>NC_133125.1:17096361-21932238 GCF_048418815.1 Hemitrygon akajei | reverse complement strand
TGTCAGTGGACGGGAGATCCCCAAAGCTGATAAGGTTGGTTTCTTGTAAGCGGAACAAGTGTTATACCTGCCCTTACACGTCCTCCCTCACCACCATTCAGGGCCCCAGACAGTTCTTCCAGGTGAAACGACACTTCACCTGTGAGTCAGCTGGTGTGGTATACTGCATCTGGTGCTCCCGGTGTGGCCTTCTATATATTGGAGAGACCCGACGCAGACTGGGAGACCATTTCGCTGAACAGCTACGCTCTGTCTGCCAGAGAAAGCAGGATCTCCCAGTAGCCACACATTTAAATTCCACGTCTCATTCACATTCTGATATGTGAATAAATGGCCTCCTCTACTGTCAAGATGAAGCCACACTCAGGTTGGAGGGACAACACCTTATATTCCGGTCTGGGTAGCCTCCAACCTGATGGCATGAACATTGACTTCTCTAAATTCCATTAATGCCCCTCCTCCCCTTCTTACCTCATCCCTTATTTATTTATTATTAATCATTCCCTTCCCCCCTTTTCGCTCTCCTTTTTCTCTCTGTCCCTCTCACAATCACTCCTTGCCTGCTGTCCATCTCCCTCTGGTGCTCCCCTCCCCCTTTCTTTTTCCCTAGGCCTCCCGTCCCATGATCCTTTCCCTTCTCCATCTGTGTATCCGTTTTGTCAATCAAATTTCCAGCTCTTCATCCCTCCCCCTCCTGTCGTATCCTATCATTTTGGATCTCCCCCTCCCACTTTCAAATCTCTTACCATCTCTTCTTTCAGTTAGTCCTGACGAAGGGTCTCGGCCCAAAATGTCGACTGTACTTCTTCCTATAGATGCTGCCTGGCCTGCTGCGTTCCACCAGCATTTTGTGTGTGTTGCTTGAATTTCCCTGGTGACGTGGCGGGAGGATGGGGTGAGAGCAGATGTGCGTGAAATGGAAGAAATGTTTTTGAGAGCTGAGTTGATGGTGGAGGAAGGGAAGCTCCTTTCTTTAGAAAAGGACGACATCTCCTTCGTCATGGAATGAAAAGCCTCATCCTGAGAGCAGATACGGCAGAGACGGAGAAATTGCGAGAAGGGAATGGTATTTTTGCAAGAGACAGGGTGGGAAGAGGAATAGTCCAGGTAGCTGTGAGAGTCCATAGGCTTATAGTAAACATCAGTCTACTATCTCCAGAGGTAGAGACAGAAAGATCAAGGAAGGGGAGGAAGGTGTCGGAAATGAACCAGGTAAATTTGAGGGCAGGGTGAAAGTTGGAGGCAAAGTTAATGAAGTCAATCAGCCCAGCATGCGTGTAAGAAGCAGCACCATTGCAGTCATCGATGTAGCGAAGGAAAAGAGGGGGACGGATACCCGTATAGGCTTGGAACATGGACTGTTCCACAAAGCCAACAAAAAGGCAGGCATAGCTGGGACCTATACGGGTGCCCATAGCTACACCTTTAGTTTGGAGGAAGTGGGAGGAACCAAAGGAGAAATTTGAGTAAGGACTAATTCCACTAGACGGAGGAGAGTGGTGGTAGAGGGGAACTGGTTAGGTCTGGAATCCAAAAAGAAGTGGAGAGCTTTGAGACCTTCCTGGTGGGGGATGGAGGTATATAGGGACTGGCCGTCCATGGTGAAAATAAGGCGGTGGGAACCATGGAACTTAAAACCTTTGAAAAAATTCAGAGCGTGAGAAGTGTCACGAATGTAGGTGGGAAGGGATTGAACAAGGGGAGATAAAACAGTGTCGAGGTATGCAGAAATGAGTTCGGTGGGGCAGGTGCAAGCTGAGACAGTGGGTCTACCTGGACAGGCAGGTTTGTGGATCTTAGGTAGGAGGTAGAAACGGGAAGTGCGGGGTGTGGGAACTATGAGGTTGGTGTCAGTGGACGGGAGATCCCCAGAGTTGATAAGGTTGGTTTCTTGTAAGTGGAACTAGTGTTACACCTGCCCTTACACATCCTCCCTCACCACCATTCAGGATCATTTTGGATCTCCCCCCCCCCCTCCCACTTTCAAATCTCTTACTATCTCTTCTTTCAGTTAGTCCTGACGAAGGGTCTCAGCCCAAAATGTCAACTGTACTTCTTCCTATAGATGCTGCCTGGCCTGCTGCGTTCCACCAGCATTTTGTGTGTGTTGCTTGCATCTACAGGTTTCCTCATATTTGCCACTTTCAAATATCTGTATTTGAAAAAATTAATATTAGTGGAGTGAAAAACATGTAAGAATGTTTATTTTTTCCTCTTCATTTATCTAATGTATTCCATTATCCCATGTTTGCCTGACAGTGGAGGAAAGAACTTCATTTTAAAATGGAAGAGGAAGAAAAGAGCAGACACCTACAATTGGAAGAAAAGCAGAAAATGGATGCACAAGATTTCAGTGAACTGATGAAGAGGAAGGAAGAGACACTTGAAAAAACTATCAGCTGCACATGAAATGTCTGTTTGAGGGGAAATCATAAGGGGAACAGGCTCATCATGGTGTTGGAGAGGCAACATTTCATTGCATGACGAAGCAGTGTCATATGGAAAAGCTTATCCATGCTCTGTTTTTTCTGAGTTTCTGTTAGAATTCATTAAAACAAAGAAACAATAGGAGTTTTGGGGAATTTGATTAATATTAATACTTAAATGCTATTAAAATAGCCTTACACTTTACTAAAGAATATTTTCTTTTAAAAAAATACATATTAATTAATATGTTCTTTAAACCAAGTACATCATTACTAATTTGGTCTAATATCAGGGTAGTAATGACTGGTCAGTGTTAATCAGTATGATTGATTTACAATTTAACTGTTGATTACATTCACTGACAGATCACTATTTAAAATGTAGCATATCACAGTATATACAGTACCTAGATTTTAAAACATTCAATAATGACCCAAATGTTTATCAATTCGAGCAAGCATTCGTTGCTGCTTTAATCCAGCATTAATTGCTCATTCCTAAATACATGCAGTCCCCTACTTCTTTCTTTCTCAATCGTTTTTATTAAGTTTCAAATAGATAAACATAACAATGATAATGATACAAAGAGATGGGGATTACATTACTAACGGTTAACGTATACAGACACAGGCTCCGAGTAACATGTGTAATCTAAGCCTCCCAATCTCTTAGTAAATGAAGATGAAAAAGATTCAAAAAATTTTATACAAAAAAAGTCCCCCTAAAAAAAAAACAAAAGCTGGACTGCCATGTTTCATCAATTAAAATCATAATTTGTCATTAACTCCGCTCATCTATACAGGAACTAAAAGTTATTGAGAAGGATTCGGGAAAAGGTCGCAGTCCCCTGCTTCTGAGAGTTTTCTATAAGTGTTCTGGTTCTGTTCCATAAGGTGAATTTTATGTAAGTTGTATTTCACTGACATCATAGAAATGTAAGAAGAAAGTAACCCATTGTAGTAGAAAGATACTACATTGAAACAAACCTGCTGAGTCCATGTTGGCCTTCAAGCACAGGTACCCATTTTTACATGAACATCTAACCCATTTTATTCTCTTCCATTTCCATTAACTCTACCACTTACACACATAATCAGAGCAATTTGCAGAGGTCAATTAACTACCAGCCCATACAGCTTTGGAATGTGGGAGGAATTCAAACCTTCCAGAGGGAACCCAGGAAGTTACAGGGAAGGTGTGCAAACTCTGCACGAACTCTGGAGTCAGGTTTGAATCTGGATCACCAGAGCTAGGAGACAGTACTGTGGAAATAAAAATAAAACCTCATGGATTAATTGGAAAGTAATTTAATATTAACATCACCTACCTCGATTCCTAGTACCGGCTTGTTTGTAGTACCCAAATGCCTCAGTCAAGACTTTACCTGTGAAATCTAGGTGAACCATTTGTTTGGGTAACTCTAGTGATCTTCTCAGACTTCAGCTCTGATACATCCTTTTATGTAAGCTCTTGAGAGTACATTTAGCAGCATTTTGATATTGTCAACATCTAGCTCAAGTTCAAGTGCTAAGTCACCTTGACGTCTGTACTGGTAATGCTCCTACATTGAGAGATTAAGGTATGTCAAATAAGATAGTAATACAGGTTGCTTGGTTAGACTCCCATATAACAATGCCTGGGGAGTTTCATGGTGATATACTAGAAGAGAACACAATTTGCAGCCCCCAGCTACATTGCATCACTTTAACTGCATGCATTGATCTCTCTTCCTTTGCAGTACATGCACAAGGAGGTATTTTGTTCCACAGTAAACTAACCATGTCCCAATTTGCTTTGATAAATAACCCACCCCACACCTCACAGATGATTTCAGCCAGCACCTTGCAAATCGCCTGGCTCTCTCTTCTTCAATACTGGCAGCTTCTCTGCTCACTTCCACATCATGAGAATACACACTTGCGTTCAAACTAATGAAACAACTAGTTGTTGAGAAGAGCTTATGGCTTTTAGGGTTAATAGTTTTTCCATTTCTGAAACCACTCCAGATTATTGCTTCATAAGCACAGTGGGACTTTTGACTCTGTTTTGATCCAGGCATGGTGACCACATTGGATATGTTTAAATAAAGTGGATGTAAAGTTAATGCTTGCTCAAATACAGTTGCTTCACTGTATTTCTCCTCTATCCTGATGAATAATGCTCCCTACCGTCTTTGAGAATGATAAACAGGGCAAAAAGCTGAAATTACTTTAGGTTACTGAGCAGCTGCATAATAGAAGGACCACATGCTCTGCCAACATGTTAGTAAGTAGTTCCCATGTGCATAGAGTCATAGTGTAATACAACAGGGACACAGGCCCTTTGGCCAACTCTTCATGGAGTCCATCTAAGCTATTCCCACTTGCCCCGCATTTGGCTCATATCCCTCTAAACATTTCCTATCCATATACTTCTGAAATGTCTTTTAAACATTGTTATTGTATCCTTCTTCAAGCATGCTTTCTGGCAGCTCATTCCCTCTGTGTAAAAAAGTTGATCTTCAGTTTCTTTTTCAATCTTTCCCTCTCACCTTAAACCTATGGCCTCTAGTTTTTGATTCCCCTTCACTGGGAAAAACACTATGTGCATTTACCCTATCTATGGCCCTTGTGATTTTACACCCACAGTCTCTTATGCTATAAGGAATAAATTCCCAGCCTACCCAACCTCTCCCTATTATCTGGTCCTTGAATCCTGGTAACATTCTTGTAAATCTTCAGTACACTCTTTCCAGTTGAATAACATCCTTCCTATTAGCAGGGTGACAAAAATCCTGCATGTAATACTCCAAGTTCGCCTTCAGCAATATCTTGTACAACTGCAATAAAACGTCACAGCTCCTACATTTAATGTGATGACCAATGAAGGCCAGCATCCCAACACCTGTTTCACCACCTTGTCCACATGCAACATCACTTTCAGTGAACTATATACTTATACTCATTCGTCCCACAAAACTCCCCAAGTCAGCATTTACTGTATAAGCTCTAAGCTTGTTTTCTCTTCCACTGGTCCTATAAACATTTGTGAAAAATCAGACTATCTAATGTAAAGCCATATTTGGGCAAGTAAAATGTAACATAACTCTGAGGAGATGTTGGCAAGTCACTTTCTTGATCTGCTGTAGTCATTTCAGAGGACAATTAAGAATAAGCCAGTTGTTGTAGAAAAGGAGGCAAGGCACACTTAAGTTACAAATAACTCTGATAAAGGATCTTTGAATCTGAAATGTTAACTGTTTCCCTTTCCACAAATATTGCCTAAACACCTAATTGCTTCCAGATTTTTTTTTTGCTTTTTTATATATAAACATTGATCAGCTAGGACATGGAAGGTAGAGTTTTCTTCTTAAAGGACATTATCCTCCCAGTTGCCTCATTTTCTCTTTAACAAGTACAATTTTTATTTCTGGATTTGAATTATTGTGTACAAAAATTCAAAGGTCAAGGAATGCACATCCCTCATTTATTAACTCCCGGATTAGTAGCAAAACCAATATATTAGCAGTGCCAGATTTACAAGTAATTGAAAATCAGAAATGAAACTTTAAACTACTGGAAAAAATTCAACAGGTCAAGCAGCACTGTAGAATGAGAAATAATTAACATTTCTGATTGAAGATCTTCCATAAGGTTCTGATTGTGGTTCCTGAATCTTAAGTGTTTATTCTGCATTTCCAGCATTTTCTGTTTTTACTTCAGGTTTAAAAGTATTGAGGAGTAATCTGTCCCATAATGGGCCTTTTAAATCTGCATGGTTACTGACACTGCATCTGAATCAGGTACTGACAGCCATCACTCAAAATTTCAGGAAGACCCAGGAATACATCATACAGCTCTTATGTGGTAATAATGCCTAATGCTTTACAGCAAGAGACCTTCTTTGGCAGAGAGAGACCTCCCATTGGAAAATGACTTATTTGGAAACTGGTTGATTTTACTACCAATTTCAAATGATCTCTTCATAACTGGCTGCTGCAAGAAGAATTTATTCATCTTCATATTCCTTTTTCATACTTACTGTCTGGTAAAAACATCAAAAAAGTCTAAAACCAAGAAGAAATGTCTTATTAAATAACATGCATGTGCTATTAATAGATTATACATAACAAATCTGTTACTCACTGTGATGTCCACTGCCTCAAATTCCTAGCCCAACTCATACACAATAAAATATTTGAATGTTATTTACAGATTCCTGCTGGGCAATATAAAATATGTCTGTAAATAATGTTCAAAGTGTCCAACTCCAATAAATTAAATGGGATCAGCTTTTCACATTCTTTATCATTCATTTACAAAATCTGGACATACCTGAGTAGGTCAATATTTATCGCCTTTTGTAATTGCCCGTAAATTGAGTAGCTTACTCAGTCATTGTAAAGAGAACCTGCACTGGTCACTAGGGCTACGTACAGCCCGGAATATTGAAAGGCTGAGACAGAGTGGATGTGGAGAAGGCGTTTCTTATAGTGGGGAATTGTTCTAGTTCTAGAGGGCACAGCCTCAGAATATATTAAGAATAATCAGAATACTCAGAATAATTAAATAGTTCACATCTCTCAGCTGCTGAGGTGGCATTAAAACTCAAGTCTCTAGATCAATAATACCAATTGTTGTATAGTTCAGTAACGTAAATACCATGTTGTTTTAGTGGTAAATTGTAATTCTCAAGCCAGAAAATCCAGAATTGCTGTTGCATTTATTCCAAAAGAATCAAAATCCAGTGTTACTATTTCCAAAATCCAGAGCACTTTACTTTCTGTTCAGTTTCTTACAGTTTCACATTTATCTCCCTTATGCTTATAATGATTTTTTTGCCATTTTTAAAAGACAACCATTCTGAATTTTGAAGAATATGTTTGGCAGTTGTTGTTTCACAATTCTTCCACTGGTGAAAAATATAAAGACAAGGACTAACTGCTGGCTGAAAACCAGCAGGTTATATGGTAATTGTGACAGATGTTCTGTTTGTAAACACTGGGGGAAAATAGCCTGACAACATACCAGATCCAAACACTAATGTACACTCAGGCTCTACCATACATGGAACCTTTCCATTTTCCAAAAAGCCACAACTTTTAACTAAAAGAACTTGCAGTTGACAATAAATTAAGATGAAATTCTATTTATATTTACGGAATAAAAATATTTTCATATACTGCACCATGATTGGCACAATATTACCACATTGATCAGATCACATCAGTAATAGCGACTATTTTTCTGCTTTATTTAATTGTATTACCTGCAGCTATTAACCATCTGAACAGACTTTTAGGAAATTGCATGGCATTCTTCAGAATGCCAAAGTTGTTTGTGGCGAAGAGCAACTCAGATGTGTGCTCTGATTCTTAACCTAACGGTGAAGATACCATCAAAAGTTAGACGAAATGGTGAAGTGTACCAGGCACTTCAGCATTCTTTGGCTAAACATACCAGGCGCAGATTCATGAAAGGTGGAAGGACTGAAAGTCTTTCACTCTGGCAGCTTCCAGCCAGAATTGCCAGAACTTGGTCCACATGTAGTGCCGCATGACTTATCTTTGGAATCTATCAGCTTGGTCAAAAATTACTGCTGGCCAACTCCATATTGGGTGCCATGAGCATTGTTTCCAACTAAGTGGAGAATTTACAGCATTTCTCCTTTGCTGCTTGCATGGATTAAACTTCTTAATAACAGTTTCTTAAATTCCATCAGAAATATGGTTACAGGCATGGCCTGATAGAACTCAATGGTATGTGCACCTTGTCATACAGCATGGAAACAGATCTTTGTCCCTTGCAACCACCTCCCCCCCACCCATGTCTGCACCAACAACAAACCACCTATTATATTAGCTTATATTACAGATGTGCGATTTCATTTTCCCCTTGTTACCACCAACTTCCCACAGAATCTACTCATCTACTCACCAGGAGCAATTTACTGTACCAACTAGTTTTCCAACTAAAGTGTCTTTAGAATGTGTAATAGTAATTCAGAGGAAACGCATGTGGTCAAATCACAAACAAGAGGAAATCTGAGCAACACACACAAAATGCTGGAGGAACTCAGCAAGCCAGGCAGCATCTATGGGAAAGAGTACAGTTGACATTTCAGGCCGGAACCCTTCGGCAATCCTGCCCAAACACCAGCTGTACTTTATTCCATAGATGCTGCCTGGCCTGCAGAGTTCCTCCAGCATTTTGTGTGTGAAACACACATAGTCATAGAGGAGGCCATGTTGGTACCAGAAGCATAGAGACACTTGCAGACTACACCCTGCTCATCCTTAGACTGTACTCATCATTGATGTATTTCAGTGTATGATTGGATGTACATTTGACAAATAAACCTAATCTTTCTCTATTAGTAAATGAGAACCTCACATTAAATGTGTATAACTTAATGGTAAGTTCAATATTTTCTATTAATGGGAATAAAATGGAGTAACTGCAGTTAATTATTCTATCATTACAGCTACAATTATTGGCACAGCTATCACAATCAAGTCATGTTTCAGCACAGTAGTTTACGATTTCTAATATAAAAATAAAAAATAAAAGAATAGTATGCATCAAGACTTAAGGCACCTGAAATTTAGTAGCCAACGATTTCTAAACCAATTTCAAATGATCTCTTCATAACTGGCTGCTGCAAGAAGAATTTATTCATCTTCATATTCCTTTTTCATACTTACTGTCCGGTAAAAACATCAAAAAAGTCTAAAACCAAGAAGAAATGTCATATTAAATAACATGCATGTGCTATTAATAGAATTTCATTTTATTCTTAAATTTGCCTCAAAGCATGTGCCACCAGGCTCAAGGACAGCTTCTACTCCACTATTATATGGCTATTAAATAGTTCCCCAGTATGATAGGATGACCTAACAATATGCCTCATTATAATCTTGCACCTTGCACTGCACCTGAACTGCACTTTCTCTGTAGCTCACTTCACACCCTGCTGAGTATCCCCAGCACTTTCTGTTTTACTTCATATGTCCAGTATCTCTAATTTTTAAATTTTCAATAGAAGCTTCGTCTGTCCATACTGTATACATTATAATCGCCTGTAAACTCTGCAAGAGTACTTATGTAGAATAGAAAGATCAGGAGTGCTTTGTCAAATAAAGTGTTATGTAAATGCAATACTAAATTGAATATGAAAAATTCCACGTATAAATCAGTATATTCAGTTTATTTTCTTATGTTTCTCCAAAAGATTGGAAAAAAATCAAATAAACACTAAAAATATTGGCATACATCTTGTTGTAAATTGAAAATACCAAATGTAAATTATAAGGTGACAGACTCTTAACACGGTAATGTAAAACAGCAAAATTTCCAATTCTATTTCACCCAGTAAAATCTATTTTATTTTGTAAAAATGCCCCGTGTTCCTCTTTAAAGACACAACTCATTCAACCAAAGCAATTTCGTTGATACAAATTCATTGTGTACCTTTTAAAAATTGGAATTTAAAAGGTAATATTTTGCAGATATACATGGTAGCAAATCCCTGTAAAATACTATGTATTCAAAAAAAACATAGAAATCATTTGCTTTTTGATTTTATAAAACAAATAAAGAAACCCAAAAGTACACAGATTTTCAACTATATAGACCTATTCCTCCTACCACAATTGTTTAGTTATGCACAGATCAATAAAATGCTTCCTAGAATTATATTCAATGAATCATTAAAATTAAAAAGAGTGCAACTTGTAAGCATTCAAAAGTGTAATTGAATTTGACAAATAATCGGAATGGTAAAATTATATTCCCATTCTAAAATATAAAAGTATTTTTGATTTGCACTGGTAGATCAGAATTTTTGCTGCATGGTATAAAAATAATTTTATTAATTGCAAGAAATGGCATGAAATCACATTAATTGCTTAATAAACATACATTTAAAGTATGATAATGTACCTGAAACAACATGGAATTTTGTTTTTTGAGTCTTGATAATGCTCAATATGCAATGACTGTATACAATGAACTGTAGAGGAGCATTTGTTGAAATACATTTTCGTATATAATCACACAGATGAACAATTTTGGCCACTGTATAAATGAGTTCTAAATACAAGTCAAGACTGCTTCATGCATAACCTATATAAATGTATATGGGCATCATGTAAAAATGCTTTTGATTGATAGTTGTTGCAGCTACCGTACGGATCACCAATTATCACTAATTTGTGAATTCTAGCAAAAACCAGAATTCCGATAACAAGTCAGTGTAACTGGAAATACAGTTACTATCAATGACTCATCTTTTAAAAGTGAACAGCAAGAAAATGACAGAAAAGGAAATTCTATAGCTTTTTGTTGGTTAATGTTATTACACAAATTTGAAATTTAAAAAAATATGTACTTAATAAATGCTATTGAACAGTAAATGGCACAGTAAAGCATATGAAATACACGTGTAACAGATCCCCTCCCAACCAGAAAAATAATCAAGAATATTCAACTTGTGTACAATAAAAAGATTAGAAAGATCAGGCTGGGTTAAATTTAGCCAGTATCTATTTTTTAGACCCCCTTAATATGGTGCCTCTCCAATAAAACATTGAGGTACACAGACAAAATCATTTTTTAATATTAGCATAGAACATATTTTACTGACATTAGCAGAAGATGGCAGTAGTCACAACAAAATACAAATGTCAATATACATATTATACCAATTGGAAGAAAAAGGATCATGTTGATTTGCATTGTTTAAGAAAGTCTTGATAATATTAGATGATCATTAAATAATCTGAATGTATATTAAGCAAAAATAATTTGACAGCATACATCAAAACAGAATTCTTTCAACAAAGCCACACAAACAATTTAAAAACTTAAGTTCAATTTCATGAAGATTTTCTTAATATAAATTCTCAAAACAAAGAATGTGATCGAGTCAGTAATGATATTTTAATATACTCTATTATGTTAGGTCAGTACATTCAAAAGGTCATCAAATAATGGAAAATAAAAAATGAAAAGTTTCATGCAGAGAGGAACCAGAAAATGATCCCTGGATCAGAAGGCTGAGTAACATAGAAAGATCAGATATTCTAAAATTCATTATACTTTTTCTTGAAGACAGAGAGGACAGTTTACAGTAGTATAAAGATATTAGATGATAAGGAAAAAGATAAACTCATTTGGGTAAAAACAAACATTTGAATTTTTAATGAGTTGAAAAGAACTATGTTTTTGTAATTTGTGTGTTCATGAAATTCAAACTTTAAAATATAAATGTTTTGAGACAGGATT
Source organism: Hemitrygon akajei (assembly GCF_048418815.1). Classification (NCBI taxonomy): domain Eukaryota; kingdom Metazoa; phylum Chordata; class Chondrichthyes; order Myliobatiformes; family Dasyatidae; genus Hemitrygon; species Hemitrygon akajei. The sequence continues at coordinate 21,920,548 of NC_133125.1, read as the reverse complement.
ATAAAACACAGGCAAAGAGAACAGTACAGCAAATCATAATCCATTGTGTAATTGTAAGGCACATAATCACAGTGGCAACTTTAGATTAGAAAAACAGCTATTCTAATATATTAATAGCAGAAAATGTATATTTTACATATTTTGTTAACTCTTGGTATACAACTAGATGTCATTAGAACTGACCTGTGGAAACATTGCACTTATCCCATCTAATCAAGTAATGAGACAGTATTCTGCAGAAATCATTAATTCTGCAGCATACAGTAGTCCAGTGTTTTTACTAAAATCTTAAAGTTTTCATCTTGGGCTCTTAACCCTAATTTATTCATGATAAATTTCAGAATTTCTTGCACTCATAAGATAATATTTTCTCTATAAAGTTATACCTTGTGTGAACAGATGTAACTAAATTTTTGGCAGCACATTTTTCTTAATGATATGGACCAGGTGTTCAATGCAATAACTAAACTGTCCTTAATAATGCCAAAGTTAAATGATAAAATTTTAAACTTGTATAGATTCTCCCTGGGGTTCTTTACTTCACTGAAATACGGACAATATTTTATTGAATTAGGCATGAAATAGATAATTTAACCTGAGAAGTACATTACTGTAAGGAAGCATTTTTTTTGGTCCCAATTATTTTAGTTTTTTTGTTATACGAGATGGACTTTTAAGCTTTAAAAATTTCATAATTTTTTCCACAAAATTAAATTAAATATATTTTTACCATTGGTCTTTGTTGAATCAGTAGGTTTGACATATTTACTTAACTTTTAATGTGCTTGTAAATATTGCAACTCAATAATGTGCACAGTATATTCTTCAACATAGATCATGCAGCAATCAGACTGTTACATAATCATCTTAATTGAATTCTGATTGTTCTTATCTCCATTGGGTTCAGTTCTATTTTGCTAGTATTATATGGATCTTGTGGCGTATGCATCAAAGTCAAGGTCGATGGAGTCAGGCGTTGAATGTTAACTTCTCTAAAGAGATTGTGCAAGAGAATCTGAAAAACAATGTTTTAGATTTAATTGAGTAGAAATGGAGTTTTATATCATTGTAGTCTTTTAACACACCTCCCTCAGAAACAGGAATTCTACATAGAAGATATTTTCGATATTTATGTATTCCAATTCTTTAACCATCAGAGGAATGATAATCTTCAAAAATTCATTTCTGTACGGAAGTTGCTTTCAATAAAGAACTCAACCATTCTAAGTGTAGAAAATTAACTCACTTCATTATACCTCCTACTCAATTACAGGCCGAAACTCTCTGGTCTGGCATTCCTTCCCTATCAACCCTGCAGCATGTTTTTAATCTGTAGTACAGATCTGTGCTAATTAATTCTGACTAAGAATTAACTGAAATCTAAAATGAACTATGATTTGTTTTAATCTATAAATAATTAACATATCAGTACAACATAAGCAATCTCAATTGACAGAGATCTCGACTTGTACAGAAATTTTGGGTTACGGGTGGTTCTCAGAACCCGTATGTAACCTGGCACAGGAAATAATCAAGGGGCAATTTCACTGGTCTGGAATTTTCTGTGATCTGGTACCAGTGAATTTCCACCTGTGATTGATACACACATGTTCAAAACAAGATCACCTACCTTGCCTTTTGAAGTAGAACAAAACAGTCCAGTGTTTTGGTTTAAAAATCTACAATCAAAACCCTTTCTGTGAATGATCAGGGCTACTTCATCTGATGGGCTCCACTCATCCTGAAATGAAAAAAATAATTTTTAAATGATTCAATTTACACATTTTATGTGATAACATGAATATTTTATAGGCAGTACAAACTTCAAATGAAGAAATCAACAGAATTTCTATTTCTAGAGTATACTTGGAAATTGCAGCTCAGTTAGTCTAACACAGTGGTTCCCAACGTGGGGCGTACGCCCCACAGGGGGGTAATTTGATTTTTAAGGGGGGCAATTCGAGAATGAGTTATTAACAGTGAATTTTTTCTAGTAAGTCTGTGTGAGTATGAGTGTGTGTGCGAGTTAATACATATGTGTATATACAGTATGCATACATAAAAACACTTGTGTATGTACATGTGTAATTGCGTATGTACTGTATACATAGTGTATCACCATCATTACAACCTTCAAATGGCTTTCATAATTAAATTAATGAATTGACTGATGTAGGAAGGAACGAATGAACAAGTCCAAATGCGTAAGAAACTCATACGAGGTCGCGCCAAAGCTGCTTTTTGCAGTAGCTTTCGGTTCTTGGTGGTGTGAAGGTGTGTACATTGCGTCATCTCTTTTAAACGGTGTATCTGTCTTTGTATGCTGTAGAAACGAATCGGCATCGCTTTATTTATTTATCTATCTATCTATCTATCTATCTATCTATTTATTTATTAATTATTATTATTATTATTATTATTTTAATATCACTTAATGTTCTTTTTTTTACAATTTCTTAGTAATTTCTTCCTCAGTACTTTAACAGTCCTTTGGTTCTTTTATTTTTCTCTTTCATGAATGCCATGTTCTTTGGAAGCTTGTTTAAACCAAGTTAATGGTCTTTTAGGCTTCCTCCAGGTGAATAGGAGTTCATTTTTTGAATAATAAGAATTATATATCACCACAGGGGGCATCAGGATTTTAGAGGTGATTAGGTGGGGCATGGCCAAAAAAAGGTTGAGAACCACTGGTCTAACATAAGCTTTTCGGAAAATGTTTGAGTTCATTATTATGGAAGTAATAATAAAGCAGGGAAAAATATAATCAACACGTCTTAAGAGCTTTTTGAAGATATTATAAGCAAGTACGAAGAACAGGACCCAATCGATGTAATACATTTGGAATTTGATATAGTTGTATGATGTGACATAAAAGCTTGAAACTGGTATGGACATAAGAATAATCAAGATAGAGCAAATAAGGGATAGCAATAAAAAGGTCAGCAAATTGGAAAGCTGTAACCATAGAGGTGGACATCAGAAGGTGCTGGTTAGTTGATACTTCTTAGGATATTATTGCCACGTTTATACTTATTTAAATAGTCAAAGACTGAAATGTTATGCTCCTTCAAGATCTGCGTACTTAAAAATGAAAAACCACGTGAGCAGTGTTAAAAGCATATACAATGTTGACCTAAATGGCAAGAGTAAGGAAGTGTTGTCATTATTTTCCTGAACTTTTGAGAGACAGACCACATCTAAAGCAGTAAATTGAGATTTTGGTCTCCATACTTGAAGAAGGATACACATTCTTTCAAGGGAGGTAACTGAAGTTCACAAGATTAATCTCTGGGAAGAAGAAAGATCCTCTGGAAGTTAGATGGATGAGATGTCATCTCAGTGTAATAGACAAGATTCTCTGCAGACGTGGGCCTCCGTACCTCCCTCTGCAAATGGATTCTTGACTTCCTCATTGGGAGGCCATAGTCAGTGCAGATCAGAAAATACACTTCCTCCTCACTGAAATCAAAATTGGCGCACCTCAAGGAAATATGCTTAGCCGGGTTCTCTACTCTCTCTACACCCATGACTCTCTGGCTAGGCGCAGCTCAAATGCCATCTATAAATTTGCTGATGACACAACTGGTGGCATACAGGAATGAGATCAACTGTTTGAGTGGTATTGCAACAACAACCCTGCACTCAATGTCGGTAACACCAAGGAATTGATCGAGAACTTCAGGAAGGGGAAGTTGAGGAAACACAGACCAGTCTTCATCGAGGGATCAGCAGCTGAAAGGATGAGCACTGAGTTTCAAATTCTTGGCAGTCAACATCTCTGAAGATCTACCCTGGGACCAACATAATGATGCAATTACAAAGAAGGCATGGCACTGGCTATATTTCATTAGGAGTTTGAGAAGATCTGGTACAGCATGTCATCAAAGACTTTAGTGAGGCTCTAAAGATGTACCATTCTAACTGGTTGCATCACCATCTAGCATGCAAGGGCCACCACACAGGATTGGAAAAAGCTGTAGAGTAAGCTCATTCAACTCCATCATGGGCACTTGCTTCACCAGCATTGAAGACTTCTTCAAAAGATGGTGCCTCAAAAAGGCAACATTGATCATTAAGGACCACCATCAATCAGGATGTGTTCTCTTCTTATTACTATCATCAAGGAGGAAGTACAGGAGTTTGAAGCCACACACTCAACATTTTAGGAACATTTCTACCCCTCCACCAACAGATTATATATAAATTTATTATTGGGGGACTTCTGGTAAGATGGCGACTGCTTAGCTGCTTCGAACTTTTGCTCCGTCATTCTTCCTATCTTTGCACTACATGACTCCATTCTTAAACCTTAGTTAGGTATTTTATTGGGTTTCTTTTACTTGCCTGCAAACACATCTATCTTATAATGTCTAGCAAAAGTGCTAAAACCGGGAAAAAAGAAATTTCTACGACTTTGCCGGTTGACATTCTCGCTGCGTTGGAACAGCATCGACAAGATATTTTAAAGGAATTTAGAACTTATTTCAACCAGCTGGATGCCAAATTGGATCGGATCAACGCGAGAGTGGACGAACATGCTGAACATTTATCTCGCATCGACTCAACTTCTGAAGATTTAAAACGCCATGTTCTTTATCTCGAGACTCTATGCTCCAGCCTAGAGGAAAAGAATTGTAAACTTTTTTCCAAAATGCTGGATCTTGAAAACCGTAGCAGACGTTGTAATCTACGAATTTTTGGTTTGCCAGAGGCCACCGAACAGGGCTCTCCCGTGGAATTTTTTTCTGATTTTCTCTGTGAGATTTTTGGGAAAGAATTTCTTCCAACTCCACCTGAGCTTGAAAGGGCACACAGGATCTACGTTCCCCGTGCAAATCTGGGTTCCCGCCCATGGCCGGTAATTTTGTGCTTTCATCAATACCAGGTGAAAAACCGTTTGATGATGGAGGCACGCCGCAGAGGTACTTTTGCGTTTCAAAATACAGTCATTCGTTTTGTGGAGGATTTTGCCCCCCAGGTTCTGAAGATGCGTGCTGAGTTTAAAAGTGTAATGAAAGTGCTTTTTGATCGTGGTCTTAGACCCTCCCTTCGAAACCCAGCCGATCTTCGAATTACGCTTGCTACTGGAGAATATAAGTGGTTTAAATCAGTGAAGGATGTTGAGGCATTTGTTGGAAGTCTTCCGGCCAGCTCGTCTCCTTAGGAATCCGGTCTGACCTTCTAAAATGGTGGATAAGTACTTCTCATAGTAAAGCTATTTTTTTCCGGACTCAGACTTTTCTTGAATAATTCAGACATTATTTATTGAAATTCTAAGGGCTGTAGACAATCTCTCCCTGGACTTGGTGCGTTTTTTCTAAATAGATAATCCGAGCTTAATGTTCCCCTGCGGACGTTTAGATTGTACGTGTGTAATCCATTTTATTCTTGTATAACTTTATCTATAGAGATCTACAAGCGACTTTAACTTGTTTTGGAGGTTTGGAGTTTTTATTGAAGGCCTCCCTGTTGGTTGATTTATAGTTTAAGTTTTGCTCCTTTTTTTTCTGTAAATGGTTGATAAGTACTCTCTTCGAATCTACAATTTCCCCCTTTTCTCCCTCCCCTTTTTTTTTTCTTTTAATCTTTTATAATTTTTCGCGGGTAGGTTAGTTTTGGTTTTCTTTTGATTTTCTTTGTATTAAGTCTTATACTTCTGTTGAAGTTGTTCCTATTTGTAATTATGTTTTCTAGTGCATAAACTAGCTACCATTTGCTATAGTATTTATACGGAACTGTTGTTAACGAAACAGAACTGGAAGTCATACTTGGGTTAATTTTTTTGGTAGAGCTAGCTGCTTTTTTTGGTAGCCGTCTAGTTTTGGGTTGCGAGGGTGGAGCGGATTCTCCAGTTCCAACACTACTCACTGTTTCTTTTGCTTTCCTTTGTTACTCAGGACATGCTTCTGTTTTGATTCTACGAATCTATGTTTACATTTTTGTTCCCAGACTGTTATTGTACTGCTTGACTTTTTATATGCCTGCTGCCTTCTACACACTAACAATTGATTATGGTTAACACACTTAAATTTGTGAGCTGGAATGTAAAGGGATTGAATCACCCTGTTAAAAGAAGGAAGGTCTTCTCACATATTAAACAACTCAAAGCTGACATTGCTTTCCTTCAAGAAACTCATATTCGTTGTTTTGATAACTCCCGGCTTTTGTCAAAGTGAGCGGGTCAGCATTTTCATTCATCCTTTGCCGCCAAAGCTAGGGGGGTCTCCATCCTTATTAATTCAAATATTCCTTTTGAACTCCATAATAAGATATCTGATACAAATGGCCATTTTATTATTGTTTCTGGTAAACTATATAATACTAAAGTTGTACTAGCAAACCTGTATGCCCCCAATTTCGATGATGTTAATTTTTTTGAACGTTTTTTCTCCTCACTACCAGACTTAAACTCATACTCTCTTATACTGGGTGGTGATTTCAATTGTTGGTTAGATCCCAATTTGGATCGATCGTCCTCTGTTACTAGACCACCTACTAAATCTGCCTTAGCTATTCAATCGTTTCTCTCTAATTATGGTATCTCTGATATATGGCGTTTCCTTCATCCTACTGAGAGAGATTATTCTTTTTTTTCACATGTTCACCATACCTTTACTAGAATTGACTACTTCTTACTCGATAATCAACTCATTCCATTTGTCTATTCTTGTGATTATCAGAGTATACTGATTTCTGACCATGCCCCAATTACTCTGTCTTTAAATTTTCCTGGTCTCCCTCAGAGGAATAAACACTGGCGGTTTGATTCGACTTTATTATCGGATGATGATTTTCTAAAATTTATTAAGGATCAGATAACCTTTTATTTTAACACCAATACATCACCTGAAGTGTCATCCCAGATTGTCTGGGATGCCATGAAAGCATACTTGAGGGGCCAAATAATCTCCTATACAGCAAATCTTAATAGAAAGTCCCGTGCAGATCGATTAGACCTCATTAATCAGATTAAAGATTTGGATCAACTGTATGCTCAAACTAAGAACCCTGAACTATACAAGAAGCGTGTAGAACTTCAAGCTAAATTTAACCTCCTGTCTACTCAACCTGTCGAACGCCAACTTCTTGAAAGTAAGAGTCGCTTTTATATCCATGGCGACAAATCTGGTAAATTTCTAGCCAATCAGTTGAGGCGTTCCAAAACCAAACAACATATTACAAAGATCCGGAAGGAGAATGGTGACCTTACATCGGATCACCTAGAAATCAATGACGCATTTAAAAATTTCTACTCTCGACTTTATTCCTCTGAATCTTTGAATGACAATATCTCTGTTGACCATTTTTTAAATAATCTGAATATTCCTTCGCTTTCATCTGATTTTAAAACCAAACTTAATGCGCCTATATCATCAGAAGAAATATCTTTTGCAATTTCTGCATTGTCTTCAGGGAAATCTCCTGGACCTGATGGGTTCCCCGTAGAATTTTATAAATCATTCTCTTCGCTTCTCTCTCCTCAGTTACTCTCAGTATTATCTGACTCGTTTAGGTGTGGCCAATTGCCACCCTCCTTTAATGAGGCATCTATTATTCTTTTATTAAAAAAGGGTAAAGACCCAACAGAGTGTTCCTCGTATAGGCCGATTTCTTTGCTTAATGTTGATGTTAAAATCTTGGCCAAAGCCTTGGCTTATAGATTAGAAACTGTTATTCCCTCTATTATTTCCGATGATCAAACTGGTTTTATTAAAAACCGTCTCCCTTTTTTTAACATGCGACACCTATTTACCATTTTATATTCACCTCCAACTGGGATTCCTGAATGTGTTATTTCCCGCGATGCGGAGAAAGCATTTGATCGTATAGAGTGGAACTACCTTTTTGCAGTCTTAGAAAAATTTGACTTCGGTCAAAGTTTTATCTCTTGGATCAAATTGCTGTATTTGTGTCCTACTACCTCCGTTTTAACTAATTTTCAGAAATCCCAGTTATTTAACCTCAAATGTGGCACCCGTCAGGGATGCCCTTTAAGTCCCTTTCTCTTTGATTTGGCTATAGAACCCTTGGCGATAGCATTTCGGTATTGTCCTGAACTGACCGGGATTTGGAGAGGGGGTGTTGAGCATAAAGTTTCTCTTTATGCCAATGACTTATTACTTTTTCTTTCAAATCCGTCTACATCCCTACCTCCAATGTTTTCACTTCTTGACCAGTTTAGCCAGCTCTCTGGATATAAACTTAATTTACATAAGAGCGAACTTTTCCCAATTAATAAAGAAGCACAAGAATTAACATTTCGTGATCTCCCTTTTACAGTAGTTCATAATCAATTTACTTATCTTGGGATTACAGTCACAAAGAAGTTTAAAGATCTCTTTCGTGAAAATTTTGCCAATCTTTCATATGCTATAAAACAGAGTCTGGTACAATGGTCACCTCTTTCTATGTCTTTGGTAGGTCGTATTAATGTTGTTAAAATGTATGTTCTCCCTAAACTTTTATATTTATTTCAATCAATCCCAATTTTTATTCCTAAATCTTTTTTTGATTCCTTAGACTCTATTATTTTGTCATAAGAATAAGCGCTCTAGAATTAATAAAGGTTATCTCCAAAAATCTAAAAAGGAGGGTGGCATGGCTTTACCTAACTTTCGTTTATATTATTGGGCAGCCAATATACGTTGTGCTACCTTTTGGTCTTTTTTTCATGGCCAACCTGAGTGCCCTAATTGGGTGGCAATGGAGTTGAGCTCACTAAAGAATTATCTATCTCTGCACTTCTTGGCTCTGTACTCCCTAGTAGTTTGTCCAGATTAATAGTTAATCCCCTTGTTAGACACACTCTGCATATATGGGCTCAGTTTAGGAAATTTTATGGTTTCCATGGTTTTTCCTTTTCTAGCCCTATCTTACATAATCACCTTTTTTTTACCTACTACGTATGACTCAGCATTCCATGATTGGTATAGGAAGGGCATTAGACATTTTGAAGATCTTTTTATTGATAATCGCTTCACTTCTTTTCAACAGCTCTCTGCTAAGTTCAATCTGCCCAATGCTCATTTTTTTAGATATCTCCAAATTAGACACTTTATTACTCCTTTAATTCCTAACTTCCCTGAAATGCCTGAGAAAAATGTTATGGACTTATTTCTTTCTATTAATCCACTAGGTAAAGGTTTAATATCATTTATTCGTGATAAATTAGCAGCCTTACGACGTGCCCCTGTGGATAAAATTAAAATGGCATGGGAGCATGATTTAAATACCTCCTTATCTGATGAGACTTGGGACTCGATTCTCAAATCGGTTAATTCAACCTCTCTTTGTGCTCGCCATTGCCTTTTACAGCTTAAGATTGTTCATAGAGCCCATATGTCTAAATCTAAACTATCTCGATTTTACCCTAACATCAGTCCACTTTGTGATAAATGCAAAAGGGGCGAGGCCTCTCTCATTCATATGTACTGGCTTTGTCCTAGCTTGGAGAAATTTTGGAAAGATGTCTTCATAACGTTATCGCATATTCTGAATCACCACCTAGAACCTAGCCCTTTAATTGCTTTGTTCGGTTTCTGGGGTGAGACAGATTTACGTCTGAGTTTGACTAAGTGTCGAATATTATCTTTTGCCTCTCTCCTGGCTAGACGTTTAATCCTCCTTAGATGGAGAGATGTTGCCCCGCCCATGCATGCTCAATGGCTTAACGATATTATGGCCTGCTTGGACCTCGAAAAAATTAATTATTCAGTTCTTAATTCGGATTTAAAGTTCCATAAGGTCTGGGGACCTTTTATTGAGTACTTTCATAACCTTCCTCTTGACTAAGGTTTTTTTTCGGTCCCTTGCTTTCAGCTCCTTTTTTTTGTTGGTAGTAGGCATTAATATCTTCTGTTGCTAAGTGTATTTACAGTTTTGGGGGTTTGATTGTCCTGATTTATATTCTCTATATTGTGTTGTGGTTGGTCTGGAGTTTTTTTTTTGTTGCGGGGCTTGGGGAGGATACCAATTTTACATGTCTTCAATTTGGGTGCTTTCTCAATTATCTTTCTCTGTATCATATTATTATTGTATGTTTATTTTTGCACTGTATTAATGTTCATTTTGATCTGGGTTTTTTATCTGTAGCTATGTAGAAGATGTATTAAAAAAACTAATTAAAAAAAATTATTGTTGTAATTTATAGTATTTTTTATGTATTGCACTGCAATGCTGTCACACAACAAATGGCATATTTCAGTGATATTAAACCTGATTCTATTTTGTCTTAACAATGTAGATCCTGCAAGAGTATATTTCCAGGAGGTGGACTACAGAACTAGTAATCTCAAGAAACAAAAAGGAATTTTTTTGCAGATTGTGCATCTTCCAAATTCTCTACTCCAGAGAGCTGTTTATCCCAATTATTCTGTTATACCAACGGACCCTAAGTGTAAATTTCTATGATTTCTACTCATTCCCAACTGTCTAACCTAGTCGCCATGGTATTTCTGCAGCTTTCTAACAGGTCTATTATTCTTGCATTTCTGATTTTACTGTTCTTGCCGGAGGAAACACCCACACATTCTGATCCTTCCTTAGGGTATGGTTTTCATCTCATCTCAGTTTAAGGATCATAATGTATGTTGTACCACAGATATAAACATTATCAAAATCAACCAAGCAATAGATTCATAGGTTCATAGAGTTTTGCTGCACAGGAGTAGGCCTTTCAGCCCAAATCGACAATGCTGACCAAATACTTATCTATCCCAATTCCAATTTGCCAGGTTTGGTCCATATCCCCCTCATACTTTTCCTACTCTAGCTATGTTTCTTTGAATTTTATATGATCTCTGTGCACACCATTGGTTATAGGTCTCCAATCTGAAAAGCAACCCTCCACTACTACTCTCTCTCTGCTATCACCAAGTCAACTTTGTATCCAAATTGCTATCTCTCTCTGAATCTTGCATATTCTAACCTTCTGGACCAGCCTACCATGTGACTTGTCAAAGGTCTTGCTAAAGTCTATCTTGATAATACTCATTGTCCTGTTTTGATCAATCTTCTTGATTGCCCGCTTAAAAAAAGTTACTAGATTAATACCCAACAATATTACGTTCTGCTCTGCCTCAACAAAATTCTTCATTTCCTTTGGACCTTTGAATAAAAATATTTTCCTGGGATTCTTTTCTCCATGACCAATTGTCTTTTTAAACCTCTCCACACTTGTAGTGCTACTATGACACTATAATTTCCTTTAGGATCAAAAAAGTACCTATCTATACCTTACCCTCAACATGATTAAGAATTACAATCAGAAGATCATTAAGATCACTTTGATTATTCATTTAGCTGGCATTGCCTTATCTATCTCTGCTCTTTACCACCAAGCCAGAACTTCCCAAAAGCTTTACTCTGTAATACCCTTACAAAGTAGATTTTACAGATTTCATCCTTATTTTGCCATTTGCCATTCTTGAGATACTCTTTTCCATATGACTTACCCCCTTCTCCCAAATGCTAACCCTGGCTTCAATGCCAGCTGGTAACGTAAATGATTCTCTCTCCTATAGTATTGGCTTCTCTTTAAATTTGTAATCATAATCTCCTTCCTCATGAATCACTCAATCTATTTCTGTGTTGTTGCAGATTACTACTCAGTCTCCTTTTCCTCTCCAAAATCTTTGAATGCATTTGTCTCCTAAATTAGCACCTGACTTTCCTACAAATTAATTCTTAAACCTCTTTACCTGATTCCCATTGCTATCAGAAAATAAGTAACTAGAGAATTCTATTTTCACTTTGCTATATTGAAGGTGCTATAAAAATCCAAGTTGTTAACAATTTCTACAATAAGTTTTTATGAAGTATACAGTACTGTGCAAAATTCTTAGGCATATATACAGTATATACCTTGGGTGCCTAAGACTTTTGCACAATACTGTATATTACGTCTTACCAGTCATCAAATAACACTTAATATTACTGAGCTAATACAAAGCTAAGTGCTCTTATTTCTGTTTCCCAACCATCTTCCTATTTTAATCAATATACAGTACTATGCAAAAGTCTTAGGTACCCTAGCTATATATATATGTGCTTAAGGCTTTTGCATAGAACTTAATGCCATGTACAACAGAATCTTGAAACTTATTAATGCTTGGAATAACATCAAACATCAAGGTCTTACCTTTCCCTGTATTGTTCTAAGGTTAACTATTTGCATATCACATGGCATGGATGAAGAAAGAGGATTGAATAAGTTCAAGAGTGGAGGGATTCCATCAACCTTTAGGTTCACAGCCATTGGAATGACTGGTTGATTCAGGAAAGATGATGTCTTGTGGCTCAACAAAGAGGGATAACTCATTGCCTTATTAGCTTCATCCTGGTTAAAAAAAAGATCCACAATTCAGAAAAAAAGGTACGTCTCTCACTATATTCGCAGCAAGAAGAGTAAAACCTAAGTAATTAAAAATATCTAAAGAACATTTATCTGGAATTTTATGGGGAGTTATTTGGTGGGACAGTAGCAGAATACCCAGTGAAATTGTGTAAACATCTAGAAAGCTGATTACTCAATTTTTCATCAAAGGATTTATCAGTTTCAGTATCAGTCAGCAAAAAGCACCACTACTGACCCAACAGGTCAAATTTGAAAAACACTACCACCAGAATGGTAGGAAATGAAAAAGAGAGATTAAAAGATATTTGATCTCTGTCCTGCAAAAATTAAAAATTTAACTTTCGTAGCTCTAGAGTCTTTCGTAGATACCCTTCACACATTATACAGTGTTACCAATGTGTTAATGGAACAGATTGACCAGCTGAAAATCGGGCAAACATGAGGTCAGCGGCAGGTAAAAATTAAGATGAGGTGCCATGAACATTTTCATCTGTGTAATGATACAGACTGCAAAAGGTGTAGAGGTGTTTGAAGTCATTTTCATACAGAAGTGACAAGTGGATGATTCTATTGCACTCTCTATTAGCCGGTCTTTGGTCAATTCAATTCATTCTCTACAAAATACAGAAAGGGCTGAGTCAATGAGTCCAGAGAGAAAAGTCCTTTAAGTGCCATTAAGATGAATGTATCGGTGGATGCCCCTGCATTTGTCTGGATTCTTCTATGCATTAGCATTTCAGACACAGGGAGGATGCAAAAGAAATAATCACATGATGTTAAGAAGTATGGCACTGTGAGATTCAATTTCACTTTCCCCTTTCCCCCTCTTCCTGAACATTACAGCCTGCAACATTCACCTCCAAATCTTTTCTACGGTGCTCAATTCTTGCTGCTGCCTGTAAGGAGTTTGTACATTCTCCCAGTGATAGCTGGGAGTTCTGGTTTCCTCCTACATTCTAAAGAAGTACAGGTTAGTAGGTTATTTGGTCATGTGTGTAATTGGGCAGTGCAAGCTTGTTGGGCCGGTAGGGCCTGTTAACGCGTTGTATCTCTAAATCTAAACCAAAATCTGTGGAGCTTCCCAACTCTTGAATGTACTGAGTGTAGCAAAAGCAGCTCTATGAATAGTTTATCCTTCCAGACCTGCAGTAACCCATCCATGGAAATACCTAATAACCCATCTTGGGCCTTTTCCTCTCTGTACAATTATTCATCACCAGTGCTCATAGTCAAAAAAGAAAATAATTTACATTTATATACCGCATTTCACAACACCAGAATATTTCAGGAAAACCTAAAATCAGTGAATTCATCCTGAAGTGCAGTCACTGTTTTAAAGATCATACATTGCAAATCCCAACAGCTTTAAGATATAGTGGCTCTGGTTCTTCTACTTTTCAGATAAACATCCGCTAGTGCACTGGAAAAATTCTAATGTACCTTTTCAAGTAGTAAAATTTGTTTTTTTAAAAATTCACCACCCTATCCAACGACAGCCTTGAATTACTACCTATACTGCAGCACTCCCTCAATACTTCATTCAAGTAGTCTGAATCACTTGCTTAAGTCTCCAGAGAGGGATACGAATCGATAGCTTTCTAACAAGTTTTATCACAATTGTCAAATGACAAATTGTGGGCCTAAAATTACAGTTGTCAAATTGTGGGATTGGAACGTAGCTCTAACCTGCTTTCAATTAACATCCCAACACTGTTAACTATTTTGAATGTTTCAGACAAAGGTTTGTTTCATTCCTGGCACCCTGAGTGACTATGATCTTGCAATGGAAGTAAAGAATTACAGATCCGGTTTAAAGACATCATACTGATATTTTCTAAAATACATAGTTCTGAGGAAGGGTTGCTGACCCAAAAGATTGATTGTTTTCTCTTTCTACAGATGCTGCTTGACTATCTGAATTCTTCCATTTCTATGTTTATTTCAAATTCTAGCAACTGTAGTTTTGTTTGTTCCCATTCAAAGGTTGGCAGTGTGCTCTTCCTGGTTAGACAATTCAATTGTTTTCTCCTTTCTATGGCCTTCACAGCACTGGGTTCAGGTCGCTCACAACCATAACTGATACTAGCACTGATTAAAACAAAAATAAAAATGTCCTATATGTTTTCAATTCACACACATCTTATGATTACCAAAAAAATTATAAAGAAAAATTAACTTAAAATTTATGCTTTAAAACATTCCATTAGAATTCTTTTTAAGTTTCAATTAGAAAGTACTTTGTATAATGTACATCTTTTAAATAATCAGGAAAACAATATGGAGGTTGCATATCTAATCTTACCGAATTTGTTTCAATTCTTTTTTCCAATAAAAGTCTGAATAGATTGGCTGTAACTTTATTATCCTTAAGACCTTGTCCTAGGCCTCGATTGTCATCTTGCATCAGTCTGCGATCCATTATGACTTCCAGCTGACCTATTACAGTAACATACAGATCTGACTATTCTCTAATTACACTTGCACGTTGGGTGTAATTGGAATCACTGAACTTAGAGAACACCAGAAATATATTAAGCAGCTTAGCAAAACTATCTGGCAGCATCACCATAAATTAAATATAAAATTAGACAAAAATTATGCATTTTTAATGGATTATATATAGGATTCCTACAAAAGAATGCAATCTACATTACATTTCAAAGTGGACTATTTATATATTTAAACAGCATTAATTATTTACAGCATTTTTTTACAAGTCTCTTTAGACCCCCGTTTAAATTTGTCAGTACCCTCTGATGAGCAAAAAAACACACAAAAGAGGATTTTGGAGAGAATGACCCAGGGTCACAAAAGGGTCAAGAAATTAAGGTCCTCAAATAGGAGAAAGTTGATTTCAGTATCATTTGATCTGGTAAAGGTAGACTGGGAGCAGCTACTTGCCAGTAAGTCTGCATCCAACAAGTGAGAGACATTGAACAGTAAATAATGAATGTTCCCTTTATGATTAAAGGTAAGGTTAGCAACTCCAAGGATGCCTAGATGTAAGTGATACTAAGGATTGGTCAAAGAAGAAAAAAATGGAAGCATATGGCATGTATAGAGTGATCAAAGTGAAGAAGATTCTCAGGAGAATAGAAAATACAGGGGAATACTTTAAAAAAAAAAGAAAATAGGAGGGTAAAGCAGGAACACAAAATAGACTAGATTAGGAAAAACCCCAAAGCATTTTATTACAGATAAACCCTATTATCGTGGTGGTTGTGGCCTTATAAAATGCTCTGTATTGCGATTCTGTGTAATGTGAAGCTGCACTATCTGTGCATACTTCAAGAACCAAAATAAAATTACCTAGTTTTATTTTTTAATTTAACTGCTCTGGGAGGCAAAAGAGGAGATTGCTGGGGGCATTGACAGAGTTCTTTTAATTCTTCACTGGACAGAGGTGAGGTGCCAGATCACTGGAGGGGAGGAGAGGAAATATAGTAGCTTTATTCAAGAAAGGCAGCAGGGATAAGCCACATGAGTAAAGTGATAGGGAAGTTATTGAGGAAAAAAATCTGAGAGACAGAATTTATCTACACTTAAAAAAGCAGGAGATTAATCAAAGACGGGCAGCATTGTTGGGAAATGCTGTCTGACCAATATTTGAATGTACTGATGAGAGCAGTACTGTTGACATAGTCTACATGGAATTTAGTAAGGCCTTTAACAGTGCTCCATTTGAAAACAGACCCAAAATCTTAAAACCTATAGAACACAAAGTAAGTTGGCAAACTGGATCCAAAATTGGCTTGGTATTACGCTGCAGAGAGCGATGGTGAAGTGTTGTTTTTATGATTGGAAGTTGTGACCTGTCATCTTTTGTAAGGAATAATATGGGATGCTTACATTTTGTTAAATAGGACCCAAGAGATATTGAGGGACAGTGATTTTGGTGTACTGGATGAGAGTTCCCTGAAAGGAACAGGAAAAATGGCAGCAAAAGTGAAAAAGCATAGGGGATGCCTGCTTCCATTAGCTGGGGTTGAAATATAGAGCAGGGAAGTATTACATTAGGGAGTAGAATTGTTACTTTTCTTGTAATTTAACTTTCCTATAACTTGATTGTATTTTATATAATCAGCTATATTGGTATAATTGTTCAGTAATTGTGGTATAACTGCTTCTGTATTTTTCTAGAACCTTCTTGGTTTTTCTGCAACAAATGCCATGCCACTGGAACCTAGTTATTTTATAGAGTAATTGCTATCACTGAAATGTTGTTATTTCTTTTAGTCGGAGCTGGTTTTTGTAGAGGATGTCCCTCATCTTCGTTTGTTCTTTGCTCTTGTAACAATTGATAAAATGGCCATAAACAACAAGTTTTATGCCTCATTGTTGATTTCAGAAAAATCTCTGGAGTGCAAAAACACCAGGATCTGTCAGGGGTTATGGTAAAAGTTTATAAAACTCTGCTTAGATCACATTTAGAGAGATGTGAACAATTCTGGTCAGTGGACAATTAAAAGCACATAACTGCAATAGAAAGGATGCAAAGCAGGTTGATCAGGATGTTATCTGGGATAGAGCATTTTAGTTATGAAGAGAGACTAAATAGGCTGTGATTGTTGAAGCAGAGAAAGGTGAGAGAGGTAGACAAAATTATGATACGTATAGATACTATACATAGTAGGAAACTTTTGCCACTGTTGAAATAAGAGGACATGAGTTGAGAGTCAGGGGGCAAAAGTTTAGGGGTAACACGAGGGGGAACTTTACTCAGATAGTGGTAGCTGTGTGGAACGAGCTTCCAGTAGAAGTGGTAGAGGTAGGTTTGATATTGTCATTTAAAGTAAAATTGGGTAGATATATGGACAGGAAAGGAATGGAGGGTTATAGGCTGAGTGCAGGTCGGTGGGACTAGGTGAGAGTAAGTGTTCGGCATGGACTAGAAGGGCCGAGATGGCCTGTTTCCGTGCTGTAATTGTTATATGGTTATATAACGCATATTTTTCACAATAAAATATCTAAAATTAGGGGCAGTAGATTTAGAGAAGGCAGTAAAAGGTATGAAGGGATTTGAAGAAGAAATCTCAAATCCAGAGGGTGCTATGACTCTCAAGCATTTTGCTTGAGTAGGTCGTGAAGACGGGTACTTTCACAACATTTAGAAGGTATCCCTCTGAGGCACAGAAGGCTACACGTTGGTAAATGGTAATGGAATGGATGGATTCTTCATGGTCAGCAAAAACATTGTGGGCTGGAGAGCCTTTCCGGTGCTATATAACTCCATTTCTGTATCTCATTTACTGAACTCTCTGATTAATATCCAGATACTCAAACTTCCTCATGACTATTAACTTCTGTTTATTTAGTTATTTCCCAATGTGTCTTCAAATTTCTCCTTTCACTTCCTATCCATTACAGGATCTTCTCTTGATGGATCCTGTTAAGATGGTTAATCATTTATTATTTTTCATCTCTCTCCATAATGATTCTATCTTTGTCTTCTCTATAAACGCATCACTTTCTTTTATTAGAAATGACGCAATTTAAATTAAGTACTACTACTCCATCTTTTCTACAATTAATTCAATGTTTATTTCTCATTCTAAATTTATGTGTCTCAGAAATTATTTTAATTCTTCCTCTCTCTCTAAAATCTCTCGTTTGCTTTTTATATCACACTTAATTTTCTTCATAGAAGAACTTTAAGGGTTTGAAAGTTATACAATTGGGCTCAAAAAGGGGTAAGGGTATGGGACAAAAGTGGAAGGAAGTGCAGTTAGCATCTGTTATTTGTACTGAGCATCTTGCCTTCTATGCTGTAAGTATCAATTCACATGCAACACTCTGCTCCAAACTCTTCCTTGTTTGGCTCTTCATTTAGAGGTAAAAATATGTAAATAATACAAACCACTCTTCAGACTAGCGACTCCCAAGGACTGAGCAGAAAGCAGGGTCAACCGAACATCACTGTCCTGTATGTACGCGGTTGTTGTAAGAGGGTAAAAATTTGCTTGAAGAGGCAGTTTGCTCAAAGTCTGCCTAGCCTGCATCTGAGGTAGAAAATTAAACAGTCAGTTTTGATAGCCTATTCATTTCAGTTCACACCTTTCACTAATAATATATTAAAAACAATATGAAAAAGTAATTCCTTCATGTGTATTTTTGGCATGTGCATCTAGAAGAAGTGGCCAGTTCATAGATAATGCATCAAAGGTTTATTTAACTGACCACTGAAAACCTACAATTTTTCACAAAATAAAAACTGAATTTCTATTGCAGCTGAAGCAAAATGAGGTTTTGTTTGTTTTTATTGATTATGTATGCAGTCTAGGAAAATGGAAACAAGAGAGCATTCCTGGAGTTAAAGAAAATAATCCAGCCTATTATCAGCATTTCAATCATCAGAAAAGTAATGAAAGGTATTGCTGACAGTTCCCTCCATTGGGTATACCATCCAATGCATTGATTTTGCCAGGATCAACCTACTCATGATGCTTCTACATCCCTGTTTAAAAATGGACAAAATAATTAAATTCCTGCGGTCGATTGAATATGATTGCCTTTGATAATAACACAAAATTTGTTCATATGTGGAATCAAAGGAGTTTCTGCAAATTTGAAGTTAGTGAGAATCGAGGCAATAATACGCCATTGAATGGAGTAAAACCTAGAATGAAGGAAGATGGTTCTGATCGCTTGCAGCTCCAGAACACTGCTGAATGGATTCTACAAAATCACATCCTACATTCAAACATCATGGGCTGCAGCATCAATAATCTTCTGACTACTTTATTCTCATAAATAATGCGTTCAGAATTCATTCAGAACTACCCGGAGCATGCCCAGATACAACAAGGTTGGCTAATATTCAGGCACGGGCTAAGTAAACTTCAACCTACACAGTGCAATGCAATGGCAAAAACCCACAAGGGTGAGCTTGGCCAAGACCATTTCAGATTCAGAATCAAGTTTATTATCCCTGACATACAAGATGTCGTGACATTTGTTGTTTTTTGTGGCAGGAGTACGGTTCAATAGATAAAATACACCATAAATTACAATATTAACTATGTATAAAAATTAAATCATGTAAAAATAGAGAAAAGATAGTGAGGTAGTGTTCATGGATTCATTATCCATTCAGAAAGCTGATGGCAGAGCGGATAAAGCTGTTCCTAGAATGTTCAGCGTGACTTTTGACTTCCAGCTGTCTCAAATGTCTCAAATTCCCCATCAAATTGACTTTTGACTTCCAGCTGTCTCACATGTCTCAAATTCCCCATTAGACAAAATTTATGCTATAAACTTAACTGGATCGCCTTCGAAAATAATGCATGACAAAATATTAGGTGATTCTCTATCCTCTTGGCAGATACCTTCAAGAAGAAGTGATATAAACTCCTGATTGGGTAGAATATTGTTAATTTTAGTCAATCTATTTTACTATTTTTAGTCAATCTGCTACAATTCACTATGGGCCAAAGGAATTTTTAAACTAACAGGTTGCATAGAATCTGTACAAAAATTATATTCTTTTGCAAATAATGCTAACCAAAGGACATACTTTGCATTACCCGTTTCCTTAATGGGGCCTTTACAGTCTGATAGTCTACTAAGTTTCTGCAAAGTTAGAAATAACTTACAGATTCTGATATACACAAGACACTTCCACATCAAAACTAACTTTGGCACAGCTTTTATTTAAGAAAAGACATAGGAGCAATATCAGGCTATTTGGCCCATTGAGTCTGCTTCCATCATGGCTGATTTATTTTCCCTTTCAACCCCATTCTCCTGCCTTCTCCCCATAACCTTTGACACCTTTACTAAACAAGAACCTACCTACCTCTGCTTTAAATATATCTAATGACTTGGTCTCCACAACCCTCTCAGGCAACAAATTTCACAGATTCACCATCTTCTGCTGAAAGAAATTCCTCCTCATTTCTGTTCTAAAGGGATAGCCTTCTATTCTAAGGCTGTGCTATCTTGTCCCAGACTCTCCCACTATTGAAAACATCCTCTCCAAGTGCAGTCTATCTAGGCCTCTGGAGGGCTGTGGAGGCCAGGTTATTAGGTGTATTTGAAAAGGTGGAAGATAAATACTTGTAAGAATAGGAAATTTAGAGCCATGGAGAAATGGCACAGAAGAGAAGAAAATTTATCTTAAAAATATTAAAAGCAGAGCAGGCTTAAGGGGCCAATTGACCTACTCTCGTTCTTATTTTCTTCTGTCATTATGTTTCATGCGCCTAGCTTCAGAAATATTTGGAAAGTTAGAATTCAGTCATATTTCCTGTCTTTTTTTTTTACAAATTAATATATGGAGTTCACTCAAGAATTTATCAACCAAGAATCAAATTTGTTTTTATTCTGTGACAATCTGCAGCATAAACCACTTTCCCCAATTTTAGACCATAACACCATAAGATATAGAAGCAGAAGTAGGCCATTCGGCCCATCGAGTCTACTCTGCCATTCAATCATGGGCTGATCCAATTCTTCCAGTCATCCCCACTCCCCTGCTTTCACCCCATACCCCTTGATGCCCTGGCTAATCTATCTATCTCTGCCTTAAATACACCCAATGACTTAGCCACCATAGCCGCTTGTGGCAACAAATTCCACAGATTTACCACCCTCTGACTAAAATAATTTCTCCACATCTCAGTTCTAAATGGACATCCTTTCATCCTGAAGTCGTGCCCTCTTATCCTAGAATCCCCTACAATGGGAAATAACTTTGCCTTTTAACATTCGGAATGTTTCTATGAGATCCCCTCATTCTCGTGAACTCCAGGGAATACAGCCCAAGAGCTGCCAGATGTTCCTCATACAGTAACCCTTGCATTCCTGGAACCATTCTTGTGAATCTTCTCTGAACCCTCCCCAACGTCAGTATATCATTTCTAAAATAAGGAGACCAAAACTGCACAATAATACTCCAAGTGTGGTCTCACAAGTGCCTTATGGAGCCTCAACATCACATCCCTGCTCTTATATTCTATACCTCTAAAAATGAATGCCAACATTGCATTCACCTTCTTCACCACCTATGACAATTAAAGAGGTGGAAGTACTGGCGCTTTTAAGAAATTTAAAAGTGGATAAATCTCCGGGTCCTGACCGGATATTCCCCAGGACCTTGAGGGAAGTTTGTGTAGAGATAGCAGGAGCTCTGACGGAGATCTTTCAGATGTCATTAGAAACAGGGATTGTGCCGGAGGATTGGCGTATTGCTCATGTGGTTCCATTGTTTAAAAAGGGTTCTAGAAGTAAGCCTGGCAATTATAGACCTGTCAGTTTGACATCAGTGGTGGGTAAATTAATGGAAAGTATTCTTAGAGATAGTATTTATAATTATCTGGATAGACAGGATCTGATTAGGAGTAGCCAGCATGGATTTGTGCGTGGAAGGTCATGTTTGACAAACCTTATTGAATTTTTTGAAGTAGTTACGAGGAATGTTGACGAGGGTAAGGCAGTGGATGTAGTCTATATGGACTTCAGCAAGGCCTTTGACAAAGTTCCACATGGAAGGTTAGTTAAGAAGGTTCAGTCGTTAGGTATTAATGCTGGAGTAATAAAATGGATTCAACAGTGGCTAGATGGGAGATGCCAGAGAGTAGTGGTGGATAATTGTTTATCGGGATGGAGGCCGGTGACTAGCGGGGTGCCTCAGGGATCTGTTTTGGGCCCAATGTTGTTTGTAATATACATAAATGATCTGGATGATGGGGTGGTAAATTGGATTAGTAAGTATGCTGATGATACTAAGGTAGGAGGTGTTGTGGATAATGAGGTGGGTTTTCAAAGCTTGCAGGGAGATTTATGCCGGTTAGAAGAATGGGCTGAACGTTGGCAGATGGAGTTTAATGCTGAGAAGTGTGAGGTTCTACATTTTGGCAGGAATAATCCAAATAGAACATACAGGGTAAATGGTAGGGCATTGAGGAATGCAGTGGAACAGAGAGATCTAGGAATAACAGTGCATAGTTCCCTGAAGGTGGAGTCTCATGTAGATAGGGTGGTGAAGAAGGCTTTTGGAACGCTGGCCTTTATAAATCAGAGCATTGAGTACAGAAGTTGGGATGTAATGTTAAAATTGTACAAGGCATTGGTAAGGCCAAATTTGGAATATTGTGTACAGTTCTGGTCACCGAATTATAGGAAAGATATCAATAAATTAGAGAGAGTGCAGAGACGATTTACTAGGATGTTACCTGGGTTTCAGCACTTAAGTTACAGAGAAAGGTTGAACAAGTTAGGTCTCTATTCATTGGAGCGTAGAAGGTTGAGGGGGGATTTGATCGAGGTATTTAAAATGTTGAGAGGGATAGATAGAGTTGACGTGAATAGGCTGTTTCCATTGAGAGTAGGGGAGATTCAAACGAGAGGACATGATTTGAGAGTTAGGGGGCAAAAGTTTAAGGGAAACACGAGGGGGTATTTCTTTACTCAGAGAGTGATAGCTGTGTGGAATGAGCTTCCTGTAGAAGTAGTAGAGGCCAGTTCAGTTGTGTCATTTAAGGTAAAATTGGATAGGTATATGGATAGGAAAGGAGTGGAGGGTTATGGGCTGAGTGCGGGTAGGTGGGACTAGGTGAGATTAAGAGTTCGGCACGGACTAGGAGGGCCGGAATGGCCTGTTTCCGTGCTGTGATTGTTATATGTTATATGGTTATGGACTCAATCTGGAGGTTAACCTTTAGGATATCTTGCACAAGGACTCCCAAGTCCCTCTGCATCTCTGCATTTTGAATTCTCTCCCTATCTAAATAATAGTCTGCCCGTTTATTTCTTCCACCAAAGTGCATGACCTTATACTTTCCAATTTGTATTTCATTTGCCACTTCTTTGCCCATTCCCCTAAACTATCTAAGTCTCTCTGCAGGCTCTCTGTTTCCTCAACACTACCCACTCCTCCACCTATCTTTATATATCATTTCGAAAAAGTTAGTTTGTTTTCCATTCAATCTAATACAGACAAAAAGACTCCATTATTGCCTCAGTTTACTATATGTTTCTTCTCCTTCTAATAGAATGGGATTCATATATTTTAGTATGGATCCAAATATACTTAATAATGCAGTGCAAAGTGTAATAATCCATCTCTTGAGTGCCTAATCTTGTATGTACAACTGGGGGGGGGGGGGGTGGAAAAGAACAGAAAGAAAAATTCAGGTTAATTCCCACAAGAAAAAAGAAAATTGAAGCCAAAAACTGAGTGGTGATCATCTAAGTGATAATTAAGAGTTTATCAAGCAATTGGCACAGTGCAGAAAGATTTAAAAGAGACAGAAAAAAAGGATTAATTGAATGACTTAAAGAATAAAAAAAAGTGCATGGAAGGAACAACCAAAGTAGGGAGGAGGGGCTGCAGTGATGACAATGATCATGCATGTGATTCTTCTGTATTTTAGATGGGGACTAATGAGAACAATCCTTGGCAACTTGCAAAAAAAATCTGTAAACTAGTCCAAATAAACTGTACAAATCAGGGTCAACTGCATTGTGCAGACTAAGTTGCACCCAGAATTAAAATTAGAGCAATTTATATGGGGATTTAAGTTACAATTAGGGTTAACAAGTGAAAAGAAGGAGCACAAAAGCTACAACTATCACCAACTACCGTGCCCTTTTGGACTATCATATACTCTAACTTACATAACCTTACATCATTTCATTCTTTTACAATTTCTTATGTGTGATATTTCTATAGTGTTTCATATGGCAACAGTTGTATTACTTAGTTTCAATAGAAAGTTTGAGATCTACCTAGTTTTACCCAACCCAGACCATTTCAAGTTGGACACAATGCAGAAATCGTTTCTAACTCTTAGAACACACATCAGGATTCTGACAGAATTCTCCCCACTTGCCTGAAAGACCAAAAACACTCAAGAACCACAACACCATACAAGAAAAGCCGTCCACTTGATGAATGCTTCACCCTAAATATTCATTTTATCATTGACACACCATGAGTGCAGGCTGTACTATCTACAGGTAAAAATACCATTACTTCCAAACCATCTCTAATTCGTCCTTCAAGCTTTGCAAACTCTATCAACAGAATGGCAAATAAATATTTAGGAATACCATGAGGTAATTCACAGCTATATTGCTCTCCCTAGAGGGTAATGCCATGCAGCAGAGCTCCTCTGCTCAGTTGCTGCTGTTGCTGGTTATGTGCTAATGTTGCACTGCAGAGAAGGGAGTATTTTCACTACATAGCTGTCTTGGTTGTGTATTTGGCAGAGTGTACTAATTGTGAGACCTTAGTGTTAACTTGGAATAGTGTTAAGTGTAACATGTGAAGTGATAGATATGATTGTTACCTATGAATTCCATTTGGCTAGTGTGTCTGGCTGTGTAATGCTTTCAGCAATGTCCGAAACTAGTAGTGCAATTGGTGGGACATGATATTTGAAAACA
Source organism: Hemitrygon akajei (assembly GCF_048418815.1). Classification (NCBI taxonomy): domain Eukaryota; kingdom Metazoa; phylum Chordata; class Chondrichthyes; order Myliobatiformes; family Dasyatidae; genus Hemitrygon; species Hemitrygon akajei. The sequence goes on along the minus strand of NC_133125.1, from coordinate 21,895,806 downwards.
CAATTTGTTTGAGGTCCTTTCCTTGCAGCACTTTGTTGTTTTTTGTGTAAGCTATTGGGGCTTGATTCCTGGCACTACGTACAACAGTTATGTCGCCTCACTGCTTAGAAGACCTCAGAATATCATTTGCACAGAGAGCAACTCTTCTCTACTTCCTTCATTAATACTTTTGACTGTAGCTTTGTAAAAAACATTCAAGCTCTCTTGTTCCTACATCTTTGATCAGAATAAGTTTCAAGCATGTGCTCTGCTCTTATGCAGGATATAGGTCAAAGGGTCAATACCTGAGTTGTATTACTCTGTGAATCGGCAGGTATTAAATGGGCAACAGTCATAGAACAATGCAACATCAATACAGGCCCTTTGGCCCAACAAGTCCTTTCTAAGCAAGCTAGCCCAAATTTCCTGTGTTTGACCTGTATATCTCTAAGCCCCACCCTTCCATGTCCCTACCTAAATGCTTCTTAAATGACACTACTGTAACTACCTCAATCATTTCTTCTGGCAGTTTGATCCATGTACTCACCACCCTCTGCATGAAAAAAAGTTGCCTAACAGATTTCTCCTAACTTTATGTGTGAAATACAATGCAAATTCCAGTAGCTCCAGATCTGATTCCTGTACAATGGCAATGACCACTTCAAACTTGTTAAAGGCAAGTTGGGCAGCATGGTAGTATCGCAATCAGTGTAATGCTATTACAGCACCAGCGATCAGGGTTCAATTCTTGTCACTGCTGTAAGGAGTTTGCATGTTTCCCTCAAGAGAGCATGGACTTCCTCCCATGTTCCAAAGATGTATGGGTTAGTAGGTTAATTAGTTACATGGGTATAATTAGGTGGCATACACCTGTTGGGCCGGAAGGCTCTGTTACCATCTTTAAAAAATCCTAAGCACATACAATACTCTTTTTTTTCTATCTGTTTGCTAGGCTTTGCTCTCCATATGCTTGCATTTTATCTATAAACAGAAAAAAGTTGGAACTACAATAAAGTTCTGGTATCATCTATAGAAAAAGGAAGTGAGATTAATGCTTCAAGTTCATTAATAGGAAAACTTGTTTATACTTAAATGCAAATTCATAGTAGATGGAAATCTAATCTACTTCCCACACTTCTGATGAAGGATCCCGGACATGAAACGTTAACTGCTTCTCCTTCCACAGATGCTGCCCCACTGGCTGAAGCTTTCCAGCACTTTCTGCTCTTTTTTCAAAAACCCATTGTCCTATTTCTTTTTAAAGTGATATTTTAGGTAGAGAGATAAGTAAAGTTGTTTTTTTTTCCTGGCATTTGTCAACAGGTCCAGCGCAATACAAGAATGAATTGGCTCTCAATCCCTGGAGTCAGATTTGCAATCAGTTGATGTGTTACAAAAAACAATGCAGGCAAAGCTCAGCAGGTGAAGCAGCATTTGTGAGGCAGAAGGTGTAAGTCAACATTTTCAGTCTAAACCCTGCATCTAGACTTAGAGGGAAGGGAAAATATTATCAGTATGTAGCACTACAAGGGTGGTAGTGAGATACAGGCAGGTAGGGACCAGGTGAGGAGGGGATGAAGGCTGGATGGAACCAGTTGTGGGGAGGAGATGGCAAAGGTGAACAAAGGGAGAAGGAAACTAAGTAGACAGGTGAGTGCGTGTGGGAGAACACCCGGGGTGTGGGTTACCTGAAATTGGAAAAGTCAGTGTTCATATCTTTGGATTGTAAGCTACCCAAGCAGAATCTGAGATGATGTTCTTCCTCTGAGCTCCTCCAGAGTTCTGTTTTTTTTTGCTCAAGATTCCAGCATCTGCAGTCTCTTTTGTCTTCAGGCTGATGTGTACCTTAACTTCTCATCCCAAGGTCCCAACAGAAAAATTATGAATCTTAACTCTTGGATCAATTAATCAACACCTTTGACATCTCCAAACAATCCGTGCAATATCTTGGTCCCAATAACTTAAATGTGCATTCTGGTTTCAGTTCAAACTAATCTACATATTATGGCTATTGAGTTGCCAGGGAGGTGGCCAAATATGAAAGCAGTGCTATTCCATGGACCACCATACTACTCACAGTAGGTCCAGGTAATACTTCTACTTTCCACAGTGTGTATTCATGATCTGAAAGACTGGTAAACCCAGACTCAAAAGAAAATTTCATAAAGGATATGGGAAAGGAAAAATAAAATAGCAGAATCAAATAATTTATACTCTTTATTCAAAGAGTTACTGCAGGTGAGATGATTTATAGCAATCTGCGATTCTTCTAAATTGTGATTTAGCTTACAACAAATTAAATTCTTGTTGTAATTAATTATTTTCCAGTATAGGACAATAGGCTCAGACTAGAATCAAGCTCAACAAAAATAAAAATTTGCCTTATTTTTTACCTTGGTCATTGGCCTTATCCAATGTTATTTGTTTAGCCATGTGCTACTTCTTCAGTTGTCAGTTTATTTACAGTTGAGTTTTTGCTTTTCAAACCATTATCTGGTGTTCCAGATTTTCTAAGTTATCAGGCATGGGCCAAAAGAATGTAAAAGAAAACCAGGATACCACACTTGCATTATATGATAAATTGCCTTATTTGCTGAAAATTAAATAATTCAACAATGTGTTGCACTGTTGTCTTTCTATCATTGTTGCATATGGAAATATTATTCATGACTTACATCATTCATCAGCATTTTCTAAATCTACACAAACTCCAAGTGAAAACTAAAGTGGGTAAAAACAATTGCTCATTTCAATGACATTAGACCACAAGTTCCACCAACAGTTTACACTTATAAAGAAATTGAAAGACAGGCAGAAGAAAACGTAAATAAATTCCACCATGTCAATTCCAGAATCAGACCAAGTGATATTTAAGGTTAACTATTACAATAATGCCCTTAAAAACTGGTTCAGTTTTGCATATATTTCAAATAAAATAAGTACCTGGAAATCATTCAGGTCAGTGTAGAATTCATTGTTGCTTTTGACATCTGTAGTCAGCCTCATAGCAATTTCTTGATTCATTTCATGCCTGATATCAACAATATTAGAGATTTCCAGTGATAGCCCTTCAACCCCTGTGTTCAAAAAAAGTAAGCAGAATTAAATATATTTCTTTTCCAGAAAACTGTGTTTGTGACTTTCTATTGCTTGACTGTAGTTTATTCATTATAGACACAAAATTGTTCCTTATAGATGCAATCTTACATGCATACATACTTGCTATATTACCCTTTAGAAGACATTGTTATTTTTAGCATTTAATGAAAAGCTTAATAATTATGAAGACAATTTTTTCCAAGAGTTACAGAAACATATATGCAGAGTTTTACTCTCTATGTAAATATACAAGTGCACTTTCAAAGCATCTGGGACAAGTGGCTTTTCAGTTCATCATGTACACTATGATTTATCCAGTAATTCCTAATTTTCAAGAGGCACAAGTCTGTAGATGCTGGAATTTTGACAATAAACAATCTGCATGAAGAACTCATTGAGTCCAAATGTAGGTTTTCAACCTGAAACATCAGCAATTTCTTTCTTCCCATAGATGCTGCTTGATTTGTTGAGCTCTTCCAGCATATTGTGTTACTTCCACTCTTCATTTCTTTTTTTCAAAGCATTTTACAATAATAGGGATAACTGGATGTCACAGTAGTGTAGTGGTTAGCATAACACTTTACAGTGCAGGTGAACTAGGTTCAATTCACACTGCTACCTGTAAGGAGTTTGTACGCTCTCCCCATGACCATGTGGGCATCCTCCAGACACTCTGGCTTCCTCCCACAGTCCAAAGACATACCAGTTGGTAGGTTAATTGGTCATTGTAAATTGTCCTGGATTGGGCTAGGATTAAATCAGGGGATTCCTGGGTAGCATGGCTCAAAGGGCCAGAAAACCTATTCCTCTCTGTACTGTATCTCAATTAATATAAAATAAATTATGCTTTACTGTATACATAATCATTTTATATTTGCACTGGTTGCAAAAATTAGAAAATCTATATAGGAGAAGATCTTGGGATTTGGCATCAAGGCATTTCCAATCAACCCAATGCAGACTAATCAAAGCCTGCTTGACTCTTTCTGAGTAAAGGACAATGTGCAAAACCTCAGTTGCACCACACTTAAGAGCATGGTTTACAGTTCTGGTCACCACTCTACAGGAGCATGCAGTAAGTAATAGAGAGAATGCAGAAGAGATTTCCCAGGATGTTGCTGGATTGAAGAAAGATTAGATAGGTTGGCTTTATTCTCACTGCAATGTAGAAGGTAGAGGAGTGACCTTATGGAGATTTATAGAATTTTAATTGACTCAGGCAGGATAAATAGTCAGAATCTTTTTCCCAGGGCAGGAGAGTCCAGAAGTGGACTGAGGAGAAATTTAAGAGACATCTTCAAGGAGCAGTGCCTTAGGAAGGCAGCATCCATCATTAAGGAACCCACCACCCTGGACATGCCCTTTTTACACTGTTACTATTGGGAAGGAGATATAAAAGCCAAAAAGCATACACTTAGCGATTCAGTTTTTTTCCTCTATGTTTATTTATCATGTAGTTCATTGTACTGCTGCCATAAGGTTAAGAAATTTCATGACATATGCCGGTGATAATAAATCTGATTCTGATTCTGAGATCTCAAGGTTAAGTTCTTTCACAAAGATGATAGTGAATATCTGGAATGAGGTACTGGAGGAGGCAGTGGAAGCAGATACAATTACAGCATTTAGAAGGCATTTAGTCGGGTACTTGGAAAGAAATAGCATGGAAGAATCCAGGCCTCATGCAGCCACATGGGATTAGTGTAGATAAGCAATGTGGTAGGCATGAATAAGTTGGATTGACGAGACCCATTTCTGTGCTGTATTTTTCTACGATTCTATAAGGTTATGAAAACAAACATCCCGGGAAATACCTGAAGAGAAAAAGCAGGATTCAGCAACAAGAGACAATATTAAGGAATTAAGAATTTTTAAATGCAAGTTTGTTAGGTTGCACAGATCAGGTGGATGATTGCCAAGACAAATAATTGCCAAATGCATCTGAGATCCAACTGGTTTTCTGCATCAAGGCAGCAGCTGTTGGTGGGATTTTTGGCAAAGAGAAGCCATTTGAAAGGGTGGAATATCCAGATGGCCTGCAAAATTTAAAAGGAGCTCTGGGATTTAATATGATGGTCAGTGGAAAGCGCATTACTGAGACAGAAAGGGGGAAAGACACGCTCATTTTCAGATACTGTGTCAGAGTTACTCATGAAAAAAGTTATAATTAATACCAAGGTCCAGTTTTCTTCAGATGGTTGATAGTGCTGCAAGAAATTATTTAGTTGGTGCCTGGGGATTCAATCGTAGTAGCATAGTGTTGATTTGGTATGATTTAGTGTAGCGTGTGAAGAAATATAATATTTTTATCATATTGCAGACAAGATTATCTACCACATTTTCTATTTCTAAACAGCTGTGCAACGGTCTGTATTTCTCATTACTAGTGTTTTTCCTAATGCATTTTTTCATTTATTTGCTTATGTGATGTGAAAGTTGCTGGCAATGCCAGCAATTATTCATTCATGTTCGATGATGAACCGAGGAGCAGTTTGCATTGACAGATCAGGATAAAGAACTATAGATTTGCTTCCCTGAGGAATAAGGGGGAGCCCATGGGGTAGTTTCATAGTTGTCTAAACTCATGCAACCTATTGTTTTTAAATTTCAGATTGATTTAATTATTATAATCTAAATTCCTTGGCTGTCAGAACACGCAAACTCACGTCTCTGGATTATGTTCTGCAAGTATAATGATTCCAATTCAGTAATTTTATTATATGGTACTGGGCCTAATTGTGATTTTTTTTTTGAGGACAAGAGAATGCTTTGTTTCCTTTGGGTGGAACTCAAGCTCCTTCACAGATTTTCAAGAGGGCATGAAGTACTCCTATTGCACTATTTTAAAAGAAGAAGCTTAAATGGAGAGAGAGCTCATCAACAGGAGATGCTGCTATCACAGTGGAGTGTATACACTGGAAGAATGATCATATAGTGGAGTTCAGAATAGAATGTCTCTTCTGGGAATTTTACTTAGGCTCTGCCCAATGAAACCAAATGAATACTAAGAGCTATAATTCTAGGAATGCTGGCCTGGGACTTTAGTTTGCTCTTTTTTCCAGTGAATCTGGAAGACGATACACAGCCTGCTTTGGTAATATCTTTCAGTTCCTTAAGGGACCTGTTATAGGTTGTGTAGGTGTCGGATGAATAAAGGAGGGCAGAGATAACTGTTGCTCAGTAGCCAATGAGCCATGTGCCAAGTCTGAGATCTTTATCTTCAAATATCCTCAATTCAGTCAAAGTAAGGCTGTACTGGCACAATGAAGACGATTGAGAATTTCATAAAACCTTAAGAATTGGGAACAGACTTAGACTATTCAGCTCATTGAGTCTTCTCCACCATTCCATCATGCCTGATTCACTATCCCTCTTAACACCATTCTCTTCCCTTCTCCCTGTGAGCTTTGATGCTCTTACTAATCAAGAACCTATCCCGAATCAACACCGTATACTGGGAAAAGAAGAAGAATTCTTCGTTTAGATATTGAATTCTAATTACCAGTGAGAAAGTATTTTCTAATTTTAAGTAACAATTCTCGGAAAACATGCAAGTTACCTTTCTGTAATTATGCATTCAAAATCTGCTTCAAATTAGCCCGTGTCATTTTCAATAAAATTACATTACAACTTTTTAACCTAAAAGATTCTTTGTTACTGTAATTATAATGAAGAATGTATAGCATGTCAGATTATCCTGCTTTTGCTGAAAATAATTTAATTCATCTTTCTGACACAAGACAATAAAGAATTTGCAAGACATCACAAGTCACTTAACTTAATCTGAGTATTTTTAGAAAATATATTTATCAATACAAGTATAAATATAACAAAATTATGTTTGTTCCTACCATACACATTGCTAAGCCGCACAGAATGTGTGAAGTGCTGGTAGATGCACATGACCTCTGAGAAAAGTGGACCACGCAATATTCTCAAAATAGGAGGCTCTGAAGAAGTATATGGCTATAAGAGGAAGTTCAAGTAATTCCTGTTAGTAAATTCCAAGGTGTTTCTAAAATATAGTCCAAAACATATCAGAATTTTGAAAAAAACATTTTATTTAATGCTATCCAAACATATTTATTCTACACTGGAACTTAATGGAGGACTGTAAAATAATAGTAACAGAATAGCATGAAAAATACTTGGAAGAATTATTCAAAGACAGGAGGAATCAATACTGATAATATTTATTTTCCAGCAGCTATCATCTTCTAACTTGACATCCAATACGTTAATAAAATTAGAGCATGCAAATAAAATAAGTGATTAAGACTCTTGAATTCAAGACACAACTTTTAAACTATTTATTATAAATGCATACAACATTTAGACTTTTCATTAGTATGGGTATGGAAGGTTTTTTTTTGCCTGGGAGGCTTATTCAACCAAAGAAAAATAACAATCAAATCCTGAACAGGCAGATCTTTTAACCCCAGATAGCCCTTCTGAATATTTAAAAGGTCGCCGATGCCATGGATCTTTGAGCTACTTTTAAATGATCAGAGACATATAAACCAATACAAAAGGCATATGTTCAAAGTAGCAAAGTGAGTTAAGTTACCTCAGAGAAATAATTCAAAACCTTTATAAACTAATATTGCATAAATCATACATGGATTATTACCAGTAAACATTAACTCTGAATACAAGACATGGATTTGTAAAAATGCTTAATTGGTCAGGCAGCATCTTTGAAGAGAAATGTATTTAATGTGTGAGTTGGATAAGCAGAAATTAAGAACAAGCAGCGTCAGAGATGGAATAAGCGGGAAAGTCAACTGGAAGTAGCAATATAAGAAAATACCAAATAGAAATCTAGAAACACATCTTTGTAGAAGGCATTTCTAGTTTTGATAATAAAATTAATAGCTTTGGATCTGAAAGAACTCTTTATTTTTAATCTTTCTGTAGTCATTGACACTTAAACTAAATCCCTTACCAATTATATGTTTAGCTCATTATTGCCTTTTTACTTTTTATACAATCACACTTTTTCTTACTTATTCTCTTTCTTCTCTCCCTGTCTGATAGGATACCAAAGTCATCCAAAAGACAAATTAGCAATCCTGTATTTCATTGATATGGTATGTGGGTGTTCCCATTAAACAAAGTTTTTGGAGCAATATTACTGCCAGCTCGTTTGCAATTTTTTAAAGAAAAAACACCCGGTGGTATCACATACATTGAGCATTATGTTGGGATCAGGAGGATTGCAGAGCCAAGGTGAGACTAAACCTCTTTGGTGTTCATCAGATTCTGGGTGAATCAATACCAATATCAATACCAATCCAGATCACAGCAACTGTCACTGTTCAGAATGGATACAGAACCAGGATGCAACATCTGTAAGTATGCCAGGGGCTAAACCAGTCTAACCATGGCAGATTCTAGTCTATATCCAGCTGCCATCCAGGGATAATGTATAGCATTTAAACAAAGGACTGCAATGATGGCTACATCTTTCATTTTAGACTAGGGTACAGCTATGCAAGATAGTGGTCTATTGCTACACTAGCTACAATCTCAAAAAGCTCTTTTAAAGAACTGGTGCACACAAAATAGGCTACATGGTTCACTGAATCACCAAGCCTACAATGTAAATTTCCAGACAAAGCTGATGCTAGAAGATACAATGGTTGTTCAGAGTATTCATGGAGTATCTATGTTTGGATTCCTGATGTGGGGGACAAAGTATTTTCCTGCTGAAGGGAAGATATGACCAGTAGCTTCTTAAAAGGAATGATTTTTTTGCTGAGTGGCTGGAGTATTGCCTTCAGAGCTCACCTCTTAAAAAGAAAGAATATATTTTGCCAGCTGAACTGCCTACAAGTGTGTTGTCACGTGTCGGAATTAGTAACTAACAGATCTAGTATCATATTTTCTTTTACCAGTTATATCATCCCATAAGACCATAAGACATATGAGCAGAATTAGTCCATTCGGCCCATCGAGTCTGCTCTACTATTCTATCATAGCTGATTTATTATCCATCTCAATCACATTCTGCTGCCTTCTCCTCATAACGTTTGATGCCCTGACTAATCAAGAACCTATCAACCTCCACTTTAAATATACTCAATGACTTGACCTCCACAGCCATCAGTGGCAATGAATTACACAGATTCACCACCTTCTAGCTAAAGAAATTCCTCCCCATTTCTGTTCTAAATCGATATCCTCTATTCTGAGGCTGTGCCTTATGGTCCTAGACTCACCCACAATAGGAAACATCCTCCACACATACATTCTGTCTAAGCCATTCAATATTCACTAAGTTTCAGTGAGATTCCTCCCCCCCACCAATTCTTCTAAACTCCAGCAAGTACAGGCCAAGACCCACCAAATGTCCCTCATATGTTAACACTTTCATTCCCAGAATCATTCTTGTGAAGCTCCTCTGGAGCCTCTCCAATGCCTGCATATCTTTTCTTATATAAGGGGCCCCCAAAATTGTTCACAATACTCCAAATGCAGCCTGACCAATGTCTTATAAAGTCTCCACATTGCATTCTTGCTTTTATATTCGAGTCCTTTCAAAATTAAGTTAACATTGCATTTGCCCTACAAGTTAACCATTAGGGAAGCTGCATGCTCCCAAGTCCCTTTGCACCTCTGATTTTTGAATTTCCTCCCCATTTACAAAATAGTCTATGCTTTTATTTCTTCTATCAAAGTGCATGACCATACATTTCCCAACACAATATTCCATCTGCCACTTCTTTCCCCATTCTCCCAATCTGTCTCAGTCCTTCTGCAGACTCTCTGTTTCTTCAGCACCACCTGCTCCCCCATCTATCTTCTTATCATCCACAAACTTGGTCATAAGACCATCAATTCCATCATTCAAAACATTGACATACAGTATAACATGAAAATAAGGGATCCCAACATCAACCCCTGCAGAACACCACTAGTCACTGCTATGCAACCAAAAAAGGCCCATATATTTCCACTCTTTGCTTCCTGCCAGTCAGCCAGTCCAGTATCCATTATATTTTTTGTAATACCTTGGGCTCTCATCTTGTTCAGCAGCCTCATGAGTGGCGTCTTGTCAAAGGCCTTCTGAAAATCCAAGTAAACAACATCCACTGACCCTCCTTCGTCTGTCCTGTTTGTTATTTCCTCAAAGAATTACAACCAATTTGTCAGAATAGATTTCCCCTTACCAAACCATGCTGTCTTTGGCTTATTTTATCATGTGCCTCCAAGTACCCCAAAATCTCATCCTTAATAATGGACTTCAACATCTTTCCAAACACTGAAATCAGACCAGCTAGCCTATAATTTATTTTTTCTCTGCCTCCCTCCCTTCTTAAAGAGTGGGGTGACATTTACAATTTTCCAGTCCTCCAGAATCATTGCAGCATCTAGTGATACTTGAAGGATCATAACTAATGCCTCACAATCTCTTCAGATACCTTTTTCAGAACCCTGGGATACAGTCCATCTGGTCCAAGTGACTCATCTACCTTCAGACCTTTCAGCTTCCCAGGCACCTTCTCCTTTGTAATTGCAACTACACTCACTCCTACACTGACACTCTTGAATTTCTGGCATACTGCTAGGCATTTCCACAGTAAAAACTGATGCAAAGTACCTATTAAGTTCATCTGCCATTCTTTTGTCCCCATTACAACCTCCAGCATCATTTTCCAGCAGTCTGATATCCACTCTCTTTTGCTCTTTATATACAGTATATGAAAAAACTTCTTGTATCCTCTCTTATATTATTGTCTATCTTACCTTCACATTTCATCTTTTCTCCTCTTACGGCTTTTTAAAAAATTTCCAAAAGTACTCGCAAATTTTTACAGATGTACTGTGGAGAGCATTCTAACTGTTTGCATCACTGACTGGGATGAAGGGCCACTGTGCAGGATCAGAAAAAGCTGCAGGAAGTTGTAAACCCAGCCAGCTCCATTATGGGCAGCAGCCTCCCCAGCATCTAGGATGCCTTCAAAAGGTGATGCCTCACAAAGACAACATCCATCATTAAGTACCCCCATCATTGAGGACATGCCCTCTTCTCATTGTTACTATTGAGGAGATGGTACAGGAGCTTGAAGACACACACTCAATGTTTCAGTAACAGCTTCTTCCTGTCCACCATCAGATTTCTGAATGGACAATGAACCCATGAACTTTATATTCATGTATTTTTTCTTTGTTTCCCTTTCTTTTTGCACTACTTATTTAATTTACTTTTTATATAAATTATTGTCACTAATAATTTTTATTACTATGTATTTCAATGTACTGCTGCTGCAAAACAACAAATTTTGTCATGACATACAGTATGCTGGTGATATTAAATCTGATTCTGGTTTTTAAAAGCTTCCCAATCCTCTAACTTGCCACTAATTTTTGCTATAATATATGCCCTCTGTTTTGCTTTTATGCTGTATTTGACTTCCCGTCAGCCACGGTTGCCTCATCCTCCCCTTTAGGATACTTCTCCATCTTTGGGATGTATCTATCCTGTGCCTTATGAATTTTCTCAAGAAGCACCAGCCATTGCTATTCTGCCGTATAGTGTCCCTTTTTAATCAACTTTAGCTAACTCCTCTCTCATGCCTCTGTAACTCCCTTTTCTCCACTGGAATACTAATACATCTGACTTCGGCTTCTCCCTTTCAAACTGCAGGGTGAATTCCATTATATTATGATCATTGCCTCCTAAGGGTTCCCTTACCTTAAACACCCTAATCAGATCTGGTTCATTGTACACCACCCAAACCAGAATTGCCTTTCTTCTGGTGGTCTCAACCACAAGCTGCTCTAAAAAGCCCTAACAGAGGCATTCTACAAACTCCCCCTCTTGGTATCTAGCACCAACCTGATTTTCCCAATCTACCTGCATATTGAAATCCTTCATGACATTGCCCTTTTTACATCTCCTGTTATAATCTGTATCTCATATCCTGCCTACTATTCAGAGGCCTGTATATAACTCCCATCAGGGTCTTTATACCCATGCATTTTCTTAACTCTACCCACAAGAATTCTACATCTTCTAACCCTGTGCCACTTCAAACCGTCTTTTCAACAGCATGGGTATCCTTAGATATGAAGCTCACAACTATGATCTTCTTTCAGCCACAACTCAGAGAGGCCCACAATGTCATACCCGCCTGTCTCTAACTGCACTACAAGATCATCTACCCTATCCCATATACTACCTGTATTCAAATATAACATATTCAGTCCTGTATTCATCACCCTTTTGATTTTGCTCCCATGTTACACATCAACTCATCCCACTGACTGCCAGTTTGCCTATCATCTGCCTATCCTTCCTCAAAATTTCATCACACTCTGCAACAGCTTGTATACCAATTGCCCCATGCTCAGCCCTATCACGCAGGTTCCTATCATCCTGCCAAATTAGTTTAAGCCCTCCCCAACAGCTCTAGCAAACCTGCCTGCAAGGATACTGGTCGCCCTCAGGTTCAAGTGTAACCCGTCTTTTTTGTGCAGGTCATACATTCACGAGAAGAAATCCCAAAGATCCAGAAATTTGAAACCCAGCCCACTGCACCAATTCCTCAGCCATGCATTCATCTGTAAAATTATCCTAATCTTACTCTCACTAATGCATGGCAGAGGAAACAATTAATTGATTACTATACAATGGATTCCAGTTAATTAGACCATTGGATTACTATCTCTTACTATCTTTCCCTTCAATTAGTCCTGACGAAGGGTCTCGGCCCAAAATGTTGACAGCGCTTCTCCCTATAGATGCTGCCTGGCCTGCTGCGTTCCACCAGCATTTTGTGTGTGTTGCTTGAATTCCCAGCATCTGCAGATTTCCTCGTGTTTGCCTTTCAAATTCACTACTGCGAAGCCTCTGCCAGTGATGCCTACACTGAAGAAGTTTAAATCTTCTCTTCGATGGGAGTTCAGTGAAACTCTCTCTCGCTGCTCCCCATCTATAATTTATTCGGCCCTTCAACTTTTCAATCATATTTTGACCCAGACCCTCTTACTATCTTTCCTTTCAGTTAGTCCTGACGAAGGGTCTCGGCCCGAAACATCGACAGCGCTTCTCCCTATAGATGCTGCCTGGCCAGCTGCGTACCACCAGCATTTTGTGTGTGTTGCTTGAATTCCCAGCATCTGCAGACTTCCTCGTGTAGACCATTGGATTATTGGGGCAGCTGCTTATTTGGGACAACTTTTAAAGAACGAAAACTAATTGAGAAAATAGCCTGGACTCCTTTAGCTTATTTGGGACATTATGTCACTTAATTGCGACAAGAGACTGGTGTCAAACAATTTCTAACTAACATCAGCTGTGTGTACACCGTTTGGCCATTAGACACTACACTTGCGAGAACAGTTTTTAAATAATGTCACTTGCATATGTTTCTGCTCAAAAATTAGGAGTGATAGTTGGTGAGTATTGAACAGTAAGATAATTCAGAACTGTTTTGCTCACTGCGGTTTCAAGCATTCAGGCTTGGAGTTGCCAGAAATGGCTCAGCTGAGGTAATGGTGCAGAAGTGAAACGATTTTACTATTTCAACAAGTTAGGAACTACGAAGAATTTGGAGGTGTCTACAATTGTCTTGAATGTTACAATGAAAACAAAAATTTGGAGCATGCAATTATCAAAAGCGTTGTTTGAAAGCAAACTATTATCTGCACTAGGAGTCCACATTGATTATGTTCACTTACAGCCAATCATAAGAATACGGCTTGAGTTCCTCTGTCGATATCTATTAGGAACTAATAGTTTTGATAGTGTTCTAATTTGTTCTGTATATCACTTAAGTACATAACTTTTACTCAGTTAAACAATAGTGTTGTGATGTGTATGGGCAATGTCGGAACCCAAGTGTGGACAAAAGACATACTCCAGTGTAGAGAAGGCGGCCAGAATTTGTTCGGAAGAATTCCAACAGATCATCATTGGCTCAGCTGAGTGACACAGTGCTCAAAACCGGCACCCTGCGATTAGTGTTAATCAGGCGTCAGCTTAAGTTATACAAGTAACATGGAATCCCTGAGCTCATCAAAATAAACGTCACAAGTTTAAATAGAAGGCACCAGGAGACTGTGTTACAAAGATCGAGTCACTGCAGAAAAACACAAGGAACTCTAAACAATTAATGACTCTCCAGCTCCCCAAACAGGCCTGAAGAGCTCATTACAGATAGTTTCCCTTTTTTTTCCTTTTTAACTATTTCTATTTCCAACTATTAACTATTGGCTAATTAGGGTAGCCGCTTATTGGGCCAAAATGTACTGGTCCTGATGTGTCGCAATTAACTAAAATCCATTGCATTTGATAATATTATAAATTATGTGCTTAAAAGAGACAGTTTGATGTATTAAGTCTGTGCTGACTCCCAGGATCCTCTCACATCATCATGTGTCATGATTATTGATTGACTGATTGTCATGTCTATGGCCACTGTTGTTCCTTCTTGTTGGGATATATCAGTTGGAAACCCTACCCCCTTTTAAAGACTTTACCCTTTTGTACTTTCCTTGACACCTTCTGTATGTCCATTGACATAAGCCCTATACTGTATATCTGACATGATGATTTCTCAAACCAACTACATTTCAGATATTCAAAGATTCACATTGAAAAAAGTATTCACATTCAATAAAGTATTTTTGTTTTACCTGAGCTTCTCCATTCGGCAAGAAGAGATAGGCTCCACTTTTATCTTGATTATTTGTGGTGCCATACCACCAGAACTGGATACTTATATGATGCTCTCTCTTTTCTTCCTTGGTGATTACTTTCTAATATGAAGAATGGAATTTGGATATATTATCTGTATAAATATTTCTAAAATATGATTGCTTTTTCTTTATTCCATTAGGAGTTTCAAGTACATATAACTATTTAAAACAGGCTTTGGAGCTAAAAGGGAAATATTCACAACTGAACCAGCAGCTGCTGAAATTCAGCATCTTAATAGTACGTGGGTTAATGTCTTAACAATTAAGAAAAATTACAGGGTGAATGCTCATTTCTAATTGCATTTTAGAAGGTGGAAGTATGACAACTTGTTGATTTGTTGTAATTCAACAAAGGAAGATACCCCCTAGGTACTGAGAACTAGACAGCTCCAAGTTCTTTTCCTTGTATGTTGCCAAGTAAGGAGATTAAACAAGTGTGCAAAGGAAGCATCCAGACAGTGGCATTAGTAAAGGTCTGCTTTCCTTAAGGTAACAGAAATATTGGTGGCATCAATAAATAAACCTTAAGAGATTAATTGCAGTTTACTCTCATTAATTGCAGTTGCACCATCACTGAGGTGAGTGCTACAAGAACACCAGTGAAGTGAGTTAATTTATCCTGGATAGTATCAAACAATTTGAGTGTATTTGGAGCTGCAATGATTTAGATAAATGAAGAGCACTCCACAAAAATTCCAGTGAGGCTTTTATCTAGTGGAAAGGCTTTGGGTGTAGGAGATTATGCAGGAGTTAAGCACTTGCTGTATAATACCTTGCATCTAAAGTACTCTTGTAGGCACTGCATTTATGTAGCTGGACAAGGGAAGTTTTGATAAACCACATTTTTCAGGATGCTGCAAGAGCCAATTTTAGCAATGGAAATGCCATTAAATAGCTAAAGAAGGTGATTAGAGATGGTTATTGTATGGTTGATCTGCAGCATGAGTATAGCCTGGTATCTATCAAACCATGCCTAAATGAGGTTTTAGAGCAGATATTGACTTAGATACCAATCAAAGTATAAAGAATTCTTTACTCTGTTAAATGACTTGAGTACCACGATACGAACTTGCTCTGAGAATAGCATTTCAGTAAAATCCATTGTACAGTTTTTAACTGGATTTCAACATATCTTTTGGTCAAAGCAGTAAATTTGTGACTGTAAGTACACAAGTGAAAAAATGTTAGTTAAGCTGTCCTGTTTTTAATGGGGCTAGACCACGTACACAGTACATAGTAAAACACGGTAAGTCCTAGGACATACAGCAAAGACTGGCTTGCAAAGCTTCCACGTGTTTGTCAGCCATGGTTCTTCCGGTATAACCTCTGCCTCTAGGTCTATTAGTGGTTAGTAGGTTCAAGAGCCAATTTAATACATTCAGTACAAAAGTCTAGACTGTCGAATCAATGTGCTACTTCCATATACTATACTTTATTAAGAACAGAATTATCCATGGGATCCTGGCTAATATTTATCTGTCAACCAGCCTTCTTACAATATATGAAATTCAGAATACTGCAGATTCCAGAAATATGAAAGAAGAAGATTGCTGACTGAAATATTAAGTCTGTTTAATTCAGCACAAATCCTGCCTAACCTGCCATTTATTTCCAGCACATACTGCTCTTATTTTAATATTATATAAATCTGGTAGTTATTACAATGCGGTTTGTGGAATTTTGCTCTCTGCAAATTGGCTGCTATATAGATTCCATCACTACATAACTATGCCAAAAACCATACTGGTATATCATCACTAGAAAAAAACCCAGCTTCATCAAAGTGGTGGGAATAAAAATTGCTGGGCACGTTCTGTAGGTCAGGCAGTAAGCGCTCTGACAAATGGTCACCCTGATCAGAGATGTTAATTATGTTTCTCACTCCATGAGTGTTACCAGCCTTACTGAGTATCACTAGCATACTTATTTTTTTATATTTCAGTTGCCCGGCATTTATATATTTTGTTTATCTTGTTTGACTTCTGTTTGAAAATCTGATTGACATAAAAGTTAATGAAGTAACATTTAACCATTATTGGGTAACTAATTCATTTGGCTGTCATTTAATGAATTATAGACGAGACAAAAGAAACAGTTTAAGAACCTTTACCTCCAAAAATCCTTTTGTCCCTGAAAACCAAGCTTTCAAATTTGCATTTTCAATAGTGATGTCACCAGCAGAGCTTTCCAACACACTGATCTTGAAGGGATCAAAGGTTATTGTATCTCTTCTATTTGTGTATATGGTATAATCTGCTAGTTTGGTTTTGATATCTTGAGTTTTCACTAACTGGTAGACTCCCAATCCTAGAGCTGATATCTTTGCCATAAAGGAAACCTGTTGGTTGAATAAAAAGAAAATATATCAATAAGAAGCCTAAAGTTTTGCTTCATTTTATCAATGCACTTTAATATAAATTACACTAATGTAATCGTTAAGGTATTTAACAAGCAGACAGAATAGATGAACTTGAAATTACTGAAGCATAACCTGCTTCAATAATGTCCATCAGAATCAACCATCTTTACTTGGTCTGGCCCTTAATGTGATTTCAAGACCTACCATGTGAGTGACTTTTAACAAGAAAACAATGAGGCCTTCTTGGCAGCAGTAAACAACAAATCTTGCTTGCTGATGATAGTCACATGTCGTGAACAAATACATTTAAAAAGAAACAACAACCAGTACTTTACCTCTATTTCTTTCCTAGTATTTTCTACTTTGCTTCAGATTTCCATCACTCATAAAACACTTACTAGCAGCGTAAGATAATCTACCTACTAAGAACAACTCCAGACACCTCCTTGAAAGATTGCAGACTGTTTTTAAGAAGTGTAGACTATATTGAGCATTGCTAGTTAATCATATTATTAGTCCTGTTTTAGGGCCTGTGATCAATGAATAGTGCAACCAGTGCTGTTTGCCAAAGTTTAGCATTGTGATAATTCTATGCTGTCTGCATCAACAGCAACATCGCAAGTAATTGCATTGCCAGCTCCAGGAAACAGTGGAGAATGGTAGTGCATGGGGAAAAAAAGGAGTCTTTAAATTTTTCCACTTACAATTTGCGGTTTTGGCAGAGGAAATAATATTAGATGTAGTCTAGCCAAAAAGACTACAAAGCCTTCTGGACAAACTCTTTGGAACTAACTGTTTTCTCTCTTTCCTACTTTTGACAAATGGCATTTAGTCTTAAATATTAACTCTGTTTCTCAGGATGCCATTTGACCAGCTGAGTGTTATCAACATATTCTGTTTCTCTGTCAGATTTCCAGCATGTGACTTTTGTTGTTGATTTTGAAGGGTGTTTTGGTTAAGCTCCAAAAGCGTGGATACAGTATCACAAGAAGTTAATGATTTTAATGAATAGTCAAGGGATCATGAGCACATCTTCATATTTCACATCCCACCAGGTGCACGTCTTCAATATTGCTCCAACATGAGGAAATCTGCAGATGCTGGAAATTCAAGCAACACACACAAAATGCTGGTGGAACGCAGCAGGCCAGGCAGCATTTATAGGAAGAAGCACTGTCGACGTTTCGGGCCAGTCCTGATGAAGGGTCTCGGCCCGAAATGTCGACAGTGCTTCTTCCTATAGATGCTGCCTGGCCTGCTGCGTTCAATATTGCTTAATGTTTTGTATTTCTTTTGTGTACTGACCTTCACAATCAATCAGGAGCACTGATCTAACATCCAAAATCTTGTAGCCTACGGATCAAGACCATGCCAGATTACAGCTTCAGACATATAGCAAGGAAACACACCCTTCAGCTCACCTCATCTATGCCAACCTAGGGACTCTCTGGTCTAGCTGCATTTGCCTGCATTTGAACCATCTCCCTCTAAATCTTTCCTATCCATGTAGCTGTCGAAATGCTGTTTAAACATTGTAATTGTACCTGCCCCTACTACTTCCTCTGGCAGCTTGTTCCACATACCCAAACTCTGTGAGAAAATCTTTCTCCTACCATTACAATCTTACAGCACCATTAAATTTGGTGTTAATCCAAAATTTACTAATCATAAACACATGATGAAGGGTCTCAGCCCGAAATGTTGGGTCTTTGTTCCTCTCAACAGAAGCTGCCTGACCTGCTGTGTTCCTCCACCTTTTTGTGTGTGGTACAACTTATTAATCAAGCCATCTACATATGACAGATAACAGGGGACTGCTTTTTGTGGCACACCATTGGTAACAGGCTTTCAATTTTAAAACACTGTACCATCATTCTGATTCCTTCAAATTTGCTAGACTATCTGGATCAAATGAATCTCACCTTTCAGATTAGCCTACAATGCAGAACCTTGTCAAAAACAGAAACCTTGCCAAAGTCCACATGGACCACATCTACCACCCTGTTGTCAAAATTAGTCTTGGTCAACTCTTCAAAATAAAAAACTCTAACAAATTCATGTGACACAATTCCCATGCACAAAGTCCTACTGACTCTCCCTAATCAGTCCGTCTTTCCAAATGCACATAGATCCTGTCTTTTAGAATCCCATGAGTAACTTAAGCGTGATCCAGTATTGATGGCCAATGTCTCAGTTTCCATTGGAAAATGGAAACTTTCATGCAAAATGTCATGGAAATTCAGACAGTTATCATTATGGCACAGGACACTAAACAAGTTTACTTGTGTCACAGCAGTGAAGCAATTCATCTTCTAACAGACTATTAGGATTACTGAAGCAATGCCCTGCAAAAGCAATATCCCTTACAGGATAGAACACGATAATCAAAGGCAATAGCAGCTAACTGGGGACAGCCTTGACTGCATCAGCTTGCCCACTTGAAGATAACAGCATTTGTCATCAGTGGCACAGCCACTGCCAAGGTATGAACAGCTGTAGAGCTGAAAAAGTAGAAGACAACAATGCTCTTATCCCTAATCCATCTTATAAAATTTGCACACATTCTACAATATATTCTGATAATAGGAAGCAGGCAATGAAAGCATACATCTCTTTTTTCCCTCACATCTTCTTAACACAATCTTATAGGCTTCAAAAATATAAAATGGGTTGGAATAGGATGAAAAACATCAGTATTAGACTAAGAACAGCCTGTATAAATGCAAGAAGTTTTAAGAATTAAATAAACAAGCTGGAATTATATGCAAGTGCGTGTAAGTATAATATAATGGTGATAACTGAAACCTGGCTGACCTCAAATGATGGCGATGAATACAGTATTAAAGGATATACTTTACTTAAGAAAGATAAGCAAGATCATAAAAGTGGAGGAGTAGCCATATACATAAGAGAGAATTTAAACGTGAGGCTGCTTACAATAGGGGATGAATCGAGACATAGTGAAGATATCTGGGTGAGAACTGAAAGCTATAAGAATAAAGGAATAACATTGGGTGTACATTGTAGACCCCCTAGTGCTGAGAGTTATCTTAATAAACAACTCTATCAGAATATTAAAAATGTAAGTTCAGAGGGTGATTTTAGAGTTATGAGTGACTTTAATTTCCCAAATATTGAGTGGGAGAACCCAGTGACTAATGGATTACAGGAAACTGAATTCATTGAGTTATTGAATGATTGTTTTTTGACACAGTATGCTATTGCACCAACAAGAGAGGAGGCCTGTCTAGATTTGATATTCCATAACAATCAGGATAGAATTTTGAGTATGGAAGTTGTTGAGCCTTTAGCAACAAATGATCATAACAATGTTAGTCCCAAAGTTTTTCAGGAGAGTATATCATTAAAAATCAAAGCCATTAATTGAATTTCAGAAAGGCAAAGTTTGTGTAGATGTGGCAAAGTCTTCAGAAGGTTAAACTGAAAGGAACTGCTTGATATTGAATCAGCTGAGGAACAATGGGGTCGATTTAAGGAGGTAATATACAGAGTGCAAGAAATGTTCATTCTCAAGGTCAGGAGAAACAATAAAAACAATAAATCAACTTAATGGATGAATAAAGATATACATAAAAATTACAGAAGAAAAGACACTTATATAAGGAATACAGAAAAAAATAGTAATGATGTTAACCGTAGGGCAGGGGTGTCAAACTCATTTTAGGTCACGGGCCGGATTGAGCAAAATGCAGCTTCATGCGGGCCGGATCAGTCGGACGCGTGCGAACGCAGCTTTCGTTGCCTCCGTTTTTTCAGCCTGCTCTCATGTGTCTCAGTCTCTGCTATAACTACAAAGTGTTTCACTTTACAAATTCTGTTTCTTATGAAGAAGACTGCCGAGCAAGACTGCCGAATAAACACTAAAAACCCTGAAAACCTGGTACCTGAATAAACTCAGCATTAGCCATATCATACGCCATAGGCGCTTCGATTACTGGGGCCAGCTTTAATAGTAATTAGATATTATCTCGCAGGCTAAAGATAATTCCACCGCAGGCCTTGAGTTTGACATATATGCCGTAGGGCATTTGAAAATATGAAAGCAATAGTCAAGAAGGAAATTTGGATTGCCAAAAGACAGGGTGAGAAGGATACTGCTGACAATGCTAAGATTGACCCTAAGAGATTTTTTTAATACTTTAGAAGTAAAAGAAAAGTCAAGGAGGAAGTTAAGTATATTAGGAATAATAGTGGGGTGTTAAATCATGCAGAGAAGGACATAATGCATACTCTTAACTCATATTTTGCTGAAGTATTCACTTAAAAAAGATGTTAGCATTTTGCCAGTACCTGTAGAGAAAAATAAGGTTATTTTAAGTGACTTTGAGATCTTACAAAGTGAGGTCCTGCTTCAGACGAAATGGTTCAAAGTTAATAAATCGCCAGGGTCAGGCAACATATATCCAAGTGTACTTAAAGAGATCTGTGATTATATATACAAACCCCTAGCGGGTATTTTTCAAAAGTTGTTGAAGAGTGGTAAAATCCCCAAGGACTGGAAATGGACTAATGTTGTCCCAGCATATAAGGAGGTTGACTGCACTGACCCTGGTAACTATAAACCAGTAAGCCTAACGTGTATCGCAGGCAAGATAATGGAAACAATAATAAAGAATGAGGTGGAGAAAAAGCTGTTAAGAACAGGCATGTGAGCAGAAAGCCAGCATGAGTTCAGAAAGGAGAAATCACATTTTACTAATTTGCTGGAGTTCTATAAAGAAGCAACTAACATTTATGATAACAATAGAGTGATTGATATCCTTTACTTGGACTTTCATAAAACTTTTAACAAGGTACCCCATGAGAGGTTAATAACTAAATTACAGGAGATAGGAATTCAGGGTAAAGTGTGCAAATGGCCGTAGAATTGGTTCAAAAACAGAAAACAACGAGTTTATGGTGAGAGGATCATTCTCACACATAGAAGATGTTAAAAGTGAGGTTCCATAGGAATCAGCTTTGGGGCTGCTGCTGTTTTCAATTTACACGAATGATTTGGATAAGCAAATAACAAATAAACTAGTTTGCCAATGGCACAAGATTAGGGATGGGCTGATAACATTCAGGTAGCAGAATCAATAGAATTAGATCTAAACAAAATCCAGATGTGGGCAGATAAATGGCAGATGAAACTTAATGTAAGTAACTGTAAAGTATTACATATAGGAAGTCAAAATATTAGATATAAATATACACTGTGGGGGTGGGTCTCGAGTTAGAAAGTGCACTGTATGAGAAGGATTTGGGAATCCTGGTAGACTCATCACTACCAACATCTAAACAATGCACAGAAACAATTAGGAAGACTAACAGAATGCTAGGCTATACAATGCACTATGTGGAGTTCATGTCAAGCAACGTTCTTCTTAAGCAGTATAATGCACTTGTAAAGCCCTGAATACTGCACACCACTTTGGTCTCCATATTATGTGAGGGATGCGAAGGCACTGGAGAGAGTTCAGAGAAGGGCAACTAGACTCATTCATGGTTTGTAGGCTGTGAGCTATGAAGAAAGATTAAAAGAATTAAATCTTTATAGCCTAGTAGACATAGAATGAGAGGAGACATGATAGAGGTGTTCAAAATCACTAAGGGCATAATAAAGTGGATGGCAGCTGCTACTTCAAAATTAATCCATCAACAAGGATATAGGGCCATAGGCGGAGACTGGTTAAGGGGAGATTTCAGACTAACAACAGGAAGCATTTCTTTACACAGTGAGCTGTGGACACATGGAACAAACTACCTAGTTGTGTAGCTGAGAGTAGTACTACCTTAGAGATTTTCAATTCTAAACTCGGTAGTTATTTCAAAACACCATGTCAATAGGAATTTGGCAAGCTTTGTTGGACTGAATGGCCTGTTCTTCTCAATAACTTTCTACTGTTCTAATTTTACTCTTGTGCCTTTCAGATACCAGAAAACAAACTGCAAAGACTTAGAAACTATAGAACAGCAATATAAACCTGAAGGCATTCTTTCACACTCACAGCCAGAATCCAGGATACGTACAGCACTTTGTGTTAAGGAAAGACATGCATGAGGTGAGACTAACTGCCTAAGCAACCCAAAAGACAAGTGAAAATGAATAGCTTAAATTCTAGCTCCTTGAACAGCTGGCATTCTATCGGAATATCTTCAAATAAGGACTGTGATGGTGCAGTCTACAATAAGACATCTATAGGTAAGTACACCAAAAAGCTTGCTTTATTAGCAAGTCTCAAATCCCATATGCCAGGTCAGAATGCCTTGTGCAGTCCAGCCCCAGCAGCACCAACAGGTCTGGGCAGATTTAGGAGCGTGTGCATGCTAGCAAAGAAGTAGTAGTCTACTCCATTAGCCCACTTATGGACTTAAGCATGATCAGTACAGTGATCAGAACAGATATTGACTTGGAAGAGCAAGATGTAGAATCAGTCTTAACTGAAGATAAGAAATAGCAAGGGAAAGAAGTCACTGGTGGAAGAAGTCTTTAGGCCCTGTAACAGTAGAAACACAATGGGACAGAGATTAAATCAGGTCATGATTTGAGGCATATGAGAATGATCTTCCAATAATGACAGTTTATTTTAATCTTCAAAGAGACTTTATAATTCAAAAGGTCAAAAGTAACCTTGGGGACAAAAAGACTACCTTACAGTAAAAATTTGCAGATCCAATCTTGAAACAAGCTACTTTAGATCTGGTCATATATTCGCTCTGATGATGGGAAGGAAAAAATAAGTCTTCTCTCAGAGGCATGAATTTTTGAAATTCTCTCCCCAGAGAAGCATCATTTAACTTATAAACAGCTTTTTTGATCCATAGGAGAGACGACTGTGAAAGAAAATGCCAAGATCAGATCTGCCATGATCTTAATGAATGTCAGAGTGAGCTATAGGGAATATATAGCCCTCTACACCGACATCGCAAGCACATGAAAAGGATGCTTGAATAAGGTACTACAAAGGGCCCAGCACAAAAGAAAACAATAAACTGAGAAAATGTACGTCAGCTGTAGATTATTGAAGCAGTGGAAATATAGCCCACCTGAAATACATCTTTGGAAATTCTGTTGGATTTCTCCCAAACTGCAGTAATCTGAGCATCCACTTGTTGCCCTGAAGCAGTTAGCACATTTACTTTATATGAATTTACTTGCACTGTTACAACGGATACACGATCTTGATCTGCTGGATTATATACCACAAGATATCTGAAACAGAAATGTTCCCATCTCTTGAAATTCTGCTACTATACATGACATGTTGCCAAATTAATAAAATACATAAGAAACATAATACTGTTGTTTCAGGAAACAGACACTAGGAAATAATTACTCAGATTTAATTATTGTAAAATAAGAATATCAAAATCTTAAATAATTATATCTTCCCTGCTTAAAAAGTAAGATTTTCTATCAAAGACACAACATAGAAAGCAGCTAGTTCATCACAGTGTCAGGTGAAACTTCATCCTTTTAAACATTTTTGAAATCAAGTATGTAATCTCTGACTTTTGCAGGTATATAAGCATTAGCTCCTTTGATAGTATCTCAACTCAGAGTCAGAAGTTTGTTCATAAGTCTAACTCCAGAAAAATGCTTCCATCATCAGTGATGCCTTCTTAATATTGGTACACAAAAACAAGTCCCTATTCACACTGTCAGGATGGCAAAAGAAAACCTGGCAATATTACAAAGAAGAATGTAGGCTAAAGAGAGTGCTGCTTCAACAGAATATCAAAGCTGATGCATAGAGATTGATGATATATTTTCATTTTAAAATTTGCTCTCAGTTTTAGAATTTAACTGAATAAAAGCTCAAGATAACTGAAGATTACCTTGTAATTAACTTTAAAATATTTCCCCCACCACAAAATGTGAATCAATTGGAAACCGTTGCCTACCTATTAATTAGGTAGTCAGTTTTACCCGTGTACTTGAAAAGAAGATAATACTATTAACCAGCATGGAGTCAATACCTGAGGAATTTGGCTGCAACTCGCTTCCAACTAAACTTATTTTGCTGATTTAAAAACTTCTCATTCAGGGCATTTTCATTCAATGGGAAGCATTTGAATGGAGTAGAAAGTTTGGGAATTTATAACCATGGAAATTTGGTGTTGATGCTGTGAAAACATGTATTAAAAATTTTAATTTAATGAGCCAATAATTTCACCCTAGAGGGCAAATGGCTCTGCAAATATTACACATCCAGTGCAATTGGTGAAATTCAAGAAACATCCTGAATCCTGGGCAACCATACACATCAAAGGTGTTGTCAACTGAAATATGACAAGATGCAGATTCAGAATTTCAGAAGAACCTGGATGGTATATCTATGAGGCTGAGTATTAAGTGGACAGCTCATTTCAAAAGATGGTCACCTTACATGTGCGTTTGCAGGCAGAAAGGGAATAGGTAAATACGCGAGCAGACCAGGAGGACCAGACAAGCAGTTTAGGTGTCCCTTGAACTTACCACATTCTCAGGATGTTCTATCCAAATCAACAAAATCCTTTGCTTAAAATTAAACATTTACAAATATCCTTTAGCCATTTCTAATCCAGGGGAATGGTTGCATTACATTATAATCATTGTAACTACAACTACAAAAGCACAGTCTCAAAAATTGATAGGTCAGAAACAAAGCAAAAATCTCTACAAGGGCCTTCACAATTTCTTCTCTAGCTTTCCACAAGATCTGAGAATGCACCAGGTCAGGGCATATAGATTTATCCACCTTAATTAACTTTAAGGCTTTCAATGTCTCTTCCCTGCTAATTTGTATGAGTTCCAATCCCTGATTTCCTTAGCTTTCATCATTTTCCCCACAGTAAAAATGAAGAAAAATATTCATTAAAATTTTCACCCATTTTCTATGGTTTCACACAAAGACAGCCATATTGATCTTTAAGGGGGCTTATTCTGTCCATTCTTTTGCTCTTAATACACCCATAAAATCTCTTGGGATTTTGTTTCACCTTGTCTGTCAGATCCTTCTCATATCTTCTTTTTGCCCTCCTAACTTCTCAAGTACACTAATTGTAGTCATCAAAGATTCACTCATGCCCAATTGCTTATGCACAGTATATGCTTCCCTCTTTTCCTTAACAGAGCTTCAATATATTTTGTCAACCAGGTTTCCTAAATCTGCTCGTCTTGCCCATCACCCTAAAGGAACATGCAAGCCCTGAGCTCTTTACATTATTCTTTTAATGTGGTAAATTGGATCAGCAAGTTTGCTGATGACACTAAGATTGGAGGTGCTGTGGACAGTGAGGAAGGCTTTCAAAGCTTGCAGAAGGATCTGGACCAAATGGAAAAATGGGCCAGAAGATGGCAGGTGGAATTTAATGCAGACAAGTGTGAGGTGTTGCATTTTAGAAGGACAATTCAAGGTAGGACATACACAGTAAATGGTAGGGCACTGAGGAGTGTGGAGGAACAAAGGGATCTGGGAGTTCAGATACATAATTCCCTGAAGGTAACGTCACAGGTAGACAGGGTTGTTAAAGAAGGCTTTTGGCATCCTGGCATTGGTCACCTAACTATAGGAAATATATTAGTAAGATTGAAAGGGTGCAGAGAAGATTTACTAGGATATTGCTGGGTCTTCAGGAGTTGACTTACAGGGAAAGATTGAACAGGTTAGGACTTTATTTCTTGGAGCATAGAAGAATGAGGGGGGATTTGATAGAGGTTTACAAAACTATGAGGGGTATAGACAGAGTTAATGCGAGTAGACTCTTTCCACTTAATTAGGAGAGATAAATATGAGAGGACATGGCTTTAGGGTGAAAGGGGAAAGGTTTAGGGGGAACATTAGGGGGAACTTCTTCACTCAGAGAGTGGTGGGAGTGTGGAACGAGCTGCCATCTGAAGTGGTAAATGAGGGCTCACTCTTAAGTTTTAAGAATAAATTGGATAGATACATGAATGGGAGAGTTATGGACTGGGTGCAGGTCAATGGGACTAGTGGGATAAAGTTTTGGCACAGACTAGAAGGGCCTATTTTCTGTGCTGTAGTGTTCTATGGTTTAAAGGGCCCCCGCTCGACAGTTGTTCTTTTCTCTGCAAACACTTTCGCCCAATTAACCATGGAAAGATTCTGTCTAATGGCTCCTAAATTTGCTCAGCCCAAATTAAGGACCTTAACCTGTGATTCAACTGTATCTTTTCCCATAAGAAAAGATTTGCTGATATATTGCACAAATTCCACTCCATCCAAATATTTCACACTACGGTTGACTATGTCAATATTAAGGAAGTGAAAATCTCACACTAATACTAACCTATTATGTTTACAACTGATTGTAATCTCTATACAAATCTACTCTTCCGATTCTCACTGACCACAGGAGATATATAATAGTAGTAGCTCGATCACTTGAGTTGAGTGAGATGTTCTCCTAAGGAGATGTCTATTGGTGGGTCCTCAAATGGCTGTAGATGCCAATCTGTGAGCCACATACTCTGGTGCCATGTGGACATGAATAAGTGGTGGCTGTAGTTAGTGGCTGGGTCTTTTGCTTGTTTAGTCTCTCCTTTCTCTTCTGCCACTTGTTCTCTGCAGCATAGCAGAGGTCACTCTCATGTATCACAGCTCCTTTGTGAACAGATTTCCTTCAGGAATAGTGTCTTCCTAATTTTTAGATATAATGTTGAATTTCTTCAAGATGATTTTGATGTTATCTTTGAAGCATTTCCTTTGCCACCAGAGGCTCATTGACCTTACAGGCATCTTTACAAGATGCATCGCTGCTTGGTAGAGAATCTGCGCTGGTACCTGCCTACCCACCATCAAGGACAAGTATACAGAAAGGTGCCAGTAATATCACCCACAGTTAGGGAAACAGTTACTTTCCCTAAACAGTAAGGCTGCTTACCTTCACCCAACTCCACTGCTATTTGATTACTTCCTGTCAGTCACCTTATGTACAGCCTGGCATTAATTCATGGACATACAATCAATCCATGTACATTCATTGTGTGTTTTATTATTATTATTGTGTTCTTTATCTTTCATGGGTTTTTTGTGTGTGGCATCAGATCCAGAGTAACAAATATTTTATTCTTCTTACACCTGTGTGCAGGAAATTACATTAAACAATCTCCAATCTTGAAATGGTTGAGGTTGAAAAGCATGTTGTCCATTCTATAAACGATTGGGATTCCCTTTGGCAGGTCTTGTCCAACGAGGTGAAGGATGGTAACAATAAAGATTGTAAATCGAGTAAATCCAGTATGGATTTGCAACTCCGCCATGTACTGCAGATTTATGCTTGTCACATATTGTTTTAGTGGTTTTCTGTCAAACTTATTAATTCAAAGCCTGATTGATGTGGAAGCTCATCCCAAGTAATATAGACATGAGAGCTAAAATAACTGTACAGGAATATTAACTAATTTAAAATACATGGAATAACAGGAAGTCGCCCAATTAATTGTATCATATTCACAGTGAAGCACAGGTGTAACTTCGGCAACATTCTCTTCTAGCAGAATGGTGCACAGTAAGCTCAACTATAGTTAATCAATTATTCAATGGCTGAAAGATTTTTGAAATCCAGGGAAATCAAGATATGGGGTTTGATCAGGAAAGTAGATCAACTGCATCTTGCTGAATGATCGAACAAACTCAAAGGGCTTACCACTGCTTGTGTTTCTAAGGTTCTGCAGTGAACAATCATACATTTTGTTGAAATGCCTGAACTCCTAAACTCACCCTGCATATCAGGAAGTTAAACAATTCTGCAACTTCTGTACAATCACTCTTCAACAATCTTTCAAGAAAGCTTAAGCCACTTAAATGTAAATCACAAACCTGGGTATTAAGCTCAATTCAATAGTTGTCCTTTCAGGTAAAAAGTCTTGTGCAGCTTGGATATCATCCTGAAAGAAACCAAACCATTCAACAAAAACTTGTTTGCTTGTCGTCTACAAATGAAATTACCGGTATTTGAAACAACATCTTAACTATGTGTTAGTCACTGTCAGCAAGTACTAAACATTCTCCTGGCATAATATTCTTAAGAGCATCCAATTTCTGCACTTATACCTCCTTCAGGGTCTAGTTCTGGAAATCAAATGGAACCAAGGCTAAATACATACAAGCCTTGCATTTCCTGTTTTTCACAACAGATTTTTCAAAATATCATTTGTTATCCCTGTCAAGAAATTGTGAAACTTTAAATTATCTAAGATCAGCCTGTGGTCAATAGTCAAACAACATATTGTACAGGCTAAAAACATCACTTCTGATAAACCTGTTTAAGGAAATAAGAAGAGTCAAGATTAGTATACAATGACCTAAGAATAACTTTATTAACTTTATTAACCTCCTGAGTAAAAACCTTAATTTTAATCAGTGATTCCATAAAATGCAATCTAAAACCAATACCCTATAATAATGCAGAGACAAGAATACTTGTGCACATCCAGGCGAAATGTATATAAATTTTATATTTTTGGTATATAGCCATTACTGATGTCTGTTGTTAAGTGCAAGGAGTGTAGGGCCACTTTAGTAATAATAGCTCTTTTTTCTTTAAAATCAAAGCAACAAACTTTTTTGGTGACTCACAATAATGTCTTTCTATATAACGTGAACAGAAAATAGTTTTATATAGTTAACGTGATGGGTTTCTTTTCCCAACGAATCAAGATGACAAGAAATCTGTGATTTTCAGGGTTTCTTAAAAAAAAAACTTGCACCAACCCAGAATTTATTCTTCAGGTGTCAAAATAGTTATATGCTCACTGAAATGTAAGAAGACTTACCATTTGAAGAAAGGGTGTTGAAGGGTTGTATTTGTAATTTTCCTTGTCTTTTAATATTAAAAAATGTGCTGAGTCACCAATCACTCTTTTCAAGGTTATTATTGAGTGAAATAGTCTGTAAAATAAAGCATTTAAGAACATTACAATATTGTAGTTTTATTTATGCAACTAGATACCAACAAAACTTGTTATCTCCTTTCTCAGGCCATGAATTTTCATTAGGCACACACTCAAGACATGTTCAACCATGGATTATAATCTACTAATTCTTATGGTTCTTCATGGTTGATGCTGCAATTAGCATATTATGAGACTTAAGTGTTCAAGATACACTTCATTTTTGATTTTCAGAACCCATATCATATCTAATGAACCATTATGAGTTGTCATTGCAAATACATTACTGTTTCAATGACGCAGATAGATAAATCACTTGATACAAAAGCAATTTAACCTTTACTTGCTTCCTGGAAAGAGGAAGGACAGAATCGGAATCAAGTTTAATATCACAGGCATATGTCATGAAATTTATTGTATTGCGGCAGCAGTACACTGCAATATGTAGCAATGAAAACTATAAATTGCAATAAAAAGTATATATAAAAATAAATTAATTAGTGCAAAAGAGAGGGGGAAAATACTGAGGAAGTGTTCATAGGTTCATTGTTCATTCAGAAATCTGACAGTGGAGGGGAAGAAGCTGTTCCTGAAACATTGAGTGTGTCTTCAGACTCTAGTGCCTCCTCTCTGATGGTAACAATGAGAAGAGGGCATGCCCTGGGTGATGGAGGTCCTTAATGAAGGATACTGCCTTTTAAAGGTGTCTTGGATGCTGGGAGGCTAGTGACTGTGACAGAACTGGCTGTGTTTACAATTTTTCCTGATCCTGTCCAGTGGTCCTTCCATACCAGGTGGTGTTGCAACCATTTAGAAAGTTCTCAATGGTACAACTGTAGATATTTGCTAGTGTCTTTGGTGACATATCAATTCTTCTGAAACTCCTAATGAAATATAGCCACTATTGTGCCTTCTTTGTAATTGCATCAACATGTTCGGCCTCAGATAGATCCTCAGAGATGCTGACCCCCAGGAATTTGAAACTGCTCATCCTTTCCACTTCTGATCCCTCGATGAGGACTGGTCTGTGTTCCCTCAACTTACACTCTGTCAAGTCCACAATCAATTCCTTGATCTTACTTACCTTGAGTACAAGGTTGTTGCTGTGACACCACTCATCCAGCTGATCTGTCTCACTCCTATACGCCTCCTCATCACCATCTGAAATTCTGCCAACAATAGTTGTGTTGTCTGCAAATTTATAGATGGTGTTTGAGCTGTGACTAGCCACACAGTTATGGGTGTAGAAAGAGTAGAGCAGTGGGCTAAGCACACACCTTTGAGGCGCACCCTGCTGTCAGTGATCGAGAGTTGATTGTGTACTTGCACTTACAAAGCACCCTGCACATCCCTTTCAGTACAACTCCAAAGCACTTTATAACCATTAAACTGCTCTTGAAAATTAAATAAGCGTTGTAAAGTCAGACACACAGCAGCCAAATAGTGCACACCAAGCTCTCAGAAAGACATAAGTGATAAAAATGAAAAACTGATAATCAATTTTTAGAGATTCAGGCTGAGAGATAAACATTGGCCCAGACACTTGGGATAACATGCTAGTACCACAGCAAATGAGGCCTTGGAGTTTAATGGAAAATTAAAAACTGCTCCAGATGGATGTTTGACTGATGGTGTTTATATCAGATTGACAGCATTCATGCTATTAGCGAATTTTAGAAACCTGTGAGTTTATTAATTATATGAAAGTTTACCAATAAGATTAATTGCAGCAATTAAAAGACACAATCTGTCTTAGTAATAGTAAATACAAAATTACCAGGTCATTGTGAAAGCCTATCTGATACACAAATATTCTTAGCCATTCTTATTCAATCTGCAGCATCTTCGTTGATTCTTAACTGCCCTATAAAATGGATGAAGTCACTTAATTGTGACATGCTACTATTTTGTCACGCCAAACTCCTTCATAACAATTTTAAACCACCAGGAGGTAGAAGGTTTCGGACCTGGTAGTCCTCAACATTGATCTAGGCTACGAAGTTATATGCCATGAGTTGAAACATGGGCAACCCTCCTTGCGAGTATCACTTACTGTCCTCCATGTTGAGAGAAGCACTGGCTTTAGTACAGTGACAGAATGTTACCTTCAGTGTTCCTCTATAAAAGTTGTTCCTCACCTTCAATGTTCCTCTCTAAAAGTTGTTCAATTGTTCAGTAGACTGTGAATGCAGCAACCAGGGAGTTAGCCAACTCAAAGGAGAAACCTGTTCAGCCTCATCCTTACTGACCTATCTGTGGCAGTCTGAAATTTTCAAGACAATAATGATGAAAACAAAATCTTCACGTCAAGGACACTCTTGGTCATGTTATGTGGCACCATCTGTGCACTAAATGGGATACGTCTGGAACTGATCTGGTAACTTGAAACTATGCACCTATGAGGCACTGTATACCGTCACAGCAGTGAAAGTGTATTCCACCACAATTGGTACCGATGCCTCAATATACCCCTCACTCTACCATTATGATTAACCCTGAAGAGTGCAGATGAGCACAACAAGAGCAGAGGCAGACATAGCTAAAAATGAGGCACTAATCTGGTGAAAATACAGCACAAGAAACATTCTGTCTCATTGTATTTTACAGCAATGCGGACCAACTATTGCTCTGAGCAGGAAGTTTTTAAACGGCCTGAAAACTGACGGCATGTTAACAAAACATTATATAATATCAAATTCCAGCTCCGCGGCTATGTGTGCAGGAGCATTTCAGTTATTGTGCGAACATGCACCTGCGCAGCTTAGACGGAACGGTGAATGCAAGTATGCTAAACAACAGTCTGTAATAGATTGCCCTAAATGAATCCACAATCAAGTAATCACATCAAAGCTCTGCAGACCTGCTATATTTAGTTGTAATAATTAGGTAGACAATTAAACCAATAAATGGAAGGAGGTCTCACTAGCTCTCCATTTTCCTTTAGAGTATCTAGACAACCACAAAACATATATCAGGTTGCTGTTTAGCAATTACAGTTCATTATTCAACACCATCATATAATCAGTATCAAGCTTCAAAACCTCCATCTCCACCTCTCTCTCATATTGGATCCTCAACTTCTTTTTTAGAGTCTACAGTCAGTGTGAATGGAAATTAACATCTCCTCCTTGCTGACAGTCAATACACGTGTACCTCAAGAATACATGCTTTGCCCACTGCTCTGAATACATGACTGTGTGGCTAAGTACAACTCAAACACCATCTATATATTCACCAATTAAACCACTGTTGTCAGTAGAAACTCAGATAGCAACAAGAAAACGTACATGAGTGAGATAGATCAGCTGGCAGGGTGGTGCGTGCAAAAATAACCTCACATTCAATGCTAGCAAGACCAAAAAATTGATTGCAGACTTCAGGAAGGGGAAATTGGGAGAACACATAGTCTCATTGAGGAGTCAACAGCAGAAAGGGCAAGCAGCTTCAAGTTTCTAGGTGTCAGTATCTCCAAAGATATATCCTGGACCCATTATTGATGCAATCACATAGAGGGCAGCTGCTCTGCTTTGTTAGGTGTTTGAGGAGATTCAGTATATCACCAAAGACTCATAGAAATTGCTATAGACAGACGGTGGAGAGTACATAATTATTTGGCTATAAGAACAGGTCAAAGGCTGACTATCATGCAGTGAGTGGCTCAAGTCCCTAAGGCCTTTTCATGATCTACTAGGAGCAAGTCAGGAATATGTTGGAATATACTCCATTTCCAATAGCATTCAGTCATCTCAACCCCATCCAAGAAAAGAGCAATCCATTTGACATAAAACAAAATTAGAGCAGGAGTAGGTAACTTGGCCTCTCAAGCCTGCTCCACGATTTAATATTATCTGAGCTGATCAGTCTCGCACGTTAATTCTTCTTTTATGTCACAGCCCTCAATTCCTCAATCTTTCAAACACTGATTTACTTCCTCTTTAAAGATCTCCAATTACTTAGCTTCCACAACAACCCAAGGTAGAGAATTACAGAGATTCACCATCCTCCAATCCAGTTCCGTGTTAAATTATTGCCTCCACACCAACCTCCACCTTCATTTCATAAGTCCTTTGGCCCAATATAGCCAACAAAATCACCTATTTACACTTAATCGCTTTTTATTCTCTCATTATTGCCATCAATGTCTCAATGTCCTTTTCTTAACTATCCCATTGTGCTTCTGTCAAGGCGTAATTTCTTTAACTGCTTATAATAGGATGTGAAAGGTCATGAAACTGAAAATAATAACTTTTCTTCTCTCTCCGCAGATGCTTCCTGACTAGCTAAGTATTTCCAGCACTTCATGTTTGAATTTCATTCTTCAGCTGTCTGCAGATTTTACATTCCAAGTTCTGAAAAAAACTGGCATGATTTGTTTAAATCAGTTGAGAAACAGGTTCACAACAGGTTTCTGGGTCTTCATTAGAAAGATTAATATGGGTAACATATTCACCTTGATCAAGTTACAGGCTACTCAAGTTTCATGTACCTGCTGCAATAATGCAGGTTTAAAAAAACAAAGCATACACAGACACTAATGTCTCTTTCTTCAGCAAGCTTTAAAATGTGAGCAGCAATTATAATAATGAAATGTGAAAATACTTCTGATCAAGACAACAGAGAAACCTAGAATGTTTCGACGCTCCTTTCCTCTCCCTCTCCCCATCCCTAATACAAAAACAGAAAATGCTAGGTACATGTATAGCAAGTTTATCAGGCAGACATCAAATTTATCAGATAAAATTATTGTATGAATAAAAATTAAAAATAATTGAATGTAGATGAAAGCAACATCTAAAAATGAATGCTACAAACTAACATTTACCTGGTACCATAATCCACAACGACCCACTCTTTAGCTGTTCCAGTGATTGCATCATGATGTTGGAATAGACCAAGATTGCGCCGTGCTTCTACCAGCAACTTATAATCTTCAGCTGAAGGGAACACTGTCATTTTATTAGACTTCTTAGCACTTGTCAGCGCTAAAGAATAAAGGATTTCTGCAGCTCTATATAGGAAATACAAAATATACTTTGTAAACACAAGAGTTTCTGATGATGCTGGAAATCCAAAGTAACAAACACAAAATGCTGGAGGAACACAGCATGTCAGGCAGCATCCATGGAAAGGAATAAACAGTTGATATTTCAGGGAGAGACTCTTCATCAGAACTTGACGAAGAATCTTGGCCGAAAACATCGACTGCTTATTCCCATAAAGAGAAATCCTCATTCATAATTAGCTTATATAATTAGCAACTTGGTGGTGTTGGACTGGCAGATTTTCTGAATTATTAGATGTAATTCTACTAATACCCTAATACACTTCTAACTTAACTAGTTTACAATATATTACAATCAATTTTGTCCTGTGAACCTGAGAGGTTAAAAGGCAGTTGCAATTGGGCCCCAGTGAGTTGAAAAGGAGCATTGTAACTGGGATCCTGGAGAGTTTAAAAGGAAAATTGAAATTGAGCCCTGATTAATTTGAAGGGAATGCATGAACCACAAGTCCCAATGAATTGAAAGGGAATGCAGAAAACGGGTCCTGGTAACTTGAAGGGAACACCGTAACATGTGAGTTGAAAAGGAGTGTGGTACACATCATCTGGTGAGCCACACGCCAAATGACTGGATTTCTGTATAGCTGGATAGCAGGTTAGCAGAGTTTTATGGGTACAGTGGAAAGGTAGATCCTGCTGATATCCATAATCTAACCAATACTAACAGAGTTTAAGGCTCTGACTGAACTAATCTACAAATAAATAAAACCATATTGATGGCACACGTCCAATATACTTTAATTAAAATAGTTTACAATGACGGTGTTCACATTTGTCATTTATTTCTTTGTATAAGAGAGACTGTAAATATATTGAATAGAATTACATTCAACCACAAAACTCTTTTAGGTCTGTACTGAAATTAAATGGTTGAGGAATTGGTATGGGAACTACCTTTTGCAATATTAAAAAAATTCATTTATTAAGCACATTGCTGAAAAGCCAACATTGATTGCCCAAATTAGCAACTGAATGGTTTGCAAGGCCATTTCAAAGGACATTTAGGTGTCAACCATATCAATGAATCCAGTCACGAGGCCAGATTGAGTAAGAATGGCAAATTTCCTCCCTCAGATGAGATTTCACAACAATTTTTGGGGTGCCACAGTAGCACAACAGTTAGCATAACAGTTAGCATGACGCTATTATAGATCGGGGCTGGAGTTCTGAGTTCAATTCCACCGTCTTCTGTAAAAAGATTGTTTTCCCTTCCTGTGAAGCGCATGGGTTTCCTCTGGCATCTTCCCGTAATCCAAAGCCATACTGGTTAGAAGGTTAATTGGTCATTGTAAATTGCCCTGTGATTAGGCGTGGATTAAATCTGTGGGTTCCTGGGCAGCATGGCTTGGTGGGCCGCAAGGGCTGTATCTCAGTATAAAATAAATAAACAACAGTAACTATAGTGGAGATTTTGTGGTCATCATTATTGATAAAAATTATGAGAGCGCATGTATTTCAACCAAAGGGTGTAGTGATTTTTTTGTTTGTTAATCTTGCCTCTCTCTTGTTAAATCTCCACCCTTAAAGTTCAAACATTAATGTTATTTAATGAGATGGGATTACAAATAGCCATTTGTTCAAACTCTATAAATGAAGATGACATCTCTAGAAAGTAGATCAATCTTGTTTTGATCAGCTATTGGTTTATTATGCGTTGAAATATTCACATCAGCAAATATAAAGCAAGCTGTTTGGAAAGTTCCTTCCTCAGGTAGTAATTTGTTTTGTCCAATATGTAATGTGTGTTCTCTTTTCTTAAAAGTGTATTTCACTCATCTTGGTTGAGAGAACTTAGATGACAGATAAAAGAACATGGCTTTGAAATATAAATATGGAACAGAGGAAACAAAGTTAAAACTGGCCCTTTATGAAATTGAGAAAGTAATCATGGGAAAGAGAGAAATTGCAAGAATTTTAAGTATTTTTTGGATCGGTCTTTAAGACATAAAAATAGATAATCATGGGGCAATAGGAAGAGAGGAATTTCAACCTACATTCCTTGGATTCTGGAAAGATTTCAGAGAATTGGAAAACCTCAAATTTAATATTGTTATTCAAGAAAAGAGGGAGACACCAAGTAGAAACTTGGGCCAATTTAGTCAATCTTATGCTATTGGGAAAATGCATTATTGAGGAGGTAATAGCACATCATTTAGAAAATTATGAGACAATCAAGCAGTATTCGCATACATTTATGAAAGGAAATTTATGTTTGACAAAATTGCTAGATGTCCTTGAGGATGTAACTGAACTGGATAGATGCAAGGAAATCAATGGATGCAGTACAGTGGATTCTTTTCATAGAAAATTGGTAGTAATATACTGGCTTGGATAAGGAACATCCTTTGACATCGAGGTGGTTGGGGTTGCACTTCTAATAACAGTCCATATTGCAACTTTGTGTTACCAATTGAAACAAATAAAAATGTTGTGATGAACTTACACTTTCCCCAATTATACTCCTGCCAATTTCTTGGCCACTTACTTGACTATCTATACATTTACTCTTCTAATTCCCACTGACTATTGGAGGCCTATATAATGGAGCTTACCCTAATATTTAAGCCATCTCCTATCGTAGTTGGCTAGACATGAATCCAATTACAAATATATGCTGACCATCCCGAATTAATGTCTCTCTGATGGCTGATTAGTGCACCACTGTCATCAAGATGTCTGCCCTACAGTTAGATGAGTATATCCCTTTCTGCATCTTTAAACAATTGTATATAAGCAGACTTCCAGTGCTCCAACATCAAGCATAGAGCAAACAGCATGGAAAATTCGTCAAACTGGATGTACTACTTTTCTTGCTTCACTGGGACGTATTTTATTCCAGAGGATTTATTCACGAATAAACTTTTACTGTTAGTATGCATTTTTTCTTTTTAATGATCATTTCTAATAATGCCACCTTTTTCCTCAAGATCAGTGCTGATATCATGTGGATTTCAACTAAAATTCCAGTTTCACAATTCAGACACACCCAGCTTCTGACATGTTTAAACTATCCAGTGTAACACAAAGTATTATTTGTGTCTCATCTTGAGATCCATGCCTAACTACATGTATTGGCATATGGATCTCTCTCTTTCTTTGTCAGAAAATAACTAATCACTCTCATTTTATAGCTGTCAAGGTCTCTATACAACCATTT
The DNA here is from genome assembly GCF_048418815.1 of Hemitrygon akajei. Lineage (NCBI taxonomy): Eukaryota > Metazoa > Chordata > Chondrichthyes > Myliobatiformes > Dasyatidae > Hemitrygon > Hemitrygon akajei. The sequence continues at coordinate 21,857,543 of NC_133125.1, read as the reverse complement.
TCCTTTCCTTTTCCCTCAACTGTTTTACATGTCCAGGGATAACTCCAAACTATCCATCGCATGCCTCTTTAATTATCCATCTTGCTTCCATTCTGACCAATCTGTCTGTGACCTTCTAGTACACTAAGCTCAACATATTTCTTACAAAATAACAGCTAAAAGTATAGAAAATTGCAAAGAATATAAAGCAATATAATCACAACAAAAGGTGGTGATTCAAAGAGAGAAAATTAGCTAAGGATAAAGAGCTAAAACATTAATCATATCACTCTAATCAGTCCCTGTATAGCATCTGCATACTCACAAAACATTTAATGATCGCCTAAACAGTTAAGGGAAGAACCAGTCATGTTGTTGTCAATTCCAGAGAGAAAAGCAAAATCAAAGTTAACTGCATATATACACAATTCATAACTTCTTAACAAATTTTGGATTAATTTACCTCAAATGCGATTCTAAAACTCTGTCCAGTCGCTTATAGAAAGGTCGGGAGGTAAAATATCCACTCCAATAATGATCATCTCTGTCAGCATAGGTAAAAAAGTCCCCACTCAATACAGGAAATGGTGATGGTGAATTTCCCGAACCAGCAGCTTTATTGAGAGCATCAAAGTAGTCTGATAATGTTCCAAATTGAGCCTAGAAACAATGATCAAAATCAAGTTAGCAAATTCAAGAAACATCTTTAATATATATTTATATACATGGGTCAAAAATGCTTTTTCTGAGCTTCAAATGATCACTTGAGTTAATCTTAGTATACAAGTATACAGAACTACTGATTATATCGTGGTGCACTCAGATGTAGCACCTTCTACAGGTTCTACAAAGGTGTAATTGTCTTTTTTCAAAATATTTGTTTGTGATTGCAAGATCCAGCTGAATATTAAGAACTTAAAATATAGCATATCTAACCCATCAGTGAGTTGCTCATTGGTGAAGAACCTGAAGGCACTGGACTTGGTGTGGACCGTGATGCTGCCTACAATAGAGAGGTGTCAGTGCGCAAAGGAGGTGTGCAGTCTAACAGCAAGTAATTGTCTTAGTCTCTTTTCTTGAGACCACAAGACCCTGTTGGACATTGGTGTGTGGAACACTGCAAGTCCAATACATTGGTTTAATGGTGAACGGTGGAGCTGGATGGTTTTGGTCATAACAAAGACCCAGCCTCAAATCGCAGTATTGTCTATTTGCAGCTGCCCGGGGGGGGGGGGGGGGGGGGGAGGAGGGGGGGCTAGCACTGGAGTTGGGCGCTCCACCAGACTGCCAGAGGTGGTGGGGCATGGTGTCCATGTTCGAGTCGGTGCTGCCCCCAGTGTTCACTTCACAGAAGACAAGCTATAATGTGTTTGACTGCAGACTGCTGCAACATTCATGGACTCAGGGACTTGAACTTTTTTTTGTGTGACTGTATTTTACTGCCATCTTATCTGTGCTTGCTATCTTATATGAACGATATGTGCCTTGTGCTGTATAGAAACAGAATAAGGTTAAAAATCACCAAATATGTCATAAACTTTACTAACGCTGGCAGGGGAATGGGAACAGTGATAGGGCTGAAGATGGGGCAATTGGGAAACAAGTCAATTCAATATGTCGTGAGACTATGAGGAAGGACAGGCAGATTATAGGGCAAAATGGTAGTCAGTGGAATGAATTGAAATGTAACATGGGGCAAAATCAAAAAGGGTGATGAATACAGGACTGCAAGTATTATATTTGAATGCATACAGTATATGGAATAAAATAGATGATCTTGCAGCGTAGTTAGAGATTAACAGACATGATGTTGCGGGCATTACTAAGTCATGGCTGAAAGAAGATCATAGTTGAGAGCTTAACATCCAAGGGTACATCTTGTATTGAAAGGACAGGCAGGCAGGCAGAGTATTGGGGTGGCTATGTTGGTAAAAAAAAACAAAATCAAATCCTTAGAAACAAATAACATAGGATTAGAATGTATAAAATCTTGGGGGTAGAGTTAAGAAACTGCAAGAGTAAAAAGGCCCTGATGAGAGTCATATACAGACCCACACACACTTGCCAGGATATGGAATATAAATTTCAATGGGAAATAAATAAGGGCTTTTACAATAGTAAATTTGGGATTCTAATAAGCAGGTAGAGTGAGAAAATCAGTCTGTGCATTTTTTTAGAGCAGCTTGTGGTTCAGTCCACTAGGGGAAAGGAAATTATGGATTGGGAATTGTATAATGAACCAGATTTGATTTGGGAGCTTTAGGTGAAGGAACACTTAGGAGACAGTGATCATAATATTATGAAATTCACCCTGCAGTTTGAAAGGGAGATGATAAAGTCAGATGTATCAGTATTCCACTGGAGTAAAGGAAATTACAGCGGCATGAGCGAGGAGCTGGTCAAAGTTGATTAGAAAGGGACACTAGCAGGGATGACGACAGAAGTGTCTGGAGTTTCTGGGAGCAATTCAGAAGGATAGATACATTCCAACAATAAAGAAGAATCCTAAAGGGAGGATGAGGCAACCATGGGTGACAAGGGAAGTCAAAGAAAGCATAAAAGCAAAAGAGAGAGCAAATAATACAGCAAAATTAGAAAGTTAGAGGATTGGATGACTTTTAAAAAGCAACAGAAGACAACTATAAAAACAAAAAGATGACAAAAGATGAAATAATGGTAAGCTAGCCAATAATATCAAAGAGAATACCATAAGTTTTTTCAGATATATAAAGAGTAAAAGAGAGGCGAGAGTGAATATTGGGCTGCTGGAAAATAACACTGTAGAGGTAGTAATGGGGTCAAAGAAATTGCAGATGAACTTAACAAGTATTTTGCGTCAGTCTTCATTGTGGAAGACTCTAGCAGTATGCCAGAAATTCAATAGTGACAAGGGCAAAAATGAGTCTATTACTATGAGAAAGTGTTTGGAAAGCTGAAAGGTCTGAAGGTAGATAAATCACTTGGACCAGATGGACTACACCCCAGATTTCCAAAAGAGGTAGCTGAAGAGACTGTGGAGGCATAAGTAATTATCTTTCAATAATCACTAGATTCTGCAATGGTTCCGATGGACAGGAAAATTGCAAAAGTCCTTAAACGGAAATATTACTTGACAAATCTGTTGGAAATCTTTGAGGAAATAACAAGCAGGATAGACAAGGAAAGTCAATAGATGTTGCCTACTTGGATTTTCAGAAGGTCCTAGGCAAGTTGCCACACCATGAGGCTGCTTACATGACATTACAGGAAAAGACACTAGTGTGGATAGAAGATTAGCTGACTGACATGAGGCAAAGAGTTGGAATAAAGGGGCCTATTCTAGTTGGCTGCCAGTGACTTGTGGTGTTCCACAGTAGTTGGCATCCATTTTGCTTCTTCTCACATTATATGTCAATGATTTGGTTGACAGAATTGATAGCTTTGGGCAAAGTTTGCAGACGATGCAAAGATAGCTGGAGAGGCAGGTAGTGTTAAGAAAGCAGGGAGTCTGCAGAAGGACGGACAGATTGATAGAATGGGCAAAGAAGTGGCATATGAGATATATTGTGGGGAAGTGTATGGTCATGCACTTTGGAAGAAGGAATAAAGGCAAAGACTATTGTCTGAATGGGGAGAAAATTACAAAAATCAGAGGTGCAAAGGGACTTGGGAGTCCTTGTGCGGGATTCCCTAAAGGTTAACTCTCAGGTTGAGTCAGTGGTAAGGAAGGCAAATGCAATGTTAACATTTTTTTCAGGAGGACTAGAATATAAGGATGTGATTCTGATGTTTTGTAAGGCATTTGGTCAGACCGCACATAATAAAAGATATTTTGGTATTGGTGAGGGTCCAGAAAAGGTTCACAAGAATGATTCCAGAAATGAAAGGGTTAATATATGAGGGCCTGTACTCACTGGAGTTTAGAAGAATGCAGGGGCATCTCATTGAAACCTAATGAATATTAAAAGGTCTAGAGTGGCTATAGAGAGGATCTTTCCTTCTGTGGGTTTGTCTAGGACCAGAGGGGCGTCCATTTAGAACAGAGGTAAAAAGGACTTTCTCTAGCCAGTGTGTGATGAACTAATTGTCACGGATGGCCACATTATTGAGTTTATTTAGAGTGGAGGTTGATAGGGTCTTGGTTCATCAGGTTGTCAAAGGTTACGAGAAGAAGGCAGGATAATGGGCTTGCGAGGGACAATAAATCATTCATGATGGGATGGCAGAGCAGACTCGATGGACCAAGTGGCCTAATTCTGCTCCTATGTATAATGGACTTATGATCTTAAAAGTTTCAATTCACAAATTAAATGAACAATTAGAAAAAACTGATGTCATGCTGGTGTTGGAAAATCTGATAGGGACCAGAGAAAGTGCCATTGCCTGGGATGAAGACTAAGACAAAGCAAAGACACAGAGGCACAGTTAATAGAAGAAAGGCTCAATACCTTGTTGAGCTTTAAATTAATTGAGATACCAACATAAGGATATAAAGTGAAAGACTATGAGGATTAATCATTCAGGATCAAACAGAAAAAGAAACAAGAAAAAACATTGTACAACTGCCTTCAGCAGAGATGGCAGTGTGTGCTTTTTTAAAGTAGCTCACCAACTCCCTTTAGGGGAAATTATGGATGAATAATAAATCTTTCTGGCCAGTAAAATGCACAGAAATTTAAAACATAAGGAGTTATAGTGTCTTAGCTAGAAAATAGTTCTCTCTGCACTAACTATCAACTCCTCATGTACACTAATCCTTTGGACAATTAACTTACCAACCTGCATATCTTTGGAATGTGGAAAGAAACTGCAGTATTCAGAGAAAAGCCATGTGGTAACAGAGAGAGTGTGCAAACTCCACATGGACAAAGTCCGGATTGAACCTAGATGTCCAGTGCTGTGAGACGGAGCTCATCACTGAACCACACAAAGGGAATCTTAATATTTCAAAGAAATAATTTTAAGACATGGTGATATTTCAGTTTGCATGTAATTATTTGTGTGTTTTTAAACTGGGAATTAAAAAGTGAAACAATGGAAGGTGGAAAAATTTGTCCTTTAATTAAAAAAGAACTGCAAGGACAAGCTAGCGAACAACAGATTGGTCAGCATGATATTAGTAGTGATAAAGTTACTGGAGGGTATTCTTAGCAACAGGGTCTACCAACATGAGAATTAATTAGGGATAATCAGCATGGATTTGTGCATGGGAAATCATATCTCATGAATTTCATTGATTTTTTTAAAACAGATAAAGAAGAGGATTGATGAAGGCAGGCTAATGGCATTATCCACGTGACTTTTAAAAGGCGCTGCATGCTATGATAGTTTTGAAGATTAGATCACACAGGATCAAGGCTGAGCTGGACAATTGGATACAAAATTACAAACATGAGGAAGTCTGCAGATGCTGAAAATCCAAAGCAACACACAAAATGCTGGAGGAACTCAACAGGTCAGCCAGTATCTATGGAAAAGAGTAAACAGTTGACGTTTCAGGCACAGACCCCTCTTCAGGATACAAAATTAGCATGGTGGAAGAAGTCGGAGGGTGTTAAGGGAGGGTTGCTTTCCAATTTGGAAGCCTGTAACCAGTGGTGTGCTTTAAGGGTTGGGGCTGGAACCTTGTTGTTTGTCATCTATGTCAATGATTTGAATAAGAATGCGGTTGGTATGTTTAGTAAATCTGCAACTGACATCAGTGGTAAGAATACAATGGACATGAGAGATCATCTAAGACAGGGGTGTCAAACTCATTTTAGGTCACGGGCCGGATTGAGCAAAATGCAGCTTCATGCGGGCCGGATCAGTCGGACGCGTGCGAACGCAGCTTTGGTTGCCTCTGTTTTTTCAGCCTGCTCTCATGTGTCTCAGTCTCTGCTATAACTACAAAGTGTTTCACTTTACAAATTCCGTTTCTTATGAAGAAGACTGCAGAGCAAGACTGCCGAATAAACACTAAAAACCCTGAAAACCTGGTACCTGAATAAACTCAGCATTAGCCATATCATACGCCATAGGCGCTTCGATTACTGGGGCCAGCTTTAATAGTAATTAGATATTATCTCGCGGGCCAAAGATAATTCCACCGGGGGCCGGATTTGGCCCGCGGGCCTTGAGTTTGACATATATGATCTAAGATAACAATGGAATCTAGATCAATTGGGGAAGTGGGCCAAAGAATATCAGACAGAATTAACTCAGGCAAGTGCAAGGTGGTGTACTTTGGTACAAAGTATAGGGAGGAGGACCCTGGAGATGCTGCAGACCAGAGAGGCCCAAGAGTACAGGTACATAGTTCACTGAAAGTGGAGCCGCAGGTAGACAGGGTTTTGGCACATTTGCATTCATTAGTCAGTATGCTGAGTAAGGAGTTTGGGTGTCATTTTACAACTGTACAAGTCTTTGGTGCACAACACAGAGTATTGTGTGCAATCCTGGTCGCCTAGCTATAGGAAGGATGTTAATAAACTGAAAATGATGCAGGATAGATTTACAGAATGCTATTGGACTGAAGAGCTTATTAGAAGGAGAGGGCGAATAGTCTGGAATTTCTTCCCTTGGAGAGTAAGAGGCTGAAGATGATCTCATAGACATAAATAAAATCTTGAGGGGCATATATAAGGTGAACGATTACAGTATTTTTCCCAGGGTAGGGAAATGTAAAACTAGAGAGCTTAGGTTTAATGTAAGACGGGAAAAACTTAGAAGGGACCTGAGAGTAACTTTTTCACTCAGAGAGTGGTGGGCATATGGAACGTTGCCAGAGGCAGATATAGTTATAATGTTTAAAAGATACTTAGATAGGAAAGGTTTACAGAGTTGATATGAGACAAATACAGGAAAATTGAATTAACTCAGTTCGAGAACTTGGTCTGCATAGATGAGTTGGGCTGAATGGCCTGTTTCTTTACTCTGTCACCCAATGACTCCAAAACTGAAAAACCTGAAGATGCTGGAAATCTAAAATTTAAAAAAATGCTGTAAGTATTCTGTAAGTTATACTACATCTTTGGAAAAAGAAACAGAATCAATGTTTCTGGTTGAAGACCCTTCATTGGAACTTGGAAGGAGATAAAAGTTTATTCAGCTGCAGGACGGATGGGAGAAGGGTGAATTTTCTGATGGGGTGAAACTGAATGACCATGGGAATAAGCTGCAAATAAGGTTATCTGGTAAATAGGTGAATGGGAAGATACATCAAAGAACATGAACAAAATAATTAATATGAAATATAAACTTCAGGTGCTAGAAATCTAAAAGAAAACATAAAATTCTGGAAATATTCAACACATCAGGCTGCATCCCATGGCCTAAAGTAATGAATATTTCCAATAGTATGGTTTTTAAATCATAGACAAAAGGCAGTAAGAATTGCAAAATGTAGAGCAGGAAGACATGCCAGAGAGATCAGGCTGCCCCATCTTCCATTCTTGGAGGGGATAAAAAGAGGAAAAAACAAATAAATTGAGCCAATATCATAGATGGGTAGTTAATACAGATAGGTAAGTTACATGAACCCAGAAGGCTACAACGTGCCCAGATGGAAGATGAAGTGCTGTTCCCCAGCTTGCCTTGGCCCTCAATGTATCAATGCAGGCAGCCTCAGAGCTGTAGGTCAGAGTGGGAGCTTGATGAAGAATTAAAGTGGTAAGCAATGGGAAGCTCAGTGTCGTTATTGTGAACTGAATACATGTACTCTGCAAAGATCTCACCCAATCTGTGTATAGTTCTCCAACGTAGCAAAGACTACATTGCCAACAGTGAATGCAGTGCCTTAGATTGGAAAAAGTACACGCTGTTTCACCTTCCAGCCCAGCAACCTGCACCACCCAGACCCACCTATTTAACACTAGCTTAATCACAGGACATTTTGTAATGACCAATTAGCCTACTAACCATTATGTATTTGGACCTGGAGGAAACCCACACATTCACAGGGAGAATGTATAAACTTCTTACAGACAGCACCAGAATTGAACTCCCAACCCAGAACACCTGAGCTGTAATAGTGTTGTGCTAGCCACTATACTAATGGATAATCTACAAACAAATTAACATTTTCAAATTTCAGGTACCTGCTCCCTCCCATCCCTTTTCCACACTCTTTCTGATATACCTAGTTCCTCCTACACTAATATCCCCTCCCCCCAACCTGTACACTCACTTTCTTCCCCTCTCCACCACTTCATCTGCCTATCACCCACACTCTCCTTCCAATGGGCCACATCTTCAGCGCTCCCTTCTGCCATCCTGGCTGCACTTCCTTTCCTATCAGATTCCAACATCTGCAACCCTTTGTTGTTTTCACTCATCATCTCCCAGCCTCTGTCACTATTTCTGCCCCTCTACCAACTGCCAATCGCCTGTCCTTGCCAGCATTTGACCCACCTCTTCCCCCCCCCCACCCATTAATAACGACATCTTTCCTTTACTCTTTTAGACCATATGAAGGGTCTGAGCTCTTGACTGTCTATTTCTTCCTACCGATGCTGCTGGACCTGCTGGATTCCTCCAGCAATTTGTTTTTTAGCACCTTGCTCAATTAAAATTCTAAATTTGTTTTTGCTTCCTGGCTTCCTCCTCATTATGTATTTGACTGCTCAGCTTATTTGAATACACCATAAACCCCGATTACTTGTGGTCCACTTAAACTAATACTTAGTCTCAAAGCGAGTCAAGAAAGACACAGGAAGGCGTCCGCTCCTGCACCAACAGGCGGTGCTCCTTGCACCATCTGCAACCGTATCTGCGCTTCGGACTCCGGCCTCAGAAATCATATGCGTGCCCACAGACATTGACTACGCAACACATTCATCTTCCTCGGACTTCGAGAGACTACTACTTAACTTAGTCTCGATCAACAGAAACTCAACATAACATCGCAATAACAAAGGTTTTGAAATTGTCATATGATACAGAAAATGCTGTAAGTACTTAGCCATCCTCTCTGATCAGAAAAACAAAGTTAACATTTCAGAAAATTTATTTCTATTTTCCCTTATGCCCCTTCTAAATTCATCTCATCTATCAAACTCTAGTTCTGCATCACCAGGTATATCAAATTGGTAACTGCCCCTCTTCCTTTTGTGATTCTTATGCCAGCTGATGTTGTTGGATGATCCCCTCTCACTGGAAACTATACAATAAATTTCAACAACTATTATTAACATTCCTTAACCTCATTTCTACACTTCCGTTCTGGGGATAAACAAAGCTGCCTTACATCCAGTTTCACTTTTGGCACAAAATTTATGAACATGTTTTCCATCTCACAAATGATAATTTGCATAACTTTTTTCAAAAGTAAATACAGTAGAAACAAAAAATCATATTACAACTCCTAGAACCTGCAATAGTTTATTCAATAAGCATATATTTTGCAACACACATTTTTAAAAGGATTTTAAAAATGCACTATGGCCATAGATGTTCCCTGGCCTGCTGAGTTCCTTCAACATTTTGTGTGCTGTTGCTTGGATGCAGATTTTCTTTTGTTTAGAGAGCTAAATCTATTTACCTCAGAGATCCATGCAACCCATGGAAATTTAATTAAGGTATTTTAAAAGCAAAGAATAAAATTATGAATATAAAACAGTTAATTAGAGGATTTAATTACTGACCTGATTGCTGAATAAAGTTAAGCATAAAAAGGCTTTTCTTTTTCACAGGTACACATTCACTTTTGGAAGCCCAGTTCAGGCAGTAGGATGGATTCACTAAAAGTGCTGATAAGGGAACTTGGGTATTACCCTACCAATGGCTGATACAACTCCTTAAAAATGTAAATAATAGTCTGCCTCAGCAGTCATTGAAGCTGCCTCATTATGATAGTGGAAGAAAAGGAATAGATCTCACTGTTTGAAACTCCTTAACGAGCAGCCAAAAACAGAAAATGCCAGGCTTCAAATTATTATCCCATTTCTTGTGCAAGCAGGTTCTTAGATCTGGGGCCATAAAGATAAGAAGAAAATAACTGTCAAGTGAGCTGTTTTATGCCTTGATGTGTTGATTCCACATATCCACTTCATACCAGGACGACTTTGAAAATGTTAAACTGAAGTCTAAAGAATTAATGGTAACAACCAATTTCTGACGTATTCACATTTTCTAATTAGAGTTTATCTCTCAACTTTGTATCATGGCTTTTTATAAACATTGTTTAAGATTCTCCTTGAGCATATTGTGGTGAACTACATATACCTGTCTGGACACGCCCCCCCGCTGACTGCTCCTGTGGCTCCTCCCACTGACCGTGGCTCCTCCCACAGACCCCGGTATAAAGGCGATTGGAGCCATAGACCCTTCCTCAGTCTCCAGGATGTCGTGTGGTGGTCACTTGCTGCTTGTTCTTTCTTCCAGCCAATAAAAGCCTATATCTCGCCTCACGTCTCCGAGAGTTATTGATGGTGCATCACATATATAGTTACTATTTCAGCTATCTGGGCTAACAAAGTCATCTTAGTCTTAGAACAATGTTCAAAGTAAATTTATTATCAAAATACATATGTGTACAACCCTGAGATTAGTTTTCTTGTAGGCAATCACAGCAAATACAAAAAACAATTGAGTAAATGAAAGACTACATCCAGGACAGACAAATAACCAAAGTGCAAACAACAACTGTGCATGTTGCATAACTGTAGTTAATATGCACTGCTTTCTAGGATTTACCATACCTTAACATGGAGCTCTGGATGAGAATTCATATAATCAAACAGCTTCTGATAATTTTGAAACTGTTGGTCCCATTCTGACAATTGATCATAGCGAAAATCATCCCCCAGAGGAGCCAAGAGCACTTTGGTTCTGAAAAGTTTGGACTTTTTTCTATATTGATCTAAGAGGAGTTTGGCTCTTCAAAAACAAAATTAAAACATTTGATATATTAATCATTAAAGCAATAGAATTATATTTAGTTTTGCAGCAAAAATACAAAGGAAGCAACCACTGAACACTTAGCACCTTATCATTTACAATGAATTTCTTTTTACGGTACAGAGCATCATTGCATAGATGAGTACTCAAACAGGAAAAGACCACAAACAAAAATGAGCTGAATAATCACCTGTTTTTGATGAAGAATAGGATTGAAGGGAGATATCAGAAAGTGGAAGGGATGGAAAAGTGATAGGAGAGCAGAGTGGTGGGTGGCTGGCAGGGAGGGAGAGAGAGGCAGTGAGAGAGAGACAGACAAACAGAGACAGAGAGAGAGAATAAGGGGGGAGGGAGAGAGGTGGGGGTTTGAGGGGGAGAGAGAGGTGGGGTTTGAGGGGGAGAGAGGTGGGGTTTGAGGGGGAGAGAGGTGGGGTTTGAGGGGGAGAGAGGTGGGGGTTTGAGGGGGAGAGAGGTGGGGGTTTGAGGGGGAAAGAGGTGGGGGTTTGAGAGGGAGAGAGGTGGGGGTTTGAGGGGGAGAGAGGTGGGGGTTTGAGGGGGAGAGAGGTGGGGGTTTGAGGGGGAGAGAGGTGGGGAGGGTGAGAGGTGGGAGAGAGAGAGGGGTGTACAGGGGGGTTGGGGGGGAGACAGAGAGCAAGTCAGACTAAAGAGAAAAGTGAGTTAGAAACAGGACAATTGAAGAGGGACTGGAGTCATTTGAGAGGGAGAGAGGATGGTCAAAAGAAAGAGATGATCGAGAGGTGGGCAGAGAAGAGAAAGAGGGGTGCTGATGAGAAAGAGCAAGAGATGGTGAAGAGACAAAGAGACAAGACAGTTGAAAGTGAGAGAAAGACAGGAGATTTGAGCTGAGAGAGATGGCAATAGAAAGAAGGACCTCGAGACTGTAATATGTGGGCAATGAGAAGGAGATGCAAGGGAGAAAGAAGTAAAAGAGAGAGAGAGAGAGAGAGAGAGAGAGAGAGAAAATATAGAGAAGGAGAGAGAGCACAGGGGAAAGATGCAGAGAGGTGTAAAGGAACAGATAATGAAAGGAGAAACTGAGAAAGAGGAGAGAGAAAGGTAGGTGAAGAATCACAGGATCAGAGTACAGCATGGAAACAGGCCCTTTGGCCTACCAAGCCTCCGCAGACCATCAAACACCCACTTACACTAATCAGGTTTCATATGAGAGCTGGGGACATGAAAGTGAAGAGTTTGAGGGGATAGAATGAGTGAAAATATGATGAGGGAGGGTGGATTAAGGGAGGGCACAAAAGTTAGTTCATGTTGGGTTTTCTTCACTCCCATGTGGGATCCAAATCGGAAGTGAAGCAGATTGGAGGCTAGAAATTGAAACAGAAATGAATGTCAGCAAGGTCAGTAGGCAAGACAGACAGTAACATGGCAGGGAGTGAAGAAAGACCATTAGATTAAATTGCATTTATTTCAATGGAAGAGGCCTGGCAGGTAAGGCAGATGAACTTAGCACATGGATAGCTACATTGGACTGGAATATTACAGCCATTACAAACACATAGCCAAGAGAGGGGCAGGACTGGCAGCTAAATGTTACAGGGTATTGGTGCTGTAAGTGGAAATGAGGAGGAGGAAGATTTGGAAGGTGTGGGTCAAGAAGTTACATTTTTTCTTTAATGAGAAATTCATGGCATTAATTCAAGAGGAATTAGATACGCAAAGGGACTGATCTGGCCCACAAGTTGTACTTCCAAATGGGTGCAAGCAAATTTTGATTGTATTAGAAAGGAACTTGCAAGGGTTGATTAAAATAGGTTGTTTGCAGGCAATGGGCTGTCTGGCAAGTGGGAAGCTCTTAAAAGTGAGATGCTGATCATTCAAGATATGAATGTTTCTGTTGGATCCACATGTTCCTCTCCCTTCTTCAGCCTGTGCTTCCCTTCTGCTTTAAGAAGATCATTATCATCCCAGTACCCAAGAAAAATTGCTACTACCCAGTGGCTCTGGCATCTACCACCACGAAGTGCTTTGGGTGGCCTGTCATGACGCACATCAACTCCAACTTTCCAGACAATCTCGGCCTACAGCAATTTGCCTCCTGCCGAACAGGTGGATGGCAGACGCCACCTCCCTAGTCCTACATTCATCCCCAAGCATCTAGACATAAAGACACTTACATCAGACTATTCGTTATTGACTACAATTCCACCTTCAATACTATTATTCAACAAACTTGTCCTCAGTCTCTGAATCCTTGACCTCCTGACCAACAAACTGCAATCAATAAGGATAGGTAGCAACACTTACACCATGATTATTTGCTTCACAAAGTTGTGCCCTCAACCCCCTACACTCAGTACACTCAGGACTGAGTGGCCAATTTCTGCTCTTACTCCACCACAAGTTTGCAGATAATACCACTTCCTCCTTCCTGTAAGCTTTCTAACTCATTCCGATAAGCTCTCTATTTAATTCCTGTACTCCAATTCAAATATCAATGAATCAGTGCACAGGAAGGAGGTAAAAGAGCTTAGTGACATGGTTTCATAACAACCACCTTTTCCTCAGTGTCAAAAATAGAGCTGGTCATTGACTTCAGAAAGGGGGGCAGCACACAGGCACACATCTGCATCAATGGTGTGTGATTGAGAAGTTGAGAGCTTCAAGTTCCTAGGTGTGAACATCACTAATAGCCTGTCCTGATCCAACCACATAGATGCCGTGATCAAATAAGCTCACCAGTGCCTTTATTTCCCTTGCAAACTAAAGGAATTTGTAATGTCCCTACAGACCAGTCATATTTTCAACAATATACTACAGAAAACATCTGGATGAATAATGGCTTGGTGTGGCAACTGCTCTGCATGTGACCTCAACAAACTGCAGTGGATACAATTCAGCACTTCACGGTAACCAAGCTCCCCTCTCTGGACCCCATCTATATTATCACTGCTTCAGTAAAGCAGCCAGCATATTCAAAGATCCCACCCATACTGGGCAACCTCTCTTCTCCCCTCTTCCATCTGGAAAAAATACAAAAGCCTGAAAGTACATAACACCAGGCTCAAGGACAGGTTCTATCGCACTGTTATCAGAGCCTTGAACAGACCTCTTGTATGATAAAGCGGACTTTTGACCACACAATCAACCTTGTTATGATCTTGTACTTTACTGTTTAATTGCACTGCACTTTGGCTGTAGCTTTTACACTTTACATTGTTACTTTTTAACCTTGTTCTACCTCAATGCACTGTGGTTTGATTTGATCTGTATGAACAGTATGCAAGACAAGCTTTTCACTGTATCTTGGTACACGTGGCAATAATAACACAATATCAGTACTATGAGAGTAAAAGGCAATGGTAGCAGAAGGAGGAAACCCTAGATGAGGAGGGATATTGAGGTTCTGGTCAGGAAAAAGGAGGTGGCATGGGTCAAGTACTGGTAACTGTAATCAACTGAAGAGAGTATAGGGGATACAGAAGTATACTCAAGAAAGAAATCAGAAGGGCAAAATGGGGGCATGAAGTACCTTTGGGAAAGGTGGTTAAGCAGAATCCAAAGAGATTTTTATACACTCTTTATTAAAGGATAAAAAATAACTAGAGAGAGAATAGGCACTTTCAAAGACCAAGGTTGACATCATTGTGTGGAACCACTGGAAATAGGTGAAACCCTCAATATTTTTTTTTATTTTCTCCTATTTTTATCAAACCATGGAGAACAAGATAAAGACTTCAGAACTTGAGATAGTTTATGGGGTTGTCTTGGGGATAGTCCACTTTACAGCAGAGGATGTACTGTTTGTCTTAAAGCATATGAAGGTAGATGACTCTCCAGGGCCTGATAAGGTAATCCAACAAAATCGTGGGAATCGAGAGAAAAATTGTTGAAGCCCTGGATGAGATATATAATTCATCCGAACTGACAGGAAAAGTGACATATGACTGAAAGGTGGTTATTGTTACGGCTTTATTTAAGAAGGGCTGCAAAGAAAAAAACTTGGCAATTATAGACCAGTGAGCCTAACGTCTATGGCAGACGATTAACAGAAGGGCTTCTGGGAACAAGATATACAAGCATTTGGAAAGGCAAGAAATAATCAGCAAAGTTTGTGCGTGCAAGACCGTATCTTACAAAATTGAGTTTTCTGAATAAGTAACCAAGAAGGTCAATGAAAGCAGGGTAGTAAATACAGTCTATGTTGACTTTAGTAAGATATTTGATAAAGTTCAACATGGTAAACTGCTGTGGAAGGTTAGATCGCTTGAGATCCAGGGAGAACTAGCTAATTGTATGTACAACCAAAACACACAAAATACTGCAGGAAGTCAACGGTCATTGGAGAATGTGGTTTTATATGCCATGTCACGAAGGTCAATTTGTGCATTAAGTCATTCTGTCAAAACACTGATACATAAATTTAGATTGTTTAATTTGTGTATGTAAATCCAGTTGTTGGCCATATTTTTTTCATTTCTTCCTCAAATGTCATTTATAAGAAAACATCCCAAAGCACCTTTATTGGCCAACATCTCAGATAGCTGGTGGGATCATAGATACATATAGTAGGTGCAGTAATTAATTCAAAATATCACAGATAAGCCACTCTATACTCCCCAAAGCCGAATTCCTCTTTTGCAGATAATGAAAAAAATTCTATTTTCTATTTCTCACTGTATCTGAGATGTTACATATAAATGCATTTTCTGTAATTACTTAATACAGATTTGAATTAATTTTAGAACTTAATTGAAGATTTTTAGATGTTACCTTTCTTGAACATTGCCATTGTGTATTTCAACTGGAGGTATCCTCCAAGGACAGCTAATTCTGCCTCCAGGAAGGCGTTTGAAATCAAATTGGCAGCAGATTTTAGGATCAGGGCCACAAGTATGAGGAACATCATAACTATAAAATGGCATCATATGACAAAGGATGTCAGTGTTGCCACTTCGATCTGAAATCATAGTAACAGTAGAGAATGCATGAGAGAATTAATATAACTAATTTTTTAAAATAATATTCCATTAATTAACAGCAAACAAGTTTATGAATGATAAAACTTACAAGAGAATCAGGCTTGATAAGAGCTCATGGTTATGAGCAGAGCAGGTTGGCTTGACACATTTCAACACAATGGGTAACGATCTGAGTTGTCAAGCCACATTAATTGTGTCAGCATGACTTTGGAAAGTACAATATAAATTCAATGGACTGTGAATGAAAGCAGAATACAGGTCTTTGTGCAGCAGCATGGAGCTGACAAAGTTGGTAACTGATAATGAATTAACAAATGATCTCCCATCTTCAAACTCTGGAGATTTCCCGTATGTGTTTTGCAGATGTGGTAGCTCAAAGTTAGACATCCACATGGTCAGTATCATCATATTCAGGAATAAAAAAAGTCTAAACACTGAAGCTACAACAAAAGTGCAAACTAAACAGGAAAAAAACAAGCAACAGATACCAAGTGATCATACAACCAACGAGTCAAATCAAAGCTCTGCTATCCTGCTGCATCCTAATGTGGGTGGATATCATTTATTAAATAGCTAAGTGGAGGGAAAAGTTCCAGGAACATCTCTATCATCAACAATAGCTATATTTAACTCAACCGCCAAAGACAAGGCTGAGGTTGCTACAAAATTCAGACAGTGTTTACGTTTTGACACAACTAGATAGACTGGATATGGAAGGATGATTCCCTTGAATGAGGGGCAGCAATGTGAGGTAAGACACTTTAGACTGAAATAAGAGGCTATTTATACACTCAGAGGTTGCTAAATATGTGGAACTCTCTATAACGGAAGGCAGTGAATATACAAAAGGAATCAAGGGTTTTGAGGGAGAAAAGAAATTTGGTACTGAGACATGGAATCAATCAGCCATGATTGTACTGTATACACGTGCAGGCTTGAAGGACTGAATCATTAATTCCTGTTCTTATTTACTATGAAACCATCTTCAGCTGAGAGTCAAATTCAATGTTAAGAGCCAATTTCAATATTAGGTCCCTAAGTTCCATGTGTTCAGATGGAAGTATGTGCTGATCCTTGGGTTAATGTTAGACATCATTGGATCAATGCAGGAAATCAAAGCTAAAGATCAGAGTGGGAAGGAGATGGAGAACTAAAGTGATAGGCATCTATAGGTAACCCACAAAGCGGCACCTACCATATTTCTGGCTCTCCCAGTGTTTGGGGAGGTGAAATGAATCTCTGTATGGTGGTGGAATCTTTTTGCAACTGGTGAAAGAAGATCTGTTGAATATGGAGGTTGGTGGGATGCAAGGTGACAAAGAAGAGAAATGTTTTCTTGCTTTATCCAGGAGTAAAAGCAGTGAGAGCAAAGATGAAAGAAACTAAGAAGATAAAATCAAGAGCTCTGTCCATTACAGAGAAATGGATGCCATGGTTCAGGAAGAACCAAGACGCTTCAGATTTTCCTTTGCTGAACATTTCATCACTGAAGCAAATTTAATAGAGAAGAAACTGAAGATTTATCCTTCTCTTCCAGCTAGGAGGACATAAGAATAGAAGTGCAAGAAATATTGGAGATGCAGGCCAACATATCTGTAGCCTGTGATGACAGTCCTTGACAAGGAATGTTTGGACCCAAATGCTGGAGTATCCAAAGCAAGGATCGAGACACAGTATCAAACTGGATCGAGAGCTGAACACAAAACAAATGCTAAATGTTATCACTAGTAGAGCTTACAAATGAGCTCTTTAAATACCCAATTCTTGGTGCCCAAAACATGATTGCCAATTAGCAGGGCTGTCCTGAACCCTTAAAGGGGCCGTGCCAGATATTCATACACCGGAGAGTTTGAGCATCTAAATCCTGGAAACTGGCTTGGTTGAGAGCATCTTGTAATATAGCCATGGAAGATAGGAAGCCAAGATAAATGAAACAGAATATACCTTAATAGTCTATTATGTAGAAAATAGCCACCCTATTTGTGCTGTCTCAGTCATCAAAGTAAAGGGAGTTGTCATCAATTCTTAATTTCTATTAGACAACATTTAACAATAAACCTTCTCACCAGTATTATGCTTGGACCTTACCAAGATCAACAAGCTCCAAGTATCAATGCTCCAAACAAGAACCCTTAATTATTAAACGAAAATGACAAAAACTGGTGCACTATTCAATCAATATACTACTGAATTTTTAAAAATTGTCAAAAAATGAATAGTTTGTTGTTAATTGGTACCTTTGCTCCAGGTGAAAAGTTACACTTGCCCTCTCATTATTTCCTGACCACAGCCCCTACCTTTGCAGTTTTGCCATTCATCGGTGAATCTAAATCTGCTGGAAGAACTCAGTGGATCAAGCAGCATCTGTGAGTGGAAATGAATTGACAGGTCCTGATGCAAGGTTTGTCAACAATTCTTTTCATCCCACAGATGCTACACGACCTGCTGAATTCTTCCAGCAGATTGTTTAACACTCCTGATTCCAGCATCTGTAGTCTTGTGTCTCAACATGTACATAGATTCTTTTGTCACAGAGTAGTGCACCTCTGTTCCCCTCCCTGCTTCAAAAAAAAATTACTCTCACACTTGTCATTCTATTAGAGCTAAGGAATGGTTAGCAGTAGTTAACGAATACAGTGCAACTTGGACAGCGACATAATCCTGGATCTCCAAGCTTAACTATGCAATTGCTCTTGACATAAATTACATCAAGAGGTAGATCTGTTATTGTCCTGAAGTAGCCAGCAATGGCCAATAGCTATTCAGTGCGGTGTCTGACAATTTACTGTATAACAATAGGAATATGATGAATAAAGTCGGGGTAAAGATTTGGTATAATTTTTAAGTTAAGTACAACATTTATTAAACATACTCTGTCTGATAGAATTCCATGACTGTCTCATTATTATTTGAAATAGCATACAGTATATTGATCACTAGTGGGGTTCTGAACAGTGAGCTCTTGTATCTATTCATATTCAGCCTTTTGTGTAACACTGTACATTTGGGACTGTGCAAGATAAAACTTAAACACCAAATTAATTGATGTTTAAATTTACACCAATAATGACAGTTATTACAAATGTCCTAAATAAATGAGAAGAATTACAATTTTAATCTCAGCATTGCACAGTAAATTAGAATGTTATTAGATATATTCTACTATTTTCACCTACCCCAGTTCTGACGCCAGTAGAATTCCAGGTTCTTTTGAGTTGCAAAATGTTTCTTGACAGAATAGTGAACTCTCTGAATTAGCATATTTGACATACCAGTCTGTTTTAAAAGATATGCCATTGTAGATGTGTGACCAAATGGATCGATCGCCCATCCTGTCCTCGGTTTTACTCCTGTCATAATGAAGAAAAGTAGATTAACCGGGTAATTACTAACTTGCTTGTACTAGGGAAGGAAAAAGGGTTAGCCATTTTATTTAATGAACAACAAAAACAAATCAGCACCATCAGAAACAAGTTCCACAGAAGTACTTTTTTCAAGCAGAAAGATAGAACAACTGAGTTTGCTTTTCCAAGTCTGGGAATTGACAAAATTTGAGAAGATGCAGTAAATTACTGGTTATACACTAGACATAATATTAGTAATTTTTTATCTCATTGTGACACATCAGCTAACATGAATGGAAATATTTCAAAAACAGATAAGGAAATTATCAAGATATAAACTATAAGGATAGTTATTCTCCATGAACTGGCAAGTTTGAAAATTAAAATCACATTTCTCTTCTGAAAATTATTCCTATGGTAATTTTACTACAGGAGGGTTCCTTATGCCTTTTCACTATCCTAGAAGTCATCAGTAATTGTATTGGTCACATAATATTTTGGAAAATGAAATGACATATTGACCTTTACCATAAGAGGGTTTGAAGGTCAACAGTAAAGCTATCTTACTGTAACTATAGGATTCTGCTGATATCACACTTGGAATATTTTGTTCAGATTTGATCTTCATACCAAGAGACAAAGGTATTGGCCAATGAAGAGAGGTTGAGCAGACTATATCCAAGAGTGTGTCAATTCAGAAAAGAGCTAATAAGATACAATTTCACTCAAAGGATGGTAAATGTTTGGAATTTGCTACTAAAGGGAACTGTGGTGGTTCAGTTGCTGAGTACTTTTAAAAGAAAGGTCATACTTCCAGTCAAGATTGTGCCTCTGTACAATGCTCCTTCAGTCGATATCATCTGGATCAATCATGAAACCATGTATTTCAATTCTTTTAAGTTGCTTTTCATCTTGAATGTGATCCTGGAACTTCTGGAGCCTGTGATTTGCAGTTTAGAGATTATTTGGGTGTTTCAGCGCTCTGCAGTTTCCAAGGGGATTCCGGGAGCAGCCTGTGGGAACTTGTGGCAAGAAGGCTGCAGGCCAATATTTGACTCCATTTCACCAATTAAAGCTTCCATTTTTCACTAATTTAAGCAATCTGCTGATGGACAGGAGTGACATCCTTTTTATCATTGGGGGATCGCTCTGCTACAGAGAGGGGAAACTGCCTTTTTAAATCGCTGAGATCACTCTGTTATGGACAGGGAGAACATTGCCCACGTTGCCTGTGTTTTGGATGTGGACTTGGACAGTGGACTTTTTTTTCAGTCTTATGGGTTTTTTATATTCTGTGTTTTTTGCCTGATATTTCCTTTTTTTTTGCGTGTGCAAGGGAGAGGGATTTGGGGGTTGATGTTCCTGTTCCATTTTTGTGTTTTTTTTTGTGCAGGGAGGAGGGATTTGGGGGTGTTGATCATGCTACCATTTGTTTCTTTCTTGGTTTCATGGCTATCTGGAGAAGAAAGTTTTCAGAATTGCATACTTTGATAATAAATGAATCTTTGAAAATTTTTGGGTAGCAAAGGAATCAAGGGAAATGGCAACATATCAGCATGCAGAGACATGGGTTTGCGTACAGGGATCAAGGATCAGGCATGAAGAGGAGGAGGGGAGGAGGGGAATAGCAGAAGATGAGCTGTCATCATCAAGAAATCCCTGGGCTGGGACAACTATGCAGCCAAAAAAGTGAAAACATAACAGTTTTCATCACATCCGACAATTTGTGGTGAAAGAAACCACTGGGTCTGGACAGGCCTGTCAACACGTGGAGTAGGTGCTGCCATTCTCAGCAATGAGCCAGCGTAAAGAGCTGGCCAGGGTGCAACCTGAACCCAACATCTCAAAGCTGAGAGGCTGTACTCCTTAGCCTACTCAACATCAACCCTCAATGGCAATCTGTTCATACTGAGCCCAGGGTGATTAACTGATTGTTTCAGGCCAAGGTCATGCCACAGCAATGAGACGGATAAGGGCTTATGCTAGGTGCTCAGTGGCTTGGCAGAATAACTCCTGGCCTGTTTTAAAGTAGGTTTGCCGGCACTAAAACGTCCTATAAATGCCTGTGAGTGTTCCAATGGAGGACTAAGAGAACTAAAATGAAACAGTACTCTCCAGAGCAGCACTAATTGGGTACCAGTGGAGAGGATGTAGATGCAAATTAACAAGTAGAAAGATTAGTGTGTTTTGAATGACATCCTTTTCCTTCACAACTTGATGGGGGTTGGAACTTACTGCCTTAAAGGTTAGTAGATGCAGAATTGATCACATTAGCTGGATGAACATCTGAAATGAGCTGTTATGTACAAGGCTACCGAGTGAGAGCTGTAATGCAAGAGTAACGAAGCAGTTGCATTATTGATTGAACAATATGGCACCTTCCTATGCTATAACCTTTGATGATGGCAGCAGTTATAAAAAAGTAATAAGCCAGTATCCAAGGAGAGGGAACAATTTAAAACGTTAGCTAATCCTGGACCTGAGAAGAGATACATTCTGTGGACAAAACAAGTTCCAAGGGGATTTGAAGAAAAATAGGAAAGGATTTCAGGAAATTCAGGTTGAGGGAAAGAGAGCAGTGAAAACATTGAGTTTGCAGGGAAAAGGTAGTGTTTCCAAATTCATGGATAAAGTTTTCTTAACTTTTCTACTATTAATTTAGTAAATATTTTAGAAATTTTACACAAAGTCTCTTAATTGGAGAAAAATATAAGTAAACAAGAATTGAGAAACTTATACATCTATATCAACAATAACTTTATTGATGATTGAACCTTTGATGTGGTTGACAAACAGAAGCACAGAATTAATAGTCAATTTCTACAAAACTCCATGACAAATTGTTAATATATTCAGAAATGGTGGTTAGTAATTGAAAGAAAAGATGCAAGAATAATCTCTGAATAATTCTCACCCAAGTTCTTCTCAAGCCACTGATGTCCTTCAATCAGCTGGTCAATCATTGCAAAATAATGTGTACTGGCCTCATCAGTCATGACCCAACCTCCTGTTGTTATTTCAAACTGACCCTGTTCACAAAGCCTAGAAAAGAAAAGTAGCACCAAATTTTAGAAATTCATATCAAGATAGCAAAATGCTATATTTCAATATTCCTTTAAAAGTTTCCTTTAATATTCATGGTTTAGAAAACAATAAAATTCAGAATTAAGTAGTACTTGGAAGAAAAACTATTTGAACAAAAATATAATCCAAAAGCAAAATACTGTAATTGCTGGGGAATTCATAATTAATCAGAAAATGCTGGAAATACAGTCAGATAGGTAGCAACTGTGGAAGAACTTTCTTATTGATGAACTTTTATTAGAACCACTGAACTGGTAAGTATTTTTCTGGCATCGTCAATTTTATTTTGAAAAACACGTAGAGTATAATATAGTCTCACTTAAACTACCTGCAAATTAAATTCTTTTTTTGAAGCCACTTAAAAATAAAATCTCTGAAAATATTCTTTAAGTTCTTTAAGTACTTCCACATCTTAGAGCAAAAACTAATCTACACAGATGTTCCTGTTTTTAAAATGCAAATATTTTCCTTTTTCTTTAGGACATTCAGAAATTATTGAAAGGGAACGGTAGGGTTTTGATAAATCCTCAGTCTCAAATGACTTCCTATCATTTAAATAAAAAACATAAAATGCCCAACATGGAGAATTTGTAGAACATTTTTAAATAGATGTTAGATTCAACTAGAATTTCAATGAATATTCTTGATTTTGCTGGCCACTAACTGACCATAAATGATCCACAAAGTGCAAACAGTGAGTTATAAAAAGTTGTTTTGTGTACTAAACAACCTAAAATCTAAATTCTTATATACTTAAGTGCAGTTAAAATTGATGACGAAAACTTATTGACCCAGTCTTGATTCTATTTCTTTCTCTACAGATACTGCCTTACCTGCTCACCATTCAAACATTTTCTGCTTCTGCTACAAATTTTTAACATCTACAGCATTTTTTTTACTTACTAAATAATCAGTATTTGGCTGTATTATCAAAATATTCTGGCAGACCAGAGATGGTATGTAACATTGTGTTGTTAGAACTAAAGGACAGCCACTTAAAAACTTCCATACACCAAAATCTGCAAATCATATCGCTGATCAACTTGTGAGATGAAGACTGTAAAATGTTTTGCTTGCACACTTTCAACTGAATTATCCTATTAATACAAGTCATATAGTACAAAAAGAGACCCTTTTGTGCTCATATCAACCAAAATATCCATCTATGCATCCCATTTGCCCACATTTGGCTCATATCCCTCCAAACTAGGGACCCCTTGGTTAATGGTAGGGGTCCAAGGTGTTAAATAGGTTGGGAATCCCTGCTCAAAACCTTTCCCATCCATGTACCTGTCCAAATGACTTCCAAATGCTGTTACTTTACCTGCTCAGCCATTTCCTTAGCTCAAATCATATATAGACCACCTTGGTGAGAAAGTTGCCCCTCTGGCTTGCATTAAGTCTCTCTCATCTCCTTTAAATCTCCGCTTTTTAGTTCTTGATTCCTAATCCATAGGAAAGAGACTTTCTGAATTTCCCCTATCTACATCTCTCATAATTTTATACATCCCTATAAGATCACCCCTCACTCTCCTATGCTCCAATGAATAAAGTCTACCTTGTTCAATCGCTCTTGATAATTTAATCCCTAGAGTCCCGGCAACGTCCTTGTAAATCTTTTCTTAACGCTTCCCAACTTAACATCTTTCCTTTAGCAGTGTGACCAAAACTGAACACAATATTGCAAATGTGGCCTCACCAACATCTTGTACAACTACAACATGACATCCCATCTTCTATACTCAATGTCCTATCTGAAGCCAAAAGTTTCTTCCCATTCTGTATACCCATGAAATTACTTTCAGGGAACCATGTACTTGGACTCCCTAACTGTCTATTCCACAATATAGAAGAATGAAAGGCAATTTCACAGAAGTTTATAAAATCATGAATGGGATGGATAAAATGGATAGTCATAGTCTTTTCTCCAAAGATAGGGAATCTAAAACTAGAGTGCACAGATATAAGAGGGGAGCAATAAAAAATACCTGAGAGGGAACTTCTTTACACAAAGGGCAGTAAGAATCTGGAATGAGCTGCCAGAGGAAGTGGTCAAGACAAGTACAAATGCAATATTTAAAAGGCATGGAGGAGAAGGGCTTGAAGAATTCTGGGCTGAAAGTGGACAACTGGGACTAGCAGGGAGGATGCTATGGTCAGCATGGACCAGTTGGGCTGAAGTGCCTGTTTCCAAGCTGTATGTCTTTGATTCTATGACTTCCTGTCTAGTATACTGAAATGCTTACTATCCAAGATGAGTGCCGTATAAGCTGCAGATACATGAGTCTTGCCCCCAGAGTTGACTTCACATTTAAACTGTTAAACAATCATTTATATTCTCAGGTGATTTATTTTAATATTAGTTTTAAAATTTCAATTGGACATGCAATATGTAAAATCCATCCAAATACTATTTTGACATAAATGTTCCCATCTATACTAGCCCCATTTGGTCCATGCCAAATGAGCTCCTGCCGGTGTTATTGTTGTGGCCATGAGTGGTAACCAGGCCACAGAACTCAGAAAGCAACTACACTATTAGGACTTTTCTTTGATTCCAGTGACCTGAGCCAGTTAAAACATTTGGTAAAAAATAGTTCTAAACAAACTACAAGTTATTACAGAATTTCAAAATTATACTTTTATTTAAAACACACAAATTACCATCAACTAACTAAAAAAAAACAGTATTTAGGCACCACATCATCACTACAAACCTTTGCAACTAAAGGCAACTGGCATTTTTGTAGCTAGGACCTGCAGGCATATGGACGTTTGAACCAGCAATACAGAGAGAGATCATGAATACGTCAAGGTCCTAGTCAAGTATAACCTTAGGCTAACACAGAACTTGCCACATCAAAAAGAACCTTGGATGGATATTATTATGCCCCACTGGTAGATCTATCTTTGTTATCTTAATTCTGCTTTAAACAATGTACATTTGTTTATTAGTTATAAATTTATTATTAAAATCTTTCGGTTTTGATGCTAGGTGAGATGAAACATTCACATGCCTAAATAAATGTATTTCCAGTCAAGAAATATGACAACATCCAGGGCAATGAAGCATATAAATAAGATATTAGGGCAGTATGGTAGTGTAGTGATTATCACAACACTTTACAGTACGGGCAACCTGAGTTCAACGCCCGCCACTGCCTGTAAGGAGTATGTATGTTTTCCCCTGTGACCGCGTAGGTTTCCTCCAGGTGCTCCAGTTTCCTCCCACAGTCCAAAGACAGACTAGCTGGTAGTTAATTATCCCAAGATTAGGCCAAGATTAAATCTGGGGATTGCTGGGGGCATGGCTTGAAGGGCCTATTTCGCGCTGTCTCAATAAATAAATAAATATTTATAGAAGTGACCCCTAGTATCAGATCAACAAAATAGAGAGAGTACAGAGGAGATTTACTAGAATGTTACCTGGGTTTCAGCACCTAAGTTACAGAGAAAGGTTGAACAAGTTAGGTCTTTATTCTTTGGAGCGTAGAAGGTTGAGGGGTGACTTGATAGAGGTATAATTATGAGGGGGATAGATAGAGTTGATGTGGATAGGCTTTTTCCATTGAGAGTAGGGGAGATTCAAACAAGAGGACATGAGTTGAGAGTTAAGGGGCAAAAGTTTAGGGGTAACACGAGCGGGAACTTCTTTACTCAGAGAGTGGTAGCTGTGTGGAACGAGCTTCCAGTAGAAGTGGTAGAGGCAGGTTTGATTTTGTCATTTAAAAAAAATTGGATAGGTATATGGACAGGAAAGGAATAGAGGGTTATGGGCTGAGTGCAGGTAGGTGGGACTAGGTGAGAGTAGGTGTTCGGCACTGACCAGAAGGGCCGAGATGGCCTGTTTCCGTGCTGTAATTGGTATATGGTTATATGGTTATACATTAATTGATTTTATATTTTTAATAGTGGGCTGTCTGCGTATAGTAATTCAATCTATAAAAATGGTGCAAGGTTTTGTTATCAGTAATAGAAAAAGTCTTAAAACTGTACACCTCTGTAATCGTATTATACCGCAGAACATTTTTTGACAGCTACAAACCTTTTGACAGCATCTTTCTTCTGCCCATCAATACTGTTCCACCATTTTGAGAAGTACGAAATCTCAGACCAAATAAATTTCCTACGAGCATCTTCTTGTAGTTTAATCACCATGTTGTTCAGGATATGCTGAGTCTGATCTCTGTAGTAGTCATCAAATGTTTTCAGCCAACCTAAAAATAATTTTAACAATACAAATAAATTAAAATATTAAGTTCTACTCAATACCCTTCCAAGCATTTATAGAAACATAGAAAACCAACAGCAAAATACAGGCCCTTTGGCCCATAATGGTGTGCTGAACATGTACTTACTTTAGAAATTACCTAGGGTTACCCATAGCCCTCTATTTTTCTAAGCTCCATGTATCTATTCAGGAGTCTCTTAAAATACCCTATCATATCCATGTACTTTTATTTTTTGCAGTTGATAACCTACACAGATGGATTCACATTAGTTAGTCTTCCATGCCTTATTGCATATGAAACATTGTTTTTTGCACTGTATCAAAAGCAAGTTATTTTATTCCAGGTTAAATATAATCTTTTCCTACTGCATATTTTAGTCTCCTAAAGTAGGTACTTACTTTTCAAAGACTCTAAAAGGGTGAGGAAATTAATTTAACCCCACCTTCTAGGACACATGGAGGCTGATGAATGCATAATTGGGAGATTAAAAATCTAAAACCTGCAACTTGATGAACTTCCATCAAGTAACCTCCTCCACTGTTCCTATACAACCACATTGCGTTCCTGCTTTCATTTTAAGCAGAGCATGAGCTGCAGGAGCAGGTACAAATGTACTCTGAACAGGAAGAACACTACTTAAGGATTAAGCATCAACTTTATTCACCATATATATTTACATGTATCAGGAATTTACTGTGGTGTGTTGGTGCAACATGCAACAAAAAACAACATTCAACAATTATGAAGAATAAAGAATTATATAAAAGTGAAGTTAGAAGCACAAGTATGGAATAATATATGCATAAATACGAGCAAGTATTTACAATATAAACTGTATTATAAAAAGTGGTCCAAGGTTTTTACAGTGTAATGCAGTAATAAACAGAGGGAGGTGGGTGGGGGGAGGGACTAACAAGAATGGTTGATCAGATTAACTGTTGGAGAAAATAAACTTTTAAGATGGAGCGAAGTTTTAATAGCCCAATAGTGCTTTCCAGAAGGGAGCTTTAGGAAAAGTTAGTATACAGGGTGGATGGTGTCCGTAATGGATTTCCTTCCTGCTTCTTTGTCCTGGACACATACAAGTCCTGCAGTGATGGTAGACTGCAGCCAATGGCATCGTTTGCTGTCCTGACAGTTCACCGTAGTTTTCGTATACTGTGAGAGGATGCTGCTCCAAACCAGAGAGTAGTGGCTGATTTGAGAATGCTCCTATATTTAGCTACATCACATCAAATACCCACCTAATACAGATATTTCATGGCTTGGAAAAGCCCACGACTGGCCATACACAAGATAGTCAGATCTATCAGTTAAGAGGCTTTAAGTTAATCAAACTGATTGAGGACCAAGAGATAATAAGGCAGTTCCCTTCAACCCTTCAAGGAATGAGTTTCCTACCACTCATGATTAGTGCACCCATCTCCCACTCACTCCCCTGATGCAGAAATATACTTAAGATATCTATAGTTAAGATTTTGTCCTAGAAGCAAATACAGTATGCCGTCATTTGTACATGATGTATGCATTTGGAAATCTCATGCAATCTGCAAATATGTCCAAGAATATGCTTAAAAGTAAGCAAACCTACGTAAAATTTATTATTTTATATATCTTGAAACAAAAGGAAGTGTTTTGTTTCTAACATTTAAATATAACAGCAGTGCAGTTGTAAACTGAAAGATTTATGCATTTTTATATGAATGTATGCTGTACAATTTTTTTGAGCAATAGTCAGAGAATTGGCATATTCATTCACCATGGATGCCAGATGGGTGAGAAGTACACTGTACTTGAATTTCTACATTGCTCAACTACTAGGGCACATCACAATCATCCAGTATACTTAAACCCCATTTGCTACCATAATGGCAAACACACAGAAGACAATTTAAGCAATTCCTGGACACAACTACCTTACACTCTTGTCTTGTAAATTAACAATCTTCTCTCTCTTGCCCATTGCGCCTCAAACATCACACATCATCTGGGCCATGCCATCAATCACACTCACATAAGTCTCACATAGGCTGCTGGAAGTAAGTTTTTCATTAGCAGACTGATCAGAGATGTCCTTCAAAATGTTCATCCAATCCACGTTTAATTTATTCACTGCAGAGAAGACTATATTGTAACACTACTTAATTTCTTTTCATGGGACAAATGTGCAAACCCAGGAATCATTCTTGTGATCCTTTTTGCACTCCCTGTGTGCCAAATTAGAAGGTATATAATTAACTGGTGTGTTTCTTTTTCCCCTGAAAGGAGTGTTTGAGTGTTTGGAAAGGAAGAGATAAACAAAGATTTTGCATCTCCTGCAGCTACATGAGATGATAACATGAAAAGGGAACTAAGCATTAGTCACAATTAAAGAGTATAAAAGTCAGTCAGGGAACAGTCCCTTTAGAATGCTGAAAGGGGAAATGAATAGAAGATTTGTCTGATGGATGCATCATCTTGAAAGTGACAGTAATTAATGGAGGATGATCTGTTGAATAAGACAAGGAGGAGGTGAAGACAAAGGGACCTTTATGTGCTCAGAAGATTTCTTTCTAAATGAATAATTAAAAGCTAACACAAGTACAACAAAAGGCTAGGAAGTCAAACAATGTGTTGGCCTTTATTCCACAATGTTTTGAGTACAAGAGTAGAGACATTTTCTCAAGTTATAGGACCCCTTCTAGGACTGCATTTGCAACATTAGGTAGGGAAACCTGATTCCTGCACAAAGGGGGGCATTTTGGGAATGGCACAAGCATTCACCACATTGATTACTGAAATGGCATATTTGTTCTATGGGGAGAAATTAAGCAGGCTAGTTTCTATAATCTCTTGAACTTAGAATCTGATGCCAAATTTAGAATTATTGAGTGTGTGTCTTCAGGCTTCTGTACTTCTTCCTTGATGATAGCAATGAGAAGAGGGCATGTCCTGGGTGTGGCGAGGGTCCTTAATGATGGATGTTGCCTTTCTGAGGCATCGCCTTTTAAAGCTGTTCTGAATGCTGGGGAGGCTAGTGCCCATGGCGGAGCTGGCTGAGTTTTCAACTTTCTGCAGCTGTTTCCAATCCTGTGTAGTGGCCCCTCCATACCAGACAGTGATGCAGCCAGTTAGAATGCTCTGCACGATGCGTCTGAAGAAATTTACAACTGTGTTTGGTGACATACTAAATCTCCTCAAACTCCTAATGAAATATAGCTGCTGTCGTGCCTGCTTTGTAATTGCATCAATAAGTTGGGCTCAGAATAGATCTTCAGTGTTGTTGATACCCAAGAATTTGAAACTGCTCACCATTTCCACTTCTGTTTCTTCAATGAGGACTGATGTATGTTGGCTCAACACCTCCTTCCTGAAGTCCATAATTCTTTGGTCTTACTCATGTTGAATGCAAGGTTGTTGTTGTGACACCACTGAACCAACTGATTTATCACACTTCTGTACGCCTCCTTGTCACCATCAGAAGTTCTGCTAACAATAATTGTGTCTTTGGCAAATTTATAGATGGCACTTGAGCTGTGCCTAACCACACGGCTGTGGATGTAGAAAGAGTAGAGCAGTGGGCTAAGCATGTACCCTTGAGTTGCACCAGTGTTTATTGTCAGCAAGGAGATGTTATTTCTGATCCGCACAGCCTGTGGTCTCCTGGTGAGGAAGTTAAGAATCCAGTTGCAGAGGGAGGTACAGAGGCCCAGGTTTTGGAGCCTGTTAATTAGAACTGAGGGTATGATTGTGTTAAATGCCAAGCAGTAATCAATAAACAGCAGCCAGATGAAGGTCATCCTATTGTCCAGTTGGTCCAAGGCCAAGTGGCGAGTCAGTGAGATAGTAGATGAGTGGCACTGGATGATTTTTGTCAACGCAGCTCACCCTGCTCTTTTTGGGTACTGCTATGATTGTCGCTCTTTTGAAGCAGGTGGGAACCTCCGAATTCAGCAGAGTTTGAAGATATGCTTGAATATTCACGCCAGTTGGTTGGCACAGATTTTCAGAGCACTACCAGGTACACCATCAGGACTTGATGCCTTGCAAAGGTTCACTCTCTTGAAAGATGCTTTGAAACTGACTTCTGAGATAGAGGTCACAAGGTCACCAGATGCTGCAGGGTTTAGCACAGGTGTAGTTTTATTCTCATATTCAAAACATGCATAAAATGGTGTTGAGTTCATCTAGAAGTGAAACATCACAGCTATTCATGATATTAGGTTTTGCTTTGTAGAAATTAATGGTCTCCAAACCTTGCCAGAGCTCATGTGCATCCAATCCTGTCTCTAACCTCAATTGGAATTGTTTTTTCACTCTTAAGACAGCCTTCTGTACATTGTACCTGACTTCTTGTATAGTTCTGGATCACTGGTCTTGAACGCAACAGATATAGTCTTCAGCAGACAATGAACCTCCTGGTTCATCTGTGACTTTTGGTTTGGGTACATCTGGGATGTTCTCCAAGACACAAGTCTTGATGAAGTTGGTGACAACTGTGGTGCATTCATTCAGATTCGAAAATGAATTCCTGAATGTTATCCAGTTCACCAACTCAAAGCAGTCTTGCAAGTGTTCCTCTGCCTCCTTCGTGGTCCTCATCACTGAAGCTGTGGTCTTTAGACTCTGCCTATACGCTGGGATTAAAAATATAACCAGGTGATCAGACCTTTCAAATTGTTGATGTGTATTGGCATGAAAGCAATCTTGATGGTGGTGTAACAGTGGTCAAGTATGTTGGCTTCTCTAGTTCCACAGGTGATATGTTGGTGGTAGTTGCTCAGAGATTACCTCAAGCTGAGCCAGTTGAAATTCCCTGCAATTATAGGGAGGGTATCAGGATGCGCAGTTTCGTGCCTGCTGATCATGGAACTCAGCTCCTCCAGTACCTGCCTGAACACTGGCCTGAGGTGAAATGTACACCATTACCACAGTGATGGCAGAAAACTCCCTCAGCAGTTAAAAAAGACAACAAATGGCCGCTAGATGTTCTGGGTTGGGTGAGCAGGACTGAAATAGAACCACCACATACGTGCACAACAATGAGTTAATCATAAAGCATACACCACTTCCTCTGTCTTTAGAAGACTGAGTTGTCCTGCCTTTCTAGAGAATGGTAAAGCAATCGAGCTGCTGAACCTCGCCCGAAATGACAGGTGATAGCCATGTTTCTGTGAAGCAAAGTACACAGCAGTCCCTGATACCCCTGACGTACAGCTATCTAATTATCTTTTATTTACTTATTTGTGAATATTTTGTTTTATGTGTTGTGTATGATATATGTTTTGTGGGTGCAACATGGTCCAGAAGGACATGGTTTCATTTGGTTGTATACTGTATATGTACAGTCAGGTGACAATAAACTTGAACTTGTGACTCGAATAGTTCAATACTATCCAAAACAATGCAACCCACTAGTTTAGGACCCATCCACACCTTAACATTCTAAAGCTAAACTAATTGCTAATCAAACAAACAGTTTATCTTCTATGCAAACGTAATGAACTTATATTAGTGGGCATATTCTGAAAATCTACTGGAAATCATTACTTCATTTAAATTACTGAAGAATTCCAATAGCATCTATGCTAGGTCATCTTGTTCTAAAATCACTCTAATTATGCACTTTGACATTTACACTTTTCAGATAAGATTGCATAAAAATTATTCTTCCACAAGAAATCACAAAATCGTCATTATTTATAAAAGACTATTAAGAAACAATTGTTCCACAACACCACTGTGGTCTGAAGAAAAACTATAGTACCAGCAAATTTCACGCTTACCTCCAGCATTTGGTCCTGAACATTTAACATTATTTAAAATATAAATAAATGATAATTAACTTTGTGAAATGAACATTCTAGAAATCATTCAATAGCTTTACAAGTGCATGTCCATTAAAATGCCTGTTCCTCACCAGGATCATTGTGCGAATGGGGCACAACAAAGATCTGTAATGGCTCATCATTCCATTCGTGTTCATTGTATGTGATGTCAAAGCCCTGTTTCCAAACTCCTCCATCTGGGTTGTCAAAGGGTAGAATTTTATAGATATCCAGCATCTATGAGAGATCAGAAGTAATTAGATGCTGCTTAGAAAACCCAAATTACTCTACAATCCACAGGACTCACGATATAAAAACAATTTAACTTTACAAAGTAGATCTTACAAAACAAATTATATTAGAATAATTACAGCTGTCAGAAATATTAAAGAATATATACACTACTCTACAAAATGCAAACACACATATTGGAGAGATCACAGTATTTTTCATTTGCAACACATATAAAGATAAAATAGAGAAAATGGAGAAGGCAGAATAAATTTCAGTTTTATAAATCAAGAAACTGCGCATGCTGGGAATCTGAAACAACAATAAAATTGCAGCAACACTCAGCAGGTCAGGCAACAAATGTAGCATGAGAAATAGAGTTAATGTTTCTTGTCAGAGACCTTCAGCAGAAATGGGCAAGTTAACTCTTCTCTCTTTTCCACAGATGCTACCTTATCTCATGTTTCCAGATATTTGGTGTTTGTTTGAAATGTTAATTTTTTAGCACTTTTTTAAGAAACAATCTGCTATTTTCCCAACAAAACAGGGGAGTATGAAAAATACATAATTAATAACAAAATGAGAAGAATGTATAAAAATTCAAGGCCATCAGTTCCACTTTTAATCAGAAATTGCCTGATAAGCTTGGAACAATTAGATAACTTGCTAGTTTTTTTTTCTTATTGATTTTTGGGGAATGGTCATCATTGCAAGGCCAGCATTTATCACTCTTATAATCTTGAGAAAGTGGCAATCTTGAACGAACCAGAACTACTGAGGAATGTTGGTGGACAATTAGGCAAATGTTTGGAGTCTACATGTACAAAGGAAGGTGGCTACAGTTACTGGAGTGACTATACAGTATTCAGCTGGTCAATTAATTTTTAAATTGGAGTAAAACTACATTCAGCATGGTTGATAAATTGTACACTTCTACAAATCAAGGGAAAAATTATTTAAATTATTTTGGCTTTAAAGCTTACAAGGACACCAATGAGTCACAATGAAGAGACTTTGTAACATAATAAGCCTTCCTTATCAAAACAGTAAGTTAGTAGGTGTGATAAGCATAGTATAGCTATGGTCACATGGTTTAGATCCTTGCTGTTATCCTCAAGTTATTCTCTTTAATCAGCATACAAAATTCTCCTTCACTCCTCTTTGAAGTTGCCATTATTTAAAAGCTCTGAAGCCATTTTTATAAGTTAATGTATTGAGCAGTAAAGCCTTTCTAAAGCTGCAGCAAATTTTACCCTCAATTGCTACTTGATTTTATTTACCGTAGATTCCGGACTACAAAGCGCACCTGATTAAAAGCCGCTGGCACTAATTTTAGAAATAAAATCTGTTTTTTAAATGTACAGGCCGCACCGGATTTTAGGCCGCACCGAATTTCCGGCGGAACGGATTTTCGGCGCACTGGATTTCCGGCGGACCGGATTTTCGGCGGACTGGATTTTCGGCGGACCGGATTTTCGGCGGACCGGATTTTCGGCCGCTTGTAATATGAGATATTTACACAGAAAGATATTACACGTGTTGGGCTTCAAATTCTGCCCTGTGTTCGTTTTGGAAGAGAGACAACCAACACCGGATTACAGTGCAGCGTGGCTTTATTGCAGAACGCGTTTTGCCTTCCCCTTACATTCTGCTCTTATTTATACTCCTTTTTCCCCCAAACCAAACCCTCGCTACACATATTTGGTAAGGCTAAACTTTGTTATACCTACCGGTATTTGGTAACATCGGACACTTGTGTCCTTATTGGCCCGATACCATTCACACACGAGTTTTACTGTTTTTTTGTTTACTGAATCGCTAGCAGTTTCGGTGCAGCGGAATCCTCAGTTTCGCTCCCTCCCTCCCTCGTACTGCTGTCTAATATCACGTGAGCCATTCCTGACCTGAAGCGGCAGTCCCAAATTAAATCCTAACACACGTGAGGATTTTTTAAACTTTTAATTAAATCCGTATGGTAACATAAACAAATACATATTGCAAATGCTTTTTTTCAAACCGTGCCTGTAACACGGCTACTTTTAAAATACATACCTATCGGTAACACACAAATTACGTTGGGTATACTTTTTTACTGAACAGTGCATGAACAACATTCCAACATCTCCTAACGACTGGTTAAAAAATATATATATTCTGCAGCCTACCAGGAAAAGTTATTGATCGCCTTCTTCATCTTCCTCCTGCGCACTAAAACCATCAAAGTCCTCTTCTTCAGTGTCTGAATTGAACAACCTCAGGATCTCGTCACTCACTTCAGTCTCTTCGTTGTCGCTCTCACTTGAGCGCACGCGATCCTCTTCATCACGCAGCAGTCCAGCCTTTCGAAACCCGTTGGTGATGGTGGATGTTGTGACATGGCTCCAAGCATTTAGGATCCACTGGCAGACTTGAGTTAAAGATGCTCTTCGCATGTGGCCTGTTTTGGTAAAGGATTTCTCGCCGCTCGTCATCCAAGTCTCCCACTCAATGCGCAGTGCCACTTTAAATGCCCGGTTCACGCTGATGTCCAGTGGCTGCAAATACTTCGTGGTGCCCCCAGGAATCACAGCTGGAATTGAGTTTGTACTCTTGATGGCAGCTTTCACTGAATCTGTTATATGAGCCCTCATGCTGTCCATAACGAGCAACGCTTTTTTTATGTGAAAAAATCCCCCCGGTCGCTTGGCGTAGCACTCTCTGAGCCAATCCTTCATTAGACTCTCCATCATCCAACCTTTCTTATTGACTTTCACCATGATTTCTTTTGGGAATTTTTCCTTTGGCATTGTCAGCCGCTTAAAAATCACCATCGGTGGAAGCTTTAGTCCGGATGCTGTGCAGCTCAGAACACAAGTAAAATGCGTTCTCTCATGGCCACTTGTTTTCAGTATGATGGACGAGTCACCTTTTTTATTAACAGTCCGAGTGAGAGGCAGGTCAAACGTCAAAGGTACTTCATCCATATTTATGATTTCATCTGGCCCGATGGAATTCTCCGCTATCTTTGTTTGAGTGAATGTGCGGAAGTTAGCAAGTTTTTCCTCATGGTCGGGAGGGAGCTGCTGACAGAGAGTCGTGCGTACCCTGATGGACAGGCCTTTTCGTCTCATAAATCTAAAACACCACGATGGCCCACCTCTAAAATCTTCGATTTTCATTTTGGTGGCGATTGCTTTAGCCTTCAGTCTGATCTGTACG
Organism: Hemitrygon akajei; assembly: GCF_048418815.1. Lineage (NCBI taxonomy): Eukaryota > Metazoa > Chordata > Chondrichthyes > Myliobatiformes > Dasyatidae > Hemitrygon > Hemitrygon akajei. Next base: position 21,821,856 of record NC_133125.1, on the reverse strand, counting down.
GTGGAAACACCGCGGCCGCCTGCTCTCTGTGTGTTAACCCAGTCTTCAAGAAAGTTTTCAAGTTCGGGCCATCTGCTGTGATTACCTCTGAAAGCTTTTGTCGTCTTTTTGCATTGATTCAGTTCTTCGCGCTGGCGTCTCCACCTTCTCACCATCGATTCATGTATGCCAAGATTACGCGCAGCAGCTCGATTTCCTTCTTCAACCGCCAGATTGATTGCCTTTAACTTAAAAGCTGCATCATATGCTTTTCTTCGAGTGTTTTCCATGTTGATGAGGGTGAGTACAAATGGCTGATTTACAATAATTTGTGAAGTGCGCGTGATTTATCGTACAATTTCATTGGACCTCTGTGAACTACTCATCAATTTTATTGGTCTACTGTTACGAGGCAAAATGTTTTGGCGGCATGGGAAAAAACCTTCTATTAGCCGCACCTTATTATTAGCCGCTATGTTCAATGCTGTTCAAAGCATGGGAAAAAAGTAGCGGCTTATAATCCGACATCTACGGTATGTTTGTATCTCCTACACATTTTCCCTGCAGAGGCTTTCCTTTAAAGAGAAACATTAAAATGATGAAATCCCAGCATTAATAAAATCTTTGAATGTTTTTGCCTTTATCTAATCAGCTTGCTGGGTTTAGCACACACATAATTCTTTTGCAGTCAGTCAAGGCAGATACATATTTGGCTCTGAAGTACTTGAAATATTTCATTTCTGGTTCAGTCAAGCAGAATGTTACTTACTTGTATGTTTGATGCTTCTGTGTAAACCTTTGAGGCAAACTGGCAATCTTCTGGTTCAATGGGAATAACAACGGGTACCCCAAAGAATTCAGAGGCTAATCTTTGACTTGAATTTGAGGCTGCAATGCTCACTGGACCATCTTTCACAGATTTACTCAAATTAATAACCGAATCTCTGATATTTGAAATTATTTCATTGTTTTCAGCTAACAGCTGTTCTAGGTGGTCAATTTTTTCATGTAAAATTGAAAGCTGTCCCTGCAACAGATAAATGTTGTCAATAAGTACATTCCTCACAATGTAACAGTAGACAGTATCACTTGAAACAAGTCAGAGCAACACAAATTATTTTATTTCTCTCTGTTTCCTCATTTCTTAATAATCACTTATTTTACATTCTGCCTATTGTTTCATGAACATCAATAAATTTCTGCCAATCTCCTGTATGGTGTTAAGGTTCTTGGCTTTGAAGATGGGACAATTATTTAATTTAAATATTAGATTAATTGTTACCTTAATACTCTCTCCTATTAATATTGTGTAATTATAACCAGAAAAAGCAGCTGACTTACTATTTGTAATTGATTTTAACCTGTTTCTATTCTCCAAAAAGATTTCAAATATTTTTTTACCTTCAGTGCTAGCCTATTAAACATGGGTCTTGCTGCATTGCAACCAACCAGTAAGACAATATCTATGGCATAGGAAACAAAATTGATAATTGACATTTCAAAATGAAAATTCTCATTAGGATGAGCTAAACCATTCCATCAGTTTCTTCCGCCATAAATGCTACATAACTAGCTTAAAATTCTCAGTATATTTGGCACTTTAAAAAAAATTCTGATATCAAGCTCTCCACTTCTCAATTTCAAGCAGAAATGAAAGTAACTTCTCTTATTCAAATTATTTTGTCTTTATACATTTGCAGTTTTATAAAATAATTTCAATTATTAATGTTTTTTGTTATCTTCTGACAATCAAGCCCTCATAGAACATAGAATAGTACAGCACATTACAGGCCCTTCGGCCCACAATGTTGTGCTGACCCTCAAACCCTGCCTCCCATATAACCCCCCACCTTAAGCCCTCACATCTCTCAACCCATTTAGATCATTGTGTGAACTTGTGTTCAGGTTTTCTTCTTCAGATGAAAAAACATTATAACAACATTCACTGGCTCTTAATTCCTCTTAAACATAAGCAAACAAAACATTCATAGACTGTTAGCCATGTTTAAAATTATGATTAGGTTAGGCCACAAAATGGTAATCCACTTGGGGAAGCAAGTACCTCAGCCAACATCCTAAATTAGTACTTAACATCTTTCTTTTTTAAGGAAGAAAATGTTGCACAGCAAGATATGGAGGATGCTCTAAATGCACTAAAAATTGTTGGAGGAGACCTAAAAAAGACTGACAGATCTTAAAATAGATATTATCACCTGGTCCAGAACAGATACATTATAATTTGATGAGAGAAGGGAGGAAATTCAGAGTTCCTAGCTATATCCCAAGCATATAAATATTCAGTGGTGGTACCCAGGAACTAAAAGATTAGAAATATTACTCTCTTATTCAAAAAGGTCAATCAACTTATCCTCACTGGTGGGCTAAGTTTTAGAAACTATAATCAAGAACAGAATTAGCAATCACTGGGATAAGTATGGATTAATCTGTAAAAACTAACATGGTTTGTTAAAGGCAAACAATTCCAACTAACTTCCCTAGGTTTCTTAGTGAAGCGGCAAGGCACAGAATATATCATCAGAAAAACTTGGCTTAGTTGCACAGTTAACAACTAAATATCCTAAATCCTGAAGGACAGTTTCCCTAAACTGGACCTGTGTTCAATGGCAAAAATTATCAACAAAAGGGAGAGAAACATCTTGACCACTTGAATTGTTTTGATTTAAAATACAGAAATGCCCACTGCACAGCCCATGTCAATACTGTTCGTCAACACAAAAGATATTGTCCATCATGTTGTCTCAAACCCATGCCATGTTAACAGATCTAAGCAATTCAAAACTAGGCATTCATAAGGTACAGGGTAGCATCTGTAAGTAAACTGTATTCAACCTAAATCTGTAACTTTATGGTCCTATTTTTTATATTCTTGCCTCTGACTGTTATTAATCCAGGGAATCAACCTTGACTCAATTTCACAGGTTAATCAAGATGCTCCGATCAGCACCAGACATACTAAAACTGGATGCCAACTTGATTAAACCACATGATGAACTCCCTTCATGCTATGCAAGAAAAGCAGCTTACAAAGCAGTTCCACAACAAACTGAAATCAAAGAGGTCCCGTGGGATCCAGTTGTAATAGCATTCAACCATTAAACAGATTAGGCAGCTCAATAAACATCCGCATCCTCAGTGATAAATCCAGAAAACACATTCAACATATTAGAAGAAACAAATCATCTTCAGGCAGCTGAGTACATAAACTATTTCAACTTCTGTCCAAGTTCCTCATTATCACAGAACCTATTCTTCAGCCACATGGTGTCTAGAAATAGCTATACCACAATAACAATGAACCCTGACAACTCCGCAGTTGTAATACTGGACTCTTTAAGATTCAGAAGCTAGTCATGCTAAAACCCTAACAGGAAACAGACATTACTGCGTTTTCCTAGTTGGCAGTTCGCTACAAGCAGTGTGATATGAGGACCAGTGCTAGAAGCTCTTTTATAGCTTGTTTAAATGAGTTAGATTAAGGCAGTGAAGATATGGTTGCTAAATTTACCGAGGTAAAAAGTAAGATATGCAAAGGACATCAGGAGATTACATAAGGATATGTAGACCGGTCTAGTGAGTTGGCAAAGATCTTGGAAATGTTGTATAATGGAGGAAGATGTGGAATGGCCCACTTTAGCAGCAAACATTTTATAAAACATATTATTTAAATCAAGAATCTAAGGAGTTTATACATTCTCTCTGGATGGTCCCATTTCCTCCCACAGTCTAAAGACATAATGGTTGGTAGGTTAATCGGTCATTGTAAATTGTCCCATGATTAGGCTAGGGTTAAATCAAGGGTTGCTGGGCGACGCAGTTTGAAGGGCTTAGTCCACGCTATATCTCAATAAATAAATAAATGCTGGAAGTGCCTAGTGTCAGAATATACGAGTGCCCATATATAATGGGATGAGAAAGAATATCTTCTCTTGATGAGTTGTTGGTCTTTGAATATCCATGCCCCAAAAAGCTGTAGAGACTGAAACTTCAGGTATATTCAAAGCTAAGACAGACTTGTAATCAATAAGGCTACTGGAGACATTGTGGCGAGAAGACTGGGGGAATGAGGCTTGAGCCGATGATTGACTTCCTTTGTTCACCAATTAAAGCGAAGAGGAAGTTTGAAACATTGAGGCGAATGTGGAAGGTGAGCATTGGCTGCCTGTCCTTTGGTCACTGGTGGGATTGTTCTGCTGCCAGAAAGGGAAGAACCTGCCGCTGTGCCTGGAGAATGTTACCCAGGTTTTCTGCGCTTGGATATGGACTTGGACTAAGGACTCTTTTTTCCCCAGTCTTATGTTCTGTGTTTTTCATCTGATTTTTTTCATATTTTTGTGCGGGGGAAGGGGATTTGGTGGTTGATGTGCTGGTTCCATTTTTGTTCATTTTTTTGTGCGGGGCAAGGGGATTTGGCGGTCGATGTGCCTTTTTTGTGCGGGGAGGGGAGATTTGGTGGTTGACGATCATGCTGTCTTTCTTTACTTTCTTGATTCATGGATATGTGGAGAAGAATTTCAGAGCTGTATATTTTGATAATAAATTAACCCTTGAGCCTTTGGAGAGAGTGGAAAAGTCGACACGAGGAAATGGGGCTGGCACTGGGCTGCAAAGCTTGGTCCCATGCTGCATGACTGTATGATAAATTTACTGATGATTACCAAAAATTGTGGTATGATCATAAGGCCGGAATTTATTGTCTATTCCATTCCAACAGGGCCACATTTGAGAAGGCAGTTCAGAGTCAAACATATTTGTGGGTCTAGAGTTATATATAGACAGACAAGGATGGGAATTTTTCTTCCCTTAAAGTTAATTAATGAACCAGATGCGTTTTCTCTTAATGACTATCGAGTAGTTTTATCATCACCATTATTGATAGTGACATTTCATTTGAAACTTATTAAAATGGTTGAATTTAAATTCTGTTGCCTTGACGTCGCACGTGATGAAGACCATGGAGCGGCTGATAATACAGAATCTGAGGCCACAAACCAGGCACGCCCAGGATCCTCTTCAGTTTGCGTATAAGGAGAAGGTGGGAGTGGAGGATGTTATCACGTATTTGCTGCACAAATCACTCTCTCACCTAGATGGGGTCAGTTGTGCTGTGAGGATTACATTCCTTGACTTCTCTAGTGCCTTTAACACCATCCAGCCCAAGATCTTAAGGCACAAACTAACGGAGATGGGAGTAGACTCTCACATGGTGGATTGGATAGTGGACTACTTGACAGATAGACCGCAATACGTGCGGTTGGGAGACTGTAGGTCTGACACGGTGGTCAGCAGCACAGGAGCGCCGCAGGGAACCATACTCTCTCCGGTCCTGTTCACCCTGTACACATCAGACTTCCAATATAACTCGGAGTCCTGCCATGTGCAGAAGTTCGCTGATGACACGGCCATAGTGGGGTGTGTCAGGAATGGACAGGAGGAGGAGTATAGGAAACTGATACAGGACTTTGTGATATGGTGCAACTCAAACTACCTGCGTCTCAATATCACCAAGACCAAGGAGATGGTGGTGGACTTTAGGAGATCTAGGCCTCATATGGAGCCAGTGATCATTAATGGAGAATGTGTGGAGCAGGTTAAGACCTACAAGTATCTGGGAGTACAGTTAGACGAGAAGCTAGACTGGACTGCCTACACAGATGCCTTGTGCAGGAAGGCACAGAGTCGACTGTACTTCCTTAGAAGGTTGGCGTCATTCAATGTCTGTAGTGAGATGCTGAAGATGTTCTATAGGTCTGTTGTGGAGAGCGCCCTCTTCTTTGTGGTGGCGTGTTGGGGAGGAAGCATTAAGAAGAGGGACGCCTCACGTCTTAATAAGCTGGTAAGGAAGGCGGGCTCTGTCGTGGGCAAAGTACTGGAGAGTTTAACATCGGTAGCTGAGCGAAGGGCGCTGAGTAGGCTACGGTCATTTATGGAAAACTCTGAACATCCTCTACATAGCACCATCCAGAGACAGAGAAGCAGTTTCAGCGACAGGTTACTATCGATGCAATGCTCCTCAGACAGGATGAAGAGGTCAATACTCCCCAATGCCATTAGGCTTTACAATTCAACCGACAGGACTTAAGAACTTTTTAAAAGCTATTATTAATGCTTTTTGAGATAGTGATTTAGATGCATATCATATTTTTTACTGAGTTAAGTATTGTATGTAATTAGTTTTGCTACAACAAGTGTATGGGACATTGGAAAAAAGTTGAATTTCCCCATGGGGATGAATAAAGTATCTATCTATCTATCTATCTATCTATCTATCCATCTATCTTTTCTCTTAATGACTATCGAGTAGTTTTATCATCACCATTATTGATAGTGACATTTCATTTGAAACTTATTTAAATGGTTGAATTTAAATTCTCCAGCTGTAATGGCAAATTTTGAAATTATATCTCTAAATTAATTTAATAGTCCTTACCTTTTTAAACACAGAGCAACTAACTTCGGATCAGCCTACATGCTTTTTGATTGCTACTTCAGGGAACAAAAAAAATCTCTGCTCTCCCATCCCTCTCCCCCACAAACACACAAGTACTTATTTTCACAAAGCTAGAGGAGGAGTGGGAAAGCTTAAATGGTAAATTCAGTACTGTAATTTAGCTGTGTATCTGCTACTCCTCTGGGCTATTTTGTCTAAGTGATGATGAGCCATCAGCCTCATTGTTAGTTTGAAAACAAAATCAGACCCAATAGCCTGTCTTTTTTTTAATATACAGTCATTAATGATCTACAAGTTCCAATAAGTTCTTATATCGAAGATTTTCAGCACTGGTCAGGAGACTGCAGTCTTCGATTTTTAAAATTAGATCATGCCCTTTTCTCAGTGCTGCCATCAGGTTGAAGGTACCCATCAGGTTCAAGAGCCGTTACTACCCCTCAACCATCAGGCTCTTGAAGAAAAAAGGATAACTACACTGATTCTATTTCTGGTGTTCCCACAACCGATGATCTCACTTTAAGGACTCATTTCATGCTCTTGTTACTTATTGCTATTTACGTATATTTGCATTTGCACAGTTTGTTGTCTTCTATGCTCTAGCTCTTTCATTGATCCTATTTAAGTTACTGTTCTATAGATTTGCTGAGTACACCCACAGGAAAAGAATCTCAGGATGCATTTGGTGACATGTATGTATTCTGGTAATACTTTATACTTTGAATTTTTAGGTGCAGTTTGAGCAACTGACAGACATATTTACAATTTAAGTTTAAATGACACAACACTAACTTGGTCTCTTAAAAGAATACAGAAGTCTCTCTTGCACTTCTGTCCTACAAATCTGCAGGGAAAAGGGGGACAAATATACCCAACATAACCCTCATCTTGATGACTACCTTTGAGTGTGTTGTCTAAAATTATGCACAGATCTTGGTGATGGAAACCACAAAAGAGGGCACTAGCTAAAATTCTATTTGTTCCTTGGAGTTACAAAAAAAGACCTGGTTATACTGTCACAGAACACTGCTTTGGAATTGGAATTTTGTAGCTTGCAATGAGTCACCACAATCCAACACCATCTCTTGCATAACTTTCATCTGTGCCCTGAAGAACACTTTGTACAGAAGAACCTGTTTGGGCAGATTATTGAATAAATGACCTGAGATCTGAGATCAAAATGTCCTAAAAGCCTTACAGGAAAATGGAACAGTTTTAGTTGACCTTTTGGTTGGCTGCCTATGCTAAGGACCAATTCTCGGCAAAATTCCTCATCACTAGTGATGCACCATCAATAACTCTCTCTGAGACGTAAAGGCGAGATTTCGGCTTTTATTGACTGGAAGAAGGAATAAGCAGTGGCTGACCACCATACTACATCCTGGAGAATGAGGGCCGGGCTCAGGCCTCAATCGCCTTTATACCAGGGTCTGTGGGAGGAGCCACAGGAGCAGTCAGCAGGGGGCGTGTCCAGACAGGTATATGTACGTAGTTCACCACAACTAGAAATCTCTAACAATCATCAGGAGATTTTTTGGCAGCTACTGAGAAAGAGTCACTCTATCAGTTCTGTAGTTATTGCTCAGTGCCACTACACACTGGCCTGCACTGGAGATATGATCCTCATCCATTTCCTTCACTCAACTGGAAAATTTGGAACTGCCATTCAACTTTGTATTTACTCCTCCTCTGTGTCTTTTTCTCTAAATAAAGGTGGTCTCAAAAAAGAGATGAGTGGTCTTCATCCCAAACAGATACATAAAACTGGACTTGGGGCTTGTAAATACAAACATATGGTGATATAAATGTCACCTCCAGCAGAAGGATCTGAAACTTGGTGAAAGATTACCAAGATTTTTGTCTGCCTGAAACCCAGTGAAGACAGCACCAATAACCAAAGGCTGCAAACTGACATCCTCCAGCATCAAAGACTGTGCTGATGAATACCCTGAAATTTGGTGCAGCCACTTACAAATGTCCCACGGGGGAAAGTTCACCGTTTAAGACCCTCCCACCCTTATATACTAAAAAAGTACAAATCTACATTTTTTTTAAAAAGCATGCATTTCAAGAAATGTAAAGGTTAAATGGTCATGCTAGCAAAATGGTGTTTTTATTTTAAAAAACTAATTAAATATTGTGTATTTACATATTTGCAAAATTTATGAAGGTATATTTGAATAAAAGCAAAGTCTGGACAGAAGAAACACTCCATTTGTCCTGTGAGCCATTCCTGTTGCTATCTACGGGCTCTTCTGGAAAGTTCATGTTAGAAAGAGTTTTGGAAAAGTATTACTTTTACTGTTGACATTCATGTTCTTGTCGTACAGTTACATTCAGGTATTTAATTAGGAATGTATAATGAACAAGTTTATATCACAAGCAACATACACAAAATGCTGGGAGGAACTCACAGAGTTTACAATGTAACTTTACAAGTGCCACAAACGCTTTGGGGGATTTTGATTTTTCAAACATCAATAATAAAAGTACGGTTAAGATTTTTTGGGCTTGAGAAAATCTCGTCTGAAAATTGAGGCTGAACCTCACAAAATGATTAAAACTAGGAGCCATTGGCATTAAGTAAAAGAAAGTAGACTTAATTTCTACTCGTGAGTTAACTTATGCGAGATCAATTGAAGTCATCGTAAAGGGCGAGTGTACGCCGCGGCCTGCCGCAGTCTTAGATCATAGTGAAAGCATTCGATAGTTAAGTCTCGCTAGAGATTTAACAACACTTACCTTGGGAAATGTCACCCCTTTCTTTAGGCTCTTTGGGCGATCGAACTGAACATGGTCGAGCATTAAGTACAAGGAAAAGATCACCACGCAGAAGATGGCACTTCCAAATATAGTGAATTGCCTACTGAGTTTCATTTCTACCTTTTTTTTCACATTAAAAAGCAAAATCGCGCTTGGAATCTGCTCAATATTTTAAAGGTTCCAAAAAAACCCGTTAAAAGTTCGTTCTGAAAACGTAGGGAGTTGGACCATTAGACAAAACAGAATTAAACGTTTTCCTCTCGCATGCATCGAGTGGCAGAACAGAGCGGAAATCCCAAATTGTTTTTTTTCAAACACGTCCCCTCATTTAAATGAAAAGTCACGAGATAAAACTATTGCCAAAATCTTCCTCAACTAGTCGTAGGGTCAGTGGTATCAGTCCTTCTACATATCCCGGTAAAATAAAATTTCTTCGACAGGAAAAAGGGGTCCAGGAGCTAAACAAGTTGTGTTGTCGTTAGAAACCAGGCGAAGAACAACCCGTATTTCCCAACTCAGCGCAGTCGAAGTAGGCGGTATAAACACAGGATGATCACAAGTTATTATTGTTTATTTATTTACTCGTCTTTGTGCAGCTCTCCTCTACAGTAGTTAACATTCAAAACTGCCAAACCATAAACCGCTGGTGTGAAATCTCCGTAAATTAAGTATCAGTTGTCTGGTTCTGCCATTCCGAAAACAACAGAGTAATCTCGCCGAACTATGCTCCACAAGTATTTTTTTGTTATAGATCCTTTTACCTAAACTCTCGAGAGTTATCGGTTAAACTGCATCTACTGGTTGCTGTGGGAAAATTAACAATAATGTGTAGGACTGTTTGATCGGGCGACCTTTTTGCTTACGTTCTGTCCCTCAAATAAATTCAACACAGGAGAACAGTCCTTTACCCTAGAAATCTTCTTCCTTTATCAATGGAAGGTCACATTCAATCCCATGCAGAACACATCCGACTTCCTGATGCATTAAGTATTCACAATTTTACAAAAATCAATACACACTGGATGCATAGCTGTGTATGTATAGCTTTATTTATTCAATGTGAGTTCCCTTGCTGGTGAGCGTATACAAAACATCCACGCCTTCGGCCGATTCTGGTGAGCACGGAGACGTCAAGCACAGTAGCTTCCGCCATTCGGAACCAGGGTTTTCATGTTGCCCTTCTCTCCCTCCGTCGAAACTGGCTCGACCTCAACCGTCAGCTGCTCGCCAACATTTTTCCCCCAAAAAGGTCCTCGATGGATAACGTCAATTACACATAAGGACACCTTTTAACATGATATCCTCCGCACAGCGCTCCAGTCAACCAGAAACGCCACCTGTTTTTTTTTCTCACAGATATGATAAAATAACGCCCGCTTCCATCGGAGTCGGCCGCACGCCGCCGGCGGAAGCGCGCGCTGCTGACGTGGCCTCGCGCGCGGCGGCCGTTCGCTTCCCTCCGTGTGGCGGGGTCGGGGTGAGCCGGAGCGGGAGGGTGGCGGCGGCGGCGGCGGCGGCGGCGGATTGAGCCTGCTGTTAGACCGAGGGGGAGGTGGTGGTATTGGCTGATAGATGTTGTCCAGAGGGAGGCGAACGGCAGGTTTCTGGGGAAACTGCAAAGCAAGCAGCCGATTGAGCTGCAGCAGCTTATAGTCCGGTGATGCAGACCCTAGACATGGTTTAAATAGAAGAAGGAAGGAAGAGTTTAAGGTTTTGTTGAGTGTTGAATGTGCACCTCTTTCCGATATCAATCTAATTGGGCCAGGGATTTGGAAAAAAAGGGCATTAGGAGATAATGGTGCAAGACCTTTAAGTGATGGGCAATCTATGTAAAGATAGTAAGCAATGTGAGAATGTTTTGGGGCTGAGAGAATGAAGAACAAGAACACCAAGGAAGTAACATCACTATTTGAACAATAGCTTTGGGGAGTAAACTCTGGGGATGTATCCATAGATCAAGTTAAAAATAATTTAGTTGTGGTAAAAGTTCTGGGCACTAAATGTTTAAAATGTTTTGTGATGCGTGGAGAGCACATAGCTTATCTGTGTTGGTTAATTTTAATCAAAACATTTTATTTGAAAATTAATAAAAAGATTTAGAAAGAAAAATTTAATCAAAACATGTTGCAGGATAGGGTTAATTTAGGTTATATGTTACAAGGCTTGAGACTATGTTCTGCCCCCTCTGAGATGTTTTCACTACCAGAAGTTTGTTCACTTAGTTGTGTGTAAGGGTAAAAAGTGGTGTGGTAGAAGAGCATGATTATGGCAATTGTGGAGAAGGTGTTAGGCTAAATTGTAACAACTGTGGAGGAGAACATAGCTTTGCTTATGCAGGGTGTCCTGTACATAAAAAAGCTGTGGAAGTGTAATGTGTTTGGATGGAAATAGGCATATCATGTCCAGAGGCTCTGCAGAAAGTACAAAAGACTGTGTCAATGGGTCCTATTAACATCCATAATATGGATAATTTAAAGAATGTATGATTATATAAGAAAGGATTCTGTGATTGTTGATAACTAAAGTTTGTCATGTTTTTGGCAGATGTGTGTATTCTACAGCACAAACTAAAAGGACATTAAAAAATTATATTAAAAGCTGCAGAAGAACATCTTGAGATAAAAGACTTAACTCTAGAAGTTACAAGGAGTAAATAATGTTCCAACTTCAAAGGAGGATTGTTAATAGTTTGTCTATTCTTACAATGGAGTAGTAGAAGCCTGTAAACTAATGATCAAGAGTTTAAGAAACATTGAAGATTTACCAAATAAACCTGAACTTATATGCATACAAGAAACCTGGTTGAAATCTTGTCTAAATTTTAAGGTACAAGGTTATGTTGATATAATATGCAATTGGAAAATGGGTAATGGAGAAGGAGTGGCCACTTTTGTCAAAAATGGGATAGCACTGGGGAAAAGCAGTTCTTTGATCTTCTCATTACTTTTCTAACTATAGCTTGAGCTCTTTTATATTGTATGAATGATGGACTGTTTAACTTTCCTAGAAGCTTTACTATGAACCTTCACAGCTCTTTTACAGTCATCTATCAACCAGGAAACAGCTTTCCTTTTATTATTTCCCAATGATATGGAAGTTGATTCCTTAGCTATTGAGTTAAATACAGAATACAAGATATTATTATTCAGCTCAATATCCTCCAAAACAAAATGGTCAGGAAATCTACTTTTCACAAAAAAATCATCAGGTATTTCCCAATCTGCCTTTTTAAAATTCATCTGGGAATATGAGAACCTCTCCTCTGGTACACATAGCATTGATATTCTTAAGGCCCAATTTGATAAAGCATCAGTGGTTTTCAGTTTTCTTTGAGAGAAAGCTTATGATATGAAATGGACACAAAAATTGCTGATTAAAGTGGAAAAGGGGAGAATGTTCAGTTGGATTCAAGATTTTTTGTGATAGAAAGATACAGATTAAGGTGGGTAACAACGTTCTCTAAGGATTATGAGATAGATAATTGAACTCCACAGGGGAATGTGCGTAGCCCACTCCTTTTTAATATTATGATTAATTATATTTTCTTAAGTGTTAGCTCAGACATTTCCTGAGCTCTTGATGGCATAGTGTAGAAGACAGGCAAGAATATAAATTATACAGTTGGGAAAATGCAGGCAGGCTATTAATGAAGTAGAGTAGTGTGGATGTCAGTGAGAATTTACATTTCTGTTGCAAAGATTCAAATTACTTGGTTTTCTAAAAGAAACATTACACAGACAATTGATCTCAAGTTGTATGGTAAATCTCTTAAACAAGAGTCAGTAGTAAAGTTTCTAAGATGGACACAAGGCTGACATGGAAGGTGCACGTGAATAAAATTTTAGAGAAATGTTTAAAAATAAACCCTAATGTGCTCTGGTGCTTAGTTGGGTGTGATTGGGCTGTGAGTAGGAGGTTACTTAAGCAAATGTATATTGCTTTAATCAGATCTGTCTTTGCTTATGGGTCAGACGCAGCAGTGCTCCTCGAGCCCCAAAATAAAGTTCAAGCTCAAGCATTGATAGATTATGTTGTAGTGCTGTTAGATCATCTCCAATTTTGGCATTACTAGTAAAAATGGGTAAAGTACTTTCACATCTACGTAGATTACAATTAGCAATGATTTATTGGGTTAACATATGAGGGTATACAGTTGGTCATCCAATATTAGCAACATTAATAGGAGCACTGTTTTCATAAACATGGATGGGAAATGATTTGGCACAAAATCTTGGGTTATTTAATGTACATTATGGTCTCAGTGTCTGCTTTTCTGTCACTCCTCCATGGTTCTTCCCTTTGCCTGTGACCTTCAAGAAAAGATCAAGATGAGGAATGATAGCTTATCAGTGGCACAGGATGTTCAGCAGTACATGCAAGGCAGACATTATGGATTCTTACATATTTACACAGATGGTTCAAACTATCCATCTGGTCCTTCAGGTGCTTCTATTTATGTTCCAAAGTTTCTTAATAGTTACCTGAAATGACTATCCAGCAAAGTATTTGCATCTGAGATGGTGGCTATCATTTTAGCCTTGGAATGCATTGAAGAAGTATACCCTGATTATGTACTTCTGTGCTCTGATTTGTTCTTGGTCTTGACATCTATTAGAGCAGGTATTGCAGTTAAAACTGTAGACCCAGACGTTCTTCTGGCTGAATTTCTCATTGTGAAATGCCGGCCGTTCTATCTGCCAAGGGAATTCACCATCATGCTTGTGGCAGCTGTTTACGTAGCTCCCAGTGCCAATGCTGAGGCTAATGCTAACGAAGCACTGGGAGGCCTACATGAAGCCATCAGTGAGCTACTGACTACACATCCTGACAGCTTTGTGGTGATTGCTGGGGACTTTAACCACACCAGCTTAAAGACTGTGTTCCCCAAATTCCTGCAATATGTGGATTTCAAAACCAGGGGAGACAACACTGGACTTGGTTTATACAAACACCCCACAGGCATACAAAGCAGCCCCCTGCCCCCAACTTGGCCACTCTGACCACATATCTATCATGTTAACTCCAGCATTTAAACCACTGCTTAAACGTATGAGAGCATAGAAAAGACAGATAAGGATCTGGCCAAAAGGAGCAGCCTCAGCACTACAAGACTGTTTTTTGCACACAGACTGGGACATATTCAAAACAGCAGCCTCCTATGATGACCATTTAGACATTGAGGAGTATGCAGAGGCAGTAATCAGTTACACAGCCAAAAGCACAGAGGATGTCACTGTGATGAAAATCTTCACTGCACATGGTTATAAAAAGCCATGGATGACAACAGAGGTGCATTCACTACTGAAGGCCCGTGACACAGCCTACAGATCGGGGGGCAGGAGTACGCTTCGCTCAGCCAGGTCTGCGCTTTCACTAGGGATCAGGAAAGCGAAAAGGGCCTACGCGGACAAAATACATGGATACTTCTGTGACACAGGTGACACCAGACGGATGTGGCAGGGAATTAAAACTCTGACAGACTACAAGATCAGGCAGAAGACTGATGACAGCGACGCCTCTCTTACTAAAAGGCCTAACAAATTCTTTGCACGCTTCAAAGCATCAAACACTACAGAAAGGGGGAGAGCCAGTCGCTTCTTACCATCTGACCAGCCGGCTCCAATCATTGATTCAAAGCAAACACGGAGGACCCTTGCCAGGGTTAACCCATGAAAAGCGGGAGGTCCCGACAACATCCCTGGACGTGTGCTCAAGGAATGTGCTGATGTATTAGCAAATGTCCTGACAGACATTTTCAACATCTCCCTTAGTCAAGCCACTGTCCCCAGATGCTTCAAAACCTCCACAATCATCCCTGTAGCAAAGATATCAGTTGTAGCCTGTCTGAATGATTACCGTCCCGTTGCCCTGACCCCCATAGTGATGAAATGTTTTGAACGGCTTGTCAAGCCTCATATCACAGCCAGCCTCCCCTCATCGCTGGATCCTCTACAGTTTGCTTATCGTCCAAATCGCTCTACGGAGGATCTATCTATCTATCTCTATCCACCACACTGCACACAGTTCTCTCGCACTTGGACAACAAAGACACTTATGCCAGAATCCTGTACATTGATTTCAGTTCAGCGTTCAATACCATCATCCCGCAGAGACTAGTGGAGAAACTGTTGCTGCTTGGCCTTAACACTGCCATGTGTCGCTGGATTCTGGATTTCTTGACAGAGAGACCACAGTCAGTCCGTGTTGGCAGGAACATCTCTGACTCCATCACACTGAGCACTGGATCCCCACAAGGCTGTGTGCTTAGCCACTTGCTGTTTACACTGCTAACAAATGACTGTGCAGCCAGATTCAAGGAGAACCTGATCATTAAATTTGCTGATGATACCACAGTGGTGGGGCTCATCAGCAAAAATGATGAAACAATGTACATGGAGGAGGTCAAACACCTAGAGAGCTGGTGCAGTGACAACAACTTGATGCTTAATATCACCAAAACCAAGGAGGTGATTGTCGATTTCAGACAGTCTCAGCCTGAGCACACACCCCTCAGCATCAGTGGCTCCACAGTGGAGAGAGTGGAAAACATCAAGTTCCTTGGGGTGCAGATCTCGGACAATCTCACCTGGTCCAGGAACACCACTGGGATTGTGAAATGAGCCCAGCAGAGATTGCACTTTCTGAGGAAGCTTAAACAAGCATCACTCCCCACTAACATCTTAACTACATTCTGCAGAGGTGTGGTTAAGAGTGTGCTGAACTTTTGCATCACAACCTGGTACTCCAGCTGCAGTGCTGCCAACAAAAAAGCCTTGCAGAGGGTGGCTAGGGGAGCAGAGAAGGTTATTGGGGTCTCTCTACCTTCTGTCCAAGACTTATTTCAGAGTCGATGCCTCCAGAAGACACGGTACATCATTAAAGACCCGTCACACCCTCTCCATGAACTGTTTGTTCTTCTGCCATCAGGAAAAGGTTACAGGAGCATCAAAACTAAAACCACAAGGCTACTAAATAGTTTCCTCCCACAGGCAGTCAGACTGCTAAATAGCTGCTCTACCTGACTCTGCTTTGGACATTTTTAACTTGCACTGGACACTTATAACTTGTTTTTAACTGACATGTGGCTGTTGTGTTTTACTATTTATTGTTATGTTTATTATTTAGTGTTGCGTTTGTTATGTTATCATTGCACTGCTCCTGAGAAACGCTGTCTCATTCTGCCCTGCAGAGCTGATGTACAGTTAGAACGACAATAAAGTTTTTGAATCTTGAATCTTGAGATTGGACAACATCTGTTGAGGCTTCAGAGTCTAGGTCTATGTATACGTTTCATATGGGTTCCTGCCCATGTTGGGATTGAAGGAAATAAGGTGGCAGATATTCTTTTGAAGTAATCACTTAAAAATAAGGATATACATGTAGTGGTGCCTTTGCATTAGGGGGAAATGAAAGTCATTTAAAAAAAAGTATTCAATCACAAAGTTGGTGTCAGGAAAAGAATGAATGGCACTTATATAAAATCCAAAATTCCATAAGGCACAGGAGCAGAATTAGGCCTTTCAGCCCAGAGAGTCTGCTCTGCCATTCCATCGTGGCTGATCCAGGATCCCACTCAAATTCGTACACCTGCCTTCTCACCATATCCTTTGATGCCCTGACCAATCAGGAAACTATCAACTTCTACCTTAAATATATGCACAGACTTGGCTTCCACCGCAGTCTGGCAGAGCATTTCACAGGATTACTAACCTCTGGCTAAAAAAAAATTCCTCCTTACCTCTGCTCTAAAATTCCTCCTTTTCCTCAATTTTGAGGCTGTGCCCTCTTGTTCTGGATACCCCCACCATAGGAAACATCCTTTCCACATCTACCTTATCTAATTCTTTCAACATTCAGTAGGTTTCAATGAAATTCCTCCCACCCCTGCATTCGTCTAAATTCCAGTGAGTACAGGCCCAAAGCTGCCAAATACTCCTCATATGTAAACACCTTCATTCCCAGAATCATCCTCATGAACCTCCTTTGTACTCTCTCCAAGGACAACACATCCTTTCTGAGACAGGGGCCGAAAACTGTTGAGAGTACTCCAACTATGGCCTGACTAGTGTCTTATGAAGGCTCAGTATTATCTCCTTGCTTTTATATTCTATTCATATGAAATAAATGCTAACATTGCATTTGCCTCCTTTACCACAGACTCAACCTGTAAAGTAACCTTCTGGAGTCTTGCACAAGGATTCCTAAGTCCCTCTGCACCTCTGATGTTTGAACTTTCTCCCCATTTAGATAATAATCTGCACTATTGTTCCTTTTACCAAAATGCATTATCATACATGTCCCAACACTATATTCCATCTTCCACTTTTTTGCCCATTCTTCCAATTTGTTTGTCCTGCTGCAATCGCATTGCTTCCTCAGCACTACCTACCCATCAACCTATCTTCGAATCATTGGCTAACTTTGCCACAAAGCCATCAATTCCATTATCTAAATCATTGACAAGCAATGTGAAAAGTGCTGGTCCCGATACTGACCCCTGAGGAACACCACTAGTCACTGGCAGCCAATCAGAAAAGGCCCCTATTATTCCCACTCTCTGCCTCCTGCTTGTCAGCCTTTCCACATGCCAGTATCGTTCCTGCAATGTCACAGGATTTTACCTTGTTAAGTAGCCTCGTGTGGCACCGTATCAAATGCTTTCTGAAAATCCAAGTAAGTGACATGCACTGCCTCTCCTTTGTCCACCCTGCTTGTTACTTCCTTGAAGAACTCTTGACAGATTTGTCAGGCCAGATTTCCCTTTACAGAAACTATGCTGGCTTTGACTTATTTTATCATTAGTCTCCATGTACTGTGAATCCTCATCTGTAATAGTAGGCTCCAACACTTTCCCAACCACTGAGGTTAGGTTAACTGGCCTGTAATTTCCTTTCTTTTGCCTCTCTCACTTCTTAAGAGTGGATTGACATTTGCAATCTTCCAGTTCTCCGGGACCATGCCAGAATCAAGTGATTCTTGAAAGATCAAAAATTCTATACGATAGGGTCTTTTACGAGACTTTTGGATAGGTACATGGAGCTTAGAAAAATAGAGGGCTATGGTAATCGTAGTAATTTCTAAGGTAGGGACATGTTTGGCACAACTTTGTGAGCCAAAGGTTCTGTACTGTGCTATAGGTTTTCTGTGTTTCTAGATCATGACCAATGCATTTGTTATCTATTCAGCAACCTCCCTCAGGGCTCTGGATGCAGTCCATTTGGCCCAGGTGACTTTTTCACTTTTAAGACCTTTGAGTTCACCCAGCACTTCTTCCTTTATAATAGCATTGGCTCTCACTCCTGCTCCCTGACACTCATGGACCTCTGGCACACTGCTAGTGTCTTCCAAAGTGAAGACAGATGCAAAGTACCCATCAAATTCATCTGCCATGGGCAGCTACATTTGTTGTCCCATCTTTTGGTCTCATTTTCATAATCAATCCAACTGCCCAATATGGGTGACAATGGAGCTGAACTCTACTAAAAATGTTTCCACTTCCCCAGTTCTTGGATCCACACTCCCTTTTTGTACATCTAAACTAATTGCTAATCCTGTCATCAGGCACACCTTAACAGTGTGGGCCCAGTTCAGCAAGCATAGTGGTCTCCATAGCTTCTCTCTTTCAAGTCCTATTCTACATAATCATCTCTTCCAGCCTTCTATACACGATTCAACATTTCAAGACTGGTACAGAAAGGGCATGAGATGCTTTAAAGATCTTTTTTTAGACAACTGTTTTGCATCATTTGAACAACTGCCTGCAAAGTTTAATCTACCCAACACTCATTTCTTTAGATATTAGCAAATTAGACATTTTATCCGCCCTCTGATAGCAAACTTCCCTGAGACCCCTAACACAAACATCATTGATATGTTTCTCTGTATGAATCCATTGCGCAAAGGTCTAATATCTTTTATCTGTGACAAGCGGCAGCTCTGAGGCAAGCCTCTCTTGACAAAATTAAAACTGCCTCGGAGCAAGATTTAAATTTTTCAATGTCAGATGATGTATGGGATGAAGTCTTCAAATTAGTTAACTCAACCTCTTTATGTGCCCGCCACTGCCTGTTACAGTTCAAGGTTGTACACAAGGCCCATATGTCTAAATTATCTCGCATTTATCCAGATGTTAATCCCTGTTGCGACCAATGCAAAAGGGGTGAGGCTTCCCTTATCCATATGTACTAGACATGCCCTAGTTTGGGAAAATACTGGAAAGGTGTCTTCCAAACTTTATCCCATATACTTAATTACAATTTGGAACCCAACCCTTTGATTGCTCTTTTCGGCACCTTTGAAGAGGGGGACGTACACCTAAGTCCGACTAAATGTCGCACACCGTCATTTGCTTCTCTGTTGGCCAGGCACGCAGTTTTGCTCAGGTGGAGGGATGCTGCCCCACCCACCCACGCTCAGTGGCTCAGGGACATCATGTCCAGTCTACACCTTGAGAGGGTCCACTGTTCAATTGTCAATTTGGACATGAAGTTCCAAAAGATGTGGGGACCCTTGAATATTTTCAAAATTCCCAGCCAGACTAAAGGTCCATTCTCTCTCCCTTTCCTCAGTACATAAATCCCTGACCTCCAGCATTTTCCAGTAAAACTCTTTGAACTCAAATTTGTTATCATACAACAGCCTATGTATTAGAAAAATACACCTTCTCTATACCAATGCAGCTCTGTGGAGACAAAGGTTCTGTTTTTCCCCTTTTTGCCAATGCATTTGATGGCATGGAATTGGGGACTGGGAGGGGTGGGGCGATAATCAAAGCATGTTTGTACTATGGGTGCATCTCTTTCATAAATGTGAATTGTATATTTGATACATTTGTTATGCACTGCATAATTCTCCTTTATACTATGTCCTCTTTATTTAAAAATTAATAAAAATATTGTTGGAAAAAATTCATCTGCTATTTCTTTGTCCCCCGTTACTACCTCATCAGCAACATTTTCCAGTGGTCCAATATTAACTCTCACCTCCCTTTTTATATAATTGAAAAAACTTTTGGTGTCTTGCTTTATATTTTTGGCTAGTCTGTCCTCATATTTAATCTTTTGGCTTCTCATGGCTTCTTAGTTGCCTTTTGTTGGATTTTAAAAGCTTCCCAATAATCCAAGTTCTCACTCACTTTTGCTACCTAATATGCCCTTTTCTTGGCTTTTATGCAGTCCTTAACTTCCTTTGTCAGCCACAGTTGCCTACCCCTGCCATTTGAGAACTTCTTCCTCTGTAGGACGTATCTATCCTGCACCTTGTGAACTATTCGCAGAAACTTCAGCCATCTCTGCTCTTTTGTCATCTGCATTAGCGTCCTCCTCCAATCCATGTAAGCAAGCTCCCCTCTCATGCCTCTGTAATCTCCTTTATTCCATTGCGATACTGATATGTGTGAGTTATACTTCTCCCTCTCAAATTGCAGCATGAGTTCAATAATATTATGATGACTGCCTCCTAAGGTTCCTTTATGTTAAGCTTCCCAATAAGATCTGGGTTATTGCATAACACTCGGTCTAAGATAGCCTTTCCTTAAGTGGGTTCAAGTACAAGATGCTCTAAAAAGCCATCACATAGGCATTCAACAAATTCCCTTTCTTATGATTTGACATAATTGTTTTTCTACTTTTGCAATTCAACATTCTCTGACCCTATTCAAAGGATGGTAGGAACTCAACTGGGAAATGGGTATAAAAAGATAGAAGAAGTTATACTCATTTACATATTGGACATACAAGGTTGAATAAGACCTTGTTCAGAATTAGTATGCATGATACAGGCATCTACAGAGTGGACTTGTCAAGAACCGATGCAGCATTTGAATGCAGTACTATGAGGTGCGAAAGAAACATCTAGTGGCTAAATTGAGAGCTTTGGAACAGATCCAGTTTAACATGGAAAGTTTTTTGGGATATCACTGTCATTGTAATGTACATTTGATTTGTACAAGTGTATATTTGACTTTCTGAATAGATTTTTCGATTTTATTTGAGTTTGAGATGTTGTTGAGGGGTAGAGTTTCGTGGGTATACTTCCTGTCTCTTTGCTGCACACTCCAACTCAGTAGGTGGTGGTAATGCACCTTATTTGGCCTGCCAACTGCTATTAAACTTTACAAGATGTTCAACTCTTGGGATAGGATCATTATGGGTAGCAGAGTAAGTAGCTCGATGCTGGCTAAATAATTGACAGGAAGTACCATCACTGTCAGTTTAAGTGAACAATGGAGTGAGGGGGAAGAACAGTATCCATGTCTGCAGTGCCTGTCAAAGGATAGGAAATGTAGGAAGTAGAAATATTAGATACAAATATACAATGGGTGGTCAGAAAGTGCATTGTATGAGAAATATTTGGACATGCTGATAGACTCATCAGTATCAACATCTAAACAATGCACAAAAGCGATCAAGAAGGCTAATAGAATCTTGGGCTATATAAAGTGTTCAAAATCATTAAGGGTATGAGTTAGGTGGATGCCAGCTGCTACTTTAAAATTAATGCATCAACAGTGACGTGGGGCCATAAGTGGAGACTGGTTAAAGGGAGATTTCAGACTAACATCAAGAAACATTTCTTTACACAGCAAGTTGTGGGCATATGGAACAAACTACCTAGTTGTGTGGTTGACAGTAGTACCTTAGAGACTTTCGATTCTAAGCACAATAGTTATTTCAACACACTATGTGAATCAGAATTTGGCAAGCTTTTTTGGGCTGAATGGCCTGTTCTTCTCAAAAGCTTTCTAATGTTAAAATTGCTGTAGGTTTTGGTAGCAACAGTGGTGGGATTAGAGAAGTTAGCGGTTCAGTCAGCTATGGAAGTCAGAGTTATTATTGCCCCCTTCATTGTGCCCTATGGTACTATTATCTACTGAGAACATGTAATTCAATCTGCCTGCCACCCTTCTAGACCTCTCTATTTTCTGTGCTTTTCTGACATCCAGTTTTAGATAAACTGCAATTTTGTGCAGCTGTACGTCAAGATTAAGTAATTGCCCTCTACTGTTTTAATAAACATCTTCGATTTATTATCAGCTCCAACCCTTCAAGTATTATGGGCTATTCATAGCATTAAATAAAATACGTAATTGCTGGAAGTTTAACAGGTCATGAAACAAAATAAACGTAACGTTGCAGCTATTGTAGTTATCAATGTAAATTCTGTCCCTCTCCACCCAAAACAAACAACCAAACAACACTCCCACACCTACCCAGATTGTGGCTGGTCATTTCCAGAGTTTCCTCCTTGTATTTTGTATTTATGATTTACCTAATTCATGTTACAATTTATTTTGCAACTACATTATTTTGGATAGACTAGAGATGGTTTAACAACTTTAACTATTCGGCTTTCCCTGTTGAATTTCCTTGGTTCCAAGTTCCCTTGCTCATTCTTTCACCCTTCCTATCACTACCAATCTCTCTGCTGATATACCAAACACGTTTTCCTTAGGCCTCTTGATTATTTTTCTCTCTTTTGCACCTGTAGTTCTGCAAAAATGTCAAAACAAAATTTCTTTCTGAAATCCTTTCCCTTTCTTTTCCACGTTCTTGACAGCTAATCTTTGTAACTCCTCCAATCCTTCAAGATACCTGCATCCTGTGAATCTGATCTTTTAGGTGTTGATATTTTAAATATTTCCATTAGTGATGGTTGCCTTTTATGAAAATCCATACCCCGGATTTCACTCCAAAATACTTTGCCTTTCCACTTCTGTTCTTCTGAGATGCTTAAAACAAATGAGATCATTTGTTCTCATTAATTATTTGATAATGTTCTACTACATTAAACATGTTATAAATGTTAGTTTTCTTTACTAAAGCCAGCCTCCTATCACAAGTTTTAGGTCATTGTTCTGAATATCTACTGCTGAGACTGAACAATGCTTAATAGATGTATATGAAATAATGTAGTTTTTCCCATATTGTAATTTGTGAAAAGGACTTTCTGTTTCCTGTCCCTTTTACAATACAAAGGATTCATACATAAAAGTTGAAGCCAACTCCCAGCAGGGCAATCATATTTTGCCATCTCTGTTTCCTTGTACCAGTCCGCCTGTTTTCTCTCACATGGTCACCAACTCCCTGTTGATTCTTTTGCCACTTGGATCACAAAACAGGCGATTTGCAAATAGCCCCTCAACATACCAACACTGGAAGTTGGTAGGCCTAAAAGAAACCTGAGCAAGCTCTGAACAGACAGCACGAGGTAAGGGTCAAACCTGAGTTTCTAGAGCTGAAATGTAGTAGAACTTAGAAGTATTTTAAATAAACTGAATGAAGAGTAACTGGCTAAGGCAGAACAGAAACATCAAGGTCAGGAGATGCAGCGTTTCCACATATTATAGCCTTATTTAAAAACTCAAAAACACTTAAGAATTTTTTTGTTTTATAAAGAATTTGGTTCATTGATGGGAAAAAAACCTATATTAATTTAGTAAATTAGACGGGCATTTTGACATTGTGAATTAAACTGCTCAATTTTCCTCCTTGCACTGGATCCAGGCAATTTATTATATTACATAAGGTGCAATACTGGACAACAAAGATTTTGCTTCCTGAAGACTTTTGGGTGTATCTTACGGGTTTTGGGCAGCTGATTATGAAAACCGCCATGAAATTTCCCTATCACACATCTTTTTAAAAAATGTCTTTATTTGTTATTTCAATTCATAGTTCAAGTCAATTAAAATGTTGCCCACAATGTAAGCTGAAAAGCTTCCCACCTTGTCCTGTCATGGAGCATTTGCCCTGCCTGAGCATGCCTGGATAAATTTTAGGAAAACAGAATATGGAGCATAGAAGAAGCAGACAAAGCTGCATGAGCCAGGAATGGAAAACAACCGCAGAGCGGGGAAAACCCAGAAGTTCTCTCTCCAGCACTCATTGTTTGAACATTGTTCGCCTCACGTCTTGTTCGGTCACTACTTTGTTTCTGTGAAAAAATGGCTCCTAAAAAGCAATTACAGTAAGTGGTCAAAGCAATTCCGCAAAGGCTAAGGGGGAGCGTAAAGTGCTATCTCTCGCCAAGAAAGTAGAAATCTTAGATCTTGAAAAGTGGCATGTCGCTTGCCGAAGTGGTCCTCAGCCCTCAACCACCACAGATCCTGACTTTAGTATTATTGAGCCTCCTCCACAGCATCCTCATTCCCTAAACAAGACAGTGTAGCAACTATTTACATAGCATTTCCGCTCTATTAGGTATTATAAGTACTGTAACCTAAAGATGATTAGAAGTATTACTCGTTGTTTGAGCATTGTTTGCCTCACAACTCGTTCGTTCACTACTTGTGAACAAGAGGAAGCTACTAAGGGATGGCTGGCTAGCTATGTAAAACACTACAGCCTCAAGAACTTAATCATGGGAGAATTAGGATCGGCTGATGCCAAGGTGGCATCAGTGTTCCCAGTAGAGCTACGATGGTTGCGTCTGTACTGAACATGTACAGACTCTTTTTCCTTGCCATTATTCCCTAAATAATATAACAACTATTTACATAGTGTTTACATTGTATTAGGTATTATAAGTAATCTAGAGATGATTCAAAGTATATGGGAGGATGTGTTATATGCAAATACTACGCCATTTTATATGAGGGACTTGAGCATCCACATTTTTTGGTATCTGTGGGGGGTCCCAGAACCAATCCCCCGTGGATAAGGAGGGCCAACTGTATACAAAACTATGAAGCACACCATATCACTGAAAATACATCTTCTGCATTCCCATTTAGATTTCTTCCCTGCAAATCTTGGCGCGGTCTGTAACGAGCGTGGTGAAAGGTTTCACCAGGACATCGTGGTCATAGAGAAACGGTACCAGGCAACTGGAATCCATCAATGCTGGCTGATTAATGTTGGACACTTAAGCGAGAAGCCTCAGAATTGAGTACAAACAAAAATCATCAATGAAACATTTTTATCTTAATTGAACTATTGCAAAGTGTCAGCACCGTTATGCAATTAAATGCATTATATTCAATAAAAGTTAATTTACTATTTCTCTGAATTCCTATATGATATTAGTAATCTGAAATTATATTTGTGTTCAGCATCAAGGAGTCTAAATTCTTAGGAAGCAACACTTCCATAAAGATTTGTTGTGCAATGTAATTGAAGAAACAAGTGGAAATAAAGATGGTGTGCATAAACTTCTCAGATCAATGTCCAGTCCACTTAAACATGAGACTCATTTGTTTAGGCTAGTAAAGGCTATGCTATGGGAAAATTGGACCAGCAGTTGCTGACAATTTCATTCCCATTTGAAAATATATATTCCATTCATATTTTTATCTAAGTAATCTTCTAGAAATTTACAGAATGATTCTGATCGCTTGGTAAGATAGGTATAACAAAGACTAATGGAAATTAATCCAGATAAATGAGAAATAATTCTCTTTTCAAGGACAAATAAAGGTAGAAAGATGAACCCCTAAGGAAAAGAGGGTGTACAAGGATCCCCAAAAATGGAAGTTTAAGTAAATAAAGGGATGAAGAACAATGCCTGCTTTAATTAGCTTGGACATAGAATACACAATGAGAGGTTATGCTTTATTTGTCTTTATTGTGCGGGAGAGAATTACACAGCTTGTTCTAGTTTGAAAAAAATCTAGCACATTAGGTGGAGTCTGTGGTGTGGAGGAGGATGAAAAAAATTGCAAAAAAGATGCTGTGTTGCTGAAAGAAACATGCTTTCCATTCCACGAAAGTAGATTGAATTATTCCATTGTTGATATCATCTATCAGCTGAGTTGAGCTGAGTTTGCTTTCTGTCCAGCTCTTATTAGTGTGTTAAAATTTCTCAGTCTACAAAATGTGCTTTTATTGCATATTGGTAGCTTTTAATAACTTATCTCATTTATAAAATGAAGCAAACCGTTGTATTCTCGTATTTTTAGAAAACATATAACATTTGTGTTTAGTTTACATCAGTTGCTTTTATTTAAAAAATATAATGAAATAGATACAGAGTAACTTTGTCCTTCAATAAATGAAATTTCAGACCAATTTGACAGAAAACAGTAAATGCCAGGAATTTATTCCCACGTGTAGCTTTTATCTTGATTGTATCAAAGTTCAATTTTCTGTTTACTAGAGTCGTGATATCATTTTACACAACAATCACTTGCATTTTTACTCATTTTAAAACTTTTGCACCTGTGAAGTAACATTGGAATCAGGTTTATTAACATTAGTGGCATGTTGTGAAATTTGTTTTGTGGCAGCAACAAGACATACAGTACTGTGCAAATGTCTTGTCAGCAAATTTATAGTTGGCAATTGAGCAGGACAGTCATGTGTGTAGAGAGGGTAGAGCAGCGGGCTAAGCACACATCCCTAAGGTGCACCAGTATTAATTGCAGTGGGTCCAGGTCCTTGCTGAGACAGGAGTTAATTCTAGACATAACCATCCTTTCAAAGCACTTCATCACCATAGATGTACATGTAAATGCTACTGGACAACAGTCATTAAGACAGCTCATCCTGCTCTTCTTGGGTACAGGTATAATTGTTGCTCTTTTGAAGCAGGTGGGAACTTCTGACTGTAGCAATGTGAGATTGAAAATGTCTTGCAACACCACTGCCAGTTAGTTGGCGCAGGTTTTTAGAACCTACCAGGTACTCCATTGGGACCTGTTACCTTGCGAGGATTCACCCTCTTGAAAGACAGCCTGACATCAGCCTCTGAGCCAGAGATCACAGGGTCACTGGGTACTGTAGGGACCCACACAGCTGATTTTGAGGTCTATCAATGAGGAAGTTGAGTATGCAGTTACAGATGGGGGTACAGAGGCCCAGGTCTTGAAGCTTGATGATGAGTTTGATGTGTTTCTATCTCCAATTCAAGTATGTTGTTCCTTTAAATCCTGTCTACATCAGTGGTGTTAAGGTTGAAAGCTTGAAGTTTCTAGGTGTGAACATTATCAGTAGCCTGTCCTGATCCAACCACATTAATGTCATGGTCAAGAAAGCTCACCAATGCCCGTACTTCCTCAAGAGGCTAAAGAAATTCAGCATGTCCCCATCGACTCTTACCTATTTTTATCAAATAACCATGGAAAACGTTCTGTCTGATATATAACAGCTTCATATGGCAAATCTTCTGCATGTGGCCTCAAGACACATCACAGGAACTAGCCTCCTCTCTATGGACTCTGTCTATACTTTTTGCTGCCTCAGTAAAGCAGCCAGCAGAATCGAAGTCCCTACCCACCCTGAATATTCTCTTTTCTCCCCTCTCTCATCAGGCAGAAGATACAAAAGTCTGAGAGGACATACTACTAGGCTTAAGTATAGATTCTATCCTACTCTGAATGGATCTCCTGTACAATAGGATGAAGTCTACCTCATTGTGATATGCACTTTATTGTTTACCCGCACTGTACTCTTTTGGTAGCATTTACACTTTATTCTGCATTGCTATTGTTTTACCTTATTCTAGCTCAACACACTGTGGAATGATTTGATCTGTATAAATAGCACACAAAACAAGCTTTTCTGTGTCTCTTGGTATATGTGACAATGATAAATCAACAGCAGTACCAAATAATGGGATCAAAACTGTACACAGTACTCCAGCATATCAAAGTCCTATACAGTTGTATATTCTACACCACTTATAGTAAAAGGC
This sequence comes from Hemitrygon akajei, assembly GCF_048418815.1. Taxonomy (NCBI): domain Eukaryota; kingdom Metazoa; phylum Chordata; class Chondrichthyes; order Myliobatiformes; family Dasyatidae; genus Hemitrygon; species Hemitrygon akajei. Next base: position 21,794,018 of record NC_133125.1, on the reverse strand, counting down.
ATTATCTCAATTCTTCTACTTAGGCTGGGTGACCACTTTGCATGCTACCTGTGCTCTTTCCACATTGGCTACCATAGCTGCCAATCTAGTTGCATATTATTTGCACTCTCCTCCCTATTTCCACATCGACCTATCTTTCTTATGTCTTTTCTGCTGCCACAGTGAGGATAATGCAAACTAGAAGAACAACAACTCTTATTCCATTTTGGTATTGTCGTGGTTTCTCGTGCCCCACAAATGACCAGGAGACGCAGAAGATTCTTCAAGAAGGGTTAAACTTTAATTTGCAAATCAAAGCTGAGACAGTCATTGAGCTAGTCGCTGATTGCCCCCCGACCTCCGGACACCACAGTTTTTATAGCAATCTCCTGGTCCAGTTGCATTAGCAAATGTAATCGATCTATAGTTGCATATTACACGTACTGCACGTACATCATGTCCCTTTTGTTCCTATCAATTGGCTTGATCATGTTCTAATCTACATCTCTTAGCTACCTCTGAAAAAAGTCTTCTACATTTTTAAGACTTCAGTCTCCTACCAAATTGGATACATGCATAGCAAATAATAGTCCTAGGATTATGTGACTTAATTATGTTCTAATCTATATCTCTTAGCTACTTCTCATTAACGCATCATTGTCTTCTACATTTTTAGGATATATGCATAGCAAATAGCAAGCTCTTTCTGTAGCTACCTCTCATTAACACACCATTGTCATCTTAAGACTTCAGTCTCCTACCAAATTGGGTACATGCATAGCAAATAGGAAGCTCAGAACTGCAAATAGCAAGCTCAGAACTGACTTCATAGTTTTGGTAAATTTATACTTTTATACTCCAATATATCATCCCCTTTGAGACCCAGAGGGATCTCACACTCACACAGAGAAAGAAGACTAAGAGTCTGCGCACAAAAGCCCCAATAAACTCAAGCACTTATTCCCAAATCTCGGGTTAAACTAAAATTTTCTGTGCCAAGACCTCAAAGTATTCTCTCCCTGTTACCCTGGGCCGCTGAGCCAAAAACCTGTCCCTTTGTACCTGGGACAGGGAAAAAGACTCACCAGCCCTTACAATCTACTCCCACACTGTCATTTTGCTCCTGTTCATCCTGCAGGTGTTGTAGGCTATAAAGATACATTTTCGGTGTTTCTTTCTCCACTAAGCTTGCTTCAGTAATTGCCACGAGCATTGGAAATTGTTTGGTTGCAGCACGCACTATAAGAGATTTGAGACAAGGAAGAAAACAGCACAGCACAAACGCACAGCTCAACAATATAATACTGCCAGTTATTGCTACTTTAGTCACCCATGCTCCCCATCCTCCGAGTCTACTTTCTAACCAATCAAAAAACTGATGTCCAAATCCTGCATTCTGTTTGACCTCCGTCCGCAGATTCTTTAATTTATTCATTGCTCTGGTGAAAGACCCTTCTGGGCTAGTATTGTTCGGTATGAAAGTGCAGCATTGTTCCCCAAACATTACACACACTCCCCCTTTCTCTGCCAAAAGCCAATCCAGTACCTGTCTGTTTTGCCACGCCACCCTGCTAGTTGCATCCAGCTGTTGCCCTAAGGCCTCCAGTGCATCATCGGTGTAGTTGATGAACCTCTGTTGATTGTAGTATATATAGTTTATCCATTCAACATTTTTGCTTACCCCTATCACAGGTATGATAGCTTCCCAGCCTGCCGCAATCTCATTTCGTGCCTTGAATTCATTAGGTATACCTCTTGGCTGCCCTATACTGTCAATCCGGATTGTCGGATCCGGGTCATATTTTCTCTTCTGCCGTAGCAGAGTCCGCTGCTCAGGGAAGTTAGCATTGGACTGTACTTCAGGGGACATTATAACTTCCTGAAGCAGCATGACACGCGTACATGTTCCTGCCCACCTGAGGGGGAGCATAGATCTCAGACCTCCTTCCTGTCCACACAGCCACCAAGTGTCTGCTAATGGGATAGTCTGAGAATCCACTGCACCCTCAGGAGGAGGGGAACCCGTCAAGTGTCTTTTACCTGGGGTTACATCCCATGTCTGAGTGCAGTTGCCTCGGAAATGGCCAACCGGGTGAGTGCCCACCCGCATGAAACATTCATAATTCAGATGGTCCTGCATTATAAGCTGTTGCAGTGTAGGTGTCTGGCTTCTTTTATTTATAGCCCAGGTTCTGCTGTAATTACAGTGATAGGCAAGCTTGTTTTGGTCAAACTGTGAGGAAGCTTGATATAGCATACACCAATAGGGGCACATTGGTGCATTGTTCATACAGTTTTGATAGCAGGAATCTGCTTTAACGCAAATCCTCATGAAACAAGCCCTAACCGGACCTGGACACCGTCGTTCGCATTGTTCCCTGTGCTCTCTTCGCCACCGCGTGCAAGTGGAGGAATTATAAGGCATGGGAACTACATGCTGAGTGGGGCTTTCCCTTGAGCACAGGTAACAATTCTGTCTCTCCATCATTCCTGCCGTGTAAGTTGCCCATTGATACCACTGATTAGTACGTGTCTTTAACCATGGCAAGGAGGTAAGTGTTGTGCTCCTCTTACTTCTTTTCTGCAGGTTACCAGTCCCATTCCATATCTGCCCCACTAATGGTACCCAAGTCTACACTAGAGTATATGGGTGCTTTGTCCCCAGGGGCACAACTGGTCATTCCCAGCTCATCCCCATTATCTGAAGAAGCCCTATTATCCACCACCACATCCTGAGGGTCTTGAGGTCCATCCTCAGAATCAAAAATTTCCCTTACTAATTGATCAAACTCCTACAGTGCAGTGTCAGCTTCTTGTTCCCCCTGTCTGTCTCCTGCTAATTGCTCTTCCGCATCACTGACCTCGGACACTTCACCTGATTGCCCTTGCAGGACTGCCCTCGTGCAATGGTTCAGGTGGTACCAGGTGGAGCGTCCTTCTACCTGAACTGCGGTGGGTGATGCCTTAGTCACCGTAAAGGGTCCCTCCCTTCTTGGCTCGTTCCACTTTCTCCGAAAAACTCGCAGGTAAACCTGGTCTCCTGGTTTAATCGCTCCTTCCCCTTGTACGGTCTCCGGCTCTTTCTGTTTTTCCTGGGCATAAATGGACCTATGTATCATAGTTAGCTGCTGCATGTATTGTTTCAATTCTATTTCCAATTGTTCCAAGCTAGGTCCCTTATACGGCCCTCTCCACTGGGGCACTGGCATGGGCCTCCCAGTGAGCATCTCATGCGGTGTCAGGCATGTCATTCAATTAGTTTGCATGCAGTAACTCATCAATGCTAACGGTAAAGCATCGACCCAATTAAGTTTAGTGTCTGCACAAATTCTGTTTAGTTTGGCTTTCAGGGTTCCATTAATTCTCTCTACCATGCCCTGCGACTGAGGGTGGTATACACATCCAAATCTTTGCTTTATCCTCAGCGCCTGTAGTACCAGTTTGACCACTTTCTGGATAAAAGCTGAAGCATTGTCTGAGCTAACTTTTGTAGGTATTCCAAACCTTGGGATCACTTCATTTGTCAGGAATTTTACCACTGTCTTTGCCCCTTGATCTCTTGAAGGTACCACCTCCACCCATCTGCTAAATCGATCAATTACTACCAGCATGTATCTTTTCCCTCTCACTGTCTTTATCATGTCTACGTAATCGATCACTAAATGTTTAAATGGTCCTTCAGGTACAGGAATGTGACCTATTGGGGTTGTAATTCCCTTCCGAACATTATTTTGTGCACATACCTCGCACTGTGACAAAACAAAGTCCACTGAAGCCTGTAAATAAGGTGACCAAAAACCATCCTTCTTTATTTTCCTTATCACTTCCCCCCTTGCACAATGGTCCATCCCATGCGCTTCTGAAATCAGAATCGTCAGTAGAGGGGTGAGCGGTACCAACAAACCGTCTTCCATGCTCCACAAGCCTTCCGGGTTCTGCTTGGCCCCCCTTTGTCTCCACATTGTCTGTTCTGCCAAAGTTGCCTTACCTTGTATTTCAATTAGGTCCTCTACCACAGGTTCTGGAGTTAGGCTTACCTGGGGGGCAATGACAGCTGATGTACATCCAGACGCTTTTCTGGCTGCCTCGTACGCAGCTTGATTTCCCTTTGTTATTACATCCTTTCCCTTTTTATGTGCCTGGCATTTTACTATAGCCAATGCTTTAGGTTTCATTATGGCTTTTATTAAGTCTAGAATTTGCTGACAATGTTGTATGGGATCTCCGCTACTTTTTTTAAAACCTCTCTGCTTCCACACTGCCCCGAACAAATGGCATACTCCATGAGCATATGCCGAATCAGTATAGATGTCTACTTTCTCACCTTCCATCATTTCACACGCAGCTGTCAGGGCTTTGATTTCCGCTAGTTGGGCAGAACACGGTTGGGGACAGGACTCCATCCTAATTATCTTATAGCTCGACTGATCCTGCTGCACTACTGAGAACCCTGCATGATTTCCATCACAGTCCCTATAACAAGAGCCATCTACGAACAGAACCTTTTTATCTGCATCCTCTAATGGTTTTGACCGTAAATCTGCTCTCAATTTGGCAAATGCCATCGTCTTCCCTACACAATCATGGGGTTCTCCTTCATAGCCCAAAGGGACAAAATTGGCTATATTACTGGTAGTGCATCTCTGTATAGTTATGTCTGGAAATGTCAATAGCATCTGATACGCTGCTATCCTGGCTGGCATCAGCACAAATTTCCCTCTTTCCAGCAATTCTGCTACTTTGTGGTGTGTGTACAGAGTCACAGGATAGCCCAGGGTTACAGATGATGCCTTTCCATATGCATAGTACAGCGCCGCCAATCCCTGATAACAGGGTGGATACCCCTGAGCCACCTCATCTAGTCTCGTACTGTAGTATGCTATCGGCTGCTTTGCTTTTCCTGTGCCTGTCTCCTGTGTTAGAACCGCTGTGACATAACCCTCCTGTCGGTTGGATACATACAAATGAAAAACCTTCTCGTAGTCAGGCAAAGCTAATGCTGGTGCTGACTGCAATTCCTGCTTAATAGTATTGAAAGCTATCTCCGCCTCTCCATTCCACTGTAAGCCGTTCTTCAAATTTGTATGTCCTACTTCTTTCATTATCTTTCTCAAAGGTGCCACAATCTCAGCATATTCTCCTTTCCAATCTGAGCTGTACCCTGCCATTTCCAAAAATGTCATCATCTGCCCTACAGTCTGGGGTTATGGGGCCTTAGTTATTGCCTCAATCTGATCTGGTGCTATCGCCTTTACTCCCTTGGATATTACCCTGCCTAAGTATTCCACTTGCTGCATGCAAAATTGCAGTTTCTTTTTGGATACTTTATGTCCTCCGCGCGCTAGCTTCTCTAACAGAGTTATAGTGTCCTGCTCACACTGTTCCTTATTGTGGGAGCAAATCAACAGGTCATCCACATACAGTAACAATGTACTTTCCAATGGTATGCCCTCTAGGTCTGCCTTCAATTCCTGATTAAAAATGTGTGGTGAATGTTTAAATCCTTGCGGCATTCTGGTATAGGTATACTGAGCACCTCTGTAAGTAAATGCAAACAGATAATGACACTGGTCAGCTAGAGGAATGCTGAAGAAAGCCGAACACAAATCAATCACTGAAAAGTAACTTGCTTCTGGTGGAACATTAGTCAAAAGCGTGTGTGGGTTGGGGACTACCGCTGGCCAGTCCTCTACCACATCATTTACCGCTCGCAAATCATGCACCAATCTCCACTTAGATTTATCTGCTTTTAAGACCGGCAGCAACGGGGTATTGCATGGACTGTTTGTTCTTTTAAGCACTCCTATTTCAAGCAACCCCTGCACTGTCGACGCTATTCCCTCTTCTGCTTCTGGTCTTAGTGGGTATTGTGGTCTCCTGGGTGGAATTGCTCCTTTCTTCAGCCTTATTTCCACCGGACTAGCTGTTTTTATTTTCCCTACGTCTGTGTCATGCTGTGACCGCAGAATAGACGGCAACTCATCTAACCTTTTATCTTTCTGCTGGCCTCTTTCCTTTCCCAGCACGGGCATGTGTGGTTGGGGAGTTATTTCAACCTCTCTCACTGTCCCTACCATATCTACACTTACCATTATTTTAATACAATTGTTGTCTTCTGATATCCACACCTCTGGCGTAATTTTCCTCCACACTGTTACGGTTTCAGCACTCTTAACTAAAGGTCCTAAGTCTTTAGACTGATATCCCTTATTTATCAACAACGTTACGTGTGGCACAGCCTCCGGTATCCTGTACCATTTTTCTAAAAAGGTGTTCCACTTAACTTGTAAAGCTGCCCCTTGCTTTCCAATTATCACAGCCTCCCCTTCCAGGTGCTGTTGGGTACATGCCTCCAGGTGCCACTTCTCCTCTAACTCCCTGTTCTGTGTCTCGTCAAAAATCACTGTACAATGTAGCTCAGATTTGGGCATTACAGCCCTGGGTAATATAGCCTGCATGCCCTTTTTCCATTTTTCCCAGGTTTCCTGAATCTGGTCTGCGATGTCTCCTATCCAAAAGACATTAGCCTTCTTGTCTTCTTGCACTATCAATTGAGCCCCTGCTCTTTTCACACTCAGCCCATTTCTGGTGCATTTTAATTTTAATTCCAGTTTCAACAAGGCATCTCTGCCTAACAAATTAATCGGAGTTCCTTTAAATACTAGCACCGGCAAAACAATTTCTTTATTTCCCATTCTCAACCGCACTGGAGCCATGCACTGTGTCAACTGTGCTTTCCCCGAGAACCCTACCGTCTTAATAACCTTTCCTGACATGGGAAGGTGAAGGGCATACTGTGGCTGTACGCAAGTGTACGTGGCTCCAGTATCTATCATCATTGGTGTCAGTTGCCCTTCTAACATAACCTGAACAATGGGTTCCTCATCTGCCTCCCTTGTTATCATTGGGTAATGTCCCTTCCCACTCAAGTTCTCGGGGCACCCCTAATACCTCGCATAGGGGTTCACAGGTCCGCTTAGGCCTGTGGGGGCTGGTCCTTGGCTAAACTTTAGTTCCCTTCTTATCGGTTCCTGCTGGTGTGTGACAGGCCATAGTATAAACGGACAATCTCTTCTCATGTGACCTGGCTGATTACATTCCCAGCACAGTCTCTCTACCTCTCTTTCCCACTGTTTTCTCACTGGTCTCCTTTGCCCATAGCTCCTCTGTCCCCCTCCTTGGGACTTCCAGTCCTGTCTGGGCTGTTTGAATTTAGTCTTTTCCTGATAGAGCATTTGTGGGAATGCTCCCTCAAAGTCAATTATTGGCATGGGGTTTTCCAGCCCTTGTCTTACAGTATGATCGGTCCCTCCATATAGCAGTGCTTTGTCCAGTTCGATGGCTGTACTCGAACCGGTGGCTGCTGGCAGCATCTTTTTGTTTTTCTCTTTTTCCTTCTTTTTGAGTTCTTCGAGCTGCATTTGTATTAACTTTCTTTGCACCTCTTCCTGCTGCTCAGCCAACCTTTGTTTGTCTTTCCGGTATTTCTCAACCGCATGGACTACGTGGTCTCTAAATTCTTATGGGGTCTTTGACGTTAGCCCAACCACCTCCTCCAGTTTGGATTTTACTTGTGGTGGCATTGCATCCAAAATGCTATGTCGGAACAGTGAGGTCATAAATAAGCTATTCTACACCTCTTGCTCAGTCTCCAGTCTCCACCTTTTCAACTGGTTTTCTACGTAGGCTGCTGGGTTTTCAGTGTCTCCCAGTGGATCCCCTTTTTAAGGCTTTGGGGTCCACTTTGGGTGGATAAAGCTTTCTGAGGGCCTGCCATACCCTCTGCCTCACTCTGTCAAACCCATCTCCATCAGTTCTTGGGTCATTCGAGTTTACTATGCCAGCCATTTCCATTAGTTCGTTAAATTTGGAGGTTCCCATCAACCTTATCAACAGTGCCTTCAAATCTCCCATAGCCAATAATCGTCCCGCTGTTTCTTCTTCAAAGGCTCTAATCCATTTCCCTGCTCCTTCATGTAGATTGGGCAGAGTGTTTTTCAGCCCTTCTAGGTCCTGGGATCCTCAAGGGATGTACTGCACTTGTCCTGATCCTTTTACTAACAATGGCATCATTCTTCCTCCTTATTCCCACCTGCCCTGGCTCTCCTCCTCACCTGACTCCCCATCTGTCTCAGGGTATGTCTTTACTGCCTCCCACACAAATGTCTCCGGGGTCCTCTTCTTCCCTCGGTCTCCCTGTGGAGTCCTTCCTTTCTGTCTTGATTCTGTACTTGGTTGGCCCCTAGAGTATTTTTCGCATCTCTCCTGGCAATCCCCTTTCAGTAACTTATCTGGCTCTCTCTCTACTTCCGCAAGTCGCTCCCCTACTGCCTCCTTCTGTCCTTCTAGGCTTCTGCCTCCTACCTCTTCCCCACAAATTCTCACATCCTCTCTCTCTCCACTTAACTCTTGCTCCTCCAATGAGTCACCTTCTTTTCTAGTCTGTTTATTTCTATAGTATAACCGATACTCCTCATACTCCTTTTCCTCTCTCAAGTATTTCATCCGTTCAATCTCTTCTCCCATTTCTCTCTGTACCTGTTCTATCTTTATCCTTTCTGCCTGTTATCTCCTTCCATATCGCCGCTTTTTCCTTCTCGTATTGTTTTTTCTCCTCCTCATTATCCCAAACCTGTACTTCTCCCTGCATGTTCACAGTTCCCGTCAGCAGGGGGCACTGCTTAGGGGTTCCTTCCTCATTATAGGGAGGGGGTTTTTCTGTTTCTTTCGCATCCGGGTACGGAGCCGAAGCCAGCTTCTCACCGTACCCTTCTCTCTCTCTAACAGGCTTGGTTTCTCCAGCACCTTAGTGTTTTCCTCGCTGGTAATCAATATTTTACTTGTCCTCCTCAGCCTTTCTCCCTCCGTTCTGAAGAGTTTTAGCACTTCCACTTCTCGTTCTCTTTTTTGCCCTCTTCTTAGATTTATCTTTTGGTTTGGAATTTTTAATTAGTCCCTCCATTTCTTCGCACAAACTTACATCAAACGTTCCTTCTCTTGGCCACTTTGTGACCAGGTTTTTGGTTCTTTTTTCCCATTTTTCTGAAGTTTTTGTGATCTCATTTTGAATTAATGGGAATTTTTTGCTCAGAATCTCTACTGCTGTTCCTTTACCTGTCATGTTATTCTCTCTTTTAAGGTATTTCAGAGATTCAGTTTGTTTACTGGATATTATTTACTCTAATTCTACACCTAGTCCTAGTCTAACACCACGTGGACTTTTTCTTCCTAGTCTAACACCACGTGGACTTTTTAACTAAACTTACTCTAATTCTACGCCTAGTCTATTTTCCTTTCCCTGCCTGTTCAGCCCTTCGTTTCATACGAAGCGATACCCACAGGGATTTACCAACACCTCGCCCGTTCAGACCCTTATCTCTTAAGGCGGTATCCTCGAGGGTTTTTAATTCTATTCTAACACCTCGCCCGTTCAGACCCTTATCTCTTAAGGCGGTATCCACGAGGATTTTCTACTCTAATTCTATTCTACTTTCCCTGCCAGTTCAGCCCTTCGTTTCATACGAAGCAGTACCCACAGGGATTTACCAACACCACGTGGACTTTTTCTTAACGTCTTATTAACTTATTTGTACTTACCCTCACTGCAGTGTTCCTGAGCAATCCTCTGAGCCTCCTCTGTTAACCCCCAATTCTACCAGATTCTTTGGACCGGAGAGACCCTTTGGCAGCGGTTCCACACTTCTGAGACTCCAAGACCTCCCCAAAACCAACAGAATTCTTAGTCTAAATTGTCTCAAAAAGCGCTTACCTTTTGTTTGGGTGCACCCTTAATTCTGTTAGCCTTGTGGGGGTCCCTAGAGGACTGGGAAGCGTTCCCAATCTGCCATTTCCCTTCCACGGGTCTCTATCCAGTCCTGCCGCGGTCGCCAATTTTGTCGTGGTTTCTCGTGCCCCACAAATGACCAGGAGACGCAGAAGATTCTTCAAGAAGGGTTAAACTTTAATTTGCAAATCAAAGCTGAGACAGTCATTGAGCTAGTCGCTGATTGCGCCCCGACCTCCGGACCCCGCAGTTTTTATAGCAATCTCCTGGTCCAGTTGCATTAGCAAATGTAATCGATCTATAGTTGCATATTACACATACTGCACGTACATCATGTCCCTTTTGTTCCTATCAATTGGCTTGATCATGTTCTAATCTACATCTCTTAGCTACCTCTGAAAAAAGTCTTCTACATTTTTAAGACTTCAGTCTCCTACCAAATTGGATACATGCATAGCAAATAATAGTCCTAGGATTATGTGACTTAATTATGTTCTAATCTATATCTCTTCGCTACTTCTCATTAACGCATCATTGTCTTCTACATTTTTAGGATATATGCATAGTAAATAGCAAGTTCTTTCGGTAGCAACCTCTCATTAACACACCATTGTCAGCTTAAGACTTCAGTCTCCTACCAAATTGGGTACATGCATAGCAAATAGGAAGCTCAGAACTGCAAATAGCAAGCTCAGAACTGACTTCATAGTTTTGGTAAATTTATACTTTTATACTCCAATAGTATCCAGTTCCAGTTTCTGGTAACCCACACTCCCCCTCACCCACTTTGCTCAATCTTCAATAATTCCTCCCTTATCTAGTCCTTTCAGCTATCTCTAATTTCCCCTCCCTTTGCACCTCCAACTGCTTCATTGGCTACAAAAAAAATATTTTCCCCTATCTGCTACAATCCACCAGTCTTCTAACTAACCCCTCCACACCATGGCTCCATCTGTGTATAGTACCCCATCTCACCTGATTACACCTATCATCTACCAGCCCCTGTCTCGACCTTAAAGGTTAATCATCCTATTGCCTTTCCCCCAGTTTTTTTTTGCATCCCATTTTCCTTCCTCATTATTTCTTCAGCCTGCAAGTCTAACTTGTGTTTCTTGCATGAGAACACATGAATCTTGCTGAAAACCACGAAGGTAGTATTGTGCTTGAAATGAGTGAACTAAGTACATCAAGAATTTTCCCAAAAAATGGTACTTAAAGCAAATCTTTCCTTTTCTTGGGGCAATCCCTTGGGATCAAGACGTGTTTTCTTACAGTTTTATGGGTTTTAACTGATAAGACAGATTAGCAGACTTTGTCACAGGTGAGGTAACAGGTGGGTAGTTTAAGAGATAGTGTTCTGTTTCTTCGTTTGGACATAGCTGCGTGAGTGTGCTGCTTTTGGTTTACTTATTTTGCCAATGCATTTCAAGGATTTTGTGGTAGATAGTCCAATTCTCCAAAATGCTAGTAAAACATGAGCTATGTGCAGGTTTAAGATCTTCATGTTAGCTCTTTTCTTCCTATGAATAAATCCTATGTTGTCACTTTAAAGGTGATAGTGAATGTCATCATCTCCATCTACATTTCATGAAAGCTGGATCTCACAATTTGAGATATTACTCAAGTTTTCAGTTTCACAATGAACCTTCATTGACAAAGCTTTGTGTTATACAATGGGAGCATAGGCTGGTAGAGTATGCTTTGTTTTGCAGATGTTTAGTATATGGCCCATTCTCTTGATGCTTCAGTGAATAAGTCGACAATGACTTGGCTCTCGGCCTCAAAGTGTACATAAGTGCAGTTCTGTGACTTAGATCAGAGTGACCTTTGTTCTGGGGTAGAGGTGGCATAAAATGAAGTTTCCTCTTTGTTTCATAAATTAACCCTACTCCAATGGGAATCCTGCTGAAAGTGAGGTACGGCATTGCAGTGAGGAAAATTGAGATGGATGTTGGTATAATTACATAGCTTTGCTTGACAGCAGTCCAGTGAATTTGAGTCTGTTGTAGACCTATTGCTTTGCATTCTAGTTTGCCTAGCATTCTGAAACAGATTATAAGATAAAACAGCTAGACTTGAGAAGGAAGTTTCAGAATCCCTTTCAACTGATGGTGTTAAAGGTCTAATAAGATGAAAAAAGGTCATGTACATTGATGTTACTCCATGTATTTCTTTAGTAGTTTTCATTAGTGATGGTCTCTTGTTCTGCTAAATGGATGGAATCCCCACTGACAGATGGAAGCAGTTCTTCATCAGCTTCATCAAGAAGTTAAGGAAACATCAATTTCCTTGTCTCAGACAACCAGAGTCTACTGTAAAGTTGAGCCATTAGATTTGTCACCTTGAAGATGGTCATGATTAGTATCTCCTGAGGACTTCTAATAGGCCCTCCTCCTCCCAGGTGTGCGAAGTGACAATGTAAGTTTGTGACTGATGCCCATCCAAACCAAGTTTTACATTTTAGCAATTCCAGTAAAGTTTCAAGGAATTTGGCATTTTTGTTCTGTGTTTGACTTTATCTGAGAAATTAGATAGTCATATTTGATCTAATGGCCTATCCAAGGGAAAAAAAACAAAAAAGAAATGAGATTGTGTTGCTAGAATTTCACTCAAAAGATTTGACAGGGGAGTGTCCTTGCTTTATTCGTGAAGTAGAACAGAGTTTTAAAATATACTATTACACAGGTTATGGTTCATTTCTCAAGTAACTTAAATGCCTCAGTCTACCTGTTGGAGATAGAAAATTAATATGATGCTTTTGTAAGCTGCTTTTCAGTGGCAGGATTTTCTAATAAGTAAATATTGATTTTGTACGTACATACTTGGGGTTTACATTGACAACATCTAAATTTTATAGGATGTAGAGTCTACATATGGAGCAGAGATTGGTCAAATTATACCCAAGTATAATATCTAGCATGGTTCTTTCTTTATTCAACGCTCTTCACAATTTCATTGTTGATTTAGCAAAACATTGGGCAGATGGAAGTATGAGGGAGAGGAAACCAGTAACAGTGGGAACGGGTGGGGGAAGGAAAAACAATGAAGAAAAGCTGATTTTTTTTTGTTGTTGACATGCCCTTGAACAATGTAATATTTGCTTTTGGCTAGTTCAATAGCGCATATTTACACAGTGATAAACTGAGTTAATAAGGATTGCATTGTGAAGCAATGATTTGTTGTGAAGCAATCCTGTAAAAGCATCAAGTTCAATAATGCAGCAAAGCATAAAACATCTAATGATGATATTGAAGTTCTTATGTAGATATGCATCAACTTCATGAAAATTTCCATATTTACCAACAATGTTCAGATTTCAGTTCAATTTTATTTTAGGTATGTTAACCTCAGTATAAATATGGTCAAACACTGGAAAGAACTGGTCCAATTTCCTGCTTTTCGCAAGATTCAAGATTGTTTAATGGCATTTTCAGTACACAATTGTAAATGAGAATGAAATAATTGGTCGAGGCAGACTTGAGCAGGACTTCATAGAATGCATCCGTGATGGCTTTCTTGAAGAGCATGTTGCCAAACCTACAAGGGAACGCGTTATCTTAGATCTGACCCTGTGCAATGAGGCAGGTAAAGTTAGTGATCTTGAAGTTAGGGATACTCTTGAAAAGAGTGATCACAGTATGATTGAATTTTTCATACAAAAGGAGGGTGCAATAGTTCGATTGAAAACCTATGTATTTTACCTCAGCAATGGAGACGACAATGGGATGAAGGAGGATTGGCTAGCGTAGACTGGGAACACAGGCGATATGTGGGACAGCTGAGGAACAGTGGAAGACTTCCAAAGAGATTATTCACAGTGCTCAACAAAAGTATATTCCAGTTAAAAGCAAGGACAGTAAGGGTGGGGAGAGTCAGCTTTGGATAACTAAGGCATCAAACTAAAAGCTCGTGCATACAAAGTTGCCAAGAGTAGTGGGAAACAGGAAGATTGGGAAGACTTTAAAAAGCAACACAGAACTACAAAGCAAGCAATAAAGAAAGAGAAGATAGATTATGAAAATAAAGTAACACAGAAAATAAAAATGGATAAGACAGAAGAGGGTGGCTAAAGTCAACATAGGTCTGTTGGAGAGGACAAGAAGGGGGAATTGATATTGGGTATTGAGAAAATGACAGAGGCTTTGAATGACTATTTTGTGCCGGTCTTCATGGCGGAGGACACGTCTAACATGCCAAAGAGAGATGTCATGGATGCAATTGGAGGTGATACAATAACTATCACTAAAGAGATAGTGCTGAGCAAACTTGTGGGCCTGAAGATAGATAAGTCCCCTGGTCCTGATGGAATGCATCCCAGGGTATTGAAAGAAATGGCATAAGTTATAGTAGAGGATTTGGTGATAATTTACCAAAATTCGCTGGACTCTGGGCATGTCCCGGCAGATTGGAAGATGGCGAATGTCACACCACTGTTCGAAAAAGGGTGTAGGCAAAAGGCAGGTAACTATAGGCCAGATAGTTTAACATCTGTAGTTGGGGAAATGCTTGAAGCTATCTTTAAAGGAGAAATAGTGAGGCATCTGAAAAGAAATGGATCCATCAGGCAGATGCAGCATGGATTCAGGAAAGGCAGGTCCTGTTTGACAGACTTAACTGGAGTTCTTTGAGGATATATTAGGCACAGTAGATAGAGGGAAACAGATGGATGTTATTTACTTGGATTTCTAGAAGGCGCTTGATAAGGTGCCGCATAAAAGACTCATCCATAAGATAAGGATGCATAGAGTTAGGGGTGATGTATTAGCATAGATAGAGGATTGGTTAACTAATAGAGAGCAGAAAGCTGGGATACATGGGTGTTACTCTGGTTGGCAGTGAGTGGTGTGCCACAGGGGTCTGTGCTGGACCTACAAATGTTCACGATATACATTAACAATCTGGAAGAGGGGACCAAGTGTATGTATGTAAGGTTGCTGATGATACTAAATTGAGTGGAAAACCAATTTGTGCAGCAGTGAGTCTGCAGAGAGATATAGAGAGGTGAAGTGAGAGGGCAAGAGTCTGGTAGATGGAATACAATGTTGGTAAATGCGAGGTCATCCACTTTGGAAGGAAAAATGGAAAAGCAAATTATTCTTTGAATGGTAAAAAGAAAATGCAGCATGCTGCTGTGCAGAGGGACTTGGGAGTGTTTGTGCATGAATCACAAAAGGTTGGTTTGCAGGTACAGCAGGCTATCAAGGAAGCAAATGGGATGTTGGTCTTCGTTGCTAGAGGGATTGAATTTAAGAGCAGGGAGGTTATGCTGCAACTGGAGTACTGTGTGCAGTTCTGGTCTCCTTACTTGAGGAAGGATATACTGGCTTTGGAGGCGGTGCAGAGGAGGTTCACCAGGGTGATTCCAGAGATGAGGGGGTTAGACTACGAGTTGTCTGGGACTGAATTCATTGGAATTCAGAAGAATGAGAGGAGGTCTTATAAAAACGTATAAAATTATGTGAGGGATAGATAGATAGAGGCAGGAAAGTTGTTTCCACTGATAGTTGAGACTAGAACTAGGGGACATAGCCTCAAGATTCAGGGGAGTAGATTTAGGGCAGAGATGAGAAGGATCTGCTTTTTCCAGAGAGTGGGTGAATTTGTGGAATTTTCTACCCAATGAAGCAGGGGAGGCTACCTCAGTAGATATATTTAAGACAAGATTGGATAGATTTTTGCATAGTAGGGGAATTAAGAGTTAAGGGGAAAAGGCAGGTAGATGGAAATGGGTCCATGGCCAGATCAACCATGATCTTATTGAATGGCGGAGCAGGCCCAATGGGCCGGATAGCCTACTCCTGCTCCTAGTTCTCATGTTACGTTCTTATAATTATTACTCTGGATCCGATGCAGCATATAAACACAGTAAGATAAAGAACACAATAATAATAAAAACATAATAAATATAAATACATAAGATAGTTTATATACATTGATAGTATGCCCATAAAGTGACACTAGGCACAGGAGTCTTGGTCATAAGGTGACTAACGCGAAATGATAAAGTAGTGGTGGTGGGTTAGTGGATGAAAGTGTTGATCAGTCTTCCTGCTTGGTGAAAGTACCATTGTTGAGTCTGATGGTCTTGGCTTGGATGCTATGTAGGAACATAATGTAGGACAACAATGAGCAGGGTGTGTGGGATCCTTCATGATGTTACTGGCCCTTTTCTGGCACCTTTTTGTATTTATGTTCTTGAAAACAAATAGGCTGGTGCTAGTGCTGCATTAGGCAGTTTTGACTACCCTTTGTAAAGCCTTCCTGTCCACCGCCGTGTAGTTTCTGTACTACATAGTGATGCAGCTGGTTAGAATGCTCTCCAATACACGTCTGTAGAATGATGTGAGTATAGATGTGCAATCTGGCTCGCTGAGCCTCATCAGAAAGTGGAGGTTTTGGTGAGCTTTCCTGATTGTGTAGAATGTGTTCTGGGTCCATGAGAGGTTGCACGAGAACTTCTGGAAGTTTGAAACTGCTCGCATGGTGGTCTGCATGTTGTGAGTTCTCCTGAAGTCAATAACCATCTGCTTTGTCTTGTTGTCTTTAAGTAAGAGGTTATTTGCCTGGTGCCAGGCCTCAAGCTCTTCCATATCCTCTCTGAAGGTTGTTTCAACATTATTGGTGATGAGCCCCACAACTGTCAAGTCATCGGCCACTTGACAATGTGATTGCTTGGTGTTTGGCCGTGCAATCATGTGTGAGCAGAATGTACAGCAATAGGCTCAGTGGCTCAGCACACAGCCCTCGGGTGGGGGGGGGGGGTGGTATCTGGGTTGAGGATGATGGGGAGGGAGGAGCAGTTGTGCATCCTGACTCTGAGGTCTTTTGGTTAGGATGTCCAACAAATAAAATACAAAGCTCAACTTCTATTTAATAGAGGAAATTTGTTCTTTTTGACAGCTATAGTGGTTTTAAGGGACAAATAGCAATGCTTGATGTGCAAAAACTGGGTTAACCCTGTCTGTATACAATATTACATCTGTAAACAAAGTAAAAACAATTGGGAATTCAAATTCTTTTTTGTAGAATCATAGAACTTTATAGCACATATTGATGCTATTTCACACTGTGCCTTTGTCAACACAAAAAAAAAGTTATATACTAATCTCACTTCACAGCTCTTTGTCTCTAGTCTTAAGGGTTACAACTCTTCAATGGCTCAACTTGGTGCTTAAGTATGCAACAAGCAAAAGAGAGGTTTTCTATCTCCAATACCTAAAAGGTAGTAAGTTCCTTTCCTTTACCATTTAGAATCAACCTTTTTTTTACTTCTTCAACTCCTCTCTATTCCTAACAATTCCCTGTAACTTATCTGTCGTTATAGTTGAACTGTTTCACTGACCAAGTAGTGCCTGAAGCTTTATAGCATCAGTCACGAGACTATGTGATGCACCATCAATAACTCTCTCTGAGACGAAAAGCGAGATTTCGGCTTTTATTGACTGGAAGAAGGAACAAGCAGTGGTTGACCACCATACTACATCCTGGAGACTGAGAGGCCGGGCTCAGACCTCCATCACCTTTATACTGGGGTCTGTGGGAGGAGCCACAGGAGCAGTCATCAGGGGGCGTGTCCAGACAGGTATATGTAGTTCACCACATTCACCCCCCCCCCCCCCTTTGTTTTAAAAGAGAGTCCCAATGTGGCGAAGTTTCTTACAAGTATATTTACAGGTTAAGTCTATCAGGTGGTCGAATCTGTCGCTGCGATCTACATAGCACCGGCTGTGATTGCACAGGTGCCGGTGGTGGTGATTGCACAGGTGCCGGTGGTGATTGCACAGGTGCCGGTAGTGATTGCACAGGTGCCGGTGGTGGTGATTGCACAGGTGCCAGTGGTGGTGATTGCACAGGTGCTGGTGGTGATTGCACAGATGCCGGTGGTGATTGCACAGATGCCAGTGGTGGTGATTGCACAGGTGCTGGTGGTGATTGCACAGATGCCGGTGGTGATTGCACAGATGCCAGTGGTGGTGATTGCACAGATGCCGGTGGTGATTGCACAGGTGCCGGTGGTGATTGCACAGGTGCTGGTGGTGATTGCACCGGAGACGGAGGTTGTGCTGGTTCCGGCCTAACTGGAGGTGTCAGCCCACTAGGCGTCAGTGATCCCTCACGCGTGTGCGAGGCGCCTGGTATATACGCGTACGAGATGCCCGGTATAGAAGTGTCGTGAGGAGTCTGTGTAGGGCTTGGTGTGCGCGGTGTCACCTCGGGTACAGGGTTCATAGTTACCGTGGAGTGTTCGGGGTAGTGGTCTGCTGCTCCTGCGGGCGCCAGGTCGCGGAAGGAGACCGTGTCCTCCCGCCCATCAGGTAAGACCACGTAGGCATACTGGGGGTTCGCATGTAGAAGGTGAACCCTCTCGACCAGCGGGGAGTATTTATTGCTCCTTGCATGTTTCTGGAGCAGCACTGGCCCTGGGGACGTCAGCCAGGGTGCTTTTCGAGTCCGCGGAAGTAACACTGCGCGGGCTTTTGACTGGCCGCAGCTGTGGTTGGGTTCAGGGAGTTCGTGGAATCGCGACTGGCAGCGACGTTGGCGAATTCGCTCGCGGGAACCGGCGGCGGCGGGGTCTGAGGTGTCCACGGAACCGGCGGGGGATTGCGCGGCTGGACAGCGTCAGCGTTGTGCAGAGCAGCCTCCAGCGTGTCGGCCGTCTCAATCGCCGAGCGTAAGGTAAGATCGGCATTTTCCAGCAGCCGCTGGCGTACGTACACTGACCTGATTCCTGTAACAAAGGCGTCTTGTACAAGGAGCTCCGCATGCTGTTCCGCCGTGAGTGTTTTGCAGTCGCAAGTCCGCACGAGTGTCTGTAGGGCTCGGAGAAATTGGGCGCTCGATTCTCCAGGCCGCTGTCGTCGCGTTGCTAAGCGATGTCTTGCATAGACGGTGTTCACCGGCCGCAGGTACTGTCTTTTGAGGGCGTCCAGTGCCCCTTCGTAGGTCGGCAGGCCTCTGATAAGTGAGTAAACTTTTGGGGTGAACCTCGAGAGGAGAATTCGGTGCATAACAGCGGGTTCAGTTGCACGAACCTCCTCCAAGTATGAGTGGAAGCATGCAAGCCCAGAGTTCAAAGGTAAGAGCTGCTTCAGGGTCTTGGGGGTCCAAATCCAATCTTTCCGGACGTAAAACGCTTTCCATGTTTTAAAACTTCCAGTCAATAAAATTGATGCACCATCAATAACTCTCTCTGAGACGTAAAGGCGAGATAACGGCTTTTATTGACTGGAAGAAGGAACAAGCAGTGGTTGACCACCATACTACATCCTGGAGAATGAGGGCCGGGCTCAGGCCTCAATCGCCTTTATACTGGGGTCTGTGGGAGGAGCCACAGGAGCAGTCAGCAGGGGGCGTGTCCAGACAGGTATATGTAGTTCACCACACTATGTAATATGTAATATTTGACATATTTGGTTGTTTGCCCGTTCTCCATCTCCCTCTGGTGCTCCCCCCCCCCTTTCTTTCTCCTGAGGCTTCCCGTCCCATGATCCTTTCCCTTCTCCAGCTCTGTATCACTTTCGCCAATCACCTTTCCAGCTCTTAGCTTCATCCCACCCCCTCCGGTCTTCTCCTATCATTTCGCATTTCCCCCTCCCCCCACTACTTTCAAATCTCTTACTATCTTTCCTTTCGGTTAGTCCTGACGAAGGGTCTCGGCCCGAAACGTCGATGACGCTTCTCCCTATAGATGCTGCCTGGCCTGCTCTGTTCCACCAGCATTTTTTGTGTGTTGTTGTTTGAATTTCCAGCATCTGCAGATTTCCTCGTGTTTGCTCTTTATAGCATCTCCCCTGGTCCTGGGGCTTGCAATAGCATGTGGTCCAGTTGGGATCAAAGACAGATTTTTACACATGTGTAGACAACGAATATGAACAATGTTGTCAAGTTTGGAAAGATACTGCACATTTTTCTCAGAAGATTGTGAATTCACAGTTAACTTCAAGTATTAGTGTCAGCTCTAGTAGTTGTCTGGCATCTAAATGAGATTTAAGATTTTAATTCCAGGATACTGAGGCATCAGTAGAGATTGCTGTTCTAAGAAGAACTAAAAGAACTCTATCTTTTTGATGAAATGTGAAATCAGGGCCAAATTCACACACTTACGGTTGCTTAAAAAAATCGGGGAGGATAGAAACATAGAAACATGGAAAACCTACAGCACAGTACAGGCCCTTAGGCCCACAATACTGTGCCAAACATGTACTGACTTTAGAAATTACATAAGGTGACCCATAGCCCTCTGTTTTTCTAAGCTTCATGTACCTATCTAGGAGTCCCTTAAAAGACCCTATCCTATCCACCTCCATCACCGTCACCGGCAGCTCATTCCTTGCACTCACCAGACTCTGCAAAAAAAATGTACCTCTGACATCTCCCTGTTCCTACTTCCGAGTACCTTAAAACTGTGCCCTCTTGTGCTAGCCATTTCAGCCCTGGGAAAAAGCTAAACGATCAATGTCTCTCATCATCTCTATCAGGTCACCTCTCATTCTCTGTCGCTCCAAGGAGAAAAGGCCGAGTTCACTCAACCTATTCTCATAAGGCATGCTCCCCAATCCAGGCAACATCCTTGTAAATCTCCTTTTCACCCTTTCTATCGTTTCTCACAGGAGACCTTGCCCACGCCCAGGATTACGGCTGCACAGGTGGAAGGTCAACTGAGGAAGATCTGTACCAGCAAGGCGGCTGGACCGGATGGACTCTGAACATCCTCTACATAGCACCATCCAGAGACAGAGAAGCAGTTTCAGCGACAGGTTACTATCGATGCAATGCTCCTCAGACAGGATGAAGAGGTCAGTACTCCCCAATGCCATTAGGCTTTACAATTCAACCGCCAGGACTTAAGAACTTTTTAAAAGCTATTATTAATGCTTTTTGAGATAGTGATCTAGATGCATATCATATTTTTTACTGAGTTAAGTATTGTATGTAATTAGTTTTGCTACAACAAGTGTATGGGACATTGGAAAAAAAGTTGAATTTCCCCATGGGGATGAATAAAGTATCTATCTATCTATCTATCTATCTATCTATCACATCCTTCCTGTAGTGAGGTGACCAGAACTGAGCACAGTACTCCAAGTGGGGTCTGACCAGGGTCCTATATAGCTGTAACATTACCTCTCGTCTCTTAAACTCAATCCCACAGTTGATGAAGGCCAATGCACCGTATGCCTTCTTAGCCTTAGTCAACCTGCGCAGCAGCTTTGAGAGTCCTATGGACTCGGGCCCTAAGATCCCTCTGATCTACACTGCCAAGAGTTTTAACATTAATACTATATTCTGCCATCATATTTGACCTACCAAAATGAACCACCTCACACTTATCTGGGTTGAACTCCACCTGCCACTTCTCAGCCCAGTTTTGCATCCCATCAATGTTCTGCTGTGACCTCTGACAGTCCTCCACACTACCCACAACACCCCCAACCTTTATGTCATCAGCAAATTTACTAACCCATCCCTCCACTTCCTCATCCAGGTCTTTATGAAAATCTCACGAAGAGAAGGGGTCCCAGACCAGACCCCTGAGGCATGCCACTGGTCACTGACCTCCATGCAGAATATGACCCGTCTACAACCACTTTTTGCCTTCTGTGGGCAAGCCAATTCTGGATCCACAAAGCAAGGTCCCCTTGAATCCCATGCCTCCTTACTTTCTCAATAAGGCTTGCATGGGGTACCTTATCAAATGCCTTGCTGAAATCCATACACATCTACTACTCTACCTTCATCAATGTGTTTAGTCAAATCCTCAAAAAATTCAATCAGGCTCGTAAGACATGACCTACCTTTGACAAAACCATGCTGACTATTTCTAATCATATTATGCCTCTCCAAATGTTCATAAATCCTGCCTCTCAGGATCTTTTCCATCAACTTACCACCAGCTGAAGTAAGACTCACTGGTCTATAATTTCCTGGGCTATCTCTACTCCCTTTCTTGAATAAGGGAACAACATCTGCAACCCCCCAATCCTCCGGAACCTCTCCTGTCCCCATTGATGATGCAAAGATCATTGCCAGAGGCTCAGCAATCTCCTCCCTTGTCTCCCACAGTAGCCTGGGGTACATCTCACCTGGTCTTGGAGACTTATCCAACTTGATGCTTTCCAAAAACTCCAGCACATCTCTTTTCTTAATGTCTATATGCTCAAGCTTTTTAATCCACTGTAAGTCATCCCTACAATCGCCAAAATCCTTATCCATAGAGAATACTGAAGCAAAGTGCTGTATTCATTAAGTACCTCTGCTATCTCCTCTGGTTCCATACACACTTGTTCACTGTCACACTTGATTGGTCCTATTCTCTCACGTCTTAATCTTTTGTTCTTCACATATTTGTAGAATGCCTTGAGGTTTTCTTTAATCCTGCCTGCCAAGGCCTTCTCATGGCCCCTTCTGGCTCTCCTAATTTCTTTCTTAAGCCCCTCCCTGCTAGCCTTATAATCTTCTAGATCTCTATCATTACCTAGTTTTTTGAACCTTTTGTAAGCTTTTCCTCTTGACCAGATTTTCAACAGGCTTTGTACACCACGGTTCCTGTACCCTACCATCCTTTCCCTGTCTCAATGGAACGTACCTCTGCAGAACACCACACAAATACCCCCTGAACATTTGCCACATGTCTGCTGTACAAATGTACAGCATTTACAGAGAACATCTGTTCCCAATTTATGCTTCCAGACTGGTAGTCTGGCCAATATTTGACCCACAGGTAATCTGAGCAAAATACAGGTTTCCTTATCATTGACATATTGTGTTAATGCAAGTGAGAATGAGTAAGTGAAGAAAACTAGCACTGGTAAATAGAAAGTACAAGGGAGGTCTGTGAGACTGAAAGCCACTAAAACTCAAGGACTCCCAGGTTTTTTTGAAAGAAATAGCTATAGTGATAGAAGAGGCCTTAGTTATTATTATTCAAAATAATATTGATTCTTGAATAATCATTGCAAATTGAAAGGTGGTATATTTGACCTCACTATTTAAGAAATCAGGAAGGAATAGTAAGGAAAATACAGGAAGATGCAATGAAAGACGCACAAAGAACATACTTATAAAATAACAAAGCAGAATTGACATGAAACTGTAAACTGAAATTCGTTTGTCTGATCTATTGGAGCACGTTGTGTAGAAAAGAAAACAGAGTCAGTGGATATGATGTACAGGTTGAGTACCCCTGATCCAAAACGTTTGGGGCCAGAAGTGTTTTGTATTTTGGAAGATACACATAATGGGATTTAATAATAGCTGGTGATTGCCATCATTTCCAACTCTGAATTTATGTGCTACCGGTAAGTAGTCTTTGTCTTACTCATGTTCATCATGCATCTGTACTGATGCTGCAAACAAGTGTGTTAGATCTTCATCAGCGACAATCTTGGCAAACTCATCAATGAATTTCGCTGCTGCTTCGTATTCAGCAGACACTTTATCACCGGAAATCTTTAAAAATTTAATGCCATGTCGTTTGTTAAATTTCTGCAACCAGCCTGCTGAATATTCACAAATACCTTCAATTTTCAGTTTGTCATGATAGATATTTACTTGTTTCATGATCAGCATACAATTAATTGGTATATGTTCACTCCAATGCTGACAAATCCACTCTTTCAGAATACAATCAAGATCTTCATTTTTCATTTTATGCAGTGACTTTCTATTTTTCATTAATTTCTGTTCATTACATATGTGAGGCCACTTTTCAGAACTGCCTGTGGTGTGCAGACCCCTTGGCATTGTCTGGGAACTTTCCCAGCACCTTGTAGAATTTTCTATTTGTGACATAATGACAATGCTTAAAAACTTTGGTGTTTCAGAGGTTCTTAGATATTAGAATTTTGGATAATACGTGCATAACCTGTACTTGGATTTTCAGAAGGCTTTTGATATGGTCAGCAACACCTTAGCACCTGGACTTGTGGGTAATATATTAATTACAAATTGTTTAACAGACTAAAAGCAAGGAATGGGGAATAAGAATACTCTGGTTGGCATGCTGTGACAAATGAGATGCCCCTGGCACCATTTCTTGGGCTCTAGCTATTCACAATCTATATATACTATTTGGATGAAGAGACCACATGTCATACAGTACTTCCAAATTTGCTGATGATACAAAACTAGGTGGAGTCGAGGAGCAAAGAGGAAGTGTAAAGGGACTATGGTAGGAAATAAGCCTGCTAACTAAATTGGCAAAAACGTGCAGATGTAGTATACTGAAATCTGACTCATCCACAAAATGGGAGAAACAAGGAGGAAGAGTAATAAAGGAAGAAGTTACAAAAAAATTAAAGGTCATAGGAAAGATAGAATAATGATAAGAGGAGAGCAAGGTTTGGAGAGGAAGTTGATAATCCCATCAGCAGGGAATACGCAAATTGCTGTTGGAACTCAACAGTTCAGGCAACGTCCATGGAAATGAACAATTGACATTTAAGGCCAGACCCTTCTTCATGACAACGGCTGTAGAGTGCGAGAACTCATTTGAGGTACTTAGTGCCTTCTGTGCGAAGACGTTACCTCTCAGATCTTTTAAATCTCCCCTCGTCTCATGTATCTATCCTTCTAATTTTCAACAGCTCACTCAACTCTGAGGAAAAGACTGTGGCTATCCACCTCATCCATACTCCTCCGTGCTCTACTTTCTTGTGTTGTGACATTCCCTCTTGAAATCGATATTTACCCTAACTTCTATTAGTTGCTCTCTCCCCATTTCCATGCTTTTTTAAATTATCCTCTTCATTTGACTTTCCTCTCCCCCTGTTAGTCAATCTCTCCCAGCCACAATTCATTACCATGCCTACTGCAACCAAACTATTTCCCTTCACCCCCACCTCCCTCTCCGGGTCCGTTGCGGTGTGGGCGCTGATTGGCTGGTGTTTCCTCAGTGACGTGATTATTTATTGCGGGTCTCGCGCAGTGTTTTGCCTCCCTGCTGGAAGAGTGACGCCACTTGGATATCCAGGAAGAGCAGACAGGGACGGGGAGAGTAACTGGTTGTCCGCTCTGGTTACCATTTGAATGCTTGCTCCAAGTAGCTAAAGGAGCCGCAACAACTGCAACAATGATCCACTGTAACATGCTCAGAATTCCAGAAATCTGACTTATCCCTAGTCTATTCTCAGCCTCTGGACCCCTACCAGCGGAGCCTAAGGAATGTGTCGCACAACATAAAACTTCAGTGGTGGAAAAATACAGGTTTCTATTTCTGTACGTATTTTAGATGAGCGACTGCACCGAATTGTGTCGCTTTGAAAATCTGGGCAGTGATGGGATAGCTGTTGAATTTGATCATGGCCGCCGTGTCTCAATGGCGATTCCAATTGAGTTTTGCGTGACCCGGATACGCTAAGGCGATGTTACCCGTAAAAAGCAAATAGAACTTTGGAACTTTTCTGTTGAAATTCATTTTATATTTTTATTTAGCTTGTTATGAGGTTGGTTATATCTATCGATTAAGGTTCACGGCATTACATAGGACACAAAACATCGGGGACGCGTTGATCGCCAGCCAAAACCAATGTGCAGTTATCTTGTAATAAATTTGTTACATAATTTGGTTCTTGAAAGCAAACCTTGAAGTCAGGTGGTACCTTGGATGCGTTGTCTGGCTTTGTTTTAATTTCCCCCAACTAGGGATCTCTGGCTGTCGTATTTTAAATGTTTTAGTACATAAGTATTTTTGAATGTTCTCAACGTATTTAAATAAGCTTTCTTATGAGAAAAATGTTTAAAAGGTAAATGAGGTTTTGTAAGGGTAAACTGTGCCTCGGTGAGGTAATGTGCTGTGTGGCCATTGGTGTCTTGTCTGTCAATTTAAAAGAGGCAGAGCTTCAAAAATTATTTAATTACGTAAATCATTTAGGGATGTTATGTTTTGCCATATTTACCTTTATTGTAAGCTGTTCCTTTCCAAGGGCAGTAATGCAATTAGGTCTCTGCTCTGCTCCATCAAGCTTTGTGTTTTTAAAAGGACAGATTTGAGTTCAATGTCAAATCACCTTAGGAGGAGCCAGCATTCCTAGACGCCTAAGAAGACTGAAATAATTCCTCTATTTATAATGTATAGTGCTTGTTATCTGATAGTATTGTATTTTTGTGAGGGGAAAGTTTAAGGAGAAAGATTTATATATAAATCAAAAAGAACAGCAAATGCTGGAAATATTCAAGTCAGGTCACATCTGTTCCTCTTCACATAAATAACATGACCTGCCAAGTGCTTCCAGCATTTTCTGTTGTTTTAGATCTCCAGTTAATTTTTTTTTAAGGTTGATGTTTCAATAAATGCTTTGCTTCAAACCTAAGAGCATACAAAAGGCAAAAATAGGGCACTCAGCTGCTTGTTCCTGACCCACTATTCAAGCAGGTTTACTCTATTTCCCTGCACTAACCTCACTCAAGAAAAAATCTGCCTCCCAGTCTAGATGAAGTAGTATTTTCTCATCTCTGTTTTGAATAGCCAAATCTTATTTGAGACTCTAAATTTCTGGTTGTAGATACACTTTCCATGGGCAAACTCCACTCCACCATTTTATTCTTAAACTTTTGGCAAGTTTTCCTTTATTGTGAATTAAGGAATGTCTTGTTTTATTGTTCCTTTTCACTGGGGGTGGGGGAAGATTAATCTCTTGGTTGTCGACGTATGGGAAATAGCATATACCTTTCTGCCTTTCTGTGACTTACCTTCCAAAAAGTTTACGCATATGCGAATGATGCCAATGTAAAACTGAAATTGGTAGTACAGTAAAGGTTGGAGTGATGTTGGCATCAAAATGAGTGGTGTTTTTACTTGACATTACTCTTGATGATTAAAATGCCAAATCCTGACATGTCTTCATAAGTTTGGAAGAAGATATAATAAAAATATTACATTTGGAAATAAATACCATTAAGGTCAATAGGCTACAATGTCATTTTGACTTTAGTAATTCTTGTCCAGATAGAATTCTTAGTATGCAAAATATCATTGTTATTTACCATCATGCTAATTCCACAATACTGCTCTTATGTCTGCTCTGAACATAGGGAAAAAAAATCTAATTTTTAATTTATAAAAATAAAGTAAGGAAATCACTTGTTTACCTCATCATTAAATCGCTAACCTGAAATACACTTACAATTTTGTTGGAACCTATATTTCTGAATATATAGGTTAAAAATTTCATAAGATGATGGTTAAGATGTGAAAAGTATTAGCAATGTCAATTTGCCGTTATAAATGATGGAAATCAATCTGGAGTAATTAATTATGAATGATTCAATAAATGCTTCAGGACAGTTTTGAGGTTATTTGGTTGTAATTGATGATGATCATAGTGCTATATTTGGAGTACCATGTAGATTTAGTAGGCATTAATGTATTGAAGACTGGTGAAGTGAGTTACATCTAATTGATAAGGCAACTTACTAATATTAATGTAGAGTTGTTTTTGATTCGATAATGTGATTCATGTTAATGTTTTGAAATTAAACTGATGTTCTTCACTAGTCACTTGAGGCATATGATACAACTCTTGTGTGCAGCATTTCAAAGCTTGCAGATGACACAGAATGTTTGTAGTTAAATATGAAAACAAACTGAAAGCCTCAGGAGCTTTTTTAAAAAAGAACATAGGAACATTAAATGTTGGGAAATCATCTTAAATCTTTTCAAATGCAGACTCCCTGCTTGGCTATATCAAAGATCCAAAGAACCTATTTTCCAATGACTGCATCTCTTGTGTCTCCGAATAATTATTCTGTTCATTTGGGCAGCTGTTTTACGAGTAACACCAAGGACGTACAAAGATTGTCATAACTCTTAGTTCTGAAGTACAGTTAGACAAGTTATCTTTTGTATAAGGTTAGAGAAGGTTAAGAAGAATTTGGTTAAGGGGAACAAAAAAAATAGAGCAAACTGTTTCAGATAACTGTTTAAAGTACTGTACAATTAGCTGAAAAGCATTCTTTGTAGCAAGGCTTTCGTGAAACACAGAGTTAGGTGACGAGACTCAAAGTTGAATTTATTGGAGTTGCAGAAGAAAGAGGAAGGAAAGGTTGTTACTTAGACGAGATGTGATTGATTTGAACTACTAAGAGGCATTGTGAAAAAGTTTATTGGTTTGAACTGTGAGATTCCTATTTTCAAATAGATAGGCTAAGGAATAGAAAGTGACAAAGTAGATCTAAAATTATTGGGAACATCTGAAGGAAATCTATCTCGGTTTGCAAAATGGGTTCCGAGTAATTGATTGGATCACTTCCACTCCTGCTTTCTCTTTGTACTGTATATCTCTCCTGTGTTTTCAGTCTGCATGTAGGGTCTTGGCGTAAAATGCCAGTTGTACATTTCCCTGTATAGATTGTACTTGACATACTGATTTCCCCAGCAGCCCATTTCTTCCTCTGGAAGCACTGAGAATGTTGGGCAGCGTTTGTGGAAAGAGTAACAATTGCTAGTTTTATTTTATATTTCCAATATATTACCAATTTTTCATTTAGAAGATGGTAATATAGGTTCACTTATCCTGCCACTGGATTTGGAGGAATCTGCTGAAATGACGTTGGCTGTAGTTTGAGGTACCTGCCATAGTTAGTTCATGCTTTTTCTAGAAAGTAAGTTAATCTGACTGATTGTGGTTGTTCGTACTGTCTGCCACAAGTCCTACATAATTACCTCAATGGCCAGAGAGCTCATCTGTTGATTGCAGTTTGAATTCCATCCAGCTAGAAGGACAGTAGGCACTGTCCAGCAACTTGTAAGAGCCTGGGAGTAGCATCAATAACTATATGTGGACTTTTTTGACATTGAGAACCGAATGTCAGGGATAACGACTTAGGATAGAGCTTTGCAGCCTGTCGGATGAAAGAACTCTTAAACTTGATTGCCCTCAGAAATTCTTATCTTCTATTACATCTCAATATAGGGGTGCAAGCTAATACTTTGAACAATCTACCTCAGATCCAGTATAATCTGGGTAAAGCAAAGTGTGTCATTACTTTGTTTTACTCAGTCTTTCTCATAGCAGTTTTATACTGAGCCTCCACCATATTTCCCACTTTCCCAGTGGAGTGAAGTTGATCTTCAGGATGATTGGGAATGTATTCATCTGATATCAATTTCAATCTAGATTCAAACTTCGTCATCTGTGATAGACAAGGTTTTGGTTAATTTATGCACTTGAAGTGTGCAGGGGATTGGATCATACATTAACTATGCATTAAAAAAAAATTACCTTCCAATCCATCCCCATAGCACAGCTGTGTTTCCTGATGGTAACGGTCCATCCTGAGATTCTGGAAAATATGGATCGCTTTCCCATCCAGTGGATTAGTTAAAATGTGAGCTACACAAAGCTAATGATCTACTACTCATCCTTGCAGAAAAATGTGTCATTGTACTAGATGGTTCTAAATATAGCAATGAATGCTATCACAATAGAAGTCAAACCACAGTAAATCTCCAGTAATTCATTAGCTGCCTGTGAAGATATCTCAACAGTTTGGCAACTAATTCACCAGGTACTATATGCTCTGCTCTCTTCAGACTCAGTAAGTTCCGAGTTCCTATACTCCCTCTTCCTGCATGGGTACTGCAGTTTCCAGGCTCTTCCGTGCTTTTAAACGCATTTGATTAACTAAAAAATTTATGTTTTACAATGTGCTTGGGTATTAAAGGAAATAAATGCAGAAAATCTTATAGTCCTGGAGCACTTAAATGCAGAAGGTAATGGGTTATTGATTTTACTGTATGGATGTGTAGGACTGATGAGCAAGTTTAGTTACTTGTACCTGGAGAGCGAACAAAAAGCAGTTGTTCATGTTATCACAAATAAACTTTCTTTCAACATAAATGCAGAATTTACACTCAATGATGAGTGTGATTGGCACCAGCTTGATCCACTGCAACAAGGCCTGTACGTCAGCGGACTCTTACTCACTTTTAACGATGGATGACTTTTTTAGGCAGGAGATTGAGACTCAACCATCAAAAAGTTAAGTGCTTTATTAAACTGTTTTTGAGATCAAATTTATCAAAAGCTCTGAATTTCTTTTAGTAACATATATTAAAAAAAAACTCCTTTGCTTACACCTTGTTAAAAGAAGTGTAGTAACTTGTATCCATTTGTGTTCATTCACTGAAATCAATAGAGAGGAATCAACTAGGTACAGGAAGTTTGTGGGGATTCTCCATTAAGTTGGGTTCCTTTACCAAATTTCATGAAAGGTGTCAAATTGCATCTTGCAAAATAGCTGTGAGCATAGCTTTGGGCTCTCCTGACTATTCTGACTCTTGTGTAGACAATACCGTATTGTCAATTGCACATGTAATTTTTGCTTTTATGTAGTACTTTCTGCATTACTTTTTATGGAAGCTACTTTCTGAATCCACATGTTACCCATTAGATGATGCAATATGTTTCGAGTTTGTTATGTTGATTGTAACCTGCCTTAATTCAGCTACATTTAATAAGATTTTGTGGAGATCTTTAACATTGTACTGCATGCAAGCTGTTACTCATTGTGTTCTTATTTTATCAGGGGTATTGAACTTTATAGCTGTTTCAGAAAGAGATGAATAGTTTTTAAATACAGCAATGGCAGATTGATCTAACTGGAAAAGTGCATGTATGCATTTTGTTCCACAAACCTGAGAACTTCAGTGGCTCTTAACTGAAGCTGGTCAGAAACTCCATAGCAGTACTCGGATTGTTATAAATGGAAGTCATTCCATCTGAGAAATTCTTTGGCATCATTTTTCAGGGTAAAGTGGTATGTGTGACTTCCAGACACTCTTGATAGTATATAGTGAGTGTAGTGTTTTTTTTTAAAATGAAGCATTGTTTGATTTCCTAGTGCAATGTTGCACAGTTTCAGAAATAGAATTATACTAATTTAGGCCCTCCATTTGCAATATTGGGCCAAAGGTGACTGGTCTCAGAAGCAGCATTCTTAGCATTATTGGTTAGTATTACAAAAATAATATCATAACATTTTCACCAGGTGAGCCCTGGCAACTGAGAATTCCTCCCATCTATTGTCTTTACCTCCACACATATCCTGACACCCTTCCTTTCAAATTGTTATCTCTTATATATGGTCTCATATATCTGCTCTCACCTGTATTATTTCAGTCCTGGCACCTTTCCCCTTTGTTATCCCATGTTTCTGCTACTGTGTCTGTATTTCTCTCTCTCACTGCCATTTCCCTATCTCCACTGCTCTTCCTCCCATTTTCATTGTATGCCTGTGTCGCTCTAGCTGTCTGACATCCATTGACCTGCCTCTCCTACACATGCAGTCTGTGCTCCATTTCTTCTTTTGCTGTTGGACTTGATGGTAACTGTGATCTTGAATGCTAACACCCATTACACACAATCATCCGAGAAGACCACAGTATGTTATTTCTATTCAAATACTCCTTGCAATATTCTCTATTACAGGTAAAGGTCACAAAAAAAAGATGGCTGACTCAGCAGACCAAAGACTCCAACTTTGAGATGCCTCTGGAGGAGAGAAAAATGGAGTAGTGATTTCCTCAAGCACCAGAAGTGGAGCATTACCAGGGTCAGCTGGGTATGAGCTAATTGCACCTTATTGCAGCCTGCTCATCAGTATTGGTGTTTTGAATTACAAATAGCATATCTGTCGTTATAAGGGCCCATTTTCAAGCAAAGTCATAGAGAATTTATTTATTTATTGAGCAATACATAGCTGAGTATGGCCGTTTGAGCCATACT
Organism: Hemitrygon akajei; assembly: GCF_048418815.1. Classification (NCBI taxonomy): domain Eukaryota; kingdom Metazoa; phylum Chordata; class Chondrichthyes; order Myliobatiformes; family Dasyatidae; genus Hemitrygon; species Hemitrygon akajei. Next base: position 21,762,527 of record NC_133125.1, on the reverse strand, counting down.
GCCCCAACAACCCCACAACCCTGATTAACCTAATCTAATCATGGGACAATTTATGATGACCAATTAACCTACCCGGTACATCTTTGGATTGTGGGAAGGAGCCAGAGCACTTGTGGGGTCGGGGGGAGAACCCATGCATTCTGGAAAGCCCCTAGCTGTAATAGTGTCGTGCTGACTGCTGTGCCCCCCAAGATGTTATTAATTATTGCAATTAACCAGGTGCAAGCATTGGCCAAAGTATATATCGCAAAGTTGAACTTGAAAAGGGACTCACCACCTTTAAATTAGAAGTAAATGCATGTACCACCCATACATCAATGCTTTCCTTGCAGTATACATTGACAGATCAATAGTCCTTTATCAGCACTTTTGTTTATGTATGTAATCCAATATACGTAAACTTGCTTATGATAGACAACCAAACTAAAGATCTAATGAGATATCAATTCCATACAACTATCACAAAGAGATCAATAATTAAAGATGTTTGTGAAGTGTAATGCAGAATTCTGAGCATAAGGATCCTAAATCCTGTGAAGTTCTTTGCTGCGACTTGGATATCTTCATGAGTCATTACAGCTTTCATTGAAAACTTCTGTCTTGTGCAAATGTCTAGTTGTGGCATCTTCAGTTCCAGCATAAGCTCAAGAACCTAGAAAATGCAAGTCAGTGCTCACAAGAAAATGAAGGTTGCAGAAGAGCATACATTCGCATTTGCAGATAAGAGGCAGGCTTAGTGCTGAGAATAAATATTTCCTGGTAATTATTGCTGCAAGACAATCTAATGTTCTCCATTTCTTTTCAGGGTTTCTTTCCTGTGGTGAGAAAGGAAGCCTTAGACTGCATCCTGTTGCAGAAGAGCACTCCGCTGCACTTCTTCCTGCACAGCACCGGTCCAGTTACTGGAACAACAAGGGAATGGATTGAAGGGAATTGGTTTGTGGCATCAGTGGCTTATAGTTGGGTAGGAGGAGAATCAGACCTACCATCTCAGCTTCACAAAGTCGAGCCCTGTCAGTAGTGCTGAGTCAAGGATCGAATGAAGTCCATGAAAAGGAAGCATTTCGACGAAAGTCTTTGGTAGGCATTCTCAATTTTTGAAGCAGTATCTGTTATGCCAAGTTAGCTCCATGAGATGAATGGAAACATGGGCTAATCTATGCTCATGTTTTCTCTAGAGCTAGTGCAGAGCCAGAAGAACCTTGCTTGTACCCTAAGAGTAATCTGTTCTTCTGTGCCAGGCAATGCCAGTGCCAAGGAAATTCCATGGCTGAGAGAACAGGTTCTTTTGGGGCATAATCCTAGACCTTCAGTGCTCTGCTAACCATGAGCAAGCAGATTTCCTGGTACTGCAGCTTGCTTCTCTGCAAGACGTTAGTACTGCTGTAATGAAGAGGACAGCCTTGTTCCGTTGGCCCATTTGCCGGTTTCTAGATGGTTTAAAGACAGCCAGGTGCCATGAAGTCCTGTAGCAAGGCAGAAACTGAAAACTATGTCCTTTCAGAAGTCGAGATCCCTCCTGCAGCCTTCAACTGTCAGGTACTATTCTTGCCAGGGCACATAAGCCTGCAGACTGCAGGTGCACCATTTGCTATCTCTTAGTCTGGAGCTGGTCCATCAATGGTACAAGCTCATCATTGATGTTCTGACAGAACCATCTGCATTTGAATCAAGAAGGAAGCCAAGCATCAGACATGGGAAACACCATGGTAGGGATTCTAAACCTAACTAGAAAATCACTGCAACCAAAGTACAATTTGTGGTGAGTAGATTTTTAATCATTCTTATGTTAGTTTCCTTTGCAACAAATATTTTGTTTAATTTTTAAGTCTACACGTGCAGCACAAGCTGATTGGTGTCATCAAATTTATCTGACCAGATTCTGCTCATTGTTTTCATCAGTCAAACTGCACTACAGAACAAGATAACTACTAGGCCTCTGTTAGTCTCCTTTTTTTCAAATCTTTTAATTATTATTATTCAAAAATAACACAGGTATATCGAAGTAACAACTCTTACAATGCCATAAAAAAAGAAATTATCTTAAAGATTGAAAATTTTTGTGAATAAAAAAAACCCTACTAAGCAAGAAAAGTGAGAGGAAAAAAAAAGAAACCCATTGGGGGTACAACCCCAGAGCCATGCGTCATACAAAAACCTTCTAAAAATAAACATCAAGCCGCCAACAAGAAAGTAAGATATATCAAGAAAAAAAAATTGCACTGAGATAGAAGAAATCTATCAGTTAACTGAAATGATAATAACGAGCAAATGAGCCCCATCTCTTCTCAAAATCAAATAAAGGTTCAAAGATTCGACTTCTAATTTTCTCCAAGCTAAGACACAGCATCACTTGAGAGAACCATTGTGACAAGGTAGGTGCTGATATTTCCGATGGCCTTCCTAGCTATCAATGTAACAAACGCAATAACATGTTGGTCAGACACAGAAATAACATGGATATTTTGAGGAATTATTCCAAAAAGCACAGTCAATTTATTAGGTTGTAAGTTGATTCTGAATGCTTTAGAAATTGTTGAAAAGACTGACTTCCAGAACTGTTTTAATATAGAACATGACCAGAACATATGTGTCAGTGTAGCTATCTCAGTTTTACATCTATCACAATACTTGTCAACATTGGGAAATATTTTAGAAAGTCTCTCCTTCATCAAATGGTAATAATGTACAATTTTAAATTGAATCAGTGAATGACTAGCGCAGATTGAAGAAGAGTTAACCAGCTTCAGAATCTGCGTCCAATCCTTACATATAAAAGTCAAATTGAGTTCCTACTCCCAATCCTGTTTAATCTTAAGTAAAGGACACTTATCCCATTGTAATAATTATAAATTCTTCCAGTAGAACCTTTTATCAAAGGGTTCATATTCATAATAGTATCTAACAAGCCAGCCTCCAATATGTAAGGAAAATTACTTAAATATTTTTGTAAAAAATGTCTAAGATGATATTGTAAGAAGTGTGAATACGAGAGAATATTTATCAACTAATTGTTCAAAGGACATCAATCTGCCTTCTTTAAATAAATCCAAAAAAAATTTATACCTTTATTTTATCAAAGTAAAAAAAATTGGATCACTCTAGGAAGGTTTAAAAAAGTAATTATGATAATTTATACTACAAAGTTTAAATTTTTTAAGATTAAACAAATTTGTGGAACTGGAGCCAAATTTGTAAAGAGTGCTTAACCACAGGATATAGGTTTAAATTAGCAACTTTAGCTAATTGTATAGGTAGAGCAACTCCTAATAACGAAGTTAAATAAAACTGTTTCACAGCTCTCAGTTCCAGGTCTACCCAAATTGGCCGATCATTCCTATCACCCCAATATAACCAAAAGGACATATATCACAAATTAACTGCCCAATAATACATTCTTAGATTAGGCAAAGCGAGACCTCCATCCTTTTTCAACTTTTGTAAATGACATTTACAAATTCTTGGTCTTTTATTATCCCAAATAAAAGATAGAATAATAGAATCAATCCGATCAAAAAAACTTCTTAGTCAAGAAAACAGGAATATTCTGAAATAAGTATAAAAATTTTGGTAAAATCATCATTTTAACTACATGAATATGACCAACAAATGAAAATGTAAGTGTGCTTTATTAAATGAGTACTTCACAGAGTCCACTAAAGGAGGAAAATTGGCTTTATAAAGATCCTTATATTTTTTAGTAATTATGACACCTAAATATCTAAAAGAATCCATAACTTTAAAGGGAATATTATCACATATAGGGATAGATTCATTTAAAGGAAGTAATTCACTTTTACTAAAATTTATTTTATATCCTGAAAAATCTCTAAATTTGTCAAATAATTTTAGCAAAGCAGGAATAGATTCTTCAGGCTTAGATATATATACCAATAAATCATCAGGATAAAGAGAGATCTTGTGCATGGTCTCATTCACAAAAATCCCATGAATATTTTTGGCTTCACGAAGAGCAATAGCTGGGGGTTCTGATATTAATTTAAATAACAAAGGACTTAATGGACAACCTTGTCGTCCCCCGTGATAGCTGAAAAAAAGGAGACCTACAGTTATTAGTGACAACAGTAGCAATAGGAGCTTTATATATCATTTTAATCCAATTATTATAATTAATACCAAAACCAAATTTTTCTAAAACATTAAATAAATATTTCCATTCGACTCGATCAAATGCTTTTTCAGCATCCAAAGACACAACGCATTGTGGAGTTTTAGAAGAGCACGAATATATAATGTTAAATAGTTTCCAAACATTTGAAAAAGAATAACGACCCTTTATAAAGCCTGTTTGATCTTTAAAAATGATTTTACCCAAAATACTCTCCAACCGATTGGCCGTTATCTTTGAGAGAATCTTAACATCAACATTCAATAATGAAATAGGTCTGTATGAGGCACAATCAATAGGATCTTTATCCTTTTTGAGAATTAAAGAAATAGAAGCCTTATAAAAAGTAGAGGGTAAATCACTTTTCACAAAAGAATCTTTAAACATCTCGAACATATATGGAGAAAGCAATTTTCCAAATTTTTAATAAAATTCTACAGGGTAACCATCAAGTCCTGGGGCCTTACCAGATTGCATTGAAAAAATAGCTTTATGAATTTCGGATTCAGTAATTTAGGCATCAAGAGTTTTTTGATCCTCAGCAGAAATTTTAGGAAAATCAATCTTTCATTAAAAAAAAAGCGCATTCATTTCAGAAGAATCTACTGGACATTGAGATTTGTAAAGTTCAGTATAAAAATCTTGAAAAATCTTATTAATTTCTTCATATTCCTGAGCCAGGGTACCATCCTTTCTACGAATTTTCAAAATTTGCCTTTTGGCTCCAGTCGATTTTAATTGGGATGCAAGTAGTTTATTAGTTTTATCTCCAAACATATAAAATTGTCTCTTTACCGTAAGTAGATAACCTTCAATTGGATGAGTTAATAGTAGGTTATATTGTGATTGAAGTTCCACCCTTTTTATAAATAAGTCAATATTAGGGGAAGTCGCATAGATATTATCTAAATCTTTAATTTGCTTTGAAATTTTATCTAATTCTGCTTTAGTCTGTTTTTTAAATTTAGCTGAATAAGAAATAATCTGACCACGTAAAAATGCTTTGAATGTATCCCATATAATTAATTTGGACATGCATCCTATATCATCAAAAAGAAAAAATTCTTTTATCTGGCTTTCAATAAAACTGATAAAATCAGAGTTTTGCGATTAAAATCTGAGACATGCACCATGGTGGATGGGCAAAAATGACATCATCAAATTCAAAGGCAAACTCAAAGGCGCATGATCAGATATAGCAATAGTGTCATACTCACAGTTTTTAAAATTAGGCAAAAGGCGGGGATCGACTATAATATAATCAATCCTCGAATATTTTTTTATAGACATGCAAAAAAAGGAATATTCTCTGTTATCAGGGTGCAAATGCCTCCATAATTCGATCAAACCAAAATCAGTCAAAAAGGAGTTAATAAATGACGCAGAACGATTTGGAAGTCGCTGATTAGTTGAGCTCTTGTCAATCATAGGATTTAAACAACAGTTAAAATCCCCACCCATTATCAACATATTGTGGCGACCCACTTTCTGCGCAGGCGAACCGGCTCACAAATAGCCAGCGCGCGGGGGGAGACTTTGGTAATGCACCTCTGATGTCGTTTCCGCCCGGAGAGGGCGGGCACTAGGGATTAAATGCCAGTGCCGCGAAGTTTGAATAAACTAGTCTCGAAATGACTTACCGACTGTGTGTTGTTATTTTAGCGCTGTGTGTAGCACATTGCTACATTGGTGACCCCGACGGTCCAAACGGGATTTGGACCAAAGATGACTGACTCTTCATCTGTTCACGCAGTTTTGCTAAAACTGCTGACTTTCTGGATGCTGCGACCACGCGTGTGGTTTAGCCAAGCAGAAGCCCAGTTCCAGATTCGGCAGATATCCTCTGATTCCATGCGTTACTATCATGTGGTGAGCGCCCTTGACCAGGAGACGGCCGCCCAGGTTGCTGATTTCATACAGTCACCCCCGGAAGGAGGCAAATATGAAGCATTCAAAGCACTGCTCATTGGGACCTTTGGCCTCTCACAGTGTGAGCGGGGTGCCCGCCTGCTTCACCTGGACGGTTTGGGAGACAGACTGCCGTCAGCATTGATGAACGAGATGCTGGCCCTGGCTGACGGACACAAGCCCTGCCTCATGTTCGAGCAAGCGTGCCTGGAGCAACTGCCCGGGGACATACATCTGCTGCTGGCCGACGCAGATTTCAGCGACCCCCGGAAGGTGGCGGCCCAGGCAGACGTGTTGTGGAAAGCCAAAAGGGAGAGCGTGGCGTCCCTCGGTCAGATTACCAGGCCACACGCCCAACAGCGGACCAGACCAGGCCCAGCAGGGGGGCGCACACGACACAGAGGCAGGAGTGAGGACGACAGTGAACAGTGGTGTTTCTACCATCAGCGGTGGAAACCAGCCCCAAGAGGAAGAACCCGCAGCAGTCCTGGACAGACTACGTGAAAGGCTCGGCAACTTGGCCCCCGTACCGACTTCACAGCACGGTCGGACCCTGACCCATGTACCCAAAGACCTGCAGGACTGTAAGTTTGTGTTTGTATGAAGGAGCGGACACTGGGCACCGCTACAGCGGCCGTACAAGGGGCCATTCAAGGTGATCAACAACAACGGGTCCACGTACGTTCTGGACATTGGGGGGAGAGAGGAGGTTTTCACGGTGGACCGACCCAAACCAGCCCATGTGGACTTGGCGCAGCCGGTGGAGGTTCAGGCACCGTGGCGCAGAGACAGACCTCCCAAACAGAGGCTGATCCAGACTGTGGACATTGGGGGGTGTATTGCTGGTTCTGGGGGAGGGGGGGGGTTCTGTGGCGACCCACTTTCTGCGCAGGCGAACAGGCTCACAAATAGCCAGCGCGCGGGGGGAGACTTTGGTAATTCACCTCTGACATTTCCGCCTGGAGAGGGCGGGCGCTAGGGATTAAATGCCAGCGCCGCGATGTTTGAATAAACTAGTCTCAAAACGACTTACTGACTGCCTGTCGTTATTTCAGCGCTGTGTGTAGCACATCGCTACAATATATTTATTTAAATCGGGCAATAAAGCAAATACTTTTTTACAAGAAGGATCATCTAAATTAGGACCATAGAAATTGATCAAAACAACCTTTCTATTACAAATCACTCCTTTAACAATTAAACATCTACCATTAGAATCTGATTCAATATCCTCTTGAGTAAATATATTAGATTTAATAAAGATAGATACGCCTTTAGTTTTACTTTGAGAAGTAGCATGGAGCTGTAAGCCATTCTACCATCTTAAAAAAAACTATTTTGATCTCCCGTCCTATGTGTCTCCTGAGCAAAAATTATATCAGGTTGGAATCGGTTAATTATTTTAGAAGTCTTTTTTCATTTAATAGGATGATTCCAACCACGTACATTCCAACTTATTACATTAATCTGTTTAACTGCCATACTATAATTTTATTCTAATTTACTTTATATATGCGCAGAACACATACCAATACGGGATTATCAAAGATGTTGGTGATGAAGAATACAACCATATAGAAAACACGCATGTTCTGGAACCACCCAATGGGAAAAAACTCCTAACTCCAGACCCACCCACCCTCCCAAAAGCCCAAAAAAAGGCAAGTGAACTAAGAATACAAAGCCATGGCCACTCTGTCGGTCTCATCTCTCCCTCCTCCCAGCCAGTATACAAAAAAATAAAATGACCTTGCAAGAAAGACAGTAGTGTTTCAACAAAGGAAAGTGTTTACATTCCATCATATATTAAACCAAAAATGAAGCAAAATAATATAATCTCTTAGAGAGAAAAACCATCGCCATCTTAAGTTTAGTTTTAAATCTCTAAGAAAACTTTAAATTCGGTTATAGAACGCTATAATAAAACAGATAAAAATAGGTTAATAGTATATTTAACTGAACTAAATTTACAAAAATATTAATTAGTAATACCATAAGTAACTATACCTTATATATAAAAAGAAACCCTATTAGTAGGAAAAAAAACTACCAATTAGTAAATTAAGAAACAACAAAAAGAACATCAAACCAAATATTAGATAAAAGGAACAAATCCTTTTATCCTCTTTTCTCAGTCAAATATCTAATTAGCCATTTAAACAGTCAAACTTGAACCGTAAATCTTCTTTCCAAAAAAAAATCCAATAGGATGTAATGATGAACAGGTTTTCTTATCTTTTATTAATCTCTCAATGAAATACCCAAATAGCCTTCATATATCTTCTTTTCGAAATGTGAATAATATACAGATAATCCAACAGCTTTTCAGACAGTTCATTTGTTAGTAATGTCAGTAACGGTGACAGGAATAGCCTGAACAAAATCCAGTGCAGCTTTTGGGTCAAAGAAAGTACATGGAGAAGAATTAGGAGGAAAAACTTTTATTCTTGTCGAGTAACTCAAAGAGGGAAATAGTTTCTTATCATATGCTTGTTTCATTACCAAAGCAAATCTTGATCTTTGTTCCCTTACTTCTTTTGGATAATCGTCATAAAAACGGAGCTCAGACTCGTTGAATTTGAAAACTCTGTTTTCTTGCCTGTCGCATTATTTGATCTTTAATTTTAAAGTGATGAAAACAAACCAAAATAAATCTTGGTCTGCTTGAATCTTTAAATTTCGAAGTAGACGGTCTATGTGCTCTTTCAATAGCAGGCAGCTTTGATAAAATAGTTGGAAATAGAGTATGAAAGAGCTTACCAAAGTACACCGTTAAGTCTCCATTTTCAGCTCCTTCTTGCAATCCAACGATTTGTATATTGTTTCGACGAGACCTAGTTTCCAGGTCTATAATCTTATCTTGATATTTTTCCAAACGGATGTAGTTTCAGACAATTTTTGCTTAGTTAACTTCAATTCCTCTTCATGTTTCGTAACTTGAGTTTCCACATCTTTAAGTTTTCCAAGAAATAACTTCATTTCATTATTATTCTTTTCCAGTTGGTCCTTAATTGCCCTATTCTGATCTTGAATTGAATTCAGTGTCCGAACGATATCTTCAGCCCATGATGGCATTTCATCAGATCTTTCCTTCGGCATCTTTCCTTTTCCATTACCTTTGTCAATAGGTTTATGTGGATTCTTCCCACTTCTCATAGACATATTACTCCCCTTCAAGAATCAGCAATTAAAAACTTTAAATTCAAAATTTAAACTGGGGGGAGAGAGAGAAAACTAAGAGCAGCACAAAATTACTGCTACTCCATCAACAGACAGAGGCGGTCTCCCTCCGTTAGTTTCATGAGACCATGGATTTGCGCCTTTGGAAAGTTTCCAGGGCGCAAGCCTGGGCAAGGTTGTATGGAAGACCGGCAGTGGCCATGCTTCAAGTCTCCCCTCTCCACACCATCGATGTTGTCTAAGGGAAGGACAATAGGACCCATACAGCTTGGCACCGGTGCCATCGTAGAACAATGTGTGGTTAAGTGCCTTGCTCAAGGACACACACACAGCCTCAGCCAAGGCTTGAACTAGCGACCTTCAGATCACTAGATGAACGCCTTAACCACTTGGCCATGCGCCAACACAAAAGATGATTATCAATTTAAAGAATGCACTTTACACTCTGTCGGTCTATACTGCAAGGACATAACTTTCCGTACTTGGGCGATGCTCTTCCATTTCTTGGATAACTGTCATCTGTTCATTCAAAGTAAAGTACAAATTAACCTAACTCTAAATATGAATTCAGGATGCCATTTCATGAGGCCATGTGGGCTTACTCAGGCTACTTCACCAAGTGAAATACAATGTCTTTTTGCAGCTTTTGGAGTCCCTGTCATCTTTATACTTATTAGTAATAGCTAAATGGTCCAAAGGCAAATAATCATGATTTATTGTAGAGGTAAAGCTTCCACAAAAACTGGCAGTGACTCTGACATTCTACTCCCTGGGCTGACCCAGTAGCCCATGAGATCCCTTTGAAAACGTGATGATGATCCTGGTTTATTTCACTATGGGATGCCAACATCAGCAGTTCATGCCATTTTCCATGGCTTGCTGTTTGAGAAATGATTTAATAATTCAAGTCATTATTGGGAGAGAATTCAGAAGAGGAAAAATAGACCTTTGTTTGAAACACATCTTTCAATAGCACCAATATCACATTCCTTTTATAGGGCCTGCGTGTGCCTCTCAGAATGCGATGTTGTGTTTCTAATTGTGTAGCTTAATATGTCAAATTGGTTGCAGTTACCATTGCAGTTTCAAATGAGACCACAAGTAGTTTGATCAAGAGAAATTTTGACTGTAAACCAAGAACTATGAGTCTTGGGAGATAGATACACAGCATTGAAAACAGGTCCTTCAGCCCACTGACTCTGTACTGGCCATCAACTGCATAGTTATATTAATCCTACTTTAATCCTGTTTTCCATTTTCTCCACGTTCTTGTCATTTCAAAAGATTCTGTCACCCACCTACACAAGGACGATTTATAGTGTCTAATTGCCTTCCCAATGCATGTCTTTGGGATAGCAGAAGTAACAGGAACACCCAGAGGAAGTCCATGCAAATCACAGGGAGAATGTGCAAACTCCACAAGGGCAGCAGCTGAGTCTGGTTTCGACTCTGGTCTCTGGCTGTGAGGCTGCACCTTTGGTTCTGGCACAATGTTGCCTTTATTAATCAAGAGGAAGTTAAATACCATCCTGACCTCACTGCAGATCCTTAATACTTTGTAAGTGTTCTGACCTTAACATCGACTGCTGAACTAGACAGTCCAAACATCTCTGAAGTTTGTAGTTGGGAAGCTGTTTATCATGATAGGAATTGACACAAAGATAGAGCAGACGCTTATTGTGAAAAGTAGAGGTAGTCACCAGATAATGTTGAGTAACATATTTATCCATTTCAATTATGATAATGATTTTCTCTCAAATATTTTCCATTTGAAGATGGTTTATTTAATGTTTTAGAGCAACTGGAAGCTGAATCAGAAATTTAGACTGAGAGAAAATCTGTCCACTTTAAGCAGAGTAACTTTCTGGAAGACAATAGTTGTAGCACTGTGAAAATGGCAGTAAATGATAAACTTACTGAAGATCATAATCAGGGTATTAAATACCCCCGCAAGTCTCTGTGATGTGATAATGAGCAAGGATGGATATTGTGGATGTGAAAATATTTCTGAGTGTTTTGAAATTGCAGAACTTATTAATTTTAGCCAGTCACAGCTGTTATATATGTCCCAAAATTGATCCTTTAGGAATAAGACCCAACCCCTGCTCAATCTATTTAGAAATCCAGCAAATCTGCACTCATAATCACAGTCCCATCAGCAGTTAATGAAGAGCAGTTGGGCTGCACTCTGCTGTGTTTAGCAGCCCAGGTGATCTACTGTTGGTATATCCTGAAAGGTTGAAACATGGCATGGAATTCCTGATGCTGACAGTGTGGACTATGTGACTCCTCAGCCTTGTCATCTTCCCCTTAATTAGCAGCTTGTAATTGTCATGGTGCAGCTTTTACCCTGTTGTTCCTGTTCTCGGTTGTGGTCCTCACTTTTTATAGGCAGTGACTGAGCATGTCTAATAGCAAAATTATGTTTTATGCAGCAGATTACATTGTGGAATAAAGCATCATCTTTGTTTGATCATTCATAAATTGAACATCACTTCCCTGCACAAGCTCCAAATTTCTTGATTCCCTTAGATAAGTATAATTATCTTGAATGTATTAAGGGACTAAGTATCCTTATCTGTCTTGTATAGAGAATTTGAAAAAAAAAGCACCACCCACTGAATGAAGAAATTCTCTCACTTTTGTCCTGGATGCTATCACCTTAATTTGAGATTGTGACCACTGAAGAACGTCATTCTTGCACCTGTGTTGTTAAGCTCCAAAAGAATTTTGAATTAAAACAAGAAATGCTGAACATGCTCACCAGGTCAGGCAGCAATTGTGTTGAGTGAGACAAAAGTAACATTTTAGCTCAAATTTTTCCATTGGAACTGCAAAAGGGAGAAAAAAGTTAGTAAAGAAAATTGGGGAAGTGGATGATGGAAGTCTGTGTCAAGGATTGCCATCGTGATAAACTTCTGAAACCATCAAATAGGGTTGTTAGTGTGAAAACAAACCAAGGGCATATGAAATCAAATCAGACAGGAGAGGAGAAAACAAAGAGATCTTCAATTCTCTTTAGAATCTCATTTTTCAATGGGATTACCTCTCACTCTCAAGAGTACAAGGCTAAGTTGTTTAATCTATCCTTGTACAATAAACTTCCCATCTCAGGTATCTGACTAGTGAACCTCTCTTATACTAGGAAAGGAGACCAATTTAGTGCTCATTTTGCAGTTGCTCTCTCACTAGGTGCTAAACATCTTAGACTCAGATCTCTTGCTATAATGGCCAGCATGCTAATTGTGTTCATAACTACAGTCTGGAACTTGATGTTAACTTGGACTGTGTGCATGGGTAGCTCCCTTTGAACATCAACATATTTCACTCCTCCAGATATAGCATTTGTCAGTAGTTGTGGGCTAGAATAATCTTCAGGTGATAAGGTGTTAGAATGAGCTTGACTTTGTCTGTAAAACCAGTATGAGACTTCATTTGAGACTGATAACAATAAAAATTATTTTATGGGAGTGTAGTAATGTTTATCACTCATGTTTATCCACTGTTCTTTAAGGACCAAAGCATGGCTTCCTACAAAGTGTTGGAGAATTAATTCATATGTACTGAGCTTTGCGTTGCCTCCTCTGACCTGTGCCCAAACAGATCTAGGTTTATCAAGTTGAAGTTTAATTGTAATTCAACCATATACATGAATACAGCCAAACTAAAAGGCGTTCCTCCAAGGCAAAGGTGTAAACCACAGTATCAACCGTCACATACAGCACATCTAATTAACAGAAAAACAGTCTCAAAAGAATAGCCCCGTCACTAAGTGCTGTGGCATGCAGATTGATAATGCATGGGGTGTTGACCTGGAGACACATTTCTGCAAGGGCAAGCACGCAACAGTCCTAATCACACACTAGTGCTGCCACAGATGAATGCAATCCAGCTTGTCTTCTACTGAGCAAGCTCTGGAGGGCAGCACTCAATCCAGCACAGACTTGAGCTCTCTCTCACACCGCCTCCGGCATCTTCCTCCATAGGCACCTGCAATAGGCAACCCTGTAGCACAAGGGTCTGGTCTGCGCAACTGATGCCATGCAGCACTCCTACTGTGAGTTTCACCAGTGAACTGGACTTGCAGTATTCTATATTACTGATATCCAGCAGGGTCTTGTGATCACAAGAAAAGTGTCCAGGAAATTCATTTGCTCTATCCATTTTACTGTACACTGCCTCCAAGCACCACCTCTGAAGCCTTCCTCCTTGGGTAGACGTAGCAGGCAGTGCGAAACAAGTCCAGCTGCACTGCCATTGGCTTACAGCTCTTGATGTTCTCAGTATCCAGCATTGTCTTGCACTTGCCGATCAAAGCAATGAGGGAGATTGAAACATCGAGACAAATGTAGAAGTTTGGAGATCGTTTGGGTGTTCCAGTGCTCTGCAGTCTCCGAGAGGATTCGGGGAGGCAGAGGCAGAGTGTGTGATCCTCGTAGTGGGCAGGCTGCAGGACAAGCACAAGCCACTGATTAAAGCAAAATGGGAGATTGTAACACCGAGGTGAATGTGAATAGTGAACATCAGCTGGCTGTCCTTGACTCTATCAGAAAGGGGAGAGCCTGCCACTGTGTTTTGGATATGGACTTAGACTATAAACATTTTTTCAGTCTTGTAGTTCTTCTTATGTTCTGTGTTTTTCACCTGATCTTGTTTATTTTATTGTGTACAGGAAGGGGGACTTGGGGGTTGATGCGCTTAATCCGTTTTGTTTGTTCTTTTGCATAGGAGGAGGGATTTGGGGGTTGATGTATCTGTTCGTTTTGTTCATTTTTTTGTGCGGGAGGAGAATTTCACGGTTGATATGCCTGTTCCATTTTCATTCGTTTTTTTTTTGAGTGGGGAGGGGGGATTTGGCGGGTTGCTGATCGTGCTGCCTTTCTTTCTTGTTTTCATGGCTACCTGGAGAAGAAGAATTTCAGAGTTGTATACTTTGATAATAAACGAACCGTTGAACCTTTGCGATGCAAAGGATGAATAATTAAACCTTTGGTCCTGGAGAAGCCTCTGCGACTGAGCGTGCTGCCATCTTATCTTTGCTAGTTCTAGGCAGGTGTTCATTATTCATTAGTTTTGAATGCCGCATTATTTTCCAGGATGCAAGGGAAGAGTCAAACTACAGTGTGAGTGTGCACGAAGTGAGCTGACAGTCTTCAGATTATAACAGCCTGGCCATAAATGCAGATAAGGGGTTAATGTTTTTTAAAATTTAAATACTTTACCAATATAGGTGTCACTGATAGGGCTGGCATTAATAGCCCATCCTCATTTGCTTTTGAAATGTTGAGGCATAGCCATCAGTGCAGAAGTTCTTTTGACAGTGCACCCACAGTGCTGTTGGATTAGAAAATTTGAGATTGTATCTGCATAAAAGTGAAGGTACTGCAATAGATTTCCAAGAAGGAATGGTGTTTAACGGAGGAGAAATAGCCAGAAACTTGGTGCCTTTGTCATCCTTGATTGCAGCAGTCACAGTTTAAGGAGGTACCGTTATAGTAGGCTGATGTGTAACTAGCAAATTTTGTGATGGGAGACATTCTAGCCGTGATTGTGGATGGGATGCTAGTCAGCTGCATTGCTTTACCAGAATGGATTTGGACTGGGTGAGTGTTGTTGGAGATGCACTCATCCAAAAAGATATAGTTGCCTTGAACATGGTGGAAAGACTTTTGGTGTCAGCAGGAGAGCGGAGACTTGGCACAGGAGAGCGAAACTCTGAATTGCGTATGAACCACAATATTTATGTGCTGCCCAGTTTTGTAATTATTAGTGATGATCTCCAGGATGTTATAGCCATAGTCATCCCATTGAATACTGGGCCAGATGGTTGTGCACTTGTAATAACAATACCCATTTATCAACCAATGCCTGGAGTTTTTCTTGGGTAATTTTGCATACAGGTGTGGTCAGTTTCTCTTAGGAGTTGCAAACAGAATTGGAATTAATCAGTGAACATCTCCACTTCTGATGTAATGATCATTTGAAGCTGTTGAATGTGGTTTGGCCAAGGAAGCTGTGCTGAGGAACTTCTGCAGGGGTGGGATGTTTGGCCTCCTGTGGCCGGCCACAGCCATTTTCCTGTGTGAGACATGATTATAGCCAATTGAGTACTTTCCCCTTGAAGACTTTTGACTTTAGTTTTGCCAGAGCCTCTCAATACCAGTGAGTTAAATGCTGACTTGGTGTCAAGGGAGATCATTCCCAACTCAGTTCACCATTTGTAAAAGTAGAAAGTTCTGTGACTGAACTCATTATCCAAGACCATTGCAATGAAAAATTTCATTATTTTTTTCGTTACTCTTTTTTTGATTACAAGGTGAATTGATATCATCAGTGGATGCATAAATATGTGAAAATTAGTTCCACTCTGCATTAACAACATGTTTGACAACCTAGTAGTTGTAATTTTTGAAATGTGCAAATAGGTTTTCCTCCCAAGATTTGTCTGTATTTCTCTTGAAAACTAATTGCATATTTCTACCATTCCCTCTGTGGATGAGAGCAATATGGACATGGTGCTACTTTTCTGGAGCAGATAGGCTGCCTCAACTGGTCTAGTATGTCCAGCTCTCCACTCTTTCATGCATGGTTCTACTTGTCAATATGAAACAAAATGTGGTTCACCCAGATAGGATGAAGTAAGTGAAACATGAGCACGTTACATAGATTGATTAGGTATTTCAAAAAGGAGGTGGAAGTTAGATGTTCACATTTAGCATTCACTAGCTAATGAAGTATCTTAAAACTACATAAGCCATGACCATACTTGTGATCATGACTTCATGAGGGCATGGAGCAACCACTCCCCGCTGAACATCGATGGCTCCTCGGTAGAGATCGTTAAGAGCACCAAATTTCTTGGTGTTCACCTGGTGGAGAATCTCACCTGGTCCCTCAACACCAGCTCCATAGCAAAGTCTCTACTTTCTGCAAAGGCTGAGGAAAATCCATCTCCCACCCCCATCCTCATCACATTCTACAGGGGTTGTATTGAGAGCATCCTGAGCAGCTGCATCACTGCCTGGTTTGGAAATTGCACCATCTCGGATCGCAAGACCCTGCAACGGATAGTGAGGTCAACTGAGAAGGTCATCGGGGTCTCTCTTCCCGCAATCGTGGACATTTACACTACATGCTGCATCTGCAAAGCAAACAGCATTATGAAGGATCCCACGCACCCCTCATACAAACACTTCTCCCTCCTGCGATCTGGGAAAAGGCACTGAAGCATTCGGGCTCTCACAACCAGACTATGTAACAGTTTCTTCCCTGAAGCTATCAGAATACCCAGAGCCTGGACTGACACCTTACTGCCCTATTGTCCTGTTTATTGTAATGCCTGCACTGTTTTGTGCACTTTATGCAGTCCTGGGTAGGTCTGTAGTCTAGTGTTTTTTTTTTGCTCAGTGTTTTTTTTTTACGTAGTTCAGTCTAGTTTTAGTACTGTGTCATGTAACACCATGGTCCTGAAAAACGTCTCATTTTTACTGTGTACGCTGCATAGCAGTTATGGTTGAAATGACAATAGAAGTGATGACTTGAACTTTGTAATCTGATGCTTCAGTAAAATTACTTGGTTATTGTTTGATAATCATTTTCCTGCAGTAAAAAACCTGTTAGTTTAACAAATTTTAATACTATTTATGATTGAATTACGTTTTGTGATGCTGACTGATTCTGACTGAATCTGACTGATGCTGACTGATGCTGACTGATTCTGACTGATGCTGACAGAAGTGATGCTGACTGATTCTAGTCTATGCTAATCCCTTTCCCCTGGAACTACCGTAGATTCCGGATTTTAAGCCGCTACTTTTTTCCCACATTTTGAACAGCTTTGAACTTTGCGGCCAATAATCCAGAGCGGCTAATACATTATTTTTTTCATGCCGCCTCGTAAACATTTTGCCTCGTAACAGTAGACCAATAAAATTGATGAGTAGTTCACAGAGGTCCAATGAAATTGTACGATAAATCAAGCGCACTTTCACAATTAAATTATTGTAAATCAGTCATTTGTACTCACCCTCATCAACATGGAAAACACTCGAAGCATTGTGCTACCTACCCTACTTAGTTTAAACTATATTTGTTTTCTGTACTACATCGCGGGATGCTATGACGTCACACCCGGTTTCACGGCGTCTTGTGGGAAAATGCCGTTTGCGATGAAACGGAAAGGAGGGGGGAGCGGATTACGCGAGCGGCTTTGGATCCGAGCGAAATCTGCTTTTAAATGCCGTTTGCGATGAAACGGAAAGGAGGGGGGAGCGGATTACGCGAGCGGCTTTGGATCCGAGCGAAATCTGCTTTTAAATGCCGTTTGCGATGAAACGGAAAGGAGGGGGGGAGCGGATTACGCGAGCGGCTTTGGATCTGAGCGAACTCTGCTTTTAAGTTAAAGGTATCAATAACTTTTCCTGGTAGGCTGCAGTATATATATTTTTTACCAGTCGTTAGGAGATATTGGAATGTTGTTCAGTAAAGAAGTATACGCAACGTATATTTAAAAGTAGCCGCGTACGGGCACGGTTCGAAAAAAAGCATTTGCAATATGTATTTGTTTTTGTTACCATATGGATTTAATTAAAAGTTAAAAAAATCCTCACGTGTAATATCTTTCTGTGTAAATATCTCATATTACAACGTGGGACACCTGCGGCCGAAAATCCGGTGCGGCCTAAAATCCGGTGCGGCCTTTACATTTAAAAAAATGATTTTATTTCTAAAATTAGTGCCAGCGGCTTAAAATCAGGTGCGCTCTGTAGTCCGGAATCTACGGTAGTCCATATCCCTCTGACTCTCCTATCCAAGTACCTGTCCAAATGCTTTTCAAACATATAATTGTATCTGCCTCTACCAAGTCCTCAGGCGGCTTATTCCAGATGGCCACCATCCACTGTGTGGGAAAACTACCCCTTCAGATTTCTTTTGAGCTTCTGCCCTCCCACCTTCAACCTGTGCCCTCTAGTTCTACACCTGCCCGAGAAAGAAGTCTACCCATTTGTGCTATCTTTGCCTCTTACAATTTTCTATTTATCTATGAAATCACCCTTCAATCTTAATATTCATTGAGAATAGACCCAGCCTATCTAATCCCTAAGAAAGTACAACTTACATAAACAGCTTCATCCATTTTGTGTATGTGTAATTCCAGGACTTCATGTTTCTTTAAGTTTCACTGTTGTTTCCCCTTCATAACATTAAACTCTAGATTCAGAAACAATGCCTTTTTTGCAAATGTCACCACTGTTAGTTAATATAGGCTTATTAGTTTCAGTAATGGGGAAGTTGTTTGAATCTATGATCAAGTTGGAATGATTTTAAACAGTGAGTTCTTGTGAACGTTGGAGTTATGGACCTGTAAATTCATGGCAGATTAATCAGATTACTTCTGTGTTTGAGGAGGCCATCAAAATGACATTGGATAATGTCTAATCACAGACAAGAAAAGAAGTCTTTGGTGTAGACTTTCAGGTGTCCAGCTAGCCTGCAGCCCATGTGGCAAGTTATAACCAGAACTCTGTATTTCAGATTTAAAACTGCTCATAAAGGTATCGAACTGTGTAACTTATTTTCTAAACAGAAGTCACTGTTTTGATTGACACTGTAAAATAAAGCTCTCAGACATGTGATGCAGTTAAAATAAAAATATGGTAAACTTGCTGTTTAAAAATAATCGTTTTGGTCTTTTGTTAATTACTTTAAACCTACATGTAAAAAATAACACACCCTCTCTTTGTTCTGCTTCAACTTTGTGCATACTTCATTTCTGTAATTTAAGATGTGCTGAGAATTTGTATCTAATTATTAATTTTCAGTGTAGACGATGGAAAGTTGTTGAAATTTTTTTAAAATAATTTTTTTTGCAGCGGTATTAGCTAATTTTTTTGTTTGTTTTTGTTTGTAGTGATGGGTCAAGAATCTGGGAAGGCAGCTTGGTCCAGACCAGCAGGAGGTTATCAGACTCTCACTGGAAGAAGATATGGGAGAAGGCATGCTTATGTTAGCTTTCGGCCCTCCATTGGCAAGCCATGGAAACATGATGAGCACCAGTGGGAAAGAATGGAGCCAAACACTGTTGCGAAAGATAATGGTTTATGTGTGTTGTATTTTAAGTATAATACGTGCCGTCTCAGAAGAATTAAGTAGATTTGTGCTTTCAAAAATATGAGAAAATAATAAGATGCTGAAATGTTTGGAGCCATCAGATTTAAACCACAATTCTGTCAACCACATCTCATAATGATAGATTAATACAAACAATTTATGAAAGTCATTGATACATGTATTCATTGAGTAGAGTAACTTGTCATATTTGATTTTACCTTTAGCTAGCAGTTCAAATCTGTGACTATTAGAATCAGCCTTTCAACTTTCGCCGGTACTGTTACAGATATTAATTTTGACATGTTTTTAAAGAAATCTTTTATTCAGATGTGATAGAAAAGTTGTCAAAGTGAATTCTCTGCTAGGTTCAGTGTTTGATTCGTATCCTAGGTTCATTCTTTCCTGAGATTGGGAAATATTTTTGGCCTCCTACCCCATAGAAAATAGTTGAAACTAATATTGAATTAAACTAACAATGCATTGAATATTTTTTGTTCCCTTTCTCATTCTCACTTCTCTCTTACTGGGAAGAGAATTTTAGAAGTAATTGCTGACCTGCAGTAACAATGGCATCTATGCTTTTGTGGTTAGAGCTATAAAAATATAAGCACTGTTTTAGCCTAATTCATTTTCTAGTAAGATAAAAGGATATTTTGGAGGATTTCTGATGTAATGTCAGTGAGGTTTCTAAGAACTTACTGACTTCTCTAAAGTGGTCTTTGCACTACTTCTCCAGGGCAATATCAACACCATCATGAGTGATGAAAATTGTACAGTATGTCATTGGCACATATTATCCCATGATATCCTTGGCTAGGTTTTCAGCAACATGAAGGAGATTGCTACCCAGTCAAATGTTCTTTCACCCCTTTGAGAATTACAGTATTCTCTTCAACTGCTTCAGAACTATCTTGATTTTGACCTTTTTCAGAGGAGAAATCAATTAATGCAACTTGGGGTTGATTTGTTTTGTGTAGTAAAAGAAAATTACATTTAGGGTGTAAGAAGGAAGCTCTTTATGTTGGTTTCACTGGGCAAATTTGAATAAAATTTCCATGATATGTCTTAAGACAGGGTAGATGGAATAGGGTTTGAATAATGCCGATAAGAAGAAATAGGTTTGTCAAGTTTATGACAACATAAGAAAATAGATGCCAGATGGGGCCACTCAGCCCCTCAAGTGTCCCTGCCATTCACAAGATGCTGGAGGATCTCAGCAGACCAGGCAGCATCTATGGAAGAAAGTACACTGGACATTTTGGGCTGAAACTGAAACATTGACTGTACTCTTTTTACATAGATGATGCCTGGCCTGCTGCGTTCCTCCAGCATTTTGTGGGTGTGGCTCGGATTTCCAGCACCTGCAGATTTTCTCTGGTTTGTCCCTGACAATCAGTATGCTTATGGCTAATATGTGACACATCTTCTCTGTGCCAATTCCCCATAGCCTTCAATTCCCTGATGTTGCAAAAAATCTACTTGTATTCTCTATAGGTACCCCAAATGATCTAGCCTCCACAATTCTGTGCTTGAGAATTTTAAAGGTTGACCATTAATTCCACGCATGTCAGTTTTGCATAACTGCCCCCTAATCTTTTTGATATGCCTGCATGTTTGAGTTGTTCTCAATAGAGATGTTTTCAATTTATGTCTCCTAAGGATCTGTTATGCCTGGATTTTGTTACCCAGATACTACTAAGTGCCAAGGAATATAGATCTAAATTTTTGAGCTACTCACGACAAGGAAACACTCTCATCCCATGATTTGACCTGGTGCTTTTACTTGAATTCTACCAATTACCAGATCTCAGATTCTCTTGATTGAATTAACAAGAGATTAGTGATCGTGGGAATCAAAGGTGGGAACTTGAAGTGAAAATTGATAGCCAGTGTTATGATGAATAATCACAGCAACTTTTTGAAGTTCAATCTTCACATTTAAACTTGGATGTATAGAAAACATGCAGCACAATACAGGCCCTTTGGCCTACAAAGCTGTGCCGAACATCTCCTTATCTTACCTAGGCTTACCCATAGCCTTCTATTTTTCTGAGCTCCACGTACCTGTTCAGGAGTCTCTTAAAGAAAGACCCTATCGTTTCTGCCTCCACCACTGCCCCCGGCAGCCCATTCCACGCACTCACCACTCTCTGCATTAAAAGAAACTTGCGCCTGGCACCTCCTCTGTACCTGCTTCCACGCACCTTAAACCTGTGTCCTCTCGTGCTAGCCATTTCAGCCCTGGGAAAAAGCCTCTGCCTATCCAGTAGTTTTATGTGGCTGCATTGTGTTGCAGCCACCCTGACAACAATCTCCTGAGATTAGTGAACTCAGAATCAGGTATATTATACTTGCATAGGTCATACATTTTGTTGTTTTGTGGCAGCAGTACAGTGCAATACACAAAAGTTACCACAAATTACAGTATACATTAAAAAATACTTTTTAAAAAACAAATGGAGCAGAAAGAGCATAATAGTGTGGGTTCATGAACCATTCAGAAATCTGATGGTAGGGGGGAGGAAGCTATTTCTAAATTACTGAATGTACATCTTCGGGCTCCTAGAAGAACATAGAACAAAACAGGCCCTTCGGCCCACAATGTTGTGCCGACCCTTAAACCCTGCCTCCCATATAACCCCCCACCTTAAATTCCTCCATATACCTGTCCAGTAGTCTCTTAAATTTCGCTAGTGTATCTACCTCCACCACTGACTCAGGCAGTGCATTCCACACATTCCACTCCTCTGTCACTTAATTGATGTTAGGAATGAGAAATGGACATGTCCTGGATGGTGTCCTTCATTATGGATACTGCATTCTTGAGGCATCATGATGGTGGGGAGGCTAATGCCCATGACAGAACTGGCTGAGTTCATGACCTGCAGCCTTTTATGATCCTGTGCATTCACGCCTCCGTGCCAGAGTGTGATGCAACCTGTCAGAATGCTCTCCACGGTACATCTGTAGAAATCTGCTCAAGTCTTTGGTGGGATTTGGTATGTCAAACTCCTAATGGGATATAGCCTCTGGCATCCCTTGTTCATAGACTGGGGTCTTCTCTCTCTGTGACACTAGGGCTATGAGACTACTGTTGTGTTTCGTGTCTGCCAACTTTACAGTGATTTGGCCCGCTAATATGAATTGATACAGAGGCTTTGGGCCTGCTCCAAACTGCCGCAGTGATTTGGACCAAGGATTCGGTTTGGTTCGGAGTGCTTTTGTTTTTGCTGTTCACAGCTATTTGCTTGATTTGATTTGTGTTTTTTTTTCTCTTTCTCTGTGGGCAGTGGGGGTCGGTCATAGTTTGTAAAATTGGGTGCTTTCAGGTACCCTGCTTTGTAACTGCCTGAAAGCAAACAAATCTCACGGTTGTATAATTTATACATTCTTTGATAATAAATATACTTAAAATAATGCTGGGCCCAGGACAGATCTCTAGAGGTAGCGACACCCAAGATAAGCTGCTCACCCTGTCTGTCCACTGCTTGATGAGAACTGCTGTGTGTTCTCCTGATTTCCCTTTCCTGAAGTCCACTACCAGTTCCTTGGTCTTACTGCAACACCACTCAACCAGCAGATCTACCTCACTCCTGCACACATCTTCATCACCATCTGAGATTCATTCAGATCACATTAGCATTAAATATTTGCAAGCTATTCTTACTGTTTTGCAAAATGCTATGAAGACATATAGCATTGTCATTTGAGTTATAATATTTTAATAGTTTAATTAAGATATAGTTACTAATTAACACTTTCTCCAGTCCTTAAGCAGTTATTCAAGTGCGTTGTCATCTCAGATTTATTTCAGATTTCTCAACCTTTTAAAATAAATACTTAGTATTAAAAGGCAATCTTGTGTATGTTGTAATCTTCATTTTGATTTTTAAAATGTTTGTAGGGTAGTTGAAAAATCAGTGGCCTTACAATCTGGCTTGCTGCCTGCTTTGCCTACTTGATGATGTCATTATTACTAAAATCTCAGGATTCCCTGCTATCATTTCACCATTTCCAGCAAAATTCAAGTTAGTCTTTGAGGCAGTGAAGAGAGCAAGAAGTCATTAAAAATTCTAGTTTGATAATCTGTTCTGTACATTGCAAAATTGATACTCTTGAAGGTTGATTTGTACATTGGTACTGAATAACTAATTGTTTAGTATTTGAAAACTTACAGAAAAGTCATTTGTAGTTTAATTAAAGCCGGATACACAACTTTATGGGTTATGTTTAAAAAAACCCTTATTGCCTGAATTTTCAGAGTGCATTGTTATGGATGTTAAATATGAATTTAGTAGACACTGAGAAATAAGTTTAGATGCCGGATTGTAATCTGGCTCATACTTGAGACTTGTCCTGGATACTACATAATAAATGCAAGTTGATGCTTCAGATAAAATTTTAAATTTATTACTTTGTATACATAAATTACAATTTTTAGTTTTCATTTTTGCTGGTAGCTTCAGCAGCAGCTTCTGGTTCCCCAGACTAAGTGACGCATAACTGTTGGGCCGCACATCCTCATCCGTGTGGCTTACTGATTGGGGGGGTGGGGGGTGGGAATGCTCTTCCTGTATCTTCCCTGTTTACCGATCATCCAGAGCCTTTCGGTTGTTTAGTGGAGTCAGACTCTTCATGACCTGATGAACGTAGTGTCCATAGGGTTTTCATGGCAAAATATGGATGTAGATTGCCAAGCATTTCTTGTGTGCAGATTGGACTCAGCACCATCTACCTTGAAGTCCAGTGCTGCTGCCACTACACCATCAGCTGGCCCAGAACCTTTCTGTTATTTAAAGATTTGAGTTCATTTTGTATATTCATGTCAATGCTGCTGATTTATTGACCATCTTTGGAAAGATTGAGGAATGAGGAACTTGTCTAAGTAAAGAAGCTTTTCTCGAGCTCCTATCATCACGTAATAACACAAAGCCTAAATCTTCCAAATATTTACAACAGTATTTAACAATGTGTAACCAAGGATTTTGCAAGACCAGTTTAAAGTGATATGCTGTTAATTTTCCATCTTGCCCAATGAAGTTTGAGGTGACAGAGGTTTAAAATTCATATTATGTTGGACATCACCAAATAGCCTAATGAGGAATATAATTAATGGGAATGATAAGGATTGTTCTGGACTTGCATCTAGCTGGTCAAAGTTTAGAAGACGCCAAGCTTATTTATCTCAAGCTAAGCTTTTTCTATTAAAATTCTATACAGTTCCTCATTGCAATACAGTTCTTGCAAAATTATACCATGAAGTAACAAGTCTGTGCAATGCAATTGACCTTATATTTGTTTTCTAAGTTTAAGCCTATGAGTTTAAAAAGAACATGAAAATGAAGGCCTATATGATTCTAATGCCAAACCATTAGATTTTGAGGTAACTTAGATGGCAGATTAACCAAGTTTTACCATTTAATATTTTGATTTCTGATTTTACCTCATTGCTAGATTTACTAAATCAGTTTTTAGTTACAGCATTGTACTGATGATGTCTGGGCTGACTCCAGTAACATGAGTATAATGCTCTTGTACTTCTTGCCGATATGCATATAGTTTAGAAATTAATAATTATTAAGCGTGTAATTGAGTACTTGAAATTAGTGCAAAGCGTGTACAATTGTAAACATTTTTCATGTACCAAAACCCAGATTTATAAGTGTGTGCTGCCATATGTGGTATGGATGTCAAATTGCTAAACTTTATTCTCCGAGTTGAAGTAGACTGATTGAAAGTGAGTGAGTTTTGAAATGTAGGCAAGAAGTGATCTGGATGGTCTATATAGGAATGCGGTGTGTGGACAATGGTCAAGTGAGTTTTGGAATCACTTGTATGTTTTACTACTAGAATATGAGTATTAAATGTATTGAAATACCTACGGAGTGAAAGTGGCAGGTAGTCAGTTATATTAGGGCAGTAGATCTCCAGTATACAGCAGAACTCTGATAACTTGCTACCCCTTTGATCCAGAATTCCGACGCATCAGCATCTGGCTCACGGGCCTTGATTCCTTAAACTCACTACGTTCAGTGGAAACTTCATTATACTACTTTTAATATTTATTTATATTTCTGTGTATTGTCTGAATCAATGTTGAATTAAAATTATGTTGGGATATAAATAGGAGTATTATCCAGTGATGCAAAAGGCTGGAAGGTCTATAGTCCAGCACCAACAAATTCCTGAGGATGGTTTCAAAGTTTTACTGTAAATTATCTAACTGATGTAAAATGACAATATGTAAACCTGTTTATTCTTAAACTATTTTATCTTCTGTAAGCTGAACTATTACCCCGGTATTTAGTTTGCCCTTAATTTTTATTACAGCCGTTTGTGAAGCAGCTAAACAAGTGTCTTTGAAACTCCAGATGTACTCAGTTTTTGTTCCTGTAAATTGACCGTACTTGTTACATCCACAGAAAACCATGTGAACTCCTAGCTATTCATTATGGTTTTCAATCTGCCATCTTTCCATGTCAAGTACCCAGTATGTGAATGAAGTACTTCAAAGGAAGTATAGCATAGTCAGACATAGTTAGTCACTCCTACCCTGCCCCAAATGACTTCTATCCTCAAATCATCATTTCCTTTAGCTTGATTTTACAACCAGTGGCAAAAATATAGGTATGCAAAAGAAAATGCTGGAAATGGCCACCACAAGGGATAGCATTTGGGTCAGGAGGGGCTTAAACAGAAAAGTATTAGGCACTTAATATTTAATTCAAATTTTATATCTCCACAATATTTTGACTACTTGGAACTGATTTGAAATCACTAAAACTAATGTCAGGTTGATATCAGGTTAGGATGTAGAGAGCAAGTAGTCATTATGATATTTATAAACTTCATACCTTTTATGGAACAGGCTGATTCCCCCCCCCCCCCCCCCAACCAAATTGTACAGAAATAAGCATGGCTAGTGATGGCAGTTTGCAGGCCAGGAGTTTTCCTGTCTTGAGAAAAACATTGGCTTGTTGATACACAGTAGATGCAAGCACTTAACTACATTTTATTGCCTCCATAGGCAAAAACACACCCCTCGGTATTTGTGGTGTGGAATCCATCGATTTAAATTTAAGCTAAAGCTGAAAGTGTGTCCTATGCCAAAGAGGAAGGGCAAAGGTTATTTAATGTTTGTACTGTGATTATTTTGAGTCAGCATTCTGTCGAAACAACTGCCTGTGAATATACAGAATGTACTTGTAGTGGCTTATTTAAAGTACTTGTGATTTATTTTTTTTCTCTCTGGTTTCTTCATAGCTGCCAGTGGACTCTTATCAACAAATGAATTGCTTTCACAACGCACTGGATATGACCAAACTATGGATCCCAAAAAAGATGAGGATTTTGACCCTCAAAGGGAGAATGCATTTTTGTCATCGCCTTTGAATCAAAGACTTGCTCAATGTGAGTCCAATGAATTTGTTTCACCCAGTGCTACAGAACCATCAGGAGGTTACTTGGATAGCCGAAATGCAGAACCCTCCAAGTGGTCAATACCTAGTGATATTTTTGAGACTACCTCCGAAAATCAGGTTGGCATTGGTCTTGTAAGCATGGATTCATATGAATCAGAAAGTAGTGAAGGAGAGGATGAAGATTCAGCTACTCATTCCTGCTTACAGAAAGAAGGAAAACTTCAGAAAAGGTTGGACACAATGCTTTCAGAGTTAGAAAAAGGTGTTGACTATCTTAATGGGCTACAGTCCTATCTCTCCGCTGTAATCCATGATGGTAGCAACCAGCAAGTTGAGCCACCGTGTTCTGTGGCAATGGATAATTTACCTGATATGAACTTTGCCTTTAAAGAACATCAAAGTGAGTTGAAAGAGCACCAAAAACCTTTACCAGCATTAGAAAATGTGGAAGAAATGAATGGGTATGTCAAAATGGAGGAGATTAAGGAGAAAACAGAAAGGAATCTCGACAAGAACTCTCTGGGAGTTCAAACTGAAGGAAACATATTCTGTTGTATGTTAGAACAACCAAGCTCCTCAGAAATGGTAGTAAGACCGAAAGTTAGAAAGCAGAGAACTGACACCAATTCACTAAGAGATCTGCACTCACCTGATGATACTTACAGCCATTGTACAAAAGAAATGAAAAGTAACACGGGATGTTGTGGATCAAATATTGCCCTTTGGAATTGCATGGATAAAATCCATAATGATTTAAAACTTGGATCTGGATCTAACGTCAAGGGAACAACTGGTATTCACATAGAACAGGCTACCAACCAACAGGAAGACCCTGATGATGCCACAGATAACAGCTTCTGGGATGACTTTGAAAATGATTGTACTATAGGAGAAGAGAGGTAAGGAAAGCGTTTAATGGTTTACTGAAGGTATAAAAGATGATTTATTACTGCTCTTAATTTCAAATTTGGTGGCTTATAGTCCCCTTATCCTTCTGTTGATGAACTTTGTAATATTGTCCTTCAACTGGATTTATAGTTTTGCTTTTGTCATCTGAAAATTCTAAGTATTGTGAGTTAACTGATCTCATTGAAGCGTAGTGAAAGGAAACAAACTTTGGTCATTGTTAACCACATTTAAAAAATGGCAATATTTAGCTGGCTTGTATTTCAAGGCACTAATTTAGCTCTTTCCATCTGTCTTCTTCCCACTCACCCACCTTGAAAAGCAGCTCATTAAGCAGTGGTGAGGAGTGGTCAGCGTTATGGACCTCTGATTTTGTCTTAGAAAAAATGCACTCTAGTGATGAAAGCTGGGAAACTTTATCAGGAGCTGATGAACAGACAACTGAACCAAACAGCATGAGTAGCAGCCTGGATGAAGATGCCTTTGAACACTGTTTTACTATAGGGTATGTAGCCAACTTCAGTTATGTTCACTTCTCTTCAATCCTGTCACTTCAGTGTTAAATTTTGATATTGTTGTTTTCTGCATTCAGCAGTCAGCCCCTTGTAGAATAGGCATAATGAACTAGATTTTGCCTTTGTAAAATAATAAAAGTCCTTGGTGAGAGAACAACTCTTGTATGTAGCTTACTTAAAAAATATTGTCATTGGAGTACAACAAAGGCTTATGTGACTGATATCTATGATGGAAGTGCAGTTGAATAAATGGTCTAGCCCATAATCACAATAAAATTCCCTCATCACTGGAATCATAGTATTAAAGTTATTCTGCACTCTTCTGAAGTGTAGCACTGAAAACTGACCCAAAACCCAAGATGCAGTTTAACTAGTACTTTAGGGCATCCATTGTGATTTTCTTGTTCTTTTGATTTGGTATATTCTACGCTGTTGCCAGCAGTAGGTTATGCAACTCCAGTCTCAGTTTCTGTACTACTAAGAATTGCATTCTCTAATTCATACTGCCTCTCCTTATTCATTCTACTGATGTGTAACATTCTATTTTTCTATATTAGCTTGAGGATGCAACTAACAAAACAGATGAAGGGGAAATCAGATGTCACAATTAGAATCAGTTTTATCATCACCAGCATGTGATGGAAAATTTGTTAACAAAGCAGCAGCAGTTCAATGCAATATATAATATAAAAGAAAAATAATAATAAATAAGTAAATCTTATTCAGTATATTTTGTACAGTATACATATATAAAATAGATTAAAATTGAGCAAAAATCAAATACTGTATATTTTTTTAAAAGTGAGGTAGTGTCCAAGGGTTCAATGTCCATTTAGGAATTGGATGGCAGAGGGGAAGAGGCTGTTCCTGAATCGCTGAGTGTGTGCCTTCAGGTTTCTGTATCTCCTACCTGATGGTAACAGTGAGAAAAGGGCATGCCCTGGGTGCTGGAGGTCCTTAATAATGAACGCTACCTTTCTGAGACACTGCTTCCTAAGGATGTCCTGGGTACTTTGTAAGCTAGTACCCAAGATGGAGCTGACTAAATTTACAAACCTCTGCAGCTTCTTTTGGTCCTGTGCAGTAGCCCCTTCATACCAGAAGGGGCTGTCAGAAGCAGCCTGTCAGAATCTCCACAGTACATCTATAGAAGTTTTTGAGTGTATTTGTTGACATGCCAAATCTCTTCAAACTCCTAATAAAGTATAGCCGCTGTCTTGCCTTCTTTATAACTGCATCAGTATGTTGGGACCAGATTAGATCCTCAGAGATATTGACACCCAGGAACTTGAAACTGCTCACTCTCTCCACTTCTGATCCTTCTATAAGGATTGGTATGTGTTCCTTCATCTTGCCCTTCCTGAAGTCCAGTCAGCTCTTTCATCTTACTGATGTTGAGTGCCAGGTTGTTGCTGCAGCACCACTCCACTAGTTGGCATATCTCACTCCTGTACGCCTTCTCGTCGCCACCTGAGATTCTACCCACAATGGTTGTATCGTCAGTAAATTTATAGATGATATTTGAGCTATGCCCTGCCACACAGTTATGTGTATATAGAGAGTAGAGCAGTGGGCTAAGCACACACCCCTGAGGTGCACCAGTGTTGATTGTCAGGAGGAGATGTTATCACCAATCCACAGATTGTGGTCTTCCAGTTAAGAAGTCAAGGATCCAGTTGCAGAGGGAGGTACAGAGGCCCAGATTCTGCAACTTCCCAGTCAGGTTTGTGGGAATGATGGTACTAAATGCTGTGCTATAGTCAATAAACAGCATCCTGGTATAGGTGTTTGTGTTCTCCAGGTGGTCTAAGCCACGTGGAGAGCCATTGAGATTGCATCTGCTGTCGACCTATTGTGGTGCAAGAGAAATTGCAACATTCCCAGGTCCTTGCTGAGGCGGGAGTTCAGTCTAGTCATGACCAGCCTCTCAAAGCATTTCATCACTGTAGATATGAGTGCTACTGGGCGATAGTCATTAAGGCAGCTCATGTTATTCTTCTTAGGCACTGGTATAATTGTTGCCTTTTTGAAGCAAGTGGGAACTTACGCCTGTGGCAGTGAGAGGTTGAAAATGTCCTTGAGTACTCCCGCCAGTTGGTTGGCACAGGTTTTCAGAGCCTTACCAGGTACTCCATCGGGACTTTCTGCCTTGTGAGGGTTCACTCTCTTTAAACATCGGCCTCTGAGACAGATCACAGGGTCATCAGGAGCAGCAGGGATCTTCACAGCTGTAGTTGTGTTCTCCCTTTCAAAGTGAGCATAGAAGACGTTGAGTCCATCTGATAGTGAAGCATCACTGCCATTCATGCTATTGGGTTTTGCTTTGTAGGAAGTAATGTCTTGAAATAGCCCTCTGTAGATCATACCTGGTTTTCTGGTACAGGCCTGGGTTGCCAGACTTGAATGCCACAGATATAGCCTTCAGCAGCCAACATACCTCCTGCTTCATCCACAGCTTTTGGTTTGGGAATGTGGAGTAAATCTTTGTAGGCACACACTCATCCACACAGGTTTTAATGAAGTCAGTAACAACTGCAGCATACTCATCCGGGTTCAAAGATGAATCCCTGAGTACAGTCCAGTCCACTGATTCAAAGCAGTCCTGTAGGCGCTCCTGTGCTTCCCTTGTCCATGCCTTCTTGGTTCTCACTACTGGTGCTGCGGTCTTCAGTCTCTGCCTATACTCCGGGAGTAGAAGTACAGCCAGGTGATCAGACTTTCCGAAGTGAGGGTGTGGAAAAGCATGGTAGACATCCTTGATGGTGGTGTAGCAATAGTCCAGTGTGTTGTTTCCTCTGGTATTGCAAGTGATCTGTTGATGCTAATTGCTTAGTGACTTTTTTCAGACTGGCCTGGTTAAAATCTCCCAAAACAATGGTGAACAATGGTTATGTAAATACACCATTTACATCAGAAGGCCTTAAATAACGTAGAACTGTTTTGTAACTTATAAGATAATCAGAGAATATACTATGGTGTTGGTTGAATATTGATAATGGAAGAGCAAGCAATAGGAATAAAGGAGTCATTTCTGGACTGAGAGGCTGTGACTCAGCCTCTATTGGGATAGGAGTCCCAGCTGATTATAAACAAACTCTTTGGTGGTGGGGGTGGAAATATTCAGAATCTGAAAGGGTTTGGTTTTGAGGTATACAGTCAGTAGAAAGGTATTAGGCTGGCTTTTACTGTAAAAGAGTTAAGTCTCCCTCTGATTATGTAGGACTGTGGTATGGCTGTGCCTGGCATATTTTGAACGCGTCTGGTCTCCTTTTGTAAGGAAAGATATACAACCATTAACAGTCTACTTACAGTCACATTAAACCTCCCAAACTGCGACACCTCAGACTTGGTTCGATTAACTCCATCTACCATTTCCCCTCCTGAAACTGATTTATCCTTTGACAGCCCTCCACACTGTCCAGAACTCCATCAGTCTTTGTCTGCAAACTTACTACTATCTGTTTTCATCCAAGTCATTTATACCACAAACATCAACGGCTCCAGCACCAATCCCTGTGGAACACCACTCTCACAGAAACCTGCAGCCACAAAAACACCACTCCACCACTATACTGACTTGTATAAGCAGGCCAATTCTGAATCCAAACCGCCAAGGATCCTATGCTTCTTAACCTTCTGAATTGGCCCACTGCGAAGGATCTTGTCAAGGGCCTTAACTAAAATGCATGTAGATAACATCCACTGTCCTACCTTCATCGCCCTCAAAGAAACAATCAAATTTGTAAAATGTGACCTGTCCCTAATCAGGCCATATTTTCCAAAAGGTCTGAATCCTTTCCTTAAGAATCCTCTCCATTAGCTTCCTTACCACTGATGGGCAGCTCATTAGTTTTTAATTTCCTGTATTATCCATATTTTCCTTCTTGAAATAAGGAATAACATTGGTTACTCTCTGGTACTCCAGGATCTCAGCTGTTGCCACTGAGGATACAAAAATCTTTGTCAAGGCTCCATTAATGAATCACCTCTCTTGCCTCTTTCAGAAATCTGGGATATATCCCATCAGGCCCTTGGGATTTATCCACTATGCTTTTTTAAAAGAACCAGCACTACCACCTTTGTGATCTCAAAATGCACCTGTATATTAGCATACCTCACACTGCTTTCACTGTCCTGGAAATCTTTCTCTTTGGTGAATAGCAATGCAAAGTACCCATCTCATGCCTCGTCCATAAAGATGAGATGATATCAATGAAACACGAAGTTCTAACATTGAACATTGATAGTTCCCCTATGTCTTTGGTATTTAGAACCAGGGCTAACCATTGGGAAGTGAGATGAGGAGATATTTCTTTACACGGAGGCTAGTGATTACTTGGCATTCTTCAACTAAAAGATATGTAGAGATTCAGTTATTGAGTATACTCTAGACCAGGGCCTCCTGACCTTTTTTATGCCATGGGCTCCTACTATTAACCAAGGTGTCTGTCGATCCCAGGTTGGGAACCTGTGCTCTAAACAAACTTTGTTACATTTTTGGATATTAAGAGAATCAGAAATAGTGGGGCATGAATGGAAAATGGTGCTGAAGTAAAAGATAAGCAGTGGTCTTATTGAATGGCCAGTCATGTACAAGTGGCCCACTCCATTTGTTTTAACTGTTCTTATAACTATATTTTTTCTAGAGAACCAACCTCCTTAGAAGAAGGAGAGATTCCCTGGGTGGCATTTAATGAAGAAAGTGATAGCACTAGTACCAGCAGCAGCAGCACTGATGAGACTGAAGGGCTTGATCAACTTGGGCAATCAGGGCTTTTAATTCTAAATGACGGCAACAACTTTGAAGATTATTCCAGCATCAGTGAAGACTTGGATATGGAATGGAGGTTTGTAAGACTTTAATTTCTTCATTGGTATCCAGGTGTCTGTTGCAGTTGGTATGATAATCCCCAGTTACTTGACTAAAATTTAAGTTAGATTCTAGAAAAGCAGAAGAACCAAATTTTGAACTGTATTTGCAAACAGTTAAGTTACTGATAACTAGCTGGTGATGTGATGGCACCTGTACCAAACTTCAAGGCGAGTGGTCCTGGGTTCGAATCCGGCTGGCTCCTTGCATGCTTTCCATCCGCACTGGGTTGAGTGTCTAGGTAGTAACTTGGCCTTGTAAAAAAAAAGTGCTAAAGAAACGGCAAGGTTGCTGCCCAAAACACCACAAGGCGCGGAGAAGACCAGCTTAAAATTACTGATGCATATTCTGCTTTTCAGAGGCAAGTTAAAAACAGCCATTGGTTTCAGTATAGCTTCTGCATATATATTTTAATTGCCATGAATATTTGAGTGAATATTTTTTTTAAAAACTTGCTGGAGGATAACTTTAAAGCAGGAAAAAGTAGCAATTAAAGTTTATGGTACAGGGGTCTCAAAGTTAATAGTTTAATTTTTTTAGGAAGTGTTTGACAAACACTTTCATATTGTTTATTTCAGACTGCTGGATGAACTTGGTGAAGGACTTACTGCTCAAGCTATATCATCTGTGAATCCACAGCTCCTTTCCTTCATGGCTCTAGAAGAGCGACTGGCTCAAGCAATGGAGGTGGTAAACCTTCACGGATTTATGAAATCCAGGCATTTGTATTTGGATAAACTATGATCTTACAGACAGACATACTTTATTGATCCCAGGGAAATTGGGTTTCGTTACAGTCGCACCAACCAAGAATAGTGTAGAAATATAGCAATATAAAACCATAAATAATTAAATAATAATAAGTAAATTATTCCAAGTGGAAATAAGTCCAGGACCAGCCTATTGGCTCAGGGTGTGTGACACTCTGAGGGAGGAGTTGTATATATTATAGTTGTACTATTAGAACCCTAGCTTTAGAGCACTTGTTTCAATACTTGATTGAAAAGTTCACAATTTAACTATTCTAGCCATTCTTGTTAATGGATTAATAATTGCGTTTAAGCAGAAGGAATGAGTAACAATGTCTTAGCCTTTCAATTCTAGGTATTGGGTTCCAGTCTAGTTTCAAACCATTAACAATTGTCCTTCTAAAATAATGACTGGTATTCTGAAGGTGTTCTGTAAAATGTATATGTGAGGAAAACATTTTAATATCCTGGAATTTTCAGTTTTAAATTTTTTTTATTTGAAGGCTGCTTTAGCACATCTAGAATCTTTGGCCATAGATGGGGAGCAGGCTCCACCTCCAGCATCCAATGAAACAATTGAATGCTTACCACAAGTTCCAATCACCGAGGAGCATAATGGTAAGCCGTTTACTCATTAGTTTTTGTTTCTTAGTCTAATATAATTTTGAAAAAAGCCATTGAAAACATTCAATGGAAATTTCCTTCAAGCCTTTGCTCATCTTCAGAAATATGACAGATCTTTTGAACTGTTGTTTCTTATTTTGATGCTGCAAATGTTTACCTTCCCTCCAGAAAAGTTTGTACGTTCTCCCCATGACCATGTGGGTTTCGTTTCACAGTCCAAAGATGTACCGGTTAGTAGGTTAACTGGTCATTTTAAATTGACCTGTGGTTAGGTTAGTTAAGGTGGATTCCTTGTCGGTGTGGCTTGTTGGGCCAGATGGAGTCAACAAAAAGTCCGAAATCAGATTCCATTTAGGAGACTGGATTTGTTGAACCAAAAAGGTGGTATGATATTTGTCTTTTGTTCATTCAAATAATGGTAAGTACATTCAGGATTTAAGATTGCTTATTATCATTCTTCAGTACGCAAGTATAAAGAAGAATGATATAATTGTTTTCTCCAAATCCAATGCAGCATCAACAAAACAGAATAAGCATAAAATACAAAACAAAATTCAATATTAAAGCAGTCTTATAAAACACAACGGGTGCTGGGGGGAGTTACTGGGTATTTTTTCAGCCTGATGGCTTTGTGTATGTGACTGGGACTATAAACTGGTAGTAAATGAGTTCATTTACTACTTGTCTAATGGGAAGATCTTGTTTGAAGCCCTGATCACACCATTGTGCTTTCATTATTGAACTGCATTCAAAAAGGCGAGACTGAAACACTTGATATTTCAATTTGTTGCATGCCAGTAACAACAGTGTTACTGTAATGTCATGTTTGTAGTGTAATCTTTGATGTGATGACTTTTAATATTTTAATGTTCTTCCAAAATTCTCACTAGTTTTGATGGAAATGGCAGTTTTTATGCCAGATACATGCCTTCCATAAAACTTGAGATACTGGTGATGATGATTCCATAGCAATGCTGCTCTTCTACATACCGGTCCTCATAGAGGGATCAGAAGTGGAGAGAGTGAGCCATTTCAAGTTCCTGGGTGTCAAGATCTCTGAGGACCTAACCTGGTCTCAACATGTTGATGTAGTTACAAAAAAGGCAAGACAGCGTCTATACTTCATTAGGAGTTTGAAGAGATTTGGTATGTCAACAAATACACTCAAAAACTTCTATAGATGTACCATGAAGAGCATTCTGACAGGCTGCATCACTGTCTGGTATGGGGGAGAACACTTCACAGGACCGAAAGAAGCTGCAGAAGGTTGTAAATTTAGTCGGCTCCATCTTGGGTACAGGCCTACAAAATACCCAGGACATCTTCCAAGGAGTGGTGTCGCAGAAAGGCAGCGTCTATTATTAAGGACCTCCAGCACCCAGGGCATGCCCTTTTCACACTGTTGCCATTAGGTAGGAGATACAGAAGCCTGAAGGCACAAACTCAGCGATTCAGGAACAGTTTCTTCCCCTCTGCCATCTGATTCCTAAATGGACATTGAACCCATGAACATTACCTAGTGAGGTAGTGTCTTCGTAGTGAAGAAGTGTCTTTAATATATCTGGTTTTTTTGCATGATTTTTAATCTATTCAATATACGTATACTGTAATTTATTTATTATCTTCTATATTATGCATTGCATTGAACTGCTGCTGCTAAGTTAACAAATTTCATGATACATGCTGGTGATAATAAACCTGATTCTGATTCTGAACCATCAAGCGTTCTTCATATGAACAAGCCATTCAATCCTGGAATCATTGTCATGAAGCTCCTTTGAACCCACTCCAATTTCAGCACATCCTTTCTAAGATAAGGAGCCTAAAACTGCTCACAATACTCCAAGTGAGGCCTCACCAGTGCTTTGTAAAGTCTCAATGTTACATCCTTGCTCTTATATTCTGGTCCTCTTGAAATGAATGCTAATATTGCCTTTGTCTTCCTCACCACAGACTCAACCTGCAAATTAACTTTTTGGGACTCCTGCACAAGAACTCCCAAGTCCCTCTGAACTTCAGTTTTTTGTATTTCCTTTCCATTTAGAAAATATTCAACCCTTTCATTTCTTCTACCCAAGTGCATGACCGTACACTTCCCAGCACAATATTATATCTGCCATTTCTTTGCTCATTCTCCTAATCTGTCTGTCCTTTTTTAGTGTCTCTCTCAAAACTGCCTACCCCTCCAGCTATCTTCATATCGTCTGCAAACTTTTCAACAAAGCCATCAGTTCCATCATCCAAATCATTGACCTATAACTTAAAAAGGCTCGGTCCCAACACAGGACCCTATGGAGCAGGACTAGTCATTGGCAGTCAGCCAGAAAAGGCTCCTTTCATTTTCACTCTTTGCTTCCTGCCAGTCAGTCACTGCTTTATCCGTGCTACAATCTTTGCTGTAATGTCATGGGTTCAAAGCTTGTTAAGCAGCCTCATGTGACACCTTGTCAAAGGTCTTCTGAAAATCCAAGAAACCACCTTCATCGGATTCTCCTTTGTCTATCCTGCTTGTTACTTGTTCAAATAATTCCAGCAGATTTGTCAGGTAATATTTTCCCTAAAGGAAGCCATGCTGACTACAGCCTATTTTATTAAGTGCCTCCAAGTACCCCGAGACCTTAATAATTGACTACAACATTTTCCCAACCACTGAGGTCAGACTAACTGGCCTATAGTTTTCCTTTCTTCTGCTTCTTTCCCTTCCTGAAGAGTAGAATAACATTTGCAATTTTCCAGTTTTCTGAACCATTCCTGAATCTAATGATATTTGAAAAATCATTACAAATGCCTCCACAATCTCTTCAACCACCTCTTTCAGAATTCTGGGTTGTACACCGTGTGGTCCAGCTGACTTATCTACCTTCAGACCTTTCAGTTTCTCAAGAACCTTCAGTCTAGTTATTTCAAACAGTTCATGCCCCCTGACACCTGGAATTTCCACTATACTGCTCGTGTCTTCCACAGTGAAGCCTGAAGCAAAATACTTATTCAATTAATCTGCCATTTTGTTATCCCCTATTACTACCTCTTCAGCATCATTTTCCAGCAGTCCAATATACACTCTCACCTCACTTTTGCTCTTTATCTGAAGAAACTTCTGGTATCCTTTTTTTAATATTGGCTAGCTTACTTTTGTAATCTATCTTTACTTGATACATTTTTTAATTGTCTCCTATTGGTTTTTAAAAGCTTCCCAATCCATTAACTTCCCACTGATTTTGCTCTGTTATATGCCCTTTTTTGGCTTTTATGTTGTCTTTGTCTTCTCTTGTTAGCCATGGTTGTGTCAACTTCCTCTTTGGGGTGTATATATGCTGTGCCTTCTGAATTGCTCCCAGAAATTCCAGCCATTGCTGCTCTGCCATCATCCCTGCCAGTGTTCTTTTCCAATCAATTCTGGCCAACTCCTCTCCCATGCCTCTGTAATTCTCTTTACTCCACTGTAATACTGATACATCTGATTTTAGCTTCTCCTTCTGAAATTTCATGGTGAATTCGATCATGTTTTGATCAATTCCCCTAAGGGTTCTTTTACCTTAAGCTCTCGAATCAATTCTGGTTCATTGCACAACGCCCGAATCCAGAGTAGCTGATCCTCTTGTGGGCTCAACCATGAGCTGCTCTAAAAAGCCATCTTGTAGGAGCTCTAGAAATTATCCCTCCTACAATCTAGTACTAACATGATTTTCCCAATCTACCTGCAGATTGAAGACCCCATGACTATTGTAATATTGTCCTTTTTGCAAGCATTTTCTATCACCCTTTGTAATTTGTAGATTTGGTGGTCTGAATAATACTCCCATTAGGGTCTTTTTATCATTTCAATTCCTTAGCTCTATCCACAGTAATTCAACACTTTCCAATCCTATGTCACCTCTTTCTAGTGATTTGATTTTATTATTACCAACACCATTGCCACACCCTCTGCCTTCCTGCCTATCCTTTTGATACAATGTGTATCCTTGGACGTTAAACTCCCAGCTATAATCTTCCAGCCATGATTCAGTGATGGCTACAACATCATACCTGCCAATCTGCAACTGTTCTGGAAGTTCTTCTACCTTATTCCATATACTGCACACATTCAGATACAACACCTTCAGTCCTGTATTCATCTTTTCGATTTTGTTGCACCGTGCTCAATCCTTTGATTTCTAATTTTGTCTGAGGCCTCCACAGTCTCCACATCTGCCTCCACAGTCTCTCCACTAACTGGTCTGGCACTCTGGTTCCCATCCCCCTGTAACTCTAGTTAAACGCCACTGTGCAGCATTAAGAAACATTCCTGCTGGGATATTAGTCCCCCCTCCAGCTCAGGTGCAAACTGTCCCTTTTGTACAGGTCCCACCTTCCGTTGAAGAGAGCCCAATGATCCAAAAATCTTGTGCCCTCCCTCCTATACCAACTCCTTAGCCCCATATTAAACTGTATAATTGTCCTAGCTCTGTAGCCTCACTAGCACATGGCATTGGTAGCAATCCTGAGATCACAACCCTGGAGGTCCTGCCCTTTCACTTGCCACCTAACTCCCTATGCAGCACCTTGTCACTCGTTCTACCCACGTCGTTGGTACCTACGTGGACCATGACTTCTGGTTGTTCATCCTCCCACTTAAGAATGCTGAGGACTCAGTCCAAGATATCCTGGACCCTGGCACCCGGGAGGCAACATTCCACAGGACCTCCTGTCTGTTCCCCTAACTTATGGATCCCCTATCGCCACTGTATGCCTCTTCTTCCCCCTTCCCTTCTGAGTCACAGAGGAAGACTCAATGCCAGAGACCCGGCCTACTGTGACTTCATTCTGTTGGGTCATCCTGCCCCCCCCCCCCCCCCCCCGACAGTACCCTGTTGTTGAGGGGAGTGGTCACTGGCTCCTTAACTCCTTTCCCCTTCATGGACTGTCACCCAGTTTCTTGTGTCCTGCAGCTTCAGTGTAACTACATGTCTATATGTCCTTATCTCTCACCCCCTCAGCCTCCCAAATGATCCAGAGTTCATCCAGTTCCAGCTCCAGCTCCTCAGCGCGTTTTTTTAGAAGGTGCAGCTGGATGCACTTCTCGCGGTTGTAGTGGTCAGGAACACTGGAGGTCTCCCTGCCTTCCCACGTCCATCAAGAGGAAAATGATGCTATCTTGCCCTGACCTCTCTGTTGTCCTAGCTGAGCAGATATAAAGAAGAGAAGGAAAAAAACTTGAGCTTTTCTTTCCTCTGCTTTCTCTGAGTGAAGCCTCTCTTCACTGCTAAAGCCTTAAGATTACCACTTTACTTCCATTCCAGCTGCTGCACTTGCCCCTGCCTTCCTTTAATTTGCTCTTAACTAATCAATCCCAAACACAGATTGACCTTTAGTCAAGGCTCTATGGAGAGCTTTTAATATAGAGCCTGTTTGTTTCAGTTGCGCTGTCGTGGATCTGTGCTGTAATGAATGAATGGTTTACCTTTGATCCTCCAGGCCTGGAACAGTCCTGTGCTATCTGTTGCAGTGAATATGTAAAAGAAGATTTGGTTACAGAATTGCCCTGTCATCATATATTTCATAGACCATGTGTGACCCTCTGGTTGCAGAAGGTATGTTTCTTCAAATTTTGTTTTAGAAATCTTTCTTGAACATGATATGTCATTGTTCAGGATAGTTGGGACAACCTAATTTGCGCAAACAACCATTTTTTGAATCTGAAGGCTTTATTTGTCAATCCTGTCCATCACAGGTAAGAGTAGCAGTTGATGCCTGTCCTTGTTTGCCCTGAAGCTGGTGGTTGAACCATTGAAGATCTTGTGCTTTGGGTGGGAGGTGGGAGGAATTCCAGAATTTCATGATGGTGAAGGAATGACAATATAATTCCCAGTTGATAGCATGACATATGGAGAAGTTTGTGAGGTTGATCTGTTAACATGCATCAACAGTACAGCTGCCACCGTCCTCCTCCAAGGTGGAAGGGTCCGTGACTCTCAAGCTGTTGTCAAGGGTTGGCAAGCCAAGTATAAACCAACAAGCTGAATTCCAGTGAGGTGGGAAAGACTTCTCCCACTATCAAGGCAGCATTTGTAAGAATATTGCATCAAAAATCTTGTTTAAAATTGCAATCAGTGGCTTTTCAGAAGAACATACTCCACTAAATGGAACACAGAGGCAGCTGCTTGTCATTATTGGAGGACAATCATCCCAGTTCCAGGATGTTACTGCAAGCGTGCCTCAACATGATTTTCCTTCCATGATATGATCAGAAGTGTTGATGTCCACTATTAATTTAAAGGGAAATATATAGCAGCACTTGGGTGATATTTATAGATTCATTGAGTTGTACAACTTCTAAGCATGTCCTCCAGCTCAATTCATCTATGCCCATCAAGATGCTCATCTATGCTAATTCCATTTGCCTACATTTGGCTCATATTGCTCTACACTCTTCCAATCCATGTATCTATTCAAAAGTCTTCTTGTAAATGTTGTACCTGCCTGAACAGTCTCCTGGAAGCTCATTCTATATACTCACCACGCTTTATATACAAAACTTTTTCAGATCCCTTGTAAACCCTTACCCTCGCACCTTAAACCTATGCCCTACCTAGGGAAAAAGGTGTGACTATCGTGTCTGTGAACCTCGTAATTTTATAAAACTCTTAAGTTCGCCTTTCACACTCTTTGAATCCACGGAAAGCAGACTGAGCCTAACCAGTCTCTTAAGCCCTCCAGACCAAGCAACATTTCTGTGAATTTTTCTGCATCCATACTTGCACACATTACTCCAAGTAAAGCCTAACAAAATACATCCCACCTCCAACACACTGTAGCCTTTGACAAGTCATCTTCAGCACTGAATTTGTGTTGCCAGTTTCCGGGAACTGGGTACTTGTACCCCATGCCGATTGTTCACTGATGTTACCATTGTTAAGTCCACCACTGGTAGAGCAAAGGAGCAAAATGATTGCAAGGGACAAAATTGGTCCTCTGGAAAATCAGAGTGGTCAGCTATGCATGGAGCTAGATGAGATGGGTGAGATCTTAAAGCGATACTTTTGCAGCTGTGTTTACTTGGGAGATAGGCACAGTCTATAGAAGTGAGGCGAAGCAGCAATGAGGTCACGGTCCATAAACAGATTTCAGAGGAGGAGGTGTTTGCTGTCTTGTGGATAAATCCCCAGGGCCTGAGGAGCTATTCCCTCGGACCTTGTGGAAGGCTGGTGCAGAAATTGCAGGGGCCCTAGCAAAAATATTTAAAACGTCCTTAGCCATGTGTGAGGTGCAGGAGGATTGGAGGATAGCTAATATTTTTCTGTTGTTTAAGAAAAGCTCTAAAGATAAAACAGGAAATTATAGGCTGGTGAGCCTAACATCAGTAGTGGATAAGTTATTGGGAAGTATTGTAAGGAACCAGATGTGTAAGTATTTGGATAGACAGACTGAATAGGGATAGTCAACATGGCTTTATACATGGAGCTCATGTCTAACCAAGATTTTCAGGGAAGTTGCCAAGATAGTTGATGAAGGCAAGGCGGTGAATGTAGTCTACGTAGGCTTTAACAAAGCCTTTGACAAGGTCCCACATGGGAGGTTAGTCAGTAAGATTCAGTTGCTTGGCATTCAAGATGAGGTTGTAAATTGGATTAGACATTAGGTTCAGGGTAGCAGATGTTTGCCTCTCTGGAGGCCTGTGACTAGTGATGTGGTACAGGGATCGGTGCTGGCTCTGTTATTGTTTGTCATCTATTATCAACAATCTGAATGATGATGTAAACTCGATCAGCAAATTTGCAGATAACACTAAGGTTGATGGTGCAGTGGACAGTGATGAAGCTTGCAGCAGGATCTGTATCAGCCTTAAAATAGACTGTAAAATGGCAGATGGAGGGTAGGACTTAGACTGTTGGTGGTAGGGCACGGAGGAGCGCAGTAGAACAAATGGATCTGGGAAAACTGATACATAATTCCTTGAAAGTGGCATCACAGGTAGATAGGGTCGTAAAGAAAGCTTTTGCTACATTGGCCTTCATATTGACTACAGGAGTTGCGATGTTGTGTTGAAGTTGTATAAGACATTGGAAAGGACCAATTTGGAGTGCTATTTGCGGTTCTGGTCACTTACCTACATGAAAGATGTCAATAGGATTGAAAGAGTGCAGAGAAAATTTATAAGGATTTTGCCAGGATTTAAGAACCTGAGTTACAAGGAAAGGCTGAATAGGCTAGGATTTTATTCCCTAGAACATACAAGGTTGAGGGGAGATTTGATAAAGGTATACAAAATTATAAGGGGTATAGCAGGGTAAATGCAAACAGGCTTTTTCTACTGAGATCGGGTGAAACTAAAAGTTGAGGTCATGGGTTAAAGGTGAAAGCAATGGAGGCTACGTCTGTAAATATATTTAAGACAAGGTTGAATAGATTTTTACGTAGTAGGGGAATTAAGGGTTATGGGGAAAAGACAGGTAGGTGGAGATGAGTCCGTGGCCAGATCATCCATGATCTTGTTGAATGGCGGAGCAGGATCGACAAACCAGATAATCTACTCCTGCTCCTGTTTGTTGTGTTCTTATGTTAAAGGTGGAATGCTTGGGGGGAGCGATTTTACTCAGTTTGGTGAGAGTATGGATGAGCTGCCAAAGGAAGTGATGGATGGGGGTTTGATTACAACATTTAAGAGAAATTTGGACAGGTACATAGAGCAAAGGGGTATGGAGGGCTATGGTCCAGATGCAGGTCAAGGGGTCTAGGCAGAATAAGAGAGCAGCATGGATTAGATGGTTCAATGGGCCTGTTTCTTTGCTGTAGTGTTCTATGACTCTGTGGTAATATCATAAGATGTCCATTAACAAGAAACTG
The DNA here is from genome assembly GCF_048418815.1 of Hemitrygon akajei. Classification (NCBI taxonomy): domain Eukaryota; kingdom Metazoa; phylum Chordata; class Chondrichthyes; order Myliobatiformes; family Dasyatidae; genus Hemitrygon; species Hemitrygon akajei. The sequence goes on along the minus strand of NC_133125.1, from coordinate 21,719,292 downwards.
AACTGGACCAACCATATTAATACATAACAGGAGTGAATCTGGGGCTATATATCCTCTGGTCAGTAACTCACCAACTCACATCCCAAAATATTTTCACTGTCTGTGATGATGCATCATCCCTCACCATTGAGCACTGTAGTTGCCTTGGAGACCATAAGCAAATGCACTGTTACTTGTTGGGATTGCAATGATAATACCTTCCAGACCTTTGACTTCTGCCTAAGAACAGTGACTTTGACTGGAGCAGAACACCACAAGTTACAGGCTCCCTCCTCAAAGGTGTTTACCATTCTGAATCAGAATACTGGTGCATTGTCACTGTGTCAAAATACTAGAACTTCACATTTAGAAGCATTGTGGGAGAAACTTCAGCAAAAGGTAGTTCAGAAATAGCAGATGGGTCACCAGCAGGTACTCTTTGTAAGTTAGATACGGGCAGCAACTATCCCATAAATTCAAGATTGTTTGTTGTCATTCTTTTCTACAAGAGTATAAAGGAGAACAGAATGATTGTTACTCCAGATCAGATGCAGCATAAACATATCTAAACATAAAGAACACAAAAAAAATATAAAAAGCCCTACAATAAATATAAAAGCAAACCTTTAAAACACTATGTAACTGAGTGTGACGGTATATATACAGATTGGCTTGCTTACATGAGAAAACCTGCAGATGCTGGAAATCCAAAGCAACACAAACAAAATGCTGAAGGAACTCAGCAGGTCAGGCAGCATCTATTGAAAAGAGTATGCAGTCGATGTTTTGGGCTGAGACCTTTCATCAGGACTGGAGAAAAAGACATGAGGAGTCAAAGTAGGAATGTGGGGGGAGGGGAGGAAGAAACACAAGGTGATGGGTGAAACTGGGAGGGTTGGGGTGGGGAGAGGTGTGGAGATGTAGCCATGGACTCTTGCATGGGTCCTAGCTATGCCTGCCTTTTTGGCAGCTAAGTCTATATTCCAAGCCTTCACTGGTATCGCTTCCCAGCATTTCTTACCCTACGTCGACAACTGCTTTGGTGTTGCTTCCTACACAATGCAGAGCTCGTTGACTTCATCAGTCTTGCCTCCAGCTTCCACCCTGCCCTCAAATTGACCTGGTCCATTTCCAACACCTCCCTCCCTTTCCTCAGTACAGGAGGCCGTGGACTGACATGTCAGGAAGGGAATGGGAAGTGGAATTAAAATGGGTGGGAGATCCCATTTCTTCTGGTAAGCAGAGCGTAGGTGCTCGGTGCAGTGGTCTCCCAATCTATGTTGGGTCTCATCGATATACAGGGGGCCACACCAGGAGTACGAGATACAGAAGATGACCCCAGCAGACTCACAGGTGAAGTGTCACCTCACCTGTCAACTGTACTCTTTTCCGTAGATGCTGCCGAGCTTTCATATGTGGACTGTTTGTATATGCATAAAGTGACACTGGGTGCAGGAGTATCTGTACATAAGGTGACTAACAAGGAAATGCTGAGGTGAAAGTAATTCTTTTAGGTAGCAGCAGAGCATATGAAAGCAGACTAGGACAGTGACTGTAGGTATGAGGGTGAAGTGGCAGTGGATCATGGGGATGAAGTGTGCTCAGGGCCTGTGGAGAGGAGTGGCTGATCAGTTCTCAGACTGACTAGCATCTGCAACCAGTTTGAGCTGGCGTCAGGGGCCAGGGTCAACCACGTGAAGAGCGAAGCCTTGCTCTTTGGTAACCGGCCTGACCGATCCGGTGTCCCCTTCACCATCAGGTCTGATTACGTGAAGGTGTTGGGGATCTGGTTGGGTGGGGGGGGGGGTGCAGAGTTGAGTAATAAGAACTGGCTGGAGTGGACTGTCAAGGTAAAGCAGGAACTGGGACTGTGGGGAGGGTGCTCCCTACTGATAACGGGGTAGAACCTGGTCATCAGGTGTGAGGTACTCTCAGAGCTGCTGTACTTGGCGCAAGTGTGGCCTGTCCCCCTCTCCTGCAGCTCGGAAATCACCGGAGCTGTCTTCAGATTCGCCTGGGGATCGAAGATGGAGCAGGTCAGATGGGTCACCGTGCTGAAGTCCCTGGACAATGGGGGTAAAAACATTCCCAATGTTGCCTTCATCCCGATGACCAGCTTCGTGTGTGGCTGCTTCAGGTTGTGTGTGGAACCCAAATATGTGGGCACCAAGTACTTGTCGCCCTGGCTACGAAGGATGGGTCTGGCCCCTTTCCCGCCCAACGCCCCAGTCAGCTGGATGTTGCCGCACTACTTGTCCTACATGGAGAAGTTCTTGCAGAACAACGCCTTTGACCACAGGGCCATCAGGCAGTGGTCGACACGGAATATCCTGCGGACACTGCAGGAGAAGGACTGGATGGACACAGTGGGGTGTTTCCCTGAGCAGACTGTCCAGATCATCTGGCAAAATGCCTCATCGCCAGACTTCACCAACAGGCACCAAGACCTCGCCCTGGCTGGTGGTGAGAGGGACCCTCCCAGTCAGATCCTTCCTGTACGCCCGGAACGTCGTCTCCACATCTCGCTGCCCACGGGAGGACTGCAGTGCGGAGGAATCAGTGACCCACCTCTTTGCGCATTGTGAGTTCGCGGAGAAGGTGTGGAGGAGGATGGAAGGGCTGGTGTCACAGGACTCTCTGATCTACGGGCTGTTCCCAGGGACGCACACGGAGACCAACATCTGATGCTGCTGGCAGATCATCAACTCGGTGAAAGACGCTCTTTGGTAGGCCCGAAACTTGGTCTACCAGCACATGGAGATGTCCGTGGGAGAAAGCTGCCGACTGGTCAATTCTCGGCTGCAGGAGTACGTGCTGAGGGACGCACTCAAACTTGGTGCAGCCACCGCAAGGGTCTGGTGGGGAAGGAACACGGTTGTCCCGTGGGAGTGGGAGGGGTTGGGTGGTGGGGAGTATACCCCTCGACAGTGGTTGTACAATATGAACCAGCAGAGTGCCACATGAGTGGCTGAAATTGGTAAACTGTATAGAATAGAATGTAATGGTAATGTCTGCAAAGTATTCAGAGCTATTGAATGGTTTATTGTCAATAATTTTATTGTGAATAAAAATATTTTGTTTAAAAAAATGTGGTGGTGGTAGGGCGGGGTTGATGATCAGACTGACGGCCTGGGGAAAGTAACTGGTTTTGAACCTAGTAGTCTTCAGCTGGATGCTACGTAATCTCTTCCCTGATGGGAGTGAGACAGACAGAACATAAGCAGGATATTGCTGACCTTTTCCGGCACTTTCCTGTATGTATGTCCTTGATGGCAGGTAGGGTAGTGCTGCTGATGAAATGTATTTCCAAAGTCTGATTGATATTCATTCAGAAATTAGTTTCTTTTAAATTTAATGTATTTCTAAAGTTTGATTGATACACTTTTATTTATACAAATGAACTTTTATTCTTCATGTTTATGCCTCAGCATGTCAAATAGCATCTAAGGAGGGCTATGAACATGTTAAGGATACTAACAAGCTGAAGTCAATGCCATCTAACCTGTTGATGCAGCAGTGTCTGTTGCACTTGGGGCTTGAATGCTCCAAAGAGGTAACAAAATAATTGTGACTTTGCAAGAAAATAGGGTCATTGGTGATGTAATGAAATTGACACGAAGGTTCAAACATGCTTGGAAGAAGGGGCGCATAATCATAATAAGGGAGAATTGACTGAAAGTTTCTTTGAGAAAATGGGAACCTTCTAGTTATGCTTCTTCAAAAAATGTGTGAAAGGGACTCATGTCTACATTTGTTTATAGTTGATGCAACGCCTGGAATTGCTGCTTTTAGAAACATAGAAAACCTACAGCACAATACAGGCCCTTCAGCCCACAATGCTGAGCTGAATTTGTACTTGGTTTAGAGATTACCTAGGGTTACCCATAGCCCTCTATTTTTCTAAGCTTCATGTACCTATCCAGGAGTCTCTTAAAAGACCCTATCGTATCTGCCTCCACCACTGTCACTGGCAGCCCATTCCATGCACTCACTACTCTCTGCATAATAAAAACCTACCCTTGACATCTCCTCTGTACCTACTTCCAAGCATCTTAAAACTGTACCCTTTTAGCCATTTCAGCCCTGGGAAAAAGCCTCTGACTATCCACATGATCAATACCCCTCATCATCTTATACACCTCTATCAGGTGACCAGAATTAAGCAGAGTACTCCAAGTGGGGTCCTATACAGCTGTAACATTACCTCTCGACTCTTGAACTCAATCCTATGGTTGATAAGGCCAATACACTGTGTTAAGAAGGCATAGTCAACCTGCACAGCAGCTTTGAGTGTCCTGTGGACAAGGACCCCAAGATCCCTCTGATCCTCCCCACTGCCAAGAGTCTTACCATTAATATTATATTGTGCCATCATATTTGATCTACCAAAATGACCCACCTCATACTTATCTGGGTTGAACATCTGCCTCTTCTCAGCCCAGTTTTGCATCCTATCAATGTCCTGTTATAACCTCTGACAGCCCTCCACACTATCCACAACAGCCCCGACCTTTGTGTCATCAGCAAATGTACTAACCTATCCCTCCGCTTCCTCATCCAGGTCTTTTATAAATATCACGAAGAGAAGGGGTCCCAGTACAGATCCCTGAGGCACACCACTGGTCACCAACCTCCATGCAGATAATGACCTGTCTACAACCACTCTTTGCCTTCAGTGAGCAAACAAATTCTGGATCCACAAATCGAGGTTCCCTTGGATTCCATGCCTCCTTACTTTCTCAATAAGGCTTGCATATGAGGCTACCTTATCAAATGCCTTGCTGAAATCCATATACACTACATCTACTGCTCTTCCTTCATGAATGTGTTTAGTCACATCCTCAAAAAATTCAATCAGGCTTGTAAGGCACAACCTGCCTTTGACAAAGCCATGCTGACTATTCCTAATCATATTATGCCTCCCCAAATATTCATAAATCCTGCCTCTCAGCATCTTCTCTATCAACTTAACCAACCACTGAAGTAAGACTCACTGGTCTATAATTTTCTGTGCTATCTCTACTCCCTTTCTTGAATAAGGGAACCAACATCTGCAACCCTCCAATCCTCCGGAACCTCTCCCATCCCCATTGATGTTGCGAAGATCCTTGCCAGAGACTCGCCTCCCACAGTAGCCTGGAGTACATCTTGTCCAGTCCTGGTGACATATAACCATATAACAATTACAGCATGGAAACAGGCCATCTTGGCCCTTCTAGACCATGCCGAACACTTACTCTCACCTAGTTCCCCCGACCTGCACTTCGCCCATAACCCTCCATTCCTTTCCTGTCCATATACCTATCCAATTTTTTTTTAAAATGACAATATCGAACCTGCCTTTACCACTTCTACTAGAAGCTCGTTCCACACAGCTATCACTCTGAGTAAAGAAGTTCCCCCTTGTGTTACCCCTAAACTTTTGTCCCCTAACTCTCAACTCTCTTGTTTGAATCTCCCCTACTCTCAATGGAAAAAGCCTATCCACATCAACTCTGTCTATCCCCCTCATAATTATACCTCTATCAAGTCACCCCTCAACCTTCTACGCTCCAAAGAATAAAGACCTAACTTGTTCAACCTTTCTCTGTAACTTAGGTGCTGAAACCCAGGTAACATTCTAGTAAATCTCCTCTGTACTCTCTCTATTTTGTTGACATCTTTCCTATAATTCAGTGACCAGAACTGTACACAATACTCCAAATTTGGCCTCACCAATGCCTTGTACAATTTTAAAATTACATCCCAACTCCTATACTCAGTGCTCTGATTTATAAAGGCCAGCATACTAAAAGCTTTTTTCACCACCCTATCCACATGAGATTCCATCTTCAGGGAACTATGCACCATTATTCCTAGATCACTCTGTTCTACTGCATTCCTCAATGCCCTATCATTCACCATGTATGTCCTATTTTGATTAGTCCTGCCAAAATGTAGCACCTCACACTTATCAGCATTAAACTCCGTCTGCCATCTTTCAGCCCACTCTTCTAACTGGCCTAAATCTCTCTGCAAGCTTTGAAAACCTACTTCATTATCCACAACGCCACCTATCTTAGTATCATCTGCATACTTACTAATCCAATTTACCACCCCATCATCCAGATCATTAATGTATATGACAAACAACATTGGACCCAGTACAGATCCTTGAGGCACACCACTAGTCACCGGCCACCAACCTGAGTTTTCCACCACTACTCTCTGGCAACTCCCATCCAGCCACTGTTGAATCCATTTTACTACTTCCAATTTGATGCTTTCCAAAAGCTCCAGCACAACCTCCTTCTTCATGTCTATATGCGCAGTCTTTTCAGTCCGCTGTAAGTCATCCCTAAAATCACCAAGATCCTTTTCCATAGTGAATACTGAAGCTAAGTACCTCTGCTATCTCCTGCGGTTCCATACACACTTTTCCACTGTCACACTTGATTGGTCCTATTCTCTCACTTCTTATCCTCTTGCTCTTCACATACTTGTAGAATGCCTTAGGGTTTTCCTTAATTCTGCTCGCCAAAGCCTTCTCGTGGTCTGGCTCTCATAATTTCATTCTTAAGCTCCTTCCTGCTAGCCTTATAATTTTCTAGATCTCTATCATTACCTAGTTTTTTCAGCCTTTCGTCAGCTCTTCTTCTTGACTAGATTTCCAACAGTCTTTGTACACCACAGTTCCTGTACCCTACCATCCTTTCCCTGTCTCATTGGAACATACCTAAGATGAAAACTACGCAAATACCCCCTGAACATTTGCCACATCTCTGCTGTACATTTCCCTGAGAACATCTGTTCCCAATTTTGAATTATTTTTCAGGATAACTCTTGGTCCATTTGCCTGCACATCCCCATAATCATGTATAGGCCAACACTCTTGGAAAAACTCACTGAAATTTTAAATAATCATGCTGAAATAAAGCAGGTCACTTTTTAAAATTTGCGTTGTGTACAAATGTTGAAAGGAAAATCTAGTTGATGCTGCAAATAAGGTTTTCATTACCCTGTCCATACACGTTGCTTATGCATATGATGATCGACTTTTGGACTACTTTAGGTACAAGGCCAGTAAACATATTGTAAATGGAAATGTGTTGTGATCCACTGACTTTGTCAGAATGATGAAGTATGTATATTAACAGCTGTTGCAAGAATTTCTAGATTCTTCATTGCACCATGGCTGTTAAGGTGACAATTTTAAATTTCTGTAGTCTTGCCATTTTTCAGTATTTGGTCATTCCTTAATAAATATTGACTAGAGCGAAGTGGAAGGAGGAATGGAATTGTTGGAATTACATTGACTTTATTGTTATTGCTTTTTTTCTCAGTCTGGTACGTGCCCTGTTTGTCGTCACATTCTCACATCGACACTTCCAGAAGCCGCTGCTGAAGCTGCTACATTTTTGCCTGAACCAGCAACCCCTCCACCTACGCGTGATGGTCCAACAATACGATGAAGTCTGATTGTACTCAGTGAATGTAAAAGGAAACTGCACTGTTTAAATAGGATCAGAAAGTATGAATCATATGTTTGTGATTTTTGCTGTAGGCTTATTTTGTTTAAAGGCTGACAAAACTGTCTTACTACTAGTGAGGAGTTTAATTCTGCATTATAATTTTATGTAAAAAATCTTCAATTAAGGGTTGTTTCTTTTGTGACAGAAAATTAGATCTTGTAAATATTTTTGTGGGGGCTAGATTTATGATGTACTTGATTTGTTTCTCTAAGTGTAATTCTGATTAAGTATTTTATTTTAAATAATCGTGTATTTTGATGCTGATAATTGTATTTGCAAGGAGCTTTTGGGCACAAATGTACTGTGAGATTTATTTTGAAATTTAATTCTAAGGTTTTGTTTAACGCAGTAACACACTTACTTTACACTGGGTGATGGAGCACGAGGAAGTTGTCTTAATTCCATTGGATAATATTGTTTAGTTTCTTACAATGTGACCAGCATAATGACCCATAAATGAAGACAACATCTGAACTCACAACAGCTTTGAATATTGTTTCACCTCCAATAAAGTGCATCATTAAAACTGTAACCACTGCCATACTCTCTAAATGGAATGTTATCACAAATCAAAATTCTGGAAAGAATTTATTTCAGCATTTAAAACTAAAGCACATGTAGCAAAATTTTATATTTAGCAGCTAGCAACATTGAAATTTTGATAGATTTTTACATAGAGAATCCCTTCCATATTTTTCAAGCAAGACAGTGTGAGTTCTTAAAATGAATCTGACTTACTGTATTTGTCCATAATACAAGCAGTGAGAATTGGCCGGGGGCCATGTATAATAGTAGAAAATGTGGAGTACACATTTTGATCAAAATGTCTCACTTTTATGTCAGAAGGGTGACAGTCCAATGAAATTACTATATATTAAAAATGACAGTACCTTTGAAACCCTCAAATTTCAATTCACAGGATACAGCTTTCATTTTTTGTTGTTGTGTATTCTTGGGATGGGGGGGGGTATTGTTAAGGAAGAACACTATTTCTGCCTTGGCCCACATTAAACACTGAAGAAAACAGCTGAGAGTCATATCATCTTTATGTAGCATTGCTCCATGAATTCTGAATCAAGCAAGAACAGCTTTCCTTCCCCAAGAGATGATTGTAAACCATTTGAATCCTACAGCCGTCCAACAACTTCAAAGTGGCTTGCAAATCCAAGTTGGTTACTTGAAATCTTTTCTGGACTTTTATTTAATTCTCAAACTGTGAAGGATTTGACCATGCAGTGAAAAGTAATGGGGAGGGCAAGAAGGGCAATGAGATAACAATGGCATGTAAAATAAAGGAGAAAGCTGCCAGACTCTATTAGTAAAACCATTGTTAGGGAGAGTGAGTAGGTCTCCTTAAGGATGATCGTAGTAACCTATATGTGGAGGAACTGTAAAAAGAGACATCTGGGCGGGTATTTGACCGAGTAAGGCATGATGATCAGCATAATCATGGTGGTGTGATGTTCATGAACTTTAAAATTCCATTAATCTGATGCACCTGGGTATTTGGTGATATTAGACTGCCATATTTAAAGGGAGTGCAGAGAACAAGGTTCCACTGAATTTAATGGGAATGCAAAACAAAAAGAGGCCCTGATGAGTTTCGAGGGAGCACAGTAATAAATGCTCACGCGTGCTTACAGGGAGAACAAGAAACTGGCCCCAGTGAGTTTAAAGAGCTTCGCCAGTCGTCCCCAACCACCGGGCCACGAGGAAACGGTATGAGCCAGCTGCACCGTTCCTCATTCCCCGTCACGCCCACTGTTGAATGCACCCGAGGTCATTACCCACGCGTCATCCATGTCAGCACAGGAAGATCAACTCCTCGAGCTTGCAAATGACGATGGGCTGAGAGGTATGTTTGACATAACATCTCTGCCGGCTTCTGGATCAAAGTCAAGGCTGAATATCCTGAGATAGCCACGAAAGCACTGAAAACGTTGCTTCCATTTCCAACATCGTATCTCTGTGAAGCGGGCTTTTCTGCAACGGAAACTAAATTGCGGAATGGACTGGACAGAAGGAACCCCCTTCGAGTATCGCTGTCTCTCTTCACCCCTCGAGGGGACCGTCTTGTTGCAGGGAAACAAGCCCAGGGCTCCCACTGATTCAGCGATATGTTGCAATGATTTTATATGTTCCTACGGGGAAAATATGCGCTGTGTGTTTAATATTAAATTCGTTAGATAAACCGTCTTAGAAATGAAATTGAGTGTATTAGCCACTTACAAGTGACTTAGTTGCCTTATCACCTATATTCCGGTCGTGATTAACACCCGGCCGGTCCGCAAGAATATTGTCAATATTAAACGGGTCCACGGTGCAAAAAAGTTGGGGACCCCTGAGCTTAGCTATCGGGCCCCTGTTGGGAGTGTGGGAACAGAGCACTGCTGTGTTAAGGGGAATGTGGATATTAGATGAGTCATTTGTTGAACCATTAGGATTTCTGAAAAAATAGAAGAGTTTCAATATATTTTTCAGAGCATTTATAATAATTTCGTTGTCTTAAGGGCCAAGCAATAAATCTGACTTTTCTCTTTTCAGATCCCTTCACGTAAAGAATGATGAAAATTAAATTTACTATGTAGTTCAGAAATTTAATAGACTTAACAATAAAAATGCATATCCTAGTTTACACAGTATTGTGTGAAATATGAAGAAAGCCATTGAGAAACAGCTTTGCAATTTTTGCTGATTTATTCCATTATGAATTTATATGTTGGAAAGATATTGAAATTTAGTTTGTAGCTGGGCCATTTTGGTTTTTAGTACAGTAATTATTTGAATTTTTGCTATTATGACATTTACTGTTTGTAATACATATCTTCAATTCATGAAACTTTATTAACAAATAATAAATTACACTGGTCATAAGACACTTCACCAAAATGCATTTTGCCCAACATTTCAATTTATGAAAATCAGAATCAGGTTTAATATCACTGATATATGCCATGAAGTTTGTTGTTTTGCAGCAGCGGTACCTTACACGTTTAAAAGCCCATAAATTACAATAAGAAATGTATATTGGGTTCTGGGTAATTGGACCATAGGTTAATCAGGCAGCTGTTTATTTGGGGCAACTCTTAATGAACAAAAGCTAATCAAGAAAATTGCTGAGATCTACTTCATATATTTGGAACACTGTGGCGCTTAATTGGGGCAAAAGGCTGTCGACATTTCGGGCCGAGACCCTTTGTCAGGACGAAGAATGCCTGTCGTGCCGGCTGAGGTTACAACTTCCTGTAACTTCTTTCCAATCCCGTGCAGTCGCCTTCCATGCCAGGTAGTGATGCACCAGTTAGAATGCTTTCCGTGCTACATCCGTAAAAATTTGTGAGTCTTTGGTGACATTCCAAGTTTCCTCAAATTCCTAATGAAATATAGCTGCTGTCATGCCTTCTTTGTAATTGCATCAATGCGTTGGCCCCAGGATAGATCTTCAGAGGTGTTGACACCAGGAACTTGAAACTATTCACCCTTTCCACTGCTGATTACTCGATGAGGACTGGTGTGTGTTCCCTCATAACTTATAGGTGGCATTTGAGCTGTGCCTAGCCGCACAGTTGTGGATGAAGAGAGAATAGAGCAGAGGTCTAAGGTTACACCCTTGAGGTACACTAGTGTTGATAGACAGTGAGGAGGAGGTGTTACTTCTGACCCACACTGGCTGGTATCCTGGTGAGGAAGTCAAGGATCCAGTTGCAGAAGGAAGTACAGAAGCTCAGGTTTTGGAGCTTGTTGATTAGAATTGAGGGTATGATTGCATTGAACACTGAGCTGTAATCGGTCAGCAGCCTGACACAGGTAATATCCTAACCAAGGGTCTTGGCCTGAAACGTCAACAGTACTTCTCCCTATAGATGCTGCCTGGCCTGCTGCATTCCACCAGCATTTTGTGTGTGTTGCTTGAATTTCCAGCATCTGCAGATTCCTCGTGTTTGCAGGTAATGCTGCTGTCCAGGTGATCAAAGCCAAGTGGAGATTGACTGAAGTTGCATCCACTGTAGACCTATTGTGGTGATAAGCAAATTGCAGTGGGTCCAGGTCCTTGCTGCAACGGGAAATGATTCTGGTCATGACCAACCTCAAATCATTTCATTACAGCATGTGTGAGTACAACTGGACGATAGTCGTTAAGGTAGCTCACCCTAATTTTCTTGTTTGCTGGAATGATTGTCACCCAGTTGAAGCAGGTGGGAACCTCCAACTGCAGCAGTGAGAGACTGAAGATGCCCTCAAACACTCCTGCCAGTTGGTTGGCACAAGTTTTCAGTGTCCTACCGGAAACATCATCAGAGCCTAGCGCCTTGCGAGGTTTTACCCTCTTGAAACTTTGCTTAATACATTTTTGGAACCTGTTAAGTATCCCTCCCTGATTTCATCTTACTGATGTTGAGTGCAAGGTTGTTGCTGTGACACCACTCCACTAGCCGGTATATCTCACTCCTGTACCCCCTTTCGTCTCCATCTGAGATTCTCCCAATCATCAGCAAATTTATATTTGGTATTTGAGCTATGCTTCGCCACAGTCGTGGGTATAGAGAGCAGAGTCTATAGAAGTGAGGAAAAGCAGCAGGGAGGTCAATTGTATACAGATTACAGAGGAGGAGGTGTTGGCAGTCTTGAGGCAAATTAGGGTGGATAAATCCCCAAAGCCTGGCAAGATATTTCCTCAGACCCTGTGGGAGTCTAGTGTAGGAATTGCATGGTTCCTGGCAGAGGTATTTAAAACATCCTTAGCCACAGATGCGGTGATGGAGGATTAGAGGATAGCTGATGTTCCATTGTTTAAGAAAGGCTCTAAGAATAAGCCAAGAACTTATAGGCCGGTGAGCCTGACATCAGTACCATGTAAGTTATTGGAAGGTATTCTAAGGAACTGGATATATAATTAGACAGGGACTGAACTGGGATATTCAACATGGCTTTGTGTGTGGTAAGTCATGTCTAACCAATCCTATAGAGTTTTTAAGGAAGTTATCAGGAAGGTTGATGAGAGTAAGGCAGTGGATGTTGTTTATATGGACTTTAGCAAGGTCTTTAACATGGTTCTGCATGGGAGTTTGATATTCAAAATGAGGTAGTAAATTGAATTAAACATTGTATTTGTGGGAGAAGCCAAAGTGGTAGTTGCCTCTCTGATTGGAAGCCTGTGATTAGTGATGTGTTGCAGGGATTAGTGCTGGGTCTGTTGTTGTTTGTCATCTATACCAATGATCTGGATGATGATGTGGGGAACTGGATCAGAAAATTTGTGGATGGCACCAGGACTGGGATATAGAGGACATGAGGAAGGTTACCGAAGGTTGCAGCAGGATCTGGATCAGCTGGGAAAAAATGAAATGAAGAGCAGTGCAAGGAATTTAATGCAGACAAGTGTAAGGTGTTGCTCTTTGGGAGGATACGCCAGGGCAGGTTTTGCATAGTGAGCAGTAGGGCTCTGAGGAGTGCGGTAGAACAGGGGTATCTGGAAATACAGATCCATAATTCCTCGAAAGTGGTGTCACCAGAAGATAGGGTTGTAAAGGCCTTTGGCACATTGGCTTTCATAAATCAAAGTATTGCATACATGAGTTGGGATGTTAAAGTTGTATAAGCTTAATTTGAAGTGTTATGTGAAGTTTTAGTCACCTACTTACAGGAAATTTCGAGTGCAGAGAAAATTTACAAGGATGTTGCCAGGACTCGAGGGCCCGAGTTATAGGGAAAGGTTAAAAGGGTTAGGACTTTATTCCCTAGAGCATGGAAGAGTGGGTGGAGATTTGATAGGGATATACAAAATTATAAGGAACTTTAGAGAGGATAAATGCAAGCAGGCTTTTTCCACTGAGGTTGGGCGAGACTAGAACTAGAGGTCATGGGTTAAGGGTGAAAGGTGAAATGCTTAAGGGGAACATGAGGAGGAACTTCCTCACTCAGAGGGTGGTGAGAGTGTGGAATGAACTACCTGTGGAAGTAGAGGATATGAGTTTGATTTTAACATTTGAGAGATTTGGGTAAGTACATGGATCGGAGGGAAATGCAAGGCTATATGTTCTGAGTGCCGTTCGATAAGATTAGGCAGATTAATGGTTCAGCAAAAACTAGATGGCCGAAGAGCTGTTTCTATGAGTGTGCTATGACTCTAAGACTCTAGATTGACTGAGTTGAAATGATATGTTAGTCGCTTGCAATTTCATAGGGAAGTGTCAGTGTTTAGCTTCTTCCAGTTAAATCCTAACTGTGTGATAGCATTCCTCAGAAACCAACCTGACCATACTGGAATTTCCCACAATTAACCTTGGGAAAAACAGCTTTCTTAAAAAGTGCTCGCCCCATGTAGCATTTGAATGAGGTCTCTGGCCCTGTTGACTAGGTGGGCAAAGGTATGGAGTTCTGTTTTTTTAATGGATTCCTAAGAAATAATTTAAAAACAATATTTGAAGCAATCATGATGTATTACTAAATGTCTCTGAATATCTGTAAACTGTTATAAAGCTTTAAAGAAAGTAAAGCTCCAGCCCAACCTTGCCTTCTGTCAAAAGGCAATGAAGCTGGTTGTGGACTACAGGAGGAACAGAGACAGGCTCACCCCTATTGACATCAATGGATCTGGGGTTGAGAGGATGAACAGCTTCAAGTTCCTCGGCATAAACATCACCGAAGCTCTCATGTGGTCTGTGCATACCACATGACCACATGTGGTCAGTCCAACCCAACTCCAGCTCCAGCCCCAGCCCAACCTTGCCTTCTGTCAAAAGCTTTCATGGTGTTCTGAGGTAAACTCTCAGGGCTAGTTTGCTGTAGTTCACTTCACCGTTGAGATCTCACTGATTATCTTTCAGAGGCAGCGGGTCAGCTTGTTCAGCCTTCCAGATTTCATCAGGTAAGTATGCCAGTAATATTTTGAATGGCAGACCAAGCCATCTTCATTTGGTCTAATATATATGCTGCTCATATCCCCCTTTACAAATGAAAAGTAATCATGATTAAACTTTCCATGTGGGTCTTATTGAGAGCCTGTTTCAGGTGAAATCCTAGTACAGTTGCTGTCTCAGTACTAATGCTTATGTTTGCATAAAATGGCACTCCAAACACTACTGTTTAAGCCAGCCATTTGCCTCTTCAGTCTCTTTAACCTTGCATCATTCTCTATGTGGCTCAGGTAATAACACAGAGATTATAGCTCTTGTCATCTTTGGGAACTTAAGACAAACCTCATTCATAGGAGTCAAAATAGACCTTAACAATATGATACTTTCTAATATATCTTCAAGTCAGTTCGAGGTGTTACTCATTCTGTGATGAAATATACCAATGTATGGCACTCTTAATTTTGTTACAAAGGCCAATCTACGATCCTTATTGATTGATTCTCAGCAAGTATACGAATACATTTTGCATCTTCCTGACTGCTTGCGCTTGGGTGCAATAACCATTATTTGGACCTACTTCCTGATAGCATCTATCCTTGTGCTCAGATAGCAAACTGTCTGTTGTATAGTATCTGTTTCTATGGTTCCTTTCTTCATCCCATTGAGGTTCCCACTACTCTGTGCGGATGCAAAATACATGTGCTCTCACATCTGCCAGCTGATGGCGGATATCCATGGTAAGATCAGGTAACATCTTTTATTAATAAATCACTGAAAGATAATGTCAAGTTAACCATTACCGATTCTTTGCAATATTCCCCTTGGTTATTTGGCATACTTATGTTACAAAATGACAAGGAAGCATTACACTTCAGTGCATTCTAATATAGCATCTATTCTTCTACATTAGACTATAAGAGAAGTACAGGTACTGGATTTTGACTAACAGTTTCAGTACATTAGGAGAACTGCCTTGATGTAGTCTCCTGCAGCCATGACATTCTCTAATGTATGTGTGTGTGTATATACACACACACACTCACATACACATACTGTAAGTTAATTTTTACATATAGTTAAATAAGTAGTGCAAAATAGAAACAAAAAAAGTGGTGAGGTAGAGTTCATTGGTTCAGTGTCCATTCAGAAACCTTTTGCCAAGCTGGGATAAGTGTCACCCAGGCCTGATGATTTCTCCACTTTAAAGTGTGCTAACTCCTTAATTCTCCCTCTTTTACTGTATCTATCTCATCTCATATTTCACAATTCCACAAGTTTTGCCCCCACTTCTTTGAAGACAACTGTAGGTATCCATTATAAACCTCCCATACATCCTTTATCTCCAGTTGTACGTTACCTCTTGGGTGTTTAATAAGTCTTCTTCCTTTGTTTTTCTTTTGCTCATATATTTATGGAGCGTATGTGTATTTCTGTACATTTTTCTTGTCAATGATTTTCATTCTCTCTCTTTGTTTTATTCATTTCTCTTTAAGTGTCCCCTCCCCCATTCCTGCATTTTTCTGAACTTCCGGCACTGTTAAATTCTTGGTGTTTGATGTAAGCTCTTACTGCTTTATCATACTCTCCATCATCTTATTTACAGAGGAATTCTAAATTTGACTGTCACATCCTTTCTCTTGTGACAACATGTTTACCAATTGGCCAAGAAACACCTCACTCTTCCTGTAATAGAACAGTAAACAGGAATTCAGTGAAGTGCATATTAACAGGAAAGAGGTTAGATTTATTTTGAAAACAAAACTTAACAGGTGCTTTGCATCAGTCTTCAGTGTGCCAAAGATCCATGAGCGTCAGAGAGCAGGAGTGAGTTCCTTTGCTATTACAAAGGTAAAAGTGCGAGGCAAACTCAAAGGTCTTAAGGTGGATAAGTCACCTGGACCAGATGGACTACATCTCAGAGCCCTGAGAGAAGTTGATGAACAGATAAAAGATACATTGGCTATGATCTTTCGAGAATCATCTGATTCTGGCATGGTCCCAGAGGACTGGAAGATTTCAGATGTCACTCCTCTCTTTAAGAAGGGAGGTAGGCAAAAGGAAGGAAATCATAGGCCAGTTAGCCTAACCTCAGTGGTTGGAAAAGTGCTGGAATCCATTATTACGGATGAGGTTTCGGGGTACTTGGGCACTAATGATAAAATAAATCAAAGTCAGCATGGTTTCTGTAAAGGGAAATCTTGCCTGACAGATCTTTTAGAGTTCTTCGAGGAAGTAACAAGCAGGGTGGACAAAGGAGAGGCAGTGGATGTCATTTACTTGGATTTCCAGAAGGCATTTGATAAGGTGCCACACATCCTATGGCGTTACAGGAAATACACTGGTATGGATAGAGGAATGGCTGACAGGCAGGAGGCAGCGAGTGGGAATAAAGGGGACCTTTTCTGGTTGGCTGCCAGTGACTAGTGGTGTTCCTCAGGGGTCAGTATGGGGACCGCTACTTTTCACATTGTTTGTCAATGATTTGTATAATGGATTTGATGACTTTTTGGCAAAGTTTGCAGATGATATGAAGATAGGTGGAGGGGTAGGTTGTGCTGAGGAAGCAATGCAAATTGGAAGAATGGGCAAAAGGGATAATGCTGAGGCATTATAAGACACTAGCAAGGTCTTACTTGGAGTATTAGCAACAGTTTTGACCCTATATCTCAGCTGTCATTGAAGAGAATCCAGAGCAGGTTCACAAGGATGATTCCAGCAATGAAGGAGTTAACATATAAGGAGTGTTTGGCAGCTTTGGCTCTGTACTTGCTGGAATTTAGAAGAATTTGGAGGGATCTCATTGAAACCTACCAAATGTTGAAAGGACTAGATAGAGTGGATGTGGAGAGGATGACTCTTATGCTGGGTGTACCCAGAACCAGAGGGCACAATCTCAAAATTGAGGGGCAATCTTTTAGAATGGAGGTAAGGAGGGTTTTTTTTGGCAGAGATGGTGAATCTGTGGAATTCTCTGCCACAGATTGCAGTGAAGACCAAGTCCATGGGTACATTTAAGGTGGAAGTTGTTAGTTTCCTGATCAGTTGGCATCAAAGGATATGGTGAGAAGGTAGGTGTATGGAGTTGAGCGGGATCTGGGATCAACCATGATGGAATGGTGGAGCAGACTCGATGGGCTGAATGGCCTAATGCTGCTCCTATGTCTGATGGTCTTAAGGTCTAAAACTTGAGGCCATGTTTGGATGATTAATCTCAATAGGACTAGGTACAGATTTTGTTGGGAACAGGTCAATTAAATGTGGAAGTGAGGAGATGTGGGTGAAACCCAACAAACATACCTGTTTTTTTAACTGTATAACGTTACATTTGGCTGTGCTGTGAGCACTAGTTCACATATACAACCCAACACTTCAAATTTCCTTTTCTAAGATTCTGTCAAATGCTATATTAAAGACAAAGGTAGACACTTATCCCTTGTATTATACATTCAGTAGCCTGTGTTTTACATAGATAACCAGCATTATTTCACCTTTTCTTTGCTTGTCAGAATTTTTCATTCAAACCCATTAAGGTAGATAGCCTTTATGTTAACCTTGCAGGGTCATTTTCAGCTTTGAGTACAAGATTGGATTGGGGTTAGCACTTAATATGCTTTCACTCTTGTGTAAAGAGGCCACTAGGTAGCACAGTGATATCTTTAAGGATTTTATATTTGTTTAATGTCATTTGCATAAATTGAACTCCATGTACAAAATCATGTAATGTATTCATACTTTGGTCACTGAAGCTAGTCATGAGCAGAGGGTTAAAATGAGCTTATTCATTATTTAAATTGCCTGGATTGCCACTAGAGAGAGAGAGAGAGAAATCTACCTTTCTTCAGATCAATGTCTTTAACATTTTCAGAAGACCTATCCGTCTAACCCTTATTCCTCACTCCACTCTTCCCTGACATTCGTGATTTAAGCCCCAGCAGTTGCTTCATGATACCATAACAATAATAGATCATAGAACTAGGTCTAAACATTGTATATCTCCAATGTTCGATGGAGGAAACATTCCTGATGAAGCAGTGTAACTGACGAAGGAGCCTCAGATAGCTGAGCACAGTAAAGTGCTGTGGTAGGGGTGGTCATTACTCATCTGTGTTTATTCTGGTTGACCCAATTGAGGAATGAGAAAGGTATGATCATGTACAGGAGCTATATTTGTAAACCTCCCAACAGTCCACAGGATTTAGAGGAATAAATTTGTAGAGAGATCACAGATTGTTCCAAGAAACATAAGGCTGTGGTAGTAGGTGATTTTAACTTTCCACATATTCACTGGGACTCCCATAGTGTAAGTGGACTAGACGGGATAGTTTGTCAAATGTTTTCAAGAAAGTTTCCTCAATCATGTTTCCTTAATTGTGTGGCGTGTGACAGGCTGTTTTCTGGCCTTCAAAAGTGAAATTTTGAGAGTACAAAGCTTGTATGTGCCTGTCAGAATAAAAGGCAAGGATAATAGGTTTATAGAACCTTGGTTTTCAAGAGATATTGATGCCCTATTAAGAAAAAAAAAAAAGGTGCTTTGCAGGTGTGGGCAGGTAGGAACAAATGAGGTGCTTGTGGAGTATAAGAAATTCAAGAGAACACTTAGAAAGGAAATTAGAAGGGCTAAAAGAAGGCATAAGGACGCTCTAGCAGACAAGCTGAAGGAGAATCCTAAGGACTTCTACAGATATATTAATAGCAAGTGGGTTGAAAGAGATATAATTGGTCCCCTGGAAAATCAAAATGGTCATCTATGTGTGGAGACAAAAGAGATAGGGGAGATCGTTGCATCTGTATTTACTTACTCAGCAGATGATCACAGTCTGTGGAAGTGAGGCAAAGCACTAGCAAGGTCCAAAGGAGGAGGTGTTTGCTGTCTATAGGCAAATTAAGGTCCCCAGGGCCTGACATGGTACCTGGGACCCTGTGGGAGGCAAGTGAAGAAATTGCAGGGGGCCCATCAGAGATACTTAAATCATCCTTAGCAACAGGCAAGATACTGGAGGATTAGAGGATAGCTAATCTTGTTCCACTGTTTAAGAAAGGCTCTCATAGTAATAGGCTGGTGAGCCTGACAGTAGTGGGAAAGCTATTGGAGGGTATTCTAAGAGTATGAGTACTCTTACTCATGCAAGAGTATGAGTGTTCTAAGAGTATTATATGAGTATTTGGATAAACAGGGACTGATTAGGGATAGTCAGCATGGCTTTGTGCATGGTAAGTTGTGTTTAACCAATCTTGGAGTTTTTTGAGTAAGTTACTAGGAAAATTGATGAAGGAAAGGCAATGGATGTTGTCTACATGGACTTTAGCAAGGCATTTGACAAAGTCCTGCATGGGCAGGGTTGGTCAAGAAGGTTCAGTCACTTGGCATTCAAGATGAGTTAGACATCGGTTTTGCGGGAGAAGCCAGAGAGTGGTAGTAGCTGGTTGCCTCTCTGACTGGAGGCCTGTGATTAGTGATGTGCCGCAGGGATCAGTGCTGGGTCTGTTGTTGTTTGTTATCCATATCAATGATCTGGATGATAATGTGGCTAACTGGATCAGCAAATTTGCAGATGACTCTAAAATTGGGGGTGTAGTGAAGAAGACTTTCAACGTTTGCAGCAGGGGGTCTTGACCAGCTGGAAAAATGGCAGATGGAGTTTATTGCAGACAAGTGTGAGGTGTTGCACTTTGTGAGGACCAACCGGGGTAGGTCTTACACAGAGAGCAATAGGACACTGAGGAGTGTGGTAGAACAAAGGGATCTGGGAATATTTTGATATCATTCTTTTGAAGACCCTGACCTAGAGTTCCACTCTGATTTTGGCTTTTTGCGTGAATGGGCCTCATGACCGGCTGCAGCCTGGAAGACTAGTGCAGGGCTCGGAAAAAGAAACGCAACAGACTTTTAACACCATAAATCAGTGAGTTGATTGTTGTCTCCCCTCTCACTGTGAAACAGGGACACCTTTTTCCCTTTTGAGGGAGAGAGAGCGCCTGCAGTATGTCGAATTACCGGGCGAACGAGTAGTCTTTGGGGTACCGCAAGTCTGTATCTTTATTGATGCTTTGCCGCAGCGTGAGTGCTCGGTGGGGGGGGGGGGGGGATCATCGCCTTGCTGCTGCTTGTGCGTGGGGGGGGAGCTGGGGGGGCTTTGGGTTCTAATGTTTAACTGTCATTCATTCTTTGGGCACTCCTCTGTTTTGTGGATGTTTGCAAAGAAAAAGAATTTCAGGATGTATATTGTATACATTTCTCTGACATTAAATGTACCTATTGAATGAATACAAGTCCATAATTCATAGAAAGTAGCATCACAAGTAGATAGGGTCGTAAAGAAAGCTTTTGGTACATTGGCCTTCATAGATCAAAGTAGTGAGTACAAGAGTTGGGATGATATCTTGAAGTTGTATAAGAGATTAGTGAGGCCTAATTTGGAGTGTTGTGTACAGGTTTAGTTACCTACCTACCACAATGATGTTTTAGCATGTACAGACTATTTTTCTTGTCATTATTCCCTAAACTATACAGTATAACAACTATTTACATAGCATTTACATTGTATTAGGTATTATAAGTAATCTAGAGATGATTTAAAAGTACAAGCAGTCCCCAGGTTATGAAGGAGTTCCGTTCCTGTGTCCGTCTTTAAAACGGATTTGAAGTCGGAACAGGTACATCTGGTATTATTTAGCGTCAGTTAGTCAAACGTGTGTCTTAGTATATAGTATATATTTTACCTTTCTATGCATATAAAACACTTAAGAAACGTATGTATTTCAATAATCAAACCACTACATTGCTTAGTAATAATTGTAGCTTTCATTGGGCCAGGGCCTTTCACATTATCCATTAAAATTGTTCAGATTGTTGACCGACCGTAGCCCAACGCTTTTACAATGACCGATGGCGTTTCACCTCTTTCCGATCGCTTTATTACTTCCACTTTATTTTCAATCATGATCATGATTATTTTCATGAACAGAAACACTGCGGATTCAGAGCTGCGCCGGGTCCTAAAGACCACCGTACTAAGCCAGGTTAAATAAGGTCTGGGGTTCCGCTGGGTCCTAAACACCACTGCACTCAGACAGTTTGAATAAGGGACTTGAGCATCCGCTTTTTTTGGTATCTGTGGGGGGTTCCGGAACCAATCCCCCGCGGATAAGGAGGGCCTTCATGTATATAAAATTATGAGGGCTATAGATGGGGTAAATGCAATCAGGCTATTTTTCCACTGAGATTGGGTGAGATCAGACTAGAGGTCATGGGTTAAGGGTGAAAGGTGAAATGTTTAAGGAGAACACGAGGGAGAACTGCTTCACACAGAGGGTGGTGAGATTGTGAAATGAACTGCCAGTGCAAGTTGTGGATGCAATTTTGATTTCATCATTTAAAAGAAGTTGGAAAGGTACATGAATGGGATGGGTATGGAGGGCGATGATGCGGATTCTGGTCAACAGGACTAGGCATATTAAGTGGTTTGGCACAGACTAGATGGGCCAAAAAGCCTGTTTCTGTGCTGTTGTTTTCTATGACTCTATGATTCCCCAAAACTACATTTGCCCAGATGCTCCGCATGAGTCTCATCTCTGAAAAGTTCTGCTGCTAATTTCAATTGTCTTCATTCTTATTTTACTTCCTGCTGCTAGACTTGGTCAAATGTTGCTTTGATGTCACTTGAGAGATTTTTCTGGCCTCTGAAATTTAGATTTGTCTCAGTTTGTCTGGAACCAAGTGGTCCTGGTGAAACTGTTAGAGATAGCTGGCCTGGGATTAGGCTCACCATCCTGCAGAAACACAGGTAAGGGTTTGTATTTACTTTTAAAGGATTTTGAGGAACTTTTAATTGTAACTATAAATATTTTAATCTATTTGAATGTTTTTTAAATATCTCTGGCAGCAAATTGTTTAAAGCATGTGGCGTGTTCTGAGGGTGGAGCTGAGGCTTCAAGAATCGAGGCCTGTATGCGGCTTGAAACCTGACATAGCTCTTAGGTGTGGAAGGTCAGTTTAGTCAATGATTTGGATTCAGATGAGTAAATCCTAGGAAGCACTGGGGCCAGGAGTCAGAGCAGTAGACAAGATCTTGCATAATCCTTTTCAGTAAGCAGTGCAACATAAACAAAAGACAAGCTAGTGTTTGTAGTGTGTTGAATTACAAAACAAAACAGGCTCTGGGGTTGTGTAAGACCAGACTTATGAACATCTGACTTTAGTTCACCCATAAAATTTGTAAAGATTTTTTTAAAAAGATGGCAGAGTTAGTTACAGAAATGCAAACATCTTCAGGAGTTACGGAACAGTAGTACCAGCAAGCAGAAGCAGCAGATAGTCAATAGGCAAATGACATACTATTCTTTACAGTGAAACTCCCTAGTTTCCTTGGCTGTTTAAGTGTAGGGAAGACCAGTTCTCCCCAGTGTCTTCTCTCTTTATCCCCTGCCGCATCAGAAAAAACCCCAAGACCAACCTTAGTGTCCCTCACCAGAGAAACCTCTTGCTAATTGGATGGCACACATTCCACATCTCTTATCTTCAACAATAACCCAAACAGGCTGAAAGCAGAGCAGACTACTCTTACAAAACTGCTAAATGAAATACCTACAGCATAACAGTAAAGATGTGAACCAGGGCTTTACAACAGTAAAGGGATTGGAGTTTAGGAACAAGGAAGCTTTGTTACAATTTTATGTGGTGTTGGTGAGGCACACCTAGAATACTGTATTCAAAGAGCAATAGGACAACTAGAGAGAAAGTTGGTCTCCTGAAGGATCAGTGTGCTTAGCTTTTTAACCATATAACCATATACAATTACAGCACGGAAACAGGCCATCTCGGCCCTTCTAGTCTGTACTGAACACTTAGTCCTACTGACCCGCACTCAGCCCATAACCCTCCATTCCTTTCCTGTCCATATTTTACTTTAAATGATAATACTTAACCTGTCTCTACCACTTCTACTGGAAGCTCGTTCCACACAGCTACCACTCTCTGAGTAAAGAAATTCCCCCTCGTGTTACCCTTCATCTTTTGCCCCCTAACTCTCAACTCATGTCCTCTTGTTTGAATCTCCCCTACTCTCAATAGAAAAAGCCTACTCACGTCAACTCTATCTATCCCCCTCATAATTTTAAATACCTCTATCAAGTCCCCCCTCAACCTTCTATGCTCCAAAGAATAAAGACCTAACTTGTTCAACCTTTCCCTGTAACTTAGGTGCTGAAACCCAAGTAACATTCTAGTAAATCTGTACTCTCTCTATTTTGTTAGACATCTTTCCTATAATTCGGTGACCAGAACTGTACACAATACTCCAAATTTGGCCTTACCAATGCCTTGTACAATTTTAACATTACATCCCAACTTCTATACTCAATGCTCTGATTTATAAAGGCCAACATACCAAAAGCTTTCTTCACCACCCTATCCACATGAGATTCCACCTTCAGGGAACTATGCACCATTATTCCTAGATCACTCTGCTCTACTG
The DNA here is from genome assembly GCF_048418815.1 of Hemitrygon akajei. Taxonomy (NCBI): domain Eukaryota; kingdom Metazoa; phylum Chordata; class Chondrichthyes; order Myliobatiformes; family Dasyatidae; genus Hemitrygon; species Hemitrygon akajei. The sequence continues at coordinate 21,695,472 of NC_133125.1, read as the reverse complement.
TATTCTTCAATGCCCTGCCATTTACCATGTATGTCCTATTTGGATTATTCCTACCAAAATGTAGCACCTCACACTTATCAGCATTAAACTCCATCTGCCATCATTCAGCCCACTCTTCTAACTGGCCTAAATCTCTCTGCAATCTTTGAAAACCTACTTCATTATCCACAACACCACCCGCCTTAGTATCATCTGCATACTTACTAATCCAATTTACCACCCCATCATCCAGATCATTAATGTATATGACAAACAACATTGGACCCAGTTCAGATCTCTGAGGCACACCACTAGTCACCGGCCTCCAACCTGACAAACAGTTATCCACCACTACTCTCTGGCATCTCCCATCCAGCCACTGTTGAATCCATTTTACTACTTCAACATTAATACCTAACGATTGAACCTTCCTAACTAACCTTCTGTGTGGAACCTTGTCAAAGGCCTTACTGAAGTCCATATAGATAGATAGATAGATAGATACTTTATTCATCCCCATGGGGAAATTCAACTTTTTTTCCAATGTCCCATACACTTGTTGTAGCAAAACTAATTACATACAATACTTAACTCAGTAAAAAAAATATGATATGCATCTAAATCACTATCTCAAAAAGCATTAATAATAGCTTTTAAAAAGTTCTTAAGTCCTGGCGGTAGAATTGTAAAGCCTAATGGCATTGGGGAGTATTGACCTCTTCATCCTGTCTGAGGAGCATTGCATCGATAGTAACCTGTCGCTGAAACTGCTTCTCTGTCTCTGGATGGTGCTATGTAGAGGATGTTCAGAGTTATCCATAATTGACCGTAGCCTACTCAGCGCCCTTCGCTCAGCTACCGATGTTAAACCCTCCAGTACTTTGCCCACGACAGAGCCCGCCTTCCTTACCAGCTTATTAAGACGTGAGGCGTCCCTCTTCTTAATGCTTCCTCCCCAACACGCCACCACAAAGAAGAGGGCGCTCTCCACAACTGACCTATAGAACATCTTCAGCATCTCACTACAGACATTGAATGGCGCCAACCTTCTTAGGAAGTACAGTCAACTCTGTGCCTTCCTGCACAAGGCATCTGTGTTGGCAGTCCAGTCTAGCTTCTCGTCTAACTGTACTCCCAGATACTTGTAGGTCTTAACCTGCTCCACACATTCTCCATTAATGATCACTGGCTCCATATGAGGCCTAGATCTCCTAAAGTCCACCACCATCTCCTTGGTCTTGGTGATATTGAGACGCAGGTAGTTTGAGTTGCACCATATCACAAAGTCCTGTATCAGTTTCCTATACTCCTCCTCCTGTCCATTCCTGTCACACCCCACTATAGCCGTGTCATCAGCGAACTTCTGCACATGGCAGGACTCCGAGTTATATTGGAAGTCTGATGTGTACAGGGTGAACAGGACCGGAGAGAGTACGGTTCCCTGCGGCGCCCCTGTGCTGCTGACCACCGTGTCAGACCTACAGTCTCCCTATGTTGTCCTATAGACAACATCCACTGCTTTACCCTTGTCAACTTTCCTCGTAACCTCTTCAAAGAATTCAATAAGATTTGTCAAACATGACCTCCCATGTACAAATCCATATTGACTGTTCCTAATCAGACCCTGTCTATCCAGATTATATATACCATCTCTAAGAATACTTTCCATAAATTTACCCACCACTGACGTCAAACTGACAGGCCTATAATTGCTAGGTTTACTCTTAGAACCCTTTTTAAACAATGGAACCACGTGAGCAATATGCCAATCCTCCGGCACCATCCCCTTTTCTAATGACATTTGAAATATTTTTGTCAGAGCCCCTGCTATTTCTACACTAACTTCCCTCAAGGTCCTAGGGAGTTGTGGAGTTGCAGGAGTTGGATGAGGTTGTGAGTGAAAGCTTATCTGTATTTATTATGAAGAAGGACATGGAGGCTAGTGAGTTCAGGAAAAAGAAAAGTGATAACCTGAAACATGTTGATACTATGAAGGAAGTGGTGTCTGGTACTCCTGAAGCACATAAAATTGGATAAATGTGCATCTTTGATGTAGTAAGCAAAGAAGGAGATTGCCAGGGCCTTAAGGTACTAGAAGACTGGAGGATGGCTAAAATAGTGCATTTACTTTTGAACGGCTGCAGACATAACCCAGGAACTATAGGCCAGGTAGTGTTGTGTCAGTAGTTGGAACATTACTGGAAGGAATTTAGAGGGACAGGATGTATTTATATTTGGAAAGACAAGGACTAATCAGAATAGTCAGCTTGGCTTTGTTCATAGGAGATCACATCCTTCAAATTCCATTGAGGTTTTTGAGATAGTGATCACGAGGATTGATGAGGTTAGGGAGATGGATGCCGTTCATGTGGGCTTTAGCAAGGCTTTGTCAAGATCCCAAATGGTTGGCAGGCCCAGAAGATTAGATTAACAAATTGGATACAAAATTGGCTTGGTGATCAGAGTCATAGTGGAGGGTCCTTTACTAATTGGAGACCTGTAACCAGTGGGCTTTGTGCTGGGGTATTTACCATTGGTCATATAAGTGACATAGAAGAGAAAGTTAACGGCATAATTAATAAATCTGCAGATGATACCAACATTGGTCATATAGTGGACAGTGAAGAAAGTTGTCTAATGATCTGAATACAACTGAAAAAGTGCGCAAGGCTATACCTTTTGGAATTTAACTCAAACAATTATGAAGTGAGGCATCTGGGAAGTTAAACAAGACCAGGACAAAAACCATGAAAGGCAAGGCCCTGAAGAGTGTTCATGAACAACAAAAACTTGGGGTACAAGTACAAACAATACTATGAGAAGGTCTAAGGCACCCTGGATTCTTAACATAAATTTTGTTTTAAATGTTCATTTTTTTTGTCTTCTGCATTAGTGTGTCAGTAGAAAAGAGATTTTAGATTTCCAAACATTCATTTTCCAAAAAAAGTTATAGAAGTTTCTGTATTTTGTTAAAGAAAGTAACATATTGAGTAATAGACCACTTTTCAAATAAAAACTTGATAACATTGTAGGTACTTAGACAAGTGCATGATTAAACAGGCTTGCAGTTTTGGGGCTGAATTGAGTTGGTGATCTGGTCAGAATTAATGATATCCTCAAAGCAGAGAAGTACAAGCAGATTCTCATCCATTTCTCAGTACTATCAGGGAACTTCATTCTACAGCAGGACAATGACCCCAAACACTTGACCAAGGCCATAAAGAACTATCTTTGGTGAAAAGAACAGAGTTCTGCAATAGATAGTATGGCCTTCACAGAGCCCTGATTTCAACATCATTAAGGCTCTCTGGGATTACCTGGAGACAGAAGCAAGCAAGACAGCCAAAGTCTGCAGAAGGCCTATGGCAAGTTTGCCTACATGCTCAGAAACTACCAGCTGATTTTCTTATATAACTGTAGGACAGTGTACCTAAGAGAATTGATGCAGTCTTAAAGGCAAAGGGTAGTCACACCAAATCTGGATTTCATTTATTGTTTTACTGATTACTTATTTTTATAGTTTTTTGATATTTAGAAACTTTGATTTCATTATTTTTGAAAGCATTTCACTTTACAGAAAATTTTTACATGTGCCTCAGACTTTTGCACAGTACGGCAGTCCTGACAGTGACGCAGGTAGATGGTGCACTGAGAAAGGCATACGCCATACTTTCATTCATCAGCTGAGGCAATGAGTACCTAAGTTGGGACATTATGTTACAGTAGTATAAATAGCTTGTACTTGGAGTATTATGCACAATTACTTCAGCATGCCGTAGGAAGGATATGATAAAGCTAGGGAGAGTGCTGGAGGGCTTACCTTATAAGGAGAAATTAGATAGTCACACTTTTTCCCCGCAAGGTCAGTGTGTTTAGAACAAGAAGGCATAGGCTTAAGGTAAAGATCTGATCTGAACCAAGTTTTTCTAGCAAGAATGGTGCTATGTGGAATGAGCTGCCAGAGGAGGTGTAAGAGGCAGATACTATTATGATTAAAGGCGTTTTGACAGCTATACGGATAGGCAGAAGGAAAATGCTGTTATAAGACTATTGAATGATTTCCCTAGATCAAAAAGATAACTCTTGACTTTACTATCTCATTGTGGCCTTGCACCTTACTGTCTACACATAGCATTTTCTCTGTACTGTAACACTTCATTCTGTCATGTTATTGTTTTACCTTGTACGACCTCAATGCACTTAAAAAAAATTATCTGTATGGACAGTATGTAAGATAGATTTTTCATTGTACCTCTGTGCATGTGACAATAATAAATCAATTCACATTGGGATAATTGTAGTTCCCCATCAGTACTAACTTTTTTTTTTGTAATATCTTCACTTATTCTTTTTGTATCTATCCTACTTGTTAGAGTACATTTGTGTGTAGTGTTCCTTCTCTTGTTTCTTAGCTCCAACTAGATTTTGCCTTTGATCGTTCTACACCTAGATTATAATATCCGTTCTAATCATTGTTACACCTTTTTCCATTTCCTTATCCTTCCTGAGCACTTTCTATCCAGGAACCTTTAACACCTAGTTCTTCACTTTTCTCATCAAGTTTTATTTGTCACCTACATATCATATTCCAATGTGGCTATCTGAACCTGTAGTTCACAAACTTAATTTAACACATTGAATATTCAACTACATTTAGTTATATCATTTCCATTCACCTGTTCTAGTACTCATCTCATGTGAAGCGTCTTTCTCCATTTCTCTCTCATTCCCTTAATTTTATTTTATCACTAACTAGAATCAGAGAGAAGTCCAGCACCAACAGGCCGTTTGGCTCATCTTGCCCTTGTGGAGCCATTTTGACTGCCTATTCCCATTGACCTGCCCTCCATACCTCTATCATCCATATACCCATTGAAACTTATCTTAAATGTTGAAATCAAGCTCACGTGCAACACTTGTGCTAGTTCATTCCACACTCTCATGACCCTCTGAGTGAAGAAATTTCTCCATGTTCTCCTTAAACTTCTCACCTTTCACCCTTAAGCCATGATTTCTGTTTGTAGGCCTACCCAACCTCCATGGAAAAAGCCTGCTTGCATTTACCCTATCTATACCCCTCAATTTTATATACCTGTATCAAATCTCCTCTCAATCTTCTACGTTCTAAAGAATACAGTCCTAACCGATTTAATCTTTCCTTATAACTCAGGTTCTCCAGACCTGGCAACACCCTTGTAAGTTTTCTCTGTACTCTTTCAATCTTATTTACATCTTTCCTGTAGGTAGGTGACCAAAACTGCACACAACACTCCAAATTAGGTCTTACCAATCTCTTATACAACTTCAACATAACATCCCATCTCCTGTACTCAATACATTGATTTATGAAGACCAGAAGCTCCAGTAATCTTAAGTATTTACCTGTAGTTGTTTTCACTTTGCCTTTTCTCTGATTTCTTAATAAAACTGGCCATTCATCAACAGAGAACTTTTATTCCCAATTAATCCTTATCTTAGACCTCACTGCTTAAGGTCTAACACCAACATTATATTTCAACAGAACCTCTACCATGCCCAGATTTATTTCCTAAACAGTTATGTTGGATATATTGCATACCAGCTAAAATAACTCATGAATATAGAATTATATACCTTCTATTATCAATTCTATCAAGATAATACGACTCGTTGACATAGGTCAGAAATGTGCCTGAATATTTTTCTCTTCTCCGTCAAACTCTTTACGCACTCAGTAGTGATTTTTATCCTTAAGTTCAATTCAAAGATTTCATATGATTATTCTCCAAACATAGTGTCTGTGCTAACAGTGGACATTGTTTTTTATTTAAAAAAAACATTGTAAGCCCAATCCCTTCTGTTTTGAATCCTTTCTCTTCTCAAACCATTAAACAGAAAAAAAATGGGTAACTTCACCCACCAGGAACAAGAAGTAGTGAAGCAGTCCTCAAACCATCTTGCACTTCAGCTGGCATTCGGTTCTAAATACAGGTAAAAGCAATAGTTCCTTGACATACACAGTCAATAACATTAAAATTGTCATTTTAATGCTGCTGATACTATATTTAGAGATTTTTATACTTTAGAATACAGCTGCAATAACCAACACAATAAATCCTAAATTAAGGTGGATGACTCCTTATGGGTTTTCACACAAAAAAAATCTATTCTGACTCATTTCTGACATTAGATCAGCAGTAAAACTAAGCAGTAAAATAATTAGTGTGAAATAAACAGTAATGTCCAAGAGCTGGGCCTAAAAGTGTACTTTACAATTTTCCAGTATTGATTAAAAACAACAACAATAGAGTCTCCATTCTTTTTATTAAAGGATTACATAAATATCAACAGACTTATTAGTGGTATTTGGTTTAAAATGACACAGAAGCAGTTCAGGAACAAGTCTGCAATTCACAATAGCACAGAATTCAGAGAATATAACATGTCATTTCAAAATCCCTGTAAATTCACTGTAAAAACAAAAGTACAAAATAAATAAATGTTAACACAGGATTGTTTAAAAAAAGTACAAAAGACAAGTTTCTGTTTGGTATTTTGAACATGATTTCCCCAATGGACATAGCAAAAATTTCATTTATTTTGGGGTAGAAATATTATACTGTACATCATTAAAAATAAGACTTTAAATTTAAGCAAACATTGACAGAAAGATTGAAACATTTTTATGAATTACATAGTTCCAGTGTTGAAAGTTTGTTTTACTTTCTTTGAAAAAGATAGAAGCTTAATATTAGTAAAAGAAAAGGTGCATTAAAAAAAATAGAATTCCGGTCTTAATTATGGCACCAAATAACACTGCAATGGAGCTTTTGAAAAGTAAAATATGACTTGCTATTTGTTATTATTAGTGGCAGCAATTATATTAAGTGGCAGCAAAATATAATTTGGTTAGTAGAAAGGTAATACACGTATATGGCACACAGCAGGAAAGTGAAGGGTTATAGCCACTGGGCTGTGGCAGCGTGAAAGGCATCAACCATGGGACATGAGGCAAGGTAGACCTTTACCTTAAATCACTGATTTTAAAGTAACTAGACATTCTGCATTCTGATATAGTCACGGTAATATAACAGCAATGGGCCAAGTATAGATCGGTTAGAAAGGATGCAATTAAGATGATTAAAAATTGTGGGGCAACTGAAAATGAAAACAGAAAATTCAGGAGCTACTCAACACGGAAGGCCACATTTTTGCAGAAAGCAACAAAGTTAAAGTTTTCAGGTGAACGTTTCTTTCTCTGCAGGTGCTGAGCATTCCTGTATTTTCTTATTATAAACATTATGGGCCTGTGCCAACTTAAAAAAGGGTCAAACTATCAAAACCATGCACTGAGAGGTGTTAAATCCCATTAATTGAAGGTAATTTAAATTTTTGACATTGCTGCAAGACCAATTGTTAATTCTTATATCACTTGAAAAAAATGGCTACAATATTTACTGGGGTCTGGCAGAATACAAACCATCTCCCATATTTTTCTTCAGTTTACATTTACCAATTGAATGTAAAATCTCATCTGACGTCAGAGATTAAACCAAACTTCTGTTGGTATCTCTGTTAGGAGTTCCCTTCACAGGTACGTTGGTATTGCAAGTCTCCTCTAGTGTGAAACATCTTTCCTAGGATTCTAATCTATAGGCAGTGAGAAAAAGCTTTTAGTGGCAATGTAAAAGCCATGTGAATTTCAAAATACACCACTGATTCCATAATGCACATTATAATAAATTTAAATGCATTTAGATTAGGATTATTTTTGTGATCTTCACTCATGGCTGGATAATGTGGCTATGTGATATTATGTCATAGGCGAATGTGTAGTCATGACTGTGGACAGTACACACTATCAATAATTCCATAATAAAGTCAAAGTAATCACCTTTTTTTTGCAGGCAAAAACACGTTTTATCCACCCAGTTTAAGGGAATTTATTGATCTTACTGTGACCAGCTTCAGTTTACAAAATTGATAACAGAAGTGTGAAATTGATGGGGTAAAAAAAAGAAAAAAATCCATTGAGCAACCAAGAATACCTGCTTAAAAATACTGAGAATTCTGTAAATACATTACTGCACCAAAACTTGCTTTTTTTCTGTGGAACTTGCCAAGCATTCATTTTTCATGTGCAAAGCTAAGTTTGCCTTGGAAACAGTGCAATGAAAGCAATTAAATATTTACCAAGTGGAAAACTGGGTTACAAATGTAAACTTCATTCTTTTTAAAACAAAAGCCCTTATATTGGATTAGTTATATAAAAAAAATCAATAAGATCAGTAGCTGTTAAATAATAATGTTACAAAATTTTTTGTAAACGCTGCACAAAGTACTCAAAATATACTTAGCACAGCTTAGTTTCTATTAACAATAATTCTCTAGAATCTGAATTCATAAAATTCCTATATATGGTACTGATGTTTACAAGATAGGTTTAGATTTAAAACAATTGTAAATTACTTTATTTATGTAAATTCCAAAATTGTCAAAGACCAATATTGCCTAAACATACTAAGCAAACTGATGTGTGACACATCAGCTCATGCTTGTAAACATTTGAAAAGTAGAACAATGGAGATTTTAGACCTGAATATTTATAAGTATCACCAATGGTACCATCATTTACAGTACAGTACTTCAAATTGTTTTATTATTTTATCTATATAATTGCAGGTACTGAGTTCAGTATTACAAATCATTAAGTGAAAGTAGGTAAACGTGCTGTTCTCATATTCAAATACCACAAGGGACAAAATAATTATAGCAAAAAAATTCTGGTGTGAAACAACATGTAATTAGCAAAGCATGCAGGAGCTCAGTTATTCAGCAATGCTTGCTTTATGCATCTTTATTTCAGTAATAATTTTCTGAAACAAAGATTCTTTCAGACTGTGTCCTGAAACTTATCACAACTTTCAATTTAGTTTAAGCAAGATACAACAGATAAATATACAGACATCCCACCTCTCCCGGAAGTTCCAGGAGTCTCCTGCATATTGATAGCGGCTCCCTGACGCACGCAAATTATATATATCCTAGAAATCGATATTTTGAGAGCAAGCGAGAGGGGTGGAGAGAGGAAGAGGGAGCGAGAGAGAGACAGAGAGAGAGAGCATCCTGATTGGTCTCTCTTTGCGCTAAGTAGACCTATCAGTTTTCTCTGTGGGCGGGCTTTACAGTCAATCTCTCTCTCTCTTTCATTGTCCATCAGTTCAGTTTAGTGTCCTGCAGCGCCATGGCAGAGTGTTCCAAAAAAAGAAAATATAAAACGTACTTCACCCCACAGAAGTTTGCCAGTTGATGAGTTCTGGGGGAAGCTGTCCAAAGTAAAATCTGTGAGCACAGAGCAGTTGAGATTCAAAGAGCTCTGCCAGTTGATGAAGCTGCTTTTGGTGCTGCCAAATTCTAACTGTGATGTAGAAAGGGCATTTGGCATGGTGTGTCACATTAAGACAGAATTCAGAAGTCAGCTGTCTCACAAAACACTTGTAAATCTGATGTCTTGCAAAAATAACAAATTCATTGACACAGACTGCTATGAGATTGAGACTTCTGGTAAAATGCTCAAATCTGTCAAGCAAGCCACATCACAGTACAAGGAAAGTTTGCAAAAGAAATAGAAAAGCTATTTGCATGAGCATTTAGCTATTGGCATTGAGACTGCCAACAAAATACTATATATGTGAGTGTGTATGTGTGCGTGTGTAAATAGTTTCAATATGTGATCAAATAAATTGTTGTGTTCTTTCATAATCAAATGTCCACCGACTCCATGGAGGTCGACTGGGGGTGGGGGGGGGGGATATGGGGTTGCGGGGGGCAGGGGTGGTGGTGCTATCTTCCTGAAATGAGTTTTTGCAGGGTGGGATGTCTGAATATAGTAAACTGAAATTGGAGTGAACCTTAAAAGATCTGTGGCAGGTATCCAAGCAATAAAAACTTGGCACATGCATAATACTTTGAAACATCACAGCTTCCTTATAAACCATAACCGGATCAGATGCCGGTATGAAATAATGAAATAAAACTTCTGCACAGCATTAAGAAAACAATGTTTTTTTAACAGTGATCTCCAGCTGACTTACTCTTCTCAAGCCATACTGAAGTCTGTGCTGTCTTAATAACAAATGGTGCTTTTGGAAATTCTGTGTATATTAAAGCAGGAGAATCATACAGTACATCTCTCCTGCAATAATATGGTAAATCCAAATTAAGAATTTTTTTTTTTAAAAAATGTGTATAAGGGTAAAAGACATACAGCTTTTTAGCCACTGGTCTTTCTACCTCAAATGACAGTTCTCCAAAGTCGTAACTACAGTTTTAATATGGATTATTTTTGAATGGCTACAGATTAGGAAATGCTGCATTGCGTCTGCAAGCTTTCTCTAATCTTTTTAAATAGTTAATTCACTGTGAGAAATCATTAATTCAGATTCTTGGAAAATAGGAAAGGCAGTTTATATTCAAAGAGTTAACATTCAGCAGTGAATATTTAAATGGCAAAACAATATTGTCCCTGTTAAAGATTGGCCAAATGCCCAGTTTTGTTTAGAAAATACTCAAACATTTTAAGAATAGCTGCAAAGTACATTTGTAAGCATAATGATCAAAGGTCTCAAAATTGAAATAAATGGAAGAACAATTTTAACATTTGATTCAAAGAGAGAGGGACTTTGCACAGTTTAGATTACTGGAATGTCAGGTACATTATGGAATTATTTTCCCTAATATCTGCAACAACTTGCAACACCAAAAATTATAAGTACTGGCAATCAATTACAGCATGAGATAAATCAATGTTCTTTTGCTTGTGTTCGTTTCAGTGCTTTTTATAACATCAATATTCCCCCGTCAGGTTATTTTTTTTCCCCTTTGGAATGTTGTGAATCTGATTTCTACAATACTAAATTTAAAATACACCAGCTTTAAATCAATTCCACTGAAATTCTTGGTATTGCATTTCAATAACATCCCAAGTAAATGCACCAAATCTCCTTGTTTTACTTACATTTTAGAACATGATTACCACAGAATTTTACTAGGAGTTGCAAGTTAGTTGTGAAAATAATTTGCAATTAGTCTTTTTTTATAAAACATTGGAAAGGCCTTTCCCCATAATGTACCTTATCATTATTTACAGGCCAGAATAACAACAGGAAATAAACAATTATAAACTGTAAATAAAATATATGCTAACGTGTTTACATAATTTTAATTACAATGTGGAAGGAAAATTGTAATTTCCTGATTTTTTTTTTTGTTTCAGTACTTGAATACTGAATTTCCTACAATCAGCATTTGCTCTGTTCCACTATATTACCTTTTTCTTGATACCCAAGAGTTCTTTGTGTACATCACTGAAATTTGGTCTGTTTTCTGGTTTGTACTCCCAACATTTCAGCATTAAGTTGTAGATATCCTCTGGACATTTCTGCGGTGCAGACATCCTGTAACCTGAGAAAGCATTAAGGTATATTTTAAAATTTGCAATGCTCCCCTCTCTCTCTAATAAGAACAATGCTGATGGATCTTGGCATCAGCTTTTACTCTTCTTCCTAAAGAACAAAATTCTGTTTACTCCAGCTTTCAAATGATTCAACCTCCTGCACTCTCCCACTTTGAGAACTCATTTTTATTACTAAATGGCAACATGTTCTGAAATTAATGTTAGATTTGTTCACTTTCTTAATGTAAGAAAATCTATTTGCAATGATGACTTTGAGGCAGTCTAATCAATACAAGGACCAATTCATTTTTGTGCACCGTAGATGCCCACAATATTTCCAGATACTTATTTTTGAATTACTATTCTTGTACAGGATCTTTAGATGCATCATTCTTCCACTAAATAATATGTCTGGTTTCATAAATACCTTTGAAAGTCATCAGCAGTTATAATAATAATGCTAAGTAATTATAATTTTCAAACATTCCAAGTTAATTTAATATTTACAGGAAATATTATAAATAAAACTACAAAGTCAGATTCAGTCTCAAGTAAAACGTCATATGAAATTATTAGAGCAGGGTTTCTCAAAGTGGGATCCGTGAGAAGTGGCTAGGGGTTCTGCGAGTAAACATGATTTAAAAAAAACATCATTTTTTGAACTTGGTGCAATGCATAATGCTAGTGCTCGCAGTGTTGGGCAGTGACCAATCAGCCCTGTTAGTGATCTCATTAGTGGTCTCTCAGACCAGTATGGCAGTGTGCAGTAGGACCACTTTTATCTGGTTGAGTCCATTCTCAGTTTTTGATGCAAGATAGGGGAAGCAATTGATAATTAATGAGCACTGTACTGCACAGAGGGGTGGACGGTAGGCTGATGATGAGTGCTGTATTGCACGGAGGAGAGGACAGTTGGCTGATGAGGAACATGAGGTGCATTTTCCGAGCACTGAATAGACGCGCCCAACTGGGCTGTGACATCAACCTCTCCCTCCCGCATTACCTCCCCCAACTCCCCCTTACACACTGCTGACTGGCTTATGGGAATGAACAAACTACCAGTGTAGTAGAAAATTGGAGGGAAATTTTCATTCTGAAGATGGTCCAGTGTGGCGATTATTGGAGAGGAAGTGTGAGATGGAAAAGGAGGATTCTAGACCTGCAGACAGTTCTAAGTTAATGACAAAGGTACAACCTTCTGAGTCATTTCACTGCACTAGTTCAAGAACTGACACAAAAAAAAGTCTGTCTTTACAATGAAAGCTACTTATCAATGCGTTTCAATGGACTGGTGATCCAAGTTGTCTATTCCATTTTGCCATGTTTATGGCAAACAACTTACACATGTAGCAATGGCTCCAGCAAAATTGAAAAGGCACTTGACTACAAATCACAGCCAAACAATGCATAAAAGTGCTGCTTATTTTAGATAGATAGATAGATAGATAGATACTTTATTCATCCCCATGGGGAAATTCAACTATTTTTCCAATATCCCATACACTTGTTGTAGCAAAACTAATTACATACAATACTTAACTCAGTTAAAAAAAAGACTATTGGAACCTTAAAACAAACAGATTAAAGCTTTTGAAAATAAAATCTTACAATCTGTAAAACGGTTCAGGAAGCAAGTTATTTAGTAGCTTTACGACAAGCTCACTCGAGAATGTTTAAAAAAACTGAGTGAAAACCTGGAAAAGGGCATACACACAGAAATCCTGTGGCTTAGCAGAGGAAGAGTTCTCAACAGGGTGTTTGAGCTAAAAGGTGAATTGCAGGAGTACTTTCAAGAAAATAGTAGACCAGATTTTGGTGAGTGCTGTGAAGATGAAGAAGAGTTGCAGAAACAAGCTTACTGAGCTGACATCTTTCATCTTATGAACCAGCTGAACAAGTTTCTGTAAGGTCCTGGAGAAAACGTTTTAACTTCCAGTGACGAGATTCTTGGATTTAAAAGGAAACTGAATTTTTGGAAAAAAAAATCATATTGCAAAAGGAAATTCTGAACAGTTTACACTGCTGCTTGGGCTTGAGAGTGAGCAAGGTTGTCAGAAAGTCTTGAGTCTTATAGAAAACCACCTGGAAGGACTGCAAACAAAATTGAATAGTAGTTTTCCTCCCTTTCAACACAAATGCATGAAAGTGAGGAACACTTTCTTTGAATCTTCTGCTTAGCCTGAGAACTTGACCTTGAGAGAAGAGGAAGAACTTTGTGAGCTGCACCCTGATCATGTACTCAAGAAGAGATTTACTGACCAGTCCCTGGACAAGTTCTGGATTTCTGTGAAAGAAGAGTATCCTGCCATTCATAGGAAAGTAATGAATACTTTGCAGCAGTTTTCAACTTCTTCCATGTGTGAGCAAGCTTTTTCTTGTAGAACAAGCATCAACAGCAAGGATAGAAAGTGTCTCATTTCAATTAAAAGTGAAATCTGTGTGTGCTCATCTCAAGTTCGACCCAGAATTGAGAAATTTATTATGTTTACCTTATGAGTTTTTAAAATTTATGAAAAGGAAAGAAAGACATTAATTTCAAGAAAGCTAAAAAAAATTCTCTACTCAAAAGAGCATTGACAATTATTTTTGTATTATTATATCTACAACTTATTGATCACACTAACATACCATGAGGTGTAGATATAATTTTTTGCAAGGGTTCCCTGAGACCTGAAAATGAGTTCAAGGGTTCCTCGAGGGCAAAAAGGTTGAGAAAGGCTGGTTTAGAGTAAAAATTTAATGGATTTTGGTTGGATACGATCTTTTATAACTCCTGTATTAATGAGAACACAATGGAGTAGAAGACATTACACTTGCCTTTAGCTTCACGTAATTGTGTTTGATTCTGACCTTGGATCATGACGGGGCAGAGCTTGGACATTCTCTTCCAGACCATGGGTTTCCTTTGACATCCCAAAGATGTGCTGGTACGTTAATTGGCTATTTTAATTGACTTTATGACTTTTATTGTAGGTTAATGGCAAAAGTAACATTGGGTATATGTGAGAGAGAATAATAGGTGTAAGGAAATAAGAGGAATGAGTCTGATGGGATTGATTCCGTGGGAATTGACATGGCCTCAACTGGTAAATTATGTTCTTTTAAGTATAAGGAAGACATGAGACTTTGGAAAGACTTATACACAGCCAATATTCCAAGAAACATGGCAAAGTTAATATATAGCTTGCCAGAGATTTCACATAGGCCTGTTCCCTTTTAATAAACTCTTGATTTGATGTTCATAACTTTACCTTTTTCAACCTGTTCTCGTGCCTGCTGATTGGTCATTCCAGGATAAGGACATACTCCTAAACTAAATGTTTCCCATAGAAGTATCCCAAAGCTCCAGACATCACTCTCTGAACTGTATCGTCCTGCAACAGAACAACATATCAAGTGTCTCTTCATCTATTTTGTACATTGGAAATATGTTTGTAGTATTTTAACATAAACATTAATAGAAAATTAATCTCAGGATTATATATGGTGACATAAACATACTTTGATAATAAATTTACTTTGAACTTTGAATAGAAGTAGATAAACCTGAGTTTATTGTGCAGCTCTAGCAAAGCCTACATTTGCTTTTTTTTTGCAGAGAAAGGATGAAAGTGTGGCATGATGTATCTCTTTTCTCAAAGATGCTCTATCCTTTCACGCTGATTATACTTCTCCCTCTAGTAATTTGTACAGGTAGCTCTTCTTTGTCTAATTGTAGACATCAGTATTGACATGTCCATTACCTGTTATTGAGTTTAACCAAACATGGCTGCTAATGGAGAACAGGAATACTGGGTGTTATTTTCTACCCTTAGCTTCAGGTGCTGAGGTCAGTTGAGCTAACTCAGATGATGATAAAGGTATAGATTAGTGGTCGCCAACCAGTCGATCGCGATCGACCGGTCGATCTTTGAGACTTTCACAGTAGATCCCGAAAACCCCCCCCAAAAAATAAATACACAAATATATTATGCCTGATAAACCTTTTGATGCAAATATGTCGTAACTTCTACTTTGAAAAAGGACCACTTGACAACTTCATGCCCAAAAGGAACAACTTTATCTAGGACGGTAAAACGATATTCGCATACTGAAGTTTTCACTAATGCGCACCGCAGAAACATCGGAAGGAAAACCCCGCAACCCCGGAAACAATCTCTCTTTACAAACACTTTCCATAGTGGGAGTATTGCTATATTACCATGATCCTAATTGGTATTAACTTATCTTTATAATGCTCACATTACAACCCTTCTCCCCCTTTAAATTCCAACATTCCCCAAATGTACAAGAAATGGGAAACAAAAACAGTGGTGTCATTAGCTTGCATACCCCTGAAACTAATACTAGTATCTCCCTAAATTTACCAATACCAGGAAAGTTGAGGAGCTGAAATTGGGGTTGAAAGCCAAGCAAACATGTTGCTTAGAGGATGTGGATCGACAAGTGTTAAAGGACTTGTCACTCAGTGAATATTTTTCACTACAGTTTGATGAATCCCTGGATGTAATGCAAACAGCTCAGCTTGTTGTATTTGTCAGAATGGCTTTCCAGGATTTTACAACAAAGGAGGACTTCCTCACTCTTTTGCACTTAAGAGAACAAAAGGTGAGGATACTTACAATGAGTTTTAAAAAAATGTCCGTGAAAATTACATCCCCATTCATAAACTGGTGGCAATTTGGTTTTATAGCACTCTGCCGTAATGACCCTGATTTTCCCAACTTCCTGGATTATCACTGTGTGATTCATCAGCTGGGAAGGTCGTGGACTTTTTTCACGTTCTGACACTGGTGGTCAAACTGATAAACTTGATTAGAGCAAAAGCGCTTCAGCACCGCTTATTCAAGGCGTTATTGGATGAGCTCGATACCGTTATGCCTGTTTGATATGCTAGTTAGTGTTTTCTTGGTTAGATTACCGTAGATGTCGGATTATAAGCCGCTACTTTTTTCCCACATTTTGAACAGCTTTGAACACTGCGGCCTTTACTATGGTGCGGCTAATGCATGATTTTTTTTCATGCCGCCAAAAACATTTTGCCTCGTAACAGTAGACCAATAAAATTGATGAGTAGTTCACAGAGGTCCAATGAAATTGTACGATAAATCAAGCGCACTTTCACAATTAAATTATTGTAAATCAGTCATTTGTACTCACCCTCATCAACATGGAAAACACTCGAAGAAAAGCATTGTGCTGCCTTTATGGCAGTTATTTAGTTTATAATATTTTCGCTTAGTAATTCATTTGTTAGTAATTTCTAATTAAAGTTAGAAGTGTTTTAACTATATTTGTTTTCTGTACTACATTGCGGGATGCTATGACGTCACACCCGGTCTCGCCGCGTCTTGTGGGAAATACCGGTTTGCGATAAACGGGAAGGCGGGGGGCGAGCGGCATTAGATCTGAGCGAACGCTGCTTTTAAGTTAAAGGCGATCAATAACTTTTCCTGGTAGGCTGCAGTATATATATTTTTTACCAGTCGTTAGGAGATATTGGAATGTTGTTCAGTAAAAAAGTATATTTAAAAGTAGCCGCGTTACAGGCACGGTTCGAAAAAAAGCATTTGCAATATGTATTTGTTTATGTTACCATATGGATTTAATTAAAAGTTAAAAAATCCTCACGTGTAATATCTTTCTGTGTAAATATCTCATATTACAACGTGGGACACCTACGGCCGAAAATCCGGCGCGGCCTAAAATCCGGTGCAGCTTGTACAAGTACAAAATTGATTTTCTTTCTAAAATTAGAGCCAGCGGCTTTTAATCAGGTGCGCTCTGTAGTGCGAAATCTACGGTAATTTGAAAGTTTGACAAAAGCATTTTATGTAATTAAAATACAATTAGCCCAAATAAAGGGCCTCAAGTTGGAAGTACAATCTGAGCTGTTTTTTCTCTAAACGGTTTAGTAGATCGATCTTGCCTTTCACTAAGGCTAAGGTAGGGGATCTTGGGCTTAAAAAGGTTGGTGACCACTAATATAGATTATATCAATGTCTCTGCTGAGTTTACTTATCTCAATGAAGAACTAAGACCACAGACACAAGTTCATCTGTGATTCAGTTCCACTCTGAAAAATATACCTACCAATTAGCCATTGTAGCTTTATTTGGAATCTCTTTTTTGAAGCTGAACTAATTTATAGAAATGACAAACTTGTTGCAAATACAGAGGAGATACTTACCTAGAGTAAAATGAGCAAAACAAAGATTACATGCTGCATGACGTAGCCTACTAATTTGAATCTCAACAGTTTCTTGTAAATACACAAAGGAACCTAGAGGAACTGAGTGGGTCAGGCAATATCTATGGAGGAAAATGGGCAACTGAAGTTTTGGGTCAAAACCTTTCATTAGGACTAGCAACATAAGTACAAGGAGCATAAATCTTTGAAAGAATTCAAGAAGGAGATGAGTTCCTGTCCCTTTAACAAGACAAAGAGTACAAAAACGGAGGCTACTGGAACATCTATTTAAAAGTAAGGTCAATAATGCATCCAGTTCTGGTCTAGATTTTCTAGAAGGGCTCCACCCATAAGGACTGGAATCTGGTAAGTTAGACTGGTGTAACTGGGTTGGTCCAAGGAGGCGGAAAGGAGATTTGAAAAATGCAAGAAGCTAATGGTAGATTTTGATTTAGCAAACAGGTGCTATGAATTACTGTCTGAAACTGCTTCAAAGGCCGTAAGAAAATTATCACAGCCTTCAAAGGATTTGGAGAGGCCCTTGGGGGTAAATCAATTTGCAGGATGGAGAAAGAGCCTGGGAAAAGGAAGATATGATTAAACAACAAGAAGGCAATGCAAACTTCATGGATTGAGTAGTTTCTTTCACTGCTCACACTCACATGTAAACATTTCCAAACACACCACATAAAAACCTTTACCATAATTTAAAGCCTCGGGGGCTGTCCACTTGATTGGAATCTGCTTCAAACCAGATGATGAGTAAATTCCATCATCTTCCTGTCTTGACATGCCAAAATCACTGATTTTTAGTATATTGCCATCAGCAACAAGACAGTTTCTGGCAGCAAGGTCTCTGTTAAAGATAAAAAGGTCAATTAACTCTGACAGATCTAATAATCTTATATAAAATGATAGATAAAATGATTACCTGTAGAAATGATCTAATTCCTGTTTTAACTGGTCAGTATAGCTCTCTCGCCTTTTTATCTGATTCAAATGCAACCCTCATAAAAAGTCCAAGTCTATGGCACTTACCAACACCAGGTGCAAGTTAGACATAGTAGTTGTTCCTAGGTAGATTTGTTTCCATGGAACTATTCAATTATTTAGACTTCCTCCTTCCATCTGTGTAAAATTCACCTTTCTTTTTCCTCACTCTAATAATAATACTTGATCTTCCTCTTGCCCACTTCCATGCTCCATAAGTGACACTACATGCATTAGATGTTCACATCCAACATCAAGGAGAACTGCTTCCACCTCTATAACATTAGGCAACTCCACTCCTGCCATAGCTCATCTGCTGTTGAAATCCTATCAATAGTTTTCTTTAGGAATAATTATTCAAACACAACTTAGCCAGCTTCCATGACTTACACTCCATAAATCTGAAGTCATTCCTAAACTCTGTTGCCCATATCCTAATTCACATCAGGTCCTGTTGACTTATTGAGTCAATGATGGCAGATATATGCTTATTATTCATTAAGCAACATCTCAATTTAAAAATTTAATCATTTTTTAAATCCTTCCATGACCAAACATAATCTCTCTACCCCTGAATTTTTTCCACCCTCCTCCCAAGACTTTCCTTAAACAGCCTAAATATCTCCTGTGGCCAAATGGTAGTCAAATTTTGCTTGATAATACTCCTTTGCAAAACCTCGCCAATATTTAGCTTTGTAATAATTTCTGAAACAGTGCTTTCACAGAGCTACAATGCACTGGTGAATAATGACTAATCCTAAGTGGCACTAATGTAAAACTACAACAAGTACACTTTTTCTGGGGTTAACTGACCTTATGAAGAATGAACATGGCATGGAAGGAATAATTAAGGGGAAGAGATGACATCAACCAATTGCCACGGCATGATTGTTTTGTGTTACAAAAATGGGAAGGTTGGGGATAAACCTGGGTAATTTGCAAAGAAACAGTGTGCAGGTGTGAACAATCAGTAAAATCAAGAGGGCCAATTACCTCATTTGATTAGTGGAATGAGCTGTCCACAGAATCATGAAGTTAGAGTTAATTACACAGAAATTGAAGTTATAGTTTAAGAATTATAAATAGCATGAGGACAGTTTAAATACAGAAATCGCAACACTGTTTAGTTCATTATAGTTTATGGCATTTTTATCATCAAAATCCTACATTATAATTAATTTTAGTTTCTTGTAATATGCTATATTTTTTGTATTATTTTATGAGTTGTGTTACTTAGTTTCAATAAAAATTAAAAGAAAGTTGTGCTGCTCTGTAGGTGGTGACTTGTTTCAGCTCACTTGGATGGGTTCAAGCTGGAGAAAGACAACTGGAATGAGGAAAGGCCACTGATAACTCAAATCATTATGAAAGAGGAATCAATTCTTAATATATAGTACATAATTCATCAGTTTCATGGCATGTGTTTTAAATTGTTTCATTTCTTCAGCAAACCTCTATGGAGTACCAGAATAGTTACTGATGCAAAATTCATTGCAGCTGGTGACCTCCTTAAAAGGCACAAATAGATAATACCATGAGGATATGTCAGATTTAAAAATTTCTGGATAAATTGCAGGAAATGGTAATTTACATGTAGGTCAACCAGCCTGTGGCTGCTGAATGAACTAGAATCTTCCATCATAAGAAAACTTAAAATTTTTTCTAAAGCTGAAATTCATTTAAAATATTTTAATATTGACTATTAGGTTAAGACATAATCCACTGAATATTCCTAACACCATAAAGATGCATCAAGAGAATGAAATTTAGCATTTTGCACCAGAAAGAACAGGAAAGACTAATTTTCATAACTTTTTAAAAACAATTTACAGATACTGAAAAGCTGGGGAATCCCAGTAAAGGTCAAGTTCCACAGAGTAGACTCACCTTTAGTCAGAATTGCAAATTCAATTTATTCTAATCTTGGAATAATGCAGTTGAATGTTAGAATATGATAAAAGATTTAAGTTTGTATACAATAAAACAGAAAATAGAAATTACGAATTAAAATGGAGTAATGCTAACAGTTGCTGTAAAATAAAATAATATCCTGTACTGCAGTCAATTCAAGCAAGAGCCACACTGAAAATGAGCTCTGGAAACAGACAATGAAAGTGACTGCTTAGGTCAATAGTGCTGGCAAATGTATATCATGAGAATGAAGATAAGCATAAGCCTTTCTTTTCTTCATCTGCTGAAATGACTTTTCCTTTTTAATCCACATGGAGCTAACTTTATGGACAAAATGGCTTATCATTAAATTGATACCAAAGAAGCATATAATATCAGATTATAGGATGGATTATCCATTGCTGCAATATATTAACTACATTTTAAAACAACTCACCAATAATTAACTCTAACACTTTAACCTGATCAAATTTATTATTTTTGACTTGTGACCTGCTTATTCACCAACGGAGTTCAGAAGGATAGATATGTTGCTATGTTGCTTAAGTGAGATTGCAAGGTATTTCCAAAGTACAGCATCCTGAAAGCTAACAATTCACTGAAGTTTAAAGATGGCATAACATTTTTGCTTTTTTTCCCAATATATATGCATATTTGGAACTGTCTCTACATTTCATTTGTCTTTATTTGATTCATAGTCCATGAATAAAACCCTAAAAGTCGAGGAAAACAATGTGTAGAAAAAAAGCATCCAAATGAGAAAGTGCCTTACATACATTATCCCTTTCATTTGATACCTTCTCACGCCTACAGACAAGTCAAGTTTGCTCCTTGTTGGCATGCAGTCTGATTAACACAAAAAGATGATTTGAAGATCACATGATAAGTCACTGGAGAGGACCCACTTTACAGATAATGTAATTTTAAAAAAATGTTGATGTGAAAAGCAAAATTTTGATATTGCTAAATTATTTGTGGGAACAAAATTATGAAAAATTATAAAGCCTTTTCCTCACCTGTGAATGCAGTTTTTCCCTTCAAGGTAAGCCATGCCAGCAGCCGCATCCAAAGACATCTTCACAAGTTGTTTCATTTTCAGATCATCTTTCTTTTTCCTTAAAAAAGTAAGGAAATCACCTCCTGCACAGAAAATAAGATACAATTGAGTAGTAACATTCAGTTAACTTAAGTTTTTAGAAAGGAAAATGCAAGTTTTGAACTGAAATCACAAATATAGCTGTGATCATAAACAGCAAATCTTAAAATATTAAATAACTGAAACTGGTTATCCATTCATTTTATCAAGGAAATATATACTGTTCTGTTCTCCAAAGTATCTTTAATTTTCTAATTATTTGCTCTGTTTCAGCCTTCTTGATCATACATTGATAGAAGCAGCAAGTGTCTGCCTGTTAAGTCATATTTGGTAAAGTTACTACATAATTATAACAGCAGGTTGTACTCCATACCTGAGATTATCTTCCACAGAAGTTACTGGAATGGAATTTTGGCAGCAGAATACAAATGCTGTCTCTATTGTGCAGCAAGTTTAGTGCTACAACTATAGAAATGTCATTTTTTGTAGTAACAAAAAAGCATTTTTGTCCGTTACAAAATGGAACCTGTATTGTACCAGAGTGCTTTGCTAATAGTGTTTGTGTAACATTACGCCAATGGAACTTGAGTCCTTGACAAACTGCAGACCCAGCAGATTCAATTACTGGAAGAATGCCAAGTACACTGATTAAGCAGATACAGTCGGCCCTCCTTATCCGCGGGTTCCGAACGCGCAGATTCAACCAACCGCGGATTGGGAAAACATGGAAGATCTCTCTCCAGCACTTGTTGTTTGAGCATGTACAGACTTTTTTTCTTGTCATTATTCCCTAAACAATACAGTATAACAACTATTTACATAGCATTTACATTGTATTAGGTATTATAAGCAAGTCTGAACAGGTACATTCGGTATTATTTAGTGTCAGTTAGTCAAACGTTTGCATTAGTATATAGTATATATTCTACCTTTCTATGCATATAAAACATTTAAGAAACGTATGTATTTCAATAATGAAACCACTGTGTTGCTTAGTAATAATTGTATCTTTCATCGGTGCAGAGCCTTTCACATGCTCCATTATTCTCACTTTATCCTTTAAAATTGTTCCAATCGTTGACTACCGTAGCCTAACGCTTTTCCAATGACTGATGGCGTTTCACCTCTTTCCGATCACTGTTATTTCCACTTTATTTTCAATTGTGATTGTTTTCCATCAACAGAACAGAAACACTGCCGGTGGCAGGCCCTGAGCTCTGTCGGGTCCTAAATTCTGCCACACTGAGACAGGTTAAATAAGGGACTTGAGCATCCGTGTTTTTTGGTATCTGCGGGGGGGTCCTGGAACCAATCCCCGGCAGATAAGGAGGGCCGACTGTATACAGAATGTCCTTGAACTGAAACTGTACTTGGGTATAAAGGAGTAACTATGCTGTCTGGTTTTTTGAAGCTATCACCAGCTCTTGTGCAGAGCTTGTCTTCCCTTGCAGCAAGTAAAATAAACAAGCTTATGATTGATCCACTCTGAGTTAATTGTTGTTTGTTATAAGATGTAGCAAAAAGGTGCTCGACAGAAGCTAGGCATGAATTTCAAAGCAATGAGACTTTCAAGAGTGTCTCCCTGTGTAATAATAGAATAGCCCAGTCTTTCCATTGCAGGCAGTAGCCTTATTCAGTACTGAATAATGGGAAATAATTAGGTGGTCATTATGACATTGAACAAAAAATCAAGTTGCTAAATCTACAATTAAAGGTGGTGAGAAAAATGTGCAAATCATTTAAAAGAACAACAACTCAGGATAGTGGATGTTCTGATAAACTCAAAGGCAAAACCTCATTAATATTTTAAATATATTTTCGTACAATGGACTGATGGAGAGATATCTAATAATTGTATTTTACATATACTGGAATGTTTATAGAAAGCAAGCAGTTCAAAAAACAAGCACAGCACTTTGTAGACATTACATTAAAAATGCTAAATGGAAGGGAAGCATTTCAATAAACTGCTGTAAGGACATCTATTTAACACATTAGCCATGTAAAAGGATCTTACCTTGTATAAGCTCCATAACAATGTAAATGGGCTGCCTCTGGGTACAGACACCAATCAATTTGACAATGTTTGGATGATCATACTGTTTGAGTATCCTGTTTAAAATTGAGATATTCATGCACAGAGAACTTGTAAAGTCAGCTTTGCAATTATTAGTATTTAATGCAAATTTGACAAATAACATAAGTTCTATCCAATAAAAGAAATAACATCCCAAATGAAGTTTACACCAAAAACATAGTCATTTTTTACAATCTGACATTTTAGCAATACAAGATATTAGTTTCACACATCTGTAGTTAACATAGAACAGTACAGTAATGCACCCTATGGCCCATGATGTCTGTACTGACCATGATGTCACAAGATCACAAGACAAAGGAGCAGAAGTAGGCCATTCGGCCCATCGAGTCTGCTCTGCCACTCCACCATGAGCTAAACTATTCTCCCGTCTAGTTCCAATTTCCCACTTTTTTCCTATATCCCTTGATACCCTAATTAGATACCAGTCAATTTCCTCCTTAAAAACCCTCAATGATTGGGCCTCCACAGCTGTATGTGGCAATGAATTCCATAAATCCATGACCCTCTGGCTAAAAAAATTTCTCATCTCTGTTTTAAATGGGGATCCTCTAATTCTAAGACTGTGACCTCTTGTCCTGGACTCACCCATCAAGGGAAACAGCCTTCCCACATCTACTCTGTCCAACCCTTTCAACATTCGGAATGTTTCTATGAGATCCCCTCTCATTCTTCTATACTCTAATGAATACAATCCAAGAGCCGACAAATGCTCTTCATATGTTAGTCCCTGCATTCCAGGAATCATCCTCATGAATCTTCTCTGAACTCTCTCCAACATCAGCACATTCTTTCTAAGATAGGGGGCCCAAAACTGCACACAGTATTCCAAATGGGGTCTCACCAGTGCCCCATGGAGCCTCATCAACACCTCCTTACTCTTATGCACTATTCCTCTTGAAATGAATGCTAACATAGCATTCGCTTTCCTTACTGCCGATCCAACCTGGTGGTTAACCTTTAGGGTATCCTGCACGAGGACCCCCAAGTCCCTTTGCACTTCAGATTTTTGAATTTTCTCCCCATCTAAATAATAATCTGCCCGATTGTTTCTTCTTCCAAAATGTACAACCGTACATTTCTCATTAAATGTCAATTTAAACTAATCCTACCTGCCTGCACATAATCTATATTCCTCCATTCCCAGCCTGTTGAAGTGCTGTCTAAAGATCTCTTAAATCATATATGTCAAACTCAAGGCCCGCGAGATAATATCTAATTACTATTAAAGCTGGCCCCAGTAATCGAAGCGCCTATGGCGTATGATATGGCTAATGCTGAGTTTATTCAGGTACCAGGTTTTTAGTGTTTATTCGGCAGTCTTCTTCATAAGAAACGAAATTTGTGAAGTGAAACACTTTGTAGTTATAGCAGCGACTGAGACACATGAGAGCAGGCTGAAAAAACGGAGGCAACGAAAGCTGCGTTCGCACGCATCCGACTGATCCGGCCCGCATGAAGCTGCATTTTGCTCAATCCGGCTCGTGACCTAAAATGAGTTTGACACCCCTGTCTTAAATGTTCCTATCACATCTGCTTCCACCACATCCCCTGGCAGTCACCTACCTAATGCTGTTTAAAAAAGCTTGACTTGTAAATCTCCTTTAGCTTTCCTCCATTACCTTAAGATACTGATCATCTATCTTATCTATGTCTCTCATAATTTTATAAACTTCTATCACGTTGTCCCTCAGCCTCCAATGTTCTAGAGGAAACAATCCAAGTTTGTCCAGCCTACTCTCTAGTTCAGGCAACATCCTGGTGAACCCTTTCTACACCATCTCCAAAACCAGCACATCCTTCTAGTAATGTGGCAACCAGAACCACACACAATACTCCAAATGTGGTCTTACCAAAGTTTTATATAGTTGCCCTTCATCTTTGATTCCCATTGCAAGCTACCTTTCAGATTAATGTGAGTCACATAAAATGAACAGAGCTGGAAGAAGGTCATGCATATTCAGAGAATGTAATCCGCACATTGTCTGTCTTCTAACACAACAGATCACTATAGATTTGTATCCCATTCATAGAAAATTAACAATAACTGGAGAAAAAACAGATTCCAAATTTGTAATCTGATCCATCACAATCAACAGATATATCAATCTATTTTAAACAAAACCAAAACTAATAAAGCAGTAATTTTATTCCATAGACATAGGAAGACACATGAAAATAAAATATTTATCTAACCATCTTTGCTGCAATTCATGATTTGGAAGTAGAACATAATCAGAGTAAAGGAAGGCAAGAATCATTTCCTTTTCTCTTCTATACAATCATTTCGACTTTGGAGAAATTTACATGACCTTTTTTCAACAGTTCATTAAATTGTTCATTCAGACCTATTTGTCAGCATAAATGGAATGAAAATGAAAATAAACAAATTTCAAAGAATTAAATGCAATACACATTTCTGTGTCTCTCAGTATTTAACATTTACCTTGCTTCTGATAAAAATTTTATTTTCAGCTCCTGTGGCAAGTCTTCTTTGCATGTTTTTACAGCTACTTGAGTTTTATCTTTTAATGTTCCCTTGAAAACTTCTCCAAAGTTTCCCTGAAATATGTAACATCAAATTTAATTATAATCATACTAAATTAAATCAAGTCATCATGACGAGGCATGCACAGTTTCTTTCTGATTTTTCTTTTCCCTGTTTAATAGATTTGTAAATTTCTCTGCATGCTCATTATCTACATTTAAAATGCTCAGAGGAAATTTTATTTGCATATAAAGTATCTTCACTGAAATTATCTACAGTATTTTTCCTGATATTACAGGTGAACCAAACTGTCTGAGATTTAAAAAAATCAGAATCTTGAATATGTCTTCCAAATGTGTATTTCTTGAATATTTTTAGATAATTCTTAAGTATTTTTAAACATTATACAATTTAAGGGCACAGCAAGTACAGCATTCCATGTATTTCTAATAATCTTTGCAATGTAAACATAAATAGCGGGACAGTTCCAGGTTTGGCTTAAGACTGCTCACAGGAACAAACATTAAAACAAGATCTGTAATGTTGAAACAGGTTCCCTCAGCATTTCTATTATCTGATTTCCAGTATTTTCCATTTATCTGCACTGTGGAGATTCTTTACTAATTAAAGCTTTTAACCATGTTTTTTAAAATGAAAATTTCAAAAAAAAGTTTAAATTGTATGTACTCTAAACATATTATTACTTTATAAAATACTCTGTATATGGAAGCCAGCATCTAGATTTACTATTTCTTGCATTGCCCATTACTGACTTAGGTCTTAATAGGGATTTATATCAGTTTCTACAATTCTGGCATTTAGGTGAAGTCATTCCAGCATTTGCTCATGTGAAGAACAGCAGCAGGGACTGAGGGCTGGAATCAAATTGCCTATTACTCATTGAGCTCAATTCCAAACCTGCTTCTTTGATTTGAGAATTGAGCTCAACTAGCCAGAAGAATGAATTAAGAACCCAAGAGATTCTGCAAATGCTGGAAAACCAGAGCACACACATAAGATGCATCAGATGAGTTAATTAAGAATTAAAAAAACAACTTTTATTAATCAAAATAAGACAAAAATGTTGATCAACTGAACACATTTATACTGTTCAGTTGAAGTAATAAGTACCAGTAACATTTGTAAATACAACAGATGAACATATGGAATTATACATTTTAATAAGATCAATCAGTGAAAGTTATCTTTTCCACTTACTTTGCCAAGCAATTCTCCAAGAGTGACATCATCATGATTGAGAACCCACTTCTTGTCCTGTGCCAAAGTAAAAAAACATGTTTTAATAAGCCACGTTTTGCTTTAGGCAAATTGAATGTTATGTACATAAAAGTAGCAAAGATATCAATGAATAATTCAAATGTTATGAGACTGATTCTAAAATTTTGGATGCAACATGATTTAAATCAGGCTGCATATTTCAGAAAAATTGGCACATGGTGGCACAATTACGTGAAATATTTTGTTTAATTGCCAATTATATAAACAGCAGGCAATTCTAATCAACAAAATGCAATTCTAATGATCAACCATGATGCAGCAACAACATAGAAAGAAATGGATAATTACTCTAGGGATACAGTGCTCTATTAAACTCATCTTCTACAAAGTTCATTCTTAATGTATATCAAGGAAAGGAGTATATTAGAAATTCCCATATTATTTACACACAATTTATGCACAGGCATTTTGGAATTTTATTTCTTCAAGTGGTCAGATTACCATTTTTACCATAAATATCATGGGCACATCATGTAGATAAATGCTTGTATTCATCATTTTCATTACAATGCTGTTCTTAGTCATAAACTACTGACCTTTGAAACACACAGATAGCTTGAAACATACAATATCAACGCATTCAGTTAGAATTTGGTAGCAGTATTCTGCAAAGTTCAAATATTTTTGCTAGATTTACTGCGAACATTTAATCTGGATATAGATTTAAATCAGTCAGTGGCTGAACTTCCGCATTATATTAAAACAGGAAGTGTCATAAACAATGAGTGTCACAAAAGAAGCTGCAAAGAAAATGTGATAAATTGATGGAAAGGACAAAAAATTGAAAGACAGAACTAAGGTAGTCGCACAAGGAAGTACTGAGGCCTGGGTCTTGAAGCATATTGATTAGTTTTGAGGGCATCTTAGTATTGAATGCCAAACTGTTGTTAATGAAGAGCATCCTGATATGCATCTTTGCTGTCCAGGAGTTCCAAGACTAAGCCTGTTATTGACCTTTTGTGACAGTAAGCAAACTGGAGTGGATCTAAGCAGGAATTTATATTTTTCATCAACAACCTCTCAAAGCACTTCATCACAGTGTGTTCAAGTGCTACTGGATGACAGTCATTGAGGCAGATTCCCACATTCTTCTTAGGCACCAGTATAATTGAAGCCTGCTTGAAGCAGGTAGGCGGATGTATGGGGGATCTTAACGGGAACTTAACATTTAAAATGTGGGATCTGCTTTTGGTCCATTGCCATTAAATGAGGCAGTTTATAGAACCATCTAAGTTTATAACAAGACCATAAAACCATAAGATATAGGAGCAGAAGTTGACCATTCGGCCCATCGAATCTGCTCCACCATTCTATCATGGCTGATCCCAATTCTTCCAGTCATCCCAACTCTCCTGCTTTCTCCCCATACCTTTTGATGCCCTGGCTAATCAGAACCTAAGTAAGACTGTAGATCAAGAACAAAGACCATTAAGACTGTAAAGTTGGTGCTAATCAAACTAAACGTTCTTAAAATACATGTGGAAATTTTGATCTTTTAGCAACTGCTCCATCTCCTTACTAATCACAGCTCTTCAAGTAAACATCTAAGCACTGATTAAATTTGGTGAGAGCTTCTGCCACCGCCTCACTTTCTGACAGTGAGTTCTAAGCCCTTACCATTGTCTGGTCAAGAGAATCTGCATTTTCCTTCAACTTCTTCTACCAGTGAAAATAAAATTATGCCTCACAGCTTTTGACCTCATTTAATTAATTTACGTAATTAAATTCAGGCACTCTGGTCACCCATTTTTGTGTCTTGTAGGTACCGGCACATAATGAATAAAAACTGAAGTAGTTTAAGTGGTTACATTACTCTGTGGAATTTTTGATTTTTTTTTATAGAAGAATCTGGAAATAATAATGTGCTGGTTTTAAATTAAAATTTAAAATTCACCCCAAATGCAGGAGCCACTGGGTCAAAAAAAAAATGCTCATGAGAAACCCTTGAAATGTTGGTCATGGTAGTCCACAACAAGAGGGATTATTGGCCAAAATGATGGTGGGTTTTGTCAGCATTCACTAGTATAAATTGCCAGTATGTTCTAGAATTGAGGGCCAGAACTACTGACTGATTCCAGCTGATAAATCATCACCAATCCCCATCAATGGATTGTGTATGAGGTCTGGCAACAGAACAGGACCTTAATATTTAAACCATGGGAACTGCTTTTGGAGCCTGGTTTAGAATCCTGTCATCCAATTATTTGAATAGGGGTTTTATAGTTGAATAAAGAAAAGAGCAAAGTTAGTTAAATTCATTTCATCATTTGAGTTTACAATAATAATGTCAATTATCTTTATTTTTGACATTTTTTAAAATGTGAAATAATTTAACAGTTTAAAAATCAATTGTTTATTTGATTCTTACTATTTTCGAAAGGCCTTTGAACCTCAGGGATATTTAGAAGCATTAAAAAATGAGAGGTTCAAATCACAAACATGAGAAAGTCTGCAGATACTGGAAATCCAAAACAACACAAACAAAGTGCTGGAGGAACTCAGCAGGTCAGGTTGCATCCATGGAAAAGAATAAACATTTGACGTTTCAGCTGAGACCATTCTTCAGGACTGAGAAGGAAGGGTAGGGGAAAAGATGCCTGAATAAAAAGGTGGGAGCCTTTGAATCCATGAACACTACATCCCTATTTTGCTCTCTTTTGGGACAACTTATTTACTTTATTATTTCTTATTGTAACTTGCTGTATTTTTTAATGTATTGCTGCTTCAAAACAACAAATTTCAAGCCATACCATAAATTCCAGTGTATAAACCGACCCGGAGTAAAGCCAACTACCCATTTTCAAGTCACCTTTGTATAAGCCGACCCCCTTTGTAGAGGTTTTTGATTTAACCAGAAAAGATCACAAGATCTCACATGCCGGTACTCAGCTTTGCCGGATCCGGACCCCGGAAATTTTGTGAACCTGTACCTACTAAGAAAACAGGCCTACACATTGTAGAGCGTTATAGGCGAATTCTTAATAAATAAATCAGGGAGAGGAATTTTGGATCAGGTTTCCAATGGAAAAGAATCCTCTGAAACATACCCCCGTGAAACCATTTAGCGCCCATCGTAATCTCGTTAAAACATAACACAGGGTGGCGGGATCAGGCCTTGTACTCAGTATTGAGTTTGCAACCACCATGTACAAAAGATTAAAACAAATGCGTTATGATGTTGGCTTCAAGCTGTTGATTTTGCTAAAGGAACGAATAATTCTGCAGCTGCTAAGAAGTTTAGTGTAAACGAGAAACAAGTGAGAGAGTGGAGAAAGGTAGAGGACACGCTGAGGGAAATGTCAAAGACGAATGTGCAAACTGCGAGAAAACATGCCAGTGGCCAGAACTGGAAGAAAAAGCGTTAGAGTGGGTGAATCACCAGTGATCGTCTGGATACATAGTTACCAGAGAAATGATTGAAGTTCAAGCGTTGAAATGGGATGAAAAACACCGTGAGGTCAGCAAAAATTTCAAAGCTATGCAAAGTTGGTGCACCCCATTTATGAATAAATGTGATCTTGTGTTGAGACAAAAAACAAAGATTGCTCAGAAAATTCCCGTGGGGTGTTATTGTTTACGTTCAAGAACGCTGCTGGATGGACAAAGCAGGTTGCTTAAAGTAGGTTAAAGAGGTGTGGCGTTGACGTCCCAAAGGTTTCAGGAAGGAAAAGTCGCTACTTGTCTGGGACATGTTCAAAGCGCACTTGTCAGGTGAGACAAAAGCAGCATTGAAAGCTGAAAATAAGGACATTGCAGACATCCCCGGTGGTTTGATGTCCGTGCTCCAGCCACGAGATGTGACTTTAAACAAGCCATTCAAAGAATTCATGCGTCGACAGTGGAACGAATTTGACTCAAAAACAGCCAACAAAGACGACCCGTCTTCCATGTATTTGTTTTTCCAAAGTTGGCATCCTCTGTATAAGCCGACCCCCTAATTTTAGGACCAAAATGTAGGGCCAAATTCTCAGCTTATACACTGGAATTTACGGTATGTCAGTGATAATAAACCTGATTCAGATTCAGATCTTTACTAGAGATTATCCACTTCACAGCGATCCTACTATCTGCCAGCTTAATATTCTATTTACTATTTTAGACTATTAGTACAAAACTAATCAGATAATTTGGATTTAATATTTTAATCATGAAAGAGTTAAATGAAGAAGTTTTACTGTTTTATTATTTGTATTACATAGTGTGAAAGACTTGAATAAAGTAACCATTTTAGCAGCAGGCTTCAGAAGGGAAAGCTACAAAATACTGACTGAATTACTCAATGCTTGCTTAACAGTGCTGCTCAGATCAACTAATTTCAACTTGTGTTAAAGTAAAATTCTCTAATCTAGTTGCCCGAGTACACTTACTTTAACAACAGGATTTAAGAGGACCACTCCTGATTTTTTTGTGATTACTTGCTTTGTGCTGTAGTGGTATTCTACAAGCTGAGGTATCGTGGGAAATCCAGTTCCTTCAAATCGATATTGATTCTGCGTAAAAGATTGAAAAGTACATAGAATTATAGATAAACTTAAAAGGTTTTGCAAACCAAATAGCAACAGTCCAGCAATTTATAGTATTACAAATAATAAATAAACCTGTGGATCCTGGATATCTGAAATAAAAACAGAGAACACTCAGCCATCATATGGCCATAAGGCACAGAAGCAGAATTAGACCATTCAGCCATTGAGTCTGCTCCACTATTTAATTGATTAGGGCTGAATTTTTTTTCCTCTCTTCACTACAATCTCCTGCCTTTTCCCTGTAACCATTAATGTCGTTTTTTTAATCAAGTAACTATCAACTTTTGCTTTAAATACACCCAATGACGAGGACTTCACAGCTGTCTGTGACAATGAATTCTACAGATTCACCACCCTCTGCCTTGAGAAATCTCTCCTCATCTATTTTCTAAAGGGACATCTTTATATTCTGAGACTGAGCCCTCTGGTTCTAAACTCTCCCACTACTGAAAACACCTCTCCATGTCCACTCTATATTCAGGCCTTTTAATATTCAGTAGGTTTTCAATGAGATTCCCCACTCACTCTTCTAAACTCCAGAGCTTTCGAACGCTCAAGTTAACCCTTTCATTCCTGTGATCATTCTCCTAAACTTCCTCCGGACCCTCTCCAAATCATCACATACTTTCTTAAATATGGGGTCCAAATTCCCTTTCATCTTTGGAAAGCGAAACAGTTAATGAAGGACCTAATGAAGTCCTCAATCTGAAATGTTAACTTTATTTCTCTTTCCATATATGTTACCTGACCTTCTGAATGTTTGCTGCATTTTCTTTTTGATGTACTTTAGCAATGATCATTAGCACAGAGATAACAAGCATATGAAACAAAAGAAACTTAGTGGCAGATGGCTTCTTGTTTATAACTGGACATCCTGCAGTTAAGCCCCAGGTTGAGGGATAGGGTGATGTGAGTTGGAGAAGAGGCACTGGAAAGACACAGAGCTTCTGGAAGCTTTCTGCAGTCCCTTGAGCAGTTATTTCCTTTTTAAAGACCGGCATGCCAAATAAGATGACAGGCCTACTTTAAGAACAGATTCAGCAGGACAAATTGAGGTGTAAGCATATCTTAGAAGGTGAATCAAAATAAACTGCACCTACAGAAGAGTAGAGAAAGCTTAACACACTCAAACTGGAACATAAATAGAGTTCTGCACAGGTTGAACTGCTTCTACTTGTGTTGCAAAATTCTGCACTTATAATACTTGTGGAGCATATATGTTTACACGGGACAAACATTGGAAAGAAATCCTCCAGGAGTAAGCAAGGAACTGAAGAGGTGCTGGGGGAATTTCATATGTTTAGAGAAATAACAAGGCAAATCAATTACTTTGGTTAACTGGAAACTAGAGACTGTTATTTCAAAATAAGCACCTCACAATGAGAGAATATCAAGAGGTTTTATGTAAAGGGGTGTTAGAGGTGGTGGTATGGGAGTGGGGTGGGCGTGCATGTTCAATCTTCGACATGCCAATTAAGTAATTTACACAGAGAAAATAAACTAACTGTTTACTTCAAGTCACAATTCCTAAATGCAAGAAAACATTAGATAAGTGATCCTGACCCCACCACCCCACTGTATAATTCTGAGGCATGGACTACTGATGGGAGGCACCTCAATGCAGTAGAGAAATATTGTCAACACTGACACTGCAGAATCCTTCAAATCCACTTGCAGGTTATATAAATCAACATCGGAATTCAGTTCCACGTCAACCAGTCCAGAATCAAGACTGTAATCATATTTGGGTCTGATTGGTACATCATGACACTAGAATCATGACACTACTTTGAAATCTGTCATGGTAAGTAATTATCAGACAGACAGTGGAACTGACTCAAGGAGATTTTCAAAGCTTCCTGAGAAAGTGTAATACCTTCACAGGCTCAAGGGATCTCTTACTTATTCTGCTCAAAATGAATATTTGGGAAGGCACTTCATTAGAGGTACTTGAAAGTCCAGTGAATTCAGTGGTAAGAGAGCTTCAGCTCCCAAATAAACTAACCCCTCATTGTCAAACATCTCTAAAGCCAGAATCTGCAGAGTCCACATTGGTCTCCTCAGCTCTTTCAAATGCTCAGAACTGAAGTGGAAGAGAATAATCCTTGATCCCTCAGGAGTGACGTTGCAGCACAGCAAGGATGAAATGTTCACATTTTCAACTTAAACTTGCACAAAAATTTATCAGTGGAAGAACAAAGCTTTTTTACCCCCACAACTACTTACATCTGTATATTGGATGATAAAGTGTCTGCGCTGCCCATCTGAGTAAACAGAAAGGACGTATTCACCAGGTTTGCCATGACTTTCTCGGACTAGGAAGTCCCCTTGCTGTTTCAGCAGCTCCTGGGCTTCTATCCGAGGAATTGCTCCATGATACCAGTCCTGTTCAGATAATGGTTTCTCACTGGAAGGCATCACATCAAAGAACTAAAAGAAATAAAATGTTCTTAATTTTGAAAAATGTCCAAGCAATCTGTAATACTACATTAAAACAATTATATTTGAAATTCCACATGTAAAAAAACCAGGCAGTTAATAGGAAAATTGAGTATTCTAAATAATAATAGTAGCTTAGAAAGTATTAAATTTTGATGGAATGCTGTAACATTTCCAAGATATTTTATAATTAGAAGCTTGTTAACACAGGAAACTTTCATCATGTCAATAATTTCCATTAATTATGGTAGAAATGATTCCTTAGTAAGACCCGCTAAATAATAATGAATTCCTGCTGAACCTTTAAAATTTCAGTACACATACATTAATACAAAAGCCATATCACTGTACAAGACTGGCAAATAATGATAGGACAGTTACCACTACAACAGAAAATGTTATGCTATATTTAGTTAAAATATGAAGACAACAGACCAACAGAAACAAGATGTGCCTCTGGTCTATGACCAAAAGCTGATTTTTGCAATCTCTCTTTAATAAATACAGTTGTCCAAACAAAATCTAAGTTATATGAAATTAAAAATTGTTTCTTTGGTTTAGCCTGCTGCCATCTTGTATACGTACAAGAAAGAATGAGAGATCAAGAAAGAAACAGAAAGCAAAAACTGATAATGAACTATTTCAAATTACAAAGGAATTGGATCACACACTTGATTCATTCCTGTAATTATTACTCAATATCTAGATAAAATGTCAATCACATTCAATTCCTTAATTATAAAAAAGTTAAAATATTTGTTTTAACTATTTAAGAAGAATGATTATGCAGAAAATAACAAAGCATTGATTTTAATACATTGCCAAATTTTCCCCATTATGAGCACGTGAATAAATGTTTCTTTTTAAAAAATTACATTTGCAAAATCAAAATCAAAACAGCCCTTCAGCTCAGCATGTCAATGCTAACCACCATATACTCATGTATACAAAAACAATTTGCTGCAGCTTGCAGTAGATGTACAGAACGCAGGAAGTTGGGGAGAGTAGCAGAGCCTGCCCAGTGCATCACAGATACATCCCTCCCCACCATCATTACTACCTTTCTGAGCTGCTGCCTCAAAAAGGCTCTATCTGTCGTTACTAATCACCACCATCTGGGCCATGCCATCTTCTTGCACCTACCACTGGACAAGGGATACAGAGCCTAAAATCCCACACCACCAGATTCAAGAACAGCTACTTCCCTTCAACCATCAGCTCTGCACAACCCTAATCACTATCTCAGTCTAGCAACATTATGACCACTTTGCACTACAATGGACTTTCTTTTTGTTCTAATTGTGCTTTCTTGTAAAAGTGTATAACTTATGTTTATTTTTGTGTGAGAGGCTATCTGAAGCTATGTGCCTGTGACGCTGTTGCAAATAAATGTTCATTACCACTGTGTAAGTATGTACTTGTGCATATGACAAACTTGACTTTGAGCTTTCAATGTCCTGGCAATTCAAGTTCACGCGCACATACTTCTAAAACATTGTGAGAGTACCAGCCTCCCCCACCTTTGCAGGCATTATATTCTAGATTGTAACCACATTCTGTGTGAAAAATTTTGCTTAAACTGGTCTTGCGACTCTCTGTTAAGGGGAAAAGTTGAGTAATGGTTGGTTTAAGGAGTTTATATATTCTCCCCAGGACTGAGTGGGTTTCCACTGGTTTCCATTCACATTCTAAATGCATACTGGTTAGCAGGCTAATGGGTATAATTGGGCGATGTGGGCTTGTTGAGTAGGAAGGGTCTGTTACCGTACTGTATCTCTAATAATTATAACAAAATAATAATATTCACTCTACACCCCTTATAATTAAAAAAGAGGCAACTTATTTATTCAATGCATTCCAATAAAGGAACTGGAACACGACTGACTTCAAAATGATTAATTGTTACTTGCCCCGGAAACAAAATGCACCAGATTATCATAGGAATCACATATGAAAGCAGCAATACAAATTGTCTACCTCCATCTTTTCTGGGTAACTAGGCAGAAGACACAAATTCCATACTTTGCAGAAACATTTAGGATTGTTCTGAAAATTAATGGTTAAAAAAAGGCAAGGTATTTGCCTGAATTACCTGTCAAATAATGCATATGAAAATACAGTTACTTACAGATGAGCTCAAATAATTCTTTGGTGATCGCATGATCCCAGCAATGGAATGTCGAATGGAGTCAAATTTTGAAACCCTATCTTTTCCTCTATCCTGAAAAAAGAATACAAATTATTTACAATAAAGCACACATTCTTTTGTATTCTAGATTTTAGATTTGTGGCCTAATCAAGATTTAATCAGGTTACCCTTATTCAATTCATATACTAATGTTTAAATACTTCAATATAGCCTGAGATCAAACTTGGGATGTTGTACACTGGGGAGTGACGGGGATGGGTTCCCCACATATCTGTGTGGAACTTGAGTTGGGCTACATATCCTGGAGCAGAGTAAAAGGTGATTTTGACAGAGGCATATAAGATCATGAGGGCTAGAGTGAGGTGCTAAAAACAAGGGGGCATAGGTTTAAGATCTGAAGCAAGAGAACTAAAAGGTCATCAGGGGCATCATCTTCATGCAAAGGGTAATGCATATTTGGAACGAGCTGCCAGAAATAGCGGTTAAGGCAGGCACATTTGTGACATTTAAAAGACAAAAAGTTAAGTACACAGATAGCTTTAGAGTGCTACGTGCCAAACATGGGCAGTTAGGACTAGCATACTGGGCAACACAGTCAGCACGGAGGAGATGGGCTGAAGGGCCCGTTTTATACTATAAGGCTTAAAAATTGATATATGCAGTGTTGTGTGCAGTTCTGGTTGCTGCATTGCAGGAGGAATGTGGGGACTAGAGAGGTTTGCCAGGACACTGTCTGGACAGTGTTGGCTATGGGGAAAGGTTAGACTGTTTTCTCTGAAGCTTCAGGGACTGTGGCTTAACTGACCGAGATAGATAGGGTAGATGGCAGAATTGTCAAATATTAGAGGGTGCAGATTTAAAATGAGAGGGGGAAAGTTTAAAGGAACTTTATGAGGCAGGTTTATTTTAAGTATATTTTACATGGAGGGCAGCAGATGCCTGGAACAGACAGGGAGAAGTGGTGCAAGTAGATATGGCACCAAAATTTATGAGACATTTAGATAGGAAGAACAGGCCATATAATAGAGGGGTGTAGACCATGTGCAAACAGATGGGATTAGCTTGCAATGGCATCATAGCTGCTACAGACATGGTAGGCTACGGGGACTGTTCTACATTCCATATAGAATACATTATATTAAGCAACACAACATTTACAGAAGCCACAGTATCAAATGACATGATTTACTATTTTATTAAATTAGTACAGTGCAGTGGCACAGTTGGCAGAACTGCTGACATACACCACCAATGAACTTGGTTTGATCCTGACTCCTGTTCTGGTCTATGCAGAGCTGCACATTGTCCCTGTGACTGTGTGCTTTTCTACCTGGGTACTGTTTGTTCTCCCACATCCTCAAAATGTGCAAGTTGGTAATTTATAAAAACACAAAATGCTGGCAGAACTCAGCAGGCCAGACAGTATCTATGGGAGGAGGTAGTGACGATGTTTCGGGCCGAAACCAGTTTAGTTGGCCACTGTAAATTGACCCTGGTATGTTGATGAGAGGTAGAATTTGGGACTGTCGATCACAATGTGAGAAAAAAAAATGGGATTAGTGTAAATGTGTGTTTGATGGTCAGTACTGTTTCATAGCTTTATTACCTCATGAGTTTACATTAAATAGAGTTTCCAAAGACTTGTAATTGATTGTAATATTTTAATTTTTCAAGAATTCACAAAAACAATCAATTCTATGCATAAAATAATTTTTAAAATATGCACTGGGAAACACTGTGAATTATCTCCGCCAATTAGAAAAAATGCATACCTAATCACATCAGGGTTAATTGCAAGAAATTAAAATTTCAGAACATTTAAAGATAAACCACTATGTATTATTAATTATAAAGCAAACAAAAACTGCAAATCTGAAACAGAAATTGCTAGAAGTAAATGTTTAGTTCATTATTGTCAACAAATACATTAACAATTTTGGCATAAAGCACTTCTTCCAATTAAAATAATTTCAAGGAATCTGATCAGTGGCAAGGGGAAGTACAGAAACAAAACTGGAAATCCTCAGAAACTGTAGAGAGCAGACATTGGATAGAAGATTGAAGTAGTGGATATGGTCCAGTCCACTACAACCCTAATCCACTAGTGGGGAGTGTAGTGCCTCCCTACTATTGAGCTACATCTACATGGAGCACAATTGAGGAAAGCAGCATTCATCATCAAGGACCCCCACCATCCAGGCAATGCTGACGTCTCACTGCTGCCAACAGAAAGGTGGTACAAGAGCCTCAAGACCCACACCGCCAGGTTCAGAAACAGTTATTATCCCGCAACCATCAGGCTCTTAATCCAAAAGGGATAACTCTTTTATGGTCATGGAAAAATAGTGGTAAAAACATCAAGAGGGGAATGAAAGGTAATGAAATGAAGAATGAAAAAAAATTGTCTTAAAGTCTCCAGATCAGGTATGAAATTTAACCAGAACTAGAGGCCAAAATTGGAAATTGTCTGCTCCCTTGATAGAAAAACAGCAACCCCAATTCATGGGTACCATATCTCTCCCCAGTGCACCCACTTATTCCAAGTCTTGTGAAGAAAACTGAAATATTAACACATTAAGTTACTGAAATCAATTTTAACAGCAAAAATAGGGTGTTTGAGTGGAAGGCAGTTTTGCAGCTTTTGGAACTTGAGCTTTTTGAAGATTTCATCTCAAACAGGGGTTCCCAACCTGGAGTCCATGGACCTCTCGGTTAACAGCAAGACTTAATGGCATTAAAAAAAAAGGTTGGGAACTGCTTATCTCAAACAGCAAAGCAGGAATAAAAAGATAGGGATGAAAACAGAATGAAAAATTTCAGCAGCAAGCTAAAAGTTGCTGACATCATACTTTTGATTAACTCATCTGCATTAGTGCAAAGAAATAAGGAGAAAAAGTCCACATGAATTGTTTCCTCATGAGGAAGGCGTGCATTGTGATCTCCAGTCAACACAAGAGTTGTGAAGGAGTGTAGTGCCTGTTCTGCAGAGGGGAATCATCCTTCAGAAAAGATACGTTGTCAAACTTATGATCCAGATTTGTCAGCAAATTAATTGTGAGATCATCAGTGGCTCTCATAACCACACAAGTAGAGTTCAATGCATAAATCACCAACTTGCTTGTGCAGCTTTTCTGAATATCATGCTCAACTAGTATTTATAGATGGACTCAGATGTAAACATAAAGCAAAATGCAAAAAGCTTCACATAAATCATTAATATTTTCTAAACTCACCAAACAAAAACTTAGGCATGTCTAATATATTAGAAAAAGTAAGTGTTTACTAATGAGGGAAAGCAGGAGCTGTACTGGAACCTCTGAGTCACACTGGAACCTGTATTTTAACCAGCCATTTAACTAGTATTCTAACCAGTCATATAAGAGTTGTGCGGAGTGTAAATCCAAGAGTGGGAAGAAGGGATGAAGTTCCAAGAATGACATAAATCACAGGGATTTATCAGACACTAATACTACAGGGAAAGGTACAAATGTGGGAAATGATAAAGAAACGGTGACAGAAAAAGCAAAAAGAGCACAAACCAGAGAGCAAAACAGATAAAGCAAGAGGTTCAGAAATAATAAAAAGATAAATGCAAAGGCTTTGAACACGAATGCAGAGTGCTCAAACAAATGAATTGATGGCACAAACAAAAATAAATAAGCAACACACACAAAATGCTGGAGAAACTCACCAGGTCAGGCAGCACCTATGAAAAAAAGTACAGTCGGACGTTTCAGGCAGAGACCTTTCGGCAGGGTATGATCTGATAACATTTCAGAAAGATATTGATTGGGATCTGCATATTTAAGGATATATACAGAATGGGGAGCAGAATAATGAGTGTAATCCCTTCTGTCAGGGAAAAGGTCCCTCCATATATCAATTAAACCATACATCCTCAAAAAGTGTATTAACTTTCTTATGTAAAGATTTTGTTTCATAGGTTTTTCTATTGGAAGAGTCTAAGTTTGGTTGTAATTGTAAATTTAAGTCTCCCCCACCACATATTAAGAGACCTTCTGCTTCCGTTACCATAATATCAGTAATTTTCTGAAAGAAACCAATATCACTTCCCAGGGGTGCGTATATATTCAATAGAGTAACTGAATTGCCCTCTATATTCCCCTTTACCAGAATATATCTGCCCTCTTTATCTCCCATTTTGAATACTTTTTCAAAATTTAGCTTACTTGAGATAAGAATAGCAACTCCTCTCCCATGTCCTGATTTATATGAGGAGAAAAACAGATTAGTGAAGCCCATTCTCTTTAGTTTTTTTATGCTCATTATCCCTTAAATGAGTTTCCTGTAAATATATTACATGGGCTTGTTCTTTTTTCATTTTGGATAAAATTCTCTTACGTTTGATTGGATTTAATAACCCATTGACATTAAAAGAAATGAATTTTACCTTGTCCTTAGCCATCTGTATTTATCTGTTAATGTATCATTGAAATTAGAGTAAAGCTTAATCAATCTACTCCCAGAACAAATAAGAACCAAGAAACGCAAATAATAACAAAAATGGCAACAAACTTGTGATTCCAAGGCTGAGGTCTCTAGTAGATGACCCTGCGTTGAGCTAGAGGAAATGTCTAGCTGTGGGGGATAACCCCTCCTACTTGTGAGTTGAGGGCCCCCATTGCCATATTCATAAAAGTCAGTGAACAAATCCATTACACAGAAAAGATTTCCCTGTGTACTCCTCCTATAAATATATACACATATATACACACACACACACACACACATATATATAAACATTTTTACATACATACACATATACATACACATATATGCACACATACATATATTCTCATTCTGGTGGGGAAAAGGAGTAAGTGAGTGAATAATGAATAACAACTAAGTAATATAAAATCCACATTATAATAAGTATTTCTCGAGATAGGTATATCACCGTGTACTTTTGCTTCCATTTAGCTTCTCAACTTTTTAAAAGTTAGCCAAACCTTATGGCTCTTCTGAAGGGGGTGAGGACTGTCTTTGGAAAACTCCCGGTCTCTTCCTGATATATTTCTCTCGGCTTCCTCCCGTCTCCTGCCTTCTCGATTCTCGCACTATTTCCCAAGTGGAGCGGGATAATTCCTCAGTCAGGCTTTCCCTCGTTTTGGTCATCCTGACGGGCAACCCTCTGGCCTTCATGTCTGTAGTCGCCTCTTCCACTGTCTGGTACAACCGCGTCCCGTTGTCATAAAAGACTCGAAGTTTAGCAGGGTATGGAGTTTGAAATCTAATCTTATTTTGCTTTAGTACTCGCTTTACTTCAGAGTATTCTTTGCGTTTCTGGAGGACCGCGGGGGGGGGGGGGGGGGATAATCTTGGTCGAAATATATTAATTTATCCTCTAAAAACACTCTTTTCTTACCCCAGGCCCTTCGTAGAATCTCCGCCTTGGTGCTGTACCGAAGGAATTTAATTATTATTGAGCGTGACTTTCTATCCTGGGTAGGTTTCAGGACGAGCGCGCGGTGGGCTCTTTCGACTTCCAGCTCCATAGCCGAGGGAAGATCCAGTGCGTCCCGCAGTAACTTTCTGACAAACTCCATCATAGACGAGCCCTCCGCTCCTTTGGGAATGTTGTAGATTCTGATATTTTTCCGCCGTGATCTTCCCTCCAGGTCAAGCAGTTTATGTATGATTTTTATTGTCTTACTCAGTATCCGTTCCACGTTTTGAACGTGATCTTCCACCTTCTCAATTCGAGTCTCTGCCACTGCTATTTTTTGATTGACGCTGGTGAGCTCTGACTTGATATCATGGAGCTGCTGCTTTATTTCTTTCTGAAATTCCATTATTTCTTTCAGGATTTCAAAGATACTTGCCACTTCGCCTGAACAAGGCCCAGCGTCCGCCTCGCTAGCACGCGGTCAGGTCGGAGAGCCACTCGCTGCACTCCTCTCGGACGCAGGCTCTGCAGTGTCGCTTTTTTTATTTCTATTCTTTTTCCCCATTCTTGCCCCTCTTTCCAGTTCAAATATTTTTCAAAAAATACTATATTTGATGGGTTATCGGGGCTTAAAACGTGTTTTTCCGGAGGAGCTAGTGACTTAAGCTGCCATTCTCGACGATGATGTCACCGGAAACCCCGAATATTTAAGGGTATATGACATTAAGGAAAGAGAGAAATGTAGCAAATAGTTGAGCAGTGTTTATGAAAATTAGTTATGACTTAGTCCAGCAGACAGGGATTGCATAAATTCAAAAAAGCAAAATGTGGGAGTGGTTTGGGTGAAAATCAGATATAAAAAGGCCAGGCTGCGGTGGGAGAGCTGTCCGCTAACCGTAATCTCATGATTTGACAGAGTGGTAGAGTTCTGAACATGGGAGGCTTTAACTTACATGGAGATTGTGGAAAGTAGATGGCCAAGGGTAGCTAAGATGATGAATTTATAGAGTGTTTTCGGATAGATTCACAGAACAGTAATCTGGAACCCACCAGAGAACAAGCTGTGCAAGATCTGGTACTGTAAATTATGACTGGAAGAATTAATTAAGTCATGGTGAAGATGCCCCTGGGTAGTAAAGATGATAAATATGAATAAGTGTTATATCTGACTTGGATGAAATCTAAGGTTCATAATTTGAATTTGTAAAAAGAGAATTATAAGAGTACAGAGGAGGAAATGTCAAAAGGGAATTAGCAAATTAGATTAAGGAATTGGTTAATCAAAATGCTAAGACAGGCAAAATATGGGAGTAGAGACAGACACAAAGATTGGATTGATCTGAGGCAGACATAAATGTTTTGGTTTGTGGGGTTGAGACACGTAAAGTTGTTAAAGGCAGAAGCAAATTTGGAGAGGATGGGGAGAGAAACAAAAGTCAGAAAAGAGACAAAAAAGTGTGGGGTGGAGCAAAAAGAGAGAGAAAAACAAAGAGGGACAGATAGGCTGCATGGTATGACTGAAAATGGTGTTGAATAAACCTATATATAGCAATGCTTCTAGTTTTCTTTCATACATCTTATCACTTTCAGCTTCAATTACAGGATTGTATTGTGCAGCACTAAGCGCAATGCCAGCAAGCGTCAGCAATAAAGATAAGACTAAATTAAACCATACAATGCAAATTAAATCTCATATCACAACTCTCCCCAAAAGGGGAAAAGCTGCTTTAGCTGACGATAGCAAAATCGTGCCAAAATAAATACATTCCAAGCAACTGTTTTCAATTTAGTTCAACTATCATGCTGAATATTCATAATCAGATGATTTTTAAAAACATATTAACAATAATCCATATTATTCTATGCAGTTAGTATTTTAATCCATAAATTAAACTGCTTAATAAAACAGCTCATGTTACCATAGTAACTAGTTTCACTTTCACATGAAACAAAGACTAAAAAAAGGTTCAATTCATCAATCCTAGTGAATTACAACAACAATCATGAGGGACATAAATAAGGTGGATGGCAGCAATCTTTTCCCCAGGTTAGGGAAATCCAAA
This sequence comes from Hemitrygon akajei, assembly GCF_048418815.1. Classification (NCBI taxonomy): domain Eukaryota; kingdom Metazoa; phylum Chordata; class Chondrichthyes; order Myliobatiformes; family Dasyatidae; genus Hemitrygon; species Hemitrygon akajei. The sequence continues at coordinate 21,651,403 of NC_133125.1, read as the reverse complement.
ACTAGGGGGCATAGACTTACAGTAGATAATGTAGGTGATCAGAATATAAACATCAACAAACTACAGATGCTAGAACTCTGAAATAAAGACAGAAAATGATATAGTCACTCAGCAGACCTGCAACAGCAGTCCTTACACATCTTCCCTTCTCATTATGCAGGGACCCAAGCAGTCCTTCCTTCAGAAGCAGTGATTCACTTGCACTTCTTCCCACGTAGTGTACTGAAAAGATTTGTGAAGAAGTTGTCAGGACCAGACAGTCTGAGTTATAGAGAGGGGTAGGCTGGGCTAGGTCTATATTCCTTGGAGCATAGGAGAATAAGGGGTGCTCTTATAGAGGTTAATACAATCATGAGGGACATAAATAAAGAGTATGGTAGCAGCCTTTTCTCCAGGGTAGCTAGGGGGAATAGATACACGGTGAGGGGGAAAGGTTTAAAAGGGACTTGAGGGACAACTTCTTCAATTGTCACTTAAAATCCCCAACTCACTCCTACACATCTCTCTCTGTCTATGGCCTACTGCACAGTTATAATGAGGCCCAATGGCTGCCTGAGGAACAACAACTCATCTTCTGCCTGGATATGTTGCAGCCCATTGGACCCAACATTGAAACCTCCAACATTAGGCAACTTGTTCTTTCTGTCTGTCTACTGTCTTTTATGCTCATTTTCCCTTTCCTATTAGCTTAGTGTGGCTTGCTGGGCATCCCCCACTCCACCACTGAGCTCAGCTGCAGAACACCCATGTGCTGGAGAAAAGGGCTGGATTTCTTTTGCTGACATTTGGATGGGATCAGGGACCTTTTAGGAAAAAGGAAGTGGAGGTGAGTTTAAATTATTTTACTTTATGTTCATGCTTTAATTCTTAGCATTTTATGGTACTTTATTTACTTATATACATGATCCATTATTTTAAAAAAATAATTAATCCCTCTACATTTAAATAATTTTAATATCTCTATCAAAGTATTCCTAAATCTTGGATGCAACAGAATATCATAAGTTCCATGAGCCTTTGGAAATACAATCCATATACCAGGATGATCTGAGGGTAGAGGGTCAGGTTGGCTCTATCCAGATGAGTTCAGTGTGGCTGGCAGATATTGTGGGAGGGGACTGCAGCACAATCTGGCCCAACTTTCAGTTTTACCTAAGCTACAGAAAGAATTAATGCATTCTGCTTTTCTCTGCAAACTACAAGTAATAGCTTCTGTTAATTGGAATCATCTCTGTTCAAATCCCTTAGAAAGATGAATGAATTATATGCATGTTGAATTAATTAAAATTTAAATATATACCTGAAAGCTACAGTAAAAACTACATATATTTTTGTGAGAGCAATCAAAAGGCAAATGTCATTAGTTAAACTTATCCCTATATGCACCAACTCAAAATACTACTGAACATCAAAATGCCAGCTGATAATGGTACAGCAAACAAGACGTTTGAGTCAGCAGGTCAAAGGACAGCATAATAGAATTGTTACAGCCCAAAAGACAGTAATTTGGTTTCTTTCAACCAGAGCAATTCACTAGTTCCAACACTTCTTGCCCTCTCTATGTAGTATTGAAATTTTACTTCCACCATATACAGTACTTATCCAGTTTCCCCCTTAAGGCCAAAATGAAACTTGCCTTCACCGTATATGTAGGCAATGAAGCCCAGATTGCAACCAAAAAGGGCATTAAAACATTTTACTTTATATCACACCAAATTCTTTTCCCTGGTCCTCAACTGCCTCAGCAAAAAAAACGGCCTTTCTTGATTCATTCTGTCCAAAACCTTAATCACTTATTATATTTCTATCAAGACTCCCTTAAATATGTTCTTATCTGAAGAAAATAGTCTCAAACTCTCTAAGATATCTTTATGACTTCAGTACCTAATCCCAAGGACATGTTAATCAGTTATGCATTATGTGGCACTTTACCATAAACCTCCTGGAAACCTTGATTTCCTTCATTACCTTCATCAACTCTACCAATCCCCTCAACAAAAATTTTCATCAAGCCATTTAAACATAATTTGCCCTTAACAAATTCTGTGTTGGCTTGCCTTAATTAATTTCTATTATTCCTGTCCTAGATCCGTATTTTAAAGTATGTTGCCTTTAAGAGGCCCCATTTTTTTTTTCCCATTTTCAGCCTTTTTATATTTATAGCTTGCAGAACACTTCAGGCTTCTTGTTTATGTCAGCAGATATCTTTTTCACATACTCAACTCTTTCCTTCAATTTAATTTTTACTTCTCCTCTGCTTCTTCTATAAACAATATGTTTTTGTCATAAACATCATTTTTCACTTTATCTTCCTCTGCATCTCTTTCATCATTCATTGAGTTCTGAATTTGTTTGTTTTCCCTTTGACCCTTAAGGGAACACGTTTTCTCTGCATCTGAACTCTCCCTTCCTTAAAGACTTACCATAGTTCAGCTACAATTTTGTCTGTCAATTTTTACTTTGAATTTACCTAGGTCAGATACACTCCCATCCCAATGAAATTGTCCTTCCTGAAAATTAATTACATTTAATTTGGATTGCCTTTTCTCATTTTTAATAGTTAACTTAAATTTTAGTGATATTATAATCACTGTCTTTCCTCTTAAATGTGGTCTTCTTGACCCACCCCATTCCCTGGGAAGAGTTCCAACAATGCCACTTTCCTTCATGTGCAAGTAACCAGAAAATTATCCTGGACATATTGCAGAAAATTGTCACACTCTCCATTCTTAACACTAGCAAAATTAGGCAAAATTAAAGGCACCGAACTTAACTATCCAAGACTACATCTAGCAGTTTAGTGTTCTCTCTATAGTTTCTAAGCTTGAACAAAACAGATTGATTCTTTGACCTTCTGTCACATCCTCTCTCTACAGAACTGTTATATTCTCTTCAAGCAATACTGCTACCTTCCCCCTTTCTTGGCTTCCCCTTCTTTAAAAGTGGAACTTGAGTTTAACGGACTACCTTTGGCTGTTAAGATAAGCTGAATACTACTGCTGCTTATCATTATTTCTGTGCAAGTGTAATAGCAACTTTAGGAGACTTGAGGTGCAGATGTGCACTTAAATGCTGATAAGCAATATTGCTGTTCAGATGTCTACAGCATTGGACATTGTAAAATTGCTTTATTTCTGTGTTGAATACAAGGCAAATAATCTATATTCCATATTGTATTTCCCCACAATGTAGGACATTCAGCCTATTATTTCCATGCCAGCTCTCTGATGAATCCCATCAATTCTGCTCCCCCAATCATCCATCTATAAATCCACTTTCATATACGCATATATTAATATCCTGATTCTCCCACCAGCCAACTACACTGAGGGAATTTACAGCAGCCTATTAACCTAACAATAAGATTTTTTGGATTGTGAGGGATAACCAGTGGCTTCAATATTCAATTTTGTTTAATGACATTTCCAGTACACAAGTGTACATGAGAACAAAATAATTGTTCTCCGGATCTGATGCAGCCCAAAAAACACAATTAAGATAAAGAACACAATAATTTTAAAAAACATAATTAATATAAGTACATAAGACAGCTTATATAATGCATTTTGAATTTCAGAAAGCTTTTTATAACAGATTAGCGTGCAAAATTAAAATGTATGGGATGGGGGTTAGATACTGTGCCATTATGGATACAGAGGACATTTAGTAACATTCAACGAAAGTGAAAAAGAGTTAACATTTCAGTCAAACACTGTCAGAACTAGAAAAGAGAGAGAGAAAAAGATACTTGTTTTCGAAGAGAAGGATAGTTTTGCATAGTTTTGATCTCCTGATGTGAGGAAGAATGTTCTTCCTGTGGAGAGAGCACAATTAACAGTTTGCTAGATCTAGGGATGATAGGACTTACATATGAAATATGGATACATGACATATGAAGTGCTGGCAGAGATGGTAACGCAGCTGTCTCACAGCTCTGGTAACCTGCATTCAACTATGACCCCTGATGATATCAATGTGGAGCTTGTATGCTCTCCGTGTGATCGTGCAGGTTTTCTCTGGATACTAATTTTCACAGATGCTGAGTCCAGTAGGTTATTTCGCCACTGTAACGTGTCTCCAGATTGCAGGTGGATGTAGGAAATTAGATAGTTATGGGAATGTGGAGATATTAAAATTAGTGTAAAAATTACTTGATGGTTAGCACAGATTTGTTGGGCTGAAGAGACTATTCTGTGCTGTATGACTGAAGGATTGGGATAACTGGATTTGCGTTCATTAGAGTTAAGAAAAGCAGCACCTTATTAAAGTCCTGATGACATTTGGACAAACAAGATGCAGGAAATGGTGCTCAATGGTGTGAAATCCAGAAGCAAGGGTCACAGCCATTCAGGACTAAGATAAAGAGAAATTTCTTCACTTACAAAGGGGGAACCTCTGGATTCTCTATTCCAGAAGGTTGTTGAGTCCAAATTATTAATTTCATTTCAGGAATTCAATATTGAATAGACTATTTCTTACATTCTTCACATACATGAGGAGAATTTCTTTACATTGCATCTCCGTCTAAATGGGCAATGTGCAATCATAGTAATTTATAATAAACAGAATAGTTAATATAACATAGAAATACACACAAATCAGTGCGAGTTAATCAGTCTGATGGCCTGGTGGAAGAAACTGTCCCAGAGCCTGTTGGTCTTGGCTTTTATGCTGTGGTACTGTTTCCCAGATGGTAGCAGCTGGAATATTTGTGGTTGGGGTGACTCGGGTCCCCAATGATCCTACACACCTGCCTTTGTAAATGTCCTGAATCATGGGAAGTTCACAAGATGCACTAGGCTGTCCGCACCACTTTTTGCAGAATCCTGCGATTAAGGGAGGTACAGCTCCCATACCAGGTAGTGATGCAGCCAGTCAGGATGCTCTCAATTGTGCCGCTGTAGAAAATTCTTAGGATTTGGGGGCCCATACCAAACTTCCTCAACCATCTGAGGTGAAAGAGGCACTGTTGTACCTTTTTCACCACACAGCTGGTGTGTACAGATCACATGAGGTCCTTGGTGATGTGGATGCCGAGGAACTTGAAACTTTTTACCCTCTCAACCCCAAATCCATTGATATCAATAGGGGTTAACCCATCTCTGTTCCTTCTATAATCCACAACCAACTCCTTTGTTTTTGTGACTTTGAGGGAGAGGTTGTTTTCTTGACACCACTGTGTCAGAGAGATGACTTCTTCCCTATAGGCCACCTCATTATTGTTTGAGATTAGTCCAATCAATGCAGTGTCATCAGCAAACTTAATTAGCAGATTAGAGCTGTGGGTGGCGATACAATCATGGGTAAACAGGGAGTAAAGGAGGGGACAGTACGCAGCCCTGAGGGGCTCCTGTATTGACAGTGAGAGGGGTGGACGTGAGGGAGCCCACTCTTACCACTTGCCAGTGATCTGTCAGGAAGTCCAGGATCCATCTGCATAAGGCAGGGTCAAGGCCAAGGTCTCTGAGCTTCCTGCCGAGCCTGGATGGAATTATGGTGTTGGATGCTGAACTGTAGTCCAAGCATCCTTCTTCTCCAGATGTGTAAGGACAGTATGTAGAGCAGTGGTTATTGCATCGAATTTGACCAGTTGTGTCAGTAGGTGAATTGTAAGGGATCCAGTTTGGGTAGTAGCATGCTGCAGATGTAGTCCCTGACCAGCCTCTCGAAGCTTACTATTGAGGTGAGTGCGCCAAGATGCCAATCGTTCAGGCATGTTACCTTGTACTATTTTGATACAGGGACAATAGTGGATATTTTCAAGCAGGAGGGCACTCTACACTGGGAGAGATTAAAAATGTCTGGAAACACACCTACCAGTTGTGCTGCACACATCCTGAGTACTCTCCCTGGGATGTGACTGTCCACTCATTGGAAACATCTGCGTACCTCAGCCTCAGAGAAGACCAGGTTGCAGGTTGTAGCGGTGGCTTTCCTTGGAGGCTCAGAGTTAGTGACATTAAAACAAGTGTAAAAGCAATTGAGCTCATCTGGGAGAGAGGCCGCGATGTTGGCGGCACCACTATGTTTAGCTTTGAAGTCTGTGATGGTATGCAACCCTTGCCACAAGTCATGTGTGCTGAATCTTGACTCAATCTTGCCCCTGTATTGTTGTTTTGCAGCCTTGATAGCTTTGCACAGATCATAGCTGCTTTTCTTGAGCTCCTGCTGATTGCTGGCAATGTAAGCTCTATGTCACACAGTAAGTGCTGCTCACACGGGACTAGTGATCCAGGGTTTCTGGTTCAGGAAGACCCTCACTGACTTCTGGGGGACAACGTCGTCGATGCACTTCCAGATGAAGCATGTGACTGCATCCATGAACTCGGAGACATCCTCATCATGAAAGACATTCCAGTTGATGTCATTGAAGCAGTCCTGCAACATGGAGGCTGATTGGTCGGACCAACACTGGACAGTTTTAACTATGGCCATCTCTTGTTTCAGCTTCTGTCTGTATGTTGGCAAAAGCAGGATCGAAGATGATTTTGCCGATGATCAAAAGGAGAGCTTTGTAAGTGTTGCAGAAGGGAGTGTAAGTGGTCAAGTGTCTGATCTCCACGAGTGCTCACCTAGATGTGCTGACAAAACTTCGGAGAGACTTTCGTCAGCGATGCTCGATTAAAGTCACCAGGTGATGAAGGCAGCCTCTGGGTGTGCAATCTCCAGCGTGTTGATGGTCTTGTACAGTTCCTTGATGGCCAGGTCAGTTATCAGCCTGCAGCGGATTATACACAACTGTGATGATAACAGCCGTGAACTCCCTAGGCAGCCAGTAGGATCTGCACAGAAGCATCAGGTATTTCAGATCTGGGGAACAAAAACATACGAGGGCAAGCACATTCTAGGGATCACACCAAACATTGTTGACCATGAAGCATAACCCTCCTCCTTTACTCTTCCCAGTGAGGTTTTTTGACCTGCCTACCCTGAACAGGGAGAACGCAGAGGGCTTGTTAGTGTAGTCCGGTATCTCCTCAGTCAGCCAAGTCTCCACGAAGCACAAAACATTAGATTCCTTTGTTTCCTGCTGGTAGGAGATTATGGCTCTCAGTTTGCACAGCTTGTTGTCCAGGGACTGAATGTTAGCCAGGAGTATGCTAGGGAGCGGTGGCCGATTTGCACGCCGTTTCAGCCTCACCAGGACGCCAGCACTTCTCCCTCGCCTCCGAGGGTGTTTCTTCCAAGGGTGGTGATGTAAGAGATGAGTCTCCTTTGGATCACATAAGCAGAGGTTCCCAGTATCGGAAAGGCAGCACATAATGCCAATTTTCAGAAGAGTCAGCCTATCGTATCTATTGTGATATCAGCTACTAGAACAGAAAATGCTAAGAAAATTGTAGAAATTTGTAGTATACTGTAGATTTGGAATGGAGCTCGCAACACGGCCACCGTACACGGCACCATCTTGTGAAAAAATATAGTTCTAAAGGCTAAAGAGAGCAAGTGATTTTTGGGAGAAAGCATGAATTGAGAATTGCATTTGAATAATCAACCATAATTATACTGAATAGCTGACTGAAAGAGCCAAATAGCCTTCTCCCGTTCATACACCTGTTTATAATTTCTCTGGGGAAATTAGTACCAACAGGTGGCAGCAAAATAATTTGCTTTGCTTTTGACCTTTTGCAAATTTGCTCCAAGCCACATTTCAAAGATTGTGCTTTTCTAGCTTCCCCAGAAAATGGGGAAACTCATAGGGTTAAAGCTCCACACAGTCAGCAATGGAAGTCAAAATTGAACATTGAATCTGAGAATGCTGCACTACCTGTAACCCTGGTTTCCATACTTGCGCACTTAAATCACCTTCTAAGCACACAAGAGCACGAGACAGAATTTGACACGAGAGCAAGCAGAAACAAGACAGAGCAACAAGTAGGAAATAGGAATGATTGAGGATTTGCATGAGCACACAAAGATGGCTACACAGCAGCTGGTGAGAGTTGGGCCAGGGTACAAGACTGCACGGGGGTGGGGGGGGGGGGGGGGAGAGAGGGGCGGAAGAGGGAGAGCAGGAGAGAGGGAGTGAAAAATATATATGCAGTGAAAGGCTAACATCACTGTAGCAAACATCACTGTTCCTTCAAATTGTAAGTTTCATACTCAGAAGCCTATCTGTTTCCCGGCCTATTCCCTTCACACCCAATCTATTCAAAATTACTCTTATATTTCTGATGGTGGGCTACTCTAGGACCAGAGAGGTCACACAAGGGAACCACTTCCGACTGAGACATATTTGTCATGAATTGCATCTAAAACTATTTTTTGTATATAAATTACACAATTAATCAGTCATTTTTAAAAAATTGCTGGATAATCCTTAAGAAAAATTCTCATTTTCAGCCATTTTGCTGGGGAAGCTAGAAAAGCATAATCTTTAAAATGTGGTTTGGTGCAAATGTACAAAAAGCCAAAAGTAAAGCAAATTATTTTGCTGCCATCTATTGATACTAATTCAGCAGTACAAAATGAAAATTACTATCAACGATGCATTTCACAGCAATTATTCTGATCCACAGTTCCACTTTATCCTTGGACACACTAAATACTGCAAAACAAGAAGCTTTGTCTTTCTTTTAGATATTAAAACTTACAACCTTCAACGGCTCATGCGTTTAAGACTTCTCAGTCTTCCTTCCCCTTCACATTGCTCTGAACATATTGCACTCAGTTCCACTCCCTGCCATGTTTTCCATAAACCCTTCTGATCTTCCCGCTCTAATTCTAAACAATCAGCTCTGAACAGATATCTCAATTTCAGAGTCCAGCATGACATTTAAGCTCTTTTTTTCTGCCAATTGCCATCATAACGTTGGCTCTTTTTTTCTCCCCCAATCTCTCTAACTCACTTCAACAAAACTCTCTTGCAACTTGCAGCATTCTGCTCCCTAACTCTGATGAAGCCTTGAAAACTTCTAACAAGGGTAGTACTGTTGTAGTTTGCTGAATTGACCTCTATCTCCCATAGGTCATATATCAGCTTTCTGACATATGAACGATCCCATCATTGAAAATGAGGGCACTGTCTTCTAGAGAGTGATTCATTTTCTTTGGAGATCATCCCTCCCAAATGTCCAGTTTTAGAATAGCTACAAGAACTCTCCCCACTCTCTGCCAAGTTCCCTATCAAGCATCGCCTCCTGAAGGCTTAAGATTTGCTTTCCCAATCAGCGTAAATTCATCCATCAATAAGCACAGTGGAAGTGTTCTTCATTGCATGACAACTGCAAGAGAAATACAGTCAGCAGCACCAGCAACTATATAAGCTCACAGATACTTTTTCCTCCATCAATTAGGAGGAACTGTGTAAATATCCCCTTCAAATTCCATTACCCACAGAAATTTGATTTATCTTACATCTGGTTCATGATGGCATACAAACCATGTTCCTAATGAATGGATCCAGAGATCTCTCAATGCCTTTTATTTGCTAATTTTCTCATTACAACGGTGCACTTCACCTCCAACAAGCTTAACATAGAAGTGGAATTAATCTGTAGGACAAATGGGAAACTCTTCATCCTACATTGCCTCTAATTTGAAACCAAGGTTCCATCCCCTCTGCACTTCTCAATCTCAAAAGATAGGCTTTACACAATAGCTGCAAAAGGAAGATCCTCAACGAAAAGGCTCCCAGCTGTACAACATCGTTTCACAACAAGACCCTGAATAATACACAATATCTCTCATCTTAGGAGATAACACTCAGTGAAGGTAGATATCTATAATAAATTTCCTCATCTTCTCCAGTGTTCCAGTAATGCCTTTGGGCCAAAGTGTGTTTGAAGATCAAGACCTCAAACCGAACAAAGCCCACAATTAGCAAACACAAAGAAATCTGCAGATGCTGGAAATTCAAACAACACCACACACAAAATGCTGGTGGAACACAGCAGGCCAGGCAGCATCTATAGGAGAAGCGCTGTCGACGTTTCGGGCCGAGACCCTTCGTCAGGACTAACCGAAAGGAAAGATAGTAAGAGATTTGAAAGTATTGGGGGGAGGGGGAAATGCAAAATGATAGGAGAAGACCGGAGGGGGTGGGATGAAGCTAAGAGCTGGAAAGGTGATTGGTGAAAGTGATACCGAGCTGGAAAAGGGAAAGGATCATGGGACGGGAGGCCACGGGAGAAAGAAAGGGGGGGGGGGGGGAAAGAAAGCACCAGAGGGAGATGGAGAACAGGCAAACAACTGAATATGTCAGGGATGGGCTAAGAAGGGGAGGAGGGGCATTAACGGAAGTTAGAGAAGTCAATGTTCATGCCATCAGGTTGGAGGCTACCCAGCCGGTATATAAGGTGCTGTTCCTCCAACCTGAGTTTGGATTCATTTTGACAGTGGCCTCCTCTACCCCTTCTTACCCCATCCCTGACATATTTAGTTGTTTGCCTGTTCTCCATCTCCCTCTGGTGCTTCCCCCCCCCCCCCCCTTCCTTTCTCCTGAGGCCTCCCGTCCCATGATCCTTTCCCTTCTCCAGCTCGGTATCACTTTCACCAATCACCTTTCCAGCTCTTAGCTTCATCCCACCCCCTCCAGTCTTCTCCTATCATTTTGCATTTCCCCCTCCCCCCACTACTTTCAAATCTCTTACTATCTTTTCTTTCAGTTAGGCCTGACGAAGGGTCTCGGCCCGAAACGTCGACAGCGCTTCTCCTATAGATGCTGCCTGGTCTGCTGTGTTCCACCAGCATTTTGTGTGTGTTGTTGTTTGAAAGCCCACAATTAACATGGCCTCTAAATGCTTCAGAGAGTTTGAAATCTACCACCAGGTACTTCAAAGTACTAGAGTATTACTATTACCTGCATTGTTGCCTCTACAAAATCTTTCAAATCCATTAGCAGGATAAGGAAACTAACATCAGTCTCTTCTCCCAAGTCAACTTATCTAGGACTGAGATCCTAATTATACTCATTTTGCTCCATTGGAAAGACCATATCATTTGTATGCTTCACAGAAAACTTTTATTCCAAACTCTGCAAATGACAAGAGATTACCTGGTTAACAGCATATATATTTCAAGGATAGAACTCAAAGCCTTCTTTAAAAAAAGTTCACCAACCCACCAATTCCTAGGAATCCTTACCAACTACTTCAAGTGGAGAAAGAATATTTAGAAAGACACTGCTAACCCCTCATATGCCAGCAGTCCAGTGTTAGCAGGAGTATAGCATCTCACAAATTATTCGCACACCTGCAGAGTCCAGCACTCCTGCTAAAACTGTTACAAAGTCTTTAAGTGCCACATTGGCCTCAATCACTTCAGAATCTGCAGAGCAGGAATGGAAAGCATGTTATCTTTGATCCTAAGAGATAGCTTAAAAGAAAAGTAGGTGTTATTTACCTTACAGAATGCGGTACTCCAGCACTATTAGTATATGATGTTGACTCTAAGTGAACCTCTGCCTCTCAGTCAGTCATAGATGTTGCAAAGGTATTGCTAAATGTAGGAATGGACTGCATCATCTACAGAGATGTTGTTATGCATTGAACACTGTGCAATAATCTATTTTATTTATCTACTGTGAGGCTACTGATTATAGCCAATTCTTTCAAAATTTTGTTTGTGGTTTTCCTCCTTCACCAGCTGGCTTCCTAGATCTGTCAGAGTTGCATCTGAACTATACGAGAACTTAAAATTGAGACACCATGCTAGTAATTTCATTGTGACTGAAAGGCAAGCAAAAAATAATTAGAACAGAGCTGCACAAAAAAGTGAAAATAATCTTAGCTAGAAACAGAACAGGACTGAACTTTTTAACATAAAGCAAAGAGTGGCACTTTATATGAAGGATTACAGTAAGATGTTAAATGGTTCAAAAGCCAAATGACAATTCTTCTTCCAACTGCTAACAGTGGGAAATATTTTTTTAAAACTGAGTTTCCACTTGTGTTCTGGGTTGTTCACTACATTGAAAGCAGATTCAATTTAGGTGGTTTAGTGATTACAGCTACAAAAGTATGACAATTTGCTGATAACATTTATGATCACAACCACCAAATCATGTGATCCCCTGAGCAGTAAGAGGAAATTACATACAATATTGTGAATGGTCCACTACTTTAAAAAAACAAAGAACTATCCACATGCAAAGCTCATGATGGTTAGATATTTGGCTGAAAGACTAAAAGCAGAGTATACCAATGTGCTTTCACTTTAGGTTGTTTGTCTTACGAATGATGTGATAAGACAGTCAGTCTGGCATAACGTACAATCTTGTGAGTACAACTATGTCAGGTTGTTGCAAACACTACTAGAGGAATTCAACAAGTCAAGCAGCATCTGTTGAGGGAAAGGAATTGTCAACTTTTCAGCTCGAAACTCTACATCAGATTATTGCCTACCAATTGTACAACTGCTTTGCAATTTAGCCACCAGTTCCCAAGATATTTGTGAGAAGGAATTTTAGAAGTGTAGTTGGGCTAGGTGTGACTGTTCTATCCAGATTCAATGTCCAAGTCACTGAAGTGCTCTAAATTGTTTTATTCTTATTCAGCATAAACACTTGAAATCAGGATTCACTGTTTATTGTGAGAGTTGAACTTAGATCTCTGATTTGTTAATCCATGTCTTTGGATTGCTGAACCAATAACTACTGAGCAGCTACTGCATTTCCTTTACCATTTGCCTTGTTATACTTAATGGCCCATTTCTGATAAATTCTAAGTATATTTTGAAATGTTGTAGTTAAAGAGGAAAATGAAGAAATCTGACATTTTTGAAATGAGTAATAGAATTAACAGAAAATAACTTCACAACTATAATTTATGGCAAATAGTAATCAAACAGAGAAAGGCTATTGATGCAGTATACTGGAAAGGGATTCAATACCTAGTACATAGGGGATGTTGAAGAGCAGATAGATGGACTGTTCTCACACACTTACTGCTGACATTTCAACAGGAACTTGGTCAGTGGCTTCTTTTTAAACAGAAAAGAGTACAAAAAGGAAGTGTCAGAAATTGACATTAGGTTGATAAATTATAGGCCACAGTTCATGGTAGTTCAAGTTATTTGCTCCTTCTCAAATGCTCTTACAGATAGGATCATGATTTCATCACTCTTCATCTGACCACCAATCACTGACTCCAGTTGCACTTGAAACATCCAAACTGTTACCCAACCATGCAGTGTTTCATCTCATCAAAATCCACAGGTACTAGTAGATCCCTTATTTCAACTTGTTCACAGAGCTCACTTAGAACACAGAACAGGAAAAAGGCCATTTTGGCCACAATATTTGTGTGAAAAACAAATCCAAATTAAACTAAATTGTTTCTGCAGATACTTGATCCACATCACTCAATTCCCTACAGATTTTTCTGTCGTTCTAACAATCTCTTAAACACCACAGCCACTATCTGCTTCTACCACTACCCTTGGAAGGCAATTCCAGGCACCTACCACTCACTACGTGGAAAAAAAATTTGCATGCTGTGACAGAAAGCACTTGGTAAACACGTTCCTTACACACACGAACATTGCCTTGTCATTCTGATGTCATTGCATATTCTCATAATATTCTCTAAGCTGAGCTGAAGCGCTTGGGCTGGCTGTATGGTGCCTTTACCACCATACATGGTGGAATATTCTGTTTCTTTAGTAATGGAGATGTATAAATGTGTATATCTTGTTTGTATTCTATATTTAAGGGAGATACTTCTGCTTATTTTGTAATAAGATTGCAATTACATTGTTGGATGCATCATATTTTAATTCATGTATAGTCATAAGTTATCTTTCTGAGTAATTAAAGATGGTATGTCCTGGTGCCTAATAAAATGGAGCTTGTAACCTTCAGAAGAAGAGAGAGATAGAAGCTGCCAGGAGTTCACGCTGGACTAGAATATAAGTATGCAGCTATTTTGTGTTTTCTGGTAGACATATTTTAGCAAATATTTTGTTTTCTATTTACGCTATTTTTTATAAGTTTGACTGTTGATGCCTCTAATAAATACCCTTGCACTGAAGTACTAGACAACTTCAGCCATTCTTCCTTTGGTCATATCCCATGTATCTAACACTTGCACATCAGCATTAAATCGTTTCTCTTCACATTAAATGCATGCCTTGTAGTGTCAACATATCTACCCTGTGGTAAGATTCTGATTGCTCACTCTATATATGGCTCTCATAAATTCATAAAATTCTATCAGGTCTCCCCTCAACTTCTCATGCTACAGAGAAAATAAGTTTGGCCAACCTCTCTTTTTAAGTCATCCTTTCTAATCCAGTCAGCAACCTGATAAAGCTCCATAGCGCGCGCGCGCATTCACACGCACACACACACATGCATCTCTGAACGTATAACACATCGAACCTTGAAGTCAATGGGCTACAGCAGGAGAACACCATGAACGTGCACTCAGTGCCAGGTTATTAAGTGTGCTTAGTAAAGTAGCTACTGAGTGTATGTCATGAAAATTGTTGTTTTCTGATAGCAGCACAGTGCTAGACATGAAAATTACTATAAATTACAAAATAAATAGTGTAAAAGAGGAATAACAAGAGTTCATTGATGAATCAGAAATCTGATGCCAGAGGGGAGTGATGAACGCTGCCTTCTTGAGGCACTGCCTCTTGCAGATGTCCTTAATGGCAGGCAGGGTTTTGCCCGTGACAGAGTGGAGTCTACAACCCTCTGCAGCCTCTCGCTATCCTGTACATTAGAAGTTTCATATCAAACTGTGATGAAATCAGTCAGAATAGTCTCCATTGTATATCTATAGAAATTTGCTAGAGTATTTGGTGACATATTGTTTCTCCTCAAACTCCTAAAGAAGTCAAGCTTCAGGCTTCTTGGTCATTGCATCAATGTATTGGACCCTGGACAGGTCCTCTGAGATGCTGACACTCAGGACCTTGAAGCTGCCAACCCCTCAATGAGGACTGGTCTGTGTTCTCCCAACTTCCCCTTCCTAAAGTCCACGATCAATTCCTTGGCCTTGCTGCTATTAGTTGATTTGTCAACATCACTTAACCAGCCATCTATCTCACTCCTATATGCCTCTTCATTGTTATTTGAAATTTTGCCAACAGCAGTGGTGTCATCAGCAAATTTATAGATGGTGTTTGAGCTGTGCTGAGCCACACATTCAAGAACATAGAGACAGTAAAGTAGTGGTCTAAGCACACATCCTGTGGTATGCCTGTGTTGACTGTCAGTGAGAAGTTGATGTTACTACCAATCCGCACTGACTGTGGTCTCCTGAGAAGTAAGTCGTGAATCCAGTTGCAGTGAGAGGTGCAGAGGTGCAAGTTATTGATAGTACTGAGGGGACAATAGCATTGAATATGCTGTAATTGATGAACAGCAGCCCAACTAGGATGTCATCTAATTGTTCCGAAGCCAAGCCGAGAACCAGTGAGATTACATCCACTGTAAACCTGTTGTGGCAGTAGGCAAATTGCAGCAGGCCCAGGCCATTAATCGGACGGAATCAGACATACACACCCCCCCCACCCCCAATATACAATCTGTTTCAACTGCATCTCTGTCCATGATAGCCCTGGTTTCACCTATCAGGAAAAATTATTTTGTCCAACCATCCACTTTCTGAAACTTAAAAGTTACTTTCTCTCCTTCCCAGTTCTGACAAAACATTTTCAACCTTAACGTTTAGCTCTTTTTCAGATTCCACAGGTGCAATATGACCTGCTCAGTGTACTGATCTTTGAATGATGAGTTATAATTGTTTTTTCACTTCTTTTTAAATTTATTGTCCAAATAATAGCCTTTAGCACCTTATATTCCTTATATTCATAGTACTTTTCATGCTCAGTAAAAATGTATTGACATAACCTAGCTCCCAAATACATCTGAAATATCAGACAAACATGTGATATTTTCTCATATTTTTCTTTTAGCTTACTTTTGTTACAGTTATTAAATATGAATATCTGAAGGACATAATATGTATATTTAAATGTACCATTGAAGTAACAGATCTTGCATCATCTTCATAGGCCAACACTGGAGGTGGTTCCTTCCCATCATTTTCTTTGACCTTTCGATCCAATAAATCTTTCTGTGCCAAGAGTTTAGCTTCAGTACACTTCATCTGCTGAACATTTTGCCGCAGCTCCTCCAACGCCTGCTTCTGACTCAGCAGTGGCACAATGCTGGTAGAAAGAAATTTTGAATTAATTATATGTTCTCCATCTTCATTATGAAATGGCACGCCAGTATGCAAGAAAAATAACCTTTTCTGAAAACAACTCATTAGAGTTAACATTCTCCAAAAAATAAAACTAGTGGTTTGTTTTCATTATTTGTGTTCAAGCCAAAACTAGAGATGCCAAGAAAGCAATTGGGGGCATTTCAGTTATATGAAGAAACCAGTGAAGCTACAGCCATTGGAGCAGAAAAGGAACAGTTGCTTGAATAGAGCTTTTTCCAAACTCACTAAAGATTTGGTGCAAGTGTGTAAGGAATTTTCAATAGCAAATGGTTCAAAAATTAGAAAATGCAGATAAATGGAATTTGATCAAAAAAAAATCTTTATTTTTAAACACAGCTAATCATGATTTGGGATTTATGGCCTAACAGATTTAATAATAATGTAACATGCTGTAAGGTTTCACTGCTAATGTAATGGCCTCTCTGTAATGTTTCACTGCTCAGGCTAAGGTAACTGTTCTCTGTAACAGCAATATTTGGGTTATGACGAGAGGTAACGGCATGTTAGCCAATGAGCGGTATGTTGTTCTTTCTTGTGTGTTTGGGAGCAGGGGTTTTGTGGCCTTTAGTTGCAGAGCAATGAGAGAGAGAACGCAAATGCAGAGAGCTGGTAGACTGCCGGACGGAGTGGACTGAGGAGTGAGGGGTCAAGGGTCGGCTACGCTCTGAGGAGAACAATGGGAACAAATGGACGACATTGTGAGCTCCAATGTTTGCGCATTAGACTGTTTTATGAGAATGGGCCCTTTTTTTTGTTTCTTTACTAACCATATAGTCTAATTAAGAATTATAAAGCTCAATCATTTAGTCACATATTGTGTACTGTTTGTTATTTCGGGGTACTGATTTGTAACAGGGGACACATCGCACAGCATCCGCCCAAACAAGATTTCTTAAGTTTGGCCGGGCCGGGGGGGCTATCATCCCCTAGATCAGGGGTGTCAAACTCATTTTAGGTCACGGGCCAGATTGAGCAAAATGCAGCTTCATGCGGGCCGGATAAGTCGGACGCGTGCGAATGCAGCTTTCGTTGCCTCCGTTTTTTCAGCCTGCTCTCATGTGTCTCAGTCTCTGCTATAACTACAAAGTGTTTCACTTTACAAATTCCGTTTCTTATGAAGAAGACTGCCGAGCAAGACTGCCGAATAAACACTAAAAACCCTGAAAACCTTGGACCTGAATAAACTCAGCATTAGCCATATCATACGCCATAGGCGCTTCGATTACTGGGGCCAGCTTTAATAGTAATTAGATATTATCTCACGGGCCAAAGATAATTCCATCGCGGGCCTTGAGTTTGACATATATGCCCTAGATTAAGTCGCTAGCTAAACCGAGGGTTACAATAAGAAGGAATTGCAAGAGAAATAATATGCAACCAAAATCTGTTTTGCTGTATATTTTAAAAGATGATAGCAATTTGGAATATTAGTTTTACAAAGATATCTGTGATCAGTCTGCAAAGAATACTTTAAATGACAGCGTAGTTCTCAGTTGGAAATACAAATACTTTGCCTATAAAAAGCATTTATTCCCTTTAATATGACACACCAAATCATCACTACTGTTTGGTTTTACAAGTCACATAATTAGTTAAATGCAGATCGCAGTGTGCAGTCAAGGTGTTTAAACTGACTGTAGTAAAAATACACCTGTATCTGGAAGGTCCAACTGCTGGTGAGTCAATACCCTGGCAAAAACTACACCATGAAGTCTAAGAACACTCCAAGCAACTCCGCGAAAAGGTTATTGAAAGCACGTCAGGAGATGGATACAAGAAAATTTCCAAGTCACTGAATACCCTTTGGGGTACAGTTAAGCCAATCATCAAAAAAATGAAAAGAATATGGCACAGCTGTAAATCTGTCTGGGGCAGGCTGCCCTCAAAAACTGAGGGACTGTGCAAGAAGGGACTAGTGAGGGAGGCCATTAAGACATTTATTACAACTCTGGAAGAGATGGGAGAGACTTCGCAGACCACAACTGTTGCCTGGGTGCATCACCAGTCACAGCTTTATGGCAGAATGGCAAAGTGAAAGCCACTGATGAAAAAAAAAATTCTCATGAAATCTCAGCTAGTTTGCCAGGAGACTCTGAAGTCAGCTGGAAGAAAGTTCTATGGTCTGATAAAATCAAAATTGAGCTTTTTGGCCATCAGACCAAAAACTGGCCGACACCAAACACCCCATATCATCAAAAACACACCACCCTAACTTGAAGCATGGTGGTAGCTGCATCATGCTGTGGGGATGCTTCACTGCAGGAGGCCCTGGAAGGCTTATGACGTTAGAGGGTAAAATGAATGAAACAAAATGCAGGGAAATCCTGGAAGAAAACCTCGGCAGTTTGCAAGAGAACTGTGACTTGGGAGAAGATTTGTATTTTCAAGCAAGACAATGACTCCAAAGCTACACAGGAATGGCTTAAAAAGAACAAAATTAATGTCCTGGAGTGGCAAAGCCAGAATCCAGACCTCAATCCAATTAAGAATTTGTGGCTGGACTTGAAAAGCTTTGTTCACTCACGATACCCATGTAATCTCTCAGAGCTTGAGCAGTTTTGTAGAGAAAAATGGAGAAAAATTGCAGTGTCTAGATGTCCAAAACTGATAGAGACCTATTCATACAGACTCAGTCAAGGCTGTAATTGCTGCCAAAGGTGCATTTACTAAACACTTTGAAGGGGGTGAATAATTAATCAATTATTTTGTGCTCTATGTTTGTAATTAATTTAGATCACTTTATAGATAGCTGTTTTCACCTTGACACCAAAGTTTTTTTCCTGTTGATCAGCATCAAAAAAGCCAAATTAAATCCACTGTGATTCAATGTTGTAAAACAATAAAACAAGAAGACTTCCAGGAGGCTGGGGCGGGGGGGGGGGGGGGGGGTGTGAACATTTTTTATAGGCACTGTAAATATGCATTGCAATTCAAAAACAACACAGGACCTTTTAAGAGGTATAGCTCTAGTTGTTGTCTTCCTGTAATAGGATCTGGAATTTAAATCACTGCTTTGAGTTTTTCCAAAAAAGGTTTATCAAAATAGTAACTTGAAGTTCGCGTATTGATACTTACTCAGATTTCTTTTCACATGCCATTGTGGTTTCCTGAATTTTTTTCTCAAGTTCTATCATGATTTCTTCTTTGTTGGTAATGGTTTGTTGAGTCTGGATTAAATCTTCAGTTGTTGTTTTTAGCCTGTTATTGAAAGAGCAGAAGATAATCTAAGAATTTCAAGAAGTGATTGACCTAAGCTGCAATAGAAAAGCTATACAAATTATCTGCAAAGGTATCAAAAATGTCACAGTCAGATATTTTAAATGTCTGAGATCAACAATAAGCCTTGCCACACTAAATAGAAAATTCATGATTCAGGTTCCCATCACTATCCAACTGAATCATATTCTGAGAAATATGAACAGCACACGTCTGTGCTCTAGAATCTTAAGTTATGAATGGAAAGTCAGAAAAGATTCCTGTCCTCAAATAGCATTAAAACATACCCCACATGGTCCCGAGTCCATATAGGGTGCAGGTGGAGGCTTAAATATGATACCACCATATTTAAGACACATTAACAATCACCTGGAAGGTCTACAGTTGAACAATGAACATGGGTAGAAAATAAACCTCAAACACTGGAAATTAATCTTCTTCTCTGAATTTCAAAATTTACTTTGCAATTATTGTTAATAATAATTGACAAAATCTGCTATTTGCACCCAAGGCTCAATGATTTCTTTCAGTTTAACATTCTCAATTTCAGCAAACTTTAATAATTTAACATCCTTTCAGGTATCTGTTATAAACAAAATGTGCCCTGATTTTAGTAACTGTTCTCAGAACTCAAAGCAAATACCGGTACTTTCCTTGCAGCTGCTGTTAAATATTGAAGGCCCAAATGATTATTGTTTAAAATGTTGAGAAACCACATAGCAAAGGCATAAGAACTATTACTGAAACTTACGTTGTTTGTAAACTTTCTGCTGTTAAGTTGTTCCACAAGATATCACTGGACTGAACATTTTCTATTTCTTCTAATAATAGAACATCAAATTCAATACACGCTTCCCTAATTGGCTGTGACCTACAAAAAAGAAGTCATGTATTGAAAACAATATGCAAGCATCTGTTAAACTACCCTTGACTGATGCTTTTCTAAAAAAAACATTAAATTAAATTGACCATGGAGTTGTATTACATATAAAAATGTAAAAAAATTACTATCAGAAAAACAATATACCGGTAGTTACAAATGTAAATTTATTACCAATGAGGAGAATTTACAAACACACCCCAAAGCAATATTTACATTTTCAAAAATTTGTTTTGTAAACAGCATTCCTTAGTTTTTCAGTTTTTCTTTCCATCTCAGAATCATAAGATTTTGGAACCAACTCCTAAAGCTAGCACTTAAAATCTAGGCTAACACTTCAGGACAGTACAATCTTCAAATTTGTCTATTCAATGTTACTCAACCTTTCAACGTTGATCAAACAAGAGCAACTAAGTATCTGGAACAATGATTCATCCACAGTTACGGTCAGGGAATCTTGGCTACCCTGTAAATTTGCATTACAAATATTTTGTTACTCCGTCCGTCGTGGTTGACCATGGGTACTGCACCCTCTGGTACAGTAGTCACTGTTAGTGTTTTAGTTTTTAGTACTGGATTGAATAATAAATACATTACCTGTGATTTTCAATGAAGTGGCTATACTCTGAAGTGGGGTCGATTTGTTCCACAGAATTTTGGACATCCTTGTGGATAGTTACTATCTGTTCTGTCACAAGGCTAGTTATGTTTACATATTCTTCTAGAATTCCCTTTCTATTGAGGAAAGTGAAAACAAAAGATAGATATTGTCAGGTACAACATATTTTCACAAATCTTCTAATTTACTATACAAATACATTAAAACCCCTTTGTGGAAGATAGCCTACTGTTAATATCCCTCATAAGAAAACTGCCATCTTTGTAGTCAGTGTGAGTTCCTTCATATCCTTCACATATTTCAAATCTTACCACTGACAGCATTAAGGCAAGTTAAATAACAACTTCCAACAAACACACAAGAGAATCATGGAGTAACAGGACTTGGGAGCGTGAGCATAGCTGAATTTTAATTCTTAGCGTCCAGTGTCACAAACCACTGCATTTCCAAGCATGCAGACAAATGCAGTCTGACCTGCAATTCACAAAGTGATATGAAGCTGGCTTTAATATAATATATTCTAATATGTGATAGGTTGTAATAAATGTGTTGCTCATTCATTGGTTCACACATCATCAACAAACAATATCAATCCAAATGTGAAGTGTGGTGAGAGATTGCCCTCAGCATAATACTTGATCCAGTGTTACAGCAAGAAGCCATGATTAACTTGAAATAAATGCAAGCCAGAGGGAAAATCTTCTTAGCCAGAATGACATCTCCCACAAAGAGAAGATGACTGTACTTCCTGGAGGCTGATCATCTCAGCCCTTTGTCATCACAGAAACGAGTTCATGCTTGTGTTTCCCAAACATGTTGAGCTGCTCCTGGAATCCACTGTATTGACACTCCATCAGTTTATTGGCAGAAACATGAAAATAAAGAGGATTCTGTTTTATTGGGCCATCAGTTAATCAGGACAGCCACTTATTTGGGACAACTCTTAAAGAACAAAATCTAATTGAGAAAATAGCTAGGATTTCCTTTCATTTGTTAGGACACTATGCTGCATAATTGGGGCAGGCAGCATAATTGCTGTATGATTGAAACTGTTGCCAAACAGTTTCTCACTAGCGTCAATTGAGTGAGCTTGTATGGCTGTTACCACTATGCTGTGCTTAGAGTGAACAATTTTTTTAAATAGTTAAGTGTGTTTGTGTTCAAAAGCAAGTGATTTTTGTCATTGATAGTTGGTGAGAAATAAGCAATAAGACAATTTGGAACTGTTTTGCTCACTGTGTTTTCAAGCTTTCAGGCTTGGAGATACCAGAAATGGCCAGGAGTGAAAATGAAGAAATTTCACTACCTCAACAAGTTCAAAGGCAGTCCTAGGAGTCTGTGCTGAGTTTGTTCGTTTACAGTCAATCAGAAGAACAGGGCACCGTACAGTGGTTGAATTCCTTCGTTGATAACTATTAGAAAGTTTTATGGTACTGTAGTAATATTGGTAAATTTGTTCTGTATTTCTTTTAAATACTTGTTACCTAGTTTGTCTTTTTTTTAATCCCTTTCTAACTATTTCCATGAAATTTTGGGTAATTGTGGCAGCTGCTTAAATGGACCAAAATATACTGGTCCCAATATGCCCCAATTAACCAAAATCTACTGTATAAGTTTCGAAGTTATGAAAGGAAAGTCTTATTTGACTGCTGGAGTTCTTTGAGCAGTTGATAAGTAGAAGAGATATCAGACACCAGTGAATGAGTTGTACTTGGGTTTTTCAGAAGGCTTTTGATAAGGTCGTATACAGGTGTCTGGAGTCCATTATTTGTCCTGGAACTAACAGTAAACAACTTCTGATTTGATAGCAAAAATTGCTTGTTACAGTTTTTTCAGTCTGTAAGAATCTTATGAAATATATTGTATTTCAACTGTATTTCCTGCTCATTAAGGGTATGGGGGCAATTTTTAGTACATGCCTGCAACAAGGAACCATTTTTAAAAATCACATTAAAAGGAAAATCAGAATTAATGTGCATCAAGCCTATAATGCTAATGGCCTCTGTTCAGGTGGCAACCAGATTTCTATCTCTGTGTTTTTGTGAATCACGAATCATCTTCTAGGAGCATTTGAACACAAACAAAAGCTTGTCATATATAGAAATAAGTAATTTGCTGGAGAAGCTTAGCGGATTGAAATTGTCGATGTTTTGGATCAAAACCTTGCAAATGGACAGCATAGGTAGATTGTATTTGCTTAACTCTGGTTCTGCTGTGATAAGAACAAAGTAGTAAACTCCATACTGTAACAGTGAGAGATTACATTTGTCTGGCACTGAAACCGGTATTGATACAAGAGAACCCCTGCAAAAATATAGTTTGGAAGAGGTGGTGGACATCAGGCAGGTAGGACATAGTGAATTTTATGTTGGAAGTTTTGCAATGGCAAGGAAAGGTTTGCATGAAAGAATATTAATTTAATGCTTCATAGTTCTGGAACCACCACTGGGAATTAATCTTTCAGATGACCATCTTATCCATTCCTTCTTGATCTTATTTTTCTATTTCTTCCTGTGTGGCCTGCAGAATTTTGCAATATGCAAAAACACCACAAAAAACTAAATCCAAGCTCAGGCAAATCCAACCATACCAGAGCTGTCAAGCACCAGAAATGCACACCTATGGTAAGTCCAATTTCATTATATTGTGGCTTGGTTTCTGAACGGTCAGTGTCCACAAGAGTCACAAGGCTAGATCAAGAAAAGACAATTATGTCAAGAAACTACACACAAACTAGCTTTATACCATGACTGTGATCACTTGCCATTCAAGAACTGGAAACTTTCCTTGTTACAGGGTATGACTGGTTTTGGAACTACGACACAACCAGTCCTTTGCTCTGGATATAATATTATAAAAGATACAAGAGCCTAACTGTTAATCAGGAGCCAGCATCAGAAAATTAATGTATTGGTCTATTTCTGCAAAAAGAGGATCCAGCTGTTGCTGGAATACTGAGTGGGTTGTTCCAAAAGGAACCAATTTTCAGTATCATATTATAGACATACCTTAACCAGATATACAGTGGATTCCACTTAATTGGGGCACATCAGAACCAATACATTTTGGCCCAATTAAGAGGCTGCCCCAATTAGTTGAAGTTTCATGGAAATACTTATAAAAAAAGACAAACTGCAGTTTAACTGAGTAACAAGTTAGGTATTTAAAAGAAATACAGAACGAATTAGAGCATTACTAATACTACTAAGTATTATAAAACTACATTAGTTTTCAAGTTATCAATGGACGAATTCATCCCATTGATAACTTGCTTTCAAAGGATTTGAAATTAGCCAAAAAATTACCCATGTTCTTTAGAAATGAATAAAATCTGCTCAGACACCTAGGGTAATATTTTGGCTATTCAAATCCCTTCATGCCATCTCGGCAAGGGTCTGACATTTTTAAAATCACAATAATGATCAACATTATTAAATATCACTGCTTTATGAATTAGTGTCCGTCGGCCCAAATGGATAATATAACACAAGCACACACAACTGATGTTATTTAAAATCTGCTTGCTCCAAGTCACAAGTGCATATGACTGACACTACTTAGAAACTGTTCAGCAACAGCTTCCTGGTCAAATTTAGCAGCAAAAGTTCCCCAAATAAATTAAGGAAACTCTGGTTATTTTCTTAGTCAGTTTTTCTTCTTTAAGAGTTGTTGCAAATAAGCAGCTGCATTGATGAATCCGATGGCCCAATTAACTGGAATCCACTTGTCTTTGAAAGCATATTTAAATGATCCCATTGGAAACCAGCACTTAGAGCATAGAACAGTACAGCACTGGAACAGGACCATTGGTCCACAATGTTGTGCCAAACCAGCTAAAAACAAAAACTAATCCCTCCCACCTACACCAAGTCCATATCCCAGGCATCTACCACTTCCTGAGCAAAAAAACACCCCCATTGAACCTACCCCCCTCTCACATTCAATGCATGCCCTCTGGTATGAGGCATATCTACCCTAGGAAAAAGATATTCCTGTCTTCTTTATCTATGTCTCTCATAATCTTATAAGCCTCTATCAGATCTCCCCTCAGCCTCCACCATTCCAGAGAAAACAACCCAAGTTTGTCCAGCATCTCATAACAGCACATCCTCTAAACCAGGCAACATCCTGGTAAACCTTGTCTGCAAGCTGTTCAAATCCTCAACATCTTTCCTTTAGTGGGATGACTACAAATGTATGCAATACTCTAGGTGTGGCCTAACCAGAGTTCTATAAAGTTGCAATATAACCTCTTGACTTTTGAACTTAATGCCTCAACTAATAAAAGCAAGTATTTGAACTTGGACCCCAAGATCACTCTGCTCAGTGTACCAGCTCTTTGCATTTTCCCTACCAAGGTGTATCACCTCACATTTATCTGGGTTAAACGCCATCTGCTATTTCTCTGCCCATGTCTACAATGATCTATAACACCCTGTATTCTTTGCTAGTCTCCTACATTATCCACAACTCCATCAATCTTGGTACCATCCACAAACTTATTAACCCACCATTTACATTTTCATCCAGGTCATTAATGTACACACAAACAGCAGGAGTCCCAGCACAGATACCTGTGGTACACCACTAATTACAGACCTCCATCTCGAATAAATCCCTTAGACCACTTGTGATAGTATTAATAGTGTTAGAAATAAATCCTGAGCATTTTCTAAACTACTATTCCATCTGCAAATAGGCATAAAAGGGCTGCATAAATGTAAGTTATTTGTGGCCAAGTGAGAAAATCAATTTTTTTTTTTAGTTCTTTTACTTCTAGTTATGTTAAGTGTTAAAATTTAATATTTGGTGATCTTTAGTCAGAGTAACAGCATGGACGTAGGTCCTCAGGTCGAACTCATCCATGTCAACAAAGATGCCCATCTAAGCTAGTCCCATTTGCCAATGTTTGGCCCATATCTCTCTACATTTATTTGTCCAAGTTGCCTTTTAAATGTTGTCTTCATCCAGTTGTAGGAGAGATCTGAATTGACTGTTTCCAGTCTAAGTGTTGCTCTTTTTTCCCACTGATGACACAGACCTCCCATGTTACTTGTGTATTAAATCATTTCGTATATCAGTGAACTTGCTTTGCATTAGCACTAGAATCATTGGACTATTTTCTGTCCTGATCCCTTAAACCACTGAGGAGCTAATATAATTGAATAGATACATGTGAATCAGACAAGTGTTAAAATCTACCACATGCGTAAGGTTTTAAAAAATGCATTATTACAGTGTTTTTGGCCACTGAATTCCCATTATTTTCATGCCATTTTCCATTTCTCTGGTGTATTTGATATAGCTGTTACTCCCAACAAAACCGCAACATCTGTTCTGATGTGGAAGATGAATTAGCAGAAGAAATTCATCTGAATATTAGGTAAGTAACTGAATATTTCAAATATTAGCATAGTAACTGAGTATTTCACATATCAGTATAGAAACTGGACATTTCAAATATTAGCACAGACAATTCTGAAACATTTTAACCCCACAAAGTTCAAAGGGAGAATCAGCATCTACACAAATGGACAAAACAAAAGGCCTCATAAAAAGCCTCCTCCCTTAGACTATAATTTAGGCCTGCTTGGAAGCAGTCAATTGATTTCATACAAATATGCTTGGCAAAAAATGCATTTTGTTCTGTTAATTCCCCCCCTCCACTTTTTCATACAAGCTACTGCAAAGTTCACAACAAACTGAACTCACATTAGTGGAAGAGCAGTAATGTGATCAACCAACACATTGTGGTCCTAGGGAGAAAATTTAAAGTAGCACAACAAAGACTATCGTCTTAGCTAAATTTGAAGTATATGAATAAAATTTATAGTTGCACATTTAAGGGAAATTAATCTTAGAGCACATCAAGTTTTCTGTTATAAACTGATTGAAAGGGATTTAATTTTAAATTATCAGTAAGGAATTCTTTATAGACTGGTGACCAAGGAGATCAGATAGTTTGCCAGTGAAATCTTCACAGCAGAAAACAATTCAGTGGCCAAGATCAGTTTCACTTTGTGCGCAATGTAGTAATAAATTCAAAATTAAAAGGAGAGTTCAGCATGCTTAGAATTAGTTTTACGCCAATACTAACCACAGATAATTAAAAACATCCTGCTCCAGTTCCAAAGAATACATTCTTGTTAGCCACTCAGAATTCTAAATTTCAAAGTCTAAATTTGTAAGGCCTTATTATCTTGGTTGCTCTAAAGGTAATGAATTTGGTCTTTAAATATAACAACCATCCTTTGGCCGGAACATTAGTCAAGTCACTTTTATTGTCATTTCAACCATAACTGCTGGTACGGTACATAGTAAAAATGAGACTGTGGCGACCCACTTCCCAGCGCATGAACCGGCTCACAAAGCAGCGCGCGCTGGCATTGAGGCAGATCCCAAAGAGGGCACCAAGCCTGCTTCACCAGCAAGGGGAAAAGCCCGCGCGCGGGACGGGACTGTGAATACGCGCCCCCTACAGCATTCCCACCTGGGGAGGGCGGGATCAGGAAGGCTTTAAAGCGAGGGCGCGAAGTTTGAATAAACCTCTTTTGCAACTGCAGCTCACCGACTGCGTGTCGTTATTTCAGCGCTGCGTGTAGCACACCTCTACAAGACAATGTTTTTTCAGGACCATGGTGTTACATGACACAGTACAAAAACTAGACCGAACTATATAAAAAACAACACAGAAAAAAACACTAGACAACAGACCTACCCAAGACCGCATAAAGTGCACAAATCAGTGCAGGCATTACAATAAATAATAAACAAGACAAGAGGGCAGTAAGGTGTCAGTCCAGGATCTGGGTATTGAGGAGTCTGATAGCTTGGAGGAAGAAACTGTTACATAGTCTGGTTGTGACAGCCCGAATGCTTCAGTGCCTTTTCCCAGACAGCAGGAGGGAGAAGAGTTTATATTAAAGGTGCGTGGGGTCCTTCATAATGTTGTTTGCTTTGCGGATGCAGCGTGTAGTGTAAATGTCCGCAATGGCGGGAAGAGAGACCCCGATGATCTTCACAGCTGACTTCACTATCCACTGCAGGGTCTTGCGATCCGTGATGGTGCAATTTCCGAACCAGGCAGTGATGCAGCTGCTCATGATGCTCTCAATACAACCCCTGTAGAATGTGATGAGGATGGGGGATGGGAGATGAACTTTCCTCAGCCTTCGCAGAAAGTAGAGACGCTGCTGGACTTTCTTTGCTATGGAGCTGGTGTTGAGAGACCAGGTGAGATTCTACGCCAGGTGAACACCAAGAAATTTGGTGCTCTTAACAATCTCTACCGAGGAGCCGTCGATGTTCAGCGGGGACTGGTCGCTCCGTGCCCTCCTGAAGTCAACAACCATTTTGTTCACATTCAGAGGCAGGTTGCTGGCTCTGCACCAGTCCGTTAGCCGCTGCACCTCCTCTCTGTAAGCTGACTCGTCATTCTTGCTGATGAGACCCACCACGGTCGTGTCATCGGCAAACTTGATGATGTGGTTCGAGCTGTGTGTTGCAGCAGTCATGGGTCAGCAGAGTGAACAGCAGTGGACTGAGCACACACCCCTGGGGGGCCCCCGTGCTCAGTGTGATGGTGTTGGAGATGCTGCTCCGGATCCGGACTGACTGAGGTCTCCCAGTCAGGAAGTCTAGGATCCAGGATTACATCAAGAGATCTTAGACATTGACCCATACTTGATGAAGCAATAATGTTCAATTTAGTATCATCTAAGACTTTAAAGTAATGAAGAAGCTTTCGCTGCTTCTTAGCTTAGCAAAGTACTGCAATTTTGGTTTGCCAAATGACTACAATGTAACCATCTACTATATATATCATGGCTATTATATGTAGATAATACATATGGGTGGGAGTTGAAGTAGATGAGCTTCTACGTGACTGCTTTGAGTTAGTAGACAGATCCATGCTCTAAGACTCAGATGAGTATGTCATCATTATCACAGACTTTGGCAGCAAGTGTGTCAAGGACCGTGTACTACAGAGGACAATCCTGATAGTTGCAGGCCAGAAACCATGGATGAACCAGGAGATCCACTCCCTACTGAAGTCTAGTTGTGTAGCATTCAAACCCTAACCTTTACAAGAAACTGAGTTATTATTTCCATAAAGTTATCAGGGACGCCAAGACACTAAACTATTCCAAAACTGAGTCCCAGACCAGCCTTCGGTTGTGGTGGGGATTATGTGCAATAACAGACTACAAAACAAATCAGACAACATAACCAACAACAGCACATATCTTCCTGATGAGGTTAAAACATTCTACATTCATCCACCCCGACGGCGTCCAATGCACCGAAACCCACAATCATCGTTGCGGACCTGACATCAGTTTTCCGCAGAGCGAACCTGTGAAAAGCATCTGGCCCAGATGTGTCTTGTGTGATCCTGTGCAGATCAACTGGCGAGTATTTGATATTTTTAACCTCTCTCTGCCTCAGTCTGAGATTCACACTTCTTTTAAGAAGATCACTTTCATCCTGGTACCTAGAAAAGCAAGTAACCTGCCTTAATGACCATCGTCCAGTGACTCTAACAACTACCATGATGAAATACTTTAAGAGGCAGTCATGGCATTGATGAACTCTAGCCTCTCAGTCAACCTTAAACCATTGCAATTTGTCTACAGATCTATGGATGTCATCCTCTCTCTGGCCCTACACTCATCTCTGGAACACTTGGACAGTAAAACTAGTGATAGGCTATTGTTTATTGACTACAGCTCCACCTTCAATATTACAATTCCAAGCAAACTCATCACCAAACTCTGAGATCTGGGAGGCAACAACTCAGTCTACAATGGACTTTTGACTTCGTGACCCACAGACTACAATCAGTCAGGATAGGAAGGAACACCTCTGCCACAATTATTCTAAACACTGGTGCTCTACAAGGTTGCTTCCTCAGCTCTCTACTCTACTCTCTGTACATTCATTAAATTCCGGTAATGCCCCCAACCCCCCCCCCCTCCTCCATTTCCCATCCCCTTTTTCCTCTCTCACCTCATCTCACCAACCAATTTCCCAGCTCTTTACTTTATCCCTCCCCCTCCAAGTTTCACCTTTCACCTGGTGGTTCTCTGTTGCCTCCCCTCACCTTTTAAATCTACTTCTCAGTTCTTTTTCTCCAGTCCTGCCGAAGGGTTTCGGTCCGAAATGTCAACTTAACTTTTTCCCATTGATGCTGCCCAGTCTGCTGAGTTCCTCCTGCATTTTGAGTGTGTTGCTCGGATTTCCAGCATCTGCAAATGTTCTATTGTTTGTGGTTTCCAATAATCTCTTATTTGAATTATAGACTTGTTGCATATCAGATCTACCCCTTATTTTAAACAATAAACTCCACTAAGCAGGTCCCAAGTCCAGTTGTGAAAGGAGGATGGTTGGGCATGAGGTTAGCAACCCCATCCCAAAAAAAGAGCTAGAAAAATGCCAACAGAAACTCCAAAGACCTCATCCCTAAGAGAGGAACGGTCTGACACCAAGATGGGCGACACCCGAGGACATCTTAAAAGCCTGGCTCAGGCGAGATGCAATCGATTGCATATGCCTCAGTAGAGGTAATGGGCTTAATTAAGTACTTAGCTTAGATTGCATAAATGTATCGTCCAAAGTTTGAAGGAAATTTCACAAGGAATAATTGACAAATAGAAAATATGGAATGTTACATAGAAATAAAACAATAAATTAATGGGG
Organism: Hemitrygon akajei; assembly: GCF_048418815.1. Taxonomy (NCBI): domain Eukaryota; kingdom Metazoa; phylum Chordata; class Chondrichthyes; order Myliobatiformes; family Dasyatidae; genus Hemitrygon; species Hemitrygon akajei. The sequence continues at coordinate 21,620,808 of NC_133125.1, read as the reverse complement.
TAAATGATCATGAATCCACACCCTTCTTAAGCGATGCCAACAACACAGCTTCAACTATTCTCTCAAGTAGTGTACTGCAGGTACTTGCCTCTCTAGGTGAAGCAGGTTCCACTCATTTACTCTAAACCCATGTTCTCCAATCTTTACTACCTCTGATATGTTTCCTGCAATTAATCTGCGATCCCTGCGTAAAGCAAAAAATGGTGGGGGGGGGGGGGGGAGGGAAAGGTGTGCTTGGTGGTGGGATCTCATTGGAGATGGCAGAAATTACGGAGAATTATATGTTGGACCTGGAGGCTGGTGGGGTGGTAGGTGAGGAAAAGAGGAACCCTATCCCTATTGGGGTGGTGGGAGGATGGGATGAGAGCAGATGTGCGTGAAATGGGAGAGATGTGTTTGAGGGCAGAATTGATGGTGGAGGAAGGGAAGCCCCTTTTTTTTTTAAAAAAAAAAGGAAAACATCTCCTTCATCCTGGAATGAAAAGCCTCATTCTGAGAGCAGATGTGGCGGAGACAGAGGAATTGAGAGAAGGGGATGGCATTTTTACAAGTATCATATCAGAAGCAGTGATTCTGGGCAATCAACTGCAAAGGTCTAATGCACCATGATACAACATATTTTCCTTCAACTTTTGTCATTGCAGCTGGTCTTAATGTGTCTATCACCTCCTATAAAGTGAAATCAAGCGACATAAGTGACAACAAGCTTTGCTTCCTGCTGAGCTCAATGCCTTTTATGCTCACTTTACCATCAAATCACGGAGGCACCTTCACAAACTCCCACAGTCCCAGATGACCCTGTGAATTGAGTCCCTGAGGCTGAAGGAGAGCATCCTTCAGGAGGGCGAACGCATGGCAAGTAACCAGCCCAGACAAGGTACTTGGCCGAGCACTAAAGATCTGTGCTGAGTGTTCTCTCACTTTACCAGTCTGAGATACCCACCAGATTCAAGCAAGCTTCAACTATACTGGTGCCTAACAACGTGGTAACCTGCCTTAATGACTATCATCCAGTAGCAGTTACATACACTGTGATGAAGTGCTTTGAGGGGTTGGTGATAAAACATATCAACTATTGCCTGAGGAGTGACTTGGGTCTACTCCAATTTGCTTACCGGCACAACAGATGATACCATTTCATTGGCTCTTCACTCAAATACAGAACTTCTGGAGAGCGAAGATGCATACATCAGGAAGTTCTTCATTGACTACAACTCAGAATTTAGTACTACTAATTCCTCAAAACTAATCAATAAAGCTTCATGGCTTGGCCTTAATACTTCTTTGTGCAACTGGATCCTCGATTTCCTCACTTATAGACCCCAAGACAGTTTGGATTGGCAACAATATTTCCTCCACGATCTCTATTGGTGCATCACAAGACTGTGTGCTTGGCCCTCTGCTTTACTCACTTCACACTTATGTCTGTGAGGCTAAGCACAGCTCCAATACCATATTCAAATTTGCTGGTGGCACCACTGCCATTAGCTGAATCAAAGGTGGTGATGGATCAACATACAGGAAGGAGAGTGCAATCTAGCTGAGTGGTGCCATAACAACAACCACTCACTCAATGTCAGCAAGATCAAAGAGCTATAACGGACTTCAGGAGGAGGAAACCGGAGGTCCATAAGTCGTTCTCATAGCGGATCAGAGTTGGAGAGGGTCAGCAACTTTAAATTCCTCGGTGTTATCACTTCAGAGAATCTGTCCTGAGTCCAGCACGTAAGTGAATTTATGAAGAAAGCATGGTAGAAGTGTGCAAAGATTTGGCATGTCATCTAAAGCTCTGACAAACTTCTACAGATGTATGGTGGATTGACTGGTTGCATCACAGCCGGGTATGGGAACACCCATGCCCTCAAACAGAAAAGCTTACAAAAAGTCTTGGATACGGCTCAGTCCATCACGAGTAAAGCCCTTCCCACCACGAGGCAACGTCACAGTAACGTATCATCCATCATCAAGGACCTCCACCATCCAGGCTGTGCCCTCCTCTCATGGCTGCCATCAGGAATGTAGTACAGGAGCCTCAGGTCTCACATCATCAAGTTCAGTAACAGTTATACCCCTCAACCTTCAGGCTCTTGAACCAGAGGGAATAATTTCACCTGCCCAATTACTGAACTGCTTCCACAACCCATGTTCACTTCCAAGGATTCTTCTCATGTCTGCGATATCTATTGCTTATTTTTTTATCTATCTATTTATTTTCATGTTTGCAGTTTGTTCTCTTTGGCACACTGGTTGTTTGTCCTGTTGGGGGCAGTCTTTCATTTATTCTCTTTGTTCCTTGTATTTACTGTGAATGCCTACGAGAAAATAAATCTCAGGGTTGTGCATGGTAACAATCGGTACTTCGATAATAAATTGGTTTTAAACTTTTAACATTGAAAAATAAATTGGTTGTTTTACTTTGAGGGTTTTTTCTATCAGACTAAATAAGATATTCTAGCAATATATCAACATGCAATTACACTATCAATGCCAATTTTTTAAAAAACAAAGCAAATGTAAAGAAAAATTACCCGTAGAGCCAAATGCTATTTAAGACAGCTATGCATGTTTTGTTTATGTCTAGTCAAAATAACAGGATCTTTTAGCCAGTCATGTAAAACTCATGGTTTTTTCTCACAGAAAATTCCGATATACACTCAACAACACGAGGTTTAAGAAAATGTAACCTAACAAAAAAAAAGCTACTAACTAGCCGTATCCTGATTTAAAGGGATCCAACCCTGATTGAGGTTGCTTGTGTTTTTATTCTGCTTCTTCACTTATTCTAACATCCCAGAAGTCAAACAGGTTTTATAAATTCAGCAGTAAGTCAGTGACAGGAGTATAACCAAATCTTAACTTTCTTCCAAGTTCCCTTTAAAACCATCCAATTTCAAACTTGTTATTTTCAACCTAGAAGGCTACATAATCTGGTGCTCTTGCAATCAGCATAGCTGATGGTTTATGGATTTTGAGCATGAGTTTTGAAAAAGCAAGTGAGCCAGTTGTAACATTTGGTGCCCTTGCTATCAGCAGAGCTGTTGGTTTGTGGATTTTGAGTGCAAGTTTTGAAAAAACAAGTAGGTCCAGTCAGGTCATTGATGGGCTTGAGATCATTGAGTATTTAGGCACTTGACAAAGGCCAATAAAAGGAGGTTAGGCGTAGTGGCCCAGGCAAAAATGGTTAATACCGAAAGTATGGGGGGGGGGAGAGTCAGCGATATTTTTTTAAAACACAGAGAGTGTTAAGTGTGTGGAACACCCTTCCATGGGTGGTGGTAAGGGAAGATACATTAGGGGCATTTAAGTAACTCTTAGATGGACACATGGATGATACAAAAATAAATCCTCCTATGCAGGAAGGAAGGAAGGAGTTTGATCTTAGTGTAGTTTAGTGGGCCGAAGAGCTTGTATGTGTTGTAGTATTCTATATTCTACAACTCCATTTTACCTAAATAACACAAAAACTAATGCAACTGAAAGAACCTTGCCTCTATCATTATCTTGAATGGCAGCAGAGCCATAAAATTTAATTTTCACACGCAGAGCAGCATAAGTGAAAAAGGAAAATTCAATACTATTTAAAAATTAATATAAAACCATCATAAATGACTGGAATTTCAGCACACCCAAAGGAGATTACTGTATATGATCCATTACTGTATTCCAACTATTCAAGAAATTCCAGTTTATTTTTCTAATTCAGCTCTTCTCTTCATTGCCAGTAGTGGCAGGAATAAATGCTTAGATTTATCTATGCATTCATACTCAGATAAATCTAAGCTGAAATTAAAGTATCCATTAAGTTACCTCTTTGTTCTCATACCTCTTCCCTTACAAATATCACTGTTAAATTAATCAATGTCTCTAACTTCAGGGTCAATTTCTTTCATTGTCTAAAATTGACAACAGCTTTAGGGATGGGGGGGGGGACTTCATCTTGGGTAGAAGGAAATAAATTTGCATTGCATTGTAACATTTTTTCACCATAATTGTGAAGAGAGAAGATCTTATTAAGCTACAGAGAGTGGGGGGAGGGGGTGGTTATGGTGATGGAGCATTTGCTGATAGCAGAAAATCAGAGTGACCATAGGGATGAGCTGCAACAAGATTTTTTTTGGTTAATAAGTGACTGGGATCAGTGACAGAGCTAGAGCATAGTCAAAATAGTATAGGTTTTAGTTTTGAGAAATGCAAGGAAGGGACACATACCCACTCCTCTAGCATCCCTGCAGCTTAACAAACCCCTTTTGTCTGTTCCCAGTTCTGACAGTGCTTGACCCAAAACATTAACTCAGTTTCTCTTCCACAGTTATGGCCTGACCTGCTCAGTATTTCCAGCACTTTCTGTTTTTATTTCAGAAATCCAGAATCTGCATTTTGTTTTTTTTTACTTTTAATAACAGTACTTATAGCATGCCTACATTGCACATAAAAATGCTGAACAACTTTTATTAAAATATCAGTCCCTAAATTAAAATATGTGCATTATTTGACCACTTACATTGCCAAAATAATATAATGCTCAAAAACTTTTAAATTAACAAAATCTTCTATAAAAGTGGTAGATGAATTATCTAGAATATGCCTTACAATGCAAGAATCATTTCCTCTTGCATCTTCTGAAGAGAATCGAGGAGTAGAGGAAGAACTTTATCATAATATTGTTCCTGATGTAACTGGGCGCCCTTCACTGCAAGCACATACTGGTTGTGTAGATTATGGAGTTTCATCGTAGCCTTGTCAAATCTGTCTTTAGCTTTTTCAGTCTCTTTACCTGAAGGAGGACAGAAAACACAAGTACAAACCTCAGAAACTCAATTGTTTTCTAAGATAAACAGGAAATTCTTCAAATATTCACTCTTTATTCATACCTGCAAAAGCTATGGATTCTCGGAACAAAGTGGGGAGATGTAATTTTTTAAAACAATTTACTTTCTGCTTAGTGAAGATTTTTAACAATAATCTCAACAAAATGTGTTCTGTGATTTGTCAGTAATGGTAAAGTTTACTTATTTTCATCTTGGACACTTAAGATTGCTGTTCTATGGGAATCCTGATTCAAGGACTTAAAGCATTGGGTAGAAATTGATGGCAATGGAAGAGAATTAAAGTTAATTTTCCTTCCTAGATTAGATTCCACATGTTGGCAGTTAATTAAAAACAAAATGGAATATAATGCAAACCACTAACATAAATCTGTGCTCTGCAGCATGTTTTAAAGGAGTATATCAATTTCACTTCCCACTATTTATTTATGGTCAACCTGTACTTGGGAGATCTGAGCAAGAACTTTTTTGGAAAAGGTAAATTATCAATCTATACTACTACAGGGATAGCTGAGAGTTACAGGGAACAGAGAGCAGTGTGCAGTTGAGGCCAAAATCAGATCAGGCTGAATTCTGATGAACATTAAGGCAGATTTGAGATGCAGAGTTATACTTTATTTTATTTAGATAATAATAGGAATAGGCCTTTCTGGCCCTTTGAGCCATGCTGCCCAGCAACCCTGATTCAATCCTAACCTAATCAAGGGCCAATTTGCAATGCCAATTAACTTACCTTGTTCATTTCTGGACTGGGGGAAGAAAGTGGAGCACCAAGATAAAACCTATGCATTCCATGGGGAGGAAGTACAGAGACTGGGTTTGAACTCCAAACTCCAATGTCCTGAGCTGTAACAGTATCGTGCTAACTACTACATCACCGTGGCACCTATTACGTTAGTAATAGCTTATGCCTGCTTCCACTTCTTATTTCCAAATGGTACCAGTGTTGAATTTTATTTGGGCAAAGTCTTAGCACAAGTAGGTAGCTGGCACTATAAAGATCTTTTTTTTGCTGATCAATTACATAATGTAATGCAAGGTTTGCCTGTTCTACTGAATGAAAAATTTCTTGTTTACTGATATTGCCAAAAATAAGAAATATTAGATGGAACATAGTAGGATTAAATATTTCTTGAAGTAATAACATCAAATTTCATTTCACATGCCTCACAGGTTGTGTAGCAAGGACAATTCCAATACATCACTGCAATATGTACAGTTGTCTTTAACAGCTTTTTTTGGCTTGAATATCTTGCTGTAGTACTCTCAACAAGTACAAAGTCTTGCAAACCAAAGATAACATCCACAACTTCAACAAACTTAAAAGGCTCATATTTATGTAACCAGGCTGGCTGCCATCATTAATTTTATCCTTTACAGCCTGAAGCAACTCAAAACATAAGAAAATATTTCTGCAAGTCTGGGATTGTGATGAAAATGAAGCAAGTTATTCATGTACCTGCCACAACTTGGGAGTGCTTTTATAGAACTGATTCATTCATATCACATTGGAAACCCACAATTACATGAAATGTATATTTATAGATGTTTTACTTCAGTCTCATGGTAAGAGTCATCAGTTTTGTACTTTATTAACTAAATTCATAAAAACTCTCCTATAGTGTACATTCAGTAAATCTGAAATCATATTCCCTTTAAAGCAGATGTACAAGGCATGATATTTTTATTACAGAGAGTGGTGGATGCTTGGAATTTACTGCCAGGGGCAGATATGTTAGAGGCATTTAAGAGACTCTTACATAGGCACACGAATATGCAGAGAATGGAGTGTTATAGACCTTATGCAGACAGAAGGGATTAGTGAATTAGGCATCACTTGCTTTATTATTTTCTGCACAATTCTGTCGTCTTAAGGACTTTTGTGCTGTACTGTTTTATGTTCTATATTCTACTGATTTTATTTCTCTGGGCAAAACATCACATTCTTACCTGGCAATTATAAAACATTAATTTCAAAGGTTAAAGTAAATTGATACTTATATTTTAGTCCTTCAGAGTGAATGATAAGAAGTGTTCTGTGTTTCCCTTTACTGCATATTTAATTGCCAGTCCTGCAGTAATTGCAAGGAAAATTACCCTACTAGTTCGTTATAAATTAATTTAAGACTTAAAACTGTTCAATTATTTCTTCCTGACGGTGTAACTATGAATCAGATTTGGAATTTATAACTGTGATGGTGTAAGCAGGTATAGCTCAGAAGCAATAATCTACCATTTGAACTTTATACAGCAGAAGTAGAACTTACGGATCAATTAAATGAACTACTATATGCTTATGCTTACTACTTATTAGTGCAAATTTTACAGCAGATTTTAATGCAGTTAGTTAATACAATGCTTATTTTGTAAGTGTGCATCATAACTCATATTTTCATAAAATATACTAAATTATACTCATTTACAACACTGCGTGCTCAGAAGAATACTTGGTTTACTTTGAAGTAAGACCAATAACTTTCAAAACAATGAAAATTACTTGCACGATCCTGTGCCATAATATAACGTATATCATTCTTAAATAATCATTTTATTTTCTTGTGCAAATTCAATGTTTTCTCACTTTCAACATATCATAAAAGGATCAAAACATAAATGTATTTTTAGCAGTTTTGCAAGTTTTAATTTAAGTTACCTTTTAAAAGGGCATCTTTATATTTTTCCTTAGCTGCTGTGGCTTCCTTTGCCAGGTGTCTGTAGGCAGATTTCAACTTTTCTAGTTCAGTCTTTGTCACCTTAATATAATTAACAAAAAGTTCAGCTAAGAAGTTGTACGATAATGTATACAAAATTCTAAATGGTGAGTCAGCTAAAGATACTTAGATTAAGTCAAAGTCTTACATACAATATTTTACAAAACATTAAAATATTTAAACTGTGGGATATATATTTTTCCATGAATTAGTTGAGAATTTACCCTTCTGTTAATTTGTGAGAAATGATCTACTTTGGATTCTCAAACAAATTTAATAGGACACTCTTTAAATGAGGTTTTGCATAGTTATAAATATACAACTCCGATATTCACCCATTCAGAAATCTCAATTGTTCAGGATCTGCTTTACCATTTAATGTTTATCATGTTCCCTTCCCTCTCACTGGGGCCCTGGTACTCTTGTTCCTTTCTGACTCCGGGGGGTGGGGGGGGGCCTAGTTCCCACACTCCCATTCAACTCACTTGAAATTTTCCCTCATCTCGTTAAACAGTCTAGTGTCCAGCTTCCTAGTGTTCTTTTAAATTTATCAGGTTTATTGCGATATTTATTATAATCTGCAATATACAAAAAGAACAAATTTAAAATTTATTGGGATATTAATAAAGAATAACTTTCAATAGTCTGCAAAATCTGCATGGCTGGCAGAACACTGAATAGTTGAAGTTTTACTATAAATATCTGAATTCTAAGTGTGCTGGGCATAGCTTTATACAACTGGTTTCATTTGTTAATACTAAATTTAATACCTTTCTTACAATGGACAATATCAAATTATAGGGTGTAGTTTTAAGAACTTTAATCTGTCAAAATAAAAATAGGAAGCAATCACTTTGGAGATTTCCATATATTTTTCTTATATATAGGACTTACTTCCATATTTCCTTGCAAAATAGAAGACCATTTCAGATGATTAAGATTATACTGACTCACAAAGGAATTTCATTCCCCAACTAATTTTCCCTGGAACATGTTCATCAACTCCTTCCCAGAACCTATCACTCAAAAACATATCAGGCACAAAGTACAGTGGACAATATGCACAATTTTAGGATGTGAGATGACAAAGGAGTCTGGACCACTAATAGCTACAGGGAGAATGTCAAACTCTGCAATGACAATACTCAGATTTAGATTTTAACCAGAGTTGCTGGAGCAGTGAGGCAGTGACTCTACTTACCGTGCCATTTTATCGTGACAGATGCAGAAACTTTTGTTCACAGTACTCTTAGCATAACAAAGCTGCTTTCCTGAGACCATGGTCAACATTAGATTGATAAAGAATATTTGGGTTCAGGAAGGGAAATGGAGATATACAGTACATAATGTTTTGCATCTCATAAGGGTGGGGTGCTCAGGTTAATTTACGAAAATGGAACTATTACAGCTTAGCTGAGATTCTTGTTATTATTGGGAGTTGTTATGTAGTTGAAGCACAGGTCTTCTCCAATCCTTCCTCGATCTGACTCCATCATCACCAGAAAAATAATTCCTTTCTAAATAGTGGAAAACAGTTAGAATGCCAAAATCACAGTGCAAAAATTGTCTAAAGAGCTCAAACGTGTCAAAAAAAGTCACCAAATTTTGTAGACAAATTCAAAAGGGACTTTCACAAAACAACAAATTTTGTGATAATCTAACTGGTTCTAGCTTGACTGATACTGGCATTTACCTGACAATGTAAAAGACTGCCCAGCCGCAACTTCTGTACAGAAAAAATCTGAATCTTGTCCAATTACAGTTTGCAAGGAAGTATTAACATAGAGCCTGACATGAATGAGAAATAAATGCCAAAGGGTAAGAAATAGATATGAAAATATTAGACATTCTGGTCCTCCAAGGAACATATTTTTAACCAAATTTAGGGATGAAACTTTTTTTTTTACATAGCTTGGCTCTGCAAAGTCTTGACAAATAGCCAAAATTATTTTTGCCTGACAGTCATACTCTATATTTTTACTGACTGAAACAAAATTAACTGTTACAGACAAGGATCTGATGCATTTTCCCATCACTCCTATTCACCAAGTGTTGCGAATCACAGAGAAACACACTTTAATTTTACAGTAGCTGAAATGTTTTGTACATTGCTTGAAGATGAAACTTAGAAATGCTTCAGACAAACTTATTGTTCAACAGTTGGGAAGAATGTGAAACCACATCCTTCCTGATTAATTCAAATATAACTACAAGCTTGAAAGATATGGGTCTCAGATCACTGACTACTCGTTAAGCAGAATGAAAAAAGGCATGCTGGTCTTTACTAAAAGAGAATTTGACTGCAAGAGATAAAGTTTCTTGCAGGGCCTTGGTAAAATCACAGCTGGAGTATGATGCACAGTTTTGATCATTTAATTCAAGAAAGGACGCACGTGCCAAAGAAGGAATGCAACAACGATTCACGAGACTGTTTCCCAGGATGGCAGGTGTCATGCACAATGAAAGATTGAAGTTACGTCTGTTACTAGCAAAGTACCCCAACTCAACTGCTAAATGGAAAATGGCCTAATAATACTGGGAATATAAGAACAAAATGAAAAAAAAATCACATATACATCAAAATATGGGCTAGGATAGGGAAACTTCAGATGAATCTAATGATATCCTTTAATTTCACTCTTCATTATCGTCGGTAGTTCCTCAATAACAAGCCACCAGAATCAAAAAGCAACCTGCTCCTGTATGTGTTATAATACTGCACTAAACCACTCTCTAAAGGCATAACATAAGTCCCACTGTCAATTAGAAAGAAGTAACTTAACAGTGGCACATGATAAAATGAATGCAAAGACTAAATATACATCTGAGAACAAACTCATATCTGCACTTTGAATTACCTTGCACATTTCAGCTTCTAAGTGCTGCTGCATACTCTGATAATTCTTTCTCACTTGCTGCTTATCTTTGATCATCATGGTCAATCTGTACAACGGTCCTACATTTAGGTCTTCTGCATGTGCCTTCATTATTTTGCTCAACTGTTCTGTTTGATGTACCACACAGGACCAAGACTATAAAGAAATAAAAAAAAATACAGTCTCTCAAAAATGGCAGAGATGTGAGTAAAATATAATCAAAACACCTTATATTCCTTTGATTCCTTACCATTATGAAAAGTAAAATTACATTATGCACTTGCAGATCAAATATGAATACAATTTGTAACCAAAGAATTCAAGATATTTTTTAAATCATTAACATAATCTATTTTGAAGCCTAACAATTAGCTAAAAACAAGCAGAAATATTAACTTAAAATCACTGATGGATTTCCGGAGGATGTGTGGTTAAGGGTTTGTGGCAGAGGATGGGAGGAAAAAATATCCATTGCCAATTCACCTTTGAGATATTGCTAACAAAATCCACTGGGGATGATGCTTCATGCTTTTCCACTTGCTGGCAAATGTTCTGTAGGAAGGATGCATACTCTTTGTCACTTTTAACTCTCAGAGACATCAGCCTTTTTAGTGTCTCCATTAACTTAAGCTCAGATTCTTGCAATTTTAGCAAAGCCTCATGAGAATTCTGAAGGTCACTTCCAAAGCCCATGTTGAATAAGGCACGACGATATCCAGCGTTTAGAGCGACTTTAACTTCTGTTGTTCAAAGCATATCCCCTCTCCTGAATAGCAAGAGAAAGAGTACAAGTTATTATTTTTGCTCCATTAAATTGCAAATGTTTGCTTACATTGAACAATGTGGATTGAACAAGGCATGCTTGATTGAATTCTATATAGTTAATAATTAAAAGACAGGAGGCTATTTACTCCTGGATGGCTCTCAGCAAAGTAACCGTATCAACCCCATTTGCTCCATCATTATTTCCCTGTACACTTGCACTTTGTTTTGTGGCAGCAGTACATTACAATATATAATATTTAAAAAAATATATATAGTATGAGAGAGAGAGAGAGAGAGAGAGAGAGAGAGAGAGAGAGAGAGAGAAAATAAATTAAATAAATAGTGCAAAAAGAGAGCAAAAGAAAATAGTGTTCATGGGTTCAACGTCCATTCAGAAATCCGACGGTGGAGGGGAAGAAACCCTGAAACATTGAGTGTGTGTCTTAAGCCTCCTGTACCTCCTCCTTGATGGTAGCAATGAGAAGAGGGCATGTCCTGGATGATGGGGGTTCCTTAATGGTGTATGCCACTTGTGGCACCAACTTTTCAAAGTGTCCTCAATGTTGAGTAGGCTAGCACCCATGATGGAGTTGGATGAGTTTAAGACCTTCTGCAGCAGTTTTTGATCCTATGCAATGACCCCTCCATACCAGATGGTGATGCAACCAATTAGAAGTTTGTGAGAAATCTTTGATAACATACCAATTTTCCTCAAATTCCTAATGAAATATAGCCGCTGTCATGCCTTTTTTATAAATGCATCAATGTTGGGCCCAGGATAGATCTTCAGAGATGGTCATACACAGGAATTTGAAGCTGCTCACCCTTTCCACTTCTGATCCTTTGATGAAGACTGGCATGTGTTCCCTTGACTTCCCCTTCCTCAAGTCAACTTCTTGCTTGTATTGATGTTGAGTTCAAGGTTGTTGTTGCCACACCACTCAACACCACTATCTCGTTCTTGAAAGCTTAAGCAGTCCATTAACCTATCAACACATCTTTGAAATTAAGGTGACAACTGATCACCCATTGGAAATCCAAATGTTACACAGTGAATGTGCAAACTCCACATAGGGAGCACCCAAGGTCTGGATTAAGTTCTGGTTACTAGAGTTGCAATGTATTTGCATCAACTTTGCTCTGCCATGCCTTGCTCTCATTGAAAAAATTGTTAACACTCTTTACATCTGATCCTAAAATGAGGACTGGCTCATGGACCTCTGGTTTCCCTCTCCTGAAATCTATAATTAGTCATTTGGTCTTGTTGACATTGAGTGAGAGGTTGTTGTTGCTGTGACATCACTGAACCACATTTTCAATTTCCCTCCTATATGCTGGTTCATCACTACCTGAGATTTGGCCATGACAGTGGTGTCATCAGCAAACTTGAATATGGCATTGGAGTCGTGCTTAAGTGAGTAGAGCATGGTGCTAAGGACACAGCCTTGATGGAGATCTTTGAACTTTGACAGAAGCAGCTATAATAGCAATATTTTGGACAAACTGTACAAATACAAAAAGAAAAAATATCTAGTAACAATAATAAACTAAATTCGACGCACCAAAATGTCACCAACCCCAGCACAGAATTAGCAACAAACACAGAGATAATGAACTTCTAGTCTAATATCTTGTCAAACAGGGTGATACACAATCAAGAAGCAAGCTGGATTATGGAGGAAAAAGAACACACTCACACAATTGAAGACATGCAAACACCTGAAGTTACAATGGATATGCTAAAAGCAGTTATAAAAAAATACTAACACCTGGAGAAGTACCAGCAATTATATTATTCATAATTATTGTTATAAAGAATTTACTCGTCTTCATCTGTACCTATTAATACACATGAACAATTTTCTTTTAAGTCCTGAAGATGTGCCTAAATTTTTGACAGAAGGTAAAACATATCTCTTACCTTAAGGAGAAAACACAAATGACCCATCAAAATATCGTCTTCTAACTTATTCACAAACTATATATGAAATTTTAACATCTTGCATTTTGTAACTAATCACCAGTCATTTAGATATTCACAATATACTTACACAAGAGCAGAAAGGATGCTGAAAGTGTATGAACAGATGTAAAGAACAACTGATAACAGATTCTATAGTTCTAAATCAACTCCACAGCAAAAGCAAAAATACTTCATGCTGCTACACTGACTACCCATTATATATACTGTATGTATAAAATATTAATATAGATATGTATATATACTGCACCCAATACTTGTGAAATTCCTATAACATCTGATGAAGCATTGGCATACTATAATCACCTTATCCATTAACAACCAAAAAAAACATCATTATCAAAATAAACAGAAGCATTTTTCAGGGCAACTCCCTAAGGCAAATAGTTTTGTCTAGATTTAAACCTGCTCTCTAATTTACTGAATCAGTCAAAAATAGGGTATCAAATCAGAAACAACCAAATGAACTTTACCTTGACATTTCTTCTATACATGGATGATTTGAAATTATACATCAGTCAAGCTAAAGCAATTAATTCAAATAGTAGAACTATTTTCCAAAAGATATAAACATAAACTTTGGACTAAATAAGTACAGAACATTAACTATAAAGAACAGTGCAACAGAGCAAGTAGAATATAAAACAAAGCAGCAGGATACAATTGATGGATGAATATGAAACATATTTGGGATATCAACAAGCAAAGAAAAAAATATACTTCGATAAAAGGACATTTTTCAACAGAATTTACTTTAAGGCTTAAGAAAATCTGCCAAATGGAGCTCAATAGTAAAAACATACAAATACCATAAGCATTTTCTCTCTACCCATATTAATGTATTTTTTTGGCATAATATCTTAGTCTTTAACTGATCTGGAAAACTTACTAAGAAAAATAAGAACTGAAATAACATATTTTTGAAAGAACTATGTATAGTCAAACACACTTAGATTAACACTACCTAGGACAGAAGGAAAGAAGGATATACTTTCATCAACAAAAACAAGATTCAGCACTCCATATGAGCATATGCAATTCTGATCAGAAATACACACCACTGAACTTAGCACACACAGAAAAATGAAGAAATTATCACTATAGCAGAGAAAGTTACCCAATGGAAGAGCACGACCCTCCAGAGATGGCATCCATATGATCTGAGCAGACAAGATGTCGACAAAGACGTGTCGAACGCCTGTCTCAGAGTTGGAGACCTTTTCCCAGAAACAGAGGGGGTTCCTTGTGGCAATACAGGTGTTTAACACAAAAAAAAATCAAAAAATGCATAATAGAAGGCCAACAAATTCAAGATGTATGTAGAAAATGCCAAGGGAAACTCAAAACAATCCAACATGTTACAGGATCCTGTCACAGTTTAACTCAATCTGATTACTCACATATGCATAATCAAGTGGCAAACATTATTCACCAAAATCTTGCTTCAAAACACAAAACTCATAAAAGATACCCTACCTTACCATAAATACAACTCTGATTCTGTTTTAGAGTCAGAGACCTACAAATTATACCACGACCGATTCATTATTACAGATAGGACAATCCATAATAACCCAATGGATATAATATTACAAGATAAACAAGCAAGAACAACTTGCTTAATAGATATAGCCATTCCAAATGCACATACCATACAGAAAAAGATAAGCGAAAAACACCATAAACATGCTGAATAAAAGAGGAAATCAAAAGACTATGGAACATGTACAGGGTATACACTGTCCCAACAGTAATATCTCCAACTGGTATTACCCCAAAGTCACTACACATTAGCATTAAACAATTAGGCCTACACACAGTATTTATGTAAATCTCCAGAAAACCACAATACTGAAAACCACAAGAATAGTCCAAAAGTTCCTAGCAACTGAAAGATCAGTGTTTGGCTATGCCCATAGCTCAGGTTTTACCAGTTTGAGCTGAAGTAAAAATAAAGATACAACAACAACAACAATAATAATAATAATAATATTAATAACAAAAAATAAATAAATAAATAAATAAATAAATAAGCAACAACTATCAAGAGCATGAGATGAAGAATCCTTGAAAGCGAGTCCTTAAGTTGTGGGAACAGTTCAGTGATGTGGCAAGTGAAGTTGAGTGAAGTTATCCCCTCTGGTTCAAGAGTCTGAAGGTTGAAGAGTAATAACTGTTCCTGACCCTGAGGTTCCTGTAGCTTCTTCCTCATGACAGCAGCAAGAAGAGAGCATTAACTCCATGATGATGGACGCTGCTTTCCTGCAGCAACACTTTGTGTAGATGTACTCAATGGTAGGGCAGGCTTTACCCATGATAGACTGGCTCGTATCCACTACTATTTGTAGAATTTTCTGTTCAAGGTCATTGATGTTTCCCTACCAGTCAATATACTCTTCACTACACACCTATAGAAGCTTGTCAAAGTTTTAGAGGTCATGTCGAACCTTCGCAAACTTCTAAGAAAATAGAGGCGCCACTGTGCTTTCTTCATAATTGTACTTATGCACTGGGCCCAGGACAGGTCTCACAACATGATGACACCAAGAAATTTAAAACTTGCTGACCCTTTCCACCTCTGATCCTCTGATGAGAACTGGCTCATGGACCTTCAGTATACTCTTCTTAAAGCAGTGGTCCTCAACCACCATTGTCTTTATTGTCAGTAGCAAAGCATGTGCTACCGGGCCACAAGGAAATTATATGATTTGGCGATATGAAACGATATGAGTCAGCTGCACCTTTCCTCATTCCCTATCACGCCCACTGTTGAACTTGAACGCATGCGAGGTCATCAGTTGGTCATTAACCTACAACTATTCGGTGAGTAAAAAAAACAACATTGCTTGAGAGTTTCTTTGGAAGAGGTAGTAGGGGACATAAAAGGCCTAACAATGATGATAATGCAGAGACAGCTGAGGCCGAGACTGCAAAAAAGAAAGCTTCCTTCAATGGAAAATACAATGAGTTGTACATAAAATATGGCTTTAATGTGACCGGTGACTCGCATGCTCCAAGCCCACTGTGTGTGATCTGTGGAGACAAGCTGTCTAAATGAGGCAATGAAGCCCTCAAAACTGCTTTGGCACCTTGAGCCCAAGCACCCTGCACTTAAAGACAAACCCATTGAGTTTTTTGAGCAGAAAAAAATGTAAGCAAGCGAGACAGAAGCAAGTGCTGAGAGCCACCGCCTCCACAAATGCTGCTGCTCTGAGAGCGTCGTACTTAGTGGCTAGCCGTATTCTTACGGTTAAGAAGCCTTTCACTGTTGGTGAAGAATTGATTCTGCCTGCTGCCAAGGACATGTGCCATGAACTGTTGGGAGAAGCTGCAGCTAACAAGATGGCACAGGTTTCTCTTTCAGCTACCACAGTTTCAGGGAGAATCGATGACATAGCGGAGGACACAGCTGTTGAAATGGATTAACGCGTCACCATGGTATGCTATCCAGGTTGACAAGTCTACCGATGTCAACAACAAGGCAACACTGTTAGTTTATGCACGATATATATTTCAAGACGATGTGCACGAGCTTATGTTGTGTGCACTGCCGCTGCCAACTGACACAACCGGGGCAGAACTCTTCAAGTCTTTGAATGACTACATGTCAGGTAAACTGGACTGGTCATTCTGTGTTGGAATATGCACAGACGGGGCTGCAGCTATGACTGGACGGCTGTCTGGTTTCACTACCCGAGTCAAAGAGGTTGCTCCTGAATGCCAGTCTACACACTGTGTCATACACAGGGAAATGCTGGCTAGCCGAAAAATGTCGCCTGATCTTAACAGCGTATTGAGTGACGTTGTTGAAGTTATCAATCACATCAAAGCAAAAGCCCTTAACTCAGGTCTGTTCGAGCAGCTTTGCGAGGAAATGGATACAGAGCACAAACGCCTTCTCTTACACACTAAAGTCAAGTGGCTATCAAAGGGGAGAGTCCTGGCCAGGGTTTTTGAGTTAAGAGAGCCACTACAGAGATTTCTTTCAGGAAAACAGTCACCACTGGCAGCACACTTCAGTAATGAGGAGTGGATAGCAAAACTCGCTTATCTGTGTGACATCTTCAACCTGCTCAAGGAACTCAATTTGTCACTTCAGGTGAGAATGACAACGGTCTTCAAGTTCGCAGATAAAGTGTCTGCTTTCAAAGCCAAACTGTAACTGTGGGGATAGCTCTCGTGACTACACCTCTCCCACACCTGAAACCACCATGGTGGGCTTCACAGCTGAACAGGTGAGAAGACAGCTGAAACGGCTCCACTCAAGCAAGGCTGCAGGCCCGGATGGTGTCAGCCCCAGGGTGCTCAAAGCCTGTACCCCCCACCTATGTGGAGTATACTTCACCATGTCTTCAACCTGAGCCTGAGTCTCCAGAGGGGTCCTGTGCTGTGGAAGACGTCCTGCCTCGTTCCTGTACTGAAGACACCGCGCCCCAGTGGCTCCAATGACCATAGACCAATGGCATTGACTTCCCACATCATGAAGACCCTGGAGAGACTTGTTCTAGAGCAGCTCCGGCCTACAGTTAGGCCACACTTAGACCCCCTCCAGTTCGCCTATCAGCCCCGACTAGGAGTTGAGGATGCCATCATCTACCTGCTGAACCGTGTCTATGTCCACCTGGACAAGCCGGCGAGCACCGTGAGGGTCATGTCCTTTGACTTCTCCAGTGTGTTCAACACCATCCGCCCTGCTCTGCTGGGTGAGAAGCTGACAGAGATGCAGGTGGATGCTTCCCTGGTGTCATGGATTATTGATTACCTGACCGGCAGACCACAGTACGTGCGCTTGCAACACTGTGTGTCAGACAGAATGGTCAGCAGCACTGGGGCTCCACAGGGGACTGTTCTGTCTCCCTTTCTCTTCACCATCTACACCTCGGACTTCAGCTACAACACAGAGTCTTGCCATCTTCAGAAGTTTTCTGATGACTCTGCCATAGTTGGATGCATCAGCAAGGGAGATGAGGCTGAGTACAGGGGGATGGTGGGAAACTTTGTCACATGGTGCGAGCAGAATCATCTGCAGCTTAATGTGAAAAAGACTAAAGAGCTGGTGGTGGACCTGAGGAGGGCTAAGGCACCGGTGACCCCTGTTTCCATCCAAGGGGTCAGTGTGGACATGATGGAGGATTACAAATACCTGGGGATACGAATGGACAATAAATTTTCTTTTTCAATCTCTTTATTAGTATTAATAATATTATGAACAAAATACAATTGATATATTAATAAAGGGATTACACACATACAAATTCCCATTACACATGAAAGAATACATAAGCAATGATTACAGTATAAATGAGTTTTCCCAAAACATGAACCATACAGTATATGTATGAACAAAGTAAATCTAGATAGTTCATAATATATGATATTAAAAAAACAGAAAAAAGAAAAAAAAATTTGCAAAATTGACTAAACTACTAATCTAATATCTAATGAAGAAGAAAAAAGAAGCAAAAAAAAAGAAAAACTAAAAAAGAGAGAAAAAAAAGGGCTGTTTATAATATCTCACAAGAATACATAATCATCAGTGTCGTCAACTCCGATCCTCTCAACATAAATAAGATTAAAGCTGGAAAATCCAATAAGCTTGGAACAGGGTCATATTACATCATATGAAAATAATGAATAAATGGTCTCCATATCTTTTCAAATTTAATAGAAGTATCGAATACACCACTTCTAATTTTTTCTAAATTTAAACATAACATAGTTTGAGAAAGCCAATGAAATACAGTGGGAGGATTAATTTCCTTCCAATTCAACAAAATAGATCTTCTAGCCATCAAAGTGAGAAATGCAATCATTCAACAGGCGGAAGAAGATAAATGAAGTGAGTCCATCATTGGTAAACCAAAAATTGCGGTAATAGGATGGGGTTGTAAATCGATGTTCAATACCGCAGAGATAATATCAAAAATATCTTTCCAATATTTTTTCAAAAGCGGACATGACCAAAACATATGAGTTAAAGATGCGATTTCAAATTGACATCTATCATAAATAGGCTTTATATAAGAATAAAAATGAGCTAATTTATCCTTGGACATATGGGCCCTATGTACGACCTTAAATTGTATTAATGAATGTTTGGCACATATAGATGATGTATTAACTAATTGAAGAATTCTATCCCAATTCTCAATAGGAATAATAAGATTAAGCTCTCTTTCCCAATCATTTTTTGTCTTATAAAGGGGCTCTGAACGTATCTTCATAATTATATTATAAAGTTTTGATATAAGCCCTTTTTGAAAAGGGTTTAATTCAAACAAACTCTCCAAAATATCTGAAGACACAAAATTTGGAAACGTAGGAAGTACCGTACTTAAAAAATGCCTAAACTGTAAATATCTAAAAAAATGAAATCTAGGCAAATTATATTTATTAGATAATTGCTCAAAAGACATAAAACAATTGTCCGAAAATAAATCAGAAAATCTTAATAAACCCTTAGTTTTCCAAGCCAAAAAAGCTTGATCTATAATTGAAGGGTGGAAAAAACAATTAGATACAATAGGAATATTTAAAACGAATTGAGTCAACCTGAAAAATTTCCGAAATTGAAACTATATACGTAAGGTATATTTAACTATCGGGTTGTCAATTCGTTTTGGCAATTTAGAAAGAGCAAAAGGGAGAGAAGTCCCTAAAATAGAACCCAGAGCATAATCTGGTACCGATTTAATTTCCAAACTCACCCAATGAGGGCCAAAAGAACCATCCCAGTCTTTCAACCAACATAACAAATATCTAATATTAACTACCCAATAATAAAATCTGAAATTAGGTAATGCCAACCCACCTTCCTTCTTTGTCTTCTGTAAGTATATTTTACCTAACCTGGGATTTTTATTCTGCCATATATATGAGGAAATTTTTGAATCAACATTAGTAAAAAAGGATTTCGGAATAAAAATTGGTACCGCTTGAAAAATATATAAAAACTTAGGTAAAATAACCATCTTAATAGCATTAATCCTACCTATCAGAGATAAAGATAGTGGTGACCACTTAGTAAACAAGCCTTTAATCTGATCAATTAAGGGTAGACAATAAACTGGACTGGTCAAAGAACACTGAGGCTGTCTACAAGAAGGGTCAGAGCCATCTCTATTTCCTGAGGAGACCGAGGTCCTTTAACATCTGCCGGACGATGCTGAGGATGTTCTACGAGGCCGTAGTGGCCAGTGCTATCATGTTTGCTGTTGTGTGCTGGGGCAGCAAGCTGAGGGTAGCAGACACCAACAGAATCCACAAACTTATTCGTAAGGCCAGTGATGTTGTGGGGGTAGAACTGGACTCTCTGACGGTGGTGTCTGAAAAGAGGATGCTGTTCAAGTTGCATGCCATCTTGGACAATGACTCTCATCCACTCCATAATGTACTGGTTAGGCACAGGAGTACATTCAGCCAGAGACTCATTCCACCGAGATGTAACACTGAGCGTCATAGGAAGTCATTCCTACCCGTGGCCATCAAACTTTACAACTCCTTCCTCGGAGTGTCAGATACCCTGTGCCAATAGGCTGGTCCTGGACTTATTTCCACTTGGCATGACTAACTTATTATTTAATTATTTATGGGTTTTATATTGCTGTATTTCTTCACTATTCTTGGTTGGTGCAGCTGTAACAAAACCTTATTTCCCTCGGGATCAATAAAGTATGTCTGTCTGTCTGTCAGCGAGTGGACAGGGGCATATTTGACATGTTCCCAACATTAGCTGAGACTTTGGGAGAGACTGAGGCTGCACTGTCATTCTCACAGTTGGTGCGTGATCACCTATATTCGCTGTCGACAGAATTCGAGCGTTACTTCCCAACCGCAAATGACCCAAGATGTGCAAAGGAATGGGTCCGTGACCCATTTGTGAATGTCCCCAGTGAATCATCCATGTCAGCAAGGAAAGAAGATCAACTCCTCAATCTTGCAAATGACGGTGGGCTGAAAAGAATGTTTGACATAACATCTCTGCTGGCATTCTGGATCAAAGTCGAGGCTGAATATCCTGAGATAGCCATGAAAGCACTGAAAATATTGCTTCCATTTCCAACATCATATCTCTGTGAAGAGGGGTTTTCTGCAATGAAACAAACCTAGGGCTCCCACTGATTCAGCGATTTTGGTGTGTTGCAATAATTTTATATGTTCATACAAGGAAAATATGCACTGTGTTTAATATTAAATTTGTTAGATAAACCCATTTAGAAATGAAATTGAGTGTATTAGCCACTTATAAGTGACTTATTTTATCACCTATATTCCGGTCATGATGAACACCCCTCTCCACCGTTGGCCGGCCCACAAGAATATTGTCAAAATTAAACCGGTCCGCGGTGCAAAAAAGGATGGTGACCCCTGTCCCAAAGTCAATAATCAACTCCTTAGTCTTGCTGATATTGAGTAACAGGTTGTTGTTACTGTGATGCCACTCAGCCAGATATTCAATCTCTCTCCTATATACTGATTTGTCACATCTTTTGATATGGCCAATGACAGTGATGTCCTCAGCAAGCTTTAAATTGGCATTGGAGCTGTGCTTAGCCACACAGTCATAAGTATAAAGTGATTAAAGAAGGGGGCTAAGCTCACAGCCTTGGGTGCATCTGTGCTGATGGAGACTGTGGAGGAGATATTGTTGGCAATCTGAACTGACTGGGTTCTGCAAGTGAGGGAATCTGGGATCCAAATGCACAAGGAGGTATTGCAGCCAAGGTCTTGTTTTGTTCTTGAAATGCTTAATAAGTGATTGCAAGCAATAGGTTTTATACCTCAATCTTGACTTCTGAAGAACCTCAGATCAAAAACTTCAGTATCCAACAAATTTTTATCATAGCCAACAGGATGGCTGCGAAGATCTAAGGCAGTGGTTCCCAACCTTTTTTTGGCCATGCCCCACCTAATCACCTCTAAAATCCTGATGCCCCCTGTGGTGATATATAATTCTTATTATTCAAAAAGTGAACTCCTATTCACCTGGAGGAAGCCTAAAAGACCATTAACTTGGTTTAAACAAGCTTCCAAAGAACATGGCATTCATGAAAGAGAAAAATAAAAGAACCAAAGGACTGTTAAAGTTCTGAGGAAGAATTTAATAAGAAATTGTAAAAAAATAACATTAAGTGATATTAAAATAATAATAATAATAATAATAAATAAAACAATGCCGGTTCGTTTCTACAGCAAAGACAGATACACCATTTAAAAGAGATGACGCAATGTACACACCTTCACACCACCAAGAACCGAAAGCTACTGTAAAAAGCAGCATTGGCGCGACCTCATACGAGTTTCTTACGTGTTTGGACTTGTTCATTCGTTCCTTCCTACATCAGTCAATTCATTAATTTAATTATGAAAGCCATTTGAAGGTTGTAATGATGGTGATACACTATATATATAGTACATACGCAATTACACATGTACATACACACAAGTATTTTTATGTATGCATACTGTATATACACATATGTATTAACTCGCACACACACTCATACTCACACAGACTTACTAGAAAAAATTCACTGTTAATAACTCATTCTCGAATTGCCCCCCTTAAAAATCAAATTACGCCCCACGTTGGGAACCACTGATCTAAGGTCTCAAAAGAATATGAAATAGTATGAAAACTTTGGGCACACATTATTTCAATAAGTGGTATGCGCTTCATGCTTAGTTTTTAAAATCACCTGAATGAGAGCCAGTTCTTGTTTTAATACCACATCTAATGGAAGTTTAAGGGTGAAGGAGAACTCTATTGTACGTTTTAAGCTGGAAAAGTTAGTTTGGCACTAAATTAACATTCGTACCTAAATTGAAATTGTGCTAAGTGGCAGAGTATCTAAGAAAACATCTGATTGTAATCTAATGCTTTAAAAATATTTAGATTGCAATCAATCAAGAAAAAATATGCCAATTACAATCCAGAGATAATTGCAATTGCAATCCTATGATATTTCAATTGCAATCCAATTATATTTTAATGCAACCCAATCCTATATTGATCATAGTCCAAGTGATAAAAAGTAAATACAAATTAAGCGTTCTGCGATGGCCATAGTCATGAAACCTTCTACAGAATCTCCATTTATGTGAACAGATGACTGAGGGTTTGAATTTTTACCTAAAAAAAAATTCAATTTGGAAAGCTTAATAGAAAAATCTAGATGAAATATACCATCAATGTTGAATCTAATGATCCATATAGTTAGCTAGTGCAGGCCGCCAAACAAGTGGAAGGAGATGTCGGACATCCAAATAAAATCATTAAGGGTGGCCAGTTACCTGCTGATTAACAGCTACTGACCATGGGTCAACAGTCATCGCTCATTACTCAACAGCCAGTGTTGCTGCAGGTGAGACAACAGCTATTAACAAACAGAAGAAGCTGGACTGGAATTTACCATGTGTATCACAGTAATCTTAGTCTGAGCCACACCTCTGAAGCCAATCCCTCTAAACAAAATTTCACTTTTTTGTTAGAAAGGACACTTGGCTAGCAGTTGTTAGTATAGGAAACAAGGTGAACAACAGAAACGAGCTCAATAGCAAGTTCAATTCCCTGCATCACAAAAGACGGAAGATTCTAATTTGATGTGTTGGTTTCAACAAGCAATGTTGGATGTAATGGACATAATGTTGCAGGCAAAAAAAAACATGATTAAGCCCTTCCTTGCAGCCACTGCTTGCCTTGATAGGATAAAAACTGGATAGCTTATCTGTTAACTTACTGATTGGGAATGAATGTTCTGAATTTTTTTTAGACTATGATGATCATGACCGTGCAAGAATAAATAGATGCCATGAAGATGTAAATCATTATAAGAAAATGACTCTATTGAACCCAGATCAAATTTTGGACACAAATGACTCAACGATTGAGAGAGGAATTTGAATGGCTGGATGGTTTGTTGCTTCTGAAACTGAAGTGCTGGCATCAGTAAGTATAGCTGTTGGTACCTCGGTTGGGAGACCGCTTCGCCGAGTACCTATGCTCCATCCACCAGAAGAAGCAGGATCGCCCAGTGGCCATCCATTTTAATTCCACTTCCCATTTTCATTCTGATATATCAATCCATGGCCTCTTATACTGTTGTGATGAGGCCACACTCAGGTTGGAGGTTGGGTAGCCTCCAACCCGATGGCATGAACATCGATTTCTTGAACTTCCAGAGATGCCCCCCAGCCCCTTCACCATTACCCATCTCCTTTACCCCCTCACCTTATCTCCTTGCCTGCCTATCACTTCTCTCTGGTGCTGCTCCCCACTTTTCTTTTGTCCATGGCCTTCTGTTTTCTCCTGTTAAGATTTCCCCTTCATCAGCCCTGTATCTCTTTCACCAATCAACTTCCCAGCTCTATTTCATCCCTCCCCTCCCAGTTTCACCTCTCAACTTGTGCTTCTCTCTCCCCTCCCCCCCAACTTTTAAATCTACTCCTCATCTTTCTTTCTCCAGTCCTGCTGAAGGGTCTCAGCCCAAAATGTCGACTGTTCTCTTTTCCACAGATGCTACCTGGCCTGCTGAGTTCCTCCAGCATTTTGTGCACGTTGCTTAGATTTCCAGCATCTGCAGAGCTTCTCTTGTTTATGATACATATATATTTGTCTGGTTGTGTTTTTAACTAATGTTCTATATGCACACATATGTGAGGACTGTGCCTCAAAGCCATGCATTTGTCTATAGGAAGTCAGATGTCGGGGCAATGACTGGACCTCAGAGTCACAATGTCGCCTAGCAGATGTTGGAGGCCAGTCAACAGATGATCTCAGTAGGCTGGGTGGTCTGGGCCATTGTATTTATACTGATATTCTACATGGATTTGTTGACTTGTATACATCAAGTCGCGGTGCCACAGGTGGGTGAAGGTGGGGGGATGAGGTAGGCCTAGGGATTCTTATTATGTGCCTGTGATCTTGTGTGTGCTTACTGTGAGTGACTGTTGGTAATGTGTTTGAGCTCCTTGACCCTGTGGTAATGCAGTCTCCTTGGTTGTATTCATGTATGGTTAAATGACAATTAAACTTGAATTGAGTTAAATTGAAAAACGTTAAGAAGATTTAATCCTCCCTTTGGTTTACTACCTACCATCCCAATTCAGACACTGCTTCATCACATGCTAGCCAGACACTGGTGATGCTGCCAAATCAGAATACATTGCTACTTTCACTGTCTCGTCCAATACAGAGAATTCACAAATCAAGGGAGGACAAGAGTTAGCAATGAGGACGAAGTTTCCTTGTCTATGCTGGACTCATTGGAAAGAGGCTTTCATGCAATGGCAGATTTTCCCAAAGCAACTTGCAAACTAGCTGGATATCAATTTACTGTCCCTCTCGTCCTGATGTCACAGTAAGGCATGACATAGTCCGCCATTACAGACATTTACACTACACGCTGCATCCACAAAGCAAACAGCATTATGAAGGACCCTATGCACCCCTCATTCAAACTCTTCTCCCTCCTGCCGTCTGGGAAAAGGCACCGAAGCATTCAGGCTCTCACGACCAGACTATGTAACAGTTTCTTCCCCCAAGCTATCAGACTCCTCAATACTCAGAGCCTGGACTGACACTTTACTGCCCTATTGTCTTGTTTATTATTTATTGTAATGCCTGCATTGTTTTGTGCACTTTATGCAGTCCTGGGTAGGACTATATTCTAGCGTAGTTTTTTTTCCTATTTTTTTTTACGTAGCTCAGTCTAGTTTTTGTACCGCGTCCTGTAACACAATGGTCCTGAAAAAACGTTCTCATTTTTACTATGTACTGTACTAGCAGTTATGGTCGAAATGACAATAAAAAGTGACTTGACTTGACTATGAATATAACTGTTTCAGACTGTTCCTCAACTAATCTGCAAGGCAGCTGTTCATCAGTATTTACATTTCATTGTTAGGAAATCTTCATTCGGTCAAATGCGCTGAGAGCCACATTGCCACATCTGAACTTGATGCCTAGACTGATGTTGGTGGCCCAATTAGAGTTTGTATTTTTCATGATTTAACAGTGGATGTTAAAACTGAACGGCTGTCTTCTTTTTTTGTCCATAGGGCATTTAACTGTCAATCAAGTTGGTAGAGATGTGGAAACAGACTAGGTAAGGATGCCAGAATTCAGTGGCTGGAGGACACAATGAGATTTAACATCAATCCTAATGACAGTCATTACTATTCACTTTTACCCCTATTAAATAAACTCCAGAATTACAAATTTAAACTGTACAACCATCATGACAGAATTTAAACTCGAGTCTCTGGATGGTCAATCCAGAACTACCACTGCACCTTGCTGACTTTATACTTACAATTGTGTGGCTAAATACAGCTCCACTGTGTATTTAAGTTTGCTGATGACATTACTGTTATTGACCAAATCAAAGGTGGTAATGAGTTGGCATACAAGAGGGAGATTGAAGATCTGGTTGATTGGTCTAACAACAACCTTTCACTCAATGTAAGCAAATCCAAACAGCTGAGTATCAATTACAGGAGGAAGAAACCAGAAGTCCATGAACCAGTCCTCATCAAGGCAATGGAGATGGAAAGAGTCATTAGCTTTAATTTCCTTGGCATCAACATAACAGAGGATCTGTATGGGACTAGCATGCAAGTGTCAACACAAAAGCAGCTTGACAGCTTGCACAGACTTGGTGCGTCATCAAAAATGTTGACAAACTTTATAGAAGCACAGTGGAGAGTATCCTAACTGGTTGCCTCACAGCTTGGTATGGAAATACCAATACCCAGACCCGAAAAGGCAACAGAAAGTGGTGAATACACCCAGTCCATCACAGGCAAAGCACGCCACCACCGAGTACATTTACATGGAGCACTGCCACAGGAACACAGCATCCATCATCAAAGTGAAAATCTCAGAGAAAGATTGCAGTATCAGAGAGACATCAGAGACTGCTATACACTTTGCTTCATGGGAGCATATAGTTGCAAGAAGAAGTTTGTGAACCCTTTGCAATTACCTGGCTTTCTGCATTAATTACTCATAAAATGTGGTCTGATCTTCATCTAAGTCACAATTTGCTTAAACTAATAACACACAAACAAGTGAACTTCTTCTCATCAATACTGAGGATACCATTTGAACAATTACAGCCTAATTTCAAAAAAGTATGTGAACCTCCATGATAATGCCGTCTACAGATGTTATTTGGAGTCAGGTGTTCCAATTAATGAGATGAGATTGGAGGAGTGGGCTGTAGAGAGGTGCCCTGGCCTACAAAAAAGGCACACAAAGTCAGGCCACTGACAGTGCCTGCTCTTATC
This sequence comes from Hemitrygon akajei, assembly GCF_048418815.1. Lineage (NCBI taxonomy): Eukaryota > Metazoa > Chordata > Chondrichthyes > Myliobatiformes > Dasyatidae > Hemitrygon > Hemitrygon akajei. The sequence goes on along the minus strand of NC_133125.1, from coordinate 21,593,360 downwards.
AAGAAAGGCATGTTTATGTGAACCATGCCTTGGTCAAAACAACTTTTCAGAGGACTTTAGAAGAAGAATTGTACAGATGCAAGAAGAGCAAAAAAAATACAAAAGCATTTCCAAAGACCTGAGTGATCATCAGTCCACAGTAAGAGAAATTGTCCACAAATGGAGGAAATTCAGTAATGTTGCTTCTCTCCCTAGGAGTGGGTACCCTGCCAAGATCACAGCAAGAGAACAATGTGCAATAATGAAGGAGGTGAAAAAGAACCCAAGAGTAACAGCTAAAGACCTGTAGAAATCTCAAGAACTTGCTGAACTTTCTATTCATGGAAGGACATCAAGGAAGAAAGCACTGCTCTCCAAAAATAACACTGATTTGCAAAACACCACCTGCATGCTCCACAACACTTCTGGGACAATGTTCTGTGGACAGATGAAACAAAAGTTGAACTCTTCGGCAGAAATGCATAGCGCTATATATGGAGGAAAAAAGGGCATTGCACACCAACACCAAAACCTCATTCCAACTGTGAAGCATGGTGGAAGGAGCATCATGGTTTGGGGCAGCTTTGCTGCCTCAGGGCCTGGACAGCTTCCAATGAATTCCTGGACAGACTGCAAAGAGGGAACAATGAACTCAACATTGTATCGAGACATTTTACAGGAGAATGTCAGGGTAATGTCTGGAGAATGTCTGGTCGCCTCACTGTGGGAAGGACATGGAAACCATAGAAAGGGTACAGAGAAGATTTACAAGGATGTTGCCTGGATTGGGGAGCATATCTTATGAGAATAGGTTGAGTGAACTCGGCCTTTTCTCCTTGGAACGATGGAGGATGAGAGGTGACTTGATAGAGGTGTACAAGATAATGAGAGGCACTGATCATGTGGATAGTCAGAGGCTTTTCCCCAGGGCTGAAAAGGCTAGCACGAGAGGGCATAGTTTTAAGGTGCTTGGAAGTAGGTACAGAGGAGATGTCGGGGTAAGTTTTTTTTACGTAGAGAGTGATGAGTGCATGGAATGGGCTGCCAACAGCAGTGGTGGAGGCGGAAACTATAGGATCTTTTAAGAGACTCCTGGATGGTTACATGGAGCTTAGAAAAATAGAGGGCTATGGGTAAAGCCTAGATAGTTCTAAGGTAGGGACATGTTCAGCACAGCTTTGTGGGCCGAAGGGCCTGTATTGTGCTGTATGTTTTTCTATGTTTCTATGGTAGCGGTCCGTCACCTGAAGCTTAAAAGAAATCAGATGATGCAAAAAGACAATGATCCAAAACACAAGAGTAAATCAACAACAGAATGGTTTAAAAAGAAGAAAATTCATGTTTTGGAATGGCTAATTTAGAGTCCAGCCCGTAATCCAATTGAGATACTGTGACATGACCTGAAGAGGGTTGTTCATACAATATATCCCAGAAATATTGATGAACTGAAAGTTTTGTATGGCGGAATGGTCTAAAATTCTCCCCTGCCATTGTACAAGTCGGATCAGCAGCTACAGGAAACATTTGGTGGAGGTTGTTGATACTAAAGGAGGCTCTACCAATTATCAAATACAAGGGTTCACATACTTTTTCCACCCTGGACTGTGAATGATTAACTAATGTTCAATAAAGACATAAAAAATACAAACACAAGGAAATCTGCAGATGCTGGAAATTCAAGCAACACACACAAAATACTGGTGGAACACAGCAGGCCAGGCAGCATCTATAAAAAAATAAAATTACTTGTTGATATTAGTTCAGGCAGACTGTGTTTGTCTACTATTGTAAAATAGATTAAGATCAGACTACTTTTTTATGAGCAATTAATACAAAAAATTAGGTAATTGCAAAGGGTTCACAAACGTTTTCTTGCAACTGCAGCACACCCCTGCTATTTTGGATGCAGTGCTGCAGTCCAATGCTTTCACTATTTTGCACAAAGACAGGACAGCTCAGTATTTTAAAGTTGGAGGAGATGGAGTATGCTTTATGATTAACTCATTACAGTGGACAGACTTGGTGGTCGTGGCTCAGTCCTGCTCACCTGACCTGGGACATCTAGCAGTCAAATGTCATCCATTTTATCTGCCGAGGAAGTTTTCTGCCATCACCCAGGTAACGGTGTACATTCCGCCTCAGGCAAATGTCAGGCAGGCGCTGGAGGAGCTGAAAACTGAACAGCAGTAACAAAACAGCGCACCCTGATACCTTCCCTATCATTGCAGGAGATTTCAACCAGGCCAGTTCAAAAGAAGTCTCTGAACAACTACCACCAACATATCACCTGTGGAACCAAAGGAACCAACATACTTAACCACTGTTATACCACCATCAAGAACATTTACCATGCCACCCCACGTTCATACCTTGGAGAATCCAATCACTTAGCTACACTTCTACTCCGAGCGTATAGGCAAAGACTAAAGACTGCAGCAACAGTGGTGAGGACCAAGGTGGTGTGATCAAGTAAGGAGGAGGAGTACTCAGAGGACTACTTTTGAGTCAGTGGACTGGACGATGTTCAGGGTTTCAACTTCAAATCTGAATGAACATCCCATAGTTGTCACTGATTTTATCAAGACCTATGTCAATAAGTGCGTGCCTTCGAGAACATATTGGACATACCCAAACCAAAAGCAATGGATGAGATCTGAGGGCTAGATCTGTGGCATTAAAGACTGGTCATCAAGAACTGTACAAGAATTCCAGGTACAACTTACAGAAGGCTATTTTAAGAGCAAATAAACCCCAATTCTGATTGAAGTTAGAGGCTGAATTGGACGTGTGTGAGCTCTAATTCCTGCAAGGCAAAATCTAACATCATGAATGGAAAAATGCTTCACTCCTAGATGAGCTCAACACCTTTTATACATGCCTTGAAAGGGAGAATTAAACTACACAAGTGCAAATCCCCACAGCATCTGGTGACCCTGTGATCTATGTGTTGGAGCTCAATATCAGAACATCTTTCAAGACAGTGTACCCTCGCAAGAAATCAGGCCCTGATGGTATACCTGCTGAGGCATTGAAAACCTGTGCTAAGCATCTGGCGGGAGTGTTCAAGGACATCTTCAATCTCTCACTGCTGTAGTCAGAGGTTCCCATTTGTTTCAAAAGGGCAACAATCATACCATTGCCTGAGGACAGGGTGAGCTGCCTCAACAACTACTGTGAAGTGCTTTAAGAAGTTGGTCATGGCCAGAATAAACTCTAGCCTAAACAAGGACCTGGACCGGCTGCAATTTGCCTATTGCCACAATAGGTCTACAGCTGATGCAAACTCATTGGCTCTCCACTCGCCTTGGATCACCTGGGCAATAGCAATAAACAATATACATTCCTCATATGTGTATGTATATACACATACACACATATATAATATTTCTTACTATGATTTATTTTATACTATGTATCACAAAGTTCTGTTGCTGCGAAAGAAATTTCACAACATATGCCAGTGATATTAAACCTGATTCTGATTATTCTGATATTAAGATTGAGTTGTCTTAAGTTCACTAGAAAATTAAGCTAAGTGGGTGAACAGAGGCAGGCATTCAAACAGATGGTTTATAAGACTCAGTAGGAATTTGACCCAATTAGAAAGAGGGGAATTCCATGAGAATGAGGTACAAACTGTGGTTAATAAAGGAGATCAAGAATTAGTTAAATTGAGAAAAGAAGCACAAAAAGTGGCAAGATATGGTTGACTTGGATGTTTCTTGGTCCAACGGAGAACAGAAAGTTCGTAAGAACAAGGAAAACTGATTTTGAAGTAAAACTTGAACATAATATCAAAACAAACGGCATGAATTTTTATGGATATAAAAATAAAACGGCAATTTAAGTAGGTGTGGGATCTCTAGTTGAATTAATAATAGGAAACAAAGAAACAGCATTTTGTTAAACGAATACTTTGTATCAGTCTTTACCATGGAGGACATTGCAAACATCCCTAAAATAACAAATAGGCTAATTTCACACAACTGAGAGGAACTTATAAAAATCACAGTCACAAGGAATAGAATATTATAGAGAAACTCACAGGACCAAAGTCTAGGACAAATTATACTCAAGGATTTTAAAGGAAGTGACTGCAGAGACAATTAATCTATCATTTGAAAGTTTTCAAAACTGACTAAATTTTAGGAGAGTACAAGATTGGAAAAAAGCCAATAGTCTTAGAGAAAGACAATAGGCAGGGAACTATTGTCCAGCTAGTTTAACATCGATATTTGGAAAAAACCTAGAGTCAATAATTAAACAGGAAATAAGTCATCATTTACTAAAGCTGAATATAACCAAGTCTGGCCAACATGGTTTTATGGAAGATAAATCACTACTGACAAATTTTGTGATTTCTTTAATGATGTAACCAGGAGAATTAATAGAGGAAAACTGGTGGATATTGTACTTACATTTCTAAAAGACATTTAACATTATGCCACATAAGAGGCTAGCATATAAATTAAGAGCCAAAGTACTAGAGGAAGTAAATTAGCATGGATTGAAAACTAGCTCTGACTGAGAAACTAAAGTTTGAAACAAAATATTCTGCAGGGACTTAACTAGTGGAGTACTCCAGAGATCAGTTCTTGGCTTTCAATTGTTTACTATTCACATTAAATCATCTGGAGCGGACAAAATACAAGGCTTCCAAGGTTGCCAGATATGAAAATAGGTGGAAAGCAGGGTAAAAGAAACAAAGTTTTAGAATTAAAAGCAATTAGGAATAACTTTCAGCCTTCAGTAATGAGAAACTAATGCTATAATTGCTCCCTTATTTGGGTGAGAATACTTAAGTCCCATTGCCAGAAAACATAATTCATTATTAACAACACACACAAAAGGCTGGAAGAACTCAGCAGGGCAGGCAGCACCTATGGAAAAGTGTACACAGTCGATGTTTCAGGCCAAAACCCTTCTTCAGGTCCTGGTAAACTAGGCACAAGTTCCTTACAGTTCCATGAAATAACCTTTAAATTTATTGGGAAGTTGTTGATGAGTTCCTGTTTTAATAAAACCAGAGCTACTTTCAGGGCTTGCCCAATGTTAGGTGAACTTTGGCCTAGTATAGTATCAGTTGAATAGATAACGCAGAACTGTAAATGAACAAAGTCAATTAATAGACTTTAAAAGAGATAATCTGCAAACAGATTTTAATAAACATGCCTCACACAACATTAAGATATTTCACCAAGCGAATGTTCTTGGAACATGCTCAGTAAGCTGGTTAAACAAGGACCATGGCTGTGATTTGGACTAGTTTCTAATTGAGTTACCAGGGCTGTGAACACCGTCAGGCTATTTGAAATATCAAGCAGCATAACTAAATTTGCTCCTGTCTACAAGTCAGTCATACATAATCTTTCTATTAGTTTAAATGGATAGCTTTCAGAGGCAAGAAATGTGGTAGATTTGTGTTTCTTTTATTACAATTTGGTCATGGAAATTATGAATACAATATCCTTACTTGAAAATACAGTGGATTCTGGTTAATTGGGACACACTGGGACCAGTACATCTTGGCTGAATTAAGTGGCTGCCGCAATTAGCCGAGGTATCATGGAAATAGTTAAAAATGTAAAAAAAATTAAAACCACCAATTATCTGAGTAACATGCATTTAAGTGAAATCCAGAACAAATTAGAACATTACCAATACTACTATAATACTATAAAACTGTGTATTCATTCTTAGCTATCAGTGTAATTCATCCAGTGTACACTGACCTGTTCTTTTGATTGGCTGTACATGAATAAAATCAGTGCAGACATCTACTGCAGATGTCTACAATGCTATCGACAACTACATCCTCCAAATCCTCATTTTTATTGTAACATTCAATATTATTGTTGATACCTTGAAATTCTTCATGGTTCCTAACTTGTTGAAGTAGTGAGATCGTTTCATTTTCACTGTCAAGCATTTCTGGCATCTCCAAGCCTCAGTGCTTGAAACTGCAGTAAGCAAAACAATTCTGAATTGTCTTACTGCTATCAGCATCAAAAATCATTGCTTTTTGAACAGACATATATGCAATTGACACTATTAAAATTTGTTCACTCTTAGCATGGTGTAGTGTCTAACAGACACATAAGTGCATATGAACTAATGCTGGTCAGAAACTGTTCAGCAATTGAAGGAACTCTCAGCTATTTTCTCAATTAATTATTGTTCTTTAAAAGTTATTCCGAATAAACAGCCGATTAACCAATGGCAAAATTAACCTGAATCCACTGTATTTAGATTTATCTTCTTTACCTTACCCAAAAAGCTTCCTATAAACTGTGAAAATTATATGGCCCTTTCATTTCCCACAGAATTTTCTAAGGAATCTGTAACACTGCCCAAAATAACTTTGGTTCTATTGCGAGACATCCTTCCAGTAATCTATAAACAATGACCTACAACTGTTAATGCATCAATGTTTGATTTTCAGAACTTTAAAATCAACCAGATGAACATGTTTTGGAATTATTACATGAATTATTTTTCCAGAAACAAGACACTACTAGCATAGCAAAATGCAATACAATTAATTGTGGTTTTGTGTTTGTTTTTTTAGAAAATGAACTCTATGTATTATATACAGTTGCAAGAAAAAGTTTGTAAACCCTTTGCAATTACCTGATTTTCTGCATTAATTACTCATAAAATGTGGTCTGATTTTCATCCACGTCACAATAATAGACAAACACAATCTGCCTAAACTAATAACACACACACACACACACACATCTCATCAATACTGAGTACACCATTTGAACAATAACAGTCTAGGTTCAGAAGAGTATGTAATGCCTTTTACAAAAGCTATTTGGATTCAGTTGTTCCAATTAATGAGATGAGATTGGAGATGTGGGTTGCAGAGGTGCCCTGCCCTATAAAAAAAGACAAAAGAAAGTCAAGTTACTGACACAGCCTGCTCTTCTCAAGGAAGATCTGTTTATGTGAACCATGCCTCAAAAATAACTTTCAGATGACCTTAGAAGAATTGTAGAGATGCAAGAAACTGTAAACGGCTACAAAAGCATTTCCAAAGACCTGAGTGTTCATCAGTATACAGTAAGAGAAATTGTCTACAAATGGAGGAAATTCAATACTGTTGCTACTCTCCCCAGGAGTAGGCATCCTGCAAAGATCACAACAAGAGCACAACGTACAATACTGAAGGAGTGAAAAAGAACCCCAAGGAGAACAGCAAAAGACTTGCAGAAATCTCAAGAAGTTGCTGAAGTCTCTGTTCATGGAAGGACACCAAGGAGGAAACCACTACTCTCCAAAAATAACACTGATTTGCAAAAGACCACCTGGATATTCCACAACACTTCCGGGACAATGCTCTGTGGACAGATGAGACAGAAGTTGAATTTTTTAAGCATAAATCTACTCCACTATACATGGAGGAAAAAAGGCAAGGCACACCAACACCAAAACATCACCCCAGCTGTGAAGCATGGTTTAAGGAGCAACATGGGTTGGGGTTTGCTTTGCTGCCTCAGGGCCTGGACAGCTTGTAATTGTTGAGGGAACAATGAATTCAATCGTGTATCAAGATATTTTACAGGAAAATGTCAGGATAGCAGTCCATCACCTGAAGCTTAATAGCAATTGGATGATACAATAAGACAATAATCTGAAAGACAAGAATAAATCAACAATTGAATCGTTTAATAAGAATAAAATTCATTTCTTGGAATGGTCAAGACAGAGTCCAGACCTTAACCTAATTGGGATGCTGTGACATGACCTGAAGAGGGCTGTTCATGGAATGTATCCCAGAAGTACTGATGAACTGAAACAGTTCTATATGGCAGAATGGTCTAAAATTCCTCTCGCCATTGTGCAAGTCTGATCAACAGCAACAGGAAACGTTTGGTAGAGGTTATTGTTGCTAAAGGAGGTTCTACCAGTTATTAAATACAAGGGTTCTCATATGTTTTTCTGTCTGGACTGTGAATGATAAAACGATGTTTTCAATAATGAGATGAAAAGTAAAATTGTTTGTGTGTTATTAGTTTATACAGATTGTGCTTGTCTATTATTGTGACTTAGATGACAATCAGACCACATTTTGAGTAATTGGTACAGAAAACCAGCTAAGTACAAAGGGTTTAGAACCCTTTTCTTGCAACTGTACTATACTGTACACCTCATTTTGAAGAAACCACTGTTTATCATTATTAAATATCCATACTTCACTTTCCTCCTCACTGTGAGCCATTCCCTGTAAGTTTTAATGAAAAACATCTGAGAGGCTAGGCTAGCTGGATCCTTTTTCTTTATTTAAAAGGACATTCAAATTTTACTTTTGCCTAAAGATTTTTCAAAACAAGTTCCTCAAACACTCTCCCTGATTTATAAACAAAATAGTGTCAATACACATCTGATTACAAATACATAGATTATTTATGAACACCTTTAGGTCCAAAGAATTGACTCAGGGACAATTGATTAAAGATAGAGCGTAATAGTGCTACATAATAGTGTTATCCCATGTTTGGAATTTTGTAGAGTAAAGAAAGCTGGTCAAATCTGTTACTTGAACTGGCTTCCACTTAAGTAGCTATTCCTGCATAAACTAGGGCGGTAAATATTGTTGCTGCCTTGCCACTTTACCTACACAAGTGAAATTAGAGGCTTCCTCCCATGTAAAGTCAGGAGCTATGAAATAGGTCTCTGGCAGATTGAAGGAAATAGCTTTGGACTTATCAATATTTAACTGGCGAGGTGAGAGTTGGGGGATCTTGGTTAACCAAGATGACAACAAAAATGAACTATGCTTATGTTCTGAGGAAAAGGCCAAGCCATGGATGTCCTGATTGGCAAGACCATTCTTATATGAACAAAATTAGGCCAATCGGTCCATTGAGTCCACCAATCACTTAAACATGGCCAATTTTTTTTTCTTCAACTCCATTGTCCCACCATCTCCCTGGAACCCCTAAACCATTTACAAATCAATAACATACCAGTTTCTACCTTAAATTCACCTCCACTTGGCCTCCATAGCCCTCTATGGCAATAAATTTGATAAATTCACCACCCTCTTGCTGAAGAAATTTCTCTGCATTTCAGTTACAAAGGGAGATCCCTTTTGCCTGAGTAAGTGCCCAAGAATCCTAGATTCTCCTGCTAATGGAAACCACCTTTCCACATCCGTTTCATCCACGCCTTTCTGTAAATAATGGTTTCAATGAGATCCTTCCTCCAATCCTGAATTAAAGTATAGGTCCAGAAACAGCAAATGCCTCAATATTTTAATGAAATATTGGAATCATTGCCAAGAAGTTGTCTTACCTAGCCTTCCAAGTTATACTCTGGAATAAAATCCCAAACTCAAAATGTTAACGATTTCCTTGGTAATTAGGAGAAGCTAATTAAATTTCAAGAACTAGCAGGAGGCCTATGATTAACATTTTGAACTCGGCAATGATACCATTTTCCAATTTCTCTAGATCCTTAAATTGTTCCTGTGGATTTGGGGATTATAAAGGTGTCCACATTATTTGAACAAGAAGGGAGAGAGAAAAAAATTACTAACCTATTGACCGAATGTCATTGGTTGGGAAAATATTGGCATCTATCAAGAGGAATACCACATACCACAAAATAATAACAGGACTAAACAAAGTCAATATATTTGTATGGAGGGGGAAAATCATATCCAACTAATCTTCTGGAGCTCTTTGACTGCCACAAATAGAAAAGGGGAAAAACAGTAGAAGTGCCATACTTGGATTTTTGGAAGTACTTTGGTGAGGCCCTGTAGGGGAGTAGCAAAGTTAGGGCTTATGGAATTGAGGGCAACATAGTGACATAGACTGAGGATTAGTTATTGGACAGAATGCAAAGAGTCACAACAAACAGTTCCTTTTCAGATTGGCAGGGTGCAATGAATAAGTACCACAAGGATTGGTGCTCAAACACCAGCAATTCACAATCTACATCAATGCTTCGGCTGTAGCTACACAATGTAATATTTTCAAGTTCACAATGATTAAAAACAAAATTAATTGTGATTATAATTACAAAGTTGGGTATGATAAAGAAGCTTGAAGGTGATATATACTAAGAGTGAGTAGGAGAGAGATTGGTGGATGGAACATGGAAAAATATGATGTCATTCACTTCAGTTCACATAAAAGCAGAATCTTTATAAAATGGCAAGAGACTGAATAGTGTTGCTATTCAAAGGAATCTTTGTGTGTTTGTTCTAAAGCCCAATATTCAACAAGTGATTGGGAAAGCAAATGGTTTACTGGCCTTTCTTATTAGCGATTTAATTATAAGACTAAGGAAGTCATTGCAATTGTACAGAGTCTTGATGTTACCACATCTGGAGAATTATGCAGAGTTTTTGCTTCCTTATGTAAGAATGGATACAGTATGTTTGTCACAGAGGAACTGCCGTGAAGATTCACTCTATTGGTTCCATATATGGGAAACTTGGCATACAAGGAGAGGTCATGTAAACAGTGATTGTACTCTCCAAAGTTAAAAGAATGAGGGGAAATCTCATTGAAATTTACAATTTTTATTTTAAAAGATCTTGACAGTCCTGCATTGAAAATTGTTCTACCAATTGGGAGAAGACATTGCAAGGAGATGACAAATAAAAGTACTTTACTAAGAGGGCAGCAAACATTAGCAATTCTCTGGCCTGGACCAGTGTGGAAAGCAAGTCATTACTTTAATTCAAAAAAGAGATCAATTGATTTTTGGGGATTAAAGGAACCAACAGATCTGGGGATAATGGTAGAAAAATGGTTCAGAAGGAGTAATTCAGCTGTGATCTTGATGAAATGCAATATAGTCTCAAAAAACTGCATGATCAATGCCTGCTCCTACTTCACAGGCTGTGTTGGAAAACCTGGTGGGAACCTCAGGACTCACACTACTAGGTTCAGGAACAGTTGTTATCTCTCAACCATCAGGCTCCTGAGCCAAAGGGGATAACTTCAATTGCCCCACCATTGAAATGTTCCCACAACCAATAGACTCACTTTCAAGGACTGATCAACTCATATTCTCAATACTTATTATTTATTTATTTATTTATTATTACTTTTTTCTTTTGCTCAATTTGTTTTCTTTTACGCACTGATTGAATGCCCAAGTTGATGCAGTCCTTCACTGATGGTGTGATGGTTATTATTCTATTTTTTTCAAGATTCAAAAACTTTATTGTCATTCTAACCGTACATCAGTTCTGCAGGGCAGAATGAGACAGCATTTCCCAAGAGCAGTGCAATCATAACATAACAAACGCAACACTAAATAATAAACGCAACAATAAATAAAAAAACACAACAGCCACATGTCAGTTAAAAACAACTTATAAGTGTCCAGTGCAAGTTAAAAGTGTCCAAAGCAGAGTCAGGTAGAGCAGCTATTTAGCAGTGTGACTGCCTGTGGGAGGAAGCTGGTTAGTAGCCTTGTGGTTTTAGTTTTGATGCTCCTGTAATGTTTATCTGATGGCAGAAGAACAAACAGTTCACAGAGAGGGTGTGAGGGGTCTTTAATGATGTACCGTGTCTTCCGGAGGCATCGACTCTGAAAGAGGTCTTGGACAGAAGGTAGAGATACCCCAATAACCTTCTCTGCTCCCCTAGCCACCCTCTGCAAGGCTTTTTTGTTGGCAGCACTGCAGCTGGAGTACCAGGTTGTGAAGCAAAAGTTCAGCACACTCTCAACCACGCCTCTGCAGAATGTAGTTAAGATGTTAGTGGGGAGTGATGCTTGTTTAAGCTTCCTCAGAAAGTGCAATCTCTGCTGGGCTCGTTTCACAATCCCAGTGGTGTTCCTGGACCAGGTGAGATTGTCCAAGATCTGCACCCCAAGGAATTTGATGTTTTCCACTCTCTCCACTATGGAGCCGCTGATGCTGAGGGGTGTGTGCTCAGGCTGAGACTGTCTGAAATCGACAATCACCTCCTTGGTTTTGGTGATATTAAGCATCAAGTTGTTGTCACTGCACCAGCTCTCTAGGTGTTTGACCTCCTCCATGTACATTGTTTCATCATTTTTGCTGATGAGCCCCACCACTGTGGTATCATCAGCAAATTTAATGATCAGGTTCTCCTTGACTCTGGCTGCTCAGTCATGTGTTAGCAGTGTAAACAGCAATGGGCAAAGCATACAGCCTTGTGGGGATCCAGTGCTCAGTGTGATGGAGTCAGAGATGTTCCTGCCAACACGGACTGACTGTGGTCTCTCTGTCAAGAAATCCAGAATCCAGCGACACATGGCAGTGTTAAGGCCAAGCAGCGACAGTTTCTCCACTAGTCTCTGTGGGATGATGGTATTGAATGCTGAACTGAAATCAAATGTACAGGATTCTGGGATAAGTGTCTTTGTTGTCCAAGTGAGAGAGAACTGTGTGCAGTGTGGTGGATATTGTGTCCTCCGTAGAGTGATTTGGCCGATAAGCAAACTGTAGAGGATCCAGCGATGAGGGGAGGCTGGCTGTGATATGAGGCTTGACAAGCCGTTCAAAACATTTCATCACTATGGGGTCAGGGCAACGGGACGGAAATCATTCAGTCAGGCTACAACTGATTTCTTTGCTACAGGGATGATTGTGGAGGTTTTGAAGCATCTGGGGACTAAGGGAGATGTTGAAAATGTCTGTCAGGACATCTGCTAATACATCAGCACATTCCTTGAGCACACGTCCAGGGATGTTGTCAGGACCTCCCACTTTTCCTGGGTTAACCCTGGCAAGGGTCCTCCGTGTTTGCTCTGAATCAATGATTGGGGCCAGCTGGTCAGATGGTAAGAAGGGACTGGCTCTCCCCCTTGCTGTAGTGTTTGATGCTTCGAAGCATGCAAAGAATTTGTTAAGCCTGTTAGGAAGAGAGGCATCGCTGTCATCAGTTTTCTGCCTGATCTTGTAGTCTGTCAGAGCTTTAATTCCCTGCCACATCCGTCTGGTATCACCTGTGTCACAGAAGTCTCCGTGTATTTTGTCCGCGTAGGCCCTTTTCGCTTTCCTGATCCCTAGTGAAAGCGCAGACCTGGCTGAGCGAAGCGCACTCCTGTCCCCCGATCTGTAGGCTGTGTCACGGGCCTTCAGTAGTGAATGCACCTCTGTTGTCATCCATGGCTTTTTGCAGTGAAAGTTTTCATCACAGTGACATCCTCCGTGCATTTGGCTATGTAGCTGATTACTGCCTCCGCATACTCCTTAATGTCTAAATGGTCATCATAGGAGGCTGTTGTTTTGAATATGTCCCAGTCTGTGTGCAAAAAACAGTCTTGTAGTGCTGATGCTGCTCCTTTTGGCCAGACCCTTATCTGTCTTTTCTCTGCTCTCACACATTTAAGCAGTTTAAGCAGTAGTTTATATGCTGGTGTTAACATGACAGATATGTGGTGTTATGAATGTACCACAGCTCTGAGGGGCCGAAGGGTGCGGGATCAGCCCTCTCCTTCCGGAGAATCGCAAGATCGCTATTAATTCGGGTCTTGGACCCAGGAAATGAGAGACAATGCAATGGATTTGACCATTGTTCTTAGAGACACCTGTGTGAATTGCAACTCTATAGTACGTGCCAGCTATCAGGGACATGTACACCCTCGGGCAATGTGGGGTGGGGATTGTATCACCCTACCTTGAGTGACATCTACAAATCTGCCAGTCACGATAAAAGGGGACAGCAGGAGGCAGTAAGCCAGCGACGCACCAGACGGAGACACCATCGCTCATCGCTCCCGTAAGGACGGGAAGCTGTTCGGGAGCCACGTGTGATTCGGTTCCCCTAGCTAGGGAATCGAGTGGCTGATAACCCCGAAAAGGATTCCGAACTGACAACGGGGAACTCATGTTCCCGATTCAACGATTTGAGTCCAACAGGCTGGCAAGTTTATTTTCTCTCTCCAACACGTGAGCCCCAGCGGTCTCCGAAAGGCTAAAAGCCTGCATGAACTTCAGAGACTTCGGACAATAGTTTTACCCCTAGACAAACGATAGAGCTACTTCGTATTGTTGATTATTACTATACCCGTGCTTTAGATTGAGTATTGACGACGTATATTATCTGAATGTTTGTATTAACCTTACTTTTGTGCCCCTTTATAAATAAAAACGTTTAAAAATAGTACCATCAGATTTCAGCGGACCTCTCTATCTTTGCTGGTAAGTGACCCAGTTATGGGGTTCATAACAGTGGTCAGAGTGGCCAAGATGGGGGCGGAGGACTGCTTTGTATGCCTGTGGGATGTTTGTATAAACCAAGTCCAGTGTTGTCTCCCCTGGTTTTGGTTTTGGTTTGGCGTGTTGGATTTCCTGTTAGGGAATGCGATAGGTCAGCTGACAGATGTATGTGTTGGGGAGCACTTCGGGTCCAGTGATCACAATAGCATTAGCTTCAATATAATTATGGAGAAGGACAGGACTGGACCTAGAGTTGAGATTTTTGATTGGAGAAAGGCTAACTTTGAGGAGATGCGCAGGGATTTAGAGAGAGTGGATTGGGTCAAGTTGTTTTAAGGGTGAAATTATGAGGGTACAGAATCTTTATGTTCCTGTTCGGTTGAAAGGAAAGGTTAAAGGTTTGAAAGCGCCATGGTTTTCAAGGGATATTAGAAACTTGGTTTGAAAAAAGAGGGATGTCTACAATAGATATAGGCAGCATGGAGTAAAGGAATTGCTCGAGGAATATAAAGAATGTAAAAGGAAACTTAAGAAAGAGATTAGAAAAGCTAAAAGAAGTTACGAGTTTGGTTTGGCAAATAAGGTGGAAGTAAATCCGAAAGGCTTCTACAGTTATATTAAAAGCAAGAGGATAGTGAGGGATAAAATTGGTCCCTTAGAGAATCAGGGTGGTCAGCTATGTGTGGAGCCGAGGGAGATGGGAGAGATTTTGAACGATTTCTTCTCTTCGGTATTCACTAAGGAGAAGGATATTGAATGGTGTAAGGTGTGGGAAACAAGTAAGGAAGTTATGGAACCTATGACAATTAAAGAGGTGGAAGTACTGGCGCTTTTAAGAAATTTAAAAGTGGATAAATCTCCGGGTCCTGACCGGATATTCCCCAGGACCTTGAGGGAAGTTTGTGTAGAGATAGCAGGAGCTCTGACGGAGATCTTTCAGATGTCATTAGAAATGGGGATTGTGCCGGAGGATTGGCGTATTGCTCATGTGGTTCCATTGTTTAAAAAGGGTTCTAGAAGTAAGCCTGGCAATTATAGACCTGTCAGTTTGACATCAGTGGTGGGTAAATTAATGGAATGTATTCTTAGAGATAGTATTTATAATTATCTGGATAGACAGGATCTGATTAGGAGTAGCCAGCATGGATTTGTGCGTGGAAGGTCATGTTTGACAAACCTTATTGAATTTTTTGAAGTAGTTACGAGGAATGTTGACAAGGGTAAGGCAGTGGATGTAGTCTATATGGACTTCAGCAAGGCCTTTGACAAAGTTCCACATGGAAGGTTAGTTAAGAAGGTTCAGTCGTTAGGTATTAATGCTGGAGTAATAAAATGGATTCAACAGTGGCTAGATGGGAGATGCCAGAGAGTAGTGGTGGATAATTGTTTATCGGGATGGAGGCCGGTGACTAGCGGGGTGCCTCAGGGATCTGTTTTGGGCCCAATGTTGTTTGTAATATACATAAATGATCTGGATGATGGGGTGGTAAATTGGATTAGTAAGTATGCTGATGATACTAAGGTAGGAGGTGTTGTGGATAATGAGGTGGGTTTTCAAAGCTTGCAGGGAGATTTATGCCGGTTAGAAGAATGGGCTGAATGTTGGCAGATGGAGTTTAATGCTGAGAAGTGTGAGGTTCTACATTTTGGCAGGAATAATCCAAATAGAACATACAGGGTAAATGGCAGGGCATTGAGGAATGCAGTGGAACAGAGAGATCTAGGAATAACAGTACATAGTTCCCTGAAGGTGGAGTCTCATGTAGATAGGGTGGTGAAGAAGGCTTTTGGAACGCTGGCCTTTATAAATCAGAGCATTGAGTACAGAAGTTGGGATGTAATGTTAAAATTGTACAAGGCATTGGTAAGGCCAAATTTGGAATATTGTGTACAGTTCTGGTCACCGAATTATAGGAAAGATATCAATAAATTAGAGAGAGTGCAGAGACGATTTACTAGGATGTTACCTGGGTTTCAGCACTTAAGTTACAGAGAAAGGTTGAACAAGTTAGGTCTCTATTCATTGGAGCGTAGAAGGTTGAGGGGGGATTTGATCGAGGTATTTAAAATGTTGAGAGGGATAGATAGAGTTGACGTGAATAGGCTGTTTCCATTGAGAGTAGGGGAGATTCAAACGAGAGGACATGATTTGAGAGTTAGGGGGCAAAAGTTTAAGGGAAACACGAGGGGGTATTTCTTTACTCAGAGAGTGATAGCTGTGTGGAATGAGCTTCCTGTAGAAGTAGTAGAGGCCAGTTCAGTTGTGTCATTTAAGGTAAAATTGGATAGGTATATGGACAGGAAAGGAGTGGAGGGTTATGGGCTGAGTGCGGGTAGGTGGGACTAGGTGAGATTAAGAGTTCGGCACGGACTAGGAGGGCCGGAATGGCCTGTTTCCGTGCTGTGATTGTTATATGGTTATATGGTTTTGAAATCCACATATTGCGGGAATTTCGGGAACACAGTCTTTAAGCTGGTGTGGTTAAAGTCCCCAGCAATCACCACAAAGCTGTCAGGATGTGTAGTCAGTAGCTCACTGATGGCTTCATGTAGGCCTCCCAGTGCTTCGTTAGCATTAGCCTCAGCATTGGCACTGGGAGCTACGTAAACAGCTGCCACAAGCATGATGGTGAATTCCCTCGGCAGATAGAACGGCCGGCATTTCACAATGAGAAATTCAGCCAGCGGTGAGCAGTGTTTAGCAGCTACTGTAGCGTTCACACACCAGTCTTTGTTTATATAAATACACAGACCTCCTCCTCGGCTCTTGCCGGAGCTAGCTGCCTCTCTGTCCGCACGAAACGATGTCATTCCCTCTAGCTGTATCGCCGCATCCAGTATGTTGTCATGGAGCCAGGATTCCGTTAAGACATACCCACAGCAGTCTTTAAATTTCTTGTGTGTTTCTCTCAGCAGACGCAGCTCATCCAGCTTGTTGTCGATGGAGCGGACATTTGAAAGCAGGAGGGATGGTACCACTGGCCTGGTGGGGTTAGCTTTTAGCCTAGCATGAATGCCGGCCCTCTTACCCCTCCTCTGTCTTCTCTCACAGCGCTTTTGCTTCCTCCTCCCTCGGGAAGCAACTGACTTGGTAGCGGATAGTAGTCCGTAACGGTGTAAACTGTCCATGTCACACCAGAACTCGTCAGTTTTTCCAACATTGTATGCCCTGATGTTAACGAGCATATTCCGACTGTATGTTATGCGTCTAGAACAAACAGAACATGTATTTGGGTCATATATGTACCTGGATAATAAATTTACTTTGAAATTTGAGAGATACATCAAACTGATGTCTCTTTTTAATCGGAAGAAATCCAGCATCGTTATCAGCTCTGAGCTCACAGAAACTACTTGAACACTTCTAAAGTCCAGAGAAGTCTCATCAGAAGTGGTCTTTGTGGAAGAGTTGCTGCCAAAAAGCTATTCCTCTGAAGTGGAAACAAAGCCAAGAGACTCATCTATGCACAAAAACACAAGGACTGGTGTACCAAGTGCTCTGGACTGACGAGTCAAAATTTGATATTTTTGGCTCAAATGGGAGGCAGTTTGTCTGTAGAAGAACTGGAGAGTGCTTACACGGATGAATGTCTGCAGTCAACAGTTAAGAACCGCAGAGGTTCCCTGTAAGTTTGGGGCTGCATTTCTGCAAAATGGAGTTGGTGATCTGGTCAGAATTAATAGAAACCTCAATGCTGAGAAGTACATGTAGATTCCCATCCATCACTCAATACCATCATGGTACTGAGTGATCAGTCCCAACTTCATTCTGCAGCAGGACAATGACTCCAAACACATGGCCAAGGTCATAAAGAACTATCTTCAGTAAAAAGATTAACAGATGGTATGGCCTCCACAGAGCCGTGATTTCAACATCATCGAGACTGTCTGGGATTACCTGGAGAGACAGAAACAAGCGAGACAGCCAAAGCCTGCAGAAGAACTGTGGCAAGTTCTCCAAGATGCTTGGAACAAGCTACCAATCGATTTTCTTATAAAACTGTATGACAGTATACTAAGAGAATTGATGCCATCTTAAAGGCAAAGGATGGTCACACCAAATAATGATGTGATTTAGTGTTTTTTTTTACTGTTTACTGCTATTTATAGTAACATTTCGATATTTTAAAACTTTTCTTTATTCTGAAACCATCTTTGCTTTATAGAATTTTTTTTACATGTGCCTTAGGCTTTTACATAATACTGGAAATGCTATCACAAGGTAGGCACATCAGCACCACTGCTTCTTTGAAGTTTGCAATGATTTAGCATATCATCTAAAACTCTGACAAACTTCTGTAGATTCACATTGGCGAGTACCCGTTACTGGTAACATCATGGACCAGTATGGAAATGACAATGCCCAGGAATAGAAACGTTTACAAAACGTGGTGGAAACATTCCAGTCCATCACAAGCAAATCCTCAGCAACATTGAGCACACTTACAAGGAGCGCTGACACAAGGAAGCAGCGTTCATCATCAAGGATCCCCATCATCCAAGCCATGTTCTCTTCTCACTACCACCATCAGGCAAGAGGTATGGGAGCCTTTAGTCCCATAAAACCAGGTTTAGGAACAGTTATTACCCTATAACCATAAGATTTCTGAAGCAGCATGGTTCACTCACTTCAATGCTGAACTGACTCCACAACTATAGACTGACTTTCAAGGACTCTACAATTCATGTTCTCAGTATTATTTACTTTCTTTATTATTTGCATGATTTGTCTCTTTTACACATTGGTTTGTTTGTAAGTCTTAATGTATCTATTTTCCATAAGGTCTATTGTACTCCTTTATTTCCCTCTTTAGGCCAACAAGAAAATGAATCTCAGTATATGGTGACATATGCGTACTTAGATAATATATTTACTTTGAACTTTGAACCTCAAATCTGCATTTCAGAAAACATGCAGTAACCTTTCACCCTTTGCAGTTGTATTCTGTAACTGCAAATTGTCCAAATGTGGGTTTTCTCTGGGTGTTCCAGTTCCCTCTCACATTCTAAAGACACACGGTTGAGATTTTTGAGTTGTGGACAAGCTATGTTGGTGCCAGAAGCACGGGAACACTTGTGGGCTTCCCAGCACAATCCTCGCTGATTTGATAGAAATGACACATTTCACTGTAAGCTTCAATATACATGTGACAAATAAAGCTAATCTCTTTAAGACTTTATATTCAGTAACAGGTTACAAGATGACCCATTTTAACTAGCCTCAAACTAATCTTTCTCTATCTTCAGTTTTCTGTTATCTGAGTGTACCCTTTTTTTAAAAAAAAGTTTATGTACACACATAGATTACTGCTTTCCTGTTCAGTAGTTCCTTAGTTTTTAGTTTAAAAGCCATTGTTCAACACACCCTGATCCAATCTTCCATCTCCAAAAACAACTCCCAGATTTCATTATACAATTTCAATGCAAAAGGTGCAAAGCTTCTTCTTTCACTTCACTTCCTGTCACCCAGTGAGCTAAATTATCCAAGTGAAACAGTGATAAACTTGCTCTTAATTGAGTGTGCTGCACTGGTATTCACAGACATGGTCTTCTTTACACCGGATCCAACAAATCACAAATTGGGTGAATTCATCTACAGTACATTCAGTCCTCAGGAATGACCCTGAGATTCTGCTTACCTTCCCTTTAAAATTCCCCTTCCTACTCTGACCAATTTATCGGTGGCCTCCTTATCTGTTATAAGAAATGTTTCCTATCAGAATCAGGTTTCTTATCACCAGCACGTGACGTGAAATTTGTTAACTTAGCAGCAGCAGTTCAATGCAATACATAATCTAGCATAGAGAAAGAGAAAAAAATAATAAATAAAATAAAACATAATAATATAGCAAATCAATTACATATATTGAATAGATTTTTTAAAATGTGCAATAAATAATAACATTGTTAGCTTTCTTAATAACCTGCCATATATGAAAATGAGTTTATACACAACACCCACAAAATAGTGGTCTTGTAATAGCCTGATTCCACTGAACAAACTACATTCTGACCATCAAGTTTCATAGCGAGATCCTGGAAAATGTGAACCAGTTTCCACATCTCAGAAACTGCCTTTCAGTGAACATAAAAAGTACTGTTAAAATTTACCATCATCTTCTACGCCGTATCACTAAGGAAAAGGGTGTGCAAGGATCAAGACTTCAAACAGCTACAAGATTTATTCCCACTAGGATGCTGACCTTATACTTACAGTATATCATTTAGACTACCTACACCAGATCCCTCATGCTACTGGGAAGATGCAACTACTGTCTCTACAAAGCCCTCCAACATCCATTGTTAGGATAAACAGAGCAATGCCAGTGTCTTCTTCCAGGCTAATATCCTGAATATTGAGACTATTTATGTAGAATCCTTTGCCACGCCAATTAAATGCATGAAAAAAACCTCCCAAGGTGGGACAGTTTCTTCTGAGCTCAGACATGGGAAGAAATCATGAGAGGAACATGTATATTTCAAAAAAAAGGATAAGAACTAATGTAAAAAATAATTGTATTTCAGTCAGAGGGATGAATCTATGGAACAGTTGTAGTAGGAATTTAAAAACATGCACTACACTTAAGTTCAAAAATTATTTAAAAATTATTTAATGAACAAATATAAAGTACATGATTTAAAATTAATGGGTAATGTAAATAAATGATATTTGGAATTAGATTTTGTGTTAAAAGATTATGAATTTTTTTGTTTTTGATGTGATGTTTGACACCAAGTATGGTGTTGTCTAAGTAAGAGGGGTAGGCTTAATATGCTGTAGCTTCAGCCTACACCCTTTCGGTCTGTTTTAAAGAATATCTATGTTTTTTGTTGTAGTTTTGTCCAATTAAATCATCGTTGTAAATGATGCTTTTTGTTATGTTCGCACTGACAGAAATAAATTAATTTCATTCATTCATGCAAACACAGTACTGTAAATAATTCAAGAATATTTTCAAAGCCTCCTTGGAAAAATAAACATACAGTCAAGGACTCCTGAAGTCCTTGGTCTATTTTTGCTCCAAGTGGATGAAAAACATTTGGAGAGGTGTTGTGAACCTTGGTCCATACTGGTCCATGGACTGAAAAGGGAGAGGTTAAAGAGCAGAAAGCCACTTGGAGCTTCTAAAAAGAATTCATAACCTTCTTTAATAACAGGTTACTGGCAGAATAAAAATACAATGCAGATAAATGTAAATTTCACTGGAAATGCTTGCAAACACGTTTACATTCAGGATTGACTGACATGCTCTAGGCAACAGAGACAGCAAAGAAAGGCTGGCACACATAGTGTAAATGCAACCTGCTCAAATTCTGCAATCACTAAATTAAAGAGAATAAAGTAAACTCTCCAATGCATCAAAGTATTATTTCAACCAGAAGTTATTACACAGATCACAACTCTTTGACAAGAAGCTTTTTCCTCACATTCAGGTGAGGAAAGGGCTTGCCAGAAAAGCCTATCTTATTAGCCCTTTCCACTTTTATTCAAGTCTTCTCTCATCAAATGTAACATTATTGATAACTCTTTACTATTGAACTCATCTCCTGAAATCAGAAATATGAATCATAAATAAAAGGAATTAATGACATGGACTGCTGCAAAAGGTTTATTAAGGGAGTCAATTTCAACTTTTGAAATGGTGGAAAAGTGGAGAACAGCAAACCCAAATATGTGAAACCTTTTGAAAGGCAAGCAGTAAAAACAACTTTGACAAGGAAGAAATTTCAAAAAAATACAGCAAAAATTGTGTAGTAAATGAAGATTAAAATACTGACAGACAAAATATCAAAACTGACTCCAGAAAAGCTAAACGAGCTTTGAAATTGTGTAAAAGGTATGCAGACAGATAACAGAATCAGAGAAAATGAAGAAACACACAAGACCAGGCTAGACACTGAAGGTTGGAGGCCTGTATTCTGAGGGTGGTTGAGAGATAAACACAAGATATTCTGTAGTTGCTGGAAATCTTGAGCAACATACACAAAATGCTGGCGGAACTTAGCAAGTCAAGCAGCATCAGTAAATATGAAAGTGTGAGGTCCACCCTGAAGTGGTACAAGTAATAGAATTGAAAATTTTAACATCAATCCTTCAAAATTACAATCAATCAAAATTCAGATTGTAACCTCCTTTCCTCAGTTATCCCTCTTAAATAAAGTATACTATTTATTAAATTCAGGTTTTAAATTTGGTTTTGGTTAAAATGATAATGCTGATGATAATGATCGGTGCAACTGACGGTTTCCTCTGTCAAAACATTATCAGAAACACAAACACATTGACACGAGATCACAATGGATCTATTTTTTCTTGATCTAAAACTGATAAACAAATATTCAGAACTGCAAATCCAATTGGAATATTATAAAAATATTTAAAATGTCCAAATTCAGTGAGTTTAAATGTAACAGAAGGTGGCACACATTGTCAGACATATAACAAGATAACCAATTCACAATTAGTAAAATACAGAATTTATTCCTCCTCAGTAATGTTGCTACAAATAGTTCAGCTAAGATAGGAAAATAAAATCTCTTCTAATGAGACCATATTCTGAACTAGCAAAGCATGTAGACAGGAACTGATAGAAGAAATATGAAACAAAAATGTGAAAATTGCATTCCAGTGAAACTGCTTTGCTGTGCATTAGGATCATTGCTATATATGTTCATCTGTTCCATTTTATCCATGCTAGCCACCAAAAAGATCATTCTTTTGAAACACAGAAAACCTACAGCACAATAAAGGCCCTTCAGCCCACAAAGTTGTGCCGAACATGTCCCTACCTTAGAAACTACTCGGCTTACCTATATAGCCCTCTATTTTTCTAAGCTCCATGTACCAATCCAAAAGTATCTTAAAAGGCCCTATTGTATCCGCCTCCACCACTGTTGCCGGCAGCCCATTCCACGCACTCACCACTGAGTAAAAAACATACCCCTGACATCTCCTCTGTACCTACTTCCAAGCACCTTAAATCTGTGTCCTCTTGTGGCAACCATTTCAGCCCTTGGAAAAAAGCCTCTGACTATCCACACGATCAATGCCTCTCATCATTTTATATACCTCTATCAGGTCACCTCTCATCCTCCTTCGCTCCAGGAAAAAGAAGCTGAGTTATTCAACCTATTCTCATAAGGCACACTCCCCAATCCAGTCAACATCCTCGTAAATCTCCTCTGCACCCTTTCTATGGCTGCCACATCCTTTCTGTAGTGAGGCGACCAGAACTGAGCACAGTACTCCAAGTGTGGTCTGACCAGGGTCCTATATAGCTGCAACATTACCTCTCAGCTCCTAAATTCAATACCACAATTGATGAAGGCCAATACACCGTATGCCTTCTTAACCACAGAGTCAATCTGCGCAGCTGCTTTGAGCGTCCTATGGACTTGAACCCCAAGATCCCTCTGATCCTCCACACTGCCAACAGTCTTACCATTAATACTATATTCTGCCATCAGTTTTGAACTACCAAAATGAACCACTTCACACACTGCGTTGAAGTCCATCTGCCACTTCTTAGCCCAGTTTGCATCCTATCAAAGTCCCACTGTAACCTCTGACAGCCCTCCACACTATCCACACCTCCTCCAACCTTTGTGTCATCAGCAAACTTACTAACCCATCTCTCCACTTCCTCATCCAGGTCATTTATAAAAATCACGAAGAGTAAGGGTCCCAGAACAGATCCCTGAGGCGCTCCACTGGTGACCGACCTCCATGCAGAATATGACCTGTCTACAACCACTCTTTGCCTTCTGTGGGCAAGCCAGTTCTGGATCCACAAAGCAATGTCCCCTTGGATCCCATGCCTCCTTACTTTCTCAATAAGCCTTGCATGGGGTACCTTATCAAATGCCTTGCTGAAATCTATATACACTACATCTACAGCTCTATCTTCATCAATGTGTTTAGTCACATCCTCAAAAAATTCAATCAGGCTCATAAGGCATGACCCCCTTGACAAAGTCATTCCTAATCATATTATAGCTCTCCAAATGTTCATAAATCCTGACTCTCAGGATCTTCTCCTTCAACTTTCTAACCAGAGGTAAGACTCATTGGTCTATAATTTCCTGGGCTATCTCTTCTCCCTTTCTTGAATAAAGGAACAACATCCGCAACCTTCCAATCCTCCGGAACCTCTCCCATCCCCATTGATAATGCAAAGATCATCGCCAGAGGCTCAGCAATCTCCTCCCTCGCATCCCACGGCACCCTGGGGTACATCTCATCCGGTCCTGGCAACTTATCCAACTTGATGCTTTCCAAAGCTCCAGTACATCCTCTTTCTTAATATCTACATGCTCAAACTTTTCATTCTGCCTCAAGTCACCACTACAATCACCAAGATCCTTTTCCATAGTGAATACTTAAGTATACATTAAGTACCTCTGCTATTTCCTCCGCTTCCATACATACTTTCCCACTGTCACACTTGACAGGTCCTAATCTTTCACATCTTATCCTCTTGTTCTTCACATACTTGTAGAATGCCTTGGGGTTTTCCTTAATCCTGCCCACCAAGGCCTTTGCATGGCCCCTTCTGGCTCTCCTAATTTCCTTCTTAAGTTTCTTCTTGGTAGCCTTATAATTTTCTAGATCTCTAACATTACCTAGCTCTCTGAACCTTTTGTAAGCTTTTCTTGTCTTCTTGACTAGATTTATTACAGCCTTTGTACACCACGGTTCCTGTACCCTACCATAACTTCCCTGTCTCATTGGAACGTACTTATGCAGAACTCCACACAAATATCCCTTGAACATTTGCCACATTTCTTCCATACTTTTCCCTGAGAACAAGTTTCCAATTTAAGCTTCCAATTTCCTGCCTGATAACCTCATAATTCCCCTTACTCCAATTAAACACTTTTCTAACTTGTCTGTTCCTATCTCTCTCCAATGTTATTGTAAAGGAGATAGAATTGTGATCACTATCTCCAAAATGCTCTCCCACTGAGAGATCTGACACCTGACCAGGTTCATTTCCCAATACCAAATCAAGTACAGCCTCTCCTCTTGTAGGCTTATCTACATATTGTGTCAAGGAACCTTCCTGCACACACCTAACAAACTCCACCCCATCTAAACTCTTTGCTCTAGGGAGATGCCAATCGAGATTTGGGAAATTAAAATCTCCCGTCATGACAACTCTGTTATTATTACACCTTTCCAGGATCTGTTACCCTATCTACTCCTCGATATCCCTGTTACTATTGGGTGGCCTATAAAAAACACCCAGTACAGTAATTGACTCCTTCCTGTTCCTAACCTCCACCCACAGAGACTTCGTAGACAATCCCTCCATGGCATTCACCTTTTCTGCAGCTGTGACACTATTTCTGATCAACAGTGCTACGCCCCCACCTCTTTTGCCTCCCTCCCTGTCTTTTTGGAAACATCTAAAACCCGGCACCTGAAGTAACCATTCCTGTCCCCGAGCCATCCAAGACTCTGTAATGGTCACCACATCATAGCTCCAAGTACTGATCCAGGCTCTAAGCTCATCCACTTTGTTCACAATACTCCTTATGTTAAAGTAGACACATCTCAAACTGTCCGTCTGAGCGCGTCCCTTCTCTATCGCCTGCCTATCTTCCCTCTTGCACTGTCTACAAGCTTTTTCTATTTGTGAGGCAACCTCCTCTTTCCCAGTCTCTTCAGTTCGGTTCCCACCCCCCAACAATTCTAGTTTAAACTCTCCCCAGAAGCCTTAGCAAACCTCCCCGCCAGGATATTGGTCCCCCTGAACATACAGGTGGCGCCTCCATTTTCCGAACATTTGCTTTACGACACATTGCTTTTACGAAAGACCTACATTAGTTACCTGTTTTCGCTACCTGAAGAGTGCTTTCACTTTGACAAAAAAAGGCAGCGCATGCCCCAAGCAGCCAAGCTCCTCCCCCAGAACTGCATTCTGGCCGTCATAGCTTAAATAATACAGACATTTTTGCGAAAGTGGAATTTAAAGGTAGTCATGGGTGGTTTGATCAGTTCTTGAGGTGACGGCAGCTTCATAGCTTAAAGGTTACTGCACAGCGTGCTTCTGCTGTGAGTGCTTCCATCCACAGCGCTTGTGTGAGATTTTCGCTACGCTTGACAGTGCTGCAATGATTGCAGAAAAGTATTTCTACTTTATACAGGCTGTGTAGGTTTTATATGTTATTTGGTATGATTTGGTAGGTTATTTTTTAGGTCTGGGAACGCTCACAAATTTTTCCCATATAAATTAATGGTAATTGCTTCTTCACTTTACGCCATTCCGGCTTACGAACCATTTCATAGGAACGTTCTACCTTTGGATAATGGGGGAAACCTGTAATAATCAAATCTGCATTCATCACCTATCCAGGTAGAAAACTGAAAATATATTCTCCTGACTGAAGATATTTCCTCCCACGTTAATGCAAAATGGTTGCATCGTCATCCTGAGGCTACGATCTCCAGTTCTCAAATGCCTTGCCAAGGAAAGCAGATTCTCAGCATGTTATCAAGCACTCTAAGAATTTCATTTTCAATGTGATTACCTCACAATCTTCAACACTAGAGTATTTAGATCCATTCTTCTAATTTCATAACCCAAAACATCTTTAGCTGCTGTGCTGGCTGCTACTATAAGGAGTGATAAGAAAATGAAATGACAAACATGAAGATGAGCATTTCATACTGGATGAGTTGGTGGCAAAGGATCAGGAATGACAATGAGGCAAGGTTCTGTGGATCCGCAATGGGCTAGCAAAAAATTATGGCAAAAGCAGCACTATGGGCCAAAAGTCAAACATTGTGATGGGTCAAGTTGAAGCGTGTGATGAGGGTAGATAATGTTGGTCTTTATGATGGATTTAATATAAGTTTGGAAGTTCAGGGTCCAACAGTGACCGAGAAAAAGACATCTTATGCTCTAAATAAGTTGAAGGATGATCCTGAACTACTGAACAATTCTTGATAAGCACACACATCAAGATCTTGCCTCAACCTCTTAGTCCCTGAAAACATGCACCATTTCCAACCTTCTTTTCCTTTTTGGTCTTGTCACCTCACCAAATCTACCTTCCACCAGTTTGCTGTCCTCTTCTGACATACCTACTGTTGAAATTTCCAACAGAGTTTCTCTCCCATCCTATAAATAATGCCTTGAAAGAGTATTCAGCCCCCACAACTACTTTCATATTGTACTGTATCATTTTTAAAATTTGAAACATACTGAAGTAGAATTTTTGACCTAATCTACTGTGTGCATACATCTACTGATGCTTCCAGACACATCATCAGTAATGTTCCTGGAATCATTGGGTGTTTCGGGTCTTTCAACATCATACATCCTTCTCCAGGTGACCCAGCCGGGGCTGATCAGACCCCAGCTTGTGTCCAGATGGCTAGCTACACATGACTCCATGGCTCCCCTCTCTTGAGCCACAGCCACCTTGAGGCCCTCACTGCCGCATCGGTGGTACTGCGGATGGCTCTCCTCTTCCTCTCTCCCTCAAAGCCCAAATTGCTGCAGGCTCTGGCTAAGGAACGGGCTGCGAATCCCCTACAACCAACTTACACTGGGAGACACCTCGCTCTCCATCCAGCCCGCTGGCAGTTGCTGACCAGTCCTGCATACTTAGATAGCTTCCTTTCAAAGGCCTCTTCCAAGTGATCTTCCCATGGGACTGTCAGCTTCAGCATCACCACCTGCTTCATAGACTCAGACACAAGGACAATGTCTGGTCGCAGGATGGTGGCTGTGATACAAAAAAATTGTGCATGTCAAATCAAAAGAAAAATTCCAAAACCTGTCAACAATTTACTAAAAGTAATTAAAATTGTGAGTCTGAAAAAATATACATCCCCTTTGTAATTACTATACTAAATTTCATCAGGTGCATTTATTAACTCACCCAATTTGTTGATGTAGAAAATAAGAGGATCGCCTGAATAAATACCCCCTCCCTCTGTAAGAATCAACAGTATAGTTGATTTTCAAGAGACCAAGCAAAAATGAAGACAAAAAGCATTCAAGGAAAGACAGGGAAATGATAAGAGAAGCACAAATCTGGGGAAGGGTACAAAACCAACTCAAAGGCAGTGAGCATACCTCAGAGCTCAGTGGCAGTCCATTGTGAAAAAGTGGAAAAAATTATGAAATCATAGCCACACTGCTTAGGTCAAGCTGTCCCTTTAAACTTAATCACTGGAGAAGAATAGTACTTGTAAGAGAAGCTACTGTGATGCTAACAGCCACTGAATGAGCTATAGAAGTCAGTGAGTGCAAAGGAGATGAAGTTCATGGCTCCACAATCTCTAAGGCCTTGCATATAAAGGGTAACGTAAATTCCGGTGTATAAGCCGAGAAATTGGCACTAAATTTTGGTCCTAAAATTAGGGGGTCGTCTTATACACAGGGTGTCAACTTTGGAAAAACAAATACATGGAAGACAGGTCGTAGTTATTGGCTGTTTTTGAGTCAATTTTGTTCCACTGTTGTTGCATGAATTCTTAGAATGATTTGTTTAAACTCACATCTGGTGGCTGGAGCATGGAGATCAAACCACCGGGGATGTCTGCAATGTCCATATTTTCAGCTTTCAATGCTGCTTTTGTCTCATCTGACAAGTGCGCTTTGAACACATCCCAGACAGGTAGCGACTTTTCTTTCCCAAAACCTACAGGACATCGACGCCACACCTCTTTAACCCACTTCAAGCAACCGGCTTCGTTCATCCAGCAGCATTCTTGAACGTAAACAACAACACCTCATGCGAATTTTCTGAGCAATCTTTGTTTTTTGTCTCAACACAAGATCTTGTCTATTCATAAATCGGGTGCACCAACTTTGCATAGCTTTGAAATTTTCGCTGACCTCACAGTGTTTTTCGGCCCATTTCAACGCTTGAACAATCATTTCTCTGGTAACAATGTATCCAGACGATCGCTGGTGATTCACGCACTCCAAAACTTTTTCTTCCAGTTCTGGCCACTGGCATGTTTTCCCACGGTTTGCACATTTCATCTCTGGCATTTCCCTCAGTGTGTCCTCTGCCTTTCTCCACTCTCTCACTTGTTTCTCGTTTACACTGAACTTCTTAACAGCTGCAGAATTATTCGTACCTTTAGCAAAATCAACAACCTTCAGCTTGAAGCCAGCATCATTTCGCATTTGTTTTAATCTTTTGTGCCTGGCGGTCGCAATCTCAATACTGAGTAGACATACCGATCCCGCCACCCCGTGTTATGTTTTAACGAGATTATGATGGGTACTAAATAGTTTCGCGGTGGTTACAATTCTGAGCATTCTTTACCATTGGAGACCTAATCCAAAATTTCCCTCCCTGATTTATTTATTAAGAATTCGCTTATAACGCTCTACAATGTGTAGGCCTGTTTTTTTAGCAGGTACTGGTTCACAAAATTTCCCAGTTCCGGATCTGGCAAAGCTGAGTACCGGCATGTGAGATCTTGTGATCTTTTTCTGGTCAAATCAAAAACCTCTACAAAAGGGGTCGGCTTATACAAAGGTTACATGAAAATGTCATTTTTTTAACCTTGAAAATGGGGGGTCGGCTTATACCCCGAAATATATGGTATTTGTGAAGAAGTGGCAAGGAAGAAGCCTTAGCTTAAAAAAACCATAGCCTTACCATTAAGATTTAGCAAAGTGTCACTTAGAAGATACTGTAAAGATGTGGAAGAGTGTCTTGTGATTGGATGAGGCTAAAATGGAACTTTTTGGCCCCAACACTAAATGGTACATGTGACATCAATCTAATACTACGCATCAGCCAGGTAACACCATCCCTACTGTGAAATGTGGTGAAGAATGCATCATGCTATAGAGATGCCTTTTAACAGCAGGAACTGAAAATATGGTTAGGATCAACTGGAAGATGAACGCAGCTAAATATAGACAGAAGCTGGATAAAAACATGCTAGCTTCAGCCAGAAAGCTTAAACTAGCGAGGAAAATCTTCTTTCAGCAGGACAACAACCCAAAGCACACTGCTAGAGCAACCATGGAGTGGGTTCAAATGAGGAAAATCGATGCCCTTGAGTGGTCCTGTCACAGTCCTGACTTAATGCGATTGAATATCTCTGGTACGAGCACAAGTTAGCAGTCCACTGATGTTCTCCAACTAACCTAGTATGGCTTGAGCAATTTTGTAAGGAGGAATGGGCAAATCTTGCTTTATATAGATTTTTGGATGTCTCTTATGAGCTTTGCACATTCTTCATGTGCAAAGCTCATAGAGATTTATCCAAAAAGATCACTGGCTGTAATAGCTGTGAGAGGTGGTTTAGCTAACTCTTTGAGCAAAGGAAGATGAATACTCTTTCACTGCTGACATTTCAGTTTCCGAATTTTTAGTTTTTCATGCTCTACCATTTTCCCTGTTTTCTTTTAGACTTACTGTGAAAAAAAGAAACATGTAAATCACAGATAAAAAAAGCTCAGTTAAATTGATTAAAATCCCTGGTTGTAGTACTTATTTATGTGAACAAAGAGTTGGGGGCTGAATACTTTTACAAGTACTTTATCTTTACCATTGGAATCTTGCAAGAATCTATCTTAGCAAATTTATACATCCTGATTCACATTTCCTTTGGTACTATCAAAGACAAAGGACAAGCTTTTAACAATAACTAGCTGTAATTTTTCCACACCTATTTGGAACCCACATCTATTTCTAATGTTAAACAGTTTGTGGAAATATCCAGTCATGAATGAGTCACCATTTCATTCTGTTAAACACCACCATCAAAGCTACCAGCTTTATGCCTTAAATTAACTTCTATAGTTGTCACCCTATTTTGTTTCCATTCATTGCAACATTGAGACATGATGGATAGCTCAGTTGACAGTTTGGAAATAGCAATGTCCCATTTGATCAGAAGTTGAGATTCCAACTACAAATTCTGATATACTTACAAGTTCAAAAGCTCAAAGTACAGGTGGCCCCCATTTTTCGAACGTTCACTTTATGACAGCTTGCTGTTACGAAAGACCTGTTTTCGCTAAGCAAAGTGGATTTTCGCTTTTACGAAAAAAAGACGCCCGCTTTATACGTGTTTACTCCGAGAAAGACTACCATGATTGTGAAGCCTTGTGCGGACAGTTGTGTGCGCAAGCGTGTACGTGCGTAGGCGTGTACGTGCCGATTTTTTTTCTCCAAATCGGTTTTGGCTAAATCTTCCCAATTCTGATAAGTGAAACTACACCACACATACAATATTTTTACTTTATACAGGCTGTATATTTATGATATCATTCCTGCTTTTACTATATGTTGGTGTTATTTTAGGTTTTATGTGCTATTTGGTATGATTTGGTAGGTTATTTTTTGGGTCTGGGAACGCTCAAAAATTTTTTCCATATAAATTAATGCTAATTGCTTCTTCACTTTACGACATTTCAGCTTACAAACGGTTTCATAGGAACACTCTACCTTTGGATAGCAGGAGAAACCTGTACATTTATTATCAAAGTATGTATACCACATACAACCTTTAGATTCACCTTTTTTACAGGCAACCCCAAAACAAAGAAACCCAATAGAACCTATTACAAAGACCGTCAAACACCTAACGTGCAAAAAAAGAAATAAATCATGCAAACAATAAAAAGAAAGCAAATAACATTCAGAACATTTATAACACAAGTACTCAACCAATATTTGTTGAAATCAGTGAGAATGCTTTTGCCACCACCAGAACTGACTGGCTGGACTCAGCAAATTTCAAAATTTTTCACCAACTCTACATGAATATTTCCTTACTCATTACCACTTTCCTTGCAGACATACACTATTTCTTTAAATAAATTCAGCTAATCAAACTCTCACTCTTAACAAATTTAGAAAACAAAACAAATTCTTCTGTCCCTCTTTCTTCAATCTTTCCTCTGTACTCTACTCCACTCGGTTAGCATCCTCAGATGGTTGGTAACACTGACTGTCCATTTCCCTCCACCAATACTGCCTGAGTCACTGAGTTCTTTCAGCAGTTTGTTTGCTGCTCCATTTCCCTGTATTTGCAGTCTCTTTTGTCTCCCTGGATGTTCTTCTACATGATGACACAATACAAATTCTCTGGAGCGTCACAGGGAAATTTTGAGAGGCAGAAATAAGATAGGTGGTCTGAGTTTTTCCCTCCCTGAGTGGAAATGTCAAATGTTAGTTTTAAAGTGAGAGGGGGCAAGTTTAAAGGAGATGTAAAAGGTAAGATGCTTTTATTTCCAAAGCAGAGAGAGTGGTAGGTTCCTGAAAGTGGTAGAGGCAAATATACTAATTTTTAAAATATAATGGGAAACTTTTGCACACTTGTTGAACACCCAAGTTGGTGTGGTCTTTCAATGATTCTATTACAGTCATAATTCTATTACGGATTTATTGAGTATGCCCACAAAATAATGAATCTCAGGGTTGTATATGGTGACGTGGATGTATTCTGCTAATAAATTTATTCGGAACTTTGAAAGGCACAAGAACAGGCAGGGAACAGAGGAACAGAGAATTTGTGCAGGCAGATGGGATTAGTTATGATTTTTATGGCAAGCAGAGATAGTGTTCCTGTGTATTCCCATACTGTTCTAGGTTCCAAAAGCAGTTTGTTGAGGGAGGCGAGCGGTACCTTTTCCACACACCATAAAATCAGTGAAGGCCTGACAATTATCAAATAAATCTCCCTACAGTTCTCAAATATTTCCCAAGGCATCTATTTACATTTTCCCTAGTCACTGGATCTTGCTGTCAAAACCAGTATTTATGACTAGCTCCAAATTCCTTTCAACTGAGTTGGTTGCAGTAATGTGTCAATCACACTGCTGTGGGTCCTACGTGAACTAGACTCAACAAAGATGGCAGCTTTCCTTACCCAAGGTTATCAGCAATCCTGATGGATTTTTATGACAATCCAGAAATGAAATGGTTTACATCACAGATAGTAGTCTTTTACTACAAATACACACATATGTATTTGGGTAGTTGAAGATATGGTGAAAGCTCTCTTTGTGTCTCTGGATTATTTGTCAATGCTTATGGTTTATTGCTCCATTATTCTAATTACCAGGCTACACAACTGCATTCTGGCAAAGAAGGTTTGGTTTGCATTTTCAAACCAGAGAATATTTTTTAAAAACTGAAAAACTGAATTTCAGTGCATATCTTCAACTGAAATTTAAGATTAATATAGACTCTAAAACCAAAAGTGAAATATTGCACATTGGAAATCAGAAATAAAAAAGTCAATGCTAGGCTGTGACCGTGCTGGAGAGAGTGCAGAGAAGATTCACCAGCAAGTTTCCTAAATTGGCGCACTTCAGTTATGGAGAGAGAGTCAATAAGCTTGACTTGTTTTCCATGCAATGGAGGTAGCTGAAGTGACCAGATAGAAATATACAAAATCATGACAGGCATACATATAGATTATAGTTAAAATCATTTCTCATGAAGACATGTCAAAAGCAAGAGGGCATATGTTTAAAGAAGAATTTTAAAGAGGATTCAAGGTTCTTTCTTAAACTCAAGAGTGGTGTTAGCTGGAAAGTGCTGACAGAGGAGGTAGCGAAATCAGAAACATGTACTATGCTAAAGAGGCATTTTCACCCACAGTTTAATAGGCAAGGCACAGAGGGATACAGTCCTAATATAGGCAAATAGGATGAGGTCAGCATGGATGTGGTGAGCTGAGAGGCCATCTTCTGTGCTGTACATTTCTATGAAAAGCAACATTTTAAAGTGGCAAAGACTGAGACAGTATATTTTATTCTATTAATAGTTAAACTACAGAACTTAGAGCAGTATGAGAATTGGCTTAGTGCAAGGGTTAAGAAATATCAGAAAAAAGCACTACTTCACCACCACAGTGAGGTATGCATAATTTTAAAAAGTCATACAAACACTGTAATTTAGAATAAAAATGCTGGCAACATGTGATTTTGTTAAGGTATGTTATCTTAAAATAATACATAAAATCCATTTGAAATCTACAAATTTTCTTTCAAATGCTGCAGATTACATCTGCTTTCAATTACTGTTATCAAAGCGGTTTGAATAAGAGAAAAGGAGAATTGGAAATATCTTAAAGTTACAGGTACAAATAATATTACTCTAGTTATTTTAAAATAAAATAAGCCTGATCCATTTAAAAAATATTCTATCAGTTGCTATTGTAGATAAAAGCAATACGACTTTTGCAATAGTTCCCTTGGGGCAAAATGGCATTTCTTTTTCAATAAAATTTTTAAAAAGCAGCAAAATTAAAGTCCATTATTAAGGATAAAGGTTTCAGGATACTTGGAGGTACATGATGAAATAAGTAGGCCAAAGTCAGCGTGGTTTCCTTAGGGGAAAATCTTGACTAACAAATCTACTAGAATTCTTTGAGGAAATAACAGGCAGGATAGACAAAAGAGAGTCAGTGGCTATTGTTTACTTGGATTTTCAGAAGGCCTTTGTCAAGGTGCTGCACATAAGGCTGCTTAACAAGATAAGAGCCCATGATATTACAGGAAATATACTAGCATGGATAGAAGATTGGCTGACTGGCAGCAGGCAAAGTGTGGGAATAAAGGGGGCCTTTTTCTGGCTGACTGCGGTGACTAGTGGTGTTCCACAGGGGTTAATGGTAGGTCCGCTGCTTTTTTGCATTATTTGTTATAGTGATAGAGCTAATGGGTTTGTGACCAAATTTGCAGGTGATACAAAGATAGGTGGAGAGGCAGGCAGTGTTAAGGAAGTAGTTAGTTTGCAGAAGGATTTGGACAGATTTGGATAATGGGCAGAGAAGTGACAGTGTAGGGAAGTATATGGGTTGAAGAAGTAAGGCACAGACTTTTCTAAACATGAACAAATTTTCAGAAATTGGAGGTGCAAAGGGACGTAGGAGTCATCGTGGAGGATTCCCCAAGGGTTAACTTGCAGGTTAAGTCAGTTTTGATTCTTATGGCAAGCACATAGTGATAGATTACAGGTTGAAGGCAAGCAATATTAGCAATCATTCCAAGAGTATTACAACATAAAAGCTGGGATATAAGGTTCAGGCTTTATAAGGATTGATCGGACCACATTTAGAGTACTGGAACCCAAAACTGCTCACATATCTCAGGAAGGAATTCTCTTTGGCTGTCCATTGATTTTTGATGACAACTGAGGCCTGGGCAAGGTTGTATGGAAGACCTGCAAGTTGCCCATGTTGCAAGTCTCCCATTCTGCAAGTCTCCCCTCTCCACGCCACAGATGTTGTCCAAGGGAAGGGCATTAGGGCCCATACAACTTGGCACCAGTGTCGTCACAGAGCAATGTGTGATTAAGTGCCTTGCTCAAAAACACAACACGCTGCCTCAGCTAAGGCTTGAACTAGCAACCTTCAAATCACAAGACCGATGCCTTAACCACTTGGCCACGCGCCTCAGGAAGGAATTGGACAGAGTCCAGATGAGGTTTATGAGAATGATCCCGGGAATGAAAGAGTTAATGTGTGAGGACTGTTTGATGACACTGGGCTTGTGTTCACTGGTTTAGAAGAAAGGTAGAAGGGTGGGTGGGAGAGGTCTCATTGAAACTTACTGAACATTGAAAGGCCTGGATAGAGTGAACATGTACAATTACAGAATTGATGGGCATCCCCTTTGAACAGAACTGAAGAGAAATTTATCTAGCAAAAGGATGGTTTATCTGTGGAATTCATTGTCACAGCTGTGGAGGCCAAGAAATTTGGTATATTTAAAATGGAGGTTCAAAGTAAACTTATTATCAAAGTATTTATCACCATATACAACCATTAGATTCATTTCCTTGCAGGCATTTACAGGAAAATAAAATATTATACAATTTATGAAAAAACAAATAACAAAGACTGACAAACAACCAATATGCAGAAGAGGTCAAATCATGCAAATAATAAAAATGTGAATAATATTGAACTGTAGAGTTCTTGAAAGTGAGTTTGTATGCTATGTAATCAGTTCAGCATTGAGGTGAGTGAAATTATTTACGGTGGTTCAAGGGGTCTGATGGTTGCAGTTACACGATTCTTGATTCGCAAAAGGTTACCAGACAGAATAGCGTTAAGGAGGGAAATAAATGAGCCATGATTGAATAGCGTAACAGACTCTCCTTGGGCCGAATAGCCTAATTCTGCTCCTATATCTGATGGTCTCATGGTCTAAAATAAAACAGTTAGTATATCATCATTTATCTTAGGTAAACTAAGCTACTTCATTTATGTTTTTATAAGAGCAATCACATACTGCAAACAACTATTAAGAACTCTTCATTTGCAGTAATGTTCTAAATATATCAATATGATAAACTGATTCTCTGCCTATCTGCTCCAATAATGAACTAATAACCTACAGTTGAAGACGATTTGCGTCTTAACAAAATTGTTCAAGTTATTCGAGTGAAAACAGATGCATGCTATGATTACGAATAAACAAGCAGAAATCATTTGCTGTCATGACAAATAACCGATATATTACAGTACGCGATATTTTAACGAAAATTAAAAGAACTGAAACGCCGTTTCGCCCTCCTCATATGTTGCCTATCCCGAATTGTTCCATTATTTCCTGTTTTGATTTCAGAGGATACAATGCCGGGCTGGATAAAGCGGGCGAGAGGTATGGGGCGTGCAGACGTCGCCGTGAAACCCAGATCTGGGGTTGTCGGGGGTCGCGCCGCTGGGCTCGGGGGCTGCGATAACCAGAGATGGCATTAATCAGCCGGGGTCTTGTCATTCTACACACACTCTCTCACTCCAAGATTCGCCTACCTCATCAGCAACAACGCGAAGGGGAGTAATCGCCCGCTGGAGTACGGAGTCACCATGGGTTAGACTCTGAACCGGAAACATTGATTGATGTTCAAACCGATCTACTTTTTTTTTAAACTTTTAATAATCGCCCGTCGAGGTCCAACCGTTCCCAGGCAGCGCGCATGCGCGGTGCTGTGCGATTGCCTGCTGGGGAAGAGGGCAGAGTTCCAGCGGGATAATTTTCCGGAGTGAGCAGGCGCCGAGGGTCCCGGCCAGCGTTACTGCGCATGTTCCATTGGGCGTCAAGTTTCGTTGGACAGCTCGAGCTTGCTTTGCAGTATTCCCTTGCTTCAGATGACCTATCCTCCTTTTTATCTTGCTATTTTTGGTGTGGTATTAACATCTCCTTGTAAAACTGCGTTACTTATCGTATAACGCACACCAGAGAGCATTGCATTGTAAACTGTCCTTGCCACTCCCTATAAAACATTGGTCGTGGGCACGGCTGTCAGGGGCTTCTGAATAGAACATGCGCGTTAGGAAAAAGAATTCCTCATTGGAATTAAAACATGAGAATAGGAGCGACATACCATACATCCTTAAGGAAAACTGATCATTTGTCGGCTCGTGAATGATCGGTTAAAAAAAAGTCTTTAAATATGCCTGCATAAAACTCATCTGCGAAA
Source organism: Hemitrygon akajei (assembly GCF_048418815.1). NCBI lineage: Eukaryota > Metazoa > Chordata > Chondrichthyes > Myliobatiformes > Dasyatidae > Hemitrygon > Hemitrygon akajei. The sequence continues at coordinate 21,555,790 of NC_133125.1, read as the reverse complement.
TGAAGATTGATTTTGAGATTATGTTGTTGCCCTCAGGTGGTTTGATGAAGTGATATTCCAAGTGATACAAAATATGTTGAAAGCTTTCTATAGATGTCCTTAGAAAATCTCCCAACCCTTGTACTGTCAGGAGTAGAGGGATTAGATAAGTCTTGTGAAGAAGTTTTGAGTCTGCAACACAATACACAGAGGACTGAAAAGATTAAAAGTGAGTCAAAAACAGGCTGAAAAAAGCCAGGAACTGGATAGAGGAAAAGGAATTGAATGATGAGAGAAAACTGTTAGACCAATGACAAATGGGAGACAGGATCAAAAATATTGCTAGAATCAGAATGAGGTTTATTATCACTGATGTGTGTCGTGAAATTTGTTAACTTAGCAACAGTTCAATACATAATATAGAAGAAAAAAAACAAAATATAATAATAAATAAGTAAATCAATTACAGTATACATATACTGAACAGATTAAAAATCATGCAAAAAATCAAATAATATATACTTAAAAAGTGAAGTAGTGTCCAAGGGTTCAATGTCCATTTAGGAATCAGATGGCAGAGGAGAAGAAGTTGTTCCTGAATCGCTGATTGTGTGCCTTCAGGCTTGTGTACCTCCTACCTGATGGTACAGGAGCAGTCAGCAGGGGGGGGGGGGGGGGTGTCCAGACAGGTATATGTAGTTCACCACAGGTAACAGTGAGAAAAGGGCATGTCCTAGGTGCTGGAGGTCCTTAATAATGGAAACTGTCTTTGTGAGATACCACTCCTTGAAGATGCTCTGGGTACTTTGTAGGCTAGTACCCAAGATGGAGCTGACTAAATTTACAACCCTCTGCAGCTTCTTTTGGTCCTGTGCAGTAGCATCCCCCCAATACCAGACAGTAATGCAGCCTGTCAGAATGCTCTCCACAGTACATCTATAGAAGTTTTTGAGTGTATTTGTTGACATACCAAATCTCTTCAGACTCCCAATGAAGTATAGCCACTGTCTTGCCTTCTTTATAACTGCATCAATATGTTGGGACCAGGTTAGATCCTCAGAGATCTTGACACCCAGGAACTTGAAGCTGCTCACTCTCTCCACTTCTGATCCCCCTATGAGGATTGGTATGTGTTCCTTCGTCTTACCCTTCCTGAAGTCCACAATCAGCTCTTTCGTCTTACTGACGTTGAATGCAAGGTTGTTGCTGCAACACTACTCCACTAATTGGCATATCTCACTCCTGTACACCCTCTCGTCACCATCTGAGTTTCTACCAACAACGGTTGAATCATCAGCAAATTTATAGATGGTATTTGAGCTATTCCTAGCCACGCAGTCATAGGTATATAGAGAGTAGAGCAGTGGGCTAAGCATACACCCCTGAGATGTAAGTGAGGAGGAGGTGTTTTCACCAATCCACACAAATTTTGGTCTTCCAGTTAGGAAGTTGAGGATTCAATTGCAGAGGGAGGTACAGAGGCCCAGGTTCTGCAACTTCTCAATCAGGATTGTGGGAATGATGGTGTTAAATGCTGAGTTATAGTCAATGAACAGCATCCTGACATAGGTGTTTGTGTTGTCCAAGTAGCCTAAAGTCTTGTGAAAAGTCATTGAGATTTTATCGACCATTGGCAAATTGCAAGGGTCCAGGTCCTTGCTGAGGCAGGAGTTCAGTCTAAGAGCATGCAGTGGTAATAGAAATGGATAAAAGAATCAAGCCAATCAATATAGTAAGTATTGTGGAAAAGTTGCTACTGGAAAATTTTTATGAATCATATTAAACTAAAAGGTGCTGGTCTTTGACTTCAGGAAAGGGAACAGTGGATATGTTACAGTTTACATCAACGGTGTTGAGGTTGAGAGTTTCAAGTTCCAAGAAGTGAACATCACCAATAGCCTGTCCTGATTCAACAATATAGGTGCCACCACCAAGAAAGCTCAGCAATACTCAAGTTCATCAGGAGGCTAAAAAATTCGGCAAGTCCCCATTACGCTTAACCAATTTTTATCAATTTACCACAGAAAGCATCTTATCTGGATGCATCATAGCATTGTAAGCCAACAGATCTATTAATGACCACAAGAAACTGCTCAGTATTGAGCATAGCTCAGCACATCATTAAGCCTAGCTTCTCCTCTATGGACTCTCTATAATTTTCACTGCCTCAGTATATCAGCCATCATCATCAAAGACCCCAACCATGCTGGACATTCTTTTTTGTCCCCTTTCCTGTGAAATAGAAGATTTAAAAACATAAAGCACATATACTACCAGGCTAACGGGCAGCTTCTATCCCACTGGTGTAAGACTTTTGAATAATTTCCTAGTACAATAAGATAGACTCTTAACCTTGCAATCTACCTCATTCTGGCCTTGCCCCTTTTTGTTTACCTAAACTGCACTTCCTCTGTAGCTGTTGTACTTTATTGTGCATTCTACTATTGGTTTATCATGTACTATCTTAATGCACTGTGTAACAATCTGATCTACATGGACAGGTTGCAAGACATGCTTTTCACTGTATCTCAGTATGTGTAACAATAATAAACCAATTGCACTACCAGTGTCAATGTGGTTAAGTTATCTCTTGTGCTGCTGTTTCAGCCTAACTGCCAACAGAGCATTTTTTAAGTTAACTATATTTATCAGCACATTGAGATTATGAAATTACAGGCAAAGCCAATGTAGAAAGAAAGATAAAATATCCTTTCATGTCATTGTAACATTCAGTCAGAAACAACCTTTCATCAAGCTTATTGGGATTTTATCAAATGGGAGGAGTAAAGTGCAGAGGCTATGGATTGATATGAATGATAAGCAAAGTGGAAAGGATCCAATATAGCATGAAGATGGTCTTCATAACCATAGCCAGCCACTCAAAGCTGTTAAAGTCATTGTCACTGGACAATAGTCCTTGAGGTAGGTTACTGCTAAGCCCTTGGGCACTGGGATGATGGTGGCCACCTTGAAGCCTGCATCAGCGGTGAACTTTTCCAGAGAGATGCTGAGGATATCTGTTAGAACCTCAATTAGCTAGGCTACACAGTCCCTCAGCACCCAACCAGGTCTGCTATCAGGCTCCGCAGCTTTATGTGGGTCAATTAGCTACAGCTAAACAGAGTGACTGCTCCTCAAGGGGAAGAAGTACATTCTCTGCCGGCACATTGTTAATGTGCATCAAACTGACTATAAAAGTCACTCAGTCTATCAGGAAGAGAGCCGTCACTGTCGTTGTAGTCCATCCTGGTCTGAATGCCCTGCCATATGTCTCTGGTGTCACAGAAATGGCTGTAAATTCTCTGTGAATAATCACATTATGCTTTTCTGATGGCGTGGAAAGTTGAGCTCTTGCAGACCTGACAGTCTTCTTATGCCCCCAATATAAAGGCAGCATCCTGATCTCTCAGCCATTCCCAGACCTCTGCTGTCAACCATGTCTTCTAATTTGCCCTCACAGAGATATGTTTAATAATGGTGATGTCTTTGATGCTCTTCTCTATATAAATGGATCTGATTGGCAATGATCGACTGACCAAAGGGAATCAGAATCAGGACAACTGTCATTTATTATTCAGTTGATCCAGATATAGATGTTGCCAGTGTTAAGGATTATCAACTTCAGTACAAGGGGGCCATGACGAGAAAATTGCACCGACTGCAGAAGAAATAATGTCATTGTGCAAGAGGGCGCTTTAAATCCTGAATGGGCACACAAACAACTACCTTAGAGAGGATATATATTGAACGGTTAAGAGACTTGAGCATTTCATTTCATAGATAGTGTTACGTACCCGTGGGTATCTTGTACTTGTCACGTGACAGTGGTGTTGAAGAGATGCTGGACCTAAGGTAGTGGTCTTGTGATGGTGGAGTGACGTCATTTTCCCGCCGGTAGAGGTCATGTGACAGGTTTTTTTTACAGGGTATAAAAGGAGGACCCCTCCCTGTGAGGAGGGGCAGTTCATGGCTGGATTTGCCATTTTGACTCCATGCCACTGCGTGGTCCAATATTATGACACAGTTTGGTTGAAAGGTGGAGTTTTATTTAATGCCTAAAGTTTAAAAGGTCATTGTTGGCAGTTTCTTAATGGAGAGTGAAGATCGGAGTTCAGGAGCTAAAAGATCGAGGAAAATCAATTTCGACGGTGAAACAGGTTCAACCTTGTTTGATCCTCATTCAGAAGGAATTTGTTGGCTGTGCCCATGTTAACCCCTGCAAATAATAGCAGAAAGGGTTGGGTACTGTTTTGTAAAGGAAAGGTCAGTGCCTTTAAGCCGTTTCATTTTCATCTTCGTAAATTCTCCGGGAAAAGTATAGTTTGACTGGGAACTGCAACAACATGACGTGAAAGAGAATTTAAATCGTCTAAAAAGTCTCTCCTTTAATGGACTGTAAGCATTTTGAACTTTTGCAGTACTACTTTGAAGAACTGTTTTTGCAACATCGCTTTAAGAACTGTCTTCACTTTATTCCTTTAAGAATGTTTAAGCTGCCACATAGCAGCTGATTTCCGGTTACGTTAGTTGTTTGTTTTACTTTTGGGGGTTTGTTTTTCAGTGTTTAATAAATGTTTTATTTGTTATAAAAAAACCCTGCTTCACTTATATATTTATTGTTGCTGAATCCGTAACAATAGATTTATTGTTGTCAGAGGTACCGAAGTACAGTGAAAAATTTATTTTGCATGCCATCTACATCAATTATTTATCACATCAGTACATTAAGGTAGTAAAAGGGAAAAGCAAAACAGGGAGCAGAATATAGTGTTACAGACAAGCAGAGTAAGTAGACAATAAGGTGTGAGGCCATGACAAGGTAGGCTGTGAGATCAAGAGCCTGCTTTATTGTACAAGATGTCCATTAAATAGTCTTATAACAGTGAGATGTAAGGTATCCTTGAGCGTGGTGGTGTAATCTTTGTATCTTCTGCCAATGGGAGAAGAGAAAAGGGAGAATGTGCAGGTTGGTTGGTGGGATCTTTGATTTAATTGGCTGCTTTACAGAGGCAGCGAGAATCATAATAAGAATCTATGGATAGGAGGCCATTTTTTATGATTTTCTGGGCAGTGCCCACAACTCTCTACTGTTTCTTGTAGTCTCAGGCAGTGATACACCTGGATAGGATGCTTTCTAACTCAAGTTCAAGTTTAATTATCATTCAGCCATACATAAATGCCCATGAATCCAGCCAAACAAAACAGTATTACTTCAGAGTCAAGGTGTAAATCACACATAGACAGCAAGCAAATATAAGATATCAGTAAAATACAGTCAGACAAAAGAATATAGTTCAAGACCCTGAGTCCATGAATGTTACAGAAGTCTGCAGTCAACCACAATATAGCTTGTCTTCGGCCGAGCTGGGGGGAGGGCAGCACCAACTCCAGCTTGAATCCGCACCACACCATCTCTGGCACTCTAGTGGAGTGCAACGACTCCCAACGCCTCAATTCTCGGCGGCTGTAAACAGTCAACACTGTGGCTTAGGGCCTAGTCTTTCCTAATACTGGCAATAGCACGATCTGCACCGTCCAACTCCTGCAGTTTTTTCACCAACAAGGAACTCGCTGATGGGATAGATCTGCACTAATTTAAGTTCTTAATTTCCAGCAGGATCTTGTAATCGTAAAAAAATTTTTATAAAGGACAATAACACCTTTGCTTGACCCCATAGAAGCCAATGCAATGGAACATGCTGCCATCTTACCATCACGGTGCTTCTATAAAAACTGGTGAATGTCAATGGAAACAAACCAAAGATCCTTAGCATCTTGAGGAAGTAAACTAGTCACCTCTGGATTGCTGCCTGGGCCATGCACCAGTGAGGGTAAGAGTACGATGATTTGGAAAATGAATGTACAGCTGAGGGGGGTGAGAACCAGAGTGATAGGGCTGAAGATGGAGCAGTTGGTATACAAGTAGATGTGATATACAGTGAGACTTCAAGGAAGAACAGGCAGATGATGAGGCAAAATTGCAGTCAATGAGATGTGTTGAAACGTAACGTGGGGCAAAAAGCGAAAAACGTTGATGAATACAGGACCTTATATATGAATGCATGCAGTCTATGGAATAAGCTAGATGATCTTGTAATGCAGTTAGACATTGGGAGGTATGGCATTGCGAGCATCAGTGAGTCGTGGCTGAAAGAATTTCACAGATAGGAGCTTAGCATTCAAGGATAGACATTATATCGAAAGGACGGACAGGTAAGCAGAGGGGTGGAGTGGCTTTGTTGGTTAAAGAATTAAATCAAATCCTTAGAAAGAGGTGATATAGGATCAGAAGATGTAGAATCCTTGTGGGTAGGGTTAAGAAACTGCAAGTGTAAAAAGACCTTGATGGGAGTTATATCAGGCCTCTGAACAGTAGCCAGGAGGTGAAATACAAATTATAGCAGGAGATAGAAAAGGCATGTAAAAAGGGCAATGTTATGATATTGATGGGGGGGTGGGGTAGATTGTAATATGCAGGTAGATTGGGAAAATCAGATTGGTGCTGGATCGCAAGAGAGGGAGTTTGTAGAATGCCTGCAACATGGCTTTTTAGAGCAGCTTGTGGTTGAGCCCACGAGAGGAAAGGTAATTCTGAATTGGGTGTTGTGTAATGAAACAGATACGATGAGGGAGTAGATGGTAAAGGAACCCTTAGGAGGTCGTAGTATAATTAAATTTACCCTGTAGTTTGAGAGAGAGAAGATAAGTCAGAGATATCAGTATTCCAGTGGAGTAAAGGGAATTACAGAGGCACGAGAGAGGAGCTGGCCAAAGTTGATGGGAAGGAAACATTAGCAGGAATGATGACAGAACAGCTAGAATTTCTGGGAGCAATTCAGAAGGGGCAGGATAGATGCATCTAAAGGGAGGAAAACACAAGCGTAGTTGACAAGGGAAGTCAGCATAAAAGAAAATGAGAGGGCATATAATATAGGAAAAATTAGTGGAAAGTTAGAGAATTGGGAAGCTTTTAAAAACCAACAGAAGGCAAAAAAAGTCATAAGGAGAGAAAAGATGAAATATGAAGATAAACTAGTCAATAATATACAAAAGGATAACATTAGCTTTTTTCAGATATATAAACAGTAAAAGAGCGATGAGAGTGGATATGGGACTACTGGAAAAAGATATTGGAGAAGTAGTAATATGGGATAAGGAAATGGGGGGGGTCAAAATTAATAAGTGTTTTGCATCATTCTTCACTGTGGAAGACACCAACAGTATGTCAGAAATTTGAGAGTGTCAGTGGGCAGATGTGAGTGCAGTTGCTTTTAGTAAGGCGAAGGTGCTTGGGAAGCTGAAAGATCTTAAGATAGTAAGTCACCTGGACCAGATAGACTACACCTCAGGGTTCTGAAAGAGGTAGCTGAAGAGATGATGTTACAAGAATCACTAGATTCTGGAGTGGTTCTGGAGGACTGGAAAATTGTAAGTGTTACTCCACTCTTTAAGAAGGAGGAAAGCAGAAGAAAGGAAATTATAGGCCAGTTAATCTGATTTTAGTGGTTGGGAAAATGTTGGAGTCGTTATTAAGAATGAGGATTCTGGGTACTTGGAGGCACATGATAATCTAGGCCACAGTAATCATGGTCTCCTTAAAAATAAATTTTGCTGGACAAATCTGTTGGAATTCCGAAAGGAAATAGCAAACAGGATAGGCAAAGGAGAGTCAGAAACTGTTGTTTACTTAGATTTTCACAAGTCGTTTGACAAGGTGCCACACATGAGACTGCTTAACCATGATATTACAGGAAGGATAGATGGATAGCAAGGATAAAAGATTGGCTAACTGGCCGAGGCGAATCATGGGAATAAAGTGAGCCTTTCTGGTTGGCTGCCAGCAGTTAGTGTTGTTCCACAGGGATCGATGTGGGAACAGCTTCTGTTCACATTATATATCAATGATTTGGACGATGGTAGTATTGAAGAATCAGGGAGTCTGCAGAAGGATTTAGACCAATTGGAGGAATGGGCAATGTCGGGAAATGTACGATCATATACCTTGGTAGAAGGAATAAAGGCATAGGCTATTTTCTAAATGGGAAGAAAATTCAAAAATCAGTGGAGGGCAAATGTGATGTTAGCATTCATGTCGCGATGATTAGAATATAAAAGCGAAGATGTAATGCTGAGGCTTCATAGGGCAAAAAAACACATTTGGAGCATTGTAAGTAGATTTGGGGCCCTTACTTAAAAAAAAAATGTGCTGGCATTGGAGTGGGTCCAGAGGAAGTTCACAAAAATGATTCTGGGATGAAAGGTTCAACACATGAGCAGTGTTTGATGTACTCACTGGATTTTAGAAAAATGAGGGAAGATCTCATTGAAATCTGTCAAATATTGAAATGTGTTGACAGAGTTGATTCCCAAAGGATGTTTCCTACAGTGGGGGAGTCTTAGGCTAAAGGGTACAGCATCAAAATAGAGGAACATACATTTAGAACAGAGATATGGAGGAATTTCTTTAGTCAGAGTGTAGCAAATCTGCGGAATTCATTGCTACAGATGGCTGTGGATAAGTTCTAGTCAAGAACCTATCAAGCAGACTTTAAAGTTGAGTTTGATAAGTTATTGATTAGTAAGGGTATCAAGAGTTATAGGGAAAAGGCATGAGAATGGGTTTGAGAAGGATAATAAATCAGCTATGATGGAATGATGGAGCAGACCCAATGGCCAAATGGCCTAATTCTGCTCCTATGTCTTATGATCTCACTTGGTCAAGGCATCTACAGTAATGTTGGACCAGGACAAACTATTGGTGAGGTTTACATGTAGGAATGTGAAGCTCTCAACCATCATCACCTCAACACCATGGATATAAACAGGAGCATGTGCATCACCCTGTTCCCTGAAGTCATTGACCAGCTCCTTGCTTTTGCTGACATTGAGGAGACATTATGTCACTTGACACTCTATCACCTTCCAATACTTCGACTCATTGTTTGACAGGTTTGGCCCGCTACAGTGGTATCATCTGCAAACACATAGGTGAAGTTATTGCAGAATCTGGCCACACAGAGATGAGTGTACAGGGATCAAAATAGGGGGCTGAGGCTACAACCTCATGGGGTACCAGCACCGATGATGATCGTGGCAGAGGTGTTGCTGCCTGTTCTTACTGACTGTAATCGGTTGGTCAGAAAGTAAAGGACCCACTTGCAAAGGGAGGTGTTCAGTCACAATTCTAGGCATTTGGGGATGAGTTTGCTTGGAATTATGGAACTGAAAGCAGAGTGTAGTCAATAAATAATATTGTGACATAGGTGTTTTTATTATCCAGATGCTGCAGCGATGAGTGTAGTGCCAGGGAGATGGTAACTGCAGGGAGAGGTTATATCACATCATAGATCTCTGAAATTCATCACTGATACTCTGAAATTTTTACTCCAGTGAACTAGGTGCAGTACAATCATGCATTATTAAATAATTTTGCTATTTTGTTGAACAAGGTATTTGTTAGATTTGTATCGCGTATTGTATCCAGTTTTATTCTCCTTAAGCAATGAATAACATTGAGCCAATTGGAAAGGGCGTAGAGAAAAAGCATAACATAACTTCATATTCATATTATATATACATCTACATTGACATCAATGACTACATTGGTGCTGCGTCCTGCACCCATGCAGAGCTCATTGACTTCATTAACTTTGCCTCCAACATCCAACTTGCCCTCAAATTTACCTAGTTCATTTCCGACACCGCCCTCCCCTTTCTCAATCTCTTTGTCTCCATCTCTCAATACAGATGTCTATTATAAACCGACTGACTCTCACAGCTACCTGGACTATACCTTTTTCCACCCTGTTACTTGTAAAAATGCCACCCCTTCACTCAATTCCTCTGTCTCTGTTGCATCTGCTCTTACGATGAGGCTTTTCATTCCAGAACAAAGAAGATGTCCTCCTTCTTCAAAGAAAGGGGGTTCCCTTCCTCCACCATCAATGCTGCCTTCAATCACATCTCTTCCATTTCGCACACATCTGCCTTCACACCATCCTCCCACCACCCCACCAGGGATAGGGTTCCTCTTGTTCTCACCTACCACACTACCAGCCTCTGTGCCTAGCACATAATTCTCTGTAACTTCCACCATCTCCAATGGGATCCCACCACCAAGCACATCTTCCCCCACTTTCTGTTTTCCACAAGGATCACTCCCTATGTGATCCCCTTGTCCATTTCCGCTGATCTTCCTCCTGGCACTTACCCATGCAAGCAGAACAAGTGCTACACCTGCCCTTACACCTTCGCCCTCACTACCATTCAGAGCTGCAAGCAACCCTTCCAGGTGAGGTGAAACTTCACCTGTGAGTCTGTTGAGGTGTTCTATGGTATCAGGTGCTCCCGGTATGCCCTCATGTTTATTGGTGAGACCAAGTATAGATTGGGAGAGAGATCACTTCACTGAGCACCTACGCTTCATCTGCCAGAAAAAGCAGGATCTCCCAGTGGCCACCTATTTTAATTCCACTTCCCATTCCCATTCTGACATGTCAATCCATGGCCTCCTCTACTGTCAAGATGAGGCCACACTCATGTTGGAGGAGCAACACCTTATGTTCTGGCTGGGTAGCCTCCAACCTGATGGCATGAACGTCAATTTCTCAAACTTCTGATAATGCCCGCACTCCTCTCTTTCACCATTCCCATTCCCTTTTTCCTGTCTCACTTTATCTCCTTACTTGCCCATCACCTCCCTCAGGTGCTCCTTCCCCTTTTCTTTCTTCTATGGCCTTCTGTTCTCTCCTATCAGATTTCCCCTTCTCCAGCCCTGTATCTCTTTTACCAATCAACTTCCCAGCTCTTTACTTCAGCCTCCTCCTGCCCAGTTTCACCTAGCAACATGTGTTTCTTCCTCCCCTCCACCCACCTTCTGACCTGCTCATCTTTTTTCTTCGCCAGTCCTAATGAAGGCTTGGCCTGAACCATCGACTCTACTCTTTTCTATAGATGCTGCCTGGCCTGCTCAGTTCCTCCAGCATTTTGTGTGTGTTGCTTGAATTTCCAGCATCTGCAGATTTTCTCTTGTTTATTTATATTATCATTGTTATTCTGACATATTTGCATAGATGGATTTCTGAACGTCAGAGAAACATAGATTTGCAGTTGATTTGGACTGAGTTCTACAAAATGCCAAAGAGATTAGATCATGTTTCTTTGACAATTCCTTCTATAACTTCATCTGGACTCTTGTAATCTCCAGATTTACTCATTCCAGCACTGGCAGCTGCGTCTTCTGCTGATAAGGCTGTGAACTCTGGTATTATTACTCAAAACTTCTTTGTCAACAATCTTAAAGCCTATCTCTTTGACCAAGTATTTGACCAGTCGTGTGGTGAAAAAGGCACAATAGTGCCTCTTTCACCTCAGACGGTTGAGGAAGTTTGGTATGGGCCTCCAGATCATAATAACTTTCTACAAGGGCACAATTGAGAGCAACCTGACTGGCTGCATCACTATCTGGTATGGGAATTGTATCCCCTTAATCGCAGGACTCTGCAGAGAGTGGTGCGGACAGCCCAGCGCATCTGCAGTTGTGAACTTCCCATGATTCAGGACGTTTACAAGGACAGGTATGTAAAAAGGGCCCATAGGATCATTATGGACCCGAGTCACCCCAGCCACAATCTATTCCAGCTGCTTCCATCCAGGAAACAGTACCACAGCACAAAAGCCAGGACCAACAGGCTCTGGGACAGCTTCTTCCACCAGGCCATCAGACTGATGAACTCACGCTGATCTGAGTGTACTTTATGTTACATTGACTGTTCTATTTATTATAAACTATTATGATTACATACTGCACATTTAGATGGAGACATAAAGTAAGGATTTTTACTCCTCGTGTATATGAAGGATGTAAGAAATAAAGTCAATTCAATTCATCTGATATAATCCCTATTTTGGGGGCTCTGTGCCCCTTTTTATTCCATCATTTTTGTTCCAAATAAGTGCTTCAGAAGATTTTCACTAAAACTAATGCAACAGTGATGTGTCAGGTTGTGCATTTGCCAGACAGCTGCAGTGAGCTGGAGAATATCCTGACGTCAGGTGCTGTGCATGTGATTTTCCATGTCCTCCCCGTGATCATGTTGGTTTCCCCCAAGATGCTCTGCTATCCTTCCACATCCCAAAGTAGATTAATTGATTAAATTACACCTAGTGTAGTTGGGTATAAGGAAAATCAAGGAAGATTTGATGGGCATGCAGAAGACAATACATGGGATAGTTGGGTTGATAGCTTTGCTCTGACAACACAATCATAGACTCAGCATTGTCTCCTATGGTGTAAGGAGATTTGCTGTATAGATGGTGGTGGTTGTCATTCTTGTTGCTGTTTCAGCTATATGGTAAAGAAGGACCAGAGGTCAGATGCACTGTCAGAATTAGATTTGATGAAAATAATTAATTTTCTGAGAGTGTAATGGGCTGTGTTAAGTGTACTGAATTACTTCAAGTTACTCTGGAAATCTGTTTCTGTTTGAAGCCACGATAATGTACCTGGTTATTGCTCAGGGCTAAGGTGGTTTCCTGTTTATATTTTGTTTCCTGGTAGAGAGAAACTCTAAGAATCTTCCTCCAACCCCATCAATTGGCCTAAAGGTTTATCTTTTTTCCCTCATATACCGTCTGGGTAGTCTCCAGCCCCTTGGCATGAACATTGAATTCTCCAACTTCCGGTAATTCCCTCCCTCACTCTTCCCCTATCCCATTTTCACTCTGCCTCCTCCTCCAGCTGCCTATCACCTCTCTCATGATTCTGCCTTCTTCTACTACCCATAGTGCTTTCCCCTTACATTCCTTCTTCACCTTTCCTGCCTATCCCCTCCCTGCTTCCCCCCCCCCCCCCACTCCTTGATCTTTTTTCACCTGGCACCTACCAGCCTTCTCCTTCCCACCCCTCCTCCCCTCTTCTTTATAGGGCCCCTGCCCCCTCCCTCTTCAGTCCTGACAAAGAGTCTCGGCCCGAAACGTTGACTGTTCGTTTCCACGGATGCTGCCTGACCTTCTGAGTTCCTCCAGCTTGTTGTATGTGTTGCTTTGACCACAGCATCTGCAGTGCACTTCATCTTTTTTCCCTTTCCCAAGTAATTTCATGACTTAAGGTAGGACACAGAGTTGCCATGTTATGTTGCATAATGCAGCAAATCTTTTCCTTTCTAACATTTTCCATATGCAAGTGCATCATTTTACAGTTCTGTGGCAGAATTATGAAGACATTTAGAGGTTCTTTTCTCAATTAAATATTGTATATTTGATTTCCTCCTGAGAGAAATAAATTGTACCGCCACCCAATGGCAAGATCGAGATACTACATTTTCACTGTGTTTAGGTGGTTCGTTTTTCATGAAAGTGTTTAAAAGGAAAGTTTATTACAGTCAATCATGTTTGGTTTCTCCCCATACAAAAATTCAAATTGCTATTGGGTTCTACCTGATTGTTATTTTTTAAACAATTTGTTTAGATAATGTAACCATATTTGACAAAGTAGCATTGGGATAAGGAAAAGTGAAGATAAAGCAGAGGAAGTTCAGTGGAAAATAAATGAAAAGGAGAAAAGAAAATAGCACTCAAAAACAGGAATAGTAATAAAAGTAATGATTTGAATTTAAGAAAAAAACATTTTTGTCTGTTAAAGTTAATTTCAAACCATAAAGGTCACCTTTAATATTAACTTCATATCAATATTAGTAAAAACTTTTATTTTGGTGTGAGTTCTTTAACAAATTGGCACTAGAAGTAAATATTGGACTAGTGAATATTTTTTGGTCATGCTAATTGGGATAACGTCAGGATACAATGAGAATTACTGTGTCAAGAAGAGCTGCTTCAATAGATTTGAACCTGGTGATTACTAAATAGTCAAAAATCAGACATTTCTTTTACTGAAGTCCCCTTAACAATTGTTGGCATGAGTGCTTGCTGTAGATTTGCTTTGGGGTTTCTGCTTTATCTGCAAGACATGTAGGAACCAACAGCACTAAAATAACACATGCCAATGTAAAACGTAGCATCAGTTTTAATAGGGAAGTTGACAATTTTCCGTAGACATATGCAAAATGCAAATCTTCTTGCAAATGATAGCATTTCCTCTGCAGACAAATTTAAACATGCTGTGTTGAAGAGGGAAGTGCAGAGGAAGGATAAGACTGTTAGAAGCTTCCCTTTTGGTGTCATGCAAAGGTTTAACACCAGTCCCAACTGATAGCATTTCTTTATGCAAAGAAAAGAGTGGCAAGAAGTTGTAGAACTCTCCCTGTGTATCTTGAAAATGTAAATAAAGAATTTTGCCAGGCCAACTAAATTTCAAATTATTAACTGAATCTAAATTCCACAGCTGTTATGACACCATTTGAACTGAACTTACTGAAGTACAATTCCAGTAATTTAACCATTGTGCTACTGCTGTACTATAGTTGGAGAAGTTGGAGCAGTTATTGTTTGAAGAGATTTGAACTTAATAAAACAAATGGCTCAAGAATAGAAAATAAAAGTAGTACATTTCTCTGCTCCTGTATCTTATAGTCTTATAGAGGTCGATAGATTCTTGATTGGTCAGGACATGAATGTGTAAAGGGGGAAGGCAGGAGATTGGGGCTGAGAGGAAAAATCGATCAGCCATGATGAAATGGTGGAGCAGACTCAATGGACCAAATGGTCTAATTCTACTCCCATATCTTATGGTCTTATGGTTTTAAGCATATAAGAGACAACAAATAAAAAGAACAACCTTGTTTAAATGATCATTATATCGAGGTCTGGTGTTGAAAAGTCAGTATGATCAAAGCTTAAGGATTAAAAATAATCTTGCGCTATTTAGACTGTGTTAAGCATTTAAAAGTTGCTGGAAGAAAATTAAGAAATCTACATTCAGATTAGTGGGATAAGAAGAAACAACAAATTCATTGTTTTGAAACTTACAATTGATAATTTATTGAGTAGGATACAAAATAAATTGAGAAAAAAAGAGCTAAGATTTGTTCTCTAGCTTATCTTAAAAGGCTTACAAGATCCTTCAAGAGAGCAGTTATAATGCACCTGCATTTATTGTCAGGTATCCTCAAGCACTGTGATATTGCTTGATTTGACAAATGCTCTGGGAAGCTTGAGTTGAGTTCCAAATGTTCAATACTGTTGTTCATAATCAGCAGATTAACATACCTAAACAGGCAACCACCTTTCCTTATATGAGATTCCATGTTGCAGCTTCACTTGTTTGTGTAAAATCTGGACATTGACATGCTTGTGTCAGGTTTCTGACATGCCATCAGATTTGATAGTTTAACTCCTTCCCTACCCCACCCTTTCCAAAATACACAGTTATATTCTTCTCCGCATGTGTGCAGTCCCCAAGGAGGACACACAAGCTACAATCAGGAAGAAGCAATTTAATTTTCTGGCAGTCTCTGGCTGCCACTTGAAGGAGGCACAGAAAAATTAAGTGGAAACAATTGCTGGAAATTGGACAAACCAAACCCACCCTGGAATTCTGAATCTTCTTGAAATTTTAACATTGTGGCTTCAAGTTATGAGGAATCTCAAGTACAAAATGTGAAGTTCTGAAAATCTGAGGAAGTACTTGGCCAAAATCTGTTTCCGATACACCAGGTGTTAGGGAGACCTCACTTGGAGTTCTGTGTGCAGTTCAGGTCATCATGCCATTGGTAGGATGTGATTAGATTATATTAAGCTTCCAACAATACACTTGGTTTGGACCCTGGGTATTTATCTACCTTTATGCACTTCAAGGCCACTTGTTGCACGGAGCGACTGAGGAGAACCCAAGTGCAGGACACAGGCTGGAGATGGAGTTGGGATGCTTGCGCAGATTTGAACGTTGAACAGCAAACAGGGGGAATCTTGACGTGGAGCTCTGATATGGAGTCTTGACACGGAGATGGGGTTTTCAGGGAATATCTTGAAACTGGAGCGGAAGCTAGAACTAACAGTTCTAAGTGGTCGGGAAACTAAGTTATCACATGGGAATAGACCAACGAACTGGCAACCAGTGGTTATGATGCCATGGTTCTTATACTGCAGTTCTTGATGGAGATCAGGTGTGCTGTCATCAAGCGAATTAGCAGTAAATGGGAAATTAACGATTGGAATCAAGGCATAATCGAAGAAGATTAGGGGAAAACTAGGGGAGTGACAATTGGGACCATGACAGTACCCTCCCCCCCAACGGGAACCTCCAGGCAACCCACCAGGCTTGTCCGGATGGTCCCGATGGAAATCACGTATGAGGAGCAGGGAATCCAGGAGCATTCCTCTGGGCCGTATTCTTCCCAGTCGACCAGGTATTGAAGGCCCCTGCCTCAGTGCTGAACATCCAGTAATCACCAGACGGTGTACGCCGAGTGGTTGTCAATGATCTGGGCGAGTGGAGGGGGTTTGGCCGGAGGGCACAAAGGGCTGACAGATACCGGTTTCAATTGGGAAATGTGGAATGTAGGATGGATGTGCATAGATCTAGGCAGTTTGAGTCAGACTGCCGTGGGGTTGATAATGCTCTCAATCTTGAAAGGTCCCAGGAAGGGAGGGGCAAGTTTCTTTGGCTCGTTCTTGAGGGGGATGTCTTTGGAAGAGAGCCAAACCTTTTGCCCAGGTCGATAATCAGGTGCAGGAAACCGATGGCGACTGGCGACCAGTTGTGGTCGGCTGAGTGGAGCAGGGCTGCGCGTGTCTTCCCAGATCTTGTGGCACCGGCAGAGATGAGCCTGAACAGAAGGCACAGCAATGTCCTCTTCGTGAGTGGAGAACAGAGGGAATTGATAACCGAGGGAGCATTCAAAGGGGAACATTCCGGTGGCAGTGCTGACTAGGAAGTTGTGGGTGTACTCTAACCAAGCAAGATGGGTGCTCCAGGCAGATGGGTTGTTGGCCATTATGTGGCGCAGTGCTGCTTCCAAATCCTGGTTAGCCCATTCTGTTTGACTGTTCATCTGCAGATGAAAGCTGGATGACAGACTTACTGAGGCACCAAGGGCTTGACAAAAAGATCTCCAGACTTGAGAAATGAATTGGTGACCCCAGTCAGAAATAATATTCTAGGAGCAGGAGAAGGAGAGAGGCTAGGGCTGGGAGAAGAAGGTAAAGCATGCTGTGGGGTGACTCAGGTATACAAAGGTATACCTTTGTATAGGATGACCAGTCCTCTCCTTCTGATGTTCTCGGAGTCAGTTATCCAGCCTGGTGGCTAGGGAGATCAATGAATCCAGGCTGTTAGTGTCATCCCTTGCCGCCAACTCGTCCTTTACCATATCACAGAGGCCTTGCTGAAATATCGCCTGGAGTGCCTCATCATTCCATCCCGAGTCGACCACTAGCATCCGGAACTCCACGGAGTATTCAGCAACACTGAGTCCTGATGGAGGGTGAGTAGACGCTTAGCAGCATCTTTACCACAGACAGGATGGTCAAAAATCTTCCTTATTTCTGAGATGAAGGTGGGGAATGAAAAGCAGGTCTCTGGCTGATTATCCCAAATCGTGGTGGCCCGCACTAAGGCACTTCCTCGCAACAACCCCATGATGTAAGCTATCTTTGATCTGTCTGTGGCGTTTGTAGATGACTGCTGCTCGAACACCAAGGAGCAATGTGGCAGGAAGGCCCGGCCCTTGCCCAGATCCCCAGTGTAGGGTTCTGGTTCAGGTACGTGCAGTTCTCTGAGTGGTCGTGTTGTCAACACATAGGGCGTTGCCACTTACAGGGTGTCTGGGCTGGTCAAACAGAGTTCCCGGAATGGACGGGGTAAGATGAGCGGATACTCGGTTGACCTGCTCACTGACCTTTTTCACTGACAGGGAACAAAGGTTCTCCATGACATCCCAGAGCAGCTGATCGTGCAGGCCCAGTAGGGAGCCCTGGCTGGCAAGGGCTTGTTGCAGAGGATTCATGTCCGCCGGGTTCATTATGATCCAGTTCGTCTGTTGCACGGAGCGACTGAGGAGAACCCAAGTGCAGGTCACATGCCAGAGATGGAGTTGGGATGCTTGCGCAGATGTGAACGTTGAACAGCAAACAGGAGGAATCTTGACATGGAGCTCTGATATGGAGTCTTGACACGGAGATGGGGTTTTCAGGGAATATCTTGAAACTGGAGCTGAACCTAGAACTAACGGTTCTAAGCGGTCAGGAGACAAAGTTATCACACAGGAATAGACCAACGAACTGGCAACCAGTGGTTGTGATGCCAGGGTTCTTATACTGCAGTTCTTGATGGAGACCAGGTGTGCTATCATCAAGCGAATACCAGTAAATGGGAAATTAATGATTGGAATCAAGGAATAATCGAAGGAGATTAGGGGCAAGCTGGGGGATTGACAGTCGGGACCATAATGCTACTAGCATCTTCTTGCATCATGGCAATATGTTTCAGGTCATCATTCTCTTCCCTGAACTCACAAGCTTCCATGGCCTTCTTTACAATAAATAGACATGAGAAGTATTCATATTGGATCTTGCCCATCTCCTGTGGCTCCACACAGCCATGGAAGTTAGTTCTTTCTTTGAGCTAACAAGTTCTCATAAGGACATTTGAGAAACTTCTTCCTTTCTTCAGTCTTTACTCTTAACATTGACATTATCAGACTCAGGTATATTGTCACTGATGTATACTATATGTCATGAAATTAATTGTTTTGCAGCAGCAATACAGTGCATTTACATAAAGCTAATATGAATGTCAAAATAAGTAGTGCAAAAAGGGAATAACAGTAAGGATCAACATTAAAATTCTACAAGGCATCCTGCAGTTGCTGAATATTTCTGTAATTTTACTGCACATCTGCTCTTCTATCTTCCTCCTTACACTTTTCTTGCCAGTAATAGACAGCTTCCTCTTTGCTTCTTACCACTAACTAATTGGATTCAGCCTTTGACCTCGCAAGAACTTCCTTTCTCTTCAGCACCATAATAATTAATGGACTGCCACCCCAGTTCTATTTCCTTGCCAGTCTTTCCTGAAGAACTGGTGTGCAGTTATATTCATCGTGTAATCCTGTATTTTTGTGCTATTTCATACTATCAAGCAATTATTTCGTAATCAGAATCAGGTTCATTATCACTTCTTTATAAGACGTGAAATTTGTTGTTTTGCAATAGCATTACGGTGCAAATAAATAAAATTGCTATAAATTACAAAATATATAAATCATGCAAAAGAAAGTAATAATGAAGTAATGTTTGTTCATGGTCTGATCCGTGTACTTTATCAAACATGTGTTACATATTTAACAAATGCATTCTAAGCCTGGCTTTGTCTTCCTCATCGACTCCAAAATGTTCTGCACCCATGCTGCAATACCCTTTATTGTTCTACTAGGGAGGCAACAGAGCACATGAGGCAAAGCTTTTCTCATTTCTGTGTTGGACCCATGCTACCAAATACTAGACTACATTCCTCAAGGTCTTGCCCACCAGTCTGTAAGGCCAATTTTGGTTTGAGAAAAGCACTTGGAAGGAAGATCATTGTATGTTCTCTTCTTACCCATTTGGATGACCATTCATTTAATGTCCTGAATGCTGTGGTGGGGTGACCGCTTCCTGAAAAGAAGATTTCAGGAAGCTTGGCTTTCCTATTGCTCCACGGTAACTTCAGCTGTCCTTCAAGCTCAGAAATTCTGCATTTGAAATTAAACAACTGAAGACATTTTTTAAGCACCTCATCTCTAGATCGTATTAAGAATCATGAAATTCCTGGAAATTGCAAGTAGGTCTCAACTTCATGTATAATAATAACAAAAATCATTAATTTATTCCCTTTTTGTCTGTTTTTATCAACTGATTGTATTAATTATTATTTTGGAATGTAATTTAATTGAAAGGAATGGCAGATTACCTAAAAGTTCAATAGATGAAATGTAAGCTTCCCAGTTTAAGTTAAAAGTTTAAGTTAGGGACCTCGCTTTTCCTCCTACACCAGGTTCCAATACCGTCTGAATCCAATTTGGAATCTTCATTCTCTGATTTCATATTTCCCATGCCAGCAAGCCCTTTATATGCATATACATTATTTTAGTCTCATTCATAGCACCTAAGTATTGATTCAGCCCTTGATGGCAGTAATTGCTATTTATAGTAAAAGCTTGGTTATCCAGAACATAGACTTGAAAGCTGCCAGTTTGTGGCATATAATAGTTAGACAGGGAGTCAACTTAACTGCCCTGACAATGCAGTCCTTCCTTCAGCCCAGCTTCTCCTTTGACATTAGCCCAATGTTAACCCGGGTGTTCCCTCAGAACTGCCCCAGGCACTGCCCCAGTGTTGCCCCTGACATTTCCTCAGCTGATTACTGAAGTGTATTTGATTCTACAGTACATGATAATCTTTTACTGAATTCAGTTTTGAGTTCTAATTTTGCACTTAATTTAGTACCATTGGCAGGTATTTTGTTTACCATTAAGAAAAACAAAGAGAAATTACCAGTGAGGTTTGAAGTTAATACAAAATCAAATTAAATTAAATGAATAGAATATCAGAAACAGATTATTTAGTACTCACCAACACACACACTGAACGATTTGCCAAGATTTACATATTCAATTGTAGTTCGTGATCTGTACTTCCCCACGTGATATCTTTTAAGCATAAAGGCATCATACAATGTTTCAGAGGATAGCGTGATAATATGCTATTTCATGGAAACGGCAACATCAGGTTCCACACGTACATTCACACCACCCAAATTTACCTCATGACCTTAGCTTTTAACCATTCCACAAGTTCCTTCCTTAACCATCAACTTTTGAGGCTAGAGCAGATTGTTTCCAACCTTCATATTGTATGACATTATCTTCCAACCACATATGCAGAACACTTACAAAAAAAATTGCTCAACTTATTCATTGCTGAAATTCTCACCAGTGAATTTGCGCCACTTTGCCTAATGAATTAACCAGTGGTCACCACTTCATGCTTTACTCACCGTAAATTTAAGGTCATCCAAAGTTTTGATATCCTGTTATAAATTCCTTCATGGTCTCAGGTTTTCCATCTCAGTAATACTCCAGTCCTCCTCCTCTACCAGGCTCACCATCATCCCTGATTTTAATCATTCACTCATTGGTGGTTACGCCTTCAACTGCCAAGTTTCAAAGCTCTAGAATTCCCTTCCCAAATTTCTTTCCTCCGAGATGCACCTTAAAACTAGCCTAAGGCTAATTGCTTATCTTAATGTGTTTTGGTGTTGAACTTTGTTTGATAATGTTCCTGTAATTAGTGTTAGCAAGCTTTAATATATTAAAGACAATGTTGTATCTTTGAAAGTAATAACATTGAAACATATGAATATATTAAGTTTTCCATATATGGTGAAAATGATATTTATAAATGTATGTATAAAAGAGTGTAAATGACTAATCCCAAAGCAAATACAAAACAAAAGAAAATCAAGATTTTTTCAAAACTAATATGGTGTGTTTTGATACAATTCATAAGTTTTAAATCCCCAAATAGTTCACAGTTGTCACTGAGAATTCATTGTAAAGGATACATGTGTTTTACCTTACTAATGTCTAAGTGATCTGAAATTCCTTTGGCTCATCTACAGTACTAAATTTGAGTCCCACACTGGTTTCCCATTTATAAGAAACAAAAAGATTGTGTGTCTTTAAAATCAAGTGCTTAAAAAGATTTAGCCCAAATTCTTTTCTCTTGCACTAAAATACACACTTTAATATAGGTAAGGATTCTTTGGACATTTTCAACTTGTACTGCCATCTTCAGAGATTATACACTTCAACCTCTCTTTATTCCTGTCTCTTTGATACTGTACTGTTTAGTTATTATTAACTGATATTGATTCTTATTCTTACCAAAATACACTAACTTTGTTCAGAAATATTATTATGTGCTGCTCTATGAAACTGATTATTAAATTCCACATACACATCCACCCCCTCTATTTCATTACCAAAGAATCCCAAGTTTTGTTATTTTTGTTTTATATAGTGATTTTTGATCATATCATCAAGAAAATTAAATGGAACCAGCTATTGTGAGTTGAAGGGTTGATGAATGATCAGGAAAAAAGTTGCCACAGGACACCATTATAATTTTCTACTCAAATTCCATTCAATGATGGATTGAACAGTTTTGTTTTATTCTGCAGCAGAATGAATTAATTTATTTCAGAAAACATCTGGACATATGCACTATGAAGTATCTCAAATTTTCTTATTTTCAAGTACTTGGAACTATTAATAATGAAGTTTATTTTTAAAACTGTCAGATTTGCAGAGGTCATCAAGCTCATTATTCCTTTTGTTTTGACCTATTCAATCATTCATCTATTTATTTATATATTTAGAGTAATTTCATGACTGTGCAGTACTACTGACACAAAACAAATTTCATATCATCTATGACAATGAAAGACGATGATAATAAACCTGGTTCTGATTCTGAAGCTATACTTTTTTACAATTCACCTACTTTTCCTTTGCCTGCACATTTATTTTAAATTTACGCTTCCAATAAGTGGAAGCAGAAATAATTTTTGGGCTGAATTATAAGAACAGAAAATAATTACAAGTGGGACAAACTGGATGAAGCTGTACTCTAGGAAATTCTGAGCCAAATTCTAAAATATTGTTCTAATCAGGTTAAGCACTGCAAACTTGATTTCCAGAAAAAGTACATTTGGTATTTGTTATCAATTCTAAACTTAATTATTTTACAAGGTACGCCACAAAACTGTTTTAAGTTTGAATGCTAGTTTTTATGTGTACCTCATGGATTTTCATTTCTACATGCATGTTTTGAGCTGAGGTTTTCCTGTATAATGGTGGTCAGATATAATTGTTACTATTTTTGCAAGAGTGCTGTCAAAAATGAATTCCGTTAAACCTGAATGATAAAACAATTGTCTATTGCTGCAAAGGAACATGATTGCAATATATTTGAAGACATTTTTCAAAGAAACAAAAACAGAAAGTTGTACAACCTTAAAGCTTGTCAAACTTCAGATTGGAAATCCAGTCTTTGCTTCTGCTGCTGCTTAGAAATTGGAGCTAGCTCATGAGTTTTAACAGGTTGACAAATATCCAGCTTGAAAACTGTGTTTCACTTCTGAATTTTATGACATTCTTGGCAAATACAAAGTTCAAAAGGAAGTGGATCATCGTCTCATTTGCACTGTAGCCACCTCGAGGTGGCTCTTCTGATCATCAGCCAAGCAAATTCTTCATGTTTAGCTGGGAGTTCTAGTGAGGATGCCTTCTGCCGAATGATTTTATCAGTTGGCGAAATGTAACCTTCCAACAGAATCCCTTGTCTCATTTTTCTGCAGAGCTTTGAGAACATTCCTTGCTGACTGCTGCCTGATGGACTTGTTTCTGCAGAAATGTTTCTAATGAGGGATAATGGTAGTACACATTCCAGCTGAATGGAATTTTCCACAGCAAGAAGGAGTAGGGCATGGCTCACACCTGTGCCATGTATAGTGAAACTGGGATCACCTTGCATCTTATGTCCAGATTCTTTCCCACAATCAGTAGGAAGAGCCATTCCCTCAAGCCTAGCTTCTGTTTCATCTTAACTATTCACTCCAGCCAGTTCTTGTTTGCGTGCTTTGTCTCGGGGCCATATTCCCAACACCTTCATGAAAATTCAGTGAAGAGGCAAAAGGATTGGTTGTCCCATTCTCTACAAACATGTCCTGACTTTTGGCCTTGAAGGCCAGTTCAAACTGATCGCACATATTCATCAATCTCTCAACAGATGTGATTCTGGGCAGAAGATAATGACAACATCAATGTAGAATACTGATTTCCCCTGAGTGCCTCTTCTGCTGTCTGTGTGCACTTCCTGATGGATTTAGCAAAAATTCAATTCAACACAACACTCAAAAAGAGAGGAGAGAGGATAGTCTTGACAACAAATTTGATAGGAAAGATTTCAATTTCTCACCGTTAATTTGGACCATACTACTGATGATTCTATAGAAGTATCATTGATCATCATCCAAAAGTCCATTTTAGAATCATACCCATCCTGTACACGTGCTAAATTCTATTAAACTTGCTCTTCTGGTCTGAGCAGACTAGGCAATCATCTGTTTCACTGTCTACATGTGGGCAATCACACTCATGAGCAGTGCAAAGCTATCAAGAGGTTTTTCTGCCTGCTACAGTGCAGGTCTGATCCTGGTGAAGCACGTGCCTCAGAACAGGATTGATTTGACTGGTATTATATCTTGTAAGGCTCATTTAATGATATGACTGGTATTCAATTTCTGAATCCTGTCTGACAATTTAGATTTTGTTGAAGAAGTGTCAATTAATTTAACTGTACATTTGGATTTATCTAAAAAGCATTTAATGAACATCCATCCATATCATGTCAAATTGGGTGTGCCTAATGTTACATAGATTCAGAAAAAAAATTGGGTTGGGAGATGAAGGAGTCAGAAAAACTGAAAGCAAAATATATTGTTAGGATTGAAAAGGGAAGGAATGAGTTTACAGAGAATGGTGTGAAAATAAAATAAAAGATCCAGTTAGGCAGTTCTGTGGGAGAAAATGCCTTGATAATGAGAGAGATCAGAGGAGAATGGCCAGACAGATTCAAGCTGACAGGAAGGTGACAGTAACTCAAAGAATCATGTGTTACAACAGTGGTGTGCAGAAGGGCATCTCTGAATGCAGAATACATCGAACCTTTAAGTGGATGGACTACAGCAGCTGAAGACCACAAGCATACATCAGTGGTCAATTTATTAGGTAAAGGAGGAACCTAATAAAGTAGCTACTGACTGTATATTAAGAACACAGGAATATCAAGTGACTAAAGAGCAGTAAGTGCATGGAGCCAGGGAACATAGGTGAAATCTTAAACGAATGCTTCTCATCTGTTTTCACGAAGGACGACATTGTGGTGGAGAATTTAGCAAGGAACACAGTGCAAATCTAATGCAAATTACCAACATCTTATTAGATTTTAAAAGGAGGGTAAGTTGCCAGGACCTGTTTGATGTATCCCAAGTTACAATGCAAGGTTCGGCCAAATATTGCTGGGACTCTGACTCAGTCTTTTAAATTTTTTCTAACTGTGGGTAAAGTACCAGCTGGAAGAAGCAGGGTCAGTCAGATTTGTGAGTCTAATGTCCGTAGCAGAGCAGTTATTAGAAAAGATCGTGGAACCGGATTTTATGACAATCAAATACATTGAGAATAGTTTTATTAGGCAGATCCTGTCTGATCAGCTGAATTAATTTTTGATGAAGTAACAAAGTGTATTAATGACACCTAGGCACAAGGTTTATTGATTCCAGCATCTATAGTCCCTTGTGTCCATATTGATGATGTATTATACAAGGCTTTTGCAAGGCCTTTGACAATGGGAGACTGGTACAAAAGGTTGAAGCCCATGGTATCCAGCCAAGTTGGCAAATCGGATCTAAAATTTGCTTGGTATACAAGGCAGGTAGTGGACTGTTGGAAGCATATGACAGTGCTTGTTACATCATTAGTAAGTTTGCAGATGACATGAACATTCTAAATACAAGAGGTTCTCCGGATGCTGGAAATCCAGAGCAACACACACAAAATGCTGGAGGAACTCAGCAAATCAGGAAGCTTCTATGCAAATGAATAAACAGTCAATGTCAATGGGCAGAGACCATTCTCCAGGGGAAGCACACCAGAATAAAAAGGTGGGAGGAGGGGAAGGATGATGAGCTGGAAGATGATTGGTGAAGTCAGGTGGGTGGGAAGGGTAAAGGATTAGAGAAGAAGCAATCTGATATGAGAGGAGAGTGGACCATGAGCAAAAGGGAAGTGGGTGGGTATCAGAAGGAGGTGATAGGCAGGTGAGGAGAAGAGGTAAGAGGTCAGATTGGGGAATGAAGAAGAGGGAAGGGGAAGGGAAGTTTGATTCACCAGAAGGAGAAATCGATGTTCATGACATCAGGTTGGAGGCAAACCAGACGGAATACAAGGTGTTGCTCCTCCACCCTCAGAATGGCCTCATCGTGGCAAAAGAGGAGGTCATGGACCAACATGTCGAAATGAAAATGTGGATAGGAATTGAAATGGCTGGCCACTGGGAAATTCCATTATTGGCAGATGGAGTGGAGGTACTCAACAAAACAATCCCCCAATTTACCTCCAGTTTCACCAATGTAGAGGAGGCTGCATCAGGAGCACTAGATACAGTAGAGGACCCCAACAGATTTGCAGGTGAAGTATTGCCTCACCTGGAAGGACTGTTAGGGGGCCTGAATGGAGATAATTGGGCAGGAGCAGCATTTTAGTCACATGCAAGCATATGTATCAAAAGGAAGATTGGTAGGGAGGGATAAATGGACAAGGTGGAGGGATGGAAAGTAGAGTGAAGAGGGAGATAAAGATGTGTTTGATAGTAGGATCCCATTAAAGATGGCAGAAGTTGCAGAGAATGATGTGTTGAATGTGGGGGTACATGGTGAGGACAAAAGGATCTCTATAACTGTTAAGGAAATGGGAAGGTAGGGTGAGCGCAGATGTCCAGGAAATGGACGAGATGTGAGTGGGGGCAGCATTAAACAGAGAAACCCCATTTTCCTTTCCTCCATCATGATGCTGCCCTCACCAGCATCTCCTCCAGTTCCTGAACATCTGCGCTCACTCTATCTTCCCACAGGGAGCCATACAGGCTAAGTCATTGGGCATACTTAAGGCAGAAATTGATAGAATCTTAGTTAATCAGAGCATCAAGGGTTATGGGGAGAAGGCAGGAGTATGGGGTTGAGAGGAATAATGAATCAGCCATGATGGAATGGGGGAGCAGATTTGATGGGCCAAGTGGCTAAGTTTTGCTCCTATGTCTTATGGTTTTAATAAACATAGGACACACTCTAAGAGAGTATAAAGTAACAGAGAGACTTCGGTGTGCATTGGAGCAGAAGTAGAGTTCTTGGCCCACTAGGATACACTTAATTCTTTAATAACCTGGTCTTGGTGTGGTGTACAAGCCAAAGGTCTCTGAAGGTGACTCTACAGGGAAATAAAGTGGTGAGGAAGTCATACAGGTTACAGCTTTATTAGCTGGGGCACGTGCTATCAGAGGAAGGAAGTTAATATGCAATGTTATAAAATACTGTTAGGTTCGAGCTGGAGGACTGTGTAGAGTTCTGGTCACCATATACCCAGGGTGCAGCTCCTTTGCACCCTTTCCAGTACAATCCTGCTGGAAGGATTGCAGTAGTGAGGGTTCAATGGAGAGGCACCTGCATATGTTTCAGTTATGAGACTGGATTGGCTAGGTTCATTTCTCTTGGAGCAAAGGAGGCTGAGAGAAGAACTGATTCAAATATTAAAAGATTTGGAGGGATTATGGATAGGAAAAAAAATTTTCCCCATCCTCCGGAGTGTGAAATTAGAGAATATAGCTCTAATTCTCTAGAGCTATAGTCTCTAGAGAAGGGATAAGAGGTTTAGACAGAATCAATTTCTTCACCCATTGTTTGGAACCTGGAATGTGCTGTTTGAGTAGGTGGTAGAGGCAGAGATAGTTAAGAAGCTTCCAGACAAGCACTTGAATTACCAAACCACAGAAGGGCATGGTTCAAGTGCTGGAAAATGTCCCAAAGCTCTGCTTTCTGTGTGGCATGACTCTGTGACTCATTGCTCTAAAGCAGAAAATACAGAAAATTAGCACAGCAATCTCCAAGCACCAACTAAGAAATGATAACTGTAAATTGTAATGGTGAATACTACAATTTGATGAGGATACTGGGACACAACTCTTTTTCAAAAGTGGCATAAAATCTTTCACTTCCATCTAGGAGAGTGGATGGGCTCTTGACTTAACATCTGATCTGAAAAACTGTCTAATTTAGTCAATTTTCAAATCAGATTATGGACTAAAATTAGTCTAGTGAATACATGACTTTCTAACTTAGCAGCAAGTATGTTCACACTGAACCAAATTTAATATCAAGAAAGCCAAATAGGTAGGTTCATGTCTAGATAATGGTTAAAATACAGGTTCTGACGAAGGGTCTCGGCCCGAAACGTCGACTGTGCTTCTCCCTATAGATGCTGCCTGGCCTGCTGCATTCCACCAGCATTTTGTGTGTGTTGCTGGTATGATCTTTAACTTATCTTTGGTTTAGTGACCTAATTCAAGTGGTCAGAAAAGTCATGGTGATATAGAGACAGAAAAAATATTACCAATACTTTACACAACCGATTGACAGTCAGTGACCTTGATGGAAAATTAATTAAAATAGATATTGAGTAAAAAGGGATCGGGTTTACTTACAAAGTTAAAAGTTTAAGATTACAACTGAATAAAGGACTATGGTGAGTTATAAGAAGGCTGCACATTTTAATTTATCACACACAGTAAAACCTTTTAGTGACAGAAACAACTTTTGCAGGAACTAACACAACAAGGATTTGGCAGCTTCTAATGGTTAGGAAGAGGGGTACCAACCTAGCAAAACAATTCAACCTGAAAAATCTTCATATTCAGTATGGATTATTTCGACATTAGCATTTTCTTGAACCTCTCAGTAAAACTACTTTCTTCTTAAGACTTCAGTTTTAATCATGCCAAATATCATTTCCCTGAAGATGGAAGGGATAGGGTGGGGGTGGTGGGATAAGAAGGTATTTGTAATGGAAATAGAGGGGTCCAAAATCTGTAAATTAGAATTTCAGCTACAATGTGAGCATGTGCCAGTCTTATATTTATTGCAGATGCATTCTGATGCCTGCCAACAGGAAGGTTATGTGGTTAATTTTTTGCTGCAAAATAAGAAATGTATTATTTGTCCCATATTTTTTTATCTGGTTGCCAATCAATTCATGCAAGTTCCACTTAAGTATTCAATTGCGAAAATAGGTTGCACATAGAGAATTCTTTGGGATATTAATATTGGAGTAGAAATCTCTGCTTTTAATTTGTTAGTTAATTTAATCTATATTGGAGCATGTGATGTTCCAACAAATTAACTGACCAACAGTAATCATGTGGTCTTCACAAATAAGTGAAACATTTTCTTTTTTTCTGATTTTCTACTGGAATTTACAGTATGTCTTTCTCATTTTTTCATTTGTACAAGCAATTCTCTTGTGCATTTTGAATTTTCTGTATGTAGACTCTCACACATTAGAAACAGAAAGGCTGTGAATAGTAAACACAAAATACTCTGCAGATGCTGGGGTCAAAGCAACACACACAACACGCTAGAGAAACTCAGCAGGTTGGGCAGCATCCGTGGAAATGAACAGTCAACGTTTCGGCAAGGGTCTCGGCCCGAAACGTTGACTGTCTGTTTCCACGGATGCTGCCCAACCTGCTGAGTTCCTCCAGCGTGTTGTGTAAGGTCATGAATAGTACAGGTCAACTGTTGGAAACAAGCCAGGGTCACAACAAACCTCAGGGTGTTACAGAAGATATTAAAGGATGCAGGTCGGTAAGCTAAATAGTATCTCACAATTGTGCACATGGCGGGAAAAGAAAGAACATATACAAACTGAATTGGTAAATTGGTTTATTATTGTCACATGCATCATGTTACAGTGAAAAACTTGTCTTGCACACCAGTTATATGGATCAATTAATTACAACAGTGCATTGAGGAAGTACAAGGCAAAACAGTAACAGAATGCAGAATAAAGTTCTGCAGTACAAGGGAAGTACAGTGCAAGTAAGCAATAAAGCACAGAATCATAACAAGATAGATTGCAAGGTTAGGAGTCCATCTTACCATATTAGGGAACTATTTGTCTTATAACAGTGGCATAGTTATCCTTGAGCCTGGTGGTATGTGCTTTCAGACTTGTGTATCTTCTGCCTGATGCGAGGGGGGAGAAGGAGAAGAAAGGATATCTGACATGGGTAGGGTTTTTGATTATGCTGATTGCTTTGCTGAGCTAGTAAGAAGTGTACATAGAATCTGTGGAGAGGAGGTTGTTTTTTGTGATGAACTGAGCAGTTCAGTTGCCATACCAAGCAGTGACTTATCCAGATAGGATATTTTCTATGGTGCATTGATAAAAAAAATAGAGGGTCAAAGCAACATACTATATTTCTTCAGGCTCCTCAGAAAGTAGAGGCATTGGTGGGCTTTTTTGTCTACGGCATCAATGTGGTTCCACAACAGGCGACTGGTGATGTTCCTCTAAGAAACTTGAAGCCCTTAACCCTCTCGACCTCAGCACCTTTGATAAATACAGGAACATACACACCACTCTCCTTACTGACATTTTGCTGACATTCAGAGAAAGGTTGGTGCCATGGCACAATGTCAACAGGATCTGTATCTTCTTCTTGCACTCTGACTCATCATTATTTGAGATGCAGCCCACTATAGTGGTATGATATGTAAACTTGTAGACAGAGTCAATGTGGTTGGGCCAGGAACATTTCACTTTGAGGAACTTGAAACTTGCAAGTTGTGAGCACACAGGGAGCAGAGTAGAGGGCCGAGGGTGCATTGTTGTGGGGTGCCAGTGTTGAAAATAATTGTGACAGAGCTGTTGCTTGCTAGCTTCACTGATTGCAGTCTGTTGGTCAGGACGTCAAGTATTCAGTTGCAAAGGGAGAAGTTGAATCTCAGGTCTAGGAATTTGGAGTCAAGTTTGCTTGGAAATATAGCATTGAAGGCCGAGCTGTAATCAGTAAACAATATTCTAATGTAATGTCTTTACTGACTAGATGCTCCAGAGATGAGAGTAGGGCCAAGAAGACATAAAGGCTTTGTACAGAAAATATTTACAAAGATGTTGCCTGTACTAGACAGCCTGAGTTAAAGGAAAAGGATGGCCAGCGTAACTCTAACTCTGTATCTTTTTTACTTCAGTCTTGATGAAGGGTCTTGGCCTGAAATGTCAACTATACTCTTTTCCACAGACGCTGCCTAGCCTGCTGGGTTCCTCCAGCATTTTGTGTGTGTTGCAAGGAAGCTTTAAGCCCATTCTGTCTATCAGCTCCTGCGAAAACTTACCTACATTATTGTATCCAATTGCTGTAAATGGACATAGTTGACCACACTACTCTGCCCAGTGTTATACTGTGGCAGACATATGCCAACCAGTACTCTAACCCAGTATCCTACTTTACAAATCTGTATCTGCCAGCAATATACCTGTATTGTACCCTTGGATCTACAGCTGGATAAGGACCAGGACAGCCATACTGTATATCTCAGGTTATTGCACCACTAGTCCCTTGGACTTACTGCATGAGTCTCGCATCCCACAGATCAGGCACAAAGCAGGGACAGTTGAATCCAATTGTGGCGGAACATTTCCTCAAGTTGCCACGCAAGTTGATAGGTTGGCTAAGAAGGCACATGGTGTGTTGGCCTTCATTAGTCAGGGGATTAGTTCAAGAACCACGAGGTAATGTTGCAGTTCTATAGAACTCTGGTTAGACCACACTTGGAGTATTGTGTTCAGTTCTGGTCACATTATGGGAAGGATGTGAAAGCTTTGTGGGGGCTGGGGGGTGCAGAGGAGATTTACCAGGAATGCTGCTTGCATTAGAGAGCATATGTTATGAGGAAAGGTTGACTGAGCTTGGGCTTTTCTCTTTTGAGCAAAGGATGAGGAGAGATGATTTGACAGAGATATATAAGATGTTAAGAGACATTGATAAAGTGGACAGCCAGTGTCTTTTTCCCCAGACCAGAAATGGCTAATAAGAGAGGGCATAATTCTAAGGTGATTGGAGCACACCTTAGGGGAGGGGATGTCTGAGGTAGGTTTTTGTACAGACAGTGGTGAGTACATGGAGTTATGGCAGATGCAGATACATTAGGAACATTAACTATATTAAAGGAAATAAATTTTCTGAAATCTCTCAGCTTTGTCATTTGAAGACCCATATCTCTCATCCATGAATGTAGTAGTTTTAGATGCTATTTTTATATTATTGGCAATGTAAATTGAGAGTGCATTCATTACAATGGTATTCTGTGGCAATCTCAAAAGCAACAGGAAATATACAAAAAACTGTCAACATTTGAACAGGGAACAGAAATTAATACTTTTTCATTAGATCCTCTTTCCAAACTGAAAACAGAATGCAAATGAGATTCTTTTAGAAATTACAAGAGGCAAGAACAAATTCAGGATATTAACTGTAAATGTGGAGTTAATTTGATTAACAGTATGTGTGACTGTAAGATCATAAGTCATAGGAACATAATTATAGGCCATTTGGTCCATCAAGTCTGCTCTATCATTTAATAGTATGGTTTATTATCCTTCTCAGCACCATTCTCATGCTGTAACCTTTGGCACCCTGACAAATTAAGAACCTATACTCAATGACTTGGCCTCCTCAGCCAACTGTGGCAATAAAGTCCAGAGATTTACTACCCTCTGGCTAAAGAAATTCCTCCTTATCACTGTTGTAAATAATGTCCCTCTATTCTGAGGCTGTGCCCTCTGGTTCTAGATTCTCCCATTATAGGAAACAACCTCTACACATTAACTCTATCTAGGCTTTTCAATATTCAATAGGCTTTGATGGGATCCCCTTCATTCTTCTAAATCCAGTGATGATGGGAACAAAAGAGATCAAAGAGCAGCTGCCAGATTCCTGGGATAGGAAGGCATGGAAAGGGGATTAGATTTTTGAACAGGCAGTGGATCAGCATGCCATGAAGGGAATTGGTTCTTTGAAATCCTAAATGAGATGGAAATCAAATTTAGTTGTGGCATGCTACTACAGATAGAGCAATGGCAAGGAACATCTGCTGAATGCACGTTACATAAGTGAATCCTGTCATGACTCTGGGAGTGAGTAAAGGAATGGTACCGGGGGGGGGGGGGGGGGGGGGTGGTGTTGGGAGAGTAATTCCTAGAAGCCTGAGAAATCAATGTTCATGCCATCAGTTTGGAGGGTACCTAGACAGAAAATAAGGTGGTGCTCCTCCAACCTGAGTGTGGCCTCATCGTGGCAGAAGAGGAGGCCATGAACTGACATGTAGGAATGGGACTTCTGGTAATTCCCCCCCCCCCCCCTTCACCATTCCCCATTCCCATTTCCCTCTCTCACCTTATCTCCTTACCTGCCCATCACCTCCCTCTGGTGCTCCTCCTCTTCTCTTTCTTCCCTGGCCTTCTGTCCTTTCCTATCAGATTCCCCCTTTTCCAGCCCTTTATCTCTTTCACCAATTGACTTCCCAGCTCTTTACTTCACCCCTCCCCCTGTCCCAGTTTCACCTATCACCTATTTTTACCTTCAACTTCCTCCCCTCCCCTCACCACTTTCTTACTCTTGACTTCTCATCATTTTTCTCCAATCTCGATGAAGGGTCTCAGCCCGAAACATCGACTGTTTACTCTTTTTAATAGACACTGCCTGGCCTGCTGAGTTCCTCCAGCATTTTGTGTGTGTTACTTGGATTTCCAGCATCTGCAGATTTTCTCTTGTTTACGATTTGATTGCTGTTTTGTGGATGTTTTAAACATTTCCCTGTTTTTACAGTATTTCTATTTACGAAGCAGGGGATGCCATTTATTTTCTAAACCACTTTCTCAGTTCACTTTGCCACTTTAAACACACTCCGCGTAATTATCTTCCTGTTCTTGTGCCTTCTAGTTTATAGTTCCTCTTCTTGTTTTCCCTATGAAAATGATTTATCAGTAATAAATTTTGGCTTTCACCAATTTGCCACCCCATGTATATCTATCTGAAGTCTTCCTTAGAGTCAGTACTCATCCAAGTGTTGCCCTCTTGCAGATATGAAAATTATGTCCTGTCCACTCAAGTCTAAATAATATATTAATATAAGGTGTCAGCAGGGATGGATGCTGCATTTCTTTATAGAGGCTTAACACGTGCTTTAACTACTTCCTCTTTCTGGTGATCTTTTTCAGTGAGGCTCATACCAGAGTCTGTTTCAGGAGTCTGGTATTTGCCATGCAAATGATATGGCATTCCCAGCTTCTCTGATTTTACACAATTAGGACTTCATGGCTAGGGAGGTTGGCCTGGAGTAGATCATTGTCATCAGAAGGATTGTCATAGCTGGTGGTTTGCAGGTTTCTTGAGATGCCTACTGTTAGTGGTCCATGTTTCAGAAGCATGGACTAGGAGGGCCGGAATGGCCTGTTTCCGTGCTGTGATTGTTATATGGTTATTATATAGAAAGCCAGGAATTATAGTTGTTTGATATGTTATGTGTCAGTTCTAATGTATTGATCTTCAAAATACCATTTTCCTCAATTGGCCAAAAACTGTGTCGGTGCATTGAACATAATGGTTCACTGTACCATTCTCGATGTGTAAATAATATAGATCAAATGGAAAAGCTGGTGTTAATCTCCTTGGAATAGAGGAGGCACCAGAAATATCTGTTGTTAGAGGCAGTGTAGTGTGGCAGAATAAGGTTCCTTCTGGTCAGGATAGTGCCAGTGAACAACAGTTCCTCAGGCAATGTCTTCCAGATTGTCCACAAAACTGTTTCTTTCACTCCTTGTATGACTTCTCTTTTATCTTAAAAGTGTTTCCGGAACTGTTAGAGCCTGCGATTTACATTTTGGAGATTGACTGAGTGACCTAGCGCTCTGCTGTCTCCAGGATTCGTGGTGAAGCTCAGAGACATGGCGTGAGCCCATGATCAACTTCATTTCGCTGATTAAAGTGCCCATTAATCTCCGGTTAAAGCATTGAGGAAGATTGAAACATCAAGGTGAAGACGGAAGTCAAGTGAGTGTTCAGCGCCGACTACCTGCTCTCGTTGGGCTGTGACGGATTTCTGCCCAATAAGGAGTCTGTGGGTGACGGCCCATTGCCCGCTGTTGCTGGATAAGGTGTCTGTGTGTGACCACTTATCGCTTGCTGTTGCCAGATAAGGTCTCTGTAGGTAACAGCCTTTTGCTTGATCCTGCTGGATAAGACTATCTCCTCGCTGCTCTGCCTCTGCGTTTGAGTGGTCTCCCTCTCGCCTGAGGATGTTGCAGGATGTTACCGAAGTTCTGCGATTTAGGATTGGACAGGACTCTTTTTAGTTTTATGTCTTTTCTATTCTGAGTTTTCACCCATTCTTCCTGTTGCTGTCTGACCAATTTAATTTTGCCACAATTTGTAAGTTTTTTTGTACGTGGGGGGGGGGGGTGCAATTGGGGTTTGTAGTTCTCGCAGTTCAATTTATTTTTGTCATTCTGCGTGGGGGTGGTTTGATGCTCCTGTTACTATTGCAATTTAAATTTGGGGTGATTTGTAAGTTCTTTTTGTGTGGGGGGAGGTGATGCTTTCTCTTTGAAAGACTTTCATTCTTTTCTTTGTTTCACGGCTATCCGGAGAAGATGAATCTTAGAGTTGTATACTGATACATACTTTGATAATAAATAAACCTTGGAACTTTTAAGGTTGGTGGAAACTTTTCTTTTGTAGATGCTGAGTTTCAGACCATCTTCCTGCACTCCTCAATGAAAACATCAAAGGAAGCTTGTAGCTTGGCCTCTGAGCATGCACAAACACAACACCAGCTACACCCAGCTTGACTAGTGAGATTCTGGTGACTTTGACTAAAGAGGATTGAATGACTCTTCATCAGTTCTGAAAATTGGCTCCCTTCCTGAATGAAATTTGTTGGAGATAAGATGTAATATTGTTGCAACAAAGACAGAAAAATGGTGACAGAGCCTTGTTCGATATCAGTCCTCACTGAGAATGGTTCTGTTGAAGACCCACTGAGTAATATTATGGCTTGTATGCTGTCGAGGAGCAAGTGTATAATAGAGAGAAATATCTCTGGGTCTCACATTTGAATAAGGTGTTATACACTCCCACCTGATTGAAGGAATCAAAGGCTTAAGTGAGGTTAAAAGAAAGGCCATGCATAGTTTTTAAATGATTGGAAGAAAGCACAGAGGTGGAATGTCAGAGGTAGGTTTTTTTTTCTCCACAGAGTGTGATAGGTTCAAGGAATGCATTGTGGAGGGTGGTGGAAGAGGCAGATACATTGGGGGGAGATTTAAGACATTCTTTGACTGGCACATTGCTGAAAGAAAACTGGAGGGCTATGTGGGAGGATAGAGTTAGATTGATCTTGTAGTACAGTGAAAGGTTGGCACAGCATGATGGGCTGAAGAGCCTGTACTGTGTTGTACTGCTCTGTGGACAAAATCCATACCATGACTTGCTCGCTGCAAAGTGGCAGATGTGTCACACAGCAGGGAGAAACGTTTGTAGTTCCTGTGATTGGATGAAACTTTTTTTTGAAGATGGCCACAGATGTAGATCTGTATGAGTTCTCTGGATTATACTTCCTAGGTGTGGGCATTGAAGCTGTCCATGCATTGAATGTTAACTGAAGGCATCTATAATAGATACTTAGGGATGCCAAAACAAATAGGTAGTTGAAATCTCACAGATCAAGTAAATGTATACCAAGTTGAATTCATTACCATCTTTTCACAGTATAATATTTAATCCTGTGTAAATAATTATAATTAGTTGAGCAACACCTACAAAATGCTGAGCAATTGAACAAGTTAGACAACATCCATGGAAGGAAACTAACAGGACAGGAGGGTCTTGGCCCTAAACATCAGCTGTTTATTTCCAAAGCAAGACACATAAAATGCTGGAGGAACAAAAGAACATAAGAAATAGGAGCAGGAATAGGCCCTCTGGCACATTGGATCTGCTCTGCCATTCAATATAGGAACAAAATCCAGGCACAACTCACCACCAACAATATACACAGCTTATGGCAAGGTCTGCACACCATTGCAGACTTCAAAGATAAATGTAGTGAAGTTTCCACCATTGATGACTCTCTCCTTGATGAGCTAAATCTTTTTAATGCTTGATTTGATGCCCCTGAGGACAGCCACCGAAGTTACCTGCACCTTGGCCATCTGTAGGCAGTTGTAAGGCTGCGGGACCAGATGACATCCCAGGGTGGGTACTCAGAGTGTGCACGGCACACCTGGTAGGTGTGTTTACAGACATTTTTAATCTCTCCCTCTCCCAGTGTAGAGTGCCCTCCTGTTTAAAAATATCCACCACTGTTCCTGTACCTAAAAAGACCAAGGTAACATGTCTGAACAACTGGCGTCCTGTCACACTCACCTCAACAATAAGTAAATGCTTTTAGAGGCTGGTCAAGGACTACATCTGCAGCATGCTACCTCCCAAAATGGACCTCCTACAATTCACCTATCGACACAACCAATAAACAAATGACACAATAGCCGCAGCTCTACACGCCATCCTTACACATCTGGAGAAGAAGGATGCTTATGTGAGAACGCTGTTCTTGGACTACAGTTCAGCACTCAACGCCATAATTCCAATCAGGCTCGACAGGACGCTCAGAGACCTCAGCCTTCACCCTGCCTTGTGCAGCTGGATCCTGGACTTACTGTCAGATCACCGGCAGGTGGTATGAGTGAGCTCCCTTACCTCTGTCCCTCTGACCCTCAACACAGGGGCCCCCAGGGCTGTGTACTGAGCCCCCTCTTTTACTCTCTGTATACCCATGACTGTGTCGCCACCCACAGCTCCAATTTGTTAATTAAATTTGCTCAGAATACTACACTGATTGATCTAATCTCAAATTATAACAAAGCAGCCGACAGAGACAAGGTCATCACCCTGACACGGTGGTGTCAAGAAAACAACCGCTTCCTCAATGTCACAAAACAAAGGAACTGGTTGTGGACTACAGGAAGAATGGAGACAGGCTAACCCCTACTGACATCAGTGGATCTGGGGACGAGTGGGTGAACAGCTTTAAGTTCCTTGGCATAAACATCACCGAGGATCTCACGTGGTCTGTACATACTGGCTGTGTGGTGAAAAAAGCACCACGGTGCCTCTTTCACCTCAGATGGTTGAGGAAGTTTGGTATAGGCTCCAAAGTCCTAAGAACTTTTTACAGGGCCACAACTGAGAACATCCTGACTGGCTGCATCACTGCCTGGTATGGGAACTATACCTCCCTCAGTTGCAGGAGTCTGCAGAGAGTGGTGTGGACTGCCCAGCACATCCGTAGGTGTGAACTTCCCACTATTCAGGACATTTACAAAGACCGGTGTAAAAAATGATCATTGGGGACTTGAGTCACCCCAACCACAAACTGTTTCAGCTGCTACCATCTGGGAAATAGTACTGCAGCATAAAAGCCAGGACCAACATGCTCTGGGACAGCTTCTTCTACCAGGCCATCAGACCGCTGAATTCATGCTGATACAACTGTATTTCTATGTTATATTCATTGTCCTGTTGTACATACTATTACAAATTACTATAAATTGCACATTGCAAATTTAGATGAGGATGTAACCTAACAATTTTTACTCCTCTTGTATATGAAGGATGTAAGTAATAAAGTCAATTCAATTGAATAAGATCATGACCGATTTGGTCTCATTTCCACCTACCTGCCTTTTCCCCATAACCTTTAATTCCCCTACTATGCAAAAATCTATGCAACCTTGTCTTAAATATATTTACTGAGGTAGTCTCCACTGCTTCACTGGGCAGGGAATTCCACAGATTCACCACTCTTTGGGAGAAGCAGTTCCTCCTCATCTCCATCCTAAATCTACTCCCCAATATTCTGAGGCTATGTCCTCTAGTTCTAGTCGCACCTACCAGTGGAAACAACTTTTCTGTCTCTATCGTATCCATCACCAGTCCTGAAGAAGTGTCTTGGGCTGAAACACTGACTGTTCACTATTTTTCATAGATGCTGATCAGTATGCTGAGTTCCTCCAGCATTTTGTGTGTGTTGTTTTGAGTTTCCAGCACCTGTAGATTTTCTCTTGTTTGTGTTTGTGACTGTTTATTTCCTCTCACAGTTGCTGCCTGACTTGCTGAGTTCCTCCAGCATTTTGCATATGTTGCTCACGATTATTAGCATCAAAAGAATCTCTTGTGTATGTAACTAGTTGAAGGTTTCCATGGTTTGTTTGCTTTCTAAAAGAGAAGCAGTGTTGTATGTCTTTTATATATTGCTTATTAGCCCCTTCTGTTCAATTGGGAAATTAGGAGTGTTTAATTTCCTATTTCTCCATTTTCCCTTCTACAAGCTGCTGTGGGTGACATAATCCAAAACACAGCTTCTGTTTTCACAGGTAAAACAACACCCTGGTCAACAAGACCACAACCTCTCTTACTCTTGAACTCTCTCTAAATTATTTAGCTACTTGTACAACATTGAGGATTGCATAGGAAACTATTTGCTCCAATTTAAATATTTAACCTTCAGTCACAAATTTCATTCATCTCCCAAACAATTGTATAAGGCTACACAATTTATGACTATGGTGTTAATTTTTTTTTACAAAACTACAAAAGTACTTACAAGACAGCGAACAAATTCAAATTAAAATATGATCATTATTTTCTATAAAACACTCAATCCCTTGTGGGGCCCACCATTCCCGGAAATTCCCCTCTGTACCCATTGTGACTACATGCTCCCTCTCTAAGGACACCCTGGACACGCAAGTATCCTGGAAGAGGGGCAGGCAGTCAGCCGTGTCAGAGCCCTCAACTGTCTGCTGCCCGGACCTGTAAGTGGCCATCTTGGCCAAGCCCAAGCCCAGCCTACTGGTAAATCCTCTGAGCAACACGCCCCCTTCTGTACTGGGTGTCCATATATTAGGAGCACAGGGCTGAAGTGTAACCAGAACCTGAGGAGCAGTCCCTTCAGATATTCAAACGGGGGCTGCAACCTCTCACATTCCATAGACACTGACTCCTCCTGGTCACAGAATGGACAAGTGGGTGGGATGTCTGTGAACCTACTTAAGAACTTGTTGCACGGTACTGCCCTATGCAACACTTTCCACCCCAAGTCCCCAATGTACAGGGGAAGGATCCCTGAATAAAGAGATTTCCACTGGGGACCTCCCCATTGTATTGTATTTGAGTCAAGGTGACCTTTCTATCAATTTTTCCCATACCATTATTAAGATTGTATACTTCCAGATTTCTAACATTCAATTCATTATCAGTTATGAATTATATTTTTCAACTGCAAGTCTGTCTGAACAATTAATGCTTCGCAATCAATACTGAGCTGAATTACAATTTGTATTTTATAAATGTTGGAGCAGCCTTGTTCTGCTCCTATGTCTAATGGTCTTGGTGAAAACATCCAGAATGAGAACTGGGTGTACTATTCAGCGATTGCGGTAAAACAAAAGACAGTATAACGTAGCTGAACTGTTCACTTTCTGTGTGGAGAGTAAACCAGACAATTGGTCCCTCAGGTAGTGACCCAGATCATCTGAGGGGTGCTGCTACAGCTGTGGAAGAAGGTAAATACAGATCAGTGTATGATGTATTTCGAAGTACATTTATTATTGAGGTATACAACTCTGAACTTCGTCTTCCCAACAGACTTTATTTTACTTTGACGTTTAAACCTATTTAATCTCTATGAATGCTGTTTTAAATGTTTTGGCTATCTGCTCATCAGCTTTTGGCAATACCAAGCTGTCAGGCACACTTCTGTAGATCTTGTATTTTTATATATCTGGGAGCACTTCAGGGATGGCTTTCAGGTGTGGGAAGTCAGGACATTCTGCTCTCTGCGTCTGGGAAAAGGATGGGGGGGGGGGGGGTGAATACAGTGAATCTGGTTAAGTGGGTGGAGCCCAGCACAATCCGGACCAATATTTTACAAATGAAGGTTGTTGCAAACAAGAGAACCACAAACTATCAAGTTTAGAATAATGCATGACCCAAAACTAGGTGAATAATTTTGTAAGTGATAAGTCATTGTAATCATTGAATGGTTATGCAGACAAGGGGGCCATTCAGTGCATCTTGTCTACGCCAGCTCTTTGACCAGAGTAGCTCTCTACTTCCACCCACTGGCCTTCTCTTTGTAGCCTTACAATTTTTCACCATATGTTTATCCAATTTCCTCTTGAATCATGATGGAACTTGCCTCCACCACATCTTAGCCTGTGCATTCTGGATTCTGACCACAGGAAGTGTGAGAAAACTTTCTTGTCATGTCATTCTTAATTCTCTTCCCTTTATTTAGTACCTGTGACCTTCAGTCCTCAACCTTTCACCAAAGAGAACCATCTCCCACTATCTATTCTTTCCAAACCCCTCATCATTTTAAAACCATAAGGTATAGGAGCAGAAATAGGCCATTTGGCCCGTTGAGTCTGCTCCACC
This sequence comes from Hemitrygon akajei, assembly GCF_048418815.1. Classification (NCBI taxonomy): domain Eukaryota; kingdom Metazoa; phylum Chordata; class Chondrichthyes; order Myliobatiformes; family Dasyatidae; genus Hemitrygon; species Hemitrygon akajei. Next base: position 21,514,705 of record NC_133125.1, on the reverse strand, counting down.
ATTTCATCATGGTCCATGATCCATTTTTCCTCTCAGCCCCAATCTCCTGGCTGCCCCCGTATCTGTTCATGCCCTGAACAAGCAAGAATCTATCAATCTCTGCAAGCAAAGCAAGCAAGTTTATTTGTCTAGCACTTTTCAAACACAAGGGAATTCAAAGTGTCTTACATAGAACAAGATATAAAAATCAAACATCAAATTTCAGACAATATATGAGTATAAAATCACACAAAAATTAGATATGATAAATAGAAGTTACAGCGCAGGAGATTCTAATTAAAAGCTTCAGCGGAAAATTTTAAGCCTTGATTTAAAAGAGCTTAAAGTTGGGGCAGACTTCAGGTTCTCTGGAAGGTTATTCCAGATACGTGGAGCATAGTAACTAAAAGCTGCTTCACCGCGTTTAGCTTTGACCCTGGGGACAGAAAGCAGACCTGCCCCAGACGACCTGGGAGCTCAGGAAGGTTCATAACGCAGCAAGAGATTGATGATGTATTTTGCCCACTCAGTGCTTTATGATCTAGTAGTAATATTTTAAAGTCAATTTTATGATGGACTGAAAGCCAGTGTAGCGATCTGAGAACTGGAGTGAGATGTTCTACTTCCTTGATCCTAGTGAGGACTCTAGCAGGAGTGTTCTGAATGAGCTGCAGTTGTCTGAGGAATTTTTTACAGAGACCTGTGAAAACACCATTACAGTAGTCAAGCCAACTAAAAATAAATGCATGGATGAATTTTTCTGGATCTTGCTGAGACATGAGCCCGCTAACTCTCGTTATATTTTTAAGATGGTCGTAGGCTGACTTTGTAATTGTCTTAATGTGGTTGTTAAAATTTAAGTTGGAGTCCATCATAACACCAAGGTTTTTGGCTTGGTTTGTGATCTGTAATGGAAGGGATTCTAAGTGAGCACTGACTTTTAATCATTCCTTTTTGGCATCTAAAACAATTTTTAAATTCTGCCTTAAATAAACATAAAGACTTGGCCTTCACAGCTGACTGTGGCAGTGAATTCCACAGATTCACCAGTCTTCTGGCTAAAGAAATTCCTCCTCATCTCCATTTTAAAAGGACACCCTCTATTCTGAAGCTGTATACTCTGGTTTAGACTCTCCCACCATAGGAAAGATCTTCTCCACATCCTCTGTATCGAGGCCTTTCACCATTTGATAGATCTAAATACTTCTATCAAACCTCCCTTCAGCAGTTTTCTTCAAAGAAAGCAAGAGCCTGCGCAACCATTTTTCAAGCCTCAGCTGTATTTCCCTGCACCGTCCCTTATCTTAATGTTCAGAAATCTTCAGATCTCAGTTTTAACTGAACTCGATGACTAAACCTCCACTGTCCTGATACTGCATCCCCTGGGTTTAGACTCCTTGTGTCCAGCCTGTTGGACACTGGGACAATTTTCTACGTTTCAATGTGAACCGCTTTCACTTTTATAAATGACTGAGATTGTAGGCCTGGTCAACTGAATACAGTGAAATCCACCATTGCTGGAACCTGTCTAATGAATTTTATTTGCAAGTACTGTATGTTATTTTGAAGGTAAGGAGGCTAAAGGTGAATTCCAGTAATACAGATGTGGTATCAACAAACTCTAACACAATTGCAATAAAACTTACTTACTCCAGCAAAGACTTTTGAATTAAAGGCAGGATGTTATTTACTCTTCACATGGCCTGCAGCATCTCTACATTGGCTTTCAATGACTTGTGTGCAAGATACTTAGATCCCTTTGAACATCAAGATTAGCCAGTCTCCCACCATTTTACAAATACTATTTTGATTTGTGAATCAAAGTGGATAATTTCATATTCTTTCATACTAATTTAGTTTAGTCTATGGCCTTTGAAATTTCTTTTTACCCTCTTCCTTGCTCAGAAGCTCCCCCTGGTTTTGTATCACCAGCAGAATTGGAAATGTGACATTTTGCCCCTTTGTCAAATAATTGATATAGATATTGCACAGATCTCTGTGAAACACCAATAGACACAGCTGCCAACTCAACCTGTTTGTTCATTGCTAATCTTGGTCTATTCTCAATCCAGGTCAGTATACTTGAAGCACTATCAATAACTCCAAAAGACTGGAAATACTGAAAGGCTTTTATTAGCAGTAAAACGGAGCACATCCATGCTGGATGACTGCTCTGGACTGTGGGAGGAGCAGTGACACAATCACCTTTATCCAGGGGTCTGTGGGAGGAGCCACAGGAGCAGTCAGCAGAGGGGCGTGTCCAGACAGATATACATGGTTTACCACAATACTACTCAAATTCTGCATGCTCTGACCAACCTTCTATGTGTGAGGTTATTGAAATCCAAGTGTATCACACCCACTGATTCCATATTGAGCATAGGTAAGTTACAATAAGAATGTACAAATTACCCTGTGCATGTATATGACCAATGATTGTTTCTGTCATGAAATGCCATGGCTGACAAATATATCTAGAAAGAAAGAGCAAACATAATCCCTTTGCAACTGGATCCTCGATTTGTTTTTCATCGGGAGACCACAGTCAGTATGGATTGGTGATAACATCTCCTCCTTGCTGGCAGTCAACACAGGGGCACCTCACGATGCATGCTTATTTAGCTGACGGCTCTACCCTCTCCATACTCATGACTATTTGGCTTAGCACAGCTCAAATGCCATTTTAAAATTTGCAGATGATGTGGCAGTTGTTGGTAAAATCCCATCTTTCACTGAGGAGTCATCCACGGATGAGGTAGAACAGTTTGTTGGTGTGGTGTTGCAACAACAACTTAACATTCAACGTCAGCGAGATCAATGAATTTTGGAAGGGGAAGTTGGCAGAACATGCACCAGTTGTCGATGATGGGATAATGGTGGAAAGGATGAGCAGCTTGAAGTGCATGGGCGTTAACATCTCTGAGGATCTGCCCTGAACTCAACACATTGATGCAATGACAAAGAATTCCATCCCGGGTAAAGCCTTGCCCACCATTGAGCACACTTACGTGGGGCACTGTTGCAGGAAAGAAGCATCTATCATTGGGACCCTCACCATCCAGGACATGCTGTCTTCTCACTGCTGCCATCAGGAAGAAGGTACAGGTGCCTCAGGACTCATAACACCAGGTTCAGGAGCAGTTATTATCCCTCAACCATCAGGTATTGAACCAGAGGGGATAACTTAACTCAACTTCAATTGCCCCATCACTGAATTGTTCACACAACCTATGGACTCACTTTCAAGGACTCTTCATCTCATGTTCTTGATATTTATTTATTGCTTATTTATTTATTATTATTCTTTTTTTTCTTTTGTATTTGCACAGTGTGTTGTCTTTTGCACACTGGTTGTCTGCCCTGTTGGGTGTGGTCTTTCATTGATTCTGTTATGGTTATTAGATTTAATATGCCCACAAGAAAATGAATCTTGGGGTTTTATATGGTGACTTATACTGTATGTACTTTGATAATAAATTTACTTTGAACTTGAAAATTCTCAAATCCAGAAGACAAATTATCAAGAAACCTAGAAAAATCATTAAAAATACAGTAAGGTCAAATGTGGCTTTTATGAAGGGCAAATCATATTTACCAAATCAAATTGAATATATTAAGAACTTAACCAAAAACATGAAGACATCATTTGCACCATTCCACCCTCCCTCAAGGGCATATAGAAAAATGTGGGAAAAGGGCCAGTAACATCATGAAGGATCCATCCAGCCCTGCTCATGGACTGTTTGTCCCATTCCCATCAGGGAGGAGCATCTAATCCTGGACCTCCAGATTCAAAAACAGTTACTTCCCCAAGCAGTAAAGCTGATCAATACCTCCACCCATTAATCCACCCCTCCATATCCCCCACCACTACTTTATCACTTTCTGTCAGTCACCTTATGTATAGACACTCCTGTGGCTGGCGTCACTTTATGGACATACAATCAATCTATGTATATAAGCTATCTTATGTATTTATATTTGTTGTTATTTTTATTATTGTGTTTTTTGTGCTGTGTTGGATCTGGAGTAACAATTATTTTGTTCACCTTTGTACTTGTGTACTGGAAATGACATTAAACAATCTTGAATCTTGAACAGCGATGAACCAGTGATAATTTAGATTAAAAGACAATGTATAACAGTCAAGTTTATTGATGTTACAAAGATAGTTAGGAAAGTAAATTTTGAGAAAGACATAGAGTTTGCAAACGGATGAAGGAAGTGGAATAGGGAAATGACAGGTGGAGTATAAAGGTGGCATACTTAGACAGGAAGAATAGAAAAACAGAGCATCTTCAGATGGTGAGAAATCAGTAAATGTTAGTGCATAGAAACATCTTGGTTTGTTGATTCACACAATACAAAGTGAACCTGAAAATTCAAGAGCGATTGAGATGTTGCTTAACATGGATGGCACAGTTAGCACAAATCCTATTACAATGCCAGCTATCACTGATCATGGTTCGATTTTTGCTGCCTTCTGTAATCATGACTGTGTGGGTTTCCTCTCATATTCCAAAGATGTATGTGGGCATGCTACGTTGGCACTAGAAGCGTGCCAACACTTGTAGGCTGCCCCAGCACAATCCTCGCTGATTTGATTTGATGCAAATGATGCATTTTACTGCATATTTTGATATACGTGTGACAAATAAAGCTAATCATTTTTAGATCCTTAATCCTTGGAGCCAATGTTGGTCAACAAACAAGGTATTCTCAACTGTAGTTTTCCCGACATGAATAAGAAGTATGGCTTTGGTTGAAACAAACACATTGAATGATGTGAAGATTACAGTTGAAAGTATCCAAGCTGTAGTTTGAATTGGGCATTCTAATCTTGGGCAGGTTCATTAACTTCCCTAAGTTGTGGGCTGCTGTGGGGAAGCACGAGATGTTGATTGTTTGATTCTTGAATAGCTTGCATCATTTATTGAAGGCTCATGAATTCTGAAGTATTAACCATAGTTTTGACAGTGATTCTTTTTGGAGAAGTAGACATTGCTTATGGGGCCTATGGGAAGTGTATGCAGAATTTCCTCTTGAGGGCCAGTTTTTATGTCTAAGTGATTTGTTTCAAAACAGTTTGCTGCCAGAGTGTGTGGTATAATAAAAACACTAATATTGTTTTTAATATTTTGATAATGTAAAATGATCCTGCCATGTTAAAGTGCAGTTGCAAATTAAGAACACAAATGCTTCTCATTAACTTCAGTTAGAAACTAATCTCTATTGATTCCATACTTTTTGGCTGGTACAATCATGTAATCCAGATGACTTCAGTTCCAAACAGAATTTAACGTTGAGAATTTGGATACAATATCCACTAACATAGCTTCCCATTCTTTATGGGAAACTTTATAATGCAAAACAGTAAGAAGCCTCAAATACCAAGGAATTTATCTGAGGGTTAAAGAAGACATAGGCAAGATTCCCAATTTCCTTTTTTTCTCTTAACTTGTGTCTGCCTCATTTTCCTATGTGGATCACAAGGGGTAACATTTATTCCCTAAATGTGACAGACAAAAGATCAACACTTGTACAGTTAGTAGATTTAACTTTTCAGATAAACTTCCCAGCAAATTGAAGAAATTTGTTGTGCAAAATCAGGTCAGCCATTTGACTACTGGTGTTGCTACTTTGAAAGTTAACTCTAGCCTTGGCCCTACTTCTTTAGATATTGGTGCTCTTTCTTGGAAAGACTTGATCCTTTGCTTTGCTTGTGTAGCTTTCTGCAGGTGGGAGCAAGCTGAAAACTGATGGTAAGCTGAATGCTGGAGTTGATCACAAAGAAGGCATCACTGCTAAGTTCTCAAAAACTTAGGATATGGCCTCCCACTGATTTCTCTAACAAATCTCAGCAGATGCACTATTGTAGGTATCCTGGTAGCATCTTTGTCTGGTGTGGCAATTCCAATGGACAGGAACACAAAGGGCTGCAAAGTTGTGGACACAGCCTGGTTTATCATGGGCACAACCTTCACCCACTACTGGCAACACCTACAGTACATGAGGTAGTGCCTTAAGAAGGTAGCATTTATCATCAAGAATCCCCACTATCTAGCCATGCACTTTACTTGCTGCTATCATCAGGCAGGAAGTATAGATACCTTAGGTCCCACACCAGCAAGTTCAGAAAGTTACTTTTCTTCAACCATCAGGTTCTGGGATGTCTTCAGGGCAAACTTGGTGCGGTGCAGCTCAACAGATGTGATTAAATGTTCATGTTTCAGCCTGCTATAGCTGAGAAACACAACTGTGCCCAAGGTCTGTGCAGTTAATCAAGATGTTTTAATGTAATTGAATAATCTATTTCTGTTTAAAATCGACAGAAATAATGCCCATTGTGGCTGCATTTTTCAATGGACTTCTTGTAGGAAACATGGCTGTTGCTCAGGGCTGCTAGTGCATTTAAGAAAACAAGGTTTTCGAGTCCCAATACCGACTATCTCTGGCAAACGTACAGTAAATAAAATAGTCGATCTCAGAGCTGGAGTGTTGTATCAGAGGGACATTAGGACAGCGTGTGTCCTCTTCTTCATGGAATCTTAGTTAACCCCTTCTGTACGGGGTGCAGCGATTCAGATTGACGGGTTCACTACACACTGTCAGGATAGGACTGATGACTGATAGGTTCAATTGCATTAAAACATCTTTATCAACTGGGCAGACCTTTGATGCAGTTGTGATTCTCAGCTGTAGCAGGCTGAAACGGGGACCCCATGCAAGGCTTATTGAGAAAGTTAGGAGGCATGGGATCCAAGGGAACCTCGATCTGTGGATCCAGAATTGGCTTGCCCACAGAAGGCAAAGAGTGGTTGTGGATGGGTCATATTCTGCATGGAGGTCGGTGACCAGTGGTGAGCCTCAGGGATCTGTTTTGGGACCCCTACTCTTTGTGATTTTTATAAATGACCTGGATGAAGAAGTGGAGGGATGGGTTAGTAAATTTGCTGATGACACAAAGTTTGGGAGTGTTGTGAATAGTGTGGAGGGCTGTCAGAGGATACAGTGGGACATTGATAGGATGCAAAACTGGGTTGAGAAGTGGCAGGTGGAGTTCAACCCAGATAAGTGTGAGGTGGTTCATTTTGGTAGGTCAAGTATGATGGCAGAATATAGCATTAATGCAAGACTCTTGGCAGTGTGGAGGATCAGAGGAATCTTGAGGTCTGAGTCCACAGGACACTCAAAGCTACTACGCAGGTTGACTCTGTGGTGAAGAATGCATACGGTGGATTGTCCTTCATCAACCTTGGGATTGAACTTAAGAACCAAGAGGTAATGTTGCTGCTTTATAGGACCCTGGTCAGACCCCACTTGGAGTACTGTGCTCAATTCTGGTCGCCTCACTATAGGAAGGATATGGAAACCATAGAAAGGGTGTAGAGGAGATTTACAAGGATGTTGCCTGGATTGGGGAGCATGCCTTATGAGAATAGGTTGAGTGAACTCGGCCTTTTCTCCTTGGAGCAATGGAGGATGAGAGGTGACCTGATAGAAGTGTATAAGATAATGAGAGGCATTGATTGTGTGGATAGTCAGAGGCTTTTTCCCCATGGCTGAAATAGCTAGCATGAGAGGGCATAGTTTTAAGGTGCTTGGAAGTAGGTACAGAGGAGATGACAAGGGTAAGTTTTTTATGCAGTGAGTGGTGAGTGCGTGGAATGGGCTGCCAGTAGCGGTGGTGGAGTCGGATATGATAGGGTCTTTTAAGAGACCCCTGGATAGGTACATGGAGCTTGGAAAAATAGAGGGCTATTAATAATCTTAGGTAGTTCTACGGTAAGGACATGTTCGGCACAGCTTTGAGGGCTGAAGGGCCTGTATTGTGCTGTAGGTTTTCTAAGTTTCTATGTTTCTATATTGTACTTACTGTAATTGATTTATTTTTATCTATATTATCATGTATTGCATTGTACTGTTGCTGCTAAGTTAACAAATTTTATGACACAAGCCGGTGATATTAAACTTGATTCTGATTCTTAAACCTGCACAACCCTTAACACTGCCTCAGCAATGGAACACTACAGACTGCAAGCATGATTTTTGGGTTTAGGACATAAATATTTAGCAACTGACTTTGGCTACTAGTCTTCTCAGCTGAAAATGTACTGTGCATTTAATTGGGAGTGCAGCTCTGAACAATGGGTTCCTAAAAGGTGTAAATCCCCGTCCAGACAATGCTGATTAAAATTCATTTGGATATCTGTGGTGTGGATGTTTAATACACTTTGTTTAATACATGCCCATGGTGATAGCTCATTTTCTATCCTTGCTGCCGCTTTCTGATTCCAGTACAAGTTCCTCATTATCTGCACATTCTCCAATCCCAGATCGTACTTGTTCAGCACCTCTATTACTTTCTCGTGTCTTACTTTATCAAAAGCCTTTTCATAGTCAATAAAGCATAAGTAGATGGTCTTTTGTGCCTCAGTGCATCTCTCCATGATGTTTCTAATCGCAAATATTCCTTCCCTTGTTCCTAAGCCTTTATGAAAACCAAATTGCGTTTCTCCAATTTCATCGCTGATTGTACCTTCCATTCTGCCGAACACTATTTTCAACAGTAGCTTGATGCAGTGAGACATAATGCTTATGTTCATTACATTTTATCGTTTGTGGCATTTTTGGTAAGGTGATAAATACCAATTTGAGAAAGTCCTCCGGAAGATTTCCTGTCATACAAATGTTGTTTAATATTGCTAAAAGGTTCATTTTTCCTTTGGACCTAGTGATTTCAGAATTTTAGTGGAAATCTTATCTTCACCAACCACCTTTCTGACTTTTAGACTCCGAATTGCACTTTCCATCTTTGACATCAATATTTTATCAATATTTATTCATTTGATTTAATTCTGGTAAATCTTCAATCCTGCTATCTTCAAGTAATTCCGAGATGTACTCAACCCATCTGTCCATGATCTCTTCTTTTTCATAGCATGGATTACTACTACCATCTTCGAAACACCTAGTTGATGGCACGGTCCTCCTTAATTTCATCATATCCTTTCCCTTTTGGTGAAGGCCTCTATAATCATGACTTCGTTCATACTGCTCAATTTCTTCACACTGTCCATTCATCCAATTCTCTTTTGCTTCTTTGCATTTTCTTTGAATCAGGCTCGCCAAATTTGTTCAACCTCTATGGAGAATGGATTTTTCAGGAATGCGACCATCAGGAGACAGGTATTCCAATCGGAGGCCGCAAGGTGGATAACATCAGGTATGTGGACGACACCACATTGTTAGCTGACAGCGAAAGAAAACTGCAAATTATGCTGAATAAAGTGAATGAGAAAAGCCTTGACCACAGACTTAAAATCAACCCTAAGAAAACAAAATCGATGGTGGTAAAAACAAACACTAAAGACTCATTCATGATGTTATCATTACAAGTGAATGGACAAGACATTGAACAGATGCGAAAGTTTGAATATCTTGGCAGTTGTCTGACAGATGATGGGTGATGCAAAGTTGAGATCAGAAGGAGAATAGGTATGGCTAAGACCCAGTTCATGAAGCTAAAAGATCTACTATGCAATCGGAAGGTAGATATCCAAAGTAGAATCCGCTTCCTTGAGTGTTACGTATGGTCAGTGCTGAGGTATGGATCAGAAACATGGACCCTGAAGAAGGATAACATGAAACAAATTAATGCTTTTGAAATGTGGTCGACGAATGTTGAAGATTAGTTGAGTAGAGAAAGTTTCAAATGAAAGGGTTTTGTCCGAAGTTGACAGACCATGGACATTGCTGGAGAAGATTATGAAGTTAAAAGTTGCTTATTGTGGACATGGTACGCGGAGAGATAACATGTTGTCAGACTTACTATATGGAAAGGTGGAGGGAAAGAAGGGAAGAGGAAGGCAAAGAACAACATGGGTGGATAACGTCAAGGATTGGACCAAGCTGGACAAGACGAGGGATATTGTGGACAAGTGTCGGGACAGAGCGGCGTGGAGGGAAATCATCTGCCAACTGGAAATTTTAGATGCAACCTAACGACGATGCAGTGTGTATGTGAATCAGGAGGTGTGAAAATTGTATGTAATTTCAAAGAAAGCATTGTCCATACATTGTAAATATGGAGTTGTCCTTTGATGTTTGGTACATCAAGCCCGCATTGGCCTTTTGATCAAAAGTGTCTCCATATGATTCATGCTGTACCTTGTTTTGTCGAATGAAGAAGCTGTATCTACCGGTAATTTTCTCCAGTGGCTTCATTCATGCAATAACACAGACCACCTCTTGTATTACCAAGAACTGTATGAATTTGTCTTCTTTTTTTACATTCAGGTCTTCACTTTTTCCCCTCTCTCTTAGTCATAGAAAAGTACAGCACAGGAACAGGCCATTCTGCCCTTCTAGTTAATGCTGAACCATATAAACTGCCTAGTCTCATTGACCTGCACCTGGACCATAGCTCTCCAAATCCCTACTATCCATGTACCTATCCAAACTTCTCTTAAACATTGAAATTGAGCTGGCATGCTCCATTTGTGCTGGCAGCTCATTCCACACTCTCAGAACCCTCTGAGTGAAGAAGTTTCCCCTCATGTTCCCCTTAAACTTTTCACCTTTCACCCTTAACCTATGACATCTTGTTGTACTCCCACCTAATCTCAGAGCAAAAAGCCTGCTTGCATTTACCCCAGTGATTCCCAATGAGGGCGGTAACACCCCCCGTTACATGTCCTAAGGGGGTGGTAGGGGAAATAGAAGTTGCAGGGTGCATTCAAGATTCTTGGGGGGGGGGGGGGGGGGTGTCAGCGACACGCTAACTTGAGGCACGAGACCTGACCAACCATTAGTAGAGCAGGCACTTACAGTAAAAAAGGATGAGGCTCTGGAATGTAGGAAGAGCCATAGCTTTGCAGGCAGTGAGCACTCGTCGTCACAACATGTTGGAAACTTGACAATCTCATCTGACTTTTCCAACCAAACAGAAGTTATTGGGGATGCATAGATTAGCAACCAGGGTGCCCAACAGTTCCCCTTGATTCACAGCATGGAATGAGTTCATGCAATTTAACAGTTGGTAAGTCAAGAAATCCCTCTCTACATATCTATGGAAAACAGTTCGCGCAACAATACAGCGCTGGTTGGAACCAAACTGTGAAATAGAGCCAATCAGTGAAGCTGCTGACCCCAAGGATTCCTCGCGGTATTCAAAGCAGCCTCAGCTTCATATGTGTGGTGAAGAACCATCTTTGGGATTATGAGGCCTTACGTGATTGGTTAATTGCACTAACTAATTTAGCCCCGTAAATGATGGATAAATATGTATGAATCTGAAGGCAGTGAAGCCTTGAATTCTAATCCTGCTATGAAACGGAAACTACAGATCAACGATGCCCCAGGTGTCTTATTTGTAATACTGTACTGTATAATGAAGCCATGAAACTATCCAGATTGCAGGAATACTTCTGTAAAATACACCCTGAAAGGGCTACTTATGGTATTACTCAGTTCCAGTAGGTGAAAGAAGCATTTGAAAAGCGTTGCACACTTGAGTCATTTGCCAAGAAAGCTAAAAATGACCATAATCTTGGTCTCATTGCTTCTTACAACATTTCCAAAATGATAGCAAAGTGTGGAAAATAGCATATAATTGGTGAAAGATTAATAATGCGTGCTCTATCAGAAGTGCTCACCATTGTTCTCAAAATGGATACCAGTATTTTAAAATCAATTCCTCTGGGTAATAACTCTGTAGCTCGACATATTGATGAAATCAGTGAAGACGTCAACTATGTACAGAGCTACAAAAATCAGAATTTGGGATACAACTGGATGAGTCAACTGTGCGAGACAATGAGACATTACTAAAGGCATTTGCACAGTTTATCAAAAATGGAAAAGTTTATGAAGATATTTTCTTTTGCAAAAGTTAAAAACAAATATCAATGGAGAATCAATCTACAAGCAGCTTTAAAAGTATATTGAGGATAAAAGTATTGTGATTAGGAACATGATTTCTTGTGCAACAGATGGAGCACTATATATGGCAGCTCGCCATGCTGGTTTAGTGGAATATATGAAAAACAAAATTCTAAGCTTGTTGGCAATCCATTGTGTAATACATTGTTAACAGCTGGCAGCCAAAAACCTCAGCCAGTGACTTTTTTCAACCATGACATTTTTCTATCTGCTATCAACAAAATTAAATAGCAGAATATTTCACTACCGTAGATTCCGGACTACAGAGCGCACCTGATTAAAAGCCGCTGGCTCTAATTTTAGAAATAAAATCAATTTTTTAATTGTAAAGGCCGCACCGGATTTTAGGCCGCGCCGCTACTTTTAAATATACATACGTATCGGTAACACAAATTACGTTGCATATACTTTTTTACTGAACAGCACGAACAACATTCCAATATCTCCTAGCGACTGGTAAAAATATATATACTGCAGCCTACCAGGAAAAGTTATTGATCGCCTTTAACTTAAAAGCAGCGTTTTCGCTCGGGTCTGACGCGCTTGCGTAACGCGATCGGGTCTAATCGGGTCTGACGCGCTTGCGTAACGCGATTGGGTCTAATCGGGTCTGACGCGCTTGCGTAACGCGATCGGGTCTAATCGGGTCTGATGCGCTCGGGTCTTGCTTTTCTTCGAGTATTTTCCATGTTGACGAGGGTGAGTACAAATGACTGATTTACAATAATTTAATTGTGAAAGTGCGCTTGATTTATCGTACAATTTTATTGGACCTCTGTGAACTATTCATCAATTTTATTGGTCTACTGTTACGAGGCAAAATGTTTACGAGGCGGCATGAAAAAAAACCATGTATTAGCCGCTCTGGATTAAAGGCCGCAGAGTTCAAAGCTGTTCAAAATGTGGGAAAAAAGTAGCGGCTTATAATCCGGAATCTACGGTAGTTATGCCAAGATAATGATGAAGAGTTTGAACGCTTACTTCTTCACAGTGAAGTACATTGGTTGTCAAAAGGCTGCTGCTTTAAATGTTTCTTTGATCTTTCTGACACTATGGTTGAATTTTTGCTTGAAGTTGACAAGAACTTGGGAAACAAGACTGAACTTCTCCGTGGAGATGTGGCATACCCAGCCAATCTGTATGACAAAATGAACATTCTAAATATGAAACTGCAGGGTGAGAATTTCAATTTAATCCACAAAAAAAAGTGCAGTGGTCCACTTATATCGGAAAATTGGAAATATATAAGCAAAACATTAGGAATGTTTTCACTGTTTCCCTGTATCGAAAGTATGGCACTCTCTTTTGCAGACGGTGGTCTGCAAGAGTACCACTTGCACCTGCAGTTACTGAAGAAGGATTTTCAGAATCAATTCAAGGATTTGAATGATCTGGAAATTCTGGACTGAGTAATTAACCCATTTCTTTGCAAGGTGGAAGAACAGGAAGAAAGCTTGCAAGAAGAGATTATTGAAATTCAGAATGACAAAGAAGCAAAAATGCTTTACAAAAATGTCAGCTTTTGTAGAATGTGTCTGCACTGTCATATGAAATTTCCTGGTCTTTGGAGAAGAGACAAACTGCTCTTCATTGCATTTCTAAACCTTACTGGAAGAGGCTTTAGTGCAGTGAACCACATACTCACAGAAAACAGAAATCACATGGACATTGTTACACATGGGAACTTAAGGCTTTGGCTGTCACAACTTGAATCAGATATTTCAACTCTTGCTAAAAACCATCAAGCTCAAGAATCACATTGATATCAAAGCTGCTGAAAAGAGCACAGGTATTGTGTAAGCTAGGTTTAAAGACAAATAAAAATTTAAAGCAGGATCTTATGTCTCATGTAGCATATGGTAGACAAGTTTTTACACTATGGGGGTGCCGGAAAGTATATTGTGCCTAAGAGGGGTATTGGCAAGAATGAAGGTGCTTTATGTGGGTGTTTGGCTAAAAAAGGTTGGGAAACATTGATTTACTCTATCTATATCCCTTATATGGGTGGTGGGATGGAGGTACATCTCTACCAAAGGAAGTGTAAGGCAGTCCTTTTCTCTGCTAGCCCTCAGGTCACCCTTAGGCAAGGTGTACAGCGCTTAGCACCCCCGATTATGGTTACATGAAGCCATAGGAGCAGCTGGTGAATGACTGTATGAGCACATATGTTTATCACAAGTCCTGCTTATGCGACCACTGATGCCAGGCAGACAATCTCTGAAGAGCATTGATAATGGCTGGGATCATTCGTCTTTTAAAGATACTGTCCAGAAGAAGGCAATGGCAAAATACTACTGTAGAAAGATTTCCCAAGAATTTTCCATGGTCATGGGGGGGGAGAGCGAGGAGAATGAGGGTGCCAGTGGTGTGGGTGGGGGTCTTCCCCAGGGGCAACAATCCCTTGCTACTTCTTAGATCATGGACAGATGGTCGCCCATGTCATACAACACAGCGCATAATGATGATAATGAAACCCCTCATACTTTTGTATACCTCCATCAAATCTCCCCTCAATCTTCTATGTTCAAAGGAATAAAGTCCTAACCTACTCAGTCTTTCTTTATAATTCAGTTCCTCTAGTCTTGGCAACATCCTTGTAAATTTCCTCTATACTCTTTCAACCTTATTTATACTTTTCTGTAGGTAAGTGACCCAAAATGCACACAATACTCCAAATTAGGCCTAACCAATGTCTTATACAACTTCAACATAACATCCCATCTCCTGTACTTAATACTTTGATTAATGAAGGCCAATGTGACAGTTAGAATGGTCTCCATGGTACATCTGTAGAAATTTTCAAGTGATTTTGGTGACATACCAAATCTCCCCAAACTCCTAATGAAATATACTGCTGTCATGCTTCTTTGTAGCTGCATTGATATGTTGGGACCAGGTTAGATCCTCAGATATTGTCACCCAGGAACATGAAATTGCACACTCTTTCCACTTCTGATTCCTCTATGAGGACTGGTGTGTGTTCCCTCATTTTACCCTTTCTGAAGTCCACAATCTGTTCTTTAGTCTCACTGACATTGAATGCAAGGTTGTTACTGTGACACCATTCAACTTACTGATACATCTCATTCTTGTACACCATCTTGTTTCCATCTGAAATTCTGCCAATAATGGTTGTATCGTTAGCAAATTTATAAATGCCTTTTCAGCCGTGTCTTGCCACACAGTCACGTGTGTAGAGAGAGTAGAGCAGTGGGCTAAGCTCACTGTTTGAGGTGCACCAGTGTTGATTCTCAGCGAGGTGGAAATTTTGTTACTGATACACATTCTTTTTTTTTCTTAACCAGGGCCTCAATATTTCTTGAAAACCAAGGTTCCCTACACCTGTTATCTTTACCTTTTATTTTGACAGGCACATACAAGCTTTGTGCTCACAAAATTTCACTTTTGCAAGTCTCCTACTGACCAAGTACACCTTTGCCAGTAAATAGCCTAACAAAACAAAAGAGATGGTTGTTGACTTCAGGAGGGCACGGAGTGACCACTCCCCGCTGAACATCGACGACTCCTCGGTAGAGATCATTCAGAGCACCAGATTTCTTGGTGTTCACCTGGTGGAGAATATCACCTGGTCCCTCAACACCAGCTCCATAGCAAAGAAAGCCCAGCAGCGTCTCTACTTTCTGTGAAGGCTGAGGAAAGTCCATCTCCCACCCCCCATCCTCATCACATTCTACAGGGGTTGTATTGAGAGCATCCTGAGCAGCTGCACCACTGCCTTGTTCAGAAATTGCACCATCTCAGATCGCAAGACCCTGCAGCAGATAGGGAGGTCAGCTGAGAAGATCATCAGGTTCTCTCTTCCCACCATCACGGACATTTACACTACACGCTGCATCCACAAAGCAAACAGCATTGTGAAGGACCCCATGCACCCCTCATACAAACTCTTCTCCCTCCTGCCGTCTGGGAAAAGGCACTGAAGCATTCGAGCTCTCACGACCAGACTACTTAACAGTTTCTTCCCCCAAGCTATCAAACTCGTGAATACCCAGAGCCTGGACTGACACCTTACTGCCCTATTGTCCTGTTTATTATTTATTGTAATGCCTACACTGTTTTGTGCACGTTATGCAGTCCTGGGTAGGTCTGTAGTCTAGTGTGGTTGTTGTTTTTTTTCTCTGTGTTGTTTTTTATGCAGTTCAGTCTAGTTTTTGTACTGTGTCATGTAACACTATGGTCCTGAAAAACATTGTCTCATTTTTACTGTGTACTGTACATAGCAGTTATGGTCAAAATGACAATAAAAGTGGCTTGACTTGACTTGACTTGACAATCCACCCTTAGACTATAAGACATAAGAGCAGAATTAGGCCATTCAGCCACTGACTCAGATCCTTTCTGATACCACCAAAATTGGCCTTTCTCCAATTTAGAAACTCAACCCGTGGGCCAGACCTATCCTTTTCTATATTTACTTTGAAACTAATGACATTATGATCACTAAATGCAAAGTGTCTCCTACACAAACTTTTGTCACCTGCCCTGTTTCATTCTTTAATAGCAGATCAAATATCACACACTCTCTCATTGGCACCTCTATGTACTGATTAAGGAAACTTTCCCGAACACATTTGACAAATCGTGTCCTATTACAGTAAGGGAGTCCCAGTTAATACGTGGAAAGTTTGTTTCTTACAACAATCTGCAATTTCTCTGTAAATGTGTTCCTCTTAATGTAGGAGTCCAATCCTCAGACTGTTGGGTGGTCTATAACAGTGGTCCCCAACGTCCAGGCCAAAGCAAGCAGCGGTGCAGCGGTAGCCAGGACGCACCCAGCACATCAGAGGATCTGGGCTGACATTTACATGCCAGGCAGCACCTAATTGATTAGCTTGTTTATTTGGGCTTTTTTCTTAAAGAGGTGCTGGGTGCGTCCTGGCTACCACTGCACCGCTGCATGCTTCGCGGCCTGGTATCAGTTCGTGGCCCGGAGGTTGGGGACCGCTGGTCTATAATATATCCCCATTAACTTGGTCATACCTTTTTTATTCTGCAGTTTCTAAATAAAGCCTCCGAGTTCTCCAGTCTGTCCTGACTGAACACTGTAGTGATATTTTCTCTGAGTAGTAATGCCTCCCCTCCCCCTTTAATCCTTTCCGCTTTATCACATCTAAAACTATGGAACCTTGGAATATTGAGCTGCTAGTCCTGTCCTTCCTGCAACCAAGTCTCATGAATTGCTACAATATAATAATTCCATGTGTTGATCCATGCCCTGAGCTTATATGCCTTTTCACTGTAACACCCTGGGAAAGGTTTCTTTCCGTTGAAGCAGTGTTTGGGTTATGGTTAGAGATAATGGGTGCTTTGGAATGAGGGGAGAGTGTTTTTGTGCTGTGTGCCTGACACTGGTATGAGCTGGGTTTTTTGTTCAGTGGGAGATGTAGAGGGAAGACACTGGAGAAGACTGGTTGTAGGATTTGACCCGTTGGGGGACCATGATTTGATGGATCAAGGTGCAGGGGTCTACTGAGGATCAGTGAATATGTATAACTTTTGGAAGAGTTGAGCACATTTGACTGTTTAATTATTATTGACCCTTTTTGTTTTTTTTTTCTTTATTTTCTGTACTAAACCTTTAGTTAAGATTCATCAATATAATTCCTTTAATCGTATGCAGTGTTCTGCCTGTCATTTCTTGGCACTGAGTTGTAACAAGGAGGCAAATTATACAGCATCCACACAAACCAGGGTTTGGGGTGGGAGGGCCATCTCAATCTCCAATGAATCCCCTATCACCACTGTTTGCATCTTCTCCCCTCTTCCCATCTGAGTCACAGAGCCAGACTGAGTGCCAGAGACCCCACCACTGCAACTTCCCTTTGTTACGTCATTCCCTCCCCCCCAACAGAGTGGTGTATCCTGTTGTTGAGTGGGTTGTCCACAAGGGTACACTGCACCGGCTGTTTAACCCTTTTCCGCCTTCCTGTCACCCAGTCTCCTGTATCCTGAACCTTGCATGTACCTACCTCTTTGAATCCTGTATGTTCTATATATCACCCCTTTAGCCTGCCAAAATGATCTACAGTTCATTCATTTCCAGCTCCAACTCCTTAATGTGGAGTGTTAGAAGATACAGCTGGATGCACTTCTTGCAGGTGAAATTGACAGGGACACTGAAAGTCTCCCACATCCTGCAAGAGGAGCTTTCAACGATTCTATCTGGCATCCCTATTGTTCTAACTGTGCAACTATAAAGAAGGAAACAATAAAGAAACTGGAAAAATAATTACCTTCAGCTTTTTCACCTTCTCTTACTTAAGCCTCTCCTCACTGAAGCCTTGAAGAGCTAAAGACCATAAGATATAGGAGCAGAATTAGGTCAATTGGCCCATTGAGTCTGCTCCATCATTCAATCATGGCTGATCCTTTTTTCCCCTCCTTAACCCCATTCCCAGCCTTCTCCCCATAACCTTTGATGCCGTGTCCAGTCATGAACCTATCAATCTCAGCCTTGGATACACCCAACCATCAGGCCTCCAAAGCCTTAAATATCCATTCTAAAACTTTCCACTCCAGCTATGGCCACTCTGTTTGCACCTGCCTTATTTTAATTTGTTCTTGCCAAACACTTCTGATCACCGATTGGCTGCTGCTCAAACACCAAACTGCCATGAATTGGCTTATTTCCTCACTCAGCGAACCTAAGTAAGCTCCATCTTTCCACACTTCCAATCGCTGATTCTTCACGATGGAATTTATACTCTATGATGTTGTCTGCACCTATGTACCTGTGATGCTGCTGCAAGCAAATTTTCATTATAGTTATGTTCATGACAATAAACTTGCCTTGACCTGATTGTGATTGGAAGATGTGTGAGAGCAGGCTAGTGAGCTAGCTGACGGTGATCAGGATGGTTTCCAAAGTATAATTAATAATTAATTAAAAAAAAAGAAAAACACTAGAAACTCTCAGCTGGTCAAGCAGCATCTGATCAGAGAAAGATAGAAACAGGGACCAAGGTCTTGAAACATAAATTCTCTTTCACTTTCCATGGATGTTACCTGTCTTACAGAGTATTTCCAAAATTTTCTGATTTAACTTCAGATTTTCAGTACCTGGATTTATTTTTTGCTTTTCCTAAGGTTTGTTACTCATTTTGGATAGGAGGCTGCAGGAAGTTACTGGCTTTTTATCAACTGATGGGTGTGACTTTAGGTTGGTTATAAACTGGCTGAAATTTGAGAAGGGTTAATTCTGATGATTTCCCCTTTTCGATCCCTGATAGCTTAATTGCTTGTGGCAGGTTACAATGTGTTTGAACACAGAAGAACATTTATCGGAGCATTACGTTGTGAAGTATTCTTGATTATATTTATAGATTCATGAATATTACAAAATGCAGTGTGCAATTCACCCTTGGGAATGGCTCTATACTAAAATTATTGCTGCAAATCCCCACTCACCTCACGCCTTCACGTGAGACAAAAGTCCAGCCTCTCCAAACTTCGACTGAACACTCGCAAAGTTTGCTTCAGGAAAAAAAATATCAACTTTAAAAAAAAACTACCTAGCCTTCAACAAATGTTCTTACTTCGCGATACGTCGTCTGAGGTTACTTCAAACCCTGGGCAGAGAAACCCGCAAGAGAACGGGTGACCCCGGCCGGCGCCGGCACTGAGAGCCCACAAACGGCGACTAGAGGGCGGCCCCAGCCGTCAAGTGACGCTCCATCAGTGGCGCCAATGAACTGCGGCGGTCGTCACTGCCGTGCTCAGTAGAAGAAGTAGGCCCTGCAGTATAGGAAGCTCCCAAGCAGTTTATGTTCGCTGTTTCTTTCAAACTGGCAACAGCCTTTTTTTTTGTAAATATAGAAATTATGACACCTCCCTGTACAAGGTTGCAAATGCATGAAAGCTAGGGAGGAATAGTCGCCGGTAGGTAGCACGTACTTTATGCTAACTTACTTACGGTTTCAGACATGCACTGGGCAGCTGAGGCCTTGTTTTAAACGAGTGTCAGTAGCAGCTTTGCAGCTGTAATTTTAGATCTACGAATATCTCCACTGTGTGAGGGGAAACAAGGGGTGATACAGGCAGGGGGTTCGAGATTGATGGTTCTGGTGTTGAAATTCTTGGGGATTTAAATATTGATAACAGAGGCTGCTGTTTTTAAAACATCACATTCAGTTCACAGCCTGAAAGAAAAGGTTGATTGTAAAGCCTTATAATAACGTATAATTAGAAGTGATTTTTAAACTAAAATATTTTCTGATATTAAGGAATATATTGCAGATGTAAACAGTGCAAACTATAGGAAAACATTAGCCTCAAATATAGGATTATAAATACTTTTTGGGTTTATAGATTTAGTGGCTGATGGTGCAGTTTCTATCACTTGTAATTCACCTAGATTAGTCATTTGAAATGGTGGTGTTTACATGTTTTTGTACAGTATTTACATTTAAAATGATAGATTATATTACACATTAAACTCTGACATTGTATTTGAAAGCACTTTTGGTTTGAGATATTTTTGCAGGCCATGTTTTTGTTTCAAAATGATGCCCAAATCCCTACCCTTTTCTTTATTTCATATACCGTACATGTGTTAGGGTTGAACACAGTGCAATATTAACTGGGGTGTAATGGTTTTGTACTTGGTTAGTGAGAGTTATTCTTTAAAATAAAAGATCAAGCTGATGTGTTTCAACAATGATTTTTCAGTCTGAAACTTATTTTGTACATAAATGAAAAACATTCAAATAATATATGTATTTTGCATATTGGAAGATATGTGCGTACACAGAGTGTCTTGTTAATCAGAATTTATGATAAAATGACAATTGCATTTAAAGCTGATATTTCAAAGTATGTTTACCAAAGTCACAAAGTATCACAATATAGCAAGGATATTTTGATCCTTGTTTTGCGATCTGGGCAACACTTGTAAGATGTACCTGAGTCTATTGGGATCATGTACTCTGTCTGGGGCTCGCGGTGTGGCATCCTGTGTATCGGTGAGACCCGACGTAGATTGGGAGACTGCGTCACCGAGTGCTTACACTCCATCCACCAGAAAAAGCGGGATCTCCCAGTTTAATTCCACTTCCCACTCCCATTGTGATCTGTTGTGGTGAGGCCACACTCCGGTTGGAGGAACAACATCTTGTCTTCTGTCTGGGTAGCCTCCAACCTGATGGCATGAATATCGATTTCTGGAACTTCTGGTAATGCCTCTCCCCCTTTACCATTCCCCATCCCCTTATCCCCCTCTCACCTTATCTCCTTGCGACCCATCGCCTCCCTCTGGTGCTCCTTTTCTTTCTTCCATGGCCTTCTGTCCTCTTCTATCAGTTCTAACAGACTCCCCCCTTCTCCAGCCCTGTATCTCTTTCACCAATCAGCTCCCCAGCTCTTTACTTCATCCCTTCCCCTTCAGGTTTCACCTATCATCTTGTATTTCTCCCTCCTCTCCCCCACCTTTAAAACGCTACTCCTCATCTTTTTATTCTCCACTCCTGCTGAAGGGTCTTGGCCTGAAATGTCGACTGTACTCTTTTCCATAAATGCTGCGTGGTCTGCTGAGTTCCTCCAGCATTTTGTGTGTGTTGCTTGGATTTCCAGCATCTGCAGATTTTCTCTTGTTTGTGATAAGATCAGTGTTTGCTCATTTTTCATTACCCTTAAGAAGGTGGTGAAGCCCTTCTGCCCTTCATCGTGAAGGTACTCTCACTGGGCTAATGGGGAGGCGATTCAGGATTTAGAAAAGTAAGTAACGACAGAATGGACCAAGAATTCATGGTGTCCAAGTATGAGGGAAGCCAACACAGGTAGTATTCCTTGGTGGTAAGAGATAAAAGACTTGTGAGGTGGTGAGTAATTGCAATGCATTTTGTAGCTGTTATACACTGCAGTCACGCTGTGCTGCTGATGGGAGGAATGGATGTTTGGGCTGGTGGATGTGATGCCATCAGCAGGGTTGCTTTGTTTTAGCTGCGTTGAGCTTCTTCAGAGCTATTGGATGTGCAGTAATCCAGATGTATAAAAGGGTGTTCTGTAGCTTCACCTGACTCTGCCATGGAAATGCTGGGTTACCACACAATAGTAAAGCCATTGAATGTCCAGGGTATGTTGCTGAATCCTCTCAGTTTGGAGAGATGATAATTGTATGGTATTTGTGGCATAAATGTTACCTACTGTTTATCATGTATAAATGTTGTCTCGATACTGCTGCATGCAGGCAAGGATTGGTTCATCTGTTCAGGAATTGTGAATGGAAGTAACCATTGTGCGCTACTTGGATTATCAGAAGGCCTCTGACAAGGTGCCACGCATGAGGCTGCTTAACAAATTAAGAGCCCATGGTATTACAGAAAAGATTCTAGCATGGATAGAGCATTGTCTGGTTGGCAGGAGGCAAAGAGTGGGAATAAAGGGAGCCTTTTCTGGTTGGCTGCTAGTGACTAGTGGTGTTCCGCAAGGCTCTGTGTCGGGACCAGTTATTTTTATGTTGGATGTCAATGATTTGGATGTTGGAATTGATCGCTTTGTTTCCAAGTTTGCAGATGATAATGAAGATAGGTGGAGGAGCAGGTTGTTTTGAGGAAGCAGAGAGGCTCCAGAACTACTTAGATTAGGAGAATGGGCAAAAAAGTGGTAGATGGAATATAGTGTCGCGAAGTGTATGTTCATGCACTTTGGTAGAAGAAGTAACAGTGTAGACTATTTCTAAGTGCAGAGAAAATTTAAGAGTCTGAGGTGCAAAATGGCTTGGGCTCCTCGTGCAGGATTCCTTAAAGGATAATTTGCAGGTTGAATCACTGGTACAGAGGGCAAATGCGATGTTAACATTCATTTTGAGAAGACTAGAATATAACAGCAAGGATGAAATGTTGAGGCTTTATAAAATGGTGAGACCTCACTTGGAGTATTGTGAGTAGTTTTGGGCCTCTTATCTAAGAAAGGATGGGCTGATATGGGAGAGGATACAAAGGGGTTCACAAAAAATGGTTCTAGGATTGAATGCTTATCATATGAGGAGCAATTGATGGCTCTGGGCCTGTACTCACTGGAATTTAGAAGAATGAGAGATGACCTAATTGAAACCTGTCTGATCAGCAAACATCACTTCCGGTCTTGTCATTGAAGGAAGGATATTATTCCATCATTAGTTCCTTCATCAGTTTTTTAGATCCACTAGAAAAAGTTGTGCAGTGATGCCAAGTACATTGACTTCAGTTTTCCCACGCCTTCTTGATACCGTAGAAATATATGGAGTATTTCTTTTTCACTTTGGTATCAAGATCAGTCACTCTTGCTGGAATTCAGCTCTTTGGTTTGTGTTTGGAGCAAGTCTATGATGAGATCCAATTTGGAATGCTCCAAGTGAAATCTAAGCAAGTCACATTGAGTGAGCTATTGATGAGCAAGTACTACTGATAGCAATGGAAAGCTTTAACTACATTGCTTTGATTGAGAGGTAGTTACCAGGATTGGATTTTTCCTGCTTTTTTTTGTCTACGTAATGTACGTCGGTAATTTTTCGCCTTGCCAGATATCCACTGTTATAACTACTAAGGCATCATTGCCATGGGTATAGCTTGTTCTGACGTGCAGGTCTTCAGTGCTGCATCGGGTGTGATGTTCAGTTCCATAACATTTGCTGTATGCAGTGTTCTTAGATGTATCTTTATGGTATGGGATACAGTGCCTTATAAAAGTATTTAGCTCCCAACCCTTTGTTCACTTAAGTGAGTATTACAGCCAGGGATTTTGATAAATTTAATTGAGAATTTTTATTTGTGAATCACATGCTGCTGTTTTTTAACAGCAGAGCTCAAAAAACAGGGAAAATTATAAAGCATAAAAAGCTAAAAATTCACGAATTGAAATGTCAGTATTTCAAAAGTATTCATACCCCTTTACTCAGTACTTAGCTGAACCACCTCTTGCAGTTATTACAGTCAGTAGTCTTTTTGTACAAGTCTCTATTAGCTTTGCACAACGTGATGGAGCAAGATTTGCCCATACTTCCTTGCAGAATTGCTCAAGCTGTGCCAGGTTAGTTGTGGAGTGGTGGAAGACGGCAATTTTGAGGTCTTGTTCGATTGGGTTAAGGTCAGGACCCTGACTGACCCACTCAAGGACATCAACTTTCTTTATTTGAAGCCATTCCATGGTTGCTTTGGCAGTATGCTTTGGGTTATCATCCTGCTGGAAGACAAACTTCCTCCCCAGTGTAAGCTTTCTGGCAGAGGCTAGCAGGTTTTTATCCAGGATCTCTCTGTATTTAGCAGCATTGATCTTCCCATTAATCCTGACCAGATTTCCAGTCCCTGCTACTGAAAAGCATCCTCATAGCATGATGCCTTCTCCACCATACTTTATAGTAAGGATGGTGTTACCTGGCTGATGCGCAGTATTATATTTACGCCGCATATACCGTTTAGTGTTGAGGCCAAAAAATATTACTTTAGTCTCATCTGACCACAAGACCTTCTTCCACATCTTCACAGTATCTTGTCAATGACACTTTGCAAAGTCTTTATAGGCAAGGATATGTTTTTTTTTTTGTTAACCAGAGCTTCTTCCTTGTCACTTTTCCATAAATATCCTTTTTTGTGCAAGGTCTTAGAGATAGTGCAGCCATGAACTTAATCTCCATTTGCAGCCACTGACTTCCGCAGCTCACTCAGAGTGACTGTTGGCGTCACAGTAGCCTGTCTTACAAGTTCTTCTCGGGTGACTAAGTTTAGAGGTCCAGCCTGACCTAGGCGGTGTGGCAGTGGTTTTATATTTTTTCCACTTTTTTTGATGGACTGCTCTGAGCTCCGAGTTACATTCAGTTCCTTTGAGATGGTCTTGTACCCTTCCCCAGATGTGTGCTTCCCTATTACCATTTCCCTGACTTGCTTTGAATGCTCTTGTTTTGGTTTCGCCTGTTGAAAATCTACCATACTGTTGGACCTTGTGGAGAGAGAGGATATTTATTTTGGTGATCCTCCAATTTTCTACATTAACAAATTGGGTGAGTTGGGACCACATCTGGTGAGACTGAATCATTCTGCAATGGGAAAGGAGTCTGTCAAGGCTGCATCCTTTCTCCACACCTTTTTAACATCTACACTGAGATGATCATGAGACTGGCAATTCCAGACAACACTGGCATTAAAATAGAGGGAAGAACCATCAGTAACTTGAGATATGCAGATGACACAGCCCTGCTAGCCACAACAGAAGAAGACCCACATACACTACTCAATAATGTTGCAAAAGTCTCTGCTGAATTTGGATTGCTGATAAATGGCAAAAAGACTAAAGCTATGGTGATAAGCAAAACTGCAATTCAAGCTCACATCTACATTGGAAACTACAAGATCGAACAAGTGTCCTGTTTTATATACCTTGGTGCAGAACTAAATGACACAAATGCAGCAAGGAAGTAAAGCGAAGGCTAGCAATGGCACGCACAAGCACTACCAGACTCTGGAACATCTGGAAAGACAGATCTGTGAGCACTGACACCAAGATACGCCTCCTCTGGAGTCTCATCTGGCCAGTAGCCCTACATGGCTGTGAAACATGGGCCCTAAAAGCAGCTGATGAAAAGAAGTTAACAGCATTTGAGATGTGGACATACAGACGGATCCTCAGGGTGTCATACATTGAAAGGAGATCCAACAATTTCATCCTGGAAAAGATTGGCATGAAACCAATACTTCTGGAAACCGTTATCCAAAGGAAACTTCACTATTTTGGACACATCTCAAGAACTGATGACACACTGGAACGCACTGTGCTTGAAGGCAGAGTAGAAGGAAGCCGCTCCGGAGGCAGACAGAGGACAACCTGGATCGACAACATCAAGAAGTGGACCAGCCTCACCGCCAGAGGTGCAAAAGGTTTGACTGCAGACAGATCGTAGTGGAAGAAAGTGGTCGCTGAGGCTCTGGCAGAGTATGGCACACGATGATGATGATGGTAATATACAGAAATGCACCTGAGGAAAGTTAAACTAGTCATTACAAATGGGATGAATACTTTTTCAGCCTCAGTTTTGGTTTTTAATTTTAGTAAATTGTTGACAGGGTTTGGAATTTTTCTTTGTATTTGACATGCACAATATTTTATAGATTAGCTCAAAAATCCTACTTTAATATACAGTCGGCCCTCCTTATTCGCGGGGGATTGTTTCTGAGAACCCTCACGGATGCTCAAGTCCCTTATTTAGCGGACCAGTGAGGTGGTCTTTAGGACCCAGCGGAACCCCGGACCTTATTTAACTTGTCTCAGTGTGGTGGTCTTTAGGACCCAGCGCAGCTCTGAATCCGCAGTGTTTCTGTTCACGAAAATGATCACGATTGAAAATAAAGTGGAAGTAATAAAGTGATCGGAAAGAGGTGAAACACCATTGGTCATCGGAAAGGCGTTAGGCTCCAGTCGGACAACGATCGGAACAATTTTAAAAGATAAAGTGAGAATAATGGAGCATGTGAAAGGCCCTGCCCCGGTGAAAGCTACAATTATTACTAAGCAACGCGGTGGTTTAATTATTGAAATACATGCGTTTTTTAAGTGTTTTATATAGGAAGGTAAAATGTATACTATATACAAAGACAAACGTTTGAGTAACTGATGCTAAATAATACCGGATGTACCTGTTAAGACTTCAAATCTGACTTAAAGATGGACTCAGAAACAGAACTCATTCATAACCCGGGGACTGCCTGTACTTTTAAATTATCTCTAGATTACTTATAGTACCTAATACAATGTAAGTGCTATGTAAATAGTTGTTATACTGTATTGTTTAGGGAATAATGACAAGAAAAAATAGTCTGTACATGCTTAAATAATGAATGCTGGAGAGAGAACTTCTGGGTTTTCCCGATCCACGCATGCGGAACCCGCGAACAAGGAGGGCCGACTGTATTTTAAATTTAGAATGTGAAACAGTAAAATGTGAAAATAATTGTGGTGGCTGAATATTTTTTAAAGGCACTCGGTACAGATAGTAGACTTTTGGATCTGTAATTTGCAAGGGAATGCAGGGAAGTTGAGCTTCATTCTTCCACAATAAATATCTAACAATTTAGAGGTTATAGAGGAATTAAGAGGCGTGGCTTGGAGTCAGCAGCTTTTTACATATAATTATTGTCACCTTGAGAGGATCTAAGTGAGAGCCAAGAGCAAAACCTTAGATCATTGTCTGTTTTTAGCATTAATATATTGAAAGAGTTTCCTCAAGGTTGTCATAGCTGGGATTGGTATTGAGGATAAGCTGTTACTACCTATTAAATGTTATAAATGGCGTGCATCTCAAATAGCCTCTGACAACCAAGTCCCGCTCTTGATCTTCACGTGTGGCTTAGCTACTAGGCCCTGCAGAAACATTTCTACTGACATGAGAAGGAGTAAAGGCAGGTTACTGGTGCCTTTAAACCAGTCACTTTGGGCAGATGGAGCTCATTAGTTGTAGTTGGCAGCCCATCTAAGAGAAGGAAAACTGATCTCAAACCTCTGCTGCCTTGCAGCTGTAGCCACTCATGGGGAAGGCTTCAGGAGTAAATCCTGAGGAATTATTTGGAGCTGGAGTCCCTAAGGCACTCCTACATTGAGTTCAACACTGACTGGCAACTCCTGCGACACTGCTGGTGCCACATTATATTGGTCTCTGCCATTCCTTTGGATTCATCAGCTGTGCGGAGAGGGATGTCTGCTACACGGGCACCAGCTTAGTCTCCATATCTTAGTGCCCTGGCTTGCGTATCACGTAGATAGATGGGACAAACATTTGACAATGGAGGGCCTCAGCAATAATGAAATACCATCATAGTCAAAATAAATGTCTTAGTTACTTATGGGCAACCTTTTTTGAGTGGGAGTGGCCAAAACTAGAGATGTGTTAGGGATAGATACAAGTACCTGTGACAGAACTTGTTTGAAAATTCGGTTTTAATTACAAGAGTCATGGCTTTGTTGTGCACCTTCATTCCACCTGCAACAGGCAGAATTTCCCAATGGCCAACCATTTTAATTCCACTTCCCAGTCCCGTTCTGAGATGTTGGTCCATGTTCTCCTCTACCACCATGATGAGACCACTCTCAGGTTGGAGGAGCAGATTCTGTCTGGGTAACCTCCAACCTACTAGCTTGAACATCAGTTTCTCTAACTTATGGTAATTTCTTCCCCCTCCCCTTTTTCCATTCCCCATTCTTGCTCCCCTCTGAGACATTGATATTTGATGCCCATATAATGAGCCAATAGGCCTGTTTCTGTACTGTATCTCTCCATGACCATATCTGGATGAAAGAGTATACATATGACATACTAAATTTTATCATGCATATATTTCCTTTGTTCTTATGTTCTGTGTATGCTTCTTCAACAGATTTGGCTCTGCTTAAATATTGGTTAAAACTTTTTAAACAATGAAATTCATCTAACAATAAGCCTTGCAAAAATATCTAGTATTTGGATTGTTTCAAAGTTATTTTTGATGGCAATATGCAATACTTGGTGTAAGTTTCAGATTTCCATTCAGCAATAGATAACATTCTATTCACCTGTCCTGAATATCAGGCAAGCAGTCTGGACCAGATGACTGTAGAGGGGAGTGAGAGATGGTGATGACATGTCGTTATTGTATACATACTGATGAGTATTCAGTTGTTGAGGGGAGGAGCATTTAACTAAAAGTTTAACTAGTTAAACTAAAACTATTTGAGATGCATTGCATCTGCTGTTCCAAAATGCAGTTGAAATAAATTGTTTCTCTTTTGTATAAAGGCAAGTTGTGAGGCTTTATGGATGCAATTAAATATTGATAATGTAGCTTGTTTTTAGTCTTGAACTACAGGTTGCCCAATTTCAATGAAGTTTGTTCTGACTCAGTTTTGTATCTCTGGAAATATTTTCAGACTATTAAACAAAAGTTCAGCATAGAAGATTTGATCTTGAATAAAATAGTCGTGCTGAGACTGTGAAAAATTGATGTTAACAAACATTTGATTATACAAAATAGAATTTTGAACCAATTTATAAAATAAAACTTAATCCTATGACTTCATTTTCTATAATTTACAATTAAAGTTAGCTGTAAATCAAGCCTTTCCTTCAATTTTTAGATAGCTGTCAACTTCTGTGCAACAGAAATTTTGCAGTATCAGTGAACTTCAAAATGTTTGAGTTACCTATCCTTTATGTAATAGGGTTACATAGGGTGATTTTAAATTATGCTATAAATTTATGCTGGAATTAAGTGAATTATAAATGTACTTGTATTATTATTATTAAAGTGCATTGCAGTCTGTGTTTTTCATTACACTAGCAGAATGCTAATCCATACAATTCACTAAAGAGGAATGTACAACATTCTTTCACCCATGAATCACTTGTCACTTTCAAAATGGTGATTTGAAGTTAAATGTACAGTTGAATTATCTCTATAGATCTGTTCACATAATATTTTGCTTTACACTTATTTTCTTTTCTTTTATAGAAGCTTCATATTGGAGAACGTTCTGAGTCTTCTATATGGGCCATTTTCTTTCAAAAAATGGTAAACGTATGAAGAAACGAAGACGGAAAGTCAGGAAGAACTGCTTTCTTCGTGGGCCTTGTATGCTGTGTTTCATTGTTCACAATACTTCTGCTATTGATGAGGATCAGCTTGAAAGTGCATCCAAACTAGCAGAAAGATACACTGCATTGACTACTACAGAAGAGTGTGCTAAATTTCTTCTCTCTCCAAAAGAACTTAGTATCTGGGAAGAACAGGGTAAAAGTTTACTTTCCAGTGTTCCAGCAAAACTTATTGGGCCACCTCTTTTTAGGACAGTCTGTTCAGACTATTCCGAGATGCCTGTTTGCAAACGTAAATGTGCTGGGGTACAAGCTTGTACACCTTGCAAACTACCTCGTTCTGCAGTTGGAAGAATTCCAGAGACTGGTTTAAAGAATGACATAGCACAGTGTCCTGTGTCTGTATGTACTTTGCCTTCATCCACAGCAGAATGCGCAAACATGGGACGTGATGGGAACATAGGTGACAGTTCATCTCTTCTCCAGCATCCATTATCCCCATTGGGATCTGAAGACAGTGAAATAATTCCTCAAGAAAATCTTAAAGATTTAAGAATGGAATCTGAACCACCGAATATTAATGAGCTTCCGTCCTCTATACTACTTAAGGTGAGGCTAATAAGCATACAGGATATTACTTATGACATGAAATAATATAGTATCATTTACACAGAAACAAATTTGAATTGTTAGCAAGTTTAAAAAGTTGTCTACTAGCCATTTACAAAGAATTATGTGGGGGTGGGGAAATGGTTAAATTCCTTGACCAGCTTCATCTTTGTTTCTGACCTTGTGTTTACTTGGCTACAAAGCTATGATTTCTATCCAAGTCAGTGGAAAAACTTTTACTTGATATTAATATTGTTCCTATATTACTGCACTTGTTCTATCAATATTGCTTGCAGATTACCAAAGCCATTCTGAGCATTGTAAACTCTAGAATATTGTAATCTGCC
Source organism: Hemitrygon akajei (assembly GCF_048418815.1). Lineage (NCBI taxonomy): Eukaryota > Metazoa > Chordata > Chondrichthyes > Myliobatiformes > Dasyatidae > Hemitrygon > Hemitrygon akajei. Next base: position 21,484,279 of record NC_133125.1, on the reverse strand, counting down.
TTGTTCAGTAGATATACTAAGATTAATATTCAAATAGTTTTAACATACCTTGGCAATATTTTGCTTTTATTCTTGGTCAGCAGAAACTATTTGCCTAAAGAGTACAATTTGCTTTTGAGAAGTAAATTTGATAACTATAACTTTGGAATTGTTAACCAGTATCTTTGTTATGTATGGTATATGCATTTTTGAGAAAACCTTTCAACAACATGAAACCCATACTTGTATTTCAACTATCACTTCATTTCAAAAAAACAAGGCAAATTGATTCAATTTCTTTTTTCCTTCTTCTTTTGTGTGTTTGCATTTCCCCCAGCAGATTGTTTTAAGACTTGGGTTGATCTCTTCTGAATTATTTAAAGAAAATGCATTAACCGAGACAAAAGCCTTTGAAGTGATTGGACAGGAAGTAGCTGTGGGGTGATGGTTGCCATCTACCAAAGTTAGGAGGAGGAGATGGAGAATATGAAAAGGGGTACAAATGGGTCAAGAAAGTGGTAGATGAATTGTGACTACAAAATATGGTTGTGCAGGATGATTTGGGAATTCAAGTGTCCTCATGAGAATATTTCAAGCTACAGGTCATGGTTTCAGATTAAGGTATCACCTATTTCAGGCAGATAAGAATTTTTTTTCTGAAAATCATGAATCTCAGATTTCTCTAAGGTAGAGAGACATTTAAATTACACTGTATCTGAGCATAAGGAAAGAGTTGAAAAAACGACGGTGAAGTCAAGACTGGGTCAGTCTGCTTCCATTTCTTATTAATTTGGAGCCTCTGCTCCAAAATTCAAAGTTTTGATATTATTGCAATCATTCTGATTTGCTTAACAATCCTTCAGTAGTAATAGATTAATGTTGAAAATATGTTCTAGATATAGAAGTTGTAGTTTTGTATAGCCCAAGTACAAACCTGTTTTGCGTAAAAATCATCAAGAAGCACAGACTAAAGTTGTCATTTTGTGAACCGTTTTGTTAACTGTGTGATCATCTTTGGTTTGCTGTGTGATCAACTTGCTGCTTCATGACTGACTTAATGTACCATCCAACAGTGCCTTTACTTCATTTGATTTTTTGCTAAAACCCAAATCCATGCCTTTTGTATCTTATTATTCTAATACGCTCTGCTTGCTTTTTCCTTTCTCTGTTATGAAATACATGGGAATATCCAGTAGGTGAAGCAGCATTTGTGGAGAGAAAAATAAGAGTTGACTTTTCAGTTTGATTGCTTTTAGCAAAGCATTTTTGTGTGAACTTGATCATCCAAAACATGGCTGCCAGTTTTCTAATTGTATGAAGTCATGTTTACTTAAACCCACAATACTTGCTGACCATTGGTGGCTTACAGTTAAGCAATCCATTGATATATTTATCATATTTATTTGATCTCTTCTGTGGTCTTGTCCATTCGTAAGTCTTTACTTTTCTCCAGAGCTACTAAGACCTCTTCACACTCCAGCAATTTTAACTCCTTGATTACCTTTGAATTAAATTGCTTCACTTTTGGCAGATATAACTTCACATTCAAAGGCCTGAAGCTTTGGAATTTGTTTCTGAAATCTCTCTGGCTCTCTTTTCTTGCTTAATATACTTTGTCCAAGTTTTTGGTTCTATGTCCTAATTTCCCCTTGCGGCACAGTAACAGACATCATGTGATAATACACCATGAATCACCTTGTGCTTCTGCGTCAGATGTTCTATATAAAACTCAGTTGCTGAAGTTTGAAGTATTGCACTTAAGGCATTATTGGAATTACAGATTTTCTTTCTCTTTGCATCATGGATCTCAGGATAGTGTTCGATTTGAGAAAAAAAATCATTTATGTGTAATTGCTCACCTGAGTTATAGTACTGTACCTGTGAAAGCTAATAGGGATTTCAGTAGTTTTTCAGAGGCTGTTAATAACTGTTGTTGTTCCTTTCTGCGTCTCGTGGTACATTGGCAGAAATCTTGCTGTTTCTTTAGCTTTTGTTTGTTTTTAACAAGGCCGAGTTGCTAGCTCAACACTCAACCCAGCATGGATGGAAAGCGTGCAAGGAACTGGCTAAATTCACATCCAAAGTCTGCTGCAGATAGCACTACACCACCGGTCAGCTATTCAATAACTGTAACATATGCAAAATGCTGGAGGAATTCAGTAGGCCTAGCAGTATCTATGAAAGGAATAAAGAATTGATGTTTCCAGTCTTGTCCCAAAACATCAATCAGTACTTCTTTCCATAGATGCTGCCTGACTTGCTACGTTCCTCCAGCAATTTGTGTGGTACTCTAGATTTATCGCATCTGCAGAATCTCTTCTGTTTAGCATTTAATAGCTGTTAACAATTAACATTTAATGTTACTTATTTTAAAAATGTTTAAGATAGATAAAATTTTCATAAACATTTAAATAATTTGAAACTAAACGCATAATCTTAGTACAATAATTTTGCCTTTTGCTTGATGGCTCTAGCTCAAAAATGTGGCTTGAAGCTAGTATGTGATGCAAGTCCAGATTTCAGTAGCATAGCACAACAGATGCCATTTGTTTGGGTTATTTAGAACATCCACATGTGTGGAGCTCTGAGACTTGCTACCATTTTAAAGGCTAAAGGTCATCTTTTCCAGCTCAATGCATGGTGTGAATTAAGCTTGATTGAGAAAGCAAACAAATTTAAGAGTTGTCAGTTGTTCTGTGAATGCTATTGTACAAAACATCCATTTATGTGATCAGATAGATTTCTATCAAAGTTAAGAAAACTTTATTTTCCCAAGGTCTCACATTCTGTCTGGCTTTCTTTTGAGTGGTTTTTTCAGCTTAGAAGAATTGACTGAAGCATAAATGGATAATTATTGTAATGCGCCTAAGGTGAAGAGGCTGAAATGTTTAGGGGAAAAAAAAATCAGTACTTCTGCTCTCGATTGACACACGTATTTCCGATTATGAAGTCAATGTCCTAAAATGCAGAGATGTAGAGAGGCTGGGCATGGTGTGTTGAAAGGAATTGTGTCATGTCTCTTTTGTTACCATTCCTATATGCTTCTGAAACACTCATCCATGCCTTTTATTAGATTCATTACTGTTCCATCTGTTTTGGTGACCTAATCTGGCACTAAATCTGCCTACAAATATTCATTAAATTCCAAGTTGGTCTTGTTGAGTTCTCTGCTCTTCCAGTTCTGGCCTTTTGCAGCATGATTTCATTTGGTCCATTATTAGCAGAAATTTGAGTCTCATTTGAGAAATTGATGTAATTTTCAGCTGACCTTTCCTCTGAGTTAAATCGGAGGCCTGAGATTTTTGTGAAGAATTTCCTTTGATATATTGTACTAAAGCACAATGCAATTTGAAAAAAACTAATCTTGCTTTCTGCATTTATAGAGCACTTGATGAGATAACACTTAGAATGACTATTGTATGCAGATTTTGACTTCCTGTCCAAGGAAAGCTCTACTTGCAACAGAGGAAATGCAATGAAGATTCAGCAGGTTGAGACCTTAGACTGGGGTGAGGGGATACATTGTCTGATGAGGAGTGATTGGATAAAGGAGGGTTATACTCTGTGTTTAGAAGAATGAGGAATGATTCTAATGAAAAATGAAGAATTCCTACAGGCCTTGAGGGTTTGATGTCATGATGATGTTTCACCTAGGTGGCATGTCCCAGAGACATAATCTCAAAGTTCAGGACTGTGGGAAGAAGTTTTATTTTCGGAAGGCTAGTGAATCTTTGGGTTTCTCCACTCAAAAGCTTTGGAGGCTGAGTTGCAGAGTATAAACAAGAAATCAAAAGACACTTAGTATTAAAGAAAGCAAGGGATACAGGGTTAGAACAGAAAAAGTCAGCCATGATCCTGTATTGAGCTTGGCATGAGGGTCAAATGTTTTATTCCTTATGTTAAAATGCCATGGGTATAATGATAGCTTTTCATTTGTACGTTTTATGTGCTAACACTTTGGAATTTTCTTTTCAAGAAATTGAATAGTATTATACCGGTAGTTGGTTTAGAAGATTCTATAGTTTATAATGAGGTGGTATACGTGCTAGATTTTCCATGATTGATCTGATTGTAACAGCTTAATTCTGCTGGGATCTCCAGGTAACTTGAGGCATAAGTGAGTTTGCAACAATCTTAGAAGAAAAATCTAGCTTTAGAAGTGTTGCATGGTCGAGTATTGTGCATAGGGCATGAATTCCCTTCTGAAGAATGCTGAGCTATTTGAATATATAAAACAGAATGGCAGAAAAGGTATTAAGTTATGGTGGGCACTTATTTTTTTTAAAATATTGATTCCATCCTTGCTTGTGAAGATTGACAAAAGGTTAAGTGTAGTAGTACTAAAACATTATTAATATGTTCATTTAAAAATAACTTTTTTCTGCCTTGACTGCAGGACCTTATTTAAAATAAAAAAATTTATGTTGCGTATGTTTAGATATATGGTGGATTCTGGTTAATTTGGATTAATTGGAACCAGTACATTTTGGCTCAGTTGAGCAGCTATCTCAATTAACTGAAGCTTCGTGGAAGTAGTTAAAAAGGTATAAAAAGACAAACTTGTTGTTTCAACTGAGTAATAATTTATATATTTAAATGACGTACAGAACAAATTAGAACATTTTACCAGTACTACCACAATGCTATGAAACTGCTTATTTCTTCCTATTAGTAATGGACAGATGAATTCATCCAGTGCCGTGTTCTTTTGATTGGCTGTAAGTGAACAAAATCAGTGCAGACACCTAGTGCAGATAATGGACGGCCTTCATACAATGCTCTTGACAATTGCATCTTCCAAATCTTTATTTACATTTAACATTCAAGATGATTGTTGATCCTTTCAAGTTCTTCGTAGTTCCTAACTTGAAGTAATGAAATTGTTTTGTTTTACTCTTTGCTATTTGTGGCATCTCCAAGTCTACTTGCTTGAATTTGCAGTGAGCAATCAATTCTGAATTGTCTTACTGCTTATTGCTCACCAACTGTCAGTGACAAAGATCACATATAATGCTGGAGGAACTCAGCAGGTCAGGCAGCATTTATGGAAATAAATACATTTTGATTTCTATGGGTGCCGCCTGACCTGCTGAGTTTCTCTAGCAATTTTCATGTGTTGCTTTGGATTTCCAGCATCTGTAGGCTTTCTTGTGTTAGTGACAAAATATCACTGCTTTTTGAACAGAAACACATGAAATTGATGCTATTTAAAAACTGTTCACCCTAATCACGGTGTAGTGGCTAATGGCCACTCAAGTGCACACAACTGACTCCAGTTAGAAACTGCTCGGCAACAGTCTCCTGTCGCAATTATGAGGCATAGAGTCCCAAATAAATGAAGGGAATTGGGACCCGTATCTCAGAAAGGATGTGTTGTCATTGGAGAGAGTCCAGAGGAGGTTCACAAGGATGATTCTGGTAATGAAGGAGTTAACATATGAGGAGCATTTTGCAGCTTTGGGCCTGTACTCACTCAAACTTAGAAGAATGCGGGGTGGGGGGAGGCATGGGGAGATCTCATTGACACCTTCCGAATGTTGAAAGGACTAGATAAAGTTGATGTGGAGAGGATGTTTCCTCTGGTGGGGGATATCCAGAACTAGAGGGCACAGCCTCAAAATTGACTGATGACATTTTAGAACAGAGGTAAGGAGGAATTTTTTTAGCCAGCGTGTAGTGAATCTGTGGAATGCTCTGCCACAGACTGTGGTGGAGGCCAAGTCGATGAATATTAAAAGCGGAAACTGATAGTTTCCTGATTGGTCAGGGTATCAAAGGATATGCGAGAAGGCAGGTGTTATGGTATTGAGGGGGATCTGGGATCAGCCATGATGGAATTGCCTAATTCTGATTCTACGTCTTAAGGTCTTATGGTCAAATGGAATCTCAGCTATTTTGTCCATTAGTTTTTGTTCTTTAGAGTTGTCTCAAATAAATGGCGACCCTGATTAACTGATGGCCCAGTTAACCAGAATCGACTATATTTCTGCTGATGTTGTAAATGTTCAGAAATATCAGATTGTAATGCAGAAAAATAGGAGGTGCAGCTAACTTGGGTTTCAAAATTCATGTATGTAACTCTTGCTTCGGCTCGCGGCTTAATGTAGGGGTGATAACCATGGCCTGGCCAAACTTAAGAAATCTCGTTTGGGTGGATACTATGCGATATGTCCCCTGTTAGAAATTAGTACCCCAAAATAACAAACAATAAACCATCTGCGAATAAACAATTAAGCTTTATAATTCTTACTTTGACTATATGGTTAGTAAAGAAATGAAAAAAGAAAAGGGCCCAGTCTTATTAAACAGTCTGTGGCGCAAAGTTGGAGTTCACTGATAAGTCGATCGTTCGCCATCGACCTCCTCCGATTGTCGCTGCCCTTCAGACCCTCGCACCGAGTCCACCCTGTCAGGCGGTCTACCAAATCACTCAATTCGCATCTTCTCTCCTCATCTCTCCCTGGCAAAAGCCCGTGAAAAACCTCCTTGCAGATTCACAAGACAGAGCAACAAAATCCTGATTGGCTAACATGCATACCACAGTCCTGTTATCTCCGGCCATAACCCAAACATTGCTGCTACAGAGAAACTGTTACCTTAGCAGTGAACATTACAGAGAAGTCAGTACAGCGCATGACACTCTTCCCCCCCCCCCCCCCCACCAAATTTAGTCATGTCCTCATGACATTGAGATAATTCGCCAACCCTTCCTGCAAAACACAAAGCCCAATCCAGGTGCAAAAGGCAATGACATAACTCCCCAAAACAGTAGAGATCACGCCCTGTTCCCCAGGTGCTACATAGGCCAACCTATGCGGTGGTTTCCTAATTCTCTGAGACCTCCATACCTTCTCACCTAACCTGGCGAGTCCTCCCCTGACCTGTCACTCATGCCACCCTGCAACTCGGAGCCCTCTGTCCCATGTCCAGGTCCTGCTGTAACTCAGGTTGCCCATAGATAGGGCCCCCCCCCCCATTTCACCTGACTCAGCGGGAGAAGGGTTGGGAGTCTCTTCCTCAATCCCTGAGGAGTTAGCGAAAGGCAGCATGTACCACACATCCAGGTCCTCATCCTCCGAATCAGTATCCCTCTCGGGTGAGGGCTAGCCTAAACTCAACTGGTGGGGGTCTGGTAGTCCCCCCGTGTTTCCGAAGAGTCCTTTTACTAGGTGTAGGCTCCAAGTCAGGCTCTGGATCTACCTGCACCTCTTGACCCGGGGGCAACAGCTGGTTCCAATGGAGAATCTTGACAGGTTCATTCCCATCCTCTGATTTCACCTGGAAAACTGGTAGGTTTGGCATCTGACGCTCTACTACATAGGGCGTAGCTGCCCAGCAGTCAGCCAACTTATGCTTTCCAGGTAGCCCCAAAATTCCTTATGAGGACTCTATCTCCCACAAGGAGTTGGGAGAGCCTCACCTTTTGATCATACCTTCTCTTATTCCCTTGATTCTGATGGGCAGCCGTGACCCCAGCTAATTCATAAGCTCTTTTTTAACTCTCTTCTCATGTCAGACACATACTTCAAATAAGTCTTTGGTGGTAAGTCACCCTCGTCAGTCCCAAACCAAAGGACAGTGGGCAACCTTGCCTTACACCCAAACATCAGATAATATGGCGAGTACCCAGTAGCTTCATTTCGCGTACAATTATAACTGTGAACCAGATGCCCAATATGTTGACTCCACCTGCTCTTCTTGCTGATCTCCAGGGTCCCGAGCATGTCCAGCAAGGTCCGGGGGGTTAAACCTCCGGCTGGGGATCACCCTGTGGATGATAGGTTGTGGTCCTCAACTTCTCGCCTCCCAGCATGCCCAGTAACTCACAGATGAATCTGCTCTCAAAATCCTGTCCCTGATCACTATGTATTCACCTGGGAAGGCTATAATAAATGAAATACTTATCCCAAAACACCTTTGCCGCCATAGTCACCCTCTCGTTCCTGGTAGGAAAAGCCTGATGTAGTGGTCCGTGATGACTAAGACATTCACTGTGTTGCTGGCATCAAGTTCTATTGACAAGAAATCCATACACACCAGGTCCAGAGGCCTTGCACTCTGAAGGTGGGACAAGGGAGCTGCCTGCGGAGACAGTGTCATCCACTGTATGCATCGAATGCATGACTTGCAGTGTTCTTCGACCAACGACTTCATTTGGGGCCAGTAAAACTGGTCTCTGAGCAATCCATAGGTCTTTTCCACCCCCAAATGTCCAGAATCATCATGAAGTGATTTCAGCGCAATCCTCCGATACTTCTCTGGCAGAACCAGCTGGCAACGCTGGGGTCCGGTGTGAGATCTGGTTCTTCAACTCCAACCGAGGCCATTCTCGTAGTAATTGAGGCTCCAATGTGTGTTTCGTCTCCCTGCCTGAGTCATGTCTCCCTTTTCGACCGCTGACCAAATGGTACCAATGCCTGGGTCATATCGCTGAGCAACAGCCACTTCCCCAGAACTCAATTCTGGCAGTTGATTTGTCTTCAGAGCAGTCAGGTTACAGTAAACTTGAGGGATGGCATCATCAGAAGCCCCCAATTGATCCACTGCTCGCTCCTTCCCCTCCTTTCCCTCTGCCTTCATGGTGATGGCAAACTGACACATGGCCTTCACCCCAGGGGCAGGAATGCTCTCCCACTCCTTGTCCCTAACCATTCCCTCATGTACCCTTCGGGACAAAGCATCAGCATCAACGTTCCTGCTTCCTGGCTGGTACTTTAGACTGAAATCATAGGCAGACAACGCTGCCAACCACCGATGGCCTGTGGCATCCAGTTTCGCTGAAGGCAGGATATAAGTTAGGGGGTTGTTGTCAAACTTGGCCCGTAGAGGTAGTCACTCAGCTTATCCACTGCCGTCCATTTCAACACTAGAAATTCCAACTTGCGTGGGAGATAGTTTTTCTCGGAGAGTGACAGACTCCGGCTGACAAATGCAACGGGTTTCAACCCGGAGCCCTGATCCTGATACAGGATGCCCCCTAAACCCTCTTGGCTGGCATCTGTGTGCAGTGCATATGGTAATCAGGGGTCTGCAAAAGCCAGCACCGGTGCCTGGGTCAGCAGCTCCTTCAACGACTGAAAGGTCTCCTCACATTTTGCATCCCATCTTGGTCCAAAGGGCTCTGATGGGCTAAGATACTCTCCTGTCCTTTCTCCCCCCTCCCTTTCTTCCCTGAGGGAGCGTAACTGCACAGAAGCTGATTCAAAGGGTGACTCACTTTCGCGTAGCCTTTCACAAACCTCCGATTGTAACCACAGAACCTGAGGAACAAGCGCAGAGCGCTCACAGTCTGGGGTCTTGGCCAGGTGGTAACTGCCTCGATCTCAGCTGGGTCTGTATCTACCCCCCGTGAGACTATGTGCCCAATATAGCTAACAGACGTTTGGCAGAACTGGCACTTGTCCAGGGGAAGTTTTAACCCTTCAGCTATCAGGCAGCCCAGCACCTTCAGCAGCTTCGCTTCATGTTCTTCCAAGGTGGATCCAAATACTATGTGGTCATCCAGGTACACCAATACCTCAAGCAAGTTCATATCCCCCACCGTCTTCTCCATGACCCGCTGGAAGTTTGCAGGAGCTCCCAAGATGCCCTTTGGCATCCTTTCGAACTAGAAAAATCCCAGGGGACATATAAATGCTATTTTCTCTTTATCGGGCTCACTCATGGGGATCTGTTAATATCCACTCCTCAAGTCCAGCACACTGAACCACTTCACACCACACAGGCAGGCCAGTGCGTCTTCAATCCTGGGGACAGTATACTGGTCAGGGATGGTGTGCCTGATCAGAGTCCTACAGTCCACACACATCTGTACCTTCCCATTCTTCTTTGGGACCACTACTATTGGGAACGCATAGGGGCTTCGGGTCTTGGTGATGATCCCAGCTTCCTTCAACTTACACAAATGCTGCTGAACATCCTCCACCTCTGCAGGGGCCAGTCGCCGCTACCTTTCTCTGAACAGAATATTCTTAGTCACTGGGATAGTGTGACAGGTGCTCTTGGAACAACCCACATCAAACTTGTCAATGGAAAAGACACCTTCCAGCTTCAGCATCTTCTCTACCAGCCTCCTCTTCTAACCCGCAGGAACCGAGGAGTCCCCAAAGTTGAATGACTCAGCAGTCAACTTTCCCCCTTTTTCCAATAGTTTCTCCCCGGTGTGTTTCACAGGGGCACTACACATCACTGTCACCAGTAACAAATGCGCCAGGGGTATCCCCTGCTTGAAGGTGACCTCCCACTTCGTAGTGTTCTGGACAATCACTGCCATCCTGCGTTCCTGTACAACCAAGGGCTTCTGCAACTCATGCCTCACCAGTACTGGAAGAAGTCACCTGGGTCTGCAAAATCTACTGGTGCAACCTTTCCTTGCTCCTCCCTCTTAATGAGGTGTTTTGCCCACAGAACCACTACTTGATGTTTCTGTATTTTGCACCAGTCTCTGTAAACTGCAGGGACTGTTGTGCAAGAAAATCCCAGGAGATCAGCAGTTTCTGAGATACTTAACCCAGACTGTCCAGCACCAACAATCGTTCCACAGTCAAAGTCATTTAGACCACGTTTCTTCCCCATTCTGATGTTTGGTCGAAACATTGTGACGTTAACTGCATGTTTTTATGCATTGAGATGCTGCTACGTGATTGGCTGATTAGGTATTTGCATTAACAAGCAGATGCAATGAATAAAGTCACTACTGCGTGTGTGTATATATACTTCCCCTCATATGTATCAATTGTGCTGAATTGGTGATGGTTGAAAGCTTCAGGTAGCTAGATGTAAACATCACCAACAGTTAGTTGTGGTTCAACCACATAGATGCTATGAAGAAGGATAGATTTTATCCTTCTATTAGAAGCTATTTAGTGGACCTCTTGTACAATAAAGATGTATTAGAAACATAGAAAATAGGTGCAGGAGTAGGCCATTCGGCCCTTCGAGCCTGCATCGCCATTCAACTTTACAATCTACTGCAGCGTTGTCCTTGCACTTATTGTCTACCTGCACTGCATTTTCTCTAACTGTAACACCATAATCTGTATTTGGTTACTGCTTTTTCCTTGTACTGCTCCATTTACTTGTGCTTTGAAATGATCAGTATGGATGTTTATGCAAATCAAAGTTTTTTCACTATCTTTGTGCACTCGACAAAAATAAGCTGATTACCAATTATAGGAAGTACAGTTGACGTTTCAGGCCAAGACCCTTTGTCAGGACTAACTGAAAGAAAAGATAGTAAGAGATTTGGAAAGTGGAAGGGGGAGGGGGAAATCCGAAATGATAGGAGAAGACAAGAGGTGGAGGGATAAAGCTAAGAGCTGGAAAGTTGATTGGCAAAAGGGATACAGAGCTGGAGAAGGGAAAGGATCATGGAATGGGAGGCCTAGGGAGAAAGAAAGGGGGAGGGGAGCACCAGAGGGAGATGGAGAACAGGCAGAGTGATGGGCAGAAAGAGAGAAAGAAAAGGAGGGGGAAAAAAGACTAAATATATCAGGGATGGGGTAAGAAGGGGAGTAAGGGCATTAACGGAAGTTAGAGAAGTCAATGTTCATGCCATCATGTTGGAGGCTACCCAGCCGGTATATAAGGTGTTGTTCCTCCAACTTGAGTGTGGCTTCATCTTGTCTCCCGATGTGGCCTTTTATATATTGGTGAGACCCAATGCAGACTGGGAGACCGTTTCGCTGAACACCTACGCTCTGTCCGCCAGAGAAAGCAGGATCTCCCAGTGGCCACACATTTTAATTCCACGTCCCATTCCCATTCTGATATGTCTATCCATGGCCTCCTCTACTGTCAAGATGAAGCCACACTCAGGCTGGAGGAACAACAGCTGATATTCCGTTTGGGTAGCCTCCAACCTGATGGCATGAACATTGATTTCTCTAACTTCCGTTAATGCCCCTCCTCCTCTTCTTACCCCATCCCTTATTTTTCTATTTATTTATTATTCCACCTCCCTTCCCCCCCTTTTTTCTCTCTCTGCCCCTCTCACAATCACTCCTTGCCTGTTCTCAAACACCCTCTGGTGCTCCCCTCCCCCTTTTTTTCTCGTGTTTGTGTAATTACCAATTACTCTTCTTTCTAATCCTTTAACTCAGAAACATGTAATTTGAGTGGCAGTGTGCTCGGATATTGACTTTGACTTAGTTTTGTACTCTGCAAAGATTTGTTTCTGCAATTTGTGGTGCTTTTTTGTTTTTTTTTAAGAATAACTCCCTACACATGTATTGGAAGAAGACAATGCTCTTTTTAAACATGTTACACTGTTATTTCACAAACCGCCCACTGGGTGTAGCTGAAAATCCATTCAAATCGTTCATTTCTTCAGAATTGTGCAGTTATAATTTTTAACTTTCATATCTAACATTTTTTTATAATCAGATCTATTGTGTAAAAATTCATCTTAGTGCCTTTCAGTCATCCAACTTCTCTAATATAACCTTTGAGCATTGTTTTAGTTTGCCCCTTCTGACTGTGTTGGACAGTCATTTGGGTCTTTCCAGGAATTTGATATTGGTGGTCTGTATTTTGAATTCAATTGAAGAATATTTTTAAAGTGCATATTAAATTATTGCTTTTAATGCTAGCAGCTGTGGCACTAATCATGTGGGACCATTCATGGTTTTTTTTCTTTTTGTTTTTCTTGCAGTTCTAAATTTCTCTCTGTGCATCTTGATGTTTAGGAGCCATATGCTTCATGTGAACACCAGTCTGCTAAGGGAGGAAAAAACTGATTGTAACCTTTTAGAAAAGTACACAAGAAGTTGAAAAATCTAGAAAATGTGTTTGTTTACTTGAACTTTGAATGAAAGCATTGATTATCATCCAGAAATTTTAGAACACATGTTGGAAGCTTCACCCAACATTCTAAATATTAACTGATCAGTGCCTATTTTTTTTTAAATTTCAGGTCTTTGCTCACTTATCTTTGAAGGAAAGATGTCTTTCAGCATCGTTGGTTTGCAAGTACTGGCGTGACCTTGGTCTAGATTTCCAGTTTTGGAAGCAGCTAGATCTCAGTGGACGACAGCAGGTATGGACTTGGTTGTCTTATTTATATAGATAATCCTGGAGGCCACGTGAATGTGACATATGAAAAACATTTACTAAATTTGCAGGTTGTATATAACAAGCTTTTACATCAAGAAGGGCTGTGTAAATTTCTATACAAAGATGTGCTCTTCACGTACCAATGACATTTGTAATAAATAATAGGTAGACTTTTTTGCTTGCAAGGTATTTTCAGTGCATCTTGGAAAATAATTTAAAAAATGATAGTATTTCAATTGTTCCTACTAAATATTCGATCATCCTTTTCTTTTGGAAAAGTGAACTGTCTGGGGTAAGGTAGTATGTGTTCAACTCCACAGCTACTGAGTGCTCCCATCAGTAAATGCTGGCTTGGCAATGGTACTCATCCTTGAGAATAAATTAATATCTTTTTAAAATCAACTTGTATAATCAAGTTATGCTTGAAGTTTTGATGAAGGGTCTCGGCCCGATACATTGACTGTTTACTCTTTTCCATAGATGCTGTCTTGCATGCTGAGTTCCTATGGCATTTTGTATGTGCTACCCTAGTAGTTCTATTAGGCTATCATTGTGAACTATTGCACAGGAAAATACCTGCAGTCCTGCTGGATGGAGATGTGCAGGTTTTTGGCTACACATCTCCTGTGCTGTTTTGGCTGTTTGGATGATAAAATTTGTTTAATATGCAGATCAGACTGTCCTTCTCAGGTACCTTCTGTCCTTGTTTATCTGATTGGCGGAGCACAGGATACCCTGGTGTTTAGCTATAGTGTATCACATGGACTATGGTCATGATGCATTTTTTGAAAAAAGAATTGTGGAATCCTTAAAAACAAGAAGGGCATAAGGTTAATTTGGCCCATTGGGGCTCTCTGTAGAAGAGTCCATTGAGAGCCCTTCGCTCAGTCATCATCTTATTGTCCTACCTATTTCCCTGTAACCTGTTCCCTCACATGTGCCCATTAACATTCCTTTGATTCTCACACCCACCACCCATACTAGGGGTAATTCACAGTTGCCAACTAACTTATCTTTAGGAAGAAATGGGAAACCAGAGAAAACTTCTACCATCCCAGAGAATATGTGCAGACCCTGCACAGATAGGACTGGAGGCCAGATTTGAATTCTGTTCACTGTTGTTATGAGATTCCTGATTTGAAACAACTTGATTGTAAAAAAAAATGCTTTCACTGTTCTATTGAATTCGAATAAAATATGCTAGTGAAATGCAGAAAAAATATTCTGACCACTTACACTCAATATACATGAAAGCGACAAAAGAATTTTTTGTCAAGGATCTGTCTTAAGGAAATTAATAATTAAACTGACAGCTGAATGAAATAGTTTGTGACATACTGAATTAAGTGGAAATTCTCAAATATTTGTTTACAAAATGCTGAAAGGTACTGTAGAGTTGATTTATAAGACATTCAAAATTAGGGTGGTGGAAGCTTTGTGAATTCTGTTTTGACTTGTGGTTTGAGATGTAGGTTTCCAAGACTTCCCATAAGTGAGAGTATGATGTGCTTCCTTTAAATGGTTTATGTTGCCTTCACACAAGAAATGAAAATATTCATTTGTGGCTTTCCTGTTCTCTCTATTGTGTTGGAAAATATTTGTGGCTTTTCTACTCCATGTTCATGTTGTGAAATTCAATAAACAAACTCTTTCAGCCATTCCAGAGTTGAGTTAATTTTATTCCATTCCAAATTGGATTTAAAATACTTTTGTACTGTTCGTTTTGTTAGAGAGCGAGAAGAAACTAGAACATTATATAGGGGTGGGTGGTGAGGGTTGGGGAGCTAGTTTTCTAGTGCTAATGGGGAAGGTCAAGTGAGGCAATAGGATGAGTGCCTCAGTGGGAATTTAGGAAGGAGAGTAAGAAAATTGGAAGGGCAACCGAGGAATGTGTATCCAAGATAAATGGCAAAGTAAAGCACTGAAGAGGGGCAAGAAAAGAAATATGTTAATGACGACATCAGTGACACAGTCAGTTATAGAACCATGCAATGCTGAAGCTAGCATTTCAGCCCACCATGATCATAATGACCATCAAGTAGTTATCTTGATTTGTCCCATTTTCCATCACTTTATGCTTACCCTTCTATGCCATAGAGCTTCATAGACATGCACAAGTCAGAAATGGATCCTTGACTCAACTTTTCCATTAATGTGTTTTACTGAGCTAGTCCTATTTTCATGCATTTGGCCCACATCCCCCTAAATGTTTTCTGTCCACATACCTGTCCAAATGTCTTTAAAATGTTGTAATTGTACCTACCTCTGTATCTTACTCTGAAAGCTTGTTCTAGCTACACATTACCCTGTGTGTGTGTGTGTGGGGGGCAGGGGGAATTAAGATTAGCTTTATTTAATACACGTACAGTGAAATGCATCACTTACGCTGAATCAAATTAGCGAGGACTGTGCTGAGCAGCCTGAAGGAGTTGCCATGTTTCCAATGGCAATACAGTATAGCAAGCCCACAGCTCACTAACCCTAATTGTACATCTTTGGAATGTGGGGAGAAACTGGAGAAAACCCCTGCCTTACAAACAGCAGTGGGAACCAACAGCATTATGCTAACCACTGCACTACTGTGCCATTCAGATCCCCTGTAAATCTTTTCTGTCTCACCTTTAAACTTGTGCACTCTAATTTTAGACTCCCCTAAAATGGGAGAAAGTGACTCACCTACCCTTTCTATACCATATGCCCTCCATGATTTTATTGATTTCTCAGGTGTGCCCTGAGCCTCCTTTATTTACTCTAGAGAAAACAATCCTAGCCTATCCAGTCGAATAACTTGTCCTCCAGTTTCAGCAACTTCATTGTGAATCTTCTTTGCCCCCTCTGACCAAAGCTATACATAATATTCCAGACGCAGTCTCACCAGTATATTGTACAGCTGTAACTTGATATCCTAATTCTTGTACATGATATCCCATCTGATGAAGGCAATTGTGCCATGTTCTCTACACTGCCTTCACTTTGTCTCATTTTAAGGGAATTATGTACTTGTATATTTGGTCTTTCTGTTCCACAATTCTTCCTGGTGTACAGTGCCTATAAAAAGTATTCATCCCCTCCTCCCAGAAGTTTTCATGTTTTATTGTTTTACAACATTGAATCACAGTGGATTTAATTTGGCTTTTTTGACACTGATCAACAGAAAAAGGCTCTTTCATGTTAACGTGAAAACAGATCTCTACAACGTGATCTTAGTTAACAACAAGTATAAAACACTAAATAATTGATTGCATAAGTATTCACCCCCTTCAAGACAGTATTTAGTAGATGCACCTTTGGTAGAAATTGCAGCCTTGAGTGTGTGGATAGATCTCTATCAGCTTTGCACATCTGGACATTGCAATTTCTCCCCATTCTTCTTTACAAGACTGCTCAAGCTATGTCAGATTGCGTGGGGGTGATAAGTGAATAGCCCTTTTCAAGTCTAGCTTCATATTCTCAATTGGATTGAGGTCTGGACTCGGACTTGGCCACTTCAGGACATGAACCTCATTGTTTTTAAGCCATTGCTGTGTAGCATTGGTTTTATACTTGAGGTCATTGTCTTGCTGGAAAACAAATCTTCTCACATGTCGCAGTTCTTTTGCAGACTGCGTCATGTTTTCCTCCAGGATTTTTCTGTATTTTGCTGCATTCATTTTACCCTCTACCTTCACGCACCTTCCAGGACCTGCTGCAGTGAAGCATCACCACCCTGCTTCATGGTAGGGATGGTGTGTTTTTTGATGATGTGCAGTGTTTGGCTAATGCCAAACATAGCGTTTAGTCTGAGGGCTAAAAAGCTCAATTTTGATTTTATCAGATCACAGAACATTCTTCCAGCTAACTTCAGGGTCTCCCACATGCCTTCTGGAAAACTCTAGCATTTCATGTTTTTTTTTCAACAGTGGCTTTCTCTTTGCCACTTTCCCAGAAAGCTGCGACTGGTGAAGTATCCAGGCAACAGTTATTGTACGATACACACAATCACTCTCATCTCAGCCACTGAAGCTTGTAACTCCTCCAGAGTTATCATAGGTCTCTTGATGGCCTCCCTCACTAGTCCCCTTCTTGCATGGTCACCCAGTTTTAGAGGATGACCTGCTGTAGGTAGGTTTACTGTTGTGCTATATTCTTTCCATTTCTTGATGATTTTTAACTGGGATATTCAGTGACTTGGAAATTTTCTTGCATCCATCCTCTGACTTGAGCATTTCAATAACCTTTTCGTGGAGTTACTTGGAGTGTTCTTTTGTCTTGATGTCTGGTTTTTGTCAGTATACTGATTCACCAGCAGTGGACCTTCCAGATACAGGTGTATTTTTACTACAATCAATTGAAACACCTTACCTGCACACAGTGATCTCCATTTAACTAATTATGTGACTTCTAAAGCCAATTGGCTGCACCAGTGATAATTTGGTATGTCATATTAAATGGAGTGAATACTTTTGCAATCAACTATTTTGTGTTTTAGTTGTAATTTAGATCACTTTGTAGAGATCTGTTTTCACTTTGACACAAGAAGGTCTTTTTCTGTTGATTAGTGTCAAGAGAGCCAAATTAAATCCACTGTGATTCAATGTTGTAAAACAATAGAACATGAAAGGGGGAATGAATGCTTTTTATAGGCACTCTGTGACTGTTTGTACTGTGTTTTGTACCTTGTCCCTGGAGTAATGCTGTTTTGTTTAGCGGTATTCATATATGGTTGAGTAACAATTAAACATGAACTTCCCAGAGACCAATTTTCCCCACTTTCTCAGTTGATCTAGATCCAGCTGTTACCTTAAGCAACCTCATCACTGTCCACTGCACCATAACATTTGCAGACTTTTTAATCATGGAAACCTTTGATGGGGGGGGTGGGGAACGATGAGCTTGTTCGAATCTAGACTTATCCAAATCATTAATGTATATGACAGACTTCAGTGGATCCAGCACCACTCTCTGCAGCATGCTACTAAGTACAGGCCTCCTATCTGAAAAGCAACTCTGCACTAAAGTCCATGTAGACAAAGTGTACCGCCCTACCCTGGTTGATCCTCTTGGTTACGTTTTGGGAAAAAAATACTCAATCCATTTGAATTCTAGACACTTGTGAGAGTGCTCTACCACTCTCTCAGACATGCTTTCTAGATTCTGACCACCTTTGGATGAAGACCTTGAACCCGTTCCTTTACCCTAAACCTATGTCCTCTGGTCATCTACTGTGAAGAAAATTATCTTAATATGTACTCCATCTGCGCTCCTCATAAATTAATAAACCTCTATTATGTTCTGCTACTTTCTCCTCTATTTCAAAGAAACAAACCCAGCCTATTCAGTCTCTCAAACATTCCATTTTAGGCATTATCACCTCCACAACCCCTCTAGTGTATTTGTATCCTTCCTATAGTGCCGTAATGACAGTACTCTATCAGTGGCCAAATGAAAGTTTCACTTAATCCCTGCTTTTATATGCTGTGCCCTGTCTAATGAAGGCATGCCTTCCTTATCTACCTTTACTGCTTTCAGGTACCTTGTACATCAGTAACTCTCTGTTTCTCAATGCCTTGAGGCTCTGTCATTGATTGGGTTAGCCTGTCCTTGTTAATCCTCTTTAAATGCATGACCGAGCATTTATCAGGGTTAATTTCCAGCTCTCATTGCTCTGGCTGCTGTATTGCTCTCCTCATATAACCAGTGATGCACATTTTTGTTTTATGTGCATGGTGACTGACCACACCTCTTATATTTGCATCTTAACGTATACAATGTAGGGTTACACTACTGATCATTATGCTACACCATTAGTCAAAGCCTTCCAGTCACAAGAACAATCCTCTATTACCATTCCTGGCCTCCTTGTTGTGCCAGTTTTATATCCAATTTGCTGACTTGTTCTGAATCCTATGTACTCATTTAGTACTTTGTTGAAGTTCTTCATATATAGCCCTACTTAAATCAATACATTGAAGATTTATTTTTGATTGGTCGGACAAAATCTTTTTATAATAAAAAAATTATGCTGGCTATGATTAATCCCTGTCTTTCAATGTATAGATCAATCTTGTCTGTGAGGAAAATTTTCCTATAATCTTCTTAACACGGAAGTAGACATACTTATTTATCCCAGCTCTCTGTGAATAAAACACCTCTATTACTCTCCTGCAGTTTGGACCTCACCTAAGACCAGTGAAGGCTTAAAATTCTTTGTCAAAATGACTGCAATTTCCTCCCAAAAACAGAAACAGAATCCTTGTCTAGCAGATTCAGATGCAACTGAACTAGCCCTGAGGATTTATCCACAAAGCCACCTCTTCCATTTTAATGGTAACTTGTTCTAGAATTTTACTTTCTGACTTCACCCACAACATGAACTTTCAGGAAATAATGTTATTTTAAAAAATATATAGCTCTGTAATATATTGTATGTTCACTTGATAGCAGTTGTTCTTATTTTGCTATGGGTTCTTTTGTCCTTGAAGGTGTTTTCTTTAAGCTCTGGGAAAGAAAAGTTCCAAAATGAAATTAAACAGATTGTATTTGTTCTTAAACTTGTATTGAAAAGATAATAACTGTACTCTACTTTGATTGCTTATGGTTAAAATAAGTTATATTTTTCTTGTTTCTTGACAGATCACTGATGATGTACTCAAGCGAATTGCATCCAAAAACAGGAACCGAATCCAAATTAATATATCTGATTGTCGAAATATCTCTGACACTGGAGTGAGTTCCATAGCTATGCAGAGCCCAGGTCTGCAGAAATATATAGCATATCGATGCAAGCAACTTAGTGACATTTCCCTCATTGCAATAGCATGCCATTGCCCTTTTTTGCAGAAAGTGCATGTTGGAAACCAGGACAAGCTTACAGATGAATCTTTAAAACAGGTATTAATTTTATTATTATTAAATGTTCAATTTGAAACCTTTTTTTATGAATTTCGTTAATCTATTATATGCTTTAATTATATCTTAATCCTTGCCAGGCATTTTAGAACCATGGTATTAGGTGAACATGTTCACAGTATAGTAGTAGTTTGATTGGCAATAAAAGGGTATTTCATTCACTTGGTACTACATTAGCTTAATTAAATTAAATATTATTGTTTGATATAATTACTGGGCACAAGGAATGTTTCTAGTGTGCTGTTTCATGAAATGAAAGAATAGATTAGGTTGTATCTGCAAACTAATGTGTTGCTGTGATTGAGTTCTTTGGTTGACAACCACTTTCTCCACAGTTCCCACGTACTCTAACTTCCTTGTTGATCAAATATCGGTCAATCTGTCACATTTCAATAAACATTTCAATAAATAGCTCTTTAGGAAAGCAAATTCCAGCCTCCTGAAAGAAGAAGTGCACTACTCACACCTGGAAACTGTAGTCTTATTAGGGATAGTCAGAATGTCTTTGTGGAAGTGTGATTGTGCATTACAAACTTGACTGAGTTATTTGAGGAGATAATAAAGATTATTTACGAGGGCAGGCCAGTGTAGGTCATTTCAAAGTTCAAAGTAAATTTTATTATCAGAGTACATATGTGTCACCAAAAAAAACTGTGAAATTATTTTCCTGTGGGCATACACAGCAAATTTTCGCTATAACGTGATCAATGAAAGATCAAGTAGAGTGTAGAAGTCATCATACTGTGCAAAAACAAATATAAATAAATAAAAAGAGCATGAAATAATAAGGTAAAGTGACCTTAAAGTGAGATCACTGGTTGTGAGAACATCTCAATGGATAGGCGTAACTCCTTTGTTCTAGAGCCTGATGGTTATGGAGTGGTAACTGTTAATGAACCTGGTGGTGCGAGTCCTGAGGCTCTTGTACCTTCACCCTGATGGCAGCTGTGAGTAAAGAGCATGCCCTGAGTGGTGAGGATCTCTGATGATAGATTCTGCTCTCCTATGACAGCATTTCCTACAATGTGGACTTTAGTAAAACTTTTGATAAGGTTCATTATGGCAACCTGATCTGCAGGTAACGGTGCATGAGATCCATGGAGTCTTGGTAGAATGGATTCAAAATTGGTTTAGCCCGAGAAGACAATGACCAGTGTAGTTCCACAAGTATCAGTGCTAGGATCTCTGTTGTTTGTGATATACGCATGTACTTGGACAGAAAATGCTCTGTGGGATGATTAGTAAGTTTGCAGATGACACAAAAAATGGTGGAGCTGTATGTAGTGAGCAAGATTGTCAAAGGATCCAGCAGAATGCAGACTAGTTAGAAATGTGGGCAAAGACATTGCAGATGAAATTTAAACCAGTTAAGTATGCGGTGTTGAACTTTCGGAGGTCCAATATAAGGTGAGAGGGGGTAGTTTAAAAGAGATTTACAAGGCAAATATTTGCTCAGTGGCAGGTACCTGCATGTATTGCTAGGGGAGATGGTGGAAGAAACTAGATTATGGACTTTCAAGTGGCATTTAGATAGACACAATGAACCTGAAGGGAATGCAAGGATATCCAGTAGATCACATGCAGACTGATGTGATTAGTTAAAATTGGTATGGTCAGCACAGATAGTGTGGGCTGAGGAGCTTGTTTCTTTGCTGTACAGTCCAATGTTTTAATTTTAATCTCCATTTTAAATAGGTAATCTCATATTCTGAAATTCTGTTTTCTGTATCTCAAATGGGGAAAGGAATCTCTCAGTAACCACTGTAAATTCTCCTGTATTATTTCAGTAAGATCGCCTCTAATTTTTCTAAACTCCAAAAAATATAAACCTAAGCTATTCAGCTGTTCTTCACATACCAAACACTTCGTCACTAGGAATCAACTTTAGATGCAAATGCATCCTTCTTTTAAATGTAGAGACCATAATTATTTTTTCACCAGTGTAGTGTAAAGTTGGATCAAAACTTTTCAACTTTTCTGTTCTAAGTCTCTTGGTGTTAAAGGACTGCTCCCCATTGGCCTTCCTAATTACATGCAGTAACTGCATCAAACCCTTTATGCTTCAAGCAGCTGGACCCCTAAGATCCCTTTGTACCGCAAGAATTTGTATCTCTTGTGGTCTTGTGACATAGAAGGAGGTCAAATGAGACATTGAGTTTATGTCAGTTCATGGAACAATTGAAATACCTTATTTTTCTTACTTGCATCTAAATTCCACCCTTATTCTCTCATCAATCACCCACATGAGGGATAAATTACAGTAGCCAATTAACATCAACCAGTACGTAACTGATGTGGAAGCAAACTGGAACATCTGGAGAAAACATATTGAATTGAATTGACTTTATTACTTACATCCTTCATATACATGAGTAAAAATTTTTACGTTATGTCTCCATCAAAATGTGCAGCGTGCAATTTATAGTAATTTATATTATGTACAACAGGATAGTCAGTATAACATAGAAATACAATTGCATAAGCATGAATTAAGCAGTCTGATGCAATAATTAGAATGTGCAAACTTCTTACAGATAGCATTAGAGGTCAGGGTCATACCTGGGTCATCAGAACCAGAAAACAGCAGCCTATTGTGTCACTGTGCAACCAAAAATAGTAATAATTGATATTTAATACTGTAAAAGTGGATAATCTTCAATGTTCCATTTTGTACTTCACCTGCTAATTTCTTAACCATCTGCTGAGCCTTTGTCTTTTGTAAGTTCTTTGTGTCCTCTTCACAACTACCTAACCCATCTGTCAAGTCAAGTTGCTTTTATTGTCATTTCAACCATAACTGCTGGTACAATACACAGTAAAAACGAAACAATGTTTCTCCAGGACCATGGTGCTACATGAAACAACACAAAACTACACTAGACTACCTGAAACAGCATGGGACTAGACTACATGAAACAACACAAAACTACATCAGACTTCAGACCTACATGGGACTACATAAAGTACACAAAACAGTGCAAGACAGTACAATAATTAATAAACAAGACAATAGGCACAGTAAAGGTTAAATTACAATATAATAATAAATGATGTAAATGTAAATGATACAAGTGTCTTTGTATCATTTAGCGGCAACGCATTCGGACCTAAATTATAAATCGTTACATCCCCAGCATTGATCCCCGTGACATTCTACTAGTCATTGCTGACTGATCTAAGGATTTGACCTGAAACTGTTTTCTGTTTTTCCACTATTCTAACCATGCTAATACAGTGGATTCCGGTAAATTGGGGCACATTGGGACCAGTACATTTTGGCCCTGTTAAATGGCTGCCTCAATTAGCTGAAGCTTCATGGAAATAGTTAACAAAGTATTTAAAAAACAGACAAACTACTATTTAACCGAGAAACAAATTATGTATTTATATGAAATACAGACAAATTAGAACATGACTAATAGTACTACAGTACTATAAAACTGTGTATTAGTTTCTAATAGCTACTGACAGAGGAATACATCCGGGGACAACTCATTAACCAGCTCTGTAACTGCCTGTACAGAAATTGCATGAGTTAAGTTGGCAACGTGCCGGCCGAAGCTCCTGCTGAGCTCGTCACACCCTGGGCCTGCCTGATAGGGCAAATCCGACCTTCATTGACTTCCAGTGGCAATTTGTTAACTGGCTACTGTGTTCCTTTGACTGTAAATGATCAAAATCAGTGCAGACATCTCCTGCTGATATGGACTACCTTCATACAGTACTCTCAATGATTGCATTCTCCAAATCTTCTTTTTCATAGTAACATTCAAACCTTCAAATTTCGAAATAGTGAAATCATTTTATTTTCACTTCCAGCTGTTTCAGGCGTCTTCAAGCCTGAATGTTTGAAACTGCATGGAGCAAATCAGTCCTGAATTGTCTCATTGTTTATTTCTCGCCAACTATCAGTGACAAAAATAACTTTTTTTGAACACAAACACACACAACTGATGTTATTCAGAAACTGTTTGCTCTAAGCACAGTATAGTATCTAATGGCACACAAGTGCATGTGACTAATGTTGGTTAGAAACTGTTTGCCAACTTTCTCCTGTCCCAATTAATCGCATAGTGTCCCAAAAAAATGAGGGAAATCCTGACTCTTGTCTTGATTAGTCTTTGTTCTTCAAGAGTTATCCCAAACAAGTGACTGCCCTGATTAACTGATGGTCTAGCTCACCAGAATCCTCTGTATATTATCTCTAATGGTAATATTTTGGGAAGTAACCTTTCAATCAACACTTTTATCAAACACCATCTGGAAATCAAGGTACACTATACCTACTTGTTTCCATTTGTTTTGTCTTCAAATTTTTTTTTGCAGATTTGTCAAATACAATTTTCCTTTCATACAACAATGACTCTGCTTGTTTGTGATTTGTTAACTAGTTTGCCATTTGCTCTTTTTTTGCTGCCTCCTGTTCTTGACAAGCAATTTTACACATATGATTCTTCTATTCTCTGGGATCTCCGCAGAATACAAGGAAATTTTGTAGTTGAAAAACTTGATGTCTACTATCTCCACGGTCACTTCCTTTAAGATTCAAGCATGCAGACCATTAGGTGTCTCGGCTTAGTTGGCATTTGGCCCCTTTAGTTAGCTTATCAAAGGATAATAAAAAAAATTCCAGAGGCTGAAAATCTGAAACAAAATCTTGCTGAGGTTTTGCAGCATTTTCTGGTTTTTTTGCTTCAGTTCATATGGTAATTTTTCCTTTTAAATCACTCTTGTTATCTTCCTTCCAAACCACTATTTCTTGATATCATTGTTATTAGCGTCTTCCCTCTGGGTCTAGTAGGAAATAATAATTTAGAATCTGTCTTTTCTCTGCTTTCCAAGATCTTTTTCTGTCTCATCCTGTTAACAAATTGGCTTTATTTGTCACATGTACATCGACACAGCAAAACATGCAATGGAATGTGCTGTTTTCATTCAAATCAAATTGGCGAGGATTATGCTGGTGTCAGCAAACAAATATTGCTTCTGGCGGAAACATAACACGCCCACTACATACTAACCCCCAACTACCCATCTTTGGAATTTGGAAGGAAGTCGGAGCACCTGGTTGGAAACCCATGTGGTCATAGGGAGAATGTTTAAAATCTTCATATACAGGGGTGGGAATTGAACCCCAGTCGGTGATTGCTGGCGCTGTTAATGTATTGCATTAACTACTACGCTACCATTTAAGGAACCAGCATTTATTTTATCCATTCTTCTTCTTTAAAAATCACAGAAGCTCTTTATATCCAGTTTGCCTTCTTTTGCAAACTTATCCCGCTAATATTTATTTGTCCAGATGAATGCTCGGTCTGGGTTGTTTCCATGAGAGCTCGTGTGCGAAAGTGACCCATATTTTTGGTCTCCCTGAAACAACAAGTTTTAAGTACAAAAGCATCTAAGAATTGGTGCCAGTAAATCAAAAGGAATTCTGTACATTGGTTAGAAGGAAAGCCGATTTTACAAAGCATGGTACACTATGTAGCCAAAGAAATGTTTTTCCGGATATCAAGAGTTTTTTTTAACACCTAAGACAATGTAGCTTATTTCACCTTTGTTCTTAAGGAAATGCACTCATTATAAATATTTTGGAAAATGTTCAAAAACTTTCATCATGTTTGCAAACTAAATTTTCTTATTAAAGAACTTCACTTTTCAAATTCTAGACTTGATATTTTATTGTTTTATGATTTAAAAACTTGTAAATAAAAGGCTGAACTTCTTGTGTCTTGTTTTGTAAATGAATATTAGCTCATATTTTTCTTAAATTTGTAGATTGTACAAATTTATGAGTGTTCAAATTTTGTACAAATTTATGGGTGTTGAAATTTTGTGAGTTGTGTGTCCTCATTTAGTGAATACTAGATATAGTATGGGAAACCTAGGTTTGATGTTTAAGCTGTATTCAGTTTGTAAGTTAAACGTGGGATAATGTCTGTATGTGTTTCAGAGGTTGGAAGGAAATTAATGCAGAAATAAGATTTTTGGGTGCGTGATGGAATACAACATCTGACCAAAGAAAATTTATTGCCCTTCTAAATCTGGGTTTACAAATAATCAATATTAATTTGATGCTGTTGGGAATTATTTAGAGACAGTACCTACCATAATTCAGCATGCACAGTGACATTATTGACAGTGTTGACATTGTTTAGAGTCATTACCATAAGTCAGCATGCACAGAGACATTACAGACAGTGTTATAATTAATTGGCAAGTGCAGAAGGCACTTGAAGTGAAAGAGATGTTTGTCCACATGTTTTATAAAGCACATTATGGCTACTGTATGCATAAGAGATTTTAATTTAAAGAGATAAAGAGATTATTTAGATGTAAAGATCTTCTGATAAGTTTAGTAAATCATGGCTATGATTTTTGATATAACATTTAATTCAAATGGCAGTCTAAACTTCCTGTAGGCAAGATTGAGAACAGTGATGGCAAATTGACATTCCTTTATGAGAAACGGTTAATAGTTAAAGTAATTCTACAACAGAATAGTGAGAACATGCTCTCTTATGAAAAGCAAATATACCTCTCCCGAATTCAAAGGATCGTTTTAGATTTCCCCTTTCCTTAATGCTGTTAGGTGCCATGATCCATGTTTAATTCTGACGCTGGATGCTGTCGTGTGTAATGTAATAGATCTTGTCATACTGTATAGCCTTCCTCTCAATGTTATGGTTTCTTCCCACATCCCAACTATATGCTAGTATGTTCCAAATATCATCTTCCAAAAATTGTAAGAAATACGAGAAATGCAAATTCAGAAGAATAGATGTATAGTTATGACAAGAAAACTGGCAGATGTTGGAAATTCAAGCAACACATACAAAATGCTGGAGGAACTCAGCAGGCCAGGAAGCATCTATGGAAAAGAGTAAACAGGATACAGTATTTTGGGCTGAGATCCTTCATCAAGACTGGGAAAAAAAGGTGAGAAGTTAGATCAAGAAGGTGATGGGTGAAATTGGGAGTTGGAGAGGTGTAAAGTTAAAGGGCTGGGCAGCTGATACATAAAAGAGATAAAGAGCTGGAGAAGGGGGAATCTGATTGGAGAGTGTTGAAGACAATGGAAGAGAGGGAAGGGGGAGGAACACCAAAAGGAGGTAGTAGAGGAAGTCATGGACTGGCATATCATAATGGGAAGTAGAATTGAAGTGGGACGCCACCGGGAGATCCAGCTTTTTCTGGTGGACAGAGCGTAGGTGTTTTGCAAAGTAGTCTCCTAATCTACATTGGGTCTCACCGATATGCAGGAGGCTACACTGGGAGCATAGAATACGGTAGATGGCCCTAACAGACCCTTAGGTGAAGTGTCACCTTACCTGGAAGGACTATTTGGGGACATGAATGGTAGTGAGGGAGGAGGTGTAGAAGCAGTTATGGTACTTGTTCCACTTGCAGGGCTAAGTACCAGGAGGGAGATCAGTGGTGGAAGGCTGAATGGACAAGGGACTCATGTAGGGAGTGATCCCTGTAGAAAGCGGAAAGTGGGGGGAGGGGTGGGAGGAAAAATGTGCTTGGTGGTGGGATCCCTTTGGAGATGGCGGAAGTTGTGGAAATGTGTAGATGTTGTATTTTAATCGGGCACTATAGCACAATAGCAGGCTATTTAGACCTGTGAGCCTTTTCCAGATTTTTGTAGATAAATCAAGTTGAACTCAAATTATACTCTTCCTCCACCCCCCCCCATCCTCCTGCTCTCCACCCCCGCCATTCACTGTCAGATATTTAATCTACATTTTTTTGTGAATATGCAAGAACACAAGAAAATAGGAACAGGAGTTGGCCACCCAGCCTCTTGAGCCTATGCCATCATTCAGTATGCATTCAGTAGGGTGGCACGTTAGCATAATGCTATTACAGTGCCAGCTACCCAGGTTCAATTTTGCTGCTGCCTGTAAGGAGTTTGTACACTCTCCCCTTGGTCACGGGTGTAATTGGATGGTGTGGGCTGGAAGGACATTTTACCATGCTGTATCTCTAAATAAATAAATAAATGAAATACTATGATCATGGTTGATTTATGCTAGTTAACTCCACTTACTGCAGTTTTTCATATTCTCAATTCCTTGTTCTATCCAATAGTTATCTACGGCACCATAAACATGTACTTCTAACGTTCTAAGCAGTATTGAATTTTCTCCACCAAGCTAACATGTGAACTGTTTCAAATTCTTACTAATAATTTTGTAAACAATAACTTTTATCCCTCTTTACCTCTGATCTCTTAAATCTGAATTCTGTTCTTGGTAACCTAACCGCCAGCCAGAACATTTTAAAATAATCATGATAGTTAGAACATTTATGCCAAGGTGCTGCAAGAAGTTCTTGTACAGTGTAGAAATGTAAAAGCTGTTAAGTTTGATTGTTGTTAGTTTATAGAAGTAGCATCTTGCCACTGCTTATTGTTGAGATGGCTTGAATGGCTTGAAGTTGCTGCATATGCAGGAAATGTGATCTAAATATCTGATTCAAAGTTGCGTCAAGTCTGAATACATTTTTAACAACCTCAGAGTAGCAAATCATTCTATGTAGATGCTTGGGTTTTGAAAGTTAATTATGACAAGCATGAACACTTGATGAGTTTCTCAAGATAGTGCCAGCATACCTCAGCGACTTTCTGCAGGCTGCAGAAAATTGTACCAATTTTCCTCTTAAATATATTCTCTTTGAATTACTTTTGCTGCATTCTGCAGCATGTAAATTTTCTCTTAACAATGGACTATAAAATTACATCAATGATCTTCAGATCTCATATTCAACAGTTAAATGTGGAGCAGAAGTTATGAGCTCCAGCGAAGCAGTTATGCATGGCACCTTTTAAGGGTCAACACCATGGCCAAAATGCACTAGAGAGGTGGAATTTGAACCAGGGTGAAGTGCAGAGGGATGGGGCCTCCTCTACCCAGCATCTTGTTGGCTAATGTGCAGTCACTGGAAAATGAGATTGATGATCTCAGGGCAAGGCTACTGTATCAGAGGCAGATGAGGCAGATCTCAATTGCTGTTGCACTGAAACCTGGTTAACTGTGAATACTCTGGATGTCACTATATAATCGGAAGGTTTTATGATTTTCAGAATGGGTTGAACCACTGCCTCTGGAAAGGTAAAAGGTGAAGATGTGTGCTTTTTAGTCAATTCTTGTTGGGGTTATGTTGACTTCTTGTTCCTCTGACTTAGAACACCAAACAATTAAATGTAGACCATTCTTTTGCTGCGCGAGTTCTCGTCCGTGACCCTGGCTGCAGTTTACGTATCACCAGCGGCCGATTGTAAGCAAGCACTCATGAAACTACACAATGTTGTCTTCAAACAAGAAACAGCCCATCCCGATGCATTTCAAATTATTGTTTAAATTATACTTTAACCTGGCCTGTTTGAAGAAAACCCTGCCCAATTATCACCAGCATGTAACCTATTACACCAGAGGTCCCAACACACTAGACAACTGCTACACTATGGTAAGGAATGCCCATTATTCCTTTCTGTGATCACATTTCGGCAAATTGAATCATTTGGCTGTACTACTACTATCAGCAGACAGACAGAGCCTAAAAAACAAGGCTCCAGAGATCAAGACAACTAAGAGGTGGATGTATGAGGCAGAGGAATGGTTATAGGATTACCTTGAGTCAGTGGACTGAGCTGTGTTCAGGAACTCATCTAAAGACCTGAATGTCTACACCAGGGTCATAACAGACTTCATTAAAACAGCTGTGGATGAGTGTGCCCCATGAAATCGTTTAGGGTTTCCCCCAATCCAAAACCCTGGATGAAACTTGAAATCCGGAATTTGCTGAGAGCTATTCTCTGATCAGAGGCGCTCAATCCTGGAGATCAAAAATGCTGTGTGAGGTACAGGTATGATCTCTGGAAATCCATCTCATGGCAGTGAAGATTCTGGACTGGACTGGAATCAACATGGGATGCTTGACAGCTGTAGCAGGCTTTGAATGTCATAACCTCCTACAAAGTTAAATCTTGTGACATTGGGGACAGCAGAGCTTTGCTTCCAGATGAGCTCAATGCCTTCTATGCTTGCTTTGACCACCAGAACAAGGAAAAACCATCACACATCCCCATGTCTCCCGATGATCCTTTGGTTTCAATATCTGAAGGTGACCCATGGGCTGCCTTCAAGAGAATGAATCCAAGGAAAGTATCTTGTCCAGACGGATTGCCTGGCTGAGTACTGAAGACCTATGCTGACCAACTGGCTGGTGTGCTCACGGATGTCTTCAACCTCTCGCTCAGGCAGTAGGTTGTACCCACCTGCTTCAAGCAGGCTTCAATCATACCAATGCCCAATATCTGCCTCAATGACTATCACCCAGTGCCACTTATATCCACAGTGATAAATGTTTTGAGAGGCTGGTGTTGAAGCATATCAGCTCCTGCCTGAGTGGTGATGGATCAGCTCCAGTTTCCTTCCGAAGCAACAGATCCACAGCAGATGCCATCTCATTGGCTTTTCACACAACCCTGTAACATCTGGACAACAAAGATGCATACACCAGAATGGTCTTTATCAATTAAGCTCAACATTTAACACCATCATCCCCTCAAAACTAATCAGTAAGCTCCAAGACCTGAGCTTCAATGCCCCCTTGTGTAATTGGATCCTGAATCTCCTCACTTGTAGACCCTACCAGTTCAGAATGGCAAAAACAACTCCTCCACAGTCTGTACTAGTACAGGAGCACCACAGGGATGTGTGCTTAGCCCCCTGCTCTACTCGCTTTACACCTATGACTGTGTGGCTCAGTACAGTTCCAACACCATATACAAGTTCATTGATGACACCACTGTTGTGGGCAGTATCAAAGGTGGTGATGAATCAGCATACAGGGGAGAGATTGAAAATTTGGTTCAATAAGACCAAGGAACTGGTAGTAGACTTCAAGAGAGGGAAACCAGAGGGCCATGAGCCAGTAATCATCAGAGGAGGAGAGGGTCAGTAACTTTAAATTCCTAGGTGTCACTATCTCAGAAGGCCTGTCCTGGACCCAGCATATAAATATAATTGCAAAGAAAGCACAGCAGCGCCTCTCCTTCCTTATGAGACTGCGGAGATTCAGAATGTCATCAAAAACCTTAGCGAACTTCTTGCTGTCTGGCTACATTACAGCCTGGTATGGAAGCACCAATGCCTTTGAGTGGAAAATCCTACAAAAGGTAATGGATTCAGCCCAATACATCACAGGCAAAATCCTCCGTACCATTGAGCACATCTACATGAAATGTTGCCGTAGCAAAGCAGCATCCGTCATCAAAGATCCTCACCACCCAGGCCATGCTCCTTTTTCACTGTTGCCATCAGATAGAAGGTAAAGCACCTTAGGACTCACCACCAGGTTCATGAACTACCCCTGAACCATCAGGCTCTTGAACAAAAGAGGATAACTGCACTCATTCTATTTCTGGTGTTCCCGCAACAGATAGTCTCACTTTAAGGACTCTTTATCTTGATATTTCATGCTTGTTATTTATTACTAGTTCTTTATATTTGCATTTGTACAGTTTGTTGTTCATTGATCCTGTTTACAGTTACTGTTTTATAGATTTGCTAAGTATGCCTGCAGGAAAAAGAATCTTGGTTGTATGTGGTGACATGTATGTACTCTGATAATAAATCTTACTTTGAGCTTTAAGTCATTTTTTTTAGTGATAGGTGTGCAACAATAGTAATTAATTGAGCAACTGAACACATAGAATTCTTAGAGACCTCAATTAGTGAATTTAAAAAAACAGGATTTTTGTAACCTGACTGTTTGCATTAAGGCTTGGTATGGAAACACCAATGCCCAAGAATGGAAAAGCCCACAAAAAGTAGTGGATACAGCCCATCATGGAAAGGCCCTCTCTACCATCGAGCACCATACAAGGAGCGCTGCCAAGAGGAAAGAACATCCATAGTTAAGGACCTCCACCATCCATGCCATGCTCTCTTCTCACTGCTGCCATTGGGAAGGAAAAACAAAAGTCTTCAGTTCCATATTACCAGGTTCAGGAACAGTTATTATCCTACAGCCATCACGCTCTGGACCAGTGTGGATAACTTTACTCACCTCAACATTGAACTGATTCCACAACCTATGAACTCATTTTCAAGGACTCTACAGCTTATTTCTCAGTCTTATTTATTTACTATTATCTTTTTTTATTTGTTCAGTCTGTCATTGATTGTTGGTCAGTTTTTATGTGTAATTTTTCCATTAATTTTGTTACATTTCTTTGTTCTACTGTGAATGCCAACAAGTAAATGAATCTCAGGGTAGTATGTGGTGATGTGCACTTTGATAATAAATTTACTTTGAACTTAAAAACTGTTAGCTCATAGAAACATAAAAAACCTACAGCACAATATAGGCCCTTCGGCCCACACAGCTGCGCCGAACATGTCCCTACCTCAGAAATTACCTAGGGTTACCCATAGCCCTCTATTTTTCTGAGCTCCATATACCTGTCCAGGAGTCTCTTAAAAGACCCTATTGTATCCGCCTCACCACCATTGCCGGCAGCCCATTCCACGCACTCACCACTCTGCGTAAAAAGGACTTACCCCTGACATCTCCTCTGTACCTGCTTCTAAGCACCTTAAAGCTGTGCCCTCTCGTGTTAGCCATTTCAGCCCTGGGAAAAAGCCTCTGACTATCCGCACAATCAATGCCTCTCATCCTCTTGTACACCTCTATCAGGTCACCTCTCATCCTCTGTCACTCCAAGGAGAAAAGGCTGAGTTCACTCAACCTGTTCTCATAAAGCATGCTCCCCAATCCAGGCAGCATCCTTGTAAATCTCCTTTGCACCTTTGCTATCGTTTCCACATCCTTCCTATAGTGAGGGAACCAGAACTGAGCACAGTACTCCAAGTGGGGACTGACCAGGGTCCTATATAGCTGCAATATTACCTTCGGCTCCTGAACTTAAATCCACGATTGATGAAGGCCAATGCACCGTATGGTTTCTTAACCACAGAGCTTTGAGTGAAGTCCATAGGAACTACTTTGTAGATGGTGGTGAATATCTGGTATATCTCTGCCTGAAACATCAACTGTACTCTTTTCCATAGATGCTGCCTGGCCTGCCGAGTTCCTCCAGAATTTTGTGTGTGTTGCTTGGATTTCCAGCATCTGCTGATTTTTTTTTCTTGGTTGTTGTATCTTTATTCTTAGTTTTTATTATGATATAATGACTTGTCTTCTGACCTCATTACACTCAGTCCAACACAATAAAAAAAAGTTAAGTTTTCAAGGTTAGGTTAAAATAACATTGCACAATCTGAGATTTCTTGTGACATAATGGCAAAGCTCTTAAACTCACTGAATTCATGACAGTGCTTTGAACAAACTTTAAAAAACTGTAATTTTTTTTAACCAACTGTAAATTTTCTCAGGAAAAATTTCTTTTGAAACTGGTGATCAGTTCTTTTCCTGCCACCCTTATAATCAGTGTTCTGTGTCATTTCACTGAATGTAGCGTCAAAGAGACTTCATAATTCAATGGGAAATGAATACAAGGCACAAGTCAGGAATGTGAAGGAATACCTTGTACTTGTCTGGATGAGTTCAACTACAACATGTTTCAGAAGCTGCAAAGCATTCAGTGCAAAACTCCTCATTCAGCATACTAAATGGTCACTGCCTCTGGATTGTGAATGATCTATTAAATGCACTGCATTGCAACAGTTAACCAGGACATAATAGGACCAACAGTGGACCATAGATAAATACTTTATTGATCCCAAAGGAAATTACAGTGTCACAGTATTACAAGTGCACAGATATAAATATTAGAAGAGAAGTAGAAAGAATAAAAAAGTAAGTGGTCACAACAGTCACTTCCCTAGCTATAGG
Organism: Hemitrygon akajei; assembly: GCF_048418815.1. Taxonomy (NCBI): domain Eukaryota; kingdom Metazoa; phylum Chordata; class Chondrichthyes; order Myliobatiformes; family Dasyatidae; genus Hemitrygon; species Hemitrygon akajei. Next base: position 21,450,493 of record NC_133125.1, on the reverse strand, counting down.
TTGATTCATTGTAGAGCCTCCTATGAGCCTCATATAAGCTCCTGCTGCTATTTCATAGTGAAGTAATAGATCCAGCATGCAAACAGGCCCTTTAGCCCACTGTGTCTGTGTGAATCATCTACTCCTATTTTACACTGAGCCTACACAATCACATTTTATTTTTTATCAACATCTTCCCGTCAGTGTGCCCGTTAACCTCTTCCTCTACACTCCTGAAGATTCTATTACTCATCTGCTCAATAGGGTCAATTTACAGTGGCTAAATAAACTACCTTCCCACATCTTTGAATTGTGAAAGGAACCTCCATGTACCATCAGCTCAAGTATTGTTGCTGTCCCATTGATGTAAGACTATTGAATGGTCCCTTGGTATGATAAGATGGAGTCTTAACTTCACAGCCTTGGATTTTATTGTCAGTCTGCATTGCACTTTTTCTGTGACTGTATTGCTTTATTTTGCACTCTGCTGTTGTTTTTCCTTTTACTTCTTCAGAAACTTGTTACAATGAAATGATTTGTAACGATGGCATGTGAAATAGTTTTTCACTGTACCTCAGTCCACATGGCAATAATAAACCAATTTGCCAACTGGATCACTGAAGGAAACACACTCATTCCTGGGAGAACGTGCAAGCACACACTGACAACCCCGTAGTTTAGGGTCAAACGCCTGCGCTGGAGCTCTGAGGAAGCACAAACTGCATCACTGTGTCACTTTCTCGTGAGTGATCCCTCATTGCCTGTATTTCCAGTTACCCCTATCAGAAGAAACATCCTCTCAGCATTTATGGTATTCAGCCTTCCCAGGATCTTTTGTGTTTCAGATTGAGATTCACTTATTTACCACAGTTAATTGTTGAACACCATAATTCCCTCCAGGCTTGACAAAAAGCTCAGAGACCTCTGCCTTCACCCTGCCTTGAGTAGCAGGATCCAGGACTTCCTGTCAGATCACTGGCAGATGGTAAGAGTGGGCTGCCTTACCTCTACCCCTCTGACCCTCAACATAGGTGCCACTCAGGGTTAAGCCCCCTCCAATGCTCTCTGTATACCCATGACTGTGTCGCCATTCATAGTTCCAATCTGCTAATTAAATTTGCTGACGACACTACATTGATTTGCCTTATCTCAAATAATAACGAGGCAGCCAACAGAGAAGAAGTCTCCCTCAATGTTGCGAAAACAAAGGAGCTGGTTGTGGACTACAGGAGGAATGGAGACAGGCTAACTCGTATAGACATCAATGGATCTGGGGTTGAGAGGGCGAACAGTTTTAAGTTCCTCAGCGTACACATCATTGGACAAAGTCAGCATGGATTTGTGAAAGGAAAATCATGTCTGACGAATCCTAAAGACTTTTTTGAAGATGTAACTAGTAGAGTGGATAGGGGAGAGCCAGTGGATGTGGTATATTTAGATTTTCAAAAGGCTTTTGACAAGGTCCCACACAGGAGATTAGTGTGCAAACTTAAAGCACACGGTATTGGGGGTATGGTATTGATGTGGATAGAGAATTGGTTGGCAAACAGGAAGCAAAGAGTGGGAGTAAACGGGACCTTTTCAGAATTGCAGGCAGTGACTAGTGGGGTACCACAAGGCTCAGTGCTGGGACCCCAGTTGTTTACAATATATATTGATGATTTAGACAAGGGAATTAAATGCAGCATCTCCAAGTTTGCGGATGACACGAAGCTGGGCGGCAGTGTTAGCTGTGAGGAGGATGCTAAGAGAATGCAGGGTGACTTGGATAGGTTAGGTGAGTGGGCAAATTCATGGCAGATGCAATTTAATGTGGATAAATGTGAGGTTATCCACTTTGGTTGCAAGAACAGGAAAACAGATTATTATCTGAACGGTGGCCGATTAGGAAAAGGGGAGATGCAACGAGACCTGGGTGTCATTGTACACCAGTCTTTGAAGGTGGGCATGCAGGTACAGCAGGCAGTGAAAAAGGCAAATGGTATGTTGGCATTCATAGCAAAAGGATTTGAGTACAGGAGCAGGGAGGTTCTACTGCAGTTGTACAAGGCCTTGGTGAGACTGCACCTAGAATATTGTGTGCAGTTTTGGTCCCCTAATCTGAGGAAAGACATTCTTGCCATAGAGGGAGTACAGAGAAGGTTCACCAGATTGATTCCTGGGATGGCAGGACTTTCATATGAAGAAAGACTGGATCGACTAGGCTTATACTCACTGGAAGATTGAAGATTGAGGGGGGATCTTATTGAAACGTATAAAATTCTAAAGGGATTGGACAGGTTAGATGCAGGAAGATTGTTTTCGATGTTGGGGAAGTCCAGAACGAGGGGTCACAGTTTAAGGATAAAGGGGGAGCCTTTTAGGACCGAGATGAGGAAAAACTTCTTCACACAGAGAGTGGTGAATCTGTGAAATTCTCTGCCACAGGAAACAGTTGAGGCCAGTTCATTGGCTATATTTAAGAGGAAGTTAGATATGGCCCTTGTGGCTATAGGGATCAGGGGGTATGGAGAGAAAGCAGGTGCAGGGTTCTGAGTTGGATGATCAGCCATGATCATACTGAATGGCATTGCAGGCTCGAAGGGCCGAATGGCCTAATGGCCTACTCCTGCACCTATTTTCTATGTTTCTACATCATCAAGGATCTCATGTGGTCTGTACATACAGCCATGTGGTGAAAAAGGCACAACAGCAGCTCTTTCACCTCAGATGGTTGAAGAAGTTTGGTATGGGCTCCCAGATCCTACGAACTTTCTACAGCGGCACAATTGAGAGCATCCTGACTGGCTGCATCACTGCCTGTTATGGGAAATGTACTTCTCTGAATCGCAGGACTCTGCAGATCGTGGAGTGGATAGCCCAGCACATCAGTAGATGTAGACTTCTCACTATTCAGGACATTTACAAAGACCAGTGTGAAAAAAGGGCCTGTAGAATCATTGCGGACCCCAACCACAATCTATTACAGCTGCAACCATCCAGGAAACGTTACCTCAGCATAAAAGCCAGGACCAATGGGCTCCGGGACATCTTCTTCCACCAGGCCATCAGACTGATTAATTCACGCTGATACAAATGTATTTCCATGTTATATTGACTGTCCTGTTGTACATACTATTTATTAAAGATTACTATAAATTGCACATTTAGACAGAAACGTAAAGATTTTTACTCATATGTGAAGGATGTAAGTAAAGTCAATTTAATTCAATTCAACATGTACAGTGAAACATGCAATGGACTGCTTCATTTTTGTTAACAGTCAACACAAACTAAGGATGAGCTGGGGGCAGCTGCAAGTGTTGCCACACAATCCAGCACCAACATAGCGATGCCGGGGTTAGCTGGTTGTAGGATCCTGAACACTAGGCCTCAATCTTCGGATTAACAGATTTGCATGCCTCGATGGTCCCTGGCTTTGAACTCTAGACCCGCCTACTTGCGTGTCTAGGGAGTTGTACCCTCATACCTCCTGTGTGTACAGACATCCAATCCCAAGAGCCACCAGCTTTCGGCCTTGCTGGCTCTCGTCCACAGCACTTGCTAGCTCAACATCCGCAGATGTCCTTTGTTACATTTCAATGTTGCTGGCCTTTGAAAACAGAGTAAAGGCCTAGATTTTGGCTTGATCTCTGCCTCCTCCCCATCCCTAAACCCTACTCTTATACCTAACTGCCTCACATAATCCCCCTCAGTTCCCAAAGACATTGCAAAGAATGTAATTACAACTGCAGCTCGGCACCTTAATGTTGCATTCCTTTCTTCAAAATTTCAGTTTGTATGGCTGATGTTTTCCTGGTTCTTCTCATAAATTAACCCCTTTAGAATCTGTTATTGTCTATGTCAAGTATATAATTCCTCAAGTAAGGACACCAAAATAGTATACTATACTGCAAGTCTAACTTCAGTATTCTTACCCTTAAAGTGAAGGCCAGAATTGATTCAGCTTTCTGAATACTGGCTGTACTTGCTAACTTTCTACTTTTTGATATATCAGACACAAAGTTCTCTGAATGCTAGTATTCAATTGTCTCAGACCATTTAATTTATCTGTTTTTCTAGTCTTCTTCCCAAAGTATATGAACTGGCATTTCTTATGTGACCTTACGTTTTTTGTTGTCTTCTGAGATTACCAATTCTAATTGTAATATCACAAGGTGGTGACTTTTTCTAAGGTATTGTCTTGCAGGTGACAGCATCATCAAGAATAAATTTCTTGGTAGTATTTGTCTTGTTACTTTCAACTGGATATAAAGTATTTTTGGATATGTTTGACTGGAAATGTATAGTGTAACCTGAGTTTTCATACTCCATTTTGTTAAGATGTGAATCCAAGGACTTTGGGTTCTTGTGCTTTATTTTTGTTTCTCTGGAATACTGTTTGTTTTTATTTGCACAGTCAATTTGTAGAAAACATTCTAAAATAAGTTGATACATTGTGTTTTGATTTGCTTCAGAAGTCACAATAAAGAACTGAAAAAATGGTAAATGAGCCTGGCTGTTTCTGAATTAAGGCTGCGTTAATTTTCAAATAAATAAAGAATATAATTCAAAATTATTAACATTTATGCACTTGCTTGAAATGTTACTTTTAACGATTGTATTGGCTGTATAGTTAAAGGACATGATTTTCAATGAATAAATCTGATATATATATATAACAAATACCAATTAAAACGGGAAATAAATCTTTCTTTTGAAACAGCAAGAATTCAGTTGCATTCTAATTGTGTTTCTGTTAATCTTCAAGCCCTTATAATCAGTATCCATCAATAAATTAATTAGAAAGCAATATAGCATGGATATAGGCCCTTTGACCCAATAAGTACATGTCAACCAATTTCCTTCATTTGGCCCATATCTCCCTATGTTTTGTTCATGCATATACCTATCTAAATACTTCTTAAATCATACAATGTTTTCTTGCCTCAACCACTTCCTCTGACAACTTATTCTATGTACTTACCTGCTTCTAAGTGGGAACTGTGACCCTCAGGTCCCTTTAAAGTTTTTTCCCCCCTCACCCTAAATCTGTGCTGCTTCATTTGAACTACCTTGTCCTGGGGAAAAGATAGATACCATCCACCTTCTCTGTGCCACTCATAATTTTAAACACTTTTATAAGGTTGTTCTGTGTCTGAAGGAATAAAGAATTAGCCTGGCCAGCCTCTCGCTGTAACTCAGGCCTTCTCATCCTGGGAACATCTCAGAAATCTTCTCTGCACTCTTTCTAGTTTAACCATGTCTTTCCTATAGTAGGGTGACAAAAAATGTACGCAGTAGCTGAAATGCAACTTTACTAACGACTTACAGAACTGCAGCATAATGTCCCATGTCCTATATTCACTGCCCTGACTGATGAAACCTGTGTGCAAAATGCTTTTTTTCTCATCACTGTCCACCTGTGAAGCTACATTCAATGAACTTGTACTCCTAAGGCCTGGGATTCCATTACATTTTCTAGTGACCCACCATTGATAGTATAAGTTTGACTTTGTAAAATGCATCATCTTACACTTATCTGTATTTAAATACATTTGCTGCTCCTCAGCCTGCTTACCTAACTGATCGAGTTTGGCCCATAATCTATAACTCCTTAAGAGGAGTTAATTTCATGTCAGCCACAAGCTGATTGCATTTGTAACCAAATCATTTTGATAACTAACAAATTACAAAGGTCCCAACTTCGACCCCTGAGGCACTAGTCACTGGCCTCTATTCTGAGAAATAACCCCCAAATACCATCCTCTGCTTCCTCCCTCAAGGCTAATTTTGAATCTACCTAACCAGCTATCCCTGGATTCTATAGGACATAACCAGCCTTCCATGTAGGACCTTGTTTCAGGACTTGCTCAAGATCAAATATACTGTACCCTCATCTACCCTTTTTGTTACCTCTTTAAAATTAATTCCTGACGAAGGGTCTCAATCCGAAATGTTGACTGCATCTTTCAACGGATGCTGCCCGACCTGCTGAGTTCATCCAGATTGTTTGTACGTCTTGATTTGACCACAGCATCTGCAGTGCACTTTGTGTTTAAAATTAATAAAGTTTGTTAATTTGTTAAAGTTAGCGTTTTTCATGACACATGCTTCTGATAATGAACCTGATTCTGAATCTCTAAGAAGATTTGTCAAACACAACTTTCCATACGCAATGCTGTACTGTCTCCTCCTAATTAGACTTTGTCTGTCCAAGTGCCTGCAGATCCTGTCCCTCAGAATTCCCTCCAGTACCCTCCCCACCACTGATGTTAGGCTGACTTGCCTGTAGCTCTCTGAGTTATCCTTGCTACCCTTAAACAATGGAACAACATTAGCAACTAGTGAAGTTCCTGAAGAGTGGTAAGTGTTGTATCTATGAAGCAAATATCTCTGCAAGGCCTTTTTCAACTTCTTCTCCAGCCTCCCACAAAGTCTGAGGATGTGCTCGGTCAGGCCCAGGGTTGGGTCACCTTTTTATCTTAATTTATCCAGCTGTACGGCTGCAAATACCTTCTCCTTGGTAATATGAATGTCATTCACTCCATTTTTGCTTGTTTTCCCTCATCTGTTGAACAACCATGATCTTTTCAGTAAACATCAAGGAGAAACATTCGTTAAAAACTTCACTCATCCCCAATGGCTTGAGATGCTGGTTTCTAAGGGGATCTCTCCCGAGCCATTCTGTTACCTTTAATATAGTTAAAGAACCTCTAAGGATCTTCATTAACCTTACCTGACAGATCCATTTCATACCATCTCTTTGCCCTCCTGATTTCCCTGTTAAATGTATACTTGATCTTTTTTTCTGCCATTGAGGGAGCGTTATTCTATGACCACTGAAACCTAATGTAGGTTTTCTCCTTTTTCCTGTCCAGAGCTCAATATCTCTTGTCAGCCAGAATTCCCTGAACTTGGCAGCTTTTCCTTTCAACCTAACAGGAACAGCTGTCCCGAACTCTGAATATCTCACTCTAATCTGAAAACTATTAGAGTTATGGTCACGAGAACCAAGATGGTGCTCCCTGACTGCCACTTCAGTTACCTGCCCAGCCTCGTTCCCTAGGAGGAAGTCCAGTATTGCACTCTCTATATTATTGACTCAGGCAACTTTCCTGCATACTTTTCGGAAATTCCACCTCATCCAGGCCCTTACCTCTCTGGGTGGCCCAGTTAATGCTAGGGAAATTAAAATCTCCCACTAATACCACCTGATTATTTTTACAACTTTGAGCAAATTATATAGGCACCTGCTCCAAGTTCCCACTGTCTATGCTGGGGTGGGGGGGGGGGGGGAATCTGTAATACAGCCCCACCAGAGTGATCCTTCCGTGTAGAGGTGCTGTATTATAGACCCCCTTGTAATCAGTGGGAACAGTGGGAATTTCATTACATCTCATCTTTAAGCAAGCACTGGATGCAAGGTTTGATTGTTATCTTTTTTGCTAATGATGTTGAAGTTTGATCGTATACTGCTTATAAATGTTTTAAAAATTCCTAAAAAGTTGATCAAATAAACTATACATCATACCATTATTTTAGTTTCAATAAACTGCTGATGTTGGTTTTCCAAGCTTGGTGTATGAGGCTCTCTGTTAGTGGGGGTTGACAATGTATATTGGGTCCTAGCTGTATATGTGATATGCAAGCTAGGGCAATACGAAATGAAAAGCAAACATTTGCCTGTACGGCAGCTCCCCTTCTCCACGCAGATGATGAATCCAAAGGAACGACAGAGACCTTTACAGTTTGAACCAGTGGTGTTGCAGTAGTTGCCAGTCAGTGTTGAACTCAATGTAGGACTGCCTTAGGATCTCCAGCTCAATGGTTTTCCTTTGGGTTTACTCCTGAAGCCTTCTCCATGAGTGGTTATAGCTGCAAGGCAGCGGAGGTTTGAGATCAGAGTTCTCCTTCTAGGTGAACAACTAACCACATCTAGCGAACCCTATTTGCCCAAATCATCTGGTTTTAAGGTGCCAATGACCTACTTCTGTCAGTTCCGCTGGACATAGTAGTGAAGCCACATGTGAAGGCCAGGAGCTGGACTTGGTTGTCAGAGGCTATTTGAGATGTACACCATTGGGAGCATTTAGTAGGTAGTGGGAGCTTATCCTCACAGCTTGCCCTGACTGTGGTAACCTTAAACCACCATAGCTTGATACCATACCCATTACTGAGAAGTGAAATTTACATGCCAGTTTAACCACTACACAAGATGTAGTGACCATTTCAGAAGTTGAGTCTTGTATGATAAAGCTAAAAGTCATGAGAATTTTCTTCACCAGATATAATTAACTTTATGTGGATCTGATGCAATAGACCACTTGGTATGAAGACAAACTAAAGTGCTCTGATAGGTCTAATGCTGAAGTATTCTTTCTTGTGTATTATTTACACAAACTCTTGGAGCATAAGATAACAATGTGATAAACACAGAGATTGTGATTAGTGGGTTAGTATTGGAACTGCTACTTTTCACTTTGTCAGTGATTTAGATAATGGAATTGATGGCTTTATGGCAAAGTTTGCAGATGATAAGATAGATGGAGAGATAGGGACAGTTGAGGAAGCAATGCGATTGCAGCAGGACTTAAACAAATTGGAAAAATGGGCAAAAAAGTGACAGATAGAATACAGTGTTGGGAAATGTATGATAATGCATTTTGGTAAAAGGAACAATAGTGCAGAATATTCTCTAAGTGGTAAGAAAATACAAACATCAGAGGTGCAGAGGGACTTGGGAGTCCTCATGCACGACTCTCAGAAGGTTAATTTACAGGTTGAGTCTGTGGTAAAGATAGCAGATGCAATGTTGGCATTTATTTCAAAGGGAATAGAATATGAAAGCAAGGAGATAATTCTGAGGCTTTATAAGACACCAGTCAGGCCGCACTTGGAGTATTGTCAACGGTTTTGGGCCCCATATCTCAAAAAAGATGTGTTGTCTTTGGAGAGAGTCCAGAGGAGGTTCATGAGGATGAATCTGGGCACAAATGGGTTGACATATGAGGAATGTTTGGCAGCCTTGGGCCTGTACTCACTGGAATTTAGAAGAATGTGGGGGTGGGTAAGAATCTCATTAAAACCTACCTAATGCTGAAAGGCCTAGATAGGGTGGATGTGGAGAAGATATTTCCTGTGGTGGGGATATCCAGAACTAGAGGGCACAATGTCAAGATTAAGAGTTGACCTTTTAGAACAGAGGTAAGAAGGAATTTTTTTAGCCACCGAGTGGTGAATCTGTGGAATGCTGTGCCATAGACTGTGGTGGAGGCCAAGTCCGTGAGTATGTTTAAAGCAGAGTTTCATGGTTGGTCAGGGCATCAAAGGATATGTCGAGAAGGCAGGTGTATGAGGTTGAGTGGGATCCTGGATCAGTCATGATGGAATAACAGAGCAGACTCGATGGGTTGAATGGCCTAATTCTGCTCCTATGTCTTATGGTCTAATGAAGAATTGTTAATGAATATGGTGTCTTTGAGAGTGGATAATTTACCAGGCCCAGCTGAAATACACAATAGCACATTAAAAGGAGCATAGAGGAAATTATGAAGGCCTGACCATCATTTTTCAATCCTCACTTGTCATTGGAGTGCAGCCAGAGGTTTTGAAGAACCTGTGAACGCCACACTATTGTTTAATGATGGCAAAAAGGATCCGTTAATTAATTGCAGGTCAGTTAGTTTGTTGAGCAGGTTATTGGGATCTATTCTAAAGGGGAGAAGAAATCTTCAAAAATGTACAGATTTATATTTTGTGACTAGAAACTTGTGATCAAAGGGGTTTTGCAGAACCTGGAACTCACCATACTTTTTTCCCCCCAATATGACAGAGTGTGGTTTGGAGTGTAAGGGAAGGTTAAGCCTGATTAACTTACCGTAATTCAGTTTCTGAGGTGTGTTTCTGAGTTCAGTAAAGCTGTTCACAATGCCCCACTAAGCAATAAAATCCAAGAGGATCTAAGGTACAAATTGGAGCCAAAGTAATCCGATTTGCAGGAAACAAAGGGTGATGTTTATTTTGCATAAGAGCTTGGAACTCGCCTTACTTTTTTTGAATCATTGTAGGGGCAAAACAAAGATGTTGGTAGATAATGCAAAAATTGGTAAAATTTATTTTTTTCACTTAGTTGTCTGTAAGTTGTGCTGGTGTACCAGGGGTTATTCCTAATTGTTCTTTCAGTGTGTTTGTTGTATAAAGTTAGATCCAGTTGTTTATAGAGGGATATAGAGATATGTTCAAGCCCATTAGATTGGCGTCAATAAGCATAGCATAGTGAGCTGAAGAGTCTTTCTGTGCTATGGTATCATAACTTAAAATGACACAGATAAATGATACTTGTCAAGTTACCATGTTTATGTTATCATTAAAATCTACTTAATAAAATTCTCATTTGATCTGAAAAAAATAACATAGAAGGAAAAGTGAGCCAGGCATTGTGATTTGAGTATTTCCAAAATCACCATGGTGATATTCCTTAACATTGGTTAAATACAGTCATGGAAGTGATTACTTTGACATAAAATATTATTTTGGCTTATGGTTATGTGATCTTTTTAAAGTTGTGGATTTATTGTATTATTATTTACATGCAGTTAAATAACCACATAGGTTAACTGAAAAGTGTGAACTACAAAGAAAAATATATAGTATTCATATGTCATTAGGTAAAAATTTGTAATATTAAAAATAAATTTTCTAACTTCTTGTAGCTGGGAGAGAAATGTCCTGAAGTCTTGGATATTCATTTTGGTCAATGTTACAAGATCACAGATGAAGGCATGATGGCATTGGCACGTGGCTGTCCCAGATTGCAGAAAATCTACATGCAGGAAAACAAACTGGTATGTTCAGATTTCTGGGGTGGCTGAGGATAATATCAGAGCATCCACTTCTAAACCTTCAGGAGAATTGTTTTTAGGTTTAGTGTGGTAGCTGTTAGCCAACATATAGAGTTGGCATTTTTGATTCAGAAATAACCTTCACTTAGGTAAGAATGGTTGTAGTTAAAGACTGTTTTTACTCACTGATGTCCCAATTCTAGTTTTAGAAATGGAAGCTCTGACAATTGATAGAAAAGTCATATTTTAGGAAATATTGTAATGTTCCATACAGGACAGTTCCTTTTTCATTTCTGTTTATGTTGTGGTTGACCATCACTTAATCATATTTTGTGAATTTAAAATCAGTAAACTAACAGTAATAAAAATGAGTGTCCATAGAATTAAAAGTGAAACCTCTGTCATATACACATGTCTGGTTCATGAATGGTTTTCAAGGTCAACATTCCTAGCCTCACTTTATTGATAATGAATCACCTTCCTCATCATCTGTATCCTGAGCACTCAGCAGGCTAAGCAGCATCTGTGGAAAGAGAAACAAAATTAATGGAGTGGTTGCTGACCCTGGGCCAGATAAATTATCATGTTGTCATCGATGTCTTTGGCTGATTTCCAAAAACTGTTCTCTTTAATAATCACTATTCCTTCATGCAAAGCACCTTCAGACCCTCCTAGATTAACACAAAACTACATTCTCTGTGTTGTGACTTCTATCACCAATACCATTACCAAAACTGATCCTTGAAGACATAGTGGTTGGACTGGTCATGAAGCAGTGTTGCAAATATCAACACAAGGATGTCTAATACTTCACATTGTTCTTACAATTATAATTGATTCTTGCACAATTGCCCATGATGGCAGAGGCCACTACCATTGATTGTAGAAATGAAGTTCTGTCATCATGTTATGTGTGGATCATTTTGTGAAGTGGACGTTGAAATGATCAGAACTGAAAGCAATGGATGATATGTCAGAGCAAGTGGGAAAGTGTTCTTGATTTGTGTTGGAAACCTGAATGTTTCAATTGATCAAACCTGTTCAATTGTCCAGTGAAATTTTGTGAAATAAACTGCAGGGATGGAAGTGCTATCCAAGTACAAACTGGTTTGGTTTTGGAATTAGAATTGTGAAAAAAAATCTCAGTTTTATCTTAAATGTAAAATTGAATTCCCTTATCTGATTTAGATTGAATAACTTTTTGTCTTTGTTGATGTTTCATTAAGTTAGCCTGTTCAATAACTATTCATCAATCTTTGCAATTTAAATTTCCCTTTTAAGCACTGACTAGTTTCAGTGGAAGTGAGTGGAAGGTGAGGTACTGTTAAGTTAAACTTGAAATAAATCCTCAAGAAAATAAGAACAGGGATAGGTGATCAACTTGCCCACTGTTCGATGTAATTATGGCTTATGTCAAATGCTCTTCAAATATCTTGATCTTGCAAATATTTATCGGTCTTGACCTTGGGTATATCTATAGATCTGTCCTCTACTGTATTTGGTGTAGGAAGCGGGAGATACTCAGTACTGGTCAAATAAATTTCACATTTGTCATCTTTAAATAATTGGCCCCATATTTTGTAGCTATGTCCCCTTACCATTGTCTGTCCCACTGATGAAAATATCTCAACATCTACCTTGCCATCTCCATTGGAAACTTGAGTAGGATCACCCCTCATTCTTCTAAGCTCCAAGGAATGCAGCCCCAAGCTGTCAGGCTTCTCTTGATAGGACAGCTCTTTTATCCCTGGCATAGCCTTGTATCTCCTTTGGACTTGATCCTTTTTTAAGGTGAGGAGAAGCAAACTGTGAACGTTTTTTTTCCAGGTGCGGCTTTGCCAAGCCCCTGTACAGCCAATAAAATGTCTGCTTTCTTAAATCCAACTCCCTTTCCAATAAAGGCCAACATACTATTTATCTTAATTAACAAATGGATCTGCCTGCTAATTTTTTTGTGATCACGGAACTTTAATTGTTTGCAATCTCTTTTCCGTTTAGATAGTAATCTGCTTTACGATTCCTCCCACTCAAGTGCATGGTCTCACACCTCCCCACTTTAAACATTGTTTAGCAGACATTCACTTAATACCTTACTTTATCTATACCTTGATTTAGAATGACAATGTTCTTATCACAACATGAACTTCCATTTTTGTATCATTGGTAAACTTGGAAACCTCACATTTTGTTCCTTCCTCTGGGTCATTTATGTAAATAGTAGATAAATAAGGGCCAAGAACCGATGTTGGAAATTATTAGAATCATAGAGCACTACAACACAGAAACAGGCCATTTGGCCCATCTAGTTCATGTTGAACTATTATTTTGCCTAGTCTTTGGACAATACCCCTCCAAACCCCTGCTCTTGCATCTAGTTACAACTCCCCAGCCTGAAAAGGATCCAACACATTGTGATGGCTAGTTTTCAATACATGGTAACATATTTCTTCTAATGTCTAGGGCTTTTAACATAAATATTATGATTAATACTGTTTAAAAATATCAAACCATGGGATGAATAGTATATGTCTCTGTTGGTAATCATGATACGTCAGAGCAAGTGGGGAAAATCTTCCTGATTTATGTTGGAAACATGAATATTTTCTGAAGGCTGTCTTGGACAGAATAAATTTTGGATATTTTGGAGTCTTACAACGATTTTTACCTCAGAATTATGTTATGTAAGTTTTTCCTTTATGGATAATAAACAAGTATATCACGCCATGCTTTTATTTGTGTTACACTGGGAAAATCATGTTTTAATTGTTTTGTGCTGTAGAGTATGATTACTTTAACAATTGTGAAGATTTGTTTCTATGAATGATGTTTTAAGAAAAATACCTTGTTGCAAACATATGAACCTGATCAAATCCTTTTGTGCACTTTGAATATTTGTCATTTCAGAACAAAATTAGAGTTAACATTTATAAATTAATTATTTGGTTAGAGTTGATAAGGATTGCCCATTTTTCTCTAAAGATCGCTTTGAGAAGTGGGGAACTGAAATTTAATTGCCATTCTTCAAAATTCAAAGTAAATTTATTATCAAAATAGATAGATGTCACCATATACAATCATGATATTCATTTTCTTGTGGGCATACTCAATAAATCCCCAATAGAATAATAACCATAATAGAATCAATGAAAGACCAAAACAACTTGCACATTCAACCATTGTGCAAAAGACAACAAACTGCCAATACAAAAAGAAGAAATACTAATAATAACTATTGAGAACATGAGATGAAAAGTCCTTGAAAGTGAATCCATGGGTTGTGGGAATATTTTAATGATGGAGCAAATCATGTTGAGTTAAATTATCCCCTTTAGTTCAAGAGCTTGATGGTTGAGGACTCCTGAACTTGGTGGTGTGAGTCCTGAGGTTCCTGTATCTTCTTCCCAATGGCAGCAGCGAGAAGAGAGTGTGATGTGGGTGGTGGGGATAGCTGATGATGATGCTGCTTTCCTATGCCAATGCTTCGTGTAGATATGCTTAATTCTGGGGAGGACTTTACCTGTGATGGATTGGGCCATATCGTCTACTTTTGTAGGATTTTCCCTTCAAGGGATTTGGTGTTTTCATACCAGGCTGTGATGCAGTTAGTCAATATACTCACCACTCAACATCTATAGAAGTTGGTCAAAGTTTTAGATTTCATGCTGAACTTTCACAAACTCCGAAAGAAGTAGAGGTGCTGCCGTCCTTTCTTCATAGTTGCACTTATGTGCTGGGCCCAGGACAGGTCCTCTGAAATAATAACACTGTGGAATTTAAAGTTGCTGACCCTCTCCACGTCTGATCCTCTGATAATGACTGGCTCATGAACCTCTGGTTTCTTCCTTCTGAAGTCAATAATTATCTCCTTGGTCTTACTGATGTTGAGTGAGAGGTGGTTGTTACGGCCCTCAGTGAGATTTTCAATCTCCACCCTATATGCTGAGTCGTCACCACCTTTGATTCGGCCTACAACAGTGCTTAAAATGCTGTTGGATCTTCTTTAATCATGAGTTGCACACCAAATTTCACCAGATTTGGATACATCGATTTCAATTAATCTTTAAAGAAACTAGAAGTGGGATTTTTGTGTACTTAGGTAGTGATTGATTATTTAAGTTATGATAATTCATTAGATGAAAGGAGATCATAGTAAAATCAATTTTAATCTTGGAAGAATTTTAGTAAGGACCACTGAATGCTGAGGCTTCTAATTTTAAGATTCTAATTGATTTAATTATGAGAGCTGTCCATGAAAAATTAAGAAGTGTTAAACCTGATTTTAATCTTTGAAGTATCTGTGTTGGCAAACTGCATTAATGATATGACATAAGCAATCACTTTTCTTAGAGGCAGTACTTCAATATTTTGCTGCCCCAAAAGAAAACATTCATGTTGTGTAACGTCTCAAGTTTCCTGCATCACACATAACTTCATCAAGAAGCTAGTGTTGTAGCCAACAATAAACGCTTATTTATTTAGCTATACAGTATAGTTTGTAAAACCACTTTCAAATCTTTTCTCAAATATTTGATCTGTATCTTAAAAACCATATTGTTAATTTACTGCTGATGTTTTCTGATTCTTAAGGTTTAGATTATGTTTTGATCTGAGGAGAATTATTTTACTAAAATGAATAAATTCAAGAACTACAAAATGCCTTGCAACACACACAAAATGTTGGAGGAACTTAGCAGGCCAGGCAGCATCTATGGAAAAGAGTAAATAGTCAACATTCAGGGCCAAGACCTGATGAAGATTCTTGGCCCGAAATGTTGACTGTTTACTCTTTCTATAGATGCTGTCTGATCTGCTGAGTTCCTCCAGCATTTAGTGTGTGTTGCTCTGGATTTCTGACATCTGTAGATTTTGTCATGTTTATGATTTACTCCAACATGCTTTGTGATATTTCAACAAACTTTTAAATCACAGGCAGAAAGATAAACATTTCAAACCTACTTACAAATGAGTGAGAGAAATACATTTATATCATTTAGTGCCAAATGATTCATCAAATATGAGATTTGGTATTGGGAAAAAAAGGCTCTTAGCCATTTAAAATTTAAACCATTTTTGATATCTTTATCATAAAAGCAATTATTTTACAACAGTTGTGTTACTGCCACCTCGTGTTGTCACTAGAGATTTGTAATTAGGTTTGAGAATGAGTAACTGCCTTATAATGTAAGCTTCAGGAATAAAATGTACGGTACAAAAACAAGTGTTTCTTTGCATTTTGTATACTCTATCAGTGTGTTTTGTAAGTACATTATGCAACACTACAACTTTACTAATTTCATCATTGAATTGGTTCTGTAATGGAAAAAAAATGATGTATTATGTTTAAAATAATGCTGACTAAAAGCTTTTCTATGGGATAGTAAGCATTACATGGAAAAGTAGTGAATTTGTTGGCCACAGCAGAAAAGAAGATAAGAAAATAGGAGTTAGCTGTTTGGCCCCAAAAACCTGCATGACAGTTCAATGTGATTATACAACCTGCATGTGATTAATGTGAACAGTACAGTGCAGAACCAGCTCTTCTGCCCATGATGTTGTCCCAACCTTTTAACCTACTCTAAGGTCAATCTAATTAATGCACATAAAAGGAGCTCAGCAGGCCAGGCAGCATCTATGAAAAAGAGTAAACAGTTGACGTTTCGGGCCAAGACCCTTCATCAGGAAAAAAGAAATGAGAAGTCAGTGTAAGTAGGTGGGGGGAGGTGAAGAAGAAGTACAGGGTAGAAGGTGATAAATTGGGGGAGGAGGGAGGGGTGAAGAAAAGAGCTGGAAGTTGATTGGTGAAAGAGATAAAGGGCTTTCAAAAAATTACCTGCTTCCTCTTCATTCACCTCCAATGACCTAGCCTCCTGGTAGTGGAAATTTCAAAGATTCACATTCGTCTGTAAAATGAATCCTTAGGCACCTTAGTTTTAATTGAACATCCCCTGATCTCATAAGCATGTTGTCTTATACAAGTTTCTTCCACAAGTGGAAACATCTTGCTTGGATTAGAGGACATTAGCTACAAACAGCGATTGGATAGGCTGGGTTTATTTTCCTTGGAATGAAGGAGACCAAGGTTTGGTCTCTTAAGAGATAAATAAAAATATAAGAGGATTTGAACAGAGTAAATAATCAGAATCTTTCTTCCCCCATGGTAGAGGTATCAAAAACAAGTGGTCTTAGGTTTAAGGTGAAAGGAAGAGTTTTAAAGGGTATTTAAGGGGAAAGATGTTACATAGAGAGTGTTCAGTATTTGAAACTTGATGTCAGAGAATGAAGCAGACAGATAGCATGTTTAAGATTCATTTATATTGGCACTTAAATAGCAAGTAAGAGAAGGATATAGATGTAATGGAGACAAATGGGATTGGTGGAGATGGGCAAAAGTGTTTGTATCGACATAATGGGTCGAAGAACCGTTTCTGTACTGTAGAACTCTACTCCTCTATGTAGTTAATTATTAGAAAACAAGTTAGATGTTGGAGCTCCATGGAACTCCTCATGCAGTCAGATTCAAGCACTTTTCAGTTGACTGCTTGGCTGAAAATGTGTCCCACAAGCTGTCTTACATTTTTTTTTACCATAACTGTATCTGATGTTATGTGAAACGTATGTTGGTTTCTTCAGGAGTTCAACCCTTATTGTAGCTACCAAGATTTTTAAATATTGTTACGTACCCCGTAACTGGGTCACTTACCAGCAAAGATAGAGAGGTCCGTTGAAGTCTGATGGTACTATTTTTAACAGTATTTATTGATAGAAATACACAAAAATAATATCAATGCAAACACACAGATAATATACGTCGTCAATACTAAATCTAAAAGCGCGGGTATAATAATAATCAATAAGAAATAAGCTGTATCGTTGTCTAGGGGATAATGAATTGTCCGATGGAAATATATAGTTCGTTCAGTTCATACAGGCTGCCGCCATTGGGGACCCTGTGTGGCAATTGTTGGAGAGAGAGAGACGGGTTAAAACTTGCCCATTCTGTTTATGATGTCAATCCTTCGAGAGTTGTTGAGAGTTGAGTTCCCTGTTGTTAGCTAAAAACCGTTTTTTCCGTGGCAAAGGTCACCGATTCCGGGCAAATGGAAGCGGACGCATGTGGCCTTCCACCGGCTTTCGCTATTATGGGATCGCTAGTGTTTCTTCTGGTGCGTCTGAGGGGCTGTTCCCACAGACCCTCTTTTTATCCTGACTCACAGGGTCTCAGGTGTCAATCAGGTTGGGGATGATGCAATCCCTCCACCAACCTCCTCCTTGGTTCATTGCCTGGGGCTTTGATTGCATCGTCCAGGATGCAATACACAAGTCCGTCTCCAAGAGACAATAGCCGGTATCAGTGGGTCCGCCTTTCGGAGGCCAGGACACATTCTAATCCTTTTGTGGATTCTGCATGTCTTTCTCTCATTTCCTGTGTCTCCTGAATTGACTCAATAGTGATCTTGTGATTCTCACAAAGGAGGGGGCTACCCCGCACCCTTCGGCCCCTCAGAGCTGTGGTACATTCATAACAATATATCCATGGAAGCCTATATTGTTTGCTTTGATATTGCTTGCCATTTTTCTCTCAGAATCAATCTTCCTCCTCCTATTAACAATTTTAGACTCTCACTGCAAGTTCTGTAAGATTCTCAGTCTTTGATCTCCCACTAACCTTTACCACTTTCTATATTCCAGTCTTTAATATTGTCCTTGGCTTCTGTTAACCATAGATGGCTCACTTTTCTCCTGCGATCCACCTTTCTAATTAGGTTAAGATTCTGCTGAGTATTAAGAACTAGCTATTTAAATATCTGCATTGCTGATCCACTGATCATCCAGCCTATTTACTCAGTCCACCTCAGATAACTGTACCTTCATACCACTGTAATTGAACCTATTTAAGATGAGGATCTTGGTCATGGGCCCTAGGTATTCACATGCAAACTTTATCCAAAACTTTATCACATAAATTAAGATGTATTAATTTCCTTAGGGGATCCTGAACCATTTTTTGTTATCATTGCTTGTTAATTATCAGAATTAGGATGTAAATGGAATGAAATTTATTTATATAGGAGTGCAGACAGTAACAGGGGTTTCTGGCCAATGAGCCAGTGCCACCCAGTTACACCCATGTGGCCAATTAACCTCCTAACCCTTTTGTCTGTTGGAATGTGGGAGGAGCCCGGAGCACCTGAAGGAACCCACATGGTCATGGAGAGAATGTACAAACTCCTCATAGGCAGCTGTGGGAATTGAACTCAGGTTTCTGGTGCTGTAATAGTATTTTGCTAACTGCTGATTGTGTGGCTGGGAGATAGAAATGGGGGATCAGCTGAAATCCAGTAGACTGAAGACAATTATTAGCCTAGGATTAAAAATAACATAAGAACATAAGACAGAGAAGCAGATTTAAGCCATTTCGCCTATTGAGACTGTTCCGTCATTCAATCGTGGCTTATTTATTTCCCCCCCCGAACCCATTCTCCTGCCTTCTCCCTTTAACCTTTGACACCCTTACTAGAGAGGAGGAGAATGCAATGGAGGAGCAGGAGCAGGAGGCCTCTGTCAGTAGTAGCCTCTGTTGCTAAAGTGATCCCTGATGCCACACAAGCAGGGGTTTTGCAGGATGTTGTGAAAGATCTGAGGATCAAGGTATTTCGGATGATATTGGTTGGTGCTTCCACCAGGCATGACAATGCTGACAATGCTGATAAGAAGCCAGGCCCACTGGTGGGACGTACTGAGGCAAAGGACAACTGAATGGGGGGTCCCTTGACCAGGGAAGCGACTGGTATTTTCTGTTACAACTGTGGAGAAGGTGGACATTTCAAGTGGGAGTGTGAAGGACAGAAATCTTCGGAAAGTAAATCAGCAGTTAATCAGAGAAGAAAAGAAGTAAAACTACGGAGGGATCCAGTAAAGGAAAAGCCTGGTGTTTTGGAAAGGATATGTTCCTATACGCTCGGCAGAGGATGGTGCTCGGAGAAGCTGTGCCAGAGGGGATGGTCGGAGGTTCGATGGACTCGGAATCCGCTGAGGTCAGGTCGCTTTCACTGTGTGCTGCGTCTGCGAGGCTGGGTTCGACGGAGCTTTCATTGTGTGCTGCGTCTGCCAGGCTGAGTTGGGCGGTGCCGTGGAAGTGGGGGTATTCCCTTTTGCTGCCGGCGTGGGATGATGAGTCAATCGGGATCCTGAGGACTTGTGAAAACTGTGTGATGGTTTCTTTCAAACTTATAGTCTTTTAACATCTTTGGACTATTTTTACTGTGCCCATGGTCTTTTTTTTTGGATCAATTATGCTATTGTTTGCACTGTTGTAACTATGTGGTTTTGTGTAGGTCTTGTAGCTTTAGTTTTTGGTCTTGTTTTGTCTGGTAGGTTTGGAGCTCCTTTCCGGGGAACACGCTAAGATGGTAGCGCGATATTAATATGCAGCAGCCTCTCCAGACTCTGGATTGGGGATTGCCAAATGTTATGTGGATTTTCTGGTGTAGTCTGTTTTGTCATATGCTTTTGTGATATCATTCTGGAGGAACGTTGTCTCATTTTTTAACTGCATTGCATTTGTGGTTTCTAAATGACAATAAACTGAAATCTGAATCTGAATCTATCACTGTATGAAGGCAAATACTAAAGTACAAAACATGATTCCTGAAGGTTTAGATCTCTGATGTATTCATACGAATTGAAGGTGTTTATGCTAGAGCCATGCTAGACACAGTTTCTCAAGTTACTTTGCTTTATAGATCCTTTTACAGCTGGTATTTGATGCATTTACAATGGACACCAAGCGATATCCTTGAGATTCGGGGCCTCAGTACTGATGAGTATCCATACGATGGTGACTTGTCGTTGAAACTGGAGTTTTCAGAAGCAGATGTTGGAGTAACTGAGACGATTGACACACCACTGTTGATCTGCCCAGATGCAGTTGAAAAGGGTGTTGCTTCTATTCTTGTGGGAACGAATACTCCAGTTGTGAGAAGACGTGGGAGCCCAGAAGGAGAGAAATGGAGATAACTTTTTGAAAACTTTGTCCATTTACCCTGTGTTCAGAGCTGCTTTTGAGAAGGTGCAAGTTCCTCCTAAGCAGGATGATGAGCAGAAACAGGGAACAGTGTGGTACACCCAGTCTAAACCTGTCATGTTACATCCGGGAGGAGTAGCTAGAGTGACAGGAACCCCTAAATTTGCCAAAATGCCTAAGGAATGGAAAAGGAAATGAACTGAGAAGCTGTTGGTAGGCAAAGTTGCCTTTTCTAGTGATGAGTCTGATGCTGGCATCAGCGGAGGTTGAAGATGTTTGGCAGCACCTGCTTTAACTGAAGGAAGTTCATTTCAGTCATGGAGCAGGAGGACCATTGCCACTGGAAGACACGAGTGGGGAGTCACCCTCTAGTAGACAGGAAGGGTCACAAGTGGTGGTTGAACCTGGAGGAGCCAAAAATGGGATAAGGAGGTCTCAAAGAGTCAGGAAACCCCACAAATATGCTGGCCTATGATGCACTGGGGCAACAGAGTGTTGGGTGTATACTCCTAGTGAAATATGTCATTACCTTTTACAAATGGATTGGAGGTCCTGACATTACAAAATTCTTTTCAAAAGTGTGCTATAAATGATGGCTTGATAAATTTCAAAGTCATGAGGACATGACTATTTTTGGTGGGGAGAGAGTATGATGCCCTGGTTAACATTTTTACTGCAATGCTGTAGGTACTTTATTTGAGCAGTCTCAAAGGGTGTCTGTTCTGCTTTCAGGATGTTTGAGCTATAGATAAGGGGTTGTGATGTTCATGTTTAGGAATGTAGTGTCATCCAATCAGGGTGGTGGAATTGGGAGAAGGCTCTGGAGAACGCTAGGCAGAGAGGATTTTGGTAATGGACTCTTGTGTGGGTTGAGGTCTCTTTGACAGGAGCTGGGAGAAGACAGGAGGGAAGATGGCTGAAGATCCCATCCCAATTGCAGCAGCTGCTTTCTGTAGATGAATGGCTTGAAGAAGGATGGACTGATATTCCCATTGGGGAGCTCATTTGTTTGAAATGGATTTCGAGCAATAGTTGAAAGGTGGTCTGTGCTTTTACACAGACCGTGTCCAGTGCATGAGTTAAAGACAACTTTAAGATGAGCTCCAACTTATGTACACATTTGACTGGGTTAACTGTAATGGACCCTTTTTATTATTTTTTTCGTTTTCTTTCCTACCAACTGTTCGATAAAGCTGAAATTTGAAAATATACTTTCATTATAATTGTATGCAGTGTACAATCTATTATTTCTTGTTGATGGGTAATTGCAAGTGGCCAGCATTAACAAAGTATTCGCTCAGATCGGGGTCCGGGTTGGTGAGATATCCCAACCTCCTGGTTTTGGTGGGACCTAAGTCATATTGACCCTAGACGTACAGAGTCTGTGAAAGGTGGTTTTCTCACCGCTGAGGCCAGTGCCGTTTTGCGAGTGACTAATGAGCTGCAAATCTAGAAACGTCCAATAAAAAGGAGTTTCATATAAAATAAGTAGATAAAAGGAGCAAAGTAAGACAGGTTTTCATGGGTTTAGAAATCTGATGGTGGAGGGGAAGAAGCTATTGCTTAAATGTTGAGTGTGTGTCTTTGGGTTCCTGTACCTCCTCTCCGATGGTAATGAAAAGAGGGCACGTCATGTGTGGTGCGAGTCCTTGATGACTGATGCCCCCTTTTGAGACATTGCCTTTTGAAGATATCCTTGATGGTGGGGAGGCTAGTGCCCATGTTGGAGCTGGCTGAGTTACAACCCTTCGCAGTTTTTCCCGATCCTGTGCAGTGGCCCCTCCATTCCAGACAGTGATGTAACAATTTAAAATATTCTCCACAGTACATCAGTAGAAATTTGCTAGAATCTTTGGTGACATACCAAATTTTTAAATGAAATATAGCTGCTGGCATGCCTTCTTTGTAATTGCATCAATATGTTGGGTCCAGGATAGATCTTCAGAGATGTTGACACACTCAAATCAGCTCATCCTTTCCACTATTGACCCCTTGATGAGGACTGACATGTGTTCTTTTACCTTTCCCTTTACTGAAGTCCACAATCAGTTCCTTGGTTGTACTGATGTTGAGTATCACTCAACCAACCAATCTATTGCACTCCCAAATGCCTTTTCATCACCATCTGAAAACAATTGTTTGAACAATTGAATCCTATAGATATATTAAAAGAACTAAAACCCCAAATATTTTGCATGTGCACTGTTGCTTTTAGCTCTGAAGCAAATACATTATTTTTAATAGCATTTGTTACTTGTTAAGAGAGAGACTGGCTGTTCTGCAGACATATTACTTAGAAGAAACATTTCTTGGGTGATATCTTTGATCTTGTGGAGGGAATATCATGAAAAGAAATTGTACAGAGTTCTCACCATTTTAGACTACCCTTACCCTTACATTTTCACTACCATTATGATCTAATATTAAGTTGTCATTTAAAGTGCTGTTTCGGGCAGAGAGAAAAACAGTCAGTGTGCATTAAAGAGGTTAAGTTACATCCAAACCAGTCAATTGAGGTTCAGCTAATGATACTATATAGCAAACAATTTTTGCATTTCATTTGTCATCAATCTCTGCCAAGCTTCACTTAAGTTCCTAGTCTTCTTCCTCTGTGTTGTGCAGGCTATCATGCAGCGAAGTAATTTAAGGCAAACAAGAAATAGAAGATCAGAATCTGCAAACTACAGTGAAATCACATATTTTCTCATGAAAGTTCTTTTTCCCATTTTAAGTTGTTTGCAGATGAACATATGGAAACAGAAGTTCCTAAATCTTCATTGCTGGGCCCCTCTCCCACTTTCCACTCTGATTATAAACAATTAATTAAAACAACCTGTTTCTCAAATTTCCAGTCTCTTCTAACTTTATTGCACAAATTGCCATGAAGCAGGGAGGGAGTATAAGATTTTCTGAAAGGAGATAGAATTGTATGGAAATAATCTCCTCCAGACAAGTCCCATTTACAGGGACAGTGTTGGAAAATGTGTCATAATTTCACAGGCCTACTCCAGTTGATAAGTACAAAAGAGTTACTATATTACACTAGACTCACATTTCTTCTTGAATATGCACTAAACCAGATTATCTCAAAGTGTGTTTCTGCCCTGAATCAAAAAGTGGTAAGTTTATTTCAGTGACTTGCTATTTTATTGAACTTTTGACAGAAACTACTGTACTATTAAAGGTTAATTTATGGAAGAATGTGTTAAAATGAACATGGTTTCTCATGACACATGTAGGTAAAATATTTCATGCTCTGTATAAAGAATGGCTGAATGTGGTCTTCCAATGTTCTGGTGAAAATGCACGCATCAATAACATCACTAAAGCATATCAAGGGGACATTTTCTTATTACTGCCTGTTGGCCTTGGTTTGCATTTCAGCTGCAGTGTTTTTCTGTATTGCAATATTAGCTTCAAATGTACTTGATTGTCATTAAAGTATTAATGGATGTTCTGATGTTTTAAGAGACACAAGTAAGCTATTTTTTAAATGAGCATCGCTTGACATTTATATAACAAATGCTGTTTTAATTGTTATGTCTGTATTAAGATAGTACGGTAGTTAAGGAAAGGTGGATGGTGTGAGAGAATGCAACAATTGAATGATGCCCTGTTCTCATGAGTAAAAACATAGCGATTGGAAAATATTTAGGTTGATTGGTAATTTTTGAAGTGGCTGTGGTATTTTGATCTCTGTAAAGTATTGCATTTTGTAGATGGTATCATCTGTGCTTTTTAAAAATTCTCATAGTAGAACAGAGAAATGCATAGGCCAGAAGAGGGAGTGTATGTATCAGCAAAGTTCAACAATCAGCAGTGTTGGTCTTGAGAAGCCAAGGAAGCATTAGCTTTATACTTTGAGCTTTGCTGCTAGTGAATTGTTAATGCGTTTTATATTCTTGGAGATATCTTATTATTCATAATCTTAACTAGGTTAGCCATTTAATTATAAAGATAAGTGTAAAATGTGATTCCTGGTGAAGGATCTCGGCGCAAAACGTCGACAGTTTACTCTTTTCCATAGATGCTGCCTGGCCTGCTGAGTTACTCCAGCATTCTGTGTGTGTTGCTTTGGATTTACAGCATCTGTAGCATCTAACTACATTGTGTTCATGTAAAATATGAATTTGTTTTTCTATCACTAGTTGGCACAATTAAAAGATGCACAGATTAAACCTTGGCTTCTTTTAGTATAGTGTGATCACCTTCACCTTCTGACCAATGTTGGAAAAATATCCAAAATGGAAAAAAATACTTCGCATTTCTCTTCTCGGGCTTATTTTTCATCTGTTTGATTTATTTACCTCCAGATGGAAATTTTAAAAAAGGATTATTATAATCTTCTGTATGACCATTTGTACTATCTCCCAAGTTTCCTGATGATACAAAAGCTGGGTAGTAGTGTGAGAGGTGAAGAGGATGCAGATAGACCTAAGAGAGATAGAGACAGGCAAAGTGAATTCCAGAGAAAAATATGAGGTTATCTGTTTGGACTTAAGATAAATCAAAATAGTTGTGTTTTGTTTTCAAATAGTGGAAAGTTGATTTTTTTTTGGCATTCTATTAGATTTGGGTGTACTTGCACATAAATTGCTGACATTTATCACGTGAATGTACCTAGCAGTTAGCAACACAACAGTACATTGACCATTACTGTAATAGAATTTGAGTGTAAGGGGATGGATATCCTACTGAAATTACATAGGTTCTTGGGGGAACGCCTGGAGTATTGTGTATTGGTCTGGTCACTCTAATTCAGGAAGGTTGCACTAGCAATAGAGGGAGGCAGATTTACCTGATTAATTCCTGGAAAGAATATTTTATCATGTGAGAAACGATCAAGCAGACTGGCCAATGAATAATAAGTGATTTCATTGAATGATACAAAACCCTTGAAAGGTAGATAACTCTTCACTCAACCCTGGAACATCTGGACAGCAAAGAAACATATGTTAGGATGCTCTTTATCAACCACAGCTTGGGATTCAATGCTATCACCCCCTCAAAAACTAATCAATAAGCTTGTAGACCTTGGCTTCCTTGAGCAATTGGTTCATCGATTTCCTTACTGCAGGCCTTAGACAGCTTGGATTGACAGCGGCATCTCCTCCACAAACCCCATCAGCACAGGTGCACCACAAGGCTGCATGCTCAGCCCCCTGCTCTATTTGTTTTACACTTATGCCTGTGTGGCACAACTCTAATGCCATATTTAAGTTTGCTGATGACACCACTGTCGTAGGCTGAATCAAAGGTAGTAATGAATCAGCATGTAGGATGGAAATTGAAAATCCAACTGCGTGGTGCCACAGCAACAATCTCCTACTCTGTCAACAAGACCAAGGAGTTAATCATTGGCTTAAGGAGGAAACTGGAGGTCCATGAGCTGTTGCTCATCAGATGATCAGAGGTGGAGAGGATCAGCAACTTTAAAATCCTTGGTGTTATCAATTCAGAGGATCTATCCTGGGCCCAGCATGCAAGTGCAATTATGAAGAAAGCTCAGCAGCGCCTCTAGTTTACTAGCAGTTTGTGAGGATTTGGCATGGCATCTAAAACTTTGAGCTTATATGGTGGAGCATGTATTGACTGGTTACATCACAGGAGTCAAACTGGACATACTGGAGACAGACAGACATACTTTATTGATCCCGAGGGAAATTGGGTTTCGTTCCAGCTGCACCAACCAAGAATAGTGTAGAAATATAGCAATATAAAGCCATAAACAATTAAATAATAATAAGTTAATCATGCCAAGTGGAAATAAGTCCAGGACCAGACTATTGGCTCAGGGTGTCTGACACTCCGAGGGAGGAGTTGTAAAGTTTGATGGCCACAGGCAGGAATGACTTCCTTTGACGCTCAGTGTTACATCTCAGTGGAATGAGTCTCTGGCTGAATGTATTCCTGTGCCTAACCAGAACATTATGGAGTGGATGGGAGTCATTGTCCAATATGGCATGCAACTTGTACAGCATCCTCTTTTCAGACACCACCGTCAGAGAGTCCAGTTCCACTCCAACAACATCACTGGCCTTACGAATGAGTTTGTTGATTCTGTTGGTGTCTGCTACCCTTAGCCTGCTGCCCCAGCACACAACAGCAAACATGATAGCACTGGCCACCACAGACTCGTAGAACATCCTCAGCATCGTCTGGCAGATGTTAAAGGACCTCCATCTCCTCAGGAAATAGAGGGAGCTCTGACCCTTCTTGTAGACAGCCTCAGTGTTCTTTGACCAGTTCAGTTCATTGTCAATTCGTATCCCCAGGTATTTGTAATCCTCCACCATGTCCACACTGACCCCTTGGATGGAAATGGGTCACTGGTGCCTTAACCCTCCTCAGGTCCACCACCAGCTCCTTAGTCTTTTTCACGTTAAGCTGCAGATGATTCTGCTCACACCATGTGACAAAGTTTCCCACCGTAGCCCTGTACTCAGCCTCATCTCCCTTGCTGATGCATCCAACTATGGCAGAGTCATCAGAAAACTTCTGAAGATGTTGTAGGAGGTTGTAGAACAAAGGATCCTCCAGAAAATCCTGGCAGTTCTGGATAATGTTTCTCACCCCATGAGCAGAGGAGCACATTAGTATAAATCTAAGACAACTGTGTTGCTCCAAAAGTGCTATATGAGATCATTCTTACTCTTGGCTATCAGGCTCTGTAATGAATTAACCTATAGCTTGGGAAGTGATCTTGTAATCTTTGACTTGTAAACCTTGTACATCTTATTTTTAAGGTAACTTATATTTATTCTTTCTTACTTTTTTAATACTTGTATATCTCTGCACTTGTAATGCTATTGTGACACCGTGATTTCCTTTGGGATCAATAAAGTATCTATCTATCAGTTTTGGAACACTGCAGAGAGGTGAAGATCAGCTATGAGCTACTGATTGCTGGACTAGACATGAGGGTTCAAATGGCATGGTTCTATTTCTAATTCTTAAGTTCTTAGGTATTTTGTGATGCATTTGGCATTGAGAGATGGGATTAAGAAATTTGAGATTACATCAGGGTTGCATATAGAAGATGCTTGGAGAACTCTGTGATACAAGAAGTGAAGAGTTGCCATTGGCAATATATTTTGAATTGCAGCTTTGATACTGAATAGTTAGTCACCGGAGAGCACCTGTTTACTAGCAATAAAACTGGTTGGAATGATATTTGTCTTTCTATTTGAATGATTTTGATATTCAGTTGTTCTGAAGTATGTTGAGCAGCTCTTTGTATGTAAATGTTCTCAGCATGCCAGTACATATGTTATTTCATATCTATCACATAATTTTCTGCATGTTAAAATATATTCAGAAACTGTAGAATTAGGTGTAGTTCTAATAATTAAAAATCAAGATCAAAGCATAAAAAATAAACTATTTCAATGGTGCTGTTTCTAACAGTTGCTAATAGGTGCGTTCAAAAATTAGCCGCATAGTTAAGCATGAATTATTAATTATGGATTTGCATTTGTTAATGAAGTGTGTAAGCGTGATTGTATACGAACAAGTCCTTTTGTAAAATGAAAGTTGCTAGCAGTTTCTTTCAAAATGAAGGTCAAAGGCTATTGCTCCATTGAGGAAACACTTGAGAGGAGACAGCAGGTGGCTGTTTGGTAACTCACATAGATAATAAGCATCGATGCAGTTGCTCCTTTGATTTAGCCATGGACCTTGCTTGGCTTTAGACATGGTCCTTTGAAGAGGAAATTGTCTTTCTATTTATGATGAATTCTCAAAAAGGGGGATGTCAGGTCTATTTCCGAGGTGCTTTTCGGATAGAGATTATTGTTTTCTAGATTTGGAGGAGCTGACAAGTGATACAATTATGTTCTATAGTTTAGAATCTAATTCTTGAAATCATCTTTGAAAGTTAAAAATAAAAACTTCCATTAGTTTGTCGTGGATTTGCTACTAGTTGCTGTGTATTTTAGTATATTTTTCTACTGATTAGCGCAGATAGTTCAAATAGAAATATTAATGTAATTTATATGAATTAAACATTATGTCTATTCACCTAGA
Source organism: Hemitrygon akajei (assembly GCF_048418815.1). Classification (NCBI taxonomy): domain Eukaryota; kingdom Metazoa; phylum Chordata; class Chondrichthyes; order Myliobatiformes; family Dasyatidae; genus Hemitrygon; species Hemitrygon akajei. The sequence continues at coordinate 21,421,642 of NC_133125.1, read as the reverse complement.
TGCATTCATTGTTTGAAATGTTGTGATTTGAGTTGTTAATCCGATGAAAATAGTTAGTTGAGAATGCGAGTCAAAGTTACTCTGCATATTTTTACAACACCAGTTTTGTGTTCAAGTTTTTGACTACCACAGTTTTCTTTGTTTTACTGAATTGAGGTGTTAAATATTTGAATTTCTGCTTTATATATTGGATCATCCCACACTTTGAATAGGTATTTTTCTCTCTCAGAATTGTAACTGCACAGCAAATTCCCAGTATGAAACACAGGGTGCAGTTACAGCAAATGGCTTTAGGACATACCGTAATAATCAACTCTGAAGAAGGTTTTAAAATCAGCAAATATTTATCATGGGAATTAATTCATTATCAGCGTTTTGCGAATCATTGTATTTTTAAAATGTGTTAGTACAGATTGGCTAGTAATGCCCTGTGTAATACTGGATCAACCAGCATTGTGGTGCACTTACTAGAGTTTGTAACAAAAATAAAACAGCTTAACTTTTTGGATGTTGCATCTTCCTTGAATCAATATTGGGGATGGGTCTTAATTACTTACATGTTTGCAGATGCTGACATATTACTGCATATTTCTGCATTATGGATTTTTCAGATTTCCAGCACTGGCCATGTTTTTATCTGTTTCAGCAATTACTAAAAGAAATTTGACTAAAAGGATTATATAGGACCATAAAAATTTGACGTTAATATCCTTATTTTTAATTTCAGAAGCATTGATCTTGTCTGAATGATTTATAGTTCTATCTTATGTTGTAATGAACAAAATAAAATGGATAGCATTTTATCATACAAGAGAATTATCTGGGCCCCTCAAACACATTTAGGAGTTAGTTGTGATGTAAATTAGCTCAAGTTATGTAAGCATATCCATACATTATACAATTTTAACACATTTTTATTGTTCTCAAATAGGCTTAAACAATGATGATGATCTATATCATATGGGATGAATTTCTTTCCTATTTGTTCTCCAAATGCTGTAAAAGGTCAAAAAATCAAATGGGTAAATAAAAAAAAGGTTTCTCTTTTTCAGACTTTCCATTCGTTTTCTGTCTGACTGTTTTCATTTTTTTAGATAAATAAATTCTTGTAGCATTGTGTCTCATTGCTATCCACAATGGTTGCTAGGATACCAGTGCTTTCCTTTATCCACCATGTCTTCCTTTCTCATTGCAATAACTGCTTGTGTGAACATGGTGGAGCACCATTCAGCTTTATCCCACGATGCAGTGGTAAAGGAATCATTGTTCTGGAAAATTTAACAACGCATCTATGCCTTCCTTTAGGCACTGTCCAACAGAGCTTCAAAAAATCATGTATTATGTTACAAGAAGTTGGTGCAGGTGTATGCCATTCAGCTCTTCTAACCTGTGCCACAACTCAAAACTATAGCTGAATTTTCATTTTACACTTCCCCAGTATCTATGATTATCATTAATGCTTATAATTGTCTTGATGTTTGTCTTGAATTTACTCAGTACTGTACCTAGGTTGAAAATTATTACTAATTCCCAGTAAGTTACTTTATTTTGAACGATGCACTTTCATTGACGAGTCCTGACGAAGGGTTTCGGCCCGAAACGTAGACAGCGCTTCTCCCTATAGATGCTGCCTGACCTGCTGTGTTCCACCAGCATTTTGTGTGTGTTGCTTGAATTTCCAGCATCTGCAGATTTCCTCGTGAATGCATTTTCATTGTTGCTTTGCATTTGGAAGCATCCTTGATCCAATTAATAAGATTTAAGCCAATTTAAGACTACAAATCATGAATGAAAAATCTGCTGCCTTTGACATTTCTCTATCTGCAGCCAAACTCAACAGGTTAACTCAGCGTAACACAGGGTTCCATTGCTTAGAATCATTCATAAGTCGGGAATGAGCAGATGGAAGAGTGAGCAGGCACAGGAAGTAAGCTGCCAGCTAGCCTCACTGACTCAGTAAGTGAGTGAGTCTGCTGAGCATTCCAGCTCTTCTTGGATCGACCCAGCCTCCTATCTATTAGTTGGTGGTGGGAATGAGAGAGAAGGCATGTGGAAATGCCTCATTTGCACCTGGCAGAAGATGCCTGCAGCCCCATCCATTCTGCTGTCTTTCAAATGCTTGTTCATATGTTTGGGGTGTCCATAAGTCAGGCATTCATAAGCTGTGCAGGATCTGTATCCTCACTTTAAGGATTTTATTTGATGGGAATTTATTCAGTGGTAGACAGAGAAGGATAAATCAACAAGTAGCATTACTGACCATCAGTAAATTGGTTCTCAGCCTTGAAATCAGCATTTTTTCCTGCACATCTGATTATCTGAAAGCTTCCAATCAGTACGTTGAATTAAAGTGTACATTTACCCCTGAATTTATCTTGCGCAATTGCTATTTTGTGTTACAATAAAATAACTTAATTACACAATTTTCATCTTGCCAAAATTAATGACAGTGGGAAAGCAGTTGTATTGACTGATAAGGTCAGTTTTAACCTATTAGACAAGTTTAAGATGAAGCTTTAAGGCTAGCAGAATAATAAAAGCAATAAGTGCTAATCCTCAACAAAAAGTTATTAAAATTTTCAGTCCATATATTAATGTATTACATTGAAGGACATAGATTAAGTTGCATGTGCTGGACATCATGGGCTATTTCTGCCAACAGGCTGTCCACTAATTTGCAAACTACCTGGAGTAGCCTGATGCAATTTTTGATATGTTGAAATAAAAAAGCAACTTCAAAAGGAGTAGAGATGGTACGAAACAAAAGCATTGATGCATTACCTGAAAGACGGGAAAAATTCAAATAAGTTTCAGACATTATATCCAAATCATGATTGGGTTGTCAGAAATTTTATTAATGTTCTTGGCTTCCTATGCATAATGCCACTGGAAACATGTTGAAGAAAATCACGGCCGCGAGCGTGATTTCTGGAGTCCAACCAGGCAGTGCAAAATTCAACGTTTTTACCTATTTATGAAACAGAACTCTTGCTCTGAGAACAGACTGAGAGTTCAGTCTGTTTCATAAACAGGTATATGTAGTTCATATATATGTAGTTTCATAAGTACAGTGAAATTATTTAAAAAAGGTAAGCAACAATTTATTATGAAAGTTTAAGTTATTTAACGTATTATCAGTGTGTTAACAATTTTAACTTTATGATTTCTTTTTTAATATTAAATTTCGTTCATGTCAAAAACATTCAATTTAAAGTTTTGAATTTAAAGGCTGCTTTACAAGATAAGAGCCCATGGTATTAATGGAAAGATACTAGTGATAGAATATTATTAAGGTACAGCACAGAAACAGGCCATTCGGCCCATCTAATGTGCGGAACCATTTAAACGGCTTAAACTAGCATGGATAGAAGATTGGCTGACTGGCAGGAAGCAGTGAGTGGGAATAAAGGTGGCTGGTTGGCTGCCAGTCACTTGTGGTGTTCCGTAGGATCAGTGTTGGAGCGGCTTCTTTTCACATTATATGTCAATGATTTAGATGATGGAATTGGTGCAAGTTTGCAGATGATGCGTAAATAGGTGGAGGAGCAGGTGTTGTTGATGAAGCAGGGAGTTTGCAGAAGGACTTAGATTGAGAGCATGGGTAAAGAAATTAGCAGTTGGAATATAGTGTAGGGAACTGTATGGCTATGTACTTTGGTAGGAATAAAGGGGAAAAATTGAAAATGGGGAGAAAATTCAAAAATCAGAGGTGTAAAGGGACTTGGCAGTCCTTGTGCAGGATCCCCTTAAGGTTAAATTATATTTTGAGTTAGTGCTTTACATCCATCAGGTCCAACCTTGTGCAACACCTTATTGGTAATAATAACCCAGACCTTCTGGTTCTGCTAATAAGTCTCATATTTCTACATTGGATGGTGCAGGGAAAGAAATCCAGGCGCTAGGACTGAAAGTTAGTGGTTTTAATTGGAATTTCTACACTGGCAGAATTCTTCAGGATTCAATCCATTGACATTGATTATTCAAGCAGAAATAAACATGCATGCACTAAGAAAGTGAATTTTGCTTCTATTGTATCAAAGCATTTTGAAGTTTTAATAATGACAACTGTGGAGATAAAAAGGGAAAGTCGCAAAGAATGTCAAAACTTGTAAAGCAGCTTTAAATCAATTTTAGATGTAACTGCATAAGAGTGATCTATTCATTGATTTTAAGATGCAGTGTGTGGTTACCATTTAGGTCTGTCATTTACAGATTCTGTTACCTTTTGATGCAAGGTCATTGATGCCAATAATTGTCCTGGTCAAAGAATAATCTTGTTAGTTATTGTATCAGGAATTTATTTGAAAATTTATGGAACTATGGAAATGTAATAAGCATGTTGTATTATCCTTGTGGCTAGGTGCTCATTTAATGTTTTGACTATTTTATCTCTAATTTCACTGTCACTTAAAATTAAGTTTTTAACATGTTTGACCTTTTATGCTCTTTAACTTATTGAATTTAATGTTAGCTGCACTAATATTGAATGTACCTTTTGACATTCTTCATCAGATTCTGGTATTCCCCTGAGTCTTTCTCTTTTTATTTCTCCTGTAATCTTTTCAGTAGTTTGTTTCCTTTGGTCTCTTTGATCTCCTTCAGCTATGCAGTCCTCTCAACTCTTCCAATCCTGGAAATTATTAAATTACCTTATCATTGTCAATCACATTCTGAAGTTCACCATCTTTCTTTTTACTCTTTATTTCTTTGAAGACACTCCTTAAACCAATTTCTTCATCTATGTTTTAGTCATGCACTGTAATATCTCCTGAAGCAGCTTGATGTCAAAATCTATTTAATAATATTTCCATGAGGGGCCTTAATATGTTTTGCAAACTAGAAGTTTCAAGTAATTTAACAAATATTATTATATTGAAAATCATAGCACTACAATTCTGTGTTCATGTTTACACCAGGCAAATTAATGAGCTTGACAATAACTCTGGGCTTTCTGAGATGGTTAACTTTTTAACTGCTCCATATCTTAATTTTCTTGCTCTCTGTAATGAGAGGTCATGAGCTGTGATTAAAACTGAACAAGCTGGTCCAGACCTCTGCAATTCCTGATACAATATCTAACAACTGCACCCTCAATAGTGAGGTTAATTATAAACTGCTTTCTTCTTGGCCTTTTAGGTAAGGTGGCAATTTAGCATAATTAACACAGTTTTGGCAAAGCTCACAAATTGTAATAAATACCTCTGTCATTTGCTTGTGTTATTGTTTATTAACTTGGACAATCATAATTTGTAATCTTTAAATAGGCCAAGGTTGACTGGAAAGGGACACTAGCGGGAAGGACGGCAGAGCAGCAGTGGCTGGAGTCTATGCAAGAAGTGAGGAAGGTGCAAGACAGATATATTCCAAAGAAGAAGAGATTTTCGAATGGAAAAAGGATGCAGCTGTGGCTGACAAAAGAAGTCAAAGCCAAAGTAAAAGCAAAGCAGAGGACATACAAGGAAGCAAAAATTAGTGGGAAAACAGAGGATTGGGAAGTTTTTAAAAGCTTACAAAAGGAAACTGGTAGTAGTCTCTCGAAGTCCGAGGAAGACGAATGTATTGCGCAGTTAACGTCTGTGGGCATGCATATGACTTCTGAGGCCGAAGTCCGAAGCACAGATACGGTTGCAGATGGGGCAAGGAACACCGCCTGTTGGGGCAGGAGCATAGATTGCGCTACTTGGACCGATCAGCAGCAGTGTGTTCGAGATCGCAGGGCTGAAGGTTGTTGAGCTGCTCATGGACTGGGCTCTGGGGAATCTGGTCGAGTACTGACTGGTTGACAGTAGAGGGGCGGTTCAGGAGCTGACTGAAGTGTTCCTTCCATCTGATGTTGATGCCCTCTTTGTCCTTGATAAGCGAGGATCCATCTGCAGAAAGCAGAGGAGCTATGCTTGACTTTGAGGGACCAAAGACAGACTTGATGGCGTTGAAGAACTGCTTGGTGTTGTTTGTGTCAGCATAGTGCTGAACCTCATCCGCCTTCTTATTCCACCATGTGTCACGCATTATACGGATTTCCCTTTGAGCGAGTGCCTGATAGGACTTGAATCTGTCCTTTTTGCAGGTAGAGCTCGGGTCATCCTGCCATTCTTTGAATGCCTTGTTCTTCTTGGTGAGTAAGTCATCGATGGTGGTACTATTCTCATTGAACCAATCTTGGTGGGTGCGCTTTCTGCGGCCTAGGGTTGATTTTGCCATTTCAGTTATGGCATTTTTGAAGTGGCTCCATTTCTGGATTGGGTTACCCGTGAGTGGCTGGTTTGTTGATAGTTTCTGTTTAAGAGTATTTTGAAATTTGCGTAGACACGAAGGATGCTGAAGTTTGGAGGTGTTAAAGGATGGCCGTACTGCCTTTGGACTCTTTTTGTGAGATTGAACGATGTGTAGCTTGAGGGTGGTGCAGAGGAGTCTGTGGTCCGTCCAACACTCTGCTCCTCGCATGGCTCGTGTAACGACTACGTCTCGGATGTCACGTTGATGCACAATGACATAATCGATCAGATGCCATTGTTTTGATCTAGGGTGCATCCATGTTGTCTTGAATTTGTTGGCCATTCTGAACACTGTGTTCGTGATAATGAGATCATGCTCTTCACATTTGCTGAGAAGCAGAAGGCCATTGCTGTTCATCTTCCCAACTCCGTGTCTGCCAAGCACTCCACTCCACTGATCATGGTCTTGGCCGACTTGGGCATTGAAGTCTCCCAGCAAGATCAGCTTATCACTGGCCGGCACTGAGCGCAGGATGGAGTCAAGGTCGGCGTAAGACTGCTCTGTGGTTTCAGTAGGGCTGGTCAGGGTGGGGGTATAGGCACTAATGATAGTTGCATGTCGGTTTTGGCTGAGGGGCAGACGTAGCTTCATCAGTCTTTCGCTGATGCCAACAGGCAGGTCGGGGAGCTGTTTCATCAGGGTACTCCTTATGGCGAAGCCCACTCCGTGGATCCTGTCTTCGTTCTGTGCCCTTCCTCTCCAGAAGAAGTCGCAGCAGCTGGCAAGCTCAGTGATGGATCCCTCATCTGCAAACCTGGTTTCACTCAGCGCTGCGATGTCAATGTTGTAGCGAGCAAGTTCTTTACCAATGAGAGCTGTTCTCCTCTCAGGTCTTGCAGTGTTTTCCTTATCCATTTAAGGTGCGAATGTTCCATGCTCCTATACAGAGAATCTTTTTCTTTTGATTTTGATTTCGACCGCAATGATTGGGTGATCCGTCAGTCGCGGTTAACTGGCCCGATGATCTAGGGCAGGTGATGTTTAGGCCACCTTTTCTAGGCCCCTCCCTGATTACAAGGTGGACAGCGTTGTCCTAAAAAGGGCTGCCCAGTCACCCTGGATGCTGCCGGACTCCCCTACTGCCCTGGGTTCAGAGGAGAACGACCATCTGTCCAAGGGCCGCCTACGTGCAGGTTTGCAACTGCAACTCAGTGGTCACCTCCACCTGTTGGTTCACTGCTCTCCCATCGCCGTAGGGATTTTTTGAAGAGAGAAAGAAGACGAAGATGCACAACACAAGGACCTGTGCATGAAAGATATTATAGTGAAAAAGCCTTAGCACGGAGACAGTCCTACTCTCTCGGCCTCGGAGGTCAGGATCCACTGGCACGAAGATCGTCACACATGGTGGCCTCTTCGGCTGCAGGAGTTGCTGGATAATAGATTGATGAAGTCCTCCCTATTGACCACCTACGGGACTCTGGCTCCGGATTTCTTCTCAGGGTTTACTCCCATACTCCCATAGCCTTTTTCATGATTGGGCATGGCCGCAAGGCAGCGGAGGTTTTAAAATCAGAGTCTCCCTTCTCCTAGGTGGGCAGTCAACCAGGACTAACGAGCCCCACCTGCCCGAAGGAAGGAAACAAAAGGAAACTAAGAAGGTCATTAAGAAGGAAAAGATGAACTATGAAAGGAAGCTAGCAAATAATATCAAAGAGGATACTAAAAGTTTTTTCAAGTATATAACGAGTAAAAGACAGATGAGAGTAGATATAGGACCGATAGAAAATGATGTTGGAGAAATTGTAATGGGAGATAAGGAGATGGCGGAGGAACTGAACGAGTATTTTGCATCAGTCTTCACTGAGGAAGACATCAGCAATATACCGGACATTCAAGGGTGTCAGGGAAGAGAAATATGCGCAGTCACAATTACGACAGAGAAAGTACTCAGGAAACTGAATAGTCTAAGGGTAGATAAATCTCCTGGACCAGATGGAATGCACCCTCATGTTCTGAAGGAAGTAGCAGTGGAGATTGCGGAGGCATTAGCAATGATCTTTCAAAAGTCGATAGCTTCTGGCCTGGTTCCGGAGGACTGGAAGATTTCAAATGTCACTCCGCTATTTAAAAAGGGGACAAGGAAGCAAAAAGGAAATTATAGACCTGTTAGCTTGACATCGGTGGTTGTGAAGTTGTTGGAGTCGATTGTCAAGGATGAGGTTATGCAGCACCTGGAGGCATATGACAAGATATGCAGAACTCAGCATGGTTTCCTTAAAGGAAAATCCTGCCTGACAAACCTAGTGCAATTTTTTGAGGAAATTACAAGTAGGCTAGATAAGGGAGATGCAGTGGGTGTTGTGTATCTGAATTTTCAGAAGGCCTTTGACAAGTTGCTGCACATGAGGCTGTTAAACAAGATAAGAGCCCATGGAATTACAGGAAAGTTACATACATAGATACAGCATTGGTTGATTTGCAGGAAACAGAGTGGGAATAAAGGGATCCCATTCTGGTTGGCTGCCGGTTACCAGTGGTGTTCCACAGGGGTCTGTGTTGGGGCCGCTTCTTTTTACGTTGTATATCAATGATTTGGATTATGGAATAGATGGCTTTGTGGCTAAGTTTGCAGATGATGCAAAGATAGGTGGAGGGACTGGTAGTGCTGAGGAAACAGAGAGTCTGCAGAGAGACTTGGATAGATTGGGGGAATGGGCAAAGAAGTTGCAAGTGAATTACAGTGTCGGAAAGTGTACGGTCATGCACTTTGGTAGACGAAATAAACGGGCAGACTATTATTTAAATAGGGAGAGAATTCAAAGTTCTGAGATGCAATGGGTCTTGGGAGTCCTCGAGCAGGATATCCTTAAGGTTAACCTCCAGGTTGAGTCAGTGGTGAAGAAGGCGAATGCAATATTGACATTCATTTCTAGAGGAATAGAGTATAGGAGCAGGGATGTGATGTTGAGGCTCTATAAGGCACTGGTAAGACCTCACTTGGAATACTGTGTGCAGTTTTGGGCTCCTTATTTAAGAAAGGATGTGCTGACATTGGAGAGGGTTCAGAGAAGATTCACTAGAATGTTTCCGGGAATGAAAGGGTTAACATATGAGGAACGTTTGACCGCTCTTGGACTGTACTCCTTGGAGTTTAGAAGAATGAGGGGGGACCTCATAGAAACATTTCAAATGTTGAAAGGCATGGAGAGTGGATGTGGCAAAGTTGTTTCCCATGGTGGGGGAGTCTAGTATGAGAGGACATGACTTGAGGATTGCAAGGCGCCCATTCAGAACAGAGATGTGAAAATTTTTTTTTTAGCCAGAAGGTGGTGAATCTATGGAATTTGTTGCCACGGGCGGCCGTGGAGGCCAAGTCATTGGGTGTATTTAAGGCAGAGGTTGATAGGTATCTGAGTAGTCAAGGCATTAAAGGTTATGGTGAGAAGGCGGGGGAATGGGACTAAAGGGGAGATTGGATCAGCTCATGATGAAATGGCGGAGCAGACTCGATGGGCTGAATGGCCAACCTGCTCCTTTGTCTTATGGTCTTAATTAGCAGAATGATAGAATATAAGAGCAGAGCTACAATGGATGTTTCAGTGATTCCCCAACTTTTAAAAAAGATTGGGGAAGATGAGAAAGACATTAATGGCAGGAATACAAAAAGATTGAGCTGAAATTATTTTCTTTGGAAAAGTGACTGAAAGGAGCCTCAATTACGGTATATTTATTAGTAGAAGGATTGGCAGTAAGAATGGGAAATTGTTTTCACCCAAATGGAGTTAGGAAATGCAGGTCAATGCCTGACAAGGTGGTAGAGCTGAAACCCTCTACAGTTAAAAAGATTTTAAGTGAATACTTTTAATCAAGTGCAAGAGGCTGGGCATAAGTCTGGGAGCTCTTCTTTTGGACAAGCAGGGGCATAATGTGCTTAATACCCACCTCCCTCGATGTGATAAGAAACTGGAGTTGGTATTGAGTTATTATTGTCACATATACCAAAATGCAGTGAAAGGTTTGTCTTGCGTACTGTCATACCGATCAAATCATTGCACAGTGCATTGAGCTGGAATGAGGTAAAACAATTACAATGAAGAATAAAGTTCAAAAGCTATCGAAATAGTGCAGTGCAAGAAAAGTGTGAGATCTAGACTGAGGCCAAGAGTCCATCTTCTTAAACAAGAGGTTCGTTCAAGAGAGTGATAACCGTGGGATAGAAGCTGTACTTGAGCCTACGTGCTTTCAGGATTTTGCATCATCTGCCAAATGGGAGAAGGTAAGAGGAAAGATTGTATAGTCACGAACAAGAGAAAATCTGCAGATGCTGGAAATCCAAGCAACATACACAAGATGCTGGAGGAAACCAGGAGGCCAGGCAACATCTATGGAAAAGAGTACAGTTGACATTTCGAGTTGAGACCCTTTAGCCGGACTGGAGAAAAAAAGATGAGCAGGCAGAGTTAGAAGGTGGGGGAAGGGGAGTGGTGAAGTAAAGAGCTGGGAAGTTGATTGGTGAGAGATATATACAGGGCTGGAGAGGGGGATATCTAATAGGAGAGGACAGAAAGCTATGGAAGAAAGAAAAGTGGAACACCAGAGGGAGGTGATGGGCAGGCAAGGAGATAAAGTGACAGAGGGAAAAGGGGATGGGGTATGGTGGGGAGAGGTGGGAATTCCCAGAAGTTTGAGAAATTGATGTTCACGCCATTAGGTTGGAGGTTACCCAGTCAGAATATAAGTTGTTGCTCCTCCAACCTGAGTGTGACCTTATCATGACAGTAAAGGAGGCAGGCGATTGACATATTGGAAAGGAACACCGTATATTCTGTCTAGATAGCCCCCAACCTGCTGGCAAGTTTTTGAACTTCCGGTAATGCCTGCCCCTCTTCACCATTTCCCATCCCACTTTCACCTATCATCTTGGGTTTCTCCCTCTCCTCCCCCCACCTTCTATCTCCACTTGCTCATCTTTTTTCTCCAGTCCAGCTTAAGAATCTTGACCCGAAAGATTGACTGTACTCTTTTCCATGTATGCTGCCTGGCCTGCTGAGTTCCTCCAGCATTTTGCATGTGTTGCAAAGATTGCCTTGGGTGGGTTGGGTCTTTGATTGTGCTGGCTGCTTTATTGAAGAAGCGTGAAGTAGAGACAGAATCCAGAGATGGGAGGCTGGTTGCTTTGATGTGCTGAACTGTGTCCATAACTCTGCAGCTTTTGCAGTCACATGTAGAACAGTTGCCATACCAAGTTGTTATGCATCCAGATACAATGGTTTCTATGGTACATTGATTAAAAATCAGTACAAATTGTTGGAGAGTTGATAACAATGATAAAGTGAAGGCTACACTGAGGCAGGAGGTTAAATATTGTGGTAGTGTGCATTGTGTTGCTTTGAAAATCCAAAGTGCCTCCAGCTTTAAGCTGCTGGAGCTATTTTGAATCTATACAATTTTGCATGATTACAGTACTGTACAACATCATTGTACAACACCACTGAGGGTTTCCTTGATGTGAAGTTAGAACTTTGTCACCTTAAGGACTGTGCACTGATCACTTCTATCATGAGCAAACAAATCTGTCACAGGTAGATTGTTACAGATGATGTAATTTTTTCTCTCATATAGGTGCACTGATTACCTACTGTAATTGTTTTTTTATCCCCTTCAGAATTCAGACAGCTTGGTCATTGGTATTTTGTCCAGCCACTCCTGGTGATGGACAGTTTTGTCCCTTACCCTGAGTACATTCTGTGTCTTTGCTGCTTTCAGTGCTTTTTTCAAGTATTGTATAACATGGAGGAGCTCTCATTCATCAGCTGAGGTATAATGGCAGGTTGTATTCAGGTGGTGTTATCATTGCTCTTCTGAGATCTGATGTCAAGAATCTTAATGCATGTTTTGGTGACATTGTATGTCTCACTAAGGTGAGTCTGTGATACCATATCATGGGACAGGTGTGATTCTGTGACAGTTATCCCAATTTAGACATCATTTCCCTTATGTTGCACTGGGCTAGGAGCAGCATCGTCATTTCTGAATTTGGTGTTGAGGTGGTCAAACCAAACTTAGCGATAGTGTATGATTTGCATGGGCTTTTCAGAGGCAACCAAGGTGAAGTATGGAGTTACATAATGGCCAAACTCGTAGGAATATAGGTTTCCTCTCATTAAGGATATAAGTGAACTTGCGACCACTTTTGAGACGATTCCTGAGACGATTGTGATTTTCAAACTTCAGTTCACTAACTGAATTGAAATTCCAGCTGCTGTGATTGTATTTGAACCAGACTTTGGATTGATCTTTCAAGTGACTGAATTACAGGCCTGGTAACCAAACCTCTGTACCTCTCAGTTGGAGTAGGATGGAGGTTTAAAGTCACAAACAGCTGAAAGCTCTCAGTCACCTTTGCAGACTACTTGTGGGATTTTAGTGTGTGAGAAGTGGTAACTATATTTGCCTTAATTACAGGAAGTTCACTTAGAAAATGACTCACTAGCTAACAATTAACTTGGGATATTTTCAGAATGTCAAATATAGATTGCCAATTATTTGTTATTACAATGAAATCTGTCTCTACCCTTTGAATTTCTGCATTACCTTGCAATTCGATAACATCAAATCATAAAGTACAATTAACTCCCACATCAGTAGTGACAGAGTTGTCATAATTAGTATGTCATTCTTGTGCAGTATGTGTTCTGTTGACAAAATGCTAGACTAAAAGGGCAAAATTGTTCTTTTTGTTAAGGTGCCTTAGTGGCCATAAAGTCACCATAAGCTTTGTGGTAATCTGAAAAATGAAAATGTCAGGTCATTCTACATAAACTAAGCTAATGAAGTTGACTGATATTATATATTGAAAAATCTCAAGCACATTTTACTCAGGTGCCCATATTCTTTTCACAGGAATTCTTAATCCATCAGAAGCATTTTTTACAAGCCCTAGTACAGGGCAATGTCTAAAACACAATTGTCCTGCATTACCTGTTTGATTGATAAATGACAAGTACTGCCTTGCTTTCAAGAAAATCAATTTGTCATATAATAGTACAAGCTTGAGGAAAATCAATGTCTCTTATGAGTGAGAAGATAATGTTAGACAGAACCACTTTCAGTTTGTTATTATAGCCTTGACCTTAATTCTACAGCTACTTAGTTAAATGTTTTGTAATGCTTCTTTTAGAAATATAATCCATCAATCACTTTGTGCAAGTTTTATTCCAATTGTCATATATAGTTCCTGTTTGCATGGAATGGATCAAAATAGATCTTGATCACAAATATAAACTTTTAGAGTTTAGAATTTCTTAAAAGTATGCTCCAGTCAAGGGGCTTGCTATAACCTAAGTAAATTTGCCCATTTACCACCATGAGATTGTCTAATTTTAAATCAGATCATAGGTAATTTGTGCCTCAGTGCCATTTACTTCATAACTAAAATAAAACTAAACCTTGAAGTTTCAGGTCGATTCTATTTCCACAAGTATTTTTGGAAGTGAATTCCAGATTTCACCCTTTTATGGATAGAGAACAGTGTTCTTAATTTGATGATTGAAAGTTCCTTCTCTGATTTTCAGATTATGCTGCTAAAAGATGGATTTCCACACTAGAGGAAATATTTTATTTTTTCATCTATTTTATTGAATCCTTGATTCATTATAATTAATGCAAGTAGATTACTCAATCTTCTACACTCAGGATATTTAAGTCAGATTCATAGACAATGCTCTCAAAATTCACATATTCCATGGCATGATTTAAAACATTAAAACATTGTACTGTTTTCTTATGGTGCTTAGTAGGGTAAATGTTTCCTCTGTGTGGCATATCTAGAATGGGGTTGTGTGAAAATTAAGGTAATCCAGGAAGAAATTTCTTTATTCACGTAAAAGTGATTCTTTAGAATTATTTACCCAACAGGGCTGTGGAGGCTATGTTGTTGAATATATTCAAAGCGGAGTTTTAGACATTATTGGAATAAGCCAATTTATAGGATCACACAAAATGCAGGACTGCTGAAGGGTCTCGGCCAGAAACATCAACTGTACTCTTTTCCAGAGATGTTGCCTGGTCTGCTGAGTTCCTCCAGCATTTTGTGTGTTGCTTGGATTTCCAGTATCTGCAGATTTTCTCTTGTTTGTGATAGGATATATAGGATTTGGACAGGAAAGTGCCATTAAGGTAAAAAAAAGAACCATAATCTTACTAAATGGCAGAGTAAGCAGCAGGTGCTGAATGGTGTAATGAATTTTTAATTTTTTCCCGATATCAGTGTCTTGAAATCCATTTCATGAGAAAAAAGATGTGCTGATTATGATCACACTCCTATTGGTTATGTTTGCTTAGCATATATTGATTGCTATGTCTTCTATGACAGAACCTGGACTACATTTTAAAAGTCGATAATTGGTTGCATTGAGCCTATGAAAGACATTAGAAGAATGTAAGCTTTCCGTACACTTGATGCTAAACTGAGTTTGAGAGTCTTTTGTTTCTGCAGTCACACGTGGCTTTTGAATGTGAAGGTATATTGAAGTTTAAAGAGCTTCAGAAATTATGATCAATGTATCTACAATTTCCTTACCTGTGATAGAACAGTTTGTAGAGATTGGCTTTTTTTCCAATAATTTTTTTTTGAATTAACTGAAACATGCACTGTGTTAGGACTGTCACTGCAAACTTTCACTGAAGCAAAAATAGTTTTGAGTTTTATTTGACATTTCTAATACTGAGATACTAATAGATTTCAAATGATATAGTTTTCATATTTCTACATATTGTCAAATTGATTTTTGGAATATTGAAATTATTGAAAATCTCTATATCAAGCGTTGCTATTTTTTAATGTAGCTAAGTCTTTTGTTTCTTAATCTTTCAAGTTCATGTCTAATTAACATTATGGTACATTGCACTCACCGGGAAAGCTGCTCTTTTAATCTTCTTTTTGAATTGGTGGAAGATAATGTAATTTCAGTTCTATACAGTGAAAAAAAAGTGTGGTGATTTAAATGTTTGTGAATAAAATGAAAATAGTTAAAGTTGAAGATGAAAGAGTCCTTGGAATCTTCACAGACTTGTGGCTTACCAATGCTCATTAATACTCAAAGAAATTATTGAATGTTGAAATCACTGCCAAGCAGAATGTATGGGATTAAATTACAGTGCCCTTGTGAAACTGTTAGGTTCAGATTGCTTGACAAAAAAAAGGAGATATTCAAATACTAGTGGCAGCGACAATGAGACAGTCTTGGAAATGATTGAGAGTCATTTAAGCTCAGTTTCTTACTTTTTTCCATAGATTAAACTTAGTTTGTTAAACTGGAACATCTTATGAGCACCAGGGTTCCAACTTTTATGATTGAAATTTTATAGTTCAGCCACAGTTTATAATTGAAAGTAAAAATTAATGCAAAATAACTGCTATTATAACAATCAAAATATTACATTGTTTAATTGCCAAATTATTAGAGTAGAATTTATACAGAATTGTTGCTTGATTCAGGATGCAATTTCTATGTTTTGCACCTGAAGCACAAAAAAAGGAATCATGGTAGCTTTTGATATCCTTATTCCTTATATTCCAAGTAAACGAAATTGAAAATAATGTCCACTTTGCTGGAACTTCAATGTGTATTATTATTATTATTATTATTTTCATTATTATTTATGAATATCACCTTTTTAAAAAATAGTTTCTGAAAAATCTTGTGAGGAAAATTATATGTCAGTTTTTTTTTGTAATATTAAAACCTGCTTTTGTAGAATGCTGGTAATCTTAACTTTTGAAAAAAGGGAATATAACAAAGGGATGTCCAGAACAATGCAGGCAGAGGTTCTTCAACAGTTGTGTAAGTTACAGAGTTTTACTTCAATTAATTTCGTATCTACTGTTAAATCATTTGCATAAGATAGATCATAAACAGTCCTAATTATATCCATTATGACTATTCCAGGTAAATGGCTCTCTCTTCATAATAATTAGGGTTCAACGCACCTGGGAAGTAGAACTTCAACATTCACTTCCAGATAATCAATGGAGTAAAATTTATTATTTAGTCAATAATTCATCTGTCTGCACACGCCATATCTTAATTCAGTTTAAGATAGTACACAGGGCCCATATGTCCAAAGATTAATTGGCACATATTTTTCCTAATATAAGACCTATTTGTGACAGATGTAACGCAGAAGTGGCTACTCTAACTCATATGTTTTGGTCATGTATAAGTTTAAATAATTTTTGGAGGGATGTGTTTGGAATATTATCTAAAGTTATAGATATGGATGTTCAACCTAATCCACTTACAGCAATCTTTGGTATTATTCCAGAGGAAGCAAGCAAAGTGTCTGCTTCCGCCCAACATGTGATAGCTTTTTCAACTTTATTGGCTGGAAGAGCTATTTTGCTACACTGGAAAGAATCTAACCCACCTACTGTTTTCTATTGGCTCTCCTCCATTATGCCATGTCTAAGCTTGGAGAAAATTAGAAGCTGGACATTTGATACATCCTTTAATTTTGAACAAGTCTGGCGACCCTTTATTCAATATTTTCATATGATTTAATTTATTTTTCTTTATTCTCTTTGGGGAAAATCCTTGTCCATGAAGGCTCGGAGATGACTGGAAGGATGTGTTTTTTTCTCTCTCTTTTTTCTAATTTTATCCTCAATTGGACTGCCCAATCTTTCTTTTTCTTTCCTTTTCTTTCTCTTTTTTTTGGTTTCAGTTTAGTTAGTGGGTTTTTTTTCTTTATCAATAAAATTTCCAATCTTTTTTTTTATGATTGCTATGAGGAGTTGCAGTTTTTTTTTACCATTATATACGGTATATAACAGCATAATATTTTACCTATTTGATTTTGACATTATATACTTTCTGTTTTTATTATTGCTGTTTATATGTCTTTTATATTATTTATTTGCTAAACTCCTCCGATTTGTATATTCATTTGAAAATCAATAGAAAGATTGAAAAATGAAATGAATAAATTGCAATTCTGTATTTTGAAATTTACAAGAAATAAATATATACTGTTAGCCAGTAATGAAGTTTGTATTCACTGTGATCATGAATGCTGACTCAGTTAGAATTAAGAGGCCGTTGCAAAAATAATTCACTATGCAGCTGTAATTCAAAGCAATCAAAGGTGTTCCTCATTTAAATTTTGAGTTCAAGGCAAGGATACTCAGGCTTTCATTCAAAAAAACATACAAAAAGAAAAGCTTCATAAGTTCAAAAACTTATCATCTGATCGCCCCAATCAAACCACTCAAAAATGGCAAAAATAAATGCAACCATAATCCAGAAACGTATGAAGCATGAACCTCAAAGATCCCAAAATGAGTCCATAGTTTGCTGATCAATCCTTGCAACATGGATCTCAAGATTCTTCGCACATTCTTACAACAGCAGCTAGAGAGAGGGAGAGGAAGAATGGTCAAATGCGGGCAGACAGTGCTGAACACCAGCCTGTCCTCTGCTCTCACCCTCATCAAATTCAACCTTCCTTGCTGCCTGAATCAGCGAGAAGCAATGGAGTCAAGCACATGCTCACTCCCCTTCTTGAGGCGTCCAAGCAAGCCTCCAGGCCACATACTCCGCTCCAAGCCTCACTGAAGTCCCTTGGGGATAGCAAAGTGCCAAATCACTCAATTGGCCCAAAAACACACTATCAAAATGTAAATCACAGGTTCCAATCGCACACAGCTTAATAATAGAATCATAGATAAATTAAGTTAAATGAATAGTGCAGGATGAGTGGGAAGAAATATTGAGGTAGTGTTTATGGATTCATTGTCCATTCAGAAATGTGATGGTGAAGGGGAAGAAGCTGTTCATGTAAGGTTGAGCCTGAAGACTTCTGTACTTCCTGCTTGATGGCAGAAGAGGGCACGTCCTGGGTGGTGGGGGTCATTAATGATGGATGCTCCTTTTTAAGGCATCGCTTTTTAAAGGTGTCCTGGATGCTCTCCACGGTACATCTGAAGAAATTTGTGAGTTTCTTTGGTGATATACCAATTCTCTTTAAACTCCTAATGAAATATAGCCACTATTATGCCTTCTTTGTAATTGCATCAATATGTTGGGCGCAGAATAAATTCTCAGAGATGTTGACTCCCAGGAACTTGAAACTGCTCACCCTTCCCATCTTCTGATTCCTCACTGAGGACTGGTGTGTGTTCTTTTGTCTATATATGCTGCTTTGATGAGCAAGTCAAATTTATGTAGAGATCGTAAACTGTGAAAAGTTGGATGCTTAGTAATTTGTCTCACACTGCAGACAAATCTTTCAAGTTTTAAAAAGGTTTTGACAAGCTGTTAGAAATTTGGGAGAGCCTGGCATTTTGGTGAAAGCTATCCATGGTTTATTCTCATTAATCTATTGAATTTAAACGTTTGTGTCTGCCTGATGATGCCTGCCAGAAAACCTCTCTGAAAACCTTTTGTTCCAAGTCTACAATAGTTCAGAAAGGGTTTGCTGTTGTATTATAAATTTTCTAATAACCTTTGTCCAACTGATTAGATTTCTTTTTCAAAAATTAGCCAATGCAGATAGCAGTTAATCATCTAGTAGTAGTTATAACTAAGTTAACAAGATTTTTAAGAACTGCTTATATTGAAAAGAGCTAAATACAATGAGAATAAAGGTGACTTGGTCCACTAGCCACAATAATTCTTTTCTTCTACTGTATGTTCTTAGGCCCAACATCTCATAACAAAAGAAATTGAATTGGAAATAATGAGAGCTAGGGCTGTTATTCTGATTTCATGTCATGGCCCACAGGCTGTATTGGAGGTCTGTTTGATGGCCTTTATTCTATCTGCCACATGAGGGAAATGTTTGGAAAAGCAAAGGAATTACTAAAACTTGCCCAGCATCAGATCAAAAGTTCCCAATGATCAAACGAGGCAAAGGGTTTATGTGAGAAGCTTTTCTTTCTGTCCTCAACACTGGTCATGAACGGGAAAATGCATCAGTCATTAGATTGCATTGATGTACTTTGATGTATAGTCCACTTCAAGTGGCCAAGAGTAAAAACTAGGTCTTTGCTAAACTCACTAACTCAGCAGGAAGATGCATTCAAGTATTTGTGATTTAAAATACTTTGTTTCTCCTTTTACAAGAAAACCTTAACTCTTATAGCTAAATATGGAAGCATTTTTAAGTCTTATTTGCTCTTCTTTCAAAAAAGCCACAGTTTTGGAGTTTCTATTTGCACAAGAAAGGTCGGTGATAACTTAAGTTTTTTATTCTCAGGTTGATATGAAATGGATTAATATTGACGTTTTGCAAAAGTGGTCTGTTTGAAAGCTTTGCTGGAGTAAAACAGGATTTTACAATACAGGACTGAATCTGGGTATAGCATATGGATGTGCAAAAGAGAAGCATGCTAATTTATTTGCAAAAGGCTTTGGAAATGTTCTCCTTCAGTAATTAATTGTGGTTTGTAAGAACCATACTGATAGCATGATTAATAAGAAAAACAGTTGTGAAATAGAATACAGTTTAAGTTCACAGAAGGATGAGCATGGGAATAATATATTAACAGCTGAATTGTTAAATAAAATTGTTGCAATATATTATTAATATTTCTAACAGATCTGATTCAGATTTCAGATTCAGAGTACCACCAGTATGAATATGTTACTTTGGTTGATCTTTACCAGCAGAAAATCAAATTCCATTTAAGACATCACACTATTATGTTTCTGTAAGAATGCCCAATGTTTTAAACTATAATTCCACCAAGTGATGCTTCATCTTCAATGGAGAAGTTGGAAAATTTGAGGGTATAATGGTATTGCATTATGCTGAAATGTATTGTTTAATAATTGTAGCATTTGTCATTCACTGATGTCAGGTATAGGTTTCAACAAAGAATAATCAATAATTGTTACTCTGCTTAACACAAATATCGGTCAAAGATAAATGCCCTTACACTTGGTGCAAGGGGTGCAGATGTGGTTTAAACTAAATAGAAACGAAAACATACACCTTCCACGTAAAGTTAATAAGTATACTATACATAACAACTTATTCTGGGTTCCAGTACTCGCTTGTTTTAATTTCAAAGTGAAATATAAGCTACTTCATTCAGACTACTGTCTTATGATCACATCCTTTTAACTGTTTATTGCATAATTATAGAGACCTTACTTGAGAAACTAACTCAGATTAAGAAATGTACTTGTGTACATGACAATAAAATTGACTTTTAATTTGTATTGTAACAAATGACAGTACAAAAAGCAATGCTGTTGCCTTCAAACTGCTGAGTACCTCTGACTGCCAGATGTTTGTTGATCTTTTTTTCAGAAATCCAGTAATTGTCATTTGTTGCACCTATTAGCAGATTTTTGGCAATTGCTGAGTACAATCAGTTTTCTTTTAAGGAATAGAAAGTTTTGAGATCCCTTTGATAGCTTCTTATCTGAAATTTCTCAAAAATCTTATATAATTAAGCCAATGGAACAATTAAATGTTAACTATTTGAAATATGCTGAAAGTTTACAACCCAGTAATGATTAATGTATACATGTCCCTAGGAGTACAACGTTTATGATTTTAAATAGTTAAATGCTTTAACAAAATATTTATAGTTATATATTCTGACAGTAACAATTCTTAAATCAGTTAGAACTGTGGTTAATAATACCAGAACATTTGATCTTGTTTCTTAGATAGTGAAGTAATGTAAATTAATCCAATTTGCATCTTCACTTCTGTAGCGGATTACAGATGGTACTCATGAATATCTGTCTGTTTTGGTCAGCAATGTTTTAAAGTAAGGTTAATCATTCATAATTTACTATTCCAACAATTGTTGTAAAACAATAAATTTCTCATCACGTACACTCAGTGGCCACTTAATTAGGTTGCACCTGATTTTATGTTCGTGGTCTTCTGCATTCTTTGTAAACTCCAGAGACTATTGTGTGTGAAAATCCCAGGAGATCAACACTTTCTGAGATACCCAATGCACTCCATCCGGCACTAACAATCATTCCACGGTCAAAGTCACTTAGATCACATTTCTTTCCCATTCTGATGTTTGGTCTGAACAACAACTGAACCTCTTGGAACACGTCTGCATACAATTATGTATTGAGTTTCTGCAGTAAACTGGTGAAGCTGAAGTAATCCCCAGTTTGGTCTGAAAATTATGGCATTATAAAGCAATTTGTTTGTGAAACTGATATGTTCACCAAAAGAGCTGTATCACTGATTTGACAGTATTATTAAATGAGATGAAGTCATATTTACAGTGTTAGTTTAGAGCCTATTAGTAGTTTCAAATTCAGATTCATCCATTTATCATATGTATATTGAAACATATAGTGAAATGTATTGTTTGTGTTAACAACCAACACAGCCTAAGGATGTGATGGGGGAAGCCAACAAGTGCTGCCGTAGATTCCAACACCAACATAGCATGCCAACAATATTTAGCAGAACAACACAAGCAACAACAACAGAACAGCAGCAAAGCAACAGTAAAACAAGCACCCCTCTTCCATCCTACCTACTCATCCATCACACACACACAAACTGTCCTCCAACCCCATTCAGGCTGTTTATGGGCCTCCAGCCTCCAGTAGACTTGCAGACTCACAGACATTGGGCTCCGACTTCCCCAGTGGACTCACAGATTCACAGACCAGATTTTCGACCATAGGCCTTGACTTCCAAGTTTCCCCATCGACCTTCAAACTTTGATATTCGGTATTGACCCCTGGACTCTTTGATGACAGGACCCTGAACTCCAGGCCTTAAACTCTGGGCTCACCGAATTGCATACCTAGAGGCAGCACCAGATTGCAAAGTAATCAATCAGTTTCTACCTCTGTTGTAGCAATAGGCTACTACCTAAACAGATGAACAGATTTAAGGATATCCTTCAAACCTCCTCTGAAAGCTGTTGTAGCTCCACTGATTTCATGACCCATGGTCAATTAAAATTGAGAAGGAAAGTTTTGTATGGAATATAAAATCGTCATTATGCATTTGTTAGTTTGCTCAGCATAAAGGGCTGAAGGAGTGTGTCATCATCCAGACAACTCCCTTCATTATCCACCTCCTGCACTACTTGCAGCATAGTCTACAGACTAACAAATGTCTCCTCATTCTACTCAGAACCCAGAGAACAGGAATAGAACCAGGTCCTCCTCAGTCCCAAGGGTTAGTCAAGGAGAACATTAGAGTACTCCAGAATTTTTATTTGAAAGGATCTCAATCACCTTAAAATATCAACACTTCAAAATATCAACATTTCTCGGACTCTGTAAATATGCCAGATTATTTTGCTCATCACCTTTAGCAGCATCAGAATTTCAAATGTATAAATTGTGTTTAAGGAGCCCAATATATCTAAATAAAATTGTTAAAACTGATTAGAGTTTAATGTATTACCACTGATGTATGTAATGAAATTTGATATTTTGTAGCAGCAGTAAAGTGTAAGACATAAAAACTATTGTAAGTTACAAAAACAAATAAATTGTGCAAAAGAGGAATAATGAGATAGTGCTCTTGGGTTCATGGACCATTCAGAAATCTGATGGTAGTGAGGAAGGTTCCTAAAATATGTGAAGAGGGAATAGCCCAGATGTTGAGGGTCTTTAATGATGGATACTGCCTTCCACAGGCACCGCCACTTGGAGATGTCCTCAATGATGGAGAGGGCTGTGTCTCTGATGGAGCTGGCTGAGAGTACAACTCACTGCAGCCTTTTTTGATCCTGCACATTGTGCAACCAGCTCTTCACTGTACATCTGCAGAAGGTTGCAGGAACCTTCTCATTCTCTTAAATTTATGAAAACATTTAAATCCAATTGCAGTATTCGTGGTCATCAAAGTGGCATTGCCTTTTTAAAAAGTATTTCTTAAATTTTTCCTGTTGACATGTTTTCTTAATGTAGTCCATTTACAAAAGAAAATTGTCTAGTGGCAATTCCATTCTTCAATTTTTTTATGTGCACTAGTCAGGGATTATGTACATTAATCAAAATGAAAAAAGAATAGTCATGAGTAATATTGACCCACTCTGCTTGTTAAGAATATGCTGAATACCTTCAGGCATTTAGGCTTCAACAAGAAGACAAAAATTCTCAGCCTGAAGATAAAGAGACACCTGTTGTTTACACTTAAAACTTTATTGTCTATTTCCTTTCCCTACACCAAGTAATTACAAATGCTTGTCAAAGAAAAGATCAATAATAATTACCATTCCATCAAGAAACAAATAGAAAAGATCTGATAAGAGGTTGAAACCAGAATCAAAAGTTATATAAGCGTAGTAACATCTTGAGGTTTGGGATTGTAAAACTGCTGACTATTAGGATATCAGAGGTTTGTTTAGACTTCTCAGAGAAGTTGTTTGCAGAGCTCTAAGAAATGCTGGAATGTCATGCTAAGTGTTAAAGTCAGCAGTAAATGCCCAAACAGTGTCTTTAAGTCAACAGCGAAACAGCTAATTCATCCAGGGCATAGCTAGTTCTTATATTGTGCTAACTATGCTAAATTATCGGGCAATAGGAAAGCAAAGAGACTTCCAAAATTATTACGATAAATATGATATAGGCAAGCTGTCTGTCATGAAACAAAGTGTACAGAGTAATTTGAAGATAGTTGAAGGTACAGACAGTAGGCAAGGATTGGCCCAGTTTGAGTTTCACCTTAACATTCTAACACTTTCAGATCTGATCTGGAATACTTAAATTCATTGCTTATTGTTCCATTTCTTTACAATTCGTAAGTATTATTATTACCGTAATTGTTAAATAAAGTAAGTCTTCAGAAACTTACTGTAAGATATAGGAGCAGAATTAGATCATTTGGCCCATTGAGCCTGCTCTGCTATTTCATTGTGGCTGATCCAATTTTCCTCTCAGCCCCAATCTCCTGCTCCCCCCCCCCCCCCCCGCATCCCTTCATACCCTGACCCATCAAGAATCTTATCAGCCTCTGCCTTAAATATGCTTACAGATTTGGCCTCCACAGCCTATGGTAAACAATTCCACTGATTCACTACTCTCTGGCTAAAAGAAATTCTCCTCATCTGTGTTCTAAAAGGATGCTCCTCTATTCTGAGGCCAAGATCTAACGAGCGCTCTTCATATGACAAGCCATTCAATCCTTTTGCGTTCATGGGTTCATTGTTCATTCAGAAATCTGATGACTATGTTTAAAGCCGAATAAAGACTACTATGTTTTAACCCTTAATTTTTTGGATGGATTACTGAACATTTCAGTCCAAGCCAGTTGAATAACTTAAAGGATTTGAAACTCTTCAGTAATTTTAGAACTCAGTATTCATCTTGAAGATATGGAGAATGCACTATGGTAAATATAGAAGAAATTACTCAAAAGCCATTAAATAAAATGAAGCATTTTTATGTTAAAAGTCATCAATTAGGATTTTTTTTAATAGAGCTACAGGGTGGTAATCTAGATCATTGCTTTAGAGGCATCACAGCCTGTATAGTGAAATATGAACATTATAGAACAAGGATACTAGACCCTTGTTGCAAAACTATTTGTAAATGACTGAAGTAGCAGAAATCTGTTTCAAGCTGTTTGCCTCTATAGGTGAAATGATCATGGCAAAAACTGGCTAAGTATTTGGATAAATTAAGGAGAATTTTACATTATTCCATTGATTATATTGTCTCCGATGTCTTTGTTCTTTGAAGGGATGCTGAGCTACCAGATTACAAAAAAAAACATTAGAAATGGGAGCAGGTAGGGTCATTTGGCCCTTCAAGCTGTTCTGCTATCCATTGAGATTATGGCTGATGTTTTATCTCAAAGCTATTTTCCATCACTATGTCCATATCCCCCGTTTTCCTTAATATCCAGAAATCTTTTGTTTTTTGTTTTGAATGAATGTATGAATGAGCTTGCTGCTGAACATTTCAATCTTTGCTTACAAAATTATTTGTTGTCTTGTAGCGATGTGCTACACACAGCGCTGAAATAACGACACGCAGTCGGTAAGTCGTTTTGAGACTAGTTTATTCAAACTTCGCGGTGCTGGTATTTAAATCCCTAGCGCCCGCCCTCTCCGGGGGGAAATGACATCAGAGGTGCATTACCAAAGTCTCCCCCCACGCGCTGGCTATTTGTGAGCCGGTTCGCCTGCGCAGAAAGTGGGTCGCCACATAACCCCCCCCCCCAGAACCGGCGATACACCCCCCAATGTCCACAGTCTGGATCAGCCTCTGTTTGGGAGGTCTGCCTCTGCGCCGCGGTGCCTGAACCTCGACCGGCTGTACCAAGTCCGCATGGGCTGGTTTGAGTCGGTCCACCATGAAAATCTCCTCTTTCCCCCCAATGTCCAGAACGTACATGGACCCGTTGTTGTTGATCACCCTGAACGGCCCCTCGTACGGCCGCTGTAGCGGCGCCCGGTGTCCGCCCCTTCGTACAAACACAAACCTACAGTTTTGCAGTTCTTTGTGTACATAGGTCGGGGTCAGTCTGTGCTGTGAAGTCGGCACGGGGGCCAGGTTGCCGAGCCTTTCGCGTAGCCTGTCCAGGACTGCTGTGGGTTCTTCCTCTTGCCCCCTTGGGGCTGGTATGAACTCTCCCGGGATGGCCAGGGGTGCGCCGTACACCAACTCGGCCGACGAGGCATGCAGATCCGCTTTGGGCGCTGTACGAATTCCACGCAGGACCCAGGGAAGCTCGTCCACCCAGTTAGGTCCTCTCAAGCGGGCCATGAGAGCCGACTTCAAGTGACGGTGGAAGCGTTCCACCAGTCCGTTCGACTGTGGGTGGTAGGCAGTTGTGTGGTGCAGCTGCGTTCCAACAGGCTGGTCACAGCCAGCCACAGGCTGGAGGTGAACTGGGCGCCTCTGTCAGAGGTAATGTGTGCCGGTACCCCGAAGCGTGCTACCCAGGTTGCGATCAGTGCTCGGGCGCAGGAATCAGCAGATGTGTCGGTGAGCGGGACCGCCTCTGGCCACCTCGTGAACTGGTCTACCATAGTTAGGAGGTACCGCGCTCCTCGGGACACCGGTAGGGGGCCCACAACATCCACATGAATGTGGTCGAACCTCCGGTGGGTGGGTTCGAACTGCTGCGGCTGGGCTTTAGTGTGCTGCTACACCTTGGCTGTTTGGCACTGCGCGCACGTTCTGACCCATTCACTGACCTGCTTGCGAAGTCCGTGCCACGCGAACTTGCTGGAGACCAGCCGGACGGTTGTCCTGATAGATGGGTGTGCCAAACCGTGTATGGAGTCAAAAACTGTCCGCCTCCAGGCTGCCGGGACGATGGGGCGAGGTTGGCCGGTAGCCACATTGCACAAAAGGGTCCTATCACCTGGGCCTATGAGAAAGTCCTGCAGCTGCAAACCCGAGACTGCGGTCCTGTAGCTGGGCATCTCGTCGTCTGCCTGCTGCGCCTCCGCCAGTGCTGCATAGTCCACCCCCAGGGACAGGGCCTGGACAGCTGGTCTGCAGAGTGAGTCCGCCACGACGTTGTCCTTTCCCGAGACATGCTGGATGTCCGTTGTGTATTCGGAGATGTAAGACAGATATCGCTGCTGGTGAGCTGACCAGGGATCGGACACCTTCGTGAATGCGAAGGTCAATGGTTTGTGGTCCGTGAACGCGGCGAATGGCCTGCCTTCCAAGAAGTACCTGAAATGCCGGATTGCCAGCTACAGTGCCAACAGCTCCCGGTTGAAACTTCAGTTTGGGTGGTCGTAGGTGCTTGCTGAAGAATGCCAGGGGTTGCCAGCGCCCCTCGATGAGCTGCTCCAGCACCCCACCTACTGCTGTGTCGGATGCGTCCACCATGAGGGCGGTCGGAACGTCCATTCTGGGGTGCACCAGCATCGTGGCATCTGCCAAGGCTTCCTTGGCTTTAACAAAAGCGGCCGCGGCCTCCTCGTCCCAAGTAATGTCCTTGCCTTTACCCAACATCAGGGTGTACAAAGGGTGCATGATACGGGCTGCTGAGGGGAGGAAACGGAGGTAGAAGTTCACCATACCAACAAACTCCTGCAGGCCTTTGACCGTGTTGGGCTGGGCAAAGTGGCGGATCTCATCTACCTTGGCGGGCAGAGGTGTTGCCCAGTCTTTGGTAATCCCATGGCCCAGGAAGTCGATGGTATCAAGACCGAACTGGCATTTGGCCGGGTTGATTGTGAGGCCGAAATCACTCAGGCGGGAGTAGAGCTGGCGGAGGTGGGACAGATACTGCTGACGACTACTGCTGGCTATAAGGATGTCGTCCAAATAGATGAGCGCAAAGTCCAGGTCGTGTCCCACTGCATCCATTAGCCGCTGGAACGTCTGTGCAGCATTCTTCAGACCGAACGGCATTCGGAGGAACTCGAACAGGCCGAACGGGGTGATGAGTGCTGTTTTGGGGATGTCTTCAGGGTGCACCGGGATTTGATGGTATCCCCGGACGAGGTCTACTTTGGAAAAGATTCTTGCCCCGTGCAGGTTTGCTGCAAAGTCCTGCATGTGCGGCATGGGGTAGCGGTCTGGAGTGGTAGCCTCGTTCAGTCTGCGGTAGTCACCGCATGGTCTCCAACCCCCAGCTGCTTTGGGCACCATGTGCAGGGGGGAGGCCCATGGGCTGTTGGACCTCCGTGTGATCCCCAATTCCTCCATCCTCTTGAACTCCTCCTTCACCAGTCGGAGCTTTTCCGGGGAAGCCTTCGTACGTGGGCGTGTAGGGGTGGTCCCTGGGTCGGAATGTGGTGCTGTACCCTGTGTCTGGGCATGGCTGCCGTGAACTGCGGTGCCAGAATCGATGGGAAGTCCGCCAGGATTCTGGTGAATTCGTTGTCCGACAGCGTGATGGAGTCCAGTTGTGGGGCCGGCAACTTGGCTTCACCCAGGGAGAATGTCTGGAAAGTCTCGGCATGTACCAGTCTTTTCCCTTACAAGTCGACCAGCAGGCTGTGAGCTTGCAAGAAGTCCGCCCCCAGGAGTGGTTGGGCCACGGCGGCAAGTGTGAAGACCCACGTGAACCGGCTGGCGCCGAACTGCAGCTGCACTGTGCGGGTGCCGTAGGTCCGTATCGTGCTGCCGTTTGCGGCCCTCAGGGTGGGTCCTGGCTTCCTGTTGCGGGTGTCGTACCCCGTCGGGGGCAAAACACTGATCTCCACTCTGGTGTTGACCAAGAAGCAGCGTCCCGACTGTTTGTCCCAGACGTACAAGAGACTGTCCTGGTGGCCTGCCGCCATAGTCATTAGCGGCAGCTGGCCCTGGCCCTTGCAGGGCGGGCGACAACGGCGGGCTTTTGTGCCCCACCGCTGGTGGTAGAAACACCACTGTTCACTGTCCTCCTCACTCCTGCCTCTGTGTTGTGTGCGCTCCCTTGCCGGGCCTGGTCTGGTCTGTTGGGCGTGTGGCCTGGTAATCTGACTGACGGACGCCACGCTCTCCCTCTTGGCTTTCCACAGCACGTCTGCCCGGGCCGCCACTTTCCGAGGGTCGCTGAAATCTGCGTTGGCCAGCAGCAGATGTATGTTCCCAGGCAGTTGCTCCAGGAACGCTTGCTCGAACATGAGGCAGGGCTTGTGTCCATCAGCCAGGGACAGCATCTCGTTCATCAGTGCTGATGGCAGTCTCTCTCCCAAACCATCCAGGTGAAGCAGGCGGGCACCCCGCTCACACCGTGAGAGGCCAAAGGTCCCAATGAGCAGCGCTTTGAATGCTTCATATTTGCCTTCTTCCAGGGGCGACTGTATGAAATCCGCAACCTGGGCGGCCGTCTCCTGGTCAAGTGCGCTCACCACGTGATAGTAACGCGTGGAATCAGAGGATATCTGCTGAATCTGGAACTGGGCTTCTGCTTGGCTAAACCACACGTGTGGTCGCAGCGTCCAGAAAGTGGGCAGTTTGAGCAAAACTGCGTGAACAGATGAAGAGTCAGTCATCTTTGGTCCAAATCCCGTTTGGACCGTCGGGGTCACCAATGTAGTGATGTGCTACACACAGTGCTGAAATAACGACACGCAGTCGGTAAGTCGTTTCGAGACTAGTTTATTCAAACTTCGCGGTGCTGGTATTTAAATCCCTAGCGCCCGCCCTCTCCGGGCGGAAATGACGTCAGAGGTGCATTACCAAAGTCTCCCCCCGCGCGCTGGCTATTTGTGAGCCGGTTCGCCTGCGCAGAAAGTGGGTTGCCACAGTCTTTTGTAAAATTTCAGCCACCATCTGTATATGGTTTTATCTTTGCATTCACAAGTATAATTTATTCAACTGAGTCATCCAGAAGGAATTTAATGCAAGGTATTAAGATGATTATTGTACAAAAGAGCTTTGCATTGCACCAACACTGACAGTGGATAAAATAATTAATCCTGCTTCTTAAGTTTGTACTCAATTGAAGAAATTACCCATAATAATCAATTAAACAGCTTTTTTTTTGTAGATTGTCAAGGACTATAGAAACGTGATCTCATGTTCCAATATCTTCAGCCTATTTTGTTTAAAATCAAAATATTGTGGATGCTTGAAATCTGAGCGACAACCCAAAAATTTTGTAAAGTTAGATCAGAGCGATCAGGGCATTTACAAGTGTACTTCCAACAGGTGCCCGGGTTTCCTTCTGTGTCCCAGTCAACTGAAATTCTATCAGCAATAATTGTGTTGTCAGCAAATTTATGGATGGAGTTTGAGCTATGCCTAACCACACAATCATGGGAAGGGTCAAGCAGTGGGCTAAGCATGCATCCATGAGGTGCACCAATGTTGATTGTCAGTGAGGAGATTTTATTTCCAATTTGCACAGACTGTGGTCTCCCAGTGAGGAAATAAACTATCCAGTTACAGATGGAGGTACAGAGGCCCAGGTTTTGGAACATGTTGATTAGAACTGAGGTTATGATTGTGTTGAAGAGCATCGTGATGTAGGTACTTCTATTGTCCAGGTTATCCAAGACAAGTGGAGAGCCAGTGAGATTGCATCATCGATTGCAGACCTATTTTGACGATAGGCAAATTGCAGCTGATCCAGGTCTTTGCTTAGGCAGGACTTGATTCTACCCATGATTAACTTCTCAAAGAATTTTATTCCAATAAATGTGAGTGCCACAGGATGATTGTCATTGAGGCAGCTCATGCTGCTCCTCTTGGGCACTGGTATAACTGGTGATCTTTTGAATCAGGTGGGAAACTCCAGCTGCAGTAGTGAGAGATTGAACATTCCCACCAGCTGATTAGCACAAATTTTCAGAGCCATACTAGGTACAACATCAGGGCTGACTCCTTGTGAGGGTTCACCCTCTACATAGATGTTCTGACGTTGGCCTCTAAGACATAGATCACAGGGTTACAAGTTGTTGCAGGGATTTGCACAGGTGTAGTTTTATTCTTCCTTTCAAAGTGTGCTCAAAAGGCATTGAGCTCATCTGGGAATGAAACATCACAGCCATTCCTGATGTAAGATTTTCCTTTGTAGAAAGTAAAGGCTGCAAATCCTGCCAGTGCTGACACGCAGTTGGTTTCATCTCTAACCTCACAGAATGTTTTTTTTTGCTCTTAAAATAACCTTTCATAGGTTGTACCTGGACCTCTTATATAGCTCTGGATCACTGGTGTTGAATGCCACAGATCTAGCCCTCAGCAGACTTGTGTATCTCTTGGTTGATCCATGGCTTTTGGCTTGGGCTTGTCCGGTATGTTCTCGAAGGCACACATTCATCCACACTGGTCTTGATGAAGTCGGTGACAACTATGACGTATTCATTCAGACTCAAAGATGAACCCATGCATATTGTGCGGACCACTGACTCAAGCAGATCTGTAAGTGCCTTTGAGCATACCTCCTTGGTCTTCACCACTGGTGTGCGGTCTTTAGTCTCTGCCTGTGCACTAGTTGTAGAAATACAGCCAGCTGATCTGACTTTCAAAGTGTGGGTGTGGGATGGCGTGGAAAGCATACTTGGTAGTGGTATAATAATGGTCAAGTGTGTTGGCTCTTCTGATTCCATAGGTGATATGTTGGTGGTGGTTCACAGACTTCTTGAAGCTGGCCTGGTTGAAATCTCCTGCAGTGATAGGGAAGGTATCAGGGTGATCAGTTTTGTACCAGCTGATAACAGTGCTCAGCTCCTCCAGTGCCTACTTAAGGTCGAAAGTACACTGCTACCTGGATGGTGGTGGAAAGCTCCCTCGGCAGATAAAATGGATGACATCTGACCACTGGATTTTCCAGGTCAGGTGAGTAGGACTGAGACAGACATTTGTGCACCATGAAGAGTTGACCATAAAGCATACTCAACCTCCTCTACCTTTAAAAGACTGAGCGGTTCTGTCTTTGTGGAGAATGATGAATCCATTGGGCTGCAACACTGTGTCTGAAATTGCCAGAGCTTACTTACCAAGGAATCTTGATGTATGTCACTTTCCTACACTATTCCATGTCTCTTAATTTGCTTTAACATCTAGAAATCTATCAGTATCTATTTTGATAAACTCAATTACGGAAATTTTGTTGCCTGCTATGGTAGAGAACTTAATAGATTCTCTAATTTAAATGGTATGAAGCATGGACAAATTTCTCCTCACCTTTGCCTTACCCCTTATTCTGAGACCATGATTTCCTAGTTAGGGGATACAATCACTTTTCTCCAGCATGAAAGAATTTTGTAAGTTGCAATGAAATCTATTTTCATTCATGTAAACTAGACAGAATGCCTCAATCTTTCCTCACAGAACAGTCTTGCATTCTCACCAATCATTTAAGTGGATCTTCATGGCATCCCTCTCTGACAAGAATATATCTTAAACTTTTTTTTTTAATGGCAAGATGTGTGTGAAGATATTCCCCTCATGAAGATATCTCTCCATTTATTCTGTTAAAATACTGTACATGTAAATGCATGTTCAGCACAACATTGTGGGCTGAAGGGCTGTATTCTGTTGTAGGTTTTCTATGTTTCTAAAATGTTATTTCACCAGGGTCCGCTATTTTTTCTTACCATGAAGTTAGTTCAGGAAAGAACTGAGTAGTGTTTACAGAATCCAATTTATTTGTGACTGATGGAGTAAGTTTATTAAAACTTTAAATTTTAATTGCAGACAATCTTATTTCAGAGCAGAGTAGCTACCACTTCTGTTTGTAAATTACCACTGCTTTGTTATCACTTAATTAGTGTGTAACATAGTATTACACCAGAGATTGGATTGTCATGTATTTTATAACTAGATGATGTGTTTTATAAAACCTTTACTTACCAAGGGATTATGTGGATGTTAGTATCGTTTTCATTAAGACATGTAATATTCATGATCTAACTGTCTTTGCCAGCTGTTTGCTGCTTTCTGCTGTAGTTCTAATAGTTTTAGATGTTTGACCTTGTATATTTTTGCTGGATTAAATTAGTTCTTGCACAGTTGACGAGTCAGGTGCCTGGGTGTCAGCATCTCAGAGGATATGTCCTGGAGCCCATGATTCCTTATTGTAGTTAGAGGATACAATCACTTTTCTCCAGCCCTGAAAGAATTTTGGAAGTTGGGCCAGCATACTGATGCAGTCACGAAAAAGGCATTATCAATGGCTGTACTTCATTAGCATTTTGAGGAAATTTGGTATGTCACTGTATTTCTGTATCTGTATGATGTTGAGCATTCTGACTGTTTGCATCAGTGCTATGGAGGCTCCAATGTGCAGGACCAAAACAGGCTGCAGAGGGTTGTAGGCTCAGTCACAATTATCCCCACCATTGAGGACGTCTTCAGGGGATGGTGAATCAAGAAAATGGCATCCATCAGTAAAGATCCTCACCATTCAGAACATGTCCTATTCTCCGTACTACCATCGAGCAGGAGGTACAGGAGCGAAGACTCACGTTCAGTGTTCAAGTAATGGCTTCTTCCCCTCCACCATCAGATTTCTGAATGATCTGTGAACCTCTGAACACTACCTTGCTTTTCCTCTTTTGCGCTAGTTGTCTGTCTAGCTGTATATCTATCTATTTAAAGTAATTTATGTCTTGTACTGTATTACTACCGCAAAACAAGACATTTCACGACATAGTCAGCTTAAGTGGTGGTTGTGGTTTTGATTTCAACCTTCAGGAGAAATTTGGATAGGTCCATAGATGGGAGGGGTATGGAGGGCTGTGGTCCAGGTGCAGATCATTGGGATTAGGCAGATTAATAGTTCGTCAACACAAAGTACACTGCAGATGCTGTGGTCCTGATGAAGGGTCTCAGCCCAAAACGGTGACTGCTCGTTTCCACGGATGCTGCCCGACCTGCTGAGTTCCTCCAGCTTGTTTGTTCGTGTTAATAGTTCGTCATGCCTAGGTGGGCCAAAGGCCTGTTTCTGTGCTGTAATGTTCTATGACTCTATATTCAGTGATAATAAACCTAATTCTGATTAGTGTTTGGAATATTCTCATAATCTTTCATTTTTCTACATTTGTGTTACATGAGGAAAATCTCTGTTAATAAATTCATTAACAAATTCAGTTTGAGCAGGGGTTTGGAAAGTACCTTTGAGAGGAACTGGTAGCAAGTTGTTTGAAGGTTTTTTGAGCCCCAGTGCTCGAATATTTTAATATAACACTTCACTTAAATATGTGTTGAAAATGAAGATGACTTTCGGGCATTCCTAAAGGAGACGTTAAAGTTGGTAAATGGAAATGTAAAGGAACTTTTGTAAAAGCTTAGGAAAGAAAATTAAAATTGGAGTTTTCTATTAAGACATTTGGAAAAAATAAGCCTGTTCTAAAAGAAGGATCTGAAATATCAAATCTATTTTTCTCATTTGCTCCTGTGCTTCAATTGTCATACCAGAGCTGGTAAACTAAGTTTGAAAATTGTTGGTAGTGGTGGTGAAGAGGAGAAATTCATTGAAGCCTGCCTACTTTGATTTCTTTGTTTATGCCACATATGAACTTGTAGAGTCTATTGATGTATTTGGTTAATTTGTTGGTAATTTTAATATGTGTAGATAATAATTTTAATTGCCCCAATTTGGCGATATCTTAAAAGTACATTTTACAAAGTTATTTTGAAGAGCTGAAACTTGTATGTAGATGCAGCAAGATTGAATGAATTCTTCTTTTGATTATTTTCTAGTCAGCAGTATGCGTTTTCTTGTTTACTATATTCTATTGTCTGTAGCGATTGGAAAATGACTGTGGATTGTCTCATAAATGCATTCATGGTAATAATCAACGGCAAGTTGGTATGAAAATCAGAATGCTTGAATTATAACTGTCAAAGCACAAATATACTTTGAAATTAGTTGTGCTCATTACAAGTAGGAATTTGTAATGTAGGAATATTTTCTGCACTAGATCTTTGGTGTTCTTTGAAATGCTGGATAAATTCAAATTTGAGTGAAGTCATTTTGACCACCACTGTAAGATGTAAATCTGAATTCTTAATGTATTAGTTTATCTGTCTCATGGATTGATAGGGAATTAGGTCTAGCCTTAGTGATTCAAGATGAATTCAGCTCAAAAATATGAAAATATAAGAAGATAAATGCTGGTAATGGAGGTGAATGAACTTCAATAGACACACCGACAGAAGACAAAACACAGGTGAGTATATAAATACAGAGATTGAACAGGCATGTAGAGAAGGCAGAAGGACTTTAACAAAGTATTTTAACTTTCATATAACTTAAGATAAATGGATTGGTTCATATTTGAGTAATTCTGTTCAGCGTGGCTTTCTGTGATGTTATGCCCCAGGACAGGCAGTTGTGAGTAATAAGCAAGATTTCACTAAAAATCTAGCAACGTCCTGAGCCTTTATTGAATATCAGTCACATGAAAGGGAAAAATGATACAGGGTTTTTCACCTGATACATCAGCAATTCCTTTGCTCTTGTGGGGACAGTTTGGCTTGGTATGTTCCTTTTGCAGCTTGTTTCTTTCTCCATATTCCATCACTGCAGTCTCTTGTGTCTCCATTTTACAATGATTCTAGTTTTAAGTAAGTCTAATTTCAATGCAGTAGTACAGAGAAAATGTACATCATTAACTAAGCAAAGTTGTTAATGATAAAAATAACAAAATTGAGTGGGAGGTACATTTCAAACAAATTTTATCTCTTCAGGGGCAAGGGTACACTTAACCAAAAGCACACTTGCAGGAAACTAAAGGACAGAAACAGAATATGAAAGATAATCTGGAAGGGATATGACCATGTTTCTTTTGCAACTACATTCACAAAAAGGTCAATGCAATTAACAATAAAGAAATACTGATATACTGAATGTTTACTTTCGAGTTGATATTCTAAGTATATCAGACCGCCTAGGCGAAGGAAAACTCTGATTTTAAACCTCCGTGGCCTTGCAGCCATACCACCCATGGGAAAGGCTTCGGGAGTAAAACCTGAGGAAGAAATTCAGAGCTGGGGTCTCTAAGGCAGTTTGATGTTTTTTTACAACTTCATTCTGGCAACCTCTGCAACGACACTGTATCGGCGCTTGCCCTTCCCTTGGACTACATCAGTGACATAGAGAGGGGGAACCTGCTGCATGGGCAACAGCTGCTTCTTCAAGTCTTCACCCCCAGGCTTGCACCCTGGAGAGGACACAGTCCATAACAGACACAAACCCATGATTCCCTGGGATCGATGGCTGCCTACTAGTATACTAGACCAGTAAGGAAGCTGGTACTGAGATAGGAATGTGATCTCACCAGAAGTAATACAGGAAAATAATAGTAAAAAGTAAATAATTGGACCGAATAATGATAGACTTCAAGATCAAATTGTATCCTTCATAGGATTTTTAAAATAATATTGTAGATAACTGATAAAAAATTCTCTATTTGGGAATATTTTCTTTATATTGCAAAACTGCACATGCCATTGAAATATTTGCAAAGTTTGAAAATAATAGCTTTAATTTTTTAATTATTTGAGTAACTTCTCACTTTTTGCTTATGTCAGAAATAAGCATTCATTAAAAGCACTTTGACAGTTATTATGCCATCAGAGAAATACTGGGGCAGAGACTGCATTTCTGGTGGAAGGCCCTATGACTATTTATAAACTAGTTTCAGGTCTCTACTGGTAAATGTAGGTAAGGAAGTTATAAGCAAGCAGGTTCACTCCTCATTGAGATCAAATGTATCATGTGGGCCATATGTTGTGTAATGTGTTCTGTGCACTGCAAAGTAAAGTAAATGTTACTATCGAAGTACTCGTATGCCACTGAATACTACTATTAAATTCATTTTCTTGCAGCCATTCATAGTAGAACAAAGAAGTACAATAGGTCAATTAAAATCACACAAAGACTGAAAATTTGTGTAAATGCAAAAATAAAACAAGTATTAATAATAAATGAGTAAATAACTTATTCTGAGAACACGAGTTGCAAAGTCCTTGAAAATGAGTCAATACAATTATCATTTCAGAGTTGTGTTGAGTGAAGATGTCCACACTGATTCAGGAGCCTGATGGCTGAAGGGTAATAACTGTTCCTGAACCAGGAACCCTTAGGTCCCATACCTCCTTCCTGATGGTAGCAACGAGAAGAGATGGTGGGGTCCTTGATGATGGATACTGCTTTCTTGTGTCAGCACCTTCTGTAGATGTGCTCAATGGTAGGGAGATTTTTCCTGTAACAAATTGGATTGTGTCCACTACTTTTTGTAGGCTTTTCTGTTCTTAGGCACTGGTGTTTCCATACCAGACTGTTATGCAGCCAGTCAGGATACTCTCCACAATATGTCTATAGAAGTATGCCAGAATTTTAGATGAAATGTTGAATCTATGCAAACTTCTAATAAAGTAAAGGTGCTGCTGTACTTTCTTAGAAATGGCATTTACGCACTGGTCACTGGACAGATCCTCAGATGTGATAACAACCAGGAATTTAAAGTTACTGACCTTCTCCACCTCCAATCCCCTAATGAACACTTGCTCTTGGACCTCCAATTTCTTTCTCCTGCAGTTAATAATCAGCTTTTTGGTTGTGCTAAAATTAAGTGAGAGGTTGTTGTTCAATCTCCGTATACAAATTTGTCAGCACCTTTGATTTAGCCATCAACAGTGGTGTCTTTAACAAACTTGAATATTCCATTGGAGCTGTACTTAGCCTCTCAGTCATAAGTATAAAACTATTAGATTAGAATGCTAAGCACCTGTACTGATGATGATTTTGAAGATGTTGTACCCCCCCCCCGATATCCAAAGTTCAATCAAGTTAAATATCTGCCTTCTAATACATGATATTTAGTTACTATTTGTGAAACCATTGCTAGAATGTGAGAGAATCAAAATAGTAAAGAATTTTGGAAATTTTTCTTGTCTAAATTTGGAAAATGCCATCTGCCTCCTCTTGGGAAAAAAATTATCTTTGATCCTGTCTTCTTCTACTTTACATTTGAGATGACTATTTTAACTCTGGGGAGAATATAAATCCCGAATAATTAATTCCCTTTGGTTTCTGAATCCTGAGTACAAAATATGTGCAGTGTTAACACTTCGGATTATACCCAATTAACCTTTATACTCAGAAAGGACAAAAATAAATTGGAGCTTTAAGGATCCCTCCAGCCATTATATCTGGAATCTTGAAGATCAAAAAGAATACCGTGTACATATTAATGTCTGTGATGTTCTGTACAAGTCACTGTCAATCACCAGATCTGCCACATATTGCCTTCAAGTGCCAAAATCAGAGATGGAAGGCAATTTTGTCTTGCTATTTTGTGAATGTATAATAAATAATGCAAAATGTGTTAAATTCTGTTCATATAAGTGTCCTTTTTTAAAAAAGAATCCCTGATCGTTACTTTAAAGATAACATATATTTATCATGGTTTGTTTATGCATGGTCCACCAACCTATTTGCTTATATTTTTATAAAATTATGTGCAGTACTGTTCATAATTAACCAGCTCTGCACTTGAGCTGATTTATACTTCCCTTGTACATTCTAGTCCAGGTGTTTTATATTGAATAGACCAATTTTCATAAAGTTGATTAAAGAAAACTCTTTAATTAGTGCTTTTGTCAATGTGCTTATTGAACTTTTGTTGTAGTTATTGGCAGATGTAATTGTTGTAATGTGAACAAAGTCACTGAAGAGATACTGATGCTGAGATTAGTTGATACAGAATCAACAAAATGAGGCACTCTTGGAAGAAAAGGCCTGTTTGACCCAATGCTCTGTGACATTTTATTTACTGAAGATTAAGGCTAGCGATAGGACAATTCTGTTGTTATAATATATCTACAATGCTTCCTTTGAATTACATAAAATTTTTCACAACTCCTCCTTCACACCTACACTCTAGACACCCAGAAGGAATGTTAATCAGCATTGTTTGCTTTTTCAATTAACTGATGTTCACAGCTCCAGGAAATTATGGTCCAAGGCTGGATTTTAAATTTAATCTACAATCCAAGTTCAGGTCTAAAGCTTGGTTGCTGAAGTTTATATTTACTATGTACTGTAACTCCAGAATATTCCCTAACAGTAATCTGCTCTACAATCCTGTGTATACATTTATCTGTCCTTGATTCACCAACCTTGCCAGAGGTTTTGGAGTTTTTTTCTGGTGACAACATCTGTGGGACCTCTCAAGTGTGAGGATATGTTGGTCAATGGAGTTTATTTAGCAATGTTTTAGTATAATTTCTATTCTTTTCTATGCTTGATAAAGTCAGTTGATAACTCAGAGCTTGTCCAAACATGCACATTCAAATGTCATCTGTGTCTGGCAGCTCAGTGACTGAGCTTGCTGTGTTTAGTTCAGGAATGGATCTGACATGGGTTGAACAGTAGGTTAATCCCACTCCAGAGTACGGTTTGTTGGAGGTGAGATGTAGTATTGTGTTGAAAAAGATGAAGAACATGTTGGGGCATTGATATAGCCTTGCTTTAAATCAGTTGGGCCAGAAGCTGGTTCTGATGTGGAACAGTTGGTTAAGATCACAGCTTGCATGTGGTCTATATGTGAGATATAGATGGTACTTTGAAATCAGCTGAACTTGAAAAGGATACTTCACAGTTCCTCTTGATTGATGGGAAAGGGATTTTGAGAGGTCAAAAGTTGATGCTACAGTAAAGGTCATATTACTGGACACAGTTTGCTCAATGATTTGTCAAGACCCAGGGCAGTTTACAGTGGCCAATTAATCTACCAACCCACACATCTTTGACATGTGGAAGGAATCTGGAACACCCAGAGGAGACCACAGAGAAAAAATGAAACTAGACAGACAGCAGGAGAGATCAGGGATACCGGGAAATGTAAGACAGCAGAACCTCCAGCTGTGCCATGCTGCTGCCCACAAATCACATTGTGATGTTAAGTTCAGGATTATGTAATGACTCTAGTTTCCATTGTACTGAAATACATGTATATGAACTGCCTGATCAACATATGCCATGCATTTTCATGGGTTGCTGCTTAGATTTAACTGTTGTATCAATAGGCTGGCAGACTAGTAATTGACTATCATATTAAAAAAACGATTGCTTGCTATTTCAAGGTACCATTTGTGTTCTCACTCCCCAGATACCCTTTTCTGTGCTCTCAATATCTTCCTCTTTTCCCCATCCCATTAGTTTTTCATTTAACCATCTCTACTTCTCTGCCCAATTACTTTCTCTTAATGCGGTTCATTTTCTCACACCTCATGTATCTCTGCAATTAGCAGAATAGATGCTTTAGTGAAAATAATGCCCAGGTAACTGCCAAAACAAAATATTAATAACAGAAGCTAGTGTAGGGTTAGGAAACCAGTTCATTGTGCAAAACAAAATTAAATGCTTATTTCAAAGGTAACACCATGCATGAGTGTAGGTTCAAACCAACTTTGGATTCTGGAAGTTGGATTTGAAATTTTGCCAGTTCCCACAACTATTATGCCAATGTTGTTGCTAATCTTTTCAGCCCCTGCCAGAATTTTTAGTAATTGTAAATCATGATTGTCTGGCAAGGTTTAATTGTGGTTAAAAGGGCGGGTGAAAGACTGCAGAGTTGGGGAGAAAATTTCTTTGAGTGAGGCCAAATAACACATGACTGAATTGATGCCCTCCTTCTAAGCTGCAAGCAATGTGCAGTCACCCATTGGGGCTTCTCTCAATTATTTGTCAAGGCCCATGGACTTCCTGTGCTTGTTTCTGATGTCATCAGTGATGCTTTACTCTCTAGACCTCCTGTCTTAGATTTTTTTTCCCTTTGCTTCCATTCAAACAACAAGCAGGAGTATAATGAATAAAGTCTTTCATTTTATATTCTGAAAAGAATTGAAAATGATTGTCCACAGTTATAACTTAATTGTGTCAATGAGATTTTTATGCTTCCTTGAATATTGGATTGCACCTTTGATGAAAGCTCTGAGCTAGGTCATCTGGAGAAACCATATAGCCTTTAGGGCACTTTGAATATTGTGAGTTTAGGTGGATCTGTAGACAGTTGTAAAGTATCAGGAAGATTTGATGTTATTGTAGATGTATAGCAAATTCATTTCTATCTGACCTTTCACAATTTTTCAAGTTTTTGTTCTGTGCTCGTACAAATTTACTGAAATATTAATAATGTTATATTCTTGACCAATATTCCAGTGCAGTAGAGTGAATTTTCACTTGAGGTATAAGACCCCTTCAACTTTTTAAGGTAAGTTCATTGTCAATGATTCCATACCGGACAGTTGATTCTTCAGGTTTAATGCCCAATATTTACTCTTTATCTATCAATTTAGATTGATTTTTAATCAGGAAGGGAATCATGTATTTTGGAGAAAGGGCAGGAAAGTGGTCAAGGAATGTTGCAATCACTATGAAGCTGTTGAATGAAATAGTAGGCTTGAGGGGCTGAGTGGCCTTTTGTTCTTACTTATGCTCTTAATTAAACTGAAGTATTGGTCGCTAATATGGTATTATTTGTAATTAGAAAGTCATGCAGATATTCTTTTCAGGTTTTGACTTTAATTCTTGCATAGATGTGTAACTTTTGAATAAAATGTTGAATAAAGTTAAAGGAGATGGTAATGGCCTTCAGGAAGACTAAGCCTGCACTGCACCCAGTTATTATTGATGGTGAGGACATGGATTTGGTGAGGACCTACAATACCTGGGGGTGCACCTGGATGACAGACTTGAGTGGAGCACCAACACAAGAGGTTGTGTACAAGAAGGGCCAGAGTCGCCTCTACTTCCTGAGGAGATCCTTTGGAGAATGCAGACCTGTCCTTCACATGTTCCACCAGTCTGCTGTTGCCAGTACAATCTGTTATTCAGTGGTGTGCTGGGACAATAGCATCAACACAGGTGATACCAACAGGCTCAATAAACTGATTAGAAAGGCTGTTATAGGAGTCAAACTGGACACACGGAGGCTGTGGTAGAACAAAGGACCTATTGATAACCTAGCAATTCTCAACAATGTTTTTCACCCTCTGCATGCTACCTTGGCTGACCAGAGGAGCACTTTCAGTGATAGACTAAGACAACTGCGCTGCTTCGAAGAGCGCTATATGAGGTCATTCTTACCCTTGACCATTAGGTTCTATAATGAGTCAACCTATAGTTAGGGAAGTGGTAACCCCCCACCCGCATTAGACTGTTTTTATTCATTCTTGGTCTCTTCTAATAATTGTATATCTGTGCGCTCGTAATGCTACTGCGACACTGTAATTTTCTTTGTGATCAATAAAGTGTCTGTCTATCTATCTATCTATCTATCTATCTATCTATCTATCTATCTATCATCTATCTATCTATCTATCTATCTATCTATCTATCTATCTATCTATCTATCTATCTATCTGTCTATCTAAAGCATTCTCTCTAAAGGCCTGTCAAGGTAATGGCAAAAGGCACCAACAGATTTCTCTTTTGGTAAGGTAGGTAAATATGAAAATAGGGTCAGGCACTTACTTGTGTCAGGAGGTCCTCCTACAAGTGGACTGTCTTGAATATGATAACTTGTTTACATAGCAGCCTAATTTTAAGATTACCTCTAATAGAATGTTATTCCCTTTACCATGTAAATTTTAAAGCGGGTTGCTGGACCTGTTTGTACCCATTTTTCCTCACTTTTCACCTCCAATTTCACCTGACAACCACAACAACCAGTAGAGACTTTGATGCTTGAACATGCATTGATGTTAGCACTTACCTAATTTAAATGAAACCTAGTGTCTAGTGTGTTTTGATCTCACCCTCGTAGATTGCATCTTAGCACTTTCCCTGAATGGAACGATTGCCATTTACCTACTGTCTAGTAATGAAGTTTTGTACATAATTGCTGGTTCAAACAAGAGCATAAGAAATTACAGGATTAATATTGACCAGAAATGCAACCGAAGAGTGAAAAAAGGAATTTAAAATATTCTGTATTTTGAATATTTGTTCATAATAGCACATCACAGAAAATGTCATTCAATGTCATTCCTTAGCCAGAACTGGCAGCTTTACCTGAATTAAAACATATATGATATATATATATATTATTTTAATTTAATCCATGCTTTCCATTAAAAAGTGTATATAACTGGATGCCTGAAAAGTCAAAGTTAAATTTATTGTCATATTATCAATATTGATATATTACCACTTATCAGTAATAGTTATAGATTTAAGCATATGCCACGACTCAGTTCTTCTGAAATCAAACACCATAAAACTTTTAGTGAAGTGAAAAAGATTTTTAAAGCAAGTTGGTACGGCACTGCAAATAAATGGCATATTTCTCCATTTTCTCATACTGTCAGGCTAATAAAATTTGGAGAGGAGCAAATTAAAGGGGCGGCATGGTAGCATAGTGGTTAGCACAATACTTTACAGTACAGGTGACCTTGGTTCAATTACCACTGCTGCCTGTAAAGGGTTTGTACATTTTCCCTGTGACTGCGTAGATTTCCTCCTGGTGCTCCGGTTCCCTCCCACAGTCCCAATCCAACCACCCCCCCACCACCAAACCAAACTATAAGAGGTTTTTTTTCTTTTTGTGTGTTTCATATCTTGAGTTTTGTGAAGCAGGATATAAAATGTGTTATAAAATATTGGGAATATGCATCAACAGTTCATGAAGGAGAATTATGTCTGGTGTAGCAATTATCAAAGCAGCAACCAAGAGAGCATATAGAACAAGGTTATGTGCTAGAGTTACTGGTGAGTGTTGAACCATCTAACAGACAGGAGGAAAGATTAGGCAAACTCATGGGTATCATTTTCAAAGGAGGATATAAGTATATAATATAACAAAAAATATAAATATATTTAAGACAAGGTTGGATAGATTTTTGCATAGTAGGGGAATTAAGGGTTATGAGGAAAAGGCAGGTAGGTGGAGATGAGTCTATGGCCCGATCAGCCATGATCTTATTGAATGGCGAAACAGGCTCGACAGTCCAGATGGCCTACTCCTGCTCCTACTTCTTATGTTCGTATGTAGGAGAAATTGAAAAGAAAATGGTATGTGTGGAGTTGGCATTTGATCATGTAGCCACTGCAGAAATAGGAGGCTTTGAAAAATAGTTGGGAGGATAGGAATTGTCTGTACAGAACAGAAGAAACACTGGAGAAACTAGGGACTGTTATGTGATGGCTAAGCACTCCTGCTTCTCCTGGCCCACCAGTAGAGCTTTAAAGGGCAGTTACCTGCCGCAATTATCTGCTCCTCCCTTAATTGTCAAATTCACAGAGTTCAGGAAGATCTCCATTAGTGGTTAAAATTTGAGTTGCTGCCAAATCTCAGGAAAAATGTATGGAGACTGGTTTATTACCTGTGAACCTGATTACCAACGTGTAAAGATTGGTATTCTGATCTTGTACCTATTTTACACTTTGCAAAGTGTTCATGAAGTCAAAGGTTGACTCCCTTCACCCCCCCCCCCCCCATCTGCGTTAATCTAATTCCTTGGGCACATTGATTCTTTATGTTAAGTTCTCAAGAATTTCCCTCTTAAATTATTCTCATATCTTCATATTTTTATCCTAACTATAATTCCTAGATATCCTTAAGCTCTCTATAATCCATTAAGCACTTTCCATAGATTCTGAAATGTCTATTTAAATGCTTCAGGCAAAATGCCTGAACAAATGTGTTGCAGTTCCATTGTCTGTTTCCTCCATTTGATCTGTATTTAAAATTGCTGGGAGCAGATACTGCCAAGGGTCAGCAAGAGCTTTTCTCATACCTTTTCATTCTGTTCTGATCAGCACCAATTTACAACCTGCAGAAATATATCTTCTAATTTTCACTGGATAATTTGGTATTGGACTGAGTTTAACAAAATGTTCCTGTTTCATTTTAGTTGAGATGGACTGTATCCTTTACAAGATGTTTGCTAATGATCCTATAAAACATTAGAACATTACTACACAGGAACAGGCCCTTTGGCCCACG
Organism: Hemitrygon akajei; assembly: GCF_048418815.1. Lineage (NCBI taxonomy): Eukaryota > Metazoa > Chordata > Chondrichthyes > Myliobatiformes > Dasyatidae > Hemitrygon > Hemitrygon akajei. Next base: position 21,377,109 of record NC_133125.1, on the reverse strand, counting down.
AAGCCTGTACCAACATGATGCTGATTTTAACTAATCCAAACTGTGTGTATTAACTATATCCTTCCATCCCCTATCTTTTCAGGTACCTGACTAAATGCCTCTTAAACATTGCTGCATATCTGCTTCTGTCACCTGCTCTGGCAGTAAATTCAAGACACTTATCACTCTACTGTCTCGCAAATCTTCCATAAACATTCCCCCATCACTTTAAATTTGCGCCTTCTAGTATTCGACACTTTCACCCCGGGAAAATGACCCTTATATAATCCATCAATGCCTCTCATAATTTTATATATTTCCATCATATTCACTCACAATTTATAATGCTATAAAGAACAACTCTGAAAACAATCCAAGTTAGTTTGACCTCTCTGCAGAGCCAATACTCTTTAATCCAAGCAACCTTGTGGTGAATCTCTTTTGCACTCTCCCCAACGCCTTATAATAATTCCATCCTTCTTAGTGAGTATCATGAATTACTCATTTCATATTTCACCCATTTCATCTGGCTCCAAGCATCAATTTCCTCCTTTGTCCTTGAGTGGACCTACCCTCTCCCAAGACACTCTTTTATTTTTAATATATGCATAATATGCCTTTGGATTCTCCCTAATGTGACTTGTTAAGGTCATTTCATGACCCTTTCAGCTCTATTGATTCCCTATATAACCTGTATGGTGCTTTCTTCATATTCTTCAAGGGCTCTGAACAATTTTACCTTCCTAATCCGTAGAGTCTTAGAAAAGTACAACACAGAACCAGGCCCTTTGACTCATCTAGTCTGTGTCAGACCATTTAAACTGCCTAGTCCTATTGCACCTGGACCATAACCCTCCATATCACTCCCTTCCATGTACCTAATAGAGGTATGCTTCCTCTTTGTGATAAAATTTATAACATCTCTTGTCATTAAAAGTTTCCAAATCTTCCTATCCTTGTTTGTTTTCTTCACAGGAAATGTAGGCACTAAATTCTGATGAGTGGGCCTTTAAATGAATCGTACGTGTCAGATGTGGATTTAACCAATAACAGTCTCTCCTAATCGACTTTCCCCTGCTCCTGCCTGATAATGGTGTAATTACCCTTCCCCTAATTTAGTACTTTACTCTGTTGTCCAGTGTGATCCTTTAAAAATAGATTGCCATTGGTGTTTCTTCTTTTTGTGGCTCTTGGATTTTTGTAATTGCCTCTTATCGTGGTGTGAGTCCTGAGACTCCTGTACCACCTCCTTGAGAACAGCAGAGAGAAGAGAGCATGACCTAGGTGGCAGCGTCCCTGATGATGGATATTGCTTTCCTGTGACAACGCTCCGTGTAGATCTGCTCAATGGTGCGGAGGGCTTTATGTAAGATTGTTTCATGTCATTTCTAGTACACGGGTAAAGAAGAAATAAGTAAGTGTTACTCTGGATCTGCTTCAGCACAAAAACACATTAAGATAAAGAACATGATAATAACAAACACAATAAATACAAATAAACAAGACAGCTTTTATACTTAGATTGATTTATGTGCATAAGTGATTCCAGGTGTAAGATTGTCTGTACACAAGGTGACTCCGACGGGTAGAAGGTGATGTGGTGGAATGGGTTAGTGGGTTGAGATGTTGATCTGCCTTACCACATGAGGAAATGTAATTGCTTTTTAGTCTGATGGTCCTGGCATGGATGTGGTGTAGTCTCCTCCCTGATGGGAGTAGAACAAACAGTCCATGAGTAGGGTGGGTGGGATCCTTTATGATGTTGTTAGCCTTTTACTGGCACCTTTCTGTATATATGTCCTTGAAGGCAGGTGCCAGTGATGCCTAGGGCAATGTTCACTACACGTTGTATAGTCTTCCTGATGACTGCAGTGCAGTGTCCGTATCATGCAGTGATGCAGCTTGTTTGGATGCTTTCTACCGTGTATTTAGAGAATGATGTGAGTGTGGATGCGCATAGTCCAGCTCTCTTCAGCCTCCTTAAAAAGCAGAGGTGTTGGCAAGCTTTCCTGATTGTGCAGAATGTGTTTGAGACCACCAGAGGCTGTGTGAGATGTGCACTCCCAGGAATTTGAAACTGCTTGTAGTTTTCATTGTTGTGCCGCTAATGTAAAGAGTGGTGTGAGTTCCCCTGAAGTTGATAGCCATCTCTTTTGTCTTATTGAGCATGTTGACTCCTTATTCTTGTAGTTCTGAGTATTCTTGAGTTGTTAGTTTTTAATAATAATGCTATTGACCTTATTTAGTATTTAGGTCTTCATAGAATATACCTTTATTCTTTAAACTGTTAGGTTTTCCTGAATTTTGTAGTCAATAATTTATTTGCGTTCTCTGCCACGTCCACTGTAGTTGGTAACCAAAGTTCACCTCCAGTGGTATGATTTCTCTGATTTTGGGTAATTACCCCCACCTTCCTTTCCACCTATTCAATTCCCCATTCTGATTCCCTTCTTACCTCTCCTTTTTTCTTCACCCAGCTATCTCCTCTCCATGGGAGCTCTCCTCCTTCCCTTTCACCAATGGTCTACTTCCCTCTCCTGTCTGAATCCTCCTTCTCCGGCCCTTTACCTTTTCTTCTTATCACCTCCCAACTTCTTATGTCATTGTGCTTCCTCCACCTACTTAGGTTCACCTGTCACCTCATTAACAAGAGAAAATCTGCAGATGCTGGAAATCCAAGCAACACACACAAAATACTGGAGGAAATCAGCAGGCCAGGCAGAATCTATGGAAAAGAGTACGTTCGACATGGCCTCCTCTACTGTTCCGATGAGGGCACACTCAGGTTGGAGGAGCAACACCTTATATTCCGCCTGGGTAGCCTCCAACCTTTGATTTCTCAAACTTCTGGTAATGGTCCCCCCCCCTAACATTCCACACCCCTTTTTCCCTCTTTCACCTTATCCCCCTGCCTGTCATTACCTCCCCCTGGTGCTCCTTCCTCTTTTTCTTCCATAGCCTTCTGTCCTCTCCTATTAGATACCTACTTCTCCAGCCCTGTATCACTTACACCAGCCAACTTCCCTACTCTTTACTTCCCCCTCCCCCTTCCAGGTTCACCTGTTACCTCGTGTTTCTTCCTCCCCTCCCCCCACTTCTAACTCTGACTCCTCATCTCTTTTTCTCCAGTTCTGCTGAAGGGTCTTGGTCCAAAATGCTGACTGCACTCTCCACCATTTTGTGTGTGTTGCTTGTCACCTTCTAGTTTGAGTCCTCCACTTCTCCTCCCCTCCCATCCGCCACCCTATTCTGACCTTTTCCCCCTTCCTTTCCAGTCTTGATGAAGGGTCTCGGCCTGAAATGTCGACTGTGTATTCATATCCATAGATACTGCCTGACCTGCTGAGCATTTTGTGTATTGATGCTTCATTTCCTTTATATTAATTCAGTGATCTCAAAGTTCAACAGTGAGCACTGAGAGTTAACTTATTTATTAGAAGGCTTCACATTGTGTTATGTGCTTGTTCTTTTTGGCAGTTACAAACCAGAATATAATATAATTAAATCGATCAGATAAATATGTTGTAACTATTAATTTGTATATTGCAAACTCCTCTCATTTAATAAAAATATCATTATTTTTTGTCACAGACAAGAATATTATACTTTTTCAACTATTGAGAATGGCAGCTTTCAACAGTGGAAATCCTCTGATTTAGTTGGAACGTCATGCATATCAGGCTTACTTGTAGAACAAGCCAGGAAGTCACAAGACTATAAGATATAGGAGCAGAATTAGGCCATTTGACCCAGCAAGTCTGCTCTGCCATTTCATCATGGTTGATCTAATTTTCCCCTCAACCCCAATCTCTAGGCTTCTCCCCATAGCCCTTCGACCAATCAAGAATCTATCAACCTCTGCCTTGAATATACATAAAGACTTGGCCTCGATAGTTGCCTGTGGCAAACAATTCCACAGATTCACCACTTTCTTGCTAAAGAAATTCCTCATCGCTGTTCTAAAAGGATACCCCTCTGTTCTAAGACTGTGTCCTCTGGTCTTAGGCTCTCCCACCATAGGAAACGTTCTCTGCAGTTTCAACACATCCTTTCTAAGATAAGGAGCACAAACTTGCTCACAATACTCCAAGTGAGGCCTCACCAATGCTTTATAAAATTTCAACATTACACCCTTGCTTTTATATTCTAGTCCTCTTGAAATGAATGGTAACGTTGCATTTACCTTCCTCACCACGGACTCAACCTGCAAATCAACCTTTCGAGAATCCTGCACAAGGACTACCATGTCCCTTTGGACCTCAGTTTTTTTTTGTATTTTCTTTCCATTTAGAAAATATTCAACCCTTTCATTTCTTCTACCAAAGTGCATGAACATAATCTTTCCAACACTTTATTCCGTCTCCCATTTCTTTGCCCATTCTCCTAATCTGTTTAAAGTCCTTTTGTAGCCTCTTCCTCAAATATACCTGCCATTTCACCTATCTTCATATCGTTTGCAAGCTTTTCAACAAAGCCATCAATTCCATCATCCAAATCATTGACATATAATGTAAAAAGAATTGGTCTCAACAAATAGCATTGTGGAACACCAGCAGTCACTGGCAACTGGCCAGAAAAGACTCCCTTTATTCCCAACATTTGCTTCTTGCCAATCATCCACTGCATTATCTATGCTAGAATCTTTCCTGTAATACCAAGGGCTCATAGCTTGTTAAGCAGCCTCATGTGTGGCACCTTGTCAAAAGCCTTCTGAAAATTTAAGGACACAATATCAATCGATTCTCCTTTGTCTATCTTGCTTTAATTTCTTAAAAGAATTCCAACAGATATGTCAAAGAACATCTGTCTTTGAGGAAACCATGCTGACTATGGGCTATTTTACCATGTGCCTCCTTGTACCCTGAGACCTTATCCTTAATAATCGACTGCAACATCTTCCCAACCACTGAGGTAAGGCTAACTGGTCTACAGTTTCCTTTCTTCTGCCTCTCTCCCTTCTTGAAGAATGGAGTGACATTTGCAATTTTCCAGTCTTCAGGAACCATTCCAGAATCTAGTGATTCTTGAAAGATCATTACTTATGCCTCCATGATCTCTTGAGCCACCTCTTTCAGAACTCTGGGGTGTTCGCCATCTGCTCCAGGTGACTTATCTACATTCAGACCTTTCAGTTTCCCAAAAACTTTCTCTCTAACTTTACACACTTCATATCCCCTGACACCTGGAACTTCCACCATACTGCTAATGTCTTCCACAGTGAAGACTGATGCAAAATACTTACTCAGTTCGTCCGACATTTTGTTGTCTCCCATTACTAGCAATATCGATTCTCACTTCTCTTTTACACTTGAGTGAAATTATCAGTTTTATCACACAAAATACATATAAATAGAGAAATTTTATTGTTAACGCCAAATATATGCAGAAACAAACATAAATATAGACACATATGCTGCCCCTTTATTATACTCAATCTGCTTATTGCTTTTCCATGCAGTTATTGATGTAGCTGTGCATGATAATTGAGATTGAAGTACATTGGCTTACGGTTTCATTCAGCTAGAAGAAATGAAAGGTATTGACACTCTAAAGAGCTTAATTTGGTGTTCCATTTGTTAGAAAAATCAGCTCTTGTAGCTGCTACATTTTCAATTGTTCTTTAACCTGTATTTCCATTTTTGATGATTTACTGGAATCTCTTACTTTTGTTTCCTGTTTAGACTGTTACGATTCAAACACAATTTGGCCTCCTTTTACTTCCCATTTCACAATTATCTAAATTCTAATTTATTTATTAATTAGATGTTAATTTTATAATTTATTATGTATTCTTATAATGTCACATTTTTCCTTTGATTGAATTACAGTGCTAGTTTTGTCTTCAAATTTAGAAATGATATTTCTGGTTCTTCAGTCGAAATTGTTGATATAAGTTGTCCTGGAACTGTGGAACACTGTTTTCAATTTTTAGCCTTTTGACATCCACTTTCTATTTTGTAGCCCACTATTTGTTCATATTGCTACTTGTTCCCTACATCACATGTTTCAAGGTTAATCACAAGTGCATTATGTAATCTCCAATTGGAAACCTGGTAATCCACAAATATTATGCATGAACAAACAAATGTTGGAATTATGAGCAGGAACTTAGTTTGTCAAGTCTGCTCCGCTATTTAATAATAATAGGCTGCTTTGATTTTATTCTCAGCTGCTCATTTCTATCTACACAAAGTAATCTTGCATCTCCTTGCTTATCAAACAAATATCAATCTCTTCTTTAAAGTTATTCAGAAGCTATATTTTCACCATCCTCTGAGGAAATAAGAACTTTTGTCCCCCAAATCAATCATGCAAAAAATAATCTGTATCTTATGTGGGCGATCCCTTAGTTTTAAACAATGAGCCCTAGCTCTAGATACTGCCACAAGAGGGAACATCCTCTCCATGCTCACTTTGTCAAGATCCCTCAGGATTTTGTCTTAACTAAGTTCTCTTGTTATGACTCTTCTAAACTTCACTGGATACAACGGAGCATAAGAAACTGTACTCTGCAAGTCAAGCAGCGTCTGTCAGAGGAAAGGAATTGTTGATGTTTCGGGTTGAAACTGTAACAGGACTCGAGTGGGGGGGGGAATAAAGTGGTAAGACAATCAGAAAAGCAACTACTCCTCCTCTCTCACTTCCATCTCTATCACACCTGTACCATTTGTATCCCATCCAGAAATATTGAGTTGTCAGTCTTATCCATCCCTCACTAACGTCTGCCTTTTTATCTGTTATATTTTCAAATAATTTTGTTTAGCCACAACTGTCCCTTTTGAAATCCATGCTGATCAATCTTATATTTTTGATTACAAGGTGGAATAAGTGCTATTTTCCAAGTATGGAACAATTGTTTCATCATTTTTACTAGAATGGATGTTAATTTGTTAAACGTAGAAAATATTAATATATGAATAGATATTTCTATTTATTCTTGGATTTCTTAATGGAAGGTAGTTGGCATGCTTGTTATGGGAAAAATATAAGCAACTTCATTTTAATTTGTAACCTCATTACTTTGTAATCAATTACCAAAATGGCAATAGGTTAAAAAAATTGCTTAATAGTCTTAATTTCTTTTGACATACATTAAAATGAGGCTGGTGGGGTGGTAGGTGAGGACAAGAGGCCCCCTTCCTCTTCGGTCCTGATGAAGGGTCTCAGCCTGAAATGTTGACTGTGTTACGAACCCCGTAACTGGGTCACTTACCAGCAAAGATAGAGAGGTCCGTTGAAGTCTGATGGTACTATTTTTAACAGTATTTATTAGTAAAAATACACAAAAATAATGTCAATGCAAACATACAGATAATATACGTCGTCAATACTAAATCTAAAAGTGCGGGTATAATAATAATCAATAAGAAATAAGCTCTGTCGTTGTCTGGGGGATAATGTATTGTCCGATGGAAATATAAAAGTCACTCAGTTCATTCAGGCTGCAGCCTTTTGGTTGGAGAGAGACAGATTTTAGAAACTTGCCGGCTTTCCTTTATCCGATCTTGATCCGTATTCGTCCGTTAGCGAGGCCGTTCTGTGGAAGACTTGTCATCCGGGCAAGGATGGACACACACACAAGTCCGCACCGGTCTCATACGTTTCTCCTGGTGCGTCTGAAGGGGTTGTTCCCCAGACCCTCTTTTATCCTTACTCACGGGGTCTCAGATGTCAATCAGTTTGGATGATGCAATCCCTCAACCAGCCCACTCTGGTCACCCCCTGAGGGCTTCAATGAATAGTACAGTACTCAATACACAATTCCGTCTCCAAGAGACAATGACCATTATCCGTGGCTTTGTCTTGCTGAGGCCAGGACACATTCCAAAGCCTGTGTATTCTGGATGTCTCTCTCTCATTTCCTGGGTCCGAGACCCGAATTAATAGCGATCTTGCGATTCTCAAAAAGGAGGGGGCTACTTTGTACCCTTCGGCCCCTCAGAGTTGTGGCACATTCATAACAACTGTTCGTTTCCATGGATGCTGCCCGACCTGCTGAGTTCCTCCAGCGTGTTGTGCGTGTTGCTTTGACCCCAGCATCTACAGTGTATTTTGTGTTATCACAGGGTACCTTACCATCACAACTTGTTACTACCTTGTCTTAACTGGAAGTGAAAAAATGATAAAGTCAAGCTGGTTAAAATGTTATGTTGAATGCATGACAAACCTCAAGAGCAGGCTGAGATGTGCAAGGTATATGTTTGAGCTCAAAATGGAAATAAGCCCTGCCTTTGTTTTATCAAATCTGATTTGATTTAAGCACTTAGCACTTGAAAAATATTTTTGCAATTAAGTGTTATTTTCTTTTTTTATGAAAGATAAAAATTGAGAATTTGAACTAACTACTAAATTACAGATTTAGTAGTTGCTTGTAAAGTAGAATATTCTTCATTCTGTCATTGTTTCTATCTATAACCTATAATTATATGTGGGTGACAGAATATATAACTGGATTTATTTTCAGTCTTTTTTTATATTAGTGATATTACTGTTTGTAACAGAAGTACTTAAATTCTTTTGTTACCTCGATTAAATCTCTGTTGATTTTCATTGTCTTATAATGAATAATGAAATATCTTTTATCACCATGTAGAATAATCCATTCCGATTTCTTGAAAGCTGATGTATAATTATGATCAGAAATTAAATTAAAGTCAAATTGCTTTGTACCAATTGTGATCACTTAAGTGTTAATACATTTCAATTCTATCCTTGTATTTTGCCTACCTGTAATCTGGATAAAATTGGCAATAAAAATTTTAAACACAAGAAATTCTGCAGATGTTGGAAATCCAGAGCACCTCACACAAAAGGTTAGGTAGGTTAGAGTAAATTGTATGGCCATCCATTTTAAAGTTCCATCTGTGACTTATAGTGATACTCAGGATTTTTAATTTTGGAAGGTGACCAGTCAAAGAAATGCTAATTTGGGTAGTTTACATCTGTGTCATTCATTGAATATTATTATGAATGGAGTCTGACTTTTTGTGGAATCAAACTTGTTATTTTCGATAATGCTTCCTTATGAAATGCCTTGTGTACTAGAGCAGATTTATCTTTGACATTGATTTATGCTTTCCAACTAGCAGCAATTGTCTTCTAGTTTGGATATCGCAAAGAAGGTAGCATCTGTCATTATGGGTCCTCACCATCCAGGACATGCCTTCTGGAACCTGAGGATGCACATTCAATCTTATAGGAACAGCTTCTTCCCCTCGGCCCTTGGCTTTCTGAATGGTCCATGACCCATGAACAATACCTCACTTTTTTGCTTTCTTTTTACAAGTTTATTTTTAAAAATGTATTTCTTATTGTAACTTTTGTGTAATTTTAAAGTATTGCACAGTACTGCTGCTGCAAAACAACAAATTTCACAACCTATTCGGTGATAATCAACTTAATTCTGATTTTAACTGAGATCTGGGAAGTGTAATAACCTAAATAGTTCCCTTTTTAACTGCCATGGATGTGAAAGGGCAGTAGTTGGCTTCCTGTCCTGTAACAATGATTCTATTATACAGAATAAATCATGTTCCAAATTCGAAACCAGGATCTATCTGCCTTCAGTCTTTCCTTGAGGCAGGAACATAACTCTATTCATCATTTTGGGTTTTAACTTCCGCTATCACATATTGTCGAAATGTCTTTGATTATTACAGTAGTTAATCTTTTATAGTTCAGTGATTGACTCAATGGCTACTTGCCTGTGTCGTCTTCTGTGCGCTCAAGGATCAGATGCACAATTGTTGTTACTTTGCTCAGCTACTGATCTTGTCTGATTTTGCTTGAATTTCGAAGATGACAGATAAATTTTCACCTAGAGAAGATTATGCCCCAAATAGCTCTTTAAACATGAACAGGAATGTGATGGGAGATGCACACTTAAACCTACCTTAGATAAAGGGGAATAAAAAGTGCTGTGCTTGCTTGCTACAATGACCTGGAATTTTGATTGCAAAGCACCCATTTCTCAGGTGAAAAATTGACCCTGAAGTTTCTTGTGTGGCATGCAACATGCATGGTCCACTTAAGCTCTCACAGCATGTCAAAGTGGTTGAGATACCCTGTCATTGTTCATTATGGTGTTTAAAATAACTATCAAGAAATTGGGCCTTGAACCTTTTTCATGCGTCGTCATTTTTGATGCAGTTTTCTCATGCATACAACAACTACACCATGTCAGCTAGTACTTATGTAGCAGGCGAATTACCAAATTCAGCAACTTGTGACTGTCAGGTGCTTCCTCAGGAATGGTTAATAAAGAAAACTGTGTTTGACTAACAGCACTTGTTCTTATTGCACATTAAAACTGGTATAATCAGCGAAACTGATGATAGAGGAAAAACTGTCAGTGTTCCAGTCATACCTCACACATATTCTGTGGTTAATGGAGGGAGTTCATCCCAGCCCCAGGACATTACTGCTTGCATGCACCCAGTTGCTACTTTATTAGGTACATCTATACACCTTGTGAATGCAAATATCTCATTAGATAATTTGTGGTAACAACTCAATGCATAAAAACATGCAGGCATGGTCAAGAGGATCAGTTGTTGTTCAGATCAAACATCAGAATGGGGAAGAAATGTAATCTAAGTGACTTTGAATGATTGTTGGTGCTAGATGGGGTGGTTTGAAAATCTCAGAAACTGCTGATCTCTTGAGATTTTCATGCACAACTGTCTAGAGTTTACAGAGAATGTTGCGTTAAAAACATCCAATGAGCAGCAGCTCTGTGGATGAAAATGCCTTGTTAATGAAAGAGACAGAGGAGAACGGTTAGACGGGTTCAAGTGACAGGAAGGCAACAGTAACTTAAATAACCACACATTACAACAGTGGTGTGCAGAAGAGCATCTCTAAACACATGATACATCGGACCTTGAAGTGGATGAGCTACAGCAGCAGAAGGTCATGAGCATATACTAAGTGGCCACTTTATTAGTTACAGGAGGGATGCACTAGTTAAGGATCCAGACAAGGGGCTGTGAAGTGGGTTTGGGTAGGAAAGTTTTTTTTTGAGTGGATTGCTTATTCAAAGTTCAAGTAAAATGTATCATCAGACTGCATACATATCACCAGATACAATCCTGAGATTCTTTTTCTGCAGACATATTTAGCAAATCTATGGAACAGTAACTGTAAACAGGATCAATGGACTGTGCACATGCAAATATAAAAAGATTGTAATAAGTAGCAAGCATTAAATAACAAGCTAAAGTGTCCTTAAAGTGAGACCATCGGTTGTGGGGAACACCAGAATGAGTGTGTTTATCCCCTTTTGTTCAAGAGCCTGATTGTTGATGGGTAGTAACTGTTCTTGAACCTGGTGCGAGCCCTGAGGCTCTTGTACCTTCTATCTGATGGTACCAGTGAGAAAAGTGTATGGCCTAGGTGGTATGAATCTTTGATGATGGATGCTGCTTTTCTATGGCAACATTTTATGTAGATATACTCAATGGTTGGGAGTGTTTTACACGTGATGTACTGGGCCGAGTACACTACCTTTTGTAGGATTTTCCGCTCTAAGGCATTGGTGTTCCCATACCAGGCTGTACTGCAGCCAGTAAGCACACTTTCCACCACGCATCTATAGAAGTTTGCCAAGGTGTTTGATAACATGCCAAATCTCTGCAGTCCCTGAGGAAGTAGAGGCACTGTGCTTTGTTTGTAATTATATTTATATGATGGGCCCAGGACAGGTCCTCTGAGATAGTAAACACAAAGTACACTGCAGATGCTGTGGTCAAGTCAAGATGTACAAAAAAGCTGGATGAACTCAGCAGGTCGGGCAGCATCCGTTGAAATGAGCAGTCAATGTTTCGGGTCGAGACCTGGATCATTTTGGTCCTGACGAAGGGTCTTGACCAGAAATGTTGACTGCTCATTTCAACAGATGCTGCCCGACCTGCTGAGTTCATCCAGCTTTTTTGTACGTCCTCTAAGATAGTGACACTCAGGAGTTTAAAGTTACTGACCCTCTCCACCTCTGAGCCGCCAGTGATTACTGGTCATGGACCTCTGGTTTCCCTCTCTTGGTCCACGATCAGTCCCTTGGTATTATTGATTTTAGACCGTAAGGCCATAAGATATAGGAGCAAAATTAAGCCATTTGGCCCATCAAGTCTGCACCGCCATTTCATCATGGCTAAATAGGATTTTCCTCTCAACCCCAATCTCCTGCCTTCTCCCAGTATCCCTTCATGCCCTAACACTTTTGAGTGAGAGGCTGTTGTTTTTACACCACTCAGCCAAATTTCCAGACTCCCTCGTGTATGCTGATTCATTGCCACCTTTGATACAGCCCACAACAGTGGTGTCATCAGTAAACTTGTATATGGTGTTAGAGCTGTAGTTAGCCACACAGTCGTGGGTGTAACGAAAGTAGAGCAGGGGGCTAAGCACACATCCCTGTGGTGCTCCTGTGCTTATGGAGATCGTGGAGGAGATGTTTTTGCCAATCTGAACTGACCATGGTCTACAAGTGAAGAAATCCAGGATCCAGTTGCACAAGCGTGTATTGAGGCCCAGGTCTTGGAATTTACTGATTAGTTTTGAGGTGATGATGGTATTGAATACTGAGCTGTAATCAATAAAGAGCATCCTGATGTGAGCATCCTGATGTGAGCATCTTTGATGTCCAGATATTCTACAGTTGTGTGAGGAGCCAATGAGATGGTATCTGCTATAGATCTGTTGCTTCGGTAGCAAATTGGAGCAGATCCAAGTTGCCACTCAGACAGGAGCTGATGCATTTCAACACCAACCTCTCCAAATACTTTATCACTATGGATGTAAGTGGCACTGGGTGATAGTCATTGAGACAGGTTACCACACTCTTCTTGGGGACTGGTATGATTGAAGCCTGCTTGAAGCAGGTGGTACCACACACTGCCAAATACCCCAGCCAGCTGGTCAACAGTACTTGGCCAGGTTCCCCGTGTGGACTAGATGCTTTCCTTGGGTTTGCTGTCTTAAAGGTAGCCTGCAAGTCATCTTAAGATACTGAGGCCAAAGGATCATCTGGAGACATAGGGGTGCACAATGGTTCCTCCCTGTTCTGGTGGTCAAAGCAAGCATAGAAGGCATTGAGCTCATGTAGAAGTGAAACTCTGCTGTCCCTAAGTCACAAGATTTATCTTTGTAGGAGGTTAGGGGATTCATACCCTGCCACAGCTGTGAAGCATACCTTGTTGATTCCAGTCTTATCTGTAATCTCTACTTCACCCTAGAGATGGAGACTTCACCCTGTACTGCATATAGCATTCTTGATCTCCAGACTTGAATGCCTCTGATCTGGCTCTCAGCAAATTTTGGATTTCATGGTTCATCCAAGGTTTTGGATTGGGATAAACCATGAATGATTTCATGGGGCACACTCATCTGCAGCTGTTTTTATTAAAGTTTGATATGACTCTGGTGTAGACATTCAGGTCTTCAGGTGAGTTCTTGAATATAACCCAAGGCAATCCTGTAACTGTTCCTCTGCCTCCTGCGACCACCTCTTAGTTGACTTGATCTTGCACTTTAGGCTCTGTCGATATGCAGGTAGTAGGAGTACAGCTAAATGATCTGACTTACCAAAATGGGGTCTAGGAAAGGAACAATAGGCATTACTTATCATAGTGTAGCAGTGGTCTAGTGTGTTGCAAACTCTGGTGCAACAGGTTACATACTGGTGCTAATTGGGCAGGGTTTTCTTCAAACAGGGCTGGTTAAAGTCATTGACTATAATTTGAAATGCATCGGATAGGCTGTTTCTTGCTTGCAGACAACATTGTGTAAGTTGCATGAAAGCTTGCTTATAATTGGCCGCTGGTGATATGTGAACTGCAGTCAGGATCAAAGATAAGAACTCCCAAGGCAAATAGAATGGTCTACATTTAATTGTTAGGTGTTCTAAGTCAGGGACACAAGAGGTTGACATAACCTCAACATATGTGCACCAACAAGAATTGACTAAAAAGCACACGCCACCACCATTTTCCTTACAAGAGTTCACGGTTGGACACATTCTGAAGATCGTAAAACCTTCTGGTCATATCACTGCATCCAGGTTGTTCACCTTTAACCAAATTTCAGTGTAACAAACAGTTGAGATCTGCCTCAACTGCCTCTGATGCAACAGCCTTACCCTGAGATCGTCAACCTTATCGAGTCAAGTCAAGTCAAGTCGCTTTTTATTGTCATTTCAACCATAACTGCTGGTACAGTACACAGTAAAAACGAGACAACGTTTTTCAGGACCATGGTGCTACATGAAACAATACAAAAACTACACTGAACTATGTAAAAACAACACAGAAAAGACTACGCTAGACTACAGACCTACGCAGGACTGCATAAAGTGCACAAAACAGTGCAGGCATTACAATAAATAATGAACAAGACAATAGGCACAATAGAGGGCAGTAAGTTGGTGTCAGTCCAGACTCTGGGTATTGAGGAGTCTGATGGCTTGGGGGAAGAAACTGTTACATAGTCTGGTCTTGAGAGCCCGAATGCTTTGGTGCACATTTTCCAGCGACTGTACATTTGCCAACAAGATGCTCAGTAAAGGAGGCCTCAACCCTCTGCTCTTCATCAGCCTGGTTTGAATTCCACCTCTCCTGCGTTTTCAGCCATGGCGTTGACCTTTAAAGATGCAGCGTGTAACTGCTCAGCAGCTCTTGACTTCTCTTCATTTAACCATTGAACATGAGAACTGAAAATCATTGATGTAGTTGATGTTATGAAGATCTGAATAGACTCTTGTCCCATAAATTTCTGTACTTTTATGCTTAGGCACAGATTAATCTTTGCAGATGTTTAAAGTGTGAATCATTATGGTGCTCTTTTCTTCTTCTGAATTCTGTGGTTAAGTCATGCTTATTGTTGCCTCATTCAATTATTATTTTTGATAATAAGCATTATCTATTTTTATTACTCAAACCCAATTTCAAGGTTATTTTATTTGCATTCTATCAGACTGATATATTGCTGATTACTTTTATTTTTGAGCAGAGTACATTGTTTCATAATTGCTATTAACAATTAATATTTTCAGGGATTTTATTGAGGAAAGTCATTAAACATCATGAATTGTTAATATGCTTTAAATACTTGTACCCTGCACTAAGTATAGCACCTTGAGCTTTCTGGTTTCAAATTTCTTAATTTTGTTTCCACTTGATAAATTATGTAAATATTCCTATTTTGTTCAGCCATGAGAAATTGTTCTCGGAGCGTACATTTATTTTTGAAACCTGGTGTATTTTAAAACATAACCATTCCAATGAAGATTCTGGATTCAGCTCTGCTGAAATCTTGATACATTCTCTCTCTCTCTCTCTCTCTCTCTCTCTCTCTCTCTCTCTCTCTCTCTCTCTCTCTCTATATATATATATATATATATATATATATGTAGCGGTGTGCTACACGCAGTGCTGAAATAACGACACATAGTTGGTGAGCTGCAGTTGCAAAAGAGGTTTATTCAAACTTCACGGCCTTGCTTTAAAGCCTTCCTGTTCCCCCTGTTCCCACCCTCCCCGGGCGGGAATGCTGTAGGGGGCGCGTATTCACAGTCTCGTCCCGCGCGCGGGCTTTTCCCCTTGCTGGTGAAGCAGGCTTGGCGTCCTCTTTGGGACCTGCCTCAATGCTGGCACGAGCCACTTTGTGAGCCGGTTTGAGTGCGCTGGGAAGTGGGTCGCCACATAACACCCCCCCCCCCCCCAGAACCGGCGATACACCCCCCAATGTCCTCAGTCTGGGTTGGACTATGTTTGGGAGGTCTGCCTCTGCGCCGCGGTGCCTGAATCTCGACCGGCTGTGCCAAGTCCACATGGGCCGGTTTGAGTCGGT
Source organism: Hemitrygon akajei (assembly GCF_048418815.1). Classification (NCBI taxonomy): domain Eukaryota; kingdom Metazoa; phylum Chordata; class Chondrichthyes; order Myliobatiformes; family Dasyatidae; genus Hemitrygon; species Hemitrygon akajei. Next base: position 21,361,287 of record NC_133125.1, on the reverse strand, counting down.
CCACTGTGAAAACCTCCTCTTTCCCCCCAAAGTCTAGCACGAATGTGGACCCGTTGTTTCTGATCACGGTAAACGGCCCCTCGTAGGGCCGCTGTAGTGGTGCCCGATGTCCACCCCATCGTACAAAAACGAACTTACAGTTTTGCAGGTCTTTGGGTACGCAGGTCGGGTTCTGCCCATGCTGTGAAGTGGGTATGGGGGCCAGGTTACCGAGCCTCTCGTGTAGTCTGCCCAGGACTGCTGCGGGTTCTTCCTCTTGCCCCCTTGGGGCTGGTATGAACTCCCCTGGGACGACCAGGGGTGCACCGTACACCAACTCGGCCGATGAGGTGTGCAGATCCTCTTTGGGCGCCGTGCGGATTCCGAGCAGGACCCAGGGAAGCTCGTCCACCCAGTTAGCTCCTCTCAGGCGGGCCATGAGAGCCGACTTCAGGTGACGGTGGAAACGCTCCACTAGTTCATTCGACTGTGGGTGGTAGGCAGTTGTGTGGTGCAGCTGTGTTCCCAAAAGGCTGGCCATCGCTGACCACAGGCTGGAGGTGAACTGGGCGCCTCTGTCGGAGGTAATGTGGGCCGGTACACCAAAGCGAGATACCCAGGTTGCAATCAGTGCTCGGGCGCAAGATTCGGAGCAGGTGTCAGTGAGCGGGACCGCCTCTGGCCACCTTGTGAACCGGTCCACGATAGTCAGGAGGTGCCGCGCTCCTCGCGACACTGGCAGGGGGCCCACGATGTCCACATGAATGTGGTCGAAACGCCGGCAGGTGGGGTGGAACTGCTGAGGCAGAGCTTTGGTGTGCCGCTGCAACTTGGCTGTTTGGTAGTGCATGCACGTTTTGGCCCATTCACTGACCTGCTTGTGGAGTCCGTGCCAAACGAACCTGTTGGCTACCATCTGGACGGTTGACCTGATGGAGGGGTGCGCTAAGTTGTGAATGGAGTTGAAAACGCGCTGCCGCCAGCCTGCCAGGACGACGGGGCGGGGTTGGCCGGTGGTGACGTCACAGAGTAGGGTCATCTCACCTGGGCCTACGGGGAGGTCCTGGAGCTGCAAACCGGAGACTGCAGTTCTGTAACTAGGGATTTCCTCGTCTGCCTGCTGTGCTTCCGCCAGTGCTTCATAGTCTACCCCCTGGGACAGGGCTTGGATGTTAGGCCTGGAGAGAGCATCCGCCACGACGTTGTCCTTTCCTGAGACATGCCGGACATCCGTTGTGTATTCGGAGATGTAGGACAGATGTTGCTGCTGGTGGGACGACCAGGGGTCGGATGCTTTCGTGAACGCAAAGGTAAGAGGTTTGTGGTCCGTGAACGCGGTGAAAGGCCTACCTTCTAAGAAGTACCTGAAATGTCGGATTGCCAGGTATAGCGCCAACAGTTCCCGGTCGAAAGCACTGTATTTGAGCTCGGGTGGTTGTAGGTGTTTGCTGCAAAACGCCAGGGGTTGCCAGCGACCCTCGATGAGTTGATCCAGCACTCCACCGACTGCCATGTTAGATGCGTCCACTGTGAGAGCGGTAGGGACGTCCGTTCTGGGGTGCACTAGCATCGTGGCGTTTGCCAAGGCTTCTTTGGTTTTAATGAAAGCGGCAGCATACTCCTCGTCCCAGGTAATGTACTTGCCCTTACCCGACATCAGGACGAAACAGCTGCATGATTCAGGCAGCTGAAGGGAGGAAGCGGTGGTAGAAATTGACCATACCCACGAATTCCTGAAGGCCTTTGATTGTGTTGGGTCGGGGGAAATGGCGGACCACGTCTACCTTGGCGGGCAGAGGGGCTGCCCCATCTTTAGTAATCCTGTGGCCCAGGAAGTCGATGGTGTCGAGCGCGAACTGGCATTTGGCCGGGTTGATTGTCAAGCCGTATTCACTCAGTCGGGCGTAGAGTTGACGGAGGTGGGACAGATGCTCCTGACGACTGCTGCTGGCTATGAGGATGTCGTCCAAATAGATGAAAGCGAAGTCCAGGTTGCATCCCACCACATCCATTAACCGCTGAAACGTCTGTGTGGCATTCTTTAGGCCGAACGGCATGCGGAAGAACTCGAAAAGGCCAAACGGGGTGATGAGTGCCGTTTTGGGGACGTTGTCTGGATGCATCGGGATTTGGTGGTATCCCCGGACGAGGTCTACCTTGGTGAAGATCTGTGTGCCGTGCAGGTTTGCTGCAAAGTCCTGAATGTGCAGCACAGGGTAGTGGTCCGGTGTTGTAGCCTCGTTCAGCCTGCGGTAGTCGCCGCATGGTCTCCAGCCCCCTGTTGCTTTGGGCACCATGTGCAGGGGGGAGGCCCATGGGCTGTCGGACCGCTGTATGATCCCCAATTCCTCCATCCTCTTGAACTCCTCCTTCACCAGTTGGAACTTGCCTGGGGGAAGCCTTCAAGCATGGGCGTAGAGGGGTGGTCCTTGTGTCGGGATGTGGTGCTGTACGCCGTGTCTGGGCATGGCTGCCGTGAACTGCGGTGCCAGAACCAATGGGAAATCCGCCAGGACTCTGGTGAAGTCGTTGTTGGACAGCGTGATGGAGTCTAGGTGTGGGGCCGGCAACTGGGCTTCACCCAGGGAGAATGTTTGAAAGGTCTCGGCGTGGACCAGTCTCTTCCTGGGCAGGTCGACCAGTAGGCTGTGAGCTTGCAAAAAATCCGCTCCCTCAAGCGGTTGGGCTACGGCGGCCAGTGTGAAATCCCACGTGAACCGGCTGGAGCCAAACTGTAGCCGCACCGTACGGGTGCCATATGTCCTTACTGTGCTGCTGTTCGCGGCCCTCAGGGTGGGACCTGGTTCTCTGTTGTGGGTGTCGTAACTCGTCGGAGGTAAGACGCTGATCTCGGCTCCGGTGTCGACCAAAAAGTGGCGTCCTGACTGCTTGTCCCAGACATACTGGAGGCTATCCCGATGGCCAGCCGCCGTAGCCATCAGTGGTGGCTGGCCCTAGCGGTCCCGGGAACTTGCAGGGCGGGCTATAGCGGCGGGCTTCTGTGCCCCACCGCTGATGGTAGAAGCACCATTGTTCGTTGGTCTCCTCACCCCTGCCTCTGCGGTTAGCAGGCTCTGCGGCCGGGCCTGGTCTGGTTTGTTGCTGGGAGCGTGACCTGGTGATCTGTGCGACGGATGCCCCACTCTCCTTCTTGGCTTTCCACAGTACGTCCGCCTGGGCCGCCACCCTCCGGGGGTCGCTGAAATCCGCATCGGACAGCAGCAGGTGTATGTCCTTGGGCAGCTGCTCCAGGAACGCCTGCTCAAACATGAGGCAGGGCTTGTGACCTCCGGCCAGGGACAGCATCTTGTTCATCAAAGCCGACGGTGGCCTGTCCCCCAAACCATCCAGGTGCAGTAAGCGGGCAGCCCGCTCGTGCCGTGAGAGTCCGAAAGTCCTTATGAGCAGGGCTTTGAATTCTGTGTATTTGCCGTCCTCCGGGGGCGACTGTATGAACCCCTCAACCTGGACGGCTGTCTCCTGGTCGAGGGAGCTCACCACATAGTAGTAACGTGTGGCATCTGAGGTCATCTGCTGAATGTGGAATTGGGCTTCTGCTTGCTGGAACCATAGGTGAGGTCGCAGCGTCTAGAAGCTTGGCAGTTTTAACGAAACTGCATGAACAGATGCGGCATCGTTCATCTGCGGTCCAAGTATCGTTTGGGCCGTTGGGGTCACCAATTGTAGCGGTGTGCTACACGTAGCACTGAAATAACGACACAGAGTCGGTGAGCTGCAGTTGCAAAAGAGGTTTATTCAAACTTCGTGGCCTCACTTTAAAACCTTCCTGTTCCCGCCTTCTCCGGGCGGGAATGCGTATTCACAGTCCCGTTCCGCGCGCGGGCTTTTCCTCTTGCTGGTGAAGCAGGCTTGGCGCCCTCTTTGGGCCCTGCCTCAATGCCAGCACACGCCACTTTGTGAGCCGGTTCGAGTGCGCTGGGAAGTGGGCCGCCACATGTATATATATAGTTATTTGATCTAGATAGGGGCCAAAGTCTACAAATATTTATTTTTAGGATCATATTTCATCTAAAAGCTACAGTATTCTGTCTTCCATTTCTAAAAATTCTGGTGCAAGTTAATTGTCTTTAGTAGGATTGATTTGATATGCGTTTCTGTTTTGAGAAGTAAATAGATAAGTCATCAATTGTTTAAAGTGATTTTGCAGAATATAAAATGAGATTTTAACTTCTGGGACATGTATTGAATGCGAACTATATAATGGAAGTTAATGTTAGTTAGGGAAATGTTGCTATATTTTGCCTATCCATTCTTTAAACTGTAAATGGGGCTCTTTATAGATTTAGATGGCTAGCTTAAAGTTTGTTGCTAATGACCATGGTATCATTAAAGTGCTAACCACAATTGATCCAGTGGGAAACTGGATGGTTTATTCAGAAATGTAGCATGGGTAGTGTATGAAAAATAGAAATAGGAATACTAGTGTGGTATCAGAATTAGGTTTATTGTCACTAGCATGAGTCATGAAATTGGTTGTGTTTTGCAACAGCACAGTGCAGGCATAACAATTTACCCCAAGTTACAATAAAAATAAATAAATAATGCAGAAGAGGAATAGTGAGGTAGTATGCATGGGCTCATAGACTGTCCAGAAATCCTGTGGCAGAGGGGAAATTATGTTCCTAAAACTTTGAGTGTGGGACATTAGATTCTTTTACCTCCTCCATGATAGTAGAAATGAAAAAAGGCATGTCCCATGTGGTGAGTCTCCTGAATGATGGATGCTGCCTTCTTAAGGCATCACCTTTAGAATATTACCTCAATGGAAGGAAGGCTTATACCCGTGACTGAGCTGGTCAAGTCTATAATCCTCAGAGATGACTCTTACAGTCCTGTGTATTGTCGTCTTCTTACCAGACGGTTATGTAACCAGTGGGAATTCTATCCACTGTACATTTAAAGAAATTTGCTTGTCTTTGTTGAAATACCAAAGTATAGTTTTCAATTTGAGGTGAATATGATAGGACAAAGTTAAGGAGATTCTTATTAACTCTGGTGACAGTTTTGGTAAAAATTGGAACACCAATTTCAAGTATATCAATTACATAAGTACATATCTTAATTGATTAAAATAGAGCATGCAAACCATATTTTGCTTTACTGCTCAACTTATTCTCTTTTAGATTTTTTTGACAATATTATGTTCAGTAAAATTAATACCATTGAAATTTTAAGCTGCTTTAGTATTGTCAATCAAAAATGCTGCTGATAGTCAGAACTTATGATTAAATAAGATATAATTGAAAATTCTAAGGCATGGCTGATGTAAGAAAATTATTAGGCAGGTAGCTAATTACAAAGGTCTAAATCATCCTCATTGCTCTTTCTTTAATTTTCGTGAAAGCTGAACACAATGTCTGCCAGCTTCATTGATAAAGTCTATTTGTATTTAAATGAAATGTATTAAGGCTGCTCATCTCACTCTGGGTTTATGATTGAAACTCTATGACAGTCCTAAGACTAATGATGGCATGAGATCATTTTCTGGTGACTATTTTCATGATTGATTTTAATCAAAAACTTCTAAGTTTTTAGATTTCACATTATGGCCTCCACAACCATTCTGTGGTCATTTGCAAGTTTTAATTTTCCTAATCTATTTTATCTTTAAACAGCAGGTAAAAATCTTCTCTTACGAGGGGTGATTGATAAGTTCGTGGCCTAATGTGGAAGGAGTCAATTTTAGAAAACCTAGCACATCTATTTTTCAACATAGTCCCCTCCTACATGTACACACTTAGTCCAGTGGTTGTGGAGCATACGGATCCCTTCTTTGTAGAAGTGGTCCACAGCATGTAACAAGAGCATCTTGGACCTCCAGGTGGTCCACAGTAGGGGTGATTGATAAGTTTGTGGCCTAAGGTAGAAGGAGATGAGTTATACAGATTTCGTCACATGCACGTGCAGTTCAACTCTTTGAGTGAAAATGCAGGAAGTTTGAAGTTAATAACTCCTCTCCTTCTACCGTAGGCCACAAACCTATCAATCACCCCATGCTGTGGACCACTTCTGGAGGTCCAAGATGCCAATTTCTACAAAGAAGGGATCCATATGCTCCACAACAGCTGGACTAAGTGGACTAAATGTAGGAGAAATAAATGTGCTAGGTTTTCTAAAATTTACTCCTTCTACCTTAAGCCACGAACTTATCAATCACACCTTGTATTATCAATTCTATATTCATCATACTCCTTTTTGCAGGGTCATTTAAATTTCTCTTTTGATCTTCATAAAGATAAAGTATTCAGATGGCCATTAGGAAATTACCATACTCCTTTGTGCAAAAGGAGTCAATCCGCGACTTGGTTCAACCTGGTTTTTATTCATTAGTTTGTTACAATGGTGTATGTTATTGGCAGAAGGCAAAAACTGCTATCTAATTGTAGGGATCATAAATGTATAATGAAGAGTAGTATGGAAAATTGCAATGCAGAGGAGGTCATTCAGTCCATCATATCAGAGCCAGGGGTCAATATGCTATGTGGTGTAATTCTACATTATTTTCCTGCACAAGATCTGCACCCTGTAGATTAAAACTCTTCTAGTTTCAGGTAGTCATTTTCAGACCCAGATCATCTTGAGTGAAAATATTTTTTCTTTTCTCAGTTCAATCCTTCCACCAATTGCTTTATTCACCTCACCTCATAATCTTTGTCGCCTCACTGAAATCTGCCCTCAGCCTTCTCTGCTTAAACAATGCAAGCCTATCCTATTGTAGCTACAATTTTCCAGTTCAACAATATTCTCCAGAATCTCTTGTGTAATCACAGCTCTTTTGCAATGTATTGAGAACTCTGCAAATTATAAACGGTGTAGCTTCTAGGAGATAGAGATCTGTCTACCAGGCCACAACTGCTCCACCTGTGTTACAGGTATGGTGACAATATAAAAGTTGATTCTTGGGAAACAAAGTGCCACAGATTCACAGGGATACACATTAGAATGATTGTGTCAAGAAAAATGTTGCCAGAGAAAGATGTTTTACTTAAGCAGCCTGAAAATTATGGCCTCCAGCCTGATCCCCCAATTGTTACACTGCACCAAATATCAGTCTGGAGACACAGGATAGTGCATCATATCCCCGAAGATCTTTTGGCCTTGAGAAATGCACCTCAGGGGTTCAGTTATCTGAATGATTAGCTTCAATGCCTGTGTGTTTTCTGATGATTGGCATCAAAAAATTTCAATATAATTATGGAGAAGGATAGGACTGGACCCAGGGTTGAGATTTTTGATTGGAGATGCGAAAGGATTTAGACGGAGTGTATTAGGACAATTTGTTTTATGGGAAGGATGTAATAGAGAAATGGAGGTCATTTAAAGGTGAAATTTTGAGGGTACAGAATCTTTATGTTCCTGTTAGGTTGAAAGGAAAGGTTAAAAGTTTGAGAGAGCCATGGTTTTCAAGGGATATTGGAAACTTGGTTCGGAAAAAGAGGGAGATCTACAACAAATATAGGCAGCATGGAGTAAATGAGGTGCTCGAGGAATATAAAGAATGTAAAAAGAATCTTAAGAAAGAAATTAGAAAAGCTAAAAGAAGATATGAGGTTGCTTTGGCAAGTAAGGTGAAAATAAATCCAAAGGGTTTCTACAGTTATATTAATAGCAAAAGGATAGTGAGGGATAAAATTGGCCCCTTAGAGAATCAGAGTGGACAGCTATGTGCAGAGCCAAAAGAGATGGGGGAAATTTTGAACAATTTCTTTTCTTTGGTATTCACTAAGGAGAAGGATATTGAATTGTGTAAGGTAAGGGAAACAAGTAGGGTAGTTATGGAAACTATGATGATTAAAGAAGAGGAAGTACTGGCGCTTTTAAAGAATATAAAGGTGGATAAATCTCCGGATCCTGACAGGATATTCCCTAGGACCTTGAGGGAAGTTAGTGTAAAAATAGCAGGGGCTCTGACAGAAATATTTCAAATATCATTAGAGATGGGGATGGTGCAGGAGGATTGGTGTATTGCTCATGTGGTTCCATTGTTTAAAAAGGGTTCTAAGAGTAAACGTTGCAATTATAGGCCTGTAAGTTTGACGTCAGTGGTGGGTAAATTAATGGAAAGTATTCTTAGAGATGGTATATATAATTATCTGGATAGACAGGGTCTGATTAAGAACAGTCAACATGGATTTGTGCATGGAAGGCCATGTTTGACAAATCTTATTGAATTTTTTGAAGAGGTTACTAGGAAAGTTGATGAGGGTAAAACAGTGGAATTTGTCCATATGGACTTCAGTAAGGCCTTTGACAATGTTCCACACGGATGGTTAGGAAGGTTCAATCGATTCAACAGTGGCTGTATGGGAGATGCCAGAGAGTAGTGCTGGATAACTGTTTGTCAGTTTGGAGGCCGGTGACTAGTGGTGTGCCTCAGGGATCTGTACTAGGTCCAATGTTGTTTGTCATATACATTAATGATCTGGATGATGGGGTGGTAAATTGGATTAGTAAGTATGCAGATGATACTAAGATAGGTGGGTTGTGGATAATGAAGTAGTGTTTCAAAGCTTGCAGAGAGATTTATGCCAGTTAGAAGAGTGGGCTGAAAGATAGCAGATGGAGTTTAATGCTGATAAGTGTGAGGTGCTGCATTTTGGTAGGACTAATCAAAATAGGATATTCATGGTAAATGGTAGGGCATTGAGGAATGCAGTAGAACAGAGTGATCTAGGAATAATGGTGCATAATTCCCTGAAGGTGGAATCTCATGTGGATAGAGTGGTGAAGAAAGCTTTTGGTATGCTGGTATGCTATAAATCAGAGTATTGAGTTTAGGAGTTGGGATGTAATGTTAAAATTGTACAAGACATTGGTGAGGCCAAATCTGGAGTATTGTGTATAGTTCTGGTCACCGAATTATAGGAAAGATGTCAACAAAATAGAGAGAGTACAGAGGAGATTTACTAGAATGTTACCTTGGTTTCAGCATCTAAGTTACAGAGAAAGGTTGAACAAGTTAGGTCTTTATTCTTTGGAGCGTAGAAGGTTGAGGGGGGACTTGATAGAGGTGTTTAAAATTAAGAGGGGGATAGATAGAGTTGATGTGGATAGGCTTTTTCCATTAAAAATAGGGGAGATTCAAACAAGAGGACACGAGTTGAGAGTTAAGGGGCAAAAGTTTAGGGGTAACACGAAGGGGAACTTCTTTACTCAGAGAGTGGTAGCTGTGTGGAACGAGCTTCCAGTAGAAGTAGTAGAGGCAGGTTCGATTTTGTCATTTAAAAAAAAATTGCATAGGTATATGGACAGGGAAGGAATGGAGGGTTATGGGCTGAATGCAGGTAGGTGGGACTAAATGAGTGTAAGCGTTCGGCATGGACTAGAAAGGCCAAGATGGCCTGTTTCTGTGCTGCAATTGTTATTTGGTTATATGGTTAAAAAACTTGGAGTAATTTCACTCCATAGGTGTAAAGATTGGTGCAACACTTGAATGCTTTTGGCATTGATAGAGGCTGTTCAGATTAGTAGCCAAGGCAGTGCAGGGTAATGAATACTACAAAATATTGATGCATGTACCATGCATTCAGTAGAGAAATATTGAGGGGCTTATGTTTTGTGAAGGGAAATTTTTGAATGAGCTTCAAATGAAATTCATATTCAGCCATTATACTCCCTGACCATTTCCAGATAAACAATGGAGTAGAACTCATCAAGTTTCAGCATTGTAAAACTATTGGAAATGATCACTATAGGATCATACTATATTCCCTTAATGTTTAACCTGAAATCTGGTATAAAAACCCAATTTTCTTCTATAATTCATTTCATCCCTTGTATAATTTAGATCATCCAATAGAACTGGAAGATAGTTGATAAAAGTTTTCGAAGCTACGATTCAGATTCATATTACTCTTTTGTCTTAAGCACTGTTTGAGTAGTCACTAAAATCTGGCATGTACATCTTTTAAACTTCGCTAATGTTGCAGATAGCTTGTATCCTGATGAATTTCAATTATATTTAAGGTTAACTATTTTACTGTAGACATTATTATGCTTTGTGAAGTTATTTTACACAGAGGAACTTAAAACAAAATTACCTTCTCTGATTGTGTAAAAATGATTATTTTCTTACATTTGGTTTTAAAATAATATGGTGTGAAATGGAAAGCAAAATAGTTAGCAGATTTTCCTTCTACAACTTCAATTTAGCTTTGAATTGAGACCATAATCTTTACAGATGCCCCCAACACCTGTGGCAATTTATGAATATAATGGCTAAGTTATCAATTGGTACAATAGGTACATTAAAATTAAATGCTTGTGTTCTGTATGAAAAGGGAGAAAATGGATTTTATATTGGATGAAGCTCAGAATTAGAGTAATAGTGCTTTGAACAGCGGCCAGTCCAGACACTGGAAGTTTGGAGAGGAGGGGACTTTGATCAGACCCGCTGCCCGAGCATAAAAGACAGCAGCAACAGCAGTAGCAGCGACCAATTGGCATCTAAGATTGATTATTAAGAGCAAATTAAAGGAAGGTGAGGCAAGTGCAGCGGCCATTGTCTGAGCGGACATGGTCATGGTGGTGATCTTGAGACTTTAGTTCTTCGAAGCTTCACTCAGAGAAAGCAAAGAAAAGCTCAAGTTTTTTCATTCTCTTTATATCTGCTCAGATAGGGACAGCAGGGATGACAGGCAGGATAGTGAAATGCTCCTCTTGCAGGATGTGGGAAGGCAGGGAGACTTCCTGCGTCTCTGATGACTACAACTGTGAGAAGCACATCCAACTGCATTTTCTGACAAACTGAATTAAGGAGATGGAACTGGATCTGATGAGCTCTAGATCATTCGGGAGGCTGAAGGGGTGATAGATAGGATATATACAGAGGTAGTTACACCCACGGTGCAGGACACAGGAAACTGGTGACAGTCAGAAAGGGGAAAGGGGTTAAAGAGCCAGTGCAGAATACCCCTGTGACCGCCCCCCTCAACAACAGGTTGATTATTTTGGATACTGTTGGGGGTTGATTTAACAGAGAAGAGTTAAACCAGATCTCTGGTATTGAGTCTGGCTGTGAGACTCAGAAGTGAAGTGGGGAGAAGAGGCATGCTGTGGTGATAGGGGATTCGTTAGATAGGGGTACAGACAGAGGTTCTGTTGGCGAAAACAGGATTGTCAGATGGTATGTTGTCTTCTGGGTGTCAGGGTCCAGGATATCTCAAATTGAGTCCTCAGCATTCTTAAGTGGGAGGGTTAATAGCCAGAAATTGTGTAGGTACCAATGACATGGGTAGGATGAGTGATGAGGTTCTGCATAGGGAGTTCAGGTTTGAACTGAACTGAAGGGGGACTAATATTCTATCAGGAAGATTTTTTAATGCTTCGTGGTGCAGTTTACACCAGAGTTGCAGGTGAATGGGAACCAGAGTGCCAGAAGAGTTAGTGGAGAGGTTGTGGAAACAGATGTTGGTAGGATCTCAGAAATCAGGAATCAGAAGGTTGAGCATGGTGCGATGAGTGTTCTAAGCTGCCTAGATTTCAATGCAAGGAGTATTGTAGGACAGGTGGATAATAGTGGTGAAGATGAAGCAGCTGGTTTGCAGAGGCAATGTATAGGAGGAGAAGCTGTTAATAGGGCAAACTTGCAGTCAACAGGATGAGCTGCAATGTAAAAGATGGACAAAATTGAAAAGGGGAATACAGGACTGAAGGTGTTGTATCTGAATGCATGCTGTATATGGAATAAGGTAGATGAATTTTCAGCACAATAGCAGGTTGATAGGTATGATGTTGTAGATATCACTGAATCATGGTTGAAAGATTATATTTGAGAACTTAATGTCCATGGATACACATTGTATTGAAAGGAAAGGCAGGAAGGCAGAGGGGGCAGTGTTGCTCTGTCAGTAAAAAATGAAATAAAATCATTAGAAAGACGTGACAAAGAGTCAGAAAGTGTTGAATCATTGAGCTAAGGAACTGCAAAGATTAAAAAAAACCCTGATGGGAGTTGTATACAGACCCCCAAGCAATAGTAAGGATCTGGTCTACAAATTACAACGGGAGATAGAAAATGCATGCCAAAAGGGCAGTGTTGCAATAATTATGGGGGACTTCAATATGCAGGTAGAAAATCAGGTTGGTGCTGGATTACAAGAGGGGGAATTTTTAGAGTGCCTACCAGATGGCTTATTAGAGCAGCTAGTTCTTGAGCCCATGAGAGGATCAGCTATTCTGGATTTGGTGTCATGCAATGAACTAGAATTGATTTGAGAGCTTAAGTTAAAATAACCCTTAGGGGAAATGATCATAATATGATTGAATTAACCCTGAAATTTGAGAAGGCGAAACTTAAGACAGATGCATCAATATTACAGTGGCTTAGAGGGAATTACAAGGCATAAGAGAGGCATTGGCCAGAATTGATTGGAAAAGAACACTGGCAGGGATAATGGCAGAGCAGCAATAGCTGGAATTTCTGGAAGCAATTCAGAAGGCACAGGATATATACATTACCAAGCGGAAGAAGTATTCTAAAGGAAAGATGACCCAACCGTGGCTAACAAAGCCAATAAAAAAGCCAGAGAGGGGAAAAATTAGTGGGAACTGAGAGGATTGAGAAGCTTTCAAATACTAACAGAAGACAACTAAAGAAGTCATTAAGAAGGTAAAAATGGAATATTTAAGCTAGATAATAATAATGTAAGCTAGATAATAGTATTAAAGAGGATACCTAATGTGTCTTCAGATACATCAAGTGTAAAAGAGAGGCATATGCTGGTGATAGTAAACCTGATTCTGATTCTGAAATTAAGAAATTAAGTGAAAATTACCAGTTTTGTAAATTATATGACAAGGCTATTCTCACAGACGTGTGAGTTCAAGACCTTCACCATGAATGATGTGAAGGCAGTAGGTGTGTGGGAACACTACTGTAATATTCATTTTGAGTTGCATGCCATGTTGATTTAGAAGTTTTTCCATAGGGTTTAAAACTTGAATTCCTCAATATTTCTGTGGGACAATCTTCATCAAAGGAACCTCAGCATTCTAGAATCTTCACGTTCTTAAAGGCAATAAGGGATGGGCAATAAATGCTGAATTTAGAATGAACTCCATGATCTAGATTTTTAAAAAACTGGGATTTCTTTGTAAACCAGTGTTAACAATTTCATTCATCACACTGTTGATATAGTTAAAGTAATTAGGAATGTGATCTAACAGAAGTAATAAGTTAGCTTGCACATTAATTGATATGAGCAGATGTGGAACATGACACTTGGAATGATCCTAGCAAACTCTCCTTTGTGTTCTATGACATTGCGGACTTTCTAGAGCAGTTCTAGATCTTGTGTTGGATTGTTAAAGTAGAGGGCATCTTGAAGGTGAAGTCTAAATCATAAGAAGGTGAAATCAGATTGGGTGACTAAATACTGAGATGTTTATAAGGCACCCCATTAGTAGAAAAACATTGAATACAGCTGTACAGTAAAAGGTTCAGAAGGGACTAGAACAGAGACTGTTAACAAAACTTGAAACGTTAGAGCAGATTGACAGCAGCCAAAGCTTACATCTGATATTATTGAACAATGTAATCTGGATTGCAATAAAGAATCCCCAAACAAAATAATAGTGTTTGAATAAAATGCAGTTGAAATCCATGAGAAGTTAGGGGTGGATAGTGAGATCTGAAATCTGTTGAGTTGCAAATGAGCTGAATCCAATCAGGTCAGATCAGTGGAATGGCAGATAGATAGTGGATTTAACTGAATGTGGTCATATTAGGTAAATTAAGTAAACAGAGAACAGAATATACAATACAGTGCTGGTCTTTCAGCCAATAATGTGCAGACCTTTTGACCACCTCTAAGAAACCTTCTCATCCCCATAGTCCTCCATTTTTCTTTCATGCATGTGTTTATCTATGAGTCACTTAAATATCCTCAATGTATATGCCTCTGCCCCCATCCTGGCAGAGTATTCCATGTACCAACCACTCTCTGTGTAAAAGACTTGATATCACTCCTATACTTTCCAAAATTCATCTTAAAATTATGCTTTATCCTATTCATTGTGGAGTTATCAAAGAGATTAAGAGATGAAATAAGTAATTCCTTGAAAATAGAACATAATGCTATTCAAAACAAATCCATTAGAAGTAGAGATGTGATGTATGAGAATGAAAAAGTAATAATGATTTTATACAAAAAAGCAAGGCCATGATTACAGGGTAATGTACATTTTTTGGTGTCCTTGCACAGAAATACTATTAAATCACTAACAAACAGCCACTGTAGGTTGACAAATTGATGGTGTTTGGAAATTAGTTTTAAGAGACAGGAAAAAATTTAGTCCATTCCTCCAAGGCTATGCACAGGTTTAATTCAAGATTCAAGATTGTTTAATATCATTTCCAGTACACAAGTGCAAAGGAGAACAAAATAATTGTTACCCTAGATTCAATGCAGCACAAAAAACACAAGAAGATAACACAATAATTAAAAAAATACGATAAATATAAATACATAGATAGTTTTTATACATTGATTGTACTATGTGTGCATAAATGATTCCAGGTACAAGATTGTCTACAGAAGGTGACTGACACATGCTGGGTGATGTGATGGGGTGGGTTAGTGGACGGAGGTGTTGATCAGTGTTACTGCTTGGGGAAAAATAGCTATCATCGAGGTTTAAATGGGGGTTTAAAGAGATTTTCTATTGAGGGGAAAAAAAGTAAACAGGGTGGAAATAAGATGCCTCAGAGACCAATGAGGACATCAATATGTGGAGCTATACAATGTGTGTGTAATATATGGATCTGTTTTTTTTAGAGCATGGACACAAAGGCGTGAATACAGCATAGCACACAATGAAAGATGTGGTGACTTTAAAGTGAAAATAACGTTGTGGTGGCTTTATTTGGGAAAGCTGATAAATTTGATAGTGCTAGTGAAGGCTGGGAATCATATATCAAGAGGGTGGAACAGTATTGCAATGTGGAGGAGCAAAAGAAAACCCCTACACTTCTTAGCTTAATGTGCCCAAGAATGTACAGTCTCTTAAGCAATCTAGTAACCCTTGCAGAGACAGCAAGCAAGACAGTCAATGAAATTGATACAATTTTACAAAATCACAGAGCCCTAAACTGCTGGTAATAGCTAAGATTTAGATTTACAAAAGGAACCAGTCAAAAGATGAAAGCATTTCTGAATATATTGCAGAACTGTGCAAACTTTCCCAGTATTGTGACTTTAGACTTTAGAGATGAACTTTCAGATGCATTAAGGGACAGTCTTGTATGTGGCATGCACAGTCAAAGCATTCAAAAGAGGCTACTGTCCAAAAGAGACCTAACCTTAGAATGGGCATTGATCATTGCAATATCATTAGAGACTGCAGCAAAGGATGCAGCAGAACTACAGAAAAGGTGGTGAGAAAATGCAATACACAAAATGTCCCTGAATGGTACAAAAAGCCAAAGATGTTATCGATGTGGCAAATCCTCCTGTGATGCAAATGACTGTTGGTTCAAAGAAAAAATCTGCCGGAAGTGTCACAGACAAGATCACATAGACAGGATGTGTGAGGCAGACAAAAAGCACAACCGAGTGAAGAGTCTCAAACACAAAACTAAGCAAATGCATAAAGTTACCGAACGTAAAACAGAATTAGACAACATAGAGTCTGACAAAGGTGAACCGTCATGTCTAGAACTGCACAGTATAATTGAAGCAGATCATAAGATCATTTGGATCACAGTAGATGTGTCTGGTGGAAAGCTGAAAATGGAGCTGAATACAGGGTCAGCTTTGTCCATAATTCCAGAGGCTAACTACACCAGACTGTTTTCGAAGGTAGCATTAGAGAAGACTTCAGTGATGCTAAAGACCTACACAGGCAAAAAATAGTGTCCCCCAAAGGCAAACTGAAAGTAAATGTGATGTGTGGAGGCCAAACACAACAGTTAGATCTTTATGTATTAAAAAGTGTAGGGCCAGCACTTTTCAGACCTGAATGGTTGAGAAAAATCTAACTAGACTAGCAGTCAATCAAAGCTGTCAGGGTAACATCAACAGGAAAGGCAGTCATTGTGGTAGCACTAACCAGAGACTGGCACAATTGCTTAATGCTAATGAGAAGGTGTTTAAGAAGGGGTTTAGTAAACTCAAAGGTATGAAGATCAGAATTAATCTGCATGAAACAGCAACATCAAGATTCCATAAAGCGCGTACAGTGCCTTACACATTACATCTTAAAATGGATGTTGAACTGCAGATTTTGGAGGCATCTGGATTCTATACAAGGTTGAGTGGAGTGATTAGGCCATGCCCATTATCCTGGTGATCAAGAAAGGGAAGGCTAGAGCCGTTTGCATATGAGGGGAGTTCAAGGTGAGCATCGACCTGGTGCTGAGTACTGTGCAGTATCCCTGCCTCAAGTAGAAGATATTATTGCATCTTTGGCAGGTGGGGAGAGGTTTTCAATGATTGACTTGTCCCAAGCCTATTTGCAAATGGAGACTGAGGAGTCAAGTGAGAAGTTCCTCACAATCAACACTCAGAAGGGACTGTTCCTCTATAATTGTCTGGTCTTTAGTGATGTATCAGCTCCAGGAATTTGCCAAAGAGCGATGGACCATATGCTCCAAGATATCCCAGGAGCACAATGTTACCTTGATGACAACATTGTTACTGGCAAAAATGATGAAGAGCACCTCTATATAACCTTGGTAAAGTGCGTACGAGGCTGAGTGGATATGGTTTGCCTGCAAAAAGAGAGAAATGTGAGTTTTTCAAGAATGAAATCTCATATTGTGGATATGTCGTTAACAAGCATGTTTTACATAAGTCACAGGAGAAGACTGAAATAGTGCTACAGGCACCCAAACTGGAAAATGTGTCATAACTCAGGTCATACTTGAGCCTTTTAAACTAATACCACCGGTTTCTTAAAAAAATACCTACAGAGCTGCATCCATTGAATGCACTGTTACAGAGCAAAGTGGGAATGGTCAGAAAGATGTCAAAAAGAAGCATTCAAGGAAACAAAGAGACTAATCACATCCAATGAACCGCTCACCCATTATGATCCATCACTGCCCATCAGACTGGCGTGTGTTTTGTCCCCTTATGGCATTGGAGCTGTTTTGTCACATGTTATGAAAGATGGCTCTGAATACCTGATTGTGTTTGCTTCAAGATCACTGAGAAGCGCAGAACGCAGCTATGCACAAATTGACTGAGGGGCCATTGTCTAGTATAGGGGGAGAAAGGAAGTTCCAGCGCTTCCTCTATGGACAAAAGTTTATGCTAGTGACAGATCACCAGCCTTTGTATCCATTTTCAATCCCAAGAAGGCAATTCCACTGATGACTGCTACCAGATTGCAACTTTTGGCACCATTCCTAGAAGCCCACTCTTATGACATAGAGTTCAAGGGTACCAAGCAACACGGCAATGCTGATGACTTATCTCGTCTTCCACTACTGACAGCTGAAGAAGGAAAGTCTTCATACTGTGACACAGCAGAAGTGTTCCGCACAGCATTGGTGGGCCAGTTGCAGGTACAAATTTTGAAATACAAAGGGAAACAAGGAATGACCCAAAGTTGTCAGAAGTCCATAAATCACCATGAATGGATGGCCAGCTCATGGTAACCCTACATTTCCAGGGTTCTCTGCGAGATGAGACCAACTGTCGGTATGTCAAATAATGCTGATCTAGTGTTGTGGTTCCCTCTAAACTGCACACCAGACTGGTAGAAAATCTGCATGAAGGTCACCTGGGTAGAGTCTAGGTGAAGAGTCTTGTCTGCAGCTACATGTGGTGGCCGAGAATAGATAAGTAGATTGAAGACTGGCCAAAAGCTGTTTGGGATGCCAAGAAGTTCTAAAAGCACTTCTGCAGGCACTGTTACACCCATGGGAGTGGCTGTCATCACCATGGCAAAATATTGACTTTGCTGGGCCATTCATGGACTCCATGTTTCTGATTGCTGTGGATGCTCATTTGAAGTGGCTCTAAGTTATACCAACAAAGTCAACCACCTTGGATAAGACTGTCTCTGCTCTGAGGACTATCTTTGCCAGAAATGGCTTATCAGAACAAATTGTGTGTGACAAAGGTCCAAAATATACGTCAGAAGAATTCTGACCGTTTAGGAAGAAGAATGGTATCAGACATTTTAAGTCAGCTCCTTGCCACCCAGCAAAGAATGGGTTAACTGAAAGGTTTATCCAAACCTTCAAGAAGTCCATTAAAGCGATGGACAAGGAGGATATTTCTCTACAGCACAAGGTGGACAACTTCCTTTTTGTGTATCAGAACTTTGTTCATGCGATGACAGATCAAACATTTACAGTGCTGTTCATTAACAGGGATCTGAGATCTTGCATTGAACTCCTGAAATCAGACCTCCAGAGGGAAATACAGAATAAACAGTTCAACTATTTGCCAAGTGAATCAGCAAGGAGCTTCGAGGTTGGGCAGGAAGTCCTAGTGTGTGATTACCAAGAAGACAAGTGGACACCTGGAAGGATAGCTATAAGAACTGGACCACTGATGTACACAATGGGTGTTGGAGATTAGGCATGAATACGTCATGTGGATGCTCCACTGAAGAACACACCTGAGCCAATTGCATCCAACAAGGTGGACGCATAACAGTCACCAGACTTGCCTCTCAGTGATGATTATGTCACTGACATCAACGTGACACTGGAAACTGAGAACGTTGTCTTAGACAAACACCTACCAAACCTGATGCCACTTCACGGGTCCAGAGGTGTTATTCTGAAAGAACCAGAGTGCTACCCAAAAGACTAAACCTTTAGAACTGTGAAGTTAGTTATGGACTGTTATTGTGAAAGCATGTTTATTTGGAATATGGGTTTATGAAAGGGAAGTTGAATGTTTTGAACATATACAGTTTTATGTTACATTAATCTAAAAGTGGGTGGAAGTGTAATGTATAGACCTATTTCTTTTAGAGCAATGACCCCCCCCCCCCCCAGCACTACGTATTGATCTGTTGTGTGCACATGCACATTGCATGCTTTCTCTCTCTTGCTGTAATGTGAATACACCAGTAAAAGCTATCTTCGTGTGTGTACTTTTATTTAGTCAATACATAGTTGTGCACAGGCACAACAGTGTGCATGATCCTCAGTGACTAGTTTTCCTTTTTTCAGTTTTGAGAAAGACATGAAGTCTAGGAACTCAGGAAAGTTAATGGGGATGTCTTTGGATATAGACCATATTAAATTAGAGGTGGTGATGGATCTCTTAAAATATACTAAGGTAGATAAATTTCTGGGACCTGATCGGATATATCAAAAAATTCTGTGGGAAGTTGGAGAAGAAATTCTGGAATACTAGATCAGGGTAGTAATTTCTGGATTGCTACTTGTGCCACATGCCAATGATGGTAAGAACAGGATGATTAGGCAAATTAATGAGTGGTTGAGAAACTGGTGCAGGCTCTTGGATCATTAGGATATCTACTGGGGTAGGTAGGACCTATATTAAAAGGGACGGGTTGCACCTGAAACTGAGGGGACCAATATTCTCGGCAGCAGGTTTGTTAGAGCTATTGGGGAAGGTTTAAACTAATTTGGCAGGGATTGGAACTGGAGTGAAGGGACTCAGGGGTAGGATGGATGGTAAAAAAAGCAAAGATAATGTGCAGTCAGACCATCAGGAAGGGCTGGCAGATGATAGGACAAAATTGCAGCCAGTAGGGTGAGTATCAGTGCATGACGAATGCAGAATCTAAATGGATAGCAAATACAGTACTCAAAGTGTTATGTCTTAATGTGCTGAGTATAAGAAATGAGGTGGATGATCTTGTTGCACTGTTACAGGTGGTCAGGTATTTCGTTGTGACCATCGCTGAATTGTGGCTGAAAGATGGTGAGCTGAATGTCCACGGTTACACATTGTATAGGAGGGATAGGAAGGTAGGCAGAGAGGGTGGCATGGCTCTGCTGGTAAAGAATGGAATTAAATAATTAGAACGATGTTACATAGGATCAGAAGATGCTGAATCCTTGTGGGTTGAAACTGAAAGGGTAAGTGGACCCTGATGGCAGTTACATACAGACCTCCAAACAGTAGCTGGGCTGTGGACGACAGATTACGACTGGAAATAGAAAAGACATGTCAAAAGGGCAGTGTTATTATAGTCATGGGAGATTTTAATATGTAGGTAGATTGGGAAAATCAGGTTGGTAATGTATCTAAAGAGAGTGAATTTGTGAATGCCTACAAGATGGCTTTTTTGAGCAGTTTGTCATTGAGCTTACAAGGGGACCAGCTATACTGGATTGGGTGTTATGTAATGATTCAGTGACAATTGCAGAGACTTCAGAGACAGTGATCAGAATATGATTGAGTTCAACTTGAAATTTGATAGGGAAAAAGTAAAGTTTGACATAGCAGTATTTCAGTGGAGTAAGAGAAATTATAGTGGTATGAGAGAGGAGTTGGCCAAAGTAAATTGGAAGGGAATGCTGGCAGGGATGATAGCAAAGCAGCAGTGGCGTGAGTTTCTGGGAAAAATGAGGAAGGTGCAGGATAGATGTATCCAAAAACAAAGAATTACTCAGATGACAAAATAGTACCACTGTGGCTGATAAGGGAGATAAGAGAGGACATACAACAAAGCAAAAATTAGCAGGGAGATACAGGATTGGGAAGCTTTTAAAACCTACAGAAAGTAGCTAAAAATAATCGTTAGGAGGGAGCAGATGAAACATGAAAGCAAGCTAGCAAACATTAACAAGGTGAAGAGCGATGAGAGTGGATTAGAACCGCTAGAAAATGAGGCTGGAGAAATAATAACAAGGGACAAAGAGATGGCAGATGAACTCAATTTTGCATCAGCCTTCACTTTGGAAGGCACTAGCAGTGTGCCAGGTATTGAAGGGTGTGAGGGAAAAGAAGTGAGTACAGTTATTATTATAAGGGAGAAGGTGCTCAAAAAGCTGAAAGACTTAAAGGTGCATAAGTCACCTGGCCTAGATGAACTGCAGCTTAGGGCTCTTAAGGAAATAGCGGTAGAGATTGTGGAGGCATTCATAAGATCTTTACAAGAATCGTTGAACTCTGGCATGGTTCCAGAGGACTGGAAAATTGCAAATGTCACTCCATTCTTTCAGAAAGGAGGGAGGCAGCAGAAGGGAAGTTATAGACCAGTTAGCCTGACCTCAGTGGTTGAGAAAATGTTGGAGTCAATTGTTAAGGATGAGGTTATGGAGTACTTGGTGATACAGGATAAGATAGAACAAAGTCAGCATTGTTTCCTTAAGGGAAAGTCTTGCCTGACAAACCTGTTGGAATTCTTTGAGGTGATTACACATAGGATAGGTAAAGGGGATGGAGTGGATGTTGTATATTTGGATTTTCAGAAGACTTTTGACAAGTTGCCACCAAGTTAAGAACCCATGGTATTACAGGAAGGTTACTGGCATGGTTAGAGCATTGACTGATTGGTAGAAGGTAGCGAGTGGGAATAAAAGGATTCTTTACTGGTTGGCTGCCAGTGACCAGTGGTTCTCTGCAAGGGTTAGTATTAGGACAGCTTTTTATGCTGTATGCCAATAATTTAGAAGATTGAACAGATGGCTTTGTTGCCAAATTTTCAGATGATATGAAGATTGGTGGAGGGGCAGGTAGTGCAGGCAGGCAAGTCCAAAAACAGAAGACTGCAGAAGAACTTTGATTAGGAGAATAGGCAAGAAAGTGGCAAATGAAATACAATGTTGGAAAATTCATGGTCATGCACTTTGGTAGAAGAAATAAACGTGCAGACTATTTTCTAAATGGGGGGAAAATCCAAAAATCTGAGATGCAAAGGGATTTGGGAGTCCTTGTGCAGAACACCCTAAAGGTTAACTTGCAGGTAGAATTGGTGGTGAGAAAGGCAACTTTAGCATTACTTTCAAGAAGTCTAGAACTCAAGAGCTGGGATGTAATGCTGAGGTTTTATAAGGCACCAGTGAGGCTTCACCTTGAGTACTATGAGCTGGCATTGGAGAGGGTTCAGAAGAGGTTCACAAGGATGATTCTTGGGAATGAAATGGTTATCATATGAGGAACGTTTGATCGCTCTGGGCATGTACTTGCTGGAATTTAGAAGGATTGGGGGGGGGGGGGGGGAGGATTCTAGTGAAATCTTTTGAACGTTGTAAGTCCTGGACAGAATAGATGTGGAAAGGATGTTTCCCAAGGTGGAGGAGTCTATGACAAGAGGGCACTGCCTCAGGATAGATGAACGTCCATTTAAAACAGAGATGCTGAGAAATTTCTTTAGCCAGAGGGTGGTGAGTTTGTGGAATTTGTTACCACAGGCAGCTGTGGAGACCAGGTCATTGGGTATATTTAAGCCAGAGATTGATAGGTTCTTGATTGGCCATGGCATCAAAAGTTACGGGGAGAAGGCCGGAGAGTGGGTCTGAGGAGGGGAGAAAACTACCAGTCATGACTGAATGGTGGAGCATACTTGATGGGCTAAATGGCCTAATTCTGCTCCTTATGGTCTTATGATATTGCAACATCATTAGAAATGGGTGAGGTGGCAGTATATTGGAGGATGGCTGATATTGTACTTTTATTTAAAAAAGGTTGCAAAGGTTGCACGTGGGAGCTATAGACCAGCAAGCCTAACATCGTTGCTAGGTACATTATTGGAGGGAATTCTGAGAGATAAGGAATACATGCATTTGAAAAACCAAGGTTGACTTGGGATAGACAGCATGCTTTGTGTATAGGAGATGTCTCAAGAATTTGATTGAGGGCAAGGCTGTATATATGGTTTATATGGACTTTAGTAAAGCTTTTGATGAGGTTCTGCATGGTAGACTGGGAGGTTAGGTCGCATGGGATCCAGGGAGATCTAGTTAACTGGATACAGAATTTGCTTAATGGAAGAAAGCAAAGTGTGATATATTTTGGACTGGATACCCTTGATTATTGGTGTGCCTCAGGATTTGCTGTTTGGCTAATTGTTTGTCATCAATATCAATGATTTGGGTGATAATCTTCGTGGGTTTGCAGATAACATTAAAATTGTTGGTAGTTAGACTATGAAGAAGGTAATCAAGAATTACAATGAGATGTTAATCAGCTAGATATGTGGACCAAGGAATGGCAAATGTTGTTTAATTAAGATAAGTGAGAGATGTTGTCTTTTGGGAAGTCAAAGCAGGGTGTGACTTTCACAGTGAATAGGAGGATGAATCTAACTGTACATCTGTACAGAAACTATAGAATGTTTTAGAATAGAGTGACCTAGCTATACCATATAACTATATAACAAATACAACACGGAAACACGGAGTGACCTAGCTATACCATATAACTATATAACAAATACAAGCCTTCTTACTCTTACCTAGTCCCACCTACCTGCACTCAGCCGATAACCCTACATTCCTTTCCTGTCCATATACCTGTCCAAATTTTTTTTAAATGACAAAACCGAACCTGCCTCTACTACTTCTACTGGAAGCTTGTTCGACACAGCTACCATTCTCTGAGTAAAGAAGTTCCCCCTCCTATTACCCCTAAACTTTTGCCCCTTAACTCTCAACTCATGTCCTCTTGTTTGAATCTCCCCTACTCTCAATGGGAAAAGCCTATCCACGTCAACTCTATCCCCCTCATAATTTTAAATACCTCTATCAAGTCCCCCCTCAACCTTCTACACTCTAAAGAATAAAGACCTAACTTGTTCAACCTTTCTCTGTAACTTAGGTGCTGAAACCCAGGTAACATTCTAGTAAATCTCCTCTGTACTCTCTCTATTTTGTTGACATCTTTCCTATAATTCGGTGACCAGAACTGTACACAATACTCCAAATTTGGCCTCATAAATGTCTTGTACAATTTTAACATTACATCCCAACTCCTAAACTCAATACTCTGATTTATAGCATACCAGCATACCAAAAGCTTTCTTCACCACTGTATCCACATGAGATTCCACCTTCAGGGAATTATGCACCATTATTCCTTGATCACTCTGTTCTACTGCATTCTTCAATGCCCTACCATTTACCATATATGTCCTATTTTGATTAGTCCTACCAAAATGTAGCACCTCACACTTATCAGCATTAAACTCCATCTGCTATCTTTCAGCCCACTCTTCTAACTGGCCTAAATCTCTCTGCAAGTTTTGAAAACGTACTTCATTATCCACAATGCCACCTATCTTAGTATCATCAGCATACTTACTAATCCAATTTACCACCCCATCATCCAGATCATTAATGTATATGACAAACAACATTGGACCCAGTACAGATCCCTGAGGCACACCACCACTACTCTCTGGCATCTCCCATCCAACCACTGTTGAATCCATTTTACTACTTCAATATTAATACCTAACGATTGAACCTTCCTAACTAACCTTCCATGTGGAATGTTGTCAAAGGCCTTACTGAAGTCCATATAGACAACATCCACTGCTTTACCCTCGTCAACTTTCCTAGTAACCTCTTCAAAAAATTCAGTAAGATTTGTCAAATATGACCTTCCACACACAAATCCATGTTGACTGTTCCTAATCAGACCCTGCCTATCCAGGTAATTACGGTATATATACCATCTCTAAGAACACTTTCCATTAATTTACCCACCACTGACGTCAATCTTACAGGCTGATAATTGCTAGGTTTACTCTTCGAACCCTTTTTAAACAATGGAACCAATTAATAACTCCCTGAAAGTGGGACATAGGGGTGGATAAAGCTTTTAGCATGCTGGCCTTCATGCATGAAATTTAGTGTAGAATGTGGCATGTTAAAAGTTCAAAGCAAATTCTATTATCAGAGTACATACATGTCACCACATACAACCCTGAGATTATTTTTCCTGCGGGCTTAATCAGCAAACCTATAAAATAGTAACTATAACAAGATCCAATGAAAGATCAAGAAGAGTGCAAATGCAAATATAAATAAATAGCAATAAATAATGAGGACATGAAATAACACAATAAAGAGTCCTTGAAGTGAGATCATTGGTTTTGGGAACATCTGAATAGGTGGACAGGTGAGTGTAGTTACCTGCTTTTGTTCAAGAGTGTGATGGTTGAGGGGCAGTAACTGTTCTTGAACCTGGTGATTCAATTCCTGAGGCTCTTGTCTTTTCTACCTAGCAAGTAAAGTGTATGGCCTGGGTGGTGAGGATCTTTGATAATGGATGCTGCTTTCCTTTGACAGCGTTTCATGTAGATGTGTTCAATTGTTGGGATAGGTTTACCCATGATGTACAGGGCCGAATCCACATTTCCATGCCAGACCGTGATGCAGCCAGTCAATACACTTTCCACTACACATCTATAGAAGTTTGTCAAAGGTTTTAATGATGTGCCTGATCTCTGCAGACTCTTAAGGAAGTAAAGAAAGTTGCACATGCTCAAAAACCTTTTGTCTCCAGAAAATTGTTTAATAATCAACACTCTGTTACCAGCATTATATCTTACATCTTGGTTGCCCATCACATATTTGCTTGCATTGGTTTCAGGTCCAACAGTACCATACTTAAAAAAAATTAATTCTTATCTTGAAATTTCAGCATTTCATGAACACTCCCTCTCTGTAATCCCACCACCTTCAGAGCATTCTTCTCTCTATGTACTCTTCCATTTTATTATTTCTCAAGCTGATCAGTTTTCAATCATTTCATTACTATTTGTGGGGGTTTCAGGCCAGGCTCTCTGCTGTTGTCATCAGGCAGGTGGTACAGGAATGTAAGGACCTGCACCACCAAGTTCAGGAACAACTATTACCCCTCAATCATCAGGCTCTTGAATTGTCATCAGTTAATTTTACTCCACTCACCCTAACACCAACCTATTGACTCATTTTAAAGGTCTCTTCATCTCATGTTCTTGACATTTATTTCTTTTTATTTATTCTTATTATTTTGTTTGTGTTTTTCTTTTTGTATATGCAGTTTGTTGTCTCTTGCATATCAGTTGTTTGCCCATCTTGTGTATATTATTTCCATTGATTCTCTTCTGCTTCTTTGTGATTACTGTGAATGGCCACAAGAAAATGAATCTCAGCTGACATATATGTACTTTGATAATAAATTTGAACTTGGAACTTTAAACTTCTATCTCCATTGCCTAGTTTTTTCTCCTCTTTGAAAGTGATTTTAATTTTTACCTTTACGATTGAGTTTCTGTTGTCTTGCTGTAATAATATTCTCAAATGGTTTAATGTTATTTTTTTGTTTTTTTTCACTGCTTCCATGAGTCACCTTGTGCTATTTTATTGTAGTAGGGATGCTTTGCAAAAAACAAATTATTGTTCTGTGAATATCAGGATAGACAATTGATTTGAACATGTCTCTTTTCTGTACTATTCTACACCAGTTAGAAGCCCCAATAAGTAGTAATTAATTACATTGTTTAGTTTACAGATGAACATAATTGTGGATTCATCCTTTAACCTTACTGATGTTGGTGCTGTTATGCCCAATTTATTGCTGAAATTGAACCAGTTTCCTTTGCAACATTTTAATTGACTCTGAGATCAGCTTACAACTGAACGCATATCCATTTCATCATCAAATCCATTTGCTTGTTGAGAAAAATAGACATTGCTGGTTGTTTCGTGGAATAATTGCATTTTTAATAAGGATTTCATTAGCTTTAGCGGAATAGGATTGACTGCCCTCCACAATTAAAATGTGACTTGTTTCTGTATTAACTTGAGTTATACAGGGATGAGCACACAACAGTTAAAAAAATCTTTGATAGAGACAGCGATCAACATGGAACATCCTGCAGATTCTGTGGGACAAGGTTTATGAATAATGTGGGGAAGTTCTCTGAGTGAACACAAAGTACACTGCAAATGCTGTGGTCAAATCAACATGTACAAATCAACAAGGAGAAGGCTGGTAGGAACCAGGTGAAAAACCAGTAACCTCTTGATCTTTCCTTTTACTGGTTTTTCACCTGGCATCTACTAGCCTTCTCCTTCTCATCCTTCCCCCACCTTCTATATAGGGCCCCTGTCCCCTTCCTCTTCAGTCCTGACGAAGGGTCTCGGCCCGAAACGTTGGCTGTTCGTTTCCACGGATGCTGCCCGACCTGGTTCTCTGAGTGAACTGTTCGAATCATCTGGCAGAATTCCTCATCACCAGATCTCACCAATGATTGTTGGCTGGTGGTAAGGGAGACTCTCCTAGTCAGATCCTTCTTGATCAGGTGAAACATCATCCTCAATGTACACTGACCTCGGGACAGTTTCAGTGGGAAAGCCAGCGACCCACCTTGTTACAGAATGTGGATTTGCCAAGAAGTGTGGAGGAAGATGCAAGGGTACATGTCCAAACAGCTACGTTTCAGAGGACTCACTGATTTACAGGATGTGCAGCATCTCACACAAAATGCTGCTGTACTTCATCAGCTCAGTGAAAGACCCTCTGGTCTGCCTGATACATTTGGCTTCTCGCACAGTGAGGTATCTGTCAGGGAATGCAGCTGACAGGCACGTTTCAGGTTGCAGAACTATATATGAGGGATGAACTGAAGCTGTGTGTAGCCAATTCAAAGGCTCTCTGGGGAAGGACCACAGTTTAGGCTTCTTCCACTAAGACACAAGGAGGGTCAAAGTCAGGATGCCCATCAAACAATGAAATAGTGCATCACCTCATTTGTCTTATTCTATTCACTTTAGTTTAGTGGATCCAGTTAATTGGGCCATTTTGTTAACCAGGGCAGCCACTTACTTGGGACAACTCTTAAAGACCAAAAACTAATCGAGAAAATAGCTGGGATTCCCTTTGTTTACTTGGGACACCATGCCATTTAATTGGGACAGGAGACTGATAGCGAATCGTTTCTAACTGGTGTCAGTTGCATGCACTTGTGCGGCCTTTAAGAGACCACACCCTGCTTAGAATGAACTGTTTTTAAATAGCGTCAGTTGCATGTGCTTGTATTATGTTATCCTTTTGGGTCGATGGAGGCCGATTCTAAAAGCAGTGATTTTTGATAATTTTGTTTATTTTGACATTAACAATTTTCAAAATGCTACAAAAAGCTTTGCTACTAGCCGAGAAAAGTATCCTTCTGGATCAAACTGTGGTGAACTACATATACCTGTCTGGACACGCCCCTCTGCTGACTGCTCCTATGGCTCCTCCCACAGACCCCTGTATAAAGGCGGTTGGAGGCACTGCTCCTCCCTCAGTCTTCAGGATGTTGTGTGGTGGTCTGTTGCTATTAATCGTGGTCTCTTGCAGCTAATAAAAGCCTATCGTTCGCTTCCCGTCTGCGAGAGTTATATATGCTACATCACTAACTAAAAGCTATCTGCTTATTACCACTCATAGTCAGCTGGCAGAGATAACTGCAGTGCTGAAACCTACAATTGCATGCTTGATAAATCTGCAGGATAAGCTGTGAGAACAATGGGCATTACACGAGGGTCAACAGGAACAGCACAAAAATGAAAGGTAAGGATTCAGATGTTGGAGGACCTCAGTCAATAGTTTTTTGTTGTTATTGGACGAGATGTGCACGTCAGTGAATCAATGTTTAAAAGAAACAAGGCAGAGGAACGACCTGAGAAGCTGGTCACAAACAATTTGAAGCATTGGTTGTCTCGATGGAACTGTTGGCACCACATTAAATTCAAGAAATCACATGGTGAGAACTGATGCTGTAAGTGCAGAAACATGGAGATCTACAAAACTCCAGAACTTACCTCAAAAATTTTGTGCAGCTGATATCTACAATGCCGATGAAACAGGCCTTTTTTAATCCTGTCACGCTGAAAGGTTCCATTAGCTACAAACATGCACCACTATTAGGTTCAAAGAAAACAATGAATCACTTAATGGATCACATAATAGATCGATTATCTGCATTGGTTATCTGCACTGATTTTGTTCATTTATAATCAAAAGAACATGGCAGCGCAAACTGGATGAATTCAATTTTAGGAACTAATACACAGTTCAGAATCAGAATCAGGTTTATTATTACTGGCATGTGACGTGAAAATTCAATACAATACATAATCTAGCAGAGAGAGAGAAAATAATAAAAATAATAAGATAAAAAATAATAAATAAGTAAATCAATTACATATATTGAATAGATTAAAAAATGTGCAAAAACAGAAAGACTGTATATTAAAAAAAATGTGAGGTAGTTTCCAAAGATTCAATGCCCATTTAGGAATTGGATGGTAGAGGGGAAGAAGCTGTTCCTGAATTGCTGAGTGTGTGCCTTCAGGTTTCTGTACCTCCTACCTGATGGTAACAGTGAGAAAAGGGCATGCCCTGTGTGCTGGAGGTCCTTAATAATGGACGCTGCCTTTCTGAGACACCGCTCCCTAAAGTTTACTTTGTAAACTAGTACCCAAGATAGAGCTGACTGGATTTACAACCTTCTGCATCTTCTTTTGGTTCTGTGCAGTAGCCCCTCTATACCAGCCAGTGATGTGGCCTGTCAGAATGCTCTCCACAATACAATTATAGAAATTTTTGAGTGTATTTGTTGATATGACAAATCTCTTCAAACTCCTAATAAAGTATACCCACTGGCTTGCCTTCTTTATAACTATATTGATAAATTGGGACCAGGTTAGATCCTCAGAGATCTTGACACCCAGGAGCTTGAAG
This sequence comes from Hemitrygon akajei, assembly GCF_048418815.1. Taxonomy (NCBI): domain Eukaryota; kingdom Metazoa; phylum Chordata; class Chondrichthyes; order Myliobatiformes; family Dasyatidae; genus Hemitrygon; species Hemitrygon akajei. The sequence continues at coordinate 21,331,687 of NC_133125.1, read as the reverse complement.
CTGCTCACTCTCTTCACTTCTGATCTGTCTATGAGGACTGGCATGTGTTCCTTTGTCTTATACTTCCTGAAGTCTACAATCAGCTCTTTCGTCTTACTGACATTGAGTGCCAGGTTGTTGCCATATCTAACTCCTGTACGCTCTCTCGTCACCACCTGAGATTCTACCAACAATGGTTGTATCGTCAGCAAATTTATAGATGGTATTTGAGTTATGCCTAGCCACACAGTCACGTGTATATTGAGAGTAGAGCAGTCACACACTCCTGAGGTACACCAGTGTTGATTGTCAGCGAGGGGGATATGTTATCGCCAATCTGCAGAGACTGTGGTCTTCTGGTTAGGAAGTTTTATAGCACTGTAATAGTATTGCTATTTTTCTTTCATTTAAGTACTTAATTTGTTATTCAGTTAAACAGTAGTTGCCATTTTTATACCTATTTAACTATTTCCATTAAACTTTGGTGAATTGGGAGAGCTGGTTAATTGGGCCGAAATGTATTGGTCTCGGTGTGTCCCAATTTACTGGCATCCCCTGTATTTGGTAGCATGAGTTGTATTTATTTCATGGGTTTGTATATTTTAATTTTGTATTAATTGCATATACATTTTAATTTTCAAATTCGCTAATGGATTATTATATGGATTAGTGAGAACTGCATTGATTTCATGTATTTAGTAGTCCAATGGAATGGCAGCGTGTATTTTACTTAATGAGGCAGTAGTATTGTATATTATGTCAGCTACACCCAGTATATTTGAATTATAGAATACTGTAGTTAATTATAGAAACTTTGTAGGGAAGAAGTTGTGAAAATAGCTCTACATTCATAATTGACTGTTATTCTATGCACAGTTTTAATCCAATTTGAATATGATGTTTTGAGGAAAGAAGACATAAGGGATCCTACAGATTAAGACAAAATAACTGCAAAATATTTTATTTCCTTATCATAATTTTACCCTTTTTAATTTGCAAAATACAAAATATCCTATAATATGCAAAAGACCACATAGATGCTGCAGTTGGAAGAAGGCAGGAAAGTTTTGACCCATTAAAGTGAATTATGTTGGTTGCATTGCATTCCTAGCCCTTTGGTCAGCAATTAGAGGAAATTAATACAGATTGAAGACAATGTGGCTGGTTTATTTTATTTCAACTGGATGAGCACAGTTGGAATGAACATTCTCATTTTTTATAACCATTTATCATTAACATGCACAGAAAGCTGGAAGTTATCATTATGAGCTTTTAAGCTTTTATCTTCCCTCAAAGACATTATGTCCGAAGTAAAATATTATGCAGATCTTCAGTCCATTTGAAAATGCTTATTAGACTGTTAAGTATAGTGTTCATAATACATTCAAAGCTTGGTTTATAGAGCATTATGAAATCTGAGATGTTGGGTTAAATGTTGCTAGCTGGGAACCAGTGGCATTTCGCCGGTAAAACTAATTTCCAGGCATATATATATATGTTCTCAATCTGCATTTTTCACAGCCTGGTCAATGACCTTCCACGAGATTCAATTGAAGTGTTTACCCTACTTCACTTTCCTCAAAAGCATTGTAACTTACTGAGTATTTCCAGCACTTTTCTGTTGCTGCCATTCATGAAAACTTATTACTGTTGTCACAGGACTGTCAGGTGTTTTCATCAATGCTCTATTCTACTGTAGAAATACTTCTTTTTATATTCCAACCTTCAGCAGTAAAAGTGAGCACACTGTTTTCCTGCTTTCTTGGGAAGATCAATAGTGAATGTACATCCAGAGAGTAGTGAATCTGTGGAATGCTCTGTCACAGACTGCGGTGGAAGCCAAATCCGTGGGGATATTTAAAATGAAAGTTGAGAGTTTCCTGATGGGTCAGGACATCAAAAGATATGGCAAGAAGGCAGGTGTATGGGGTTGAGTGGGATCCAGAATCAGCCACGATGGAATGGCAGAGCAGACTTGATGGACTGACTGGCCTAATTCAGTTCCCATGTCTTATGGTCTTATCCCAAATAGTATGCTTGAGTTTATGGCAGATATAAAAAGCTTATGCTATTCCAGTCAAAATACAAGATGCAGCTGAAGTCAATAGTTTTTGTTGTCTTTTCTAACAAATTTGTGATTGGTCATTGAATAGAGACCATGATAGACAATGTGTCTGTAGGCATTTTAAGAAGGTTTCACCTGTATGCAGTTAATATTGAGAAGCTCTATGGGGAAATATGTTAGCCATATACATCTGTCAGAATGTTTCAAATTTGGTCTGGTTGAATATCATAAAGTATTTAGTGTGCTTGACAATTCATATAAATCAAATGAAAGAAAACTTTTTTCCTGTTTTAAGAGTGTAACTCTCGTCAACCCATCCCCACATGCATGCATCCCTCTCCTTAAAATACAAGTTAAATGCTAAGAAATTCCATTTGTCAGCCACAATGAGCAACCTTTAGGGAGCATGTACAACAATACTTTATAAATGAATGGCATAAATCTTCCTATTTATATAAAGCAGTAATTTGACTTGAAGCCTTTTCTCGTTAGTGTTGTAGCATTGCTGAATCGCAGTTCTTAAGTTTGGATTTGTATTATAAATTGACAACATACAGGATGCAATTATTCCATGGAAATAATCTATAATTCTCTGATATTATGGCGTATCTGTTTATAGCAGTTCTTGAGATATATGTATCATGACCATTTCAACATTGTTTCCAAGCCCAGGTCCTAAAAATGACCAGAAGACCAGAAGACATGAGAGCACAATTAGGCCCTCTGGTCCATCAAGACTGCTTTGCCATTTCATCATGGCTGATTTATTAACCTTTTAAACCCCATTCTCTTGTTTTCTCCCCATAATAATTGAAATCCTTACTCATCAGAACCTATCAATCTCTGTTATAAATATCTACCCAATGACAAGGCCTTCACAACCGTCAGTGGCAATAAATTCCACAGATTTATCACACAGTGGCTAAAGTAATTCCTCCTTATCTCTGTTCTAAAGGGATGCCCTTTCATTCTGAGGCTGCCCTTTAGTCCTAGGCTCTCCCGCTGAAGGAAATATCCTCCCCATGTCTGCTCCATCTGGGCCTTTTATTGAAGGAGACAACCATTTCTGTTAGTTAATTTACAGGTCATTTAAATTTAGGAGTGGCTTTGGTATTGTTTATTCTCAATGGGTTAAAAGGTTGAATAATTAAAGCAGATTTCCATTAGATGTGAAACCATCTTAAATTTTGCGAGTTACACTCACATTTTAGCATTTTCAAGAAAATCCTAATGATTAGAATTTCATATAAAAGGCAGTTTCTCACCTCTTATTACTCTCACTGCACTATGGTACATTTCCCCAAAATACCACTCAGTTTATTGAAATCCTTAAAAACAAGATAAATGGAAGGCCATTTATATTGGTGTTGTACTTCATCTGAATTGACGGGAGATATTGTATGTGCTTGATATGTGTTCCTCCTGGTAATGATACATTTGTTGTTGATGAGGAATCTTAGCAATCTTGCATGGTGTCTTTTATCAGAAAAAATGAGTTTTGTTGAAAATTTATCTGAAAATGTTCTGTGGCATGTCTAATCATATTTGGTTAAAATAGAATATCATCTGAACACTCAAATGCTGATTTTATTGGTGAAGTTATTGTTTTCATTGGGTGTTCTGATTTATGAGTAACTATATTCTTGTAACTGATATTGTTCACTGAATTTCACACAAATCAAGTCACAATGAACTATGGGGACTGGGGAATGCTGTAGAATCAAGGGACTTTGGCATTCAAGTACATGGTTTCCTGAAAGTGGCATCACAGGGAAGTGAGGAAGGTTTTTGGCATGCTGCCATTGAATATAAACATTTAGTGGCCATGGTGTGATTATACATGATCCTGCTGAAGCCAAACGTGGGAGTATTGTGTCCAGTTTCGGCCACCCTGTTACAGGAAAGACATTATTAAACTAGAAAGGGTTCTGAAAAGATTTACTAGGATGTTGCCAGGACCTGAGGGACTTAGTTATAGGGAGAGGTTGGATAGGCTAGAACTTTATACCTTGGAGCATATGCGATGCGATCTTATAGAGGTGTATAAAACCAGCAAGGGTATAGTTGGGGTTAACATGATCAGTCTTTTTCCCAGCATCTGGAATCAGGAATTAGAGGGCATAGGTGTAAGTCAAGAGGAGACAAATGTAATAGGAACTTCAGGGGCAACTTGTCTTACACAGAAGGTGAAAACATCTGTAATGAGCTGGCAGAGGAAGTATTTGACTGAGGTAACAACTTATTAAAGACAATTGGACAGGTACATAGATAAGAAAGGTTTTGAGGGATTTGGACCAAACTCTGGCAAATGGGACTACCTTGAATGGGCACCTTGATCAGCATGGACCATTTGTGCCTTAGGGCTTGTTTCCGTGCTGATGACTTGATGAACTTATGATGAAGTGCACAACTTCATGGATGAGTCCAATCACAAACAAGAGAAAATCTGCAGATGTTAGAAATCCAAGCAACACACACAAATGCTGCAGGAGCTCAGCAGGGCAGCAACATCTATGGAAAGGAGTAATTTTATCAGGCAAATGAAGGAGCTTGGCCTGAAACGTCAACTGTTTACTCTTTTCCATAGATGCTGCTTGGCCTGCTGAGTTCCTCCAGCATTTGTGTGTGTTCCATGGATGGGTCACCTGCTCAGCCTGTTTAGATACATTAGTCTTTCATTTAGGCTAAATGAAAGACTGATGTAATTAATATCAATGACAAGAAAACTTAAGAGAAGAACAATGATTATTAAATAAAAACAAGGCAACAATGTAGCAAGCAGCAGAGCAAGTGTGAAAAACTTGCAACTAATTTGAATTTTGAACTCATTTTGGATTACAGTGATCTATTTTATATTTGGATCACAATCCCTCTTCATTCTATAATGATGTTTGGTTGGTTCAGCTGAGCTCAAAACCAAGCTCTTGCAAATTAAGCAAATGTATCAGAATAAGAACATGTGAATAACTCCCTCATGGGAGCTGCAATTACTAAGTAGATACCAATTTAGTATCCTGCCTGTATCTTCCAATACTTGCAGTGAATTCTTAAGATAGACCTAATTCAAAGTATTGACAAGCCATTCTATTCCTTTGTGGGATAGTAATTTAATTATTCTGATCTCTAATTCAGTATTCACCGTACTTCATTTTGTTTCTTGAAAACTGCAATCTGTTTTTCTTTATTTGGTCCAAGATCCTGCTAAAATTGGCTGCTAATGGTTTCTTCCCCAAGATGAAAATCTCTTCTTTTGATGTGTGGATAAGAAAATTTACCAAAACTAAAATCACCACAAATATTGCTGGCTTGATTGACTTTATAAACAAAAAAAAGTGTGGTGTGATTGCTTGTGTGGCTGCGCTTTTTTGCTTTTGTCTAAATCTGCTCTAAATCTTTCTCCTTCTCCCAGCCTTTTACAGAGTCTACATCCCCCTTTGGGAACATTGAATGGCTGGTAGTATTGCTACAAGTGCAAAATTTTGGCTGTGTTTTGTTAAATTTAAGCCAATTTTCTTTCAGAAAACACCAGACAAGCATATTCAGCATATAAAGATACATAATCTATATCTTTATTTTTTTTTTGCAATTAAGAAGCATGAACAGTCAGCTTTGCAATCACTTAGTGTTTGTAATAAATTAATTAATATGTTGTAATTATGTTTCATGTTAGTAAAACTTATTTCAGTGCTTTCAGTTCTGTAAACTGTCAAACGAGACAATGTTTCTCCAGACCAGGGTGAAAAGCACAGTAGTACACATAACACACAGATAACGCACAATATCTTAGGAAAGTAAGAATAAAATGTACAAATTAATTACAGGTAGATAAACAAAGTAAAATGCATAAATTAAATATTGTCAGGTACAAAACAAAATAACTGGTGACACTTGGAATGCATTGTGGCAGGGAATTCAGAAGCCCAGTGGAAGAAATTGTTCCCCATCCTGACCGTCTTGTCTTTAAGTATCGGAGTCATGCATGTTAGAAAGTCAAAGAGGATGCTGGATGGGTGGGAGGGGGATCCTTGATAATTCTTAGGGCCTTGCGTGAGTAGTACTCCTGATAAAAGTCTCCGATGGATGGTAGGGAACTGCTATGATCCTCTCAGCCATTCTCACAGTCCTTTGTAGGGATATATGGTCTGATGGTCTGCTGTTTCCATTCTAGATGGAGTTACAGCTTATCAGGATGCTCTCAATGGTGCTCCTGTAAAATTCAGTTAAGATGGTGGGGTTGTGGGGGGACGGCCCTTGCGTGTGTTGTTTACAAACCTAAAGCTTGGCTACCATTTAACTAATCAGACAGAAAATACCTTCCAATCACAGAAAAATATACAAAACCTGCTTCAGGAGGGTGATGGATGATTTTAATTTCTCCAGAATGCTGGCACAAAATTCAAAAATTATGGTAGTGCAGGTGATGATTTGTATAGATATAACATGAAATCTGGTGGACGAAGTTTTGAGACTTATCTGTTATATTCAGAATAGCACTAATAATCTGTTGCACTGTTTGAACAACATTGTGCTTTTGGTAGCAATGGCAGCCTTGGCTCTGAGCTAGAAGGTTATGGGTTCAAATCCCATTTCAAAGACTTTGGTGTAAAAAAGTCAAGACTTCAGTGCAGTACCAAGAGCTTGTTCCCTATTGCAGGTTAAGTCTTCAGATGTTGTTACGAAAACCCCGTAACCAGGTAACTTACCAGCAAAGATAGATGGATCAGCTGAGTCGGATGCTACTATTTTCAAACGTTTTATTCAATAAGGGCACAAACGTATGGTTAATACAAACATTCAAATCGTCAAAACTCAATCTAAAACACCGGTGTAACCATAATCAATCAGAAATAAGCTCTTTCGTTGTCTAGGGTATATAATACTGAGTCCAATTGGAAATATAAAGAGTCACTCTGAAGTCTGCAGGCTTTTCTCTTTTGGTTTCACGTGTTGGAGAGAGAGAGAGATAAAACGGAAAAACTTGCCGTTTACATCCGTGGAATCAGGGGAGCGATCTTCCCCGTTGTTAGTTAAAAGCGATCTTCCGTTGGTTCCAGCCACAAACCCCGCATTCGGAATTTAACGCACGTGGCTTATTTCAAAATGGCTTCCCGTTCCCACGGGAAGCGTTATCGTGCTTCTTGGTGTCTCCTTGGTGCGTCTGAGGGTCGTCCTCTTTCAGACCCTTCTTTATACTGCCTCACGGGACCTCAGGTGTCAATCAGGTTGCAGGTGATGCAACCTCTCTCTCTCAACCAGCCCACTTTGCCCGAGGGCTTTACAATGTCCCTGCGAGTTGGCACGTCTGCAGTTCCCAGGTGTCTCCTGAGAACAATGCCACAGTCACCAGCTTTTGTCCCAGTGGAATGTCTTTCCATTTCCTGTGTCCATTCAGCCTGTCTCTCTCTCTCTCTTTTGGGTCATTGACCCCCCCTTTTCTAGGGCTCTTGCAATTCTCACAAAGGAGGGGGCTGGTATCATAACACCTCCCCTCTTAAAAAGGTTTTTACCAGCGGTTAAAACCCAGAGTGGTACAGTCTTACAGAAATTTTGAATCTAATACAGAGTAATACAGTTATACATTCAAGTCAGCATCTAAACAGTTAACAAGTACAGTGCCCCTTTCCTTTAATACCTTAACTTCATGTGCCCTACTAACGCCTGGTAGCATCAAACTTCAGCTCAATAACCACCTTATTTATTTGCTTTCTTCGGCAACATAACTAAGGAGGTGTGATCTTAGCTTACATACATCTACAAAGGTTCATGCAAAAGACAAATTTTTATGCTACTTTCAAACTTAACAGTCAAGCTTCCATGGGTGTTGTCTTTATTATTCACATACTTTGTCAAAATCCCTTAAAACCGGCTTCTGCTATTTTAAAAAATCGCGCCCCCATTAACCCTCGCCTTTTTTCCGGTTAATTCCCTCGTGGCGATCTTGGGCACCCTGGCGAAATAAGCTTTCGCCCGCTCCTTTCATAGGAGTTATTTTATCAGCGTGTTCCAAACTTAGACCACCCAATTCCTTAATTTTAGGCCATTTGTCGTTTTTCTCTTCAGGACCCGTCATGCTATTAGTTTCCAATTTAAGATCCGCAAGCGATCTCGCTTTGTTCAGACAGCATTTCAAATTCTGCCTTTTCACAGCACCCTCTTGAATAACAATAGCGTGTGGGGCACCTTTACATTCCAAATCAACCTGTAATTGATTCGCAGGCACCGTGTTACCAAGCCATTGTCTCTGCAGCCTGGTTGCTGCTTCTGACATCAATCCAGACATTAAATTTTCTTCCTTTGATTTGGGAATTACAGATTTCCCGTCTCCCTCCACAACAACAGTTATCTCCCCATTCGTAAACTCCACATTAACTCTGAAGACCCCCTTCTGTACAACCCTCTGGGAACTCACACTTCCCAAGGTTAACCCCTTTTTCCCCGAACCAGGTCTATCTGACTCACGAGGACGGCCGCCCCGTCCCCCTGAATCAAACACCTCAGACTTCCCCTGAGCTCTGTTACCAGGTTCAGCACCACGTGCGCCCCCATCTTGGACACACTCAAACGGGACATTGGCCCCTTCCAGGCTTTCAATACCCGTACCTTTTTCAAATTCTAACGTCCCCCGATCCTTCCAGTTACTCTCTAGGCAGCCCCCCGTTGGGGAAGGCGCAACCCTGCGAGCTGAAACAACCTCCTCGGCCATTTCAGCTGACTTCTCCACGGCAAGGGTACCCTTCTCCTCTAAGACTGCCCTCATTTCACTCTCGGGACCATCGAGAACATCTTTAGGACTCTCAACTTCTCCAAACAATTCTGCCAAACCAGACAGATCAACCACGTCCAACTCTGGACGTTTTAACAGCTTTATCCGTTTCTCATCTTTATTTCCTACCTCTAGGACCTTTCTCTTCACTAAGGGGAGGGCTATCTCCTTACCCTTACCCCATTTTACTTTACTACCTTCCGTTTTACCACCCTCTGAACCCTCGTGGTGTAGGGTCGGTAAAAACGTCTGGGCCAATTTCAAACTGCGCGCGGTCCCAGTCGCCGCTCTCGACAGGCTGCGAGTGACCGCGCATGCGCGATAGCTCGGGGACTCCATGGGCGGGGCCTCAACTATCAGGGCGGTTCCCATCTTCCCACCCGCGAGGTCATTACCCAACAGGAGGTCCACGCCCTCCCCCGGCAACTCCGGCAGGACTCCTAGCTCCACAGGTCCCGACACCAACTCGCAATCGAGAAAGACCCTATGCAAAGGCACGACCGTGATCTGGTTCCCGATTCCTCTCAGGGCAACCTCCCCCGTCCGAGGGCCGAAATTTAACACATTACGGCTAATTAACGATAGTTCCGCCCCCGTGTCTCTCCAAATTCGTACAGGGATGGGGGGGTCCCCTTCCCTCAAAGACACGGTTCCTTCGGAACTAAATGTCTCCCGCCCCTCCGGTACTCCATCTACCTGGGGCCCTCTTGTCAACGTCCTGATTACCACTGCACGCCCGATAGGGATCGCTGCTCTCTCCCTCTCTGGCTCCTTTCTCAGAGCAAAGCACTTTGATGCAATATGTCCCACCTTTCCACAATTAAAACAGTTTAAACCAGGAGATCTCCAGGTTTCCTGTCTGTTATCCTCACTTTTTGTGCTAGCTCCCGGTGGAGTCTCTCCCTTAGCCGGCGGACTGTCCCTACCATTCCGACGGTCTCTCGGGTAACTTTGTGGCGAGGAAAACTTTGTCTTGTGGGTTAGGGCATATTCATCTGCGAGCCTAGCCATCTCTGAGATGGACTGATTCGTCCTCTCACTTAAATACATTCGGATCTCTTCCGGAACGCAACTTTTAAATTCCTCAATCAAAACTAGCTCCCTGAGACGCCCATAGTCCTCGGCCACCTTTTCAGCTGTGCACCAACGATTCAAGAGCACACCCTTCTCATGGGCTAGCTCGGTATACGTTTGATTCCACCCTCTTTTTAAATTTCGGAACCTTTGTCTATACGCCTCAGGTACTAACTCGTAACCTCGGAGAATGGCCTCCTTTACTTGATCATAATTCCCGTCCCTTTCTGTGGGCAGCGCGGCATATACCCGCTGTGCTTTTCCTCGTAACACACTTTGTAACAACGCCACCCATTGCTCTCTGGGCCACTGCTGATTCTCTGCCACCTTTTCAAAGAGCAAGAAATAACTATCAACATCCGTCTCCTCGAACGGGGGGACCAACCTCAACGCCCGACTTCAGATGTCATATCAAACTAAAACCTCATCTACATCTTAGGCACTACTTTGAGGAAGTATTTGGGGTTTTGTATGTTGTCAAGGCCAATGTTTACGTCTTAACAGGAAAAACAAAAACAAATTCTTAATTTTTGCTCTAATGAGACCTCACTACGCTTACAAATTGAGCGCAGTGTTTCCCACATATTTCAGAAAGAGCTGTTTTGAACTCCAGCTGACAGTTGAAATGCTCTTGCAATTGTACATTGAGACCACAGGATGTCATTGCAGCCATGAATATTTAGAGGCATATTTTACAGAAATCACCCCATGAAAAACTAAAAATACGAAATAAATCAGAAGCAAAATGTTGTTCAAAGATTCAGAGTACATTTATGTACTTTGTTAGGCATTAGGTGATAAAATTGCTATGAAAAATAAATCACTTTTGAATATTGGCAACTTACAAGTTGATTTGCAGTCCACTATTGTTGATTTCTCAGTGTCTCTGCCATATATTATGTGAGTTCTCTCAAAGACAAGGACTTGTCTGGAAGGTGAGATTACATGGGAGCCCATGTTGACTAGCCAGATGCAGGCCATTTTTTGGTGTTGTACTTCACAGTGCTTGTGAAGCCTGTTTTTCCTAGTGCTGGTTTGTAGCCTTAAAGTTATTTATTTCCATGCTTGGGCAAATGGTAATGGCCCCAAGCATCCATTCAGACTCACAGACCCTTATAACTTGAATCCCTCTCTCCAATCATTGAAATAATGCACACAAAATGCTGGAGGAACTCAGCAGGCCAGGCAGCATCTATGGAAGAGTAAACAGCCGACGTTTCAGGCCAAGACCCTTCATCAGGATCACTTGATGAAGGGTGTCGGCCTGAAAGGTTGAGTGTTTTCTTGTTGCGAAAGATGCTGCCTGGCCTGCTGAGTTCCTCTAACAGTTTATGTGTATTACTTTGATTTCCAGCATCTGCAATTTTCCCCTGTCCCCAATCATCCATCATGTACCTGAATAAATCCACCAGAGATACCAGGTTACCCACCTGGAAAATTTTCAGATTTTCAATTCTAAAAATCTACAGTACTTTGCAAAAGTCTTAGGCACATATATATAGCTAGAGTGCCTAAGATTTTGCACAATAATTATATGTATTGCACTGTACCACTGCTATAAAAACAGTTTTCATGTCATACGTGAATGATGATAAACCTAATTCTGATATGGGTCTCTATTGTGGACTGAGAGTGAGAACGTTACAGGGAGAGGGGAATTATGATTGCCAGAAGGAGAGCGGAGGGAGCAGGAAGCACAGAGGAACATTCTGCAATGATCAATAAACCAATTGTTTGGAATCAAATGTCCTTGCTAGAGTCTCAGGGCTGGGGGTGTCTGCACCTGTGCCAACCCCTGCCCTGGCACTCCTTCTCTGCCACCTGTCCCCACACTTCTCCTGCAGTGCTTCACCCTCGACATTCCCAACATCCTTTGCTCTCACCAGATTTACAAACTTGTTCTCCGCTCCACGTTGACAAATATAGTACTCTGCAAAAGTCTTAGGTACCCTGACTATATACTGTAATGTGGCTGAGCTTTGGCACAGGACTGTTGGCATTTGTCACCCCCATATCCTGCTTCCCCTCACCTCTTTGCAGATTCACTGTCTGTCTAGACCAGTGGTTCCCAACATGGGGCATACGCCCCACAGGGGGGTAATTTGATTTTTAAGGGGGGCAATTCGAGAATGAGTTATTAACAGTGAATTTTTTCTAGTAAGTCTGTGTGAGTATGAGTGTGTGTGCGAGTTAATACATATGTGTATATACAGTATGCATACATAAAAATACTTGTGTGTATGTACATGTGTAATTGCGTATGTACTGTATATACAGTGTATCACCATCATTACAACCATCAAATGGCTTTCATAATTAAATTAATGAATTGACTGATGTAGGAAGGAACGAATGAACAAGTCCAAACGCGTAAGAAACTCGTACGAGGTCGCGCCAATGCTGCTTTTTGCAGTAGCTTTCGGTTCTTGGTGGTGTGAAGGTGTGTACATTGCGTCATCTCTTTTAAACGGTGTATCTGTCTTTGTATGCTGTAGAAACGAATCGGCATTGTTTTATTTATTTATTATTATTATTACTTTAATATCACTTAATGTTCTTTTTTTTACAATTTCTTAGTAATTTCTTCCTCAGAACTTTAACAGTCCTTTGGTTCTTTTATTTTTCTCTTTCATGAATGCCATGTTCTTTGGAAGCTTGTTTAAACCAAGTTAATGGTCTTTTAGGCTTCCTCCAGGTGAATAGGAGTTCACTTTTTGAATAATAAGAATTATATATCACCACAGGGGGCATCAGGATTTTAGAGGTGATTAGGTGGGGCATGGCCAAAAAAAGGTTGGGAACCACTGGTCTAGACCAAGGTGGCCAACCTTTTAAATTCGATGCATCAATTTTTTCACGCACAAGTTCAGATGCGCCATACAACTCTTGTACCCCCATTCAATTCTTGTAAAAATATGTTAATATAGACATATTTAGCATTTTTACATGATATATTGATTTAATATAAAAACCAGATAAACATTACTTACTTTAATGAGACTTTTAACAAATATATTTTGTCTTCTTTTGATTTCTTCCTTTTTCTTAATCACATATTCTTTCCGTAACTCAGACCCAAGCACTAGCTTCAGTTTTCCTTCTATTTCAGTCTGATGTTGTGTTTTATAGTATCTATTAAGATCATGTCTTCTATTAGATGAGAAAGTGTTTTCACAAACAATGCACAACGGTTTTTCCGACGGACCCACTATAAATAAGAACTCATTTTCCCACTGTTCATTGAATTCATGCTTACTACCTTTCTGCTTTTCTTATGCTCATTTTCTTTTGCACTGTGACGGGTAACTGAATGTAAAAACAAGGCTTAATTTTCGAAGAAGTACAAAACTGCAAATGTTCACAAAGGACGAACAAAGCACAAGTCCGTAGCGCATGAGTGTCAGTTGTAAACTGACTGGCAAAAACCTGCGACGCACCGCTGGTGCAGATGCCTGGGAGCTATGAGGGAGGAGCTGGCCAAAGTTCAATGGAACAATACCCTAGCAGGGAAGACAGTGGAACAAAAATGGCAGGTATTTCTGGGAATAATGCAGAAGGTGCAGGATTGGTTCATTCCAAAGAGGAAGAAAGATCCTAAGGGGAGTAAGGGGCGGCCGTGGCTGACGAGGGAAGTAAAGGGCAGTATGAAAATAAAAGAGAAGTATAACATAGCAAAGATGAGCAGGAAACCGGAGGACTGGGAAGCTTTTAAAGAGCAACAGAAGATAACAAAAAAGGCAATACGCCAAGAAAAAATGAGGTACGAAGGTAAACTAGCCAAGAATATAAAGGAGGATAGTAAAAGCTTCTTTAGGTATGTGAATAGCAAAAAATCCCTAGTGCCTTCACTAGGGAAGACACAAACAATTTCCCAGATGTAATAGTGGCCAAAGGAACTAGGGTAAAGGACGAACTGAAGGAAATTTATATTAGGCAAGAAACGGTGTTGGATAGACTGTTGAGTCTGAAGGCTGATAAGTCCCCGGGACCTGATGGTATGCATCCCAGGGTACTTAAAGAGGTGGCTCTAGAAATCGTGGACGCATTGGTAATCATTTTCCAATGTTCTATAGATTCAGGAACAGTTCCTGCTGATTGGAGGGTGGCTAATGTCCCACTTTTCAAGAAAGGAGGGAGAGAGAAAACAGGGAATTATAGACCGGTTAGCCTGATGTCAGTGGTGGGAAAGATGCTGGAGTCAATTATAAAAGAGGAAATTACGACACGTTTGGATAGCAGTAGAAGGATCAGTCCGAGTCAGCATGGATTTATGAAGGGAAAATCATGCTTGACTAATCTTCTGGAGTTTTTTGAGGATGTAACTATGAAAATGGACAAGGGAGAGCCAGTGGATGTAGTGTACCTGGACTTACAGAAAGCTTTTGATAAAGTCCCACATAGGAGATTAGTGGGCAAAATTAGGGCACATGGTATTGGGGGCAGAGTACTGACATGGATTGAAAATTGGCTGGCTGACAGGAAACAAAGAGTAGTGATTAATGGGTCCCTTTCGGAATGGCAGGCTGTGACCAGTGGGGTACCGCAAGGTTCGGTGCTGGGACCGCAGCTGTTTACGATATACGTTAATGATTTAGATGAAGGGATTAAAAGTAACATTAGCAAATTTGCTAATGACACAAAGCTGGGTGGCAGTGTGAGATGACAGGAGGATGTTATGAGAATGCAGGGTGGCTTGAACAGGTTGGGTGAGTGGGCAAATGTATGGCAGATGCAGTTTAATGTGGATAAATGTGAGGTTATCCACTTTGGTGGCAAGAACAGGAAGGCAGGTCACTATCTAAATGCAATCAAGTTAGGAAAAGGGGAAGTACAACGAGATCTAGGTGTTCTTGTACATCAGTCAATGAACGCAAGCATGCAGGTACAGCAGACAGTGAAGAAAGCTAATGGCATGCTGGCTTTTATAACAAGAGGAATTGAGTATAGGAGTAAAGAGGTCCTTCTGCAGCTGTACAGGGCCCTGGTGAGACCCCACCTAGAGTATTGTGTTCAGTTTTGGTCTCCAAATTTGAGGAAGGACATTCTTGCTATTGAGCGAGTGCAGCGTAGGTTCACAAGGTTAATTCCCGGAATGGTGGGACTGTCATATGTTGAAAGATTGGAGCGACTGGGCTTGTATACACTGGAATTTAGAAGGATGAGAGGGGATCTGATTGAAACATATAAGATTATTAAGGGATTGGACACACTGGAGGCAGGAAGCATGTTCCCGCTGATGGGTGAGTCCAGAACTAGAGGCCACAGTTTAAGAATAAGGGGTAGGCCATTTAGAACAGAGATGCGGAAAAACTTTTTCACTCAGAGAGTGGTGGATATGTGGAATGCTCTGCCCCAGAAGGCAGTGGAGGCCAAGTCTCTGGATGCATTCAAGGGAGAGTTAGATAGAGCTCTTATAGATAGCGGGGTCAAGGGAAATGGGGAGAAGGGAGGAACGGGGTACTGATTGTGTATGATCAGCCATGATCACAGTGAATGGCAGTGCTGGCTAGAAGGGCCGAATGGCCTACTCCTGCACCTACTGTCTATTGTCTATTGCCCCTCAGGATCAAACAAGTATCAAACGTGTATTGAACGGTTATGGAACGACTGCAGAACAAAAGTCCTTCTTTCCTAGTTTGACTCATTGAACATTTTTTTAATTGAAAACAGATTAATGTGAAAGAAGATAACATTCGCCAAAAGATGTGCACGAAATAATAAAATCGCTAAAAATCATTGCTATGTTTTAGATTTATTCTCAGTAAAACCCATTTCTAGCTCTAAGCTACTTAAATTCCTGTTATAGATTTTTTTTCTATAAATCGGTTTTTGGTTAATACTTTGTGCATGAGTAGGCTTACACTTTTATTATTATCACTGGGTGCAATGTGCCACTTCTAATCATCCAGTGCGCCACTTATGGCGCGTGCACCATAAGTTGGCCATCCCTGCTGTAGACTTTCTGAATCTCTCTGGTACAGAAGCTTTTTTCATGCTTATTGACTACTCCAGCACCTCACAATCTACAAACCCCATTTCCAGAAAAGTTGGGATATTTTCCAAAATGCAAAAAAAAACAAAAATCTGTGATATGTTAATTCACGTGAATTTTTATTTAACTGACAAAAGTACAAAGAAAACATTTTCAATAGTTTTACTGACCAACTTAATTGTATTTTGTAAATATACACAAATTTAGAATTTGATGGCTGCAACACACTCAACAAAAGTTGGGACAGAGGCATGTTTACCATTGTGTTACATCACCTTTCCTTTTAATAACATTTTTTAATCGTTTTGGAACTGAGGATACTAATTGTAGTAGATTTGCATTTGGAAATTTTGTCCATTCTTGCTTGATATAAGACTTCAGCTGCTCAACAGTCTGTGGTCTCCGTTGTCTGATTCCCCTCTTCATGATGCGCCATACATTTTCAATAGGAGATAGATCTGGACTGGCAGCAGGCCAGTCAAGAACACGCACTCTGTGTCTACAAAGCCACGCTGTTGTAGCCCGTGCAGAATGTGGTCTGGTATTGTCCTGCTGAAATAAGCATGGATGTCCCGGGAAGAGATGTCGCCTTGATGGCAACATATGTCTCTCTAAAATCCTAATATACGCCTCAGAGTCAATGGTACCTTCACATACATGCAACTCACCCATGCCGTGGGCACTGATGCACCCCCATACCATCACAGATGCTGGCTTTTGCACCTTTCGCTGATAACAATAAGGATGGTCGTTTTCATCTTTTGCACAGAGAACTGGACGCCCGTTTTTTCTGAAAACTAGCTGAAATGTGGACTCATCTTTTGGTCCATCTGAGATGAGCTTGGGCCCAGAGAACTCGCTGGCGTTTCTGCATAGAGTTGATGTATGGCTTCCTCCTTGCGTAATACAGTTTCAAGTTGCATTTCTGGATGCAGCGACGGACTGTGTTAAGTGACAATGGTTTTCCGAAGTACTCCTGAGCCCAGGTGGCTATAATTGTCACAGTAGCATGACGGTTTCTTAGGCAGTGCTGCCTGAGGGCTCGAAGATCACGTGCATTCAACAGTGGTTTCCGATCTTGCACTTTACGCACTGAGATGTCTCTGAATTCTCTGAATCTTTTCACAATATTATGTACTGTAGATGTTGAAAGACCTAAATTCTCTGCAATCTTGCATTGGGAAATGTTCCTTTTGAACTGACTAACAATTCTCTCACGAATTTTGGCACAAAGGGGTGAGCCACGAGCCATCCGTGCTTGCAAAGACTGAGCCTTTGATGGACGCTACTTTTATACCCAGTCATGATACCTCACCTGCTACCAATTAGCCTGCTTAATGTGGAGTCTTCCAAACCGGTGTTACTTGAATATTCTGTGCACTTTTCAATCTTATTTTAACTCTGTCCCAACTTTTGTTGAGTGTGTTGCAACTATCAAATTCTAAATTTGTGTATATTTACAAAATACAATTAAGTTGGTCAGTAAAACTATTGAAAATCTTTGTAGTTTTGTCAGTTAAATATAGGTTCACGTGAATTAACATATCACAGATTTTTGTTTTTATTGCATTTTGGAAAATATCCCAATTTTTCTGGAAATGGGGTTTGTAAAAGCATCTGAAATCTCTGATTATGTTTAACGTAACATTCAGACAACAACTAACCCTAATGATCTTCAGAGCACATTGTCCCTATGGTATTACCCCTGTGATCCTCATCTTTCATTAGCCTTATCTGCTTCTTTTCATTCCATTTCTTCTACCTCAGTCATTCCTTCACTCCTTCTGATTTTGATCTTCTCTCCTTCATTCTTTCCGCCCTGTAGATCTTCAGCTCTTTTGATGCTAATCTCTTTTGTTAACTTTTTTTCTAGCACTTAAAATCAGTTTCAGGAATCCTCTTAACTGATTTTTTTCCACTTATGAATATCTTCCTGCCTGTCTTGATGCTTGTTTTTCTGTTCATCCTGTGATGCACCTTAATTTGGGTATCTAGTACTGATCCCTGTGGAACACCACTGGTCACCATCCTCCATGCAGAATATGAACCATCTACAACTACCCTCTGCCTTCTGTGGGCAAGCCAATTCTGGATCCACAAAACAAGGTTTCCTTGGATCCCATGCCTCCTTACTTTCTGAAGGAGCCTTGCATGGGGAACCTTATCGAATGCCTTACTGAAATTCCTATAACTACATCCACTATTCTACCTTCATCAATGTGTTTTATTACATCCTCAAAGAATTCAATCAGGTTCGTAAGGCACGACCTACCCTTGACAAACCCATGCTGACTATCCCTAATCAGATTATGTCTCTCCAAATGCTCATAAATCCTGTCTCTCAGGATCTTCTCCAGCAGTTTTCCCACCACTGAAGTCAGACTCACTGGTCTGTAATTTCCTGGGTTATCTTTATTCCCTTTCTTGTACAAGGGAACAACGTTTGCAACCCTCCAATCCTCCGGCACTTCTCCCGTCCCTATTGATGATGCAAAGATCATCGCAAGAGGCTCAGCAATCTCCTCCCTCACTTCCCACAGTAGCCTGGGGTATATCTCATCTAGTCCAACTTATCTAACTTAATGCTTTTCAAAAGCTCCAGCATATCTTCTTTCTTAATGTCTGTATGCTCAAGTGTTTCAGTCCACTGTAAGTCATCCCCACAATTGCCAAGTTCTTTTTCCCTGGTGAATACTGAAGCAAAGTATACATTATACCTCTGCTACCTCCTCCAACTCCAAGCACATGTTTCCACTATCACACCTGATCGGTCTTATTGGTCCTATGTGTTGCTCAAGATTTTCAGCATGTGGAGAATCTCTTGTGTTCATGATGTTAGACCCTTTGTATTTGAAAGTATATGTCTATATTATCTACACATGTGAAAATGAGGTTAACAATCAGGCTCTTGAATCAGTGTGGATAACTTCGCTCACCCCCAACACTGAACTGATTGCAGACCTATGGACTTAATTTCTAGGACACTGCAACTCATTTTCTCAAGATTTATTAATTATTTTTTATTATTAGTATTTTGTTTTTATTTTCTTCATTGTATGAGTTACAAGGCAATAGAAGCGTGGTACAATTAAAACAGATAGCACCAAATATTGGACTGAAATTGTGTTATATTTGAATCCATGCAGCATCAGAAATAAAATGGATGATCTTGAAATTCAGCTACAGATTGGCAAGTATGACGTTGTGGCCATCTCTGAAACTTGGCTAAAGGATGGCTGCTATTGGGATCTGATCACCCAAGAATATATGGTGTATTGGAAAGATAGGTTAGTAGGCAGAAGGGGTGGTGTGGCCCTGTGTATAAGAAATAATATTAAATCATTAGAAAGGGATGACATAGGGTGGGAAGGTGTAGAGTCTCTATGGGTTGAGTTAAGAAATAGCAAGGATAAAAGGACCATAATGGCAGTTGCATACAGGCCTCCAAACAGCAGGAGATAGAAAAGGCATGTCAGAAGGGCAATGTCATAATAATTGTTGGGGATTTTAACATGAAAGTGGATTGGGAAAACCAGGCCAGTACTGGACCTTGAGAGAGAGAATTTGTCGAATGTCTAAGGGATGGCTTTTTAGAACAGCTTGTTGCTGAGCCCACTAGGGGGATCAGCTGTGCTGGATTGGGTGTTGTGCAATGATCCAGAGTTGATAAGAGAGCTTAAGGTTAAGGAACTCTAAGGAAACAGTGATCACAATATGATCGAGTTGACTTTGAAACTTGAGACGGAGAAACTGAATTCCAGTGCCTCAGTATTTCAGTGGAATAAAGAAAATTTCAATGGCATGAAAGGGGAACTGGCCAAGGTTGACTGGAAAGTGACACTAGCAGGAAGGACAGCAGAGCAGCAATGGCTGGAGTTTCTGCGAAAAATGAGGCAAGTGCAAGCCAGATATATTCCAAATAAGAAGAAATTTTTAAATTGAAGTAGGACATGTGGCTGACAAGTGAAGTCAGAGCCAAAGTAGAAGCAAAAGAGAGGGCATAAAAGGAAGCCAAAGCTAGTGGGAAGATGGAGGGTTGGGAAGCTTTTAAAAACTTGCAACAGGAAACTAAGAAGGTCATTCGGAAGGAAAAGATGAATTATGAAAGGAACCTGGTGACTAATATCAAAGAAGATACTAAAAGCTTTTTTAAGTATATAATATATAAAAAGCAAAAGAGAGTTTAGGGTAGATATAGGACCAATAGAAAATGATGCTGGAGATACTGTAATAAGAGACACAGAGACGGCAAAGGAACTGAATGCATATTTTGCATCAGTCTTCAAAGTGGAAGACATCTGCAGTATACCTAATATTCAAGAGTGTCAGGGAAGTGAAGTATGTGCATTGAAAATTACGACTGAGAAAGTGCTCAGGAAGCTGAATGGTCTGAAGGTGGTTAAATCTCCCGGCCCTATGTGGAAAAATGCACCCTTAGGTTCTGAAGGAAATAGCTGGAGAGATTGCAGAGGCATTAACAATGATCTTTCAAGAATCAATAGATTCTGGCATTGTACTGGATGACCGGAAAATTGCAAATGTTACTCCGCTATTTAAGAAGAGTGGAAGGCAGCAGAGAGGAAACTATAGACCTATTAGTCTGATATCAGAGGTTGGGAAGTTGTTGGAATCAATTTTTAGGAATGAGATTATGGAATAGCTGAAAGCACATGAAAAGATAGGCCAAAGCTAGCATAGTTTCCTGAAAGGACAATCCTGTGTGACTAACCTACTGCAATTTTTTGAGGAAATTACAAGCAGAATAGACAAAGGAGATGCAGTAGATAGACAAGAAAGCCTTTGATAAGGTCCCACATAGGAGATTAGTGGGCAAAATTAGAGCACATGGTATTGGGGGTAGGGTACTAATATGGATAAAAAATTGGTTGGCAGACAGGAAACAAAGAGTAGGGATTAACGGGTCCTTTTCAGAATGGTGGACAGTGACTAGTGGGGTATCGCAAGGCTCAGTGTTGGGACCGCAGCTATTTACAATATACATTAGTCAAGTCAAGTCAAGTCAACTTTTATTGTTATTTCGACCATAACTGCTGGTACAGTGCATAGTAAAAATGAGACAACGTTTTTCAGGACCATGGTGTTGCATGACAAGGTACAAAAAACTAGACTGAACTACGTAATTAAAAAAAAAACACAGAGGAAGCTACACTAGACTACAGACCTACACTGGACTGCATAAAGTGCACAAAAACAGTGCAGGCATTACAATAAATGATAAACAGGACAGTAGGGCAAGGTGTCAGTCCAGGTTCCGGGTATTGAGAAGTCTGATAGCTTGGGGGAAGTAACTGTTATATAGTCTGGTCGTGAGAGTCCGAGTGCTTTGGAGCCTTTTCCCAGATGACAGGAGGGAGAAGAGATTGTATGAGGGGTGCATGGGGTCCTTCATAATGCAGTTTCCTTTGCGGATGCAGCGTGTAGTGTAAATGTCCGTGATGACGGGAAGAGAGACCCCGATGATCTTCTCAGCTGACCTCACTATCCGCTGCAGGGTCTTGCGATCCGAGGTGGTGCAATTTCCGAACCAGGCAGTGATGCAGCTGCTCAGGATGCTCTCAATACAGCCCCTGTAGAATGTGATGAGGATGGGGGGTGGGAGATGGACTTTCCTCAGCCTTCGAAAAAAGTAGAGACACTGCTGGGCTTTCTTTGCTATGGAGCTGATGTTGAGGGACCAGGTGAGATTCTCCGTCAGGTGAACACCAAGAAATTTGGTGCTGTTATGATCTCTACCGAGGAGCCGTCGTTGTTCAGCGGGGAGTGGTTACTCCGTGCCCTCCTGAAGTCAACAACCATCTCTTTTGTTCACCTTAAGAGATAGGTTGTTGGCTCTGCACCAGTCCATTAGCTGCTGCACCTCCTCTCTGTAAGCTGACTCGTCGTTCTTGCTGATGAGACCCACCACGGTCGTGTCATCGGCGAACTTGATGATATGGTTCGAGCTGTGTGTTGCAGCACAGTTGTGGGTCAGCAGAGTGAACAGTTTTGATTTAGATTAAGGGATTAAAAGTAACATTAGCAAATTTGCAGATGACACAAAGCTGTGTGGCAGTGTGAAATATGAAGAGGATGTTAGGAGAATGCTGGGTGACTTGGACAGATTGGGTGAGTGGGCAGATGCATGCCAGATGCAGTTTAATCTGGATAAATGTGAAGTTATCCATTTTGGTGGCAGAAACAGGAAGGCAGATTACTATCTGAATGGTGTCAAGTTGGGAAAAGGGGAAGTACAACGAGATCTAGGTGTCCTTGTTCATCAGTCACTAAAAGTAAGTATGCAGGTACAGCAGGCAGTGAAGAAAGCTAATGGCATGTTGGCCTTCATAACAAGAGGAGTTGAATATAGGAGCAAAGAGGTCCTTCTGCAGCTGTACAGGGCCCTGGTGAGACCACACCTGGAGTATTGTGTTCAGTTTGGTCTCCAAATTTGAGAAAGGACATTCTTGCCATTGAGAGAGTGCAGCATAGGTTCATGAGGTTGATTTACGGGATGGCAGGACTGTCATATGTTGAAAGATTGGAGTGACTGGGCTTGTATACACTGGAATTTAGAAGGATGAGAAGGGATCTGATTGAGACATATAAGATTATTAAGGGATTGGGCACGCTAGGGGCAGGAAACATATTCCCGATGTTGGGGGAGTCCAGAACCAGAGGCCACAGTTTAAGAATAAGGGGTAGGCCATTTAGAACGGAGTTTGGGAAAAACTTTTTCACCCAGAGAGTTGTGGATCTATGGAATGCTCTGCCTCAGAAGGCAGTGGAGGCCAATTCTCTGGATGCTTTCAAGAAAGAGTTAGATAGAGCTCTTAAAGATAGTGGAGTCAAGGGATATGGGCAGAAGGCAGGAACGGGGTACTGATTGTGTATGATCAGCCATGATCACATTGAATGGCGGTGCTGGCTCAAAGGGCCGAATGGTCTACTCCTGCACCTATTGTCTATTGTCTATGTATTTGGATTTTTAGAAGACCTTTGACAAAGTGTTGTTCATGAGGCTGCTTAGCAAGATGAGAGCTCATGGAATCACAGGGGAGTTACTAGCATGAGTGGAGCTTTGGCTGATCAGCAGAAAACAGAGAGTGGGAATAAAGGGATCCTATTCTGGCTGGCTGATGTTTACCAGTGGAGTTCCACAGAGGTCGGTGTTGGGACCGCTGCTTTTTACGATGTATGTCAATGATTTGGACTACAGGATTAATGGATTTGTGGCTAAATTTGTTGATAATACAAAGATAGGTGGGGGAGTGGGTAGTGTTGAGGAAACAGAGAGCCTGCAGAGAGACTTAGATAGTTTAGGGGAATGGGCAAAGAAGTGGTAAATGAAATACAATGTTGGAAAGTGTATGGTCATACACTTTGGTGGAAGAAATAAACGGGCAGACTATTATTTAGATGGGGAGAGAATTCAAAATGCAGAATAACAAAGGGACTTGAGAGTCCTTGTACAAGGTACTGTAAAGGTTAACCTCCAGGTTGAGTTGATTGTGAAGAAGGCAAATGCAGTGTTGGCATTCATTTCTAGAGGTGTAGAATATAAGAGCCGGGATGTGATGTTGAGGCTCTATAAGGCACTCGTGAGACCACACTTGGAGTATCATGTGCAGTTTTGGGCTCCTTATTTTAGAAAGGATATACTGACATTGGAGAGGATTCAGAGAAGATTTGCAAGAATGATTCCGGGAATGAAAGGGTTACCATATGAGGAACATCAGGCAGCTCTTTGGCTGTATTCCCTGGAGTTCAGGAGAATGTAGGTGTGGAATCTCATAGAAGCATTCCGAATGTTAAAAGGCCTGAACAGATTAGGTACGACATAGTTATTTCCCATGGTAGGGGATTCTAGGACAAGAGTGTATGACTTCAGGATTGAAGAACATCCATTTAGAACAGAGATACGGAGAAATTACTGTAGCCAGAGGGTGGTAAATCTGTGGAATTTGTTGCCGTGAGCGGCTGTGGAGGCCATGTCATTTAAGGCAGAGGTAGATAGGTTCTTCATTAGGCAGGGCATCAAAGAGTTGGGGAGAAGGCAGGGGAGTGGGGATGACTGGAAGAATTGAATCAGTCCATGGTTGGCAGAGCAGACTCCATGGGCTGAATGGCCTACTCCTGCTCCTATATCTTAAGGTCTTAAATATCTAATCGGCCCATCATGTGGTAGCAACTCGATGCATAAAAGCATGTAGACATGGTCAGGAGGTTTGGTGGTTGTTCAGACCAAACATCAGAATGGGGAAGAAATGTGAATTAGGTGACTTTGACTGTGGAATAATTATTGGGGCCAGATGAAGTGGTTTACGGATTTCTTGGGCTTTTCACACACAACAGTGTCTGGAGTTCATGAAAAGCAAAAGAAAAACATCCAGTAAGCTGCAATTCTGTAGGTGAAAATGCCTTATTATTAAGAGAGGTTGGAGAAGAATGGTCAGCTGACAAGAAGGAAATTAACTCAAATAACCATGGTTTAGAACAGTGGTGTGTAGAAGAACAGCTCTGAATGCACAAGTCAAGCCTTGAAGTGGATGAACTGCAGGAGCAGAAGGCCACCAAAGTTCCATTACTGTACCGAATAAGGTGGCCACTGAATGTATATTTTCTTTTATTTCAATTGGCTACATAAATATGAAGTTTCGTATTGCTTTTTGTTTCAGTTAAGCTGACCAATGAGTTTTGATTTCCTAACATGAGCTGCAGTGTTTCCTATTTGCAGCCACCCAGGAGAGTGGCATTGAGTTGGTCTGCTCCACCGGAATGCTGGGCGTGTTGTGGCGCAGTGTCCAAGCTGGAGTTGGTGGTGTCCTCTAGTGTTCGTTCAATGGTAGACAAATTGTATTGTGTTTAACTCTATACTGCTGTAACATTCATGGACTCAGGGTCTTGCACTATATATTTTTTGTGTCACTGTATTTTACTGATATCTCATATGTGCTATTTGTACTTTGTGTTATTGGTAATGTATTTTGCACCTTGGCCCGGAGTAATGCTGTTTTGTTTGATGTATTCAGGGGTATTTATGTATGGCTGAATGAAAATTAAACTTGAATTGACCTTCGTTAGTGATTTGACCAATGAATGACTGTTTTCATGTGCCAACAAAGTTGTGTACTGCAAGTATGTGTTTGCTTTTAAAGAATATAAAATTTTTCAAGATGACTGATACATAATCTGATGTTTTGAAATTTGAAAGTGAAATCTGTTTAATTGGTTGTTGGACATTTATTTGTTATACTAGATAGCATCAGAGTTTATGGAAAATAGAAAATGAATGTGACAATTGAATATGTTGGCCTGAAACAAGTCAGAGCATTTGCAATTGTTATTTTTATTTTCAAACTGTATAATCTCAGAAAAAGCAGAGACAAACATAGATATTTATATTCCTTGGTTTATGTAATCTCATATTTTTATTGTTTTATGCTGGAGACTTAATCATGTTAGGCTTCTCTATTTCCACCTTTTAAAGTTTACGTAGTTTGCACAAATGTAGGTTGAGGGAGCAAATTGCTTTTGGACCAATTTCCAGGTTGTCTGAAAAGTTTGCAGGAATTGTTCATCAGAGAAAAAGAAAATGAACAAATTGATACAATAATGTACGTTATTCTGATCTGGAGGATTCAATCAGATAATGGTGTTGAAATAGGGAGTAGTTGTTGTTCTTACTGGATGATAGAGGAGGATGTATCCATTTTTAGACTACACTAACCCTTACTCATTAGTACAAAAATGATTATACATATTCAGTTAAAATACTATGATGCACTTTTAAAAGTATTTTAGATCATCATATGCCTCCCTCCCAATTTATTGTTAATGGTTAGGAATGTTGTCTTTGAATGAGCCATTGCGTCATGGCTGAATTGTTCATTAAATTTGTCCTTATCATTTAGTAAGCCTGCTACCATGCAAAATGAATTTCACCCTATCATCCTTATTTGAACTCTTTCATAATGCTTTTCTAGTTCTTCCTCCCTCTATAATCATCCTGATCCTTTAAATGGATTTCTGTTGTAATAGAGTGGGACACTTCAAATACCAAGACATCAACTGTTATGTTGCACAGCAGAACTTTCTGGTGAAAATCAACTGGCAGTTTTTTATTTGCATTTCAATGTCCCAAGTGTATCGTCCCAAATCTTCATTTCTTAGTCCAATAAATGCACATATTAAAATTTTGATAATTCAGTTGAGCTCCAAATATTTATAAACGAGATTTATGGTGAAAAAGGAATAATTGGGTTGAAAAGTATGGAGTGGAGAATGACAAAAACCATTGAAGGAGAAATAAAATTTTCTGAACAGTCCATAAAAATCAGTCATGAGTGTAATTCTCCTTATGTCAACAGTTTCTTGGACAGAGAAAACTAGTCTTTAACATTGTCAGTTTGCCGGAGGAAATTAATTATGTGTATCCTTGTATAGATACTGTGATATTAAGTGTGAGGAAGGAATGGGTTCTTCAGATTGAGCTAACTATTACTGTTTAACTTTTATCATTGTTTGCGAAAGTATTTTCATTGTACATAGACGATTCCAGTTACCGTAATTGGTCTATCAGTTAATTGGAACAACCACTTATTTGGGGACAATGCTTAAAGAACAACTTCTGTACCAGATACAGCAATTCAGATCGACGGGTTTACGTCCATCAGGATATGTCTATAGAGTCTCTCAAAAGCAGAGGTGAAGGAGTATACCTCATGATCAACTGTGAATGAGGCACAAATATATCAATGCTGTACCAATTCTGCTCAGCAGACTTTGTTAAGTGCCATCAATTTTACCTACCACAGCAGATTTCCAGGATCATTTTGGTAGCAGCATATATTCCATCTCAGGCCAATGTCAATCAGGCTTTAGTTGATCTAAGCAATGGATGGCATGAAACAGCGCACCCTAACACATTCACTTTGGGAAGGCTCATCACCCGGCTGTACTTCTGCTCCCTGGGTATAGGCAGAGACTGCAGCACCAGTAGTGAGGATCAAGAAGGTATGGACAAGGGAAGCACAGGAGCACTTACAGGACTGCTTTGAATTGGTGATCTAGACTGTATTCAGGGATTGATCTTTGACTCAGGATGAGTATGCTGCAGTTGTTAACAACTTTATTAAAAGCTGTGTGGATGAGTATGTGCCTACAAAGATTTGCTGTACATTCCCAAATCAAAAGCCATGGGTGAACCAGGAGGTATGTTGTCTGCTGAAGGCTAGATCTGCGGCATTTCAAGGCTGGTGACCCAGGTCTGTACCAGTAAACCAGGTAGGATTTGTGGAGGGCTATTTCAAGGGTAAAGGGAAATTTTCAAACAGTTTGGAGGTGACATCAGATGTACGACAACTCTGGCAGGGTCTGCAAGACATTACTTCCAACAAAGCGAAACCCAGTACATGAATGGTAGCGATGCTTCACTACCAGGTGAACTCAATGCCTTCAATGCCCACTTTGAAAGGGAGAATATAACTACTGCTGTGAAGATCTCTGCTGCAACCTGTGATCTCTGTCTCGGAGGCCAATGTTAGGCTGTCTTTAAGGAGGGCAAGGCCTTGCAAGTCAACCGGCCCCGATGGAATACCTAGTAAGGCTCTGAAAACTTGTGCCAACCAACTAGTTGGAGTATTCAAGGACATTTTCAACCTCTCACTGCTACAGGCAGAAGTTCCCACTTGCTTCAAAAAGACAGCAATTATACCAGTACCTAAGAAAGAATAATGTAAGCTGCCTTAATGACTATTGCCTGGTAGCACTCACATCTACAGTGACAAAGTGCTTTGAGAGGTTGGTCATGGCTAAACTGAACTCCTGCCTCAGCAAGGACCTGGACCCACTGCAATTTGCCTGTTGCCACAATAGGTCAATGGCAGATGCAATCTCAGTGGCTCTTTAACATGGCTTTAGACCACTTGGACAACACACACACCTACATCAGGATGCTGTTCATCCACTACAGCTCAGCATTGAGCACCATCATTCCCACAATCCTGATTGATAAGTTACAGAACCTGGGCCTCTGTACCTCCCTCTGCAATTGGATCCTTGACTTCTTCACCAGAAGTTCATAATCTCTGCGGATTGGTGAAAATACCTCCTCCTCACTGATGATCAACACTGGTGCACGTCAGGGATGTGTGCTTAGCCCACTGCTCTACTCTCTCTATACCCATGACTGTGTGGCTAGGCATAGCTCAAATGCCATCTATAAATTTGCTGATGATACAGCCATTGTATTCCGTCTGCCACTTCTTTGCCCATTCTCCAAATTGTCAAGTCCTTCTGTAGTCTCTCTACTTCCTCAAAACTTCCTGCCCCTCCACTTATCTCTGAATCGTCTGCAAACTTTGCAACGCTATGACAACAACCTTTCACTCAATGTCACCAAGACCAAGTAATTGATTGTGGACTTCAGGAAAGGAACCAAGAGGTTCATGACCCTGAACTCATCAACATATAAGAGAAGGAGATGGTCAGTATCTTTAAATTCCTGTGTGTCACTATCTCAGAGGACCTGTCTTGGACCCATCATACAAATGTAATTGCAAAGAAAGCATAGCAGTATCTCTACTTACTTAGGAGTCTGTGGAGATCTGGCACATCATCAAAAACCTACAAATTTTGATAGATGTGTAGTGGAAAGCATGTTGACTGACTGCATTATGTCCTGGTATAGCAGGGGTCTCCAACCTTTTTTGCACTGAGGACCGGTTTAATATTGACAATATTCCTGCGGACCGGCCAACAGTGGGGTGGTGGTGGTGTTAATCACGACCGGAATACAGGTGATGTCACTTATAGGTGGCTAATACACTCAATTTTGTTTCTAAAAGGGTTTATCTAATACATTTAATATTAAACATACAGCGCATATTTTCCTCACATGAATATAGTGATAAGTCAATTATAACTCACTTATAAGTCAATATCATCATAACATTTTAAGTAACGTTTGGATATTAAACACACAGCGCAGATTTTCCTCGTATGAACATATAAAATCATTGCAACACACCAGTGAGAGGACAAGGTAAGGGCCAGAGGTCCCTGTGCTGGGGCTGCAGCGGTTGCAGTCCAGAGAGAGTGACCGACCGAGCGAGGAGTGTGACAGGGCACGCCCCCCCCCCCCCCGTAGGTAGGTAGGTAGGTAGGATCTATCGGCCGATAAAAGTTTGGCTTGAGGGATGACTTTCAGTAGATCACAGCGAGGTAGCTGCTCTGCTACTTATGAAACCCTGAGCCCAAATTAGGTCGTCTGCGAATATTTTAGCACCGGGTTCCCCACATCATTTGGTGTGCTAAACAGGTTTAAGGGCAGTGCCCATCTGTCCGCGCTCCAGGCCAGTAGCAATGGCACTTCTCGCCGGCCACGCGAGGTGGCCGGTTACCCGAGGCCAATCAGTGATCCCTGGCGCTAGGGTATCACTGCATTTAGGCGACTGATGACCTCGTGTGCGTTCAAGTTCAACAGTGGGCGTGACAGGAATGAGGAAAGGTGCAGCTGACTCATATCGTTTCATATCGCCAAATCATATCGTTTCCTTGCAGCCCGGTGGTTGGGGACCACTGTGGTATAGGAACACAAATGCCTTTAAGTGGAAAATGCTACAAAAGGTAGTGGATTTGACCCAGTACATCACAGGTAAATCCTTCCCAACCATTGAGCACGTGTATATGAAATGCTGTTGTGGAAAAGCAGCATCCATCATCAAAGTTCCTCACCACCCAGGCCACGCACTTTTCTCACTTCTGCCATCAGGTAGAAGGTACAAATGCCTCAGGATTGGCACCACCAGATTCAAGAACAGTTGTTACATCTCAACCATCAGGCTCTTGAACAAAAACAGATAACCACACTCATCTATTGAGATGTTCCCACAACCACTGGTCTCACTTTAAGGACTCTTTACCTTGTTATTTCATTCTCTTGATATTTATTGCTATTTATTTATATTTGTATTTGCACATTGTAGTCTTCTATGCTGTTGCTCTTTCATTGATCCTGTTTACAGTTACAGTTCTATAGATTTGCTAAGTATGCCTGCAGGATAAAGAATCTCCAGGTTGTATGTGGTGAGGTGTACATACTCTGATAATACATTTTACTTTGACTTTGACAAAACCATCATTTCCATCATTTGTCAAATGAAAGTCTTTTCCAACTGCACTTCAGTTTTTCAGAGGAAATTAAAAGCTGTGATTAGGAGATCATGACAGAAGTATATTTCTTTCAGTTGCTAAGTTGCTAATTTAAAATAATGGCTACTTTAGTTGGAATACAATGCAAAAATGCAAATTTAAACCTTGGGATCATTGGCCTTTCTTCCCTGGAGCTTTGTGTTTCCCTTCATCATGAAGGAACTAGGAGTCAGAGAAATCAAATAGTTCTCATGGGAATAAAGAAAAAAAAGATTATCTCATAGTCATGGTTGCCTTCTTTTAATAAGAAAATTAATTATAGTATTGTAAATTTGTACCCAGAAATAAATTTTAGTAGAGTATTTGCTAAATTTCATGAGGTGTGGTTGACCCTTGTAATGAGACAGTGTGAGTCCAGTTATTTATGCTGTTTTGATCGCTAACAGTAATGCAAATAGTTCGGATGTTGAAAAATTTTTGTTCCTTCTGAAGCCTTCTTGATGGTGCTTGATAGGAGAGAGAACCATAACTGAGGAAAAAAATAATGACATGTCCACCTTGCTGACAATCAACACAGGCACACCTCAAATTTGTGTGCTTAGCCCACTGCTGTACTCTCTCTACAGATTGTGTGGCTAGGCACAGTTCAAGTGCCATCTATAAATTTGCTGACAATATCACCATTGTTGGAAGAATCTCAGATGGTGACCAGAGGGTGTACAGGAGAGATATTCCAGCTAGTTGAGCAGCAACAGCCTCACACTCAACGTCAGTAAGATCAAAGAACTGATTGTGTATTTCAGAAAGTGTAAGACGGGGAACACACACCAGTCCTCACTGAGGGATCAGAGGTGGAGAGAGTGAGTAATTTCAAGTTCCTGAGTGTCAGTATCTTTGAGGACCTAACCTGGACCCAACATATCGATGCAGCTACAAAGAAGGCACAACAGCGGCTATATTTTCATTAAGAGTTTGAGGAAATTTGGTATGTTAACCAAAACACTCGCAAATTTCTGCAGATGTGCCATGGAGGCATTCCAATTGGCTGTATCTCCATCTGGTATGGGGGGGTGGGAGGAGGGGAGATGCTAATGTTCAGGATCAAAGTAAGCTGCAGAGAGATGTAAACTTAGTCAGCTCCACCATGGGTTCTAGGCTCCATAGTATTCAGGACATTTTCAAAGTGTGGCCTCAAAAAGGAGGTATCCATTATTAAGGACCCCCATCATCCAGGTCATGCCTTGTTCTCATTGTTGCCATCAGGAAGCCTGAAGACACACACACTATGATTCAGGAACAGCTTCTTTCCCTCTGGGATCCGGTCTCTGATGGACATTGAACCCATGAACCCTCACTACTTCTTTAATTTCTATTTTTTGCACTACTTATTCAATTTAACTATTGAATAAATATGTATGTATCAATATATATATTTACTGTAATTTACAGCTTTTTTCTCTATTGTTATGTATTGCATTGTACTGCTACCGCAAAAACAAACAAATTTCACAACATGTACCAGTGATATTAAACTTGATTCTGATTACCTTGAGATAGTTACTTCGGCCTGTAGTTTTCTTCCTATCAACAATCACTGCTAACAGCGATTGTCTTGGATGTTTCTCCTGCGATTGCAAGAACTTACTGGACATTGGCAATGTAAAATGCTGCAAGTCTGCTTCCCTAGACAGAAGGTTGGGGAGCTGTATGGCTTTATTTGCGGCGAGGACTTGGGCCTCAAGGCACAGGCTTGCCTTTTGTAGCTGTCCTAGAGAGGAGACATAGGAGGTGGTGTAGTGCGGCATCCATGCTGGGTTGGAGGCTGGTTCCTCCCATTGGTGCTGTCCTCCAGTGTTTGATCTTTGAATTGCCAAGCTGGATTGCATGCATGCATTTGTCTCCAGACTGCTGATAACTGCTTGTTCTTGCTGATAACATCCATGCACCATCAATTTACAGAACATGTCACTCTGGGACTTGATCTACAAAACTTTTTGTATGACTGTATGTTTACTTGCTATCTTATATGTGCTATAGGTGCCTATGGATGTATCATTGTTGGTACTGGGTCTCGGAAAATTGCTGTCTCGTATGGCTGTATTCATGGGTATTCATGTATGGTTGAATTATAATCAACTTGAACTTGGAGCTATTCATTCAATTTTTTTTATTCCTTCTACCTTCTGTGGTTCAGCTAACATTGGTACTTAGTACCTGTTGAATATTGGTATTTTGTTCAAGAATGAATTATTTCTTTGTTAACAGATAGCAATTATTAATAACTAGGTAGGTGCGGCTGAATATGACTTTCTCCACTTTCTTCACTTCTACAAACTCTGCAGATATTTCCACTGGAGGGCACTGTATAGTGATTAGAAGTGAGAACTCAACATGATAAAGTGAATTGTGCAGGTTTAACTCAACACAGATGAATCTAAAACTTTATGGTTTGATCAGAGGCTTGGCAGTTTCACATACATCACAATTACAAAATGAATTTCACTCTTGCATTAATTTATTATTTTACTGTTGATTTTTTCCTGTGAACCATTTCAACTAACAATTCTTCCAAGTTTGTTACTTTTCACAATTTATAAACTCTTGTTTCAACAAGTTATCAGTATGATTTGCCCTAAAAAAATTGAAAGCTAAAAATATCAAACAAAATACTTAAATTTTATTGAGTATGCACGTAGCTTAAAGAGGTGGCTTTTGTGTCATTTTGCACTCCTGGTGTCTTTATCATACATTTTGTCCAGTTGCAGTTTAAAGTGAAATTATTTCAAATATCATCAGTTAGGTATTGCTGAAGTAGATATGAAAACATAATTTTTGCATTATAAGTTTTAGTGTAGTTTGTTATTTAATCGGCACACTGATATAACTTAGAAAATACATTTGATTCTAGCATTTTTTATCACAATGATTCAATCAGAAATTCTATTTATTTGTGTGATGCGTTGTAAAAATAGATTGCATATCTAAAGCCATTTACTTTTAATTGTGGGCGAGGGAAAGAAACATTAAATCTCAAATAAAAATAAAACTTATGCTCATGATACAAGACAGTAATTTGTCATTGTGTCCTGGTGTATTGAATAGGGATAATATATTAACCAAGGCCCATCATAGATCTTTTTAATGGGTAGAAAAGTATCAGTGCCATTAGTTCCAGGCCAGTCCCTTCTCCTTTTCTTTAAGCTTTAGTGCATAGCTTATAATTCTACTTTCATCAGCTATAAGACTTGCTTCAAGCAAACCCAATGTGAAACCATGCCCAAAGAGTGAATGTCATTGAAGGTGGAATAGGTAATCAAATTATTGCGAATTCCTGGGTGGAAGCTAATGGACTTAGATAATGTGATAGTTGTGATTTTCTGTGTCCTTGTCATTGGATACAATTAATGTGCCTGCAGGAACTTATTTTGCTATTAACTTTTATTTTGCTATTAAATTTGCAACTGACCTTATCATTATTACATTAATTGTGTATTTTACCAGGTCATTTTGCGTATCTTTGGGAATTCAACTGAGCAATTCCCAGGATGAGTCACACTTCTGTGGGGGATCCAATGTGCCTTTAATAAATTCAGTTAATCTAAACTACTTTTCAGTGTCGTTGGGTGAAATTCACTGATTTTTTTCTCAGACTTTCCCTTCTATTTATTACATTCAGACCAATTTTATCGCTGTTTGCTTGGCAGCAATGCTGAAAAGCAAATAAATTACGTACTCAGGAAGTTATATCAGGTACAGTATATTTTTTGTTTTGATTAATTAAATTGGCTTCTTATTGTCACATGCACTGAGATACAGTGAAGAACTTGTCTTGTGTACCATCCAAACAATTTGGGTAGAAATAAGAAATAGTAAAGGGAAAAAAGCAGTGGTGGGAGTAGTCTATAGGCCTCCAAACAGCTGTAACTCAGTTGGTCGGAGCAGAAATAGTTGGGGCTTGTAATAAGGGAACAGCTATAATTATGGGGGATTTTAACTTTCATATTGACTGGACTAATCAAGTCGGACACGGCAGCCTT
The DNA here is from genome assembly GCF_048418815.1 of Hemitrygon akajei. Lineage (NCBI taxonomy): Eukaryota > Metazoa > Chordata > Chondrichthyes > Myliobatiformes > Dasyatidae > Hemitrygon > Hemitrygon akajei. The sequence continues at coordinate 21,297,626 of NC_133125.1, read as the reverse complement.
GAAGAAGAGTTTATTGAGTGTATTCGGGATGGGTTCCTTGAACAATACGTTACTGAGCCGACAAGGGGGCAAGCAGTCTTAGATTTGGTCCTGTGTAATGAGACAGGACTAATAAAAAATGTCCTAGTAAAGGATCCCCTTGGAATGAGTGACCATAACATGGTCGAATTCCATATTCAATTAGAGGATGAGAGGGTTGGATCTCAAACAAGCGTACTGAGCTTAAATAAAGGAGACTATGATGGTATGAGAGCGGAATTGCTTAAGATGGATTGGGAAAATAGATTAAAGGGTAGATCGGTACTTGATCAGTGGTGTATATTTAAGGAGTTATTTTACAACTATCAAGAAAAATATATTCCACTGAAGAAAAAGGGTGTAAAAGAAAAAATAGTTATCTGTGGCTAAGTAAAGAAATAAAGCAAAGTATACGACTAAAAAGAAAGTTATATAAGGTAGCTAAATCTAGTGGGAAGATTGAAGATCGAGAAGCTTTTAAAGATCAGCAGCAAATAACAAAAAGATTGATTAAGAAGGGGAAGATAGATTATGAAAGTAAATTGGCGAAAAACATAAAAGCGGATAGTAAGAGTTTTTATAGTTACATTAAAAAAAAGGGTGGCTAAAGTAAATGTTGGTCCCCTAGAAGATGAGACTGGGAAATTAATGGTAGGGGACATGGAGATGGCGGAAACTCTTAACAAATACTTTGTATCAGTTTTTACAGTAGAGGACACTCAAAATATCCCTACACTGGATAAACAGGGGGCTCCAGCGGGAGAGAAGCTAACTACGATTCAAATCACCAAGGAAATGGTACTTGATAAATTAATGGGACTGAAGGTGGATAAATCCCCTGGCTTGCATCCTAGGGTCTTAAGGGAAGTGGCGGTCGGGATTGTGGATGCATTAGTGATAATTTTTCAAAACTTGCTGGACTCGGCAATGGTCCCGGCAGATTGGAAAAATGCTAATGTAACTCCTTTATTTAAAAAGGGCAATAGACAGAAGGCTGGGAATTATAGGCCAGTTAGCCTAACATCTGTGGTTGGCAAAATGTTGGAATCGATAATTAAGGAAACAGTAACAGGGCATTTGGATAAACATAGCTTAATAGGACAAAGTCAGCATGGCTTTACAAAAGGGAAGTCATGTTTGACAAATTTGTTGGAGTTCTTTGAGGACATATAGGGTAGATAAAGGGAAACCAGTGGATGTGGTGTATTTGGACTTCCAAAAGGCATTTGACATGGTGCCACACCAAAGATTATTACTTAAAGTAAAAAATCATGGGATTGGGAATAATATTCTGGCATGGGTGGAGGATTGGCTTTCTAACAGAAAACAGAGAGTTGGGATAAATGGTTTATTCTCAGACTGGCAGTTGGTGACTAGTGGTGTTCTGCAGGGGTTGGTGTTGGGACCCCAACTCTTTACAATCTATATTAATGATTTGGAGAAAGGGACTAAGTGCAACATATTGAAGTTTGCTGATGACACAAAGATGGGAGGGAGTGTAATGAGTGCAGAGGACATTGAAACCCTGCAGGGGGACATAGATAGGCTGAGTGATTGGGCAGACATTTGGCAGATGAAATATAATACTGACAAGTGTGAGGTCTTGCACTTTGGCAGGAAAAATAATAGAGCAAGTTAGTATCTAAATGGAGAGAAACTGGAAAGTGCTTCTGTGCAAAGGGATCTGGGGGTCCTGGTGCAGGAAACACAAAAAGTTAGTATGCAAGTGCAGCAGGTGGTCAAGAAGGCCAATGGAATGCTGGCTTTTATTGCTAGGGGGATGGAGTATAAGAACAGGGAGGTCTTACTGCAGTTGTACCAGGTATTGGTGAGACCACACCTGGAGTACTGCGTGCAGTTCTGGTGTCCATATTTAAGAAAGGACATACTGGCTCTCGAGGCAGTGCAGAGAAGGTTCACTAGGTTAATTCCGGGGATGGGTGGGTTGATGTATGATGAGAGGTTGAGTAGATTGGGACTCTACTCATTGGAGTTCCGAAGAATGAGAGGCGATCTTATTGAAACATATAAGATTGTGAAGGGGCTTGATCGGGTGGATGCGGGGAGAATGTTCCCAATGATGGGTGAAACTAGGACTGGGGGCATAATCTTAAAATAAGGGGATGCTGTTCCAGGACTGAGATGCGGAGAAATTTCTTCACTCAGAGGGTAGTGGGGCTGTGGAATTTACTGCCCCAGAGAGCTGTGGAAGCTACTACACTCAATAAATTCAAAACGGAGATAGACATTTTCCTGGATAAAAATGGCATTAGGGGATACGGTGAGCGAGCAGGTAAGTGGACATGAGGCTAGGTTTAGATCAGCCATGTGATCTCCTGGACCAGTTTTCGATAGCCTGGATGGGTCGGAGAGGAATTTTCCAGATTTTTTCTCCTCAATTGGCAAATTGGTTTTTTTTCCCCGGGTGATCACATGGGTTTGGGCGGTGTTACGTATTCAGGCAACAATAAATATAGATGAGATAGGCAAGGGTTTTTATAACAAATAACACGTTTATTAAACACTGAAACAAACCCCCCTCAAAAGTAAACAAACCCAAACGTAATCGGAACTCAGCTGCTGTGCGACACATTCACAGTTCTTAATAGCACTGCATTTTCAAACAGTCTTTAAAGCGGTATTGAAAAAAAACAGTTCTTTAAAGCGGTATGCCGAAAGTAAACAGTTCTTTACAGCGGTATGCCGAAAGTAAACAGTTCTTTAAATCGGTATGCCGAAAGTTCAAAAGCTCACAGTCCTTTTAAAAGGAGAGACTTTTTAAGGCGATTTAAATTCTCTTCCACGTCGATGTCCTTCGATTCCCCGGCGTCGAACTTTCCCACGAAGAATTTTATAAAATATAACGGCTTAAAGGAACTGACCTTCTTTCCACACTATTCTCAATCCTTTCTGGTCATCCCAGGGATTAACAGCGAGAATAGTCAACGAAATCCTTCCGAATGAGGATCAAATAAGGTCGAACTTTTCCACCTTCGAAAATCGGTTCCCCTCGATTTTTACCTTCCAAACTTTTCTTCACTCTCCACCAGCAAAGAAACCGTTGGCAATGACCTTTTAAACTTTAGGCATTATATAGAACTTCATTTTTAACTAAACTGCGTCATCACATTAAATCACGCAGGGACATGAAGTCATCTTGGCAAATTCCGCCACGAACTGCCCCACCTGACAGGGTGGGTCTTCCTTTTATACCCTGTAGAAAAAACCTGTCACATGACCTCTACTGGCGGGAAAATGACATCACTCCACCATCACAAGACCATTACCTCAAGTCCAGTATAACTTCAACCCCAGTCACGTGACAAGGGTACCACTGTCACGTGTCACGGGTACGTAACAGCGGGATGAATAATAAAATAAAATGGGCGGCATGGTGCCCTGTTGGTTGGCACTGTTGCCTTGTGGGATTCGGTGAAAACTAGAGTTAAGATTGGATCAGCCATGATCTTGTTGAATGGTGGAGCAGGCTTGAGGGGCCGATTGGCCTACTCCTGCTCCTATCTCTTATGTTCATACAGATTACTTCATTACAATGGTGCATTGAGGTAGTAAAAGGTAAAACAATAACAGAGTGTAGAGTAAAGTGCTACAGTAACAGAGAAAGTAGTGCAGGTAGACAGTAAGGTGCAAGGTCAGAACAAGGCAGATTGCGAAGTCAACAGTCCATCTCATCATAATAGAAGATAGAAGCTGTCCTTGAGCCAGGTGGCAAATGCTTTAAGGCTTTTGAATCTCCTACATAATTGGAGGGGGAGAAGAGAGAATGTCTGCAGAGGGTAGGATCTTTGATTATGTTGGCTGCTTGAGTGTTGACAGAGTCTACAGAAGGGAGGCTGGTTTCCATGAAGCACTGAGCTGTGTCTCCAACAGCCTGCAGGTTTTTGTGATCACATGTAGAGCAGTAGCCATACCAAACTGATGTATCTGGATAGGATGCTTTCTATGGTGCACTAATAAAAATTGGCAATAAGCCTTCTGAACAAGTAGAGATACTTGAAATATCTTTACCATATGTCTTCAACATATTTGGACCAGGACAAGCTATGGGTCATGTTCACTGCAAGGAACTGGAAACTCTCAACCCTTGGACCTCAGCACTGTTGTTGTAAATAGGAGCATGTGCACTACCCCCCACCCCTTTCTTGAAGTCTTTGAGCAGCTCTTTTTATTTTGCTGACGTTGAGGGAAAGGTTGTTGTCATGACACCACATCAGTAGGCTCTCTATCTTCCTATAATCGTGGTCTTTATAAGAGATGCAGACCACAACGGTGGTATCATCTGCAAACTTGTAGATGGACAGAGCACTAGTAAGCATATAGGGAGCAGAGTAGGAGGGCGAGGATGTAGCCTTGTGGAGTGCTAATTTTGAGAGTTGCTGATCCTTACAGATTACGGTCTGTTGGTCAGGAAGGTGAGGATTTGGTTCCAAAGGAAAGTATTTGGTCGCAGGTCTGGAAGCTTGTAAATGAGTTTCCTTGGAATTGTACTGTTGAAAACGGAGCTGCAGTCAGTAGTCTAACACAGGGGTCACCAACCTTTTTTGCACCACGGACCGATTTAATATTGACAATATTCTTGCAGACCGTCCGACGGGGCGGGGAGGTAGTGTTAATCAGGACCGGAATACAGTGATACTCGAAGGGGGTTCCTTATGTCCAGTCTATTCTGCAATTTAGTTTTCATGGCTCTCAGGACTTGCTTCTGTCCCCGCTTGATCACGTTTTTTTTGCTCAAAAACCTCAATGGGTTTGTCTTTAAGTGCAGGGTGCTTGGACTCAAGGTGGGAAAGCAGTTTTGAGGGCTTCATTGCCTCATTAGACAGCCTCCGGGCCTGAACTTCAGCTTCCCGCCCGCCACCAGACACTGTGGCTAGGTGCGGCTGGTCGTGGGTGGGGTGAGAGGACAAGGTAAGGGCCGGAGGTCCCTGTGCTGGGGCTGCAGTGGTCGCAGTCTGGAGAGAGCGACCCACAGAGCGAGGAGTGCGACAGGGCGCGTGCCCGTCTCCCCCCCCCCCCCCCCCCCCCCGTAGGTAAGTATGATCTATCGGCTGACAAAGTTTGGCTTGAGGAATGACTTTCAGTAGATCGTAGCGAGGTAGCTGCGCTGCTACTTATGAAACCCTGAGCCCGAATTAGGTCGTCTGCGAATATTTTAGCACCGGGTTCCCCATGAACATTCGGTGTGCTAAACAGGTTTAGAGGCGGCGCCCATCTGTCCGCGCGCCAGGGCAGTAGCAACAGCACTTCTCACTGGCTGCGCAAGGCGGCCGGTTACCCGAGGCCAACCAGTGATCCCTGGCGCGAGGGTATCACTGCGTTTGGGCGACTGATGACCTTGCGTGCGTTCAAGATCAACAGTGGGCGTGACAGGGAATGAGGAAAGGTGCAGCTGACTCATATCGTTTCATATAGACAAATCATATAGTTTCTTTGCGGCCTGGTAGCACATGCTTTGTGGCCCGGTACCAGTCTGCGGCCTGGTGGTTGGGGACCACTGGTCTAACATAGGTGTCTTTACTGTCAAGATACTCCAGAGATGAGTGTAGGGCCAGGAAGGTGGTATCCGCCTTAGACCTATTTCGAGAGTAGGTGGATTGCAGAGGGTCAAGGTTGCCTGGGAGGCTGGAATTAATGTGTACCATGACCAACTTCTTGAAACATTCCATGATGGTGTATGTTAGAGGCACTGGGCAGCAGTCATTCGTGCATTGTACCTTGTTCCCTTGAATTGCGATTTTCCGCCATGGAAAGAACAACCAGCTGCTCAATAGCTTCAGAAACTTTTTCTTAGACTGCTCGTTCAGAGCTTTGTGCTGTGTAGCTTAATTTTGATGCTCACTTAATAATGGATTCATTGTTTCTTGATGTATATTGTTTTGTCAGATTCAAAGACATGTCATTATAAATGTCATGGGAGTTTGGTATGTTTGCTGTTTACTTCATAGTTTGAGGAAGCATTTAATGTTTTATATTGGACATACTGGAAGATATTTTTCAATATATTAGTGAAGTACTTATTCGTGAGAAAAGGAACAGCTATATGTCTCCTGGCCCCTGAAACCTTGCCCTGTCTTTTTAAATTATTGTGGCTGATCTACCACAGGTTGCTGGGGCAGAGAATTCCACAGATTCGGCATTCTCTGCATGAGTGGATTTCTTAGTACTTCGGTGTTAAATGATCATCTCCTTTTCTTGAAACTATGTTCCCTCAGCCTAGATTCTCCCAGTAATGAAAAATGTTGCCATGCCTCCTTCAGATCAACTCTCATTCTCTTAAACTCAAAAGACAGATTTAACATTCTTAGCCTCTCACTCCAGTAATTTGCCTGGTGATTCTCTTTAGGTCTGCCTCCACTGCTGCTGTATCCTTTCTTGGGTAAGAGGATGATAGCTGTATACAGTATGCTTAGTGTGATCTCACACAAATATAGCAACTCTACTGATTAGAACTATAAGGCACTAAGATGGACTTCCTTTGGAAGCCTACACATTGTGTTTTACATTTTTTAATTTAATTTTTTGATGAAATACCATTATGTGCTAATTTCAAAATGGACTCTATATGATGCAAAATAATATTTCTCGTCAGATCTGGTTGCCTTATGGGCAATGACTGTTATACCATTCTTCTGATTTGATACGAGTCAAATATACTGTAAATGTGGAAAACTCCAAATAGGAGATTGATATAAAATTTCATGATGAGAAATTGAAAGCAGTTTGCAACATTCTTCCCTCATGGAATTTCCCAGTGCTCAATGTGTATGAGTTGTCCCCTTCTCTAATACATCCTTAATGCAGAAGTATTCAGGAATGAGAGCCTAATGCCTTCTTTAAAAGGGAAAAGATTTACTGTCTGTTCAGATTCTGACAGCTGTGTTTTTGCTCTCAATGCTTAACACATTTTTGCATGAAAGTAGAAACATGATTGAGCTGCCAGATGTACGTTGCTGAAAGAAGGCTTTGATATTTGCATTGCATTGAATTTTAATCATGATGTGCAAGTAGTTTTAAAAGAACCATAAATATAAATGTCTGTTTAAATTTCAAACTTACACTTGTTCTTTAATATAACTTGTTTCCAAATATGTCCATTACAGTGGAAGTCCACAAGTAGTGATAATTGAAAGTATTCACCATTAGTTCAAGCCATAGCTTTGTAATAAAAAGGTCTGTACTTTATAATGCTACTATTTATGGTTTTTCATTCAAGATCTAAAATGTGAACATGTTAAACATTTTGAGTGATTTTGATGGGGTAAATAAGTAATAACCATTTCCACTACGCATTACACAATGACAAGAGGGCTTAGATTTAAAACTATCAAACAAATTTAGAGAAAACATCTGTTTATTTTTCTATGCATAAGATCAGATGTGGAATATTTCAGCATAAACAGCTGATGCCTGATCGGAAAGGCAGAGGTATTTTTCAATAAAAGGACTGCACAAAGTAGTTTAAAGAATATGCAAAAGAATGAATTATATCATTTGGAAATGTAATTTAATTTTGCACTTTGCATTGAAATTAAGCTTTTAAATTTTAACAAATGTTAACCATAGTAAATAAGATAGTGAAAATTAAAATTAAAATTTAACACTTAATTAATGATAACCTGTAATGGGTGATAATTATTGTGAGCTGAGGTCAAGTAAGTACCTGAAGACCTTGGTCTTAAGTAAATTAATTTTACTAGCACACGTTGAATTTGATGCAGAGGGGTAGGAGGTGACTCTGTGTGTCTCCATCGGTGCTTCTCGTGCTTGGAATAAAATTGGGTAATTTGGCCTTTTCTGCATGATAAGTGCGATGGAAGGACAGGGTTGTACTCATTGGTATTTAGAAGAATGTGAGGTGGTCTTATTGAAACATATAAAATTCTGAGGAAGGGGATTGTAGAACTAGGAGACACAGTTTTAGATCAAGATATTGTCTGTTGAAGATGGGGGTGAAGAGAATTTTTTTGCTTGCAGAGGCATATGAGGCTTTGGTTGAGCCATTGAAGATATTCAAGGCTGAGACAGATTTTTGGACTGCAAGGTAATCTTTGGTTCAGACAAGAATATGGAAATAAGGAACAGGTTGGATTATCTATAATCTAATTGAATAACAGAACAGGCTCAGAGGGATATATGGCCCATTCAGGGACTTATGTTCCTAGTTGTTTTGCTTAAAGACTAATAGGTAGATCAAAATAGAGAGAGCTATTTAACTTTCAATAAATAAATTAGTTAAAATAGATGAAAATTTGAAAAATACTTTAGATAAATAGCTCTTTATTTCTGTTTGTATCAGGGCTGGCCATTTTTGCTTGCCTTTTTCCTTCTACTTGTATATTTTGTATGTTTGGTCTGTGCCTTTAGGGCTGACCATACAACAGTAAATAGCCTTCACATTATCGGTAACATATTGCAAAGACCTTAACTGCCCATATGATGGCAACTTTATTTCACCCTATTATAGATGTCAAGTTGAGTTTATTGTTATATGCACAAGTATGGTGAGGAGTGGACTCAGTCATCAATTTGCTTGTATACAGGCTGAGGTAAGAAAGGATTTTTGCAGAGAATATTAGAATATAGTCAGGGATGAACAGGTGTGTTTCTTTTAATTATTTCGGGATCTGAATGTCACTGCAAGGCCTGAATTTATTGCCATCCTAAATTGCCTTAAGAAGGGTAATCCCTCTGGTGAAGTTACTCCTACAATGTTGTTAAGTAAGGACTTTCATGATTTAAGCAGAACAGCAATGAAGACCTGACAATATATTTCCATGTCAGAACACTACCACACTATTTTGATCTCTTTTTGCACTATTCTTTTTATATTTCTTATTGTAACCTGTGGTTTTTTTTATGAATTGCACAGCACTGCTGCCCCAGAACTAAATTTCACAACACATGTCAGTGCTAATAAACCTGATTCTGATTCCTGTTCCTAATTAGTGTTTGCTTTGGAGGTTAGCCTTCTCGCTCTTGAAGACAGAGATTGTAGCTTTGAGATGCTACATTATATTGTGAATGCTTCACATTGAAACTACAGTCAGCCCTCCTTATCCATGGAGGATTGCTTCCGGGACCCCCTGCGAATACCAAAAAATGCAGATACTCAAGTCCCTTATTTAACATGGCTCAGTGCAGTGGACTTTAGGACCCAGCGGAGCTCAGAACCAGCTGCCCACGGCTGCTGCTGAATCCGCAGTGTTTCTGTTCCATTGACGGAAAATGATCACGATTGAAAATAAAGTAGAAATAATAAAGCGATTGGAAAGAGGTGAAACACCATTGGTCATTTGAAAAGTGTTAGGCTACAGTTGGTTAACGATCGGAGCAATTTTAAAGGATAAAGTGAGAATAATGGAGCATGCCCCGATGAAAGCTACAATTATTACTAAGCAACACAGTGGTTTAATTATTGAAATACATACGTTTCTTAGGTGTTTTATATGTATAGAAAGGTAAAATATATACTATATACTAAGACAAACATTTGACTAACTGACGCTAAATAATACTGGATGTACCTGTTCCAGCTTATGTACAAATCCAACTTAAAGATTGCCTGTACTTTAAATCATCTCTAGATTACTTATACAGTAATACCTAATACAATGTAAATGCTATTTAAATAGTTGTTATACTGTATTGTTTAGGGAATAATGACAAGGAAAATAGTTTGTATGTGCTCAAACAACAAGTACTGGAGGGAGAACTTCTGGGTTTTCCCGATTTGTGGTTGGTTGAATCCGCGCATGTGGAACCCGCCGATATGGAGGGCCGACTGTACTGTAAGTAGTTGGTGGAGGAAATGAATATTCGGGTAGTGGACTGTATTCTCCATTTTGATGTCAATCATCTTGAAAACTGCTGGAGCAACACTCTTTAAACCAAGTGGATGTTTTCTATCATGCCTTGTGAATGGTGGAAAAGCTTTGGGGCATCAGGAAGTAAATTATATCCTAAAGAAAATATTAGTATTTATGTCTCTGGTTCAGGTGAATTTCTGGTCAATGTAATGTTCAAGATATTGGTGGTGCACTGGATATGGTATTGCCATTAAGTGAAAGTAAAGAAAATCAAGTGTTATAAAACATCTGCTTGTGTCATAAAGGATTTTGGACAAAATGTCGACTGATGATTTCCCCCATTCAAGTCAAGTCACGTTTACTGTTATTTAATTATATACAAGTAGGTAACATAAATAACCATATAATGAATATAGAAACCAGATAATGTTTCTTCAAACCAGAGTGTAAAGAATAGTAGTACACATAAAACATGATAAATTATGAAGGTAAAGATAAAATATACAGATGAACCACACATATACAACAAACTAAAGTGCTTTAATATTAAATATTGTAAGGTCCAGAACAGATTAACCAGTGACACTTCAAAATACAATGCGGCAGGGAGTTCAGAAGCCTGATGTCCCGGGGGAAGGAACTTTTCTCATCCTGACTGTTCTTGTTTTTATGCATCATAGATTCCTGCTGGATGGTAGAAAGTCAAAGAGGATACTGGATGGATAGGCAGGATCCTAAATAATACAAGGGCCCTGCGTACATTGTACCCCTGATAAATGTCCCTGATGGATGGTAGGGAGATTCCTATAATCCTCTCAGTTGTTCTCAGAGTCCCTTGTTCGGATTTCCGGTCCGATGCTCAACTGCTCCCTTACTAGATGGGACTTGTCAAGACACAGTTAAGATGGGGGAGGGAGAGCCTTGCTTGCCTCAATCTTCTCATGAAGTGGAGGCTCCTTCATATTCAGAGAGGTTATATTAAGGGACCAGGTGAGGTCATCTGTGATGTGAACTCCCAGGAACCTGGTGCACTTCACTCTCTGTACAGAGGAGCCATGTTATTTTCAGAGGGGATGGTTCTTCTGCACCTTCCTGAAGTCCCCAATGATTTCCTTCGTCTTCTCCACGTTCATGCATAGGCTCGTCTTCTCACACAAATCCACTTCCTCTCTATACATCATTTTGTTATCATTTTTTATAAGGTGTAACAATGTTGTGTCATCCGCAAATTTGATGACACGGTTTGAGCTGGATCCTGTGACACAGTCACGCGTCAACAGTGTGAGCAGCAGCGGGCTGAGCACACAGCGTTGGGGAGCGCCACTGCTCAGTGTAGTAGGACAAGAGACATTGCTGCCCACACAGATTGACTGTGGCCGTACTGTTAAGATGTCCAGTATTAAATTGCAGAGGGAGGTGTTGAGATTCCGCAAGACAGTTTCCCCCCAGTTTCTGGGGTATGATGGTGTTGAATGCTGAACTGAAGTCTATAAACAGCATTCTGGCATATGAGACCCCATTTTCCAGGTGGAACAGGACAGAGTGGAGGACAGAGGCTATTGTATCGCAGTGGATCGATTTGAGCGATAAAGCGAACTGGAAAGGGTCCATTAATGTCTGACCCACTGAGTTCCCTTAGCATATTGTGTGTTGAATTGCTTAAGTTGGCTGTGGTCTTGCTTCAAGAAGAGTTGTAGTTGTACTTCAAGAAGTACTGCAATAATGATGGACCTGAATCTTCAATGTAATTGACAGAAGAAATCTTGAAAATGAGTTTATGGCATGTATTCAAGATAATTTTCTAAAATCATACTTTGTTAATTAAACAGGTAATAAGCTATTTAGAATCAGTGATGTATAATGAAATAGGACTAATTTGTAATTTCCTAACTGTGGAATAGTGATCATAATGTGACAGAAGTTTAGATTTTGTTTGAGGGCAAAAAACTGAAATCTGAAACGAGAACCTTATTAACAATCAATATATTGAAAATCTGTTTTATCCTAAACTATGCATTGACACATAGAGGGCTGAGTTGGTAAAGACAATTTCTATAGGTTCTGATCATGTAATGGTACTTCAGTTCTGCAGGATAATTTAGAAAGAAGCCAACGTACATTACAGATTTTATGTCACATTCTGAAATTGTCCCCTGCTCTGGCAGTAATGATGCCATTATCCACAATTTGGTGTCTTTCACAATTTTATATAGCTCCCAATTTTATTTTACGTAATTCAGAGACTCCCCCCCCCCCAAGAATAAGCATCATATATGCATCTGTCCCAGAACATCCAATGTTAATTAGGTTCTAACTTTGATATCTCATACTCACCTACTTCACAGTGGGTGTCAGGAAAATAAATCTTCACAGCCACTTGTCATAGATTTCTGCTTGAATTGACTGGATTAGGAAGGCTATTGAGAAAAGTTAACTTGTGTACTTGTTGAAAAGTTTAAATGATCAAGAATAAAATAAGTAACAAGAATAACTTTTACTGTCATGATAGGGTATAAGTAATATAAAGCCTGCCAAAAAGTATTTTAACTACTGGATCATGTAGCTCCGCCAGCCTAATTATCCAAGCATAGAACCTGGTTGTTTAGCTTATGTCTTCTAAGATGTGCTTTAAGTATTCCTTTCATGAGAGTTGACCTATTAGAATAAAAGTTTCAACTTCAGCTCAAGTTGAAAGCCAACATCGGCACATTCTTAAGTTTCATTGCATTATGTAATGTATTCCATTTGGAGTGAAGAGAATTTTTATGATTTAGCTTCAGATTTTTTAATTGAAGGTTTGTAAGGAACAAGCACAAGTAATTTTCATTGATTGAAAGAATTAGAAATAAGAAGATTGGAAAGCCAATTGAATGTTGCTGAAAAGGAATTAAGAACATGAAGAGAAAATTGGAAAAGAAAATTACTAATGACTGAAGAGAATGCAAAGTGTTTTGGCATTTGGAGTATTTGTAGTTTGACATTAAGATTTGAAACACAAAATCTTTTGTCCAGAAGAAGATGAATGCTGCTAAAGGTATGAATGATTTTTATGCTTTAGTGTAGTGGATTCAGATGTTGAAAGCCTTGAATTACAAACTCAGAAATACATGCATTGTATTAAATATTTCAGAAATGCACATCAGCCCATTAAACTGATTTCAACAAGCAATTTGAAACGTACTGCTTGAAAATAAGGAAAATGCTGCTTCCTGTGGTTAGCAAAAACACAGAGGAAAGTTTATCTATAAAAAGGAAGTGTACAATTTATCCATATGTTTCTAATTAATTGCAGTCTTTTATTTACAGGATCTAACTTAATTACATGAACTAACATTTGAATTTTAACTGTGTGGTCCTCAAATTTCCTGAATGAGTTGGTAGACAAAAAACACTACCATAAGGATGATAAGTTTTGATATCTGGTTACTGTTGAACGTAGTTTGAGAGTAAGTCAAAGTACACTATACTGGTCCTCAGTCATTCTTGGCCATGTTTCCCACTTATGCAGTGTTCAGTGCATATCATAACTGTGAATATACCCGGTGCCAATGTTCGCCAAGTAGTCTGGTGATATCCATTATTTGAATACATTCATGATGTTTGGTTGTTTTGGCAAATTGCATTGAAAATTGACCTTTTTTCTGAGTGACCAATTGATAGGAGTATGGTGAGGGGTTTTGTTCTTCATCTGAGGTGCAAAAACGATGTTGAAATGATTAATTAAAGTAAGTTTTTAGAACATAAAACATAGAAAATCTACAGCACATTACAGGCCCTTCAGCCCACAATGTTGTGCCTTCCATGTAATCTACTCTGGAAGCTGTGTAGAATTTCCCTACTGCATAGCCCTCTGTTTTTCTACTTTTCTAAAGTTAAGCCTGTAAATACATTTCTTTACACAGAGGGTGGGGATGAATCTAGTATTCTCAACCCCATCTACCTTGTCCTACAGACTCTATAATGCACAGAAGGAAAGATTTGGTGAGGTGAAGTGAGGCAAAGAGCCAAAATGTAAAGAAAATGAAGGCTACATAGGAAAGTAAAATTCAACCATTAAAATGTATTTACTGTGTTAAGTTTCAGTGCTAAAGTGGTGGTATGGCAGTAATACTTGCATTCAAAAGCAGAGACTGATATATTTCTGGATTGGTGAAGAATCAATGGATGTTAGGAGTTGCCAGGAAAATGGTTTGTCTGGAATGGACTGATCCTTTTCCTGTCCCTTATGCACTAATTTCAATTAATTGAACATTAGTTAAGAGTAGCCAATAAGTCACTCTAACACCCAACTACTTACTCCCCACTCACCCTCTAGACTAGGTAGTTCTTTTTTATGTTGATGACGATTTTTTTCTATAAGCTACAGGGAGTGTTCAGTGAATATTGTAGTGCATCTTGCAAGGCAGCTAAGATCTTTTGCACCAGGTATCTCCTTAAACAGACTGTATAATGAAAAATGTGGAGATATGAATAGTTTTGTTAATTTGATTGGCCAGATTTAATGTCAAATGAAAGCACAAAAGAAAAGACTGGATTACAAAAAAAGAGATGGAAGCCAAAGTGAAAGCAACATTAATTTTATTATATTAAAAAGCCTTCAACCATTAAAATGTAAAACGAACTCCAAACTTGTCATTGTTAAAGTTTGGTGCTGAAGAGGTGGAATGGCAATAAGTAATACTTAGTATATAATTAAATGATCAATTATTCATTTCAGCTTTAACCTGACTACACTATATTTTGCTCACAAAATAGTGAAGAACAACATTTCAATTAAACGGGAATTTATATGATTTTTGTTGAGACTTAACATATCCCAACAACTGAATCATCTGTTCAATAATTTAGAGGATAGTTGATTCCAAAATAATCCAGATAGCACTGTGTTAATCCCATCTGAATACTTATGAACAGTACAGTATCAACTTTATTGGATTTTTGTCAGTCTCAATTAGTAATCTTCTTTCGTCAGCCAGTTTTTTGAAAATAGACAATTTGTTATTCAGTGATTTAAAAATAAAATATAAGATTTCATTAAACTTGTTTTTTTTTCAGATATCTGGTTCTTTTCATGATGATATTTACAGAACCCACTTCCTTATATCCCATGTAAAATCTGAGACAAAAGGCATTACTGTATTTTTTTCCCATTTTGAAATTGTCAGAACAAAAATAAAAAGCATTGACTGTTGTGTATACTTATTGGAATAAGGTTCAGATTACAGTATACTGATCTAATTGAATGGGCTGAAAAATCCTGAATTAAATGATCATCTTTCATTCTTATGCTTATAATTCACATCTTCCTTTTGCATTACTGCAAGGACAATACCATAGGTCAGATGCCCCAATTAAGATCCTTGCCTTCTTAAATTTATTTGTGTATTTCCTGTTGATTGATTGCTTCCAACAAAAATCTTTGTTTTAAAAGTTCAACTTTAACACAATAACTGAAGAATATACCTGCCTGGATTTTGCTGACATTTCTGTGTGTATCTACTTTTTCTTTCAGTCTGCCTCTTTCACTCACCCTCTCTCTTTATCTTTCACATCTATACAGATGTTACGAATCAGAGTTTTTGTTTGGTAACTCAGGTTTTTACATGTAAAAAAAACGCAGAAGGGGTATAGCAAGCCTCGCATTACAGCTGCTGAAGTAATCAAAATTTGTCTTTAAAGAATCCCCAAACCATTCAACAAAAATTTGAGATGCAGAATAAAATTCATAGGAACACAAACCCCAGGTAGAGGGTTTCTGTTCTATTTCTGTTCTATATTTCCTACCAAATCCTATGCCCTTGAAGGGAAGCAGACAAGTTAAAATAATTTCTTGAAATAATAGATGCAGTTACAATTTTTTTCCATGTGTTCTCTACTACTGGAACATCAAATACCAGTACTGACGATTTGCCATGAGAACTGTGAGCATTTTCTGAGCTCAGCATTAAATTAATGGCCAGCTATAACTGATAGTGCAGAGCAATAATATGCCTTATTTTTCTTGTCTTTGCAAGCACAAAGCACTTAATCTATAAATCAATAATGCAGTTTGCTGTCTGGCCAGTATCAGCAAATATTCACAAGGCACTTGACTGGTTAACTCCTTATCAGATGCCACTGATTTCTTGAGGGTGAAGTTAATCAGGTTGGATAGCTGTTCCGTCAGGATTGAGTTCCATCCTTGATGAACATAAACATATCAAAGCCACAAGTACTTTTATTTGAAAATGTATCAGGGTTTGAAAAGCAGATGGTAGAAGTTTAAAGCATAAGCATTAAACACTGTAAACACTCAGCAAGTCAGGCAGCTTCAATGGAGAAAGCAACAATTATAATTTCTGGTTGATAGCCTTTTGCCAAGTTCAGTCATTCATTACCTTTCTGCTTTCTGAAGTACATTTAGGTTCAGTCTAGGAATGTCTTAATTGCAAAGTTTTCATCCCTTTATTGCAAGCCCTCCATGGCCTTGCTGTCTACTGCCTTTATAATATTCACCATGCTTTTGAGATCTCTGCACTCTGACCTGTTCTTCATTCCCAGTATTAATTCGTCCATCTTTAGCAACCATGACTTCAGCAGTCCTGACCTCAAACTCTGGAAAATCCTCCTTTAGTCTCTCTGCATTTATACTTCACTTTTTAATCCTTAATGATGATGCAATAAAACTGTATGTAACTTGGAACAGGTACATCCGGTATTATTTAGCGTCAGTTAGTCAAACGTTGGTTTTAGTTTATATTATATATTTTACCTTTCTATGCATATAAAACACTTAAGAAATGTATGTATTTCAATAATTAAACCATTGCATTGCTTAGTAATAATTGTAGCTTTCATCAGGGCAGGGCCTTTCGCATGCTCCATTATTCTCACTTTATCCTTTAAAATTGTTCCGATCATTGACCAACTGTGGCCTAATACTTTTCCAATGACTGATGGCATTTCACCTCTTTCCAATCGCTTTATTATTTCTATTTTATTTTCAATTGTGATCGTTTTCCGTCAACGGAACAGAAACATTGCGGATTCAGCAGCAGCTGCAGGTGGCGGGTCCTGAGCTCCCTCGGGCCTTAAAGTCCACCCGCACTGAGACAGGTTAAATGGGACAAGTGGGGGTGGTGCTGACTGGAGAAGGGGGGGTCAGGGTGAATCTTGCTAAGAAAAATTTAAGACAAATACAAAGTTACACACTCAACACAGTGTTAATGGCAACATGATCTAACTTAAAATGGCAGACAGTGTTCTTCTTCGAGCGGACAAATTTTTAATATATGTAATAGGCTTTATGGTAGGCCGTTCGTAAATATGAGTTGTTCGTAAATTGAACGTTTGTAACTCAGGGACAAGCTGTACTGTGGTCCTTCAGCTAGGTCTATGAATATTCAATGTTATATTTGAGTATAATTTGCTTATGGATTGTGATGATATATATTCAGGCCGAGCTACTTTATTGTGCATAATCATTGACTATTACAGGAGGATATTGTTTATTGGAGAAGATTTCCATTATTTACTGCTATTAAGTCTGTTCATCCATGTCATTCACAAAATATCATTGTGCTAATAAGAAAAGGATTGCAAAGTAAAAGCCTTCCTCTGAGACTCGATAGGATTACGTGTGCGCATCAGGTTTATAAATATTAGATCAAATGCAAGTTTTTTGCAATTAACACTGCTGCTGGTGCAAAATGTGACTATGGTTTAGGATTGCCTTATTTGATATCCTTCCATTCCCTGTAAGTTCAAATAAGCACCCCAGGAGTTTGCTGGAGGAAAGTTGTAAAATTTTCAGAAAAATTAAGGAGTTCATTAAAGTTCACTCGGCAGTTTTTTGTCAGGGCCAATGAGAATTATCTACAGCTCAAGGAGTATCCTTCAGCATTCTGTTTCAAACTCTCTCTGGCATATTGGACAAGATCAAGCTCAACAAAGCCCATGCCTCCTTCTTGCCCCATGTGCAATGCCCTCTAATGAACTAAACATCTGCTGCCTCAGTTAGTCTCGCTGAGCTGGAGGCTTTTCTGGCGTGGCCACTAATCTCAAAGATATTGATGTTGTTTCAGATAATTAAAAATAAAGCAATTATACATATATTTGAAAAAGTGTTTAACAGATATTAATTAATAAAAATAAAAAATACACTTCCCTTTCTGGCCCACATTAGAGGAACTTTAGACAGTTTAATGTATCAGTTTAGTGCTAGGTCCTGCCCAATGCTCAGCCAAGAAGGGAAACTCAGAAGGAATAGCATACGACTACAAGGGCATTCCTTACGACAGTGGGGAATGTTGTAAGCTTGTGTTTGTTTTTGCAACTGGCTGCAGCAGGGTAACATGATACAGGCTTATTACAATCTATGTATGATGTGTTGCTCTGCATAACATCAGTGCATTGCTCTTCAGCTTTTTTAATTTCTGTGTGTTTAAATGACTGTATCCCCTATTTTGCTATTCCTTTTGTACGCGTTAACATGAAGCATAGGGAATCTTTGGCAGCTGCCAGATGTTGGGTTCCAGATTGCATTTCTTTTTATCACTCTCTATCAAATCTGAACCTCTTAAGGCCAGATTCAACCTTCTGTTCGTCGTGTGCACTTTTCCCTTGGAAAATTATTTTTTGCATGAACTAATGGTTGATAATGGAAAGGATTACTTCTCTGAAATACCTCATTTATATTTTTTAATTAATTTTTTATGAGTTTCTACAATACAACAAAAATATCAACAAAATAGAAATTTATACGGTGCAAAACAAACGTGTCTAATATATAATTCATAGCAATAAGGAAAAAGCACCCAAAATAGAATCATATAAAGTTAGTGTCCTCCCCACCCTCCCACTACAAAACTCTAGGCCTGTAGCGATGTACTACACACAGCGCTGAAATAACAACACGCAGTCGGTAAGTTGCTTTGAGACTAGTTTATTCAAACTTCGTGGCGCTGGCATTTAATCCCTAGTGCCCGCCCTCTCCAGGCGGAAATGACATCAGCGGTGCATTACCAAAGTCTCCCCCCGCGCGCTGGCTATTTGTGAGCCGGTTCGCCTGCGCAGAAAGTGGGTCGCCACATAACCCCCCCCCCCCCCCCCCAGAACCGGCGATACACCCCCCAATGTCCACAGTCTGGATCAGCCTCTGTGCCGCGGTGCCTGAACCTCAACCGGCTGCACCAAGTCCACATGGGCTGGTTTGAGTCGGTCCACTATGAAAACCTCCTCTCTCCCCCCAATGTCCAGAACGTATGTGGACCCGTTGTTGTTGATCACCTTCAATGGCTGCTGTAGCGGTGCCCGGTGTCCGCTACTTCGTACAAACACAAACTTACAGTACCTTTGGGTACATGGGTCGGGGTCCGTCCGTGCTGTGAAGTCGGCACGGGGGCCAGGTTGCCGAGCCTTTCGAGTAGTCTGTCCAGGACTACTGCGGGTTTTTCCTCTTGCCCCCTTGGGGCTGGTATGAACTCTCCCGGGACGGTCAGGGGTGCACCATACACCAATTTGGCCGACGAGGCGTGCAGATCCTCTTTGGGCGCTGTGCGAATTCCAAGCAGGACCCAGGGAAGCTCGTCCACCCAGTTAGGTCCTCTCAGGCGGACCCTGAGAGACGACTTCAAGTGACGGTGGAAGCGTTCCACTAGTCCGTTCGACTGTGGGTGGTAGGCAGTAGTGTGGTGTAGCTGCGTTCCCAACAGGCTGGCCACAGCCGACCACAGGTGGGAGGTGAACTGGGCGCCTCTGTCGGAGGTAATGTGGGCCGGTACCCCAAAGCGTGCTACCCAGGTTGCAATCAGTGCTCGGGCGCAGAAATCGGCAGATGTGTCGGTGAGCGGGACCGCCTCTGGCCACCTCGTGAACCGGTCTACCATAGTTAGGAGGTACCGCGCTCCTCGGGACACCGGTAGGGGGCCCACGATATCCACATGAATGTGGGCGAACCTCCGGTGGGTGGGTTCGAACTGCTGCGGCAGGGCTTTAGTGTGCCACTGCACCTTGCCTGTTTGGCACTGCGCGCATGTTCTGGCCCATTCACTGACCTGCTTGCGAAGTCCGTGCCACACGAACTTGCTTGAGACCAGCTAGACGGTTGTCCTGATAGATGGGTGCGCCAAACCATGTATGGAATCGAAAACTTGCTGCCTCCAGGCTGCCGGGACGATGGGGCGAGGTTGGCCGGTAGCCAAGTCGCACAGGAGGGTCCTCTCACCTGGGCCTACGAGAAAGTCCTGCAGCTGCAAACCCGAGACTGCGGTCCTGTAGCTGGGCATCTCGTCGTCTGCCTGCTGCGCCTCCGCCAGTGCTGCATAGTCCACCCCCAGGGACAGGGCCTGGACAGCTGGTCTAGAGAGTGTGTCCGCCACGATGTTGTCCTTTCCCGAGACATGCTGGATGTCCGTCGTGTACTCGGAGATGTAGGACAGATGGCGCTGCTAGCGAGCCGACCAGGGATTGGACACCTTCGTGAACGCGAAGGTCAATGGTTTGTGGTCCGTGAACGCGGTGAACGGCCTGCCTTCTAAGAAGTACCTGAAATGCCGGATTGCCAGATACAGTGCCAACAGCTCCCGGTCGAAAGCACTGTACTTGAGTTTGGGTGGTCGTAGGTGCTTGCTGAAGAACGCCAAGGGTTGCCAGCGCCCCTCGATGAGCTGCTCCAGCACCCCACCGACTGGTGTGTCGGATGCGTCCACCATGAGGGCGGTCGGAACATCTGTTCTGGGGTGCACCAGCATCACAGCATCTGCCAAGGTTTCCTTGGCTTCAATGAAAGGAGCCGTGGCCTCCTCGTCCCAAGTAATGTCCTTGCCTTTACCCGACATCAGGGTGTACAAAGGGCGCATGATACGGGCTGCTGAGGGTAGGAAACAGTGGTAGAAGTTCACCATACCAACGAACTCCTGTAGGCCTTTGACCATGTTGGGCCGGGCAAAGTGGCGGATCGCGTCTACCTTGGCGGGCAGAGGTGTTGCCCCGCCTTTGGTAATCCTGTGGCCCAGGAAGTCGATGGTATCGAGACCGAACTGGCATTTGGCCAGGTTGATCGTGAGGCCGAAATCACTCAGGCGGGAGTAGAGCTGGCGGAGGTGGCGACTACTGCTGGCTATAAGGATGTCGTCCAAATAGATGAATGCAAAGTCCAGGTCGCGTCCCACCGCATCCATTAGCCGCTGGAATGTCTGTGCGGCATTCTTCAGGCCGAATGGCATTCGGAGGAACTCGAACAGGCCGAACGGGGTGATAAGTGCTGTTTTGGGGATGTCGTCAGGGTGCACCTCTGATGGTATTCCTGGACGAGGTCTACGTTGGAAAAGATTCTTGCCCCATGCAGGTTTGCTGCAAAGTCCTGCATGTGCGGCACGGGGTAGCGGTCTGGAGTGGTAGCCTCGTTCAGTCTGCGGTAGTCGCCGCATGGTCTCCAACCCCCAGCTGCTTTGGGCACCATGTGCAGGGGGGAGGCCCGTGGGCTGTCAGACCTCCGTACGATCCCCAATTCCTCCATCCTCTTGAACTCCTCCTTCGCCAGGCGGAGCTTTTCCGGGGAAGCCTTCGTACGTGGGCGTGGAGGGGTGGTCCCTTGGTCGGGATGTGGTGCTGAACCCCGTGTCTGGGCATGGCTGCCATGAACTGCGGTGCCAGAATCGATGGAAAGTCCGCCAGGATTCTGGTGAATTCGTATTCCGACAGCGTGATGGAGTCCAGGTGTGGGGCCGGCAACTTGGCTTCACCCAGGGAGAACGTCTGGAAAGTCTCGGCATGTACCAGTCTTTTCGCTTGCAAGTCGACCAGCAGGCTGTGAGCTCAGAAGAAGTCCACCCCCAGGAGTGGTTGGGCCACCGCGGCCAGTGTGAAGTCCCACGTGAACCGGCTGGCGCTGAAATGCAGCTGCACTGTGCAGGTGCCGTAGTTCCGTATCGTGCTGCCGTTTGCGGCCCTCAGGGTGGGTCCTGGCTTCCTGTTGCGGGTGTCCTAACCCGTCGGGGGCAAAATGCTGATCTCCACTCTGGTGTCGACCAGGAAGCAGCGTCCCGACTGTTTGTCCCAGATGTACAAGAGGCTGTCCTGGTGGCCTGCCGCCATAGTCATTAGCGGCAGCTGGCCCTGGCCCTTGCAGGGCGGGTGACAACGGCGGACTTCTATGCCCCACCGCTGGTGGTAGAAACACCACTGATCCCTGTCCTCCTCACTCTTGCCTCTGTGTTGTGTGCCACCCCCTGCCGGGCCTGGTCTGGTCTGCTCTTGGGCGCATGGCTTGGTAATCTGACCGACGGACACCACGCTGTCCCTCTTGGCTTTCCACAGCATGTCTGCCTGGGCTGCCACCTTCCAGGGGTCGCTGAAATCTGCGTTGGCCAGCAGCAGATGTATGTCCCCGGGCAGTTGCTCTAGGAACGCTTGCTCGAACATGAGGCAGGGCTTGTGTCCGTCAGCCAGGGCCAGCATCTCATTCATAAATGCTGACGGCAGTCTGCCTACCAAACCGTCCAGGTGAAGCAGGCGGTCACCCCGCTCACGCCGTGAGAGGCCAAAGGTCCCAATGAGCAGCACTTTGAATGCTTCATATTTGCCTTCTTCCGGGGGCGACTGTATGAAATCCGCAACCTGGGCGGCCGTCTCTTGGTCAAGGGCGCTCACCACGTGATAGTAACACGTGGAATCAGAGGATATCTGCTGAATCTGGAACTGGGCTTCTGCTTGGCTAAACCACACGCATAGTCGCAGTGTCCAGAAAGTGGGCAGTTTTAGCGAAACTGCGTGAACAGATGAAGAGTCTGTCATCTTTGGTCCAAATCCCGTTTGGACCGTCAGGGTCACCAATGTAGCAATGTGCTACACACAGCGCTGAAATAACGACACGCAGTCGGTAAGTCGCTTCGAGACTAGTTTATTCAAACTTTGTGGTGCTGGCATTTAATCCCTAGCGCCCGCCCTCTCCGGGCGGAAATGACGTTAGCGGTGCATTACCAAAGTCTCCCCCCGCGCTCTGGCTATTTGTGAGCCGGTTCGCCTGCGCAGAAAGTGGGTCGCCACAGGCCAACCATTCCAATGTGTAAAAGAGAAATTTAATTGGAACGTTCGACCCCACAGAGCTGTAAATATATATTAAAAAATATAGTGCCTACTACCAAAACTATAATGTAATTCACATAAAAAAAACGTAAAACTTATAGAAAAAAAGCTGAAAGTAAGAGATTATAGCACAAAAAAAGGATAAACTTAATCTAAAGAGGAGTTACAAAATTATTCAAGAAAACGTCCCCACACCTTATGAAACTTTATGTCCGAATGAGAGGTGAATAATGAATCTTTTTTTGATTCGTTAGATTCTATTATTTCATTCTATCTATGGAAGGGCAAACATTTCAGACTTAACAAAGCTCACCTTCAAAAATCTAAAAAGCAAGGTGGTATGGCCTTGCCTAATTTTCATTTATATTATTGAGCAGCCAATATTCATTGTCTTACTT
This sequence comes from Hemitrygon akajei, assembly GCF_048418815.1. Lineage (NCBI taxonomy): Eukaryota > Metazoa > Chordata > Chondrichthyes > Myliobatiformes > Dasyatidae > Hemitrygon > Hemitrygon akajei. The sequence goes on along the minus strand of NC_133125.1, from coordinate 21,274,318 downwards.
TTTGGTCCTTATTTCATAATCAGCCTGACTGCCCAAATGCGTGGCAGTGGAGTTGAACTCTAGTAAGGATCTCTCCATTTCTGCACTTCTTGAATCCGCACTTCCTTGTCACTTGCCTAGACTAAATGTTAATCCTCTTTTTAGACACACTCTGAGAATGTGGGCTCAGTTCAGAAAATGTAATGGCCTTCATGGTTTCTCTCTCTCTAGTCCTATTTTACACAATCATCTTTTCCTACCTTCTATGCAAGACTCAACATCCCATGATTGGTATGGAAATGGCATTTGGTGCTTTGAAGATCTTTTCACAGATAATCGTTTTGCAACTTTTCAACAACTGTCTGCAAAGTTTAACCTACCTAATACTCATTTCTTTAGATATCTTCAAATTAGACATTTCATTAACCCTCTAATATCAAACTTTCCTGAGATGCCTGAGAAAAACGTTGTAGGCCTGTTTCTTTGTATTAATACATTGGGCAAAGGTTTAATATCTATTATTCATGATAAGTTAGTGATCTTGAGGCATGCCCTGTTCGATAAAATTAGAACTGCTTGGGAGCATGATTTAAATATTCCTTTATCTGATGAGGTTTGGGATTCAATTCTTAAGTCAGTTAACTCAACCTCTTTATGTGCTCACCACTGCCTTTTGCAGTTTAAGGTTGTACATAAGGCTCATATGTCTGAAACTAAATTATCGCAGTTTTATCCTGACATTAGTCCCGTTTGTGACAAATGTAAAGGGGGCGAGGCTTCTCTTATTCATATGTACCGGGGTTGTCCTAGTCTAGAGAAATTCTGGAGAGAAGTTTTTTTTAACTTTATCCCATATTCTTAATTGCCACTTAGAACCTAACCCTATGATTGCTCTTTTTGGCACCTTCGGTGAAGTAGACATGCATTTGAGTCCAATTAAACGTAGAACATTATCTTTTGCCTCTCTTTTGGCTAGATGGTTAGTTTTCATAGGTGGAGAGATGCTGCCCCACCCACTCATGCTCAATGGCTTAGTGATATTATGTCCTGCTTCGACCTTGAAAATACCTAATTTATAAGATAGATAGATAGATAGATACTTTATTCATCCCCATGGGGAAATTCAACTTTTTTTCCAATGTCCCATACACTTGTTGTAGCAAAACTAATTACATACAATACTTAACTCAGTAAAAAATATGATATGCATCTAAATCACTATCTCAAAAAGCATTAATAATAGCTTTTAAAAAGTTCTTAAGTCCTGGCGGTAGAATTGTAAAGCCTAATGGCATTGGGGAGTATTGACCTCTTCATCCTGTCTGAGGAGCATTGCATCGTTGCATCGATAGTAACCTGTCGCTGAAACTGCTTCTCTGTCTCTGGATGGTGCTATGTAGAGGATGTTCAGAGTTTTCCATAATTGACCGTAGCCTACTCAGCGCCCCTCGCTCAGCTACCGATGTTAAACTCTCCAGTACTTTGCCCACGACAGAGCCCGCCTTCCTTACCAGCTTATTAAGACGTGAGGCGTCCCTCTTCTTAATGCTTCCTCCCCAACACGCCACCACAAAGAAGAGGGCGCTCTCCACAACTGACCTATAGAACATCTTCAGCATCTCACTACAGACATTGAATGACGCCAACCTTCTTAGGAAGTACAGTCGACTCTGTGCCTTCCTGCACAAGGCATCTGTGTTGGCAGTCCAGTCTGGCTTCTCGTCTAACTGTACTCCCAGATACTTGTAGGTCTTAACCTGCTCCACACATTCTCCATTAATGATCACTGGCTCCATATGAGGCCTAGATCTCCTAAAGTCCACCACCATCTCCTTGGTCTTGGTGATATTGAGACGCAGGTAGTTTGAGCTGCACAATGCCCAACAGCAGGTGCAGCCACCAAAAGCAAACAATAAGGGATTCTTATAAGGGTGATCCTGGTAAGGTCATAGTTCCTGACCATCCCATGTTGTCCTGTTGATCAATTGAGCAATGACAAATCTACCTGTTGGCTAGAAGTTCTGTGGCTGAACACAGATTTTTATGACAATCCTGCAACTTTCCTGATCATTTTGTTTTAACCTGGTGACCATTGCCAGCTCAAACTTTACTGTATTCAGTTTTACTACTTGCTGTGCTATAAATTGAACAGAAAGCCCTTGCATTAATGTTGAATACCAGAAAGATTTATCTTTTTCATTAATGCCATTTTATTTTACTAAGTTCTATTTTTAATAATGAGATTTTTGCACAAATGAAATGTTGTTTCATGCTGCTTCATGTACAAATGCAAAAACTATGAGACAAATTTCAGGAAGTTTCAAGCTCCCGTTGTTTTTCCTTCTGGAAGGAAGCCAGAAACTATATTCTGTTGTCTATGATACTGAATTCAGAAGCTCAGCTTTCCAGGATGTTGATAATTTTCACTTTGTTTGGGTCAACCAGTCTGTCATTGCGGTATGTGGGCCCAGGTTTATAGTATCAACTATTAGTTTTGGTTCAAGATTACCTGTTTCCTCAGATTTAAGCGAAACTTTTCTCTTTAACAATGGGCTGTAATTCCCACACTGTTTAGTGGCCAATACCAAAGACGATTTACTTACAGTTTTGTAATCTTGTCATCATGTGACCTTTTCTCAGTTTGCTTTTGGAAAAACCTTAATCTTAGTTTGTTAAGCGCAAGACTCGAGGATGCTGTCCATGTTCTGTGAGCTTCCAAATCTCTGCTGAGTATATCTGTCTTGCCCAGTCTGTCATTGTTAATTTATTTTGGCTCCCCATTGCTGAACACATAGAATGAGTCCCCCGTTTGTGTTTAAATTCCATCACTGTTTCATCCCTCTAATTGAGGCCCTCAAGAAATCCAGCAGCTCATTTTTGTATGATTGGCCACTCCTCAAACTCTGATTTTCAAAGCAAACCCCCCCCCCCCCCTATTTTCACCCTTCTACTGGCAGCAATGCCTTCAGCTTCCATGCACTGGGTTTCTTGAGGTAATTTTGTCCTTTTTTCATCTTCCATTTCCAGCTTGCACTCCTTTAAGACCCTTCTTTAGATCTATTCCTTTAACCAAGTTTTTGATCTTTCTTCCATCAGCATTCAACTTGGGGGTCCGTATTTTGATTACACCTTTATTATGTGCCTTGGGATATTTTTCTGTTCAAAGAAGAATAAAAGTTCAAGTTGTTTCTTGCCAGCTATTGACTGTCAGAATGCAGTCAATGAAATAATCCAGTCAACACACACAGAATGCTGGTGGAACACAGCAGGCCAGGCAGCATCTATAGGGAGAAGCACTGTTGAAGGGTCTCAGCCCGAAACTTCGACAGTGCTTCTTCCTATAGATGCTGCCTGGCCTGCTGCATTCCACCAGCATTTTGTGTGTGTTGCTTGAATTTCCAGCATCTGCAGATTTCCTCGTGTTTGCGAAATAATCCAGTAGTGTATTTTGATTGTCAGCTATTAAAAGTACTTGGATGACAATATGTAGAAAATATATACCTTTTATATATTTGAAAGAATTGCCTTATCAATGTTGATAGAACTTTCTAAAATGAGTGACACTGTGATCATGTAACATTGTGCTATTAGTAATGTGTGCTTTAAACATTAGTTTGCCCAGGATGAACATCCCTGTACTTTTCATCATTTTCCTAATTTGTGCTTTCCTAAATGTCTCTTAAATGTAAAGATTGTATCTGACTCTAGCACCACCTCTGTCAGCTATTTCCAGATATCAACCACTCTATGTAAAACAAACTTTACCCTATTACCTTAAACCTACAGCTGAAGTCAGAAGTTTACATACACTTAGGTTAAAGTCATTAAAACTCATTGTTTAACCATGCCACAGATTTCGTATTAGCAAACTATAGTTTTGGCAAGACGCTGAGGACATTTACTTTGTGCATGACATGAGTAATTTTTCCAACAATTGTTTACAGACAGATTATTTCACTTTTAATTGACTATATCACAATTCCAGTGGGTCAGTAGTTTACAAACAAAATCAAAAGAAATCAGAAATCAGACCTCAGAAAAAAAATTGTCGACCTCCACAAGTCTGGTTCATCCTTGGAAGCAATTTCCGAATGCCTGAAGGTACCACGTTCATCTGTACAAATAATAGTACGCAAGTATAAACACCATGGGACCACGCAGCTGTCATACCGCTCAGGAAGGAGATATATTTTGTCTCCTAGAGATGAACGTACTTTGGCGCGAAAAGTGCAAATCAATCCCAGAACAACAGCAAGGGACCTTGTGAAGATGCTGGAGGAAGCAGGTTGACAAGTATTTATATCCACAGTAAAACAAGTCCTATATTGCCATAACCTGAAAGGCTGCTCAGCAAGGAAGAAGCCACTGCTTCAGAACCGCCATAAAAAAGCCAGACTACAGTTTGCAAGTGCACATGGGGACAAAGATCTTACTTTTTGGAGAAATGTTCTCTGGTCTGAAGAAACAAAAATTGAACTGTTTAGCCATAATGACCATTGTTATGTTTGGAGGAAAAAGGGTGAGGCTTGCAAGTCGAAGAACACCATCCCAACCATGAAGCATGGGGGTGGCAGCATCATGTTGTGGGGGTGCTTTGCTGCAGGAGGGACTGGTGCACATCACAAAATAGATGGCATCATGAGGAAGAAAAACTATGTGGATATATTGAAGCAACATCTTGTTATGCCGTTGGCCCCCTCCTTTGTGAAAATCGCAAGAACCCTAGTTAAGGGGGGTCAACTGACCCAAAAAGAGAGAGAGACCATGTTCTCCCAAGAAGCAGAATGAAGGTGACCTTGACTATTGTCTCGTGGAGACCACGTGAAAAGCCCTCGGGCAAAGTGGGCTGGTTGAGAGAGAGATCGCATTACCTGCAACTTGATTGACACCTGCGATCCCGTGAAGAAGTATAAAGGCGGGTCTGAGGGGGGGGAAACCCTCAGACGCACCCAGCAGACACCAAGGAAACACAATATCGATTCCCGTGGGAGCGGGACGCCATGTTGAAGGAAGCCACGTGCGTTAGATTCCGAATTTGAATCTGTGGTTAGAACCAACGAAAGACTGCTTTAAAATAACAACGGGGAAGTCTGCTCCCCTGATTCCAAGGATTTGCTCTGCCAAGACGACGGCAAGTGTTTATCTTTTCTAAATCACCTCTTTCTCTCTACAACGTGAAAACCCCAGCGGTTCCCAAAAAGGAAAAGCCTGCAAACTTCTGAGTGACTCTTTATATTTCCGTTGGACTCAGTATTAACCCCTAGACAACTGTAGAGCTTATTTCTGATTGATTATGGTTACACCGGTGTTTTAGATTGAGTTTTGATGATGTATATGATCTGAATGTTTTGTATTAACCATACATGTGCCCTTTTTGAATAAAACGCTTGAAAATAGTAGCATCCGACTCAGCTGATCCATCTATCTTTGCTGGTAAGTTACCTGGTTACGGGGTTTCGTAACAATCTCAAGACATCAGCCAGGAGGTTAAAGTTCGGTCGCAAATGGGTTTTCCAACTGGACAATGACCCTAAGCATACCTCCAAAGTTGTGGCAAAATTGCTTAAGGACAACAAAGTCAAGGTATTGGAGTGGCCACCACAAAGCCCTGACCTCAGTCCAATAGAAAATTTGTGGGCAGAACTGAAAAAGCGTTTGCGAGCAAGGAGGCCTACAAACCTGACTCAGTTACACGAGTTCTGTCTGGAGGAATGGAACAAAATTTTAGCAACTTATTGTGAGAAGCTTGTGGAAGGCGGCCCAAAACGTTTGACCCAAGTTAAACAATTTAAACGCAATGCTACCAAATACTAACAAAGTGTATGTAAACTTCTAACCCACTGGGAATGTGATGAAAGAAATAAAAACTGAAATGCTCCTCAGACAGGATGAAGAGGTCAATACTCCCCAATGCCATTAGGCTTTACAATTCAACCGCCAGGACTTAAGAACTTTTTAAAAGCTATTATTAATGCTTTTTGAGATAGTGATTTAGATGCATATCATATTTTTTACTGAGTTAAGTATTGTATGTAATTAGTTTTGCTACAACAAGTGTATGGGACATTGGAAAAAAGTTGAATTTCCCCATGGGGATGAATAAAGTATCTATCTATCTATCTATCTATCTATCTATCTATCTATCTATCTATCTATCTATCTATCTATCTAATTCATTCTCTCTACTATTATTCTGACATTTCACATTCTTAAAGTAGTGATCCTAACTGACCTAAGACAGGAAATGTTTTCTAGGATTAAATATCAGGAATTGTGAAAAACCGAGTTTAAATGTATTTGGCTAAGGTGTATGTGAACTTCTGACTTCAACTGTATGCCTCTTGTTTATCCAATTTCTCCCCCTAACTAAAGTCCCCCAACTGATGGACATCCTGCACTCTCTCCAACACAACCATATTCTGCCTATAGTTTGGAGACCTGAACTGCACACCCAGTGTGTTCTAATAATTTTTTACATTGCAACTTTTTAATCTATGGCCCAACCTATGAAGGCAAGGATGCTGTAACATTATCTACTTTCGGTTTTCAAGGAACTATAAACTTGAAACTCAAGGTTCTTTTCATCAACATCCCTCAGCACCTTAGCATTTACCGCATATGCCCTACCCCTTATTTTGGATCCAGTTAGTCAGTGCACCTTGAATTCCATGTGTCTTAATCTTGTGCCCAGTCTACCACATGGATCTTGGCAAACACTTTACAAAAATTCATATAGAGACTGCATCTACTGCCATGCCTTCATCAACCTTCTTCGTTATCTCCTCAGAAACACAATTAAATTAGTGAGCAAGGATTTTCTCAAGTATTTCCCCATTTTAAATAAAGAAACCATATTAGATATCCCCCAGTCTCCCAGCACCTCAGCATCTTAACGAAGAAGCAGAAATTTTCCCAATGTCCAACCTATTTCCTCCATTGCTTCCCAACCAAACTGGGCAAGAGCTCATCCAGTTCTGTCCATCTTGTGCATCTACTTACTTTTAACTATTCCATGATGTCTAACAAATCCGCAGTAAGGCATACTCTTGAATATCCATGTACCCTTCCCTGAACTTACCATCTTTTAGGGATATAGCAGTGAAAACAGCACTGTGCAAAAGTCTTAGGTGCACTAGCTGTATATATGTACCTAAGACTTTTGCACAGTACTCTATTTGTCAATGTGGAGTGGAAAGCAAGTTTGTAATTCTGGCGGGAGTAAAGGATATTGAGAATGGTGAGTGTGGAGCATTGCTAGATGGGTGTGGGACAGGTGGCAGAGAAGGAGTGCCAGAGGCGGGTTAGTGTTGATACAGACACACCCAGCCCTGAGACACCAGACAAGGTAATTTGATTTCAAACAATCGGTTTATTGAGAATGTGTCTCTGTTGCTTCCCACTCCCTCCTCTCTCCCTTCCCCTTTTCCCAACCATGGTACACCTCTCCCTGCCCCTTTCCCACTATCAATCCACAATTTAAAAACATCATATCAGAATCAGGTTTATCATTACTCACAAATGTCATGAATTTTTTTTTGTGGCAGTAGTACAGTGCAATGCATAAAATTTCTACAGTACTGTGCAAAAGTGTAAGGGCTTGCACTCAGTGTCAGCAAGATGGGTGTATTGATAGTGGACTTCAGGAAGGAGAAGTCAGGCGAACTTCTCCCTGTCTTCATCGAGAGTCAGCAGTGAAAAGGGTGAGCAGCATCAAGTTCCTGGCTGTCAATATCTCAGAGGATCCATTTTGGGTTCAACATGTTAATGCAATTCCAAAGAAAGCATGTCAGCAGCTATTTGTTATTATGAGTTTGAGGAGGTTTGGTATGTCACCAAAGACTCTGGCAAGTTTCTACAGATTTACCGTGGAAAACATTCTGACTGGTTGCATCATTGTCTGATATGGAGGCTCCAACGCACAAGTCTGAAAAAGGCTGTGGAGGGTTGTAGACTTAGCCAACTCCATCACAGGTACAAGCCAACCCACCATCAAGAAAATCTTCAGAAGGCAGTACATCAAGAAGGAAGCATTCATTATTAAGGAATCTCACCATCCAGGATATGATGTCTTCTCATTACTATCATCAGACAGGAGGTACAGGAGCCTGAAGACACGTTCAATATTTTAGGAACAGCTTCTTCCCCTCTGCTATCAGATTTCTGAATGGTTCATGACCTATTTGTCTTTTGCATTTTTTTTATTTTAGATGTCATAAATTCTTTTTATGTCTTGAATTGCACTGCTGCCACAAAATAAATTTCACAACATATGTCTGTGATAATAAACATGATTCTGATTCCTTTATGTCCTTCTCCAAGGGTGAATGCAGATTAAAAGTATTAATTTAGGATCTCGCTCACATTGCTCACCATTTTAGTGGCTTAACCCCTCCTTCCCTGGCTGTCCTCTCATTTGTGGTATACTTATACAACACCTGTCATTGATTCTGTCAATGGAATCTTCAGGGAAGCTCATTTCATAACCTTCTAATATAAGTATAGGCTGTTAAATGGCTGTTAAATATATCTATTTGCTGCTATATTTTATTGATTTAAAAGCATTGTTTATCTTGATGTGTGAAGAATACAAGACAGGATAATTAAGATGGACTAAAATTCAACAAAGCAAACAATAAAGAGATAAGGGGTAAGGTGTAAGAGAGGCATTTAGTGGAATAAGAATGGTGGCTGTCTATTTTTTTTGGATCGAGAGATTGATTTTTAAAAAATTAGCATCTTTTTATAAAATTTTGGAAGCTTGGCTGAATATAATATTAGTATTTTTAGCAAATGTTTGTCCATATTTGCAAATTATTTTGTTCTTTTCTCATGGCTCCTTTGCATTTAAGTACTTCATTTATTTGTTAATGTGAACTTTTTTTGCTCAGGGTGTCATTGGCAAAACAAAAGCTTTTAGAAGCAGTTAAAATGAAGCGATTGTGAGCAGTTTTACGGTTTATTTCAACGTAATGCCCTTTAAGCAAAATGTTCTTTCAAATTAACTTGAACTATAAAGTTGGTTAAAACTTTTTTCTGTTGATGAATGTATTGTTCAGCTGCTGGATAAATGTCACATTAATTTGTTTTTTTTTTCATTCTTCCTGCAGGTGACAGATAAATCGGTGAAAACATTTGCAGAACATTGTCCTCTGCTGCAGTATGTGGGTTTTATGGGCTGCTCTGTCACATCCCAAGGGGTCATTCACCTCACTAGGGTAAGTGGTGGGATAACAACCATTTATTATAAATCTCTATAATTACTGCTAAATCTGTAACCATATTTCTGAATAAACATGAAGTTAGACATGAGGACAGAAATAACATTTCTCTTGCACTCCACTTTTCTAAGGTGTGTTTGGACTACTATAAAATGAAAACTTGATGAAATATCTTTGAAGGATTTACGTCTGGATTATGCATGCAATAGGGTACATAAATGATATCCTGAAATATTTCAAAATTATTGTGGAGAATGCATCCAAGTTCTCCACTTCTATACTTATTTAAATGTGAAGTTTCTATCTATTGAAAAAAAATGGAAAGGAAGGTTTTTAAGGGAAAAAAAGCATGAACTGAATTCTGAATGATTAATTTTAATTAACTGAATAACACTGCAATGCAGTGCTAAATAAGGACTAAATAAGAAAAAGCCTAGTCGAGAGTCATAGTGTTGAGGCTCTTTGGCCTCCCCATGTCCATTGTACTATCTGCTTTGATCCCATTTACCTGCATGATATCCATAGCCTTTTAAACCTGGTGATATTCTTTTTGCATGCTCTTAAAGTATCTGTCTCTAGCACCTCTTCAAGCACACATTCCAGACTCTTGCTTTCCCCATTGTGGAACAAAAATCTACTCCCTAGAGTCCCTCTAATCCTCTTACTTTTCATCTTAAATCTAAACCCGCTTGCTCTAGACATTCCCACTGTAGGACAAAGGTTTTAAGTATTTTCCCCATCTATACTTCTGTCAGAGTCCCCCTCAATTTCTGGCTTCAGGGAAAGCAAATCCAGCCTGTTCGGTCACTCTTTTTGAAAATGCTCCAGTCCAGGCGATGTCCTTGTGGATCTCCCCTATACTCTGTCCAGCACAATCACATTCATTCTATGGTGTGGCAACCAGAAATGCATTCCATACTCCAGCTGTAGCCAAACCAACATGTGGAACAGAACATCCAGGCTCTCATTCTGTGCCACCTTCATTCATATGGAATCTTTCATGGCTGCTGGATGTCCTAACACATTTCAGAACTGATAACATATTTTTGAAATTGAAGATGGAACCAACTTCCACCCAGTTTGTTTCAAATGCTTAGGAAAAAAGCACTCTCAGTAGATTAATGAGGAAAGAGACAAAATAAAACTTGATTGAAAATCATAACAAAAGAAAAATCTTGCAGTATTCCTGGTGAAGGGAGAAAATAGAAAGAATTTTAAATGATATTACTACAAAGAGGAGTATGGAAAAATGCTACAAAGATTATCAAAATCAAATAGCAGTAATTTTACAATTTTATTAGAAGATAAATGATGGAAAGGAGGTCTGTGAACTCTTCCTAAACTGGTAACAGGTAAATTTTAAACAAAAATGAGGAAATGGCAGGTATATTTTAATTATTTTATTATTTATATGGAAGGAACAGTGATAGCAGGTTTGATATACTAACCAGCGAATTATCAATCAGATAGCTTACAGTGAATGAATTTTATAAAGATTTTAATAGATCCAAAAAGGGTGGTTTTAATTTTGCTTGATCAACTGATTTTTTCAAAAATGGATGGATTTTTTGTACTGTGGTTTAAGAAAGTACTTAATTTAAGAAACCATCAATTGAAACTATAGACGAGTTGTTGGCATGGATGAGAAACTTATATGTATGACAGAAGACAAAGACCATAGGTTAAGTGATTGAGGAGCCTGTAAGGATTCATTTAAGTACTTAAAATATTCATTTATGAACAGCTTAGATAATAGAGATCTATAAATGGTCAAAGTAGGAAGCCATGTGTAGACAAGTTTTGATTGGCATTATAGTACTCAGAGACATTGTGGTCCAGAGGGCTTATTCCCATACTGTACTTTTGCATGCTGTACTGTTTATTTTTTAATAACATAGAAATCTTCCATTGAAAGTTCAGATTAAAATACAGCTATGAGAATTTAACATGGCCAAACGAATGTTACTATATGCAGGAGTTACTAGAACAGCATGAGAAATCTAAAATAAGTCATTTCACTAACACCAGAGATTCTGCAAATGCTGGGAATCCAGAGCAACACTTCTTCAGTACTGCAGTGGAATGTCAGCATAGATTTTTAAACTCAAATCCCTGGAGTGGGAATTGAACATGGAATCTAAGAGGCTCAAGTTCAACATTTGAACCGACATTTCTTTTGTCATCCACAGCTTTGTTACAGAGGAAAAGATATTCTATTTTGGCCTTATAAGATCTAAAAGTCCACTGGCACTTCTCACATTAAACTTCACTTTTATTTTCTCACTTGATTGTTATTTATTACTGATGTTGCAAAGCATCAATATGTCTTTAGTTCAGTTGCAAAAGAACCAACTAATTAAAAGTAAATATATTTACCATCTCTGTTCCATGGTAAAACTTTCTTTCCTGTTAGTGGCAGTCTTCGAAGAATCAAGGTAATCCTCACATTCTGAAAATAGCAAAGAGGAGACTGTCAGTTCTACAATGGTGTGAGTCCATTGTGTCTTGGTTCTAATGGGACTTGTGTCTAATTCATAATAACTTGATTGCAGATCAGTTATCTGGATTCAGCAGGCAGTGGGATATTGCTTCTTTAGGACATCTTACATTAAGCTCTGCAGATTACCTCCTCCAGGCTATTTATTATAAATGTATTGTGTGCTCTGCTTTTTATTCCCCCAGTTGTTTTAAAAACTAATAATTTTTCTTCTTCTTTCTTCCTGTCATTGCATGACACTGAGTGCCACTTAAGAATTCACAAAGGCAGCCTTAGGTTGTTGAAGAAATAAAATCTATCCTGTTTCATCAACACACTATACTGTGTATCCACATGGTCTGGTAAAGTGGCTTGCTAGGGATAAATTTCACAAAATGGGTTTGTTCCTTTTATTAAGTGTTTTCCTCAGTCTGTGATTTGTTAAAGTTGCTGCAAAAAGTCCCTATGATTCTAACAAGTAGAGCAAGCTAGATGGGGGGAGGGGGTGAAAAATGATCAATTGTCTATAATTGAAAACGTACATGCAATGTGTATTTCTTGATCAATGGCTTTTTTTTTACAAGACAAATTCTTTATAGCCTTCAGCTTCAAATAATTAGTTTTGGATTTATCATTATCACTTTTAGATATAAGCTGTTAACATTCCATTTTCTCACAAATTATTATGCTGTAGAGTGGTATAAAATCAATGATTGCAACTGTAATTTTATATAACTTTGTTGTGAGTATCCAAAGTGTTGTATATTGTACAATACTGTGGGAAGTTAGAGAAGAAATTACAGGAGTCCTGGCTAAGATACACTCAGTGGCCATTATTTTAGGTACAGGAATGGAACCGGATGTGGTTTTCTGCTGCTGTAGTCCATACACTTCAAGGTTTGCGTATTCAAAGATACCCTTCTGCAACACCACTGTTGTAACATTTGGTTATTTGAGTTATTGTTGTCTTGCTTTCAGCTAGAACCAGTCTAGCCATTCTCCTCTGATCTAGAGTCATAGGGGTCATGCAATACTCACGCAGAAATCGGCCCTTTGACCTATCAAATCTATGCATAACCATTAATTTGCTTAGTCCCACTGAACCGCAATCAGACCGTAGCTCTGCATACCCCTCCCATCCATGTACCTATCCAAATTTCAATTATATGTTGCAAATGATCCCACATCCATCACTTGCACTGGCAGCTCATTACACACCTTCACCACAACATGAGTGAAAAAGTTCTCTGTTATGTTCCCCTTAAATATTTCACCTTTCACCCTTAGCCCATGTCCTCTAGTTTATTCTCACACATTCTCAGTGGAAATTGCCTGCTTGCATTTATACTCTCTATAGCCCTCATATTTTGAATACTGTACCTCTACCAAATTTCCCCTCAATCTCCTGTGTTTTAGGGAATAAAATCCTAAACTATTCAGCCTTTCCCTATAAATCCGGTCCTCAAGTCACAGCAACATCCTTGTAAATTTTCTCTGCACTCTTTCTTTAAAACCAACAGAAGGCAACTAAGAAAGTCATTCAGAAGCTAAAGATGGAACACAAAAGCAAGCTAGCCAATAATATTAAAGAGGATACCAAAAGTTTTTTTAGATACATAAAGTTTTAAAAAAGAGGCAGAAGTGGATATCAGACCGCTGGAAAACAATGCTGGAGAGCTAGTAAAGGGGGACAACAAAATGGCTGACGAACTGAATAAGTATTTTGCATCAGCTTCACTGTGGAAGACACTAGCAGTGGTGGTGGAAGTTCCAGGTTAGGGGGCATGAAGTATGTGAAGTTACCATAATTAGAGAGAAGGTGCTTGAAAGGACTGAAGGCAGGTAAGTCATCTGGACCAGATGGTATACACCCAAGAGTTCTGAAAGAGCTGGCTGAATGAGATCATAGAAGCATTAGTAATGATCTTTCAAGAATTACTGGTTTCTGGAATGGTTCCGGAAGACTAGAAAATTGTAAATGTCAATCCACTCTTCAAGAAGGGAGAGAGGTAGTAGAAAGGAAACTATAGGCCAGTCGGTCTGAACTCAGTAGTTGGAAAAATGTTGGAGTCGATTATTAGGGATGAGGACTCAGGTTACTAGGAAGCACTTGATAAAATAGGTCGTAGTCAGTATTTTTCCTCAAGGGAAAATGTTGCCTGACAAATCTGTTGGAATTCTTTGAAGAAATAAAGAAGGATAGACGAAGGAGAATCGGTTGATGTTGTGTACTTGAATTTTCAGAAGGTCATTGACAGGGTGGCACACATGAAGCTGCTTAACAAGCTGCAAGTCCAGGGTATTACAGGAAAGATTCAAGCATGGATAAAGCAGTGGCTGATTGGAAGAGGCAAAGAGTGGGAATAAAGGGAGCCTTTTCTGGCTGGCTGCTAGTGACTACTGGTGTTCCACAGGGTTCTCTGTTGGGACTGATTCCTTTTACGCTATATGTCAATGATTTGGATAATGGAATTGATGGTTTTGTTGAAAAGTTTGCAGACGATATGAAAGTAGGTGGAGGTGCAGGTAGTTTTGAGGAAGTAAAGCCACTAGAAGGGCAAATAAATGGCAGATGAAATACAGTATTGGGAAGTGTATGGTCATACACATTGGTAGAGGAAATGAAAGTGTTGACTAATTTCTAAATAGAGAGAAAATACAAAAAACTGAGGTGCAAAGGGACATGGGAGTCCTTGTGTAGGATTCTCAAAAGGTTAACTTTCAGGTTGAGTCTGTGGTGAGGAAAGGCAAATGCAATGTTAGCATTAATTTCAAGATGACTAGAATATAAAAGCAAGGATGCAATGTTGATCAGTCTTGGCCTAAATGGTGAGGCCTCACTTGTAGTATTGTGAGCAGTTTTGGGCTCCTTATTGTAGAAACTGGAGAAGGTTCAAAGGAGATTCACGAAAATGATTCCAGGATTGAGTGGCTTGTCATATGAAGAACATTTGCTCCCCTTGGGCTTGTATTTACTGGAATTCAAAAGAATGATGGGTGACCTAATAGAAACTATCGACTAGTGAAAGGTCTTGATAAAGTGGGTGTGGAGAGCATGTTTCCTATGGTGAGATAGTTTAAGACCAGAGAATATAGCCTCAGAAAATAGGGGCGTCCTTTTAGAATGGAGATGAGGAGAAAATTCTTTAGCCAGAGGGTGGTGATTGTGTGGAATTCCTTGCCGCAGACGGCTGTGGAAGCCAAGTCTTTATGCATACTTAAGGCAGAGGTTGATAGATTCTTGATTGGTCAGGGCATGAAAGGATACAGGGAGAAAACAGGAGATTGGGGCTGAGAGGAAAATTGGGTCAGCCATGATGAAATGGCAGAGCAGACTTGATGAACTAAATGGCCTAATTCTGCTCCTATATCTTATGGTCTTTCAATCTTATTTCCATCTTTCCTGTAGGAAGGTGACCAAAACTTCACACAGTACTCCAAATTAGGTCTCACTAATGTCTTATATAATTTCAACATATTATCCCAACTTCTGTACGCAGTTCATTAACTTATGAAGACCAATGTGCCAAAAGCTTTCTTTACCATCCTATCTACCTGTGATGCCACTTTAAAAAAATTATGGATCTTTATTTCCAGATCAAACTGTTCTACTGCACTCCTCAGTGCCCTACTGCTCATACTGTAAGACCTACCCCGATTGGTGCTCAAGTTTGGCTGCATTAAATTCCATCTGCCATTTTTAGCTCATATTTCCAGATCCAGATCCCATTTCAGGCTTTCATAGTCCTCTTCGCTGTCTACTACAACAGTTTACTACTACAGTTTAGCACATTATCATCCAGATTGTTGATATATAGTGACAAACAACAACGGACTCAGCACTGATCTCTGTGACACACTATTAGTTACCAGCTTCGAGTCAGAGAGGCAACCATCTGCAACCCTCTCTGGCTTCCCTTGTGAAGCCAATGGTACATAGAAACATATAAAACCTACAGCACAATACAGGCCCTTTGGCCCACAATGCTGTGCCGAACATGTACTTATTTTAGAAATTACCCAGGTTACCCATAGCCCTCTTTTTTTTTCTAAGCTTCATGTACCTATCCAGGAGTCTCTTAAAGGACCCTGTCATATCCGCCTCCACCATCGTTGCCGGCAGTCCATTCCATGCATTCACCACCCTCTGTGTAAAAAACTTGCCCCAATATCTCCTCTGTACCTACTTTCAAGCACCTTAAAGCTGTGCCCTCTCATGTTAGTCATTTCAGCCCTGGGAAAAAGCTTCTGACTATCCACACAACCAATGACTCTCATAATCTTATACATGTCTATCAGGTCACCCCTCATCCTCCATTGCTCCAAGGAGGAAAGGCTAAGTTTACTCAACCTATTCTCATTAGGCATGCATCTCAATCCAGACAACAACCTTGTAAATCTCCTCTGCACCCTTTCTATAGTGTCCATATCCTTCCTGTAGTGAGGTGACCAGAACTGAGCACAGTACTCCAAGTCGGGTCTGACCAGGGTCCTATTAAGTTGTAACATTACCTCTGGGCTCTTAAACTCAATCCTGCGGTTGATGAAGCCCAATAAACTGTATGTCTTCTTAACCACAGAGTCAACCTGTGTAGCAGCTTTGAGTGTCCTATGGACTCGGACCCCAAGATCCCTCTGATCCTCCACACTGCCAAGAGTCTTACCATTAATACTATATTCTGCCATCATATTTGACCTACCAAAATGAACCACCTCACACTTTTCCGGGTTGAACTTCATCTGACCCTTCTCAGCCCAGTTTTGAAACCTATCGATGTCCTTTGTCTAACCCGGTTTACTGTCACATCTTGAATGCCAAATAACTGAACCTTCTTGACCAACCTCCCATGCGTGACCTTGTCAACGGCCTTGCTAAAGCCCATGTAGACATCCATTGCCTTACCTTCATCACCTATCCTGGTAACTTTCTTGAAAAACTCTACAAGATTGGTTAGACACAACTTACTACACTCAAAGCCATATTGACTATCCCTATCAATCCATGTATTACAAATATTTATATGTCTATTACCTTAGAATACCTTTCAATAACTTCCCTACTATTGATGTCAAGCTCACTGGGCCTAAAATTATCTGGTCTGTTCTTACTGGATGGAGGGTAGAGAGGTTAGTACAGTTGGTATGGGTAAATAAAGGCTTTTGATAAGGTTCTGCATGGTAAGCTGGTTTGGAAAGTTAGATCACATGAGATACAAGGAGAACTAGCTGATTAGATACACAGTTAGCCTGATGTTGTTGGCCATGGCCGATTTAAAATATGGAAGAAAACATTGAACTCAAATGGGTCAAGGACAATAGAAGCAGGAGGTTATGAATCAGTGAGTCATAAGTGGTTGGTAAGTTGATGGAGAAAATCCTGAGAGGCAGGATTTATGAACATTTGGAGAGGCATAATATGATTAGGAATAGTCAGCATGGCTATGTCCAAGGCAGATCATGCCTTATGAACCTGATTGAATTTTTTGAGGATGTGACTAAACACATTGAAGGTAGAGCTGTAGATGTAGTGTATATGGATTTCAGCAAAGCATTTGGTAAGATACCCATGCAAGGCTTATTGAGAAAGTAAGGAGGCATAGGATCCAAGGGGACATTGCTTTGTGGATCCAGAATTCGCTTGCCCACAGAAGGTAAAGTATGGTGTAGACGGGTCATATTCTGCATGGAGGTTGGTCACCAATGGTGTGCCTCAGGGATCTGTTCTGGGGCCTATGCTCCCTTTAAGCTGTGCGTGTGTGAGTGCACACCCAAGTTTTCCAACCAGTGCACAAAGGAAATTAATGTGTGCACAAAAGGTTAGTTACCTAAAATAATGTAGTAATTAATAATTATACTTACTGAAAATAATTTGTTAGCCAATTGTTTCTGATAACTAGTTAGTTGGTTTTTCAAATACCACAATGCACGTCACTAATTTACGTCACCTCACCTTTCCTGTTCTGATTTGTACAGCTGCATCACAGCGGCTGCCATCTTTGGCAGACAGTGTTCATATCGTAAAGTTTACAAAGATCTGTTTCAAATCCTGTAGATAGCTTACTAATTTTTTATTGAAAAAATGTTTCGTGGAGTGACAAAGTTAAAGTTTTGGTAAGCCAACAATGTGAAGAAAACGTCACAGTAGATACAAGTTTGCTGCTGACTTTTATAAATAGTCTTTGTGTTCATTTAGAAGAAAGTTTTCCTGAAGATGAGGTACAAGAATGGTCAGCTTTTGATTTCTCCACAATTGCAGATTGTGACTTTACATTTGGTGATGAACAAGTTAATGCCTTATGTCTAAAATATCATGATTTTCTAGCTGAAAATCATGTAATAGTTAGACAGTTTAATGATTTCAGATTTTCCGTACAAGAAAAAAATAAATCTAAACTGATTTCAAACTTTGCTCAAATGGTGGCATTTGTACTTCAAAATGAACAGTTTTGCAACGTTGCTCAGTTGATGGACATATGGGGAACATTTCTTTCATCTAGTGCGGACTGTGAGCGAGGTTTTAGCCTAATGAATCAACTCAAAAACAAGCTGAGAAACTGTTTAGGTGAATGCCATTTGGATATGTTAATGAGTATCAAAAGCTATCAATTGGATGGAAGTTCTATTAGTCGAGATAGAGTTTGCAAAGAATGGGTAAATGCCAAAGACAGTAGAGAGTAAAAGTAAAATATGTATGTTATTTTGTTGTTATTCTGTGCAGTTTTATGTCAAATATTTTGTAAACCTACGTAAACTGTGCCATGTGTGCATTCAGTGCACACATACTTTTGTCACAGGAAAAAAATTTGCGCAACGTAAGATTTTTGCACATACTGACTACTAAAAATTAGAGGGAACATTGTCTGGGACCCCTTCTCTTTGTGATTTTTATAAATTACCTGGATGAGGAAGTGGAAGGATGGGTTAGTAAAGTTGCTATGGACACAAAGGTTTGGATGTTGTGGATATTGTGGAGGGCTGTCAAAGGTTACAGCTGGACATCGATAGGATGCAAAACTGGGCTGAGAAGTGGCAGATGTAGTTCAACACAGATAAGTGTGAGGTGATTCATTTTAGTAAGTCAAATATGATGGCAGAATATAGCATTAATGGCAAGACTCTTGGCAGTGTGGAGGATCAGAGGGATCTTGGGGTCTGAATCCATAGGATGCTCAAAGCTGCTGCACAGGTTGACTGTGTGGTTAAGAAGGCATATGGTGCATTGGCCTTCATCAACCATGGGATTGAGTTCAAGAGCCAAGAGATTATGTTACAGCTGTATAGGACCCCCACATTGGATTACTGTGCTCCGTTCTGGTCATCTCACTACAGGAAGGATGTGGAAGCCATAGAAAGAGTGCAGAGGAGATTTACAAGGATGTTGCCTGGATTAGGGAGCATGCCTAATGAGAATAAGTTGAGTGAACTTGGCCTTTCCTCCTTAGAGCAACAGAGGATGAAGGGTGACCTGATAGAGGTGTATAAGATGATGAGATGCATTGTTCGTGTGGATAGTCAGAGGTTTTTTCCCAGGGTTGAAATGGCTAACACGTGAGGGCACAGTTTTAAGGTGCTTGGAGGTAGGTACAGAGGAGATGTCAGGGGTAAGTTTTTTATGCTGAGGGTGGTGAGTGTGCTGGCGACGGTGCTGGAGGCAGATACAATAGGGTCTTTTAAGAGACTCCTGGATAGGTACATGGAGCTTAGAAAAATAGAGGGCTATGGATAACCTTAGCTAATTTCTGAAGTAAGTACATGTTCGGCACAGCACTGTGGGCCGAAGGGCTTGTATTGGGCTCTAGGTTTTCTATGTTTCTGGACAGCTCAATTGTCTCTGGTCCTGCCATGTGCTTGGAGATGGAGAATACCATTTTGTGGAACTGTTTTACACTGCTTTCTGTGTTTTAAGGTAGACACAATGATGTTTCAGGTAATCTACTGGATTGGAGATCATATCCAAATAAGAAGTTATTTGTGAGTTTTTCTTTGATATAACATAACATGCAGGTTTGTGAATTTTGGGGTTGATGCCTTCCTGGAGTGATTTGAGCTGGTTACTGAAGAGAACAAATAGCCATGAATTACTGACTGCCACTTGTTGGGAAGAGAGCAATAAATGGATGCTGAGCTAGAGCAGAGCCAATGAAAGGTGTTAAAGGTCAATCAGATGACCTGTGGCCAATGACACTGGAATGCAATATTTGAATTGGGAAAGAACGACTATAAAAGTGGACACTTCGAGTGTGCTGTCAGCGATAACTTTCTCAAGAGATTCACCATCTAAAGGAAGAACTCCCATGCCAGGGGCTGGTCGAAAAAAGGATTGATCATCTGACCAATGAACATTCCTCTATTTCGGTGTTATAAATTTGACAAGTGGTCTGAGTTAGTATTGGTAAAGAGGGAACAGTAGAATTCATGTTCTAAGCTGTTGGCTTGGGGTCAACATAGTTATGTTGTTGCTTGTACAGAGACGATAAAGTGTGAGCTTCGATTAATTACAAGTTCCGTAGTTAATTTCCTAACGTGGTTCCATTGACATACGGTCTACACTGCTTGAAAGGAAATGTGCCTGAGCTCATTGTTGCTTGTCATCTATATCAGTGGTGTGGAAGAGAATGTGCAAGATATGGCTTGTAAATTTATAGATGACAGTAATATAGGTAGTGTCATAGACAACAGAGTTGCATAACAGATGTTCAGAGGAATTTTGTTCTGATGGGTTATGGGCCGAGAAATTGCAAATGAAGTGGACAGTATTTCATTGTGGAAAAACAGATCAGGAGAGGCCTTTCATAATGAATGATGGTGCTCTGGGGAGTGTTGTTAGAACAGAGGGATCTTGGAGTACAAGTAGATGTACTTTGAAAGTGACGTCACAGATAGAATGCTGGTGGGGAAGACAGAATTGGAAATGTTACGTTGCAATTTTATGAGACCTTGTGAAGCTGTATTTATAAGATTGGGTTCAGTTTTGTTGTACTACTACATTAAGCCGAAAAGAGTGCAAAGAAAATTTACAAGGGTGTTGCCATAGCTTGAGGGTCTGAGGGAGCGTAGTTTACCAAATGGTAATTTAATCCTTACAATGTAGGAGAAGGAGGGGTGATCTTACAGACATCGCTAATTTGATTTTTTTCAGTCTGCATATCAATTCAAGCTTGCATTATTATTGTGTTAACTTTACTGTAAACGTGTAGTTTCTTGGTATATGGGAGGGCATACATTACAAAGACTGATTGGGAGCAAGAGACAACTCCTACCAGCGCTGTTGCTGTTTCTTAGCTCCCTTCAAATCAATTCTAGTTTTGATTTCCGATTAAGATCCAGTGTGTTAACAGCTTTTATCATATCCTTTGTTATCAGGACTACTTTTTTTTTAGTGCATCATGCAATAGAAACATATAACAATTATAAATAATAAAGAATTACATAAAATAATATTAGAATATTACGTACATATTAGAATGAAGCTTTAATTTTTATCTTGTTGTTTTATTGTACCTTATAGAAAAATGATATCTTTACAACTATCATAGTAAATAAATGTTTCTATTCAGTCCTTCCTTTTGTAACCTAGTTTGAATTTTCTTTCCTTACTGATATTTGATACCTGTATATTTATGATTTGGGCAACAGGGTTCACTCTGGTCTCTATTATAGTATTTTCTTAAGTGGACAAATAATATCAGAACCTGAAAACTCAGTTGATCCCAAGTATTTTGATTGTGTGCTATTGAGCTTCTGTTGTAAATGCCTTTGGATAAAATCCAAAGCAAATTTGTGCTGATTAAATTCGTTTGTGTTTAGCCAGGTTAAAATGTAATCTTCAGCAGCCTTCTGTCAAATATGCTCAATCTCACGCAGAATAAATGCCTTCATTGTCAACTATAATTAGAATGCCCTGAAATTAAATGTGTTTTAAATCTTGAGAAAGCAATAATGTGTGTAATTACCTTTAATCACGTGGAGTGATATATAAACCCGGAAAAATTATTTCCTTGGTTGCAGCTCTGTCTGTGCAAGGTGCTTAAGAGTGCAATATCTGTTATTCAAAAAATTGGTTAAAGTGATGAGGAAGAACATTTAGATCTAGAATATTGAGTGTGGGAGGTGGCATCCCAATTGTCAAGAAATAATGTAACTGGGCCACATGCGCAGGAAGAATAACTTGAACCTCCTATCTTGCATCTTTGAAACATTTTAATGTTTTCAATTTGAATTATATTGAAGTTTATTGATTATTGATTTGGTGATTAGAACAGCCAAATTACCATCATACAAAGAAGTTGAATGGTTTGTCATTGTTTTGAGATTGGTTTGCCATTGGATTACATTGGAATTAATCGAAGATCCAGGCATGTTCTTAAATTAATATCTGTTTAGTAATTGCAGCTCCTATTAGGACATTTTTCTCATGCCATTTTCCTGCTTACATTGGTACATTGCCTGAGTTTGCAAGAAAGTTGATTTTGGATCATCTTAGCTAACTTAACTCCTTCATAGAATGGAGTACAATTAATGAACCCATAATCATGCCTTATGTTGCCTTATAATCATGATTTAGATTACTGTGAACAGCAGATTCAAAATATGTTAGATTATCAGTACAGGGGAGGAGAAACAGGGAATGAGTGACTTCTTCCAGAAACAATGAAATTCTGATTGTTGAATAAAAGCAATATAAAGAAATGTTTGTACAGTGAAGAGCTGCTTAGTGCTTGAAATGAAGTTGGAACTATCAGAATTTTGACAAGCTTTGCAGGGGTTCCCAAACTCGTGCCACTGACCCCTTGGTTAATGGGGTCCATGCATAAAATGTTGGGAACTCAAGATACGTATGTTATTTGACTGACGTCCACCAGCATCATTGATAGTGGAAGTCCGAACATTTTCAGTAGTAAATTATTGACCTAGACTGACTACTACTTTGACACTACCCAGCTCATTAAAATTTCTCAGCCTCTGTCTGATTTCCTGTAATTGAATGACTCTGATCAGTATGTTTTTGCTTCTGATTGTTTCTTGTGCAACTGCTGGTGCACTTCATCAGTGGCTAGTGAATGGTTTAGCAAGGAAGATGGTCAAATTTGTGTATCTCCACTGTGACAGACTTTTAATTTTTCTGAAAAATTCTAAAAACTTTTTTCATTTGGCTTCGCAAATGTTAGAGAATTCTGAACAGATGTTGCTCAGCGTGGGCTTTTCCTCATTTTTCATCAGTCACATCAGCTTGTACCTTCTTCTGACATGTATAACTGATAGTAAGAAAATTTGAAATCAAATCTAAGATTTTTAAAAGAAAGAAACTACTTGAAGCATATGTCATTTACTTTTCTGCTTTACAGTCCCAAGGTCTCTATTAGAAATCCGAAATCCTTTCTCAAATAAATATTGTATTGAATATGTATGTAAGGCAACATAAATGTCATTGTATAAAAACATAAGCATTATGGTTTTTGATGTTATAACTTCCAGAATTGTCAGTTATAGCATTTTAAACTGGTAATGAAAGTTTTTTGATGTTCTTTGTACATCTTGTGAGTTTTGTTGTCAATTTATTTGAGTCCTTGTGTATTTATTTGATCAGTCAATCTTCCAAGGAATCTTATTTTACAGATGGAGCTGTTTTTGTATTAGATTTCTGTGAACTGGATTTTTTATAGTTCTTTTATGCTTGGACGCCATTTCAACAATGTAAGTTTTTATGTGTTTCGTTAGCATATTTACAACGAATTATGGAATTGCTGAATAACAATAGGAGTTCATTCAGCTTAGGCCTGTACAAGCTTCTTATAAAGTAGTCTGCACATTTCTTTTATCCAATTCTTTTCTTTCCCTGTAGCCTGCAGTTTTTAAACCTTCATGTATTTATACAATTCAAATTTGAAAACCATAATTGAATCAGAAACCAGAGTAATCCACATCATTGTTACTTGCTGTAGAATGATTTTCCTCATGTCACCTTTAGATCTTCAGCTTTCATTTTAAATTTGTGTCCTCTGTTCCTTGACCTTTCCTTGAATGGGAACTATTTTTCTTTGGGACATTACTTAAATGTGTCATAATTTTGTATACATATATCAAATCTCCTCTCAACTTTATGAGAGTAACCCAAATTCCAAAGGCTGTTTTTGAAATTAAAGTTATTTTTCTCCCAGAATAGTCCCTTGGAATCTCAAATGAACCATCTGAAGAGCTTTGACATCCCTCCCAAATTTGTGATCAGCAAACTGCTCTATAAAGGCTCAAAACGACCTCTTTGTTTTCTGTATTGCATTTCTGTTTTATAAATAATGGCATCCCATATTCTGCAGTAATTCCATGGTCAACTTGCATTCTTTGCTTCGAGAATTTAATGTACAATTCATTTATGTCCCTCTTCTCATTCACCAAATTTAGAAATATTTAGTCCATGCTGTTTCTTTTACAAGCTATATTGACATTTCATTTAACACTTATTTTCTGATCTTTTTTTTTGCCTCTGCTGTTCAAATCACTTTACCAGAATCTCTCGTCTGAATCTTGATTGAGCCATACGTTCTTCTTAGAGTGTGACTTGGCATTCAGGATCATTTGCTTCCACTTGGAATTGTGAGTTTTGAGGTGATTAATGAATCTAGTGTGGGAACCACAGACTCTTCCACAGAGGTCAGAATGGAGCTAGCCCAGGTAGAATAGGTACATAGTTTGTAAGCTAGGACATTTCTTTCACTACTTACACAGGTCTTCTTAATGTTCTTGCTGCATGACTTTGAGGTTAGAATCAGAATGTTTTATAAGCACTGACAAATGTCGTGATTTGTTGTTTTGTGGAGGTAGTACAGTGCAAGACATTAAAATCATTCTAAGGTATAAAAATAAATAGCGCAAAAGACAAATAATAAGGTGGTGTTCATGAGTTCACACAGCATTCAGAAATCTGATGGTGGAGGGGAAGAAGCTATTCTTAAAATGTTGAGTGTGGGTCTTCAGGCTTCTGTACCTCCTCCCTGATAAGGGCATGACCTGGATGGTGACAGTCTTTAGTGATGAATGCTGTCTTCCTGAGGCATCACCTTTTGAAAATGTCCTTATTGATGGTATTGAATACCATCAATATTCTCAATACCAGTTTGAGTGCTGCTTTTTCAGTGGCCATGGGCATCACCTTCTTGGGGATTGGTGGGGGTCATTCTAATTTTTTTGAAGAAACTTTGAGCAGAACTTTGAAATATTTTCCCTGTCTATTCTTTATTCTCCTCTCACAGGAGCTCAGCATATAGTCTCTATTTTGGGAATCTGTAGTGGGGCAGGGATATAACATAGCCTCCTTAGACATAGTCAACTGAGTATAACTGGGGCCTCTGTGCTAGGAATGGGCTGGAAAAAGATTCTGATGTTGGTTTACTGAAAAGAGTGAAGTTGGAAGATTTTTTATACTTACCTGCCTTTGCTGAGAGCGGTTCCTTTGATATGAGACAGGTACAGAGGGAGCAGTTTAGTAGAGGATATTGGTCTAATAGATGTGTTTAAGGCCCATTTTGTCATATAGTTTAGTAAACAAATTGATGATGCCATGGAGCTTGGAATTCCAAGACTATGCAATCACTAGAATTGTCAGTATTTTTCAGTTCTTAAGAGATTCAGGTGACCTTGGTTCTAATTGATCATTTTCCCTTTAGTTCTCAGGATTAGTTTCAGTTCCATAACAAGTTTGTTGGAGGCATGTTAAAACATAACAGTGAGAAAAATTAGGGAAAATGTTGGTCGGGTAAGGCTGATGCCATGCTGTACCACTGACATTACCACATCCCTTCTCTACTGCAAGGTTTGAGTGGCATATTATGACAATCATAAAGCTGCTATATCATTCATTGCCAAACATTTACTAAATGGTATCAACAAAATGCTATAAGCAAAACTTCAGATCTTTTTGTTTTCAGTTCTGGCATTCTTGCTTTTAATATTAAAGGAACAACTCCCAAAAGAAAGTCAAGTTAATGGTTCTGATGAAACAGATACTTTGTTAGTTTAATAGAGAAGGTACCCTTATGTTTTATCTCTCAAGCTTGTGAAAGAACAATAGAATCTTTTTCAGGTCTTTTTGCAAGATGATTTGCTAATTTAATCTTCCAATTTTATATTAATTTAAGTGAGGTAAAGTTCTTTTTCCAGAAACAAACTGAAAATGACTAAAGTTCAAGTTTAATGGTCATTTAACCATGCATGAACATCCATGAATAGAGCCAAACTCAACAGTCTTCATCCAGGGCCAAGGTATAAAACACAATGCCAACAGTCATACACATCACAAGGCACATGTAGCACATATAACTTACAGTCAGCCAGTAAAATACAGACACACAAAAAATAGCCCAAGTCCCTGAGTGTCATATCCTCTAAATTGATGGTGCATGTGTATTGTCAGCAAGAACAAGCCTGCAGCACTCTAATCATCATCATGCACGAGTGTAGCTGCAGACAAAATGCAACCCAGCTGGTCGTCCATCGAGCAAACACTGGAGGGCAGCACTGATGGGAAGGGCCTGCCCCCAATGAGGTATGGACTCCAGTGCATCCACAGTGCCTCTGCTCTCTCCCATACCACCTTCAGCAACTCTGTCCTAAGATGGCTGCAACAGGTGAACTTCCGAACGAGGCCTTTGTCCACACTCTGACTGACACCACGTAACTCCCCACTGTTGGTCTCGCCAATGAACCAGTGAACCAGACTTGCAGTATTCTACGTTATCAATGTCCAACAGCATCTTGCGATTACAAGAACAAAGTCCAAGACAATCACTCGCTCTATTTGTTAGAATGCACATAGCCTTCGTGCACTGACTCCAATGCTTTTCAGTAGCAGGCAGCACCACGGTTTTCCTCAAGTCCAGCTCCTCTGCCGTTGAGCGACTCACTGATGGAGTAGACCTGCAGTAGTTAACATTCTTAGTATCCAGCAGTGTCTGGTGTTGTAAAAATGACATAAAGGATGAACAATTACACCTTTGGTTGGGTCTGGATGGTTTGCCATGCGCACCACCATCTTACCAGAAGCTTGTTTCAGTCAGTTTACGTACTTCATTATTCTCCTATTGCGTATGGGGGTATCGACTATAATTTGGCAATGTGGTCGCAAATTGAGGGTTCTGTTTGAATTTGGTTCTTACTTACCTATTTGCAAAATCTACCTTAAACTAGTGCTGCAGTCAGTGTTTTCAAATATACTTGCCTGAATATTCATCCCCCGTCAGCAAAGAAAGTAAAAAAGTATTATTTGTAATGTGTACATTGAAACATGCAGTGAAATGCGTCTTTTGTGTCAAAACAAATTAGTGTTGATTGTGCTGGGCAGCCTGCAATTGTTGACATTCTTCTAGAACAAAGTCTATAAGTTTGCAGTTGAATGAGTTTTGGAGGTAAAGGGTAACATGTTGACACCATTGTATGGCAGCTTCTGCTCAACCTATTGAAGCTGAAGTTCACAGCAAGTTCTCTGGTGCATTTTGTTTAATGCACATGAGAAAGTGTCACAAAGAAATAAACGGTTGTGATTAATCATAATGAATTGCTGAAAATGGTTTTAAAAATACATACAATGTCACATTTAAAAACAGTTACTAATATAATTTGGGATTAGCCATTAATTTTTGAATTAATTTACAGAAAATAATTCAAAACCTTTCACAGCATGCCTAACTAATATCTTGGTAATTTTGGTCTTAACATTAAGCCATATAAAACCATAAAAGATAGAGCAGAATTAGGCCATTTGGCCCATTGAATCTGCTCCTGTGTTTAAGCACAATTATTGAAGATTTCTAACCACAGATTTCTGGCATGTTGATTTTTCAAATAGTACAAAGGTCATAAAAAACTCGAATTGTTCAAAATGTAATTTGAGCCCAAAGTTCTGTGGACTTTTGTTGTGCCCATGACAGCCATTGCCAAATTACACCAAAAACCTCTGCAGGTGAATGGAAATTCCAGTCAATCCACCTTTCTTGAGTTTGTTCTGCATTTCCTGACAATAAATTTTTCCCACAGCACATTCTGGGCTGGACAAGGCTGTGGTGGTATGTTTCATATTGAGGACCATTAATTGAAGTTTTATGTTTGGCATTGACATCATACTTCCTTCAAGGATGTTTAAGATCATTTCCAGTACACAAGTGTAAAGGAGAACAAAATAATTGTTACTCCAGATCGGATGCAGCACAAAAAATCACTGTAAGATAAAGAACACAATAATAATAAAAAAGTCAATAAATATAAATACACAAGGTAGTTTGTATACATAGGTTGATCAAGTCAAGTCACTTTTTATTGTCATTTCAACCATAACTGCTGATACAGTACATAGTAAAAATGAGACAACGTTTTTCAGGACAATGGTGTTACATGACACAATACAAAAACTACACTGAACTATGTTAAAACAACACAGAGAAAAAAAAACACACAACAACTACACTAGACTACAGACCTACCCAGGACTGCATAAAGTGCACAAAACAGTGCAGGCATTACAATAAGTAATAAACAGGACAATAGGGCAGTAAGGTGTCAGTCCAGGCTCTGGGTATTCGGGAGTCTGATAGCTTGGGGGAAGTAACTGTTACATAGTCTGGTTGTGAGAGTGATGGTACTGTATGTCCATAAAGTGACACTAAGCATGGGAATATCTGTACATAAGGTGACTGACAGGAATTGATAATGGTTGGGGGCGTGGAAGAGTGGGTTAGTTGGTGGAGGTGTTGATTAACTTTATTGCTTGGGGAAGATAGCTGTTTTTGAGTCCTGTGATCTTGGCCTAGGTGCTACCTAGCCTCCTCCTTGATGGGAGTGGGACAAACAATCCATGAGTGGGGTGGGTGGGATCCTTCATGATGTTACTGGCCCTTTTTTGGCACCTTTTTTAATATATATTCTTGATGGCACGTAGGTGTCAATGATGTGGTGGGCAGCTTTGACTACCTGTTGTGGAGCCTTCCTGTCTGCTGCATGCAGTTTCCATACCATGCAGTGATGTGACCTGTTAAGATGCTCTTTACTACACACCTGTAGAATGACATGAATATAGATATGCATAATCCTGTTTTCTTCAGTCTCTTCAGAAGGTAGAGGTGTTGGTGAGCTTTCCTGATTGTGTAAAACGTGTTCTGGGACCATACGAGATGGCATGAGATGTGTACTCCCAGGAGTTTGAAACTGCTTGCAGTTTCCACTGCTGTGTTGCTGTAGTAAGGAGGGTTATGAATGGTGTGAGTTCTCCTGAAGTCGATAACCATCTGCATTGTCTTGGTGACTTTGAGGAAGAGGTTATTTGCATGACACCAGGCCTTGAGCTCCTTCACCTCCTCTCTGTAGGCTGTCTCATCATTGTTGGTGATGAGCCCTACCAGTGTTGTGTCATCGGTGAACTTGACAATGTGATTACTCGGGTGTTTGGCTGTGCAGTCATTTATGAACAGAATGTACAGCAGTGGGCTCAGCACACATCCCTGGGGAGCACCAGTGTTGAGGATCATGAGGAGGAAGGAGCGATTGTGCATCCTGACTAACTGAGGTCTGTTGGTTCAGAAGTCCAACAGTCAGTTAAACAGTGGCGTATTTAGATTGAAGAGTAGGAGCTCTTCAATGTTGCAACTTGATGGAACATTGATCTTAAAATGTAATTAGTAGAAACTAGAATGTTATGCTAAGTGGTATCCATCTGAAGCAACACAAAGCGATAAAGAACCACTCCAACAGAGAACGCAGTTGAGAAGGAAAAGAATAGTAGGAGAGGAATAGGGGATAAAAAGAAAATGAAAATAAGAATATGAGGAGAAGCATATTTTCCTTTAATAACTAGTCTCATAGTATAATACCATATTCAAAAATTGTACATTTCCAAAATCCACTCGTTTTATAATCATGTTATAATTTTTGAAGTTCCCATTAATGGAAGGAGGTTTTGGGTCTAAAACACTCATGTCTGGGAACATGTGTACTTGCATATTCTTTTTGATCTCGTAAACCTACTATACAATTGATAATTTTTCCAACTTACATACAGTGAGCCCAATCTTTTTCAGATGCTTACCAAACAGAATGCAGCTTTCCTTTCATAGTAACCTTGAAGTTAGAAGTGGGTAGTTTAATGGAATACTTATAAACCAAAAACAAGAAGTTGAATGCAAACTGTGAAATGTCTGTGACTAATTAAGTATCAGACAACTGATTTTTTTTTTCTCATAGTCCTTAGTTCTACTGCCTTTTATCAGTTGCCAGAATTTGATCACTGAATTTATTGTTTAAACATTTCAGCCAGAGTATTGTGGTATTCTCTTCCTTTGATAATTTCTCATGTGCAGGTGTGTTTTCTTGCTGAATTGGATTGATCATAGAGAGAAAATGAAACCTATAAAATAAGATTTGACAGTTTTCTTTTCTAAAATGAGCACAACTGCTCTGAACATTTTGGACTGATTTTACTAAACACAATGGAAACACTCAGCAAATCACTCAGCATCCTGCAGAAAGAAAACCTGTTAATGTTTTGGTCCAGACCTGAAATGTTAGTGCTTTTTGAACATTTTCTGTTTTTATGTCAGATTTCTGGAATCATTTCTGGACACACTGCAATGATATAGAAATTTGAATTAAGTTTTTCATCTCTCCGTGTACTGTTAGCATAATCTTGTGGATATCAGCTTTTGTTATAAATGGGTGGGCACCCATTTCAATTCTACTTCCCATTCCCATTCCCCCAGTAGTATATCAACTACTCAAACTTCCGATAATTGTCCCCCCCACCTCTCCTTCACCATTCCCCGTTCTAATTTTGCCTCTCACACCTTCTTACCTGCCCATCACCTCCATCTGGTGCTTCTCCCCCTTCCCTTTCTTCCATAGTGTTCCATCCTCTATCAGATTACCCATTCTCGAGCCCTTTATCTCTCTCACCAATAAACGTCCCAGCTCTTTACTCCACCCCTCTTCCTCCCAATTTCACCTATCAGCTACTACCTTGTACTACTTCCTCCCCTTCCCCCACCTTCTTAATCTGACTCATCCCCTTCCTTTCCAATCCTGACGAAGGGTCTTGGCCCAAAATGTTGACTGTTTATACTTTTCCATAAATGCTGCCTGGTGTGTTGAGTTCTTCCAGCATTTTGTGTGCATTGCTTTGGTTATAAGTGAACCTTAGTCATGTGGCATCACGTAAGTGGAGAATGAGAAAACACAAATATATGAAAGTAAAGGTTATGTCAATATTAAATTCTGTGACTGCCCCATAGATGTCCAGTTTATACATTTTGATCTATTCTTATTCTCTTAAAATCACAATAGCGATGACAAGCAATATGACAGAGGATGTTCTTATTTTAAAGGTGGTGCTTTGTCTCTGAAAGGAACTGTGAATAGCTGTTCTGCCAGTGCTGTTGAAGGAAGATCAATCATCAATGAGCAGATAATATAATTATCTTTGCAATTGTAGACTACAAATAAGACAACTTAAGCTTCAGCTTTTGTATCTGTAAATAGAGTGATTAATCAATATTGATGCAATTGTTTACAAAGTGCTACTATCCATAAACACTGCAGA
Source organism: Hemitrygon akajei (assembly GCF_048418815.1). Classification (NCBI taxonomy): domain Eukaryota; kingdom Metazoa; phylum Chordata; class Chondrichthyes; order Myliobatiformes; family Dasyatidae; genus Hemitrygon; species Hemitrygon akajei. The sequence goes on along the minus strand of NC_133125.1, from coordinate 21,243,072 downwards.
CAGAATGAGGAATAATTTTAATAACTTTCAATATAAAGGTAAAATGAATCAAGATGGTGAAAGGAAATAGAGAGAAAAGAAAATGAAAATCTCAGTGCTCTGTAGCTTTTTCTGTTCTAGATTAAAAAAAGCACGCCAAGAACATCGACAATTTATGGATGCTAGCCTCATAAAATTACAGCACTGGTAAAATGTATTCTAAATGGAATTCCACAGCAAAACCAGACAACCTTGTCAAATTCAGTCATTAATATCTTACAATCAAGAAATGGGCAGAGATAGATAGTGTTTGATTTGACCTGCTGCTCATATTTCATATAGCTGAACTTAATATTTATGGTTCTGTGGTTCAAATTGACCCCAGGGACCTTATAAATCTGGCCCTGATGGTGGATCCTGAGCCCCTGCGCTCACAACACCTCAATAATTTTTTGCTGGTTTGTTGCTGTTGGTTTTTTTACAAGTATTAAACAGAGACCTCCATGATTTTTCCCACCTCCTTCCCTCTCAACTCAATAGCCACTGAAATGGTCATTCAACTTCTGATACATTTACATTTTGAATAGTCTAATAATCTCACAAATTAACCAGCTGCTCTTCTTCCATTTGATAAAAAAAATTATCCAAATTGATGTCCTTACATTGTCCTGTTCCTAGTTTGTCTCATTAACTCCACATATTCATACCTTGCATGGGCCACATGTTCCCAAAATCTTTAATTAAAAACCTGTAAAGTTCTTAAATACTTTGTGAACAGGTCCCCTCCCTATTTCTGTGATCTCTTCTAACCCTGTATTTTTATTCTCTCAAGTTTTCTCTTCCTCGAGTTCTTGGCTGGGTCTAAGTATCTGTAGATTTTTCTGCCCATTGTCTTTCCTTCACGATTGGCAGCACTATTTCCAGATACTTAGACCCTTTATTTTGTTATTCCTGCACTTTGTCTTGTCTTCCACCTTCAAGAATTTTGTCTTTGACGCAGTTTTTGTTTCCTCATGTGTTCATTCCAAAGTTTTGGCTCAACAGTGCGTTTTCCCTTCATGCTTCAAAGCTGCTCATTGTAGTTTCAAGAATGTTAAATCCACCCCTTCTCTTCTCACCTGCCTGTCACCTGCCAGCTTGTACTCTGTCCTTTCCCCCTCCTCCTTATTCTGACTTCCAGACCCTTCCTTTGCATTCCTAATGAAGGATCTCAGTCCAAAATGTCAACTGTTTATTTCCCTTGTTACGTATCCCGTAACTGGATCACTTACCAGCAAAGATAGAGAGGTCCGCTGAAGTCTGATGGTACCATTTTTAAACGTTTTATTTTATAAAGGGGCACAAAAGTAAGGTTAATACAAACATTCAGATAACATACGTCATCAATACTCAATCTAAAGCGCAGGTATAGTAATATTCAATAAGAAATAAACTCTATCGTTGTCTAGGGGTAATGTATATATTGTCCGCTGTATATCTGAAAGTCTCTTGCGGTCACTGCAGTTCCACCAGCTGCCGTCTTTTGTGGTGTCGCCTTGGTGCACTTTGTTAGAGAGAGAGAGAGATAGAGATTGAATGAAACAGTTACCCGGCGGGTTACTTCCAACCTTTAGGAGTTCGATTCATCGGAGTCTCGTTGGGGAATGGACGCTCACTTGTGGCCTCTCCTGTAGCTAAGCCGTTCTTTCGTGGTGAGGTCACCAATCCCAGGCAAGGAAAAGACGCACACGAACCCCACCACCGGCTGTCACTATTAAACGCTGTCGCAGGATTTCTAGCGTGTCTTCTGGTGCGTCTGGGGGGCCGTCTTTACAACCCCTCTTTTATCTGAACTCACGGGGTCTCAGATGTCAATCAGGTTGGGATGATGCAATCTCTCTCCGTCTCTCCACCCACGTTGCCTTGAGGGTACACACGTAGTACAGTTCCCAATTCACAAAGGTGTCTCCACGAGACAATGACCACAGTCGCCAGCTTTGCCTCGCCGTGAAACGAGGGACACCGCACGTATCTTTCTCTTCTCTTGGGTCATTGACCCCCCCTTCACTAGGGCTCTTGCGATTCTCACAAAGGAGGGGGCTGGGATCATAACACCCTCCATAGATGTTGTCTGACCTGCTTCTTCCTCATTTTGTGCATGTTGCTCAAGATTTCTGGCATGTATAGAATTGCTTGCATCTATTCAAAAGGAAGTTGATATTGGCCAGTTAAAAGGAAATCAAAGTTAGTTGTTTCTCAGGGGTAGAACCAAATACATGAGTGGGAAAAGTACGTTCATTGTACCCTGCATTTTTCCAATTGACTTTTACCACAGAATTAGTAGAAAAGAAGATCATTCATCCGATCATAATTTGATGCCTCTTTGAAAGTTATCCAATTACTTTGCTCTTTCCCCATATCCCAGAAAATTATTCCTTTTCAGCATTTTTTCCTTTGAAGATGCTTCAAGAATCATAAAAAAATAATTTCTCAGTCTTCTCATTAAACATCATTGTGCTCTGGGGGTCCAGATATAGTTGACTCAAAGACTTCAGAGTGGATTTCTTCTGAGTGCTTTCCTTTGCAGTAAAACAAAATTCCACAAATTAAAGCTGGTCTGGTGTGAATGTGAAATAAGATTGCCAAATCTTTCCTGAATGTATTTATAGATTTATTTTATTCAATTGTTTCACAATTGATAATTAACATTTTCCAGACCAGCCTCCATCAACCTGTAAGTAGTCCTAATGTCATCTAAATGGATTTAATATTAAATAAAAAGTTTTGAAGACTCTGGGAAATAAAAAAAAGCTGCATTTATGCATTAAAGACATCTGTCACAGCAGTAAATCACATTTAACACAAATGGGCTTACAATTCCAAATGAAACAATGAATGAGCAATGTTCTAAAGCCTTTAAGAGATTGATGGTGAAAAGGTGACTGTTAATGAAGCCTAAGAGGAAAATAAGTTTCTAACTTTATTTGGTATCTTGCAATTATACACTCTGGGTGGCTATCGATACCATTGAACTATAAATTACGGGGACAGACATTAAAGCTCTTGTGGAGGACAGAATGGCCTCATGAGGCAAAAACGAGCCATTTGGTTAGTTAACACTATTTATTTAATGGAATGTGTATTACTCATTCGACTTCAGACAATAGAAGCTATTGTGAACGATCTGATCCAGCAGGAAAGTGCTGGCCAATCCTGTGAAAGAAATGTGATTTTCACAAACCACCTATGTAAATATTAATGTCAGACAACGAGCATCATTGTGATCTGTCTGTTGATGACATGTTGTTGCACTTTGTTTCAATCACCCACTAGTTTATATACATACTTATCAAAAATATTAGTATTGCCATATGTTATATTTCCATAAGACCAAAAGACAGGAGCAGAATTAGGCCATCTGCCCATTGAGTCGGCTCTGCCATTCAATCATGGCTGATTCTTTTTTTCTCCTCCTCAATCCCAGTTCCCAGCCTTCTCCCCGTAACCTTTGATGCCATGTCCAATCAAGAACCTGTAATAAAACAATTACCATTGCGTAATCATTTCCTTAGAGCTTTTTTGAAATGTTAACCTAATGACACTTAATACATTTGTTTTATTGAGCCAAATATTCTTATCTCTGCTACCTCTGCTTCCATTTCAGTATATTTTTTATTTATCTGCATTCTCTCCCTACAGTAGGCTGTTGTTCTGCACCTGTAAACCCATGCTTGAATGGAATTAATATCAGGAATGTGAGTTACCTGTAATTTAGCTTTTCTTTTGAGCTGAATATAGTCAAAAATATCTTATGCTGATTTTATATAATGATGGTATTGACCATAACTTTCTTAATGTCTAAGAGTAATGAGATTAATGGCAGGAGAACAAAAAAGTTTCAGCAACAGCAAACAAATTATTCAGGCTATGCTTTCTTCTTGCTGCTACCATTAGGCAGGAGGTACAGGAACCTTAAATCCCACACCACCAGGTCAGGAACAGTTATTACCCTTCTCCCATCAAGGTCCTGAACTAGCGTGGGTAATTTCAGTCACCTCAATTCTGAACTGATACCTCAACCAACAGACTCACTTTCAAGGATTCTGCAATTAATGTTCTCAGCATTATTTATTTATTTTTTATTTGCACAAATTGTCTTCTGCACATTGGTTGGTTGTTAGACTTTGTTTATGTATAATTTTCCATAAATTCTATTGCATTTCTTTATTTTCCTGTAAATGCCCGCAAGCAAATAAGTCTCAAGATAGCATATGGTAACATATACTTACTTTGCTAATATATTTCCTTTGACTTTAACTTTGAAGTGGCACATGTGAGGTTACCAGGGACCACCTGGCCTGATACCTCATGTTTTCTGGATTTTGATTTGAAGTAGCAGCACATGGATCATAAGGTAATGAACTGAAGTTAGTGATGCAAAAGGCCAATTCTGTCAATCAGTTAGCTAAAAATGAGAAAAATTTATTTCAGTGCAGAATGATGTGAGGGAAACGAGTCACCTCACAGCATTGAAGAAGTATTGAGATGGGCTCTTGAATCACCAAGACATAGAGAGCTACAGACAATGTGTCAGTAAATGAGAGTAGTGTAGTCGGGTGCTTGATCGTTGGCATGGATGTAATGAGCAAAAGAGTCTTTTTCTGTCCTGAATGATTCTCTTACAAATGATAGTGTGGTATGGGTGGTGACTAAAACGTTAAGAATTGTAGATGTTACACATGCAAAGTTAGCATATGTTACAATCACAAGTCAACAACTAAAGTTTTACCTCAGTGGTGGAGTTATCAGAAACAGAATTAGCTGTCACTTGAGCAAGTGTAGATCATTAAGGGAAGCCAGCATGGGTTTGTTAAGGTCAGAACATATGTAATTAATTTGATAGAGATATTTGCTGGAGGTTCATGGTTGATGAAATGAAGTTGATATTGTGTATATGGGATTTCAAAAGCTTTTTGAAAAGCTGCCTCCTAATAAGCATGGCATAAAAATCAATGGCTTTGGAATGATTTATGAATACACTTTTATCTGATTGACTATCTGACTGTACATACATGTATACAAAACTATTTTGTATATAATCTTAGTGTTTGGGCAATATCCTCCCACATTTCCCTTCCGTATTGTTTGTACATAGCAATGGTGAAGCAACATAAAGATTTTTACTCCCTTAGGTTGGGAGGTGGTTGCAAGAAATAAAATTCTAATTCTAATTATGGTGTACTGGCATACAAGGGGAGTTGAGCCATGATCATATTGAATGGTGGCATATTAAGGGGCATGATTGCCTAATCCTGCTCCAAATTTATTGTGTTCCTGAAAAAAAATCTTAGTCCACTCCCAGTGAGAGGTAGACCAATACTCCTGGGTGACTTCAACAGCATGGTGGGAAGATGCACAAAAAGCAACAAGGTGTGATTGCCGAAAAAGTAATCAGAATTAGATTTATTATCACTGATTTACGTGATGCGAAATTTGTTGCTTTGTGGCAGCAGTACAGTGCAGAGACATAAAATTACTATAAATTACAAATATAAATAAAATGTACAAATCAAAAAGGAATAATGAGGTAGTGTTCATGGACCAGTCAGAAATTTGATGATGGAGGGAAAGAAGTTGTTTCTGAATTGTTGAGGATAGGCTAACTTCATTGGGGTCCATGTCCTGAAAACCTGCTTGGAACATAACCTTGTCATCATGAATACCTCAATTTTAGTCAGAGGGACAAGCTCAAAATTGCAGACTGATCATGCCATGCATAATTACTGCAAGGTAGTAAAAAGAAAACAGAATGCAGAACCCAGTGTTGCAGTAAAAGAGAGAATGCAGTGTAAGTAGGTAAAAGAAGTGCAAGGGCCCAGATGAGGTAAATTGGGAGATCAAGTTCAAGAACTCACCTTTCAGAGCATGAAAGGTTTGTTCAAGAGCCTGAAAACAGTGCAGTAGAAGTTGTCCTTGAGTCTTGTCGTAAGTGTTCTCAAGCTTTTGTATCTTCTGTCTGATGGAAGAGGAAAGAAGAGAGAACGACCAGGGTAGGAATGGTCCATGATGATGACCTCTGCTTTTCTGAGGCAGTGGGCAGTGTAGGTAGAGTCGATGGGTGGGAGGCCAGTCTGCATGATGGATTGGGCTGTGTTCTGCAATTTGTTGTTCTTGAACAGAACAGTCACCATACCAAGCTATGATGCATCCAGATAGGATGTTTTCATAATGCATCAATAAGAGAGAGATCAAAGATATGTTCTGTAATGACCATGGGACAGCCAGTGGTCATATATTGAAAATCAGTGGGAAAACTGTTTAAGTTATTCCCATAAAGCAATCAGATTTTTAGAATGCAGTGAAACCAACAGGTCACTTGGTTGTCAGAAGGACATTCATTTAATTTCCTGAATAACTTATTAAGTATAATGAAGGGAGATTCTGTTAATATGCTGACCTTTTTTAATCTTCCCTGCTGGAATGGTATTCACACATGGATCACCAGTGATGTTCCCATGATTGATACAGGTGGAATTAATGATAATGATGAATGTTTGCTAACTATATGACAGATCATCTGTACAGAATTGTAAAATGTTATGGTGCAGAACCTGCCCATCTGGTTCATCAAATACGTGCAGCTGTTTTTGTTTTATTTCACCTACTATTCTCTATACCTCATCTTTGACACAATTGTGTTCTATTTGAAATAAATGTATGAAGTTGATGAGGCATAACTCTTAAAAGATGTGCTGATTCTAAATAATAATCTCTTTTTATGAATGCCCATAAAATAGTTTAGCCAGTATTCTCTCTAGAAGCCTTGTAGTTCCTAAAATATCAGAAAACCTCTGAGCCCATTCATAAACTGTCTGGACCACCTGAATTTCTTTAAGCATGAAGCTCCCCCAGACTAACGTTGGGGGAAGTTTCCATGGCTATCATCTGCAATAAATAGTTATGAAGATACCATTCAATTCATTGGATAAATGCTGAGAGTTATTTTCCACCCTCCAACTTGTAGTCAGTTCATTCTTATTGTAACCTCCATTTTAGAGGCTTTCACACAAAATGGTGCTTGCCATTTTGATTTCGTTTCTGCTCTCTTATCAAGCTTGAAAGCAGGAACATGTACTCAGTATCCACTTTATTAGGTATCTCCTTTATCTAATAAAGTATCATAAGCAAGGCGGATGAACAGAGCGTGGATCATTGCGTGGAACTGTGACATTGGTCATTAGAGAGACTTGTATATCTCAGGAGCAGGAATGGCTGCTGAGTGTGCTGGGCTTTAGATGTTTCAAAAAGAACAGAGGGAGGCAAAAGAGGTAGGGGCATGGCATTGCTAATTAGGGATAGGGTCATGGCTGCAGAAAAGGAGGTAGTCATGGAGGGCTGGTCTACTGAGTCAATGTGGGTAGAAGTCAGAAACAGGAAAGGGGCAATAACACTGCTGGGTGTTTTTTATAGACACCCCAATAGTAACAGGAAAATCAAGGAGCAGATACGGAGGCAGATTCTGGAATGGTACAATAATAATAGGGTTGTTGTGATGGGAGATTTTAACTTTCCTAGTATTGATTGGCATCTCCTTAGCGCAAGGGGGTTAGATGGGGTGGAGTTTGTTCGGTGTGTTTAGGAAGGTTTCCTGATTCAATATGTTGATAAGCCAGCGAGAGGAGAGGCTGTACTTGATCTGGTATTGGGAAATGAACCTGGTCAGGTGTCAGTGGGAGAGCATTTTGGAGGTAGAGACCACAACTCTTATCTTCTTCACCATGGTGCTGGAGAGTGATAGGAGTAGAAAATTTGGGAAAACATTTAATTGTGGTAGGGGAAATATGATGCTAACAGGCAGGAACTTGGGAGCAGAAATTCTCAGTAAATGCACGGCAGAAATGTGGCAAATGATCAGGGAGTTCTGCATAGGTATGTTCCATTGAGGCAGGGAAAGAATGTTAGGGCTATAGAACCATGGTGTACAAAGTATGTAGAAAATCTAGTCAAGAGGAAAAGAAAAGCATACAAAAGGTTCAAGAAACTAGCTTCATCTGTGGAAAAAAATGTTTTTTTAATATCAACAGCATGGCGGCATTGGGGGCCTCATGAAGGAAAGCAAAAAGTGGCTCATAAGTGATCCCAGGCCATTTTCCTTGCACAACAGGTCATGGTCTCTGTGGATGCATAGGAGCATTTTTCCTGCCAGAATGATCATCTGGATTCCACTACAGAAATTTTAAAAATACAAAAGAAACTGCAGCCGACAGTTGGCAGTTTGAGTAATTTGTCTGATCTTTGATCATCATCACATGTATAACGCCTCACAATGGTACATCAGGAATAGGTTGAAAGAGATTCATGCAGGCGAGATTCATGACATGCCCTTCTGTTTTAACCTTCACTGTGTAGTGATGCTCGTAACTTGGTAATTTTTGCAGCTGAAATTTCAAGTTCTCCAGGTGGGAGAATTTTTGGCAGTGAACTCCCATTGCCGAACTGATTCAGAAACAGGTGTAACTTTTTAGCTGCTTCCAAGTCTTAAAACAAAAGACACCAATGCTACTGTAGGCTATTATTTGACCTCTCATTAGTCCTCAGGAGGAATGAGTCATGTTGCCAGCAAAATCTATCACCATTTTTCTTATTATTGTGTATCGACATTTAATTTAAAGGAAGGAATTTGGAAAAAAATTGTTTAAAAGAGACGCAAGGAGGATTTTAAGAGACCTCTGTGTTTTCGCCACAGAACTGCTGCTCACATGATGTTTTTTGTTTTTTGCACCATACTCTGTCAACTCTATAAATAAAGATACATGTTCATAACATTGTGTTTCAATTTATGATTTCTTTTTTCACTACACAAGCTTTTCCTTCTACCAACCCATGAAGTTTAGTTAGTTGCAGATTCCTCTGAAAAACTGTACATTGGAATTCACTTGAATTCATTATTTGGTAAAAATTTTGTTCCAATGCAAAATGCCTCCAATTTTTAAAAAGAAATGTTTGTGTCATTTTGGCAGAAGCCGAGAGAGGAAGTACTGAGAGTTTTATGAGTTATTCCTTGGGATCTGAAACCATGAAGAGTTTGAGAAAAGAAATGCTTTTGATGCTGAACATGTGGAATAAAACATAAATACTGAAAATACTCAGCAAATCAGGCAGAATCTGTGGAAAAGGAAACAAGAATTAATGTTTTGCGACATTCTTTAATTAGATATGTTAGCTCTGTTTCTATTTACAGATATACAACTTTTTCGAGCAATTTTTAGTCTTATGATGATTTTGATTGGAAATAAATGTTAACATGTGCAACAATGTTATAAAACAGAGAAAGCAATGGCTAAAGATAACTGAATTGAAGAAGGAAAAAGATGAATTCTGGAGATACGAAGTATAAACTATAACATAAATTTTTTTTGCCATCATTTTCCTTTTTTCTTGACTGCAAAGGTTTTGTACAATGCTTGGAACCTAAAAGAAGTTGAATTGCTTGTACTAGTGTAGTCATTGATATTCTTCCCTTTATAAAAATTTTGCAAGGTAATGTTTTGTACTGACAAACTGGAGACTGTGGAGAAGGAAGAATGGCTAAAGCAGATTTTTTTTTGAAACTGTGATGTGTGATGTAGGGAATGTGGGAATATAGCTTTGCATGATAGCCAAGACATAAAGAAATGTTTTCACAGCCACAGGCAAAGCTGCATAACTCAATATGTTGCTAGAGTGACTATGCCTCAAAAGATCATCTGATGGGAAAACATCAAACACCTGTAGCAGTCAAAGTGTCTGTCTGCCTGTCTGTCTCTCTCCCCTCTCCTTCCCCCCACCTCTCCCTCTCCCTCCCCCTCTCTCCCTATCCCCCTCCTCACACTCTCACTCTCTCTCTCTCATATCTGGTCAGAGAAAGTTTCAGGATTGTACACAAAGCACCCCTGGAAAAAGTGCAAGATCTCCACCACTGTTGGGAACTCCTGTCCAGGGCTGCACAAAGTGGAGAAGCGACACTTGGAATGATGTTGAGAATCTTGAGGTCACGCATCAAGAGCACACAGAAGCCTTGTGTAAGCAGCAGAGTGAACACTTCATTTGCAAACTCACTGGCCTCATCAGACACCTGCTTCATCCCATAAAGCTTGCAATTCTCAAACAATATCTCTGCTCCACTTTATTTTGCTTTCCTCCTTTCAGATTTTGGTAATTAGTTTCATTGGTTTCCTAATTTTTGGTTATAGCCCTGTCCTGCACCTTAGAAAGGAGCAGACTCAATGGCTTAATTCTGTTATTAAGTCTTATGGTATTGTAGTCTAAGAATGTTCGAGCTACAGCAAAGTTGCTCTGTAAATGAAGTTGTTGTTAAAAAGTTATCGCTACAACACCACTATTGTAGGCTGAATTAAAGGTGGTGATAAATCAGCAAATAGGAGGTGAATGGTGCCAAAACAACAACCTTTGTCAGCATGACCAAGGAGCTGATAATTGACTTCAGGAAAAGGAAACCAGAGGTCCATAAGCCAGTTTTCACTGAAAGATCAGAGTTGGAGACACCAACTTTAAATTTCTCATTGCTGTTATTTTAGAGGACCTGCCAAGTATGTAAGTGCAATTATGAAGAAAGCACGGCAGCACTTCTACTTCCTTATGAGTTGGTGAAGATTTGGCATGACATCTAAAACTTTGATGAACTTCTCTAGATGTGTAGTGGTGAGTATATTGACTGGCTGCATGACATTAGTACGGAAACGCTAATGCCCTTGAACGGAAAATCCTGTAAGAAGTTGTGAATACAATCCAGTCCGTAACAGGTAAAGCCTTCTTCACCATTGTGTACATCTATATGAAACGCTGTTGCAAGAAAGCAGCATCCATCATCAGGGTCCCTCACCACCCAGGCCATGCTCTCTTCTCGCTGCTGCCATCAGGAAGAAGGTAGAAGAACTTCAGTACTCACACCATCAGCTTCAGGAACAGTTATTACCCCTCAATCATCAGGCTGTTAAACCAAATGAGATAACCAGTCAACTTTACTTGCCCGATTATTGAATGTTCCCACAACCTATGGACTCATTTTCAAGGACTTCTCAACTCATGTTCTTGATATTTATTGCTGATTTGTTTTGTGCTATTATTCCTTTTTTGTGTTTGCACCATTTGTAGTCTTTTGCACACTTGTTGAACACCCAAGTTGGTGCGAATCTTTCATTGATTCTGTTATGGTTATTGTACTATAGATTTATTAAGTATGCCCACAAGTAAATGAATCTTAGTGTATAGTGACATCTATGAACTTTGAAAATAAATTTACTTTAAGATTTGAAAATACACATTAAATTAGTTTGTTTATGGGAGATGATTGATGTTGATAATTTGATTGTGACTAACAAGTATCAAAGAAAAGTTATAGAAAATTCATTAATTTGTCTCCTTCTGCCTGAAGCTGGTTGGTCCACTGTAAATTTCTACCATTATTGGCCTTGGAGTTTTTAGTTTCTCTTTGAACATCAGTTTCAAAGTTCTTTAATTACTTATTTAATTCTTCAACACAACATTGTGAGTCAAAAGACCCATTCATGTGTGTACTGTTCTATGTTTTTTTAATATAGTAATGGACCTAAAATTGATTCTTGGGTAACACACTTAAAAATTTTCCCAGGCTGAAAAACAGTCATTCATCACAACCCTTTGCTTCTGGTTACTTCACCATTCCTACATCCATACAGACCAATGGGATTCCATCTTCGTTACAAGCTTTCTGGTTGGCATTGGATTATAAACAGTCTGCAACATGCCGCTGTGGTTCACCAGCACCATCTTGGAAGAAAAAATACCCTCTGAAGGCCCATTTGCACAACCCATCATGATCAATAGTTTTTATTATTTTATCAAAGAAATGTTTGAAGTTGTAGGGTCAAAGAACATAGAAGAAGGCGCTTTGGACCTTGTCCATGTCATCTATGATGCCTCCCTGTTAATTCCAGATTCCTGCCCTTAGCCTTTATCTCTGTATTCCTATCCAGCTACCTGTCCAAATGCTGTCCAAGTGCTGTGACTGTGGTTGCCACTGCTCTGGCAGCTTGTTCCATATGCCCACCATCCACTGTGTGGAAAAGTGTGGCCCTCAGATCTCCTTTTGTCTTTCCCTTCAAGGTTTTAAGCTGAGGCTTTATAAGGCAGCCTTTGGAGTGTTATGAGCAGTTTTGGAACTCATATCTAACATAGGGTGTTCTGGCGCTGTAGAGAATCGAGAGGTCCAGAGAGTGATCCTGGAAATGACAGAATTAAAGTATGTTGAGCGTTTGATAGCTCTCGGCCTGTACAAGCTAGAGTTTAGAAGAATAAGTAGAGATCTCATTGAAACCTACCAAATATTGAAAACGAGAGAGAGTGGATGTCCAGAGGATCTTTTCAATAGTGGGAGGATCTAGGACCAGAGGGTACAGCCTCAATAGAAGGACGCTTTCTCAGAACAGATCAGGAGGAATTTCTTTAGCTGGATGGTGGCGACCCTGTGGAATTTATTGCCACAAATGGTAGTGCAGGCCAAGCCATTGCGTATATTTAAAGCGAAGGCTAGTATGGGTGTCAAGGACAAAAAGAAGACAGGAGAGTGAGGCTGCAAAGGAATATAAATGGAGTGGTAGTACAGACTTGATGGGGCTAAATGGCTGAGCTCTGTTTCTATGCCTGTAGTTACTCAGGGATTATTTTCCTGACTCCATTCTGACTCTCCGTGATTTAATGCCTTGCCTTTTGAAATTAAGATTTACTCTTTCTCTGATTATTGCTTTCAGTAATTTCCCCACCACTGATAATAAATTGCCTGCCCTTTTGTTTGTTGGTGTGTCCTTCATCTGTATACAAAACAACACTCTATCGTGATCAATCTCCCCAGTCCACCAGCAGCATTTCTGGAACTGATACTATTTGAAAAACTTCAGTAAAGCTTGTCCTGCTTTAGCCTTTGTTCCTTTAAACAGCTGTGTTGCATTGGGGTTGAGTATTGCTGGGGAAGGTGCCTGTCCTTTCCAAGGTTTTCCCATAGAGATCCTATTTTCCAGTGGTGATGTTTCATCTTCCTGCAGTTGCAGCTGCTGGCATGCTACTCTGGTGGGCTTCTCATGGAATGTAATGGTGAAGAGTGAACCTCTGTAGGCATCTCAGCTCTTTGTGTGGGAAATCTGCCTGCTGAACCGGCTGTTGAAATGATTATATGAGTCCAATATGTGCAGATGTAGTATCCTCTTTCTTATAATTCCCCACTCCCATTGATATACTTGGGCCCGTGGAATTAAACTACCAGCAGAAATAGTAGTGTGATCACTTGAGTTGAGTATGATGTTCTTCTAAGGCGGTTATTCGTGGGGAGGCTGATTCAAGGGCAGCCACCACATGGTATTTGATAGATTGGGGTCAGGGTCTAGTGGCATGAAATGCAAGATGACTTGGGGACCCTTGATGCTGTAGCTCTTTCTCTGCCTTCACTGCCGTTATGATGTGTCATCGTCTTCCACCAGTTCCACCATTGAGGTTTTGATTTGATCACTCTTTGTCCGGAACCTCCCCCTTGACATTACCGTCATGGGTGACTCTGCCAAGAGATAATCTCCAGGCAACATTACTCTTGGGATCTCAGGATCTCATAAGCCTCTCCATCTCAACAAGGTGACAATCCTCAGACTGGAAACAATGCTACATCTATGCTAGTGTAGGCACATGGTTGGAGATATTGGGATAACAGGAGTCCCCCATGGTTCATTCAATCTTTTTGACAAAACTTGGTCATTGGTTGTGCAGTACTTTAGTAGCTACCTGCTCACTTCTGAAATTCAGTTCCTTTGGCAACAGTGTAATTTGGAAATAAGATGCCACATTGTTACCTTGCAGGTTTAGTGTTGGTGATGGAGGCCAATTTTATATCTGTCTTTTTAAGGAACCTTTTATTTGAAGTTATTGCTGCACTTAGAAGTTACAAAGAAAGTCTTTAACTATAGTTGTGGTTACCATGTATTTGAAAACTTACTTCTGAACCATTTTATTTGAATAAGCTTTGTAGCTCTGTAGTTGCAAAGCTTCAAAATGATTTAGCAAACTATTTTTCATGGGTAATTTTCTTCATATATAAGAGGATAAATTATATGTTGTCAAGTACAAAATACCAGTTTTAACAGTTTTTGCAATGTGAAGCACTAGAGCTTTTCTTGTCTTTGAAAAAAGGCGTACAATATTAGACTGTCCAACTGTGCGTATTTAAATATAGTTTGGCAGAGAACAGTTTTCGTCAGTTGGAATCCTCTCGTAACATGCTGTGCATTGCAATTTCCTTAAATGCTAAGTAAATTGCTGCGTTCTGCACCAAGGGATCAATATGAAATGTTCATGTAAGTTGTTTTTAATGGAGACTTAAGGGAATAAAGATATTTATTCTTGGTTCAGAGAGTTATTAATGTGGTTCAGATAGGATTTAGTATCATTGATTGGGTTTAATAAATATGAAAGACTTATGCTCAACTTGCTCTAATTCAGCATTTTGTTTATCTATAAACTTGAAATCTCACTGAGGTAAAAGGTTAACTAGAGTAGTATGTACAAGGAAAAATATATATTACTTACTAAAAGTTCAAAGCTTGATCAGAGAAGAGCCTGCTTTGGTTACGATTATTAATATTTATAATGGCAATCATTTGTGTGAGAATGCCCAGTATTCCTGTCTACACTAGAAAGGGATGATGGTGATTTATTGGCTGTCCTGCATGGAAAGATCATGCCTATCTCACATAACTCTCCCTACAGGAAATAGCTGAAAGAAACCAGCTCCATCTTTTGCAGTGAGGTTTGTTTATTGATAGGCCCAGTAAACCTCCCTGAAATTATGAGATTGTCTAGAGAGAAGGAGGAACTCAAATACTGTATGTCAGTATAGTAAATAATAACTATTATATAAATTATTGGGACTGGAAGGCACTGAACTCCCAGAACCTGACAAGCTGCATCTTTGGATTTTGTTGATGTTAGTCATTTTCATCATTACATGGACCCACAGATTGGAAGGTTAAAAATGTAATCCCACTATTTAAGAAAAGAGGGAGAGAGAAAACTAGGAACAGTAGACCAGTTATCTTGACTTTGTTAGTGGGGAAATTACAAGAAACTATGAGTGGAGAAATGATAACAGGACCCTTAAAAATCTAATATTCTGATTAGATAGAATCAACATGGGTCTATAAAAGATAAATGACTAACACAAAACACTGCGAGTTTTTTGTGGTTTTTTAGCAGGCAGAGAAGAGCAAACAAGCTTGTGTGGAATAATTAGGACCGCTAGAGACCTTTGGTAAGATGCCATACAACAGATTAATAAACATGGCACTGGAGGTAATACAGTGGTATGCAAAAGTTTAGGCACCCCTGGTCAAAATTTCTGCTACTGTGAATAGTTAAGTGAGTAGAAGGTGAACTGATCTCCAAAAGTCATAAAGTTAAAGATGAAACATTCTTTTCAATGTTTTAAGCAAGATTCATGTATTATTTTTGTTTTGTACAATTTTAGAGTGAAAAAAAGGAAAGGAGCACCTTGCAAAAGTTAGGGCACCCCAAGAGATTTAAGCTCTCAGATAACTTTTACCAA
This sequence comes from Hemitrygon akajei, assembly GCF_048418815.1. Lineage (NCBI taxonomy): Eukaryota > Metazoa > Chordata > Chondrichthyes > Myliobatiformes > Dasyatidae > Hemitrygon > Hemitrygon akajei. The sequence continues at coordinate 21,227,492 of NC_133125.1, read as the reverse complement.
GGTCTGAGACCTTAATCAGCTTGTTAGGGCTATGGCTTGTTCACAGTCATCGTTAGGAAAGGCTAGGTGATGCAAACTTCAAAGCTTTATAAATACCCTGACTCCTCAAACCTTGTCCCAACAATCAGCAGCCATGGGCTCCTCTAAGCAGCTGCCTAGCACTCTGAAAATTAAAAATAAATGATGCCCACAAAGCAGAAGAAGGCTATAAGAAGATAGCAAAGCGTTTTCAGGTAGCCGTTTCCTCAGTTCGTAATGTAATTAAGAAATGGCAGTTAACAGGAACGGTGGAGGTCAAGTTGAGTTCTGGTAGATCAAGAAAACTTTCCGAGATAACTGCTTATAGGATTGCTAGAAAGGCAAATCAAAACCCCCGTTTGACTGCAAAAGACCTTCAGGAAGATTTATCAGACACTGGAGTGATGGTGCACTGTTCTACTATGCAGTGACACCTGCACAAATATGACCTTCATAGAAGAGTCATCAGAAGGAAACCTTTCCTGTGTCTTCACCACAAAATTCAGCATCAGAAGTTTGCAAAGGAACATCTAAACAAGCCTGATGCATTTTGGAAACAAGTCCTGTGGACTGATGAAGATAAAATAGAACTTTTTGGCCACAATGAGCAAAGGTATATTTGGAGAAAAAAGGGTGCAGAATTTCATGAAAAGAACACCTCCCCATCTGTTAAGCATGAGGGGTGAATCGATCATGCTTTGGGCTTGTGTTGCAGCCAGTGGCACGGGGAACATTTTGCTGGTAGAGGGAAGAATGAATTCAATTAAATACCAGCAAATTCTGGAAGCAAACATCACACCACCTGCAAAAAAAATGAGGATGAAAAGAGGATGGCTTCTACAACAGGATAATGACCCTAAACACACCTCAAAATCCACAATGGACTACCTCAAGAGGCGCAAGCTGAAGGTTTTGCCATGGCCCTCACAGTCCCCCGACCTAAACGTCATCAAAAATCTGCGGATAGATCTCAGAAGAGCAGTGCCTGCAAGACGGCCCAAGAATCTCACAGAACTAGAAGCCTTGTGCAAGGAAGAATGGGCAAAAATCCCCCAAATAAGAATTGAAAGATTCTTAGCTGGCTACAGAAAGTGTTTACAAGCTGATTCTTGCCAAAGGTGGTGTTACTAAGTAGTGATCATGTAGGGTGCCCAAACTTTTGCTTTGGGCCCTTTTTCTTTTTTGTTATTTTGAAACTGTAAAAGATGGAAGTAAAAAAGTAATCTTGCTTAAAATATTAAAGAAATGTGTCATCTTTAACTTTATGCCTTTTGGAAATCAGGTCATTTTTTACTTGCTTAGCTATTCTTTTGCATGCCATTGTATGCTGGAATAGGTTTTGGATTGGTTAGTAGACAAAGTGTAGGAACAAACAGGTAATTTTCAGGAGAAAGGTTGTGATTAATGAGGTGCTGTAGGGCTGAGTGCTGGAGGTTTCTCTGGAGACAGTTGCTGAATGTATTTACATCGGAGGTAGATAGATTTACAGATATAAAGGAAATCAAGAGTGAGATGAGTGCAGGGAAGTGGCATTAACATAAATGATCAACCATTCTTTTATTGTGTGGTGGAAATATCACAAGGAACATATATCCTACACCTCTTCATTTTCTTAAATTCTTCCACCTCTGCTTGGTTTAAGATGGTGCTGATGAGACACAGCAACACTTTACTGGCAGTAACCAAATCTACTAACTGCTCTATTAATCATACTTTTTATGGACAATGACCACGGCAATCAATATCCTGTAACTTCCCTTTCAGAGTTGTGCTTTTGAACCACCTGTATGACCTGGTATTTTTGCAGTGTTCTAGGGGATTCGGTGACCTGGGGTCTTGGAAGGTGAAGTGCGGGTGTGGTGGTGCCATGGGGCCCGGACCTGGAAGTAAGGAACCAGCCGATGTTTGGCCATTGCTGAAGTGGATTTGAGGCACAATTGAAACTGCAGGCCCGGGTCCAAGAGCAAGGAATGAGCCTGCGTTTTGGCTGATTTAAGTGCAGGGCCAAGTTAAAAAGGTCAAGGTTTTGGGGGAAGGGAAGGACCAGTGTTCAGCGTGCTGCTCCATAAAGTTTACTCACATCTGTGCTGAACTGAGGCTGTGGCATGAAAGCAATGAGTGCCTGGAAAGGCTGCAGTGATGAACTAGCTTTATGGCTGTGGACTCACTTTTGTGAACTTCAGTTCTGAGTGTTATTTGTTTACTTTTTACAGTTTGTATGATATGTTCTTTTTTCAAATTGGGTGTTTGATGGCCTTTTTTAACATGTTGGGTTCTATTGGGTTTCTCTATTTTAGTGGCTGTTTGTAAGAAGATGAATTTCAAGGTTGTACATAGTAAACTGTACATACTTTGATAGTAAATGTACTTTGAATTAAAGAACAAAGAACAATACAGCACAGCCCCCAATGTTGTGCACACCCTTAAACCCTGCCCCCCATATAACCCTCCACCTAAAATTCCTCCATATACCTGTCTGGTAGTCTCTTAATCCATTCCTGTTTTGATATACCTGCCATGGGACATAGATCCTTTCTTTCCACCCTGTGAAGAGATCTCCTAATTGGCTGCCAATTCAGGTTTTCACCAATATCCTTTGGTATTTTTCAAGTATGCCATTTTATGTTCAATCTCTAATTGTTAAAAATCTATTTTGTAATTAATATTCTGACTTCTGTCTTAATAAATTAATTCTAAAAATTTTAATGGGTGCAGAAGATGAGCAGCGTAATAGAACAATTATCCACCCTGCTGCAAGCCTCAACTGCAGTGGGTGATCCATTCATAGACTGTGTGGCAGAATTAAAGTATATTGCAACCTGGTGCTGATGATTATGATGGGATAAATTGTTAGAGTAATGGGTAATGGAATAAAGGCAAATTGACTTATGGTGGGTGGGGCAGAATAGGGATGTCATTTGTAGAATAGTGTGGCAACTTATGCAGTGGTATCTTTCACTTGAAACATTATGGCAGGTGAGCCAGTTTATGTGGTTAGTACTTTGGACAGGGCATTGCAACCTGGTAGGTCAGGAGTCAGAGCCTTTGAAGAAAGATCATAGGGCGCCAGATTGGATAGGATTCTGGCATGACTGGGATGGCAAATTTGGAATCATAGGGTCTCTTATGAGTTTGGAAAGGTTGGAGCTGTCGGTGGTGAATGATCTGTATTTGGTGCTGTTTGAGCAGTGAGAGTACCTTAGGACATTCCTGGGATAAAATCCATCTCATTACAAAAGGAACATTACATTGGAAATGTTATCTGATGTAGAAGTGCAAGGGTGTTGCAGATGCCATTCCCTGATTAAATTTATTGAATGACACAAGGCAACACTAAAGTAGTTGCTCTTGTGTTTCACTACAAAAAAAACATTATTTTTTCAGGGGTAGGACAATGGAAGAAAAAATGCAATTGTGTACCTTGGCACACCTTTGTTCTAATTGGAGCCAGCAGTGAACACATTTTCTTTTTGTTGAGTTTCTTATGATCTTTGATAACTTTACAAACCTTCACGAGATCGACATCACCATTTCCCCCACTGACACTTCCTACCTCTCTGTATGGCTCACTAATATGATCTCTATTGTTTTAGCAAAGTGAAAGTAATGTTTCACAATTTCTTTACCGGTAATTTCTTTTCTCTGCTGTTATGGTCTCCTGGCCAGTTGTTTGCCTTGCATAGTGTAAAAGTACATCCTTTTTCCAATTGTTTTGCTCCTTAAGTAGAATAATGTTCTTGAAAAATGCATAGATTAAGTAGAATTTCTGTTCCATATATTACATTTTAAAATTCTTCAGGATGATTCTACATGCAGCATATTCACATAAACCCTTTATTCACATAAATGAGTATTAAAACCAGGGATTTTGATCAATTTATCTCCAGTTGCAGCCACTGACTTCTGCAGCTCACTCAGAGTGACTGTTGGTGTCACAGTAGCCTGTCTTACAAGTGTCATTCTCCGGCAGCTCAGATTAGATGGGCTTTCACGGTGGACTGTACTGAGCTCTGAGGTTTGTTCAGTGAGTTTGAGATGATCTTGTACTCTTCCCCAGATTTGTGCTTTTGTATTATCGTTTCCCTGACTCGGCTTGAATGCTCTTTTGTCTTCATTTTGAAAACCTTGCAGAGTGAGGGACTATTTATTTTGGTGATCTCCCAATTTTCTGCATAAACAAATTGGGTGAATTGGTAAGGCAATATACAGTATTGCATGTGAGAAAAGTTAGCATAGCAATTACAAAAGGGATGAATACTTTTTCAGTCTCACATTTTCAACTTTTAGTAAAGTGTGACAGGTTTTGGAATTTTTCTTTTGATTTGACATGATGCACAATGTTTTGTAGATTAGCTCAAAAAATTGTACTTAAACATATTTTAAATTTTGAAAATGAAATAGTAAATGTGAAAATAGGTGTGGGGGCTGAATACTTTTTCAGTGCTCTGTATACTGTACCTGACGAATTACTATTCATCAAAGGAAATCTGCTGTTAAAAACTTCAAGCAAAATGAAAGACAGGACAAAGCACTCTTCGTTTAATTTCATTGTCCAAGGATTGTGTTTGTCTATTTTTTAAGGGAAAGGATGCTAAAGCAGTAAAGCTTTCTCTGTTGTGACAACTTCCAGTTTGCTGAATTGTGACCGAAGCTCATGGTGTGACAATCTAATCTGCATGACAAGACATAAGTGTAGTAAATCCTAAAAAGGTGCATTTCCCTGACCATTGTTTATCCATATGCAATATAAAGTTAGATGTGAAAATATAAATTATTTGATCAATAGGATTAAATTTTCTTGGGGTTTTCCCAAATTTATGCCCCAGTTTCAATAGAAGATTCACAAAATCCATGTAGAAGCAGCATCAAGGCAATTGATGCTATTTTCCAAGCCTGTCTGAATCTTCCTGGAAAGATGGGTATTGATGGAACACCCACAGACCACTGAACAAGTTTCCTGAAAAGACACTAATTAGATGTGATATCCTATGTATTACTTATTGCTGCAAGCATAAATAAGCTTCTGTTTATTATATATAAAGAAAAATCAACATCCTCAATAAAACATGTCTACAAACTATATCTAAACTCCATGTGTGCAATTAAACAGATAGACTTAAAGCAAGTTCTGTTGCAATCAATGTGCTTTAAATTACAGTGAATAATGATCAGAATTCAACACTTTTTTTAGTCAATGCATGTATGCAGTGTGTCTTAGCTGTTGGTTCTTTATTCAACACCTATACATTGTGTTAGTAAATGGAAGATTAACATTTCTTTTAGAATATCTTAGCAATAGAGCAAGCCATTCAGCCTGCCCAATCTATGCTCTTCCCTATCCTTCATTTGAGTCCCTGTGCACTTGAGTAAATACAGCATCAATTTGTATTTTCAGTTTACTTTGCCCTCATCTATTTATTTAGCTTCCCCTTGAATGTATTGTGTAATTTGCCTTGGTTAGTCCATAGAGTAACAATAAATATATATTGGAAACAATTCAATCATGATTTTGCTGTAAGAAGAAATTGGCTTGAAGAATTAGAGAGGCTGTAGATGATCATTTTGTATGATCCCTATTGCAGTTTGTTATTGTGATTTACAACATGAATCGTAGTGCAACAATGACCCATTTCAACTTTTATTTTTCTTTTCATTCTAAGCTGAAGGACCTCATCAGTCTTGATCTACGTCACATAACGGAGTTGAATAATGAAACAGTAATAGAGGTGGTGAAGAGGTGCAAGAAGTTAAGCGCTCTGAATCTATGCCTGAACTGGAGCATTAATGACAGGTACAATTCACCTTCCTGAGTACGTGCAATAACTTATAAACAGTGCAAACACCAACACAACAATCCTTTCCTCCATTGCTATATATTGTGGCATCACAGGCAAAATTGATACATCCTGTATGTCTTTGCACAATGTTAACAGTATAATTCAGAGTATGTGTAGTAAAAATATATATAATTGGCAACTCTTATTGAAAGTAAAACATGAAGCAAGCTCAAGAAGCGTGAGGAAAAGCAGCTATTTTATAACAATTATGTGAAGGTTCTACCCAGTGACTAAGATTGTCTGAATTTTGAATTAATCAGTATGTTTGTAAATTTACTCCAAACTATTTCTTTATAATTAAATAACAGCATTGTAAGTTATTTTGCAAAATAATAGAAAGCAACATTGATTATATCATAAATAGAGTGAGAGTGAAATTGGCTGCTTCCCTTTCCAGTTAAGTCAGTAAAAAGAATGGCTGAAGTTTAAAATGGACTGGTAAATCATTGATACATTTTTAATGTTCATTCTCAAGGCTGATGTTGCTGATTATTATGCCAAATACTGTAGTACAGATTTTAATATGAAACCAGAAAAGGTTGTACTGCAGAAAATATCAAAAACAGAGAAAATAGCTGATTGCTGATGTCCAGTTATTATATATACAGAATGTAGTTTGTGAAATTGTATCTCAATAGTTACGGAGGGAAACTAGATACTACCACCTTTCCGTTTCTGACTTGGTGAACTTACTGAATTGTTGATAGTAAAGTTGCTTATTTCATGTCAAAAGAATTTATTCAGTTATGATCTCGGACTAAACACTGATGTTTTTTTTAAAAAATAATTTGTCATTTACTTGAGATGTGAAAGTGAGTTGTGGTGAAATCATGCTTGAAAAATTTGTATCTTTTGAAAAATTTTCTCACACAGATGATATGTTGAACACTAACATTTCATACTTCCATTTTAGTGATGCAATTTTTTTGTAGAATTTTGATGCATGTCTAGTGAAGATAGCTGACTTTTAAAATACTTCAATTTTCTGAAATATTGATCATGAGCACATGAAAGACAACTATTCCATGGTTCCCTGTTTACATTACATGCTGAAATTACAAGAATATCCTTTTGAAAGAGCAAAGTTCAATGAATTTCTTTCTTGACATTGAGGCAGAAATGGGACATAATGTTTTTGTTTAACATAAACAACACTTTAACAGCTTGACATTCTTGTAATTGTGAAGAAGCTATTATTTGCATAAAATTGAACAAAATTGTTTTTGTTATTTCTACAATATATCTCAATTAGCCAGCTAGGCAGAAATAACTTTACAGCTGAAAATCTTTCATGCTTGTCTCTTTCTTTGGCTTTATTCTGTGTGATTTTTTTTCTGACCTGTTACTCTTGAAAGGTTGGCAAAATAATGCAGAGCAATGCATCCATTTCTGGAACTACTTTCGAACAAAAGAATGACAAAACCATCGATGGCTTCTTCAATACTTCCACGTCATTCCTTGTGGGTGATGGTTATTGGTAACTTTAAAGAACTGTTGAAGGCCATCTTTCTATTCAGCTTCTCCACCACAATCTACACCAGCACAGGTGCACCACAAGGCTGAGTGCTTACAACTCTGCTTTACTCGCTTTATACTTAAGATTGTGAGGGTAAGCACAGTTCCAATGCCATATTTAAGTTTGCTGATGACACCACTGTCATTGGTCAAATAAATGTGGTGACAAATGAGCATATAGGAGGGAGGCTGAAAATCTGGCTGAGTGGTGCCACAACAACAACCTCTCACTCAATATCAGCAAGGCCAAGGAGATGATTATTGACTTCAAGAGGAGGAAACTGGAGGTCCATAAGCCAGTCCATGAGGTAAAGAGGGTCAGCAAATTTAAATTCTTTAGTGTTATCAATTCAGAAGATCTTTCTGGACGCGGCATATCAATGTAATTACAAAGAAAGCAAAGCACTGCCTCTCCTTCCTCAGTAGTTTGAGAAGATTCAGCAGGACATCTAAAACTTAAACAAACTTCTATATTGACTGGTTGCATCAAAGCCTGCAGTGGAAACACCCACAAAAAGTAGTTGATAATAGACAATAGGTGCAGGAGTAGGCCATTCAGCCCTTTGAGCCAGCACCACCATTCAATGTGATCATGGCTGATCATCCACAATCAGTACCCCGTTCCTGCCTTCTCCCCATATCCCTTGACTCTGCTATCTTTAAGAGCTCTACCTAACTCTTTCTTGAAAGCATCCAGAGAATTGGCCTCCACGGCCTTCTGAGACAGAGCATTCCATAGATCCACAACTCTCTGGGTGAAAAAGTTTTTCCTCAACTCTGTTCTAAATGGCCTACCCCTTATTCTTAAACTGTGGCCTCTGGTTCTGGACTCCCCCAACATCGGGAACGTGTTTCCTGCCTCTAGCGTGTCCAATCCCTTAAATAATCTTGTATGTTTCAATCAGATCCCCTCTCATCCTTCTAAATTCCAGTGTATACAAGCCCAGTCTCTCCAATCTTTCAATGTATGACAGTCACGCCATCCCGGGAATTAGCCTCGCGAACCTATGCTGCACTCCTTCAGTAGCAAGAATGTCCTTCCTCAAATTTGGAGACCAAAACTGAACACAAAACTGATATGGCCCAGACCATCTTAGGTAAAGCCTTATCACAAACCAGAGAAAATCTGCAGATGCTGGCAATCTGAGCAACGCACACAAAATGCTGAAGGAACTCAGCAGGCCAGGCAACATCTAGAAAAAGAGTACAGTCAGCCCTCCTTATCCGCGAGGGATTGGTTCCGGGACCTCCCGCAGATACCAAAAAACGCGGATGTTCAAGTCCCTTCTTTAAAATGGCATAGTACTGTATAACCTATGCACATCTTCCCATATGCTTTAAATCATCTCTAGATTACTTATAATACCTAATACAATGTAAATGCTATGTAAATAGTTGTTATACTGTAATGTTTAAGGAATATTGACAAGAAAAAAAACTGTGCATGTTCCTCTCGCTCACAACACAAGCAGCGAACGAACGAGACGTGAGGCGAACAATTATTAAACAATGAGTAAAACTTTTAATCATCTCTAGATTACAGAACTTATAACACCTAATACAATGGAAATGCTATGTAATTAATTGCTACACTGTCTTGTTTAGGGAATATTGACAGGAAAAACAAGCTGTACATGTTCCTCTTGCTCACAATACAAGCAGCGACTGAACGAGATGCAAGGCGAACAAGTAAAGCTTGTAATATCTGTACAGTAGTTGTTACACTGTATTGTTTAGGGAATAAGGACACTTTGGAGGAGGCTCAATAATACTAAAGTCAGGAACTGTGGAGGTTAAGGGCTGAGGATCTTCAAGTGTTGAACGTCAAGACTTCAGAATTGCAGATGCTTTAGTTAGAAACATTGTTATAGGAAGCTGTGTCTTTTTCTTTGCATCATCAAACAATATGCTTCTGTGACATGTCCTCTAGCCACACACTTAATGCTTTCTCGGTCTTTGCAAGCACTTTATCACGAACCAAGGAGACCATTTTTGCCATTGTAGGGGCAGCACTAACACTTACACGAATTTCAGCTTCTTTCTGCTTTATTGTGTGAATGTTCAATTCGTTCTTACCAACCTTACGGCCCACTTCGGAATGTGACATGCCACTTTTCAAAAGATCTAATACTTCTACTTTCTCAGCGAGAGATGGCACTTTATGCTTCCTCTTAGCCTTTGAGGAACTGCTTTGACCACCTAATTGCTTTTTAGGAGCTATTTTTTCACAGGAACAAAGTAGCGAATGAATGAGATGCGAGATGATCAATGCTCGAACAACAATTGCTGGAAGAGCACTTCCGGGTTTTCTCGATTCACGGTTGATTGAATTCGTGCATGAGGAACTCATGGATAAGGAGGACCGACTGTACAGTCAATGTTTCGTCCCGAAATGTCAACTGTACTCTTTTCCTAGATGCTGCCTGGCCTGCCGAGTTCCTCCAGCATTTTGTGTGTGTTGATAGGTAAAACCCTCCTCACCACTGACTGCATCTACACAGGGCATTGTCACAGGAAAGCAGCGTCCATTATCAAGGTCACCCAGCACCCAGGCCATGCTTGCTTCTCACTGCTGCTATCAGAAAGAAGGTACAGGAGGCTCAGGATTCACACCACCAGATTCAGGCCAAGTTATTACCCTCATGAACCAGTGGGTGAACTTCACTCAAGCACTCACCCCATTGTTAAACTGTTCCCACAACCAGTAGCCTCACTTCATCACATTTTCTTGATACTTTTTGCTTATTTATTTAGTCTTTCATCGATTCTATTATGGATCTTGGACTTCCTGTATACGCCTGCAGGAAAATGAATCTCAGGGTTATATATGGTGACATATATGTACTTTGATAATAAATTTACTTTGAACTTTGAAAACATCAAACCTTCATGTAATTGTATCCATAGCTAGTTAGTTTCAGCAACAAACCTGGATGCAATTGATAGTTTAATTGACTCTGTTAGGTCGAAATGGTAGGTGGATGTGTGATATGAATGGTGACAATTGTAAATTGAAATACACTCAGTGACCATTTTATTAGGTATACCTTTACACCTGTCCGTTAATGCAAATATCTAATCAGCCAATGATGTGGCAGTAATTCAAAGCATAAAAGCATGCAGATATGGTCAAGAGGTTCAGTTGTTGCTCAGACTAAACATAAAAATGAGGAAGAAATGTGATCTAAGTGACTTTGAATGTGGGGTGATTGTTGATGATTTGAGTGGTCTGATCTCCTAGCATTTTCGCACACAGCAATTTCTGGAATTTACAGAGAATGGTGAGGAAAATGAGAATCATTCAGGGAGTGGCAGTAGTCTGGGCAACAATGCCTTGTTAATGAGAGAGGTCGGAGGAGAATGACCAGACTGGTTCAAACTGACAGAATTGGCAGGTACGCAAGTAACCATGCATTACAACAGTAGAGTGCATAAGAGCATTTCTAAACGCACAACAGATCAAACCTTGTAGTGGATGGACTACAACAGCAGAAGGCATGAACATGCACTCAGTAGCCACTTCATTAGGTACAGGAGGTACCTAATAAAGTGACCACTGAATGTACTGTGTATACTTAAGGATCATTTGTGATATTGGAACTAATATAGTTCCTGTATTTCCACTAACTGAGCTGAAATTTGCATCCATATTTATTGCAGTGAAGCAAGAATATTGTTTCCGGTTTAAAAATTTTGGAGGGAAGATTAAAGATTTAAGAAATCATAATGTAGTGAAGTGCATTTGTTCTTATAGCCATTTTCAATGCCAGGCAAAAATTGGTCATTTTTAGAAAGCTTTATACGATTTTAGCTGAGATTTTTACAAGTGCAAATGAAAAGTACCAACAATCTAGTTATATTTTGATTCACGAGAGAAAAACCTTCTCCATGTTATGCATTCTAGCAGAATATCGCAGTATTTCTTTTGTAATATACCTTTTTCGCAGTAACTGAATTAGATTATTTATTTGGCTGCTGATATGTACTGCAAGGAAACTTTCAGAGCCACAGAAATGGTAGTTATAAAGTGCTTTACATGCTATGACACTTGTTTACAAAATTCATTTGTGGTCCCACCTAGCACTTCATGGCTTCAGACAGGATTGGATAGGAATTGTCGTCTATTTATTGCATCCAACTTCAGGAGGAGAATAAAACTACTAGTTGAATAGTTGGGTCAATTGTGGCAAGAGGAATGTCGAGATTGGGATATGTAGATAAAACTGTACATGAATTGATGAAAGGAAAATAATCTACTCCAAGATATAATGGAATTAAAAACAGAAGATGTTATGAGTCTCTGAAACTGACATACAATCAACCTTCAGGGAGGTGAGCCCACAAAAAGCATCCGGCCTAGACAGGGTACCTGGCTAAGTACTAAAGACTTGTGCAGATCAACTGGCTGTAGTGTTTACTTAGATCTTTAACCTCTCGCTTCAGCAGTCTGAGATACCCAGCTGCTTCAAACAGTCTTCAATTATATAGGTGCCTAAGAAGAACATGGTGACCTACCTCAATGACTTTCATCAAGTAACTGTTACATCCACAGTGCTGCAATTATTTGAGAGGTTGGTGATGAAACTCCTGCTTGAGAAATGACTTGGTTCTGTTCCACTTTGCCTATTGGAACAACAGATCCACAGCAGATGTCATCTCATTGGCTCTTCACTTAATCCTGGAGCATCTGGACAGCAAAGATGCAAACATCAGGATGTTCTTTAAAGAGTACAGCTCAGCATTCAATTGGATCTTCGATTTCCCCACTTACAGTCCCCATTCAATTTGGATTGGCAACGCATCTCCTCCAAGATCTCCATTAGCACAGGTGCACCACAAGACTGTGAGCTTAGCCCACTGCTCTACTCACTTTACACTTAGGATTGTGAGTCTTAAGCATTGCTCCATGCCATATTCAAGTTTGCCACCAACGTTACTGTCGTAGGCTGAATCAAAGGAGGTGATAAATCAACATTTAGCAGGGAAATTGAAAATCTAGCTGAGTGGTGTCATAACAACAACCTCTTACTCAATGTCAGCAAGACCAAGGAGATGATTATTGACTTCAGAAGAAGGAAACCAGAGATCCATGAACCAATCCTCATTGGGGGATCAGAGGTGGAGAGGGTCAGCAACTTTAAATTCCTCAAATGTTATTATTTCAGAGGACCTGTCCTGAGCCCGGTACATAAGTGCAATTAGGAAGAAAACACGGCACCCCCTCTACTTCCTTAGGAGTTTGCGAAGATTCGGTATGACGTCAAAAACTTTGACAAACTTCTTTAGATCTGTAATGGAGAATATATTGACTGTTTGCGTCACAGCCTGATATGGAAACACCAGTGCCCTTGAACGGAAAATCCTAGAAAATGTAGTGATATGGCCCAGTTCATCATGGGTAAAGCTCTTTCCACCATTGAGCATATCTACATAAATCGCTGTCACAGAAAAGCAGAATTCATGAGCAGGAGCCCACGACACCCAGGACATGCTCTCTTGTCACTGCTGCCATCAGGAGGGAGGGTACAGGAGCCTCAGGATGCACACCACCAGGTTCAGGAACTATTATTATTCCTCACCCATTAGGGTCTTGAACCAAAGGGGGTAACTTCACTCAATTGCACTTGCCCAATCATTGAAATGTTCCCTCAACTTATGGATGCACTTTCAAGAACCCTTCATCTTATGTTCCCAATATTTATTACTAATATATTTTTATTATTATTTATTTCTTTTTGTATTTGCACATTTTGTTGTCTTTTGCACACTGGTTGAACGTTCACTGATTCTTTTATGGTTATTCTATGGAGTATGCTTGCAAGAAAGTGAATACACACACACACACACATCCCCCCCCCCCCCCCCCCACCAAGTTTGGGCACCCCTGGTCAAAATTTCTGTTACTGTGAATAGTTAAGTGAGTAGAAGGTGAACTGATCTCCAAAAGTCATAAAGTTAAAGATGAAACATTCTTTTCAACATTTTAAGCAAGATTCATGTATTATTTTTGTTTTGTACAATTCTAGAGTGAAAAAAAGGAAAGGAGCACCATGCAAAAGTTAGGGCACCCCAAGAGATTTGAGCTCTCAGATAATGTTTATCAAGGTCTGAGACCTTAATCAGTTTGTTAGGGCTATGGCTTGTTCACAGTCATTGTTAGGAAAGGCTAGGTGATACAAATTTCAAAGCTTTATAAATACCCTGACTCCTCAAACCTTGTCCCAACAATCAGCAGCCATGGGCTCCTCTAAGCAGCTGCCTAGCACTCTGAAAATTAAAATAAATGATGCCCACAAAGCAGAAGAAGGCTATAAGAAGATAACAAAGCGTTTTCAGGTAGCCGTTTCCTCAGTTCGTAATGTAATTAAGAAATGGCAGTTAACAGGAACGGTGGAGGTCAAGTTGAGTTCTGGTAGATCAAGAAAACTTTCCGAGAGAACTGCTCATAGGATTGCTAGAAAGGCAAATCAAAACCCCCGTTTGACTGCAAAAGACCTTCAGGAAGATTTATCTGACTCTGGAGTGTTGGTGCACTGTTCTACTGTTCAGTGACACCTGCACAAATATGACCTTCATAGAAGAGTCATCAGAAGGAAACCTTTCACCACAAAATTCAGCATCAGAAGTTTGCAAAGGAACATCTAAACAAGCCTGATGCATTTTGGAAACAAGTCCTGTGGACCGATGAAGTTAAAATAGAACTTTTTGGCCACAATGAGCAAAGGTATATTTGGAGAAAAAAGGGTGCAGAATTTCATGAAAAGAACACCTCTCCATCTGTTAAGCATGAGGGGTGGATCGAACATGCTTTGGGCTTGTGTTGCAGCCAGTGGCACGGGGAACATTTTGCTGGTAGAGGGAAGAATGAATTCAATTAAATACCAGCAAATTCTGGAAGCAAACATCACACCACCTGCAAAAAAAATGAGGATGAAAAGAGGTTGGCTTCTACAACAGGATAGTGACCCTAAACACACCTCAAAATCCACAATGGACTACCTCAAGAGGCGCAAGCTGAAGGTTTTGCCATGGCCCTCACAGTCCCCCGACCTAAACATCATTGAAAATCTGTGGATGGACCGCAAAAGAGCAGTGAATGCAAGACGGCCCAAGAATCTCACAGAACTAGAAACCTTTTGTGAGGAAAAATAGGTGAAAATTCCCCCAAACAAGAACTGAAAGACTCTTAGCTGGCTACAGAAAGTGTTGACAAGCTGTGATACTTGCTAAAAGGGGTGTTACTAAGTACTGACCATGTAGGGTGCCCAAACTTTTTGCTTTGGGCCCTTTTCCCTTTTTTGTTATTTTGAAACCGTAAAAGATGGAAATGAAAAAGTAATTTTGCTTAAAAAATTAAAGAAATGCGTCATCTTTAACTTTATGCCTTTTGGAAATCAGGTCAACTTTTTCCCGCCTAGCTATTTTTAGTAACAGAAATTTTGACCGGGGTGCCCAAACTTTTGCATCAACACCTGGAAAATTTCTTTTGTTTTTTCCCATTACCCTGAAAACATCCAGGGTAATTGAAAAAAAACATCAACAAGACCTATTACAGTAATAGCAATCAACACTGATAACTAATGACAGATTGAATATATATTATGTCCTTTAGTGGTTTAAATATCCTGATTTTGAATTCATCAATTATATCCTTGCAGACGCTCTCCAGCAGCAATTCTGGAACATGAAAAATCTGCATAATGCTTACTGTTTCCATTATGGATAGAGCAATTTGTTTTTCATTATCAGCATTTTCTGGCAGCAATTGATTGGTTTATATCACTCAAACATTGTTATGATATACTTGTACGTGCGCTCGTGAGCAGATGATTAAAGTTGGTGCATATGCGCTGTTGTTTTTAACTGAAATATCTGTCTCGAAACATGGTGGCAGTGGTGGTGCTCAGAAAATCGATTTTTTCAACTTGCAGTTGGCAGCATAATAATATCGCAACTCTGAAACATCGGAGTGTGAGTGTAAGAGTAGAAAAATGTCAACTGAGACGAGCAACTAGCCACAAGTAGAGACGGGTACAGTAGCAATGTCTGGAGGTGAGACAGCAGAATCTCAGCGGCACCCAGCACCCACGGGCGACCCCGTGCCAGGGAACCAAAGTTGAGCCAGAAGTCCTCCCCCAGTCAGCGGCATATGCCCGCCACCGGCTGTGATGGTCAACCGCGGACTGATAGATGGATGGAAGACATGGTGGTAGATGTGGACTAACTAAAGGATTGTAGCACAACTGCACAAACAAGTTCCAGCATATTAGACGACATTATTTTTGCATACACTTGGACCGTCAGGACTTGAGGTCGACAACAGTTTTGTGTTTGCAGATGAGGCTGAAAGCCAAGACCTCACAAAGGTTTTAGCTGCATTTGACAGATATGCTATCGGTGAGAAAAATGAGACATATGAACGGTACTTGTTCAACAAGCGGCAACAAGAACAAGGTGAGACCTTTGAATCGTTTCTTGCCAGCCCTAGACCCTCTGCAAAGACATGTAATTTTTGCTCATGTCTTTGAGAGACAGTCTGCTGAGAGACAAGATCGTACTGGGCATTAACTACTCCCAAACCAGAAAACGTCTGTTACAAGAGAGAAGGCTAACGCTCAATAACTGCATTGACATCTGTAAAAGCTCAGAAATGGCTGAACCACACCTACAAGCATTCAGTACAGCTGCAGATAGCAGGTCTGCTACTGTCCATGAGATTAAACCTCGCGCTAACAAGAAAGGTTCAAAGCATCCTGGACAGAAGGCTAGTGCTAGTGGTGGAGCCAGAGCAAAAGGCATCTTGAACAGCCACAGAAGCAAAGTGAACCCTTGCAAGTACTGTGGCACGAAACATGCAAAAGACAAGCACCAGTGCCCAGCAGATGGCAGGTGTGCAAGGTGTGTGGCATTCAAAATCACTCTGCAAAGGTATGCAAGCAGAAGCCTGTGCACGGGGTGGCAGCACAAAGTGATGACCAAACCGACAGTGACAGCAGCACCGAGTTTATCGACAATGTCATACTGGTGGTCAACAGCTTGACGACAAAGGATGACGTATTTGCACAGATCCTCATCAATGGAAAGCCAATAGACTTCCAAGTCAACAGCCGGGCGAGCATTAACATTTTACCCCGCAAATATTTGGAGGGAGTAGATCACACACTAAGACAATGCACAAAAAAGCTGATGATGTGGAACAAGACCACCATGGATGCAGAAGGGACGTGCAGAGTAAAATTGTGTAACCCCATGATGAACCGCAAGTATTCTGTTGAATTTGTCGTGGTCACTGACGACTTTACACCATTGCTGGGAAGCAGGGCCAGCCAACAAATGAAGCTGATTACGGTCAACGATGACAACTTTCGCAGGGTGCATGCATCTACACTCAAAGAAAAATAGTGCACACCAGAGGAACACTATGCAGAGGTGTTTGATGATGGTCTCAGGGAGCTTCCAGGTGCAGCCCACTTGCAGATTGATGAGGAAGTTCAACCTACAGTGTTACCCCCACGATGAAGAAGAAGGACGCCTCACGTCTTAATAAGCTGGTAAGGAAGGCGGGCTCTGTCGTGGGCAAAGTACTGGAGAGTTTAACATTGGTAGCTGAGCGAAGGACGCTGAGTAGGCTACGGTCAATTATGGAAAACCCTGAACATCCTCTACATAGCACCATCCAGAGACAGAGAAGCAGTTTCAGCGACAGGTTATAATCGATGCAATGCTCCTCAGACAGGATGAAGAGGTCAATACTCCCCAATGCCATTAGGCTTTACAATTCAACTGCCAGGACTTAAGAACTTTTTTAAAGCTATTATTAATGCTTTCTGAGTTAGTGATTAGATGCATATCATATTATTACTGAGTTAAGTATTGTATGTAATGAGTTTTTGCTACAACAAGTGTATGGGACATTGGAAAAAAATGTTGAATTTCCCCATGGGGATGAATAAAGTATCTATCTATCTATCTATCTACCTCACGCTATGAAGCGGAAAGTGAAAGCTGAGCTTGATTAATTGGTAGACCGCAAGGTGATAGCTCCAGTCCATGAACCTACAAGGTGGGGTAGCCAGCTAGTGGTCACAAAGAAGAATGGCAATCTTCGTATATGCATTGACCCTTGGCCATTGAACAAAGCGCTGAGGAGAGAACACTACCCCCTTCCGGTGATGGAGGATATTTTGCCAGATCTTGACCAGGCTGAAGTTTTCAGCAATCTTGATACGAGTTCTGCGTTCTGGCAAGTGAAATTGCACAATGAATTAGGTGTGCTCACCATCTTCAACACACCTTTCAGGTGGTATAGATGGCTCAGACTTCCGTTTGGAAGCAGCGTTTCATCAGAGATCTTCTAGTGCGAACTGCATCAGGCGCTGGAAGGACTACTGGGAGTGATCTGCATCACAGATGACATCCTGGTGTACGGAAAAGGGGAAACGCAGGGAAAGGCAATCGCCGATCATGATGTGAAACTTGAGTAGCTATTACAGCATTGTGCAGAGCAGCATATCGGGCTCAACAAGAACAAATCTGTCTTCAGAGCGACAGAGATACCCTTTTTGGGGCATCTCATCACAAGTGAAGGGCTTCAGCCTGATCCTAAAAATGTAGCTGACGTTCTCAACATGCCAGCACCCACAGATGTGCAGGGAGTGCAGCGATTGATCAGATTTGTCAACTACCTGAGCCATTTTCTACCAAGTCTCTCAGATGCCCTTGAGCCAATAAGACAGCTGACAAAGCCAGATGTAGCATGGGAGTGGTCAGCTGAGCAGCAAAACGCTCTCTCCAAGATCAAGCGGATGTTATCCGAAGCACCGGTGTTGGCGTACTACAATTCTAAGGAAGAGCTAACCATCCAATGTGATGCCAGCAACAAAGGCCTAGGGGCAGCACTCCTCCAGAAAGGGCGGCCAATCGCATATGTAAGCAGAGCGCTAACAGACACAGAAACGCGTTACGCAGCAATCGAAAAGGAAATGCTCGCAATTGTTTTTGCACTTGAGCGTTTTCATTAATACACTTTTGGCCGCTTCACAAGAGTACTCTGCGATCATAAGCCGCTCGAAATGATAGCTAAGAAGCCGTTGGTGAAAGCACCAAGGCGTCTACTGGGAATGCTTCTTCGCCTGCAGAGCTATGATTTCGATATCACTTACTGTCAAGGAAAGCTCATGCACCTCGTGGATATGCTATCGCAACCAGTTAGCCAAGTGGTACTCTAGGCCAGGAGAGCAGCTCCAATGAAGTCAACATGCTATCTCACCTGCCAATCCGCGATGAGCGTCTAGAGCAGATTCGCATAGAAACAGCGAAAGATGACACACTACAGATGCTAAAACGTGTAATCATCAGCAGATGGCCGAGTGAACGTGATGCATTACCAGAGCAACTGACACTTTATTATAGCTATAGGGATGAGCTCGCAGTCCAAGACGGCTTAATCTTCAAAGGTGAGCGTGTCATCATACCGCAAAGTGAGCTAAAGCAAATGAAAGAAAGAATTCATTCGTCACACTTGGGCGTAGAAGGATGCCTCAGATGCGCACGCGAATGTCTTTTTTAGTCGGGCATGAGCAGCGACATCAAGCAATATATTGCTACGTGTGATGTTTGTCGCACATATGAAATGAGTCAGTAGAAAGAATCGCTTATGAGTCAGTAGAAAGAATCGCTTATGAGTCATGAGGTACCTGCTCAGCCGTGGGAAAAGATAGGTACTGACCTATTTACATTCGAAGGAAAAGAATACCTCATCACCGTTGATTACTACAACAATTTCTTCGAGGTAGATCTTCTCTGCGATACAACCAGCGCAGCCATTATTCGCAAATTGAAGGCTCATTTTGCGAGATATGGTAGCCCGACACAAGTGGTTAGTGATAATGGACCACCATACACGTCAGTGGAGTTTCACAGATTTGCACGAAAATGGGATTTTGAGCACTTGTGTGGCAGTCCCGGAAATAGCAAAGCGAATGGAAAAACTGAATCAGCAGTTAAAACAGCTAAGCGGATCCTCACAAAGAGCAACAAATTGCAAGCAGATCCCTACCTCGGACTTCTAGACCATCGCAACACACCTTCGCAAGCACTCAGCACGAGTCCTGCCCATACAAATGGAGATAATGAGTAGTATCTATTTGTGACAGGCATAAGAGACATATGACATGATTAATGAATTCTTTGAAAGTTGATACCATGAAAATATACTGGAAAGCAGATAAAAAGGGGGATGTTTATGATATACTTGTACATGCACTCTTGAGCAGATGATTAAAGTTAGTGCACATGCGCCATTGTTTTTATCTGAAATATGTCTTGAAACAAACATATTTGATAGAAATACAATATATTACAAATTCTGTAGCTATACTGGGGCAAATGCCAACTTTTTATGTGCATAGTATTTGTTTGTCAGAATGCTGTCATTTCTAAGTGCTTTCATAAGACAATCATATTTCCAAGTAATGTACATTCAAGGACCAGAGAATGGTTATGCCAGAATATAATTGGCTTTACATTTGGAATGTCACATCATACATGAGTGTAAGAGGTGTGACACTACTGCTGTAAATAATTTCACATGGGAATTCAATTCATAAGATTATCTGTAATAGCAAAGGTGCATACTGCAGGTTTTCCTCTTTCTGCCAACTGTTCAGATATATGGAATAGGAGTTGTCATTCCTTTGAAGACCATTAAAGCATTCATTTTTTTAGTTACTACACTCACCATTGTAAACATTACCCATATATCCTACCAAGCGTGCAGATGTACACAGCTAACAGCACAAATCCATTGTGGTTATTGATGTGGCTTTTATTATTATTCTGTAGTGACAGTGTAAGTTTCCAGTTTTCATTTGAAATTGGGATACGGTATTTAACATTTTTCAAAAACATACCTGCCGTTCTACAGATTCTAGTATTTTAATCTAAAACAATTATAAACGTAGAATTAAATTGGATTTTTTTGAATGTATATTACCACTTTTAAATCTATTGATTTCATTATACACTCCTTTTTGAGGTGAATTGATGTGTGAACTTATTGAGTTACATCACTGAACATTTTGACAAACTTCTCTGCAATAATTCATTGTAACACTGTTGTTGTGTGAATGAGATCACTGGAGAAAAGTACTGGTAGCTATGAAGCAGCCTCAACATTCAACGTTCGGCAGGCATCACATTGAGGCACTTCTAGTGGAAAGGTCTGGCTAGCCTAAGTTACTCGATATTTTACGTGCTAAACATCAAAGGACAATTCCATATGTACAATGCATCCCCAATGGTTTCTTTGACACTACACACAAACATCATAACTTCTGATTCACACCCACACCATAGACATCTAAATGAATTTTAATCAGCATTGTAATTCAAAGTTGTTGGGAACCTATTGTTCAGAGCTGCATTTTAAATTAAATCTACAATCTATGTTCGGATTCTAAGGTTGGTGGCTGAAGTTATTTGCTAGATGTGCTGAACCCTGAAATCGCTCTAACAAACACAGTTTCATATTTTGACATTATAGAGACCTACTGGTCAGTATGTTTCTTTTATCTTCCTTGGAATTTATAACTTTTTAATCATGTAATTTACCTTATAAGTTCATGATCAAGCTAAGTCGTAATTACAGTATCTTAGGCAGTTCAGTACAGTAGAATATTTCAATACTGCCAGGGAAGATCCATTACTGTTCAAGATGCTTGTTATTGTTACTGAGAAGGGTGGCAAAATAGATTTTAAAAAGTTTATTTCAAAGCTAAATATTGCTTAGCTTGAAAGTAAAATTAGTATGAAGTTTAATCATATTGGGATTATATTATGCAAAGTAATTGGTTCAACTTAACTTTCTCATCATGTGGTTCAACAAATTAACATGTTTTCTGTTCACTTAGTTTTCCATAGAGAAGTTCTGATGGGAATGGTAGTTGGTTTGAAGAATGTCTACATATTACTTCTGAACACTAATAGCTGAGAAATAGATATGTGAAGGAAGGAATCGGAATCCAGGTGATTCCGATTTGGAAATCTTATAATGCTGAGTTTCTGAACATAGAAGCGAACCTGAGGAGTTTGCAGGTTATTTTGACTTTAAAAGCAAAGCATAATCCATGGCACCAAAATCATGAAAACAGTAATGAAAAGCGAAACCACTGGATGAACAAACAAAAGAAAACACGCTGAGATCTGGAATGAAGAAAATATACCTGAATAGAAATAACATTAAATTAAAAAGAAAACATGGAAGAAAGCAACACACACAAAATGCTGGAGGAACTCAGCAAGTCCAGCAGTATCTATGGAAAGGAATAAACAGTTGGTAATTTGGGCCCAGACCCTTCATAAGGATAGATGCTCACCTGCAGAATCTCTTATAGTTATAATTTGGAAGAAAGACTTAGAAGGAAAACAGCAAAATTCTCATAGAAACAAAGAAAATTTGGAAGAGAGGTCAGACTCCTGTCAAGTTCAATGATCTTTAGGCTTTGTCAATTCCCCAATCACCTCCTAGCTTTTGGCACCATTCCCACTCTATCCTCACCTATTTGCCTATCACCCCTCCTCCAACCTGGATCCATCCACCTATCACCTGCCAGCTCTTGTTCCATTCCTTTGGGTGAAGGATGTTGACAATCAAAGCATCAACTGTCTATTTTCCTCCATGAATGCTGCCTGACCCCCTGTGTTCCTCTAGCATCTCATGTGTTGCCCCTGATTCTAGCATTTGCAGTCTCTTGGGTCTTTGTTATCTGAGGAATTGTGAATGGCATTGAATGGCCGTAGGATATATAGGCAACATCCTGATATTGAGTTCTATTAGCATAATCACATGTTAATTTGTTGTTATCAGTTAAAACCATGGTTATCATGCTTATTGGAATACAATATAAAAGTTGCCATATCTCATTTAGAAACACGTATGAAAAATGTCAGTGTTCAGAAATAATCAAATTACTTTCTATCACATAATTTTATCAACATTCATTAGTTCGTTATGTGATGTGTTGTATGATGTTCTTGACTGTTTTTGGCAATTTTTCCTACAGAAGTGGTTTGCTATTGCCTGCTTCTGGGCAGTATCTTTACAAGACAGGTGACCCCAGCCATTATCAATGCTCTTCAGAGTTTGTCTGCCTGGCATCAGTGGTTGCATAACCAAGACTTGTGATATATTCATATGACATCCACCTCCTGCTCTCATGGCTTCACGTGACTCTGGGGGGGCTAAGTAGATGCTACACCTTCCCCAAGGGTGTCCTACAGGCTAGCGGAGGGTGGGAGCGCCTTACATCTCCTTTGGTAGAGATGTATCTCTACCCCGTCACCCAATATCATGATTAAACTTCATATTTTTTTTATTTTCAAGTTAAGCAGAGTATTGGCAGATGGAATTTAATCTGGTTCAAGAACCTAATGGTTGAGGAGCAATCATTTTTCCTGAACCTGCTGGTGTGGGTACTGAGGCTCCTGTACCTTCTTCCTGACAGCAGCAGCAGGAAGAGAGTGTAATCTCTTAATAATAAGAGAACAAGATAGGATAATCTGTCCTGTCCTTCTGCAAACTACCTGCCCCCTCAACCTATCTTTGTATCATCTGCATACTTGGTTGTAAAGCCATTAGTTCTGTCATCCAGATTATTACCATATTATGTGAAATGTATTGGACCCAGCACCAACCCCAGCAGAATGCCATTTGTCACCTGCAGCCAACCTGAAAAGTCTCCCTCTATTCTACTTTCTGTCTTCTGCCAGTCAGTCAATCTTCTGCCCAAGCTAGTATCTTTCCTGTAATACCAGGGCCTCTGTTTAGCAGCCTCTTTGTGTGGTACCTTGTGAAAGGCTTTCTGAAAATCCAAATAAACAACATCCACTGACTCTCCTTTGTCTGTTATTTCCTCAAAGAATTATAACAGATTTGACAGGCAAGATTTCCCCTTAAGGAAAGCATGCTGACTTGAACCTATTTTACCATGGGCCTCCAAGTACTCTGAAACCTAATGGTCTCAAATATCTTGCCAACCACTAAAGTCAGCCTAACTGGCCGATAATTTCCTGTCTTTTCTCTCCCTCTCTTAAGAAGTGGAGTGACGTCTGCAGTTTTCTAGTTCTCTAGAGCCATTCTTGAATCAAATGATTTTGGAGCGATCACTACTAATGCCTCCACAATCTCTTCAGCTACCTCTTTCAGAACCCTGGAGTGTAGTCCATCTGGTCCAGGTGCTTTATCTACCTTCAGATCTTTCTGTTTCAACTGCACTCATTTTTTCTTCCCTGACACTCTCGAATTTCTGGCACGTTGCTCATACCTTTCACATTCGAGACTGATGCAAAATATTTACTTAGTTTGTTCATCATTTCTTTGTTCCCTATTACTACCTTGCCAGCATCATTTTCCAGCAGTCCAATATCCACTCTTGTGTCTATTACTTGTTTTTGGTCAATGAAGAATTTTAAACCTGAGTCAGTGCTTTTTTTATACTAGCTATTGCCCTTCTTATCTTTGCATTTGTATTGCAGTCCTGAAGAACACACAGAAACACATATATAAATTCATACAGCAACAAGAAAAAAACACAGGTTATAAGTGGCCAAGGGAATTGGGTTGAATTGTGTCTAAAAAAATTATTCTTATTCACATATCTTTCTAGAACTCGTGTCAAAACTACACAAACCAGACTATTCTATGGAAGGCCATATGCTCACTGTGTGCATGTCAAAAGAAATACAAAAGGATGTAAAACATGGCCTCTATGTATTTCATAGTTTTAAAACATTCTAGGAGTGCATGAATTTTTTATTAGGATGAAATGCATTTATTTTTGGCATTCAGATAAGGTCAATAACCTGACCAATATTGCTCCTTTATTGCAGTAATCCCTCCCAAAAAAGACAGTTTTAGCTTTTCCCGTTCAGTACATCAAGAACGATTTAAGTATAACCTTGTAGCACCAGACACATTGAGTAACTCTGCTTAAAGCTGAAGAACTGTTATCACATTGGGAATACACTAGTCGCAACTTAAGCTTTGAAAATACTATTTTTTCTATGCTAACTAGGTACTATGATCCATATGGATGGCATGCAAACCAGGGATTTTTCACTGAGCCTTGATACACGTGACAAAAATAAACCAATTATCAATTGTACTTGCATTGAATATTTTGCATCTGTTTCATAATGCCTTGCTATTTTCATATAAAGCAAAATACTATATACTGATTTGGTTCATATTTCTTAAATGTCATTTAATAATCCTTTAGGAAAGCATTGTGCAATAATTGATGAAAGTTCTCCTGTTACCCAATTAAAGGTACAATCGTGCTTGAAAATATATAGTTGAACACCCTCACGCTCGCTCCCTACTGTACTTGTGATGTTTACTTCTTCATCTCTTCCAATCATTTCCTGCTTGCTTACTTTTGTGAATCCTGACTAGTGATCCTATTATGCCGTATAAGTATTCTTTTATTCAATGTCACTGTTTCTCCCTTTTCCATCAAGGTCCTGAGGATTACTATTCTGTGCATTTTTTGAGTATTTGGAATAATAGATCATATTGATTTGGGACTCTCATTTTTGGACTTGGAGATTCCTACGATGTGCTTGAAAATCATGTCAAGTCTATTGCCACACACACATGCATGTGAACAATGATAAACTTCAGAAATAAAAACAAAATTAGGCAGTGTTAAAAAGGTTGAGAGTGTTACGTTGTAGAAATAAACATGGAACTGTGCCGTTGTCTGTCTGTAGCACTAGAATTTTGAGTATACAATGAAATGAAAACATCAGATTTATTCAGCAGTCAGTCCCCATTCCAGTTCCAGAATACAATTTAGCTAATGGAGAGGAAAACTTATAGTAGACTCTACCTCATGCCACTATAGAGCATGGTTGCAACATTATCTATTGTGAAAAGTTGTCAGTTTGGTTTGATGCTCTTTTCTTTCCAAACAGTAAATTTGCTGCTGCAAGCTAAGGTAATTATTAAGATTTGACAGATTTTGAACTGCTTGTGAATAATAAAAAAAAGATGAAACATTGATGATTTTATTCTTTATCCTTGATTTTCCTATTTTTAATAAAGAAAGGTAAGAATGATGTTGAAGTTGTCTAACACAAAAATAAGTCATGGTATCCAAAAATGTTTTTACAGTCACAGAAGTAATTCTGAAGTTACTGAAACAGGTTCTTTGGGCCCATCAAGTCTGTGCTGATCATCAATCATTCATTTACACTCATTTCACATTAATCCCATTTTGTATTTTCCTCATATTCTTATCAACACCACACAGACTCTACTATTCACTACATAATAGATATTTTACAGTGGCCTATTAAAGTACCAACCAGCTTGAGGGCGGAAACGGAGGAAGCTCCCGACATCAGGATTGAATCTGAGTTTCTGGTGCTGTGAGTGAATGGCTCAATCAGCTATATTACAGTGTGTCACACTGAGGACACTGTTATGGAATAGGGAAGTATAATGTATAATTTTCACACAATAAGTTCATCGAACACTAGGAAAAAAAGTTTGCTTATCTTCTTTAAAGAGTAGAAAACACTAGAAATGAACAACAGGAGCAAGAAGCAAGGTTAACATCTCAGATGGGTGACTGGATTTGCCCAAGTTGCAGAATATTTCCAGCATTCATTCTTTTTATTTCAGATATCCATCATCTGTGGTTATTTTTGCTTTTCCACAACTGTTTTAACCTTGGTTGATAAATGTTACCTTGGCCATAAGGAGATGTTCTCTTTGAATAGTGGCATGTTATCTTAATGCCTTCTCAGAAGGCAGATGGCCCTTGGTTCAACAGCTCTTCAAACATGGAACATTAATGTGACAGTCTAAACTATATGTTGTTGTCTGTGAGGTGGGCTTTGATCCCACAACTGCCAGTATACAGAAAAAACTGCTTGTAATGAATCGAGGGTAATACTTGCCTGTGTTAAATACTAGGTGCAGTTTTAATGCTCCATGAACTGGGTTACTTTATATTTTAATAAATTAGGTCTAGATCTTCAGCATTTGAAGGTGAATTTTGTAACAACAAAAAAGAAAGGAATTGAGCTTATGCTGCTCATTCTGTTCCTTGTCAGTGGATAGTCACATTTTTCCATCTTGCTCATTCTGTGGGATTGTAATTTACAGTTTTGTGGTCCAATTTATTTTGCTTTGACAATAAAACTTGCTTGTTAAACAAAATAGAATTTGTCTTCATTCCATGAATCAAAATCCTAAAATAGTTGCTGTTGAATAATTGTGCACAGTGAGCTTTTCCTATTTATTTAATATTGTCTGCAGTTCTATTACAGTGATAGATGTAATCGTGAGTTTATTATACCTATACTCGGAAATGGGGTCAAACAGCATGTCTGTGGATCTTGCAGCTTCTCTGACCTACATTATACTTGTCTCCAGCAGGGTTCAAAGTCAGCTTAAGTAACAGAATCATATCAACTTGTTCCAGTACTGCAGAAACTCAACAAAATTTAAGGCCCAAATGCTAACCATATGAGATTAAAGCTATCGAACAGGGGTGTAGGTGTGGTTTTGAATGTCCACTTTGAAATACTGTGAAAATGTTCTCTAATGTTGGAATGTGCCATTTATCAGTGGTACAATTAAGCCCAAATTCAAGTTTAATTGCTGTTCAACCGCACATGAATACAGCTAAACAGAACAGTGTCACTCTGGGGCCAAGGTACAAAACACAGTATCAAAGTCATGCACAGCACAAGGCGTACGGACCACATACAAGACAGCAGTAAAATACAGTCACACACAAAAAGACATAGTCCAAGTCCCTGAGTCCTTGATTGTTGCAGCAGTGCTCAGTGAAACACGGTACATCTTGTCTTCTGCTGAGGGAACACTGGAGAGCAGCACTGACTTCTGCATGGACATCACGCCGCACAGCCTCCAGTGGAGCATACTGACTGCGACGCCTCTGACCAGGGTGGCTGCAAAGAGGCAACACCGCGGTTTAAGGGCTAATCCTCATTATGACTGAGTCTACGCAGCTCCTCCGCTGTTCACTAATGAAACGATGAATCGAACCTGCAGTAAAGAACCTGCAACATTACCAATGTCCAATACAGCAATAAAGAAGGCAGAGAGTTATGTCATGTTTTGAATTTACTTTGTCAATTGTATATCCTGGTGGTGACAGTAGCAAATTAATGTACAACTCTATGTACTAATGAATAGTCTTGGTCATTGCTTAATAATGCAGTCTTGAAGAAATAAAGGAAGAAAGGAGAGCCAAGAGATTCGATTAAGGCATATTCACCGTTGTTAACTTTGAAAAGCTCAATTAAATGTATGATGCCTTGGGCCCTGTGCAATAAAATTTGTTGTGATGGTCCCTCAATTAAAAATGTTTAATAGCTCACCAGCATTTGAATGAAACCTTCCAGGTGTTCAAGAATTCCCATGCTGATAGTTCATTGTAGCAGGAAGTTAAATTTATAAGAGGGTTAGAAGGACAATTTGTGTCTTTGTTTTGACATATTCTTGGCTAAAATTTGTATTAGAATTGAACCAAAAACAGTTGCTTTCTATTATTCTTGCTGTTGGAATGTGTTGGATAGAAGTTAGGGATGGTGTGAAATTGTACACTCAAACAAAAAATGCAGATATTCCTGAATACATTTGTTGGCTTTTTACAGTTTTTGAACATGATCAGATTAACTGAAGTCAGTAACTTTAATTTGCAAATTCATTTGCTCTGCACTCGATGGATTTTTGAATTGACTCCGAATGAATGGAAACTCTATTTGTAACTTTAAAATAATTGTGGCCTGCTTGAACCTATTTTGTGCATAACCTGTACATTTTAAAGTCTCAATTTAATGCAGGCATGTTCTTTTGTGGACTGAAAAATGAACTATGTGATGAAATAAGTCACTGCATCTAGCCCACGCTGTAGTAATGTGGTTGGTCTCAGTTATTGTGTGTTAAGTTGTTACAATTAACTTCAAGTCTTGTGGGGTCAGGCAAGTAATACAGCCATGGTTCCTGCTTCTTTTGCAGAGTAATAATCCCTCAACCACAAAATAGCTATTCTTTATAAGAAACTGGTTTTGTTTAGATGTTGACAAGCAGCAACTCTCAGTATCTACATTATCACATGAAAGTAACAACTAGAGCTATTGGCATATTTGAAATTGCACAATCTGTACCTTGAGGAGAGAAGTTAAAACAAAAAGGAGAAAATTCTTATGCAGAAAGCACATAATGTTCATTGCCCTACTTCTCTGTTAGCCTCAAACCCTTTCTGTAAACTGCTTTAGCCATTTTGTCTTGTTAAGCTACACCATTTGTAATGTTTTGTCCCGTGCCGAGTTTTGACTTCAACTGTCTCTCCAGCAAAAGATAATTTATTTCACTTGTGCACTGTTCCAAAGATCTGACCTTTTCTCCATCCATTTTCTGCTGAATTTCTTGTGTGAACTTTTGTCATTTCAAATTTGATTATTATAACACGTATTAACCCCATTCTCACCACTAATTACCACTTACCCAAAATCATGCAGTAAATATTCAATGAAGTCTACCATTAACCAGAAATTGCCTTTCTGACATGCTTGTCAGCTGTGATACAGTGACCGTACTATAGCTTCTAGGTCAAAAGTTTGTGGTTACTCGTCCCATCTATATTACTTCAGTACTTAGGGAATGCTCAACAGTTAGTGGTATCTTCTTTTAGATTAGACCTTAATTCAAATCTCCATTTTCTTTCTTAGATTCCCTGAAAAAAATTAATCTTTCTCTCAACCTGTAATCCCTCAAAACCTTTGTTTGAAATAGGTCTTTGTGGCTATTTGTTATAAACGATTGCATACACTGCTTCTATAGTACAATATTAACTAAATTTAAGAAGGAATTATCTATCTGTAGATTATTTTAAATTAAGAGATTCAAGATACGTGGGATTTTTGGAAGAAAGTGGAGTCAAAGTAGTAGATATGTCATGATTTTATGGAATGGGGAAGCAGCAACAAGGGCCTGGAAGGCCTACTCCTGCTTCCATTTCTTTTGTTTAGGACGTCTTGAAGATTTTAAAGAGATTATATAATTTCTTTATTTTTTGACTGCTTGTTATTGATGCAGTGATTTAAAATGTGTGCTCTCTGCAGTTAATTCCAGTGTTTGCCCTAACCTTCTCTGGATGTTGGTCTAGATTTGGTTCTTCTCCCATGCACCTGACTCTGGCACCTGTCCTTTTCCTTTTCCCTTTCCATTGTTCTACCGTCAGTGTCAGAGCCTTCAGTTGATTCAATATATTTGTGTAAAGTTCCTTTCTTAATCTGTGAACCTCTTTTTCTACATTTGAAATTATCTCTTCATTCCTTTCCTAGTTTACTCCTTTGTAGTCAGTGGCTTGTATCTGCATATGAAACACCTAGGTTTATTATCTAAGTGATGCAGGTTATTGACCAGTTGAAGGATATTGTAAGAAATCGGCAAATAATTTTATAAAAATAACGTATCTGTAGAACTCGGCCCTGTCCATTGCATAATGCTTCTTGTGTGATATTTTGACATCATGTTTTGGCATCATATATGTGAAATATTCTTGACCTATTTTTGCACTTGCATGATTATGAAATAACTTTCTTAATACTCCTTTTTACAAATTTCTTAAAGCGCTAATCTGAAAATTTATTTTAAAGAAAAGACTAACCCATCTAAATAATTCAAAATGTTTTATTTTCTAAATGTTATGCTATCTTTCATTTACTTTTTCAGAACAGGCGATGAATGCTTCAACAAAACAGGCTTCATCCAACCCACTGCTGAGATTTAACATGGGCATTTGAACTTTTCTTAGATGTTTCTAGTCATCAGAAAATTTAGATACTGTAAACTTGTATTATAAAACTGCTATCTTGGAATGGAAGGTTAGGTACATTGGTATCTCCCACCACCAGCACCCTGCTAGTCTGAAACAAATTGCAGATTGAATGCTTGACTGTTGGCACTTCTCCTTGGAAGAGCTAGATTGATTCAACTCAGGAAGCTTGTCAATCAGATATGTAATAATAATATGAATAATATGGATAGGGCTTTGTTCTGCAGATACGTTATTTTTATAAAATTATTTCCACTACAGGAAGGACATGGAAAACCATAGAAAAGGTGCAGAGGAGATTTACAAGGATGTTGTCTGAATTGGGGAGCATGCCTTATGAGAATAGGTTGAGTGAACTCGGCCTTTTCTCCTTGGTGTGACAGAGGATGAGTGGTGACCTGATAGAGGTGTGTAAGATGATGAGAGGCATTGATTGTGTTAATAATCAGAGGCTTTTACCCAGGGCTGAAATGGCTAGCACAAGAGGGTAGAGTTTTAAGGTGCTTGGAAGCAGGTATAGAGGAGATGTCAGGGGTAAGTTTTTTATGTAGAGAGTAGTGAGTGCGTTGAATGGGCTGCCGGCAGTGGTGGTGGAGGTGGAAACAATAGGGTCTTTTAAGAGACTCCTGGATGGCTGCATGGAGCTTAGAAAAGTAGAGGGCTATGGTAAAACCTAGGTAGTTCTAAGGTAGGGATATGTTTGGCACAGCTTTTGTGGGCCGAAGGGCCTGTATTGTATGTTTTCTATGTTTCTAAGTAGAACTCTTGTCTTCTCTGTTATTTTCGGATACTTTCATAACATACTTTACACTAACTCTAAGATCACAATATAGTAAATGTGATTTATATTGAGCAGACAGAAATTCTCCTTGTGCAGATTTCTCAATAGGTTTTCTGATTATTGATCTTAAGGATAAGAGAGATGCTGGTATTAACTGCTGATCTCTGGTAGGTCATAAGCTGAAATGCGCCTATTTTTAAAATCATAAATAAAAGTAAAAGTAATGGTAATGCAGGTCAACCAGAGTCTATTGAGAAGGAGAAGCTGATTAAAAGTTTCAGATCAGTGACCAAAGTTGATTTTCAATTGATACTTTTGAACTCAATTCTTGGTTATAGATGTTGAAAGGAAAGACAGTTTTAAATAGCTATTCCTAGTTTTTAAGATACTGACAGAAAATGTAGTGAAGATATTATAGGGAAGTAATTTTATGAGTTTAACACAATAATACGAAGGAGATCACATTCAAACCTGGCTGGTGTGTGGCTTACAGTGTGCTGGTATTCTTGCACCTGCTGTCCTTGTACTAAGAAGGTGGCAGCGCAAGTTGTTGTAGTAGGTACAATGAAAGTTTTCCCACTGAACTTACAGGTCAGTGAAACACTTGGGTTAAATGTCCCAATCACTACTTGTAATGTTTGCCTTATTTCTCTGGTAGTTCAGCTGAAGTTAATGGTGGGTGGATTAAGTACATCCTAATTTTAAATCTCTTCATCTGTGGCCACCACCTATGGCTTAAGGCCACTCCCCTCCTCAGCCTCCAGTGTGTGACTTGGACACACACACACACACACACACACACACACACACACACACACACACACACACACACACACACACGCACACACGCACACACGCACACACGCACACACACACACACACACACACACACACACACCCCCCCCCCCTTGATCATTGGAAACCATAGATGCAGGCCTCGCATTATCATTGCATTTTTGTGGCCACTATGTGACTTGGTTTCTGAAAATGTTACTGAACTCATGGGATATGCACCTAGACCTGGTTTAATATGTAGCTTTTCTTTCGTGGTCACAGGGTCAATCAGCATAGAAACAGACCGTTCAACCCACTATATGCATGCCAGTCACCACAGTGTTATGTTTTATATATATTATGTTGCATAAACCCATCCATACTAATCCCATTCATCAACTTTTCTATGCCATCGTGATTCGTATGCTCACCCATATAGTTATTAAACATCACAAGAGTAACTCCCTCAGGTACCGCATTCCAGATTCCAGCTGCCACAGAATTCACTCAGCTCTGTTTGTGATCTTATAGGGAATACGCTGAAAGTTCTGTTGTGGGCTTATCATGTCTGAAGTTGACCTGAACCAGGAAAATGCAAAGTGGGAGCCAGAATGAGGGTGCAGCAGGTGGGAAGACGGAATCATATGTAGAAAATGGAGTTGTAGGTTGTTTAGCCACACAGTCATAATTGCAAAGCGATTAGAACAGGGGGCTAAGCACCTGTACTGATGGAGATTGTGGAGGAGATGCTGTTGCCAATCTGAACTGAATGGGGTCTGCAAGTGAAATCAAGGATCCAATTGCACAAGGGGGCATTGAAGCCAAGGTTTTGAAACTTATTGATTAGTTTTGAGGGGATGATAGTGTTGAATACTGAGCTATGCTCCATAAAGAGCATCCTGATGTACGCTTCTTTGCTGTCCAAATGTTCCAGGGTTGAGTGAAAGGCCAATGAGATAGCATCTGCTGGGGACTCGTTTCATGGTAAGCAAATTGGAGTGGATCCACGTCACTTCTGAGGCAGGAGTTGATATATTTCATCATCAATCTCTCAAAACACTGGATTTGAGTGTTTTAAGACTCAAATCCTTCACTGTGGATGTAAGTGTTACTGGATGATAGTCATTGAGGCAGTTACAATGTTCTTCATAGGTCCTGGTGTAATTGAAGCCTGCTTGAAGTAGATGGCTACCTCAGGCTCCTGAAATGAGAGGTTAAAGATCTCAGAAATCACTCCAGCCAGTTGATCAGTGTAGGACTTTAGTATTTGGCCAGTTACCCCTTCTGAGCTGGATTCTTTTCGTGAGTTCATCCTCCTAAAGGATGCTCACACATTGACCTCAGAGATTGAAATCACAAGATCATCGGGGCTTTTGGGAATTTATGATGGTTCCTCCATGGTTTTGATAGTCACAGCGAGTACAGAAGGCGTTAAGCTCATCTGGAAGTGAAGCCCTATTGTTGCCTATGTCACTTGATTTTACTTTATAAGAGATGATAGTATTCAAGCCCTGCCACAACAGTTGAGCATCCTTTGTTGATTCTAGTTTAGTCTGGAATTGCCACTTCGCCCATGAGATCGTTTTCTGGAGATTATACCTAGACCTCTGGTATCTCTCTTGGCTGCCAGACTTGAATACCTCTGGCTCTCAGCAGATTGTGGATCTCAGGGCTTCTGGTTGGGGAAGACTGAATGATTTTCTAGGGACACAGTCATCTACAATTACTTTAAAGTAAGGTCTCCCAAGAGTTAATACGAATACAACAGATATGTAGACAAACTGCTGTAGGGTGCAATATTCCTGGTGTAATAGTAATAGCAGATTAGTATTAGTGTTAATATACAATGAGATCTTAGAGTACAATGTTGATTGTTCCCTGAAAATGGTGACATATTTTAGGGTGGTGGAGAAGGTATTTGCTTTTCATAAGCCAAGGTGTTGTGTGTAATAATTGAGAGATCAGGTTCAGAATTCAGAATCAGGTTTATTATCACCAGCCTGTGTCGTGAAATTTATTAACTTAGCAGTAGCAGTACAATGCAATACATGATACTATAGAAAGAAAGAAAGAAAGAATAAATAAATCAGTCAATCAATTACTATAAGTATGTGTGTGTGTGTGTATGTGTATGCATATTAAATAGATTAAAATAGTGCAAAAACAGAAGCAATGTATATTTTTAAAAAAGTGAAGTAGTGTTCATGTGTTCAATGTCCATTTAAGAATCTTGGCAGAGGAGAAGAAGCTGTTCCTGAATCGCTGAGTGTGTGCCTGCTGGCTTCTGTACCCTCTTCCTAATGGTAACAATGAGAAGAGGGAGTGGCCTGGATGATGTGTGTCCTTAATAATGGACGCCGCCTTTATGAGACACCACTTCTTGAAGATGTCTTGGATACTACAGAGGCTAGTACTCAAGATGGAGCTAACTAATTTTACAACCTTCTGTAGCTTCTTTCAGTCTTGTGTAGTAGCCCCCCCCCCCCACCACCATACCAGACAGTGATGCAGCCTGTCAGAATGCTCTCCATGGGACATCTACAGAAGTTTTCGAGAGTTTTAGGTGACAAACCAAATCTCTTCAAAACTCCTTTTTTTTTAATTGAATTTTCAAATGGTTACACAAGGAAAAAAAATTGTCAACCCTTCCCCCCTCTCCTTAACCCCTCCCCCTAACATATCACTGTAAAAAGAGAAAAAAAAGAGAAAAAGGAAGAAAGAAGAAAGAAAGAATGCCTGTATATTGGAAGATCCCTACATGCTCCATGGAGTTCATAATAGCTTTAGTATATATATTTATTTCTTTCCCCAAATAACCAATAATTTTATCTTCGGAGCACCTATATATTTAATCCTATCTTTTGTAAATAAGGGTGCCAAATTTTCAGAAATATTTCGTATTTATCTCTTAAATTATAAGTAATTTTTTCAAATGGAATGCAGCTAAAAGCTATATCTATTTTCATTTTCTTAATGTATGTTAAAATTCTTTTTCTTTTCACCGGTCCATTAAGCCCATTAACATTAAAACTTTAAAAATTCAGTAAATTAGTCATTATTTTTAACA
The DNA here is from genome assembly GCF_048418815.1 of Hemitrygon akajei. Lineage (NCBI taxonomy): Eukaryota > Metazoa > Chordata > Chondrichthyes > Myliobatiformes > Dasyatidae > Hemitrygon > Hemitrygon akajei. The sequence goes on along the minus strand of NC_133125.1, from coordinate 21,192,623 downwards.
GGGTTACTCCAGTCTATAGTAATACCTAACTTTTCATCTTTCGTAGTACCTTGGGGAATCTTTTTAAAATTCTCCGTGTTGCTATGTGTCTCTCCCCCCCCCCCCGATTGTCCAGGCAAAGAAAAAAAGATTAAAGAACAATAGATTGTAAAGAAAAAAGATAACAAGATACCCCCCTACTAATGTTGTGAATAAAGAAAAAACACAACATTACCCCCCCTCCGTTGTACGGGTCATGGCAATCGCCATGATTACACACGTGAATCCTGTAGAAATCGATCCGAAGTTCCCCCAGCTCCCCCGTAACATAAAAAAGTATATATAAGAGAAGAAAAAAATAATATCACTACTCTTGATTAATATTTCTCAAATTTTTACCTTTCTCCCCCTGTATCATATAATTAAGAATATATTTAAATATTCTTCTGTCCTTAAACATCCATCAACTCCATTCACTGTCCCTGTCTTCATCTTTAATTCGTTACACTTTTAAATCTTTGGCTGTGGTTAGCGAATATTTGGGAGTTCTTGTGCAAATTCTTCCGCATCCCGATAATCAGTAAAAGATCTTCTTTTTCCGTCATCCAAAAAAATTATCAGGGTTGCCAGGTGGCGCAATATAAATTTATAACCCTTTTCCCATAAAACTTTTTTCGCTGGGTTAAATTCCTTCTTTCTCTTCAAAAGGTCATAACTTATATCAGGATAGGAAAGAACCGTTTTCCCTTCTATCATCAATGGCCCGTTTCTCTTTCTGGCACGTTGGGCAGCTGCCTTCAGGATCTTTTCTTTATCTTGATATCTTAAGCATTTTATCAAGATTGATCGTGAGTTTTGATCAACTTGAGGTCTTGATCTTAAGGCTCTGTGAGCCCTTTCAATTTCAATTAACTGGGTTCTTTCTTCCATTTCCAAAATTTCCGGAATCCATTTTTGAAAAAAATTTATTGGATCCTGTCCCTCTATACCTTCTTTAAGTCCAACAATCTTAATATTATTTTGTCTGTTAAAATTTTCAAGTACATCCACTTTTTCCAACAACTGTTTTCTTTCTGATGTCCAGGCAGAAATATTATCTTCCATTTTATTCACTCTATCAATGGTGTCTCCCATTATTTCTTCCAAGTTTTTAATTTTCTTGTCCATTTTGTCCTGTCTTTTCATCATTTTATCAAACATAATCTTCATATTTTTAATGTCTTTTTTTATTACTTTTAGTGCTTTTAATTCATGCACTATTTGCACCAAAGATTTTTTTATGTCTCCAATATCACCTCCAACCTCTTCCTGTTGCTCTTCTTCGTTTGTCTCTTCGTCTTCGTCTGATTTATCCAGAGAATCTGATTCCACCTCATATTCACTTTCACTTTCAGTTCCAATCATAGCTGGGATTTGTAGTTTGGGTTGCTCGTGTTTGCGCATGCCCCTTCCTTCATGCATGCGCAATTCCTGTTGCTCTTTTTTTTGTGGAAACGGTTGATGTTGCCGCAGTTTCTTGTTCTGTATCACCAGAGGTAAAATGCACTTGAGCCCGAGGCTCTTTCATGGCTGCTGGCCTTGATTCTTTTCCAACTTGTGTTATCTTCAAAGTAGTAGTTTTCTTCTGCTTCTGTTTAGGAGACATATCTTAAGACAATCCTGAGTAGTTTATAAGTAATTTTTAAAAAGTATTTACTAACTTTTCTTCACTTAAACATTATTTTACTGATTTTTTACGGGAGAGCTGGATTTCCACGTCTCGATCCTACGTCATCACGTGACGTCCTCCTCTTCAAAACTCCTAATGAAATATAGCCACTGTCTTGCCTTATATATAGCTATATCAATATGTAGGCACCAGGTTAGATCCTCAGAAATCTTTACTTATTGAAGTTGTAGGAAACAATGGTTAGGCTGCTTGTGGAGTATTGTGTCTAATTCCAGTTTCCACACAACAGGTAATGCTAGAAAGAGTGCAGATATAGTTCACAAGGATGTTGTCTAGAACGGAAGGCTTAGTTACAAGGAGAGACTGGATTCACTTGGTTGGGGGTGGGGGTTGAACTTAAAGAGGTTTGTAAAATTATAAGGGGCATAGATAGGATAGAGATTCTTTTACTTAGGGTAGGAGAATCCAAAACTAGAGGACATCAATTTAAAATAAGAAGAGAGAATATGTAAAGGAGATCCAAGAGGGATGTTTTTTGCATGGATGGTGATAGTTCTATGGAGCGAGCTGCTAGAAGAAGTGGTGGAGGCAGGAGGCATTACAACTTTTAAAAGGCATTTGGACAGGTACTTGCATAGGGAAGGAATAGAGGGGTGTGGGAAGATGCTATCAGTATAGGTTTGCAATGTGGTTGACATGGATGTATCATCCAAAGAGCTAGCTTCTGTGCTCTACACCTCTTATAACTATGTTTTATAACCTGCAAATCTCAGTTATTAATAGGTAAAATTTTTTAGCTATTATAATTAGTTTGCTTGTGATCTTCAACATATTTTGTAAAAAAACTTTAATAGACTCATTAATTTCAAAAAGGTAGAGAAATTAATAAGATTATTGAGGCTAAATATGGCTTACACTTGGGCTGCAATATGATATGTGTATATCACACAACTGTTTTTTTTTAAAAAACAAGCTATCTTAGCCAGCATTCTGCCTGATCTATCTATCAATGTGTACTTGTTCATAATGACTTGCCACTTTCTGAAATGGTGCTAAAGAATTCTTATGTTTGGAAAGAAAGCAGAACTTAAGTTTTGCAAGATTTTTACATTCACTGGTTTACAACTTACCACAGGAGAAAATAAAGTATTTGCATTTCTCATTTTAATGTTCATCATTAATTATTTATGATGATTAATAAAACTGAAATCTAATTGGTAGAAGATGCTCTAATCCAGACTTTCTCATTGTCATATGCATCTAGTGCATTCTTAAAATTGATGGTCAGATAAATTACAAATGCATTAAGCATTCATTTAAAAATTGATTTTTGTACTTTATGTAAAGCTCATAGCTTCTTAGCTTCTTTATCTATTTCCCCCTTACATTAGCCAAATGGACAAAACTGATTAATGAACGTTAACTGCAGAATTAACTGGTAACAGAGCTTGGTTATTTATTTGACTTGAACGTATGAAGTGGCGGCTTTATCTAATTACTGTGTCCAAGTTACAATTACACCAGAAAGGTCAATCTGGTTGTCACCAATTAGAGAAGGAAAGGCTACATTTATGGGTCTGCAAAACAATTAAGTACATTTTTATGCTGTTCTCGTCAGTCTTAAACAATTTTCCAAGAGAAGTAAGTCCAATCTGCCTTCTTATTGCACCATGCTCAATAGTTGCTGCAAAACAGATGTAACCATAAGTACTTTTTGTTAATTGATGAAGCGACCATCATATTTAATCACATTGTTAAAAGTTCATGTTGAACTGGATGCACCTCTGTATCATCACAATGTTTTCAATGGTACGAGATTATTAACGGTAGTTGAATTTAATCGGCATTCAGACTTCATGTGAATGTGACCCTCAAAATTGAATCTACCAGTCTCTTAATTACTGAATAAAGGGAAAGTGATACTGGACCTAAATTTCAGACAGGTTAAGATTGTAAATTTAAGTCCTTACCATCTGTTAAATTTAGTACCATTCATTTTGTAATACGCACTTGTAATACTTCAGTTCTTCACTATTAAAAAGGAGTCTTGACTGACTGATATCTTAAAAAGCTTGCAGACGATACAAAGATAAGTGGAGGTGCAGGTAGTGTTGAGGAAATGGAACTTACATAAGAATTCAGACAGATTTTGAGAATGGGCAAAGAAATGGCAAATAGAAAACAGTGTATGGAAGTGTATGGTCATGCACATTGGCAGAAGGAAAAAAGGTGTAGACAATTCTAAATGAGAAGCGAATTCGGAAATCAGAGGTGCAAAGGCACTTGGGAGGCCTTGTGCAGGATTCTCTAAACGTTAACTTGCAGATTGAGTTGGTAGTAATGAAGGCAAATGCAATGTTAGCATTCATTTCAGAAGTACTTGAGTATAAGAGCAAGGATGTAATACTGAAGCTGTATAAGGGCTGTTGAGGCCTCATTTGGAGTATTGCGAGTAGTTTTGTGCCCCTTATCAGGATGTGCTGGCATTGGAGAGGGTCCAGAAAAGGTTCACGAGAATAATCCTGGGAATGAAAGGGTTAACATGGTGTATGAGGAGCTATTGATGGCTCTGGGCCTGTACTCACTAGAGTTTAGAAGAATGACGGGGAGGTCTCATTAAAAGATACTGAATATTGAAAGGCCTCGATAGAATCCAGTATGTGGGAGTCTCGGACTGGGACACAGCCTCAAAGTAGAAGGACATCCCTTTAAAACAGAAATGAAGAGGAATGGTGAGGAACAAAGGGTGGTGAAACTGTGGAATTCATTGCCACAGGCAGCTGTGGGGGCTAAGTTATTGGTATATCTAAAGTGGAGTTTGATAGGTTCTTGGTTAATAAGGGTATCAAAGGTTACAGGGAAAAGATAGGAAAATTGGGTTGGGAGGGTTAATAAATCAGCCATGGTAGAATGGTTGAGAAGAATTGATGGGCTGAATGGCCTAATTCCATTCTTATGACTTGTGGTCTTAATTGGGCTTATAGTTAATAGTGTTAATGCAGGAATTGTAATTTACTTACTTTGCTGGGGTGTTGTGGAATATCTTCATTCTGCATGTACTGCCACAAGCATTGCATTGTTGTACGTATTGATTGTATGTCAACAAACCTGTCCTTGGTCAGCAGTATTTATTTCTTTATTGGAGTCTGTATATGTTCCCAGTTCTACAAGGTGTGTTTGTTTAGAAACCTTGAGCGAGATTCCAATCATAATGGATGTAATAAATGTTCTAAAATGCTTTGCATGTCTCTGGGAGTTGTCACTTTTGCTAAATGCATCTGACCTTGTATTAATTCTTATTATCATCTGTTTCTGTACAGTAAGATGGATATGTGTGGACAGGGTAACAACTAGTGTTTCAAGTCATCAGAAACCTTTCTGTCTTCATAGATGCTGCCTGACTTGTGGAATACTTTTCAAACATTTTTATTTCAGATGCACAATATCTACGTATTTTTTGCTTTCCCATTAATTGCAGGTGTTCACTTTATTCACCAGATATTTCTGTCCTATATGCAACTGAACAAAAATCATGCCGTTTTAAATAAAAGTTACTCTTGGGCAAATTGCACAGAACAAAGTTCTTGAAAACTGCAATAAATTATGTGTAATTTGTTGTACTGGTGTTAGCTGAGGAATGGATATTAACCAGGACACAGAGAATTTCCTTGCTCCTCAAATGTGCCTTTGTCAGTGCTACAGTGAGGTGTCAATCTTGGTCAGATCTCTATTATCTGGAACGAGGCTTGAACATATTATCTTCTCAGCTACAGACATTAGTGTTAATCCATTAAAGCTTAATGAGCACTTCTTTGATATATTGGCTTAGAAATTCTTCTATGTGCTAAAATATATTAAAGTAACGGTGTGTTAAAGACCTGAGCCTGTGTCATTTGAGACTGTGGGGAATGATATTAATAAGTAATAATGTGCCATGTGTGATATGTATTAGAACAGAGAATACTAGGCCTTCTGAATGTAATCATGGAGAAACTGTACATTAGTTCCAAGTCATATAAGAAACACAAACCTTGGTGTGCAGTTTCCTGCACTAGCACAATTATTTCAAATTGAGCCACTTGGGGAAGGCTTGTCCCTTGATTTGTGGATGGATGATAGTAACAGATATGCATTGGTGTCATCAGCACTTTCCACCAAGAAAGAGGCAAATTTAACTGAAGATGAAAAACATCTGAGCCATCAGTGAAGACTGCAAGTGTGACTTCACTGCCTAACTCCTTGTAAGCAAAATTTGGGCAGAAACGAGATCTAAAAAAGTTGTTACTTGATTCTCTCCCATCGTCTCTCAACCTTTCAGAGCAGCAGAATTCACTTTATCAACAATTTTATCAATGATTTGTTTTTATACTAATGTTGAGTTACATCGTGCAGTAGATAAAGTGTTGGGAGTTCCCTTTCAAATCAGATCACTAATGGTAGTTAATTTTGAGTAGGTTAGCAATTCCATAAGGAAAACAAGTACTGCAAGTAAAAATGTTTGTAGCTGAAATTATAATAGTAAAGTTGCTTAATTACATGTGTTCTTCTCTTGCCCATAGGTTAATTGGTCACTAGATTTTGCTTTCTTTCTCTCTCTCTGCCTATCGCTATCTCTCTTTATCTCTATCTCTATCTCTGTCTATCTCTTTCCTGCTTATTATCATTGCTGTATTGTATCTTTGTCCAAACATTTAAAATCAGGATGACCATTGGGATAAGATGTGCACAAGGTTATCTTATTAATCTTATAAATAGGAGTATTTAGAGGGTGAGAATATAGAATGTGAGGCTGCAAAATGCAAAGCCAAAAGGCATGCCGAGTAGCTGAGGCTCGATTTGGAGCACTTTCACTCCAAGAGCTAAAGCTGATCCAATGTGACAAATATTGATATAGATAAGGATGACTGATCACGTTAGTGAAATTCAAGAGTACAATACTATGAGCTCCACAGAAGATGAGAACAAATTCCTCAACCTTGTTTTGACAGGAGTTAGAATATATCAGAAAAGGAGTGGGAAGAAGAATTAAAGTAGCAGGTGACTGGAAGCTCAGGGCTCCCCCTGTGGAATGAACGCAAGTGTTTCACAAAGTGATTACCTAATCTGTATTAGATTTCTCCACATGCAGTTCTTGAATGCAGTACACAAGACTGAAATCATTGCTTCACCTGGAAAAACTGTGGCGAGAGGGAAGCAAATATGTAGGGAAATTGAAGATTTGTGTTGGAATAATAAGATTGTAACAATCAGTAATTTTAATTGCCCAAATAGTGCCAGAGAATGCCATAGTGCAAAGGGATTAGGTGGGGCAGAATTCATTATGTGTGCCCAGGAAGGTTTTCAAAAGCAATATATGTTGATATATTGCTTTTGAAAAATGAGAGAATGGGCAACACTTGACCTTCTATTGTGAAATGAGGCCGGACAAGTGAGCTTGTTGGAACTAGTGACCATAATTCACTTGGATTTAAAATAGTTTTGGAAAGAAATAGAACTGGCCCACAAAGTTAAAGTTCTAAATCAAGACAGGACTAATTTTGAGGGCTATGGACAGGAACTTACAATTCATTCCTAGGTCTAATGAGGGGTCTTCAACGTGAAACATTAACCAGTCCCACAGATGCTGCCTGTCGTGCTGTGTATTCACAACATTTTTAAAATCTGTTATCAGAATCTTAGCTGGACTTACGTTGAAAATATTTGGGCCAATTTGTTTAGTTTCTTTGCTCATAACTTCCTCCCTGGATTTTAATTCTATGGTTGCTTTTCCTAACCCATATCTTTGCACAGCTTATCATCATACCTCCCGTGGTCCCCTTCCTAGCCTCCCTTTATGCTAGCAGCCTCTTTCTGCAGATCATTGTACAGTTAGCTGCTTCAAGCTCCATGCCAATTTTCTTGTCATGGTCATTACACTCAGTTTCAATGTTGTGTGACAAATTTCCTCCATGATGAAAACTTAGTTCACTTCTCCGAGACTGATTTGTGACATGCTCATTTAATTTCGCTCTTCGAACATCCTTTATGGTCCTCAGTAATGACCCTGCCTCATTTTGGAGGTGATTATTGACTTTTCAGTGTAATTATCAACAATGTGAAGCTGTTATCAGGAAGATCAATCAATTGAATTATTCTTAAGGGTGAGTAGCAGACATTGATGACACATGAAAATCAAATGTTCTTACCAGTACCAGTCTGATATTATGCTACCAGTCTTCTGAACAGACCTTTTGTGCAGAGCACGGCAATTGTGGTGCAAACTTCTGGGTAAAAAAAACCCACTAGTTATCCCTGATTATTTCAGTGTAAAGATTGTATGATAACATTATAAAAGAAATAAAATGATACTTTCTGTTACTATGTTCCCATACATCCAATTCTAATCATTGCTTCTCAATCTACAACCAGCCTAAATTTACAGCCTGAGCTAATGTGGTTTTGTTTTAAAGATCTTCTCTCTATTAATTGCCAGCACCTACTTTTATGGTCTCATCTAAATACTTTTGTCTTTTAGACAAAATGACTTCACTGTCTAACCTAATCTTCAGTTGGTATTCATTGGGCATACTGCATAACTTTTGGAGATAATTAATATGAGTGATGACTGTAGGAAATGTAATGTTTCATCCTCCTTCCGCTTGAATTTGATTACCGTTGCTTATCCTGTGTCAGCTGTAATTCTCTGTACATTTCAGAGCACTTTTAACAGTCTATTAGAACAATTGAAAAACATCAGGTTTCCTGCTGCAGCTAACTTGCCAAGAGAGAATATGAATAAGATTCTCCAGCCAGTGAACTCTGCTAATGATGGGGCATCCTACTTCAGAGACGAGAAATAAATTGTTAGGATTCTGCTTCCAATCAAATCTTAAGACCTTGGATTCAGAGAAACCTTGGTTAGCGAACTCGATGGGGTGGCAGTCTCCTCCCTGCACCAGTGCACTTATTTATGATTGATTGTTGTCCTAGAGACAACTTGCTGCTGTTCTTTCAATAAAGTGATGAAACTGACTCAAGGACTATGGTTTGCTCTATAAATTCTGGAAAAATAATGCCCGTCTACAGCTATATTCCAAATGTTACTTGCCCCTTTGTACTTTCCTTTCACACTCCCTTTGTCCAAAAGTCAGTAGATAGAGACATTTTCTTTTTATGACTGCCCTCTGCTGAATGGATTAACCATACTGTATTGAATTGGGGTGAATGGAGAGTGAGCATGAAACAATCTGTGCAAATGTGCCTTTGGACAAATTTGAATTGCATTTATCTTAATACACCCTTCTAGTTGCATGGTCTAATGAATTAATATTGTTTCATAAGATGGTATGGTTACAATGTTTTTATTAAATATATTTATGGAGAAAACATTACCTATTGTTTGGAACTTTATGCTTTTAGCTATGCAGAATTCACATTTTGGTATGGATGACAGGATCTGTCTGAAACCAACCCTTAGTGGTCAGTGCAGAATGAGTTAAATGGACTACCCAGTCCGTAAGTTTAATTTTGATTTTTAGTGCAACATAAATCTTCCAATGTATAACTCAAAAAGACTTAGGAATACGAGTGGAAATCTTCATTTTTTTTCTCACTCAAATCCATTCACAGGAAATACTCTCTTCGTTCCTCCATGCCAGTTACAACAGCTGTGCTGCAATTTTTTTTCAAATTTTAACATTCAACAAAACCAGAATATACAGGATGCAATATTTGTTTTAATGCTGTTTGCTTTACTACAGTAATAAAACATTTCTGTTGAGGAACAGTTCATTCTGTATGTGCTTGTTTACTTGTTTTTCGATCTCTTTACCTCAAACAATTGTATACATTTATGTGTTAGGATTAATTTGTAACATGATGTGAAGCTGACCTTGCAAAAGCAGTGTACAGAAATTCTTATTATTACCAAGAAAATATATATAACTCCAGCAGTAAAAAAAACTTAAAGAAGATAAGAGGACCTATTCGTCTTATTGTATCTATCCAGAATGAACTGCTGCTGCATTTAATTTTTCACCTACATCAGTTACTATAGATTTGATTTTTTTGTTTGAAAATAAAAAGTGTGGAGATTATTTGAAGATGTTGGGTAAAGTTGATAGTCATGTAGAAGGCATTTATAATGTCACTGAATTTGTGTAGCTCACATTTACTTCTGTAATAACTAAGAGCCTAAATTAGATGATCTGTACAGTTGTGACTTTGAATGTCAACTCTGTTTATTGGTATTGGTTATTATTGTCATATACAATGAAAAGATTTTGTTTTCCATGCTATCCTGACAGATCATGCCATACATCAAGACAGTGATAAGAAAACAGAATGCAGAATATAGTGTTGCAGTTACACCAAAAATACAAAGCAGCTAGACAAATAAAGTGCAAAGGCCACAACAATGAGGATTGGGAAAACAAGAATTCATCTTATAATGTATGAGAGGTCCATTCAAGAGTCTAATAATGATACAGTAGGTAGCTGTACTTGATCTAGTGTAAGTGCTTTTGTATCTTCTGGGAGAGAGGAGAAGAGAAAATGACCAGATTGGGAGAGGTCCTCAATTACATGAGCTGCGTTCTCAAAGCAGCAGGAAATGTAGACAGAGACAATAGAGTTTGCCCGATGAACTAAGTAACGTTCACAACGCTGCAATTTTTTGTGGTCTTGGGGAGAGCAGTTGCTGTTCCTGGCAGTGGGAGAGTCCTCTGCAATGTACAGTAGTTGGTTGGTGTGGAGGGCAGGTGGTGAGGGGTGAGGCAGATACCTAGAACCAAAAGGAAATGTAGCACAAAAACTGTCAACTGGTTAAAATATGCTCCTGATTTAGCCAAAACTGCTGATGACTAAGTGTTTCTGCATATTTCATATGGAATAGGGTGGTATTGCTACAGCAACAGTTTTTCTTTATGTGATGTACTTAAAGTAGAAAAAAATACCTACATTTGCAGGCATAATCATAGCAAAGTCAAAGCAAAACTTAAAACATGGAGGAGAGTGATAAATTTGAAGAAGGTGTAGGCTGGCTGGTGGAATTTTTGATAGAATAATGAGGGGCAACAGAGTATAATACCCGGCTGCTGGTGTAATGGCCTCCATACTGGACTTAGAGGCAAGTGGTCTTGGGTTTGAATCCAGCTGGCTTCTTGTACACTTTCCATCCATGCTGGGTTGGGTGTTGAGCTAGCAACTCAGCCTTGTAAAAGAAAAAGACAAGTGCTAAAGAAACAGCAAGGCTGCCTCCCGATGCGCCACAAGGTGTGGAAAGGGATAACAATAAAGAGGTAAATTTCAAAGGAATTGCAGGAACAAGTACATCTTTGAAGTTGACATGTTAGATGGAAAAATCAATGGGAGATAGGCTTTCAGTAACAAGGGTATAGAGTTCAAAATAAAGGAAGATAGGTGAACTCTAATTCAGCCATAACTGCAATCTTGCATCCATTTCTGGTCTTTTAGCAGCGCTTTAGGATAGGAAGAGTGTGAAAGCCTTGGAGAGGGTGTGGAAGATATTCACTGGAATGGTCCCAGGGTTGTTGCACCTGTTATGGAGAAAGGCCGGGGAAGCTCAGATTGTCTTCAGAGCAGAGAATGTTGCAAGGAGATGTTGCAGTAACTAGGAGGAATCTATGCACAGAGAACAGAACTGTTCTCTTTAGTGGAATGGTCAAGAACCTGAGGACACAGATTGGTGGTTGGCAAAAGAATCTTAAGGTGTTTGAGGAAAAATTTAAAATGCACAAGTGCAAGTGCCTGGAATATATGGCTTAAGGGGACAGTGGCTGATTTACTCATGGCTTTCAAAAGGGCAATTGGATCATTTTAGTAGGTAAAGGGCATGGGTTTGAGCCTTATTAGTTTGTAGTTGCAGAGGAGCAGCACGGGATCAAATGGGCACCTCCTGTAATAAAGCTATTCTTTCATTATATGAAAGACATTACACCAAAGAAGGTGATATCACCTGGTATTAGGAAGAATGTACAAAAATTTGATCAAGTAGATAAGTTTAAGTGTCTTAGAAAGAAATGAAGGGCTTTAAGGTAGGAATTTTGGAATATGGAGCATAACAACTTAATATATTAAAGAAGGATAAGGTTTAGTGGAGTTGTGTACATAAAGGTCATTATGGAGATGAGGAATGAAGCAATTTAAATATGAACCTACACCATTCAAATGTTGGGACACTCAGCATCAACATAGATCAGCAAGCATAAGGATTATGGATAAGTGGAACAAACTTCAGTAGAATAATTGCAACATGGCTTTGGATGGGTTTAAGTTTATGGAGGGAAGAAGGTGAGAGGTCAGCAAGATCAGCACTGCAGTAGCTGAACCTGAAGAGTTACAGAGACGTCTGGAAACAGAGAGATTTAATGATCATTTGAGTATAGGAATGGAACCTGTCAAATAGTACCAGTTGCCCCATCTAACATAATGCTTTGCACTCCATTAGAACATTCCAGAAATATAGTCACAGAGCTTTCCAGTCACATAATTGGTTCTTTACATTTATGAGACCTAAGTTACCTAAGTCTGATCAGATAGCAGATTGAAGGATCTTTAACATCACTGTTAAAGTTCCTAAAGCCTATTTCATTTATACTTGAAAGAGTTGCTGATAGTGATGGGGCCATTCCTGTGCCATTGAAAGCACTTTATCAACTAAAAAAAGTCTTGAAAATCTCCTGTATTTTAAGACAACATGCTTATCTCTCCCCAACTGCTGTACTTGGTATCTGTAGCACTTGAGAAACAAATCACTGTATTTCATGGAGGCAATGTCAAAAGCATAGGATTGTGAAGCTATAAAGGTGCTGTGTGAGTGCCATTAGATTCTTTGTATTGGTTTATCACTTATTAAAGCATATCCCATAATTCTTCTAATACTTTAATGTTCTGCCTTCGAGATATAGACTGTTTATTCTGGGTCCTGGCGGATCTCTGACCTCTAACCCAACTAAACAAGCTTTGTGTAGAAGCCTTGATGTTAAAGGTGGGCTTTTAGAATGTAGTAACTGTATTTCCAGGGAGATGATTGAGTATGCTTTGGTTGACACAAGAAGTAGGAATTTAAGTTTGTTTTGCTCACCCTTAGCAAGAAGTATGGAAGTTAATTGCACATTATCTAGAGACATTCTCATTGAGGTCTTTTAGGTCAGATACATCTGTGATGTATAGAATAGTCTTCTACACAATGTCAGTTCTTTCCTATCTGCTCTAGGTCCTGTCAGGCAGCTTAATCCTTCAAAACTTTTGTGCTAGTGCCATCATTGACAATGAATGTTAAAGATCTCAACCAGCACAAATTTTGTTTATCTGTGCGTATTTCAAGGTGTTCAACATTGTGCATTTGAGGGAGGAAATGACCTTTTCTAATGCCATTAGGCTTCATTGGTTCTGTAGTTTCTATGTTAAGAACCTGTTCATCTGTTTTCTCCCACTGTAGCAGCCCTCTGATGCCTCCATGCCACAAATGGGCAGGTTGTATATCTAGGGATCAGGATGAAAGAATTTGGAGCATGTATTTGTTGAAATATGAGATTCTGTGTGTTTTCTAGTCCTTTATATCTGTGGAATTGATTTTGACAGTTTAGGAATCTCTAAATCTTTGTGGGTTGGAATTTGCAGGCACAACTTGGTTGAGTGTGTTTTTCTCATGTCCACTTTAGTGCACATGTCATTGCCATATGGTCAGTCAAGGTTGTTATAGTTAAATGGCTTGTTGGACATATGGAAGGTATTTCTGTATTAAGCACATTGTACTGGGTCATATGTACCCATATCAGGTTAGGACATATTTCTTTCTATTTGGAAACAAAACAAAATTGAATTTTTATGACAATTCCATGATCATTGGTTCTGTTTTCTTATTTTTAGACTTCATAATTATGTTTATATTCTCCCATTGCCATGCTGAGATCTAAGCTCAGACCTTGGATTCTGACTTAGGAGTGATTTAGCCATAAGGTTTTTGTTTCTGCTATGATGAGCATTGAAGCCAGCAGTCTAGTAACTCAATTCTTGCTGCTTACTGTTTACAAATGAAGATATGAAAGCAGTTCAAACTGGCTTAAACTAATTTGTAGAAAATATTTTAGGAAAAGCCTATGCTTTCAAAAGCCTATTACTGGTAGTCAATTAGAGAGTGGCGAAATACAGTAGCATGCACATGTATACAGCTAGGGTGTTGAAGGTACAGTACTGTATTTGTCAATGTGAATCAGAGAGCAAGTTTGTAAACCTGACGGGAGCAAAGGATGTTGGGAATGGCAAGGGTGGAGCACCGCAGGAGGAGAGTGCCAACCTGCAGACACACCCAGCCCTGAGACACCAGGCAAGGTCATTTGATTCCAAACAACTGCATTATTGATTATTTTGGAATCTCTCTCTGGTGCTTCCCCCTCCCCCTCCTCACCCTTCCACTTTTCCCAACCATGATTCCCCTCTCCCTGTGTCCTCCCACTCTCAATCTGCAATAGAGACCCATATTAGAATCAGCTTTATCATCACTCACATATGTCATGAAATATGTTTTTCTGCAGCAGAACAGTGCAATGTATAAAATTACTACAGTATTGTGAAAAAGTTTAATGGGACCTAGCTATGTATCTGTGCTAGCTCAACATGCAAGAGTTAATCTTACCATAATGTGATTTGCATTAACTTCATGGATATTAGATGGCTATTTCAAGCTACATCACATTGTAATAGTTAAGCAACTGATTAATTTTGCATTCCATTTCATCATAACTACCCTGTCTGTTTATGTTCCCTGATTCTGTGAAATTCTCATAATATTGGGATGAAGGGAGTAATTTCATTAGATGGTTCAAAAAGGCTACTCAGATTCTAGTTTTCCAAAGGACATTCATGTCCTACAGATGAATAATTTATAAAATATGGTAAATCTGCTACAGTGTTTTTTTACCATGTGTTGCATTTGCATTTTTAGTTTTATGCCATCTGAAAATTTTGAATATTGTATTAGAAAACTTGGATCATTGATACGCATCAAGAAAAAGGATTGGATGTTAAATGCTGTTCTTTTGCTAGTGGTGTTGGCATTCGATGATGAAAAATAATAAAATCATTCAAATTGTGTTTTCTGGTGCTTGTTTTGATCTGGATCTTCCTAATGCAAAGAACAAGTGAATGTGAAGGAGATGTGGGATCAAACTTATTAATTTTTAAAAAGCTTTTGAAATCTTAAACAACACACACAAAATGCATGAGGAACTCAGCAGGCCAGGCACCATCTATGGAAAAGAGTATAGTTGATGTTTTGGGCTGAGACTTTTCAACAGGGTTAGAGAAAAAATGATGAGGAGTCAGATTTTAGAAGCTGGGGGGAAGGGAGGAAGAAACACAAGATGATAGGTGAAACTGGGAGGGGTGAAATAAAGAGCTAGAAAGTTGATTGGTGAAAGAGATGCAGGGCTGGAGAAGTGGGAATCTGATAGGAGAGGACAGAAGAACATGGAAGAAAGGGAAGGGGGAGTAGCACCAGAGGGAGGTGATGGGCAGGTAAGGAAATAAGGTGAGAGAGGGAAGAGGGAATGGTGAGGTGAGGAGTGCATTATGGGAAGTTTGAGAAATCGATATTCATGCCTTCGGTTTGGTGGCTATCCGGATGGAGTATAAGGTGTTGCTCCTCTGACCTGATGGTGGCCTCATCATGACAGTAGAGGAAGCCATGGACTGACATGTCGGAATGGGAAGTGGAATTAAAATGGGTGGCCATTTGGCAACTGGGAGATCCTGCTTTTTTTGGTGGACAGAGCGTAGATATTTGGCAAAACGGTCTCTCAATCTACATTGGGTCTCACTGATGTACAGGAGGCCATACTGGGAGCACCAGATACAGTAGATGACCCCAACAGACTTAACAGGTGAAGTGTCACCTCACCTGGAAGGACTGTCTGTGGCCCTGAATGGTAGTGAAAGAGAAGGTGTAAGGGCAGGTGTAGCATATGTTCCGCTTGTAAGAATAAGTGCCAGGAGGGATGAATGGACAAGGTACTTGCATAGGGAGTGATCCTTGCAGAAAACAGAAAGTGAGGGGTGGAGTGGAGAGATACGCTTGGTGGTGGGATCCCGTTGGAGATGAAGGAAGTTAACTCTAACTCTGACTTCTCATCTTTGTTTCTCCAGGCCTGATGAAGGGTCTCGGCCCGAAATGTCAACTATCCTCTTTTCCATAGATGCTGCCTGGCCTGCTGAGTTCCTCCAGCAGTTTCTGTGTGTTGCTTGGATTTCCGGCATCTGCAGGGCTTCTCTTGTTTGTGATTGAAATCTTAAAATCCACTTTTTAAACTGGTGCCAAGAAAGGACCATTTTCAGTGGGTCTCTCCAGTTATTAGAAGACACTAGACACTAGAATTCTACAGCACAGTACAGGCCCTTCAGCCCTCGATATTGTGCCAACTCATATATTCCTTAAAAAAAAGTACAAACCCCACACTACTCCGTAACCCTCTATTTTTCTTTCATCCATGTGCCTGTCCAAGAGGCTCTTAAATGCCCCTAATGTTTTAGCCTCCACCACCATCCCTGGCAAGTCATTCTAGGCACCCACAACCCTCTGTGTAAAAAACTTACCCCTGATGTCTCCCCTAAACTTCCCTCCCTTAACTTTGTATATATGCCCTCTGGTGTTTGCTATTCATGCCCCGGGAAACAGGTACTGGCTATCCACCCTATCTATGCCTCTCATAACCTTATAGACCTCTATCAAGTCCCCTCTCATTCTTCTATGCTCCAAAGAGAAAAGTCCCAGCTCTGCTAACCTTGCCTCATGAGACTTGTTTTCCAATCCAGGCAACATCTTGGTAAATCACCCCTGCACCCTCTTCATAGCTTCCACATCCTTCCTGTAATGAGGTGACCAGAACTGAACACAATACTCGTAAGTGTGGCTTCACCAGAAATTTGTAGAGTTGCAACATGACCTCTCTACTCTTGAACTCAATCCCCCTATTAACGAAGCCTAGCATACCATAGGCCTTCTTAACTATCCTATCAACCAGTGCAGTGACCTTGGGGGTCTGGTTTGTCCTTCCAAAATGCATCACCTCACACTTATCTGGATTGAACTCCATCCGCCACTTTTCTGCCCAACTCTGCATCCTGGCTATATCCTCTTGTAACCTTTGACAACTTACAGCTCTATCCACAACTCCTCCAATCTTTGTGTCATCCGCAAACTTACTCACCCATCCTTCCGCCTTTTCATTCAGGTCATTTATAAAAGTCACAAGTAGCAGGGGTCCCAGGACAGATACTTGTGGCACTCCACTAGTCACCGACCTCCAGGCAGGATACTTTCCTTCCACTACCACCCTCTGCTTTCTTCCTGTAAGCCAATTTTTTATCCAAACAGCCAAGGTTCCACTGATCCCATGCCTCATGACTTTCTGGATGAGTCTCTTGTGGGGGACCTTGTCAAATGCCTTGCTAAAATCCATGTAGACCACATCTACCACCCTACTCTCATCTATTTCTTCTGTTACCTCTTCAAAAAACTCAATTAGGCTCGTGAGGCACGACCTTTCCTTCACAAAGCCATGTTGACTATCCTTGAGTAGACTGTACTTTTCCAAATGCTTGTGGATCCTATCCTTAAGAATCTTTTGCAATAGTTTGCAGACCACTGATGTAAGACTCACCAGTCTATAGTTCCCAGGCTTCTCCCTATTACTTTTTAATAGGGTTTATAATCTGCTTTTGGATTTATAAAAGTATGACTGAAAAGCAGTTTGGAACTGTATTATGATGTTACCGATTGCCAGAAATGGGTCACTGTAGGCTTGTTGGTGCATACATGGCATACTCTTTACACCCCCCAGTTTATTTAGGTCACTGGTTTTCTGCTTTATTCTTGCTTAAAAGTGCATGCAGTGCTTTTTTTTCCCTTTGAGGAAGTTAACTATTTTCTCAGTGTTATAGTTATTCTCATCAAATCATTCTAACCTCTTTGGTTGCTATTGATTTTGAATCATGTACATTAATGGGGAAAACTTTCAAATAGTAGTGGTAATTTTGTAGTGCATTTGGAATTTATCTTTTTTGATATTTTATAAGCAGATCCATCTACTCAGAGTAACATGCTACTGCCTCATTGATTTACTTTTATTTATACTGTATACCTCTAAAAGGAAAATGAAAACAAATGTGATTTGGACCATTCACAAATCAGAAACCATTTTATAGTGGTTATATCTCCCATTGGTCCTAATACAACTAATATTTGAATAACTACAGTGTAGAAGACAAATTCTAAGCATTGACAGCAGCGTTGTGAGATTTTAATTCATGTTTCTCTGTTGGAACATCATGCAATAGTATTAACTTTCCTCAGTACTGTTCTGTTATCTAAAATATCAAGTATCAAAGTTTACGTCACATGCTGGTGATAATAAACCTGATTCTGATTCTGAGCTCTTTATCTGAAATTAGAAATGGAACTTCCTTATTTACTTAAATGTGGAATACTACAATTCTACTAACTTAGTTTTGAAAAGTATTCTATCCAAAGTTTAAGAGGATGTTTTAATATTAAAAAAATCATGGGATTTTCTATGAAAAATGCACAAAGGTCACATTGCTGCAAAATGTGAGCGATTTATCCTTTACTAATTCAGATGTTAATTAGTGATTCTATAATTAGCTGTACCTTCCTGATTTAAAGTTTGAAGTTAGATACACACTACCTTAAGCAGATCTCTGTTTTGTTGATACTGATTGTATGCAGAATGCCTTGGTTCTTTCCTTTTGGGATTATGATGGATTTGGATCAGTAAATCAGATAATTTGGACATTGTCATGTGTCTCAATCTAATAATATTTTCTTGGAAGCACTTAATAGGGCACAAATTTGGGGTGACCCTTGCTTGATGGTGATTTTTCGAAGAAGGTGTCACCTTTTGTGGACTGCATGAGGCCAACGCTGAGAACTAGACAGTGCTAACCTCAAAAACACACCCTTTATCATGGTGGTTACATCCAGATGGAAATCTTGTCAGAAGGTGAAAGGGGCAGAAGAAACTCAATCCAGAAATTACTACAAAATACTGACAACCAGCTAGATCACATCCCTGGCATTTGGCAGCTGTCAACTCACTCTGAATGCTTTTGAAATAAAAACAGAAAATGCTGATGTTATATGGATATCATAAACAGAAGCGATTCTACAGATGCAACAAACACAAAATGCTGGAGAAACTCAGCAGGTCATTCAGCATATATGGAGAGGATTAGCAGACGACATTTTGGGCCAAGACCCTTCACGTATTCTACAATAGCTACACAGTGAAAAGCAGGTCTAATGGTTCAAGTTAAAAACCTTTTATCAGAATTGGTAAAATATTTTTGATGCAGCATATGTTGGAGGAAAGGGAAATACTGTTGGGAGTCAAATGTTACACTGTTCACTTTGAGTGTAAGTTCAGCAGGCTACAGTGGAAATGTTGGTGAATTATTTTGTTCTCAGTTCAAGATTTAAGACTTGAGTTCTGAGAATGTATTTCATCAGGTTGAACTTTGTATTTACCTATGACAAGGAAATACATGAGCTAAAATATAAAATTTCTAAGATTTTAATTTATTAATGTTGGTCCTGAGCATTGTATTGCAGTATTTATATTGAAGACCTTAGGAACAGTTTGCAAAATGAGAGTGATGGTGAGAAAGTGAAGTTTGATTATGATTAGCATATATCTTGTTTAGCTGCAGGGTGAGTTGTGTTGACAGCTTCCACTGGTGATTTTACAATTGCTCACGGAAGTTGGTAATTATTCTCCTCTACTGTGACCTGCTGCAGTTACTTTGTGTTTGTATGAAATTTGACACCACACAGATAATTTTGAAATTAAATTAGAGTGATGAGGAGAGGAGAGACTAAAGATGTAACCCAAGACCATAATAACGTTATGGGCACTAATCTTTGCCTTGGAATTGAATATCCAAACTGTGGCCCACAGCATTTCTTGGGAATATTCTTGAGAAAAGCTATAAACTAAAAATTACTGTTGGTTCCCATTGAAGGTTTAATTTAAATATGACAATTTTTCAGTACTTGTTGCTAAAAACAAGCAAATTTACAGCAAATTCATCACACAAGCATCCAGTCAAAATTTTAAAAAATCTAATTCTGAGCATGTAGGGAATGTGTGAAGCACAGAATGCTGGAATAATACTTGTACATCTGGGGCCAGGCGGAAAATAGAAAATGGGCACACAAGAATGTTAACTTCAAAAAAAATGGATTGAAACTATGTTGTTCCAGATGGAAAATACAAAATAATATATCTTAACTGCAAAGAATGTTGCTAATGAAGTGTAACATAAGATATGAAATGAAACATTATACTGCATATTCATAGGAGGTGCAAGGAAAACAAAGGTTAAACTCAAAGCTTGAACAAGTCAAATATGGAAAGCTCACTGGATCACAGGAGTATCCATATCAGTAAGCTTCAACATTGTGCAGCTAATTTGCAAATGAATACTTTAAATTTGTGGAAGATAGTTTGACAACAGATAGACTAAATTGGCCAAAGGGCTTGTTTCTATGCTGTACTATTCTATAACTCTATCATCTTAACGTGTTGTATTTAAACCTGTTTCAGTAACTTCTTAAGATAATGAAAAGATAAGTTAGCTGCTAGAAAATTGACTGTGGAGTTTAGTTCTGGCCCCAGATACTCTGATCCAAAAATGGTTCTCCAAGTGCAAACATTTGGACTAGGTTTATTATTTTGCTTCATGGTTTCAAGTTCATCTCTCTCTGATGCCATTCTGATTTCACACAAATGTGCATCATTATTTACAAAGTGAAAGAAATAATAAACTATTTTGATTAAAGTTGATAAATCCTGTATGAGGTGGCATAGGACCATAATTGTTAGTTACTAGTTGTGCTCTTTTTGAAGAAGAGAAGTTATTTTATGGCATGGTAATTTTTGATAGTATTCGTTTATTATGATCATCTCTGTCTGTGGTTGTACATACATACTCTCATATGATTAATTAGTGACGGACAATATCCGACTATCAGAATCAGAATCAGGTTTATTATCACCGGCATGTGACATGAAATTTGTTAAACTTAGCAGCAGCTTTTCAATGCAATACATAATCTAGCAGAGAGAAAAAAATAAATAAAATAAAACGTAATAATAAATAAACAAGTAAATCAATTACGTGTATTGGATAGATTTACAAAAAATGTGCAAAAACAGGAATACTGTATGTTTTTTAAAAAAGTGAGTTAGTGTCCAAAGCTTCAAAGTCCATTCAGGAATCAGATGGCAGAGGGGAAGAAGCTGTTCCTGAATCACTGAGTGTGTGCCTTCAGGCTTCTGTATCTCCTACCTGATGGTAACAGTGAGAAAAGGGCATGTCCTGGGTGCTGGACATCCTTAATAATGGATGCTGCCTTTCTGAGACACGACTCACTAAAGATGTCCTGGGTACATTGTAGACTGGTACACAAGATGGAGATGACTAGACTTACAACCTTCTGCAGCTTCTTTTGGTGCTGTACAGTAGCCCCTCCATACCAGACAGTGATGCAGCCTGTCAGAATGCTTTCCACGGTACAGCTGTAGAAATTTTTGAGTGTATTTGTTGACATGCCAAATCTCTTCAAGCTCCTAATAAAGTATAGCCACTGTCTTGCCGCCTTTATAACTGCATCGATATGTTGGGACCAGATTAGATCCTCAAAGATCTTGACACACAGGAACTTGAAGCTGCTCACTCTCTCAACTTCTGATCCCTCTATGAGGATTGGTATGTGTTCCTTCGTCTTACCCCTCCTGAAGTCCTCAATCAGCTCTTTTGTCTTACTGACGTTGACTGCCAGGTTGTTGCTGCAGCACCATTCTACTAGTTGGTATATCTCACTCCTTTATGCCCTCTCGTCACCACCTGAAATTCTACCAACAATGGTTGTATTGTCAGCAAATTTGTAAATGGTATTTTACATGGTGAGCCACATGGTATTGTATTTTACATGGTATTTTACATGCTGAGCCCCACGTTCATGTGTATAAAGAGAGTAGAACAACGGGCTAAGCACACACACCTGAGGTGCGCCAGTGTTGATCGTCAGCGAGGAGGATATGTTAACATCAATCCGCACAGACTGTGATCTTCTGGTTTGGAAGTCGAGGATCCAATTGCAGAGGGAGGTACAGAGGCCCAGGTTCTGCAACTTCTCAATCAGGATTGTGGGAATGATGGTATGCAATGATCAGCCCTCTTTGTTATTCATTCCATTATCTTTACCCATTTCATTTGGTGTAAATGTTGGAGAGAATGACATGGTAGAAGAAGGTGATACACAGAGAAATATTAAGCATTCTGAATGAATCCTTTGAGTATTTGGAACACAAAGTACCAAAGAAAGATATAATCTTTCCACCAACAAATATTTTGCCAACACTTGAACTGTTGTTAGGGCTAGTAGTACTGAGAAGTGGAATGCTTTCTTTAGCCTTCTGAAATCCAATTTAACATACAATATTTATTGGTGCAACATTACTGATTATTACACCAACAGTAGTTTTCAGGCAACTTCTTCAAAATGAATGTTTCAATTTTCCAATTTAATTGCTGAAGTTGAGTTTCTAAAACTGTTAATATGAGAGTACCATTGGCAATGCTGCATTTATTGTGTATTGTCACAGACTTTATTAAAAGATGTTTATTTGTAGAGCAAAGTGTCCGTGAGGCAATTCCAGAGAATGTTAAGAATGAGTTATGTGATGAGTTTTCAGCACACATTGGTGAGACTGGTGAGGGTCTCAGCTCACAAATGATTAGATTTATTGAACTTATTTTCAGTTTTCCATTTGACATATGAACGCACAATGTCTGATTTGCTGCACTACTGTGCCTTTACAAAATCAAAATCAATAAACATGAAAGTAAAAATATATGGAAGTTGATTCTACTTGTGTTTTTGTCAGGCAGTGCCTGCTAATAATTACAGGCCTGCAATTGTTCATTAAAGTGGTCTAAAAACCACAGGCTACAAGCTCTTGATTTCTAACCTGAGTCTTCCACAAGTGCACGGCTGACTGAAGCAGCCCGAAAATTTCAAACGCAAGGGAGTATTCTGCCTGACCAAGTGACTATATTGACACATTTGGTGAAGTAAACGTCAGTCCATTTTATTCTGTAATATATTTCACTTATTACATAGAACAAAAACCAAATTAAACTAATTGTATCAACTGCTTCTTGTGTTTCCAGATGGAATCTAACCCTGTTTTTATTAATTATCATTTAATTCATATGTAGATTTTTGTCACCACATGAGAAGAAAATACAGGAACCCATGCAATTTTCTTTTGCTGTGAGGCAGAACATTATCAAAGCAACATTCTTAATACAGCTGGAATTTTATTTCATTCAGAATAAAATGAATTGCTTTACACTGATTGAGGTTCAATTCCCACCATTGTCTATAAGGAGTTTGAACATTATCCCCACGACCACATGGGTTTCCTCTGGATGCTCTGCTTTCCTCCCACATTCATGAAGACGTCTGGTTAGTGAGTTGTGGTCATGCTATGTTGGCGCGTAAAAATGGCGGCACTTCTGAAGGCAATCCTTAAACTGTGTTAGTCCCTCCCCTTATTCCGGCTTCTTCCCCCTTTTCTTCTAGTCCCGATGAAGGATTTGGTTTTGGCCTGAAATGATGACTCTTTATTCCTTACTATAGACGCTGCCTAATCTGCTGAGTTCCTCCAGTGTTTTGTGTGTGTTACTCAAAGTTTAGTTTATTTTTGAAATAATCTTTTAAGAATTATGATGCAAATGTTGTTTCATTAGGATAAAAGGCAAATTTGTATTTGTGAAATATAACTCCTACTATGGAGTTATATGGACCATGACTACACACAAGCATGGTCATTTCTGTGCCCCTGTTGTTTTTGAAACAATTTTCAGGACATCCTGAAAATAGAGGTCAGAGGTTATGTAATTTAAAGCTGTCTTCTATTGCTGCTATTAATCTTTACGCAAAGAGACCTAATAATGAAGGCGTGTAAATAATCACTCAATTTAGTCAGCTCTGTGCATTTCTTTAAATCTGTTCAAAGACAGAATAGCTGTATTTAAGGAGGAGAGAGTCACTCACCGCATTCCTTTTTAAAAAGAACCTGAAGCAAGTGCGTCTGTGAAGTTAAGTGTTACAGAGAAAATTTAGAGGATCAATAAATTAAATTGAAATATTGTAAAAAGAGAATGCACATGGATATTAAGAGTGACCAAATTATAAAAATGGAACTTAATTATCAAAGCTGGAGTAGATATGGATGGAGACTGAATTATTAAAGAAAAACTTAAAAACTGTAATGTCGCACAGAATCAATAGGTGCATTTTAAAGCCAGGAAATAAATCTTGGTGAAGGAAGATATTGAAACGTTTACAGAAAGAGAAGAATAATTGTACTGCAAAGGCTTTCAGACTGTGTTCTTTCCCATCAAGCCATAACCCATTAAATTGTTGACAAATTTACTATCTTGGCTTTTGTATGCCTTAGAGTAACCAAGATTCTTACACTTAAGAGCAGTTCCCATAGTTGTAGCTCTAGAGAAGGAAAAAAATTGGCACAAAGTCACTGACAGAATTTTATTTGCAAGTTCATTATTTAAGTGTTATAATTGGTAAATTGGTTTATTATTGTAACGTGCCGAGGTATGGTGAAAAACCTTTTTTGGATGCTATCCGTTCATTCATTACAACAGTACTTTGATGTTGTATAAAGGAAAACTGTAATAGAACGCAAAGTATTACAGTTACAGAGAAAATGCAGTGCAGGATATCAGTAATTTACAAGACCAAAATGAGGTAGATTGTGAGGACAAGAGTTTGTCTTAGCATACTAATTATTCAGTGGTCTTGTAACAGCTGCTAGTACTTGTTTTCAAGTCTTTGTATCTTCTGCCTGATTGGGGAGGAGAGAAAAGAGAATGTAGGGGGTGGGGTCTTTGATTATGTTAACTGCTTTACTGAGGCAGAGAAACATGTAAGCTGTGTCCATGGGTTTTCCATGATGTACTGAGTTATGTCTATAACTTTCTATAGTTTCTTGCAGATTCAGACAAAGCACTTGCTATGCCGATCTGTGATGCATCTGGATAGGATGTTTCCTTGGTGCATCAATAAATATTGGTAAGAGTCAACAAGGACATGCCACATTCCCTTAGCCTCTTGAGGAAGTAGAGGCATAGTTGAGCTTTCTAGACCTTAGCACGTACTTGGTTGGACCAAGATAGGCTATTGATAATGTTTACACCTATGAACTTGAAGCTCTAACACTGTTGACCTCAACATCATTGATGTACTAAGGAACATTTGCATCACTGCACTTCTTGAAGTTAATGACCAGCCCTTTGGTTCTGTTGGCATTGAGGGAAAGGGCGTTGTTCTGACACCACGCCGCTAGGCTTTCTATTTCTTTATTGCATTCTGTTTCATCATGATTTGAGATTCAACCCTCTAAAGTGGTGTCATCTGCAAACATATGGATGGAGTTAGAGCAGAATCTAGTCACACAGTTGTGAGTGTATAGGGAATAAAATAGTGGGCTTGGGAACCATGCTGAGGATAAGTATGACAGATGGGCTGCTGCCTATCCTTAAGTCAGGAAGTCAAGGATCCATGTGCAATAGGGGGTGTTGCGTCCCAGGTCTAGGAGTTTAGAGATGAGTTTGCTTGGAATTATAGTACTGAAGACAGAGCTTTAGTAAATGAACAATAGTTTCACGAAGGTGTCTTTACTGTCCAGATGCTCTCAAGATAAGTATGGGGCCCAGGGCTGGCAACTGCCATGAACCTGTTTTGGCAGTAGTTGAATTGCAATTGGTCGAAGTTGTCTGTGAGGCTGAATTTGCTCTGTGCCACGACCAGCCTCTTGAAACACCTTATAATGGTGGATGTCAAAGCCACTGGGCAGTAATCGTAAATAATAAAGCCAAAATGTTGTTTTGATAACATGTAGAAGTAGTGTTATCCTGAATTTTTAAAAATGGGTAGTGCATTAAGAAAACATGGCAAAGAAACCTCCAGATTACTTTTGCATCCTCATTATTTCTTCATCTGTGACCAGCTTCTCATTGACCTCCCTGTTCAGCTTGCCCCCAAGGCCTAATCTTGCCAATTGCATTCCTGTGCAGTTTACTCCCCCCGGTATTTATGCAGCGGATTAGTTGACCTTTTCCTCATCTAGTACAGAATACCATTTCACTTATGCATGGGGCATTTTCTGTGATGTAGCATTATGCATAAACTGGTAAGTTAAAATTATTAAAATGCTTTATCACTGAAGTACAGTGAAGGACTTGTTTAGCATATTGTTCATTCAGATCAATTCAGTACCATAAGGCACAAGAGCAGAATTAGGCCATTCAGTCCATCGAATTTTCTCCATTCCATCATGGTTGATTTATTTCCCCATAACTTTTGACATCTTTACTAATCAAGAACCTGTCAACTTCTGCTTTAAATATACCCAATGACTTAACCTCCAGAGCCAAATGTGGCAATGAATTCCACAGATTCAGCACCTTCTGGCTACAGGGATTTCACCTCATCTCTATTTTAAAGGGATATCCTTCTATTCTGAGGATGTGCTTCTGGTCCTAGACTCCTAGTATTTTGGACAGAATCTTTCCATGTCCACTCTATCAATTACAATATTGCACTGAGGTAGTACAAGGTAAAACAATAACAGAATGCCAAATAAAGTGCTACCCTCACAAAGAAAGTACAGTGCAGGTAGACAATAAGTTGCAAGCTGAGGATGCATTGTTGTGGATCACCAGTGTTAAGGATAAGTAAGATAGATATGTTGCTGCCTATTCTTACTGTCTGTGGTTTGTTGGTCATGTAGTCAAGAATCCAGCTGTAAAGGGAGGTGCTGAGTCCCAGGTCTAGGAGTATGAGGGTGAGTTTGTTTGGAATTGTAGCATTAGAGCACAATAGCTTGTTGTTCTCAGGTACTGGAATGATAATGGTCTTTTTAAAGCAAATGGAACCTTCAGATGGAAGCCCAGGAATTTACAAAATGTCTGCAAATACTCACACTGGCTGATCTGTGGAGGGTCTAAGGACATAGTGAGGAACACAGTCTGGGCCAGATGTTTCTGCAGTCTCCAGAAGACTGATCTTACATCCACGACGTGCAGTGGAGGCTGTTGGGGTGGGTGGTGACATTCCCTTCCCCTTCTGTTCAAAACTTTCATGGAATGCATTAAACTCATCAGGAAAGGCTGTGCTGTTGGCTGTTCCTGTTTACTTTGTCTTGTAGCCTGTTGTAACATGTAAACTATGGCACATCTTACAGCTTCTCTGGGACTCAATTTCAGACTTAATCTCTTGCCATTCCTGATAGCTTTATGGAGGTGATACCTTGATTTCACGTAAAGGTCATTATCACCTGATTTGAACACTGCAGTTCCAGACTTCAGTATGGAGCAGATCCACGATTTCTCACTTGGGAATACCTGGATTGTCCTCTTTGTACATGGTCCTTGACACACTTGCTGATAACATCTGAGACAGAAGTGATATATGTATCTAGGCTGGCTGCTGAGTCTTTGAATGTAGACCAGTCTACTGACCCAAAGCAGTCACATAGAAGTTTATTCATTATCTCAGACAAGTGCTGTATGACTTTCTGTACTGAATTGTCTTGTTTCAGCTTCTGTTTGTCTACAGGGAAAAGGAATACAGTCTGGTAGTCCGATTTGCTAAAACATGAGCTGGTGTGGCTCTTAGGAGGGTGTTGTGGGGAAATGGTTTCATAGGCATCTTTGATAGTTATGTTGATTCATAATCTGTAATAGAATTATGATTTGGGTAATGAGAGTTTCCTCTCAAGCACAGCCTTGCCCATCCCCACCCATTCTTCCCTTCCTTCTTTGAGCTCCTCTGGCAAGAAGCTCATACTGTCAGTCTTCCTTCATTTTTTCCTGTTTGTGTTGCAGTTCATTAAAAGACCTATTATAAACAACAAAAAAGTGGCAAACTTCAGCTTGTTACTCACCCAGACTCCGCACATTTCATATATATATTCCAAAAATTAGCTTTATGCATAAAATGAAAGAAACCTAATTGCTTTTCTTTACATTTGGAGAGTTATTCAGTCAATTCTCCATAGTGTTATCAGTTCTACACATTGCCACTCTTGTGGCCTCCTTGAATGTTGCAAACTTGAGAGGCTTCTACATGATGTCTCATGGCGGTAGGACTTTAGATTGGTGAGATCTTGCAGCAGCAGTTAATGTTACTTTGGGAATCTCCTGTAGATCAGAGTGTCCTTTGTTATGCAGCTGCTGGAATGAGCATTAGCAAGAACCTTCCTATACATTTACAGAATAATTTTTGCAAATGTGCAATCCACAAAGAGGTTGGCAATCACGTTGTCCTCATTACAGCCATCCCAAGGGCAATATGCACTGAATCAGAATCAGGTTTATTATCATCGACATGAAATTTGTTTTATGACATTAGTACAGTGCAAAACATTTAAAAATTACTTTGTTACAATAAAAATAAATAAATAGTGCAAAAGAGGGACAGTGAGGTAGGGTTCATGTGTTCATGGACTGTTTAGAAATGTGATGTTCCTAAAATGTTGAGTATGGGTCACACTTCAGACACCAGGACCTCCTCCACAAAGGTCGTAGTGAGAAGAAGGCATGCCCTTAATAGTTGATGCTGCCTTCTTTAGGGATCGCTTTTTGAAGATGTCATCGATGGTGGAGAGTCTAGTGCCCATGATGGAACTGGCTGAGAAGGCAACATTCTGCTGCCTTTTCAGTCCTGTGCAGTGGAGTGAGATTCTAGTTGTATGGGAAGGGCTCTGTTATTGCCAGTCAAGTGAGGTCTTGGTGTTAGTTGGTGAATTGTAGTGACAAGCCATTCTGCCAAATGGTGCTGACGTCCTGCTTGGGAAACCATCCTCCAGGATCCATCGTGTCCTTCTGCATTGCCTGCAGAACTTCCATGCTGATCACTATCTGATGGATTTGTGATCGAAAGTATTTTTCTGAAATACCTACCTGTAGAAGAGGGATCATGTGCAAGTTTTCTAACCGAATGTTTGATGGTGCTTGCAAATGCAGTATTATGTGGTAGAATTTCTAGATCAATCCTACTAAAAAAGAATTAATGCCATCTGGAATATGAAGCTAGATCCATTCAGAAGCTGGATTAACGGCATTAGATAAGTAATTAACCTTAATTGCTTCAGTGAAAAGTTCTATTAAATTTTTGCTCAGATAATTCTACTCACTGGGTATAATAACTCTTCCCCTGCCAGCTCTGACCCTTCTCCAAAAAATCAATGTAAAAATCTTTCAATGTTTTTGCTTAAGAAATAAAGATTTCTTTGGAGAGAGTCTCTTGGAGAAGAACAACTTGTTCAGTTTTTACCCCATTTAAATTCAAACATGCACGTACGGATTTTCTTTCCTGTCATTTAAAAAGTGAGAGTACTGGAGATATTCAGTAGGTTAGGCGGGGGCTGTGGAAAGAGAATTAGAGTTGATCAGTTCATATCACTTCCCTTTCCACAGGTGCTACCTGGCCTGGTTATTCCCGTTTTCCATTGCCATCTGTCTTCATCCGCCTGTCATCTCCTCAGTATGGTTGCATTTGTCTCACCACACCCTAAGTATTGACTGCCTTCACTCTACACTTTCAGTTCTGATGCAGTGTTCCCCTCCATAAATGTTATCCAATAAGACTTGGGAGCTGAATTAGGCCAGCTGGCCCATCAAGTCTACTCCACCATTCCGTCCTTTTTTGTTTCTCTCAACTTCCCTACCATCTTCTCCATGTAACCTTTGACACCCTTACTGTTCAAGAACCTATCAACCTCTGTTTTAAGTATACCCAATGACTTGCCCTCCACAGCTGTCTGTGGCAATGAATTCCACAGATTCACCACCGTTTGGCTAATTCCTGAGTTGAACTCCTGAGTTTGGGTTTTTACTACCTGACCTTTTGAGAATTTACAACATTTTCTGCTTTTATTTCACATATCCAGAATCTGCAATTTTTGTTTTGTTTCCTTTTCAATTACATTTGCTCCCATGTCATTATTTCTGATCTCAGTCCGTCAAAAATTGGAGTAATATCTGCACAGGCGAGACACATAAGGACTTTATTGTTTTCTTTTCTCGATGGTGTAAGTACACACGTTTGGAGCTTGAACCAAGCAATGGCTGAGAAAGTGTAGTTCCATTAGCCATTTATGTTCAATGCTGCAGGCACTTTGTCTACAGTGTGATGGGAAGAAATGATCTCATGCGGTGAATCCTTTATTTGTCTCATAATTCTGCTGCTGCTGGAGGCAGAGCCAACTTTAATACTGATGGTTGTAAATCTTTTATTCGCCATTTGTTTTAAATGGTTTTCTGCAAAGCTGTAGTATACACAGCACCACGAATGTGCCACTGCAACATTATAAAGTAATAAGTGAATTCCCACAATGGCTAATTGGTAACTATGGACATGGGTCAAGCCTCCAGCTAAAGCTATTATGAAGTTCATTCTAAGTGTTTGTAAATGCAATGACAAGTCAAAACTGCAGACAGTATATCAGGGCAACATGAAATAACTTTGTCAAAAAACACTGATGAAGTGAGTAATCTTATTTTTATACCTGTGTATGCCCCTAAAGCAACATCTTGAGTATTAAAGTTACAACTTGCAAATGTATCAAAAACAGAGTTGTCTGTGACCAAGAGCATAAGGTAATGAATGCTGCTAGAGTACAAATATGTAAAATATTCATGCTATGAACATTTTTTGCAAATTTCTGATATTAACATTCTTATTCATGGTTATATTAATTCAGCAATCACTTTTTTAATCTTTCAGTTAACTCATTGTTTTCCACTTTGGTATATTACCCCATTGTAAGGTTGTAAGATCTGATATCATTTTCTTTGAAATACTTTAATATATGTAAAATCTCCTCTGTTGCAAACAGAAGTTTTCTTTCAATTAGCAGTGATTAGAGAGTTAAACTTTAAAAGAGAGATTAGCTTTATTTGTCAGATGACAGCGAAACATCAAAACATTCAGTGAAATGTGCCATTTTGCCCCGACAACCGGCACAGTCCAATGACTTTGCTGAGCAGCCCGCAAATGTTGCCACACTTCCGGCATCAACATAGAATCCCAAAACTTAATAACCCTAACTCTAACTATACGTATTTGAACTGTGGGAGGAAACCAGTGCACCCAGAGGAAATTCATGCAGTCATGGCGAAAACGTACAAACTCCCTACAGCCAGTGGTGGGAATAGAACCCCAATTGGTGATCACTGGCACTACCGTGCTGCTCTACCTATAGATATCCAGGCAACCATGTTAATGGTTTTGGATAACAGAAATTTGTCCTCACAGAATTCACAAATCAGCACCATTTTTTAGTTACAGAATAAAAGTTGTTCAAATTGAATTTATGTGTAAAAATACACACAAGATTTGTCTCTTGACCCAGCTGTGTGTTATAGAAAATCACAATATTGGGATATGGGCTGGTTCTTAGGAATGCAATCCCTGTCCCAGCCATAATGTGGTGGTCACCTCCACATCAACAAATCCAAATGAGTGAGCAATGTTAACTTTAACCGAAGATTAATGGAAGTGATTGCAATATCTCTCTCATTCACATTACCCCCATTCACAGAACATGATGAATACTTTCATATGCAAGGGATCAGGAAACTCAATTTGAAATAATAGCGATGGGGTGAGGTGCATTTGCCTACAAGTGATGTAGTAATTACATTGAAATGATGCATTAGAAGCTGCAGTCTCATTTGCAATGTTTATTTAAGTTTGGTGTTCTGAAATGCTTCCCCTGTATATTGGGTGTTTGCGGTTATGACTTGCCTCTAGAATTGTTGCTTTTGGTGACACATAATTTTCAACCATTTTTCTACATCAAGTAGATGAGAGTAAATTTGCGAAAGAATGAGGGAGTAAATGTTTTGAACTCCTGCTGAGCCCCTTTGCTTAACAGCTATCCACTTTGGAATATATTTGCTACTTGCAGGATGTAAATGCCAGTGAAGTATTGCTTGGAAATATATCTTGCCTACTATTGCAAGGTGTAAAATATATATGCTCAGTGGGCCCTTAACCTTTGCAGAATATGCAGACTTACACATATGAAACATTAAGAACTCAAACGAAGCATGTGTAATTTATTTAAGAGCTCTTCACAAACTGTCATTGGAACATTCTACAAATGTTATTGCAACCCAGAGAGCAGTTAGTCATGTAACAGAATCCTTTAAGGGGTGATGGCCTTAAAGTAACAATCACTGTTCATAAAGAATATTACAATGCAAAGATGTAAACCAGTCACAGTGGAATAACCATCGTACTCTGTCCATGGAACAGTAAATTAGAGTTATACGGAATGAAATCAGACATTTTGACCCAACACGTACATCCTGACCAAACTTTCTGCCACTGATGTATGTTTACCCGCCTGCAACTCCTTTACTTAATTTTGCAGACCTTCTAATATTGAGACAACATTAGTCACCTTTCATCCTTTAGTACCTTAAATTGTGACAAAGGAAAATCTTTACCAAACCCCTGGCAATTTCTTCTTTTGCTTCCCATATGTCCTGGAGTATGCTTGGTCAGATCTTGGAGATGTATGCACCTGTATGTGCCTCAGGACCGCCATCAGCTCCCCTTTCATAATACCAAAATGTTTCAGAGCATACTGATCCTTTTCCCTAAGCTCCATAGCTTCCACGGCCTTCTTCACAATAAATATAGGTGAGAAATATTCATTGAAGATCTTGCCCATTTCATGTAGCTCCACACATAGATGACCAGACTGATCATTAAGGGGACCTTTGCATTTCTTATTTACCATTTTGTTCTTAATATACTGATAGAAGCTCTTAAGATTGTCCTTTACCCTAAATGCCCAGTATATCCTGTGTCCCCTTTATGCCCTCTTGAATTTTTTCTTATTTGTGCTCCTATAGCTTTTACTCCTCAAGAGCCTCCATTTGGCCCAGCACCCTATATCTGACATATGCCACCTTTTCCATGGCTAAGGGCTCAATATCCTCTATCACACTGGGTTCCCTAATCCTGCCAGCACTGCTTTCTACAGGAACATACTGACTCTGAACTCTCCCCATTTCACCTTAAAAAGCCTCCCACTTGCCAGATATCCCTTTGCCTGCATGTATAATCCTTAAGATTGTAGCAGCTTGACATTTTATTTTAGATTTTCCCAAGTTACAGAGGGAACATTGGTTAATGTTGCTAATTTATTGTTCACTGATGTATAAGTAGATAACTGCTATTTTTTAAGTTTATAAAATGAGTGATTTCATCACTTATCACATTGGCAAGAAAGTGCTGCTGCAGTTCTTACAAATGATAAAATTTCCTACAGTGTAAGGTATTACTATTGATGTACATTTTTCGTGACAAATATTTTACGTTGCCATATAGACGAATTGTTTACAAATCCGGTCCTGGCATCTCTATCACATAACATTTGTTGTATCTTTGAATGCTGGGCTTGCAAACAAGATTTTCCTTAATCGTGTTACAATATAAAATGTTTTAGCAAGTTATTATTATTTCCTTGTTTTGTTTTGAAGACAGAGGGAAACTGAAGCCTGGTTGTTTCTTGGCTTTTACCTTTTGCAAAATACTCTTTATACAAAAGCAGAGGTGTGTATGAGAATATTGAAGGTCTCGCAAACATAAAAAGAAGTCAATCAGCAATATTTTATGCACATTCATCCTCCCCTATAATCTGTAAACAATCCTTCTGCTAACCTGACAGCAATATTGTAAGGGTGGGGTGGAAAGGTTAAGTAAAACTTAACCAGTTGTATTTTTGTTTAACACATCCATTCCTGCTACTGCTTTGACTACTGTCCATTGACATGTACCATGTGTGATGAAAGAATGTCAGAAAACAATGTCCATGAGTACATTTTGATAGGCATAGTCCTGTTGAGTTTTGTAGCTATCTAGTGCTCAAACACTGTGTTGGAATCAGACAAACCTTAAGAGCAGCAGCACTTCCACTGCTGTACTTTTGTGGGATAACTATTTGGCCATAAAATCTTTGAACTTGTCGAAAGAAGGTCTATCTGTAGTTCATTGAGTCAGTACCATTTCTTTGTTGAGTAACTCATTCACACACTACTTTTGCCCTGTGACTTACAACAGCTGAGTAACCATCGGCCAGCATGTCTTTGGCATGTAAATGGATTCTGAAGTAACTCAAGGAAACCCATGATATCACAGGGCCAATGTGCAAATTCCAGACATTCAACTTACTGATCAAATCCAAGTCTCAGGAAAATATTTTTATTTGCAAGACTAAATTAGCATTTTATAGAATTTAAATTTGTGAGCCACATCAAAGCCTAGCATTAACACTCAAAAGCGGTTCTTACACTGTAAAATTGTTCAGTGCGCAAGAAGTAAAAAGCAGAAATAAAAGAGGTGGAATTATGTTACCTGTCCTTTGGATTGATGTTGTATCATGGGAAGAGTTAGACTTTTTTCAAAATGTGTTGGATTTAAAGGTTTTGTCTTGCTGTCAAAAAGTTGACCTGTCCCTGCTAGTACCAGATTATTTTTCACACAGTGTTTGGGGCTGAGCTGGTGCTGAGGATATGTACAATGTGACCAGTTTTATACGTTACTTTTTCTGCCATACACAGTTGCAGGCACTAGTCTCTAGAGAGACATTTCATGCATTATCTTCTCCAAACAACATCAGAGTCAAAGTCCCAGAGCTAGCATATATTACAAATATGCAGTTGAATTTGTCCATTGTTTCAGAATTAAAGGATTAGAACTGATCTGCTCGTGCTTGTTGCTGACATGTATGGTAAGTACGGACTTAACTTTTTGGAAGATCTTCACTTGCTTCTTGAAGCAATTTTGATCCCAGCTGGCATGGGTTGCACATTAACACATCACATAGGAGAGAGAAGAAAGCTTTGGACTCTGAATGCTTGTAAAAGCATTCAAAAATAATTCAGAATCAAGGGCAGATTCTCCAGTATAGCTACTGGGGATTGCAGCTTATTCATGTTCTGTTAGGAGAAGTGCAATGTCAGATTCTAATCAAGGAATTGTTGGTGAAGAGCAGCCAACAAGTGTGAGGCTTCTGCATTCATGGGTGAATCATGAACTTAATGGATTTTTGACTGAGTCTTCGGTCTTCCATTAAGATGATGGTGCGCTGAGACACAGTGGCTTCTATGGGACAAGCCAAAGGTGTTACTGTCCTTTTTAAATGTATTTTTTACAGTTGCAAGACCCTGCTGGACATTAAGAACTTAAAGTACTGCAGGTCTACCCCATCAGTGAATTGCTGGTTGGCGGAGAAATCGAAGAAGCTGGACTTGGTGCGGATCATGCTGCTGCTTGTGTCAGACAGACGTCGGAGCGGGGGCGCACAAAGGATCTGTGCAGTCTAACAGCGAGTGATCATCTTAGTTGCTTTTCTTGTGATAGCAAGACCCCATTGAACATAGTTAATGTAGAATGCTGCAAGTCCAATTCACTCGTTTATTTTTAAGGAGCAGGGGAGCTGCGTGGTCTTGGTCACATTGAGGTCGAGGCCTCGAGCCGTGGTGTCACCTGTTTGCAGCCGTCCAGGAGAGAGGTGTCGGAGTCAGTGCTCTCCTCTAGTGTATGCTTGGCAGAAGACAAGATGTATAGTGTTTCACTGCAGACTTGCAACATTTATGGACTCAGGGACTTGGACTATGTATTTTTTGTGTGACTATATTTTACTGTTGCCTTATATGTGCTATGTGTGCCTTGTGCTGAGTGTGACCATAGTTATTGTGTTTTGCACCTTGGCCCCAGAGTAACAGTGTTTCGTTTGACTGTATTCATGGGTATTTATTATGGTTGAATGACAATTAACCATACTGCTGAACTGCTGGCTCTCCTCAGTATACGCTGGTCTATTATTTAAATATTACATCTGCCTCACTGACAAGCATAGCAGAGGAAGGTTCATTTACTTTTCCTTCAGCTGATTGTGTTGCACAAAGTAGGCATGAGAGATTGTCAGTGCTTGCAAGTATAGGGCTTAACAGATATTAGCTGCAGCATATGGGATGCTTAGATCTCCAATGTCATTGTTATCTAGAAGAGATGGGAATTGAAATAATAAACACACAAGATTTTGCTGAAATCCAAAGCAATACACACAAAATACTGGAGGAACTCAACAGGTCAGGCAGCTTCAAAATAAATGAATACACAGTCAACGTTTCGGGTTGAGACCCTTCATCAGAACTGGAAAGGAAGGAGAAGAATCCAAAATAAGAAAATGGCGGAGGGGAAGGAGTACATAGATGAGTCTGGGGGGTGATAGATGAATCCAGGGGGGTGGGGGAGGAGGAATGAGTAAGAAGCTAAGGGGTGATAACAGGCAGGTGAGGAGAAGAGAAGAGGTAAGGGGGAGCCAGAGTGGGGTATTGTTTACTTCCCCTACCTTATTCTGGTTTCTTCCCCCTTCCTTTCCGGTCCTGATGAAGGGGCTTCGGATCAAAGCGTTGACTGTTCATTCAGTTCCATAGATGCTACCTGACCTGCTGAATTCCTCCAGCATTTTGTGTGGGATTTGAAATGCTATGTTTGCCACAGGGAAAGAAGACAGCTTTGCATTTTCGGAGTACTGTCAGGTGTGCAACATAAGACTCGTTTTGAGAGAAGACCTTTGTAGCAAATACATAAGGTTGACCTATATCTACTATCCCTTTGGGAAACAAATGGTTGAATGTGCCCCACTGACATGGTGGTACATGTACAGATGCTGGTTTGTGGCTGACCTTGAAATAGCACCGGACGTTTGAATTTCTATTGCTTTCAGACAGCAACTTCAGAAAGCATGCATTCTAAATTGAAATACTGGCTGTCCTCACAAAACACAAATAGTTGATGATTATGTATGCTAGCAGTTTTCTTTTTCTAATGTAAATTGGCCATTCACTTCAAGCAGTGAGAACACCATGTTCTTCCTGGTGGAGCTGTATTATTTCCAAGGAAACCACACTAAGGACAAAGCAATGTGAATGCAACACCACTGTAGTGTAAATGATTTCCCTTCATTACACTAATTAATTCTATAGAAAATAATAAATGTAATGTGTATTAGATCTCCTAAGTTTATACATGTGACAATTTATTTTTAAAGTTGTTTCATTTGAAATAAACACAGCTTCATATCTATGAAGATCTTTGTCATACTGATTGCAAAATGTCAGCGTTATATGATGCAGCACTCTGATTTACACCATTATGGAAGTAATCAATTGTGAAGATGTATAAAAACAGCAAGACACAACAAAAACAAAGCCACACTGAAGAGTACAGCAAATATTATTTAATCCATGACAATTTGCAAATGCAATGCAGTGAACTTGAGTTTTTTTCCCTCAGTTGGAACTCTCTGAACCTAGTTCTGGTTTTTCTCTTGTTTGATGACATACCATTACCATTCCTCTTCAGCTTCTCAGAGTGAGAGATAAAAGAGAAGGGAAAAAAGAGAAATGGAGCTAATAGAAATTAACTCAAATAAATTATTTTATTCCACTTGTAGAAGGACTGTGGAATAAATGTCAAAACTTGAGGAGAGCAATGAAGAGTAAATGGTAAAGAGCTTAAAAATTTTGTGCAGGAATGCAAATCCATTCGAAGCTAAAGTTCAAAGTAAATTTATTATCAATCTACATGCAATATGTGTCACCATATAAAAGTTATAAGTTCAATTTTCTGTACATACAACCACCATAAAACATAGGAAGAGAATTACGCTGTTCGACCCATTGAGTCTTCTCCACCATTCAATCATGGCTGATTTATTTTGTTTGTTGTATTTTGAAATACAACACGGAACAGTCCCTTCTGGCCATTCGAGCCATGCTGCTCAGCAATACCCTCAGTTTAATCCTAGCCCAATCATGGAACAATTTACAATGATCAATGAATCTACCAATTGGTATGTCTTTGAACTGTGGTAGGAAACTGGAGTACCCCGAGGAAACACACAGGGTCACAGGGAGAACATACAAACTCCTTACAGGCTGTGGCAGGAATTGATCCTGGGTCATCTGTACTGTAAAATGTTGTGCTAACCATTACACTACTGTGCTGTCTCTCTG
Source organism: Hemitrygon akajei (assembly GCF_048418815.1). Taxonomy (NCBI): domain Eukaryota; kingdom Metazoa; phylum Chordata; class Chondrichthyes; order Myliobatiformes; family Dasyatidae; genus Hemitrygon; species Hemitrygon akajei. Next base: position 21,154,762 of record NC_133125.1, on the reverse strand, counting down.
TTAAAAATATTTAAAATGAATATTAATTAGCCCTCTCAATTTCATTCTCCTATTTTCTCCGCTTAACCTTTAATACCCTTACTAATCATAAACCTATTGACCTCTGCCTTAAGTATACCCAATGACTTGGCCTTTGTGGCAATGAATTCCACAGGTTCACCACCCTCTGGCTAAAGAAATTTCTCCTCAGCTCTGTTCTAAAGAAAAGTCTTTCTATTCTGATTCAGGACATTTTACCCTTGTTCTTAACCTAGATAATTGAAATTTTAGTTTTATTCACTTTTATAGATTTATTTGAATATAACAAGAAAACAGAGAAACATTCCAAGCTAAATATTTTTTGATCCACATAAAATACAGAGTATAATTTTATCACAGACCCATAGGAAGCATTGTAAAGTCATCAGAACAGTTATCCAGAAGAGGGGGAAAAGTTTCTTTTTTTTCCCCAGTCTTTCCTGTAGTTGTCAGGTTTTGGGTCCAGCAGAAAACCTAGGACCTGACAAGTAGTGAGCACAGCAGGCTCAGCCACTTGCTATGGTGTGCAAGTTCATCATTGCTGTCAGACCAAAACATCCAAACGCCCCACTCCTTGGAGAGTCAGAAATGAGAACGAATTCATCAGGGACAGAGAGGTAGTTGAAGCTCACTGTGATGCAAGATATATTTTGAAGCCCTCACTGACATGAGAATCCTTCACCACATCCCACAGCAGCTCATTTGAGCCAGCCTTGCTGCCACTCCTGACTGAACAGATAAAATTACAAGGCACCTGTATCTCCTCTGGCATCCTAAAACTTGCAGTGAATAGCTTTGCTCTCAACTCCACAGTCTGTAACCCACATTGGGAAGTTAGGGTTAGGGTTGGATTGGAAGTGAATGGCTGGAGGAAAGAGGGATGTGGCAGTTAGGGTTCTGGGATGGAGGTGAGGGGCTGGTGAGGAGAGGGGTGTTGAAGTTAGGGTTGGGGGTTGCAGATGAGGGGCTAGTGAAGAGAAGGGTGTGGAGGTTAGGGTTGGAGTTTGGAGGTGAAGGGGGGCCTAGCGAGGAGAGAGAAAGGAGGTCCTGGTAGGGAGAGAAATGGGGCCTGACAGGGTATTCAGGATTATTCAGATTATCAAGTATTCAGAAGAAAAGATTTAGCGATGCTCAAAAAGCTTCTCTGAAGTCGTACAGCATCCTCTGTAATTCCTGGGAATCTCTGGGTCAAGACTATTCAAAGTAGAGAAGGAAAATTTGGTATGATATTGGGAATTTTGAGGTTGTGCGTAGGCAGCATACAGAGGCCCTGGATAAGACGTGGTAGGATCACACCTCGCAATCCACCCTTCCTTGTCTGTGGAACAGTCTGTGCGTCCCACAACTATTTTCTTAGCCTCCTAAGAACCCACCAAATGGAAGTAGAAGCAAGTCAACATATTAATACAGCAACTCTATCAATGGCAATGGATATAGCTTCTGATTCCAGCTCTAGCATTTGGGCTCAATCCTGACCTCTATTACTCAATGGATTTCCTCTGTGTGCTCTGATTTCCTTGTATCTCTTAAAGATGTTGGTAGCTTAATTGACTGCTTTTAATCACCCCAAGTGTAGGTGGGTGGGAAGTTGATGGCCACGTGAAAGAAAATGGTTTACAGAAAATGGGGGAATAGGATTAATGGAAATGCTAAAAGAGGCAAGCAAGGTGTCTATGGACCAAATATGGACTTATGTTGTAAGCCAATGTATGAAATGCTAAAAGGTAAATTTTAATATTCATTTGCTTCTTTGCACATTTTTCTTTCTGTCTATATTCATCAGTTCCTTTTGCTTACCTCCTTTGGGATCATCAGTCTCAATTGCTAAACCCTACTGGACTGAGAAATGTATAATGATGTGGGAAGATTGCATAAATCGAAAACAAATCCTTGAGTTTTTACACATCAGAAGACTTGTAAAAAACCAACCAGAAAGGCTATGGTTGAAATCTGGGGATTTCTTAACTTTTTTTGCATAAAAATTCAGATTGTTGCAGCCTCTCTATTAGCATGTCTTGTACTAATGGATAATGTGACTATAATTTTTGATCACCTATCCAACACGATCCATATTGTACTAGGTTTTTTTCTACATTAGGGTTTTAAATCATATTTGTACAAACAATTTTTTTTCTCTATGTAGAATGTAACTATGTCCATTTATTGAAAGTTTATGGGTCATCATGTGTAATTTCTTATTAATAAAGTGGCATCATCTTCAGACTCTGATATGTTTGAAGCAGTCAGTTGTACTTGGGAAGAAGTCAAGGTGCAATAATGTACCTTCCAGAAACTATACAATAATAATTGAAGCATTTCTTTGCATTCATTTTGCAGAAGAGTTGAAGAATTAATGGCCTGCAAACAAATTGAAGAATAAATGATCAAATGTTATTAGAAACAGATGAGAGGTAGTCCGAAAATGCAATGTCATTATCTGGCTAATTTCAGACAGGGAAGGTATTTAGTTTTTCATGGCTTCTGAATCTATAATGACCCAAGGTATTCCATCATTATATTCCGTTATTTCTGTAGTTTTTTTCTCCACTATTCTGGGAAGGGGTGGTGGGGTGGAGATACGTCTCTGCCAAAGGAGTTGTAAGGTGCTCCTTCCCACTGCTAGCCTGCAGGTCACCCTTGAGCAAGGTATTGCACTTGCTTAGTCCACCAGTCAGGGTCACATGAAGCCGTGGAAGCAGATGGTGGATGATTTTATGAGCAGTGGGTGTATATTACAAATCTGGTTATGCGGCCACCAATGCCAGGCAGACAATCTCTGAAGAGTACTGATAATGGCTGAGGTCACCTGTCTTGTAAAGATACTGTCCAGAAGAAGTCAATAGCAAGCTACTTATGTAGAAAAATTTGCCAAGAACAGTAAAGGTCATGGAAAGACCATTATCACCTATGTCATACGACATGGCACATAATGAACAAATGATTCTGGGATGTCTATTCTCAGTGTCAGACAGCAGTCCTAACTTGTACCTTATTAATCTGCCATTTTGGTTGCTTATAATCTGACAGATTCTACTTTCCCATTTTGTGTTTGGATCTCTAAAGCAGTCTTTCTCAATCTTTTTACCCTGGAAGAACTCTTGAAATAATTTTCAGGTCTCAGGGAACCCCTGCATAAAAATTATATCTACAGCTCACAGTACATTAGTGTGATCAATAAATTGTAGATATAATAATCCAAAAATAATTGTCAATGCTCTTTTGAAGACAGGATGAGTTTTTAGCTTACCTTTCTTGAAATTAATCTCTTTCTTTCCCTTTCATAAATTTTAAGCACTCGTAAGACAAACATAACAAATTTCTCAATTCTGGGTTGAACTTAAGATAAGCACACATGGATTTCACTTTTCAGCTAAAATGAGATGATATCTATCCTTGCTCTTGATGCTTGTAAAACAAGAAAAAGCTTGCTCACATATGAAAGAAGTTGAAAACTGCAGCAAAATGTTCATTGCTTTCCTATGAATGGCTACTCTTCTTAAACAAAAATCCAGAGCTTGTCCAGGGGCAGGTCAGTAAACCTCATCTTGTGTGCATGAGTGCAGCTCACGAAGTTTTTCCTCTTCTCTCAAAGTCAAGTTCTCAGACTGAGCAGAAGATTCAGAGAAAGGGTCCCTCACCCAGTCATACACTGTGTTGAAAGGAAGGAAAAATACTGTTCAGTTTTGTTCTGCAGTTCTTCCAGGTGGTTTTCAATAAGATTCGAGACTTTCTGATATCCTTCCTCATGCTTAAACACAAGCAGCAATGGAAACATTTCAAGATTTCCTTTTGCAACATGATTTTATCAAAAATTCAATTTCCTTTTAAATCCAAGAAACTTGTCACTTAAAGTCACAACATTTTCTCCAGGGCCTTGCAGATACACCCTACAAGGCCCTGGAGAAAATGTTGTTCCCCATTGAACTCCCCCCTGGCACTTATATTTGCAAGCAAAACAAGAGCTTCTCCTACCCCTACACCTCCTCACTACCATTCAGGGCTCCAAACAGTCCTTCTAGATGAGGCGACACTTCACCTGGGAGTCTGTTGGGATCGTCTTCTGTATCTGGTGCTTCTGATGTGGCCTTCTGTATATTGGGAGACAGCTACACCGAGTGCCTGCACTCCATCCACCAGTAAAAGCAGGATCTCCCAGTAGCCACCCATTGTATTTCCACTTCCCATTCCCATTTCGATATGTCAGTCCACGGCCTCTGTAGCCTCCAACTGATGGCATGAACATCGGTTTCTGAAATGTCCAGTAATGCAACCCCCTGCACCATTCCCCATTTCCTTTTCCTTCTCTTACTTTATCTCCTTTCCTGGCCGTCACCTCCCTCTGGTGCTCCTCCTCCTTTCTTCTGTGGCCTTCTGTCTTCTCCTATCAGATTCCCCCTTCAGCAGCCCTGTATCCTTTTCACCAGTCTATTTCCCAGCACTTTGCTTTACCTCCCCCCCCCCCACTTTCTGGTTTCACCCATTACCTTGTTGCTTCCTCCCTTCCCCCCACATTCTAATTTTGACGCCTTGTCATTTTATTTTCTCCAGTCCTGATGAAGGGTATTGGCCCAAAATGTTGACTGTACTCTTTTTCATAGATGGTGTCTGGCCTGCTGAGTTCCTCCAACAATCTGTGTGCGTTGGTTGGATTTCCAGCATCTGCAGATTTTCTCTTGTCTGTCCTTGCAGAGACTTTTTCCAACTGGTTCACATGATGAAAAAGGTCTGCTAACTAGGCTCATTTCTGCAGCCATTCTTCATCTTCAAAGCACTCAGCAAAATCTGGCCTACTGTTTTCTTGAAAGTACTCCCGCAATTCACTTCTCAGCTCAAGTACCCTGTTGAGAACTCTTCCTCTGCTAAGCCACCGGATTTCCGTATGTAGCAGGAGACCGTATGTAGCTCTTTGCCCAGGTTTTCTCACAGTTTTTTTTAAAACATTCTTGAGTGAACTGGTCTTAAAGCTACTAAATAACTTGCTTCCTGAAACCTTTTACTGGCTGTGACTTTATTTTCAAAAACTTTTATCTGTTTGCTTTGAGATTCCAATAGTCATTTAAAATAATTATCACCTTTATGTGTCGTATGACTGTGATTTGTAGTCAAGTGCCTTTTCAACTTTGCTGGAGCCATTGCTACATCTGTAAGTTGTTTGCTACAGACATGGCACAATGGAATAGACAACTTGGATCACCAGTCCATGTAAAATCCATTGATAAGTAGTTTTCATTGTCAACTTGGACTTTTTTGTGTCTGTTGTTGCACTAGTGAAGTGAAATGACTCAGAAGATTGTAATTCTTCATCATCAACCTTATCAGCATTGTCCATAGGCCTAAGCCTAGAATCCTCCTCTTCCATCTCGCCTCCTCTTCAAAAATCTGGACTGTCTTTAAAATGAAAATTTCTTTCCAATTTTCTACTACACTGGTAGTTTGTTCATTCCTGTAAGTCAATAGCAGTGCATAAGGGCAAGTTGGGGGAGGTAATTCGGGAGGGAGAGGTTGACATCACAGCCCAAGTTGGGCAAGTCTATTCAATGCTCAGAAAACACACTTCACTCTCTTCATCACCCATTCATCCTCTCCTCTGTGCAATACAGCGCTCATCAATTATTAGTTTACCGTCCTACCCCATGCAATACAGAGCTCACCAATTATCAGTCTAGCATCCTCCCCTCCTTGCAATACAGCACTCACCAGTTATTAATAGCCTCTCCTATCTTGTATCAAAAACTGAGAATGGACTAAACCAAATAAACACAGTCCTACTGCACACTGTCAGACTGGGCTAAGAACCTCTATTGAGATTGTAAATGGGGCTGCTCGGTCACTGCCCACCACTGCAAGCGCTAGCATTGTGCTTTGCACAAGTTCAAAAAACAATGTTTTTTTTTAATCACGACCCCCTACAGAACCCCTCACGACCTCTCATGGAACCCCAGTTGAGAAACCCCGCTTTAAAGGATCACCACATTTTTATTCATTTTTCGTGTATGAAGAGCTCAATCTATTATTTTCTTTCTCATTATACCAGAAGTAGAATGAGCAAAGATCCTTAGATTTTTCTGAATTGCCGGTGGGATTTGACTATTTTCCATTCCAGTTTTTGGAATTATTTGTGTTTTAATTAAGATGATTTTTTGTCATATCATTGCACTCTATTCAACTTTTATAAATTGAATAAATTACATACGCTGTACCCTACGCTGTAGGGTGATGTGCACCTCTCCAGAAAAGTTACTCATGCATCGCGATGATGCAGACCGCAGCAACTGTGATTGGTCTGCTTGGTAGCATCGCATTTCCTCCTACGCATTTCCGGTTGCTTCTTCTCCGCCATGTCTGTAGGCTGTGTATACACCGATGCGAAATAGATGAACCAAATCATCAAATCTACCTGCCGACATGCGAAAATGTTTGAAATGCATTTCCTCGTCCATGTCTGTCATGAAGGAACTCAACACAGCGGCATAGAAACCCCACTGCCAACTAACGTTTTGGCGCACACCAACGCATGCTTGCTATAGCGTAGAGCGACGCAGAAATGAAAATCAGGGTTACGGCGCAGGCTGCGGCATAGCCCGTACGCACAAGTATAAATAAGCCTTGTCTTTAGTTTGGGAATTCTGTGTCTCTGCATTCAGATCATGCTCTCAAAATTATTTTCATATGTTTTAACACATTTAATAAAAGACATTCAAAATTAGGTAAGGTTGATTTAAACAAAATTTAACTAATTAGAATGGGCTGCACAATGGAAATCAGTCACAACTAGCTAAGGAGCTTAAGGTGACTGTGTCCAGTCCCTCAGCCTATGATTTCTATGCACTTTATCTTATATTCACTGGTGACTTGGGTTCAGTTCTACATTGTGCTGAAATGAAATGAATAACCACCTACTTCTTCCATGTTCACTCCTGCCATTCATTACCTATTACTCACTTAACCCCTTTCTCTCAGCTTATTTGTGTTTTCCAGCTTATTGACTAGTATAATATAATGGGTCAAATTATCACCTTCTGTATCATAAATATTCTGTAATTTTAAGTTTGCTGATGAGGAAAAAGAAACTTTTCCAACAGTTTTCTCATAAGCAAACTTAGAATTACAGAATATTTATGATACAGAAGGAGACAAATTGGCCCATCATATTATATTGTTCAATAAAGAGGTTGACTCTAGCCTAATTCCAATTTTTAATACAATGCAGTCAGGGCTCTTCAAGTATACATGCTACAAGAAATACATCATTCCTATTAATTCTATCTGAGCATTCTTAATTTTATACACCTAAACTAATTATTTTTTCAAACTCCTCTATCCCAAAGAGCACAAGTTCAGCTTTCAAACTATGTAGGGTTTTATAATCTCGCTAACATGGTCATTAATCTCCTTTGCATTTTTTTCAAGTTCAGTTGTATCTCTTCAGTAAAGTCACAACAGGTATGACCTAACTAAAGCTTGAACATAACTTTCCCTGCATTCATATTCTATGTATTGGCTCATAAAGGATAGACCATGTAAGTATCATTAAACAGCTTATCAATCTGACCTTCTAACTTTTAACGATCATATATAAACTTAAAGGCCCCCGTGTTCTTTATACTTCTCAATATACTCTTGTTGTGCTTCAACTCTGCAATGCATCTCCTTGCAGTTTAAATTTCATTTGCCATTTTTCATTTTAGCTGATCAGACCATCTACATCTTTATGCCATCTAAAATTTTCTCCTTGCTATCTTTTATTTCATCCAAGTCATTATCGTAGATGGCAAACAGCTGAAGGTGTAGTTCTGATCCCTGTCGTAGCTTAGTTAGACTTGCATCCTAAAGAACGGTTTATTCCCAATTCTCCATTCAGGTTAATGTATTACCCCATAACCAGTGACCCTTAATTTGGTGCACCTTTAATGTCATTTTTAATCTTATGCCTTTTGAAAACACAGATACACTATATTTACTAGTTTCCCTTATCTGCAAAAGTTATCAGAAATCTATTTTATTTGTCAAACACTATTTCAGTTTTATAAATTGATGTTGACTCTGCCTACTGACATTCCAATTTTCTATGTGTCCTTCTACCAAGTCTTTAATAAAAGCATCTAGCAAGTTTCCAGTGTGCATTAGGCCCTTGAGTATGGTTATGTATTTGGTTGTTAAAAGAATTGAATGGTCTGTCGTGTGGGCTTTGCTATTGCTTGTTTGGTGGGTGGAGGGCGCTGATGGTTTTTTGCTGAAGTAAGTGGGGGAGGGGAGGGTCATTGCTTTGCTGCTACTTGTGCATGTGTGGGAAGGGGGGGGGGGGGGTTACTCTCTTACACGTTCCCTGATATTAAATGGAACTATTGAACTGTTTAGAGAAATAAATCAAACAACAGGGAAGTTATTTAAGATTTGCAATGGTCACACTCTGCACACTGCTGCTCTGTGTTATGAAAATGATTTGGAAGTCATGAAGAAAGTACAAGCATGCCAAAACGTGTAGGTGTAGGCCACTTGATAATGCGAACCTATGCAATGGGCCTCATTTCTGTTTCTTATTTCTCAAAAATGTATTTCCTTTTTAAATACCCCAATGAATAAACCACCTGAGATAGAGAATTGCAGTAAGTCACTACCCTCTTAAAGGAGGTCCTAAACACTCCATTTTTAGACAATAGACAACGAGACCTAGGAACAGAATGAAGCCATTCAGCTTATTGAGTCTGCTCCGCCATTCCATCATGGCTGATTTGTTATCCCTCTCAACCTCATTATCCTGCCTTCTCCTGTAACCTTTAATGCCCTTACTAATCAAGAACCTATCAATCTCTGCTTTAAATATACACAGTGACTTAGCCTCCAAGGCTGTCTGTGGTGATGAATTCTACAGATTCACCACCTTCTGACTAAAGAAGTCCCTTCTCATCTCTGTTCTAAAGTGTTGTCCCAAGAGCAGGTTTAATATATGCTTCCTATGATGCGTGTAAATATTTTCAGTTTTGAAATTAAGAAAATTTGTAAGGTTCCATCATGGAAATTAGGAAATCAATATGTCCATAATTACTATAAGGTGTTAGTAACTTCAGAAAAAGCAACACAACAAAATGCTGGAGGAACTCAGCAGGCCAGTCAGCATCTTTGGAAAAGAGTAAGAGGGAGCAGAGATCACAGAGAGAGCAATTAGAGAGGGTTTCACTGAACTCCCATCAAAGAGAAGATTTAAAGTTCTGTAGGGGAGGCATCAGTGGAAGAGACTTTGCAGTGTAGTAGTCCAATCACAAATGAGAAAAGCTGCAGAAGATGCTTTCCTTAAAGTGCTGATAAAAATAGCTTCCAGTGATTGACTGCATTGCTCTTGTTTACAAAAGGATTCCATCTTGTTTACAAGATTCCAAATAAAGCAACTGATTTAATTACTATTTTATTGTTTTTTCTTGAAAGAAATATGGTAATTTCAATCATTGCCCAGTGCTGTCAATTTCTCTGCCACATTTTACACTGTAGGTTACTAGTTTTTGAAGTATGAATTATAATTCAGGAATAAATATTGCCGTTTGATTTTCCATTTTCCCTTCAATCTTTCGAACGCTCTTGTTCCAATATCTTCCTGCAAAGAAATAGCAAGGGGAACATTCAATGCCCAGATGAACACTCCTGTCTTAATTCAGTGCCTATACAACATAATGAGAATCAAAATATATATTTTTTCAGTTAATAGTTATCCCTTAGCATTGTGTTCAAGAAAAATTATGTTTTAGTTACACTATTAATATGCTATTGAATTATGTCCAATACTTTGTTAAATAACAAGTTCCTTCAGAGGAGTGTGGTTTGAGACGGTAATTCAATTTGGCTGCTCTATTCATTTGGGCTGTTTTTCATAGTTTGTCCAAATGGATGCTGAAGTCAAATAGTGGTGTTGTTGAATGAGAAATGGCAAAGCAGAACCTTCCAGCAAATGTGCACATTTTCTTATTTCTCCCTTGCATTTGGTTTTCTGAATTCTAGAATGAGCAACATGCATTTTGTGTATTTTCTGTTAGGAGGAATTCTGTAAAGAGTAATATTTCACTTATGTGGAAACGTTATATACTTGTATATTTTCTACTACTGCACTTGGCTAACAATACCAATTATTGAATTTCATATTGATTGATGGTTAGGCAAGAGGTACAAAGCTGATCTGAGAAAGGTTATCCATCTATCCACTATGGTACTAATGAATGTTTCACTACCATGTTTTAATGCTAGAAGGGTCATAGAGCTGAATTAATCATGAGGCACAGTGAAGCATGTTAATCACCTCCAGTTCCTCATTACTACTAGCAGTCAAGAAAAGCTTACCGGTACTTTAGAATATCTATATCCTGAGCCTGTGCCATTGATGCTCCTTTTAGGAACACAGGCTTTGAGTTTATCCTGGTGAATTGGCCCACATTTGAGATTCCATTGGAGGAATTTGCACCATGTGGGATTGATATTACAACATAAGGTAACATTTATTGCCTCTGGTATTTTTCACTGACAGGGCTATTCTCATTTGGCAGTCTCTTAGATATTGAAAACTATGTATCCCCTTCTCTTAGATCTTCACACTTCAGAGCAGCTGATTATAAGTTATTTGGGTTTCCTCAGCAGTGAGTTAAGAATCTTTAGTTTAGAATGATGGATTAACTTAGGTCATTTTGTCCACTGCCATTGTACTGGCTTTTGGAAGGAGATGTCTAATTAGACCTAGTCTCTGCTCTATCTTCTGATCATGAAAATGAAGCACTCCTGTTCAAGTTTATATGCAATTCTCTTTTGAATGTCACAATTTCTCCAGCTTCCACCTCTTATAAGGTGGCTTTCCAAATCACTGACAACCTTATGTAAATCAAGTCTCTTGTTTTGTTGATTTATAGAAGGAACATAGCACGAGACAGTGCAGGATGAAGGCACTTGGCCCACTACAGTTTTGCAGAATAAATTGGAATTATATTGGTAACTTTTACTTCCTGGCTGTTGCTGTTTGCTCTTTAGTTCCTTATCCAGGTATATATTAAATTTGATGAATGTTTTTCATTCCACCACCCTTTCGTTCAGGGAATTCCAAAAACCCCACAACTTTTGGTTTCAGATTTTATCCTCAACTTCCTCTAATACTATTACCAATTAACTTAAATCTATGTTCTCTTGTCATTGGCCTCTTTGCCAAGGGAATTAAGTCCCTCTTGTTCACCTTTTCTTGACCTCTCATAATTTTATTCACCTTAATTAAATCTTCACTCCTGTGTCTACATAAAATCTATCCAACTCAGTCAGACTCTGCACAACAATAATTCTCCAGCCCTGAAAAATATCCTCATAATTCTCCTCTGTATTCTATCCTGTACTTTTGGCATTCTACCTGCAGTGTAATGACTACACTGTACACAATTATCCAGCTGTGACTAAATTAGTGTTTTATGTATTTGTAGCATGACCTTGTTCTTATTTTCAAAGGCTAAGCTATCAAAACTAAGTGCCTTAGACAGAGGAGATTTTGCAGATACTGAAAATCTTGAGCCACGCATACAAAATGCTGGAAGAACTCAGAGAATCAGGCATCATCTAGGTAGTGAATAAATAGTTGACTTTTCAGTCCGAACCCTTCATCAGGACTGGAAAGGAAGGGGAAGGAAGTATCGTATGTGTTTTTTTGACTTCCTTATCCTTGTCCCACATGATTTTGAGGTTCAGACTTGAGTTTTTATGTCTGAACTAAATAGACATACATGAGTTTGCAGATATGACTTGTTCAACTTAACATGTTTGCATGACTCTGTCCAGTTTGAACTTCAGTCCTTGTTTGAACCTTACACCTAACATGAACAGGTTTCTTTTTGCTGTTTTGCCATAACTTTTGATTTCATTCTGTTAATCAGTTTTTGCCTTAATTTAGAAAGAATTTTTAATCTAATCAAATGGTTTACTTCAAACTTTTTGGCAATGAGTTCTCTTTGACATAGTTCTGCCCACTGACCAATTGATTGGTATCTTCCTGCAGCATAGGCATTGCACTATCAACAACGTGGCCAATTTAAGTATTAATTATTAACATGAAAAGCAAGGGTCGTGATACTGAAAGCATGGTATCAATTACTAGAAGTGTAAAACATTACAGAAACTGCTAAAATTTTTCAGATGATTAGGTACCAGTGATGGACTGAGAAATGGAGTCAATGCTTTACTTACTGGAAAACTACACTGGGGATTGCAGAGCTCACTTTCTGGCGTCATCCATGGAGAGAGAAGGGGAACCAACTTGAGGATGGTATTTTTTCGTACCTTCTGCCCATGCTGACACCACTGGGGATGATTGTGGGACTAGCATAAAATGATTAAACTACAAGCGATGTCCACGCCTCTTGACTTCAGACACCAAAGTCCCTCCCCTTTACACCACACCCCCTGCTCCCAAACACACTTGCTGTCATTGATGAATATAAAGTTAATAGCATGTGACTTTGTTAGATGCCTTGCTAAAATTTATGTAGATTGTATCATACGTAGGAACATAAGAATGAAGACCAAGATGAAAACATGAAATCCCTGATCCTGTTCCATCATTCATTAACATTGTGGCTGATGGAATCTTTGATTTTTATTCTCCTTGATTCCTTTGTAGTCCTTAAAATATTGATCGGTGTTGGTCTATACTATCAAACTACCTCAGAATCATTTATATTTCAATGAAATTTCTTTGTATTCTCAACACAAAATGATAGACCCATTCTCTCAGTCTTTACTTGTAAATAATACAAGAAATTAATCCATTTGATGCCTCTCTGCACTGTCACAAAGGGAAGTTTATATCAATCTTTAAATAAGGAATACTCTGCACGTTGCTTAAGGTATGTTGTCATCAAAGACACGTACAGTTACGTATAATCTCATTTTCAATCATGGCTAATATGCTATTTTCCCTTTCAATTTTCTGCTCTGCTTTCACGAACACTTTGTGTTTCTTGACCAAACTCACTCTGATCTTGCCAAACAGCAGTGTTTAATGGTCTTACATGATTTAAATAATATTGTTCTGTGGTAATTTTTCTACTAAAGTGAATTTCTTCTCTGTATACTCTGTCTTCCCTCACTTTACTCATTTACTTGATCTCACTGAATTCCTTTGCACAGAGATTATGTCCTCACACTTTATTTTCCTGGCTGTATTTGTATCATCAGCGAACTTGGACATGTCATACTTGGTCTCTTCATGTCAGTCATTTAAATGGATCATTTATCGGTTGGGTCCTGGCACTGATCCCAGAGATGTTCCACTAGATTCAGCTTGAAAATTATTCAGTTAGCCTTACTTTCTGTTAGCCAGTCCTCAATCTATACTGATATGTTACCCTCAAGCCCAGCTACTAAGCAATAACCTTTTATGTGGTACCTTTTTGATTGTCATTTTGAAATCTAAAACTACAATGTCTGGCTACCCTTTATTCATGCTGCATGGCACTTCCTCATTGTTTCAATACATTTGTCAATGTCCCTCTCATAACGATATTGTCTCTGCCTGATCTTATCAAGCTTTCCTATGTGTTTTGTTATTGGCTGTTTGATAATGGTTTCCAGTCACCACCCACATCAACTCTCACTTTTACTTCCTCCAGTCAGATTAACCTTGAGGTGATTTTCCCTTGTGAAATTCAAATGGTCGGGCTAAGCATATTCTTTCAAGTGCCAAACAAAGGGCAGCTCTAGGGCAGTGTGGTTGAAGTCCTCATTTGATTCTGCAGAGTGAATGGTGCATGCACAATGATGACAACCTATGTGCAGAAATTGCATGAGGAAATGCCTAATATAATTTCCACAATGATATGAAACCACCTGAAAAGTCTTATGTAATGTTAAGTTGCTAAGAGATGAAAAACATATTTGCAATTCAATTTGTTTTGCTTATTCACGGAAAGCTGATGCTGCAGGTGCAGTAAATGATGATAAAGGCAAATGGTATGTTGGCCTTTATTATGAAAGAGCTTGAGAATAGAAATAAAGATGTCTTACTGCAGTTATACAACCTTGGTGAGGCTGCACCTGGAGTAGGATCACAGAGGTATAGAAATGGGTCTTTCAGTCCACATGACCATGCCAACCATTTTCCTGTGTTAGGCAAATTCCCTATGTGTCTGCCTAAACGTTTCTTAAATATAATTACTGCATCTGATTCCGCCTTCTCCTCTGGAAGCGAATTCCAAATACCTAACTCTTAAATATCATTTAAAACTTCTTTAGCTTAATTTTAAGCCTATTCTATATTCTTTCTGATACCTCTATCATAAGGGGGGGAAAAAAAGATTCTGGCTATATACCCTATTTATTCCTCTTCTAATGTTGTTCAAGACTCCTTGGATTATGAATGACCTGACCTATGGAAATCCAACTTGAAACAAATTATCCCGTACATTTTTAAAGCATTTTTTAAGCTAGTAATAAGAATAGTAAAATGCTTCATGGTATTCATTAATGACTGTATGCTGTATATTTGTTTAACTATGTGTGTAGTTTTAGGGTGATTATTCAATGAAATGAAAAATTATAGCAAGTATGAAGAGTGGTGTGATATATAGGCAGTTACAGAAAAAAGGATGTTTCTGATTCATGGAAAAATTAGTTTTCAGATAGTTCCTAAGAATGGAAGCCTTATGTACCTGGGGGCTGACCATTTATCTCTATCAGGTGACCCCTTAGCAACCTTAACGCCAAAGAAATCAGGCTCAGCCTATCCAGCCCCTCCACATATTTAAAGACCTCCTTTCCAGGTAACATCCTAGAGAATCTCTTCTGTACTCTCACCAGTACAACCATATTCTTCCTACAGTGTGCTAACCAGAATAGCACACACTACTCCAAGTGCAGTCCAACTGGTGTTTTGTAACGATGCAACGTAACGTCCAACTTTTCTATTCTTTGTTGTGACCTATGGAGAAAAGCATGTTATTTACCTTTTTCAGTACCCCATTGACCTATATTGCCACTTTCATGGAATCGATGTTCCTTAGCGTTGTACCATATACTGCGTATACGTGTCCTGCCTGTCTGTGATTTACCTAAATAGAAGATACTTAACGTCATACTTGTCAGTATTTCACCAAACTTTTCGTCTGATCTATACCTTGCAATTGCCTTAGAACATCTTCTTTTGCCATCTACAATAATGTTAATTTTTGTATTTTACACAAACTTGCTAATTGTCCCTCTTGCATTCATATTCAGTTTGTTAATATATATCACAAATAACAAGTGCCCCAGAAGCAATCACAATGGTGCACAATTGATCACAGAATTCTAATCTGGACAGGATCCTTCGACCAGCACCTTGTCAAATGACTTGGTGTAGTCCATGCAAACAACATCTTCCACTCTCCCTTTATCAATCTTCTGAGATGCCTCTTCAAAAGCTTCAATCAATTTAATAACAACACGAGTGAATCTGCAGATGCTGGAAATAAATAAAAACACAAAATGCTGGCAGAACTCAGCAGGCCAAACAGCATCTATGGGAGGAGGTAGTGACAACGTTTTGGGCCGAAACCCTTCATCAGGAGTGAAGTAACATGGGATGGTCGAGGGGGGATAAGAAGTGGGGGGAGGGATAAAGTAGAGAGCTGGGAAGTGATAGGCTGGAGGGAAATGGGCTAGGGGGAAGGTGGAGAATTATGGGAAATAAAAGAGAAAGAAGGGTAGGGCTGTGGGGAGATTATAGTGAGGGGGGAAAAAGAGAGAGAAAGAGAACCAGACTAAAATAATAGATAGGGATGGGGGTAAGGCGGGGGCAGGGGTATCAACGGAAGTCTGTGAGTTGGATGTTCATGCTGGCAGGTAGGAATCTGTGAGTTGGGATTTACCCTGCACAAAGCCATGCTGACTATTCCTGACTAAAAAAGATGAAAGTATCTCAGTTAGGGGTCCAGCTATTTTCTCTGATGCTTTGCATATCTGAGGTAGTTCCAGTCTGGTCCCGGGGATTTATCAAGCCTTGCACATTCCCCCTTCTTGATACAGACATGCTTCAGACTTTCTGAATACCCTTCCCTGAACATATTGTCTTTTATGTCCTTCTCCTTAGTGAATACAGATGAGAAGTGTTCATTCAGGACCTTGCCTGCACCTGCAACTCCTCACATAGTTTACTCCATTAGTCCTTAAGGGGCCCACTCTTTTCCTATCACATTTCCCTGTCACTACCTTCTTGCTCCTGACGTCCTTAATAGAATGTCTTGGGATTCTCCTTAACTTTATTTAAAAAGGATATTTCATTGCTCCTTTCTGTCCTTATTTGTTTCTTAATTTCTCTCCTACACCCACTCAATTTAATTAAATCAAAATGTAATAAAATATTGACACAGTTCTTATTTATTAAAATATAATAAAGTATTGACACAAATGTGTGATTGTTTTGGTGACAGAAACCAGAGAACAGGAATAAATGGGTTACTTTTAGGCTGCAAGGCTGTGATGCATGGGATCTCAGCGACTGACAGACTATATTGTGGATTTAGATGAGGGAATCATCCATGTCTGCTGTGCGGCAGTGTGTGTAGTGAGAGGAATGCAACAAGATTTAAAGGAGATATAAATAGGTTCTATGTATGTACAAGTACATCTTCTTAAGCCATCATCCCTACTGAGGCATAGGCCACTGACAGCAACTTAAAGGAGTACCCTGTCCTTGGCCAGTATTTCAACTATTCCCCAGATGCAGTCCATCTTCTTGGTGTATCCTTCCACTCCCAGTGATGAGGTCTTTGGAGCTTCTGTTTTTGTTTCTGTAGCGCTGGAATTTTACATGTTGGGGTTGGTAGTCCCATGCCCAACCCTCTCCTTTAGCAGCTGGGCTTGGAACCATCCATGGCGAGATGTATAAGTACATGCTTTACGTTCCTGGGTGTCAAATCTCTGAGGATCTAACCTGCTCCCAACATATTGATGCAGCTATAAACAAGGCAGGACTGTGGCCTATGTTTGAAAAGATTCAGGTTGTCATCTAAAACACTCTAAAGTTTCTATAGATGTACCATGGAGAGCATTTTTGACTGGCTGTTTCATTGTCTGGTATGGGGGTGAGGTGGAACTACACAGGACCATAAAAGCTACAGAAAGTTGCAAAATGAGTCAGTTCCATCTTGGGTACTAGACTCCATTGTATCCAAGACATCTTCAAGGAGAGATACCTCAGAAAGGCAATGTCCATTATTAAGGATGCCCATCACTCAGGGAATGCCCTCTTTTCATTGTTACCATCAGGAAGAAGGTACAGAAGCCTGAAGGCAAACACTC
Source organism: Hemitrygon akajei (assembly GCF_048418815.1). Classification (NCBI taxonomy): domain Eukaryota; kingdom Metazoa; phylum Chordata; class Chondrichthyes; order Myliobatiformes; family Dasyatidae; genus Hemitrygon; species Hemitrygon akajei. The sequence goes on along the minus strand of NC_133125.1, from coordinate 21,137,455 downwards.
ACACACTCAGCGATTCAGGAACAGATGCTTCCCCTCTGCCATATGTTTCCTAAGTGGACATTGAATTCATGAACACCACCTCACTTATTTATTTATTTTAAATGCATATTATTTATGTTTTCCACTATTTTTAATCTATTTAATATACATACATATACTTACTGTAATTGATTAACTTGGCTATTTATTTATTTTCTTTCTATATTATCAATTATTGTATTGTACTGTTGCTGCCAATTTAACAAATTTCATGACACATGTGGTGATAATAAACCCAATTCCGATTCTGAATATTATGTGGAAAAATGTGAGATCATTAGTGGAAGCTGAAGAAAGACGGAACACTAAAAGAGAGTGAAAGGTATTGACAATCAGAGAGTCCTGGGTGTGCTGGAACATGAATCACTAGAATTTAACGTGCAGGTTTAGCATTCAGTTAGTCATTTTTTATAACTAATGCTTCATTGTCAGTTTTGATTATTCTTCTTGAACCACATATTATCATTTAATGCAGCATCTAAAGCCTTTGTCACTTACAGTGATCCACATTAGGATGAGATATATGTTCCGTATGCACTTCGCATTAGTAACATTTTCCTGCTTTTGTGAGAGTACCTTAGCAGTTTTATGTCTGAATTTATGTGAATGTTGTTGAACAGAATTTCTGTAGCATTGTAGTCTTTTGAAAAAAGGTGCAATTAGTGTTCTTTGATTAGCTCTACTTGACTTCATCTCCAATGGGCATTACTTATATCATTATTCAGTGCTTCTAAGCTTGCATTGTCAAAAGAATGGGAAAAAATCACACTCATAAATTGGATCTGTAGTTTGCACTTCTAGTATACTTTTTGATAAGAGCATAATGTTCATTATTTACGAGTTTATTGTTCAAAATCAGAAGCCTTGCCACCTTTCTTAGACAACATAAATCATATTACTAAACTTCTAAATCATTGTGAATAACAATGTATTCATTATTAATTCCAACTAGTGCTGTTATATTGAAGAAAAATGCATTTTGTAAAACAGTAAACCTCGTAGGGAATAAAAAAATTTGCATTCAAAATTTGTTATTTGGTGAAGGAATAATATTGATTGTTCATTGAGCTTTTGGTATCCCAATACTTCCTAGAATAGAATTTCCATTTTCTAATGCAAGGTTTTTTTTGAGTGTCACTGAGAAACACATCACATTTTGAGTTGCCACTTTGTCTCTGAAGTGTTGCAGAGCCTTCTCAAAGATGGGGGACCGGCAGATGTTAATCTAACAGGCAAACTCACAGATTTGCCACAATGTCTTGTGATAATGGAGGGAATGGAAACCAGCACAATTCTGTGCTAACTTACCATGTTGTTTTCTTCTGTTTTCACAACTTTAAGTTGACTAATGTTCACATAGAGTTTTAAATGAAATTATTACTTTACTTACAGACCTTGGCCAAGAATCCTTGGATGAAGGGTGTGGGTGGATGGAGGCTTACACTGCTGTTATATTCTACATAGGTGCTTGAATCCTGTATGTTTACGTGTAAGATGCACCTTAGATCCACAACCAAAGAAAATTCAGAAAACTAGTGATTTATGTTCGAAAAATATGCAATACAAAGCACAGAAATTACCTTGATTTAGTGGCTTCTTGTTACCTTGGAGATGGTAGAACACCCTGTTGGAAAAACACTTGTTATGAAAGAAATCGTTCAACTTCCCTTTGTGTGCTTTTATAATGTAGAAAAATCAACAAAATGAGTTTTATAGCTACCATTAAGGAGTAGATTCTGAGCCAAAGGAGGTGTGACCAAAAGCCAAGTCAAAGAGATTGGTTTTAATGAGGAACAGGAGTTAGAGGAGACTTTTCAGAAATATGTAATCAATATAATTGAAGTCTCAGCTGCCAATAAAAATAAATTTGATTTCTGCTTCATTAAGTAAAGTGTGATCCATGTTAGCATTTACCCTTCTGACCTCTTTTTCTAATTTTGCCTTATACTTTAGATTTTACTTTTAAATCAGATAAAATAGATTTAAAATATAGTTTTTATTTCCTGTGTTTTGAGACATAGCAAGCAAGTATTTGATTCTTCCTCATCTGAGCCATAGCAAGATACTGTACTCTTTTTGTTTCACATTGATTGTTATAGTCTTGTCCTAATGCTATTTCTGTAAAGTTTGTCCATGTGATTGAAAGTTGGCCCTTTTATGTAACAACTAGTAATATATGCAGTTTTGTAGATTGAAGTCTTCTTCTTCAGTTGAATCTGTATTCATTAATTCTTCATTTAGTTATCTTGTGACTCAGAACACTTGAATATTAATGTCGGCTGTAAAAAAATATTTTTGTCACCAGCATTGTAACAGTAACATCTGTAAGAACCTCAATTTGTTTTATTTTTAGATTCTGATTACTGGATTGTCATTTTAGCTGGTCTGTGGCTGCCAAACTAAATAACAAAACGTTGGCATTTAGACTAAGGCCTTTCTAATATGAATGCACAACATTAAATGCCAAATCAATCTGTATGTGTACATATTTCCTATGCTGAAAGTATAGAGCTGATTTTGTGCTTATGTTGTAGAATGCTCCTGATACTTATCTGGCTATTTAATTCAAATTATAGGGTGTGATTTCTCACAATAATTCTTCACTGTATTTTATTTATGTTCCAGATGTTCATGTATTTGATACGACTGGTATTGGAGAATTGGTTTCATTTGGTTTCTTTAGAACAATTTTTGCGAAATGTTTTTTTCAGAGAAAGGAATGTTGCAAGCATTATCAGCATTTTCTGATGAAACTAGTGATACACTCTCTCAAATTACATTACCTTGGCTCATTGACTATCAAAGCCCTTTGTTTCCCACAAATATACTGCTTTCAACTTTCTTCGTACAACCTAACACAGCTGTAAGTAGAAAAGGTATGATCAGGGTCTCATCTAAGAAGCTAACCTGTACTGACCCTTGGTTACCTGGCTGAGAATTTCAGTGGCTGAATAATTGCAATATCGGGATGTGAAAGCAACCATTTTGACACACGATGATTCTCAAATAACCTATCATTTATTGGAACATTTGGAAATAGGTCACTAGGTGGTGCTCAGTGCTGCAACCTTGTAAGTGTAGCTATACTTTTTGAATAATCATTTTAGCGATAATGAAGTTGAAAAATTGAAGAACTGTTGTCATATCAAACTGCCATTACACAACTTGGCTTTACTAGGCTTAAAGGCAATTTGATGTCTGTAAAGGATTTTTGTTTCAGTTTACGATTAAGTAAATTAACAAGTCTTTTGAATTGCAAGTCATGAATGTAGTGCTCCCAGTAGTAAAAATAAACAATGCAACTATCTAATTATAATTAGTCTTCTCAAAAGAAGATTAAAAAAAGTCTTCTCCAGTGACTTGATGTTGTCTATAATTTCAACAGCTGCATAAAGGATGTAATTCAGGAGCACATCTTTGTTCTGCATGCATTTTATTATTGGTACTAATCTCATGTTTCTTGTCAGATAGTACTGAAAATAATTAACAATTGAAAATACTAAGCAAGAAAATGCTGATATATCCTGCATGTTTGCATAAAAATGAAGGTTGCATGACTATTAATATTGCCAAGGGTGGCTTAAAATCAAGACTCTTACTTTTATGGAAGGCATATAATAATTCAAATGTTTTGTTGATATCTGATAGAAAAGCTAATTATTTTGTCATTTTTTTTATCCTGAAGGTACTGAATAAGTCTGGGGATAAAGACATGCCAAGTGGTTGACTTGAATGAGCTGACCATTTTTCATACATAAGCCTATCTGATTGACTGCGTTAATCATCATAAATCTATCACTCTTTCTGGTCTTGTTGTTTTTTAATAATTGCAAATGCCTTTACAGAAATTGTAATCAGGTGTGTAAGGAGGTGGGGGAAGGGGATCCCTGGGAAAGAGCTCATTCTGTTGCTTGGGAGTGTTGAGTTTAGCAATTGCACCCCAGTTCCACCCATGCTGAGATTGGGGTTGGCAGAGAGGGGGGTGTGAGGTAGAGAACAAGTAACTCATTTTTTGAGAGATTGGGCCATAACTGGCAAGGCCAATATCCCTAATTAATTGCGAGAAGAGAGTTGAGGGTCACCAATTTGAATTGCTGCTTTCATTCTGATGACGCTTCTGTTTGGTATGATGTTCCAGGATTTTGATTCAATGGTGATGAAAAAACAGTGATGTATTATCTGATACTTAAAAACAACCTGCATACTGCCATGTACACAATGCCCTTGTTCATGTCATCTTAGTGAATAACTGATAGGATAGATAAGGGAGATAGGCTATGTTTGTATTTTAAGAACATCATTGTGTCAAATTGTACTGCTGCAGTGTATTGCTGCAAAAAATACATATCACGTCATATAAGACTGTGATACTAAATCTGAATCATGTACAAATTAATACACGTGGACAAAAAATGGAAAGTGCCTGAAGTACACAGAAGATCAGACCTGAACTGTTAGCTCTCTTTCTCTTCCCACAGGTGAAATCGCACCTGCCGAGGATGTCAAGCAATTTTGTTTTTATTTCAGAGTTCTAGCATCTGCAGTTTATTTAACAAAAAGCACACGGAATTTGGGGTAATATACTGAGAAGGAAGAAATGTTGCTTGTCTGACAGAGAATGGGGAATAGGAATAAATGAGTTTTTGAAGTGGTTAATGGAGAATTGCAGGAATCATTGGCCAGATTTTGGTATTAACAACATATAATCAAAGATTGGGTGAGGGAACTGAATGAAATATTTACTTTTTGCCTATGACAGAACACTGGATAGTTGTGAGAAAGATCCAAAGAGACTTCATGGCAATTTAGCCTATTTGAGTGGGTATACATTATAGTGTGGATAAATGTGGTTATTTGCAGATTCACCATAATCAGATTGGTGGAGCAGTACATAACTGGTGATAGAAAGGGAACTATTGATGTATGAAGAATGTGTGTGGTTCACCATTCAGTGAAAGCAAGCATGCAATTAAGAAAGCAAATAGTGCAGTGCCTTAATGAGACCAAATCTGGAATACAGTGTGTACTTTTGGTCTTCTCGCTAAGAAAGGATGTATTTATTGTAGAGAAAGTGCAATATTTATATCGTAACAGAAAAGTGCTAGTTTGTTCACTGGTTCGTACTGATAGAGAAAATGAAATATTTATATTATAACAGAAAAAATGCTATTTTGTTGACTGGTTCATACTGATTCCTGGGGAAACAAATCCAGTCATCCTGCTCCGCATTATCAGATACACTAGCAGATTGTCTTCTCTCACACTCTACACAGAGCACACCCAAAGTCAGGATTGAACCCAGGTTGCTGGAATTGTGAGGCAGCAGGGCTTACTGCTGGGTCTATAAATGTATTTAGGGAGAGAGTGTAAACCTCCTACTATCTTTGAGGAGTTAGTATGCTCTCCCTGTGACCGTGTGGGTTTCCTACGGGTGCTCTGGTTTCCTCCCACATTCCAAAGACATATGGGTTAGGGTTAATAAGTTGTGGACATGCTACGTTGGCGACACTTGCAGGCTGCCCCAGCACATCCTCGGACTGTGTCAGTCATTGACACAAACAATGAATTTCACTATTTGTTTCGATGTTCAGATGTACACGTGACAATTAAAGCTAATCTTTTTCTTTAATTTTTTTTGGTTTTGAAACTGAGGATCAGCCTTGATTATTTTCAGTTGTGCAGCATATTCAAATAGACTGCTATTCTTCTGGATTTCCATCTAAACATTTTATAAGTGATAATCATGGTAAGATTATTAATGATACCTTTGACTGAGTCCTGCCAGAGGGTCTCGGTTTGAGCCATCAACTATACATTTTTCCATTGATGCTGCTTGGCCTGCTGCGTTTCTCCAGGATTTTGCATATGTTGCATTGATAGCTTTAACTATTGCATCTACATTGCTCAGCTATACTCTCTTAAGAGTTATTTTAGAAGACCAGGAGCAGCTTTTAGTTTTTCATTTCTTTCTAGCTTCGTGTTTATTTGTTAAGTGCAGAATTTCTCATGCTTCTGAATGAACGGTAATGAACACACCAAGACCAAATGCAAAACATCCACTTGCATAGAAGAGCTCAGTATATTTTAGATTCTGCCCTCTTTGTGAAGCTTTTAATATCCACTTCATCCATCATGTGGTTTCTCTGAGACACAATGCCAGTTTATTGCCAATTAGTATTGAATTATGGTTGGCTTGGTGTTTTAAGACTGTTGCTAAAAATTGTCTGGGTTGCCAAGTACGTTCCAATTGGGATCCTTTGAAGTCCAGAGCAGAGAGAGAATTTAATTTTATCAGCTGAGGCTAGTTTTGTGCCAGGTACCAGAAGCTAAAGCAAAATGAGCTCAGTGCTTCATTTGGAAAACTTCTAAAAACATTAGCTCTGAAAGAAAATATATTGTATTGCATATTACTTCTTTTCCTAAATGGATTTAATTCACAATTGTTCGTTTGTACTAATGATGTATTTTCAAGAAGACATCATAGTTGTTGTAAAGAGGAACCAAAAAAAATAAATCCTAAAAATCAAGAGGTTCTGCAGATGCTGGAAATCCAGAACAACACCCACAAAATGTTTGATGAACTCAGCAGGTTAGGCATTGAGAAGAATAAAGAGCCAACATTTCAGGCCGAGACCTTTCATCAGGACTGAAAGGGGAAAGAAGTCAGAACAATACTTTAAATCCTAAACTGCAAGCTACTTTTAAAAGATATTTTTCTATTCAGTGAAACATCAATCATTATTGAGGAATGCATTTCAGTAAAGTGGTTATATTTAATACCTGTCAAATAAATTGACTGATTCACTGCCTCAACAATACATTCATTGTCTATCAAATGTGATTAACTATAGAAAGACTCTTGTGATGCAGAAACAAATTGATTAAAACTTTTATGATCAGCCTGTTCACTGGACCCCAACATACCTGCCAGATATTATGATGATGATTCTGGTGCATAGGTCTACCAGTGAAGTAAAATCGATTATAAAGATTAAAATCAATAAACAGATATGGATTCAGGGGATGTAATACTTAAGTATGTCAGTCACTGTAGGGAGCATTAGATTAATGTGATTCAACCATCCACATCATCTTTTCTTTTGATCTTTTTGATGTTAATGTTGAATCTGAGTAAATATCATTCGGCCATTTCTAAGGCAGGGATTACGTAGAATCTTGCCATGATTGCAGACAAATGCCAACTGTGATCTAAATTGAGCATCAAACTTTCTTTTCAAGATTCAAGATTGTTCAATGTTATTTACAGTACACAAGTGTAATGGAGAACAAAATAATTGTTACTCTGGATCCAATGCAGTGCAAAAAAACACAACAAGTTAAGGAACACAATAATAAAAAAATGCTTAATAAATATAAATACATAAGATAGCTTATATACATAGATTGATTGTATGTCCATAAAGTGACGCCAGGCACAGGAATGTCTGTCAATAAAGTGATTCTGACAGGAAATGATAAAGTAGTGGTGATGGGGTAGGTTAGTAGGTGGAGGTGTTGATCAGCTTTACTACTTAGGAAAAGTAACTGTTTTTGAGTCTGGTGGTCCTGGCGTGGTTACTATGTAGCCTGCTCCCTGATGGGAAAGTGAATGACTTAAATGTTCAGGTGATGAAGAGAAATAATGACTATATCTTCATATATTTTGCTTAAACACAGGATTGTAACAAAATGCTGCCCAGTGTTTGTAAAGATCATGAATGTTATTTTATTAATTCATAGATAAAACCACAATAAGCACATTAAATGTGTTGTCTACATTAGACAAGTGAATATATATTATATAGCAAATTGCTTTTGAAATGCTGCTTTTCATACTTTGGAGAAGTGGCTTTCAGTATCCATTTGGCAGCTTAATTTGGATATACGTTTGCAGACAATTGTATTCAGATAAAATAATAGCTTGCTGGTTGTGAGATAGAATGTGGTAGTTGAATAAAAAGCTGCAAGTGAAACACGAATCAAGCCCCTGAGATTTAACACTGCTTTTTTAGACTATGCAAAGTCATCGGTTCTTGAAGTCCAGATCAGACAACATGAATAGGTCTTTCTTTACAAAACAATAGTGAAAAATGTGTTTGAAATTATTTTGGCTCATCATAGCTGTATTACTATGAGTATTAAGCAAGCCATCCCAGGATATTGATTTTAATCCTGGTTGGGAATACCCAGCTGATACTAGATCAAGGTAGATGGTAACCGGCCGAGGCTGATTTATTGCTGTCTGTATAGGTTTTCATTTCCTCAGCAGGATATCTCCCAGTTTAATGAAGATGTCATCCAATACACTGATTTTCCTTCAGCTACTGTATTTATTCCAAATTAAAATATAATCTAAAACTATAACATTCATTAGGTAAAAATGCAAGATGGTCTTGCACATAAATAACAATGATTTACTCACAAAGGGTAAGGTCGAAAGTTTAAAAAAGAACTTGCCTAATTTTTGTCTTTTCTTATTCTTGAGAATGTATCAGTTTAACTATTTCTATTTACCAGTAAAGCTTGGCAAATTTATTTTCTGGTTCTGTGGTTCTCTGGTTTCAACATATCAATGAAATATGACTGAGGTGCTCATTGAATTCAGTCTGCCAATTGCATCATTTTCTTGGCAACAAACCTGCAGTATTCCAGGCATCTTCTATCCTAGTACAGACCAAGTCTGAGTCAGTTTACTCAGATGATGGGAAAGTTGTCTCTTTGCTACCTTGTGCAAGGCAGGATGTGCTGGCATTGGAGGGGTGCAGTCTGAATGATCCTGGGAACACATGAGGAGCATTTGATGGCTCGGAGCCTGTACTCACTGTAGCTTAGAAGAATGAGGGATGAAGCTTCCTACAGTGGGGGGAGTCTAGGACCAGAGCGCACAACCTCAGAATATGAGGATATCCCTTTGGAACAGAGATGGGGAGGACTGTCTTTAGTTAGAGGGTGGTCAGTCTGTAGAATTCAAATTCTGTGAAGGCAGTGGGGACCAAATCATTGGGTATATTTAAAGCGGAGGTTGATAGGTTCTTGATTAGTAAGGGCCTCTAAGGTTATGGAAGAAGGCAAGAGAAATGGTGTTAAGAAGGATAAGAAATCAGTCTTGATGGAATGGTGGAGCAGACTCAGTGGACTGAACGGCCTAATTCTGCCCCTATATCTTATGGTCTTATGGTAATATAGCTGATACAAAGTGAAATGTCATTTAAATATGCTGCATCTCTTGGTTGGAACTATAATGATGGTTATCACGTCACTGATATTTGTAATGTGCTCAAAGTTATCATAGATGCCAAATATACATAGTAATTTTGCCTTTTGATGGTCTCTGTATGATGTTGACCCTGTATGGGAGATTTTGTTTTCAGTTGCTACCAAGTTTTGGGACTCACATGTAAACATGAAAGATTCGGACTTAATGGCTAAGAAGTGGCAGCCATTTCCTGACTGCCTTCCACCCCTGGACACTGTATGGACCTCAGCAATAGAGCAGAGACTTTCCAGCATTTAGATTAGTAAACTGCTGTCAGTTCTTGTGGCAGTTTAGAAAAAGCAGGGAATTCTTGAGCCCCTTTTGCTCCAGTGGGGATTGTAGTGTTATGAGGAAGAAAAGTAAGAATTACGTAAGATATATTTTTTAATTGTTTGTACATTATTTTGTGTTTTAGTTGCAGTTATTTTAACAGCTAAATAACTGAATTATTTTAATTTTAATGCTTAGAATGTTTATTAACTTATGAAATATTCAAATGCATGGAACAACCTTATCAGCTTATGCAAAGCTAGATGCAGGAGCCTTGTCATCTGTCAAGGGTTTCCGGAAGAGTTTTTGGAAGAGCCTTTGGGTACATTAGTTGAGGCAAGGCCTCTGATCAGGCTCTGGCTGAGATCTGCTTTCCAGTTGCAGAGAAATTACGGAAATGGAGTGAGCAACAGCCGTGACTTCAGCAAATTCATATCACTTTATTTTTGTGATCACTGGGAGAGTTGTACACATGTTTAGATCTGTTCTCAATAGTGAAGTTTATTGTTAATGTTTCTCTAATTTACTCTTATTGGTTGATTGATCAACAATATGATCAGTTATATGATGTAATATGGAATGCAGTTGAAGAGTAAGTTAATTTATTCCCTTGCTGCCAGGTGTTTTCAGGAAGACCACTACCATATTTCTTAAGTTTTATTCATATCCTTGTTACTCACGTAGGTGGGTATGTCTTTCTCATATTACAGTCTTAGCAGAACTTGAATTGAAATAGCATCATTCAAGATCTCAAGATATTCTAAAGAAGTATTTTGAGTTATTACCACCATCGTAATGTAGTTTGTCAAAAGGACTGATTCCCAAATTGTGTCAGCAACATTGGGCTAGGCATATACAGGTATATTCCATATTATTGTAGCTGTGGCCTCCATTCCACTTCAGAATTGGAAATGAGTTTCATAAACAGAGTAGATTGTTCAACCACTGCTGCATAATGCATTTGTTCCTAGGAAACAAATAACAACAGATTGGAAATCAACAGGTTAGGCAGCATCTGCAGGAAGATAAGCAAAGCAAATGTTTTGGATCAATAACTTTTCCTCAAAACTGAGAGAAGTTATTATTTAATTTGCTTTTTGAAGCTGCAGTGAAGAGGAGTGCCGGTGAGCACAGAGAGAATGTCTGTGATAGGACGAAGATGTAATGGAGTTTCGGCCGAGAACGGTAGTGACAGTTTGATAAATGCAGATGATCTATCTGGGGGAAATGTAAATAGAAGGAAATAAATTAAAAATAAATGGGAGAAAAAAAAACAATCTTCAGATTCTGCACTGAACTGGTACCGAGAAGGATAATCAGGGACCAGTTCTGATGGAAACTCATTGACATAGGACATCAGATATCCTCTCCCTACTGATGCAGCCTGACTTACTGAGCTTCCAGCATTTTCTCTTCTCTGTCTAGAGGGTGAAACAATATTCTCACTGACAGCATAATCTCCCCAGTCCCGCGAGAGCTAAAATTTTACCCCACCCCTTGGTAGGGCATCATGTCACCTCTTAGTATAGCTTCTCAGATCTCACACTTGCCTTTAGCCAGCACCAGGATGGGTCCCTACACAGCCCTCTACAGTTGGCCATCGCAGGCAAGAACTAAGTTGTTACCATCAAGGACATCTGTGTGGGTTCAAAAGGAAGTGAGCTAATACGCAGACACAGAAAGGACACCAGGATTTCAAAGCCTGTATCTAAAATATTGAAATGGGAAGGAGTCTGGGCTGCTGAAATTTGAACCAATATATTATGATTTATTTTAGTTTTGAATCATTCACTCTTTTAGTGTTATAAGTGATTCTGAACTAACCCAATAGAACTGTGACCGTCATTGTGCAGGGCTAAGTGACACTGCTCAGGTGTTTGCAGGTGTTGCTATAGAGCCTACCAGGCTTCCTCCAGAAAGGTTGCCAATTTGTGAAGTCTGCTGGGATGAAAGGTGATTTGCTGACACTCTGACTTTCTGATTTCTAACGTAGCTAATGAAACTGGCTAAAATGGTAATGAAGAGTGGAACAGATTGTCTCAGAAGCAGCCCTGACAGCAAGAAAGCTATGGGCAGTGTTTTATATGCTTTGAAACTCAGATATTAACTCACATTCTTTAAACAGAAGTTAATAAAATACATAATTAGTTAAAACATTAAATTAACTAATACTTTACAGCGCCAGTGATCAGAATTCCATTCCCACTGCTGTCTGTAAGGAGTTTGTACGATGTCCCTGTGACTGCCTACGTTTCTTCCAGGTGCTCCCGTTCCAAAGACAAGTAGTCACTCGAGCCCTGTCATTTATCTCTGCACAATAGTGGATACATTTGAACTGGATTAGTAAATTGTGGGCACGCTATATTGGCAGTGCAAGAAAGTAACACTTGCGGACTGCCGCGCCTATATTCGGACTCTTGTCAGTCATTGGCAAAAACAACACATTTCACTGTACCTTTCAATGTACATGTGACAAATAAAACTAATATTTAATCTCTAAATTTTTAATTCAAAATACATTTAAAAAAAGTAATTTGCTTATTCTTTGCATCTGAAACCTTTGTTTAGAACTGGAATTCTTGTGGTTCCCATTGGAATTGCTCCACAACTCAGTGTGATCTGGTTCATAATGTTTCTAAGTAAATAATTTTAATTGGACAGAAAAGTGAAAGTACACAGATTTAAATTTTCTTCAACTGATAAGTAATCAGGATTTAGTACATATGAAGTGTTTTATAAAGATAGGAATAATGTGAATTAACTCTTTGAACTGAGGGAGGATCAGAAAGAGATTTGATTTGCTCTACAGATCTTTATTGTTCTTTACTTTCAATGAGAGAAGACTGCATGAACCATTACTGAAAATTCAAAAAGCTGCGTTCAGAGCATTTCAATCTGTTGAAAATGGAAATACATTTTGATGAAGGTCAGACTTGGGTCTCCATAAACCTAATAAAGCTAGACGCTAATCCCTTTAGTGTGTCTGTGTCTGAGAATATTCTGAGCTGTAAGCAGAATTTTCATGGCACACCTCATCTGCTTTCTCTTCCTTCGTTTACCACTCTATTGTTTGCTTTCTTTAAGTGTAATCTCCTGCACCACACTGTTACACCACCATTTCTGCATCCGAAAAAAGCAGAATGCGTTGCAAACTCACTGTCCTCTTTTTGTACTTTTTCGTAGTCTTCATCCTATTCAGTCATTCCCAGAATAAAACTAAATTAACACTGACCATTCATAAATGAACAATGACAAAACTTCTTTTCCACGTACCTGAGCACAGAGAATATTTCTAGCAAAAGGTATTGATGCGTTTGAGGACAGGCTCAAATAATTTATTTTCTAAATTAATGTAGTTTAACAAAGTTTGCTTCATGCTTTGGTGATTTATTGATTTTCCTTTTTGAGCAGGGTAATGGTAAAACTTAAAGATGAAAAGATAACATCATTAAGGTGAAGTGTATTACGATCTCACAGCCAGTCTGTCAAGGGCATATGTTCAATGAGAGTATTCACAATCGGAACACACACAAAATGCTGGAAGAACTCAGCAGCATCAATGGAGAGGAATAAACATTTCATGGTTTGGGCCAAGGCCGTTCATCAGGACTGGCAAGGAAGGGGGCAGAAGCCATAATAATCTTTCCTTTCCAATCCAAGGAATAGTCTCAGCCCGAAACATCAACTGTTTATTCCTCTCCATAGATGCTGCCTGACCTGCTTGGCTCCTCCAATGTTTTGTGTATGTTGCTTTGGATTTTCAGCATCTGCAGAATTTTGTGTGTTTATGATTCACAATAGGAAGTCTAGTCTAGTGCAAAGAGAGGCAACGATCACCTTCCAAATTTTTAAGCCTGAAGAACCAGAAGCTACTGCAATAATCCAGCATGCATTTGTGTGCAAATCCTGACACCCTAGCATCTCTCCCACTCATTAGTCTTGAATGTAAGCCAGGGGTACAGAGTTCAAATTAGGGTGTGCGACCAGAGCCGGAAACCTGGAATGTAATTGGGATCGATGGTGAGCATGTTGTGCCATCAAGTTTGGGTTTAAGGTTGGAAGCATCAGGGGTCAGGAACGTGGGTAGCTTCGCAGCAGGAGCTGGGACCCAGAGTACTTGCATATTTCCTGCTCGATTTAAGCTCAGTGAGTCAATAAACTCAATAAGTCAAAAAATTTGAGATGCTAATAGGAGTAACATTCAATCGTCTAAAAAATCTGCTTGTCCAGCAGTACCTAAATCCCAGGGGTACATAATTAGAGTTTTATTGTACACAGAACATTGACAAGGTTGGCCCCAGGCAGGCATGTCTTTTGGGAAAGCAGCCTTTGTACATTTAGCTCCGTCAATTCCGAAAAGGGCAACTAGTGCTGAGCTCTTCCTGTGTAGCCATCTTGTTACTGTTTTAACACTTACTGCTTTGTTTTCATATAAACATTGAGCCCTGATATTTCCATTGAGGAAACTATTGGAGGGAATAACATTCTGGTGTTGAGTTGGACTTCAATTTACACCAATGGTAGAATTTAATAAGCTACAGTACACCATCATTACAGCTGTGTGTGTTTATTCAAAATCTTTCAAACAACTCTGCATATTTATTCAGTGGTTTACTGTGACATTGTTAGTTTGAATAAAGCCCCTGTGGAAGTATGTTACAGAATATGCCATAGTCTTCAGAAGGGTAGTGAGATCTGCAGTAGAATTTTTGCTTCACAAATTAACTTATTCCTTTTAATCCTTTCAGCTAAATATGCTCAATATCCTGAAAGGATCAAATACATTACATCTGTGCAATATGTGAGAGAATGGCTTCTTTTTAATAATTCTTCTGTCTAAGGTGCTAAGATAAAAGGCTTAGCATGATCTTTTGGTGTGCGGATCAAGTAAATGGTGATGATTTTCGGTAGAATTCCCAATTATCAGTCTTTGACATCCACACAGTGCTGCAGACTGTCCTTGAATAAAAACAAAGCTCTGTAAAAACTAACATATTTCTCCAATATTAAATCCTATCTGTTCAAGCTATGGAAAGGATGTATTCAGTTTAAGAAAAGCTGTTGTCTGCATGAGAACTGTTTTATATAGATAACTGAGAGTACAATAATTCCACAAGTGACTGGAATTTTAAGTTATTTCTACCTTCATGTAAGGAGGACATAGATGCTTGTCAGTTTTTTCTGCATGCTGCCAGCACTTGTTCCTTTGTGTGTGCATATTGTATTTTGAGGCTCTCTATTAAGATTAGTTTTTGAATAAGAGGTTTGATTTTGCTTAATTGCTGTATTCCAATGTGTTACCTTTGATCTTGTTATTTTAAATGGAAGGTAAGAAAAGGAAGAAATATTTTTAGTTGTAAAACACTCAGTTGTATGAGTGGAAGGTTTAGTCATCAAGGACCCCCACCATCCAGGCCATGCTCTCTTCTCGCTGCTGCCATTAGGAAAAAGAGACAGAAGCCTCAGGAGCTTAAAAACCAGGTTCATGTATAGTTATTATCCGTCAGCCATTAGGCTCTTGAAAAGAAGGGATAACTTCACTCAACACTTTACCCTAACAGGGAACTATTCCCTCAACCTATGGACTCACCTCAAGACTTGTTGATGGAAATATATCCTTAGAAGTTTTATCTGACTGCTGTGTAAATTTTTTATGTCTGTTATTCCTCTTCCTCCTTCTAGGTAGTATTAATCTAAGTATGTTCAAGTGTACAGTACATAGTGTTTTCTAGAATTTGTCATTTCAGTTCTTACTTTTATTTGTAAATTTTCCAGATCAGTTTCGGACCAAGATATTATGACAAAAAGAATATGTTAATATGGGTTAATAAGGGTTTGTTGCCTTTGGTATGTTTAGCAGATTTCTGAAGTCTTGAGGCAAATTTTATTTACTTTGCTTGGCAATATCTTAGATACTTACATGTTTCATATTCATCAGTCATTTGTATTGTACCCCAGCTGCTCTGTTTTATATTCTACTAGTTCTATTGCACCTTTCTCTATGTTTAATGTTCTGCACTTATCTTGTCCAAAGTTCATGTTTATGTATTTTGAAAATAGTTCTACTATTTGAATTAATTGCTATATCTTTACTGATGAAGAAGCATAAAATTTAATATCGTACATGTATAGAAGGTGTGTTAAGGTATAATTCATTCATTTGTTTCTGATTTAATACCCTATTTTCGACTGATTCAGTGAATTAGAGAGTGGGTTTAAAGCTAGATAAAACCATTGTTGGCTTAAGAGAGTTGTTCTGGAAAATGCCTTGGTTTATTTTGATAACAGTGGTTGTTCTTTTTTGGTTGTTAATGGATGCTATTATTATTATTATTATTATTATTTGAATACCCACAAGAAAAGGAATCTTAGGGTTGTATATCATGACATATATGTATCGTAGATTCCGTACTACAGAGCGCACCTGATTAAAAAGCCACAGGCTCTAATTTTAGAAAGAAAATCAATTTTGTACTTGTACAAGCCGCACCGGATTTTAAGCCGCAGGTGTCCCACGTTGTAATATGAGATATTTACACAGAAAGATATTACACGTGAGGATTTTTTAACTTTTAATTAAATCCGTATGGTAACATAAACAAATACATATTGCAAATGCTTTTTTTCGAACCGTGCCTGTAACACGGCTACTTTTAAATATACATAGGTATCGGTAACACACAAATTACGTTGCGTATACTTTTTTACTGAACAGTGCACGAACAACATTCCAATATCTCCTAACGACTGGTGAAAAAATATATACTGCAGCCTACCAGGAAAAGTTATTGATCGCCTTTAACTTAAAAGCAGCGTTTTCGCTCGGGTCTAATGCGCTCGCCTATTGCGCTCGCCCCCACCTTTCCGTTTATCGCAAACCGGTATTTTCCCCACAAGACGTGGCGAAACCGGATGTGACGTCATAGCATCCCGGGATGTAGTACAGAAAACAAATATACTTAAAACACTTCTAACTTTAACTAGAAAATACTAACAAATGAATTACTAAGCGAAAATATTATAAACTAAATAACTGCCATAAAGGCAGCACAATGCTTTTCTTCGAGTGTTTTCCATGTTGATGAGGGTGAGTACAAATGACTGATTTACAATAATTTAATTGTGAAAGTGCGCTTGATTTATCGTACAATTTCATTGGACCTCTGTGAACTACTCATCAATTTTATTGGTCTACTGTTACGAGGCAAAATGTTTTTGGCGGCATGAAAAAAAACCATGCATTAGCCGCACCGTAGTAAAAGCCGCAGTGTTCAAAGCTGTTCAAAGCGTGGGAAAAAAGTAGCGGCTTATAATCCGGTATCTACGGTACTTTGATAATAAATTTACTATGGACTTTTGAAATTTCAACTTGAATATTCACATGCCTATCTAAGAGTCATTTGACTCTATCACATTTGTCTCCACCCCCATTCCAGGACTCACCACTCTCTGTGTAGAAAAACCTAACCCCACACAGATCCTTTGAATTTACCCCTTCGCACCTTAAATTCATGGCGTCTGGTGTCAAACACTCCAATCATGTCTATTAAACCATAAGATCATAAGATCTATGAGCAGAATTAGGTTATTTGGCCCATTGAGTTTGCTCCTCCTTTTCATCATTGCTGATCCATTTCCTTCTCAGCCTCAAATCTCCTGCATTCTCCCTGTAACCCTTCATGCCCTGACTAATCTAACTGTCTATGCCCCTCAAAATTTTATAAACTTCTATGAGATCTCTTCTGTTGCTCTGTTGTTGGAGGTGTTACCTGTGAGTTAGGAGGTCAAACAAAAGCCTTATCTTATTCAGAGATGAATCTGAAAGAGAACATTTGGGAGCAGGACAAGACACTCTCTCTTCTATTTGGGCTGCATTCATTCAAGTTTATCAATATTTATAATCATTATTTATTTTGTGCAAATTAATCTGATATACAAGGAGACATTGATGGTTTCAGGAATAGAAATCCTAAACATTTCTGGTTAGTTAAAGACTGACTTTGAAGTGGAAGGTGAACGACGTCAGAAAATGTGAGGTGGGAGATTGATAGAGGATCTAAATTTAGATAATAGCAGACACAGATTACATATGGCTTCCAACATAAGGGACTGCATGGTAGCATTGTGGTTATTATAGTACCAATGACCCGGGTTCAATTCCACCACCGTCTCTAAGGAATGTGTACATTTTTCCTGTGTTTTTTCATGGGTTTTCTCCCACATTCCAAAGGCAGTCATTAGGTTAATTGGTCACTGTATGTAATCAGGGTGGCATGAGCTCGTTCAGTTGGTAGGGTCCATTACCAAGCTATATCTTTAAATAAAATAGATACAGGTTTCCCCCGCAATCCAAAGGTAGAGCATTCCTATGAAACCGTTTGTAAACTGAAATGTCGTAAAGCAAAGAAGCAATTACCATTAATTTATATGGAAAAAATTTTTCAGCGTTCCCAGACCCAAAAAATAACCTACCAAATCATGCCAGATAACACATAAAACCTAAAATAACACTAACATATAGTAAAAGCAAGAATAATGTGATAAATATACACCCTATATCAAGTAGAAATATTGTAGGTATGGTGTAGTTTCACTTATCAATATCGGGAAAACAGCAAGTCAAAATCGATTTGGAGAAAAAAATTGGCACGTACACACATGTGCATGTACACGCCTATGTACACATGTACACGCATATGTATGCATATGCGTACACACATACACGCATATGCACGTACATGCATGCGCAAACAACTGCCTGTACAAGGCTTCACGGTCAGTGTAGTCTTTCTCGGGGTAAACACACGTATAAAGCAGGCGTCTTTTTTTCGTAAAAGCAAAAATCCTTTTGGGTTAGCAAAAACAGGTACTAATGTAGGTCTTTTGTAACAGCGAGTTGTCATAAAGCGAACGTTCGAAAAATGGGGGACACCTGTATGTGACCACAGGTAGTTATGGAAGCTAGCACAAATAAATAGCATCACCACATCATGGTGTTCACCAGTGAAATTGCCGAACAGATTTAATAGACAAGAAAGAATGAAGATCACCCAGCCCACCACTGAGGTGTTGAGCCCTTGGGGCAAGAATATCAAGGAGATGCAGCAGGTTTATAACACTACGAATAAGGTCAGCAAAATATCAAGTACTTAATCTGAGGGCTTTCTTCTCCCTGTTGCTGCTTAAGCCACTCCCAACAGGACAAGATTGACATATCTACAAGTAGGCATAAAGGCAGCTGGCCCTACCAGCTGCTCACCCACACTCTTCAGAAACCAGCAGATTTGTTTTGGCATATCTGGTTAGACTTTAAGCTGCTCACCCACACTCTTCAGAAACCAGCAGATTTGTTTTGGCATATCTGGTTAGACTTTAATGGAATCACTCTCTCTCAATCTTAGTCAAAGCACAATGCACTGATCTTCATTGGAGTTTAAGAGGAAATAAATCTCTCCCACAGGATATTATACTCTGCTCCTTCTTCCCTTCCTCTTCCAGCTCCCACCACTTAGCAGTTCAGTTTTGTGTAGAGACGTTGGCATTCACTGGAGTAATGGTGGAGGAGGCTGCCAGCTGATGGAGTGACTGGGGAATCTCTGAAGCCTGGCAGTGGCTAATGGGATTGCACCTCCACTGAAGAGCCCATCCTCTGAACCAAGAAATTCAGTCATGACCTTTGGTCAATGGGATAGATATTTCTTCTTTCTATGATTTTTAAAATCAGAATATTTAACGATGTATTGTTTTAATGCAGCAGAAATAATTATTTCAGAAATAAGTATAATAAACTTCCAGGACTTTAAGATATCAGTCCCAGAGATCTGGAGAATACTAGAATCTGGCTGGTCCTAAGCCCAGTAGGGCACATTGATATATGTCAGATTGATGTCCCATTCAGAGTATGCCCAGGCAAAAAACAGTAGGATTGGATCATTCCGGGCTATATCTGTGGCTCAGTATTTGTAGAGCTCAGGATGACTTGCTTAGAATTATATTATGTATTGGTCAGTATTTGGAGATCGAACCTCAAGCAGATCAATAGCTTGCTTAAGTTTAAGTGGTGCATTCAGACCCAGTGCCCTTCAGTGGCAAAACAAAGGTGTTTTTCTGTTTCTTAAATATCCTTTTTATGATCGCGAGGCAATGCTGGACATTAAGAACTTCAGGTACTGTAGGTCTACTCCATCAGTGAGCTGCTCGTTAGAGTCAATGCACGAAGGCTATGTGCAGTCTAGCAGCAGGTGATTGTCTTGTAGTTGTAAGACCCGAATGTAAAATGCTACAAATCCCTTGTGTGTTGGAGAGACAGATGGCGGAGGAGTGGTTGTATTGAGAACTAGACTGTTGCAGTAATCCAGGAGGGGAGAGGTGGTGTAACGCGCCATCCAAGCTGGCCACGCCCATGAATGCTGCCCTCCAGTGTTCAATCAGTGGAATGACAAGCTGGATTGCCTGCAATGCTTGATCTTGCCAGTAATACCCACGCACCATCAACTTACAGGACATGTCGCTCAGGGACTTGGGCTATAATATATTTTTTAGTGACTGTATGTGTTATTGATATCTATATGTGCCATACTCTTGATTGCCTTGTGCTGTGTATGACTTTTGGTATTGTGTTTTGCATTTTAGTCCTTGAGGAATGCTGTTTTATTTGGCTGTATTCATGGGTATTCATATATGATTGAATGAAAATTAAACTTCAACTTGAACTTGAACAACAGCAAAACTTAAGACAGCTTAGGTTGAGTTCAGACTGGCCACAGTAGCAACTGGAGCAGACCTTGACTTCAAACCAACTAAATGGATCAAGAAATTAATTCAGTACTAAGGAGAGAGTCAGAACTGCTGTAGACGTATAGTAAATTAAAATTGACTACAATTATTAGTGCATGAAAACAGCAATTTGTGATGAGAGATATCCATTAGTTACAAATGGGCACAGATTGCTAGAGAATTGCAAACTCCACCATTGGTTTTAAAGAAAATAAAAGGCTGCTGTTGATCTCACCATTAACATTCTAGACATTTCTGGACTTGCACCATAAATACAAATTAATCTTGGCACCGCCATATATAACTGGTAAATCATGTTGTAGCCCTGTTAGGAAAAATAATATTTACCCTAACATACCACATAATCTTGGAGGCCTTGAAAATGAATTGTAAACTCTCATATTGAGCAATGTTTCAAGAGGTTTTCCAAAATGTAATTTTAAAAAATATTTTTATTTTCCTTCTGCTTCTTTGCCTCTCAGTTTTATATTTCTCTTTGACTGTCATTCATTTCCTTTCTTTCTGCAATGTTTGGGATCTTTCTTAATCCTTAAATTCCACTGACTTAATGTCTATCAATTTCTAAATGCCCCTACTGACATTCTTGACATCTTATCAATCTGTAGTTCCAGCAGTTGTGAAGCTGAAATAATGCAATCTGAATGATGAGGTTAATGTCCAGCATGTGACACTTGCTGCGTTATGTTGGGGCAGTAGTTAAATATCACTTGAACATAGACTATACAGTAGAAGCAAGAACACTACACCACAGTACAGGCCTTTTGGCGCACAATATTGTGCTGACCTTTTAACCTACTTCAAGAATAATCTAACCCTTCCATCCCACTCTCACACTTCAAACTCCATTTTTCTTTCATCCATGTCTCTATCTAAGAGTCTCTTAAGTGCCCTTCCTGTATCTGCAATTGCCACTCTTTGTGTGAAAAAAACCTACCTCTGACATTCCTCCCCTGATACTTCCCTCTGATCAATTTCCTCTCATTGTTGCTGTGGTAAAACACATGATCTCTCTCAAGTGGTTCAGTTGGCAAATGTACAAGCTCAAGTGATGCCAAGCCTGTTGACTGCCATTTCTAATACTTCTGCAAATCTCATCTGGGTTGATGGTTGATGTGCTTCAATCAGCCGCAGCACCCACATTGGAAAATTTCCTCCAGGTCTTATTCTTGGGTGTGTGCAAATCATCACCAATCAGCATCTGAGAAGTATTTGTTATCATTATCTCTAGTTTTCTTTGCACATATGTTACCTTATCTATTGAGGATTTGTAGTATTTTCTACTCTTGCTTCAGATTTTCAGTATCTGCAGTTGTTTTTAATTTTCACCTACCTCATACAAACTCATGGCATTAGGACTTGTACAGACATGTAACTAGTTTGTTGTATCTTTATGGCTGTGTGGAGCTGTTGATAGTGATGTTGAATAACTTGAAGTTCCCTGGTCACTGGTGCAATGCTGGAGCCACGTGATGGTAGTGATAAATCCAATAATAGTCAAATAAGTGGTAACAATCAGCATTTTATAATGGGACATGTTTTATTGACCAAGGGGTATGTGATGGGAAATTACTTACTGTATCTGATCTGAATCTCAATTTGATCTGTTGCCTGACATAGAGATAAAGCTTTTCTTGCTGGCTGATTGCATCCCTCTTTGAGGTTGGTCACTTAGTCTTTTTTAAATGTAAGCCCAACAAGATGAAAAATGCTAATGCAAGTGATTTATGGCTGTTTTATTTCAGGCACACAAACATTGGCGTAGAGCAGTCCAGAGTCAACATTAGTACAGTTAAGTGCAGAACAATTTTCCCTTCACTTTGCTCAGCACTGTACTTCAGTCCTTTCCAGTACACATTTGTGTCAGTGTGTAGGCGCATCAGTAAAGTAATTCAGATGAGACAACAATAATGGGAATAAAGGAAAAATCCAATCAAAGTGTACCATGTGTTTGTTATTTTCCTTTTGTCTTTCAGCCGCATGCAAGCTGTTGATGGGTAGGTCATTTCAAACTAACCTGCCCAATAACATCTTGAAATTATAATGAGTGAATAATTTTATCTATGACATGGACACAAGTTACTTAAGTTTTCCCCCATACTCTAATTAAGCTAATGTGATCTACTGTAAAGTTGAGGTGAGTGCTTTTGATTTCACAGTAAGATGTATTTTCAGCCCACATCAAGATATTGGTACCTGATTTATTTTGCTATTTCTCTTGATAACCACATTTCATAGCTGCTAACTACTGTGTCTGAGAATAATACTGCATACGTGTGGCTTTCCCTGGCGGTGAAAGCTGCCACTATCCAATTAGTCTTTTAAAAATAGCAAGAAATAAAATTTAAATTGCTCTGTGCAACCTGAGCTCTTCTGTGCTATACTTTAAAGTGCTGCATAACATTTAAAAGCCGAGCAGAATAGCTGACAGCTATCTGGGATTTATATCCTGCAGCATTACTACCCTTAGGGCAATTTATAATAAGGTGGCATGCTTCAACCACGGAATGTTAACCCTTTCACTTGCAATTCATTACGTTATGCTGTGGCACTTGTAGTACATACAGAATTCTGTCTTTGAATTGTCGCACAACTAGCAAGGTTAGAACTCAGCCTCCCAGAGTGATGGTGCTGTTTCAGATACGACGACAATGTCAATTTGCAGTTTCAGAATGATGGGAGCTGCTTTGTGAAAGGGAAGACGAGAGAAAATTCGGAGAATTTTTTTCCTGCAAAGGCATTGGAATTAACTAGGAGGCACTCCTTAAAAATGTCTCTGGATTCCATTGATTCATAGAAAACAACAGTATTATGAGTGGAACCGTGCTAAGTTGGCTGGGTTAGCATGTTTTATTTGCCAGGCAATGCGATATTAAGGAGAATCTTTACAAAAGGAAGAAAATATAGAATTGGGTTTCCTGACAGTTGTGATTCCGACAGGGCAGTGTTTGTTTAATGTGGGCAAGGAGAAGATCAAGTTGGACAAGATTGCCCCTTTATGCTGGCCCACTCCACATTATCAAATAGTCATCTACAGCCCAAGGACTGTGTTTTGCATGAACAAGCAAGTTAGAAGAAAGTACAAACAAACAGTTTGCCACAGCTTGTGCCAGTATTGTAAGGACAAGAAAAAAGTCCATTTTTGTTTATCTGTAAGTGAAATTCCACTGATAAAAGATGCATGAATTCAGTCCGCAATGAATTATGCCTTTCTTGGAAACGTGAGTATTTACCTGACAGTTTGTCAGCACACTGGCAGCTAATCGAGAGAGATGGGTTTTTTTTTGTCCAGGGTGATATTATTGATTGCTAAGCAATTTGCTCAAAGCTAAGAAGCTGCTTACCATTATGAGACGACCGTTACCAATGACTGAGTGAAGACTGGCATGAACATAGTCTTATCTGAGAGCTGTCATAACTTGAATCTCTACAATTTGAAAATCATTTGATTGTACTTACCCAGAGCTGCTGGAAAATGATCTAATAGCCAGGAAGGCTTCAGAGCATCAGATTACGTTAGTTACTTCATATTCATGAATAGTACAAAAACACATGTTTTGGGTTATGTTATTTTTTTAAAGCATTTATGGCTGAGGTATGAGCTATAGCAAATGAAGAAAATGTCGAGGCAGAAACTTTCAATTGGAATTACTGGAATTTATTTATTTATGTTTTCAATATTTTTTCCACTCCTGTGCTCTTTGAATATTGTCTTTGCTGAGTTGCTGTTCCAGCTGAGCCTTGACACTAGTTTGTTCAAACTGAATAATTCATGTATGAGCCATAATAAAGGTCCCCTCCAACATATAGAATGTTTCTTATTATTTAATCTTACCACTTGAAAAATAAAGTTCTTCAACATTTAAATTGAGATAACTAACACAACAGGCACCGTTAATGGCACAGCTAATAGAGCCACTGCCTCATATGATCGAGACCTGAGTTCCATCCTGATCTCAGGTGCTGGCTGAGTGGAGTTAGCAAATTCAGCCAATGATGGCATGGATTTCCTCTGGATACCCTGGTTTCTACCCAAATCCCAAAGATATGTGGGTTGGTAGGTCAGCTGGCCACAATAAATTGCATCTAGTGTGTACATGAATAGTTAAATCTATGGTAGCAGTTGGGAATGTGGGGAGAATAAAATGGGATTGTGTAAAATATAATGATTGGTGAGGACTTGATGGGCTGAATAGCATGTTTTCATGTATCTCTCTCTCAATCTCTCTATTCTAATCAAGTCAAGTCAAGTCGCTTTTTATTGTTATTTCGACCATAACTCCTGGTACAGTACACGGTAAAAACGAGACAACGTTTTTCAGGACCGTGGTGCTACATGAAACAGTACAAAAACTACACTGAACTATGTCAAAAACAACACAGGAAAAAAAACACTACACTAGACTACAGACCTACCCAGGACCGCATAAAGTGCACAAAACAGTGCAGGCATTACAGTGTGTTGTGAGAAATTACACAAGTTTGCCAGTTACATGGGGCACTGCCAATATCCTGTACAGAGCAGATATCTCAACTAGATACTTCTTCCTAGAATGATTGGATAGTGATTTGAAGCAGAAACGTGGGACATTTATCCCTCTCCAATCCTGGAATGTTTTAGCTGTTCGAAGTGGCCTCTCCTTCTGCCTCGCCCGAGAATAACATACAACTGACTGAGATGATTGTGACTATAGTATAAACCTGCTGATGTGTCAAGAGTGGAAGAATTATGCTTTTGATCTCAAAGAGTGATGAAATGCTAAAATAGACTTTAATTATTTAATAGAAATACAAAATGATTACTGAATGCTGGAATTTAAAGAATGAGAAAATGATAAAATGAAATTTAAAGCAGAAATTTTGTCAATGCAAAATGATATATAGCAGTAGATATTTTGGTTGTAGAAAACTGATTGTGGTATTAGAAATGCATTATTAAAGCAGTGAAGTACATTAACTATTAACTACTATTAGAAATAGTTAGCTTTTGGGCATCTTAAAATGTTTGATTGCAACCAGGAGTCAAATGTTAAACTTTTATCTGAAGTAAAACATGAGAAACAACCAACAGATCAAGCAGAGCATAGTTCCAGAAAAATAGCACTCAAGTTTCTGATTAATGCCCTTTTCACCAGAACTAAGAAAAGCTGGCAATCGAATATGTTTTGCAGAAGGTGGAAGAGTGGAGAGTACAAAGAGAATGCCTATGATAGAGTGCAGAACAAGAAAGACAGATTTGACACAGATGGTGTCAGTGCCGAAGTGGCGAAGGTTTGTTAATCATCTTTGATCTACTTAGAGATGCAGTAGAAGCAGAAGTAGAAGTAGAAGTAGAAGTAGAAGCAGTTGAATGAAAATAGCGGAGAAACAGAAAAATATAATGCTGGGATGGCAGAGAACAGAAACTCAACAAGTATCCAACACATGATGCAGCATCTGTGAGGAGAGAACTGTGTTAGTGTTACAGACCGATGACCTTTGATCAAGATAATGCTGCGCCATGAGTTTACATTACGGGGGGGGGGGGGGGGGGAGGTGTAGAGCGGTAATCCATTCTGTATTTGGTTTCTTCAGTGCAAAAACATCAATACGCACCATTAACTCAGTTTTTTCCCTCTCCGCATTGATTCTATTTAAAAATAAAGAGATTCCCTTTTAAGAAGTTACCAGCCTGATCTTATTTCCAAAGATCCTGCAACAGAAGGATGAGATTACTTGACAGCAAAAACAAAGAATCAAATGATACAATAACACCTTGCTGGCTTTAGAACAGAATATGGAAATGAACTTTTCATAACCAAACCACACAAAATAATGATAAAAATATGAAATAGTCAAACTTTTGACTTTACATTGTAGGCTGTAACTGAGTGAAAAATAATTCAGCAAGGTGGTGATTACTTACAGTCACCTTGGCTCAGCATGCAACTCTGACATCATTGTTTCCCCATCTCTCAACTGTCATGTGTATTTGACATTTGCGAAGCATGCCAGAGAGGAGACTTCAACTGGAGAATCTTCTGAACATAATTAAGGCTGTGGAATTCATTTTCAGGACCAATGCTCAAGATAAGATTGGGTATAAAGATGAAAGAAAAAGTGTTGAAAGAATGTTGGAACGTGATGAATAAATACAATAGGATTACTTGGTTAAGTGGAGGCTAAAGGTCAAGGTAAATGGATTGGAGAATTGCCTAGTTTTGTAGTCCAGCCTCTGAATAATTTCTCTGCATAATTCAAATCCAAAAGTGAGGTTTCTACCTTTTTATATGATGCATATGATATTTAGTTGGAACATAAATTAAAAAGACTTGAACTTGTATGCACGTCCCCACAATGCCAATGGGTGTATTGCATGCTAACAGAAACAAGAAGACATTTATGTTGCCCACATGCAGAGTTAAAGTTTGAAGATCGTGATTGCATTAGAAGCTATGTTATTTCCACATCTGAAGGCAGATTCCCAAAACAGACCTTCATTTAAATAATCAACCAAACCAAACCATTTACCATCTGTCTCATGGGAAGAGGGGACAAAGGGATATTCACAATTATCCTCAATACCTCCTTGAAAAAAAATTCTCATTCCTGGGAAACCCTATTTGATAATCATCCAAAGTGTAGAAGTGTAGAATCATCCAAAGTGAAGCCTCAAGTCCACGAGCTAGGAGGGTGGAAGAATTTCAAAACCTCTGAAATTAGCAACCTCTCCACCCATCAGCATTTCCTACCTCAACTGTGAAGGAGCTTGTGGCTCTCAAATGGCCATCATTTGCCATTTCAGAGACTATGAAGTGGGAATGGAAACACATTGGTCTTGACACTGAGAGATCACTTAAGGGGAGAAGGAGATAAGAAATCCTATTTTGAATTCATTTGACTGCGTCATACCCTGGAAACTGAATTTATAAACATTTCACATTAAGCTTTGGCTCTGACTTTTTAGTGATAGTTGACCAGTAGACTGGTCAGGATTCAATAAACAATGAATACCAAAAAGATTTAGAAGGAAGGAAAAATTAAATTACGGAGCACTGAGATACTATCTTGATGTCCTTGTGGATGACTTGCAAAAGAGGGGTATGCCAATACAGCAAGTAATTTGGAAAGCTAACAGATGTTATTGTTTATTGCTGCAGAATTGAAAACAAAAGTAAGGAAGATGTGCTTCAATTAAATAGGGAACTGATGGGACACGACACTTAGTGGCCACTTTATTGGGTACACCTGTACTCACTAAGGCAAATATTTAGCAGCCAATCATGTGGCAGCAACTTAGTGCATGAAAGCATGCAGACATTTTCAAGAGCTTCAGTTGTTGTTCAGACCAAACATCAGAATGGGGAAGAAATGTGATCCAAGTGACTTTGATTGTGGAATGATTATGGGCGCCAGGCAGAGTGGTTTGAGTATCTTGGAAGCTGCTGATCTCTAATGCACTATAGTCTCTATAATTTACAGAGAATGGTGCGTAAAACAAAAAAGAAAACATCCAGCAAGTGGCACTTCTGTGTGCAGAGATGTTTTGTTAATGTGAGATTTCAGAGAAGAATGGCCAGATTAGTTCAAGCTTGCAAGAAAATGATAGTAACTTAAATAACCACATATTGCAACAGTGGTATGCAAAAGAGCAACTTTGAATGCAGAGCACATTTAAGGGCTACAGCAGCAGCAGACTATGAACATACATTCAGTACTTGCAACACCAAAGTAGAAACAATTCATCCTTGATCCCAAAGGATTGCTTTAGATTTTTTTTTAACCTTTAAAGTTATAGTTCCTATTGAACTAGCAATTCCTCATTCAAAAAGAGAAAGTATCCTTTTTGTGGAGTAATAACATACTATATCTTGGTGCAGCTCTCCTCCGTGCTCTAACCTGAATTAGTGCATCAGCAAGCAGTGAATGGAGCATCACTCCCCCTAAAGTGCATCATCTATTTAAATATGTCATCAGTTGCCAAAGCCCTAAGCTCTTGAATTTGCTACATGAATCGTTTTTTGCATCTCTTTCTCTACACCAGTAGTTCCCAACCTGGGGTCCACAGACCCTTGCTTAATGATATTGGTTCATGGCATAAAAAAGGTTGGAAACCCCTGCTCTACACTTTAATCCACTCCTTGCAATCTGTTTGTTCAGTGTAAGATTGTGGTCACCTGCCTCAGTGTCTCATTTTGTCACACTGCTCTTTCTTTTATTTAATAAAGCTCATAAAGCATCTTAGACATTTGTTTTGTTGTGATTGTTGTATGAGTGGGATTTTGGGGAGACAATGCAGAACAATTTAGGGGAGAGGTTGGGAAGAGATTTGGGTGTGAGGGTGCAGGTCAGTACAGAGGTGATGGCGTGGAGTATGCAGAAAGATCAGGGAGAGAGGAGTAAGGCGAAGAAAGAGGGAGATAGAGGGTGGGAAGTTGAGTCTGGGAGAGCAGAGGGAGGTGCCTTACAGTTTAGCACAGGGATTTTGCTTCTTTGGTATGGTTCTTTATTTGCTGACCAAAGTGTGGGTTGGGGTAGCAAATGGACCCTGATTGTATCCTACCTTGAAGCTGACTCCTGACGGTTTACAAGCATGCAGAACATATGAAGAATGGGGTTAGTCTGTCTACAACTGAGCTTGTTGATAATGGACTATAATGATGGGTCGGAGAGAATCAGCCCTATGCAAGAAGCTTGAAATGGATGATTGCAGAGACTTAAGTGCCATTGCATTGGAGGAGGTTACACAGAAAGGAAAGGGAAAACCCATACAGGGACATAGACATGATGAGAATTCTAAATTATGTTATTGGAGCTAATGAGTAGAAGTCATTTTCCTAATGGCCTCCCTAAATCATTACTTTTGGCAATTCTGTTTTTTTTTAGCATTCTATTATTTTTAGCCAATTAAACTATAATTTATTTGTGATTATTTTCTTTAATTGTCCAACATGGTATTAATTATTTTGTAGTCCTAAACCAAGAAGTGAATACTTTTGATCTTTGTTTAAATCTTTTAATAAGAGCTTAGCTGATGCCTTTAGTCTCAATAATTTTATGGAATTAAACTAAAAATGTGGTATTCTGCTCACACTTTTCCACTTTGTGCAGTTGAAACTATTCATTTTAACTTTAATTGACACATTAAGTTCACTTGCAGCAAATAATTATTTATACATAGAAAATTTACTTCTATGCTTGCATTCCTTTTCCGTAAAAGTACCAAGCATAAATTTGCAGTCCATTTGGAATTGTGGTCATTGACGTTTATATTATTCTATATTTGTTTTGAGTAATTGTGTTGCCGCTTTAAAAGGGAATACTGCAGCAGTTAGTTAGTATCAATACAGAGAGACTGACTTGTAGATGGGTAATATTTTTATCACAGTTAGGAAAACTTAGAAATCCGACATTTTTAAGTTGCAGAAAACGTTGTGGCAGAGGGCAAGGATGGAATATCTAAGCTGGAGAGATGGAATGGAATGTCTTCAATGGAAAGGACAAGGACCAAACGAGTTGAAGTAGCACAGGGTGTTGGTGCTGCTGCTGGGTGTGAGAGTGTGGTAAAGGTCTCCTCCAGCTCAGTTTAGGTATTCCCATTTTTCTTTCCAACCCTCCCCTATCTCTATTTTTCTGTCCACAGATGCTGCTTGACCCCCTAACATTTCTGGCATTTTCTGTTTTTATTTCAGATACCTATCATCTGATTCTGTTTCACTTTTTATCTTCTTTGGCCTATATTTTAGATCTGGTAATGTATCAAAAATGGTGAAGCTTAATTTTCTGACATAAAAATACACCATTTTTGGACAAGTCCTCCTTATTAAAACCTAAGCTTAGGGATAACTTTTGGCCATTGTCAAAATTACTCAGATGTCAGGAAGTTCTGTTATTTGTTATTTAGTTAAATAAGTTAATGTTTAGCCTTTTTACTTCCCAGCATTAAATTACGTATCAAGATACAAAATGATGTAAATATTCTAATGAGTGCATCTGCCACACTAAAAATGATGGAGGAACTCAGCAGGCCAGGCAACATATATGGAGTGGATTAAACAGTCAATGTTTCAGGCTGAGATCTGTCATCAGGATTTCCACCATCTGCAGAGTGTCTTGTGTTTATGATTTGCCACACCATATATCCTTGTATATTTAATGAAGGCCTTAAGAATTGCAGGGAATTTTGTACTGTGACCTCAGCTTAATGAGCCAGACTTTGGATTATTTCAAGAAGAATTACATGTGTATGATGGAAAATCAATATAGTTTATTAGGTAAATGCCAATTATCTGTGAGTTGAGTACTGTGGCACAGTGGCTAGCATGATCGCTCTACAGCACCGGTGATCACCAATTGGTGTTCAATTCCCTTCACAGCCCAAACATGAGATATTTGGGGCGGCACAGTAGATTAGTGGTTAGCACAATACCTTATAGTATCAGTGACCTGGAATTAATTTCCACTGCGGTCTGTAGAGTTTGTATGTTCTCCCCGTGACCACATCGGTTTCCTCCAAGTACTCCGGTTTCCTCTCACAGTCCATAGGTGTATCAGTTGGTAGGTTAATTGGTCATTGTAAATTGTCCCGTGGTTAGGCCAGGGTTAAATCAGTGGTTGCTAGGCAGCGCGGCTTACTCCTTGCTGTATCTCAATTTTCAAAAATTTATAAAACTTAAGACGAACCAAATGAATAAATATTCAAATGCATTATGCAGTTTATTTAGTTCTTCAAATTAAGTATTTGTGCTTTTGACCAGTGACATAAATAATAACAATAATAATTATTGCTGAAAAGAAATATAGAAAATCCAAGCAATATCAGAATCAGATTTTTTATAAAACCATAGACATAGTAGCAGAATTCTGCTTCTTTATTCAATCATGGCTGATTAATTTTCCCTCTCTACCCCATTCTCTTATCTTCTTCCTATAACCTTTGACATCGTTACTAATAAAGAACCTATTAACTTCCACTTTTAATATATGTAGTGACTTGGCATCCCCAGCCATCTATGACAATGAATTCCACAGATTCACCACTCTTTTGTCAAAAGGAATTCTTCCTCTTCTGTATTCCAAAGGAACATCCTTCTATTCTAAGGCCGTTCCTTCCAATTTGCAAATTAACCTAAGAGTAAAAGGTAAAAAATTTCAGGGGAACATGAGGGGGATCTTTTTCACTCAGAAGGTAGTGAGAGTTTGGATTGAGCTGCCAGCACAAATGGTGGATGTGGGATCAATTTGAACATTTAATAGAAATTTGGATAGGGACATAGATGGGAGGGATATTGACGGCTATGGTCCGAGTGCAGGTTGATAGAACTATGCAGATTAATGATTCAGCACAGATATAGATGGGCAGAAAAGTCAATTTTGGGCTGTAGTGTTCTATGACTCCAATAATAGTAAATACAAAAGCAACAAATATCGACAAGATGAAGTGTTCTTGAAAATGAGTCCATAGGTTGTAGGAACAATTCATTGTTGGGGTGGGTGAAATTATCCCTTCTGGTTCAAGAGCCTGATGGGTGAGGGTTAATAACTGTTCTTGAACCTGATTGCGTGGGTCCTGAGTCTCCTGTACCTTCTTCCTGATGGCAGCAGCGAGAAGAAAACATGGCCTGGATGGTGGGGGTTCTTGATGATGGATGCTGCTTTCCTGTGACAGCACTCCTTGAAGATTTGTTCAGTGGGGGGAGGGATTTACCTGTGATGGCCTGAGCTGTATTCACTTCTATATGTTGGATGATGTGAGATTGTTGGTGTTGCTGCGGCTGTACAGTGTCATACTTTAAATTATCATAAATTACAAAAATAAATAAATGGTGCATTAAAAATAGGAATAAGGGGTTAGTATTCATGGCTTCATGGACCATTAATAAATCTCATGGCAAAGGGGACAAAGCTCTGTTTTTGAATTGTTGCCTGTGCATCATCAAGCTCCTGTCCCTCCTACCTGATTCTAATCATGAGAGGAGTGGATGTCCTGGATGGTGAAGGTCCTTGGTGATGGATACTGTCTTATTGATGCATCACCTCTTCTCTTAAATTTGTCCTAAATGGCTGATGAAGTTGTTTGAGTCTACAACCCTCTGCAGCCTCTTTCTGTGTGCATTGGAACCTTCATACCAGATTGTGATCTGGTAGGGAAAAAAAGACTACTTTTCCTTGACTTCATAATAATTTCTGGAAATATTTACCAATTAAGTTGACAGTTACCTGAATTCCACACAAATTTCATTAACAGATGATACTTGTGTCACTTTAGGATACAGCGGGGGTATTAACTTTAATTTGATATTAGTACTGCTTTTCTAACATTGGATCATACGAAACCAAGCTGTTGGAAGGAAAAATCCAGAGATTGGTATAAAATTCACGTGGATATTTAACAATGCTTTCCGTCAATAAGATGATTGGAACAGCCAAAGTGTGATAATGACCCAATTTAGGAGATCTGTACCTTGAACTAAAACTACTAATCTATCAAGGAGACTTTAGCTTTGTCCATCAGACCATAAGACAGAGAAGCTGAATTAGGTCAATTTGCCCATTGAGTCTGCTCCACCATTCAATCATGGCTGATTTATTTTCCCTCTCCATCTCATTCTCCTGCCTTCTTCCTGTAACTTTTGATCTCCTTACTAATCAAGAACCTTCCAATCTCTGCTTTAAGTATTTACTCAGTGACTTTGCCTCTGCTGCCGTCTGTGGCAATGAATTTCATTGATACGCCACTCTGGCTAAAGAAATTAATTCTTATCTCTTTTCTAAAGGGATGTCCTTCTACCCTGAGGCTGTGCCCTCTGGTTCGGGACTCTCCCACTATGTCTGTTATTGTCTGATATGAAGGTCTTCGAAGGAGAAACATTTTTCTCCATTATCTTATTACTGTTTCTTAATCATATGTGATGGGTGAAGTTCTTGAAATATTATGCAATAGTTGCATTTCTTCTGCTGTTTTTGTGTTGTGTGGGATGTTATGTTTTGCATGACTGTACATAACTGTTTTTGCTGAAATGATTAATTAGCAATCTATAAACTTAAATGGACTATTTTATGCATTAAGAGAAAACAAGTAAGAATTCCTTATTTTATCTCTATGCATGTAAATTATCTTCACAATTGCCAATGAAATAATGACTGGTCGTTAAGAAATTAATCAATGTGAAGCAGTTATGGCATCCTCGTTGCATTTAAGGTGACATTTAAATACAGATTCTTTCTTTAGTTCTTGAAAACTTTGAAGTACTTTTGCAACCAGTTATTTTGGCAGATAATCACTTTTGGGGAAGAAAAAATAAACAGTCAACTTATGACCATGTAAACAAACAGCAAATGAGCTGTGAAATGAATCATTCTGTTGCTCTAGATTTAACTGTGGGTGGTTGAATTTTGATCAGAGTACTAGGAAAACTCCTTACCTGAAAATCTGCAGCAGCACCTGAACCATACCTAGTTTAATGACATTCATGTTGTCTATCTCTGCATTTGCAACTTTCCACCGCTACATCAAGTGTGTTTTTGTGGTGAAGTCCTGAGATTGGCTTGAATTTGCATCCTGTAGCTAGGATGTCTATTATTGAACCAAGGCCAAAGCATAATAGAAATACTATCTTAGTTACTGCCTACTGGAAAATGGCTGTCATATTTTCCTGTCACTTTTCTTCAACCAGCTACCAAGGGATCCGGGGAGTTCATGGGTTCGTGTAGCTTGAGCAGGATGGTTTTCTGATTAACATTTTGCCAGTTTTCTACTGATAGTATTAAGTCTTGTTCCAGTTGGGATATCATCTGAGATGCCAGGACTTGTGTGAACCCCAAATAGGGGCTGCTGGCTGACTGTTATAGCTGAGAATTGTATCCATTACTGTCTCATGCAGGCATTTACAAAAGCACACTTGCATAAAATATCCCCAAATAATCATTGTAACTTGAACTCTCCTTATACAGCGTCTATGAGGGCAGATGACATCCTGGCAAGATTTACTAACTCAGCAAAGAATAACATTTAATCATAGCGTACCCTGCTTCATTTAGTATTAAGTCAGGCAGCATTTTAGCTACTATCTTTAAACTGACTGTAACGATGTAGCCACTCCATCTGCCTCTTGCATTCAGCAAGAGTTTTAAAAGGTTAAGTCTGAAAACAAGTGATTTAAATTAGTGCAAATCAGATTAGCACGGTGAGTGAAGGACGGCACCCAGATTTAGAGCGATTCATCTTGCTCAGCTGGATTCACTGAATAAGCAACAAATCAAGCAGTAGCAGGTCGCATTGTTTCTGTCACCTGTATTGCAGTAAAAAAGATGGAGTGCCAGAATTAATACTCTTCAGTGCAGTGCACACCGGTGGCTGTTTAACAACCATGCTAGACAGTGCCAAGAGCTAGTGGCACACTGAAGCTCAAAGCTGTCATTCCGAATGACTTGAGATCTCTATGGCAGAAGCAAGTGTTGAAAAAAGTGCTTACACTTCCTTGATATGTGGAACTTATTCAGTTGCTCTTCATCAAATAACTGATGAGCAGATTGCAAAGAATGTGGAGCACTGTTCAAGATTTTGATGCTTAATTGCAATATAGAACACCACAGCATAGGAGCAGGCCTTTCAGCCCATGATGACTGTGCTGACCATGATGCCAATCTGAACTAATCCCATCTGTCTGCATAAGATCAAAGTCCCTCTGTATAAGGCGGTTCTCAACCTGGGGGCCCATAGACACCTTGCTTACTGGTAATGGTCCATGGCATAAAAATGATTGGGAGTCCTTGTGCTATATGCTGTCTATTTGTGTGCTGTCTAAATGTTTCTTAAAATATCATTATTGTACCTTTTCTACCACTTCTCCTGGCAGCACATTCCTGGAAGCTACCACCCTCTGCAGAAAAAGAACATGCTTTATAAATCTTTATACTCCCTTACCCACACCATCCCCCCAACACCTAACACCTTAAACCTATGCTTTTACATTTCCATCCTGCAGAAAAGACTGACCATTTACACTATTTATGCCTCTTATAATTTTACATACTTCTCCAATGTCTCTCTTCAGTCTCTTATGCTCCAGCAATAACAGTCAGTAATGGAGGCAACCAAGAAAGAATGAGGAAATTCACTCCATCCACCGTAAATCCGGATCTCCATGTGGCCATCTATTTTAATTCCACTTCCCATTCCAACAGTGTGTTGGGCTTGAAATTCTGCCCTGTGTTCGTTTAGGAAGAGAGACAACCAACACCGGAATATTACAAAACTTAGGTTTATTGCAGAATTCGTAACTGGTACAGCGAATCGACGGAATCGCTGGAGAAGGCGCGTTCCGACCTCCCCTTACAATCTGCTCTTATTTATATCCCTTTTCCCCCCAGCACAACCCCCCGCTACATATTAGGTAATATCGGGCACTTGTGTCCATCTTATTGGCCCGCAGCCATATGCTCACGAGTTACCTGTTTCTTTTGTTTACTGAATCGCGTGACACTGTTAGTTTCGGTGTAGCGGGGTCCCCAGTTTCGCTCCCCCCACCCTCTCATTACGTGAGCCACTCCTGACCTGTAATGGCAGTCTCGAATTAACCCTAACATTAACCCTAACAAGTGACATACATGTCCATGGCCTCCTTTACTACCAAGTTGTACAACGTAGAGGAACATCTCATGTTTCATCTAGGCCATCTCCAGCCTGATGGCATCAACATCAATTTCTGTAATTTCCAGTAAACACACCCCTCTGTCTTCACGCCCCCCCCCAATTGTTTTCCCTTATCCCTCAGGCCTCTTTATCCCTTCTCCTTCTTCCCTGCCTTCATGACCTGCCATCACTCCCATCTTCCTTCCCTGGTTGCCCACTTCCTTCCCTTTATTCCATAGTTTACTGTTGACTCCTATCAGATTCCATTTTCTTCAGCTCTTTGCCTCATCCACCCTTCACATGCCAGCTTCTCATATTATTCCCATTCTCCCCTAACCTATGGACATAGCCTCTCCCACTCACCTGGTGCAGCCACCCTCCCTCCCTTTTATTTTGGCTTCTGAAGAAGGGTCTCAGTTCAAAACATTGACTGCTCATGTCTCTTCAGAGATGCTGCTGTGATTCCTGATTGTGTTGCTCTGAACTGAAATTGTAAATTGTAGTGAGTGCACTATCCTCCAAACACTTCACAGTACCTGTGCAGAGAAACATTCCCTCTCTTTTTAAAGTGGGTGAGTTCATTGAACCTCAGTTTAGTAATCAGAACCAAATGAGCAACTTCACTTTGAAAATCCTGATGATGGGCTATGAAGGGAATAATACACTGCTATGATTAAGGAAAATAAAGAAAGTCATTGGACCTCTATTTACCTTGATACTCCCAGGTACAAATAAAGTAGGATAATGTATGGAAGTTGTTTAATCTACCAGCATTCCTCCCCATTCTAATCAGAGGATCAAAATATAAGAGTAATTAAACAGCAATGTCATTTTAATCTACATGGGATTTCATTAACTTCCTTTGTCACTTGCTGATAGCAGATACCGAAAGGGATTCACTTGGCTATTTCCTAGGGTGAGGGTTCAAAGTTAAAAGTTCAAAGTAAAAATTTATTATCAAAGTCCATTTATGGAATTCATCTTCATGTGGGCATAGTCAACAAATCTTTACAGTAGTAGCTATAACAGGAGCAATGAAAGATCAACCAGAGTGCAGAAGACAATGAATGTGCAAATGCAAATATAAATAAATAGCAATAAATAACGAGAACATGAGATAAAGAGCCCTTGAAAGTGAGTTCATGAGTTGTGGGAACATTTTAGTGATGGGTTGAGTGATGTTGAGTGTAGTTATCCCCTTTCATTCATGAACCAGATGGTTAAGGGGTAGTTATGAACCAGTTATTCTTGCTCAGTTAAGAGAGATTGGGTAGTCTGCAACTTGATGGCATGAACATCGATTTCTTGAACTTCCAGTAATGCCCCCAAACCCCCACCCCATACCTCCTTCCCATCCCCTTTTCTGTCTATCACCTTATTTCCTTGCCTGCCCATCACCTCCCTCTGGTGCTCCTCCCCCTTTACTTTCTTCCATGGCCTTTTGTCTCTTTTACCAATCGACTTCCCAGCTCTTTACCTCGTCCCTCCCCTTAAAGGTTTCACCTAACACAATGTGCCTTTCTCTCTCTCCTCCCTCCACCTTTTAAATCAACTCCTCAGCTGTTTTTCTGCAGTCCTGCTGAAGGGTCTCGGCCTGAAACGTCGACTGTGCTCTTTTCCATAAATGCTGCCTGTTCTGCAGAGTTCCTCCAACATTTTCTGTGTGTTGCAGAGATTGGGTCTGTATTCCTTGTAATTTAGATGAATGAGGGGTGACATTATTGCACCATAAAGGATCCTGAGAAGGCATGACAGGATAGATGTTGAGGTATTGTCACTAGTGTGAAAGTCTTGAACAAGGAGATATAGTGTTTAGGGGCAGGTCATTTAAACAGGTGTGTTTAATCTTCCATTTGCAGAGTGTGCTGAATCCCTGGCCCAGGAGGTTGTGTGCACTAGCTCATTAGAAATATGTAAGGTGGAAGTAGATAAATGTTTGAAAGATCAGGGCAATTAATTGGCAAGGTAGAGGAGATGAGGCCAGTGTAGATCAACCATGATCATATTGAGTTGCAGAGCAGTCTTGAGGGGCCAGGTGGCCTATTTCTGCTCCCAATTTCTTGTGCTTTATACATTTGTTCTGGTCTGATAATGGAAGATTTTAAAAATATTCTGCCACATTCCCATTATTACTATCTCTACAAAAGTGTTGAGTACTCATAACCACACAATAAAATATACATATGTTAATGGAAGAGTGTTTTAAAATTTATTATCAACCCCAATTTATAAATATTCTGCTTATCAGCATGTTGTATTCAATAAAAGCAATAGAAAAAAGTCTGACCTATTATAATTTCATAATTACTGCAGTAATTTGTATTCTTACCTTACTGCTACAGTCATTTGTATTCTTACCTTATTAACTCAGTATTCAGAAGGGCTTGGCTTTTGCCCTTGGCTGAATATTGAAAATGACTTTGCTGATGCTGCTTCTGACCTGGCCACTTGAGGGGATGTAAATGCAACCAGGCAGCAGTTACTGTGCGATGTTAAATTACACCAGAAAGTGCTGAAAGTGCACAGCAGTTCAGTCAATGTCAGAAGAAGAAAGTAAATGTTCCTTTTTCAATTTTTCTACTCATTTACAGTCTGTGTTTCTCTGCACTTCCTTTTCTTTC
This sequence comes from Hemitrygon akajei, assembly GCF_048418815.1. Lineage (NCBI taxonomy): Eukaryota > Metazoa > Chordata > Chondrichthyes > Myliobatiformes > Dasyatidae > Hemitrygon > Hemitrygon akajei. The sequence goes on along the minus strand of NC_133125.1, from coordinate 21,098,862 downwards.
TCTTCATGGATAAGTTATATCCTTCCCTACAAATGAAGATGATTGAAGAAAGACCTTGCATTAAGTATAAGACTGCAGCTTGAAATTCCTTCCTAACGTAAGAAGAGATTCCAGAGTTCTGAGATGCATAGAATCTGGATGTTCTTGGGAATGGTCTGTAGAAGATGAGTAGTCAGGTACAGCAAGTAATTAGGAAAACTAATGAAAAGTTTTCATTTATTGTTAGGGGAACTGAATGTACAAATTCGGATGGTATGCTTCAGTGATTTGCGGGATTAATTAGACGATCTTTGGAGTACTGTGTATATTATTGGTCTCCTTATTTAACATAGATTGTTAATGCATTGGAAATAGCTGAATAGCTTAAAGAAAGTTTACCAAATGAATAACTGGAATGGGTTGGAACATTCATGCTTATAGTCACTGGAGGTTGAGAGAAGTGAGCAATGACTTGCTTGGAACATGTGGGTTAAGAGTTCTGTGGGCTCTTGACAAGGTGGATATAGAAAGTTTGTGTTCTGGGAGAATCTGAAACTAGGGGGCTGCCTTTTAAAGTAGAGGGTCATGAATTTAAGATGGAGATGAAACTAAGTATTTTCTTTCAGAGAATCATGAGTCTTTGGAACTCTCTTCCTTGAAGGCAGTGGAAGCAATCTTTAAACATTTTCAAGGCAGAGATAAATAAGTCATTGGAAAGCAAATGGTAAAAAGTTAGTTGAAGTTTAGGAATGCATAGTTGAAGTTACAATCAAATCAGCCATGATCTTTTTAAATAATGGAGCAGGCACAAGGGGCTTCTTTCTTTGCTTCATGGAGAACAGGACAATCCAAATTCTGCCCAGCTGAAATATTCACATTGATTGTCATCTGACTGCGCATATATATTACCAAATGAAACAACGTTCCTCTGGACCACAGTATAACCTCAAAACATATATTAGACAGTACATAAATCAAAGTTTTACCATAAATAATTTAATAAAGTGTAATTCAAAATGCATGTGAAGTGCGCAGCACAGCTAAATAATACAATAACCAGTAAACAGCTCACTGTCCTCATGATGAGACCTGAATGGTGGCAGGGTATTCACTAGTCTCACAGCCTGAAGGAAAAAGCAGTTACCCAGTCCTAGTTCTCATGCTTCTACACCTCATTCCTGATGGTAGTGGGATGCATGATAGGAATCCTCAACAATGCTTCAGGCCCTTCGTCTGCAATGCTCCCAGTAAATGTCATGAATAGCAGGGAGGGAGACCCTAGTGATCCTCTAGGCCATTTTTACTATCCTCTGTGGGGTCTTGCAGCTTCCCTATCACATAATAATGCAGCCAGTCAGGGCACTCTTGATGGAGCTCCTGTGGAAAGTCATTAGAATGGGGGACAGGATGGAGTGCAGAGCTGAAGCTATGGAATGATCAGTGGACTGGTTTGAACAGTAGGTAAACTGGCAAGGGTCCAATGTAGTTGGAAGGTGGGATTTTATATGATCCATAACAGCTGCTCAAAGCACCTCATGATTGTTGACACGAGGAAATCTGCAGATGCTGGAATTCAAGCAACACGCACAAAATGCTGGTGGAATGCAGCAGGCCAGGCAGCATCTTCAGATAGTCATGATTGTTGAAGTCAAGTGCCACTGGACAGTAATCGTTTTGGCCAGTTAACATTGCTATTTTGGGCACCAGAAAAATGGTGGTTGCCTTGAAGCCTGCAGGCACAGTGGAGATACTTCAAAGTGACATTAAAGATGTCCATTAAATCTCTGTTAGCTAGGCTGTACAGTCCCTCAGCAGCTGACCAGGCATGTTACCCCACAATTTTGCATGGGTTTACCCTGGCTAGAATATTCCTCACCTAAGCTGTGGCAAAATGATTTCCTCAATGGGAGGGGACTTGCCTCGATGTCACATTATTCAAAGCATCAAATCATGCATCAAAGACATTCAGCCTATCAGGACCAGAAGTGTTGTTGTTGTTGAAGCACAGGTGAACTTATAACCGGTTATGGTTGCATACTTTGCCACATATGCCTTGTGTCCTGGTGTCACAAAGGTGTTTGTGAATTACCTGTGAGTCTTAATGCTTTTCCTACCTGATGGCATGGGAGCGCATGGCATTTGCTGACCTTAGAGTTGCTCTGTTTCCCCAATCTGAAGGCAGGCTTCCAATCTCTGCAGTCAGCCATGGTTTCTGGTTTACGCTGGCGGTGTAGTGTTTAATCACGGTAACATCTTCAATGCGTTTTCCTACATAGTTAGTCACCGATCCTGCATATTCATCCATGTTGACGTGATGATTGTAGGTAGCCGCTTCCCTCAATATGTTCCAGTCTGCACTTCTGAAGCAATCCTGCAGCACTGAGGTTACACCTTCTAGCGCCGTCTTGGTCTCCCTGTAAACTGTTATGACTCGTTTAACCAGTGGTCTGTATGTAGGGATTAGCAAAATGGATGTGTGGTCTGAGAATCCGAGGTGAGAGGTTGCAGCCTTGTAGGCTCCACTAACGTTGGTGTAAAGCAGGTCTAATATATTCTCTCCTCTGGTCGTGAAGTTGACATGCTGGTAGAACTTTGCCAGGCCTGTTTTTAGTTGGCATGATTGAAGTCACCAGCAACAATGAAGACACCATCAGGGTGAGTGGCTTTGAGGTTGTAGGTAGTCCTGTAGAGCTCCTTCAGAGCTCCCCAACATTAGAACAGAGAGAGATGTGAACAGCAGTAATCACAATGGCAGTGAACTCCCTTGCTAAGTAGAAGAGCCTCCACTGTGCCATTAAAAACTCTCTGTAGTGAGTAGCGGGTTGTTACTATCAAGGTGTTCACACACTAGTTCTTATTGACGATGACACACAGACCTCCTCCGCAAGTCTTGCCAGAGATTATAACATTTCTGTCCACCCAAATGAGGTGAGGCTCTTGAGCTGGATGGCTGAGTCTGGAGTCATGTCCTGGAGCCACGTTTCTGTCAGGATGAGTGCAGTCCCTCATCTCCCACTGGGTCAGATGCAGACAAAGGTAATCCAGTTTATTTTCTAGCAATCAAACGTTAGCGAGTAGAATCGTCTGGAACGTGGGCCGGCAGGGATCTGCTTCAAGTCTCAATCAAATACTGCAGTGCTTAATGTGCTTTTGTGTTTTCATGCACCACTTCTGACGTCTGCTCCCCTGACTGGCTGTGGCAGGCCGTGGCACCGAGTGAGGCCCCACTCCCTGCATTAGTCTGTAACTGCTCAGCACCTTGTTATTCTGCTTGCTAGTGAGGTAGACTTGCAGATTTTAGGGTTCTTTATGATCAGTAGTGTTTTTTAAGTCATAGAAAAGATGAACAGGACAAGAAATGTCACAGTTGATTGTAGCCGGCGAGGCTGCTGAGACTGCGCACTGCCATCTTCTGACGCACAAATAAAAAGGAAGTCTTTAAACATGCCAGTGATTTTCTGAACAAGGTTTTTATTGGAGCATTGCATAAGTTTCACTACTCCTGCAACTGATTGCTTGGGTACTTCTTTGCATACATCATCTATTATGTGGTTTCCATTTGTTTCTGAGCCGTCAGTCAGTAAGATAGTAAGGAAGCGTAACGAAGTGAGGGAATATGAAGTGCCACAAGATGAAAGTATCATGGAAGCTGAGAATCTTCAGAATCAGAACCAGGTTTATTTTCACTAATATATGTCATGAAATTTGTTTTGTAGTAGCAATACAGTATAAAAACATAAAAGTGCTATGTTACAAAAATAGTAAGTAGTTAAAAGACGAATAATAAGGTAGTATTTATTGGTTTATGGACTGTTCAAAACTCTGATAGCAGAGGAGTAAAATCTGGTCTTAAAATGTTAAGTGTGGGATTTCCAGAAACCTATAGAAATAACTTACTGTGGTTTTCAAGTTCAAATTTAATTGCAAGTTCAGCTGCAGACAAATTCAGTCTACTATGTCTTCCACTGAGCGAATGCTGGAGATCGGCAGTGACGGGAGGGGCCAGCCCTCAACCCAGCATGGACTCCAGCACGCCTACCATGCCTACACCACCTCTGGTATCGGCTACCCTGGGTGGCTGCACCAGGTGACACCGTGGCATGAGGGCCTAATCAGCGCAACACCCGAGGCCAAGACAGTTCCTGCGCCATTGGTTACGCGAATGTGCTAGTGACCCAGACTTGCAGTATTAGTATTCTATATTACCAATGTCCAAAAGGAGCTTGTAAATACAAGAAAAATGTCCAAGACAATCATTTGCACCATTTGTTGGACTGCACACTGCCTCTGTGCAACAACAGAACGCACCAAGTCCAGGCAACGACATGGTACACAAGTTCAGCTCCATTACTATAGAGCAACTTGTGGTACTTGAAGTACTTAATATCCAACAGTGTCTTGCGATTGTAATAAATACGTTAAAATGAACAATTTCACCATTGGTTGGACCCTGAGAGGCTGCTGTGACCAAGCACGCCACTTTCTTACCAGAAGACCAAGTACATTGAGATGGAATGGAAGTCCCTCTGATCGATGGATATACCTGTGTGATCAGCAGTTTCCTTGATTGCCGCAAGTTTTCAGTCAATTGTTCTTGACTCTTGTGGGAAGCCAGCTTGGTGACAAACCAAAAATTTTGATCATTTAAACTGCTTTGTTACAAATTAAGTTGATTAAATGTATAACAATTATAAGTGACCCATTGATGAATCCTGCATTTGTGTGTGGCAGAAGGTCAAGGTCAAGAAGTTGATGATACTGGTAAAAAGAGTGCAGCTAATTAGATCCAGCAGTCAGTATTATGAGTCACCCTTTTGTGAAATTTCCAAAGCTGCCTCAGCTTCTGTGGTTCAAACATGTCAAAAAACAATGTAGACCTGTGCAACACATCTGGTCTCCTATGAACATTAATTCTTTGGTGGCGTATTCTTTATTGTACAGCTGTCAACAAATGAAGACGAGTTTTAGGGTTTTCAGAAGCTCCTCCTTAGTCCCACATTCAAAACATAGACCCAAATCCCATGATGAAGTGGCACTGGAGAACTGCAAGATGCACTTACCAAGTCTGCATCTCTAAATTTTGTCAATTTAACACAAAAGCCCACCAACTTCAAATTCTCACAAAATTTTGTTTAAAGCTTTTTTAAAATAATTCCCATCTTGAATGCAGTATTTTTTCAGGGCTTCACTTAGAGACCAACAGCAAATCTGCATTCATCATGTCCAGATTTGCCTTTTAACTCTGACCTCCCACCAAATTTTACAGTTCTCCCGTTTTGTTTTCCGTGATGTTTTACAGAAAGTTTGAGAAACTCATAATCATTATTGACCTCACAATCTACCTCATTATGACTTTACACCTTATTGTCTACCTGCATTGAACTTTCTCCGTCACTGTAAAACTTAATTCTGCATTCTGTTGTTGTATTTCTTTGTACTACCTCAATTCAGTATTGTAATAAATTGATCAGTAGAAACAATATGCAAGCCAATTTTTTTTACTGTACCTTGTACAGGTGACAATATGTACCAATTTACTAGTTGAAATATCAGCTTATCTTAATAAATTATTTTTATTTTGAAATTGATGACATCCTTCTTCAGTACGTCCTCCCCATGAACTCATGGATTTCCTCCAGGTACACTGGTTTCCTCCCACAGTCAAGATAGATAGATAGATAGATAGATACTTTATTCATCCCCATGGGGAAATTCAACTTTTTTCCAATGTCCCATACACTTGTTGTAGCAAAACTAATTACATACAATACTTAACTCAGTAAAAAATATGATATGCATCTAAATCACTATCTCAAAAAGCATTAATAATAGCTTTTAAAAAGTTCTTAAGTCCTGGCGGTAGAATTGTAAAGCCTAATGGCATTGGGGAGTATTGACCTCTTCATCCTGTCTGAGGAGCATTGCATCGATAGTAACCTGTCGCTGAAACTGCTTCTCTGTCTCTGGATGGTGCTATGTAGAGGATGTTCAGAGTTATCCATAATTGACCGTAGCCTACTCAGCGCCCTTCGCTCAGCTACCGATGTTAAACTCTCCAGTACTTTGCCCACGACAGAGCCCGCCTTCCTTACCAGCTTATTAAGACGTGAGGCGTCCCTCTTCTTAATGCTTCCTCCCCAACACGCCACCACAAAGAAGAGGGCGCTCTCCACAACTGACCTATAGAACATCTTCAGCATCTCACTACAGACATTGAATGACGCCAACCTTCTAAGGAAGTACAGTCGACTCTGTGCCTTCCTGCACAAGGCATCTGTGTTGGCAGTCCAGTCTAGCTTCTCGTCTAACTGTACTCCCAGATACTTGTAGGTCTTAACCTGCTCCACACATTCTCCATTAATGATCACTGGCTCCATATGAGGCCTAGATCTCCTAAAGTCCACCACCATCTCCTTGGTCTTGGTGATATTGAGACGCAGGTAGTTTGAGTTGCACCATATCACAAAGTCCTGTATCAGTTTCCTATACTCCTCCTCCTGTCCATTCCTGACACACCCCACTATGGCCGTGTCATCAGCGAACTTCTGCACATGGCAGGACTCCGAGTTATATTGGAAGTCTGATGTGTACAGGGTGAACAGGACCGGAGAGAGTACGGTTCCCTGCGGCGCCCCTGTGCTGCTTACCACCGTGTCAGACCTACAGTCTCCCAACCGCACATACTGAGGCCTATCTGTCAAGTAGTCCACTATCCAATCCACCATGTGAGAGTCTACTCCCATCTCCGTTAGTTTGTGCCTTAAGATCTTGGGCTGGATGGTGTTAAAGGCACTAGAGAAGTCAAGGAATGTAATCCTCACAGCACAACTGGCCCCATCTAGGTGAGAGAGTGATTTGTGCAGCAAATACATGATAGCATCCTCCACTCCCACCTTCTCCTTATACGCAAACTGAAGAGGATCCTGGGCGTGCCTGGTTTGTGGCCTCAGATTCTGTATTATCAGCCGCTCCATGGTCTTCATCACGTGTGACGTCAAGGCAACAGGTCTGAAGTCATTCAACTCCTTTGGTTGTGGTTTCTTCGGTACCGGGACAATACAGGATGTTTTCCACTGTCTGGGTACTCTTCTCTGCTCCAGGCTCACGTTGAAGATGCGCTGTAGTGGTTCTCCCAGCTCAGTCGCACAGGCCCTCAGTAATCGTGGGGAAACTCCATCCGGTCCAGCCGCCTTGCTGGTACAGATCTTCCTCAGTTGACCTTCCACCTGTGCAGCCGTAATCCTGGCACAGTATGTCAAAAGACATACTGGTTAGAAGCTTAATTGGTCAGTGCAAATTGCCCTGTGAATAGGCTATGGTTAAATAGATAGGTTGCTGGGTGGTGGACTTGTTGGGCCAAAAACGTCTGTTCTGCACTGTACTCTAAATAAGTAAATAAGCAGGAAATTTCATCACATATCCCTGTCAGTTCAAAGTAAATGTGGATTTTGGAAGGTGACATTGTGTTTCCAATATGTCATAACTTGTAGTGGAATTAATTATCTATTCCTGTAAGCCTATCTATAGACAGAATCATCCCTCATTTTTCCCAGAAAGATATTTTACCCTGATTATGTAAATACTGAAAAGGCTAACAACCCTCTGGCTGATTTATTAATGTCAACAAGCATTGGAGTGGATATCCATGTAGTTTGCATTTAATTTTTACTTCAAAGACAGATCAAGGTTAACTAGGTGTGACAAAGTTTTTATGAACTTATTTTTCAAAATTAAATTACCATGAAAATATAAACATAAGGCAGAAACCACAGCCAGTGGCACTCCAATCAAAGGTTTTCTGGTCATGTACAATATAAACCAGTTTAAATAGCACAATGAAACAGAAGGCAACCTCAAAGATGTGACAAAATAATGATCCAGTGTAGCTTTTCATGATAGCCTTTCCTCATATGTCCATTTTAAGCATTGAAAGACTGATCTGATTTGGTATTGGCTTTTGGCAAAGTATGTTAACAGTGGAACTAATCAGTAGAGACCATGATCTAACTGTATGGTATGAGGAGAACTTTTCTTTCCCCTTGAAATCTCTGATGAAACCCCTGAGGTCGAGATGGGTTAACAGTCATCCAATCAGTCTGGAACATTCATTATTCAGACTGTTTGGAGACAGACGCAATAGTACCCTTCATAGTTCAGCCTTGATAGTACAGCATTTCTCCTAGAGATAAACACTGAGATGCCTGTCATCTATTGAAGGATGACTATCAACTATTGAAAGGAGCTCAGTGTTCTGTCCAAAGCCTTCTACTCTTCCAGATTAAAGACCTACCTGTGACCAAGTGTTAACAAGTAGCATATTGTAAAGTCCATAAAGCTCGATTTTGATCCTTTAAACTGTTCTTTAACTGCTGCGCTGCAGGATGGAAACTAGCTTACCGACTTGACATTCTTCATGTGTGCTTACTGCCCACACACATAGGGTAATTTGCCAATGCTGCAGAGAGATTTTAAAAGTTAAATAATGCTCTTTATGTAGTTTTCTTCCTTTCACTTTGAAGTTTTGATATTTCCTTTCTTCCATTGGTTCTGTCTATGTCACTTACGGAGAGAAAATGTGCCACTTTTTTACCTCTGTGGATGAAGTGCAGAATGTAGAGAATGAGGAAACTTGCCAACATTGATAGGCTTAAAGCTTTCTCTCTCTGCTGTCTTCAGGCTAAGTTAGGCTATTTCACTGCACAAGGTGGCACTATTTTGTGTTAACCTAATTTAGTTTTTAGATGAGATTACAGAGAGGTGATGTGAGGGTAATTCAGCAGATGTTATATGTATGGGTTTTTCAAAAGTGATTTTCAGGTTGGAGGGAGATAAAAAAAGAACACAAGAAAGTAGGAGAATGATTAGGCCATCTGATCTTCTTAGCCGATTTGACTAGGACTCCTCTTCTGCGTCAGATCTCAGTATCCCAGTCTTGCAAAATCTCTTCAGTGTCAGCTTATACGAATTTTTAGAGCAAAGCAGGTAATCTGTTAAAAAAAAGTCCTACCCAACATTGTTTTAAGTAAATACCCTTAGTGTAGGGATTCCAACCGTGAGGTCCACTGACCCCTTGGTTAATGGTAGGGGTCCGTGGCATAAAAAAAATGGTTGGAAGCCCCTGCTGTAGTCAGTTCTCACCCACTCACTTTTGAAAAAATGCCTCCCCAACTCTCCCACAGGTGGAAACAGCTCAACATCTATCTTATGCTGCCCTCTAGGATTGTAAATGTTTCAATAAGATCACCCCTCAATGGAAACCTGTCCTTTTATCTCATCTCTTTTCACCATCCAAGTAGTCTTTCCAGGTCAAACAATGATTCATTTGCACTTCTCACAGTGGCATGTACTTCGTACAAAATTCACAATGTGGCCCATTTCTACATTGGAAGAACTTTTGATTTCTTTATGGTGCATTCATATTCAGTCTGCAAGAGTGACCTTGAGCCTGTCACTTTAACTCAATATCCCATTCCCATTTTGTCTGTCTGTGACTTCCTGCACTAATACAGACCTGAGAAACAGCACATCCTCTACTTAATGTATGAGGAGCATTTGATAGCTCTGGCCCTGTGCTTACTGGAATTTAGAAGAATAAGAGGGGATCTAATTGAAACTTATTGAATACTGAAAGGCCTAAATAGAGTGGACATGAAGAGGACGTTTCCTAAAGTGAAGGAGTCTAGGGCCAGAGTGTACAGCCTCAGAGTAGAAGGACAGCTCTTTAAAACAGAAATGAGGAATTTCTTTCGAGGCTGATGAATCTGTGGAATTCATTGCCACAGACTGATGTGATGGTCAAGTCATTGGGTATATTTAAAGCAGAGGTTGATAGGTTCTCGATTAGTAAGGGCATCAAGGGTTATAGGGAGAGGTCAGGAGAATGGGGTTGAGAGGAAAATAGATCTGCCATGATGAAATGGTGGAGCAGACTCGATGGACCAAATGGCCTGATTCTGCTCCTACATCTTATGGTGTACTGTTTGGTCACATTGCAGACTTGGTATTGAATTGTTTGACATTTAAATAACTTTCTTTTGTATCATAACTGCCCATTTGTGCCTGTCACCTTCCTGGCTCCACTTTGTTTTGCATACTTGGCCACTGGACATGTTCCACAATCAACTGTTAGCAATACAGTACACAAATGAAGAAAATAAATCTGATCTGAACTTTAGGTGACAATTAAATAGCAATGATGAAGTGAAGTTCATGGGTAGAAATGCCTGGTTGAGTTTCTGGAGTGGTCAGTTTGACCTGAAATTTGTAACAATTTCATTCTCTCCAGAAATAATTTTCATTACAAAGCAAAGAAATAGAAATGCTCTGCATGTCAGCTTCCTGATCAAGTTATTCTTTCATGATCCTTGTAAAAAATAATTACTAGTGTAGTTCATTTTAAATTAAGCACAGAAGAAGAGAAAATATTAGATATATCCAAACATTAGTGGACATAAGATAATCTGTCAGGTGTTTAAGTTGCAACAAACTCCGGATAAACAGAATCGGAGATGGTAAAAGGTAATTGTGCTATTAACGTAAGGCATAACATAAGGAAGAAACTTAATAAAAGAAGTTGGTAACTTTAACATGGGAATGTCTAAGGCAGGATGGGATGAGAGATGTAACAGTAAAGCATGTCTAAAATGCCTTTAGTTGTCTTGGATTAAAGGTGATCTACTGTAACTGACATGATATGCAAATTATTGTTTCATTTGAGAGGACAGCTTGGGGCTTGAGATATTGATGTCAGGGAAAGAGAGACAATAGATTTGCTTTAAATAGCATGTGTCATAACCTCAGAACATCCATAAACACTAGGTAGCTAATGAAATAGTAGTGGGTGGCCTGGGTTTGCATTGCAAGTACTTTTGTGATAAGAGCAGATAGTGAGGAAAGTGAAAGATTAAGCATGGGAATCATTGGATAGGTGAATTAAGGTTGCCAGAATCATCTTGTATTTTTATTCACTATCTTGCGATATATGTATGTTCTTCTCTGTTTTATTTTTTTCCAAGTTGAGAAGAGAAACTAGCTTTACAGAATTTTTTTAAAATAACAATTAGGATAAATAGCATGCATAATAATCTGATTGTGCATATTTTTTGTTCAATAAAAGAGAAGGTGATGCCTCAAAAATATGGCATTCATCATTAAGGACCCAAGACATGCCCTCTCCTCATTGCTACCATTAAGGAGGAGATGCAGAAGCCTGAGGACACACACTCAACATTTTAAGAGCAGCTTCTTCCCCTCTGCCATTAGATTTCTGAATGGACAATTAACCCATGTATGCTACCTCACTATTTTCTTTCTATTTTGCTCTCTTCTTGCATAACTTACTTAATTTAAAATATATATTTCTTATTGTAATTTATAATTTTTATTATTATGTTCTGCAATATATTACTGCTGCAAAACAATAAATTTCATGACAAATGCCAGTGATATTAAACCTGATTCTGATTCTGGTTCTGCCTATTAGTCCGTGTTTCAAGGGAAGATGCCATCCATCCTCCAAGAGTTCCCAGAAGGATTGCAGGGAAAATCTATGTTATGAGTTTCTTTGTGCTGACTTAGAAAATAAATCACTATGATCCAAAGAAGATAGTTTTTATCTTGAATTGATCTTTGCTTGGAGAATACATCAAATGGTGACTCGGGTGTAGGGTGGGGTTTGGTGGATATCAACTTCTGATTGCAATTGTAGCAACCCTTGTAGTCAAAGTCAAAGCACAATAATCTGTTGAGGTGATGCAAATAGAATTAGACACATGAGGTTGTGCAGATGCTGGAACTCTAGAGCAATAAACAAAATGTGCTGGAGGAGCTCAGCAGGTCAGGCACCATCAACAGATGGGAATAAACAGTCGCCGTTTCAGGTGGGGACCCTTCATCAGGACACATTTCAAGTGTTGCCTACGCCTTTCCCTGCTTCGCTGATCACCGCCACTGCCTTTGCATTAGATGCTGAAATGAAAGCATCATTGTCTTAATTATTCATTGATAATGTCTCTTAGTTGAACAGAATTATCTTCCAAGGCATGGAAGATTTAGGAACTGGGATGAATTGTCTTCTAAGTTGTGGATCTAAAGATAACCAGCGAATACAGTTTAGGCACCAGATCGTGACTTGAGTGATGATGGGTCCACAAGATGATGCTTCTGCAGGAGTGGTGGGGGAGGGGTGTGGTGCAGATTTCAAAGGAGATTAAACCTATGCCAAGTGAAGCTCGAAAACTGGCACATACAGACTGATAATTTCAGAAAATTGACAGACCAAAAACAGTCATGTCCAATAAAGCCAGTATTCCAAACTGTTGTGGTCTGTCAGTTTTTTGAAGTGGTGAAGGGTATATCATGGTCACACAACTGCCATCCTTTATTTCACAGAAATTCAAAAAAACTGCTCATCTCAATCATTTTCAATTATGGTGATTATTTTTGTGTATAAAGTTTAAAGGAATTACATAAACATTGTATTTACTTTATGGATGTTTTTAATTACAGTTGTGTAATTTAGCACATTAAGCGCATTGCATTTTTTATTGCTATCCTAGTGCAGCACATGTTTATTGGAACTGTGGAAAATTTAATCACAGGTCATTTGTTTGCATTAGCAGAGGGTTAAAAGTCTATGAGGCAGCAATATACAGTGCCATTTAAAAGTATTCACTGCCCTTGGAAGTTTTAATCTTTTATTGTTTTACAATTTTGTGTCAAAAGTGAAAATGAATTTCTACAAATTGGTCTAAATTTATTACAGTTATTAAACACACGATAATTGATTGCGTAATTAGTCATCCCCTTCAAGTCAGTATTTAGTAGATGCACCTTTGGTAGCAATTACAACCTTGAGTCTGTTTGGAGATCTCTATCAGCTTTGCACATTTGGACACTGCAACTTCTCCCCATTCTTCTTTGCAAAACTGCTCAAGGTCTGTCAGATTGCATGGGGATCATGACCAAACAGCCCTTGTCAAGTCCAGCCACAAATTCTCAATTGGATTGAGGTCTGGACTCTTGACTTGGCCAATCCAGGACATGAACTTTGTTGTTTCTAAGTCAATCCTGGATAGCTTTGGCTTTATACTTGGGGTCATTGTCTTGCTGGAAAACATCTTCTCCCAAGTCGCAGATCTCTTGCAGACTGCATTAGGTTTTCCTCCAGGATTTCCCTGCATTTTGCTGCATTAACTTCACCCTCTAACTTCACAAGCCTTCCAGAACCTGCTGCAGTGAAGTATCCCCACAACATGATGTAGCCACCACTATGCTTCACAGTAGAGATGGTGTGTTTTTGATGATGTATGCTGTTTGGTTTATGCCAAATATAATGTTTAGTCTGCTGGCCAAAAAGCTCAATTTTGGTTTCATCAGACCATAGAACCTTCTCCCAGCAAACTCTAGCCAAGATTTCATGTGAGGCTTTTTCAACAGTGGCTTTCTCTTTGCCACTCTCCCATAAAGCTGTGACTGGTGAAGCACCCAGACAACAGTTGTTGTATGTGCAGTCTCTCCCATCTCAGCCACTGAAGCTTGTAACTCCTCCAGAGTTGTCATAGATCTCTTGGTGACCTCCCTCATTAGTTCCTTTCTTACACGGTCACTCAGTTTTTGAGGACAGCCTGCTCTAGGCAGATTTACAACTTTGCCATGTTCTTTCCACTTCATGATGATTGACTGAACTGTACTCCAAGGGATATTCAGTGAAAATAGAACACAGAAATCTAGAGCACATTACAGGCCCTTCAGCCTACAATGTTGTGCCAACCGTGTAAGCTACTCTAGAAGCTGCCCAGAATTTCCCTACTGCAGAACTAAGAGTCTCTTAAACGACCCTATTGTATCTGCCTGTACCCCTGTCACTGGCAGTGCATTCCACGCACACACATTCTCCGTGTGAAAAACTTACCTCTGGCGTCCCCCCTGCACCTACTTCCAAGCACCTTAAAACTATGCCCCCTCATGTTCGCCATTTCAGCCCCGGGAAGAAGCCTCTGAACTATCCACACAATCAATGCCTCTCATCATCTTATACACCTCTATCAGGTGACCTCTCATCCTCCGTTGCTCCAAGGAGAAAAGACCAAAATACTCAACCTATTCTCATAAGGTACAATCTCCAATCCAGGCAACATCCTTGTAAATCTCCTCTGCGCGCTCTCTGTTGTATCCACATCCTTACTGTGACTTGGACATTTTCTTTTGTCCATCTCCTGACTAATGCTTTTCAGTAACCTTTTCGCTGAGTTGCTTGGAGTGTTCTTTTCTCTTTGGTGTTGTTTTTGCCAGGATACCAGTAGTTGGACCTTCCAGATAGAGGTGTATTTTTACTACAATCAACTGATACACCTTAACTGCACACGTTTATATATAGCTAGGGCACCTTAATTAATTATGTGACTTCTAAAGCCAATTGGCTGCACCAGTGTTGATTTGGTGTGTCATATTAAAGTGGGTGAATACTTAAGCAATCAATTATTTGTGTTTTATATTTATAATTAATTTAGAACCCTTTGTAGAGATTTGTTTTCACTTTGACATGAAAGGGTCTTTTTCTGTTGATCAGATTCAAAAAAAGTCAAATTAAATGTACTGTGATTCAGTGTTGTAAAACAATAAAATATGAAAACTTGCTGGGGAGTGGGGAGTGATTACTTTTTTATAGGCACTGTAAATTGCTGACTGATTCATGTAGATGCAAAAAATTTTTTTTTGTAATGTTGAATCTGGAACTCACTTGTAATAAACATAGATTTAATGTAATGTAATGTGCTGTAGAAATCTACAGCACATTACGCACCCTTCAGCCCACAATGTTGCGCCGACCACATAACCTACTTTAGAAGCAGCCTAGAATTTCCCTAGCACATCACCCTCTAGTTTTCTAAGCTCCATGTACTATCTAAGAGGCTCTTAAAAGAACCTATTATATCCACTTCCACCATCACTGCTGGCAGTGCATTCCACGCACCCACCACTCATTGTGTGAAAAACTTAACCCTGACATTCCCTCGGTACCTATTTCCAAGCACCTTAAAAGGTCCCCTCATGTTAGCCATTTCAGCCCTGGGAAAAAGCCTCTGGCTAACCACACAATCCATGCCCCTTATCATCTTATACACCTCTATTAGGTCACCTCTCATCCTCCATCACTCCAAGGAGAAAAGGCCAAGTACACTCAACCTTTTCTCATAAGGTACTCCCTCCAATCCAGGCAACATCCTTGTAAATCTCCTCTGTACTTTCTCTATGGTAACCACATCCTTCCTGTAGTGAGGTGATGTGATCAGAACTGAACACAGTACTCCAAGTGGGCTCTTATTTAGCTGTAACATTACCTCACAGCTCTTGAACTCAGTCCCACGGTTGATGAATGCCAACACACCATACACCTTCCTAACAACATTGTCAACCTGCACAGCAACTTTGAGTGTCCTATCGACACAGACCCCAAAATTTCTCAGATCCTCCACACTGCCAAGAGTCTTATAATAGGAGTAATCATGGGGGTAATGGGTAATCAAGAATTTCACAATTAAATAGCCATAAAAAATCATTTGTAAAGATGTTGGAAAAGAATGAAAGAATAAGATCAACTAGAGAAATTTGACTGTGCTATAACAGCTCTTTCGTTCTAGATTCGGGATGATCTCCAGAAGACTTAAAGGAGAAAATATCTTTTCCCCATTCCATAATGTTCATAAACCCTGAAATGCTTTACCAAAGGAGTCCGTTGAAGTGGACCTTATGTGAACTCCTGATGACTTGATAATTCAAAAGCAGCTAAATTTTTCAGTGGTATAAGCCACACAATAATAAGGAATGTCATTATCAACTGGTTTGAATTAAGCTGTTAATTAGAATGTATTTACTGAATAATTACCTTTTAATGAGAAATGGATGAGTACTTAGGGAAGAAAAAAAAGGGTTACAGTAAAGGACTGAGAAGCTGAAAAAGTAGTTACCGGTATGAATGGCCTTCTTCTAGCTCAGTTGTAGCTTTCGTGCTTCAGAGACACAAGTGGGATTATATACCATTCCAGAGACTCCAGCATAGAAATCTAGGGCAAATCCAGTCCTATCCAGTCCTAAAAAAATGGTGCTCTGTCTAGGATGAGAGGTTAAACATAGGCTCTTTCTATTCTCTGTAGTAGATGTGTACAATCCTATTTTAAAGAAAAGGATGAGAGTTACCTGCAGCCTCTTGGCTCCTATTTGTCTCTGAAACAGCATGACACAAACAGATTATCTGTTCATTACCTTGAAGCTGTTTATGTGAGCATGCTGTACACTAATTGCTTGTTGTGTTTCCTATTGTACAACAGTTCTGACAGTTCAAAAGCTGTTTAATATATTGTAAAATGCATTGGGATTTTATTAAAGAGAAAAATAATTGTTTTGCCTTTTTTTCTTAGCATTATTTTCTCATCTGTGCTGTAATTCCTACCATGTGCTGGTCATTTAGACACTTTACAACTGTGTAGGAACTGCGAACTGTGTGTTCACAGTTCAGAAATAAAACAGCATTTGGGATTACACTGTTGGATTAAGCAACAGCACAAACCCAATGAAGCTCATATTGCTGTCGTTATTACTAACCTCATTGAAAGTTTTGTGTATTTGGACTTAGAGTGAGAACAAAATAGGATGCCACCTGCATTGGTGCACATGGGAAATGGGACCAGGCCATTTGTGTTCACATACCTTGTGCTTTCCTGGCATCGTACCTGCATCTGATGACTGTGGTGTTCATGTTTTTCCCATTTTTGCTTCTACAAACACATATTGTAGCTTTGAGGTGCAACCTATGACGTCCATTGCACAGTCATGAAAACAAGGAGCACACCATATTGAAATCCCCAATGAGATTCTAATCAACTGATCTCTTGTCTGACAGCGATTAATGACCAAAGCACCCACCAGGGCCATATATAGTACAGTGCCCAAAACATTTTCCCAATCATTTTCCACAATCTTTGCCTCTTTGATCATTTCGCAACTCCCTTGATAGTGGTTTATAGGTGGCAGAAGACTTCATGGAGTATAGCCACATAGATTGACAGTTACTAAGTCCTGCCCTCCTCTGTATTTTCCCTCAATTCTGTGGCAGAGTTTCACATAAATTATATGTGGAAATTGGCCTGCTAAAGTCTGCCAATCATTTTTTTGTTTGCAAATTGGCAGAAATGTAACTAACAGTATCAAATGAGGGATCTGCAAATTCCATCTTGCCTTTGGGATAAGATTCAAAATTCATGCCCAATTTCACAATTATTTTGAAGGGCAAGCAATGAGGCATTAATGCTAAGTACCTCACTATCCTGACGCACCAAAAATAGGTTAAAACAACTTCTGGTTAAGGATTACCACCAGTTTTGCAGTTCACTGGATTATTTTATCTAATCCATGTCAATGTCAGCTTTCTTTAATCAAATGAAAAGATCCCCTGCAAAGGGAAACTCAGAGAAAAAAAAATCTTCATTTGTTCTAATAGTTAGCTGTTTTATGTTCCATTTTATGGAATTCATCTGTTAGGGATTCTGGTGTTACAGTATATCTGATATCTTAGTTAGCTCTATATAATAAGACAGCTCCACATTATATTAAAGTCCTTTGGCATCTATGATGCATTTTATTGCGAAAGATTTTATGAGTATATTAAAGGCCTGGAGAGGAAGGGGTCAGAGAAATATTGTTCTCTGATGGTACAGTGTATCTGTACCATTGTTAATGCATACAATGGAAAAAGGAGATAGAGTACCATGACAAAATTGCTGCTAACAAAATTGTGGTCTTCACCTTAGAGTACATCCTTTATTTTGCAAGAGAATGTTTTCTGTTCAGTACTGCTCTTAAAAAATGTTTCACTTCAAACAGCAGTTTCTCTGTTCATTATCCTTTTTGTCAATGCAAATATTTTACTGCATATTGCAAAGTATAATGTTATCGCAAAGACATCTGAATTATATTTATGCAAGTGAATCACCTCCTGGAGCTTGCTTCACGTTACAGTTGCTTCTACAACTGCTGCAGTGTATCTAGAAAAATGTTGAAATTTATATTCACCCAAATAGAACTAACTATGGTTGGAGGTTTCAAAAGCTTCTCCAAGATAAATAAGTCTCAGATTTGTGTAGAACTGCTTCAATATTAGGGACATGTGGCATGTGCATCTGTCACTGCACTCCAATATTAAACTTCCCATTGAGTTCACAGCACAGCCACATCACAGCCACATGAGATTGTGCTGGGAATTCCACCTCTCTGATCCAGTGCCAGTTAGAACTGGCAAAGGAGTCGGTCGCAAGATCATTGACATGAATGGCCATTTCTAGTCAAGTAGTAGGGCAGGAAAAGATAATTCAATACAGTATTAAATTTTATTTGTCTTACTGTATTTTAAATTTAGTAATTATTTCCTAGTGTTTAATGTGTTTCTTGTTTATTTAACCTTGTAATGTTTTAAAACTGTTTTAAGGAATGTTAAGAGTTTAGTCAAGTCTCTGTTACTCGGAGTCTTTCAGCTGCTGCAAAATTCTGATAGCTTTGACAGAAGGAGACACTGTACCCTTCGCCATGCCATCTGTCAAAAGCTGTCAGGGATTTCTTGGGTGATGTCTTGTCATGAGGCCTATTCATTTTACTAGAACCCCTCACTACTTCTTATTGGAAGCCTCCAGGATACAAAGGAGAAGCACTCCATATTTTGATTGTTAATTATGGCTGTGCAGGCACCATGAGCAGTGGATCTCGATGGTGGACTATGTGCGGCTCAAGTTAGCCCATCATTTGTAACCTTAAGGGTTTCTAGTAGTAAAGATTTACCCATAGATTCAGACTGGGCATAAAAATGTCTGTGTCCCCGTGAGTAAAATAGAAGAGTATAATTTGAATCTTCCATTCCATTGTAGCTGCAGACATATAAATAAATATAGATCTGATAGATATGATTGTGTATACAGGGATCTTTGAATTTATGCCTCCTAATCTGTCAATAACTCTGGGTTGTTGCAGATTCACAGGTAGAGATTAGTCATCACCCTCATTGTCATTGTATCCTGCAATTACTAGAAATATAGGAGTCAAGTTTGATGTTTACTTTTGTCTCACAATTCCTCTTTCTAAAATGTACCATTGTTCAGCCTGCCCTATAGTCCACATTCCATGAACGGTCTAGGTTCTAGTCTCAGCCCTGATGAAGGGTCATGGCTTGAAACGTCAACTGTTTATTCCCCTCTATAGATACCACCTGACTTGCTGAGTTCCACCAGCAGTTTGTGGGTGTTGCTCCCATTTAAAGTTTATTAAATGGCATTAGTTGTACTAATAAAAAGACCCAAGCAGTCAACGGTGATTTAACATTATAGTATTCTAATATTACCACCTATTATCTTACCGATATTTTTGATAGCATTTGAACATTAACCAATCATGCCACAATTCCTCTAATATTTGAGATCTACTTATGTATTAACACAATCAAAAATCACAGGCTGGTTGATCAGATTAGTACTGGGGTAAATAGTAAAGATGAATAAGTACATACACACATGAAAAATATGTATATAACAATTGTTTTATGTACGCTTCTATTTCTGCTGTTTGCATTCAGATATCTTTACATTCAATTTATTTTAATGATCTTTTTCCAGTAGTGCTAATTCACTTTTTAATGGCAGCAATTGAAATACTTTGTTATTTTTTGATGTACAGTGGATTCTGGTTTAATGGGATCGGTACACTTTGGCCCAATTAAGTGGCTGCCCCAATTAGTTAAAGTTTCATGGAAATAGATAAAAGGTATAAAAAAGACAAACCGAGTAACAAGTTATGTGTTTAAATGAAATGGAGAACACATTAGAACACTACCAATGGTAAAACTAAATTTGTTACTAATAGTTATCGATATAGGAATTCATCCAGTGTATGGAATGAGCAAAATTAGCGCGGGCACCTAGTGCAGATAATAGACTGCCTTCTTCCAATGCTTTAGACAAATGTGTCCTCCAAATCTTCATTTTCATTGTAACATTCAAGATGGTTGTCAATACCTGTAGATTCTCCATAGTTCCTAACTTGATAAAGTTGTGAAATCGTTTCATTTTTGGATGCTTTTGGCATTTCCAAGCCTGAATGTTTGAAACTGCAGAGAGGAAAGCAGTTTGGAATTGTCTTCCTGCTTGTTTCTCGACAACTGTCAATGACAAAAATCACTGCTTTTTGAAAACAAACACACACAATTAATGCTATTTATAAACTCTTTGTTGTAAGCATGGTGTGGCATCTAACAGCCACCCAAGTGTGCATGAATGGCACTAGTTAGAGCCTGTTTGGTATCAGTCCCCTGCCCCAATTAAGCAGTATAGGGTACAAAGTAAACAAAGGGAATTCTGGCCATTTTCTCAATTAGGCTTTCTTCTTCAAGTATTGCCCCAAATAGGTGGCTGCCCCCAATTAACCATTGGCCTAATTAACCTGAATCCACTATATTATGCAATCAAGATTACTCTGAGCATGCAACTTCTGAGTTTAGGTATCATCAAAAGTAGTTTAGAGAATAGCAAGGCATATATAGCCTTCAAATGTACAGTGATTTTTGTTGCAATATGTTTTTTTAATATTCTGTTACGTTGTATTAGTAGCAAATTTGAAAAATCTAGCAATTACACTTTGCTATCTATAGTGAGGCTGTGTAGCCTTTATGAAAAGTTAGTTGAATATGGTAAAATTTGAGCTTTGAAGTAAACTTTGAACTTTTACCTTTGTGGTAAAATTTGGGGCCTGCGCTCCTGTTAGCACCATAATCATGGAAACTGGGTGAGATGTAAATATTCTTTAGTTACGTTTGTTGCCGTTCGTTTGCAGAACATATAGGGCTCATGGGACACATGTTCTCCTGAATATTGGATGATCTGAAGTTAAGTATTGCTGCCATCTGGCTTTATGCTATGCTGTAAAGATAGTAACTCTCTTTGTTTTCTATGGTTAAGTAAAGGTAACCAAGCTGAATGAATTGAGCAACACGCACAAAATGCTGGAGGAACTCAGCAGGCCAGGTGGCATCTATGGCAAGAAGTACAGTTGATGTTTTGGTCGGAAATGTTTCTTCCGTAAATGCTGCCTGGCCTGCTGAGTTTCGCCAGCATTTTGTGTGTGTTGCTCCAGCATCTGCAGATTTTCTCTTGTTTGTGAATGAATTGAGCTTTGTCTTGCAAATGTTTGAAATAATGGAATACACATCTAAGATGCTTTCTTGAGTGACATTCTTCCATATCTTGGCATCATTCAGAAAGTGTTGCTCAACGCTAGTAATTTGATAGTGATTTAGACTCATAATGAGTATCCCTGTAGGTCCTCTGGCAGCGTGATCGGCCATCTTCAACGTTTGTCCAATCTGATAGAGTATGGCTCTCTTCTGCCTCCTTGTTTTAGGTTTTAAATCAGAGGGAAGGGGACATTCATCTGGCCTTTTATTCTTGTGCTGAAACTGAACAATGTAACCAGTTTGCCATGGTCCCTTGTTCTTTTCCCTCTTACTCCATTTTTTTCCTCTTTGTGCAAATATAAAATTCCATTTTGCAAATTACTACTGTATGTATTTATACCACTCATCCATGGAGCGCATTCCTTGACCAAAGTAGCTAGCTGCATTAAATAAGATTCTTTTCGGCTCCCTTCTGGTTGATAATATGTCAAATATCTTCAATTAGTCTTCACTGATGATTGGTCCTCTTACCACTGGGAGCAGTTGCTCTCTGGGGAGGTCGTAACTTAAGTTCAGTTGAAATGTGCCATCACCCGGCAGAACAGGATATACTGCTATATCCCCTTCCTCTCCGTGGTCGAGTGAAATCAGTTGAATTGATGAGAACCTCATCATTAAGGCACAAGAGGCTGCAAATGCTGGAAATCTGGAGCAATACACAAAGGGGTGTTTTGATGGGGGGGGGGGGTTGATGTTCCTGTTCCGTTTTGTGCGGGGGAGGGGGTTTTGGGGTTGATTATCGGAATGTTGTTCTTTTTTGTACGGGGGGTTGGATTTGATGTTTTCCTCTGAACAACTTTCATGTTCTTTCTTTATTTCATGGCTATCTGGAGAAGACAAATTTCAGAGTTGTATATGGGTATTTGCTTTGATAATAAATGAACCTTTGATTTTAAAATAACAAGTTTGTGAGATTTCAGCATCCATCTTAATATTTTTTTGATATTTTCATTCTTATTGATGTCACAATAAATAGATTAAAACTTCCATTATCCTTGCTGTTTGCTGTCTAATAATTCTTCAGTAATGTTGTCTGATATGAGAACATAATGATGCTAGTATTACTGGAACTGATTGTAAATTGACACATGAAAAGCAGTCATCAATATTATTTGGATAACTCTATGGATATGTATTGTATTAAGGTCAGAAGCAGAAGCTGTGAATTTGCTGCTGATGGCAAAATTTGGACCATGGTCTTTGATGAACTTTGTTCTATAAATCTCTCCACACAAGGTAGTGACATCAGACAATTAAAGACTTGGTGAAAAGAAACAGCATCCTCTTCAAAAATTCACTTGAGAAAAGAAGTAATTCATTTACATCTGAAGCATTTGTAAATTTTCAGTCACATCCCATTAGTTCTTGCTTGTTATAGTCGTAGATACTATATGTTTACACATGTTGTGCATAGTTATTTAAATTAACATTGTATTATGGTTAACGGGTGTTTTCTAATGTGATTAGTTCAAAAATCAGGATTAAATTAATTTTGATAGAATGCAGTACAGTGGTGAATATGTAAACATTTATTAAAAATTACCTCATGAGACACCAATGTAGAACCGTTTTAAATAATATCTGTAAATATGTAACAGACGGCAGAGCTAACATTTTAAATTGCTAACCTTTTAATACACTGATAAAAGCTTATTCATCTGATATCTTAACAATAGTTCTCTATTCACAGACTGACTTTTGTGTCCGTGTCCTGTGATGTTCCTGGGTACAAAGTGCAGTGATCAGCAAATACAGCTGATTTTATCTCCTGTACCTAATAAAGTGGCTGCTGAGTGTAGTTGGGGGTCGTCTTCTGCTGAGCCTATCCACTTCAAGGTTTGACGTGTTGTGCATTCGGAGATGCTTTTCTCTTATAATAGGTGGTTATTTGAGTTACTGTCACCTTCCTGGCAGCTAGAACTTGGCCATTCTCCTCTGACCTCTCTCATTAACAAGGCATTTTTGTCCACAGAACTGCCACTCACTGGATGCTTTAAGTTTTTCGCACTATTCCTTGTAAATTCTAGAGACTGTTGTATGTGAAAATCCAGGAGATCAGCAGTTTCTGAGGTACTCAAACTACCCTGTCTAGTGCCAGTATTCCACGGTAAAAGTCACTTAGATCATCTTTGTTCCCCATTCTGATGTTTGATTTGAACAACAACTGAACCTCTTGTCCATGTTTGCGTACTTTTGTGCATTGAGTTGCTGCCACGGGATTGTCTGATTAGATATTCACATTAACAAGGAGGTGTACAGGTTTACCAGTAAACTGACCGCTAGGTGTAAATGAGCAGTGAATACTGGATGAAACAAAGGCTATGGGAAGGAATGTGTCTCAGCTGCAGTGCTGAATATGCAGTCCAGAACTAAACACTCTACTGCCTATGAAAAGGATTTCTCTCAGTCCATTTTGTTTTCTAACAAATTCCCTTCTGGACTCTTGGTTTCAAGAACAAGCCCATCCAAATATACATGTCCAAAACCATGATTTATGTAGGTTCTATGACTCTCCATCAAGCCCAGACCTCTGTATGCTTTTTAACTACTTTCTCAAGCTGCCCTGCCACAGAATGAATGTACCCATCTCTGACCTTATATTCCTTTTAGAGTTGTTTCCTTTATTTTATCTTGCAAGGAAAGTTGATTAAGGAAAGGCTATGGATATTGTTTACGTGGACTTCAGCAAGGCTTTTGTCAAAGTCCTACTGTGAGGTTGGTTAAAGAAAGTTCAGTCACTTGGCATTCAGGATGAGGTAGTAAATTGGATTCAACATTTGGCTTTGTGGGAGAAGCCAAAGAGTGGTCATAGATGGTTTCTTCTCTGACGGAGGCCTCTGACTAGTGGTGTGCCCCAAGGATTGGTGCTGAGTCAGTTGTTGTTTGTCATCTGTATCAACAAACTGGATGATAATGCGGTAAACTGGATCAGCAAATTTGTAGATGACACAAAGATTGGGGGCATTGTGGAGTACGAAGAAGGCTATCAAAGATTGCAGCTGGATCCGGAGCAGCTAGAAAAATGAGCTGGAAAAATAGTAGATGGAATTTAATGTAGGCAGCTGTGAGGTTTTGCTCTGTGGGAGGACAAACCAGGGCCGAGTGGTGTGGTAGAACAGAGGGATCTGGAAATACAGATCCGTAATTCATTGAAAGTGGTGTCACAAATATATGGGGATATACAGGGCTTTTTTTGCCCGTTGGCCTTCATAACTCAAAGTATTGAGTACAGGAGTTGCGATGTCATATTGAAGTTGTATAAGATGTTAGTAAGACCTAATTTGGAGTATTGTGTGCAGTTCTGGTCACCTACTTACAGGAAAGATATCAATAAGATTGAAAGGGTACAGGGAAAATTTACAAGGATGCTGCCGAAAGTTGAGGAACTCAGTTATCGGGAAGGGTTGAACAGGTTAGGACTCTATTCCCCAGAGTGTAGGAGGAAGAGGGGAGACTTAATAGGCATATACAAAATGGTGACAGGTACAGAAAGGGTAAATGCAAGCAGGCTTTTTTCACTGAAGTTGTTTGAGACTGGAACTAGAGATCATGTGTCAAGGGTGAAAGGTGAAATGTTTAAGGGGAATATATGGTTGAACCTCTTCACTTAAAGGGTGGTGAGAGTGTAGAATGAGCTTCCAGTGGATGTGGGTTTGATTTCAACATTTTAGAGAAATTTGGATAAGTACATCGATGGGAACATTATAGAGAGCTGTGGTCTAGGTGCAGGTTGATAGGATTAGACAGAATAATAGTTCGGCAAGGACTGGATGGGCCAAAGGGTCCGTTTGTGTTCTGTAGTGCTCTATGACTCTACAATATGGGAATTTAAAGCTGAAATTGGTATTTTATTCATCTGTTTTAATTTATTGAAGAACAATTTCAGACTTATTCATTTGTGCAGTTCCAGATGTATCTATGTGGCTCATTTATTACAACCATTCAAACAAAGAGGCTTTATGTGGATTACCAGTCTGTGTGGAAGCTAGATAGCCTTTTTTTGACAGGAGCAAATCAGGCAAAGATCATTCTTCAGATCATTATCCTATTATTCTGTTAGCTAAGTAATATTTGCATTGCTCAGTGATGCTATTGTTTCTGTGGTTTAGTTTTTATTAGATATTGCTTGCAATTTTTTCCAAGATAAAATACTACAGATTCTGAAAATCTGAAATAAATATAGAAAGTATTTGGAATGCTTAGCAGTTCAGCCAACATCTGTGGAGAAAGAAAAAGAGTTAATGTGTTGGACCTTGGTGGCCCGGGTCAACTGCCCAGAATCACTCCAGCACATCTGCACATACCTGGACTGGATGCAGAGGGTGTTGTGCACTGTTCCCTCTAAGTTGCACGGGTGTGCAGCTGTGCGGTCACTGAAATGCTCCTGCACAAATGTCAGCTGGAATTTTCTTTTATATAATGTTTTATGAATGTGCTGTGCAGTTTTCAGGCCATGTAAAAATGTTTTGCTCCGAGCAATAGCTGATCTGCGCAGTTGTGAAAAGTATTAGAAGGAACATTGGTCCTGGGTCTATCACAGTGGCACGCTGTATGCTTGATTAGAGTGGTGAGTTTCAATTGAGACTGGACCTGGGAGGTGAGAGAGATAACCTACCCCCAGAATACTCCTTGACAAGATATGTTTCGATTGCAGAGCTGGTTGCGGGTCCAGAACTGTCTTTGAATTAAATGTTTTTGAAATGTCTAACATTTTAAATTTTTTAAATCATTTACATATTAAAAACATAATGAGTAGCACATATAATGCTAAGAAATAATTCAAAACATTAAAGTAAAACAAAATGATTTCTCTAATCTTTATAGCTTGCAGATGTATTATGCTGATGGATTGAAAATAATAGGCATGATTGCAATAATCTGAAAGCTCCACAGCTGAACTGAGCACTTAGCTATGAAAACAGTTGTAAGAAGACATGGTCTTGCCAGTCACGTTATGACTTAGTATGGTTGACTCAGAGCATTGAAATTGCATTTTAACTAGCTAATAGGCTATAAGCTGTATTGTACTTTGGGCTTTTATACCATGATTTGTCTTGCCACATCTGGCAAATTGAAGAACAAAATAACATTAAAGAGTAGTAGCTGTTGTTAAATTTAATTTGGCCATGAAAAAATTGGCAAACTAATAAGGCCACGGTGTTATTCGGTGCTTTGCTAAACTAATTGTTTTCCAGTTAATCGTCTAAAAAAAAACCACGTAAAATAGTAAAAAACAATTTATTTGGGCTGATGTCTTCAAAAATGACTAAAACTCCTCTAGTGAATCCAGTGTTGTAATCTGTGTCGATTTTCCTATATGATACAAAGAAAGCAGTTACTTCTTGAAGTGCATTGATTATATAATTTAAAATGATAAATTATTTTAAAACATCATTCTTTTCTTCACCACTAATCAATGCTTTTGATCCCATTAAATGTCAAAAGATATTGCTTCACCATTTACAAATCAAGAATACCAACTATCACCAATGGGCCCTCTGAGTTCTTCTAGCATTTCATTTTTTTTAATCAAAGTCTTCACACACAAAATGCTGGAGGAACTCAGCAGGTCAGGCAGCGTCTATTGAAATGAATAAAGAGTAGACGTTTCAGACCGAGCCCCTTCTTCAGAAGTGCCGGAATGAAGAGGGGGGAGGGGTGGGTGAGGAAGGAGGCTAGCTGGAAAGTGATAGCTATAGCCAGGTGGATGAGAAACGACAAGTGCTTGAGAAGTAGCAATCTGTTAGGAGAGGAGAGTGGACCATAGAAGAAAGGAAAAGAAGAGGGGATCCAAGGGGAAGTAATAGACAGATGAAAAGAAATAAAAAGTCTGAGTGGGGAATAGAGGTGGGGGGTAAACTTAGGTTACCCGAAGGAGATTCATACCATCAGGTTGGTGGGTACCAAGGTGGAATATTAAGTGTTACTCCTCCACCTGAGGGTGGCCACAAGAGGAGGCTGTGAACCGACATGTCAAAATGGGAATAGGAATCGGAATTAAAATGTTTGGCCACCCGGAAGTCCTGCTTGGTGGCGGATGGTACAGAGTTACAAAGTTTGTATACAAAGTAAATAACCTTTCTAAGAAATATAGATTGGTGTCTGATTTTAAAATGTTTTCAGTTATTAACAGAGGATTTAATTGTAAGAGGCAATTGTCTTTCTGCCTGCAAATATTTTCTAAAATTGCAGCCCTAAACCCTTCTCCCTGGTTACTATCTCCATAATTCTCCCTGACAACTATTTGAAGCTGAACTTGTCTGCTGGTAATCATGCTGTTATATTTGGCATCAAGCTACACAGCTATGCTCTGCTTTGGATCACCTGCTTTCTCCTGAAAAATGTCACTTAATTCTATCTCTGCTTCTGGTCACCTGATTTGAACTGGCTTTGTTACCACTATATTCAATTATTCTGCCTCTGTTAAACACCCCATCTTCCATCAACTTAAGTTCATCTAAAACTCTGCTGCTGTTTGCTAACTTAAACCAAGTTCCTTTCAGCCATCACCCTTGTGCTGACTATATTGGTTTCTAGGTGAACTCAGATCTAATTTTAAAGTGTGTGCTTTTCTTTTCAAAGTACTCTGGATTTACCTATCCTTTATAACACTTCCAATATACATACTTCTCCATTTCTGATTTCTGGAATAAGTCTGATTTTAATTACTCCACTTTTTAAAACCATTCCTTCAGCTGCCAGTTCTCAGAGCTTTGGAATTCTCTTGCCTCCTCTCTATGTCTCTTTTCTTCTTTAGAGATTTTCCATCCACCTGCCATCTTTGGTCTCACCTCATCTGAAAATTTGAGTCAAGTAGTGCTTGGTATCACTCTCTTGAGGTGCATAACGTGTTTTATTATATTAAAGGCACAATATTATAAAAGTTGTTGTGTTTAGAATAGAGAGCAGGAAAAATGTAGAAATAGCTGTTAAATATGAACGAGGACAATGTCAACCTGACTCATGAAACGGATTCCCCAGCACAAAGGGATGCAGTTTGGGTTTTATATTTAAATTATCCCATCCTCCGCATGTAAAGTTTTTTTTTATTAATTATACCTTCATAATTGATGCAGAGTTGAGTCAAAGTACTTCTCCTCCGAGAGTGAAAAAAAATTCTGATCCAATTATTTCTAAAGTGGCATTTCTTGGTCCCTGCCATGACATTTGTTCCCTAGCCATTGACTCAATCCATCTCCTTGGCAACTGTCAGAGACTGAATTTAAGCAATCACAATCTTGGTAGCATATTTGACTTCAAGGGGAGCTTTAAACCCCTATGGCCCCTAATTCAACCTTGAATATGACCTGACTGTGTCCTTAACTCTTTCGTAACTTTCTTGCTACCAGACTGGAATGCTCCAGCAACTTCTTGGCAACTTCCCACTTTCATAAATTTGAAGGTTTTCAAAATTCTACAGTTTGTACGTTACCTTCACCCCAATTCTATTGTGCTTGCTGATCAACATTGATTTGAAGCTGTATATTTAAAATACTCATCTTTGTTTCCAAATCCTTCTATGACCTCACACTTTCCTATCCTTGGGTTAAGGTGATATATAAGTGTAACTTATTGTTGACAGATGTGCCTTTCAGTGGGCCGTCTGTTTGGCTAAAGTCAGGACATATCCAGCAATAATTCAAGTAAAATATATATGGAGGATCAATTCTGAAAAAAAAAGATGTAAAGATAATTGCTCAGTGCTTAGCAGGCACAAGATATATGACATGTGCAGTAGTCTGGAAGATTAAGCCGTAAGGTATCAGATCTAATTAACTCTCAAATGTTATAGTAGTAAGGGTGCTGGGCCTGATTTTCTTGTTACCTCATGCTAAGGTACAGTAAGTATTTTTCCATCCATAACTTCTTTTAATAAAATAGATATCAATAAGGAGTAGTTTGAGCTCTTGCCAACGGCTGTTGGTGTGTCCTGATTTTTTTTTTGTCTCTGTTCATACATTGGATGTGCAATTGTTGAGGTTGATATTACAAATTGTAATTTGGTGGAAGCAGGTGTCACGACGTATTGTCAGGAGTACCATTAGCTTGCCAAAAGTGGAAACAAAATAATTGTCATTTTTACTCTGAATATGGAACAGAAGGGAATATATTTCAAAATTAATTCATGAGAAGTACTTTGAAATGTCCTTGACATAATTCAAAGGCCTACAAACATCTTAATTTTTGGCAGGAGATACACAAAGGCAGTGGTACTGCTGTTCAGTTGGATTGTGTGTGTGTAATAAACCTTCCCTGGTGGCAGTTGCTGGAGTGCTCACCAGATAGAGATTAGGACATCCTTTATATCCTGGCTTGCCTAGAGGCCTCAGTCCAGACTCCCTAGTGGATTTCTTGGTGACGATATTAACTTTAAATTAGCTTTCCTAGCTAGATCTGTTGTGGTAATGATCATATGAGTTGTCAGAGAGAGCTCCAAATTTCCTGAGAACTTTCTAAAACATGTTGCTGAACTGGATTTCTCATCTCTTTTTGCTTTTCCATTTGTATTTGAATTGGCTAGAGAGCATTGCTTTCAGAAGACAAACTGGCAGTAACCTCCACATATCCTACTGAGTGAAGCATACAAACATAATCTAGTTGGCATAGAAGGTTTCTTCTCTTAAATGCCTTCAAAGAATTTCCTGTGATTTCACAGGAGGAAGAGATTCAGCCTCTGCGACTTGTTGGATGACATGACCCAGTGACATTTGTCATAAAGATGATGCTTAAAAGTATAAGATCTGTTTATTTTAGCTGTGTATTTAAAATAGTGACCCATAAAAAGATCTGATAAATAATTGTAGCTTTGTAGAAGCACAATTGTACTTGTATTTTGGATGGACATGAACATGAATGAAGACAAGAAGAACTTTAGTTCAGGTGCAGCTTGATGCTTGTTGTTTGAGTATGAAATGCAAGAATGAACTGGTCTTGCAGTCATTGAGGTTTCCATTCAGATTATTGGAACAAATATTTTCTTGTATTTAGATTGAAGTTTCCTATTTTATCTTTTACAGAGTTGTTCATAATTAAGTGAATATTAAAATTGATTATAATAAAACTGATGAAAAGGCTTATAATTAGCCCATATTGAATTGAGCTTTTGTTGTAAGGCTTTAATTCTCTTATTGTTTTGATGGATGTTGTTTTTCCTTGAAAACTCTTAAGAATTGGAGATGTCATAGTATTGCCTCTTTCATGACATTGTTTCTTATTGTATTGTTTCATCCATGTCTACACTATATTTCCTTCAAACTTTCCTCAGATTCTGTTGCATGTCTGCTCCAAATCCCACAGTATTATTCATTTCCTCATGGAACATTGCTCCTACCCTTTTTAGCTTCACTTTCTGTTACATCCAAATTCTTTTGAAAAGCAATTAGATCAAAACCTGAGTGACATATATCCCTCAACCACACTTTGAATGTTTAGGTTATCTTTAATGAAAATAAAATAACATGAAATTGTAGTAGAAAGTGCTACTAAAACTTAGCAAGTCAGGCATCATCAATGGAAGGGGAACAACCATTAACAATTTGGGGCAATTGTTCAGACTCTACATTCATTTTGTATATCTGGTTCCTAACCTAGCTGTTGTATTTGATGCTGTACACATTGTCTGCTGTATTTCTCTCCATTATACATGTGACTGCATTTAATGACGTGAGCTATATAGAGTCATATATATAAACTGAGGAAAATAAGAACTGGGAATGAGAAAGAAGAAAGGCCATTTTCACAGAAAATTTAAGAGTAATTCTGTCTGAGGAATTTAGATAAGGAGCTATGGGACCTATGCTGTTTAAACGGAAATTTGTGTTCAACTAATGTACTCTTATTTGTTTCATAGGAAGTGTGTTGTACAAATATAATGAATTTAGTGATCAAAGGGAGAGCAAGAAGTTTAATGCTTTATTCAGTGATTGCATCAGATTCACAAATAATAGAGCTTATGACAGTCAGCACATTGGTTGAATATCTGTGGTTATGATAGGAAGATTTGGCAAATTTTGTAAGTTGGCTCACTGAGCTGTTAATCATTTTTTTCAGCCTCTTAATCTGTTCCAGGGGATATAAATCATTTATTTTCAAGGTCTACTTGGGACATGATTCACATCAGTGATATTAAATGCAACAATTTTTTTTTCTCTGGTTTATGCTCTACTAAAACAGTTAATGCTCTGGATTACTCATGCTTTGAAATGAAATCAAATTGATCTGACTATGTTTTCCCTATAAACTTTCCAGAGCAGAGATAATTTCAGACATATACATTCAAAGCAAAATCTCAAGGTGTTCACAAAAACAGCAGATAGGATTAAAATCTGAAGCAGAATATGTACAGGGAATCTGTATTTACACAGCTAGTTTGGAATTGAAATTATTTAAATTAAACAGGCATGCACTGATGTGAATTTAATTGTTTTTCCTAATAGTAGAAAATATTTGTTAATTGAAAATTGAATGGTTTCCTGAACAAATTTGTAAAGTAATTAATTTAGATTTTTTTAATAAGAAGCAAATATCCAATCATTATTGACTGTGTTTAACATAAGAATACTTATGAATGCAGAGAATTGTAGATGCATTAACATTTTTCTCTGATTATTATTTAAGATTTAGATCCTTCAATTTGGGAGGCATCTTCTTGATTATGTGGGGTACCACAGTAGTATAACGGTTAGCTTGGCACTATTACAGCTCAGGGCATTGAAGTTCGGAATTCAATTCTGACGTCACCTGTAAATAGTCTGTACATCCTCCTCGTTAACACATGGGTTTCCTTTGGGTGCCCTGCTTTCCTCCCACAGTCCAAAGACATACCAGTTTGTAGGTTAATTGTTTGTTGTAAAATATCCAGTGATTAGGCTAGGGTTAAATCTGGGGTTGCTGGGAGCATGGCTTGGAAGGCTGCAAGGGCCTATTCTGCTCTGTGTCCGTAAATAAAAATTTAAAAATATATTCATGATCATTGGTATCACAATTTCCTGTATGTGAGGACAGTAGGAAATGTGTAGGGCATTGCAGTCACACAAAGCAATTCCTAATCTATTTTCTCCTTTCTTCTGCTTCTATCTTTTGTATTTCATCATATACTGTGCCTATAAAAAGTGTACATCCCCTTGGAAGTTTTCAGGTTTTATTGTTTTACAGCATTGAATGACAGTGGATTCAACTTGTTTTTTTTGACACTGATCAGCAGAAAAAGGCTCTTTAATATCCAAGTGAAAATAGATCTCTACAAAGTGATCTAAACGAATTACAAATATAAAACACAAAATATTTGATTGATTAAGTATTCATCCCCTTCAAGTCAGTATTTAGTAGGTATACCTTTGACAGTAATTACAGTCTCTTTCAGCTTTGCACATCTGGACACTGCAATTTTTCCATATTCTTCTTTACAAAACTGCTCAAGTTCGCTGAGATTGCATGGGGATCGTGAGTGAACAGCCCTTTTGAAGTCCAGCCACAAATTCTCAATTGGATTGCGGTCTGGACTCTGACTTTGCCACTCTAGGACATTAACTTTGTGTTTTTTTTAAAGCCATCCTGTGTAGCTTTGGCTTTATGTTTGGGGTCATTGTCTTGCTGGAAAATACAAATCTTCTCCCAAGTCACAGTTCTCTTGCAGACTGCATCAGGTTTTCCTCCAGGATTTCCCTGTATTTTGATGCATTCATTTTACCCTCTACCTTCACAAGCCTTCCAGTGAAGCATCCCCACAGCATGATGCAGCCACCACTATGCTTCACGGCAGGGATGGTGTATTTTTGATGATGTGTGGTGTTTAGCTTACACCAAACGTAGCATTTAGTCTGATGGCCACAAGCTCAATTTTGGCTTCTTTGGACCATAGAACCTTTTTCCAGGTGACTTCAGAGTCTCCCACATGCCTTCTGGCAAACTCTAGCTGAGATTTCATGTGAGTTTTCTTTCAACAGTGGCTTTCTTTGTTTCAGTCTCCTATAAAGCTGCAACTGGTGAAGCACCTGGGTGACAGTTGTTGTTTGTGCAGTTTCTCCCATCTCAGCCACTGAAGCTTGTAACTCCTTCAGAATTGTCATAGGTCTCTTGGTGACCTCCCTCGCTAGTTCCCTTCTTGCACACTCACTCAGTTTTTGAGGACCACCTGCTCTAGCAGATTTACAGCTGTGCCATATTATTTCCATTTCTTGATGATTGACTTGACTGTACTCCAAAGGATGTTCAGTGACTTGGAAATTTTCTTGTATCCATCTCCTGACTTGTTCTTTTCTATAGCTTTTTTTGCAGAGTTGCTTGGAGTGTTCTTTTGTCTTTATAGTGTCGTTTTTGTGAGGATACTGACTCACCAGCAGTTAGATCTTCCAGATGCAGATGTATTTTTACTACAATCAATTGAAACACCTTAAATGCACACAGGTCTCCAAATCAGATCTCCTTTTAACTAATTATGTGACTTCTAAAACCAATTGATTGCACCAGTGATGATTCTGTGTGTCATATTAAAGGAGAAACTCATAAAGAAAGAAGGAAAACCCTGATCTCAATCCTCTGTTGCCTTGTGGCTATTCCCACTCAAGGGGAAAGCTTTGGGAGTAAACCCCGAGGGAAAAGTTGGGAGCTGGAATCCCTAAGGCAGTTCTACATTGAGTTCAATGCTGACTGGCAACTCTTGTGACGTTGTTGGTACTGAACTGTATTGGTCTCTGCCATTCCTTTGGGTTCATCAGATCCATCGAGAGAGGGAGCTTGCTCACCTTATCGTACTGCCCAAACTAGCGTATCTAGTCAGCTAGGACGCAATATCCGTGGTCAACTCTGACTGATGGTGGCCTCACATTCACATGGGGCTGGGGAGTGAATACTTATGCAATCGATTATTTTGTATTTGTAATTAATTTAGATCACTTTGTAGAGATCTGTTTTCACTTTGAGACAAAAAGAGTCTTTTTCTGGTGATCAGTGTCAAAAAAGCCAAATTAAATCCACTGTGATTCAATGTTGTTAAACAATAAAACATGAAAACTTACAAAGGGCGGTGAATACTTTTAAAAGGCACTGTATCTTTGTGCGAGAACTCCTCGGAATCTGCCCCAGCTCTTCAGCAAAAAGCCAAGTGCTGAAAATACTCATTAAATCAGGGAGAAATTTTGGAGAGAGCAGTGTGCAATACTTCAGAGTGATGACTTTTCGTCAGAATTGAAAATGTCACAGATATAATGGTTTTAATCCAATAATAAGCTAATAAAGAGGAAAAAGGGTAGGTCTTAATAAGTTCAGGAACAAAAAAGATGATGCATGGTAACAGAGAGGCAGAAGGGATAAAAAAGCAAAAAAAATTATAAACCAAATGATTTATGAATAAGACATGCTTTCTACAAAGGGAATAGTGATTATGACCAAAAACTAATGTTTTGTGCAGGGGGCGGGGGATTTGGGGTCAATGTTCTTGTTCCATTTTAATTGTTTTTTTGTGTGGGGGTGGGGAGTTTATGATCGTGTTGCTGCTTTTTTTCATGCATGGGGGTGGGTGGGTTTGATGGTTCTCTTTGAATGACTCCATGGTTTTTCTTTGTTTCATGGCTAACTGGAGAAGATGAATCTCTTGTATGCCACAAACATACTTTGATAAGAAATGACCTTTGATGTCAAGAAGGTGGTGAATATCTTCATATCATCATAAGATGAGGGGCAGTCCTTGAAAATCAGAATCAGATTTAATATCACCAGCATATGTTGTGAAATTTGTTACCTATAGCAGCGGTGCAGTGAAATACATGATCAATAAGCATATAGAGAAAAAATCTGAGATACATTAAATATATATATGTGTATAAATAGTTAAGTTAAAATAAGTACATGTAGTGCAAAATAACAGAAACAAGAAAATAGTGGGGTAGTGTTTGTGGGTTCAGTATCCATTTAGAAGTCAGATGACAGAGGAATTTCATGGCTACATTGACATTCATGGAAACTAGTTTGGAGACTGAGAACCAAGAGGTCAATGTGAAAGTGCAGTAAAGGACTGAAATAACAAATAGCCAGCATCTTAGGGAAAATATTCATGGATAGAGGAACAAACACCCATTTTTTATTCTGCATTTCTCTCCAATTCAGCAAGAGATGCATCTTGAGTAATGAATATATTACAACTGTTTCAATTTGATGTGTAGGTAAATTGCTGACTTATCTAGATGCATTGTTTGGGCGGATTGGACAATTTGGAGAGGAGTAACTGAAAAAGTTGATATTGTATCCACTGTAAATGTTGATGGTAGTTGAGGTATATAGTTCAAAGTGTCACAATCCTGTGTTTGTTGTAACATCACTCTGATTGTACCGGAAAGATGACCTGTTGAATGTGGAGGCTAGTGAACAGTTCAAAGGCATCTTTGTGATCCTACGAATAAGGGGAGGGGGCAAGTGAAACATGAGCAACAAGGCCACCCACAGTCAAAGAGAATTGTTGGTTGAGAGAAAAGAAAGCTAAACCGAAGTATTGATGTGGAAGATAATATCACCAGAACAGTTGCAACAGAGACTGAGAAGCTGAAAAAGTTAATTAAATCCTAACAAAAATAAAAGGTTGTGGATAAATATGGTGGGATGAGCAGTGGGCTTGTAATTAATAACTGTTGTCATCCTATCCCAAGAATGGAGATGAGGAGGAATTTCTTTAGCCGGGGGGGGGGTGAAACTGTGAAATTCATTGCCACAGACATCTTTGAAGATCAAGTCATTAAATATATTTAAGGCAGATGTTGATAAGTTCTTGATTAGTGAGGGCGCCAAAGGTTATGGGATGATAGGAGAATGGGGTTGAGAGGAATAACGAATCAGCCATGATGGGATGTGGAGCAGAGTCAATGGGCCAAATGGCTCAGTTCTGCTCCTAGGTCTTATAATCTTATGGAGACAGGGAAGTTGAGAAGAAGAGAGGTAGCTTTGGAACTGGACTGTGGAAAGGAGGAGGGTTGGAACTGTGAGGCTCAGCTGATGGGCAAGAGCAGTAACTGACATCAGTGCAATCATTCATGTAATCATTTCCTTCAGAAATCAAATGTTTCATCACTTTTGCTGACAATTTCCAGCCTGCTTCACTTTCAGATAACCCACCTTTGATTTTTGCTTTCCCTTTCTTATTTTTTCTGTCTCCGTCAGTAAGAGCTAGGTAAATGATCAATATCTGCTTCAAGACCGCAGACTCCTGCAGCTACCTTGACTACACTGTCTACAACCCTGCTTTCTGTAAAGACTTCGCTCCATTCTCCAAGATTCTCCTGCTCAGCTGCATTTGCTTTGATGATGACATTTTTCCTCCAAGCCCGTTTTTACATAAATTCCCTCTCACTATAGCTGATAGGGCTCTCAAATATGTTTGTTCCAATTCCTAGACTAACACTTTAATCTCCTTTTAGTCTCACCTAGACCGAGGATAAGGTTTATTTTAATTCTTGTGTATAAGAAAAACAATTTTTTTTAAAAAAATCTTATAAAGGTTTATTTTGATCATATCTTCCATTCTATAAGCCTCCACATTTAGTAGATTGTCCTCCATTACTTCTACCAAATTGAACCAAATTATATCACCAAACACATCTTCCTCTCCCCACCCCTTTCAGAATTCTGAAGTGAACATATTCCCTCTGTAGTTCCTTAGTTCTTGTGTAAATGCAGGAGATGCATCACCTCTCCTTTTACCTCTTTCCTCACCCTTTGCAGTAGATGAGGTTGGTAGAAGGGCATATCAATCCTTGTCTCACCATGAAGGGCTGTTTAGGTCTCTGGATGGTTGTGAAGGAGAGGTGTACGGAAATTCTTCAGATGCAGAAAGAAGTGTCAGGGAACAGCGAGGGATGGGATAAGTGAACCAGGGAAGTAATGGAGAGACTGAACCAAGGAAGTCATGGGTAGAAACAGCTTTCTAGTCCCCTCAGGAAGCAGAAAGCTGTTGGTGGGGATCATGTTATAGCTACTGGAAGTTCAAAGAATGATGTGCTGCTGAGGTTAAAGATGAGGACCAAAGGGGATGGGGGGGGGGGGGGGGGCAGTGGAGGGTTAGACCAGGTGTCCGGGAAATGGAAAAGATGTGAGTGAAGGCTGCATTAGGTACGTTTCCTGATAAAGGAGGATATTTCAGATAGCTTCATTGTGAGAACAGATGCAGCAGAAATGGAAAATCTGAGAGTATCTGAAGAATCTTTTGGCTTTCTACCAATGTTGACACCTTGTTACTGCACTGAGCTTTTTTTAACTAAGTGACATGAGGTATAGGAGAAAAATGTTTAATTTTGGTAGTAGATTTTACGAACTCAAGACTTCCCAAATTATTTCACCAATAATAAAATACGAATTTGATGCAGTAAGTACCCATAAATATCAGTGTGTACTGAGCAGGTAATCCTTTTTAATAACAATGATCACAGTGACAGGGGTCAGAACACAGTAATTCAGCACTGGGGACGTATCAGTGGAAACATCTGTTGCCACAGGCAGGTGTGCAGAAGAGAGCAGCTCAAATCTATAATAAACAGTTGAGCAAACAGTATGCAACCAAATTCTACAAAACTTAGGTACATTTCGAGGTGAAATTTTAACATCGTATTAAGTGACTCATCATTCTCAGCGATTACTCTGATGATGTTAACATACAACTTCAATTACTGAAAACTATCCTAGAAGCTACACAACTTTGATGGAACATAGATTCCAAAGTATCTATTTTATAAATAAGCTTGAAGTTCATTTTAACTAAAATGCGTGCATGTGCTTAAAATTATATCATCGTTGTAATTTCTACTGGCTAATAAAGGCTTTCTATCTAACAAATAGCTTCTTAATCTCATTTCTCAAATGAATATAGCCACAATTTGCAAGACTTCCTATTGAGAAAGATTTTGTAGTCTACTTTGTAACTTGAACACTATTATTTATTCAATTACTTTTACTCAACTTATATCTCATGTCCTGCAAAACAGTTGTTATTTGTATTAACAGCAGGGCAAAGTGGAGCTGCTACCTCATCTTCCAGCTTCAGTCCTGACCTTCATTGCTGTCTGAATTTTGGACTTAGCCATTTTGTCACGTGGGTTTCCTCCTTTAGTATTCTCCACGTTGCAAAGACTTGCTAGTTGGTAGGTTTTATCAATGAAGTAAGGGCAAATACTTTTGCATCTTCTTTTTGCACAACCATTTGAATCATTCCAACTGCAAATAATATTTCCTCAGAGTAAAATAGAATATTGCATATTCGTGCAACAATATTAAGATGATTAGCTATTCTACCAGCCCAACAGAAACTCCAGCACAATGCTTCAATCCTGTATTCAGAGGAAGATGCCTAATGTATATGCATAAGATTTGCATCCCCTAGTCAATTTCCTGACATCTTACATTAAGATTACCCATTTAAAGTCAATTATTATTGACCACGAACAATTTACAGAGTGAAGTCAAGCCCCCTAGACTGAGTTTACGCTTTCATTTGGGACTTTGGAAAACAAAAGGGACTGGAAGTATTTTTATTCACAGATGGAACTTTTATTCAAATTACTTATCACTTGGTGGGTACATTTTGGTTCCTAAAAGTTCACTTTATCCTGCCAAAAACTATATTACCAAAAATAGATGAAATAAATCACAAAAGGAAACTGAAGTGGTAAGTACCGCAGTTTGCCGCAAAGAATAAAATAAACACACAATGTGGTTGATAGTTGCTGTGTGCTAACATTCCACAGATAGTCAGTCCGTACCAAATACGTATTCTTGAGTTAATTGACGAGTTTGCCTACTCCTCTGTCTGCAGCTTGCTGCCCCTGACTGCGACAGAACCATTATTCATATCTCCTCTTTGTTCAGACTTTCCAGTGGACCGAATGATTTGTTTCTGTCTGGTCACTTAACCTCTGATTTGTTTCTGATTGGTCACCTGACCTGTGTGCTTCTACTGGCTGGTCATCTGTGCCATTTTGTACCTAACTTCTCATGTAGATCTATTGATTCCATGAGAATTGTAAATTGTTCTTTTATCAAGTCAAGTCACTTTTATTGTCATTTCGACCATAACTACTATGTACAGTACATAGTAAAAATGAGACAACATTTTTCAGGACCATGGTGTTACATGACACAGTACAAAAAGTAGACTGAACTACGTAAAAAACAACACAGAGAGAAAAAAAACCAACTACACTAGACTACAGACGTACCCAGGACTGCATAAAGTGCACAAAACAGTGCAGGCATTACAATAAATAATAAACAAGACAATAGGGCAGTAAGGTGTCAGTCCAGGCTCTGGGTATTGAGGAGTCTGATAGCTTGGGGGAAGAAACTGTTACATAGTCTGGTCGTAAGAGCCCAAATGCTTCGGTGCCTTTTCCCAAAGCCAAGAGAACTTGGCATCAGCCAAGCGATGCAAAGTTGATATATAATACAAAACAAAGCTATCCATGGTTCTTGCTTATTTGTTTCCCACAAGTGTGCTTGTACTCAGATAATTTCTCTTTCCATTTAACCATTTGAATCTTGGGGGATAAATCCACAGTCCCACTGCAAATTCCTTATTGTTTGGAACTTAAGTCATTTCAAGCATTCTGTCCTAGTAACCTCTTGTACATAACCCTATAATATCAACTACAATGATTAGTTTAGTAAAGGAGTACAAAAAATAATATGAAAGAAAAATTTGTAAATAGAAACCTAGAAGATTATTGAGATGTATACAAATGAAAATATTTGCAAAATTTAATGTGAGCTCCTTTCTTCCAATGACATATATATGTACTTTGATAATAAATTTACTCTGAACTTTGAACATAAGTCCATTCAACCCATTGGGTCCATGCTTGCTTAGAGGGGCAATCCCATTCTCCCTTTCATTATTTCTGTGCGACTTTGCAAATTGCTGTCGCTCTTACATGCAGGTCAACTCTCCTAGATAATAATTTTTGCTTTTAACCTACACTATGGGGTTATTTACAGTGGCCACCTGATCCATTAGCACATCTTTGGGATGTGGGAGAAATCCTGAGCACCCAGGAGAAGCCAGCACTGTCATGGGAAAACATGCAAGCTCCACACAGACAACAAAAACATTTGGTTGAAGCCCAGTCACTGGAACTATGAGGCAGCAAAGTCAACAACTATGTTTGAAACAGGAAAATTTATGTTGTGAAGTAAGGAAATACCAGTGAAATTAAACACAGAACATGGAACTCTACAGTATAGGCCCTTTGGCCCATGATGTTGTGCTGACCTTTTAACCCACTCCAAGATCAACCTGACTTTTCCCTCCCATGTAATCTTCGATTTTTCTTTTATTCACGTGCTATCCAAAAAGTCTCTTGAATGTCCATCCTTGGCTGAGTGTGTTCCACACACCTACCAATCTCTTTGTAAAAAAAAACCTACCTCTGGCATCTCCTCTATTCTTTACTCCAATCACCTTAAAATTATGCCCTCGAGTATTAGCCATTTTCACCTTGGGGAAAAAGGCACTGGCTATCCACTCTATCTATGCTTTACATAATCTTATACACCCAAATACTTTATATTGATCTAGAAGATCTCAGGGAAATAGTGAAGACCAACAGGTGTAAAGTGAACAGGGTGCTGAATGGTATGAGTATTTGCAAAGACTAAAGGAATGGAAGAAACACTGGGATAGTATTTGCTGGCAGGTCGGCAGTTCCATACAGAAATGCTGACTTACAATCTTTGAAACGTTGTCTCAGACTTGCATCCTTTTGCTATTGAATGCAGAGGCCCTGGATTTACTGAGTGACTGATGCCACCATACCTGGCATTGTGCATTTCCATGTAGTTCCACCTGGCATTGCATACATGACCCCATTGTTTTCAATAGGGTTGTGATCCTGTTAATCAGGTGACAGGGAAGGGAAGTCTTATCTTTAAATTATTTTAATTTAGTTTAATCTTTGTGAACTATTGTTCTAATTTTATTTTTAATAAGTTTATTTTTAAAACTTACTGAAATACTATTTTAATAGTTTGTAAATGTCTCTGAAAGTCAGACATTTTTTTCAGCTTTGACAAAATCTTCCCTCAATCACCTTCTCCCTATTCAGTTGCCAAAAAAATCTTTGCTTTCTGTCAATTTTTTTTTGCACGAGGCTCTCACCGTAAACTGCCTGAGTTCTACTTATTAGTAAATCCTTACTGCCTGACTGGAGGTTGCCCTCTGCCTCTGGCTCTTGTGAGTGTTAGTGTCTGGTGACTGGATGGCAGGCCGACAGGCACAATCTGGTCCCATAGAGCACTGATAAAAATGAAATTTTCTTGGATGTATGCATTTGGTCAACACTGGAGCTGTCTTGTATAAAAAATAATATTTGTCTAAGTATTCTTTTACCCATATTCCCTCTGGGAAAAGGCATTGAAGCTATAATAGATTTTAAAAAATGATAATGTTAATTCTGTACCTTTAATAGCAATTACCTTTTTCTCATGTTTTCATTATTGACCATTTATACATGCTGAGATGCACCCTATGAATCATAAATACAACATTTTCTTGATATAACAAAGAAAATCTATGCACAA
This sequence comes from Hemitrygon akajei, assembly GCF_048418815.1. Lineage (NCBI taxonomy): Eukaryota > Metazoa > Chordata > Chondrichthyes > Myliobatiformes > Dasyatidae > Hemitrygon > Hemitrygon akajei. The sequence continues at coordinate 21,057,065 of NC_133125.1, read as the reverse complement.
ATACCAGACCAATTTGACTTCTACTGGCATTTAGCAGAACGCTAATCACTTTGCTTCTTTAGTTTTATATGTACATAAATAACTCAGTGCTTCACATGATTTAATAAAGTACATAAGCAAAATAAAAAGTGAAGCTGCCATAATATCTTCATAATATTTGATTAGTTAAAGTGTAAATAATGCCGGAAGAGCTAGATACAGATAGAGCGAAGTTGTACTCACATAAAATATTGATGTATGGTACATACATGAGGATAATTTTGTATATCCATACTCTTGGTGAGTTACTTTTCCCAGTGGGATTGCTTATTGGTCATTTAAAAAAGGTCAGCACTCTCTCTTTGGAATGCTGTCTGCTAATTGTCATTTTTATTTCACCCATACTGTATATTTGAATTATAATTGATTAAAACATCAAATGCAAAATGCATAAATAGCAGAGCAGCTTAGTGTAAAGTGTCTTATAAATTTATTTTGTTCTTGTGCTTTGTTGTGCAGTAAGTGTTTTTGCAAGTTATTCAGAGGTGGATGCAATGAGTAAACCAGAGTTGAACACAGATTAGTCGTAATAGGATAAGCTGTGAACAGAGATAATTATACTTTTATAACCAGGCAGTATGTTCTCAATCATGTTACATCCCCAGTGTAATGTTCAGCTTTCATATTTTTCTGTGATCACAAGTCCCTGGATAAGATTTTAGTTCTGTAAAATTGTCTTTCTTGTTTCTTTGTCTCTATTGATTTACAGCTATTAATGGAAAGTTGTACAAATCGAAAACTCACCTGTGGTTCCTTGGTTAATCACATAAAGGAAAATCCAAAATAATGTCTCATTACATGGCCTATTTAATCATTGCTGAACACCGTGCATCAGTAATTGTGAAATTATTTTACACACACACACACACGCACACGCACACGCACACGCACACGCACACACACACACATGCACACACACACCAGTACCAAAGAGGCATTTCAGGCACTTTGGCAGCAAAGGTGGAAGTGACAATTTAGTTAATGATAACAAGAAGTCAGGACAAGTACAAATAAAAAATCTTGCTTTGTACAGAAGCTAACATTTTAATGCTAATTTTGAATTGTCAAACCAAACAGCTGCCTACCAATTCCAACTGTTTATGTTTCATAGAATAGAACATACCTTGTTAAGCAGTTCCCTTTTACCAACATTGTCAATACTATGCCAACAACAACAACTTGTATTTATGCAGTGTATTTAAAAATCCTAAGTCTGTTATTTCATTCAAATTATATATTTTTTTCCAGTCTTCAGGGATTTTATGCTATCAGACTTTCTATGGGATTCAAATCTATGACAACTTAATTAAAAGAGTGATATATTTTTATGGTTCCAAATTATAGACTTGCTGCTTTAACCATAAAAATATTTTTTCAGATTTACTTAATGCCACAGATTTATTTTGTGACATGTCTGGAACTTTGATTCTGCTAACAGATCTTACTTGAAGTAGACCTGGTTCAGGAGGTTTTTCAAATGGCATAGTGGTTAGCACAATGCTTTACAGTACAGGCGACCCAGGTTCAATTCTTGCCACTGCCTGTAAGGAGTTTGTACGTTCTGCCTGTGACCATGAAAATTTCCTCCAGGTGCTCCAGTTTCCTCCCACAGTCCAGTGACGTACAGGTTAGTAGGATAAGTAACAAGTGGCCACCATGGTCACTTTTCTTGTGTTCACAGGACTTCTTTGGACATTGTTAATCTGGTGTGCCGCAAGTTCGATTTGCTGATTTATTTGGATCCAAGCAGGGGTGAGTGGAGGGGGACTAGTACCTGGTCACCTGTTTACAGCTGCCTGGAATGAAGGGATGAAGCCATTGCGCTTCACCAGGGGCGGTGTGGCATAGTGTCCAGAACGGAGTCGGAGCTAAACTCCCAGGGTTACGCTCGGCAGAGGACAAGCTTTGTTGTAGTCGACTGCGGGGTTTTTAGTGGCACTCTATGGACTCTGGCCTCAAGCTGTGGGGTCGCTTACTTTTCAGCAGCCGCGGAGAGAGGACTCTTATTACATGATTGTGATCTTGTGTGTGCCTAATGTGTGTGTCTCTTGGCAATGTGTCTTTGCACCTTAATCCCGTAGTAATGTTGTCTTGTTTGGCTGTATTCATGAGTATTCACATACAGTTAAATGACAATTAAACTTGGAATTGAATTAACTGGTCATTGTAAATTATTCCATGATTAGGCTAGGGTGAAATCGGAGGACTGCTGAATGGTGTGGCTGAAAGGTCCGGAAGGACCTATTCCACGCTCTATCTCAATAGAAAAATAAATATAATTATTACTTAATAATGGGAATGTTAAGTACTTTTTGACAGTACTCTTTTGTGCCTCTCTTTTGATCTATATGTCTTATCTCTGATCAGAAAGCGGCTTTCAGCCCATTGAGTTCATGCCAGCTCCCATAGCCTGGCTAATTTATTATTCCTAATGCCCATCAAACTTCCCCTTGACTCTTTTTCCAGCAGCAAGTTAACCTATCAGCTCATTTAGGAGGAAGATAGAGTACCTGCTGGAAGCCCATACAGTCACTAGAATAATATATAAATTCCAGCTTGGACTGAAAACCCAAATTGAATCTGAATCTTTGTATCTGACATTACAGCACTATATAGGCATCTGTTAGTCTCGAGAGACCATGGATCTGCGCCTGGAGTTTCCAGGGTGCAGGCCTGGGCAGGGTTGTATGGGAGACCGGCAGTTGCCCAAGCTGCAAGGCTTCCCCGCTCCACGCCACCGATGTTGTCCAAGGGAGGGGCACTAGGACCCAAGCAGCTTGGCACTGGTGTCATCGCAGAGCAGTGTGTTGTTAAGTGCCTTGCTCAAGGACACAACACGCTGCCTCAGCTGAGGCTCGAACCAGTGACCTTCAGATCACTAGACCGATGCCTTATTCACTAGGCCACACGCCAACACTTGCAGCACTAACTACCATGCTAAACTGTTTTTTCTTGGTGTCGTGCATCTGCAGCTCCTGGTTGGAGATTTGCTCCTCACCTAATTTGAAATGCCCTCTAAAATGGTGGTGAAATACCTTCTTGAACTGCTGTAGTCCTGGTTACTGGCTCAGAAGTGATGATCTTTTTAGAGGCAGAATACTGTGTGACACAAAAAGGAACTTGAAGTGATGGCATTCCCATTGGTCTCCTGCCCTTGTGCGAGGTGCAGATTGTGGGTTTGCAGATGCTGTTGAATCAGTCTTGCTATTTTGCTACAGTAAATTTTGTAAATGGTTCATACTGAAGCCACTATGCCCCAGGGTAGAGGAAAAAAAATTTGATTTGAGTCGGATTTGTCCCAGATGGTAGGACCTTCTTGAGTGTAATTGGATCTGTATTCGTCCAGGCAAATGAGGGTGTTTATCACACTCCTGACCTGTAACCTTGTAACTTGCAGAAAATAGCAAGGCCTCGGGGAATTAGGAGGAACTTGGCCTTTACTATTGTAAACACAGCATTTATTGGCCCAGTTGAATCACGCGTCAATGATGACTATCTTGGATGCTAATAGTGAGAAACTTGGAATTCCAAGTGCATCTGGCTAGATATGGTATTGTGGCAGATGGTCATGTATTATGAAAGTTAGTGTCACATGGAGTACTCAGCACTGATTATTGTTTATCTGCAAACTGACAAGGTAGTTGGTAAGGCAATCTTAATTGTTTCCATGGATCTGAATCTACGCCATTCTGAGTTAAATTGATTGGATTTGACTTTCACCATTGATTTGAAGCACACATAGGGACTGATCTGTGCATTTGCAATGAAAAAGAGAGCCAAGCGTGGTTTGATGGACTCTCAATTCAATATCTCCGGCTGGTGGCGTGGTGGCATCAGTGCTGGAGCGAAGGCTCCTGAGTTCGAATCCAGTCGGCTCCAAAACACCTGGAGAGGGATGGGCTCTGCCAGGTTTCAGATGCCCGAGGCACACTGTATGATGAGCAATCACCAAAAAGATCAATGCAAAAAGCTTGTCATGACAGCGCCCTGACAACTCCATCATATATAGGGCTGCAAGAGACTGTAGAAGTTGGAATCTGGAGTAACACAGAAGCGGGTAGAGGAACTCAGTGGGTCAGGCTGCATCAGTGGAAATAGTCGATGTTTCTGTTTGAGAACCTTCATCTGGACTGATAAAGAAATAAAATAAAAACTGATGATTTTCAAAGAGGGTCGTCTATAGGATATAGATGGAGCACCATTGGTAAAGCAGTGAATGGAGTGAGATCCTGGCTGAGCTAAACTGGGATGAGATAGTGGTGGAGTCAAGTATCAAGGAAGGACATTTGGCTGCAGTCTGGATGACAGGTGTTGACCCAAAACCTCAATTGTCCATTTGCCTATTCAGGTCCCGCAAGTCTTGCTGAGATCCTTTAGCATCTTGTGAGTGTGACTGCAAATTATTTCACAAGCAGAGACAAACTAAAATATCACACATTATTTGAAAGTTACTGAATGAAATTGAAAATGAGGACTAGCTTCAGTTAAATATTTATCTTTTTTGAAGTATAGGTGCTTTAAGCATTCCAGTCCTCCTAATTTCCATTCTGGATTTCTATGTAGTATCATTAAAATCAGACAGCATCTGTAGAGAGGGAAAAGCAGTTAACATTTCAGTTCATTGATTCTCATTTGGTTGTGGTTGGTAGCTCTCTACAGTATCTGTTCTGGTTGAAGCATATTGTATCTTGCCTCCTTTGGACAGAGAGTATAACATGCTGACATTTCTTTATAGCATGATTAGTTTGAGAAGAATTCCTATGCATTAACTTTGTTTTTTTTCTCTTGAACATTTCAGACTCCTCCTCCTTTCCCCAACTCCCACCCCTTTGCCACAATGCCCTGATGAGTTACAAACATCAGTGTGGTACTTAGTGAGACTCAAGTCTTGATTGTAAAATATTGGTAAATTGGTTTATTATTGTTATATGTTCCAAGGAACAGTGAAAAACTTTGTTTTGCATGCCATCCATATCTACGCTCAGTGACCACCTTATTAGGTTCATCTGTAAAATTGCTCATTAATGCAAATATCTAATCAGCCAATTGTGTGGCAGCAACTCAATTCATAAAAGCGTGCAGATATGGTCAAGAGCTTCAGTTGTTGTTCAAACCAAACATCAGAATGGAATAGAAATGTGATCTAAGTGACTTTGACCATGGAATAATAGTTGGTGGAAGATGGGGTAATTTGAGTATCTCAGAAACTGCTGATCTCCTGGGCTTTTCACACACAATAGTCTCTAGAGTTTACAGAGAATGGAGTGAAGAACAAAAATCATCCAGTGAATGGCAGTTCTGTGGTTGAAAACACCTTGTTCATGAGAGAGGTCAGAGAAGAATGGCCGGACTGATTCAAGCTGTCCGGAAGGTGACAGTAACTCAAATGACCACAACAGTGGTGTGTAGAAGAGCATCTCTGAATTCACAGCACATCGAACTTTGAAGTGGACAGACTACAGCAGCAGAAGACCATGAATATACATTCAATAGCCACACTATTAGGTACAGAATATACCTAATAAATTTAGCACTGAGTATATTTCATCACATTAGTAAATTGAGGTGGTACTAGGAAAAATCAATAGCAGGATGCAAAATATATAGTGTTATTGTTACAGAGAAAGTACTCTGAGGCCAGACAACACCATAACAACTTGGACAAGGTGTGAGGTGGTTTGCACTAGCTTAGTTAATCACAGTAGTATGTGGCTTACATTTTTCTCTAACATTTGGCAGTACAGGAAAAATGAATTACTGCCTTACAGGTTTTTGAGACATTCAGTTACTTAAGTGGACAAATTGTACATTAAAAGAACAAAGATCTGACTTCAGATTGTTTCAACTTCTGCTTCAACAATGAATATTGAGTGTTTGTTTGAGATATTGGATGGCTGACATCACCTATGGATCTATGCCCCTGCCTTCAGTAAACTCCTCTGGGAGAAGATATGTGAAATGAACAGATTTCTCTTTACCAATGTCTTATTCAAAGGAAGAAAAAGCTTGCCACTTGGTGGCAGTGTGAGAGGGTGCAGATAAAAATCTTCGAAGGAAACATAATGCTTTCTTATTTCCTGCTAAAGGTAATTTCAGTTAAAATGAGGAATATAGCAACAGAATGTCTTAATTTCATCAATATTTAAAACTGGCAAAAGAAGATGATTAGTAGTCCGAAGTATTCTGTCAAGTACTTTCAGCATTTCATAAATTATAGATCTTTCAAAATTTAGTGGTTTAGAAAATTGACTGTTCCTTTTTGTTATTCCTTTCAACATACAGATATTTAAAGTGTTTCCAAAGAAACATGTCAGTGTAGAAAGATTTCTTAAGAATCCTCCCTGCAATTTAACCACCAGTTATAGTTTCATTTGCTGTGACAAATAAATTTGCTTTCAGGCTCTGAGCAATCTATGGATATTGGAATTATTGTTGAGCAATACTTCATACAGCCATGCAAATGCTGTAATGATCTTCACAGTATACTGAAGCATCTGTTACACACATTTTTCAGAAAAGCATTTTGCAAGCTGATAGCATAAAACCAAAGGTGTTGCTTTATGTTCTACAAATAAAATCCCTGAATTTTCTTAACCATTTCATTCTGATTTTATTTTATTTATCCTCTGAAATTTGTGACTGTTGCCTGAATTTAGTTCCTTATATAATAGCTCATGGTGCTTTATTACATCTGATTGGACAGTTTGTATCTCTGGACAACTTGACCAGATGAGTCATTGCAATCGAGCTATATCATTTATTTTGTCAAATATGTTAGCACAGGTTGTTTTTTCTCATTGCATCTAAAGTTTGCACAGAGAAGTTTACTGCCATGGCGGTAAGGTTGACTCCACACAAGCCAGGATTTGAAACTGAAGCCACCTTGCTCTGTTTCATCGTGTGATGAGTATACAGTTCGTAAAGACACAGGGAGAATAATTTCCATATTTGCATGGTCTCAATTTGTGTATCAATGTCACTTATAAACCGGATTACTTTTCTCCTGGTGACCCAACAGTTTTCGTAAGTGGTACGTTCTGTCTCCCTTCCTACCTTTTCCCTTCTCCTTACCTGCCTATCACCTCCCTCTTGTATCCCTCCTCCTTCCCATCTTACGTGGTCTACTCTCCTCTCTTCTCAAATTCCTTCTTCTGCAGCATTTCACTCCTTCCATCGATCACCTCCCAGCATCTCACTTTATCACCCCTCGCCCATCCCCCTACCTTCCCTCTCAACTGGTTTCAAAGTTCAAAGTAAATTTATTATCAAAATACATATCCAACCCTGAGAATCATTTTCTTGTGAACATTCGCAGTGAAACATAATTAGGCAGTACAAGCTGGCAAGTGATTTGTTTCACCTTTCACCTGTCAGCTTGTACTTCTTCCCCTCTCCACATCTTTTTCTGGCTTCTTCCACTTTCGTTTCCAGTTCTTAGAAATGGTCTCAGCCTGAAACTTCGACTTTTCATTCTTTTCCATAGATGCTGCCTGACCTGCTGAGTTCCTCCAGCATCTTGTGTGTGTTACACTGGATTTCTAACATCTGCAGAATCTCTTGTGTTTATCATAAGTAGTACACTCGTCTTTGGGGAAAACTCTTAAACAAAGACCAAAATATTTGATAATGAATTCCAGTTCTTCCACCTCAGGGAGTAAGTTTCTTCGTAGTTTGTCTTTGTCATGCATCAATGTCTACTTTAATAATACTGATCTATCTATTTAACGTGTGTGCAATGGTGTATGGTTTTCAGTTTTCCCTAAAACAAGGTCAAGTACACTGTTGGTGACAAATACATATTTGCCTGGATGAGATAAATAAAAATGCTGAGCAAACAAATTAGAAATAAAGATATTTTATATTGTATTAGAACTTCCTAATAGTTCTGGATACCCACAATATATTTTAACCAATTGATTTGGCTAAGTCTGACTAAGAGTAACCTTGAAACTATGTATTATTGTGGAAAATGAGGCAAAATCATCTGCTTGTAATAAAACTAAATTACATTCAGTCATTTGAGGTTGATGGTGTTGCTTCAGCTTGGTTTTATGTTGTGCCACAAATAATGGTTAAAGACAAGCCTTTCGGTTTGGCATTAGATCTAACTTATCTTGACAAGGATTTAGATCACAGTTTAAGACTTTATTCATTTGATTTATATAAGATATTAAGAAGAGGAATGTACAAGTTCCAAGATTATTCAGGTGAAATTTATAACTGACATTTTTGCTCTTTCAAAATGGATCCATGAGTTGGATGAAATTTATGCAGTAGATTAAGAAGCAGTTGGAGTATACAATACTTCTAAGCATGGTTGAATATTTGCAACTAAACATCCTGTTAAAGGAAGAAATCTTTTGCATTTATAAAGTGTCTTTCACAACTATAACAGATCCAACATGTTTGTAATTGACAAATTATATTTTAAGTACAGTACCTTTTTTAATTGTAAGAAATGCAATAGCTAATTTGCATACAAGAAGATACAGATGACAATGTGCTAATGCCAGGTAATAATGAAATGCTGATGCGTACTGTAAAGTTTACTATTCTACTTCAACATGCTTACTGTTGTTAACTTGGCTCGCTATTGAAGTTTCTCCTGATATAATAGACAAGTGTGTCAAATACTGTATTCGACACCAACTTGATGCCCGTTCACCACTGGCAGCTGCTGGTGTATTTCAATCATTGAACTGTAGCTTGGTACATAAACTTTAACTCTTGGTGCAATGCCCCTTTCTTGATGGCCAGATTTCTGGCAATTTTAAATTAAAACAGAAGATGCTAGGAACACTCACAAGTTGGGCAGCAGCTATGGAGCAGAATTAACTTTCAGAATTGGGAAACAGAAAGGAAATTAGTTTTAGTTGCAGAGAGGGAAGGGGAAGTATGGAGGCAATTTTTGCAGTTTGCATCACCCTTCATAATTTCCTGGGGTAGGGTTGGAGTTGCCAATGCCACCCCAAGTAATAATGAAAATAAGTTGAAAACTGACAAATGTATTTCTTATTGCATTTTATAGTTTTTTATGTATTGCATTGTACTGCTGCCACAAAACAACAAATTTCACAACTTATGTCAGTGATATTAAGCCTGATTCTGACACTGATTCTGCTTTAGTGATAAGCTATGAATGGATTGTTTGCTAGACTGAGTGCAGATAGAGAAAGAAAGCAAAAGGAACTTAACTACAATATGAGGATGAATAAAAAGAGAGAATACATTAAAAGGATGCCAGTCTGCATGAACTATGTAGCAAGGTAGGCTGTGCTAATGGAGAGATGGGTGACCTGCAGCAGAACTGTGATAATAGTGTAATATAAACTGAGGAAGCAAGTTACCTGAAGGATTGTAGAATTTGATATAGGAAGACTTCTCTTCCAGAAAGCCAACTATTGCGATGGATATTCACTTTTTGGTCTTTTGCAAAGTTTGCTTTCTAAACACAGAAATCCTTGTAAGATCACAAACAGATGTAAGTAAACTTCCCACTAATATTGCTTTGTTTAGATTCTGGTCATAAATGGGAGTTGGTCTTCAGTTCTTAAAATATAAATGGCAAGCAGTAATCAGTTTGAAGTTAAAACAAAGTATTGTCTGTAGAGCAGCTTTGAAGGCCCTCTGTCTGTAGTAAGTAACTGCACCTGGTTTATTACTGCTCAGAGATGCATTATCAGCCAAGGATTATTTGTGTTGTTTCAAACATACAAGCGGATTAAGTTGCTTAGTTGAAGAAAGCTTACAGACCAGGTGGAAACAAACGCTTAGCATATTAAGTAACTGATATATTAAAGTTGAATTTTTGGTACTCAAGGAAGTTAGCTTTACAGCATTTGCTGAGATCTATGTCTCCAAACTGCTTTTAGACCATTTGCGTTAAAAGGATATCTGAGGAAATATCAAATGTATAAGTCACCCAAGTGGAGCAAAAGGGTGTAAATGTAGAGAGCAGTTCAGATTTGTTAGGAATGGGGAAAGGAACATTAAGAAGTTATGAAAGAAACATGGATTGAACTAGAATCTATTCCTCTGGCTTCAGTTTCTGCAATGGATGACTCGTTCATCTGTACCTTTGGTTTGTCTTTATTTTTAAGGAATTTTACCTGTTATTTGGCAACCCTCTGTCCTTTGTGTTTTAAAAATGGTGTGAAATTTGGAAATGTTTAAGATAGAAATCCTATGTGAGTTTTAAATGTATTTTGCGAATGTTGTTTGTGATTTTAATATGTATTGCTGAAAATAAATGAAATTCATTTTAAATTACTTTGTTAGCTGGAAGTATCGTCTCCTTGGTAGGGAGAGGGAACAAAACACTTGAATAGTGGGTAGTGGCAGGTAAACAGTGAAGTAAATTAAGTCTTTGAAGATTCGGTAGTTACATATTATCTCCCTTTAGTGAGAGTACTCGTGGCTACTTATATCCAATAGGGTTTAATGTCTTCATTTAAGTTTCAAACTTTGCAGTCAGCAAACCCAATATCATTACACTATGAAAAAGCTCTGTTCCACACATGGATAAACCAACCATCAGGCCCTGAAGCATGGATAACTTCACTCACCTCAACACTGATCACTAAACACAACCTATAGACTCACTTTAAAGGGCTATACAACTCATGCTCTCGGTTTTATTTAGTGTTTTATTCATTTGTTTGGTTTGTATTTGCACATTTGTTGCTTCTCAATCGTTGTGTGTAGTTTTTCATTTGGTCTATTGTTTTTCTTTGTTCTACTGTGAATCCCTGCCAGAAAATGAATCTCAGGGTAGTATATGGTGACATATATAGTCCGTACTTCGATAATGAGTTTACTTTGAACTTTGATGGGGTTTCATTCTGTCTCCTTTTTCTCATTTGTCTTCCTGTCAATTTTACTGCTGCACATTAACTCAAAAACATCTTATATATTAATAATTTAGGAATAAAATTAATATTTTCTAAATTATGGGATCATAAAATCAGTGTGGTGACTTTGAATAGGGGTATTACTGAAAAGTCTAATTATGTTAGATTAAGTCTAAAAATTACCAAACTTTGCTAACAATTTTTCAGTACGGTATCAGTTGTGATCATTAGGCAAATTAGTACTATAAGAAGAAAATACTTAAGTTTTTTAATGGAACATGTAGAGTAGGAAAGCAGAAAAGGAATTATTTACATTCTGCAAATTATCTCATCAGTTGAGATGGAATATTTTACACAGGTAATGCTGAAGTGCAGGATATGCATAAATTGCCATCCTAGTTAATCATTGCAGAAGTAAATTTTAATATGAAATTTTAATGTGGAATAAATCACTCATTACCAATTTAGTTTGTATATTTTTGTGTTTTTATTTATAACATTAAATTTAAACTAGAAGTAGTCAGGTTAGTATTGTTGAAGGGAAGGAAGCTTTGGATGCTGGAAGATGCTAAACAAATGTGATTATTACTCCCACATCTTGGGTGGCTCTTAGATTGCTTGGGCCGAAAACAACTTCAAGTATGATATGGATAGATGAATGCCTTCATATTCTGGCTGCCATTTGTTCTCCAAATCAAAGAGTTTTATCCTTTGTTTTGTTTCAAAGCTCAAACTCTTACAGTTGTTCCTGAAACTGTCAATGTCTTGATCATACTTCCATGCTGTGATGGTTGCTTCCCAAAGTAATTTACTTATAAAGGAAAAACAGAAATTTATCATTGCTGCTATTTGATTTATGTTATATCTGTTTTATAATAATATTGCATATCTGTGTTATGATCTATTTAATATGAGTAAGATTGGTTAACATATTTTTTCAGATCCACTGGATGCTTTAAATGCTTAACAGTCTCTCTATTCATCACTGTGATTTCCATTTCAATAATGCTATATTTCAGTTTGATTCATTTTGTTTTAAATTGCAATTGTATAAGAATTAGAAATTTGACTTACTCATTATCGTATTGATGTAAGTGAATAACATAGCACTCTGCTACAGAAATTTCAGTTATGTTCCAGGGAAGAAATAAATAACTTGAAAGTTGTTCTGAAAATAAGCTATCACTACTCAGTTTAAAAAGTACCTACCAATGACCATAGGTTTATTCCCTGAAGATATATGACCCCACATCCATGATTTTACAGTTGCAGTAAATTAGGAAACCAAGCTAGCATGGATTAAAGAGGAAAGCCCTTTTCTCATCCGGCAATGCACTGGAAATTCTAAGAGTGGTTTATTTATTAACGAGTGTTTTTGATATGTGACACTGATCTACTTGACTGTTAAAGTTGCATTGATATTAGTTAGTTTTGATATACCTTTTGATTCCTACAATTCGTAGATGTGGATTGCTGGTATGCAAATACAATCCTGGAACATAAAATTCTGCACATTATTTCTACGTTTTAACATTTATTCAGACTCGTAATTTGAACATTTTTCAATAAGAAGAACACCAAGTTTATTGTGTACATTTTATCCAGGTATAGCACCAATTAAGAAGAAATTGCAGAAAAGAAACAGCTGTGTTTGGGGGTCTTAATCTCTGCTTTGTCTAAGCAATGTTCCATTTCTTTTTAATCTCTGAATTCTTTCAAGAGTGTCACAGAACTTGAGTGTATTGCTGGGTGAAAATATTGATTAAGTTGCACTCATCACTGTCACAGCAATGATCAAAATAATTCAGTATGTTTGTTGACTGACAGTGTGTCTGTTCTTTTGAAAAAAGATCTTGTGTGAGGTCATGGCACTGACCTTTATGATTCTTGTTTACCAAACTGAAGATTATTTGTGTTATAAACCTCAGAGAACTAAATTTTAATTTGAATTAAACAGTCCAGGTGGAACCTGAAGAAGGGTGTTTAATCTGAAACATGGACTTTGAACATTATTACCATTTTTCTGATTTTGCATGGGAAAACAAGTTGCGAGGAGTAAAAGACTATAAGATTGACAGGTTCAAGATGAGGAGATAGAGTGTAAATTGTTTAACTGTGAGATTATCCATGTTGTTAGAAAAAAACATAAATACTATTATTTAAATTACGAGCAAATGTTGAATGTTGGTGTTCAGAGAAATCTTGGTGCCCTTGTGTAAGAAACACGAGTGTAGCATAAAGATGCAGCAAATAATTAGGAAGGCATGTGTGATGTTGCCTCTTATTGAATGTTGGATAGGGTACAAATATAGGAGTTCTGCTTCAACTACTTAGGATTTGAGCGTGATCACATTAAAAGTCTACATACAGTATTTAAAGGTATACTTGCCTGGGAGACAGTGTAGAAAAGGTTCACTGGTTTTGAGAAACAAAGGGTTATTTTCTGAAGACAGATTAAAAGGTTAGGGCTTATACTTAAACAGACAAGGATTAACCATTTAGGATTGAGTTGAAGAGGAATTTCTTCTCTCAGAGGAATGTGAGAGTTTTTTTTTCAAATTCTTTACCCCTAAGAACTGTAGGGGCTGAGTCATTAAGTATTTTCAAGGATAAGATTGGATGGTTTTTGGAGTTCAGAGGAATCAGTGGTTATGGTGAGCAGGCAGACTTGTGTTGAGACCACATGCACATCAGCCATGAGCAGGCACAGAGTGTTGGGTGGTTTTATTCTGCTCCTATTTCTTGCAGCATGTTTTCTTAAATGCCATGACACAAAAAAAGGCGATATAACTATATTTTTTGAAGAATTAGTTGAATGGAAAGAGCATTTGTGTTTATGAGACAGCCACTGAATACGTCTACTTTGGATGAAGAATAGAAGGAATAGAAGTGAAAACTACAATGTTGTTTTATTTATTATTCATATGGCACAGTTCTGATTTATTGCATTGTATTTGCAAAGGATGTCATGATATGTTAAATATTAATGCAAATATAAATATATGTTTAAACATCTTGACTCATCAGTCCAAAACTGTGTCCAGCTGCCAACTCCTCCTCCCCTGCCCTTTCCACCTGCCTATTTCATCCTCTGTTTTTCGGTTTCTAAACACCTTTCTCATTCTCTCATCAAAAGTTGGGTTCATGTCCAACTGTAGACGTACTACATTGGTGACTACCAGGAGAAGTAACAGAAGCAGGCAGACAGTGCAGGGTTCATTCCACCGTGCCATTCCCTTCACTAACTCTCTAATTTGCACTCAATCCTACATTCATATAGGGCCTATGCCATAGACCCCTGTAATTAACTGAGGGATCCGTTGACCCCAATTTTAGAATCAGTGATATAGGGCAACGTCTCAGTTGCCTTTTTAATTACTTGCTCCATTTTTGTTTCTTGGACAAGGGCATCTCTACTTTTCTGAACACCAACATTCAACATTTGCACCTAATTTAAGTCATATTATTGATATGTTTTTTTTAACAGCCTGGTTAACTTTACATTTCTACAATTTATACACCACCTCTCCATCTTGTATCCTCACAACTTTACTGAGGCTGAGGGGTAGACAGGATAGAGATTTTTTAAAATCAGATTTGAAGGTTAGAGGGGGTTGATTAAATATGGCGTGAGCGTCAAGTTTTTTATGCAGAAAATGGTAGATGCTTGGATGGTTACCGGGGGCAGTAGTGAAAGTAGTGGAAGTTTGGTGAAGATTAAAAGGCTTTTAGATAGGTACATGATTATGAGGGAAATGGGGAGATATAGATGATACACAGGAGGACATTTAGTATCCACTGGCGTCAAGATCAACACAATGTCATGGGCTGAATTGCCTGTCCATTGCTGTATTGTTCTATGACTATTATTTATGTTGATATATGCAGAACTGAGCAATGACTGCTGGCATTGTCAGAATTGTAGTGTTTTGGGTTAAACCAAAACTCCTTGTGCCTTGTCAATTGATTTTAAAAGATGCCACCTGATAAATTGAACTGATATGAGTTTTTTAAATTGTCCTGACCATTATCATGAAAGTAGATCACCCTTTCACCCTAGATCAGGGGTTCCCGACCTTTTTAATGCCATGGACCCCTACCTTTAACTGAGGGGTTCACTGGGAATAAATATGGCCCAGATTATTTATTTTCTAGTTTAGGGTTCTTGTACACACAGCATTACCACAAAATGTAAACTACGGAATTACAAGATCATTTTTGCACATCCGACCAATGTGGGCACATGCTTTAAGTGCAGGCCTTGTTATTTCTTATATATATTCTATAAGATATATGCTGCAGGTTTGGCGCGTGTCAGCAGCTTTTTCAAGCAACTATTGTGCAAGGGATTTGGAGTCTGATGTTCTTGTTGGTGTTTCTCTGCCTGGACGATCTGTTAGTTTGCGTATGTGACAGAGGGGGTTGGGGGTTTGATGCTATTGTCCCTGTTGTTTTTTGCGAGTGAGGGTTTTGGGGTTTGCTGTTATTGTTACTGGGTTTTTTTGCGAGGGAGGGGGTTCGGAGCTTAGGGTTTTAGATATTCTAGCTGCCGTTTTCCAGGTGGGCGATCTGTTATCTTTTGTGCGAGGGAGGGGGTGGGGTGTTTGGGGCTTGTGAGTTTTGTTTCTTTTTCTTTTTCATGTGGGGGCTGTTGATGTCTGTATTTCATGGCTAACTGGAAAAGACGAATATCAGAGTTGTATTGTACATGCATACTTTGACAGTAAAGTGAACCTTTGAACTATTGATTATCTGTAAGTCTAGGTAATGTGTCTGGTTTGGTTATTTAAAAGCTTTGCGTAGGTGGGTTGGAAGTGTGTATAGTTGTGACATTTTCCACAGGTTTCCTGACCAATAGCCAATAAAAATTCTGATTATCTCTTCCACAAAGCACACATGTACGGACGCAAATGTCTGTGCTGTACTTCTCTATGTCTCTATACCAGCGGTCTGACTGACATAACCCAAACTGGGATTGAAATGAAAACACAGGTTTTACCTCAAGTTTTTCTACTGCTTGCAGTTCACATTTAGCATGTGGTTTGTTTACATTGTAATGGGTAGTTACAATATCCAAAGTACCTTTACCATGGGGTGTATTGAATGTCATATCCTTCTAGGAATGAATGGAGGGTTGTAGTTATAAGGAGAGATCAAATGAACAAGGTTTATTCTCACTGGAACTGAGGAGGGCTGAGGAGTGCCCTTAGATTTTCTAAGATGGGAGAGTCTAAAAATGTTTGACATAGATTTAAGATGAAAAGGGAATAAAATCAAAGGAGATCTAAGATGTAGGTTTTTCACACTAAGGACAGTGGCTATGTGGAATGATCTGCCAGATACAATTACAAGATTTACAAGGCAGTTGGACAGGTAATTGTATAGGAAAGCAATAGAGGGCTTCAGACCCAATGCAGGCAAATAGTATTAATATGGATAGGTATCACAGTCCGCATTAAAGAATTAGGCCAAAGGGCCTGTTTTTGTGCTCTACGACTTTGACAGCGAAATGTTGAATAGGTTCTTGTTTTGGGAAACAATTTTACCACATGATTAAATTAGTGTTTGACCAGAAGGATGTTTTCTTTTTTTGTAATTTTATCCTCAAATGGACTGCCCAGTCTTCTTTTTCTTGTTTTAGGTTAGTTTAGTGGGGGGTTTTTTCCTCTGTTAATTATAAAAATTTCCAGTCTTTTTTTCCTGTATGAACTGCCAAGAGGAGTTGTGGTTCTTTGTTTACATGTAATAGTTCAATACAGCATTTATATGACTTTGACAGCATACGTATCCCTTTCGTTGTTTTGTACGCTTATGTATTTGATATAACTTCTCCTCTGATTTGTATTTATTCATTTTTTTAAAAAACAATAAAAAAAGATTGAAAATGAAAAATGAAAAAATTAGTGTTTGATGTGATAAAGCACTTTAGTTGAACTCACAGAAGTGTTATCAGAACAATTCTCCATTTGTATTTCCTTGACATGGAAAATATGGAAAAAGACAGGAAAATTAGTTAACAATACTGTGTGATAGACTTTGTTCTGGTTTTTTTCACTGTGATAGAAGTGAGAGCTTCATACTACAATGTGAACTCCTATTTCTTGGAAGAATATTTAGTTTTCTCTCAAATTTAAGGGGCAGGATGGAAGCATAATGTTATTACAGCACTGGTGACTCAGGTTCAATCCTGTCGCTGTATTTAAGGAGTTTGTACTTTATCCTCATGACTGTGTGGGTCTCCTGTTGCCTTCCACATTCCAATGATGTAGCGGTTAGTAGGTTAATTAGTCCCGTGGGTGTAATTGGGCATCGTGGACTCGCTGGGCCATAAGGGCCTGTTACCGTGTTGTATCTCTGAAATAAAAATAAAAAAATTATTTTACTCAATGGTGACCAGAAACTTAATTTTGACTATAACAAAGGATCAACAGTTTAATTTTTTTCTTTTGAGAAAATATAGTCAGGAGTGAATATGGAATTACATGAATGAGAACGCTTTAATCAGTTAAATAAATGGATGTTAAAATGGTGAAAGATGGCGGTCATTTTGGATGGAGAATAAGTTTTATCTTCATCCCTAACCATCTTCAAATTTTGAGATGGAAGGAGGCATTGCACCACTTTACATCACCTCCTGATTAGCACTTGAATAGCTGCTGAGGGAATTGGTGCATTTAACACTCCTTTTAAGTAAATAGTTGTGTTGTTGAATTCTGCAACTTGAAATGTACATCACAATTCCCATGATAAATACATTAAGTGAATATGGAATCATTACTCGTATGGAAAGGAGCTAATGCATAGCTGTTAAACTAGGAAATATTGACAGCTGACATAAAATTTAGCTCTCACTCATTGTTAATGTACATCTGTTAAAATTTCTAGTGATCATCATAGTGATTATTTCCTTTTAAATCATATTCTTAGATTATGCTGCAGATTTAAGACAGCTGTTGTGTCAGGTGGAGCCATCCAATGAAAGTCTGAAACGTGGTATCGAATTCACCAGCATTTTATTTTGAGTTGTTGCACCTTGAGCTATATATACACTCAGTGGCCACTGTTAAATAGAGTGTAGCCTTATTATGTGTATTTATGTTCAGTGGCCACTTTATTAGGTACAGGAGTGGAACCCAGCGTGGTCTTCTCTTCCTGTAGCCCATTCTCTTCAAGGCGTGACATGATGTGAGATTAGAGATGCTCTTCTGCACAACATTGTTGCAACACAATCACCCTCTTCCTTATGGCAATCAAGTGAGTTACAATCACCTTCCTGTCAGCTTGAATCAAGCTGGCCGTTCTCCTCTCACCTTTCTCATTAACAAGATGTATTTGCCCACAGAACTATTAATCACTGGATGTATTTCTTGTTTCTTGCACCATTCTTTGTAAACTCTAGAGACTGTTGTGCATGAAAATCCAGGAGATAGACAGTTTCTGAGATACTCAAACCACCCTGTCTAGCACCAGCAGTCATCCCACTGTCAAAGTCACTTACATCATATTTCATCTCCATTGGTCTGAATAATAACTGATCCTCTTGACCATGTCTACATGAGTGGTTGGTTGATTAGATGTTTGTATTAATAAGGAGGTATACAGGTGTACCTCATAAAGTGGTCACTGAGCGCAGCTGCATCATACATAGTGAAAGCTTTTAAAACAGTTAATTGATACTACTTTCTGTTTATGAACTGGAGAAAAGAAACATGACAACCACGGTACTACTAAATACCCCCCATGGCCCTGGTTCAGACCCACTTGGAGTACTGTGCTCAGTTCTGGTCACCTCACTACACTACACGAAAGATGGTGAAACTATAGAAAGGGTGCAGAGGAGATTTACAAGGATGTTGCCTGGATTGGGGAGCATGCTTTATGAGAATAGGTTGAGTGAACTTGGCCTTTTCTCCTTGGAGCGACAGAGGATGAGAGGTGACCTGATAGAGGTGTATAAGATGATGAGCGGCATTGATCGTGCGGATAGTCAGAGGCTTTTCCCCGGGGCTGAAATGGCTAGCATGAGAGGGTATAGTTTTAAGGTGCTTAGAAGTAGGTACAGAGGTGATGTCAGGGGTAAGTTTTTTATGCAGAGAGTGGTCAGTGCATGGAATAGGCTGTCAGCAATGGTGGTGGAGGTGAATATGGTCGGGTCTTTTAAGAGACTCCTGGGCAGGTACATGGAGCTCAGAAAAAGAGGGCTATGGATAACCCTAGGTAATTTCTAAAGTAAGTACATGTTTGGCACAGCATAGTGGGCCAAAGGGCCTGTATTGTGCTGTAGGTTTTCTACTTTTAAGCTTCTATGGCCATCATCTGCAAACACATTGCAGGTTAAATCATTTCTACATGTTACAGAAAGTTCAACCTGAAACATTCACCAGAAAACAGTGTATAATGCATATATGTCTGGTACAGCTTTTGTTCATTAGCCCACCATCTTCTTGTCATCTGATTAGGTTATGAGTAAGAGTAAAGAACAGTACTTACTTCCAGGTATCTATTTGAAGAGTCATCATCGGTAAAGTCATTGAGCACAGGAAAGCAGCATCCATTATCTGGGACCTCCACCACCCAGGACATGCTCTTTTCTTGTTGCTGCCATCAGGAACAGGGTATAGGACTTACATGACCAGGTTCAGGAACAGTTATTACCCCTCAACCATCAGGCTCTTGAACCAGATGGGATCACTTCACTCAACTTCATTTGCCCTATCATTGAGCTATGGATTCACTTTCAAGGGCACTTCCTGTCATGTTCTAGATATTTATTGCTTATTTATTTATTCACTTGTTTGTTTGTTTGTTTATTATTTTTCTTTCTTTCTTTTTCAGTTTGTTGTCTTTTGCACCCTGGTTGATTGCCAAAGTTGGCACAGTCTTTCATTGACTCTATTAAGGATTTAATAAGTATGCTCACAAGAAAATGAATTTCATAGTTGTATATAGTGACATATGTACTTCGATAATAAATTACTTTGAACTTTGAAAATCACCTGTCTCCTGTACCATAATTCTATCTGAGCATCTTAAGAGCTTTGCTTCAGAAAATCACGATGGCTGCTACACCATAAAACAAATACACAAAGATATACTTAAGTAACAGCAGTATACTGATCAAGGTTTCAGAAATGTGCTTCGCTTCATCTGCAGATTATCCCTGGTACAGAAAACTACAATAAATGCAACCTTTTTCCCTTTGGCATTGTCTCTCTAATTACGGATGCAGCATTTTACTCGGAGATTTAATAATGACGAAGCCGCAGGCTGCCTGCTCCCATGCTGATCTCTAAATCATCGCAGCTGGCTCCACAATTTATTTAGTAATTCCAGGGAATAAATGGCTACGATTGGAGTAGGGGACATAAAATGATCATAAATTCAGCTTAACCTTGACTGAGCTTCAGTTTAGTGTTATTGTGAAGTAGAATTTTTGGTGAGAACCTAGCCATAAATACATTGGCTCTGTGGAAATAAGCTAAAGGTTGGTTGTGCAATATGCAGCTGTCGGCCTCCAAATTAAAATGTAATAGTGGTCAAGGCCAGTGCACTACTAAGTTCCTAGTACATACTTGTGGAGGCAAAGGGATAGTTGGTGTTTTGGGCTGAACCCCTTCACCAAGACAGAGAGCTTAGAGACAGCCAGAACACGGAAGTGAGAGGGAGGAATGAGATGGAGGCTGGGGCTGATAAATGATGGGTGGAACCAGATGGGAGGTGAAGGGGGAGAAAGGTGGGATGATGATAGGCAAAGAGAGCCAGGTGGAAAAGGGTAAGGGATAGTATTAACTCAGAGGCTGGAACGTGATAGGTGGTTTTGTATATGAGAGGAGGGGTTGGAATTAGGCACTTGAGATCTAATGAGCCATGATGGAGACAAAGACTATTAGAAAACCATAAACACGAGATTCTGCAGATTCTTGAAACCTTGAGTAAAATACACAAAATGCTGCAGAAACTTAACAAATCAGGAGGGGAATATTGGTCAGGTCTTGATGAAAGCCTTTGGCTTGAAAGCAGCCTTCCTTTCTGAGCTTTATTTTAACTCCTGTTCCCACTCCCACAGCCACCCCAGCCTTCTCCATCGTCACAGTGAAGCCAAATGCAAACCAGAAGAAAAGCTGAGTGCAGTTTCATGATGCTGTTACAGACAGAGCATTATCCTAGACATTTGTTCTCACCCCTCCCTCTCTCCCCAAACAGAACTGGAATTAGATTCCACTGGTTCTTACCTTTTACCAAATCAGCTTCCACATCTAACATATTATCACTTCTGTCAGCTCTAATGGGATCCCACCAAGCAGTCAAATCCTCCCCTCTCCCCACCTCCCCCCTCCCCAAACTTGTGGACAATCTACAGTACAGTGCCCATTTCTCCCAGGTCCATTTATTTCCTGTTCAGGTTGGAAGAGGTGCACATGAATTTCTGTCTCACCTGGAAGGGTTGTTCACAACTTCCAATACTTCTTCTCCACATTACCAAGACTCATTACTCTTCCCACCATGATCCTTTCGCCCATCACCGACATGTGACCTTATTTTCCAAGTAACATCCTAAACTTGGGAAAGTTGCACAAGAAGTTGTAACAATCCGTGCACCTGACTGGCATAGAAATCGCGTGATAGTCATGATTTATAACTTGAAGTACAAGGTTGAATTTCTGCACTGGCACTATTTGACCTGGAAATCATCACAATTAGATGCCACTCTGGAAATAGCCTACTTTCATAATTAGAGAGCTAAGGGGGAAAAAAAACACAAGGTGAAAGAATTTTTAGATCTTGGTGTTTAACTTTATGCTAATTGGATTGTAGCAGCATTTCAACAGAGAGATGAATTTAAATAGTTGGAATCAATAGTGGTGGCTTAATTGCTTTAATGTTGATATACAGGTAGTTTATGTGTAAAAGATATCCGGATGATATAAGCGGGAGGTAAGTTGATTACGGTAGAGGTCTTCTGTAGCATCTGTGGGCAGGAATCACGAGGGCAGGGACTACCAACCCCGAGTCACCAGGGTCAGTGGTCTGTGTGAGCCTGGAAGCCCTAAGGTTAATGCTGGATGGAAGGAAGAGTGAGAAAGGGGGAGGTTTTGCTGTTGCTGTTTTGGTCTGTTGTTGTTGTTGCTGCTTCTGTTCTCTTGAACATCATGGGCACACTATGTTGATGCTGGAATGTGAGGTGACATTTGCAAGCTGCTTCCATCACATCCTTATTTGGGTTGGTTGACACATTCACTGTATGTTTCGATCTATGTGTGATAAGTTAGTCTGAATCTGAACATGCCTGCTGTTGAGTACAAATGTGATATGATGGAAATGCCCAGGCTATTCATAGATGTGGCCACGTATAAGCTGCTCTTTCAGTATGCATCCATGAGAAGGAATTGCTGGCAATTTTTACCTATAACTATATACTGGAGGAACACAGTGGGCAATGTTCCATCTAACTTTTCTTACAGCTGTACAGACCAACTGTTATTCTGAGCAGAAATGTTTACACGGTCTGAAAACTGCGCACTATTTTATAAAACATTATATAATTGTAGCGCGATATTAATACGCAACAGCCTCTCCGGACTCTGGATTGGGGTTTGCCAAACATTATGTGGATTTTCTGGTGTAGTCTGTTTTGTCATGTGCTTTTGTGATATCATTCTGGGGGAACGTTGTCTCATTTTTTAACTGCATTGCATTTGTGGTTTCTAAATGACAATAATCTGAATCTGAATCTGAAAAGATGCTGCAATTATACAGTTGGTTAAGTAGCATTAGTTGAGAGACAAACAACTTTAGTGTTTCAGAACAGATGATCTTTCATCAGAATTGAACAGTTAAGTGTTTCACTCATCACAGGAGCTGCTTGACACAGTGAATATTTCCTGCATTACATGTCTAATTGTGGACTACCAGCATCAATAGTATTTTGGTTTTGGTTCTTCACATTAAATTTTTTTTTTCTTTTGATGTAATGGAGATTTATAATCCTTTAAATTAATAAATAGCATGGACAAGTGAAACTTTGGTGGTGAAAAGTACAAACTTATCAAGAAATGTGAATTGAGCAACTTTTAATTCACAGTAATTAGCTTTATACTGCTACCATGGAAACAGGCTCAGGATGAAGTGCAGGGAAGTATGGCTAAAGGATTAAAATCTCAAGGAAGCCTATGAGTCATAAAAGCTTAAATGATCTTCCCTTATTACTTTAATGAAAAGTACATGTTATAAGGGGATAAAATCGGTGTGAAAGCAAGAACCACCTTGCAACTGTTTTCCTTGAATACTTTTCTAGATTTTTAAGCTTCTATGATGCCTAAGGAGAGACACGTTTATCATCAAATGTGACTTTGGACTGAACAACCTAACATTATGCATCATCTTTTGTATGCCCATCATCTGTTCCTCTCCAGAAGTCATACTGGGATATGCTTTAAGTCAGTGGTTCCCAATTGGGTAATAAGGATAAAGGTGGTAGTGGTGGGCGGCACTTGGTAGCAAGAGAGGTAGCTGAGGGATTATAGGCTTCATTTAAGAAATGTATTACTTAATATAAGCATCTGATCCTCAGTGCTTCAAAATTGATTACAATGATCACATCATCACCTTGTTTGTTGCTAACCTACCATTGTCAGACTTTGCTCAAAGCACTTCATAATTGTTAAAAAGCAATGTGAAGGTTCTTTATTTGGCATATCATGAGAAATCTGGACTGAAGAAATCGTGTTATTCCAGGCCTGGCCTGCACATTATTCCTGTTCACTACTGTAGTATAGTGTTAGCTAGTACGATTCCCATTTTCTTGTCCTGCAGTGACACAGTTCCTGTGAATTAGGATATGGTGTTCAATGGGGTAAAGTTCAGAATCTGTCCTCTCAATTAGTATTGACCACATTTCTCTAGCCCACTGCCTATCAGATATCACTGCCCCACTTTATGTACCTTCAGGCAGAGAGTCAGGTTTTCTCTGAGCTATGATGACATCATAACTTTCTCCTTTATTGATCACAGCACTTGAGGTTGGACTTAAACAATAGGGAATTGACCGTGGTCGTTAATCCATTAACAAAAATGCCAGAAACAGACCAAATGAAAAAGAAGTATAGACAGTACAATGTGGAGTATCTGAAATATGAATTCATACCAGCACCAAGCAACCAATAGCAGCCAATATATTTTTTGTGTGAAAAAGTTGTTTTTCAAATGAAGCAATGAAACTGACTAGACCCCTTTAACATTTGCAGAGGATACACTCTGATAAAGCAAACAAGACTTATTTTCAGTCACTTTGTGAAAACTTTCAGAAACGGAAAACACTTCAAAACTTGTTTGCCAGCACTTCGTGACAAAACAGTGTTGGTTTGCGTGCTCCATACAACATTTTATTTGCTCATTGCTAAATCTGGAAATCCCCATACAATTGCTGAAGAACTGATTCTGCCATTTGTAAGGGAGAATTATGAGTACAGTTTTGTTTTAGTCATCTTACCAAATAATTGCAGCGATTCCACTAAGCAACAACTATGTTCAAAGACAAATCGATAAAAATGTCTGAGAATGTGGAAGACTCATTGTGCAACATACTTATGAAACAGAATTTATTTTGCAGTTGGATGCGTCAACTTTGCCAGGCAACAAATCTTTGCTCCTTTGTTATGTTCACTTCATAAAAGATGAAAGCATGGTTCAAAAGTTGTTATTTGCAAGGGGTCTAGAAACAGATATGAAGGGGGAGTCAATATATTGGGAGCGATTTTTCAAAGAGAAGGACATTCCAAACACAAATGTTCTTGCTTATGCAACAGATCAATCACCATCAATGACAGGACACCACTGTGGGGTTACGACTTTCTTGTAAAAGCTGTACCTAACATTTTTACCATTCACTATGTAATTCTCTGACAACATTCTGTCACAAAAAACCTAAGTGATTGGCTGCACAAATCATTAAATACTGTTTTCACAGCAGTAAATAAAATCAAGTCATGATCTCTGTTCTTGAGAAGGATGAACAGTTTGAATGCTTGCTGTTGCATACAGAAGTCAGAGTGCCCTCAAAAGGAAACTGAGATATTTTTATGAGCTTTTTGAAACTGATAAAATTATTTAAAGACTCAAATGCTTCATTCAGTAATCAACTAAAGAATATTAGGCATGTTATTAAAAACAAAAACAGAAAATGCTGGCAGAACTCAGCAGGCCAGACAGCATCTATGGGAGGAGGTAGTGACGACGTTTCGGGCCGAAACCCTTCATCAGGAGTGAAGTAACATGGGATAGTCGAGGGGGGGATAAGAAGTGGGGGGGGAGGGATGAAGTAGAGAGCTGGGAAGTGATAGGCTGAAGGGAAATGGGCTGGGGGAAGGTGGAGAATTGTGGGAAATAGAAGAGAAAGAAAGGTAGGGCTGGGGGGGAGATTATAGTGATGGGGGGAAAAAGAGAGAGAAAGAGAACCAGACTAAAATTATAGATAGGGATGGGGTAAGGGGGGGTGTGTATGGTAAACTATGTATACCTGTCTGGGCACGCCCCTCTGCTGACTGCTCCTGTGGCTCCTCCCACAGACCCCTGTATAAAGGCGATTGGAGGTGCTGCTCCTCCCTCAGTCTCCAAGATGTCGTGGTCCCTTTTGCTGCTAATAAAAGCCTATCGTTCACCTCCCGTCTCCGAGAGTTATTGATGGTGCATCAGGGGGCAGGGGTATCAATGGAGGTCTGTGAGTTGAATGTTCATGCCGGCAGGTAGGAGGCTACCTAGGCGGGAGATAAGATATTGCTCCATCAACCTGCGTGTGGCCTCATCTTGACAGCAGAGGAGGCTGTGGACAGACATATCGTAGTGGGAGTGGTCTGTGGAATTGAAGTGTGTGGCCACAGGGAGATCCCGCCACTGCTGGAGGACTGAGCGCCGGTGTTCAGCGAAATGGTCTCCCAGTCTGCGACGGGTCTCCCCAATGTATAAATGGCCACATCGGGAGCACCGGATACAGTATATCACCCCAGTTGACTCGCAGGTGAAGTGGTGCCTCACCTGAAAGGACTGTCTGGGGCCTAGGATGGTGGTGAGGGAAGAAGTGTGGGGGCAGGTGTAGCACTTCTTCCGTTTGCAGGGATAAGTGCCTGGAGGGAGGTCGGTGGGGAGGGATGGGGGGGATGAATGGACAAGGGAGTCGCGTAGGGAGCAATCCCTGTGGAAAGCCAAGAGTGGGGGGCGGGAGGGGAAGATTGCTTAGGCATGTTATTACTTATTTGTTAGAATTATTCACAAAATTTAATGAAATCAATCTTCAATTGCAAGGAAATTATGTCAATCTTATCAAAGACAGATCTATCATCTCCAATTTTCTGTCCATGTTAACATTGTTTAAGTGCAACATTGGCCTTGAGACATTTTCCAATTTCCTAGTCTCTCTGAGTTGGAAGAGAAAGGAAGAATACCAAATGATGATTTTCAGTTTACCTTGGTGAGCTGCATAAAGACACATGCGAGAGATTTCTGGATCTTTTCTCGATCCAAGTTCCAGAATGGATAATAAATCAATATCTGAACCCTTGTAATGAGGAATTAAGAAACAGGATGGGGGAAGAACTGTCCTTGCTACAAAATGACTTTGAACTGAAGTCAAGGTTCAAAAAATCTTATCAAGGCTTTTGGTTGTAGGAAGAAATCTCTATTCTCTATCCTGCACCGTGGAAAAAGGTCAAAATATTCTTTATTGCCTTTCCAACATCATATTTAGAGGAGTGCGGTTTCAGTGCAGTCATCCAACTTCTTTCAAAGCAACAAAGCAGACTGCAAATTACTGAACGTGGGGATCTGAGACTCCTTCTGAGTGACATTCAGTATGATGTTGAGGAACTAATATCATTGCACCAAGCCCACCCGTCTCATTGAAAGATGAAAAACCACTGAAGAAGTGAATAGTTGGACTACTAATGTATGCTCAAAAATTGTTGATGGAAATAGTTTTTACTGTAATTAAAGAAATAATTTTATTTGTAGCTTTAAATGGATTTGAATAATTTTTGCAATTATTTGTCACTGTTTTGAATTTGCAATTCCTATTTTTCCTTAACTGTGCATCGTAAATCAATATTCTTTATAGTTTTTATGTAATGACTGGAAAGGGAGAGAAGGCACTGAGGATGTGGTTTAGAAGCCAAGGGGGCAGTAACCCAAAAATGTTTGGGAACCACTAGTTTAAGTTTTTTCCTTTCCAGCACATAAGAAAACAATTCATTCAACGAACCTTTCGCTGATGAGAGAAGAAAAAAACAGCCTGCCTTATCAAGCTTAGTTTTGAAAAAACGAGTTTGGAAGATATGAAAGAAATTGTTTCTGGCTTCCAAATCTGAAGAGGATTCAGTATTCTTCACGGGACTCTGGCACTATGGATCTGTGATAGTGATTGATAGTTTAGTCTCTAAGAAGTACTTCTTTTGTTCAATTTGTGCTACAAGGCTGTTCTTTCTCTTCTAAAATGTTTTTATTACAATTTGTGAATATGGGAGCCACGTCAATGGTCATCATTTTCTTTGCTTTCTGAAAGCTGCAAATCATTTGCAAGTGGCAAGTCTCTTGCTCGTGCCATGTGTTCTTGTCTGTGCATTTGCTTTCTACTTGACCTAAAACTGAATTAACAAATATTCAGTCCACCAATGCCTAATGTTGCATTAGCTTATCTGCTGCTGAAATGCTCATCTATGCCTTCATTACTTTTTGAAAATTAAGGTAATTTTTATTATTTTTATCAAATCTTTTAAGTCAGGCAGCATCTATGAAAAAGCAATATTGGGTCTTTGACCTGTGACATTAATTTTGTCTTTCATTCCACAGGTGCTGCCTGATGGAGTGTTTCTAAAATTTTGTGTGTTTATTCAAATATTCTCTTGGCTAGCTTGCCATCCTACACTCAGACTGAGTTCAGTTAACTTGAGCATACAGGAAGTCCTAATTGTCTTCCTATCTAGAGATGTCCATTGGGTGTCTATCCTTTAATTCTCAGTTTTCACAATGTTTTTGCATTCTATTGTGATCTCATTCATTCTTTTTTTGATCACCTAATCTGACCAATCTCTGTATTCCAGTTCTGGTGTTTTGCTGATCTCCAATTACGTCTAATTTTAACATCAATGTTTTTATTTGCTTAATAGTAATGCACTCAGTTCTTGAATTGCCTTCATAAGCTGCTCAGCCAGTTTCTCCTACTTTCAGAAAACACCCACTAATTGTGTGTTTTGACCCTAATGACATTATCTTCTTGGTAGCATTGTAGTTAATACAAAGCTCACTTCTTGGTCTCAATTTTTGCCTGATATTATGCATGGAGGTTGGACAAGAAGTTTCAGTTGCTTGGCATTAGAGATTAGGTAGTAAGTTACATTAGACATTGGCTTCGTGGGAGAAGCCAGAGAGTTGTAGTAGATGGTTGCCTCTCTGACTGGAGGCCTGTGACTAGTGGTGTCCTGCAAGGATTGGTGCTGGCTCCATTGTTGTTTCTCATCCATATCAATGATACAGATGATAATGTGGTTAATTGGATAAGCAAATTTGTGGATGGCACCAAGATTGTGAGTGTGGTGGACAGTGAAGAAGACTATCAAAGCTTGCAGTGGGATCTGGACCAGCTGGAAAAATAGGCTGAAAAATGGCAGATGGAGTTTAAAACAGACTAGTATATGATGTGGGACTTTGAGAGGACAAACCAGGGTAGGTCTTAAATGGGGAGCGGTAGAGCACTGAGTAGTGTATACAAAGTCAGTAATTCCTTGAAAGTGGTATCACAGGTAGACAGGGCCATATCTTTTAGCACATTGGCCTTCCATGATCAAAGTACTGAGTACAGGAGTTGGGATGTTATCTTGAAGTTGAATAACAGTTTGTTGAGGCCTAATTTGGGGTATTGTGTGCAGTTTTGGTTATCGACCTACAGGAAAGATGTAAACAAGACTGAAAGCATGCAGAGAAAATTTACAAGGATGTTGGCAGGAATTGAGGACCTGAGTTATAGAGAAAGGTTGAATAGGTTAGGACTTCATTCCCTAGAACATCGAAGAATGAGAGGAGATTTGATAGGAGTATACAAAATTGTGAAGGGTATAGATAGGGTAAATTCAAGCAGGCTTTTTCCACTGAAATTGGGTGAGACTACCGCTAGAGGTCATGGGTTAAAGGTGAAAGGTGAAATGTTTAAGAGGAACATGAAGAGAAACTTCTTCACTCAGAAAGTGGTAAGAGCGTGAAAAGCTGCCAGCAGAAGTGGTGGATCTGGGTTCGATTTCAACATTTAAGAGAAATTTGGATGGATTGGAGACGTATAGAGGGCTGTGGTGCAGGTGGATGGGACAAGTCAGATTAGTAGTTCAGCACGGACTAGATGGGCTGAAGAGCCTGTTCCTGTGCTGTAGTACTCTATTAGTACTCTGTAGTACTCTAAATTCTAGTGCTATGAATTTGAAGCAGCTCGGGCAGTTCATCTTTGTTCGAAGTGTGATCTAGTTGTGAAAGTCAGACGAGAGATTTTGAAACCAAATCTAATTTGGTTGAAGATGCTTCCAGTGGTTGTTGCCATGTCCAAAAGGCTACTATTTGTGCAACTTGTCTGGAAATTCCATGTGGTCAAGTTTATGCTATTCTATGACATTCCTGGACAAGTTTGGCTGAATTTTCTCAATATGTTTTGTTCAAATTAAATATAAATTTCTATGGGTCTTTTTTATTTATTACCTCTAACTGAAGAGTATAATTTTGAATTGTAATGATTAGATAAAATCAAGTGGTCAGTTGTATGGATTGCATCTCATATGTAACATTGAATGGAAATTACAATACTTGAATTTGAGAAAAGATCTTGTACAGTGAATTAGAAGCTGAGTTTTAACCTGTTTGATTTTATATTGCGTCATGTCAAGCAATGTAAAGTTTTAGTTTCCTCACACATTTCATTCTTTCATCAATGCTGGCCTGATCAGACCTTGAAAATGATATTTACCTTTCTTGATCCTAATTTAGATTAAGCTCCTTGAGCTACAATTCAATGTCTAGTAGTTTTAGTTGGAGCCAGATAATGGGATGTTGTGTTTGAAATGATGCCCTTGAATCTGCTTTCTCAGGAGTTCCTGTTCCCCTCTCCCCCTCCCGAAGCCAAATCCCTATTTCACTTTCCCTTTAGTCCACCAAAGGCATATTTACTCTTTACTGATTGGTGTAAGATGGTACCTGTGATGCTTCTGAGAAAAGTGAATTCTGACAAGGAAGTAGATGAAAATGGCATTGTTATCTTGAAGTCTGTTAGTCTGACTTGTGGACTTTACTGACACAGATATACATTCATAACAAAATCTGGACGGGGCAGTTAAAACCTGGTTATTTTACTATTTCTTAACGTACAATTTGCTTTAAATTGAGTAATCTGAGATCACTCAACGTGGAAAGTAAAAGATAACCAATATGCAACCCTTCTAATTAGCTTTCTCTTGGTTGTGAGTACATCGTAAACTGTAACAAGGTCTCTTAGGACTGCTTCTGCTGCCAAGAACTTCAGCGGTTCATTCTAATTAACTACATTCAGTCGTCAAATTTTAGATTTATTATCACAAGTCTATCTATTATCCATAGATATACTTGTAACTGATTGCTGGTCTAGCATTTCAAATGATCAGGTTCTAACTACATTTTTCAAAGTCCATCCTGTAATGACCTTTTACTACGTACCCTGCCCCCCCCCCCCCCGCCCGGTTAACCCCTCTCATTCCTCTTCCTCTCCCATTTGTATCTGGGGTTGCTGCCTCCAGTTCAGGACATTGTTACAAACAGCACAGAAACATAGAAAACCTACAGCACAATACAGGCCCTTCGGCCCACAAAGTTGTGCCAAACATGTCCTTACCTCAGAAATTACTAGGCTTACCAGTTCTGGATCCACAAAGCAATGTCCCCTTGGATCCCATGCCTCCTTACTTTCTCAATAAACCTTGCATGGGGTACCTTATCAAATGCCTTGCTGAAATCCACATCCACTACATCTACTGCTCTTCCTTCATCAATGTGTTTAGTCACATCCTCAAAAAATTCAATCAGGCTCGTAAGGCATGACCTGCCTTTGACAAAGCCATGCTGACTATTCCTAATTATATTATGCCTCTCCAAATGTTCATAAATCCTGCCTCTCAGGATCTTCTCCATCAACTTACCAACTACTGAGGTAAGACTCACTGGTCTATAATTTCCTGGGCTATCTCTACTTCCTTTCTTGAATAAAGGAACAACATCCACAACCCTCCTGTCCTCCAGAACCTCTCCCGTCCCCATTGATGATGCAAAGATCATCACCAGAGGCTCAGCAATCTCCTCCCTCGCCTCCCACAGTAGCCTGGGGTACATTTCATCCCGTCCCCATGACTTATCCAACTTGATGCTTTCCAAAAGCTCCAGCACATCCTCTTTCTTAATATCTACCTGCTCAAGCTTTTCAGACTGCTGCAAGTCATCACTACAATCATTAAGATCCTTTTCCAGCAATGACACTTTAAGTGTAAATAATGAGTTTTCACTTCAAAGCTAATTGGTAACATAGTTGTACTGTTGTATTGCTGAAGTCATTTGGAAAGCCAGTAATCAGGAATTTTTCTAATGAGTATTGGAAAAATACATATAAATAAACTAACAGTGAGCAGACATATTTCTTTCCAAGTCTTCATGGGATCTGTCTGCTCCATATTAATGCATTTTTCCACTTATATCAGTACACCTACTTGTTTTTCAAATGTTCACAGGGCTTTTGGCTCCTCTAATATGTATGGAAGTCTATCAGTTGCAACCTGTCAAAAATCTTACTGAACTCCATGTATACTGATCTGCTTTAATCAATTTTCTTAGTTGTATCCTCCAAAAACTCAGGTCAAATTTGTGAGATTTGATCTTCTCACCATAAGACCATACTGACCTCGCAATCAGTCCTTACGAACCTGTCCTCTCCTTTAGAATCTCCTCCAACACTGATGTTAAGGCTCACTGACCTGTAGTTTCCAGGTCTTTCTCTATCGTCCGTTTTGAACAATAGTATAACACTTACTGTGCTTCAGCCCTCTGATGGCTTACTCTGGCAAATAAAGATGCAAAAATCTCTGGCTCAGCCTCAGCAATCTCAGCCCTTGCTTTCCTTAGAAACCTGGGATGAAACCCAATTGACCTTGAGGATTAATCCCTTCTAATAGACACTCATATTTCTAACTCTTTCTCTTTCCTGTTTCAAATATACTCCAGAATGTTAGTTTGCCTCTTTTGTAACTCTTCAGCCTTTGCTTCCTTCTGTCTGCTAAGTACCATTGGAAAGTATTCATTTCTGACCTCCTGGCTCCACACCTGGGTTAACTCCTTTGGTCCTTGAAGATATCTTTCCTTAGCTATCTTCAAAGATTTTAGGATTCCTTTTAATCCCACTTGTCACTATCTTTTTCATGGTCCCCTTTTCCCATTCTAATTTCTTTCTTTAGTTCTCTCCCATATTCCTCCTTTTTCTTGATCAAACCTTCAACACCTTCAATTTCCTTTGTTACCAATATTCCCTTGTTATCCTAGTTTCTTATTCATGTGGGGACATGCTAGCTCTAAACTCTTACCGTCACATTTTAACCTTCTGCTATTTATTATTTGTGGCTTCCCTTCAAGTAGCTGCTCCCAATCTACTTCTGCTACATCCTGTTTTACACTATTGAAATATGCCTTCCCCAATCTAGGCATTTTATGTTCAGGATTAGCATTTTCCTTGAAGCTTATCAGGCTATAGTTACTGCCCCAAAGGGTTCCTCCACAGCTATGTCTATCACTTGCCCAATCTCATTCTTTCAGATAAAATCTGTACAGCACCTTCCCTAATATCTATATAATCTCTACATACTGCTTCAGAAAGCCCTTCCAGATGCATTTCATGAATTCCATCCCAACCAAGCCATATTCTCTAAGGCAATCCCTGTCAAGTTTGGGAAATTTTAAATCCTCCACTACTACAACCCTCTTGCTTTTCTTCTTTAGGAAGTTAAGCCAAACAACACCTTACCCTTTGCTGACATTGATGTATTGTTGCCTTGGTACTTGGGGTTGGAAGAATGTGTAATGATGGGGAAAAGTTAACATTTTGCCTTATTTCATCAGTTTCCTCCAGATACTATGTTAGGAATTCCTGTTTGCTTAATCGTTCAAACTGTTTCTCCAATTTGTATTAACGTGGGTGCCTTATTTTGTTTTTTTTTTAGCTGTGTGGAATTTATAGCTAAGGAAGGAAAGAGCCTGAAGGAGCTGTACCTGGTATCCTGTAAGATCACTGATTACGGTGCGTATGCTGCTGTTTATCACTTCTGCCTTTGAGATATGCCTGTGTCTGCAAACCTGAGATTATAAGGTCATCTAATATGTACAGGGCATTGAGGCCTCTCAAGTGTATTCATAAAAAGCTGATGCATACTGTACTGTGCAAAAATCTTAGGTGCATGTGAAAAATTCTGTAAAGTAAAGATGCTTTTAAAAATGATGAAATGAAAAGTTTCTAAATATCAAAAAAATTATAATAGAGTATTATACAGTAAAAAAACTAAATCAAGTCAATATTTGGTGTGACCACCCTCTGCCTTTAAAACGGCATCAATTTTCTTGTGTACACTGCCAAGCAGTTTTATAAGAAATTTGCCTGGTAGGTTGTTCCAAGCATCTTGGAGAAGTTACCAGAGTTCTTTTGCTGACTTTGGACCTATCGTTTGCTTCTGTCTCTCCAGGTAATCTCACACAAACTTGCTGATGTTGAGATCAGAGCTCAGTGGAAGCCATACCATCTGAAACCATATAAAAAATCTAGGGTGCCTCAGTCTTTTGTACAGTATTTTGTTGAAGTAATAGTTTTTAAATCTTCACAATGGTCAATCATTTTAGGTTCAATTGTGAATCCGTGGAAACTTTTACATAGTTACCAAAAGTTAGACCATTGAAGTATTGAAAGTAAGCAATTTTAAATGATAGCAACAGATTTAGCAAGTTGTTTTTGAAATATTCCCTTCATATTCAAAATCGGAACAGGTATTTTTGTATATGAATCTCTTTTTTATTACAGTACTGCATTTTTGCAAACATTTAAATATTATAATCAGTGTTGCCATGATAAAAAAAGGTTTAAGTTAGTTCAGTATTAATATTTGAAATACAGAAGTTACCAGGAGCCAATATGTATGAGAGATTTTTCTACTCTGATCAGTTCTACTGGCTTGTAAAGTTGTCATGAAAGTGTGTACTTTAACGCTAGGTTATTTACGATGTAAAACGTATTGGGGGTACTTTGGCTTCATTTTGCCCCAACCTTGTCATCTCAGATTGGAGTTGGAACAAATCATTCCCAACCCCCTAGCTCTATCTACGACAAGGAATTTATTAGTGCTATAAAAATATTTGCTTTTTTTCATCTTATTTTCCTTTTTATACGATCGTTGTTTATAATGTTCATAATTTTTTAGTGAAGTTTATATGACTTTATTGATGATGAATCCTTGGGTATTCTGCTTATTTAAATTAGATTTTATTTATTTTGTGCATTTTTCATAGTTTGTTCTGTTATAGTCTGTAACTGCTCACTCACTGGTTGCTCAGTTACGTTGGATTAGACTCCACAAAACTTGAAGTAAGGAAGAAAGGGTGATGCGTCATGTCTCGGTCTGCAGCGGAGATTCATATAACCGATGACAGGATGTGTATTAGATGATCCAAGGCAGAATGGCTCACTGAACAATTTAGGTAACGACTGACAAGGTGCTTCCTGGCAGTGGCTGCTTTTATGAAGGACAAAGAGGCCTGGGTTTCAAGGGCAGTCTTGCTGTCTGTTTAGAAGGCTTCTGTAACTGTATATAGTTAAACCAATGTAAATGTGAATGTTATACTCATACTTACTGTATCACTGTCTGCTGCAATCATAAGAGAAATATAATATATTGTCATCATCAATCTAGTTCCAAGAGAGTCAAATGTTGAGCAATTGAGTAGTTTTTTATTGATGGAATAATGAGGCTTAAGACATTCAGGACCTCCGCACAGGTACTTCAGACTTCAGGCTAGACATTACCACCTCCTGCATTCCGATGTTTGATGAATGTTCTTTGTGACACGTTGCCTTGAAATTGGATTATATTGCATTCATTCTGGTATGTTGTGATAAGTAAAAATCTGTTTGCAAAGAAAAACTGCGGATTTACAGCAAGCTGCACAAAGTCTGCACTTTTTCCATACATCTAAAAAGCTAAAATATGGATGGATGCTCATTCAGGTAGGTGTGCCCTGTGGATCATGCAGGCCGGTTGTCCAGCAGCATTGTTGTGGGGCCTCCTTCACCATTACTCAGTGCAGACTTGCCCAAGGAGGCCACAGGCTTGGCAGTCTTTCCACTGGGTAGGATGTCTGTCCTTGGCTTTCCCTTCTCTCTGTGGCCCACTTCCTCCTTTGGTCATGGCTCTTCAATACACTTCCCCCTTCCCTGTTTGCAATCCTATCACCACTTCAATAAATTGCCATCTTACTTACCTCCACCCCACACTTATATTCCACCCCCTTCCTTCTATTTAGATACCATCCAATCTAGTCCCCTTCAGCTGAGCACCACAAACCTCCCCCCCCCCCACCCTCTCACTGTCTCCTGATGCTAATGTCCTGACCCTACCCTTTACCTCTCAAATCTGGTTGCAGACCTTGTGTATGATGTATGACAGAGAACCTGAAAGACAGATCTTTCACCTTTTAGTGAGCCTCTTCAGGGATAGTAATTCACAGGCCATTCTGCATGATGTATTTTGTGGTAGTGAGCCCTCAGAAAAAGATCATTTATTGCTCCACTGCTTACTTCCCCATTAATACACTGTATAATTTCTAGGTGCATAACTCCTGCAGTAGTAGTATTTCTCTAATTTGCTTTTTAACAGAGATGCCCATCATATTAATTTATCTTATCCACTTGTTTTCCAGTTTAGAAAATAAATGATGGCTCTGAGCCTATTAATTGTGAGTCATTGCAACTATTTCATGTTTTCTCCAACAGCATTTACATAATTTTGATTAACATAAAGTAGACTCATTCATGTTCCCTGGTTCACTTGGTCCAAACATGTCGTCATCTAAACAAGTCATTATTCAAAATCTAGTAATCTGTCTATCTGTTGTTAATCTGCTATTAATAATTTCAAATAACTATACTGTAAATAATTTGATCCAGGGCCTCATTAAGTGGTAGATTTTGAACAAAGACAATGTTATTCTAGTTAACTTTATAACTAGCAACACATAAAATGCTGGAGGAACACAAGTCAAAATGCTGGAGGGATTTGCTGAGTTCCTCCAGCATTTTGTGTACTTTGCTCAGATTACCAGCATCTGCACAATCTCTTGAGTTTGTAATTTTATAACCAATTTTGTTTAACTCTTGTGTGTGTTGCTTTGTTTAGCACGTGAATTGCTTTGTGTAATGTGTGTTCCTTTGTTTAATGTGTGTGTGTTGCTTTGTGTAATGTGTGTGTGTTGCTTTGTTTTACGTGTGTATTCCTTTGTTTAACAAGTTTGTGTTGCTTTGTTCAGTGTGTGTGTTACTTTGTTCAGTGTGTGTGTTACTTTGTTTAATGTGTGTGTTGCTTTGTTTAATGTGTGTGTTGCTTTGTTTAATGTTTGTGTTACTTTGTTTAACTTGTGTGTGTGTTGTGTGTGGCTTTGATTAACATATGTGTTGCATTGTTTAACACTTGTTGAGAATGCATCATTGGTTGTAACAACATTTGGTGTGCAATTGCAGTGGAGAGGGAGTTTACAACTATTTCACTGAAAAGGTTTGGAAAATATAGTCCAAAGAGATTATGGTTGTTTTAATTTTTATTCCTTGGACTAATATGCAAAGTAAGGACATAAAAATGAGGCAGGGAAAATGTCCCTCAGGCTTGCTGCAGCATTTAAGAAGATTGGGGCGGATTTTATCTTGGTCTTAACTGTAACGTTCTATGTTCAATGCTCTATGTTAACTCCAATTTCCTGCCTGTTCATTAGGGCTTTTTACTCCCCTATAGACCAGAAGTCTGTCTATCTCAGCCATGAATCCTCATCTCTCTGGAGTCAAACATTTCAACAATTAAGAATCCTCTGAGAGAGCATTACAGAGTTGAATTTGGCAATGTCACTGATTAAGTACAGCGACAAGATTAAATTATTTTTAGTTTCTCATTTCCACAATGTTAAAAATGAGACACTGACAAAGGGAAAATAATCTTTATGGTCAGCAAATTTAACCATTATTCAACTTAATTTAATACAGTGAAGTTCATAATTATTATAACATTCTCTTATATATCTGCTCCCCATCAAATCAGAATTTATCATTTTGTGATAGTAATGTTGAGTGTTCAGTTGAAACTATCATTCATTATTTATTAGTTTTATAAATCACATTTTGCATCTTCCCCAGCCTTGTGTTTAAGAATTACAATTTTATGGAGAAGAACAAGAAACACTGCTTCTTCTTCATGCCTAGCATAAAATCAGGATTTAACAAATTTGACCTTTCCATATCCAATGGGCATGTTCAAGGACTTTTTTCTTTAAAGTCTTTGTACATACCCAAAACCAATCCCACCTTTCCAAAGTGACAGTTGTTTCTAAACAACTTATTACATTCATGGATGATTCTCTTTGTGATCATAACCTTCTCAAGTTGTGCACAGATTTTGATAGGATTTTTTGTGTCATCTTCCTCCAAATATTTTAGAATCAGGTTTATCACCACCGGCATTTGTCGTGAAATTTAATTTAGTGGCAGCAGTTCAATGCAATACATAATTAGAGAAGAAAAAAATAATAAATGAACAAGTAAATCAATTACAGTATATATGTATATTGAATAGATTAAAAATCATGCAAAAACAGAAATGATACATATTTAAAAAGTGAGGTAGCATTCACAGGCTCAATGCCTATTTAGGAATCGATGGCGAGGGGGAGAGGCTGTTCCTGAATCGCTGAGTGTGTGCCTTCAGGCTTCTGTACCTCCAAACTGATGGTAACAGTGAGAAAAAGGCATGCCCTGGGTGCTGGGGGTCCTTAATAATGGACGCTGACTTTCTGAGATACTGCTCCTTGAAGATGTCCTGGGTAATTTATAGGCTAGTACCCAAGATGGAGCTGACTAGATTTACAACCCTCTGCAGCTTCTTTCGGTCCTGTGCATTAGCTCCACACACCCCCCTCCCCCCCCCCCCCACCTCCATTCCATATAGTGATGCAGCCTGTCAGAGGTATATTTGTGTAGTGTTTTTGAGTGTTTTTCTTGACATACCAAATCTCCTCAAACTCCTAATGAAGTATAGTTGCTGTCTTGCCTTCTTTATATGTTGGGACCAGGTTAGGTCCTCAGAGATCTTGACACCCAGGGACTTGAAGCTGCTCACTCTCTCCACTTCTGATCCCTCTATGAGGATTGGCATGTGTTCCTTTGTCTTACCCTTCCTGAAGTCCACAGTAAGCTCTTTCGTCTTACTGACGTTGAGTGCAAGGTTGTTGCTGCAATACCATTCCACTGGTTGGTATATCTCAGTCCTGTACCCCCTCTTGTCTCCATTGGAGATTCTCTCAACAATGGATGTATCATCAGCAAATTTATAGATGGTATTTGAGCTATGCTTTGCCACACAGTCGTGGGTATAGAGAGAGTAGAGCAGTGGGCTAAGCACACACCCATGAGGTGCACCAGTGTTGATTGTCAGCGAGGAGGATATATTATCACCATTCCGCACAGATTGTGGTCTTCCAGTTAGGAAGTCAAGGATCCATTTGCAGAAGGAGGTACAGAGGCCCAGGTTCTGTAACTTATCAATCAGGATTTTGGGAATGATGGTGTTAACTGCTGAGCTATAGTTGGTGAACAGCATCCTGACAAAGGTGTTTGTATTGTCCGGGTGGTCTAAGACCAATTACCAAATACAGGATCTACAGTTTTTCCTGATGTTGTCATGAGTGAATTAAGCTAATAGACTCTTATAGAGTGAGAGAGAAGCTGCCAAGGGAACTTTCTAACGATAACTAAATAAATAAGGATGCAACCAGAATATTTCTCATTTTATCCAGCAAGATCCTAGTCTGGTTCCATCCTTGGTCACATGTACCAAGATACAGTCAAAAGCTGATTTGTATGCCATCCATATAGATAATTTCAAAACATAAGTACACCAACGTAGTACAATAGCAGACTGCAGAATGTCGTGTGACATTATATTCTGTAAGATGGTGGCGTGTTCAGACACAGTGGCCTCTCAGGGGCCAACCAAAGGAGTTTTTTTTGTTAAATGTCCTCTTTACAATCGCAAGACAATGCTGGACTGTATGAACTTTGGATACTGCTGGTCTACCCAATCAGCGAGCTACTCGCTGATTGGAGTAATTGGACTGGGTGTTGGAGGAGATATACTAGGCTTGGAGGAGCTGGAGTGCATACAGACTATATTGCTGCCTACTACAGGAATGCATCGAAGGCATTGGAGTTGGTGCACAAAGGCGGCATGCTGCGTAACCCTGGGTGATTGTCCTTTTGCGATCGCAAGTCCCTGTTAGATTTTGTTAATGTAAGATGCCGCAGGCTTTTTTCCTTTGTTTGGTGATGTGACAGAAAGCAGGGGAGCTGCATGGCCTTGGTTGTGGTGAGGACAAGGCCTCGAGCCGTGGGTTTTCCTGCTGCTGCATTGCAGGAGGGGAGATATCAGACGGGGTCTAATGTGGCATTTGTGCTCAGTAGGTGGCTGGCCTCTCCTGCCAGTGCTGCCCTCCAGTGTTCGATCAGTGGAATGTCAGTCTGGATTGCGTACTGCCAGGAACTGCACCATCAATTTGTGGAACATGTCATTTAGAGACTTGGGCTACATGTATGCTTTTTTGTGTGATTTTGTGGGTGCTCATTATTTTGAATGTGTTGTGTATGTTTTTACACCTTGGCCCCAGTGGAACGTTGTCTCATTCAGCTGTATTCATGTATGGTATGATAATTAAACTTGAATAAACACCAGAAATTCTGCAGATGCTGGAAATCCAAAGTTACGCACACTAAATGTGGAGGAGCTCAGCAGGTCAGACAGCATCTATGAAATGAATGGGTATTAATGTTTTGGACCAAGCCCCACCTTCTAGAGAAGGAACAGGGAAGACCCCAGATTAAAAAGATGAGGGGAGGGGAAGGAGGCAAACCGGAAGATGCTAGGTAGGATGGGAAGGTACAGAGCTGGAGAAGAAAGAATTTGATAGGAGAGAAGAGTGGTCCATAGGAGAAAGGAAAGGAGGTGAGGACCCGAGAGAAGAGATAGGTGGGTGAGAAGAGGTAAGAGGCTGGAGTGGGGAATAGAAGAAGAGGGGAGGGACACTGGACACAATAGACGACCCCAGCAGTTTCGCAGGTGAAGTGTTGCCTCAAGTGGAAGGTCTGTTTGGGGCCCTGCATGGAGGTGAGGGAGGAGGTGTATAAGCTGGTGTAGCACTTACGCAGGTAGGAATAAGTGCGGGGAGAGAGATTAGTGGAGAGGGACGAATAGCCAAGGGAATCGCAGAGGGAACGATCCCTGCAGAAAGCAGAATGACATTTACAGAGAAGGTGCAGTACAGGTTCACAAGAAAGGTGCAAGGGCCACAATGAGGTAGATGGAGATCTAGAGTTTATATTTAGCATACAGAAGGTGGGAAGAAGCTGTCCTTGAGCCTTGTGGTATGTGTTTTTCTTCTGCCCAATAGAAAAGGGAAGAAGCCAGAATGACCTGAGTGAGAGGAGTCTTTGATTTTGTTGGCTGATTTCCCAAGGCAGTGAGAAGTGTCAATAGAGGGCAGGCTGATTCTTGTGATGCACTGCGCTGAGTCCACAAGTCTCTGCAATTTCTTGCAGCCTTGGGCAGAGCAATTGCCATACTATGAGTCATCTGGATTAGATGATTTCTAAAACCCATCTCTGAAAGTAGGTGAGGGTCAATGGGAACAAGCTCAATTTCCTTAACCTTCTGAGGGAGAAGCAGCACTGGTGTGCTTTCAGGGCTATAGCATCTACATGTTTAAACCAGGACAAGCTATTTACATCTAGGAATTTGTGGCTCACAACTATCTCAGAATCAGGTTTATTATCACCGGCATGTGTCGTGAAATTTGTTAACTTAGCAGCAGCAGTTCAATGCAATACATAATACAGAAGAAAAAAACAAAATTAAATAATAATAAATACATAAATAAATCAATTACAGTATACATATATTGAATAGATTAAAAATTGTGCAAAAACCGGAAATAATATATACTAAAAAAGTGAGGTAGTGTCCAAGGGTTCAATGTCCATTTAGGAATCAGATGGCAGAGGGGAAGAAGCTGTTTCTGAATCGCTGAGTGTGTGCCTTCAGGCCTGATGGTAACAGTGAGAAAAGGGCATGCCTTGGGTGCTGTAGGTCCTTATGAATGGACACTGCCTTTCTGAGACACTGTTCCTTGAAGATGTCCTGAGGACTTTGTAGGCTAGTACCCAAGCTGGAGCTGACTAAACTTACATCTCTTTGCAGCTTCTTTTGGTCCTCGTACCAGAGAGTGATGCAACTTGTCAGAATGCTCTGCATGGTTTTTGAGTGTATTTGTTGACATACTAAATCACTTCAAACTCCCAATGAAATATAGCTGCTGTCTTGCCTTCTTTATAACTGCATTGATATGTTGGGACCGGGTTAGATTCTCAGAGATCTTGACACCCAGGAACTTGAAACTGCTCACTCTCTCCACTTCTGATCCCTCTATGAGGATTGGTATGTGTTCCGTCATTCTACCCTTCCTGAAGTCCACAATCAGCTCTTACTGACGTTGAGTGCCACGTTGTTGCTGTGGCACCAGTCCACTAGTTGGCATATCTCGCTCCTGTACGCCCTCTCATCACCATCTGAGATTCTACCAAGAATGGTTGTATCGTCAGCAAATTTTAAGATGGTATTTGAGCTATGCCTAACCACACAGTAATGTGTATATAGAGAGTAGAGCAGTGGGCTAAGCACACACACCTGAGGTGCACTAGTGTTGATTGTCAACAAGGAGAAGATGTTATCACCAATCCACAGAGATTATGCTCTTCTGGTTAGTAAGTCGAGGATCCAGTTGCAGAGGGAGGTACAGAGGCCCAGGTTCTGCAACTTCTCAATCAGGAATGACTGCATTGCCATAGATATGTATCAGGGGAGGGAACTCAGCACCACTTCCTGAAGTCAGTAAGCTCTTTAGCTGATATTGAGGGAAAGGTTGTTGTTTTCACAAGATGCCACAAGGTTTTCCATTTCCTTCTTGTACTCTTTCTCATTGTTATTTGAGATTTGGCCCGTCGTGCTGGTGTCACCTACAAACTTGCAGATGGATTTGTGCAGAATCTGGACACAGAGTTACGGTGTATTTAATGATACACCTCAACCTCTGCCTCACTCAACCCCTATGATTTCAGTGCAGTTTCAATTGTTTGACTGACAATCAGTGACATGTAAGCAAAAATTTAATCCAACTAATTG
Organism: Hemitrygon akajei; assembly: GCF_048418815.1. Lineage (NCBI taxonomy): Eukaryota > Metazoa > Chordata > Chondrichthyes > Myliobatiformes > Dasyatidae > Hemitrygon > Hemitrygon akajei. The sequence continues at coordinate 21,014,614 of NC_133125.1, read as the reverse complement.
TTGGGAAGTCCTACCCCATTGTTTGTGGATCCAGTCATAAATTTGTCCTATAGCTTATGGCTTCTTTGGCAACAGAGGATAAATACAGCTATTTACACCTTTGGTGTCAGTGGTGACCCTGAGATACCTTTCACTGTACAAGTCCAACTATCCTGAATCAGAAACCCAACATTGCTGTCTTGTGATCTTGATCCAGATCTAATATCAACAACTATGACCTTTATGTTACATCAATGATGAACATCAGGACATTGATGTTGTAATGAAGGATCTCAGCCTAAAACGTCAGCTCTTTATTCTTCCCTTTAAATGCTGCCTGACCTGTTGAGTTGCTCCAGCATTTTGTGTGTGTTGTTCTGGATTTCCAACGTTCTTGTATTTATGTTATATCACTTAGAGGTGCATTATAAATAGAAGGAGGGAGACAGTAAAATGAGAGACGTACAGTCGATAGGTAGAGCAAGTAAGCAAACATAAGGGAGTGAAAATACAATAAAGTAAAAGAGTTAGAATTAGAAGTCTGTGCAATGGAAAAAATGAGACGTTTCATTAGAGAGGTAGTATTGTTGTGTGGTTACCCACCATTTGGAATCTGTGATAAGAATAATAAAAATGTGTGATGTAGAAAATAGGCATTTATACATACAGTCGACACTGTTGTGTATTTAATATTTAAGTAATGTTTGAGTAATCTTGTGTATGTTCATTTATATAGGTTCATTTAGCATTCCTGTTTGCTTAAATAATTCATTATGTGTTTTTATATATATATATACATAAATTGCATACATCATCATATATCATATGTGGGTGCTTCATTTAATGTATACACAAAGTTAGACCCACATTTCAGACTACTATGTCTTCCTTTGATTTAGTTTAATGTTTTGAAGGTACTAAACATAACAGATACCATGTGATACAACAGGTAATGGTCATTGGAAAGAGTGAAAGGAATAAGACAAGAGGAGTCAAAGATGAAGGGAGATTTGCATAATGAAAGCAATTAAACACAAGGATAAATTAAGTTACTCATAAATTTTCAATTGAATTACAGTGATAATCTGAAACCCAGTAGTAAGTTCACTGGACACTTTCAGTGCCATATTGCAAATATTTTAAATGCTCCAGGCACATAATTTTTTTAATATATGTTGGTGTTGCTGTTGTGTTTGTATGGAGAGGCAGAGGTCCGTGAGAAAAATTGGTATATGAATCCTGCTGTCTTTCTGGGTTACTTTTATTAATTGCAGAAATACTGTCTGCAGTCAAAGTAGAAAAATTGCAAATGCTGGTGGAATAAAATAAAATACTAGGAATACAATCAGTTTGCCATCTTCTGATTGGAGCAAAGCCAGGAGGAGACCTGTGGAGATGACCTTTTGGCAATGAATTCTAATGAGAGTCTTCATCCACAATAGTAACTGCCCATGCTCAGTATGGTTGTTGAGAGACCGACATTTAATTCCATTTCCAAATATTACATCGTGGGACTCATAGTCCCATGGGAGGAGTCCGTGGCTGAAGCATATGAGCACAAGATGCTATACTATGCAGATCCAGCAGATGAAGTGTAGCGACAGGGCTGGAAAACCACAGTTTGTCCTGTGGAAGTGGGTTGTAGGTCATTTATAGCCACATCCACCATCAAATTGCTGAAGGAGCTAGGAATCCATGGTCAGACTCCACGGCAAACCATCAGAGCCACATCAGAGGGAATGGAAAGAAGCAGTCAGTAGCTTTGGATCAGGCAAAAAGAACTCTCCTGGGCTCCAAGAGATTGGAAAGACACAATGGGCGTGACTCTGAGACATCAGAGGTCATTGTTGAGCTCTCCAGAGATGTATTGGGCTAATCGATGAAACATCAAGGAAGGAGGGTGCCCACCTGAAAACCACTGCATGTCAACCCTGTGCCGCTCCCAACATCAAGGCAGTCTCGAGCAAGTGCTCACGGCCCATTGGCATGAGGGATATTAACGTCTTATCCTGTGATTTTTATTTTATTTTGATTAACTGGACTTCTCCAGTGACTGCTGTGAAAGGGCAGCTGAGGACAAGGAAAATACCTTATGACAGTGTGGAAAGAAAGCTGACAGGAGGGAATCGACTCCACTGGGGCTGCCATGGGCTAGCTTCCCATGGCGGCAGTCCTCAATGCTGCTTCAGCAGTTTGGAGACACCCATTAACGCTATGAAAAGGAAACAAAGGAAGATACCCCTAGAGCCTGTGAAAGCGGAGGTGCAAGATGGCTCAATGACTGATAACATGGTCAGTTTGACTCTTGGCAGTGTGGAGGATCAGAGGGATCTTGGGGTCTGAGGCCATAGGACACTCAAAGCTGCTGCGCAAGTTGACTCTGTGATCAAGAAGGCTTATGGTGCATTGGCCTTCATCAATCGTGGGATTGAGTTTAGGAACCGAGAGGTAATGTTGCAGCTACATAGGACCCTGGTCAGACCCCATTTGGAGTACTGTGCTCAGTTCTGGTCAAGGATGTGGAAACTATAGAAAGGGTGCAGAGGAGCTTTACAAGGATGTTCCCTGGATTGGGGAGCATGCCTTACGAGAATAGGTTGAGTGAACTCGGCCTTTTCTCCTTGGAGCAATGGAGGATGAGAGGTGACCTGATAGAGGTGTATAAGATGATGAGAGGCATTGATCATGTGGATAGTCAGGGGCTTTTTCCCAGGACTGAAATGGCTAGCATGAGAGGGCACAGTTTTCCACAGTGGTGAGTGTGTGGAATTTGGTGCCAGTGACAGTGGTGGAGGCGGATACAATAGGGTCTTTTAAGAGACTCCTGTATAGGTACGTGGAGCTTAGAAAAATAGAAGGCTACGGGTAACCCTAGGTAATTTATTAGGTAAGGACATGTTCAGCACAGCTTTGTGTGCCAAAGGGTCTGTATTGTGCTATAGGCTTTCTGTGTTTCTGTGCCTACGGACCTAGGAACGGAATCTACCATGAATAAGGAGAGTACTGCACAAGAGACCACCAAAACACCAACAGAAGTAGTGGGTCACAAGTGTCAGGTGTGCATCTGTGGGTGGGAGAAAGTAACATCAGGAAAAGGGTTAAAGAGCCATCAAGGAAGGAAAAGGCGCTTGGGGGAGCAGGGACAGGGGTCTCGCAGTGACCAATACTTTTTATGAAGTCATTCAACTAAGTTGCGTGAAGCACAGCTACCGGACACAAGCCAAAATTGGCAGAGCAACAGCACCCCTGTCACTGAGGAGGTTAGCACAGAAATCCCAGCTGAGGGACACACCCAACCACCAACACGTCCCAAGGAGAGAAAGATCAAAGGGCACAGTCCACTCGTGAAGTGATGTAAAACTGCTGATAAGAAAGCGTAGGAAATCATCAACAATGACTTGATGAAAACTTTGGAGCAATTTAAAGGTACAGCAGAAAAGAAGTTAGATGCAATAGGAGACATCATCTACTGCTACAGAGAAGAGTGGTTTGGAGTCAGTGCAAGGATGGGTGGAAAGACATTATCACCACCTATAAAGTCCAGGAGGCAGCAGGAGATTGAGCAACTGGTTTGAGAAAGGAGACAGCTAAGGAAACAATGGAAGAAAGCCCCAGATAGTGAGAGGGAAGTCCTCAAGCAACTTCAAGTGGACATCAAGAGCTGGCTGACAAAGTTGTGAAGAGCTGAGAATGTAAGGAAACTGCGCAGAAAGAAAGAACAAATGAACACAGTTCTACAAAGACCCTTTTAAGTTCATTAAAGGGTTCAAAAAACGGGTCCTTTTCAGAGTGGCAGGCAGTGACTAGTGGGGTACTGCAAGGCTCGGTGCTAGGACCACAGCTATTTACGATATACATTAATGATTTTGATGAACGGATTAAAAGTAACATTAGCAAATTTGCAAATGACACAAAGCTGGGTGGCAGTGCGAAATATGAGGAGGATGTTAGGAGAATGCAGGGTAACTTGGACAGGTTGGGTGAGTGGGCAGATGCATGGCAGATGCAGTTTAATGTGGATAAATGTGAGGTTATCCGCTTTGGTGGCAAGAACAGGAAGGCAGATTACTATCTGAATGGTGTCAAGTTAGGAAAAGGAGTAGTACAGCGAGATCTAGGTCTCCTTGTTCATCAGTCACTGAAAGTAAGCATGCAGGTATAGCAGGCAGTGAGAAAGCTAATGGCATGCTGGCCTTCATAACAAGAGGAATTGAGTATAGGAGCAAAGAGATCCTTCTGCAGTTGTACAGGGCCCTGGTAAGACCACACCTGGAGTATTGTGTTCAGTTTTGGTCTCCAAATTTGAGGAAGGACATTCTTGCTATTGAGGGAGTACAGCGTAGGTTCACGAGGTTAATTCCCGGGATGGCGGGACAATCATAGTTGAAAGATTGGAGTGACTGGGCTTGTATACACTGGAATTTAGAAGGATGAGAGGGGATCTGATTGAAACATATAAGATTATTAAGGGATTGGACACGCTAGAGGCAGGAAACATGTTTGCAATGTTGGGGAAGTCCAGAACCAGAGGCCACAGTTTAAGAATAAGGGGTAGGCCATTTAGAACAGAGTTGAGGAAAGACTTTTTCACCCAGAGAGCTGTGGATCTATGGAATGCTCTGCCTCAGAAGGCAGTGGAGGTCAATTCTCTGGATGCTTTCAAGAAAGAGTTAGATAGAGCTCTTAAAGATAGTGGAGTCCAAGGATATGGGGAGAAGGCAGGAACAGGGTACTGATTGTGGATGATCAGCCATGATCACATTGAATGACGGTGTTGGATCGAAGGGCCAAATGGCCTGCTCCTGCACCTATGTCTATTGTCTATAAAGATCTCTTCACAGCAGAAAAAAGTGGAACTTTGAAAACAGCAAAGCACAAATTGGAAAAAGACCTGGAAAAAATTCACACCAACTTGAAAAGGCGGGATCATATGATCATTCCATCTGACATCCCGCCAATTCACCCCCCCCCCCCCCCCACCTACCACCTGGATTTTGACCCTCCAAAATGGAGAGAAGTGGAGAAGGCTGTCCGACAGGCAAGTTCGGCCCCTGCTCCCAGGCCTAATTGTGTACCATATATGGCTTTATAAGAATGCACTGGGCATCTTGTGGTTTCTCTGGAGCCTCATGAGAGTAGTATGGCAGAGGTGAATAATACCCAAAGCTTGGTGAAGGGCTGGTTGTGTCCTAGTTCCAGAAGAAAAGGATGCACATATCATCAGTCAGTTTCGACCAATCTGCCTTCTGAATGTTGAGGGGAAAATCTTCTTCTTCACTGTAATAGCATAGAGGCTGGCCAGCCACCTGGAGAGAAACAAGTACATTGATATATCTGTACAGAAAGCAGGAATTCCAGGGTTGTCCCGGTGTTTGGAATTTACAACCATGATATGGCACCAGATCCAATAAGAAGGATAAAAGATCTTCCTGGACCTTGCCAATGCATTTGGCTCAATTCCCTGTGCACTCCTCTGAAAAGCATTTGACTTCGTCCAGATACCAGAGCTCATCACAACGCTGGTGAAGTTGTGCTTTCAAGACCTGCAGTTGTGCTTTACAACAGCAGATTTTACCACAACATGGTACAGACTGGAAGTAGGCATTATGGCAGGTTGCTGTATATCACCCCTGGCCTTCACAATGGCCATGGCCATGGATGTCATTATCAGGGCTTCAAGATGGTGGTAGGCAGTGAAAGAACAAGTGCTGGACTTGGTCTCACCCCCCCCCCCCCCGCCATTAGGGCATATATGGATGATATAACAACACTGACCACCACTGCAGCATGCACCGAATGACTGTTTGGAAAAATACAGGGAAACATTAAGTGGGCTAGAATGAAAATCAAACCCAGCAAGTCACAGAACATCTCCATAGTCGAGGGAATGCTGAAGGACAAAGTTCTTCATCACTGATGATCTAATTCCAACAGTGTCTGAACAGCCTGTTAAAAACCTGGGTAGATGGTACAACACCAGCCTCACGGACAAAGAGCAGGTGCAGCAACTAAAGCAGCACATTGCCAGTGGCCTGGATAACATCGGCAAGACCATACTGCCTGGAAAACTGAAGCTCTGATGCTTACAGATTGGACTCCTACCCCAGGTGATGTGGCCACTCACTGTCTATGAGGTTCCACCAACAACCGTGTAGAAGCTCAAGAGAACCATCATGTAATTTGTAAAGAAGTGGCTCAGTATCCTAAGGTGTATCTATACGATTAGTCTCTATGGTAAAGGAGTCGTTGAACTGTCTTTCACTGTCCTTACAGAGGAATTCAAGTGTTCTAAGGTGCATCTACAGATAACACTCATGGTAAGACAATCAGTAACAGTGCATGGACCTTATTAACTGGGTGGAAATGGACTCTAGCTGATGTGGTTCAGCAAGCAACAGCAGCCCTTAGGCATAGAGACATTGTGGGGCAAGTCTGACAGGGCAGGGGTGGCTTTGGTCTAGCAGCAAGTGTACCCACAATTCCAGAATGAAGGAAGTTGGTTGTACTGGAAGTACGACGACAAGAACAGTTAGGCAGAAGTGCAAAGGCTGTCACTCTGGCTAAGCAGGGGCAATGGATGTGGTGGGAAAGCATTGAGAGGAGGAAAATAAGCTGGAAGGACATATGGGAGATGGAAGCAGACTTAGCTTTCTCATCAGAGCTACATATGATGTGCTTCCCTCACAAAAACCTCCACCAGTGGTTCAGTGGGGACCCAACTTGTGCCCTGTGTCTGATTCCAGCAACCCTCAAGCATATCCTGGCAAACTTCAAAACCACCCTCGTACAAGGCAGATACACATGGTGTCATAACCAGGTCTTGAAGGGTCTGGCAGCAGCAATCAGTACTAAGAAGAAAGCAACCAACTCTTGGGCCCCTAGAACGAGTAACGCTCTGACACCAGCAGCATTCGTCCAGGAGGGAGGGAAAAGACCAACTATTCTCCCTCCTAAGCCAAAAGCAGGGCAGATGAACATGGCCCGTGATTGGAAAATGCTGGTGGATGTCAATAAGTGACTCGCCTTTCCACCAGAAATTGATACCACCAGCTTCAGGGTAGACTTGGTTCTCTGGTCCAATTTATTACAGATCGTCTACATTGCAGAACTCACAGTCCAGTGGGAGGATTCAGTGGCTGAAACATATAAGCACAAGAGGCTATGGTATGTAGATCTAGAAACAGAAACTCAGCGACGGGGCTGGAAAACCGAAGATTGTCCTGTGGAAGTGGGTTGTAGGGTATTTATAGCCACATCCACTGTCAGGTTGCTGAAGGAGCTAGGGGTCCATGGTCAGACTCTACAGCAAACCACCAGAGCCACATCAGAGGGAGTGCAAAGAAGTAGTCAGTGGCTATGGATCAAGCAAAATGTCCTCTCATGGGCTCCAAGATAGTATTAAGAAAGTGGGAGGACACAATGAGGGGAAGTCATTGCCGAGCCCTCCGGAGATGTAGTGGGCTAATTGATAAAACATCGAGGAAAGAGGGTGTTCATTTGAAAATCCCTGCATGTCAACCCTGTGCCACTCCCAACGTCATGGCAATCTCGAGCAAGTGCTCACGGCCCATTGGCGTGAGAGATATTAACATCTTATCCCGTGTTTTTTGTTTTTTTTTTAAAAATTAGGATAAATATATATTGGGTGGATCAAGTGCTGGTCCATATGCCCATTGAACTGCATAAAGTTTGCATATTTAACTTCAGCTATTATTGCATATAGTCAAAAGACATAATAGCCCTACTATATTGTGAATTCAGTTAAATGTTCAAATCTTGCATTAAATTTTCAATGAGGCAAACCATCAAGTGACTTTTTTTTCAAAGAGCTTAACCATGGACACAAGTACTTTAATAAGAGGTAATTTAATAATTTTAAGTAATTGATCATGTATAAAAGCCTTAAACCTGTTGATCTAATGTGCATAATATTATTCATTGATTAAAGAGTACTTCCAAATAGTTTTTCAAGCCATCAGGAAATAATTTTAACGAAATGGCTTTGGGCCTGAAAGTAGGAAGATTCTCTTGAGATATGGATAAGCAGATTAATTCTTTTTTTTATTGATTTCATTAAAGAAAATAGGTAGTTGAGAAATAATTTAGAATAAAAGGAAAGAGAAGGAAAGTTACTGATGAAAATATAGATTTTGTACAAATATTATGTAGGATATTTAATTGGCTGCTTTACAAATATTACTGTAATCAACTGTTAACATCCCAGTAGTAACATTGTGATAATTGAGTCTCAGTGTGAGGTGAAGCATTTACAAGTGACTGCCAACTAGAATGTACTAAGCATGCTGTTTGCAGATGAGTATGATTGATAGCCAGTTTATCAGCATAAGTCATTAACTGAATAAATCATTTCTCATTTAGAAACAAAGTTTTAATTTTAATGAGGACTTCAGTTTGATTTCCCAATTAAATTTGCTGATTTTATTTACATTCAGAAAATGTGTATTAAATATGAAATGATTTGTTTTGCACAATAACATGACTTGTGTTGAGGTTAAGTCCTTGAAAATGAGTTTGAATGATGCTGCACTGTTTTCTGACAGAGTGACAAATTGGGTATCGGTTTTCCTTTTAATTTGGTTCATAATATGCAGGGAACAGTGGCAATGCCACAACTTGCTGTGTCTTAGTTGTTGGAAAGCCTACTTCTTGCATCCGCTTTAGTCAAAATTTAATACAGATGTGACATTCCCTACAACTCAGAGATTGGCATGGCAGCTCAATGTTATCCCTGTTTGCTGTTTAGATAAAATTTGATGACCCATTGTTGGCATCTTCATACATAGACATCAGTTGTAGACTTCCAGGATTCCGGTCTGGTAACGATGAAGGAAGTCTCGAGATTGTTTATAATTCAGGGTGGCATCAGACTTGGAGGAAAGCTGAAGGATTTTGAATCAAAATTGGTTTATTATTGTCACATGTACCAAGCAGCAGTGAAAAACTTGTCTTGCATACTGTTCATACAGATCTATTCAATACACCAGTGCATTGAGGTAGAATGAGATAAAACAATAACAAAATGCAGAAAAGTGTAACATTTACAGAAAAAGTACCGTGCAGGTAGACAGTAAGGTAAAAAGTCAAAACAAGATTTATAGTGAAGATATAGATACACGTCCCATTCCCATTCTGATATGTCTATTCATGGCCTCCTGTACTGTCAAGATGAAGCCACACTCAGGTTGGAGGGACAACACCTTATGTACCGGCTGGGTAGCCTCCAACCTGATGGCATGAACATTGACTTCTCTAACTTCCGTTAATGCCCCTCCTCCCCTTCTTACCCTATCCCTGATATATTTAGTTTTTTCCCCCCTCCCCTTTTTTTCTTTCTCTTTCTGCCCATCACTCTGCCTGTTCTCCATCTCCCTCTGGTGCTCCCCTCCCCCTTTCTTTCCCCTAGGCCTCCCGTCCTATGATCCTTTCCCTTCTCTAGCTCTATATCCCTTTTGCCAATCACCTTTCTGGCTCTCAGCTTTACTCCACCCCCTCCGGTCTTGGCCTATCATTTCGCATTTCCCCTCCCCCTCCTACTTTCTCTCTTACTATCTTTCCTTTTAGTTAGTCCTGATGAAGGGTCTCAGCCCGAAACGTTGACAGCGCTTCTTCCTATAGATGCTGCCTGGCCTGCTGTGTTCCACCAGCATTTTGTGTGTGTTGCTTGAATTTCCAGCATCTGCAGATTTCCTCATATATAGTGAAATCAAAAGTCAATAAGAATCAGAATCTAGTTTATTATCACAAACATGTCTGTGCACTTCACATACTTTTTGAATTACATTTTATTAACTTATTTGTGTTAATATTTTGTATTATATGCTGCAAGTGATGTATATATTGTGGGTACACTGTGGTTATACTGCCTTCACAATGTGTCATGCACAAACTGGGCAGGGAGTTAAACACCTTCTCAGTAGTCACCTAAGCTGGAAACTTTTTTCAGGGTTTTTAATGAGAAAACTTTGTGAAACTGCTCAGTAAAACACACACTTGATTAAATACAGAATTACTGTGTGCCTGAATATACCAGTGTTATTGGTTATTCTCGCAATCAGCATTAAACAAGGTAATACACACATGCAACTTACTAGTTATGCCATGGATTAGAGCAAACTCGTGACGCGATAATAGCGATGAGCGATAAATATAATACTTCCTTCAAAGTACATCTGCTAAATGTTTACCAATATTAAGAAAGCTTAAGACTCACAGATATTGCTGTTTCAAGAGCAAATGAAGATTAATGGAGATGGATGACCTTCTACCATGTTTGCTCCTGGTCGAAATCCAATTTAATCCGTGCAGGAAATGATGTAAAAAAACAGCTTATGGACAGGAAGTGATGTTTATACAAAACGACAGTCCCTCTAGAGGACGTTGTTTCATTAGGTTATAAATATGTACTGTAAGATGACAAAAAAACTTGAACTTAACCACATCAGCCTATTCCTGTTGCAGAGAGAATGATTTCTGAGTCCAGTGTAGTGGCATTGTGGGGACACATTTGAACATTGAATGTTGGGGACAAAACTAAAACCTTTGTTCAAAAAGGTGCTGATCTTCCTGAGAGTATTGGTGTAATCATCAGAGCAAGTGATTAGTATTCCATCATAACCTCTGATCCAATTGTAACATGAACAAGAGAAATTTCAGATTATTTGAAAATTGAAGAACTGCACAAACTGGAAATCAATAAAAAACAGAAAACATTGGAAACACCCAGAAGGGTTGATGTTTCAGTACAAAGAATCTTCATCAAAATTTTAAGGATCCTATATTCACTTTAATAATAGCTTCTCTTAATACTTCTATTGAATTTTGACTTTTCATTTCAGCTCTTGGTATTGGATTGGATTTCAGTTCAAATTAATGGAATACAAGTACCAGAGCATGCCAATCACCTTCTTGTGTGTATTTTACCTTTCTGAACCATGGTTGACATGTAGCTCAAATAACAAATCTCAAGGTTGTATAATAGATACTTACTTTGATGATAAATGTACTTTAAACTTTGAACAAATTTATTTAGCTTCTTTAGCTCCACTTCCCTTGAAGTCCTAATGTAATAGGCATCAAATATTTTCTGTTTTGAAAGCTGGCTATTTGGATCCTGTTCTTACTGGGGATAAAATCTAAATGTATACCAGCTTTTCCATGACAAAGTGCTTCTTAATTGTCTCTATTGTAATTTTAAGATCACATCCATGATATCACATTCATGTTTTGATTCCCTTATCAAAGAATAACTATTTTAAAATGTAATTGCATGGTGCTATTTTTCATCCTTCATGCATTTCACATTAGAAAAAGTTAATCAATTCCAGCTCATTTTACAGCACTTTAGGAACGTGAAATTCTGAGTATGAGATACCCATGCATGATTGACACATGTTCCTATGTCAATATAAAATGAGATGACGTGTTTACCTGACCCCACTTACAACTTGGGCTCCAATCTCAGCTCGGTACCCTGAGAGCTCTGTGGAGGTTCCAGGTATGCATAGTCAATTGTTTCCCACAATTCCAGGCATTGATTTTTATAAAATCCTCTCTTCCTCCTGAACGTAGGCCCACGTTGGTCTAATGACATCTTCATGTTCCCACCTAACCTTTCATGACCAAAGGATTTGATTGTTCATTCCCAAAATCGGAACCGTGTTTAATATCACTGGCATAAGTCATGAAATTTTTGTTGTTTTGCTCTCCATGTTACATCTGTAGAAACCTACAAGCGTCTTTTATGACATACCAATTCTCCTCAACTACTCATGAAACATAGCTACTGTAGTATCTTCTTTGTAGTTATATCAATATGTTGGGCCCAGGATAGATCTTTAGAGATGTTGACCCCCAGGAACTTGAAACTGTTCGCATTTTCCACTTGATCCCTTGATGAGGACTAGTACATGTTCCCTCTATTACCCCTTCCTGAAGTCCACAATCAATTCCTTGATCTTACTAAAACTGAGTGCAAGGTATCTCACTCTTGTATGCCTTCTCATCACCATTTGAAGTTCTGTCAACAATAGTTGTGTCATCGGCAAATTTACAGATGACATCAGAGCTGTGCTAACCACAGTGCCAGAGATGTAGAGAGAGTATAGCAGTGGGCTAAACTCGCATCCTTGAGCCAGTGTTGACTGTCAGTAAGGAGGAAATGCTGTATGCCCATTCAGTTGCTCCAACATCAACTGCAATTTGCAGCAGGAAGTTCACAATTAAATGAAATATAGCACTTCATTGCCAGTTTACCTCACCTTATTTGGACGTATCAGAATTTATAAGTAGGATTCTCTTTGAATCTGACATATATTCAATCCAAATATCTTTCATGTGGTACTTGAACATGGTTTGACCAAGGCTCTTCCTATATGACTGCCGTGCCTTTATAATCCAGCCCCTGTGGATAAATATCTTCTCTGTTTTATTTTGGTCACAAGTCTAAAGAAATACATAAATTGTACATTACCTACCTTTTAAGCAATTAACATCTTGACCATTTTTGTTCCCTTCGTTGAAAGCTTTTAAATAAGATGGAAATGTTTTTGGGAAGTGTGTGTCATGTAGTACAAAAGTAGTTACAAGGTGCCCTGTGGCTTCAACCTGAGCCCTTCTTGCTCATGCCATACTGGTAGGATAGAGACCTCAATTTTTAGCAGTGAAGGACAAAAGCAAAATGCAATGCACAGAATTAAATTACAAAGAAAATAACAGGTGATGATGTCTTGTTATATCCTTTAGAGAGGGTGCGTTATTATTTACACAGTCCTAGAAGAAAATGAAATTTTCTTCAGCTATAAGGAGATTGTGTGTCAAATGAATTAGTATGAAACAATTGTGTGCGGCTGACAAAGCAGATAGCAGTCGCTCATGTAATTGTTTCACTGTCTTTTTGATTTTCCGCTTTAATTCATTTTACTAATTTCTGTGGAATCGCAGGATTGTTTTGTTCTGAAGTATTTTGGAAAAGATTTGATTTTTTTTGTATTGCCTTAAAAAGCACGAGTCTGACATTATCATACTTTGTTTGAAAGTGGAGAGTTGTTGGGTAACTTTGGCTTTATCAAACTTTAGAAACAGAAAACTCACAGCACAATACTGGCCCTTCAGCTCACAATGCTGTGCCAAACATGTACTTATTTTAGAAATTACCGAGAGTTGTCCATAGCCCTCTATTTTTCTAAGCTCCATGTACCTATCCAGGAGACTCTTAAAAGACCCTATTGTCTCCGCCTCCACCACCGTTGCCGGCAGCCCATTCCACGCACTCACCGCTCTCTGCGTAGAAAATGTACCCCTAACATCTCCTCTGTACCTACTCCCCAGCACCATAAACCTGTGTCCTCTTGTGGCAGCCATTTCAGCCCTGGGAAAAAGTCTCTGACTATCCACATGATCAATGCTTCTTATCATCTTATACACCTCTATCAGGTCACCTCTCATTCTCCGTCGCTCCAAGGAATAAAGGCTGAGTTCACTCAACCTATTCTCATAAGGCATGCTCCCCAATCCTGACAACATTCTTGTAAATCTCCTCTGCACCCTGTCTATAGTTTCCACATCCTTCCTGTAGTGAGGCGACCAGAACTGAGCACAGTATTCCAAGTGGGGTCTGACCAGGGTCCTATAAAGTTATAACATTACCTCTCGGCTCTTAAACTCAATCCTGCAGTTGATGAAGGCAAATGCACAGTATACCTTCTTAACCACACAGTCAACCTGCACAGCAGCTTTGAGTGTCCTATGGACTCGGACCCCAAAATCCCTCTAATCCTCCACACTGTCAAGAGACTTACCAGTAATACTATATTCTGCCATCATATTTGACCTACCAAAATGAACCACCTCACACTTATCTGGGTTGAACTCCATCTGCCACTTCTCAGCTCAATTTTGCATCCTATCGATGTCCCGCTGTAACCTCTGACAGCCCTTCACACTATCCACAACACCCCGAACTTTTCTGCTTTTCAGCCTGACATGAACTGAAACAGATTTTATTATTTGATTTAATGAATGAATATTAATAACAAAAATTGTGAGATCCGATTATCGAGATAAGTATGATATATTCACACTACAGGACAATTGTTTGTAATATTTAGTGAACTAATACTGTAATCAAGCCTTTGTGTCATGCCACCAGACAGCTGTAGTGAATATCATAGCATTAGTTTCACACAATTAGTAAGTGTTGATTTGTAAGTGGCTTCAACCTCTTTGGTTTTCACATTCTGATAATTAACTCCTTATAGGATATGGGGATACAAGACACTGCAGATGCTGGTATCTGGAGCAGAAAAGTAAACAAACTGCTAGAAAAAAACTGAGCAGGTCAAACAGCATTTTTGAAAAAAAAGCGGTAGTCAATGTTTTGGGTTTCGATCCTGCATCAGAACTCACTTAAGGGCATTCACAATTAAATCCTATCACTTGCTGAAGCCAAAATCTTGGCCGCAAGTCTTTGTCATTGAAAAACAAAGTGATCTTATCAAATGACTAAATGGTTTCAAAATGAATTCATGGCTAAATATTTTTAAATAGATATTGAAAATAGCTAAAACAATCAGAAACATTGGAGCAACTTCAGAGTGGACATAGAGAGGATGTTTCCAGTAGTTGGGGAGTCTATCACCAGAAAGCACAGCTTCAGAATACAAGGACGTCCCTTTAGAACAGGAATGAGGAGGAAATTCTTTAGCCAGAGGGTGGTGAATATGTGGAATTTATTACCACAAATGGCTGTAAAGACCAAATCATTGTGTATATTTAAAACGGATATTGGTAGGTTCTTGATTAGTCAGGGTGCCAAAGGTTATGGGGAGAAGGTAGAAGCATGGGTTTGAATGGGTTAACAAATCAGCCCTGATGAAATAAATGTCAGAGCAGACTTGATGGGCATAATTCTGCTCCGATGTCTCGTAGTCTTAAATGTGAATCACTTAAATTTAGATTAATGTTGTGCTTGTAAAAATTCTACTGAAGCAACTTTTGGATGTGCTTTGGACTTCATGGCCAAAAGCAAGTGGACAGCAAGAGAATAATTTCTGTTTTTTGGCTCTTTAATCTGTTAACATTTATTTCCTCAGTGGAGCTGCAGTCCTATTGTCCTGTGTTCCTTTGCAGAATGAGAGCTGTACCTTTGTATCTGGTGTCATTGATCAGTGAACGAATGACTTCGCCCATTATGGGTTAACAGATCATATCGGCATGTCCCTCCTGAACACGGCCCCAAAGTTTGCTTCTGGTCATGGCAGATGGATTTCTGTGACAGCCATGTAATTCAAACTGCAGCCATTTGCCTGGAAGTGAAGGATTTGTTATGCTGTTTTATCAAATGAGCAAGTAAATCCCTGCTTGGTTGCAATTATTGGATTGCATTCAAGGATTGTTAACCCCTTTTCCTGCTTTAGTGAGCCATTACTGAAATTTCTGGATATAACAGCACTGTCTGAAATATAATCCATTCTGTCACCCGGCTGCCAAAACTCCCCATCTTGCAGATCTTGTAAATAGCTACCTATGTTTATTGCAGCTGGTAAACCAGCGCTCACTGTCACAGCTGGGATTTTGGGGGAGTAATAACTTTTCTGTTTTATTATCTATGCTATAACTCAGCTCTATTGTACAGAAGAAATGAGTGGTAAAATGAAAAAAAGGAAATTAACATTCCTCTTAAAGTGTTTTATACTAACAGATAAGTGCAAGTATGTTATTCTGGTGTATAAATTGATCGTAATTGTGGTTGGAACACGATACAATCTATTTTTAGAACAAGAAAGAAATACAAAAAGTGGGGAAATATGCACCTCTTGAGAAATAGAGAATCTGAATTGTAAATGAAAGTAAAATGGTTTAAAACTGCTTTTAATCCTTTCAGACTTTATTTTAGCATGTGCTGTTGGCAGTCACAAAATAAAATCACTATTTTCCCTACCTGCAGAGACAACCAGTTAGAACACAAAAAGGTTGCAGCAGCCTCCAAAACAAACCAGAGTTTTCATGTAAACAAGTGGAGGTTTATTTAAATGCACATCATCTATTAACAAAGGGCCCTCACTCCCAGGCCTTAGTCTGAATTTTAGTGCTGCTATTAAAGTCGTTCTGCCATGATCATTTTTTTTGTGTGCCATACTCTGCCAGAGCCTCGATGACCACTTTTTTCAAAGTGGTTGTCTTGGAGGAAAGATTCTGTGAGTGGTCCCCCACGTCCTTCTCACAGCGCAGTTTCTTTTTTTTACAAGGCTGAGTTGTGAGCTTGACACTCAATCCGGCACGGATGGAGAGCGGCCCGACTGGATTTGAACTTGGGAACCTTCACTCCAGAGTCAGGCTCTGATATCACTGCGCCACCTGCCAGCCTGCATTGATCATCAGGACAATTGTTTTTTAAGTGCATCTATGCCATGATCATAGATGCACTTAAAAAATTGTCCTGGTAAAGGATCTTGCCCTGAAACTTTTACCACTCCTGACCTCCTGATCCTGCCTGACCTGCTAAATTCATCCAGCATTTTGTGTGTTGCTCTGGATTTCCAGCATCTGCAGAACCTTTTGTGTTTAAAAAAATCCCTACAAATTTGCGTCTGCACTGTACATACTATCGTATCGATATAAAGCATTGTATTTGGTCTCCTAAATTCATTTCGTTGTATTCAGTTCATGAATTTCTTGGCAAGATTTTCTTAGCTGGGTGAAAAATTAGGGCCAAGTACATGGATATGTTGCTCATACAAATTTCTCCAAGAACTGAAAAAGTAAAGTTTACCTTTACCTGAATACAATAGCAATAAGGTTGATTTTGACACAGTAAGCATGGTGACACCTGCAGGCTGCCCCAGCACATCTTCAGACTGTGCTGGTCATTAATGCCAATGGTGCATTTCACTGTATGTTTCAATAATTCCATGCAAATGCGACAAATTAAAGCTGATCTTTAAAATACCTAAAAGATAGGAAATAAAAAGCAACATAAAAATGTTTTTACAGACAGATCAGGTGGGATTCTCAGGGATTGGTTGTTATATATTTTTGTGTATATTTAAAAGGACAGCTGAGTACATTTCTGAAGTTTGCAGATGATACAGCATTGATCTGTGCAACGAACGGTATCAATGATAGAAAGAGACTACAGAAGATCATAGACAGATGACAGAGTTGATTTATTCCATTCGAACTGAAGTACTCTCTTTGGAAAAAACAAGAGCATCACTCTAGAGGTCATTTACTGTACAGGGTACTTTCTGCATAGGTGGCAATGGGCTGGGGATTGCCAGATCATACAGGCCTTATCTACAAATCCTTGAAAGTGACAGAGAAAATTGATAATATAATGAAGAAAGCTTTTGATGTCTGACTTCGTCAATCAGAACAGGAAACCATGCTCAAGCTTGAAAACTCCTTTGCTGGGCTTACGTTTGAATTTTTTTCCAGGATCTGGAGAGCACATAGAAGAGATTAACCAGGCTGAGAAAATATGGTACATGTGGAGAAATCATAGAAGGTAGATGAAAGTGTTCTCCTTGCAGGTTACGTAGAGACTTTATTTGAAGTAATTAAAATAACGAGGGGTTTTGTAGAGCAATAGAGAGAAACTGTTCACTAGCAGATAGTGAAGAAGCCAGAGGTCAAGGAACTAAACTAATCTGTAAAAGAACAGGAGAAATCAGAATAAAGTCAATGCAAAGTTAGTCATTACAAGTGCCCTACTGAAAGACTGTTGGATCAGATTCCATAGAACTTACAGTGACTGTTAGGAATATATTAAGAGAATTAATTTCCAGGTTTATTTGAAAATTTGAGTTATGAGATCAAAAGGGATCCGACTCTTCAAAGAGCCAATACATGACAAGTTGAATAGCTTTTTATTTTTCTGTATGATTCTCAGTGCTTTTGTTGGAATCCTGAATAAGTACTAGTATTTTTCTGATTTATTTCCGTTTCCAGCATTTGGTTTTTTGTTTTCTCTCTGTATATTTTCTTCCTCATTACATTGGAAATGATTGATTTTTGTTCACCAATCATTTTTGGCATGATGAAATGTTTTAATTTAGACTGGCTTGCAGAATGAATGATAAAGTTGACCAAGTTACAAGTTTTATGCATCAGTTATTTCTATCAGCAATCTGAAAATATTTTAAAGCAGACTTAAACATGCAGTTTTCTAGTACAAATGCCTTCATCCATACTGTATGTTATTTCTAATTCTTTCTGTTAAAGAAATAAAATAAACATAACTTTCAAACCTTGTGTCTGTCCTGAGGTCCAATTAGTGGCACTCCTAACCATCAGTGACATACCTGCTATTCTTCTTCTTCAGTCATCAGCTCTAGGCCACCAATAGTAACATGCTAGAGTCCTCTGTCCTGGGCCAGTGTTTCATTCTTCCCTCAGGGGTGAGGTCCTTGGAGCTTCTGTTGATGTTTCTGTAACATTGGGTTAGGGACTGTCTCTGAAACCCGCCACCCTCATCTGCAATACCATAGAAGATGGACTAGCCTTAGTTTTGTGCAATATTGTAGTTAAATGACAAGAGCATTTGTTGTTCTTATGTAAGGAAGTTGAACATTGAAATTATAAAAATTATGTTAGAGGCTGGGGAACTACATAGTATATACTCTGCTTTACTAGGTACCTGTATTTCTCTATGTTCATGGTCTTTTGCTGATTTTGCCCATCCTCTTCAAGGTTTTTTTATGTTGTGTGTTTAAGATGCTCTTCTACACACCACCTTTGTTCAAGTTCAAGTTTATTGCCATTCAACCATGTATGTGTATAGGCCAAACAAAACAATGTTCCTCCAGAACAAGGTGCACAATAGGGTACGTATTACACATACACAGAACATATAAAGTAATAATACCACAAAAAACTTAACAAATAATCTGCATTTACAATATACATTAAAATATAGAAATATAACATTACTGGCGCTTCAAGTGTGATGAGACCTGGGTGATGGTCTGGGAAAAGAAGCTGTTTCCTATTCTAACTGTCCTTGTCCTAATGCTACAGTACCTCCTGTCTGATGGTAGGGAGTCAAAGAGATTGTTGGATTGATGAGAGGGATCATCGACAATACTAAGGACCCTGCACTATGCACTGTTCCTGATAAATATCTCAGATAGGTGGCAGAGAGATCCTCTCAGCAGTCCTTGCAATCCGTTGTAGGGTCTTGCATTCAGATGCCTTGCAATTTCTGTACCAGATGGTGATGCAGCTGGTCACAATGCTTTCACTGGTGCCCCTGTAAAAATTGGTTAGAATTGACAGGGTGGGGGGTGTTGTTTGATCATCTCTATCTTCTCAAGAAGTAGAGACACTGCTGTGCTTTCTTAACTAAAAAAGTGGTGTTGAGGAACCAGGTAATATTATCCATTATGTGCACTCCTAGAAAACTGGTGCTCCTCACTCTGTCCACAGAGGAGCCATTATGTGCAGTGAGTAGTAATCAGCTTCACCTTCCTCAAGTCCACAATCATCTCTGTAATCTTGTCCATGTTGAGACTCAAGTTGTTGTGCTTACACCTTTCTATGAGCCACTCCACCTCCTCTCTGTAGGCCATCTTGTCATCATTGATGAGGCCAACTGCTGTGTGTTATCAGAGAACTTGATTCGGTTGGAAATGGATTAGCAGTGCAGTCATGCGTCAGCAGTGTGAACACATTGGATCAGCCACGATGAAATGAAATGGCAAAGCAGACTCGATGGGCTAATTGGCTTAATTCTGCTCCTATTGTCAGCCATTTTCCTTTGACCCCTCTCATTCACAAGGCATTTTCACCCACAGGACTGTCGCTCACTGATTGTTTTTATTGTTTTTCGCACCATTCTCTGTATTTCTAGAGACTGTTGTGCATGAAAATCCGAGAGAGACTAGGAGATCAGCAATTTCTGAGATACTCAAACCACCCCGCCTGGCACCAACAATCATTCTACAGTCAAAGTCACTCTGATGACATTTCTTCCCTATTCTCATGTTTGGTCTAAGAACAATTGAACCTCTTGACTATATCTGCATGGTTTTATGCCTTGAGTTGCTGTCACATGATTGGCTGATTAGATATTTGCATTAACAAGCAGGTGTACAGGTGTAGCTAATAAAGTGCCCCTGAGTGTAAGCTTGTTTAATTTGTAAATTATATCTGAAATAATAATAGAAGTATCTGTTATATTAATAAATGGTAGGTTAAGCAGCATTTCTGTTGAAAATAACAGAGTTAATCTATTCAAGTTGATGACTTTCATCAGGACCTGCTAATTTGTTGATACAAGGCAAGGTGAGCTAAGAGAGGGACAGACAGTCTACAAAGGGAAATTGATGGATTAGGTAAGTTGGAAAATTAGTCGATTGAGTATGATGTGAAAAGGTTACCCATGTTGATAGCAAGAATAAAATAATAGAACTTTTTTAAAACAATGAGGAATTTGTGAAGGTGAATTTAAAAGAGACTTACCGAGTGTTGATTCATGCAGTACAGAGAGTAAATACACAAGTACAGAAAGTAATAAAAAGGGCAGATAGTATATTGACTTTATTTTGAAGGGGTTGAAATACAAAAATAAGTAAGTCAGGCTATACTTTATATGACTTCAGTAGAACACTCTGGTGAGACCGCACTTAGAGTATTGTGTTCAATTCTGGTCACCTCATTATAGGAAGGATGTGGAAGCTATGGAGAGGGTGCAGAGACTTACCAGGATGTTGCCTGGTTTGGAGAACAAGTCATATGAAGCAAGGTTAGCAGAGCTGGGACTTTTCTCTTTGGAGCGTAGAAGAATGAGAGGGGACTTGATAGAGGTCTACAAGATTATGAGAGGCATAGATAGGGTGGATAGTCAGTACCTGTTTCCCAGGGCACCAATAGCAAACACTAGAGGGCAAATGTACAAAATTAAGGGAGGGAAGTTTAGGGGAGACATCAGGGGTAAGTTTTTTACACAGAGGGTTGTGAGTGCCTGGAATGACTTGCTAGGGATGGTGGTGGAGGCTAAAACATTAGGGGTATTTAAGAGCCTCTTGGACAGGCACATGGATGAAAGAAAAATGGAGAATGATGGGGTAGTGTGGGTTTAGTACTTTTTTTAAAGGATTATATGGATCAGCACTACATGGAGGGCTGAAGGGCCTGTACTGTGCTGTAGTGTTCTATGGTTCTATGGTTAGCACACCTGAACTAAGGAGAGAAATTAAAGGATACTTGTCTCGGGGTCAGTGGAGTATATATTCACTAAATTGGGAAATGGGAGGAAATTGGTTTTCTTAGAAGAAATTGAGGAAGTTTAAAAAGTATTCAGCAGAGTTTTGAAGAATACGTGATCTTATTGATTCATTAAAGATTCAGAGGGGTTATCACCCCAGGCTGGAGAATTAGGAGCAGGGATACAGAAACAGATTTTTTCATTTAGATTGGTGATATTTATTTAGTTGGAAAATTATAAATCATTGCAATTCTTCATTGAAGAGAAAGGTAGATGCTTAGTCACTGAGTGTATTTAAGGCTGAGATCTATAAAGCTTTTGACAACAAAGGAATTGACAGGTATGACGATTGGTGGACAAAGTGAGCTTGAGGTATAGGTTCAGCCACAATCTTTCTGAGAGGTGTGTAGACTTGAGTGTCTTTATTGTTTCTTCTTGCTTCAGTGCTGATACATGATGTAATTTTAGCATTTTCAGTTTTACAAATAAGTCAGTGGAATATGAATCTGAAATGTGCATATAAAACCTTGATTTATAAACCATAGATTATAGTTATAGTCTGATGAGTGATCCATCATACCCTACCATCAATGATTGTCTGTGATCGATAAAGAATCCACTAGCAATTACTAATTAATAAGAATGTGCAGCACAGGAATGACCCCTTTTGACCCATTTGATCCATGCTGACCATGATGCCTTGCATGAATCCAATTTACCTACATTAGGCTTATATCCATCCATGTACTGGTCCAAAAGATTTTAAATGTAATTGTATCTGCCTCCATCACCTCCTCTGGCAATTCATTCTAGGTATTCACCATCCTCTTACATGAAAAACTTAGGCCTCGGATTTCTTTTCAATTTCCTCACTCGCATCTTAAACCTATACCTTGTGCTTCTTTATTCTGTGACAGTCTGAACAGGATTCTATCTATCCTATCTTTGACCCTCATAATTTTATAGACTTCCTTAAGGTCACGGCTCAGACTCCTACATTCCAGTGAAAATAAACCCAACCTATACAATCTCTCATCATCTCTACAACCTTCCATTCCATCCTAGTGAACCTTTCTATACTCTGTCCATTACTACCATATCCATCATGTTGTAATGACCAGAACTTTACAAAGTTATTTAAGTGTAGTCTAACCAATGCCTAATACATGTGCAATATGACATCACAATTCGTACACTCATTGCCAATGAAGACAAGCATACCAAATGCTTTCCACTTTCACTGAGCTACGAACTTGCACCCCAAGGTCTGTATATTAATGCTCCTACAGTCCTCGTTAAATACTTCATATGCCCCACCAGCAATTGGCACACATTTGTGTGGATTAAATTCCATCTACTACCAATTCACCCATCTTTTCAGCTGATCAAAATCCCAGTAACCTTCTTTGCTGTCTTATCTCAGAAAGACACTCTGAGATGTGAGTGAATAAAATTAACTCAAAAAGTTAGGGAGAAGTTTTGATTTTGTGGGATGAAGTAATGTTTTGGCTTCAAAATGATCATGGATCTGAAAATGTGCTGCGTAACGGCGTTAATGTACGGTCCAGGATCTTGAATGCCAATTGTGCTGTGCAATTGAAGTGTACCTGGGAGCTGCAGCAGTGGGTGAGTGCAGAGGTTGGAATAATAAGTTAGCAATAAGCCTTTGTCTCCAAGAAAAATAAACAGCACATTTTATTTTTAAGGCTCAAGGCGTGCGCCCCTTATTGCACCATAAGAAATGTGTACCTACAATGTTTTTAGTTCCATCTGTCTTGGTGAAATATTTTGGCATTATCTGACTTTAAAATCTCCAAAAATAATTCATCATTGTTTTTGCTGCAAACATGAATACATAAGATAAAAATGTTAACATCTCTGCTTCAGTAGCAGATGGATTAATTTAATATTATCTCTGGAATCATTTGATAACCATCAACTATAATTTCTGCCCTGCAGTCACAGAATACATACTTCTGCAAGTGCAGTGTGTTTTGGCTACATTAAATCTTATCACTTATATTCTTAGTCTAAGCTAAAAAAATGTGCTAGGTATACCAGTGCCAGTTTTGTTTCATTACTGTCTCCTTCAGCACAGGCATGTGTTTTTGTGAGTTATTGTGACTGTAAAGTATTGATAGCGAATTTGGTTGAATTTTTCCTTATACCTAGTGAGCTGCCTCCAACCACACACCAAGTCATGCAGCCTATCTTTCTCAATTTACAACAATTTATAACCAAATAAATAAGGTATTCAATTAACTGAAAGTGAAGCTCTTTCTTTCTTAATGTCACACGATTATTTTCCCATAGAATTTATCACGACAGTGTCAAGAAGATTCTCCTTTAATACCTGGAGCCTTCAGAATAAATCTAGGGAGATGTCAATCTTTTCTGAAGACGATTACTAATTAGACAGCTGCAGATTACTTGTAGATATGAACTATGAAGGACACAACCATGAATAAGCACAATAGGAGAATTTCAGGGGCAGAGTGGAATGGATAATTACCACTCTCACTGGTTTTGTGGACTTCTGAATCTACATAAGCGACGCAAAACTTAAATCTCTTGGCTGCATTATGTACTTGCTCAGGTTAGCCCATTTTTGAAGAAGCTGTGAGGAGGAATTTTGTGTGGACTGCAGAAACAGAGGCACAAGGTTTACAGACAGCAGTATGTGATGATTCAAGAACAAATGAGGCTATTGAAAGAAAAAGCAGATGGGTATAGAGTTTAAAAATGAGGAAATTATGCAAATACCTTTGAGCTGCAGCTGAAGTGTTATGGCCAATTCTGGGCATGACATTTTATGAAGGATGTCAGGCTCTTGGAAATTAAAGAAACTGGTATTGTTCTCTGTAGAGCAGAGAACGTTAATGGCCGATTTAATAGAAATATTCAAATTTATGAGAGTTTTTTTACAGAATTAAAAAGGAAGAAAACATTTTCACTGCAAAGAATGTTGGTAATGAGAGTATACAGAGGGAAGATAAAGATAAAATTATGTCTACGCAGCAATTTATAACTTTGACTCACTGAAATGGTGGTGAAAGCATACTCAGTAAAATCTTTGAAAGAGCATTTGTTTTGATATTTGAAGCAGAAAACTCTGCTGGGTTTGGATAAAATATGAGTAATTTGGAGCAATTGGAAAACTATCAAAGATCTGGTACTGTCTTGATGGGACAAATGGCCTTCTTCACAATGACAAAGTAGGACTTGTGTACAAATAGTATTCCAGTGGAAATCTGAGTGCAAGCCATGCCTAGATCCTTTGAAGGAACCATAATTAGACCATTATGAGATGCTAAGAACATTGTTATCATGATTGGATTACCAGATGGAGATACTTTTTGAGTTCAAAATGCTTTCAGTTCAGTACATTGAGTCTGCATTCTTAGGAAACGTCTGTTTTAAGATAACTGTATGTCTATGCACCATTATGGAAATTTTTATTTGTCTATAATGTTTGAACCTTCTGTAAGAAGTCAATTGTATTTACTTTCCTGTTGATGCACACAATAGTATCTCATTTTTCAGTGGTGGTAGCAGGTTTCATTGTACAATGGCAATACCGTTGTTTATTTGAGGAAAAATTATTTGAAGAGCTTTGGGAAAAGAGATGGAAAATGGAGCTTGAGATTGTTAGACAAGCTCAGTGGGTTAAATAGCTTTCAGTGTTGTAATGATTATATAATTCCCTTGAAAGCGTCAGCAGATTAATCACTATAAGACCCTCTAAGCAAATCATAAGCTAAGTTAAATAAGGTTGCTTGACAGTACGTGCCAATTTTTAAGATCTGCATGTTAGAAGTTTCAGTGATCTTAACGTAGGTCTCAAAGCATCAAAGAGCAATGGAAGAAATCTACTGGGACTTTACCACAAATAGAACATAGAAGATAGAATAGTAAAGCACCATTGGTCCAAAATAACTGCACTGTCCAACTATATGTACAATTTCCTGTTACAGTAACTTCCAGGCACCTACCACTGTCAGGGTAAAGAAAACCTTGCATGCAAATCTCCTTAAAGCATTCCATCTCCCATCTTAAAAACCCATATTCTCCCGTATTTGACATTTACATCATAGGAAAAGGCTCCTTATCTATACACTTCATAATTTTATTTACTTCTGTCTTGTTTACCTCTGACATTCCAGAAAAAAAACAATCCAAGTTTCTCCTACCTCTTTTTATAGTTCTTAGATACAAAGTCAGGCAGCATCTTATTCACCTTCTCCAAAGTCTCCACATCCCTCCTACATTGCGGCGACCAGAACTATACATAGTACTCGAAATATGGCCAATCCAAGGATTTGTACAGTTGCAACATGACTTCCCAACTATCATCCTCAGTGCCCAAACTGATGATGACAAGCCTGGTGGACACTTTCTTAATCATCCTGTCCATTTGTATTGCCATCTTCAGGGAGCTATGGGTTAACACCCCCCAAGATATATCTGTACATCAGTGCTCCTAAGAATAATGCTATTTACTATATACTTTCCACTTGCATTTATTTCTCTATCCATGTCTGACTTCACAAACCTTACATGTGCTTCCTTTTTCTTTTTAATTAAACTTGTAGTATCTCGTGTCATCCAAGCTACTGAACCTTGTAATTCTTATCTTTCATCCTTGTAGGATCATGCTGGTCCTGAACCCTAACTGGATGGCTTTTATAACCATATAACAATTACAGCACGGAAACAGGCCATCTCGGCCCTTCTAGTCCTTCCTGAACTTTAAATGACTTTCATCTGTCAGATGTGGATTTACCCCCATCTAGGTGTTCCCAATTTACTCATGCCAGTTCGTGCCTAACTTAGTTGTAATTAGCCTTCTTCCATTTTAGTACTTTAAACAGAGGACCAGTCTTATCCTGAACATTCAGAAAAGTTATGAATTTATGATCGCTGTTTCCAAAATGCTTCCCAACTGAAACTTCTGTCACTTGGTTAGACACACTTCCCAGGGAAAGATCTAGTATGACCTCTTCCCTACATTGATAATTTACATATTATTCCAAGGAACCCTCCTGGATCCTGAAGTTGAATTCACCTATATAACAAGCTGATTATTTTTGTCTTTCCATGATCAGCCTGCATACCTGAACCTATGAAACCTACCTCGCTGTTCCTCTTCTGCACTATTTATTTAATTTTATTGTAACTTATAGTAGTTTGGTGTGCCTGCACTGTACTGCTGTCACAAATCAACAACTTTAACAAATTATGTCAGTGACAATAATCCTTACTCTGATTCTGTTCCTCTAGCTCCCACTGGCTCTTGGGAGGCCGATCATACAACCACATCAAAGTGATATCACCTTTCTTATTCCTGAGTTTTACTCATATGGCCTTGCTGGATAAGCTTTCCAAGATATTCTCTTTAAGTGCAACTGGAGTATTGTCCCTGATCAGTAATGCAACTGCACCACCTATTTTACATCCCTTTCTACCTCAGCTGAGACATCTAAACCCTGGAGCTACCATTCCTGCCCTTCTTCCAACCAAGCTCCTGTGTAATGATCCATGCTCTAAATTCACCTGCCTTCCCATTATATTCCTTGCAATGAAATATATCAACTTCAGAATGTCAGTCCCACAGTATTCATTCACCTGGCTCTACCTGTTCTTCCTTTGAGACTTAATTCAGCTAACCTCTATCTTCTCCTTCACCTCTCCAAGTACTGCTGCTGTGGTTTCCACTTCACTGCCCACAAGTTTTTTAACCTCCTGCGTAGCACAGGCAAACCTCTCTGCAAGGATATTCGTGCCCCTCTAGTATTGAATCCCTCTTGAATGTGTCTCACAAGTACTAGAAGAGAGCCTTCAGCCCTCCCTGCTGAACAACAGAGCCAGACATGAAGCACTGACGTGGCAACTGCTAGCCCTCCCCCCAACCCCCCGGAGATGCCTTCTCACCCAGCAGTATCTAAAGCAGCATGTTTGTGCAAGAGGGGGGACAGCCACAGGAGACTCCGGTGTACTACTTGCCTGCCCCTCTTATCAATTTGGCTGAAGCCTTAGTGTGACCATATCCATGAAGCACCTACCTACGGCAATTTTGTGTCCCTCATACTTCCTAGAAATGTAGTCAGCAGGAACACTTGATTTCTCCGTAATCCTCCACATTTGATGAGGAATAAATACAGGATATTCTGAAGGTGCTGGAAATCCAGAGTAACACACAGACAAAATGCAGGTCAGGCAGCATCTATGGAGATGAATAAACTTTCATCAGAACTGGAAAGCAAGGGTAAAGAAACCAGGATAAGATGATGGGGGACAGAGCCTAAGCGGGCAGGTGACGAGTGAAGCCTGGTGCAGGGGAAGGTAGCTGAGCTGAGAAACTGGGAAGTCAAGGGTGAAAAAGGTCACAGGCTAAAGAAGGAGGCATCTGACTGGAGAGGAGAGTGGACCGTTGGAGAAAGAGGAGGAGGAGGAGGGACACCAGAGGGAGATAATGGGCAGATGAAGACAAGAGAAAGGGTGAGGGGGAGTCATAGGAATGGAAGAAAAGAAGGGGAAGAAATTACCAGAAGTAATTTCATGTTCACTCTGTCAGGGTGGAGGCTTCTGCAGTCTGAGAATGGACTCATTGTGGCAGTAGAGGAAGACTGCCATTACTGCCCCTTTGATAACTAATGAATGAAAAAAAAACATGAAGACCTTACCTTCCCTTTCTTTAATGCTGATTGACCCCTTACTGTAGCCTACCATTCACAAAGCTGGCACCGTGACCACCGCAGCAATGCTTCAAACTCAGAACTGCTCTTTTAAAAATGGCTGCACCTTCTGGAGTTTCCTTCCTTTTCATATGCTACAGTAGGAAAGGGAAACTCTCTCTGTTTTCTGCCTTTTTATACAGTCACTGCTGCTCCTCCTCCTCTGCAGCTTACACTGAAACTAAAACCTCTAGGAATCATGGCCTTTAGCTGGACCCAAAGCAGCCAACAAATGCTTTTTATTAACTATTGACAGATCTGCATAAGGATCCATATCAAATATAGCAACAACATATCCTTTCCATGGGGTGGCATTCATATTCCCTGTCAAATACAATCCCTGATTAAGTATTCCTGGACATTGATATTGTTTATAATAATCTTAGACCACAATTCGCAAGCTTACAAATGATGGATTTGTTTCATAAGCTCTGCTAAATGAACTTTGAAAAAGACATCGCTGACTTCCTGAGCCTTCCTGAAAAGCATTCAACTTTTCCAGTTTAATTGATGTATCCTGATAGTGGTAGTAAATATGATGGGGAACAAAAGATACTAATCATCAAAGGATCAAGTGTAGGTTTATTTTAGTCATAACAATATTAAAAATCCTGTAATGACCATCTCTGGTGAAGATTTTGTAACATGCATGCACGGTTTAAAAACTGCATTTTTGAGTAGCAAATCAGGCTTTGGCCTGTTGTGTAAATACTCTCTAAGATTTAGCTTCCAAGCCAATCACATAAGCTGCCTACAATCCAGACTATACCTTACATCATGATATACAGTTAACAAGAGCAAGGCCAGTGATCAGAATAGAGAATCCTTGCTTTATCTGCTTCATTGGAGTATACCACACATACTCTCCCACCTCATAACAAGTGGGCTTGATATTGAGTATACTTGTATTAGATTGAGACTCAGAATTTAGACCAGCAGCAGATGATATATTTATATTCAAGGTTTAACGACATAAAAATTAACCAAGCACCCAGTATTAAGCTGTCAGTCACTTATTGACACACATCCCGCCAGATTTTGACTCTTGAGATCCATTCACTAACGACTCATCTGATGACACAATGCAACTAATGTGTATAGTGATTAGAATTCTGTAAAGACCTGTCTTCATTGCAGAGAGTTACAGCTGCTAAAAGATGTTTTCCTTGGTTGTATTGAATAAAACCATACTCCTGCAATATCCTAAAACGACTTCACTCCTGATGAAGGGTTTCGGCCCGAAACGTCGTCACTACCTCCTCCCATAGATGCTGTCTGGCCTGCTGAGTTCTGCCAGCATTTTGTGTTTTTATAATATTGACTAACCACTCTTTTGCATTGTCCTTCTGAATTTACTTTTTTCTGTTATCATTATAGAGTGCATAACATTCAGCATTTTCAGCTGACATGTTTTCTTGGAAATGCACTCTGGTTTAAACCCTTATTTGGTGCAGATATTCAGATTTATGATCAGCATGATCTAAGTTTAAATGTTTGTTTGGTCCACGAGTAGAAATTTAAATGCAGTGCTCATTGCCAAACATGGTCTTCATTTCATGCTGTGCAAAGAGATGAGGACATGACAGCCTAATATTACTCATTTGCACTGCCCATTGTGGCCCAGCTACAGCTTTAATAGTACATTCAGGCTTAAACCAGGTCATAGGTATTTAAGACTTGAGTATTGCAGAGTTCAGTGAGATGTAAGTCAGTCCCCCTTTAGCTGTTTGGTTTCATTTTGCAGTCAGTGCCAATTCCAGCAACCCCTGTCACTGGCAGTGACTGTTTTACGAGCACTTCACAAGATCTCCCAAAACGGAGAAGAGGTCGGGCAAGTGACTCAAAACTTAGTGAAAACATCGGAAATTGCAAGGGGCGGTTGCAGAAATTAATGTTTAAAAAAAGAACTACTGGAGGAACTTAACATCTGTGAAAGCATGGTGGTGATTGGCACCTTTGGTCGTAACCCTGCATTGGGGCTGATCCTTGTGCAGAAGTTTGACTGTCAACCATCTCCCTGTAACCACAGGTGCTGTCTGACCCTCTGAGTTTACTACAAATGAGTAAACTACATTTATAAAGAAGATTTATTCATTAGTCAGCTTGAAATTCAAAAAAAAAATTACAGTTTTTAAAACAGAGCCCCATTTTATCAAAATTGTTCATTCAGTAGCCCTTTGCTGTGTGGTGCAACTTGTTTAATTTTTGCTGGCAGGAATTATCCGTGAGTTACTCCGTTACTCCACAAAATTAGAGTGGGCATACTGTAGATCTGTAATTGGACTACTAATGAACAATCTCCTTGTCAACCCTTGTGGGTGTTCCTTACCAGGATGTATCACAGGCGGTAATGCAATCCTGGCGCCATTGTGTACCATTGGGATCAGATGTAACTGTTCACATATCATAAATTCGAATAAACAGAAATGTTGATGTGTACATTCCACTGTTCTGAATTATTAATTACTTTGATCACAGTAATTGCACTGTACAGGCCATATCTCAACTCCGTAATTACTGTAAAGCTGTCTCAAAATTATAAAATGGGGAAATGGGGTAAGGCTCACTTGAGACACTCAGTGGATTCTTCACAATATTCCATCAGTCTAAAAGAATGTATTCCAGGTCCAAAAAACACTGGAATGCTCTCCTCCTCAGATACAAAAAAAAATTCTGCCAACTCTTGCATGTCAACTGAAGAACCTAACAAATATGCAAAAGGGGAAAAGCAATTCTAAACAGAATAATCAACAGAATTATTTTAAAGTGCACTCCTGCTCAGAATTTCAAGCAAAAATTAATTTATACTGGAATTATTAATAACATACAAATAAAATTTAAATGAAATATTTATTAGTAAATGTTTGCATCATTGGCAGGTTTTATTTGACATGTCTGACATCGAAAGCAAGATGTGATTTACTTTTCAGCATTATCTTCATGGGGATATTATCTGCAAGTTAATATGGCATCACTGTCAGGAATAGATACAGAACAACTGGCATGCAGCTATCACAAAGTTATGTAAAAGAGGTACATAAAACTAAATGAGGTTCAGTCGTCTGCTGATTTTTACTCCTTGAAGAAAAACTGATTCATCTGCTGTTACTTTCATCCTACTGCCATAACATGGCCGTGAATGCAAATGACCTTTACATCTATTAGACAGCATGATTGGCTCTTGAATGCTCTCTGATATATCCGAGCAAACCAATTAATTGTTATGAAAGGGCTCAAGAAAACAATATTAATGAAATGGACTGCAGACATCAACTAAAGCACCAGACACAATGAATGCACACTAAGCCCAATTAGCTCTTCAAAATCTTCCTTTCTTAATGACAGAAGCTGTGTCACAAATTGGGTAAGCATTCCTCATGCTATCCCCATGCAGCTTCAATCCCTCACATCAACATTTTGTTTCCCCCCACAGATGCTGTCTACTTGCTGCATTCCTCCAGTAGATTGATTGTTGTTCCAGATACCCGTATCTGCTGTCATTTGTATCTCTACCCACACGTGCTAATAGTTTCAGAAACATCTCGGGTCCAGATGCAGGATCATGAATCATTGATCTGTTTGCCTCCACTGATGATGCTTCACCTGATGAGTTCCTCTGGCAGTTTGTTCTTTTTTTTTGCTCTAGATTCCAGCATCTTCAGTCTTTTGTGCTTCCTTCATGGGTGTGTTCATTCTCACAAATAGGACACCACACATGGTCATACAGTGGTTTACAGCTGGGATGGAATGACCCTACAACACCTCAGTGTTGAACAAGGAGTCCATGAAGTCTCCTAGATGATACAATTTATGAACAAGGAAACTTGTATTTCTCACTCCACAGATGCTAACTTACCTGCTGAATATTTCCTCTATTTCATTTTATTAAAATTTCAGTATTTGCTTTTTCTTGGTATTTCCATATACTGTACTCTCTCAGGTTACCATTTTTATTGAAAACCATTTAGAAAAATGCTGAGGAATTCAATGTGACAGAACATGTGTATTCTTGAGGGGGGACATCAATGTTCATGCACCTTGTTGAATCCTGATGGGTAACGACTAAACATGATAGTGAAGGAACCAGTGTTGTGGGAGAAATCTGCTGAATTGGAATTGGAATTGATTTATTATTGTCACGTGTACTGAGGGACAGTAAAAATCTTAACTTGCATGTTGTTCTTACAGATCAATTCATTGTATGATGTATTACAAACTAAAATAATAACAGAATGCAGATTAGCTACAGATAAAGTACAGTACAAGTAGTCAACAAGGTGCAAGATCACAATGAGATAGATAGTGTTATTACCATTCTCCCTATCAAATTCCCATCTGACTCAGGCTGTATCAGGGGTATCCATTGCATAAGATTAAATCTAACAGCTCAGACTGGACATCTCTGCTGCCATCAGCAACAGCCAAATTGTACTCCACATTAATCTATAATTTATGTAGTTTAAGTAGAAGCGGCGCTGTGGCATAGTGGTTAGTGCAGTGCTTTACAGCATCAACTGTAAGATCGGAGTTCAATTCCCACTGCTGTCTGTAAGGAGTTTGTGCGTTCTTCCCAGCATTACATGGGTTTCCTTCCACAGTCCAAAGACATACTGGTTAGGTTTAGTGAGTTGGCACCAGAAGCTTGGTAACACTTGCAGGTTGCCCAGCACAATCCTCGCTGATTCAATTTAACACAAATGAACTATTTTACTGGATATTTTGATATATATGTGACAAATAAAACTCATGTATCAATCTATTTATCTAACCAATATATACCCCATTCTACTTGTTTCTTAAAACCATTAGCCAACTATGATCCAATGAGGACAGCAGAAGTGTATGCTTGGAGCACTGCAAGGAATACCTAAAAATGTCCAAAAAAGAACATATGTATAAAAATAAATATTTCATGAAATTACAGTATGTGCATGCTAAATAATGGAAGCAGCAAGCAATAGACAGAACTTAATTCCACATTAATTGAATCATATTTCACCAGTTCATTCGGGAATGATGGTGGACAATTAAACAGCTAACTAGAGGATTAAGGTTCACCATAAGACCATAAGATATAGGAGCAGAAATAGGCCATTTGGCCCATTGAATCTGCTCCACCATTTTATCATGGCTGATCCAGTTTTCCTCTCAGCACCAATCTCCTGTCTTCTCCCTGTATCCCTTCATGTCCTGACCAAACAAGAATCTGTGAACCTCTGCCTTAAATATACTTAAGAACTTGGCCTCCACAGTTGCCTGTGGTAAAGAATTCCAGAGATTCACCACTCTCTGACTAAAGAAATTTCTCCTCATCTCCATTCTAAAAGGAAACCCCTGTAATCTGAGGCTGTGTCCCGTGGTCTTAGTCTATCCCACCATAGGAAACATCCTCCCTATCGAGGCTTTTCATCAGTCGACAGGTTTCATTGAGGTCATGCCTCTTCTGAATTCTAGTGAATACAGACCCAGAGCTATCAAACTTTCTTCATATGACAATCCATTCAATCTTGAAATAATTTTAATGAAATCCTTTGAAACCTTTCTAGTTTCAGCTCATCCTTTCTGAGACAAGGGCCCAAAACTGATCACAGTACTCCAAGTGACGCCTCACCAGTGCTTTACAAAGTCTCAACATTGCATTCTTGCTTTTATATTCTGTTCCTCTTGAAATGAATGTTAACATTACATTTGCCTTCCTCACCACAGACTCAACCCACAAGTTAACCTTTCAGGTTATCCTGCACAAGGACTCTCAAGCCCCTTTGCGCCTCAGCTTTATGTATTTTCTCTCCATGTATAAAATAGTCAACACTTACATTTCTTCTGCTATGTGCATGACCTTACACTTCCTGACACTGTATTCCATCTGCCACTTTTTTGCCCATTCTCCTAATAGGTTCAAGTCCTTCTGTAGACTCTCTACTTCCTCAAAACTACCTGCCCCTCACCTATCTTCAAATTGTCTGCAAACTTTGCAGCGAAGCCATCAATTCCATCATTCAAATCATTGACCTATAATGTAAAAAGAATTGGTCCCAGTACAGAACCCTGTGGAACACTACTAGTCACCGGCAGCCAACCAGAAAAGGCTCCTTCTGTTCCCACTCTTTGCCACCTGCCAATCAGCCACTGCTTTATCCATGCTAAAAGCTTTGGTGTAATACCATTGGCTCATAGCTTGATAAGCAGTCTCATATGTGGCACTTGTCAAAGGCCTTCTGAAAAACCAAGAACACAACATCAACCAACTCTCCTTTGTCTATTCTACTTGTTATTTCATCAAAGAATTCTAACAGATTTGTCAGGCAAGATTTTCCCTTGAGGAAACCATGCTGACTACGGCCTATTTTATCATATGCCTCCAAGTACTCTGAGAACTCATCTTTAATAATTGACTCCCAACATCTTCCCAACCACTGAGATCAGACTAACTGGCCTATAGTTTCTTTTTTTCTGGTTCTCTCCCTCCTTGAAGAGTGGAGTGACATCAACAATTTTCCAGTCAACGTACTGGATGAGTTTTCACATACAAACTCATCCTTAATTATAATGGAACCCTGTGCATAACTTCAGTCGAATAATCCACCTTGACCACCTAAACAGTGCTCCCTTTTAGGGAGACTGATTGAAATTGAAATAATGGGAAAATTATTAAATAAAACAATAACTGTAACCATGCCTGCCTGTATTTATAGAGTACCTTTTTAACACCGCAGGGCATCTTAGAGCACTCCAAACAAGTGTTAGCAAACAACAGTTGTCAGCAAGCCAAATAAGAAGACACTGACTAAAACTTGATCAAATAAATTAGTTTTAAGGAGCATCATAAAAGAAAAGAAAAAGACAGAATAATCTTTTGGAACAAAAAGTGGCACAAAGTAAGATGGTACTTGTTGAAGGCCAGTCATCTTAGTATTTTGACGTAACTATATGTTTCTCAGGTCACCTCATTAGCTTAGCCACATTTGATAGATCTAATAAAAAGTCATCAACCTGAAGTGTTATCTCTGCTTCTCCCTCCACAGATGCAGTTTAAGCTGTTAGATATTTTACATTTCATTCTATTATTTCAGTTTGCACCTTACAGCACCAGCACTCTGTGACTGCAATGTGTATGATCTACAGGATGCAATGAGTCTTCTTATTGTGAAACCTTCAATAACATCTCCCAAAACAGCCACAGTCTGTCAACAGCATGACTGAGCATGTGGTAGATGGAAACACACCACATACAACATTGTTTGGAAATATTTCACCATTCCTTCATCAGTAAATCTCAAAATCCTGGAATACTTACCTAACAGCAATGTTGGTAGTACCTTAAATTCATGTGTTGCAGCCCTTCACTGCCATCTTATCAAAGACAGACAGGAATGGGTAATAAAAGAATGCCCTTGTTCATGAAATACAGTGTATTTGTTACTGGCTTCATTTTAGCTAATGGTGTTTGCCTGCAGAATGCACTATTGATGAAAAAAAGTTGGAACATTTAATGTTGTATGTATATAATATTTTGGCCCAAAGAAGATCTTGGAGCACATCACATCAACCTAAACATAAAGAATATTACCTTCATAGGAAATGCTGTGCAATAACTGTGTCCATATTTCTTAACAGAGAGGCAAGGCAGCATGGGGATGTGAAGGAGTAATTTATTTTACCATTCAATACATGTATTCTTCAGAGCAGTACTATTCTTCAGTGGTCTTATCTGCTTTAATGTGACAGCTGAACTAATACAGATGTACTTGCAAGCTCTGGTACTTCAAAGATTTAAATCTCTTTATTGCCACAGCAGATTTTCCTTTTTGCCCATAAATTTATTGTTTATCAAAGACATTCAAAGGCTACTAAGTCAAGGAAAAGTTCCCTGGGTCTGGACCTGCCAAACATTGCTCCAAAGCCAGTTTGATGAAATCATAGTTGCTTTGCGCTAGGAATCTCTAGGGCTAAAGACAAGAGGAAGTACTTGCCCAGAAATTGCTAGATATTCTTAAAGATTAACAGCAAGTGCCGTTGCTTTCCTGCTGGTCTCAAGTTTTGGTCAATACTATGAAAATACAGAATACTTGTGCAGAAAGGGCAGAGCCTGTTAATATTAATTGGAACTGCACTGTGCTTGATCCAGTTGCAAGTCACTATTGATTTCTTGAATTAGTCCCTGGCACATTTTTCCTTTAGGAAGAAGATAGTGAAAATATTTTAGAACTAATAAAGGTATACAGGTCTAGATTAACCGAGGAACTTGGAGAAATTAGCATTAATGAAAACTGGGAACTAGATAAATTAATGGGATTTAAAGTTGATAAATTTCCAGGACCTAATGACCTGAATATTGGGGTTTTGAGAGAGAAAGCTCTGGGGGTATTGGTGCTCTAGTTATTGACTTTTAAAGTTACTTTGATTCTGTAATAGTTCCCACAAACTGGAAGGTAGCAGATAAAATCTCCCTATTTAAGAAAGGAGGGAGAGAGAAGACAGAGCTGCAGACCAATTATCCTTATATTAGCAATAGAGAAAATACTGGAATGTATTATGAAGGGTGTGATTACTGGGTACTTGAAATATAGTAGAGTCAACATAAATTTATGAAAGGAAAAGAATATTTGATAAATCCATTGTTTTGTAATTATATTTTGCAGAATAGTTAAGGACTGATCGTTTGATATTGTGTTTTACATTTGATGTACGGAAAACTTTTTGATGAGGTGCCACACAATTTTTGAACGAAAGTAGAGCACACAGTATTGAGAGTAGGATGGTAAGTGTGGATGTATATACATAAGTTTAGCTTATATACATAGACTGGTTGTATGTACATAAAGTGATGCTAAGTGCAGGACTATCTGACAAAGTGATTTTTGGCAAGGGGAATTCTTATAGGTAGCAATAGAATATATGAAAACACCACGAGGACCATGACTGTATCAGTATAGGTATGAGGTGTAGAGTTGTAAGCGTAAAGTGGCAGTAGATGGGGGAATGAAGGGTGGAGAGGGAGTGTGGAAAGGAGTGGCTGATGAGGATGTAGTGCTAGGGAGGTGGGTTAACTAATGAGTGACGCAGTCCTTGGAGGTCTTATGGGCTTTGAGAAGGATGCAGAGTCTCTGTAGGGAAATATTAACAGTCTGAGTGAATGCACCAGAACATGAGTGATAAAGTATAAAATGGAAAGATCTGAAGTCAGTGATTTATATTAAAAAAATTAAAAAGGTGAACTGTATTGTAACTGGTGAATGATTCACTATTTTTATGTTCAGAAGGAAGGGTAAGACAAAGGAACACATACCAATCCTCATAGAGGGATCAGAAGTGGAGAGAGTGAGCAGTTTCAAGTTCCTGGGTGTCAAGATCTCTGAGGATCTAACCTGGTCCCAACATATCGATGCAGTTATAAAGAAGGCAAGACAGCAGCTATATTTCATTAGAAATTTGAAGAGATTTGGTCTGTCAACAAACACACTCAAAAACTTCTATAGATTTACCGTGGAGAGCATTCTGACAGGCTGTATCACCCTCTGGTATGAGTGGGGGGAGGGGGGCGCTACTGCACAGAACCAAAAGAAGCTGCAGAGGGTTGTAAAGCTAGTCAGCTCCATCTTGGGCACTAGACTACAAAGTACCCAGGGCATCTTCAGGAAGCGGTGTCTCAGAAAGGCAGCTTCCATTATTAAGGACCTACAGCACCCAGGGCATGTCCTTTTCTCACTGTTACCATCAGGTAGGAGATACAGAAGCCTGAAGGCACACACTCAGCAATTCAGGAACAGCTTCTTCCCCTCTGCCATCCGATTCCTAAATGGACATTGAATCCTTGGACACTACCTCACATTTTTAAATACGGTATTTCTGTGTTTTGCACAATTTTAATCTATTCAATATACATATACTATAATTGATTTACTTGTTTATTTCTTTTTCTCTGCTATTTTGTGTATTGCATTGAACTGCTGCTGCTAAGTTAACAAATTTCACGTCACATGCCGGTGATAATAAACCTGATTCTGAGAAGGACCTATCTTTGTGCACGAACCATTGAAATTCATATGCATCTACAGCAAGAAAATAGTAAAGCAAATAATGTGTTGGCCTTCATTGCAGGAGAATTTAAGTACACGTAGAAACTTCTTTCACCAATGATGCAGAGCACTGGAGTGTCCCTATCTGGAATATTACGGTTAAGGAACAATATACTTGCGATAGAAGGGATATCGCGGTTCACCAGGCTAAATCCTGAGATGTGAAGTCTGCCGTATGAGAGAAAATTGAGCAGTTTAAATCTGTGCTCCGCTGTGGAAGAATAAGGGATGATCTCATTGCAAATTGGAGGTGACAAAGAGTCTATGACTAAGTTCAAAAATTGTTTCCCTTGTCACTTAATTTTGCTGGTGAGAGTGCAAGATGACTTCTCCCTCTAATGCAGAAGTTCTCAACCTTTTTAATGCCATAGACCCCAACCATTAACCACGGGGCCTGTGGACCCCAAGCTGGGAACTCTTACTCTAATGGATCAAAAAAAAGCCAGAATGCCAGAATGAAATGAATAAACCAATTGGCTAACAGCAGGTCCCACAATGTAGACCAAGAAATTAACTATTGTTTATAATTCTCAGAAGTGGTCTGGGAGATATCAACCAGGTTCAAAGAGGGATACGTATGAAGGAATATAATGAGATGGTGAGGAATTTAGCAGTCCATGCAATCTGCTTCTGAGCATTTTGCAGAGCCTGATGAAAAGGACTGTGAATGGAGGAAATTAGTATTTGCCATACACATTAACTTTGCTGAAGTTGGAATTGGAACAAGGTATTACAATCAGGTTAGAATTTGTATTTGTTCTATTAATTGAGAAATGGTGGAGCTTGCTAGACAATATTGTAGCAGCTTCAGTAAATGAACTTCCTTTCATTTGGTATTCATGGCAGAGTCTTGTCATTCTGTAGATTTTAATTATTATGCAAAGTAGTTTCAGAGGCAAAATGTGAACTATCTTTAATGCATTAAATATTGTTTATGGACAAGAGTAGCCTTACTACTACTACTACGACGTCAACTCAGGCCTAGGGGGCCGGCGTCGGGCATGATGACAGAGTAGCTTTGCTTTATTACTACACTAGGTGCTGCTGTCATCAATATTTTGTTTTGATAAAGTTGTTGAACAATCAGATGCACAATGGCAACACGCACAAAATGCTGGAGGAACTCAGCAGGCCAGGCAGCATCTGTGGAAAAAAGTACAGTCAACGTTTCAAGCTGTGACCCTTCGGCAGGACTTCTCCATCTAATGGCAGTCCTGCCAAGGGGTTACAACCCAAAACGTCAACTGTACTTTTTTCCATAGATGCTGCCTGTGTTGAGGTCCTCCAGCATTTTGTGTGTGTTGCTCAGATTTCCGGCATCTGGAGATCATCTCCTGTTTGTAATGTGCAATGACCTCTACTTTGTAATGAATCTGAGTGTGATCCACCCAATCTTCTTATCACTTGTTTTTTTAATCTTCCCTCATTTGTTCTTGTTAATGGAAATTTTAATGCCTAAACAATAGTGTTGAAAGAAAAGAAAGCCAATTTTAGCAAATTGCTGTTTAATCTATTGGATTATCTTAATGCCTTCTAAAATTTCTGCTGCATGCCAAGGTATTTTAATCTGTTAGAATTAAGATTGTAATGGTATCATTCACCCCCTAAGGAACTTGTGTCCTTTATTTTTAAGGGGAAATGACTCTCCCTACTCTATCTCAGTTTGTATAGGGGAGTAAAACAGGGATAACGATATAACAATTGAAATCTGTGGTAATCCATGCCACATAATTATGTGCATCACTCTTGATGAAACAAAGTGAATGTCTGTGATCAAAAGGCAAAATGCTGCATTTACCAGAGATCTGGAATAGAAACAGAGAAGGCTGGGTGTATTCAGCATGTCGGGTAGTTTCTCTGGAAGGGAAAAAGAGCTAATAAAATGTGTTGGTGAGACGTGATGAGATATCATCCACCTGAAATGTTGGCCGTATGTCTCTTTCCGTTGATGTTGTCTGGCTTTCTCAGCATTTCAAGCTGTCTCTGGTTTTATTAGATTTCTGTAGCGATTTATCCCAGGGTCAGTACTTTGCTAAATAAATGGAGCGACGGTCACTAGTTGGTGTCTCCACAGCTCTGATGGGCAGCACAGTGATGTAGCAGCCAGTACAATGGCTGGAAATCTTAAATAAAATCAGAAAACATTCAGCGGGTCAGGCAGCAACTGTAGAAAGAGAAACAGTTAACATTTTTAGGTCCAGGTCCTGGAAGGAGAAAAAAATAAATTGGCTCTCAAGAAGGTAGGAAAAGGATGGATAAAGACAAAGAAGCTATCTCTGGTTGGGTGAGTCCAAATGAGTTCATGTAGCAGTTCATGTTTAATTTACCCGCTATCATTTTCCTATATCTACAGCAGTCACCTGACCTGCTGAGTATTTTTACCATTCTGATCATATTGGGGTTATTTGTTGTTTTTTTTGTGTTCCTGATAGCAAGATTATGGGACATGCCCAGAAGGTAAACCATACAGATAAAACTGAGCCAGATGGTAGTTGGGAGAAGTGGCTAGTTCTGCTACTGACAGACAAGAAAGCATAAGATAACTTCAAAAACTGGCGAATTTGATATTGAATTTGGTAAGAGTGCAATATGACCAGCGAGTGCATCAGCTTGCATTGGGCAGTATTGTAACAGTTCAGGAGGCTGCAGCCAGATTGTTCAGACCGGGTTGGTGAACTAAAGTGGCAAGCAACCAGAAGCTCGGTTCTGTGGACTGAATGCCTATCTGATCCTGAGCTTAGATGCTGTCTGCGTGTCCTTCCTGTTATTAAACGGATTTGCTCTGGGCACTTCTGGTTTTGGTTTCCTTCCACATCTCAAAGATGAACCGTTAGGTTAATTGTCTAGTGTAAATTATCCCCATTGAAGGTGAGTGACAGAAAAATCGCGGTGTTTTGATGGGCATGTGAGAAAGAATAGGCGATAGGGTAACAGAACTGATGGGATTGCATTTGAGAGCTGAGATAGACTCAAGGGCTATCTAACATTCTTTGTTATAGGAAGACACGTTGGTTGTGAGCGATAACTGAACTGAGTTCTTTAATTTGGAAGAAATGTTAAGGACTGGATTCCAATCATCTTAATTCTCTGTTCCACACATGTATTAACCACTTCTATCCCTGCACTCTGCCTTTACCCATTTACAAAATTCCAACAAAGAGAAAGTAAGTAACATCTCAACTTCCCATTTGGCACTCAGCAGGGCTCAACATCGAATTCACCAATTTCCAATTTCTCCTACTTCTCCAGTTTGTTTCAAGTCTGCCCAGAATGGCCACTTTCCTCTATCATTTTCCTATAGCCACAGCAGTCACCTGACCTGCTGAGTATTTTTACCGTTCTCTGCTTTTAGTAATAGACTAAGACAACAGTGCTGTATAAGGTCATTCTTAAATCAACCTATAGCCGGTGAAGAGATGACCCTCTCCTGTTGGTCTGTTTGAGGTAATTTATTTTTTATACTTTCCTGCTTCTCTCCTTACATTTGTGCATTTGTAATGCTCCTGTGACACTGTAAATTCCTTTGGGATCAATAAAGTATCTATCTATTTATCTTTTTGTTCGGATTCCCAGCACAAACAGTGTTTTGTCTATCACAGTTGCAGCGTTGTTTTGTTTTCTCTCTCTCTCCTCGTATTTGTCTCCTTCTATTTACACTTATTCCAGACAAGTCACCTACATTCAACGTGCTTTCTTCACCACAACTTCTGCATTCAGGCTCCAGCTCTGCTGTAAGACCATAGGACATAGGAGCAGAATTAGGCCATTCATCCCATCAAGTCCACTCTGTTATTTCACCATGGCTGATCCCATTCAACCCCAGGCACCTGCCTCTCACCATATCCCTTGATGCCCCAACAAATCTATCAACTTCTGCTTTAAATATACCCATGGACTTGGCCTCCACCACAGGCTGTGACAGATCATTCCACAGATTTACTACTCCCTGGCTAAAAAAAATTCCGCCTTACTTCTGTTTCAAAAGGTTGCCCCTTAATTTTGAGGCTGTGCCCTCTAGTTCTGGATACCCTCACCATAAGAAACATCCTCTCCACATCCACCCTATCTAGTCCTTTCATATATGGTAGATTTCAACGAGATCCCCACGCATTCTTCTAAATTCCAGTTAGTATAGGCCCAAAACTGCCAAATGCTCCTCATATGTTAACCCTTTCATTCCTGGAATAATCCTTGTGATCCTCCTCTGGACTCTCTCCAATGACAATACATCCTTTCTGAGATAAAGGGCCCTAAACTGTTTAACAAAAGTCCCAAGTGTGGCCTGACTAGTGTCTTATAAAGCTTCAGCATTATCTCCTTGTTTTTATATTCTATTCCCCTTGAAATAAATGCCAACATTGCATTTGCCTTCTTTACCACAGACTCAACCTGTGAATTAAGCTTCTGGGAGACTTGCATGAGGACTCCTAAATCCCTCTGCACCTCTGATCTTTAAATTTTTTTCCCCATTTAAATAAGTCTGCACTATTGTTCCTTTTACCAAAATTCATTATATTTCCCAACACTGTATTCCACCTGCCACTTTTTTGTCCATTCTTCCAATTTGTCTAAGTCCTGCTGCAATCGCATTGCTTCCTCAGCACTACCTACCCCTCCACCCTCTTCGTATCATCCGCAAACTTTGCCACAAAGCCATCAATTCTACTATCTAAATCACTGACAAACAATGTGAAAGGTAGCAGTCCAATTAGTGACCCCTGAGGAACACCAGTAGTCACTGGCAGCCAACCAGAAAAGGCTCCCTTTATTCATACTCGCTGCCTCCTACCTGTCATCCATTCCTCCATCCATGCCAGTATATTTCCTGTAACACCATAGGATTTTATCTTGTTAAGCAGCCTCATGTGTGATGCACCTTATCAAATGCCCTCTCAAAATTTAATTAAATGACATCCACTGCCTCTCCTTTGTCCACCCTGCTTGTTACTTCTTTGAAGAATTCTAGCAGGTTTGTCAGGCAAGATTTCCCTTTACCGAAACCATGCTGGCTTTGACTTATTTTATCATTAGTCTCCAAATACTCCGAAACCTCGCCATCACAGACGTTCATTTTGTTCTCCCCCTTCTCAGCAACTTAAAAATGTTGGATTTCTAACTTTTCACACTTCTTATGATAGGTCATCAATCTTGAACATTACTTTTTTTTCTCGGTTGCTGCCCAACCTGCTGAGTGTTTCCAGCTTTATCTGTTTTTATTTCGATTTCCAGCTTCGCTTTCCAGTGAAGAGAGCCTGAGAACAAAAATCAAAAGGATACAGTTTCTGTCAAAGGATCCTCAACTTGAAAAGTTAATTCTGTTTGTCTTCATACAGATGGTGCTTGAGCTATGACTTTTTCCAGCATCTTACTGTTTCAGATTTCCATCTGCAGTTTTTGTTCTTCAATTAAACATTGTAGTCTTGATATTATAGCT
The DNA here is from genome assembly GCF_048418815.1 of Hemitrygon akajei. NCBI lineage: Eukaryota > Metazoa > Chordata > Chondrichthyes > Myliobatiformes > Dasyatidae > Hemitrygon > Hemitrygon akajei. Next base: position 20,971,165 of record NC_133125.1, on the reverse strand, counting down.
TCTGTTTAATGACTTTATTCTTCATTTCCAAATTAGAAACCTGGTTGCATGATTCTGTCACATGGCAAAGAGATTTTATATTTATTTGCATTCTACTAAGATCAAACAAGAGCTTGAACTATTCAGAACTGTTGTCATAATCATACTCTAGTGAAGAAAGAGACCCCTGTTAGTGAAAGATTTTAAAATGTAAATCTCTTTGGGCATATGTCCAAGATAAGAAGCTGATCTCTTTTTGTATATTTTAACTGCAGCATTTAGAAGTGGGACAGTATTTTTTTGTAAGAGTGTCATTTTAAAGTTTATTGCATCATAATTCTGAGAAGGCTAAACAGAATTTATTTGACTTGTGAATATCTTTAGAAATATGCATGGTTATTAAAAATGACTTTGCCCATATTTTAGATGTGTATCATATAACTTCCCTTTAGATCGTCTGCAAAGGCCATCCTTTAGAACAGAGATGAGGAGGATCCACCAGATGATGGGGGATCTGTGGAATTCATTGCCTCAGATGATATGGAAGCCAAGTCATTGTGTAAATTTAAAATGGAGATTTATAGGTTCTTGATTGGTAAGAATGTCAAAGGTTATGTGGAGAAAGCAGGAGAATGAGTTTGAGAGGGAAAATAAATCAGCTGTGATCGATTGGTGGAGCAGATTCAATGGCCCAAATAACCAAATTCTGTTCCTGTGTTTTTTGGTCTTATGGGCTTGGTATAACTGTATCCAACCAGCAAGTGTAAGCATTTGTGTGGTAGAAAAAGATGCTTTGTGTGCTATATTACAACTGTCACAAATCTATAAAACCACACAGATATACACTGAAAAGAGTTTAGAACCCCAGATATCAAATGAGTCAGTCAACATGTAGAAATTCAGTATATGTATATGAAGGTTGTGTAGCATACTTCTGAAAATTGTCTGCAGGTATTGCATTTTCTGTTTCTATTAAAGAAACAAAATGAATTTGGCTGCTGTTGGTGCTTTATGTCCTTGAGTATCTACGTGACTAGAATTACCAATTTTATGATTTCTATAGACCTGTAAATGACGGACAAAAAAATCGCCTGATTTATTAGACACAAAATACTGTGTTAAGAGAAATTTAAATAGGAGCGGTGAAAAGCTTTGATGGAGTGGATCTCTAAACTGAATAGATACTTTAAAAGTTTGTTGCTATGTCAGAAAAGTAATTGTGAACCTTGAAACTTTTTTTAAAACTCTTTTTTCAGAAAACAATGTGTTATTTTTCTTGCCTCCTTGCAATTTTGGTTGTCATCTTCTGAAGTGATTCTTTCACTTTGGTAATCTCGATCATTGGACTCTTGTGCCACTCTCTTGTTTCATGTTGGATAGTGAGATTGTAAGAATGTTGGATTAAAAGCTTTGATTAAAACTAAACTGATCTCAGTTTTTACCTCATGCATGCAACTCCTATCATTAGTGATTGATTAATAAGAACAGTGAAATCCTTAACGGCCCCTCCCATAACTGAATTTCTACTTGTTGACTGACCCATTTGATGTCTATGTTTCCAATTTCTTGACAGTGCGTATCTGTGTGGATTTGTAGATTTGGGAGAGTTGTAAGACAGCATGTAAATGATTTCTTTTCTGTCACACAAATGAGTGCTTTGGTTCAGCTATTCATTGAATTCGGATGTGCAGTTTTTACCTCCAGTTTTCCTGTGGATCATTCCCCTTTACTCCTCCGCTCAAGTCATCAGGGATCAAAGGATTGTCTCTGGCAGGATCATATCAGATTTATCTTCGGCAAATATCTATAAAGGCAGTTCCCAGAGTGGTTGGCAGAGATCAGGAGCTACCCGACAAGTGGCACTAGCCACTAGACAAGACATCTTCAAGGCGCGATGCCTCCAAAAGGTGGCATCCATCATTAACAACACCCATAGTTTAATTTAAGTATTTTATATATATATATATATATATATATATATATATATTCATACAGTAATTCACATTTTTTCTGTCTTTTATTAAGTATTGCATTACACTGTTATCACAAAGTTAATAAATTTCACAACATATGCCGATGATATTAAACCTGATTCTGTTATTACTTGGGTGTGTATTGAGTTATTGAGAAGACATGCCCACGTTTAAAGTGCTTCCAGAAGGAAAGGTTAAACAGAGTTAATTCCTGTCATTTCCAAACTTGAATCTAAAGACAACAAATGTCAGACTTATTACAGATGATACTCTTTTCTCATGCTGCTGCCTATCAGTCAATAATTTGAAAATCATTATCCGAATACTTTTTTATTTCACTTTAGAAATAATTTTCTTGAAGGCCAACAAAAACTCTAGCTCAGAATCAGAATCAGGTTTAATATCACTGGCATACGTCATGAAATTTATTGTTCTGCAGCAACAGTACATTGCAATGCATGGTAATAGATCTATATATTACAATAAAAATACATATATAAATAATAAATAGTGCTAAAAGAGAGGGAAAAATACCGAGGAAGTGTACATGTGTTCATTGTCCATTCAGAAATTCAATGGCAGAGGGGAAGAAGTTGTTTCTGAAATTGTGAGTGTGTGTCTTCAGCCTCCTACACCTTCTCCTTGAAGGTAACAATGAGAAGAGGGCATGTCCTGGGTGATGGGGGTATGGGGGTCCTCAATGACTGTTGTTTTCTCTTGATTGATTGTAAATTAACAAAATCAGCAGACACCTGTTGCGGATAATGTACTGCCTTCATACAATGTTTTAGACAATTGCATTCTCCAAATCTTCATTGTTACTGTGAAATTCAAAGTGATTGTGGATATCCTAGTAATTTTAACCTGTTGAAGTAATGAAATCATTTTGGTTTCATTCCTGGCTGTTTCTGGCTCCAAGGCTGAGTGTTTGAAACCATGGCAAACAATATAGTTCTGCTTATATCTCACCAACTATCAGTGACAAAAATCTCTGCTCTTTGAACACAAAACACTCAACTGACATTATTTAAAAATGATCCCTCTAAGCATGAATTAGTGACTGATGGCCACGCGTGCACACAAATGACGCTAGTCTGAAATTGTTCTGCAACAGTCTCCTGCCACAATTAAACTGCACTGTCCCAGATAAACAAAAGGAATTCTGGCTATTTTGTGGATTTAATTTTTGTCTTTAAGTGTTGTCCTCGATTAACCAATTGCCTAATTAACTGAAATCCATTGTATTCCATTTTGAAGCCTGAATACCATGAAGAAAGGATGGCTTGATAAAATCAGATTACGTTTCTACACATTAGATTTAGATGGAAAGTTTTCTGATTCAGATTAAAACCTGCTGATAACTATCCTTCTAAATTTGAAACATATAAACTATTCATTTGAAAGTGAATATTATAGTCTTAGAGCTCTACAACACAGAAATGGGCTCTTCGGCCCATCTAGTCCATGCTGAGCTATTTAGTCCCATCGACCCACACCTGGACCAGAGCCCTCTATACCACTCCCATCCCTACACATCCGAATTTCCCCTAAATATTGAAATCAAGCCCGCATCCACCACTTCCAGTGGTAGCTCGCTCCACACTCTCATTTCTCACTAGACGAGGTTCCCCCTTACTTTTCACCTTTGCAGTTATGTATTATGTCACATTATCTCCTTTAGTTATTCAAATGTATGGAGACTCTCCCACTTCCTGGAACCAATTTATATTTCACATTTTTGATGCTGGCAATGCCAACGTTTGCTATCCATTCTTAATTGTCCTTGAGAAGGTGATGGAGAGCCACCTTAATATTCTTAGAAAACTGTTGCTAAAGCATTTCCAATAATTAGGCCCAATTATAAAGATGAAAAGTCAGTGTATTATCAGATTTGGAGGGAATGGAAGATGATGTTTCCCTTGTGTCTACAGCCCTTGCCCACCTTGCAGATTCGGGAATTGGCCCGGCCAAGTAGCTACAGTGCACCATTGGTGGAGGGAAAGAATTTTTAGAGTCACTGATAGGATGACATTCAAGTTTTGATCCACATTATGCTGGACTGCCTGCATGTTCTTAGATCTGCACCATTCCAGGCAAGCAAAAAGTATCCTGTGTCATGTGCCTTTGGGATGTCAGGTGAATACAGCAGGATAACCAGCCCCTGACCTGCTTTTATACCATTGTATTTATGTTGTTGGTCCAGATTACCTACTTTTGTGACTAGACCAGTTGAGTTTCTCGTTTAGAATGACCTCTGCCCAACCTCTGCTCTCTCCTCCTGACCTCCACCAGAGTTGATAAGGTCATTGACTTTTAGGGATGCGTGATTAGTAACCATAAAAAGTCTAGCTGCAAGAAGGCCTGTGAAAATCTGACCTGTTGTCTGAAAGATGCTAATCCATGATAGTAACTTAAGAGTTATTGCTGATTCCAAAATAGTGATGTTGAACACATTGCTATTACATCTTTCTGCAAGGAAGGGAAAGGAAATTGACGATATCCATACATTTCAGCAAGAGCTCCTGTAATAAATGAAAGTCAAGTAAATGGCATGAGAGAACAGTAAAACAGAATCAGATTGACTGCTTTTAACATGATTGCATGAAAGTAGTTTTCATTTGCTTTGTCAGTTCACGGTATACATTTACTTATTTGGTTAGCAATGCTTCTGGCCTTTAGAGTCACCCCAGCAACCACCAAGAAACCCAATTAACCCTAACCGAATCATGGGACAATTTACAATGACCGATTAAGCTACCCGGTACGACTTTGGACTGTGGGATGACATCAGAGGACCTGGAGAAAACTCATACATTGCATGGGGAGGATGTCCAGAGGCTCCTTACAAGAATTGAACTCTAAACTCCAGGATTCTCCAAGCTGTAATAGCTTTGCCCTATCCAAGACACTACCCTGGCAACCAAATTTGGCCCATATCTCTCTAAATCTCTCCAATTAATGTGCTTATTCAAATGTCTTTTGATTGCTGTTATTGTACCTACGCAAGAGATTCTGCAAATGTTAGAAAGCCAGAGTAACGCACACAATATGCTGAAAGAACTCAGCAGGTCAGGCAGCATCTATGGAGAGGAATAAAGAGTTGGGGTTTCATATGTTACAGTATACAAATTCTTGTTAACACTTTAGACTGCCTTCTTTGTTTCCCTAACTTCTCATTTCTAAAAGAAGGAGCAACTTGGAGCAATGCAAATGAAAGCAGAAAACATGATGAAGAAAATGTGAATAGACTGTTATTCTTTGACAAAATTCCTTTTGGTGGCCTAGAAACAGGTACATCTTGGATTTTGATTTTCCTTGTAGGAGATGAAATCTTGTGTGACTTTGCCTGTATGGGTCAAGGACTTGTTCACGTTTGTGATATCTGAGGATGTTTGCCCGTTACTTAGTAACCACAATAATACTGAGGAATCTATTGATTATTTTTAAACTTCTGGTTTAAAATGGTGGTGGTGAAGCTCAGTGACTGTTTGCTAGTGGCAAATAAAACAAAAAAAAACAACTTAATACTTCGTTAAGACACTTTTTCTGCTAAACAATCACTGCAAACAATAGACTGTAACTTCGCTGTCGGAATTGAGTTTTGGAACCGCCTGCATGGCCTGGCATTTTTGATGTGGGAACTGAAATCTTGAAGGCGCAGGAGGGCTGTGGTGTGGTGTGTATGGGCCGAATCGAGATCATAGGGTCCTAGCTGGAGAGTGGGGAATGAGTCAATGTTTGGCCATTCCTGAAGTGAACTTGGAGGTAATTGAATTCAACAGAACTGAGACAAGGTGGGCGGAGACGATGCAGAGTCGAGGCAGCGGGGCCTGGACCTGAGTCAAAGAGCGAGGAAAGAAAGACCCAAGGTTTGATTGATTTAAGTGCCAAGCTGAATTGGAAAAGTTAGGCACGGGCCAAATAGAGGTGGCAGAGCACAAGCCCGAGAGCATATCGAAGCAGCAGGGACCAGGTCAATGAGCAAGGCTTGGATGATTTAAGCACCAGGCCAGATTGAAAAGGATAGGGTGTCGGAGCCAGAGGTGAGGCATGGGCCAGTTCAAATTGTTGCTCCATGAGGTTTACTTGTTTCCACACTGAACTTCAACTCATTATTCTGTGAGGTTTACTCATCTCTGCACTGAACTGTGGCTGTAGCCTGCAATTATCACAGGGTGAATTCACTGTTGTGAACTTCCATTCTAAACACTATTTGCTTACTTTTATTGTTTGCATGTTTTTTCCTGTATATTTTTCTCTGCACATTGGTGTTCAATGGCCTTCTTTTGTTTTAATGGGATCTATTGGGTTTCTTTGTTTTGTGCTGCCTGTAAGAAGACATATCTGAAGATTGTATAAAGTATACATATTTGGTAATAACTACTTTGACTTTTGACTTACTGATAACTGCCTTAATTTTCTATGTTTAAAAAAAATCTGGAGTGTGCCTTGGGTAACCTGATGAAGTTGTCATGGAGAAATTCAAGTTGATCTTTTGAAGATTTCTCTTCTGACATTCATGTATAGAAAAAAACTGAAAATGTTTGATTCAGTAATAATCTTACTATATACAGCATGTTACTTTTAATATATCATTTTAAGTGTCATGTTCCTCATTCGAGTTTTACTTTTTAAATATAGATGATAGCTTTACTCAAGCATGCATGTACAATGATACCAGTGTATCCAGTACATCAAAGTATATAAACAGGGACTTGAGATTGTAGTTTAGTCCCTCCTGTTTCTAAGTTGTTTTCAGTTTTTCTGTCAATTTTGGCGATGTGCATTAACTTCCAAACTTTTTCATCAAACAGAAGATACTGCATCTAATCCAATTCCAGGTCTTCACCATTGTGCTACAGAAGAGCAGTCTTGGAATAACACTACCTCAGTTCTTTAGGAAAACACATGGTCTCCATTGGACACCATAGAATGAGTTAGAAAAAGATGAAAAATTACAGGATCTCATGCAACATACACAAAGTACTGGAAGAACTCACCAAGTCAGGCAGCAAATATGGGTGGGGGAATAAACTGCTCTTGTTTTGGGCAGAGACCTTTCATCAGGACCTAGTCCCCCCCAAAACATCAACTGTTTAATTCACTCCATAGATGCTGCCTGACTAGCTGAATTCCTCCATCATTTTGTGTGTGTTGCTCAAGATTAACAGCATCTGCAAGATCTATTTTTATTTAATCTCTTGTGTTCATGAACGGGATTTTATTCTAAGCTAATTGCAGAAATAAAGAAGGGAAGAAGAATAGAGGTAGGCTGAAATGAGAATAAATGGAACAAGACAGGATATAACAATGGGTTTTCTGGAGCAGCCTGTTTGTAGCATGTAAAGTCATTAAACATTAAATGACCCTGCTGTCTTTAAAGGGTCCTGCTTTGAAATCCAAGCCGTAAGTGAGCAGAATAAATAACTTTTATGTACTCCTAGGAAGATGGAATAACTCTCTTTTTAACTCGAATGCATCACTGGTCAGTACTGCTAAATGCTTTACAGTGTAGCGGCTATGCATTCCCATGCAATTCCAGCCCATGGTGTCATTGAAGCCAGCAAAAATGAATTTCAGAAATCCAGAAAAATGCTCCGATGTAGTGTTTATTATTACCAACTGTGGATGAATTTATTGGCATTTCTGTCTGTCTCTCTGTATTTATTTGTGAGCAAATTCATACATACAACATAACTGCAGTACCTTGTTTTACATGAGCAACGATAAGGCTAAAACAGTCCTTATCCTAACTTGAGTGATTCAGTTCACTTTGCTTGCGAATCATTGTGGACCCTAGTTTCTGATTTAGACTCCACAGATTTATCATCGGTAGAAGCCCAAACTGTTTGATTCTTCTGTAGAATTTGCTGTGGTGAATGTTATATCAGACATGATGAACATTGTGTACATCAGTGGATAACTGATTTAGAGGTGTCCATTTTGAGGCTGAGCTCATTAACAATGCATCGCCTTCTGATTTATTTTATCCTGATTAAGTATTTTTTATTTTGTACAGCAGTGATTTACTTTTTTGTATTTCAGTTCTGACTTCTCGTGAAGTTAAATGGCACAAACATAAAGTGCAAAACACAGGTAGATTAATGAGTAGTTTAGTTGCTTTTCACTCCATGTAAAAATCCTTTGTAATTACATGTCAGTATTTCTTATTCGTTTAACATATCCAAGTTTTTTTAAAAATCTCATGCTGTTGGGTTCACTTAGTCCAAATAAACAATATTCTCTTTAATAGCAAGCTTTGGGTAAAGGCATTGTGAAAAGTATTTCAACCTGCTATTTGTTTTTTTAATCTGTAATTGCAAAGCATACAGTGCTGTTTGAAAATGACTTCAGACTGTGAGCATAAATTAAATGTGGCACTGCAGCTGAATATCACGTTAGTGTAGAACAAAGCCACAGTGCCCGTGGAACATTAGAATGCAGAAAGTCAGGTAAAACTGAATCGACATGTAATTACTGCAGGGTCAAGAGGTTGCCAATATGCAAACTGAATTATCTTGTTCTGGTTAGCATGCCAATATTTGGATGTGACAACAATAAAGCTAAGTATTGCCTGCACATTTTAATAAGAGCATCGCTGTGGAATTTGGCTATACTGTGGTACAATGGCACCCTCATCAATGCTGGAGCAAAGAATTAAAGGATGAAATTTACTTGCTACACTCTTCCATCAATGTGCTCAAAGCACCAGATAAACAGGACTGTGATAATGTTTGAAGTGTGGCTTTTTATATTGGAATAGTGACTGAGTTTTGACACTTACTCCTGATTTGTTTTCCTATTTATTCATAGGTGGTTTGTGTCACTTTGCTCAATGTGAATTCTGACTGAATGCAAGTACTATGGTACAACTCTACATTAAAGTAACATTAGGGGAAAATCGAACACACAAACATCTGCATGTACTAATGTACACAGACCTATTAGGCTTCAACACAGACATAAATACAAATATAGCTGACCACATCATCAAGTTTTCTGCTGGTATGAGAAAGCAAAGAATTGTATTTTTTCTGCAGTTTGGCAATGGCTTATTTGAATACACTGACATAGAGTCAGTGGTCACTTTATTAGGTATACTTGTGCACCTATTTGTTAATGCAAATATCTAATCAGCTAATCATGTGGCAGCAACTCAATGCATAAAAGCATGCAGACATGGTCAAGAGGTTCAGTTGTTGTTCAGACAAACATCAGAATGGAGAAGAAATTTGATCTAAGTGACAATGACCATGGAATGATTGTTGGTGCCAGACAGAGTGGTTTGAGGATCTCAGAAGTTGCTGATCTCCTGGTATTTTCACACACAGCAGTCTCTAGTGCAGGAATTCCCAAGCTCTTTATGCCATGGAGCCTTACCATTAACCGAGCAGTCCATAGACCCCAGGTTGGGAATCCCTGCTCTAGAGTTTACAAAGAATTGAATTGAATGATCTTTATTGTTATTATACATAGGTACAATGAAACTCTGTTTGGCTTCCTCTCAGGCAATCAAACAAAGCGGTAGATAAAAACAAGACAGTAATTGAAAAGCAGTATTAAATAGATAAGTAGCAGAAAATAAGTTGCAGCAGCACCAGAATATCACAGTAATGCACAAAGTGCTGTTAGTGCAAGTATTTGAGTCCTTGTGTGTGCATGTGTGTGCTCACAGTTTCAGTCATTGTTCTGTGGGAGTGGTGTGATGGAGGCCACAGCTCTGGGGTAGAAGCTGTTCCTCAGTCTATTTGTTCTGGCTTTTAGTGTCCTGAACCTTTTGCTGGACGGCAGTGGGTCAAACAGGGAGTGGTCGGGGTGTGTGGTGTCTCTGGTTATGCTGATTGCTTTCCTCCTGAGTCTGCTGGAATAGATAGTGTCCAGTCCTGGGAGCTCCATCCTGACAACTGAATGGTGTGAAAAACAAAAAGCATCCAGTGACCAACAGTCCTGTGAGCAAAAACCTCTTATTAGTGTAAGAGGTCAGAAGAGGATCATTAGAAAGAGGTGACAAAGAGTCGAAAGGTGTTGAATCATTGTGGATAGAGCTAAGGAGCTACAAGGGTAAAATGGTGATTATACATTAGCGGGAAGTTAGAGGATTGGGAAGCTTTTAAGTACCAACAGAAGGCAACTAAAAAGTGATTAAGAAGGTAAAGAAGGAATATGAAAGTGTGTGTGCGCACCCTTAACTCCTGGTGGAGTCATTGGGACGCTGTCATGACGTCTTTTGCACCGATCTTTTTGGTGATTGCTCATTATACGGCGTGTCTTGGACATCTGAAACCTGGTGGAGCCCATCCCTCTCCAGGTGTTTTGGAACCGGCTGGATTTGAACTCAGGAGCCTTCGCTCCGAAGTTCGGTGCTGATGCCACTACGCCACCAGCCGGCTTATGAAAGCTGGCCATAATATTAAAGATGATACCAAAAGTTTTTTGAGATATATGAAGTGTAAAAAACAGGCAAGAGTGGATATCGGACCACTAGAAAACAATGCTAGAAAGGTATTAGTGGGGGACAAGGAAATGGTGGATGAACTGAATAAGTATTTTGCATCAGTCTTCACTGCGGAAAACACTAGCAGTATGGTGGAAGTTCCAGGTTTCAGGGGTCATGAAGTGTGTGAAGTTACCATTACTAAAGAAAATGTTTTTGAGAAACTGAAAGGTCTGAAGGTAAATAGTCACCTGGGCCAGATGGTCTATACCCCAGGGTTTACAAAGAGGTGGCTGAAGTGATTGTGGAGGCATTAGTAATGATCTTAAGAGAATCACTAGATACTGAATGGTTCCAGAAGAATGGAAAATCGCAAATGTCACTCCACTGTTCAAGAAGGGAGTGAGGCAGATGAAAGGAAATTATAGGCCAGTCACAAACAAGAGAAGATCTGCAGATGCTGGACATCTAAACAACACATGCAAAATGCTGGAGGAGCTCAGCAGGCCAGGCAGCATCTATGGAAAAGAGTAGACAGTCGATGTTTCAGGCTAAGACCCTTCATCAGAACTGGGGGCAAAAAGTTGAGAAATCAGAGTAAGAAGGTGGAGGGGGGGAAGAAGGAAGAAATATGAGGTTGTAGGTGATAGGTGAAACTGGGGGGAAGGAGTCAAGAAAAGAGATGGGAAGTCAGCTGGTGAAAGAGATACAGGGCTGGAGAAGGGGAATCTGATAGGAGAGGACATATGGCCATGGAAGAAAGGAAAGGGGGAGGAGCACTGTGGGAGGTGATGGGAAGGTAAGGAAATAAAGTGAGAGAGGGAAATGGGAATGGGGAATGGTGAAGGGGGGATGACATTACCAAAAGTTTGAGAAATCGATGTTCCTGTCATCAGGTTGGAGACTACCTAGATGGAATATAAGGTGTTGCTCCTCCAACTTGCGTGTGGCCTCATTGTGGCAGTAGAGGAGGCCATGGACTAACATGCTGGAATGGGAATGGGAAGTAGAATTAAAATGCTTGGTCACTGGAAGATCTCACTTTTTCTGGCAAATGGAGCAGAGGTGCTTGGCAAAGCAGTATCCCAGCCTACATCGGGTCTCACCGATATACAATAGGCCACATTGGGAGCACTGGATACAGTAGATGACCCCAACAGGTGAAGTGGCATTGGGAGCAATCCCTACAGAAAGCAGACTGTGGGGGTGGGAATGATGTGCTTGGTGGTGGGATCCTGTTAGAGATGATTGAAGTTACAGAGAATTACGTACTGGATGCAGAGGCTGTTGTGATGGTAAGTGAGGACAAGAGGAACTCTATCCCTGGTAGGGTGGCAGTAGGATGGGGTGAGGGCAGACGTGCGTGAAATAGAAAAGATGCGTGTGAGGGCTGTGTTAATGGTGGAGGAAGGGAAGCCCCTTTTTTTGAAAAAGGAGGACACCTCCTCAGTTCTGAAATGAAAAGCCTCATCCTAAGAGCTGATGCAGTGGAGGCAGAGGAATTGGGAGAAGGGGATGGCAGTTTTACAAGTAAAAGGGTGGGAAGAGGTATAGTCCCGGTAGCTGTGAGAATCAAGGGGAAATTATTAGCCATTTAGTCTGACCTCAGTGTTTGGGAATACATTGGAGTCAATTGTTAAGGATGTGGTTTCAGCATACTTGGAGGCACACGATATAATAGGCTGTATTCAGCAGGATTTCTACAAGGGTTTTGTTGCAAAGTTTGTAGACAATATGAAGGTAAGTGGAGGGGTAGGTAGATTAGAGGAAATAGAGAGGCTACAGAAGGACTTAGACAGATTAGGAGAATGGGCAAAGAAGTGCCAGATAGAATACAGTGTCAGGAAGTATATGGTCATGCACTTAGGTAGAAGAAATGAAAGGGTTGACTATTTTCTACATGGAGAGAAATACAGAGGGATTTGGGAGTCCTTGTGCAAGATTCCCTAAAGGTCATTTTGCAGGTTGAGTCTGTGGTAAAGAAGGTAAGTGCAAAGTTAGTATTCATCTCAAGAGGAGGGAATATAAAATCAAGGATGTAATGTTGAGACTTTATAAAGCACTGGCGAAACCTCATTTGGAGTATTGTGAGCAGTTTTGGGCACCTTATCTTAAAAAGGATGTGCTGAAACTGGAGAGGGTTCAAAGGGGGTTCACGAAAATGATTCCAGGATTAAACGGCTTGTCATATGAAGAGCGTTTGGTGGCTGTATTCACTGGAATTCAGGAGAATGAAGGATGACCTAATTGAAACCTATTGAATGGTGAAAGGCCTTAATAGAGTGGATGAAGAGAGGATGTTTCCTATGGTGGGAGTGCCAAAGACCAGAGTTCACAGCCTCAGCATAGAGGGGCATCCTTTTAGAATGGAAATGAGGAGGAATTTCTTTAGCCACGGTGCTGAATCTGTGGAATTTGTTGCCATAGGCAGCTGTGTAAGCCAAGTCTTTATGCATATTTAAGACAGAGGTTGATAGATTCTTGATTGGTCAGGGCATGAAGGGATACGGAAAGAAGGCAGGAGATTGGGGCTGAGAGGAAAATTGGATCAGCCATGATGAAATGGCAGAGCAAACTCAATGGGTCAAATGAACTAATTCTGCTCCTATATCTCCTGGTCTTATGGTCTTAATGGCCAGGCTAACTCAAGCTGACAGGAAAGCAACAGTAACTCAAATGACCACATTTTTCAACAGTTGGATGCAGGAGCATCTCTGAATGCACCACATCTCAAACCTTGAAGTATATAGGCTATAGCAGCAGTAGACCATGAATGTCCACTCAGTGGTCACCTTATTAGGTACAGAAGGTACCTAGTAAAGTGCTTATAGGTGCTCTACAACATTTGAATGATTTTAGGTAAGCCCAGTTTGGTACACATAATTATTACAGAGGCATATTATCTAAATTTGTGAAGTGTGAAAAGTCAGAATTAAATGTAAGCCATTCCCCTCCATTAGACTGTGTTTTTATAGTACACATACTTCCTGTTGAATTGACCTTTGGAGATCTTTCTAAGCATAAGTCCACATTATAAAAGTGTAGAAAATTATATACACATGATGTCAAGTGACTCAGAACTTATATTGCTTCTTAGTAGTAATTAATGAAAGTAACAATTTAATCAATAACATGAAAATATACTCTTAATGACAAATTTGCATTTTGTGGTCCCATCATTTCTGAACAAACGTACTTTTTAAAAATACAAATAAAAATATTGGGAACATTTTCCTGGCCAGGGACGGCCACTGGTTGGTACCTCATGGGCATGCTTATCTCATTTGCTTGTTGGGTGCCTTTCTTGCTGGCACAAATTGTCTTATACCACAACAAATTACACAAGATATTCTGCTGATGCTGGAAACCTTGAGCAATGCACGCAGCATACTGGAGGAGCTCGGCAGAAGGCAGAATGAGAAGGGTGGAACCGAAAGGAGGAGAAGCTGGCAGGTGATGGGTGTGACCAGGTGAGGCGAATATCCTACCAGATTGTATTCCTTCCCCTTCCACCCCCCACCCCACATTTGTATTCTGTCTTCCACCTCCTTCCTTTCCAGTCCTGATGAATTATCTCAGCCTGAAATGTCAACTGTTTATCCCCTCCATAGATGCTGCCTGACTTGCTGAGTTCCTCCTGTTTGTTGTGTGTGTTTTACCTCATCAGCTTAGTCTGACTGATGGCAGGGACTCCCATGTTGCACCTCCTCTCCAAAGTGCATCTACCCTCACCTTTTCAGGAGCTATTTCATAGTTTTTAAATATCTTTAAAAATAAAACACACAGTATAAATGATGACAAGCAATAAAATAAAGATTTTTTAATTCTCGTTGCTGTATCTCGACAACCCACTATTCCCATTGAAGTGAATAGTGTCTTGAATCGTGATCCAGGATCTGACAGACAATTTCCCAGTGTAAGTGCTGACATTCAGGCGAGATGGAGCTCTGCTGAAGGATTCCACGTTGCACTCCTGCAACAGAACAAACTGACAGATTTGGCATTCCAATCCGACACAGAAGTTCGTGACTCCCAAGATTTACAATGCAAAGAGCAGAGGTTCTGACTTTCTTCTATTTAAACAGATAACTGCTGGTGGTTCTGAGGTTTATGAATGTTTGAAGTATAACTAACATAGAGTAACTTGTAAGTTGATGCAAGGAATATGCTACATAATTTAAAACCAGTGTTTAGGAATTACATTAAATATCACAATTTGGCAATCAATTGACTCATACAGACAGACCTCTAAGTGCATTATGCTCCCGGATGCACATATGCTAGGTGGATTAGAGGTCAGCCAGAAAAGTGAATTGCACAGTTTGATTTGAAGCTTTGAGGCAATGGTGCATTCATCAATCACACTTTCTCACAGAGGACAATGATTTACAATTTCAGGATCAGAAGAATTGGGATCAGGTTTATATGTCACACATTATGTTGCTTTGCAGCAACAGTACGGTGTAATACATTAAAAAATGCTATAAGTTACAATAAGAATATGTAAAATATAAGTAGTGCAAAACAGCAAAATACTGAGTTAGTGTTGATGTGTGCATAGATTGTTCATAAATCTGATGGTGGAGGGGAAGAAGCTGTTTCTAAACTGTTGGGCGTGTGTCTTCAGGCTCCACCACCTTCTCCCTGTTGGTAGTAATGAGAAGAGGGCATATCCTGATGGTGAGTGCAATGTTTTGTAACTTAAGAAACTAATTGAAAGAAAAACCCAAGAGCCAGGATGTGTTTTGTCTACTAAGTATATTTTTCATTGAGGCGCTCAAAGATGACATGATGGTGTAATGACTTATGCCATTCAAGTACTTCTTACATATAACCCTATTACTCAAATATTGTAAGCATTGCCTTTTGACTGTGTCATCAATGATGAAAAGGCTCGTGCCTATGATGGAGCTGGCTCTGCAGCTTCTTCTGATCCTGTGCAGTGGTCCCTCCATACCAGCAGTGATGTAATCAGAATGCTCTCTACCGTGCATCTGTAAAAACTTACTAGAATCTTTGGTAACATACTAAATCCCAAATAAGCTCTTCTTGGGCTTCCGGCTGGGCACGGATATCAATGTTAACCGACATTTAGATGGCAAACTCTGCCACTTTCATCAGGAATAATGCTTAGGCATGTCTAGTCCAGTGGTATTTATAGCCCCATTGTGCGTTCTTCCTGATTGGTCCTCATCCAATCAGGTTGCCACTGTCCCACCTAGTTTACAATCAAATTCCAGTACTTAATTAGAGCAAGATCTTTGTCTTTGTTAGAATTCTTTTCCTCGAGTTTTACTTCAATGGCTTCCTTCACCAGGCAGTCCCAAAGGCCACAGAAGTTTTGTGCCGTCAAAGTCAATCCTATGACCATTGAGAATGCAATGTTCTGCTGCAGCTGATTTCTCAGGGTAACTCAAACAGATGCTCCTCCTGTGCTCCTTGATGCAGGTTTCCACCATGCCTCCCGTCTTGCCAATATACACTGCTCTGCAATCATAGGGAATCCTGTAAACACTAGCCGTCCTGAGTCCCAGGTTGTTTTTCAAATATAGTCATTAGTAGGTTTTCTTCTTATTTGTAACAATATGTTGGGCCCAGGATAGATCCTCTGAGATGTTGATGCCCAGGAGCTTGAAACTGTTCATCGCTTTTACTGTTGACCTCCATCCCTGCCTACAGTCCACAGTCATTTCCTGGGTCTTACAGATGATGAATATAAGGTTATTGTTGCGACAGCACTCAAAAGGCCAGTCTGTCTCCCTCCTGTGCATGTCCTTGTCACCATCTGAGATTCTGCCGTCGGTTTTGTCATCAGCTAATTTATCGATGGCATTTGAGCTGTGCCTAGCCACAGTCATGAGTGTAGAGAGAGTAGAGCAGTGGGCTAAGCATGCTGCTATGTACCTGAGTTGATCATCAGCAGGGAGGGAGGTTATATTATTTCTGATCCACACTAAAGGAGTGAGCATCTCAGGGATCCAGTTTCAGAGGGAGGTACAGGGGCCCAAGTTTTGAAGCTTGTTGATTAGTATGAGGGGATGATGGAGTTAAACAGCAGCTTGACATAGGTATTGTTGTTGTCTAGGTGGTCCACGGCTGAGTGGAGAGCCATTGAGGCTACATTCACTGTAAACTTACTATGGCAGAAGGCAAATTACAGTAGGTCCTGATCACTGCTCAGGCTGGAGTTAATTTTTGCCTTTAATTTGTTGCCATCCTAACTGAGTGGGGAGTAGAATTTGCCATTAATCTACTCAAATGCTGCCATCAATGTTATTTGTTATATTTACACTGAAATAAGCTGAACTTAAATTAAGGAATGCCAACATTTTTGCAAAAAAACACCCAACGTACATTAATGAAAAAGATAGCCTGAGCCGACATTCATGCCATAGTAGAAGTAAAATCTTTGCAAGTATGAACATTGGATCTTAAGACCAAGGCTGCAGTTAATTTACTGACTAGGACCCCCATGCCTTCCTTAAGCTGTCACTGAATTTCCTGGATAAGCATTTTCATAGGGAACATACAGTGTTAAGAAGCAATGAAGATGAAATAAAATGACTTATTGGCAAATTAAGATGTCTTGTTATCCTTCTAACATGCAATCTGGGGAGAAGTGAAGCAGCACTTTCTGGGTTTTGAATTACAACTCTGTCAATGTGGCATTTTTTTACATCCATTATTGAATTATTTCAGCTGTGGCATTTGATAAGTATTAGTTTATATTCTAGGATTGACTGCAATTATTTATATGTGTTGCACCTGATAGATCTCTTATACTATTACTAACTGCCTGGACACTTTGAACTGGGCATTGAATAAGGCTTAATGTTTCAAGAGTATTTAACCAAAATAGAAAGTACACTACACTGCTGGAATGACTATTTAATATAAGAGATTGAAACATTACTGACTGCATTAATAAACTATAAATGTACATAAAGTGAATGAAGTTACTGCATTGTGACAATAGACAATGGTGACTGGATTAATTGTACTGAAGATGTCTAAATTTCTAAACTGCTCTTTCAAACCTCACAGACAATATAAGCATGAATGTCCTGCTGAAGGGTCTCGGCCTGAAACATCGACTGTACTTTTTCCATAGATACTGCCTGGCCTGCTGAGTTTCTTCAGCATCTTGTGTGTGTTGCTTGGATTTCCAGCATCTGCAGATTCTCTCATTTGTAAGCATGAATGCTGGTATTTTGTAGGCAGTGGAGCACTTACTTGCACACACTAAGATCTGACAGAAGGACAATAATCAAATTGATAGATAATCTATTCTTGGCCTTGAATTAAGGATACATACACATTGACTTGTATGCTAGGAAGATTCTTCTGTACTTTGAATGATGCCTATCAATTTTCATCATCACAGAGGTAAGATGTGACCTTGGTTCAATGTCACATCTGAAAAACATATAGAACAATGCTGAGTTCAAGTGAAAATGTTGCCAGTAAGCTGTAGTTGACCAAAAGCCCATGTAACAGTATGTTGTATTGCTGTTAGTAATCTACTTGTAAACAAACTGTTTATTAAAAAATGTTGAAAATACTGCAGTGTGAACTGGAGCAAAATTTAAATCAAAGTGCTGAATTAATCATGGAGCATTGGAATAATTTTGTTTTCAGTTGCTGGACGTCTCATCAGCTTAATTTTCCATCTGTGCATTTGAATTTTCAACATCTTTGTTTTAACAGTAAAAATCTTTGTGAACTAATATTTGCAGAGAAATTACTTTTGATGCATTGTTAATTTACTTCAGCTTTTTTCTGCTATTCAGCTCAGTCCCCCTAACTAAGCGAGCATTATTCAAATGTTTCCTGTGCTTATATAGGTTAAAAATCATTTATAATGGATGTAGCATAGCAAATAAATATTGGAGTCGTAATCTTGTTTGTTAAACTTAAGTGTCTGAGAATTATTGTTATCCCATCAGAAACGATAAAGTAAAGTGGACTCTGGCTTAGAACCTCAAACCATTATACTCCTTTTTCTATTGATGTAGCTTCCCCTTATGGGATATGTAGGACACTGTGTTGCATTATATCCATTATTCTTTTCTCCAGTAGGTTATCTTCTGCACTATAAATTGTTGCAGATTTACTATAGTCTGGAGATTGTTCCAAGAAAGGCTTTTGATGCTTTCAACAGTTTTTAGTCTTTTGTAAAGATTTTTGCAAGTTTCTAGTTTTGCCAGTGCTATTTTGTTCAGGTGATGCATACTACACCTGAGTATGAAGTTAATTTGATTCCAGTCTTTTGCTTTCAGTTATTCATCAATGCTGCCTCTCGCATTCAAACTGTAAATTGATTATTAATCAAACTCAGAGATCTTTTATTATTATAAAGGAAATTCTGAAGATATTTAGCCAGTTAGGAACCAGCAGTGTTCCCAACAAAGCTGATGTTTCAAATTGATGTCCTTTCAGCAGAATCAACCTGTAGCATTAACACTGCATCTCTCTTTACAACTGCTACCTGACCTGGTGATTGTTTACAAAATGTTCCATAGTAACTTCCAGTTCTTGCTGTATTTTGCTTTTGTATCATAATCTAAAAGATGCAAAGAGACTTGAGAGTCCTCATGCAGGATTCCCTAACTTGCTGGTTCAGTCGGTGGTGAGGAAGGCAAATTCAATGTTAGCATTCATTTCAAGAGGGTTGGAATATAAAAACAAGGCTGTAATGCTGAGGCTTTATAACAAACTGGTGAGGCCTCACTTGGAGTACTCTAAGCACATTTGAGCTTCTGATCTAAAGGATGTGCTGACATTGGAGGGGGTTCAAAAGAGCTACACAAACATGATTCCAGGAATAGAAACATAGAAAATAGGTGCAGGAGTAGGCCATTCGGCCTTTCGAGCCTGCACCGCCATTCTGTATGATCATGGCTGATCATCCAACTCAGAACTCTGTACCTGCTTTCTCTCCATACCCCCTGATCCCTTTAGCCACAAGGGCCATATCTAACTTCCTCTTAAATATAGCCAATGAACCGGCCTCAACTGTTTCCTGTGGCAGAGAATTCCACAGATTCTGTGTGAAGAAGTTTTTCCTCATCTCGGTCCTAAAAGGCTTCCCCTTTATCCTTAAGCTGTGCCCCTCGTTCTGGACCTCCCCAACATCGGAAACAATCTTCCTGCATCTAGCCTGTCCAATCCCTTTAGAATTTTATACGTTTCAATAAGATTCCCCCCTCAATCTTCTAAATTCCAGTCAGTATAAGCCTAGTTGATCCAGTCTTTCATCATATGAAAGTCCTGCCATCCCAGGAATCAATCTGGTGAACCTTCTTTGTACTCCCTCAGTGGATCATACAAGAAAGGGAAGAAGGAGGAGAACCAGAGGAAGGTGATAGGCAGGCAAAGAGAAGAGAAGGGGTGAGAGGGGAACTAGAATGAGATAGGAAAAGAGAGGAGCAACGTCGGGGAGAGGGAGAAATTAGCAGAATTTAGAGAAATTGATGTTCATGCCAACAGGCTACACAGATGGAATGTAAGGTATTTTGGTATCCAACCTGTTTGGCCTCATCATGACCGTATAGGAGGCTATGGACAGACAAGTCAGAATGGAAATGGGAGGTCGAATTGAAATGTGTAGAGGTTGATTAATGCAGAAAACTTGTGCAGCTTGAACCTCTTGAGCCTCTTCTTTTTGGTTTAAAGAAGGAAGATAAATGATTTATTGAAATAAGTTTCTGAAGGGGTTTAAATAACAGAGGCTGGAAGGATGTTTCCTAGAGTGGAGTATTTACTCTGACGTTTTCTGCCAACATGGAAAGGGACAATGTGGCCTATGCTTTTTCTCAATGTGGTCCCATGAATTCTGTTCCCCAATTTATTTCCTTATAGCCTATTTTCTAGCAGATGATCATTAACTTCCCTTTGACACTCCTACCACCCACCTGCACTAATGGTAGCTTACAAAGGCCAGTTAATATGCCAGCATAGCTTTAGATGTGAGTGAAAACTGGAGCATCCAGGATAAACCAATGTGGTCTTAGGTAGAATGTGCAAAACTCCATGCACATAGCACCAGAGGTTAGGATCGAACAAGAGTTGCTGCATTTGTGAGGGAGCAGCACTACCCGCCACCCCATTGTGTCACCTGTCTGAATAATTCTGGCAAGCTATTCAGGGAACTGCGAGGAAATCGGAATGGGGAAGATGATTGTGGAGTCCGGCAAAAAAATTGATGTCAAAAGTGAATAAGGAGCTTAGGGAGAGAGATTGGGCTGGGGCTCTGTAATGAAACCTTTGTGCTGAAATATAAACAAGTATATTGGAAGGAAATTGGTAACAGGGAGATAAAGGAGGATCCTTGAGAGGAGGTAAAAGAGGATTCTATAGAGGGGATTGGTTATAGAGAGATGATAATGGGGCTTGGGAAAGATGTTAGTATTATTAAAATTATAGAGGGTATTGTTGATAGGGAGGTGATCATGAAGCCTGGGAAGGAGGCGAGTGTGATGAGGTGCTCTGCAGAAAAGTGATGAATCAGCAGGTGGAGATGATCGGGAATTGTAGAGATAACAGGAGTAAAGCCAAGGAGAAATCCAGAGTGGCGTTTGGAGTAAGGTTGTGAGATCAGTAAAAAAAAATTCTGGGGTATATTGGAGAGAGGATTGGTATGTGGACTCAGATCTAGGGTCTCTGGTGTTCATGTGAAGTAAATGGAGATGAACAGGAGTTGTTGTGGGATTGGATGGCATTCAGAGTAAAAATGTATCCTAAAGGAGATTGGTGCAAAATTGGAGCTTTTTCACTTCCTGGCAGTACAGTGGCCTGGATTGTGTTGGTTTTGAACTTTACCCTTCCTTGTAATAAAATTTCTTGAAGTGTTAACACTTAGAGATGGTCTTAGGCAATTACAAATATGGCGTAGCTGCTGAACACTTTGAAAGAAACTACATCTTTTTGGTTTTTTTAGTTAATACCACAGTCGACATAAGCCATTCATCGATTGTTTATTCAGTGTAAAAAAATGCACAATTGATGTCAATCATATGCCATAAGTTGTTTTCTGTTTCTGTCCATGTTATGTCTCCATTCATGGCAAGATTGGGGTTGAATTTCCAGTGGAGCTATTCCCACTGGGATGTTATTTCATCTCCATTGGTTTGGCTGTAGGCCTGCTAATACCCTGGAGTTGCAACTTGAACAATTTCGAGTTATTACACCAAGGGTTGCATCAATGGTATGCAAATGTTAATGAGATGCCAAGGATCCCCCATGAAAATGAATGAAAACTCGTATTTAGCTGATCTTGACACTGTTTGCATGTTTACTTTTAGACTTAAGTGGATATACAAAATGGAAATACTTGCTAATAGCAGGCAAGTTGCACATCTTAATGCAGCAGGACTAGTGAAGAAAGATGAATGATCAAAACAGCCATATTACTCTTCTTGAAAAAATCTCCATCTACCTATGCGTGACCAACCAAATGGGAATATCTGACTTGTTTCTTCTATATATATTGTAAATTTGAGAAGAAGTAGATACCAATTAAGATTAGAAGGAAGATAGTCTGAGTAATGTGCAGATAAAAGTACAGCGTTATGAAATGACAGAAACCATTAGGAGGGAAAGAGCTGAAAACAATGTGCAGTTGTTTGTTAGTATGACAAGGTACAAACTTTAGAAGTGATAAAATTGGAGCGTTCACAGAAAACACAAGAGCCAGAAAGAATTGATGATCTTAGATTCTTTTTTCTTAATGCCAGTGCGCTAGTCACATATCATTAGTTCTGGGATTGAATCTGATATTTGTCTGTATTTCATGTCAACATTGGAAGACTTTTAATTTCAGTAAAATTGAAAAACCTTTGCTATTTATTTCAGATACTTGCAGTGCGATCAGTTGATATGACAGTCTGAAATCAGATTTTGTTTTTGTAGACTTAGCAAAGTTAAAACAGGAGCAGACTCTTCTGCCTGTTTATGCCACTCATGAATCATTTGTAACACGTTGCCTTTTTTCTTGCTGTAGTATTTTTTGCCCAATAAAATCTTACAACACAATGTCCTGATGAAGGGTCTCAGCCCAAAACATTGACCGCTTATTCCTTTCCATAGATGCTATCTGACCCAGCATTTTGTGTGTGTTGCTCTGGATTTTCAGCATCTGCAGATTTTCTCATGTTTGGAAATCTTACTGAACTCAGTTTTAGAAGCATCAATGTTTACAGCAGTCATAACCATTTGGAAAGGCAAAGTTGAATTTCTATTACCCTCACACTTATTAAGTGCTTCCTGATCTCTCTTAAGTCAAACCATAATTTTAAATTATGCCCTTCATTATGGGCAGCTCTATCTGAAGGAATAGTTTCTGAGTGAATCTTATCTACCCATTCAAACACTTCACAATTAGAACTACGCATGAGAATACATTACAAATGTGTGCAACTTGACCTCATAATTTGGATCTCTAAACTCTGGTAACAATTAAATGAAATGAATCTGCTTCCCCTTCCAGACAGATCAATCCTTTTAGATATAAGTAAATACTGTATATCTTTCCTGTACAACTTACTCACAACTTATTTAAATGTAATTTCCCACAGAGGTCTTGCACTTTGTGTTTGCCCTTACAGGTCATGAGTAGCTTTTTATGTCTGGTTTTCAGAGGTAATTATATTAAAAATTTTCAGAATACATTTTGGAAGGAGAGTAAACACTTAACACCATATTTGAATAAAAGAATGCCCATATCTGGCTTCCTGTCTTTTACCTCATTATACTTAATTTCCTTCTTTTTTTTGCTCTCCTAATGTACTGTCCCATTTTACTGTTGAGGAACTCAGCAGGTCAGGCAGCATTTGTGGAGGAAATAAATGGTCAATGTTTCGACAGGTCTGGAAAGGAAGGATGAAGAAACCAGAATAAGAAGGCTTTCCCTTCCTCCCATCTTCTGGCTTCTTCCCCTTTTCTTTCCAATCCTGATGAAGGGTCTTGGCAAAAAGCGTCAACTGTTCCTTCCATGGATATTCCCTGACCTGCTGAGTTCCTCCAGCACTTTGTGTGTATTACACTGTATTTCTAGCATCTGCAGAGTCTCTGTGTTCCCATTTTACTGTTCATCCTTTGCTTGCTGGTTACATTGGTTTATATGTAAGAATGCCTCGGTTTAAAATTCCTATCCTTATATTCAAGTGCTTTCATGATGTTACTTATATACATTTACACTATGATCTCCTACATCCCTCAACCCCCTTGAGCTTGCTGTTACTAATTCTCTGAGTTGAGAGGAATAGTAAGAGCATACTGGAAAGGTTTGACAGGGAGGATGTTTCCCGTGACTGAGGGGTTTAAGACTAGGGAGAAAAGGTTCAGAATAAGAAGTAGGCAGTGTAGGATAGAGATGAAAAATTTCCACCCCTGGAAAGGTGAACTTTTGGAAAACAACACTGTATAAGGCTGTGGAGGTTCAGTCGTGTTCATTCAAAATAGAGATTGAAAAAATTTGGGTATTAAGGGAACTGAGGGATATGGGAATAATGCAGGGAAATGATACCCAGGTAGAAGATTAGCAATGATCCCAATGAAAACTGAACAGGCCCATAGTGCCAAAAAGCATACTTTTTGTTTCTAATTCTTACGAATTCTGTAACTGCTTACATCATTATAAACTGACTATTGGCCATGGATCAACTTTGACAAGGGATTGACAGTCTATCCAGTCTTGGTCCAATGTATTTACAGACAGGAAAGTTTCAGGAGCATCTGAGGACTGGAATTATGCACTGAATGAAAGAGAACTGTCAAAATAGCTTTCCCAGTTCATTTGAAGTTTAAAGATAATTTTCATTACCACATCCAACTTTTGCCTGTTTGCTAATGTGTATTGTTACTTAATGTCCAATATATTATTGCTATAAATGCTTTTTACTGTTTTAAAAGTAACTGAATAGAAGTTAAATTGCATTATTTCTATAATTCATTACAACACAGAGAGTGACAGCAGTTTACCATTTACTGGGAACTTATTGAATATGACGAGATGATGGATTGACACCATTCCTGGAAGGAAGATGATAATCAGTAGATTTGTTAAATTAAATTGGACTGCAAAAGCATTGGCTGTCTCAAAGGGCAATCAATTAGAAAAATATATCAAGTCAGACATACTAAAGAAAAACCAACATTTTAGTTGATCTGATTATTTTACTGTCTCTGTGGATCACTGAACACAGAGAGGTTATTATCCAAAGCATGCTTACCTTTAGCTGACAGATCAATTTGACTTTTGTCACTGTTTTACAATGTGAAAACCAGAGACAAGTTCGAAGTGCAATACCATCACATCTGACCTCCCACTCTTTAGCTGGAGCAGTACCTCACTTTTCCAACCATGTTCAAAATAAATATATTTCTAAATTCTCTGTTGGATTTATTGATATTCAAGTTCAAAGACCCAGATAAGTAAAGCAAGCCTCTTTCTTGTGACATGCATATTTTAAGAGCAAATAATTTATTGAAATCTTCAGGTAGAAATCTTTGGAAGAATCGAACGGCAGTATATATTATAAATGTAATTTGTGGCAAAGAATTTGCAGACAGCTTTTAAGCTGTGATGCTTCCTGCTAATACCCTTTTTCTGCCACCTCCTGGTTCAAAGAAATCTCGCTCGCTCTTTTGCCTCTGATGGAAGATGAGAGTTTAAAGAGATTGCTGGATCCAACAGTTATGATGCAATCACTAAAAAATTCTCACAGGAAACCAGAAGAAATAGAAACAGGAGCAGGCCCCTTCATATGCTCACCATGGCTGATCATGTGTCTCAACACTTTCTGATTTGATTCTCAAATTTCCTGGTTCCTAAGATCCATACTTCTATCACTTGAATATCATGGGTTTTCTTTGTAGTCAGTATTTTAGGGCCAGGGATGACTTGTTTTGAAGGTAGAAAATGAGGCTAATGTGAGACCTATAATGTTGGTAGTTCAGAAGGTAGTACACTTTTTCCTTTATTTTCTCTTGGCTTCAAAATATCCTGATGAAGAAACCTGAGGTTCTCAGTGTCTTCCAGGATGCTTCCTGTGGAAGAAAAATAGTAAGACGTTGTGACGAACGTTAAGGGGTTAATGACCTTCATCTAGTATGTGAGTTCAAAGTCTTAATCACTTATCTACGACTAATGTACACTGTGTGACTGAAATGTGCTTTGTAGATGGGAATGGAAAATAACTATGTCTGTGCTTCCTTGTTCTAAGAATCATCACATGTCTGCGCTTGGGAAAGCCTGATATACTGTCCTGAGAACTAACACTTAGGAAAATGTATAACCACTCAAGGACATATAGTGCAACTTCATTATTCTAACGAGTTTTAGTTGAAGTTCCCTCCTTTTCTGGATTTCAGTGCTTCTTGTCATGGACGCCTGGGGTATAAATAAGAGTATAATCCATTGTTGAGCAGAGTCTCAGTACTCCGCTTTAGGAGTCTGGGCTCTCCATGATATCATGTAATAAAACCCTTTAGTCTGAAACAATTCTCTGAGTTGACTGATCTATTCTGTCTGCTGCTCCTGAGATTTTTTTTCCACAACACTTCCCCTGATGTAATTAGATTCTCAATTCTAAGGATGTTTGTCTGAGAGTGAACATTAATCTTAGTTCACTTATTACCAAATATCATGTCATTACAATGTATACGTGGTTAGGTATACCTGTACACCTGCTTGTTAATATAAATATCTAATCAGCCAATCATTTGGCAGCAACTCAACGCATAAAAGCATGCAGACATGGTCAAGAGGTTCAGTTGTTGTTCAGACCAAATATCAGAATGGAGAGGAAACGTTCTAAGGCCAAGACCTCAAACCTAGCACTTCGCTCATGCCCTGCTGGGCAGCTTTGAAACCATGAGTCGTGAGGTTGAGAAGTTGACAGGAAAATGGGAAAACATAATTTGGGAAAAAGTAGTGGGGAATGGGATTGCTCTGCTATTCAGTATGGATTTGGTGAGCTGAAATAGCTGCCTTCTACACTCAGCAGCCACTTCATAAGGTACCTCCTGTATCTCAGAAACTGCTGATCTCCTGAGATTGTCACATGCAGCAGTCTCTGTAGTTTACAAAACTGCGAAAAGCAAAAAAAATCCAGTGAGTGACAGTAAGTGACACCTTGTTAATGATGGAGATCGGAAGACAATGGCTAGACTTGTTCAAGCTGGCAGGAAGGCAAAATTAACTCAAGTAACCACGTGTTACAATAGTGGTGTGCAGAAGAGCATCTCTGAACACACAGCACATCGAACCTTGGAAGTGAATGGGCGAACACAGCAGAGACCACAAACATACACTCAGTGGCCATTTTATTAGGTATAGAAGGAAGTTCAGAGGAACACACACAAATGCTGGTGGAACTCAGCAGATCAGGCAGTATCTATGGAAAGGAATAAAAGTCCATGTTAAGGGCAGAGACCCTTCATCAGGACTCGAAACATCAACTTTTTATCCCTGCTGCCTCATCTGCTGAGCGCCCCTAGTATTTTATTAATCGATGAAACTATTTGAATTGTCAAGTAATGGATGAAATGTTGAATATAGATTAAAGTAGAAATTGAAATTAAATAACATTTTTATTCTATAACTTTTACATGGTGGAATATTCATCTGAGGAAATTCTAGTGCATCTAAATGAAGTTAGTTATTTTGGAGCCAGGTAATCGTGGCTTAGTATACATAAAAACCAACAGATCTCAAGTAACTAAACCAAGGATTTACAGAGTATTTTCCATTGGGGAGAGTCCATAAAAAGCTTAAATATCTGTCAGTTCAGGTAATTACAGTTGTATTATGTTGGAGATGGCCGCTGACAAACCAGCATATGGAGAGTTGATGGATCATTAACAGAATTTTTCAGATTTTTATTTTAAAACTATGCATGTATGAAAATCCAAATGCTGCTGAGAGTTGAACTGAGCAACAATGGTGAACATGAGTATTTTATCATTTCTGCCATGTAACTCTCAAATTCTTCCAGACTTTGACATATTTGATATCCACTCAGTGGCCACGTTATTAGGTACAGGAGTGGGGCCCAATGTGGTCTTCCATTGCTGTAGCCCATTCACCACAAGTTCAACATGTTGTGCATTAAGATACGTTCTTCTACACAACCACTGCTGTAACACATGGTTATTTGAGTTCCTGTCACCTTCCTGCCCAGCCATTCTCCTCTGACCTATCTCATTGACAAGGTGTTTTTGCCCATAGAATCAGCATTCACTGGATGTATTTTGGTTCTCGTACCATTCTCTGCAAACTCTGGAGATTGTTGTGCACAAAAATCCCAGGAGATAAGTTTCTGAGATTTTTAAACCACTCCATCTGGCTGCAACGATCAGTCTACAGTCAAAGTCACTTAGATCACATTTCTGCCCCATTCTAATGTTTAGTCTGAACAACTGAATCTGTTGACCATGCCTAAATGTTTTTATGCACTGAGTTGTTGCTGCATAATTGCCTGATTAGATATCTGCGTTATCGAGCAAGTTCACAGGTATACATAATAAAGTGGCCACTGAATGTATATCCACCTACATTGGCAAATAAGATTATGTAAATGATTGTACTATCCTCCAACCAATTACATTTCATATCTCCAGTCACGAGATTTAAGAAGCTATTGTCCTTTCACAACTTAGTAATATTTATTTATTTATTGAGATACAGCGCAGAATAGGCCCTTGTGGTCCATCGAGCAGTGCTTCCCAGCAATCTCTCAATTTAACCCTAGCATAATCACAGCACCATTTACGATGACCAATTAACCAACCAACTGGTACATCTCTGGACTGAGGGGGAAACTGGAGCACCTGGAAGAAATACACACGGTCATGGAGAGAATGTACAAATTCCTTACAGACAGGGGCAGGATTTGGACCCAGGTTGCTGGTACTGTAAAGCATTCTGCGAACCACTATGTTACCATGCCATTCATAATATTCAAAAAATATATCCATTGTGTCATTAAAATTGCAATTAATTTCTCCCTGCAATTAACTCTGTAAAATGCAGCCAGTATAATAGTTTCCCATTGTCTCCAGTTTTTGCTAATTGACTGTACTATCTACCTGTTACTATCCACCATGATCTGACGCTGTTCTCTACCACACTTCACAACTGCAGAAAAGTGAGCAATGAATGGGAACACAGCAGTTCATGCATAATTGAAAAAGTGAACTATTAAAAAAGAAACACTACAGTGAAATAATGAGAAGAATCACAGCAGAAAATACAAGACTGATAAA
This sequence comes from Hemitrygon akajei, assembly GCF_048418815.1. Lineage (NCBI taxonomy): Eukaryota > Metazoa > Chordata > Chondrichthyes > Myliobatiformes > Dasyatidae > Hemitrygon > Hemitrygon akajei. Next base: position 20,942,512 of record NC_133125.1, on the reverse strand, counting down.
AGCTGTGTCTATACAGTGGTAACAGGAATAAGAAAAATACTTCAAGGTAAAATTCAGGAGCAAGATAAAGGATTAGAAAAGATAGCATGTTTTTTTCAGTGTGACATCATCATGAAATAAATTATATTAACAATCATTCCAGGGTGAAATCATGTAACTTATAAAATTATATTGGGCTCTTTCTGTTTCCCTTTCTCATTTCTTTTTATGACAGTAAGAGGCTAATCTGCCCTTTGAGTCTGTGCTGGCTCTCAGAGCAATACCGGCAACTTCTTTTCTCCACTACTTCCCTCACAAATGTCCAGCAATTCCAGATTTATTCTCCTCCCACCCACTGGCCACATTACCTTCCGATCAGCTGATGCATCTAGAGAACGCTACCTGGTCACAGGAGGGCGCGCATTCGCCATTCAGAGAACACACGAACTTAGGACTGAAATTGAATCACTGGAGTTATGAGGCAGCAGCACTACCTGACCTGCTGCACAATTACCAATTTTAATCTGCCTGACTGTTTCCTGACATTAGTCAGGCACTATGTTGTCACCATCCATGCGATGCCCAGTCGTCCTGCTCTGATATAAATGAGACCTTAAAGGCCTGTGCTAAGACAGTTGTGAACCCCCTTCTGCTCATTGCCTTTCTAACTATTTAATGAGACTTTTTGCTGACATTTGGAGATTTGATATGACAGTTCTGATTTGGTCCCAAATTTAGGATTCTGCAGACACACAACATACTGGAAGAACTCAGTAGGTTAGACAGCATCAATGGAGGGGAGCAAACAGTCAACGTTTTGGTCCAGGATCCTTCAGCAGTACTGTCCAAACAGAATTTGCTGTCTACCCTTGCACTGTCTTTCTGAAGAACTGATTGATCTACTTTGATTTCATTAGTAAACAGGCCGCATTTTGTGCAGTGAGATTTCCCAGCGTTGTTGACAACCAATGAAACTGTCATGTTTCCCTAAGAAGCTTGGCCCTTTTATTAAACAGGAAAGGTTTCCACTCCCAAGATATGCTGAATGTTGCGGATCACAAGAAGTATTTCCTGATAAACAACTGACTTCTTCATTCAGAGTAAAATTACATGGCCAAACTTTTTCAGCAACCAGATCTGGCCAGGAGGATGTATCCTAGGGATGAAGACCACCTTCTGACACCCTGGTTCATCACACGAGTGCATTCCCCAAATAAGTCAGATATAGTGCCATACAAGTACCAGAATTATAGCAGAAAATGTTGTGGGGTTTTTCAGGAATGACAATCCATATTCTGGGTTTTCCTTGCAACATATGTTCAGCAAATGAATGGATTTCATTATTATCTGCTACATGCTACACAGCCTTGCCAATAAAGGTATTAGCTGATGCTGAAGCGGGGGGGGGGGGGGGCGGCAGGGGCGGGGGGAAGGAGACATGAAGACGGCCTGGGGACCATGAGGTGGAGCCTGTAGAGTAGCAGAAGGAAGATGGCAGTTAACAAAAGGAAATCATTTGTCCGCATCCTCTTACCCAATGCTCAGCCGAGCAGAGGAAGCAAGCATTGGTTGCATGAAATATAATGTCTCCCTGATAGAGTATTTGCATAAGGAGCTAGCAAAATCCTGGTGTCTAGTGCATTCCAAAGGGAGGCTTCTTGCTATAATCCTTAAGATTGTTACTCTAAAATTGATGAGGAGAGCCCAGATAATGTAAGTAATCCCCTTACATCCTGCTTGCAGTGAATATAACACATCAATGAATGATTTGTACGCACGATAACTTGAATGGCTTGGCACATGGGATGAGTGGAACCTTGCTCAAGAACTATGACTTCTGCACAGAATATACTTTCCAAGAAGAATCTTAACTCAATCTCAGTGGTGGATATTTAGTATCGAGCAACGATACTAAATAGATTGGCATTCAATGTGTCAGGAAATGCATGGAGGAACTAACATTTCAAGCCAGTGGTCCGCAGTCATTCAACAATAAGAAATCTCTCAGGAGACTCGAGTGAGATTCACCTTAAATCATTGTATTTGTCATCAGTACACAATGTAACAACTGGAGTATCAACGCTAGAAGCATCAAATTTCACTCAGCATGTAACAGCTGAATTGTTGAATGTAGTTTCACTTATAGCTGTTGCTTTCCATTAGTAGGATATGGGGAACTCCCTGAGAAGGGGTAATGTGGAGAAGGTATTTTATTTTATTGGGATAACATTCATTTTCCCGGCCTTTCTCCCCTTCCTTGTAGATTGTGTCTCGGCTATCAGGCTGCCATATGGATTGTGCTTTTAAGAATAGATGCCTTTCTCAGTTTAGAGTAACTGTCAAGCAAAGTGTTGGCAGTTACATTGAATTGAGTGTGATCTTGTATTGTTGATCCATTTCCCAATTTCTTTGAGGAATGCAATTTAGTGCAGCACTCAACGTAATGATGGTTTAGCTTGACAAAAATAGGTGAAATCCAATTTCTAGGTATTACTTTTCTTATTATTGTATTTTAAGACGTGCTTTAGGAGATCAACTGCTGCATAAATACATAAACCATAACTCACTTCACTCCTTCTTCATTTACCTCGTCATTTCTCTCAGTCATTACATCTTGTTGATTTCCTGCACATTGGCATTTGAATCCCTTTTTCATTTATTGAACAGTAAAACAAAAATTGCAATGGGCTTGCTGCCAGTACTTCATTTTTTTTTTGTTGCTGTCAATGACAATTTGATGAATATAATAGGTAACAGGGCTTTATGAAGGCTGGACTAAATTCTCTGTGATAGATCGGGGAAGAAAATGAGGAGCTGGCAGACTGCAAGAAAACAATTGAATTCAAGATTCTTTATTAGAATCATTTGTAAACTGCAATGGATTTAATTGGCCTGATTTAGTAAATATTTAATAAGGACACATACGTTTCAAAGTGGAATTTCTTATTTACAATTTACTCTTAAAAAGGACTTAAAATAAAAATCTGCACTAAAAATGAAGGTAAGCATGTTTTAACAATGTTCTTGATTAATAATCCAATTCGTGTCTGCTTGTTTCCAGTGACATTATTAAGCCAAGCTGCTACATTTTGTTAACAAAGCGCAGTGAGTTCTCCCAGGGTTAACTCAATTTTACTTTGGGGAATTCAAGTATGGAGCTCAAATCATTTAGGTGTATAGCCTTTGAAGGTGTGATTTTACTGTAATTAACATTTTTAATGACCAGCTATGGATCATGTCAGTCCTGTCTCCATGTATTGGGAATAGAACAAATTGATAAGTAGTGAGAAGCCCCAATTGTGCATGACTTTGTTGTAGGCAGATTGGAATTCTGTACAATTCAAGATCAAACATTTCATTTGGTTTAAAAAGATGGTATGAACTAATTTTATTGCAGCATAGAAATTTTGTTTACTTGTTTCATTATTAGAAGCACTTATTAATATTTATGCTGTGCACCTCCTTTGGCCCCTTTTCATTCTCTTGGCAAGATTTGGCATCTGACACTGAATTTTATTTGGGTTTTTGTGAAAACCTTGGTGTATCTATTTATATGAAACACTATTAATTTTCAAATAGCAAAAAATGGAAGAATGGGATTATAACATGCAAACAAACTAATGTTAATGTTTGTATATTTTCTATAAGTTTGTTATGCCCATGAAGATAGAAAACCACACTTCTTTGATTCAATACATTGGCAAGTCATTTCACGTGCCATAAGACCTCAGGTTGCCTCATGCTGAACAATTTACAGATTATTAGCTTCATCTTTTTCTCCAGTTCATTAAGGTTTGACTTTACAAACCCAGCTCCAAGGACTTCTTGCTATCTACTTCTCTCTCACAATATTATTTTTCTGCATATTTCTTTGTATCCATTTCTTCCTAAATAAAACATAGCAGCAATGTTTTCTTTGACAAAAAGAAACTACATTGACAACATTAAATCAATAAATAACATTTGAAAAAATTATAAAATATCATCTTTAGATTCACGCCCAAGATTTTCCACAGGATGAGTTGGCAGAAGGATCAATACACTCATAGTTTAGCTTAACATGAGCATCCGGCAACTCCTTATCCCTTATTTTAACTTTCTGTCACTAAATATTGAGAGTTTACCACCCAATAAAATGCCAAGGAATTAGTAATAATCGGACCATAATATATAGGAGCCATTTCATCATAGCTGATCCATTTCCCTTTCAGCCCCATTCTCCTGTCTTCTCCCCATATCCCTTCATGCCCCGAATAAGAAATAATTAAATGAGGCTCCTTTGACTGTCTTTATATGATAGTTCAGGTTTTGTTGATATTTATATGACCAAATCCTCAGGAAATCCAGATCATTTGCCTATTTCATTAATTATATTGCTAAATACCAGCAATTTCAGATAGATGAAAGGTGCAATGTTTAAGGAGAACATAAGCGGAAGCTTCTTCACTCAGTGGGTGGTGAGAGTGTGGAATGAACTGCTAGTGGAAGTGATGAATGTGGATTTGACTTCAATACTTCAGAGAAATTTGGATGGGTAGATAGATGGGAGAGATATGGAGGGCTCAGGTCTGAGTGCGGGTCATTGGGACGAGGCAGAATAATATTTTGGCATGAGTAGATGGGTACACCTTTTCTGTGCTGTAGTGTTCCATGACATAATGCATAAATTAGCAATCTCTTCTTAGTTTTTTAATCATAGTTGAAGGTAACAGTTAAGTAAGCTTTTAATGTTAATTATTTAAGTAAAGGAAAGTTACGAAGGCAGTTTAATAATGTGTGGTGATTACCATTACCTGCTTCCACAAATGTCATTTAGATCATTAGTGATTACCTGGTAAGATTAATTAAGAATTAGACTCCTTAGCTGTATTTTAACAACATTGCGCTGTCAGTCTGCTGACAAGATATCCCCATAAACTAGAGATTGTATGTCACTTTAAAATGCACTTTACGTAGTGATGCTGAGCTAAACCACATTTGTTTCAATCAGGAGAGTAATTTTTATGTATGCAAATATTGTGCATTTAGGTGGAATGAGTCTTGGGTTGCTGTATAAATTCAGGAAACATGCACTAAGTATAAATTTAATTTGCATGCCTTTCCATTGCACTGAAATTCTTAAGGTAGTGGTTTTCAAATGAAACAATTGGGAATGACCGTTGGACTGGCTCAATATGAAGTTTGCCATACTGATCATAGGAGCAACCATTCCAATTCTTCACAAAATGTACAGATTACAACAGTAATTGTTCCTCTTCATGTATAAATCACTACATCATGGTATGGTTCCATAAAAAGATGGGAAACTTTATGGAATTTGTAAAACTATTTAATTATTTGCCAGAAGTTTTTTCTAAGCAATTTATCATCAGAATCTTCAATTTAAGCCATCATCATCAATTTAAGACTGAAGATAGTTGAAGGAAAATGTAAAAACAAAGAAGTGATAATCCAAGTAAGGGCATCAAAGGATATGGTGAGAAGGCAGGTGTATGGGGTTGAGTGGGATCCAGAATCAGCCATGATGGAATAGTGAGCAGATTCGGTGGGCTGAATAGCCTAATTCTGCTTCTATGTCTTATGGTCTGTTGGTCTAAAAGTTAAAAATGGGAGACTCTGGGACATGGGAAATGTTCAAATGTTCAAGAGAACTCTGTGATGGCTGCTGTGAAGTGTGAACAAGTAGTGCCGTGGAGTGAGAATCTGAAGCTTTCATTTTCCACTATTTTATCTCTGCGGTTCTAAGCTGTGGTTACCATTTTGGTTGAGCAGTTGAGAGGGAAGCTCAAGTAGCTGAATACCGTCACTCCTAGCTAGTCCTCATCAACTTTCTGCGGGCAAACCTGTTTCCTCAGCAGGGTACATGACACTGAATTCTTAACTACTCCACTTTTTTTATATCTATCAATGGAACCTATGGTCGATGATACTATCCATTTAGCAAGTACGTAAAATAAACTGCTTACTGGTTTAAATTCATAAATAGCCTGTTTTTGTGACTAAGGAAACTTCTTTATTTGAATGGGTAGGTTGGGTTTAAAAATAATCACTATTCATAGCAGGGGGAAAATTTAAAGAAAATAATCAAATGAGACTTTTTTTTGTATCGTGTCAGTAAGGTGGAAGGAGACTTTGCCTCTTAATAATGGACCTGCCAAGAATGTTACGATTAGATTCCTGATTAGCTTAGATTCTGAAGTGAAAGACCAATTTCTTTTGTTTTGGGAATTACAAGATTACACAAAAGGTTACTGTCACCTTTGTTTTCACAATTTGATTTAGTTTAGCTGATGTCGTTCTTTAAAGATAAAAACACAGTAGCCGGCATGACTGATTCTGAAAGAGAATCACCAAAAAGGCAAAGGGGTTGTATGTACCAAGTCAGGTGGACGTTTATAACGAACTGTGCTAATTATAGACAGAACTCAAAATGGTCGATTTAAGATCGGTCAATTTGAAAAAATCTGATCAAAGAGAAGTCTCTTCGGAACAATAAGACCTTTGCTTTTCATTCCATCTGAAGTGCTAATTGGATTGCAAGCCATTTCACATTTTTTTCCAATTAGTCCATCACTGGCTAAATTTCTCATCAAAAATGATTAGGGATTCCGAATTCCAAAGTTTTCTGCTTTCATGTTCTTAAGTATGATGTACTCAATGTAGAATAAAACAGATGATCTAGTTTTGCAGCTGGATTACTTACATAATTAGCTGTCATTAGGAGCCAAGCTAAGGTATTGTCATTTAGCAAGTTGATTGTGTGTGTGTGTGTTTATTCATGTTCTGTACAAAAATGTTACCAATCTTTCACAACATAGTTACATTGAAGATTATGTGTTATTTCTAATTTTTTTTAAAAAATGTAGCTGTGTATATAAAAATCCCTAAAATCTCTTTTACAATAATTATGATACACAGAATTATGTACCTAAGTATCCTCGGTGTTATGTCCAATTAATCATTATTAGCAGGGATAAAAGCATTGAAATTACCCTGTCTAATTTTATGATAGCTATAATTTTGTCACTTCGTAAAAAGGTGCAAGCTGAATCATCTGCAGCACAGCATTAGTAAGACAAAGGAGATGATGATGGACTTTAGGAAGACTTAGCCTGCATTGCTCCCTGTTATTGTTTTGGTTCAAAACGTCGACAGTACTCTTTTCCATTGATGCTGACTGGCCTGCTGAGTTTCTCCAGCATTTTGTGTGTGTTACTCAGAGAGATCATAATCTTGCTAAACTGTAGTGATCATTAGGGTATGGCCGTTTGGTTCAAAACCTGAATGGTTAAAGAGAATGGTTGAATGGTTCATGAACCTGGTGCTATGTTACTTCAGGCTTCTGTACCTCCTGCTCATTGGTAGCAGCAAAAAGATAGCATGGCATTGAACACATTGATCTGAAGTGCATGAACGTTAACTTCCTTACTAAATGAGCCATCACAAGATTTGCTGCAAAGTCTGACTAATATGACTTTTTTCTGTATGTTGAATGATGATGTATGCCCAAAGTGAGAATGCAATAGAAAATTGCTTGTGTCTTGAAAATAATTTACAACAAAATGAAATAAAAACTCCACATTTGTCTGTCAAGTTGAGCACCTTTGTGCTGTTCTCTTCTTATGCTGGATTTCATGGTCCATCACTATATTACTTGCTTCCCCCCTCTGTGTCTGCAGTCTGGCTGCTACAGCCACACATTTTTTCTTTCAATCCCTCGTTTTCCTTGACATCTCACAAGGAGCTCTGCCTTAGATCGGCCAGGTTCATACTGTGAGTCCCAGCCCTCTGAAAGAAAAGTCTGGGTTGGTTGGTGGAGGGGAATGCTATAAGAAAGGCTGTGGTGAGAGGGCACTTGATGATTTCAAGTTACACTACCTCATTGCACTTTTGTAATGAATTAATCTATATGAATGATATGCAAGACAAGCTTTTTACTGCACCTCAGTACATAAACCAATCCACATGAGAGCATTGTTGCTGAAATCTTTATAGAGAAATGCACATCTTCTCCATGTTCTCATCTGCTGTTTCTCCTGCTGCTCCTCCTTATCCCATCCCCTTTGGCAATTGTCTGGATCGCCAAGTGAGGGAGCAGCTGCACCCAGTGTTCATTTCCTGCAAAAACAAATCACATTATCACTGTACCAATGTACTACATTTGGATTTGTGACAAGGTTGGAGAGGGGGTAAAATGTCATTGGTAGAATTGAGAGTAAAGGTGTAGTAAGCAAAGGTAGAGTGTGTGGAGTTTGTAGATTTATTAACAGCTTGTGTCTAACCATCTGGGTAAATGTGAGCAGTATTCATGATATATTTCATTAGGACATGACTGCTCTGCTGTGTGAGGATTCTCATTCCTGGAAGAAACAATTGTTGGCCACTCCTGCCTGGTTCTAATTTGGTCTCCTACCTGGTCTTGGTCTGGGTTCAATCCATCAGCGTCAGTAAGGACTTGTACTTCTCCCCGGACCGCGTGGGTTTCCTCTGAGTGCTCTGGTTTCCTCCCACATTCCAAAGACATATATGGGTTAGGGTTAGTAAGTTGTGAGCAAGCTAATTTGGTGCTAGAATCCTGATGACATTTGCGGGCTGCCCCCAGCACATCCTTAAACTATGTGTTGTTGACACAAATGATGCATTTCACTGTATGTTTCAATGTTTCAATGGACATGTGACAAATAAAGCTAATCTAACGTATGGTATGTCTCATGGCTATTTGTGCCATTTCAAATGTCCCTCCTGGCACACTGATGAGAACTTTTGTGCCTCTCTCTAAATTTTGAAGTTCTCTATCATTTTCCTGCAACCTCTGTCTCCTCTGTGGCATCTTCCTTGTGTTACTGCTGGTTGATTGCCAAGGAGAGTCTGATCTTAATAGCAGTTTTCTAGTAATCTGTCAGGAATTGCACTTAGGTGAATGTTATCTGATTAGAAACCATGCAAGTCTTGTTACCTATAACTTTCTGGGTGAAAATCATGCTAATACTATCACACCCCTTTTTTGACCCTTTTCATGAACTTTTCAGGAGATAAGAATTATAATACACTGAAAAACCCACAGTCGAATTTTTAAATGTTTTACTTTTCAAATTTGATTATGCTTTTTTAAATATATTTTTTATTAAATTTTAAGAGAATTACATAAAATGAATAGAATAATAGAATAGTGAAAAATTGATATTAGCCCTCCCCCAACCCTTCCCCCCTTAAGATCCCTATCTAAAAAAAAAGAGAAAGAAAGAAAGAAAGATTGATTGAATCTCGGAGGATCCCCACATGCTCCATGGAGTTCAAATTAACTTTAGTATATATCTTTATTTTTTTTCCCAAATAACTAATAATTTTATCTTCAAAAGACCTATATATTTAATCCTATCTTTTGTAGATAGGGGTGCCAAATTTTCAAAAATATATCATATTCATTTCTTAAATTATAAGTAATTTTTTCAAGTGGGATGCAGCTATATATTTCATTATTCCAACGGTCCATAGTTAAATATGAATCTGATTTCCAAGTAACTGCAATAGCTTTTTTGGCTACTGCCAATGCAATTTTTATAAATTTTTTCTGATAGTTATTCAATTTAGGTTTCGGTATTATCCCTTCAATATCGCCTAATAAAAATAATGTTGGGCTATGTGGAAGTTGTATTCCAATAATTTGTTCCAGTAAAGGTCTTAGATTTATCCAAAAAGGTTGAATTTTAAAACAAGACCAAGTAGAGTGTAAAAAAGTATCGATTTCTTGATTACATCGGAAACATTGGTCAGATAAATTTGGATTTAATCTATTTATTTTTTGTGGTGTAATATATAATTGATGTAAAAAATTGTATTGTACTGATCTAAGTCGGACATTTATTGTATTTGTCATACTATCAAGACATAGTCTTGACCAATTTTTTCCATCAATTTCAATATTCAAATCAGTTTCCCATTTTTGTCTTGACTTATGAATTCCTGGTTTAATTGTCTGTTTTTGAATCAAATTATACATACAAGATGTAAATTTTTTAATTTCTCCTTTTTGAATTAAAGTTTTTTATTTCATTAGGTTTTGGCATTAACATTGTTTGACCCAGTTTATCTCTTAAATAGACCTTTAATTGAAAATAACAGAAAAGAGTGTTATTTGATATTTTATATTTATTCTTTAATTGATCAAACGACATCAATATACCTCCTTCGAAACAGTCACCTATATATCTGATCCCTTTTTGAAACCAGTTATATAAAAGTTGATTATCCATTGTAAAAGGAATAAGTCTATTTTGAATTAGGGTTCTCTTTGCTAATAAAGATTTCTTTATCTCATCATCCATAGTTACCTTATTCCATAAATCAATCAAATGTTTTAATATAAGAGATTCTTTCTTTTCCTGTATCCATTTGGATTCTCATTTATATATAAAATCTTCTGGTATATTTTATCCTATCTTATCTAATTCTATTCTAATCCATGCCGGTTTTTCTTCATCAAAAAAAGATACAATAAATCTAAGTTGATTTGCTTTATAATAATTCTTAAAATTTGGGAGTTGTAACCCTCCTAGGTCAAATTTACATGTCAATTTTTCCAACGATATTCCTGACATCTTACCTTTCCAAAGAAACTTCCTCACACATTTATTCAACTCTTGAAAAAACTTCTGGGGCAGTTGTATTGGTAATGTTTGGAATAAATATTGTAATCTAGGAAATATATTTATTTTTATAGCATTAACTCTACCTACTAATGTTATTGGTTACATTTTCCATTTATCAAGATCTTCTTGTATTTTTTTCAATAATGGCAAATAATTTAATTTATATAAATTCTTTGTATCATTATCGACTCTTATACCTAAATATTTTATACCATTTGTCGGCCATCTAAATTGAGTTACTAATCGACATTGACTATAATCTCCTTTAGTAAGGGGTAAAATTTCACTTTTATCCCAGTTTACTTTATACCCTGATATTTTCCCATATTCTTCCAATCTAAAAGATAATTTATGCAACGAATGCAATGGATTTGTTAAATAAATCAGAACATCATCAGCAAATAAATTAATCTTATATTCCTCCTGGTTAACTCTAAAGTCCACAATGTCTGGATCCATTCTAATTAATTCAGCTAATGGTTCTATCGCCAATACAAATAGGGCAGGTGATAATGGACAGCCTTGTCTAGTTGACCTTGTTAAGTGGAATGATGTTGAAATTTGACCATTTGTCACTACTTTAGCTTTGGGACTAGTATTTAAGGTTTTAATCCATTTTATAAAAGATTTTCCTAACCCATATTTTTCCAATACCTTAAATAAAAAGTCCCATTCCAATCTATCAAATGCTTTTTCTGCATCCAAAGCAACTGCCACACTCATTTCCTCCTTCTTTTGTGCCAGATGAACTATGCTAAGTAACCGAGTTACATTATCCGCTGATAGTCTATTTTTAATAAAGCCTGTTTGATCCATATGTATTAGTTTTGGTAAGTATTTAGATAATCTATTAGATAAAATTTTTGCTATTATTTTATAATCCGTATTCAACAAAGAGATAGGCCTATATGATGTTGGTTTTAAAGGATCTCTATCTTTTTTTGGCAATACTGTTAGGATCGCTGTCGAAAAAGATTGTGGAAGTTTATGTGTTCTTTCCGCTTGATATATTAACTCCATAAAAGGAGGGATTAATAAATCTTTAAATTTTTTATAAAATTCAGGCGGAAAACCGTCTTCTCCTGGAGATTTGTTACTCTGGAGTGATCCTAAAGCTTCTTCAACCTCTTTTAATGTAAAGGGCATATCTAATCCTTTCTGTTCTTCTGAATTCAATTTTGGAAGAGTTATTTGTGATAAAAAAAAATTCTATCTCAGCAACCTCATTTTGTGATTCTGATTGATATAATTCGGAGTAAAATTTTTTTAAAGTTTCATTAATTTCTAAAGGTTTATAAGTAATTTTATTTGCACTTGTTCTAATTGCATTTATTGTTTTGGAAGCCTGCTCTGTTTTCAACTGCCAAGCAAGAATCTTGTGTGATCTTTCACCTAATTCATAATATCTCTGTTTAGTTCTCATAATTACTTTTTCTGTTCGATATGTCTGGAGTGTATTATATTGTAACTTCTTATTGACAAGTTGTCTTCGTTTTTCTTCTGTCATATATCTTTGGGATTCTTTTTCTAATTTTGTAATCTCTTTTTTCTAATTGATCTATTTCTACCATATATTCCTTCTTAATTTCAGAAGTATAACTTATTATCTGACCCCTCAAATATGTTTTCATCACTTCCCATAATATAAATTTATCATCAACTGAATATGAGTTTGTATCCAAAAAGAATTGGATCTGTTTTTTTATAAAATCACAAAAATCTTGACGTTTTAATAAAATTGAATTAAATCTCCATCTGTAAATCAATTCCTCCTTATCCGTCATTATCAAGGGGGCATGATCTGACAGTATTCTCGCTTTATATTCCACACTTTTCACTCTATCCTGAATATTCATTGATAATAGGAAAAAATCAATCCTTGAATAAGTTTTATGTCTATTTGAATAAAATAAATAATCTCTTTCTCTTGGATTAATTCTTCTCCATATATCAATCAAATTTAAGTCTTTCATCAATGATAAAGTTAACTTTATTACTTTTGATTTTGTAACAGCCTTAGTTGACCTATTTAGAACTGGGTCTAAACAAAAGTTAAAATCTCCACCTACTAATATTTTATCATGTGCGTCGGCCAAATTCAAAAAAACTTCTTGTATGAATTTTGCATCATTTTCATTTGGTGCATAAATGTTCATAAGAGTCCATAATTCCGAAAAGATTTGACAATGTATCATCACATATCTCCCCACAGAATCAATTAGTACATTTTGTATTTTAATTGGTAAGGTTTTATTAACCAAAATTGCAACTCCCCTCGACTTTGAATTAAATGAAGCTGCAATAACGCTTCCAACCCAGTCTCTCTTTAATTTCTGATGTTCTGTCTCTGTTAAATGTGTTTCCTGCAAAAAAGCTATATCTCCTTTCATTTTCTTAATATATGTTAAAACTCTTTTTCTTTTCACAGGTCCATTAAGCCCATTAACATTAAAACTTTAAAAATTAAGTAAATTAGTCATTCATAATACCTTGGGGAATCTCTTTAAAATTCTCCGTGTTGCTATGTGTCTCCCCCCCAATCATCCAGGCAAAAAAAAGAAAAATAGAAGAAAGATAGTAAAGAAAAAAAATAACAAAATACCCCCCCCCCACTAATGTTGTGCATGAATAGAAACACAACATTACCTCCCTCTGTTTTACGGGTCATGGCAATCGCCATGATTACACATGTGAATCCTGCAGCAATCGATCAGAAGCTCCTCCAGCTCCCCCATAACAAAAAAAAGATATATATATGTGAAGAAGAAGAAAAAATTAATATCTCTACTCCCAATTAATATTCCTCAATTATTTTTTCTTGTTCCCCTTCTATCATATAAAGTATATTTGTATATTCTTCTACTCATAAATGTCCATCAGATCCGATCCCTATCTCAATCTTCATCTTTAATCCATTTCATTTCCATAATTCTTTACCACATCTTGCGAATATTAGGAAGTTCTTGTACAAACTCCTCCGCTTTTTGGTGATCAATAAAAAATCTTCTTTCTTCGTCATCCAAAAAAATTATCAGTGTTGCTGGGTAGCTCAATATAAATTTATAACCCTTTTCCCATAAGATTTTTTTCACTGAATTAAATTCCTTCCGCCTCTTCAAAAGGTCGTAACTTATATCAGGATAAAAAAGAACTCTTTTCCCTTCTATCATCAATGGCCCATTTCTCTTTCTGGCACCTTGAGCAGCTGCCTTCAAGATCTTTTCTTTATCTTGATATCTTAAACATTTTATCAAGATTGATCGTGGATTTTGATCTTGTTGGGACTTTGGTCTTAAAGCTCTATGAGCTCTTTCGATTTCAATTAACTGACTTCCCTCTTCCATTTCCAAGATTTCTGGAATCCATTTTTGAAAGAATTTTATTGAATCTTCTCCCTCTATACCTTCTTTAAGACCAACAATCTTAATATTGTTTCGTCTGCTGAAATTTTCGAGCACATCTACTTTTTCCAACAACCGTTTTCTTTCTGATGTCCAGGCAAGGATATTATTATTCCATCTTGTCCATTCTTTCAGTGTTGTCTCCCATTTTTTCTTCCAACTTTTTAACTTTCTTGTCCATCTTCTTTTGTTTTTCCACCATCTTATCAAGCGTAATCTTCACATTTCTAATATCTGTTTTTATTACTTTTAATTCATGCATTATTTGTATCAGTGCTTTTCTTATGTCTCCAGAAAGTTTTCCACCTTTAATTTCCTCCTGTTCTTCTTCTTCTTCTTCTTCTTCATCTATTTCTTCATCTGTGTTTTCCAGAGAGTCTGATTCTACTTCCGGTTCACTTTCATTTTCACTTCCAGTCGCAGTTGGAACTTGTTGTTTTGTTTGCACCTGTTTGTGCATACTCATTTCTTCACGCTACCGCAGCCTCCTGCCCTGCACCATCTGAGGCGACATGTACTTCGCCAGGAAGCGATCCAACTTGAGTACGAGGCTCCGCCAAAACGGCCGGGCCTCTTTCCCTGCCAACTCGCGCTGTCTTCAAAATAGTAATTCTCTTCTGTTTCTGTTTAGGAGGCATATCTAAAGATAGTCCTGAGTTGTTTATAAGTAGTTTCTAGAAGGTATTTATTAACTCTTCTTCACTTAAACTTTGTTTTATTGGTTTTTACGGGAGAGCTGGATTTCCACATCTCGATCCTACATCATCACGTGACGTCCCCCCAATTATGCTTTTTTTAAGCTGATGTTTCCATTTATAAATCTGAATTCCACCAACATTATTATTGGCGTTATTCAGCTGGACTTTGTGGAATATAATAGCTTCCACTTTTTAATTCCACTTTCCATTCTCATTCTGATATGTCAATCCATGGCCTCATCTACAGTCACGATGAGGCCAAACTCAGGTTGCAGAAACAACACCTTACATTCCGTCTGGGTAACCTCCAATCTGATGGGATGAACATTGATTTCTCGAACTTCTGGTAATCCACACCCCCCCTTCACCATTCCCCATTCCCTCTTCCCTCTCTCACCTTATCTCCTTACCTGTCCATCACCTCCCTCTGGTGTTCCTCCCGCTTTTCTTTCTTCCATGGCCTTCTGTCCCCTCCTATAAGACTCCCCCTTCTCCAACCCTGTATCTCTTTCACTAATCAACTTCCCAGCTCTTTACTTCTTCCCTCCCCCTCCCGGTTTCACCTATCACCTTGTGTTTCTCCCCGACCCCGACTTTTAAATCTACTCTTCCCTTTTTTCCTCTAGTCCTGCCGAAGGATGTCAGCCCGAAATGTCAACTGTACTTTTCTCCATAGATACTGCCTGTCCTGCTGAGTCCCTCCAGCATTTTCTGTGTATTGCTTGGATTTCCAGCATTTCTTGTTTTTTTTACACTTGTCTATATTACCTTGCTAATGTATCTCTCTTGACTCATGAGCATTTGCCAAACCACATGTGTGTCATCAAAGAAGTCTCAAATTCACATTGTCTTTTAAACAATAAGGAAAAATGAACCACTTGGAAGGTGAATGGGAACGGGGGTTGTGGTGATGGGGTTGGTGGAATGTTGGAAGTTATAAAATAGCAATGATGAAATATTTTAACGTGAATTCAGATTAAATTATCATCACAGAATGATGAGTCAATTGATGTTTCTGCACTGTATGTAATAGATTTACTTCAGGAAGCTTTCTGGTTGTCCATGTTGCTACCCTTTGTAGTGCCTTTGTTTACTGGAATGTCATAGAGAAGCCAAGTGGCAAAGAGATAATTTGCCTTAAGTAATTCACCACTGGGGGAAAGAGTGGGTAATTCTTCAAAAAAATGTGTTGAAAAATTAAACAGATTTGGAGACCAGCTCAACGTGGTTGTTTACAGATTTAGGAAATAGAATTGTAAAACATTCAGTGATTTGATATTTGGGTATTACATTTCTCAAATGCTTTCATTATTAGCACTTTATATCACTGAACAATAAATTACTTGATAAAGAGATTTCTTTGAAGTAATTTCCAAAGAATTTTTGTTATGGCAATAGGGTTCAATTATGTATTCCTTTAACAACTGAATTTAAGAAAGAAACCCATTTCTGACTAAAAATAAAGTTACTTGTAATGAAACATCAGTCATAGGCCATTTTGTAAGTGTTTTGTTATGCATGTGCATTGGCATGTAAATAACAAAGTACATTCTGTTTACAAAGCACTGAGCATTTTTGTTCTTAATGTCTCTTGATCTGGATAAAGAGTACCATCCATGTTTTGAGAACATGGTTGAATCAATGTTTCTTTCCCTTCTTATCTGTTTTCTCTATTTCATAAAGCATCATTTGAATGCAGGCTGCATTACAGAAAGCAAAGGCAATTTTTACTGAGCTAAATAGTTGCCCAAATGAACTACCACTCATATTTATTCATAGAGTTCTACAGCATTGAAATAGGGCATTCAGCCTGACTCAGCCTTTCCAACCAAGGTGCCATTCTGAGCTGGTGTCATTTCCCAGTATTTGGCCAAATCCCTCTAAACCAGGAGTTTCCAACATTGGGTCAACGGTAAGGGTCCATGGCATAAAAAGTTTGGGAACCCCCTGCTCTAAACATTTTTTATCCATGCATTTGTCCAAATGTATTATAAACATTCTCATTGTCTCTCCCACCTCCTCTGCCAGCTCCTATCCTATACCCAGCAACCACTATTTGATAAACTTGTCCCTCAGGTCCTCTTTCCCTTTTCATGTAAACCTATTCTCTATAGTTTTATACTCCCCTATTCTAGGGGAAAGATTGTTACCATCCACTTTATTTATGCCCACCCCCCACCCCCCCATGATTTTATAAACCTCTATAATGGTTTCTGCCAGCTTCCTTCACTTCCGGGAGTAACAGTCTCAGCCAATCCAGTCTCTCTTCATGACTCAAGGACTCTGGTACCAGTAACCTCCTTTTGAATCTTTCTGCACCATCTCTAGATTCATTATAGCAGAACCAGAACAGCGGCCTCATCAGCTTCCTATACAGCTGTATCATAATGTATCAACTCTTATAATCAGTGTCTCCTTTGATGAAGTGAAGCATTTCATACACCTTCTTCATCATTTTGTCTATCTGTGTTGCTACTCTTAGGAAATGTGTGCTTGTACCCTTGAGTCCCTAAACACTCCCAATGGCCACATCGTTTACTGTATAATTCCTGCCTTGGTTTAACTTCTTAAAACACATTACGTAACACTATTTAAAGTTAAATTCCATTTATCATTCCTTTGCCCACTTTCCCAGTTGATCTAGATTGTGCTCTAATTTTAGGAAGCATTCTTCACTGGCTTTTTGGTTATAGTATACATTAAATTGGATCATTCTAAGAAGATTCAGTGATGCTGCTTAATTCTCCATTTTGGACATATCTAATGGCCTGGAACTCCATAGCAATTGACACAATTGACCTTACATTGTCGTCTTTTTCCACCACCCTCACCATTAGCTCATTCAAGCCCCCACCTCCAACTTAGCCCTGTATTACTTTTATCAAAATGCTCCATGATATGTAAATTTTATTAATATATGTATTACCTGTGTTACATGTCATAATTTCTCTTTGAGGTTTATAATGAAGCCAATCCTGTCTGACTACGCTGAAGTTATTATGTGTTACATATAACCTTCTGTGGGTTTGACATTAACAGAACCTTATTTTAAATTACACAGCATTTACAATATTGCATTTTATTCATATTACTGAAGACACCTTTTTTACCTCAATCGGTGATCTTCTACAGAATAGATATATAATCGAATACTAACAAAGATAAGGATACAAATTATACAACTGCAGGTGATACTTCTCCAATATTTCTTTAATACAGTACACAAATGGAAAAAGAAAAAGTTCCCATTAAGTCTTGCTTTCATGGCTTAAGGTCATTCTTAAGTGCCTGTGGCTGATGAAATATTTCTGAAGTGTACCTACTGATGCATTTGGACACAAATTACTCCGAGCGCTGATAAAGAAACGCATGAACTTGTTAGGAGAAGTTTAGCCTTGACTAGCATTAAATTCCGTAATTGAGATTTTGATGACCTAACAAAGAAGGTTGATACATGTAGGCAGTTGAAGGAGTAGTATGTACAGAACTTCAGAAGAACTTAAACTATTAGGAAAATTGATGCTTAGAGATAAAAGAGGCAGGTAGCAGTAAAATTAGCTATTGCACAGAAAGTTGAGAATCCTAAATGGCTGCTTCTTGTAATGATTGTGCATGTCATTAACAGGCTCATAAATCATTGCCCACTCCTAATTGGCTTTCATTTGACTGCCTTGCTCAATCATATTAAGGGGTATATATAGATCATATAGAGAAGGATGTTGCTATAAGTCAGATGCTATATATAGGCCTCTCCAAACAAAAACTTCATGCCATCTTAAAGTTTCTTCCACCAGGCATTTTTAATCTGATCAACAATTCTAATTAGCCCCCAGAGACCTTTGTGGATTGATAGGAATATAACAGCCAGTAGAATCCTTAATAGTGAGTATAGGTTGTAGAGTCATTCATCTTTGAGGTGTGTAAATTTATCCGGATTGATTCAGGATCCTGATGGTTGTAGGGTAATAACTGTTCCTGAACCTAGTGGTATAGGACCAAGCACTCTTTTCACTACTACCTCCTGCTGGATGATTGGATGATGGGGGTCCTTGAAGATGGATGCTGTTTTCTTGTAGCAGCACTTATTGTAAATGTTCTCAATTATGAAAAAAAATTTGAATAAAGTTAGAGACAGAATTGGATGCATTTCAACTCTGGCAGGGTTTGCAGGCCATTACTTCCTTCAAAGTGAAACCTAACACCATGGATGGTTGTGATGCTTCACTCCCAGATGAGCTCAATGCCTTTATGCACTCTTTGAAAGGGAGAACTAAACTACACCTGTGCAAATTCCTGCAACTTCTGGTGACCTTGTGATCTTTGTCTTGGAAGCTAATATCAGTACATTTTTTGAGAGGTTGAACCCTCATGTGGCATCAGGACTTGATGATGTACCTGGTAGGGTCCTGAAGACCTGTGCCAAACAACTGGCTTCAGTCTCTCACTACTGCAGTCTTAGGTTCCCACCTGCTTCAAAAGTACCTAAGAAGAGCAGGTGAGCTGCCTCAACAACTATTGGCTAGTTCCACTCATATCTACTGTGATGATTTGCTCTAGAGGTTGGTCATGGCCAGAATCAACTCCTGCCTAAGCAAGGACCTGGACCTACTGCAATTTACCTGTTCAACACAATCATAATTTCAGTTCTAATCAACAAGATGCAAAACTCGGCAATTTGATCCTTGAATTCTTTGC
Organism: Hemitrygon akajei; assembly: GCF_048418815.1. NCBI lineage: Eukaryota > Metazoa > Chordata > Chondrichthyes > Myliobatiformes > Dasyatidae > Hemitrygon > Hemitrygon akajei. The sequence continues at coordinate 20,923,090 of NC_133125.1, read as the reverse complement.
TGGGAAACCATAGTCAGTGCACATTGGAAATAACACCTCCTCCTCGCTGACAGTCAACATGGCACACCTCAAGGATGCATGCTTAACTCACTGCTCTACCCTTTCTACACCCACGACTGTGGGCCTAGGCACAGCTCAAATGCCATCTATAAATTTGGCAATAGCACTATTATTGGCAGAAATTCAGGTGTTCAGGCATACAGGAAGGAGGTAGATCAGCTGGTTGTGTGGTGTGGCAACAACAACCTCGCATTCAATGTCAGAAAGACCAAAGAATTGGTTGTGACTTCAGGAAGGGGAAGTCAATAGAACATACACACAAGTCATTATCAAATGAGTGAGCAGTTTCAAATTCCTGGATGCCAACATCTCTTAAGACCTATGCTTGACCCAACATATTGATGCAATTACAAAGAAGGCAAGACAGTGGTTACAAGTCTTTAAGGAGACTTGGTATTAATACTCACAAATTTCTACAGATGTATTGTGGGGAGCATTTGACTGGTTGCATCACCATCTGGTATGAAGGGGCCACAGCAATGTATCGGAAAAAGTTACACTAAGTTGTAAACTCAGCCAGGTGCATCATGGGCACTAGCCTCCCCAGAATCAAGGGCACCTTAAAAAGCAATGCCTTAAAAAGGTGTCATCCATCAGCAAGGAGCCCCATCATGTAAGACAAACCATCTTCTCATTGGTACCATCAAGGAGGAGGTCCAGGAGCCTGAAGACATGCACTCAATGTTTCAAGAACAGCTTCATTCTCTCCACCATCAGATTTCTGAATGGATAATGAACCCTTGAACATTACCTCACTTTTTTGCTCTCTTTTTGCACTTATTATTTAATTAATTTTATAGATAATTCTTGCTGTAGTATATAGTTATTTTTATTATTATGTATTACAATGTACTGCTACTACAAAACAACAAATTCCATGGCATTGCAATGACATTAAACCTGATTCTGATTCTGATCATGGGGACTGCTTGCCTGTGATGACAAAAGCTGGAGTTCCTTTTAAAACCATGAAGGTTTAAGATAGGTAAATGGTTAGAAGTGCTTCCATTAGTGGAGAAAAGAGATTTAATCTAATAGATATAATATTCAGGGTAACAGGGGAAGAATATATTTCTGCAGTGAGCAATTATGAATTGCAATGTAAATGTGGTAGCTGCCATCTCATTTGAGGCATTCAAAATACTTGTCGTATCAGTTGAGACTAACAGATCTACCACTGACTCCATGGGCTGAATAGTAACTTGGCAAATTTGTGTAAGAACCTGTCTTGCACACTGTCGATACAATTGGCCAGTGAGGCAGTACAAGGAAAAACAACAGAATGCAGAATAAAGTGTCACAGCTACAGAGGAAGTGCAGTGCAGATAGACAATAAAGTGGAAGACCATAATGAAGTAGATTATAAGGTCAAGAATCTATCTTATCGTACTAGGCAACCACTTAATAGTCTTGTAACAGAGGGATAGAGTCTGCCCTTGAGCCTGGTGGTACATGGTTTCAGACTTCTGTATCTTTTGCCCAGTGGGAGGGGAGGGGAAGAGAGAATGGACAGGGTGGGTGGGATCTTTGATTATCTTGACTGCTTTACCAAAGTACTGAGACATATACACAGTCCATAGAGGGATGGCTGATTTCTCTGAAGTGTCAAGCCGTGTCCATAGCTCTCTGCAGTCTCCTGCAGGCATGAGCAGAGCAATTGTCATGCCATGCTATGTTGCATATGGGTTGGATGCTTTCTATGTTGCATTGATAAAAATTGGTGAGCCTCAGAGGGGACATGTCAAATTTGTTTAATCTCCTGAGCAAGTAGAGGCACTGTGAAATTTCTTGGCCATGGTGTCCATGTGGATGGAACAGCACAAGCTATTCATGATGTTCATTTCTAGGAAATTAAAGCTCTGTCAACCCTCTTGAGCACAACACTATTGATGCTCTGCTCACAAACCCTACCTGAAGTCAGTGATTGGCTCTTTTGTTTTGCTGGTATTGGGAGAAGGCTTGTTGTCTTGACACCATGTCACCCAGCTCTCTGCCTCCTTCCTATAATCTGATTTATTATTATCTGAAATTCTGTACACTATAGTGGTATCATTTTCAAACTTGTCGATGGAGTTAGACCAGAAGGTGGCTGCACAATCATGGATGTAGAGCAGTGGAGGAGGGCACCGAGGATGCAGCCTTGAGGGCACCAGTGTTGTGAAGAATCGTGGTAGAGGTGTTGCTGCCTGTCCTTACAGATTGCAGGCCTTCTGCCACTGTGAGGGAGGCCCTCCGTTGGTTCAGGTCGACCATCGATGTTGCATCCCATTGGTCTATGTAATATGCAAGCTAGTACACAAGACAAGATAATACGATATGGAGAGCAAGCTGTTGCCCATGTAGCAGGCTCCCCCTCTCCATGCAGCTGATGAATCGACAGGAACGGCAGAGAACGATACAGTTTGGCACCAGTTGAGTCACTGGAGTTGCTAGTTGGCATTGAACTCAATGTAGGACTGCCTTAGGGACACCAACTCTGGAGTTTTTCCTCAGGGTTTAATCCCAAGCCTATCCCATGAGTGGGTATACCGCAAGGCAGCAATCGTTTGAGGTCAGAGTTTTCCTTCTCCTCGATGAGCTGCCAACCATGGCTGATACCCCATCTGCCTGAAGCCACTGGTTTTAAGGTGCCAGTAACCCGCCTTTGCCCCTTCTCTTGTCAGTAGAAACAGTTCCGCTGTTTAGTAGCTAAGCCACACATGAAGAAGGCCTGTAGTTGGACTTGGTTGTCAGAGATTATTTGAGGTGTATGGCATTAGGAGCATTTAATAGGTAGTGGGAGTTTATCGCCACTGCCACACCCACTATAACAACTTTAATGAACCTGCTGCTGTTGTTTATGGTTATATATCAGCATTTATTTCAGCTTACATGTTCTCCTCTCTCTGCTAAAAATTTAGCTGCTTTCTTCTGTCTCACTGTCAACGTAGATCAACTTGACTTCAAAATGAAACTACTGACACTGCCTGGTATAATATCAAGGTATTTCAGCCAATGTGGAGAAATACTAGAACACCTAATGTCATTGAAATGAAATAAAATTCAATCATTAGTTTACAAAATCTTGCCTACCCATCACAGTAACTTGCTTGATGTGGCTTTAGGTGCAGATTTTCTCTGCTTTAGGATAATTTGAGGTGACAATATATGTTGCAAAAAAACAATTTAAAGACTGCAAGGCTTAGACTTAGCACTAACTATGGAAGTTTTATTTTGCTCTAGTAACATTAGTAAATGTTCCAACATTTTATCACATAAAACTTCAGCTGCATTTATGACAGGTTTATTTTGACACCGCTTGAATAAATGGAAATCATTAGATGGTTCACTTTTGTATTTATGAAACTCAAGGGTCAAATTTAATATTTTTCTCATAGGCAGTAAGCATTTGCTGGTGGCTATAATCTGTCAGTTGCACATTGTCTTTTCTACCAGTGAAACCAAATTAAAGCAAGACTGATGAGCAATGTGACAAAATGGGCATTTGTACTCGAAAGCTGAGGCACTGAGTTGGGAGCACAGCTCACAGAATGTTGTTACTATTTGGGAAATTGATGGGCAGAACTAGAGACAGGCGGAGAGTGCTTTCATTTTATCTGTCAAATAGCATTAGATCTGAGATCTGTGAAATTGATGGCAAAATTGTTGGCGAAGTGATATTAAAGTTTTCTGTAAATGTTTCTGGGCACTGTTGTCCTGTTTATCGTACTCCTGCTAGTTTAACAATGAAACTATAAGACATAGGAGCAGAATTAGGCCATTCAGTCCATGGAACCTTTTTATAATTCTATCGTAGCTGATTTATCATCCCACTCTACCCCACTCTCTTGCCTTCTGCCTGTGACCTTTGATGCCCTTACTAATCAAGCACATATCAACCTCTATTTTAAATATCCTCAATGACTTGGCCTCCACTGTCATCTGTAGTAATGAATTCCACATCATCACCACCCTCTGGATAAAGAAACCCTTCTCATCTCTTTTCCAAAGGGATGTTCATAACTCGCACATATTCACCTTTTTATATAGAATCAGCTGGGCTCCATATTCTTCCTATATAACTATATTCTAAAATGTCACCGTGAATTTAATTTTACTAAAATAATGATGGTGTGGAGCAGCTCAATTCTGAACAATTCTTTTCTCATCCTGCGTTGTTTCCTATACCAAGAAGACTATTTGTTAATCAGGTGTACAGCTTTAATGTACTTCACGGCCCGTATTCAAAATGACTGATGATCATAAACAAGAGAAAATCTGCAGATGCTGGAAATCCAAGCAACACACACAAAATGCTGGAGGAACTCAGCAGGCCAGGCAGCATCTATGGAAACGAGTACAGTTGACATTTCACGCCGAAACCCTTCAGCAGGACAGTTTTGAGGGGTTTCGGCCCGAAACGTCATCACTACCTCCTCCCATAGATGCTGTCTGGCCTGCTGAGTTCTGCCAGCATTTTGTGTTTTTATTTATTTCCAGCGTCTGCAGATTCACTCGTGTTGCCTTCAGATAATCACACATCGATTTAAGCACAGAAAAGTCCAAAATGCTGTTTAGGACATTCTGTTCCTTCACTTAGCAGTAATCGTATTTTGTCAGCTAAATCAACATATAAATACATAGAGTAGCATGTAGTTAATGCACTTTTAAATATGGACCACTCTCACTAAATAAGTTAATATAATGTTATATTAAAGAGAGCCTTTAAATAAGCTCTCTGGAAATAAATATTAACTCTTAAAAATTTTGGAATATCAAAGCCTCAGCTTCTCATTATTGTTTGCTTAAAGACAAAATAAAATCAATTTTTCTGTATCCTTTCTCTCTGTTTCTCCCTCTTGTCTGTCTATTTCTCTCAGATCCATCTTAAGAAATGTACGTCCAGAAGTAAGAGAGAATTCAAAACTGTAGGACAGAGTAGCAAATGTGATATAAGAAAAATAAGCAATGTGTCTCACAAAGCAATTGGCTAACTCTTAGTCTTAATGCTATTACTGGCCAACACTTGGTAAAGTCTTACCCCAACATTGAAGATCCTAAAGTGAGTGTTGATAGTTTTTATATCTTTATGGGTGGCACAGTGATGTAATGGTTAGCACAGCTCTCTACAGTATCAGAAACCCAGGTTCAATTCCTGCTGCTACCTGTGAGGAGCTTGTACATTCTCACCGTGACCACGTGGGTTTCCTCCATGTGCTCCAGTTTCCTCCCACAGTCCAAGATGTACCGGTGGGTAGGTTATTGAAAATTGTCCCATGATTAGGATAGGATTAGATTGGGGAATAACTGGGCAGCATAGCTTGAAGGGCCTATCCTGCCCTGTATCTCAATAAGTAAAATAATATAAATAAACATTAATAACATAAATAATTAAAATATTAAATTGAACAGAGAAGACTTTAAAAATTATTTACTTTCATTTTGCTTAGTGTCTGCACTTCTGTCATCCCCATTGATATAAGATGCTCCTACGAACATTTAATATAGCGTATAATCTGAAAGGAAATTTACTAAATGTAGATGATACCCAGTATTTTTTCAGAATGCCAAGGAATATGGAAATAATTTTGAGGGGAGGAGTCAAGTTGGATCAACATAATGAATGATGAAGCAGGGTCAATGGGCAGAATGGTTTATTCCAGTCTGTTTCTAATCTTATTTTCTTTTTTACTACTGTAATATAAAACTCAGATAAGATTCAGATATTTTCTAATGCCCAAATGTATACTTGCAGTTATCAAGCTGTTACAGATATATGTAACACACACAAAATGCTGGAGGAACTCAGCAGGCTAGGTAGCATCTATTGAAAAGAGTATAGTCAACATTTTGGGCTGAGATCCGTCAGGACCGGAGGAAAAAAGATGAGGAGTCAAGATTAGAAAGTGGTGGGGGAGGGGTGAAGTAAAGACCTGGGAAGTTGTTGAAAAAGATACAGGGCTGGAAAAGGAGGAATCTGATAGGAGGGGACAGATGGCGAAGGAAGAAAGAAAAGGGTGAGGAGCACCAGAGAGAGGTGATGGGCAGGTAAGGAGATGAGGTGAGAAAGAGGGAAATGGAATGAGGAATGATGAAGGGGAGGGGCATTACCGGAAGTTTTAACAAACCAATGTTCATGCCATCAGGTTGGAGGCTTTCCCAGATGGAATATAAGGCATTGCTCCTCCAACCTGAGTGTGGCCTCATTGCGACAGTAGAGGAGACCATGGACTGACATGTCGGAATGAGAATAGGAAGTGGAATTCAAATGGGTGGCCACTGACAAATCCCTCTTTTTCTGGTGAACGGAGCATAGGTGCTCGACGAAGTGGTCTCCCAATCTATGTTGGGTTTCTCCAATATACAGGAGGCCACACCAGGAGCACCGGATATGAAGATGACCCCAACAGACTCACAGGTGAAGTGTCGCCTCTCCTGGAAGGACTGTTTGGAGCCCTGAATGATAGTGAGGGAGGAGGTGTAGATGCAGGTGTAGCACTTGTTCCACTTGCATGGATAAGTGCCAGGAGGGAGATCAGTGGGAAGGGATGAATGGATAAGGGCATCACATAGGGACTGATCCCTTCGGAAAGCAAAAAGTTGGGGGGGGAGGAAAAGATGTGCTTGGTGGTGGCAGAAGTTACAGAGAATTATATGCTGGACATGGAGATTGGTGGGGACAAGGGAACCCTATCCTTGGTGGGGTGAGGGGTGGATGGGGTGAGAGCAGACAAGTGCAAAATGGAAAAGATGCAGCTGGGGGCAGTGTTGATGGTGGAGGAAGTAAAGCCCTTTTCTTTGAAGAAGGAGAACATCTCTTTTGTTTTGGAATGAAAAGCCTCATCCTGAGAGCAGATGCGGTGGAGAAGGAGAAGTTAAGAGAATGGGATGCCATTTTTACAAGTAACAGAGGTGGAAGAGGTATAGTCCAGGTAGCTGTGAGAGTCCACGGGTTTATAATAGACCAATAGACAAGCTGTCTCCAGAGATGCACAGAGAGGTTGAGAAAGGGGAGGGAGGTGTCGGAAATAGACTGAGTAAATTTGTGGGGAGGGTGGAATGTATGCATCTCTGTGTATTTTATGAAGATAGTATTTGTAGAGCTATGATTTATTTGTTTGTAAAAATGTGCATAGAACTTGTGCATGTGATTTAATAGCTAATTATGCATGTGACATAAACATGCAGTCAGTAGCCCCTTTATTTGGTACCTCCAGTGCAACTGTATGTTCGTGGTCTTCCGCTGCCGTATGCTACCTCCCATTCCCATCAAGATTCGACATGTTGTGTATTTATAGATGCTCTTCTGCTTACCACTGTTGTACTGAGTGGTTATTTGAGTTCCTGTCAGCTTGAACCAGTTTGGTTCATTCTCCTCTGATTTCTCTCATTAACAGGGCATTCTTCACCCACAGAACTGCCGCTCACTGGACGTTTTTTGAATTGTTGCACCATCCTCTGTAAACTCTAGAGACCGCTGTGCATGAGAATCCCAGGAGATGAGCAGCTTCTGAGATTGTCAAGTCACCCCATCTGGCACCAACAATCATTCCACAGTTAAAGTCACTTAGATCACATTTCTTCCCCATTCTGGTGTTTGGTCTGAATAACAGCTGAACCTCTTGACCATGTCTGCATGCTTTTAGGCATTGAGTTGCAGCCAGAAGATTGACTGATTAGATATTTGATTTAACGAGCAGGAGTACCTAATAAAGTGTGCGTGTAGTTATTACTTGAGTAGAAGTAACACATGTTCAGCACTACTCATGTCTCCTAGTGCTTCTCTAATTCTGTACTAAGCTCCCAATTAACACAACCACTGGCGACAAGGATGGTCAAGGGAAGTAATTGATGTGTCTGCAAATGACGAATTGTTTTCAAGAAACTTTTCAAAGCACATGTCAAGGATCAATGGTTGATAGCATTTAACACTGAAGGTGAGATTGTTGCAATTAGTGAAGAGAAAATGGCTGGAATTTCAAAGTTTTGAAGACCATTGGTGCACATTGAGTCAGTAAATGTGCATCTTGAGTTCAGATAATTGCAGTTAAAAAGATAGCTATAGTTAGTAGTATCGTGAGAGAGAAAAGCAGGAGAATTAAACATGGGCATTTAACATTGTGCAGAGAAATCTTGAATGTGTGTCGCTCTTTAAGGAATTGAGGAAAATTGTCAGTTCACACACAGAAACTCGAGAGGTAAAAAAATAAGCAATTAAGTCCTTTGTGGCACATATAGACAAAATTAACATTTTCTTTACTCCAATTGATATTGTGGGAGTAGAGGTTATATCAAAAATGTTCAAGCATAGAGTACTGCCATTAGAGAGAATCTGAGGCCAAGCTCGTAGTTAATACTGTGGTAGATCCATGGAAAGCCAAAATAATACAGAAATCAGAGGAATATTTTAATCCTCAATTTGAAATAGTAGAAAGTAACAAATTTGGCATGAGGAATCAAAAAAGTATGAGCAAAGGTCTGTGACAGTGTTGTTACATTGAAGGAATTTTAATCCGTGCTCTGCAGATAGATTTCTGTCTGGCTAAAATGATGAATAGATTCAGTCTAAGTTGTTAAACGCACAGAATCTTTTATTTGATCTGGTTTGCAGAAAAGTGACCTTGATGGAAGTAACATTGAAAATGTCAATAAATTGTGTTGTTTCTGAAATCTGAAGTGAAAACAATCAACGTGAAAATGCTGGAAGCATTCAGCACATCAGGTAGAGTCTATGGAAAGGAAAGCAGTTCACATTTCCAGTTGAAGACTGCTGGTCATAACTGCAAAAGAAAGAAAACAAGTTAGTTTCAGGTTTCAGTGGAGAGAGGGAAGGGATAAAGAGAATATCTCTCAGGCCAGAGTTGCTGAGGTGGTAAACCGTTAGTGAAGCTATCTGGTTGATAGATTGATGATGGCTGTTAGAGATGTCGGTCAAGGACAAAGACAAATCCATTTTTGAGGCGAAGAAACCGATTTTTACAAAAGTTGGCGTAGTGTGGCTGCATGATATGCATTATTTTATTTATATGAACAGTACTGTTCCAAACCAAAGAGCCTGTACTGCCCAATTACATCCTTGTGACCAATTAACTTCCTAACCTGTACGTCTTTGGAATTTGGGAAGAAACTGGAGGAACCGGTGGAATCGAACCTGGGTCGCTGGCGATGGCATAGCGTTACACCAACCACTACACTCCCATGCCACCACATTATGTCTGTATCCTTTTATTAAAGTGCCTGTCTAATTGTATCATGAAATTAGTGATTGAATCTGATTCCACAACCTCCCAAGGCAATGAGTTCCAGATATCAACTGCTTTCTGTGTAAAAACTTTCTCTTCAGATCTCCTTTAAAACTCCTTCCTCTGATCTTAAACATGTGCCCTCCTGCTTTTGATACCTCTTGTCATGAGAAAAAGATCCTGACGTAATTTTGGGTTGGAATTGGAATTGGTTTATTACCATTTATTGCATGCTCTGAGATACAATGAAAACCTTGTCTTGCATGCTGTTCATACAGATCTGATGTTTACACAATACATTGAGGTAGAACAAGGAAAGCAATAACATCACAGAATAAAGTGTAACAGCAACAAACAAAGTGCAATGTGGGTAAACAATAAAGTCCAAAGTAATAATGAGGAAGGTTATGAAGTCAAGAGTCCAAATTAATCATACTAGGGAACTATTTAATAGTCTTTAATCCTTCATTCTTTGTGGATCAAAGTCCTCAGGTTCACTTCCTGAATGCACAGTTGGAATATATTCAAATTGCCATTAGTATTCCAACTGATACAGATTGGAGCAGTTGCTTTGTGGTGCACCTTGTCACTTATTGAAACAATAAAGAATGTATTGTATACAGCCATCATCATTGATTTATTTAATTAAGCTTTGTGTGCTCAGGTGTACATCATATAAACATTATGAGTTTATGTTTGATTATGTATGTGTTTGTACAGCTATCTGATAGATTTGCTGATTATCCACAATTATAATGACATCTGATTTGTCAGCATATACCCTGCAAGATGTGGTAATGGAGTAGCTATGGCTCATGACTTTATAGTTATTACGGGAATATGCCAGCACATCTAGAGCAATGTTGAATCGATAACTTATTTACTCTGCGATCTTTTTGAACGTGGACTCCAGATATTGTTCACATAGAATGTGGTTATTATTCTTCCAGATGGTGGGGTGGTTTCTGTCCTGAAGGTGTATCTTTGCAACATAGACAAGAAAACTGGAGTTTCATTTACTTGGGCTGAGAGAGAACCAAAACGTGTAGAAGCTTCTCATTCTCACCCAAGGATGGATAGCTGCAACTCGTGGTGCTGTATCCTCTGATTTTAAATGTTTTTGTAATATTCTTCTGCCCTCGCTGGTGTTCAAGAACTAGTCTGGTATTGGCATTGGTTTATTGTTGTCACACGTACCAAGATAAGTGAAAAGCTTGCCTTGCATATTGTTCATACAGATCAAATCAAGACACAGTGTATTGAGGAAAAAAGCAGGTAAAACAATAACGATGCAGAATAAGGTGTAACAGCTACGGAGAAGGTGCAGTCAAGGTAAACAATAAGGTGCAAGGTCATACTGAGGTAGGGTGTGAGATCAAGAATCCACCTTATCATACGAGAGGTCGGTTCAAGAGATTGATACAGTGGAATAGAAGCTTTCTTGAGCCTGGTGGTAAGCGCTTTCAGGCTTTTTTATCTTCTTCCTGATGGGAGAAGGAAAAAGGGAGAATATTCGGGGTGGATGGGTCTTTGATTATGCTGGCTGCTTTACTGAGGCAGGAAGAAGCACGGATAGAGGAGAAGCTGGTTCCCATGATGTGCTGAGGTATTTTCACAACTCTGCTGTTTCTTGAGGTCACATGCAATTCACGTCCTTGCCATTGATGTTAAGAAAGCATTCAAGCACTTTGAATCATCACTAGTTTTTCTGTGTTATTGTTGCTGATGGAAGCAGATATTACATACAGAGCTCTCTGACACATATGTCTGGACCATCCTCAGGGATTGGTCATGTTGGTTGAGATAAAAATTCTTAGCTACTTGTTGAAGGGTGGTCTTGGTGCCTTTAGGGAGTTGCTGGATTGTGATGCCTGGCTGCTACCAAACTAAAATAGCATCTCTCAGAATCTATCCCACAAGACACAGACACAGGAGAGACAGATAATAAAATAATTTGGATTATTGGAAAGATAAGGAACCTGAGTCCAAACTAAAGGAATTACAGCAATTGTAAAGTGCTTCTGGTTCTCATGATCTCTTCCAGGGTTTTAGGATTGTGAACTGTGGATTAGGTGGGGGAATGTTGGCTTCTAATTCCCAGGCTTAGGTGAAATTGAGGGATCAGGCATCAATCTGTGATCCTTCAAACCTGTAGTGCCCAGTACTTTTCTCTGGTTCTGCCATTTTAATTGGAATTTAATGTCCCTGCAATGAAGCCATTACGTTTAAATAGACATGACTGAATGGCGTGGAATGGTAGTTCACTCTGGATAACTAAATCACACCTTGTTAGGCTGTCTTGTGATCTCTCTTAAGAATTTAAATTCTATGAAATATAGGCACTTAAACCTCAATATCTGTGCTCTTAGATAATTATATCAAGCAGCCAAAATGCCTCATTGTCTGACTGCCCAGTGAATTCTCTGAAATAACTACTTCCTGTGCACTTCCACAGCGGAGTCATTGATTTCAAACAAGTGAATGTGGCTTCTAACAAATAGCTTTGGTGTCCAGGTGACATCAAGCATAAAAGGAAAAGAAATAAACTGACAGCAGTGTCAAGTTAATAAAGTCGTGGAGTGCTAGCTGAGAATTTACAGCAACAAGAGCAGAGAGTTATTTGTGCATCCTTGCTAGATTTTAAAGTAAGTATAACATGGTTTGATTTTATCTTAAATAGCATCTATTGTCAGAGCCTGTTCCAGGCAACCTATCCCTTTATTATAAACTAACTCCTCTGTTTAAGTTCACCTCGGCACAGCAACCCACCCATTTATTATACTAACAAATTAAAATAAGTCTGGCACAGATGACTTGTCCCTTTTCCAATGGAAGCTTAAGGATTATAATCAGTGGAAACATTGCATTACATATTTGTTGCAATGATAATTTCATTATTTATGTTAGAGTTATACTTTCAAAAGTGATTCTGCAGCAACCATACATCTGAGCTCTTTTTCTTCACAGTAACTGCATTGCAATCTTTGTGATACATGGAAAGTTTTATCACATACTTTTTCTGTTATTCTTGATGATAATTTTCAAGTGATATATCAGTGTTATACTTTCAAAACTGATTCTGGTACAACCATTTTTCTGATCAGTATGATCAGTGGTTTCTCTAACTTCTGGTAATTTCTCCCTCCCCCCACACCCTCTCTTGCATTTTCCATTCCCCATTCTGGCTTCCCTCATATTTCTTCTTTTCTCCTAACCTGCCTATCACCTCCCTTTAGTGTCCCTCTTCCTTCCCTTTCTCCCTTGGCCCTCTCTCCTCTTCTATCAGATTCCTTCCTTCAGCTCTTTACTTTCCCCCCTCCCCCAACTTCCTAACTTCCCCCTCTCTTAGCTTCTCCTATCACCTTCTAGCTTGTACTCCTTCCCCTCCCCACACCTTATTTTGGCTTCTTCCTGCTTCCTTTTGGCCCGAAATGTCGATTGTTTATTACTCTCCGTAGATGCTGCCTTACCTGCTGAGTTCCTCCAGCATTTTGTGTGTGTGTGTGTGTGTGTGTGTGTGTGTGTGTGTGTGTGTGTGTGTGTGTGTGTGTGTGTGTTACTAACCATATTTCTGAGCTCGTTTTACTCCCAGTAACTGCATTGCAATCTTCTGATACATGGAAAATGAATTCACATTCTTTTTCTGTGCAAACGCGTGATTTACAGGTTTATATTTTCAAGCATAAGTTTGAGATCAGAACCATTTCCATAGATGGCAGGCTTAAACTTGCAAAAAAAAAAGGTGTCACATAAAGAAACAAACCAATGTGTATTGCCTGCAACTGTTGAATGCATTGCAGAATACTGATGACCATAAAAAGAACTGCTATCAATTTGGTATCATTTTTATATTTTCAAATGCAATATTTGAAACAGAGGATGCTACTACTATAGGATGCTTTTGCTTTAATATCACTGTAGGACCAGTGAGTGGTTCCTGACTACAACAGAATCAGAGTCAAGTTCATTATCATGGACGTATGTTATGAAATTTATTGTTTTATGACAGCAGTACAGTGCAATACTTAAGTTACAAGAAAAAATGAATAGTTCAAAAAGAGAGCTAAGTAAGTGAGGCAGTAGTATTCATGGACCATTCAGACAGTGAAAGTACTTTCATAAGCTGTGTTTCATATTTAAGCCTTTGCTAGCTTTTTGAGGTATGAATAATATGTTTTTTTGTCTGTTTGCCCCGTACATTTTTATAAGCAATTTACTTGATTAGAATTTTCATTTGTTGCCCTTATTTTTTCCTTTGCTGTGCACACACTGTAGGTATGTTATTAAGTCAGTGCCTCATTGCTGGGCTTGACAGTTATTGCAAGCCAAGTTCCCCAACTTGTCATTCATTTTAGAAGTGGTACATCGGATGAAGCTGAATGAAAAAACTTCTTTTAATTTGCCATTCTCTTGTAACACAGACGGAAAAAGTTTTATAGTACTGCATTGGTAGTCTTCTAATTTGTTCTGTATTTCAGTTAGATACATAATTTGTTCCGCACTTAAATGGTAGTTTGACTTTTTTAATATGTTTTTAACTAATCCCATGAATCGTCGGCTAATTGGGTAGCCGTTTAAATGGGCCAAAATGTACTGGTCCTGATAAGTCCCATTTAACCTGAATTTGCTGCATTTGAAAAAATTCTCTCTGATCCTTCCTCCTCTTTCAGCTTAACCAAGTTTATTTTTATTCAATATGTAGCCATTCCTAACACCACAGTCTTTTTAGGATCATCATCATGTTATTCTTAATGCTCATTTCTGAAACTTTCCTCCTTGAACAGTCTCTAATGATCACGGATGGATCACTTCCACTCTAGTTCTCTGGGTTCTGAGGTAGCTAATGAAGTCAAAATGAGAATCATAGGCACTTTCACATATGGACTAGGAAGTGGTCGTCTCAGTAGTTTGTTCTTTCTGCTGCTTATATGGGGCCTTTGTGTACTCCTGACATATGGCCTTGGGATTCTCCATAACAGGAAATTATAGACCAGTGAGTCTTACTTCAGTCGTTGGTAAGTTGATGAAGAAGATCCTGAGAGGCAGGATTTATGAACATTTGGAGAGGCATAATATGATTAGGAATAGTCAGCATGGCTTTGTCACAGGCAGGTCGTGCCTTATGAGTCTGATTGAATTTTTTGAGGATGTGACTAAAGACGTTGATGAAGGTAGAGCCATAGATGTAGTGTATATGGATTTCAGCAAAGCATTTGATAAGGTACCCCATGCAAAGCTTATTGAGAAAGTAAGGAGGCAGGGGATCCAAGGGACCTTGCTCTGTGGATCCAGAGCTGGCTTACCCACAGAAGGCAAAGAGTGGTTGTAGACGGGTCGTATTCTGCATGGAAGTCGGTGACCAGCGATGTGCCTCAGGGATCTGTGCTGGGACTCTTACTCATCGTGATTTTTATTAATGACCTAGATGAGGAAGTGGAGGGATGGGTTAGTAAGTTTGCTGATGGCACAAAGGTTGGAGGTGTTGTGGATAGTGTGAAGGGCTGTCAGAGGTTACAGCGGGACATTGATAGGATGCAAAACTGGGCTGAAAAGTGGCAGATGGAGCTCAACCCAGATAAGTGTGAAGTGGTTTATTTTGGTATGTCAAATAAGATGGCAGAATACAGTATAAATGGTAAGACTCTTGGCAGTGTGGAGGATCAGAGGGATCTTGGGGTCCGAGTCCGTAGGACACTGAAAGCTGCTGCACAGGTTGACTCTATGGTTAAGAAGACATACGGTGTGTTGGCCTTCATTAATCTTGGAATTGAATTTATGAGCTGAGAGGTAATGTTGCAGCTATATAGGACCCTGGTCAGACCCCACTTGGAGTACTGTGTTCAGTTTCGGTCGCCTCACTACAAGAAGGATGTAGAAGCCATAGAACGGGTGCAGAGGAGATTTACAAGGAAGTTGTCTGGATGGCCTTATGAAAACAGGTTGAGTAAACTCCTTGGAGTTACGGAGGATGAGAGGTGACCTGATAGAGGTGTATAAGATGATGAGAGGCATTGATCATGTGGATAGTCAGAGGCTTTTTCCCAGGGCTGAAATGGTTGCCACAAGAGGGCACTGGTTTAAGGTGCTGGGGAGTAGGTACAGAGGAGATGTCAAGGGTAAGTTTTTTACTCAGAGAGGAGTGAGTGTGTGGAATGGGCTGCTGGCAATGGTGGTGGAGGCGAATATAATAGGGTCTTTTAAGAGACTTTTGGATAGGTACATGCAGCTTAGAAAAATAGAGGGCTGTGGGTAAGCCTAGTAGTTTCTAAGGTAGGGACATGTTCGGCACAACTTTGTGGGCTGAAGGGCCTGTATTGTGCTATAGGTTTTCTATGTTTCTAACATCCCTAATGTCGCTTTTCACTTTGAGCAATCATAGACCAGTGGTTCCCAGAAGTCGGTGGGAATGTTGCAATTCTTCGTGAAACCTTTGAACATGTCCTTCATTCTTTTTTCCTTTGTCTACTTGGTAATCTCTTCTCATAACATGTAATATCTGTTTTGAGTGACCTGTGTTGGGTATATAAATGAAGTGGTCTGCCCAATATAACCATTTAAGAGTTTCTAGGGTGTCAGTGCAGGGATGTTGGTCTGGGAAAGGGCCCTGATGTTGATTTGCGTATAGAGTCATAGATAAAGGCTCTTTGGTTCTCAAGTCCATGCTGACCATTTTTTAGCACCACTTGGTCCATAGCCTTGTACATTCAAGTTCAAATTCAAGTTTAATTGACATTAAACCATACAGCCAAATGAAACAGCATTCTTCCGGGATCAAGGTGCAGAACACAGTACCGACAGTCATATACAGCACAAAACACATATAGTACATATTACGATCGCAATAAAACATACGGTCACAAAAAAATAATATAACCCAAGTCTCTGAGTGTCAAGGCCTCTAGATTGATGGTGCATGGGATATGGTCCTGGAGCCACGTTTCTGCAAGAGCAAGCATATAGCAGTTCCTCATTATGCGGTGGAGCAGCCACAGACAAATGCAATCCAGCTTGTCTTCCACTGAGTGAACACTGGAAGTTAGCAACAATGGGAGAGGCTAGCCCCCAACTCAAGCATGCCACCACTGCCTCCGGCATCTCCTTTCCTGGGTGGCTGCAACAGGCAGCCCCACAGTGTGTAGTCCTGTTCTGCACTACAACAGAGGTCACCCAGCTCCCTGTCCGTCGGTCTTTCCAATGAACCAGTAATCCAGATTTGCAGTATTCTACATTACCGATGTCCAACCTGGTTTTGCGATCACAAGAAAATTGTCCAAGACAATCAATCTTGCCGTTTGTTGGACCACGCACTGCCTCTGATGCCTTCCTTCTTGGTTGGCTGTATCAGGCAACACGGCACACAAGTTCACCCCCACTACTATTAAATAACTCACTGACGGGGTAAGCCCACAGTACTTGATATTATTAATATCGAGCAGTGTCTTGCAATTGCAAAAAAGACATAAAGGACGAACAATTACACCCTTGTTTGGACCCAGAGGCCACTGTGATTGAGCATGCCGCCATATAACCTGAAGTTTCTGCCATCTTACAATTCAAGAGCATATCTAAGTACTTCTTAAATGTTGTGCAAATACCCACTTCCACCACCATCATAGGGATTGTGTCCCAGACTACACGTAATTGTGGCCTAAACAATGCTGTAGGACCTCCCTGCTCTTCCAGCGGATGAAAGCATATATCTCATACACCTTCTTCACCACCTTGCACATTAATGCCAAGGTCCTCAAAACCCCCTTGGACCCTACTATTCATTATATAGACATATTTTACATTTATAGTCCTCACAGAATGTTTTGCCTCATGCTGATTAGGATTAAATTGTGTTTCATTGTTCTGTCTACCTTAGCAACTAATCAATATTTTTCTGAAGTCGGACTGTCCTCTTTAATATTACAGTACCATCAATTTTCATTTCATCTTCAGAGTTGGTAGTTGTGCCTCATACTTTGCTCTGATTAATGTATATGGCAAATAAAAAAGCTCCCAGCACTATTCCTGTCGAATATCACTAGTCACAGGCTTCCACTCACAAAAAAAAACCTTTAACCATCTGAAACACACACAAAGTGCTGGAGGAACTTTGCAAGCCAAGCAGTGTCTATGGAAAAGAGTAAACAGTCAATGTTTTGGGCCGAGACCCTTGTGCGTGCGTGTGTTGCATTGCTTTGGAGTTCCAGCATCTGGAAATTTTTTCATGTGTGTGAGCCCTTAACCATCTGCATCTTTTCAGCAAGCCAATCTTGCATCCATTGTGTCAACATACCTTGCATCCCATGTGCTCCAACATTTTGGGCTCATACCCAATTTATGGCCCTGTCAAAGGACTTATTGAAGTCTAGTAGACTGCATCAACCCTCACCCTTTTATGATTTTGCTGAAACAACGTTGATGATATTTTATCAGTGCTTTGAAATGCCTGCTGTAATCCGCAACTAGGCTTTTATGAGCAGTGAAGGTGCTGTAGGGTATAATGAAAGTACTCTTCTACGGTGACCAAATTTTGGTTTGCCTGCAATGCTTTATTGCAAAGAAATTGATGAAATGTTTAAGTATCACCTGGTGGGAAAACTGTATACTTTAAAAATGAAGTAGTTTTATCCCTCAGTACTGAAGTCAAAACAGTCTTAGTCTCAGTGTCTGGCATTCTTAGGCTCTGCACATAATTATTGGATTAACTTGCTGTCTAAAAATAAGTGCAGAGCCCTCTTCTGATTGTAAGAATGATTCAACTATTTGTAGAATTTTAAAAAAGAAGCTTGAGGAATACATATTTTGTGAAACACAGAAACTTGGGGAATTTTCACAGCTCCGAGGGTCCCTGGAGCATTTCTTAATTTAGTATGATTGACCTTCAATTTGACACATTGTTTTCAATTAAATTGACTTTGGGAAAATATCCTGCACTTCTCCTCATTGAAAGGTATCAAGTATCTGTTCTCCTGTCAGAAAATACAACTTTACAAGTTTGTACAAGCATGGTGCAAGCTCTGTTTCAATTGGCAATACATCAAAAAGCTGAATGAGACTTGCCAGTTAACCCAGACTGATTGTTATTTGCAGTTTGTTAGTACTGAAGTATAGAGACTGTTTTGGTCCCTTTTGGGTTCATTTGTCATACTGGCATGAACATTAAGTGGAACTAAAGGTAAAAACATTCATTTTGCTGAAAATATAATCTCTTCAGAGAGAAAAAAAAGGCATTTAAAACCGGCAAATCACTAGGTTTCAAAAAGCCTACCAAATGTCAACTCTAACATCTTGTATCTTATTTAGAGGTTTGAAAAGTCAAAAAAGGCCATTGAAGTCAAGTGGATTTAAATTTTATCTTCGTTTGAATTGCTGAAATAAATGTTTCTAGTTTTTCTTTCAATTTAACTCTCTAAACATTTCATGACTGTCAAAAGGTTTGTGAATTCTGAGTTTATTTCCTGTACGCTGAGTTCAGCATAACTGCTTGATGGTTACAACCCAGTCTGATGAGAAGTGTTGTTACAATCCAATGTGACAAGGAATTAGTACGTGCTGAATATATGAGTATGGATGTACCTTTAAGAACATAGTGTACCATGTACTATGACCTTCGTACATTATTATTGTGCCAGATACTGCTGGGCGGTTTTAGAATGTTTTCTGTTAGCTGTTTGGCTTGAAAAATACTACTTGCAACAACACTTAAGAAACCCCCAGACAATTATTTTCTGTGAAGATGGTACATTGCGTTATTTTACCTGTGGAAGAGACTGCTCCCACCCACCTTATCTATGCTTCTTGTGATTTTAAAAGCCTCTGTAAGGTCACCTCACATTCTCTTCCTACATGCCTTTATGTCTTGGAAATGGAGTGGAGCTGCTGGAATACGTTACATTTGGTGGAGTCAGAAAGTAAAGAAATGAAAATAAGAATGCCTAAAGATATTTATTAAAAGGAATGATAAATACAATTCATGCAAAGCAATGGCAATTGAAGGAACAATTATACACATGTAAATAGATATCATATCAAGCCATTCAGCAACAGAACAAATGGAATATATATTAATATTATAATATAATGTGTGTGTATATATTCATCAGTGCTTTTCAAGACGGACCAAAGCAACTTTCATATAGCAGCCTTCAAAATATATATAAGTGTGAGTGCATCTTTATGACTTTATCAGTTAAGGCTGAGACTTTATAAGGTATTGGTCAGACCACATTTGGAAAAAAATGAGCAAATTTGGGCTTTATATCTAAAAAAAAAAGGATGTGCCGGCATTGGAAAAGGTCCAGAGGAGGTTTACAAGAATGATCCCAGAAACGAAAAGTTTCAAAGTACATTTAATATTAGAGTATGTATCCAGTATACAACCCGAAATTCTCCTCTTCACAGACATCCACGAAACAAAGAATCCCCATCCACCCTTCACGCAAGCGGCAGCTAAAACCATTGACGCTCCCCTCCACCCCCACCCATGCCAGCAGAAGCATCAACCCCACCCTCCACCAACCATGCAAGTAACATCCTTTTCCTTGATTATAAGATGTGTTTGATGGGCCCTGGGCCTATGCTCACCGGAGTTTAGAAGAATAGGAGGCTGTCGTTGAAACCTACCAAATATTGAGGCCGAAATAGAGTTTATGTGGAGAGGATGTTTCCAATAGTGGAGAGCCTTAGAATAGGAGAACATCCCTTTAGAATAGAGATCATTCTGGAGGAACGTTGTTTCATTTTTTAACTGCATTGTAGTTGTGATTTCTAAATGACAATAAACCGAGATTCAGATTCACTGGGAATTTCTTTAGCCAGAGGGTGGTGAATCTGTGAAATTCATTACCGCAGATGACTGTGGAAGTTGTTATGTTCTTGATTTAGAAGGGCATCAAAGGTTACAGGGAAAAGGCAAGAGAATGGGTTTGAGAGACAAAATAAATCAGCCATGATGGAATGGCAGAGCGGACTCGATGGGCCACATAGCCTAACCATGCTCTTCTGTCTTATGGCCTTTAAAGGCTGAGTACATCATGTGACATGACGTGAAATTTTATTGCAATACTAACTGGAATATAGCTTTACAATGGCTGTCAGCAAAACAGAATATTCTGTTATTTGTTCCATTCATCTGAGTGAGAGGGTTTGCAGGATTCTGAAGAAACTGTAGCAAACTTTACCACCTGTCTAGATGGTCATCTACAATTTTGCTAGCTGCATGGTAAAATTATAACTGAGTCTTTAAATAATCATAACTCTGAATCTCTTTTAATCAGCTTTAAACTCCAAAACAAGGAAAAAGAGTGGGTCAATGAGCTTTTTGAGATTTCTCTGCCATTCAAAGCAAACATGGCAATACATTTTCAGTGGCAGACTTGACAACATAGCTCTCCATCTTGATACCACAGTTTCACGTTCTCCCATTCTCTTGATGGTTTTACTGCCTAGAAATTTATCTTCATCTTCTTTAATATTTTAATGATGGAGCTGCCACCTTGAATGAAAGAAAATTTTCTTCTTATCGTAGTTTTAAAGGCTTACCCCGTACCTTGAGATTGTACCTCCTCATTCTAGATTCTCTAGCCAGAGGCACAGGAATATCCAGCCTTAGAATGCCCATTCTCCTCCCCTAAACATAGCCCTAGAATTTTGTACATTTCCATGAGAGTTCCTTCTTTTCTCCTGAACTCTTGTGAATTTGCACCTAATCAACCCAATAGTTCTGCACTTACAGGAATGAGTGTGTGGTGTTTTGCTATAATCTTGTCTCCGCTAAGATGAACAAAACTGCTTACAGGAATCCAGGTGTGGCTTCACCAAAGCCCTACTTAATTGTAAACTTCCTCGCCCAGAATCTCTTATAGTGAAGGTCAACATACAATTTGCCCTCTGTACAAGGATATTCAGGCACCTTTGTACATTAACATTTCCCAATCCCCCAACATTTGAATAGTGTTCTGCCCTGGGAAGGCCCTGTAGTGGAGCAGTTAGCATTCCACTTTACCGTGCCAGCTGTCAAATCGGGGTTCATTTCCCATTGTGGTTTGTAAGGAGTTTATACAATCTCCCAGTGACTGTGTGAGTTCCTCCAGATGCTCTAGTTTCGTCCCACGG
Organism: Hemitrygon akajei; assembly: GCF_048418815.1. Lineage (NCBI taxonomy): Eukaryota > Metazoa > Chordata > Chondrichthyes > Myliobatiformes > Dasyatidae > Hemitrygon > Hemitrygon akajei. The sequence goes on along the minus strand of NC_133125.1, from coordinate 20,901,704 downwards.
TCCAAAGGCGTACAAGTTAGCATTAGTAAGTTTTGAGCATGCTATGTGGGCACCCAAAATATAATGACACTTGTGGGCTGCTCCCAGCACATCTCAGACTGTGGTTGGTCATTGATGCAAAACAAATTGTTTCACAATATGCTTTGAGGTTTTGATTTTTCATGTGACAAATAAAGCTAGTCATTAAAAAAATCTTTATCTTTAATTTTTACACCACTTATCTCATTGAAACCTCCTCACAACTCGCACTGCACCCATCTTTGTGATGTTGGCAGCCCTACCAGCCACATCTTCTCCTCCTAACCCCTTACTGCCTTCTACAGTGACCATTCCCTCCATGACTCTCTGGTCTGCTCAGCCCTCTCCGACCTGCAACCACAGGAGGTGCCACACTTGTTCTTACACCTTCTCTCAGCACCATGCTGACTTCTTTCAGCATTTGTTTGTGTTGCGCAAGACTCCCAACATCTTCAGAGTGTCTCAAGCTTAATATCTGATTCCAGCACTGGTAACCTTTGTCTTCTACTTCTGGCAGCCTTCATCTCGCTTTCCCTCCCCCTCCCCCTCCCCCTCCTTACTCTCTCACCTTTTTATCTCTGCTGGTTCAGCTGCTCCCTCCTCAACCTGGCTCAACGTGCTCATTTTCCTTCTCCCCTTCTTCAGTCCACCAGTTACCTCAGACTCCTGTCTCACCACTCCCCTTCTCTTCGTTTGGCTATTTCCATTCTCGACCCTTAATGCAGGGTTTCAACCTGAGACATCAACATTAATGCTGCTTGACTCACTGAGATCTTCCACCAATTTGTTTGTTGCATCAGACTCAAGCATACAGTCTGTTGTGTCTCTGTTGTCTTTATTAATTTTCTTATTTTTGCATATATTTTTAGAAGCTTGTACAGTTGACATTTACATTCTTTTCAGGTTTACTCTTTATTTACTCTAAATTTACTCTTTATTTTGCCTTTCCAGATGAAGCTCCTGGTCCTTTTTAGCTGAACTCTAAACTGCTTACGTTGTTCAGGTCTGCTACTTTTTCTGGCAGCGTTATATACCCATTCTTTGTCTCTTCTCCTTGGAAGGTCAGCATTTCGGTTGAGACCCTCCATCTGTTCATATGGACAAATGATGTTTCAAGAAGAGACCCCTCACCTGTATAAAAACACCGACTGCCCATTTCCTTCCTCAGATGCTGCCTGACCTGCTGAGTTCCATTAACAATTTAATTGCTGTTCATGATTCCAACAACGTATCGAAGTTTGCTGATGACACAAAGATGGGAGGGAGTGTAATGAGTGCGGAGGACATTGAAACCCTGCAGGGGGACATAGATAGGCTGAGTGATTGGGCAGACATTTGGCAGATGAAATATAATACTGACAAGTGTGAGGTCTTGCACTTTGGCAGGAAAAATAATAGAGCAAGTTATTATCTAAATGGAGAGAAACTGGAAAGTGCTTCTGTGCAAAGGGATCTGGGGGTCCTGGTGCAGGAAACACAAAAAGTTAGTATGCAAGTGCAGCAGGTGGTCAAGAAGGCCAATGGAATGCTGGCTTTTATTGCTAGGGGGATGGAGTATAAGAACAGGGAGGTCTTACTGCAGTTGTACCGGGTATTGGTGAGACCACACCTGGAGTACTGCGTGCAGTTCTGGTGTCCATATTTAAGAAAGGACATACTGGCTCTCGAGGCAGTGCAGAGAAGGTTCACTAGGTTAATTCCGGGGATGGGTGGGTTGATGTATGATGAGAGGTTGAGTAGATTGGGACTCTACTCATTGGAGTTCCGAAGAATGAGAGGCGATCTTATTGAAACATATAAGATTGTGAAGGGGCTTGATCAGGTGGATGCGGGGAGAATGTTCCCAATGATGGGTGAAACTGGGACTAGGGGGCATTATCTTAAAATAAGGGGATGCCGTTCCAGGACTGAGATGCGGAGAAATTTCTTCACTCAGAGGGTAGTGGGGCTGTGGAATTTACTGCCCCAGAGAGCTGTGGAAGCTACTACACACAATAAATTCAAAACGGAGATAGACATTTTCCTGGATAAAAATGGCATTAGGGGATACGGTGAGCGAGCAGGTAAGTGGACATGAGGCTAGGTTTAGATCAGCCATGTGATCTCCTGGACCAGTTTTCGATAGCCTGGATGGGTCGGAGAGGAATTTTCCAGATTTTTTCTCCTCAATTGGCAACTCGGTTTTTTTCCCCCGGGTGATCACATGGGTTTGGGCGGGATGAATAATAAAATAAAATGGGCGGCATGGTGCCCTGTTGGTTGGCACTGTTGCCTTGTAGGATTCGGTGAAAACTAGAGTTAAGATTGGATCAGCCATGATCTTGTTGAATGGCGGAGCAGGCTTGAGGGGCCGATTGGCCTACTCCTGCTCCTATCTCTTATGTTCTTATATTATGTTCTTATCTGTAGTCTCTCTATCTCTATATCACCTCTCTTTCTGGATTTTGCTCCGGAAAGAAATGTCTAACTATTGCAATTCCTGCCCTCATTTTATCCTTCGTGGGATTATGCCATCAATGTATGAAGTGGCAGAATTATCTTACTATTTCAGCTCAGTATTCACCTTCTAAGATTCTAAACACTGGTGCTCCACAAGGTTGTGACCTTAACCCCCTACTTTATTCCCTACTCTATACTCGTGATTGCCTGGACAGATTCTGCTCTATCTCCATCTACAAGTTTGCAGATGACACACCACATCTCAGTACAAGAGGTCTTTGCGATCTTCAGACACAGAGCTCGAAAAAGCGATGCAATGGACTTTTAATATCGTACACCAGCGGGTTGTTTGTATATCTCCTGCTCACTATGAAAATGGGGGACACCTCCCTCTCCCTTGCCAGGGAGAGAGAGAACCTTTGGTTTGTCAAATGTCGGATGAAATGCGAGGCCTTTGGGGTAACTTTAGTCTGTGTCTTTGCTATTGCTTAGCACACGCTTGTGCTTGGTGATGGTACCAATGAGCATTTTTTTGCTGGTGGGGGTAGGGGGATCGCTGCTCGCTGCCGCTTATGCATGGGAGGGAGGAGCTGGGGTGTACCTTGGGGTTCTCACGTTAAACTGTCGTTCATTCTTTGGGGCACTTCTCTGTTTTTGTGGATGTTTGCGAAGAAAAAGCATTTCAGGATGTACAGTGACATGCAAAAGTTTGGGCACCCCTGGTCAAAATTTCCGTTACCGTGAATAGCTAAGCGAGTAAAAGATGACCTGATTTCCAAAAGGCATAATGTTAAAGATGACACATTTCTTTAATATTTTAAGCAAGATTATTTTTTTATTTCCATCTTTTACAGTTTCAAAATAACAAAAAAGGAAAAGGGCCTGAAGCAAAAGTTTGGGCACCCTGCATGGTCAGTACTTAGTAACACCCCCCTTGGCAAGTATCACAGCTTGTAAACACTTTCTGTAGCCAGCTTAGTCTTTCAGTTCTTGTCTGGGGGATTTTCGCCCATTCTTCCTTGCAAAAGGCTTCTAGTTCTGTGAGATTCTTGGGCCATCTTGCATACACTGCTCTTTTGAGGTCTATCCACAGATTTTCGAAGATGTTTAGGTCAGGAGACTGTGAGAGCCATGGCAAAACCTTCTGCTTGCGCCTCTTGAGGCTTTCCTTTGTGGATTTTGAGGTGCATTTAGGATCATTATCCTGTTGTAGAAGCCATTCTCTTTTCATCTTCAGCTTTTTTACAGATGGTGTGATGTTTGCTTCCAGAATTTGCTGGTATTTAATTAAATTCATTCTTCCCTCTACCTATTCCCTGTGCCACTGACTACAAGGCAAGCCCAAAGCATGATCGGTCTACCCCCAAGCTTAACAGTTGGAGAGGTGTTCTTTTCATGAAATTCTGCACCCTTTTTTCTCCAAACATACCTTTACTCATTGTGGCCAAAAAGTTCTATTTTAACTTCATCAGTCCACAGGACTTGTTTCCAAAATGCATCAGGCTTGTTTAGATTTTCCTTTGCAAATTTCTGAAGCTGAATTTTGTGGTGAGGACACAGAAAAGGTTTTCTTCTGATGACTTTTCCATGAAGGTCATATTTGTGCAGGTGTTGCTGCACAGTAGAACAGTGCACCACCACTCCAGAGTCTGATAAATCTTCCTGAAGGTCTTTTGCAGTCAGATGGGGGTTTTGATTTGCCTTTCCAGCAATCCTACAAGCAGTTCTCTCAGAAAGTTTTCTTGGTCTTCCAGACCTCAACTTGACCTCCACCGTTCCTGTTAACTGTCATTTCTTAATTACATTATGAACTGAGGAAATGGCTACCTGAAAACTGCTATATTCTTATAGCCTTCTCCTGCTTTGTGAGCATCATTTATTTTAATTTTCAGAGTGCTAGGCAGCTGCTTAGAGGAGCCCATGGCTGCTGATTGTTGGGACAAGGTTTGAGGAGTCAGGGTATTTATAAAGCTTTGAAGTTTGCATCACCTGGCCTTTCCTAACAATGCCTGTGAACAAGCCATAGCCCTTACAAGCTAATTAAGGTCTGAGACCTTGGTAAAAGTTATCTGAGAGCTCAAATCTCTTGGGGTGCCCAAACTTTTGCATGGTGCTCCTTTCCTTTTTCTCACTCTAAAGTTGTACAAAACAAAAATAATACACCAATCTTGCTTAAAATGTTGAAAAGAATGATTCATCTTTAACTTTATCTTTAATTTCTGCCCCAGAAGGCAATGGAGGCCAAGTCTCTGAATGCATTCAAGAGAGAGTTAGATAGAGCTCTTATAGATAGCGGGGTCAAGGGATATGGGGAGAGGGCAGGAATGGGGTACTGATTGTGTATGATCAGCCATGATCACAGTGAATGGCGGTGCTGGCTAGAAGGGCCGAATGGCCTACTCCTGCACCTACTGTCTATTGTCTATTTAGGACTCTTGGAGATAAGTTCATCTTCTACTCACCGAACATTTGCATGCCACTGTATATTGTATACATTTCTCTGATAGTAAATTTGACGTTTGAACCTTTGAAGAAGGAGATATAAAACTTAGAAAGGTTATTGGTGTCATGACAGCAACCTATCCCTCCATGTTAACAAAATTAAAGAGCTGGTCATTGACTTAGAAAAGGGAGTGTTGCACATCAGCGGTATTGAGGTTAAAAGGCAAACACAAGAAAATCTGCAGATACAGAAATCCAAGGCAACACACACAAGATGCTGGAGGAACTCAGCGGGTCAGGCAGCATTTATGGAAAGAAAGAAATTATTTCTTTTGTGTGCATTGCCTTGAGGTTGAAAGGATTAAGAACTTCAAGATCCTAGGTGTGAACATCAGCAATAGCCTGCCCTGGTCCAACGACATTGATGTCACAGCCAAGAAAGCTCGCAACGTCTCTACTTCCTCGGGAGTCTAAGGAAATTCAGCATTTCCTCATAGACTCTTACCTATTTTTGTTGATGTATTGCAAAAAGTATTCTGTCAGGTTGGTATTGTTTTGATATGGCAACTGTTCTGCATATCACTGCACTGCAAGAAATTGCAGAACTGTGGACACAGCTCAGCACATCACAGCCTCCCCTCTAAGGACTCTGGGTATATTTCTTACTGCTTCAGCAAACAGCCAGCATAATTAAAGACCTGACTCACCCCAGACATCCTCTCTTCTCCCCTCTTCCATTGGGCAGAAGATATGAAAGCCTGAAAATACATACCATCAGACTCAAGGGCAGCTTCTATTGCACTGCTATCAGGCTCTTGTAAAATAAGATGGACTCTTGGTCTTACCATCTAGCTGGTTATGATCTTGCACTTTATTTTTTACCTGCACTGTACTTTTCCGGAAGCTTTTACACTTTATTCAATGCTATAGTTTCACTTTATTCTAGCTCAATGCATGGTGTAATGATTTGATCTGTGTAAATAGTATGCAGGACAAGCCTTTCACTGTATCTTAGTACATGTGACAATAATAAACCAATACCAATACCAATCTCAGCATCAGATTTGCTTTGTAGACTGCCACCGTGCATGATTGCGATCACTTCAGTGATGATATGGATTATCACAAGTTCCAATGAAGTGATGACAGTCATGCTTGATAGCTGTCAGCAAGGTAAATCAGCTGTTGAGGTCTTTAAAACTGAATAATATACTGAAATAGTAAGATAATTCTGACACTCTTTACATCATTGGTGCAATCCTATTTAAAATATGGTTCCTGTTTGTCAACAGCTTTTGATTCCAGGAGCCAACATCCTTGCTAATATGCTGTCGCTGCAAGTGCTATTTGATGTATTTGTATTAGTCCTACTCAGCAGTGTCTACTCACACACTCTTGTTAGTGCTACATTACTGGAGCTATTTTCATCTATTATATGTTTCTTACTGCCTTTGTGTTTACTTGATTTGAACAAATTGCCTTGTCTACTTTTCAGTGATGAGCAGTCCTTGCACTTTTTTATTCCTTACATGTATTTCAAAGTAAACTTAACTTCTTGCTTCTATTCCACCTCAACTTGGCAGATACTGCTTGTTGGCCAACTTGAGTTATCTATGGAGCTGATATCATTTTAAAAGTATACTTCTGTCAAGAAGCATGCCTGAAAGTGCATACACTTGGAGGAAACTTTCAATTTTTCCCACATATTACCTAATCTATCCATCTATCTACCTATTAATTCGTTTGTTTATTTATTTATTTTAGAGGTACAGCACAATAACAGCCCTTTCTACTCGATGCTGCCCAATTATATCCTTGTTGACCAATTAACCTACTACCCCACACATCTTTGGAATGTGGGAGGAAACCAGAGCACCTGGAGGAGACCCACGTGGTCAGAGGGAGAATGTACAATCTCCTTATATACAATGGCAGAATTGAACCTGGATCGGTGTCGCTAAAATAGCATTATGCTAAACACTAGCTATCTTGCTGCCCTTTTGAAACATACATTGCATTATTGAAAACCAGAACTTTTCAAATTTTGCAGCACTGCCTTCTGATTGCATTCTGCCAACCTGACTGTGCAGAGCATAAAAGAGTTGCTGTAACGTGAAAGCAGTTTCATCTTAAGCTTTCAAAACTGGAATGTTTGTTGAGAAAGTTCCTCAAGAAGTGTCTAACCAGCATCTGAATCATTGAATTCAAATATAGTAATTCCCATGAGGTGATTCCCTGTTAATAATATAAAACTCCTGGCCCAATATAACTCAACTGAGAACAGGCTGGTAGATATTTCAGTTTGTTTGAGCTGTTTGATAGTATGTACTGTCATGGGTGAAGCGTGACCTCCAGACTGGCTCATGTGGATGAGAACTTGTGCACTTACCAGAAAATCAGAATCAGAAGCACTTTATTGCCAGTATGTGGAACATACCAGAATTGATTGTGGTTCGATGGCGCACATAAAACACAGCACAATACTGTAACAAGACAACACAATAGCAACCAACAATTTACAAGACAATAGTGCAAACAACTATGAACAATCAACAGTTAGCAGAATGCTCACATGTGCAATCAAACTTAAATGTGAACATATGAACAGATTAAATAATTATCAACAGAGCAAGGAGAGCAGAAAAGGCTTTTTAATGGATGTTGTGCAGGGACAGTTGAGAGTAATACACCTGAATGAGTTTCGATAAGAAGCTGGTTAGCTACAGGAAAGTAGCTTTGGAGCTTGTTTCCTACGGTGGGAGTGTCTAAGACCAAAGGACGCAGACTCAGAGTAGAGGGGTGTCCTTTTAGAACGGAGGTGAGGAGGGATTTCTTTAAGCAGAGAGTAGTGAATTTGTGGAATTTGTTGCCACAAGTAGCTGTGGAGGCCAAGTTTTTATGTATATTTAAGGCAGAGGTTGATAGATTCTCAATTGGTCAAGGCACGAAGGGATACTGGGGGTGGTAGGGGCGGGGAGATTGGGGCTGAGAGGAAAAATGCATCAACCATGATGAAATGGCACAGCAGCCTTGATGGGCCAAATGGCCTAATTCTGCTCCTACGTGTTATGGTCTTTTGACGTGTAGTCCTGGTGGTGTAGCATCTCTCTGATGGCAATTTGGTAAATAGTTGACTGCTAGTGTGGGTGGAGTCTGCAGTAATTTTTTCAGCTCTTTGCTCTGGCAATCAACAGGACTTTTAATGTCAGTAGCTGTCAGCCAATGATCTTCTCCACTGACTGGACCACTTGCTGCAGTCTGGACCTGGAGAGAGAGGAGGCAATGGGGGAACCAAATGGTGATAGAGAAGGTCATAACATTTGAGTAAAAAATCATCAGAATATGCCCTGGGATATTTAGTTTCTTCAACTGGTGTAGGAAGAACAACCTCTGCTGAGCTTTCCAATTTGAGTGTAACATGTTTGTTTGACATCAATGTATTGGTAATGATAATTACATATATATAGTTTATAAAGATCTTCTGGTTAATGGTTGGGGAAAATAATGACAGGGATTCGATAATAAACAGTGAGAGAGGATTGGCCATTGTCAGAGGAAAGTGGCTTAGTGTAGTGAGGATTTGTCCTTTGCCAAAATTTGCTGCAATTAAGTGGCATCCGCAGCGAAATTATTCAAAATCAATAATGTCATCGAATTGGTATCTGAATAAACCTGTGTTTTAGACCATGAGATAGGAGGCCATTCAGCCCATTGGGGCTGCTCTGCCATTTCACCTGAACCTCGATCCTGTTTAACCCCATAAGCCTGCCTTCTCAATATATCCCTTGATGCCCCAACCAATCAGGAATCTATCAACATACCCATGGACTTGGCCTCCACTGCAGTCTGTGGCAGAACATTCCACAGATTCAGCACTCTTTGGCTAAAAATACCCCACCAGGTGAAACATCTTCCCCACATCTACTCTATCTAGTCCTTTCAACATTCGGTAGGCTTCACTGAGATCCCTCTGCATTCTTCTAAATTCCAGTGAGTACAGGCCCAAAACTGCCAAATGGTCCTCACATGTTCATCCCTGCATTCTGAGAATCATCCTCATGAACCTCCTCAGGACCCTCTTCAGTGACAATGCATCCTTTCAAGATAAGGGGCCCAAAACTTTTGACAACACTCCAAGTGCGGCCTAACTAGTGTCCTATAAAGCTTCAGCATTATCTCTTTTTTTATATTCTAGTCCCCTTGAAATAAATACCAACATTGCAATTGCCTTCTTTACCACAGACTGACCCTGTGAATTAACCTTCTGGGAGTTTTGCACGAGGACACCTAAGTCCCTCTGCACCTCTAATGTTTAAATTTCCCCCCCCCCCCCCCATTGAGATAATAGTTTGCACTATTGTTCTTTAACCAAAATGCATTATCATACATTTCCCAACACTGTATGCCATCTGCCACATTTTTGCCAATTCTTACAATTTGTCTGTCCTGCTGCAATTGCATTGCTTTCTCAGCACTACCTACCCCTCCACCCTCTTCGTGTCATCCGCAAACTTTCCCAATACTGACCCCTGAGGAACACCAGTAGTCACTGGCAGCCAACCAGAAAAGGTCCCCTTTACTCCCACTCTAACAGATAATGTACTGGGAGAAAAACATTAAAAGTTATAATCAGTCAGTCAGTCAGCAATGCTAGTCAGTGGTGTTGTGGATTGGTTCCAAGTAGATAGGGAGGTGGGTTGGCTGGAGAGACCACCTTAAACAAAATATAAAGCTTCTTCCTACTTGGAATTTGGGAGAACCGATCATTGGGGCAGAACTAGCCAAGTGGTGCAAAATACTCAGCAAGACTTGAGGATGACTATAGCAATGGTGCCCAGACTTCAGACAGGCTGACAGATGCAATCCCACTGGCTCATCGCCAAATGTCTTGAGAAAGATTTGATGGCTTGCCGTATTAAACTGTTGCAGTTCCCCTAATGCTCCCACTGTGTTATTAGGAAAGGTGTTCCCTGATTTCATCTTTGAAGTCCAACTTGGAGTCCTGATGAAGCATCTCTGCCCCAAAATGTCGTTTGTTTATTCCTCTCCACAGATGCTGCCTGACTTGCTGAATTCCTCCAGCATTTTGTGTGTGTAACTCTGGATTTCCAGCATCTATAGAGTCTATAAAAACACAAAATGCTGGCAGAACTCAGCAGGCCAGACAGCATCTATGGGAGAAGATAGTGACGACGTTTCAGGCCGAAACCCTTCATCAGGACCCTTCATCTATAGAATCTCTTGTGTTAGTGTCCTCAGTTTAGAGTCAGCAATTATGATAGAAAGGCTGGTCATCTCTTCAGCACCTCTGATCATATTTCACTTTGTTCCCTTCCACTGCTACCTCTTACATATTCCTGCAATCCTCTGTCCGATCATCTCCCTGTTCCACTTTCCCAATCAAGTGCCAATGTATTTCCTTAAAAATCTCTATAACAATGGCAAATTATATCACTGTACACAATTCCACAAATAAGCTTGTTCTCTAGTGCTAGATGCTTTGCTCTGTAGAGAGCTCCTCCTAATGTGAATACACACATTGATAAATGTCTAGTTTGCAGAATATTAAATTATCAAAGTTCACATTATATCTTAATCAACAAAACATAACACGTTTTGTATGACTGACAGTAATTTCTGATGACCCAAAACATCAATAGTTTTTCTCTCACAGATGCTGCTTGGCCCGCTGAATTCCCACAGTAGATTGTTTGTTACTCCAGATTCCAGTATCTGCAGTCTCTTGTGCCTCCATCAAAAAATGCCATGGTTTGCTACGGATTAAAGCAATAATTTTATTATTAGAAAATTCATTGCTGCAAGTTAACACCAAAAGCGTATATGTAGAATGTATGAACTCTTGCAACCAAAAGTTTGGACAGTTTCTTTGTATTGAAGAACGTTCCCATATTTCAAGGATTGATTCATATGCATTACAGTCTCCTTTTCAGAGCATTGCAGGAAAGGCTTTGAAACTAAATAAAGAGTTTCACCATATGTTTGCTCCAGCACCACTAAGCTGCAAGAGTTCCAGCAGTTTACATTGAATTAAAAACATTTATATACCCCTTCACCACAAAAGTTTCCACTAATTTCCTCATTTTTGGCACTTGCTTCTTTTCTTCCTTAATCCACTCTCTACTGAATATTTGTGCCTTGTGCTTATACTATTTAAGATTCCAGAAGTGTCAGGAACTGTCTCTTTCTTTTGATGTAAATCCACAGTCCATAGTGAGGGAGAAAAAAGGAAAGGTCTTAAAATGAAAACTCGGTAATCTTGGAGGGAAGTCAGGAAACCAGGTCTCACACAAAGCACAGTGGAAATTAGGAACTGAGGCCCTGACTCCCATCCCAACCCCCCCACCTCATCCAATTTGAAAAAGTATGGATGCTGACTCAATGAAACATTAAAGACAGAGGTTCTTAAAGTATTACAATAAAAGACAAAGAAGCAGAGCTGAATCCAGGATCAGCTACATCTAATTAAATTGAAAAACAAACTTGTGGAGTTAAAGGAACCCTCTCTTGCTCCTTTGTTCCATTTTGCCCCGAAGCCCCCCAGTCCAGCTGCAGAGCAGCATTAGGGCTCTGAGGCTGATCTTTTATTCAGGCTTGATTGAGATGTGCACTCAGTGGCCATTTTATTCGGTACGCTCGTACATCTTGTTGATATGTATATCTAATGAGCCAGCACGCAGAAAATGCTGGAGGAACTCAGCAGGCCAGGCAGCACCTATGGAAAAAAGTACAGTCGATGTTTCGAGCCGGAATCCTTCGGCAGGACTGGAGAAAAAAAAGCTGACGAGCAGATTTAAAAGGTGGGAGGATGGGAGAGAGAACCACCGGGGGATAGGTGAAACCTGGGAGGGGGAGGGATGAAGTAAAGAGTTGGGAAGCTGATTAGTGAGATGAGGTGAGAGAGGGAAAAGGGAGAGGAAATGCAGAAGGAGGGGGCATTACCGGAAGTTGGAGAAATCAGTGTTCATGCTATCAGGTTGGAGGCTACCCAAATGGAATATAAGGTGTTGTTCCTCCAACCTAGGTACGGCCTCAGCATAACAGTGGAGGAGGCCATGGATGGACATATTAGAATGGGAAGGGGAAGCGGAATTAAAATGTGTGGCCACTGAGAGATCTCACCTGATCTGGCAGACGGAGCTTAGGTGCTCGGCGAAGTGGTCTCCCAATCTACATTGGGTCTCACTGAAGTACAGGAAGCCACACCCAGAGCACTGAACACTGTAAATGACCCCAACAAACTCACTAGTGAAGTGTCGCCTCTCCTGGAAGGACTGAATGGTAGTGAGGGAGGAGGTGTAGGGGCGGGTGTAGCACTTGTTCCACTTGCAAGAATAAGTGCCAAGAGGGAGATCAGTGGGGAGGGATGAATGGACAAGGGGGGTCACATAAGGGGCGATCCCTGCGGAAAGCAGAAAGTGGGGGTGAGGGAAAGATGTGATTGGTGGTGGGATCCCATTGGAGATGGCAGAAGTTTCAGATGAGGCCACACTTAGGTTGGAGGAACAACACCTTGTATTCTGTTTGTGTAGCCTCCAACCTGATGGCATGAACATCAATTTCTCCAACTTCCAGTAATGGCCCCCATTATTGTTTGTTATCTAATCAGCTAATTATGGCAGCAACTTTATGCATAAATGCATGCAGACATGGTCAAGAGCTTCAGTTATTGTTCAGACCAAACATTAGAATGGGGAAGAAACTTGATCTAGGTGACTTTGACCGCGTAATGATTGTTGGTGCCAGACAGGGTGGTTTGAATATCTCAGAAATTATTAATTTCCTTGGATATTCACGCACAACAGTCTTTACAGGGAATGGTGCAAAAAAAAACAAAATGCATTCAGTGAGTGGCAGCTCCGTGGGCAAAAACACTTTGTTAATGAATGTGTCAGAGGAGCAGTGCCAGACATGGCCATGCTGTCTTCTCACTGCTGCCATCCAGAAGGAGGTACAGGAGCCTCAGGACTCACACCACCAGCTTCAGGGACAGTTATTACTCCTCATCCATCAGGCTCTTAAAGCAGAGGGGATAACTCTGTTTATTTTCACTCGCCCCGTCACTGAACTGTTCCTGCAACCTATGGACTCACTTTCAAGGCCTTTTCCTCTCATGTTCTTGATACATATTGCCCATTTATTTATCTTTTATTCTGTATTTGCATAGTTTGTTGTCTTTTACACATCAATCCATCCTGTTGGGTGTGGTCTTTCATTGATTCTATTGGATTTACTGTGTATGCCCGCAAGAAAACAGATCTCAGGGTTATGTGGTGATATATATGTACCTTGATAAAAAATTTACTTTGAACCTTGAGACTGGTTCAAGTTGACAGGAAGGTAACAGTATCTCAAATAATTACACTTACTAATAGTGGTGTGCTGAATGCAAACACGTCAAACCTTGAAGTGGTTGACTTCAACAGCAGAAGACCACGAACCTATACTTAGAGGCCTCTTTATTAGGTACTTCCTGGTTTGTTTTAAAAAATGAAAAAAAGATCAATTCAAATACAAAGAAATTTATGTATGCATATTATGAAGTTTTACATGGATTTATGGTACTGAGACTAATGCTGAGCATATTCTAAATTAGACCTGGTATGCAACAATATGTATAAACATTAATTTCATGCTGAAAATCCAATCTTGTGTGACATTTTCTCAGGAAACAGTTATTGCAGTATTTTAACAATCTTGTCATAAAAGGGCAGAAAAAGCACATTTTTATGGTTGCATTTGCATCTGTGAGCTGATTTTTAACGGATTTTAATGCCTTGTGCACCTCAACGTACAAATCATTTTGTTCTGTGTTTCTGCTTGTTGAGAAAGCATTACAATGGGATACAGCCTCATGAATCTTAAAGCACTCAAAGACCAGGCAAACTCCATGAAGGTTGCAAGAAAGAAAGGAAATTGCCACAACCAAATGAAAACTTATTCTTGCCCAATATTCCCTTGCTCAGTGCTAGGAGTGTAGGAAGATGATAGGAATCATTACTGCGCACAGGCTAGGCAAGTGTTTTGATCAGATTTTATCTCAGATCAGAAGATCTCCGGCTTCCTATTGATCAACAGCTGAGATTGTCTAATTCACAGTCCAGAGAATGAGCTCAAAGAAGCTTGATTAATGGTACAATTCTACAAAATGGTTATGAGCCTTTCAGTAGTCCAATGAGTTTATCCAGTATGTAGGTAAGTCAATGAGAGTTTCGGAAGAAGAAAGCTGTCTGCTGTCTTTATTCATGATCATTACACAGTATCCTGTGCTGAAACTCAAACTGTAAACACATGACTAGGAATAGTCTTAGCTGAATAGGAAGAGGTACTTTCAATCAAACTCATATTCACAGCCTCACTGGATATCAGCAAGTGATATACATAGAAACAGAAAAGCAAGATCCCCAATCTGCCCAGCTGCAGCCCAACAGTTAAGGATCCAGTCTTCACTTCTGCATCTTGAGGCCCCTTACCCTCTCTGTCCCACTCTCTGCCCTAACTTCAGATGGCTGACATCATTATCTAGTTGCCAGCCTCACCCAATCCGTACTGGCCCTAATCATGCCTTCCATCCGCGTCCCTTTTCCAACAAGGCTGCATTAAGGCCTTTCGTCCAGGCTGTCTCCTTCCCACCTCCCAATGGGCATGGTATTTCTGTTTGTGGGGAAAATGCCAAGCCCATTTAGCTGTACCAGAGACATGAAAAAAGTTTGCAGTGGCAGACCCAAGCAGAATGGATGTTGTTGGCATGGAGTTTCTGGACCTCTGATTTCCTCTCTAATTTCATCTATTTCTTCCTGCACAAACTGCTGAAACTGCTTTTTTTTTATATTGTAAGTGTGTATTCATAATGTAATTAATTTTAGTTTTATGTGTTCTAAGGTTATAATGTAATGACAGAGCATCTTGTTCGTTAGCAGATCATATGTATGTTGTCATTCACACAAAGAAAAGGTTTTTAACTGCCTTTGTGAATGATAGCTAGTTTTAGTATCCTCGTTATGGCCTAAGTGTACCATAATGGGTGGTTTATCCATATTATGGAGTGTTTTGTTTACTTGCAATGCAGTCATGATTTATTAGAGGATGTGGTTTATGTGCTCACAGTTTGTGGTATATCTTGTTTTTTGTTGTGTTGGATTTATATGACTAATTGAGTACATTTAGACTGGCAGTGCAGCCCCATTAAGGCTGTTAGATTTTAGGCTGAGCTTTCCAATGGCCAGATTACTGCCTTTTACACATGTAAGTTTGTACTCTTAGTGGCCAGAAATGTTGATTTTATTATGAGGAAAGTTTTTTCTCAAATAGGTAACAGAGTAAGCTTACAACTTTACAAACTCTACAGCTTGTAGAAGAGAAGCTGACCTTTCTTTGTACCTCTCTCTTTTCTCCCTTCCATGTTTTTCTTTCTGTTTACATTTGAATCCACACAGCTTTGCCTCTCTTTACCTTTTTTTCTTTCAATGCTATCTTTCTCCTTATTTTCCTTATTTATTTTTCTGTTTCCAACCTCTTGTCTCTCACTGACTTATTCTGTACTTCCCCATCTTTTTTTTCCCCTCTCCTTTCTGTCAGGCCAACTGATCAGCGCATTCCCATGTTAGTGGTTTCTGGCGCTCTGTTTCAATATTTAAAATCTCTAGAAGCCCTAGTTTTATTTTGACCTCCATTTTAATTGAATTTCCTCCTCTTGTCCATTCCATGGCAGAGATTCCTTCAGCCAATAGGCACTTGTTCTCTCTGTATTGCATTATTTTGTTATCTCTTTTAATACTGTCATTAAATTTAATTAATGGCAGCCCAACCCCTGATCCCACATCCCTCCACCACCTCATGTCCACACTTCATAGCCATCCTCGAATTGAGAACCAACAAAGAATTTTAAGCTACGTAAAGATGAAGAGGTGTTTTCTTAATTTTTAAGTAATAACAAATCCAATAAATGTGGAGGTTGGGCACTGTTCAATTGAAACAGTTGTTCTATGCAAAGAAATATTGTCTTACTGGGAAGCCCAGGTTGAAGACTTGAATCATATCTGCAGGCCATTCACATGAATTTATGTGCCTTGAAGTTCTCGATAGAGCTGTTCACCTGTCATTTTAATTGCATCTGACCTTAAATTCCTCGTGGTCTTGTGAGGACCTGTGAGCAAATCTCTGCTGCTTCCCAACAGATGAGGTGAGATATATAAGCTCTGAACTAATGTCAGTTTAACCCAGACAGGAGTTTAGAAACATTTCTGTGCAGGTACAGTACTATGCAAGTATCTTGGACATATATATATATATATAGCTAGGGTGCCTAAGATTTTTAAGAGTGTGTATTTGTCAACTTGAAGTGGACAGTGAGTTTGTAAATCTATTGGGAGCAGAAGATATTGAGAATTGCAAGGGTGGGAGCACCGCAGGGCGGGTGTGGGACAGGTGACAGAGGAGGAGTGCCAGGGGCACGTGCTGGCGTAGAGGCAGACACACTCAGTCCTGAGTCACCAGGCAAGGTCAGTTGATTCCAAACAATTGGTTTATTGATCATTACAGAATGTGTCTCTGGCACTTCCCGCTCCCTTCTCCTTTTCCCAACCATGATTCCACTCTCCCTGTCCCATTCCCACTCTCAGTCCACAATAAAGACCCATATTAGAATCACGTTTACCATCATTCACATGTCATAAAATTTGTTCCTTATTTTGCACCAGTTCAGTGCAATACATAAACTTACTAAAATACTGTGCAAAAATCTTAGATATCCTATATATATATATGTGTGCCTAAGACCCTTGCACAGTCCCGTACATTTCAAGTAATATACAGTATGTTTAAGGGTAGTTAATTGTGTTCAGTGGATTCCAATATTCGTTTTCCAATTTTGTACATTACTACTTTAATTATTTTGAATTCCTTTAGTAATTGATTAGTAGCATGATCAGTTAGTTTTCAGTGTTTGAATATCAGAGACATTCAAATGTTTTATGGTTTTAACAGCAAGTTCAGCCTGAGCTTGTGGGTTGTAGCTGTGGAGCAAGCATTCTTTGACGTGAAGCCCACATTTCCTAGTGTGGAAAGTTCTCATTTTAACCCCTTAACTGTCAGGATTGGTTATTTCTGGAGCTCTGATATCTTCAAATCTTCACTCATTTCCTTCATTGAGCTTATGTTTAAAGTGTGCTTGAAGTTTGCTTGTATCAATTATGTGAGGGCAAAAGAAAAAATGAATTGTATCATTAATAATTATCTGAAGTAGTTACTTTGAAAGCAGATAGTTTGTTCCTGAGGGATATTAGAGGGTTTCTCACACCCTTATATTTCCAGTATTAAATTTGGGTAGGAATGAGTGATCCCAAGAAGAAGGCCTCTCATGTAGCAGATCACCCCTCACTGTGGTGAGCTCTACAGAACCACAGAAGGTACAATACTGTGCAAAGGCACATATATATACTAGGGTGCATAAGACTTTTGCACAGTATTACAGTAATTTTAAGTATTGGACTGTACTGCTGCTGGAAAAAAAAAGCTAATTTTATGACATATGTGAGTCATGATAGATCTGATTCTGATATGGGTTTCTATTGTGGATTGAGAGTGGGAAGGGGCAGGGAGGGGGAAATCATGGTTGGGAAAATGGGAAGGGAGAGAGGAAGCAACGGGAAGCACCAGAAAGACATTCTGTAATGATTAGCAAACCAATTGTTTTAAATCAAATGACCTTGCCTGAAGTCTCAGGGCTGTGGTCCCTACCCCAGCACACCTTTTTCTGCCACCTGTCCAATACCTCTCCTGCAGTATTCACCTTTGCAATTTCCAACATCGTTTGCTTCCGTCAAATTTACAACCACGCTCTCCACTCCATGTTGACAAATACAGTACTGTGCAAAAGTCTTAAGCACCCTAGCTACATATATGTGTCCAAGACTATTACACAGTCCTGTGTGTTTTATTTACTCGGAAACACATTTTTTTTAATTCAGAGACACATTATTTTGTTCCATTTCATATTTCTGTCAATTGTGACAAAAGACATGTTTTTACATGTATTATCCTTTCCACAGTACTACAAAATGCATGCATAATCAAGGCACGTGATGAAAATGTCTTTGACTCTCCCGCTCTCCTGCTTTAACAGAAGATTATGCTTCCATTAGCATTGTAAAAGTAACTGTGTGGTACTAGTATATTTATAATTGTCTTTCTTATTCAATCATAGAGTGAGGCATTATGAATAGAATTTGGAGTTCTGGATTCCAGCACCTGCCCAGCCTTAATCATCATTAGTTCTTTTCCAGCTTTTAATGAACTGAGAAACTTGACCATCAGTTCTTGTGATCAGCAACAGTTAGTGTTGCCATCAATGAAAAAAGAAAACAATTGCAAAATAAAAATTCTGATTTAGCAATCATTTTTTAATCAGTAAGTGAAAGATTGCTGAAATTAAAATGTTTCACTTACTGATTTTTTAAAAGAGGATTAGTGTTGTATTTTTTTAGTCCTTGTCCATTTCCCCAAAGATTCTCTGGGCTGTCTTCTCAAGTGATAGTGAACAATTGAAAACCTCCCCCACCAAAATTAAGCCTCACTACTGCCAAAGTTATGAGGTCATTAATGTGAGGAATCTGATGTACGAGGTGGAATTAAAGTTATATTCACATTAATGTCTCCTCTTGCTATTAATACACATTGAGCTCTTGACAGCTCAGTAACTCCTCCATGCCTGGAGGATGTTATCCTCATTATTGATGAAAATTTTTACTTATTTTAATAATTAAAGGCAAACAAAAGGATGGAAAATTAATGAGAATTCTCTACACTCATTTGCTTTTTAGGACTTATGTTATTGATTCTGTTTGCTCCTTGAATGTGTCTGGATGATTGGAATCAAGTTTGTTGTTCTTTGTCATCTTTCTAACTTTTTCTTTCGAGGAAAGAACTTTGAATTGCTTTCTTGATTATTCAGTTTGACCTGTGATCCTTTTAGCTTAAGGCCAACATATGAGTCAAAGAAAGAATACAAATGGTGGGTTGAGGAATGAGAATCCATTACCAGCACCCTCCTCTCTCCACGTACTCAAACACACATACCATAGGTCCTTAGCTCCCTGCTTGTATTCATCCACTTGCTGATCCTTGTCAATGAACTGAAGACACGGAGGTCAGTGTCCAGGTAACAGTCAGTTGTGTACCTTTGCAGCAGTTTTCACTGTCAGCTGTTTTTTTGCTTGTTCAGCTAGCAATAGGAAAACTGATGCTATTGATTTTATCTGCACCCTTGCCAAATATTCCTTCCACTTCCACAGCTGCTATTTGAAGATGGCAGCTTCATATTTTGTTTTTGTCTTGTTTTAAGACTTCCTGTTTGGTCCTGAATTAGTTTCCATATATGTATCCTCTTAACCCATTAATAAACTCCTTTCGACTCCATAAATTCACCACTCACCTGCTCCTTTTCAGCCCATCTGCTCCTGAAGCTCTCGCCAGTGCATTGGCTGCTTCGAGATTTAACAAACCCAAGAAGTTCTTGTTCATGCTCCTGATCTTCTCTCCTAGATTAAATGTAACATGCTTATTTCCTGTATTTATGCTGGTTGAAATTGACAACCCATCTCTTCACAACTACAACTGAAAATCCTCCTTTTGTCTTTAAAATCTTTTCATGGTTTTGTGGCTGTTCTTTTACATTCCTGCAATTTTTGCTTTCTACCTGAACCTCCATCCCTCTTTCCACATTGTTGATTGTTTTCTCAGATAACTCAACTAAGCCTGGGGTTTCCTTTCAAATCCCCACTTCCTCCTTTCTCAAAACCCATTTCTTTGATAGAACCTTTGGTCAACCTCCTAATATCTTGCTTATTTCTACAGTCACAAGTCTGCACTTCTGTGATAATGCATATTGTTGCTGACATCATCCATTTGACTGAGAGTCTTGACTATAACCCTGAGACACCTATTCCATCATGGCATATCACTGTCAGTTCCTGTCTGCCTTTTATCTGACAGTAAGTGGCGTGTTTTATTGTGAATAGGCAGTGGAATCTGGAATGATTTCCCTCTCCCTTACACAGAGGAGCTGAGGCTATTTGTGGTTTCCTTGCTGGTATCTTTACTTGTATCCAGATATTGGGTCTAAACCTTCCTGTTCTGTCTGGGCTAGCCTCCCACTCCCCCTAAGCACCATTGTTAGAAGCTGCAATATTTTCTGTTATGCAACAGGACTGGGGCTCAGTTCACAACTTATTTATTCTATTGATGTAGGAACTTCAGAAACTGCTAAAACTAAAGTTGCTGGAAATCTGAAATTGAAGCAGAAAATGCTGGAAATGTTCAGCAGGTCAGACAGCAACTAGAGATGAAAAGTCTTAAATGTGAGACACTAACACTGTTTCTCAGATGCCCAGGTGCAACCTAACTTGGTGGAGTTTACAGCATTTTTCTCTTTTGTTGCAAGAGCTTTATTTGTTAGCTATGGGGAAAATGTTTAGCACTCGTCTGAAACAAAATGATACAAGCTCCTGGGAATTAAATAGCAATTAGCCTAACGTTAGCTGAAGAAAGTGCTGGCAGGCATTGAATGAGGTTTAGAGATGAGTCATTAAAATAGTTCAGACACCACATTACAAAAGGAAAAACTCAGACAACTACACCTGTTTTCTCTGGAGAAAAAGGATGAAGGATCAGAAAAAAATGCTGCAGAAATTATCATAAATGAAAGGTTTAATCTCTTTTCAAGTTCTGACAGAAGGTTATTAACCTGAAACGTTAAGTCTGCTTCCCTTTGCACAGATTTTTTTCTTCAGGAGTTACTGAGGGTTTCCACAATTTCTGTTTTTAGATCAGATTTAAGTTATCTGTTATCAGTTATCAGTTTTTTTTTGTAACTGTTAATGCTTAAATCTCATGGGAAAATTGCTTGAGAGATCAGAATCAGAATCTGGATTAATATCGTAATATCACTGGCGTATGTCATGAAATTTATTGTTATGCGCCAGCAGTACATTGCAATACAGAATAATAAAAATTGTAAGTTACAGTAAGAAGTATATATGTGTGTGTGTGTGTGTGTGTGTGTGTGTGTGTGTGTGTATAATGTGTGTTAAATAAGTAGTGCAAGAAGAGAGAAGAAAAGTAGTGAGGTAGTGCTCATGGGCTCAATGTCCATTCAGAAATCTGATGGCAAAGAGGAAGAAGCTGTTCCTGAATAGTTAGTGTGTGCCTTAAGGTTTCTGTACCTCCTTCCTGATGGATGGTAGATTTGAACTTCGTACAATTTTCTGAGCCACTAAAATAATAATAACATTACAATGGAAATTAAGTGAATCCGTTGCATTTCCTAAATTGGTCAGAATAGAAATTGAAATATGTTGTTTTCATTGTCTTCATCGTCTTCAAACCAAGGATGACTTGATTCCAGTCCCCCTTCCTGCATTCTCAAATGGCTGAAGAGGGCAGAGTCATACCCACAAACTCTGTCACAGGTGAAGCAGATGGTGTTTGATATGGGAAATATTTAGACGTTTGGAAGGTGTGTTCTCCACTGTTTATATGAGCATCTGTAAGCTCTTGATGCATGGCCTCTGAATTCTCAGTCCCCATGCCATATATTCCATCTCCATTTTGAGGAGTCATGGGCCAGGGATTCCCGTGAGTTAATGGGAATGTCTCTATTTTCAAGGAGGCTTTGAGAACATCTTTGAACCTTTTCCTCTGCTCAGCTGATTACCTCTTGCCATTACACAATTCTGAATGGAGTATCTGTTTCATGTGTGTGATAGGATCATAGAATCATACAACACTGCACAGGTACATATCCTTCCAGCCCACCTTCTCTATGCTGACTATTATGTTAATCTAGACTAATCCCATATGTCCAAATTAGGCCCATATCCTTCAATGCTGATTAAATATTGTAATTTTCTATGCTCCCATCACCTTGCTCCAGATATTCACCATCCTCGGTGTTAAACACTTGCCCCTCAGTTCAGCTTTACACTCTTGCCTTCTCACCCTAAACCTGTATCCTCTAGCCGTAGACAGCTCTGTCTCGAGAAAAAGGGTCTGACTGTGTATCCTATCTGTGCCCCTCATAGAATATAGGACATAGAACTGTGCTGCACAGGAACTGATGAACAGCACAGGTATGTGAAGGGTGTGTTTCAGCCATCAAAGCCAACACAGTGTTATTGGAGCCTTAGTAATGAGAATGTTGGCTTGGAGAACCTCCCTGCTGTAGGTTCACTTATTCTGCCATGTTTTTCTCAGAGGCAGCATTGTTAGTACTTTTCTGTAATGCTTCAAGACTTTGTTCTGTCGGTTGTAGTAGGCACACTGAAGGTGACATTGAATGTCATCTTCCAATACATATCTTTGGTGAAAGGTGAGGTACGTAAAGTGCACAATGCTTTACAGAATTTTATTGTGGACAATGTACAGCAGGGACCATTTGTTAGAGGAAGTTTGTAGAGCAGGAGCAGAGGTCAAGGGTAGATCATTGGGAAACTCTGGAGTTAATCCACCCAGAGAGAAAGGAACCACCTCAGGAGAGGACATGTATTCTTCTCATTCAGGTTGCTGCTTCAAATTTATAAAAGCCCAATGTTAAGAAAACTACATATGAATGCACGTTAAATATGCATGTCAATGTGTCTTTGCGGTCAGGGAGCCACTTACAATAATGTCATCAGTAAATGCTGGGTTTGGTATTGTAACTGTCAGTTGGACCTCTGCATTGCTGAGCAGATTTATGCAAGTCCAGACCCTCAACGACCACCAATCGTCAGGTGGGGAAATTTTACATTTGATACCTTTTGAAGTAAGCATGTTACCCACGTGCAAAATGTGCATCTGAGTGAATCCTCGATGTGGCAATTGATTACTGTGGCAGTCTGTGTCCGAATGACACCCCTGCCTATGGACCCAGAGTGGAGTTTAAATTTTCAAATGCAATTAAAGAATATAGACCATGTACCAGTCATGCTGCAAAGCAACACTGATGTAGTATATGTGCATGGATCAAGCAGCACAATTAACTGGCTATTTTCTACATAAACGCAAGAAAATCTGCAGATGCTGAAAATCCAAAGCAACACACACAAAATGCTGGAGGAATTCAGCAGGTCAGGCAGCATCTATGGAAATGAATAAACAGTTGACATTTCAGGCCAAGACCCTTCTTCAGGACTGAAATGGAAGAGGGGAATTGCCAGAATAAAAGGGTGGGGGGAGGGGAAGGAGACTTGGTAAAAGGTGATAGGTGAAGCCTTATTTTAAGGTTCATGACTAGTATGATTGCATCATCCTTCAGACTGTTTTTATCCTGTCAGTTAAACAGTAGTGATTTGGTTGTGATCCAGCAACAGTATTAAGTCTCAATGCCAGATATGTACCAATTGTTTTTATATTATTCATCAGTCACAGTAATGTGCAAATAATAAGAAGACAAAATGGAAAATTTTGTGACTTTAAGTAGATGCTTATTGAAAAGCAAAGAATGCCTATAACTTACTGGGCATTTTATGTTATGTGGTTTAAATGTGAATTGAAGTTGTCTGCACATTATCTGTCGTGATTGTGATTGAATGTATGAATTAATGTATAGTTCACAGTTCCATGGTGATACTGTGGAGCCAATAATAAAGTGAGATTCACAAAGATCATGTGGTTGAGGGAGGAAAGAGTAAAGAAATAAAAACAGAAAATACTGTAATCATTTAGCACCTTTCATAGAATCTGTGAACAACAGTTAAGTTCAAAGACCTTTCATCAGAACTAGGAAGGAATGAAAGCAAGTTAGTTTTAAAGAAGGAGAGAGATGGGTGGCACATAAGAAACATCTCTGAAAGAATGGGAAAGTGTTGTCTTGGTGGTAAACTATTTCTAAAGCCATTTTTGTAGATTAATGAAGAAGGTTAGAGAGTGATAAAATAAATGCAGAAATATGTTCCATCACAGGCAATAGCCTCTGTTGTATCCAGGACCCCCTACAATTTGCTTATCGACACAATCGATTGACAGATGACACAATAACCACTGCTCTACATACCGTCTTTACACATCTGGAGAAGAAGGATGCTTATGTGAGAATGCTGTTCTTGGACTACAGTTCAGCATTCAATACCATAATCCCATTCAGGCTCGACAAGAGACTTCTGCCTTGACCCTGCTTGTGCAGTGGATCCTGGACTTCCTGTCAGAGCACCATCAGGTGGTAAGAGTGGGCTCCCTCACCTCCATCCACCTCTCTGACCCTCAACACAGGAACCCCTCAGGGCTGTGTACTAAGTCCCCTCCTTTACTCCCTGTATACCAATGACTGTGTTGCCACCCACATCTCTAATCTGTTAATTAAATTGGCCTTATCTCAAACAATAACAAGGTGGCCTACAGGGAAGAAGTCATCTCTCTGACACAGTGGTATCAAGAAAACAACCTCTCCCTCAATGTCGCAAAAACAAACGAGCTGGTTGTGGACTACAGGAGGAATGGAGACTGGCTAACCCCTATTGACATCAATGGATCTGGGTTTGAGAGGGTAAACAGCTTTAAGTTCCTCGGCATCCACATCACTGAGGACCTCACGTGGTCTGTACACATCAGCTGTGTGGTGAGAAAGGCACAACAGTGCCTCTTTCACCTCAGATGGTTGAGGAAGTTTGGTATGGACCCCCAAATCCTAAGAACTTTCTACAGGGGCACAGTTGAGAGCATCCTGACTGGCTGCATCACAGCCTGGTATAGGAACTGTACCTCCCTTAATTGCAGGACTACAGAGAGTGGTGCGGACAGCCCAGCGCATCTGTAATTTGATTCAGGACATTTACAAGGACAGGTGTGTAAAAATGGCCCTTTTGGTCATTGAGGACCCGAATCACCCCAACTACAATCTATTCCAGCTGCTACCATCTGGGAAACAGTACGGCAGCATAAAAGCCAGGACCAACAGGCTCCGGGAGAGCTTCTTCCACCAGGCCATCAGACTGTTGAACTCACACTGATTTGAGTGTATTCTATGTTACATTGACTGTTTTATTTATTATAAATTACTATGATTGCACATTACACATTTAGACAGAGATGTAATCTTAAGATTTGTACTCCTCATGTATGTGAAGGATGTAGGAAATAAAGTCAATTCAATTCACTCAAGGAATCAGGAGCAGCTTCTTGCCTGTCATCCAATTTAGGATGGACATTGAACCCATGAACACCACCTCACCACTTTTAAAATTTTTTTATTTTTGCACTACCTTTTTAATTTAACCACTTATATGTACTTACTGTAATTCACATTTTTTCTCTATTATCTATTGCATTGTACTGCTGCTGCAAAACAACAAATTTCACGACATATGCTGGTGATATTAAACCTGATAGTTAAAGTTAGAAAATGCAGGTCAAAGCTGTAAAAATTGCCCAGCAAGTCAGGCAGAGTCAGTGGAGAGAGAAAACTGTCAGATTACAGCCTGCACCAGTTTGAGTACAAGTGTATAAGATGATGAGAGGCATTGATCGTTGGATAGTCAGAGGCTTTTTCCCAGGGCTGAAATGGCTAACACGAGAGGGCACAGTTTTAAGGTGCTTGGAAGTAGGTACGGAGGAGATGACAGGGGTAAGTTTTTTATGCAGAGAGTGGTGAGTGCGTGGAATGGGCTGCTGGTGACGGTGGTGGAGGTGGATACAATAGGATCTTTTAAGAGACTCCTGGATAGGTATATGGAGCTTAGAAAAATAGAGGGCCATGGGTAACCCTAGGTAATTTCTAAACTAAGTACATGTTTGTATTGCATTGTGGGCTGAAGGGCCTATATTGTGCTGTAGGTTTTTCTATGTTTCTAAATTTTACAGACAGATTTCAGATTCCCAGCAACAGCTTTTGGGTTTGCAAAAAGTAACAGAAACCAGGATGGCTTCCATTCAATAAAATTACTTTTTCAGATTCATTTTTATGTGTGCCAAATGATCATTTACTTAAGATGCAATCCTTTAAAACTAAATTTTAGAAACCAACACCTGAGAAAGGATGCTGTTAATTGATTACCACCAAAATGTCTATGGATCAGGAGCTGCTCATCGAAAGTCTGACTGACATCTCAGGTTCTGATGTAGTCTTGAAATAATGCTTGGAATATATTAACAAACTCTTTTGTTTATCCATCAAATATTAACCCTGGGGGCATTGGTTTAATTGTCATTTAGCCTGAAGTTAGCAGCAGTCTCTAAACTATTTTCAGGATCTTAGCCAGTGCCTGGGATTGGTAAATATTAGGAATGTGTCATTTCTGATGGTTTCAGCCAATCTTTGGTGACGACCATAGAAACAGATTAACAGCAGCATCTCACCGATGGAGATGATTGCATACAAAAATACTGGTTCCTCCTCTTCATTAACTGGTTATTCTATCCATGTGTCACCCTGTACTGCCAGAAAACTAGAAAAATGTGAGTATAGAGGCCCTCTGTTGGTTAGGGTTGACCACGGATATTGTAACCTCGCTGTCGACATGATACACAAGCCAGAGCAGTACATTATGGAGAGCAAGCAGCAGGCTCCCCCTCTCCAAACAGCTGATGAATCCTAAGGAACAGCAGAGA
Source organism: Hemitrygon akajei (assembly GCF_048418815.1). Classification (NCBI taxonomy): domain Eukaryota; kingdom Metazoa; phylum Chordata; class Chondrichthyes; order Myliobatiformes; family Dasyatidae; genus Hemitrygon; species Hemitrygon akajei. The sequence goes on along the minus strand of NC_133125.1, from coordinate 20,875,208 downwards.
CCAATACAGTTTGGTACCAGTGGCGTCGCAGGAGTTGCCAGTCAGCATTGAGCTCAACGTAGGACCACCTTAGTGACTCCAGCTCTGGATTTTACCTCAGGGTTAACTCCCAAAGCCTTCTCTGTGAGTGGGTATAGCTGTAAGGCTGAAGAGGTTTGAGATCAGATTTTTCTTCTAGATAAGCTACCAATCACAGCTGATGTGCCCCATCTTCCGAAGCAACTAGTTATAAGGTGCCAGTAACTTACATTTGCTCTTTCTCCTGCCAGTAGAAATGGTTCTGCTGGGCTTAGTAGCTAAGCCACACGTGAAGGCCAAGAGTTGGATTTGGTTATCAGAGGCTATTTGAGATGCACACCATTTTAGGAGCAGTTAATAGGTAGCGGGAGCTTATTCCCACTACCTCCCCCAGCTTAACCTTCAGGAACCAAAGTGTAAGTTAATGTTATGTATTTTGTCCAGATGATCTGGTTATTAAAGTTGAGTAATTGTCAGTGTGTGTGAAATGTGAAATATGAGCTTGCGGCTTTCAGCAGTGCTTTGTGTTTGGAGGTGTAATGAAGTAACTCCTGAGTCTTGACTGATGGAGATTGTTGATGGGACTCTGATGAATTGAGCTGAATTGTCTCGTGTTGTAATCGATAATGTACGACTGTGTTGCCTTTATGGCATTTGTTTAGTTTATAATATTTTCACTTTAGTAATTCGTTTGTTAGCATTTTTTAGTTAAAGTTAGGATTGTTTAAAGTAAATTCATTGTCTGTGATATATCGCGGCATGCGATGACGTCACATCCGGTTTTGCCGCGTCTTGTGGGAAAATACCGGTTTGGAGAAACGGGAAGGAGGGGGCTCACATGTGCAAGATCAGTGCAAGAAAAGTTGTCTTTCTACGCATTAGAAACATAGTGAAGCAACGCCGTAAGTTCATGAGATAATCGATGTGGTGAATTAAAATGTTAACGCTGATTCTGTTAAAAGTAATGACGGTTGATAAGGTTTATGTTTTCGTTAGTTAAAGAGTTGCGGATAGTTTGTGTTGAAGTGTATTTAAAGCAGTCAAGGGCGTAGGTAGATTCTGACTATATGCTGCATTTTAATGTAATGTAGTTGTTGTAGTTTACTCTTGCAAGTATTTACGATGTAAATGTGATATCAAGAAGGAAACAAATACTGTACAAATCTTGTATTGTTTTATCAACAGTTTTCACCATACGTTAATGTGGAAGAGTGAACAGTAAACAGTTAATCTTACTGCGATCCTGTTTTCATTGACTACGGTTTACCTCGGTGTTTAGCTCAGCGTTCTCTTACACCTGAGCGAGAACACTACAATGACATTTGAAGATGCATTCAGTGACCTTGACCACTTGTATGAGTTCTTCATAATAATTTTGGAACTTTAGCCATGTCTTCAGGACTTGATTCCTGATGGCTACAGGATCCTCTATTATGTGAGCTTATTTCTACTGGGGATCTAACACCTGACAGATATAAGACAGCTAGGAACCTTCTCCACCACGACATCTAACATGGTGCCAGAAAACTGAAAATCTGCTTCCAGTGTTGCATCTTCCTGTCCTGTTTCTAGTCAGAGAACACACACCAGCATTTCCAGGCACAATAAACTTCACATTTTAAAAGTTTACACCACCTTAAAGTAATGCTTCTATCACTGAGAGCTCTGACCTTGCTCTGAAGTGTGAAACCAGTGAAGAATATCATTAGAGCTAGCTGGATACCACAACAATTATAATTAGCAGACACTATAATTACAGTGGGATATTTGAATTCACAGTCCTCATGTTTGTTGGGCTGTCGAATTTAGCCCCATATAGCTCAGGAAGGAAAATTACTTCAAACTCCATTCCTGAAGTCATGTGTTTGCAAATTATGTCTTTTTGGGCAAATTGAAATCAAATTAAATCTGTATTAAATTGGCTTAGAAAACATAAGGAATTTTCTGTTGTTAGATGTTGTGATGTAATCTTCCCATTATAGGTCATGCATTTAAATGCTGGTAGTTATAAGAAAACATTATGGCATTTAACTGCATTAATTTAAGCTGTGCTGTGTGAAAATGCGAACAAAGATTTTGCAGCCTATGTCCAGACATGATTACTTTTCCATTCTCCCACTTTGAAAATGCTGTCGGTGGAGCTGATTTTGCTCTATTAGCATCTCCCACACAATCTTTCTCCTGCCTCAAGCAGCTCTTCCAAAGTGCTATTCAGTAAGCTTTTGTTTAGATGTCCAGGGTGCATCTGTGTTCTAAATCACAGAAATATAGTGAATCTTACCCAAAGCTCACTCAACTCAAATCTATTAATTCATACCAGAACTGCTAAGTGGAAGACTAAAGGTTCAATCTGTGCATCACAAAACTTCTGGAACATGAGGCTTATTATCTTGAATGATGGACTGTAATTAGAAACAGTTTTATAATAGCAATTACCTGGTGTAGATTAAACCTGCTCTTAGCCTTGCACACAACAGAAGCATAACACTGCAGTAATAGTGAAGCAGCAATATGGTGCTGCCTGAAATAGTTTGCAGTAAAGGTTTCTACACTGGTAATATTGATTACTATAATTTATTGTTTTGTATTTGCATAAATTTAAATAGGGGCAGCATGAATGCAAACCTGTCTCATGTCTGTACTTGTATTTCATCACCTACTTTAGCATTTCAGATTTGGTTGGAAGGGGAACGAAGTCTGTGTGCTGAGAATCAGTGAATCTGAACATGAAAATATTGACTGAGCTTTTACTCTGCAGCCAGGCAGTAAATTCCGTCTAAAGCAATTTACACTTGTTTATTCTCAGTTTGTGGCTGGCCTTCAGAAGAGCTTTGACAAAATCTTGTGTTAATTTTTCTCAGCTGCACTTATTGAAAGGCATCACTTCGCCATTCCATTAGTTTCTTTGTTAAAGACCCACTCTCCAAATATTCATGCACTCTATAGGTAGCTTTCCTTTCTGTTAATTTACTTGCCATTTTCTCTTTGTTGTGCTATCATTTTAGAATGGGGACCTTGACAGAGCCTTATAGGGAGTCTTTAGTCAAATAAATGAATTCTCAGGCAGAAAGGACTTTGATTTCTACTGGAGTTTGATCAGTCACTGGGATTGGGGTTTTTTCATCAGGCCAAGAAAAGAAAACATTTTCAGGGCAAGGCTGCCCTTTTAAAAACTGCTTAAAAAGCCCAGCAGTGGGTCTGCAGTGTCAGAGGGTCCTGCATTTATATTGGTGAAGCTGTTTTCAGAACTGTTGCCAATGTCATTAAATCTTGGTGGAAATTGTGACTTAATTCATAAAGCCAAAGGTCAGTCCTAAAGAATGGTTTAAAACTCCAATGCGGGAAGTGAAAGGTAACAGGTTGAATGCAACTTAAGTGATGCTTAAGAGCAGCAGTACCATCCTTACAGTAACTTTGCTCATTTTCTTAAGGTTTCATTTATTGTTACGCAAAGCAATAACTTAAAATTATTACAGTGGGAGTCAATGTCATTTCAGATTTCTGTTGTTCACATAAAATTGGCACCGGTATAGTTCTCATTATGGATATATTGCAATCTATACATCAAGCCTCATTACAGCTGTATTAGATAACACTGGAAAATGGGAACCAGAACTGTGATGCATGGGATATCAGAACATAGAACTGTACAGCACAGGAACAGTTCAACCCATGATGCTTGTCTAACCAGTTTAAACTGCATATCTGCCTGCACATTGTCTATATCTCCCCATTCTCTGCCTTTTCATGCTTCTGTCAAAATGCTTCTCAAATGTTGCTGTCATATTTGTTGCCACTTCCTTTGGCAGCATGTTCCTGGCATGCACAACATTGTTTTTAAAAAAAAACTGGCCTCATTAATCTCCCTTAAATTTTCTACCCTCACTCTAAAGCAATGCCCTCTAGTATTTGATATTTCCACCCTCTGGTGAAAGAGACTCTGACTGTCTACCCTAACTTATTTTATATCACCCCTAGGATTCCAACACCCCAGAGAAAAGAGTCTTTTTGGCTTAGGGAAACATCCATGAGGTCAATTGTTGTGAACTGTTAAGATCAATTACCTTGCATTGATGAAAGCCATACCTCCCTCTCTTAAAAGGGAGATGCCTTGTGGCTGCAACTGGTAATGGAAGTCATTCTGTAAATCTTTGAAGCTTGTTGAAAGACAATACTGATTGCAGGCAAGATTGGCCATGCCATTTTACCAAGACATCCCTGGCTTCCATGGTCAACAAGGTGGGGAAGAGGGGAGAGATGCTCTTTATAAAGGGGATTGTGAAATTTCACAGAGAGGTGATTGAGTGGGATTGGGGTGAGGTGGGATCTGAGACCAACAAAAGTACAATAACATGTGGTAACAAAAGGCCAGATATTGTGAGTAAGTCAATGTACATATGATTAAATCCCATCTTCTAGCACTACCCCATTGTTCAGAAACCCCTTTCAGTCAGAAGTCCTATTTAACAATGGTGTGCCATCTAGATAAATTCAATACGTAAATAAGAAAGATTAAAGAGCTAAGGCCAAACAAGGACAGATGGGGCTAGCTTGCTAGGCAACTCATTTGGCATGGACGAGTTGGGCCCAAGGGCCTGTTTCCATAGTATATAACTCTATGTACCTTAAAGTGCGAAAGTCCTTGGTAAGTTTCACATCCATACATCTCTACTTCCATGTTAGCTTTCAGTCGCGGCAATTAAGAAACGCAAGAGTCAAGCAGCATCTGTAGATGGAGAAACCAATTAACATTTTGAGTTAGGGACCCTTCTTCAGAACTGGGGGAAGAATGAGGTGTAATTCAATTAACTAAATGGAGATAGGTTAAGACATATCAGGTGATATGGAGCATGAGTACAGACTGTTAGCAAGACATTTTCCAGAAGTAGGCTGAGAAAGCAACATAATGTAAATATGATTATGGGAAATGGTGATAGAACAGTTTGCCTGAAGTGGGAAAATTCATTGTTCATTCTAAAAGGTTGGAAAGTGCTGAAGTGGAAGATAAGATATTTTTGCTATTGGATATGTTGATAGAGGAGGGTGCAGACTGACAGATCAGAAACAGATTGAGATCAAGAATGAAATTAACAGGAAACTTGGGGTCACCTTGATGGACTGAGTATAGGTGCTCCACAGAACAATCTCCCATTGCCAGATACTTTGTTCAACATTCTTCCCTGTTTCTTACAGGAGAAAGTAATACACAATTGGTGATAGCAGCATCAAGCTAGCACGGCCTAAGTAAGGCTTTAGTGGTTCACTTCAACTTGGAGAAGATAATGTTGGCAATAACTGGAGAGGCATCACAGTGCTAAAGAGAGCATGACTGTGATTTCTGATGTAATCCTCACCATTTCTTCCCCCTTATCTTGCATTATCTTCTGATTTACCAGCTACAACCCCCAACTTGCCCCTTTTCCTTACTTTTATCCTGTCCTTTTGAAGACAGGAAACTGGATTCAGCCTGGCATAGCACAATCAAAATCATACTCAGAATCAGAATCAGAGTTATTTTCACTAACATACTGTATGACATTAAAATCTGTCGTTTTGTGGCAGCTATACAGTGCAAAGGCACAAACTTATTGTAAATTATAAATATAAATAGTGCAAAAAAAGATAACAAGGTAGTGTTCGTGGGGTTATGGATCATTTAGGAAATTGATGGCAGTGGGGAAGAAGCTGTTTCTGAAATGCTGAGTGTGAGTCTTCAAGCTCCTGCAACTCCTTCCTGATGATAGCAATGAGAAGAAGGCATATTTTGGATGGAGAGTCTTCTTAGCGATGGATGCTGCCTTCATGAAGCATCTCCTCTTGAAGAGGTCCTCAATGGTGGGGTAGATTGTACCCTGACATTGACCATTTTGAAGCATTCTGAAAATTTGGATGGGTATTTCTGGATCTGAGTCACCGTTGTGTATTGCCTATAAACACTGGGGGAGAACCTAGGCTCTGTTGTCCTGGGACAACTGCATTTAGTAATGCAGTGCTGATGAGATAATTATAAGGTAAAGACATCACCCATACCAAACATTCACTCTTTTCCCCCTCCCATTGTTTAACAGATAGAAAGCCTGACTTCCACCGGACTCAAGGCAACTTCAGTGCCACTGTTGTAAGACTATGGTGCAGATCCCTAGTACATCCCTAGATGGATTCCTAACCTCACAATCTACCTTGTTATGACCTTGCATCGTATTGTTTACCTGCGCTGCACTTTCTCTGTAACTGTAATAGTTGATTCTGTACTCTGTTATTGTTTTACCTTGTACTACCTCAATGCACTGTGTAATGACTTGATCTGTATGAACAGTATGCAAGAGAAGCTTCTCACTAGATGGGACAATGATAATTCAATCCCAAGTCCAAACAGAAGGATAAGTGGGGTAAGATAATGAAAGCAGCATAGAACATGACACCATGGGTTGTTTACAGTTGCTAATTATCCTATCAGTAAATCCTTCATATGTGCCAGGAAACTTGGCTAGTTGGAGGACAACCATACCATTATGGAAAACTGTATAGTCTCCACCCTGATGGCATCTGAGGTTAGATTCACCCTCATGTCCCTCAAGCTGTGCTGTTCTACTAGCTGTTGTATTACCATGCCACACACAGTAGTTGAATTACTCTGTAGAACATAGAACAGTACAGCATAATACAGGCCCTTTAATCTACTTCAAAAGCAATCTAACTCTTTCCTCCCACGTAGCCCTCCATTTTTCTTTCATCTCTGTGCCTGTGTAAGAGTCTCTTAAATGTCCCTTATATACTCCCAGCAGTGTGTTCCATGCACCTACCACTTTTTGTGTTTAAAAAAAACCTACCTCTGGCATCCCCACTATACTTTCTTCCAAATAAAGTTATGTTCCCTTGTATTAGCTATTTCCACGGTGGGGAAAGAAAAAGCAATGACTGTCCACGTATCATTTCGTACTACTCTATAAGGTCACCTCTCATCCTCCTCTGCAAAGAGAAAAGCCCTAGATCACTCAAACTATCCTCATAAGACATAAGAACATTCAACTTCTGACATGCTGGGAGTCATAATATTTATATTGCCGCTCTGCTTAAGTTTCTAATCAGTGCTAACTCCCGTATGTTCATGCGAAATTTAGAAAGGGTCTGTAGGAGATGTTTGGATTCACTCTTGTTGGGGATTCAAAGACCCAAAGTACAGTTATTATCAAGTTATGTATGCAGTATACAACCTTGAGATTTGTCTACCCACAGACAGCCACGAAACAAAGAAAACGTCAAACACCTGTTCAAAGGAAATCATCGTACACCCACCCATGAGCTTTAAAAAAAACCAAATCATGCAAACAGCAAATAAAAAAAGAGTGAGAAACGCATAATATAAAGCACAAAAACGAAGGAGTCCAGGCATATTCAGATCAGCTCTGTCCTGTTCAACCTAGTGCTGTTGTTCATTATCTGCAATCTGCCCTGATCAAAATTGCCCAAAATAGCAACAAAAAAAGGAGCAACCAGGAACCAATAACACATTGTAACATGAACTGCAGAATCCAATCCACAAACCACGTCGATTAAACCTTTCCCAGGATACAGGATTCCAGCCCAATCCTGCATCATCGAGTGAGAGGGAGAGAGAGAGAGACCATTCGAACACGGAGACCTTCCCCCGGGAGTAGCAAGCGGGAGGGAGAGAGCGAGACCATCGCACACAGACACCTTTCTCTGGCAGCAGCGAGTGAGAGACTAGTAGACAGCGCTGAAAGATCTTTATCTGGGATGTTTAACATCATTGCTCATTGTCACTTAGCATGGTTGAAAGTTAGCTGGTTCTTCCTTGCATGCAGGCACACTCTGCTCCATTCTTTAAAAAACAGCGATTTGATTAAGCACGGTAGTTTCAAGTTCTGATGAAAGTCAAAGGACTTTCTGAGATTGCCTGCTTCCTTCCTCGGGTTTATTTCTTATTCCTTGTTTCATTGTCCTCTTTCCTCAGCATCTCCTTCCCACAGCTTGAGGTAAGGGCTGATCTCCTTTAATTGCCAGTTATGTGGAGGATGCAACAGAGGATTTTTTTGCAATATGATTCCACTGTGCTCCAGGCAGAGGAAGTGTTGCTAAAAGAACCATGCTTGTCTGCTTTATACTGTTCTTATAGAAGTGAGCCTTGTGTTGTATAATATGTGACACTGGCTTTTAGCAGGCTTAAGAAGGGTGTGAATAGCCATATGTTTAGCAGATGTCTCTTGAATCAAGTCAGGCTGCTGCTTGATAAAGAAGTCATAGCTTATTCTAAGATAAAGGCTTTCACTTTTATTATGTTTACCCAAGATAAGTTTGCAATATGTAAGAAAATGGCGCCAGTGAACAATGCAAGCATGAGTGACATCCTTCAGACGGTTCACAAAACTACTTTTTTTCTCTTCATTTACTTCATCTTTTAATTTCAGATGTAGTTCTGCTATTGCTGGAGTCTGTGGTCTACATTTTGGTATGTGTTTTGGGGCTGTTCTGGCCTTTGCTGTCTCCAAGGGAATTTGGAGAGGTTTTGAGTGAAGCATGCAGCCTGGAAGCCAAGAAATCTGGAGTTGGGGTGCATGCCCATGATCAACTCCATTTCTAGCTGAACCCGCTGATTGAAGCGTCAAGGAAGATTGAAATCAATGAGGACAAGAGCGGAAGGTGGGCAGGAGTTCAGCATGTGACTGCTGTCTCTCTTCCTTTTGCTCGATGCTGCCAGAGAATGGTGCAGAATCCATGGGTCTTGGGCAAGGTTTAATCAATGCGGTTTGTGGGTTGGAGTCTGCAGTTCATGTTTTTGGTTTCTGGTTGCTCAGTTTTTACATTGTGCTTTGTGCGATTTTGATCGGGGCAGACTAACGCTGCAGTCTACAGATAGCGAGCAGGTCTGGATTGAACTGAATTGATCCGCACTAAATATGCCTCAACCCTTTTGATGCTTTGTGATTTTGTGTTTTGCATTCTGTGTTCTTCCCTCTTTTTTTGCAGTTTGCGCGATTTTTTACCTTTTCTTGTGCATTGAGAGTTTGATGTTTTTCTTGAAACAGGTTCTATGGTGTTCTTTGTTTCATGGTTGTCTGTGGGAAGATGAATCTCAGGATTATATACTACATGCATACTTTGATAATAAAAGTACTTTAAATCTTTGAAAATATGGAGATTGAGTCCATCATATTTCAAGATTTCAACATATTGCTCTCACATTAATGTGGTTGCAACAAAAATACGATGGCACCACCAGGAAGACTGCAGTCCTCAAACAGAACATTGCTTGATTTGTTTGCCCAAGGAGAAGGAAATAAATTCAGTTCTTTCAGCCCTCCCTCAACCTCCCTCCTGCAAGTAGTCACTGATGTGTCCAGCACCAACCTGGAAAGGGCCAGAGGAAGTGAAACTCAGTGCCACAAGGGTTTTAACTGCCGTGATCAGGCTGGTTTTATGTGAGAGCCAGCCTAGAAAAGTAGAAACTCTTCAAGAATTGAGGTTCAGTCACTTTGATGGCACAGAACCCCTAGTAAAGTAATTCTGGACGTAATCACCTCCTCAGAGCTCGTTTTCTGCCATGTTGTTCCTCTTCTGGAAGGAGTTATTGGGTTCCCTTCATCTCCATCCTGTCATACTGTGAGAAAGAAGGAACAAATATCAATTCCCTTTCTATTTTGTTATTCTGGATAGCTCAGTCAATAGAGTTATCAGTCATTTGATATTAGTCTGAGGGTCCAGGGTTCAAGTCCATGTACAGGTGCTGAATTTGGGGTGGCACAGTAGCCTTGCAGTGAACATATTGCTTTACAGTGCCAGTGATCACTGATTGGGGTACAATTCCTGCTGCTTTCTGTGAAGAGTTTGCATGTTTTCTCCATGACCATGTGGGTTTCCTCCAACATTGCATCAACAGATGTACAGGTTAGGTTTGTAAATTGTGGGCATGTTATTTTGGCGGGGGAAGCATGGTGACAGTTGCAGGCTGCCCCCAGCATTTCACCGTATGTTTCGATGTATATGTGATGAATAAAGCTAATCTCTCTGGGTTACAATTAGTCTGAGTTCAAATTAAATTTAAAGCCACAACACTTACTCAAGGTCTCTCAAATCTAGTGAACTCCAACAACCATCGGCTGACAAATCAGCACATCCAATTTTCCATCTAATCAAACATCCACAAGCCTGTGCGTAATTGAGGAACTCTATAATTGGACCAAGGTGTGGTGCCGAGTGGTGGAGGATAAATGGTGCAGGAATTTCTTTCTCTTGCAAGTACTGATTTCACATACTTAAAAGATGACTTTAACTGTATCATCCTGTTTCATCTGGCAGCATTGCATGAGGATTGATGTTATGATCAGTCTACCCTGTGTTCTTCTGGCATATGGGAGAGAGATATCCTTATCAACTTTGCCAAGTTAATGGATGACAGAATTTGCGAAAAAAAATGTGTATGAAAGTTTAATGTTAGAAGCTTGAGTCAGATAGGCAAACAAATAATGAATCCTAAAGAGGAGAAAAGCTGCAGATGCCTGAAATCAAAGCAATACACACAAAATGATGGAGGAACTCAACAGGCCAGGTAGCGTCTATGGAAAAGACAGTTGACGTTTTGGGCCAAGACCCAGTTCTGTAAAAGAATCTCAGCCTGAAATGTTGACTCTTTACTCTTTTCTGTAGATACTAGCTGAGTTCCTCCAGCATTTTGTCTGTGTTGCATGGATCCTAAAGAGCCCAATTTCAGCCAAGTGCCGTTTGTGAAATTGCAGACTGGTGCAGGCACCATTCTCAGATTATGCTTATTTCCTCAAAGTGAGATTGGCTAAGGGCTTTAAAAAAGACTTATTATAATGATTTAGATGTCACTTGCTCGTACATATGTTTTTTTGGCGTAATTCATTATGCTCAGATATTGCATTTGATTTAACAGTACAGAAAAAGCTGTCCATTGTCCTCCAGAGTTTATGGATCACCATGACATTGGAGAAGATTACATAAATAGGGAATAACACTCTTTCAAAACAACCCACTTTCTGTCTCCCTACCTCCAAACTTTCATCTTTAGGTACCATTCATTCACTAGCTTGCTTGCCATGCTGATTTCTGTCCGTGAATGTAAGCAAAGATGTATTTACGCAGAAGAAATATTCATTAATGACAAGTAGATAAGGTTTGAATCATTTTAACTATTAGAGTTTAAATTTCAACAAATCTTCTCTTTTTCTTTCTTCTAAAGTTCTGTTTGAATATCCTCCACAATAAGTGTTGTGGAACTGAAGTTCTTTTTGAATGCCTGTTGTCCCATTGTGCCTTTCCCATGTAGCCATTTTCCACCATTGATTCAGGACTAGGTTTATTATCACTGATATATATTACTTCTTTTTTTGTTTTGTGGCAGCAGTACAGTGGAATTCATAAAACATTGCTAAAGGTTACATAAAGAAACACAAAAATAAACAGTGTGAAAATAGAGAGCTAATGTTCATAAATTCAGTCAGTAGTTGCAGATTATTCACCCAGAGTTATTGCAACCAAGCAGTATCAATGCTAACCTGGTGGATTCTTGCTCTTTCCCATGTGAGAAGACCTTGCTGATCACGGAGTACAGATTGAACTTTACACTATCCTATTCTACACATTTTTGTTGCAATCGTCATCAGCTGTTCTCCTAAAACATTGAATACAGGAATAATTTTGAAGGCTGTTTCTTTACTGTCAAATTGTATAAATATACTGTTAACCATTCAGGCCAGAAAGACCTCAGAATTATTGTATGATTTATGTCGAAGAAAAAGAGGAGAAAAAAATCCAAACATTCGGGAAAACACCAGGAGTTCGTAGAGGAATTTTGTTTTCAGAACATCATTTGAGTTTAGTTGGTAGGTTATGCATTTTTAGTCAGTAATATAAACAGGACACATTTTATCAATAACATGGTAACAGACTAATAAGATTTTTCTTAACTTTTAAGATGAACAAGGGAAAAGTAAACAAGCGCACTAACCTTTGACATTTTGGACTGGGGTTGATTCCGCCCCAGACTGATGGAAAGAATGTCGCCTTTCTCAGACAGCTGTTAATGATCAGCCTGTCTTAACACACTTCCAGTAGACTGCATTTATGGCATAAATAGTGATGATATCATAAAATTGATTTGTTTGCAGCCTTGGATTTAGTTATTCCTAGATGATGAGCTGAGGATTCAAAACGCTGAGGATTCAGTATCAGCACCAAGGAAGCATTGACTGGAGGTTCACACTGACAATCCTATGCAGTTAATTCTCTATTATCAACCAATTCACTAGCATAAAATGAGATCTAGTACTTTCCAGTGAAGTTGATTAATTAAAGAGATGTGTCAGTAACAGTGTCACAAATTCTATGAACTGGTAAGCTCCTGGTCTGGAGTGTGTGCCCAGTGGGTCAGCACACTTGGCTAAGTTATGATGGAGTTCTGAAATGATTAATACAAAAAAAGTTTGAGTTATGATGTAAATCTGAGGACATTCTTAATTTTTCATTATTTCTGTCATAAAATGGTAGCTTTTTGATAAACTGTCTCTATAATTAGCTTTTTTAAAGCACATGAAATTCAGTAGTATAAAATTGGAAGCAATCGTTGGGCTTAACCCTACAGGAGAGGTGAGGCAAGAATGACTGTCAGTTTTCTTTTGGATTTGTGCCTAACATAAAATTTAAGCTCTGAATGTTGATTGTCTAAAATACACATCACTGGGGATTGTAAGAGCACTTTGAATGTGAAAAATACTAAGCAACTTGAGGAAAAGCAAAAAGTTGTTCCAGTGTTTCCATTCTTTTCTTAATCAATTCCTTCTGCAAAATAACTGATCATCATTAAATTTGTAAGGTTTATCTTATTTAAAAATCATAACTATACAATAACACAGTTACTGCAACTTCAAAATGAATTTCAAAAGCAAGATTTAAGATTGTTTAATATTATTCCCAGTACACAAGTGTAAAGGAGAACAAAATAATTGTTACCCCGAATCCGATGCAGCACAAAAAAGCACAATATGACAAAGAACACAACAATAAAGAACGATAAATATAAATACATTTAGATAGATTATATGCATAGATTATTTGTCCATAAAGGGACGCTAACCACAGGAATGTGTGTACATAAGGTGATTCTGACAGGAAATGATAAAGTACCGGTAATGTTTGTGGGGGTTGTGGAGAGGTGGGTTAGTGGGTGGAGATGTTGATCAGCCTTACTGCTTGGGGAAAGTAACAGTTTTTGAGTTTTTGAACAGTTTTGGCGAGACCTGACGCAGATTGGGGGACCGCTTCGTCCGTCACAGTAGACAGGACCTCCCTGTTGCCATCCACTTCAACTCTGCCTCTCATTCCCATCTGGATATGTCCATACATGGCCTCCTCTACTGCCATGATGAGGCCAAACTCAGGTTGGAGGAGCAACACCTCATCTACCCTCTGGGTAGCCTCCAGCCTGGTGATATGAACATTGAATTCTCCAATTTCTGGTAATTCCCTCCCCCTCCCCCTTCCCCTATCCCAGGTCCCTCTCCGCCTCTCTCCCCTTTCAACTTTCTGCTTCTTTATCTCTACAGTTCTTTCATGCTTATCCCCTCCCCCTCCCCCCTTTATCTTTCCTCTGATCGGTTTTCCACCTGGCGCCTCTAGGCCCTACCCCCCCCCCCCCCCATCTCTATTACTGGGCTTCGGTCCTCTCTTCCCCTTCCTGATGAAGGGTCTCGGCCCGAAAAGTTGGCTACTCTTTTCTCACGGATGCTGCCTGACCGGCTGAGTTCTTCCAGCATTGTGTACGTAGTTTTTGAGCCTGGTGGTCCTGTTGTGTATTCTATGTAGCCTCCTCCCTGATAGGTGTGGGATAAACAGTCCATGAGCAGGGTGGCTGGGATCCTTCATGATGTCACTAGTACTTTTTTGGCATTTTCCTATTTATGTCCTTGATGCTGGGTAGGCTGGTGCTGGTGATGCATTGAACAGTTTTGACTACCCATTGTAGGGCCTTACTGTCTGCCGCAGTGCAGTTTTCATGATATGTACTGATGCAATATGTTAGGATGCTCTCTATCATGCACCTGTAGAAGGATGTGCATAGTTCAGCTCTCTTCAGCCTCTCCAGAAAGCAGAGGTGTTGGTGAGCATTCTTTATTCTGTAGGATGTGTTTTAGGGGGTTGTGTGAGATGTGCATTCCAAGGTATTTGAAACCACTTGCAGTTTCCAGTGCTGAGCTGCCTATGAGTGGCAAAGCCTTGGGCTCATATATAGAGCCGGGATGCCTGACATTTGCACAGTTCTGTATCGGTCAACATGGAGTGGAGAGTGAGCTTGTTGATCTGGAAGGAGCAAAGAATGTTGCGAATAACAAGGGTGGAGTGCTGCGGAAGGGGTGTGGGACAGGCAACAGAGAAACGCCAGGGATGGGGGTGGTGCGGGTCCAGACACACTCAGCCCTGAGACACCAGGCAAGGTCATTTGATTCCAAACAATTGGTTTATTGATCATTACAAAATGTCTCTGTGGTGCTTCCTGCTCCCTCCCCCTTTTCCCAGTGATGATTCACCTCTCTCTGCCCCCTTCCCACTCTCAGAGCACAATAGTGACCCATATCTTTTATCATCACTCACATACTGCATCTCATGATTGTTTTGCAGCAGCAGTACAGTGCAATACATAAAACGACTACAGTACAGTGCCTAAAGTCTTAGGCACCCTAGATATATATAGTAAAGAATTGTCTGAGTTTTCCTGAGGTCAATACTGTCTGCTTTGTCATGTTGACATTGAGAAAGTGATTATTTGCCTGGCACCCGGCCTCGAGCTCCTCCACCTCCTCTCTGTAGGATGTCTCATCATTGCTGGTGATGAGCCGCATCACAGCCATGTCATCGGCGATCTTGACAGTGTGCTTACTTGGCTGTGCAGTCATGCGTGAGCAGAGTGTGTAGCAGTAGGTTCAGCACACAACCCTGCGGGGCACCCGTGTCCAGGATGATGGGGAGGGAGGAGTCTAGTGCATTCTGACTGTCTGAGGTCTGTTGGTTAGGAAGTCCAGCACCCAACTGTACAGTGATGTATTTAGACCAAGGAGTAGGAGTTTGTTCACCAAAAGTGTTGAATACCGAACTGAGATCCAGGAACAGCATTCTGACGTAAGTGTCCTTGTTTTCTAGTTCTGTCAGGGCCAGATGCATGACAGATGCTATAACATATGTTGTAGAATGGTAAGCATATTGGTGAGTGCCTAATGTGGCAGGAATGGAGCTTTAGATTTGAGCAGAGTGCGAGTTGCTGCCACTGAGATCTTCCCACCATCCAATCCCAATCTCTAGATGCTCATGATATCCAGGGACACCAGCCTCCTCATTTCTGCAAACCCCAGCTCTCTTCTCTTAGCTCTGATGCTCTAGCATGGATCTTAGTCTCTTCCAGGCCCCAAATGAGCATCCAATCATTAGCCCTCTCCTCACTAACTTGCTTTTCTCTAAACTGATTCCACAACCTAGGACTCATTTTCAAGGACTCCACACCTCATGTTCTCAGTATTATTTATTTACATTGTTAATTTGTATTTTATTTAATCAGTTTGTCTTCTTTTCCAATTGAATGTCTCTGAGTGAGGGTTTTTCATTGATTCTATTGTATTGCTTTGTTCTACTGGTGTGGAGATACATCTCTATCAAAGGAGGTGTAAGGCGCTTCTTCCATCTCTTGGGTCACCCTTGAGCAAGGTGTAGCTCTTGTTTATCCCTCCAATCGGGGTCACTTGAAGCCATGAGAGAAGGTGGTAGATAGTCGTATGAGCACCTGCTGCAGATCACAAGTCTGCTTATGTGATCAATGATGCCAGGTAGACAGTCTTTGAGGAGTATAGGTAATGGATGGGGTTACCCATCTTGTGAAAGCACAGCCTAGAAGAAGGCAATGGCAAACCACATGGCACATAATGAATGAATGAACTGTGAATGTCTGCAAGAAAATGAATTTCAAGTTAGTATATTATGACTTAGATACTTAGATAATAAATTTATTTCACCGTCTGAGCCCAAGCCACAGACTTGAACTTGGCACAAAGAAAAGTGGCATTTGGCTTTGTTTATTGTGCCCTAAAGACCTCTCAACCAAACTGCCAGACGTTTGTATAAAACATGGAAGGTGCAAACAAAACTAGGACACCGTGTTATCTTTAGGTCATTTTTCAAGGAAACACTCAGCTGAGGCATAGAACAAAGTCCACCTTCTGATCATGCTGCACATACCTTTTTAATAGAACTGAAAGATTTAGAATGCTTTATGAGTTGCATGATTGTCTTTGGCATCAGGAACTCAGCTTTGAATCCAGATCAGCCTGATAATAACAATGTGTCATCATTCTAAAATCTATTTCAATCTGCTTGCAATAGAACCAAAACCACATTATAGATTTGCTCAAGACACTTATAAATGTAAGAGAGTAAAATATTTGGCCTGTTATTGTAGAATCTGTGACAGAACATTTGGTTATTTTTGTCCTGTTTTCATCAATGCCTTTTAATTCAGGGAGTCCTGTAATACCAGAATTGGATTTTCTAAAACCTCTTGATTTATTGTGGAAAAGGAAATGCAGGAGTTTCACAGTTTTGTGGTTTAAATCAGTAATCTGCTGTAATGTGGAGCGACGAGACTCTGCAGTTCTCTCCACAGATAAGGAGAGAAAATTGAGGAGTGAGGCATTTCCAGAGACCTCCTGCTTGCCAGTTCATAATGAGTCCTCTTTCAGGGACAGATTGCTTTTCAACCCCATTTTTTTCACCACTGAAGATATGTAATTCAGCATGGCATTTATAAAAATACAAAGAAATTGCCGTCTATCCCATTATTGCTGGAAGGTGCACTGCTGAGAATTAATGTTAGGTTTCTATGACCACAATATTAATCTGGCAGAAATGAAAACATTTTTCACTCTGATAGTGTCTGCATAGTAGTCCTGCCTTTTAAAAGAGTAAACTGTTGAATCAGGCTTTACAACGTGATGCCACGTCTGCACATTGTTCACTTTATTAGGACATCTGCTCATTAACGCAAATATCTAATCAGCCAATCATGTGGCAGCAGCTGAAAGCATAAGCGTATGGCCAAACCATTAAGACCAAGCATCAGAATGGGGAAGAAATGTGATCTAAGTGACTTTGACCATGGAATGATCGTTGGTGCCAGATGGGGTGATTTGATTATCTCAGAAACTGCTAATCTGTGATTTTCACACACAGCAGACTCCAGTTACAGAGAATGGTGTGAAAAACTTTTTAAAAATCCAAGGCTCACTGTGGCAAAAATGCCTTGCTAATGAGAGAGGTCATAGTAGAATTGCGGACTGATTCAGGATAACAGTAAGGCAACAGCAACTCAGATGAGCACACATTACAACAGTGGTGTGCAGAAGAGCATCCCTGAATGTGCAACACCTCAAACATTGAAGTGGATGTCTATAGAAGTAACAAGCAACCAACATACACTCAATTGCAACTTTATTAGGTATGGGAGATACCTAATAGAATGCCCTCTGAGTGTACGTAAGCAATACACGCTGCCATAATGTGAATATTTTATATGCTCTTTGCTTAGTGTGGTCAATTTCAAATTATTTCTCAAGCCAGGTTGAAAGGTCATGGTGGTATTGTAATAGCATTTCCAACTACAGCCAGCAGTAAACCCCAGGTAATCTCATAAGGACTGAGTGGATTAAGTAAACATACAAGGTAGAAATCATAAACACAAGGGATTCTGCAGATGATTGAAATTTTGAACACATACAAAGTAAACAACGTTTCGGGCCGAGATCCTTCATCAGGACTGGAAAGGAAGGGGGTCGATGCCAGAATAAGAAGGTGGGGGGGTGTAAGATGATAAGATGAGGGAGAAGGTGGGTTGGTGGAGGAGTGGATTGAAGTAAGAAGTTGGGGGGAGAAAGGTGGAAGATGTAAAGGGCTGATGAAATAGGACTTTCTCCTTCCCCTCCCTCCTTCTCTCTTTTTCCATTCCCATTTTGGTTGCCCTGTGACCCTTTCTCTTCTCCTAACCTGCCTATTACCTCCATGTGGTTCCCCTCTTCCTTCCATTTCATCCATGGTCCACTGTCCTCTCCTATTAGACTTCTTCTTCAGGTCTTTACCCCTTCTGTATATCACCTCCCAGCTTCTTACTTCATCTCAAACACCTCAAACACCTCAAACCTCAAACCTTCCCCCTCAAACACCTATCTTCCCCCTCATCTGGTCTAACTATGACCTGCCAGCTTGTACCTCTCCCTCCCCTCACCCTCTTCTTATTCAGGCTTCTACCCTCGTCCTTTCCAGTCTGGATGAAGAGTCGCAGCCCGAAATGTCAACTGTTTATTTCCCCCCAGTAACTGGTGCCTGGCATGCTGAGGATTTTGTGTGTTTTGCACAAGATGGAAATGTACTGTTAAAACAACTAAATGTAATGATTGTATTTGAAATTCAAAGAATAAACATTAAATTCTATTGTTTTAATTCATCAGTAAGGAGTGTTTTGAAGCTGCAGTGAGCAATGATTTTTGGACATGAATGCCTAATCTATCGTTTATGGTAGCTGCCATAAATCTGATAGGATGATGCCTGCTGCATTTTTTTAAGTTATGAGAAAATATTCAGTTTATTTAACTGCTTCTTGTGTAGTATTGATATCAATTACAGCCAAAAGGGGAGGAAAATGACTTGTTTCAAATATCCGAATCAATTCCTCCTTTTGTTGTAATGCAGCGAGGTACATGAGGAGTTAGGAGTTTGCCTGTGAATGCTTTTCACTTGCCAGTTTGTTCCCCATGTAAAAGAAATGCTTGGCCTCTTCTCTTGAAGTGACAAGGCTGGGATTAACAGCGCAGCTGGCTTGTGGGAAGTGGGAGAGAAGAACAGATGTTAATGTGTATTAAAGGACTCTGTAATGTTATACATTGAAACATAAATCTACTATAATAACAAACCACTCTGTAGCCTTCCAATATGAAAATAATAGATGAATCAAAAGCACCACCGTGGTCAGATTTGTATCCATTTTCATTATAAAACCTACTTTCTAACAAAATATTTATTTCAGATAAACATTGCCTGTCTTTTTGAAATTAAATTTGAGATATGTGAAAGAAGACATGTATATCTGAGTCACCTCTACAGTTGATAGGATTATTTTATCTGTGATCATTTCCATTGTAACCTGCAGGGTGCAGTTTACCAGCAGTGTGGGCAGTGAGTCTGAAAGTTGGAGCTATTTATCCACTGTATTGGCTCTTTTTGTAATGCCCAATTAGCATTTGTACATGATGCTCATAAGAGTCCCAGTGTGATACTTAATGTTAATTAGAGAGGAAAGAAATCACTTGTGCATTTCCTTCACACCATAGCACTCAAAGCTGCACACCTGTGGTTAAGCACACCTGTGAGGTTCACTAACAATATAAAATGCACTGGCAAATATGACCTTATGCCTCACAATATCCTTCCAAAATAATTCATAAAGATAGTGAATATTACATTTTTAAGTAACGCATAGACAGAGACAGGCCCATCTGATGAGGCCTTTATACATGTTTATTTATGCATATTAAAGCATCTTTACATATGTATGCTATTTTCTGGCCAGGTTTGATATAATCAGTTGTTACATCTTCCCAGCTAAACTACTAACAATACATTTTTCTTTCCTTAATTTCAGTAATTCAGCAATTCTGGATATATTCAAAATGTGAACACCGTTTTAGTTGATCACATATGCGTTATCAAGTTCGCTTGATAAATACTCTTTATGCCTTCACTGATAGTAACATCCACGTCAGCTATCACAAAGTGTTGGGAAATGGTTGAATGCATTTGATTGAGCTGACCTGACTTTCTGCTCCATCGGTTTCAACTGCACTTGCCCACTTCTCCTCATTCTCCTACATCCTGTGACGGCCTTTTAATAAAGTTGGCTGTGGAAAAGGATTCAGCATTTCCTCACCGTGAATTTCTTTCCACAATAAACTTCAATGCAGTGCTCTCACCTGGTGTTGTTTCAGTGTGGATGCCTCGCTACTGTTATCAGATCCTTCATGTTTATTGCCTCTTATGACCTTGCAACAGTTAGTCGAAGTCAAAGTAAGTTTATATCAAAGTACATATATGTCACCATATGTTACCCAGAGAGTCATTTTCTTGCAGGCATTCACAGTAAAACAGAGAGCTCCTATAGTATCAATGAAAAACTACACGCAAAGAATGACATATAACCATTCATTGTGCAAAAGAAGACAAACTGCAAATGCAAAAAAAACTAATAGTAATAGAACATAGAACAGTACAGCACATTACAGGCCCTTCGGCCCACAATGTTGTGCCGACCCTCAAACCCTGCCTCCCATATAACCCCCCACTTTAAATTCCTCCATATACCTGTCTAGTAATTTCTTAAACTTCACTAGTGTATCTGCCATCACCATTGACTCAGGCAGTGCATTCCACGCACCAACCACTCTCTGAGTGAAAAACCTTCCTCTAATATCCCCCTTGAACTTCCCTCCCCTTACCTTAAAGCCATGTCCTCTTGTACTGAGCAGTGGTGCCCTGGGGAAGAGGCACTGGCTGTCCACTCTGTCTATTCCTCTTAATATCTTGTATACCTCTATCATGTCTCCTCTCATCCTCCTTCTCTCCAAAGAGTAAAGCCCTAGCTCCCTTAATCTCTGATCATAATCCATACTCTCTAAACCAGGCAGCATCCTGGTAAATCTCCTCTTTACCCTTTCCAATAATAAATAAGTAGACAAATAATACCGAGAACATGAGTTGTAGTGTACATAAGTTGTGGAAACAGTTCAGTGTTGAGGTGAGTGAAGTTGCCCATGCTGGTTCAGGAGCCTGGCGGTTGAAGGGTAATATCTGTTCCTGAATGTGGTGCTGTGGGACCTAAGGCTCCTGTACCTCCTTCCTGATGGCAGCAGTAAGAAGAGAACATGGCCTGGATGGTGGGGGTCCTTGACATTAGATACTGCTTTCATGTGGCAGTGCTCCTTGTAGATGTGCTCAATGAGGGGGAGGGATTTTTTGTGTGATGGGAGCATTTGTAAGACTTTTAATCAACCAGTACTTCCATGAGGATCCTTAGTGTTCCCAGGTAACCATGTAAATATGAGACTGGAAGCACACCAGATTATTGCTCTGGAGCTCTTCTCCTGCTTCCTCCACCCATTTGCAACTTTGATCATGCCCATTAAAACATAATCAGATGCTTTCCACAGAAGTGTTGATCAAACTCCGTCATGAAGGGCAAACAACCTAAGAGGTGGTTTTCAGAGAACTTCAGAAGAGAGACAGGAAGGGAGAAAGCTTTAGGGAGACAATTCCAGAGCGTTTAGGTTCCTTGTACCCAAAGCCACATGCCCTGTTGTTGGAGCTAGTAAGAGAGGAGAAGGTCAAGAAGCCAGAATTGAAGCAAAGATAAACTGAAGAACTGTAGTATAGAAATGTGTGTAGAGATATGCATAGGTGAGATCAGAGAAGGAGATAGAACTCAACTGAAAATTGAAAAATCAAAACATTGGTTAAGCAGGAGGTGGTGTATGTCTGTGACCAGAGAATGGTGCAAGTATATACTCAGGGAGGGAAGGCAGAATATTAGAACACTCTGTATTTACAGAGGTTGCTGAGAGGTAAATCAAGCAGAGGTATGTTGGAATAGTTAGGTAGAAAGATAACAACAGTATAGGTGGATGTACTTTACTTAAATAATTTTCATTATATGTTCATGAAACATATAATAGACTAGTTCATGAAACATAAACTAGACTAGTTTAAAGTCTAGTGATTGACCTCACCATTTCTGCATCACTTTCATCCAAATAACAAGAGCACCTGCTGCAAAATCAACACAATTCAATGTTCAATGTTCAGGGTAAATTTATTATCAAAGTACATATATGTCACCATATACAACCCTGATTCATTTTCTTGTGGGAATACTCAATAAATCCATAATAGATTAATAACCTCAAAAGAATCAATGAAGGATCGCACCAACTTGGGCGTTCAACCAGTGTGCAAAATACAACAAATAATGCAAATACAAAAAGAAATAAATAATAATAATAAATAAGCAATAAATATCGAGAATATGAGATGAAGAGTCTTTGAAAGTGAGTCCATAGGTTGTGGGAACAGTTCAGTGATGGGGCAGGTAAAGTTATCCCCTTTGGTTCAATAGCTTGATGGTTGAGGAGTAATTATTGTTCCTGAACCTGGAGGCTACAATTGATCTATCCCTCAGGTAAAGACTTTGTGCAGAATTATGTTGGAAGCTTGCTTGCATCTGAGTCAATAAGTGATTTTAACTTGCTAAACCTCTGAGCCTGAACAAGCTGTTTGATCTTGGGTGGTTATTGTCTATTCCTACAAAGAAGTCCATTTCAGAGAAGTAGAAACTCCAGTCATCTACAAAACCATGGTTATTTAAAACAACAAGTTATAATGTGGAGCTATGTCTTTGTAAATATCTGACTAGGTGCACTATTTGGTAAATCACAGAATTTGGATAATCTCTCAGCAATCATAGGTATCAGACACAAGACTGATGGAATGTGGAGAAAGAAACAAAACAGTGGTGGAACTCAGCAGGCTGAGCAGCAGCCCTGGTGCAGGGTTTTCACCCAAAACATCAACAGTTCATTCCCCACCACCACAGGTTGTTCTCAGCATATTGAACTCCTCCAGCATTATAAACAACAGAACTGTATTAAGCTAACTGATGCTTCAAATGATCCTTGTGGACATGTAATAGATGTCTGCCTTTCAC
The DNA here is from genome assembly GCF_048418815.1 of Hemitrygon akajei. Taxonomy (NCBI): domain Eukaryota; kingdom Metazoa; phylum Chordata; class Chondrichthyes; order Myliobatiformes; family Dasyatidae; genus Hemitrygon; species Hemitrygon akajei. Next base: position 20,852,368 of record NC_133125.1, on the reverse strand, counting down.
ATGAATTCATAGAAAGCATAGAAAATGTGTGATGCAGGAGGAAACTTTGCCGCTCATCATTATCTATGCAAATCAACAGAAAGAACTACCCAACCAAATCCTAATGCCTGCATTAAGTCCATAGGCCCTCAAATACGTTCACAAATACTGTTTAAATGTGCAGGGGATCCCTGCCTCTTTCTCTATCTCAGGCAATAAGTTCCAGATTCCAACCAATTTTTGTATAAAATCAAAGGTCTCTCTTCTCCCATCTAAACCTTTTGTCGATTTCTTTAAATCTACGCCACTGTTTTATTGAACCATTTTCCAAGAGAAGTAGGTTGTCTTCTCTCAGTCCCTCCTCTCCAAAAAAAACTCAGTTTATTTAGTCTTTTCTCATTGCTGCAGTTTTCCAGTCCTGGCAACATCTCCATAACTCTTCCTTTATACCGTCTCTAGTGCAATTGCATCTTTACTGTGATGTAGTGCTCAAATCTGTGTACAGTACTCGAGCTGTGATCTAAGTACTGTTAGATTTGTAGCAAGCCTCTCTGTTCTTACATTTTATACCTTGGCTAATGAATTCAACTCTTCTTAGCTGACTAACCCATCTCTACTTTACAGTCTAAATCTTTCCACCACACACTCAACCACTTGGAAAATATTTGCATCATTGTGTCTCTTCTATCCAGGTCTAGATATACTGTATATATTTTAAAACATAAGGGACTATGTACTGATCCCTGTGGATCCTCACAAGTCACAGACATCTTGTCACTATAGCATCATTAGCTGTTACCTGCTACTTTCTGCCACTGAGCCAAGTTTGGATCCAATTCACAAACACAAGAAAATCTGCAGGTGCTGGAAATCCAAAGCAACACACACGGAATGTCTTGATGAAGGGTCTTGGTCTGAAACATCAACTCTTTACTTTTCTCCATAGATGCTGCCTAGTCTGCAGAATTCCTCCAGCATTTTGTGTATGTTGCTTTGAATCCAATTGGTCACTCTGCCAATGATCATAGGTTTTAATTGTTGTGACCAGATGGCTAGATTTATCCTTGTCAACTGCTTCAAACTGTGGTCTTTCTTAACCCTCCCTGTTAACTCCTCAGAAACGCGATTAGTTAAGCATGTATTCCCTTAACAAATATGGCTGCTCACTTGCAAACGGTTATTGTGTGGACAAGCATTTGTGGAAACAAAGAGATGGACAACATTTGGGGTTGAGGCTCTGCATCAAGACTGAATTTTATTTTGTGATTAGATGAGAAGTCAGTTGGGTGTCAAGGTACAGACAGAGAGACAAACATACTTTATTGATCCCGAGGGAAATTGGGTTTTGTTACAGCCGCACCAACCAAGAATAGTGAAGAAATATAGCAATATAAAACCATAAATAATTAAATAATAATAAGTTAATCATGCCAGGTGGAAATAAGTCCAGGACCAGCCTATTGGCTAAGGGTGTCTGACACTCCGCTCCGAGGGAGGAGTTGTAAAGTTTGGTGGCCACAGGTAGGAATGACTTCCTATGATGCTTAGTGTTACAATGACTTCCTATGACGCTCAGTGTTATAGGTAGCATAGCGGTTAGCACAACACTATTGCAGCTGGAGTGTTGGAGTTCGGGAGTTCAGTTCCAGTGCTGTCTGAAAGCAGGTTTGTACTTCCCATGTGAGCATGACTTTTCTCCTGTTGCTCCGGTTTTCTCCTACAGTCCAAAGACATTCCAGTTAGTAGGTTAATTGGTCATTGTAAATTGTCCCCCGATTAGGCTAGGATTAAATCGGTGGGTTGCTGGGTAGTGCAGCTCGAAGGGCCAGAATGGCCTGCTCTGCACTGTACCTCTAAATAAAAATAAATAAATAAATTGTGTGCCTACTTGCAAAAGATAAAGCTGTAAAATAGACAAACTAAGCCACTTTTCCCTTTAAATATTGTGTATGTCCTTTCTGCTACTTTGACTCCCCTTTTTGTAATGAAGGAGGATGAGAGGTAACTTTACAAAGGTGCATAAGATGATAAGAGGAATTGATAGAGTAGACAGTCAACATGATTTATCAGGACAGAAATGGCTAATATGAGAAAGCATTATTTTAAGGTAATTGGAAAGTATAGAGGGGATGTCAAAGATTTTTTTTTACACAGAGAGTGTTGGTTGCACTGAACACAATGCTAGGGGAGGTGGTAGAGGCTGATCATGGGAGACATTTAAGAGACTCTTGGATAGGCACATGGATGAAAGAAGAATGTTGGAGCTGTGTGAGAGACAAGTGTTAGATTGATCTGGAGTAGGTTAAGGGTCAGCACAACATTGTGGGCAGAAAGGCTTGTCCTGCGCTGTACTGTTCTGTGTTCATATTCATTCAGTGACCAGATAACCTTGCTTACAGTTTACCCCTATGGTCACCACAGATGGTGGAGGACAAAGATGCCTCTGATCTCTATCAGATTCATCTCCACCCCCACCCTCCCTGCAGCTTAACAAACTCCTTTTATCCCCTTCACAGTTCTGAGAAAGGGTCTTTGACCTGAAATGTTTATTCTGTTTTTCTTCCCACAGAAGGTGCCTTACCAGCTGAGTATTTCCAACATTTTCTGTTTTTATTTTAGATTTCCAGGATTTGGTAGTGTTATAGATCATAGGTGACTCATTTCAGTCCAGAATTTTCTTGGATTTAAATAACAACAATATGTTAATTCAATTTAGCATAGCTGGAAGTTTGGGATCTTGTTAAAGGGATATACAAATCGTCTATAAAATATATATTTTAATTAATTGTATGCTTTCTTAAACAGAACTAGGAGCCTGAAGCTTTTACATTTTCATTGAAATAATGTTGTACGATATTAAATGACTTTGAGTCATGTATTTAAGTGAACCTAAAGCATATTCGTCTGTCCACAGATGAGTTTCTTTCACATAAATATTGCAGTAGCTTCACTTAACCCAGCTAGCCTTTCCTGCCTTCTCCAAGCCTGGAATGGTGACAGATGTGCTAGTGAGCTTAATGTGTCTGGTCACTCTATTACGTACAGTACAGGAAAGGAGATAAAATGTAAGAGGTTCAACTTTGTTGCTGCAATCACCTCATCCTTCAAAATGCCAGCATTGCTGAGTAGCATGAACACTACCTATAATTAACTGTTTGGGAAAAAAAAGCTGTTTCTCTGACAGTTTTCCCAGCATGATCCAGCTAAGGGACGCAAGAATAATAGATTCATTGACATTATTTATGTAGCCTATTTCTGCCAATCAACTTACTCATGTCTAAAGAATTTACATGTGTTAATACTTTAGAAGCACTGACTGCAGATGTGCCTTCTTTTGCCTGTCTGTCCAGCAACAAGCCTCGTCTCTATTAAACTGTTGTAAAGCTATCTGGAATCAGTGGGAGAAATCAAAGATTCAATGACAAGTGTGGCTTTCTAGGAAATTCAATATGTTAGTTAATCATCTCAAGAGATAAGTAAACATGAATTCTAGTTCTGTCATTGAAGATCAGTTTAGCTTCAGTCATCAGACATGGCTTTTTAGATGCATTTACGCCTCAGCTAACATATCCAAAAGATAGCCACAAGTGTTTAAAAGATAACTGACTAAGTAAATAGCAGACACAGGAACCTTGCATAAAGCAAATGGTGAAAACCAGACTCATTGGCATATGGGGTATCCCAGCAATGGAATTTCCTTTTATCTGCCTTCTGAAGAGTCATCAAACTGTATATTTAAAAAAAATGCTGCTGTGAAACACAAGGAGAATTAAATGGAATCATGTGACAGGATCCAAGGCAGCTAATCTGGACCTGGTAAAGGTACTCATAGCCAACTCAGCATTGTAAAGTCCTCCTGATGAATATATTGAGACTGCTGTCTCATTTCAGAGACAGTCATAAAGACAAGACAACCAGCAATTCTGTATGCTCAGAATTGAACCTTGCAGCCAAAGATTACGTGTTACTCTGTGCTATCCTGGGGAGGCACGATAGTATAGTAGTTAGTGTAACTGTTAGAACAATGGCACCCTGGGTTCAGTTCCCACTGCTGTGTGTGAGGAGTTTGTCATTCTTTGTGTAACCCTCATGGGTTTCCTCTGGGTGATCCAGTTTCCTCCCACTTTCCAAAGACATACGAGTTAGCAGGTTAATTGGTCGCATGGGTGTAATTGGCCAGCGTGGGCTTGTTGGGCCAGAAAGGCCTGTTACCAAGCTGCATCTCTAAATAAAATAAATAAATAAATCACAATCCCTGGGTGTGTCCTGTCCCTCTGCTTGAACAGACCCATTTGAGAACACAGCACACCGTACAAGAGGTACAGGGTGACCCTCTCAGATCTGAACTTTGACTCGAGACTGCTTGAAATTTCATGGCTTTCAATCAAACATCATCATGGAAACCTTCTTATTACACTCTTCCATTCTCCCTCATGAATCCCTGATGAATCTACGCTCTTCCATTTTAACGATGTGGAATAAGCAATGAAAATAGCAAAGACGTGAATGTACTCAGGGTGAGAGACTTTTATGACTATCTCTAAGAGCATCATTGACTGGATGAGCCATGTCCTGTCAGACTGAGAGTGCATGCTTATAGAAGGGATAAAGTTAGATATTGAACTGTCTGTTGGTAGCAGTCGCAGTGACCACAGAGACCCTACAAAGAAAAGTCCAGTGTTCTATACACTGTCCATCGAGATGTATGGCTCTGAATGGAACAGACCTAGAATATGACGGGGTGTTCTAAACTGTGCATCTATGAAGTGCTGTGAGCCATCATCAGTGGAAGAAATACTCCATAGCAACCTATAATATCATTTCACCAAACTCTCATACCAGTGGTTCAATGAGAAGTACTTTAGAGCATACAGAAAAATAAGGTATCAATCTGAGAGCTGAAACATAGGTGTGCTAGACAGGAAAATCAGGAGTAAGTATACCCAAATGATCCCAGAGTCAATGGATTATATCAAAGCTTTGAACACACCATCACATCTGTTGTGATAAACAAGAGATCCTGCAGATGCTGGAAATCCAGAGCAACACAAACAAAATGCTGGAGGAACTCAGCAGCTCGTGTAGTATCTATAGAGAGGAATAAACAGTTGACACTTTGGTTCAGATCTGAAACATCAGCTGTTTATTCCTCTCTACAGATGCAACCTGACCTGCTGATTTCATCCAGCATTTTGAGTATGTGCCTCGTATTGTGAATATTGGAATGTGAAATTATGAATTGGATAATCAATAACTTATCAATACAGACATTTATTTTCTGCCCATCTGGTTTTTGAATTTTAAGACTGCAGGAAATGTACTCTTTTCATATGTGAGTCTCCAAAACATTCACTGTATTGCTTCTGAAATGCAAGCCTTCTCTGCAATCACTAATGAAACAGAGCACATCTTAACATTAAGGCTACTCAGAGAAAATATTTGCGTCATTCATGAAAACCTTAGTTTCACAATGGAGCTTCTTTCATGTACAAATAGTAAAATTTTGTCTTATGTTTTGTCTTTTAAAATGGCATTCTTCAATGTAGTGCCTTTTCTCAGAAATATCTTAAAATGTAACCAGCAAGGAAATGTCATGACTGATTAGTGGGCAAACATCACAGCCATTTAGCACCTAGGAACATCATTAACAAATATCACTTTAACACAATCTGTCTTTGGTGTATTGAGGAAGAAATATTGGCTCATACAAAAAGAATGCATTTTGTTCTTCATGAACAAGCACTTAGATCTGAATTTGACATCTTTAGAAGGAATATTCTTACAGTGATACTTTAGAACTATCTTGGGATATCAATTCAATTGAAGTCATGAAGTACCACATCTGAAGAGGGTCTTAAGAACATTATTGTGTAAAACTGAACTGATTAAATAAAGCAACAAAATGTTCATTGCCATGGACCTTTCTGGTGTCCAGTTGTCGATTAAAAGCACTGAAAACAGAGTTTGATTTATAAATTTTATGATACAGATTTACAGCTTCTACCCCAACCTGGAGTCCATGGACCCCTTGCTTAATGGTATTGATCCATGGCATAAAAAAGGTTGGGAACCCCTTCTCTAAAGGGATAGACTCATGATGAGCTCATTAGTATCCTGATTTAAACTGTTCGTGAAACCAGCAACAACTGAGGAGACAGAGGGGTTTTTTTTGGTGTTGAGCATTAGAATACTAGGTAAAATAAATTTGCCACAAGGAGACAATCCTTTCTAGTTATCTGCTAGGGTAGCCACACGGTAGTGTAGCAGTTAACGGGACGTTATTACTGCTCAGGATACCGGAGTTCCGCGTTCAATCCTGGTGTGCTCTGTAAGGAGTTTGTACGTCCTCCCTATGGAATGTGTGGGTTTCCTCCAGGTTCTCCCAAAGGCATACAGGTGAGCAGGTTAATTGGTCATTATAAACTGACCCAGGATAGGTGGGTTGCTGGGCAGCGTGGCTTGAAGGGCCAGAAGGACCTGTTATGTGCTGATTCTGTAAATAAATAAATAAAGTGAGTTGACATTTGTCTGTTAGCTGACATTTCTAATGAACTCAGGGTTTATACCATCCCTGGATTACTGCAAATATAGACTTAAGAAAATCTTACGTTTATTCAATTACTTTCTTAGTATATTGAATGTAAATTCTGTTTCTCCTACTGATCACTCGTCTCTTTCCTGAGGTTTTATAAGGCATTGGTCAGACACATTTGGAGTATTGTAATCAGTTTTGGGTACCACATCTAAGAAAGCACATGCTGGCATTTGAGAAGGTCCAACAGATGTTTACAAGAATGATCCTTGAAATTAACAGGTTAACATGGAGGAGTGTTTGATGGTTCTGAGCCTGTACGCACTGGAGTTTAGAAGAAAGAAGAGAGATCTCATTGAAACTTACTGAATATTGAAAGGCATAGATAGACTGGATGTGGAGAAGATTTTTTCAATATTAGATGAGTCCAAGACCAGAGGGCACATCCTCAGAATAGAAAGGTGCCCCTTTAGAACAGAGATAAGGAAGAATTTTATTTCGCCAGAAGATGGTGAACCGGTGGAATCAAATGCCACAGTTGACTGTGGAGGCTAAGTCCTAGGGTATATTTTCAGTGGATGTTAATAGTAATCTTGATTAGTAAAGGTGTTGAAGGTTATGTGGAGAAGGCAAGAGAATGGGGTTGAGAGGGAAAATAAATCAGCCCTGATGGGATGGAAGAACAGAATTGATGGGTCAGATAGCCTAATTCGAATCCTATGCCTTTTGGTCTCATGGTCTCATTCTCATACTACCTCCAAACATGCACGATTTTGGTTTCTTCTGATAATAAACCCAATCTCTCTTTTTTCTTGGTCACTAGACAATATACAAAATGGGTCTGAGATATCAGGCTTTTGCTATTTCTTGGCTGTGTTACCAGTGACCTAGAAGCTCCATATCTTATGTTGGCACTTGAATTACTCTGCCAAACCTCATCAGAACCTTTTTCAACAATGGCCGGAAAATATTTTGCCTTTAGGGTGTTTGCATGCTATATCAAAGGGTCAAATATATATCTAAATTACACAGTTAATTGATCTTATTTTGGCACTAAGGATATGTAATTACTATGTATTAGATCTGGAATGTTTATCTTGATACATCAGGCTGGCATCCAACAGAAAAATTCTTTTCGTTATGGCCATCAAGAGTAAAGAATTTTTCTAAAGGCCATTAACTATGTCTTGAACAAACAAAAATAATGGTTTTTCATTCAACCGTAAACTCTCAGAATCAGAACATCATGGGTAAAGGACTGATTCCACACACTTTATTTGATTAGACATTTGTATAAGAGAGAAAAAATACATTGTAAACTCAATTGTTTTGAAACCCTTGCAGAACATTGAGTCCAATTGTGGTTCCTTATGAAAAACTCAGATTAAAGCTCATTTCTATTTATGGAATTTTTTTTTTAGTTGCTGGTATATGTACCAACATGACAGGAATTTCACAATGTGATTTCTTTAAACGGACTTCTACCTGATGTGGTTAGCTGGTATAGAAATGCAAATTATTTCTTTGCTTTCATCTGTTTTTAGTTTGATAACCAAATCTTTTAAGGCATAGCTGAATTTTTTCTTTCTGTTTTTCCTACATGTAATTCAAGCATTTTACACTTCATCCTTCCCTTAATCCCTCCTATCTATTTGGTGGAAGGTTAGTCAAACAATTCAGAATAATTCAGTTATATATGAAATCAATTATAATGTAAGGTGAGCCTGCTGCTCATTATGCTGCCTTATGCCATTCCCTTCATGGTCTTAAACTGAGCTGTGTTGTTCTTTTGAGAAAAGGGAAGAAATAATTGACCATGTCATCCCCAACTATGCGCACACCCATCTCAGAAGTCAGGAGTAGTAAATGTCAGCAGTTGGCTGAATTTAGGCCAAGGTAATTATCACCTTAAGTAAATGACAATAATGGTTGTCTACACAGAACTAATTGACTACGTCCTTATTTGTTGCAGCTTTGATTGCGATTGGCCAATATAGTGCAACCATAGAGACTGTGGACGTAGGCTGGTGTAAAGAAATCACAGATAAAGGAGCAACCCAAATTTCACAGACCAGCAAGTCCCTCAGGTATTTGGGGCTTATGAGGTGTGATAAGGTAAGAGGCTTCATTGAAGATGCTAAGATTAATGAAACCTTACCATGTTAATACTTCATTCATTACTTCAGACTCATCGGGTATGTTCGGTTTTGTTATGATGTTATGCAAACTGATAAAAATACCAGAGTTTATAATAATATTTGATACTGTATTGAGGAAATTAAAAGACATTTTAAAAAGTATTTTATTATCAAATCAAATTGCAGTGTGCTTAAAAGGAAATACCCACTGATTACTCCCAGCTTTTCTCAGAAACGTGGCTAAAAAAATGATGCTAATTCTCTGTGGTGATTCCTTGTAACATTTTTTTAAGATTAGTGGGATCATATTTGAGCTGTTTGGTTTTGCAGTGTGGAGAAGGATAAACACGTAATGCTGATATGTGTACCATATCACCCTAAAGAAAACGGTTCTGAAGGTAGATTACTGTGGCACAGTTATTAGTTCTCCATTGTTTTCTGTTTGGTGAGCTTTTATAGTCGTCAAGGTGAAGTTTGACCATGCTGAGGACTAGAATAGTGACCAGAAGCAACATTGAGGAGTTGTGGAATAGGTCGATAACACCTGCAGAGTGTAGGGCTATGATGCAGTTTCTCTGCAAACTTTCCATTTTGTTGGGCCAGGTGATTTGTAATTCACATTATTTTGCCTACTGCAAAGTGACTTCTATGCCACAGATGAGAGGTACTGCTTTACTACAAAGCTTTGGGCAAATACTGAGAAGACTGTTCATGCACTGTTGGAATATGCTGCAGGAACTCAGTGGGTCAAATAGGATTCTCTTCCCACACAGATGCTGCTAGACCCATTCAGTTCCTCTAACAGGTTGCTTGTTGCTCATGTGCAATCTTGGAGATTCCAAAGGATGGAAAGATACACAGATACAAGCATAGGACAAAAATATACCACATATAATCCACAATTCTATGTCAATATTACAGAATGTTTTTTCCCCAAAAACAAAGTCAAAACTAAAAACAGAATGTGTAAGACACCTTGTTGGAATGGAAGGTAGGTGAAGCGAATGAAATTGGAATTGAACTGCAGATAAATGTGTTGCAATGCTCTATGTTAGCAACTGAGTCTTGTAATTTCTGTCCTTCCATGACTTTTTCCAGATTCTTTAAATGTAGTCTTTGTAATGTGAACTCTCCTGCTCTATCAAATCCCTCACAATGTTTCAACATAGATAAAAGCAGATAAGCTGGGAATGGGGCAACGGAGAACATCAGAGTATTTATTCCAAGGAGTCTGTGATACTTCACAGCAAAGTACTTGTTTTCCATTAGATGGGAAACTATGATATTAATCAGTTTTAACTTTCAGGTAGGCCTGAGGCTCCTGCACTTTCAAGTGAATTGATTGCCTTTGATGCCAACCTTACAGATCAAATAACTTGTTTCCAGGAACAAATTCAACACAGATTTAAATCTTAAAAAGTCATGATGTGAAATTTGATGCAATTAACTTATTCTGACTTCATCTGGGAAAGTTGTCAAACTAAAAAGCTGCACAAAGTATTATGTATTTTGGGGTTTTTTTAAATTCTTTTTCTTAAAAGTCTACAAAAGGAATCCACTGCAAGTGATTTGTATGATAAAATTTTGTTTCTAATTATCATCATCTTAAAGTACGACAGTGGAAGGAATTCAGATGTTGAATTTCATGTCTTGGAACCAGGCATCTCATATCACTGCTTGATGTTGGCCACATGCCCTGGAAAAAATCAAGGGGGCAAGACTTTGATAAAATGTTCCATTGTTTGATTTGTTGTTGCTGCCAATATATCTGGTTTAGAGTTTCCATAATGCAAAAGTTGGCCATTTCTTCCTCAGTTTTTTTATACCCAGCTCAAGGGCGCCAGTGCACAATGCCCCTTCGGTCAACATCTTCCTGATAGCAAACGAAAATAGCTGTTTTACTTCTTTTATATCTGTTTTTCACCTTAAATGTGTTTCTGGGACTGTTGGACCTTGCGATTTACAGTTTGGAGATCATTTAAGTGATCCAGCTCTTTCCTGGTTCTGAGAAGATTTCGGGAAGCAAGCGCATACTCAGGCAGCCTCATGCAAAGAAACATCGAAACAAGGTGCAAGGCGATGTTCGACTCCATTTTGCCGTTTAAAGCATCCATTAATTGTCAATTAAAGCATTGAGGAAGACTGAGACATTGAGGCAAATGCAGAAGGCGAGTGAGAATTTCAGTGTCGACTGCCTGTCTTTTGTTCACTGCCAGAAAAGGAGTCTATCAGCGGCCTATCGCTGTGTGGCTCACTGTGGCGGGGGTAGGCCTCTCTGACTCGTGTGGTGCACCTCTTTTTTGATGAACGTCGGTGATATCATAGGATGGTGTCGTGGTTCTATGTTTATGGATTGTGGACTTCTTCAGTCTTATGGTTTTTATATTCTGTGTTATTTTATTGCCAGTTCCTTTTCCATTTTTGTTGTGCGAGAGAATGGTGCTTGGGGTTGATGTTATGTTAGTTTTTTGTGCGGGGGAGTGGATGTTTTTTTGGGGGGGATCAATGTCCATTTTGTGAGGGAGGGGGGTTTGGGGGGGGGTTGATGATCGGGATGCCGTTCTGTTTTGTACAGGGGTGTGGTGGTTTTAATATTTCTCTCTGAACAACTTTCATGTTCTTTCTTTGTTTCGTGGCTAGCTGGAGAAGACAAATTTCTGAGTTGTGCATGGATACAGGCTTTGATAACAAATGAACCTTTGACGGTCTAGTCCAGGTATTGATTCAAAAAGGTTTGGTAATAAGGTCTTTCTTCCTTTGAGAACTCCATTATTCCTTGCTATTGAACAAGGTGATTGATTGGAACTTTTCTCCTGGTCTGAGATTTTTGGCATGCCTTCCATCCTGTGGTGGATCACATTGGGTTTGCAGAAAATCATTTAGCAAAGTAATGGTGGATCTTCCTGCTCTTATATCTGGGAAAAGATGTGTCCTAGCATCAGTTGACAGCCATTAACATTGGTGTCCTGCTGACAATAGATGCAGCTGTGTTTTATTCCACACCCAGTATTCAGGTTTGGCCGCTATCTATCCACAAAAGAGCATAACACGTGACAGTAGAATATTCCAGGACATGTCTTCTCTTCTGTATCCTAGTGGCTTTTAAGAGTTTTTGCAGAAGATTTGTTCACCTTTTATTTGGCCTTCAGCAAATATTAAAGGTGAAGGACTGGTCCAGCCATACATTTAGGAAGCTCACAGAATCTCTATGATTCACTTACTCGCCCCCAAATTTTGTGTCCAACTTTACTGTTGAGATTGAGTTTCAATGGATAGTGATTTACTTTCTAGTAGAAGAAATTTCAAACCAATCTTTTTTTAATTTTTTTTAGTGTTCAGCTGGCTAAGGTGGAGTAGTGGTGACTTATGTAATTAATCCTGTATCATCATCATCATATGTGATTTGGCTGATGCCGACTCAGACATGTAACGTCAATACTGCAGAGTGTTAAAGCAAAGACCAGTCCTTGTAGGTGTCTAGCAACCTGTACTCCATGGTAATGTATTGTTGAGGCAAAGCAATGACAACTCTACGTAGACATGTCTATTTTGTAAGTCTGGTATTAGGCATGTATGATCCACACAGGGGTCTGCTTGATGTGTTTCGAACATTGATGTAATGGAAGTTGGCTAACGAGAGAAAGCTAGCAAAGGCTTGCAAATGCTGCCAGTGGTCTAGGAAAGTTACTACAAAAAATAGGTTAAGCGGTACCCCGACAGTGCTTGCAGATATCTATTCTGCAAAGAGGCCACCTTCACCTCAGCAAGCAATTATGGTCAAGTTTCATGACAGTGATATTAAACCTGATTCTGATTCTGGATTATGGTCACCAAGTCAGTGCACACCTTGGAGAAGAATAAATAAGTGAATTCCTCTAATTATTGATGAGCTCCTGTAAAGATGATCTTCGTTGCATCAGCCAAATCCACACACAATTATGATGTTGGGTTACCTGTGTAAGTACAAATTATGGGTAACTGGAAACAATAAGTCATTGTAACAACACAAAAAAAATGAAACATTTGTCATAATATTGAATGAAGGAATCAAGTTCAATGTTTGACTCAGCTGAATATATCTCTTTCTAGAGTAAGTCTGAAATCTCTATTCCCATGAATTACTGGATAAAGCAGTGAATATGTCATGAGAAATGACTCTGGACCTCTGTCCTTATTTCATGTACTCTGTATTTTCAAAACCTTCAATGTGGTTCATTATGTTCCATTCAGTGCTGTGACACGCTAGTTGGCTGATGTCCAATTCGTGTATTATAGCAAGAGTTTGTGTAGAAAGTTTTAAAGAAATGAAGTTTTTTCCCTTAGTTAAAGCAAGTGAGAAGGGAATTGTTCAGAAACAGGTGGGTAAATAAAAAAGGAATTAAGTTTGCCAGCTTTCACTTTTTGATTGGTGCCTGTACTCAGACATTAGCTGCATTATGATTCAGATTTGGCAGCTCAACGAATCTTGATTTAATTTAAGTACAGTTGCATCAAAATTTAGATTTAGAGATATAGTATGGTAACAGGTCCTCCTGGCTGGATGAGCCCGCACTTCAGGCTGACTGTAACATCGGAACAGCGACTGTTTGTCTCCCCTCTCGCTGTGGAAGGAGCAGTATCTGTCTCTCCTTTGTAACTGAGAGAGCGAGCTGAGGGATCTTGAAATGTTGGAGTGAACAGTTAGTTTTCGATGTGCTGTATTTTTGCTGTTGCTCGCATGGTGGGTGGTGGGAACGCTGATGCTAGAATAAGGAGGGGGAGGGTTGATGCTGCTTGCTGTTGCTTGCGTATTAAAGGGGGTTAGGGGGCTTTTGGGCTTTTACGGGTTCTTTTCTATCATTCATTCTTTAGGGGTTTTTTTTCCTGTTTCGGGGATGTCTGCAGAAAGCGAGAATCTTAGGTTGTATATGTTATACGTTCTCTGATAATAAGTGGAACCATTGAACCAAGTGTCCAATTAACCTAATTTCCAGTCCATCTTTGGAATGTGGGAGGACAAACTAGACCCCCAGAGGAAACCCACATGGTCACAAGGAGAAACCCCTTACAGACAGTGGCGGGAATTGTACCCAGTTGCTTGTGCTGTAAAGCGATGGACTAACTGTTATGCTACCACACCGCCCATAAAGAAAACTAAGTATCTGGTTATTCAAGTACTTGAATGAAACATACCAAATAGAGAACAGGATTATGATGAACAGCTTCCACCAAATTATTTTTGTTCATAATGCCATAATTTAATGTAATAGAAGTATTTAACTGAAATCCTCGAACACCATTTCCAGCCTAAATGGCATTATATGTTCTCACAAGATGTGAGAATGTGAATTCATTTTAATGCTAATGAAATGAGCTGTTTCAATGCTCTAGCACCCTTATCCCAATGACTTATGGTCTTATATATTTTTCTTGAACCTTTCTTTGTTTATGAAGAGAGAAGATTTTCAAGTTAGTGCTAGTTTAAAGTTAGTGCCATAGCTATTTTCCATATTATTCTTATCATCAGGAATCCATCACATGGACTTGCTCTGGGAAAATAACTTGAAAACGAAGCTATAATATGTTGTGTCATTCAGTCCCCTTTAATTCCAGTTACTGGCATTTTGGATATGTACCAGAAATGTCAGTTATTCATTTTTCTTGTAAAATGTGTCCTTTCTGTTGCAAAACCTAATAAATATTTTTAGAAGAAACCTTAGATTTGGTGGTAATTTGTTTCTTTAAACCTTAGTTCTATATTTTGGGGGTTAAAGTTTAAAAAGCAAATTAACACCAATATATTATATAAAGCACACTATTATACTTTTGTCCCGAAATTCCTTTTCCTCCACAATTGCTTTATTCATGAATCCCAATGCTTTTTAAGTGTCTTTTGAAACCTGACTTTTAAAATCCAGTTTCATATTTGGTTTAGTCTATTTAGACAATGAAGCATAACTATAGATATTATCTGTACTAGGGCAAAGCCATGAGCAAATTATACACGTAAATAGAGGATTGTACTGTCCGTACTTGTCATCTAATCTCAAATCCCCCTCCACATCGCCTCCAAATCAGACAGAATACCTACCATTGCAAGTCTAAATACAATGCATGTAACATAAATATCAGACCAATACAGAATCAAAATCTCAGTATCAGAAAAATATTTTTGCGTCTGATGAGGGAAGTTTAGACTTAATAATCTTGAGTACTGCACCTGTTTAATTTCAGTGTCTACTTTGAAGATTGCCAAGCATCAGTACATGTGCCTACGTCCTTGGCAAGAGAGCTCTGCCTTTTCTTTGACGTCTGATTCATTATCATTTGGGTACAACGTGATTTGTGTTCAGAGAAAAGAGGATAGCTTTAATGCTTATATGTAAGGATTTGGTGCTATTCCTACTGCATTTTGTTGAGAAACTTTTTTTCTCTTTTCTCTTTTTGGGAATTTGCACGATAGATATTTATTGCTTTTTAGAACAGCAGGTGCGATATTCTCGAGCTTTAAAAGAATGAGAGACATTGAGACAAATATTCAAAGATTCAAACTACATTTATTAGCGAAGTACATACAGTATGCAGTATACAACCCAGAGATTCATCTTTCCAAAGACAGCCACAGAACAAAGAAACCATGGAACCCATTCAAAACCCTTATCAAACCCCTCCCCCAACATGCAAAACAAAGAACAAATCATGCAAACAGCAAAACAGCTAGCAAAAAGCACAATATAACATCAAACCACAAAGTCATCAAACAAGTCCAGGAATATTCAGTTCAGTTCAATCAAGCACTGTGTCATTTGTTGACTACAGGTCACAGAACCAGTCCGCCCTGTTCAGGATCGCACAAATCAGCAACCAGAAACTAGAAACATAATAGCATGAACGACAAAGTCCGATCCACAAACCGTGTTGATTAAACCTTGCCTAAGACCCAGGACTCCAGCAGCATCGAGCAAAAGGGAGAGCGAGAGAGATAGATTGAATGCAGGTGTATTCCTCCAGGAGCAGAGAGTGGGTGAGAGTCCGAACACTCACAGGTAGGTGGTGCTGATCACCAGCTCACCTTTCACTTTTCCTCAACACTTTGATCGGTGAGATCATATACAGTTCCTAAGAGATTGAATACAGGTTGAAGGGATTAACCATTCCGAACTGAGGTGAGAAGAAATTTCTTCATGCATCTTGGAATTCACCGTATTTGAGGGCTGTGAAGGATCAGTCGTTGGGTATGTTCAAGACAGAGATCAATAATTTTTTCCAAAGCGTTTGGGATTGGAACAGCAAAGTAGCACTGAAGTAAAAGAGAAGCCGTGATCTTATTGAATGAGCAAGCCGGAGGGACTAAGTAGCTTATTTCATATACAAGAGAAAATCTGCAGAGGCTGGAAATCCAAGCAACACACACAAAATGCTGGAGGAACTCAGCCGGTCAGGCAGCGTATATGGAAAAGTGTATAGTCCGCATTTGGGCCAAGACGTTTCAGTCCTACCGAAGGGTCTTTGCCTGAAACTTCGCCTGTTTACTCTTTTCCATAGATGCTGCCTGGCCTGCTGAGTTCCTCCAGCATTTTGTGTGTGTGGCTTATTTTATATACTGTTTCCTGTGCTCCTATGCTTTAAAAACTTGGTTTATTTCAGCTACCGGCTCCTCAAATTATCATTATCATTCTGCAGTAAACATAGAATAGCATGTTCATCCAAACTAATTAAACTAGTAATTAAACTAATCCCTACTGCCTGCACAGTGTCCATTCTCCATTCACTACACATTCACATGTCTACGGAAGAGCCTCTTAATTGCCTCTATTGTATCTGCCTCCACTACCATACCTGCTAGCACATTCCAGGCAACCACTACTCTCTGTGTATAAAAACTTACCCCTCTCACTTTAAACATGTACCCTTTTGTATTAGACATTTTGACTCTGGGAAACATATACTGGTTGTTTATCTATGTCTGTCATAATCCTATATGACAAGCATCGATATAAAGCTGCATCTTTTTCCTGCTTCTATCAGATCTCCCCTCAGCCTCCACCGTTCCAGAGAAAACAAGCCAGATTTTTCTAACCTCTCCTTCCAGCACATGCCTTCTAATCCAAGCACCATCCTGGTGACTGCACCACGTATGACTCTATATGAGAAGAGGCAATTTAAGTGGTTTTGGGATGGAGTGGATAGGCCAAAGAGCCTGTTTGACTTCTCTATGACTCTATGACTCTATCCTCCACATCTTTCCTGTAACATGCCAACAAGAACTGAATGCAATATTTGAGATATGGCCCAGCCAGAGTCCAATAAAGCTGCAATGTGACTGACTCTTCATCTTGACTAACAAAGGCATGCACGCCATATGATCTTCTTATAGCCCTTTCAAATTGTCCAGGCACATTCAGGCAGCTATGGGCATGGACCTCAGGATCCCTCTGTGCAATAATTAGCTTTCAAAGCCATTGAGATGCATTTGGTGCAGTGACCATTGTAATGGATTAAAGATAGGAGTCAAGTTGTACATTACTAAGTCCCACAAACTAGTGACTGATGATGTTGATTTACAACTAAGTATCAGCTAAGATGGGATGGGAACCCTGTGCACTGGTTGAAAATGGTGTTGTGAGATCTACGTCCATCTGGCAGCAAGTTACAAAACCTTTGTTCGACGTCTCATCTGAAAGATGACACTTTCAGCAGGCACCATTCAATTAACTTTGCACACTAGAGTACAGCCTAAATTTTGATCTTCTCTTGGAGTAAACTTTCAATAACAGGGCACAAATGAAATTCTTTAATCTGTTGTACCCATGCTGGAACTTTGAAAGAATTGATTGGTTTGTTGCTCCTTCTCCATTGTAGAATTTTGTTCTCTTCAAATACATATAAAGTTTGTATGATAAGATTATAAGTTATAGGAGCAGAATTGAGCCATTTGGCACATTGATTATGTTCCTCCAATCAACCATGACTATTCTCCCACTTTTTCATAACCTTTAACCTCCTTAATAGTCAAGAACCTATCAATTTCTGCCTTAAATAAATGCAATGACTTGACCTCCACAACCCATTGTGGCAACGAATTCCACAGAGTCACCACCCTCTGGCTGAAGAAATTCTTGCTCATAACAATTTAAAAGGACATCCCTTTATTCTGAGGCTGTGCTCTCAGATTCTAGACTCTCCTACTAATAGAAATGTCCTCTCCAGATCCATTCTATCCAGGCCTGGATAGAGTGGGCACAGAGCAGAAGTATCTGGTAGATTTTAATGCGATTCCCCCCTCACACCTGATTCCCAATCCTTTTAGATACTGCATATCATAATAGCTCATCTTCAACCCGTTTGTCATTCTCAAATCCATAATCTTTGTTTATTGACTTCATATCTGGGAAAAGTTTCTTCATATTTACAGACAGACAGACATACTTTATTGACCCCGAGGGAAATTGGGTTTCGTTACAGTCGCACCAACCAAGAATAGTGTAGAAATATAGCAATATAAAACCATAAATAATTAAATAATAATAAGTAGATAATGCCAAGTGGAAATTAGTCCAGGACCAGCCTATTGGCTCAGGGTGTCTGACACTCCGAGGGAGGAGTTGTAAAGTTGATGGCCTCAGGTAGGAATGACTTCCTATGACGCTCAGGGTTGCATCTCGGTGGAATGAGTCTCTGGCTGAATGTACTCCTGTGCCTAACCAGTACATCATGGAGTGGATGGGAAACATTGTCCAAGATGGCTTGCAACTTGGACAGCATCCTCTTTTCACACACCACCATCAGAGAGTCCAGTTCCACCCCCCACAACATCACTGGCCTTACGAATGAGTTTGTTGATTCTGTTGGTGTCTGCTACCCTCAGCCTACTGCCCCAGCACACAACAGCAAACATGATAGCACTGGCCACCACAGACTCGTAGAACATCCTCAGCATCGTCCGGCAGATGTTAAAGGACCTCAATCTCCTCAGGAAATAGAGACGGCTCTGACCCTTCTTGTAGACAGCCTCAGTGTTCTTTGACCAGTCCAGTTTATTGTCAATTCGTATCCCCAGTTATTTGTAATCCTCAAACTTGAACATTGTTACTCAGTGAGTATCTCTGTCTCCAGTGTGAAGAAAACTCTTGGTGATAACAGCACATTAACCCTCTCATAAACAATACATGAAAGAATTGCTGCATTGTCTTCCATCAAACCTGTCATAAAATTGAAAATTAAAGTGGAAGATTGAGGATGTTTGAAGGAATAATTATTTAAATGCTATATTAGTTTGCCCATGAAATGGGAAAACTAAGATTTTTCTATGTGGTTTCTTTTCCAGGCCTAATATGCTGCAGTGTTGTTCTTCCTTAATCAGTATATCCATCTGTCATCAGCAACTTGATTGCATGGAGACATTATGTATTAAGTTGGCATTTTTCCAATTATTCTGGAAAAAGTATCTAGATAATTGTGGTAAAAACTGCCTTAAAGTTAAATATACCTATCATATTTAAGATTTAATACCACTCTTCTCCATAATACAGTTCAAAAATCCAAAAATCTGTACTGTAGTCGTCCATCATAAAGCTTGCTCATCCTTTTGATCATGATGTGAAGACAATGAAAGAATTAAACTGAATGTTCCTTGGCATATTATTTTAAATCAGAATTGCTTATTCATGTAATTATTGTATCTGCTATATACATAAGGCATGAGTAATGTCTTGTTTTACAGACCAAAATAATTAATTTGGAGTAAAATTAAAACCAGTTGCACCAACCATGTTTATTAACTTAATGCAAATCTATGACAGGAGCAAAAGGCCCCAGAATGCCAACATGTTCAGCTGAAAAATATATGGAATGTTTTCCCAATTTTCAGTTAATTCATATGTGATTTTTAAGAAAACCTTCTGATGATTTTAGTACTGATCAATAGTTTGCCATCGACCTCAACCTTCTAGTTTGTTTCACTAGCACACATTATCCGCATTTTGTAATCCAAATTGCGTTAGTTATTAGGAACAGCTTCTTCCCCTCGTCCATATGATTCATAAATGGGCATTGAACCCATGAACACTACCTCACTTTTTAAATATATATTATTTCTGCTTTTGCACTATTTTACTCTGTTTAGTATATACATATATGTACTTAATGTAATTGATTTACTTTTTTCTATATTATGTATTGTGCTGCTGCTGCTAAGTTAACAAATTTCACGACACGTGCCAATGATAATAAACCTGATTCTGATTCTATGCAAGGTAAATTTAAATTTACAATCAAAGTAATAAAATAATCACAGGCACCAACTGGCTTGGTTTAATTGTGGCAATGTGCAGATATTTAGAAACTAGGAATTTTGCTTGATTACCTTTGAGAATCAGAACTTTGCTGTCAGTGATCAGAAACGTTGGCATTCATCAGTTCACTCTGACAGGATCCCAGACTTGCATGAAATGTACAGGATTTTCCATCACTGAATCTGCCCATACATCCTGACGCAAGCTGCACTCACGTTTATATTGGAGACTAGTGGCCAGCGCAACAGAAAACAATCAGAACAAGTCTGACCAATGTAAACGCGAGCACTCAGCAGGAACAACACTCACTTGCATGCTAATGATGTCACCTCGACTGGCGATAAAACGTTTGTGACCTAACCACCAGGCTCAGTGAACAACCTTACAAACATGTGTAAGATATTTATATGATGTTAAAGGACCACAGCAGATCAAATGATCTTGACTTTGAAAGGCAATGACTGAACATTATACTTTCAACCGTCAGGCTCTTGTGTGCTATCAGGAGTGATAGCTTCACCCACCTCAACACTGAACTGATTCCACAACCTGTGGAATCACTTTCAAGGACTTTACATCTCATGTTCTCAATATTATTTTATTTGTTTATTTACTTACTTATTCATTATTAGTTTTTCTTTGCATTTTCACTGTTTCTTTTCTTTTTCCCATTGGTTTTTTTGTCAGTCTTCATGTCTCATTTTTGTTGATTCAATTGTATTTCTTTGTTCTGCTATGAATGCCCGCAACAAAATGAATCTCAGGATAGTCTATGATTACGTAAATTTACTTTTAGACTTTGAACTTTGAACTCCCCCAGTCAGCTAATCAGGAGAAGAGGTACATTCTGAAATAAAGCATGAGTCAATGAAGGGATCCATGGAAATTAAATAAGAGTTAATATTTAATTTTTCAAGCTTGTGGCTTTTGTATGTGGCTTGGGCTTCATTTTTTTCCATTTTGTAAAGTCAGAGCCTCTTCTCATTCTGTGTCATTTGCTGTTCAGCCCAATCAGAATTGCAAAGTTGTTAACTATTCGGACTATAAAAGATCAGAGCACTTTCAAGGCTAGGCGAAGCCACGCACTTGTATATGACTCTATTGATTATCACTCGCTCCAGGCAAGGCCGCCACAGTGGAAGAAGAATGGACTGATCAGAGCCATACAAAATCATCAAAAGAATTCATTGTTAATCAAATTAGTGTCGGCAAGGCCTCTTTTCCCATTTGCAATCATCAGAGTAACCATTATAGAGAAAAATACGTTAACAGCAAATGTCACTTTTTCACATCCTGGAGAGTAAATGTCAGAAAGGAAGAATGAAGTCTTTTTAGATTCACTAACAATTATATAGAAATGATTGCAGTCCCCTTATCAGGCTGTATTATATATCCCACTATCAATGTCTTTTTTGATCTTTCTGTTTAGTATAAGTTTAGAGAGAATTTTTTCCTGACTGTATCGAGGGAGGCTACTGTCAGAGCATCTATCACCATCTGCAGTGGAAAGCCCATCCACAGATTAACAACAGACATTACTTTCTTTCTATCTCTCACTTATTTATCCTTGGTAGTTTAATCCAACATAGTAAAGTAGAAATATTCATCAAATGTGTTCAAACTATCTTGTGAATGCGTACCCTCTGAGCGAAAATGAATATCTGTTGGCAACACACACAAAAATGTTGGAGGAACTCAGCAGGCCAGGCAGCATCAATGGAAATGAATAAACAGTTGACAGTTTGAGCCGAGACCCTTCATCAGAACTCCTCTCTCTAGAAGCATGTACAGAAGTTAATCTCGGTTCAGATTAGGGACAGGTCATTTAAAAAATTGCTAATTTGATGGCTTTGGGTGAAAAATGTATGGTGTGTTCTGCTTCAAGCACTACCTTTTCTTCCAACTTTAAATTTATTATGGTTTACTTGTAGGAGTCTATGTTTTCTACTTATGTTTCTCATAAGTTTATTTCAATATTTTTTTGAAGTATTTTCTCAAGGCTCTCTTTTAGGACTAACCACCCTCATCTACTTCTTTAATTACCTTCATTCCATTCATTATAAGATCAGAAAAGACAATGTTCATTTATAGTTGCACAATGTTCAATTCTATTCAGAGTCTTATTTAATTTTGCAGTCCACACCTGTATGCAGCAAGTCTAAAACAATATCCAGGCATGCATTGATAAGTGGAAAGAAAATTTCTATAACATTAATTTCAATTACTCACCTAGACTACAGCCTTCTACGAAGCTCTGACCTTTACCATCAAAAAAGGCAGAAGGCCTTCAAAGTTAAGAGTAAATTTATTATCGAAGTACATATTTGTCATCAGATACTACCGTGAGATTCATTTTCTTGTGGGCGTTCACAGTAATTACAAAGCAACACAATAGAATCAATGAAAAATCGCACACGCCAAAGACAGGCTAACAACCAATATACAAATGACAACAAACTATGCAAACATAAAATGAGAAAAAATATATAAATAAGCAACAAATATCGAGAACGTGTTGTAGAATTCTTGAAAGTGAGTCTATAGGTTGCAGAATCACTTCAGTGTGGGGTGGGTGGTTAAGCCAGGTGGTTGAAAGTAAATATTTGTCCTCGAACCTGGTGGTGTGGGACCTGAGGCTCCTGTACCTCCTTCCTGATGGCAGCAGTGAGAAGAGAGCATGGCAGGCAAATAGGGGCCTTGGTGATGGAAACTTTACTTCCTGCGGGCCCCCTTCCAAGATGAGCACAATGTTGACTAGTGATTATATCAACAGTCTTTTATTGTCGAAATCTTGGAGCTCTCTTTCCAACAGTACCTTCACGAGAACTCAGTAAATAGGAGCAGGAGTAGGTTGTTCAATCTTATTTTGAGACAGTAACTTCTAGTTCTAAACTTCTCAGCCTGTGTCAACCCTGCTGAGATCTTCAAGAATGTTGTACATTTCACTGAAATCAGCTCTCATTCTTATAAACTCTAGAGGTCAAGGGCTCTGCCCACTCAATCTCTCCTTCAAAGACAGGAACCAGTCTGGCTGTTTTTTTTCTGTGATATTTTAATAGCAGGGACTTAATTTTTTTAGATGAAGGAGCAAACTGTATATTATATTCCAATTGTGGTTTCATTAAAAAATAAAATATCTGTTCTGTTGAACTCAAATCCTCTAGTACTGAAAGCTAACTTTCCTGACTGCCTGCTGTGTTTGCACGTTTGCTTTCAGTGATCCGTGTACAAAGACTCCCCCTCTACCACCCACTCCAGCTGCCTTTGAGCATCAACATTTACTGATTGCTCACAATTTTAAAAAAATCAGCATTTCTATTTTTACTACCAAAATGGTTAATCTCACATTTTTCCGCATTATACTCCACCTGCCATATTGTTGCCCACTCACTCAGCTTTGACTTGTTAGAAATACTGGTTTATTTTTATTCTTTGTTTTCTATCTGCGAATCAATTTCAATCCACACTGGTATATTATCCTCAGTTATATGTGCCCCAAATTGGCTCAGCAAGTCTGGGCCCTGCTAAAAAGCTGCCAAAAATCAAAAACACCACATGAACTCTACCAGACACACACTCTAGATTCAAGATTATTTAATGCCATTTCCAGCATTAACGGAGTGTAACGGAGAGTGAAATAATTGTTACTCCAGATCCGATGCAGCACAGAAAACACAATTACAAGAAACACAGCAAATATAAATACATAAGAGAACTTATATACTAAGATTGATGTTAAGTCCATAAAGTGATGCTGTGCACAGCAGTGTCTGTATATAGGATGACTCTGACTGGAAATGATGAAGTAGTGGTAGAGGGGTTGTGGAGGAGTGGGTTAGTGGGTGGAGGTGTTGCTCAGCCTTACTGAACATAATGGTTTTTGAGTCTGGCACGTGCAGCATGGATGCCACATGGCCTCCTCCCTGATGTGAGTAGAAAAACAGCCCATGAGCATACGGGTAAGACCCTTCATAATATGGCTGGGCCTTTTCCTGGCACCTTTCTGTATATATGTCCTCGATGGCAGGTAGGCTGATGCCGGTGATGTGTTGAACAGTTTTGACTATCTTTTGTAGAACCTGTCTGTCCGCCACAGTGCAGTTTCCGTACCGTGCAGTCATGCCGCGTGCCAGGATGCTCTGCACTGCGCACGTGTAGAAGGCCATGAGTATCGATGTGCATAGTCCAGCTCTCTTCAGGCTCCTCAGCAATTAGGTGCATTGGTGTGCTTTCTTGATTAGAAGAGAATGCCAATAGATTTTTTAAAAATCCTTTTCAATTAAGCACGTGGTTCTGTTCTGCCATGTTATTATCCAGTAATTATCTTGATGTTACATCCATTTTGTGGATTCAAGCATTTTGCCAACTGCAGATTGGTGATTTTGTTTACTCTCTCCCTCCATTCTTAAATGGTGAGATAACATTTGCTACACTGTAATCTGCAGGAATCTTCCCAGCAGCTCCTGAATTTTGGAAAGTGATAACCATAATCAAAGATTCCACCCACTCCAGACATTCTCTCTTCTCCCTGCTTCCATTGTATAGAAGAAAAAGTCTGAAGGCATATACAGCCAGGCTCATTGACAGCTTCTGTCCTGCTGTTAAAAGACTATTGCACAGGCTCCTATAACAATAAGATGGACTCTTGACTTCACAGTCTACCTCTTTAAGGTCTTGCAAATTATTGTCTTTCTTTCTCAGTACTTTCTCTGTAGCTGTAGTACTTTCTGTTGCATTCTATTATTTTACCGTATACTACCTCAATGTACTGTTGAAATGAAATGATCTGCTTGGACGGTGTGCGAGACAGGTTTTTCACTGTACCTGAGTCTATGTGGCAATAATTACTAATTTATCAGAAAATCTGCAATTATCTCTGCTGACAGCTCTTTCAAAACTATAGGATAATGTAGATCCCCTGGTTCTGGGGATTTATCATTTGGCTTATTACTTTATCCAGTGGTACTTCTGCACTAATACAGTGGATTCCAGTTAAGACCATAAGATATAGGAGCAGAAATAGGTCATTGGGTCTATCGAGTCTGCTCTGCCATTTCATCATGGCTGATCCAATTTTCCTCTCAGCCCCAATCTCCTGCCTTCTTTCCGTATCCCTTCATGCCCTGACCAGTCAAGAATCTAACAGCCTCTGCTTTAAAGACTTGGTCTTTACAGCTGCTTGTGGCAACAAATTCCACAGATTCACCACACTATGGCTAAAGAAATTCCTCCTCATCTCCATTCTAAAAAGACACCTCTCTATTCTGAGGCCTTGTCCTCTGGTCTTAGACTCTCCCACCATAGGAAATATCCTCTCTGCATCCACTCTATCAAAGCTTTTCACCATTTGGTAGGTTTCAATGAAGTCACCCCTCGTTCTGATGAATTCCAGTGAATACAGGGCCAGAGCCATCAAATGCTCTTCATATGACAAGCCATTCAATCCTGGAATCATTTCGTGAACTCCCTTTGAACCTCTCCAGTTTCAGCACATCCTTTCGAAGATAAGGGGCCCAAAATTGCTCATAATAATCCAAATGAGGTCTCTCCCGTGCTTTATAAAGTCTCAGCATTACATCCTTGCTTTTATGTTCTGGTCCTCTTGAAATGAAAGTTAACATTAAATTTGCCTCCTCGCCATGACTCAACCTCCCTGCACAAAGATTCCCAAGTCCCTTTGCACCTCAGATTTTTGTATTTTCTCTCCATTTAGAAAATAGTCAACCCTTTCATTTTTTCTAGCATAGTGCATGACCATACACTTCCCGACACTGTATTCCATCTGCAGTTTATCTGCCCTTTCTCCTAATCTGTCCAAGTTCTTCTGTAGCCTCTCTACTTCCTCAAAACTGCCTGCCCCTCCACCTTTCTTCATATTGTCTGCAAACTTTGCAACAAAACCAACAATTCCATCATTCCAAATCTTTGACATATAACATAAAAAGAGTAGGTCCCAACACAGACCCCTGTGGAACACTACTAGTCACTGGCAGCCAGCCAGAAAAGGCTCCCAGTATTCCCTTTCTTTGCCTCCTGTCAATCAGTGACTGCTTTATTCATGCTAGAATCTTTCCTGTAACAGCAGAGGCTCATAGCTTGTTAAACAGCCTCATGTGCGGCACCTTGTCAAAGGCCTTCTGAAAATCCAAGTACACAACATCAACCGTTCTCCTTTGTCTAACCTGCTTGTTATATTGGGACACATTGAGACCAGTACATTTTGGCCTAACTAAGTGGCCAAATTTCATGGAAATAGTTAAAAAGGTGTAAAAAAAAAGACCAACTACTGTTTAACTGTGTAACAAATAGTGTATTTAAGTGAAATAAAGATCAAATTAAACATTACCAATACTACTACAGTACTATAAAACAGTATTGGTTCTGAGTAGTTATTGACAGGATTCATCCAGTGTACGCTGCCGTGTTCTTGTGATTGACTGTAAATGAACAATATTAGCACAGATGGCTTGGGTAATTTTTTCAGCTAGTGTCAAATCTTTTTGTGACATCTTGGCAAGAGTCAAGTTTTCAAAAGTAGAAAATATTAAACAAAGTGATCAAAAATCACTGCTTCTTGAATCAGCGTCCAATCGGCCCAAATGGGTGACATAACAGAAGCATATGCACCTCATGCTACTTAAGAGCTGTTTGTTCTAAGCATGGGTCATCAACCACACAAGTGCAAGTGACTGATGCTAGTTAGAAACTGTTTGACAATAGTCTTTTGTACCAATGAAGCAGCAAACAAACAAAGGGAATCCTGGCTATTTTCTCAATTAGCTTTTGTTCTTTAAGAGTTGTCCCCAATAAGCTGCTGTCCTGATTAACTGATGGCCCAATTAACCAGAATCCACTTACTCTGCTTCTTTATCTGCACTGTATCCTAGCCAAGTATCTCCACCAGAAGGACCACAACAATTTACCACCATCTAGTCAAGGGGAATTAAAAAAAGCATGTTGATACTGGTCTTGCCAGTAACATCCACATTCTTTTAAGACAATTTTTTAAAAGGCATAAATAGAACAAGAATAGTGGCAAAGTCAGATGTGAAAGATAAGGATTATTTTTGTTTGTCACATGTGTATTGAAACATACAGCAAAATGAGACATTCCTGTCATAGTTCGCGACGTGCTGTGGGCAGCTCACAAGTGTCATCATACTTCCAATATAGCGTGCGCACAACTCATTAAACCTAATCGTACATTTTCAGAACGTGGGAGGAAACTCATGCAGTTACAGGGAGAACATACAAACTCCTTACAAATAGCATGAGAATTGAACCCCGACCAGTGTTTAACAATGGTGTGAAGTTATGGCTCAAGTACAGAGAGAGAGACACACAAAAATGCAAGAACAGTTCACTGACTTTTAATAAGAACTATGCAGAATTAAAGGAAAAGCAATAAATGCTAGGCCACCAGGGCCATTAACTAAAACCCTTAAACTGAAAGCTAATGCCGACACTGTGGCTTGGAAGCGGTAACTTAACACTAAATAAATACCACTCCAGCATCAATTTAAATGGTCGTCTTCTTTCCCGGAACAAGGACAAAAGTAAGCAGGGAGAATTAATGTTGCTGTACTTTTGGTCAAGACTCAACGAGAGTGAAATGAGAAGAAGGGAGTTAAATGCCGTCACAATGAAACACTAATTAGAACATGATTAGAACATAGAATTGATCTGGATTTGGGATACAGGGGCCAAATGGCCCAGATAGCCATAACTTTAAACTGCCGTGTTCCAATAATCAGCTACTAGGAAAAGATCACTTTTTTAATGTAATCGTCACAAGCATGATTATTGACCCTGTTCCGCAGCCTGCCTGCAAGGGTGCTTAGGTCCTGTGACGGAGTCCATGGTTGTGACAGGAATCGCTGGGCTTTAAAGCAATTGCACTCACCACTAAACAATGGTGCCGCCGCACTGATACTGATCTAACCAATAATGCTGGTATAAAATAATACCAATATTCTTAAAAATATAGCAAACATCTATACATTGAAAGTAGGAAATAAACATTCACTACAACCAAAGTAAGAATGAGCTTGGTGTTTGTTTTTTTCATTTGTTTGGCTATTAGAACTGAAGTCTATATTGTTAGAAGAGTGAAGTTCAAAGTAAGTTTGTTGTCAAAGTACATATATGTCGCCATATACAATCCAAAGACTCATTTTCTTGTGGGCATACTAAATAAATCTGTAACAGCATATTAACCATAATGGAATCAATGAAAGGCCACACCAACATGGGCATTCAACTAGTGTTCAAAAGACGAAAAAACTGTGCAAATACGAAAGGAATGAAATGATAATGTAAATAAATAAGCAATAAATATGGAGACCCTGAGATGAAGTGTCCTTGAAAGTGAGTCCATTGGTTGAGAGAACATTTCGATGATGGGGCAAGTGAAGTTGAGTGAAGTAGTCTTCTTTGGTTCAAGAACCTGATGGTTGAGGGATAAGATGTAGCTGAACTTGATCAGCAGGGGTCAAGTATCTGCTGCTTTACTTCTTAACCCAATTGAATTTGTTGAAGTAATAACAAAGGAAGATATAAAAGGATATATTTAAACTATATTTACATTTTCAAAACAACCCCATTATAATATTGCAGACAGACCCATTGTTAAGGTCGGGAATTAGGGAACAGGATTACATACCAAACCAATTCTGAAAAGATGAACAGACAAGGTAGTTAAAGAAATGAGCAACTCTGATTGGCAAAATGTTGACTGTTGGTCACCTTACATAGAATTGATCTGGATTTGGGATACAGGGGCCAAATGGCCCATGGTACCTCTTCCTTTTGTGCATGGAAGAGCTTGAAACTCAGATAGCCATAACTTTAAACTGCCGTGTTCCAATAATCAGCTACAAGGAAAAGATCACTTTTTTAATGTAAACACTGTCTTGCAATGTCAAATATGTCATTATCTATTTTCAATGTTTTTAGTGAATTTTGAAGAGTAAGCAGTTTTGTTAATGGAAAGAATGCTATCTTTACAGCATGCAGACACTAACACTACCACAGATTAGGTATAGAGAAGTAAAATCATGTTATGTCTAGCAATGTGCCTTTTCTGCAGAGATGCCGAATTCATTGCACCATATTATGCATGTTATCGTCACAAGTTTTCATGAGTAAATGGAAGTCCAATTTTGTGGTCTGTTTTGTGTTCACTCATTTTATCTAGTGGTCTTTCTCCTCACACAGTTACAGAGAAATGAGAAGCCTTCGTTCTTCATCAGGCATTCAGGGTAAACACACATTAACTGGGCCACTCTAAGTCTTTTGAAAATCTTTTAAAATCATAAATATCGGTCTAGTGTTTGGTACTAATTGACAACTGGAACTTTATCCAGTATATCTGTGACATATTTGAACTGTTACCTTGTATACAGTTATCTGACAGTAAATTCAGAGGTAAATCCACTTAAGATGGGAGAAGGGGCAGCTGATCTAATTTGAATTGATGAGTTGGACTAAGTTAAATGTCATTTGTCATCTTTGCCAATCTTAGATTGTGAGAGGAAGTGTGAGAACTGAGAATGATTCACCTCCAGATCTGCATTACATATGGAAAAACAGAAAAATTATAGCACAGAGAGAGGCCATTGAGTTTATATTGTCTGTATGCAACAATAATCCACTAATCCCACTTGCCTACCTTCTCCTAATGGCCCTGCAAACTCTTCCCTTTCTTATCCAGCTGGAGCTCGCTCTGCCACAATTGAATGTGTCCTTGCTATTGTCCCTGGCAGTGCCTTCCAGACCCTAATCACAATGAGTAATAAAGATCTCTGTTACATTACTTCAGGTTTTCTTCCCCCTAATCTATCTCCTTTATTCTTCATCCTTTAAATGGTATTCTGTTGTTACGCAAAGATAAATTTGCATTGATCTTCTCAGCAGCCACATAACGGAGTACATATATTCATCCATTTCAGGACTCTGTTTTCTTATTTGGGCTTTTTATACATCAAATATTTTGACATAAGATAAGTGAAGAAAATAAAAATCCCGCAATTACATATAAGAATGCTCTTCAGTTGTCTGATTTGGATAATTCTTGTACTGCCACTGAAGATGGGAGTGGGAGGGAAGGGGTTGGTGAGGTTGTGGGCTGGGTGTGTTTTTTGTGTGTGATGTTCATCTTAATGTTTTACCAGTGATATTACATTTCCATTTTTCACAGCATGTATTTTGTATCCAATTTCTTTCTAACAGTTAAGAAATTGAAATCTTGCATCTAATGAGTCACAGGTATTGATATGTTAAGCAGTTTCTTTTCTGAGTTCTCGGAACATCTTCATTTGCATCTTTAGAGGCTTGTATCCGTACCTACTGACATATTCTGAAGTATCTTTGCTCTTGATGTGATTTGTAGTTTGCCTTGAAGTTGCATTGTATCATTGTTCTATATCATGTATATAATTCAGCATTTCTGATCGGTTCAATCCATGATTTTTGTGTCCGTTCAACCTTGTGCATTTAGAAAAAAAAATTAAAAACATAATTCAGCTTCTTAAAAATAAATGAGTTAAAATTACCCCAAGCCAGTAGTGAGAGAGCTGCCCATTTTATAGGTTTTCTGATTTTCATCTACATTTTATGATGGTCTAATTTCACTCCGAAGTACAAGCACAATTGAAAATTGAATTTGAAACACAAAGGAACTTAAAAATTGATTATACAATTGTTTAAAATCGACATTGAAACCCTCAGTTTTGATCCATCTGTGCTTTCTGAATATCAGTCGCTTTCTGTTTGAACGTCCTCGAACGTGAAGATACGCTTAATCCCAATCAATAGATTCTCTTTCTTTGCTCCCTACAGCACCACCTCCTGATTTTTGATCCATGTGGGCCCTTCACCTTCTCACCTATGCTATGTCCCTCAGTTACAGCATTAACTGGTGTATTGATATGGCAACTTGTCTTTCCTGTCTATGTTCTGCTGTCCCATCATCAGTCTGCTTCAGTCTCACATCATTTTTTAATGAGTAGCAAATACTTTACACCATAAATCAGGAAGAGTACATTTGCAAGGAGCTCTGCCGCAAGAAAGAAGCATCCATCATCGGTGACACCTCCCCCTCCACCCCCACCCCCACCCCCCCATCCTGGCCAGCCTCTCTTCTTGTTGCTACCATAGGGAAGGAGGTATGGGAGCCTTGGGTCCCACACCACCAGGTTCAGGAACAGTTATTACCTTTCAACCATCAGTCTCCTGAACCATTGTGGATAACATCACTCACCTCAATACTGATACTACAAACTACAGACTCACTTTCAAGGACTCTACATATTTTTAAATATATTTGCACAATTTGTCTTCTTTTGAGAAATTGGTTGTTAATCAGTTTCAATGTATAGTTTTTCATAAATTCTATTGTTTTACTTTATTTTCCTATAAATGCCCTCAAGAAAATAAATTTGAAGGTAGTAATATGATGATATATACATACTTTGATAATAAACTTAGTTGACTTTGACCAGTGTTATGTTTCATTTGGACCATCTTTGATCAGATCTGATTAGGAGTACATTGTTTTGCTTGGGGCACCGTGACTCGGGGAGGATTTGTTCGCCTTGGAGGGAACATGAGATAGATTCATCAAAGCGATGCCAGATCTTAAAATGATCATGACAGGACAGGCTACCTAAACTTGGCTTCTATTTCCTGGAGCTCAGATTGTTCAGAGGTACTCTGATTAATATATTTGAAATGATAAATAGGTACAGACAAGTTAATTCTTCTAATGGGAAAATGGTTAATTCTTCTTCTGGAGCAAGTAACTCAGGCATGATTTTAACATCAGAGAAGGCTGTTCAAACAAGGATTGGGAAACATATTGACGTTATAGAGGCTGGTGCACTTGAAGTGTTCAAGACTTAGAATGATAGATTGTTCAGTAACAATTCAAAGGATATGAATCACAGTTGAGGCACACATCACACTTAATATAACTGACTGTTAGATCAGACTTAATGGGTTAAATTGTCTACTCCTGTTTCTAAGGCCTAAGTCATTTTGCCATCAAACCTTACAATTAACTCTGAGCTTCACAGCTGATTAGTCAGTTTTCTTGGCCACTCTGTCAGTGTGAGCCATACCAAACTTTTGTTCCATTTGACTCTGCTTTGACCCCCACATTCCATTGAACAGTACAACTACGTATGTACTTTGTTGTCTCTAGATCCTTTATCATTGAAATAGTTATCCACATTTTTGTCGTCTCTAACAATTACTTACACACCAACTATGTTAGTCTTCTATTTTGCAGCTTCCAGAAATTCCAGCTTACCTCACAGTTCCTCACACAGATGCAACAGCACCTTAAACTCCAATTTAGTCTGAGTTCATCATTCCTTTTAAATGCCTTTGTGGCATTGTTTCTCCCTGTCCATGTTCCTCCATTGCTGTAGCCTTAGCCCCTCTAATTCTGAATGTTAAATATCAGCTTTCTTTTGCCCTATCTTGGGTGTTAAAGAATTTGGGTGCTATTTCTGAAGCAGTCTAAAATAGATGAGTAAATCCACCTTTTTGTCTTGTTTTGATTCAGACTTTATAATCTTCCCTATCAATGTCATTTTTCTCCTTGTAATTACCTCTATTGTGAAGCACCTTACTCATTATTATTGTTAGATTTCTGTGGGCTGTTGACACCTGATCTCAATGCAGACACATCCAAGCTGCTTCACTTGCTCCTATGTCAAACCTTGTGTCTGTTCTCGAAACTGCCTCAAGTGCTCTCCACTCTGATTTGTGTTTGAGTAACTGGACATAATATATTTAAGCTGCAGTCCCATCATTAGCATAATTACTGCCATATTTCCATGTGATAGAGAAGAATTTTACCTCAAGCCATCAAGTCTGTGCTGGCTGACATAACAATCACATTCCAATACAAACGACTGCAGTGTGGTCATCAGCCCTCAACTTGTGGACTTCCGATCAACAGCTGGGTTTCCATCTTTGGTCTTGATCCCTGGACTAGGCTGATGACGGCCCTGAACCAACTCATGGGCCCTCATGCCTCCTGCTTGTACAGACATCTGATCTTGAGGCCCACTGAATTGGTACAACCTGAATCTATGGATGTCCTTTGTCACCCATCCACGTCACTGGCCTTCAAGCATGAGTGGGGACCCAGACTGCGGATGTCCTTGTCATGACCAGTTCTACAATCTCTTGCATATATGCCACTTTGCTCCCACCTTTGTGGGCCTCTTGCATTTTGTCTGTAATGTGTGATTCTGTGAGTGAGACTGTGTCAGAGTTAGTAAAGGTAGTAAAGGTGTAAAGCCATTTGGTCTGGGATTTGGAGAATGATTTAAGAGCACCTTTAAACAGGCTTGATTTAAAATATATTATCATATATTACAGGTATGAGCCCATTCAGTTCAGGCAAATCCATATGTGGTATAATTTTGTCAAAGTTTAATTTTTAAAATGTTAAGAACTCTGCTTTAGTGACATTAGTAAAACTATTTTAGACTTTGTAAATTGAGTTGTTAAAATGGATTAATTATAGTGAACAATTAATTGTTTGGTATGATCGGGGTATAGGGTACAAATTATGCATCAACATTAATAATTGTAAATTATTTAAAATACTGTAAATAGGTTGATGACTTGACTATAAATTATACCTTAATATGCAAGCAAATACTTAATGTCATAAAAAAATGCATGGGTAACTGTTGAATTGTCTAAAACCCAGTGCTCAAGCCTAAGTCATTGGACAACTTCACTACTGTCTAGAATTCAGACAACTCCTATTCTAAAGATGTAAGTGTGAAGGAACAGAGAAATCTTGGGGTTCACATACTTTGATCTTTCATTGTTGTGTCACAGGTTAATAAGATTGTTAAGAAAGCATATGGTGTGTTGGCTTTCATTCGTGGGGGGAATTGAGTTCCAGAGTCATGAGTTAGTGTTAGACCATAAGACACAGGAGCAGAATTAGGTCACTCGTCCCATTGAGTCTGCTCTGTCACTCCATCATGGCTGATTTACTATCCCTCTGAACCCCATTCTCTTGCCTTCTCCCCATAACCTTTGACAACCTGACTAATCAAGGACCTCTGTTTTAAATATACTCAATGGCTCGGAATTGACATCTGTTTGTGGCGAACAATTCCACAGATTCACCACCCTCTGGCTAAAGAAATTCCTCCTCATCTCTGTTCTAAATGGACATGCCTGTATTCTGATAGGCTTCAATGAGACCACCCCCTGCCCCCATTCTTCTAAACTCCAGTGATTACAGGCCCAGAGTTATGAAACGCTCCTCATATGTTAACCTTTACACTCCTGAAATCATTCTTGTGAACTTCCCCTGGCCCTCTCCAATGTCAGCACATCTTTTCTTAGATAAGAAGTCCAAAACTGTTCCGAATACTCCCAAGTGGTGTCTGATATGGCCTCAGCATCACATCTTTGCTTTTATAGTTTAGTCTTGTCGAAATGAATGCTTACATTGCATTTGTCT
The DNA here is from genome assembly GCF_048418815.1 of Hemitrygon akajei. NCBI lineage: Eukaryota > Metazoa > Chordata > Chondrichthyes > Myliobatiformes > Dasyatidae > Hemitrygon > Hemitrygon akajei. The sequence continues at coordinate 20,817,946 of NC_133125.1, read as the reverse complement.
TCCTTATCACCAGCTCAACTTGTAAGTTAACCTCTCAGGAATCCTGCATAAGGACTCCCAGGTTCATTTACACCTCTGATTTTTGAATTTTCTCCCCATTTAAAAAATAGAATATGCTTTTATTCCTTCTACCAAAGTCCATGACGATTTATTTCCCATGGTAGTGGAGTCCAAGACAAGAGGGCATGACATTAAGATTGAAGAATGCCCATTTAGAACAGAGATGCAAAAGAAATTACTTTAGTCAGAAGGTGGTAAATCTGTGGAATATGTTGCCACGAGTAGCTGTGGAGACCAAGTCAATGGGTGCATTTAAGACAAAGATAGATAGGTTCTTGATTAGCCAGGGGAAATGGGAAGAAGACAGGGGAGTGGGGCTGACTGGAAGAATTGGATCAGCCCATGATTGAATGGCAGAGCAGCCTCGATGGGCAGAATGGCCTACTTCTGCTCCTATATCTTATGGTCTGAATGCATTTACCTACATTATATTCCATCTGCCACTTCTTTGCCTATTCTCCAAATCGGTCTAAGCCCTTCTACAGGCTCCCTGCTTCTTCAATAGTGTCTGCCCCTCCAGCTATTGTTATATCGTATGCAAATTTGACTACAAAGCCATCAATTCCACCATCCAAATTGTTGACATATAATGTGAAAAGAAGCGCTTCCACTACCGACCCCTGCGGAACACCACTAGTCACCAGCAGTCAACCGGAATAGACTTAATTTATTCCCACACTTTGCTTCCTGCCACTCAGCAAATCTTCAATCCTTGCTAGTATTTTTCCTGTAATACTTGAGCAATCTAGGGCTTTTCTCTTTGGATCGAAGAAGGATAAGAGATGACTTGATAGAGATATACTAGATGATAAGAGGCATAGATAGAGTGAATAGCAAGATACTGTTTTTTTTTCCTGGAACAGAAAAACCTTATATCAGGGAGCATAATGTTAAGGTGATTGGAGGGATGTCTTCGCACAGAAAGTAGTGGGGTGGAACACCCTGCCAGGGATGGTGGTAGAGGCAGATACATTATGGACATTTAAGAAAGTCTTAAATAGGCACATGGATGATTGAAAAATAGAGGTTTCAAAAGGAGGGAAAGGTTTGGTTGATCTTAGTGTAGGTTAAAAGGTCAGCCCAACATTGTGGGCCGAAGGGCCTGTACTGCACTGTAATGTTCTATGTTGTAAGTGCTCCAATCCCACATTAAATTCTGCTGATGTGAATTCAGTGAATAACTACATGACAGAAGTAAAAATGGACAATAAGCTGTGATTTTCAATATCTTGCAAAATTCTTATTAATTTGAAAGTCGCAACAAGCTTCTCGTCACTGAAATTTAAGTTTTCTCTGTTTGGCTGCATGGAATTAATGAACTGTTTAAGCTGCTTTTGTCCCTCCTTACAGGCTTGTCAGAATTGTAAATTTTTATCACATTGGTTGAAATAGCAAGGTGACATTGAGCAGAGTTGCAGCAGAGATATGAGTTTTAATGCTCACATGTTTCAAGAGTTAATCAACCAGTGACCCCAGAGGAAAACATGCACGTGCAAATATTTGATGTGGGTAAGAGCAGATTGGGATTTTTTCTTTCACTAAAGTAGTTCCAAATCGTCAGTGTCTGGCTTATAACTGAGGAGTGATCACCTGGAAGACGTTCATCGTGATCATCTCTTTCAAGCTACCATTACCTGCACATCAGTGTAACAGCAAAAGTAGAAGTAAAACATCAGAGAAAAGCAATTCTTTTAATATTTTTCTCTCTCCAAATCTGTTTTCAAGGTGAATGAAGATACGGTAGAACGACTAGTTCAAGAATACCCACATATCACCTTTAGCACGGTAATGCAAGACTGCAAGCGGACACTGGAACGAGCCTATCAGATGGGATGGATTCCTAATACATCAACAGCATCATAATGCTGTTAAAAATTTTGTGTAAACTTATTATGTGGTTACTATAAGTCTCAAATTCTTAAATACAGTAAAGGGTGATTGCAAGAGACTGTCACTAATAATGAACTGTATTGAACAAAAACTGATAACCACAAAAAGACAATACATTGCCATTTTCTGTTCCTGTTTTGACAATCTTTAGCATTTGAAGATTGAAATTGTGGATTTTTAGCTATCCATGGAAGGAGTTTATTTTTAAAGATAAGTAATAATTAGGAGCAGGTATTGTTTCTAGCTCCAGTGGTTTTATTTTATGAATTATTTGATGCCTATTGTCTTTTTGTCCTTGAAACAGCTGTAATCAAATCTATTGAAGTATATATGCAGCGAGTTCAAAGTAATGTCTCTTCTACAACATCCTTTCTGCTCATTGCTACATCTGAGCCCCAAATGGATATAATGGGAATTTTCAAATATGACAATAATCTGCTAATTTCATCTGGTTATGGTCTTGTTTAACAATTCCTCCCTTAGTTCATCTTGGTTAAGATTACATCTCATTTATTAAGAAGCTTGGTTAAAATCTGAATTCCATTTTATTAAGCTTCCTTCATCCTTGAAATAATCAATTACTACTGATGTAAAAGAACAGCAATGATTTCACTCTAGGCAGAAGAACCAATGGAGTATTTTCCCCCTAAATCCAGACTTAACTACAGCAAGCAGGTACAATAATGTTTGATGTATTTTGTTACTGTTTTTCTGTTCTATTTCATCTTTACAGTTGATCAGACTAGCCTATGTAGGACATAATTTTTATAACACAAAAATTTAAATAAAACTAATTTTTGTCAGTTGTAAATATCATGCCTGAACACTTTATTGATTAATATGAGAAAATGTCCTGAAAAGTAATAATTAAAAGTGAAAAAACAACATATATTACTGTGTTATTTAAGACCTGGCATTAACTGAATATATCCAGTGGAAAAAGACTACATGTTGTGTTGCATCAGAAATTCAAAGAACGATAAGATATATTTTGTCCAACTTTAACCAAAGAGATCCAGAATATGGAATAAGTACACAATTCTGGTTTGCTTTGATTGATGATTAATTATCTTAACAGATTCTGAATTATTTTTTTTAATCAGATGTTAAGAGGTAGTATGCAGTGTGTAAATCTATGTTTGTTTAAATGTAAAATGTTCAATGGGCACATAAACAGTTTTACAGGAGAACATAGGAACCTAAAAAAGAATGTGTATATTAATGTATGTGTGTTTTAAATATATGCAATTGTTATGAAATTTAAATTGAACATACCAGTTTAGATGATCTGCTTCAAAGTTCTTAGTCTGAGCTAAAAGTGAGCAGGAGGTATCAGGGAGAAAGAAAAGACAGCTTAAGTGATGCTTGGTAAATGCAGCCTTTGAGAGTCCATACAGAAACTGAACAATTTAAGATACTGACAATAGCTGCATGGTGTATCTAAATGGAAGTCTGTTTGAGTCATGCCTCAGATCCTCAGCATTCATGCAAAATACATTTGTCAATTTTTGATTAGATCGATTTTCTCAGGTCTTGCAGTGTTGTTATTTCTGTAAGATTCAGCTATTTCCTAGTATTGTATCTTTCTATTTCTTTCTTTACACATATCTGAGAGTTTTGGAGTTCACAGTTAATGTGCATGATTTAATGTGTGGATTGTACCAACAAGAAGTATTTTCTATGGAAGAAGTTTTAACATTGGCTAACGTTTTGCCTAGATTACACAGCAATTGACTTTACATATATTCAGTCCCATTGGCAAAGGATTCTGTTTCAGAGACAAGAATGTCAGGGAATCCTTTCTCATCAGATACTGTCTAGCATCCTTCCATTGTGAACTGTTATACAGTAAAATAGCCTAGCATTTGCATTAAACTTTTTTACTTGTAGGGAATCTCACTAGGAAGGTTGTCCTCAGTGTACTGCTGTTCCTGTTCTTCCCGGTTGAGTGAGAGGCCTCACGCATCATCAAATAATCAACTCATTTTGTTGGTAGGAAAATGGGACTGATGGCAGTTTGGAGACACCTGGACCTACTAAAATCTCTCACAAAAAAATCTTAAAGCCATTGGGCTCAACTATTACTCCTACAAGCATACCTTCACTCTTGTCCATCCATCACATGTTTTAAACACATATTATCTTTCTTCTCACGCACCAAGCATCCTTCTAAAAACATCTAACCTACTTATTTCATCTACTTCCTGGCTTAGCTTATTCGCATCCTACAAATTATGTGATCAGCAAATATCTCCTTGTACCCCTGTAGGTTTATTGGTAACTATCTTGTACTTATGGTCCCATATTTGCTTTTCCCCACTTAGAAACATTATTTCCATCTTACCTGCCCAATTCACTCATAATTTTAAAGAGCTTAAATTCTAATTGAAATAAAATTAGAAAAATAAACAGATCAGGTAGTATCTGTGGAGAAAAAAGCAGAGATCTCATTCATAATGATCTTCCATCATCATCGTTATGTGCTATGTCGTATGACATGGCTGATCATAGTCTTAGACCATGATTGTTCTTGGCAAATTTTTCTACAAAAGTGGTTTGCCGTTGCCTTCTTCTGGGCAGTGTCTTTTACAAGACAGATGACCCCAGCTATTATCAATATGCTTCACAGATTGTCTGCCTGGCATCAGTGATTGCATAACCAGGACTTGTGATATGCACCAGCTGCTCATATGACCATCCACCACCTGCTCCCATTGGCTTCATGTGACCCTGATTGGAGGGCCAAGCAGTTGCTCACCTTGCCCAAGGGTGACCTGCAGGCTAGTGGAGGTAGGGACGTAGCTCCACCTCATCACACATCAGTACTAGAAATTGTAAAAAAAAGTTTCAAGATGTAGAGAAGCAGTGGAGGGTTAGAGAAGAAAAGACTTAATGACATGACGCAATGACATATTCATTGAGAGACTCAATGACACAAGATGTGGTAATACTGGTTGCCAGAAGTTAGTGAAGGGTTTTAAAATCAGGAGTGATCTACATAGGGATCTAGAGGTTTTTAGCACAGAGAGTGAAGTATGTGAGTAGGGAGAGAGAGCAAAGGAAACATGGAGGCATGAAATACAAATCACTGCAGATGCTGGAAATCTGAAATGAAACTTCTTGAAAAAATATCCAAGTGATCAACAGAACAGCTGTAGAGAGAGGAGGGAAGTAAACATATTTTAAGCATATAGAACTGACCAAATATGTATGATGCAACTGGAAGTGCAAATATCTGAATTTGTTGAATTGTAAGGTGAATCTTGAGGAGTGTATGGTGTCTAGTTGCAAAATGAGATGCTGTTCCATTGTGCTTTGCTCAAATAATGTAGGAGGAAAAAGGCAAAGTTTTGGAAGTGGATTCAAGAATGTAAATTAGAGTCAATTAGAGTGGCTCATGCAGATGGAGTTGGTGTTCTGCAAGGTGGTCACCCAATTTATGCTGGGTTTCCCCAATCAAGTTAGATTGGGTGACCACCTTGTAGAATACACTATTTTGTCTGCAAGAGTCACTCCAGGCTTCCAACGGACCCTCATTTCCATTCTTGAATCCATTTCCACTTTCACCACTCTGTCTTTGACCTCCTACATTGTATCAGCAAAGCACAATGGGAGAGCATCTCATCTTGTAACTTGGCACCATACAGTCCTCAGGATTTGAGGAGAAATCACATTGTAACAACTAAATATAATATCCTAAATTGAAAGAGGCAAAGACAATCAATACTTCACTTGGAATTAGTGTTGGATCCCAAATGGTGGAAGAGGTCCACAAACTGGGGACTCAAGCATTTGTTCTACGCATAATAGAGATTGATTTTGCTGAACATTTCTGTTAAGCACACAAAGGTGGCCCTGAGCTTCCAGCTGCTTGTCATTTTAAATCATTCCACTCCCACTGTGAATTTTCTATTTTTGCCCTCAATCATTGCTCTAACAAGACCCAATATAAGCTCAAAAACAATATTTCATTTTTGGATTAGACACATTACAGTTCTCAGAACTCATGACTGAATCAACAATTTCAATGAGCAGTATTTCAGATGTGTATCAGAATTGGCTGTTCTGACATCAGGTCACCATTGTGTAACCTTTACTCCATTTTGTCTCTCCAAAGATGCTGCCAGACCAGCTGAGTACTTCCAGCATTCTCTTTTATTTCAATTTTCCAGCCACTTAAGCTCTGTATTTTACATTTCCTTGTTCTCTTTTCTCTCATTCATCTCCACACAGATCATCTGTGATCAATAGGAAAGCACCAGCTTCTTTCAGCACCACATCCTTTTGTAGAAATTCCTTTTGTTAGCTCCACCCCACCCTCTTTTTCTTCAAATTAAAATGTGTTTGATTTCTAACTTTTTCTCCTTATGATAAAAATTTAATTCTATTTTTTTAACATATACGCTGCCTGCTGTAAGAATTTTAATGATTTTCTGGCTTTACTTCATATTTTTGCAGACCTCTATAGTCGCCACTTTCTTTAATCTTTCCCTGTATGTACAATTTCTTGGTTTTGTGAGACTGCAACCATTCAACCAGTGAGCTTTTAACCTTGGGTTGATTGGCTCAGGTCACACTGAAATACCAACAGTATAGGAAATAAGTGGCCTTCTCCTATAGCTGAAGTAACCAGAGCTCAGGGGAAACAATGACAATAATTAACGGATCTCTGTGAGGCAGTATATATGTAAGTCCATAAGATCGAAAGTGTAGAAAGCTCTCGTCTCTCACACACACACACACACACACACACACACTTGAATGCACATGCGCGCGCACACACACGCACACACACACACACATATTCTCAATACCTTTTGTGAGTTTGAAAATGCCATATTGCATACATTATTTGAATAGTAATAAAACAAATTCCAGTTTCTGAACAATTCTGTAGATAACCTTAAATCTGCATATTTCAAAGGGTGTAAAAAGAAGTGTGGTTAAAGAAAAATGTATGTTGAAAAGAAACATCCATTTAAACATTCAAAGTGGTTATGCTTGCAGAGAAAATACTCTACGTGCATTTTCTGCTGTCCTCTCAGAAATTACAAATCTGTGAGTGCTGAAAAGGTACAGTTTTTTTATTATGGTTTGTGTTATTATTTCTTCTGCCACTGTATTACTTCTGTTGACATTTGCAGGGTTATGGTTGTGTCTTGAATAAAAAGGGAAACTGATAAAGAGCTTTTCCCTAATCTTCAACACACATACACAATATCCAAGTGATTCAATAGAAATCACTATGTTGCATGGATAATAGATATCGCTTATTGAGACACTTAATTTAGTTTATGAGAAATTTTATTCACATCCAAATTGTTTTAACTATGCCTTCAGCAGGATTTGAAACTAGAAGGATTTCCTATCCAATTAGTGGGATATCTGAACCAGGTTCCCAAAGATGAAGTATTATTCTGCATTTTATTTAAAAGAAAAATACTGCTTAAGTATCCGGTTTGGAATGAGATTGAGAATTACAATGATGAGTATTGTCAATGAAGATTAATGGGATGAGTCCTGTGACAACTGAATGCCCTGACAACTGGATGAGAATAATTAATGTAGAGTGCAATGGCACATACTCCAAACTTTCATTTAGCTTATTCTTTTTAGGGAAGGGAAAATTTACAAATTGTAATTCACGGGGCTAATAAGGTTCGGTATTATTTATAATGGAATCTGTTGTACTTGGTTGATTAGCCATCTCACATTTTATTTCATGTTTGCTTTGGTTCTTGGAAAAAGCTGAATTTCCAAATGACTTTGGGACATTTTCTTATATTTGGATTTTTTCCTATAGTTTATAAATTTGATTTATTTTGCTAGAGAGATGGCCAATGAATATAAACTATATCTTGTAAATTCAGATGAGAAAAGAAATGTTGCTAATTACTTATCAATTTGTAACATGAGAACTGTCCAATAAATAGCATTTCCAAAAACATCTTCTGTACAATATTATTTCAGTTTGTCTATTCACATATTTATTTCACTTAATAAGCATGGGGCCGTAATCATCAGATTTGCTGACGTTTTCTGTATCAAAAATGTGTGTTATTAGGGGTAATCTTTGGATCTCCTATTCATCCAAGTACTTGCATTTATAGAGTACCTGCAATAAGTTCAGTCTTAGAAGAGTTTGTGGAATCCAGTGAAGTAGTTTGCAGCATATTAACTGTATTATTGCAGACAGCAACCAAAATTGGGCTCAATAAACTTCTGAAAACAGCTGAGTATAATGGAAAGATCATCTGTTATGGTGATGTTGTTGAGGGGTAAGTATTGGCGAAAACATTTTTTGAAACTGTGCCTTAGGTGGGAGAGTGGAAGGAGTACAAGCTAGAAGGTGATAAGTGTAGCCAGGTGGGTGGGGATGAAGGTGATAGGTGAAAAAGGTGAAGGGCTGGAGGAGAAGAAATCTGATAGGAGAGAAGAGTGGACCATGAAAGAAAAGGAAGGAGGAGAGGCACCACGGGGAGGTGATAGACAGATGAGGAGAAGAGACGAGGTAAGAGTGGAGCCAAAGTGGGTAATGAAAGATGGGAGGAGAGGGGAAAATACTGTAAGTTAGAGAAATCAATGTGCAGACCACCAGGTTGGGGGCTAACCAATTTGGAGGCTCCTGCAAATTTAGAGTGACCTCATTTTAGCAGTAGAGGAGGTCATGGATCAACATGTTGGAATGGGAATGGGGGTTGGAATTAAAATGTTTGGCCATGGGGAAATCCTACTTCTTGTAGACGGAGTGAAAGTGCTCAACAAAGCAGTCTATCTTGGGCCTCGCCAATGTAGAGGAGGCCGTATCAAGAACATTAGACAACCTCAACAAATGGTATGAAAAAGAGCTGAAGATGCAAGAACCTGAAATCAAAACGGACAATATGGAAACAGCAGGTTAAGCAGCATCTGTAGAAAGATAATTGGTAGATGTTTCAAGTTGATCTGAAACGTGAACTCTGCTCGTCTTTCAACAGATGCTGCCTAACCTGCTGAGTGTTTTCAACAGTTTAATGTTTTTTTTAGATCTGCAGGGATCAGTGCTGGGGCCTCAGCCATTCACAGTACATATCAATGATCTGGATGAGGAATTGGAGTGTAATGTTTCTAAGTTCGCCAATGATAAGAAATGGACTGAGGATGCAAAGAAGCTTCAGGGCAAGTACAGTATATGACAGAAGCAGTTTAATGTCGATAAATGTGAAATTTTCCACATAGGTAGGGGAGAAAAAGGAAAGGTAAGCATTATTCATGATGATTGATTTGGCGATACGGCTATTCAATTGGACCTGGGTATCCAAGTTACTGAAAGTAAGCTTGGAACTACAGCAAGTAGTTAGGAAGGCAAATGATACATTGTTTTTCATAGCCAGAAGAACATTATTGCCATGATACTGGACCATGGTAACACCACACTTGAAGTACTAAGAGTACTGATGAAGGGTCTTGGCCCAAAGTGTTGACTGTTTACTCTTTTCCATAGATGCTGCCTAGCCTACTGAGTTCCTCCAGCATTTTGTGTGTGTTGCTTGAACTACTAAGTGTAAATTTGATCTCCTTACCTAATAAAAGATATACTTGCCTTTGAAACAGAGCAGCAGAAGCTCTACAACTGATTCATGGGTTGGCTGGACTGTTGTGTGAGGCAAGAATAGGTCAACCAGGCATGCTTTCAGGATGAGAGGAGATCATGTTGAAAAGTGCAAAATTCTAACACAGTACCAGAGAATATTTTCCTGACGGGCTGTCAAAGTCATAGGATATTGAGAAGATGCTTAGGACTGAGAAGAGGAGAAATCCCTCACTTGGGATGGTTACACTGTAAGATTTTCTGTCACAGATGGTAGAGGTCAAGTTATGGAATGTGTTTAAGGAGGAGGTGGATCAATCTCTGAACATGAAGCATCAATGGATGTTTGAAGAGGCCATGATTATGGTAGTGACCTGGGGGAATTTCAATGAAGTAGAAGGGCTGAAAGTCCTGCTCCTCCCCCATTTTCAGTGCTTCCATGTTTCCTTCCCTCCTGATTCAGGTACCAAAAATGATGATGGAAATTTTGCTAAGAACTGATCAGTGTTACAGGAATGAATGTGATGCAAGAAAATCCATCAGGCCAGAGCTGTGAGTCACTGATGGGCATCCTGTCCCACACGGTTCCTGTGAGTTTCCAAAAGAGAAGAAAAATGTGATCGGTTTGTGTTTCTGTGCAATATTTTGCATTTTTAGAGGTAATCGTTTTGGTTGTTTTGGTAGCCATGTAAGAAAATGGACCACTTCCAACCTTTAGGACAGCTTGCCATTTATATGCCTTGATGCTATAAACAATAATTTTTCTCTGTTGCCTGATCATGTGGCTCATTTGCGACCTTGCAATGCAATTAAACGTTTTGTGCTTCCCACACCAACCAGTTATGATCTGCCTGAATGAATTATACAACCAGTTTAATGACAATTTGTACGGTTAATGATATTACTTTGCATTTACCGTAAAAAAAAAAGCTGTTGAAATGTTCCAAGCTCATTGCTTAAAGGACAGAAATGGTCAGCAGAGAGAGCCAAGTCTATGGCCTAATGCAGTTCGGCTGCAATCATGCTTGTAGATGAAGGCTGAATGCATTAACTCACTGTGCACCTATACCTCTTGCTGCTCTGGATGCATTGGCTCGGTGACAGGGAGTGCATTGCAGTAAGATGCTACTCAAACTGAGGGACATGTCTTGTAGAAACCTCAGTTGTGCTGAAGGGTTGACGGGGCAACAGACATTTTGGGGAACGAAGGTATGCCAACCAGGATAACATACACATGCAATATGATTGAGGAACTCGGCAGGTCAGGCAGCATCTGTAGAAAGGAATAAACAATCAACGTTTCAGGCTGAGACCCTTCATCAGGACTGGAAACAAAAGGGGAAGAAGCCAGTAGTACATTCATATACTGGAAATCACACTAAACTTGAATCTTGAGAAGTCTCTTCGCTCAGGATGGTTACACTGCAAGATTTTCTACCACAGGAGAGAGTAGAGGTCAACGTACTGGATGTGTTTAAGGAGGAGGTGGATCAATCTCTGGACACAAGAAGCATCAAGGGATGTGATGCTTCCATAAAGGTGAGGAGCAGAGGAGTACAAAATGACAGCTAATAGGTGAGAGGGAAGGTGGGAACGTGGGTGAGAAAGTTGAAGAAGCTGGGAGTTGCTAGGTGGAAGAGGTGAAGTGCTGAATAGGAGAGGACAGCTGATTATGGGAGAAAGGGAAGGAGAAGAAGAACCAGAGGGAATTGATAGGCAGGTGAGGAGAAGGGGCAAGAGGTGAGCCAGAATGTGGAATGGAAAAATAGAGAAGGAGGAAGGGGGAGAAATTAACACTTGGAGAAATCAATGTCACTGGAAATAGGTTGGTGGCTGCCCTGATGGAATAATGAATTTGGCCTCATCGCAGCAGTAGAGGAGGCCGTGGACCATGTCCGAATGAGAATGAGAAGATGAATTGAAATGGATAGCCAGCTGTTAATCCTGCCAACCAGTCGCCAGGTTCAAGGCTAGTGCAGGGTGCTTGGAACAACCAGAGGTCTCAGCTCCCCTTAGTCCATTGCTGCAGTCAGCGAGGCATAGAGAGGGGATCTAGTGGTTGACACTAGATAAAGGATCAGGTTTGTGGTATGGCTTCACATGAGGTGTGTGACTGAAAAGGATAGGACCTGTGTTGTGAATTGGAAGGTTGGGGGTAAGGAGAATCAGGCCTGTACTTAGTCCATGCCAGGGTGGGAGAGCTCCTGGCTATTTTGTGGTGGGAGATGGAATGAGAGGGATTGGGCCTGTGTTTGGAGAGGTTGGGGCGGGTGGTAAGGATTGGCAGACATCCCACCTCTCCTGGAAGTTTTGGGAGTCTCCTGCATATTGATGGCGGCTCCCTGATGCCTGCAAATTATATACAATATCCCGGAAACCGATTTTTCCAGAGTGAGTGAGAGCAAGAGAGCGAGAGAGCGCACCATGGCAGTGTTCCAAAAAAAAAGAAAATATAAAACGTACTTCACCCTAGACTACATTAAAGTGTACTCCTGCCTAATAGGGGTCAAAAATAATGACAGTGTTGCTCGCTACACTGTTTGCAACAGTGACTTTTCTATTGCCCTTGGTGGGTTAAAATGTAAAAGACATGTTGAGGTGAGTTTAATAGGTGTTATTCGTTCATTAGCATAGCTAACGTTACTTAAACTAGCTGGCTAGCTGCTAAGGAGCTACTCTGTTACAGACATCCCACCTCTCCCGGAAATTAGAGTTCCGGGAGTCTCCCACAAATCGATGGTGCTACCTCCCTTAAATGAGTTTTGCAGGGTGAGATGTCTGGGCTGGGGTGAAGAGGGACCAGGTGTGTGCAGTAGTTGTGATGGCAGGGAAAGAGATCAGACCTCTGGCTGGGAAGGGGATGAGAAGGATCAGACCTGCGTTGTGGCTCGGGGCGGATAAAGCGAGGAGTATTGTGGCAGCAGCACGTACACAGTGCTGGAGGAGCTCAGCAGGCCAGGCAGCATCTACGGAAAGAAGTACAGTCAACCTTTCGGGCTGAGACCCGCGACTGGACTTTTTTCCAAAGATGCGGAGTTCCTCCAGAAGTTTGTGTGTGTGTTCCTCTGATTTCCAGCATCTGCAGATTCTCTCTTGTTTGTGCCGTGGAGGAGACTAGGTGGGGTAGAAGAAGCGGGTCAAGTGCTTCAGATCAAGCTGGGGGGAGAAATGTGGCAGCTGGTGATAGTAGAAGTTTCCATGATCAGTGGCGGTAAAGGATTTGCAGTTCAAGGCCTCCAGAGTTAGGCCTGGTACAAATAAAGTGGGGGAGGGCGAGGGGACGGGAGGGCGAGGGGACAGGAGGGATAGAGTCTGGGTTTCAGAGTACTAGCAGTGAGTATGGTGGTTGGAGGGTAGAATAATGAAAAATAAGTCAAAGACTTATCTCCCAAGGACCCTAATTTAAAGAAACACTAGTTGTCTGGGAAGCATTCACTAATGGTCACTGTCTGGCCAAAGTAATGTATTGCCCTGCACAATGCCACAAAGGCTTGGTGCACAGAAAATAATGGCATCCTGTAAATCTGTGGCAATGTGATCCCATCAGGAATACAAGGATTACTCCTGCCCAAAATTGCCCTGTTGAATGGTCAGTGTAATATGAAATAACCTGAACTTGATTATAATTGAGTTTTGCTCTGTGATAAATTATTAGTTCTGTTGCAAAATAGTTAAAAATAATGTGATTGAAATTCTAGGTCCTGTGTCTTAAAATACTGTTTAATGCTTATTAAAAGTCAGGTTGTGGCAAGCAGAAAGATTGCTGATTTAATGCAGATGACTTAGAAAGTCTTAAAAAAGGTTAATATCACAGTGTGCCACGGAGATTGCCATGATGAGTGGAGCTATTCAAAAGCAGGTCCCTGCTGGCACCATCTTAATGCTCCACTTCCTCCAGCTCATCCGACTAAAGGAGCACCACCAGAAAATTGATGAGGCTTTCCCAGACTGATATAGTTAAACAATTTATGTTAAAAGAATGAATTGCACGTTGAGTCAGTAATGAGGAAGACAAATGGAATGTTAGCATTCGTTTCGAGAGGGTTAGAATATAGCAGCAAGGATATAATGTTGAGGCTTTATAAAAGATGCCCCACTTGGAGTATTGTGAGCAGTCTGTGGGCCCCTTTTCTCAGAAAAGTGTTGACTTTGGAGAGGGTTCAAAGGAGGTTCACAAAAATGATTTCAGGATTGAATGGTGTGTCGTATGAGGAGTATTTGATGGCTCTGGGCCTCTACTCACTGGAATTCAGAAGAATGGGGGGTGACCTCATTGAAACCTATCGAATGTTGAAAGGCCTCAATAGAGTGGATGTGGAGAGCATGTTTCCTGTGGTGGAGGAAGTCTAAGAACAGAGAATCCAACCTCAGGATAGAGGGGTGTCCTTTTAGAATCAAGATGAGGAGGAATTTCTATAGCCAGAGAGTGGTGAATCTGTGGAACTTGTTGCTGTGGAGGCCAGGTTATTGGGAATAGTTAAGTCAGAGGTTGATAGGTTCTTGATTAGTCACGGCATAAGGGGAGAAGGCAGAAGATGGGGCTGAGAGGGAAGCTGGACCAGCCACGATGAAATGGCGGAGCAGACTCAATGGTCCAAATGGCCTAGTTGGCTCCTATATCTTATGGTCTTAATTATGAAGAAAAAATCAAAAAAATGTGTCTTTGAAAGAAAACCGTAATATCTGTGTGTATTTCCTCTAGTTATTATTATCAGCAAGTAAACTGCTTTAAGAAACCCTTTACATTCAAGTGAAGGGTCTCGTCCCAAAATGTTGATTCCTTATTCCTTTCCACAGATGCTGCCTGACCGTCAGCATTTAGTCTGTGTTGCTTTCCATTCAAGTGGATGTTCTTACACTTCAGTTATAAAGGGAAAGAATGCAGTCCCATTTTAATTGTCACATGTGGTGTAGGAATAATAACATAGTTTATGGCTCTTCTTTAAACAAATGATTCAAAATCCAGAGTTTAGCTACAAACAATATCCTTTTCAAAGATTTACTGTACATGCATGTTGTTAACTTTCACTATTTTGTTGATTTTTTTTGCTGACATGTTGTACATCACTATCTCCATTCACTTGTTATTGTTGACAGATGACTTGCAGAGAATTAACCAAGTCTTTCTTTCCTTTGTGTTCATAATACTCCTAAAATTGGCAGTCATCTCTTAATAGTTTATTTTTTGGGCTCCAACCTTTCAGCACAGCTCTCATGACACAGGTTTTCATCAGGAAACATATTGTCTGAAGCAGTATTTTAACAGGATATTGAAGCAGCATGCAGAAAATATCCTGTCAATACAAGACAGATGCCACTGACAATGATTTACTTTATATAGCAGCTTAAACATAGCAAAATATCACAAGAAGCTTCACAGGTATGCAAATCACACAAATATTGACATTGATTCAAAGGAGGGAAATTAGAACAGGTGACTAAACATTTGTTTTTTTTTAGTTAGATTCCAAGGAGCATCATTAATGAGAAGCAAAGGAGTAATTTCTTTAGCAATAGGACCATGAGTCTATGGAAGCAGCTGTGGTGGCCAAGTCAGAGGGTTTACTTAAAGTCGAGGTTCAAAAGTGCGTGAATAATAAGAGTGTCAAAGGTTACAGGAAGAAGGCAGGAGAATGGGGTTGAGAGAGATAATAAATTAGCCATGATGGAATGGCGGAGCAGACTCAAAGGCCCGAATGGCCTAATTCTGTTCCTATGTCTTATGGCCAAAGGCAGGAGAACTTCCAGGATGTAATCTAAGAATTTTGACCTTGGCCTCTGAAGTCAGTCAATACTGTCAGGGATGGGGAAAGGAGAGCCGAGGATTCTGGAGGGCCCAGAGACAAGTCACAAAAGGATTTGAAAATGGCAAAGAGAATTTTAAAATTTGAAAGTTTACTGATGGAGCTGGGACTACCGTATTCTTTAAGACCATAAAGAAATTCCTTGTCATCTGAGTTCTAAAGGGATGTCCTTCTTTTCTGAGGCTGTGCCCTCTGGTCCTAGACTGCTCCACTATAGGAAACATTCTCTCCACATCGACTCCAATTAGCTCTTTTCTTAGATAAGGGGCCCAGCATTACACCCTTGCTTCAATATTGTAGTCTTCTCAAACTCACGGGAATTCAGGGTGAATGGAGCAGAGCTTACAAATGGACTGCTGACTTATGGATGCTCATTTTCTGATAGCAGGAAGATCGTTGGCCAGATTTGGGACTACTGAGATGGTCAAAACAATGGATGAAACAAAAGTTTTGATAACATTTTTACCTGAGGAAGGTGCAGGGACAGGTGATACCACAGAGGCAGAAGCCTATGCAGTGGGGATGATATGGGATCACAGCTCTGCCTGGGTTCATACAGGATGGGAACCAACAGGCTGAGGTTGAGACGTCATCATTGCTGGTGGGATGAAGTCTGGTGTCTACGACGTGACAGCTAACGATGATGCTGAAGAGCAGAATGCAAATGAGAAATAATGCCAAACCCGATTAAGCAAATCTAAAATGCATCTCAAGAATGTCTGGCTATAACTTGAAATGAATTATTTTCCTCAGGCTACATATTTGACACATTCCATGCCTCATCTTCTAATCAATATTGATACATTGAATAGTATTTGTGGGCAATTATGATTTTCAAAGCTTGAACCTATTCTGTGAAAAGAACTTTATATTTATTTTCTTTGATGAACTTAGGTTTGAAAGAAATCTTATTGTGCTTTTTAAAACGTTGAAGCTGTAGATAATGCCATGTCTGTAGATGTTTTAAAACTGTGATCACAGAACTGGAGGGGACAAGTTCAAATCCGCTAGGCCCCAAGCTAAATGGAGTTCAGAAGAGATTTTCTTCTTCAATTAGAACTCTATAGCATCAAAATAGCTTCATGCTGTCAATTAACTCCTTCAGAAAAGAACTGGATGAATACTATCTCATTGAGAACAGGATTGAAAGTTGCACTGGCAAGTACAGACAGAAGTGATTAAATGCTCCCTGGAATAATAGAGATTCCTGTTGTGTTGCAAGCATGAAAATTTAAGGAACAATGCTTTGAAATTTAAAATTCACAGCTGACTCTTCTCGAACAACTTGAAATATATGAACCTTTTAGAATGTAATGATGGTATCTATTATCACCTATCAATTTGATCAGCAATTTGAAGAAGGGCACCTCTTATATTTATTTTCTGAATCACCTGCAAACAGTTTAAAGTTTATTTGGTATATTGGTGCTGCATCAGTGCCTTGAGCTTTAATGCAAACATGAAGCAGAAGATCTCTGTTGCTTGTATTCTAATACCAGTTTCCATAGAAGCCCCAATTCAATCACTGACAACATCCTCCATGATGCCCTAGTACACTCATCCCTCCACACCCACCCTCCCTTCCATACCCATCCCCCTCCAGCACTATCCCCTGCCCTCGCAGCAGACGTAACGTGTCCTTACACCTCCTCCTTCCCACCATCCAAGGACCTTAACAGCCCTTCCAGGTGAGGCAAAGATTCACATACATCTTCTCCAAGCTTGTCTGCTGCACTTGCTGTTCTCTGTGTCAGTGAGACCAAGTGCAGACTCAACGATCATTTCACCAAACATCTACGCGCGGTCTGCACTGCCCATCCTAAGCTCCCAGTTGCCCCTTATTTCAACACCCCTTCCCATTTACCATCCTTGGGGTTCTCCACTGCCAGGATGAAACCCAACACAAGCAGGAAGAGCAACTCCAGGTGAGTTGCCTACAAGTCAATTTCATGAATATTGAGGTTTCAAGTTTTAGGCAACCCCCACCCTTTTTGTTTTTTACTTATTTTTCCCTCTCCTCTCCCCGTTCCACCCACCCCCACTCCCTCTTCCTCTGGTCTTCTCATTTTTGTCCCCGTCCAAGCCCATCTCACCTGTCTCTGAATCCTCATTCTTCTCGTTCTATCTACCCATATCACACACAGGTTCTTCCTTCCCCACCACCACCACTTGTCTGGTTCCAGCTATTGCTCATCTCCCTTCTCTAATGGTTCCCATTCTCAGCTCCTTCTCGAATTCCAGCTCTGGGAGCACTTTGTATTCCTGCCTCCATCAGCTGTCTCCCATCTTCGTAGTCCCCTCCTTGCATCTTGCTCCATTTTTTTGTTTTTCTCTCTCTTCCCCCCGCCCCCATTTCCTTCTATCAGTCACCTACCAATGTCTTCCAACTCCACTCGTGCTCACTTCCCCTACCTGGCACTGCCCACCTCAGTCCACCAATCACTTCAGAAACCTTTCTCACCTCTCTCCTTCTCCTCTCTGTGCTGGCAATCTCCACTCTCCACCCTAAATTCTGATAAAGGGTTTTGACACTGATACTGCTTGATCCCCTGAGTTCCTGCTGCAGATTGTTTGTTGTCCTAGATTCCAGCATCTCTTCTGTCTACATATAAGATCCTGGTGGGTTTGATAGAGTAGAGTGGAGTAGCTGTTTCCTCTTGGAGGCGAGTCTAAGTCTGGGGTCCACTGTTTAAAAATAAAGGATTGCCCTATTAAAATAGAGATGAGACAAAATTATTCACCAGAAGGCCCTGAGTTTTGGAACTGACTTCCTTAAAAGGCAATGGAAGGAAAGCCTTTGAATAATTTTAGGGCAGATGTTGATAGCTAATTGATAAACAAAGTAAGAAAGATTACCAAGAGTAGAGGGGAATGCAGAATTGATGTTAGAATCAGGTCTGTCCTGATTTTAGTAAATGGCAGAGCAATTTGAGAGGCCAAATTCAGCTTGTTTGTATATTCATGTGCACAGAAGATAGGAATACTATTGAGTTCTTATAAGATATTGAATACATGTTGATGTCAATAACAACTAAGTATTTTTAAGTGAATGGAAATTTTAGTTTGGAGGGATATTGATTTCCTACTTTTGAGAGAAACATGAAGGATCAATGAATATTTCAAATTTTGGTAACACTCAACCAGTCATTCAGCAAAATCCTGATTAAAGGTCTTCAACGTGAAGTAGTGAATCTGGGTTTTTTTTCCCCACAGATGTTCTCTGACCTGCTGAGTGAATCCAGCAATTTTTTTTTTGCTTTTAATTCAGATTTCCAGCAATCTGCTATTTTTTTTATTTTCATGAAGGTGTCATGAAAGGACCCTGGTCAGACCCCACTTGGTCAGTTCTGGTTGCTTCACCACAGGAAGGATGTGGAAGCCATAGAAAGGGTGCAGAGGAGATTTACAAGGATGTTGCCTGGATTGGGGAGCATGCCTTATGAGAATAGGTTGAGTGAACTCGGCCTTTTCTCCTTGGAGCGACGGAGGATGAGAGGTGACCTGATAGAGGTGTATAAGATGATGAGAGGCATTGATCGTGTGGATAGTCAGAGGCTTTTTCCCAGGGCTGAAATGGTTGTCACAAGAGGACACAGACTTAATGTGCTGGGGAGCAGGTACCGGGGAGATGTCAGGGGTAAGTCTTTTGCTCAGAGAGTGGTGAGCGCGTGGAATGGGCTGCCAGCAAAGTGGTGGAGGCGGATACGATAGGGTCTTTTAAGAGACTTGTGGATAAGTACATGGAGCTTAGAAAAATAAAAGGCTATTGGTGATCCTAGTAATTTCTAAGGTAGGGACGTGTTCAGCACAACTTTGTGGGCCGAAGAGCCTGTATTGTGCTGTAGGTTTTCTATTTTTCTATGTCATCACTTATTTAATGGCATTGCCAATTGTATCTCAGGCCAAGGATAAAGTAAATGCAGCAGAGAAGATATAGCCAAGATGGAACTGTGGCTCTTAGTGTCTTGACCAAGCATGAAATAGTGTAAAGCATTATACAGATACAAGATTCCTTGTTATTCCAACATTTTGTGTATATATTCAGGATGAACAGTGAATTATTAACCACAAATGTACATTAGTTTTGTGGTCAAAATGTTTGTGCTAATTAGGTTTAGGGATATAGACCTTTGTAAATACAAAATCTTGTAAACCAATTAGAAGAAGATCAATACACTTCAGGGCACAACAGTTTAAATTCATTCTGACAGGTTTAAGTGGAGATTTCGCTTTACTATTAAAAGAGATATCTGGACTGAATAAGTAAATAATACTGCTAAAGCCATTCTTTTTGGTTGATTATTGGCTGACAATGAGGAAAAGAAAAGTCCCAAATCTTAATGTAGGGAATATTAAGTTCCATTTTTTAAAATCTGTAATCCCTATTTTCTATTTTTTTTCACGAAGCCAGTGCATGTGGTACCTCTCCCGGCTGGAAGTTAGTGTTGGTTGAGATTTTTTAATTTGAACTTAATAATATAATTCATGGAGAAGTAAAACACTTACAATGTGACAACCTTGGCAAGCATCAACATGACTTCATGTAGATAAAACAGCCTCCCACTTGTCTGAACGAAACACTTTATCTGTAGCCTCGGAAGAACATCTGCTACAATGCCAGTGTGGCAGTTTTATTTCTCACATCAAACAGCCCGAAGACCTTGAAATGCGTGCAGTATTGTGATTGCATTGTGCTGTGCACTTGCACCCACCGAGTCCTCGATTGAGGGTGTCCAAATCAATCCTTGTCTGGCCTACATTTGGGAGAGGAGATTCACAAACTTTCAGTCTAGAGCTGCACTTGAGTCCTTCAGATCAAAAACAATAATGTTCCACACTTTATCAGCCACTTTCAACTTTTATCTTGTTACCACACTTGAAATACTTCAGCGATTTTAAGCCGTTATCACAATCACAAAGATGAGTTGTTTGACACGTTGATTTATATTCCCAGTAAGTTCCCATCAGCAAATAAAACAATGAAAATGTTAAGACACAGAAGCAGGGAATTTGGCCCATTGAGCCCATACCAGCTCTTTATTGGGCAATCCAGTCAGCCCTGTTCCCACACTCTTTCCTTGCAGCTCTTCAAATCATTCACTCTCAAGTGCCTATATGATTCCCTTTCAAAATAAAAATGCCCTGTAGATCAGTCAGCCTCAGTGGAGAGAGAGAGATATGGTTAATTTCTCAACATAACTTTCCATCATCTTTTTTGAAACACCAAATTAACTCTTTACACCAACACTTTAAACTGCAAAGTCTAGATTAAAAAACACACACTCTATGTAAGATTTTTCCTCCCCCACACATCTCCAATGTGTCTGCTGTTCATCATCCATCACTCTAATGCTATCAAAACTATAAGAAAGTTATACATAAACAAGAAATTCTACAGATGCTGGAAATCCAGAGAGACGCACACAAAATGCTAGAAGAACTCAGCAGGTCAGGCAGCATCTATGGAAAAGAATAGATTTGACGTTTTGGGCCGAGACCCTTCATCAGGATGGGAGAGGAAGGGGGAAGAAGGTGGGAGGAGAGAAAGGATTACAGGCTGGCAGTTGATGAAGAAGCTCAGTGAGGGGGGGAGGGAATGAAGTAGGAAACTGGGAGGTGATAGATAGAAAAGGTAAAAGACTGCTGAAGAAAGAATCTGATAGGAGTGAGGAATCTGACCTGCTGAGGTGATAACAAAGTTATGCACCTCTCTTAATTAGATCGCCCTTTAATCTGAGCTCTGATGGGAATGGACCGGGAAAACATTTGCAGTAACCCAGGCCCTGGCACACAACCGCGACAGATGGAACAGACCGGTGCAAAGATTGTCATGATGGCGCCTCGACGACTGCACCAGGAGTGAAGGGCACAAGAAGAAGATGAACATGATATGCACATGGTAAAAGAAGAAATACATGATATGCACCATTAAGATGTAAGTTCATGAAGTTTTAAATATTTATGGTGGACTAGCACAAATAAATCATCAAAATTGTAAGCTTT
The DNA here is from genome assembly GCF_048418815.1 of Hemitrygon akajei. NCBI lineage: Eukaryota > Metazoa > Chordata > Chondrichthyes > Myliobatiformes > Dasyatidae > Hemitrygon > Hemitrygon akajei. The sequence continues at coordinate 20,796,619 of NC_133125.1, read as the reverse complement.
GCTGCAAGTCATTTTATAGTGTACAATGTCGAAAATTTCAGCTTTGCTTTGACATTGATTTTGGGGGTTGGCATCAGGTAAATTCTTACCACTGATGTCTGTTGCTGAAAGGTATCAACGTCTTGCTTGTCTTCCAATACATTTAACTACTGATTGATTGTTGATTTCAGTTAATACTATTAAAGACATGTCATGCCACTTGCCACACTGATTCAACACAGCCTTTGCAAGATAGGTGAGCAATCAATATTAAATCCATCCTCTTTTTCCTCGCCCAGTCTATTTTCTCAGCATTTCAAAGTTGTATTGATCTCGAGTTTCATTATAATCACCACCAAAGAATCATTGCCCTATCAGGATACACAATGCCTAAGATTTACAACTCTCTGAGTGAAGATTTCTCTTTTCTCTTAGGGACGGCACAGCGGCACAGCGGTTAGCGTAATGCTAATACAGCACCAGACTCAATTCCACCACCACCTGCAAGGAGTTTGTACGTACACCCCGTGACTGTGTAGGTTTCCTCCCACCTTCAATTCCATCTCCACCTCAGTTCATCTTCTGCAGCAATCCTCATCCAGCCTCTTTTAAGTTTAAAACTTGTCTCTTCAGATAGATTCCTGGTCAATAGAATCACTCAATTCTCTGCGACCTTCAAGCTGTCCGAAGTGGTGCCGACTCTTCCCAAGTTCCAAGTCTCACTGATGCCCCAGTTCACACTGACCCACCTTAGTTCCCAGTTAAGCAGCACCTTAATATTAAATTCTGCACCTCCCTTTCTCATCCCGTTTTGCTCTTCCCCCCACTGTCTTTCACATCTCCTTGCGCACTACATGCCTCTAAAATACAGCGGTTGTGTTTCTCCGATTGTGGTGTCATGCACATTGTGAACTTTGTTGCTAAAAGCCCTGAGCTCTGGAATTCCTTCTCTAAACCCATGGATTGTTTGGTTATCCTCCTTTCAGGTATTCTTTGAAACCTACCTTTTACCAAATTTCTGGTTGACTGCCCTTAAACCCTCATATTGCTTGAAGGGAAAGTTTGCCTTTAACAATAAATGATGCTACGTTTATACTGCTGCACAAAGAGAGGCTGTTCTTGCAATGGCGTTCAATAAGCTGGACTCTGCAAAGTACACAGAGAGTCAACAATACAGCAACCATGGCAACGTTTTCACACCTAAATAGTAAAATTTAATTCTAATAATGGACCCATCTTCTTTGTAATGGAGAATTGAAGACACTGATTGAAGGATTTGACCTGTCTGTCCTCAATTCTCCAGAGCTGTGCAAATGGTCATCCATTATAATGTAAATGATTACAGATGATAGTACTACCTATTTGAGTGTCTATTTGTTACACTCATAATATTACTGCATTTATTACCTCATCTATCACCTAGGCAGTTTGTGCGGCATCTGAAGCATGTTGCCAGGATCCTGCTTTATTGATTCAAACTGTATTTAGTATTAGATAATAATGGATCCTGTCTACTCAGTTTATAATCACGTTCATCAAAAAAGGGTTAGCTCTCTTAGATAAGCGGTGCATAAATTTTTAAATGGTGGTGGAATGATGTTTTAAAATGATTAAGGAATTGTTGATTCTAGAAGAGGCATATTTGATCCCTCAGTATTGTGCCTTCTCCCCATACAATCAGAAAGTGTATGCTGCTTCAGTTTGGTGAGATGAAATATTGTGATCACTCTCATTGTAAGGGGAAGGTTCAAAGGAAGGTTTTTTTAAAATATATTATTAATGAAAGTGTAGAAATGTGTGATGGTTGTGTGGTCAAACTATTTTTATTCTTCTACTAGAAAACATCCAAATAAACAAACTCCCTCTGATCTAAGTCACCAGTTATTGATTTCATCCACTAGATAAGATTGCCATGGATATAAAGGGATTTTCATGCTTTGAAAATATGCCAAATAATATGAGAAAGCACCAGAGTGTATTGAAAATGTCTTACTTTGTCTATTTTGTTTTAATTTTCGACTACATTTTTCATAAAAAAGTGTTTTTCTTCCCATTTCTTCTGGGAGTGTATAGTCATATTGAAACCGTACCAGCAGTCGTCCCTCAGAGAAACCAAACAGAGCGTGTCACTCACTAAGCTTGACCACGAGGGTCCCATCTCCTCTCGCCTTCAAGGCATGCGCCATTTTGTCCGCACGTGTAGCTGAACATCTAGGCTTACATCCTTCCATCATATACCACAATAAATAAAACACTATGTAATAGTAACTTTCTCAAGACACCCAGCTAAAATCCGTCAAGCAATGAAAATTAAAATGGTTTGTGATCACCACAGACAAATGGCCTCTATTTGAGACTGTACAGTGATTCCATCATCAAAGATGTCATTATAAGATCAAAAGAACTCTACTTAAGAGCTGTAGAGTACAATTACTGTACAAATAATTAAAATTAACTTGTCTATTTAGAATCATAGTCATACAGCATAGAAACAGGCCCTACAGCCTAATAGGTCCAAGGTAAGTGCAACACCTTGCACCTATATGAGATAATTCCAAAAACTTAATTTTACATAAAATTCAGTGGCTATATTCCTCCCACTGAGAGAGGAAATATTATTGCTTATAGTAATCAGATAAAGCATTCACATAATATCCATGTACCTTTCTCCGAAGATTCTCACATGTAGTGTCATTGGATTCAGCGAGTGTCAGTAAAAGAGTCATTTATTCGGTATATCCAGGTGGTGACATTTGATGAAATGTTCAAGATGTTATTGGGAGGCTCTTTAGCCAATTGCTATTTTCCTATAACTGGTGCCAGCAGCACTAAGACCAACTGTAGCACCATTGCTTCAGCTGAGGTCAGTTAACTTAGTGCCAACTGGGAATTAAAACTCCTGCATGCGACTGGGACAGTAGCATATTTAGGATTATAAATATGTTATCTAAATGTTAGACTATCTTCAATGGATTAGACTGTCTGTTGTTCCTGTGCGTTTTTTTTTAATGGGATTTTTATTTATTCATTGCCAAATTGTCAGGAAAGGAAACCTTCTAGGATTCTAATATTTTGGAAGTAGAGTAACTGGGATTCTTTCTCTGTAAACATTACCCCATGAACATTTCACCCTGCCTGTATATTTCTTACTTGGCACTTAACCTGCTCAACCAAACCCCTGTCCTCATTGATTGCCATAGGTTTCCTTATCTCCCAGTGCAATAATTTCAAACTCCTTGTCTGATTTACAACTCTCTGAAACCTCAACCATCCCTGTGATCAAGTCTTGTTCTCTGATCTTTCACCTCTGATCTTCATCACATTTGGCAGCAAGGCCTTCCAGCTATCTTGCCTGTGCACAGATCTCTTCCTAAATCTTTCCACAGTCAAACACTTCCCTGAGATCAATATTTCAACCAATTCCTCCTTCTCGTTGCCACGGCATTCCTTTCATTCTCAAGATCAGTATCTGATGATTCCCTGGAAATCATTATCATATTAAAGTTACATATGGTTATTGTTGAGGTTTTTGTTCTGCTTTGTACAAGACATTAATATTTTTTAGTCTGCTCTGCTCCAGTATTCATGCTGCTGTTTGGATTTCATAGGATCTATCAGTCCATACAATGAATTTTATATCACCATTCATCTACATATTAAGAGTGTTGGCAGAGTTTTTCACAGTCTATGAGCTGGTGCCTCACAGGGAGTGCTGGGTTTAGCTGCTGTTCTTGGAAAGTAGTGATGAAACTTCAGAGCCATTGCGATAATACTCAGAAATCTGAGAACATTAAGATACACATAACTTGCTAACCCTCCACCTCATAGAAGCACACACACTTCCTGCTTCATGACTAAGTACCACTGGAGCTGGATATGTTCCCATCCCAGATGATGCGGTGTCAAGGTGATGTGGAGGAGCTTGTACAGTGTTTCAATGTTTCAAATTTCTCCACAGAATACAAAATTTTACAGGAACGTGCCATTGGAAAATCGAAACAAACCATGCACTGGTGGTCTTGAGTTAGGGAAACTTTGTTTCTGGCACTTACAGAATTTCATTTTATACATTTTACCTTATATAAATGAAATGGATAGCAATGTCTTATTGTTTGCACGATTTGTTTTTTTTCTATCTCTCTGCACATTCTGTGTTTGATGGTCTTTTGTTTTTTATGGGTTCTATTGGGGTTCTTTGTTTTGTGCCCGCCTGGAAGGAGACAAATCTCAAGGCTGTATAAAGTATACATACTTTAATGATACATGTACCTTGAACTTTGAACGGGTACATTGGCTTGGAGTCATAGAATCAAGGAACACTATAGAACAGAAAGGATTCCCTCAGCCCATCTATTTCTTGCCAAATTATTAATCTGTCTAATCCCTTCGATCTACACTTCGACCAAAGCTGCCCATACCCTCCCATCCATATACCTATCCAAATTTCTCTTAAATGTTGAAATCAAACCTGCATCCACCAGTTCTGCTGGCAGTTTGTTCCACGCTCTCACCATCCTCTGAGTGAAACAGTTCTCCCTCATGTTCCCCTTAAACATTTCACCTTTCACCCTTAACCCATGACCTCCAGTTCTTATCTCACATGACCTTGGTGGAAAAAGCCTGCTTGCACTTACCCTATCTATATGCCTCATGCCCCTCATAAAAGTTTGTGTGGACTGGAGTACGATCTGACTGGAGTTTATGCAACCTGTACAATTGAATCTCCTATCAAACTCCTCAGAATACTAACACCATTACTAACTTTAAGCTGAGGATACGTCTTTTCCAGTTCTTCAAGAAAAACATTAATAATTTCCAACTACCTATTTAGGGCATTGCTGGCAGATAGCAATCTCAAAGTAGATTTGTCTGAAAATTCCAGATTTTTTTATAACTTTATTTCATTGTTGATAGTTCTTCAAATCTGATTAGATAAACTGACAATTTTACAACTATTTACCATAACACTTTTGTATTTCAGGTACTGCTTGCAAGATATCCTTTTTGGATGATGCAAAGAATATTGTGCTTCAGAAGTCCAATAAATTCTATGTTTTTTCAATGATGACAGTCACCTCATCAGGTGCAGGACAGAGATGTTTATACACTAGTACCTCAGAGATGCCAAGCATAATTGTTATGGTAACACAATGGTTTTGTTTTAGTGCAACCTAGTCCAATATTTCTTCTTTTAAAATTTCAGCCATGGAAAGAAAATACATGAATATTGCTCATTGTCAATTGTCTCCTTGGAGCAATGGAGGATGAGAGGTGACCTGATAGAGGTGTATAAGATGATGAGAGGCATTGACCGTGTGGATAGTCAGAGGCTTTTTCTCAGGGCTGAAATGTCTAACATGAGAGGGCACAGTTTTAAGGTGCTTGGAAGCAGGTACAGAGGAGATGTCAGGGGTAGGTTTTTTACGCAGAGTGTGGTGAGTGTGTGGAATGGACTGCCGGGAATGGTGGTGGAGGCGGATACAATAGGGTCTTTTAAGAGGCTTCTGGATAGGTACATGGAGCATAGAAAAATAGAGGGCTATGGGTAACCCTAGGTAAATTCTAAGGTAAGGACATGTTCGGCACAGCATTGTGGGCTGGAGGGCCTGTATTGTGCTGTAGGTTTTCTATGTTTCTATGTTTTATATGTCATCAGATTTGCCAAGTATGATGTTGAATGCCAGCACTGATTAGGATTTCACCTTCTTGTAGTACAGTACAGAAATGGAAGTTGCTTTATTATTTGATCTGAAATGTTAACCCAGTTTCTCTTTCCATGGCGAATATTTAATTTGTGCATGTTTCCATTTTTACTTTGGATTTCAGTAAAAAGGGCAGTGTTACAATAGTCATGGGGGATTTCAATATGCAGGTAGGTTGGGGAAATTAGGTTGGTGCTGAATCCCAAGACAGGGAACTTGTAGAATGCCTCAGACATGACTTTCTAGAGCAGCTTGTGGTTAAGCCCATGAGTGGAAATGCAATTCTGGATTGGACGTTGCGAGGGAGCTTAAGGTAAAGGAACCCTTCGGAGGAAGTGGTCATAATGTGATGGAATTCACCCTACAGTTTGAGAGGGAAAAGATAAAGTCATAAGTACAAGTATTATAATGCAGTAAAGGCAATTAAAGAGGCAAGAGAGAGAAGCTGACCAATGTTGATTAGAAGGGGACACTTTCAGGCATGACAGCAGAACAGCAATGGTTGGAGTTTCTGGGGGAAATTTGGAAGGTGGAGATAGGTACATTCCAAAGATGAAATATTCTAAAGGGAGGGTGAGGCAACCTTGCCTTATATTGGAAGTCAAAGACAGCATGAAAGCAAAACAGAGGGCATATAATACAGCAAAAATTATAATTATAATTCAAAGTTAGAGTATTTAAAAACCAACAGAAGGCAACTAAAAAACCATAAAGAAAGGAATTATAAAATATAAATGTAAGCTAGCCAGAACATCAAGGAGGATGCTAAATGTTTTGTTTAGATGTATAACGAGTAAAAGAGAGGCAAAAGTGGATATTGGACCACTGGAAAGGTAGTAATGGGGACAAAGAATTGGTGGATGAGCTTAATAAGTATTTTGCATTAGTCTTCACTGTAGAAGACGTTAGCAGTATGCCAGGAGTTTGAGAGTGTCAATGGGCAGAAGTGAGTGTAGCTGCTAGTATTAGGGAGAAGATAATTGGGAAGTTGAAAAATCTGAAGGTAGATAAGTCACCTTGACCAGATGGACTACACCCTAGAGCTCTGAAAGAGGTAGCTGAAGAGATTGTGGAGTCATGAGTAATGATCTTTCAAGAATCACTAGATTCAGGAATGATTTTGGAAGACTGGAAAATTGCAAATGTCACTCCCCTCTTTAAAAAGGGAGTGAATCAGAAGAAAGGAAATTATAGGCCAGTTAGCCTGACTTCAGTGGCTGGGAAGATGCTGGAGTCCATTACTAAGCACCTGATAAAGTAGGTCAAAGCCAGCATGGTTTCCTGAAGGGAAAATCTTGCCTGACAAATCTGTTGGAATTCTTTGAAGAAATACCAGGCAGGATAGACAAAGGAGTGTCAGAGGATGTTGTTTACTTGGATTTTCAGAAGGCCTTTAACAAGATGCCGCATATGAGGCTGCTTAACAAGATAAGTGCCAATGGTATTACAGAAAAGATAGTAGCATGGATAGAAGATTGGCTGACTGGCAGGAGGCAAAGAGCGGGAACAAAAGGGGCCTTTTCTGGTTGGCTGCAGGTAGCTAGTGATGCTCTGCAGGTTTCAGTATTGGGATGGCCTCTTTTCATGTTATTTGTCAGCGATTTAGATGATGGAATTGATGGCTTTGTTGCCAAGTTTGCAGAAGATGTAAAGATAGGTGAAGGGACAGGTGGCATTGAGAAAGAAGGCAGTCTACAGAAGGGTTTAGACATATTAGGAGAATGGGCAAAGAAATGGCAGATAGAATACAGTGTAGGGAAGTGTATGGACATGCACTTTGGTAGAAGGAATGAAGGCATAGACTATTTTCTAAATGGGAAGAAAATTCAAAAATCTGAGGTGCAAATGGACTTGGGAGTCTTTGTGCAGGCTTCCCTAAAGGTTAACTTGCAGACTGAGTTTGTGGTAAGGAAGTTAAATGCACTGTTAGCATTCATTTTGAAACGACTAGAATATAAGTGTAAGGATATGTTACTGAGACTTTATGAGGCATTGGTCAGTTGTGAACCTTTGATCTAAATAAAAGCTGTGCTGGAATTGGAGAGGATCCAGAAGATTTTCATGAAAATTATTCAGGGAATTGAAGGGTTAATGTAAGCTGAACATTTGATGGCTATGGGCCTGTTTTCACCAGAGTTTAGAAAAAATGAGTGGGTGGGGGGAATCTCATTGAAACCTATAACATATTGAAAGGCCTAGACAGAGTGGATGTGGAGAGTGTCATGGTCCCTTCTGGCACCTGGCTATCTTACTCAGGAATTGGGCCTTTAATACCTCGTTAGTTCCCAATCTATTCCCAGGTTCCAATAATTACAAACACCTGCATTCCATCAAACAGAGTCCTGTGACCACTACTAGAAGGTGCCAGTTTGTTGGTCAACTCGTGTACCATGTTGTTTAGAACTATCAGTTCTAAGTCTTGCCTTGTTCTGGAATTATCTACCAAGACCAAGACTGGGAAAAAGCCCCTTGGAACCCTTCCCATGCTCGCTACAACAGCAGCGTCTCCCTCCTTGGCCTCCACGCCCGTGTTCATTACTTGGGTTCGATCCACCGCCACATCCTTGCAACAGAGAGGATGTTTCCTATAGCAGGTGGAGTCTAGGTCCAAAGGGAACAGCCTCCGAATAGAGGGATGTCCAGTTAGAACAGAGTTGTGGAAGAATTTCTTTAGCCAGATGGTGGTGAATCTGTGGAATTCATTGCCATGGATGCCAAGTCATTGAATATATTTAAGGCAGAGGTTGATAGGTTCTTAGTCAGTCAGGGCATCAAAGGCAATGGGGAGGAGGCAGGAGAATGAAGTTGAGAGGAATAATAAGACCATAAGATATTGGAGTGAAATTAGGCCATTTGGCCCTTCAAGTCTGCTCTGCCAATTCATCATGGCTGATCCAATTTTCCTCTCAGCCTCAATCTCCTGTCTCCTCCCCCCCCCCCCCCCACCCGTGTATCCCTTCATGCCCTGACACATCAAGAATCTATCAACCTCTGTCTTAAATATACATGAAGACTTGGTCTCCACTTCTGTCTGTGGCAATGAATTCCACAGATTCACTACTCTCTGGCTTTAGAAATTCCTCCTCATCTTCAGTCTAAAACAGTGGTTCCCAACCTTTTTTTGGCCATGCCCCACCTAATCACCTCTAAAATCCTGATGCCCCCTGTGGTGATATATAATTCTTATTATTCAAAAAGTGAACTCCTATTCACCTGGAGGAAGCCTAAAAGACCATTAACTTGGTTTAAACAAGCTTCCAAAGAACATGGCATTCATGAAAGAGAAAAATAAAAGAACCAAAGGACTGTTAAAGTTCTGAGGAAGAAATTACTAAGAAATTGTTAAAAAAAAAGAACATTAAATGATATTAAAATAATAATAATAATAAATAAATAAAACAATGCCGATTCGTTTCCACATCATACAAAGACAGATACACCGTTTAAAAGAGATGACGCAATGTACACACCTTCACAACACCAAGAACCGAAAGCTACTGCAAAAAGCAGCATTGGCGCGACCTCGTACGAGTTTCTTACGCGTTTGGACTTGTTCATTCATTCCTTCCTACATCAGTCAATTCATTAATTTAATTATGAAAGCCATTTGATGGTTGTAATGATGGTGATACACTATATATACAGTACATACACAATTACACATGTACATACACACAAGTATTTTTATGTATGCATACTGTATATACACATATGTATTAACTCGCACACACACTCATACTCACACAGACTTACTAGAAAAAATTCACTGTTAATAGCTCATTCTCAAATTGCCCCCCTTAAAAATCAAATTACCCCCCTGTGGGGCGTACGCCCCATGTTGGGAACCACTGGTCTAAAAGGACACCCCTCTATTCTGAGGATGTGTCCTCTGGTCTTAGACTCTCCCACCACAGGAAATATCCTCTCCACATCCATTCTATCAAGGCCTTACACTATTCAATAGGTTTTAATTAATTCCAGTGAATACAAGCCCAGAGCCATCAAATGCTCTCCATATGACAAGCCATTTAATCCTGGGATCATTTTCATAAACCTCCTTTGAACCTCCTCCAGTTTCAGCACATCCTTTTTAAGGTAAGGGGCCCAAACCTGCTCACAATACTCTACGTGAGGCCTCACCAGTGCTTTATAAAGCCTCAACATTGCATCCCTGCTTTTATGTTCTAGTCTTCTCGAAGTGAATGCTAACATTGCATTTGCCTTCCTCACCACAGACTCAACCTGCTAATTAACCTTTAGGGGATCCTGCATAAGGACTCCCAAGTCCCTTTGTGAATCAGTTTTTTGTATTTTGTCTCTGATGCACCATCAATAACTGACTCTGAGACGCAAAGGCGAGATATCGGCTTTTATTGACTGGAAGAAGGAACAAGCAGTGAGTGACCACTATACTACATCCTGGAGACTGAGAGGCCGGGCTCAGACCTCCATCACCTTTATACCAGGGTCTGTGGGAGGAGCCACAGGAGCAGTCATCGGGGGCGTGTCCAGACAGGTATATGTAGTTCACCACATTCACCACCCCTTTGTTTTAAAAAGAGTCCCCATGTGGTGAAGTTTCTTACAAGTATATTTACAGGTTAAGTCTATCAGGTGGTCGAATCTGTCACTGCGATCTACGTAGCACCGGCTGTGATTGCACAGGTGCCGGTGGTGGTGATTGCACAGGTGCCGGTGGTGGTGATTGCACAGATGCCGGTGGTGGTGATTGCACAGGTGCCGGTGGTGGTGATTGCACAGGTGCCGGTGGTGGTGATTGTACAGGTGCCGGTGGTGGCGATTGCACAGATGCCGGTGGTGGTGATTGCACAGGTGCCGGTGGTGGTGATTGCACAGGTGCCGGTGGTGGTGATTGTACAGGTGCCGGTGGTGGCGATTGCACAGATGCCGGTGGTGGTGATTGTACAGGTGCCGGTGGTGGCGATTGCACAGATGCCGGTGGTGGTGATTGCACAGATGCCGGTGGTGGTGATTGCACAGGTGCCGGTGGTGCTTGCACAGGTGCCGGTGGTGGTGATTGCACAGGTGCCGGTGGTGCTTGCACAGGTGCCGGTGGTGGTGATTGCACAGATGCCGGTGGTGGTGATTACACAGATGTCGGTGGTGATTGCACAGGTGCCGGTGGTGGTGATTGCACAGGTGCTGGTGGTGGTGATTGCACAGGTGGTGGTGATTGCACAGGTGCCGGTGGTGCTTGCACCGGAGACGGAGGTTGTGCTGGTTTCGGCCTAACTGGAGGTGTCAGCTCACTAGGCGTCAGTGATCCCTCACGCGTGTGCGAGGTGCCTGGTATATACGCGTACGAAACGCCCGGTATATGAGTGTCGTGAGGGGTCAGTGTAGGGCTTGGTGTGCGCGGTGTCACCTCGGGTACAGGGTTCTTAGTTACCGTGGAGTGTTCGGGGTAGTTGTCTGCTGTTCCTGCGGGCGCCAGGTCGCGGACGGAGACCGTGTCCTCCCGCCCATCAGGTAAGACCACGTAGGCATACTGGGGGTTCGCATGTAGAAGGTGAACCCTCTCGACCAGCGGGGAGTATTTATTACTCCTCACATGTTTCCGGAGCAGCACTGGCCCTGGGGACGTCAGCCAAACTGGTAGGGTGGTCCCAGTGACAGACTTCCTGGGAAAAGAGAATAGGCATTCGTCAGGGGTGGCATTGGTGGACGTACATAACAGGGAGCGGATAGAGTGGAGTGCCTCAGGGAGGACCTCCTGCCATCGAGAGACTGGCAACCCTTTTGACTTAAGGGCTAAAAGTGTGGCCTTCCACACTGTGGCATTCTCCCTCTCCACTTGTCCATTTCCCCGGGGATTATAACTCATGGTCTGACTAGTAGCAATGCCCCTAGCTAGCAGGTACCGGCGCAGCTCGTCACTCATAAAGGAGGACCCTCTATCACTGTGGATATAGCAGGGATATCCGAACAGAGTGAAGAGCTGGTGCAGGGCTTTTATGACGGACGTGGTAGTGGTGTCGGAGCAGGGAATGGCAAAGGGGAACCGCGAGTACTCGTCGATACTATTGAGAAAATAGACATTGCGGTCGATGGAGGGAAGGGGGCCCTTAAAGTCAACACTCAGTCGCTCAAAAGGGCGGGTGGCCTTGACAAGTTGCGCCGTTTCAGGACGGTAGAAGTGCGGTTTGCACTCAGCGCAGATTTGGCAGTCCCTGGTCATCGTCCTGATGTCCTCCAGGGAGTACGGCAGGTTCCGGGCTTTCACGAAATGGTAAAATCAGGTGACCCCCGGATGGCAAAGATGTGCATGAAGGGTGTATAGCTGGTCGAGCTGTGCGCTAGCACACGTTCCCCGGGATAGGGCATCAGGGGGCTCATTCAGTCTGCCAGGCCGGTACAGGATATCATAGTTGTAGGTGGAGAGTTCTATTCTCCACCGCAAAATTTTATCATTTTTGATCTTGTCCCGCTGTTGGTTGCTGAACATGAACACAACCGAGCGCTGGTCGATCAGCAAGGTGAACCTTTTGCTGGCGAGATAGTGCCTCCAGTGCCTAATAGCTTCCACTATGGCCTGGGCTTCTTTCTCCACCGCTGAGTGCCGAATTTCAGAGCCTTGAAGGGTACGAGAAAAGAATGCTACTGGCCTGCCTGTCTGATTGAGGGTAGCGGCAAGCGCGAAATCGGAGGCGTCACTCTCTACTTGGAAGGGAATGGTCTCGTCCACCGTGCGGGTAGTTCACCACAGTCTCCATTTCAAAAATAGTCTACCCTTTCATTTCTTCTAACAAAGTGCATGACCGTACATTTCCCGACACTATATTCCATCTGCCAATTCTTTGCCAATTCTCCTAACCTGTCTAAGTCCTTCTGTAGTCTCTCTACTTCCTCAAAACTACCTGTCCCTCCACCTATCTTCATAGTCCGCAAACTTTGCAACAAAGCCATCAATTCCATCATCCAAATCACAGACATAATGTAAAAAGAATCGGTCCCAACATAGACCCCTGTGAAACATCACGGGTCACCTTCATTCCCACTCTTTGCCTCCTGCCAGTCAGCCACTGCTTTATCCATAAGAGAATCTTTCCTGTAATACCATGGGCACATAGCTTGTTAAGCACCCGCATGTGTGGCACCTCGTCAAAGGCCTTCTGAAAATACAAGCACAAATCCAAGAAAATCCAAGAAAAAAAGTAATAAATCAGCCTTGATGGAATGTTGGAGCAAACTCGACGGGCCGAGTGGCCTAATTCTGCTTCCATGTCTTATAGTCTTACAGAGTGTGCAGTTTTAAAATTTCCTTTAATGTAGTCCTTATCTTTTTGACTCGGTCTTCTAAGGGAAGTTGGTGCTACCTATTTAATCTAACTAGATTCATAGTTCAATGTACCCCAATTGGGATTCTCTTCAGCACTGAAGGAAACAACCCAGGCTTACACAGTCTTTCCTCATCTAAACCCGGTAATATCCCTGTAAATCCCTGTCGTGGCATCTCTGGTGCAGGCAACCTTCTGAAAGGTGTGTTCCTAAAAATATGGTCCTTATTAAAATTTTCCTTAACATGAATCCACATCTTCAGGGCACGCTCCAAGAAATGCTAGTTGAAAAATATAAATTCTATACTTACTTATTTTCACTTTCTTTCAATAAATTCAGTGTGAGCTTAATTTATTTATTTTTTTAATTTTTTTATTAGTTTTCAAAACATTTTACAAATTAAAAACCCCAAATCCCAATGAGGAGCATTAATACAGTGCAAAATTAAGCATACAATAACAATATGCTACAAAGGAAGAGAATTTAACAAAAAAGCACCTAAATTAAAGACAAGTAAGCTTAGTGTCCTCCCCAAGCCCCACAACACAAGAAAAAAACAACAACTCCAGACCGACCACAACACAATATAGAGAGTATAAGTCAGGACAGTCAAACTCCCAGACTGTGAATACACTTAGCAACAGAGGATAATAATGCCTACTACCAGAAAAAAAAGGGAGCTGAAAGCAAGGGACCGAAAAGAAGAAAAAAAAAGAAAAAAAAACCCTAGTCAAGAGGAAGGTTATGAAAGTACTCGATAAAAGGTCCCCAGACCTTATGGAACTTTAGATCCGAATTAAGAACTGAATAATGAATTTTTTCGAGGTCCAAGCAGGCCATAATGTCGTTAAGCCATTGAGCATGAGTGAGCGGGGCAACATCTCTCCATCTAAGGAGGATCAAGCGTCTAGCCAGGAGAGAGGCAAAGGATAGTATTCGGCATTTGGTCGGACCCAGACATAAATCTGTCTCGCCCCAAAAACCGAACAGAGCAATTAAGGGGTTTGGTTCTAGGTGCTGATTCAGAATACCCGATAATGTAGTGAAGACATCTTTCCAGAATTTCTCCAAGCTAGGTCAGAACCAGTACATATGGATGAGGGAGGCCACGCCCCTCTTGCATTTATCACAGAGCGGACTAATGCCAGGGTAGAATCGAGATAGTTTAGATTTAGACATATGGGCTCTATGAACAATCTTAAACTGTAAAAGGCAATGGCGAGCACAAAAAGAGGTTGAGTTACCCGATTTGAGAACTGAGTCCCAGCTCTCCTCGGATAAGGAGATATTTAAATCCTGCTCCCAGGCCATTTTAATTTTATCCACAGGGGCCCGTCGTAAGGCTGCTAGTTTATCTCGGATAATTGATATTAAACCTTTACCTAGTGGATTAATGGAAAGAAATAGGTCCATAGCATTTTTTCGCAGGCATTTCAGGAAAGTTAGGAATTAAAGGAGCAATAAAGTGTCGGATTTGGAGATATCTGAAAAAATGAGCGTTAGGCAGGTTGAACTTAACAGAGAGCTGCTGAAAAGAAGCGAAACGATTATCAATGAAAAGATCTTCAAAATGTCTAATGCCCTTCCTATACCAAACATGGAATGCTGAATCGTATGTAGTAGGTAAAAAAAGGTGATTATGTGCGACAGGGCTAGAAACAGAAAACCCCTGGAAACCATAGCATTTCCTGAACTGAGCCCATATATGCAAAGTGTGTCTAACAAGAGGATTAACTATTGATCTGGGCAGACTACTAGGGAGTGCAGAGCCAAGAAGTGCAGAGATAGATAATTCTTTAGTGGAGCTCAACTCCATTGCCACCCAGTTAGGGCACTCGGGTTGGCCGTGGAAGAAAGACCAGAAGGTAGCACAACGTATATTAGCTGCCCAATAATATAAGCGAAAGTTAGGTAAAGCCATGCCACCCTCTTTTTTAGATTTTTGGAGGTGGATTTTATTAATTCTAGAGCGCTTATTCTGCCACAGATATGACAAAATAATAGAGTCTAAGGAATCAAAAAAAGATTTAGGAATAAAAATTGGGATAGATTGAAATAAGTATAAAAATTTGGGGAGAACATACATTTTAACAACATTAATACGACCTACCAAAGGCATAGATAGAGGTGACCATTGTACCAGACTCTGTTTTATAGCATATGAAAGATTGACAAAGTTTTCACGAAAGAGATCTTTAAACTTCCTTGTGACTGTAATTCCAAGATAAGTAAATTGATTATGGACTACTTTAAAAGGGAGATCACAAAATATTAGTTCTTGTGCTTCTTTATTAATTGGGAAAAGTTCACTCTTATGTAAATTAAGTTTATAGCCAGAGATCTAGCTAAACTGGTCAAGAAGTGAAAACATTAGAGGTAAGGATGTAGACGGATTTGAGAGAAAGAGTAATAAGTCATCAGCATAGAGAGAAACTTTATGCTCAACACCCCCTCTCCAAATCCCGGTCAATTCAGGACAGTTTCGAAATGCTATCGCCAGAGGTTCTATAGCCAAATCAAAGAGAAAGGGACTTAAGGGGCATCCCTGACGGGTGCCACGTTTGAGATTAAATACTTGGGATTTCTGAAAATTAGTTAAAACAGAAGCAGTAGGACACAGGTACAGCAATTGGATCCAAGAGATGAAACTTTGGCCGAGGTCAAATTTTTCTAAGACTGCAAAAAGGTAGTTCCACTCTATACGATCAAATGCTTTCTCCGCATCGAGGGAAATAACACATTCAGGAGTCCCAGTTGGAGCTGAGTATAAGATATTAAATAGACGCCGAATGTTAAAAAAAGGGAGACGGTTTTTAATAAAGTCTGTTTGGTCATCAGAGATAATGGAGGGAATAACGGTTTCTAATCTATGAGCCAACACTTTAGCTAAGATCTTTACATCAACATTGAGCAGAGAGATCGGCCTGTACGAGGAACACTCTGTTGGGTCTTTGCCCTTTTTTAAAAGACGAATAATAGATGTGTCATTGAAAGAGGGTGGCAATTTGCCTTAATTAAACGAGTCAGATAATACTGAAAGTAACCGAGGAGAAAGAAGTGAAGAGAATGATTTATAAAATTCTACAGGGAACCCATCAGGTCCAGGAGATTTCCCTGAGGACAGTGCAGAAATTGCAAAAGATATTTCTTCTGATGATATAGGCGCATTGAGTTTGGCTTTGAAATCAGATGAAAGTGAGGGGATATTCAGATTCTGTAAAAATTGATCAACAGAGATATTGTCATTCAGAGATTCAGAGGAATAAAGCCGAGAATAAAAATTTTTAAATGCGTCATTAATTTCTAAATGATCCGATGTAAAGTCTCTGTTCTCCTTCCGGATCTTTGTAATATGTTGTTTGACTTTGGAACGCCTCAGCTGATTGGCTAGGAATTTACCAGACTTATCCCCATGAATGTAAAAGCGACTCTTGCTTTCGAGAAGTTGGCGTTCGACAGGTTGAGTGGACAGAAGGTTAAATTAAGTTTGGAGTTCAATGCGCTTCTTGTATAATTCAGGGTTCTTAGTTTGGGCATATATTTGATCCAAATCTTTAATCTGGTTAATGAGGTCTGATCGATCTGCATGGGATCTTCTGTTGAGATTTGCTGTGTAAGAGATTATTTGACCCCTCAGATATGCTTTCATGGCATCCCAGACAATCTGGGATGGCACTTCAGGTGATGTATTAGTGTTAAAATAAAAGGTTATCTGATCCTTAATAAATTTTATAAAATCATCATCCGATAATAAAGTTGAATCAAACCGCCAGTGTTTATTCCTCTGAGGGAGACCAGGAAAGTTCAGAGAGAGGGTAATTGGGGCATGGTCAGAAATCAGTATATCTGATAGTCACAAGAGTGGGCAAATGGAATAAGTTGGTTATCGAGTAAGAAATAGTCAATTCTAGTGAAGGTATAGTGAACATGTGAGAAAAAAGAATAATCTCTCTCCATAGGATGGAGGAAACGCCATATATCAGAGATACCAAAATTAGAGAGAAACGATTGGATAGCTAAGGCAGATTTAGTAGGTGATCTGGTAACAGAGGATGATCGATCCAGTTTAGGATCCAACCAACAGTTGAAGTCACCACCCAGTATAAGAGAGTATGAGTTTAAGTCTGATAGTGAGGAAAAAAACCGTTCAAAAAAGTTAACATCATCAAAGTTGGGGGCATACAGGTTTGCTAGTGCAACTTTAGTATTATATAGTTTACCAGAAACAATAATAAAATGGCCATTTGTATCAGATATTTTATTATGGAGTTCAAAAGGAATATTTGAGTTAATAAGAATGGAGACTCCCCTAGCTTTAGTGGCAAAGGATGAATGAAAATGCTGACCCGCCCACTTTGACAGAAGCCGGGAGTTATCAAAACAACGAATATGAGTTTCTTGAAGGAAAGCAATGTCAGCTTTGAGTTGTTTGATATGTGAGAATACCTTCCTCCTTTTAACAGGGTGATTCAATCCCTTTACATTCCAGCTCACGAATTTAAGTGCACTAGCCATTATCAATTACTAATGCATAAAAGGCAGCAGGCATATAAAATGTCAAGCAGTACAATAGCAGTCTGGGAGCAGAGATGTAAACATAGATTCGTAAAATCAAAACATATACATGTCCTGAGCAATAAAGAGAAACAATAAATACAGTGAGTGCTGTTGGAACTGGAAAACTCACCCCACCCACACAACCCAAAACTAGACAGCTACCAAAACAAGTAGCTAGCTCTACCAAAAAAATTAACCCAAATACAACTTCCAGACCTGTGTCATTAACAACAGTTCCGTATAAATACTATAGCAAATAGTAACTAGTTTATGCACTAGAAAACATAACTACAGATTAGAACACCTTCTGCAGAAATATAAAACTTAATACAGAGAAAATCGGAAGAAAACCAAAATTAACCTACCCGCGAAAAATTATAGAAGAATAAAGTAAGAGAAAGGGGGAAAAAAAGGTAAAAAAAAAAGGAGAGGAAGGGGAAAATTATAAATTCAAGACGAGTATTTATCAACCATTTACAGAGAGGATAGAAAAAAATTCAGAGATTAGAAAAAAGGGGTGAAGAAAAGAAAAAAAATAAAATAAGTAAATATTTTAAAAAGGGAAAAATAAATCAGCAATTAAACTGTGAACCAACAAACAGGGAGGCCTTCACTAAAGACTTCGAACCTCCAAAACAAGTTAGAGTCAGTTGTAGAACTCTGTAGATAAAGTTATACAAGAATAAAAATAGATTACACACACACCAAATCCCGGGAGAGATTGTCAACAGCCCTTAGAGTTTCAATGAATAATGTCTGAGTGATTCAAGTAAAGTCTGAGTTCAGAAAAAGTAATTTTACTACGAGGAGTACTTATCCACCATTTTAGGAGGTCCGATCAGATTCCAAAGATGACTGGATAGCCGGAAGACTTGCCACAAATGCTTCAGCTTCCTTCACTGATTTGAACCACTTGTATTTTCCAGTATTAAGCTTGATTCGTAGATCGGCAGGAGTACGAAGAGAGGGTTTGAAACCACATTCAAAAAGCACTTTCATTGCACCTTTAAACTCAGCGCGCATCTTTAAGGTCTGGGGTGCAAAATCTTCCACAAAGCGAATGGTTGTATCCTGGAAAGTAAAAGACCCCCTGCGATGTGCCTCTACAATCAGACTGTGTTTTACCTGGTATTGATGGAAGCACAAGATTACTGGTCGCGGACGGGAGCCCAGAATTCCGGTGGGAACGTAGACTCTGTGTGCCCGTTCAAGCTCAGGCGGGTTCGGAAGCAAATCTTTCCCGAATATCTCACAGAGAAACTTGCCGAAAAACTTCACGGTTGGTCCATGTTTGGTCGCCTCTGGCAATCCAAGAATTCTAAGATTGCAGCGTCTGCTGCGATTTTCGAGATCCACCATTTTGGAAAGGAGTTTGTTACATTTTTCCTCTAAGCTGGAACAGAGAGTCTCCAAGTATCGAACACGACTTTCTAAATCTTCAGAAGTCGAATCGATGCGAGATAGGTGTTCGGCATGCTTGTCCACTTTATCGTTGATCCGATCCAGTTTGTCTTCCAACTGTTTGAAAGCGGTTTTAAATTCCTTTAAAATTTTGTCTCGGAGCTTTCCGAGCGCAGCCCGGGTCTCGTCTGAAAGAGCCGGAACTTCCTTTCTCCCAGATTTAGAACTCTTGCTAGACATTGTAAGTTAGATATGTTCACAGGCAAGTAAGAGATACCGAAAAAATTCCTAACTAAGGTTTAAAAAATGGAGACATTTAGTGCAAAGATAGCGACAGTAACGGAACAAAAGTTCGGAGCAGCTAAACAATCACCATCTTACCGGAAGTCCCCTTAATTTATTTTTTACCTCAGATTTTTGTGTCATGATTTGTGAATTCTGTAGGAGTGAATGTCTGTTACCTGAATGGCTGTAATTCAGGGGTTCCCTGTACTATCAGATCTGTAAGTCTGGCCTAACAAGCAATAGATACAGTTCTAGAATAACCTTCCTGCTGTTATCTTTCTGTCGTTTTTGAGAATTCAGGCACTACTGGCAAGGCCAGCATTCATTGACCATCCTGAGTTGTCTTTGAGAACGTGATAGGGAGCCACCAGTATAAACTGCTGTAGATTTGAACACAGCAAGTCAGGCACCATCTATGGAAATAAATCGATGTTTCAGGCTAAGACCCTGAAAATGACTCTCAAGGTACTATATGGTAGTACACTTATAGTAAATTTACTTTGACTCTGAACTAACCTGTAAGTATTATGTTTTAGCTAACAAAAGAAAACATTTCATATACCATATGCAGGTAGCTTCTGTTCAGTCACATCTGACTCTGAGTGTCTGTTGGTTGCTCAGGCATGATCCTAATGCAACTACTTTATTTTTTTAACTTTATTTTTTGATCTATGAGGATGTTCAACATAATTATACCCTTAAATCTAAGCAAAAATCTTCAAAACCTAACCCTCTCTACCTCCCTCTGCAACTGGACCTTTGACCTCCTCACTGAGAGACCACAGTCTGTCAAATGATAAATTTGCCACTGACACAACTATAATGGCAGAATTTCAGATGGTGACGAGGAGGTGTACAGGAGTGAGACAGATCAGCTGGTTGAGTGGAGTCGCAGCAACAACCTCGCACTCAATGTCACGAAGACGTAGAAATTGATTGTGGACTTCAGGAAGGAGAACTCAACACAACACTAATCATTGAGGGATCAAAAGTGAAAATTGTTAGCAGTTTCAAGTTCCGGAGTGTCAACATTTCTAAGGATCTTTCCTGGGCCCAACATATTGACACAATTACAAAGAAGGTATGACAGCAGCTATATTTCATTAGAAGTCTGTGGAGAATTAGTATGTCACAAATTTCTACAGATATATTGTCGAGAGCATTCTAACTGGTTGGATCACTGTCCGGAATGCAGAGACCACTGCACAGGATTGGAAAAAGCTGCAGAATGTCCTAAACTCAGCCAGCACCATCATGGACACTAGCCTCCCCAGCACCAAGGGCACCTTCAAAAGACGATGCCTCAAAAAGGCAGCATCCATCATGAAAATCCCCCTTCATCCAGCCTGAAGACGCATACTCAATGTCTCAGGAACAGCTTCTCCACTCTGCCATCAGATTTCTGAATGGACAATGAGCCCATGAACACTTCCTCAGCATCTTCCCCTCTCTTTTTACACTACCTATTTAATTTTTTAAACATATATGTATTGTAATTCATAATTGTTTTATTATTATATATTGCAACATACTGCTGCAGCAACAACCAATTTCACAAGATATGCCAGTGATAAGTAAAATCTGGTTCTGATTCTGATTCTAATTCAGATGAAAACTGTGGTGCAAGAAGTGGTTTACAGAAAAGCACATAAGAATGCAACATTTTTTCCTATTCTAGTTTTAAATTGTTTTTCTTTTCTTCAAACTTGCTTTTCTTTTTTTTTGTAATTCATTTTTTTATTGAAGTTCATCAAACAAACATTTCCATAAGATGTGTTTCAGACCAAACTTGCTTTTCTTATAATTCAATTCTGCTGTTGTCACCCACAACATTTAAGTTGGATGACCAAATGATAGATCGTATGAGTACTGAGCACAACATGCTACACAATTTATTCCACCATAGTGAATAATTGCAGTTTTTCCACCAAAAAAACGATAGGACTATGTTGAAGAGGGCAGCATGGGGGTCCAGCAGCTAACAAACACAGTTTTATACCAGCTGACGGCCAAAACAATGGTGCTTTTGCCATCCTGAGCATATTGAACAGCAGTGATTCCCAGCTGGGGCGGTTACGCGTCCTAAGGGGGTGTTAGGGGAAATTGAAGTAATTGGGGGACATTCAAGATTCTTGGGGGGGGACAATAAGTGGCACCCTAACTTGAAGCACGAGACCTGACCGACTGTTAGTAGAGCAGGCACTTCAAACAAAAAGGATGAGGCTCTGGAACATTGGAAGAACCATAGCTCTGCAGGCGGCGAGCACTCATCATCACAAAGTATCTGAAACTTTGCAATCTCATCCCACCTAGTCAACCAAACAGACATTATTGGGGATGGATAAATTAGCAACCAGGGTCCCACCAGTTCCCCTTGTCTTGCGGCACAGAACAAGTTCATGCTGGTAAATCAAGTACATCCTCTCAACTTTCTCTACAGAACTATGGAAAACAGGTCACGCAACAGTACGGCGCTGGCCGGAACCAAATAGTCAAACAGAGCCAGTGAACCTGCCAACCCTGAAGATTCCTCAAGGTGTTCAAAGCAGCGTCGGCTTCATATATCTTTGGGTATTATGAGACCTTAAGTGATTCATCAATCGCGCTAACTGGAATAGCTTGCCGAACACCAGCTCTATTCCGACTAACATTCAGATTCCAATCTGAATCCTTGTCAATGTAATTTTTGCTGTTTAATTGTCTTCATCTTCACCTCACCATTACTTTGTGTGCTGCTGCCATCATCGATGTCCGATTGGCATTCCCAGTTTGTGTTAGTCTTTTATTTTAATTTAGCCCCATTAATGATGGACAAATACGTATGGTGCGATCTCTATGAATCTGAAGGCAGTGAAGCCTTGACTTCTGATCCTGCTAAGAAAGAGAAACTGTGTCAATACAATGTTACATACCTGGGAAATGGTTTTATTCTCTTCCCGTCAGATCAGCGATGCCTCATGTGTCTTATTTGTAATACTGTACTGTCTAATGAAGCCATGAAACCATCAAGGTTGCTGGAACACTTCTATAAAAGACACCCTGAGAAGGCTACTTATGGTATTACTCAGTTCCAGAAGATGAAAGAAGCATCTGAAAAGCCTTGCATACTTGAGTCATTTTCCAAGCAAGTTAAAAACGACCTTGATAGTGGTCTCATTGCTTCTTATAACATTTCCAAAATGATAGCAAAGTGTGGAAAATCTCATACAGTTGGTGAAAGATTCATAATGCCTGCTGCATCATAAGTGCTCGCCACTGTTCTTAAAATGGATCCCAATATCTTAAAATCAATTCCTCTGAGTAATAACTCTGTAGCTCATCGCATTCGTGAGAAGAGTGAAGACATTGAGTATCAACTATGCACAGAGCTACAAAAGACAGTATTTGGGATACAACTGGATGAGTCAACTGTGCGAGACAACCGGTCATTGCTAATGGCATATGTAAAGTTTATCAAAAATAAAAATAGAAAAGTTTATGAAGAGATTCTCTTTTGTAAAGAGTTAAAAACAAATATCAAATGAGAATCAATCTATAACGAGCTCAAAATGTATATTGAGGATAAATGTATTCCGATTAGAGACTTGATTTCTTGTGCAACAGATGGAGCACCATATATGACAGATCGCCATGCTGGTTTAGTGACATTTATGAAAAAAGAAATTCCAAGTCTGTTTGCAATCTATTGTGTAATTCATCATCAACATCTCACAGCCAAAAACCTCAGCCAGTGACTTTTTCCAAGCATGATTCTTGTAGTATCTGCTATCAACAAGATTAAAGCTCATCCATTAAATAGCAGAATATTTCAGTAGTTATGAATGAATTTGAACCCTTGCTTCTTCACACTGAAGTGTCAAAAGACTGCTGCTTAAAATGTTTCTTTGATTTTTTTGACATTGTGGTTTATTTTTTGTTCTAAGTCCACAAGAGCTTGGCAATCAAGATTGAACTTCTACGTGGAGATGTGGCATATGTGTGACAAAATGAATATTCTAAATATCAAACTGCAGGGTGAAAATTTCGATTTAATCCAGGCAAAAAGTACAGTGTCCACTTTTATTGGAAAATTGGAAATATATAAGCAAAACATTGGGAGAAAAATGTTCGCACAGTTTCCCTGCATGTGTGGGACTCTCTTTCACAGATGGTGGTTTGCAAGAGTACTGCTTACATCTGCAGTCACTGAAGAAGGATTTTCAGAATTGAATCAAGGATTTGAATGATCTAGAAATTCTGGACTCAGTAATTAACCCATTTCTTTGCAAGGTAGAAAACGAGGAAGAGAGCTTGCAAGAAGGAACTATTGAAATTCAAATGATGAAGAAGCAAAAGTGCTTTTCAAAAATGTTGATTTTTGTGGTATGTGGCTACACTGTGTTATGAAATTTCCCGGTCTTTGGAGAAGAGCAAAACTGCTGTTCATTGCATTTTCATCCTCCTGCCTTGTTGAAAGAGGCTTCAGTGCAGTACTTACAAAACCAGAAACTGCTTGGACATTGTTATGCATGGGGACTTCAGGCTTTTGCTGTCACTAGAACCAGATATTTCAACTCTTGCTAAAAACCATCAAGCTCAAGGATCACATTGATATTAAAGCTGCTGTACAGCACACAGGCACTGTGTAAGGTAGGTTTAAAGACAAATAAAAATTTAAAGCAGAATCATTTTTTTTAATGTTAGCATATGGTAGACAGGTTTTTACACTCAGGGGGTGACAGAAAGTATTTTGTGCCTAAGTGGGGTGTTGGCAAATATGAAGCTTAAGGGGTCTCCGGGCTAAGGAAGGTGGGGCAACACTGTTGTAGAGCAACAGCTGTACAACAAAAACAAAAAGTTCCACAATTAGACCCTGGTAAACTTGGACCACTTTTGTGACTTAGAGCCACTTCTCGGCCAAGACAGTCATTGATGAGGAAATTCGTTATTTCTTTTGGTGAAATAATGAAGCCTTTCTCCAACTGCGTAAAATGAATTCAGATAATCATGAACTCAAACCTTACACCAAGTTCTGATCTATCAGGCAAAATTGATGCCAATACTTTTGAGACATGGAATTCTTATAATAACACAACTCAAAGCACTGCAGAAGTCCCAACATCATTGTCTCAGCAGATGCCACCTGCTCAATCCATTGGCAGTATAAGAAATCGTCAGCATCATCCTGCAGCCTACATTCTCCAAAACTGAGTTTACAACCACACCTAGCTGGCTATTGTGGATAATTCGTATTGTTCAAATGCCTGAGGTCAGACTCCTGAAACAGGCACTCTATCTTGTCAAGAGATTATTGAAAGGACAGAGAAAACACATAAACAAGCATGTTCTGAAAGCCCTCTTCAAAAAGTGCTTGAAAAAATAGCTGGTGTATGAATGTGTGTCTGTAGTCACCCAGTCCACGGGAATCCCTGCTCAATGACCAATGGAAATGGAGAAGGAACATCTTAGGATAGTTTTGAGAATTTTGATTTTTTGGTTGGGAGTACACAAAAGCCTTGCAAAAATTGTGGAAGTGAGATACCATCTCCCAAGCTACCTGGCTGACCGATATAGCAAACTTGACCTGTCCCATCTATGGTAGAGGACGCAGATTCCCTTTTGATACATAGAACTAGAGTAGAAGCAGATAACTTCACTCACTCCCCAGAGAGTGTCTCAATGAGAAGATGATACTGCAGAAATATTCTCTACCAAGTGCTGGAAAGTCCCAGCAGGGTCAGATAAATCTATAGGAAGAGGAACTGTTAATGTTTAGTGTCCATTTGTCGTAACTGGGAAGAAGAGATGTACAAGTAGTTTTCAGTTGCAGGAAAGATGGGGGAGGACAAGTGGAAGAAAGGGAATATCAAAATTCAAAAGTTCAAGGTACATTCAAAGTACATATATGTCACCATATACATACCACCCCGAGATTAATTTTCTTGTGGGCATTCACAATCAATGCAAAGAAACATGATAGAATCAATGAAAAACCACACACGAGAGGGATGAACAACTGACGTGAAAAAGACAACAAGCTGTGCAAAGACAAAAGGATAGAAACAAACAAAATAATAATATATAAATAAGCAATAAATATTGACAAGCTTCCTTGAAAGTGTGTCCAACTGATAAGACTGTTAGGGTGAGTCCAATTGAGTTGATGTGGACAATTAGTGAATCAAAATCAAAATCAGGTTTAATATCACTGTCAAATGTTGAGAAATGTTTTCTTTTGCAGCAGCAGCACATTGCAATATATTATAATAAAAACCAGAAATTACAACAAGAAATATATCTAAAAAAATAAATAAGTAATGCAAAAAGTGAGGCAGTGATCATGGGTTCATTGTCCATTCAAAATCCTGATTGTGGAGGGGAAGAAGCTGTTTCTGAAATGTTGAGTGTGTGTCTTCAGGCTCCTGTACCTTCTCCCTGATGGTAGCAGTGAGAAGAGGGCATGACCTGGGTGATGGAAGTCCTTAATGATGGATGTCTTCTTTATGAGGCATCGCCTTTTGAAGGAGTCCTTGATGCTGGGAAGGCGAATGCTCATGATGGAGCTGGCTGAGTTTACAACTTCCTGTAGCTTTTTTCAATGCTGTTCAGTGGCTCCTCTGTACCAGACAGTGATGTAACCAGTTAGAATGCTCTCCACAGTACATCTGTAGAAATTTGCAAGTATCTAGGTGACATACCAAGTCTCCTCAAACTCCTAATGAAATATAGCCGCTGTCATGCCTCCTTTGTGTAACTCTAGGTTTGGCTAGTGGCTAGGGGAGGACAGCCTTCGGTCCGGCCAAACTTAAGAAATCTCGTTTGGGTGGATGCTGTGCGATGTGTCCCGTTACAACTCAGTACCCTGAAATAACAAACGGTACACAATATGTGACTAAACGAATGAGCTTTATAATTCTTAATTTGACTATATGGTTAGTAAAGAAACAAAAAAAAAGAAAAGGGCCCATTCTCAGGAAACAGTCTAGTGCACAACGTCGGAGCTCACGGTTCCGTTCATTTGTTCTCTGTCAACCTCCTCCGAGCGTAGCTGACCCTTGGACCCTCGCTCCTCCTCCAC
Organism: Hemitrygon akajei; assembly: GCF_048418815.1. NCBI lineage: Eukaryota > Metazoa > Chordata > Chondrichthyes > Myliobatiformes > Dasyatidae > Hemitrygon > Hemitrygon akajei. Next base: position 20,770,339 of record NC_133125.1, on the reverse strand, counting down.
TCCGTCTGGCAGTCTACCAACTCTCTCCATTCACATCTTCTCTCCTCATCTCACCCTGGCAAAAGACTGCAAAATCCCTGCTCCCAGACCCACAAGAAAGAACAACATCCCGCTCATTGGCTAAAATGCATTCCAAAGGCCCTGTTATCTCTAGTCATTACCCAAACATTGCTGCTATAGAGAAACCATTACCTTAGCAGTGAAACATTACAGAGCGGCTATTACATTAGTACTGAAACCATACAGTATGTTACATTTGTTATTGCATTAATATGTTGGGCCCAGGAGATATCTTAGGAGGTGTTGACACCCAGGAACTTGAAACTGCTGATCCCTTGATGAGAATGGTGTGTGTTTCCTTGACTTCCCATTCCTGAAGTAGCAGTTAGAAGCACACTCTGTTTTTTTGTTTCTATGTTGTATTAATAATAGCAGAACTATGAGACATGACTTGTCGGCAGACTGTATGAATTGCAAAAGAAAAACTGAGCCAACTTATTGACAGGTAGGAATGGCCATTTCTGGTACAAATGGAAAGAAAGATTGAGTTACCAAATTTGGTGAATTTGAGACTGAGGCCAGGAGGCGGCAAGCCAGAGCATTTTTTACCATATTTGTTCTGGATCGGCATTCTGTTGGTTTTACACTCGGGAAGAGCATTTATTAGCTGCCAAAGTGAAACCTCTGTGAGATTGAATAAGCGAGCCACTTTGCCCTGTCAAGATTTGTCTTGGATGTTTCCAGAGTTCCCGTGAATTTCTTGACCTTAATGTGAGACAGAGCCGGGTCAATGTGATTGTAGAATTGTATTCATGTACCGAAAATTACTGTTAAGGTTGGAAAAATTGAAGTTTGTTACAATTTGAGGCCTTAACGAAATTGCACCTGGAGTATTGTGTACGATTTTGGTCTCCTTGTCTCAGCAAGAATATACTGGCCACAATGGAGTACAGCAGAGATGCCCAAGACTGGCTTTTTGGATGTCGGGTTCGTTTTCGGATGAGAAATTGAGTAGAATAGATCTGCATTCTTGAGCATTTGGAAGAATGACTAGAAATCAATGTCAAGATTCAATGACAACAATGACAAGATTCTGAAATGGTTAAAGATGAAGATTAGCTTTATTTGTCACAATGTACCTCAAAACATCAAAACATACAGTGAAATGTTGTCAACGACCAACAACATCTGAGGATGTGCTGGGGGCATGTCCACAACCCACTAACCCTAATCCCTACACCTTTGGAATGTGCGAGGAAAACAAAGCACTCAGTGGAATCCTACATGGTCACAAGGGGAATGTACAGATTCCTTACAGGCAGCAGCAGGAATTGAACCCCAATCAGTGATTGCTAGCGCCGTAAAGCCATTGCGCTAACCACTACATTACCATGCCACCCTAGACAGACCAACATCCAGGGAAGGTATTTTCCTTGATTGAGGAGTTAATTATCATAGGCCAAGTTTGAGACAAATTGAAAGGCTATTTAGCTGAGTATTTAGTACAATCTGGTATTTTCATCACTCAAAGGGTAGTGAACCTTTGGAGTACTGTACCCAGAAAGCTGTAAAAGCTCAGTTGTTATGTTTATTCAAAGCAAAGATCAATAGAGATCTGGCCATTGAATCAAGGGATATTGGATTGTGTTGGAAAATGGGGAAGGTTGACCACGAAGTTGAAAGGCAGAGCAGATTCAAAGGAATGGATGGACGACACCTGTCCTTACTTCATTTGCTCTATTAAATCAAGACCTGTAATAGTCTTTTGCTAAGAGCAAACAATCTAAGTTGTTAACTACCAAAGAGGCTGAAAACAAAGTAGTACCTCACATTTGTGAATGCATCTTCTGTGTCTGGCCAAATGTTTCGTGTTGAAACTCTATTTGGCTGGGTAATGCACCATGGCTGTATCTGATGCTCCATGCTGCTGAGCAAAATGATATAATCATTTGCCAATCCCTCCTACACACTCCTCCATCCACAGCTAAATCAGCACAAGTGTGGGATCAAAGGTAGAAACTTCCTCAACTGATCAGTAGCACATTGGACATTGCAATTATATGCTAAGCCAGTGGGGAGATCAGTACTGATAATTTATGTTAATTAGATATAATAACGTAGAAAAGTCGGTCAGCTATGAAATGAGGTTTCAAGTAACTCAGCATCCAAGATTGCTTCTACAATGCGCTCATTAGCAAAGGGACTGCTTACTGCCAGCAGATCTTAAACAGTGGACACAGAGCTGTGCTATTAGTGGTTTCACCAGGCCCACCAAAGAGAAAGAAGGAATATTTGAGAAATACCTGTTCTTGGCTGTAGACATCTTCTCAGTGGATCAGGCTATTTCTAAAAGGAAAGATTTGTGCTCACGGTGAGAGCCTCTGAACGTGGTTTGCCTGCTTGGTTGGGTGAAGCACAGTAGGTCTGCTGATGCCTGGATTACTGAATCAGAGCATTTTGTGAACATATTAGGAGCAAGAGGGTAGAATGGAAGGGGAAAGGCCTTGAACCAACTGAAGTGGCCATCTGTTCATGCTACCAGAGGACGGAGGTGAAGTCTTAAATAAATGTGTCACATCTATATTCATAAAGAAGAACTTTGCAGTTGGAGAATTCAGTGAGGCAGAACTTTGCAGTATTGATATTACTGGAATTCACAGGGCTAACAATTTTACTCATTTATTTTGAGATACGGCACGGTAACAGGCTGTCCTATCCCAATGAATCTGCAGCTCCCCAATTACACCCATGTGACCAATTAACCTACTAGCCCGTAAGTATTTGGAACGTGAAAGGAATCGGAGCACCTGAAGGCAACTTGCGCGGTCGCGGAATGAATGTATAAACTCCTTATGAACAGCTGCAGAACTGAATGTGAGTTGCTGGTGCTGTAATAGCGTTATGCTAACTGCTGCGCTCCAATGCTGCCCTAAATAGACACTTAAGTGGCACCTGCCTGCAGACTGCAGACAGAAACTCTGGTCACTGCTTGCAAAGGTTGAAGCCAGTGTATTTAGGGTAAATTGATGGGATCTAGGCAACTTCACCTGCCTGAATACAGCAGTAAGGCTCACCTGGAGCTTGACCACCATCTCCCTCAGTGCATTACCTACGTCTTTGGCCTCAACCTGGGAATCAGGAACTATTGGCCTGGGGGGTTCCACTGCTCATATCTAACCCCATAGCCACAACTACAACATTACCTTGATAAGAATGAACAGAGATGCAGATCCTATCAAGAGCAACTAAAAAACTGGTATTGCAGCTACATTACAATCTTTTTGTTGGAAGCTAAGCAGCGGACCAATGTTACCCCTGAGATCAGTCCCAGCTAGTTCTTGTTTGATCTCTTGGATAATTTTACTAATGTACCTTTTAAAATGCTTAACCTCAAAGGCTGTCCTTCAAAACCATTTAATATCAATCGTCCTTCAAATACATTCTAGACATCAGTAATTTCACACAGATTTAAACTTGGCCACAAAAAAAAAATACAATTGACTTTACTCCAACAGAGCCAAAGCTATTTTTCATGGTTTTGTATGGGTTCAGTTGAGATGAGGTTCTTGAGTCTCATGCACTAAGTTCTAGTTTAATCAGGTTCAGATTTATTTACCACAGGTACGTTGAAACATGCAGTGAAATGTGTCCTTTGCACTAACGATCAACACAACCGAAGGATGTGTTCGGGGGGGGGGGGGGGGGCAACCCTCAAATGTTACCGCACATTCTGGGGCCGGCATGGAGTGTTGGCGCCTGAACAATGTTTGCAGAACAATACAAGCAACAACAGTAGAACAGCAGCAATAAACCCTTTAGACATCTAATTCCTCCACATCCCTGTCCCTAAACCCTAACATAACCATTAACTCCCTTCTCTGTACCCAAAACCATCCCTAAGAACCTAACAAATGACTGTCTGAGCGCTGACTTCGATGGAGACCACAGCTCAGCTCCATCTTGTCCGGTTTAATGAATACTAAAAGAAAACTGTAGCTCTTGGAAATCCGAAATAAAAACAGGAAATGCTGGAGACACTATGAATCTATGGAAAGCTATGAATCTATTTATGAATCTATAGCTCAGAATCTATGGAAAGGGAAACAATTAATCTTTCAGTCTTTGATCTCCCACTTCAGTAGTTCCTTAAGTGAGCTTCATTCTGTTTGAAATGGAGTGATATTTCGTTAAGTAGTAGCGAGTTCAGGGATCACTCAGAATGCTCCTGTTAACATTGTTTCCTTACTCATTTTATGGGTCTTTGCCAAACTATCGTTGACTTTGAAAGACCATAAAATTAAAGAAACTCTTTTTGCTTGATCGTGGCTTAGGCTATAAACTGACAGAAAGGTTTATTAAATATAAATGGCAAAGTGAACAGGTTTTTTGACACACTGTAGAAACTCAGTTAACATGGTCTTAACAAACTCTCATGGGTAGATAAAAATTGACAAACACTTGCATCAGCTCTACTAAGCTACATTGTAAGCTGAATTGTACACAACACCATTGAGTATTAATCTTAGTGCAGTGAACTGAAGTTCTTCCTCCTGATCAAACCCAGGCATTTGAACAAGATATGGTGAAAATTCATCTCCAAAAAAAAAGCCCAGGCAAAGAAAATTTAAAGCAACACACACAAAACGTTGGAGGAACTCGACACAGGTCAGGCAGCATCTATGGAAAAGAGTACAGTTGATGTTACGGATCAAGAAGGTTCTTCAGATCCTGAACAATGGTCTCAGCCTGTAAGATTAACTGTTTACTGAGTTCAGCTGCTGAGATCCTCCAGCATTTTCAGAAACTGAATCAGAATCAGGTTTATTATCACCGGCATGTTACGTAAAATTTGTTAACTTAGCAGCAGCAGTTCAATGTAATACATAATATAGAAGAGAGAGAGAGAGAGTGTGCATGTGAGAAAATAAATAAATTACAGTATTTGTATATTGAATAGATTAAAAAACATGCAAAAATCAGAAATACTGTATTTTTTTTAAAAAGTGAGGTAGTGTCCAAGGGTTCAATGTCCATTTAGGAATTGGATGGCAGAGGGGAAGAAGCTGTTCCTGAATTGCTGAGTGTGTGCCTTCAGGCTTCTGTACCTCCTACCTGATGGTAACAGTGAGAAAAGGGAATGCCCTGGGTGCTGGAGGTCCTTAATAATGGATGCTGCCTTTCTGAGACACCGCCGCTGCCTGAAGATGTCTAGAGTACTTTGTAGGCTAGTATTCAAGATGGAGCTGACTAGATTTACAACCCTCTGCAGCTTCTTTCTGTCCTGTGCAGTAGCAACCCCCCCCCCCCCCCATACCAGACAGTAATGCAGCCTGTCAGAATGGTCTCCACGGTACATCTATATTAGTTTTTGAGTGTATTTGTTGACATACCAAATCTCTTCAAACTCCTGATGAAGTATAGCCACTGTCTTGCTTTTTTTATAACTACATCGATATGTTGGGACCAGGCTAGATCCCCAGAGATCTTGACACCCAGGAACTTGAAACTACTCACTCTCTCCACTTCTGATCCCTCTATGAGGATTGGTATGTTTTCCTTCGTCTTACCCTTTCCTAAAGTCCACAATCAGCTCTTTCATCTTACTGACGTTGAATGCAAGGTTGTTGCTGCGACACCACTCCACTAGTTGGCATATCTCGCTCCTGTGTGCCCTCCCATCACCACCTGAGATTCTACCAACAATGGTTGTATCATCAGCAAATTTATAGATGTTATTTGAGCTGTGACTAGCCACACAGTCATGTGTATGCAGAGAATAGAGCAGTGGGCTAAGCACACTCCCCTGACGTGCCCCAGTGTTGATCGTCAGCGAGGAGGATATGTTATCACCAATCCACACAGACTGTGGTCTTCCGGTTAGGAAGTCGAGTATCCAATTGCAGAGGGAGGTACAGAGACCCAGGTTCTACAACTTCTCAATCAGGATTGTGGGAATGATGGTGTTAAATGCTGAGCTATAGTTAATGAACAGCATCCTGACATAGGTGTTTGTGTTGTCCAGGTGGTCTAAAGCCGTGTGGAGAGCCATTGAGATTGCGTCTGCTGTTGACCTATTGAAGTGATAGGCAAATTGCAATGGGTCCAGGTCCTTGCTGAGGCAGGAGTTCAGTCTAGTCATGACTAACTTCTCAAAGTATTTCATTATTGTTGATGTGAGTGCTACTGGGCGATAGTCATTTCGGTACCTCACATTACTCTTCTTAGCCTCTGGTATAATTGTTGCATTCTTGAAGCAAGTGGGAACTTCTGCCCGTAGTAGTGAGAGGCTGAAAATGTCCTTGAATACTCCCACTAGTTGGTTGACACAGGTTTTCAGAGCCTTACCAGGTACTCCATCTGGACCTTCTGCCTTGCCTTGTGTGTGTTGCATTGGATTTCCAGCATCTGCAGATTTTCTCGTGTTTGTAAAAATAATTTAAATGTTTCTTATACTCTAAAAGATTGCAAAGATTGAAACCCATATGCGATTAAAACCCAGAAGCTGCTTATATTTGAATTATATAACTTATCGCATATGTACCTGATGCAGACAGAAGTGGGTTCATAAGTGCTCGGTGTGAAAGCAGGTTATAAGACGTGTGTTTCCAAAGCCTAGAATTAGGGGACATGTTTTGGGCTAATCATTTGCCACTGTCACATGGACTTTGCTGAGCTCTAAAAAACCAGGATCCTGTGATTATTAATTGATTAAACACTTTTATGGATCCCACCCAGAAACTTGCACTGAACTGTGGAAGAATGTGACTTGTTGCAGGACACTCGAGAGAATGGTGAAGCGCTACCAAAATTACCACAGAGAGACATTTTGGAAATTCACTCCATAAAATCCAATGCATTTTATTCATGTTGGCTATATTATAATCGGTGAATAATAATATATGATCAGTAAGCATTGATTCTATTAAAATTAATGCTACTTTTCCAATGCTCAACAGCAAAAGCCTTCCCAGCATTATCCTGTACTTAGATAAGTTAAGATCTTCTCATAATTATTCTGATCCAGCCAAAACCATCTTCCAGCATCAATTTGAATGATAAAAGACTGCTTATAATCAGGATGCCCCAGTGCTGAAGTCCTCAATTAATTCACTTTGAAGGTTCTCAGATGTACTACCATCCTCTTGGGTCCTCCTTCAAGCCAGACATTTCTTTTCAATATGTCCAGGGAATTGTACAATTACCAAGATGCCTGCACAAAGCTATAAAATCATCCAATTATTCAGGAATTTCTTTTATTACTTTATTTGGAGAGATTTAAAGATAAATACTGAGGTAAGGTTCCAGCTGAACATCTTGACTCAGAACAATTTTATGTAGCTTCTAATAAGCATCTGCTTGTATATTTTACTGTCACTGGGATTTGTTTTAAATTCCACTGTTCAAAATCTGGAGAAAATAATCAAATCCAAACAGACTAAACAGGTTTCTCCCTTAAGATCAAGTCTGTTAATCTTTCAAATCTCAACAAAGCGTTTTAAGCTGGAAGTACGTGACCTTTGATTGATACAAGTTGCACCTTACTACAAAAGCAAACTCTACCTGGCTTAATGGACTGTTCTCCATCTGTCAACACTTGCTGCTGGAAAGTGAAGTGAAACTAAGAAGATCTTGGATTTCATGGACCATTATCAGGATGTTCTTAATGATTATTAACTAGGAACCTGTAGATGGGCAGTGGTCAAGAGGAGAAATATTGAATGTGTTCACGTCAGTATATAGAGATGTATTACCCTTAATCACTAGTGTCCGAAAGGTAAAAAGAATGAAGAATCAGTAGGTTGCCACAGCAACCAATATTGGACCATACAATACAATACCATTTATATTAGTGGCTTGAGTGAGAATGGTTAATGTTTAGGTTTGCAAGTGAAAAGAGCATGTAAAAAATGAAAATAGATACAGACATTTTAAGAAAACTGGCCAAAATGGAGTATAACATCAGTTTAACATCATGATAAATTTACTTTGACTTTGAAAATGTAGGGTTATGAATTTTGTTAAACTTCCTACCACATTGGATAAATGCTACCAGTTATATTCTGGACAATTGGAATCTATAAGCAAAATCCAGCCTTCATTATTTAAACAGTTCTCTCTATGAGTTACTCAGATACCCATATTTGCTTTAAGTCGGCATATACTCTTTAAAGTAGTTGAGCCTTTCATGCCTGTTACTGGAGAAATAAGAGTTCTCCTCATATTTAATCCACAGATTTCTTTGACAGTCTGAAACCACACTATAACGATGAGTGGGTCTTAGTTGCAATTTGATTTAATATGCAGGAATACTCACCAGCAGTCAGAGAGGAAGTTGTAGGGACAGTGGAGTGAGGAATGGGGTAGAGTAATAGAGATTCCCAGTGAGGTAAGTTTCCCAGAGGATGTGAAAACTTGCAAAAACAATGATTTGTATGTAGCCCCTTCTGACCCTATTCTGCCCATGCAACAGTAAAGGATAGGTCGTACTTAAATCATTGAGTTTCAGTGTAGTGCTCAGACAGTGGTGAGAGGCTTGCTGGCTGTTAAAAAGGTGATCAGCATCAAATGACTAGATGAGACTCAACCTCCCTATATCAGTTCTTGTCCAGTCGGCAGGAGGGGTGAAGTTAAATTCAGCCTTATGACATCCTCTAGAAGCAAACTTATACTTGGTCCTCCTAATGAAAGCAAATAGAAAAAATGTTTTTAAACATTTTGCCTGATTAGAAAACCATAGAACTGCAGATTCTGGAATTCTGAAATAGAACTGAAGTTCCTTTACCAGACACATCTTCCTCTTTCTCTTTCCTTTCCAGATTATAAATGCATTGTTCTGGACTGTCCTTCCAGTGATCGACTGCCCTTCTTCCAATTTACTTATTGCGTTCAGTACCCATGATGTGGCCTCCTCTACACTAGGGAAAACAAACACAGATTGAGCAACCATTTTGCAAGATGGTTCAGTTCAGGGGTTCCCAACCTCAGGTTCACGGACACTTTGCTTAATGATATTGGTCCATGGCATAAAAAGGTTGGGAACCCTTGATTTAATTAGTTCAGAAGGGCAAGCCCAAGCTTCCATCCTTCTGCGATATAAAACTCCATCCCATACCCATTGTGACCTCTTTTATCTTTGGTGCTGTTCCAATGAAGCCCTCTATAAGGTCAAGGAACAACACTCCAACCATTAGTTCTGATATTCCACTTGTAATATTAACTTTTTTTTGCCTCTGTGCACGTTATCTGAGGAATTCAAGCATTCTCTTTTATTTCAGATCTCCAGCAACTGTTGACACGACAACTTGTGGTTCCAGCATGAGATTTGTTCTTCTCTAACAGCCTCCTTTTACTTTCATCTATTTTCACTTCTCTATGATCTAAGAGATTTTGCAGATGCTGGAAGTTCAGAGTAAAATGCTGGCGGAACTCAGCAGGTCAGGCAGCATCTATGGAGGGGAATAAACAGTCAACGTTACAGGCCTGATGTAGAGTCTTGGTCTGTAATGCCATAAGGTCAGGTAGCATCTATGGAGGAGAAAAGACAGTTGACATTACACACCAATACCCTTCATCAGGTACTGGACCTGTAATGATGACTGTTTATTCTCCTCCTTAGATGCTGCCTGACCTTTTGGCATGGCAGTTGTTGGTTTGTGGCAGCGATACAGTGCAAGACGTTACAATTTATAAGTTACAAGAATAAATAAATAGTGCAAAAGGAGAATAACAAGGTAGTCTCCTTGGGTTCATGGACAGTTCAGAAATCTGAGAGTGGAGGGAAAGAAGCTGTTCCTAAAATGTTGAGTGTGGGCCTTCAGGCCTTGTTACCCTAATGGTAGTAACAAGAAGGCATATCGTGGATAGTGAGGGGCCTTAATGATGCCTGACACCTTCGTGAGGCTTCGCCTCTTGAAGATGTCCTCATTAGTGGGGAGAGCTGCCCTTGACGGAGCTGGCCGAGCGTCTAACTCTGCAGCTTCCCGTGATCTTGTTCTTCGCTGTGCGAAAAGCCTTCCTGAGCTGTGAACCCTGTTGATCAGTCTGCGACCTGCTGCTGTTTAAGGACATTTCGCTTGGCAACACCATGTGGTGTGAGAGGTGCAATGAGGAAGAAGCCTGTGGTGCTGAGTTTAATAATGCAAAACTGCGAATAACAAAAATAAGTCAAAAATTATAAACTCTGCTCAAGAATCAGGGGTTGCGACCAGGACTGGAATAGCTCAGAAATGGAAGTTTTATATGAATCTCTGATTGATGCTGAGGATGGTACCTATATTTGAGGAGTACTGAAAGAGTGGAGGCACTTCCTGCAGTGAGTCCAGAACCAGATGCCTAATTCACGTCTCCCCAACAGATCCTTTTCTCTCAGTTGAAGGGTCAGCAAGCCCCTTCGAAGATAATATCAAAATCAGCCTGATGAACTTCAACATGACGGGAAGATATTACACTCAAGGAGATACACCTGGAGGGAAACCTGTTCAAGAGGGAGCTACACGAGAATGATCTCTGCTGTGTCGCAGAGAACAAGCAGCAGCTGTGAAAGGAGAGAATGAACAAACCAAAAGAGCCCACTACTAAATACAGCCACCACTTACTCTTGTCCACCCTGCACCAGAGTATGTGGATCCCAGATCGGTATCTGCAATCATCTGAGGACCCACCAATAGACAACCCCTTAGGAGGACATCATGCTTAACTCGAGTGATTGAACTTACTATTACTACTTCTTACAGCAGTTTACATCCAACTCATGAACACTTTGATTGTTCATATCATCTCAGTCTGGACAGCCTCCAGCCAGGTGGCACGAATATCAATTTTTCCCTCTGATAATTTTTTCTCCTCTTCATCCCCTCTTTTTCTATTCCCCACTCTAGCCTTTCACTCTACTTACCCACCCATCACTTCCCCCTGAGTCCACTCCTCCTTCCCTTTCTCCTCCGGCCCACTCTCCTCCCTTATCTGATTCTTTCTTCTGCAGCCCTCTGCCTTTCCTACCCACCTGGCTTCACCTATCGCCTTCAAGCTGGCCTCCCCCTCCTCCCTTCACCTTTTTATTCTGGCTCTTCCCCGCTTCCTTTCCAGTCCTGAAGAAGCGTCTTGGCCTGAACCGTCAACTATTAATTCATTTCCATAGATGCTGCCTGACCTGCTGAGTTCCTCCAGCAGTTTGAGTGTGTTGCTTTGGATTTCCAGCATCTGCACAACAGTAATCACTTTTTAACCACCATCATCATTGTGTGCCGTGAAGTATGATGTGGGCGATCATGGTCTTACGTCTGTCCTTAACCTGAGAAGTTCTAAAAAGCTCTTCAAATCTTTTATCTGTCAATCCTATCAAAATACTTGCACTTTCTTCAAATTAGTTACTGCTTTCATTTACTACTGTTTTTACAGATTGAATACTGGAACCCGATATTTGTCTAAATAAAGTTTTCTCATTTTCTGTTCTAAATCCCTGAGAGGGGGAGAGAGGGAAAGGGAGAGGGAGGGAGGGAGGGATACAGAGTGAGAAATTTTTTAAAAAGAAAGGAAGATAAAGAGAGAAAGAGAACAGAAACAGAACGTTTTTGGAATGAGAAGGGAAAGCAGAGCACCTGGAGGAAATGAACACTGTCACAGAACGTGCAGATTCCACACAGACAGCACCTGAGGTAGGAACCGAACGTGGGTCACTGGACGTACCCACCTGCTCATCTCACTCTGCCCCTGTGATGTCCTGACTTCTGCCTCCAGTAATAAATTGAAATACTTCTATCATATTGTTGAAGTTTAAGTTTATTGTCATTCAACTGTACACGTGTACAGCTAAATGAAACAATGTTTCTCTCAGAGCAAGGTGCAAAACACAGTACATACAACACGTAAAATAATACTAACACAATAAGTTATATGGTTATATTAGCAAATAATAACAAATTTGTAGACGCAAAAGTTGACATAAAGTGCTTACATGACTTATCGTTAAATATACACCAGTATAATGCTACTGGCCCTGTCATAAGTAATGTGTACTGGGTGTTCAGAAGCCTCCTGGTTCTAATGAATGAATATGCAATATATCCAGATCTTCTTTATCTTTGCATTTCCTCACATCAGGCACCATCCTAATGAAGCTGCAATGTACACTCTCTGAAGTCATATTATATCTTATATGAGAACTGCAGAGATATGGGGAGCTCGAGATGTCATATAGTTCACTAATTAAAGTCTTATTTGTGTTCTCCATAAGTTCACTGATACCTCATGAGTTTTATATTCTACGCACCGTATGAAATAAAACCTATAAATCAATGTGATTTGTTATGATCTTATCAGAGATGTGGCCTTTAATTTTCTGCATAATCATACACACAGTTTACTGTGATCTGTAATCATACCGTACCATCAAAACTATTTCTGGTTAGAGTGTTGTTTCTATTCTTTAGCTGAAATGTATCCCTGCACTCCTTAAGCTGATTTACTCAACTATGTAATTTCCTTTGGTCTTTCAGAGAATCATTATACAACACACATAAAATGCTGGAGGAACTCAGCAGGTCAGGCAGCATCTATGTAGAGGAATAAATAGTCAACATTTTGGATGGAGACCTTTCATCAGGACTATACCTGTCACCTCCGTATCAAATCAACATTCCCTTCTAAGACATCTGAATGATTGATTTGTACAGTGAGAGGAATTGCCTCCAGAACAGAATTCTCTCCCTACTTTCAAGAACTTCATTAGAAGCGGCTTTCACTCCTACTCTGTTTTCTACAATCCAGAAGGTTTTCTATATTCACGGGAGAAGGAACGTCAGGATTTTGCGGTGGCAGGTGTTGGGGACAGAGGTTTCTGTAGTCGAGGGTTCGCTCTTTCTCTCTCTCTCTTTCTCTTGATGGTGGGGAGGGTTTGCCGCTGATTCTTGAGGCGCAGAATCTCGAAATAAAAGGTAGATTGTAACATCGTAACAGCGACCGTTTCTTGGTCTTCCCTTTTGCTGTGAAATGGGTGATATCGCTCTGTCCCTTGTTAGTCAGAGAGAGAGACTGTGGCATGTCATATTATCAGGTAAACAGGAATTTTTGTTGACTGCACATTATGGTCTCCCTTTGGGAGCTTTGCTGTTGCGTGGTGGGTGGAGGGCACTGACCCTTTTTTTCTGAAATAGGTGAGGGAGGGGGTAGATTGACGTTTTGCTGATGCTTGCATGGGGGAGGGGTGAGAGGGGGCTTTGGGGTTCTAATATTTTTCTGTCCTTCATTCTTTCGCTATTCTCTTCTGTTTTTCATGGATGTCTGTGAAGAGTAAGAATTTCAGGTTGTATACTGTACACATTCTCTGATATTAAAATGGAACCATTTGAACCATTTTAAATAAGGTCTGTCTCTACACCAAACATACACCATGGTCCTATATAATTATCTTCCAAGTGCAACCTTCAGAGGCTTCCCTTAGATATATTCCAAGGGTTCAAGGATTCAAAGAACATTTATTAGCAAAGTATGAATGCAGTATACGACCCTGAGGTTTGTCTTCCCACAGACAGCCCCAAAACAAAGAACCGTGGAACCGTTCAAAGAAAAAAAATCAACCTCCCTCCCCACGCACAAAAAAAAACAAGTCGTACAAACGGCAACAAAAATGAGTGAAAACACAGGATATGAAACACAAAACCAAAAGGCATATTCCAGTTCAGCTCAGTGTTCACTATCGGCAGGCTGACCCGATTCAAAAGCGCTCAAACTAGCAACAAAAAAAAAGGAGCCACCAGATATTTCCTTTCCTCATAGTAAATATAATTTGCTCAAATTATGTTTATATTTTCAATATTAATATTTTATCATCCAAAAGCTATTCATTTCTAACATTTTCATTTATCTATAGTACTTCAATAATGACAGTGTGTTTCATTTTTATTGAAATGCACTTATCTGGTATCTTCATAATTATGTTTTAAAGCATTTTTTTATGTTTTAAACATAAAAATGTTTAATACATTTTAAATGTTTTAAGAATGTGACTTTTTCCCCCCAGGGTGGAAATGGCTAATACAAGGGGGTATAAGTTTAAGGTGATTGGAGGAAAGCCTAGGAGGGATGTCCGAGGTAAGTTTTTTATGCAGAGAGTGGTGGTGATAAGGACAGATACATTAGGGGTACTTAAGAAACTCTTAGATAGGCACATGGATGATAGAAAGATGGAGGGCTATGTAGGAGGAAAGAGTTAGATCAATCTTAGAGAAGGTTGAAAGGTCGGCTGACACATTGTGGGCTAAAAGGGCTGTACTGTACTGTAATGTTCTGCATTCTATACTTCTGTATGCCTGCTCTTTCTTCACCTCAAATGACCCAGCTAGTTCCTATCTTTAAAACACCTCTGCTAATCTTAACGGATGTTCCACTTTTTGTACTTAACTATCATCCATCTGGTTGCATTTTAACTTCTAAACCTTAATCCACTGTTAGCAACTTTGCCAAGGTGTTTTCCTACAATTAGAGCAGCTACTTGATCAATGTCACCATTTGTACCCAGATTTAGCAACACCTCCTATTGTGACCCTTCTGATTTACTGTTTCTGGAATGATGTATGTACTTTTGGAACTTAATTCCCATTTCTCTACAGGATCTCTCTATGCTTCAATGTACAAACTGATTATCGAAACATCTTAAAACAATAACTCTGATATTCTTATTTATTTCTCTAATTAGAGTGTAACAATTCTCTTCATTTTCCTTTTCTAATTTGGCCATGTGTAACGTAACATGAGCTGTGTGCACAAAGAACATCTCTTAAACCTGTGACCTCTGCCATCACAATGAGGGCACTAGGTTCAGGAGAACACCACCACCTGCAGGTTACCCTCCTCATTGTGACCTGGAAGTATTGCCATTTCTTTGCTGTTGGTCGGACCCTGGAATTGCCTATTCCTTAAAGTATAGAGGGTACACCTTTATTAAAATAACTGCATTTTTGTTCAAAGAGGGGGCTCATTGCTCCATTATTATGGGAAAATAGGATGAGCAATAATATTGACTTTGCTAGCAATGCACGCACACACACAAACTGCATGTCAATACAATAAACACAATCACAATTTATCTTTGGGTTCTGATTATGCCAACTTGGTCTGTATTCTTCATTGTACTGTTATAAGTGTGGCCTTTTGCATATTTACTGGGTATACAGACTGCCTTTGGGAACTTTTAAGACAACAATGAAAATATTTTTCTTCAAAATATCCAAACTTATGTCAAGTCTGCTTGCATGTCAAACAAAATAGAGGAGTTCAAATAGTAAGCGTGCCCTGGGACTCACTTTACAATTAGAGAGCCCTTTAAATACAGTGATTACAAAGGAGTAATCTAATCAAGTGGTTCAGATGACATCACAAACCACAAGACTGAGGCTCCAAAGGTTAATAGCTGTCATCCCGCTCTGGGATTTGATTACACCCTTGACATCACTGCACGATATCTTCTACTCATTAGAAAATATACTGTTTTCATTTTCTGGGGCAAGTTTTATTTGGTTTCTGTGGCTGCAATGGTCTTCAGTGTAGGCGCCAATTGTTGATATCTTCCATGCTCATGATCCATGATGACATTTACTTTAGACAACCAGACAGTGAAATAATCATTCTGGATTTATTGCGAACTAATCAGTAGATGGTTGCAAAAAGAATCTACGCTTCATATTTATTGTTATTGGCTAAAATTATTCCAAGTAGCAGAGTTATAGGAAAATGGAGTTAAGTCTATCTTGGAGACTTCTGTTTAAATTGAAATTTTTGATCAGATTAGGAGAATGTGAATATTGTTTGTGTATTAACACTTTATATAGATAGGACTACTAGATGTGATTTATGCTATGTGCAATAAAATAAATCATTTTTAACAGATTTTCCGTATGTATACTTGCTGTTATCAGTATTCCAGAAATTCCGATTAGAATCATTGTTAGAAAATGGAATGAGAACAACCAAATAATTAAAATGGAATAATATGCCAACAATGTAACTCCTAGCGATTAAAATATCCTTACATATTTTGCAACCTTGCTAGTTATTGATCAGTTATCTGATAAGAATAAGTACAGCCAACCAACAGTATGCAGAAATTATAAATTTTCAGATTAAAAATAAATGCTTATATATTCCCCTTTTTGGTGGGGATAGATAAAAGGGAGACATTTAATTAAGATCATATATTGCAGTTTGATAGCCAGTTGACGAATTCTAGGGTGGCTGAGGAATACTTCATTCCCTCCATGATTTGCAAGTTGAGAGTGGAAGTTTGAAATGTGGCTCATTGACTCAAGTTACTGCCATAAAACTTCATGATTTACAGGTCCTCTCCAGGTTATAATGCCCAACTTTGGTACAGCCCATTTGGAAGACCAGCAGGATGGATTTGCAGATGCTGCAGATGCCTTCTGTGGCAATGGATTCAATTCAACCTTGTTGCTGCCACCCAGACTTTATATCAGCATGAATTTGTCTCAAAACAGTCATCTCAGATCAGTGTCAATAATTATTAAATAGAAGAGATTCTGCAGATGCTGGAAATACAGAGTAACATACACAAAATGTTGGTGGAGTTCAGCAGATCGGGCAGCATCTGTGGAGGGGAATAAAGAGTCAATGTGCTGGGCTGAGACCCAGCCAATAATGACTTGTATTTTAATTTTAAAGAGGTGAAAAATAAAGATAATTCACAGAATATTACAAATGTAGCAATTATTATGACTAATACAAAAACAGGCAAAGTACACTTCAACAAAGATACGTTGAAATCATCAGTGTAATGCTTGATAAATGCAATTTAGACAATGTCTCTACCAAAATAGAGGAGTTAACAATTAATTATATCTTTAACTATCTTAACACTCATCACTTACAATTTTTATTTTATACAACTGCAACAACCACTAATGATACCATAACCAATCATTCATAGCTCTCCACAACAGACATTGACCAGTTCCCCTCCACCATACTCCTCCATCTCGTGGAACTAGTCCTCACCTGCAACAATTTCTCTTTTGGCTCCTCTGACTTTCTCCAAATTCAAAGTGTAGCCATGATCAACTACATGGGCCCCAGCTATACCTGCCTTTGCGCTGGCTACGTGGAACAGTCCATGTTCCAAGCCTTCCCCGGTAATGCTAACCAATTCTTCTTCCACTACATTGACGATTGCACTGGTGTAATCGTCCCGACCCATTGAGTTCGTGCTACTTTGTGCACCCATCCTGAGCTAATCAATTTAATTTAATCAACTTTGCCTCCAACTATTCAGAGTTCCAAACAATCCTTCCAGGTGAGGCATCATTTCACCTGCGAATCTGTTGGGATCGTCTACTGTATCTGAGGCTCCTGATACCACCTCCTCTACATTGGTGGGCCCCGCCAAAGATTGGTAGATCACTTTGTTGAGCACCCCCACTCCATCTACAAAATGTATGATTTCCCGGTGCCCAAACATTTTAATTCCTATTTCGACATGTTGGTCCATGGCTTCCTCTTCTGCCACTGTCAGGGTGGAAGAGCAACATCTCATATTCCATCTAGATAGCCTCCAACTTCATGGCATCAACATTGATTTCACCAACTTCAGGTAATTTTTTTCCTCTCCCCTCCCACAATTTCAACTCCCCATTTTAGTCTCCTTACCTGCCTATCACCTCTCCCTGATGCTCCCCTTTCTTCCCTTTTTCCCATGGTCCACTCTCCTATCGGATTCCTTTTTCTCCAGCCCTTTGCCTTTTCCATCTATCACCTTCCAGCTTCTTACTTCATCCCATTTCCCCACCCACCTGGCTTCACCTATCACTTTCCAGCTTGTTTTCCTTCCACTCCCTATTTTCTTATTTTGGAACCTACCCCTTTCCATCCTGGTGCTGATGAAGGGTATCAGCCTGAAAGGCCAACTATTCATTCATTTCCATAGATGCTGCCAGACCTGCTGAGTTCTTTCAGCGTTTTGGATGTGTTGAGTGATTTATAGAAACAGGCTACCAGGTGGACAAAGAACATTTTTAAGGAGGTCTTGACTGCATCTGTCAATCTTTTTCTCTATCCACCTGGAATCTCTTCCTTTGATAAGACATGGAGTCGAGTGTCTGGTGTCAGAGATTCGAACGACATGGCCCATCTCAAAGTAACAGGTTCCCAGGAATCAGTGGTGGTGTTTCATTTCTTTAAGGAGACCTCAAGTACATCTGAGAATCACGTGAAACACTACCACTGTACCTGGGAACCTCCAGTCCATGACCACTCAAAGTGGAGAATGAGCTTTCAGGATGGTATTAAGATCCATGCACTGGGAAAACACCAAAGACAGAAGGAATGGCCCGCCTCACAATGTGCCCTGTTGGAGACCTCCTGCCCCATTTGTGGCAGACTGTGTTGGCATTGTAGAGGGTCCAGAGAAGGTTTACGAGAATGATCTCAGGATGAAAGCATCATTTCCAGGGCCAAAGAACAGGCTCCGAGCCATCAAATGTACGAGGAGTGTTTGATGGCTCTGGATCTGTACTTGCTGGAGTTTAGAATGAGGAGGGAAACTCACTGAAACCTATCATTGAACATTGAAAGGTCTAGATAGAATGGTGAGGATGTTTCCTATAGTGGGTGAGTCCAGGACCAGAAGGTGGTGAATCCATGGAATTTATTGCCACAGATGGCTGTAGAGGCAAAGTCATTGTGTATATTTAAAGAGGAGGTTGATAGGTTCTTGATTTAGTAAGGACATTAAAGGTTACGGGGGAAAAGGCAGGAAAATGTGATTGATGGGGATAATAAATCAGCCACGACAAAATGGTAGCGCAAACTTGATGTGCTGAAGAGCCTGCTCTTCCACATTGGCCTTCGTAGCCATCCTAGAATCTTCAAAACCTGAGTGGAAGCAAGTCAGCCACAATTCTGAGGGACTGCCTGAGAGGAAGAAAACACCCAATTCAAGAAGATCCACAGACCGTAAACTTGATTGGCCCTCGACTCCTCTGCCATCTTCTTTGATTTCCCACTGTTCTTTGCCGTTGCTATTACTTCTGCAGCCTCAACAGTGATTCCAGTAACATATCTGTTTCTAAACCTTCTGAAGTCACAGAAACAGTCTTTGACAATGTTTATATTCTGTCACTCTTTACATCTGACCCCTTCCATTATTTCTCTCAACATCTGCTTTATTTTTTTTACATTCCTTTAACTATATGGAAAATGACATTAATTTCCCAGCAAGTTCAATTCTAGGGAGGGATATAAAAATCAGCAGGCGATTTATTACCACCATTTATGGTTCTGCATCAGATCAAACTTTTCCTCTTAAGTACCCAACTTTGCCTAGCTTGTGAAATCAAAGCTATCAAGCTCTTCCAGTTTTATTTTCAGATTAATGATTCTATTAAAATAGGGTCCATATATCTTAGTTCCATCTAAAATCGTTTTAGACCATGGTAAAACATACGAAATAGAATTTGATGACATTTCATCAAAACCCCAAGTTTTCAAGCCAATATAGAAGGTAGAGGGGGGGGGGAGGGGTGCTGATATTGCTAGCTAATTTTCTTTGACGTCGTGAACTTTGGTTTTATACAGCTCGATATTCAGATTTGTATCAACTGAACTTTTCCTTGATGAATTGACTTATCTGGATGGGACTGCGGCGAGGGTTTGTTTCTCCCGGGGCCGTGGCGGCAGTAGGTGGCGACGCCGCCAGGGGGAGCGTTGGAGCCGTCTAACCGGCGGCTCCCATTTGTAAATTCAATCACGAGGGCTGGCTGAGTGAGGCGGACAAATTCACATTCCCGAATAAACAGGGGAGACGAAAGAGCAGGCACAGCGTGCGAAAAAAACGGGCAAGCACTCATCCTCGCTAAATTCGATAGACTGCGTGTTGGAGCAAAGCTGGGTGATGTGATGGCAGCGGTGGTGACAAGTGAAAGTGATCTGCCTCACTGCTGCTCTCGTGGCTTTATTTTGAAAGGATTTATAACTAATGATGCGGGACAAATAACATCAACTCTCCACTGGAGCGAATGTATATCTGTGCCTTCATATTTTTCCACATTTTAAAGCCGTCCACATAAAGCCAAAAGCGGCACATTCTTTACCTAGCTTATTGACTAACAGGTGAGTTTCTCATCAGAAGTCAAGGCGCGATCTTTGCAAAGGCAGATGGTCGTGGAGAAGATCAGAGGGGCCATAATTCTTTTCGATGCAATGAACCGGTTTGCTCAAACCAGGCTGGAGAGGAATGGGAAGCAAATGCCGGGTGCTGAGAAGATGCGAGATGACAACCGAGCGCCAAGCCCCGGCATCGCCGCCAGCGCTGTGACTTGGCCGGGCCTCGGACGAGTGCAGATATTGGCGGAGAGGGTCTGGGGGGCGGGACCCGGCCCAGCCAATCGGCGCTGGAGGCAGGGGCCGGCGCTCCGCCCACCCCCCGCCCAGGCCCCGCCCCTCCAGCTGATCCGCCTCCCCCGCCGGCCCCCAAAACAAGCCGGAGCCGCCAGACTGTCAATGAAGCAGCGGCGCGCTCGTCCTGCAGGCTCGGCTCTCCGCCCGACTCGGATTTCTCCTCGGGATCCTGGCTGCTCGCCTCTCTCAGCCCGACAGGGGAGGGGCGTACACCAAACCCAACCCCCCCCAAAAAAAAACAACACCCCCCCCCTTGTGCAGGAGGGGCAGCTCCTGTTCGTGTCGGTCGCTGCTTGCCCGCACCGTGTTTGCGGAGAGCTCGCACTCCTGAGTGCGAAAGCTGCGGCGGCGACGACTTGCTTCCAGCTCTTATCTTCAGCGGGGGGTGGGGGGTTCTGGGGAGGGAGGGGTAGGCGAGGCAAAAAAAAAGAAGGATGCTTTTGACTGATTGACTGGGGACTGTCGCCTCGGGATTCTCCAGCCGGTCTTGTTATACTCCCAGTAACTGAACACATATAATTTAAAACATCGATCTCGCTCTCACACATCACCGCCACCAGCAGCACCAACAACGCACGCCGTTACTTCAGGCTCTCTTTGCACCGACTTTTTTTTTTGGCTGATCGCTGCCCCAGTTGCATACAGATTGCGGACTTCTAACCTCGTTTCGCAGAACTTTGCGCCAACCTCACTCCCTCCTGACAGTGGGTCCGGGAATTCGTAATTGTTTTATTTGATTTCACAGACCACTGCCTCACACTCAACGTGGTTCCAATGAATTAATACCTGCAGCGGGGTCTCTTGTTGCTTTGAAGCGGTTTGCACCGTTACAGGTATTTCCTAACCATTTCTTGCTACAGTTTTGGACTTTTATCAATCCGATTCCGGACTTTGAATTATCTGAAGAGACTGAACATCTGAAGCTTTAACTTTGGAAGAGTGTCTGTTACAGGCAGACTTAAAGGGCGGGTTCTTCTCATCTCCGCTGCAGCCATGATCAACACGGAGATACTTGTCGTCTTCCTGCTGCTCTGGATGTGTGTTTGGTCGCAGGAGCCCGGCAAAGTGGTGGCCGATCGGTACGCCGTCTACTGGAACAGCAGCAACCCGAGGTAAGGCGCGCTGGAGCGGGCCGCCCGACCCGGCCCGGCCCGGCTGCACCGCGGCGGCGGGGGAGGCAGCGCCGCAGTTGCCTCTTCTGATACTAAATGCAGAAATCTCCGCTGGGAGTTGCAGAAACTGCTGCTTCCACAGGTCTGGGTTATTTTCTGCTAAACCCTGTGGGTGACATTATTTTGTGAAAGGTAGGTGTGTGTGTGTGTGGAGGGGCGGGGGGGTTAGAAATCCTAATATTACACTAGTCCGACTCGACTCCTTGTGATCCCGAGGCAGACTGGGGGAGCGTTTTCAGGTGATGAACCGTGCTTATCGCTGTAGTGACAGGCACATGGATCGGGTTAGTGTGTTGAATGGCAATGAGACGCCCGCACCGTTTAAAAGTTGCGGCTCTGGGCGCGGGGGTTTGAACGCCGCCGCTTCTCTCTCTCTCTCTGCTCTGCCCGCAGAGGAGTTGGGAACTCGAGCACCTCCCAACAAGTCGCTGCACTGCCTTCCCAGGACAGCGTGAAAGCGGCGGCCGAGACTCCCATCATCGAGCCAGCCAAGTCTGTCCGTCCGTCGCCGGCTTCTCCGCCAGCCCTTCCCCCGACTGAGACCATATCAATAAGGGAGGCGCGCTAGGGTGCCGAAGGCGGCTTCATAGTCCGCCCGCAGGGTTTAAAGATTTTTTTTAAAAAGGTGTATGTTATATAAAAGGTGCAGGGGCAGAGGGTTATTAAATGTGAGCTGAAAGTGGTGCACGTGTGAGACGCAACTACTTGGAGTTGTGCAGGCGGTGCCTCCTGCTTATTGTGAGCGCGAGAGGCGCTAAAGTTTGAGTGAAACTTGGAGACGGCTTCAGCCGTCAGTCTGAGATCCCCAGCTTCGGATACACCGCCAGTAAAAAAAAAACCTTTCAGGGTTACTGTCCGATCAGGGCAGTCACAAACCTTACAACCGTGACGATTCCTACAGATGTTCTTATATAAGTGTCCTCTGCCCGAGTACAGTTTAAAACTTACCAAATACATCGCTAGTGCTATCAGCGTTTACTTTTTAACGAGATCGAACATAAAAAAATGACTTTTGCAAGAATAAAAACGCAACATTTAGTTCCGATTTTCAGCTGCACCTTCTGGCGACCCCACCCATGCTCACACACCTCTTCTCGAACTGATTAGAAGATAGCGAAAGTTTCCATTTCAGAAGTCAACCTAAATGTGGGACAGTAAAATTTCAGTAAAATTAAACATTGATGGATCAAAACGGGAAAAAAGTTCTAATAACTTGCTGCATGAGGAACTAATTGAGAGGTTCCCATTTCAAAGGTATCTCTCAGCACATTTCCAGCTGCCGTGCCGCAAATAATTTTGAACAAATCCTTCGAAATCCTGCCATTTGTCGTCATCAATTGTTCTTTCTGGTTTTCTCGCCAAACGTTTTATTTACCAAAGATTTGAGTGTCTATTTGTGCCAGTGACTAACATATTCTATTTGAATAATCGAGTGGCAAAGATGAAAATATTTTCCAGAATAGCTTGTTGAAATTTGCATATAATTGCATTTTAAAATAAAACAATTGCAAACAATTAAATTTTTTCGATTTTAAACTTGGTTCAATGACTTCTCAAATGTATTAATTTTCTGTAGAGAAACTTCAGTTTAAAAAGTGAGTGCACATCAAAAGCTTGTTTTATTGTTTCATTCAAAGTAACACACAATTGTTAAACATACAATTAGTGATTCAGGTCGGTGCTATTGAATGAGCTACGTTTTGGCCGATTCTGTCATTTTGTCTAATGTGTTTTCCATCTCTGGTTTTAAGTGCGTGTATAATTGTCCTTTACCCTGCTGCTCACAAATTATATATAAATCAATTTCATCAGCTCCACACTCTGTGCCATTCTTTTGTTATCTTCTCTTTATGTATCTGTTTCTGTGAATCAGTAAATTGTGTTTTTGTTTTGGAGAGGGTCTTCACTACATCTACTGCTTTTTTTTAGCTTACTGAACGTGCTTGAGTGCACTTTTGGATTTTTCATTGTGATTTGTGTACTTTATGTTTTTTCTCTTACTGTGTTATCCTCTATCTATCTGTGTGTCACTGTCAGTATCCCACTTGGTATGTTCTGTGCAAAGTTCCCTCGATTCCTGTGTATCTCCCTTTCTTTCTAGCGCGTTGGTAATGCCCCAGTTTGAGCTGAGATGAACAAATGGATTTAGGTCACAGGGCATGTTTTTTTTTCGCATTTACTCTACTGCTAGGCAAAAACCTGTTTCCAGCTTACAAATTGGATTCTAAGCTATTGGGAGAATTTCCTCACCCGGCCTGGTATGATTGAAGGCTCTGTTATCTCCTTTGTGGGTCTAAATATGATGAATTGGGAATAATAAAAAAATTCAATTCCGCCAACTTTTGTTGCACTTACTTTAGTTATTTGATGTACTCATAGGTTCTATCAATGTTTTATCAAAGAAAATGACTCCTGCAGTGATGAAATATGGTACATTTTTTTTAACGAGTTGGCCTTTTACCTTGTGGCTTTTCGAATATCTATAATAAAGAAACCATGCGGAACTCTGTTTAAAGATGTCTATATTGAAGTGAATTGTATTGTGGTATTTCAGAACACCGACAGAACATTTGCCGCTTGTTGTAATTTTCAGTTTCCATAATTATGAGCAACAGTAGAAAAGTCTTTCACGCTCTTTTCACTCCAAGTTCTTTTGAGTTGCTTGATTAATACATTAGTTTATTTTTTCCTCTCCTAGAAAACTGGGAAGATAACATGAAAACTTTGCAGTGATGCAAAGACTTGATCGAAATCTCAGTATAGAGTTTCTTCATCAAAATTTAGATGATAAATGGTGGTGGAATTCGCCATCAGTAAAACTGAATATTGAAAATCGAGGTATCACCTAAGTGGCAGGCGAACACTTTTGCATTTTAGTGTATCCCAACATTTGACTGGATGCCCTTGATGACACTGGCTGCCCAGTTTGATGTCTTTAACTACCAGCTACATATATTTCATTTTGTTGCCGTAGTTCTCTGTGAAAATATGCAAAAATGATGACAATTGTATTGTACTTTTTTTTTACAGAAAGTACAATCATTCATTTCCCCTAATGTTTCTTTGCAATATGGATAAAATCCACAAATTAGTAGATATTAAAACAAGTATATCTGGAGGGAAAATTGCAAATAAAAATTATATTTATTGGCCATAGCATAAATAGGATAAATGTATTAATGGCTATACCTTAAAGACAAGGACTCTAAGGTTCTTTGTTCATTTCAATGCATTTCCTTTCAGCAGCCACTATAAAAAATGCATTTTTTCTACTATCATCCTTGTCTTTTCAATTTCTGTATTACTGGAGAAGACTATTTAGAAATATTAATTGGGGAAAAATGAATATATTGATGTGCAAAAGAAACAAGAGAATCCTCACTGCTGGTCTGGAGATTTAATGCTGCATGCGAGTAGGATTAATGCTGATTATTATGGACTGGGGTGGGGGACTGCATTTTATTTGCAGGGGAAAGTTTGAGTGACTGTTTCAGCACTTCCAGGAAGGGGACTGCTGCTGCTCATAAATGTGTTCTGTTTCTGATTGTAAAATTCAACAGAATAGGGTTTTGCAGTTCATTATATGGTGCTTTAGTTAAAGTTAATGGCTTTGCTGTATCCAGTGACTGCTACAGGAGCAAACCCAGCTCCTTCAATGTGGTCCTTTTGTGTGAAGTCGAGAGAAGCCAGGTCCAAGTAAGGGTTTCACAGGCTGCTGCCTCCAGAGAGAAGGTACTGACGAGCAAATTATTAGAGGTTAATTACCCTTGTCCCTGAAAAGAGAGAAAAATTCTTCCCTTTCAGATCTGCAAATGCTTTAATGAAGGGGTTACATTCCGACCCACCCAGATGCTGCATCCTGGTTGGTGTGAAGTAGCCAAAGATGAGCCTTTTCTGCCGTCCTGTTGCTGTGGATCTGGTAATCTAACAATACCATGCTGTGCAAGAGTAAAGGAATGAATGTAATTAGTCTTTAAGGGGTCCAGCCAGGGCTTACTTTGTAAGAGAGAAGAGAAAATTGCCAAAAGAAAAAGTTGGAATCGAGGAACCAATTCATGCACATAGAAGAGCAGACATTTATAGTAGTTGTACTCAAAGTGGATCTTCAGATGTGTATTCTTGCTCTAGAAGCTTGGCAAATATGTAGGATATTTTTCCTTTTTTGAAATAATGTAAGCAAATAGATCCTTACCTATTATTTTGGCAAGATATTGTACATATCTATTGGATGCTTAAAATTAAGATAATTTCTAGTATGGTAATGCAGTTATGTTATGGAAGGTGTTCATTTTCACAGGATTTAGAAAGAGAGAAAGATTAGCTTTGTTCCTCACATGTACTTTGACAGCATAGAGTGAAATGCATCATTTGTGTCAAATCAAATTAGCAAGAATTGTGCTGAGGGTGTCATGCTTCCAACACCAACCTAGCATGCCCACAACTTCCTAATCGTGATTGTAGGTCTTCGGGATGCGAGAGGAAGTCGGAGTACCCGGAGGAAACCCACGCGGTCACGGGGAGAAATGTACAAACTCTGTACTGCAGTTACAACAGTTATCATGTTTGAGGCAGCGCAATGCTTTTTGATGTTCTCAGTACAAGCACAGGGGCTTCTGGCAGGTGTTCCACTTTAACTTCCAAATCTCAAAGATGTATGGTTTGGCAGGTTAGTTGGTGACTGTAAATTGCCTCTAGTCTGTGAATGTATTAGAGCTGGGCATTGGTGAGGTGGGGGTGGGGTTTATTGGTGAGCAGCTAGGTTTATTTCTGTGTGATATAACTATGAATATACATTTTTAAAGTAACCAGAAACCAATCCTCATTGGTGTATCTTTATTTGGAATATGAATAAAACAGTGAATAAAAGTATAGTTGTATGGAGGTATCATTGTGTGATTCCCTGTAAGGAAAAATAATACTTTGCAAGAAAGTAACAAAGATGATAGAAATCTGATCATTTTTAAAAACTGAAAATAGTTTAAATCAATTTTTGTAACATTTATTCTCTATATACAATTTGCTGTAGTTGTATAAAACAAGTATTTCTTTCATACTGTACGATTTTTAAAAACAAATTTCCTGACCAATTCAATACAGTTCAAGTAAGATACGACTTTCCTAAGAATAAAGGAAGCATTTTGCAAATTTCAAAGACTCGACATAGAAATATCAAGAGGAATACATTCAGCTATGTACATCAAGCCTTTTAAATTTTTATGTGTAATTCCAGAATTGACCATTTTGCCTTATTTGCACCATCTTTAACCTGAATATTTAACTCTAAGGCAGCTTTTAATATTTTGCCTATATTCGTTTTCTTCCTCTCATTAGATTTGCTAATATTAATTGCATTTTTTCCAACAAAGCAGTTAGTTTATGCAAAGGCTTAAAGAAGCCATGATTATTCAGACCAGTATTAAATTTTTTTTTAAAGAAAATAAATTAATACACCGGGGAAGAAACCCCCAGTAGCAGCCATTCATCGTATACTCCAGTTACTTACACAGTCGGTTTTGATAATCCCATGCCACTTTTGCTATCAGATATAAATGCATCCAGTTGCTTGATAATTCAAATCAATCCTGCAACCTAATTAGTTGTCAAGGAAGTTTGACAGGAGGATGCCTCTTCCTGGGATTGTGGATGGTGCCTTCCTTTTAGGCATTGCCTCCTTCCTTGCCAAACTTTTTGTTCTGACTTGTACTTAGATTTTTAAAAATCCTCTTGACATTTCTGTCTTTCAAGTGTGCTCTTTCTCCAAATCCCTTATCTCTCCAAAAGGTGATGCATGTTGACTGTGCATGCCAAATATCTACACATTTTTTCTGTAATTACCTTTCAGAATCACTTCAGTTATAATTACACCCTTCTCACAGCACTGACATGGCCCTAACTGAATCCAGAAGCAATGTTTTCTTTGTCATTGATGGTGGGGCAATTTCCATCTTTAATTCAGAAATTTCTCCCAGCAATATTGCCTGCTGTTTGACCTCTTGTTCTTACATTTCTGCCCTCCCTTCACAATGTCATTGATCGCTGTTCCTTCCACCTCTTGCTATGTCCTAATCTCATTTTTCCCTGCTGTTCCAGCACTCAATAGAATTTTCTATGTGATGGGCACTGCAAATGCAAAATGCTAAAATGGTTGGCTTTATTTATCACGTTCAGTGCATCAAAATATACAATAAAATGCGTTGCTTAGCGTCAAATGGGACTAGGTGAGAGTAAGCGTTCGGTGCGGTCTAGAAGGGCCGAGATGGCCTGTTTCCGTGCTGTAGTTGTTATATGGTTAAATCAAACCAGTGAGTACTGTGCTGGGCAGCTCGCGAGAGTTGCCACATTTCCAACGCCAACATAGCGTGCCCACGGCTCATTGACTCTCTCTCTGCAACCTTTGGAATGTGGGAAGAAACCCTATCATCTAGAGGAAACCTACAATGTCACGGGGAGAAGGACAAACTGTACGGGCAGTGGGGGGGGAATCGAATGCATATCTTACAGCTGGTACTGTAAAGCGATTGCACTGTTACACTACCTTGCTGCCTCTTCCGTGCTCTCTTTGATTGTGGCTTGATGAAAAATGGGAAGGGCTTTCTTGTCTATTCTTGCTGGTTCTGAATCCATTGTAGCAGCCCGTCTTTCCTCGGCACCCACGATATCCTGTCAGCATTCTTTTTAGGGCTATGTAGTAATTAAATACTTGTCAAAGGAGAATTTTTCATAATACTTTAAAGCAGAAAAGACAGGGGTCTGCTGTGAGCTTTGACTGTCTGGGGAACAATGAAAACTAATTACAGAAAGGGCTGTCACTTTTGTTAAACTTGTCACTTTGGGGGTAAAAGCAAGACCAAGTATGTGTTTTACCAATGACTATCATGAGGGGGAAGTGTGATGGGTTACTCCATCCCTCAAACTTTTCCATGTGCATAGTTGTCTTCTGACCTGGTCTTGGGTTTGTTTTCTCCACTTACATTTGTTTATTGTTTGTGGTGTCTTCAAAAGTACTGTGGGCAGTTCTTGGGAGCTCTGCTTTTCAGAGGAGCCTACGTGTGGGCTGGAGGCAAACAGATCAACCTTTATATGTTGGTTATGGGTGATGCTAGAGATAATTCCGAGCAGGTAATGTACGGAAACATTCTGACTTTTAAGTTTGTATTGAGCTTGTGTACACAACCCTGAGTTAATTCTGCACCTGTATAACAAAACATATATTGCTGCTGAGAAGTAAGATTATTTTAAAGGCGACAGCAAAAATGGGAGCAGTCATCAATCTGAGAGTGTCATATATTGTTTTTCGTGAGGTGAGTTTATACCCGACTAACTCACCCAAGTCTTAATACATTCTACCAAGCAGTGATTGGTCCCTTTCATAAAATTCTATTTCGCTGAATGAAATCTCAGAACCCTTCAGCTCATGGATGCTGTATTTCCTCTTTCCATGCAAACAGCTGCCCCCACGTATATAGCCTAGAGAAGCACAGTAAGATTGTGTGCTGAGGGAGGGTGGTGATTGAATAGGCTCAAAAGCTTAGTTCCATATCTTCACGGGTCTAGT
This sequence comes from Hemitrygon akajei, assembly GCF_048418815.1. Taxonomy (NCBI): domain Eukaryota; kingdom Metazoa; phylum Chordata; class Chondrichthyes; order Myliobatiformes; family Dasyatidae; genus Hemitrygon; species Hemitrygon akajei. Next base: position 20,741,209 of record NC_133125.1, on the reverse strand, counting down.
CCAAGGCGAGACTACATGGTTTCTTTCTGACGCAAGGAAAGGACAAAGAAACCAATGGGTTGGACTAACCAGTGAGGGGGAGAGGGGACTGTAGTGAGTTGTAAATGAAGTCCTGGCTCATTTGATTTGCAGTGGAACAGATATCTTAAATATATTTGTGTATCTTCATCAAAAAGTAGAGAATTTCAGTTTAGCAAATGGTTTTTAAAAGCATATGGCATTCTTCTAAGAAGGATGGGGCTGCTGCCCTTGCCGTCAGCTGCTGTATTTTGACACCACCATCACAGAGTGGTTGCGTAGGTGACCGTTGAGGTGCGCTCACATTCAGATCTGAATGGGGTAATGATATACAAGGGGCTTCTTTCAAAATGACGAGTTTTGTGTAGTTTCAGAGTACTAGGCAAAGCTGAGCCAGCTCCCTTTTGCACCAGCTGGAATTAGCTCTCGAAAGCTTGTGAACATTTTAACAATTGCTTCATTTTTGATTGAAGTTAATACCGTTCTAAACTAATGAATAATTACAGATCAAATGCAGGAGAATGGCTGGGAGCATTCTGAAGGGGAGACTACTATTCTTCAGGCAGATAGTTGTATTTGTCGCTGATTCCGGGTTGTTAATCAGAATGTATACGCTCATGACCACGCCTTGTAATTTTTAAGATTTTCAATAGCCTCAATTACTCCTGTATAAAAACTAATTTTGCAACTTGGAACTGGAATGCAAATTGGAGAAATAATAAATAAAACTGGAATTAGTCAGTTTTAACAATAAAATTGAAAAAAAAACTTTTTTTTATTGTTTTACATTGGTAAGTCAGTTTTGACAATACATTTATAGAGCCGATTGTTCATTTTCCTTTGAGAATTCAGCTTTCAAAGTGCAGATGTTGTACTTAGACAATTGACATTTATCTGTGGCTACTCAATAGAATAAGGGAGTCAAAGATGTGAATTGCGGGAATAGAAAAATGGAGGTACTTAAGGACAGCTTTAAATGAACAGATATTATTGTTGTCATTATCGTTCTAGTTGCAATTTATTATAGAAGTTGGTACTTTAAATTATGAAAGCACTTAATGTTGCCAGGCTATGAAAATAATTGAAAGAATATTTGAAAGTGAATGATTCTTGAAAGCTGTAATGTAAACCTAAGGGGTAGTGATTCCGTATGTTGTGAACGTTTATCATAATGAATATTTTGTTTCATTTTAAAAAAGGTCTTGGCAGTATGGTCAACTATAATTGAAGAGGTCGTAAATTTATCTTAACAAGATATCAGATTGAGCTAACACTGTACCTTGTTAGATCAAGATTAGATAGTAAAAGTTTTAAAGTAAGGTCAACACAAACATTCCATCAGAAAAGAGTAAGTTATTTCACTCTAGGTCTGAATATCCCAATTCTCATAGATTCTAAAGTGAGGAAGAAATATGTGAAAAGGGAACTTTAATTTACAAGTCTTCACATGTAACGAGAGCACCAAATTCCAATACATATGCTTGTTCATATTCAGTGAAGCTGTCACAAAACCATTTGAGAGCATTGCAAACAAAGCGAAACGTTCATTCAGGTGTGTGAAAATAGGACAGATTTGTCTTCATGAGATTAGTTAGACCAAATAAAGTAAACTTGGGACTCCTTCAAATGACAGTCAGTTTAACTGGCAGCAGCATCCAGTTGCTGAATCGGGTGATAAGCCATTTGTAACCACAAGCATCACTTCACCAGAGTTTTACAGATGAATGGGGTTATTTGGCTCAGCTTAGATCTTAAAAGTTGCATTATTTACAAGAACTTGACATCGATGGCAATTCACATTGAGGGTACACGGAAAACAGACTTTCTCTTTATAAGACCAAAAGACATAGGAGCAGAATTGGGCCATTCAGCCCATTAAGTCTGTACTGCCATTCTATTGTGACTGATTTATTATCCCTCTCAACCCATACCCCCAGCCTTTTATGGTTATGAATTTTATGCTAATATAAATAGGTTTAGATTTTACCTCTAATGAAGATCAATTCACAAAATATAGTTAAAAAAATGTTCATGGAATTTCTTTGGTTGGAATTATATGCACAGCGCTCATTAAATAATTTTAATTCATCTGGATCTTGGGCTTCTGTTAGAAGAGAGTGGCCAGAGTTTGACTGGTTCCCCAGGAATCGAGTCTGTGGTGGTGGTGGTGGTGATAATGTGGGGTGTTAGCAAGGAACCAAGGAGAATAAATTACTTGAGGAAAATTAAAGGAACCAGCTCAGTTTGCGTTCCTAAGTCTGGCCTCAGCCCTTCATGAGGGGAATCCCAGCTGAGGCAGTGTTTTTCCAGTAATGATCCATCATGAGTTTTGCCTTTGATCAATGTGACCTAATTTCCTGGGCAGTCTGATAAATTTCATCTGACGAGTGACTGATGTTGAATTTTGTGTCATTGGTGAAAGGGTGAATTGCCATTAGAAATAATTAATTGAATTTACAGAATGGCGTTATTTGTCTTGGAAATGGTTGCAACTGTGCACCACTCAGTATTGCCAGACAAAAAGCACTACAGACACCGAACAAAGTGTCAAAATTTCTAGTCCATTGTCTTCTGTCTCTTTTAATCCATGAGAGGTGTTGTCATATTTTTATTTTCTTATAGTTTGGAAACATTTTTTAATCAATAACACCCTCTATACAACTAAGTCAGTGGATTTCAATTGATGTACGTATACAAAACTCATTAGATATTTCTTATTTTCTATATTAGATTACTTTGATATATTAATATATTTTATACAGCATTCGTCATTATACTCCAGCATCTTTTTTGGAGAAAATGGAGAAAATTTGTTTAGTTTGTAAGGCAAGAGTTACATGCACGATCAGTTCTGATTTGACAACTAACGGAGTTGGTGCTATTTCTAAACTGGATTTTAATTCCTAGTGTGGTTTTGATTACATTGATAGGTTTTCTAGCCTTGCAGCTCATGGTGAGAGGACTAAAGCGGTATTTCAGCATATTGTCATTTGAGGTAGTTTTTATTTTATATTCTGTTCTTTTAATAATTTTTTTAAATGCTGTTTCTGTGATATTTCTGGAAGCCCAGGCTCTGACTTGGCTCCCTGTTGCAATTCCACCTGGAGAGAACTATAAAACGGTGCCATCAAACTCCAGTAAATATTGACTGTGCCTCAGAGTTTTTGACCACTGTGGAAGCTGGAATAACCACATTAAAAGCTGCTTTTGTTCTGCTGTAGGCCCGTGTTCTGACACCAGAACATGTACGTTTTAAAAAGCTGGCTTCAGAAGGATACGGGACAAGGTAGTGAGGGTGGGAATTGGAAAAGGCAACACATGGCAATCTGTAAGTAATTAATTTGAAAGGAAGAAGTAAAACCCGCAAAATTGAAGAATCTTCCTCAAAGCTAAGTGAAAAGCACCATCCTCATGGAGGGATGGGATTTGCAAATGGAGGCAGCTAATTGACTCACAAAATTTGTCCCTTTTGTGTTATTGGCCAGATGCAACATTCAGTGTGGATAGAAAGATTTGGTTAAATTTTCAGTATCAAGTTTATTTTCATTGGCACAAATAGAACCCCATGCAGAGTATTTTTGCTGAAACATTTTTTTAATGCTTGTACTGTAGAAATCTGAATTGTATTGTATGTGCATTTCCATCAGGGATTCCCAAGCTGGGGTCCATAGATCCCTCGGGTTAATCCATGGCGTAATTAAGGTTGGGAGCCCCTGATTGTAGTTGGATGCATTGAAAATGATTTAACCATACTTTTGAAGGTGTCTGGTGAGTAGATTTAGGTGCAAGTAGAGCATTCAATTGGGATGCCAGGGTAAATGATCAATTCCACTGCATAGAGGTACTGAGCACTGATTGATTCCAGCTTAATAATGTCCTTCCAATATTGTGGAAGTTTTTGTATTAATGTTTGGTGGATATGCAAGTCTAAACTGTTTCAGTTAATTGTTGATCTATTAAAGCTGAATATAATAAACCTCATGAGAATTTGTACACAAGAGTTAGTTGAACAGGTACTATAATCAAAAGACACGGCAAAATACAAGGGTTGATGGATTGGAGCTGGTTAGTCGCATTTACTAAACAGATCTATTGGATAACAATTTAAGCAAATGTGAACAAGCATGTAGCAGGTAGTTTAAGAGCTTTATCTTACAGCTTTGAACAGAATAGCTGGTATGCATTTTAATTAAAGGATGCAAAATAATGTCCTTCAAATTGTAAATTCAATTCAGGTGGATAAAAATATTGCCAGTGTTATATTTGGTGTAATGTTAAGATTGATGTGGTACGATGAAGTTAGCAGTGTGGGCTTGATCTTTCCTTTTGACATCTCTATTTTAAAAAATATTTTGTTTAAGGTTGAGGAAGAAAGGGTTGAGGAGAAGTGCTTTGCTAGTATTTGAATTTGCACTTTATCTTCTTAGTAATTTTGTTCACCGAAGCTAAGGCAGTATCGGGCCAGTATTAATGCCACAACATAGAGCTAAGTGAAAATGACAAAAATTATGCCTCCTACATTATGAAAGCATGGAGGAATATTGCTGCATTTGTTACAATATTATAAGCAGATTCTCTTAACTTTTGCTCAATAAATTTGGTTTAGAACAAATATTTAGTGTTACGGTAGCAATGTAGAATTCCTCATAGCTGAGGTAATAACCTCAGTTGTTCAAAATATTGTTGCTGTGGCTGTTGAATGCTGAATTTGTTCTGGCATGTTGACTAATCTTTACACTGTTTGCTATGGAGTCATTACTTTGCTTTTAAATGTTTGTTCAAGCATCCTTAAACATACATTGGCTAACTTGTGATGATTTTTTTTGACTTGATATTATTTGCTTTCAGTACAATTTAAAGCTTCCACTGATTATTAGTGTACTGGTGAAATCATAAAAGCTGTAACTTCCCTTCACTGCCAACATCGCAGTAGTCTTGGCTCTTGTGAAATACTGTCTTTTATTCTCGCAAAGCTTCAAGAATAATGGCCTACACGTATTTTCTCTTCAAAGTTCAAAGTAAATTTACTATCAAAGTACAGATATGTCATCATACCCTATCCTGAGATTCATTTTCTTGTGGGCATTCACGGTTACTATGAGAAAAACATAATAGAATCAATGAAAAACCACACACAACAAACAACCAATGTGCAAAAGGCAACAAACTGCAAATAAAAAAAGAGGAAAGGAAAACAATTACAATAAATAAGTAGGCATTGAATATTGAGAGCATGAGTTGTATAGTCCTTGGAAATATTCCATGCCTATTTCTTCTGGATTCTAAACCCATTCCACTGTTCCTTGCGCAAACGTATTTTTGTTTTAGATTTTGAAACTGTTGTCCCTTTTGACTCACCAATCCTCTCTTCCATCATGTCCTTTAAAACCTAAACTTGTTGTTGCATAATCCTGATTCATTCCATCTTCCAATTGTATTTGCTTTTATTAGTTGTTTTAACATCATCAGCTCTAGTCCTTTCTTTTGGGGGGAAAAAATAGAAAATTGCTATTTTGTAATTTGAAAGGAATATGTTTGCCAACGTAGTTTAAACTATATCTTTGTGTCTAGAGGGGTATACTGTGGCCACTGACCAGTAAACGGCACCTCTTGGCTCTTTATGTATTTGCAAATGTCATGCTAGTAGTAGATTTACCAATTGTTCCTAAGGATAAATAGTTTTATTGCAATCATGTCTGTGACACCTCTGTTGCAAGATGAGCTAACATGATTTAAAGTTCAAATGTTCAAAATAAATAGGTCACATCTAATCTTGACTGATCTCTGATATTTTACTTTCTAATATCCAAATCCTCAGTGATGCGACCACTGCAGATTTGCATTTGATGCGAATTGCAGTTGAATTGCAACCAGTGTGAAGGTTGCAGAGGGATTTGCACCAATCATTGTTTGAAATTTAAGCCGTAACTCTGAATTTGGAAATCCTCAAGCAGGTATCAATAACTGGCAAGTGTCTTGATTTTGATTTATCAGAGATAGCTTGATATTTCTCGAAAATAATTCCGCGCAGTTGTTTTTAAACTGAGAAAGGTATTGTAGTCTAAATTCCCCAGTGCGTTCACTGGGAAGCTACACAGAATGGTAGAATCTTAGGCTCGGTCTCCAGCTAATTTATTGAAACTTGAGTCAGAATCATTTGGAGTGCGGCCAGTTTGATGGGGGTGAGTCAGATTAAGCTTTGAGGTTCTGGTGTCCATCCACCTCCAAAATCGTCATGACGACAGGTACTCAGCTCCCCACAGTAAAATCTTGGAAAATGGCCGCGTTGAAGTATTCCACTTGGCTCATCCAGAAATGTGGCAGGAAATGGCGAGGGATGCGGGAGAAGGGGATGTTATGCAGTTTGACGTGTAAGCTTGACGCTGACGTTTGTTGATTGGACTCTTGATTGTTTAAGAAACAATGGACTGTAATAAAAACGGGTTGCATTAAGTGGCCAGTTGACCGGAGCTGTAAACTGAAAACCCACTACACAGCCTTTACTGGTCTGTGCACGTAAATGGCTCTAACGTCGTAAGGGTGCCAAAAATGCAGCTGTTACAGTGAGTTTACTCCACTGTGAAAACACAAAGGTTTGGTAGATGGAGTACTACATGTTTTTGATGTTTACTTATTACAGTAGATCAGAACCCTTTTCCTATTTCTAAATTTCAGTGTCCTATGATAGTGGGAAAGATCATTTAAAAATCTCAACCTCCCTGCTGTGCAAATTAGAAGGTGCCGAGACCATCTTATATACAGCTCCCTGAATGTCATCAATGGGTCCAGAATTTAATTTTTAAATCTGCACCTTGTGAGATGTGTTAAGCATCAGTGCCACTCTGCATCCTTCAAAAAGAGTCATTATTGCTATGTAATTGTAAAATGTTACAGTATTCTGTATTTTAGTGCAGAAATACTTCATTAATGGGGCTTATATCTAGGCGTATAAATACATATTCTGTTGAAATTGCTTTGTTTCTCTAGAATTTGTAGGTTCATTCACAAACTGTAGAGGTATTACAGGGATCGCTGACCCCTGACTCTGTATAATGCAGCCGTATTGCAGGTTCTCAGCAGCCGTGGCTTTATGTCACAATATTAATCATTCTAGATATTGAGGTTAGGCACCCATTTTCCCACCTCTCTCGAGTCTTGTCAGGGTGTTTCTCAGGAGTACACGCGGATAGTGCATCTTGTCCTCTTTTAATCCTTGAATTTTTTTTTCCGTCTAACCTCCCGAAGTTTAAAAGACATCTCGTGGGGGAAAAAATTATCAGCAGAGCTTCTGTTTATGTAGCGGAGTTAAGTTATTTTTGCGGTCCGTAAAAATTACCATTCCAAGTAGAAAATATTACGCAGGATGAATTTGTTGTCTGTCGTCCCTGCTAAATACATTATGGTTTAGTATTTGCATGTTGAACTCTGATTTCGATAGAACCAAATTTCCGATGCAGCAGAGCCCAGATTTCAGAAGCTGAGTTCAATAAACATATATTGTGCGCACAATGCAGGGTGAATTTCTATTGCAATGAATTGCAGCCCCTTATTCAGAGATTTTTTTTCTTCCTCTTTTAATATGTATGTCAAATTAAATTGATTGCACAAAGAACTCGATTTGACCAATTCCAATTCATTTGGTTGCAAATTTACAATCCCAAGGAGAGCAATAAAGGGTTTAGAAAGGCACCTTATCATTGTCCCAAGCACAAAACCCTTCCGTTAAGATCTTTCAGCTAACTTCTCCACTTAAATATCCAGGGGGCAAACTGGCCATTCTTATTAATCGGCTTAAAACTAATGAGATGAATGGATCTTAAGCAGGACCTCAAACTGTCCCAAGGCCTCCACATCAGCAGTTTTGAAGAGATTGAGGGGGAAGGAGGCCAGTTTATGTGTATGTAGAAGGGGGGGTGGGAAAACTGGATCAGACTTCAGAGAAAAGCTAGCTCTTGTTTTCCTAAGATGTCAACACATTCTCAGGTTTACCTCGGGTATTAGGCTGCCCCCTCCCTGTTCAATCATGTGCTGACGAGGCTTGAGAAACAATGAAAGAAGGAATTAGTTTGCTTTTTTTTGGGGCGGAAAATACCATGGGAAAGGCAGGAAAGACTGAGCTGGTTACCGGGGACTTAGCCATTGACTTGCTGTCAGTAAAGTCTATTTGAATAACCTACCCCTTTAGCCTTCATTTTTTCCCCATTGTCCACTCCAGTTCATAAATGGTAGCAGCTGGAGATGTTATTCATGTTAGCGGCCGCTTAATATCCATGAAGATCTCTAACTGGGTCAGAAGAGCAATAGGATTTTATTTTTTTGTGGGGTTTTTCTTTGCCCCACATCTAGTAAAGGCCAAAGCTCCAAATGTTCCTTTTCAATCCAGAACTACTCACCTTTTGTGTGCTCTGTGCTTTGTCTTTATCACGTTCTTTTATTAACAGACAGACGATACAAACCACATTTTCTTCACAGAAGCTTGAAAAGTCCTTGAGCCCTCAGAGGATTAATAAGATGGAGTGCTTGAAGTACTTGTTCTGGTGCTGTGTGAGTAGCTGGACTTAGTGCTGTAGAGGTGGTGGCAGCTGTAAGTCAGAGCCATTTCAGCCTACCATATGCTTATGGTTTGAAGTCACAGTTTTCGACTGCTAAAGAAAACATTTCACCCAGTAGAGATAGGGGATTTGTAGATTACAGCTTGGCGGTATGTAGATATAGGATTTATAGACCACACTTCTGTTCAGTTACAGTAGACGTAGTTGCTCTTTTCCCAATATGTTGATGCACCAATTTTAGATCTTAATATTGTGCAAGTGTGGGTCTGATAAATTGCAACATCCCGTTGTGAAATTGCACAGGCAATAGATCAGATACATAGGTGTATCTGAGGTAAATATTATTTCACATTGTGTAGGTATGATTACATTCAACCATTGCAGCACACAGAATAGATAAATAGCATAATATTGTGTACCTGCACTCGTGATCAATTGTAATGTGACAATATGCAAATGGATCACTGATTGACTATAAATTTACACTCTGTGACAGTAACATCATATTATGGAGCTACACCAGTGACAGATCATAATATCACTCAGTGAAGCTATACCAGTGATAGAACAAAGCACCCCACAGTTAGGTGACGGCTCGTTTGGCATAATACAGGATGCCGTAAGTAAGGAAGAACTTGTCTTTCAGCTGAACCGTTCCCAAACTTTGGATGTCCCAAAGTGTATCAACATCCATAAATAACTGTTAATTATGATGTGATGAATGTTGAAGGGAAATGCCAACTTGTGTACGGGAAGGCTCTACAAATAGCAACGAGATAAATGACCAGCTTATCTAGTTTTGATGGGGAGGATTGAAAATTGAACAGAGTGCCAGGAGAGCTCCCACCACCACATTTACAAAAAGGATACACTTTCTTTTACATTGACCTCCGAGGGGAGAGAAGTGACCTTGATTATAGTAACATCTGAAGATTAATATTTCCAGAATTGCAGTGCGCCATCAGAACTGTAATGAAGAGTCAACCTGGATATTGTGCTCAAGCCTCTGATGTGAATCACACAATCTGCTATCTCAAAATAAGGAGTCAGACTGACAATAGTGATGGATTTTATTATCAGAGCATATGGGGATCATAGTAACAGTTTGTATAATTGTATTGCAATTACATTTTGGTTATCACCAAAATTCGCATCAGTTTACAACAGTTTCAGAATTGCACTGATGCAAATATGGCCATTTAATGAATGATTAGGATTTACAGTTTGAGTCCAAGCTCACTTGAGTCAGAAAACCTTAGACTCTGTCTTGCTCTTCATTAAGTAGCATTAATCCCAGCCATCTCACTCGAGTTTAAAAATGGCGGAGGAGTTCGTTGTGTGCCCTGGGTCCATATGAAATTAATATTCAAATAAATTTAATCTTGAAGAGATTAAGGGTTCTTGCTCACGTTTACAGTGTTTTTTGTTGAATCTGTTACAAATAGCAACTAACAGTGTAATCCCTGCCTCTTTATTCTGTAAAGGTACTGGTCTTAGACTGGCACCTTCGTTGCTTTAAATAATGCAAATGATACCATAGTGTTTCTCAAAAACTTCAAGCTACCAGTAAAAAGATTACCATCTGTTCACAAAATTGAATGAATTGGATCTGAATTATTTTAAAGCACTTCAGAATGAGTTATGTAGCTTACTGTTCTGTCCAGATTGCAATCTTTTGAGCAATTTATTTGATTTTGTTAAATCTCAGAGTCAATTCCATGTCTATTAGGAACTTCAGTTGATATTTCTTTTAATAGAAATTTGAACTCTTCTAGTACTGTGGCATGTCTGTAACATGTAAATAGTAGCAATGTGGGCAAAACGAACTTCGCTGCTGTATTTGGAAAACAAATATTCAATAGAAATCAATCTAATGATAGGTCTGATTTGAGAATTTATGGGACAAGAATTCATCAATTTCATCTGATTAAAAAATGAAATAAATTCCCTGGAAGGAATACTATAAAAATCTGTTTTCAGACTTTTTTATGTCTTCAGATTTTCATATAAATCCATATTAACAGTGATTGTCAACGAATCAAAATAAACATTTTCATTTGTGTTGGTTTAAGGATATTCAACGTGGCTTTCAGAAACGTTTATAGATTGCTTACCAGTAATCAGTTTTAAAAGTCAGCACCAGAACAGAACCAAAATTTTTTAAAAATTAAAACTAAGTCAAATAGTAATGATTTTGCAAAACCTTTAGCTCACTACTGTTTGGACCAAGCTACTCAAAATGAATGGCAAGGTATTAATTAGATGCATGTAGTTATTAGCTGTTAGTTTAAAGAACATTTATTTTAAAATTGTTAGAAATATACAATAATAGAATCAATGAAATTAAGAAGTTTGAGAAATTTATGCAGCGGTTTACAGATTTAAATCATGATTTTTTTCCTGCTGGATTAAATCACTGGACTGTAGAAGTAATGTTAGCCGTGTTTGTATAATCAGATCATATATGCACAATAAAACATATGTCTGCTGACTGTCCTGGTTTTTTAATGAGAGGAGAGTTTGTATAATTGCCAACAAAGCCTTCATCCAAAACAGTTTGGAGCTGGATTCCCCTTTTAATATTTGTTAATGTTTGGAAATTTATAGAATGCAGACTCCAGGTTATCCTTCACTGACCTGTTTATAAAGTTTGCGGTCATTTCAATTTAGGTTAAAGGCCTAAGAGAATATTATTTATTTCTGGCCTATTGAAAGCCTAAAGCAGTAAGTATTTCAATGTCAGCTGTGACTCAGTTGGTAGCAGTGATGCCTCTGAGTCTGTGCTCAAGTCAACTTCGAAAACCTGATTATAAAATCTAATTTCATTGCAGGCAATAAATCAAGGGCCAGATTACTTTTTCAGATAGATGTTAAGGATCCCAGCTTTTATCTTTATAGGGAAAACGTGAGTTATTCCTGATACCTTTTAGAAAGAGCTCACATACACTCACTGTTTTAGGAAAATCTTCTTGCCCTCTGCCAACAGATTTCTGAATGGGCAATGAACCCATGAACACTATCTCACAATTTTTGCTCTCTTTTTGTATTATAATTTAATTTTATATCTATATATTTTATTGTAATTTATAGTTTATGTATTGCAATTTACTGCTGACACAAAACAAATTTCATGACACGTCAGTGATATTAAACCTCATTCGGATTCTAATTCAATGATTATTCCTTATTAATCATAGTTCAATCGATTACCTGATTTCATCACAATTATGTTTGCAGAAGCTAGGTATATACAAATTGTCTATTAGTACAACAGTGGCTATGTCTCAGCAGTACTTCATTAGATCTAAAAGGACCTCGGAATATGAAAGATGCCATGTAAATACAAGAATTTTTATATGCTTTGCCAACACTGTAATAGTTTGCTTGTACAGGATTCTATATCTGCACCAGCATATTTTGAAGCAACTTTAGATACTGATTTTCCATCATTTTCTAAAATTTGACCGGACTCCTGTTTTGAGCTGTTTTGGGTTATTGGTCAGAGCTAACACGTTTTCTTGTATTGAATTTTGCCGTGCTCTCTATTTTGTGCCCAATAAAAACACAGCCAGTGGTAAATGAGATGTGCAAATTTCATGTGCAGAGAGTAGGGGCTTATGAAGAATTTATACTTCCTTTACTTTACAATAATATTTTGATGCTTTATTTTATATTAAAGCTCATTGTCAATCATGTACTTTCCATTTTAAAATGTGAAAATCCTTCATAGCAGACATTTCAAAATCTTTCAACTTTTCCCTCTGTCCAGATGATTTTGAGTTTAGATGTTTGACTGGGAGAGAAATGCACTTTGTGTGTTCATGCTGCTGTTCTATGCATTTCAGACATGGTTTAAATTGGACAAAACTGTGTATTCATATTTTCACAGTTACAGCATTGTATATGAAATGGTTAAATTGTGATTAAGGTCAAATTTTAAATAATTTTAGAAATCTGTTCAAGTGTAGATATAAATTGTAATTCGTTCCCCCGGACATAACAATTGGAGTAAAAGTAATGCTAGAAAATGTCAGTATTTGTAATGTTTTGGGTATAACCCCCTATAATATAATCTTAATTCAATTGATGTTATGATCGTTAAGGCTATAATTTCCTGTTACACATGTTAATAAATCTGCAGTGTTTTATCTATGCTGAATTAAAGTAACGATAGAAGATGTGAGGATGTGTAAAAAGATGAGAGGTTGGTATTTCAAGTATAAACCCTTTTACAGATTCTCAATTCTATTGATGGCTATCTACAAAAAATAATTGAACATATAATATCCTTATGAATGCTCATAAATTTGCATTACATTTCCAGAATTATATGATCTTAATTTCTACTGCATGCATGATAAAATAGAATAAGAGTTCTTGTAGTTTTGTTAACTCCTTTGAAAAACATATTGTACTTTGATATTCAAGGTCCAACATAAAAATTTAATTCTATGTGATAGATTTACATTTCCTTAATATTTAACTATAAGGCCTGTGATGACTATTTATTAAAATAACCTTAAAACTCTATATAATTGTGGATTTATTTTCATTAAAATTTTAGTGTTTTACTGTGCTGAAAATAGGGACAGGTTACAAATTCATATATTATGGCAGTTCAATAAACTATGCATTTGTCAAATAGAAAGAGAGCTAATTTTGAGTACTTAAAACATGATTTTACAACTGGAATAATAATAAAATGTGGGTGCTATTATTCTCTTCATAAATTTGTAATATTCAAACAAATATATCCATTCTTTCAATTTGCAGCTTTCTAAATAGTTTTAAGTACTTTTGGTTTCTGAGGTAGCGTGAGAAAAGCTCATAAAAAATTTTGTAACTACACGGAATGACCTCAGCCTAGGATAAAAAAGAATCGGAGAACCGATCGGTAACACGCAAGCTTCCCATTAGCTTCAGTGACGTGATTGTAGCTGCGCTTCAGAAGTCCGGAGAGACTTGAGGACCTTGCGCAGCGGCACGAGATTCACTTTTTGTCCTTTAACAAAGAAATGTGTTGAAATAGTTCTGAGAAATTGCTATAGATTGTCCAAAAAAGCCACCCTTGACCTCTATTTAACAAGAAACCATTTTGGGCATATCTTTATTTATATTTCTGCCACTGAACTATGAACAGGAAGAGATGGGGGAAAATATATAGTGAAATTTAGCAGTGACAAGAGACTACTGGCTGAATAATGCAGTAACTTTATGCTGGCTTTAAAGTAAACGGGGAGTTGTCAGCACATTAGGCGGAGGAACCTGCCTTGTCGGTACATTACTTGCACTGGGCTAGTATCACTGGTAAAAGGAGCATGGCACGCAGGTGTCTAAATTATTTACAGTCATAATCGTCCTTTATGTTACATCTCAAAGCCATGGCTCTGTTATTCTTTTGCATAATTGATGGTGTTCAGAACTGGAAGAGTTAGAATAGCAGAAGTAATGTGATGCAAATGTGCAGTGAGGCAGAAAGTCAGTCAGCTGGCATTGCGCTGCAGTGATGTGGTGGTATAGTAATCACTAGTTTGCGTGTATAAACCCTGTACATGCACAGCTAGAAGTAGGAAAAGGAGCCATCCAAATATAACAGGATCTGACACTTAACAACGACTGGATGGCAGTCAGATCAGAAGGTATTGGTTCAGAGTTACAAACCATCTGTAGTGGGGTGGGGGGAGGCATTGTCCCAACGCTGCTGGCCACAAAAGGCTGCAACTCTTCCCTCGTTTCTTACTACAGCTCATTGCCATTTTGTGCTTCGTGGGGGGAAAAATTGGATCATCAAAGTTTTATTGATTGAGAGCAAATCCGCACCTAAATTTTTGCCGCATTTTGTTCAAAAGCAAGACAAACTGCATTACCTTACAATGAAACTTTAGAATTTGAGAAGGTATAACCGTCTTGTATTCTTTGGCTGTGTTTTTGTGCGAATGTGATCCAAAACTACAGTAAAATTCTGATTTTTTTTAAAAAAGTGTGAACAGATGATCCAAAGTCAATATACTTGTTACAAAGGACCAACAACTATAAATTTATGTAGGATCACAGCTATAAATTAAAATTATTCCATGTTAAGTATGAACACGAGATTCTGCAAATCCAGACGTGATGAAGGCTCTCAGCCTGAAAACCCCACTCTTTATTTCCTTCTATAGATGCTGCCTGACCTGCTGAGTTCCTCCAGATTAAATACGGGTGTTTATCAGTCCATAGCACATGTGGACCCTGCTTTTCAGGAATTCATTGTGTCCAAGTTTGTGTTAGATTAGAAGGTTTTAAAAAAAAAACAGTACAGAAATCTATAGATTATTATTAATTGTTACAAATTAGAGCATGTTAAGAAGCATAGGAGACCACAAAGGAAAGAGAAAGCATATATTTTATACCGGTCCATTATTCTTTACCACTTTGCTAAAAATGTCACCTTTTTTCCAGCAGTTTTGAAAATCACATAAACTTTTTGTCCTTAACAAGGAAAGGTGTTGAAATAGTTTTAACAAATTGCTATAATAGATGTTCAAAAAAACCACCCTTGACCACCGTATTTTCTCCTCGGTGTATTTCAGAGCCCAGAGCCTGGACTGACACCTTACTGCCCTATTGTCTTGTTTATTATTTATTGTAATGCCTGCACTGTTTTGTGCACTTTATGCAGTCCTGGGTAGGTCTGTAGTCTAGTATAGATTACATTTAGTCTGTAGTCTAGTATAGATTACTCTGTTTTTTACGTAGTTCAGTCTAGTTTTTGTACCGTGTCATGTAACACCATGGTCCTGGAAAAACGTCTCATTTTTACTATGTACTGTACATAGCAGTTATGGCTGAAATAACAATAAAAGTGACTTGACTTGAAATTGCAGAGCAAAGCATGTGAAAAAAGATACAGATTTGTTGTATACCTATCCCTTAATGTTTGATGTAGCTTTAAAGAGAAGCTCAGATTTCAGTAATTATGTGGGTTGAGAACAGTTGCAGGATTAGGACGGATAGAGTCAAATGAAGGGTTTGTTTTGAATATTTCCTATTGGTATCATGTAGGATTATGAAGTTCTAGAAATACATCAGAAAAGTGTTAGGCGTTTGCTTTTTTTCCAAGAAACATAAAACAGTACCTTATTTAATTGCTGATCATGAATTTCAGATACTGTAGATAAAAGACAAATGTTTGTGACAAACCTTTATATTTATTTTTATTACATGCTTACTTTATTAGATTATGAGTTGCTGCATAAGATATAATATGGCTCTGTCTGGTGATGTGAAAAGAGAGATTCGATGATTTAAGCATACCATCTTTTTTTTCCCTTTCAAGCGCTGTTAGTGATTTGCGGCTTCATAACGTGAAAACTATTGCTTTTGCGCGATTTCCAAAAAAGAGCGTCTTTTTACTGCCTGATGCATTGTGCAGTTTTGGACTAGGAAGGAATCGCACGGCTATAGGTCGGAACATCTGCAGTGTTCTGCATCCTTAACCACTACACACGAACAATCTTCGTCAAAATAAATTGTAGCCTTGAGCTTCAACTGCTGGAGAGTGACAGGAAAGGCCAGGTGATAGCTGAACTGTTAGTAAAGCAACATCCTTATCGCCACAAGAAATGCCTCAATATGTGTTCTTAGCCTTAAACATCAAATGTCTTTTCTTTTGCCTCCTTATACAATTTCCTTTATAACTGTACACTTCGGTATTGTCTGATGGAACAATTCATCTGCTCATTTTGTGATTGGTTTGCAGCACCATCCTATTCACTTCGATGGAATGGAGCCAGTGGAATGCAAATTACTGGCAGAACTTCCGAAAGGTTCATGAGGAAAATAAAGAAAAATCTAAAAAAAACCCTATATGTTCAGATGAAATTATGTCCTCTAAGTTTATTTTCACCTTTGGACAACACCATTGCCAATCCTCGTTAACGTTAAATAAGTATGAATTCCATCCGCAGGGGAAAATGTCTCAAGATTTTCCTTCCATTAGTTTCCTTGAGATGACAATAAATTCATTTATCACAAATGCTAAAGCCTCCAATTAAATTAGAGAAGATTTAATTTGTAAAATTGCATTGTGGATTTAAGCAAATAACGACGAGGAGCCAAACATGCTAAATATCTAATTTCAGACAATCTTCCGCTATGTAATGAAGCAGTGCAGAAATGTTAGTCCAGTTCTTTGAGGATCAGAGAATGAAGTGTCCTAATAGACCATAAAACAGTTTCCTTCTGTTTTAAAATTACAATCGGCTGAAAACCTACTACAGCCTAGCAACCATGGCAGACAAGCAGATAATTAAGTTTCAGGGAGGAGGATCTGAGTTGCTGCCATTAATGTGTCACTTTCTGTGCATTCATTTCCCAATTGCACTGCTAAAAAACAGGGCTGTGTATGTTTGGGGAGCTGGTAGGGGGTTAATGAAAGCACTGATTAATGAATCATTATCTGTATATGGAGAAAGACTTGAAATATGTTTTATAATCAAGTTTCTCTTCAATGGGAAATCAAAACCATTCATCTATCAGGCCAGATTAAGCCATTTTAAAATTTGTTTCAGACAGCGCGATCGATGCTCGAGTTGCCATTTCAACCCATTGGAGCGTTAAAATTTCTTGTGTTATAAATTCTTGCTGCGTGCACGCAAGCAGCGAAATGGGAAACATGCTCATCCCTGACAGGTTTCAACTCTCAAATTTCAATTAAATCAAGTTTCATTTGACAATATCCCTAACTACCGTATAAAAGAGCATATTATTAAATATACGCTCGTTCTTTTCGCAGAGGAAGGGAGGCAATTTATAATTATCTCATAAACCAATGCTAGACTGCACCAAGTATGATGTATCATGGAACACTGCCTGGCATCTAAGTTAAACTTACAATTTTCCAGTTAAATTTAGCATTATTTTTAATGCATATTGTGTACTTCCAAGTTTTGTTTCTTAATTTTACTTAATTACTTTGAGTTTGAGGCATAATAAATTTAATATACAATCAGATATATTTGAAAACAGATCAGGCATTGATTTTAAAATTAAAATAAATATATAAATTCTTATAAAAGGACAAAAAGGCAGCATTTATGAAGTGGCCAGTCTTTAATTCATAAAACACTTTCCTTACATCCTTACATCCTTCTATGTGAATTTATTCACTGGAAATTGTGACGTTCAGTTGCAGTGTTGGAACTCCTGACATGTTTGCCACTTAATGTAGTCCTACATCCATAGATCTATACTATAAAGCCGCCCACATATGGGGAAAATCATACTCACATCCGTACGTGATTGTTGAATGGTTATCTAATTTGTAACATTTCAATAAGTATTTTGAATTCAGAAACCAATTTATGGGCCTATTAATAACAGAATGAGATTTTTAAAGTGCAAGTAACTATGTTACCCTCCCATTAGCTTTGTTTTGAGGTTAATGGGAAGGTAATATTACTTCAGTAGATTAATTTAATAACATTAATCCAGTTAAGATTTTTTTCACATTTGAGCTTTTATTATTTTATTGAAGTGATGGTAATAGAGTAGAGCTGGGAATTTAGAAAAACTGTTGTTTAGGAAATTCAGGTCAGAGAAGAATGAAGTATCTAGTTTCTTTAGCGATGGTCAACTTATTTTTATTTCAGGATAATACGTGGTTCACATTTTAGTTGACTGATCTTTTCCTCTTTAGAAAAATACTTTCCTTCATTAATTGGAAAAAAATTATAGTTTTTTGGTCTAAAGCATATAAATAGCAATTTAAATAAATTCAAAAGCTAAGTATGGAAACATTCATCTTTACACAGCACTGTCTTTCAAAAAGAGGCTCTTACATCAATTCAGTTTTGGAACAATGCATGAATTCTTAAAATAAAATCAACAGGGAAGGTGGATTTGAAAAAATATATATATTGGCAGTGAATAGAAAACACCACAAGACAATAAACTGGGAGGATCTTAATAAGAACTTTGATTGTAAATTGATTTGAATCAGGCTGTGCTGCTGTGCGTAAGTTATTTGGCTTCAATTCCTAACTGGATAAAGTGTTGTTTAAAAGGGCTATAGCTATTGGATGGCGTAAAAGCTGTAAATTCAACCTACCTTTTGTTCCAACGATAACAAAGATCTACATTTGGGTTTTCTTAATTATACAAAATGCTGTTTAATTTTTAAAAATCATCATGTTATCTAAGTAAATCAAATGTGGTGTTGAAACATAAGCAGTTGCTTAAAAAACAGCTATACTAAATTTTTGCTTCTATTCATCAAAAACCGAGCGACTGCGTCGAATGGACTCGCAAATCTCAGTCTTTATCTGTCGTATCTCCTCTTTCATGCTTGTGTGATTATGCAAAGAAAATGCAAGGCGATTGAATATTTAGGAGTCGCCATTTAGATAAGTTTTTCTCCTTGCGACAGCGCCATCGAGTGCAGCCACATAGTAGTCTGCTAAATTGTTATTCATATGTGACAATCATGTGAATATCAAAATGTGATGCTAATATTTTCAGACCATGAATTTAAGAAGAAAGAAAGAAAATCTCTGCTCTGGAACCTCAAGATATGCACTTTTCAATATCAATCCAAAAATATACTAAACATCATTGTGATGCTATCTTTAGAAGCGAAGGACTCTTAAAGCAGCTGTTTCATATAGACTGTTAGAGAATGAGCTGTAAATAACGTTTGCTATGCCAAAGAATATTACAGTGATGGATACTGACCGTAAACAGATATTTTACATATTTTTTACACTGGGGAGATGAAAAGTTAATATTGAATTTTGATCAGAGGTGCTGTTATAGGCATTACGCCTTGACCAATGTTCGTAACTAATACTGAGGGGAAAAATGATTAAAGATCATTTGAGAGGAAAGGAACCCAGGACTATCATTGTGCTCATCACATTCTCCTAACCTGACCCAAGGCAAAGAAACATATTCTAAATTGCATTTAAAGTCAAGGAATATTGCATAAGAACAAATGATGCAATTCCTGAGCGCATTTCCTTTATTTTTATTCCATAATTCCCCTAGAAAAATGGTAAACGGTGTCATTTTTCTTAGCCATAAAGCGGTCAAAATACTCCTTCATCAGCCTCAGGGTTAACGGATATAAACTCTTTTGATTCCTTCCAGAGCACAGTATTCTTATGTCAGAGATCCATGCTGTGTGGAAGCTGGTTTTCACTCCAAATTATTTGCCTCTGTCTGATCTGGCTGTGCTAGTCAGGCGGTTAATGTTAATAACATGGAGGATAGATCAAAGGGGTCTTTGCTTCCACTGAGCTCAGGATTTTTGATGTTTTGAGTAAAGAATTCTCCAAGACTGGAACATCCATTAGAACAGGTGCCTTAGAGTGATTCTCCAAGCTTAGATTCTAGAAGATAATTTTTTAAGGCTTTGCAAAGACAAAGCACCTTTCATCCACTGTCACCTCAATACACAATAGCACAGTTGAGTGACACATTTTTGCCCAACTTTTTTTCTCTTTCCTTCTGTTTTAAACCTTCAAAATCTTCAATTTCAGTTGGCTCGTCAGGTTACACACAAGCCTAGTGACTTGAAACTATTGTTTTAAGTGTGTGTGTGTTTATAAAATGAGCTGTGTCTAAGATGTCAAAACCTTGGATGGAAAGTTCATTTCAGAACAGCACCCTGGCCTCATTCTCAATATTGAATGTAACAGAGGCTTCATTCAGAAAGCTACTAGAAGTGGTTCTTGATATTCTCACATTACGTTGTATGTTGTTTTGGGACATTCACTGTACCACACACCTCATTACAATATAAAAACACTTGGGGATTTAATTTCCTCTCTATGCTATTTTTGGCATTTGCATTAAACTCCTGTATGCACTATTTAATATCTTTATTAACCCATTTTATTTTAAATGGGTTAACAACTATATTAAAAAAAAGCACAGAATTGAATTTTAATACATGCATTATTCAGCATGTTAAAACAGCGGGCAGAAAATTATTCTGCGTATGTGTTGAAATTGTATTATGCAGTATTAACACATTCAGATGAAATTCCTCTCTCCTAATTTAATGAGGTGTTAGCCCATATATTTCATGTGTTAGTTAAAGTAAAGAGGAAAGGAATTTCATAAAAATGCATTTGTTGTCAATATAGAAAGTTTCAGGCTATTGGCTTCTAAAAACAGAGTTATGTCAAGAGAAGAATGTACCTATTAGGGCTGATTTTATTCTGTATTATTTTGGCATCAGTGACATATTCTCTCGGGCACTGACCATGTGCCAGAGTGTAATACAGAAATGAATGAATGCGCAGTGGTGCTGAAATTTGTGTTGAGAGTGGTACCACCTGCAAGTGTAGATTTCACATTGGTAACCACTTGTATCTGTACCAGAATGAGCACACCTGGTGCGAGGCGTGACAGTAAATTAGTTTTGAAAGTTTATAAAGATGATCTAGGAGACTGTGCTCCCACTATCTCTACTGCTGTGTTTAAAAAGCACAGGCTATGCCACAAGCTCTTTTTAATCATTAACAGAACGTGACCAGCAGGCAGATGCTGGTGAGCAATGACCCATGTCTACTTTTCAGTGGACAGGCGCACAGCAGTTCCTTCCCCACTGTGATGCGAGGCCACAGCGTTAACACCAATATCTGATTGCATTGTCTTCCAAGTGCACCTAATGTATCAAAAACAAAGTATTAAGAAAAGCGTGTTGAGAACATTCAGCAAGGAAACTAGGGGTCTGTAGCATTGAATGTCAGTCTCATGGAAGCATCTCTTGTTTACAATGCAGTGTTAGAATGAAAGATATCTAACTTTGGTTCACTAACCTATTTTATACTGAGCTGTTATACAAATTGAGATATGCATGTTGCTGAGCATCGTCTTTCACAAATTATCAAAGATAAGAACAGCGAGGAAAAAACATTTTTTCATCAGTTAAACAAATATTCTGTAAGAAATTAGTAAGTATAATACTAAATTTTTAAATTATATTTCATCTTTTTAAACATTTTTCCTGATTTGCTTTTAGATGTAGTTTGAATCACTCTGGGATCTCAGTAAAAATGCTACTGTAAGTAATTCCTATTGTTCATTATAGTGCAAGGTTCTGCCTGCATTGCTGGCCGTTTGTAGTACTGACTGAGAGGACATTGAAATATAAGCCTCCCTTCAGTAAAAATGAAGGAGAGGCACTACATCCCTAAAGTGTTTAGAGAATGAGGAATGAAGAACATAACTTTCAAAAAGAGCATCCAGAACTTTCTGTGAACACAAGGTTCTGCAGGTGCTGGAAATGCAGAGTAACGCACACAAAATGCTGCAGGAACTCAGCAGGTCAGGCTGCAGCTACAGAAGGGAATAAAGAGACAATGTTTTGGGTGGAGACTTTTCTATACTGGAGCAAAGTTTGGTGCATTTCAAAGCAGATGGGATGAAGCTTGTTAGGCTGATATAAAAATGAAATTGTCTGAAAGTCAGGTGCAGTCATGATGTCATACCATCTTCCACCATTTCAAAGTTCAAAGCAAAATTTATTATGTAAGTATATATTGTATACTTACCACCCTGAGGTTCATTTTCTTGCTCTCGGTCAGTTGTATTTGAAGGCAATCTAGCTTGTTTTCCAGGGAGCGGACACTGGAGAGCAGCACTGACGGGAGAGCTGGCCTGCAGGCCCCAGCTTCCAACCCACTGCTCCTCCGCTGTCCTCCCCAACACCGTCTCCATTTTCAGAGTTCGAAGTAAATTTATTGTCAGGAGTGTGTATATATGACCATAGGTAAATCCAGAGATACATTTTCTTGCGGGCGTTCACAGTAAAATAAAGAAACACGGTAGAATCAAAGAAAAACTACACACAGCCAAAGACTGACAAGCAACCAATGTGCAAAAATAAAAAAGAGCAAACATTAGCAATAAATAAGTAAGTAAATAAATAATACTGACAACATGAGTTACAGAGTCCCTGAACGTGGGTCCATAGGTTGTGTTCAGTAATCGGTTCGTTGAGGTGAGTGAGGTATCCATGCTGGTTCAGGAGCCTGATGATTGAAGGTAATAACTGTCCATTGGAGAAGACACATAGCTTTCCCTGACCTGGGCCGATTGTATACAGAAGCAGAATGCGCTCCTTGCAGCCATCCTCATTGGATTATGGTCACTCACCTCTGTTTGAATTTTAAAAAAACAATTAAAATGAATCCCACTTGTACCTGAAAGACTACAAAATAATTTTGAAATATAAACCACTATTTTTATTCTGAAGCCTGGGAAATAATTAATTCCTTTGCTAGCACAATTTATTGCAGCAACATGTCTTCATGATGACATAACAATGGCAATTATTATGTGATATTACCCTGGGAGAAGATAAAATATGCAAAATAGCACTGTTCTCACCTGTCACTTAATTGAAAAAGTGCAGAAATTGCCACAGTGTTCTGGTCAAATCCACCCCTCAAGAATAAATTTGAAGAAAATGGAACATAAAGGGAGCTGTCTTCAGTGAATGATATACGAAATGTTTGAACAGTATAGTTTAATGTGATACTCTGAATTTGTTTGCTCAGTATGGTGCAATCTCCATCAGCTTTTAATTGCGTTGAATCAGTTTGGGAAAAGGGAAACAGCCCTCGGGTCAGTGCAAAATATTTTGTAATTTGAATACAGTGAATTCCCTTTAATTGGGCTACTGGTTAATTGGGACAGTCCTATATTTGGGGCCACTCTTGGAATTCCTTTGTTAATTGGAGACATTATGTCACTTAATTACTGCAGGAGACTGTCGCCGAATAGTTTCTAGCTAGCGTCATTCGTGTGCACTTGCGCGGCCGCTAGACACTACACTGAGCTTAGAGCTATCAGCTTTTAAATAACTTCAGTTACATGTGCTTGTGTTCAAAAAGCAGTGGATTTTGTTTCTGATGGTTGGCGAGAAATAAGCAATAAGACATTTTGGAACTGTTTTGCTCACTGTGTTTTCAAGCTTTCAAGCTTGGAGATGCCAGAAATGGCTGAGAGTGAAAGTGAAATGATGTCAGTACTTCAATGAGCTAGGAATTATGATGGGCATCTTGAACATTACAATAAAAGTGAAGTTTTGGAAGATGCAGTCATCTAAAATATTGTACTCATGTAGTCCATTATCTGCACCAGGAGTCTCCACTGATTTTATTTGTTTATATTCAATCAGCAGAACACAACAGATTAATTCCTCCGTCAATAACTCAGTAAATTGTTATTCAGTTAAACAGTACTGTTTAAACTTCGGCTAAATAGGGCAGTTGCTTAATTGGGTCAAAATGTACTGGTTCTAATGTGTCCCAATTAACCAGAATCCACTGTATTCACAACATGTAGAGGTGTATAGAATGCTTTAGTACCGTTACTAGTATATTTAACTAAATTGTACTGAGGCAATTAACTTCTGTAGTCATTATGCTCTCAGAGGCTACTTTATTAGGTACCTCCTATATCTAATAAAGTGGCAACTGAGTGTATGTTTATGGTTTTCTGCTGCTGTAGTCCATGAATTTTAAGGTTCGACGTGTTGTGCACTCAGAGATACTCTTCTGCACTCTACTGTTGTAATGTGTGATTATTTGAGTTACTTTCACCTTTCTGTCAGCTTGAACCATTGAGAGAGAACTAACTCCTCTGACCTCTCTCATTAACAGTGTGCTTTCACCCACACAACAGCCACTCACTGTTTTTTTTTTGTTTCTCGCAGCATTCTCTGTAAACTCTGGAGTCTGTTGTGAGTGAAAATCCCAGGATATCGTCAGTTTCTGAGATTCTCAAACCACCCCATTTGTCACCAATAATCATTCTGCAGTCAAAGTCACTTGGATCACATTCCTTCCCCATTCTGTTATTTGGTCTGAACAACAACTTAACCCTTGGACAATGTCTGCCTGGTTTTTATGCGTTGAGTTGCTGCCACAATTGGCTAGTTAGATAATTGTATGACCAAGTTGGTGTACTGGTGTACCTAATAAAGTGTCCATTGAGTGTATGTGAAGACAGCTATTTGCAAAGAACTTTTAAGTTTGATTTTTTGAGAAGAAAAGAAAAGAAGAAATGTATAAATAATAATTTTAAACTGAGTAACCAGGAAAGCATTATATTCATACTTACCTTCTAGGCTAACCATGTCATAGAGAATTCAGATGATTTCTTTGATAATGATAAATAAAATCATTTGTTATTGATAGAATAGACATTATGGACCAGCTCTGGTTAGCTGTGGTGTCTCACAGAAGAAAATGATAAGCCATCTTAGTTGATACTTGACAATCCAGTTTGGTTCGTTATTTCATCATTGGCTTATAATTAATGCAAGCGTTTTCTTGTAATACTGGCATTCTCTCTTCTGCTTGGCCAATTAAAGATGAGCTTGTTTCGGCAGATTGAACCAGATTGATTGTCCAGGTTCAGTACTGTGGCTTTAAGGCTTGGAAGAGGGGGAATGGGGATATGAGGGAAACCATCTCCCAGTGATCTGCAACTTAAAATTGGGCCTTTTCTTCAATAAAGCTTTGCTTTGAATCAGAGTGAAGTCGGGGGGAAATGGTTAACGGCTCCGATGGGAGTGGGTACCATATGGTATAAATTAGTAGCCGCAACGCTGGTCTTGTTGGAGATGTCTGACTAGTGTTGTTGGAGTGTGACTGGAAAGCAGTTTTATCAATCCAGGGTAGGAGTGGGGAGGACACGGGAGTGGAAATGTAGCGTATTCAGTTGTCGCCGCTTTAAGAATTAGAACCATATGATCTCACGGAAAGCAGAATATGATGTTTGGATCAGGCACAAAAGCTTAGTGACCTCCCATTTCTTTATATTTCTAACTGAGGTGCGCACTTGTGAAAAGAACAGCTTTTCAGAAAATTCCCGCTGCCGTCTGTAAGGAGTTTGTATGTTGTCCCAGTAACTGCATGGTTTTCCTCCAGGTGCTCCTGTTTCTCACCACAGTCCAAAGACATACAGGTTAATGGCACACATGGGTGGAGTTGGGTTGCGTGGACTCATTGGAAGGTCCTGTCACCATGTTGCATCTCTACATAAGTACACATACATAAGGAAATACAGATTCCAGGACTTTAGCCTTAGTAGTGGCAAATAATCCCCATCAGTCTGGTTTGCTTGTTAGGATTTGTATCACAATTGTGATTTCTGTTGCCGTAAACATTATTAATTTTGGGAGAATATGTGGTGTTTAAATGTCATTGGCTGTGACAGTTAAAGTCCTGCACATTTGGAGCTATGGTGTTGCTCAAATTATCAGTTAATTTCTTGTTTTTGTAATGGATCATAGCTATAAGGGAGAGCAAAATTGTCAGCTTAGAGTGGAGGTTAACTGCAATTCCTCTGTCTGCAATCTTAGCTAGACTTTTCCTTTTTTTTAGAAAATATATGGTACTGCCGGCATTGTGCTGAATCTTGTATCTAAAGGCACAGTCATTCCAGATTGCTTCAGGGGTCTGCATGAGATGAGAGTGGTTCAGGGGCAAAAATGAACAAACAGGGCAATTCAAATTGCAACCGATGTTTTTACTGTTAGAAAATGTAACCAAATTTGAGGGAGAGCTGAGGAAGAGGGGGTATGGAGAGCTCAGTCATGATTCATTAAGAATTCTGTCAAATTTCAGATACTGTACCTGAAAGTATGTTAGTAAGTTTTGCAGTTAGGTTGCAGAACTGTGCTTTATTTCTTAAACCAGAAGCAATTTGGAACGGCTGTGTCTTCAGATACAACAGCAGCACAATGATGGCAGTATCCTATCTTTTCTTTAAAAAAAAGGCAAAACTGTTTTGCAGCCTTGAAGTAAAGCATTAAATTGAAAAAACCACTCATAGCCAAAGGGAATGCACCATTTAAGGATTTCAAGATTTGAACCAGCTCTTGCTGCTTTTCCTGTTGCTGTCCTGCTTTGAAACTTTTTCAAAAGAAAATTCTTATTCTATATCCCATTTAGGAAGTGATGTTGAAAGCTTCTAATTGCTTCAGGCTAAAACACATTGACATTTATCTCTGCCTCTTTTTGGAAAACTTCTGCTGATGGGCAGGTGGAGTTGGACTGGCAGATACACAGAATCCTAGAAGTGAATCACGTCTCTCAGGTGGTTGACTGCACTTGAGAAACTTGCTTACAGAGGTTATGAATAGAGTAATAAAAAAAAGTCTCTAATCCGGCTACTTTATCTACATTTTGGGTCGTTTGGGAAATGTTCTTTTCTGCTAAGACTTCTTGGGAGAGGTAAATTGAGCTAATTGGATCATCTTCCCTCCATATTAAATATATTTAGTATTCACAATTCTTAAGTGCTGGGAATTTTTTTTCTTCCTTATATTACCATATAATATCATGTTTTAAAATTCAATAGAAAACAATCTTATGACTGCAAGGCCATAACTCTACTGCAGTAAATGCTGCTTCTGCATAATTCATGCTTCTTATTTTTCTGTTGGGTATTATGTTTTTATTAAGTTGGTATAATGTTTCACATTTTATGTTCTTATCTCACTTTGAGTAATAACTCTCAGTTAATGGCTCTTAAAAATATTGTGTTTTAATGATGTCTCCTTGAAGACTTCATCTCTTTGCTGAACAGTTGGGGAACAAGATAAGAATCAATATATAGGCTGCAGTGTTACACAAAGTACTCCTCTTGTTCGGTGAATTTAAATTTTGGAAAACTTCTTACTTGCATTTAAGATAATAGATTTAAATTTTCCCTGAAAAGCTATTAGTCAACAATGAAAAAGTCAAGTTTTGAAATAATATTTCATGAATAATGTACAGTTAGATTTTAAAATTTCATTGATTTACTAAAGTGTGAAGAGAAATGGGAAATAAATGTTGAGTTTTATATTACATAAATTTTATAATATGAACACAGTCACACTAATCCAAACCCTTACCACCCTCCCCCCCCACCCCCAAATGTCTAGCTCCTTCCAAACAAGCTCAGAAAGCCTTCTACGCCAGCTTTTCTATTACATACATCTAGGTGCTGAAAATTGACACTAGGGAATGGTTCTTGCTGTAGAAAAGCCTCCTTAACTTTGTGCCCTAAGCTGTGTTTATCTAGGCTCTAATAGAAATAGAAAATGCCAGGGGAAAAAAGTCACCAGTTGAGGCAGCATCTGTGAAAAGAGAAGCATTTATCATTAACGGTCAGAGACTCTTCATCAAACCTGAGAAAGAGAGAACGAGACGTTTGTCTAGGTAGTAGAGCAGGTGGGAGAATAGAGACTTCCTTTGATGGTGAAATAAATTAAGCGATATTTAAACTCCTTTGACTGTAATGTGCTGCTCATGTTGTAAAGTCTATACAATGATGTTCTTCTTTACATAGTTGCTGCCTGATCTGCTCAGACTTTTCCAGAGTTTTCTGTTTTTATTTCAGATTCCCTGTGGCCGTGCTTGTTTTTTGTTTCATTTTCATTTGGTCAATATAAGTTGTCCCATGATTTGGCTAGGATTAAATCAGGGGATTGCTGGACGGCGTGGTTCAGAGAGCCAGAAGGAACTATTTTGCCCTGTATCTCAATAAATAAACAAACATGGACTGTGTTTATTATTGACACATTGGGCCAAGCCAGACCTGTTGCTAGTAAACTTTCCAGTCTCAGTCAAGTTCATTGTCATGTGCACAAATACACGCATGCACAGATACAATGAAAACTTATTTGCAACAGCATCACAGGCACATAGAATCATATAAGCAACATTCACAAGAAAAACATAAATTACAGTACCTTGCAGAAGACTTAGGCACATGTAAATAGCTTAGGAGACCAAGACTTGCGTAGTACTGAAGTAATTCTATGTATTGTTGCCAGAAAAAACCCCACAAATTTCATAACATGTGAATGATGATAAATCTCATTCTGATATGGGTCTCTGTTGTGGATTGAGAGTGGGTAGAGAGCAGAGAGAGGGGAATCATGGTTGGCAAAAGGGGAAGGGAGAGGCGGGGGGAGCGGGAAGCACCAGAGAGACATGTTGTAATGATCAGTAAATCAATTGCTTTGAATCATATGAACTTGCCTGGTGATTCAGAGCTAGGCGTGTCTGCACCCACGCCACTCCCCACCCTGGCACTCCTTCTCTGCCACCTGTCCCAACCCCTCCCGCAGTCATTCCAATAACCTTTGCTCTCGCCAGATAAACAAACTCGCTCTTCACTCCACATCGACAAGTACGGTACTGTGGAAAAAGTCTCAGGCACCCTAACTTTTTATATGTGCCTGAGACTTTTGCGCTGTACTGTATATGCAATTGCTTTTGCAGGAAAATACAATTAGAACAAAAAACCAAAATCCATTTTAGTGCAAAGTGTTGATAAACTGTAGTGATTATTGTTTTCCTGGTTGCTTCAAGAATTGAATGGTTGAAGGGAAGTAGCCATTCTTGAACATGGTATCGGTCCACAGGCTTCTCTACCTCCTGCCTGATGGTAGATGTGAAAAGAAGCCATGTCCCGAATGGTGGGGATCTTTGATGACAGATGTTGCCTTCTGTAGATACTACCAGTGTTGGGGAGGGATGTGCCCATGATGTATTGTCAGAGCCCCACTATTCTGCAGCTTCTGATGTTTCTGAGTATTTCAATTTCTGTTCCAGACCATGATCCAATCAGTCAGAATATTTTTAACAATACTTATGCCAAAGTTTGTTAAATTGTTCAATGTCAAACCAAGCCTTCTTAACCTCCTAAGAAAGCAAAGATGATGGTACACTTCCCTTAAGGTTGAATCTATGTGCTGGGTCCAGAGTGGGTTATCTGATATATTGATATCTGATATATTAAGAGTGGACAGCTATGTGTGGAGCCGAAAGAGATGGGGGAGATTTTGAACAATTTCTTTTCTTCGGTATTCACTAAGGAGAAGGATATTGAATTGTGTAAAGTAAGGGAAACAAGTAGGGAAGTTATGGAAACTATGATGATTAAAGAGGAGGAAGTACTGGCGCTTTTAAGGAATATAAAAGTGGATAAATCTCTGGGTCCTGACAGGATATTCCCTAGGATCTTGAGGGAAGTTAGTGTGGAAATAGCAGGGGCTCTGACAGAATATATTTCAAATGTCATTAGAAACAGGGATGGTGCCAGAGGATTGGCGTATTGCTCATGTGGTTCCATTGTTTTAAAAGGGTTCTAAGAGTAAACCTAGCAATTATAGGCCTGTCTGTTTGACGTCAATGGTGGGTAAATTAATGGAAAGTATTCATAGTGATAGTATATATAATTATCTGGATAGACAGGGTCTAATTAGGAACAGTCAATATGGATTTGTGCATGGAAGGTCATGTTTGACAAATCTTATTGAATTTTTTGAAGAGGTTACTAAGAAAGTTGACGAGGGTAAAGCAGTGGATGTTGTCTATATGGACTTCAGTAAGGCCTTTGACAAGGTTCCGCATGGAAGGTTAGTTGGGAAGGTTCAATCGTTAGGTATTAATATTGAAATAGTAAAATGGATTCAACAGTGGCTGGATGGGAGATGCCAGAGAGTAGTGGTGGATAACTGTTTGTCAGGTTGGAGGCTGGTGACTAGTGGTGTGCCTCAGGGATCTGTACTGGGTCCAATGTTGTTTGTCATTTACATTAATGATCTGGATGATGGGGTGGTAAATTGGATTAGTAAGTATGTGGATGATACTAAGGTGGGTGGCATTGTGGATAATGAAGTAGGTTTTCAAAGCTTGCAGAGAGATTTAGGCCAGTTAGAAAAGTGGGCTGAACGATGGCAGATGGAGTTTAATGCTGATAAGTGTGAGGTGCTACATTTTGGTAGGAATAATCCAAATAGGACATACATGGTAAATGGTAGGGCATTGAAGAATGTAGTAGAACAGAGTGATCTAGGACTAATGGTGCATAGTTTCCTGAAGGTGGAATCTCATGTGGATAGGGTGGTGAAGAAAGCTTTTGGTAGTTGGCCTTTGTAAATCAGAGCATTGAGTATAGGAGTTGGGATGTAATGTTAATTGTACAAGGCATTGGTAAGGCCGAATTTGGAGTATTGTGTACAGTTCTGGTCACTGAATTATAGGTAAGATGTCAACAAAATAGGGAGAGTACAGAGAAGATTTACTAGAATGTTACCTGGGTTTCAGCACCAAAGTTAGAGGGAAAGGTTAAACAAGTTAGGTCTTTATTCTTTGGAGTGTAGAAGGTTGAGGGGGGACTTGATAGAAGTATTTAAAATTATGAGGGGGATAGATAGAGTTGACGTGGATAGGCTTTTTCCATTGAGAGTAGGGGAGATTCAAACAAGAGGACATGAGTTGAGACTTAGGGGGCAAAAGTTTAAGGGTAACATGAGGGGGAATTTCTTTACTCAGAGAGTGGTAGCTGTGTGGAATGAGCTTCCAGTAGAAGTGGTAGAGGCAGGTTCGGTATTGTCATTTAAAGTAAAATTGGATAGGTGTATGGACAGGAAAGGAATGGAGGGTTATGGGCTGAGTGCAGGTGGGTGGGATTAGGTGAGAGTAAGCGTTCGGCATGGACTAGAAGGGCCGAGATGGCCTGTTTCCGTGCTGTAATTGTTATATGGTTAATATCCTGTGATTTCAAGCTGCTGGCTCCGTCCTCCACTGGATGGTGGGGAGATCTAGTCACTAGTGGAGATGGTAAACCACAAATATATACAAAGCAGTTTCAATGTAGTGACATATCCTTTCACAGGACTGTTAAAAACCAAAATTTAACACAGGGAGACAGAAGGGAACATGAATAAAGCTTGCTCAGCAAGTACTTGATAAGAACTGACTTAAAAGAGGAAAGAGAGGTGGGGGGGGGGGGGTGGTTAAGGGAAGGAATTCCAGTTTAGGATCTTGACATCTGAAGACATGGCTACCTGTGGTGGAACAACCAAATTTGAATATAATAAAGGGCCTATGATCTAAGCATATGAGGCTGGTGGAGTTTAAGGAAACCAACAGAGGGATTAAAAACAGAAATAAGAATTTTTAAAACAGAAACCATATTGATGATGTTTGAAAGGAGCCAGCAGATTCTGAAAAGCATGCAGAAATAAGCTCCTACCATTAACAAATGCTAATGAGCACAGCATTAAAAAATGAACCACAGTGATAATGTGCAGGCAGAAAAACAGTCATTTTATATTTTAGCCTCCTCGCTGATTGCCCTTGGGTGATGATGGCAAAGGCTAGCACTTACAACTACTTCCATTGTGCATCAGGATTGTAACAGCTTGGGTTGCATGCAAGAAATCCTGAGTGCTCTATCCAGCTTGTGGCAAGAGATCAGTTTACCTTGACATGTCTGTGACAAGAATTGTGGATATATGCCTTAATAAAATAGGGTGCAGCGCAAAGTGACTTTGAAAGTGTATTTATATTAGAAAACATAATGATCTGTCACCATTCACTGCTCTGGAAAAAGTGAAATGTGTGAGATTACCTTTTCTAGTAATATTGAAGTCTTTTATAGGCTTTTATTTTAAAATAAAACATCTTTAAAGATCTTAAAAATCTTTTAAGTCTTGTGGATAAATTGTTCAATTCTGGCTAGCATTTGATTGCAAATGCAGCTGGTGAGATGTAAATTGTGGAAAATGGTACTTAGAATTGACCTCACCATGCTCTTTTGAACTCAAGCCATTAACCTAGTACCATATTTCAACTCTTGACCAGATTTTGCAGGTTACAGCCATTAGCTGCTGTTGTATGGAAGGAATTTGCATGCTTATATGCAAGAAATACTACATGGGGATTAAGCACAATAGCCCAAGGACATCCAGGCTCAGTTTACACCATTGGTAAATGCTCGCATATTGGTTCCAACAGTGATGGCTGATGTTCTGTGTTTGTAGAGTCTCTTTGGTTCCTCATTTACGCTAGAGGCAACGTACCTTATTTGGAAACAGATAACAATGGAGGCATTATTCCAATCAGCATAGGTTATTGTAAACTTGTCCTACTTTCTACACACTGCTGAAAATAGCACATTAATACTGTTGATCACTTCCAGCCTTGTACTCTAGCAGGCAGTGCATTGATTCTCAACTAGGTGAGCGTGAGCATTGATTCTAAATTGAATTTCTTTGACTGTAATAGCAGATGGATTCAACTGCTTAGTTTATAACCGTTTAAAGATTTAAACTTCTTCAGGGTAGGCATCAATGGAAGAGACTTTGCAGGGTAGTAGTTCAATCAAAAACTGGAGAAAATCTGTAGATGCTGGAAATCCAAGCAACACACACAAAATGCTGGGAGGAACTCAGCAGGCCATGAAACAGAGTAAATGGTGGATGTTTTGGGCCAAGACCCTTTATCAGGACCTATCAGACCCTGCTTTTTCTTAGACTTTTGTCCTCATCACATCCGTGAAGCTTGGGTTTCTGCACTGGAACGCGATCAAACCCAAATTGTTCTGCAACTCCATAAAAGACTGCCATGAAGACAGTTCTCACATAAATTAGTGAGTATGATTTTTTAGGAAGCTCTTTCCTAGATTAAATTCTTCAAACATATAAATCAAAACTGCAAGTGGTCCCAGTAGCTGACACCATGTTGGATTCTGCCAAATAGACGGTTTGTTTACATTAAGGTGACAATGGCTCTTCCAATACATTTGTGGGGGGGGGGGGCACTGTTGAATTATTTTTTCTGCGGATCAGTGGCTTACCTCACAAGAAGCTGTTTAAAATGACTACCTCCATTCAGAGCTCAAAGGGCTAGATTCCCAGCTAACTGTTTGCTCCCAATATACGTTTTGTTTAACGAAGTATTAACTTGTTGGTGCTTTTCAACTGCTAAGCACTAATGTAAAGAGTTCTGCAGAGGAATAAAGTATTTTAAACATACATTTCAGGAATATTGAAGAAGGATTCTCAAAGTGACTTTGTCCATCCAGACCTTTCATTGAAGGGACACAACTGAGAATGTTTAAATCAACCAAAACCAAAATATTTCTGGCTATGGAAATATATCTGACAAAAATCCTTTCACTTGCGTGCAGCATTATTGGCAATTACCAATCTAAACAATAAACAACCCTCTAATACATGGCTGTGACCAGCCTTTCAAATGGAAACCAGGAACAATCTGCAACATATTACAAAAGAGCAAAGGGCATCCTAAAGAGCCAGCATGGAAACACCTTAATGGAAAGAAAATCCCACCTTGATCTTTTCGGGTGCAGTTCAGTAGAGATTGAGTTAAAGGGAAATTAAACACATATTCCCTTTCTTTGATCAATCAGATTTTTTTTTGCCAGTGAAATGTTTCTTCCTGTCAGTGGTGTGTTTCTAGGCTTCTGTGTTATCCTCCTACTCTCTGACCATCTGGGTTTCATCCATTATTACCCCACCTAGCCACAGTAGCCATTGTGCCAAAGGATGGAGTTCCTCCACTTGGGGTTAAAATTTAAAGCAGATTGGAAATACTTCAGCATAAAGTTGCCAAAGAAAAATCTAATCACTTGCACAACTTTTACTTGGAAAAGAGACTTTGAATTATAGCAAGGAGTGGTGTATTCGGTTTTTGCCAAGAACAGGAGAATGCTTTCGAGATGAGCTGGAATTGTACCTTGGCCTTACTGTTAAAGCACCTTCTTACAGATATTAATGAATAGTTTTCTTATGCCCAGACAAGGAATTAAATCAGGGAAAATTATTCAGAAGAATAATTTGTTATAAACTGAAGGGTCACTCAAAAACTAACCTCAGTCACCCAACAATGTACAGGTTGCATTATTTAAAGACAAAGGTGATGATATCTGTGAGGATGAAGAATCACGTATACTAAAATATATTTTAGTACAGATATTTCAGATGTTCCTTGACCAATATAAATCTTGTTCAAATCCATAAAGCCTTTATGTGTAAATATTTGTATTGTCCTCCTTAACTTTTCTTGAACAATCAAAATATTTTCTGTTTTTCTTTCCTATGCTGCTGTAATAATTTTCATCCCAATATCCTGATTTTTTTTTTAGTCCTCAGGCTATTTACGGAGAAATTTCTAAGTTTTGTTTTCTTGACACATCATGTATTGTCTGGCTAATGCAGTTGTCTGGCTTTCATTTGGCTTTCTTCTCCTCGATGGTTGCCTGCTGATCCTTGGCACCACAGATCCTGCTGCTGTTAGTCTAGTGACTAGAAGCCAATCTATCTCTCAGCAAGTTGTTTATTTTCTGAATACACAGGGAGGAATCCCTGTAAATGAGTAAGTGTTACTTTACACTTATTTCCCAGCCAGCAGGTGGCCAAAAACAATTTTGCCTTAACTACCTTGGCATCTGAGATGTGAATGAAGTCTAATCTGTCATTCACTCTTGTCAGACTTCCCTGAATATGACTCTGTACCCAAGCTATTCTGAGGTCTGTGCAGTTGGAGTATAGTTCTAATTTCTCAAAGCCAGGCTGAAAGCCATATTATATAGTTTGAATGAGCAAGTCATGTCTCAGCATGGATCCATACCTTACAGAAAGGAATGGGGTGGGGAGGGGGTAAGGGAACAAAATGGCCATAAGACATAGGAGCAGAATTAATCCACTTGGCCCATTGATTCTGCCCCATCATTTCATCACGACACATTTATTATCCCTCTCAACACCATTCTCCCCGTAACTTCTTTGCTCATTCTCCCAGTCTTTCTAAATCTTTTTGCAGACTCCCTATTTCCTCAACACTACCTGCCCTTCCACCTATCTTTGTATATCATCTGCAAACTTGGCCACAAAACCATAAATTCTACCATTCAAATCATTGACATATAATGTGAGAAGAAGTTGACCCAATATCGACCCCATTGACTGGCAGCAGACCAAAATAGGCCTCCTTTATTCCTACTCTTTGCTTCTTGCCACTCAGACAATTTTCTATCCATGCTGGTACCTTTCTGTAATACCATGAGCTCTTATCTTGTTAAGCAGCCACATGTGCAGTACCTTGTCAAAGGCTTTCTGAAAATCCAAGTAAACAACGTCTACTGAATCTCCTTTGTCTATCCTGCCTGTTATTTCTTCAAGGAATTCCAACAGATAGGCCAGGCAAGATTTCCCTTGAAGGACACCATGCTGACCATCCTTAATAATGGACACCAACACCTTCCTAACCACTGAAGTCAGTCTAAATAGCTAGCCTATTATTTCTTTTCTTCTGCCTACCTCACTTTTTAAAGAGTGCAGTGAGATTTGCAGTTTTCCAGTCCTCTGGAACCATTGTAGAATCTAATGATTCTTGAATGATCATTACTCATGCCTCCACAATCTCTTCGCCTACCTCTTTCAGGACCTTGGGGTGTAGTTCATCTGGTCCAGGTGACTTATTTACCTTCAGACCTTTCTGCTTCCCACGTACCTTCTCCTCAGTAACAACAACTATAGACACTTCTACCCCCTCACACTGTCTAACTCATGCATGCTGCTGGTATCTTCCACAGTGAAGACTGATGCAAAATACTTATTAAATACTTACTAAATTCCATTTGCTTCACTGTAACACTGATACATCTGACTATCTTTTCCTCTCAAACTGAAGGGTGAATTCTATTATGATCACTAAGTGTTCCTTTACCTTAAACTCCTTAATCCAATGATTACTCAACACCCAATCCAGAATTAGCTTATTTAGGTTATCTACATTTTGCATTAACTATATACAGTATCCAAATCAATGCCATTTCTTTGATTTTCAATGATACAAAACTAATGTGACAAGAATAGAAATGCACCATAGCAGGAATAAGATGAACTGGCACAATGTTATTTGAAAGTGACTAGTGTGGACTGAGGTTATTGTCTGATGTGGTATAAATCATAACTCAGCTTTCTTTAAAAGAAGCTTGTATACTCAATGGTTGGACAGCTCTGTGAACAAGCATATAGCCTTGATATGAGAGTCCAATTTAGACTTGAATATTTAGTTTCCCTGATAACTGTAGCAGTTTTACTTAGAATAAAATTGGTCCAGTTCCTAGTAAACGTGGAAGGTGGTGCAAAATTAGCTGCAACAAATTTTGGTCTAATTTGAAACCACCACAAAGGTGATTAGAAAGAGGGAAAATGCATACTAATAGTAGTAGAAATCATACGGAGCTTGGATGGGGTAAGATAAGTTGCTTGGAAATGCTTCTTTTGATTTTGCATTACTTGATACTAGCAATGGATTGGAGTTCGATTGTCAATGCACGTATCATTAACATCCGTCAGCATAATAAACCATGCAAGTAAACTGTTAACTTTGACTGAACTTTGCTCAGCTGCTGGTTTAAATGCGAAATGCAAATGTCATCACATCAAAAATCTTAATCTTGTTACCAGAAGCATTATCGATGTGTAAGGGATGTTTTGACTCCAATCTTCCAATAATCAGGACTGAAACTGTGGCCATCCAGCCTATGTGTCTGCCTCTTGCATTCTTTTATCCATTCCATGAGGCCAAATTTCTGTTGGAAACTGAATCCAGGCGCTTCTCAGCCCTTTTGTCATAGCTGACACCAGGTGAATTTGTGGAGCACATGTCAGCATAACTAGGAGCACTTCTATCTATTCTTCAGTATATGTACTCTCATTTATCCCATTGTTCCCTCTCAATGTGATCTTATCAATGTACATTAAAACTCTGATCATCCAATTTGCTCAGGACTTTTGTGGTCCAGACTAACAATTTATTTTTAACGGTGAAGATTAGTTTCATTGGTCACATGTACATCGAAACATACAGTGAAATGTGTCATTTGTGTCAAATCAAATTCACAAGTAGTTTGCTGGCTGGCTCACAAAAGTCACCATGCTTCCTGTGCCACAACTCACTAACCCTAATCGTATGTTTTTGGAATGTGGGAGGAAACAGGAGCTCCCAAAGCGAACCCACACAGTCACGGGGGAGAACGTAGAAACTCCTTGCCGGCAGTGGGGAGAATTGAACACTAATCTTCTAGGTGCTGCTGTAAAGCACTGCGCTAATTGCCAAGCTGCTGTGCTATCCTCTAGACTTCCGAAGGTTAAACTTTTGAATGTTAGTCCTGCCAATATC
Source organism: Hemitrygon akajei (assembly GCF_048418815.1). Lineage (NCBI taxonomy): Eukaryota > Metazoa > Chordata > Chondrichthyes > Myliobatiformes > Dasyatidae > Hemitrygon > Hemitrygon akajei. Next base: position 20,703,642 of record NC_133125.1, on the reverse strand, counting down.
CCAACATACTATCATTTAACTTAAAAATATATATTACAGACTGGTGTAATTTTTCATTGGAACCAGTAAGATCACTGAAAAACAAATTTCTCAGATTAAGACCGTACATGGTAATATTCAAATATTCACAGCTTAGTGGAATTTTCACAGTTCAAAGTTCCCCACCCTGCATTCACTCTGTACAATTCCCATGGGGGCAGCTGAGCTATTAAACTCAATGGATTGAGTCTGAATCTGTAACACTATGATTCCCAAACATGGTCACAAATACAAGAGATTCTGCAGATGCTAGACATCCAGAGCAACACACAAATTGTTGGAGAAACTCAGCAGGTCAGGCAACATCTATGGAGGGGAAAGGACAGTCAATGTTTCAAGCTGAGACCCTTCATCAGGACAGGAATGGAAGAAGGAAGAAGCCGGAATAAAAAGGTGGAACTCCTTTTTAAACAGTCTGGGGTTAAACAACGGTGTATCATCCCAAAATCATAATCTTTATTGCTGCAGAATTTCACCTCATGAAAACAAGCTCCCTGTTGGGGTTTATTTGCAGAATGAGCAAAAAACACAGTTCAGCCTTGAATGTCTCTAATCCAGAGCAAGATCACTCCAATCTCAGCATCGTAGATTTACACTTGGTGACTGAGCTACAGGGTCATCATTCATCACTTCATTAAAGGACCTCACGTTACACATCCGGAACAGAATTATCATTCTCCAAAGACCCCTGTTGCATAATGCTGTGTCCAGTCATCAAAATCTGTGGTTGTACCCTGAAAAACAAGAGGTCTTTCTTTATCTTGAGAGCTAAAGGAGACAAAGAAAGGTCTTTATCTTTCTTTAACGATAGATAAAAGGTCTATCTTTTATTGGTTTGGATTGATGACGAAGAACAAAATCTCAAATCCATCACCAAGGTCATGGTCTACTGAGCAGCAGTGGTTGACCTCCCTGTATGCTTATGAGATTTCGACAACCAAGTTTGGCCCTTCAGAGTCTGGGAAATAGCAACAAAACCACATCTGCAAAATCATCCAAATTGATTGGCAGGGTAGGTAAAATAAGATCAAGATAATGTCTCAGTGTCAATGTTCTAGTCACACAACCAGCTTCAGTGAGTCACCACGTGTGTTGTCCAAAATCAGACTTCAGAATATAGAGCTTGTTTCAGAACTCTGACAAGGCAGAGAAACTGTTCATGTCTCCCTGACAGGATGTAACATCCTCACCAAGCCAAGAGATCCTGAACACGGAGTATCTGGGAAGCCACTGAGCACTTAGAATGGAGTATGAAGAGACTATTTGCAAATAACAGAAACATTGCACAATCTCCAGCTGCCTGCACAGTCAAGCAGCATCTGCCCACTTGTCATTACATGTTGGCTTCATCAGCCACCTCAAATTCACAGAAAAGGATTGAAAGCAGCTCATCCTTGACCTTGAGCAACTGTTTAAAAAATGGTAGCAATGAATCAGCTGTCATTTTACATCTTTTCTAACTTTTCATTATTATTTTACGGTATTATGTTGGGATTTTCCATTAATTGGCAGTTAGCCTAATCAGTGCGGTTTGTCTATTTTATAAAACTCAAACTTTAAGTTCAAGTTTAGTTGTCATTCAACTGTACAAGTAGGTCACTAAAATGAAACAGTGTTTCTTGGAGGCCAAGGTGTATTCATAGTACATACAGTCACATGCAGCACACAGTACATAGAGTTATGATACATACAGTCACAAAATAATATTCGCACAAGTCCCTGACTGGCGTGGCCTGTAGATTGATGATGCATGGGATGTTGTCCCGGAGCCAGGTTTCTGCAATAACAAGCACATTGCAGTTCCTCATCTCGCTGTGTGTCAACCATAGATGAAGCCAATCATGCTTGTCTTCCAGGGAGCAAACACTGGAGAGCAGCAGTGAGACAAGAGGTGGACTGACAGGAACTAGCCCTCAACCCAGAACAGATTCCAGCACGTCCACTGCTCCTCTGTTCTCTCCCACATTGCCTCCGCTTTCAACGTTCAAAGTAAATTTATTATCAAAATTATGTATATATTACCGTAGACTACCCTGAGGTTTATTTTCTCGCGGGTGTTTGCAAAAGAAAGAAATACAATAGAAATAATGAAAAACTACACACACACAAGCGCGTGCACGTAACCAGTACTCAAAAGAAGGCCAACAGTACAAATACAAAACAAATAAATAATAAATAAACAAACATACAAAATAACGTCCAAGCTTTTGCTGTAACGCTTTATTATGAAAGCTCCTGTGGTTCTTCTTGAAGTTATTGAAGTATGACATTGTTTGCAAAGGCAATAATTGACTTGATTTGAAAAGATGCCAAACAGGTACTTAAACAAATAAGAAGCTGACTTGCAAGCTGGAGACCTGACAACAATGCATCAATTGATAGTTTTCAGTTTCTGCTTCTAATCTGTTACATCTGTACATCCCTGCTTGGTTCTGAAGTTGTAAAACAGATCTTATTACAGTATAATTCACAGAATGATCTTTGGCCAGTGACAGCCAATATATTTCTAATGTAGTTTTAAGTATGTACATCTCAGATAATACTTTGCTTGCAAAATTCCTTGGAAAAGTGTATAATTTTTTTGGATCAACTTTGAAGACTGATGTCCTGCATCTGATCTGCCAAGTGTGTTGAGACTGTAGCACGCAGCCTTTGCAGTTTTAAAACACAAACTATTTCGTTCAAATGCCTATGTGGAATACCTTATTCCATTCAAGTAAAACTGCTCTGCAGGTCTGTGTAGGTTTGCACTGTGTCTTGCTCTTTTGGGAAAGTTAGTGCGAGGGGCTTTTCCGGAGGCTTAACTACAGAATGGCTGGTGCTGAACTGCTTTTGAACTAAATGGTGCAGCTTTTGGGCGGGGTGCAGTCATTTTGATATTTGAATAACACGCCCTGTTTGACAGATCTGTATTAAAATTAATGGGAAATTCACACTAACACTAATTTATTGTGGGTTTTAGAGGAAGCAGAACTTTTTCTTTTGTACTGAAAATATTAGAATAATTCCAAAGGTGCTACAATTTCAGTAATGCTAAGATCATGGCCTAGGTATGAAGCATTAATTGTTAATTTCCTTCAACTGATGCTGTGTGACCCTACTCTCTGTTGCTCCTGTAGCTCCTTTTTTATTGCTCCAGATTTCAGCATCTGCAGTCTCATGTGTCTCCATGAGAATTGCAAGCAGACCGGTATGTTACCCTTGGCATTAAATCTATTTCCCTCTCATGAAAGCTGTATGACTCATAGCAATGCAAAGATTGCAAGTTCCATCAATGCTTTAGTTATCATCACACTGTGAGATTAAGTCATCTGGACCTTGAGAGTCTTGGGCAAAGTGAAGAGCCTCAAGGTTGATATGACCTGCCACTTTTCCGTGCCAAGCTCAGATCTAAAACAAGTTGATTATGAAGGGGCAGTCAACATCAATGGGGCTGTGCAGAAACAAGAATCTCTACATTAAGACAAACACAATGCATTAGAAAATGTGGAAGATCTATGATTTACTGCAAACATGAGGAAATCTGCAGATGTTGGAAATTCAAGCAACACACACAAAATGCTGGTGGAATGCAGCAGGCCAGGCAGCATCTATAGTCAACGTTTTGGGCCGAGACCCTTCGTCAGGACTAACTGAAAGAAGAGGTAGTAAGAGCTTTGAAAGTGGGAGGGGGAGGGGGAGATCCGAAATGATAGGAGAAGACAGGAGGGGTAGGCATGAAGCTAAGAGCTGGAAAGTTGATTGGCAAAAGGGATACAGAGCTGGAGAAGGGAGAAGATCATGGGACGGGAGGCCTAGGAAGAAAGGAAGGGGGAGGGGAGCACCAGAGAGAGATGGAGAGCAGGCAAGGAGTGATTGCGAGAGGGACAGAGAGAGGAAAAAAGAGAGAGAGAAAAGAAGAAAAAAATAAATAAGAGATGAGGTAAGAAGGGGAGGGGGGCATTAACAGAAGTTAGAGAAATCAATAATTTACTGCATTTCTGTGCTTTAAACAAGTTTTTGAAGTAAAGGAGCATTAAGTTGAGGAAGAGACAGTGAGCTGTGATGTTGCTGAGCTCATTGCTCTGATCTGGAACCCCCAGCTTCTCAGTGTCCATTTACCAGACATGCACAATGCCAGTGCTGACCAAGGTCATTAGCCCACTGTACGCAGCTCTTTGTCTTTCTTAGGCACATTCCTGCAGTGGCTGAATGCAGTGAATATGGAACCAGTTCCTGGCAAAGGTACAGGCCAACCACGAGAGAACACTTCAGAGCTGTTTGGCCTTCATTTTCAGCTTTGGTTGACATTGTTGTGGCTAACACAGCAAAGCAAACTCAAATCAATTTGAAATCCCTTTTCACATTTGCATCCAAATGGTTTAAGGTCAGAGTGTAATTTGTACCTTGCTGACCTGCCAACGTTGGTCTGAAGTGACCTATACTCAGACTTGGCTCGAGTTTTAAAACACAACATGAGTTTTAATATCATTCACAGTAATTCTTATTAAGGGCAGTATTCTCCAGAAGCCACTGGTATTTTACAACCTGTCCATGCAAAAAAAAAGGCTGGATGAAAATCAATAAAATGGGAATATAATATACTTTGTATATTTATGTTTAAGGTATGCGACAGTGAGAGATGTTTCGGTGAGCCTGGATGCTGAGGAATGGTTTGTTTCTGTACTGAGTTGCTATAGCGATGCAAATAGAGTGAATAATGAGGTAATGGGGATGTGGAGAAATGCGCAGCTTCTGAAGATGCCTTTTCTATAAAGAGGGGATGGTGCTTACATGTCCCCACTCATCCTTCTTAGTCCGTTCAGTTCTAATCTGATTATTCAGTTTATGACTTTCGGAAAAGTGGGAAATGCGCTCACACGATAGGCATTCACCTTTTGGCCCTCTTTGATTAGCCACCCATGTCTCTCAATTACCATTTCCTTTATTGGGGAAGAATTAACTTCAAACTCTCGAGCTATTCTTTTTCTGATACATTTTGGGGATTATTGTGAAATACTTTCACACCTTTTCTTTTGGGGGCAGAGGCTGGGGGAATAATTTCCATGTTAACTTCCAGGAAAGCATTGAATTGAAATAACCCTTTCACTTCAAGATTAACATTTTTATTCTGTTGATTTTTTAAGAGGGCTTTGTGGAGAATAGACTTTAGCAGACATTTGTGATGCATGCTTTTGTGTGAGTTATATAGTCACGAAGATCACTTTTTCCACCAGCTTTGCTACGGATGAAGAAAAAAGCCCCTCCTGTTCAAGGATGAAAGCTGGAGACTAATCTGCTTCCATCTGGAAAATCAGAGAGCCAGGGGTTGCAGTCATGAGGTCACGTCCCTTATGTAAACTGTCAGATTCTTTTTACATTAAAAACTTATCACGTAAATACCAACTGAGGACTTGTCAGAGACACTCCTAAGAATGCAAAGCCAGACTCTTCCCTAAAAAATGAAGGGCTCTGTTATGGGAGGAAAACTGACTGCCTTGCCTGTCTACATAGTAGTTATTATTCTATTGGGAGTCAGCAGGAAGACGGAATCCAAATTTCTGCAACAAAGCCATAAGACCATTGTGGCTAGAGATGTTCAAAACATGAACTCACATTACACTTTCACGATTATATTTCTCCACTGATTCCTAAATGATTTATTTTCTTTACTCTTTGAAGTAATTAGATGGGAAGGAAACAGAGGCATTGAATCCCTGGGGGGCATTGTTTCTGTATGAAGCGGATAGCGTCCTCTCAAGTATGACTAAAATTGGGGTGTTTGCTCAGGGAGACATGGATGCCAGCTGGGCGATAGGATGGCAGAGATTCCTGCCTGAGTGTGGGAAGATCAAAAGTCCACCGTTGGGGGTGGAGTATGCAGTGAATGTGCGCAACAGTTTGTCATGAGAGTAGGTAGCCTGAACTAGAATAACCTGTCTGCTTTATTTTTATTTGGGGCGTCTCCAAATAATAATAGCGAGAGTGTATCAGGAGACATGTTTATTGTCCCATGGCTTGGTGATTGTCTGTCGCCGTTCAAGCATACAGCAAAAGCAAGGAAGATGGGCTAATTCCTGGACAATATCATAAACTTAATTGTTTATCTGTTGAATAGAAAGTAGAAGAAAGAGAAGAAAAAAATTAACTTGCTTCTCATATTATTCACTGCATGTAGTCTTTTTCTTCAATTCCTCTGCATAGTGATGTAGTTGAGTTAGTTCTGTGTGGGTCTCCTAGGTTATGTGGTTTAATGATAAGGGTGCTGGAACATTTTCATGTGCTCCAAGCTCAGTATCACTGTCTTTTGATCAATATTTCATATCAATAACGTGTGTCACCTTTTATCCATTTTACCAGTGCGCACTATGCATTAGAATACTCCTACTCTTTCAGAAGCACGAGCTAAGTCCTGAAATGTGTTGTGCATTTGCCAATTTAAAAGAGAATAATCTAGAAATCAGATTATGCACCACTGGTTTATTTCAGCATCAAGTGATGGGAAATGGTTTCCAGGTTGTTGTGCTTCATTTTAGAAATGCAACCAGGCATTTCCAAGGAAGTACATGTGATGATATTTTCACACCGTTCCACATGCCGTGCTCCTTTAGAGAAGATTAGGTCATGTTCATCCAAGAACAACCATTATTGGACCTGTTGGCTTTCACGGTGCAATGCCTGACAAAGACCACACTATGGCGCTATCTAAGGCCCAACCACTTCACTGCCCCACACTGTGTTTAAACCCAAGACTACAAAGCTAGCCCTAATACCCCAACAATTTTGTGTACCCCCACCCGTTGTTCTCTGACCACCTACTTGAATGTCACTCCTGACCACATATGTCCCACTTCTGGTCCCTTAATGCCAGACCTATGACCACTGACTGTCTCTTCCATCCTAGCCTCCATCCTAGGCAATGTTTTTAAGTGAGGAGGTACACAGACTTGAGCACTATTAAAGGTTGCTGTGGTAGGCCCATAAACAATGCAGTTATTGGCAGACCACTAGTATATCTCTCAGGGATGAGTTCAATTTAGTGAGCAGCTTTGAAATTCAAAACCTGTGATGACTTTGTTGGTTTAGCAGCCTACCTCCTTTCATTAAGAAATTCAAGGTGTGTATGTAACATACAGATTAAACCTAGGATTTTCTTCTTGTTGAATTTGAGCACCATATATCCACTCTGTAATGGGTTTCAATGCAGGCTGCATTAGGTGCAGTTCGTCAGATTACAAGATTAAAATGGATGGTCAGTACAAAGTTTTACTTTGCAAACCTGAATAATAATTACCATTGGCATTAATTTGGTGGGTGTCAGGATGTGGGATGGGAAATGCAAATACTAAATTATTTTACTTAAGTGGGCTATGGAGCATTGTAGTGTCAGACTAAAGAGAGCCTGATCGTCATGTTACACTTGGTCTGATAAAGTACGATTTGGCTTTTAAAATGTAATTGAAGGTGCAGAGTTTACCAGGAGTTAATCGGTATCTTGGGAAACAATTGACTCCTGGAGTAAATGTAATAAATTGTAATACAAGGAAGCATCATGGTAGATTTTCTTGTTAGATACAGATTCCCAAGTGAAAACGGATCTAATTGAAGTTTTTGTCTGTTAATTCCCTTAAGATGGTAGATTGGAGAGGGTGCCAGCCTGAGACAATTTTGGAGAATAGGACAGCTCCTTGTTAGAGTCCTTGTGCTGTGACAGGGCTGAGTGAGTCACTCTGCTTTCTGAACAAAATGAGTATATAGATGTTTGAAACTGTAGACTTCATCATCTTTATTGCTGTTGGAAAACTTTTGGTACACTTGCTGAAGGAGCACAGGTACCATTAGAAGTGATCAGAATTTCTCCTTCCCTCGTTCCTCCGTGGGCAATTGTCCTTCTAAACTGAGTACGTTTGATTTTTTTTAAAACACTCTTGACATCATGACAAATGTCATGCTTCGTATCCCATAGTTTGCCTCAGCATGAAAGGCGACAGTTGTCATTTATGCTTACAGGCAAATGTATTTAAATTATCCTGTTTACAGATATTTCCATTTTGAAAGCCTCCTGCTATTTATACTAGAAGCCAATGGAATGATGACAAATTTCAGCAGTGTATTTAGGCAGAAAACACTTAACAGCATGAGGTTCAACATTAATATTCAAACCACAGAGTGAAATAAAAACAGCACCTGCCTTGAACCTAGGTCATTTCTCAGGAAGAAATATTGCTCGATGATTTGAAGAATGGCCATACGGTGGCTTTGAAGAAATGTAATCAACATAACATGAAGCTTAGACAGTTAAGATAGAAAACATGTTTTCAGATTGTATCATGCACACTCCGTCTGCAGTAATGTGAATGAAGCCCTTTGTAAAATACATTTGCACTTTCTTATAACAGATTCATTCATGCAATCCTCTTTAGACACCTTCTTGCATAGAACTTGGGTTTACAGATAGCTGGAGGTTTGCACTGATGATTCAGCTTGTTTGTAGTGCAAAATGTTCAGAACACTTGGTACCTATTTTTAATATTAGGTGTATAATCAGTTGTACTCACGTGGTACTGCCAGACAATATCGACACTAAACACTCATTCTGAAACTTGTGATTTCAAAGAAACACCACAACTTAATGAATGATTCTTTAACATAATGGGGGAAGGGTGGTGAAACTGATGAAGCCCAATGTTGAAATGAAGTTTGCATCGTACGGGAGTTTAGACAAAAACTTTCCATAGTTGTCATCTGGATTTGAAGTCATCCCAGTCTTATGATGAAAAACCTTGATTCTCATGTCACTGGCTGATCAATGGAGGAGGAAGGCCATGTCCTTTTACGGTTTTGTTGCTGAGATGCACTTCCTAAGCAGGCATCTCACTACAATTCATTGTGAGCTGATGCCGTGTCAGGTAGTTGAGAAATGGAGCAGGTGAATGGGCAGGAAATTATAGGGGTGGTGCTGGCTGGGGTGTGTTTGGCAGCTTTGCAACATTTTGGGTTGATTCAGAACACTGTACACCTGAGCGAAGCCTGCATTCGTGCATTCGTTGCGCAGGCACCTCCTGCGTTAACGTCTGCTTGGGTTACGCAAATCATGAATCACCACCCAAAAAGTTTGAGATACAGAATAAAATTGGCTTTTACGGAATTTATGTAGGGGAAAAAAAATAAACAGGGAATGTAAAAGAAACAAGAGGTTCTTGCCAATTTTTATTTTTAGTCAGTCAGTCTGTGGAGCGATTAAGGTTTGGACATGACATCACCGTTTCAATTAGGTTGCTAGTCACAGCTGAGACCCTTCTTTGCCATGTCCTTTCCAGTCTGATGTTTCAGAGTGCAACGCTGTCCTGCTCTACATCTGTGAGGTACTTTTACGTGGAGCCACAGACACTATGGCCGGCTCTTTAAAGTAATCCCTCAGTTTTTAATCCACCTCCACTAAGTCACTGTGTTTTAATCCGTCTCCCTTGAAATCCAACTCTCAAATCAGAGCACTTTACCTGATATCCACACTTCCTAAATCCTTTCATAATACATGACCCTTTCATCTCAGAAGTAGAAAGAAGAACGTGGCAGTGCTGCACTCGTGGGACGTCCGTTCACAGGTTCCTATAATGGAGAGGGTGTGGCAGAGGAGAGAGAGCTGGCTGTGACCTCAACTCAATCGCCACGTGCCAGCTTCACCAAATCTTACTGCCGCACAGTATCAGATAACGAAAAATAAATTTTTTTAAAACTTGCTGTTTCTTTCCTGTGTGTCTTTTCAATCCTCTGAACCTAATGTTGGCTTCAGCTTTTAAACAATAGGAGTGGGTCACTTGATCATAGAATGGGATAATATGAAAGAGACACATCCCATTGAAATGCTTCTCTGGGATTCATTGGGAAAAGAGGGTTCACATTGGAGAAATAACAATGAGGATAGTTTCAGCTCTATAAACTTGGAGATTTAACTTTGCTCAAATTAACCACTTAAAAAAATAATACATTTCATAGGATTCTGTACTTTTTAACGAACCAAGTATTTTTCACGTACTCTGGCAGAAAGTTTTATGACAACTAAAATAACAGTTTGTCGCCTTCCTCATTTTCATTGGCTAAGTATTAGCACATTACCCATATGACGTAATTGGTTTAATTATGTAATCCATTAACTAATTTATTGCTATCTAAGGAATTTTCTTTATTTTACCTCTAAAAATTATGGACTTTTCAGAAGCACCATCTTTTATTTCTTTATTCCTTTGTCTTACACCCCTTAACATTTATTCCCCTCTTAGTATCATTTCTCGGCTCTTTATTTAGTTTGCTTTGTACTTGTATGTTTCCTTGTACTCTAAAATAAAACTGAAATCTTGGAATTAAGATTGCTCACTGTTCTTGACTCCTGGAAGAATCCTAATGATCAGAAATGAATAGAGGTCCGACACTGGTGAGGGCTGCTTAGCTGTCTCGGGGAAGGGATGTGCATTTCTGTAGGTAATTTCACAGGAAGTCTCAGTAGCCATCGGAGTTTAAAAGGCACACTGTGTGACCTGAAAGCCTGGAATGAACTACCCGATTGGGAGTACTTCACCAGTACATAAGATAAAGATTCGCCTTATGTTTCACATTGACATCAAAGTATGCAGTGAAATGCATTGCCTGTGTCCAGGACCAACACAGTCCGTGGATGTGCCATGGTGCAGCCCACGAATGCCGTCACGCTTCCGGTGGCAACATGACATGCCCACAATTTACTAACCTGTACGTCTTTGGAATGTGGGAGGAAACTGGAGCACCTGGAGGAAGCTCACACATGGCCACAAGAAGAATGGACAAACTTCTTATAGACGGAGACGGGAATTGAACCCTGACCGTTGCTGCTGGAAAGCGTTTTACACTGCTGTGGTGAAGGTAGCAGTAACAACCGTGCTCAAATCCCATGAATGAGGTAAAGTTAGTGGAGTTACTTGTGTAACATAAGATAGGGCAGCAGCTAATTTGTTGAACTATGTCCTATAATCAGTAGTGTCGTAAAGATCATAATTTGTTTTATTATTATTTGATTCAGTGCTAAATATTATCCAGGACAGCAGAATGAATTCTGTGCTCAGTAATACCAGGAGATCTTTCACAGTGGGCAGGTGGGACATCCCATAAAGCAATTGGTAGTGGGGCTTCTGGTATTACATTTCAATATTGACTATCTCATTTCCATTTCTGAACCCTAACTCTAATCCTTTTCCATGTGGCAGATTAAGTTTAAATTGTCTCCATGGGTTGAAAGCTCTTCTTCACTGCTGGTTGTGAAACATCTACTGTGACTTTGAACTTGCTTAATTCTAATTGTTAATGAAAATGAGGCATTAGCGAAAAAACCCTCCTAATTTGGTTCTAAATATCAATTTCACTTTAAAAGGTCACAAAATAGTTGGCATGGGAAATGGAAAAGGTCACATTGGTGTAATAAGGCCTGTTCTGCTGAGGTTTCATTTGAGGGATTTATTAAGGCAAAAGCAAAATATCACTTTGTTCGAAACATCATATACAGCAGGAGAGGACCCTTGGGAGACGTTGTATTCTTTGTGCTTGTGCCAATAATCTTTAGCATGATGAGTACAAAATTCATTTAAATGGAAATAATATTTTACAGTTTTTGTATCTGAAAAAAGTGACTGTTGATTATCAGTGATTGTGCTTTTAATTAACTATTGTTAATTTAGGAAAATGTAAAAATGAAACTAGGAATAGAACCAAGAATTAGTCATTACCTAAAAGTGGGTGGATGCTTTCCCATGTCTTAATTAGAAAGCGCAAAAGATTAAGATGATTACCCACAAACCATTGATGCTTCCTCATATTAATTGACTCAGTATGTGTGCCAGGTCATTCTTGCATTCCGTCAGGCAGTGTATGTAAAGGCATTGAGGCGAGCCACCTGCTTTTCTAAATGCATTAAAACACGGTGTCACTTATGAAATTATTGTTGTTTGACATTTAAAATGGTGCATTAATCACAGTTAATTATGTGACATACTACAACGTGTGCTAGAGGCCAGTTGCACAACTAGCTACTGTGGGTGATTTAAAGGCAAAATTAAGTGCCTTGCAGTGGATATTTTACTGTCGAGTGCTGCTTATGCAGAGCAGTCATCTAAAATAGGATTGTCTTGGAATAACTACCAGCAGCCTCTGCCTTGTGAGCGGAACAGCATCCTGAAAATGGCTACTAATATGATAGAATTACCAGAAATAAATTTGCCTTTTTATTGTACAAGAAATTAGAATTTTAAAAGATCAGAAATTTCTATTTTCATTTTCAGCAATTTCAATATCAGGCAAATGTCAAGAATATAAATTTCGTTTAAGCAACTGAATAAAATCACCTCTGACAATAAAATAAATTCTTTTGTGCCACCCGGCCTCTAAGCAGGTCCTTGTGCATCTGAGGTTGATCTACAACTGTGGGCCTCTTTGGAGAACCTTGTAGGCTCATGGCTACGTTTTATTTCCATTCACATCTTGCTCAACCACACTAGGCACAGTTAAATGAATTTTTTTTCTTGAGAGCGAGAGGGAAGAATGGCAGGCATACTGAGTAGTTTTGCAAACAAAGAGACAACATATTACCGCTGTATGTCTGTGTGTGTACAGGCTGGATTCGGAATGCACTTTCGGGAGATGCTGCTTGTTTGAACTTTACAGGTGTTGCCTCCGCGCGATTCCAGAACCGCAGCCTTACAGGTACAATGTAATTGTCAGGACAAACATCTCACTTTTGTTACTAGGAAGTATTAACATGTCAGTAACGGCTGCCATTAGCACTGCCTTTGCAAAAGTATGAAGGGTTCTGATTTAAATTGCTTGTACATTGACTAAAAGCCAGTTCTTTTCCATTATGTTGAAAAAACAGGCGCATGAATGGCACAAATTAATCAAATTCAAGGCAAGAATAGAAGGCTCTTAGCAACTAAATGCATGTGAAAGCCTTTCTTAAAATATGGGTGAAGACCCATCAAATCAACATAAAAAATGGTTAGTTTATTAAGTCTGTGGGATTGTGAGGCTTGACCAAGCCTGTATGCCACCATTGAAGGGGGAACAAGGCAGTAGGCTGCACAGGGGACATTTCCCTCAGCCCGATTGATGCTGCTGGGGCTATGAAAGAACTTCTTGGTGAGTTGAGGTCAGAGGTTAAAATGCAGTGCCAGCTGACAACTTTGCTTCATTACGACGGTAGCACCCTATTCAGAATCAGAGAGTGAAAAATAAATTTTCGCTCAGAGATGCTATTAGACCACTGCTATTATGTGTGACAAGGAGATCTTTCAGTGAAAGTTGGAGATCTTTCCCAATTTCCTCATTCAATAAGCAAAAACTATAGAGTAATGACTTCTTAATGCTAATCATTGAAACATCCATTTAAGTATGTTTCATGCTTCTATTTAAATATATCTGGGATTCTATACTACAGATACTTAGCAGTATAATATAAATAGAAGGAAATTATGTTGGAAACTAAAATAATTGATGCTAACAAAATGGAAATCAAAAAGGAAGAGTGTAAAGAACAAAACTCTTTGTTTTGTAAGTAGAAAGAGATCATGTATGATTATATGTAATTTTCAATAACTGAAGAAAGAGATCTGTGTGAATCTTTTTACTCTGTGATACCCTTACAACTTCCCATTGTTTACTGTTGTACCGTAGTAATTTGTCAGGGATATGGCCTTGTAGGATTTAATATGCGACTGATACATGCTCTGGAATTATATTATCTGTCACATCTTCACACAACGATGAGCTGACAACAGTGATGGCAGGGATACAATTCAAAAGCCTTCATAAAAAAAGTAAAATAACTTGTCTGTGATATGTAATTTCAGAAGGTCATGCTTCCTTGTAGTCCCTCATTCTATCTCAGAAATACCACAAAGTCTACAAGGATTTAGTAACTGTTGGTTTGTAGCAGGTGTGGTGACCATTTTCTATGTAACTGGATCTCACAAACTACAAGTTGGCTGCCTGTTAAAATGCAATGATATAAAAAACAGAAAATGCTGGAAATACTCCACATGTCAGGCAGCATCTGTACAGACATAAACATTTAATGTTCAGGTTGATGACCTTTCGACAGGACTGTCTTGATGGTTTGTTTGACAAATGAATGTCAAGAACAAATAATGGACTAGGTCTTCAAATAGCACTGGGCAATCTTTGAAACCTGCTTGAATGAACCTTAATGCTAAGTTCCAGTAGAAAGTTGGTCAATTGTCCTATTACTGCTCACATTGTTAATTTTCTTTTGAGGGATGCTGACAATGTTGACAAGAACAGTGCTTTATAACTTGCTTTAATTACCCCAGAACTGAGGAACTTGCTGGCCACTTCAAAGTATATTTATTTTTAACAATAATCTAATTGTCTTTTATAGTCAATATTGCTGGTACTAACTTTTATTCTAGATTTCTAAATAGGCACATTTAAATCAAACCCCCCCCCCCCCAGGTGATTTGCAGGGATTTGAACTCAATGCTTCTGGAGTAAAAGCTTAAATCAGTAGGCTGTTAATTCATTATCTTTAACCACCATGCCACTTTTCCTGAATTAGCTGAACTCTGTGTTGTAGCTGTCAATATTTTTGACCTCTCCAGTTGTCAACCTGTAACTGTTACCTGCTCAGTTGAGGAAAAACACCAGAGACACAAAATTACCTCTGAAACGGTTTTTATTCAGAGAGGGGTTGGCAGCCCCACGCACTTCGGGCGTAAGGTAGCCAACTCCCAATTTGTCGGTTTACAAAGGTCATACTTATACCCAAAAGCAGGGTACTACATTCGCAAATATGGTTACCGATTCAAATTCATCAATTGATTGGCTATTGCATAGCTAAGCATGCGAACTACTCAGAATTAGCAAAGGTTAAAGCGTAATACCTAGAATTAATACTGACGCACTTCAAAACACTTGAAATAGGTATCCTCAAAATACTTTGCCAAGCACATTGTCTTGTGGTCGCAGGCTCCCTTTTCCTTGTGGTCTCCACGTCTGGCCTGGCACCTTATTTTAGCTACCTCTCCTTACTTCCCCAATGACGTACCTCTCTCTTGTCCTGTCTACATATTTTGCTACACTTACCCCTCGCCCACCTCCTCTACACGTACCCCTTACTCTTTTCACATTCTCACAATCATTAAGCAAATCTAGATGTTCCAAGTTCAAGTTTATTGTCAAAGGCATACAGACTTAAGATATAAATGCTACAAAAATCAGCTTTTTGCAGCTGCAGCTTTCTGACCATTTGTGTGTGTGTGCTTGCTTCCTGATGTTGAAATTACTCAGATAAAATTCTACCTTATTACATTTTCTGTCCTGACTTTGTAGTGCTTAAGGCTCTCCCAGCCCTTCTTGCAAATGATTTGAGTGTCTTTTGATTGACATCTTTAAATGAACATTGGGCTCCTATTTCATATTTGGGCAGGCCTGCCTAAATTATGATGTCCATTTTGCTTAAGGTTTGTTTTTCCACGTCTAAGAACCTCTGGTGAACCTGTGATCCATGGATAGTCAAGTAGACACAGAAGTGTATTTTATTTCTGCCCAAAGACTGACCTGAGTTTGATTTATTTCAGGAGCTCATGATGGCAAAATCTTACCTGCCCCCTCACGCATGAAATTACATTTTTGGTTTGCACAGAGATTTTGTTATCTACGTAAACAAAACTATAGGTACTATTTAACTGTGAGGCTTAAGAGCAGGGAGTAAAACATAAATTTTTCTATTATTCACTGACAAGCCAGCAGTCACGAGGGAACGTTCTGACTGCTCTGCGGCCCACCAAGGCAGGTGTTTTTCTCGAGGCAGCTACCTGGAATGGTTTGCATGCTTTCACTAATCTTGGTCTGACAGCTGAATCTGCCAAACTTTTAAGCACAAGTGTTTGAAGCTGAGCAGGACATTTAGGTCTTCTGATATTTTTACATCGCTGCCTGCATGGTGGGAGAGCAGTCTTCAAGAGGAGAAATGATTGATGCCTGCCCCATTTTTCTTCCACCGTGTTCAAATGGAGTGCTGGCATGAAGGAGGTTTGTATTTTATTGTGCCAAATCATGCCAAATCTTAGAACCAACAACCCAAGGATACACCTTTTATATGTCAGGTGATCCTAATGATGGGAATATCAGGATGCTGAAGCATATCACTATGGATCAATTCTGTTCATTCTTTCACATTGTGATTGCTGTTCCTTGGAGCAAAGCCCTGATATTAACCAGTGTCGATAGACTCACTTTTGTTCTAAATGCTACTTGCCTATTTCTATGGTTTGCATGATTTGTTTTTTGTTCTCTCTGCACTTTGGCTGTTTGATGGTCTTTTTTATGGGCTCTTTTGGGTTTCTTTGTTTTGTGGCTGCCTGTAAGGAGACTAATCTCAAGGTTGTATGATGTATGCATACTTTGATAATAAATGTACTCTGAGCACATAGAGGATGGTTAAAAGGACTGGTGGGAAAATTTTACAGTGTTACTGTTCTGTGATCAAGCAAACTTGAGTCAAACAGAAACTCAGAGAATAGGGGAGGTAGAAGGAAGGAAATGTAAGGGAATTATTTGAGTATGATAAAAGATTACAAATTTACTCATGAAGTAGCAATGCACTGGCAGGAAAAGGCAGTGCATAACAGACCAGTGAAATGGCAGATGAAGAGTAAGAGTGGGGAAGAAGACATGTCTAGGAAATGATTATTATTTTTCTTCTAACTATGTACACTGGTAAAGGAAATCAACTAATTATTATACACTGTGTGCCTGAGTTGTGACTTGCTTCTGTTGTTATAAATCAGTGCACAAGGAATTAAAATGGACGGATTCATTTCTGGTCATGATACTTCAGATCCAGCTTTTCTTTTCATTGGCTGTGCAAGGTGATCCCCGAAGGTTGGCAGGAGGATTTTGCATATACTCTGGTTTCAGGGTTGCAGTTTCAGTTTTGGTTTGTCCTTTTTCCTATCAGAAGCTTTTATCAAAGATTGTAGATCTGGAGGATTCAGTGCTGAGGAGAGCAGTTTAAATGAAGGGTTGGCATTAGAAATGAAGAGTTGACATTGTCTGGAGATGCTTCCTCACACTAGTATTCCCCTTTCATGTTTGGTTTCAGTATGATCTTCCGATTTCGTACGTCAACGAGTAAAAACAGTTGGAGGACAAGGAATCTGCAAAAGCTTCAGCTGTTCATGTTGGTCCAAACCTCAGAATTACTGTTTCAGTGACAGATTCAGCAATGAACTCCTAACATAACTGGCCACATATCAAATCACCCGTGAAATGAGAATTTTAAAATGCAGCACAATGTATGCTTTCATTTGTCCATTGGGTATTAGTGTGATTCTCCTAATTTTTCTGTAATATTTCACTCTGTTTTGTGTTGGCTCCTCATTTGGGAAGAGGTTGGAATCAATCCCTTTTAAACAGATTGAAGTTTATGCTTAATAGCGTCGTTCATGTAGATAGCGTGCCATTTCTAGGGTACGGGAGTAGTAGATTATGGAATAGTGAATCTACAGTTACACTAATACATGCTAGAGTTTGGACTAAAGTGAATGCTGCTTTGACACTAATCATTTTGACCAATAATTTCCAATATCCTAAAGGAGGATTGAAGGTTGTAAAGGAATGAGTAAATATGGATGGAGTTAAACTTTTCATACACTGAACTAAATGCACACACACATACACACACACACACACACACACACACAGACACACACACACACACACACACACACACACACACACACACACACACACACACACACTGAGTGTTTAATGCTAATTACGTTAATCTGCAAACAGTATTGTAAAATGGAGTTTCATAATGTGTATAAAAACACTGAGCATTCTGTGACATCTTGCATTTCTACAGTGTGTGTTAAAGCAGGAACTCCTTAATTTTTTTACTTTTGTGGTATTGCCATGTAATACTGATCCCATTACAAATAATTCTGAAATTAAGTCACCTGTCATAATTGCCTATTTTTTAATTTTGACCTCAAAAGTACATCTGTCCTCTGCTCACAAATAATGTTATGAAATTACTCTTATTCTTTTGTTAAACCGTTAGAATAATCTTCTGACATTATATAGGCATCCGTTAGTCTCATGAGACCATGGATTTGCACCTTGGAATGTTTCCAGAGTGCAGGCCTGGGCAGGATTGTATGGGAGACCAGCAGTTGCCCAAGCTGGGGGCCTTCCCCTCTCCACGCCACTGATGTTGTCCAAGGGAAGGGCACTAGGACCAGCTTGGCACTGGTGTCGTCGCAGAGCAATGTGTTGTTAAGTGCCTTGCTCAACGACACAACACGCTGCCTCAGCTGAGGCTCGAGCCAGTGACCTTCAGATCACTAGACCGATACCTTATCCACTAGGCCACGCACCAGCACATGCAGTTTTGGAAACAGCATGATAAATTCTTCTATCATATCATTCCATCCATATTTCTGTTCCGCAGAACATATGTTAACTTGCAGTCTTAGCAAAGGAGACATCAAAATTGCCTTTAATTCTGCTCTCATTATCTTTCATTCAGCTGCTTATATTATCAGAGATCCCATAACATAGGGCAGGAGTGCGATACTCAACTCACGGGATGCTGAGCCAACTTGGACTGCCCTATTGCTTCTCTAATTGAGATTAACTTGCCCTTCCTGGACAGGGAACTGAGTTTGTTATCACGATAGGCACTTTAGTGCTGTGAGCCATATTTGTAATTGCCGTGTAGCTATATATATATATATATACAGTATACAGGCAACGAGGCTTCCATTTTCTCTGTTTTCTTGAGAATGCATAATAGATTTTAAATGCCTCCTTTCGTGAGTTTTGCCTATATTGCTGGCACTGATTTAAGGGCTGTTGATGAAATACAAACTGCTTTGGGTTGCACTTGTTAAATAAATGTTCAGTTCAGGTTACCCTTACCAGCTCTTGGATTTATTACGTGATACTTTTGAGTATTGGCCAGATGGAGCTCAAAGTAAGCAGTGGAATTCCTTACATTCTGCCATTGATGAACTGGTTGAGATGAATTAAACTGCTGATAAACCACTCTGTGAAAGTTAATATTTTGTAGATTTTCTTTATCATTCATACTTATTTTTATTTATGTAGTGGCATTGTGATGAATTCCCGTACAAGATTAATATCATTTAATGGATAAAATTTGTCACAGCTTTTGGGGGAGAAAGAAGTAAAGTATTTTTTTCATGGCTGCAAGGATTTAGTTTGAGTTGGTTTGGAGTGAGCTGATTTACCACAATGTGAAGTGGCAAGCGAAAGTTTTTGTGGATGAAAAGAAAGGAAACTTAAAGTCTAGTTAGACTGAGATGGTCATGAGAACTTACAGTGCTAGACCATATATATAACAGAAAATGCTACAATAATTCTGGATGGGGGACTTCCCATCTCATTGGGATGAAAGTTTACCAATACAAAATGTTAGCTCAGTTCCTTCATCTGCAGTTGTTTCCTGATCTGCCACGTGTGATCAGTGGCTTTTGTTTACCTCTTCTGGTTGTTTTGCTTAATCTGAGATTTACACTGGCTGTTTCCCAGTGTTCCAAGGAAAACAGGAAGAGTAATGACACTTTCTTACCAAGTATAGAGCTGTATCTCTACTATTAATTTGTAGGCCTTTACTCTCATTTACCTTGTAGGAATGAATAGCTTGCACAACTAGGTGACCAAGAAATAGAAGATTTATCACAGTACATGGATGGGAGAGATATGGAGGGCCTTGGTGCAGGTTGATACTACAAGGCAGAATAATACTTCAGCATGGACTAGATAGGCCAGAAGGCCTGTTTCTGTGCTATAGAGAGCTATGACTCTAAGCATGATGGGAGCCATCCTGCTTGGTGCTTTACTCTGAGCTCAGTTTACACTAAGTGGATTTAAACCACTTGTTCATGGCCGTTTATAATTTTTGTTAATCACTTCTTAAATTATAATTCCTTTACATATTATGTTCTCTTTTTATTAAGACATTGCATGTAGCATTGAGGATCTAAGGTTTTCCTCTGCTATAAATCGTCCTTGATCTTTACATTTCAGACATATTCAGCGTTGGATCTAAAGGGGCCAGATGGAGCATCTAAATCATTTGATTATCAATTCAATTTTCATTGTTCTAATTAGCTCTGATCAAAATAATGTGTGAAGTATGCAGGTTTGGTCTTATTTTCCAAGAAAATGCTTTGATTTTTTTTTGTTTCCTTTGTTTTGATTTTGTTTCTTCTGCTTTTCCTGTTGCTGATTTCGGCACGAATAAAGTGCTTATCCCACTCAGCGGACTGTTTTTTATGAGCTTATGTAAAGATTCCTAGAAATGCTATCTCATGGTCCTGAATTTTTCTGTGCCACGTGAAGAAATCTTCAAAAACCTCAACTGCTAAACAAGCAATGCTTAACGATGCCACTTGAGAGAAATTGTGCTGCACAAATGGTTCAGGTCTAAAAGGCAGGAGTTAATTTTAACTGGTGTGTTGTGGCCTTTTTGATATTATCATTTTGGCATCTTTATCTGGACCACTGCCAGGCTGCCTGAGGCAGCCTTTTATTTTATTATAATATCCTTTTATTTTCAGGCACGTTCTTCTATGATTTATTTAATTCTTTAAATTTTCTTTTGGTTTTTGTGGTCATTGTGTGCTCCTCCCCATCCCATGTCTACTGATAAGCTCAGACATGATGCAATAATCTTTCTTACCACACCCTTAGCTTCCTCCCATCTCAAATGTCTCCACAGCTGACTCTAATACCCCTCTAAGCATTTCCCAACACTTGGGTCTTTTTCTTCTTAAATTTAAACCTCTTTTTAAAAAAAAATTATAATGGGGACATTCATTTGCAGTTAACAAGT
Organism: Hemitrygon akajei; assembly: GCF_048418815.1. Taxonomy (NCBI): domain Eukaryota; kingdom Metazoa; phylum Chordata; class Chondrichthyes; order Myliobatiformes; family Dasyatidae; genus Hemitrygon; species Hemitrygon akajei. The sequence continues at coordinate 20,682,722 of NC_133125.1, read as the reverse complement.
AAGGATCTCTCTCCTTGGGTAAACCATTTGAAATATGTTCAAAAATTATTTCTGAAACAAACTCGTAACTTTAATGTTGAACAAAAGCGTATTCCTTCCCAACAGCTGTTTTATGCATGAACATATTTTCAAAATTAAAATTGGGGTTAGGGTTAGTGCAAGACCTCTTACTGTATGTGTCATTATTAATAAAAACTTGCCTTGAGCAGTAACTTAACACTGATGAGATTGTTCAACTCCTCTCCCTTTTCTCCAAATATTAGATTTCTTAGCCATTTTGCAAATACCTGGTGTACTAAAGTAAGGAATTACTTTTCAACTCACTCATTGCATTAAGATCGACAGAATGCAGAGCTAATCCTGAACAAAATGAAGTATTTATTGCCTCCATATAAGGTTGTTTCAAATAATTCTCCATTGCTTGGTCAGAAGCCCCACATTGCTGATGCAATCTTCAGAAGCATAATGGTTAAGACAGAGCAGCAGCCAGATTTATGGATCATTGATCCAAAGATATGAAGTCAAATCCCACCATGGCACCCAGGGAACTTAAATGCAAGCAAGTAAATAATTCTGGAATTCGAAATAAAAATACTTTCCCTCTCAAAGTTCTGGATTGTGGAAAAAATCCATCTGCTATTAATGTCCTTCAGGGAAGGAGAACAGCCATCCTTATCTGAATTGGTCGATACACAACTTCTGACTCGACCATGTGATTGACTCTTAATGGCCTCCTCAGTTTGGAGATGAACAATAAATGCTGGCATTGGTGGTGATGTCTGTGTCCTGAAAATAAATAAAGGGTAGCAAATCAATCTGGGTTCACCTGGCTTCCGAATCCTACTGAGGGTTATGTTTGCTATACTGCGGAAAACAACCTTAAGAAAACAAATACGGGCCAGTGCAACTGTAATTCAATATATATATATATATATAAATATATGATATTCTTGTGTTATTAGATCAAAATTTTACACAGAATTGTCTTCGATTCTACTGGAAAGAAAGCCTAAAGTGAATAGATTCAACTGGTTGTTCATCCCAAGATGGAATAATTTCTCTTTGGGTTCCGATTTATTCAGCAGACCAGCTGTGAGCTGAAGGTACCTGCCTAACCCAGGCATCTAGTTCTGTGTAACAACTGTGAGCTTCTTTTGGGAGAAGAACAGTTGTGTGAAAGTGCAGCTGGATCTTTTTTTAAATGAACAGTATAGTCATGTTTGTGATGTCCGATTGGGGGGCGCGGGGGGTGTGATGGCATAATGTTCCATGCGGCAGAATCACTCCGTTCCTCCTGTGGGCACAACTGCTTTGTATTTGTATTGATGAGATTGGTAACTGTATAGCTGCATTTTGATACACTCACATGAGGGCCAAAGATTCATCAATGTTTGTAACACAAAAGACCTTAAACCGTAGGAGCAGAATTAGGCCTTTCGACCCATCAAGTCTGCTCTGCCATTCCATCATGGCTGACTTATTATCCCTCTTGACGCCATTCTCCTGCCTTCTCCCGTAACATCACTAATCGAGAACCTATCACCCTCTGCTTTAAATATACCCATTGACTTGGCTTCTACCACCGTTTGTGGTGATAAATTTCACAGATTCACCACCCTGTGGCTAAAGAAATACCTCCTCATCCTTTTTCTTAACTAAAGGAATGTCCTTCTATTCTGGGGCTGTGCCCTCTGGTCTTGGACTACCCCACAAAAAGAAACTTCCTGCCCACGTCCACTCTATTACTATTCAATAGGTTTCAATGAGATTCCTCATCATATTTCTAAACTTCATTGAGCACATGCCCGGAGCAATCAAACACTCCTCTGATATAAAGTTCAGGTATTTTATCAACCCAAAGTATAGTTGGTCAATTATGTGAAAACTGTGTAAGAGAAGACTTGCATGAAAGTAGCAGGATTAAATCTGACCAGAAAATCAAATTTAGTAAAAGAAATTATGTGAATATGAATATTATTCATGGCTATTTTAAAGCATCTGCAAATATAATTTTACAGAACCAGCATTCTGTCTGATAGAAACAGTTCATCAATATGCAGGAGCACAATCTGTCAAGTGTTCTATATATCTGCATCACTATGAGATATTAAGTGAATACAATCATTAGATGACCAAATAACAAATACATAAAATTCAGCGGATCACTTGCATCCTTAAATAATCCTCTATTATTAGGGATTAAAATAAATGAAGAAATTATACCAAAGAACTTTTATTGCAATCACACGTTTCTTAATTACGAGCGTGCAAAAGATCATACATATAGTCAGTTCAAAGATATTGAAGCTAAGAGCCTGAAATGCTATTTTATGAAAAAATATGTCAACTGTTACCCTGAGTGTCAAGACAGAATTAGAAAAATACTGGGTCAAAAATATATTATGGTAGTGTTTTTTAGCAAAAGAATAGCTTTCTTAGTCACGTACATTGTCAGAATCAACCTTTTAATGAGTAATTCTGAGATCCAGTAAGCCATTTGAGAAGAGTATTAAATACTTTGGTAACTTAAGTCCTGTTAATTAACTTTAATTTCCTTTAGAGGGTTTGACCCAGGCCAGTTGTTGGGATGGATGTGAGAAGTTGAATGACGTGTTTAAGGCTGGGGTGGGATTGAAGTTAATTTCTTGCACGGCTGAGGTCAAACAAGAAGCCGGGTTGATGATGTTAAATCAAGATTTTTTTTTGTTACCCTGGCTCAGGGGTTCCCAATCTTTTATATGCTATGACCCTTACCATTAACAAAGGCGTCTGGAACCCAGGTAGGGCCTAGCTGAAGAGAGCTACTGAGTTTTGAGGCTAGATATGGTGGCAGAATTTTGTATTTTAACTTCGACAGTGACTTAAATCTTTAGACAGGTTGAGTACCCCTTATTCAAAATTCCAAAGTCCGAACACCTTTGAAATCTGAAATTTTTTTGAGCACTGACATGATATCATAAATGGAAAATTTCATAATGTGCTGGGCAAGTTCTCAGGCGATGCACAGGTCTCTGCACACCACAGACAGTTCTGAGAAGTGACCTCACATGTAATGAACAGAAGTTAATGAAAAATATAAAAACACTGGATAAAGGGAAAAACTGTAAGAGTGGGTTCATCTGCGTCAGAGTGAACATATACCACTTAATGATCTGCTGATCATGAAACAAGCAAAGATCTATCACGACAAACTGAAAATTGAAGGTAGTTGTGAATATTCAGCTGGCTGGTTGCGGAAATTTAAGAAAAGAAACAGCATTACATTTTTAAAGATTTGTGATGATAACGGGTCTGTTGATCACAAAACAGCAGGGAAATTCATTGAGATTGCCAAGATTGTCACTGATGAAAATCTAACGCGCTGAATGACTGTCTCAGTATATATGTGTGATGAACAAGTGTAAGATGAAGACTGCCTACTGGTCGTACATAAATTCAGTCAGAAATTATAGCGATCCCAAGCTATCTCATTATACATTCCAAAATCTGAAAAAATCAGAAATCCAAAACACTTCAGGCCCAAGCATTTCGGATAAGGGGTACTCAACCTGCAGAAGTGTCATTAGAAAGTGCCGTAGACTCATTCTTTTCCTTACCATTGTTTTCTAGTTCTTGTGTGAAAAATAAAGTATGTGCCCAGAAATTTTAATGCACCCTGAAGGTCTTGGGGGCAACTGACTGAGAGCTGCCTTTCGTCCTCAAGTTTGTGCCTATTTGGAATGCTGGGTTCAGAACAGTGGGCAGCTACAGGGCCAGTCTGACCTGCACTTGAAGCCAGAGGTGGATGGTTCAGAGAGATTCGCTTTATTCGTCACAAGTACATAGAAACATACAGTGAAATGTATCCTTTTGCATCAAATCAAATCAGTGAGGATTGTGCTGGGCAGGCTGCACACTCTAGGTGCCAACATAGAATGGCCACAACTCACTAGCCCTAACCAAGCATCTTTGGAGTATGGAGAAAGCAGAGCTTCTCTTGGAGGAAACCCACGCAGTCATGGAGAGAATGTTACAGGCAGCAGTGGGAATTGAACCCCAGTCGGTGATCACTGGCGCTGTAAAACAATGTCCTGCCCATTCTGCTGGCCTGCTGCCCCAAGAGAGATGAGTTTACAGAACTCAGGATATGAGCAGTGATATGAGGGCTTGATGGGGAGATTGGATGTGGAATCAAGAGACTATTTCTCATGTCCAGTTGTTTGCCAGAATGTTGGATGACTGGGGAAGGAGGAGTGGAAGATATGAAGAATGAAGGCAAGTTGTTGCTGTACCTTTCAGAAACTTTGATCCACCACTCTGCTGTGAAGAACACATTGTCCTGGGGGCGAACTGTGGTCCAAATTCCTCCAGGCAATGCCCTGTCGGTCTTGGACAAGAATTGATGTCACCCTATGCACTGTTGACATGTAAATTTTGTTGAGAAACAACTCAGTGTCATGAAGCTTGAATTCATGCAGAGTCTTAGAATTTGTTTTTATAGTGTCTCATGCTGGTGGAGTTAATTTTCAATTGCATTAAACATTTGAGTTTCCTGGCGACGTATTTCTGGTTGTTGGAAAAGTTTTAAATCAAGGATATTGCTTATAACCCAGCTTACTGTTGATAGGATGTTTTGTATACTCATTAGGAGATACTGAGATCTCTTTTGTTATCATTGCCCTCTTACTCAGAAGTGAAGTCTTGGCAGGAATGATAAACGCCTCTTTATTGTTAAAAGGTAAATCAATTGTATCTGGGGTGATAAGCCTGACCTACAAAACCTAGACAGCACCAAAAATCTGCCCTAGATTCACTGGCTGTTGCGGAGGATCTCATTAAAATAACTTCTCCAAACACTTTGTTTGGGGACCTTAAAATAATGAAACATATGTTTGAAGCTGCAAGCTTGTTGCATTATTGAGTATATTCCATTTCCATCTCTTTAAATGCAGTTTTAGAAAAGAGGTAAGGTACCATGTTGGCATGGCAGCAGTGGCCAGTGTCCATATACATATTCAACAGAAGAGTTCACCATTGACTGCTAGGAACAAACTTGTCCGAAAGAGCAGAAACATGATGCACATTGATGCACAAATAGGTCTGAGTGTCTCTCTTTCTGATTGTAAATATATTTTGTATTCTAACAGGTGGGATTTGGTTCTGCCTGCCATACTCAAGCGTCTGTTTTCCCTTTGCTGTAAAGATGCTGTGCCATTTTTCAGATGGATAAAAGAAATAATGGAGGTATTCTGGGATCAGTGGGCAGCAATACTCTTACTCATTTTCCTCTTCCCATCAACCTCTATCCTCTGCATCAGAAGCTGAGAGATTTTTCCGTAATCGTTGCCATTGCAAATGTTGTACAAGATGTGTGCATGCACGATGGGACAGGTTTTGACACATACTTTCTCAGCTTAATCCTCCCCCTGCTGTTAGATAAGGTGGTGCTGGATAGCTCTCTCACTGGAGCCAAAATCACAACCATGAACAAAAACATAGGAATTTAAAATTTGTACCTTACAACTCCAGATAGCAGAACGCCTGAGTAGGGATTTTGAGAATGATCGAAAACCACTTGTTTAAAAAAAAACACACACTAAATTTGTACGTTTCTTCTATCCCAATGTTCTTTGAAGACATAACTGTTTGATGATATTTAAATATGTATGTTTCAAACAATGTTATTAGGCAAGGTTGTTGTATTAGTAACAAATCCGGCTTTATCATATTCAAGCGAAATTCTAGCTGTGCCTTTTGACAGAATGAAAATAAACCATGGTAGCATCTGAATGTAAGATTATTCTGGTCTCCTGGCTAAGTGTCTTAACTTGGGCAAATGCATCCTATCTAATTATATAAGTACAGTGGGTTCCGGTTAATTGGGGCACGTTGGGACCAGTACATTTTGAAGTTTCATGGAAATAGTTAAAAATGACAAAATGAGTAACAAGTATGTGTTTAAATGAGCTACGAAACAAATTGGAACACTACCAATACTCCTGCAGTACTATAAAACTGTGTATTAGTTCCTAATACTTATGAATAGATGAATTAATCTATGTGGCGTTCTTTTGACTGTAAATAAATAAAGTCAATGTAGACACCTCGTCCAGGTAGTGGTCTGCCGTCGTACAATGCTGCTGTCGATTGCATCCTCCAAATCTTCATTTTCATTGTAACATTCAAGATAATTGACGATATCTTCAAATTCTTCATAGCTTCTAACTTGTTGAAGTAGTGAAATTGTTTCATTCTCACTCTTGGCATCTCCAAGCCTGAATGCTTGAAACTGTAGGGAGCTAAGCAGCTCTGAATTGTCTTATTGCTTATTTCGTGCCAACTATCAGTGACAAGAATACACTACTTTTTGAACACAAACACATGCAACTGACACTATTTAAAAACTGTTCGCTCAAGGCGTGGTAGTTGGATCCAACTACCACACAAGATCACGTGATTGATGCTAGTTAGAAACTGTTTGGCAAAAGTTTCCTGCCCCATAGTGTCCTAAATAAGCAAAGGGAATCCCAGCTACTTACTCAATTAGTTTGTATTCTTTAAGAGTTGTCCCAAATAAGCAGCTGTCCCAATTAGCCAATGGCCCAATTAACCGGAATCCATTATATTATATAAGGTTGTTTTGTTTCTGTTGTCTTGCTGTGTGCAAAATGAAGCAACGTTATTATCGCTGCATGGTAATAATGGTCACACTTAAGTAGCCCATTGTGACATGTTTTGTGATTACGTGGTCTGCACATGCAGCCATTTCTGTCTCGTTAGCTTTTATATTAACCCCCAAAATAAAAAAAATGCACATAAACTTTATAGGACCTCTGAATTTCAGACCTTGTTGGGTGGCTTAGCCACTTTTGGCTTTTCCCACACCCACTCTTTCCATAGATTTTAAGTTGCTGGGATATAAATCAAAGAGACAAGGTCATCATTGGTTGAAAAAGAGTCCACTGTTGAAGATGCCTTTTGGATATTTTGCAAGTGTTTCCTTAATTAAGCACACAATGTCCTTGCTCAGGAATGCATCTGGGTTGGGAGTTGGTTTGAACAAGCTCGTAGCTGGAGTGAGTGTTTGCTGCTCTAACCCAGATTGCATTTGTTCACTCACTATAGCTGCTTCTGGACCTAATGCTGTCAGACTGTAATCATCATGCTGTTACTAATATGTATGACCAGATTTTCTGTCCCATTGCTGTTGAGAGATATGTGTTTGCATGGGCACTGGGCATCCCAATATTCTTCATCCCTTATAAGATAGATGAAGCTGTGGATTTCTGCTGGGAACCCCAGTTTCCTTGCACATTCCAAAGACATACAAGTCAAAGGTTAGTAAGTCATGGGTATTAATGCCAGAAATATATTTTTTTTAAAAATTGGATAGGTATATGGACAGGAAAGGAATGGAGGGTTATGGGCTGAGTGCAGGTAGGTGGGACTAGGTGAGAGTAAGTGTTCGGCACGGACTAGAAGGGCCGAGATGGCCTGTTTCCGTGCTGTAATTGTTATATGGTTAAATGTGGTGATGCTTGTGGGCTGCCTCCTGCCCATCTTTGACACAAACAATAGATTTCACTGTATGTTTTGATGTATGTACGACAAATAAAGCTAATCTTTATGTTTAATATTTTAGTCAAAGGATGAAAGGCTAGAAAACCTTTGACCCTGTAAGCCTAAAGTGCATCGCAGAGAGATACAGCACACAAATGGGCTTCACCACATGTTCAACTGTTCACAGTAATCATACATTCATCTCGTTTTAAATTCTCCCCACTTAATCCATTTTCCCCACGTTCTAACACCCCTCAATGCGCGAGGGACAATTTAGAGTGGCTCCTTCACTCATCACTTTGCATGCCTGTGGAAAGTGAGAGGCACCTGAAGTCAAAGTCAGAGTAAATTCATTATCAAAGTATGTATACGTCACCATATACTCCTACCTCGAGGTTCATTTTCTTGCAGGCATTTACAGGAAAGAAATACAACAGAATTTATGAAAGGTACATATATGTAAACAAAAACTGACAGACAACCGATGTACAAAAGAAGACAAATTGTGCAAATAATAAAAACATTAGTAAAATAATCCTGAGAATATGAATTGTAGCATCCTTGAAAGTGAGTCTGTAGCTTTTAGAAACTGTTCAGATTTGAGGTGAGTGAAATTATCCATGCCTGGTTTAGGAGGCCAGTGACTGGAGGGTAATAACTGTTCCTGAAGATGGTGGTGTGGGACCTAAGGCTCCTGTACCTCCTGTCTGCCTGATGGTAGTAATGCAAAGAGAGCATTGTCTGGATGGTGGGTGGGTCCTTGATGACAGATGTTGCTTTCTTTGTATTTGTGTTAGTTTATTTTATTTCTTACATCCAAGAGAGTAAAAATCTTTATGTTGCGTCTCTGTCACAATGTACAAGCAATAAAGAAGGGAAATGTGGAAGGATATTGCCCAAATGCTAGGATTGTGTACATAGTTGGTTTGTACAGTCAGATAGTCAATCAGATCAATGTGTATTAATAAATGCGATGGGCTGGTGGAAGAACCTCTCCAGAAGCCTGTTGGTCCTGGCCTTGAAACTGCGGTACCATTTGCCAGATGATAGCAGCTGAAACAGTTTGTGGTTGGGGTGGCTGGAGTCCCTTATGATCCTCCGGGCCCTTTTTACGCACCTGCTGCTGTATATGTGCTTGTGGCAGCACTTGTAGATGTGCTCAGTGGTGGGGAGGGCTTTGCCTATGATGGACTGGGTTATATCCCATAGTGAAGGAAATCCATGTGGTCACAGGTAGAATGCACAAACTCCAAGATGACTGAACTGAGGTCAAGATTGTCTCTGACACTTGTGTGCCAAGTACTTGAAAATGATTTAACCTCACAAGTTTCTGATTTGGAAACAATGCACTTTCCGCTCAGCCATGACTGACACTTAAATTAATGCTTATTCCATGTGCAAACAGACTGTGATCTGGAACACTATTTTTGGAATTTGGCTTGCAAAGTGGAAAAGAATTTAATATGGCACTAGCATATCTCCAGACTACATTCACGGTTGTGCAATAATAATAGCAAACCACAGACTTGTAGAATGCAACAAACATTGCCAGAAAGTTTCACAAACCCTACAAAAGAAAGTAATAATGTAGAATCATTCGGGAGCAATAAATGGGGAAGTGCTAAGTACCCCATTTGTCCTCCCAGGTGGCATTATTCACAGAGGAATTGGAAAGTTCTTCCAGTGTCATGGCCAATATTTTACCCTCAAATATATTTCCTGAAACAGACTATCAGGTCAATAAAGTTTGTGAAGCTTATTCAGTGAGATGTGGCTGCTGTGTTTTGACATTTTTTAACTGTAACTAGGGAAAGTGCTTCAGGATATTCAAAGGCACTTTACAAATATAACTTCTATGAAAACTAGCCAAATTCCTCATACAGTACATATCTCTATCTCTGTATTTCCTGCACATGGATGGCTGTCTCTTCATTCCATTGATGTTTCCTTTGCTTTTACTTTGCTGTCAGGATGTCATTACTTGTATTAGGTGGATAAGATGGGGAAGTGATTGATCTTAAAGCGAGAGGAAGAAGAGAAGAATTTTACATAATGCAGAATGCCCAAGGAAGCTGGTGAGAAAAACAAACTATTATGGAGCACCTTCATTTCTCTTTTCTCTTTTGGGCCCTTTACCTCTTGTTTAGTTTTCATGCCTGATGTGTCAAGCGCTTGGGATCTCCATAAAACTAGACTGTTCTTCGCATGGCTGTTCAATTGTATATGGTGCGCTGTGCTGGAGTTTAGAACCATAGAACACTACAGCACAGTACAGGCCCTTCAGCCCTCCATGTTGGGCCGACCCATATAATCCTTTAAAAAAGTACTAAACCCACACTACCCCATAACCCTCCATTTTTCTTTCATCCATTTGCCTGTCCAAGAGGCTCTTAAATGCCCCTAATGTTTTAGCCTCCACCACCATCCCTGACAAGTCATTCCAGGTACTCACAACTCTTTGTGTAAAAAACTTACCCCTGATGTCTCCCTAAACTTCTCTCCCTTAATTTTGTACATATGCCCTCTGGTGTTTGCTATTGGTGCCCTGGGAAACAGGTACTGACTATCCACCCTATCTATGCCTCTCATAATCTTGTAGACCTCTATCAAGTCCCCTGTCATTCTTCTTCACTCCAAAGAGAAAAGTCCCAGCTCTGCTAAACTTGCTTCATTTGACTTGTTCTCCAAACCAGGCAACATCCTGGTAAATCTCTTCTGCACCCTCTCCATAGCTTCCACATCCTTCCTATAATGAGGTGACCAGAATTGAACACAATACTCTTAAGTGCGGTCTCACCAGAGATTTGTAGAGTTGCAACATAACCTCTCTACTCTTGAACTCAATCCCCCTGTTAATGAAGCCTGGCATCCCATAGGCCTTCTTAACTACCCTATCAACCTGTGCAGCGACCTTGAGGGATGTATGGATTTGAACCCCAAGGTCCCTTTGTTCATCCACACTCTGTACCTGTAGCTCGAAGAAATACCAGGATAAGGTGGGAGTTTTGCTGAAGTTATTCTGAGTTTTTTAAGTATTAAAAGCAAGCTCTATCTGAATATTTTTAAAAATTAATACAAATACAGTGGGAATTTCTTAAGTCTTTCTCTTCAGTTTAACTCTACGGAAAAAGGAGTCCTCAGCTCTGAAAGATCTTTTATTCCCTGCTTTCTTACAGTGGTCACACCTGTCATATTTTAAATGGAGTGGGGATGGGGACTGGAAACCATTTACCACCGCCCCCCCCCCGCTCCCCAAAACGCAAATAGGGATAAATTTGTGCACAGTTTGTGGGATGCCACTTATGAAATTCGTGGTATCACATGACTTCTCAGAATCTTCAAATAAGGAAGGAGTTGCAGTTGAGAGCACAGTCCATTGCTTCACAGTTTGTCACCAAAGGATCTCTCAATGCAGAGAACCTTTTGAGACCTCTGAGAAGGAATGGGATTTTAACGTTTGTATTCGTTGTGCTTTGAAAGCTCAAGGTTAGCTTCTGCAGCTGTTCAGTGTTCAGGGCAGTGCACTGTTCTGGATGTACATTGAAGGCACAGGATGAAAAGATTTGCTCCATAACAGTAAAAACATGATTATTTAATGGATGCACAGATTCAATAAAGTCATTATGGATTAGTGCAAAGTTCATTTTCCTGTTGAAATCACTGAGTTAATTTACTTTGCTGTATATGGTATTCGGCACACTTCCCTCGATACATGACAGTGGAAGTAGACCAGACTTCAAAATGATTGTGCTGCCTTTATTAGTCATCAGACTATTTGCATATCCTGCACATAGTTCTTTTTACAGTTCGCTATAAACCTTTAAAGCCCTTATATTTATGAATAGTCCTTAACACAACATTCTACTGAGTAACTATCTCCCTGTTATCTTCTGTGCTGTATGGCTCATCTTGGATGTGGCTTGACCTTTGAAAGGGAGTTCAGGGAACTGAAGGCTATGGAGAGTTGGCTATGTATGGGGTAGATCACGTTGAATGGAAGGCCAGGCACTGGGCAAATAGTCTTCCCTGCTCTTATGGCTACAACTGTTTTCCAAGTCTGCCTGACAATATTGTCCATCAGGTGGACTGTCTCAAATGGTGACAGATTCTGAAAGAGTCACTAACAACTAATCTTTGATGGTCCACATGGTCTGATCTTGGTTCCCATCTGTGTGCTACAACACCTGAAACCATTGCATTAGTTTCTGTAAGACATGTGCTGATGGGACCTCACCAGTGCCATGTTTTCTCTGAATAAATGTCATCCACTTCCAGCTTAATATTGGGAGCCAAAGCTCCATTTCCCCACCGGTGACTCCATCCCTGTCCCTGTCAGTTGTCTGAAACTGAACCAGACTGTTTGCAATCTCAGATGAACTTCGTACCACCCACCAGCACAATCACTATTCAGAGTTCACCGAATCTCCCAAAGTTGCTTCGGCGACAGCACACCTGCATCTTAGATCATATCTTTGTCAGCAGAGCATGCGTCTCTACCTGTTCATACTTGGTTAGAGTCAATTACTCTACTCTCTGTCAGCTTGAGTTCATCTCAGACTCAGTCCCCCATTTCTGAATCTGTGTTGAGACCTGTTCATTCATCTCCACTTCCCATTCCTTGCACATTGTTCTCCTTTTTTAACCAGTGCCTTAAACTTGAGATTCCCAACCTTTGGGATGTGTTGGTGTGGTGAGGGGTTAGTCTGCTGAGAAGAATAGAAAAGTAGGAACTGGAATAGGCTATTCAGCCCTTTGAGCTGATCTGCTAGCACGCTGGAGGCATGTAGGCGGCCGTGCCTGGGGCTGGAGGTCTGTCTGGGTGGTTGAGAGGGAGAAAAGAGGATTGTTTTGATGTTGGTCTGTAGTTGGTATTGCTCATGTTATTCTGCTGAACATTCTATGTCGGTACTGGAATGTGTGGTGACATTTGCGGGCCGACCCATCACATCTAGGGTTGTGTTTGCTGTTAACACAAACAACGAATTTCACTGTATGTTTCAGTGTACATGTGGTTAATAAATGAATCTGAATATTTGATCTTGTGTTTGTAAAGCCATTGTCCCATTCTCTCTCTATACTGTTAGATGCCTTACCAATTCTACTGATGGACAATATTGTCACAGAGGAGGTACAGGAGCTTGAAGGCACACACTCGGAGATTCAGGAACAGCTTCTTCCCCTCTACTGTTGGATTTATGAATAGACATTAAACCCGAGAACACTATCTCACTACTTATTTTTCTCTTTAATTTCTTACTGTAATTTAGAGTTTTTATTACGTTTTGCTTTGCACTGCTGCCGCATAACAACAAATTTCGTGACTTATACCAGTGACGTTCAGCTTGATTCTGATGAATGTCTAATCCAGCTCCGAAAAAGCTTGTTACCTGAAAGTGCTCGGTATCAAGTCCTGACCTCTGTAATGTGATTGTTTGGAAGATGAGAAGCTGTTCCACAGGCTTACATTGACTTTGTTGGAACAGTGTAAGCATTCAAAGACAAGTAGGTCAGAGTGATAGTGGGTTGGAGAATTAAAGTGACAGGCTGCTGGAAGCTCAGGATCACTCTTACAAAAGTGACCAGGGTTATTCTGAAGCAATTGCCCATTCTGGATTTGGTTTCACCAATATAGAGGAAACCACCTGTTGAGCACTAGTACAGTAGGAGGGAGTGCACACTTCGATATTTCTCTCTACACAGAAGCTGTCTGACTTGATGAGTATAGAATTCCATGTTCTTTTTTCCGTATCCAAGACTTAAAAACTCATGCTTCCGTTACTGAACAGTTGTATCACATGGAAGCTCTACCCACTTTTGAATTGAATTGAATAAACTTTTATTACTTACGTCCTTCATATACACGAGGAGTAAAAATCTTTACATTATGTCTCTGTCTAAATGTGCAATGTGCAATTTATAGTTATTTGTAATAAATACTATGTACAACAGGACAGTTAATATATTTATTGACTTTGTATTTATTAGAAGCAGATACCAAATTTTTCACATACAATTCATATAATAAGGGGACAGAGATAAAATCTCCATCCTTAATTTCCAGAAGGTCTACCACACCCAAGAACAGGAAAAGGGAATCTCACCTATTTAAGGTTTCAATTTTTTTATATCATGAAAATAATTCTTCTCCTTGACCATTTATGCTTTGTGGATAGCAGCCATGTTGCCTCCATCTTTAAAATCCTCCTCACTGAACAGATATGCACCTGGTCAAAAAAGATTTATTTCTGATTTTACCCAGGTGTTCCTCATGACGAATGATCAAGTAACATCAGTTATGAAGATATTAAATGGCAAGCATGTTCTTTCTTGCTAACTTAGTAAAAGTCTGGACTGGAATGGTGAAGAGCATATCTGATTCACCATATTGAGATGATACTTGATTTTTTTTTTGACTAGTTTTAATCCTCTTTAAAGAACTTTCTGTCTTTGGGATTCTGTCATGTGCATGCATAGGGTGGAGTTACTTAATTCGAACTCCCGATCTGAGTATCAGTGTTACATTCACAATTTATATCTTGCCAAAAAGATTTTCATACAGGTACACAGTTACCTTAAATAAAAACTAGATTATTAGAAGTAAAGTTTTGTATTATGCAAGGTAAAAGTCAAAAACCTTTTTTACTGATACTGCAGTAGAGGTTAGGAAGTAAATGCTTTGCACCTTACTTTCTGTGAGTGGATCACTCCGTCAACCATATCTTGGGGTTGTGTTTGACTAAAAAAATACGTTGTCAAGGAAGGCTAATTCCATTCCTCTTATTAAGTTGAACTTAGTTTTATTTTCATTAGCAAAGAGCTGCAAATTTTCTGACACGTATCTGGACAAAAGATAAACAACATATTGCTGATGTAACTTGGGGTCAGGCCGCATCTTTAGAGGCAGCAGTATGGTCAACCCACTGAGTTCATCCAGCTGTTTTGTTTTACAACATCTGCAGCCTCTTGAGTCGCCTGTCTGAACAAAACTTTCATGTGGTTCAGCTGATTCATATTCCCACAAACCTGGATGAAACTGCTTGATAAATACCATCAAGGTTAAAGTCTATTTTGAATTGCAAAGAAATTCTTGATTTTTGTTACAATAAAGTACATTGCCCTTCACATATAACAATATCGCTCTTGAGAATAATGCTTAGCCATGTTAGAAATACAATTCTGAACCTAGAAACATCTTTCTACTGACATAGAATAGGCAAAAGACTGCAATGGTCAATAAATATAAACCTCAGTAACTGTGTGTGTGTGTGAGAAATGGAGTCTATTAAAATAATTAGTATGAAAATTAGATTGAGCAACATATTTTATTCTAAAATACCACCAGTGAACTTTCCTCTTTACTTCCTCCATCTCCTTTAGTATAAAATGTCCTGATACCATTTTCATAATATTCTTTTAGCAGATATTACATAACATATTGCTGATTTCTTTCATGGATTCCAGCATTCATCTTGGTACTTCAGTGTTGCAATAACACACTGCATTTTGTAGGAAAAAATAGCTCTGGAGCTTAATAGCCCGAGTATTTTACCCATTAGTTGTTTCATGGGTAGGTAAGTGTTATTTTTAGTCCGAGACACTTTCAGTGATTACCAAAAATTTGTTGTAGGTCGACAAAAATAAACAGAATTAGAATCAGCCTGATGGATTTCCCGTGATCTTGGTATCATCTCACCTCCTCCTACTTGGAACATCTGACAGAATGCAATTAATGAAGATGTCTCACTGAGCAACCTCTCCCCTTTCCCTAGCCCATCCAAAGTAAACTATTGACCTTCCGGCTGATGTTTGTCTAAGTCTGGATTTGAATGTGAGAACTCAGAACTAAGTGAGGTTGAAGTTAGAGTTCAGCTCTGATCATGTTGAACTTCAGTTTGTACATTCTTATTTTACACAGTTAAGTGGTCTAAATGACCTCAAGAAAATATCCCTCTGAAGTTTTTAAAGTCTGCGCTTGCATCTATTTCTCTAGTGGCCACGTAGATAGTGTGCAGTTTGTTTCATGAGCTAGCAGTTGTTTCTGATACTTCCATACAATTATTGCCCTAATATTGGTTTATTTATTTTTCAAAAGAGACACAGCTTGATAACGTCTGGCCTGGAAATGTGAATGGCATCTGACGATGAACAGCACATAGCCTGCTGCCAATTCAGTGATAGTTCGTCACATTGATAGTGGGGCCGTTTAAGTGGGAAGCTGTTTTCCACACGACACTTGAGGCAGAGAATACAGGGTCTGTGGGGAAGAGTGGGAAATCTCTGAGGGAGTGATGCCCTGGGGTAAATCCTGGTGCATTGGACTCTGCCTGTAGGATTCCCTTTTGTGATAGGAGATTTGTTATGTCACCAAAGACTCCTTCCTACAAATTTCTAAAGACGTATGTTGGAGAGCATTCTGGCTTTTTTTCTACCACTGTCTGGTATGGAGGATCAAAAGATGCAACAGAGGGTTATAGACAGCTCCATCACGGGCACAACATTCCCCACAGTCAAGGACATCTTCAAAAGGTGGTGCTTCGAGACAGTAGCATCCATCGTTACAGAACCCACACCATCTAGGACGTGCCCTACTCTAATGACTACCATCAGTGAGAGGTACAGGAGTCTGAAGACCCACACTCATGTTTATTGCGAAGGTGAGTTTAATGAAGAAGTAATTATCTATAACGATCCAGTTTCCAAGCAATCAGCCTGTAGCCACTATGCCATAGTATTTCAAATACTTATCTAACCACATCTCAAATATTTTGACTCCACCTTTAATATATATGCAAACACAACAAATTATATTGCAGAATATCTTAAAGAAACTTAAAAGAATCTATATCTTGTCTCTATTCCTTTTTTATTCTTTTACCAACTATGCATTCCAACTGTATTTTTCATTAATCTCACAAATTCTCTTTTTGTGACATTTCATCCTTTTCCTGTTTCCTTTAGTTCATGGTAGAGGCCTGCAGCTGTGGGTTTGCTGTCTCTCTTTGAATGACTATCATGGTTTTCTTTATTTCGAGGCTATCTGGTTAAGACAAATCTCAGAGTCGTATACTGCATAACATACTTTCATAATAAATGAACCTTTGCACCTTTGATGTACACTACAGGTATTTCAGAGCACAAATTGTGCGTGATTTAATACCTAGCACTCAATGTGCGCTAGTGTTTTACACCAATGGATGTTCATAAAAAGGTTGTTGGACTGCATTGCATCACTGAACTAATCGTCTTTCCAGGCACAGAGGAATTTCTGGGCTCAATTTAACTTCTTATTTATTGGATCACAGGGGTAGGTTTTATTTTAAATGACACTTCATATTAAATTACACACTTCAGCTTCAATTGAGTATTGAATATTTTCTTATGTCAATCAAGTAGGAGTGATGGCAATTGATAACAAAATTCTTTTTGTGAGAGCACGGCTTTTGGGTTAGGGGGCACCATTTTGCTCTGTGTTGAAATCTGTATTTCAAAATTATTAACAGTTGTTAGAACAGGCTTGTGAATGTTTGAATTAAACAGTGGCTACTGATGGGAGCTGGATATGGAGAGGTACTGTGTTTGCTAAGGTCATAGCAGAGACTGTTATAGCGTGCACTGTTAAAATGACACGAATACATGAACCACTACGCCCACTTGTCTTTTATCAGCTTGTTCATTAATAATTCCTCCCAGTTAATTCCAGTCAGACATTGCATTTTCAGCATTTCTTATTTCACAAAAGCTATTTAGAAATCAAGCAGAATACAAGAATGTAAATAATTTAAACCGGAGTAATACACACAAAATATTGGAGAAACTCAGCAGGTCAGGGAGCACCTATGGAGAGGAATAAAGAGCTGACGTGTTGGGCTGAGACCTGTTATGTATTTAATATTTCAGTAATATTGTAAATATATTGTTTGAGTAAACATTCTTTATTTGTTGAAGTAATTCATTGCCTATGAATTGCTTATGTCATGACGCTACCACGTGATAGGTGTGTGCCTCACTTAAAGTAAAGGCGACGTTAGACTCGCATTCTGGACTCAGTGCTTTACTTTCAATTAGTTTTTATGTTTTGGGGTTACAAGATATATACGAGACACTTTATCATGGCCTCTTCATGGATGCTGCCTGAACTGCTGGCAGCATTTTGTGTGTGTTACTCTGGATTTCCAGCATCTACAGAATCCCTTGTGTTTATGAATCATTTAAATTGCCTTTTTTTTTAGGAGAAGAGAAAGATAATTGTTTTTTCTTCTGTTTTGTATTTGTAGTACTCTCTCTCAGGTACAGTTCAATCTCCTGACATTGAGTCAGATGGATGATCTGTTGCCTGTCCTCTGCCAGTTTCTAAATTCTCAGAATGGAAGGCACCCAATAGTAGTCTGGGACAGTTAACTTTCTAAGAGCTAACAGCTAATTTTCAGGAAGAAAGTGTCTGGCTTTTATTTTTCTTCCTTCCCGCCCCCCCACCCCCACCCCACCACCCCGAGATTGAGGTTGTTGGAAAACCACTTGAATTAAGCACTGAATGTTACAGGTTATAGCTTATAACCTTTATAATGGCTGTGTGGTTTGCTTCAAGAGAAGATGAGAACTGGACACAGAATGCCATGCCCATTAAAGTAATACTTCACGATGTTCAAGTCAAAACTACCTTTGGCGCAGTCAGACCTATATTCTTTTACTTCTCATTATATCAATTGCAATACACAGAGAAAATTAGACCTTCACGGTGTGAATGACTGTAGGTTTTATTACAATGAGTGTGGAAGAGTAAAGGCACTTCTTGTTTCTTAGTTGGTTTCAGTGCAGATGTCACAATAGACTTAATTTGAGAACTGTTCTGTTGTTAATATTTTAAGAATGAGATTTCCAATTGCAATTTTCACAAGTTAAATGTTATTTAACATCTTGGTCCATGGATTACTGTTACTAGTTCCAACTTTGGCATGACTGATTGTAACTGATCTGTAAGCAATTTTACCATGGGAAATTATATCTCTAGCAATTGCTGCAAAATGGGAATATCAACTAAACATCTAATTTAAGGATGTCAGGAAGGCTGACAAAAATGTGATTATATAATTAATATATATGGTGGAAGTTCCAGCCAAAATTCCACATGGATTTGTTCAAACTTGCTTTAAAAATGTGGTCATTTTTTCTGCTGCTTTTGCGCATAAGGCCAGAATAAGGAAATGAGATTAGAATAGTCAGATACTTGATGGCAAGCATGGACACCTTTGGCCACAGGGGCCACTTTCTTGTTGCATGACTCTGTGGTTCCATAGCGCTAATGTTTGCGTTGCATCTGTTGAAGGCAATTTGATCGACAAAATATTGTGTAAGATATAGCACATTGCTGATTTGTCAACCGTTAAGTTATCTATATGGTAATCTGATTAACAGCGTAGCATGCTGTGCCTTTACTTGAGACTTCAGATAAAAAATCTACATGAAAGGCCTAAAATTAAATCAAATTTAAACCTGAAATTAAACAACTAAACTCTGTGAATAGAAAGAAATATGTTGAAGGGTTCAAAGCAATGATTGCTTACTAGAAATGTTATTTCAGAAGATTAAACTCATTAAAGTTTCTTACTAATCGAAACCTAATTTTGTCAGTGCAGAGGTTAATTGTGAAAACTTCATTGCCTACCTGACTGTATTCAACCCTTTTAACACTGTTCCATCTGCTGATTATTTGTTTGGAAATTGTAGTTGTCAGATGAAGTTGGATTTACATCAGTAAGCTGCCTTCATGTAAGTAAGTTCAATCCCTTTGGTCGTATTTTATAAGAAATTCAGCTTTGTAAATGGATGGCTTACATTAACCTTACACCTGATTCATTCTTCACTTTTTCCTAACATAAGTGACCAGTTAAAATGTGATTCTTCCCTTTATAATTATCGGTGCAGTTTGTTCTCCATTTTAAGAGTCGTGTGGATGACTATTATCTAGGTTGGAAATGGGGAGATGACTCAGAATCTCAGTTTACATCCTCACAAATGTAATAAACATGTTTATTCATGAAAGCAAAAAATTGCAAGATAATATGTCAGTGGACACAAATGAAGATTAACTAAAGATTAGCTTTATTTGTCACACAAACATCAAAACATTGAAACAAGACTGTGAAATTTTGCCATCTGCATCACTGTCTGTGATGTGCTGGGCGCAGCCCGCTAGTGTTGCCGTGCTTCAGGTACCAACATAGCATGCCCACCACTCGCGATCCCTAACCACGTGCCTTCGGAATGTGAGGTAAACCGGACCCCTTGAAGGAAACCGTGGGGAGAGCGCACAAACTCTTTACAGACAGAAACATGCTGTGTCTAGTGTACAGTGAATGAGTTGGAATCACTGTGAAGTGGTGAGAATTGAAGGTCGGAAAGAAGTGAACAGCATCATATAATTTAGCCTATAAACATTGGCAACTTGAATCTAGGGCAACGTGCTACCTGTGGCATCTTTTATATAATTCACCACTGTCCTGTCACAAGATATTTTGCATGCCGGCTGAGAATTTGACGACAAATTATTCTAATAATCATTTCTAATGAGCTCTGTTGTTAAGCAACAGTTGCTGCCTCAGTCATCAAGAAGTATCATTACAACTGAGACTGAAATCACTGCCACCTATCAGTGTTGAATGCCACCTAGATAGTTTTTAGAATTGATCTTTTAGAATGCATTTCTTAAATGAAAGCAACCTCCTTCTGTGATAGTGTGCACTGTAGAGTTCTTCCTCCTGTAGCTCAGAAGTTTTGAAGGGAAACATGGCATCAGTTGTCTGTTCCTCCATAGTTATTGATTAACAGGAGTGTAGGGTTTTATATTATGCAAATGGAACAGGGATTTATTCCCATCAAAATTCTCAGCATTTCAGTCAATTTTTGCCTTGGCATTTTGTCATGGAATACTAAAAGTTGGAGGAAAAATGGATCACAATGCAAAATAAAAACACACCCAGAGTCTAAGTTAACAGGGAGTGCTTAACAACCTGAAAGCGAATTTGTGCCACTGATGTGATTCATTCAGTGGAAATGGAATCAGTCCACTGTTGTGCTAAATCACAGGGAATAAATGGAATGGCGATGGTAAGAGAATGAAGCTGCTGACAGCCAAGTATTATTTCATCCTTTACGCAGTATTTTCATCCCATCAAAACCCAGTGTGGCATGACACTGCCTTCAGCCCAAAGGTGCTTATGACAGGAGTCACTTATGGCAGTTTGCTGAAAGAAAAAACAATTAGCTTGGAGGTTTATGGAATGAGGGAATAAGCTTGCTTTATATTACAGGCTTGGCAGCAGGCACTGTACAGGTCAAAGCCGGCACTAACTCGGTATCAGGACATCTTAAATGAAAGATGAGGTGGTGATCTGTGGAGATTAAAACATTATTGGTCTGAGGTGTTAGCAAGGAGCAGACAAATTAAGATTCTTTTTAGTGTGCCCCGATATATTTATTTTTGTTCCGTCCCACTTCGACTGCAATGCAATTTTATGTAAAACATCAGCGTGGCATATTAATGGCCTGCAGCCCACTAATTGCTTGCTGAAAGCCTCAGTGCTCTCCTGGAATGGCTGAAATGTCAATATCGATATCAAATGCATGACTCGCTATCCAAAACCTGTGTTTTTCATGCATCTGCCGTAACCTACTGCACTGCTTACAGGATGGGTTGTTGAGGGAGGTGGTTACAGCATGGTAGATGGAATTGTGGGGTATGCTGATGGTTTGTGATACGGCATACACTCTTGATTGAAAATAATCTGCTGTAATTGAATGAGTACATAAAATTATTGCAACCAATGATTTTTTTTATTTTGGGTTATGAGGCATAATCACAGGTAGATGGAATTTTTTGCACCTTCTTTTAAAAAGATTTGCATTTTCACATCATTTTCATGACTTTAGTAGAATGATGGAGCTTGAATATTGCAAAGGATTACTGCTTCCCACAGAGGCAGAAACTATGTAGGTGCATACAAAAGAACAGCAGGTATATAAAACCAAGCCATGTGCTGACCCTGATGCTGTTACAGCATTGGAGTTCAATTCGGATGTGAGAAGTTTGTACATCCTTCCCGTGAGCACATTGGTTTCCTCTGGGTGCCCCGCGGTTCCTCCCACGTTCCAAAGGTGTGCCGGTTACTAGGTTAAAAATCGGTCATTGTAAATTGTCCTGTGATGAGGCTAGGGTTAAATAGGAGGGTTGCTGGGCAGTGCGGCTGGTTGGGCCTGAAGGGCCTGTTTAAATGAATTAAAATAAAAATTTGCATGTGCTGCAGCAGCCCACGGTATTTGTGGTCATCATGAAAGGAAGGTCTATGTTTAAAAGATTTACTTTGGTACAGATTAGGTGTGTATTATGTCGATGCACAAATGCAAAGGGCCTTGTTCAAGGCGAAACCTCGACCTGAGAGGTGCTAACCAAGCCAAAGTAAGTTCTTAAAGGAAGTTCTCAAAGAGCAGGAGCACATTTCACCCCCACCTCATCCACGCCCCACATCCAAGGCCATGCACTCAGAATCCTGCTGCGGTTGGGGAGGGTGATTGTTGATTGAAGAAAACAGGACTTAAACGGGGCAATATGGCAGCGTAGCAGTTAACATACTGCTATGACATCGCCAGTGACCTGGGTTCAATTCTGTAAGGAGTTTGTGTGCTCTCCCCGTGACCAGGTGGTGGGTTTCCTCCAGGTGCTCCAGTTCCCTCCCACAGTCCAAAGGCATGTGGGTTAGTAGGTTAATTGGTCACATCAGTGTAATTGGGCAGTGTGGGTTTGTAGGGCTGGAAAGGCCAAATACCACCTTGCTGGATCTCTAAATAAAAACTCAAACCATCAAATGTCTGAAGACTGCATCTATTCTTTACGTGTGGCTCATGAAAATCAGAACCACACTAGTACTTTCAGTGATGTTCTTTGCTTCAGTAAGCTGGATTTATATTCAAACAGGGTTTCTCTAACTTAGTGAGAGGAGTATCTTCTCCTGCAGCAGCTGTAGATCAGTGACAGCATAATGACCTCTCAGTATAACAAGCTGTAACAAAGCTCACCCCTGTGGTGACCCCTCTATTTAAGTGGAAGAGTAAATCTGAAGTCGAAATGATCCGAGTATGGATTGCACATGCATAGACAAGTGTTTCTCAACAGTGGAGGATTGTGTATTTTGGAAACTTATCAGCATGGCTTTAAGCCTGCACTCTGGCAGAAAAGCACACGGATTTCCAGAAGCTCTTGTGAAAAAGAGTGTGGACACTTAGGCAAAAGAGGTGAGATTATAACTTGTTTGTAAGCTGCAGCCTCTGTTTCGGCATGTACCGAGTTGCCTGTTGACTTTAGGAAGATGTTTTCGCCATGCATAATTCATTGGTTCAGTGGATCTTGGCTGTGTTTATCCAGCTTCACGTAGTTGGGAGGCTTCAATATTTATGTTAATTCGGAAGAGAACATTGAAAGGAACTCGGACTTTGTTTGAAAAGTTATGTTGAATTAAATGGTTTACTTAACTTGGAGTAAGAATGCCAAACTGCAGCACAGATTAATGTGATTACAGGACATGCCCCAGAGCATTTTGTCAAAATAACAAGTGTCATGTAAGTCGAGTACTATTTTTTGGAAAGAGTGGTAGAACTGATGGGTGACAGGGTGGAGATACATCTCTACCAAAGGAAGCGTAAGGCACCCCTTCCCTCCACGAGCCTCCAGGTCACTTTTGGGCAAGGTGTAGGACCTGCTTAGCCCTCCTGATCAGGGTCACGGACAGCCATGGGAGCAGATGATGCATACAGGAATGGCAAATCACTTCTGGAGAAAAATTTGCCAAGAACAATCATAGTCATGGAAAGACCATGATCGCCTATTCGGTACGACACAGCATGTAATGATCGAATGAGTACAGTTGTCTCTCCACTACACTATTTCATGCTATGTTGACGTAGGTATTTTTAAACTGAGAACTAAGGAAGTGATACTGGTATAGATCTATGTATAGGTCCACTATTTCCATTCCTCAGTTGTTTCTCACTTTCTGCTCCACATTTGGTCGTATCTTGCTCTGCCTAGACTTTCCCGTCATCTATTGAAATTCATCCAAGTAAAATAGAAGAGATGTCGGCCACTGCACTCTGGATTTCCACTTTGTAAGGGAATTCCTGCCTAGAATTCCTTCCATATTGCCATCAGTGGTGGTGTAGAACGCTCTCAGTGTTGCATGTTAGTAAAATGGTGGCAGTTTGACTGAATCAAAATGAAATACTACTGTTTGCTGATTGTAAAACTATGGAGCTGGGAATAATTTCAGAGAATTACACTGAACTGGAGGGTCCTGTGGGAGGGAAACATGAGAATGATCTCGGAGTAGGTTAAATGGCACAACATCATGGGCTGAAAGGTTGTATTGTGCTGTACTGCTCAGTGTTCTGTGTTCTTTAACTGTGAGATAGGATCTTTTAAGGATATTTAGCCTTGGTGAACTGAATTTCCTTCACTGGAGGGATTCCCAACCTTTTTTTATGTCATGGACTGCTACCACTAACTGAGGGGTCCGCGGACCCCAGTTTGGGAAACCCTGCCTTACAGGGTTGACAAATGTCTGATGTAGTTCAGTTCAGCTGTACATTACACCCTGCTTATTTGTTCTGATAACTGCTATTTGGCAAGTGTAACAAAAAAAAGTGCATATTTCAATTTAACTAGTTACTAGCTATGCTTCATCTCTGAAACAAAGGGTCCTCGAATTTGCATGGAATTCTGAAAAGGAAAATTCTGATGGGACCTATATAAAGGTCTGATGTAAATCTCTAATGAATTTAACAATTATCACATGCGGACTCATCTCCATTTTTGCTTTTCAATTTTAATCCACAGTAGATTGATATTAACTGTCTTTTTCTAATTTGATGTGCAGCTCCACAGAAGTGGGTGGGTGGGTCATTTTAACAGCTTCCAGCTTACCATAACCTTTTCATGAAACCTGGTGGAATTATGTGATTCATTTGGGATCACTCTGACCAAAGTACGAGATGACCTTGATTTTTATTGAAGCAGCAATTGAGAAGCAGGGAATGTATCGTACAGAGGAATAATTTAGGTGAATGTTATTGACCTGGAAATTTGAAGTACAATCAGTGTAGATCAGGCAATATACTGTATATTTACGAGCCAGTTTCCTCCTGTGAGATGTGTGATTTCAGATTACCGAATGGTCTCCCGGCTGAAGTGATGGTTGTTTTACTGAGGTGGTCACACTCAGAGTACAGGCTTCAGATAGCAGATGGGTGACCACCAGGAGAAGTAATCAGTGCAGTGTTCCTCTGTGGCCATTCCCCTCAGCAATAAGTGTGCCCCTTTGGATGTGGCCTGTGGGGAGGGGCGGAAGGGGAATGACCAATCAAGGTACAGCAGCGCCAGCCGGGCCGGTGTCACTCTGGGCAGCTCTGAGGCCCAGCAGGGAAGGAAGACAGCTGTAACAACCATAAGAAGAGAAAAGATGAAATACGGAAGTAAGCTAGCCAAAAATATCAACGGGTGTAGCAAAAACCTTTTTCAGATATATAAAGTGTAAACAAATAAAAGTGGATATTAGACCATTGGAAATTTATGCTGGGGAGGTAGCAATGGCGGACAAAGTCACTGTCAATGTGGAGGACACTAACAGTATACCAGAAGTGAGTGTAGTTGCTATTACTAAGAGGAAACTATTTTGGAAGCTGGAAGGTATGAAGGTAGATAAGTCACCTGGACTAGATAGGACTACACCCCAGGGTTCTGAAAGAGATAGCTGAAGAGATTGTGAAGGCACTAGGTGGTTCAAAAATTGTGAGATTCTGAAGTGGTTCCGTAGGACTGGAAATTTACAAAAGCCACAGAACTCCTTAAGAAGGGAGGGAGGCAAAAGAAAGGAAATTATGCTGGAGAGGTAACAATGGCGGACAAAGCTTGACTTCAGTGGTTGGGAAAATGTTGGAGCCCATTATTAAGGATGAGGTTTCGGAGTACTTGGAGGCGCATGATAAAATAGGCTAAAGTCAGCATGGTTTTCTTAAGGGCTGACAAATCTGCTGAAATCCTTTGAGGAAGTAACAGGCAGAATGGGCAAAGGAGAGTCAGTGGATATTGTTTACTTGGATTTTCAGAAGGCCTTTGACAAGGTGCTGCACATGAGGCTGTTTAACAAGAGCCCATGGCCTTACCAGAAAGATCAGAGGATTGGCTGATTGGCAGGAGGCAAAGAGTTGGAATAAGAATAGGGCCTTTTCTGATTGGCTGCAAGTACTAGTGGTGATCCACAGAGGTTGGTGTTGTAACTGCTTCTTTTCACAATATGTATCAGTGATTTAGATGACTGAATTGATGGCTTTATAGTCAAGTTTGCTGATGATACAAAGATAGATGGAGGGGTAGGTACTGTTGAGAAAGCAGAGAGTCTGCAGAAGGATTTGGACAGGTTTGGAGAATGGACAACAAAGTAGCAGATGAAATACGGTGTAGGGAAGTATATGGTCGTGCATTTTGATAGAAGGAATAAAGTGTAGACTATTCACTAAATGGGAAGAAAAATTTAAAAAATCAGAGGTGTAAGTGGACTTGGGAGACCTTGTGTAGGATTCACTCAAGGGTAACTTGCAGGTTGCGTCAGTGGAAAGGAAGCAAAATGCAATGTTAGCATTCATTTCAAGAGGACTAGAATATTAAAGCAAGGATGTGATTCTGATGCTTTATATTGGTCAGACTGCACTTGGAATATTGGGAGCAGTTTTGAGCCCCTTATCTCAGAAAAGATTGGCTGGCTCTGGAGAGGTTCCAGAGGAGGTGAATGAGATCAAAGTGGGAGTGGCACAAGTTTGAACTTACTTCATTTTCAATGTTTTCTTCAGGTCTCTAGACCATTAACCTGAGACGTTAACTGTTCTCGGTGGCCACTTTTTTAAGTACACATGTACGCGTGCTTGTTAATGCAAATATCTAATGAAGATCAGCATAAGCTTGAGGAACATTTCCCAGTCTTCCAGTTTGACTGATCCTGGCCTTCAGGATTTAACACTGAACTCAGATAATCAACCAATCCATGCTGTAGAGACATAAGAGATGGCCTGTGTTGGTGGAACTCAGTGGGTTAAACGACACTTGTGGAGGTAAAGGGATGATTGAGCCCTCGTGTCAGGACCGTCTGATTCCTCCCATCTATTTGCTTTTTGAATTTGTTTTATCTCATGTCAAAATGTCAGTTTTATTTTTCTCTCCTTATCCCCTTCCACTTACACCTCTCCCAAACAAAGCTTTAGTTATTTACTGGCCTTAACCATTCTCTTTCAGCTAACTAGATGCCTTTGTCATCTAGTCTTTTGTGATCCCCACTCTAACTCTGGATCTTCCTTCCCTCCCTCAACCATTGCTCTGAAACTCTAAACTCCCCTAGTTCTGATGAAAGGTTTCACATCTAACATGTTGTTATTGTTTCCCTCTCAAAAGATGCTGTCTAATTTGCTGAGAATTTCCAGCATTTTTTTCATATAAATTGATTTACTGAAGGAAACAAAGTGTGTTTGATGCTATACACACAAAATGGTGGAAACTCAGCAGGCCAGGCAGCATCTGTGGAAAAGAGTAAACAGCTGATGTTTCAGACCAAGACCCTTCGCCAGGCCTCTGGGAAGATTTAAATTTCTTTAGGGCAGGCATCCCTTGAAGAGACTTCACCAACTCAAGCCAATCTGCAGATGCTGGAAATCCAAAGCAACACACATGAAATGCTGGAGAAACTCAGCAGGCCAGGCAGCATCCACGAAAAAGACCAACTAGTTGATGTTTTGGACCGAGACCCTTCATCGGGATACTCGACTCTAAATGTTGACTGGTTACTCTTTTCCACAGATGCAGCCTGACTTGCTGAATTCCTCCAGCATTTTGTGTGTGTTGCTTTGGACTCCCAGCATCAGCCGGCCTTCTCGTGTTTGTGTTTGATGCTATGAGTGTAGGATTTAGAAAGAAGTGTGAAGAACATTGGAGGAATCGATTCTTCAGATGTGATCATGAACTGAGGTTTTGAACACAGTGGGAGGGGATAGTATGATGAACATAATTTCTACCATCTAAGGCTGTTGGGATGTGCAACCTGAATGCAAAATAACAAAAAAAAAAGGTAAGATTCAGCTGGATGCCAAGTTTGAGCAATATCAGAATTAGTTTGAGAAAGAATCTAGAATGGAGTTACTACAAGGATATGTGCTAATTGGTGCAGTTTTGGTCACCGAATTACAGGAAGGATATTAATAAGGTTGAAAGAGTGCAGAGAAGGTTTACAAGGATGTTGTCGGGACTTGAGAAACTGAGTTGCAGAGAAAGGTTGAATAGGTTAGGACTTTATTCCCTGGAGCGTAGAAGAATGAGGGGAGATTTGATAGAGGTGTATAAAATTATGATGGGTATAGATAGAGTGAATGCAAGCAGGCTTTTTCCACTGAGGCTAGGGGAGAAAAAAACCAGTGGACATGGGTTAAGGGTGAAGGGGGAAAAGTTTAAAGGGAACATTGGCGGGGGGGGGGCTTCTTCATACAGAGAATGGTGGGAGTGTGGAATGAGCTGCCAGATGAAATGGTGAATGCGGGCTCACTTTTAACATTTAAGAAAAACTTGGACAGGTACATGGATGAGAGGTGTATGGAGGGATATGGGCCAGGTGCAGATCAGTGGGACTAGGCAGAAAAAAGGTTCAGCACAGCTAAGAAGGGCCAAAAGGCCTGTTTCTGTGCTGTAATGTTCTATGGTTCTTTGGTTCTATGGTGTTGCTGAAAAGTTAAAGGAAGTGTTAAGCCTTGGTTTTGGACAAGTTATAGAAAGTGTTGCAATGGCCAGTAGCTAAGTGCAGTGTGAAGACCAATGTATTGCTATTTACTGGCAACCTTTCCTGTTCCCTCTCAGTCCTGATGCAGGGTTTCGACCCAGAACATTGACTTACACATCTCGATTCCAGAGATGTTGACTGTTTTGATTCCGCAGATGTTGACTTGTTGAGATCTTCCAGCGTTCTGCATCTTTGAAGACCTAGCTGTCTTAGTTCTTGAAGAGGCCGATCACCGTGTTTGTTGTGGCAGGAGAAATCACTCGGTGCAGTGCAGGAACTTCTTTGGAACATTAGTGTGTGGATCCACAAGGGGGCGAGTCAAAATGATGGATGGCAGGGGAAGTATGGGGTAGTAACTGTCAAACAGCGGAAAAGTTGTGGACCTTGTCTGTGTACAATGTATTAATGAAAAATATGTTTCATTCTTCTCTGGAGCAAAGACAAAGCTGGGATGACAGATGAGTCCTCTTAAACCCCTTGAGCATTGTAAGAATCTTTCACTATGCATCCATTAAAAATGATAAGTTTAACACTTTCAGCACAACAGCAGATTGCTGTGCACAAAGCTGTAATCTTCCTTTTCTTATGACTGTCATTCATCCCTGTCAGTGTCTGAGGCAGGAAGTAACTCAGGTTTCACAATAGGTGCAAAAATACTTGAGCACCATTCGGTACTTAATAGGATTATACTGATGTATTGTTCAGAGGTGGAATTCACATTGCCCTGTTAAGATGTCCATTATTTTAACAAGTTAGAGCTGGGTCCGCTGTACATGCTTCTGTCTTATTATCATGACACACTTTGCTTTGACCCTGAACTCCCTGAAATATATCCATAAGCAAATTGAAGGCCAAGATCCTGAGGAGTGAATGGAAAATGGCACAAAAAATGGTAATATGATGCACTCTGCTTTGTCACAATTATGCACCCCTTCATCAATTCTAACACAGGGGTAATAGTACTTAAACCTTTTAATCACAATTTTTAACCAAAAAAAAATTGCAGTGCTAATTTATCTTCATTTGTTTCTGTGCTCTGCCATGCAAATAATTAAGATGAGGGAGACACTGCAAATCAGTGTCCTTTCATTTAGTCCTTGTTTTGATGAGAGACACAAGTTTTCATCACTGTGGTGAAACATTGATGTAAATAAATTTTGAGCTGCATCTTGTCAGTTCTTGATAAACGCAGTGAACAGTTTGATTTGAATAGATGGTGACTTGAATGAGGTTTTAGATTTTGCTGTCAATTGAATTCAAATTCACAAAAAACACAAGCAAATAGTTATTACTGCAATCAGTTTCAGAAAGGCAGGGGGCACATATTATGACTGATTAGAACACTGTTTGAATACAAACAGTTCATCAGGAAAATAGAGCAATTTAAAGTCAAGGTTATAATGGGATGGATGTGGGCACAAAACTGCTGTAGGGCAATGTGGTTTATCTGGAACTTTGCTCTGTATGGAGTGCCATCGGCTCAGCTCCCACTGTAGCTCATTCAGCAGGTCAAGCAGCCTCTGAGGAAAGGAATAGAGAGTCGTCGTTTTGGGGCCGAGATCCTTTGTCGGGTCCCTTCATCAGGAATAGGGCGATGTAAAGGGTAAGTAGAATGTGAAGAGAGGACAGGAAAAAAGGAAAAAAAAGCATAAAGGATGTGACATGAATTACCTCAGCTGTAGTTTGTAGAAATGAGGCTACCTGTCAGGAGCGCGGTAGAAAATTACCGAGTCCTTACGAAGGGCCTTGGTCTGGAAGGTTGACTCCGAATTCCTTTCTAAGGATTCTTCTTGATTGCTGAGTTCCTCTTGCAATTTGTGCATTTTGTGTGTGTTGCTCTGCATTTCCAGCATCTTGTGTTTATTTTCATTGTAGCTCGTTGTCTCCAACAGATGCATAACTGCAGACGTCGCGGATTATCCTGGCACTTCACTTACCGAGCCCCATTGAGCGTAGAGTGGTTGTTTGTGTGTTTCGTCTGATTTCACCAGAAGGTGCTGGGTTTTATCTCTCACTGAAGAAGGCCATGTAAATATTAGCTGCAGTTTGTTACAAAATAGGACAGTAAATGTGAAACCTCTGTTGGCGGGGGGGAGGTTGTTCTATAGATCCTTTATAGGTAATTACAACTCAGCAACTCCTCATTTGTGCTGGCTTTCCCTGTTAGAATTTTCATTTTGACAGGAAGTTTTTCCACAAATGGTAAATTACAAACATCTAGAATGTTTACAGTCAACAATTATCGGTATTTTCTTTATCATCATCTGTGATGTTCATGTGGGTAGTTGAGGCCACATGCTTCGGCCAGACAAGGCCAGCATGGAGGGGGCAGGGAGAGGGAACAAGAGACTGTAACAATGAAAGCCAAAGGAAAAAAGGGAAGGAGTTGATAGAAAAAAAAGTGGGGATGGAGAGCAGGAATAATTGAGAAATAGAGGTCAGAAGGATAGAGTGAAGGGATGTAAGGGGAGTGGGAAGAGAGGAAGGGTAGAAAGGAAAATGTAAAGGATGGGTAACGAATTACGTCAGCAGGAGAGTAGTTGATGTTACCTGCCAGGAGTGCAGTAGAAAATTACTTCACTCCTATCACAGATATTCCCTCTCTTTTTACCCATCCCTTTTCCATACTCCTTACAATTTAAAGCTAACTTGTTTTCTCACTTTCTCAGTTCTGAAAAAGGATCTATCAACTTGAAGCATTGCATTTGTTTCTCTTTCAGCAAGTGTTGCCCGACCTGCTGATTGTTTCAGGCATTTTCTGCTTTTGTTTAAGAAAATGAGCTCAGCAAGCAGAAATTTTAATTCCCCCACGTATGAGGAGACCCTAATTCTTTTATCATTGACGGGATTCTGTCTTATCCAAAAATCTTGTTCGTCAAAAATTACTTACTTCAGATTAGTTATCAAGTCCTGCCCATTTGCACTTGGGATGAGAGCAGGATGTTCCTCCCTAAAAGAGAGCTGTATAACAGTGGAGGATGTGGCAACCCAGCCTGAGGCTGATGAGACCTGGCCATGCCATAATGTGCAAGAGTCTGAGGCACATATATGTAGCCAGGGTGCCTGAAACCTTTGCACAGCGCTGTGGTAATTTTATGCATTGCACTGTACTGATGCCGCAAAAAAAAAATCATGACATATGCGAGTGATGATAAACCTGATTCTGATATGGGTTTGTATTGTGGACTGAGAGACGGAAAGGGGTAGGGAGAGGGGAATTATGGTTGGGAAAAGGGGAAGAGAGAGGGGAGCTCGGTGGCAAGCACCAGAGACACTCTGTAATGATCAATAAACCAATTGTTTGGAATTAAGTGACCTTCCCTGGTGTCTCAGGGCTGAGTGTGTCTGCACCTGCACCACCGCTTCCCCACCTCTAGCACTCCTCTTCCACCTGTCCCATACCCCTCCCACACTACTCCATCCTCACCATTCCTAGCATCAAATTTAGGAACTCACTCTCTGCTTCATGTTAACAAATACAGTACTATGAAAAAGTCTTAAGCACACTAGCTATATATATATATATATATATATATATATATATATATATATATATATATATATATATATATATGTGTGTGTGTGTGTGTGTGTGTGTGTGTGTGTGTGTGTACATAAGATTTTTGCACAATACCGTTTGCATTGGGTTGGTTGTGCTGGGCTGTGTCCAGGTACCACTGCATGTCAATAGCATGTAACAGAATATTATATCTCTGGCTCTGATCAGATCAAGTATGCAAAAATTTGAATATTTGGGTTCAGGTTAGGTTCATTTTAGCTGTTGTTTGGATTTGGGTGGAACTCAGTTTCAATTGAATTGACTTTATTTCTTACATTCTTCACATACATGAGGAGTAAAAATCTTTACGTTACGTCTTCGTCTAAATGTGCATTGTGCAATGATAGTAATAATAAATAAAACAGTTAATGTAACATAGAAATACATTCTAATCAGTCTGACGGCCTGGTGGAAGAAGCTGTCCCAGAGCCTGTTGGTCTTGGCTCTTATGCTGCCGTACTGTTTCCTGGATGGTAGCAGCTGGAATAGATTGTGGCTGGGGTGACTCGGGGTCCCCAGTGATCCTTCGGGCCCTTTTTTCACACCTGTCTTTGTAAATGTCCTGAATCATGGGAAGTTCACAACTACAGATGCACTGGGCAATCCACACCACTCACTGCAGAGTCCTGTGATTAAAGGAGGTGCAGTTCCCATGCCAGGCAGTGATGCAGCCAGTCAGGATGCTCTCAATGGTGCCCTTGTAGAAAGTTCGTAGGATTTGGGGGCCCAATCCAAACTTCCTCAACCATCTGAGGTGAAAGAGGCACTGTTGTACTTTTTTCACCACACAGCCAGTATGTACAGACCACGTGAAGATCTTGGTGACTCATTAAACTTCATTTGGGATTCAATCCCACCTCAGTGTCCTAACCCAAAGCTTCTTTTACTTAACCCAAGCTGCTCATCTATACAAGCAGATGATGGGAAGGTGAAGGGAAGGAATGAAGCAGAGTCTTCCATCTGCCTTAGTTATTGAGTTTCCCAGGATCATCCAATGAAAGGTAGCAGCAATGCTGAAGTCAGCTGTTACTAGGCTGTCCTACCATGATATCCTCAGCTCACATAAAGCCAAGGCACTGCTTTTAATTGGGACTCCATCTCCTGCTTAAGTGCCTGATTGTCTCTTTACGCTGCTGTGAAGGCATTATAATTATTTAATAATTATGCCTGCAAAATGCAACTAAATAAATTTGCAATAATATCCAATTAAATGCAACTAAAAGAACATTTGTGTAATAGTGTGCATCTTTAGTTTTAATGAAGGTTCCCAGTTCCCATTAACAATTACTAGGACATTTGTGAACGATGCTGTGTGACTTTAAACAACTATTTATTTCCTTATGTACGTCCAAAACTACATTTGGTTTAAAGAGGTAATAATTGCAGTGCTTCTTCTTCTCTAACAACAAATAAAAAATTCCCCTCCATTTTATGGTTATTATTGATACCCTGTACTGGAAAAGGTGATAGTGCTCTGGACAATATATAATCCAGATGGGGAGAACTAACATTTATCAGTAGAGGTCTGACAATTTATGTCAAACTGGGGAGTGGAATGTTTCTAGTGTGTGTATTGGGAAAACATATCATTTTGGACCATTTAAATGATCTTCACAATGGTTTCTGGTAGTTCTGCTGATTAGAAATTGAAGGAGCTAAAAGGATTAATGAGGTTTGATTTTCATGGACATGGGAGAGGCAGACACAAAACATGATTAAGTTGAAGTATTTGGCCACAGCCTGCCCAAGTGCTAGATAAGTGCGCTAAGTGATTTGGAACAGGGCAGGACGAAGTTGTTTGCACAAAGATCTGTCAAGCGGTGGAATTCATTTCTAGGGCTAGTGGGTGAAACAGGAAAGTCAAAATGAAGGTCAGTTTGGATTGCTAGATGAAGAAACACAGGAGAAAAGATATCAGATCTGTTCTCTCGTGTGAAGGGTAAATGTGGGCAAAAACTGGACTTAAAAGGTCAGATACTGTAGCAAAAATGATTTTTTAAAAATTCTTGTGCTCATACTTTTCTTTACCTGGTTGAGAATTACAGATGACCTTCTGAGTTTAATAGTGCACAATGGAATTTGCAATAGAGCAGGCTATCTAACCCAAATTTACAAGTACTTGGTTATCTTTAATCAACTACATATATCAGATTTGGTTAAGTTTGAAAGAGTCTTGGACCTCAGGCGCAATTGAACCACTCAGATCCTTTATAAGCAAATGCACTAAAGCTTATAGTCTGGCTACCCAATCCAAGCTCAAGTATTCAACCCTGATGCTTGTTCAGTTTAGGTCAGGAATCAAAGAAATCGTAATAACTCAGTCTCAGTTGGCCATGATTAGTCAAATTTGAGGTGGGTTTTCTCTACAGACCTCTGATTTCCAATGTTATTCTTTCTGCACAAATGCAGTGGTTGAATGATGTAATGTGACATATACAAACAGCCAAGAAGATCACCTAACGTTCTGTCAGTGGTGGTGATTAATGGGATGAGGTTCTTTTCAGAGAAAATCTTTGAAACCTACAAATATCTGACGACAGTAGTGATGTCCTGATATATTTTTTAAATAACTATAATTTTGTATTTCACTCCCTCTCTCAATGTGTTATGTGTAACTTAACGTTTGGTGTGGTAACTAGCTAATAGCACACAATAAATACTTCTTTAGCCATACAAATCTGGCCTATTGATTTTTTTGAATCCTTCAGGAGCTCTTTCAAAGAACCTTTAGCCCAATTGCATGGCATTTCCATGTCAACAGAACTCTTTTTTTAAGTTTTCTTGATTTTTCAGCATAATTGTGCTCCATTTCTGGTTCTGTAGAAATACCTCTGATGCCACCGTGTCTGTTCAAACAAAACATTTGAGACAGCTTCATTTCTTAACCTCGCAATTTCTCTGTGGGGTACTGTGATTCACACACCAAAAAAAATGGTGTTAAGTGTTTGGTGATGCCTTTTGTGGTTGTTGGATTGAAGCCCACTTCATCATCAGTCTTTTAAAATCAACCACATAAAAAGGCAATTGGTTGCTTAAACGCTGTTCATTGCTCATCAGTTGACACTGTATTAGAATTGCAAGATGAATTTCAAAATACTTTGACTGAATAGTGAACAACACAAATAAAACTGCAGAGAAATAATATTGATTTTTTTATTGCTAGCAGTAATTTTTAAAAGTTCCTCGGTATATTCCTTCCTGGTTAAACTTCTTAACCTCTTTTTATATCTTTTGAAAACATTTTACGCTCGGCTGCCTTGATGAGAACCAGTTGCAGTCCTCCCTTAGCTGTCAGCCGTCATTCTTCAGAGAAAGAGCAGGGCAACTCTCTGCTCATGGCACGGCAGGGTAGGGAGTGGGTAGGGTCAGCGCCCTCCCTCCTTCACCTGTGATTATGGGGGTGCAGCCCCCAAAGCAGTTCTGTTCAGAGAGCAGGCTGTGTTTGCCTGGAGTCTGCTCCTTGCTGGGAGAGCTTGCTGACTCCCCAAAATCGCCATCTACTATCCATCACTCCCAGTTTTTCTGGCTTCCCGATTGCCACTGCCCTCTGAGCTGTGCCCGTATGTGCCAATTCCTCCTTGTACTACTCCACTGCTGCAAGCCTTTTACCTCTCTTCTGTCTTTCTCTCTTCCTTTCGGACAGTGAGATTGACTTGGTTGGGGGAGAGCCGGACAGCTCTCGGTACTAGTGACATGGTAGCGTAGCTGTCCGTAAAGACTTTGTGTGCTCTCCCCACGACTCTGAGGGTTTCCTCTGGGTGCTCTGGTTTCCTCCCACATTCCAAAGACATATTAGTTTGTAAATTGAGGGCATGCTACATTGGCACCAGAAGCACGGTGATACTTGCTTCTTGGACTGTTGGTCATTGACGCAAATTATACTTTTCACTTATGTTTTGGTGTTCGTGTGACTACCAAAGCTAATCTTTAAGACCTTTATTTTTAATGGCCCAGCTGGTGTGATATCTGGCCCATATATAGTGAAAACTGCGAAATCCACAATTTCTGCAAAATCGTAATTTAGGTAGGCCCTTGCATTGCATCAGTGAAACAAAAGAAAATGACTCCTCATTACACTCTGACAGTGCACAGACACGCACTTGCTTCCTTTGAGAATTGTATTGCATTATCAATCTCAATTCACATACCAACAGGGCTGTCAGTCAAGGTAAGTCTAACAATATTAAACAAAATTGGGCAGGCACTTTAGCAAAATGACCCTTCTGGACGTGCTCAGAAGGAAAAAGAATTGCTAATTGGATGGAAGTGTGTGCAAACACAGAGACTAACAGTAAAATCTAGTTATTAGCCATGTAGCCTTCTGACACATCTGTTAATGCTCTAGACTTTTAACCCAGTTGTGGCCTTTTTTTTCAATTCTATCCCATATTTGTTACTGAAGGTAATAATTCATCCCCAGATTTGATGTCAGGACTCTTTGCTCCCATTCAAGAATCGGATTATTAATCTGAATCCCAAATGTATAATGAATGGCTGTTCAATAAGAATTTCAAGTCTGGTTGTTTGTGCCTTGGAGCCCTTCAAACAGTGACAATTTGGCTTAAAGATTATTTTCAGTTTATGGTTTATCAAATTAGAGGGGGTGAATAGAGAACCAGGTTTGTACGCAGATTCATCAGTCACTGCACAGAAGTGTCATTGGAGGCTTTTGAAATGCCTTTGTCATGTTGGATGCAATCACTGCTGTCACCCCGCACCTCTTCTTTTTCCTCATTAACTCCAACATGCACAACTCTGCCCTCTGATCTTCTCACCCATCTTTCTCACTTTGGATTCCCTGCCCACAGTGCTCTAAATTTACGATGCTGCGTATCATCTTTAAATTCCTTTGTGGACTCGCTTCACTGTTCTGTGCTCATCCTTTACCAATGATGTGCTTCACTGAACATTTGCCTTCCTCACATGAAGCTTCTGCCTTCATCCCACATTACATGGTTGTGCCTTCAGTCAGCCAGCTCCCATTTCTGGAATTTTCCCCCCTTATCTATGACATATAGTTTGTGCGTGTGTTTGTGTGTGAGATTAAAAATTCAGGCTCAAAACTCATCCCTGCAGCCAACGTTCATCTACCTCTCCACGTGAGGTTCTTGGGTGAGACGAGAACTAGAGGTCATGAGTTAGGGGTGAAAGGTAAAATGTTTAAAGGGATCATTGGGGGAATTTCTTCACTCAAGAGGGTGGTGAGAGTGTGGAACGAGCTGCCAGCAGAAGTGGTGGATGTGGATTTGATTTAAGAGAAGTTTGGATAAGTTCGTGCATGGGACGGATATCAAGGGATATGGTCTGGGTGCGGGTCAATGATACTAGACAGAATAATTGTTTGGCATGGAGTAGATGGGCCAAAGGGCCTGTTTCTGTACTGTAGTGTTTTATGACTCTATGACTATAAAATGGCTTTCCTGCCTTATTGCCTCTCCTTGATGTGAATCATCTTGCAAAGTTGGTTTTAGATTTCAAAAGTGCTGCACCTATTGTATCTTTGTAGGCAGTGACAGGGGCTTGAGGGTGACTTACCTCAACACACTAACTTTCTGATCTCTGGCTGATGAGACCAGTGTGGGATGTTTAAACTCTGTCACTGCAGAGGGGGCAGGAGTTGTTGGACAGCGTGTGAATCGTGCTCTCCTGCCTTTTTTACTGGGCATTTTTGTACTCCCAAGGATGCTGGGGCCTGAGGTTCTGAGTACCAATCTAGATCTCGTTCACTATTTTGCTTGGCTTTGGGCCAGGGATTCCCACAGGCTTGTTGAGGATGGTACATTTTCTCAAGGAGGCTTTGAGAATGTCATTGTAGTGTGTTCTCCGTCCAGCTAGTAGTTTGTTGCCATGGAGATACTTGAGGGCAGAGAGCCTGTTTCAATGGTCTGGTATCAGGCACAAATCACACAAATTAAAGTTACTGTCTGCTGGCATCCAAAGCCCCTTCAAGTCTTTTGTATTTTGGAATAAACACTTACATTGTTAGCAGAGATCAAATCACTTCCCCCGTTCCCTCAATATATGGAGAGTTTTATGGGCTGGTTTGTGGCATGATCATTTCTCTGCAGGGAGTTGCAGGTTTCCCACAGTAATTGATATTGGAACAACTGCAATTAATCAAATTGCAAAGCAACAAAATGATTGCCAAGGTAAAACTCAGGAATCTAATATCTTGAGTGTTTCCTAATAATTAATTTTTTTTTGCAGTAGAAAGGAAAATTATTTCTACTTTGAGTTATTCACTTTAATGAAATGTAAATTATATTCAGTGAATCTTAACCTCATTTATGCTGAGGTTCCAACTTATGCCAAGCACAGTATCTATTTTACTTTAAAGTCAAATGAGAAATGTGTACTTAAACCTCCTTCTTTTGCATTAATTTCCCTGGAAATTAAACATTAGAAGGTAATACAAGACACTGTATGGGAACAATTTCAATTCACTGTTTACTGTATATTGGTGGATGAAAGTTATTATCTGATTTTACATTCCTTGTTGGAGTCTTGCCCAGTAGGAACACAAATTAGAAATCTGGGCATGTGTGGAGAACTCATTTCCAATCATGTGTAGCAGTGCACAAGTTTTCAATATATCTTTTTGTCAAGCAAGGTTGCTGGGAGTGCAAAGTTGTAAGATTAGTCTGCGACCTGTTGTGTTAGTGTCCATCTTACTAGCTTACATAAAGCTGAAAACGTCTTTGGATGTTGCTGATGAGAATTGAAGACATTTCATCTCATGGATACATCCTTGATGCCATCTAGCACCCTGGTAACAGGGTTCTTAATAGAACAGCATGGGATTATGCCAAAGGTTGACATAAACTCAGTGGCCAGTGAGTGTATCTTTCTGGATTTCTGCTGTGACCCCTCCACTAACAAGGTGATCCTCGTGTTTGTACTAACAAGGTTTGACATTTTGTGCATTCACTGTTGTAGCGAGTGGTTATTTGAATTTCTGTTACCTTCCTGACAGCTTGAACCAGTCTGGCCATTCTCCTCTGACCTCTCTCGTTAACAGGGTATTTTTCCCCACTGGACTGCTGCTCACTGGATGTTTTTTTGTTTTTTGCACTATTCCAGAGACTGTTGTGCGTGAAAATCCTAAAAGATCAGGAGTTTCTGAAATATTCAAACCACACCATCTGGCACCAACAATCATTCCACAGTCAACGTCACTTAGATCACATTTCTCCCCCATTCTGATGATTGGTCTGAACAACAACTTAACCTTTTGACTATGTCGGCACGCCTTTTATGCATTGAGTTGCCACCACATGATTGTCTTATCAAGCAAGTGTACAGGTGTACCTAATAAAATGGCCACTGGGTGTATATTGCAGATTGAATATATTTGACAAATTTATATAATAATTAACAGTAGATTAATCTTGAATTGATCACATAGGAAACTTGCATACATGATGTCCATTCTCATGTGAAAAGTAACCAGCAGGGCGAGGCTGTGTCAAAATAAGCTGCTAGGTGCAGAAAGCAGAGCGGAGAACAGAGAGAATGCTGATGAGGAAAGCATCACAGTTGCATTATTTTAGCAGCTTGCATTGTGATGCCACTTTGAAGTGGTGACTAAGTGAGAATAAAGAGTGCTGATCTATAGAGGGAGAGCAGAAGGAAAGGTTAGTCTAGAATTTCATTTTTAAGGTTGGTTTTAAAGTAGGGAGATTTCAGGAGGAAATTCCAGCTTTATGGTCCCAGTGGCAGCCATACAGGAAGCCAGAGGTGAAGAAACTACGCATGATTAAGGTCTACACGGAATATTAGTGGGCTATAAAAGCGAAGAGAAAATTTTAAAGCCAAGGCATTGATGGATCTATGTAAAACAGTTGGCTTGGAAACGGGTGCGGAGATGGAATCTAAACGTGTGTCATTAACACCTATGACCTAACACCCCACAACTTGCATTTACAGCCCTCTATGTCTGCAATATAACGGGACTCCATTCAATTGACATCATGTAATGGGCTCCAAAATTGGCCCATTATTAACCTGCCAGGAGGCTGAACAGCTTCCAGCCCAAGTAATGAAATAACTTTGATAAAATTCACCTGAGCACATTTGTGAATGTCACTTAGGACTGGGCTTCCTCACTGAGAGATGATAGACTCTTGTGCTGTGGCAGATGGAATCCAAATTCATTCAGTTTCTGTGATAGAAGTAAGACAAGTAGTTGGTCTGCATCATTTGCTGTATCCAGAACTTGTACCAGTGTTGTCAGCTTCCCTGTGGTTTTACAAAATAACATATGCTTTATCTACAACTCTAATTTTCAACTCCTGGAACCATTAACCAGTGCAAGTCTTTAATCTTGCCTATAGTGCTGGAAGGGTTTGATATTCTTTCACCCAACAGGAAACTATTTAGAAATAAGGAAAAGTTTGGAGATTTTGTTGGGCCGAGAAAGATAGGTTCTAGTAAATATCTAATGTTGTGTGGTTATAAGTTTTAATTGCAATGCTTTTAACTGAAGGCAGAAGTGTATGATAGTGTAGTATTTCAGTTTCCAAAATAATAGTCTGAATTCTGGACAGTTCATCTAGAGACAAGAATTTAGAATTAAGTTCAAGTAAATAAATCTGGAATTTAAAATTAGAAATGCCTATCTCATGTAGAGTACCCATGAAGTTATTAGATTGCTGTGAAATGAAAACTTATTTGATTCATTAATGTTAAAGATTCGGCAGGTGGTGGGAATTAACACAGGCACAAAATCCCAATAAGGGGCCGTGGCCAGAAATATTGCCTTTCCATAGATGTTGTCTGACCTGCTGATTTCCTCCAAAGTTCTGTGTGTATTACAGTTGGTTCATTGATGTCCTTAGGGAAGGAAGTCTGAAATCCTTGTGTATTTTGGACTATAGGTGACTCTGGACCAATCAGTGGTGTTGACTGATAACTGCTTTCCCAGTTTGGGGATAATTAAGAATGGACATTAAACGCTGCCATTGATATTCACAACCACAACCAGTGAATGAATACATTTTAAAAAGTGCTATTATTAACATGCAAAAGATTAGTCAATACTGGGAAATCAAAATGTCCACTGCTTTAGGAGTTATTTTAAATTAAACAATAATAGATTGAACAGTGATTTAGAATGTGAGTGTTGAATATAAAAATTCCAGAATTTCTGATGATTATTAGGGTAGAAAAAGCTTCACAGTAGAATGGCTTAGAATTATTTTGATATCAAAATAGCAGTCAAAATCTTCAGTATCTGAGGAAGAATAAGGCCTTTGCCTGTCTTTGAAATGCACACCCGATTGTCTCACTTTATGGACTCCTTATCTCATTATTTCATGCTCTCATTATTTATTGCTATTTATTTACATTTGCGTTTGCACAGTTGTTCATTGATCCTGTTCTGTAGATTTGCTAAATATGCCTGCAGGAAAAAGAATCTCAAGGTTGTATGTAGTGCCATGTATGTACTCTGATAATAAATATTACTTTGAACTTTGAAATGCATTTATCAATTTGGCATTTCCTGAACTTGCATTTCATCTTACGATTCAAACAAAGCTGCAGAATAGCATAGTCATGGCTATAAAACTTGATTTAGAGAAATGGCCTTTTTTTAAACATGATCCAGTCTCTCTTTGGTTGCGTGGATGCAGTACTCTAGAGGATATATTACGAGGCAGGTAATCCAGAGGCTGGACTAATAGTCAGGAAAGTACCAAATCTCAACATGGAAGTTTGAGAATTTGAATTCAGTTTAAAAAGAAACTGCAAGTGAAAGAATATCAACAGCAGAAGATGTTACAGAATTGCTGAATTGTTACAGAAATTCTGAATGATTTATTTATATCTTTACTTGGTGGCGTAAAAATGAAGCACCAAGTTGCTTCAAGCTGCAACAAGAGACGTTGCAGTGGTTTAGGAAACGAGCTCATTACCACCTCTTCAGTCTGAGTGCAACTCAGCAACACCCCAGATAAGTAAGCAACTACGAAGCCAGTAAAATATTTTGCAGACTTACCTTCCTCTTGCCCACCATTGAGGTGGTTCAGCTGTAGGAGGTAAGTCTAAAGATTTATTTCCTTCATTTGCTCATATCTAGATTGGCAAACCTCCAAATTAAACATTTGAACTGGGTGCAATATATTGATACTGTAGCTTCACGGAAGACTGGTTCCATCACAATGCGAGTATTGTGTTTAGTCCTGGGTGCAACACTGTAGGAAAGATGCGAAAGCTTCAGGGTTGTACAGGAGATTGCAGCACCCACAAAATGATGGAGGAACTCGGCAGGTCAGGCAGCATCTAAGGAAAAGAGTAAACAGTCCATGTTTCGGGCCGAGACCCTTAATCAGGACATATGATACTAAATTGATTTTAGGGATATGGGTCATAACATAAAAAAATTCTGCAGATGCTGGAAATCCAGAGTAGCACAGACAAAATGCCGGAGGAATTTAGCAACTCGGGCGGTAGAGAAAACAATTGATGTTTTGGGCTGAGACTGCTTGAAATGTCATCTCTTTATTTTTCTCCTTTGAAGCTACCTGACATGTTGAGTTCCTCCAGGATTATGTGTGTGTTACTGGGATTGTGGATAAATGGAGAAACTGAGTTTGTTTTACTTGAAATAAAGGACATGATGAGATCAGAGGAAGGTTCAAATGGTTCAATTTAACTTCAGAGAATGCATACAGTATACAACCTACAATTCTTACTCTTCACAGAAAACCATGAAACAAGAAACCCTATAGAATGAAAGGTATTGAAAATCATGAAGGATACAGGCAGATAAAGGAAGGTTGATTAAATACTTTCTTAAACATGTTGGGTTTAAAAAGGTCTTGAAGGAGAAATTACAAGATTTAGAAATCAGTGTCCAGCCTTAATGGTGAGGTAAGAAGTCAGAGGAACGTGAGCTTTAGAGAGGGCTTGCATTGAGAAATGGATTGTGGGCATACTATGTTGCTTCAGACGCCTGGCGACTCTTGCAGACTGCCCCCAGTGCAATCCTTGGACTGTGTTGGTCCATAGCAGTGCATTTCAATGTATATATAGATGCAAATAGGCACATTTTACTGTACGTTTCAATGTACATGTGACAAATAAAGCTCGTCTCCATCTCTTTGTCTGCCTGTTTCAGAGAAGGGAGGTGAGGCAAAATCAGAGAGATACAGATCATGATTAGCATCTTTAGATTAAGCTGTTGGTGTTCGAGGAGGGAGTGTAGATCCTGGAGCAGCGAGGCGAAGAATGAACAGATTTAGACTAGGGTATGATATAGCGGCTGAGTTCTGGATAAACATTTATCTCTTTACCTGAAAAGCCATCCAGCCACAGTGATTTGTAGCAGTCATTGAGGGTTGCCACAGGCTCGTTCCAGACACTCAGGGCTGCACTTGTGACTAAAAATCTCGCTGGAATGCCATCAAAATTATGTAGCTACTGCTCACTCCTAAAGATAGCCTGAAGTAGTGTCCACCAAAATTAATTACAGCATTGTAGAATGAAAAGTGCTTTCTTCAGCTATAATCCATTTTTGAAGGACAAAGATCTATGATAATATCGTTGAAATTTTTTTCACACCTCTTGTGGAGAAAGCTCACGGGCTCAAGGGAAGAGGAAAGGCCACTTGGTCTCCTCGAGGCTGCTCTTCAATCATGGTTGATCAACGTCTCCACTTCATTTATCCGTTTTTGTATCATACCCACCAACAGTCAAGCTCCGTTGTGAAAAATCCATTTGGCTTAATGTCCACACATTTCTAGTACAATACTAAACTACAGTTTGGCT
This sequence comes from Hemitrygon akajei, assembly GCF_048418815.1. Lineage (NCBI taxonomy): Eukaryota > Metazoa > Chordata > Chondrichthyes > Myliobatiformes > Dasyatidae > Hemitrygon > Hemitrygon akajei. Next base: position 20,638,997 of record NC_133125.1, on the reverse strand, counting down.
GTAAGCATTCTCTAATACTCCTTAACAATACTAAATATGCTTGTCTCTACTGAACAGTAATTCAGTCAGGGAGTTAGTTGCTGTTGATATTAGCAGTTACCCCGAGCTGTGTTATGGTATTTTATGACATTATCAATAGAAGGCTATCTAATTACTACCTTGTAGCATGCTGGTGGCCCATCAGTTGACAGACACATACAAACACTTATTATATATGTTCTATTATTTCCTGTGGAGGTAAGATGACATGGAGATTAATACCCACGTTAGAGAGTGTTAAAGATTGTTATAGAAGGAATTTAGATGACATAAGGCTCTTGGGGTTTGTAAAATCATCTAAACTGGTGATCATGTTACGACCTTGTGATCCTAGGCAGCTTTTCTTATTTCTCATATTTAGCTTATTTTCCATTTAACATTTGAATATATATTTGACCTTCTCATTAGGAATGGCTCACATGGGTCTAATTGAACACTCAGGGTGAACTTTGTAAACACAGATCAAACTATTTTTTGTGAATCTACTATATATGAACATTTATGAAAAATTGGGAAATGCTGTCAGCAAACATCTGTTCTGACTGATCCTTATAAGGTGTGAATAGTATGGTTACAATTAACCCTGGTTAGGAAGTGGAAAATTGCTGATATTTACTATCAAGTGTGACCTGCTGGTAAAGCGAAGTTGTGTCAACATTGTGGAAGGGTAGGATTGAAGGACAAGATGGGCAAGGATAAACCTGATAGATGAAATAAATTTACATTGTGGTTCATGTACGTTAATGGGGAAAGAGGACGTTGCGATCCTAATGAATTATACTTCAATAACTTGTTAATAATTTAAGGAAAAGGAAATTAATGTAGGACTGTACTAGAAGCTGGGAAAAACATGGAAAAATTCACAAGGAATCTGGACTTTAAATATTTATGCAATTAAAAGTATATAAAAACACCAAATTGTGTAGCAAAGCTGCTTGAAAGAATGTGGAGTATGAGAAGTACGATAAAATTCTTAGAAATATTAAATCTTGGCCATCTGCTTTAATCATGACTGGTTATATTGAGGAACTTTGCTGAGTTCATGCCTACTTTCTGCAGGATGCCAAAAAAATAGATATTGCCCCTTGAAAAAAAGAAGACATTGGTAATTTATTTAGTGTGTCAATGGACAGTCGATTTTGATGCAAATAAATTGAACATAAAATATGATACAGTAGAAATGCAGACTTGAATTAAAGAAATTGCAGTTGAGATATGGGCTCTGCTTGGAGATAGAAAGAAGGAGTATACATTTGTGTCTTTCGCAAGTCCAGGCTTCACAACAATCAATAACCTTTTTAAAGACATTTTGACATGCTACCTTACTGTGACTGTTTATGGATCTAACTTTAAGGGATCAGCAAGTTAACACGTGACTACAGGGTGACGTTGACCTAAAACTAGGTCTTAACTTGTAGGCTTTAGCTCGAATGGTGGTGTTCTTGAACTGGAATCAGAGAATTTAAGTCCATCGCTGAGGCTTGCACACAGATACACATGAGTAATACTGAGGAAGTGTTACTTCGCTGGCAGTGGTCTATTTTGAATCAGGCTCCAAACAGACAGGAAAATGGTCAGGAATCTTGAAGAAGAACAGAGTGTTGGCCAATATTTATCCCACAAGAAGTTATCTAATAATTACTTCAAATTCTGATGATGAGATCTTGCTGTAGGGAACAATGGCTGCCAAGATTTCTACACCAGCAAGACAAGTTATTGACCGTAAATTATTTTGAAATACTCTGAAGCTCTGAAAGCTCCACATAAACAAAAATGATTATCCTTACTTAAGGGAGGCATCCAAGGTTAGTTATTTTGTTTTAACTTGATTATATGATCCTGTGGAGTGAAAAGGAGGGCTGCTATGTTCTCAGGACTCATGATATCCTTGTATCCTCCCACCCTGTTAATAGTTTGTCTGGCCTGCCTCCTTACTGACAGTTTATCATTGCCATGGGCAGGAAATCACCCATGCTTTGTGCAGGCTAACACAGGAATGCCTGCTTAATTAAGGCAGAGAAGAGCCAGCGATCAGATGCCTTCGATTTGAAAAGAGGAATATTGGAGAAAATCAGGGGTGTTAATAGGGACCCCTAATAAAAAAACCAATGTGGGATGAAGTTAATTATCAAGGCAATTTGTGAAGGCCCTTATCTGGTTCTTCCCTTTTTTCCATGGTCTTCCACTCTCCTATAAGGTACCTTCCTCTCCAGCCCTTTACCTTTCCCCCTCGCCTGGTTTCACCTATTACTTTCTAGCTAGTCGTCCTTCCCCACCTTTTTGTTCTGGCACCTTCCAGTTTCCTTTCCAGTCCTAAAGAAGGGCCTTGGCCCAAAATGTTGACTGTCTATTCATTTCCATAGATGCTACCTAATTTGTTGAGTTCCTCCTGCATTTTGTGTGTGGTGCCCTGGATTTCCAGCATCTGCAGAATCTCTTGTGCTTAAGATAAGGTAAGATAGGATGAGATTATGTACAGTGAAGTGTGTCGTTCTTGTCCATGACCAACACAGACCAAGGATATGCAGGGGAGAATTCGCAAGTGTTGCCGTACTTCCAGTGCCAACTTAAAATGCCCATAGCTTACTAAACTTAATCCGTATGGCTTTGGAATGTGGGAGTAAATGGGCACCTGGACAAAACCCACACGGTCACAGGAAGAATGTACAGACTCCCGCGGCAGGAATCGAACCCTGATTTTATAGCTGTGTTAACCACTACGTTAATGTGCTACCCCATGCAGCTGGGCAAGACACTTTTGGAAAATAGATGAATGAAATATAACAGAAAATGCTGGAAATACAAGATAGGTTTTGAATAGGGAAACAGAGTTAACATTTCCAGTCTGTGATTGGTCTGGGATGTTAACTCCATTTCTTGTTCTGTGGCTGAATACTTGTAATTTTTTTTTAATTATTCAATTACTTTGGAGACAAGTAGGGTAATTCATTCCTATTTAACCACCCTCATGGTCTCACTGTTCAGTTCCAAGTGTTCCAAATGTGGAATGAATTCTGTTGTGTTACCTCACTGAGCATCAAACCAGTTAGGAAGTGTCTAGGTGTCCACTACTGCACTAATAGCCAGCTTCGCAGCAGTACCTCACACTAGTGTGAATGCACTACTGATCACCATTGTAAACTATTATTCAGAGAATGAAAATTCACACAACTGCTGGAAATCCTCCATGGATTCATTTTCAGTAGGAGTGGCAGCTGCTTTTGGCCAGTCTTGTGATTAAGTGAAGCCAAGCTGACTGGTATTTTGATTAGAAAAATGGGAGTTTTGACTCGTGAGAACAAAATGAGAGCCATGGTTAGAGAAAGTGGGCCACTGTTAATATTTTTTCCAATTCCCCTTCTCTAGTTATGTTTTCTCAGTCATAGCCTATGATTATGATTACATTGTGGGTAAATTGTGAGGCCTGCTCCTGATTATACCTTCCCTCGAAGACCATCTGCTGGTGATAGAGATGTTCGGCTGTTAAGCCCTTCCACAGGCAGTAATGCAGAAATGAAAAAGCTATTGGTGCAGGTCATGAGCAGATGTATTCTATCAGCTTGTTTCAGTGCCCCCTCTTTCAATTCTCTGCCCTTAGCATGTTGATAGGCTGTGTGCCTGCGAGTCAGCCAGTTCCTGAGCATCAGCAGTGATTCACTCTAGTCTTGGTTGCTTAAAAACACAGGAATGCAAAGAGTTGTGCTATTTGTACTTCAGATACAGAGAGATTTCTTGTCAAGACTTGAGCCTCTCTGAAAGGAGAGGAGAGAAAGTATTTAATGAAATCCTGCACTGCCTAAGGAATGAATGATTGAAGTCCCAATGAAGGGTCCCGGCCCAAAAAGTCGACGGCTTAGTCCCCTTCGTGGATGCTGCCTCAACTGCTGAGTTTCACTAGCATTTTGTGTGTGTTGCTCTGGATTTCCAGAATCAGCAGAATGTCTTGTGTTGATAAACTGATGTTATTTTTCTGTTGAGATTGTAATGTGTTTGTTTCAGCAGTATATGAAGCTGGATGCTTTAGAGTGGTTGCAGAGTTAAGAGGACAGCAATATTCTCTGAACCGGATATAATGTTATCAGACATGGAATCAAGCAGTAATTATACTGCACAGTAGAAATTACATGGCACAGCAGTGTAGTGGTTTGCATAACACGACTACAGTGCCAGCGATTAGTGACTGGGATTCAATTTCCACCGCTGTCTGTAAGGAGTTGGTATGTTCTCCCCGTGACCATGTGGGTTTCCTCCAGGTGTCCCTGTTTCCCCCAAGTTCCAAAGACATTTAGGGTTAGGGTTAGAAAGTAGAGGGCACGCTATGTGACATTTGTGGGCTGCCCCTAGCACATATTCGCATTGTGTTGGTCATCGACACAAATGACCCATTTCACTGTGAGTTTTAACGTTTCATTATGCATGTGGCAAATGAAACTCAACTTTAGTCTTTTCTGTCCTGGTGCAGTATCTTCACCTGAAATATCTTTCTTGAAGGAAGTAAAACAGTTTGTTTTTGCTCCAGATGCCAGCACTTGCAGCACCTTTTGTCTCCACGGTGTTTCCAAAGCTGGCTGTGCATGGACGACAGCTCACTGTAACATTCTGTCCCCAGTTCCCTGCATTTTCCATTGATTACCACATGCCAAACTAGACCACAAGTAATAGCTGATTGACGGCATCAAAACAGCTCACAACACAAGAACAGGCTGATATAATCACTTGGAAGTTACCCACTGTTCTAATACTGAAGCTAATTTTACCCCTTATTAATTCAAAGGGACAACATGTGTGGCCAACCAATTATGATCCTGCACTATGGTCTTATGGGAGCACGTTTTCATGAAATGTATCCTTCAATTATTAGAAGCCCAACCCTTCCAATACAAACACTTCAACAACAAAAATAAGCAGATGCTTCTGATGTTCAGAGTTTTCAGAAACATCACTTCTTATATTAATATGCAACACTGCTTCTGAGCAGTCTGCCAGTATCACTGTGACAACTGGTTATACCATTTAAATGAAGACTCAAGAGTTTCCTCTGCTAAACACATAATCACTATATTAACATATATATCTATAGGGTTTATCTCTGACAACAAGAAGAGTAATTATTCAGTCATACATTGATAGGACTTGACAGAATCAATATGACCTTCTGCCATAGCTGCCACTGTGAGAGTGCCTGTGTGGGGTTAATATTTACAATTAAATGATAATAGCAAAGAATATTACAGAAAGGAACTGGAGGAACCCAACGGGTCAGGCAGTATCTATGAAGGGAAATAGATAGTCAATGCTACAGGGCAAGACCCTTCATATGAACTGGAAAGAAAGAGGGTGGGTGGGTGGTACAAAAAATGGGGGAAGGGGTGAAGCAAGATCTGGCATGTTGTAGGTGGATACCACATGGTCAAAGAGCTGGCAGGTGATCGGTGGACTGCACATGGTCAAAGAGCTGGCAGGTGATCGGTGGACTGCACATGGTCAAAGAGCTGGCAGGTGATCGGTGGACTGCACATGGTCAAAGAGCTGGTAGGTGATAGGTGGACTGCACATGGTCAAAGAGCTGGCTGGTGATAGGTGGACTGCACGTGGTCAAAGAGCTGGCTGGTGATAGGTGGGTTGTACATGGTGGAAGAGCTGGAGAGCAGCAGAAATCCCAGAGCTGGATCAGTGAGACAGGGTCTCAGAGAACTCCAGTCAAAGGGGAGCAACACTTCCTCATGGTAGGCATACATTAAAGAGGTTTTGCACTGGAGCATCAAAATGGAGACAAGAGAGACCAGAAATCTGAAGCAACACACAAAGGAGGAACTCAGCGGACTAGGGAACATTAATGGACAACAAAGGAGCTGGTTGTGGATTACAGGAGGAATGGAGATGGGCTAACCCCTATTGATATCAATGGATCTGAGGTTAGAGGGTAAGCAGCTTTAAGTTCCTCAGCATCCACATCACTGAGAACCTCAGCGTTGTCTGTACACGCCAGCTGTGTGGTGAGAAAGGCACAACAGCGTCTCTTTCAGCTCAGACAATTGAGGAAGTTTGGTATGGACCCCCAGATCCTAAGAACTTTCTACAGGGGCACAATTGAGAGCATCCTGACTGGCTACATCGCTGCCTGTTATGGGAACTGCACCTCCCTTAATCGCAGGACTCTGCAGAGAGTGGTGCGGACAACAGACCTGTAGTTGTGAACTTCCCATGATTCAGGACGTTTACAAGGACAGGTGTAAAAGGGCCTGTAGGATCATTGGAGACCCAAGTTACCCCAACCACAGCTGCTACCATCTGGGAAACAGTACGGCAGCATAAGAGCCAGAACCAACAGACTCCAGGACAACTTCTTCCACCAGGCCATCAAACTGATGAACTCATGCTGATTTGAGTGCATTCTATGTTACATTGATTGTTCTATTTATTATAAATGTCATAAATTACTATGATTGCGCAATTAAATGGAGATGTAACGTAAAGATTTTTACTCCTCATGTATGTGAAGAATGTAAGAAATAAAGTCAATTCAATTCAATTCAATTCAGTTGACGTTTTGGCTTGAGATCCTTCATCTGCACTGGAAATGAAGAGTAGATATAGCAAGTGTAAAGTAGAGGGTTTTTTTTGTTTTAATTGTTTTAACTATTGTATATCTTAATATCTTTTATGGAAAAATATCCAGAATCATTTGGAGAATGTGAGGGAAGTTCACAATTTCACATTGCTCCTACTATATACAGTATTGTGCCACAAAATGATTTTTAATCCAATCCTCTTTTACCCCCACCTTTGCTGTTATAGTTTGCCTACTTCAACTGTGGAGCAGAAATGAAAGGGTGCTTAGGGGAGAGGGGAGTGAAGCTGGAGTTAAGACCAGAGCCTTCTGTATCAATTCTGTAGGGCATATACTACTCCCATTAAACCACTATAGTGATATAATCATTATCACACAGAAGGATCCTCTGTAATTGAAATTTTACGACTTTTGTCTTGGACTGAGATTCCTGCAACTGGTTCTCAGTGTCGGGCTCCTGAACCAAAGTGGATAACGTAACTCACCTCAACTCTGAACTGACTCCCCAACCTATGGACTCACTTTCAAGGATGTGACACCTAGTGTTCTCAGTATTACCTATTTTTTAAAAATTTGCAGTTTGTCTTTTGCACATTGGTTGTCTGTCGGCATTTCGTTGCATGTGTTTTTCATTGATTCTATTTCTCTGATCTACTATGAATGCCTGCAAGAAAATGAATCTCAAGGTATGTATGTGGTGACATATACATAACTTGATACTAAATTTACCTTGAGCTTTGGTCCCAGCTGCTTAGCATCATAGAACTCTCCCTTGGCTTCCGGCCTCAGCGACAAAACTCAGTCCCCCCCGATCTCACCATAGAACATTAATGCAAGTTATCTTCTGCAGACGGGCACTTAACCCAAGACCACATCTTTAGATCAGGAAAATGAGCCATGAAGAACTGCTTCTGAAAAGATAGCGTCTACTGTACGCTTGGCCAGGTTTTCACATTCCAGAAGTCAAAATTACCTGGGGAAAATAAAACATCTGATAAGATGGTTTTATCAAATTTCTGACAGGTGGGTAGATCATTAGATTAGATGGAGGTACCAGCCAAATTGTATAGCTTAATTTCATAACCTGAATTCTTTTCTGTATTTGTGAATTCATTAGAGATGTACAAATGTCATAGTTTGATGTAAAGGACATGTAGCAAGAGTTTACTGAGACACACACACACACACTTTTACTTAACATACAGAGCCTTTCCCATAGAATCATGATTGGTCAATGGAGAGAATCGGAACAGGGCCAGTTTCTTCAAACTGAGCTTTACCTTCTTCCTGGTTGCCAGGTGGAGAAACTCACAATTTCCACTTATGCCTTGCTGCTTATTGCTAAATCTTCCCTGTCCTGCTTTATTTATGAATCTTGTGCTTCATCTTCCCCCTCCACAGATGTTCCTTCTACCCTTCGTCACTGCCTGTCTTCTCTGAGACTGCCTCAGACTCCAATAACAAGTAAACAACGCTGTTACGTCATCAGAGATCGGGTTTAATTCCCGCTGTGGTCTGTAAGGAGTTTGCACGTTCTGATTTTTGTACGTTGTGCTGATTTTCGCCGGGTACTCTAGTTTCCTCCTACAGATCAAAGACGTATGAGTTCATAGGTTCTGATGAAGGGTGTCAGTCTGAAACCTCTTCTCTTTAACCCTTTCCATATATTCAGCCTGGCCTGCTGGGTTCCTTCAGCAGTTTGTGTGTGTGTTACTCCAGGTTAGTAGATAAATTGGTCATGTGGGTGTAATCGGGTGTCACGGGCTTGTTGGACTGGTAGGGCCTGTTACTGTGCTGTATGTCTGAATAAACAAACAAACAAACACATACCATGCCACGCCCGCCACTCGGAAATAGAATTTTGGTGCCATCCCTGAAGCAACAAAGCCATTGGCAGGAATTTAAGTCTCAAGATATTATTGGCTTTCAGCAACATGTTTAAGTTAAATGTTTATTTAGCAAAAAAGAAAGTTTAACACTGAGACTGTTTTAAGTCAACATTACTGATGCGTTATAGGATCATTAACGACACCACAGAGAGCTGTCATTAATTGGCTTGTTGTGTACAGTCGTGCCTGGCTAATTTGATTATAGTTGACAAAGGAAATTAAAGATAAATTAATAAGGGTGACAGCAAATAAGAAGGTTTCACACACAACACAAAATTTTATTTATTTATTGAGATACAGAGCAGAATAGGCCCCAGGAACTATCTGATTTAACCGTGGCCTAGTCATGGGACAGTTGACAATGAGCAATTAACCTACAAATCAGTACGTCTTTGGAATGTGGGTGGAAACCGGAGCACCCGGAGGAAACTCATTCACTCATGGGGAGAACGTATAAACTCCTTATTTTGCAGCAACAGTACAGTGCAATACATTTAAAAGAACTACAAGTTATAATAAAAATGTTTTATTTAGAGAACCAGCAAGGAACAGGCCCAACAAGCTGCGATGCTCAGCAGCCCACCTACTTAAACCTAGCCTAATCACAGGGCAATTTATAATGACCAGTTAACCTACAAGTCAGTACAACTTTGGACTATGGGAGGAAACCAGAACATCCGGAGGAAACCTATGCACTCAGAGTAAGAACGTACAAACTTTCTTACAGAGAAAACTGGAAAAATTTAGTTGAATAATAGTGCAAAAAGAGAGCAAAAGTAATGAATTCAAAGGCAACACGAGTGAATCTGCAGATGCTGGAAATAAATAAAAACACAAAATGCTGGCCTGCTGAGTTCTGCCAGCATTTTGTGTTTTTATTTTTATCAAAAATAGTGAAGTAGTGCTCATGAGTTGGTTCATTGTCCGTCCAGAAATCTAATGGCAGAGGGGAAGAAGTTGTTCTTAAAATGTTGAGTGTGTGTCTTAGGACTCCTGTACTTCCTCCTTGACGATAGCAATGAGATGAGGGCATGCCCTGGTGATAGGAGTCCTCAGTGATGGATGCTGCCTTTTTGAAGATGTCCTTGATGCTGGGGAGGCTAGTGCCCGTGATGGAACTAGCTCAGTTTCCAGCTTTCTGCTGCTAATTCTGATCCTGTGCAGTGCCCCCCCCCCCATACCAGACTGTGATGCAACCAGTTAGAATGCTCTCCACCTGAGCCTTTGGTGACACAGCAAGTCTCCTTACACTCCTAATGAAATATAGCCGCTGACATGCCATCTTCGCTCAAGAGTGCTGTCACTTGGTGTATCAGATTTAATGTGTCAAGGGAACTGCAGGGAAAGGAGGTAAGGTGGGAATCTCTGTAATTATCTTACCGAATGACGGAGTAAGGCAGAAGGTCTATTTGCCTTGTTTCAGTTTCTGTTTCTCCTGTTTTTATGTTCTGTGTTTTCAGAGCCTATTTTAATCTTTAAAAGACAAAGCAGAAAAAGTAAAATTTCTAGAAGTAATTGCAGAACTAACAAAATGGTGCAAATACCATGGGAAATGGCAATGCGTGAGTCATCTGTCTTTGTTATGTAATCGTCCGAAGTAAGACAATAGTAAAAATTCTAAAACCTATGATTTTAGATTTAGGAATTTAGTTCCACAACTGAGCTAGTTCCATCACGGGCAATTCTCTCTACCTACTTGTTTGTTATTTTAGGGCTTTGAAAGTCAACCTCACATCCAGCCCAATCCACTTCTGATGGTAGCTGTGTGTGTGACATGTAATGCATTATGTATACCTACTACAGACTTGATGTGCGTATCGTCATTTTAACCAAAAAAGCACAAGGCTAATTGTAGCACATCTAACATAATGTCAGCTGGCATTAGTTAAATCAGTAAATGAACAAGGAGTCTTAAACCTCTGTAGCTGTATGTGGGGCAGTGGTCTTTAAAAAAAAAGCTACTGATAATTTATATCAAATAATGCTTAGCTGGTGTTGATTTTATGTGGGAACTCAATTCCTTTCATTTTGATTCTCATTCTCCTGTGTCAGCTCTGACGCCAAATGTCAAGAGAACAATTCAAGTCTGTGATTGATGGTGACACTCCTACAGAGGATTAAAGATTGTGACATTATCGCTGCAGCTTTAATTGAGCAATAACATGATTGATTACTGGAAGATTCTGTGTCCAGTATATCCTGGGATTGGTCCAGCTCCTTTTCTGCCTAGCTTAACCTTTCTCTACTCACAAAGAGATTTTTCTTCTTCTTTGGAACCATGAAAACTCACCACATCCCTACCTCCCTAAATTGTAAGGTCGTATATTTCTATGTCACTTCCTGCTTTTTTTTCTCAGAAATTGTTGTGCATTCATGTCAGGATGAGCTGCAGTGAATGGAGATATGCACTGGGCATCTTACTTGGTAAAGAGAGAAATTGTAAAGAGGAGCATGCCCAGATAATTCCTAACTCTGGCCACAAGGTGTTTTACCTCTGTGTTCCAGAACTGAAGTGTCAAGCCTTGGAAAATTTGTATTGAAGTTTTCTGTCAAGGCCCAATTACATCTATCATCTCAATTTTCTATCAGAGGGAACCTGAGCACAGGGAGGGGCAAATCCCTTCTCATGTTACTCAAAGGTGGATCTTGACCTCTCTGAGGTGGCCTTGCTGGAGCCTCAGGAATATTTTCTGTGAAGTCTGTGTCATTCTGGCTCGAAGAAGCAGGGTGAGGGGGAAATAAGAGAAACCATGCAATCAGAATAAGACACATGTAATGTGTAAGGACTATTTTTACTCAGATCAAAGTCTTTCTTAAATTTCAGGGATATTTTGTGAACTGACTGTAGACCAATATCTTATCTTTGATTCTGACTGCATGAACTATTCCTGTGGCAGGTCGGTACATTTGTGCTCTTCACACTGACATTAGACGCAAAGAGATCCTGCAAAGTTCTTTCACTCCCATCCTAAAACGAGGCTATTGTTGGGGTACTGTCCAACAGTCGGTGACACATTTTGACTCTTTGCGCAAATCTGTGAATCCAATTATTTGGGGGTGGGGTTGGTCAACATTTTAACAATTACCGGTAGCCTGGTTCTTCTCCCATTCATCACACATGTACACAACTGCACCATTTTGTGTGTGAAAATCCGGCTTAAAATTATCTCTCTCTCTGAATTGGGTGTTTTGGCTAAAGTTGCCTCCAGCTGAGATGACAGGTTTAGTTTTCCTCAGAACCACCCCAGCCTTCTATTAAAAGACCTTTTGGAGTTCTGCAGCGACAGTCGTAGGTCTAGGGAGACTCACAAGAAGGTAATTCTACTTGCTGGCTCATTTGTAATATTGAGAGAGGAAGAAAAATTGCGGCAAGTGATGCTTCTCTGATTCATTAATAGAATGACTATAAGATAATGAGAACATCTGCTTAACTGCTGTGACGTGTGAGTTAGGATGCGAATAGTGCTTAAAGAAAGCTTCTGCACTGAATAGCTTTTCACTGACAGATGTCTTCAATCACTAGTGACTGAGATTATTTAACAGAGCAATTGGCTGAGACAAAATTGCCAAAATATTGGGAAGAGCTGGTAAACTGATCAGAGTTCAGCAAACCCTTAACAGACTAACTCAACAATTACACTTAACAAACAAAAGAAAATATGTAGGAGCTAAGTACCTGACCATTTTATTTGCTTTTAGTCACGTTGTATGAATCAAAAACACTAGAGATTCTGGGGATGCTGGAAATCCAAAGTAATATACACAAAATGCAGAATTGATGGAGAGGAATAAACAGTTGATGTTTCGGGCCGAGATCTTTCATCAAGACTTCGTCGGTCCGAAATATCAATGGTTGATTCCTCTCCGTAGATGCCGCCTGACCTGCTGAGTTCCTCCAGCATTTTGTAAGAACCAATCTTATATTTGTCAACTGGTCCTCCTGCTTTGCAAGCTTGAGCCTGGAACCACAAAGTATTGATGAGTTGAATTGCTCCTGTCCTACACTGCAGTTTGAAAAAGATATTCTTGCTGCTTTTTCTGTTGTGTTCAGAACAACTTCCAGACCTCTTTTTTTTACACTTTTTCTGCTGATGACGGTATTCCTTGCTACCTCAAGATGGTGGGCTTGCTGGTGAAAGGGTAATGGCGCTAAGGAGGAGATTCCAAGATTTTGACTGAATTTTGAGGGAAGGTCACCAATCTGAGACAGTAACTTTGTTTCCCTCTCCACAGGTATCCCCTGGTGCACTGACAATTTGCAGCACCTTCATTTTTGTTTTTCTACCATCATTTAACTCGTGACGGTAAAAGGTACACCGCTTTCTCAGTGGTAAAAGACCAAATACGGACTTTTGTGGTCAGAGTCCCACATTGTCAGGCAAATGTGAGCAACTCAGCTCAGCCAGTTAATACTCCTTAATCATAATTCTACTTGGCTGTAGCCAGGTGTTGTCAAGATATATAGCCCTTGCAGTATTTGTCTTGTCAAAAGGCATAACCACTGCATGTACTTTGATGACATGAGCAAATTTGTACCTTAATACCTTTTAACAAATCATTAGTAAAAATGGTGAAAATCCCTGTTTCAAATCTGTGCAAGTTTCCACTAGTGGCCAGTCGCATGGAGAGCTGCTACTATTAATAATATCCTCTGGCTAGGTGAATGGAACCAGGTTGAAATTCCCCAATAGCCCTCACTCTGTATGGGTAATCATTCATTATAAACATTCTGCAAAAGATACAAGATACACTCAGTGGCCTGTTTATTAGGTAGAGGAAGTATCTAATAAAGCGGCCACTGAGTGGATGTTTGTGGTCTTCTGTTGCTGTTCCAGGTTTGATGAGTTATGCAGTCAAAAATGCTCTCTACACACCGCTGTTGTAACATGTGTTTATTTGAGTTACTGTCACCTGTCTGGCCATTCTCCTCTGACCTCTCTTGGTTCTGCCCAAAGAACTGCCGCTCACTGGATGTGTTTTTTTTTGGCACTATTCTCTGTAAACTCTAGAGTCTGCTGTGCTTGAAAATCCCAGGATATTGGCAGCGTCTGAGATACTCAAACCACCCTATCTGGCACCAGCAATCATTCCATGGTCAAGTCACTTAGATCATATTTCTACCCCAGTCTGATGTTTGGCCTGAACAACAACTGAACCTCGTGACAGTGTCTGCATGATTTTATGCATTGATTTTCTGCTACATGATTAGCTGATTAGATATTTGCATTAATAAGCAGGTGAGCAGGTGTACCCAATAAAGCAGCCAGTGGGTGTATAACTGAACAACTCCCAGAGTTACTTGATCTGGATTTTCTATCCTACACAGGAGCAGCACAGGCACTCATTCCAATACCTGTTTTGCTTGTCTGCAAGACAGTGAAGTCCAGACCTGAAACAAACCCGAGCCCAGTCTTCTGTTTTGTTTATGAGAGGGTTAACATTGCCAGTGTTAACCAAGGCAATAGGGAAGCTCTTATATAAAAAAAAAATCTTCTGACCAAATCCTGTGTTCTGATTTACTGTTGGAAGGATTTCAATGTTAGCGAGATTGTCAAAATGAAAAATGCCTTTGGAAATTCACATTTGTACCACTGTTGCCTCTGTCAGAAATGGAAGTTAACATTGTCACATCCTTATAGTGTGAAAGGATAGAGTGCCTTTTTATTTTAAGTGTTTTGATATTGGATGTCGTGGCAAAGAGGTGAATGAAGGTTGTAAAATGTAGCATTCAATAATGTTTCTGATTAAATCCTTTAGACCTATATATGCTTAAGAATTGAAAATATGAACTTTTTAGTCATTAAATGAACAGCTTGTCAAAATTGATTGTAAGTAGTATTTTGATTAGGAGTGAGTCAATAACGAATGAGATGATACGTTGTGTATATGTATGAAGGGGCAGATCAATTCAACACAACCTGCTTGGGCTTGATACCAGCTAAAGATCTGATATAGATCTGTCTTTTTGTTCATAATAATAAACTACGTAGTTAGCCGGGTATATTGAAAACAAATGGAATAAAACTCAAAACAAAAATATTTAGCATTTTTCAAAGTTGATTTAGAAATGGCCTTGAAATCTATTAGGGCCAATAATGTATTCCTGATCCCATCCGAGTGTAACCTTAGAGCTCAGTACAGGGCATAATTAAGCCATCTAAAGGTGATGATCTGAATCTGTGTTCCTGCAATATTGTGATAAGGCATGGACAGCACTGATGTAATCTCACCATAATCTTGTAGAGCTAACTGACAGATGAGCAAAGACATAGATAGTTCTTCTAGTCATATTGTCCTTGACAATTCAAACTTCTTATACTTAGTTTGGATTTAAGATACTGCTCCAGTCCTCGAATGATTAACTTGCTCAGATTAGCTTTCGTTGTTTGCTGTGTAGCAGGTTTCAGCATGTAGACGATTGTGGTGAAGCTAATGAAGATGAACTAGTAAAGTTTTGCTCAGTGAGAAGTGGCCTCAGTGGGCTTTTGACAGAAGCTGAAGGAAGAAGCAATTAGCTTCCCAGCTTGCAGTGCTTCTGTCTGCCTGACCTTCTACAGCAGCATCGCACTATAGAACAATAATGCCTGAGGTGGGAAGGTCATAAAACCAGAACTCTTAAAGAACGTTATGTCTTTGATTACAGCAAATATTTCTAACAAGGAAAGGGCATACCAAAAGTAAAATAAGCCATTCAACCCTGGGATGGGTGTGGAGGGAGACATTTATTTCTGGTTTTGTCAGACTCTGAAAGAGGATGGCATTTTTGTAAAATTATGATTCTGATAAGGTAAGCTTGTATTCTTACACATATATCTGCCTTTTGTTAAGTGCATTTCTTGTTCCTTTGTTGAGATGGTTAAACCGTGCAATCAATCTCCTGAGGTAAAACTAGCATGCTGTTCCCTTCTCTGTTGTATGAATAGACCTGCAGTTATATCTATGATATTTATACATGTACATGCAGTGGCCACTTTATTAGGTACACCTATACACCAGCAAGTTATATAAACATCTAATCAGTCAATCATGTGGCAATGCATAAAAGCACACAGACATGGTCTAGAGGTTCAGTTGTTTTTCAGACTAAATATCAGAATGGAGAAGCAATGTGATCTAAGTGACTTTGACCATAGAATGATTGTTTCAGGAACTGCTGATCACCTCAGATTTTCACACACAACAGTCTCAAGAGATGACAGAGAATGGTATGATAAAAAAGCATCCAGTGAGTGGCAGTTCTGTGGACAAAAATGCCTTGTTAATGAGAGGGGTCAGAGGAGAATGGCCGAACAGGTTCAAGCTGACAGGAAGGTGACAGTAACTCAAATAACCACATGTTACAACAGTGGTGTATAAAGAGCATTTTTGAATGCATAACTCATCAAACCTGGAACAGCAACAGAAGACCACAGACATCCACTCAGTGGCCGCTTTATTAGGTATAGGAGGCACCTAATAAAGTGGCTACTTAGTGTATGTACAATATATATATATCTCACTCAAAATCTAATTGAAGTTAAATTTAAAGGTCATCAAGTCCAGAATTTCTTATGGTCATGCCATATTCATTTAAGTTTTTTTTAACCCTAAAGTACTGAAGCTTAAAAAGTGTTTTACAGCAAACAAAATCCAAGGCAAAACGTTGTGAATTGTTTATGCTATTTTGTTCATATACTGGAGGTAGGCAGCAGTTGTCACACAAATTAGACCTTCTCACTTTTATTTGCTGATCCATGTATTCTTGAAGAAGTTGATGACAGTTTGACTTACTGCAATGTAATGAGGCAGAGGACGAAGGCTTTAGACTAGAGACTGTTTATTACAGTGAATGATTTCAGAAGCTGTCAGAATTGCAGCTAAATAAAGAATGCTTCTTACAATGAAGTAAAGTGCAAAATGAATTTAATTATTTTGTAATATATGCATAAAATAAACAAGATATTTAAGACTTGTCGCTCCACAGTGCAGGGATTAAAATGAAAAGCATGCCACCATGGAACTTCCTGCCAGTGAAAACTGATCCTCGGGGAATTAATTTAATACTTAAAATGAATACCAGGCTCTTCATTGTTTATTTGGCAAGCAGAACTCTCCCTGCGGTCCCGAAAGGAGATAATCTTTCAGTGTGAACTGACTGCCTGACCATTTTCCTTCCACCTGTAAAAACACTCATTGCACAGTTTCAGCAACAATAACGGGAACAACTTGAATTTATGTGGCCCGGTTACAAACCTGTCAGTGAACTAGAAGGAGATCCAAAAGCTTGGTGCAAAAAGTAAGCTTTGAGAAACATGTTAAAGAAAGAAAGAGAATTAGGGAGGTTTAGTAAGGAGATGTGACAGAGCTTAGGGCCTTGCAACTGAACGGGGTGTAGAAAAGAAGCATTTACATTCAGAGAAGATCAGGAGGACTAACTTGGAGGAATGCAGTCTTCTCAGTAGGGCTGGAGATAATTCCAATGACAGGAAGAGGCAAACCGATGGGGGGTTTAAAACCTTGAGGGAAAAAAAAACACATTGTAATTAAAGCAACATGCCCAAAATGCTGGAGGAACTTAAAGGTCAAGCAGCATCTATGGAAATGAATAAACAGTTGACACTTTGGGCTGAGACCCTTCTTCAGGACTGGAGAAGAAGAGGGAAGACACCAGAATGGAAAGGTGGAGGGAGGGGAAAGAAGGACAGCTAGAAGATTTCAGGTGAAGCTGAGTGGGTGGGAAAGATAAGGGGCTGGATAGGAAGGAATCGGATGGGAGAGGAGAGTGGAACATAGATGAAAGGGAAGGAGGAGGGGACCCAGGGAGAGGTGATAGGCCGGTGAAAAGAGGTAAGAGGCCAGAATGGGGAATAGAAGACGAGGGTTGGGTAATTAAAGCTTTGATTAACTTGGACCAAAAGCGCTCAGGAATGATGGAGCCAAGTAGTAAAGTCTTGGATGATCTTAATGATGACAGAGGATAGAATGAGGAAACCTACACAGGGCTATCTTGAAATAACAAAGAGGTAAGACAAACATGGATTAGGGTTTCAGGGCTGATGAACTGAAGCAGGGACTGAGATGAGAAAGACTATGGAGGTGGAATTATGCACACAGAAAAGTGGTTTATATCTTATCTTGGGGTCATATAAGACTCCAAGGTTACAAATAACCTGGTCACTTTCAGATTTCCACACAAGAAAATGTAAAACTCGGGCATTGAGAATGTTACTTTGTGTTTGTGAAAATTGGTGTCATGTGTTAAGATGATCTTGCCCAGGAGAGCACGTTGATGAGAAATATAGGTACCGTACTTAAGGGTATATCTATAAACAAGAAGTGACCCTACAGCTGACAGTGTGGAAACAGGCAGTAAAAACAGTGCCCATGGTTCTCTTGCCAGAATTCGAAAGATAAGAACGAGGTGATGAATTTCCACTCAGCCGGATGGCAGTATGGAAGGAGACAACATTTTTAAAATTATATATCAAGTCATTTTCACAGTCGGTGGCTGATTATAGTTCTCATTAAAAACAGACTATTTATTGCAACAGATCTGTTGCGTTCACCATTTCTGCATTTGCTCTTTAAACTGAATCAGCTTGCTTCTGAGGGAGTGATGGTGTCATGATAAGTGATGCTTCATTATGAAAGAGTTGCATTGTGGTGGTAACTGTATTTTTTCACCCTTGACAACTGTGGAATAACCCAGTTGAATTGTACAATGCAGAGTTTTCTTCAGGAACTGAAGACAAATCATTCTTGCTTGTCATGAGCAGGGCAGTGCAGCTGACAGTATCCAGGTAATTTGCACCAGGTTATGTGATGACAGCCGGATACCCAGGGTATTTGTCAAACATATGCAATTGTCTTGTTAGTTCTTTATTAGGTTAAAAAAATAGAATTCATTGCCTGTATGTTAGTTGAAACCAAAATATCTCTCTCAGGTTGATGCTATCCATGTCGTTAGGCCACCAACCCTTGGAGGTGTGGTTATCTTTCTGCTGAGGTGCACTAGAATGTACTGCTGATGGTACTGAATTTAGTTGCATTACTGATCTGCTTTTTTGTCAAATGCAAAATTGATAATGGATGGACTCTGTGTATTGATTTCCTCGTGGGTCAAGTTCTAGTCTGAAATGCAAGGAAAATTGGCTTAGACTTGATAGCCTGAAGGGCCAGTTTCTCTGCTGGATTCTTAATGGCTATGAGAAATGCCATTTGTCTTTTCGCTGAACCTTCCACCAGAACTCTGACCTCCTCAATAGGCCACCTGTATATGTTGGGTTGCAAAGTCGAAAAGCCTAAGTACATTGATATTTGAGTATCATGTCCCTACAGACACAAGGAGTAGTAAGTAGTTTGGAGATAGTAAGAGGAACCCATGTGTGTTGTCAATATTCAAGATTCATTTATCACCAAAGAATGTCTAAATTATGCAGCCATGAGATTTGCCTGCTCACAGGTAGCCACACAGCAGAAAACGTGATAGAACTCAATTTAAAGAAAAAAAAGAATAAAAAAATAAAAAATAAAATACCAACACTCGATGCACAAGAGAAAGAAAAAAAATGCAAATCATGCAAACAACTAAAGCGAACACCAACATTTATTTGAACCAAAATTGAGACTGCAGATCTAAATCCCGGAGTAGGCCCAAAGCTTCTTTGATTTGAAAAGTAATCTAAGTGGAGATTCTTCGTACATGTCCTTTCCAACTTATGAGCGTTCAACTTGTATAGAGCTGGCACATGCGAACAAGCGTTTGTAAGACTGGCGTGATTGGATTTGCAGGCATTGAAAAGAAACAGTTCGTTGTGTGAACTTGGAAGGGTAACACTTCTGAACGATCTTCCCCACAAACTACTTGGGACAAACTCTTGAAGATTGTGTAGGGTTGTGAGTTACACCTCTGTGAGATCTGAGTTTATATTTAGTGTAAGAATATAAGTGTCCTCTTTACAAACTAAGATTTTTGCTTTTTCTTTTGGATCATGGAACAGCAACAAAAAAACAACCAGTAATTTAGCAGGCATTAGCCTAGAATTTTAAAGTCAAAGTGAATTTATTATCAAAATCCATCATTTTCTTGCACGAATTTACCGGAAAGTAAAGAAGTACAACAGAGTTCATGAGAAACCATACAAAGACTGACAAACAGCCTGTGTACAAAAGAAGACAAGTTGTGCAAATATGTACATACAGAGAACATGAGTTGTGGAGTCATTGGGATGTGAGTGAAGTTATCCACACTGGGTTCAGGAGCCTGATAACTGGTGGGTGTGATGCTCAGGGCTCTTGTACCATTGATGAAAAGGGTGCATGGCCTAGATGGTGCGGATCGCTGATAGATGCTGCTTTCTTATGGTAGCACTCCTTGAAGATGTGCTCCATGGTGGGGAGGGTCTTGCCTGTGTTGGACTGAGCTCTATTCACCACTTTCTGCAGACTTTTCCTGTTTTTGGGGTATTGGTGTTTCCATGCCAGACTTTGGATGACATGCTGAATCTATGCAAAAACCCCTAAGAAAGTAGAGGAGCTGTTGTGCCTTCTTAGTGATGACATTTATGTGCTGTTCCCTGGACAGAGCCTCCGATATTATAACACCAAGGAACTTAAAGTTACTTATAAAGAATTTTATTTTAGAATGACAGAATGTGACCTGGGAATTTTCCAGCATATTTTCGATAAGCTTAAAAAAGCTAGAAGTTCTGAACATACCAGAAAATGGGATTTACTCTGTCTCCATCTTGTGCAATACTTTGCTTGGGAGTGCTTGAAGTTGGAACTGTTGGCACTTAAATTATGTTTGTCACAAACTCACAAATTATGTGAGTACCAAGCTCACAAAGGAAAACTGTAAAAAGCAACTTTGAGAATATTTCTCTATGACCATTGTGCTTTTAAAGTATATTTTATACCAGTGTGGATATTACAGGGTTCCAGAAGATCTCATAGTTTCATCGATGATCTTCTTCCCATCATAAGGTCATAATGAAATATTCATTCATTGAATTTTGCGTAATGTTCATTTCCACTTGCAACTCCCAGAATATATTATATAGAAGATAGTAATTATGCCATAAAAGGCTGTGGCAGTTTGCAATATTTTTGAGCCTAAGCTCCTACCCCTGGCACATGCATTGTCACAGGCACCACCACCACCAGCCTTGAGGTCATCTGATTTACCAGAAACTCAAATAGACCAACCACACACTGGGAGGCTTCAGTGCTGGGTGAATGAATCATCTGCTGGTACTCCATAACCTTTGTCTCTACTCAAGCTTCAAGTTGTGAGTATGAAGAAAAATTCTTCACTTGCCTGAATGGGTGCAGCTCGCACACATTCAAGAATTACGACACAGATCAGGACAAGTGGAATGAAAGATGGGCAGTCAGTAATGTACAATAGTTAAAGAGAATCGGATTGACTACCACCTCGGCAGATTCCCAGAAGTGAAAACCAAGATGATGGTTTTAGGGAGCATGGTGAAGCATAAAAATTGCATATCATCTTAACAAGGGAGAAATAGGCTGAATATAAAATACACAGAGATTCAAAGATTGAAAAAGGATATAAGAGGACTGTGCGGATACTGATACAAAAGTGTATGCCAAGAATTTCTATTGGCATATTAATATGTGTTGTCATGGTAACAGTGTGGCTGATTAGTGAAAAGTGATCTATCTGTTGTTAGCAAGAGAAGTTAAAGGGTAGGTCAAAGAGAAAGGCTGACAACATTGACAAAATATGCAGCAAGTAGGAGGACTGAGAACTTCTTCACAATTCAACAAAAGAGGTGCAAAACAATGGGAAGGAAAGGGAAAGCTGAATATGAGCACAGTCTACAGGAAACCTAAAAGCTTTAAAAGGGAAAAGATTAGAGCAAGTCAATATGGGTCCTTTGTGGACTGAGATCAGGGAAGCTATTTTGGGAATAAGGAAACTACAGAGAAATTAGATCTGTGTATTTTAGGTGCCTTCATGGAAGAGACGCAGCAAACGTTTAGACGTAGTGGACAGAATGATAATAGGGTTGGGCAAAGTCGACAAGGACTTGTAAACTGAATTAAATTAACACACCAAATGAAAACTGCAGAAATTAATGGTCCTCATGATCTGATGACTTGTATCCATATGTACATTAAATAGTTAAATTAAAAATAGTGCAAAAACAGAAATAATAAAAAAGTGCAATGTAGTCTAGTGTTTTGTACTTGTCATTTTTAAGCAAATCTGCTAAAGTTTTTTTTAGGATTGTAACTAGCAAAATAAGGAAGTGGTCCTGGAGGATTGGACTTCCAGAAAGAATTTGATCAGCTGTCACTCAAAAAATTATTGAATACATTTTGAACACAGTACTGAATGTAATAAATTGGAAGCTATGTTAATGGGAGAAATCGGACGTCTGAATGGTTAATTTTTGGGTCGGGAGCCTGTGCCTGGTGTGACTCTGCAAGAAATGGAGTGGGGGGCCTATTTATTCACAATATACATCGGAGCTTTGCATGAGGGGCCATGTGTAATTTATTCAAATTTGCTGATGATACCAAGATAGCTGGCAGCCTGGTAGTCTTTGGGGGGGGGGGGTGGGGGGGAGAGACTAAGTGAATCAGTGAGGGCTTGCAGGTGGATATAATGTGGGAAAATGTGAGGTAATTTTCTTTGGCAGAGAATTAGAAACATGAGAGTATTTTTTTAATTGTTAAGAGATTGAATGGTACTGATGCTCAAAGGGATCTGGGTGTCCTTGTACATAAATCAATAAAAAGTAACGTTCAGGTATAGAAAGCAATTAGGAAAGCAAATGGGATATTTGTCTTTATTACAAAAGAATATGTGCAAAATTAAAGACATATTACTTCAATGATATGGGCTGTGGCATCTGGAATATTGTGTATGGGTCTGGACTTCTGACCTAAGGAAAGATTAATGCAGTACAACAGAGCTTCAATAAATTGATTCCTGGGAGAGGGCTTGTCCTCTGGAGAGAGATGAAGCACACTGAGTATTTTACTCACTGGAGTTTAAGAGAATGAGAAGTGATCTGATTGAAGCATACATTTTTTTAATAGGGCTTGAGAGCTTAGCTACAGGAATAATGTTGACCATGGTTAAGCTGTTTAGAAATTGGAAGTAGGGGGTAAGGAGGGGTACATTTTCAAGATGGGGTGGGATGACTGAAATGACTACTGAGATGAGAAGAAATTTCCTTGCCCAAAGGATAATGACATTTTCTACCCAAGGTAACCTTGGATGCTCAGTCACAGTAAAATGAAGCTTTCGTTTAGCATTCCTAATTACATAGTATATTTGTATATTCTGCTGCCGTAGCACATCCACTTCAAAGTTGTGCATTCAGAGATGCTCTTCTGCATACCACTGTTGTAACGTGTGGTTATTTGAGTCACTGTTGCCTTGCGGTCAGCTTGATGTAGTCTGGCCGTTCTCCTCTGACCTCTCTTGTTAACAAGGCGTTTTCGCCCACAGAATTGCTGCTCACTGATGTTTTTTGTTTCCTGTAAACCTTAAGTGGCTGTTGTGTGATAAAATCCCAGGGGATCAGCAGATTTTGGGATACTCAAACCACCCCATCTGGCACCAACAATCATTCCAAGGCCAAAGGGTCAAAGTCACTTAGATTGCATCTCTTCCCCCATTCTGATGTTTGGCCTGAAAAACAACTGAACCTTGTGACTATGTCTGCATGCTTTGATGCAGTGAGGTGCTGCCACATTGGCTGATAGGCAAGTGCACCTAATAAAGTGACCACTGAATGTATATCCCTTAGCTTCCTTTTGTCCTCTTCACAACTTGCTTTCCCACCTAGTTTGATTGATGAATGGCTACTTCATTTGCTGTTCTATCAAGTTACTCAGTTAATGGGTTGTTTTAATGTAATACAGCAAAGCATTTGCACGTGTCCATTGGGAAACTGAATTGAATTAACATTTTGTTTCTTTTTCGTTGCTTTCTAAGAAATTATAATTATTAATTCCATTCTCCTTACCATCATTTGTCCTCATATAATGATTCAAAAAATATTCAATGGAGATAAATGCAATGTTCACATAGTTAAGCTTCAGTAGGGTAGAACTCAAGAATCTGTTAAAATTCTTTCAAATAATAAATTTTTTTTAAAAAGTATAGATTACTCATTGATGCAGTTTGCCTAAATGTAGGCTGATATTATATTGGAGTTAAGCATTTTTTTAAGAAAAGCCCAATAAAGGGCAGGTTGCACAATGCCATCAAGAGTTAAGTTACGCCCATATGCTATAAACATTGGCCTCCATAAAAAAATAAAAATGAGTAATAAGGTCCTGTTTGCTGCGGCAGAGAGTGTACGGATAGGAAGAGTATCAGACTACTTATCTGCGTGCTCTTTTCCTTTCCTCAGCAGGCAATCACTTAGTTCACTGCCATGATAGTATTTGTTTATTGTGCAATGTAAGGAGACTTTAAACATTAGAGCCAAGCTACTAAAATATTGTTAATTAATTAGTTTGCCACATTATTTTGTTAGGAACCATGAGACACCAAGCATCTGCATTTGTCTGTAAAATATACTCTACCAAGCGCTTTATTTTCCGTTCGTCATAAAAAAAACGGCCAAAGTATAGTCCTTGGTCCTGTCAAACGACTCAACCTGGCGTGTTGTCATCTCAAGGCTGATAGAGGAGGCTCTTGTGATATCCATGTTAAATATCAGCTTCACTTTACACTATGCAGGGTTACTTTGCAAAAGTGATATGACAAGACCTGGGGGAGTTCCTTTTGTTATTGAGAGTTGCTTGTTACTGAGAGAAGACTGTTCAATGTTGGGGCTCAGCTGAACTGACAGAATATTAATTAGGGCAACGGCACAAGTGGGGCCAGATGTTTGGTGTGCCAACAGATCATATGTAGATGTTTTCTAATTTTTTAGGACTGGCCAACTGTAATTTGCTTATAAGTATCTGACTGCTGTTATGATAGGAACGCTGTATTTCAAAAGCGCTCCAGAAATTCAGAAAGAGATTTGACTCCTGACAGATGAAGTGTCATTTATAACTACCTTCACCTGATTTTTGTAGTGGTTCTACCTATTTCCGTTTTCTTGGCCTCCGCTGCACAGGGTCACAAAAAGGTTATAGATTCAGCCAGTTCCATCATAGGCACAGTTCTCCCCACTGTTGGGGACATCTTCAAGAGGTGGTGTCTTCAGAAGGTGGCATCCATCAAAAAGACCCTCACCCACTGGGACATGTGCTCTTCACATTTCTATCATTTGTTTTGTAATGGAGGGAGGTGAAGAACATAAGGAGCAGAGTGATGCTTAACTAAAACTGAGATATCGAGCTAATGAAGGTGCAACACAAGACTGCATTCTAAGCCAAAACAACAAACAGTAAAAATCTGTTCTGTGTAGATGTGCTGAACGGTGGGGAGGTCTTTACTTGTGACAGACTGGGCTGTATCCATTACTTTTTGTAGAATTCTCTGTTCAGGGCCATTGGTGTTTCATACCAGGCCATGATGCATTCAGTCAATATACGCTCCACCACACATCTACAGAAGTTTGTCAGTTTCAGATGTCATGCCAAATCTTTGCAAGCTTCTAAGGAAGTAGAAGTACTGCTGTGCTTTCTTCGTAAATCCAGGGCCCTGGGCAGATCCTCTGACATGATAACACTGAGGAATTTAAAGTTGTTGCCCCTCTCCACCTCTGATTTCCCAATAAGGACTGGCTGATAGACTTCCAGATTCCTCCTCAAGCTATTCCAGAAAAGTTCCAACACTTGACATCTACCTAAAAATACTATTTTTGCATTCTCTTGACAGTATGTTCATGTCATTGATAAGGCCAACATTTATTTCCTGATCTCCAGTGCCCTTAAAAAAGTAGTGGTGACCAGCCTTCTGAATAAGAGCAGCCCTTCTGGTGAGGGTATATTGTCCAAGCACGTGCTATCAGGGAACGCAGAGGAAACCAATTCAAGCCAAATACTGTTCGTTAATTCAGCCCTCATTCATCTACAAAAAGGTGGATGGTGTCAATGATCTGCTGCCAGCTGATAGTTAATTATAGGGTGCTCAGCACTGTTTAATTTTGTGTTTCGCAAGGACTACTTGACTCTTAACTGCATTACAACCTTGATGTCTGTAACTATGGGCAAAGTGGTAGGTTTCACTGAAGACCTGGGTGACACTGTTGGCATGGAGAAATTGTAGGAAAGTAGAAATCAATGAGAATAGAGGAAAACCTTGCCCCTCCTTTTTTTGCAGGGGCGTTAGCTAAATGAAGATCATTCTGATTGTTGGACACTAGTCACCTCTGCCCAGAAGTCCTTTAAGTGTCCAGTGCCCAAGCACCTTCACCTATTTCTTCAGGGACCTTCCCTCTACCAAAAGTCAGACACCGACACATTACAGTCAAGCTCCATTTACAAATTTGCCAAAACTGAAGCAGCCTGTGCCCTTTGCTACAAGCTACAAGATCTCAACAGCATGAGTGGCAAGTAACATCCACACCACCCAAGTGCCAGGCAGTCTCCCGTATTCTGACTTGCCAATGTCTTTCACCACCTCCATGTTAGATGTACGACAGCATGCTCTCTACTTTTTTTTTTGAATGATTGCAGCCTCAACAGCATTCG
Organism: Hemitrygon akajei; assembly: GCF_048418815.1. Taxonomy (NCBI): domain Eukaryota; kingdom Metazoa; phylum Chordata; class Chondrichthyes; order Myliobatiformes; family Dasyatidae; genus Hemitrygon; species Hemitrygon akajei. Next base: position 20,612,882 of record NC_133125.1, on the reverse strand, counting down.
AGGAGCTGGACACTCTCCAGGGCAAAGCAGCCTGCTTCATTGGCAGCTAATCTACCACCCTGAAAATCCACTCGCTTCACTTCTTTGGCTGCAGGACATACCATCTGCAAAGGGCACTGCCATCGCTCAGCAAGGCTTTTCTGACATCTCCCAAACCTCTGACCGCTGTCGTCTTCTCATGAGGTTTTATGGCAGTTGCCAAACAGCTTGAAGGTGCATCACTGCCACCTTCTGAACTGGAGTGTGGGTCGGGATATCTAAATCCTATATATTTATATTTTGTGTGGAAAAAAAGGGGCCTGTATTCTTAAGGAACTGCATTACTCTGAATGCTCTCTCTCAGAGAGACAGGCAAGCGGGAACATGAGGACATCACCAATCAGGCACACTCTTAAGTCAAAGTCAAAGTAAATTTATCGACTAAGTATGTATATGTTATCATATACTACCTTGAGATTCATTTCTTCCAGTCACTTACAGGAAAATAGAGGCTTAAAATAGAATTTATGAAACACTCTGCATAAACAAAGATTGACAAACAATCAATATGTGAAAGACAAATTGCACAAATAAAAAAATACTCTTGAGAACATTGGTTGTAGATTCGTGAGATGCAGAGTCCTTGAAAGTGGGTTTGTGGGTTGTGGGATCAGTTCAGAGTTGTGGTGAGTGAAGGCATCCGCACTAGTTCAGGAGCCTGGTGGTTGAAGGGTAAGTTATAAACCTTTGAAAGTACTTACATTGTCACTAGTTCAGAATCCTCGAACCTGTGTGTGGTTACTTTGAGCGCTTGTTTAATAACTGCCACCTTCTCAAGGGAGGATTGGCGTAGGCATTCCTTGCTGGCATTGCCAAGAATGCCCATGTCTGATGGATGAATAAAAAACCTCTAACAACTTTCTATAACTGAATATTAATGCTGTTGCATCATATTTTCTGAGGTCTGGTGACTCATTCCTAAACAGGTAAGGGCAGCCGAGGCAACAAATCATTATGATCTAGACACTATGTGATCATTGTTTTTTCAAGTAGGGAAATGAAGCTCTAATTAGTAAGAAAATGCTGCCGGATTTACTGCTACTGAGTTTGAAAATCATGGCTTCTCACCCGAATTACTATGAGAGCTACTTCCTTGCACTTGCTCTTGAGTAATAGTTTCACTAACTTTCACTAGCTTTTAGTGTGGACGTTTTTCATGATAAATGTGCTTACTCACATCCTCATGATCATCCTTTTAACATGTAGCTCAAAATGTGCTGTTCTAGGAATCACCATCAATTAATTTCTAACGATCGAAACAAATGTGTTAATGTCAAGGAAAGAATTGTTATCTATTTTTATTTATTTGTATTTAGAGATACAGCGCGGAACAGGCCATTCTGGCCCTTCGAGTCACACTGCCCAGCAATCCTCTGATTTAACCCTACTGTGCCACCCTAGTTTTAAGGAAATAATTTTTCAGACCAGATAATAAAGCTGTGTAAATTTCTGTAGAGCAAAATAAAAGCCACCCACTCACAGATGAGTATGAAAGAAGAGGGTGAAGTGTGTGTGAATATCCAGTAAACAACAATTTATGCTGATAAAATGGTAATGAGATTAGCTCAGTTAAATCAAAAATGGCAACGGTGGTGAAAATCAGGTATTATTTTTACGTTCTTTGGCGAATTGCATATTTGAACCTCCTCAACCCACCTTATCGTTAAAAAAAAGTCGAGTTTGTTTTCTTTGGTAATGGAGAGCAGTCACTTTGCTTGTAAGCATGAACTTCTGGCTTGCATGGCTGTTATTGTTGAGACCTTTATGGAGTGTTAGTCACAGCGTTTTTCTGCTAAACAGATGGCAGTTATGTTTATTCAGCAGGGCAAAGGCTGAAATAAAATGATTCACAGGCAGATTGATTGTGCACTTAATACTGCCTGTTTGTAGGAATTGAACAAAAAAATTATGGCTCATAATTATATTTTTATTCCAGTGTAACAGGAATCCAATCTAAACATGTCTGCTGAGAAACAAACGTAACCTGATTAGCTTTACTGTTGGGAAGTATCACATTCCAAGGGGATTGCATTTAGTCTCCTTGGCTTGAGGAAATCCATCACATTCATTATTCCAAGGGAAAAAAAAAGTAGATTACGTCCGATCCATTTATGGTGTTAGTCATGGTACAGTGGCACAGTGCATCTGAGAGGGAGAGAGAAGGTTGTGGGTTCATGTTGCTTTCCAGAGATTTGAGCACTAGACTCTAAATTGACACTTGCCAGACAAGAATATTCCAATGATACATTAAAATGAGGCCTGGTTGTTCTCTCAGTTGGTGCAAGTATTCCCTCAGCTCTACTTCAAAGGAGAGCAGGGAGTTAACTTTAGTGAGCTGGCCAGCCAATGTTTATCTCAACCAATGACTATCATGAGTCCTTCTGCTCATTTCAAGTGCTCTCTGTGGGAGCTTGCTGCAGTTAAAGTTGTCGACAATGTTATCTGAGTTAAAACTGCGGTGGAACTTCAGAAGCATTTCATCAGGTATGAGGTGCTGTGGAATGGTCTGAGGTTGTGAAAACAAATTGTACAAATGCAAGTCTTGAAGTGAATTAAAATATATCACTTCCTTCATCAGTGCTGCCTCCGAATCCTGATTCACCCTTCCAAAAGCATTGTGAATCTCGCTTCATCTGAAGAGCTGCAACCTTTCAGGAAGGTGACTCCCCATCACCTTCTCAAGGGTACTTACGGACTGACAATAAATGCTAGCCTTGACAATGATGTTCACTTTCTGTAAAATGGTTAAATGCTTTAATTTTTTTTAAAAGCTAGGCCTGTTTTAAGTAATAAGCACAAAATGTTGGGGCACTCGGCAGGTCAGGCAGCATCTATAAAGGGGAATGAAGAGTTGACATTTTGGCTCGAACCCTTTATCACGTTTTAAGCATTATGAGAAAATGTCAGTCGTTGATAACTCAAGAGCAAAGCTGATTAATGAAAGTGTAAGAAAATAAGTGTAGCTTCACAGTGCCAGTAATCATGGTTCAATTCCCACTGCTGGCTTTAAGGAGTTTGTACTTTCTCCCTGTGACCTCTTGGGTTTTTCTGCTGCTCCGGTTTAACTCCCACTTTCTCAAAATGTATAAGTTAAGTTTAGTAAGTTGTGGGCACGGTACGTTGGTGCCAGAAACATGGCGACACCTGCAGGTTGCCCTCAGCAAATTTGTGACACAGAATGACGCATTTCACTATGTTTCGAAGTGGCAGATAAAGCTAATCTTCAGTCTTTTACAAGGATTATTATTGATTACTAGTGACTACAACACAACAGCGTCTTTGTCCACTGATTGCATTCGTCTACCTGAGCAAGGTTCAGGTTAAACAAAAGTTCAAAGTTCAAATTAAATTTTATTATCTCAATACATTTATGCCACCATGTACAACCCTGAGATTCATTTTTCTGTGGGCATACTCAGCAAATCTGTGGCATACTAACTATAACAGGATCAATGAAAGATCAACCAGAGTGCAGAAGACAACAAAGTGTGCAAAGGCAAATATAAATAAATAGCAAAAAATAATGAGAGCATGAGATAAAGAGTCCTTGAAGTAAGATCATTGGTTGTGGGAAACATCTCAATGATGGGGTAAGTGAGTGTAGATATCCCCTTTTATTCAAGAGCCAGATGGTTGCTTTGAACCTGGTAGTGTGTGTCTTGAGGCTCTTGTACCTTCTACCTAATGGGAGCAGTGAGGAGAGCATGGCCTTGGGTGGTGGAATCTCTGATGATGGATGCTGCTTTGCTATGACAGCATTTCTTGAAGATGTGCTCAAGGGTTTTACCCATGATGTACTGGGCCGAATGCATTACCTTCTTGTGGGATTTCTGCTCAAAGGCACAGAAGCTTTTATGTTATTGTGTTGAGCTTCCAAGCCTGAATTCTCATCTGATGGTTGCCTGTTCCTAAATCATAATACCATCTGTATCAATCCTTTTGGCAGTTTGGATTGGTTGGCTCCCAACGGCTCACCCCTCTCTCCACCACCTAGAATGATGGTTATTTTACCATGCCTTGTGATTGTGTAATGACTGTTCTGTCATCCAACAACATGAGCTGGGGCATTGTACTGTTGTGTGCCAGGATGTCTCCTGGGTTAAGAAACTCAGGTATTTGAGTTGTCACCTACGAAGTCTAGTTGTAAGAGATGCTTTAAAAGCTCTCAGCTCCTATGCCTGGTCGAGACTAATTTGTTTCCACGAGAGGAGATGAATTTGAGAATTACAGTAGCTTTTGGGTAACAAATATGCTTCACACTGTTTCAACCCATCTGCTTCTTCTAGAATTTAATCACTTTGCATTATAATTCACGTCTCAGACCAAAATGCGTGTATGGCGAGGACAGCAGCTCTGCTCCTTCAGCATCTTGACTATGCTTTTTGAGAGACTTGTTTAAAAAAAGGGGAAAATGCGCTATTTCAAACATGCTCTTTAATACTGTAAGGCATGAATGCATTATAACCTCGACATTGTTTTATCTCTGACACAAATCTCTCACTTGTCTTGCAAGCCGCCACCCTTCAGTTACATTTCCGAAGAATTAATGTTGAATGGGCTTTAACCGTGTCTCACCAGGCTATGTGGATGGTTATTGCAAAGGAACCAGACATTGTGTCTCCATGGGTTACCGACGTGAACAAATATTTGAATGTTGTGTGGGCTGTTAACAGCTACATCCTCATTAAAAGAAAAATGGGGAAAGGATGGTTGAAATGATGTGACTTCCACTTCATTAAATGTCTTGTCCATCAGGCAGAACAAAAGCTTTGATCAAAATTAAATCCCAAGTTGAAATGTCTACCCTTAGCCAGGTATTTCAATGAAGAAAGCTGAGCCTCTTCGTGCTAAGTCCTGCCATTGACAAGGGAATTCAGCAGAGTCCAAGTCTGCAAGCAAATGCATTTAAAATATTGTGAACAATTTGTTCAGAGCCGTTTAGATTTCTATTTGCATGCATTTCAATGCAAAGACGGGTTAAGTGGTAAAATTGATAGGACCGTTCACTAGTACAGAGCTAGCTTTATGCTGCTGGTGTAATAAACCCCAATGGATCATATTATTGCTGGAGATTTGAACTCGTTTTCATGAATATATACTTTTCCTATATTTTTACCCCAGCAAATTGCCCTCCTGCAAGATATGTTTTTTTTCCCAGTTTGCTGTCACTTTTTAAAAATATTTTGTAAGATTATTTTTAAAGCTCTGGTATATCTTGATGTCTTGTACAATTGTGAAAAATCCTATTTCAAGAACTTTGTAATTTTCACAGTAAAAATATTTATAAACTGTAAGAGCATACCAGGAATAGTGACTGCTAAACAGTTCTATGTGTGTGTACAGCTTTATTTTTATGGCAAAACATCTTCATTAAACCAGTATTCCTTAATTTCTGAGTTGTCTTCTGAGCTTTTTAATGTTCTTTGTTGCTAGAGTTAGTATCACATTAGTTGCATGGTTTCAATACTTGCTATACAGTATTTCCTTAAAGTCTTGCCAGATAATTTTACGGATTAACTATTATTTATCGTACAGAAATGTAAAGGCACAGGCCCAGTCCCTAGCCAGTTCTGGGTTAAGCAGATTGAACACAGCCTCAGAATAGAAGGACATCCCTTTGGAACAAACGTGAGGAGGAATTTCTTTAGCCAGATGATAGTGAATGCTGTTCGGAGGTCTGTATATACTGTTGAGAGGCCTGCATATACAGTTACTCCCATCAGAGTCTTTTTTTATTCTTGCAATTTCTTAACTCTGCTTTTTCTCTAACTCTAACTTTATCTTTTTTGGACTGTCTGTGGGATTTTACATTCAATCAATTTTTCCCTGGGGATAACATCACGTAGCTGCAGTAAATGGAAGTAGAATAGTGGAGAGTAAAGTATTACAAGCATAGCTGTTTTGCAGAAACTTCTTCATCATAGCATCATATTTGAAAGGATAGGCAAGGAATAACAGTACTCCGATATCAACCTGTCAATCAGTCAATTCAGCCAGATCTGTATGGTTTACAGACTGCAAATAAATTAGCCAAGGCTTGCTGTTATTGTGGAGTCCAGATGCCTTTGGGCAGAACAGGAGTTCTGCCTTTCAAAAGGATGCACCTCTGACCTCATTGATTTTTTTTTATGCGTGTGGTCAGGATAATTTGCATTTTTTGAGATGGTCTCCTTGGCCTACCCCAAGTCCTTTTGAAAGGGGAGGGGCAGGAGAACAGTTGTGAAAGGCTTTGGAGGCCTGCTGTGCCATTGTGGCTGGCAGCTTCTCCAATGCTATTCAGTGTTTTTAAAATTGATTTTTTTTAAAAAAAAGAAAGGTGCCTATGTGTTCAATTGACTGCCCTGTGAATGATTTCATATGGTTTTTTTTGGCCTTTTCAAATTTGAATAGCCCTTTTGGTACATGTAACACTGGAGTTCAGAGATGGACAGTTAACCCGACTCCTGTCATTGGCGCTGGTGTTACTGACAGGCATTATTTTAATAATTTCCAAATTCTGACAGAGAATCAAATGTTCCAGTCACCTGAAACACAACAAATGTAAAATTCTGCTGTTTGTGGTAGAATGGTAGTGCAGTGGTTAGTGCAATGCTTTACAGCATCAGCTGTAAGATCGTGGTTTGATTCCGGCTGCTGTCTGTGAAGAGTTTGTACATTCTCCCTGTGGCCACGTGGGTTTCCTCTGGGTGTTCTGATTTCCTTCCACATTCCAAAGATGTACTGTTAAGGTTAGTGAGTTGTGTGTATGCTATGTTGGCGCTGGAAGCTTGGCTGTGGGCTGCCCAGTATGATCTTTGTTGATTTGAAGCAAAATGACACATTTCATTGTATGTTTCAATGTACATTTGGGGGAAGGCAGGAGAATGGGTCTGAGAGGGAAAGTAAATCAGCCATGGGCTGAATGGCCTACTGCACTCATATACCTTTTGGGTTTGGGTAAAAAAAAAACTAATCTTTAGTCTTTAAACTGAATGTTTGATCCAAAGGGATTTACCATTATTAGCCGATATCTGGAAAAGAAAATCAAACTGGACGTGCTTGATAAGTGCAAGACTGGGAAGAAATAACATTTTTTTTGCTTCTTTTGGGAGTATTTCTTCCTCATTTTGTGTAAAGTCTGCCAGAATTACTACATGGTGTGTGCAGCTCTTGCAAGATGTTTGAAAGGCTGGGAATTGGGGAGTAGCAGTTTACACCAGCCTGTGAGGTGACTTGCTCTTGATGGGTCGTTGGGAGGAAGCCAATCCTTAGCAGAATCCTACTCTCTGGGTTTACAAGCTGTCAGTGCTATTGACTGTTGTGTCTTGTGACATTTTGCCAAAGCTCTGTCACAAAATCGCGCAATCCGTAAAGGAAAGTGTCAATGGGAAATGTCAATCCTCTACCAAGGTTGCAATCTGGCTTTGACATCAAAGCTGATATGCACCGACCTTGCCAGTAACAATTTGGAGATACAGTGAATTCTTTTCCCAAAAATGAATTTCTTATTAAATAAAAGATTTTTGATTAGAGGGAGACAGAACCTTTGCTGAAAGTTGAGCTACACTGGAGAGTAGTATCAACCAGGCTGGCTTCAGCAACTTGTGGTGAGTTATCTTTTTTAATTGAGCCCAATGTCATTGAATCTCCTCCGTGAGCCAGTTACTGATCAGCCCTCCTTGTGTTTAGAACCTCAGATGGTAACTGGGTTCACACCCATTTGCAATTGTAGCTTGTCAATGAATGATGCTGTCAGATCCCCAGTCCCCAGCAACACGATTGTTTCAACTTGATCATTGTTGCTAATTAATGATTTAGTGAAGCTTGGCATCTGTAAGATTAGGGTCACTTGGAAATAAAATGAAAACTAGACCTAACCAATGCTGCTGTAAACTCTTTCTAGAACCTAGAGGCCTTTTTTTTCCCATACACAGATGACAATAATTTGCTTACTTGTGTTTTACTAATATAGAAATGATATATTTTCGGTGTATTCCCTTTAGCAAGTTGAAGTTCAGATTCAACTTTTATTGTCAACCATAGAAGTTCAGATTTATCAACCATATGTGAACACCCATGAATACAGCCAAACAAAATTGCGTTTCATTGGGGCCAAGGTACAAAATACAGTACCAACAGTCACACACAGCACAAGGCTCATATAGCACATATAAGATATCAGTAAAACACAGTCACACAAAAATAATTATAATCATGTTGGAATACCTTGTGAGGACTAACAGTGACTGGTGTCCATTTTGGTTTTGTGGTTCTGAAACAACCAATGGAACCATGTGGAACTGGCACAGAAACATTGAAGCAGACGGTGAAATGTGTTGTTTGGCATCAATCGCCTACACAGTCTGAGAAGGCGGTGGGGGCAGCCTGCAATTGTCGCCACACTTCCAGCACCAATGTAGCATGCCCACAACTTCCTAAACCTAATGTCCTTGGAACGTGGGAGGGAAAAGAGCAGCAGGGAAAACCCACACGGTCACGGGGAGAACGTACACACTTACAGACGGGCGGGAATTGAACCCCGATCGGTGATCATACTGGTGTTGTAAAGCATTGTGCAAGCAGCTATGCTACCGTTTACGCTGGGTTTCTTGAAGCAATACCATTCCAAACTGTTCTTCTTCAAACTACTGTAGGTCAGCGATTCCCAAGAGCCAGTAGGGATGTTGCATGATTTTTAAGGCAACTTTGGGCACATTAGCTTTGTTGTTTGTGGGTGAAAGTATGTTCCAGTGTCACACCAAAGAAGACCATATGTAATGTGCTTAGTCATTGTCAGCCATGGGAGATTGACTCAGTAAATACTTTCACTGAATAACCCAGTACTACTGAGGTCAACCACAGTAACCCTTCAGTCATTGCAGAAGTGACCAAGAATTGAGTTCATGAATTTTCTGGTCTTTACGGCTCAACACTGCAACACATTTGTTCGTTGAGTCAGTGTGGGATTAAAAAAGAGTTTTGGTCTTAGCTGTTGAGGAGCAATAAAAGTATTAAAGAAATTTGTGAATCATGAACTTTAAATTGAGATTGTCATAACATTGATATTTAGGCACAACAGATGCTAATATTTCCTAATAGGAACCTGTTTTCTTTTAATTCGAGGTTAACCATGTTCTGTTAATACAGGATAAGAATTTTCACAAGGTTGTGAAATTTATTTCGCATTGGAAGAAGTATTTTCATGTGATAGTTATAATTTTACCAGTAGAGGCTTTTAATTGCCTGACACTCTTCATTTACCCCTTTATTAATCATGAAATGATTTATACAGGCCTTTAGGGTGGCAAGACAGTGTAATCCTATTACAGTGCCAGCGACCTGGGTTCAACTCCTGCCCCTGGCCCTGAGGAGAATTTGGTTATCCCTGTGACTGCGTCAGTTTCCTCGGGCTGTTCCAGTTTCCCCCCACATTCCAAAGACGTGGGTTAGTCGGTAAATTGGTCACATGAGTGTCATTGGGTGGTGCGGGCTCGTAGGCCAGAAGGGCCTGTTATATCTCTAAATAAAAATAAAGAACTTCAATGAGTTGTGGTTTAATTGCAGAAAAGACTGACTGAATTTTGAAAAATAATGACAGTTTGCAAGTGTTGGTAGGCATACTCATTGCTGGGGGTGAGGTGGGACAGCAATTAGCTTAAGCTGCATGAACATTTTGCACTTTGAAAGAAACATTTTATACCCAGTTATCTTGTGACTCCTGTTGTGAATCAGCTGCTGTTCTCCCTCAGCTGTCAGCCCTCATTCTTCAGCAAGAGGCTGAGAAATGAGCAACATTCAGTCCTGAGGTGGAAGTTGCCTTGTTCCCTCTCCTACCCTGGGCAGTGGGAGGAGCAGTATTTTGAACTACTGCTGAATAAAGTTAATTGCATAATGTAGCACAAATTGCCAGATAGAGCAGTTAAAAATATTTGAGATCCATTTCACATGTGGATGTATTCCAGTTAGAAGCAAAGAAATTTGTGCTTCTATTTTTCACCTTCTCTAGATGAGAATGACAAACCATGTGAGAGAAATGCCCATTATTCAACAATGAATAACTACTAGGTTCTACCAACAGAAGAGAGGCTCTTCCATATCACCAACAAAACAAAAATAAGGCAGCATCCTGTACAGCATAGGGGAAAGTTCCATGCAAATAACAAAATTGATTCTCAAGCTATAAACAGACTATATAACACCCCTGTGTAAGAAACATTGGAACCAGAACTGTTCGAAGTAAATTTAATATCAAAGTACATATATGTCACCGTACTACCCAAAGATTCACCTTGTAGTGGGCATTCACAGTAAATGCAAAGAAGCACAATAGGATCAGTGAAAAACTGCACACAACCGACGTGCAAATGCTAAAAGAAAAAACAACACTAAATGATAAATATTGAGAACATGAGTGGGAGAGTCATTCAAAGTGGGTCCATAGGTTGTGGAATCAGTTCAGTGTTGATGTGAGTGAAGTTATTCACTCTGGAGTAACTTCCACTGCAATAATCATTAACATGTTGCAAGTTAAATCAAAGGGGTTAACTTCACACAGCTTCACTTACCCCATCATTGAAATGTTCTCACAGCTTATGGACTTGATTTCAAGGACTCTTCATTGCATGTTTTTTATAGTTATTGCCTATTTATTTATTATTATTTATTTATTTTTGTATTTGTTGTCTTTTGCACACTGGTTGATTGTTCCCATTGGTGCAGTCTTTCATTGATTCTATTATTTCCGCAAGAACATTATCCTCTGGATTGTATATGGTGATATATATGTGCTTTGAAAATAAATTAACTTTGAACTCTGAACTTTGAGGTAATATATTTGTTTGCTATAGTTATTGTAGGACAATTGTCTCACTCTTGGGGGCTTGTTTAAAAATCCACATTTGCCCTATCTGTGAGATGTACAAAACTCTACTGAATCAAGTTTTAGCTGGTTGAAGCACATTCTTAGGGGAAGTGCTATCACAAATTTGCTCCTAAACAACCATTAAATCAGCAGTTTCACTCAAACTTCAAATACATTTGTGCTAAGGTTAGATGGTGTAAAAGCCGCACTGATAGAGCAGAAGGACCTTTGCTGTCCGTTAGGCTTTGACATATCTCTGAATTCTTGATGCTGATACTGCATGATCAATGTTCCACTCTTCCAGCATAGCATTCTTCACCTTGAAGTGCTCAACATCACCTCAACGAACACTTAGGAACCTGATAAGCACCTTCAAAGAATTCAGAATATCACAACTTGTTTATTTGTTTTAAGTAGAAAGAAAGGCTTAATCATTTGAGGATTAGAGTAATTACCAGCCTCAGGCTGGCTTTAAATTAGCACCTATGAGTTGAATAAGAAGAATCATTATATCTTGATGGAAAGCTAACAGTGTATTTACTCTTCAGTGTTAATTTACATACTTGGAGATTGCCCTTTTTTGGGTTTTGTTTGTTATTACCAGCAACTGAATTAGTAATATCTCATAATTTTTATTAATCCAAACTTTTCGATGATTATGTATTTCACAGACATTTACAGAGCTTAAAAAAAGTAATGCAGATATTTTGAAAAAGTGCAGAATTTGGCTTCGCTCCTGTGTCGTCTTTTTAAAAATAACAGACTCTGTCAACCCCACCAAGGTCAGTTTGGAAAGTAGCTCTCTAAAAGGCTGAACCGGTCACGTGGGAATTTGAGTCTCTGACTCCAGAGTGACTCAGAGTTTAGCTAATGTGGAGCCTGGAGCAGAACGTTGCCCCTTGTGTTAAAATGCCTTTTCCCAAGAATACGAAGAAACCTTTTGTTCTAGTTTGAGGAAGCAGCTGAGCATTGATTGACTTCCATGCACCCTGCAGACCCCTGAATGAAATAACAAGACCTTTGCTTTTCCTGTTCCTTTAGCTTAATGCACTTGTTGGATATGATTGATTTTTGTCAGTTGAAATGAATAGGCCAGTTAATAAACCAAGACTGTTAAGGTATTTCCTCTTGAGGAGTTGGAAGAATGATGCATGCTAATTGATTTACATTTTAATTTAACACACGATGCATTCAATATAGGTTGGAAGTTAAATTTACACTGTACGACGTCTCTTAACAGAAGATCTGTGATAGGGATGGTGTTGCTGGGTCACAGACTGAAACAGATGCTCATTACTGTGCTGTGTCCATGCTCTGTAACTCAACCAATTGTGGCTGTATCTATTTTGCACTCTCTGATAGTTCACACTCCCTCCTGAACAGCAATACTCAGAAGGTAATAATGGGGGACATGGAGCAGAACTACTGGGTCCCACAATGCCTTGCAGTGTGGCACTAGGTCATCTTTCATTCCCACTCATCTGATCTTTCTTTCTCATCTGTATGTACGACGCATCTGCCAAGTCAAAAGCTGATATACTCTGGTTTTACACAAATCAATCCCTTTACAATTTAACAGGCAGAGAGTTAAATCAGAAGAAAGAATGGTCCTAACATCGGCTGATTGGCAGCAGAGGGCACAGTCTGAATGTAATCATTCACTGAATATAATCCTATTCACTGAACAGAGTGATTTCTCCGGCTGGCTTTCTTGAGGCCTATACTTGACTAAAGTGATAGGTTAATGGCTGCATCTGGAGGGCATAGTTGTGTCTTAGTCACTTACGAGGGCAGGATTCTGTTACAAGAGGATGAGTGGCAGTGGACGAAGGCAGGCGGGCTGCTGTATGCTGAGTTTGGGACGGAGCCATCCTGCCTGTGTGCACCAAACCAATCCCACAATCATCGCTAATTTATTAGCTTCGTGATGTTTCATGAATACCCTTGGTATATAGGGTCATGAGATAAATAATGAGGAATTCTACAGAGATGAATTCCTGGGAGTCACAGGGGCACTGATAAGGCAGCCACAGATGTGAGTCTTTTGTTCTCTGACAGTCTTCAGGTCAGAATCCTCAGCCCTGAAGCAGTTTTCCCTGTCACTCCTTTGTCATGTTGCATGGCACTTTGCTAATGCACTTAATGACTATCATCTTGGAGGTGCTGACTTGGTCAGAAAAGTATGATAAAGCTCAATTTATTCTTGTTTAATTCAAGAGATCCGTTATCACATCCATCGGGCATTGCAGGCCGCTTTTAAAAATGTTATTCTTTTCTCTACGAGTCTTTTAAAAATGAAGGGCATAATCCTGTTAACTGAACTTCGGTCAATTTAATCTAATTTTTAATGCAACTGGGAGGTATTGCACTCTTGAAAAATGGAAACCAATAAATTCTGCACATTTTCATTCTTTTGCCCTTTTTCATTTATTGGCAACTGTGAAGCCATTTGAGGGAAGAAGATTGCAGTGTTTTATGGAAGAAGTGTAAATTGTATTTTCTCAGGGAGGAGGTGCGGGCTCTTGAAAGGTAAAATGCATTTTACTGGAGTGCTTTTTGACAGCGATAGAATTCTGTCCAATGATCTCTGCTGCCTGCATTGAGACACTGATGAAATATTGGCACAAATAAAGCAAATTGTGGCTGCTGTCCCTTTTGGTGTCATTCCCTCGCATGACAGCAGGACCGTGTTCGATTTACGAGGCGAGCTAGCCTGAGTTAAGAAAGCTTCATTTGCATTCATGTCATTTTAGGCTGATACTGTATTATCACAGGCTCCTTTTGCCGTGATGATACGATTGCCGTTTGGTTCCTTGCTTCAGACTGCGAAGCCTCTTGACCTCATCTTCAAAGTTTGAACTTGTCAGCTGGGAAAGAAACAAATGAGAAGGAATTACTAAATTCTTTATTTTAGTATAGAGAGAGGGAGAGGAAGAGCAATAAACAAAAGCAATAACTGAGGCCCGTGGTTCATTATTGAAATCAGCTGCATCATTGTTCGGAAGGATACGAGTATACTGACGTGACTTGAATTTGTTTTATTGGACATACTCAGATTGAAATATCAAAATCCTCTCAACGGGGTTGGTGTCCAGATGGTTCCAAAGATAGTTTCGGAAGCTGGCCTTGTGTAATATGGGTGAGCCTCCTTAATGAGCCACAATAATATTGTAACCCCATGTCAGAGTTTTGTTTGGTGAAGGATGCTGGTACTACGTTGGTGCTGCAGATTGTTTGAACAGTTGGTGTGAGGAAGAAAGGGCCATTACAACATGGTGCCGCACTGCTAGAGGCTGGCTTGTTTTATGAGAGTGTTGGCACATAAACACATTCATTCACATTGGAGAGGTTAATGCACGTGCTTAGCCTCGGTCAGATGCTGGCAGTAGCAGTTAAGGGGCAGTTACTGGTCTCAACACACAGTTGGAAAATACGCAAACACACTTAACATTCTCTAATTAGTTTTCACGCAGTCCACACCTACCAATCGTATTTGTACAAAATTCATTCCGTGATAAGAATGTGCAATGCTTGTGAGAGAGAGAATGGGGGCTTAGGGAAGAAATGCCTTGTGCATCCTGCATGCAGAAGAGCTTCATAATCATATCTGAATTTGAGGCAAATGATTTACCTATTTTATTATTTGTGTATTTCGTGATGTACTGGATTAAGACTGCGATGCTTGGTATCTTTGCCAAGATGCTCATTGTGTTTGAAACATTTTACTTCCATCAAGTGCCAAGAATATGCCCAGTGATGTTGAAGTAGGAAATTGCTGAACCCTCTTTTTTTTGGCCGCTGCATTCAGTCCCGCAGGCTTACAATATACACTTAGCAGATGATATCACAGTTCTAAGGGTTATTCTAATCTGTCAAATGGCCAACATACACTTAATGGGCACTGTATTAGGTATGCCTGTACACCAATGTAAATAACCAATCGGCCAATCGTGTGGCAGCAACCCAAAGTGTAAAAGCATTCTGACATGGTCTTGGTCTGAGGTTCTGTTGTTGTTCAGACCAAGCATCAGAATGGGGGAAGAAGTATGATTTAGGTGACTTTGTGCAGTGATTGTTGTTGCCAGACAGGATGGTGTGGGTATCTCTGAAACAGCTGATCTCCTGGGATTTTAACTCACAACAGTTTAGAGTTTGCAGCAAATGATGCAGAAAACAAGGCACACTCGGTGAGCGGCACTTCTGTGAGCGTAAATCCCCCGTTAATGAGAGAGATCAGAGGAGAACGGCCAAGCTGGTTCAAGCTGACAGGAAGGCAAAGGTAAATGGTGTGCAGAAGAGCATCTCTGAATATGCAAAACATCAAACTATGTGGATGGGCTACAACAGCAGTCCAGGAGCATACACTCAGTGGCCACTTTTTAGGTACTTTATAAAGTGGCCACTGAGCGATTACGATGGACCCTAGATAGAAAGGAAAGGTAAGTGAGCCAAAAGATGGAAAGAGCACTGGGATTCATAGGAGCATCAGTAAGAGAGACTTGGAAGTCCAATGAGGATTGTGACAAGTGGGGAAAATGGAGCTGATAGCAGGGCAGAAACAACGACTGTGGGTAGGGATATATCAGCAAGTTGTTACTGACTTCAAAAGCTCTGTAGGAGACAGCAGCACTGTTAGCAAGGCTACAGAACTATACCTCACTGGTGAATGATATGTTCAGTTGTGCCACTTGTGGCAGATCTCTTATTCATCCTTTCCAGAATCACATATTCAGTCTTCAACAGAAATGCAGCTCATGATCCTGCCAGACTAGTGGCGTGAATGTGGCATACGCAACATTTCATATGCATTTAAAGTGCCAGCTGAATCATATTTATTGTTATGACGAGACTTATTCGATTAAGCAAATACAAACTTTCAATGTATTTATACACTCAGTGGCCACTTTATTAGGTATCTCCTGTACCTAATAAACAGGCTACTAAGTGTTTGTTCCTAGTCTCCTGGTGCTGTAGCTCACCTGCTTCAAGGATCGACATGTTGTACACTCTGAGGTGTTGTTCTGCACATCACACTTGGTTATTTGAGTTACTGTCACCTTCCAGTCAGCTTGAACCAGTCCGGCCAGTCTCCTCTGACCTCTCATTAATGAGG
Source organism: Hemitrygon akajei (assembly GCF_048418815.1). Lineage (NCBI taxonomy): Eukaryota > Metazoa > Chordata > Chondrichthyes > Myliobatiformes > Dasyatidae > Hemitrygon > Hemitrygon akajei. The sequence goes on along the minus strand of NC_133125.1, from coordinate 20,596,890 downwards.
CATTTTTGCCCACAGAACTGCTGCTCACCGGATGCGTTCCTTGTTTCTCGCATCATTCTCTGTAAACTCTAGAGGCCGTTGAGTGTGAAAAATCCCAGGAGGTCAGCAGTTTCTGAGATGTCCGCATAACCCGTCTGGCACCAACAATCACTCTACAGTCAAAGTCAGTTAGACCACATTTCTTCCCCATTCTGATGCTTGGTCTGAACAACAACTGAACCTTCTGACCATGTCAGCATGCTTTTATGCACTGAGTTGCTGCCACATGATTGGCCCATTTGATATTTGCATTATAAGCAGCTATACGGGTGTACCTAATAAAATGGCCACTGAGTCTATCTTGTCTCTTCTGTGTGCCAAAAGTCTGATCAAGTATTTGTGCAAATTTCCACTCTGCAGCAACAAAGAGCATTTGACGTTCTTGGAACTGGTTGTTTTCTTAATCTGTTGGACGTCCCTTTACGACAGAGATGAGGGGGAATTTTTTAACCAGAGGGTGGGGAATCTGTGGAATTAACTGCTGCAGATGGCAGTGGAGGCCAATTCATTGGGTCTATTTAAAGAGGAGGTTGATAGCTTCTTGATTAGCAGGGCGTCAAAGGTTACGGAGAGAAAGCTGGAGAATGGGGTTGAGAGGGATAATAAATCAGGCATGATGGAATGATGGAGCAGACTTGATAGGCTGAATGGCCTAATTTTGCTCCTATGTCTCGTGACCTTATTGTCTGTTTAGCCAGTATCAAGGGAGGCATTTAGTTGGGCCAAGCTTTCAAAGCATCTTGTATTTCACAGTGTCACTTGTATGATGTTCATAATGCACATCAGAGATATGTTGTACACACACCCAATGCTTTTTATTTCTTCTGGCAATTCCTTAGTTGGTTCCATTGCAAAATTTAATTGATCTGTGGGTGTTTTTATAAATGCCAAATTGGTACAGTTTTTACAAGAGATGTTGATTGCATTCATTTTTTGATTTAAAAGTGAACCTTGGGGATTCTTATGATTCTGTGAAATTACCCAGTAAGATTTATTACAAAGCCAGCAAATACATTTAAATGAATCTTTATTTTCTCAGTCTTTTTTTTAGTATCATCCTTGTACCCAATTTTATTTATACTGGCTGGATTCAGAATTAATGTGTTACAGTTGCAGGGCAAGTTGCCTAACAGTTAAGCAAGCTGGGAGAGATGTAACAGGTTTATCATAGGTACAAAAAGCCCTGTGATAAATTCTGTCTGGCATGCCGGTACTTTGATTTCCTCCTTGCCAGTTTGTCAGTGTATTTGTACAGTTCATATGCTATGCAGTTTTAAAGCAAAGACCTGTAGAGTTCAATTGACAAATATTAATGGAGGCTTTTATCCAGCTTGCTAGAGCCAGCAACCAAAGGAACTTTTAATAGGCCGTGGAAGTGCTCTTTAAAATTCTAATCATAACTGTAATTTCCATCTCACTATCTACTCTGTGTTGTAATGAACCCCTGCTCATTGACACGAACCTGCTTTTAAAGCAGAAATAATTGATTAGTTAGAACCCTCTGATGTGGAGCCATCAACTGACACCTGTGCAAAATGAATAAAAAGTGATAGGAGCAAGATGTGGTATTTTGTCCCTCAGCCTCTGAACAAAAGTTGGTGAAATTAGAGAAAACGGTCTCCATCTGCACACCGTATTGTGGAGAACATAGCGAAGGCCAAATTACGTTTTGCTCATGGGAACTCGAGAGGCATAATTATCTCAGCAAATTCCTTCTGGTAATCCGACATTTATCAGAGAGCGGGGCGATATACAGCTGTGCTGTGCGGAGGTGAGTCTTTAGAGGACTGCTGGCAGACACAATGGCTTTGATTATTTTGGGCTGTATGGTTAAGTCCCCAAACAGGTGCAGCCCGATTTTAAATCCTGACAAGATGTTATAGCAAGGGGCTGTGGCCTTGGAGACCTAAAACACCTACTGAGAAAGATGGCACAATAATATGTTAGGAAAACAGGTGTTGGTTGGCGTTCAGATTTTTGTTACTCAACAGTCTGAAGACTTATTGAAAAGGCAGATTGTTGCATTATGGTCTCAGTTATTAAGTGCGGAATTTCAAATTTACAGCGTTGGTGGTGGAATTTTTTTTATTCTGTTAGTGTTGACTGAATGTTCATGCACGGCATAGAGCTGTAATACAAATTCCCCACGGATCAAAGCAAGCCTGTGAGAGAGTTGCAGCCGGTATGTCGGAGGCCCAGTGGAATGTGATCCGGTGGCAGGCGTGAGCTGCCTCTGCCTGAGGCGTACATCACCATCTTTCATCAGATGCAATAGTGATGTCCCAGCTGCCAGAGAAGTCATTATTCACACTCGGAGCATTTAGGGAAGAGGCCATTGATTAGAAGAATGGGAGTACTGAAACAAAAGGAAAACTAAACTGGGGGAGTGATTGATATGGAAACGTGGCAGAGGATTCCACACGTAGCTGCAGTTGTGCCGTGTTGTGATTGGTCAGTGGCATTTGTCATGGCAGCTCCGCTCCATTCATCTGTTGGGTGAATGGGTCCAGCTTTCTTTGCCACCCTGGAACAGTTCGGGAGGTAAGCAGGTCAGATCCAATTAGCCAGAGGGCTATCAAGTCAGAAAAATCCATAGGTCTTCTTTAGATTCCATGAATACTATTACATTATCAATCTTTTAAAGTATAATCTTGGTTTAAGTCAATTCTTTTGGGATGTCATTATATTTTACAAATTATTCATATGTTATAATATTTATTTTTAAAGTACAGACTCATCGTGATCAATGTCCAATGAGATCACTCTGGCAGTGAATGCACAGTTGGTGGCCCAACGTTGGTGCTGAATACATCCGGGTACAGTTTTGATTCTGTGAATAACCTCCTAATCTTGATCATGCTGTCAGGAGAAGGGAATACATCTATTTTCCTTCCGGTACTCAGATCAATAAGAACTGCCAGGCATGGTGGGAGAGGCAGGTCCATCAGGCGCATTTAAGAAACTCTTAGGCAAATGGATGATTCAAAAATAGAGGGCCATGTAAGAGGAAAGAGTTATTTGATCTTAGAGTAGGTTAAAAGGTTGGCACAACATCATGGGCCAAAGAGCCTGCACTGTTTGTACTGATCTGTGTAATTTAAATGAAGGACAAAGAAAGTCTTAAACTCATTGCCTCCCTCGCCACCCGCCCCCACTAATTGTGGAGTGATAGCTGGGGAATGTATGAGTGGATTGTTTGTAACTTTCGTGCCGTATTTGAACACAAAATGAGTGATGGAATACACATCTTTTAAGATAATCTATTCTAAGTCTGCTGCTGAAACCCTTATCACTTCCTCGCTCCAGATGTGATCATCCCAAACAGCTGCTGTGGCCTAACTCCTGATGAGACTCAACTGGTCATGTGCCTTCTGCTGCGTAACATTGCAGACGCAGTGTGTTGCTTTTAATTCTCAACTTTGCTTCCAGTTCCCTCCATGACCTTAATTCTTCCAATCTATACAGTCTCTAAAGCTGTCATTTGTTAGGGTGTGTGCACTCTACTCTTGATCTTCCCTGAACTTAATTGCTCCACTTTCGGAGGTCTTACCTTAAGCCCCTTCCTAATCCTTATTTTAGTTGCTTTTAAGAGAGTCCTTAAGATCTACCTGTTTGAACAGTCTTTTGGTCCTTTTTTGGTACCTCCATGTGGTTGGTGTCAAGTTTTGTTTGAAATGTGTTTATTGAAGTATAAAAGCCATGGGATGCTTTCATACCATAAAAATAATACATATTTTCAAGTAGTTGCAAGAAGAAATGTAAACTAAGATTCTGAAATATGGATAGCAAAGGGTATATTATTTAAATATTTATAGATACTGCTTAAAAGGATACAGTGGGTACATAATTTAAATATGTATAGACTCTGCTGCTACAAAACTTGAGTAGATCATATAATTGTGTTAAATCAGAAATCATACAATTCTCGACAGTGAAATTTTGTGATGCCTGTATTTCTTCACTTAAAAATGTTTTATAGGATTCTACTTAACAATGATCTCTCATTAAGATACCTTGCTCAAAGTGAGCTTTAATAAAGGAGCAGTTCTTTCTGGGCAAAGCTTACTCTAGGTTGCAGATGGGAGTCATGGTAGTGTAGTGTTTAGCATAACAGTGTTACAGCTCGGGGCGTCCCAGAGTTTGGAGTTCAATTCCGGCGCCGTCTGTGAGGAGTCTCTGTATGTTCTTCCCGTGGACTGTGTGGGTTTCCTCCAGGTGCTGCTATTTCTTCCCACAGCTGAAGAACCATACCAGTTGGCCAGTTAATTGGTCATTGTAAATTGTTCTGTGTTTAGGCTAGTGTTAAATAGGTTGGTTGCTGGGCAGTGCGTCTGGTCGATCTGGAAGGGTCTGTTCTGCACTGTACCTCTAAGTAGACGAACAAACTAACCAAGATCCTTTCGAATCTAAAGTTAGGCACCTCCCCTTCAGGACACTGCAATGTTTTTACTGAAACCTAAATCAATATAAGTTGTGGAAGAGTGAGGCCAATTGAAGATAGACAGGAGAAGTTAGCAGCACCTTCCCTAAGCTGTCAAATGTAATGGTCATGGGCCTGCATGTCTCCTGTATTACAAGAATAACCTGTTTTCTACCTGGCTGAAAAATCTTAGCAGATAATAATGAAATAAATAACTTTTTTTTAAATTCTAAGGGGAATGAAGCTGGAATTCTAATAACACTAATGAAGTTATGCTACAGAGTCTTCAGTTTCCCCAGTTTTTCATCAAGATGGCTTTCATCTACATCTCCAGAATTTTGTGATTAACATAGTATAAATAACATAAGACATAAATAACAATAAAGAGTTCTATACAGTTACTCAATCCTGGGTTTTTGCTGATTGTCAAAAAGCCTCTCACCACACTCCAGTAGCATAATTTAAGACTCTATTGCAAGTATTCAGGAATTATTAACCCTTTAATTCTCACATTTACATTCACTGCCAACTCTGCATTTTTAAAAAAAAATGATTAGCTCAATATTGGCATTGTTAATATTATGACTAAGCTAGAAGATGGTAGGTGAAGCCAGGTGGGTGGGAAAAGTAAAGGACTGGAGTGGAAGGAAGCTGATAGGAGGAAAGTGGACCATAGGAGAAAGGGAAGGAGGAGAGGAGCCAGAGGGAGATGATAAGCAGGTGAGGAGCGGTAAGGGGCCAGAGTGGGAATAGAAGAAGAAGTGAAGGGGAGAGAATTTTTTTTTACTGGAAGGAGAAACCGATATTCATGCTATTTGGTTGGAGGCTACCCAGATGAAATCTACAGTGGCTCTCCTCCAGAGGGGTGGAGGAGCAACACCTTATATTCCATCTGGGTAGACTCCAAAATCTTGTTTTTTGAAACTTTGAACATTTAGCTGTTGGAACACCATTTCTAGGAGCCAGTGCACCTTCAAAGTATCCTGGAGTATCGGCAGAATGTTTCGTAAATGCTTTCAGATATTTACCTCACTGTCATGAGAACAAGGGCAAAAATAGTAAGGGCATGGACAGGTCCTTCCACAATCAGTGAGCCAGTGCTCTCTGTGTAGTAACGTTCTGTGATTGATTGAGGGACAAAATACATTAATTCAAACGATGGCATTGATTTGACTTTTTTCCCTGCTGACCTTTGTCACTCAATACTGGGAAGGATGGGGGAAGGGCGCCCTTGAAACTAGGACTTGAGTTTTAAGGTAGGAAAAATTGATTGAATCCCAAAGTTCTTCCCCAATTTTAAAAAACTATTTGGTGATGCGCTGTTTAATTCCAAGTTGCTCAAAGAATTTCACTGTCTTGAATGGAGTCATATATTTTGAACACACGTGGGTAAAAGCTAACCATTTCTCATCGGACATCGTCCAAAATCACCTTTATTCTGATTAGCTATAACAGTTTTTTGTCCAGTTGTAAGCAACAATGTTCCCTAACAATTGTGCCTACCATATTCCAGGAAATCTCACTGTTTGCGTGCTGGAGTATAATGCTGTGCTTGTTACCATGGATTCACACTTAAGCAGAGAATCAGAATCAGGTTTATTATCACCGGCATATGGCGTGAAATTTGTTAACTTTGCGGCAGCAGTACAATGGAATACGTGATAATATAGGTAAAAACCTGTGAATTACAGTAAATATATATTACATATATAAATAGTTAAATTCAATAAGTAGTGCAAAAACAGAAATAAAGAAGAAGTGAGGTTGTGTTCATTGGTTCAATGTCCATTCAGAAATTGGATGGCAGAGGGGAAGGAACCGTTCCTGAGTTGTTGTGTGTTCCTTCGGGCTTCTGTGCCTCCTTCCTGACGGTAACAATGACAAGAGCTTGCATGAGTTGTCTCTGCTTGCCTCTCGTACCATTGTTTGCAGAGCTGTGGTAGTAGTAGAGGTGGGGGCATGGCCAAAATAACAGTTACTTCTTAATCTGTTTGTCTTCAACTCAGAGCAAGAGCCGTGGTGAATTAAAGCAGGCGCGTAACGTCAGGCATATTGGAACTTCAAGCTAAGCAGAAATTCAGAACGTTTCATTCCGTGAAACACTGTGTCACTGCATTACATTTGCTTGATGGATAAGATCGCTGCCTTAAATTGAGGGTAGTATTTTAATATGTTAATAGAATCAGAGTTGTTAAAGTGCACCTCATGTCTCCTTTCAGAAATCTTCCGCTCTTTTCTTTGAAGCTGACACTTCATGGCACCTCGTGGTTTACTGACAGCTTCCATTATCCCAGCTACTACAGATAGATGATCCTGCTGATTTTCATACATTGACTGGCTGCCCTCATTTTATGCAGGAGTATGTTCTCCAAAAGAAACAGGAAATTCAGCTTATTTGACTCTCAGAACTGATTTTCAAGAACTAGTACTTCCTGCATCTGATGTGAGTTGAATAGTTCCCAGGTTTTATGGGTCTCAAATTTACGTGCATCGGTTTTGAATGATTTCAACCTAATTCCTGAATAGCTGAGCTCAGAAAGAAGTGTGTCATTAACTGAAACAAAAAAAATTGTATTCAGAAAATTCATAAAATGGCTGGTGTGGGAACTGAAAACTATCATCATAATGCACTAACACATATAAAATGCTGGAGGAACTCCCTAACACACACACATACACACAAAATACTGGAGGAACTAGCAAGTCAGGCGGCATCTATAGAAACGAATAAACAGTCGATGTTACGCGCCGAGATCCTTCTTTGGGAACGGGATCTCCTGAAACGTCGACTGTTAGTGTACAAAGAATGTTCTTCAGAGGTTTGGGGTGAGTGCCGGTCCTGAAATGGAAAACGTCCCCAACGTACTTGACGAAAATGTAATAATGAATCGTAAAGGAGTGCTTTAAAGAATGCACAATGCTTGAAGTGTTGCCTAGATTAGTGTTCAATAATCTTGTTAATCTCTTGCTGCACATGCCGAGCATTTTGGCCCTGCTGGAAAATTCAGTAATGCTGAGGGCATCAGGTGCTATGGAATCGGTTTTAGACAGGGACATGGGGAGGTATGCTGAAGCAATTCACAGCTAGGCTAAGCTGCTTTGCTTATTATGTTAATTTACTGTCTCATCTGAATGCCAGCACCTCTGAAATTGCACCACCATAGTTACGATGCCCTGACTGATAATTAAATCAAACTCATTTTCTTCTGAATCCGTTACTGATTTCAAGATATGGAAACGGACTGGCTACTTTTGTAATATACTGTATATGAAAGACATTTTATGGAAAAGCTTCATTCAATTTTTGGGTTTGTTTTTATGCTGATGTGTGGCCCGCTCTAATACATAATGACATAGACAATATGAAGTGAAAAACAAATGAGCTTTCAGACTGCAGCTTATCACATCTCTCAAAGGTGTCTTGATTTCACTTGCTATGAATTACTTTGAAATGCAGTACTGTTGTTGTTGGATAAACAACAGACATTTTATACAGAGATCCAATATACAACAGCAGTTTGAATGTAGGCACCTGAAAGCCCTGGAACAATACCACCAAAGATCCCTAGAAAGAGTTTGAGGATCAGCTAGAAGGACAGGCATATTTAACACCAGCGCACACGGGGAGCTCAACAGGAACAGCATCCCCACCACGATAAAGCAACACCAACTCCGATGGATAGGTCGTGTCATTGAGATGCCTGACTCACGTCTCCCCAAACAGATCCTTTACTCCCAGTTGAAGGAGGGTCAGTGAGCCCCTGATGGGCAAAGGAAGCATTTCAAAGATAACATCGAAATCAGTCTAAAGGAACTCAACGCTACATCTGAAGGTCGAGAAGAAATTGCACTCAGTAGATAGACCTGGAGGAAATGTGTCCAATAGGGAGCTGTGCTGCATGAGAACAACCTCTGTAGTGCATCAGATTAACAAAAGGCAACTACGAAAGGAGGGCGTAAAAAACCAGAGGACCCGACCTGTGATTACAGCCACACTGCATCAGAATATGTGGATCCCAGATCGGCCTCTAGAACCACCTGAGGACCTATCAATAGACAATCCCTTAGGAGAACATCATACTCAACTCGAGTCATCGCACTACGACTCGTCTGAATGAACTGCTAAGCTGCTAATGGTATTTTTGCGATGCTGAGGTTTGAGAAATTTTAGTTAGTTACTCATTGATGAGTTGCCAGGGGGCATGAAAACTGTGGATCCCCTAGTTGTGCAGGGCAGTGAGTCCAGAGTTTGTGGCCTGGAGTTCAGGATCCTGTCAGCAGCTGGTCCTAGAGTTCGTTCTGAAGACTGAAGTCTTAGTGTTGATAGATGTCTGGGGGTTAAAGCCCAATGACTGAGGCCCTGGGTCTGTGAGTCTGACATCCACTGGGGAAGCCAGAGGACCATTGTCTGCCAGTCTGCCAGAGGCCTGTCCTGGGGTTGGCGAACTGCGCCAGGGGGCGGGGGGGGGGGCTGGAGGAAGGTAGGAAAGGAGCTACTTTTGCTGCTGTTGTTTCGCTACTTGTTCTGTTCTGTTCTGTGTTGTTCTGCGAGCATCGTGGACCTGCAATGTTGACGCCAGAAATACATGGTGACACTTGCGGGCTGCCCCCAGCACATCCTTAGGTTGCGCTGGTTGTTAATGCAAGCAATGCACTTTGCTGTATGTTTTAGTGTGTACATGCGATAAATAAATGAATCTGAATCTATTGCTTGGAGCTGTGTAACAACAGCAAAGTATATTTATATAGTAACTTCAGTATAGTTAAGAGCCCTGGTTGTTTTCAGAGGAGTGGTTGTTGCTGAGTACTAGACTGTAATGTGTGTTGAAAAGGATGAATGGGATGGGAAAGTAGACTTCCACGATAAGAGAGTTCAATTAATGAGATACGTGGTATGATTAAAACTCAGATTATACCTCACTGTGATTTCAGCGACTGTGCAGATAGAGTCATAATGTGTTACAGTGCAGAAACGGGCTTTTTGGCTCAACTAGCCCACACTGAACTGTTATTCTGTCCTCTCCTGGACTGTAGTCCTCCATATCCCTCCCTTGCACGTACTTAAGTGTTCCAGTCGAACCCACATCCACACTTCCTCTGGCAGCTCATTCTACACTCGCACCATCCTCAATAATGGCAGCACCATTATTCAACACTAATGCTATATGCAGCAAGCCATTCTTTTCTTTCATGCATGTGAAACTGGTTAAAACCCACAGTCATAGGGCACAACTTTACTGTGAAAATAAATGGGTGCTCTTGCTCGGTGAAGGGTTATGGCAAATGTGAAAAAGTGATCTTAAGACTGATGAACTCTATTTGGTTTGGAGCCAATTGTTATTCAGCTGTGTAATTAGAATGGAAGTGGTCCAATCAGGGTTGGATCTTAAGCAAATTTAAAGGAGCCTTCATCCGGAAGAGTGGATGAAAAAAAATAATGTGAGTAATTGCCTTCTTTCAACAAGGAGTACCTGGCTGTAACGGCAGCATCTCTGCCTGCAGGACACCTTTAATTCTGAGCTTTGTTTTCTTATGTCCCTGCTGCACACTGTGAACACCTGTAACATAAAAGAGACCCACTATTACCGTAATTAACAATCATGGGATCCTTGTTTAGTTCTTAATTAACACCTGTAAATTGTAATTGAACAGAGTACTTGTGCAGCAAACTTTAATTTTGTGAGCAGCCCTTCCCTCTAGTGGAGGGTAAACTCAGAGGATGGGTTCCGACAGTAATGTGGGCTCAGTATGCAGTGTTATTTTGGCTGCAGTGTAACATATGAATGTTTAGAATATATTCTCCATTGTCTGCAGCAACAAAAAGAGCAACATTAGACCTTTGGAACTTGAAGGGCCAATTGGCCCACTCTTCCTTCTTTAACATCACAATCACAATGTCTGCATTTTGTGGAAGTTATGGATATCTGACAATGAAAGAAAAATAATTCTGGCAATTATTTCAATTTAAAAGAAAAATAAAAGACTGCAGTTGCTGGAAACCTGAAACAAAAACAGAGAACACTGTGAACTCTCAGCAGGATATCTTTTTGTGGAATGAGAAAGAGTTAAAATATCAGGTTGAAGATTTTCATCCTCTGACAAGGCATGTCAAAGCTTTTCAGACTCTTATCAAATGCATCAATTTGAATTAACACACTTTCTCTGTATCAGAGTTGGCCATTTCAGCACTGAGTCTTTCATCTTTGATTTTTGGCATAGTTCTCTCTCCATTAACATAGACTGATCTGTTTGAAATGTCGAACAGCTCTGCATTTTGAAACTTTTACAACTTTTTTTTTATCTTTTTAGCACTTTATAACTGATCTCATTTCTTACTTTTGTTCATAATTTCTCTCACTGCTCTTATTAACCTACTAGCGGGATGACCTTTACAATATATCTAGAAGGAAAACTTGATCTCACCCTATCCACTTTATCCTAGTGGTCGCCAACCGGTCGGTAAACTTTTGAGACTTTCCCAGTAGATCCGGAAGAAAAAGGAAAAATAAATACACAAATACATTATGCCTGATAAACCTTTTGATTGAAATATGTAGTAACTTCTACTTTGAAAAAGGACCACTTGACAACTTCATGCCCAAAAGGGACAACTTTATCTAGAACGGTAAAATGATATTTGCATACAGAGATTTTCACTATTGCGCTGAAAAGACCGGAAGGAAAACCCTGCAACCCTAGAAACAATCTCTCTTTACAAACACTTTCTGTAGCGGGAGTATTGCTATATTACCATGATCCTAATTGGTATTAACTTATCTTTATACTACTCACATTACAATCCTTCTCCCCTTTAAATTCCAACATTCCCCAAATGTACAAGAAATGGGAAACAAAAACAGTGGTGTCATTAGCTGGCGTACCTCTGAAACTTATATTAGTGTCTCAGTAGCAGTTTACCAATACCAGGAAAGTTGAGGAGCTGAAATTGGGGTTGAAGGCCCAGCAAACATGCTGCTCAGAGGACGTGGATCAACAAGTGTTAAAGGTTGGTGACCACTACTCTATCTTATGTATTCCCCCTCTGCCCCCATCCATCCTGTCAGGAACTTATCATTGATTTGTTTCATCTCTTGCCCACTTATGAAAAAATGTTGTCTCCATGAAATCTTAACTTTCATTCTCCTGTAGGTTCTGCCTAAATTGTTGAGAATGTCCAGCATTTCTTGCTTTTTATTTGAAATGAGTTTTACTTGTTAATTTGGACAAGGCTTTCAATGGGGTTGATGCTATTGGGTTGTTAGTGATGCAGCATAAGGGAAATAGAAATTAAAATGCCCAGGGTTTCTATGGTGTCTCCCGCATGCCTGTGTGCGGAACAGATGAGCAGAGAGATTCCCCAACCCCATTTTATTTCCACTCTGCAACCCCCAACCACTACCACCAACATTTGCAATAAGTATTTTGGGGATACTTATCCAAGTTCATTTGTGTGATATATGGTCAGGAGGGCAGCTAAGAACCTTGTCTCTGTGATCTTTCTTTCAGAGGAAGGAGATGAGTTTATTTTTTAAATTCATTATCAACAGTATATCTTGTTTTTGTTGGAGAGCTGTTTGTCAAGGGGGTCTATGAGCTCACCTTTTGTATCTAACCTTGCTTTGCTCTCTAAATGAAAATGTACTGATCATTTAACAGAGGTGCTGTACAGGTACTTGTGACAGAAGAGGTTAGACTGAGTGTGCAGAAGTTTTGCTCCTGTCTTTGAGAAGCGAAATGCTATTTTGGCTGTCGATAGGACATTCATACTGCTGGAATGTGTGTTTGTGTTTCTCCTGCTCTTGAACTGATCTCTGGTAGAGTAGAATATGTGACAGATATGGGCTGTGGTCAAAATACTTTTACATTGACTTTCCCCCTTTTTGTGTGCAAGCCCAGAAGCAGCTGTGTGCGTCTGCATGTTTGGTCAGCAACTTAAATTATGGTTTTGATCTCAGAGCACAGTAACTCTTTCAGCACATGATTTCATTAGAAAAAGTCAAGGTTTTCGCTGAATGGTAAGCCAGCTTCTGTGGCAAATAGCAGGAGTTAAAAATACCAGAAAGGAGAATGGCAATAGTCACTTTGTCTTCTGTAAGACCATTAGACATAGGAGTGGAACCCAGGAGTGTCCATGTACCTTCTGGTTCTGGTGTAAAGCTGTGAATATCTGGGTCTTCCAAAGACACTGACAGGCTGCGTCACTGTCTGGTATGGTGGGGTGGGGGGGGGGGGCTACTGCACAGGACCGAAAGAAGCTGCAGAAGGTCATAAATTTAGTCAGCTTCATCTTGCGTACTAGCCTACAAAGTACCCAGGACATCTTTAGGGAGCGGTGTCTCAGAAAGGCAGCGTCCATTATTAAGGATCTCCAGCACCCAGGGCATGCCCTTTTCTCATTGTTACCATCGGATAGGAGGTACAGAAGCCTGAAGGCACACACTCAGCGATTCAGGAACAGCCTCTTCCTCTCTGCCATCTGGTTCCTAAATGGACATTGAACCCGTGAACACAATCTCACTTTTAAAATATATATTATTTCTGCTTTTGCACGATTTTTAATCTATTCAATACACATATACTGTAATTTTTTTCCTATATTATATATTGCATTGAACTGCTGCTGCTAAGTTAACAAATTTCATGACATGCTGGTGATAATAAACTGATTCTGATTCTGATAATACTTAATGTTCACAGTGATCAAAACTTGCACCACTCCATGTAGTTCTTGGTCTGGAAAGCCCCACATGCCCCAAATATTTTTTTTTCATTACATGAACTGTTAGATGAGGCTCCAGCTCTATTTTTTTTAATTCAAATTTGTCACATCGTGTTTTCATTAGTGTTCTGCTGGAGTTTACCTCAGTGCTGTTTGCTGTGTCTGTGCTTGTCTGCATGGCATGTAACCATAATCTTTTCCCTATCATTAACTAGTTAGCCTGTACTGTACCTAATTGCATTCAAACAAACTGCTTTCAATTCTGATTCAGTCTCATGTGTAGCAGAACTGAACATGCCCCTTTGCTTAATCTGCACTCTGTCACTTTCTATATACGTTTGTGGTAATTGTTTATACCAACTAACGCATTATGCTCCTTATTACACAATATCCTCTACTCATATAAAGAACATATGATAAGGAACGTGGCCTGTTCTCTATCTAAGAAAAGCATACCCAATGGAGCAGATGCAGGGAACTTTTCCCTACAGAATGATTTGGAGCAGGGATTCCCAAACTTTCTTTATGCCATGAATCCCTACTGTTAAGCGAGGGGTCCGTGGACCCTGGCTGGGACCCTTTGAAACTTTGCAGAATCTACTATTCCCTGTTGTTCACTTCAAGAAAATATTTTCCTCAAACTCAGCACGTATTTACCATAAGTAGGAAGTACAAGGAAGGAATAATAAGTTTGAAGATCAAGACCATATATATTTCCAAGTCTTAATAGAGGAGGAGGTTTCACCAATGAAGTCATAAAATAATCGGCAAAAAAACTGGAGTTTTTCTCTTCCGGAATTCAATATGCCTTGCATATCTTGTGAATAGTGGGGGGGGGGGGATATATAGTATATTTGCTTGGCTATTAAAAATACATTTGAATACAGCTACAAAACATGCGTTATTAAAATTCAGTTCACCATTTTCAGATTGTGATGTACAATTAATCTTTGCAAAGCTGTTTTACTCTTAAATAATTATAGTTTCACATTTATGACTCAAGCTGCAAACTTATTTAAAATCATCAAAAAGAATTATAACTGATAATATTAATTCTCAACAAATGACCAGATTCCTTGTGGTGACAGAGGGGAAGGGGTTTAATTATGCTTAGGATTGGTTTGGCAATTTCATTTTTTTTGTTCTCTTGGCTGGTGGCCATCAAATCATTGAATATGTAGGAATTACTGAGGGACTTTATCTTCACAATTAGCATCTGTGACTCAGAGAACTGGGGACTATCAATTTGCTACTTGGAAGTCGCATAGGTGTAAGGAATGTGAGCTTTGTGTTTAATTATCTCTAATGAGCCATATCAGACAGCAGGTATATGTAAAAGTGAACACCGTACTTAGAGTGGAGTTGAGAAAGCTTCCTACTGCTTGCATCTAAGAATCATTATTTGCTAACACAGGCAGTCATGTCAGCAGATTAAGGGAGATTTCACGGCAGGCTTTCATTCAAAGGGCTAGAGTCGAGCAGTATGGCAATAATTAATGTTGCACATTCCTTTAATAACGTAAGAAATGTTTCTTAATGCTAGGATTATAGATGGTATGGCAGTGTGCCTTTCCCAATGAACTTTCAATATAAGTCTGACTGAGAAGAAGGGCTATGTAAATTATTTCTTGATTTGTTACCTAGTTCTGTAAGGCGTTCTTAAAAATTGAATATTTGGAACAGTTCAATACTAATGCCTGTACTTTTGATTTTATATTTTTAAAGAAAAACAAATAACTTACAGTGCAGGGTTATCACTGAAATTTCCCAGTAAACACTTCTTTAATGACGTTACCTAGTTTGTAAGCCTGCTTGTATGAATAGATAGTGAATGCATAGAAATTTATGAAGTAAATTTTTATATATTTAGTTGTTCACAGCTGTTAATTTATGCTTTCTCATGGTGTTTTTCTGTAAGTTGTGCCGACAGATTCATTAGAAGGTGATAATTTTGCAAACAATTTTGCCATTTCTCTGTCAGTTTGGAAAAGTTTTCAGTGACTAGTTTAAGTGAAGGTAGCTTTGTACCAGTTCAGTGACTTTAACAGTAACTAAATTTTGTCCAATATGTAGTCACAACTTACTTGGTGTCCAAATGTAAATACCTGTATGTGCATATACTCTTGAGTATTCCTTATCCAAAATGCTTGGGGTCGGAAGTGTTTCAGATTTTGTATTTTTTTGGATTTTGGAATATACGATGAGATTGTTCGGGTTCGCCATCATCTCCGACTCTAAATTTATGTGTTACTGGAAAGCAGACTTTATTATAAAATTGTTCATCACACATATGATGCAACCATTCAGTGTGTTAGATTTTCATCAGATGAATGTAATATCAAAACTTATTGGGACTCCAACTCTGAAATAAAAATTGTAAAGCAGAATCAGGTTTATTATCACTGCCATATGTTGTGAATTTTTTTGTTTTCTGGCCACAGTACAGTGTAATACATAAAAAATCTGTAATTTACAATAGGTAATATATATAAAAAGATGAATAGTGCTAAAAGAGAGCAAAATAGTGAGGTAGTGTTCATGGTTTCATGGACCATTCTGAAATCTGATGGCAGAGGGGAAGAAGCTGTTCCTAAAAAGTTGTGTGTGTGCCTTTGGGCTCCTGTACCTCCTCCTCCTCGGTAGTAATGAGAAGAGGGC
Organism: Hemitrygon akajei; assembly: GCF_048418815.1. NCBI lineage: Eukaryota > Metazoa > Chordata > Chondrichthyes > Myliobatiformes > Dasyatidae > Hemitrygon > Hemitrygon akajei. The sequence continues at coordinate 20,581,054 of NC_133125.1, read as the reverse complement.
ATGTTCTCTGTGGCAGGGATCCATAATAGTGGATGCCGCCTTTTTGAGGCATCGCCTTTTGAAGATGTCCTTAATGATGGGGAGGCTAGAGCCCATTGCAGAGCTGGCCGTTTTTACCAATCTGCAGTTTTTTCCCCGGTCCCATGCATTGGCGCCTCCATACCAACAGTAATGCAACCAGTTAGAATGCTGTCCACAATGCATTTGTTGAGATATGCAACATCTGCACTGAAGATCTTCTCAAGAGGTCCTTAATGTAAGTGACACGTGGCACAATTTTCCAAGTAGAAAGGTGTAAACTGTGCCATCTCTGATCAGTGGGTGGGTGTTAACCTGGAGCGCAGAAGTACACCTGAATGGATCTTATGGTTGAAGAGAAGGTATTTCACCCCGTGTGGAGGCAGAATTGTCATCCACGTTTACGAAAGAACAAGGCAGCAATTTAAAGGTTCTATTGTTACTTCTGTTTTGATTGTCTTCAATAATCACTGAGCCTATCTGTATTGATAAAAGTATCCTTTAAAAAATGTACAATAACGTGGATTGAAATATGTACGAGGTAAAGATTTCATTATTGCAAACCAACATTTTGTTTTACGCCAGCTATTTTCTAATTGTTGACAGAGGTCATTGTACAGTATGTACTCTTTCTGTTAAAACAAAATGTTTTTTGTTTGCAGGTTCCTGAAGGGTGACTTCCACATTGAAGTTTGCATCAATGATTACTTGGATGTTTTCTGCCCTCATTATGATGACTCTGTACCGGAGGACAAGACAGAGCGCTATGTTCTCTACATGGTGAATTACGATGGCTACCGCTCATGTGATCACACCTCCAAAGGGTTCAAGCGATGGGAGTGTAACAGGCCTTATGCATCCAATGGTCCCTTAAAATTCTCTGAAAAGTTCCAGCTGTTTACTCCATTTTCATTAGGATTTGAATTCAGACCTGGCCGGGAATATTACTACATCTGTGAGTATTACCTCTGTCTTTTCCTTTCTCCAGCAATGTAAGAGTGATGTTGCACCACACAATGTCATTTCTGTTGTTGAAAATATATTGTATTATCTAGAAAGTACACGTAAGTCACCACATACAACCCTGAGATTCATTTTCTTGTGGCATATTCAACAAGTCTATAGAAGAATAACTGTAACAGAATCAATGAAGGACTGCCCACTGGGTCGTTCAGCCGCAGTGCAGACAACAACAAAGATTGCAAATACAAAAAGAAGAAACAACAATAATAAATAAATAAGCAATAAATATCAAGAAGTTGAAGAGTCCTTGAAAGTGAGTCCATTGGTCGTGGGAACATTTCGATAATGGGGCAAGTGAAGTTGAGTGTTACTTTTCAACTAACTTTAATTCACATTTTTAAAAAAATTCCCATTATGTCTGATTAGAAATTACTGTTTTGCATGTGCTTACTGGGAATTTAATCCAAAACCCGATTTCTCTGAGTATGTTGCACAGCTTAACACCTGTCCGTACAGCAGAAGCCGTGGGCTAGTGTGTCAATCCATTTTGATGTTATCTTTGGATCTAATAAGCCTGTGAATACTTTGGGTCATTAACACAGTAGTCGGCTTTATCTGAAGAGGAGAAGCTGCTCCTACTTAATCAAGTCTGCTACGTTGGGGAGAAGATATGGACAGGTGTGTTCTTCTGAAGAATTCTGTGACACCCGTCCTGTCCACACCCTCAGTGCAGTTTATCTGTTGATGTCCTTTAGGCTACTAATTATGCTTCTTATCCCTCCGTATTCCTAGTTCATGGCAAATCATGTGTCAGATCCACTACCACTCTGTAACCATTTTGATGTCTATATTCCTTCCCCACAGTTGTCCAAATCCTCTTCCCACTCTGTCAGAAATCTGTCCTAATCCTCTCTGGTTCCCCACACCAACTGCTCCTGGGCCTCTCGAAAATTACTACTCCGACTGTGAACTTTGGCCTACCACTGAATGCGGTGGAAAACCCTAGTCTGTACATGCAGGTACCGTGCGACCATACACAGTGCTCTGGGGTTAGTGGACAATTCAATGTTGTTTCTTCGGGAGGCCCTGATCCAGAGAATGCTGGAAAAGCTTTCACAATCATCTTTCCAAATTTAAAAAAAAATCGTCTAGGAATTTTGATGAGAAGCAGTAATATTTTCAGCATGTGAGAGGAATTTTCTTATGGAGCAGAAAATGATGATGAAGCTTTCCATGCTGACTAAGTCCACTCAAAAATTTGCCGAGGGATTACTTGTCACATTTTAACCAGTTAAGTATTTTCCACATCGGATGCCTCTCCCATTCTCGGTACAATGCTTCTTTGGAGAATTGCTGGAATACTTAGTGTTTCTTTTCTCAGATTATCATTTCAAGTTCATGACCTTTCATTGGAAGATCACCAGTCCTGCTTCACAGACACTGTCTGACCTCCTGTGTCTTACCAGCCTTTAATTTTAATTTTATTTCATATTCCTGCCCTCTGAGATTTTTTACATTTGGAAGGCTTTGAAAGCTCTGTTATCTCTGAAACAGTGGAGATAACTACTATTATAGCAGCTATTAAAACTTCTGTAACAGGGACGTTCTCTGGAGTAGGACCCAGCTCAATATTGGAAACCAGACTGAAGAAGCTTCTCCTTAATTTACATTTTTAATTACTGAACTTTAGTGCAGCCTGCCATACATCACTGTTCAAACCCCAATCGCCCCACTACGCTTTCTGCTGACATCTCCCAGGCCCCACACCTCCCACGAGGCCACCCTCAGAGCTCCGATTCAATTACTTAATCCACGCTCACCAGGTGTCTCCCCTATCTGACCCCTGTCCCCTCAGCCCATATCCACCCCAGATCCGAGATGTGTAGCTGTTTTACTTCCCACATTCTGCAGTACGGCTGTCCACAGATGAAAGTATCTAAGGCCCAGTCAGCAGTGACTGGCCTCCTCGACCTCACTGAATTTACGAGCAATGGGCCCAACAAACAAGACAGTCGATAGCATGCCACGTGACAACAGATTAATGCAACCCTCTATTTTTGAATGCTGCAGTCACTCAGAAGCATGGCAAAACTATGAAAAGCGATCAAACTATTAAAACATGTAAAAATTAAAATATAATTCAAATATAAAAAATCAGAAGCACTGAGAAACCAATCAAAACACTTAAGAAAACAGAAGCAGTATCAAGTTTTGAAAAGCAAATTGACCAAAACTTGCCTTGATCTCTCAGTGGTTCTTCTACACCCAGATGAATGGAGACCCTGTTCCCATGATGTATTATCAGGTTAAGTTTGCCAAGTGTGGATACAGGGAACCTACTACAGCTTTCCACCCCCTCCGCAGGCAGGACCAACATTAACATGCAGCCTGGAAAACAGTGGCAAATGAGTTCGATGAAAGTCCAGAATGGCCAGCATTTCCTGGCTAAACTTGGATCGTTGCCTTGAGTTAAGGGTCCTGTGAGTGAATTTTGAAGTCCCCTCAATGTGGAGTTATTCAGATCGGAGGAAGATATTTTATTAGACATTCATCAATAATGGCAGTTTGGAGCATACTTATTGACATAAAATATACTGCATCTCAAAATTGAACTTGAGGCTGCAGTACAATGAAGAGTAATTCACAAAAAAGAAATTCAATTTTAGGATACCACAGAAACGAAATGTTGAGATTTGGAAATAATGTTCAGGAATTATTTAGCAGCACCTATGGGGAGAGAGAAGTAGCAAGCTGAAAGGATAAGTTACCTTCCTTCTCAAAATCGGCTAACTGACCCTTTGAAGATCTTCATCATTTTACTCTGAACTCATTCTTCCTTGCTTGTCATGAAAAAAAAAGTCTCAATTCAAGCAAGGTGTTAATTTTTGCTCGACTCTTAATCCTCATACGATGTTTGAACTGAAGCTGAAATCACAGCAGTGGGAAATATCAACAAATAGATTAAGCTTTTTTAAATAATTGCTCATTTGGTTCCAGTCTTTAGAAGTTGCCTGTTTTGGGCACTGTGCTCAACTATTGGACATTTATAATGGATAACTGAGTGTTTTCACTTCAGTTTGTGGCAGGCACAGTAGCGTAGCAGTAAACGTAATGCTATTCCAGTGCCAGTGACTCAGGTTCAATTCCACCATATTCTACAAGGAGTTTGTACGTTCTCTCCTTGACCACGAGGGTTTCCTCCCAACTTCCAAGAGATTACTGGGCCACGGTTAGTAAATTGTAGGCATGCTTAAAAGATTAGCTTTATTTGTCACATGTACATTGAGCATCCAGTGAAATGCGCTATTTTGCACCAACAACTAACAGAGTCCAAGGAATGCAGCTGGCAAGTGTCACCACCCCTCTGGCGCCAACATAGCTTCCCACATCTCTGGAATGTGGGAGGTAACCAGAGCACCAGAGGAACCCAATACGGTCACGGTGAAAACATACAAACTTTGTTTGAACTAGAAGAATGGTGACACTTTTAGGTTTGGCCCCAGCACTTCCTCAGACTCTGTCAGTTATTGATGCAAACAATGCATTTCATTCTATTCTACAATGCACATATGACAAATGAAAGATGATCTTCAAATCTTTTTTCTTTAAATAAAGCAGTGTATATGTATTTGCCCTTGGCCTTCAACAAAAAGTCCAGTATACAGTGTAAGAGTGTAAGAGAGCTGACCTGTATCCTTGTAAGATTTTGTGTCCAGGCTCCAAAATTTGCAAATAAATATCCACAGAATTAAGTCTCTGTTATGTGGCCCCTGTGACTGTCGTGAACTTCTCTGCAGAACGGTGCTGTGGAATGTTCCTACGCTACCATAGCACCACAGGGCAAGTGATTGACTGGAGTCGCAGAGGAATTCCAGTCAATCCCTTTAAAGAGCTTGCAGTTTTAAAAGCCAGAGAAGGTTAGACTCCATGTGGAGTCAGACAACTTTGTCACTTGTATAGTTATTTGTATTTTTTCCCTAGCACCACAGTTCTTCCAGAAACCCCACAGGCTTGTTGCTTGGGTGTTGAGTGAAAAGACAATAACATTTAGTCATATCCTTCAGTGAGAAGATCAAGTGCAAGTGTCTGGATGTTTGCAATGTCCCTCTGAGACGGGGGGCATGGGAACCGTTAAAGGGAAGGGGGAAAAAAACACTTAGTTACCAAATATCTGGTAGTTATGGAAACCTTTATTTTAAAACAGATTTGATATTCGTCATGATTTTTAAATTGGTGGATGTAGTCTTGTATTTTTATTGTACTTCAGAAGTGAAAGCCATGTTGGAATTCTCTTACTAATTTAATAACTGAGACTCATAGTGTAAAAGGTCACTGGAGGAAATGAAGTATGTGAACCACTGAAGCAAAGTTTTTATTTTACCTTAAAATTAAATGTGCATTTGGTGATAAAAAGTAGTGGTAGGTTATAGAAAAGTACATGATTTTTGACAGAAAATAAAGAAAAAGATCATAACAGATTTAATCTTTCTGTGAAATAAATGTGCGAGCTAGTCATTTTTTCTGGCAGCGTGCTGTAGTTATGTGCCCTGGGAAATTATAGCAAGTCTTAGAAGTATTTTGTTGGTTTGAAGTGGAAGAAATTCCTCCACTTGAATTCTCATGGGTGCTAGTTAGTCTTGCTAAATCTCACCTCAACTTAAAGTAGGGAGAATAAAAACGCCCAGAACACCTCTTGTTTCTGCTTCTCCCTGAGCTATCTGTAAAAGAAACTCCCTGTTAAACACTGCAGCTGAGTTATGAAGGTTAAGTACAAAGCTGTGAAGACTGATCTGTGCAGAGTCAGACATTCATTGCAAACAACTGTTGGGAGGGAGAAGAAAAACACTTCCAACAAACTGACTTTAACAGATTAAGCAAATTCTCCACTCAAATTAGTGCAATTTACGTTGTCAAAATTGTGTCATAACACTCTCTTATTGAAAGTTCACCCATTGATAACCTATTCAGTAGACCTACTCAATGTCTTCTTCAAAGAAATCCAAGTGTTGCAGGAGTTTGGTTAGTGTGGGTGCAGTGAACCCAGACCCGGACAAGGTGACCTTTTGGAGCTGCAACCTGTATTGTCATTGAACCTTGCACATACATTTATTTCAGTGTTATCCAAAATAAATAGGTTCAAATTAATGGCAGGTAATTTTACCATTTTTTATATATTAACACATGCTGGCTGCCAAATGCATTGCTAAAAACATTTTTAACTGCCACAGTAAACAAAATAGTTATTATAGTCCTTAGATAAAGATTAACTGTCCTGGCAATTCATTTAACAAAAACCCAATTTTACTTCAGTGTTCCAGTTCAGTGCAAGAGATCACAATAAAGATGATTTGTTGAGCCTCTGATAAAATTAGATGGCAAAGACAGAAGCTGGTGTAATTCATTCGAGCAAAAGAAACTAGTTAATCAACAAAACTCGTGTGGGATAAAATCAAATTGAGGCAATATTTCTTAATTTTGGCAGTCCAGGCTTTCAAGTTCGAAAGGAAAATTACCCATTCAGCCAGTTGAAAAGCAGTTGATCTAAGAAGTGTTTTGTTCACCCTTATGTAAGAGGCATGGACATCAAATAGGTGCCACTGTACAATAAAGGAAGACTTTTCAAGTGCTTCATGTCTGCAACCGGGCCTGATTAATGTTATTAAACAAAGGGAATTATATTGTGAAGATGGCCTATTACTTTTGACATTGAGCTGTGAATTAGCAGATCTGATTTTTATATAAAAAGACATGCAGACAATGATCGACCCCTTGGATCTATTTTCTTTAAAAAATAACACTGACAACAAATAATTGATGTAAAGACCCTAAAGGAATTATCTTAGTTCATGTATATTTTATTTTTCGTACTAATACTTTCATTCATAACAAGCTTTGAAAATGCAATGATTTTTAAATAATGTATCTCCCTTGGTTGCACTGCCTTGATATTGAAGAAAAATTGTGTTTACTGACACTTCCCACAAACGTAACAGCCAGCAGTGTTTTACCACATGAGTTTCAACTAAAGAAGTGCTTAATGAATAACTGATGAATATTTTGTTATTTACATTCCATTGCACAATGTGTCTTCCTTCCCCTCCTGAGCAATAGAACACACTGGCCATTTGTTGGTTAGTTCACATTTCACACTGTGGGGAATTGAGAGTATGGAGTATTTAGCAAAGAGGTCCATTTGCAGCAGCCATTGCATGCTTCGCTTCTTCCTGGTCATTTAACATCTGCCTAATGAGGTGTTTCAGGGCCAGTTTATTTGCTTTTTTGTGCAATGATTATGACTTGGCTTATTATTCCCTTCTGTAAGAGGGCTGATGTACACAGATTTTGCCATCTTGAATTTAGGACTAGAGTCTGCAATGGAATTTATCCTTATCTTAGTTTGGCCTATTTATAGAAAACCATTTGCTGAATCTACTTTAAAAATCAATTTTTATTTCTTTGTATTTTTTTTCTGTTTATGCAGCATTGTATTTGATTGCCCCTTTAATCAATTCCCCTCTGCTACTATTGCCCAATGAGAGCTCAGCTGTTTTGGCCTGGTATGTACCAGGTGGCGTAGTGGCATCCGCACTGGACTTCCAGGCGAATGGTCCCGGGTTCGAATCCGGCTGGCTCCTTACACGCTTTCCATCCATGCCGGGTTGAGTGTCGAGCTAGCAACTTGGCCTTGGCCAAGATTGCCACCCAATGTACCACAAGGATTGGAAAACGACAACGATGCGCCTGATGTCAAGTTACACTTGCAACCTACATTGATTGAGGTCGATTCCATAAGGTGCACTGAGGAGACTTTTAAACTTGTCCGGCACTCCTGTCCACTGTCGCTACTCTGCTCAAAACGTGGGGATTTGATGGAACTTCTCACCAGACTTAGATCTTCCCTTGGGAACTATCACCTCAACTTGGAGCAAGCTGATGCTACAAACATTAAATGTCTGCTCAGATATTGCTACCAGAGAATCCTTGAATCTTCCCCAGGGTTTGACTCATGGGGTGGCTGATTTTGCAAGTATTCCCAAGCCTTTCGGATGAAAGGGATGTTTCTCACTTGCATCCACACTGAAAGAGGCTGCTTCCTTTTACTCTTCACTTTTTGAAGAGGCTGCTAAATGGGGTGGGGGGGGGTCTTGTTACTATTGACCCACATTCCTCAACTCTACACACCACCTACTTTGCCTCTTTGATTTCTGGTTCCCCCTCCCCCCCCCCCCCACCTCCTGTGCATAAGCATAGCAGGTCTAAACAGTACCTGAGCTTGAGATAAACCACCATATGCATATATATTGAAAGCACAAGTTTAATGGCAAGGGGCTGCTGTGATTGCAAGTTCTTGTGTGTATTTTCAGCACAGTTTGCATCAGACCTTTCATGACTGGAGGGACCTGCAAAAAGGCAGGAGCGATTTTTTTTAATGCGCTGCAATCATTTGATTTTCGTGATACTGCTGTTGAACGCTTGTTGAGGTTTCATTGGTTTTGCGCTGTTATAGGAACAAGTACCAATTCAGATTAGGCCTTAGCAGCCAGTGCTTCCTGTTGTGAGCCGAGAGTATGAGGTAATTTAGAAATGTCATCCCAGCATGAGGTTAACTGATTTGTGACTTCTGACTCCGTTTAGTTCAGATTAGGGGCCGTGAAACAGGACTTGATCCGATGTCCATAATGGCGATATGACAAAATATAATGGTTCAATTGTGACTACTTTTTATAGTTTTACACAAGAAATATTCTGTAAATAAATAATCATGGAATCGCTCTAGAAATAGATTGTGGTGAACGTCTTTTAGTGAAACTAATAAATCAAACCAATCGCCATTTTATGGAATTTGTTGAGTGAAGTCTCAAGGTAATTTCTATTAAGTGCGAAAGGAAGTCCGAAGTTTAGTTGTTACATTTTCAGAGCAGGCTCACCCAGCCATCAGTTCCTTTGTTCACAAATGCAGGTCTTCCAGAAGCTCAGACATCCTTGATGATATTTTACTGTATGTGAGAGACAGGAAGGATCAGTTGTGATCCTGTGAGCAGGAACATAAATAAGATGAGGAAAACTCACACTCCTGCAATATGTCTCACATTCCAGCACTCAAATTTGTTGCATTACTTTTAAAGAAACACAAGAAAACAGGCATTTTAATGCATTAATTGCCACCCATTATATTTATAATAGCAGAGTACAACACTGTGATTTAAAGAAAACTTTTAAGCTGCTTCAAGATTTTTGGTCAAGTTGGTTATTTTGTAAAGTGGCTTTTGGTTTATGATCAGTAATAAAACCATAGTCACAGAGCAGATACTTTTATTTTTTAAAGGAGTGTTCAAATTTCAAATTTATTATTAAGGTATGGACGTATATCATATAGAACCATGAGATTTATCTTCTTGCAGGCAATCACGGAACAAAGAAACAATAGAATTCATTAAAAACACACACACAAAACAAGACTGCCACATATCCAATTTACAAAAGATAACAAACTGTGCAAATAGTAGAAAAATGTAAACAAAAACATGTGGAATGTGAACGAACAAGAGAAGGTCTGAAGATGCTGGAAATCCGAGCAGCACACACACACAAAATGCTGGAGGAACTCAGCGGGCCAAGGCAGCGTCTACGGAAAAACAGTACAGTCGACGTTTTGGATCAGGGCCCTTCAGCAGGACTGGAGAAACAAAGATGAGAAGTAGATTTAAAAGGTGGGGGGAAGGGAGAGAGAACCTCCAGGTAATAGATGTGGAGCATGAACTGCAGAGACCTCAAAAGTGAGTCCACAGCTGCAGAGGCCATTCATTCAGTGCTGAGGCGAATGAAGCCTGTCTAGGGTCCCATTGTTCCCATACATAATAAAGCTGAGGCTTTACAAGATGATGGTCAGATCACACTTGGAGTATTGTGAGCAGTTTTGAGCCCCGTATCTATGAAAATATGTGCTGGCATTGGATAGCATCCAGAGGCAGTTTACAAGAATGATTCCGGGAATTAAAGGATTAACATATGAGAAGCATTTGATGGCTCTGAGCCTGTAATCATTTGGAGTTTAGAAGAATGAGGGGGGCTGTCATCAAAACCTATCGGATATTGAAATGCCTAGATGCAGTGGATGTGGAGAGGATGTTTCCTATAGTGGGGACAGAGGGCACAGCCTCAGAATACAACAGTGTCCCTTTAGAACAGAGATGAGAAAGAATTTCTTTAACCGGGGAGTGGTGAATCTGTAGAATTCATTGCCACAGACGAATGTGGAGGGCAAGTCTTTGGGTATATTTAAAGCGGAGGTTGATAGGTTCTTGGTTAGTAAGGCCGTCAAAGGTTACGGGGAGAAGGCAGGACAATGAGGATGGGAGGGATAATAAGTTGGCCGTGATTGGATGGTGGAATAGTCTCAATTTGCTGAATGGCCTTTCCACACCTATGTATTATGGTCTTTTGGTGTACATACTTTCAATGCTTTTCCTTCTGCACTCTCTAAAGTGAGGTATTTCCATATTAGTTTCCGAGTGGATGAGAAGGTACAGTGATGTTTGTCTCTATAGCACAAAGGAATGGCAGATACTTTAAAATAACTGATAGTCAATTATTGCTGCAATTATTGGTGTTAACCCCTTTTTACAATGGTACATATCACATATTGATTTGGTTCTTCACTTAATGGAAAAGAACCTTGAGTTTTCATAGCAGGTTTCATGAGGTCAGGATGTTTCAGGACAGCTGAAAAGGAGTTAAAACTCAAAATATGAGTGTTGTCTCTGAAGATGTAGAACCTTAGTGCAAACATCATTCTACATCATTGAGACATAGACAGGGTAATCAGGATTCGTGAGCATAACCAAGGCTCATGTTTTGGATGGCTTTGCAGACCCAAGTATGCGGCTTATATGGCACTATGGTACCACAAGTATGCGGCTTATATGACGGTTTGTGTCTCTGATGCTGCTTTTGGTAAGTAGGGCTTGACGATCTTCAGTAGAGCTAGAGAAGCAGACTGTTTTAGGAAACTTAGATGCTGGTCACCCCTCATTTTACCTGTTATTGGTACAGGAATACTGTACTGATCACATTTAGCTTTACCATACCACCACTTCTTCAGATCATTGCACTATCACTAAATTTTCTAACTGCTTGTCTGCAATTCAGCACTGATAATCAAAGACTTTCACTAAATATTGGAAAGACCAAAGCCATTGTCTTCAGTACTCGCCACAAACTCTGTTTCCAAACTATCACCTTCAACCCTCTCCAGTTAACTACCTGAACTGAAACAGACTGTTTTCAACCTTGGTGCGTTATATTCTAACAGGGCGAGCTGCAGACAACTCATCTACGCAATGCTTAAGACCACAGGTTTGCACTTTTAGGTTATTGCTCTCTTTTAATCCTGCCTTGGTTTTTATCCTGCTGCAGAATTTCACTGTCTTGGTTGCCTCGATCCCAGCTTATTCCAGTGATCTCCCACATTCGATCCTTTCCAAAGCATTGTTGACCATGCTCCCAATAACATCAAATCCAAAGTTCAAAGTAAACTTATTATCAAATTACATGAATGTCACCATATACAACCTGGGGTTCATTTTCTTGTGGGAATACTCAATAAATCCATAATAGAATACTATCAATAAAAGAGAGCCTCACTCATCACATCTGTACCTGTGAAGCATATTGGATTCTACTTCAGTTCAAATATTTTGATTCTATCCCCTCCAGTCTTAGAATTATCAAACAAGGCAGCATCCATGGAGGGGAATAAATGTTTCGGGCCATGATCCAACAATAGGCCCTTGTCCTGATGAAGTCGTCTTGTAGAATTTGGTCTTAGCTGATGGAAAGTATGCATTCATAGTCTCACTATGATCTCTTGAAGTGTATGAAAATTAAAGTTCATATGCTTCAAGAAAAATGGAAGGGCTTAAGTGAGAGGGAAGGGTCAGATTGATCATAGCGTGGTTATATGTTTGGCTCAACATCATGGGCCAAAGGGCTTGTACTGTGTTGTATTGTTCTATACTCTAATGTGAAAAAATAACATTTTTGTTAAAGGGATCTAATTTATTATTTTTCATGGCAGTCTAAGAAACACATTTTCAGTAACAAGATCAATTGAAATCAAGCTAAAAGTATTGTATTCAAAATTAAACAGAATAAATATCTAACATCATGTGACAGAGTTTACATATTAAGTGAATGAATGGAGTGCTGTCTGGAAATGCTGAAAATTTCACTTTGCAATATTATTCAGCTAAACTTAGTTTTGATTTCTTTACTTCTGTCTGTGGAATTTGTATCATTTTTTAGCCTCTTTTAAGGGAACTATTTCCTTCTAGAAAGTGACATAATGGCTCCCTAAATACATCTCTAAATTGAAGATTTACAATATTAAGGTATGATGATAGTATCATTTATATTTAGTTTATTGATTTTTGAAATTAAACCAATAATTTGTTTTAAAGTGACATCTTTGTAAGGTATAAAATATATTAATACAGCAATACCCGTACCGCTTGTAAACCCTCATTATAATTTCCAACAGTACTGTTCAGGTGCAACTGGTGTCTAAAATGCACATTTTAAATGGGAGTTGTTTCACGATCAAGAAACTGGAAAATTTAGCCCCAGAGGTTGGGTTTGAATAGGGATTTGATAATGAAGAATGATGTAGCAATGTGGCGGGTTTGTAAAGTTGATTTGGGAGTTAACATCTTGTAATTCCATTGCCTTTGCTGGACTGGGTGAAGAGCATAATATGTTGAAGCCAGGGATCTGCAGAGCAGGGATGTGTGGAAAGATGTAGTGGGGTAATACAGCAAATTTTAGATGTGATCCAATTTCTTGAAGTCAGTGTGCATGAGAATTCCAAGCCTGAAGAGCCAATGGAATTCAAATGGATGCAGATGATCTGTGAATGAGACAAAAATCAATTAAAAAATGAACATTCTTTGAAGATTTATATCAGCAAATTATTAACTTTGAGGAATGGATTGATAACTTCCAGATGTGCTTTCCACTGCCACTTTGCTTTTGCAGGAGCCTGACAGAATTTTCTTGTAAATTTGGCAAATACTCTCTGGAGTTTAGAAGAATGCGAACAGATTTTAATGAAAAAAAAATGCCCAAAATTTTAGGGAATCCAAAATGAGTAGGCATCATCTTAAGCTAAGGAGGTGACAATTTAGGAATGAGTTGTGGAGAATTCTTTTGTTCATGGAGATGGTTGTAAATCTATGGAATTCTCTACCTTTAGAGCAGGTGTTCCCAACCTTTTTTATGCCATGGACCAATATCATTAAGCAAGGAGTCTGTTGGTCCCACATTGGGAACCCCTGCTTTAGAGGATTGTGGTTTGTTGGTTGTTGAGATCATTCAGAACTGAGGTTGATGGATTTACAGGCATTAAGGGAATCTGATGTCAAGGAAGGTGGATTTGACATGCAGAAACAAATGACAGAGCAACCTTGATGAGCGATAAAACTACTACTTCCCTTTCTTGTATTATTACAATCTGTACGATTACGTTGACTGACAGGTGTAAACTCGAGATTCGGATGAGTAGGCCATCATTCTGTATTGTCCACTGCTGCCTCCTTTCAAGTTGCAACAAGAGTATTTATTGCCTGTGGATTCTAGTGAGGGAATATAACATGCTACTAAAGCAACTCAGGTGGATAGATCATGTCTCCGGATGCCTAGCTCATGTCTCCCCAAACAGATCTTTCACTCCCAGTTGAAGGAAGGTCAGTGAGCCCCTGGTGGGCAAAGGAAACGCTTCAAAGATAACATCAAAGTCAGCCTGAAGGAATTTGACGTGACTTCTAAGAACTGGGAAGACTTTGCATTCACAAGATGCACCTGGAGGAAATCCGCTCAGTAGGGAGCAGCGTCACATGACAGTGACCTCCGCCATGCCGCGGAGAACTAGTGGCAGCTGCGTAAGGGGGAGACTGAGCAAGCAAAAGACCCGACCACTAACCACAGCAACCACTTACTCTTACCGACAGCGCAGATCCTGGAGCAGTCTCTGCAGCCACCGATAGACTATGCCTCGGAGAACATCATACTCAACTTGAGTGATCGCGGTGCCACTACTATTGCAGCAGAGTAAAACTGCCATTCTGGACACTGCCTCTTTCACACTAGCCACAATGCACAGTGGAAATTCTCACCGACTAAATCGAGTTTAAAGCTGCCAGTGTGTGGCTTGTATTATCCTGTCAGATGGCCAGTTGCTCGTGTTAAATAAAACCACAGCTTGTATATGTAATGGGGAAATTTAGAGTGGGTTAGGGGTTATTGACTTCTCATGTGCCAAGGAATTTGGGATGGCAGTGGGCATAAATGCCAGCTTTTGTGAGCGGTTGTGTTTTCAACTCTGGTAGTTCTCGTAATTGTTGTTGCTCTCCTCGTTGTTTAAGTCTAGGGATGGTAATAACAGCCTCTATGTAATTACACCTGTAATATGTGCCTCGTTGGAAACATGCCAGCTTTAACTGTGTTTCTGACAAAACCCAAACATCTGGCGTTGTGCGCAACAGTCAGCGCGACCCTTTTGCAGTTTGGGGCGTCAGAGTTCAAAAGTTAAATTATGACGCAGTCGATAAGGAGTTTGTTCATTCTCCCCATGGCCACGTGGGTTTCCTCCAGCTGCTCCAGTTTCCTCCCACAGTCCAAAGAGGTACCAGTTAGTGGGTAAATTGATCATTAAATTGTCCTAGGGTAGGGTTAAATAAGTGGATTGCTGGGTAGCACGGTTCGCTAGTCTGGAAGGCCTGTTCTGTGCTGCGTCTCTATATAAGTAAACAAATAAATAAAGCTTTCACTCTCTCTCTCGAGACTCGTTCTGGAAGCTCAACAAGGTGTGGAAATGCTCACATAGTTTCCAAGTGAGAGGCAGGTAACCACCTGCTTTATATAATAATATTGTCATCAAAAAGACTTTGAACTGGTAACTGCAAGTTATGAACTTCACAGGTATTGTTTCTGCTCATTTTTCTTGGCTAATGGGGCCCCGAGCGACTTTCAGAATTAAATTTATATTGCTAAATAAATGCAGCTTTGAATCAAGCTCATGAATTTCACCGACTCCGGAACTGTTTCGCACCTTCTTGTAAAAGGGCTGTTGTGGTTGTGAGATTATAATTGACCAGTCAGTGATAAATATGGAACAAATGCTGAGTTCGTGTCTGGCATCGTTAAGCTTTCTAGTAAGAAAGGGAACATGAGATCGTCGTAGTGTTCAGGGTAAAGCTTTCATCAGTTGTTATCTTTCAGGGTTATACTCTGTATTGACAGGTTGAGTTCTTTCCTGTATAAGGTCTGATCTCTCCACTGAGCAAATTAACAGGGAACAGAGCCCAACAAAGGCTGATTGATCCATTATCACATCAGGGGCATTCTTTTAAACACAGCACACTGTGGCATCATACAAATAGCTAGTGTCTACTTTAGGGACTCTTGGGCACCAACCCTTTTGTGGATATTTTTTTAATTCATGCTCTTCGAAAGTATAAGAATCTTAGTTAATTCCAAGTCTTGACTTGTCAAAAGCTAAATGATCTCACTGTATCTTATTAATAGTATTTATAGCTTGGCCAGTTCTGCTTTTTCCATGTGTAGCCGTCCCATTGCTGCACCATCTCCCCCCTTTATTTGTTTAGAGAAGCAGAGCAGTAACAAACCCAATGAGCCTAGTTACACCCATGTGGCCAATTAACCCATTAGCCTGTAGGTCCTTGGAATGCAGGAGGAAACCCGAGCACCCCGACTCACACAGTGATGGGGAAAACGTAGAAACTCCTTACAGACAGTGGCTGAATTGAAACTGGGTCACGCGGCCTTTAACTTAATAACTCTGATTTTCTGATACATTTTTATACATCATTTCTCATTTCTGATCCCTCACTCTTTATTTTACAGCCTGGATATTCTGCTCTGTTGCTATCTTTCTTCTTAGTAAGACTTCTGGAGGTTTTTCACTGCTTACAAATGAATGACTAGTTTAAAGCTAACAGGAAAAACCTTCAGGTTATAAAGCACTGATCTTATTGCATAGATCCAGACTTGCAAAATTCACGTGAAAACTGCTGTGTGCATATCTATTTTCTGTTGGAAGAAGATATACTCAGAGGCCACTTTATTAGGTATACCTGCACACCAGGTCATTAAGCAAATATCAAATCAGCCAATCGTTTGGCAGCAGCAATTCAATGCATAAAAAACTTGGAGACGTGATTAAGAGGTTCATTTGTTGTTCAGACACAACATCGGAATGGGGAAGAAATGTGATCCAAGTGACTTTGACTGTGGAATGATAGTTGGTGCTAGACAGGGTGGATTGAGTATCCCAGAAATTGCTGATCTCCTGCGATTTTTTCTGCACAACCGTCTCCTGAGCTTGCAGAGAATGGCATGAGAAACAGTAACCATCCAATGAGTGACACTTCTGTGGGTGAAAACGCCTTGTTAATGAGAGAGATCAGAGGAGAATGGCCAGACTGATTCGAGGTAACAGGACAGTGACAGTAACTCGAATAACTATGCAACAGTAGTGTGCAGAAGAGCATCATTGAACATACAACACATCAAAGCTTGAAGTAGATGGGCTTCAGCAGCAGAAAACCATGAACATACATTTAGTGGCCACTGTAATTGGTACAGCATGTACTTAATGAAGCAGCCACTGAGTATATCTTACTAATTTTCTTTTGAAGTTGATCTAATGGATTAGGAAACAGCTAATAAGCCTTTTAATTGGCAACGCTGGACAGAAAGTGCTGGAAACAAACACAGTTTGGGCTGAATGCACTAGAGTGGAGAAGCCAGACTTACATTTGAGGCCACTGATACTGAGTGTTTCAGCACTTGCTGTTTTTATTTCAGATTTCCAGCACTGTTTGATTCTTGCTTTAGCTGCCAGTGGGGTAGGATGTCTGCCCGGATGTTCACCTGCTGCTCCCCAGTGCCTGTGGCTAATGTGCATGTTGATCAGGAAGCCTGAGCAATCGTTGCTGAACTCCTGTCTGAGCTTGCCGAGATGACCCACACTGTTCCCCTCACTGGGAATCAGTGTACATAAACTGGCCCCTGTCCGTGCTGGCAGCATAATCCCTCTGTCTGTAGCTGATTGATATTTTTCAGCTGTAACAGTTTGGGATATGATGTGATTTAGTATCCACTATCTGCTCTAACAAAGAAAGATTCAGCTGAGTTGTTTTGATGGACTTTACATGTTCATCACCCTGAAGGGAGCCAAAGTATTAAAAAAAATACATCTAGGGACAGTTTCTGATTTCATGTCATTATTTGCCTAAAATATCCCTGCTTGGTTGGCTGGTATTTTAGGTAACTAATATTGAGCCATAGAACAATCCAGCCGGGATACAGGCCGTTCGGCCCAAACAATCCATACTGACCGTGGTGCCCGCTCAGCTAGTCCCAGTTTCCTGCATTCAGCCAATCTCCCTCCAATCCTCACATCCCTCCTCAATGATGCACACATATCTGAAAGAGTGGTGCATATAAAACTGAAATTCTTCTCTACAAAACATCTCCAGGTTCCTCTTAAATGGACTGTTATGCCTGCCTCAACCTTTCTCTGGTAGACCGTTCCATCTACTCTCCACACTTCGTGTTGTCCCTGCGATCCATTTTAAACGGTCGTCTCTCATCTCATCATTCATCATACAAGTCCTGCGTTGGTTTGACTTTCCAAAACACATCATTTTATGTCATCTGCAACCTCACTGATCAGGCCTGGTGCATTTGCGTCCAACTCGGCAACACACCGTGCCATGAGTGTCCAACATTTACGGAGTTCATTCACCCACCCCACCCCCACTTCCCCATCTAACTTCCACTCCAACTGACCACACAGGTTGCCAAGGAGTGGGTATGGTTGGTCTTCCTCGGCAAGAAGCCCCCTGCCAGTCAACCATCTCATTGTGCTAGAAATACGGACGGAGCTTCTGTGCTGAATGGTGGGGGTGGGGTGCTACCCAACAGAGTCCAAGCCGGGAGATCATATCACCAAGCAGAAGGACAAGAGAAGGTTGTTGCTCACATGTGGGCAGTTGGAAGTTGCTTGGCATGGCAATTGGCTGGTTATAATGTGTGCTTTGATTCCTGTGAGGAGTTAGTACACTCTCCCCGTCACCCTGCGGATTTCCTCCAGAAGCTCCAGGCTGCTCCCACGTTCCAGTCATGTACAGTTAGGGTTAGTGAGTTGTCAGAATGCTACATTGGAGCCAGGAAGCAGGGCAACACTTGCGGTCTACCCTCGGCATAATCCTGGCTGATTTGATTTGACGAAAATGACGTGTTTCACTGTACATGTGACAAATGTAGATAATCTTTATCACCTCGCTTCAAGTGCCAGTTGTTGGTCCTGTTATTGCTGCTTGAGAGGGTAAGCAGTGAGTGACAGATGCTGAGAATATCAGGCCTTGCCTAACCTGTTCGTGCTCCATCTTATTGGATTTCCTGTGGACAATTAAACAGTCCGTTAGATTTAAACAACACCTCTTGTTGCACAGGGTTAGCAGAACCCACAGGAAAGTGGTCATTTCCTGCCAGTAAACACTAATCTCAAATACTCTGCCCTATTAGCAAGTTGTGGCATTTTCATTTAGTAGTAGAGACTGCAGCCCGTTGGTTGATTTATGATAATTGTCACATGTACCGAGATAAAGTAAAAAGCTTGTCTTACATACTTGATTGTGTAATGTGGTGGGAGCTTTTGCTCATGCTGTTATGTTCAGCGAAAAAAAACAATTGCTACATACTGTATTTTGAAATCTTTAGAAGGGGGAGGAATCAAAGCTTTAAGAATGTATTTCACCGCAGAACGTGATGTTTCAACTTTGTATCATCAAGATAATCAAATCTGTGGTTTAGAACTCAAAGCATTCCAAGTTATCTTTTCCAAAGCCTCAAATGCCACAGTTTGTAACTCCTGACATTGAACCGATTATCATTATGAAGCAATCCCACTCAGTGAATGCGCTGTCTTTACCCAGTTTGCTGTAAAATCTCACTCTCAATGTTTTCTAAATCTGAACAACTCACTTCCATGTCAGCTACAATTACTGCTCTTAGAAGTGTTCTGACCTGCAGTAAATTAAAGAGGGAAAATAGATGTTTGATTTACTTATGTACAAAATCTTAAAGTGGTTTCTTTTCACATTCCACAGCTTCGGCTATCCCAGATAATGGAAAGAAGACGTGTTTAAAATTGAAAGTCCTTGTGCGACAATCAAGTAAGTGTCTTACGCGGGTTTGCAGGGGTGGCTTTAGTGCATGTGAGAAGCACTGGTAAAATTTTCATACTGTGCATATCCTATGTGGTATCTGTTCTGTACATAACATTTTCTGTGTTTTTTTCCATCATTTTGTTTTCTTACATTTCTTCACTCAGCTTTGATGATAGTTGCTAACTTGTTGTTTCTGAAAGTTTACCACGACTGAACCAAATGGACGGGTTCAGCAAGACACAACGTGGAATGATTTTTTTTTTTAAAAAAAAGAGAAAGAAAAAAAAATCAGGGAAATTAAAAAAAATGTCACACTAACATATTTGGCTATTATTTCTATTTTTGTTATAGACAGCTGTTCGAAAACTGTAGGTGTACATGAAAGTGTTTTCGATCCTAACGACAGAGTAGACAGTTCATTAGAACCAGCAGGTTAGTATGCTTAGAGAATCTTTTAACCAGTCCGTCTGTCCCCCCCCCCCCACCCCAACCCTTTTTCTTAAATGTCCCTCCTTCACAGTTTGCATGCCCTGCATGGGTTCAGTGTTGAAAGCTTGTTCCCCTCCCTCTCCTCTTTTTTTTTGATGACTTTCTTCTCTCTATATTGCAAAAAGACAATGCAATAACTCCTGCATGTTGTGCCAGATTGCTATTCTGTGCAGTGCTGGATATTCTCCTCGATACAAATAAATTGAAGTGGGATATCCAGCAGATAGAATACTTCTGGTTTTTTTTTAAACTGTTATATTGCATTTGCTTCACGGAAAAAAGAAGCTAATACAAAAATTGTTCTAATAAGGAAATTGATCTGTTTAGCATAAATAAAAACGGACTAACAACCTATGAAAACGAAGCATGAGACTAACTTTTTAAAATTGGGGTGTGGGGTGGGGAGGTTGTTCCAAAATTGAATGGGATTCCAGTTTTGATGCACTCGAAGAATAATATATCCTGAAAATATTGTCACATTGTGACATCTGGCCCCCTCAGTTTGGTAGAACCCAGGCTTCTATCGGCCAGCGTCACTGCCTTGAGCAGAAATAAATCTGTCTGCAGCATATTTATGTGTCTTTGTATTTTTAATGTTGTCCTTTTCATTAAAGTCTGCCACCAGCATTTATGTCTCTGAGTATATTTGGTTGTGTTTGCTGTCTGCTACTGTCGATGTTTTAGTGCACCTGACATGAAGAAATGTGTCAGCCTCATTATTCTGAGTGGCACAGTGGATCTGAGTCACCTGTCACTTCAGGAATCAGGTTTTAGATTCGGCCTAGATTGACGGGATCATATTCCGCACTGCGCTCTCTGAGAAAGATGTTATATTGATGTGGGATTGTTTAAGACTGGAGTGCTCTGAAGCTCAGTGCAGCCAATGAACCATGTTTTGATGCATTATCTCTATTGTAGGATTGTATTAAATTTATGGCCCATAAGGCGGCCTTTCGGCCCCCTGTACCTATATCAGTACCGTAGAAGATAGGACTTGAGAGTTAGTGCGCGGCTGGATCACACTGATATCAAGGAGACAAATAACATAACTAGGTTATCTTTTTTGTGTGTTTATTTATATATAAAAAAAACCTAGATACCAAGAATCATTGTATAATTCTGTTTGAATCACTCAAAGTTCAAAGTACATTTACAACCTTGAGATCCGTCTCCTTACAGGCAGCCGCAGAACAAAGAGACTCAAAGGAACCCATTTTTAAAAATGGCCATCAAGCACCCAGTGTGCCGAGAGAGAGGGGAAAAAATGTGCAAACGATAAAAGCACGTAAATGGCATCCAGAACATTCCTCAGTATCATTTACGTTGAATCATATTAGATCAGCTGTAGGGCATAGAACATATTGAACGTTGCACAGTATAACATGTTACGGGCACTTAGGTCCATGATGTTGCGATGCCCTTTAAACCTACTCTAAGGTCAATCTGTCCCGTCTCTCCCATATAACCCTCCATTTTCTTCCATCCATATGCCTATCTAAGAGTTTCTTAAATGTCCGTTATGTACCTGCCTCTACTACCACGCCTGGCAGGGTGATCCATACACCTACTCACTGTGTAAAAGCCTCTGACATCCCCCTTGCTTTCTTCCAATCACCTTAAAATTATGAGCAACACACACAAAATGCTGGAGTAACTCAGCGTCAATGGAAATGAATAGATTGCTGACGTTTCAGGCTGAGGCTCTTCTTCAGGACTTAAAAATCATGCCCCCTTGTATTAGCCATCGCAAATGAAAGATAACATTTTAGTGCAACAGTCACTGAGTGCTCCACTGTCGAGTCATGCAGAGTATTTTCTGTTCATTCTCCTGTAAATGAGTCTTGGGCACATAGCCTTATGACTTGGAGATAAACTCATGATGACAGCATCCAAGCTCCATCTTCTATATTTGTAACATTAGGCCCTGAGTAAAAGGGGCCAAAACATCAGTTATCTGTTTGTCTTTTGACTGGCGGAGTTCCTCCAGCATGTTTTTAACTCCAGATTCCAGCATCTTCAGTCGTGTGTATCCTGAGTAACGGATTGTTGGATAGTTTGACTTGAGCATCTGTTCAGAAGTGAATACAAGCCTATCAACAAGTAACCAGACACCGCACTTTAACATTCCTTGGTAGAACTCACCAGAGCCTTTCAGTACTGTTGGATCCTGATAATCGTGTGATCCAGAAATACTTCAGCAGTCAAGAATGAGGCATAAAGCCTGGTAATGGCCATTTATTGAGTGTAATAAGATTGAAGGCTGGAACAAAGGAAAAGATAAAGGAAAGCAGTTGTGGTTGTCTTAATGCTACAAAGTAATGCAAACTAGAATGTTAACGAGACATTCCCGTGATAATAATATTCTCTGAAATAGACAGATTCAGTAGTGTGACATCTGCTGCAGAGAAACCAAGAAGTTTCTCAAAAAATACAGAATCAGCTGAACTACAGTTACTGAAATTTTTTTTGAATAATGATATTTATATACATTACTGGACAAAAGTCTTATTTATTGAGATACAGTGCAGAATTAGCCACCTCCCGATCTAATCCTAGCCTAATCACTGGATAATTTAGAATGACCAATTATCCTACCAACCAGTACGTCTTTGGACTGTGAGAGGAAACCTGTGCGCCGGATGAAGCCCACACAGTCACAGGGAGAACGTACAAACTCCTGACCGGCAGGGGCAGGAATTGAACCCTTGGCTGTTGGTACTGTAAAACGTTGTGATAACCACCACATTACCGTGCCACCCCATGGTACGGTTTTGTATATAAGTCTCAGGCACATATATATCATTAGGGTGCCTAAGACTTTTGTGGAATATTGTATATTATGTCTTCCCAGTTACCAAATAACACTTAATACTGTCGAGCTAATACAAAGCTCAGTACTCTTACTTCTGTTTCCCAACCACCTTCCTGTATTAAACAATATACAGAAAAAAGTTGAATTTCCCCATGGGGATGAATAAAGTATCTATCTATCTATCTATCTATCTATCTATCTATCTATCTGTGCAAAAGTCTTAGGCACCCTAGCTATATACGTTTGCCTAAGACTTTTGCACAGGACTGTAGTTCACATCACATGGAAACAGCTAACCTGGACACAAGATGCACTGTATTTTTCAGCAGTTCCCACAGAGCTGAAATAAGTCCACTTTAATTAAAACAATTTGGGTGGCACAGTAGAGTAGTGGCCAGTGTAACCCTGTACACAATTCAGCGACCCGGGTTCAATTCCTGCCCCTGCCGGTAAGGAGTTTGTACATTCTCCCTGTGACCGTGTGGGTTTCGTCCGGGTGCACCGGTTTCCTCTCACAGTCCAAAGACGTACTGGTTGGTAGGTTAACTGGTCATTGTAAGTTGTCCTTTGATTAGACTATGGTTAAATTGGGGGTTGCTGGTCAGCACAGTCTGAAGGGCCCACCCCTTACTGTATCTCAATAAATAAACAGATAATAGATTGCAATGTTAAAATCTCTCTGCGCTGAAAGAGGAAAGTGGAATTTTGTGGTCAGAATATACATCAGTGAGGAATTTGGGGTTTAAATTTTATCACTAGTCCCAATGTTGAGTAGTTCTTTCAAGGTCTTTAGTTTCAAGTTAATCCTTATCAAAGTAGAGATTGCTGTTAGTATTATTACTACCCAGCTATGGCCATTTATAACCATGTAGCCAAACGTTTCGGAATGCATGCTGAAATGAGAGGTGAAAATTGGCCAGGATGCCAAGGAATTTGGGGAGAAGTGAGTAAAGACACGAACAAAGATATACGTGTTCAGTATGGTATTAATAGCAGAGTGTAGTGGGACAGAACAGTTTAGAAAGTGAAAGGAAATGAGAGGACCATAAGCAAAGGATCTACTTTTGACAGGAGATTAGAGAAACGGAGAAACAGTGAATGGCTGGAAGCTGATAACAAATGCTGGGGAATGAAGGTATTATGGGGTTGAAAGCCAGTTTTGAATATGACCCAGTGCTTAGAAAAATCAGTGTATCTTGGCTATTTAAAACCAAGGACAGGATATTTAAATATTGAATATTTGCCAAAGAACAGTTTCCACTTCTTTATCAGGTACCTCATATACCTAATAAAGGGCCACTGAGTGTACAGTCATGGTGTTCTGTCTTCAAGGTATTGTGCGCTCAGAGATGCTATTCTGCGCACCATTGTAGTAACGCATGTGCAGAATTTGAGTTGCTGTTGCCTTCCTGTCAGCTAGAACCGTTCTTTGTGAACCCTAGAGACTAGTGTGCATGAAAATCCCAGGAGATCAGTAGTTTCTGAGATACCCAAGCCACGCCGTCTGGCATCAACACGGCCATCGTCAGTTAGGTCACATTTCTTCCCCATGCTGATGTTTGCAACTAAATATCTTGACCATGTCCGCAGGTTTTTATGCGTTGAGTGGTTGCAACACGATTGGCTGATTAGATACTTGCATTAACGAGCAGGTGTACCTAATAAAGTGGCCGCTGAGTGTACCAGTGTGGCACTGTTCTTCGAGGCGGTTGAGGTTTTGAAGGTTTGAATCAGAACCAAACACTGCAACATGTTACATGCTGAAAGGATTAGATTTAAAATGTAGTCCATAGAAGTAGTAAATGTACTGAATGTACGAAGTGACAATTGAGTCCACAAATTCAGAGATTTCCACACAAAAGCTGAGCTTTAGAATATTCCATCTGTCAGTCTGTCTAAAAGATCATCCGTGATAAGGTAATCCTGTGGATTAACTGTGATTATTAGCACTATTCTGAAAAAAAAATTCCTGTTAGCTAAATCACAAAAATATTATTAAAAGCATTCAAATAATTTTGAAAATAATTTGCTAATATGTAGAAATGTCAACCAGAGTTTTAGCAGTGGCACTTCCTAGATAAGGCAGGATTTAAAGTGAATAGAGACTTTCACAGACTCGTATCATTTTTTTATTGTTTAAGTGGATTGCACAGGCTGGTAACTTTGGCAAAGACTCCATTTGCCAAAGGAGGAAAATTCAGATAACTGAGGATAAGCAAATATGGAAGTCATTTCTCCTCTTCCTGGAGCCATTATCTTTATAAGTTTGAGACAATAACAGAAAACACATCCTATCCTACATTTGTGGTTCCTGCTTTCAGAGACAGCAACTAAGATAGATTTTAGAAGAACTTACAGCTGGTGATACAGATTTTGTCTTCTGTGCAACAAATGGATCATATTTATATTAGTTTTTCATTTACAAATCAAGTTTAGGTGAAGAAATATACTTGGTGTGCCACTCGGCTGTTGCTAGTTTCTGTCTGGGTACAAACGAAAGTCATTGCAAACATACTGGCAGCAACTCAGATCAGAAACAAGAGAAAATCTGCAAATACTGGAAATCCAAGCAACACACACAAAATACTGGAGGAACTCAGCAGGCCAGGCAGCGTCTGTGGAAAAAGAATACAGGCGACGTCTCAGCCTGAAATGTCTACTGTACTCTTTTCTATAGATGCTGTCTGGCCTGCTGAGCTCCTGCAGCATTTTCTGCGTGTAACTCAGTCAGATGCTCTGTTGGTTTTCTCAAGCAGTTTGAATGTCTATTTTTGCAAGCACAATCATAAACACTGAATTCAACTGAATTACTTGAATTCATTAGAATGAATTTAATCTAAATACCTCCATATTGGGGATGTGACTCCATTCTGCCAGCAGCACACATGCAACAGACAATTTTAAATTAATTCTAAATAATTTGATGAGAAAGCTAACAGTGGATGTGGTGCATGAAATAATTTGTATTTTTTCAATTTGTTGAGCAAACTCTACAGAAATTAGTTAGCTCCTTGGCATTAAATTAAGTTGAAATATACTTTCACTTGAGGTAATTGAAGCTGCTTCTTGCCTCCTCCCAGGCACTGTCTTTAATTTGCATTTGTCTTTCATTAAACTCAAATGAAAGGTTTTCAAGTTTGAAATGAAACAAGAATTTTAGGTGCTTTGTAGGTGGTTTGCAAATGTGTCAAATGAAATGGGGTTGGCCAAGGAACTTAGTGGACCTGTAAATGTGTCTATAAAGTACTGGGGAGCAATCATTCATTTGGTTTTTGATGTAACATCATTGCTTTCTCTCTTTCTGTCTAAATAGATGACACTATCCATGAAGCTGAACCATCGCGAGGCGAGAATGATGCCCAAGCACCCAGGATATCCCCGCTACTTTTGGCGACTGTACTATTCCTTTTCTTGGTGCTTTCAACATTGTAGTGGTCGACAATACAAAGAACCTCTGACACAGCATGGCTGGATCAGGAAACATCGCGAGTTCTGTAACTGCACTGTTGAAGAGGGGGACATTCAGCTTAATCCAGGCATAAGATTTATTTTCTGTCCGGAGAGTAGAGAGCAATTTAAGAGGGATGATGTGTCCAAACTGATAAACCCCTGCAAAAATGCCAAATTATATTTTGAGACTAATGATTCTTATTTTCCTGTGCATTTCTTCTTTCAAAGTACCCTTAGGTGGTTTGGCTCTTGTCATCCAAGTGCAGATGAGAAACAGTAGCGGCAGATGCAGTAACTGAAGAATAAGAATATTGAACTGAAACCCAAGGGGGTTCTAATCCTCCATGCAATATTTATACCTTATCACTCAATACTGTAAGATGATCACGCAAGGCATCGAATCACCGTGTCAGAACTTTAGGGGAGATTTTACAAATAGATATAACCCTATCCCTCTTGGGACTTATAATTGAACGTGTCTGAAGAGAGAGAGTTCCTGTGCTTATGCAGTAGCTAATACGGTCTGTAATATTTTGTATTTTCCACTCACATTCTGTTTCATGTGCTCTTTAGCAGGGCTTTGCATTTTTTGTAGGAAATGCTCCTACCTTAGTCTTTTTTTAAAAAAAAATTGGGAATCACCACAGCACTGAAGAGTGGTGCATGTTGCAATAGGCTACAAGCATTATGATGAACTTCTTGAGAAACACAAACGTAAATGGTAGATTAGAAACGCTGGTTTCATTTGTAATATGGATAGTTTTCATGTGAATAAGGATAGGCATTGTGAATAACATAACAGTTGCAATTTATTTTGACATCCTATTCTACAAAGTGAAAAGCTAATGAACTGATTATGTAAAATACTGCATCATGTTTATTTCCTGTAAAACTGGATTGCAATCCAACTCTGTAATAGTGATGCAGTAATTGCATTTTCCTTTCCTGTGCACCGTAAGCTACCATTTAATGTTTGACCATTTAGTTTCTGATTGTTTAGGCAAATCAGTGCCTACATCAATTGATGGCAAGACTCAATATGAAAC
Organism: Hemitrygon akajei; assembly: GCF_048418815.1. NCBI lineage: Eukaryota > Metazoa > Chordata > Chondrichthyes > Myliobatiformes > Dasyatidae > Hemitrygon > Hemitrygon akajei. The sequence goes on along the minus strand of NC_133125.1, from coordinate 20,554,025 downwards.
TATTACTATTACACACTTGGAGGATTCTAACATAAACTGGACACCCCTGATGTTATGGAGGACATTCGAGACCAACAACTTTTTGCTTGTTTGTTTTTAGTTGCCTTTTTTAAAAGCAGGGAAATAAGGATCAGTCTGTTCAGTGGATACTGTGTATCCTGTAATAGTCTATAACATTAGTGTTAGCTTAGTACATTGATTTGTACCTTTTACTGGAGGGCAAAAAAAGAAAAAAATACATTGTTTAAATTCTGTATTATTAGCAACCTATGTTGTAAATAGTGTTTGATAAAGTATTAATTCCAATTCTTACATCTTTTATAATTGAATACAATAGAACTTCTGGATTTGATTGAGCAGTTTAAGCAAACAGATCTATTGTTGGAATGGAAGATGTGATTCAACAGTCCTCACAGGGGCTTACAACGATTGTGGAAATGCTGCGAACAGCTGGAAGCACACATCTGGGCGCAGCCTGCAAAAAAAAAAATTGCTTATTCTCGATGAACAGAGGGGAGCAAAAAAAAAACTGTGACTTGACATTCAGAATATTGGTCCTAAATGTTTCTGAGGTGATGTGGATTTCTGATGGCGAAGCCCTGTGTGAAGAGGCACGTTGGTTCTGTTGATTGGTGTTCCCGATTTTTTTTGTTTCTTCCTGCCCCAGAGATGAAGCGAATATTTTTGTGGAAAGATCTTGCCAGCATCATTGTGGCATGCTCATGGACTCCAGTAAGAAAAATAAACCCCGAAAAATTGTCCGGTATAGTTTTGTAATTTTTGTCTCCTGTTTTCGCCCTCTTTTGAGTGGAAGCAGCTCGTTCCAGGGACAGAAAGCGGGATGCGTATACCTGTCAACACCCTGATTGACCCACCTTGCAATGTGGAATAGAAATGGTTCTATAAATTTAGAAGCATAGAAATTAATCCACTCCCCTTTATTCACTCCACGTAGATCAGCTGTTCCCTGCTTTCATCCAAGCCTTCATTGAGCGGTGAATGGGTAAATCTGTTCTATTTGGCAACTCCGAGTTTTTCCCATGCATTAGCCCCCAAACTGTTCTGATGCGAGACGAATCTTCTTACAATAGCGTTGCTGCCGTTGTCTGTACAGTTTAATAAATGCTGCTGGCATGCTGAAGGTTACTCATGGAGTCTGCTAAATCTGTCTTAGATGCTTAATCTGACACTCCGTCAGAGTCACTCATTGTTTGTGCGTCTGGATATTAGAGTCCAGCCATTGTTGTCCCTTGCCTGTACTGCCCTGCTCAAGAACCGCTTGAAATGCAGATTCTCTGCACTTATTGAAGAGTGCTTTTTTGACATGCTTATAAGAGAAAGACACAAACCTATGGTCTTCTGCCATGTGGATACTCTATACATCTGTTTTGTATATACACGTGTCTGAGCAACTATACATAAATAAAACTAAAGATGTTCATCATCACAGTGTTCTGTGTCTTTGGCCATTAAAGGGCGGGAGATGTGGTTTAAAGGGCAAAATACCTCACGTTCAGAAAATTGCGTGTTTTATTGCGAAAAAATTCCTTGGGTATGTTGTACAAACTAAATCCGACTACATGCGCGCAGAAGTGAAATTTTAGGGGGGGGGGGAATAGCTTAGAAAATAAGCACTACTTTTACGGAAATGTAAAACCAGCTATACAGTTCAATTGAATCCGAGTGGTCCTGGCATTAAAAATGAACAAGGCGAGGCTCATTATCAAAATCACAGTAATTCTTTACATCTTACGGTTAACTTGGAATATGGTCAGTTCTACCACAGCGCCTTTAAAATGCTTAAGGAAAATAAGTTCGAAAAAGTGGAAAAGAAATTGAATGGCTTGATATCTGTCCGTTCCGTTCCGGCGGGATCCAGTTGGCTGGAAATCGCCTTTCTGCCACGTCTGGGTGCTGGCTCCCGTTTGGAAAGGGTTCCCAGCACAAATTTGCCTCACACTTTAGTACTGACGCTAAGTCTTGCGGAATTGGAAAAGTCGCCCTGGTGCAAGGGAGAAGATTTCGTATCTGTTGCAGTGATACCCAATTCCAGACCGCCTTTCTTGCAACATGAGGTATTGCAACAAAGATAATTTAATTTCCTTGCTCCCACTGGCAAGCCGAGATGCTCCGACTACTAAAAAAAAACACTGTACAGGGCACTCAAAGCTCCTGAAAACTTTAAACTTGGTTATTCATTCAATATTATGCTTCATCGTTATACATAAGTTACGATCATTTACAGCAAGATATTAAATTTTGATCTTAATATTACATAATAAAAACATGAGCTACTGAAATTGTTCCCTTTGCAAAATGAGATTAGGTTATAACGGCAGAGTATTAAAATGTAAAATGAATCTCGAGCGGCCGCTTTGCATCTCACATAAGACCCATGATAGTTTAGATCATTCCGCAGAGTCAGTACTTCCCCAAAATCAGCGGATAAGCCGTTTCTATTTATTAATTAAAGACTATAAATAATACTTTCACCCTTAATGAACGGTATATTTTGTTATTTTTCGAAATAGTTATTTATCACATGTACTATTATATACATAAAATAGTATGCGTGTCAAATAGCTGTTTCTAAATATAACTATATCATATGAAATATCTGATCTAGTAGTTGTTCTTTAAATACCGTAGAACTAAGGGTGGCATGGTAGCGTAGCGTTTAACGTAACGCTTTATAGTGTCAGTGACTCGGATTCAGTTCCCGCCGCTGTCTGTAAGGGGTTTGTATCCCCCGTGACTACGTGGGTTTCCTCCGGGTCGTCGGCTTCCCCCCCGCCCCACATTCCGAAGATGTACGGGTTAATAGGTCACATGGGTGATATTGGAGCGCGCGGGCTCGTTGGGCCAGAAGGGTCTGTTAACCGTGTTGGAGCTCTAAAACAAAACGACCCCCGCACTCCCCCAAACAACCTGACGTTAGCTCTGATATTCAACTTAGGAACGAAGCTCTCTCACGTAAGCCCTTCGAGACCACAGTACGAATTTATAATGTGATTGGGGCCATATAGTTTGAAAAAATAAGTTGCTTTCAATCTTGACATGCAGAGCAAGGGCGGAATGCAGACCGAAAAATGAACAGCACAGAGAAGAAGCAATCATTCTAAATCATCACTCATCATGTATCTTATTGACGGGGGAGAGGCAACATCTACGTACATTGTTAACTTTATTTAATTTTAAATGGTAAATATCCGCAGAATTTCCAGTAGTTTATGTTTTGAAGTACAAGAATCCGTTTTATTTGCATTCAGCTTTACTTCCTCAACATCTGTAAGTAAGTAAAGCGGTACAGGCCACCGTCACTACATAGAACACAATTTGGACTGGAACCTGTTCCCTTTGCATAAATTTAAATGTGCATTCAAGTTTGCACCAAATAAGACAACATATAAATAAATATTTTTACGTAACCAATGACAGCTGATGATAGTAAAGGAATTTTTTAACAAATCATGCCATTTTTAGGTTTCCCTCTAAAAGATCAGAGCAGGCACTGAAATTTTAAGGTATTTAATTACATCTCACTCGCGCGGTAATACGACTTCTTTAATATGGACAAGTTTCGCGCCAAGTCCAAAGCCACAGCGCACCCTTGTCAGAGCGCCTGGTTCATAAACTGTGTGTGTGTGTGTGTGTGTGTTCAGACTAGCAGATAAAATATATTCCTCATATTGAACAATCGGCTGACCTGTTTATTCATCCCAATAACTACCGACGGAATAAATCCGAAAGTTTGTATAAAGTGATCCTATTTAGCTACCTGCTCTACAGGTTTTCAGACGTATCGATACATAGGGCAAATACTGTACGTCAAAAGATAAAAGGGTTCGTTTACATTAATCTGTATATACATATTTAACACACACACAATGTGGGTTAAGATCAATTATTTGTGATGATTCATTTGAAGAGATGCGTCGTAGCAGGTTAAGAAGCGTGACTATGTTTGATTCAGGTGATACGGGGCATCGTTGTTATATTATTTCAATTCCGAGACATTGCGCGAATTCGCAAACCGTTTCCAACCCCCCTGAATATCATTCGCTCATAAATTCCAGTTCTCGTCGCCTATGGATGCAATGTGGAAAATCACACAGCCGCAGTGACATAATCCCAATTCATATCAAAAAAAAATCAGAGACAAAAATCAAAGATAAAATCACGCTCAGCAGAAATGAGAGACCAGTCGGAGGCGTAAAAGCAACACACTCAATTAGCCAGAATTCCTCAGCATCACTTATGGGAAAGAAAATCAGCGGAGGTAGGCAAAACAAACAGCCCAGGTTTGAAAGGCAAATCATTTGGTACACACGCCTTAGCGGGAGTTGATAACAATCTTGACAGTGCGAAAGAACCCGCTGGAGAGGAGATGTATTACAGGTCACCCAGCAGCTCTGCCAGTGTGATGCGGCAGAGCGAGAGAGACAGAGAGAACGAAGTGACTGCGGAGTGCATTCCTGCCGCCCTCAGTGGCTCAGGTCTTTTCTCCCGGGAGTCCCGACTCCCTGCTCACGCAGGTTTTGCCAAACTCCCACCGGGGGTCTCGGCGGTCAAAGACTGCGGAACGGAACAGCTCGCCGCAAGCGCCGGTGCGCTGCAGCGTCAGTTTCGGCCCACTGCACAGCAAACGATTGTTGCATCAGTTTATAACATTGTGGAGAGGAGATCACTTGAAATAAAATCAAAATCTTTTTTTTTTAAATCGTTCCCCCCCCCCCCCCCCCCCCCCCCCCAGGAGCGTCAGTGAACGTTTTGGGGTTAATCTATTTCTGTCTTTAGCAGTACAAAACCGGGCAGACCAAATACTGTATAATACCGTCCTTGCAACCATGCGAAGAATTTAGACACAGACCCCCTTTACTGAAAATAATTTAAACAACATCTACGCAAGCAGGGTCGAAGCTGAAGAACGGTCCTACTCCAGCTACCCCTCCCGCCCCGGATAGTGTTGAGGGAGGATCTGACCGCGCCGTATAGGGTGCATTTTGGGGGTGAAGATTGTTGACACTTCAATCTGCGGACAGCTTCCTAATTGATTGCCCTAAAACAGTTTAATTTGATGAATTCATCTCGGCCGTCCGGTGATAAAATATCAGATCTTCAATATTCACCTCTGACCCTCGCCCCTTCAACTAGATTTAACCTCGGCGATCAGGGTGAAACCAAAACAAACTAAAGGAGGCTTTCGAACTTCGCTGATACGGCAACCAGCTATTTCATTGAGAATATACTCTCTTCATTCATGCGTGTCTTACGGTAGGAGGGACGGTGATGTATTTGCAAATGAACTGAGCGTTCGAGCTGATTTAAACAGTAGTATTAAATAAAGCAGTCACTGATATAACATTTAAAAATACAGGCTTAATTTGTGCCTTGCAGTCAGTTAATTTTAGGGGGCCTTCAAGTGATAGACGCCCAAATATGTTGTGTTATTTGCGATTTTTATTGCTTTGAGAAACAAAATTCTCGGAAAAGACACCAGACACATGACCCCATAGATAGCTTGTGACTGCCCATGCAGAGTCGTTTGCTGCCATATATTTATAATACTATATTTAAATAATTTGTTCAAGATGAAATCTCGGTACGCCGGTGATTTATGTTTTTAATATCTCACTGCAGAGACGCGTAACCGAGTGGTTATAGCGAGGGAACTTGTGTTGTTGCCACCGGTAAACTATCCGTGTATTTTGCGACAAGGTATTCAGCTGCAGAAAGAGCCGTCATAAATAATTGTTCATCTCAGGAATTAGCCGTTAGAAATTGAGTAGGTCGGGGAAATTCGCGGATTCACAGAACTCGGAGAATGCACATTTTCTGTTTATCCATCTGTGAGAAAAAGGGATCTATTAACATCACGCTAATAAAATCACTCAGTTGTCGGCAGCTTGTTTACCAGAGTCTTAGCTCTCTAAACCAATAAAGTACACAATTAAAAGATGAACTGTTATTCCAAAAAAAAGAGTCTGTTATCTTTCACACTCTGTTCTAATTTTTAGTATCTTTGTTTTGCAATCTTTATTAATGAAAGTAAATTTAATATTTCTAAATTCTCAAATTGTATTCTTTTTGTTTTAATTAATTGCTTTGGGATGAGCTCAAATGTTTTAAAGATTTACATTTCATTTACAAATTACCAAATGGTGGTATCTAAGCCAATTTTTAAACTCACACCCAAAATCTTCCTTCAAAGGTCCATTCTTGCATCGGACACTGGAATGACCCCATCAAAAAAAAAAATCAAAGCAGACCCTCATATACCCTCCAAAAAACACTGCACACCTACTTATCCTCAAAATGAGTCAACAAATCAACCCCGAAATGAGACCACAAATAATTTCATCAAATAATCCACAAGTCAGTTCTGAAAACTTCAGCTGCTTAAGATTCAGCTAGTTGGAAAAATATTTCTCTGAATGCAAACTTTAAAAAATTGTGACTCATCGGTGGGCAAGATTAAAATCAGACTCAAATAGTTAGCGACATAAAAATGTAGCATATATTTGCTTCTGGAAACAGCCCAAATTTGGAAATGACAAAGTCTATACGTCTTTGCTTTTCATTGATTTAAGAGACAAAATAGAAAGCCTGGAACAGATATCGTTTTGCTTTACAAAAATCTTAATGGCAATTGCATACTTATGTTGATTGATCGTTTCCATTTGTCCTCAGGATGTGGATGATGTTGGCAAGGCCAATTTTATTGCCCATTCCTGGTAGTTATGCAACCATGGGTTGCTAGGCTACCAGACTTGTGGGACTGAGTGGAGTGGATTTCGGGGTTCAGTCGCATGCAATCCAACCAACTGTGTGTTCTTTAGTGACTTGCTAACAACATATTACTTCAGCTACCCAGCCAAATAGATTGAGTGGAGTTGATGATCATATACACAACGCACCTTTAGCTTCTCTGTTCAGTGAGTCGTTACTAACATGGCAGCTGACAGATTCTGTAGTTGGTTATGTTCAAAGTTCAAAGTAAATATATTATCAGAGTACATACATGTCACCACATTCGAACCCAAGATTTTTTTGCTGCGGGCATACTTAGCAAATCTAGAGAACAGTAGCTGTAAACTGTAAACATCAGGAGCTGTTAACGAAACAAACTGTGCAAGTGCAGATATAAATAAACTGTTACAAATAACGAGGATGAAATAACAATATAACAGAGTCCTTAAATGAGGGTAGTTATCCCCATTTGTTCAAGAGCCTGATGGTTGAGGGTTGTAACTGTTCTTGAAGCTGGTGGTGTGATTCCTGAGGCTCCTGTACCTTTTACCTGATGGCAGCAGCGAGAAAAGAGCATGGCTTGGGTGGTGAGGATCTTTGATGATGGTTACTTAACATAATGAAGATATAATATGGAGTGCAAAGAAACACAGTTTGCTTCTTGATTCATGAAGATTTCCTGCTGGGCTGTGTTCTGACAGGTATATCCTGTGTTCTGAGGGGACAAGAAAGCCTTTTGGTGACATAGAACAAGCTGGAAGCTGCATCCACGGTGAACAGTAGGTGTACAGTTCCTCTTTCTGGGATATGGTGCAGTTCATAGCCTAACAACATCACCTGGATGCTGGGTGCATCTTCCTCTTGATGTGGGTATTACTCCAACCCCCCCAGTCTCTCCACAACTCCATAACATTGTCTTCCCTTAGCATCACCAGTGAACCAGGGACACAGGAGATTCTGCAGATGTTGGAAGTCTTGAGCAACACAAAGATAGTATTGGAAAAACTCAGCAAGTCAGGCAGCATCTATGGAGGGGAAACAAACAGTCAATGTTTATTCTCAGTTATTGCCATTATAAACCATCTACGTTGGTGCCGGATTGTGTAGTGGCACTTGTGGCTGCCCCAGCACAGTCTCAAATTGTGTTGGTTGTTAACACAATTTCACCGTTATGTTTCGATGGACTGTATGAGTGATTAATAATAATTAAATCTAAATCTAAATCTGAGCATCCTGATGAAAGGTCTAGACATGAAAAGACAACTGTTTATTCTGTTCCATAGATGCTGCCTGACTTGCTGAGTTCCTCCAGCGTTTTGTATATGTTCCTTGCAAACCTATCAATTTTTATGCACCTTATATTATGAGCACCTTATATTCTGTTTGTGTAGCCTCCAGCCTGATGGCATGAACATCAATTTTTCAAACTTCCAGTAATTGTCCCCCCCCCCCCAAGCTTCACCATTCCCATTCCCTTTCCCCTCTCTCACCTTATCTCCTTACCTGCCCATCACCTCCCTCTGGTGCTCCTTCTCCTTCCCTTCCTTCCATGGTCTTCTACCCTCTCCTATCCGATTCCCCCTTCTCCAGCCCTTTATCTTTCACCGATCAGCTTCCCAGCTCTTCAGCTCACCCTCTCCCTCTCCCAGTATCACCGATCACCTACCACCTTGTACACCTTCCCCCACCTTGCACTGATTTCTCATCTTTTTTTCCATTCCTGATGAAGGGCGTCGGCCCGAAATGTCAACAGCATTTTGTGCGTGTTGTTTCTATCCATGTCCGTATATCTCATGAATTGCCTTCATAGAAGCTGGCGGCTCAGAGATAAGGGAATCATCTTAGAAATGGGGAAATGAAGGCCTCACAGCTACCTGAGACCAGTTCCACTGGTTGTCACCCCCTCCATCACACTGAACATTCATTCCTTTCACGGCTGGCATAGAGAAGGCAGGGTGCCCCATCTACAGATTACATACAGCATACTGTAGGTGTCTGGCACCTCAGTGACTGGTAGCAAAGGTGACCTGCAGCTGTTTGCTTGCTGGATCGAGTGGGATAGCTATGAGAGGGATGGTGGTGAGCGCACTGAAATGTTTGCATTCTTTTTGTTTTAGCTAATGGCTTTGTGGGATGAGATCAACTTGTTAAAATATTTCGATTTGATTTGATGAAACCAGTTAAACCACATCTACACCATCCATTACCTAAAGCAATTCTGCAAGATCTTTCAAAGGTTTCTGATGGAGAATCCCAGAGCAAGGAAGCCGAGGGCAGTGGTGACTTTGCTTTGACCCCAGACTGTGGCCCTTATTCTAAATGGTTGCAAATTGGGGTTACTTCCTGTCCTGCTCTCTGGGGTCCCCTGTGGCACTGATGTTGAGATGCTGAGGAAACCTGTTGTACGGTGTACTGTTGTATGGTTTCCCACTCCAGTGTGCAGCTGGAAGCATGGGAGGAGCAGTGTGCTACCCCTCCAGGAATTCCTGATGGTTTTTGTGGTTCCATTCTAAATGTAAACTGTGGCAATGCTCTGCGACCACAGTGAGAGGCGAAATGTAGTTTACATGTGGTCACACCCAAGGTGAGCATTTTAAAAACAGACTTCCAACTTTAGAGAAAAGTCTTAAAACAAAATTACTCAAGAGTAGGTTGTTCTGCTTGTTAATGGATTTCCCTTTCAAAGCTTTAGCTCCTCCCGCCCCCACCTCCCCCAGCCAGTGCTGCAGTTTTCTTGCCTGTCTTTCATTGTCAGGTTCCAGAAAGCTCTGGAAACTCACGTGTGCTGCTGTTTTTGAGCATTGAATGCACTGACATTGGCAATCCACCTCCCACATGCAGTCGGACATGCTCAGGTTAGACGCAGGGGGTCAATGAATTGGAAGCTGCTCCTACATGTTGCCAGCCACTGTTAAATCCCAGAAACTGAAATCTTGGCATTGATGTAGGAGACTCTTATGAAACTGGACCAACAGAGGGGCTAAGTTCCTTTATCTGAAAGATTTTTCTATGGTTTTACTTGCAATATGCCAGATTTATTGAATTCCAGTTTTTCTTCTAACAGTAAGAATTAGAAGTGCAGATATTTGGGATGCCAAGTTAAAAACATAACAAACGGAATCAGAACCAGGTTTATTATCACTGACATATGTCGTGAAATTCGTTGTTTGGTGGCAGTAGTACGGGGCAAGACAAAAAAAAATTACTATAAAATAAATAGATGTATAGAATTTTAAAATTTATATTTATTTGATTTTGAACTATTTTTAATCTATTCAATATATGTATGCTGTAATTTATTTATTTATTTATTTATCTTCTATATTATGTATTGCATTGAACTGCTGCTGCTAAGTTAACAAATTTTACGACACATGCCGGTGATAATATACCTGATTCTGATAGATAGATAGATAGATAAGATAGATAGATAGATAGATAGATAGATACTTTATTCATCCCCATGGGGAAATTCAACTTTTTTTCCAATGTCTCATACACTTGTTGTAGCAAAACTAATAACATACAATACTTAACTCAGTAAAAAATATGATATGCATCTAAATCACTATCTCAAAAAGCATTAATAACAGCTTTTAAAAAGTTCTTAAGTCCTGGCGGTTGAATTGTAAAGCCTAATGGCATTGGGGAGTATTGACCTCTTCATCCTGTCTGAGGAGCATTGCATCGATAGTAACCTGTCGCTGAAACTGCTTCTCTGTCTCTGGATGGTGCTATGGCATACAAATAGACAGAAAGATAAATAAATTAATAAATAAATAAAGATGAAGAGGAATACTGAGCTGGGGCTCATGGATCATTAAGAAATCTAGTGGCAGATAGAAGAAGCTGTTCTTAAAATATTGAGTGTATGTCTGCAGGCTCATTGAAGGTAGTAATGAGAAGAGGGCATGTCCTGGATGGTGAGGGTCTTTAATGATGAATGCTGTCTTCTTGAGGCACTGCCTTTTTAAGATATCTTCAGTGATAACATTGCTATTCATATTGTAAGCCGCATTTTCAAATTGAAAATAATATCCTTCTTCTAGTGTGAATGCTAGCTGTAACATTGGTCCATGGACCAATATTTGTTCTGTTTCCCTGTGAAACTTTTCAAGATTGTGTGTGCGACCCTACGTGACCACTCTGCAAAGTTATTTCATGCACAGAAGGTTTCAGAGAAGACTATTGGAAACAAGCAGTGTCTCTGCTAAATGTTTCAAGAATTATCTACCTTTGTTGATTGTTTTAATTATTTGTTTCTAGCCTCAAAGACAGTGAATAAAGGAGATACTGAGCCTCTACACACAAAAGGTTCTGGAAATTATGACACATTTCTCTGCTTTCTTCTTGTACTGTTATGGCATCTTCTGATGTTTCTGTTTCAAGTGTCAATCCAGAAACTTGAACGCAATGGGTAGGTAAAATTCCAATATCGGACTGGCAGTTCAAACATCAGATTTGGAATCTGATTTATCACCAACTGAAATGACATGAAATTTGTTATTTTGTGGTAGCAGTGCAGTGCAAAGATATAAAATTATTATGAATTACAAAATTGTGTGTCGTGGGAGTCAGAAGATCTAAGGCTGTGTGCCCAGAGACCTGAGATCTTTGGGGTACAGAGCTTGGGAAAAAACGACGCAACGGATTTTAACATCAAAAACCAGCGAGTTGTTTGTTATATCTCTCTTCTCGCTATGAAATGCAGACACCTCTTTCTCCATTATTAGGGAGAGAGAGAGCCTGTGGTATGTCGAATACTGGGTGAACAAGTAGTCCTTGGAGTTCTGCAAGTCTGTGTCTTTGCTGTTGCTTTGCTGCATACTTGAGTGATTAGTGGTGAGTGCCGATGATTTCTTTGCCAGCGGGGGGAGTGGGAAGATTGTTGCTTGCTGCTGCTTACGCATGGGAGGGAGGGGAGCTGGGGGGGGACTTTGGGTTTCTAACATTTAACTGTCATTCATTCTTTGGGGGCACTCCTCTGTTTTTCGTGGATGGTTACAAAGACAGAGCATTTCAGGATGTGTATTGTATCCATTTCTCACACATTAAATGTTCCTTTGAACCCTTTGAATTAAATAAATAGTGCAAAAAAATTTAAGGAAAAATTAAGGACAAGGTCCTGCATGGGAGGTTGGCCAAGAAGGTTGAATTGCTTGGTATTCAAGATGAGGGAGTAAATTGGATTAGGCATTCACTTTGTGGGAGAAGCCAGAGAGTGGTAGTAGTTGGTTGCCTCTCTGACTGGAAGATGCGACTAGAGGAGTGCTGCAGGGGTCAGTGCTGGGTCCATTGTTGTTTGTCATCTATATTAACTATCTGGATGATAATGTGATTAACAGGATCAGCAAATTTGCAGATGACTCTTAAGACTGGGGGTTAGTGGATGGCGAAGGTGACTTTCAAAGTTTGCAGCAGGATCTGGACCAGCTGGAAAAATGGGCTGAAAAATAGTGCAAGGAGTTTAATGCAGACACGTGTGAGGTGTTGCACTTTGGGAGGGCCAGTAGGTCTTACACAGAGAGTAACATGGCACTGAGGAGTGTGGTAGAACAAAGGGATCTTGGAATACAGGTCCATAGAAACATAGAAAATAGGTGCAGGAGTAGGCCCTTCGGCCCTTCGAGCCTGCACCGCCATTCAGTATGATCATGGCTGATCATCCAACTCAGAACCCTGTACCTGCTTTAATTCATAATTCATTGAAAGTGGCGTAGCAGCTTGATAGGGTTGTAAAGAAAGCTTTTGGCCCATTGGTCTTCATATATCAAAGTGCTGAGTACAGGAGATGGGATGTTATGTTGAAGTTGTATAACTTGAGCAGTTTTGGTCACCTTCCTACAGGAAATAAGGTTGAAAGGGTAGAGAGAAAGTTTACAGGGATATTGCTGGGTCTGAAAGACCTGAGTTATAGGAAAAGACTGAATAGGTTAGCACTTTATTCCTTGGAATGTTGAAGAATGAGAGGAGATTTGATAGGGTAATACAGTATTATGGGGGGTATTGTTAGGGTAAATGCAAGCAGGCTTTTCCCATTGAGGTTGGGTGGAACTACAACCAGAGGTCGTGAATTAAGGGTGAAAGCTGAAAAGTAAGGGGAAACTTCTTCACTCAGGGAATGTGGAACGAGCTGCCAGCACAAGTGGAGAATACAATTTTGATTTCAACATTTAAGAGACGTTTGGATAAGTACATGGCTGGTAGGAGTATGGAGAGCTATGGTCTTGGAGCAGGTCATTGGGAGTAGGTAGTTTAAATGGCTCAGTGTGGACTAGATGGGCCAAAGGGCTTGTTTCTTTGCTGTACATTTTAATGACTTTGTGACACTATGAATTATGTAATAGTGTTCATTGGTTCATTCAGAAATCTATGACAGAGGAGGTGAAGCTGTTCTGGATTCATTGTAGTTCAATGTATGCTCCCAGGTGATGTAAAAGGTGCCAAGGGACAATTTCAAAGAAGAGCAAGCACTTTCCTTGGCTATAGACATCCCTGAACAAACACTATTAAAACATACAGTATAATCCATTTGTTTATATAATGCTGTTTATGGGATCTTGCTGTGTACAAATTAGTAGTTAGGTTTCCTATTTTATGTTTTTCCCTTAACATTTCAAGCCTGCTCCACCATTTAACCCCATCTACCATAGTCACATTTAATCCTCTTGCTTATCAACTATCTGTCTATTTCTCTTTTTAAAATACAAGAAAACTCTGCCTCCACTTTCTTTAAGGAAGGGTGTACCAAAAACTGAAGGGAGAAGTGCTCCATCTTAACTCTGGGTAAAATAGGTGACTCCTTATTCATTGAACAGTGACGCTGACTTCTAGACTAGAGAGACACACAAGGAGCTGCAAATTCTGGAATCTGGAGCAACAAACAACCTGCTGGAGGAACTCTGCAGGTCAAGCAGCATCTGTGGGGAGGGAGGGAATTGTCGAAACCCTGTGTCAGGACCGAGAGTGGAGCAGTGAGATGAACAGTATGAAGAGAAAGAGGGGAGTGATGAGACAAGAGTCCAGTGTGATTGGGGACTGTGCATGGGGTGTAAGGTGAAGGGCAATTTGTACCTAATATTCTGCCTGGGCAGTCTACAACCCAGTGGCCTGAACAGTAAGTTTCCAAATTTTAGATAACCCTCCCCTCTGATGGGTTGTTTCCCCCTTTTAATGCCCCCTAATCCTTCCCCTTTCTGCCCCTCTCCCTCATTCCAGTTCTCAGCTTCTTTCAGTTTTGTCCCCTTTCACTCAAACCCCATTGCTCCCCCTCCCATCACCCATCTTCGTACCCTCCCTTTCTGGTTCCATTCATCTACCTCATACACAGCTTAACCATAGGCTCTCCCTGTTAACCTGCCCCTCATCTGTTTCTGGATACATCTGCCATTCCCCTTTCCCCTAGTGGTCTCCATATACACCTCCTTTACTTTATCAGTGTCCAGTATTGGCTGCCCTTTGTACTCCTGCTTAACATCCTCCAGCAGCTATCTCAATTCTCCACACCTCCTTTCCCCTAGTGGTCTCCATATACATCTCCTTTACTTTATCAGTATTGGCTGCCCTTTGTACTCCTGCTTAACGTCCTCCAGCAGCTATCTCAATTCTCCACACCTCCTTTCCCCTAGTTGGCTCCATCTACCTCTCATTTTTCTCTCTTTATCTACCCCCATCTGTCATTCACCCGTCTCAGTCTCCCAACTCCACCCCCACTCCCCTTCCCTACCTGGTGTGACTTGCCTGTCTTCTTTCACCCTTCCTCAGTTCACCAATCAGCTACCCTTCCTCCTCTTTATAGTCACCTCGCCACTCTCAGTCCCGATGCAGGGCTCCTTTCCTCCCCAGATACCATTCAACCAGCTGAGTTCCTGCACCCCACTATTTGCTGTTCTGAGTTCTAGATAGTTTTGATAATAAGGACATTGCAAATATGCTTCTTTAGCAGCAGAAGGTGCTTAGATTGTACACTCTGGCTATGTTATTAGGTATCTCCTGTCTTCTGCTTCAGGGTTTGATATGTGTGTTCAGAGAGGCTGTTCTGCACACCAGTGTTGTAATGTGTGTTTATTTGAGTTGCTGTCACCTTCCTGTCAGCTTTTACCAGTCTGACCATTCTCCTCTGACCTTTCCCATTATCAAAGCATTTCCACCCACGGGACTGCTGCTCACAGGATTTTTGTTGTTGTTTTGCACCATTCTCTGTAAACTCTAGAGACTGTTGTACATGAAAAGCCCAGGAGATCAGCAGTTTCTGAGATATTCAAACCACCCCTTCCGGCACCACCAGTCATTCCATGGTCAAAGTCTGTTAGATCACATTTCTTCCCAATTGTGATCTTTGGTCTGAAAAACAACTGAACCTCTTGACTATGTCTGCATTTTGTTGCTGCCACATGATTGGCTGATTAAATATTTGCGTTAATGTGCAGGTGTACAGCTGTACCTAATAAAGTGGCCACTGAGTGTCAGATTGCAATCTTATTTTTCAAAGTGTAGCCTTTTGCTGCAGTCAGATTTGACCTTCCTTTGCCCGTGTCCGCATAATGGTGGGCTTTGTCTCGCTCCTCACAGCTGCAAGTGTCTCCAGCAGGTAGTCTTCCTCTTGACCTCTGATCGTGCCCTACTTTCAGTGCCAGAGTTGTACTGTTGTTCAGCTTATGTTTGTTTCGTCCTTGGACATTTCTTCAGATACTTCCTTTAAGCATCCTTTTAATCTCCTAAACCAGTTAAATGCTGATTCTGGAGCCTTTGGATCTTCACATAAAACTTAAATACTTAATATCTGTTTAATTACAGTGGATTCAAGTTAATTGGGCTCTTGATTAATTGGGGCAGCTTCTTATTTGAGACAACTCATAAAGAACAAAGTCTAATTGAGAAAATAGCAGGTATCCCCTTCTGTAAATTTGTTGGCAGAATCTCAGATGGGGGTCGAAAGGAATACAGGAAATAGATCGGCAGGTTGGGTGATGTCCCTGCTGTTTTTCTCTATTTTCAGGTGGTGTCATCTGTTGTTTATTTAATAGATCAGTAATATTGTAAATATATTGTTTGATTAAGAATTATTTGTTGCTTACATAATGGATTATGAGTAATATGTAAATGGCATACGCCATTACGCCACCATGTGATAAGTGCGGGCCTTGCTTCAAGTAAAAATGAAGTTAGACTTGCATTTCTAGCTTCCTTGTTTTCCTTTCAATTAATTTTTATGTTTTAGAGTTACAAAGCATAACACAATCCAATTCTCTCTTGTTTTTGCTGAGTTCCCTTTCTGTCATTCTCCTTAGGGGTTGCATTGGCTTTGCAAGACCGTAAATTGCTCCTGGCCTTGCCTCCTGCCTCTGACAGCTGTTTGACATCCCCACACCCTCTGGAGCCATCAGTATTCGAACCGTAGGTGTCAAGGCACAGCTGTCACTGCTTCTGCTGCTGCTCAGCTACTTCCAGCTTTTCTTTTTGGAGCCCAACATGTTCTTCTCTGACAGGAAAAGAAATCTTTTCTATCTACAAAATAAGCGACATTATCACTACACGAATGACGTAGCCCACATCTTTGTTTGATTTATCCATTGTTTCTGAGATATAAAATATGTCCCCTTATATTGCTAATACAAATGGTCATAATTTTAAGGTGATTGGACTTATATGTAGGAGTGGATATCAGAGGTAAGTTTTTTCATATAGAGAGTGGTGGATTGTGGAATGCCCTGTCAAGAGAGGCAGATATATTAGAGGCATTTAAGAAACTCTTAGATGGATGATTGAAAAATGGTGGGCCATGTAGGACAGAAGGGATTGATTGACCTTAGAGTAGATTAAAAAGTTGGCACATTATGGACTGTAGGGCCTGTACTGTATTGTAGTGCTCTGTGGTCTACTTGAGTCCAATTTTCAGATCTGACAGATTGCTGTCACTCACTTGTTGCTTTAGAATAGTTCACTAGCTATTCTATTATTTATTTGGACCTTATCTGCAAACAATACATTATGTGCAAGTACTGTAACTATTGACATAGGCAGACTTACTGTAGAAGCATTGGAAAGACCGTTAGGATTACACATAGCACTCTTGGGTTCTAGGATTGAAATGGCCTTGTTTTATATTCTGGATTCTGGTTACCTTGTTTTGGGATTAAGACTTGTAATTTTACAGTTAGTTTTAATACAGTGGACCTTGTTGAGATGTTGATTGGCTTTCATTAGCTGTACCTATTTATTTTACCTTGCTCTAACTCTGCAAGGTTTGGAGTATCATGTACAGATTACACTTCCTTACATGAGTGAGGATATTTTGGCTTGAGAAGTGGGGCTGCCGAGTTTCACTCCATTGATTTTTGATTGTCTTAAGAGGTAAAGACGAGCACACTGGAAATAGAGGCTCTGGAAATAAGAAAAATAAGTGATCTTAAAGAAACTCAAAGGCATGTGTAAGGTTATAGGCCTGCTTTAAATTACCCCTTAGAATAAATATTAGGGTTTATAGAAACATTAAAAGAGAGAGAGAGCAGGACTATTGGGATTGCTGTCTTGGGAGCTGGCACTGACACAATGGGCTGAATGGCCTTTCTCTGTATCATAATAAATAACTAAGTTAAATTTGCATAAAGATTTTGCAGCTTCATGAAGATTAGATTCTAATTATGACAGTATCTTGGTCAGAAGCCATTCCCTGCCATTAAAATAGCAAAAATAAGCTTGTCATCAGAGGCAAGCCTACATTTTTACAGCAAAGTTGGCTTGACAGATTGTTTGCTTTCCCAGCCAGGTTTAAATGGCTGATTGCTATTGGACAGTAAAACCGATAACCTCAGTTGACACTTACACAATAGGGGAGAGTGACCTCTAGCAGTAGACTCATTTCTGTACCAGATAGATCAAGTCTTTAGCAAGTCAACTTTCATTGCCTCGAGACTCAGATTAATGAGTTAATCCTTTTCCTGTTGTACCTTTAGGCTTCGCAGAATGATTTCAGAAAAAAATTTCCAGTGAGAACTGGCTGCTTCAATCTCCACCAGACATCTGGTACAGTAGATTGCAAATGGCACCTGGGTGAATTATAGCTAATGCTGCATTATTTTCTGTACTGCAAAATTGTATCTTAAAAAAAGTATCCATCATTTTAGTTCTTAATTGAACATTTCAGTGCAAAAGAATTGTGGTTCACTGGTTCTCACTATTATCTTTTCTATACCTCTTCCCACCATGTTTCTCAGTTCTTCTGTTTCTGCCGCAACTGTTTTCTGAGGCTTTCCAATCTGCAATGTCCACTTTTTTTCCAGAAAACATGTTTTCCTTCCCACCATCAATGCCGACCTCACCTGTATCTCCTCCATTTCCTGCACAACTGCACTGACCTCATCCTCCCACCGTTGTACCAGGGTTAGGGCTTTCTTTCTTCTTACCTACCACCTCATTATCCAGAATATCATTCTCCGCAACTTCCACTATCTCCAATGGGCTTATACTACTAAATATATCTTTCCTCCCACTCCACTTTCCATAGAAGATTGGTCGCTACGGGACTTCCTTGACCATTCATCCATTCATCGCTCTCCCTTTTTACCCTTACCCCTGCAAGCACAGCAAGTGCTATGCCTACTCTTACCCCCACCACCATTTGGATCCCCCAAAGTGTCCTTCTGATACTTCCCCTGAAAATGCGTCGCTTCACCTGCACCTGCTCCTAGTGTGGCTGCCTCTACACCATTGAGACCTGATGCAGACAGGTGATCCATTTTGTCAAGCGCTTTCACTCTGTCCATTCATCACAAAAGGCAGGGTCAATTCCACTTCCCATTCCCATTGTGACGTGTCTGTCCATGGAATCTTCTACTGTAAGGGTGAGGCAAACTCAGGTTGAAGGAGCAACACCTCATATTCCGGCTGGGTAGCCTCCACCTTGATAGCATGAACATTGGTTTCTCGAACTTCCAGTAAAAAACCCCATAAGCTATCTGTCCCCCACCACCTTTTGTTTTCTCTCACTCTGGTGGCCCCCTCACCCCTTCTCCTCTCCTCCACTGTCCCCATGACCTGCCCATCACCTCCCTCTGGTTTCCTACCTTCCTTTTATTCCATGGTTGATTCTTTCTTATCAGATTCCTTTGTCTCTTACATCTATTACCTCCTCGTATCTCACATCATTCCCTTTCATCCCCTCTCACCCCCCCACCTACCCACCTTCTCCCTCACCGAGACTCACCTACCTCCTGCCAGCTTGTACTCGAACCCCACCCAGAACATTGTGTTCTGACTCCTGCCCCCCTTCCTTTCTAGTCCTGTTGAAGGGTCTCATCCCAAAACGTTGACCATTTATTTCCCTCCATTGATGCTGCCTGACTCGCTGAGTTCCTCCACCATTTTGTATGGGATGCTCAAGACATCCAACATCTCTTCTGGAAGAGTAGATAAAATCAAAATTTATCATTTCACCTGAAAGTTTCCAAGTAATTTTAAAGTTATCAAACTATTTTACGTTAAGAGCAGCATGCGTACTTTCCTTGTCAGTAATGTATGTGCAAAAAAGAATGGGAATCTATTAAAATTGCACCATGGACTGCAAGATAAGTCTTTAATCACTAATACTAGAGACCTGGTGAAGGGTCTCAACCTGAAACATTGACTGCTCTCCATAGGTGCTGACAGACCTGTTGAGTTCCTCCACCATTTTGTGTGTGTTGCCGGGGGTAACCTGTTGAAGGTCTAGAGGAGAAGTTTGCCTTTTTAATACCTGCAATGTTCTGAATTTAGGTTATTTCAACACCTCTTTAGTTTTCGGGATGTGGATTTTCTTGAATAATTTGCGTGTTACTGAAAATCTTTAGTTTTGTTTCTGTAACATTTGATACAATGTTAAAAGCCAGAGCTTTTAATTTATGTTTCATAGTTTGGGTAATACCCACTGTGATAATGGGGCATTAACACTGAAAGTAGCTGGGCAAACTGAAAAGTAATAATGTATGTCAACATGCTTTTCGATGAAAGGGTTCTCTCGTCGTATTTGCTGGATCACTGAATTTTGGGGAGTACTACATCTTTTGGACTGGGTACTGTTGGTGGGAAGCTTGCCAGTGCAAGAACATGGAAGCAAGATCTAATTAACATGTCAAAACATAGCTTCACAATTGGTTGTTTGTAAATTAAAAGAACATGCTGTAATTTAAAAATCAAAATTGTAGTGCAATCCTTTATCATCGCACTTTTATCTGGGGTTTCCTTTGAGCTAGTTGCTAAGTACGTTACACTCAATGGCCACTTTATTAGCTGCCTTCCATACCTAATAAAATGGCCACTGAGCACATGTTTACAGTGTCCTCCTGCTGTAGCCCATCCTCTTCAAGGTTCGATGTGCTTTGTGTTCAGAGGTGCTCCTCTGCACACCGCTGTTGTAATGGGTGATTATTTGAGCTATTGTTGCCTTCCTGCCAGCTTGAAGCAGTCTGGCCGTTCTTCCCTGACCGCTCTCATTAACAAGGCATTTTCACCCACAGATCTGCCTCTCACTGGATGCTTTATGTTTTTCACAAATTCACAAGCTTAATTGTCATTCAGCCTTGCACATGAGTACAGCCAAGTGAAAGAGTGTTCCTCCAGGGCCAAGGTGCAAAACACTGCACCAACGGTCACAGACAGCACAAGGCACATATTGTACATATAATTACGAGAGTAGAAACTCATGCAGTCACAAAACAGGTATAGCCCAAGGCCCTGAGTGTCATGGCCTGTAGATTAATGGTGCATAGGATGTTGTCCTGGAGCCATGTTTCAAGCATACAGCTGTTCTCATTGCACTAGTGCAGTCGCAGATGAGTGCATTTGAGCTTGTCTTCCACTGAGCGAACACTGGAGGGCAGCACTGATGGGAGGGGCTGGCTCCAACCCAGCAAGGATTCCAGTGCGTCCGCTTCACCTCTGCTGTCTCTTCCGCACTGCCTCTGGTGTCTCCTTCCCTGGGGGGGGGGGGGGGCTGCGGCACGAGGGCCTGGCCTGCGCAGCAACCGAGGCATCGCAGCCCTTCTGTCATTGCTCTCGTCAATGAACCAGTGAACCATACTTGCAGTATTATACATTACCAATGTCCAACAGTGTTGTGCAATCACACAAGAAACATCTACGACAATCACTTGCACTGTTTGTTAGACCGTGCACCACTTCCGCGCACGGCCTCTGACGCTGCATCAGGGTATGCAACAAGTCCAGCTCCACCGTTATTGAGCAACTTGCTGGTGAGGCAGACCTGCGGTACTTCACAAAGTACACTGCAGATGCTGTGGTCAAATCAAGACGTACAAAAAAGCTGGATGAACTCAGCAGGTCGGGCAGCATCCGTTGAAAGAAGCGGTCAACGTTTCGGGTTGGGACCCTTCGTCAGGACCTTTCGTGCAGTACTTGATGTTCCCAATATCTAGCACTGCCTTATAATCGTAAAAGAAGATGTAAAGTGTGAACAATTACACCTTTGATTGGACCCAGGGAGGCTGCTGCAACCAAGCACACTGCCATCTTACTGGAAGATGAACCACTGCCTGTAAACTCTGGAGACTGTTGTGCATGAAAGTCCCAGGACATCAGCAGTTTCTGAGAAACTGAAATCACCCGGTCTAGCACCAAACTGTTAAAGTCACTTAGATCACCTTTCTTCCCCATTCTGATGTTTGATCAAACAACAGAACCTCTTGACAATGTCTGCATGTTTTTTATGCATTGAGTTGCTGCCACATGATTGGTTGATTAGATATTTGCAATAACGAGCAGATGTATGGGTATAACTAAAGAAGTGGCCACTGAGTGTTGTTACGAATGTGCCACAACTCTGAGGGGCCGAAGGGTACAAAGTCGCCCTTCCTTTTCTGAGAATCGCAAGATCGCTATTAATTCAGGTCTGGGACCCAGGAAATGAGAGAGAATCCACAAGGTTTGGAATGTGTCCTGGCCTCAGCGAAACAAAACCATTGATAACGGCTATTGTCTCTTGGAGACGGAATTGTGTATTGAGTACTGTACTATTCATTGAAGCCCTCAGGGGATGACCAGAGTGGGCTGGTTGAGGGATTGCATCATCCCAACCTGATTGACATCTGAGACCCCGTGAGTAAGGATAAAAGAGAGTGGGGAACAACCCCTTTAGACGCACCAGGAGAAACGGTGGAAATCCAGTGACAGCGTTTTATAGCGAACGCCGGTGAGGGCTTGTGTGTGCGTCCTCCCTTGCCAGGGTGGCGGGCTCATTACGGAAGAACAGCTTAGCTAAAGGAGAGGCCACAAGTGAACGGCCACACTAACGAGACTCTGAAGGATCGAAATCATAATAGGAATCAGCAAGTTTTTCTCCAAATCTGTCTCTCTCTCCAACCTGCATGAACTGAGTGACTTTTATATTTCCATCGGACAATACATTATCCCCTAGACAACGATAGAGCTTATTTCTTATTGATTATTATTGTACCCGCACTTTTAGATTTAGTATTGATGACGTATATTATCTGTATATCTGCATTGATATTATTTTTGTGTATTTTTACTAATAAATACTGTTAAAAATCATATCATCAGACTTCAACGGACCTCTCTATCTTTGCTGGTAAGAGACCCAGTTACGGGGTTCATAACAAAGTGGGGCCTCGTCTCAAGATTTGATACCAAATTGGAGGGCCAGTGAATTGGGCTTTTAAGTCCAAACGTGGGTCTGGTTGCGCGGGTAACCAGATGGGAAACCAGCAAAGATGGACATTGACGAATTTATAGAAAACCCGACTCTGGAGGCGCGAGAGACTGCCACAAAGTTGGACTTGATAAATATTGCGAAAGGACTAAGCCTTGCAGAGGTGAGGTTGTCAATGAAAAAGTGGGAGGTGTGGAGGGCCATAACTCAGTACTATATTGTGAAGAACGTGTTTTCAGCTGAGGTATTGGAAAATATCCCTGAAAAGGCACCAGCTAGTGGGACGGCTCAGTTAGAGTTGGAGAAATTAAGGTTGGAACTTGAAATTAAGTTATAACAGCTGGAAGCAGCTGAAAAGGAAAAAGAAAGGGCTGAGAAAGAGAAGGAAAGGGCCAAAAAGGAAAAAGAGCAGGAAAGAGCCGAGAAGCAGAGGGAGCATGAAATTTAAGTTAAAACAGCTAGAAGCAGCTGAAAAAGTGAAGGAGAGAGCTGAAAAGGAGAGGGAAAGAACTGAGAACCAAAGGGAGAAGGAGAAACAGAGGCAACATGGCTTGGACATGGAGAAGTTAAGGCAAGAGCGAAGAGCTCAAGGGCCAGACCGAGAGGAGCGGTTTAATGTTAGTCGGGAGTTTAGGTTAGTATCTCCGTTCGAGGAGACTGATGTTGATAGTTATTTCTTGCATTTTGAAAAGGTGGCAGTGAGTCAGAAGTGGCCCAAAGAGCAGTGGGTGGCGTTGTTACAAAGTGTGTTAAAAGGGAAGGCACAACGGGCATATGCGGCGTTGTCCATGGAGGAGGCGGAGTTTGAGAATTATGAGAAAGTAAAGGAGGCCATTCTTTGGACCTATGAATTGGTACCTGAAGCGTATAGACAATAGTTCAGAAATTTAAAGGAAGGGTGGAATCAGACGTATGCAGAGTTTGCCTATGAGAAGGGTGTGCTCTTGGATCACTGGTGTGCAGTAGAATTAGTGGAAGAAGATTTTTGGCTTCTCAGGGAGTTAATTCTGATTGAGGAATTTAAAGGTTGTGTTTCGGATGATATCCGGATGTATTTGAATGAGAAGCCGAATAAGTCCATCTCCAAATTTGCTAGGTTCACAGATGAATATGCCCTAACCCACAAGACAAAGTTTTCCTCGAATAAAAGTTACCAGAGAGACCGTGGGAACGGTAGAGAAAGCCCGCCGGCTGAGGTAGAGATTCAGCCGGGAGCTAGCGGTAAAATTAAGGAGGAGGAAAGGCAAGACGGCAGGAGAGGTCCTGGCTTGATCTGTTTTAATTGTGGAAAGGTGGGTCATATTGCATCTAAGTGCCTTGCTCCGAGGAAGGAGACAGGAAAATGGAAAGCAGCAGTCCCTACAGGATGTGTTGTGGTGATCAGTAAATCGATGAGAGAGCCCCAGGTAGACAGAATATGAGAAGGGTCTGAGAAATGTATTTCAGAAGGAACTGTGTCTGTGAAAGAGGGAGACACACCAGTTCCAGTGCGGATCTGGAGAGACACGGGAGCTGAGCTGTCATTGATTCGCAGTAAGGTACTAGATTTTGGTCGCAAGACTGGAGAGAGGGCTTTGAGAGGCATAGGAAAAGGGACAGAAGCGGTGCCTTTGCATAGGATCATTATAAATTGTGAGCTGATATCTGGACCAGTTGAAATAGGGGTGCGATCAGAATTCCCGAGAACTGATGTAGACGTCCTTCTGGGTAACAATTTAGCTGGTGGTGACATTTGGCCGGCCATGGAGCTGCCGAGCCAGTCTGTAAGTGTTGAGGACCCGCCCCTAGATTCCAAGATCTATCCTGCATGCGCGATCACTCGCAGCATGTCGAGAAAGGCAACTGAGAACGAGACCAGTTTAAATCCGGCCAGTATCGATTTGGCCAAGACGTTTTTACCGACCCTGTACCAAGAGAAGTTAGAGGGTGGAAAAACGGAGAATAGGAAAGCGAAAGAGAGTAAGGGAAAGGAGGTAGACCTGCCCTTAGCCAGGAGGAAATTTATAGAGGCATGGAGTAAAGATGAGAAACAGATAAGGCTGTTAAAAGGTCCAGGGTTGGACATGGATGATCTGTCTGGTTTGGCAGAACTGTTTGAAGAAGTTGAAAATTCTAAAGGTGTTCCCGATAATGAAATAAGGGCAGTCCTAGATGAAAAGGATGCCATTACCTTGAAGAAGTCTGCTGGGTTGGCAGATGAGGTTGTTTCAGCCCGCGGGGTTGAGTTTACTCTGGAAGGGAGTTGCCCAGAGAGTAACTGGGAGGATCAGGGGAATTTAGAATTTGAAAAGGGTACGGGTATTGAAAGCCTGGAAGAGGCAGATGTCCCGTTTGAGTGTGTTCAAGATGTGGATGCACGTGGTACTGAACCTAGTAATGGAGCTCCGAAAAAGTCTGAGGTATTTGATTCAGTTGAAAAGGAATGCAGTCCTTGTGGGTCAGATGGACTTGGTTCAGTGAAGAAAGGGTTAACCTTGGTACTAGTGGGAAGTGAGAATTCCCAGTTATTTGTGTTCGAAGGTGTGTTAAAAGTTAGTGAGGAGATAAAAGGTGGTGATGTGGATATTATTATTGAAGGGAAAGGGAAAAGTGTAGTTCCTAAATTGAATGAAGAAAATTTAAAGTCTGGATTGATGTCAGAAGCAGCAACCAGGCTACAGATACAATGGCTGGGTAACACGGTGCCTGCGAATCAATTACAGGTTGATTTGGAATGTAAAGGTGCCCCACACGCTATTGTTATTCAAGAGAGTGCTGTGAAGAAGCAGAAGGGTCCTGAAGATAAAACTAACAACTTGCTTAAAATTAAAGAATTGTGTGGAAATTCAGAAAATGGTCTAAGTTTGGAACATATTGTTGATAAAATAACTCCTATGAAAGGAGCATGTGAAAGCCTATTCCACACTAGTATACAAGTTAACCACGTGGGAGTTAACTGGAAAAGAGGCGAGGGTTGACGGGATGCCATTTTAAATAACAGGATCCAGTTTTAAGAAATTTCAACAAAGCATGTGAATAATAAAGACAACCCCCATGGAAGATTGACTGTTAAGTTTGAAAGTAAAATAAAGATTAGTATTTGCATGAACTTTTGTAGTATACACGTAAGCTAAGATCACAACTCTTTAGTTTTTGTTTGCTGAAGGAAAGGAACAAAAAATAGGTGGTTATTAAATTGGAGTCTGATGCTACAAGAATTTTATTAAGGTACAAGATGTTAAGATATTAAAGGAAGTGACAATGTAATTGCTAACTGTTTAGATGCTGAATTGAATGTATAACTGTATTACTCTAGTGAAAAAAAACTCTTTTGTATTGTGTTAGATTCTGAAATCCTGTAAGACTCTGTATTAATTCATTTTTACTGGTGGTAAAAATCTTAGAAGGAAGGGGGTGTTACGAATGTGCCACAACTCTGAGGGGCCAAAGGGTACAAAATCGCCCCCTCCTTTTTGAGAATTGCAAGATCGCTATTAGTTCGGGTCTGGGACCCAGGAAATGAGAGAGAATCCACAAGGTTTGGAATGTGTCCTGGCCTCAGCGAAACAAAACCATTGATAACGGCTATTGTCTCTTGGAGACGGAATTGTGTATTGAGTACTGTACTATTCATTGAAGCCCTCAGGGGATGACCAGAGTGGGCTGGTTGAGGGATTGCATCATCCCAACCTGATTGACATCTGAGACCCTGTGAGTAAGGATAAAAGAGGGTCTGGGGAACAACCCCTTTAGACGCACCAGGAGAAACGGTGGAAATCCAGTGACAGCGTTTTATAGCGAACGCCGGTGAGGGCTTGTGTGTGCGTCCTCCCTTGCCAGGGTGGCAGGCTCATCACGGAAGAAGGGCTTAACTAAAGGAGAGGCCACAAGTGAACGGCCACACTAACAAGACTCCGACGGATCGAAATCATAACAGGAATCGGCAAGTTTTTCTCCAAATCTGTCTCTCTCTCCAACCAAAGGCTGCAGCCTGCATGAACTGAGTGACTTTTATATTTCCATCGGACAATACATTATCCCCTAGACAACGATAGAGCTTATTTCTTATTGATTATTATTATACCCGCACTTTTAGATTTAGTATTGACGACGTATATTATCTGTATATCTGCATTGATATTATTTTTGTGTATTTTTACTAATAAATACTGTTAAAAATCGTATCATCAGACTTCAACGGACCTCTCTATCTTTGCTGGTAAGTAACCCAGTTACGGGGTTCGTAACAGTGTATTTATGCCAGGTTTCATGGGTTGACTGTTCTTAGTTATGGTGAAGCTGCTGAAACGGGGACTTAGTGACCCTAAATCAAGGGCTGGAAATGTTAGCATCTAATTCATGGTGGCTGGAGATTTGTGGAATTCAATAAGCTGTTATTCCACTGTTGTCAGTTCTTGTTGAACGCTATCATGAAGTATCAAGACTTGTGCCAAAAGCAAAAGGAATTAAGATTGTGACCATAAAATGAGGGATTTTTATGAGCAACACATATAAAATGCTGGAGGAATTCAGCAGGTCAAGCAGCATCTATGACGATGAATAAACAGTCGACATTTCAGGCTGACACTCTGCAGCACAAATGTTTATGAATTGTCAAGAGGATTCAGTCGCTTGGCATTCAAGATGATGTTGTAAACTGGATTAGACATTGGCTTTGTGGGAGAGGCCAGGAGCTTGTATTAGATGGTTATCTCTCTGACTGGAGGCCTGTGACCGTGGTGTGCGCAGAGACCGGTGCTGGATCCATTGTTGTTTGTCATCTGTATCAATAACATGGATTATAATGTGGTTAACTGGACCAGCAAATGACTCCAAGATTGGGGGTGCAGTTGACAACGAGGAGGACTATCGGAGCTTGCAGTGGGATCTGGACCAGCTGGTAAAATGGCAGATGGAATGCAATGCAGGTAAGTGTGAGGTGTGGCACTTTGACTGGACAAACCAGGGTAGGGATTACACAGTGAATGGCGGGGCTCTGACGAGTGTGATAGAACAAAGGGACCTGGTCCATAATTCATGGAAAGTGGCATCACAGGTTGATAGGACCGTAAAGAAAGTTTTTTGCACAATGTATTGAGTACAGGAAATGGTTTGTTATGTTCCAGTTGTATTGGTGAGGTCTAAGCTGGAGTATTGTGTGCAGTTTTGGTCACCTACCTAAAGGAAAGGTGCAAATAAGGTTGAAAGAATACAGAGAAAATTTACTAGGAAGCTGCTGGGTCTGGAGGAAAATGGAAAGATTGAATAGGTTAGGACTTTATTCCTTAGAGCGTAGAAGATCGAGAGGAGATTTGATCGAGGGTAAATGTAAGCAGATATTTCCACGGAGGTTGGGTGGGACTATAACTAGAGGAAATGGGTTAAGGGTGAAAGGTGAGAAATTTAAGGGAAACATGAGAAGAAACTTTTTCACTTAGAGGTTCATGAGAGTGTGGAATGAGCTGCTGGCACCTGTGGTGCATGCGAACTTGATTTCAATGTTTAAGAGCAGTTTTGGATGGGCATATGAATGGTCGGGGTATGGAGGGGTATAGTCCTGGTTCAGGTCAATGGGAGTAGGCAGTTTAAATGGTTCAGCATGCACTAGATGGGCCGTTTCTGTGCTGTACTTTTCCAAGACACTCTCTGTATTTCAAGCGCAATAATTTCCCATCTTCATTTTCTGCTGTTGCCTGAATGCTAATTATAAACAGTTCAACATTTTGTGTGTATGGAGAAGCTTCTTAGACGACAAACAAACAAATCTGATTGCTAATTATTTCCTCTAATAAATCCTGTGAATTGTTTTGTACATTCCATTGGTGTACGGTATTTATCATGTAAATTTATTTTAATCTTCTTAACTTGCTCGTGTGCTGGGGCACTGCCCTGGATGTCAGGGACAATAATAAAGCATTCAGAAATTCCAACCTGTGTTCTGGATGAAGAGAATGTTAATCCTTTGATTCTCTCGTCCCAAGCGCGGTGTTGAATTGGCAGATGGCATTCGTCGGCTCAGTTGCAGTGGCATTTATTACGGTAGGATTTATAACAGTGAATTTTATGGCAGTGAGCTTTGCTGTGCAGTTTATAGGATGCGACTGATGCAGATGGTTTGTAGTGTTAACCTGCTCAGTTGAGGAAAGAACACCAGAGACACGAATTATCCTCTGAATTCGGTTTTTATTCAGCGGAGAGTTCGCAGCCACACGCATTCTGGGCATACGGTAGCCAACTCTGAATTTTGGCGGTTTACAGAGGTCATAATTATACTCAAAAACTGTGCACCACGTTCACAATTGCGGTTGCTTATTCAAATTTGTGGTTTAACAGTTCTTGTCATACCTTGTGTTTGATTGGCTATTGCATTGTTACCAAGCGCACAGAATACTCGGAATAGACATAGACGTGAGAATCTCAGAACAGATACACAGCTCAGAGAATCAGCCAGACACATTGTTCTAGCAAGCAAGTGCTTTTGTTTCTCTGTGGCTGCCACATCCACCTGCATCCTATTTCAGTTACTTGTATCCCGTCCTCTTATACTTCCCTAGTCACATACCCTGACCCTAGTCACTTATACATATTAACTCGTTCCCTTTACTACACTTACCCCTAACCCCCTCCACATTCTCCGTAGCAGGTGGGGTTTATAGATCAGATTTATATTAATGTACTTTATAGTAGACGGGTAGACGAGTGGGTTTTATAAAATATTGAAGCAACACTCTGCATTTTTAAAATTTGCTTTTGGGATTTTGCTGCTGCTCCTATGGCCTCCATTTTTTGCCCATTCTGCTTGCGCTTAAGAAGTGAACTGCAAGGTCCTCTGGTTGAAGGTGCTTCTTGAAAGTGATTTTGAATAGAGAGTGCGAGAAGTTAACCATAGGGCCAGTGAAGGTTTGGGCAATATATCCACAATTCAGTGACTTGTGACTTTTGCCCGAGTGCTTAGTGTAACAATTCAGCATTTGATGTACGTGGAAGTGTGACTTGGAGGTGATGATTTTCCCATATAGCTGCTGCCCTTGCGCTTTTAGGTGGTAGAGGTCCCGGACATGTGAGGTGCGACTGGAATAAACTATGTCAGTAAATGTAGCACATGTTGTTACAGCCTTCAGCTGGTATCAGCAGGAAGATCACTCACTGCAGGATAACCCATCCCTCACCTGTTCAATACTGCTCCAGTACCACCAAATTCTGAATATTAAGGTGATTCCCCCTTCCTCTCGTAATAGTCATCAGGAAAAATGACCTCTATCTACCATGTCAATTTTTAATTATTTTTAACATCCCAATTTGCTCAGCCCTTGATTCTCTAAACTCCACGATGACCTGTTCACTCTACTGAAGCTGCAGTGATTGTGGTTCAGTTCTCCCCGCTGTCTGAAAGGAGTTTGTGTCTTCTCCCTGTGACTGCGTGTTTTGGTCTGGGTGCTCCAGTTTCCTCCTACATTCCAAAGACGTACAGTTAGGGTTAGGGTTAGTAAATTGTGGGTATACTATATTGTCTCCAGAGGCGTCGCAACACTTGCGGTATGTCCCCACCAGCACAATCCTTAGACTGTGTTGGCCATTAACACAAACAACACATTTCACCGTATGTTTTGATGTTTCAATGTATACTTGATGTCATGGTCCCATCTGTCAATTCCCCATTACCTCTTTAATTGGGCCCTAACCCTCTTGCCTGATTTCCAGTCGTTCCCAGTTCAGCAAATTACACGCACCTGCTTCCCATCAGTAACTGCAGGATAAAAACCCTGGAATCACAACAAGGAACTGCCAGTTCATTGGTGAACTCTTGTAAGAGTGACCTCGTTTCGTGGTTACTTAGGACTGTCAGTTCTAAGTTCTGCATCGTCTCCCGGATTCTCCACGTGAACCTTGTCTCTGTATAAAGACTCTGCGAGATACCGGCTCTCCGTTCGCAGTGGTGCTAACGCCTAATGACTCTGCCTCAGCGCCTATGTCCTGCACCTGGGTTCATCCCCAGCCACGTCCTAGCGACACATGACAATAAAACTAATCTTTAAACTTTCTTTAAGAGGAATTTCCCTTGACTGGATGAAAGTTTGAAGAACTTTAATCTTCTCAAGGATTCAACTCAGGAGCACAATTAACTTAGTATACATTAGTCATTTTATTTAAAAGAGCTTTCAATGCCCACTTTGGAAAACAGTGGTAGGAGTCGAGACAGAAAGTCACGGGTGTCATTTGCAATGAAGGTTCTTGGATTACAATATTCTTCACTAAAAATGGGGCAAATGTTCTTTTCTCTCATAGAGAGCTAGAGCACAGAGAACAGCTCTTTGCCTTATACTATCCATTCTGACTTCAGGCAGCAGGTACCCATTTCTACTAATACCATTTGCTAGCACTTGCTTGATACCTTTCTCTGCCTTGGCGACTGAGCTGCCTGGATGGATAATTAAATGTTATGAGAGTCACTTCATACACCATCCTCTCAGGCAGTATCAAATTAAAACCACACTCAGAATAATATATTCGCACCTTGTGGCGGATTGGGTGGCATTTTTTTGCTACTTCCGTAGCATTTGACTCTTTTTATGAAACCAAATTGCTAGTTGGATGCTCAACCCAGCATGGATGGAAAGCGTGCAAGGAGCTAGCCAGATTCGAACACGGGACCATTTGCTCTGAAATTCAATGCTGATGCCATTACATCACCAGCTGGCTTCAGAGTGACATATTCTTCCATATATCCCTTCTAAGCCCTTGGGTCCTTTCCTTAAGTATGTTCCTTTTGGTTGTCAGTGCATTTTTTGTCATGAAAAGTTTATCGCTGTCTGTGTTTCTTATACTTTGTACATCTCTGTCAGGTCCCCCATCAGTCTCCTTTGTTTTGAGGTAGACAAGCCCAACTTATCTAGACTCTCTTCATAACTGATTCACTCCATTTCAGATAAAGTCTTGTGAATCCCCTCTGCACTCTCTCCAGAGCAACCATCTCAATAATGATAATTTTTCGTCACTAATGGCAGAAATATTTAAACCTCTAAAATATGTTTGTAAATTTCCTGTTGTTAAAAGCCCGTTGATTTGCAAACATACAGATGTTTCCCCATAGACTTCTTATTTCACTGCTTTGGTAGATACTATGTTGAATGTTTAATGCAACACTTCTTTTAAAGATAGATTTATAATAGCTTCACTGATTATTTCATCTCGTTTTGTCCCCAAACAATATTAAAAATCATGTGAGGATGTTCGTGTAATTTTTGGATGTTTTCTGTCACCTGCACATATGCTGACAAAGTGGTTGGCAAGAGAGAAAATTACAGAGTTTCCATCTATTATGTGGTTTAGGAGTGCTGTCAGGAGTGATTATACTACAGAATAATGCAAAGGTTGACAAATCTGGTTCTCCATGTGTATCTGCTTCCTAATTTAAATGATGCAGGCATGTGAGGTTAAGTGAATAATTTGCTTTATTTATTTGTAAATGACAGGATTCTTTTGTAAGCATTGTGTTCTGTTTTCAGTCTTTTGACCTCAAGTCAGTCTTTTGCATTTCCAGATCAACTATAGCAATTTACCTTAGGCAAGTTGAAGCTGTTTCCATGTACTCCATCGGTTGCCTTCCTGAGAAGAAAATAAATGCCCTTCTAGTGTGGCCAGAATTACATTACCTAAGATGTTCCTTTACATCTGGCAGTAGACTATTTAACATGCAAGTCAGTACCATAAGACATACAGTCCTGTGTAAAAATCTCAGGCACATATATAAATATAGCCGAGGTGCCTAAGACTTATGCACAGTACTGTAGTAATTTTATGTATTGAACTGTACTGCTACTGGTGCTGTTAAAAAAAAAACAAATTTCATGACATATGTGAATGATGATAAACCTGATTCTGATATGGGTCTCTATTGCGGACTGAGAGTGGGAAGAGGGCAGGAAAAAGGGAATCACAGTTGGGAAAATACAATTTTACTACAGGGTTAAGAGGCTCTTGGATACGTACATGGAGCTTAAAAGATAGAGGGCTGTGGGTGACCCTAGGTAATTTCTAAAGTAAGTACATGTTCGGCACAGGATTGTGGGCCGAAGGGACTGTATTATGCAGTAGGTTTTCTATGTTTCTGTGTTTCTAAAATGGGAAGGGGAGTGGGAAGCACCTGAGAGACATTCTGTAATGATCAATAAATCAATTGTTTGGAATCAAATGCCTGGTGTCTCAGGGCTGGGGGTGTCTGCACCCACACCATCCACCGCCCCGGCACTCCTTTTCTGCCACCTGTCCCACATCCCTCCCATGATGCTTTACCCTCACCACTCCCAACAGCCTTTGCCCCCACCAGATTTACAAACTCACTCTCCGCTCCATATTGACAAATACAGTACTGTGCAAAAGTGTGTTTTTGTGGCTTCTGTGGATATCTCTTCTCCAAATATCAGCAATGCTGATCTGACTTTTTCAGATATTGTGGACCATTCATATTTTGTGGTGACCAAGGGGTAGTTTGCTAGGGAGCTTGTTCTTTGTGGAAAAGACCCAGAGAGAGAGGTCTTTTGAAAGGTGAGCCAGGTCTTCTGTTGATTTCATTGTGCAATAATCAGGGATGGGGAAGTCACTAGTGACATTACTACTGACAGTTTTGGATTGTGGACTGGATAGAGAAGGTATGTGTGGTGGTAGAATCTTCTTAAAGGTGGCAGAAGTTCTGAATGAGGATCCGTTGAATGTGGAGCATGGAGGGGTGGTGTTGAGGGGAAGTGACAACCAGGCAACTCTCTATCTGGGAGGAGAAGGGATGAGTACAGATGTGTGGGAAATGGAACGTAAGTATCCTGTAAGTCCCTGCAAGCAATGAGAAAGAAGAAGCCCCATTTCTGAAAGAAGAAGTACATCTTGGAGTCATTGTGTGAAAAGTGTCAATGATGCAGATGTGGAGGAACAGAGACAGAGAGGAGGTGAGGCTGTGGGAGAATTGAATAGAATTCACACAGATGTGTGAGAGGAAAGATAGTGGAGATGGTAAATGATTGTCTGTACAATTGTTATGGTTTCCTGTTGCCCAGGGCGGCACAGTTGTGTAGTGGTTAGCACAATGTTTTACAGTACCAGCGACCCAGGTTCAATTCCCATCACTGCCTGTAAGGAGTTTGTATGTTCTCCCCGTGTCCACGTGGGTTTCCTCCCACAGCCCATAGACATATCGGTTGGCAGGTTAATTGGTCATTGTAAGCTATCTTGTGAGTTTGTGATTAAATCGGGGAATTGGTGGGCTACACAGCTCGAAGGGCTGGAATCTCAATAAATCTGCCCTGTATCTCAATCATTCAATCAATCAATCAATCAATCAATCAATAAATAAATAAAAATCCCAAATACTGTCCAAGTCTTTCTCTGTCCACTAGCGTGGCATTATTTATATTTCAACATTCATATTTCTTTTTGTTTCTCTTTCTCCAATTATGTTCACCAATCAGATTGCTTCACCAATAACTTATCATCATGACCTCACCCTATTCAGAAATATTCCCTTTGCTCTCCTCCACCCCGTGTTACCCTTTTAAAACTAATTTAAAGTCAAAGTAAATTCATTATCAAAGTACATCTATGTCACCATATACAATAATGAGATTCATTTTCTTACGGGCATACACAATAAATCCATAATGGAATAATAACCATAACAGAATCAATGAAAGACTGCAGCAACTTGGGCGTTCAACCAGTATGCAAAATACAACAAACTGTGCAAATACAAAAAGAAAGAAATACTAACAAATAAGCAATAAATATTGAGAACATAAGATGAAGAGTCCTTGAAAGTGAGTCCATAGATTGTGGGAACATTTCAATGATGGGGCAAGTGATGTTGAGTGAAGTTATCCCCTTTCGTTTAAGACCCTGATGGTTGAGGGGCAATAACTGTCACTGAACCTGGTGATGTGAGTCCTGGGGCTTCCTGTACCTTCTTTCTGATGGCTGCAGTGAGAAGAGAGCATGATCTGGGTGCTGGGAGGTCCCTGATAATAGATGCTGCTTTCCTGTGACAACTTTTTGTGTAGATGTGCTCAATAGTGGGAGGTCTTTACCTATGATGCACTGGGCCATATCCTCTACTTTTCGTAGGATTTTCCATTCAAGGGTATTGGTGTTTCCATACCAGGCTCTGATGTAGGCAGCCAATATATTCTCCACTACGCATCTATGGAAGCTTGTCAAAGTTTTAGATGTCATGCCCAATCTTTGCAAGCTCCTAAGGAAGTAGAGGTGCTGCTGTGCTTTCTTCACAATGTCACTTTCGTGCTGGGCCCAGGACAGATCCTCTGAAATAATAATACCGAGGAATTTAAAGTTGCTGATCCTCTCCACCTTTGTTCTTCTGATGAGATCAGGCTCATGGACCTCTGGTTTCCCTCTCCTGAAGTCAATAAGCAGCTTCTTAGTCTTACAGATATTGAGTAAGAGGGTGTTGCTATGGCACCACTCAGTCAGATTTTCAATCTCCCTCCTCCTGTATGCTGGTTCATCACCACATTTGATTTGGCCTATGACCGTGGTGTCTTCAGCAAACTTGAATATGGCATTGGAGCTGTGCTTAGCCACTCAGACATAAGTGTTAAGTGAGTAGAGCGGGGCTAAGCACACAGCCTTGCGGTGTACCTGTGCTGATGGAGATCCAAACTGATTGTGGTCATAAGGAGGTATTGAGGTCAAGGTCTAGAAGCTTATTGAGGGGATGAGGGATTGAATGCTACGCGGTAGTTGATAAAGTGCATTCTGATGCATGCCTCTCTGCTGTCCAGATGTTCCAAGGTTGAGTGAATTGGAGCGGATCCAAATCGTTTCTCAAGCAGCATATGTTTCATCACTAACCTCTCGAAGCACTTCATCACTGTGGATGTAAGTGCTACTGGACGATAGTCATTGAGGTGGGTTACCATAGTCTTCTCAGGCACTGGTATAATTGAAGCCTGCATGAAGCAGGTGGATATTTCAGACTGTCAAAACCAGCTTAATGATCTCAATGAACAGTCCAGCCAGTTGATTCGCACAAATCTTTAGTGCCAGGCCAGGTAATCTGTGTGGACTACATGATTTTCATAGGCTCATGCTCCTGAAGGTTGCTCGCACGTTAGCCTTAGAGTCTGAAATCACAGTATCACTGGGGGCCATGGGAGTTTGCGATGGTCCCTCTCATGTTTTGCTGGTCAATGTGAGTATAGAAGGCAATGAGCCTTCCAATTCTGACAAAGGGTCTTTGACCTGAAAACATTAACTTTGTTCCTGCTCCTATTGATGTTTACCTGCCCTGGTGAGTGTTTCCAGGATTTTCTGAGAACATTTTAATAATTGCATTGGACCTGAACATAGAGGGGAGCAAAGAAAAGGCAACTTTAGCTTTCACATTCTTGAGGCTGGGGATGTAAATGCTGAATGGCCTGTAATGGAAAGCTTTTTGCAGAGGACGTAGGAAGATGCAAACATGACTGAAGCTGCTGTGGCCATGTCGGACCCTATCATCTAGGGAAACATTTTCAGGCAGATATGCTCAAAGAGAATTGGTGATGGAAGTATCTCCTCTGAGAATTTAGCTGATCCTAGTAACAGGATGCATGGTCTGACATCGGACAGAACTGTAAGCTACTTCTGATTTTTAGCTGGAACGTTTAACCTGAGCGAAGGTATCGTGGTACAAGGAGCCCTTAAGAACGTAAGGTTAAAGAAAAAAATAGAAGTTCATCCAGTGGTCCCTTGAACTTGCTCTGTTTTCAATAGGATCATGGCTGATTTGATCTTGGCCTTAGCTCCACTTACTTGACTTTCCCATAATCCTTTACTCCCCTGTAGGCCAAAAATCTGTCTACCTCACTGTACATGCTCTGGTTAATCTGTAGTAGATGGTAAAGAATTCTTTTCTATCTCCCTTTTGCACTGCTTTAAATGAGCCTCTCTGCACATCTGCATCATGGTAGGTCTGAAGAGATATGAGTTCAATTTGTTTTCTGTACATTAAAGAATTGACTTTAATTACTTCCCTATGTAGTCAGGTGCTGCGGCTGAAATGAGGAAAAGCAAAATGATTGTGATGAAAACTAGCCAACAGGGATCGGAATTTATGAGTGCCTGAGGCTAACAGACATTGCACTAGTTAGTTATTTCCAAAGTTAACTACTATCAGACTTTTTTTTTTAAATGAAGCAAAAATAAAACTGTTGTTCAGTACTCACCTGAGGCGATGGTTGCTGTGCTGTAAGACTTTCAATATGCTTAGGATGGAGAGAAGAGAATTAGTTATACACTTGCTCTTTCTACACCATTTGACCCCTCTAAACTGTTCATAATTCAGTATGATGGCTATTCACCCATATTCAATATCCTGTTCGAGTATTCCCTCCCAAGTCAAACTCCCCTGAATTTTAAGGCTATATCCCCTAGTTCCAGTCTCACCTACCAGTGGAAACAACTTTCCTGCCTCGATTTTATTTATCCTTAAGTCCTTAAGTGATCTCACCTCATGTCCCGAGGTTGTGACTTCTAGTTCTGGGAATATTCTTCCTAAGTTTGGCACCTTCAATCCCATCAGCGTTTGATAGATTCAAGAAGGTCTCTCATTACTCAAAATGAATACATGTCCAATTGGTTGTACTTGGTGATCCTCGCTATAATGTTTTGTCCAAGGATGGATTTTAGTGACATATGTCGCCCATCTGTGCTGACTGAAATATGAAGGCTTGCTGGTGGTTATGGAACTGGCAGAGTTCACAGGGACTGAAATATTGTGTGTTTTTAAAAGAGCTTGTGGGTTCAGGATAATGAATCTGAAACCTCTTGACCTTCATGTAATGAGTCATATGATTCTTGTTCACCAGACATCAGTAGCAATGCTCACCCTAAACTGCTCTTGATGAGATCGTCATGGTGACCTACTTTCATGAGCTATCGTGTTCATGGTGATGACCTACTTCCGAAGAGCAGTTGATTGAGGAGTACCGAGATATTGACCCTGTGGCAAAGTGGTACTGTATATATCTGAATTGGGGTGCTGTGTGACTTGGCAGGAAGCGGACTGACTGGCCGTGGTTTTCCATGTACCAGATGGTGCAGAATGCGAAATGCCTTTCAAGAAGCATAGCTGAATTGCTTCGGCCAATGTTGTAGCCACGGTGGTGGTGGGTGCCTACACCTGCATAAGGAACAACGTTGAGTGGGGTGACTGTGATGTCGATCAGATGAGTTGCTTGATCCTGGGTTATGCTGTACTCAGGTATTGTTGGGGCCACACTCATCCAAGCAAATGCTGAGTGTTCTATCTCACCCTTGACTATTAGAAAAGCTTTGGGATTTTATGAGGCAAGCCACTCATTGAAAAATACCCAGCTTCACCTAACCTTCTTGTCAATGTTTATCTGGCTGGTTCGCTTGATCTTCTGGGCAATGATAATCCTGGGGGTAGGGAGCTCTTGCGGCAATGCCATGGGGCTGTGCTGATTTATCTCTGGAAACAACACCACCGTCCTATATTACTGAATGGTACCAACCACTGGAAGGCTTTTATTTCTATAATTAAGCTCTCTTTTTGAGGACAGTCAGTCCCTTCCATGGGCATCATGAATATCACTTAATGCTGAAGCAATCCAAATGTGAAAGCCACCAACATCTTGCTCCTTCCTTCTGAATTTATAAAGCAAGATTATTGATGACGATAGCGGGTCTGAGGTATTGTTCTAAGGAACTCTTGTAACAATGTCCAAAGCCTGAGATAATTAACTTTATGAAAACACGATAACCTTTTTAATGCCAGGTGTGACTCCATCTGGTGAAAGAATTTCCTCTTGAAACCCATTGACTTCAACTAAAGTGATAACGCAGAGGCCTAGTAAATTTGAAGTGTTGCCTTGATATCAAGGAGAGTTGGTCTCTTCTCAACTGTTTGGCTATTTTATTGATACTTACTTCAGAGCTGTAATGAGGTTTGGAACTAATTGGTCCTGTTGAAACCTAGACTGAGCTTTGGCGAGTGCTGAGGTCTGCTACTTAACACTTAACAGCAATATTTATGATTAAAAAGTTACTTAGAGATACAGCACAGTAACAGGCCCTTCTGGCCAATGAGCCAGTGCTGGCCAATTATACCACGTGACCATTCAGTCTACTTACCCATACATCTTTGGAATGTGGGACAAAACTGGAGCACCCAGATGGAAGCCCACACCATCTCAAGGAGAATGTACAGGACAAATTCCTTACAGACAGTGCAGGAATTGAACCTGGATCACTGGCACTGTAATACCATTATGTTAACGGTTATTCCACCATGTCACCTAAATGGGATAATGGCTTTAGTAATTTTGATTGCAGGATGTACTGTATAACAAAGCTCAAAGTAAATTTATTATCAGAATACATATATATTACCATATACTACCTTGAGATTCATTTTCATGTAGGCATGTACAGGGAAAGAATGAAATACAATAGAATTTACATAAAGCTATATATAAGCAGACAAAGACTGACAAGCAATGTGCAAAAGAAGATGAACTGTAAATAAACAACAGTACTGAGGACATGAGTCGCAGAGTCCGTGAAAGTGAGTCCATAGGTTATGGAATTATTTCAGAGTTGATGTAAGTGAAGTTATCCATTCCAGTTCAGGACCCTGATGGTTGTAGGGTAACCACAGACCCTCAGTTAACAGTAATGGTCCACACATAAAAAGCTTGGGAAACTGTGTTGTAGAGTAATAATTGTTCCTGAACCTAATGGTATGGAACATACTTCCTGTCCAATGGTAGTAGTGGAATGAGGGCATGGCCTGGATGATGGGGGTCTTCAATGATGGATGCTGCTTTCTTGTGGTAGTGCTCCTTGTCGATGTGCTAAATGGTCAGGTGGGCTAGAACAATAGATAGACATGTATTTCCTGTGATATTGTTTAATGGGATCTTTTGAACCTTCCAAGAGGGTAGATCTACTTCAAATATGTCACATAAAAGAGGCCATTCAGCCCATCAAGCCCAGAACATTTCCACCAGTCCCATTCCCATATTGCCTGTAATTTGCCCTCTGTCACATGATTGTTAATTCCCCTTTGACTCTTCTGAAACCTGTCTACAGAAGAGGCAGTTTGCAGTCATCTTTTTGACTACCAGCATGTGTTTGGGAGGAAAAGTGGACCATTTGGGGAAACTCACATGGTCAGCAAGAGAAAATTTCACTAGCACATGCACACACACACACACACACACACACACACACACACACACACACACACACACACACACACACACACACACACACACACACACACACACACACACACACACGAAGCACCATTACAAGAGCAGAACTAATACTTTGACATGAAAGTAATTCTCAGTATTGACTGGAATGCCAAACTACATGATTGTAGTCAAGCATTTGCACCAGGACTAGTGCCCACATTCTTCTGACACAGAAGGAAATGTGGTACTCATTGAATGAAGTTGACGTGATCAGTATACGCAGAGGAACTCTGCTGACATTTGTATTCACTACTCAGACTAATTTATTGGGGCATGGCTAATTAGCAGTGGAATTTATAAACCTTTGGACTCATATTTAAGAACTTTACAGCTCAAGTTTTCAGTATTAATATATTTTTGCACAGCTTGTCTTCTTTTCACATTAGTTGTTTGTAAGTCTTTGGTTGTATGTGAAATTTCATTCTATTTCTTTGTTCTACTGTGACTGCCTCCAAGGAAATGAATCTAGTGATAGTATTAATAATAAGTTTACTTTGAACTCTGAACTTTGAATGAGAGCGGGCTAAGTCAGATTAGTTCAGATAGCCATGCTTGGATATCAGCCTGCGCCCACCCCTCCTCCCCCGAATGACATTGAACTCTGTGCACAGTTAAGGAGGAAAGTAAAACCTCAAAGAACTTGTGGGAATACTTAAGTGAATGCAACCAATGGACTGCAGCAATGGATTAGCTGAAAGTACACCTGTGGTGCACCACATTGAACTGAGTCAGTGCATTGACCATAAATTTAAAATGCACAATGTGCATGATCAAGGTGATTTTGACCTATGAGCTATTATACGCCAAATGAAATCACTACAAAAATAATGAGTATGGTGGATGACTTACAAAACTATGCAATGGATTCCAACTAAGGGATTATGTTTTATTATTTTTATTGAAATTGAATGCAACAGTTGCTTATTTAGCAATTCTAATGATTAAAAGTAAGCATTCTTGCCCTGTTAATCTCGCTAAAGATTGTATGACCATTCACTGATGTTTATGGTCTCCCTTGTTCATTTTGCGTGCAGTATTTAGGATGGTTAATTGTCACTTATTCAAAGGGTTGTCTTCACTTTGTACATTTCCATGTAATTATTATAGCAAGGGAATGAAAGAACACAATTTGTTGCATAAGTATCTATTAGCGGGATTGCTTTGCAGCGCCGGTGATCACTGATTGGGGTTCAATTCCTGCTGCAGCCTGTAAGAAATTTCTATGTTCTCCCTGTGCCCTGGTGGCCTTCCTCCGGGAGCTCTGGTTTTCTCCTGCATTCCAAAGACGTATGGTTAGGGTTAGTGAGTTGTGGCCATGCTACGTTGACACTGGAAGCATGGTGACACTTGTGGGCTGCCCTCAGTGCATTCTTGGACTGTGTTGGTTGTTAATGCAAAACATTTTGCTGTATATTTTGATGTACATGTGACAAATAAAGCTAATCTTTAAGGTGAAACAAAGGAGCCATGGATTAAATGTTAATCTATTTACCTCAGTTTACAAGGCTATTATCTCTGGAACTTGCCCCAAAATCTCTACACTTCTTTTTTCTACTTTAAAGCATTCTTGCCTTTCTCCAATCTTCCAGCGATTCATAGCTTTGTATATATGGGTCACATTGGAAATTCTGAGAAAGCTCAGGCAGTATTTGTAGAGAGAAATTCTATTAATGTTTCGCTCAATAACTTTTATTCTGAATGGTAATGTCATTCACCTGAAACATTTAACTCTTTTCCTCTCCACACAGAAACTGCTCGAACAGGTGAGGATTGCAGCATTCCTGTGTATTTAAGAAGTTAAGATCTTCACAAAAGAATAATAATTCCAAAGATATCTGATGGCAGGTGAAAAAGAAGGCATTTGGGATTCTTGCCTAGTCAAAGAATAAAATTTAGGAACAGCGTGTTATGATATAATAATATAAATCACTGGTTGGGCCACAGATGGAGTAAGATTTTTTGGAGACATACGCCAGTGATAATAAACCTGATTCTGATTCTGATATATGAGAAGATGGGTGGGAATGCATGCAGAGGAGATTCATCAGAATATCACTCGGAATAGAAGATTTTGGCTATAGAGCCTAGCTAGGCAGTGTGTGGGGGAATAGGTTTAGGATGGAGATGAGGACAAGCTGCTTTTCTCAGAGAGTAATGAATCTTTGGAATTCTCTGCCCACAGAAGCAGTAGAGATTACCTCATTAAATATATTTAAGACACAGTTGGATAGAGTTTTGAATGGCAGTGGAATGAAGGGTTATGGGGAACAGGCAGGTAGGTGGAGATGAGTCCATGGCCAGATCAGCCATGATCTTATTGAATGGTGGGGCAGGTTTGACAGGCTAGATGGCCTACTCCTGCTCCTATTCTGTTCTTATTTTTGAGTGGAGGAGGCTGAGAGGGGACAGTGAGAAACTTTTCCCCTTTGTAGAGGTATCCATGACCAGGGAGTGTTGTTTTAAGATAAGGGATTTGAAGATATTTTTGTTCACCCGGACGCTATTTAAATGCTGGAACACATGGCCTGAAGGCTCAGTGGAGGCAGGTATTTTCACGACGTTTATGAAATGTCTGGATAAACACTTGGCGTGCCACAGCATGGAAGGCTGCAGGCTGAGTGCTGGGAAATGGGATTAGTATAGATGGGTACCTGATCATCGTTATGGAAACAGAGGGCTCTCTCTGCGTTCTCTTGTTCTGTGGCTCCAAGTGCTGTGTGTGAGTTGGCATCCTATTTAATTGTTAATGCCCCTGTGAAGTGATTAGTGAAAGCAGAAGTAATGAAAATTAGGGAGTGAATTCGAAGGTTTAATATCTCAACAGCTGAAAGCGCAGTTGTCAATGGCGGTGAGTAAAGCCATGGATGGGGGTTCACCCTAAGGGTGGTACAGCTGGAGGACATTTGGGATTGGAAAGGATGAGATCATGGATGAAACTGAAAACAAGGGGAGAATTTTAAATTCAAATTATTGCCTACCAAGGAGCCAAGATAAATTAGTGAACGTAGCGATGACAGCTGAACAGGATTTACTATGAGCTTGGACACGGGCAATAGAGCTTTGGATGACCTCAGGTTTGGTCAGGGTAGAGTATGGAGAACAGCCAGGAATAAAGGAAATCATGGGTGAGGATTT
Organism: Hemitrygon akajei; assembly: GCF_048418815.1. NCBI lineage: Eukaryota > Metazoa > Chordata > Chondrichthyes > Myliobatiformes > Dasyatidae > Hemitrygon > Hemitrygon akajei. Next base: position 20,511,230 of record NC_133125.1, on the reverse strand, counting down.
ATAACAGCGGAGTATTTGAGGCAGAGGAGAAGCTATACAATACTGCAGAGGTGAAATTAACTGTCTCAGTGCTGACTCAGATGTGTGCTCAAAATCTCACTTCGAGCTTAAAAACAACACACAAGTTTGCAAGCAATCTTGGCATAGGTTCAGTGTATTATTGAGGTGAGAAATGGAATTAGTGGTTTGGGAATGAAATTTGTGGTGGTAATCAATATTCCCTGTAGTTAATTTGCAGAAATTTCTGCTTCTCCACTACTGAAAATTTGATGACTTTGAGATGATGGGGGTGGGGGACTGAAAGAGAGGTGGTGATGTTGTAGAACTGTGTGTTATCTATGCATTAACGAGAGCCGTTTTGTATGATACCTCTGAAAGGCAACGTAAATAAAAGATGAGCAGAGTTTCCGCTAAGATGGTGGTGTGCTCGGATGCAGTGGCCACTCCAGGTCCCATCGAAAGTGTTTTTGTTCATGTTGTTTGTCTTTCTTATGATCACAAGTCACTGCCGGATACTAAGAAGATCAAGTACGGCAGGACTGTCAGGTCAGTGAGTTGCTTGGTAGTGATGGATCTGGACTTGCTGCGTACCATTGTTGTGTTTTTGCCTGGATTTGTGTACCATTGTGCTGAGAAGGTGCGCGGTGGGAGTGATTGTCTTGGGCGTTTTTATTGTGATTGCAAGATCCTGTTGGACGTTAGAATATTGCAAACCCAGTTCACTGGGTCATTTATGAGACTGACGGTCGGGGAGCTGCCTTGTCCCGGTTGTGGTGAGGACTAGAACTAGGCCAAGGCTGTGGGGTTGCCCAGGGGAGGAGATGTCAAGGCAGTGTTCTCCTCTGATGTTTACTTGGTGCTGCTCTCAGGTGTTCGCTTGGTGGAAGAACAAGCTGGACCTGGACAATTGACCATCAGTCTAGTCATGCCACTCGGGTACTTGGGACATATATATTTTTTCTCTTTGTGACTGTTTTTTTAATGAAATTGTAACCATACATGTTATTTGCACTATGTGCAATATGCTACTGGTAATGTGTTTTGCGCCTTGGCCACGGAGTAATACTGTTTCATTTGGCTATATTCATCTTTGGTTGTAACTTGAAACTTGAGGTCAAAACCATTCATTGCAGATGAAACTTTGGCTCTAATTGGATTGATGACAATGGAATGAGGGAGATGGTGGATAAAGTTTGGAGAAACTATTGTGGACAATAGTGCTAAAAGTTGCAGATGGATAAGGAACAGTTTCCAACCTTTATTGCTGTTACTTGGGATTGTTAAAACTGCATGGCATGGCTGTGTTGTAAATGAAATTAAGAGAAAGATATATGAGTGTATAACATAAAGTGGACAAACAAAACCCCTAATTTTTTATCTAGTTGTTTTTTCTTCTCCGATGGCAAATAGCACAAGGATGGTGCAAATTGAAAGGTGCAAGTAGATTCTTCATTCATATGTGATATCCATATTGAAAAAAAGAACACTTCAAATTCACCTTCAAAAAAAGTGCAAAGCCTGCGATGGCAACTGAATTTTCAGTTGGTGAGGCAACAACCACAATGGTGACTTTTCTGCTACATTGAGATATTCCAGTGCACCCTTGCTTGGGGAATGGAACTTGAAGAGCATGTTTTTTAGGCAGAGGCCCACAGTGATAGCTGGAATCTGTGGTCTCAAGCTCTGCAGCTGTATGGAGCTGAGCCCTGCACTGCAAGGAGATTGTTGCTGACACACTGTGGGAGCTGGCATTTTCAGTCAACCAATTTCAAACTCCATTGGGAAATGATCAAACGTTGTCAGCAAGTATGTTACGTGTTTCCATCCATTTATGAACAGATCCCTGTTGCTGAGGATTTCCAGCATCTGCAGAATCTCTTGTGACACCATTCATTGCGTTTGTTCTGTTCTAAATATCGGGTGGCATGAGGTAGCAGAGTGGTTAGTGCAATCGTTTTACAGCGCCACCAATCACTGATTAGGGTTCAATTTTTGAACTGCCTGTTAAGAGCTTATATGTCCTCTCAGTGACTGCGTGGGTTTCCTCTGGGTGCTCTGGTTTCCACTCACACTCTGAAGATATACAGGTTAGGGTTAGGGAATTGCGGGCATGCTATGATCATGCCGGAAGCCTGGTGACATTTGTGGGCTGCCCTGCACAGTTGTCACATTTGACCTGTTAGCTGGGTGGAGACTGGGATGTGCCTGCCTGTGCAGGTCATATGTGTATACAGTTCACGCTTTAGATGTACTTTAATGGTTAATAGCAGCAGACACAAAATGCTGGAGGAACTCAGCAGATCAGGCAGCATCTATGAAAATGCATAAGCAGTCGACATTTTGGGCTGGGATCCTTCATCAGGACTGGAAAGGAAGGGGGAAGATGCCAAAATAAAAAGGTGACGGTAGCTTGATAGTAGTAGGTAAAACGAGGTGGGTTGTAATGTAAAGGGCTGAAGAAGAAGGAATCTGATAAGAAAAGAGAGTGGACCATGGGAGAGAAGAAAGAAGGAAAGGCACCAAGGGGAGGTTATAGGTCGAAGAAAAGAAGAGTTAAGAAGCCGGAGTGTGGAATAAAAGAAGAGGGAGGAGAAAAGAAACGAAGTACCCAGATCCGTTCTGTGGGCCAACAGCCTACGCTCTATTGACAGTGCTGTTTGTTTGCAAAGCTGTCCTTTTAACTTCAGATTGATTATTGCTTACAATTTATATTAAGAACTGAAGACTGGTTCTTGTTTACACCAAGAAGCTGAGTAAGGAATATTGGTTGGGAGTTTAACTTACTCAAGAGCAACCTTTTAACCTCTGGAAGAGCTGGCTGCTCTATTGAAAGCTGAGCTTGGCAATAAGGCCCCCATGGGCTCTGGACAGTGAATATTCATACAATGGTGGTTAATTACCCCCCATCCTTACTGTCCCCATTTCAAAAGTGAAAAAAAAGGGATAATTCCTTTGATCAGCTGTAGATTTTACCACTGGAAAGAGAGATATTTGAGGGAATTTTAAAGGCATGCTCCAGGGTTCTCAAATGCATGCAGAAACGAGACTTAAAACAATACTTGCCTAGCACTGTGGGGAACCCGTTTCACACTCCAGGATATTGCCTCCTCAAGGAATGGGCATGCAGCTTGTGATCTTTTTGCTTGGTGAATGTAACAGTTTGCCTTGTGTGTACATTTGGAAAATTGGCTTCATAATATTTCTTCTGTTTGTCATGCTTTCAAGCTGTCTTTCGAGTTTTTAAATAATTTTTCACAGGCATACGCTCCTCAGTTACAAGCTTTGTACCTGTGCCACAACCTTTTCATGGTTTCAATAAAAACATAATACTTTCCTGTCCAACCTCTTGCTAAATGAGAATCACGTGAGGGAGCTGAGAATCGTCGAGAAGCCATGAAAATGGAATGTGCAGAGTGAAAGAAGTGCTGAGAGACTGGAATAAGTTCACTTACCTCATTCAGCAAGGACAATGCAAGTGGGTCTGGCTATTAAAGAGAAAAGGTAACTCAGCTCATCTCGCCTTGATATTGAAATGCTAATTACAGGCAAAAGGAGGAAAAGCAGTGGCTTCCATCAAATACTTTGGGAGAACTCACTTTAATAGGCTTGACAGGTATGGTCCCAATGTCTTTAACCACAATACTGATAGGCATCAGATTACCTTGTTGCTCACAGATTAAAGCCAACTATTTCCCCTATTATACTCTGAGTGTGTTGTTTCACACAGTAGATCATTGAATATTGTCATCCCCTTACTCAACTTTATTCTTGTTGAGTAAGTATGCAGTACCACACAATGAGAAACGCTACAGGCAATTTGTTAACAAGAAAATTTGATAAAGCACTATTTTCCACTGGTATCATGGATTGCTGGACTTCCCAAATCTATTTTCCACTTCTTCTGGCCTGCTTGCAGATACTTGTATCATGATCAGAGTGGAAAAGACACTCAAAGCTGCTACGCAGGTTGACTCTGTGGTTAAGAATGCATTGGCCTTCATCAATAGTGGGATTGAGTTTAAGAGCCGAGGGGTAATATTGCAGCTGTATAGGACCCATGTCAGACCCCACTTGGAGTACTGTGCTCAATTCTGATTGCCTCACTACAGGAAGGACACGGAAACCATAGGGGAGGAGACTTACAAGGATATTGCCTGGATTGGGGAGCATGCTTTATGAGAATAGGTTGAGTGAACTCGGCCTTTTCTCCTTGGAGCAAAGGAGGATGAGAGGTGATCTGATAGAGGTGTATAAGATGATGAGAGGCATTGATCATGTGGATAGTCAGAGGCTTTTTCCTAGGGCTGAAATGGCTAGCATGAAAGGGCATAGTTTTAAGGTGCTTGGAAGTAGGTACAGAGGAGATGTCAGGGGTAAGTTTTTTATGCAGAGAGTGGTGATTGTGCGGAATGGGCTGCCAGCAGTGGTGGCAGAGGCGGATACGATAGGGTCTTTTAAGAGACTCCTGGATGGATACATGGAGCTTAGAAAAATAGAGGGCCATGGGTAAGCCTAGGTAGTTCTAAGGTAAGGACATGTTCGGTACAGCTTTGTGGGCCGAAAAGCCTGTGTTGTGCTGTAGGTTTTCTATGTTTCTATGTTCTAAGACTACAGAAAGTAATAGATACAGCCCAGTCCATCATGGGCAAAGCCCTCCCCACCATCGAGTCTATTTTCACATAGCACTGCTGCAAGAAAAGCAGCATGCATCGTCAAGGACCCCAACAATCTAGGTCATGCTCTCTTCTCAGTATTACCATCATGCAGGAGGTACAGAGCATTAAGTCCCACACAACCAGGTTCAGGAACAGTTATTTCCCAACAACTATCAGGTTCCTGAACCAGCATGAATAATTTCACTCACCACTACTCTGAACTGATTCTACGACCTACAGACACACTTTCAAGGTCTCTTCACAACTCATGTTCTCAGTATAATTTTTTATTTGTGCGGTTTGCCTTTTATTGCATATTGATCATTTGTCTGTCTTTGTCTCTTTATGTATAGTTTTTCATAAATTCTGCTGTGTTTTTTCCTGTAAATGCCTGAAGGAAGATGAATTGTAAGGTGGTATAAAGTAACATGTAAGTACTTTGATAAAATATTTGCTTTGAGCTTGGAACTTTTGCACTGTGATCAGAGGGCAATTGTGAGAATCAGTGCTGGAGTGATTCGTTTTTAATGGTAGAAGAAATTTTACAGCTCCAGAAAACATCCATAACTGGCGAATGGAACAGATTGACTTCTAATGGATATGAAGGATGCTTACATTTTACTGTTCTTCCCTCTGACCATCAACGTTCGCATTAATTGAAGTGGTGAATTTTTGCACAAGACTTATTTTTATACCCATAAGCACGACATACTTTGCACAGACTATGGAACGTAATCATAAAGACAGCTTCACAGTAAAATGATTGAAGTAAGTGAACGACACCGTTCTCAGATTGAATCTCGCCAGGCATAATAATGTAGTAAGTAGAGTATGCCGGCACGTGCTATGGATCTGTGGAGTGAAGATGAAAGCAGTACTGCTGTGATTTTGGAGCATGTGGACACCTCCCACCAACTAATGTGCCAAATAATCCAACACATTATCGGGCTTAGAGTGTGCTGCGAATTGTAATGCGTCAATGATCTTGGATATTAGAAGTAAAATATGATCAGAAAATAACTGTGAGAATAGCTACAATAACACAGTTGTCATGTCAACATGGTATGACATGGAGACGTGTTTATTAACTCTGTGCCCTGTCTTGGAAATGGGAGAACGCTGATTAATAAGCAGCTGTGCATGCTTCCTCTAGCTTGACATACTGGTACTGAGGAACTCTGTAGTTTCTTTGTCCCTATTTCTTCATATTTTAAAAATTGCTTGACTGGTGCATTTTTTGCCACTTGTTTGAGTTTTTTTTCTCTCTACATCAATTAGTCTAGGCCATAGGTGTCAAACACAAGGCCCGCGGGCCATATCCGGCCCGGCGTACAATTATATCCGGCCCGCGAGATCATTTTAGATAGATCTATTATTTTAATTATTAATGGCCCAGCGATATGAAGCGCTGATAACACACAAACTACAGATCCCATAATGCAGCGCAACAGCTGCCGATAGGCTACCCGGGAACATTCCCGCGTCAAACGTCTGTTGCTGTATACAACGCTATTCTGAAGTCAAAGCTAACCCCTAACAATGGCGAAGAGAAAAGTTGATTCTGAAAAAAGAGTCTTTCAAAACCGATGGGTTGCTGAGTATAGTTTGTGAGATAGCCACTGATTTAAGAACACAGTTGATTGAAAGAAGCAACCCATTTATTGCATACTCGCTTGCTGTGGATGAAAGTGCTGATATGACGGACACTGCACAGCTGGCTATCTTCATCGGAGGAGTGGACTCCAATTTGTGCATTACAGAGGAAATATTGAACATTAAATCGATGCACGGGACAACGACAGGAAAAGACATTTTTGAAAATGTATGTCAAAGTGTAACCGACATGAAATTGCCCTGGGACAAACTTATTGGACTTACAACAGATGGAGCACCGGCGATGTGCGGTGAAAAAAGTGGACCAGTGGGAAGGATGCGGGTAAAGATGCAGGAGGAGAACTGTACTGGTGAGTTAACAACATATCACTGCATCATACACCAAGAAACGCTGTGTGGTAAAGTCCTAAAGATGGAATATGTAATGAGCACTGTAACACAGGCCGTAAACTTTATCCGAGCTAAAGGTTTAAATCACCGGCAATTTCAGTCTTTTATGCGGGAAATAGATTCAGAGTTTGCCGACATTCCTTATCATACAGAGGTGCGTTGGCTGAGTCGGGGAAAAGTTCTCAATAGAGTTTTTAAGCTCAACAAGGAAATCTGTCAGTTCATGGACAGTAAAGGAAAAGACTCCACAGTTTTGCAGAATGAAAAGTGGAAATGTGAGTTGGCGTTTCTGGCTGACATAACAACACATCTCAGCGTCTTAAACCTTCAGCTCCAGGGATATGACCGCATGATCACTGACATGTATGATGCAGTGAAGGCATTTCAAGTGAAGCTGCTCTTATGGGAGATACAAATGCACCAGTGCAACTTGCCTCATTTTCCCTGTTGCCAAGTAATGTTGAACCAGGTCGGCGCAATGATGTTCCCAAATGCGCACTTTGCTGATAAACTGAGCGCACTTCGCACTGAGTTCGCACGGCGCTTTGGTGACTTTGAAGCACAAAAAATTAATTTCGAGCTGTGGAGCTGATAGAGCTGCAGTGTAATGGGACACTAAAGGCAAAGTACGACACTGCAGGGCCCGTACAGTTTATTTGCTCCATTCCTGAAGCAATGCCTCAGCTCCGTCTACATGCGGCTCGAACCTTGTGCATGTTTGGTAGCACATATCTGTGTGAGAAGCTTTTCTCAGTGATGAAGATTAACAAAACATCACACAGGAGTCGTCTCACTGATGAACACCTGCAGTCCATCCTGAGAATCTCCACAACACAGAACCTTACACCAAACCTAAACGAACTTATTGCCAAGAAAAGATGCCAAGCATCCAGCTCTGACAAAATGGCATAAGAGCAAAGAAAACTGAGTGTTTTGATTTGTTGTTGTTTTAACTTTTGCTGAAAAGCACAAATTTTATTTATATTTTCAGGGTTTTTTTGCAGCGTGCTCATATTTCTAACTTGTATAATACTGACAGGAGATATTTTTATGGAGAGCAAAATATTTAAGTTATTTAAAGTTTTAGTTTATTTTTTCTGGAATAATATTCCTGTCTGTTTTTATTCATATTTATGTTCAAAAAATGTTTAGTTTTAGTGTGTTCAATAAATGTTTATCCTGTTCGGCCCGCGACCTAAAGTGTGCTTTGAGTTTTGGCCCCATGTGCAATTGAGTTCGACACCTCTGGTCTAGACCTTTCTGGAGTTAAGCGTGGCATATGATGAATGCTGGTGAAAAGTACTTTCTGGCACCATGGAATGATTGAAATGAGACAATAGTCAACAATGTCAGGGCAGCTACAATCTCACCAGTCACAGGAGAACAGAAGCTCACTGCAGGTCATCCTCAACCAGTTGACATAGTTTAATAATTGCCTGTCTGGAGCTATGAGAGTTCTCAGACACTACTCCTCCGTTAAGCCTAGCTATGACATCTTAACTGAGTTGGTACAAGCTGTCATGAACATGTCGATTAATTAGTAGAGGCTGGAGCAGTTGAACTGGTTCACATTGTAATTTTCTTCTGAGTGCTCACGCTCAAGTTGACTATATGTTCTGCTCAGAGAGCAATTTAAAGTAGTGATTTTCTTCCCAGAAGAAGCTATGGGCATTTTTGCTTCTGCCATGATTTCTAGTTGTTTGTTCATCTGAAAATTGGAATCACCAAGTAAGGTGAGGGTTTAGATGCTGCTTTCTCTATGATAACTTACAGCTTGGTGCCCTGCTTTGGTGTACCACCTGTCAAGAGTGCTACCATGCCACCCCTAAACAGGGGCAGCACAATAGAGTAATGCTTTACAGCGTCAGTACTCAGGATTCAATTCCTGCTGCTGTCTGTAAGACATTTGTACATTCTTCCTGTGACCCAGATTTCCTCTGGGTGCTCTGGTTTCCTCCCACATTCTAAATATGTACAAATATGTTGTGGGTAAGTTGGGGGCATGCTGTGTTGGTGCTGGAAGCATGGTGACACTGTGGGCTTCTCCAGCATGTCCTCGGATGGTGTAGGTTGTTACTACACCAAATTGTTACTAAAAATGCATTTTACTGTGTGTTTTGATATACATATGACAAATAAAGCTATTCTTAAGAAGACCAAAGGACATTTCATGAATGTCTGCGAAGACTAAGTATTTTGGGTTGTAAACTGTATACATTCTCTAATAATAAACTGAGCCATCTGAACCATTCAGCCCATTGAGTCTGCTCCACTATTCCATCGTGGCTGATTTATAATCCCTCTCAATTCCATTCTCCTCGTAATCTTTGATGCCCTTACTAAACAAGATCCTATCTAATATACCCAATGCTTATCTCTATACTGGAGATTCTATTTCATACTGTATCCCTTTCCTGATGGATCAGTGAGCTTTGTAATAGTAGTTTATTGACTCTGCATTTAATGCAATATTGATTATCTTTTTGTAAGAAGTTGCCTAATATTCAGTTATTTTTGTAGTTTATGTGATCAGTAGAGTAAGATCATCAGAAGACATATTTCATTGCTGTTCAGACTGAAGAAAGGATTTCTGTGGAATATGTTTTCTTAAATTTGAACAATATATATTTGACATGTGGTATAGCCAAATAATGATGGGTTAATTCCGATGGGTCAAAAAGGAAATTCATTGCTCTGTCTGCATTCATATCACCTGGAAGCAAACTCTGTTATCCAATAATTGGATGCATAAGTTGTGAAAGGACCAGATCCAACAAATAAGTGTGAATGCGTGATACAAAAATGAGATTGCTCTATAGATGATGCAAAAGCATCCTAGCAGGAGAGATGATGAGTGGATTTTTCACTTGCTGTGCTATTTAGTATGGTTCAGGAACTTCCTCTGAAGGCTGTAAATCCTTAAAGTTCTCAACCTCAGAGTGCTGTGGAGACCGAGACATTGAGTATGTTCAGGGTGGGGATTTACAGACATCTACAGGGTCAAAGAGAAACTGGATCCTTTGAAATCTTTGTCCAGAGCAAGGTCATCTTCAGTGGTGTGAAGCTCAATAACTATTTGCAGGGGCCACGATTAGGAATCTGGCTAGCACACACTCTTGATATCAGTCCATGAAAACTGTACCAATGGTTATTCTATCTTCCATCGTTTAGTGGTACTGCTTATGCCTCTGAGTCAGAGTGCAAGTTCGTGCTGTACTGACTAAATGGTGCATTGTTGAAAGTCACAATAAAAATGAGGCTTCCCCTGCCCTCTCAGAGTAAAGTTAAATAATTTGTGAAGCAGAGCAGATTTACTTGTGCCTGGGCCAATATTCAATATTTACCAAACAACATTACAAAAGATAGATTTTTCTTCTGTACCTTTGCCTTCTGGTCTTATGGCCCTATTTGAATTACAAGGGAACCTGTGGGTGTGGAGAAGAGGTGGGAAAGTGGGGTTGAGGCCAAGACTGGATCAACCATGATTTTGCAGGATGTAGGAACAAGCCTGTTGTGCTGGTTGTACTACTCCATCCCTTATTTTATATGTGCTAAACTCAAAGCCTCCAAGAGGACCACAATCTTGACGTGGCTTGGAGGCTTGGTGCTATGCTGGTTGGAATCGGGACTTTAGGCATTGTCTCTTGTTAGGGGTAGAGTAAGCATGGTCCGCTGGTCCTCCAGGTTCAGGGGTTCAGTTTAGGGCTAACAACTCTGACTAGTCAAACAAAACTGTTATGAAAACAGCAATGAAGAATCCTTTTACATCTGAGTCTCAAACCAGGACTCGCATGGTTGACAATAGTGAAAACAGAGAAGCTACAGGCAAGATGAAGGAAGCCCTGAACACTACCAAAACCAAGACCAAAATTAGTTTAAATACAGGAGACAAAAGACAACTTGGTGTTGTACTGTAGAGGCAGAAATGAGAACCCTGAACCACTTCTGGGGCACAATAGAGAAGATGGTTAAGGATAGACAGAGATGGAGGACCTTCATTGCTGCCCTAAACACCAGCAAGCATAACGGGCAGTAAGTAAGTAGGTAAGATCTCGAAAGTGAATACAGATAATTGAGATTGTTGCAGTCCATTGTTAGCGTGGATGGAAGGTCTTTTTCCATTGGTTCAAAATTATAATCAGTACTCTGGATAATCTCTTTGTTTTAGTTTGTCTTTTGCTGTAATGGTCAGGTGACATATCTGCATTGCATGTGATTACTATATTTGATAGCATGTGTATCCAGGATCTTTGGCTCCAAAAGCTGGGAGGAATCCACTGAGATGAATGCTGAACTGAGTGAAGAAAGGTTTCCAAGTGGTACGCTTGGGTGTGTGGATGGGGCTTCACCACATCGTGGGTTCTCATAGTTCAGTTGGATAATTTTTTTTTGTGAGGAACTAACTAAGCAAGTCATTATATTGCATTCATTTACTAGTTTACCTGACACTATCACCGATTTTCTTTTCCTCACAATGTTGTGCATCACGTTGGCAGCTGGGACGCATCATCCATAGTCAACCCCAATCAATGGACGGCCTCAACAGTATTTGATGAAGTATTAGGTTCAAAGTTCAAAGTACATTTATTATCAAAGGATGTGTAAATTATACAACCTTGAGATTTGTCTACTTACAGGCGGCCACAAAGCAAGAAACATGAAAGATTCCAATTTAAAAAAAAAGACCAATACCCAATGCACAGACAGAAAAAAACCACAGATCATGCAGACAATAAAAGCAAGCAACAGTATTTAGAACCAAACTGAGTCCATAGCCCCAGAGCATCCATATTGTGTTTTCAGAGGTTTCAAACGTACATTTATTGTCAGAGGAATCTATGCAATATCCACCCTGAAATGCTTTTTCTTTGCAACCCTCAACAAAAACAGAGGAGTGTCTCCATAGAATGAATGACAGTTAAATGTTAGAACCCCAAAGACCACCCCCAGCACCCCTCCCTCTTGCGTGTAAGCGGCAGCAAGCAATGGTCCCCCTCCCCCCACCAGCAAAAAAAAGCACATCGGTATCCACCAATGTGCAGTCAAGCTTGCAGCAAAGACACAGACATGCAGTACCCCAAAGACCACTCGTTCACCCGGTATTCGACATACCACAGACTCTCTCTCTCTCCCTAATAAGGGAGAAAGAGGTGTCTCCATTTCACAGTGAGAGGGGAGACATAACAAACAACTCGCTGGTTTATGATGTTAAAAGTCCGTTGCGTCGCTTTTTCTGAGCTCTGTGCCCAAAGATCTCAGGTCTCTGGGCACACAGCCACAGATCTTCCGACTCCCACGACACACCGGTCTTCTGACTGGACGCGGACCTTCGATCCGCCTGTGTCCAGAGCCACAAAGTCTCGGACCTCCAAAGATCAGCGAAGCTCTTAGGCCGCGCCCGTGGTGTGTCAAGTGACGGCTAGTCATGAAACCCCGAGAGCGGGTCCCACTCTCGCAAAGAACTGGTCAGTTTGTAAATCCAGGTCAGGGTCTTCAAAAGAGCCACTAAAGAGAAAATTAGAGATATTAAAGATAGAAATAGAGTTGCTTCGAAGATGCGAGCAAAGGAGTAGCCATTAGGTGCCATTGACTCTCCTCTGAGCAATCACCATCAGCAATCACCACTTATTTATTCCATGAGCAATTTTCTGACTTCTATAGATGTTATTGACTGCCATTTTTCAAATGTCGATGTGACACTTGCAAACAGTCGTGTTAAAACTAAAGATTGCTGTACTTAACAATAATAATCGGAATCCAATGTACATGTTAAGAATAATCTGTCTACTCTAAAATGGGATTGTTACTGTTGATAACTTTTAAAAGGGAAATTTCTAAATGCTTACTATGTGCACAGGACTGAGAAAGAGGGAAAGCAAGACCAAAGGCTAAGAAAGGAAAAGAAAGGGTCAGCCATGATGGAATGGGGGAACAGACTCAATGGGCCAGATGGCCCAATTCCGCTCCTATGTCTTATTGTCTTATGGAACCAGCTGAAGAGATTGGTAGTGAATATAAAGTAGAAGAATATGGCTGTTCATGAAAATGGTAGAAGAATGTGTGAGCTTCTGAAAATACCTAGGATAAGTCTATTTACTCCGTCCTGATGAAGGGTCTTGGCCCGAAACGTCAACAGCATTTCTCCCTATAGATGCTGCCTGGCCTGCTGTGTTCTACCAGCATTTTGTGTGTGTTGTTGTTTGAATATCCAGCATCTGCAGATTTCCTCGTGTTTACTTTTCAAGGTCTTCCTTCCCTTCAAATGTCAATTTTCTGTTTGTCATGGCTTGATCTTATGACCATAATTATGACCTTTCTGCTTTAGTTACTTTGAATAGGCACATGATATTATCAGGCTCACTTCTAATTTACATTCCTTCCATCTTTATCCCTGATTATTGGCTTGCAGGTGTTTAGAATTGGCCACAGATGCTGCCGTTTCACCCTTCCTTCTGTTTACCTGAGATGTTGTTATCCTGCTAAAATTGTGGACTTTGTTTACAACAAAAAATGGATAAGAAATGAAAGTAATAAAAACAAGCCCATTGGAAATAATCAGCATATCTGATATGATCTCCGGAAGGAGAAATAATTATCATATTGAACCAATGAAGTTTTACAAGGAATATTTGCAAGGAAGTGCAGAGCAAGGGAAAGCAGACTTCAACTATGACATAGAAAATTCTTGTTCTATATCAGTGGTCAAGAACAATCCAAAATTCATCACAGGTCAAGTAATGAGCAATGCAGAGCAATATATGTTGGAGGAACCCAGCAGGTCAGGCAGCCTCTATGGAAGGTAATAAACAGTTAATGTTTTGGGCTGAGATCCTTCATCAGGACTGGAAAGGAAGGGGGAAGAAGGCAGAATAAGAGGATGGGGGAGAGGAAGGAGAACAAGCTGGCACGTGACAGGTGAGGAGGAAGGAGTAAGGGTGGGGTGGGGGGAATGAAGTGTGAACCTGCGAGGTGATAGGTGGAAGAGGTAGAGGACTGAAGAAGAAGGAATCTGATTGGAGAGTGGACCATGGGAGAAATAGGAGGAGGGACAATAGAGAGGGGTGATGGGCTGGTGAGGAGAAGAGAAGGGGGTAGGAGGGGAACCAGAATGGGGAATGGAAGAAGAGGGAAAGGAGAGGGAGGAGACATTACCAGAAGTTAGAAAAATCGATGGTTATGCTGTCAGGTTGGAGGCTACCCAGATGGAATATGAGGTGTTTGCCCTACAACCTAACAGAGGCCTCTGTGGCAGTAGAGGAGGCCATGGACCAAAATGTCAGAATGGGAATGGGAAGTAGAATTAAAATGGGTGGTCACCAGGAATGAACACTCCATCTGTTGGCTGGGGTGGATAGTCACAATTACAATTATGATGAAATAAATAACAACTTCTACAGCTGTTGATTTATGTTTGAGGACTATTAAACCTTCTTTGCAGCAATAAATAGTTTTACTGAATTTTTAATTTTCAGAGGCAGCTTCTGAGATTTATTTATTTATTGAGATACAGTGTGGAATGGGCCCCTTTGGCCCTACGAGCCCCGCCACCCAGCAATCCCCAGATTTAATCCTTGCCTAATCTCGGGGTAATTTGCAATGGCCAATTAACTTACGGACTGGTGCATCTTTGGACTGTGGGAGGAAACCGGAGCATCAGGAGGAAAGCTACTCAGTTGTGGGGAGAAGGTACAAGCTCCTTATGGACAGTGGCGGGGTTTGAACCTGGTTCGCTGGCACTGTAAAGCGTTGTGCTAACCACTAGGCTATCATGCTGCTCTTAGAGAACATACTTGTACTATATGGAGAAGCTTAGACAAGCCTTCAATACTTGGAAAAATAAAAATTCAATCAAAAAATTAATTGCTGCAAAGAGATTTTAAGAGTCTCCTAATGGCACAATTGTTATTGATTTGTTGGTCAAAATGCGATTTTTCCATCAGAAGAATTGGATTATAGGAGCATGCTATAAGTAAGGCCCACTGTCGACAGTAGACCTATTGTGTAAATTCGATTTTGTGACACTAGAGCCTGCAGAATAAATGTTTTAACCTGCAATGAATTGCTACAAAAAATAAAGAGATCAAAGTCAATTTTTGATGGTTTGCTTTATTTTATAAATACAACTTTAAAAATTCATCTGTTGTTCCAAATAATCTATCTTTTAGAGATTTGGGAACTCCTTGCTTTATGTAATTGTGAAAAGCAAAATGATCAAAAATAAAGGAAAATGGAATAAGGCCACAGAAGTAGGTATCTGAAGAGGAATTAGGCAAGTGCAAAACATTTATATTTTAAGTCTGTATTTTTGTACTTTAGACTTCAGCCCAAAACTTGCAACAATCAATTAACAGCTGCAATAAATTAATAGCCACATTCCTCTCCATGTTACCTAAACCTGCATTTCAACCAAACCCTTGAGTATGAAAAGCTTTAGAATTGAGATATGGTTGAAGGAATCCGTTTCCATTCATTTAACAGTGGGCTTCTCGTCATCTGACATAATTCTGGCCCTTCTGCTGATAGGATCAGATAGGTGCCACTGATTTACTTTCGTGTTGTAAACCACTTGAGCATGTTTTTAACATCATCCTCATATTATTCTAGCCAATTTTCTGACTCCCAAGGCTGAGAATCAGGATCAGGTTTATTATCACCGGCATGTGACGTGAAATTTGTTAACTTAGCAGCAGCAGTTTAATGCAATACATAATATAGAAGAGAAAAAAATAATAAATAAAATAGCAATAATAATAATAATAATAATAATAAATAAGTAAATCAATTAGAGTATACATATGTCGAATAGATTTTAAAAAGTGCAAAAAACAGCAATACTGTATATTAAAAAAAGTGAGGTAGTGTCCAAAGTTTCAATGTCCATTTAGGAATCAGATGGCAGAGGGGAAGAAGCTGTTCCTGAATCCGCTGAGTGTGTGCCTTCAGGCTTCTGTACCTCCAACCTGATGGTAACAGTGCAAGAGAACACTTAAGAAGGAAATCAGGAGGGCTAAAAGGAGGCACCAAGTTGCTCTAGCAGACACCATGAAGGAGACATCCAAGGGTTTCTACAGATATATTAAGAGCAAAAGGGACAAAATTCATCCTCTGGAAGATCGGAGTGGTCATCTATGCATGGAGCCAAAAGAGATGGGGAGATCTTAAATGGAATTTTTTGCACCTGCATTTAAAACCCCAGGGCCTGACAAAGTGTACCCTCAGATTCTGTGGGAGGCTAGTGCGGAGAGTATTGGGGCCTTAGCAGAGATACTGAAAATGTCCTTAGCCTCAGATAAGTTGCCGGCAGATTCGACGATAGCTACTCCTGTTCCAATGTTTAAGAAAAGCTCTGAGAATAAACCAAGAAATTATAGCTGGTGAGCCTGAACATCAGTGTGGGTAAGTTATTATTGGAAGCTATTCTAAGGGACCAGATATATTAATATTTGGATTGACAGGGACTGATCAGGGCTAGTCAACATGGCTTTGTGTGTGGTAGGTTGTATCTAACCAATCTTCTAAAGTTTTTTAAGGAAGTTACCAGGAAAGTTGATGAAGGCAAGACAGTGTATTTTGTTTGTATAAACTTTAACAAGACACTTGACAAGGTTCAGTCACTTGGCATTCAAGATGAGGTAGTAAATTGGATTGGACATTGGCTTTGCAGGAGAAACCGAAGAGTGGTAGTTGATGGTCGCCTCTCTTGACAAGACTCCTGTGACTTGTGGTGTGCTGCAGGGATCAGTGCTGAGTCCGTTGTTGTTTGTCATCTGTATCAATGACCTAGATGATAATGTGGATGATGACCTGGATCAGCAAAGTTGTGGATGACACCAAGAGTAGGAGTGTAGCGGTCAGTGAGGAAGACCATCAGAGGTTGCAGTCGGATATGGCCCAGCTTGAAAAATGGGTTGAAAATGGCAGATAGAACACAAATCATAGAAGTGTGAGGTGTTGCACTTTGGGAGGACAAACTAGGGTAGGATCTACAGTGAACGGTTGGGCAATGAGGAGTGTGGTAGGTCAGGGGTATCCGGGAATACAGATCCATAATTCCATGAAAGTGGTGTTACAGGTAGAGAGGCCGATAAAGAAAGCTTTTGGCATATTGGCCTACATAAATCTAAGTATTGAATACAGGAATTACAATGTTGTGTTGAGATTTATGAGATGTTGGTGAGGCCTAATTTGGAGTATTGTGTGCAGTTTTGGATCCCTACATACGGAAAAGATATAAATAAGATTGAAAAAGTACAGAGAAAATTGACGGGGATGTTGCCAGGACTTGAGGACCAGGGTTATAGGGAAAGTCTGAATAGGGTTAGGACTTTGTTCCCCAGAGTTTAGAAGAATGAGAGGAAATTTGATAGAGGTATGCAAAATTATGAGGGATATAGATTGGGTGAATGCAAGCAGGCTTTTTGTACTGAGACTAGAGATCATGGGTTAAGACTGAAAGGTAAAATGCTTAAGAGGAACATGAGGGGGAACTTCTTTACTCAGGGTGGTGCAAGTGTGGAACAAGCTGCCAGTGGAGGTGGTGAATGCAGGTTTCATTTCAACATTTAAGATAAATTTAGATAGTTAATGAATGGTGGGGGGCTATGGTCTGGGCTCAGGTTGATAGGATTAAGCAAATTAATAGGTGAGACTATTAACAGATTTGGTGAGCCAAAGGTCCTGTTTCTGTGCTGTAGTGTTCTATGACTCTATATGCAGATATAGGTTTATGCAGATGCTCGAAATCCAGAGCAACACACAAAATGCTGGAGGAACTCAATAGGTCTGGCAGCATCAATGGAGAGGAATAAACAGTTGACATTGACTGTGAAGGGTTTTTGCCTGAAACGTTGACTGTTTAATTCCTCTTCATAGATACTGCCTGACCTGCTGAATTCCTCCAGCACATTGTGTGTTCTGTTGACACAGAGGCATTGGTCAAAACATTTCAGATAGCTAATGATGGTTTCAAAAAAGTGCCAGCAAGAGCTGAATTGGACAACAAACATCTGTGAACCTTCGAGCACCAGAAAGATTTTTTAAACCATAAATGACTGTTGCTTTGCAAAATATTCAATGAGGAATTTTTGGTTGAAGGAAATAAACCTTAATTTTTCTGCAAAGGCAATGATTTTCTTTTCTTTTTTTGTATGGTTACAGATTAATAGTGCCATTCAATATCTTACCCAAGTGTCTATTATTCGTGTGTCATTCTAAGTTATGAGTGTTGTTAAGCTGGTTATCTAGGGAAAGGTGGGTAATTACATCTTTTTGAATGATTCATGTTGGCACATCTGTTTGTAAACAAATGCTAAAATATTTGCCATATATTTCCATGAAGACTGTGTACCTTTCAAATTTGCCCTAATTTCACTGAAAGCAATGATTGATGTGTTTAATGTATTTGAATGTATTCCAATTTAGGTCAATTCCAGTCTTATTTTCCCCAAAGAACCAAACAAGCATCTCTTCCAGGATTGAGAAACGAAGAGGAGCAGGAAGCAGATACTGTGGAGCATTTCCAATTAATTCCCGGAATATTGGCTTGGTCATCATGGGGGATGAGGTGAATGCACAGTTTTATGACAGCCTTTGTATAATAGTAACAAAATAATCTTCACAAAAAATGAGCATTTGGAGCCAGCAATTAAGAATCAACCACTGGGGAGTCGGGACTGTACAACAGCAGAAGGAATGTTTTTCTCAAATATTCAAGAGTGTCCCCTTTCTCATTGAAATGAGGCCTACCATTGGTTGGGGTCAACCATCAATGCTGTGCCCCAGCTGTCCACATAGTACACTAGCCAGGGCAGTACAATATGGACAGTAAGCTGTAACCCATGTAGCAGGCTTCCCTACTCTATGCATCTGATGAATAAAGAAGGAATGGCAGAGACCAATACAGTCTGGCACCAGTGCTGTTGCAGGAATTGCCAGGTAATGTTAAACTCAACATGGGACTGCCTTAGGGACTCCATGTCTGGATTTTTCCTTGGGGTTTACTCTCAAAGCCTTTCCCATGAATGGGTATAGTCACAAGGCAGTGGAGGTTTGAGATCAGAGTTTTCCTTCTCCTAGATGAGCTGCCAAGCACAGCTGACAAGCCCCATCGGCCTGAAGTGGCTG
Source organism: Hemitrygon akajei (assembly GCF_048418815.1). Lineage (NCBI taxonomy): Eukaryota > Metazoa > Chordata > Chondrichthyes > Myliobatiformes > Dasyatidae > Hemitrygon > Hemitrygon akajei. The sequence goes on along the minus strand of NC_133125.1, from coordinate 20,492,448 downwards.
GTTTTAAGATGCCAGAAACCTGCCTTTGCCCCTTCTCCTGTCAGTAGAAATGGTTCCGCCAGGCTTAGTAGCTGAGCTACATGTGAAGACCAGGAGCTGGACTTGTTTGTCAGAGGCTATTTGAGAGACACACCAGGAAGAACAATTAATAGATAGTGGGAACTTAAACCCACTACTATCCTCCAGCTATAACAACCTTAAGGAATCAACATGATTGACATGATTTCTTGCAAATTCTTATGCCACAATTATGCAGCTTATGAACATACCTTATGGGCAATGCATTGTTAGCAGTCATTTCGAGAGGACTAGAATATAAAAGCAATGATGTAATGCCAAAGCTTTATAAGGCATTGGTCAGAAAACACTTGGAGTATTAAGAGCAATTTTGGGCCCATTATCTAAGAAAAAATGTGCTGGCATTGGAGGGAGTCAAGAGGAGATTTACAAGAATGATCTTGGTAACGAAAGGGCTAATATATGAGGAACATTTGTCTCTTGACCTGTACTCGCTAGAGTTTAAAAGAATGAGGGTGGTTCTCATTGAAATCTATCGACTATTGAAAGGCCTAGATTGAGTGGACATGGAGAGGATGTTTCCTATAGTGGTGGAGTCTAGATCAGAGGGTACAGCCTCAGAATGAAAAGATGTCCCTTTAGAACAGAGGTGAAAATAATTTCTTAGCCAGAGCCAGAATTTATTGTCACAGATGGCTGTGGAGGCCAAGTCTTTGGGAATATTTAAAGCAGATGTTGATAGGTTCCTAATTAGTAAGGACGTCAAAGATTACTGAGAGAAGTCAGGAAAATGCAATTGAGTGGAATAATAGAATGGCAGAGCAGATTCGATGGGCCAAATTTCAAATTCTGTTCTGATGTCTTATGGTCTTACCTCAAAAATGAAGCCAAACAAAATTTAGTAGAATACATTGACTTGGAATTTTCAATGAACAATGATGTTGAAACAAGATCTTGAAGAAAGCTGTCCACAAAGATCTGGTTATCTCTGTGTATGGATTTAATTTTCCCTCATGATAATGGCTATCGGCTGTGTGATCAAAGTGACCCTTGGCAAGCAACTGTGCTACCAAGCATGTTGAGCAGCCAGTCACAGGGATGAATTCTCAAAGATTGAGAACCTGGAGTTAAAAACATAATTTTTAACTATTTTAAAAGTATCTTACAGAGTGTGAAAGAATGAAGTGTACACATGATTTTTAGGTTAAATTTGAATGATAAACTTTAACCAATAAAATAATTTATTTTATTTTAAAACATGGCCATTTTAATCCGTGGGTCTTAAATCAGTGGGTCGTGTTCTGTTTTCTTGACTTCTAGATTTCTATTTTTAAATGTGTTTGTGTACAGTCTAGAAATTGTTGTCAGATTTCTTTTGTTTTAATTATAGCGATGATGTTTAAGACCATAAAACCATAGGATTAGAATTAGGCCGTTTGGCCCATCAAGTCTGCTCCGCCATTTTGTCATGGCTGATCCATTTTTCCTTTCAGCCCCAATCTCTTCCCCATATTCTTCATCAAGAATCTATCAATCTCTGCCTTAAATATACGTAAAGACTTGGCCTCCACAGTTGCCTGTGGCAATGAATTCCACAGATTTATCACTCTCCGGCTGAAGAAATTCCTCCTCATCTCCGTTCTAAAAGGACACTCCCTCTATTCTGAAGCTGTGTCCTCTGGTCTTAGACTCTCCCACCACTGGAACCATCCTCTCCACATCCACTCTATCAAGGTCTTTCAACATTTGATAGGTTTCAATGAGGTCACCCCTCATTCTTTTGAATTCTAGTGAACACGGGTCCAGAGCCATCAAAGGCTCTTCATATGAGAAGCTGTTAATTCCTGGAATCCACACTGTAATAAAATAAGCAATACCATTTTAGAGCCTTTGAGAACTTAAATGTTTAATCTCCTGATACAAATTTAGTGCCTCCAGTGTGATTCTCCAGAAATTGCCTTTTTTAATGAGCCATTGGGGTGTGGATTCACTCGCATGGCCAGCAATTATTGCCTGGAGAGCAATGAGCTGAAATGTTGGCTTGAGCTGCTACACTCACAACGCTGAATGAAGAATGAAGTTGGGATCTTGTATAACTGGGGTGGGGGAGTTTGCAGGCGGTGGTGTTGCCATGTGCCTATCGCCTTGCACTTCTTGACGTTTCGGGTGTGCAGTTTAAGGAGCCGAGTCAATTAGCCGTAATGCATTGTGCAGATGGTACACACTGCAGACGTGGTGTGCTGATAGTACTGGGAGTGAATGTTTTTCTTGATTAGTAATATGAATCAAATGAGTTTCTTTGTTCTGGGTAGCTTTGAGATTCCTGATATTCCAGGACCACCAGACTGAAAAAAACAGTTAATTCCCTCAGGCAGTAAGGGTGATCAACACCTCCAACAACGAAACCACCCCAAACCACCACTACTTTATCATTTCTTGTCAGTCACCTAATGTAAAGGCACTCCTGTGCTTATTGTCACTCTATGGACATAAAATCAATCTATGTACAGTATATAAACTATCTTATGTATTTATATTTATTGTATTTTTTATTATTCTTTATCATATTGTGTTTTTTTTTGGTGCTGCACTCGAGCCAGAGCAACAATGATTTCGTTCTCCATTAAACTTGTGTACCGGAAATGACATTAAACAATCTTGAATCTTTCCGTGGTTGTTATCATCCAGGCAGGTTTGGAGATTGCTATCACACGTCACATGATGTAGATGGTGGACGAGTCAGGTCGTGAGCTATTTACCACAGGATACCCAGTCTTGGCAGCATCTATGGAGGGGAATGAATATTTTGGTCTAAGACCCTGGTCTCAGCCTGAAATGGCAAATGTTTATTCCCCTCCATAGATGCTGCATAGATAGATAGATAGATACTTTATTCATCCCCATGGGGAAATTCAACTTTTTTTCCAATGTCCCATACACTTGTTGTAGCAAAACTAATTACATACAATACTTAACTCAGTAAAAAATATGATATGCATCTAAATCACCGTCTCAAAAAGCATTAATAATAGCTTTTAAAAAGTTCTTAAGTCCTGGCGGTAGAATTGTAAAGCCTAATGGCATTGGGGAGTATTGACCTCTTCATCCTGTCTGAGGAGCATTGCATCGATAGTAACCTGTCACTGAAACTGCTTCTCTGTCTCTGGATGGTGCTATGTAGAGGATGTTCAGAGTTATCCATAATTGACCGTAGCCTACTCAGCGCCCTTCGCTCAGCTACTGATGTTAAACTCTCCAGTACTTTGCCCACGACAGAGCCCGCCTTCCTTACCAGCTTATTAAGACGTGAGGCATCCCTCTTCTTAATGCTTCCTCCCCAACACGCCACCACAAAGAAGAGGGCGCTCTCCACAACTGACCTATAGAACATCTTCAGCATCTCACTACAGACATTGAATGACGCCAACCTTCTTAGGAAGTACATTCAACTCTGTGCCTTCCTGCACAAGGCATCTGTGTTGGCAGTCCAGTCAAGCTTCTCGTCTAACTGTACTCCCAGATACTTGTAGGTCTTAACCTGCTCCACACGTTCTCCATTAATGATCAGCATGACCTGCTGAGCTCCTCCAGAATTTTGTGTGTGCTGCTCAAGATTTCCAGCATCTGCACAAACTCATGTGTTTAGGACCACCCTGCCCTGACTTGTTCATGAACCCCCGGAACCTTAACTGTTGGTGAACTGGCAATAGTAATGACATTGAGTATCCAGAGAAGGTTGTTGGAGATGGTCACTGCCTGGAATCATATGGAGTCCAGGGCAGCCAACACACAGGCACAAGCTGAGGACCTGCAAAATGAGCAGAAACACACAGACTCAGAATAAGTATCGAGTTTTATATCACTGGCGTATGTCATGAAATTTGTTGTTTTGCAGCAGCAGTACATTGTAATGAATAATTAAAACAAACTCTCAATTACAATAGGAAATATAACAGATTCTGGTCAATTGGGCAGCTGCTTATTTGGGACAACTCCTAAAGAACAAAAACAAATTGAGAATATACGGGATACCCTTCATTTATTTGGGACACTATGCTGCTTAATTAGGACAGACTTGCTAAACAGGTTCTAATTGGAGTCAATTGCATGCATTTGTGTGGCCCTTAGATGCTACACTTTGCTTGGAGTGAACAATTTTTAAATTGCATCTGTTACACGTGTTTGTGTTCAAAATGCAGTGATCATTGTCATTGATAGTTGGCAAGAAATAAGCCGTAAGACAATTCAGAACTGTTTTGCTCACTACAGTTTCAAGCATTGAGGTTTGGAGTTCCCAGAAACGGCCAGGATTGAAAATGAAACAATTCCACTGCTTCAACAAGTTAGGAACTACAAAGAATTTGAAGGTATCAATAATCACTCTTGAATGTTAGCTTTGGTCCCCACCAGACACTCAACTCTCACCTGTGGCTCCGTGTAGCTGTTTGCATGCAATATTGGCCACACCCTGGTACTTGGGCAGGCTAAACCAGGTGAGGGTAGATGGCAGGTCTCATACCCTGATGAGATAGGGGCATACCTGTCCTCACAAGGGAAGTTATCTCTGGTGGACCAGGCAGATAAGATCTACAGTGAGATCTCAGCAGATTCAGGAAGGTTGCTGTGTAACACTCCATGGAGAGAGAGGGGTATGACGAGTCATCCACTGGAGTCAGGGAAAACCCCAGTTGTGATGTTTACTGAAACCACTGGACCCAGACCTCTCCGGCCGAGGGAATGGAAGTGCCCCGATGCAATAGGTTTTCCACTTTAAAAACTCTCACACAGGTTTCCTGTCATTGTCTGATACTATGGACAATCATCAGTAGTATGGGTAGTGTTCTAATTTGTTCTGTACTTCTTTTAGATGGATAATTTATTACTCAGTTAAATGATAGTTTGTCTTTTTTATACAATTTTAACTGTTTCCATAAAACTTCGGTTAATTGGGGCAACCATTTAATAGGGCCAAAATGAACTTGTCTCGATGTGTCTCAATTAACCCAAATCCACTGTATATATGAAAAACTTAATGATATAAGTAGTGCTGAAAGAGAGGGAAATAAAAGTGAGGTAGTGTTCATGGGTTCATTGTCCATGTGGAGGGGAGGAAGCTGTTCCTGAATCATTGAGTGTGTGTCTTCAGGCTCCTGTACCTCCTCCTTGATGATAGGAATGAGAAGAGGGCATGTCCTGGGTGATGGGGGGGGAGGAGTCCTTCATGATAAATGCCACCTCTTTGAGGCATTGTCTTTTGGAGATGTCCTGGATGCTGTGGAGGCTAGTTCCCATGATGGAGCTGGCTGAGTTTACAACTTTTTGCAGCTTTTTCCATTCTTGTGCAGTGGCCCCTTCATTTCTGATCACCTGATAAGGATGACTGATGAATCAGCTGAAGAACGTTGGCCTGTGAGGAACCTTTCAGCAATGTTCTCTGGCTGGAATGATTGACCCTAACAACCACAACCTACAATCACATAAATTTTTAATTTTTGAAGTCCATGGATTTCAAGAGGACCACATCCTTGTCATAGGGTTTAGAGTCTTGTGTGCCTCAGTGACCCAGAGTTGGGACATTATGTTTTGGCTTTTGGTAGGGTCACTCATGCCAAACAGGTCAAAGGGTAGAGCCCAGACTAGGAGTGGTTTACTGGTCTTTCAGTTTCGGGGGTTCTGCTCAGGGCTAACAACCCTGACTGGTAAAACAAAATAGTTACAGAAACAGCAATGAAGAATCCTTCTGCATCTGAATGTGATGGTATTTCTGCGTTTCCAGCTGGGACTTGCGTGGCTAACAATAGTGAAAACCAAGAGGAAGCTATTGACATGATGAAGGATGCGCTGAACATCACCAGAGATAGAAGACCTTCATTGCTGCCCTAAACACCAGCGGTAAGTAAGTATGGATTTCAGTTATAGCTGGACTTCTTATTTGCACACTGGGTCAAATGCAGCCTCAGTGTCAGCAATGTGACTCTATCTCGAGTAAATTATTGCACTATTGATAAGTGTTACCCTATTTTCCTAATATATCAACTAACAATTATCCTAACAACAGAGGATGAAGAAAAAAAATCAACTTTATTGTTAATGTGATTCATGTTACTCAGTTTGTTTGAGGGATTAACGCCTTGAAATGTGTGCCTGTGTTAGAAAGATACACCAGTGAATTAATGTCTCCATTAAAACTAAAGAATACGGAATATGATAAATGCATTGAAATCCATCTAATGACAATGCTTCAGATTATTGAGCTGAATTCTTTATTATTTGTGAATACACAGTGCACTGTAACTGTATGGGAGTGTTTTTGAAGGTAAGGAAAATTTCATTCTGGGCAATGAAGGCTAATCTTTCTGTAAAACTAAAAGGACTCGATATAATGGAAATGGTTGATTACAGTAGAATCATTAGTACACAGCTATTGACAATTGGATAATTGCAACAGCAATTCACTCTGATTGTTTTGTGTACTTACTCCTGGCTTTTAAGTAATTCACTGCAAAATTCAGCTCTGTTGCACCTGTCCTTAAGATTCATAAGGTAATAATTTCATGGGTGTTGCATGATGTGTGCATCCTGCCATATTAGGAGAGAGCTTTCACTCCTTCAAAGTGCACCTGGCCTATAACCACACCCCGTCCGACATGATACTCATTGCTAATAATTCTCTTTGTCTGGCTGCTATGGTGACTTCCTGGTGGAGTTCAGGCAGAACGGCCTGCTGTAAAGCTGTGTACCAGTGTTTTAGTTGCCAGACCAGAGATACAGACCAATCAGGAGAATCCAGTTCTTGTGATTGAATTTTCAAGGAGCAACCTGGCATTACTTGTGCTTATTGGGTAACTAAATATCTGCACAAGACTGGGGGCAGTAAAAGGCCCTCTGACTCTGAACAAGCCTTTTCTGCTCTTCATTAAAATCATGGCTGACCTTCCTTGGTTCCATTTTCTGCCCTATCCCCATATCCTTTGTATCTTGAAGTGTACAGACCTCTCTTCTGAATGAATTCATTAACTAAGCCCCCACTGCTTTCCAGGGTAAAGCATTTGAAAGATCCAAAGAAAGAAATTTCTCCCCATCTCAGCGACCCAAGAGGCTCTGCAGATGCTGGAGATCTAGAGCAACTCACACCAGATGGTGGAGGAGCTCAGCAGAACAAATGGCATCTACGAAGGGAAATGAGTAGTCAATGTTTTGGGCAAAGACCCTTTATCAGGACTGCTTTTAGGTCAGGGGAGTGGTAAAATCCAGATGGCTGATGTCCTGCAGGGAGTTAGAGATGAAAAGATCCAAGCAGGCAGTCAGCCAGAGCAGCGTATTCAAGAGGAGGAGGAGGAGGAGGATTGAAAGCGGGAGAAAGGGTCATCAGTGGAGTGGGGTTATGTGGGCAATCCTTGCCAAAGAAATATGCCTGAAGATGGAGGCAATGGAAGAAGAATTTGGCATTATGGCAGGCATGGATCTTGTTGAGGTGTGGGAACAGGTGAACAAAGGTAATATCTTTACTGAGGTACCGATGAAGGGTCTTGGTCAGAAATGCTGACTGCTCTTTCCCACTGTGGATATAGCCTGGGCTGATGAGTTCCTCCTGAATTTGTGTGTGTTTCCCCTCACCTCAGTCTTCAATGACTTATTCCTTATTCCAAAACTGTGTTTCTTGCCCCTCGGGTCCCCTGTTCCTAGACTCCTCTGCCAGAGTTAATATTCTCTCTGTATTCAGCCTTCCAGGCCAGTAAGAATCTTGAGTTTCTGTGGAATCGCTTATCAGTCCTCTAATTTTTGGGATATACAGTCCAAGTCCCCTCAATATTTCCTCACATGACAAACTTTCTGTCCCCGAAGCCAGTTTAATCAATTTTTGTGTAACTCCTTTAACAGCAAGTGCAGGTATCCAAAGACACAAGGTATTTGGCAGGTGCTTGAAATCTTGAGCAAGCCACACAGACTGCTGGAGGCTGTAAATCTGAATGATTCCTTGATTTGCTCACTTTTGTCTGTCTTACTCATGATATCTTCAAAGAACACGGATAGTCGAATCTACAGCATCCTCGGTATTTTATAGGGGAGGGAGATGGTGGGTGGCTGGGGGTCTCCTAGTGATCCACTGGAAATGGGCTGAAGGAGGTATTCTCATTATGTCGCCATGAGGTGCTGCAATGTGGTTGGCAGCCCATGTTGAAAGAGAACTGCAGGCTGTTTCCATTGATAACTTGTACCACTGAGTTTTTTTTTGTGTGTGAATAGAGTTGAATGTTAGCGGTTTGGATTCTATTCACTATGTTACAATCCTGCAGAGTTCTCAGTCAAAAGCAAAAAACTGCAAGTACTATTAATCTTTAGACCAGAAATCACTGGAACCATTTAATATTGGTACAGAGGGAAACAGAGTTAGCCTTTCATCAGAGATTCCTGGTTAGTTTGTCTTCATGGTACCACTTCATGTATTAAGTAGTTATTCTGCATGTGCACATTGAGAGACTGCTAGCTCATCCATAAACTGCCTAATATAGTTTATTAATACAAACAAATGGTTTGAGGAATGAAGCAATTCAGGCAACATCTATGGAGAAAAACGTTTGATGTTTCGGGCTAGAATCCTGCATCAGCACTTCATCAGGCAACTTTCATCAGTACTCAAGAAAAACGTTGTCCCAAAATGTTGACTGTTTATAGATGCTGCTTGACCTGCTGAGTACCTCCACCATTTTGTATGAGTTGCTCAAGATTTTCAGCATCTGCAGATTCACTTGTGCCTTTAGTTTACTTTTTGATATTTTTGATCTGCTATTTTGAGCTGAATATGTTCCACTTCTGATTTAAAGTGAACTCATTTATCAGTTGATTTGTTCCAAAATCTGAACTGTTTGAAATCTTGAACTGATATAATTGCCAAGAAATTTGTGATCTGTGTTATTCACTATCAATAAAAAGTAAAGGTTAATGGGAAATTGGGGCTTTATCATGAATTGCACACAGTCTATTGTTATCCCCCGGGCCTCCTGTGTGTGCGATGCACACTAACTTTGGAGACAAACTAACCTGGAATCACTGTGTATGATGCACTAGCACTCCAAAGAGCCCAGGCCTGGGTGTTAGCCTCCATTGACCAGGACACTGTAAATGCTGAAAATCCAAAACAGAAACAGAAGGTGCTGGAAGTACGGAGCAGTCAAGAAGTATCTGTGGGGAGAGGAACAGAATCAGCATTTCAGGTCCCTACAGATGCCAGCTGACCTGGTGACTGCTTTTGCTGTTTTCATTGGATATGCAACCTCAAGTTCGCAGTCCAACCCTTAATCAGCTGATCTGAACCATCCCTCCCCCTCCCCCACCAATCCACAGGTCTCGCTCACGTGGCCCTTCTTGACCAGGGAAGCCTGTTCAGTGCTGTTCCTCATCCCCTGTCACACCAGGTTACCAGCCTTCCAAAATCCTCCTCTGGATAGCAGCAGACCAACAGTTCCTTGACTTCTTCCACTCCTTCAGTGATCTTTGGCCCCAATTTCTTCTGTGAGTTTGTGTACTTGCAAGGTTTGTTCATTTGTGCTACTGACTTTGCCAAGTAGACCGTTCCTGGCCTGATACAAACTAACTGACATGCACTTTCAAAAGCAAATACCAATTTCCAAGTGATTAATACATGCATCCGAAAGAAGAGCTTCAAGTGGAAGTGCATTATATGTTCGAGAAAGCTGATGTAAGTGAATAAGACATTTTTATTGCCGTCAGTCTCATTATTGTTAACCTATTTGTTGCAAAAATATACTCCTGATTGAAGTAAGAGTTAGATTAATTTATACAAATTATTATTGACTCTGGACATGAGGAGAAAGATCGTATAAAATTCTCTGAGTACCTAACCTGGTCCCAACATATTGATGAAGCTATAAAGAAGGCAAGAAAGCGACTATACTTCATTAGGAGTTTGAACAGATTTGGTATGTCAATGAAAACTTCTATAGATGTCCTGTGGAGAGCTTTCTAATGGGCTGCATCACTGTCTGGTATGGGGTTGGCAGAGGTGGGGGCTACTGCACAGGACGGAAAGAAGCTGCACAGGGTATAAAATCTAGTCAGCTCCATCTTGGGTACTACCCTACAAAGTACCCAGGACACCTTCAAGGAGCGGTGTCTCAGAAAGGCAGTGTCCATTATTAAGAACCCCCAGCACCCAGGGCATGCCCTTTTCTCACTGTTACCATCGGGAAGGAGGTACAGAAGCCTGAAGGCACACACTCAGCAATTCAGGAACAGCTTCTTCCCCTCTGCCATCTGATTCCTAAATGGACTTTGAACCAGTGAACACTACCTCAATTTTTAATGTATATTATTTCTGTTTTTGCATGATTTTTAATCTATTCAATATACATACTGTATACTGTTATTTATTTATTATTATTGTTTTCTTCTACATTATGTAATGCATGGAACTGCTGCTGCTAAGTTAACAAATTCCATGACACATGCTGGTGATATAAACCTGATTCTGATCTTGGGCTTAAACTCAGCTCACTTATAATTGCATCAGTTGCATTCATTTTTGATAATTCAATCTCAGCTTTGACTGGGAATTTAACAGAGCTGGTTTGATGTGGCGGGAGGCTGAAAAGCCCAGAATACGGTAAAATGTTGTCTTGAGTTTGGAAAGGGAACTATCTTTAAACTGTTTTATTCTCCATAATTGGAAAGTGTAGGTAGTGCTGCTGACCAACCCAGATAGAGACTTCAGGAGGGGGAATGTCAGGAAAAGGATGTTGCAGAGTTATTTATTTCCATAACTCTGACAGGAATTTTGTTATGTATAACTGCAAAATTTTGGGGCCAGTGTTGAAAAGGACGACTCTGATAGTCCAGTGGCACATGCACTCAGTGTTCACTTTATTAGGTGAGGTGAGGTGAGGGCCTCTGTCGGTCAGAGTTGATTGTGGATATTGTCGAGATACGTGAGCCTGGGTAGTACGATATGGAGAGCAAGCTGTTGCCCATGTAACAAGCTCCCCTTCTCCATGCAACTGATGAATTCAAAAGAACGGCAGAGACCGATACAATTTGGTACCAGCAGCATCACAGGAGTTGCCAATCAGCATTGAACTCAACGTAAGACTGCCTCTGGATTTTGCCTCAGGATTTACTCCTGAAGCCTTCCCCATGAGTGGGTATAGGCACAAGGCAACAGAGGTTTGGGATCAGAGCTTTCCTTCTCCTAGATGAGCTGCCAGCCATGGCTAACAAGCTCCATTTTATTAGGTACAGGAGATATATTCATGGTCTTCTGTTTCTGTAGCCCTTCCACTTCAAGGTTTGAAGTGTTGTGTATTCAGGGTATGCTCTTCTGCACACCACAGTTGTAATGCATGATTATTTGAGTTACTCTTGCTTTCCTGTCAGCGTGAAACATTCTGGGCATTCACCTCTGATCTTTCTCATTGACAAGGTGCTTTCACCCTCAGAACTGCTACTCACTGATTCTTTTTTTGTTCTTCGCACCATTCTCTGTAAACTCTAGAGACTGTTGTGTCTGAAAATCCCAGCAGCTTCTGGGATGTTCAGTCCACCCTGTATGGCTCCAGCAATAACTCCATGGACAAAGTCACTGAGGTCAGGTTCTTCCCCATTCTGATGTTTGGTCTGACAGCAACTGAACCTCTTGACCATGTCTGCATGCATTGAGTCGCTGCCACATGATTGGTTGGTTAGATATTTGTATTAACGAATGGGTGTACAGGTGTACCTAATAAAGTGGCCACTGAGTTTAAATCATCAGAAATTAATAGATGACTTCCAAAAATTCTTGAACTGATGGCAGATCCTTTAGATTTTACACTGGGGTAACTAAATAACAAAAATTATCTTGTCAGAGGCATGATTTTACATAAAAGGGGTGAAATATTTATTGTCCTTACTACAAGCTTAACTTTACACTTTGGTAGGTAAAGTCTAATAAAATCATAATGCTAATTAATATGTAATATAAAATTGGATGTAATAGTTTTATTTATTCATTGACAAGTTGAGGAGATGTCTAACTATATTAGAATTTATTGCTGATCCAAAATTGATTAGCAACATTATCGTTATTTATAACAGGTTTTATTTCAGATTCATTTAATTAATTAAGCCCTTCCCCCACTCCTATGTGGGGATTTGAACCAGTGTCTCTGCTTCATTATTCTTAGCTGCAGATCTAGCTTCTAACTAGCTCTCTCTAGATCTTCAATTTATTTTATCTATTCTTCAAATTTGTCTCCATAGCATATGACAAAGTTGAGCAAACCTTACAGTCGCTATGTGCCATTTTTTCCGACTTCACCAATTTCCTGGGATTCATTTAATTGGAAATAAGCTACTATTTCTGGTTCCAGTTATTTTGCATTTCTCAGCCCTGGAAAGAACTTTTGTTTGGTTCTCATGGGGAGTGGAGACTGAAGTTGACCCAAATTGGTGTATATTCAGAAACATTAATCACATCAATCACCACTGTCACTAAAATTAGAGTTGCAAATTTGGAAAGCACAATACTAATCTAAAATAATTGTAAGCCACAAACAAAGAATGTACTTTGTCTTCTAAGCTTTAAATTTTCCAGGGATTTATCACCAACCTCCACTATCAATCTCAGTAATCCCAGAAAAACTACCCTGGAAGCTCATTGATGGGCAGTTCTATCTAAGGCAACACTTGGGATTCATATTTCAAGCACCACTGGCTACAAAGGTAAAGTAATTCAAACGAATCTTCTCTGGTAATTATAGAATAAGAATAGAAATGGGGAGGCAAGTTTGAAGTATGTATAGTTGAAATGAATAGTTACTTTCCAAGTGTTGTATGTACTTTAGAGCAGCAATCTGCTCCAGCAGGGTTTTCCCAACCTTTGTACAGCATGGACCAATCCCATTACACAAGTGGTCTGGGAACCCCAGGTTGGGAACCCCTGTGCTAGAGGAACTCAGCAGATCAAGCAGCTTCTGTGGGAGGAATGGAATTGTCAACGTTTTAGGCTGAACTCTTGCATCAGGACTCAGGTATGTATCAGGACTTGTATGTATTTAACCAATATGTGTCGATTGCTGTATCTACTGTAATAATAATTTCATTAGGACATGAAATTGAGCAAAGGATTCCCAGCCTGGTAAAAAGGAATATTCGTGAATAGAAATATATGAATGTTAATAAAAATACTCTTTGATTCTTGTCCCTTCATTCCCTGTAGCTTTTCTCCTTTAAAACATTTTGTCTAGTTTTGATCTGTTCAATAGTTTTTCAGCAACCCCGAAGCCCACCATGAACCTCCTCCCTCAGTTCCTGCACTTAGTAGATCCACATCCCCTGTGGCTTCAGCCAGTGTTTTAATTTAATGCTCTTCTCCATGTGAGTCCATGCCAACCACAGTACCCACCCAGCCAATCCCAATTTCCTGCATTTGGCCCATCCCCTCTAATCACTACCCCTGCAATGTATCTTTCAAAGCACTTCTGAAATGATACTTTTGTATCAGCCTCAACTGTTTCCTCTGGCATTTCATTCCATATACTCACCACCCATCACATGAAAAAGTTGCTCTTCTGGTCCCTTCAAGTCTTTCCTCTCTCATCTTAAATCTTTGTGCCCTAGTTCTGGACTCCCCTACCCTGGGGAAGAGACTGTTACCATCGACCTCATCGATGCCTCTCATCATTTAAACATTTCTGTCAGGTTGCTCCTCACTCTCCTGAGTTCCAAGAATAATTGCTCACCTGGCCATCCTCTGCTCTCAGGCCCTCTCGTCCTGACAACATCATCATGCATCTTTTCTGCACTCTTTGCATTTTAAGCACATTCCTCATGTAACAAGGTGACCAAAACTGCACACGATAATCCAAGTGCGGCTTCATGAATGAGTTACACAACTGCAGCAAGATGTTCCAACTCCTGTACTCAGTGCCCTGACTGAGGAGGGCCGGTACGCTACCACCCTGATGTTGCTTTCAATAAACTATGTACTTGTACTCTTAGGTGTCTCTGTTCCACTACACTCCCTAGTAGTGCCTGATCATTCATAACATATAACTCCTACAATGGTTTGACTTTCCAAATGCACCATTTCAGACTTACCTGTATTCAAATCCATTTCTCAGTCCTCTGCCCATTCCCCTAAATGAACAAGATGTCCCTTTAATCTACGATAACCTTTTTCATGGTCAATAACTCCACAATTTGGATCATTTGCAAAATTACTGATCAAGCCTTGTGCTTTTGCAATCACATCACTATCATAAATAATAAATTCAAGGCTCCCAACACTGACACCTCTGGCACACCACCGGTCACCTGCCTCCATTCTGAGAAACTACCTTCATCCATCACACTCTGCTTCCCACCTCTGAGCCAATTTTGAATCCTCCTAACTGGCTGTTCCTGAATTCCTTGGGACTTAACCTTCAAGATCAGCCTACCCGTAAAGCCTTGTCGAAGGCCTTGTTAAAATTCAAATAAACAACATCCTCTTCCTTGCCCTCATCTACCTTTTTAGTTCCCTCTTGCAAAATCTCTAAAAGCTATATCAAGCTTGGCTTTCCATACACAAAGCCATGCTGACTTCTCCTAATCAGACTCTGCTTACCCACGTGCTATCTCTTAGAATTCCTTCCAGTAAGTTCCCCACTACTGACATCAGGATGACCAGCCTGCAATTCTTTGGCTTGCTCTTGCTGCCCTCCTACAAAGGTTCATTTTATTATCAAAGTATGTATGCAGAATGGAACTCTGAGACTTGTCTTCTCCAGATAGCCACAAAACACAGAAAACCATGGCAGTAGTTGAAAGAAAGACATCAGTCCCCCTGCACAAGAAAAGAAAAATAAGTAAAAGCTTGCAAACCCCAACACCTCTCTCACACAAAAGCTAACTGATCACCCAAACCCCCGAGAAAGAATGAGCAAGAACATGAAAGAAACGTGGAGCTGAAAGAGGCCAATATGAACTACAGTACAATCCATAAATCCCAGAATTTCAATAATATCTCCCCGTGGTCCCTCTGAGGGAAGTGACACGAACTAGTGGCCCTCTGATGGCAGCGACGTGAACCAGCGGCCTCTCCAAGAACTTCTCGCTGTCCTCCGCATTTGCCTGGGTGTTTCAATCTTCCTTGGCGAGAAACGTAGTTGCCATTGTAGCTCGACTTCGCATTTCTCTCCTGGAGTCTTCTCGGGGACAGCAGAGTGCTAGCTCGCTCGACTGAATTACAGACTGTGAGTCACAGGCGCCAACAGTTTCAAAAACAAAATTAAGATAAAAAGAATAAATAGAAGAAATAGAAAAAGTGAAATGATTGATTATCTAGAAGATGTTGCCTGAGGAATCGTCGTTCACTGACGCCATCTTGACCTCATAAACAATAGAGTTATATTAGCCACCTTCCAGTGTTTGGGAACTTAACCTGGGGCTAATGATGAGGCAACTATCTTTGCAAAGCCTTCCTCAGTTTCTTTTTAGCCTCCCGTAGAGTCTGAGGATCAGACTCAGGCCCTGGGAATTTATCCACCTGAATGTGTTCTACCTCCATTTAAACTTTTCTTCCACAGCTCTCACCAGACTCCCAAAAAGTGCAGTAATTCAAAATAACCCTCTCCTTACATTCCCAAACCCTCCTTTACTATTCCAATTTGTGTGTGTTTATTACTTTAGCTCCTTGCTGACAGCATCGACTGCAGCTACATCTTACACCCTTCACTTCCATCAAAATCTGTCACCTTCTAACAACGCTTCCTCTGTGTTCACTCCGAGTAGATCCCTGGCCCAAACTGTCCACGTTTGTCTTAAAACTGTCAATACTTCCCCTGCTGTTAACCTCTTAAAGCATGATGTTAAATTCTGTCGTCACAGAGTCACACAGCAGGGAAAGAGGACCTTTGCTGCAAGTCGTCCGTACTGATGTTGTGCTGCTTACCATGCTAGTCCCGTCTGCCCACATTTGGCCCACGACCTTCTGGACCTCTCCTATCCATGTATTTAGATGGTTTTTGAATTTTGCTGGGGTTCCTGCCTCAACCACTATTTTTGGCAGCTCATTCCAAACATACACTACCCCTTGTGTGAAGAAGCTACGCTGATATCCCATAATAATCAACAATCTAGGTGGACAATGCAAAATGCTTCAGGGCATTGCTCAAAACTGGCTATTCTGGGATCATTCTGGTCAATAAGGATCTCCATCTTTTCCCCTCCACTACAACTCTCTATACATCTATCACTCCTGACTCATCAGATTGATCACAATAGCTAGTGCACGTCATTAATACTGAGGCCCACTGTTTCACCCTTTCACCTTGCATTCCAAGCCAAACCTATGCCAAGGCTATCTCCAGTCTTAATCTTGAAACTCAGAGCATTATCCACTTTCTCTCCTTTTCATTTTCATAGCCCCTCTGGACCACAGGATTATACCCTTACTTCCATGAATAGCATCTCATGGACCACAACAGCTCAGTCAATAATCTAATTTGGCTTTTATTCTCACAACTCCAGTTCAAAATTTCATCTCCATTTCCCTGCATGGCTTTCTCTTTCCTGTTTTTACTAACAAATGCACGCCACACTAAGGAGAGCATTAAAACTTCAGAGAGGGTGCAGAGGAGATTTCACTGAAATGGTGAATTACTTGAGCTATGCGACTAGAAAGGGGTTATTCTTCACAGAAGAGAAGAGGTGCAACAAGATGTTCTAAGTTACAGTATGTCTGGCTTGAATCAATACAGAGGCATACAATAGCAAGATGGTCAGCAGCCACAGCTCATTGATGTAATATGTCTAACAAAAAGCTGAAAGAGATTTGATTTTATGCAGCAAATTGTGGGTTTGCAAGCATAGAGGATTTATATTCAGTAATATATTCTAAAAGCAAACACTTAAAGTGGAATGACTTGAAACACTCTGCAAAGCAATGATACTAACTGGATAGCCCTTTTAAGTTCCACTATAGGCACAATTGGGCAAATCACCATCATCTGTGCTATATTTGATTCTGTGACTCATAGTAACATAAAATAGAAAGGCATGTTTAAAGTCTGAACATCAATCACAAAGGCTAATTTCATAAAGGCCTCAGACAATAATAAAAACTGTACAACTCCAACCATGTAGCCCTGTTCCCAAAGTAACATCTTTGACCCAAACAATACACTATTCCTCCACTTATTTCTACTTGGCTGGCTGGTGGCGCAGTGGCATCAGCGCCGGACTCCGGAGCGAAGGTTCCTGAGTTCGAATCCAGTCGGGCTGCTCCGGGGAACGCTTTTCATCTGTGCCGGGTTGAGTGTCGAGCTCACAATTCGGCCTTGTTAAAAAAAACTGCGCTTTGAGCAGGACGTGGGGGACCACTCGTAGAATCTTTCCTCCAAGACAACCACTTGGGGAAAAAAAGTGGTTGTCGAGGCTCTGGCAGAGTACACAAAAAAAATTCTATTTACCTCACCTGCCCTTCAACCTTTGGGAGCTACACTTGGGATAATTTACAGAGGCCAATAAACCTACCAACCAGCACGTGTCTGGGATGTGAGAAGAAGACAGAGCCATTAGTGGAAACCACAGAGTCAAGGAGAGAACTGACAAATTTTGCATCGATTGTCCTGAACCTGGATCCATGGGGCTGTGCAGAGGCAATGCCCCAATTCTGCTTTGGGAAAAGGTAGTTGCATGTTTGAAAGGTGGATGCTGGAAATCTGAGGTAAAGCTGAAAAGGCTGGAGATGTTTGATAGATCAGGTAACATATATAGAATGGAAATAGAGTTAAGGTTTCAGGCCACTGACCTTCCATCACAACAGTTGTTTCTCACCTGATCTGCTGAGTATTGACGGTTCAAAGGTCCATTTTGTTATCAAAGTATGTGTGTACAATGCAATTCTGAGATTCATCTTCTCTAGATAGCCATGAAATATAGAGAAACCATGGAAGTTGCTGAAGAAAAGACAACACCCCCCCACATGAAAAAGAAAAGAAACAAAAACTCACAAACCCCAAACCCCCAACCCCTTCCTCACACAAAAACTAACAGATAGCCCACCCAGAAAACAGCAGCTAGGACATCAAACCCCAAACCCACAAACCCCCTGCCTCACATAAAAGTAACATATTGCCTACAAGGACATCAAACCTGCCAGCTGGAATTGTGGTCCAGATAGAAAATATTCCATTGGTACTCAAATTCCACTTCTAGGTATATCCACAAATTGAAACAAAATGAAAATACAAATGGCCTTTTATGATGTTGAGACCTAAGATTTCTGTGACCACAATGCTCCCTGCAAATACTAATAGTTTGTGTAGAAAGCCACCATTTATGAGTTCCTGATATATTAATGATGCTTATCTGTTCTGATGCTTGGAATCTATCACCATTCTTTGCAGACAGCCATATGTACTTTTTAGAATCAGACCACATTTTATGAATCACCACTAATGCCATCTGTTCAAAGCTCCAATTGATCTTTGATAGAGACCCTTTCATTCATGTTTTCTCACAAACTGATACAATTAGAGCAAGCTTGAGCTGGGTAACGAATATAAGAATTTTCCGTGCCGTGCAGAAGTCAGCAATTTGACTCTCTGCATCTGTGCTGGCTTTCTGAAAGGGCAAACAAATTCTGTGCATTTTCCCCACGGCTCTGTAAATTCTCCTCCTTTGATTGCTTTCTGTAATTTATTTTACTTTCTTATGGGGCTTTTTGAAATATGAATTGTCCTTCCCTCCCCAGTCAGGAAAAGTAAGATGGATTACTGAGGCAGGGGAATTATTATTCTTGTATATGGATGAGGCAGAGAAAGTCAGATAGAATTTCTAATCTAAATGGATCTATTTGATATTCAGTGTTTTGTGTATTCACAGAACAATGTTTTTAGATGAAATTCAAGCATTGCTGAGCACAAGAAAAACAACATATCTGAGGACCAAGATTATTTGAATAAAGTCATGAAAATATGAGATGGACTTGATTCAATGGGTTATTTTTCTAGCAATAATTTTCTGTTCAACCAGAAAAGAGAGATCATTTTGCAAGTTTCACGTCTCTTTAGTAGAAACCATGGTAAAAAAAAATGCGCAAGTGCTAAAGAAAACTGGAGTTTTCCATTTTTTTGAGTTAAGCTGTCTTTCATAAAATATCTTCCCTGGAACTACAGCTGCACCTTGCTGAAAGTTATCAGAGTTACAGAGATGATTTTTGTTTATAGACGGTAAATGTTTGCGCATGGAAAAGATACAGTAGATAATGAAGGGTAGTCAGGCGCACCTCAGGGGTGTGTGCTTAGCCCACTGCTCTACTCTCTATATACACATGACTGTGTGGTGAGGCATAGCTCAAATACCATCTGTAATTTTGCTGACGATGCAACCATTGTTGGTAGAGGGCGTAAATGAGTGAAATATGCCAGCTAGTGGAATGGTGCCGCAGCAACAACGTGGCACTCAACGTCAGTAAGACGAAAGAGCTGATTGAGGACTTCAGGAAGGGTAAGACGAAGGAACACATGCCAATCCTCATAGAGGGATCAGAAGTGGAGAAAGTGAGCAGCTTCAAGTTCCTGTGTGTCAAGATCTCTGAGGATCTAACCTGGTCCCGACATATCGATGCAGTTATAAAGAAGGCAAGACAGCGGCTATACTTTATTAGGAGTTTGAGGAGATTTGGCATGTCAGCAAATACACTCAAAAACTTCTATAGTTGTATCGTGGAGAGCATTCTGACAGGCTGCATCACTGTCTGATATGGGGGGGGGGGGGGCTACTGCATAGGACCAAAAGAAGCTGTAAATGTATGTAAATCTAGTCAGCTCTATCCTGGGTACTAGCCTACAAAGTACCCAGGACATCTTTAGGGAGCGGTGTCTCAGAAAGGCAGCTTCCATTATCAAGGACCTCCAGCACCCAGGGCATGCCCTTTTCTCACTGTTACCATCAGGTAGGAGGTACAGAAGCCTAACGGCACACACTCAACGATTCAGGAACAGCGTCTTCCCCTCTGCCATCCGATTCCTAAATGTACTTTGAATCTTTGGACACTACCTCACTTTTTTTAATGTGCAGTATTTCTATTTCTGCATGTTTTTAAAATCCATTCAATATACGTAATTGATTTACTTGTTTATTTATTATTATTATTTTAAATTTTTATTTATTATTTTTTTTCTCTCTGCTAGAGTATGTATTACATTGAACTGCTGCTGCTGCTGAGTTAACAAATTTCACGTCACATGCCGGTGATAATAAACCTGATTCTGATTCAGGGAAATTAAAAAAAAGACAATATTTGATGCATTATAATCCAGAGCTGGAGTCCCTAAGGCGGTCCTGCGTTGAGTTCAATGCTGATTGGCAACTCCTGTAATGCTGCTAGTATCGGTCTCTGCTGTTCCTTTGGGCTCATCAGATACACGGAGAGGGGAGAGCTTGCTACATGGGTAACAGCTTGCTCTCCATATCGTACTGCCCTGGCTTGCATGTCCAGACAGCTAAGATGCAGCATCCGTGATCGACCCTGACTGACGGAGGCCTCATTCACTCACTCATAATGCATAAATCCTTTAAGGACTTTTGGGTTGCATCCGGACAATTATTTGTGTTTTTAAATGTTAATTTACTATTGGCAGGAAATTAGGCCAATCAATGGATTTTAAAAAGGAATGTTCCAAATGTTTAACATCCAGATATGAGTTAGTTAAATTTTTAACTCATTGAGAACTTATTATATGAGAGCTCCTTATTGCTCTCATATAATAAGAAGTTTGCATGTTGTATTATTAATCATTTTTCACAAGCTTTTCAGTACTGTTGAAGTTTCATTCTGCAGATTTCTTTGAGAAAAATGACTTTAGTGGTGTGATATCAATAACACAGTAAGGAAAAGTTGCTCCCATTGTTAAGGAGTGGTTAGAATGACTGCATTATTTGAAATGCATATTCTGAGTTTTTAGTAACCATTCCAAATGGACATGGCAGCCATTTTATGGATTCTGTCAGTCCTTTTGCAATGAATGGGAAGTTAATAGTTTTGCTGGTGAATGAGAAATTGTGTTAACTTGAATGCATTATAACTAAAACTTGCACTGAGAATAATGGGATAATGCTGATTGAAAACACCGAACAGTAGAAAATTGACTTCTCTCTTTCTGAAAAATCAAAGTAATGTGATTTATGATTATTTGATGCTCTACAAGTACATATGCACAAGTCAATAAGGTTGCTGAAAAGGCAGAGATTCGAGGTGTCATAAATTAAATATAAGCAGAAGTCATAGTCTTTTATGGATCACTGGTGAAGCTCATTTGAGATATTGTGGTCTCCATACGTCAGGTGGGACTGCTGAGAACTTTGGGAGATTTATTCAGGGATAAGGAAGCATTTATGTGAAGAAACTAGCAGATTAGTCTCCAAGTGGAGAAGGTGGGGAAGAAGTTGTGTTCAAAATGATGTGGAAAATGTCTTTATAGAATGAATAAAAATGGTAGAAGGGTCATAACTAGATAATACAGTTTTAATCGAATTGACCAAAGAATCAGAGGGGAGATGAAGACTAACTATTTTACAAAATGAGTTTTGAGATCAGCAATGCATTGGCTGGGACACTGATGGATGAAAACTTACCAGCAATATCCAAACAAGAATTGGATAAATGATTGAAAAGGAAATATTTTCAGGGCTAATGGGAAAGAACAGGGGAGTGAGGGTTAATTGAACAGGTCCTGCATTGAACTAATACACGTTAGTTCTGTTGCACGTCTCCTGTCCGTCTGCGTGATTCAGTGACATGGGATAAAGGAAGGCAATTGGTGGCACTAAACCACAGATTATTTCCTGCACAGAATCTTTTTGGAAAATTTAGTACAGCTGTCCCCTGACAACAGAGTCTCGCTAAGCAAGATTGAGTGATGCAGTATTGAGTGACAGTGTTTCAGTTCCATTTTTGACTATTGGCCCTTTTCACTAGGTCCCAAACCTGAGAGTCACCCTCACTGAATTTGCATTCATAAACTAGTTCAGGAATTAACTGAACTGAGGTAAACAACTTAAGATCATTTATAAGCTGTAGTTTCGCACAATTCTGTTTTTCATTAATATCAAATAAAATCTTAGAAAATTTAATAAAATCTTGGAATGTAAAGCTCTGTACATCAGGAAAAGATAAAACAGCAGGATAGGTGAATCTTGTTCTGTGTTGTTTCATTCCTCTAATGAATATAAACATGTCTTATTTCCCATATGGCCGAGCAGGAGGAACTTTGTAGAAACCTGGGTTTTCCTTTGTTTAAGTTTTTCATATTGCAATCTTATAATAGCAGCATGGTAGTGTAGTGGTTAGCACAATGCTTTACAGTAACAGTGACCTGAGTTCAATTCCCGCCGCTGCCTGTAAGGAGTTTGTATGTTCTCCCTGTGACGTCGTGGTTTCCTCTAGGTGTTCTGGTTTCCTTCCACAGTCTAAAGATGCACTGGTTGGTAGGTTAATTGGTCATTGTAAATTGTCTCATGACTTGGCTAGTGTTAACTCAAGGGTTTTGGGGAGACACAACTCGAAGGGCTGGAAAGGCCAATTCCACGCTTTATCTCAATAAAATAAAAATAAAATAATTTTGGTATAGGCTTCCTTTCTCTTTACCTGTCCTCAACAGTATGTTAAATGTGATAATACAGGTCCACAATCTCTGAAATTCTGAAATCCAAAAAGCTCTGAAAAGCGAAGTTTTTTCGCCAACAGCCGACGTCACTCAGGTGTGACATGGCAGCACTAGCAGAGGCCGCCAGACGTCAGTTGTGGCTCTGCGCTTATACTGGTTACACGTGCATTTACTGTTCGCTGATATTTTATGTTCACTGTTGACTTTGTGTTTAATTTCTCTGTGAAAATGTCAAGAAGAGCTGCAGATACCCCTATGGGTAACAATGAGAAAAAGAGAAGGAAGCATCCATCATTATCAATAACGCAGTAAGTGGAGTTATTGCAGAAGCTTGATCGTGGTGTGTCTGTTCGGTGTCTTACTGAAGAATATGGTGTCGGAACTACCACTGGGTATGATTTAAAGAAACAGAAAGGCAAGTTACTGATATTTTATAGTGACAGTGACATTCTACATTTATTCCAATCATTTACCATGTGTTTGATTCAGTTCGTTTGAAGCTGTATATTTTTATGTTTTTGTTGGAAATAATTGTTATTTCCTAAACAATACAGTATAACAACTATTTACATAGCATTTACATTGTATTAGGTATTATAAGTGATCTAGAGATGATTTTAAGTATACAGGAGGATGTGCGTAGGTCTGGAGCTCCACTGGGTCCTAAAGTCCACCTGAACTGAGACAGGTTAAATAAGGGACTTGAGCATACTTGTTTTTTGGTATCCGCGGGTGGGTCCCGGAAATAATAAGGAGGAATTCAGAAATCTGAAAAATTCTGAATTCCGAAATGCAATTGGCCCCAAGGATTTCGGATAAGGGATTGTGGACCTGTACTAAGCCAAACAGAGCACTGGAACTGATGGTATAAATCAGACTAGGTGCCATCTGGATTACCCTAATCATTTAATGGTTATAAACAAGAATTAATGTACTTAAGTCATGAAATAGCAACAGAAAATGCTGTAAAAACTCAGCATACCAGGCAGTATCTGTGGAGAGAGAAACAGTTAACATTTCAGATCAAAGACCCTTCATCAGTGCTTCAGTCATGTTGTGAAATGTTTACTTTTCAAGTTAGCTCTTTAACGTTTGTTATGTAGTTATACAGTATAACATTGTGTATCACATCATGACTTACAACTAATCATATGGCATAGCCTTACCTTCCAGATGTAATTGGTGCCTTTTCCACAATAAGTGGCAGCTACTAGGTAAGCTATGTTATACGTCAATCAATTCCTTAGTCTGATGGGTTCTACTAAGCACTAATAAAGGAAATGTTTTTTTCCCTATATAATCTAATATTAATTTGATAAATTATGTTGCAGCTGACATTTCAAGGTCAATAACAGCAAAGTGACAATTTCCATTAATACAAATGCACTGTCAAATCATTTGTAAAGGGAAATTTCCTTATCTACATTTTGGATTCATGTCTGGTTACATAATTGAATTCACAAAAAAGCCATTTAATTTTTGTAATGTTCCAAAAATGGAAATTTTGGTACTGTTATAATAATGTAATCTGTTAGGAAACAAGTGAGTTTGCCTACAAATCATGCAGCATATTAAAATTTGTTCAATGTGATTCACAGAATTAATGTGAATCAGGCACTACTCAAAGTGCAATCGGCGTCATTAGATGTAGTGTAATGTTGGCATAATTATCAGTTTAATAGCCTATTGACTGTTTTCTCTAACTGTATAAGTAATGAATGAATAGAAGAAATTAAATCTAATGTAATCACATTCATCTATTGTAATTAAAAGCATTCCATACTTCCTTATGATGGCTTGGCTGTTTTGAGTTTGAGCAAGAGACACTCTGCACATATTAAAAATAATGTTTCATAAGAAATTCTTTAAATTTTTGTTGCTGGCACATTCCAGAGGTAAGGAGACCCAGTATGATAATTCTGAGGAAATATCAGTGTCAGAAAGGATCAGAAGTCGAGTCAGCTATTATCAGTCTAGGGAAATTTCATCAAAGTAATACCAATTTTTATTTTAGAATGCATTAGAATTGTATATGCTCTGGAGTGCAAATCTCTGGAATAGGAGAGGGTTGTTTTGCCTTTCTGTCTTGTTCCACCAGTGATGGAATATCTGTACTTAAAATCTATTGATCTTTTCATTCTTTCCCATCGTGTTTCCTTTAATTATTAATCCATTGTGGCTTTGATTAAGACAAAAGACTTAAAAAGCAAGTAAATTTGGAAATTCCATTTGTGAGAAGTGTACAGCTTTCTCCTGTTTCCTGTCCTTTAGACTTGTGGGAAATATTTTTAGATACTTCGCCCATATCCATATCTTGGCTGGGTATAGTGTTTGTTGTGGGTAGTGGTTGTGGTTGTGGGGTAAGCTCTGAAGTACAAGTAGAATCTTTTGTAAAAATAAAGTCGGGAGAGCTCTACAGTATTTTATCCAGAAGTAGAATAAATGTGAAACCATAAAAGGCAAAATGTAGCAGCTGTTGGAAACAGGAACTGCCCTTTGACAGAATAAAGAACATATAAAAATATGATCCACTGAAAGAAGAGTGGACTGGAAGCTACATAGAGGAACTAGTGAAAAAAGCGACCATCAGCCGACTGCTAGAAATCTGAAGAGTGAAGAGTGCACAAGTATTGAATAAAATCAGCTGAGGAAGATCAGATATGTTAGATGTTGAGTGCAAGAGGTGACTGAAATGAAGGGGAAGCAGACTGAGGAAAAGCATAAAACAGAACCCAAGATGACGTTGTACAGGAGGAAGGATGTTTCATAGTAGGTTATTAATTACAGCATGGAAACCATGATTTAGTGTTTGCAAGGAGAATCCCAATCATGGTTTTGGTTGGAAGTTACGTGAAGAATTGACTGGTTAGTGGTTTTTCAAGTTTCATCAAATACGGCTGGTTGTAAAGGCTTATTGAAACTTGTGGTCCAGATTAGAACCACCATTTGATGTTAATCTTGGATGGGTCACATGATGTAATCCATTACTCCCCAACCAACATAACCACTATTGACTCTGACAGTTCCCACGGGATTACATCCTGAGATCTCTTGAATAATTAACATACTGCGCTACAGATAGCTTAGATTTTGTTGCTAAATCAGAAAACTCTATATAAATACATTTTGGGAATTGTTATTAATTAACTAATTAAGTTTAAGTAAAATAAATGAGGCAATAATATATTTGAGAGAACCCAAGATAGCTCCACTGAAAACCATAACAGGCGAGACCATCAAAGACAAAGGAAAGTGGATGTAGAGATGGGTGGAGCATTACTCTGAACTCTTCTCCAGAGAAAGCAGTATCTCGGACAGGGCGCTAGATGCCATGGAATGCCTGCCTGTCAGGGAGGAACTGAATGCTTTGCCAACTGCTGAAGAGCTGAGTAAAGCCATCGACAGCCTGCCCACTTGGAAGGCACCGGGATTGGATGGCATTCCACCAGAGGCCATCAAGTGCGCAAGGGGCGTCCTGCTAAACCACCTGCACGAACTGTTGTGCCATTGCTGGATAGAGGCAGCAGTGCCGCAAGACATGAGAGGCTGCAACATTGTCACAAGAACAAAGGGGACAGAAGCGACTGTAACAACTACAGGGGAATCTCCTTGCTGAGCATCGTTGGGAAGGTCGTCGCCCATGTGGTCCTGAACAGACTGCAGAAAATAGCCAAAAGGGTATATCCGGAGTCTCAGTGCGGTTGCAGGTCAGAACGCTCCACAATCGACATGATCTTCTCCCTTCGACAGCTACAAGAGAAATGCAGAGAGCAAAGACAACCACTCTACGTCGTTGTCATCGATCTCATGAAGGCCTTCGACCTTGTGAGCAGAGACGGCCTGTTCAAAATCCTCGCCGGGATTGGTTGTCCCCCGAGGCTCCTCACGATAGTTCAGTCATTCCACACAGATGTGAAGGGCGTCGTTCAGTTTGACGGCTCTTCTTCGGAGGTCTTCAACATCCGCAGCGGTGTGAAGCAGGGCCGTGTGCTTGCCCCCACCCTGTGCGGCATCTTCTTCGCAGTCATGCTGAAGCACGCCTTTGGAACATCAACTGATGGTGTCTATCTCCACACCAGATCGGACGGAAGGCTGTTCAGTCTGTCCCGGCTGAGGGCGAAAACCACGGTTCATGAAGTACTCATCAGGGACGTGTTGTTTGCAGACGTCGCGGCACTGGCACCACACTCTGAAGAGCAACTGCAACACCTCATGGACAGCTTCTCACGAGCCTGTCAGGACTCAGCTTGACCATCGGCTTGAAGAAGGCCAACGTGTTGGGCCAAAGTGTTGAGCACCCCGCTACCATTACCATCAACAACTACGAGCTGGAGGTAGTTCACGAGTTTACATAGCGTGGCTCCACCATCACGGACAGTCTCTCCCTAGACCCCGAGATCAACGGACGGATTGGATGAGCAGCCTCAACATTCGCCAGGCTGATAAAGAGAGTTTGTGAGAACAGAAAGCTGACGACGCATACCAAGATTACAGTCTACAGGGCATGCATCCTCAGCACACTGCTTTACGGCAGCAAGGCCTGGAGCCTCTACTCCAGACAGGAGCGGCGTCTCAACGTCTCCACCTTCGCAGCCTGAGATGCATCCTGGACATCAAGTGGACTGACCGAGTCACCAACAATGAGGTCCTGGCCCACGCCCAGATACCCAGCCTCTTCACCCTGCTCCAACAACGCCGTCTCCGCTGGCTGGGCCACGTACACCGCATGTCAGATGGGAGGATCCTGAAAGACCTGCTGTACCGGGAACTGGCCTCCGGCAAGAGAGCACAAGGGCGGCCCCATCTTCGATTCAAAGATATCTGCAAGAGAGACCTGAAGTCACTGAACACGAACATGGAGAGGTGGGAGGACGTTGCAAGCGATCGCTCTCGCTGGAGGCTGGAAACACGCAGAGGGCTAAAAGGAGGAGAAGAGAAGCTGAGGCTTGCTGCTGAAGAAAAGCGCACTGGCTGAAAAAACAGCACCATGACAACGCCGGAGGACAGCGCCTTCAAGTGCAGTCGCTGCAGCCGAGACGGTCACTCCCGTGTGGGCCTCTACAGCCACAACAGACGCTGCTCTACCAACACAGACTGAAGCAAGACTTGCCAGGCGCAGATCCATGGTCTCACGAGACTAACGGATTCCATCATTTAAAATAAATGAGGCAGTAACATATTTGAGAGATTAGAGCTTAAATCAGTTTTTGTCATTAGTATCATTTTATGGGAGAGGAGTGTGGGTGAAAGCAAGCTCTCTCTGATGCATTATTGACTATGTCTTCTCAACACTGAAAATGACATTTGATTTGTCAATCTACTGTCCAGGTGTGTTCAGAAATGGACAGAAGCCTGATCGGTAGTTTGTTAGGCTCCATAATAGGAACACATACGTTTGTTGAGAAAGGTTAATTGTGATACATCCAATCTAACGTGGTTTCATATTAGTAACAAGCTTTTCAAGATTCAGGACTGTTTAATGTCATTTCCAGTACACAAGTGTAAAGGAGAACAAAATAATTGTTACTCCAGATCAACGCAGCACAAATTGAAAGGACACAATAATAATAAAAGCACAATAAATACGAATACATAAGATAGCTTATATACATAGAGTCATGAAGATGGGTCTCGGCCCGAAATGTGAACGGTTTACTTTTTTCCATAGATGATACCCGAGTTCCTCCAGCATATTGTTTGTGTTGTTTTGGATTTCTAGCATCTGCAGACTTTGTCGTACTTGTTATATACAGAGATTGATTGTATGTCCATAAAGTGACACTAGGCTGTCTACTTAAGGTGACTGACAGGAATAACAAATTAGTGGTGGAATTAGTGGATGGAGGTGTTGGTCAGCCTTACTGATCGGGGAAAGTAAATGTGTTTCAGTCTGGTGGTCCTGACATAGATGCTACGTAGCCTCCTCCCTGATGGGAGAGGGACAAACAGTCCATGAGCAGAATGGGTTGGATCCTTCTGGATGTTACTGGCCCTTTTCTGGCACATTTCTGCGTATATATCCTTAATGGCATGTAGACTGGTGCTGGCAATGTGTTGGGCAACTTTGACTGCACATTAGAGAGCTTTCCTGTCAGCTGCAGTGCATTTTCCATATCAAGCAGTGGTCCAGCTTGTCAGGATGCTGTCTGCTGTACATTTGTAGGATGACATGAGTATGGATGTGTAAAGTCCAGCTCTCTTCAGCCTCCCCAGAAAGTAGATGTGTCGGTGAGCATTCCTGATTGTGTAGAATGTCTTCCAGGACCATGAGAGATTGTGCACTTCCAGGAACTTGAAACTGCTCACATTTTCCACTGCTGTGCCACCGATGTCAAGAGGGGTCTGAGTGATACGAGTTCTCCTGAAGTCGATAATCATCTCCTTTGTCCTACTGACATTAAGGAAGAGGCCATTTGCCTGGCACTAAGCCTCGAGCTCCCCCACCTCTTCTCTGCAGGCCGTCTCATTGTTGTTGGCGTTGACTCTCACTGCTGTAGTGTCATTAATGGACTAGACAATGTTATCACTCGAGTGTTGGACCATGCAGTCATGTGTGAGCAGCAGTGGGGGGGGGGGGGGGGCACCCATGTTGAGGATGATGGGGAGGGAGGAGCGGTTGTGCATCCTGACTATCTGAGGTCTGTTTGTTAGGATGTCTAACACCCAGTCGCACAGTGGTGATTTTAGACCGAGTAGTAGGAGCTTTTTCACCAAGGTCTGTGGGACAATAGTCTAAATTACAAACAATTGCCTCCTAATCCAGGAAATCCTTAGCTAACAAGTGACAAATTAATGAAATCTGGTTAAAGAATCCAGAGTTCTCCAAAAATATAAATTTACCTCAGCATAGCTGACAAACATATTCAGTGAATTTTGTAGTTCCGTTGGTTTTTTTTCTGTTTAAGAATATAATCCTGTCAATTATCCCAGTTCTTAATGTGACTGAGATAAGATCTGCCTTCAGGAGCTATGTGTCAACCCCCTTTTGCTAAACGGCTAAATATAAAGGACATTGACCTTCCAAGTTACTCACTGTGTAACAAGATGGTTGAGCTACCTATATTAAGGCACTTGCTGACATAATGCTATTTGTACCTAGTTTAGTTATCTCTATCATTCGATTCAGAGCCAGTAACAAATATTTTTATAAAGCTCGTTCATGCCTCCCAGACTGGAAATTACATTAGTCAACACAATACCTGAGGATATAGAGAGTGATAACAAAATATTACTCAATTAGATTAATCTTATCCTTGACTAAACTCACAGGGTAGTATTTGCTCAGCCAGATCCTTGTCTGCAAATCCAATCCAGGAAATCATCCATTTCAAGTAATAAGGGCTATTCTAAAATCTTTTCCACACTGCCAATATTATCTGATAAATGTCTCTATTGTAAACATAAACCTTCACTGAACTCACAGGAAGTTCTCTAGCATAATGCAACGATCTGCTGGAAGAACTCAGTGGGTTGTGCAGAATCTGTTGGGGGGTGGGTGGGGAGGGAGGAAGTGTCTACAGTTTAGTCAAAACCCTGAATCGGTATTCTTTTTCTAGAGGGAGGAGAGGCGAAGTAAAAGTCTGTGAAATAGAGCAAATGCAAGAGGTGGTACCATTGACCACATACTGTATAAGGGAAGTTGTGTTTCTTGAAAACGGAGGCTATTTCAGATATTATTGAAATATGCAGTGGAGACAGAAAAATAGGGAGAACAGGGTGGAATCCTTTCAAAAGAAAGGGTGTGAAGATGTGTAGAGAAGAGGCAGCTGTGGGAGTCAGTGGGATTATAGCAAGTATCGCTGTTGTTATTGGAATGAAATGATTAATTAGAATTTGCGAGTGAGGTGGAAGTCAGTCCTGATTCAGAATTTCGACCTGAAACTTCAGCAATTCCTCCCCCAACCCCCACACAGATGCTGTTTGACCTGTAGTTCCTCCAGCGTATTGTTTGTTGCTTCAGATTCTAGCATGTGCTGTGCGTCTGACTATTACAGTATTTTGCCTCTATCTTCCACAATGTCTGTATTTTCCAATAATAAGGAAATTGACACCATATCAACTCCATGAGGTACTAATTACACTTCTTTCCAGAGGAGAGTAGGTAGGTGCCTCCATAAATTCTAAACTCCACTGTTCACCTTTTAGCTAGCTTGAACAATTAAGGCAGATTGCAATAACCATACCTTGGCTTCCATGGGATCCCCTATCAAGACCTAGATGAAAAACTGAGGCAAGAGCTAACTTTATTCGTGAACTAACTTTTTAATATTAGCGAACAATGGTCAAAACCAACACACACTTTGCCTTGTTAGACTATTCTCTAACCAGTTGTTCATCTCAGGTACAATCGTGGCTGTTCTCAAAACGAACACAATCGACATTCAATTAAATGAAAGAATATATGCATTAATTACCAACCAAACTGACTTGATTCCTCCTGTTCAGCATCATCTCTCCTGACGATAGAGACAAGATGGAGTCTTGGCCCTGCAATCTGCCCGGTTGTGATCTTGCACTTTATCGTTTACCTGAACTGCATTTTTTTGGAACTTGTTACACTTTATTCCTCATTGTTGTTGTTGTTTTAATTATTCTACCCCAGTGCACTGTGTAATGAATTGATCTGTATAAATAGTCTGCGAGGCAAGCTTTTCACTATATGTGACAATAGTAAACGAATCTCAATCCCAATAGTCACCTTTGCAGCATTTTGTGTTTAAGGTATAGAATGATAAGTGTGAAGTGATGCCTTTTGGAAGGACATACACAAAAACCAAAATGGCTTTGAGTAATATGGAGGAGGAATGGGGCCATAGTGTACAAGCTATGTGTAGTTAAGAAGGTGTACAGTGTATTGGTTTTCATCAATCATGGAATTGAATTTAGGAGCCGAGAGGTAATGTTGCAGCTAACTAGGACCCTGGTCAGACCCCACTTGGAGTACTGTGCTCAGTTCTGGTCGCCTCACCACAGGAAGGATGTGGAAGCCATAGAAAAGGTGCAGAGGAGATTTACAAGGATGTTGCCTGGATTGGGGAGCATGCCTTATGAGAATAGGTTGAGTGAACTCGGCCTTTTCTCCTTGGAGCGAAGGAGGATGAGAGGTGACCTGATGGAGGTGTACAAGATAATGAGAGGTATTGATCGTGTGGATAGTCAGAGGCTTTTACCCAGGGCTGAAATGATTGGCACAAGAGGACACAGGTTTAAGGTGCTGGGGAGCAGGGACAGAGGAGATGTCAGGGGTAAGTTTTTTACTCAGAGAGTGGTGAGTACGTGGAATGGGGTGTGGCAATGGTGGTGGAGGCAGATATGATAGGGTCTTTTAGATAGGTGCAAGGAGCTTAGAAAAATAGAGAGCTATAGGTAAGCCTAGTAATTTCTGAGGTAGGGACATGTTCGGCACAACTTTGTGGGCCGAAGGGCCGGTATTGTGCTGCAGGTTTTCTATGAAGGATCCCTGAAGCACATGTAGGTAACCTGGTGGAGAAGATAGATGAATACTTAGTCTCATTTGATGCGTGACCGGATATAAGAGCAGGGAAGTCATGGTGCAACCTTAAATAATCTTGGCAAGGCCCTAGCTGGAGCACTGTATACAGTTCTGGTCACCCAATAGAGGAGGAATATAATTGCACTGGTGAGGGTGAAGAAGGGATTCACTTTTTTTGCTGTTGCCTGGCATGGAGTATTTCAGTTCTGAGGAGAGACTGGAAAGTTTGGGTTTCTTTCCTTTGAAGCAGAGGAGACTGAAAGGAATGTTATTGAAATATACAAAATTATTAAGGTTTTTTAATGAAGGTGGGTAAAAGGAGACTTTACCCCGAATAAGTGGCATCTAAAACCAGAAGGTAAGGGTAAAGGTTACAAGTTTTCGAGGGGATCTGTGGAGTAAGTTCATCATCTGAGGGATAGTTAGAATCCAGAATCATGGGTAGTGGAGTTAGTGCCAATCAAAGAAAGGATGTGCTGGCATTGGAGAGGGTCCAGAGGAGGTTTATGAGAATGATCCCAGGAATGAAAGGGTTAACATATGAGGAGCATTTGATGACTCTATGCATGTACTCATTGCAGTTTTGAATAATGGGGGGGGGGAATCTCATTGAAACCTATCAAGTATTGAAAGGTCTAGATAGAGTGGATGTGGAGAAAATGTTTCCATTTGTGGGATAGACTAGGTCCAAATGGTATTGCATTGGAGTAGAAGCACATCCCTTTAGAACAGAGATGACAAGGAATTTCTTCACCCAGAGAGTGGCGTATCTGTGGAATTCATTGCCACAGACAGCTGTGGAGACCAAGTCATTGGGTATATTTAAAGCAGAGATTGATAGATTCTTGATTATTGAGGGCAGAATGGAGAAGGCAGGAGAATGGGATTGAGGGGGATAATAAATCAGCCATGATGAAATGATGGATCAGACACGATGGGCCAAATGGCCTAATTATGCTTCCATGTCTCCTGGTCAAAAATATTTGCGAAATACCTAGAGCATATTTTAGAAGTACCTAAGTATCTTAGTTTAAATCATCCCTTCTGCACGAATTTCCCTGTAAGACATCTCCAGATGTACCTTGTGGTAAGAACAAGTTTCTAACATAGCCAGCACTAATTACGTGGTAGATCTAATCACCTACCTCCTTAGGCCATTTGTGAGCAAGTTTGAGTGCGGAGTCCTGATAGGCTGCCAATAGCTTTATTTGGAGTCTGAAAAGCTCTTCCCATTGCCAGAGTGCCATGTTAGAAAGTAATACCACATTCATGTGTATCGCCTTTTATCAAAAACTGCTTGGTTTCATTCTAAAGGTTCAGTGCTTCGAATACTGAACATCTAGAATAGATAGGCTAACATACCTGACATGACAGAATATGCAAATATAATTGCAAAAAGGAATTATATTTGAGAAATCCTGCTGAGTAGGAAGAGGAGAATCCATCTGTGCACAGCAAGATTCCAGTAATAGACAAGTAGCTACACTGCTTAAGAGTGATGGAGAGATTGCATCAAAATAGGCTTTCTGATCAACCAAGTCTGTGCCAACCATTTACTATAACCCATACTAATCCCATTTTCCCATCTCCCCACATGCTCATCGACTCCTTCATACTAGGGATAATCCAGTGTGTCCTATTAAGCTACCACCCTATGTGGAAACTGGAGCACTCCATGGTCACAGGGAGAACTTGTGAATTCTGCGCAGATAGCACCCAAGGTCGGGATTGGCCCAAATATCTGGCACCGTGAGATAGCTGGTACAGCCACTTATACTTAGTGGTCTCTTTATTAGGCAGGAATGCTCAGCTGCTCGTTAATACAAGTATCTAATCAGCCAATCACGTGGCAGCAGCTCAATGTGTAAAAGCATGCAGACGTGGTCAAGAGGCTCAGCTGTTATTCGAACGAAACATCAGAAAGGGGGAGAAATGTGATCCAAATGACTTTGACTGCAGGATGATTGTCAGTTGCTAGATGGGGTGGTTTGAGTATCGCAGGAACTGCTGCTCTCCTGGGATTTTCACACACAACAGTTTCTAGAGTTTACAGAGAATGATGCAATAAAAAAAATCCAGTGAGTGGCAGTTCTGTGGGTGAAAATGCCTTGTTAATGAGAGAGGTCAGAGGAGACCGGTTCAAGCTGACAGTAGCTCAGTTAACTAGAATAGCATCTCTGAATGCACAACGTGTCAAACCTTGAAGTGGGTGGGCTGCAGCAGCAGTAGACCACAAGGATACACTCACTCAGAGGCTACTGTTCTAGGTACAGGAGCTACCTAATAAAGTATCAACTGAGTGTGTGTCTATCGATCTAATGATCTATGTATATGTATGATATACAGTATATGTGTGTGTATGTACCGGTATATAATGCACATAGATAGATATATGTATATTCCTTTTCTTGAGATTGCTGGTGTACGTGTGCATAATGACATAATGCCATTTTATGGGAAGTTCTAAAATTGCTTGCTTATACCATACCTGTTCCCAGCCATCAGTTTTTAAACTGTGAAGCTCGGCAACAAGGGACTTTAACAAAACATCTCGAGATTGTTGCTCAATATAAATGGATTTGCTTCTCTTTTAATCAAAGTGATTTTGTCAGGTATTTGTTTAAATGGAATTAACTGCAGTCTTTCAAATCTCAATCTTTAGTCCCAGTGCGCTAATGCTGCATTGACTTCCAGGCTACTGTCTATCCTTCACTTTGCATCTACAGTTACATTTGTCATTTTGTATTTACAGCAAGAAACACCCCCTCGACTGAACAGGGGTATGCTTATGCCTCTCAAAAGTCTCCCAATCTTCCTTTCCAAGTCCTATTATCACATTCTTCTGTTCCTATTTCTCCTGTTTCTCTTCCTTCTACATTTGAACAAAAAACGTTTGAAGAAATCCTTAATTTTCAATGTATGATCCATCGCAAGATAAAATCACCATAAGAAAAATAATGTAGCCATGAATACTGAAATAAGTTAAGATAGTTACAGATTAAAAAGAGGTTTATAATGTCATTAAGAATTGTAGGCAAGTATGAGGATTTAAAACTTAAGAACCATCAAATGAAACCAGTTTATGAAGAGGGATATGATTAATAAATGAGAATAAGCTGTCAAGAATATTTATTTCCACCATGATCTTTCTGATCGCCCGAAGAATTTATTGTTAATCTCTGAATCTTGAATAATTACAGATGTTGCAGTGAAGGTATTTGCTCAGAAGTATGAGGTTTAACATTCCACAGTTTTTGACAGAGTTAATATTAAACTGGCGTTATGTTTACAAGTCAACATGGAGGGAAGGCCTTGTTTTAGGGAGGCTTGTGTGGTTCTCTGGTGGAGGTTTTGGTTCGTTGTAGTGCTTTTCTCATATGGAAGGTACGACTTTCCTGCTGTGACTTAAATGCGTTGCACGCATGTAAGAAGGAAGTGAGTGGCGATACAGTGATTTAAATGCACAGGCAATGCAAATTTCATTGGGGAATAAGGAAATATCTGAGTTTTAATATATATTTTATATCTCTTTCATAGCAGAAGACAAATATACCAGACATACTTGAGAATCAATGTTTTAAAGAGATTGAGAAACTTAAAAAGAAAGAGTACTGAAGAAATTAAAGTGTGCAAAGTGACCATGTTCTCTGGACTCTGATGGCTTATTTCTGGGACTGGAAAAGAGGTGACTTCAGAGGTAATGAGTATATTGGTTGTGATCTTCCAAAAACTTGCCAGATTATGGAATTGTCCCTATGGATGCTCTTAAAATATGGGAGGAAGAGAAGGTAAAGAGCTGAGCACCTGTTAATCTGATACCAGTTTTAAGGAAGAAGTTGGAAGAGGTGATAAAGATGAAAGCTTAGCTTTACTTGTCACATGTACTTTGAAACGTATTGTGGAATGTGTCGTTTGCATCAACAACCAACACAGTCCGAGGATGTGCTGTAGGCAGCCTGCGAGTGTCACCATGCGTCCAGCGCATTCACAGCATGCCCACAACTTTGGAAGGAGGGAGGAAACTGGAGCACCCAGAGGAAACACGCACGGTCACGTGGAGAACGGACAAACTGGTTCCAGGCAGCGCAGAAAATGAACCTAGTTTACTTTTGCTGCAAGGCATTACAATAACCACTGCGCTACCACGTCACTTCAAAATAATGGGACATTTGAGATCAATGATTAGGCAGAGTCAATTTGGATCTGTATAAGGGAAACTGCAATTGACAAATCTAACACTTTTATTCAATATGTAAATAACTGAGCAGATAAGGATGAATGGTGGGTGCGGCTTGTCGAGATTTTTTAAAGACATTTCATAATGTTTCATGAGTAAGGTGTCACCAGGATGTAGCCTTGCAGATAAGTGGATTTCATAGATGACAGTAAACAAAGGGTAGGTATAAATGGGGTATGCATATTTGGTGTGTGTTAACAGTTGGTCATCTAATGCATGTAATGTACAGAGCCAGGTGGAAAAGAAAACCGTGATAAAGATGCAGAGTTTCTTCCCTAGGGCACCACTGCTCAGTACAAGAGGACATGGCTTTAAGCTAAGGGGAGGAGTGTTCAAGGAGAGAGTGATTGGTGTGTGGAATGCACTGCCTGAGTCAGTGGTGGAGGCAGATACACTAGTGAAATTTAAGAGACTACTGGACGGGTATATGGAGGAATTTAAGGTGGAGGAATATATGGGAGGCAGGGTTTGAGGGTTGGCACAACATTGTGGGCTGAATGGCCTGTACTGTGCTGTATTGTTCTATGTTCAAGTCTTTATTTATGCATAATTTTCATAAATTATATTGTATTTCTTTATTTTCCTGTCAATGCCTGCAAGAAAAGGAATCTGAAGGAAGTTAATGCTGATATGAACAGACTGTACTTTGATAATCAGTTTTCTTTGACTTTGATTTACAATGAGTTTGCTTAGTTACTTGCTTTGTGTTTCATGTATGAGGAACTAAAATCCCTCTTATCACAGCATTTAAGAGTCTCCATTTCAATAAGTTTCTGCTTTCCATCCTCTGCAAGTAGGTACCAAGAGGGCATATAATAGAGCAAGGATAATGTAAAGTTAGAATATAGGGAAGCTTTAAAAACCAATAGAAGGGAACTGAAAAAAGTGATTGAGAAGGTAAGGATGGAATGTGAAAGTAAGCTAGCCGATAATATTAAAGAGGATACGAAAAGTTTCTTCAGATACATGAAGTGTAAAAGAGAGGTGAGAGTGGATATTAGATCATTGGAAAACAATGCTGGAGAGGTAGTAATGGGGGACAATGAAATAGCAGATGAACTGAATAAGTATTTTGTGTCAGTCTTCACGGTGGAAGACGCTAGTAGTTTGGTGAAAGTTCCAGGTGTCAGGGGGCACGAAATGTGTGAAGTTACCATAACTAGAGAGGGAAACTGAAAGGTCTGAAGTTAGATAAGTCATACTGACCAGTTGATGTACACCACAGGATTCTAAGAGAGGTGGCTGAAGAGATCGTGGAGGCATTAGTAATGATCTTTCAAGAATCACTAGGTTCTGGAATGGTTCTGGAAAATTGTGTATGTCACTTCACTCTTCAAGAAAGGAGAGAGGTAGAAGAAAGGAAACTATAGGATAGTTAGTCTGACCTCAGCGGCTGGGAAGATGTTGGAGTTGATTAGTAAGGATGAGGTCTTGGTGCTTGGAGGCACATAACAAAGTAGGTTGTAGTCAGCATGGTTTTCTCAAGGGAATATTTTGCCTGACATATCTATTGGATTTCTTTGAAAAAATAACACGCAGGATCGACAAAGGAGAATTGGTTGATGTTGTGTCCTTGGAATTTCAGAAGACCTCTGACAAGGTGCTGCGCGTGAGGTTGCTTAACAAGCTACAAACCCATGGTATTACAGGAAATATTCTAGCATGGACAAAACAGTGGCTGATTGGCAGGAAGCAAAGAGTGGGAATAAAGGGATCCTTTTCTACCTGGCTGCCATTGACTAGTGGTGTTCCACAAGGGTTTGTGTTGGGATCGATACTTTTTGTGTTATATGTCAATGATTTGGATAATGGAATTGATGGCTTTGTTGCAAAGTTTGCAGATGATATGAAGATAGGTGAAGTGTCAGATAGTTTTGAGGAAATAGAGAAACAACAGAAGGACTTAGACAGATTAAGAGAATGGACAAAGAACTAGCAGATGGAATACAGTGTTGGAATGTGTATGGTCATGTACTATGGTAGAAGAAATGTAAGGATTGACTATTTTCTAAATGGAGTGAGAATACAAAAAACTGAGCTGCAAAGGGACTTGGGAGTCCTAGTGCAGGATTCCCTAAAGGTTAATTTTCAGGTTGAGTCTGTAGTGAGGAAGGCAAATGCAATGTTAGCATTCATTTCAAGAGGACTAGAATATATAAGTATGCACATAATTTTGAGGCTTTATAAAGCACTGATGAGGCCTCAGTTGGAGTATTGTGAGCAGGTGTGGGCCTCTTATTGAAGAAAGGATGTGCTGAAACTGGAGAGGGTTCAAAGGAGGTTCATGAAAATGATTCTAGGATTGAATGGCTTGTCATATGAAGAGCATCTGATGGCTCTGAGCCTGTATTCATTGGAATTCAGAAGAATGAGGGGTGACGTCACTGAAACCTATTGTACGGCTAAAGGTATTGATAGAGTGGATGTGGAGAGGATGAAGACCAGAGGACAGAGCCTCAAAACAGAGGGGCATCCTTTTAGAACAGAGATTAGGAAGAATTTCTTTAGCCAGAGAGTGGTGAATCTGTGGAATTCTTTGCCACAGGTGGCTGTGGAGGCCAGATCTTTATGTACATTTAAGGCAGAGATTGATAGATTCTTGATTGGTTAGGGCATGAAAGGATACAAGGAGATGGCAGGGTATTGGGGATGAAAGGAAAATTGGATCAGCCATGATGAAATGGTGTTGCAGACTCGATGGGCCAAATGACCTAATTCTGCTCCTGTGTCTTGTGATGTTATGTTGACTAAGTTATACCACATTATAACCCACCTGCATTGCCTCCATAATTTGCTTTTCTATTTGTCTCAGTATTTTCAGCAAATCTCGCTGGAATACAATCATTAGTTCATTAATAAGCAAGACAAATAGGCCACAGTACTGATTCCTGTAGCATTCAACTTCAACTTGTCAACCTGAAAATAAATCTTGACTCTCCACTCTCTCTCAATCCTCTATCCATCCAGTTCTGCTAACTCCAACACCAGGCACTCATATAATTCATTGTGGAACTTAATCAAATGCCTTCTAGAAAACTCCACGCACTACCTCACTGGATCTTCTCTTTTTTTTCTCCACCAAGTGTTTCCATAACTATAAATAAGAAAATGAGGTCAAGATCTATTATCTTCAACCTATTCCTCCTTTCCTGACTTATACAACCTCTAACTTTACCCTTTGCATCTTCTCGAAGAACACTGCGGTCCCTATTAAAATGAAGACCAGAGGTGTACATAGTACACACTACACCATGTAGCCTATCCAAGCCTACACATGCTTAACATGTCTCTCATTTCCCAATTCTATTCATATGAAAGTGAGCTTTTTTAGCTCCTTGTTGTTTGATTTATTTATATCTAGTGATTTGTATATCCACACTCCTCATCCCTCCACATACAACAAATGTTTATTTCATGGATTTGAATTCAGATTTATTTATCATGTGTTCATTGAAACATGCAGTACTGTGCAGTTTTAGGCAGATACATACTGTATAAGTCAAGTCAAGTCACTTTTATTGTCATTTCGACTGTAACTGCTATGTACAGTACATAGTAAAAATGAGACAATGTTTTTCAGGACCATGGTGTTACATGACATAGTACAAAAACTAGACTGAACTATGTAAAAAACAACACTGAGAAAAAATAACTAGACTACAGACCTACCTGGGACTGCATAAAGTGCACAAAACAGTGCAGGCATTACAATAAATAATAAACAGGACAATAGGCAGTAAGGTGTCAGTCCAGGCTCTGGGTATTGAGGAGTCTGATAGCTTGGGGGAAGAAATTGTTATATAGTCTGGTCGTGAGAGCCCGAATGCTTCAGTGCCTTTTCCCAGATGACAGGTGGGAGAAGAGTTTGTATGAGGGGTGCGTGGTGTCCTTCATAATGCTGTTCGCTTTGTGGATGCAGCGTGTAGTGTAAATGTCCGTGATGGCTGGAAGAGAGACCCCGATGATCTTCTCAGCTGACCTCACTATCGGCTGCAGGGTCTTGCGATCCGAGATGGTGCAATTTCCGAACCAGGCAGTGATGCAGCTGCTCAGGATGCTCTCAATACAATAAGATGCCTAAGACCTTTGCACAGTACTGTATTTGTCAATGAGGAGCAGAGAGTGAGTTTGTAAATCGGGCGGGAGCAAAGGATGTGTGAATAGAGAGAGTGGAGTGCTGTAGGAGTGGTGTGGGACAGGTGGCAGAGAAGGACTGCCGGGGCAGGGGGTAGCATGGGTGCAGATACACCCAGCCCTGAGACACCCAGGCAAGGTCATTTGATTCCAAGCATCTGGTTTGTTGATCATTACAGAATGTCTCTCTGGTGCATCTAACTCTCCCCCTTCTCCCTTCCCCTTTTCCCAACCACGATTCTCCACTCCCTGGCCCCTTCCCGCTCTCGATCCACAACAGAGACCGATAACAGAGTCACTTACGTATGTCATGAAATTAGTTTTGTTTTTGCAGCAGCAGTACAGTGCAACGCATAGAGTTACTGCAGTGTTGTGAAGAAGTTTTCGGCACCCAGGCTACACTGTCTGTTTGCCAACACATCCGATTGGCAAGATTATTGATGCTTTGATATATTTTGCAGCAATCCTCTATTAGCCTATGACATGAGAAGCAGTTTGCTGAAGGCACATTTCCTCTGTAGCAGTCTCTGTTCAATGTGTTATTTGGCAAAAGTCAATTTAATTATCAAATTCTCTAAATTCTGTTTATGATTCCTGCGTATTTTGATGGCTAGAAGTCGTTATAAGTCATGTTAATTTCCTGCTGGTGTGAAAATGCTGAAGCCTGATTGCGAAGTCCATGTCATGTTGAACCAGGCCTCAATCAAATTTTAAATAATTAAGTTCACGCCAGGTCTGCTGCCTCAGATTTCCAGCTATCAATTGTTTAGCAGAACCCACTGCAGTTTGGCAGGAGTCCGGTGACGGTTCTTAAACACACATCAGCAAAGCTAATTATATCAACCTCAGCTCCTTGTAGGGGCATCCACTGCCACATACAGGAGGTCTCCGGGTTACGGACGACGTGACGTGCAAAAATCTGACTTCATGCACATTCTCCGAGATTCGGCTCTCAGGTACAGTTGCTGAATCTCTTCACCGGGGTACAATGTAAAGATCACCCATAGAGAAAGAAAAATCAAAGATTGCCTGAAAGATCAAACATTACAAACCCCGAGCCAGCTCTTGTTAGCACTCATTTTACTAACCCGTCGGTAGTTTATTCACTGATTAGCAGCGATTGGTTCTCCCTCTCATCCCACCCAGTCTGCATTCTGTCAAACGTCTCTCACAGTAACTTGCTGGTAACAACTCATGTCACCTACACTGACCTTCCCCAGTCTACTCTTTGCAAATCAGTCCCGAAGGACTGTTGAGGCCAAAGATTTCACATTACTACTTTGAGGGTGGGAAATTGTTCATTTCCGACTTCCAGGAAATTTAGTTCACAGCCATTTCCCAGGAATAGATCCCTTCCATAACCTGGCGACCTCATGTACTTCTCATTAACTCCGAGGTTAGACCTGTCAAGGTAGTGTGACTTGTCTGGTGCTCTTTTTCACTGGAAATAAAAAAAGGTTGAAGGTTGACTAGAACACAGAATGGTACAGCACAAGACAGGTTCTTCAGCCTACAATGCTGATCACTGACTAATTAAACCAATAACTCTTCATTAATGTAATTCCCTCTTCCCTGCTCATTGACCCTTTCCTTCCCAGGTGGTGTGGGTGTTCACGCTGACTGAGGGCCCAGCGCGTGTGAGACAGGGGAGTTCAAGATGAGCTCCAACTTGTGCACATTTTTCTGTTTAATTAGAAGGGGCCCTTTTCTTTTTGTTATTCTTCACTAACCCTTTAGTTAAGATTCAGAAATATAATTCCTTTAATTGTACGCAGTGTACGGTCTGTTATGGCGCTAATTTGCACAGGGCAGCAAATGACACAGCATCCACACAAACTGGGGTTTGGGGTGGGACGAGCTGTCTCAATCTCATGAGTTTGGCGGGACTTGAGAGTGTCTTCCCTAGACTTACACAGCCAAGGAAACCAGGGTGTTTCATCTGTTACACACGTGTACTGGAATCTTGAATCTATTAATAGGATGAATGTAGGTAGACCTTTCCACCTCAGGCTGGGTAAGACTAGAATTGGAGGTTTAGTGTGAAAGGTGAGATGTTTACCAGGAACCTGAGAGGAATCTTATTCAAATGAGGGTTGTGAGAGTGTGGAACGACCTCCTAGCAGACCTACACAAAGGGTTAATTTACATTTGCCAACTAACAGCTACACAAATGGTAGTGTACATTGGCGACTAATCTACGAACCAGCCATCTGGTGGGTCAAAGGTATGAGGTAAGGAAGCAGAACAACAAGGGGAAGTTCGTGCATTCACAGGGAGAACATGCAAACTTCACAGAGACAGTTCCAGATGTCAGTATTGAACCTGGGTCACTGGAACTCGCCACAGTATTACCCAGAGCTTGATGGTGCTCAGTAAAAAAGGATTGTAATAGGACAATAAGGAAACAGAAGGTGATTTTGATGGCGATGTGCTGGGGAAGCAGAATCTCTGCTTAAATCACTGAAAGCTGGAACTCTGAATTGTAAGTGTTGGATGTATGTACTGATTATCTGGAATCAGTGAGCTAAATATTGAGCCTTGAAGGCATGTCAACAAATACATTCAAAAACTTCTATAATTGTACCGTGGAGAGCATTCTGACAGGCTGCATCACTGTCTGGTATGGAGGGGCTACTGCACAGGACCGAAAGAAGCTGCAGAAGGTTGTAAATCTAGGCAGCTCCATCTTGGGCACAAGCCTACAAAGTACCCAGGACATCTTTAGGGAGCGGTGTCTCAGAAAGGCAGCGTCCATTATTAAAGATCTCCAGCACCCAGGGCATGCCCTTTTCTCACTGTTACCGTCAGCCAGGAGATCCAGAAGCCTGAAGGCACACACTCAGCGATTCAGGAACAGCGTCTTCCCCTCTACCATCCGATTCCTAAATGGACATTGAAACTTTGAACACTACCTCACTTTTAAAATATACAGTATTTCTGTTTTTGCGCATTTAAAAAAAATCTATTCAATATACGTAATTGATTTACTTGTTTACTTATTATTATGTTTTATTTTATTTATTATTATTATTTTTTTCTCTCTCTCTGCTAGATTATGTATTGCATTGAACTGCTGCTGCTATGTTAACAAATTTCACATCACACGCCGATGATAATAAACCTGATTCTGATTCTGATTGTAATGAAGATACAGTGGTGTTCTTGAATGTATATTCCACTGGAACTGTGCAGGGAATCAAAGACAGAGCAATCTGACTAGTGGTGACTAAATGGAGAAGTTCTGCAAAACAGTTGCCTGATCAGTGTTAGCCCTGGACGTTAGGAAAGGAGGAGGTAATGAGGAGATGTTACTTAATGGAAAAAGAGGCGAAGGAAAGAACTAAGCAGGACTGAAACAAATAATATGTCACAGAACGTAGAACAGTACAGTCATTATCATCATTATATGTTGTGTTGTATGACAGAGGTGATCATGATGGCTCTTGGCAAATTTTCTACAGAAGTGATTTGCCTTTGCTTTTCTCTGGGCAATGTCTTTGCAAGATGGGTGAACCCAGCCATTATGAATACTCTTCAGAGATTGTCTGCCTGGTGTCAGTAGTCACAAAACCAGGACTTGCGATATGCACCAGCTGCTCTTTTGACCATCCACCACTTGCTCCCACAACTTCACGCGACCCTGAATGGTGGGCTAAGCAGGTGCTACACTTTGCCCAAGAGTGACCTGCAGGCAAGCAGAGGGAAGGAGCACCTCACACCTTCTTTTGAAGAGGACTCCACCCCACAACCTGCGACACAGTGTGATGTTGTGCCAACCTTTTAACCTACTTCACAAGAAATGTAGATTGGATCCATATGAGTTCTTGATGAAACACCTTATATCCATGTTGTTTGCTCTGTATCACTAACAAACTTGCATGATCTATCACTATATTCAATGAGACTGCAACTTCAGACTCACCTAATTACCAAGATCAGTCTGATCCTGCAGAAAGCTGTCACAGAGTGAAAGAGTGCTACGG
This sequence comes from Hemitrygon akajei, assembly GCF_048418815.1. Taxonomy (NCBI): domain Eukaryota; kingdom Metazoa; phylum Chordata; class Chondrichthyes; order Myliobatiformes; family Dasyatidae; genus Hemitrygon; species Hemitrygon akajei. The sequence goes on along the minus strand of NC_133125.1, from coordinate 20,447,934 downwards.
CACAGAAACAGGTCTTTCAGTCCATCTAGTCCATGGTAGCCGAATCTTCTGCCTAATCCCTTCTACCTGCACCTAGGCTGTATCCATCCAAATCTCTCCCATCCACGAACCTATCTAGACTTCTCTTAAGTGTTACATTTGAACCTGCATTTACTACTTCTTACTCTGACTACCCTGAGTGAAGAAGCTCCCCCTCAGTTTTCCCTTAAATATTTCAGATTTTGCCCAAAACCTATGACCTCTAGTTCTAGTCTCACCCAACCTGAGGGGAAAAATCTGCATGCATTCACCCTACCAATACCCCTCTTAGTTTTGAATATCTCTATAGGATCTCCCCTCATTCTTCAGTGTTCCAGACAATAAAGGACCTATTCATGTACTGTACATGGAGCTTAGAAAAATAGAGGGCTCTGGGTAAGCCTAGTAGTTTCTGAGGTAGGGACATGTTTGGCACAACTTTGCCAGCCGAAGGGCCTGTATTATGCTGTAGGTTTTCTATGTTTCTATTCAATCTTTCCCTGTAACTGAGCTCCTCAAATCCCAGCAGCATCCTTTTAAATTTTCTCTGCACTTTTCAAACCTGTTATCTTTGTTCACTATCCAAAATATTCCAAATTTGGCCTCAATCACTAACATCTTGAAGGACTTCAGCTTAGCATAAGTCTTGCGCTCAGTGAAGGCTAATATGTAAAAAGCTCTCTTTATGACCCTATCTACCTCTGATGCCATTTTTAATGAATCATGAATCTGTATTTCCATGTCCCTTTGTTCCTTGGCACACCACAGTGCTCTACCATTCACTGTATTTTACCCTGGTTTGTCCTCCCAAAATACAACACCTCACACTAACTTCAATTTGCCATTTTTCAGCTCATTTTTCCAGCTGGTCAAGATCTTTGATAACCTTCCTTATTGTCCACTACACCCTCAAATTTGTCCATAAAGATCAGTTGGCTGCTTTGGTGCAGACTTCCTCTTTTCCAATATTGGTTGCTGACACTTATCACTGCAAGAGGGATCTCAGGTCCCCAGTAACCCTAACATGCTAAGCAGTCAAACACGTAGAAGAATTTTCACAAGGCAGAAAGCTTGGGAGATGAAATTGTGATTTTAAATTAAAATATTTTACTAAGTATCAAATAGGCAAAACAAGATATAACATTAACAACCCAAATTTTAAAACATAAAAATGTATTTAAAACTCTATTAAATTTTGATATATTTATCTGAGGGGAATACAATCTTTTCATGGTTATTTTTAGAAGTCAAAGAGTTAGGAAAACCGTAACTTTGACTTTGTCACAAAGACTTTGTGCAAGTTTTTGGGTTACTTTCCTGTGAGCTTACTTTATTATTTTTATCTGGTTGAGCTGATTTACCTTGATTATGCCAAAGAGCACAAAAGTATACAGTACCAAAAGGAGAGAGCTGAATCACTGACATAAAATTTAGTGTGCCTGGGAATTCTAAAGTTGCTGTCAGTTTTATCAATGTTCATGAATGCTAGTAATATTACAATTGTTATAGCTGTAATAACCCAGTCAATCAGTATGATAACAGAATGTAAATGTGGTGGTATTATGCTACGCTTGGTTTACAGGGTTCTATTGTACATTTAGTGTTAGTCAGTAGTTGTCACCTTGGTTAAACTATATGCATTTCTTCTAGTAATATTAATAATATGACAGAAGAGAAACAGAATTAAAATGATAAAACAACATAGAGCATTCTTTTTTTTAAAGGAATCAAGACTTCTATAAGTAAGTATAGAAAGTTGATATAATGGAGATATATTCAATTAAAATAAGCCTTAAGTATATGGATATGTTAATTTTAACAAAAAAGTCTAATGTGTTAGAAATGGCTGACAGACAACTCACTTGTGTTTTATGTGGTTCAGAGCTCTCTGCAGCATCTGTGAAAAGCATTTCTAGCCTGTTAATGAACTTCTCATTAACAAGTAGCTCACACATGATACTGAAGATACAAAAGTAAATCAAAAGGTGAATAGTTAGAAGCCAGGCAGATTTCACATTCATCAGCCTAATGAACAGAAGGTGTTTGAGGAGCATCACAGGCCCATACTGAGCAAGGAGAAGTGAGTAATAAATTTGAATCCATGGGGAGGCCTAATGTGGTTCCTATCTGCACCGTACAATGTAGCCAATGTCACCCCCACTTTGAAAGTGATCGTAAATATAATGTGAAGGAGTTAGCACCAATTTTTGTATGTGGATTCTAGCTAAAAGGAAGATTCCCAGAGAGCAACATGTGTTCAATTCTTGGAAGAAAATATCAGGGCAAAAGGACCTTCTGAAATTTGGAAGCGGTTTGTGACGTAATGACAGAATACCTAAGAATTTTCTGCGTCAAGCCTGCAGCTGGGTTTCCGAATTCTGCTCGTGGATAAATTGAACTAATTTCTGTTGCTGTTTCTTTCCATGATAGTCCTACAATCCTGTACCCAGCAGCTAGGTTAAAGAGCAAGCACGAGGAAATCTGCAGATGCTGGAAATTCAAACAACACACACAAAATGCTGGTGGAACACAGCAGGCTGGGCAGCATCTCTAAGGAGAAGCACTGTTGAGGTTTTGGGCCGAGACCCTTCGTCCCTTCGTCCTTATAGATGCTGCCTGGCCTGGTGTGTTCCACCAGCATTTTGGGTGTGTAGCTAGGTTAAAGAGTTGGTGTTTACCGTGGTTGAGAGGATTGCCAACCGCCTGGTAAAATGATTACCCTTCACAGGTGTGGAGTGGTTGTAGTTCTTTGTTGTCCTTAGGAATTAAATTGTTCCTTGAGGGATAACTTAACCTTTCCTAGTGAACTAATAGTTGTCAGGGACAGGAAACCTTAGTCCCAAGTACTCCTGATCATTTTCTTTTCAGGGACGATGTTACATTGAATCATAGGTAGATAGCCTGATAGATCTATGGTGGTGGTCATGGGCTCCTTCATTCTCCTTTTCCACACCGACCTGCTTCTATTCTCTTCTTACTCCTGATGCAGAATTACACCTTGACAATCTCCTGAAAACCCTCCTAGGACTCGGAAGCTGATGGATTAAGGCAAGCTTCACCTTGGGGAAGCAACGTAGCAACTGGGTACTTGTACCTCTGGGCTCAGAAGCACTCTTGGTGTTGTGTCAGTATAGGTTTAAGGAAGAAATAAAGGAACTACCACTTTTACTTCCATGGTTTGAATCTCATAATTTTGGGTGCAAACAGATCTTGAAGACAATCATTTATCTTCACTGACTTTATCAGTAGTAGCATCACAATTTGAAGACCGCTCCATCAATTCGGAATGGCTTCAGTGCACAATTTTCACAGGTTTGTGACTATATTGGGGTGTATCTATAAACATGACTAGTTTTCTTCGCAATCTTTAACTGCACTTTCCAATGGTGATCGCAGAATGGCTGAAACTTGGTCTGATTGCAGCGAAATGCTATTGTGTCATTAGATTAAGATCCAATTTTCTTGATCTCTACCTCTTCATGATAATAAGGCCATACATTATTGCACACTCAACGCGCGCACACACACACACACACTCACACTCACACTCACACTCACTCTCTCTCTCTCTCTCTCTCTCTCTCTCTCTCTCTCTCTCACTCTCAATCTCTCACTCTCTCACTCTCTCACTCTCACTCACACACTCTCTCTCTCTCTCTCTCAACATTTTAGGAGCAGCTTCTTCTGCTCAGCCATCAGATTTCTGAACAGGCAGTGAGCCCACGAACACTACCTGACTTTTTGTACTGTTTATTTAATTTTTACATATATTCCTTATTGTAATTTGTGATATATTTTACTGTTGCGGTAACACAACAAATTTCACGACCTATGTCAGTGATAATTAAACTGGCTCTGATTCTGACATCTCTCCATCTCAACACATGAATGGTTATCATTTCTTATAAAATGCACATGTGGACATCACTCAACTTAATGATGCCTGCCTAACCGTAAAGCTATGAAAAGATCAGACCTTTTTTGCACGGATGCTTACTGATTCTCTTCTGAAAGGAAACAAAAACACTTTGTGCAATAGCACACAGGCTAACTCAACAGAAACTACTTCAACCTGTAAGCAATTCATGTAACTACGTATATATGGACACAGTGAAGTATTTGTAATAAAAAGATTTGTTTTCTGTGGTACTTTGTGAACATTGTAAGATCCTCTTGTGACAGACCACATGGGGGCAAGGAGTGTGAAACGCAGTTGTTTCACGTTGTTTTAAGTACAGGTAATGTGGCAATATTGTACTGCTTGCTAATTGTAATGATTCCAGCATATCAGCAAAGCAAACTGTGTTGTTGAGTGCTCTGTCCAGCAGGATGTCGGCTTCAGAACCAACTCAACTAATTTCCCTTGCAACACTGTGAAGGAGATTTGCATGAGAACAGACATTACCGGCTTTATGTTTGATGTGGTAAATATGCCCCAGCTTGGTTTGCTGCCAGAAGCATCTGGTTGAATTTGCACAGTGTTACAACTAAACCTGGAAATCATTGTGACCATGTAGTGCCTCTGAAAAGACTGGCATTCGCACGTGCAGCACAGAAGAAAATTCCTCTACACATTTGCAGAGAAATTTGGACAATAGATTCATCCTTTGGACAGTGTGCAATTTGGAGAAAACAGAGATTTAAAAATTTATTTATTGAGATACAGCATGGAATAGCCCTTAACCAGCCCTTCAAGCCATGCCACCCAACAATCCCTCGTTTTAATCCTACCATAATCACAGGATAATTTACAATGACCAATTGACCAACCGACCCATACATCTTTGGACTGTGGGAGGAAACCGGAACGTCCAGAGGAAACACACGTGGTCACGTACAAACTCCTTATAAGGCTTCAGTGGGAATTGAACCTGGGTCACCTGTACTGTAAAGCATTGTGCTAACCACTATGCTACCGTGCCACCCTATTCTGCAAAGTTAGAATGGATAACTTGAACCCTGATTCCAGTGCCCCGATCTGTGGCATTTACAGAATTTAACCAAACTTTAAAGAGCAGTCATCTACCACTACTGGATATGGGTGGAAGAGGAGCCAATGGACCAGTGCCATCATTGGCTGTGTCCAAAGGAATGAGATCAAGAAGGACAAAAGTGGTCATCACTGAAGCCATCACTGGTGTGCATCTGACTATTTCTCTAAAGGTTGGATACTGGATATTCCGAATGCAGAAAAAAATATGCAGCTAAGTAAAGATATATGCATTGCAAAAGGAACAAACATCATCCTTCTCAGAAATTAAAATGTTCTTCATACAATAACAGAGGAATAATGTGTGTGAAAGTATATATAGCAAGATTCTTCTGAAGATGGAAGTTGCAATTTTGTGAAAAGTTGTGACACAAGTGATTTAAAAAAAAAGCAATTTCCAATGCAGAGTATGAGTAAAGATCCCACAACATCATCTGGATAAGTATTACAGCTGCAAATCCATATTACTGTACATCAGTCCACATCAGCTTATTATTTTTGAGAAACAGTGAAATCTACAGCATAGAAGGAGAACATTCAACCCATTAAGTTCATGGTCAGCACCAACTGGGGTGTTCAGTTTATTCTCACCCAATCGCTTAATATCCAGAGACCAGTAGCTACAGCTATTCTCATCCATGTAACCTTTACATGTGCAGAAGACCTTTGCCTCAAATGCTGCTTCAGACAGTGAAAAATACTTCCTCAACATTCTCTCCAATCAGACTCCTTCCAGAGTCAGAATCAGGTTTATTATATGGCGTGAAATTTGTTAACTTTGCGGCCGCAGTACAATGCAATACATGATAATATAGAAAAAACTGTGAATGACAGTAAGTGTATATGTACATCAAATAATTAAATAAAATAAGTAGTGCAAAAACAGAAATAAAGAAGTGGTGAGGTAGTGTTCATGGTTCCAATGTCCATTCAGAGATTGGATAGCAGAGGGGAAGAAGGTGTTCCTAAGTTGCTGAGTGTGTGCCTTCAGGCTTCTGTACTTCCTTCCTGATTGTAACAGTGGTAAGAGGGCAATGTTCTGGGTAGTGGGGGTTCTTAATGATGGACGCTGCCTTTTTGAGGTACTGCTCCTTGAATATGCCTTGGATTCTATGGAGCCTAGTACCAATGATGGAGCTGACTAATTTTACAGCTCTCTGCAGCTTACCTTGATCCAGTGCAGTAGCTGCCTCTCCCCACCCGCCCCATACCAGACGGTGATGCAGCCAGCTAGAATTCTCTCCAGGGTACCTCCGTAGAAAGTTCTGAATGTGTTAGATGACATTCCAAATCTTCCATTAATTTACCTGAATTTACTTGAACTTATGCCCCTCTCTGCCAAGAAGTAAAAAAAAACCTTTCTGATAATGTATGCAGAATTATATATTACTTACTGCCTGTTACACTGCTGATGTTTAGGGCAGCAATAAAGGTCCTTCATCACTGCCGGTCCTTGGCCGCTCTGATCTAGAAGGATCCTTCATTGCTATTTCTGTAACGTCTTTGTTTTAGCATTCAGGGTTGTTTGCTCTGAGCTGAACCCCCGAACCTGGAGGACAAGTGGAGCATTCTTCGTCTGTCCTCTACCCTGTTTGGCATGGGTGACCCTCCCAGGAGCCAAAGCATAAAGCCCTGACTCCAGCCAACATTGCTCTCTGGGTCACTGAGGCATACAGACCTTCAAACCACGTCAAGGTTGTGGACCTCTTGGAGGAGAATTATATGTACAGTGCCGCATGTAAATTTTATTTTTATGTTACTTTATGTTACAGCACAAAATAGGCCCTTCTGGCCTTTTGGACCCTGCCATCCAGTAACCCACCTATTTAACTCTAGCCTAATCATGGGACAATTTACAATGGCCAATTAACCTATGAACCGGTACATCGTTGGACTGTGGGAGAAAACCGGAACATCCAGAAGAAACCCACACGGTCACAGGAGAACATAGAAACTCCTTACAGAGACAGGCGGGAGTTGAACCGATGTCGTTGGTACTGTAGAGTGTTGTGCTAACCATACAGTTTCTTTTGTTCAAAAGAAAACAACCAAGGCTATGTTAGTCACTCCTCAAAACAGTAATTCTTCAGTCTTGGCCAGGTCGTTGATTTTACTAAACCAGAGGATTCTTTTTGTGAAAGAGGCCATTCAACTGATTGAGTGTCCCCCAGCTCCCAGGAGAGCAGCCAGTCAGACCCGTTTCACCATCTCATCACTCTGCAGTTGCTTTTAAGTTTAAATAGTCATCCAATTATATTATTAAGCTACAGTTGGATCTGCATCTAATACATTTCTGGGCATGGCAATCTAGATCATAACCTCTTACTGCAATAATAAAAAAAATCTTCTTCATGACTCTCCTGGATCTTTGCCAGTCACTTTAACTCTGTGACCACTGGCCCTTGATCTTTTTGCTAATGGGACCAGTTTCACTCTATTCATCTTATCTAAGCCTGTCAAAATTTTGGACACCTCTATCAAATTCCTTCTCCTCATTCTCTGCTTTAACAAGAACAAAACTGGTTTATTCTTTTCAACTGAAATACATCATCCTGAAGGAACTATGCTAATAAATCTATTCTGCATCTTCTGTATTGTCTTCACGTCCTTCCAAAATTGACCAGACTTTCACCAATACGAGTTGTGGTCCAACCAATTTGGTTTAATGATTCCTTTCTGTGGTAATTTCTGCCAAGGATCTCTTATGTTTTATCAAAGACCTACTCAACAGCTTGCCACATTTAAAGGTTTATGCTCCTCTGTTCCTGCAACTATTTTAGAAGAATTACATTTAGCTGAGGTGGCCTGATCTCAAACATTCTGCAAAAGTATATCATTTTACCACCTTATAAATTAAATTTCATCAAACTTTCTCCATTCAGCCAAACTATCCATAACATTTTGAGGTCAGGTATTATAGAAACAGTTTACCATATTATCATTCTGTGTCCTATGTAAAATTTCAGACCTTACCCTCTGCATCTATCAGTAAGTTATTAATATATTTTCTGAAAGTTGTGGTCACTGCACTGACCCATAAGACATAGGAGCGGAATTAGACCATTTGGCCCATTGAGTATGGTCCAGTATTCTATCTTGGATCAACCCCATTATTGGCCGCCTCCCAATAACCTTTGACACCATTACTAATCAAAAACCTATCAACCTCTGTTTTAAATATACCCAATGGCTTGGCCTCCACAGCTGTCTGTGGCATTGAATACCCTCTGGTTCAAGAAATCCCTCTTAATCACAGTTCTAAAGGGAAGTACTTCTATTCTGAGGCCGTGCCCTCTGGTCCTAAACTCGCCCACTCTATCTAGGTCTTTCAATATTTGATATGTTTCAATGAGATCCTAACCCCCACCCCATTCTTCTAAACTCCAGTGAGTACAGGTCCAGAGCCACCAAATGCTCCTCATACATTAACCCTTGAAATTTGAAACAAGTTGATTTTAACACCTTATAATCTGTGTTTTCCAAATTCATCATTATACTTCTGTGTCATAGTCTGTGGGTGAGGAGACCCCCTCCTCCCCTGTAATCTTTCTGTAGTACCATATTCTATCTCATTAAATCCTCAATATCCATAGAGCATTAGTTTGCAGCCTAGAGGACAGCACATCACCCTGGCTGAAGTCTTATTGAGATTCATATTGGCTCATCATTATCTTCTCTAGTATGTACATCGTGATAGGACCAAGGAATCTGAGATTGGAATTAGAGTTGATTTATTGTTGTCACATGTACCAAGTTACAGTGAAAAATTTGACCTGTATACCATCCATACAGATCATTTCATTACACAGTGAACTGACATAGTCCAGGGAAAACAACAGCTATGCATTATAAAGTGTAACAGCTACAGTCCAGGTATACAATAAGGTGACAATGTGAATAGAGAGATCAAGAGTCCATCTTCTTGTACATTCAATAGTCTTTTAACAGCGGGATAGAAAGTATCCTTGAACCCGGAGGTATGTGCTTTCAGGCTTTTGTATCTTCTGCCCAGGGGACCAAGAGAATGTCTGGGGAGGGTGGGATCTTTGACTAGGCTGGCTCGTCTACTGAGGCAGCGCGATGTTTAGACAGAATCCAGGGGTATTACCTTTGGTCCTGCCAAACTGCTGCCTCCCAGTCAGGGACCTGGGTTTGAAGAGGACCCTGGATGCTGTCTGTCCAGAGTTTATGCATTCTTCTGCTGACTAGCTTAGTTTCCTCTGCGTGTTCTGGCGTCCTCCCACATCCCAAAGACGTGCAGGCTGTTAGGTTAATTGGCTGTTCCAAATTATCCCCCTTAGTAGAAGCTAATGTCTGAAAGAACCAGAGGAGAGTTGATGGGTATTTGTATAAGATGCAGTTGCTGGGCTACAGGGAAATAAGGGAGATTGCGCCTAATGGGATTGCTCTCCTGGGAGTTTGCACTGAATTACCCTCTTCCTTATAATATATTCTGGAGATGACTGGCATTTTGACCAAATTAGAGAATTGCACCATTACTGCCATTGAGTTTAATAATTCTCATCTGACCAATGTTCCTTATATTCTTATTAGATATTATGCGTGATATAAGACTATTTACCTTAAACTGCACTTAGAAATCTCAAAGTATTAACCTGTTTTAAATTATCTGTGCTGACATTTGCACATAAGAGACATCAATTAGTTGGGACAACATCCTGAATGGTTGTGCATCTGTTCAAGCTTCATTATTTCTAAGGAAATTCTATGAAAGGATTAATGAGAATTTTCAAATAGTTGTGAAAGGAGGCAGGCTGAAACTGACAATTAGTTGCAAGTGTTCTTTCGCAGTTCAGGAAATGCTGTCTCTGAGTTCTTGAGAAGGGCAGGCATCAGAATGAGTGGCAGTGGGAGTCAGCGGTGGTCCAGGAATTCACCCGCTGACGACGTGAAGGGTAGGGAAGTAAGTGTGTTAGTAGTCAGCGGTGTTACGGGCTGCTTAAGTGTTAATGCTCAGTATAGAATCTGTTTTATTCTTTTTTAAGTTTCACTACTGTGGTGAACCACACGTGAGCTCCATGAGAAAAGAAAAGTGGACAGCTGGAAGCTTATATCATTTTGTCTTCTTCGCTTCTCATGAAAGATCCTGTTGAGAAAGAGTGTGAACCAGTGCCAGAAACTTCAACATTTATAACTACTAAGAGAAGTTAATCCACTCTGCCCTGATTTACAATGAGTAGCCCAAATTATTGTCAGCATAATACAGATATATTGGTACTCCACTTACTGTGATCCTGCAGAGCGCTGATTTACTTTAGCATTCTTGGGCCTTCAGTCCAAACACTCACAGCTACACACGCCACCAAAGCGTCTGCTTCTGCTGCTCACTGCTTTGTCAGCGAGGTGAGTGTTGTGAGCCTGCTACAAACCCCTAACTCTCCATGCGTACCCCCTACAATTAATGGCCTGTGACCTGGTATGTAGAAGCGCCTGTGAAGCTGGTGCTGGTAGACTGTGTGTGGAGGGATGGGGGTGAGGGGATGGGGCTTGGGGGCAGGTGGCAGGCTGAGGTGAGCAGTGTGATGGTTCAGTGCTGGGACGTGGGGTGGCATGGCCACACCTTCTCCACACAATGACAGAATCAGAATTAGGATCAGGTTTATTATCATTGACATCTCTTGAAGTTTGTTTTTTTTTTGCTGCAGTAGTACAGTGCAAGCCATTTAAAAAAATATATATGCACAAAATGCTGGAGGAACTCAGCAAGTCAGGCAGGTTCCGAGAAGGATTATGGCTCAAAATATTGACTGTTTATTCCCTTTAGTTGAAAAGAAATTACTGTTTCCAATATTTCCCACTGCTTGGCAGGCAGGGGAGATGTGAATATGATGAAATGGGGTAATAGGATGTTTGCTGTAGGTCAGGTGAATTCTTCCACTGGGAACTAGACATACACAAACATTGTGAGGGAAAAGGGAAGTAAGAACAGTCATATTAAAAGCAGAACACTCCTTGAACATAGGAAGATGTTTGGCACTTACTTTGGACATAATGTTATGCTTGGAAGTGTAGGGGAAGTTTTAAGTGCTTGATATACACTGTGTAACTGTGCATAATAAAGAAAGCAATACTATCTATATATTAGTAGAAGTAGGGATGTTGGGAAAATGGGTATGATGATAGACAGGATGTACTTGGAAGATGGCTATGTTGAGAATAATAGTTACCTGATCCAAATAGCTTGCATTCCAAATTTCTTGGGTAAGAAGCAAACACAAGGAAATCTGCAGATGCTGGAAATTCAAGCAACACACACAAAATGCTGGTGGAACGCAGCATTTCCACCAGCATTTTGTGTGTGTTTCTTGGGTAAGAGATGGTTTTAATAAGATCATAACACCATAAGATACAGGAGCAGAATCAGGCCATCAGGCAGTTCTTTGCCCATTCTCCTAATCTGTCTAGGTCCTTCTGCAGGCTCTCTACTTCCTCAAAACTACCTGCCCCTCCACCTATCTTTGTATCTTCCATCGTCTTAATGATGGAAGAGCTTAATTGAAGGGTAAAAGGAGGAGACTGAGGATTGTAAAATGATAAATGTGACAGCCTTGTTCAAGAAAATGTATTCCCATAGCTCTGACCAGTCAGTTTAATATCATTGGTGGGCAAGGATTTATGAACAATAATTAAGAAAAAGCATAACAGGGATTTGGAGAGAATTATGTTAATGAAGGAGAATTAATGGGGATTTTTTTAAAGGCAATTTAACTTTTAGTGAAGTAATGATAAAGGTTAATGAAGGAAATGTTGTTTGTAAGGATGTAAGAAAGCATTTGATGTTGTACTACATAAAGAAACTGGTGAACAAAATAAGACTCATAGGATAAGAAAGCTGTCGTCACTATAGATAAAAACTCAGTCAAAGATTGTTAACAGTGAGTTGTAATGAATGGTTGCTTTTCAAACTGGTGTGTATCAGGCGGGTAAATTTACAAAGGGTCATTGCTGGGAACTTTTTTTTTTGTAAAATACTTACACTCAGGAGCTACCTTATTAGGGACACCTGCACACTTGCTCACAAATGCAATATCTCTTCAGCCAATTTTGTGGCAGCAATGCAAAGCATAAAAGCATGCAGACATGGTCGAGAGGTTCAGTTGTCGTTCAGACCAAGCATCAGGATGGGGAAGAAATGGGATCTAAGTGACTTTAACCATGGAATGATTATTCCATGTCAGATGGGGTGATTTGATGGGCTGATGTTCAGGGATTTTCATGCCCAACAGTCTCTAGGGTTTACAGAGAGTGGTTCGAAAAACAAAAACAAAATCCAGTGGGCAGCAGTTCTGTGGGTGAAAATGCCTTGTTAATAAAAGAGCTTAGAAGCGAATGGCCCGACTGTTTTAAGTTGACAGCAAGGTGCCAGTAACTCAAGTAACCATGTATTACAACAATAGTGTGCAGAAGAGCATCTCTGCGTGCACAACATATCGAACCTTGGAGTAGATGGTCTGAAGGTGCAGGAGGCCATGAACATACACCCAGTGGGCACTTAACCAGGGTACAGGAGGTATCTAATGAGGTGGTCACTAAGTGTAGAATGACTCTGATATGGGAATGCTGAGTAAATTTTCAATAATTGATAATGATAGCAAATTATCATTGTAGAAAATTTAGGTAGCGAAGGGCAGAATGGGTGGAGAAATTGGATGTAGAGACATGATGTTCTTTAGTAGATGTGCCAAGGAGAGCCAATATTGACTTAATGGAACAGTTCTGAAGAGCATGCTGGGACAGAAAGACTTGGGGGCCCATAAGGATGGAGGATGGATCTTAGAAGGTGGGAAGATGTACTGAGAGAAATTAACAAAGAATACGTAACATTGGGTTTCATAACTAGAAATTAACACAAAATCATACAAGTTGTGCTGAATCTTCAGAAAGCTTTGGTGCGGTATCCACTTTGCTCACCATACTTTAGGAAAGATATGAGGATTTAAATAAATTTATCAGTTTACAGAGATAACTACCAGGTTAAGTTGGAGAAAGGGAGGCTGTTCTGTGTGAGAGAGGGGGGGTGGAGGTTTTTGGGGTTTGTGAGTTTTGTTTTTTTTCATGCTGGGGGTGGAGATGTTGATGTCTCTTCTTTCAACAACACCTGTGGTTTTTTCTGTATTTCACGGCTGTCTGAGGAAGATAAATATCAGAGTTACATTGTACATGCATACTTCGACAATAAAATGAGCCCTTGAACTTTTGACCTTCTTGGATCATAGATGATTGAAAAAATGAGGAGAGATTTGATAGAGGACAAGATTTGACAGGTTTAGTCAAGGCGACATTGAGAATTTGTACCCATTTATTGACAATATATTTAGAGTTCATAGATTGAAACTATTTTACTAGAACTACAGTGGGGTTGAATTGTGGGAAAGGACTTTGTATATTTGCACTGCTTGATGGTGGTAAGATATTAGCTGTCTACAAAAGGAGGTGGGAGAGGAGAGGAATCATGAATATCAATCCAGAATATCTGGATATTCTGTGGTATATCATGATTCCTCTCCTCTCCCACCTCCTTTTGTAGACAACTACCGTAATATCTTATCACCATCAAGCAGTGCAAATGGACAATGGAAATAAGAGGAAAAAAATGAACTCAATTGGATTGCTATGTAGGGAGCGGACCAGGGACTCAATGGGCTGAATGGCCTTCTGTTCTATAACTCCTCTGCCCTTCTATGCCCAATGTTTCAGTGATTAATTCTGACGTGTAAAGGAAAAGAGCAGGTAATAAAAAAAGACAATCTGAGGATAGCGCAGAAACAAAATTAATGTTTTCTTTAGTAGTTGCAAATATTTAAACAGATTTCAGCACGCACTTTTCAATTTTAATCACCTTCTTGAAATGAACATCTGTAGCTGGACAAGAAATTGACATAAAAGCTGTCATATACAATAAGATGTATTGACCTCTCAGCCTCACCTCAATGTAGGCAAAAGCAGGGAGCTGAGTATCAACCGCAGAAGTAAAGTCAATGAGCCAGTTGTCATTGGAGAATCGGAGTTGGAGTGGGTCAGTAACTTTAAAATCCTTGGCATTTTCATATCAGAAGATTGGTCTTTGGGCCAGCACATAAGTGCCATCACAAAGAAGGCACAATAGCACCTCTGCTTTCTTAGAGGCTGCCATAGATTCTGCACACCATCTAAAAGTTTGACAAACTTCTATAGATAGAGAATGGTGACTATCCTGACTGGTTCCAACTTGGTAGGGAAATTAAAATGCCTGCAGAAAATGGTGGATATGGGCCAGTCCATCGCAGACAAAGACTTACCCACCACTGTTACATATACAAGGAACATTGCCACAGGAAAGTAGCATCAATCATCAAGGACCTCCACCATTCAGGCCATGCGCTCTTTGCACTTCTACCATCAGGCAGGAGGTAAAGGGGTCTTACGCCCCACACAACCATGACCAGGAACAGTTATTATCCTACAAACATCAGTCTCCTGAACCGGTGTGGATAACTTTGCTCACCTCAACTCTGAACTGATACTGCAATCCACAGACTCACTTCCAAGGACTCTACAGCTCATTTACTCAATATTGATTAACTTTTTTATTTCTATAGTTTGTCTTTTTTTGCACATTGACTGTTTGCTAGTTTTGGTTATATATGGTTTTTAATAAATTCTATTCTATTTCTTTATTCCTGCAAGAGCCTGCAAGAAAATGAATTTCATGGTAGTATATGGCGACATTTACACACTTTGATAATTAATTTACTTTGACTTTGTTCGATAAGGTGGGTAGATTCGAGCTGTGCAATTCCTGTGATCGGTTTGGTTCCAAGTGGCAGTAAGGCCCCAGTGCTTTCAAGCAAGTGTGGCAAAATGGATCTGTGGCAGAAAACAAAGGGTAATGGTTGATGGATGTTTGTTACCAGTGTTCAGCACTCAATACATGTAATGGACACATCCCTTTGTGGTTCTATGGATCTTTATTGGATTTTGTAAACAACAACTAGTTTGGTTAGCTGGTTGAATTACTGAATTTCATTTGATGAATCTAGAATTTTTTAACTTGCCAGAAAGCACCTGTGGGCCTGGAATGGTTTTCAAGAACTCTGGCCATTGTTATGAAATATTGACACTGCCTTCCCTCTGCATTGTTACTATAAGGCCAATATTTTCTATTTATAAAAAATGCTGCACTTGTGTGTTTTTTCTCAGGGTTACAATGAAGTTCAAGCCCATTAGAGGTAGCCCCTTTGAATTAAGGGAGAGTGAAGTCAGAGGTCTTCTCCCCATCCGGGACTGGGGAAAACTGCTTGATTTTGTTTGCCCTCAACCTTCGTCCCATTTGCTCATTGACACACAGGATGTTTATAAAAGTTTTGATGAAAGGTGATTGGTCAGAAAGGTGTTTCTCTCTCTTTGTAAATGTTGATGATTTCTGACATTTTCCGATTTTATTCCAGATCTCCGGCATGCACATTATTTTTATGAGGACTCTCTAATGAATACAGATCACAGCCATCTCTGCACCCTCTTACCTTACACTCGTTGAATGTTCTTTCTTTTATTTTAAAGCAGACAACACCTTTAGTAAATGTAGTCTATGTAGTAATGGTCTTTGGTTACTTACAATTAATTCTACCATCTCTTTCCTGGTTTTTCTTCTCAAGTTCTACTCATTAAAGAGGCTGGAAATCACTGAAATCAATCCCTAACATTGAACCCAATGATCACAAGAGCCATTTGGCTCTGGTGCAGCTGCCTTGCCATTCCTGGTTTGATAGAGCCTACCTGAACGCTAGCCTCTATTTTGTTTAGTATAGATAAACAGATTGTCTGCACGGTGCATTTTCAAATGTTTTTTCCTCCTTGAACAGTGCTTCTTGGTAGTTAATGGTCCTGTTGATTTATACTCTACTGACGAGTTTTATTGTGTACAACTCCACATAAATGAAAACTGTAAGTTGCTTTTGTAGTGACCTTGTAGTGATGCAATGGTCCTGACAGGGATTGTGCAGTTATGGCCCAAGTGCAGAGAGCGATACACTGAAGCAGATGAATAGTTCATTGAATTTTGATAAGAACTGTGCAGAACAAAAGGTAAAACAATAAATGCTAGGCCTACTGGGCCATTAACTAAAACTCTCAGACTGAAAGCTAATGCCAAAACTGCGGCTCAGCAGCAGTAACTAAACACTAAATAAATATGCTCCTTCGCATCGTCAATCGAAACAGTGGTCTTCTTCCCTAGAACAAGGACAAAGGTAGGCAAGGAGCGTTGACATCGCTGTACTTTTGGTCAAGATTCAACAAGACTGAAATGAGAGGAAGAGAGATAAATACAACCACAATGAAACACTAACTGGCTGGAATGTGCATACTCATGAGAGTGATTACTGACCTTGTCAGCTGACCACTTGCAAACTCCATAGCAGAATCTGTGGTTGCAGCAGATCTCACGGCTAAAGAATTATGCATATATTAATCCACAGTGTAGTAATTTTATGACAGATATTTCATGGCTGAGATATACACAAACTTGATTTGAAATCACCTAATTTACTAACCTGCATCACACTATCAGTGATGTCCAGTTATTAAAAATATTGGTGTTGCCAAATCCAATACAGACTTTGTGGTCAACTCCTGCTAGCTTGTCAATTCATCCTCCTCTTCCATCTCCCCACCTTCCACCTCAACTAGTCTCACCTATCACCTGCTAGCTTGCAATCTCCCCCCCCCCCACCCCCACCACCCCACCATCGTTTTACTCTGGCTTCCACCTGATGAAGGGTCTCAGCCGTTTATTCCCTGCGTAGACGCTGGCTGATCTGCTGGGTTCCTTTGGCGTTTAGTGTGTGCTGCTGTAGATATATCAGTGGTGCTCCCACTGCTGCAACTGCTCCATGTCAGTCTTCTCCTCGATGACTTCATAAACATTAACCTATTCCTCTCCTTCAGCTTGTGTCGCTCACTCTGCTCTACTGCTTTCCCATTTCAACACGCTTGTGCTCGGCTCTGGATTCTGACATTGTTCAGCCAATGCATGAGCAGTAAGTGAAGAAACCTAGGGGACTGTGTCTGTACAACTGAGGAATAGAGACATAACTGCATATGATCCTGATGCATCGGTCATTCTGCTGACTGGTCAGTCTCATATTTCTGTATCGTTGCAACTTTTGTTTGCCTAGCTTCCACAGATACAGGGGAAAAGGTTACTTTAGCTCTGGAAACTTTGACCTTGTGTTTGGAGTCATGGACTGAAGGTATTGGTATTGCTTTAATATTATCACATATACCAAGATAAGGGTGGTGAGGTGAAGATGCGTCTCTGCCAAAGGAGGGGTAATGTGCTTCTTCTTTCCGCTAGCCTGCAGGTCACCTTTGGGTGAGGTCACGTTAGCCCCCTGATCAGGTGGTAGATGGTCAAATGTGCAGCTGTTGCATATCCCAAGTCTTGTTTATGCGACACTGTTGCCAGGCAGACAATCTGTGAAGGGTGTTAATAATGGCTGGGGCCACCCATCTTGTAAATGCGCCGCCCATAAGAGAGCAATCGCAAACCACTTCTGTAGAAAAATTTGCCAAGAACAATCTTGGTCACCATGACTACCTACGTCATATGACACGGCTCATAATGGTAATACCAAGATACAGAGAAAAGCTTGTCTTCCATTTTGTTTGTACAGGCCATATCATTCCACTGTCCATTGAGACAGAATAAGTTAAGACAATAACCATGCAGAATAAAATGTAAACATTATAGAGAAAGTGTAATGCAGGTAAACCAAAGACTGCAAGGTCAAATGAGTAGATTGTAAGCTTAAGAGTTCATCTTATTGAACGAGATGTGAGTGGAAGGAAGGAAAAGAACTTGTTTTGCCGCTGTTGATTTGTTACTGGTGGTCGGTGCTGCTCTGCCAAGCATTGTGGACATACTATGTTGGACCTGGCATGTGGGTGGTATTTCAATTTCAAGTGTCATTCAACCTTGCACATGTACGCAGCTAAATGAAACGGTATTCCTGCAGTGCTGCCCCCAGCACATCCTTAGGTGTGTTTTTTGTTAATGCAGCAGCACCCTTCACTCTTTGTTTCACTGTACATGTATTTTTTTAAAAAAAATCAGATTCTGAATCTGAATATCCATTCAGTAGTCTGATAACAGTGGGCTAGAAGCTGTCTTTGAGCTTCTTTCAGGCTCTTGTATCTTCGGCCCAGTGGGAGAGTCGGAGAAAAGGGAGTGTCCAGGGTGGGTGGGGTTTTTGATTTAATGAAGCAGTGAGAAGTCATGGAGGGGAGCTAGAGATGGCATTATACAGCATGGAAACAGGCCCTTGGGCTTAACACATTCATGTTGACCAGGATGACTTCCTGAATGAGTAACATTTGTCTGTATTTGGTCCATATCTCTCTAAACCGGGCTTCCAACCTCTTTTATGCTATGGACTTCCACCATTAACTGAGGGGTCTGTGGACTCCAAATTGGGAACCTTTCCTATCCAAACATTGTCATTGTACCTGCCTCAACCACTTCCTCTTGCAGCTCGTACTATATACCCACCACCTTCTGTGTGGAAAGACTTGCCTCTCAGCTCCCCCTTAAATCTTCCCCCTCTCACCTCAAACTACGGCCTCTAGTTCCCCAACACTGGGAAATGAGACTATGACCTTATCTATACCCTTATGACTTGTATGGAGCATATGGGGCAACTTTATGATTTTGTATGACTCATTCACTTCAGAAAATACAATCCCAATCAATCTGGTCATTCCTCATAATTCAAATCTTCCAGTGTGCTTGCTTTTAATCAGTTGGAGCATTAGGTATAAGAGTTGGGAAGTCATGTTGCAGCTGTATTAACCTTTGTTTGTTAACATTTTGGATAGTGTATGCAGTCCTGGCTGCCATTCCCTGAGAAGGATGTGGACACTTGAGGAAAGGTTTAGAAGAGGTTCCTGAGGATGTTGTGTGGATTGGAGTGTATCCAACCCACTTATTACCTTCTGGTGGTACCTACCTACCACCTTTTTATTCTGGCATCTTCCCCCTTCTTCTTCATTTCTGGATAAAGGTCTCCGCCCAAAACATCGACTGTTTATTCATTTCCATACATGCTGTCTGACCTGCTGAGTTCCTCCAGCACTTTGTGTGGGTTACTTTAGAGACTGAACAAACTTGGAATGTTTGCTCTGGAGCATTGAAAGCCGAAGGGCAACTTGAGAAAAATATTTAATATTATAAGATGCATAGCTTGTTAGAGTTCTTTCTCCCCAAGGTGGAAATATTAAATACTAGAAGTCAAAACTTTGTGTGAGAGAGGCAAGTTTAAACGAGATGAGCAAAGGAAGTTTTTGTTTTAGACCCTGAGTGATGTGTGCCTGGAACATGCGCCCCAAGGGAGGAGATAGAAGCAGATGTGATAGTAATATTTGTGAGGCGCTTTGACAGGTGGATGAATATTGGGATATAGACCAAATGCAGGCAGATGGGTTAGATTGGCATCTTAGTTAGCGCCAACGTGGTGGTCTTCTGTTCCTGTGCTCCACTGTTCTGGCCAGGTGCAGTGAGAGCACATCCAAGTGTCTGTAATATCCAGAGGCACAGGACAATTCCATTTCTACATTTCCATTGCCTTAATTCTTTAATGATTCTTGGATAAGAGGAGCAATATAGAAACTGCCAGCTCACCCTAACTACACAGCCGGCATTTAACCTCCATCTGAGCTGCAGACCTTGCAGCATATGGCCAGCTTCTTTGCACATTTCATTCTCTATTTCTCTTCCACCTCTTTTTCTGCTTTTCCAAATTCCAAAGCTCATTCTTATCCTACCAAGATCCATAGACTATTCCTCTTACTCTGCTGAATTCGATTGTTGATCCCTATGTTCTCTCCTCTTAACAGCTTTACAACGATACCCTCCCTTTCCTCCCTCCTCACATCAAAGTCATGTTTACTTTAGTCCTGACGATCCAAGATTCCTTTGCCTTCTTTCTAGCTTCCATGTCTTCCTCGATATCATTTATTGGAGATCATTATGGAGAATTATCAGTTAATGTGAACATGATGATTAGCCAGAGGCAGAAAGGAGAGATCTAGGGACAATAATTTATGCAATTATTGCCAGATGGATGGTTCCAAATGAAACTAATCAAAGAACCTATTCACTAGCCAATGTAGACAGCCTCTATTGACTTAGCATGAAAAGGTTGACAGCAATGTAATGAACTGCCATTAAATGTTTTGACAACTGAATAAAACAGCACCATTTTAAGCTCTAAAAATGTCCACAATGCAGGAAGAGCACTAAATCTTTGAGGCTGATGACCGAGAGGCTGTATCAATATGTTTGTGAGTTAAAGGTTCACACGTCATTTTCAAGTGTTCTATCCAAACTAATGACTCACAATGTACTAGGGAATATTGACTTTTCAGATTCAAGATAAGATATTACTTTGAAAATATAATTATTACATTGTGATAATTCAACACATTTGACTAAAGGGAGTGTCATTGTTCAGATGATAGAATGCACAGTGCTGAATGCAGACAATATAGAAAACAGATTTTTATTTAATGTTTCTGAGTAAAATAGAGAGCTATAGGTAAGCCTAGTAATTTCTAAGGTAGGGACATGTTTGGCACAACTTTGTGGGCTGAAGGACCTGTATTGTGCTCTAGGTTTTCTATGTTTCTATGAATATTCAAAGAACCTTGTCATGGTTTGGAGGCTTGTGTGCATCAGTGACCTAGAGGGCTGGAGTTAGGGCTTCATGCTTTGGCTCTTGGCATGGTCCCCCATGCTAGAAAGGTCAAAAGGCAGAGGTCACACTAAGAGTGGTCTAGCAGTCCCCCAGATTGGGGATTCACTCAGAGTGAGCAAACCTGACTGGTAAATGAAATCAGCATTGAAGAACCCTTCTACATCTGTGTACAGTGGTGTACCTGAGTCTCCTTCTGGGACTTGCTAGGCTGTCAAGGCCAGACAGAGAAGGGGGCTCTTCATTGCAGCTCTAATTGCCAGTGGTGTAAGTAAGAAAAATAAGATTTATATTTGCACACAAGTTATGTCCTGAAACATCTTGAGCAGTAAGTTCAAATAGTTAGATTCCAAAACAGTCAGGCCAAATACACTTTCCCTTTGAAAGAGATATGATTAAATGATGGATGTTTTTTGAGAAAATTGCATTGGGTAGTTGAATCCAAAGGTAGAGAATGATTCTCTACTCCATCTCTTGTGGGTTATATCTGATAAACTTGAATTCTCAATCTTAGCTGTTCCTCCAAGTATCAGATGCAATGATACATAAAAATTCATGACCCAAACTAAAGGACGTCAGTGATGAGCTGGAGCCACACTAATCACATGCAGGTCAGACATTTGGGAAAATAATGTTGTAGTGCATTTCTGCTCATGGTTAATCCTCATGTAAAGGGGTGAAATAGGGATTTAATTTCAATTGGTTATTGGTGCAAAGTTTTGTCCACTTTTTTATGCCATTGGGTGACTTGGACCCAAAGGAACAGATTTTACATAATTAATGATGTGTTGTGCATTCAGAGATGCTCTTCTGCATGCTGATCTTCTGCTCTACTAGAAGGGTTACAAATCAGGAATTATTTGTATCTGCTTTTACTTCACACCAGAGTTACTTTCATTGAAGGAGGCAGTGAATTGGAAATTGCTCCAGGAAATTTCCTAATCTCTATAACAATGAATGGAACTTGACTGAAATGCAGACTTCAAGCTTTCTCTCTGGCAGAAGAGAAGCCAGTAATTACTTTGCCTTCCAAAGCAATTCTGTTGTAGGGAACGGATTGGGCAGAGGAGATTGAGACTTATTACCACATTAGGATGAAGGGCGAGTGCATACTTTCATTGGATACAAAGCTATTGGAAGTAAAAGGAAAGGTATGGTTGAACAGATCAACAATTCTTGAAGTGTTGTTGTGAGTGGAGAAATAAAAGCTCGACAGAAGAGAACTTGACAGTGTACTTGTAAGTGCTTGGCTTAGGAGGGAATTAAGATATCCTAGGTAGCCTGATATTCAATGGACAATTGTTATAGTTAGATACTAGATCAACATCTTGGGTGTTCCATGTGAAATGTTAGTTGCAATGGGGAATTATAGAGTTCTGGGATTATAATATATGTATTACTAATTTAATTGATCAAAAGAGCAAAATGATTCTAATAATATTGCCCTTGTGTGGCATGAATAATTTTTGCAATGTTTACAGAATGCTGGAGTGACTTGAAATCCAGAACTTTTTCTCTGGCAAGGTCCCTACGAATCTGCAGCCTGTTATCTTCATGGATATGAGGGCCAATGGGGCATTCATCAGCCTTGTGCATTTTGGCATGAGGTCATCCCAAGCACATTAACCACCATTGTCCAAATGGAACATCACTCATTTGGTTTCATTCCTATCCTTCCAGCCTGTGCTCAAGAACCGTCCGGACCATTCCTGGTTTCTCACAATAATCTATTCTTTGTGCCTCAGTGACATCTATCAAAACAGTGTCACCTTTTGTATGTTTTTGGTGACACCTGTCTCTTCCTCAAATCAATCCTCTTGACATTTCTGCTGTCTCTGAACTAGCCAACGTCCAAAAATGGTTTAACAAAAAATTACTCCAGTTACATATTGGAAGGACCGAAGCCACTGTCTCGCATCCTGGTTAGTAATTTCATTTTCTGGTAACTAATTCCATCCATGACAATGGTTTGAAGGAGGGTCCAGAGCATTTTCAATCTTGGTATATTTTTATCTCAGGGAAGTGCCTCGGGCAGCTATCTGCAGCATCTGTCAAATCACTTAACTCTACCTTCTCAAGTTACTCCAGCTCTGCCCCCTGCTTAAGGTTATCACTATAGAAACTATCTTTATGCCTTTATGACTTCTAGATTTGGCCTTTTTAAAGCATTCTTGTTTGTATTCCTTGTTGTATCCTCAGTGTAAATGCAAGGACACAGAACATATCAAACTCACACCGAGGTTGCCCCTGTTTTTCCTGAGCGCTTCTAAGTTAAGCTTTTTCACAGCTTAAAAATTCTCCTGCTTGTTTTCAGAACCTACAATACCATCAAGCCCTTTTTGTAATATCCACCAGCCTTCAAAACTCTTGAGCTATGTGCGTTATTTTAAATTATTTAAATTTTTTTAATATTTACTTATTTAGGGAGATTGCACAATAAATGGCCATTCAAGTGCAACAAGCCTGCACCATTTAATTACGTTCATGTGACCAATTAACCCACTAACCCGTACGTCTTCGGAACTTGGGAGGAAACCGGTATATCTGGAGGAAACCCACGGGGTCACAGACAGTGGCAGAAATGAATCTGCATCACTGGCACTGTAATAGTGGTATGCTAACCACTATGTTATCAGAGCACCAAAAAATTTAATCATACGTCCATTGGTTGTTGTACCTTCAGCTATCAAAGCCCCAAGCTCTGGAATTCAACCCTAAATCTCTCTGCCTCTTTTCTTTTCCCCTTTAAAAAGTCAGTAAAACTTTTTTTTTGAAATAAGTTGAAATATTGCTTTTGAAAACTTACTTTCAGTCTACGAGCTCCTCTACTGCCCGTGATGAGGCCACAATCAGGTTGGAGGAGCTACACCTTATATTCCGCCTCGTTAGCTTCCAAATTGATGGTATGAACATCGATTTCTCAAACTTCTGGTAACTGCCTCTCCCCACCTCTCCTTCACCATTCCCATTCGCCTCTCTCACCTTATCTCCTTACCTGACCATCACCTCCCTTTGGTGCTCTTCCCCCTTCTCGTTCTTCCATGACCTTCAGTCCACTCCTATCAGATTCCCCCTTCTCCAGTCTTTTAGCTTTTTCACCAGTCGGCTTCCCACCTCTTTACTTCACCACTCCCCCTCTCCCAGTTTCACCCATCACCTGCTACCTTATACTTCTTCCTCTCCTCCACCCACCTTCTTACTCTGACTTCTAATCTCTTTTCTTCAGTCCTGATGGAGGGAATCGGCATGAAAAGTTGATTGTACCGAGCTCCTCCAGCATTTTGATTTCCAGCATCTGCAAATTTTCTCTTGCTTATTTTTTTTTGACCATGCTTTAGGCTATTGCCTAATCCTCTCTTTATGCTGTTCGCTGCAAAAGAATTGTTAGTAACACTCTTGTGATTTTCCATTGACATATATTGATATGTTAAAATGTTCATTGAGTACATTGTATACCCATTTCTGCTGGGCAGATTTCCAGGGTCTGCTATTTCAGATCTGTCAAAGGTTTATGTGCAATAGGTTAACTCGTCCTTCATCTTTACTGATGCCGATACTCCAGTAGCCCCAGGTTTCATGTCTGACTTCCAGTAGTTGTAGCGTTTTTTCTAAACAATTGGAACATGCGAATTTACTCTTAAACTTCAACAATCTCCCTCAAAAAAAATTGGCAGGTCAGCTTTATTTTTTAACCACACTCCTAAAGAGTCGAACTGAATGCCTAAGACTCTGTAGACAATTTTAAACTCCAGCTCAAAACGTATTTATTTAACCTTGCCTTTAACTAACGTAATCTTGTCTTTTATTTTTGTGTTTGCATTTTATCCCATTGTAAAGTACTTTGAACTACATCGTCTCCATAAATAAGTTATTAAGTTAAACACTAACCTGCCTGACCTTACAATTCCTCCTTAGGATTTCTGAATGATTTATCTGATATGTCCAATGCAAAAGTAAGCCAGATTTATTTGGTTGGTTTCTGGTAACCTGATATGGATGCATAGTTACAGGAGCACTCATGCTGCCTCATTATTGAGTCACATGTCCAAGATCTGAAACGCCCTGCTGGGGTCTGACTGAGCTCCTTTCACTGACTGGCAATTGGGGCACACATACACAGAATCCTACTCACTTACGGGCATCAAGCACTTATGGATTTAGTGAAGAAAACAACCATAAACGGTGTATTGATTTTCTCAAGAACAATGCTTCAACAGATAGACAGTGACACGAGGAAAATTACTTTGCATTAAAACAGTAAAAATAGAAACCCCCGTGATGGGAGATGAACAAACGTCTTTCTTCCCATACAAAATAAAAGACAGAATCTGAAATACCATTTAATTTAAATTGTCAAAAGATTGAAACTCTACAGTACGTGGGCTTGTTGTCATTTTAGTTGCAGTAATACAATAGCAAATACCCAGAGCCAACTCTAGGATTTGAATGTCAACTATTATATTAAATGAAAGCTTTCAGGAGTAGTCTGGTTTAAACCAGATAGCTTTTATCAAAGCAGTTTTAATGACCATTATTAATAATAAGGAACTCTTGTTCTGTCATGGAAGGTATGTACATTTTTTCAACACATTGCTATAAGTGAAATACATTGCTATTTAACCAGTATTGTACTAAATACTCTTGCAGTTGGTGATTTCTACTCTTTTATGTTCAGATTAGCTCGCTCATTCCTATACAACTGTATTATCTAAAATACTTTTTTTCTGAGCCGTTGGATAGGTAATAGAATTCTGCAATTACTGATTGGTTGAAGAGAGGAGCAAACAGCAAAACATCAAGGTTTGAGATTTTCATTTAGTTTAGTGTGAATTACCTCAAGATTTATAAACCTAATATAGTCTAGGAGGCAGTTCATCAACTAATCACTCTAATTTTGTTCCATGATTCCTTGCTTGAGCTACGTAAGTTCAATTCTTATGTGCTAGATCTTCAAACAGAATCCTGATCTGATGCCAGACCCTTCCAATTTCTGCTTTCTACCATAGTTTCTAATATCATGGCTCCCTGTTTGAACCGGGATTATCTAAGTTTTCCAAGCATTAGGATTGGTTAGTGACCATAACCCTCTATTTAAATCTCATTAAATGTTTGGCATTAATCTTCATTATTATGACATCCTTAGTTTGGAAAAGTCATAATTTTGATTCAAATATATCTATATTTTGCAATGCAGAAATATAAAGAACTCCAAAGAAGTAAAACTTGTTCTGAAGTGTTGAAGCTAGTTAATTTATTTCCCTCGTTAGGTAATTCTAAAATGGGGACAATACCAGCCTCTAATGACAGTATTAAACACTGCGTGGCTACATCCCACCACAGCATGCATGATGAATCCAACCTAATAATTTCCTTATTAGTAGTCTTCTGTCAATCGTCAGTGATGGATGAGGTGGTCAACAGTTTTATCAAGTGGCACTTAAAAGCACCTGGGTGCCAATGCTTAGTCCAGGTCTCACTTGGAACAGTTGTGTTTGGATCTCATTACATTTTTGGTGTAGGAATGAACTGAAGAACTGAATGCAGAAACGATGATGGGAATAAATGCCCTTAACATCTTTTGGGTAAGAGTGGACTGAGAAGCCTCAACAATATCAGTAACATCAACAATAATGAGGTCAGCATGGTAGCGTACCAGTTAGCATTATCTTTCATGGCGCCAGTAATCAGCGATTGGGGTTCAATTCCTGCCACTGTCTGTATGGAGCTTGTCCATTCTCCCCATTGGGTTCTCTGATTTCCCTTCATATTCCAAACATGTATGGGTTAGGGTAAGTAAGTTGTGGGCATGCTATGTTAGTGCTGGAAGCAAGGCAACACTTGTGAGACTGTGTTGGTCATTGACGTAACCAACGCATTCGTTGCATGTTTCAATGTTTTGTTTTGACAAGTAAAGTTAATTTCTCCCTTTAAAGTAGGAGCGAAAACTTTCCAATCTGGAACATAAGAAGATGGCTATAGTTTTGAAGAGACAGGAAATCTTCATCTCACAGTTCTAAACTCAACTATTTTTCATTGCTTCACCAGTGAAGAGGCCATTTCATCTTCCCACTGTGTGATCTTGTATTCATAGAAACATAGAAAATAGGTGCAGGAGTAGGCTATTCGGTCCTTCGAGCCTGCACCGCCATTCAGTATGATCATGGCTGATCATCCAACTCAGAACCCTGTACCTGCTTTCTCTCCATACCCCCTGATCCCTTTAGCCACAAGGGCCATATCTAACTTCCTCTTAAATATAGCCAATGAATCGGCCTCAACTGTTTCCTGTGGCAGAGAATTCCACAGATTCATGACTCTCTGTGTGAAGAAGTTTTTCCTCATCTCGGTCCTAAAAGGCTTCCCCTTTATCCTTAAACTGTGACCCCTCGTTCTGGACTTCCCCAACATCAGAAACAATCTTCCTGCATCTAGCCTGTCCAATCCCTTTAGAATTTTATACGTTTCAATAAGATCCCCCCTCAATCTTCTAAATTCCAGTGAGTATAAGCCTAGTCGATCCAGTCTTTCTTCATATGAAAGTCCTGCCATCCCAGTTGATTGTGTTTAGGACCAATTTTGCATGTCCTTTGAATTGTTTGTTATGCATCTTGTACACATGGTGACTGAACTTCTTTTAAATCTATATACATATAGATTTAAATATATATACATCTCCTGTTTACACCACTCGATCTCCTCCACTCACGATATGATTTGCTGTTCCTGATTTGAATTTCAGGTGTTCATTTACTTCCTCACTAGGATCTTTTTAGAATGGAATTATGGTTGGCTAATGGCTCATTCTGTTTAACTATCATAATAAGTTTGTATAACAGTTTTAATATGTCCAAAAACTTCAAAATTCTTGACAGTATTAATATCAATGAAGACATTTTTGACTCCGAGGTACTTAAGATATCAGGATATATAACCTAGATCAAAGAGGTTGGTTTAATAATAATCATGAAAGAGAGGCAGAGAAGTGGAAAGGTTTCAGGTGAAAATTCTGAAGTTTAAGACTGAGACAATTGAAGGCATGACCACCAGAAATGAAGCAATTACAAACTGGAATGAGCATTGGCTTATTAGGTTAATGGATACAGTAAGGCTGTGGAGAGCTACGAGTCTAGACTAGGAGCCACTGTGATTAGGAAACACGGAGACTTGCTATGAATTAGGGAGCATGTCGCAGAGTTTCAAATGAGTCAATGTTTATATAAGGTGTGAGATGGTTGGCTGGTCAGGCATCTACTGGAATAATTAAATCTTGAGGTAATGAAGCAAGGACAAGGCTTCTATATTCATGATTTCTCTGGATGTATCCTGAATTATTTCCATTTGTTCTTTGTTTTAGTGCTTGAGCTGTTTAGACTGTTTGCTGTACTCTGCAAGAGGTATTATGCCTCATTGACATTTATCAAAGCTCAGTTATATTCCAGCAGTAGTTGAAGTTTTCCATTGCCAGTGTTTGTTAATTACCTTCAACCTGTAAACACTAATGGATTTAATTTCCTTTGCCCTCTATTCTTGGTTCACTGGCTAACTTGCTTCTAATAACTTTTTGTCTGCAGCCTTTTAATGCAGCTGTTATGCTGTTTATAATTAAATGGATTAACAGCTTTTTTTACATGTGCAAGTGGGAATGAGCAAAGCAATGTGTCAAGAACATAGGATGGAGGGAGAGGAAGTGTGGAATGCTTTGCATTTCTTTTTAAATGGATAAATGAAACTGTTGCAGCTAATCAGTGTTTTTAAACCCTACTGAATATAATTAAAGGGAATAGTTCTTAGGGGCACAAAATTTAACTCTTACAGACTGAACTGCACTATACTTTAGGTACCTTATGTTGAACATCGGAGCAATTTGCAGATGAAGTATCAGGTGGTATCTAACACTCCAAAGCAAGTTTGGTCAAATCAACTCTGGAGGGCAATTTTTCTTTGCTGCCAAAATCTCTTAGTTTTTGGGTTTAGAATAAGATCATGTAATGTCCCCAGCCAACAGATACTTCATGGCAACACTGAGACCTAATTAATAATTTGCCAAAAATCTTTTACAATTAAGTAGTTAATTTCCAAGCATATTCCTTAATAGAACAAAAATGGGTGCAGATTTCAGTCATCTGTCTTGGAACCTTGTTTTTAAAGTCAGCTTCAGGACTGAGTTCCTATTTTATTTATATTTGCATTCTAGGTGTTTTAGGAACTATTCTCCATAATAGATTTAGTTCCAGATTGATGTAAATTACCTGGATTTTGGTTGATGTAAACTTAAGCAGCTGGACTAATGTGACCATTTTGCATTGCTTTACTGAATTCAGAAAGAATCATAGGGACACGTATCAGTCTCTTCAATGCATTTGACTATTCAGTCTTGGACGATCTAATCAAAGTAAGGTGATAAGAAAAGGTTAGATTAGAAAATTGACTGTAAAAATTGTTCTGTATTATTATAAATGTCATGCCACTTGATCAGCTCAATGAGTCTAGTTTGCAAAAAGATATGGAATACAAAAAATAAATGAGACTTTAATTACTGAACAGACTATGTCAATGTTTGTTCTTCTGGAACAGATGACACATAATATGTTATTTTCATTTGTGTACCTGTAGGTTAACTTATCGTTGGTTTCCTAGATACAAACATATTGGCAATGCAATTATATATTTGTTCTTGTATCAGCACATGTCTTAATATCTCTGCTGTGTTCTTTCCAAATTCCTCAAAATTAAATGATCACCTTTCTTAAATTAATTATTTCAATAATTTGGAATACATTTTTAATATATCTCCAGTTGGAGGACAGAGGAGCTATTCCATCAACTTCTGGAATTCATATGGCCAGATTTTCTGACACTTGCTCTGACATCACACTTGAGGGGTGTTAAGTTGGGAATGCATTCAGGGTCTTGGTTGAGATTTGACAGACACTTCAGTAGAAATATAACTGATTTATGATGTGAGATCAGAAAGATTCCAAGAGGCATGATTTCAGACAAATAATGCCTGAGAATGTGATCAGAGCAAATGACATTATCAAGCAGACATTTCAATGGTAAGTAATAAGGTTACTGGGTGAAATCAGACACTTACTTCCATAGAAATATAGTCAAGGTGAGAAATCGAGAATTGGGTACAGTTGCTACCATACTACTATGGAAATGCTTTACTTCTGAAAATAGTGTTTATGAAATTCAAGAATTCATGTAAAACTATATTTGCCCAATTTCTTTTCCCCCAAGAACATGGATGGTGAAGTCTAAATGATGACAAAAAGATTTTCTATTTAGTTAAGCAAGATGATACATCCGGCATTGTCACTTTATGCCGAAAATAGTTTCATTTAAAGAAGAACATTCTCCTAAATAAGAAAATACCAACTTTTTTTTAATGAACCAGGGAGCACTCCAAAATCTCCAATGTAGAAATTTGTAAGGATTGCATTCATTTATTGGGTTAAAATGTCGCTAAAGGTAGCAATTTAGTGAAGGAGCATCCTGTGCCTAATCAACCTTGTGGCTGGTCCCCTTGTTCAAATTGTGGGCCTGAGTTTTTTTTATTTCCCTGTCATTTAAATGTTATGAACTGATCAACAGAGTACAACAGAGGATTGGCTTGATTGCCTTGTCCCTAATCTTGGACCTAGCTCCTTTTCTAAGATTAACCTCTGGCCACTGCTGGATAGTTCTTCTTTTAATTGCTTCCTTTCATAGGACAAGTTGTTTGTTGTGGCAAATTTAGTATCAATGGCTCTCCTTGAGAAGATTATCAGACCAA
The DNA here is from genome assembly GCF_048418815.1 of Hemitrygon akajei. Taxonomy (NCBI): domain Eukaryota; kingdom Metazoa; phylum Chordata; class Chondrichthyes; order Myliobatiformes; family Dasyatidae; genus Hemitrygon; species Hemitrygon akajei. The sequence continues at coordinate 20,417,399 of NC_133125.1, read as the reverse complement.
AAGGACTGCATTAATTCAGCTTTCTTGACTTGGGCGAATCTGGCTCTGAAAAGTTGCAATAACTAACTTCTCCTCTATATTTTAAGTGACCAAGGAAGTTACATTTCTTGATCTATGTGCACCTCCTCTATTATGTAAGTACTGAACAGGAAAGATCTTTGGTAATGACTTGGTCTTATACTTGCGAAGGGTGTCGGTTGTGAAGTCAGAGTAAGATTTCTCCCAGGACAAGGGAGGGACACATTCAGGTGGAGGTTTTGATCCTCCACAATTTTCTGCAGTGCATGTTGGAAAGTGTATTACATGAAGATTAGATAGGGCGTAATTGCGGGGTGATACAACCCACGAGAAACCAGCATTCAGATTAATTCATGAGGGGTTAGATTTGAATGAGATAAGAGAGTACTCATATCCTGCTGTGAAGACCATAAGACCGCATGTCATAGGAGAAGAATTAGGCTATTTGGCCCTTCCTGTCTTCTCTGTCATTCAATCATAGCTGATTTATTTTCCCTCTCTTCCCATAACCTTTAACCCCCTTACTAATCAAGAACCTATCAACCTCCACTTTAAATTACCCAAAGATTTGGCTTCTAAAGCCACCTGTGGCAATGAATTCCACAGACTCACTGACTTTTGGCTAAAAAGATTCCTCCTCATTTCTGTTCTAAAGGGACGGTCTTGTACTTTGAGATTGTGCCCTCTGAGTCATAAATATCCTCTTTACATCCACCCTATCTAGGCATTTCAATATTCAATATTGTTCAGTGAGATTCCTCCTCATTCTTCTAAACTCCAGGTAATACATGCTCAGAGCCATCAAATGCTCCTCATAGGTGAAGAAAGGAACAAGGGAAATCAGGGAGTGATTTAAAAATAGCAACATTGTACTTGATTTACCATTGCAATTCTACCCAGTTACATAATATTAAAACTCCAATTGTCTCTAAGATAATAGAGTATGAAGAGTTATTGCCATTCACGTGGTCAGAACAGCCTCATTCTTGCTGAGTTTAGTGTGTATATATATTAATGACAACATTCTAAACACATCTACAGAACAGCTACGTTTTTTTTTAACAAAAACTAAGAAGATCCAAGATCCATAGAACTAGAGAGCAATATGTGTAGATAATAGGCAGTGATAGTCTGATGCCAAATCAGACATTTTTCAGTATCTGGAAAGAAGATAAAAGCTCAGAGGTAAAAGTTTACATCAAACAGGGAAGGGATATGTAAATTTGAGAGGTTGTACTATACATCTTGGTTTCAATGCATCGGGGATTGTCTTGAAACATTTAGGTTGGCACTTTTTGAAATTGGAAAGAAGCATCATGCTACGGAATGAAGCAGTAATGCCGTGGAATTTCGCAAACAATGTATTAATCACTGAAAGCTATTGCTTTACTATTGTGTTTTCTGTTTCTATTCTTACGCAATTCAATATAAGCTTTATCAGTTTTTTAAACTTTGATTTCCAATCTTCAAACTCGTGGATACCTATTCACAATTTGTATTCTTCATCTGGTTCTGATTTGCTAAACATGTGGGGCCCATTCAGCATCAGTTCCAGGCACAGATATTTAGAATATAGAACACAGAACAGTACAGCACAGGAAAAGGCCCTCTGGCCTACAATGTTGTGCTGAACTAATTAAATTAATAACCAAATTCCCAACTAAACTAAACCCCCTCTGCCCACACAGTGTCCATATCCTTCCAATTCCTGCATACCCGTGTCCCTATCTAGGAGCCTCTTGAACATTTCTGTTGTGTTTGGATCCCCCACCACCCCAGGCAAGGCATTCCAGGCATCCATCATTCTTTGTGTAAAATAAAAAAAATGCTCTGCACACCTCCTTTGAAGTTATTTCCTCTTACCATAAAATGCATGCCCTCTGGTATTAGACAGTTCAACCCTAGGAAAAAGATTCTGTCTGTCTGCTGTATCTATGTTGCTCATATTCTTATAAACCTCTCTTCGATCTCCTCTCAGCCTGCTTCGCTCCAGAGAAAACACCCCAGCTTTACCCAGCCTCTCCTTATACACAAGCCATATAACATCCTGGTAAACCTCCTTCGCTCTCTCTCTCCACCTTTTCTACAATGAGGTTGACCAGAATTGAATACAATACTCCAGATAAGACCCAACTAGAGTTTTACATAGCTTCAAGTTCAAGTTTAATGATCTTTCAACCATACATGTATACAGCCAAATGAAACAGCATTCCTTCAGGGGCAAGGTGAAAAACACTGTACCAACAGTCACACACAGGACAAGGCACATATAGAACATATGAGATAGCAGTAAACGTACAGTCACAAAAAAACATATAGTCCAAGTCCTTGAATGATATAAGACTATAAGAGATAGCAGCAGAAGTAAGCCATTCAGCCCATCGAGTCTACTCCACCATTCAATATGTCCTGCCTTCAGTTATACCCGTTGGCATGAAGAGCGTGGTGACTTTCCTCAATGTCTACCATCCTGTAGCACTTATGTCCACAGTAATGAAGTGTTTTGAGAGGTTGGTGATGAAACATATCAACTCCTGCCTGAGAAGCAGCTTAGGTATGCTCCAATTTGCCCAACAGGGCAAGAGATCCACAGTAGTTGTCATCTCATTGGCGCCTCATCACATTGGCCTGGAACATCTGGAATGTAAAGGTGCATAGATCAGGATGCTCTTCATCAACTATAGTTCCACATTTGATACTATCATCCCTTCAAAACTAATCAGTAAGCTTCAAAACCTGGGCCTCAATACCCACGTGCAATTATATCCTGGATTTCGTCACTTGCTGACCCTAGTCAGTTTGGATTGCTAACGACATCTCCTCCACAATCTCCATCAGCCCAGGTGCACCACAATGTTGCACTGCTCTACTCACTTCACACTTATGTCTGTGTGGCTAAGCACAGCTCCAATGCCATATTCAAGTTTGCTGATGACTTCACTGTTGTTGGCCAAATCAAAGATGACGATGAATCAGCATACAGGAGGGAGATCGAGTATCTGGCTGAGTGGTGTCATAACAACATCCTCTTACTCTAGAACAAGGAACTGATCATAGACTACAGCAGGAGGAAACCAGAGGTCCATGAGCCAGTCCTCATTGGAGGATCAGAGGAGGAGAGGTTTAGCAACTTTAAATTCCTAGGTACTATTACTTCAGAGGACTTGTCCTGGATCCAGTATGGAAGTGAAATTACAAAGGAAGCACAACAGTGTATCTACTTCTTTAGGAGTTTGCAAAGATTTGGTGCGTCATCTAAAAGTTTGACCAACTTGTATAGATGTGTAGTGGAGAGGATATTGACTGGTTGCATCACAGCCTAGTTGTTTGCTGATTCTCCTAATCTTCTCTGTCCTTCTGCATACTTGTTGCTTCCTCAACACTACGAACCCCTCCATCTATCTTCGTACCATCCATCTCTGGTATCACCTCATCTCTCGGCTCCCTTGTTTTTCTTTCAATTAGCTTTATGTTTAGGAGTTAGAAAACATAACATGTGTGGCCATGCACTTTTTAGAAAGTCATAGACCATTTTCTAAACGAGGAGAAAATTCAGAAATCAGAGGTGCAAAGGGACTTGGGAGTCCTCATGCATGATTTCCTAAATGTTAACTTATAGGTTCGGTCAGTGATAAAGAGGGCAAATGCAATGTTTGCATTCATTTCAAGTGGATGAATACAAACACAAGGTTGTAATGCTGAGGCTTTATAAGGCATTGCTCAGACTGCATTTGGAGTATTACAAGCAATTTAGGGCTCCTTATCAAAGGAAAGATGTGCTGGCATTGGAGAGGGTCCTGGGGAGGTTCATGAGAATTACTCTGGGATTGAAAGAGTTAATGTATGAGGAGGGTTAAAGGTTATGGGAAGAAGGCAGGAAAATGGGCTTGACAGGGAAAATAAATCAACCATGATTGAATGAGGGAGAAGAGTCGATGGACTGAATAGTCTAATTCTGCTCCTATGACTTATGGTCTTTATGACACGACATTTCTGTTAAATTGTGACATGACATTTCTGACGTAACATCTCTGTTACGTCATTCAAAAGTAATTCCTCAAGGAGTGGAGGAGCAGGCTTGATGGGCTGAATGGTCTAATTAACAGTGTACCTGTTGTGTATTCAGTATTACAGTAAATTTGAATAATTTTGTATGTGTATGTGCATGTGTGATAATATTTATATATGTTTATTAAGCATTCTTGTTTGTTTAATTAATCCATTATGGGTTATATGTATAAATAAGTGAATTGCATATATCATCACGATAGCTTGTGATAAGAGCACACCTCGCTTAAAGAGCAAACTTAAGACTTGCATCTCTCCACTCTCGTTTTCCTTTGAATTAGTTTAATGTTTTGAAGTTACAAAACATAACAGTACTGTCTCTTTACCTTTGACCTCCCGTCATACAACAGTTCACATCTTGCTGGTTTAAACACCATTCGACATTTCTCTGCCCATGTCTGCAACCAATCTATACTTCACTGTATCCTTACCAGTTTTCTTCTTTACTGACAGCACCACCAATCTTCATTTCATGTCCAAGCTTACTAAACCTCTCATTTATACGAGCAAATGGGAGTACCTCAATTGGCACATTGGTTAGCAAGGCAGGGTTGGGTCGAAGGGACTGTTTCTGTGCTAGATAACACCGATTCTAAAAGATGCATCAAATTTAAAAGTTGGAACCGTATATTTTCATTTGCAAGTGAGGTGATATTTTATAAAGCCCCTTATAGCTTGATTATTACATCAAACAGTTATGCCCCAATTTGCCAGTTTCTACTGTAAATCTGATTGTTTTATTTCTCAATGTTACATGCTTATCAGTATCAAAGCTAAGGGAAACTAGGTTTATTCACAGCATCACTTTTTGGTTTGCCAAAGCAGTTCTTCAGAATGACCATTTCAGAGAGTGAACAGGGAATACTAACCAAAGCCAGAGAATCGATCAACTTAAAATCAAAAAAGTCCCAAAGAAAAGTCGCAATCTCTTATTTTCTGTACAAAATACTGAAAGCTAATCATGAATTGATTGCATTAAAATTAGCAGCATTTCATAAGAGGCCTTTAACTCGCAAATCATCTTTGCTTGTATCTGTGAATTGCCCCAGTAGAAATCATGCACTTAAAATACAGATTTAATGCCTTATTTGGTGATACTTTCAATTGACTGATATATGTCAGTAGATCTCTTGGGGAATATAGTAAATTGGTCTTTGTCCTACTGAAATATGATGGTGAACTGTGGTATATCAGAGTCAGAATGAAAATCAGGTTTATTGTTACCAGAATGTGTTGTGAAATTTATTTACTTAGCAGCAGCAGTACAATGCAATAAATGATAATATAGTAAAAAAAGTAAATCAATTACAGTAAATTTATATATATATTTAGATTAAAAATGGTGGAAAACTGAAACAATATAAAAAATAAGTGAGGTAGTGTTCATGGGTTCAATGTCCATTTAGGAATCAGATGGCAGAGGGGAAGAAGCTGTTCCTGAATCATTGAGTGTGTGCCTTCAAGCTCCTGTACCTCCTTCCTGATGGTACAATGAGATGAGAGCATGTCCTGGGTGATGGAGGTCCTTAACAATAAATGTCACCTTTCTGAGGCACCACTCCTAGAAGATGTCTTGGATCTTGGATACTACAGAGGCTAGTACCCAAGATGGAGCTGACAAATTTTACAACTTTACAACTTTCTGTAGCAGTCCAGTGCAGTAGCCACCCCACCTCTAACCCCAGACCAGATAGTGATGCAGCCTGTAAGAATGCTCCATAGAAATTTTCAAATGTCTTAGGTAGATAGATAGATAGATAGATAGATACTTTATTCATCCCCATGGGGAAATTCAACTTTTTTTCCAATGTCCCATACACTTGTTGTAGCAAAACTAATTACATACAATACTTAACTCAGTAAAAAATATGATATGCATCTAAATCACTATCTCAAAAAGCATTAATAATAGCTTTTAAAAAGTTCTTAAGTCCTGGCGGTAGAATTGTAAAGCCTAATGGCATTGGGGAGTATTGACCTCTTCATCCTGTCTGAGGAGCATTGCATCGATAGTAACCTGTCGCTGAAACTGCTTCTCTGTCTCTGGATGGTGCTATGTAGAGGATGTTCAGAGTTATCCATAATTGACCGTAGCCTACTCAGCGCCCTTCGCTCAGCTACCGATGTTAAACTCTCCAGTACTTTGCCCACGACAGAGCCCGCCTTCCTTACCAGCTTATTAAGACGTGAGGCGTCCCTCTTCTTAATGCTTCCTCCCCAACACGCCACCACAAAGACAAACCAAATCTCTTCAAGACATCTCCTAATGACATATAGCTACTGTCTTGCCTTCTTTATGGCTACATCGATATGTTGGGACCAGGTTAAATCCTCAGAGATCTTGACACCCAGGAACTTTAAATTGCTCACTCTCCCCATTTCTTTTCCCTCTATGAGGATTGGTTTGAGTCCTATCGTCTTACCCTTCCTGAATCCACGATCAGCTTTTTCGTCTTACTGACATTGAGTTCAGTATATCTAATACTGAGAATATCACTCATTCTCTGTAAACAACTGTAGTCTTAACCTGCATAATGCTTTCTGTTATTCTGTATTTGTTAGAAAAATATATTTATCCACACTATTGCAATGGATTATAATCTCTCCATTCTGCCAGCAGCAGTTCCACATTTTAGGTTATAAAAGTTCCTACGTATTTTAATTTGTATACTGCTATTTGACTTAGAGACTAACTGTGCCAAAGGTCCATTTTTTTGTTGGAAATAGTGTTATATTGTGTATTGTGTTAAGAAGACCAATAACTCTCTTGCCACATTTGATTTGCACTCTTTTACACGAGTAAATTGGCCTTGAACAGTTGTCCACTGGGTAATTTTTATTTCCCAAATTATTATAATTGTACTTAATTTACATATGTAATTAGGCTTAACAAACAACAGACTTTCTCCTAAGTTAGAAAAGCCACATTTTGGAAAGTTGTAAGTAATAAGCATTATACTATTAAGGATAATAACAAATTAGCATAATTAGTTCTAATTTATATAAGTTGATAAGATTAATTGGAAAATAGACTTCCGGTGAAAGCTTAAATTTGAAAACCTTTTATCTCAAGAACACTGGGAAGGTATTAGTAAGACCATCATTAAGCTAATTAAAGGTAATAGCATTGCTAATACATAATTAAACGTAATGCTCTTTGAACAGCAGCTTATTAAATGAAAAACATTTTTACACATCTTTTGCCAATCAAGAAAACTGTTGCCGAAAAGGTTAATGTGCAAGCAAAGTGCCATGCAATAAATCAAGGTACTCTGTAATGGAAATAAGAAGAAAATCGGGGTGAACAACAAATTTTCTTTTGTTTGTAATCAGTGTATTGTACCTATAGAATCATGTGAATATTACACTCTACAAAACGACAACAAAAACTTGTACTTATGTAGCAGATTGAGCCATAAAGCATATCAGAATGATTTACAGAATCTCTATCAAACAAATCTGATTCTGAGCTAGACATCTGCCTTGATTTTTGGGGAAAGATTGGCATTTACCAGCATGACTGCCAGTACTTTGTCATGTAACTGACAGTAACTCCGGAATTACCGAATGAAGTTGTTGTCAACTCTTTGCAATATTTGTCACGATTGTGCTGTGATGTTTGACAGCGCCGAAGTGCAAAGTTACTGATGGATGGTAGGTAACTTGCTTGTGCGGCTCCTCCACCAATTACAGAGGAAGTAAAGAGGGAAGGGCAGCTGGAAGGGGCTAAGATTTTTAAATTGTTTGAGTCCATTTATTTATCTTTTAAAATGTTCCTCGCATTCAGAGACAGTGATGCATCCATAGCATTTGACATCTGTGTCAGTGGGCTAAGCCAGAAGTTTTGAACTGCATCAGAATAAACATAAGAGATTCTGAGAATGCTAGAAATCCAGAGTAACCCACACAAAACACTGGGGGGACTCAGCAGGTCGGGCAGCATCTATGGAGATGAATAAAGAGAGGGTGTTTTGGGCCAAGACCCTTCACCAGGACTAAGAAATTGATAAGAAACTGCATAAGATACAGTAAAAGCTCATTGAGCCTCCTCTGCTGTTCAATAATATTCTGAATGAGATGAGACTTCAACTTCATTTTCCTGTTTGCTTCCCTTAACAATTCACTTAAATGTTTGTGGGATGATACCAGGACTGGTGAACTTGCGGATAGTGTAGAGGACTAGCAAAGAATACAGCACGATTTGGATCAGTTGTAGAAATGAACCGAGAAATGGCAGATGGATTTAATCCAGATAAATGTAAGGTGCTGCACCTCGGCAACACAAATGCAAGGAGACAGGACACTATTAAGGACAAGGTTCTTAACAGTGTTGCTGAGCAGAGAAATCTTGGGATCCAAGTTCACTGACCATCAAAGAGGCTCTACAGGTCTATAAGGTGGTTAAGAAGGCTTATGGAATACTTGCTTTTATTAGTTGAGGCATTGAGTTCAAAAGTCAGGTTAGTTGCAACTTTATAAATCTCTGGTTAGGCCACACCTGGAGCATAGCATACAGTTCTGGTCACCCCACTATAGGAAGGATGTTGAGGCTTAGTAGGAGGTGCAGGAGAGGTTTACTAGGACGCCGCCTGGTTTAGAGTGCACGTGCTATCGTGAAAGGTTGGATAAACTTGGGCTGTTTTCTCTGGAGTGTCAGAGGCTGAGGAGGGATTTGGTAAAGGTTTGCAAGACTATGAGAGTCATAGAGCGGACAGAGAGTATCCTGAAATGTCTAATACCAGAGGGCATGCATTGAAGGGAGAGGGGGAATGTTCAAGGGGGATTTAAGCGGTAAGTTTTTTACTCAGAGAGTCGTGGATGCCTGTACTGTGTTGCCTGGTATGGTGGTAGAGGCAAATATATTAGTGGCTTGCAAGAGACGTGTGGATAGGCACATGGATATAAGGAAGATGGAGGGATATGGACATAGTTTAGGCCGGAAGGATTAGTGTTTGGATGTTTTTGATTTGCTTTTTAGCTGGTTTGGCACAACATTGTGGGCTGAATGGCCTGTTTCTGTGCTGTACTCTTCTATGTTCTATATTTATTGACTACTCTGAGGTTCAAGTATCTATCTCAACCTTCAGTGTCTTAGTATCCTTATCTTCTTGAAGTAGTGAATATCAAAGATTAATGGCTATCTCAGAGTAGAAACATTCCTCTTCACTTTAATCTTGTGGTTATTCTTGAACTCCAGGTTCTGTGCAAGGCTTTGTTGCTGCTATTGGAACCACTTCACATTCATGCCCTTAGTATATTTAGGTTGGAATATTTGAATATTCTCTTGTAGTCAAGTCCATCTTCCACCCTCCTATCCAAGTACCTACCCAAACCTCATAAATGTTGAAATTGAACCCACTTCTATCACTTCCACTAGCAGCTCATTCCACACTCTCTTAACCCTCTGACTGAAGTAGTTCCCCAAGTTCCCCTTGAATATTTGAATTTTCACCCTTAATCTATGATCTCTGTTTCTAGTCACTCAACCTCAGATTGCTTGCATTTGCCCTTTCTCTACCCCTCATAATTTTGAAAATCTTTATCAAATTTATCCTTGTTCTCCAATGCTCCAGGGAATAAAGTCCTAACCTATTCAATCTTTGCTCTTGACTCAGGTCCGCAAGTCCTGGCAAAGTCCTTGTAGATTTTTTCTGCATTCCTTCCGTCTTACTGATATCTTTCCTGCAGGTAGATGACCAGAACTACACACAATACTCCAAAATATTCCACAGAATAAATTCTTAAAGTTCACTTCCCTTAGGATTGTCTTATGTTGAAAAAGTGAGGCAATTTTCGGACTACAGGGGAATCAATAGTCATGAGGAAAAACCAGGGAAGTGTAGCTTAAGTCAAATATTGAATCGCAGAGCGGGATTGATGAGCCGAGGCCAGTGGATTCAGATAATACTTGGTTGATGGAAACAGTGGCTTCAGTAATCAGGACAGTTGCTTATCATAGTGTCATATAACACATTTAAGGTTGTGATTGATCTCCTTTTGGATGGGGGACAGACCCATGGGTATGGGAACAAGGTTTGCAGCAGATGCAGAAAATATGGCTTTGCTGTTCCCGATAACTAGATGGAAGAACTGTCTGCTTGTTTGGTAACATAGACAAAAAGATATCTTAATTTATTTGCTACCTGGCTAATAGGGACCACAGTGGCCACTGGTTTAACTGATGGCCTGATGTTCTTCACAGTAGAAATGGGGAAAGTGTGATGATTCATGAGTCTTGGGATCTTGTGTCCATTCACAATAACATACACAAGAAATCAAAACAAAATGTATGAATAAAATTTGTCACCACCTTTATTTCACTCCAAACTGTCAGTGACTACCAGAGACAGAAATAAACACTAGCAGTTGTTGGCATGTTCATGGGGAGTTTTATTGATGGATTTTTTTTTGTGTACCTGGCTCTCAACAATGTCTCCTGGAATGTTCTGTGGAAATGCTGCAGCTTGCTATGAAATAACTTAAAAATGTAATTTATTGGACACATGCTATACTTGACACAATGACATAATCTTTTTGCACCTTAAGTATTTGGCTGAAGATGTAAGCTATTTGCATTGCTTCATTGCAAGCCAATCCAAATGCCATGGCAGCTGGTGCAGTGCTATTTTTAGTTGGAAGCAAAAAAAAAAGGATTGTTTTTCCAGTCACTGGTGCTGCAGGGTTGGAACAGAGATTAGATCAGAGAAATGCTATTCTTGTTATCCTTTTCATTGTACACCAGTCATTTCTGTTGTCACAAACCTTTGCTGATGCTTCAGTGAGTGCATGTATTGGGTACCTGATGTGCTGTTTGTCAGTACAGCCACCACAGCTCTGCAGTTTGATCTCTGAATACGTGGAAGCAGTGGAAAGCAGAAAATCTAAGTAGGGGGTAGAATCAGGAAATTGTTGAATCATTCAGTATAGAAGGATACTGCCTGGTCTTTAATGCTTCCACTAGCCACTATGTAATAGCTGCTAATAATTCTCACTTCCCAGATATTGTTTCTATAGTCTAATCTTCCTCTCTCTTTTTCTAATCGTGTCCAGTTCTGACTTGAAAGTGATTTTTGAATCTATTTTCAATACCTGTTCGAGCAGTGAATTCCTTATTTTAACAACCTGGTGCATTTTATATTCCTCCTCTTTCCAATGTAAACTCTATTCTCTTGTTACAAGCCATCTTAGTGCAATGAGACTCTTCCCTCTGATCTGAGGATGGTTTCAGCACCACAGTTGTAAGACTATTGAATGGTTCCCTAGTATGTTGGCTGGATTCTTGACCTCACAGTTTACTTTGTTGTGATCTTGAATCTACTGGCAATGCACCTCCTCTAAAGTTCTATACTTTATTCTGCCATCTCTTGTTTTATCTTGTTCTCCCTCAATGCATTTGATCTGAATGAACAGTGTGCAAGACAGTGTGTACTGTACTTCAGTACATGTGACAATAATAAACACATTTTAACTCCAATTTCAATTTATTGGATGTCCAAGGTTTCCAGGGAGGAGTTGCACTTTGCTTCACTTCAGCCAGGGAGTGGTTCCTTGCCTGGCTCTTCTCTCCAGTTTTACAAAGCTCTTCAAGGAGAGAACTTGTCAGAACATGTTGTTACAGAACTGAATCTCATTGTGCAAACCAGATACTTCCACTGGACTATGGTGAAGACTTTTTTTGATGAGATAGTGTTCTGGATTGCCTTTTGCTGTAGGGGAAAGAATACTAAGGGCTAATGACAAGTAAATGGGGATGTGGATTGTACTAATGTGGTAACTGGGAGTCGCAGAAATCGAATGCAGCAATGATGTCACTCAAGTTTCAGGAGCTTCATTAATTATGTTATAGAAGTCACCCATTGTTCTAATAGAAAATTGGATCTGCTGTTAGACCTGTGGATATTCATTCTTTGTTCTGTAATCAGCAACCATTCTGTAACTTAATTAAGTCTCCCTGTAACCACCATTCCATTATCAAAATGCAGTTTTACTGGTAATCTCATCAACTGATAATGTAAAAACAGTACCAAATTCGTGCTCAGCTTTGGCTGGCTTTGTGCACCAGTTTTTTAAAATAAATTGCCCAATATTTCAAATAGCAACTCTGTGTGAATTTGTCAGTTTGCTCCTACATATTTCGATCAATAAAATTCAACAAGTGCCTCTGACTGATGTCAGAGTTCAGCCATTATTCAGCATTTTATGGTCAACATAACCAGCAAATGAAAAATGAACACTTGAGCATTACTGGAACATGCTGCTGACCTTTCTGAACCTGAAATGGATTCGATCAAGGCGCTAAATGCAGATTTAACTGCCTTTGTGAAGAAATGTTGTGAGATTTTGGGTATGCGAGCCAAGTAAATAAGTTAAAATGAAACTTCACCTTCCCCTCAACTTAAAATAAGATTTGCAACATTTGCGACGTGAAGTCCAGCTTTATTTTATGAAAGGGGCAAAAGCCCTGGAGAATAACTGTGGTAACTTCTCTGAACATTCACTATGATACCATTTTATTGGAAATTAACTGGCAACCTTAAGCTGTATGTGGAATCTCAATGATTTAGCTAATTAATGAACTTATTTTATTGAAAATGAGGTTTGTCTGCCCATTACATCTATGCCAATACTAAGAAAGGACAATCTACAAACTAATTTCCTTTTCCTTTACTTTTTCCCTTTTTGAAAGTTCATACACTCGTAGAAGACATTACAGATAACGTTTCCATGCAACTATATAGAACGTACATAGCAGAATATCAGTGCACAACAGTGTTCATGATTACATGAGCTCCTCTTCTTGAACTGACCTGGTTAGCATATCCTCTATTTCTTTCTCCATTGAATGTTTATCTGGCTCAATTCCATTATGCATTTATTTCAAATCCTTCTTTTGGAAGCTGAACTCTTTTGCAACTTCTTTAAAACAACTATCTTGGCCAGTGGCAGTGCTCTTGTCTTTTGAACTGGGTAGCTGTGGTTTCCAGTTCCACTTTGGAGACTGTAGCAGAAATTACCTTCCAGATGAATTTCCAGCACAATATTAAGAAAATGCTGCACTGTTGGACTCTTTCAGAATGGCCTCAACTTTCACTGGTGGATGTAAAAGATCTCTTGGGGCTATATTGAGGAAGTTTGGTGGTGTTATGCCTGATTTCCTGGTCCATGCTTATGCTCAAACAAAATGATTTAAATCCTAAATTTCAAGTGTTTCCACATCACTGTTTGTAACTGCTTGCTCTATGCTGTACTTCCACTTCATTCACTGTGAAGAGCTTTTGGAGATTTAATGTCATTAAAGGTGCAATGTAAATGCAAGTCATTTTTCCTGGTTATAATTTTTACAGACTTGTGTGTGTGTGTGTGTGTGTGTGTGTTCTAAGATCACCTACAACCCACTTCACAGTCCATTCTATTACAAACAAGAGGAAATCACCAAATGCTGGAAATCCAAGCAACACACCCAGTATGCTGGAGGCTGACTGTCGACTGTGCTCTTTTCCATGGGCACTGCCTGGCCTGCTGAGTTCCCCCAGCATTTTGTGTGTGTTTCACAGTCAATTCTATTTTTTTTTTGCATCTGATGTTCTTCCTTTTATAATCATTCATAGGGATCGGACACTAGATTAATAAGAGTGAAGTGACTGAAATGGCATGCAGTCGTATCTCTGGACATCACAGAGCTATATATACCAGCAGTGTCCTGTTCTTCACTATTTAGCACGAAGAGGGTTGCCACAACTGGCAGTCCATGGCATCTTGCCTGGAGAAGATGCGTGGCAGAAGGTAGATGAGGTCAGCATATCTCTCCACAACACCCAGAGAACCTGGCTGCAATGGCAGGCCAGGCCAACGATAGCAGGCCTGGTGGGAGGTGGCAAGATCATGCAACCCAGCTGATTTCCATAAGGAACGTGCAGGGCATTGGGTGTGTCCTCAGAAACTGCCTTCTCCTTCACAGCTGGTAATAGCAAGCGAAGATCCAGAGCAAGTCTGATCGTATAGACTAGGTGACCATTTGTATCATCCTATACATTCCATATATTATGTTCATATACATTTACATATATTTGGAATTTTTTGTGGTGTTCACACAATATGCAACAAAAATGACAATATTCAACTATCGTACAGGTACAGATAGATGGGGTGGGGCAGCTAGAATGGTTGATCAGCTTAACTTGCCTGAAGGAAGAAATTTTAAAGATGGTGCGAAGTTTTTGTTTTAATAGCACTGTACAGCTTTCCAGAAGGGAACTCTTGGAAATGCTGTTTTCAGGGTGAATAATGTTTTGCAAAGACCCTGCAATCCAGTTGTAGCTGCATTGATTACGCATTTCTTTTTAAATTGCCATTGCCTTCAATGGGCCTACTCTGCCTTTGGTCAGCTGAGAACAAGGCCCTCTGAAGACCCCAGACCTGGTACAGAACTCATGGCCTCGTGGACAGCAATGATTCCCTAATATATGCTTCTGAGACCTTCATTATCTACAGCTGGTATCTTATAAGGATGGAAAGTTGAGTCCAAACTGATAAATGAATCAATGACATTTGTTATTTTCCAGGACAAAACCCCCAGCATTTAAGCCCAAGCTGGCTAAATTAAGGATCAGCTGCCGAGATCCTTCATCAGGACTGGACTCTCCATCAAGGCATCTTTTATTTTCCGGTCCTGATGAGGGATCTCGGCCCAAAACGTTGACTGTTTACTCTACGGTGGGAAACTTTGTCACGTGGTGCGAGCAGAATCATCTGCAGCTTAATGTGAAAAAGACTAAGGAGCTGGTGGTGGACCTGAGGAGTGCTAAGACACCGGTGACCCCTGTTTCTATCCAAGGGGTCAGTGTGGACATGGTGGAGGATTACAGATACCTGGGGATACGAATTGACAATAAACTGGACTAGTCAAAGAACACTGAGGCTGTCTACAAGAAAGGTCAGAGCCGTCTCTACTTCCTGAGGAGACTGAGGTCCTTTAACATTTGCCGGACGATGCTGAGGATGTTCTATGAGTCTGTGGTGGCCAGTGCTATCATGTTTGCTGTTGTGTGCTGGGGCAGCAGGCTGAGGGTAGCAGACACCAACAGAATCAACAAACTCATTCGTAAGGCCAGTGATGTTGTGGGGGTGGAACTGGACTCTCTGACAGTGGTGTCTGAAAAGAGGATGCTGTCCAAGTTGCATGCCATCTTGGACAATGTCTCCCATCCACTCCATGATGTACTGGTTAGGCAGAGGAGTACGTTCAACCAGAGACTCATTCCACCGAGATGCAACACTGAGCGTCATAGGAAGTAATTCCTGCCTGTGACGATCAAACTTTACAACTCCTCCCTCGGAGTGTCAGACACCCTGAGCCAATAGGCTGGTCCTGGACTTATTTCCACTTGGAATAACTTACTTATTATTATTTAATTATTTATGGTTTTATATTGCTATATTTCTACACTATTCTTGGTTGGTGCGACTGTAACAAAACCCAGTTTCCCTCGGGATCAATAAAGAATGTCTGTCTGTCTTTTCCATAGATGCTCCCTGGCCTGCTGAGTTCCATCAGCATTTTGCAGTCTTCATTGAACTAGAGTGGGTCTCTGGTTCAGTCGTAGAAGAAGTATGATGGAAGCAGACATCTGTCCCGTCAGTAGTGGATCAGCATTAGGAAATTAGGGAATGAGACACTTACTATTGATGATCCAGTCGAGCAGTATCTGCATGTGAAAAATAGGGTTCATGCTTCAGGGTGATGATGCTTCAGCAGAAGTGAGAAGAGATAGGAATTTTTAAGTTGCAAGGAAAAGCAGGGAGATCAAAAGGCTGGCAACCAGGCTTTATTGAATAACACAAGGTTTGGTGGTGTCTGTTGAGTAGTTCCAGCATCTTCAATATCATTTCAGCTTTCCCACACCTTCAGTTTTTTAACCTATAAGGAGTTTTGGCTGAATCAAAGGCGGAGATGAATTGGCATACAGGAGGGAGATCGAAAATCTCATTGAATGGTGCCTCAGCAACAACCTCACTCAACATCAGCAAAATCAAAGAGCTGACTACTGAATAAGGAGGAGGAAGTGGAATTCCACAAACCAGTCATCATTAGGGGATAGGAACAGGAGAGGATCAGTAACTTTAAATTCCCAGGCATTATCATATCGGAGAATCAGTCCTGGGACCTCACAAAGGTGACATCACAAAGAAGCACAATGGCACCTCCATTTTCTTTGAAGTTTGTATAGATTTGGCAACCTTCTATAGGTGCACAGTGGAGAATATCCTGTCTGGTTGCATCATGGACTGGTATAGAAACACCAATGTCCAGGAATGGAACGTCTACAGAGAGTGGTGACTACAGTCCAGTCCTTTTGGTGTTTCCCTGTGCATTGTTGTAGAGTCATAGAGAGATGTGCATGGAGACAGGCCTTTCTGCACAATGAATTTTTTAAATTATCCCCATATTCCTCAATCTACCACCAAACTAGGGCAATTAACAGTGACCAATTACCCTACCAACCTGTACGTCTTGGATTGCTGAAGGCAACTGGAGCACTCAGTGAAAACCTGTGTGGTCATAGAGAGAACATGCAAACTCCACACAAACAGCACCCAGATATCAGTGTTGAACCAGGGTCTCCGGCACAATGAGTGCCCATGTGCTGCCCATACTCTTTACTGATGGATGTCTGTATACTTCCTGCCCCCCTGGCCCCAACCCCCTTCAGTGTTTTCAATGGAAACACCTTTCCTGCCTCTGTCTTGCCTATTCCTTTCATAATTTCACATGTTTCTATAAAGTCCCCTCTCATTCTTCTAAACTCCAGTGAGTATAGTCCCAGGTAACTCGATCTCTCCTCGTCGGCCAACCTTAAGTTTCCAGTGTGAAGTTCTGCCATTGCTGTTATTACTGAGGCTCCCATTGAATTAATCACTCGACAATTAAACACTGCAACAACACTATAAGCATACTTGATGTACTTTGGGAATTGTTTGACAGATCTACACACTGTCCTAAAGCTGTCATGTAAGGTCCCCCGTGTCAGTAGGAACACTTTGAGGACCGTGATCCAAAGTGCCCACTCCAATTTTATGATTGTCACAATTTCACCTGCAAATGATTGCTAGTGTGATTTATTCTGGATTAAATTGATTTTGTATTGCATGGTGCAGACAAAAAGCATAGCAATGCTTTCTTTTTAATTTCTGGGCAAGTGACCTTAAATGTTCTCCTGGGTAATAAACTAAATTGTCACTATCCTTCAGCAAAACTGGATGTATAAATAGGCTCTGATTTATTATTCTATTTAGTTTGTAAACAAAATGCAAGCCTCTTGTGGGCCAACTGTTCCAACAGAACCAAAGTGAATACAGACAATATTAGAAACACTCAGCAGTTCAGGAGCATCACTGGAGAGCGAAACAGACTCCAGGCTGATGACCTTTCAACTAAGCTCTATTTTAAAAAGGGGCTTTTATGCCTCAAATGATTTGATACAGAGTCAACAGGATGGAAGCAATTAGGTATTTGATGAACCTGGATAATAAATTTCAGAAGCTGTCTTCCAGAACAGTGATGTAAGTCCTGTGGATAGATGTATGCTGGGGATTCATGACAAAATTCTGAACACTGCCCTTTGATGTAATTAAATGAACAATAAGGGTCTGTACCCATTTCATAGTAAAATATGTTTATATTTTCAGAAACCTATATCCAAAGTAGAGTTAAATTTTAAGAAATAGGATTGAAAATGTTAATACCACAATTTTTGGACACCATAAAGTTGCACATGCTAAATGTCACTATCTGTTTATTTACTATCAGCTTGCCTTCTATATCCCTAAATCCATGCAGTCCTTATCTACAGCCTTCATGAGATTTGCAAGCTGGACAGCTTCAGATAAGCCAATGCTCAACTAATGCTTGGCCTAGAAAATAGATCAATGCAGCAGAAAAAAAAACCTTCCACATCTCCACCCCTCTCCCAACCAAACCCTCAGCCTCCACATTCACTCCTCTACTTTCAACGGGCCCACTGTCTTGTCCAACTCATTGTTCTCACTTCTTTCAGGATATTGAATCAATCTGGACTACTATTCCTTAATACTGATTTCTTTCCCCCTTCTAGGCAGCTTCTCATTTAAGTATAAAATGAAGAAAGGCTGTAGTGCCAACACTAATACATCCCTTTTCAATGGGCTTCATGCATTCTATAAATGGTTTGAACAACAGGGGATTAGAACACCACCCTCTATACTGACAGCCTCCAATACTCGTGAATTCACAGTTACCATTGTGGATACAAGATCAGTGTTCTGGAGAGTGAACTTTTGGAAAACGTCTGGCCTGGATGGTGTCCCTTGTTGTGTCCTTAGATCCTGCACCAATCGGCTGGCAAAGGTATTTGCAGGCATTTTTAACCGCTCCCTGCTTCAATCTGAAGTTCTCACCCACTTTAAGAAGACCACTATCATCCTGGTACCTAATAAAAACAAGGTAATGTTTTAATAATTACGAACTGGTGGCTTTTCACCTTCATGAAGAGTTTGAGAGCTGGTCACGGCACACATCATCTCCAGCCTCCCAGGCAACAGTAATCCACTGCAATTCACTTACCATTGAACATAGATCCATGGCTGACATCATCTCCCTGGCCCTACATTCACCTTGGAGCATGTGGGCAGTAAAGATACCTACATGAGACTATTGTTTATTGACTTGAGTTATGCCTTCAATACTATAATTCCGAGATAACTCATTTCTAAACTCCAGGACATGGAACTGAACAGCTCCCTTTACAAAGGAACTTTGGTTTCCTGACCAGCGGACCTCAATCGATAAGGACAGGCAGTGACATCTCTGCCAATGCTAGCCTCAACACTGATCTCCAGAAAGCAGCATCCTCAGTGTTCTACTCTACATCCTTCACAGTCATGATTACATGATTGGATTCTGCTCCAACCCTATCTACTCCACCTTGCAAACTCCACAAGTTTGCAGATGGCACCACCCCTTAGTGCGCTGTATCTCAAAGAATGATGAGCCGAGCTTCAGGAAGGAGAAAGAAAGCCCAGAGACAGGTGTCAAGGCAACAACCTTTCCCCGAATCTCAGCACAACAAAAGAGCTTGTCACTGACTTCAAGAAAGGGGTTGGTGAACGTGCTCCTGTTTATATCCATAGTGCTGAGATTGGGAGATCGGGAGGGTTGAGAGCTTCAAGATTCATCACTAATAGCCAGTTATGGTCCAACTATACAGATACCATAGCTAAGCAAAGCAATGCCTCTATTTCTTCAGGAGGCGATGAAATCTGATGTATCCCATTTGACCCTCACTATTTTTATTGATGCACCATACGAAGTATCCTGTCATTATGCCTAAAGCAGCTGACATATTCAAAGACCACACCCATCCTGGATACTTTCTCTTCTCTTCCCTCCCATTGAAAGCACAAACCACCAGGCTCAATTTTATTAGACTATTGAATAGTTCCCTAGTACAATAAGATGGACTCTTGACCTCACAATCTACCTTGTTATGACATCATGTCTTATTGTCAACCTGCACTGCACCTTTTCTGCAACTGTAACACTGCCCGGTTTTTGTTTTTTTCTTCTTGTTTTACTTCAATACACTGTTGTAGTGGATTAATCAATATAAAAGAGAGCTTTTCCACTATACTAAAGTCCATGTGACAATGATAAACTAATTTGCCAATACATACAAGTGCAGCAGTTTCACAATCTGCCTGTTCTCTACCTCCCTTCTTCTACCTGCACCAATAATCCTATCAGTTAGTTACTGATTTACTCATGCTTCCAGTTCAGCATGTTGTGTTCTCAACTCACATAGGAGTTCAACGAGTAGCACCTCATCTGTTGACAGGGTGCATCACAGCCCTACCAACTGAACACAAGCTATTTTAGATTCTAGCCAATGCTTGTACATTTTAGGAGAGCAGCAGCTTCAGTTGCCATCTAATAACCTCTGTATGTCATCTCTTATATATTTTATACCCAGAACAAATTCCTTTTACTGTGCACCTTCATCACTTTTGTCATTTAATCATTCCCACTTTCTAGACCTTTCTGAGAAATTATTTTTCTTCCTTCAGCTCTATTTCCCAACCTGTGTGTTTGTTGAAAACTTTTCCCACTGTACCATTTTCCATTTCTCTTGAGTGGGGACAGATCAGAGATATTAACTCTAATTCTTTTTCCACAGATGCTTCTTGGTCTGCTCTTAATTGTTCTCCTTTTATATTTAATATTTTAATTTGTGGATTTGCACCTTCATGTGTCTATCCTCTTGTTACTCCCAATACCCACTCCAACCTCGAATGTATGATTGACCTCTCCATATTCCTCCTTTTGGAAGCTCTCCCAACTTCCTTCCCCTCTGAGGGAAATCTTTTCTTAATACCCTTGTCGTATAACTCCACCATTGACGGTCCCAAACCTGCCCGTGAAAGGAGGAGAGTTGGGCATTGGATAACAATCACAACCTCTAAAAACCCAGACCTACGGGATCTCCAGAGACCCCATCCCTGGGAGAGGAAGGACCTTCACTTCGAGGACTTATGAAGTCATGTCATGAAAGCGAAATCTACAGGATCGATCACCCACTGGCTCAAGACAGAGGACTCTGGTGAGCTGCTGTGGGCAGCCTATGCCCCAGATGGAGAGATAGGTTTAAGAAGAAGAAAAAGCCTGGTCTTGTGCTTTTCATTGCGGCTGTTTACCTCTGCCTGACGAATGCAAGCTGCTTCATGTACTAGGCTGTACTGCAAGATGACAACATTCTGGCTCATCAGTTCTTGGCTGAGTCGTCACCACAGGGAATGGAGTGCAGCTGGTGCCTTGAAAGGGAGGGATCCAGCTGAAGAGACCAGACAGGGTTCTTAACCCAATCTGCTTGCTTCTCTCCTGCGAGCCTGCCCTGTTTCCCTTCCTGCTCCACTATCTCTGAGCATCTGTTCTTCGGCTTGGCCAGCTGCACAGTGCTACTTTCAGAAGTGTTCTCTTGCTGGTCAGAGAAAACAGGTTGCTTCTGAGAAAATAAACTCCCTAATATTTTGAAGTACAAATGTAAAAGATGCACGATGAAGATAAGGGGATAAAACCGAGGATATAAAAGCAGATTTAGGCCATTTGGCCCATCAAATCTGCTC
The DNA here is from genome assembly GCF_048418815.1 of Hemitrygon akajei. Taxonomy (NCBI): domain Eukaryota; kingdom Metazoa; phylum Chordata; class Chondrichthyes; order Myliobatiformes; family Dasyatidae; genus Hemitrygon; species Hemitrygon akajei. The sequence continues at coordinate 20,396,159 of NC_133125.1, read as the reverse complement.
CCCATTCGATCATTTTCCCTCTCAACTCCATTCTCCTGTCTTCTCCCCATTACCTATGACATCCTTACTAACCAAAAAGCTATTAACCTCTGCTTTAAATATACCCAATGACTTGGCCTCCACACCATCTGTAACAACAAATTCCACAGATTGATCACCCTCAGGCTAAAGAAATCCTTCCTCTTCTCTGTTCTAAAGAGGTATTCTTCTGTTCTGAGGCTGCACCCTCTGGTCCTAGACTCTCCCACTATTGGAAATGTCCTCTCCACTTCCACTCTCTCCTGGCCTCCTAGTATTAGATGAGTTTCAATGAGATCCTCCTAATAAGACGATAATGGACTTAATCACATATTTTGTTACAAAGTTCTTTCATTTGGTATATGGATAGTCTTTTATTTACAGTGTTCAATAATATAAAGAAATGCAAAAGTCCGGTCCACTATGGCCAATCAATTATTTTATCAGTCATTCATGCTCACAGTTTTCAACATTATTATTCCATTCCAGATCTCCAAGTTATTTCATTAAACTTAAGCCATATATAATAACTAGATATTGAACTGAGGCCCAGATCTTCACCAATAATGATCCCTTTTTCCAACATCAGGTAGACACATCACTTTTGGTTTATTTACAAGTGTTATTTAGGCTATCCCTAAATACCTGTGAAGACAGGTTGAATGATTGGGGTGTGTCCTGCTACATTCTCGGCATTGGTTGAGCTGTTTGTAGAGGTCCATTTCCATAAGTATATCCACTGTTTATGACATCCCTACTTATTTAACATTACAGGTGACTCAAGTCCCCCTCTCTTTCTTTTGCCCATTATCTTTAATCTGTGTTAGATTTTCCAGCGATAGAATCTGTTTCTCTTCTTTAACCGTGCCTCAGACATTTTCTCTTTCCATTTCCATCTTGTTCGTCTGCTTAAAGAAAATCAGAGATAACAATTTTTATTAATCACCTCTGTATCTTTTCCAAGGCTTTGATCGTGTTCCTAAATTATGGTATATAAAACTGAATACAATATTTCAGTTGAGCATTAGAAAGTTAATTCTGGCTTAGCATAAACTAATTGTTTCTGTTTTCATAAAGTTTGGGATCCAACAAGATATTATTGCTGACATTCCAACCTATTCTGCCACTTTGTACTGGAGTGTGGAGGTAAGGTTTGCTGTTCATTGACCACCATTGTGAAAGAGGAAGAATTTTAACTTCTGCTGATACTTGAACCGTTGAAGTTAACAATGTAACTTCAGTCCAGTCAATCTCACTGAAGGAAGATGTCGACATCCTGAACGAAACTGGTCATCATGTACACTCAGTGACCAATTTATTTGGTCCTTCCTGTACCTAATAAAGTGGCCACTAAGTGCATCTTCATGGTCCCCTGCTGCTGTAGCCAATTTACTTCAAGGTTTGGCGTGTTGTGGGTTCAGAAATGCTCTACTGCACACCACAGTTGTAATAGATGGTTATTTCAATTACTGTTACCTTCATGTCATTAACAAGGCATTTTCTCCCACAGACTTCCTGCTCACTGGATGTTTATTTTGTTTTTTAAAACTCCAGAGACTATTGTACATGAAAAACCCAGGAGATCAATAGTTTTTGAGGTACTCAAATCACTGTGTCTGGCACCAACAATCATTCCACAGTCAAAGTCACTTAAATCACATTTTTTCCCCATTCTGATGTTTGGTCTGAATGACAACTGAACCTCTTGACCATGTCTGCATGCTTTTGTGCACTGAGTTGCTGCCACATGATTGGATGATTAGATACTTGAATTAACGGGCGTGTGTACATATAACCCTAATGAAATTGCAACTGAGTGTAAACGAAGGAAGAATTTCAGAAGGGTGAAATACAGTACTGATCAAAAGTCTTAGGCACTTGTAAAAAACCAGTTCTGTAGAGCGAAGATGCTTTCTAAATATAAAAAAAACTATAATGCGTAACAAACAGTAAACAACTAAATTAAATCAATATCTGGTGTGACCACTCTTTGCCTTTAAAACTGCGTCAATTTTATTAGGTACACTGTCCTGCAGTTTTATCAGAAAATCGGCTGTTAGGTTGTTTCAAGCATCTTGGCGAACTTGGCACAGTTCTTCTGCAGACTTTGGCAATCTCACTTGCTTCTGTTTGTCCGGCTAATCCCAGACCGCCTCAACGATGTTATGATCATGTTATGTGGAGGCCATACCATCTGAAACCATTAAAAAAAACCATGGTGCCCATGACTTTTGCACAGTTTTATATAGTTACTAGAATCAGAATGAAAAACACATTAAAACAGGTTAATCAGAATGGGTGTGAAACTGGGGCAAAGGTGGAAGAACGAGAAATGTGCCAATTGGGACCAGTTGACATTTGAAGATTTGGGCCCATTAGCAGTGAAGTGCCTTTTAAAAATGTTTGGTTGGGAGTGGTTAGGGAAAGTGGGAATTTGTACAGTGCTGTTTCTGAGGAAGTCGAGAAAAATTTGCAATTAATTGAGCCAAAGTTGAAGGCTGGGAACTTGTCTGCTGAAGATTGGAACACAAGCAGAATCTGGTTCTATTAGAACACTTGAAGACAGATGTTTTATAATGATGGGAAGGGTGGAGATAAAAATTCTTCATTTTATGGCTCTTGTATCAAGGCGGTGTATCTGAGAAAATTCCTCGATTGTTCTGGGACTTATGATCTTGTGTGGCCTCAATACAATTCCTGCCAGCAGAGAGGCCAAAGCGTTTAGGAAGCAAATATAATAGCTTGACAATGAGACATTACAATGCAATGAAAACATCTTGGCTTCCACTGGCAGTTTAACTTGCTTCATAATGAGTCTAGGATCGGGTCAATAGCTTTATGGATTACACTGTTTTCTGAAGCTAGATTGGGTGTGTATCGTCAAAGTATGAGTGCAGGTGCAGATGGTACAACCTAACTGTAATGAAGACTGATGTTTTGATCTTCATTTATGGCTGTATCTAGAGTCTGATCTGCTTGACCTCCACCAGTAGAGAGCAGTGTTTGAAATTCCTGCTAGGTGGAGAATTATAGAGTTTATCCTGGAACTAAAAGAAGAGTGGGGAGCGGAAGAGTGAGAGGTTTGTCAAGACAGGGGTCTTCAGTGGAGTAATGCTAGTGGGGTGGACTTTCTGGAGACGTGGAATGATGGGGAAATTTAGCAAGATAGAATACTGGGAAATAAGAAAATGTCAAAGCTAGGCAAAACAATTACCCAGTGAATTGTGTTTCTCCACACACATACATATCATACATGTGGTCTACAGTGCCATCTGATATATGGTTTGCGTTCTTAGCTGGATTCAAATATGTTCCAGAATGTTCTGCTTGGAGAGAAAAATCTGCGTGTTAGGCTTGGCAGGAAAGTTAATTTGACATAACTGTCTCTTGGATAGAAATTGATTAGTTCCCATTAAATAAGCTTTGAAATGATTACAATGTATGAATAATCTTAAAATTTATAGTCTTTAAAATGAAATCTAATCAACTAATTGGTTTTGAACACCAGCCTTATGCAGAACATTATCTATCTATCAAAGTTAAGAACTGATGCTAATTAAAATCAAAAATAGCATGTCAACATCCTGAAAACATTAATGACAATTGGTTAAAATTACATCTTTCTATTTTATGCATATTTGTTGACTTATCTGCTTTTAATTTGCATCCTGAGCAAAAATGTCACTGGGATGAACTGTTTGTTAAAGTTCAGTGATGGGAAGTGCATGTTACTGGTGTGATCTGATCTATGGCCTTTAACCTGATATCGTTGCCTCGGTGACAGAAAGATGAGTAGCTTTATTTCCTCACATGAATGATGCCGCAGCAGAAGCAATGGAAGAGCTCCACAAAAAATAAAACTTAGTTTTATTTCTTAATGGGGGGGGGGGGGGATAAAGGTTGCAACATTTCCTTCACGAACAAGCTATGAGATACTCAGCAAGCTGGGTAGCACTATTAAGGGGAATAAACAGTCGACAATTCTGACTGATTCTCTTCAGGAATGGAAAGGAAGCAGGCAGAAGCCACAATAAGAAAGTGGGGTGGAGGGGAAGGAGTACAGTCGGCCCTCCTTATCCGCGGGTTCTGCATGCACAGATTCAACCAGCCGCAGATTGGGAAAACCCGGAGGTCCACTCTCCAGCACGTTGTTTCAGCATGTACAGACTTTTTTATCTTGTCATTATTCCCTAAACAATACAGTATAACAATTATTTACATAGCATTTACATTGTATTATGTATTATAAGTAATCTAGAGATGATTTAACATATACGGGAAGATGTGCGTAGGTTACTGCAGATCGGGATTGGAAAAAAAACAGAAGTTCTCTAAGTTGGAACAGGTACATCTGGTATTATTTAGCATCAGTTAGTCAAATGTTTGTCTTAGTATATAGTATATATTTTACCTTTCTATGCATATAAAACACTTAAGAATTGCATATATTTCAATAATGAAACCACTGCGTTGCTTAGTAATAACTGTAGTTTTCATCGGGGCAGGGCCTTCACATGCTCCATTATTCTCATTTTATCCCAACTGCAGCCTAACGCTTTTCCAATGACCGATGGTGTTTCACCTCTTTCCGCTGGCTTTATTATTTCCACTTTATTTTCAATCGTGATCGTTTTCCATCAACAGAACAGAAACACTGCGGGCGGTGGGTCCTGAGCTCCACCGGGTCCTAAAGTCCACTGCACTGAGACAGGTTAAATAAGCTCCAGAGCTCTGCCGGGTCCTAAAGTCCACCGACTTGAGCATCCGTGTTTTTTGGTATCCGTGGGGGGTCCCGGAACCAATCCCCCATGGATAAGGAGGGCTGACTGTACAAGCTGGCAGGTGATTGGTGAGACCAGGTGAGGGGGGAGGTGGGTGGATGGGAGAGGGAAGACGAAGTGAGGTGGTGGAAGACTCCAACCTGTTGTTCGGAACATTGATTTCTAACCCCTCCCCTTTCCCCTTTTTATCCATTCCCCATTCTGGTTCCCCTCTCACCCCTTCTATAACTCTTCACCTGCCCATCAGCTCTCTCTGGTGCCCCTCCTCCTTCCCTTTCTTCTATCTTCTCCTGTCAGATTCCTCTTTCTTCCTATTTATCACTCCTAGACCAACAAAGGTTGACGATTAGTGCAAATCCAAAGATAAACAAGTAATAATAATAATTATATAACACTGAGAACACGAGTTGTAGAGTTCTTGAAAGTGAGTCTATATGTTGTGGATTCAGTGTTGTGGTGAGTCAAGATGTCCATGCTGGTTCAGCGGTCTGATGGTTGACGGGTAATAACTGTTGCTAAATCTGGTTGTACGTGATCTAAGGCTCCTGTACCTCCTTTCCCAATGGCAGCAGCAAGAGGAGAGTGCGGCTTGGATGGTGGTGGTCCTTGGTTATGGATGCTGCTTTCTTGTAGTATTGTCCTTGCTGGTGTGCTCAGTGGTGGGGAGATCTTTACCTGTGATGGAATGGGCTGTACTGACTATTTTGTTTGTAGGCTTTTCCATTCTTGGGCACTGGTGTTTCCACACTTGGCCAAGATGAAATCAGTCAGTGCATCTATAGAAGTTTGTCAAAGTTTTTCATGAAATGTCAAATATGTACAAACTTCTCAGAAAGTAGAGGTGCTGCTGTGCCTTCTTTGAAATTGTACTTTTGTGGTGGTCCCAGGGCAGATTCTGTGTATGATAATGCCAAGAATTTAAAGTTACTGACTCTGTCCACCCCCAATCCCTAATGACGACTGTCTCGTGGACCTCAGTTTCTTTTTCTGTAGTCAATAATCAGCTTTTTGACTTTCCTAATGTTGAGTGAGAGGTTGTTGTTGTGGCTCTATTCAACCAGATTTTCACCCTCTCTCCTATATGCTGATTTGTCACCACCTTTGATTCGGCCTACATCAGTACTTATTGTAGAAGCTGAATTACTTTAGAAGTTGTCAGAGCCCCTACACAAGGTCTGTCATTTATCACTGTTCTGTGTGTAAATCTGGGCACTTGTTCTTGCTGAGCAACAAGATGTTGATGGCTCTGCAAAGCTCTTGGATACCTCCAGCACAGCAATTGTGTTCACACTGCCTACAGAGCCAAATATTTCTAGATCCCTGTTCATTAGCTTTCAGCAGCAGACTCGGCTTTTGAGGTGAACAACCATGGTTGACTAGATAGATAGATAGATACTTCAGTGATCCCAAAGGAAATCAGAGTGTCACAGTAACATTTCAAGTTCACAGATATGCAAATATTAGAAGTGAAGTAAGAAAGAATAAATAGTCTAAAACAGTCAGTTTTACCTCAAACACTCTAACATGAGGGGGTTATCACTTCCCCGGCTATAGGTTGACTCATTATAATAGCTGAGGGTAAGGATGACCTCATATAGCGCTCTTTGGAGCAGCACAGATGTCTTAGTCTATTACTAAAAGTGCTTCTCTGTTCAGCCAAGGTGGCATGCAGAGGGTGAGAAACATTATCCAGAATTGCCAGGATTTTCCGTAGGGTCCTTTGTTCTACCACAGCCTCCAGTGTGTCCAGTTTGACTCCTGTAGCAGAGCCAGCCTTTCTAATCAGTTTATTGAGCCAGTTGGCATCACCTGTGTTGATGCCACTGCCCCAGAACACCACCACATAGAAAATTGTACTGGCAACAACAAACTGGTAGAGCATATGAAGGAGAGGCCTATATACTCCAAAGGGCTTCCGTCTCTTCAGGAAGAAGAGGTGACTCTGGCCCTTCTTGTACACAGCCTTTGTGTTGGTGCTCCACTCAAGTCTGTCATCCAGGTGCATCCCCAGGTACTTGTAAGTCCTCACCACATCCATGTCCTTATCATCAATAGTAACAGGGAGCAGTGCAGGCTTAATCTTCCTAAAGTCCATTTCCATCTCCTTTGTCTTACTGATGTTGAGCTGCATATGATTCAGCTTGCATCATTTGACAAAGTCATCCCATGTATTTATCCTCCCATCTTCTCTATATACACCTCCTGAGTCATCAGAGAATTTCTGCAGATGACATGACAGTGTTGTATCTAAAGTCTGAGGTACACAGGGTAAACAGGAAGGGAGCCAATACAGTCCCCTGTGGGGCCCCAGCACTGCTTATAGCCATGTCTGACACACAGCTCTGAAGCCAGTCAAACTGTGGTCTGCCAGTCAGGTAGCCCATTGTCCAGGATACAATGGATGTGCCAACCTACATTGAACAGAGCTTTTCCCCCAGCGATGAGGGCTGTATGCTATTGAAGACACTTAAGAAATTTAAAAAACCTGATCGTCACAGTGCTGCCTTGTTTACCCAAATGGGAGTCAGCTCTGTTCAGCAGGGAGATGACAGCATCGTCAACTCCACTGTGCTCCCGGTAGGCAAACTGCCGGGATCGAGGGCTGATCTGACCAGGGGTCGGAGGTGAGCCAGGACCAGCCTTTCTAGGATCTTCAAGGTGTGTGAGGTCAGGGCCACTGGACAGTGGCAATTCAAGACTTTCTCTTGGCCCTTCTCGGGTACTGGGACCACACGTGATGTTTTCCACACAGTCGGGACCCTTTCCAGGCTGAGAATCAGATTGAAAGTATGCTAGAGAACTCCACACGGCTGCTCGGCACACTCCTTCAGGACCCTGGGGTTCACACCATCCTGTCCCAATGCTTTGCCGTGTCTGAGTTTCCCCAGAGCCCTTCCCGCCTGCTCAGTAGTGAAGGTGAGTCCATGATGACTGGGGATTCAGTGGAAAGCAGAGGCTGGGGGAGGTGAAGACGATAGCAGTTGGTATCTGGAGGTGTGGATGGTAGGTGCAGGGCAAGGAGGGGATGTAACTTTTATTGTTCATCCACGTGTTGAACTGGAAGGGAGAGGAGGGAGGAGGGGAGTCTTTGGTACTGAGGCACTGGTGTGCTGAGGGGTGTGTGAACAGATCAAACCCATTGAAGTGTTAGTTGAACTCGTTAGCCCATTCACGGCTGCATTCTGAGGCTCTACAGCTAAGCTGATTGAAGCCAGTGATGTTCTCCTGCCTCTCCTGTATTCCTCTTTAGCCACCTTGATCTTCTTCCTTTTGCTCCTCTGCACATGATTCAATCCCTCTCTGCCTCCTGATCTAAAGACTCTCTTTTTGTAGTTGAGAAGAGCCTTTAGATCACTGGTGACTCATAGTCTGTTGTTATGGAAGCAGTGAACAGTTCTTGATGGTATTACAGTGTCCACACAGAAGTTGATGCAATCAGTACTGTCCGTTAATAGTGCAGATATTGTACCAGATATGAGATGTGGGTACAAGAGGACTGAAATTGAACTGAGAACAAATATTCAGATCATTTTGCTGGTAGGCTTTTGCTGAAGTATATCATGATGATTTTCTTATTAGTACAATTTGTTTTTTTACTTATTTCTTCTCAAATCAATTTTATTTTTATTAATTTAACCCACATACAATATAAACTCAGCTAGCAATTTAATTAAGGCATGAACAATATATTTTTCTCCAGTAATTATAGGCAATAATTGCTGCTCTGTCTCTGCTTCTGTCAGAGATGAAACTTTTAATTATACCCACAGATTAGATCAGATATGAAGTATCCTATATAGGTAAAATTAATTATAAATGTCCCTCTATTCCTTTTCCTTGACACCAGCATTATCACATTCATATTGTGCAGATTCATGTTAACCATCAGTTTTTCAAACATGTACTATTGAAGAAGGTTTTGCTTTTACATGCTTTTTTATATAAATTTATTGACACAGATTGGATTGGATCGGAAAATCTGTCCATTATTAATTAAGAAAAAATCCAAAGAGACTGTGCATCTTAATCTTAAAATTTCAGTTCAACCATCAGTAGCTTTCACATTATTGGATTCTTCTTGTAATCAAAGTTCTTTAAGTCCAAATTCCAATCTGAATTTTGTTGGAGAACTTGGATAACGTATCTCATCTTCGACAGGAATGGAACTAGCCTTCAGAGTGAATGGAGCATCAGAGTTTCACATTGAAAATGTGTATGTGTACTGCTGAGGTCCTCCAGCATTTTGTGTGTGCTACTCTGGATTTCCAGCATCTGCAGAATCTCTTGTGCCTACAGATTCAGAGCCGTAGTATGCAAATAATGCACGCACTTACAAACACTTAGAAGCTGAGTTCCTAGGCATCGTCAATGCTTTCATAGATTGAACCAGTATTTACAGGTCTCAGTGGTGGGGAAGATGTTTGAAATGATAACTAAGGTGAAAGTTAACAGTCGCTTGAATGTTTGAATTGATTAAACACTGGCAACATGGACTTATTAAAGACAAATAATTTCTTACCAATTGTTATATATTTTTTTGAAAAAAATAAGGAAGTGGGCGATACAAGTGGTGTGGTATACATAAATTTTAAAAAAAGGCATTTGATAATATGCCACAGAAAATCTTGACGTCAAGAATGGAGTCCGTGGAATTAATAAAAGCTGTAGCAAATTGACTAAATAACAGGAAACAGAGCATTAAGTTTTTTTTTGGATTGAAGAGAATTGGTACTAAGCCAATTGCCTTTTCTTGAAATATGTTAATGATTTGGGATTGCGTTGTTAGGGCACAATTTCCAAATTTGCGGATGATACAAAACCCAGACCCTGGAATTACAATGAACTATGAGAAGGTTGGCAGCAGACGTTTAGAAGGGATGGCGAGATGATGGAATGAACAGGTTTGTGGCAGGCAAAGTGTAATGCAGAAAAATATTTTGGCAAGTGGGAGGAACAATCAAAAGGAGCATTGTTATAGGAGGACTAGAACGAAGAGATCTAGGGGTAAATATGCATTGACTGTTGAAACAACAATGAACAAGCTTCTATAGATGTGCAGTGGAGAGTACAGTATATTGACTAGCTACATATGGAAACACCAATGTCTTTGAATGGAAAATCCTACAAAACATAGGACATTCAGCCCCGAGTATCAAAGGTAAAGCCCTCCCAACCAGTTTGGTTCTCACTTTGAAGGACTCTTTATCTCACGTTCTCATTATTTCTTGCCATTTACTTATATTATGGCATACAGAGTGCATTGCTAAAAAGAATGAACCGATGCACTGTGGGAGGCTTAATATAGAAACACTGTGTACAAGTAGAGTGTGATTCTGAAAAGTGTCCACACCCACATACATCTTTAAGACAGTGGACAAAGTTGATGAGGTGATGCAGGGAAGCCGATGAGTTATTTGGCTCTATAAACCGAGAATAGCAGGCAAAAACCGTATGAATTTCTGGTTTATCTGCAGTTGCAGTAATGATGACCATTCTGAGTTTTTTCTTCAGGAAATAAATGTAAAGATTTGTAAAGATGAACCTGTATTACCAGGGATGAGGGATTTCTGTTATGAGACAGATTTGGGCGAACAGTTTGGGGTGGGGTGGGCAGTGGATTGGAAAAGCTGGAAGTGTTCTCAAAATAAAGAAGATTAGAAGGTTATCTATTGTAAGTCTTTTGTTAGACGACAAGTGGTTCTAATAGACTGAATGGTAAGAACCCATTTTCCCTGTCAGCAACAAGTAATCAACATGTCAAAGAAGATAAAATAATTTTGTTTTCACTCAGAGAGTTGACAGCAAACAGAAAGCTAGTGGAAACTGATTATGTGAAAGATTTTAAAAGGTAGTTAGAGATTTACTGCAATGAAAGAAACCGACAGAATTGTGACCATAATATGACATTTTTCCAAAGAGGCAGCCCTGGCGTAATGGGCTGAATAGTCTCCTTCTATGCCTTAAGGTTCTAGGATTTTATCAATATCAGTTACCTCCTTGTAGCAAATGAATGGTAAAGAGGCAGAAAAGAAGTTAAAATAGAAAATAATGAATTCTGCGTTGGAAAAAAATTACATCATATTGCAAAAAATACAGAAATAATTTTATTTGAATCTACTGTCATTTTGTTATAAGTTGATACACAGTATTGCTGGCTTCTTCTAGCACATTTGTCAATATTGTTGATGTGGGGAATTTAATAGGGTTTAATTGCTGGTCAGATTCTGTTGCAGACTTTGTGAAGTCTATTACAATGTCATTGACAGTAAAAGTGAGTACTCTGCATGACGAATTAAATTGGGCAGTTTATTACACTGGTTATGAACTCAATCCCTGGCGCAACTATGTTCTGGTACAGATCTAATTCACAGCTTGAATGGATTGTGAAGAACTGTATCATGAATCTAATAAAAAATGGACATATTTCATTAAAACTCAATGAAATATGTCAGCATAAGACAACTAAAGCAGATCGTTTTTCTCTTTATATTTTTGTGAATCTTTCGCTAACAAAGCTCTGTGTAGAAATTTTCTGAATAGATATTTTCTCTGCTTTTGTACCTGAGAAGTACAATAGATAAGAATGCTTACAATAATGTGGAAATCTTATTTACAAATATCTAGGTGATATTTTGGCTTTAATTAGGAAGGAATTTTAGATATTATAATGAATTATGGGGAATACTTTGAATTTCATTGCTAAAAATGCAAGGTGAAAGAACAGCATAATAAATAATAACAAATCGTAAATAATAACATATTTAATTCGCATGTTGGGAATTATACAATAATCATACCTAACTCTGAGTAAGAAGATTGTGAAATTAAACCTCACTGCAGAGATTTGAAGAGGAACCCAGACCAAAGTTTTAGCATAAGACTTAGAGAGTTCTGCATTGCAGGAAGTGTTACTTTTAACAGGATACTAAAAAATCTCTGGCAAAAACAAAAGGTGTTATAACAACAGAATTTGTTCTTGTATTAAGTCACAACAGGAGCATGATGCAGCCGTTAGGTATAAATACTATAAATGTAAAACTTCTTGCTGATACGATTAGAAGTTGGTGGCAGGGTGGAGGTACATCTCTGCCAAAGGAGGTGTAAGGTGCTCCTTCCCTCCGCTAGTCTGCAGGTCACCCTTGGGCAAGGTGTAGCACCTGCTTAGCACCCCCCGATCCAGGTCATGTGAAGCCATGAGAGCAGGCGGTGGATGATCGTACGAGCAGCTGGTACCTATCACAAGTCCTGGTTATGCGATCACTAACACCAGGTAGACAATCTCTGAAGAATATTGATAATGGGTGGGATCACCCGTCTTGTAAAGACACTGCCTAGAAGAAGGCAATGGCAAACCTCTTCTGTAGACAAATTTGCCAAGAACAATCATAGTCATGGAAAGACAACACATATATTGAATGAACAAACTATTTGAAGAAGAAATTGGGAGTTTATTGATTAACCAATGCTGTATAAATATTATTATGTGATTATTTATCTCATTGTTTCTCATTGGAACCCTGATGTTTTAAAGTTGATGGATGTATTTGTCTGAACAGTATCTGTGAAGAGACTTGAAAAGTTTTCCTCTGTCTGTGAAACATTTTGGGATGATATGAGTATGTGAGGTGCACTGTGTCACTCAGCTGACTGCTGCTCTCTGCCAGGAGAATAACCTATCATATAGAGTTCCCAGCAATAACAACAGGAGGCCAAATGGCAGTAAGTTCAAATTGAGAAGCTCCTGAATGTTTTGTACTGAGACCATCTGCCATAAGGAGGCCATCTATCAGGAAATGGTTCCAACTCACGAACTTGCAATTAATCTTATTGCTAAGTGGAAGTCGAACCCACAATATTCGGGACCACTCTCGATAGCTGGTTCTTAAACTAAGGTCCCCTTTGGCATTGGTCAGGTGTGGCAAGCTTTCCTTTGTTAAAAAAAACTGTTAGTCATTGAAATGTATTAACTGGAAAGAACATTGTTAATTTGAAGAGGTCAATTTTATAATTCTCTTTTGTGATGGAAAAGAAAAGGAAATAGTGAAAACTTCTTTGTTTAATTATTCGGTGAAAAAAAACCTCTATGGTACTGCCTAAATTTCAATTTTCTGCGCTCAACTAAATTAAAGTGAGTGCTTAATGGACTCCAGCAAAATAAATAAAACATGTGGTTTTATTTCTGAAAGCATTTGCATTTTTAGTGTATATATTTAGATAATATTTCCAAATGATTCACCGGAATGTCAGAAAATGCTTTCTGAATTTGGCAGACTTTTATTTTTCAAATCAGTTCCGATTTTATAAATTGAATGATCTTACTGAATAGGGCTCAAAGTGAGATATAATTCATAAGCTGCATAATTAAAAGCAAGAGGTTAAATTCACAGAAACAAGAACAGATAAAAGAAATTGGAATAGCAGGTTAAATTAAAATGATTGATTTTAACTTGTGAAATTAACTTTCCTTTACATGATTTTGCAGAGGAAAATTAAAACACTAAATTGAAGAGTTTTCTTTTAATCATTTTATGTCATTGCAGCACTGTAAAGCTACCTAAATTGAGATAGCCTAAAATTGTCCGAAGATGTTACGGGTGAAGTTTCACCAGATAAATGATTCCTTTGTACAAATTATCAGGCCTTTCCCTGTTATCAGTACAAGATGAGCTGTCTGCTGTCACAAAACTTAATGAAAGAAAAGATTCAAGATAGATAATGGATAGATCCCACAGTTTGACCCTTTGACTTGACAGACAAGACATGAACACCCATCAAAATTTCATCTTGTGACTTAAAAGTCATTTGGAGTTCATGAAATCAAATTACATCTCATGTTTCCTACCTGGCCGATTTAATGCTTCCTCCCCATTCCGAGAAGGCTAATAAAGCTTCTGCTAATCAAGTTACCTATTGTCACACCTGTCTGCGGAGAAAATGGTTAGGGTAAACATCACTTCCATTTGTAGATCTGTGGGTCATGTATATCTTGATGATAAGACCATCTGAACTGTCAGAGGACATGGCTGTCAGAGTAGCTGGTTGGATTTTGAACTAGTGGTGCAAGTATCCAGTCAGCAGGTAATTGTGGTTAAATTTTACTCCTAGGAGCTGAGATCACTTGTGTATGGCTATCTCTGAGCGCTTTGCTGCAGTGTTGGAGAAAGAGGAGAAATGGTACAGCTGTCACTGGCTGTTGTTCCACTGCAGACATTAAATATAACACGAGGTAATTCAGTTACCCTTCCATTTCAAATACAAGGCTGCCTGGTCAACAAATGATCGTCTATTTAACATATCCCTGGTCGCATATCTCTGATGAATGTACAGTTACTGTCCACTTTGTTAGGTACAGAAGTGGAACCCAGTGTGGTATTCTGCCATCCACTTCAAAGTTCGATGTGTTCTGCATTCGGAGATGCTCTTCTGCCGGCTGCTGTTGCAACACAGGGTTATTTCAAGATTCAAATTTCAAAATTCCAGATTGTTCAACGTTTTTTTTTCCCGGTATAAAAGTGTAAAGGAGAATGAAATAGTTGTTACTTAGGATCCAATGCCGTGCAAAAAAAATCCACACACAATAAGATAAAGAACACAATAATACAAGGCGCCACAGCAGCACAGCGGTTAGTGTGATGGGGCATTCCAGAGTTCAGAGTTCTATTCCAGCGTGACCTGTAGGAAGCTTGTACATTTTCACCGTGAACCGTGTGGGTTTCCTGCAGGTATTCTGGATTTCTCCCACGCTCCAGAGATGTACTGGTTCGAGACTGTTGGGCATGACAATCCCAGGAGATCAGCAGTCTCTGAGATACTCAGACCACCCTGTCTGGCACCAACCATTATTCCATGGTCAAAATCACTTAGATCACACTTCTTCCCCGTACTGATGTTTGGGCTGGACATCTGAACCTCTTGCATGCATGCTTTTATGCATTGAGTTGGTGATACATGATTGGCTGATTAGATATTCACATTAAGGTGCAAGTGTACAGGTGTACCTAATAAAGTGGCCACTGAGTGTAGAGCCTATTAGCTGTGACACTTTTGGAAATCAGCCACTAATGAACAGACTTTCACAGAGCAGGATTATGACAAAAATGTAACCGATGATGAAATGTACTTTAGTTAAGCCTCTACTTATTAATGGCGTGGAAATTGTGACTTTATATTAGCCACATGACAGTTTAAGTATGAATAGGATTAAATGAAGGGTGTCTGTAAAGGTCCAATTCCACACTTGGTTTGAAGTGCAGTGTCCCATAAATTCTCATAAGATAAAAGGCTGTTTTGAGCTGTAGTGTGTTCTGACAGTAACTCTTTTTTCCAAGTAAGAACACAAAGCATTATCTAACATTTTTAACATGGGCATATATAGAATATACTGTTCATACATATACATCAAAGATCTGGCTTGATAGATGAGTACTACATGTGTAAAAGGACTTATCCAAGTTTGTTAATCATGCAGGGTACAGACAATTGTTTATACTTTACAGATGGGATCAGGTGAGACAGTGTGTTGGGATATCTGTCTGTCAGGTTCCTATCTCGAGTTTGACTTCAACTTAGGCTGAGGCAATAAAGGTTTCACATGCTGTTATGAATGTCTAAACTGTTCCTCAGAGACAGTGGAAAATGTTCTGTTCATCATCATTGCCTGCTCATTCTATTGTGAGCAAAATAAAAAGGAATTACAATCATTTTTTAACCTTTTTCAACCTCATTACATACTTCTTCCTGTTAAATATTTTTTAAAAATCTGCATTACAAGATAATGAAAAACAACTTACTTTCCATGCATTTGTTTAAATTATTATCAAATGCATCAAGTATAGGAGCATTACTTTCATCACTTTTGCTTTTTTTCTTTCTTTATTTTGACTGCTTTTCATCTATTTCTTCTCATCACTATTCCATGGCTTCATTCCAGAGTAATCATGCCATAATTTTTCCATCAAGAATTCCGGGTAGAAAGAGAAAATCCAGCAGCACGTTGAACCGATGGATAAGTGAATCTTGGTTTTGTTCCCTTTCGAGGCTAATTGAGGTTATTGAGCTGTACAGTTGGCAGCTGGGGTTTGGGAAATTTGCTGTGACTGAATGGAAATCAATGCAATGACTTCATCACTTCAGTTTACTTCCTCTTTAAAAGACCATACCTAACAATTATGTTACTAAGCTTGTGCTTGAATTACTTAGCAAGAGACGTAGGCTATGAGCACACGGATATTTAATTGGACACTTTTTTCTTGCTAGACTAACTGTCTATGATTGAGTATCAAAAAGAAGAAAATGCAAAAAAAGACACACCTGAGAAAATACATATTATGCCCTCACCGGTTAATTCTGTAATTTCCTTCTGTGCATATTTCACAGACTAGACTGAGGGAGCCATCACTAATACAAAAGGTTAATTGTGTGATTTTATGGTCAAGGAGAGTGACATACACTCAGTGGCCACTTTATTAGGTACACATGCACACCTGCTTGTTAATGCAAATATCTAACCAGCCAATCATGTGGCAGCAACTCAGTGCATAAAAGCACGCAGACATGGTCAAGAGGTTTAGCTGTTTTTCAGACAAAACATCGGAGTGGTGAAGATATGTGATCTCAGTGATCCATGTCATTGCCTTCGTTTTTCTGACTTTTACTTCATCATCTACCACCTTACATAATGGTCAATTTTGATCAACTTGGCATCATGCCTTCCTACAGTCTTAAAATTTACTTAAATCTTTCCCTCACCAAGTATAAGCTTCTCCATTCTATCCTCCAATATATGCATCACTGCAATTCTAAAACCATAATATCTTTGAATTTTCTGTAAATCTGCTCCTTTCTTTCCAGGAAAGAACCCCTTTTCCTGCTTTCTGCAAATGATAAATACTAGGACCATGTGTTTCCTGCAAATTTGATTATGCTGTGTTGTGTCTACAGCCAGTCAAATAGCAGAGTTAGTAACGTTACAGTAGGTTAACTGTGTCATAATTACCGTTGGTTAGGATATTATGCCTGCCCATTATATTATTGATGCAGAGCAAATTTGTACACACTGAACATTAAATATCTCTGCAATCTGTTGTATCTTAAATATTGTTGTGAAACTTCAATAAAAGAGTGTGGCCTCTATTTCTTGTTCCGGGTGAATTGTGCAGCATGGTAGTGTCGTGGGTTGATGATCTGTAAGATTGTCAATAAGATGAACAGCGAGTGGTGCAAAAATTAGGCCCTGCTTATATGTGTTAAGTGTGGAATAATTCAGTAGCAGCTACATATTGATTGCCTTTTCTCGATTTTGATTCGATTAGCTGCGAAGGAACTGTAATTCAGAAATGTGGTGCAACAAGTTGAATTTCTACTGCAGCCAAAGAATTAGAGCTAAGCTTTTCAGGAGTGGATACAAAAGACTTCTGTGTGCAAAATATTCCAGAAAGTTAGTAAACACTCCCACAAACAGCAAATTATCTTCTTCAACGTTCAAAGTACAATTATTAACAAAGTATGTGCACTTTATACAACCTTGAGATTTGTCTGCTTACAGGCAACCACAAATCAAAGGAACCCCAAAGAACCCCTTAAAGGAAGAAGACAGTCAAACACCCAGTGTGCGGGGAGGAGAAAAATCATGCAGAGAATAAAAGCAATCAAATAGCACTCAGAACTGAAGTCCGCGGAAGAGTCTGTTCATAGCCACGGCCTCAGTTCAGTGCAGAGCTGAGTAAATGTCACAGAGCAGCAGGCTGAATAGGTCCATTCCTCATGTTAGGCCCCGACACCCTGACCTTTTCAATCTGGCCCAGCACTTAAGTCGTCGTTTTAACGATTAAATCATTGTTCTGTTGCTTCATATGCTCTTAACTGTTAATTCGGTAAATTTGGAACTGATGTAGTCTTATTTTGTGACGTTGGTAAATTAGTTTCTTACTGTCATTGATGGGTTAAGTCACAGATTTATTTATGTTCTCAATGGATGGTGAAACAGGTTTAAGGAGCTAAAAATACCTTCCCCTGCTTCTATGTTGTCCTGTTCCAAAGATAATCAAAGGCTCTGTAGACAAGTACTCTATTCTTTTACTGTTGATAAGTGTACAGTACAACTTGCTCCATTTTGGGATCTATTTTTCTGCACAAGAACCAAATTAAATTATAACTTTGCATTTACCCTCATGATTGCAAGTGTATACTAACTGTATCATCCAAAGCAGCTGTAAACACTGTTGTACAATATGACAGATTAATGCAGAAGTTTCCGTAATCATTTCCTTGACCCTGCCAAAACTGTTCTGAGAATCACAATTGACTGAAGTGCTTTGTCACCTTTTATAAGCTCAAAATACAGTAACAGTAGAGCATTTTTGGGAAACAATCCAAAGACAAAGAGAATAATACAGGATTGATGGGAATTGAGTTCAAGAGCCACAAAGTAATGTTGCAGCTCTGTAAAACTCTAGTTGGACCACACTTGGAGTATTGTCTTCAGTTCTGGTCACTTCATTATAGGAAGGAAGTGAAAGCTTTAGAGAGGGTGCAGAGGATGCTGCCTGGATTAGACAGCATGTCCGTTGAGCGATATGTAGGTTGAGCGAATTAGGACTTCTGTCTTTGGAGTGAAGGAGGATTAGAGATGACT
Source organism: Hemitrygon akajei (assembly GCF_048418815.1). Taxonomy (NCBI): domain Eukaryota; kingdom Metazoa; phylum Chordata; class Chondrichthyes; order Myliobatiformes; family Dasyatidae; genus Hemitrygon; species Hemitrygon akajei. Next base: position 20,377,727 of record NC_133125.1, on the reverse strand, counting down.
TGATAGAGGTCTACAAGATGATAAGAGGCAGAATCAAATGGATTGCCAGAGACGTTTCCCACGAGGGGAAATGGCTAATGTGAAGGGCATAATTTTAAGGTGATTGGAGGAAAGTGTAGAATTATTTTGCACAGAGGATGGTGAGTCTGTGGAATGCCTTGCTAGGGATGGTGCCAAAGGCAGGGACATTAGGAGCATGTAAGAAACTCTTAGGTAAGCACATGGATGATAGAAAAATGGAGGGCTATGGCAGAGAAAAGGTTTATTAGATAGATCAGAGTAGGTTAAAAGGTGGGCATATCATTGTGGACCAAAAGGCTTGCACTGTGCTGTAAATGTTCTTTGTTCTATGCCTGCACCAATAATTGTAATCATATGACCTTGATCAGGTTGTAACCTATAGAACAACCAGGAAACTACTCATCCCAAATTGCCTTCACTCCAGAACCGAGAATACCCCATTGAGTTGCAGCAATCTGATGATGCCTACATGTATACACACACTTTGTTGTTCACTGAATCATATTACAGGATGGTTCTTACACTTAATGCTTGCAGAATAAAGGTCTTCTACCAACCCATTCCTCCCTGCAACAGTGCCCTTTGACATGACAATGAACCGTAGAACATGTAAACCATTTCTCATATCTCAGGATCACTTCTTAGTGAAGGAAGTTGTTGAGCTGTGGAGACGTACTGTATGGAAACAGACTCTTTGGCCCATCTCATTCATGTTGGCCTTTTTGTTCATCTACACTTATCCCAGTTGCCCCATTAGGACTGTATCCTTCTCTGCATTGCCTGTTTATATCTCTGCCTAAAGGACTTTTAAATATCTAACATCCAGGGTGGCTTCATCTATCACCTTCCAGCTATTCTCCTTCCCTTTCCCCTTCCTCCACCTTCTTATTCTGGCATTTTTCACCTTCCTTTCCAGTCCTGAAGTAAAGTTTCGGCCCAGGATGTCAACTGTTTATTCATTTCCATAGATTGTGTGTGTGTGTGTGTGTGTGTGTGTGTGTGTGTGTGTGTGTGTGTGTGTGTGTGTGTGTGTGTGTGTGTGTGTGTGTGTGTGTGTGTGTGTGTGTGTGTGTGTGTGTGTGTGTGTGTGTGTGTGTGTGTGTGTGTGCGTCCATTGGATGTGCTTTAAATCTGCTCTGTCTCACCTTCAAAAAATGCCCTCTTCTCTTCATATCTTGCCATGGGGGAAAGGATGATGAATTTCACCACCACCTTCAGCCAGTTATCGCATCCTTTGGCCGTGTGAGGGCAAGTATACTTGAAGATCCAAAGCTAAAACCTACCACAAAGATCACAGGTTACTGGGTAGGTGATCCCTACCCTCTTGTCTCCAACTGAGACCTGGACTGCAAGCAACACGCACTTGGCGACGGGAAATTACCACCAAAGTTGGCTCCGCAAATATTGCCATATTTCCTGGAAGGATAAGCAAATTAATGTCAGCATGCTATCTCAGTTCAGCATGCCCAGAAATGGAAGCCCAGTTACATATAGCTGGTTCCAATAGATTTGCCTTTTGCATGCCTGGCACCAAACACTCAAAGCAGACATTCTACTTTGAGCCCTGTCACAGCAAGAGATTACCAGCTGGATGAAGGAAAGAGATTCAAGGATGTTCTCAATGTATCTATGAAAGCATGTAATATTGCCATTGACAGGGGAATTGCTGGCCTACGGCCTCTTGGAATAGACAAGGAGCACTCAGGATGGCAATGAGAACCTTGAGTTTATTCACCAGGCAGCTCAGCAAAAATGACAGGAGCGTGCCCGCAAGCTAACCCATCCACCCACTTTGTCAAGCACCTCCTGCTCAGTCTGTGGCCAAGCCTGCCAATCCCATTGGCCGTCACAGAGCCCTTAACAAGCAGTGGAAGCACTGGTTATCCTCAACCTTTTGGACTTTGAAAAGAGAGCCCTCTTCTGAAACCAAATATAGAAGCAAAAGCGTTTTAATCTGTTTAAATTGATGTTTGCTTACTCCCTCTGTGTATAATGGCTCAGATTTCTCCCAACACTTCCCTTTCTTGTATATAACAGAGCAGCAATGTTTTAAAAGCTGACAAAAAAATCCTATAAGTTGAAACTCTGTGTACATATGATTGTTTCGCCTGAGTAATTGCAAGTAATTTTTGTTATTTTCCTGTGCTCTTGTCACTCACAAATGGGGCAGAGAATAACCCAAGTGCTCCTCCGGTCGACTTGAACTAATTTTCTTTGGTTCATTTATCCCTAATGATTCAGACTGTTGTCCAAGGTAGAGGCATTCAGAATATATTTACTTAATAATTAACTGGTGTCATTATGATTTAGTCATTTTTCGATTGACACTTTCCAGCTCCCACCTGCCAAGCACTGGTGGTAGAAATGGTCCACAGGTCCTTTCAGAATCAGAATCAGAATCTGAATCGGGTTGAATATCACCAGTGTATATTGTGAGATTTGTTGACTTTGCAGTGGCAGTACAACACAATAGATAATAATAGAGAATAACGTGAATTACCGTAAGTGTATACAGTATATTAAATAGTTAAATAAGCAGGACAAAAATAGAAAATTTAAAAAGTAGTGAGGTAGTGTTCATGGATTCAATGTCCATTCAGAAATCAGATGGCAGAGGGGAAGAGCTGTTCCTGAATCATTGAGTGTGTGCCTTCAGGATTCTGTACTTCCTACCTGATGGTAACAGTGAGAACAAGGCATGAACTGGGTGATGGGGTCATTAATGATGGATGCCGCCGCCTCTTTGAGACCTCACTCCTTAAAGATTTCCTGGATACTACAGAGGCTAGTGCCCATGATGGAGCTGACTAAGTTCACAACTCTCTGCAGCTTACTTCGATCCTGTGCGGTAGCTCCCTCGAACCCACCCCCCGTACCAGATGGTGATGCAGCCAGTTAGAATGCTTTCCCCAATTTTTCCACAATGTAGGAATTTTTGAGTGTTTTTTGGAGACACACCAAATCTTCTCAGAGTTCTGATGAAATATAGCTGCTGTCATGCCTTATTTGTAGCTGCATTGATATGTGGCTGCACCATTGAAGATGTCCTTGGCCACTCTCAGATAAAGGTGATGTAAAGAATAAACTTTTGTAGCTATTATTTTGTCGGACACTTGAGGGAACTTTTGACCATTGAAAGGTTGAAGCATTTGATCTGAGCTGCTGAGGTGGTTCTAATGTTGAGGTGGCTGATGAGCATCTACTTGGGAAGGAAGGGAATATAGGAGAAGTGAAGAGAGCTGCAGTTGGAGCTTACAAATAAAGTGAGAGATACCCGGGAGTCCCTCAAGTTTCCAGCTAAGTATCTGCTCCCAGATCAATATGCCTGCAGGTTGCTGCAGCTTTGCATAAAAGAAGTTTTGATTTTTCTGGCAAGGCTAGAAGGCATTTGGAGGACTGTCTGTGTTAGTGGGTGGCAGGGAGGAACAGTGCTTGCTTTGCTGTTGTTGTTGCTATTATTCTTCTGTAAACATGGCGGGCATGCTATGTTGATGCCAGAATGTGTGGTGACACACTTGTGGCCTGCTCCACGCGCATCCTCGGATTGTGTTCGTTGTAAATGCAGATGATGCACTTCATTATGTACTGATGCACAAATGATAAATAAATGAAATGGAATCTGAAGGCAGTGGTGTAAAAGCAAAAACAGACTGTTTGGTGGCTGCTAGTGATGATAATGATTTGCTAGTTTGAAGCAAAACTTTGTTCTGGAACTGAGGTAACACATGAGGCAGCTTTGCAGAAATGTTCTCAGAAACGTATGGGAGGGGTTGATGAAGGACAGACAGCGGTTAACTGTGGAAGTAATTTCAGCAGGAGTAGGCTGAAGTGTTGTATCAGGGGATGTTTTTAGCCATTTAACAATTTCTGCTCAAGTAACAAAATTGATATTTGTATCAATGCAGCCTTGCTAGACACAGTACTGTGCAAAAGTCTTAGGCACATATATATAGCTAAGGTGCCTAAGACTTTTGCACAGTACTATAATAATTTTATATATTGAATCCTTGTGGGTTGAGTTAAGAAACTACAAGGGTAAAATGACCCTGATGGCAGTTACATACAGGCCTCCAAACAGTAGCTGGAATGTGGACCACGGATTAAAATGGGAAATAGAAAAGACGTGTCAAAAGGGCAATGTTATGATAGTCATGGGAGATTTTAACATGCAGATAGATTGGGAAAATCAGGCTGATAATGGATCTCAAGAGAGTGAGTTTGTTGAATGCCTACAAGATGGCTTTTTAGGGCAGCTTGTCATTGAGCCTACTAGGGGATCAGCTGTACTGAATTGGGTGTTATGTAATGAATCAGAGATGATTTGGGAGCTCAAGGTAAAAGAACCCTTAGGAACCAGTGATCACAATATGATTGAGTTCAAATTGAAATTTGATAGGAAGAAAGTAAAGTCTAACATAGCGGTATTTCAGTAAGGGAAATTACAGTGGTATGAGAGAGGAGTTGGCCAAAGTAAATTGGAAGGAGATGCTGGCAGGGATGACAGCAGAGCAGCAATGGTGTGAGTTTCTGGGGAAAATGAGGAAGGTGCAGGATGGATGTATTCCAAAAACAAAGAAATACTCCAATAGCAAAATAGTACAACTGTAGCTGACAAGGGAAGTCAAAGCTAATGTAAAAATAAAAGAGACGGCATACAACAAAGCAAAAATTAGTGGGAAGATAAAGGATTGGGAAGCTTTTAAAAACCTACAGAGCCCAACTAAAATATGAAAGCAAACTAGAAAACAATATCAAAGTGGATAGTAAAAGCTTTTTCAAGTTTGTAAAAAATAAAAGAGAGATGCGAGTGGATATAGGATCACTAGAAAATGAAGCCAGAGAAATAATAATGGGGGACAAGGAGATGGCAGATGAACTAAGTGAGTATTTTGCATCAGTCTTCACTGTGGAAGATACTAGCACTGTGCCAGATGTTGAAGAGCGTGCGGGAAGAGAAGTGAGTGCAGTTGCTATTACAAGGGAGAAAGTGTTCAAAAAGCTGAAAGACCTAAGGGTACATGAGACACCCAGATCAGATGAACTCACCCCAGGGTTGTGAAAGAGATAGCATTAGAGATTGTGGAGGCATTTGCAATGATCTTTCAAAAATCTTTGGACTCTGACATGGTGCCAGAGGACTGGAAAATTGTAAATGCCACTCCACTCTTTAAGAAAGGAGGAAGGCAGCAGAAAGGAAATTATAGACCAGTTAGCCTGACCTCAGTGGTTGGGAAGATTTTGGAGTCAATTGTTAAGGATGAGGTTATGGAGTACTTGGTGGCACAGTACAACATAGGACAAAATCAGCATGCTTTCCTTGAGGGAAAATCTTGCCTGAAGAACCTGTTGGAATTCTTCAAGAAAAATCGAAAAAGGCGATGTAGTAGATGTTGTATATCTGGATTTTCAGAAGGCCTTTAGCAAGGTGCTACACATGAGGCTGCTTACCCAATTAAGAGCCCATGATATTGCAGGAAAGTTACTAACATGGTGAGAGCATTGGTTATTGGTAAGAAGCAGAGAGGGAGAATAAAAGGATCCTTGTCTGGTTGGCTGCCAGTGACTAATAGTGTCTCACAGGGGTGGGTGTTGAGACTGTTTCTTTTTATGCTATATGCTAATAATTTAGATGATGGAATTGATGGCTTTGTTGCTAAGTTTGCAGATGATACAAAGATTGGTGGAGGGGCAGGTAGTGCTGATGAAATGGGTAGGCTGCAGGAGTACTTGGACAGATTAGGAGAAGGTGCAAGAAAGTGGCAAATGAAATACAATATTGAAGAATGCATGGTCATATACTTTGGTAAAAGAAATAAATGTACAGACTCTTTTCTAAGTGGGGAGAAAATCCAAAAAATCTGAGATGCAGAGGAACTTGGGAGACTTTTTGCAGAACAGCCTAAAGGTTAACTTGCAAATAGATTTGGTGGTGAGGAAGGCAAATGCAATGTTAGCATTCATTTCAAGAGGTCTAGAATCCAAGAGCAGGGATGTGATGCTGAGCCTTTATAAGACACTGGTGAGGCCTCACCTTGAGAATTGTGAACAGTTTTGGGCTCCTCATCTAAGAAAAGATGTGCTGGCATTGGAGAGGGTCCAGAGGAGGTTCACAGGGATGATTCGGGGAATGAAAGGTTTAACATATGAGGAACGTTTGATAGCTCACGTCTGTACTCACTGGAATTCAGAAAGATGGGGAGGGGGGATCTCATTGAAACCTTTCAAATGGTGAAAGGCCTAGACAGAGTAGATGTGGAAAGGATGTTTCCCATGGTGGGAGAGTCTAGGACAAGAGGGCACAGCCTCAGGATAGAGGAGCGTCCATTTAAAACACTGATGTGGAGAAATTCCTTTAGCGAGAAGATGGTGAATTTGTGGAATTTGTTACCACAGGCAGATATGGAAGCCAGGTTGCCATGTGTATTTAAGGCAGAAATTGATAGGTTCTTGATTGGACATGGCATCAAAGGTTACAGGGAGAAGGCCAGAGAGTGGGGTTGAGGAAGGGAAAAAAATGATCAGCAATGATTTGTTGGCAGAGCAGACTCGATGGGCCAAATGGCCTAATTCTGCTCCAATGGTCTTCTAATATCAAAGAAGTCTTTTTCAATTCAGTTCATAATTCTGGGTGAGATTAAAGGTTGTTGAAATTGGCAACTGAATTTCTCCAATGTAAGCATTGTTAACATCTGCCATCATTGCTGTCATAAACTCCTGCAAGAGGAACTTGGCCACTGCCACAATTATAATGGCCAGTTAAGGTCACTTCAAGCATTAGTTGAAACCCACAGAAGTTGGTAATGGATTCTATCTCACCATTATAATTGTTAGTATGTCGACATCATGTTCTCTTTAATGGCTTGTCCCCGAGTCCAATATCCATTATTCTTTCAGCAGAGTCGAGACATGAACAGGTTTAGTCTTGTCGACTTCATCCAATCAGAACTCCTGTGTTTAGTGAATGCTTTTGCACTGACACCTCTCACATGATCTGTCATATAGAATGGCAATTTCTGTAAAAGCAATTGTAAATGTTTTATTGTCATCCAGGTTATATGGCAGTAGTGACAGTGTCTTTTGACAATCTATCGTCTATCATTTTTCTATTTGATCAGTGACAGAAGAACGCATGATGCATCAGTGGCTGACTAGAAGTAAATAGAAACGTTCTTCAATATATCCATTCAGTATTACTAGCTAGGCAAAGATTATGCTTTTGCAGGTCATATCTTTCCAGTTACGTGCAAAAAGCAAAAAGTATGGTTGATGCGTGCACTCAGCAACAATTTTCAACACGTAGCAAACAGTTTTCCTCGGAATACAGAATGAAGAGAATGAGACCAAGAGAGTGAGAGAGTAACTTTTGATGGCTTGTGCAAGCAGGCAGGAAATAAAGCAACATCTTCCCTGATGATATATTGACTTGAAATGGAGAAGAAAGAGTTGAAAAAGATGAGTCAAAGGTAGGTGTAAAAGTACCAGGCAGAAAATATGTGAAAGGGGGTTTCATGCTTGCAGTCTTGCCAAAAAAGAACCCATTTTATTTCTTATTTTCACCTGACTTCTTTATTTCAATGGTGGGCTTAGAATATGTCTCTCATTTAATAAATGGTGAATTTTCAGTGCAGATCCCGGTGATATATTACCAGTCATTGCTGTCAATTTGAACACCTGCCTATTATTTCCTGCTCACAGTTTCCTGCTGCTCAGTCAATTCAAAACTTTGCCTTCATTTCCATAAACAACACCTTTAGCTGCCTGTGCCTCAGGAGAAGCTTTATCAGAATCCTTCTGGAAGCCCATGGAAACATCAATCATAAATGTTTCAACCTTTTTCTTTTATAATCATTCCTTTAGTTTCATTGGATTTAACCTACAGTTTACAAATACAAACAGGTAACTCATGCCCCAGAATTTTCCTCCCACACACATTCGCCTATCCACCTAGCTTGCTTCTTCCTCTGTTCATCTTTCCAACCCCTTCCCCCTCCCCTACCTCAATTCATCTGCTTATCATCCCCTCTCTATCTTGTTCACTCATCACCTACCAGCTGCTGTCCCACCCCTCCTCTCCTACCTGGTTCCATCATCCCCTCCCCATCTAGATGATAGTCTACCTATTATCTACCATCCTCTGTCCCACTGCTCTCCCTGTCCACACACACACACACACACACACACACACACACACACACACACACACACACACACACACACACACACACACACACACACACACACACACACACACACACACACACACACACACACACCAAACTGCACAGGTGTAAAACACACATGCACATTCGTTTACTTGGTTGGTGTACTGACAATTTTTCCTCGTCTCTCTCATTCCTAATGCAGGGTCTCAAACCAAAATGGCAACTTTTTGCCTCCACGGATGCTGCTTAATACACTGAGTTCTTCCAGTGTCTTGCTTTTTGTACTTCACAAATCTATGATGATCACCTGAATCATCTTGGTCCCTTAAGGTATTTTGTCATTCTTCTTCATAAGAGTACAATAATTTAACTTGAGTACAATAATATAGTAACTTGATTTCCTCTCTCATCTTTGACATGCCATGATGCAAAGGTTTTTAGGAAGTTAAGAACTGGTGAAACTGGTAATTACTGCTGTTTCATTAGGAATTATAAGACCAAAGATTAAACAAAGAACAAAAAAAAGCCAAAAACAAAGAAGTCATGACCATCTTATCCAAACTAGACACAGAAAGCATTTCCCACTGGGTGATTTCCAGTGCAGATGGGTGTAGTGGATTGCAAGGAATACTATCCAAGCTTGCAGCAGGATCTGCAGCTGGGAAAAATAATGTAGGGGTTGTGCTGGGGTGGGTTAGTGGGTGGAGGTGTTGATCAGCCTTTCTGCTTGGGGAAAGTAACTGTTTTTGAGTCTGCTGGTCCTGGCGTGGATGCTCTGTAGCCTCCTCCCTGATGGGAGTGGGAGAAACAGTCCCTGACCAATGTGGGCGGGATCCTTCGTGATGTTACTGGCCCTTTTCCAACACCTGTCTTTAGATATGTCCTTGATGGTGGGTAGGTTGGTTCTAGTAATGCTTTGGCAGTTTTGACTATTCATTGTGGAGCCTTCCTGTCTACTGCAGTGCAGTTTCCATTTATTTATTTATTATCAATAAATTATAGCTATTTTGATCATTGTTTTTTCCTTTTCCAGTTACAAAGCTTTTATTTTGATAATACCTTTGATTCCAATGAACTAACATTGTGAATGGACTGATGTTTGATGAGCTGGACAATCTGAATTCACTTCTGATTGAGTGAGAGTCTGTGTTATTTGCATTCCTAGAACGCTGTTCTCACAGATTTCTTCACGTGAGCTACTTGTTCAATGTAAAGCTACTCCAGTGCCTGAGGATGGAAGACTGCTTCGATCTGCACTGTCACAACTACTCTGCATTAGTTCCGGAGCAGCGATGGGAGGACTACAGCAGAATGTTCTGTTCCAGCCACAAAACTCTTAGCAGCAGTAAGCTCCAAAACCACAATGACTTGACTCATACACTCATGTACACCTTTACAGCTACTCGTTAATGCAAATACCTAATCAATTAATCACATGGAAGCAACACAATGGATAAAAACATGCAGAGATGGTCAAGAGGTTCAGTTGTTGTTAAGACCAAACATCAGAATGGAAAAGAAATATGATCTAAATGACTTTGACTGTGGAACTATTATTGGTGCCAGATGGGGTGGTTTAAGTATCTCAAAAATTGTTGGTATCCTGGGATGAAAAATGGGAGATGAAATTTAATGCAGGCAAGTCTGAGGTGTTGAACTTTCAGAAGACAATCCAGAATAGGTGTTACATTGTGAGTGGTAGGGCACTGAGACAAGGGATCTGGGAATACAGGTCCACAATTCCTTGAAAGTGCTGTCACAGGTAGATAGTGTCATAAGGAATGCTTTTGGCACTTTGACCTTCATAAATCAATGTACTGGGTACAGGAGTTGGGATGTTATGTTGAAATTGTATAGGACATTGGTGATGCCGAATTTGGAGTATTGTGTGCGGATTTATTCACCTATCCTAGGAAAGATGTAAATAAGATTGAAATATTACAGAGAAAACTTACAAGTATGTTGCTGGGACTTGAGTACCTGAGCTATAGGGAAAGGCTGAATAGGTTAGGACTTTATTCCCTAGAATGTTGAAGATTGAGGGGCAATTTGGTAGAGGTATACAAAATTAAGAGGGGTATAGATAGGGTAAATGCCAGCAGGCTTTTTCCACTAAGGTTGGGTGAGACTACAACTAGAGGTCATGGCTTAAGATTGAAAGGTGGAATGTTTAAGGTGAACATGAGTGGGAACTTCTTCACTCAGAAGGTGGTGAATGTGGGAAATGAGCTACTAGTGCTAGCGAAGGATGCAGGTTCGATTTCAATATTTAAGAGAAATTTGGACAGGTGCATGCATGGAAGGCTATGGTTCTGGTGCAGGTTGAAGGGACCAGGCTGATTAATGGTTTGACATGGACTAGATGGGCTGAAAGGCTTGTTTCTGTGCTGTAATGTTCTATGACTCTAAATAAACACTGAATTCGTCAGGTTCAGTAGTATGGCATAGGCTCCAGAGATACTTATAATAAAATACACAAGCAGGTGTACTACAATTACTGAAAATTCACAGAGCATTGACACATATATAAGTGACTGTATAAAAATACAAGCAAGCATAAGGAAAGTTAAAGTATGAGAAAAACAACAATTTTGCACTCTACTCCATCACCCTTGTTAAATAGAGTAATGACATCCAGAATTTGTCAATTATTTGGAACAGCTCCCAGATCAGGAGAAGTTCCGTAATGCTCTTACTATAATTTTCCAAAGTCCTCACTTATGTTTAGAACTCTGGCATAGACATCATACTGTCCCAATAACTTGTTGATCTGCAGTAGCAGCTGAATATTCTCAGTTGGATCAACACTCCCTGTTCTTAGAATTCCCATTGCTCTATCCAAATGTTCCAGTAGCCCATTAGTTCTGGAGTGGAACAGCAAAATCCCAAGTGGTAGCAACACCCTGACATTAGGTCAGACAGACCAAGCCCTTATAACTTACCTGAAGTTCTCTGATAGTCTTCGCCTGTCAACTGTCAATGTAAATGTTCACTTCTGAAGTATTATTAAAATAAATTTCATAAAATAATCATCTTTTAAAAGAGCCCATAGTTAAAAAAAAAATAGACTATCCACAACAAGCAAAAGTGGCTTCTTGCTCTTGCTTTTCATTCCCACAGCTGAAAAGTCTCCATTCAAATATACGGTCTCCTGCATTAGAGCACAATGATATAAGACTCTGGACAATGAGTGGGACAGCTGGCCCCAAGACTGTTTTGTCATTCAGTTTAGACTATGTGTGGTTGAATCTTGGACTCAGCACTGCTTCTCCGCCCTCTCCCCATATGATTTCCCTTCCATGCAGTTTAATTAATCATCAGTATTCCCCATGAAATATATTCAATAACCTGGCCTCCACAACAATCTGGTTTAGAAAATTCCAAACATTCACGATTGTCCATGTGCAGGCACTCCTCCTTGTAGAAGAGCACATCTACATGGAGTGCTGCCACAAGAAAGTAGCATCCATCATCAACAACACCTCCCCCCCCCCCATAATCTAGGCCATGCTCCATATTTGCAGCAGTCCCCAGGAAGGAAGTACTGGAGTCTTAGGTCCTACACCACCGGGTTCTGGAGCAGTTATTACCTTTCAAACGGTGGGTTCCTGAAGCAGTGTCGATAGCTTCTCTCACCTCAGCCCGGAACTGATTCCACAACCTATGGACCCTTTTGAAGGACTTTATAATTCATGTTTACAACATTATTTATTTATTTATTACTTTTATATTTCCACAGATTGCCTTCTTTTGCACATTGGTTGTTTGTCAGATTATGCTTGTGTGTAGTGTTTCATTGATTCTGTTGTATGCCTGCAAGAAAATGAATCTCAGGGTTATGGTGACATATACTGTACGTACTTCAATAATATACTTGTTTTGAACTTTAAACTTATCTCCATCTCAAATGGCTAATTACCTACACTGGAAATACGCCCTCGAGCTTTATACTATCTTATTTGGAGAAATACCCTCTCAGGATTCACTCCATTCATCCTCCTCTGAATCATATGTCCTCCTTCTTCTTTACTCCAGTGAACATAGTCCCCAGCCACAAAATAAAAATTCTAATTTCAACCTCTTTATTCTAGGAATCAACCTGGTGGACATTATTTGCACTGCCTCCAGTGTAAGCAATTTTGTCCTTAAACATGGAGCTCAAGGCTAAATGCAGTACTGAAGTGTAGCCTCACTAGCATGCCCTGTTTACAAAAGGCCAGCTTTCCATTAGCTTTCCAAACTATTTGTTGTACTAGCATATTCACTTATTTTTAATGTCAGGGTCTAGGAGCACCCCAATGCCAAATGTTGTAGTCTCACACCACTTAAATAATAATTCTTTCATCCAAAATGGTTAACTTCACGTTTTCCCACAAGTCAAAGTAAATTTATTATCAAAGTGCATATTCAGTACAGTACGTCACCACTTTGAGATTCATTTCCTTGCAGGCATTTAGAGGAAAATAAAGAAATACAGTAGAATTCATGAAAACCTGCACTTGATTAAAGATTGACAAACAACTAATATGCAAAAGAAATTGTGCAAACAAAACTATATATATACATACATACACACACTTATACCACTTATAACATATATATGTACTGTATATCACTTTGAGGGCTTGTTAAGTTCTTCCCAAAATTTGTTAACTCATCTGTTTTTGTATCCTCAGCAAATCTAACTACTTGGTTCTTTTATCAACATAGATCATAAACAGTTGAGTGTCCAGCACAGTTCCCTGTGAAACCCCACTGTGACAGAGAGCACTCGGTAAACACGCACACACACGCACACACACACACACACACACACACACACACACACACACACACACACACACACACACACACACACACACACACACACACACACACACACACACATGCATTGCTTTGTTACTGTGCTGTCATTGCAGAGGGTACGCACTTTAATGTCTTCCCCAGTATATTCTTGTAACTAACCCACTGTTTCCCCACCACATTGCTACAGACATTCAGGTCGTTGGTTATTTATACCTAACTGTAAGCGCGCCATTTTGTTGAGTGTTCTGTTGTTTCATGGTGTCGTCTCCCGGTAGTTCCATGGAGTCTGCTGGGTCCTAAACTGAGTGGATGTGCTCGGGTTGGCTTTATGATGCCTTTCTGGCCATACACATTGGAATATTCCATTCCTTTAGTAATAGGGATTTGTATATGTTTTTGTATTCTGTATTTAATGTGATATTTCTGGTTATTTTGTAATATGACTGTAATTACATTGTGGGGTGCATCATACTATAATTTGGCCTGCCCTAGTGCCTGTAAAAGAAGATCATTGCCCTCAGTATGGGAAAGAGATAGGGGCTGCCAGGAATTCACACTGGACAAGAGTTTATTGTGCTTTCTTGTGGATAGCTTTTAGTAAATATTGACAATTTATCACTAGTTTCACTAAGTTTTGTAAGTATGATTTTTGACACACCTAATAAACACCCTTGCACTGAAGCCATTTTTCCCCCCTTTGGTAAAGTTAAATATCATTACTCACAATTTTAATACCCATTGATAGTCAATTTGCTCTTAGTCAGATCTAATCTGACACAGGATCCCAGTGCAGATCCCATGAAGTACTGTAACTATTAGGAAATCTCAACAAGATTGTGCTTCACTACTGATGGAAAGATAGCCGAGAAAGTTTGGCAGAGCACAGCCATGAGGCTTAGGACCTCAATCCCAAAACTTTTGAACTTGCCAAGGAAAACCACCAGTTCTCCCTACAAAATTCAGACCGTTTTTATTTCACTCTACGCTCTTTGTTACTTTTGGCTCTTTGACAGAACAAGCCACTTAAACTCATTAGTTGTCTTTCCCCCAAAAAGGTTTATTTTTACTCCTCAATTAATATTACAGACTTTCTTTTGAAAGCTATTTTAGAGCAGCTACCACTTTTGTTACAAGAGAGCAGTTCATATTCTGACAGTCTGATGATGAATTAAATGTATGTCTTCATTTGGAGCTTAAGACTGGTAGACATAATTTTCTCTACATGCCTTGTCAAAAGCCCACTTTGGTTTGAAGAAGTGTGTGGTACAATTTGAGGCAAATGACAAGAACATATTATACAACATATTGCCCGTCACCTGCGTCATGGCAGCAAAAGAACTGGTGTTAAACTTTCACCACAGTTTTGCCATCTTTATGTACTGTTATGGAGCAGTGGCTTAATTTTAAAAGATCAATCAACAAAGCCGCTGTTTATAGTGTGTAGTTACAAAGAAAAAATGTTATTATTTTAGCAGGTGGCTGTGTAATGTGCTCCCTGCTGTTACATCTCATCACACCTGAGATGACTATTTTATTAAAGGCACTTGGATCATCGATGTATTTCTTGGGTGATGTGTTACTGGACTAGTATCAAGAGACTTGAAACCCTGATCCAGGAACACGTGTTCAAATCCAAATGTGACAGCTGATGCATTTAAACTTAAATAATTAACAAACAAAACAAATTCCTTGTGGTTACAGACCCATCTGGTTCACTAATATCTTTCGGGGGAGGAGAACTTACTGTTTTCCCATATTGTTATGAGTGTTATTGACTCTTATGCCCAGATGGAGTCTGTAGTTAATTAAGATGGGCCTGTAAGTGGTGATGTTACAAGTGACGTCCACGTCCCTTCAACTCAGCTTGTTGGCTGAGGTCACAGCCTCAAAGGCTGAGTGGGCTGGAGCCATCTAATGCCTGAGCTATATCTTTTTTACTTACTCATTTTCAGTGCACCGCTCAAATTCCTAGTAGCTGTCAAGAGGGTGGTGGTGGTGAGCTGCTTTCATTAACCCTGCAGTTCTTCTAGTGAAAGGGCTCTCAAAATGCTTGGGGATACATCAGTCCAGCATTTAGACTGAACAACTATGAAGACCAATAATTTATTTTCTCTTTGTGGACATCCCGCTCTGGTTCTCTACCTGTCCTTTTCATCTCTAACGGCTGACGACGTATCCACCATCACCCACCCACCTTCCCCCTCACCCAGCTTCACCTATTGCCCGCCAGTTTATACTTTCTCCCACTCACGCACCTTCCCCCTCTCCTGGTCTCACATATCACCTTCCGGCTTGTACTCCTTCCCCTCCAGCCCACCTTCTAATTGTGGCTTCTGCTCCCCTCTCCTCCAGTCCTGATGAAGGGTCTTGGCCCACAATGTCAACTGTTTATTCCTCTCCATGGATGCTGCCTGACCTGCTGAGTTCTTCCAACACATTCTGTGTGTGTTGCTTAGGACTTCGAACATTTACAGAGTCACTTGAACTGATTCCCATATCAGGATGATGCATTCCTCTGACGCTGCTTCCCGTATCCTCCTTGGAGGGAAGGTTTGCAGTTGTAGGAGATGTTGTTGGCATAGTCAACGGCAGAATATTTTGTAGACTGTATACATTGCAGCCACTATACTTCTGATGAAGGAATAAAAATAGTTTAAGGTGGGTGTAATGCAGACAGAATCCTTAGGATTTAACACGTACATCAAAACACAAAGTGTAATGCATCATTTGTGTCAAATCAAATCAGTGAGGACTGCGCTGGGCAGTCCACAAGAATTTCCATGCTTCTGGCACCAACATAGCATGCCCACAGTTCATTAACCCTAACCAGACATCTCTGGAAAGCTGGAGGAATCCCACAGGGTCACGGGGAGAACGTGCAAACTCCTGACAGACAATGGCGGCGCTGTAATGATGTTCAGCTCACCACTATGCTATCATCCTGCCTAGTTTGACCTGGATGGTGTTGACCTTCACAAAAGTTGTTGGAGCTCCACATATCCAAGCAAGGGGGACATTAACTTTGCGACTAAAGACAGTTCACAAAATTTTACTTTTACTTCCTTTGCTACTACTTCTTCCAAGTATGATTCAGCTGCTCTTGGAGCCTGTGATCTGCAGTTTGATGGTGTGTTCTCGGGCCGATTAAGCGATCTGCTGCTTTGCTGTCTCTGAGGGAGTTTGGTGAGGGTTCGAGCCAAAGTGGGCAACCTGGAAGCCAAAAAGCCTGGAGATGGAGTGCGAGCCCATGATTGACTCCACTTCTCACCAATCTCACTGATTAGAGCATTGAGGAAGATTGAAATCAACGAAGATGAGAGAGGAAGGTGAGCGGGTGTTCAATGCCATCTGCCTGTGAGTGACCGGTCTCTCTGTCATTCTCGCTTACTGCTCTCGGAGGAAGGTACCTGCATTCAATAGGCCTCTCGCTCGACGCTGCTTGAGGATGGTGCTGAAGTCTTGGGTCTTGGGCAAAGTTTAGTCAATGCAGTCTGTCGATTGGACTCTGCAGATCATGTTATGATGTGTTTCTTCTTTTTTTGTTGCTATCTTGTGCGATTTTAGAAACATAGAAAACCTAGAGCACAATACAGGCCCTACAGCCCACAAAGTTGTGCTGAAAATGTCCCTATCTTAGAAATTACTAGGCTTACCCATAGCCCGCTATTTTTCTAAGCTCCATGTACCTATCCAAAGGTCTCTTAAAAGATCCTATCGTATCCGCCTCCACCAACATTGCCAGCAGCCCATTCCACACACTCACCACTCTCTGAGTAAAAAACTTACCTCTGACATCTCCTCTGTACCTACTCCCCAGCACCTTAAACCTGTGTCCTCTTTTGGCAACCATTTCAGCCCTGGGAAAAAGCCTCTGACTATCCACATGATCAACGCCTCTCATCATCTTATACACCACTATCGGGTCACCTCTCATTTTGATTGGGGTGGACTAGCTCTGTGCCCTGCAGTCAACGAACAACACAGCGCTGGATTGAAATGACCTTAGCTGAAACTGAACATTCCTGGAGTATTGACTTTGTGGTTTGATGCTTCAAATACTATGTTTTTCACGAATTTTTTTGCCATTTACACAATTTGTTCTTTTTTTGTGTATTGGGTGCTTAATGTTTTTCTTTGATTTTCTTTGTTTCATGGCACTCTGTAGGAAGATGATTCTCAGGGTTGCATACTTCATCCACACTTTGATAATAAATGTACTTTGAATCTTTGAACTAGTTTTCAACGGATGGTGAAAATATTTGGTGTATTAGGAGGTGAATAGTTTGCCACAGGATACCCAATGTCTCCTGATCTTCTAGATACTGTATTTATGTAGCTGGCTGGGTTAAATTTTTAGCCAGCAGAGATACAAGGATATTGATCGTAGAGATTCATCAGTGGTACTACCATTGCAAATCAAGGGCAGAGGTTGAGACTTTCTGTTTAAGGAAAGGGTAATTTTCTGCCACTGGTCAGCCCGTGCTTGATTGTTGTCAAGATCCTTTTGCAATGTGGCTCAATGTTGCATCTTTCCCTGAGGAGTGGAGAGAAGAACTGCGCATCATGCAATCACCAGCAGACATCCCCACTTCTGACCTTATGATGGAATGAAGACCGTTGATGAAGCAGCAGATGTTTGTTCAGTCTAGAACACTTCCTTGAGGAAGTCCTGGAAGAGTGATCTCCAAAACCTTCCTTGATTCTAATCACTGGAGTGTTTTCCCCAAGGTGTCACTCTTGGCCTAATGTTGCTTTGATGCCCAAGAATTTCACTCTTAAATCACCTCTAAAAGATGTGCTGCACTGGAAATTCAGACTGGTGTCCTGCAGGTTTACACGGTTACAAACCTAATCTACTTCCTGTACCTAATAAAGTGGCCAGTGAGTGTATGTCCGTGGTCTTCAGCTGCTGGAGCCCATCTACCTTAAGGTTTGAAGTGTTGTGCATTCGGAGATGCTGTTCTGCACACTACTGTTGTAATGCGTAGTTATTAGAGTTACTATCACCTTTCTGTCAGCTTGAACCAATCTGGCCAGTCTCCTCTGATCTCTCTCATTAACAAGGCATTTTTGCCCACAAAACTGCTGATCACTAGATGTTTTGTGTTTTTGCACCATTCTCTGTAAACTCTAGAGAATGTTGTGCATGAAAATCACAGGATACCAGCAAATTTTCTTATACTCAAACCACCCCATCGGGCACCAATAATCATTCCATGGTCAAAGTCATTTAGATCTTATTTTTTCCAATTCTGATATTTAACCTGAACAACAACTTGACCATGTCTGCATGTGTTTATGCTTTGAGTTGCTGCCACATGATTGATTAGGTACTTGCCTAAACGAGTAGCTGTAAAGGTGTACATGAGTGTATGAGTCAAGTCATTGTGGCTTTGAAGCTTACTGCTGCTAAGAGTTTGTGGCTGGAACAGAACATCCTCCTGTAGTACTCCCATCACTGCTACTCTAGAACTAATGCAGAGTAGTTGCGGAATAGTCAGCATAGCTTTGTCAAGGGCAGGTCATGCCTTACGAGCCTGATTAACTTTTTTGAGGATGTGACTAAGCACATTGATGAAGAAAGAGCAGTAGATGTAGTGTGTATGGATTTCAGCAAGGCTGAAAGATAAGTTACCCCATGCAAGGTTTATTGACAAAGTAAGGGGGCATGGGATCCAAGGGGATGTTGCTTTGTGGATCCAGAACTGGCTTGGCCACAGAAAGCAAAGAGTGGTTGTAGACAGGTCATATTCTGCATGGAGGTCAGTGACCAGTGGTGTGCCTCAGGGTTCTGTTCTGGGACCCCTAATCTTTGTGATTTTTATAAATGACCTGGATGAAGAAGTGGAGGGATGGGTTAGTAAGTTTGCTGATGACACAAAGGTTGGAGGTGTTGTGGATAGTGTGGAGGACTGTCAGAGGTTGCAGCGGGCCATTGATAGGATGCAAAACTGGGCTGAGAAGTGGTAGATGGAATTCAACCCAGATAACTGTGAAGTGGTTCATTTTGGTAGGTCAAATATGATGGCAGAATATAGTATTAATGGTAAGACTCTTGGCAGTTTGGAGGATCAGAGGGATCTTGGGGTCAGAGTCCATAGGACACTCAAAGCAGCTGCGCAGGTTGACTCTGTGGTTAGGAAGGCATACAGTGTATTGGCCTTCATTAATCATGGAATTGAATTTAGGAGCTGAGAGGTAATGTTGCAGCTATATAGGACCCTGGTCAGACCCCACTTGGAGTACTGTGCTCAGTTCTGGTTGCCTCACTACAGGAAGGATGTGGAAACCATAGAAAGGGTGCAGAGGAGACTTACAAGGATGTTGCCTGGATTGGGGATCATGCCTTATGAGAATAGGTTGAGTGAACTCCTCCTTTTGTCCTTGGAGCGAAGGAGGATGAGAGGTGACCTGATAGAGGTGCACAAGATGATGAGAGGCATTGATCATGTGGACAGTCAGAGGCTTTTTCCTAGGGCTGAAATAGTTGCCACAAGAAGACACAAGTTTAAGGTACTGGGGAGTAGCTACAGAGGAGATGTCAGGGGCAAGTTTTTTACACAGAGAGTGGTGAGTGTGTGGAATGGGCTGCCGGCAACGATGGTGGGGCGGATACAATAGGGTCTTTTAAGAGCCTTTTGGATAGGTACATGGAGCTTAGAAAAATAGAGGGCAATGGGTAAACCAAGTAATTTCTAAGGTAGGGACATATTCGGCACAACTTTGTGGGCCGAAGGGCCTGTATTGTGCTGTAGGTTTTCTATGTTTCCCGTTATGACAGTGCATATTGGAGCAATCTTCCATCCTCAGGCACAGCAGTAGCTTTACATTGAACAAGCAGCTTGTGCGAAGAAATGTGTGAGAACAGCGTTCTAGGAATGCAAATAACCCAGACTCTCGCTCAGTCAGAGGTGAATTCAGATTGTCTAGCTTCTCAAAATTCAGTCCATTCAGAATGTTAGGTCATTTAAATTTAAATTAGGTCATTAAATACATCCTTTAAATTTGAAGAAATCTGGCGACCTTTTATTCAATATTTTCATATGATCTGATTTTTGTACTGATTCTCTTCCAGCTATTTTTTCAGAACCCTGGATTTGATCATACAGTCTCCCTTCTCTTGGTTTCTCTATCAGGATGGACTGCCCAGTCGTTTTATTTCTGTTTAGAATAGTGTTTTTTTTTCTTTTCTTTTATAAAAATTTCTAATAGTTCTTCCTTTCTTCATAAATTGATAAGAGGAGAATGATACATTCTATATCAAATTATACTTTGTAGATCAACACTCTGTGTGATTCTGATATTGTTTATTTTATCTTCTGTGTGTACTGCTATTGACATTTATCCTGGAGATATTCTGCTCCTGTTTGCATACTAACTTTTTTTTAAAAATCAATAAAAAGATTGAAAAAAAAGACTTAGGTCATTGAAATAAACAGTATTATCAAAATAAAAGCTTTGTAACTGGAAAAGAAGTACTCACTTATAAAAATAAGTATAATGTATTGATAACAAATAAATGGAAACTGCACTGCAGTGAACAAGAAGGCTCTACAGTGAATAGTCAAAACTGCCCAAAACATCACTGGAACCAACCTGCCCACCATCAAGGGCATATCTAAGGAAAGGTGCTGGAAAAGGGCCAGTAACATCTTGAAGGGACACGTACAACAAGCTGGAGGAACTCAGCAGGTTGGGCAGCATCTGTGGAAACGAGCTGTCAATGTTTCGGGCCGAGACCCTTCGTCAGGACTTGGTCCGAAATGTTGACTGCTCGTTTCCACGGATGCTGCCTGACCTGCTGAGTTCCTCCAGCTTGTTGTACGCGTTGCTTTGACCACAGCATCTGCAGTGTACTTAGTGTTAACATCTTGAAGGGACTGTTTTTATCCCATTCCCATCAGGGATGAGGCTACATAGCATCCATGCCAGGATCACCAGACTCAAAAACAGTTACTTTCCCCAAGCAGGAAGGCTGATCATCCCAGCACAACCCCCACCACCACCACTACTTTATCATTACCTGTCAGTCACTTTGTATACAGATACTTCTGTACCTAGTGTCACTTTATGGACAATCAATTTATGTATATAAGCTATCCTATATTTATATTTGTTGTGTGTTTTTTTCTTATTGTGTTCTTTATCTTACTGTGTATTTTTGTGCTGCATCAGATCCAGAATAACATTATTACTTTACAGTTGTGGACTGGAAAGGACGTTAAAGAATCTTGAAATTTGGTGGACAGAGTTATATAGGCCTTGAGTTAAAATGCAGTGCCATTAATATTACTGAATGAACATCAGAAAAACAGGCCTTCACATATCAGAGAATAACAGAAAATCAAAACTCATTACTCATCATTATGGCAATGAAATTGCCAACATTGAGAAGGAAATATTCAATAAGACAATAGTGAACATTTAATTTTGTTTCACTATATTGTGACCAATGATTTTCTTTGATGGTTGCTGTGTCTTTGCTGCAGGACACCTCGTTTAAAGTTTTAGCTGTGTGTGAACAGCTCTCTTACTTAAACTAAATTAATTACAATGTTGGTGATTATGCATTTCACCTTGAGAACATTGAACACAGCTAGGAAACAATCGGAAAATGGTTTGCTGAGTAGTTAATAATTTGATAAAGATTGATTGGTGTTAATTTGGAGAAATAAATTCCCATTGTTCTTTCTATTTGATTTCTAGGCAACGATTAACTATGCTCAGTGAAGCTGTATATGCTAGCTGCAGGCTTGGTTCAAACCATCCATGGAAAATTATGGGATGCGAAGAAACTGAATGAAAATTTTCTGATTTGTTACCTTTCTTCTGTGGTCAAGTACCTGGTCTGGTAATACTGGAGAGAGTATGGTGGGCATGGCAATGAATGGGAAATGATGCAAGTTTGTTTTTATTTTGTACTTGTGGAAGTTTGAGTGGAACCTTTGTGTCAGAGTTGGTTTCCCCTCCAGAGGAGGATCCTTGATTCCAGCCGCTCTGTCCTATCAGAGTGCAGCAAGAATTGAGAATCTGATTAGGTCACTGCTGCTTTGGAGCTGAAATTGCCTGAAGCCACAGGAAATTGGTATTTATGAAAATCTGATGTTTCATCCTGGTGGCAATAACTATTCCCAGTGTCACCCAATGATATGTTTCAATTTGTCCTCTAACAAAAAAAGTTAATTGTTATTCATTGCAACTATTTCTTTGAAAATAACTAGTGATAGGGGACTTTCAGATTTAATTATTCCCTAATTTCCGTGTAAAGTGTATTTAAGTAAAACCAGAAGTAACAGTTTGTAAGAGGTCCAGTTTGTCTGCATTTTAAAACAAATCCCACAAAGCAGAAAATATCCTTATAAATCTGTAGCGAGAAATAGTCTACCGTTTCAGAGAAAAAGATTATAATTTGTTACAGATGCAGTAAAGACAGGAAGATGAGGTATAATAATCTCTCACGTCCATCACGGATTGAATTAGCAGCAGGTTTTTAAAAAAAAAAGCAGAATAATTTCATCTCAACCGTGTTGGTGGGGAGTTGTTTTTTATTGCGACTAGCCTGTCCCAACAGAATGGAGGAAGGTTTAGTTTTAGAACTGGATTTGCCTGATATTAAAGGAATTTGGCTGGCTTTGCCTGGGATTCAAGATTAAAAACAATTTTTTCAGTATTAATATATATTAAGTAATATTGGTTGGAAGTTGCTAAGAAAAAATTATGTAAATTTAATGAGGAAATGTTATTGCCCTGAAAATGCAAAGTTAACCAGTGTGCCTAAGACCGTAAGGCTATCAATCTCTGTTTTAAATATATCCAATGATTTGGCCTCTACTGTCATCTGTGGCAATGAAATCCACAGATTTATTACCCTCCGGCTAAAGAAATTCCTCTTCATCTCTGTTCTAAAGGGAAGTCCTTGTATTCTGAGGCTGTGCCCTCCTGTCATAGACGCCTCTACATTGTTCCTAAACTTGACAGCTATCTGTGTGGTGATAGCTCATGTAGCCTGTGCTAATTGTGCTTACCTCTGGTTGCCAGGCTCAACAGGGGTCAAGTACTTTGGCTAGTGCCATTTGATGCTAAAACTGGAATGCCTGCACAGTGTCATGGGCTGAAAGACCTTTACTGTTCAGTGATGTTCCACGTTCTACCAGACATCTACGATCAAGCTCCTTATTTCTGGGACTCTCACCAAATACTTAAATGTCACCCTATACTACCTTGTGATTCTTTCTTGTGGGTAGTCACAGTAAATACAAAGGGACACAATAAAATCAATGAAAAACTGCACACAAAGATGGACAAATGACCAATGCGCAAATACTACAAAAAAGGAAAAAAAAACAAAATAATATTAATAAATACAGAAGTCATAAATATTGAGAATATGAATTGTAGAGTCCTTGAAAGTGAGCCTTGGGTTGTGGAATTAGTTCAGCGGTGGGGTGTGTGAAGTTATCCACTCTGGTTCAGGAGTCTGATGGTTGAGGGGTACCGTGTGTTCCTGATCTTGGTGCTGTGGGTCCTGAGGCTCATGTGCCTCCTTCCTGATGGCAGCAGCGAGAAGAGACCATGACCTGAATGGTGGAGGTCCTTGATGATGGAAATTGTTCTCCTGTGACAATGCTCCATGTAAACGTGCTGAGTGGTGTGGATGTGGGTACAGTCCAGTCCACCTCCGATCGACTGAGTTGTATCCATTACTTTTTTGTTGGCTTTTCTGTTCAAAAGCATCGGCATTTCCATAACAGGCTGTGATGCAGCCAGTCAGTATACTTTCCACTGTGCGTCTGTAGAAGTTTGTCAAATGATCTTCGTGAACTTCTAAATAAGAATTATTCAGAGCTCTCACAGCACCTTCACAGACTTGGCATCACCACACACTTCACCTCAAATTGTACAGCTTCTGTACGCTGCTTGCAGGTCAAGTACAGCATTAAGTACATTGAGCAGCGTTCACTGATGCACCTCCCTGTAGAACTGAACAGCATGTTATTGGATAGAGCAGCGATTCATTCTCAGGAAACAATTTTGCTTACTTGACCTGATTTTCATGGAAGAGACAGTGACCATCACAACCAGAGCAGATGCCACTGAATATGGTGCTCAGCGGCAGTACTGTAGTGATCGAAGATAATGCTATCTTTATACTTGACCTCCTTCCTGGCCTCTCAATTTTATCTGATTTGTAGTCGACTGATGGTGCAATCATTTACCTTCGATGGAGTCCCTTCCCTTACAACAGTCCAACCCTTCTGACTTCCTGCTTTCAATTAATCAAGAAATGCAAGCTGGTCAAGAGGAGAAAATTAAGAAAGGACAGAGCAACAGTATCAGGAGCCCAGCAGAGTAGCAGGATCTCAGCATGCTTTGCAGTGGCTAATTAACCTCAGCAACTTAAGAATTTCCACTCTTGTGTACATCTTTTCTCTTTTGCCCGTTATGCCTCTGGCGTTTAGGACAGCAATGAAGGTCCCCCATCTCATGGCTTCCTCTCACCTTTTACTGCTGCCAGTCAGGCAAGTCCCAGGTGGAGGCTCAGGAATAGAGCTGCACTCAGATGTAGGATTCTTCAATAACAATTTTGTTTTACCAGTCAGGGTTGTTAGCCCTGAGCTGAACTCTCGAACCTGGACCCTTTGACCTGTTTGACATGGGTGACCCCACCAAGACCCAAAGCATAAAGTCCCGACTTCAGCCAAAATAGCTCTCCCAATCATTAAGGAATGTGCATTGTGCATCTTGTCACAATAATAGCTGCAAAAACTGGCTTTTCTCTAACAATATTACACAAAATTTGTTCCACCATCCATGAATTTATTTGCAGTTAGCTGAATCTAATGCATATTGCTTTGTTAGGAATGACTTGGGTCAGAATTTTGCTTTGATTAGCAATTGATTTATTAATGTCAATATCCCAATATTTCTAGTTTGTGGACTGAATGTAGAACCTGCATATTAAAACAGAGCAGTTAATACAAAATCAATCAAAGTATTTAGTACACATTATATTGAATTTGTTTTTATATGATAATTTAAAATGAATCTCTGTAATATATTTTTATCTATCACGGTACCTTGACTGATTGATTAGATTCTCAGCATTCACTAATTTTTAGATTAAATTAGAACAACATCATTTGTTCTAGTATCTTCCAAGTTATATTTCTAATTAGTAGTTTTCTGCTTTTGTAAGCAAAAATGTGAAAAGGAACCTTCAGTATTAATGGAGAGTGAGATCTTGTCGGTCTCGAGACGGGGCCTTGGAGAAGTGATGTGAAAGATTGTAATACAGGAACAGCGAGTTGCTGGTTCCACTCACATTGTTGCAGGAGCGACATCTCTCCCCCTCGCTGGAGGGAGAGAGATACTGAACGGCTGGGTTATGGACTATAGTTTGCGATGAATCTGGATCGGGGTCCCTTCAGGAGGTTTTTGCTTTTGCTTGCATGGTGGGGGGTGGGGAGTCAGGGGGTGGCTGGTTCAGTGCTTCTGCCGGTATGAGTGGTGGTGAGGGGTGAAATGATGTTTTTGCTGCTGCTTGTGTGGAGGATAGGGAGGTGAGGCTTCGATGTTCCTATCATTTTGTTTTATGGGGCTTCTTGTTTTGTGGATGTCTGTGAAGAGTACAGATTTGTCTCTGAAACTCTGAACCTTTGAATTTTTATATTTTAAACTTTAAAAAAAAAAGATGCTATCTTTTCATCTTAACTATTTTGGATGTGTTAACTGTGGGTTTCAGTTTGTGGCTTGACAAAATACATAATGGCTGATGATATGTTAAACTCAGAAATAAATACCATGATGAGAATGAGTCCTAACGATAAAGTAAGTACGGTTTGTAAATTCATTTCCAGTTGGGCTGCAGAATAGGCAGGTTGTGGTGGTGGCAGTGATTGATGGAACAGTTGCCTTTACACACTCTGCCCAATGTTCTGTTTTTCTGAATCCATGTGATGGCAAAAAAGGGGCAATGCATTTATTGACACCTACTTACTAGCCCGCTGAACTGAGATTGTTCAGAATTGCACAACGGATCCAATCGCCCTTCAATATGTTAATAAAATTCACCTTGGTATTCACAAAAACAAGACAAACAGAAACAAGTCATAGGTAAGTTTGTATTTCAATCGCAAGATTATTTATTTAGGGATACAGCATGGAAGAGGCCTTTCTGACCCATCAAGCCACACTGTCAAGTAACCCACCCATTTAACCCTAATCACAGAACAATTTACAATAGCCAATTAACCTACTAACCAGTACGTCTTTGGGCTGCATGAGGAAACCAGAGCACCCAGAGGAAGACCCACCTGGTTCATGGGGAGAACGTACCAACTCCTTACAGTCTGCGCTGGAATTGAACTCCAAACATTGGAACACCCCAAGCTTGAATAGCATTGCTCTAAGCACTACACTACTGTAGGACCCTCGCAGTACTGTATAGAGATTAGTATATCAGTAAATAGTTAAATGGAACGTCGGGTTTTGAGGTTGCCTTGTTATTTAACTTGCAGTGGTTAAAGATGTTGGCATTATAGATATAGTTCAATGATCTCCCTGATCAGGGTTCGAAGTGTTCAGTTTTCATTGTGGAATAGAGTAGAATAGAACTTCATTGTCATTGCGCAAGACCACGAGATTGCGGTGCTGTTCTAGTTCCTTGCAAAACAGATACTTACAATGCATGTGGTACGGCTTAATTAAAAAAATCCCATATGTATTGCAAGAGCCTCAAAGTGAATGCTTGAGGATGTTATATTCTATTGGAAATTAATGAATAAAATATTGAACTATAATGATTATACCATTGGATTAGTAATTTGGAGACCTGGACCATTCTGATTTTACTGTTACCAATACAATGGATTCTGTTTAATTGGGACACATCAGTGCCTGTACAATTGGCCAGAATTTCATGGAAATAATTAAAAGGTACAAAAAATTACAAACTACTTTTTAAACTGAGTAACAATTTATGGATTTAAATGAAATACAGAACAAATTAGAACACTATCAAACCCTCTTCAGTACCATAAAACTGTGTGTTAGTTTCTACTGGTTATCGATGGAGGAATTCATCTGCCATGTTCTTTTAATTGACTGTAAATGAACAAAATCAGTGCAGACACTTGGTGCATTTAATGTACCGCCTTCATACAATGTTTTGGATGACTGTATCCAGCAAATCTTCATTTTCATTGTAACATTCAAGATGATTGTTAACACCTTTATAACTCTTAACTTGTTGAAGTAGTGAAATTGTTCCATTGTCACACCTGGCCATTTCTGGCATCTCCAGGCCTGAATGCTTGAAGCTGTGGTGAGACAAACCATTCTGAATTATCTTCCTGCTTATTTTTTGCCAACTATCAGTGACAAAATTCACTGCTTTTGAACACCAATGCATGCAACTGACACTATCTAAAAACTGATTGCTTTAAGCACGGTGTAGTCTCTAGTGGCCGTGCATGTACAGGCTACTGACGCTAGTTGGAAACTGTTCAGCAACAGTCTCCTGCTCCAATTAAGCGGCATTGTGTCCCAAATAAACAAAGGGAATCCAGGCCATTGTCTCAATTTAATAGACAATAGACAGTAGGTGCAGGAGTAGGCCATTCGGCCCTTCTAGCCAGCCCCGCCATTCACTGTGATCATGGCTGATCATACACAATCAGTACCCCGTTCCTGCCCTCTCCCCATATCCCTTGACCCCGCTAATTTAGTTTATGTTCCTTAAGAGTTGTCCCAAATAAACGTCTACCCCGATTAGCCGATGGCCCATTTAACTGGAATCCACTCTATATCATTTGCCAGTGTTTGAAAAACATAAGGAAGGGGTGTCCACCATTATAACTGAACATCTGCTGACAAACAGCCATCAGCGTTACCATGCCTCATTTGTTGGGAACCTGATCTGCTGAAGCTTTCACAGAAAGGATATTTCCTAACAGAACCCCAGCATAAAGCTTCTTAGTGAGGATTGCATTCCTGGAGCACCACTGCTCCTTATCTCCATCTTATTTGTTAAAGAAGAAAAGGGAGAGAAACACAACTCATGTTGAATGAGATGTATTTCCTGTTCTGGCCCCAGATGACAGCCTGGCTATTCATGGCTAATATAAATATAAATTACCTTGGGCTCGAACACAAAGAGATTTGACCTTTTCATGAGATTTTCTTTAAAGTGCCATATCTTATAATTAAGCTCACTTTTAGGTGACCCATTTCTGCAATGAACTTTAATTATTACTTTCTTTTGAGTGATGTAGGAAGACAGTGACAAGGATCTCTTTCAACTGGAATTCAAGTTGACATTGCTGCCTATACACCAAGTGCAAGTGTGATCGTATCTTTAGTGCACACATCATTAAATTATCTTTCTGCTGATCATCATTATGGGACTATGGACGTTTGGAATAGGAAAACTTTTATAAATCTATTGGATCTTCATGTAACTAGAATACTATAACATTTTTAATGTCAGTCATAAGAAAAAAAGCAGAAGTTTAAAAGATCACCCTAAATATAGGATTTTTTTTGTTAGATGTACCTTATGCTATCAGGAATAAATATAATTGCATTTCTTGTTCATATTTCAAGAGAAGAAGCGGGGAGTATTTTGCACTAGTAATCCAGGGCTTAAGAGGATTCATTTTCGCACTTCACCGGTGGAGCTGGTGGTCGATGTTTACCTTATCTGTCAAGAGCACACATTCTTATCCATTAGCAAAACCAATGCAAGTCAAAGGAAGACAGAGAGTCAAGGGTGCAAAATGAACAGGTCACAGAGAGGTGGTTAGTAACAGAATGCTGGGATATTGGCTGGCATTAGGTTGCATTGGTGGTTAGCTTGTGATTACCGCAGTTAAAATGTTCCCAATCTTCATGTTGTAGTGCAACTCTTTACAGAGACAGCCATAAGACTGGGGTTTGATTTATGCCGGTGTCTATAAGGAATTTGTATATTCTCCCTGTGACTGGCTGGGATTCCTGCATGTGCTCTGGTTTCTCCCATATTCCAGAGATGTACAGTACTGTGCAAAAGTCTTAGGCATATATATATGTATAGCTAGGATGCTGAAAACTTTGGCACAGTATTGTAGTAATTTTATGTATTGCACTGTACTGCTGCCACAAAAAAAATCATTATATATGTGAGTGATGATGCCTGATTCTGATGTGGGTCTCTATTGTGGACTGAGAGTAGGAAGAGGGCAGAGAGAGGGGAATCATGTTTGGGAAAAGAGGAAGGGAGAGGGGAGGGAGCGGGAAGCACCAGAGAGCTATTCTGTAATGATCAATAAACCAATTGTTTGGAATTAAATTACCCTGCCTTGTTTCTCAGGGCTGGGTGCATCTGTATCCGCGCCACTACCCGCCCTGGCACGCCTTCTCTGCCACCTGTCCCACACCCCTCCCGCAGCACTTTACCCTCACCGTTCCCAACATCCTTTGCTCGCACCAGATTTACAAACTCAAT
This sequence comes from Hemitrygon akajei, assembly GCF_048418815.1. Classification (NCBI taxonomy): domain Eukaryota; kingdom Metazoa; phylum Chordata; class Chondrichthyes; order Myliobatiformes; family Dasyatidae; genus Hemitrygon; species Hemitrygon akajei. The sequence continues at coordinate 20,348,255 of NC_133125.1, read as the reverse complement.
AACAGGAGAAAATCTGCAGTTGCTGGAAGTCAAAGTAGGCTGCCTTCTGTCTGAGTCCACCATGGACGTTGCATTCTCGCTGTCTAGATACGCAAGCCCAGGCAGTATGAAATGGAGAACAAGCTATTGTCCATGCAGCAAGCCCTCTCCGTGCATCTGATGAATCCAAGACCAAAACAGTTTGGTACCAGCAGCATCGCAAGAGTTGCCAGACAACATGGAACTCAATGTAGGACTGCCTTGGGGATTTTTCCCTCTGAGTTCACTCCTGAAGCCTTCCCGTGAGTGGGTAGAGCCGCAAGGTAGCAGAGGTTTGAGATCTGAGTCTTCCTTCTCCTAGATGAGCTGCCAGCCGCTGGTGACGAGCCCAATCTGCCTGAAGCGACTGGTTTTAAGGCACCAGTAACCCACATATTCCCCTTCTCCTGTGAGTAGAAGCAGTTCTGCCAGGATTAGTAGCCAAGCCACACGTGAAGGCCAGGAGCTGGACTTGGTTGTCAGAGGCTATTTGAAGGGCATACCATTGGTAGCATTTAATCAGTAGCGGGAGCTTGTCCCTATTACCACTCCTTAAGGAACCAACATAATACGTACAAAAGGCTAGAGGAACTCAACAGGCTAGGCAGCATCTATGGAAAAGAGTGAACAGTCGACGATGTGGGCTGAGACTCTTCAAACTCACTCTCTGCTCCACGTTGACAATACAGTTCTGTGCAAGAGTCTTAGCTTAAAACTGTACACATGCCTAAAACTTCTGCACAGCACTGTATGGCTAGGGTTAGTGAGCTTTGTGCATCCTTTGTTGGTGCTGGAAGTGTGCTCAGCACAATCCTTGCTGATTTGATTTGACACGTACAACACGTTTTACCATACGTTTCAATGTCATTTTTTCCCTCCAACATCGGAGTACAGAACCTACTACTGTTCCTGCCAAAACTCAGCATAGAGCCCAGAAGCAGAGCTCACGTTCACAACTACAGAAGGTGCTGTTTCTCCTGTATATATCATGCAGAAGGACATGAAGCTGATGTGGTGACACAGGTAGACAGGGCGCTGAAGAAGGTGTATGGAGACAATCACATCAGCCTCAAAAAGAGCAGGATGACCAGTCTCAATGATAATGCCCAGCTCTACTCACATCGACTGTGATGAAGTACTTTGAGAGGTTGGTCATGGCTAGAATCAACTCTTGCCTAAGCAAGGACCTGTATTTGCTGTAAATTTCCAATCACCACAGTAGATCTACAGTGGATACAATTTCATCGTCTTTCCACTGTTGGGTCACCTGGACGATAGCAATACCTAAACCAAGCTGTTATTTATTGATTCCAGTTCAGTGTCCAATACAATCAAATCTTCAATTCTGATCAAAAAGCTCCAAAACTTGGGTCTCTGTACCTCTCTGTACCTACCTCAATGGATCCTTGATGTCTTCATCAGGAGACCACAGTCAGTGTGTTTCAGAAATAACACCTTGTCCTCGCTGACAATCAACACAAGTGCACCTCAGGGATGTGTGCTTAGCCCACCGCTCTACTCTCTCTACACACATGACTGTGTGGCTAGGCACAGCTCAAACGCCATCTATAAATTTGCTGATGACACAATTATTGTCGGCAGAATTTCAGATGGTGAGGAGAATGAGCGATAGATTATCTGGTTGAGCGCTGTCGCAATAACCTTGCGCTTAGTGTCAATAAGACCAAGGAATTGACAGTGGACTAACGGAAGGGAAAGTCGAGGGAACACACACTCATCGAGGGTTCAGAAGTAGAAAGGGTGAACAGTTTCAAGTTCCTAGGTGTCAACATCTCTGAAGATCTGTCTTAGGCCCAACATATTAATGCAATTACAAAGAAGGCAATATTGCGGGTATATTTCATTAAGAGTTTGATGAGGCTTGGTATGTCACTTGAGACACTCACAAATTTCTGAAAATGTACCATTCTAACTGGTTGCATCACCATCTGGTATGGAAGGACTAGAGCACTGGATTGCAAAAAGCTGCAGAAAGTTGTAAAGTTGTCCATCCCCAACATGGGCATTAGCCTTCGCAGCATCAAGGACATCTTCAAAAGGCTATGTCTCAGAAAAGTGGTATCCATCATTAAGGACCTCTATCACCCAGGACATGCTCTCTTCTCATTGCTGCCATCAAGGAGGAGGTACAGGAGCTTGAAGACACACATTCAATGTTTTAGGACAGGTCTTCCCCTCTGCCATCAGATTTTTTGAATGGGCAATGTACCCATGTACACTACCTCACTATTTTTGTTCTCATTTTGCACTACATAATTCATTTGTATTTTGTTATTGTAATTTATAGTGCTTTTTATTATGTATTGCTCTGTACTCCTGCCACAAAACTACAAATTTCAGAACATATGCTTATGATATTAAACCTGATTCTGATTCTAGCTTGATTGTTTTCATTGGCTAAGGCATTTAGTACAAGAGTTGTGATGTCTTGCTACAGTTGTACAGAATGTGGTTAGGCCACACTTGGGAGTACTGTGAACAATTTTGGTCACCACTCTGCAGGGAAGATGTGATTAAGCTAGAGAACGTGCAGAAAATACTCAAATGATTTGAAAAGCTGTAGTTATAAAGAGGGTTCAATATGCCTGGACCAAGTTGAGGTGGAGACCATTCTAACATTGATAGAGTCTAGGATCCGAGGCTCTGGCCTCAGGATAAAGAGATATCCCTTTAGAGCTGAGATGAGGAAGAATTTTTTTCAGTCAGGTGGTGATGAATCTGTGGAATTCATTGCCATAGTGGTTGGTTGAGGCCAAGTAATCATGTGTGTTTAAGGCAGAGATCGAAAGGTTCTTAATTGGTAAGGTAGTTAAGAGTTTTAGGGAGAAGGAGGAAGAATGGGGTTGGAAAAAAATCTATCAGCCATGATTGAATCGCGAGCAGACTTGATTAACTGAATGACCTAATTCTGCTCCTGTATCTTATGGAGAGATTGGATAGGCTGGGTCTGTTTACCCTGGAGAAGAGGCATGGAGGTGATATAACTGAGGTTTATAAAATAATAATGGGAGGCATGGGTAGATGGCTGGTGTCTGTTTCCATGGTAGTGGTGTCTAAAACGACAAGGTATAGGTTTAAGGCGAGTGGGATAAGATTTTAACAGCATCTGATGAGTAAACCTTTCACACAAAGAGTAGATGGCACCTGGAATGAGCTGCCAGGGAAAGTGAGAGAAGCAGGAACAGGAACAGCATTTAAGGCGATACCTAATGAGCAAGACAAAGAAGAGTACCAAACAGGAACAGGCTGTTCGGCCCACAATACTGTGACGATCCAGCTAAAAAGCACATCAAAAGCACCCAAACACTAATCCTTCCTACCTACACCATGTCCATATCCCTCTATTTTCCTTACATCCATGTGCCTATCCAAACGTCTCTTAAAAGCCTCTAATGTATTTTCCTTTACCACACCAAGCAGCACATTCCAGACATCCACGACTCTCTGAGTAAAAAAGCTTACTCCTCACATTCCCCTTGACCTACCCCCTCTCACCTTCAATGCATGTCCTCTTGTGTTAGAGATTTCTACCTTGGGAAACAGATATTCTTTGACCACTCTAACTGTGCTTCTCATAATCTTGTAACCTTTATCAGATTTCCTCTCAGCCTCCGATGCTCCAGAGAAAATAAAATAACCCAAGTTTATCCAGTCTCTTGTGTATATATGAATTAATGCACCATGTGGAATTAGTATGGATAAGAATGGTGGTCAGCAGAGATTTGGTGGGCTGAAGGGCCTGTTTCTATACTAAATGACTCAATGGTGCAAAGATGGTGAATTAGCTGTGAACCTGTACATATGAAAGGGCCAGTTGAAAATAATAGTCCATGGGCTAGTGTTTATGTTCTGGTAATACTATTCTTTTGAAACACTAGATATTCCGCTGTTCAGTGTAATTGAAGATTATGTTCTCTATCAGGTAGTGAAGTTAATGATGACAGAACAAAACCCTTATCAATTCATTGTAGTAATATGAAATCAATGCTTATGATTTCTACCTGGTCATACAATGATAGAGGGTCAGATTATTAACACAATACATGGTCTCTCACTCTTTATTAATGCATTCCATGATGATTTACAGTTCTAGTCTTCACTGCTTCTTTTCTTGGTAAACATGAAACAATTATAGCGAGCAGCCATTTAGACAATTGCACATTATCCTAGTTAATTCAGATTTTCAGAAGCATCCCTAAAACTCTTCAGCTGAACAATGCTCTCTAATGTTAAGAAAGGACGAGTCGCATTGTGTGCCACTGATGGTTGCGACAGGAACCTGTGGTCCTTGTCTGTAAGTGCATGCTGGACCCACACAGCCCTGGTGCAGATTTGCAATGGACTGAGTGACAGCTGGTGTTGCATTTATAACTGGACGCTGCAGACAGGGATTCCTCGGCATTCTGCTGCAAAATCTGCTTCTGTGATCCTCTGCCATCCAGACTGCTTTCCAATGTTGATGAAGAGGAAAGTATACTGGTGAAGAGTCTTCAACCAGAAATGTCAATTCTGTCTCTCCTTCCATTGCCTCACCTGCCAGGTTTACCCAGCGTTCTCTGTTTATATTTAAATAATTTGTAAAAACGCGTTCAATCAGTTTTTTCCCTTTTTATTTGTACATTCTTAAAATTTATTTAAGACTATTGTAGGCATTAGATGTCTTCGAATACCAAAGGTATTTAAAAACAGCTAAAGGTACTCTGGATTTTGACAGTGGCTGATTATTTGCCTGCATTCAAAGGCTTTCAGAGTTCAGGGGGCAGGGACCCCATTATAAGTTATCATTAAAGTCTTGCTATACTTAATGAGTATAGCAAGCTCTCAGCAGTAGAAAGACAACTCCTCTGACCTTCTGCAGCCAGCCAGGGTAAGTGCTGTAGGGACAGGTCCAGATGGCAGGCAGAATCCAGCTCAAATTAACCCAATTTAACGAGTCGACAATGAGAAAAAGGGGGGAGCAGGGCTGTTCGCCCCACCCAAATGATTCTGCGGATCATGTTAAACAATTAACATGTGCACAGTGCTTCCAGCCTCGTCAGCACACCCGCTTCTTTGTGCCCACTCACTTACCGCGTTGGCAGGAGCAGAGTAAACTCGATATAATGTTCTGTGGCTACACAGCTCAACACGCTGCCAATGCTGTTCAGTATCTCGTGCATGGGAAAGCAGCCCACACCACTTCAATGGGAGAAGGAGGATAGTTGCCAGTACAAACTGACAGATGTTCTATGACTGAAATCCAAATAGGAAACTGAAATGGAAATGGCAAATGCAAAACTTCGAATGCTGCTGCCGAGTCTTTTCAGAATCAGGTCTATTATCACTGACATATGTCGCGAAGTTTGTCATGTTGTGGCAGCAGTACTGTTCAAGACATGAAAAGAATGACTACAAGTTACAATAACAAAATAAGTCAATAAATAGTGGAAAAAGAAATAGTGAGGTAGTGTTCATGTGTTCATGGACCATTCATAAGTCTACTGACAGAGGGGAAGAAGCTGTTTCCAAAACGTTAAGTGTGTGTCTTCAGGCTCCTGTACCTGATCCCTGCTGGTAGTGAGAAGAGGGCATGGCGTGGATGTTGAGGATCCTTAATGATGGATGTCACATTCTTGAGGCAATACCTTCTGAAGATGTCCTTGTTGGTGGGAGGTTTGTGCCTGTGACAGAGCTGGCTGAGTCACCAAACCTTTGCAGCCTCTTTTCATCCTAAGCATTGTGTTTTGTGCAGATGGTGGAAAGTAGCGAGACCATCTATTTTCACGAGGTCTCACGGCTTATACTGAAAGACATTGGGAGGAGAAACTTAGAGAAAGCAAGCCCTAAAGAAGGGATGTTTTGTCACAAAAGAATTTGAGGTCAGGTGGGAAATGTGTCCTTGATTCCTATGTCTCATGAGTAACATAAACCTCCGCTATTGCTCAATGCACAACCATTTACAGTACGCATCTGTCGACAGTCCCTTTCAAGACTCATAGCTATACATCAATCATATGCACACTGGACCCTCGCAAATTCAGACCCCCAAACAATGTGCTGGAGGAGTCACAAGAGGCTTGCTGATGCCGGGAACTGGAGAAACATGCAAAACGCTGGACGATATCAGTGGGTTGAGTATTATCTGTGAAAGGAAAGGAAGTGTTAATGTATTGGGTCGAAGCCTTGCATTAGAACACACATTTAGGATTACTTTACTTTTTGACATCTATATCTGGTAATATTTGCTACTCAGCAGCGTAGTGTACAATAACCAAATTGTTTCAGATGTTTGCAAACACACTTCCCTCACTCCCTGAGGACATGGTAGTTCAAAGTCAGAGGCAGCAACAGGTAAGCGATGGGGTCAGATCAATCTGTACAACTGCAGGCAGGTGGAAGAGATGTACCTTGTCATCTCTGGTTCGACTTTTGCCAAGGTTCTGGCAAATAGTCAGATTGATTTCATAGCTTCACGATGAGGCCATTCATCCCCTTGCGTCCTTACTGGCTTTCCACCAGAACAATTCTCCAGTTCCCTGCCCCACTTTCTATCATTTTGAAACATTTTCCTCAGAGTATATTTTCCCTTGCAGTCCACATCAGAATCTTCCTCCATCATGTTGGCAAGCATAATGCCACACAATACCACATAAAAATAATTTTCCTCATGTCACTTTTTATCTTTCTCCTTGTGACCTATAGTTCTCAACCCTTCCACCACCAAGAATGGACTTCCACTGTTGAAGTCCCTGTTATATAATGACAAAAGATGACAATTTCTCTTCATATGGGTCAGAGTGGATAGGTAATTGATATTGTGTTTACTGGTATCAGGTGAGTCCATCGTCCGCCTTTTTATTTTGTTCCCCTTCTCTTTCCCCATGGCTGCTGATGACAAAACAACTCCTTAATGGTGGTGATGTAGTACAGTGTGGCAATCCTTCGTAAGTAGAGGTACATGCAGTAGCTGTTGGTAGTTAAATTGTGACAGACTGTGCTGCATTTGTCACACTGAAGTTTGGTGGTGATGGTGGAATGCAGATGGCATAATGAAATATTCCCACCAGGAGTATTCCCAGGATGGCACAATTGGAATATTCCCAGGAAGCTGGGCTGTGAGCATGTGAAACAAAAGCATAAGACAAAGAAGGAGAATTAGGCCATTCAGCCCATTGAATCTACTCCGCCATTCCATCATGACAGATTTATTATTCCTCTCAACACCATTCTCCTGCCTTCTCTCTATAGCATTTGACTCCCTTACTAACCAAGAGTCTTCACAGCCTCAATTTTGATGTAATCAATGAATTGTCCTCCACGACCATCTGTGGCAATGCATTGCAGAGATTCACCACCTTCTGGCTAAAGAAGTTCCTCCTCATCTTGTTCCAAAAATATACCCTCTATTCTGAGGCTGTGCCCTCTGGTCATAGACTCCCTTACTATTGGAAACACCCTCTCCACATCCACTCTATCTTGGCCTTTCAGCATTCAATAGGTTTTATTTCCCCCTTTATTCTTCTAAACAGCAATACAAGCCCAGAACCATTATGCTGGTCTCCTACATTAACCCCTTCATTCCTGGAATAATCTCGTGAACCTCCTCGGGACCCTTTCCAATGCCAGCTCATGATTTCTAAGGTGAGGGTGTTAAATGCTGCACTTGGTCATAGACCAGCTGCCCATTGTGGGTATTTCCTGTCACTTTCCACTCACTATTCACGTAGTATCAATTGCCTGGAGATGCCAGCAAGCTGCACTCTGCCCCTCTGCCGGCTAGTGTCTGGAAGAGAATTCGCATCATCTCTCAGTGTGCAACTCCCAAGGTATTGTAAGTATTTTCAGTTTGTGTGCATAAAAGTTTATCTTCACAGTCAGCTTGACAGCATTGAGCAGAGAGCTCGGCTCTGAGACTGCAGTTCCAACCGGAGTTACGGACAGCAATGAGGCTTTCTTTGCCGATGTGCGGACATCTCGCACACTGCGCCTGGCGGAGATCCCGTCAGCTGAATTACTCCAGGAGCATCTTTGGTAGACAGGGTCTTCTGGTGCGTAACCTTCTCTATCCATAGAATGGAAAAGCCGAGAAAGGGTGATGGATACAACCCAGTTCCATTCTTAGAATGGCAAAGCCTGCAAAAAGTAATGGATACAGCCCGTTCTGTCACAGGCAAAGCCACCCCACTGTTGAGCTCATCTTCAAGGAGCGCTGCTTGAAGATGAAAGTAGCATTCATCATCAAGAACCCTGTGCACACTTCTTGCTACTGCCATTGGGAAGGAAGTACAGGAGCCTCAAGTCCCACACCACGAGGTTCAGGACCAGTTATTATCCTTCAACCATCAGGCTCCTGAACCTGCATGGACAACCTCACTCACCTTAACTCTGAATGGATTCCACAACCCGTGGACTCACTTTCAAGGATTCTAGAATTCAGGTTCTCAGTTTTGGTTATTTACTTATTTATTATTATTATTACTTTTGTATTTTCACAGATTGTCTTTTTTTTTTAGCCAGTTGGTTGTTATTAGTCTTTGTGTGTAGTTTATCATTGATTCTACTATACTTCTTTGTTCTACGGTAATTGCCTGCAAGAAAATTAATCTTATGGTAGTATATGGTGACATACAAGTACTTTGGTAATAAATTTACTTTGAACTATCTTCTTCCTCACTGTTTCAGCAGTTTGCCCTTCTCCATGTTGCTATTGATGCTCTCCAAACTGGAACTACTTGCCTACACTTTCCTAAATTTTTTGCTCCTACATAAACCACCATAATGGTATCCCCTCAAGTATCCTCACAAAGGCATATTTAAAGCTATCTTTCACCATGGCATCAAGGAAATCGTGTACTGTTGTGTCTTTCCTGATTTCCGTTGTTATTTTATCTCTAATTACTGGATCTCATTTGTGGGCTCACAGCTGTTGTTGATTGCTCATTATCACATTGTTAAATAATTAGATTTAGTCATCAGAGCGGCCATTTTATATCATTTGTACATTTCATTTAGTAGTTAGAAGTCTTGTTAGATGTCGAAGGAATTTCAGTCAATGCTGGAATCTGCCTTTCATTAGAATGCTGAAAAGTGCTGTCTTCTCACACCAGCTCCTTGCATACTGTAATGCACTGGTGAATAATAAAACTGCCTTCAACTTCAACTCTGCCCAGACTGGAGTTATCTATCTGTCTAGCTTGGAAAAACAGGAGAAACACTTGAGCGAGGGCAGGATATGTACCATGTGGGACTACGTTTGAGAAGGATTCTACTTGTTTTCCCTGATTATTCAATATCTTGAATCCATCACATCATACTGTTTCCTGGCCGGCTGGTGGCGCAATGGCATCAGTGCCGGACTCCGGAGCGAAGGCTCCCGAGTTCAAATCCAAGTCGGGCCACCACTGAGCGCGCTTTCCGTCCGTGCCGGGTTGAGTGTCGAGCTGGCCACTCGGCCTTGTAAAAATTACAGGCGTCAAGTCAGGAACGTTCATATCGTGACCCGGTTAATCCGAAAGGAGACCAATCCTGACACCACGTGCCAGTCAAGAATGGCGACTGTCTGGTGCGACACGCTGAAAAAAAAATCCTTTTTCCTGTTCCCACTCCTCCCCCAGTCTCCAAAACACTCCCAAAACCACTAAGCATCTGGCCTCCATGGTACACCATGGTACCATTTGGGGAAGAATTTTCATTCAGTGTTATGTTCTATGTGAAGCACCCAGTTTAAGATGCTGAATAACCACTGTGTGTGTGCGTGTCAGCAGAAACAGTTTCTGACTGGAGCAACTGCCAGAACATCATGAAAAATAAATTTTAACATCCCCTCTCACAAATCATGTTGAATCAAGATTTACGGATTCTGTACATCTTGAAGGAATAAGTTCACCTTAGGTTTGTTGCTGATTTAGGGTTCTCAAGAAGTATTATATAGTTACAGTGCAGACCCTGACACATAGTATTTCAGGACAATCTGCTGTGGCCTCATTTTGGATAAAATTCAGCACCAGAAGCAGAAAAGAAACTGACATGATGGTTGACATGAATAGGAAAATTACTGTATTGAGGAAAAGGGTATGTGCAAACTGCAAATCAAATTTTTTACTTCATGCTAATTGTATTCTGATACATAACTTTAGAACCAGGTTGAGAAATCAAATCATGTAATCCAAATCATTGTGCTCTATTTAATATGCTTTCGCTGAGAAAAATCTTTAGTGTAAGTTATATGGTCTTTCCTTCCGGGTTATAGAGGGTGATTTTTATTCCAGGTGCTGAGCTGTCTGTTTTTCAGGTGTACTGAGATGCACTGAAGTGTGTAGTGGTGTGATTTTCATGTATACTGCACATGCATGCACTCCAGGCCATTCAGACCATTCACGTAAAAGCATGCGCGGCCTCTTATGACACTTGCTTCATTGTTGACTGAAGGGGTTTTACTCAAGCTGTTAAGGCCGTGAGGTCTGGCACTGGGAAGCTACACCTTACAGACGGCCTTTAAGTTAAAGGGTCGCCATCTAATTCCTTTCTTTTGGGGCCCCCAATCCCAGCTGATCATGATTGCAAACTCAAGTCTACCCTAACTTGGTCACATACTGCCTTGTTGCAAACCTCCCATACCCACTCACGATCCTGACACTCCACAAGCAGGACATTGCAAGCCCTTCTTTAAATATCCATTACCCACCTCCTGAGCTCCTCGCCTTCCTGCATTTCATTTAGGCAACAGCACTGTGGGCCGAAGGGCCTGTATAGTGCAGTTGGTTTTCTGTGTTTCTATGTTGCCTATTAAATACCCCCAGCGTCTCTCTGTTTCTAACTGTGATCAACCTGGAATAAGACTCGTTGCAATATGACCTACACACTATGGCATTTTTTTTAAAAATTGGTATTAATTTAAATGTTTACACAATCAGGACAATCTCTTTCCTACTGTTAATTTCAATTTCTGAAGCTGATGTCAGCTTCTCATGGTCAACCATGGAAGAGGCCAGAGGTATTTTGAGATCTGATTTCCTTTAAAGAGAAAGGGGCCAGCAGGTTGGGAGTGAGTAGCCAGGCCTGAACAGTTGCGCCACATATCTTATTAAATTCAGCTTGAACGTCAAGCTGCACAGCAGCAATAGGAGGGCGGAGGATTGAGCAGAAGGCTGATATGATGCAGGTTATTTTACAGGCTTCTGGAGATGCAGACATACCCCCAAAAGGTACCAGATATTTCACAAAAGAGAGTCCAGCAGTATCAATGGAGTCACGAGAGACTGCAGAAACCATCACTTACAAATGTATGCCATCCTGCTTTAGAAAAGCAGAACCTTTCCTTTATCAAGCACTGGATTGCTTTCCCGGAGCTCCCTCGCAAAACTCCATTAGAAGGACTACAGCCCTTTAAGAATGCGGGTCACCATCCGATTTTCAGGGATGGACAGCTTGCTTCCAAAAAAAGAATTTTTTAAAAACACATATTCTGTATCTTTTTTGGTCCATTTGGAATTGGGTAAAATTTGTCCAGCAGAGAGTTCAACTAGCTGTGGCATACGCTACCGATTATAATCCTGGGAGATTGAAAGGTATCAGTGTGAAAATCCAAGGCAGAGTATTTCTTGATAACTCTGTTGTAGCTACTGAGTTGGAGGATGACCATGTGATGTGACTCCCAGCACCTGCTCTGTGTTATTGCAAAATCAACGTACCCAGAAAGCAGGGCTTGCTTAAAAGTTGAAGGAAACAGAGAGTATAACAGTTCTCACAATGAAAGTAAATTATTTTACCTCAAAGTTCAGTGATGCCAAGATAGCTATGTAAATTATGATAATGGAATCAAACCATGCCACTTACAGTAGAGTTCTTGTGTTCTCAGCAATCTTGATTAAAAAGAAAAAAATACCCACGGATTCCCAATCTATCTAGTTATGGCATTGTCACAAAATGGAGCCCATATCGAGGCTTGCCACCTGAAACAGATGTGATTGGAATGAAACTTGGAAGGGCAAATGTTCAGTTTGTTCGGAATGAGGGTACACCATCAATAGGATGCACCTGAAGATAGAATATCAGTGTGATATATCTGAGGGTTGAGCAGCAATATCTCGGCATATTTTCTTTCTTTCTTTCTTTCTCTCTGTCACTGTCTCACTGTCTCCCTCTAACAACCACATGCACACACACACAGAAAATGGAAACACTAAATTGGACTACAAGATTAAATCTGCTCTCAGCAAAACCTATGACCAACGTTATTGCTCTTCTGACTATACCTTACATTAATTTCATATTCTTCTAAGTGTTCTCTAATGTTCAAATTAAATTTATTATTAATGCATGTACATGTCACCATTCTACTACCCTGAGAATTATTTTCTTGCAGGCATTCTCAGTAGAACAAAAATACAATAGAATCAATGCAAAACTACACACAAAAACTAACAATCAAGGTGCAAAAGAAGACAATTGCAAAATAAATGAACAAATAATAATACTGAGAATATGAGTTGTAGAGTTCTTGAAAGTGAGTCCATAGGTTGAGTTCAGCATTGATGTAGGTGAAGTTATCCATGCTGGTTCAGGAGCCTGATGGTTGAAGGGTAATAACTGTGCCTGACCTGGCACCTAGTGACAGTACCTATAATGTATAAATTGTAAAGAAACTACCAAGTAGTTAGTTCATTTAATTACTGTTAGCTGGTGATATAGACTTGAAATGCTATTATTCAAAATTTGTTAACTTTCAAAGGCAACGATCAGACTTTCATATTGGGTTGTATCCTTCAGGAACATATGAACTAAAACCTTTCACTCTTGAGTATGTGTCTGTCAGTGGGCACAGTGATGATGAAGTTCATCCCAATAGTTCACTTGTGCCTTTGGTTTGTTGGCTCAGTGAGAGAGCTGCTTAGTTGGCCCGTCTGACCTTGAAATAATGCAAGTGCCTCACTAATGTGGGTAAGAATAAATGCTCAAATGGGGTTGAAGGTATTCACAGGGAAGCTGTACTGAATCTCCATAACAAAAACAAACTCAGTCAGTCCAGAATGATAGCGAATTCCCAGAACCAACTAAGCTGATTTAAAAAGTCAACATGGTACAGAAAAGCTAATTAAAACAGAATTTCAAAGGATATTATGGAATAAAGAGATGTGAAACTTTGTAAACAAAACCTCAGGCTTTAAGCCACTGGGAGGATGGATATCAGTTGAAAGTTAACTTTTCACATTCAACTTGATGCTGCACATGTGTTTTAAATGCACTTAATTTAACAAGCTATCTGACTGGACTCTTTCTTTCCTTCATAATTACAGTTCACATGTATAAAACAACTGTATAATAAAATGAAGAATTGTTTTCACTAGAGACAAATATTCAGATATTCTCAAGTTCTGTGAAACAATAGTTGACTGTTTTCTCCCAGCATAGAAACCACATGTTTGACAGTTGCTAGAAATAAACCAAGTGGACAGAAAGAATGTTTTAATAGCTAATTGAACAAACAGAAATACTTAAAGTATTTCAGATTTTATACTTGGGTTGAAGTAAGAAAGAAAACGATCATCTCTGCCTGAAATGTTGATTGTTTATTTATTTCCTTAGATTCTGTCTGACCTGCTGAGTGTGTGTTGCTTTGGATTTCCAGCATCTGCACAATTTCTTGTGTTTACACTCAGTAAAAGAAGCTTATTGCTTGATTAAAAATACAGATTCTGTTATGCACACTCAGCATAAGAATATTGACCAGGATGGACAAGAAAGAATTGGAGGCTGTTGAAAAAAACTAGCAAAGGCGAAACTGGACGCACCTTTCCCCTTTCTGCGTGCCAGCAGGTCTGGGCCTGGACAAGGCTCCCGCTAATTACAGGCTGCAGTAACACCCACAAAGTGCTGGAGGAGCTCAGCAGGTCAAACAGCAACTATGGAAAGGAATAAAGCGTCAATGCTTTGGGCTGAGGCCCGTCAGCAGCACCGTTAACTCTTCCACTACTCCCTGCTGAGTTCCTCCAGCATTTCGTGTGTGTGTGTGTTACTCTGGAATTCCAGCATCTCCAGAATCTCTTGTGTTGATGAATTACCGGCCGAAGCTAACTTAACATAAACAAGCACAGGAAGTAATTGACACCACAAGTTAGTTTTAATCTCAACAGAGAGGAAGAGTGGGTCTGTCAGCAGCCTTGCTCTAAGCTTTATAACTTTGGCATGTTTAGGAAATTCCCTGTATACACGGTAGAGCAGGAATGGACCATTCCAGGTCCCGGGGGTATTTATGGATTTTCCCCGCTGTGATTTCTACTATGTCTGACCAGCCAGTCTGTCAATCAGGACATCTCTCTGGTAAGACTCTGCAGATCACCGCCTACTTTGCTGGCTTCTTCAGCTGCTGCTGATTTCACCCACTCTGTCCCCACATCTTCATTCCTTCAAGACCTTTCTGCTACAACGTCCTAAACAAATACTTAAAATTTACGTTCCCCGTATACTTCTGATGCTATACACTTGGAAAACTCTGAAGGGAAATCTTTGTATTTAAGAATTTCCCAGACAGACCAAGTGGAAATTTTTGTCCTTTAAACTCGTCAGGCCACAGTCTCGAATAGTGCATCAGAATCACCTCAGAAGGCGGCCTGCGGTGCTGACCCAGCTGGTGAATTCAGAGGCAGTGATAGGATATGGCACAGGGTCCCATGACACTTCACCATCTTCTTTAACTTCTCCAAAATGGCCTTTCAATGGCTGTATGAAATCTGGTCTGTTGTGGAGGGAGAAAGGGGAGTGACCCTGCAAGGCATGCTCCTCAGGATAGCGGTCTGAAGTGTTTGAAGGCCAAGAATTTTAGCTTGGTCTGAGAAATATATTAGTACAAGATCTCCCTCTGTTCTTTTAATGGATAACAGCAGGAACATTCAGGGAACTAAATAAAAGAAGTAAAAATGCGTGCAGATTTCAAATGTTAGATGGATTTGCTGACATTAAGACCCAATTTGCAATAGCTTTGAACAGTAGAGTCACAGCTTGGAATCAGGCCGTTTGGCCCATTGAGTCTGTGCTGACCATGAATTGCCTATTTACACTAATCCTGCACTACTCATTTTATTCTCCCCACATTCTTGTCAACTCCACCTAAAGTCGACCACACTAGGGAAATTTATAGTGGATAACTAACCTACCAAAGCAAGTGTTTAGGATGTGCGAGGAAGCCTGATAACCTGAAGGAACTGTCACGGTCACAGGGAGAACAGGCAAGTTCCATAGAGGTAGCACTGGAGTCAGGTTTGCAACTTCTCCTGCTGCACTTCTGTGTATAATGCTACTTTCAGGCCTAGATCCAGTGATGGGGTTTCTCAGATCTTCTTACTCTGTACACTGGTTTCTACAATAAATCAGGGGCTGGATGGGGCTGCCGAAGTGGAATCTTCTGCCTTAAAAGAGCTCTGACCTGACAACTAGCTGCCCCACAGTTATCCCTTGAGTGGCGCGGAAGCTCTGCTTGTTGCAGGGCAAGGAGGAAACCCTCCAAAGTCATGGAAAACCAGCGCATTTAAATCTGTTTTCTGGAATTTTCTGTCAATTGCCTAACGGAGTTGCAGCAAGGAGTTTGCAAAAATCTTGTGGATTTTCTCTGTCTTTTCCCTTTATTATGATGCAAAATAAAAGTTTCCGTCAACTTCAGAGGGAGAAGGTACAGTGAATTTACATTTTGTGCTTGAAAGCATTCCTATGGACGAGAATAAACAAGTACCATGGCAACAGTATTGGATAAGGAATTAATTTTTCAGAACAACAGAAAGTTCAATTTGTAGATCAAGGGGCAGGTTGCCTCCGGGAAGTTTAAATAGAAAATGGAGATTATGAGAGATTAAGGCATTCCATTGCCTAGTGTGGTTCATTTTCTAAATACTTCGTCT
Source organism: Hemitrygon akajei (assembly GCF_048418815.1). Lineage (NCBI taxonomy): Eukaryota > Metazoa > Chordata > Chondrichthyes > Myliobatiformes > Dasyatidae > Hemitrygon > Hemitrygon akajei. The sequence continues at coordinate 20,332,347 of NC_133125.1, read as the reverse complement.
TTGGAACAATTGAGCATTTACTTGATGAGGTATACTGTTGAGATTAGAAGATAATGGAAAACTATGATAGTTTTAGATTCTTACAGAGCCACGCAATGCCGTTAATTTATTCCAGTACTTGCCTTTTATCAAAACAAGGTAATCTCCGATTTAGTTGTATTGGTTAATAAATGAATTTTACTTCAGCATTATACTTTATTTCTGTCATATTTACTTTGTGAACAAGTGGTACTGATGGACGTTCAAAATAAATTGGCCTAACTTTAGTTACCAAAGAACTGGCGAATTGTCAATTGTTCTGCTTATTTTGGGAAAAATAAGTTTTGCAGTGTTGCTTCCTGTGCCAATCTGAAGCCACATTTGGGCTGGTTCTAAAATGCTCAGGCATTTTAGTTAATCAATACATTGATTAACTTTATATATTCACTAGAGAATGGCTCCAGCAATTTTATTACTGGCCACCGCCAGATGAGATAGTGTGTTCACCTCACGCTTACCAAGCACTTGTTCAAGATAAAGAACAGAATTTTCAGACCACCTGTTATTAAAATATTACCCGACACCTTCTGGTTTGTGATTACATCTGAAAGATACTATAGATTGTGTGTTTCAAGACAGGACACCATATATATTTACTGATTAGGTCACTTCTGGTGTTCTGTAGAGTTTGGTTTTGACTTTTCACCAGCCTTACCCATAATGCTCAATTATGACTTTAGTGAGAAATGGGTACATCCCCACTGGTAAAATGGGGATCAATGGATGTCTCTTGAAGGTTCTTCCAATCTGCAGCTAAAATTATGCTAGAAAATGGACGTAACACTTATGGAAATTCAGTCCCAAAGTCTGTGCTTTCAGGAATTCAGTGAAAAATCTCTAAACAAAATATTTCCTTGGACAAGAGAAAATTCAGAGCATCTGCCAGTGGATCCCTTCTCCTTATAAGTTAACAATATTAGAATCAAGAATCAAGGTACGCCCTCACCCCACCACACCACCACTACTTTATCATTTCCTCTCAGAGTCTCCTTATGTACAGACACTCCTATACCTATTTTCTCTTTATGGTCTTACAATCAATATATAATACGTTATCTTGTGTTTTTATTGAGTTTTCTTTATTATCGTGCTCTACCTTACTGTTTTTTTTGTGCTGCATTGGATTCGGTGTAAATTAATTTATTTTCTTTGCGCTAGTGTACTGGAAATGACATTAAACATCTTGAATCTTGAGAAATGTCTACATGTTGTACAATCTCAAAGTACTTTCACTGATTTCTTAGAAATTTTATCAGAAGAAGTTATCCACTGAAAATACGCATTTGGAAATGGTAATGGTTTAGTATTTTTCATTGTTGAGATTCTCCGGAATCAAGTTTTAAAGTTTTGTTCTTGGAGATTTTGGGAATACATGAAATTCATTTATGGTTGTTAGTGATAAATTCATAAAAGTATTTTAGGGTGCTAGTTATTGGCTGTACTCACAAATTCAATGTTCAGTTACACTGATTTTCTTGGAATCAAAAATATGGTGAAGAATAGAACTGATTTTGGCACTGATAAAGATGCTGCTAGGACAAAGACTAACTTTTCTCTACGCAAACACATCCTGTAATTGTATTAAACATATAAATGTCGACTCAAACCAATGAATATGTTTTCTAATAATTTGTCCTCATTGCCCTGTGATGATAGTTGTTCAATTTTAAATTTTTATGTTTTTGAAAAACATTCTCATTTTCAATGGCATCTCTGATTTCCCTACTGATTCAAACCAGATTTTACAAATTTTCAAGTATTCTGCAGGACTTCTGAAAAGAAACAGATCTAAAAAATTTGAGTACATCACACTGTACATTATTTTAGAATTAAGTGATTAAAAAGTAACTTATAAATAAAAAATAGCAAATTGCTTCAACTAAGTATTTTTGTTGTTCACAAAAAATTAAAATGGACACTTCTTGCCTTTGTTTTCTTCATTAGTTATGTAAGGGTTAGCATCATTTTCTGAACAATGCAAAATGTTCTCTCCTCTTCACACCCAAAAACTGGTTTGTGGCAGGATATTTTCCATCACAATACTACTTAAAAATAGGGTTTTCCCCACTAGGAACAGCCTCAGTAAAGAAGAACGACCCTTTAGAACAGAGATAAGAAGCAAGCTCTATAGGCAGAGGGTGTTGAATCTGGAATTCATTGCCCCAGGTGGCTGTGGATACCAAATCATTGTTACGTTTAAAGCGGAGGTTCGTAAGTTCTTGATGAGTAAAGATGTCAAAGTTATGGGAAGAAGGCAGGAGAATGGGGTTGAGAGAGATAAGTCAGACATGATAGAATGGCAGAGCAGATTCAAGACGAATGGCCCAATTCTGCTCCCATGCTTTATAGTCTCTTATGGACCTATGGACCTGTCAGACCACAATGTTGCACCAACTATATAAACCTACTCATTCAATCTGACCCTTCTCTCCTATATGGCCATAACCCTCTAATTTTCTTACATCTATGTATCTTTCTAAAAGTCTTTTAAGTGTCCCTATTGTATTAGCCTCTACTACCACCTCCAGCGGTGTGTTCTCTGTGTAAGTAAAACAAACTGCCTCCAACCATCTCCTTTAAGCTTTTCTCTGCTAACTTTAACTTGCCTCTGCAAGTTAAAGGCGCTGGCTGCCCACTCTATCTACGTGACTCATAAAATCTTATCCAACTCTATTGAATTCAGTCAGATGAATGAGGGTGGGGTTGCAGGGGAACTGGTTGGGCCTCTCTTTTTCTGCTTAACGAGGAAGCAAAGGGACCTCAGGACATCCTTATTTGGATGACGGTGTGGAAACATTCTACACCCATGGGGAAGCTCGATTGGTTAGGATTAGGGAATTGGAAACTGTCGACGTGGCTGTGGATTTCAGAAATGTGGCTTGGAAGTTAATGGACCGGGGAGAACAGATAGGAGAAAACAAATTCAGCGGGGTAAGGCCAGTTGAAACAATGGGTGACTTTGAATAGTTCTGCTTGTGGATCTTGTGCAGGAGGTCAAAGAAGGCATACGAGGCTGTGAGACAACAAAGCTGCAAGTTGTGGAAAGGAGATTTCCCAAGGAAATAAGTCCAGTAACAGACTTTTTATCCCCAGTTTATGGCCAAGAATAAAAATAGTCTGTCTGCATCCAACTTAATTACTAGTCCAGGCATACTAGCATTATTGACTATTATTTTTAAATATCTATAATATCAACATGATGGGTAAAGCTAATAAAGCTATGTTCTCAATGAGGTGTGGGATGTTGGCATTGATGAAGTTAAAGAGGGGTACAAAATTGTAATCTTGAAGCATTTATGATAGAAAAATCTAGCTTACAATAAAGGTCACAGGATAATTTGTACTTTGGAGCCCAGAACTTCAATGTTCTGGCACCCATGATAGATGGGATTATGGTTATGCTTACAACATTCCTCTAATCTCACTTTAAACACAAGCAATGCAGAGTCATGTTATTGGAAGGTAAATGATATCGTCATCCAGTGGAAAAAGGCCCAGTGCTCGGTGAGACTGGAGTTAGAAGCCCAAAGGTGAGAGACCGAAGCTGCAGAGTCTGGAGGTAGAGACTCAAAGCTTGAATTTACATATCCAGGCCTGGGACTGGACGTTGAAGGTCCCTAGTTTAAGAGTCCGTGGCCAAGGACTGGAGGCCTGGAGGTGGCCTCTCCTGGGCTTGGAGGATTGTCTATGCATGTGTGTGCGAACAGGTGGCAGGATGGGAAAGAGGCTTGTTTTGCTGCTGTTGTTGTTACGGCTTCTGTTCTACCGAACACAGTGGCCCTGGAATGTGTTGTGACACTTCAGGCTGCTCAGCACATCCTTACCTTGCGGGCTGCCCCCAGCACAGACTTAGGTGTGTTGGTTGTTAACACAAACAACACATTTCACTATATGTTTGGATGTACATGTGATAAAATAAATCTGAATCTGAGTCTTTTATTAATTTATTGAGAAGTTACTTGGCATTAAGACCATTGTAAGCTCACTCCAGAATAAAATATATAGTTGTATTTAAAGATTTTGCTCAAACCAGAAGGAGTTTTGTGTCAGGCTGCAGCTTGGCTTGCCAGTTATGAAGATGGGCATTTAGCAATCCCGCTTTATCCCTTTGCAACCATTCTCATAATATCATGCCACAGGAAGCACAGGAGGAACTAAAATAAAGAAATTACAGTCCACCTAAAGCCTTTTCAGATGTTTGATTCTATAGTGTTTGGCTCCAGGCTCTGAAAATAAGACACTATTTTATAACAGGCTTTACCAGCAGTGATGAGAAGTGCTTTTCTCCTGTTTCCTGTAATGAGCAGTAGCAGGCAACACTGAGAGATATTGAAACCATGTTTCAAGGCTCAGTTCATAACAATTTCAATATCGTTTTGCTTGCTAAACTGCACATTAATGTGAAACCAATTGCAAAATACGTTGTAAGTACGTTGCTTAAGTGGTTTATTCACAGTGTTCTACAAAGTTTGAGTTTAGAATATAAAATGCTAGAGCCTCTACATTGATAAATATGTTATTTCAGTGTAGGGTATCTTTTTCTGGATGCAGTTAACATAGTTCCTCCAGCAAAGCCATAGGCTGCAGACAGCTCATGATACCCCGAAGCTATAATCTCCCAGTTTTGACTAGTAAACCTCATTTGGCTTATAGTTAATGCATTTTAAATTAAATTCATGGAGAATTAACACTAAATTAACAATTTTGTTTTTGAGCATTAATGTTTTAACCTTTTGCCAATCAGCTTTTAATCAAATTAATAGTAAAGGACACAATGAGAACTTCACTGTACAGCACAGTGAATAAATTGGACACCTTGGGACATCAGTGATAGTTTGCAAAAATGGCATTAATTTATTTCGTGCAAGTCTGGGACATGAAAAACTAAAGTAGAATGATCCAAAGTTAATTGCTCCACTAGTAGCATTCACTCTTTCTTATAAAATTTAGAGATACAACATGATTACAGGCTCTTCCAGCCCAACGAACCCATGCCACCCACTAATACCCATGTGATCAATTAACCTACTAACCCATTCGTTTTTGGAATGTGAGAGGAAGCCGAGCACCCAGTGGAAACCCACACAGTCACAGGGAGAACGTATAAATTCCTTACAGACGCCAGCAGGAATTGAGCCGAGATTGCTGGCACAGTAATAGCATTGCCCTAGCTGCTATGCCACTGTGCTGCCCTCATCTGCAGGGCAATAAGCCCCCGGTCTATCTAACTTTTCACCCCTCTCTACGATAATCCTTTCAAGCCTATCACTTGGCCACCTGTCCTAATACATCCTTCTGTGGCATGGCATTAAGTTTTGTTTCCCAATGCTCCTGTGGAGGTCTTATTATGTTTAAAACATTTTATTTTATTCGTAAATGGGATATGATCACTATCGATAGGGTAACTTTTCATACTTAAATGCCCTCGAACCAGCATATCTTATCTAGACAGGGAGCTCACAATATTTGTAAGTTGTCTGCAAGAAAATGAATCTCAAGCTAGTATTTAGTTTGTATGAAAGGCCTGGATCAAATCAAATCAAGGTTAATTATTATTCAAACCATGCATAGTTGCAGCTGAATAAGACAGCGTTCCTCTGGAGCCAAGGTGCAAAATATTCAAAAACAGCAAGCAAATATTCAAAAATAATTAGTAACGTAATTCAAGTATCAAGCAAAGAAGCATATTCACTCGAAAAGGCAACATTTATAGTCCAAGACCCCGAGCGGCAATATCCAGCAATCGATGGTACAGTCTCCCAGTGGTGTACAGATGCACTCAATCCAGCCTGTCATTCCACCGATTAACAAGGGAGGGCAGCACCTACAGGCGAGGTCACGCTGTAGTGCTTCCGCATCTCTCGACTGGTCTGCAGCAGCAGGCAAGCCCGATGCTTGACGCCTCGTTCTCACTACAACGGAGGCTACACAGCTCCCATGTTGTCTATCCCTCCACCAGACAAGGGTAACAGGCCTGCGGCAACATACATTATCACTGTCCGACAGAGTCCTGCGATTACAAATGAAATGACCGAGACTATCTCCCACAGTTACACCGCACCAGCTCCAATTGTCTGAGTAGTGGGCAGCAATGCTGACACATCAGCGGGCTCTTCTCATATCCCGACCAGCCCCTTCGACGCCTTGGCTGGCTCTGCCACCGATTCCAGTGCGGCTACTCCCATCAAAGAGCAGCTCACTGATGGGGTAGTCCTATAGTACCCGGCGTTCTTGGAGTAGGACTGTCTTTGGATCATACAAAACAAATTTTACAAAGAAAAAAGCACCTTTGGTAGGACCCAAGAGGCTGCTGTGTTTGCACGAGCCACCATCTTACTGGAAATAAAGATCCAATAGGCCCAAAGTCACCCATCCTGGGTCCATTGGCCCCTTGGTTAATGGCATTGGCCTAAGGCATAAAATAGGTTGGGAGTCACTGGCCTAGATGGGGTAACCATGAAGAGGATATTCCTATAGTGAGGAAGTCTAGGATCGGGGGCATATCCCTTTAGAACAGAGATGAAGAGGAATTTCTTTAGCCAGAGGGTGGTGAATCTGTGGAGTTCATTGCCCTATATGGTTGTGGAGGTCAAGTCTTTGGGCATATTTAAAACAGAGGTTGATAGGTTCTTGATTAGTAAGGCGCGTGGCCAAGTGGATAAGGTGTTGGTCTAGTGATCTGAAGGTCGCTAGTTCGAGCCTTAGCTGAGACATGTTGTGTCCTTGAGCAAGACACTGGTGTCAAGTTGTATGGGTCCTAACGCCCTTCCTTTGGACAACATCGGTGATGTGGAGAGGGGAGACTTGCAGCATGGGCAACTTGCAGGTCTTCCATACAACCTTGCCCAGGCCTCAGTTGTCATCAAAAATCGATGGTCAGCAGAAGAAGAAGATTAGTAAGGACATCAAAGGTTACAGGGAGAAGGGAGGAGAATGGGTTTGAGAGGGATAATAAATCTGCCATGATTAAATTGTGGAATAGTCTCAATGGGACAAATAACCTAATTATCCTCCTATGTCTTATGGTCTTATGGTCTATATGGTGAAATACACATACCTTGATAATAAATTTACTTTGAATTTAACTTTGAAGTGAGAAGTTCTAAGATTTTGACCCAGAAACAACGAAGTATCCAAATTAGTTTGATGAGAAATTTGAGGGAGAACTTTTAGGTGGTGCTGTTCTCACACGCCTGTGCCCTTATTCTAGGTCACAGAGACGACATGGTTGGGAGATACCCTGCCAAGTTCCAGCAATGTGGCTGCTGAACAGATATTGAGGTGTTGCTGGAGGGTGTAAGTGTTACGGAGAATGGTGTTCTGATTCTGTATAAAGAGTCAGAAATCAGTGTTGTTGGAGTAGGCAAGTGGAGAGTATTTGATAGCAGATGGTGGATAGATGTGGAGTCAGAAGGTGAATCATTTCCTACTGTGTAATCTGTCTTCAAACTGTTCTTATGTGACAGTTTTCATGTGACTGGACCAGTTGAGATATTGCTCAAAGGTGACATGAAGGATGTTGACAATAGCAATTTGGCAAAGATATTGAATTCAAAGGGAGGGGGGTTGTGTGACAGGACTTGATTAGATGGAGAAGAGCCATTGCTGTGGTCAATGGTGCTATGCAGGTCATTGTGCATATGGGCACAGGCAGCATAATTGTCTGAAAAACACTAGCAAACACCACACGTTTCCCCTGCTCTGACCTTGCAGTGATGCACTGCTGATGCAGCAGAAAATGTTAGGTCAAGCTCAACTGCCCTGATGAACTCTTGTGGCCAAAACAACTTCCCATTGATAGGTCTGAAACCAACCATTATGGAGTTTTCCCTGTTTCCCACTGACTTCAGGACTCCTTGTCACTTCATGTGCCAGGCTGATGTTGGGAAAGTCAATCTCACCTTGTCTCTGGGAAATTTAGTTACTTTATTCACATATAATTTTGGAATTCAGTTACTGGTTTAGAGACATAGGATATTGTTTTTTTCAAGTTTGATATTACTAAATAGTAAATTAAAGGAATGCTTTTACCATTACCAAAAGCCCACACTGAGGGGAATATTCTCTAAATTGATAATGAAGTCAATGGAATTGGAAATCAGGAAAGATTATACAGAGTGGCAGATTTCAAAACTATTGCCAAACCCCAAATGCTCAGAATTGTTACTGTCACTGGCATACATCATGAAATTTGTTGCTTTGTCACAGAAGTACAGTGCAATATGTAAATAAAAACTATTTTAAGTTACAATAAGAAATATAAAAAGAATTAAGTGCAAAAAGAGAGCAAAGTAGTGAGATAATGCTCATGTGTCATTCAGAGCTCTGATGGCGGAGGGGAAGAAATCGTTGCTAAAACATTGAGTGTGTGTCTTCAGGCTCCTGAACATCCTCCCTAATGGTAGTGATGAGAAGATGCCAAGTCCTGTATGGTGAGTGGCCTTAATGAAGGATTCTGCCTTCTGAAGATGTACTCTGTGTTTGGGAGGCTAGTTCCCAATATGGGAACTATATTCCCATATTCTTTTTGATTCTTTTTGATCCTGCGCATTAGTGCCTCCATATTAGGTGAGCAGCCCATCAGAATGCTCTCCACACTACCTCTGTAAAAATCTGCTGGATTCATGAAGCCCCTGTTCTCCATCGAATGCTTGATGTCTGCATTACCAGATCATAGCTGTACAGTGAATATCCTGCAGCAAATTTTGCAATATTAAATAAACTATTTTTCAGCAAATCCAGATTAGAAAATATACCTACCTCTGCCTGTAGACAATTTTTCTCCTCTGCTGCCATCTTAATTGGTTATAGACGGGTCATATTCTGCATGGTGGTGGGTCACCAATGGTGTGCCTCAGGGATCTGTTCTAGGACCTCTAATCTTTGTGATTTTTATGAATGACCTGGATGAGGAAGTGGAGGGATGGGTTAGTAAGTTTGCTGATGACACAAAGGTTGGGGGTGTTGTGGATAGTGTGGAAGCTATCAAAGGTTACAGCAGGACATCGATAGGATGCAAAACTGGGCTGAGAAGTGGCAGATGGAGTTCAACCTAGATAAGTGTGAGGTGGTTCATTTTGGCAGGTCAAATATGATGGCAGAATATAGCATTAATGACAAGACTCTTGGCAGTGTGGTGGATCAGAGGGATCTTGGGGTCTGAGTCCATTGGACACTCAAAGCTGCTGTGCTGGTTGACTCTGTGGTTAAGAAAACATACGGTGTATTGGCCTTCATCAATCGTGGGATTGAGTTTAGGAGTCGAGAGGTAATGTTGCAGCTATATAGGACCCTGGTCAGACCCCACTTGGAGTACTGTGCTCAGTTCTGGTTGCCTCACCACAGGAATGATGTGGAAACCATAGAAAGGGTGCAGAGAAGATTTACAAGGACATTGCCTGGATTGGGGAGCATCCCTTATGAGAATAGGTTGAGTGAACTTGGCCTTTTTTCCTTGGAGCGACGGAGAATGAGAAGTGACCTGATAGAGGTGTATGAGATGATGAGAAGGATTGATCATGTGGATAATCAGAGGCTTTTTCCCAGGGGTAATGGCTAGCATGAGAGGGCATAGTTTTAAGGTGCTTGGAAGTCAGTACAGAGGAGATATCAAGGTTAAGTTTTTATGCAGAGAGTGGTGAGTACGTGGAATGGGCTGCCAGCAATGGTGTTGGAAGTGATACGATAGAGTCTTTTAAAGAGACTCCTTGATAGGTACATGGAGCTTAGAAAAATGGAGGCTATGGATAACCCTAGGTAATTTCTCAGGTAAGTACATGTTCAGCACAGCTTTGTGGGCTGAAGGGCCTGTATTGTGCTGTAGGGTTTCTGTGTTTCTAACTATATTCCCAGAGACCAACTAAATTCATAAGGTTTTGAAAACATAATTCCATGTGCACAGACATTTTAAAAACATGGTCACATAAGCACACAGTTACTATGCGATCAATATTTCTCTTTGCATAATGTTAGTTGCTTCAGTTCCTGTGTTTTTCCACCTAATTGCCCCCAAATAGCAGCAAAACATCCCATTAAAACAATATCCTGTATAGGTGATGATGGAGAAAGAACTGGGTGAGTGACAGAATTTGTTGTAATTCAGGAATAATGATCTTGTTTGTGCAGTTCTCCAGAGAATTGTCAGCTATGTTCTCCTTGTTGGTCATCTTAGAACAGTACAGCACAGTACAGGCCTGTCAGCCCACAATGTTACATCATGCTTCCCTAGAACATAGCCCTCTATTTTTCCTTCATCCATGTGCCAGTCTAGCAGTCTCTTAAATATCCCTAATCTGTATCTACCACCACCCCTGGTTCACGTTCCAGTCACCCACCACTCCCTGTGTAAAATAAAGCCTACATCTGACATGAGAAAATCTGCAGATGCTGGAGATCCAAAACAATACAGTACACATAAAGTGTAACTTTACCTCTGATGTGTCCCTTTTCTCTCTTCCAATCACCTTAATGTTCTGCGCTCTCATAGTAGCCATTGTGGTGCTGGCTGCCCACACCATCAATCCTTCATCATCTTATCCACCAGGTCGCTGGTGGCACAGTGAGGTCAGCACCAGGCTCGAGAACGGAGACTCCCAAGTTCAATCCAGGGACAGACCACTCCCGGGCACGCTCTCCATCCGTGCCGGGTTGATGTCGAGCTTGCAACTCAACCTTGAAAAAAAAGACACTGCCACCTCCAGTTTAAATTCCCATGTGGAATATTGTGGAGGATCAAGTATCCAAACCCAAACCTACCTCTCATCTTCTTTTGTTCCAGACAGAAAATCCCTAGCTTGCTCAAACTTCCCTCATAAGACTTGCTTTCTAATCCAGGCAGCCTGACCTTGACGTAATTCATTGGAGTGGATAAGTTGGGAGAGTGGTGGGATGGGACTCCAGAATTCTCAAAAGGTTGCATTATTATGCACCTGTGTGTTCAATGTAGACAGCAAATCTGGGCATTGGGCTGTATCCATTCCCATCCTGTCCAGGGGCTTTGTGTCTATTAATAACCAATGAATTCCTGAATACTGAATGAATTTGGGAATAAAGTCAATGATTGCACAGAATCTTGGGAAATTTGAGGCTCTGGTACACTGGATGGGATGGAATGAATTACTATTTCAAAAGGATGCTCCATCCACCAGATTAGTATGCAAATGCATGGTCCTTTCTGAATACTAAATGCATTATCAGATTTCTTGAAGTGTTTCAAGGCAGTTCCAGATAACCGGATGGTGACCATGAATTTTTATCTTAGCCCATTTGTGGGAAAGCATACAGAGATTAGAGAGTAAGGCTGGTGAACCACATCATTATGAGTCTGCTAGATGCTAATATACACTCAGTGGCCAATTTATTTGGTACATTTGTACACCTTGTTAATTCAAATTTCTAATTAGTCAAACATGTGGCAGCAACTAAATACATAAAAGCATGCAGACATGGTCAAGAGGTTCTGTTGTTGTTCAGACCAAACATCAGGAAGTGGAAAAAATGTGATCTAAATGAGTTGACCATGGAATGACTGTTGGTGCCAGATGGGGAGGCCTGAGTATCTCAGAAACTGCAGATTTCCTGGGATTTTCACACTAACAGTCTCTAAAGTTACAGAAAATGGTGCAAAAACCAAAATATATCCAACTAATAAAGCGACCACTGAGTGTAAGTCCACAGTGTTAATCCACTGAATATTAATACGTCCAATATTAAGCATGCTTAACTTCAATGCTCAGACTAACTGCCTTCAGTTTCCAACTTGTCACATCCTGATACACCCAAAATATGATCTTATTTCCTTTAGATTAGCCAATTTAGTAAATACAAACAAAACGTAAAGTCCATTTAAATGTAACATTTAATATTGTCCTTTGGAACCATCTGCAGGTTGACAGCATACAATTCTGAGAGTTACCTTTTAACACATTTTAACACATTTCTAAATTCTGGTCAAATGGGCTTTGATACTTGTGACATTCTTGACATATTTCAATTTTTTTTTGCTGTATGCTTTCCCACAAATACTGAACATGCAAACACAGCCTTATCTCTCAATTTTCATTTTTAGTTCCCGTTGTATGTTATTGAAACAAAAAATATTGGAAGGAATGATGATCAAAGCTCGGAAGTTTGTGCTGGCAGAGGTATTATGCTGGCAAGAACTGTGGGCACAAGAGCCGGGAAATTATAACTTCCAAAGTATGCTGGTTTCCTGCTCACTTACATTGCTCCAGGGGATTGGCATCCTTCACTGAGAGGTACAGCTTCTCACGCTGAATGTAAATTCTGAGAATCTTGTAAGGCATTTGAGTTACAATCAAGACTGATAACATCATTAATACCAGACGAATAAATGTAAAATGTGACCTGTTGGCTTCAGGCAGCTTTGCATGCAAACTGCTCAGCGAGGCTGATTGAAGTCAGCAATGGTCATTCCCTATGGCTTCAGGGACAATAAGTAACCTTCTAATTTATTTTAGCTGTTGATACGCAGGTGTGTGGGCTAAAATCACCCTCTGAATTCTTGAGACTATATCTTAATCTGCTTTTTATTGAATGCCAAGAAATATGTTATTCCAATTAAGTTTTTATCTATAAAGCAGTAAAACTTTGATGGAAATTAAAGTAAGCCTTCCAGCATTCAGTGGGGGGTTAATTACACTTTGGATAATAATTTAACAAGAAGCAAACAAAAATATAATTGCTTCTCTGCCACCTAGAAGTTTCAGACCAAGTCTATGGGCTTTTTTATTGGCTTCATTTCTCAGCAAATGCCAATAGGAACTGTACAATATCTTAAAAGTAATTCTGCATCTTGAAGTATCATCGTGTTGCACACAACCTTATAAAACAGTTTTGTGCCTCACTGTCCACGGACACTATATCAGATGTGTTCTATTCCAATAACTACAAGCAGATGCTCTACACCCACAACAAAGAAATTTAAGTAACTGATAACCAGCTTTATCCTCCATTTGTTTTATGGAAATGGGATAAAAGGATTCTTTCATCCTTTACCAATTTATAAAAACATCCCTAGAGATGATAACAATACCTGCAGATTTGCGGGAGGGCATTTTTAAAAGAAAACAGTCTTCCTTCACTGTAGAACAGGCAACCATTTCTAAGTGGCCGCAGCTCTCATATATGTTATGTCCAGAGTACAATAATAATTCGTATTAATTGTCGTCAAAAGAAACAAAAGCATTTATTTCAATGTATGGAAAATAAATTGCACGGACCTTCAGCCAACTGAATCCGTTAAAGATATAGCCTAGGAATTGGGTGAAATTGAAGTAAATAGCAAAGAATGGTAGCCTGGAAATTAATCATACTGTGAAAGTGTTGCAAATGCCAAAGAATTTATTTTGTGCGCAAGATCAAATGGAAATTTCAATCAAGAACCAATACTCTTGATGTACAACAAGAATTTCAACAAGCAACCTCTGTACCTATGATGCGACAGCACGTAGAGCCCAACGCCCAAGTGGAATTAACCCACACACAGTGCCCAGATGCTGCCTGCCACATGAATCCAGTCCTGGGGTTGCAATTAATACCCTATGTGGAACGTGTAAGTGGAATCAAATCTTAACAACAGAAGTTTGCTCCCAATCAAATTAAAGGGATCACCTTTTGCTTATAGGTTTGTCGAGCAGCCACTTAGAGCTGAGGTCCCATTGATTCCACTCGTCAGCAGCTAACAGACAATGTATAGAAAATCTGCTTGAACCTGTTTGCCTGGGTTTACTGCAAGTACTGATACTTTGCTTACAGACCTCTGCCTCTAGGTCTTCTCTGTCTGGCACAGGGAGGAAAACAAGTTGAAATTCTGAAAACAAAGATGATTTTCTGGAGCAGCCTAGAAAAGAGAAATAGGGCCCCAAGGAGAAAGCAGGAAGGGGTTTTGGAAGGAGAGCTAGAAAGATTCTGAGGAAGAGGGAGAAGAGGAATCTTGGAGGGAAGGAGCGTTTTCCCCATGTAGATAGCACAGGTTGAATGTAAGGAATAAGGTTTTCAAGAAGAACTGAGGAAGAATAATTTTAACAATAGAGTGGTTACAATCTGGAAGCACATCTTAAGAAGCTGGTAGAGGCAAACACATTGATATGCACTTCATTTGCCAAGGTGTAGAAGGCTATGGACCAGGAGCTGATCAATGGGAAATTATTACAGCAGAATTTCAATGATCCTTTTGGTGGTGAGCCTGTTTCCTGAAAATCCAGTAGTTATCTCAAGGGTTTATGGACAGGAGCCTGGGGATTTTAATAATTGAGAACTCTAAGGCTTGGGAGTTCAGGGGCTGGGTAATCAGGGTCTCAAATTGGGGGTGAGTCAGGGGTGTGGGGAGGACTGAATGGCTAAATATTGAGTGAGGCATGAAGGGCTGGAGATAAAATAACTTGCAGAGAATCCACTTGAATCATTGTGCTGCAGACCTAGTGACTGATGCTTCAGAACCACTTGAACTAATTGCCCCTGAAACACTTGAGAGCAGCTATGCTGGGGAACTGTGTTACTTGAAACATATTTCTATCTACACCAGTCATTTGCAAGTAGAAGTACCGAAATGATTTGGATTCCACCTGGAAGTCATCAAAATTCCACTTCAGAAAGAAATGATTTTTCTCTCTGAGATAACTACCCTTGCAGAAAGGAATATCTTTTCATTTAGCAGTCCAGTGTTGGGATTTATCACCTCTGATTCACTTTCACGAGGCCTGTAGGTCTCTGTAGCTTACCATGGAGCTTTGGGCTTCTTGGTTTCTCGAGCACTTGTATCTACTAATTGTTATCTTAACAAGAGTTGTTAAGCTCTTGTGCTTTCTGTTAAATCTTGTCAAGTTAATAGTAATTGGCATAGGTTGTCTGCTTTCTATGATTATTTAAAATGGACTCTCGGTTAGCACTGGTAGTGGAGTTCCTTGTGTTTGTGGAGAATGATTTGTCTTGCGGTGTTGTTCGGTCGTGCCTCCAATGCTCTGTTGGTATTCCTATGTATAACCTTTTGTTTCTGTCTCTTCATGGGGAATCTGCCATTTCTCTGCTCCTGGGTTGAATCATTGCCAGCACTCACCATGACAGAGTCTGCCGTTCCTCAACAATAACAGCAAAAGTTCAAAGTAAAAGTAGAAATTTATTATGAAGGTACACTTATGTTACCATATACTACCTTGAGATTTATTATCTTTACAGAAAAGTAAAGTGATACAATAGGAATTGGGAAGATGTTGGAGTCCATTATTAAGGATGAGGTTTTGGGGTACTTGGAGGCACATGACAAACTAGGTCAAAGTCAGCACGGTTTCTGGGGAAATCTTGCCTCACAAATCTGTTGGAATTCTTTGAGGAAATAACAGGCAGGATAGACAAAGGAGAATCAGTGGATGTTGTTTATTTGGATTTTCAGAAAGCCTTTGACCAGGTGCCGCTCATAAAGAGCCTATGGTGGTACAGGAAAGTTTCTCATATGGATAGAAGATTGGCTAACTGTCAGGAGGCAGAGACTGGGAATAAAGAGGGCTGTTTCTGGTAGGCTGCTGGTGACTAGTGATATGCTGTAGGGGTTGGTGTCGGGACCGCTTCCTTTCACTTTATATGTCAGTGATTTGGATGAAGAAATTGATCACTTTGTGGCCAGGTTAGCAGATTAATAAAGATAGGTGGAGGTGCAGGTAGTGTTGGGGAAGTAGGTTGTCTGCAGAAGGATTTAGACAGATTAGGAGAACAGGCAAAGAAGGGGCAGATGGAATATTGTATAGGGAAGTGCATGGTCATGCACTTCTGTAGAAGGAATAACGGCATAGAGAGGGATAGTAAGTTAGCCTTGATGGAATGGTGGAGTAAATTCGATGGGCTGAATGGCCTAATTCTGCTCCAATGTCTTATGGTCTAATTTATGAAAAATGATACATAAACAAAGACTGACAGACAACCAATGTGCAAAAGAAGACAAATTCTACAAATAAAAAAAATAATACTGGAAACATGAGTTGTGACCTATATAATGTGTCAGCATTTTTACAGAGTGCTATCCAATGGTAGCCTTGGATGGAGTATGAGTGGTGATGTGGGAATACTTTGGTTTAGTAGGCTGAAACAGGTGTGTGACTCTCCCCTGGAGAATGGACTGTAGTGATTTTGGACAAGACCCATCATCTGGCGTATCATCATGATACGGACAAAGGGATCTGTATCAAATGCTGCCAGGAACAAAGTTATAGAGAATTAATAATTCCAGGGTTGGTTCATTAACGCACAATGATGTTCCTGGGGCAACACTTTAAATCGTGCACTATCAATTACTTTTGGCATTGTGTATTTTGGATTGAACTATGAGTTAACAATGCAGTTTCTGGGTCATTCAGTATCTATTGGTAAATAGTTAAGGGGCAGAATACATGTTGATGATGTCAGTGGAACATAGGATGGCAAACTGACATTGGAATTAAGTGGGGATGTCCAGTCAAATTTATGGATGTCTGGGATTTCGATAGGAAATGGATGAAAGCAAGCAATATGTGAAAAATCACCTTTCATGTACCCTTCATGCACAAGGAGTTGAGAGCAAATGACTCCCATTTCCTGATAGAGTTCTCTATTCACACAGCCCATCATTCATCTCCAGAGGTTTAATCCATATTGCACATTATTAATGAAACATGGAAACATAGAAAAAGAAATAAGAGTAGACCCTTGGGTCCACTCCATTATCCAATGCAAACATAGATCGCAATACCATGTTACTATTCTTTCTCCATGTCCCTTGATGCTCCTTGAGTCCAGAAGTATACTTGGTGGCGACCTTATTAGGTACTTTCTGTATGTGAATGTTCATTGTTTTTTTTTGCTGCTGTAGCCCATCCACTTCAAGTTTTGATGTGTTGTGCATTCAGAGATGATCTTCTGCACACCACTGTTGTAATGTGTGGTTATTTGAGTTATTGTCACCTGCCTGTCAGCTTGAACAAGTCTGGCCATTCTCCTCTGTCCTCTTTCATTGTTAAAGAATTTTCACCCATGCAGTACATGTTTTTTTTTTGTTTTTCACCATGGTCTGTAAACTCTAGGGACTGTTGTGTTTGAAAACAGTTTCTAAAATACTCAATACACCCCATCTGGTAACAAATATCATTCCAAGGTCAGTCACTTATATCAAATTCCTTCCTCATTCTGATGTTTGGATTGAACTAAAATTGAACCTCTTGATCATGTCTGCACGCTTTTCTGCATTGAATTGCTGCCATATGATTGGCTGATTAGATACTTCCATTAACGTACAGGTGTACCTAATGAAGTGGCCACTGAGTGTACTGTATATCTATCTCAGTCTTAAAATGATCCAATACTTTGGCATCCACCACCGTTTCACTCTCTGAGTAAAGAAGCTTCTCGTCATTTAAACCCCTATAGAACTGAGAGGAGGTTTTGGTCCTAAAGAGATTTAGAAGTGAAAGACCTGGGATTGTAACCCCTCTTTCCAGACACTATGGCTTAATGACACATCCTCTCCACATCCAGTCTTTCTGACCTTGTCAGAATTTTATAAAGTTCAATGAAATCCAGACTGTTTTCGTGAACCTTAGTGTGTGTAAATTTAGAGAACCTAACCTCTCCTCAGAAGACAATTTAGCCAACCCTTGGATCAGTCTGCTAAACATTTGTTGCACTGTTTCCATGTCAGGTCCATCCTTTCTTAGCTAAGAAGCCCAGAACCAAATAAAATGGTTACAGAACTTATCTTGCAGTGTCCCACTAATTACTGCTGAACCCCAAACAAGAGCTACTTCTTCCAAGTTCTAACTTCGTGTCTATTAACTAATCCTCATTTGCTGCCAATACATTATTTCCAATGCCATACAGTATAGGTTTGCACAAGGAGTTGGTTGGTCACGTGGGTGTAATTGGATAGTGCAAGCTCATTGGGCCAGAAGTGTATGAAACAGGGCAGCAAATGTTCACCTATGGGTTGGCATGATTGCCTTCTGAGGAGAGATTAGGTTCTGTAAGTCTGCATGCACTAAAGTTCAGAAAAAGGGCTTGGGTCTAATTGAAATTTATAAAATTCTGACAAGATTAAACAGACTGGATGTGGAGAGAACATGTCACTAAGCCAGAGAATCTCTAAATAAAAGTAAATAAAAAATAAAATTAATCCAAGTACATAAGGTTTCCCTTAACTAGTTGCATCCTCAGATAGTTTGTCAAATGCAATTTCCCTCCAGGAATCCAAGTTGAATTTGCTTACTCCCCTTGGTATTTTCTGTATGTTATGCTACCTCATAATAGCTTCTATCCTTTTCAGCATACTATTGTTACTGGGCTGAAGTTCCAATTTCTTTTCTCATCCTTCATTCCAAATTGTTTTTTATGATGTCTCTCTGAGTGAAGATGGCAAATTATGGAAAAACAGGAAGAGGGTAATTCATCTGTGGTTATTTACTCTGAAAGCTGTGTAAAGCATGGGCGTGAGTATTACAGACAATCAGTAATTACATTTGGTGTTAGTGACCAAAGATGAATCTCTGCTTCAGAATTTAGGGCACCACATTGACGTAGTAGCGTTTAGTGTGATGCTATTATGGCTTGGCATGTTCCAGAGTTCAGAGTTTAACTCTGGTGCCATCTGTAAGGAGTTTGTACATTTTGCCCATGAATGTGTGGGTCTCTTCTCACAGTCCAAAGACGTACCAGTTAGTAGGTTAATTGGTTATTGTAGGTTGTCCTGTGATTAGGCCAGGCTTAAATAAGTGGGATGTTGGGCAGGGTGGCTCACTGGACCAAAAGGACCTGTTCTGTGCTGTATCTCTAAAAATGTAAATAACATTTCTAACAACAATTATTTCCAAAGCTCATCTGAGGGCAGCTTTCCATATCCATAGGAGGTTTGATATTTCATAAATTTGTCACTGATTTCACATTGATGGCAGTGATTTGTCTATCAGTTGCTATCTGGTTTTGCGGCTGGGTATCCTGGTTTGAAGCTCACAGCTGAAGGAATACATTCTTTCTGTCATTTCGATCTGTATATTGGAAGTGTATAGAGCATCTTGGATTGTTTTGAATGAGATTTTGCTTGCAAAAATACAGCTTTTCTTGTTGAACTAGAAATAATATATTTTAGGAAACTAAAAAGGCATAACCTTAAGGTTTGTAGTGAATGAAATCCCTACTGTGTGAAACACAAGATTAAAAAATAACGTTTGCAGCTAACTTTATATTTTTGTACTGGATTTAAAGTGCCTACCTGTTATTTCAATTGAATAGACTGGATTTGTACCGGTTTTCAATTTTGAAATGATTCAAAGTTTTCTACATGTGCAGGGAGCAGGCAAACGTTTGTACAGCTTTCTTCTATTTTTCTAAACGAAGCTGCAGCTCGTCCGGTACTTACAGAGAAATCTAACAGTGTAACCTACCTCAGCTCAGGGAAGTTACAATTCTGCTTTTGCGTGACTTTATTGAGTGGAACAGCTCAGTGCCTGTTGCCCGCAGTTCTTCTTAATACAGCTGGGCCACCAGATCTCAAAGGGATCACTGGAGATCACCAGCAAAATGTCACCACCTTCTAGGGGGGTAGGTGAGCAACGGCGTCACTACCTCTTCCCCACCTTTACCCTTACAACTCACCTTTCAGCTGTTTCCCCGGTCTTAGCTGTAGCTTCCCACGCTGGCCTAGCCAGCTCTGGTTGTCCAGAGGTTATAGAAACATTGAAAACCTACAGCACAATATAGGCCCTTCGGCCCACAAAGCTGTGCCGAACATGCCCTTAACTTAGAAATTCCCTAGGGTTACCCATAGCCCTCTATTTTTCTGAGCTGCATGTACCTGTCCTGGAGTCTCTTAAAAGACCCTATCGTATCTGCCTCCACCACCATCGTTGGCAGCCCATTCCACGCACTCACCACTATCTGTGTAAAAAAAATTATCCCTGACATCTCCTCTGTACCTACTTCCAAGCACCAATGTGGTGAACTACATATACCTGTCTGGACTGCTCCTGTGGCTCCTCCCACAGACCCCTGTATAAAGGCGATTGAGGCCTGAGCCCGGCCTCATTCTCCAGGATGTAGTGTTGTTCTTCTTCCAGTCAATAAAAGCCGATATCTCGCTTCTTACGTCTCAGAGTGAGTTATTGATGGTGCATCAACCTTAAAACTGTGCCCTCTTGTGTTAGCCATTTCAGCCCTGGGGAAAAGCCTCTGACTATCCACACGATCAATGCCTCTCATCATCTTATACAATGTTATCATAGAACATTGAACAGTACAGCACAGTTTAGGCCCTTTAGCCCACAGTGTTGTGCCAATCTTCTAACCTACTCTAAGATCAATCTAACCCTTCCCTCCCACATAGCTCTCAATTTTTCTTGCATCCGCATGCCTATTTAAGAGTCTCTTTAATGTCCCTAATGTAGATGCTTCTACCACCAGCTCTGGCAGAGTGTTCCATGCATCCACCACAGTGTGAAAAAACTTATCTGATACATCCCATACTTCCCCCCAATTACCTTAAAATTATGTCCCCCTCCCCCCCATATTAGTCATTTCTGCCCTGGGGGAAAATGTCTCTCATTGTCCACTCGATATATAAAATTATGTCCTCACATTAAAACAGCAAAAATAATTTGCCATTATTTGGCGAAGGAGGACAAAGGTCAACATGAGACAAATGTTGCTCAAATGTTGGCCCAGGAGCCCTCTGTCTCCCAGTTACTACTTGCTTCAGGCTTTCAAATGGATGCATGAATAACAGGTTTTTCCTCATCGTGCCTCACTCCAAATGCAGCAGTGAGTGATGGCAATAGACAAATCCCATGTATTTACCAAGAGGTGGTCAGAACTCCAATTGGACTGGCATGGACTCTGTGTCAGTGAGAAAGCAACAGCCCTTACCTTTCATTGGACTGACCTTTGACTGGTCATCTGATCTAGTTCAGTGATTCCATAGGCCTGTGACATCAACCAATCAGGCTAATGAATTCTAACTGAGATTATACGGAGGCAAAATCCGATCCTGTACTTTAAATTGAGAAAGCATGCGCACAAAGTGAAGATCCGGGAAAAGGAAGATGGAATATCAAACAATAATTCAGTTCTGAAGGAGTAATATTCTAAAATTATAAAGTCTGCATTTAACTCTGCGTGTGCCGACTCAGAATATTGCTGCCCAGTTCACTCCATAACAACAGTGCGTGCGACATGCCATGCCATTGGGCTGACTATTCTGGAGCCAGTCTACTTCTTGAGCCTCCTGCCCCTCAGTCCCAACCTGTTCTAAATGCATAAAGGCAGACATTTGAGCTTCTCAACATGAGAGCTGTTCCTTAAGGCAGACTGCTTCAAACAGACTTCATGCGTTGTTGAGTCCTTGGAAAACCCTGCAAAAACTATAGAATGACCTGATACTTAGATTATTATCAATGAATTTATTAAAAATGAAAGCAATTAATTAAAATAATTAAATAAATTAACTCACCAATGTTTACATACTTTCTCTCATAGGGATGGCAAAATAAGTATTTTCAAATCAAAGTAAAATTATTATCAAAGTAAATATATGTTACAATATAATAACTTGAAATTAATTTTCTTGCAGAAATTTTACATGAAAATCATGAAATACAATTGAATTTTATGAAAAAGCTATACATAAACAAAGATTGACAAATTATCAATGTGCAAAAGGAGACAAATTGTGCAAATAAAAATGAATATTACTGAGAATATGAGTTGTAGAGAGTTCTTTAAAGTGAGTCTAGGTTGCAGGATCAGTTCAGAGTTGAGGTCAAGTCAAGTCAAGTCACTTTTTATTGTCATTTCGACCATAACTGCTGGTACAGTACACAGTAAAAACGAGACAACGTTTTTCAGGACCATGGTGCTACATGAAACAGTGCAAAAATTATACTGAACTATGTGAAAACAACACAGAAAAAACTACACTAGACTGCAGACCTACCCAGGACTGTATAAAGTGCACAAAACAGTGCAGGCATTACAATAAATAATAGACAAGACAATAGGCACAGTAGAGGGCAGTAAGTTGGTGTCAGTCCAGACTCTGGGTATTGAGGAGTCTGATAGCTTGGGGGAAGAAACTGTTACATAGTCTGGTCATGAAAGCCCGAATGCTTTGGTGCCTTTTCCCAGATGGCAGGTGGGAGAAGAGTTTGTATGAGGGGTGCGTGGGGTCCTTCATAATGCTGCTTGCCTTGCAGATGCAGCGTGTAGTGTAAGTGTCCGTAATGGCGGGAAGAGAGACCCCGATGATCTTCTCAGCTGACCTCACTGTCTGCTGCAGGGTCTTGCGATCAGAGATGAAGTTATACATGCCGGTTCAAGAACCTAATGGTTGTAGGGCAAAAACTGTTCTTGAACCTGGTGGCGTGGGACTTAAAGGCTTCTGTACCTCCAGCCCAATGGTAGTAGTGAGAAAAGGGTATGGCTGAGGTGGAGGGTATCCTTGAGAATTGATGCTGCCTTCTTGTAGCAGAACACCATGTAAATGTGCTTAATGGTGGGAGGACTTTAGCTAGATGCCCAGTTTGGTATTTGTACACCAGCTGATCCTGACACAATTCTCAAGGCAACTAGTTGCTTGCTTTTCTAGGTCAACGGCAAGCCTTGCAGTGAACCAAGTCATCAAGCAGATTGAACCTGACTTCCAGCTCATCCTGGACTTTATTTTACTGTGTGGATTGTCTACTGTCTGAGAGGTACTGAGCTCTTTGAAGTAGTTCATAAACACAAGAGATTCTGTGACACACAACCTTAAGAAATACACACAAAACTCAGCAAATTAGGCAGCATCGCTGGAAAGAATAAACAGACAATGTTTTGGGCTGAGAACATTCATCAGGATTGGTAAAGAAGGGGTTACCCTCACACCCCTTCTCTTCTCCTTATCTACTTAAAACCTCTTTCTGGTTCCCGTCCTCCTTCCCTTTCTTCCATGATCCACTGTCCTTCCCTATTAGATTCCTCCTTCTTCAGCCCTTGTACCACTTCCATCTATCTCCACCTCACTTCTTACTTCATCCCCCCTCCCACCCCCACTCACACACTTTCCCCCTCAATGTTCTCATCCAACACCTGCCAACTGTACTCCTAACCTCCCTCCCCACCTTCTTATTCCAGTTTTTGCTCCAGTCCCAGTCCTGATGGTGGGTCTCAGCCCAAAACATCGACTGTTTATTTCCCTCCATAGATTCAGCTTGATTTGCTGAGTTCCTCCAGCATTTTGTATGTGTTGGCTATAGTTAGCTGGCGTACCTCAGTGAAATTACTGGCTAAGGGTAAACTAGTCTGAATCACGGATCTGATTGCAAAATCAGGATTATTATCCCTGGAATGTTTTGTAGTTAAGCATCTGAATTCTCTACAAAGCTATCAGTGTGAAAAACATGTTTCTGATTGAAATCAATTGGGATAGAAACTCAATTAGTTTTGATAGAACATTTATATCATCAAAACATTTTGTAGATAATGAGGACAAGGGTGTCCTGAACTGTGTTAGGAAATCATTGTTGGAAAGAAACATAATACTGAACCAACAGTCATAAAGATAAATATGGGCTAATTAGGACCACAATGCTAATCTGGTTGTGAATGGGAGAGTGTACTGAAAGAAGGCTGCACTATAGTAACATAACAACACTCACATATTTGCAGAGCAAAGTGCCTTTATTTGACAGTTTATGCTATCTTTAAGGGGTCAGTATTTGACTTCACTGCTGCTAGATTCCTTACCACTGATGAAATACATATGGTCCTTGTTACGCCTGGTGGCATCACTTTCATGTGTCTTAACCAGTATTCTAGAAGCTAACTATCTCTTTGAACCCTGCTCTTAAATGTCAATCTTTCTATTTTACCACTTAGCATCAGATGTATCACTGACATTGCAACCTATGGCAAACGTTGTTTTGATCTGTAACACTAAAAGCATCAAATTAAACACACAAAAAAAGTCCAACTACACAGATTGATGGCTTTCAAAATAATTTGATATATTTCAGATGTGTTAGCATTTCAAATTTGTCAAATATTCTTCTTAAGAAATTCAATACCAGAGAATGTTTAGAGTAAGTTACAATATCATGATGGTTAGAATGTTTTGAATTAGTTTCACGCTAAACATATGGAATGCTGCATCCACACTCACTGGCCAGTTTATTTGGTACTATCTGTACCGAATAAAGTGGCCACTAGTATTTTAGACGATAAGACTATAAGACATAGGGGCAGAATTAGGCGTTTTGGCCCATTGAGTCTGCTCCGCTTGGCTGATCCATTTTCCCTTCCAGCCCCAATATCCTGCCTTCTCTCCATATCCCTTCATATCCTGACAAATCAAGAATCTATCAACCTCTGCCTTAAATATACATAAAGACTTGGCCTCCACAGCTGCCTGTGGCAAGGAATTACACAGATTTACCACTCTCTGGCTAAAGAAATTCCTCCTCATTTCCATTCTAACAGGATGCCCCTCTATTCTGAGGCTGTGTTCTCTGGCCTTAGACTCTCCCACCTTAGGAAACATCCTTCTCACATCAACCCTATCAAGGCCTTTCACCATTCGATAGGTTTCAATAAGGTCACCCCTCTTTCTTCTGAATTCTAGTGAATACAGGCCCAGAGCCATCAAATGCTCTTCATATGACAAGATGTTCAAACCTGGAATCATTTTTGTGAACCTCCTTTGAACCATCTCCAGTTTCAGCACATCCTTTCTAAGATAAGGGGCCCAAATCTGCTCACAATACTCCAAGTGAGACCTCACCAGTGCTTTATAAAGTATCAACATTACATCCTTTGTTTTATATTCTTATCCTCTTGAAGTGAATGCTAACATCACATTTGCCTTCCTCACTACAGACAACCTGCAAATTAGTCTTTACGGAATTTTGCACAAGGACTCCCAAGTCCCTTTGCATCTCATTTTTTTGATCTTTCTCTCCATTTAGAAAATAGTCAATTCTTTCATTTCTTCTACCAAAGTGCATGATCTTACACTTCCGGACACTGTATTTCATCCATTACTTCTTTGTCCATTCTCCAAATATGTCTAAGTCTTCATATAGCTTCTCTACTTCCTCAAAACTACCTGCCCCTCTACCTATCTTCGTATCGTCTACAAGCTTTGCAACAAGGCCATCAATTCCATCATCCAAATCAAAACTTATAACGTAAAAAAAAATCGGTCCTAACACAAACCCCTGTGGACACCACTAATCACCGGCAGCCAAGCAGAAAGTGCTCCCTTTATTCCCATTTTCTGCTTCCTGCCAGTCAACCAGTGCTTTATCCATGCTAGAATCTTCCCTGACAATAGACAATAGGTGCAGGAGTAGGCCATTTGGCCCTTCAAGTCAACACCACCATTCAATGTGATCATGGCTGATCATCCACAATCAGTACCCCATTCCTGCCTTCTCCCCATATCCCTTGAATTCGCTATCTTTTAGAGCTCTATCTAACTCTTTCTTGAAAGCATCCAGAGAATTGGCCTCCACTGCCTTCTGAGGCAGAGCATTCCACAGATCCACAACTCTCTGGGTGAAAAAGTTTTTCCCGAACTCCGTTCTAAATGGCCTACCCCTTATTCTTAAACTGTGGCCTCTGGTTCTAGACTCCCCCAACATCGGGAACATGTTTCCTGCCTCTAGCGTGTCCAATCCCTTAATAATCTTTTATGTTTCAATCAGATCCCCTCTCATCCTTCTAAATTCCAGTGTATACAAGTCCATTCACTCCAATCTTTCAACATATGACAGTCCCGCCATCCTGCAAATTAACCTCGTGAAGCTACGCTGCACTCCCTCAATAGCAAGAATGTCCTTCCTCAAATTTGGAGACCAAAACTGCACACAATACTCCAGGTGGGGTCTCACCAGGGCCCTGTACAACTGCAGAAGGACCTCTTTGCTCCTGTTTTGCTCCCTGTTCATGATTGTCTGTTGCTGTAGCCCATCATTTTAAGGTTTGACAAGTTGTGCATTTAGATATGCTCTTCTGCACACCACTGTTGTAATGTGTGGTTATTTGAGTTACTGTCACCTTCCTGCCCGCTTGAACAAGTCTGGCCATTCTCCTCAGACAATTCTCATTTACAAAGCCCACAGATCTGCCAGTTACTAGATGCTTTTTGTTTATCGCACCATTCCCTGTGAACTCTAGAGACTGTTGTGCGTGAGATCACCAGTTTCTGAGATACTCAAAGCTCTCTGTCTGGCAGCAACATTTATTCCATGGTCAAAGTCACTTAGATCACATGTCTTCCCCATTCTGATGTTTGGTCTGAACAATGACTAAACCTCTTGATATTTGTATTAATGAGCAGGTATACAGCTGTACCTAATAAAATGGCCACTGAGTGTAATTGGCCTTCAGTTTAAAGATTGTAAACCGAAGAAAAATATTGGAGTAAAAATTCACCATAAAATGAGAGCCGAAGTTCAACACGTTTCTTACAGTATTAGATCTTCCAAGCAGTGTTCTGGGCCCAACTACTATCAGTGCTTCATCAATAACTTGCCCATTATCACAGGGCTCTGAGTAGGGACAATTGTTGATAATTGCACAAGTTCAGTTTTGTTCATAGCTCTCCAGCAAATGAAACAGTTCAAGACTTCAAGTAAAAATCTTCAATCATAAAAATTAATAAGCAACATTTGCAGCACAAGAGGCCATTTCTAGCAAGAGAGAGTCTTACCACCTACTAACATTGATTAACATTATCACCATTATGTCTCCCATCTTCAAAATCTTGGGAATCACTCATGATAAGAAACTCATCTGGACCAGCGGACTAAATATCTGGCTACTAGAGCAGATTAGAGACCAACTATCCTCTGGTAAATGATACCTAAGCTTCTCCAAGTTGGAATTGTAATGGAATATTCTCTGCTTGCCTGGATGAATGCAGCACCCACAAGATCCATATTCATCTTCATTCAGAAAAACGATCGGTTGATTCTTATTCCAATTATAAGACCATAAGACATAGGAGCAGAATTAGGCCATCTAGCCCATCTAGTCTGCTCCGCTATTCAATCATGGTTTATCCTATCTCCTCTTCAACCCCAGTTCCCACCTTCTCCCTGTAACCTTTGATGCCATGTCCAATCAAGAACCTATCAATCTCTGCCCTAACTACACCCAACACTCTGGCCTCCACAGCTGCACGTGGCAACAAATTATCACTGAAAAATTTTATTTGCTCCATCACCTGCACACAATGGCCAAAGTATGTGTCATTTTATAAATGCCCTGTGGTTACTTGTCCAGGTTACTCTGATAACACCTCTCATACCTGTACCATCTCCCACCAGGTAGGATAAGAGCTAAAGTGCATGGGAACACCACTGCCTACAGGTTCTGCTCCTCAATGTATGCCATTCTGGAGTGGAAATACTGGACAATTCTTCTTTTGTCCTTGTGTGTAAAAGCTGAAATTCCCACAGCAGCCAGAGGTGAGAGTTGTTTCAGCAGAAGGACAGGTCATTTAGCTACAGGAAAGATAATCATTAGGCTTGAATGAATGCAGAGAAAATTGACAAGGGTATTGCTGGGACTTAAGGACCTGAGTTGTGGGGAAGAGTTGAATAGCTTAGGACTTTATTCCCTGGAGTGCAGGTGGATAAGGGGACTCTTGATAACTTATGAGGGTGTAGTTAGGTTAAATGCATACAGGCTTTTTCCACCCAAGCTGGGAGAGATTAGAAGTAGAGCTCACAGGTTTTGGGTAAAAGGTGAAATATTAAGTGGAATCTGAAAGGGAATTTCTACCTTCAGAAGGTGTTGTGAGCGTGGAACGAGCAGCCAGTGGAAGTGGTAAATACGGGTTCAATTGTAAAATTAAGAGAAGTTGCAATAGGTATATAGATGAGAGGTATGGAAGGCTATGATCCAGGTGGATGGGAACAGGCATGGACTAAATGGGCTAAAGTGTCTGTTTCTGTGTTGTAGTACTCTATGACTCTATAAAGTGTCTACCATCCCTTTTCTAAAGGGAAATTAGAAGAGGGTTGGAAATGAGAAGTGGAATCTGATGCCATTGTCTTGGCACCATATCCTGAGTGTGTATTTAACATATGCAGGTGTTCAGCAGAACAGGAAGGATGTTGCAAAGGGAACAATGGGAGGGTTCTTTTCAATTACAAACTCTTATTCTAAATTAGTGGCAGACTTCCACATTGAAGGTATTATATATTGGCTCTCCTTTTGCGAGTGGTAGAACTAATATTAGGAATTGATTAAAAGAATCATCTCTCTTGTTCTTTGCATACTCTATAACAAGTGCCATGGATCTTTTAAATCATTGATTGATATCAAATGTTCAGTAAATTCCCTTCATTCCTTTTGTCCACTTTGTTACTTTTGCCTTAAACCTGTGCTGTCTGCTGGTCTTCAGTTTACATCTTTTCCCAGACTCTCATCTTCATGCTTTCTTTGAACTGATCTTCTTCATAAGACCCACCCTCTTCCTGCTTTAACCTTTTTCCCCAAAAAGCTTGCTTCTGGACTCATTTTAACTGATATTTCCTCATCATCTTAAAAGATGGAAACTTTTAGTTTTACCTTTATTATCTCAACATTCCAGTAGTTTCCATGCCAGCCTCTCATCTTTCCCCCCCCCCCCATACACCAGTTTATTTCAAAATTTTGCAGTCTGTGTTCTAATTTTCACCTAATACCATTCACAGACCAGTTCCCAGTCAGCCCAATGACTTATATTAATTCCTAGGCTGTCAAAATCCCAAGTTTTAATATTTCCATCCTGGTTTTCAATTCTGTCAATAGCCTTCCTCCTTCGCATCTCCTTCAGTGCCCCAGCCCTCAGAGACACCGTCCATCTCCAGCTCATGCTTGATTTTAATTGCTTGAAGGAGGCTGGAGGCAGTCAGAACAGTGACATTTCCACTATGCTTCTTGATAATGGACACTTCCCTTTCCCATCAAATACCCAAAGTTCAAAGTCTCAAATTAAATTTATTGTCAAAGTACATATATGTCACCATATACAACCCTGAGATTCTTTTTCTTATGGGCATACTCAATAAATCCATAATATAATAAAAACCAAAGTATGATCAATGAAACACTGCACCAACTTGGACGTCCAGCTAGTGTGCAAAAGACAACAACCTGTACTAATAAAAAAGGAAAGAATTAATAATAATAAATATATAAGCAATAAGCAATGGCGAGCCCTTGAAAGTGAGTCCACAGCTTGTGGGAACATTTTAATGAAGTTGAATGAAATTATCTCATTTGAACGAAGAGCCTGATCATTGAGGGTAATAAATGCTCCTGAACCTGGTTATGTGAGTCAATGTTCTAAATCACATTTTCACATTGTAAAAGGTCCTCACATGATCCAAGGATGATCAGACCAGATTTATTTACTCATTTGAGTACCGGGGGAAGATGACGTACACATGGGGTTTAATGCATCAGAAGTCTCTGTCTATCCACTCTACAGTATCTATGCCTTTTATCATCTTGTACACCTTTATCAAGACTCCTCTTATCCTTCGCTCCAAAGAGAAAAGCCCTGGCTTGTTCAGTCTATCTTCATAAGACATGCCCTCTGGTCCAGGAAACATCCTGGTAAATTTCCTCTGCACCTTCGTGGTGCATGGTGTTTAATGTATCAACAGAAGCAGGCACTGGCCACAGGGACAGCATATGGAAGTTTGAAGTTGAAATCTTAGGAGCTTCCATCCTCTGTCCTCCAATGTACTTGCATCAAATGCTCACTGCATTGAGCTTGCAACAGACGACTGCCATTCTTAACATCTGTCGAACAGCTGCAGCCCATCCCGCCTCTGGGTCCTGCAGCCTTGCTGGATAAATTAGCCAACCTAAGACTTGGTGGAGACCCGATAAATGCTTTAAACATGATGGCAGATCCAAATGCGTGGATATTGAACAAAAGGGTTGGCACTAATCCTCGGAAAGCCTTTTTTTTTCCAGAGTTTGCCAAGAAGAGAACCAACGCAGCCACTGAAAATAATTCCTTTCACTGCTGTGCTCAGAGGTGTTGTTGCGTAGGTGCGGAATTTATAGTGAAATTTCACTGTTGGCTTCTCAACCCACATCCATGGCTGTCTCACCTTTGCCAATGTTTCACAGGTGTGTTTTGGAGAGTTCAAGAAACACATGCTCTATGGGTTAAATCCCTAACTGCAGCTGTTAATGAGCAATTAACATTTTGAAATTACTAATCCATTCCTCCCTCAGGGGGTTCCTGTTTATTGCTTAATGCACTTGTGTTAGATTTATAATCTTGCATAGGAATTTCAACCTGATTTTTCAATTTAACCCCATTCTCTACTGTAAAAAATCATCTGAGCCTGGAGTTCAGATCGCTCCTGGAATTCATTTTTCACTTCATTGAGATACTTGAGTGTATCTCAATATCGTCCACAGATACACATGATACAGTCTGTTGATACATGATTTTTTGACTACAAAAAGACTATATAGTTGGCACCAGTCCTCTGAATTTCCTGACTCCAAATGTGATTCCTGGCTTTTTTCCAGGAGTTCTAACCTAGGGCGTGAGAGAAAGAGAGAGAGAGAGAGCAGAGCAGAGGTTGCTGCGTTGTCATCTGTGCCCAATCTCACTCTGTATTACAAGCTGTTTCCTGTTAAGAATAATGGAGGGAGTGAAAATACTACAGGACATAAGAAACTGAAGCAGAAGGGCACAGCAAGGGGCCCTCAAGCCCGTTCCATCATTCGAAACGATCATGACTAATTCTGTATCTTAAATCTTCTTCCCCACCCAACCTTTAATCTTTAGATTCTTATAAACTGTCAGATATTAATCATTAGTTTATTGGCTAAATTACCAGTCTCATTGAAATATCATTTAGTATTTCAGATAATGGGCATTTCCAGCATTTTCATTCAGATTTTCAGTATTTATGATATATTGACTCTATATTTCTTCTGCACCTTTTCTTTCTATACCTGATCCAAGCTCACTTTCACAGCACTGCGAGTTATCCCGTTTGTCCTTCAATCTCTCCTGCCTCTGTTCTATCTCAGATCTTTCTTTTTCTTCTCCCCATCTTTTGTCCGATACTCCGCATCATAAATTTATTGCTACTCAGCGCTAATAAAAGGCTATTCACCTGGAATATTAACTACGTGCCTCTCTTTACATATGCTGCCTGACATATTGAGTACTTTGTGCATTTTCTGTTGAAAATGTTTCCCACATCGGTAAAGAATTCCAGAGATTCACAACCTCCTGTGTAAAAATGTTTTTCCATTATAATCTAACTATTTCAATTATTTCCTGTGAAATTTGGTTGTTACTTGTTGCAGCACCATCAGACAACAAATCAATAATAGAAATGTCAACAAGGTGCTCAAACAAAGCACGGTTAGGTAAATCATGAACACAAATGTTTCTGCAGATGCTGGAAATCCAGAGTAACATGCACAAAATACTGGAGGAATGCTGCAGGTCAGGCAAGCATCCATGGAAATGAACAAAATGTCAACATTTAGGGCTGGGCCTTGATGAAGGATCTCGGCCTGAAATATCAGCTCTTCATTCCTTTTCATATTTGCTATCTGACCTCCAGCATTTTGTGTGTGTTACTTGGGGTGAGGCACAGTAAGTCATTCTTTTGAAATCAATGTCCAATGTTGTTAAATAATTAAATAAGAAACTTTATGGCAGTAAGCAGTGTCAAGAATTAAAGTGGCTTGAATAGCGCTGGCCACTTCAGGAAGATTATGCAATGATTTTTGAGTAGTTCCTGTTGTGTATTTAATATTTCAGTAATATTTAACTAATGATGTAAATCTATTGTTTGATTAAACATTCATTTTTGTTTACATGATTCATTGTGGGTTATATGTGTAACACCCTGGGAAAGGTTTCGCTGCTGACGTAATGGTCTTCCTGTAGAAACAGTGTTTGGGTTATGGTTAGAGATAACGGGTGCTTTGGAATGCAAGACGTCCAGTGAAGGGAGTGCGTTTTCTGTGTTGTGTGCCTGACACACCGGTGTGTGAGCTGGTTCTTTTGTTCTTCCCCATTCTGATGTTTGGACTGAACCTCTTGACCATGTCTGTATGCTTTCCTGCATTGAGTTGTTGCCCCATGCTTTAGAAATGAGTTGTAATGCTCTATATGTTGCTGCACACTCTATAAGAGCTGAAGCTGTACCCGACAAGACTCTCCCATTCTGTGAACTCACAGTGGTGGACATTATATGAATTCTTATTCAGATTTAAGTCCAAAAAGTCAGTACTTGTGAAGGCAAAGTGTACTGCACAAGGATTAATCATTCAAAGAGCTGCCTATAAACTCTTGCTGTGCAATATACTGTGCTTTAAAAATCATTTTTATTGTTCAGAATAAAAGTTATGGAAATCAATCCCCCAAATTTAAAAACAACCTGTCAAATGTATAGTTTTAAGTAGCAATTGTGTATCTTTGTTCTACTGTGAAAGCCTGCAAGAAAATGAATCTCATTTATGCATTTACATGCTTTGATAGTAAAATTACTTTCAACTTTGAAGTCACTTAGTTAGCGTGGAGCTCAGAAAGAGATATGCTTTGTCTATTTTCATGTGCAATCTGTTGAGTTGTGTTTCTGTGAGATCTCTTGCTGTAGCCTCACTGAGGAATCTCCAAAGATCCGAAGGAGTTGAGAGAAATGTCATAGATGTGATTTCCATTGTTTTTTCTCGTTTTTGAAGGATCTCCAGTTACATGCAGAGTCTGGCATGCGCCCACAATTATGCACCTTCTACCTTTGTAAGGAGCGAGGCAAATTCAAGGAATGTGAATAGATTGTAATGGTGGTGAGATAATTAAAACATGTTGACTGTTTATTGTTCCATAAGAGGCATTCCGGACTAGGTAAAAGGCTCATTGCTTAAAACAGTCACCCATGCTTTATTGATTAAACTGACTGCTTACATTATAATCAAAGCCCGCTGTTCTCCAGAATTACATTCAATCTTCCTTCACACCCATTTACCATGTCTGCTCTAATGAGATCACCTGGATATCGAGTTAATAATCTTGTCATGCAGTGAGTTCTGGTGGGTGGGATGAGCCTAGGTGGATCTTTTCTTGAACAGTGCAAGTATATTGGGCTGAAGTCTGGCACAATTTCTATCATTCTGTGATGCTTCCATTACTCTTTAAGTGTTAATGTTCTGCCTGATTACATTTTACTATTTTGGTCTTTACTGTTGCCAATACTTAATTTATTGTTATGGACAATGGATTTAATGTGTTCAATTCTTCATGATTAAAAAGGGAGTGAGAATTACATTTCTAATTCACTTCCATCATTGTAAATGATGTGAATTCAATCTATGGTGCAAAATCAATCATTTTATCACAAACATTTGCAGAGCTAAAATAGTTATGTCAGGATAATGGATCACATGGTACATTTTTTGTGCAATATGCAATTTAGTTTCAAAGGGAAATGGCATGCAAAGGGCCTGTACTCAGTACAAGTTGCTGCAGAAGCAAGGCATTTTGGCAGGAATCCTTTGCGTTAACATATCAGATGACCTGCCCCGGGACTGGCACATAAGTGTTTTTACAAAGAAGGCACGACAGCACCTCTACTTCCTTAGAAATTTGCATTGATTCAGCACATCAACAAAAACTTTCACAAACTTCTAAAGATTCAGTGGAGAATATTCTAACTGGTTGCTCCATAACATGGAAACACCATTGCCCTGGAATGGAAGAGTGGTAGATACGGCCCAGTCCATCAAGGGCAAACCCTCCCCATCACTGAGTATATTTACCTGGAGTGTTGCTACAAGGAGCAGCATCCATCATCAGAGACCCACACCATGCAGACCATGCCCTCTTCTCACTACTATTAGCAGGCAGGAGTCTTACGTGCAAGACAGCAGGTTCAGGAACAGTTATTACCCTTCAGCCATCAGGCTCTTGAACCAGCATCTTGAACCTCATTCACAAGTATTCTACAACCTACAGGATCACTTTCAAGGACTCTTTACAACTCATGTCTCAGTATTATTTTTATTTGTATGGGTGACCTGGTAGAGGTGTAAAAGATGATGAGAGGCATTGATCATGTGGATAGTCAGAGGCTTTTTCCCAGGGCTGAAATGGTTGCCACAAGAGGGCACCGGTTTAAGGTGCTGGGGCGTAGGTACAGAGGAGATGTCAGGGGTAAGTTTTTTACTCAGAGAGTGGTGAGTGTGTGGAATGGGCTGCCGGCAACAGTAGTGGAGGCGGATACGATACAGTCTTTTAAGAGACTTTTGGATAGGTACATGAAGCTTAGAAAAATAGAGGGCTATGGGTAACGCTAGTAATTTCTAAGGTACGTACATGTTCGGCACAACTTTGTGGGCCAAAGGGCCTGTATTGTGCTGTAGGTTTTCTATGTTTCTATAATTTGACTTTTTTTGCACGTTGATTGTTTCTCTGTCTTCCCTGTTTGTAGTTTTTTGTAATATTCTATTTATTTCTTTTCCGTGTAAATGGCTGCAAGAAAATACATCTCAAGATACTATATGGTAATATATCATACATATTTGGATAATCATTTTACTTTGAACTTTGAAGACATTTCTTAACCATGCAGTGGTGAATCTGTGGGATTCCCTCCTTGTGGGCAACAGAAGCTCAGACACTGAGTATCATAAGGGCAGAGATCACCTTTATTTTGGTATTAAGGGAATAAAGGGATTTAGATTTAATATAAGAAAATTCTGCAGAGGCAAGAGATCAATCAGAATGTGATTGAATGGCAAAGCAGGTGTACGAGCAGCTCAATGGCTGATCCTGCTGTTGTTTATGTTCCTCCAGCCTCTTGGACGATCCCCATTCCAACCTCCTAGACCACCTTCCCAAATAATCTGCAGGATCAGTCCCCTGTGGTGTAGGTGTTGGCTTATTATCGTCACACTCAGTGCAAAGCTTGTCTTGCATGGTGTTCCTACAGATCATATCATTACACAGAGCTAGAATAAGGTAAATCAACAACAATTGAGAATTAATTGGAAAAGCGTGTAGTACAGGTAAACGATAAAATGCACGATCAAAACAAGATGGATTGTGAGGACAAGAGTGGAAATGGTGGAAATTCTGGTTACGTTTCTCAACTACGTGTTGGGGGGCTTGTATGATTTCTCTCCTCACAACAACAGCAGACACAAATGACAGATATCAGAAA
Source organism: Hemitrygon akajei (assembly GCF_048418815.1). NCBI lineage: Eukaryota > Metazoa > Chordata > Chondrichthyes > Myliobatiformes > Dasyatidae > Hemitrygon > Hemitrygon akajei. Next base: position 20,297,098 of record NC_133125.1, on the reverse strand, counting down.
GAGTTTCCAAGTTCGTGTGTTGTGGTTAGTCTGGAGGGTTGTCAGAGGTTACAGTGGGGATAGGATGTAGAACTAGGCTGAGACATGGTAGATGGAGTTCAACCCAGATAGGTGGATACCATGGAGAGAGTGCAGAGCAGATTTACAAGAATGTTGCCTGGATTGGAGAATGTGCCTTATGAGGATAGGTTGACTGAACTTGGCCTTTTCTCCTTGGAGTGACGGAGGATGAGAGGTGACCTGATAGAGGTGTATAAGATGATGAGAGGCATTGATCATGTGGACAGTCAGGGGCTTTTTCCCAGGGCTGAAATGGTTAACATGAGGAGGCATAGCTTTAAGGTGCTTGGAAGTAGGTACAAGGCGGATGTCAGAGGCAAGTTTTTCCACACAGAGTGCTGCACGTGTGGAATGTACCCCCAGCAACGGTGGTAGAGGCGTCAGATAGGGTCTTTAAGTGACTCTTAGATAGGTACGTGGAGCCTAGAAAAGTAGAGGGGGGAAATTCTAAGCAGTTTCTAGAGTAGGTTACATGGTCGGCACAACATAGTGGGCTGAAGGGCCTGGAATGTGCTGTAGATTTCTATGTTAATTCGGAAATGAGGGAAGCATACCTGAGTGGGCAGAGGCAGGCAGAGCGACACGGATTGTGCCACACAGTTGACCCATGCGACTGGCAAATGTGGGGTGTTGCTCAGTCTTCTAGACCTTTGAGAGTATAGCCCCATTCTGCTTAATCTCTGCTTACGTGACCATTGTGGACAGCGGATGCCATATAACGTAACTACTATGTATTATCCTATCACATGATCTGCCACTTGTGAAATACAGGCAGATTATTTCTTTAACATAATGCAGTCAAGTGCCGTGCTGAAAGTTGACTTGATTTTTCTAACAACATTCCAATCTCTTTTTCCCAGTCATTGTGTTGTCCTATCATTTGTAAAGCATTGCCTCTTTTGGGTCTTTGCTTTGTGCTATGAACCAATCTACCTCATTATCATCTTGCATATTATTGTTTACCTCTGAAAGTAAAAATGGAGGGCTATGTGGGAGGGAAGGGTTAGGTTGATCTCAGAGTAGGTTAAAAGGTTGCGACAGCATTGCGGGCCGAATGGCCTGTACCGTGCTGAACATGTATTCTACGTTCTAATTATTTCACACCAATGTGAAGTCCTAGACTCAGAGCTCTTCATCCCACCACGCCAACTGTGAAATATCCGTTTACACTAATCTGATTTTATTCTCTCCGCCTTGCCATCGAGCTCCCCTAAATTTAACCACCATCTACATGAGGAGCAATTTACAGCGCATAATTAACCTACTAATAACACATCATGTGGGAGGAAAGCAGAACATCTGGGAGAGAAACATGGTCACAAGGGGAACTTTGAATCTCCACATACACAACAGTGGAAGTACAGGATCGAAAGTGGCTCTCTGATATTTGTATTGGCTGTGGCACTGCACCATCCCACAACCATGTTGGCCTCTAATTGTTAGCAGTTCCTGGAAGAATTAGATTCTTCTGATTTTATTGTTAGTTTTAATTTGCACCTCAGCTTTTGAATCATCCACAAGACTTCAGTTATCTATTAAAATAATTAAAACCAGGACAGATTCAAAGATTCGCTCCGGATCCTAGAAGTGCTTGTGATCTGAGCTGAAAAGTTTTCTTTGTATTTAACTATTGTTTTCCAAATATCCATCCAGTGCCACACTTTACCTTTAATTATGTATTTCCCTGCCATGCCTATTAATCACTAATATAGGATCCTGTCAAAGCTTCTCTGAAAACCTAAGTATATAATACCAGATTCATTTCCCTGTCCATCAGCTCTTCGGAAAACCTACAGGAGGTTAGTTAAATGTGACCTCACAGTCCTGATGTGATTGGTATTGGTAATGTAATGGTTGTGATAATGGGATACCAACCTGGAGGCTGAGAGTTCTAAATCCCCTCTATAGCTGGTTGTGAAATTGAATTCAATAAATTGGGTAATTCAAAGGCTGTTGAGAAGAAAATCACGAAAGCCATCACTGCCAGGTGGTCAAATAAAACAAAAATCCAGCTATTTTACTAATGCTCTGCTTTGGTCTCTCATGGCCTGTGCATCGCTTCAATCCAAAGCTAGGTAGTTGACACTTAATGTCTTCAATTGTAAAAACAATAGCCGGGCAAAAGCATTAGGCTTCTTGGGTTACTTGCAGAAAGGGCTCAAATTGCAGCATCGCCAACGGCATTCACATTGAAAGTGTCTATGTTAACTCCCTCTTACAGCTCACACTTTTCCAAGTGCCCACCCGCCTGAGCTCTCGTGGTCCTTCCAAAGCCATACCTTTCAGCAACTCATTAACACTAGAGATTTTGCAGAGACTGGAACTCTTCGGCAACGCACCCAAGATACTGGAGGAACTCAGCAAGTCAGGCAGCATCTATGGAGGGGAATAAACAGTCGACAATTCGGGCCAAGGTTCTCCATCGGGCCTGGAAGAGAAGGAGGCAGAAGGGAGAATAAGGTGAAAGAAAGGAGATGGTTTAGAATAAGAAGGTGGGGAAGGGAAGGAGAACAAGCGCACTGATAGTAGGTGAGACCAGGTAAGGGAAAAGTTGGATGGGTAGAGCAAGGGGGAATGGAATGAACACCTGGGAGGTGATGGGTGGAAAAGGTAAAGAGCTGAAGAAGAAGGACTTTAATAAAACAGGACAGTGTACTATGGAAGAAAGGAAAGGAGGAGGGGCACCAGAGAGAGGTGATGGGCAGTAGAGGAGAAGGGAATGAGGGAGAGGGGAAACCAGAGTGGGGAATGGAAAAAGAAAGAACAGGGAGGAGGGAGAATTTACCAGACATTAGAGAAATTGTTGTTCATGTCATCACGTTAGAGGCTACCCAAAGGGAATGTTGCTCCTCCAACCTGAGTATGCTGTCACTGTGGCAGCAGAAGATGCCATGGACAGAGATATGGGATTGGGAAGTCGAATTGAACTGGGTGGCCGCTGGGTGGTCCTGCCTTCTGCTTGTGGACTGTTGGTCTCACTCGCATCAGGAAGGAGGCTAAGTAACATCCAGGCCAGGACCACCAGTTACTTTCCCCAAACAGTAAGACTGATCAACACCTCCAGCCACTAACACACCCCTCCACACCCCACACCTCTACTACTTTATCATTTCGCATCAGTCAACTTATGTACAGACACTCCTGAGCCTAGCATCAATCTATGGCCACACAACCAATCTATGTGTATACTATAAGCTATCTTATGTATTTATATATTTTTATTAATGTGTTCTTTATTTTTTTGTGTGCTTTTATTTAGCATCAGATCTGGAGTAACAATAATTTCATTCTCCTTTGCATTTCTGTGCTGGAAATGACATTAAACATAGTTGAATTAAAAAATCTTGAAGGAGATCAATTAAGTTGTCCCCAGTCTACGTAGAGTGCCACTGATGCAGAGGAAGCCACACTGGGAGCATCGGATACAATAGGTGACTCAGAGGTGAGGTGTCGCCTCACCTGGTAGGATTGGTTGGGAACCTGGACGCTGGTGAGGGAAGAGGTGTGATGGCAGGTGTAGCACTTAACTTGCTTGCAGGGCTAAGTGCTAGAAGGGAGATCAGTGGAGATGGTTGAGTGGGAAAGGAAATCATGTACAGAGTGATCCCCACAGAAATCGCCTCACCACAGGAAGGATGTGGAAGCCATAGAAAGGGTGCAGAGGAGATTTACAAAGATGTTGCCTGGATTGGGGAGCATGCCTTATGAGAATAGGTTGAGTGAACTTGGCCTTTTTTTCCTTGGAGCGACAGAGAGTGAGAGGTGACCTGGTAGAGGTGTACAAGATGATGAGAGGCATTGATTGTGTGGACAGTCAGAGGCTTTTTCCCAGGGTGGAAATGGCTAACACGAGAGAGCACAGTTTTAAGCTGCTTGGAAGTAGGTACAGAGGAGATGTCAGGGGTAAGTGTTTTATGCAGAGAGTAGTGAGAGCGTGGAATGGGCTGTTGGCATTGGTGGTGGAGGCGGATACGATAGGGTCTTTTAAGAGACTCCGGGACAGGGAAATGGAGCTCGGAAAAATAGAGGGCTATTGGTAACCCTGGGTAATTTCTCGGGTAAGGACATGTTCGGCACAGCTTTGTGGGCCGGAGGGCCTGTATTATACCGTAGGTTTTCTATGTTTCTATGAAAGCGGAGGGGTGGGGGGTGGGGGTTGGGAAAGAGGTGCATTGTGGTAGAATCCTGTTGGTGACAGCGAAAGCTGTGAAGAATAATGTGCCAAGTATGGTAACTCAAGGGATGCTAGGTAACTTTTACTATCTTGATTTCTATTTTATAAATACTGTAGTTTGGTCAGCTATTTTCCTCTTCGATTTAGCAAATTTGTCCATCTCCTTCGAGTCATTGTGTGCAAGCTATCTGCACTAGGTGCTTTATGTCAATGTATAATGTGCTTTCTAACCTAGGAGCACAAGATACAGGAGATGCTGGAAGCTGGAGCAGCCCACAAAGGATTCTGGAAGAACACAGGCAGCATCTATGGGGAGGAAAGAACAGTGAATGTTTCAGGTCAAGATCTTCTATTCGGGTGATGAGATTACAGGTGTTTTAAGACCATAAGACTGTAAAACACAGCAGCAGAATTAGGCCATTTGGCCTGTTGAGTCTTTTCTGCCATTCAGTCATGGCTGATCCTTTTTTTCCCCTCCTCAGCCCCACTCCCCAGCCTTCTCCCCGTAACCTTTGATGCCGTGTCCAATCAAGAACCTATCAAGCTCTGCCTTAAATACACCCAATGACCTGGCCTCCATAGTAAACTGTGGTAACAAATTCCACAAATTCATCTCTCTCTGGCTGAAGAAATGTCTCTGCATCTCTCTTTTAAATGGAAGCTCCTCTTTCCTGAAGTTGTGCATTTACCTTCCTCACCACTGACTCTACCTGCAAGTTAACCTTTAGGCTGTTCTGCACAAGGACTCCCAAGTCCCTTTGCATTTCAGATTTTTGGGTTTTCTCCCCATTTAGAAAACTGCACATTTATTTCTACTAACAAATTGCATGACCATGCATTTTCCAACGCTGTGTTTCATTTGCCACTTTCTTGCCCATTCTCCTAATCTGTCTAAGTCCTTCTGTAACCTACCTGTTTGCTCAACATTACCTGCCCCTCCACCAATTTTGTATCATTTGCACACTTGGCAACAAAACCGTCTATTCCATCATCTAAGTCATTGATAAGTAGTCCCAATACTGATCCCTGCGGAACACCACTAGTCACTGGCAGTCGACCAGAAAAAGATCCTTTTCTTCCCACTTGCAACCAATCCTCTAACTTTCCTGTAATACCATGGGCTCTTAGCTTGGAAAGCAGCCTCGTGTGTGGCACCTATGTTAGTCTACTCTTATTGTTGGTGTTCCTCATGCAATCCTACAAGTAGTTTTGAGCTAGTTCAGTCCACTTAACGTGTTTGCATCACCATAACATGATGGAGTGTGAGGGCGTGGAAGGACAGGACTTCATCTGCTGAAGAATAGTGTAGTAGTCTAATGTTATCATTAGCAAGTCTATCTGCCACAGGTAGATTAATGATAAGATGTCTATTATCCTGTTGGCACACTCACCACCTGCTGGTGACATGGTCTAGCAGGTTTGTTCCTCATCACTTCCCCTGCTCAGTTAATGCTTTTGCAATCAACTCACTCTCCCTGATGGTCATTGAAGCCTTCAGTCAGAATACATTCTGTACCCTCATGACTTCTTCCAAGTGTGGTTTCCTATGACGCACCTTTCCTGCCTTCCCTCCACTCCTGTTCAGAAACACTTTGGGGCATGGAAGCTATTTTGGTCATTCTAACCTTCTTTGCAAATTCCAGCTTTCTTCTCTCATTTTTAAGTGGACAATTTTTCCCCTTCTGATCTCTTTACTGCTAATGCGTTTGACTAACTTAATAAACCTACTTACTCCATGCAAGTGACTTCTGCTGGAAACAGTTTGCCCAAGGAAAAGGATTCTAACACCATTAGCTTGAGTAGCTATATTCCAGATGAGAACTGTTGTAATGGCGTACTTACAGATATGAGGATCTGCTGGCGTTCAGGCCTAGCACTTATTCTAGCTCACTGAAGATTTGCTGATGGGCTAAATCTCTTTTTTTTGTGTGCTGGTGACGGCAGCTTCCTTTTGGAGCAGCTTACAAGTACTACATTATCTACCTCTCTCCAATATTAGAAATCTAGACTGACACCTGGAAGAAGCAAATGAGTTAAAATATTCATGAAAAGATGGGAAAGAGATTGATAATTAGCTTCATTCATTAGCTTCGTTTAAGGTCATCACAGCAACTTACATTTCATATTTTTCTTAATCTATCATAATTTTATTTATCTCATAGAAAGACACAATATGTTGGAGGAACTCAGCAGGTCAGGCAGCATTTACAGAGGGAAGTAAACAGCCAACTTTTCAGGCCGAGTCCCGTTGAAAGGTCTCAGGCCGAAATGTCAACTGTTTATTCCCCTCCATAGAGGCTGCCTGACCCGCTGAGTTCCTCCAGCATTTTGTGTGTATTACTCTGGATTTCCAGCATCTGTAGGATCTCTTGTGATTGTTTATCTCACTTTGCTGGTCTTAATAATTTACAAAATACTGCCTTGGTGATTTACAAATTCCTCATGTATTTTGAATGGTTTCTGCTTAAACTTCGTATGGTTTATTATGTTTATTTTCAAGCACATTAGCTTCAACTTCCCCCTTGATTTCTCCTGCGTTGGCTGAATATTGTGCCATTTGGAGCAATGCCAGTGCCTCTTTAAGAGCTTCACAGTTTTGTATTGAATATCAGGATCTTTTCTCTATGCTGAATTGCGAAGGAACAAAAGGATTTAGGTAACAGTACACATCATTAAAAACTGGGACATGGTTTAAAGCATCATGAAAGAATACAGTTGAAATCCGGCCTTCTCAAAGGAGATGGAACACAAAGAGGGGAAATGAATACAACAAGATATTCAGCAAATGTTTACATTTTGCTTTTAGCTTTGGCCGTGACATCTCAAGAGGGATGTTTCAAACGAAAGGTACAAAATTATTTATGTAGGCAAGCTGAGTGCTAACCGCACTTTCACTCTTCAGGACAAACCATTAAAGGTGTTGGATAAAGCAACTGAGAGTTTTAGCCATACACTCAAAGATTGCTGTGAACCTTAACTAGAGTGAAAAAGGAACTGGTAGGGCTGCAGTGATGTGCTTCATGAAAAGAAAATCCTGATAATGAATTGACAAAATCAGAATTGTCAGACCATAAGGCATAGGATCAGAATTAGGCCATTCAGCCCATCAAATCTGCTCCACCGTTCCACCATGGACGAACTAAACCAAATCAAACCAAAGCATGGTGTCCTCTCTACCCTCCCGTTATTGTTTGGTACAGATATAATCTGGAGCCCAAGTTATACATAAAAATCCCTCAAAGTTTTGTAGGGATTCACCCACATTTATGATGATAGCACTAAATGAATTCTGAATTATTTATCTAGTCATTCATTATTATTATTTGTTTATTTTGTATTTGCAAAGTTTGTCATCTTTTGCACATTGGTTGCTTGTCAGTCTTTGCTTGTGTGTAGTTTTTCATTGATTCTATAACATTTTTTGTTCTACTGTGAATGCCTGCAAGAAAATTAATCTCAGGGTAGAGGAGGGTGAGATAATAAATTTACATTAAACTTTGAACTTTAATTCACCCCAGAAAACTTTTTCAATAGTCTGTAGTTTAAACAGACATACACTGTGAGGACATGAAAAGTGGAGATAACTGTAGCCAGCTCCTTCCAGGTTCTTAAGGTGATCCTAATAGGCCTCCTGGCAACTCTTGTCCACGTGGCTTCTCTCCAGGGATTTACTTTACTGATGAGAATGCCAGGATTCTTTTGATAGATTTAGGGGTTCACTGCCATGTCCCTACAATCTCTCTCTCACCCACTCTTCCGAGGCAATCATGGTGTGTGTTACTGCAATCGGGAGCTTGTCTCTAAGCACCCATTGGAGCAGTGTACAGCAAATTATTGGATACTGTGTTCAACTGAGTCTGCTTCCCTTGTGAACTTTGTAAGCACATATTTTTAAGTTTAAATAGTCCTTTCACTATTTCAGATTTTATTAAGCTAATTTTACAGTCTTTTTAAGGGGTAAGATTTACTATTGATACTAAGTGTAACTATAATTTATAACACCAAAAATGTGTAGTACCCAGCCTATTAGTGCAATTTCATCTCTTCATTAGATATATAATAAATGAAGGTTTTGAAAAGGCTACAGAAAAGAGCCAACAGACTCATTTCCAATAAAGTGTATCTTGTTCATTAGGATAGGCTAAAAGAGTATGGATTTTATAGTTTAGCAAAGCATTGATTCAGGAATTATCTGATTGAAGGTCATAACAAAGGGAGCATATTGAAATTTGTTCCAATTACCAAGGTTACTGGGGACCAGGAGTCACAAATCTAAATTGTGTGATGCTAGTTTTGGGTTAGATATTAGAAGTCATTGCATTTCTGAGTTCTGGCGATGCCAATGATCCTTAAAGCAAAATCTTTAAGACAGATATTGAAAGATTTCTGTAAGGCTTGTGTGATAAAAGTACAAAGGCAATTGTTTGTTTCATGTATTTGTTCAAAAGATATGGACAACACTGGCATTGCAAGTATTTATTGACTTTCCCTCATTACCACTAACTTGAGGGGGTAGATATATGTTAATCAGTTAAACAGAATTTGAGTTATAAGTTGGCTATATAACTCAAAAGAAAGATAGAATAAATGGTCTATATATGTTTTTATATTCTTTCTTCCTTAACCATTAAAATAACTAAACTTAGAACTAATCTGAGTTTTACAAAATCTTTTTTGAGCCATGATTTGTGTTTCTGTTATTTTTATATAGTCTTATAAGCATTTCAGTCGACAGGCAATTATGATCAGTTTTATTACTGAATGCTCAGTCTGATATGCCATAGTTTGATAATGCCTAAAGATTAACTTCAGAGTAACAGCTGACTGAATTGACTCAATGCAAAAGCATCTACCAAGCATCCACTCTGTTTCCTTCGTGAAGACCTTTACATTGGACAGCAAACCTTTTCAAAAATGTTGCTTCCTCAGAACTTGTATTTTGTTTATGATAGACAGTTTAAAGTTGAACACAAATATAAATTCGGACTACTTATATCACATAGGAATTTGGAGAAACAAAAAATTACTTCTATTGAATATAATGTGTTTAATTGTATAACGGTGCTGACACTTTGCAGTAATTCAACTGAGCTAAAAATACTTTGTTGATGATTTTTGTTTCTACTCAGTGTCTGAGGCTTCTTGCTTAAGTGTCCGACAATAATCAGCCAGCATTGATGGATTCCAGTTGCCCTGATACCATTTCTCCATGACCTCAAGTTCTAGTGAAAATTTCTATCATGCTTGTCACTGACAGCGCCAAGATCTGCAGGTACGAAGTCTAAGTGGGAATGCAGAAAATAAATCTTTAGTGACATGGTGCACTTCATGGTTTCGTATGCTTGAAGCATGTTGTCAACCAGCTACACATAGTTTGGTGCTCTGTAGTTGCAAAGAAAATTTTCAACAACATCTTTGAATGCCTTCCATGTGATTTTCTCCGGTCCCACTAGAAGCTCTTTGAATTGCCTATTATTGATGACTTGTTTGATTTGTGGACCAACAAAAATGCCTTCCTTAATCTTGGTATAAGTTATTCTGGGAAACATCTGTCTCAAATATCAAAATCGTTCATGGAAATCTATAGCCTTTCTAAAGCCTGTCCTGCCAAGCAGCATTCACTCTGCCTAAGAATGCCCAGACAGGATTGGACAAGGTAGAAAACTTTTCAGTTTACCTTGTGGACAACATTTTAATTGACTTGAAATATGAATTGAAATTACACATATAGGTGATTACAAAAATCGCATGAGATTTGGAAATTTCATCGTGATTTTCATGATAAGCAGCCCAAAATCCATAAGAGATATACCCAAAGGTATTCAGAATGCAAAATCTTTGTTGTCCACTGTTATTTATCAGATGCTTTAAAGTAGCAGGAAAGGTAGTTTAGGTCTCAAAACTTTGTAACAAAGTTTGAAAAAATACACTCAGTGGACAGTTTATGGTCCACACTCAGTGGTACCTCCAGTACCTAATAAAGTGACCATTGAGTATATGCATATGCATGAGTTCTTCTGCTGCTGTAGCCCATTCACTTCAAGGTTTGAAGTGTTTCACATTCAGAGATGCTCTTCAGACCACCAAGACTGTAGCATATGGTTATTTGAGTTTTGCTGCCTTCCTGTCAGCTTGAACCAATCTGGCTATTCTCCTCTGACCTCTCTTATTATTAAGGCATTTTCACTCACAGAACTGCCGCTCAAATTTCTTCTCGATTCTAATGTTTGGTCTGAACAACAACTGAATCTCTTGACCATGTCTGGATGCTTTTATGCTGCCACATGATTGGCTGATTAGATAATTGCAATGTTGAGCAGTTGTATAGGTGTACCTAATTAAGTTGCCACTGAACATAGAACATAGGTTCATAGTGGCTCCATATGTCACTACTACAGGGGGTGACGACCCTGCCTTACACGGGTCCTGGGCTCAGCTGGCTCTGACTGACAGCACCCAGTATGGGCCCCTATCCAGGGTTACAGATCCCACTACGGTATCTTTGGGAGAAAAGAATGCTAAGGAGTAAACCCTACACAAATCCGGAGGCGGTTGGATGACGTATCACGTCACCTCCCGGCAGCTCCTGCAGCCAGTACTGCTTCACATTCCTTTGGACCACATCCACGAGGCCGAGAGGGGGATCTTGATGTCTGGGCAGCCCAGGATCTCCATATTAATCGCCCAGGTCTGCGCCCTGGAACCAGGCGCATCCATTGTCTACTTAGACAGATGGAGCCATTAATGAGCATAGACTGTCAACCAAAAACCAATGTGAAAATAGAAACTTTTAACAATTAGCTTCCATGGGCTAGACAAGAAATGCCTTGATGAAATGCAATGTAACATTGAGCAGACATAAAGACTATCAAATAGCAGGTTACTTGTGCCACTAATAAAACAGCAGATCTTGAAAAGGAGTGGACAGTGTAAAGGTGGACCAGCAGACTATTCCTTTTCATTGCACCATGGAATATTGCACAAAACTGGAATAGTCCCTCACCTTTTCCTCAGCACCCTTGCCTCCAGCACAGTGTTGGTTAACGTGTCTCTTATGGCACTGAAAAATGTTGGCTCCTTGTGTCTATACATATAAAAATATTCTAGAAAATAATTGAACACGGTGCAACAGAAGCTAAATAGTGAATGATGGCACATCTGCTTTGTAGAGTTCATCAGTGATCCAATACCAAAAAGGATGGATTTGCTTTATCACATATAAATACAATGAGAGTGAACTCAAGATTGTTTAATGTCATTTCCAGTACACAAGTGTGAGGAGAGCTAAGTAATTGTTACTCCGAATTCAATGCAGCACAAAAAAAACTCCAAAGACAATAATAATAAAATAAAAAACATAATAAATATAAATAGATAAAATAGCTTAAATACATAAATTGATTGTATGTCCATAAATTAATAGGCTGTACATTAGGTGACTGATTGGAAATAATGATGATAATGATGTAGTGGTGGGTTAGTGGGTGGAGGTGTTAATCATCTTACTGCTTGGGAAAAATAACTGTTTTTGAGTCTGGTGGTCCTGGTGCGTGTTATATTTTTAACTCCAAGACATAAAACTAATTGAAAGAAACACATGAAGCCAGGAATAACATGTGTAGTCTAGTTTCATTTTTACTTTAGCGAGTTGTGCACTTATACATCAGAATCTAAATCAGGTTTAATATCACTGGCATATGTCATGAAATTGGATAACTTCCCGCTCTGCAGCAGCAGTACAAGATAAATATAGAAAAAAATGAATTACAGTCATTATATATAATTATATTAAATAGTTAAGTTAAAAATTAGTACAAAAACAGAAATTTTAAAAAAAGTAGTGAGTTCAGTGTCCATTTAGGAATCGGATGGCAGAGGGGAAGAAGCTGTTTCTGAATCATTGAATGTGTGCCTTTAGGCTTCTGTACCTCCTTCCTGACGGTAACAATGAGAAGAGGGCATGTCCTGGGTGGTGGGGGTACTTAATAATGGATGCCGCCTTTCTGAGGCACCGCTCCTTGAAGACAGCTTGGAACTACGGAGGCTAGTGCCCATGATGGAGCTGACTAATTCTACAATTTTTTGCTGTGGAGGATTTCTTTCTCGTGGGATTATTTTTTTTTTGACAAGGAGGATCAATCTCAAATAAGAGAAAATCTGCAGATGCTGAAAATCAAAGTAATACATGCAAAATGCTAGAGGAACTCAGCAGGCCAGGCAGCATCAATGGAAAAGACTGAACAGTTGATGTTCTGGGCCAAGACCCTTCATCAGGACGGGAAAAAAATTAGAAGTCAGAGTAGGAGGGTGAGGGGAGGAGTGGAAGAAGTACAAAGTAATAGATGTTTGGTGAAAATGGAAGAGGGAAGGGGTGAAGTAAAGAGCTGGGGTGTCAATTGATGAAAGTGATAAATGGCTGGAGAAGGGGGAATCTGATAGGAGAGCTCAGAGGACAATGGAAGAAAGGGAAGGGGGAGGAGCAGCAGAGGGAGGTGATGGGCAGGTCAGGAGATAAGGAGGGAGAGTGAAATGGGAATGGAGATGGTGAAGGGGAAAGGGGGGCAATTATTGGAAGTTTGAAAAATGGCATCAGGTTGGAGGCTACCCAGACAGAATATAAGATGTTCTTCCTCCAACCTGAGTGTTGCCTCATTGCGGCTCCGTGAACAGAGATGTTAGCAGGGACCAAACTACTTGGCAGGTGAGACTTGTAGCTGTGGAACAACCTCAGGTTCTAGGTCCTCATCCATGATGGTGGTACGAGTTGGCTCAGGGATGCAGGAGCTGGTTCTGATAGCTCTGGACACACCTTTCTTCCTGGACATGTTGGCATCCCAAACAGTGCGTGGCAAGCTGCTTGATCTGCTGATCTATCCCAGGCCACTAGACAAAGCTTTCATTTTGCCCGCACCTAGATGACCGGCATATAGCTTCTCCAACATTTTAGCTCTTAGCTTAGATGGTACTACAATTCTCAATCTCCACATAAGGCAAGCCTGGTCAAGGGTAAGTTCATCCTGGCACTGGTAAAAATGGGGGAACTGGAATTGCTGCAGCACATTCCAAACATTTTGACTTGCCGTGTAAACCTAAGACTGTGGGGTCTTTTCTGGTTTCTCTTTGGATCAACTCTGCCATATTAGGGAGACTTTCAATTTGCATGAGGGAGAATACGTCGAGGTGTGTCCAGTTTTGTAATTTTTCAGGTATATCCTTTTCCAAGGGTAAACATGACAATCCATCAGCATTTCCATGATAAGTCATCTTCATAAATTCGATCTTGCAATTGTGTCCTCCAAGAAACAAAGCCCATCTGGAACACTGTTCTGTGGATTGAAAATGGACACTACTAGCTGACGATCAGCAATGAGGTAAAATCTCTCCCATGCATGTACTGGTTAAAATGTTTTACACCTCAAACCAGACTCAAGGCCTCTCTGTCAATCTGTGGGTAATTTTTCTCTGCAGTGGTAGGGGAACGTGATCAAAGACTATGGAACATTCACTTCCATCACATAACATGTGGCATGACTGCACCTACACCATAAGGTGACATCACCATTTCCTTTGTCTTTTGGTAAGCCATCTCACACAATATTGTCCATTGCCATTTCTTCTCAATCTGTGGTAATGACTTCAGTGGGTGGAGCACAGTAGCCAGATTCGTCAGGAACCTGTCATAGTAATTAACAAATCTTTAAAAGGCCTCCAACTGTGACATGTCCTTTGGTTTTGGGGCATCCACCACTGCTTGTGTAAAACGTGTGCATCAATAGTAAGTGATGCTTTATTTAAAATAATACACAGATGTTGCACTGTGCTCTGAGACCATAATCTTCTAATCTTTTTAACAATGTCCTGAGATTCTGGAGATGTTCCTTGTCATCCTTAGTGGTAACAATGATATCTGCACTGAGTGCCTGGCCAGCAGTACAGCACCTGGTCCAGCGCTTTCTACCAGAGTGCAGGTACAAAAGGAAAAAAGCCCATTATAATGATAAAACCATTTGTATATGTTGATGGTGAGAAAGACTTTGGACTCTTCATCCATCTCCATCTGCAGGTAGGCCTCAACTAAGTCCACTTTGCTGAAGTGTTTTCCTCCAGAAAGGTTTGCAAAGATATCTCCTATCCTGGGCAGAGGGTATTGATCTATTTTCAGTACTGGGTTGATGGTGACCTTAAAATCACCACAGATCCCGACAGACACATTCTTCTTAGCTACTGGGACCACCAGCATTGTCCATGGGTTCCACTCAGCCTTGGAAAGAATTCCTTCTGCCTCCATATGATTTAGCTGACTGGCTACTTTATCATGGATAGTACCAGATGAGATTTGTAAAACTTGGGTGTGGCATGTTTATATAACGACAGTTTTATCCTTGATATGTTTGAGGGTTCCAATGACATCCTTAAACACTGCTGTGGTATTGTCCAGTCCCTTTCTTAATTCACTTACAGTTGGATCTACTGGAAGGAGATGGCATGCAAAAGGTGGATGGGTGTCCAATCAAGTTGTTATCTCAACCACACACAGTCCTGTTTTCACTGTTACAAATGTCATTCCCACAGGACTTATCTCCAGTATAAGTTCGCATATGGATATCAGCAGGCTTCAGTTCAACATCTTTGAAATGCCATTCAAACTCATTTTGTGGAACAGCCGAGCCAGTGTTCAATTCCATTTTAATAGATTTGCTGTTCACCTCTGGTGTAAGTCATGTTGTTTGCCTATTGTTAGTTTTCACATTTTAAATCTGAAAGTTGCCCACCCCTGTATCAGATTTTTCATCAACCTCATGCAGATTAGTGCTCTTTTTGAAACTGCAACTTGACATTTTATCTTTTTCTCTTCCCTGTGCAGACCATTTATTTCTGTCTTCCCAACATGCTCTTTGTATGTGCTCTAATTGCATTTTCTGCAAAATTTCACCTTTAAATCTGCATTGATCTGGTGTATGTGAGACCCTGCCACAACAGTAACACAATTTGTTCGGCCAGGCAGGTTTGCAAATTTGTTCATGCTCACTTTCATTCCTGACTGCAACTCATTTGCAACTCTTGCTGTGGTTTCTATTGATACAGTGATTTCAACTGCTCTTTTAAATGTGAGTTGTGCTTCAATTAGGAGCAGTTTTTGAATGCTTTCTTATAAGATTCCAGAAACTAAACAATATCTCAGTGTATTATTAAGCCCATCTCTGAACTGACAATGCTCAGACAACTTCTTCAGTTCAGTCACATATACTGAAATGAACTCCTTTTCCTTTTGATTCCACTTCAATCATTCTGCAATCAACAATTGTTTTAATTTTAAATGCTCAAAAGTTAAAAGGTTCATTTATTATCAGAGTATATATCCGTATGCAACTCTGAGATTCGTCTTCTCCAGGTAGCCACGAAACAAAAGAAGAACATGAAAGTTGTTCAGAGAGAAACATCAAACCCATACCCTGCACTAAAAGAACATCATCCTGATCATCTTTCCTTAAACCCACAACCACTGCACAAAATGGAACAAAGACATCGACACTCAAGCACTCCTCCCCCGCACAAAAACGCAACAAGAACATCAACCCACAAACAATCCCTTCCCTGCATGAAGAAACTAACACAACAGAATAAGGCCATCAACTTCCAAAAATCCCTCCCCTCACACAATAAACTGGAAAATGAACAGGTGAAAAAACAGAATATAGAAACCAAATGTCTGAAAAAGTCCACAGTCCATGAATTCAATAGACCAATCCCTACCATCCCCCAACATCATCACCATCCATTGAAAGAGAGGCTGACCTGATGAGGTAGAGGCCTACCCACTCAACACGTGAGCCACACAGTGACAGGCCTCTCACAGACAAGGCAGGCAATCAGCGCAGAACTCTTTCTCGTCGTCTACATTCACTATGATGTCTCAATCTTCCTCAATGCCTTAATCAGTGTTTTCCTGCATTACTTTCACAATGCTAGCAGAGTTCATTTCAGCTGGTTTGTTCGGTTGGAGTAGTTCAATTTCTAAGCAAACTGTACGCTGTTCTACTTACTAAGCTCAGCAAAACTGGCACTCGCTTCTCATTGGCTACTTCATTTGCTTCAAAATACTTCTCAATTGCTTCTGTATACAGCAGCCAGTTGTCTTTTGTGTAATTGAACACATCTATCTTTGTGATGTAGTCAGCCATGCCGGTTTTTTAAATTATTGCTTTTTTATTAGTACTCATTGTTTATGAACTCATGAATTCATCCATTTTCCATCCATTTTTTAAACTCATCTGCCTCTGTCCTTTTCCTGAAGAAGCACATGCTGCACTTCTTTTCTTCACCCAAACATCTCACTATCCTTCAACTGGTAGGTAGTCATCTCGGGTTCGTTTAAAACTTCCTCATTGCTACTGTTATGCTTTGTAACTCCAAAACATAAAACTAATTGAAAGAAAAACATGGAGCCAGGAATAAATGCGTGTATTCTAGTTTCATTTAACTTTAGTGAAACTTATGATGTGGTGGCGTAATGACGTATGCCATTCACTTACTTTTACATATAATGCATTATTTAAACAAAGAATGCTTAATCAAACAATATATGTAGAGTATTACTCAAATATTAAATACACAGCAGTGAGACCACTATGCAGCCTCCTCCCTGATGGGATGGGACAAACCGTCCATGAGCATGGTCCTTGGGATCCTTCATAATGCTACTGGCCATTTTCAGGCACCTTTCTGTGTATATATCCTTGGTGGTGGGAAGGCTCTTGCCACTGATGCATTGGGTAGTTTTGACTACCTTTTGTAGAGATTTCCTGTCTGCCGCAGTGCAGTTTCCATACTAGGCAGTGATACAATTTGTTAGGATGCTCTCTACTGTACGCCTGTAGAATGGTGTGAATCTGGATGTGCAAAGTCCAGCTCCCTTCAGCCTCCTCAGAAAGCAGAGGCATTGGTGATCTTTCTTGACTGTGTAGGATGTGTCCTTGGATCATGAGAAGTTGTGTGTGCTGTTCACCTCCAGTAATTTGAAACTGCTTGCAGCTTTCACTGCTGTGCCACCGATGTAAAGTTGGGGGGTGGGTGGGGTACGCGTGTGAGTGGTGCAAGTTCTGAAATTGATAACCATCTCCTCTGTCTCGTGGACATGAGGGAAGAGGCTGTTAGCTTGGCATCAGGCCTCAAGTTCTTCCACCTCATCTCATTTGGGGGTTGGTGACAATCCCCACCGCTGTCATGTCATAAGAAACTTGCAGATGTGATCGCTCGGTTGCTTGGCCATGCAGTCATGTGTGGGCAGAATAACACTGAGCACTTAAAATCTTAAAAGTTCTAATTTCTAGCTGTGTTTGTAAATAATTTGGAAGCAAATTTCCCAAAAGAAAAAGGTTTGCTTGCGCTGCTCTGTCATTTGGAAACCAAATCAACAAATGTGAACAGTATTGACAAACTTCAGTTATTTAATACAAAAATGGAAAATCCAACATTGGTTCATGCTTTATAAAGAGCTGTTAATTTCTGAAATAGTCTATTCAGCAGGCTCGATGTGCTTGCTTTCAGAATGATTTTAATTTAATTCCTGTATCATCTGGCTTTCTGTCCTATCATCAGTTTCAAATTGCCTTGTGAAACTGTCCATACTCTAATGCAAATGACTGTGTCGTTGACAGCATGTGAATGCATGGAACTTTATGCCACTTATTTAGAGGTTGAATTTATCTGCTAACCTCACGTGTAGAAGTTGTCACCAAATAGCTCATGCAATGCTGAATATCAAGATTATTTATTCAATAGTTTTGTATATATTGTGTAGAATGAAAGATGAAGTGCTGAACAAAAGCCAAGAACATTTGAGCTCCAGTACTGATTTTCAAATGCTTATTACTAGAGAAAATAAGGACCTTTTTCCAAAACAAGAAAAATAATTGATGGAATGCTTAATTATAAAGAATTATGAAAACAAGTGATTACTTGAATTGATTCAGAATTGTAATACCTTTGATTCAAAGGCTTAAGTGCAGTACACTGCTAATAACTAGCTACCATTACAAATGTAAAGAAGAGTCCAATTATTATCTTAGAGCTCAGTTGGTCTGCCAGTGAATTCTATTTCATCTGAGGGGAGACAGAGAGTCGTCCACAGACAATTAAAGGAAATGTTCTCTTATCTTAATTTATTCAAGTTTGCTCTTCTACCTCTGATTTAAATTAAGCAGTATCTAGATTATTGTCACTCAGCATACCTCCCTGTATATTGGATGTAGATTTTAAATTTAAATTTGGCAAATTACACTCACTTAAGATAAGAATCAGAGCCCTAATCTATTTTGCCTAGACATTAGGACTCCCAGTGCACACATGTGTTAGGCTGATTCTCTGTTGTTGGCTAAAGTTTATTCACACTACTTCAACAATATTCTTATTTGATAAGCTCTATATGTGTTAGAGTAATTGTACCTTTCTGATAAATCTGAGAATCTATACACAAATGGATCTGAAACTGATTCAATCAGTGCATGTAAAAGCTTTGAAAGCAGCATGAATTTGATTCAGGCTGTTAAATATGGCATTTAAGAGCACTGTCAAATCCATAAATGGCATAAGAATGAACAAAGCATAAATGATCTATATAGCATTATGTGTGCTATGACAAACACCTTTTAGAGCTAAGACCAATACTGGTTCAACCCTGGTCACTATTTGATGGTATACTGAACTTGTATACTATATGTTGTGTTAAATTCTTTCCTGTAAATGCCTCCTAATCTTGTAAAAGTGCTCAGATTACCTTAAACATTCTATTATGATATTATTCCCGATTCAGAGTTCAAGATTGTTTATTGTCATTCTTCAGTACACGAGTGCAAAGGACAATAAAATGTTTGTTACTCTGGATCCAAAGCAACATAAGAAAAGAACAATGAGTATAAAAACACAATAAATATAAACATAACGGAGCAGGTCAGTGAGACTAGGCAGAAAAATGGTTCAGCACAGCCAAGGAGGGCCAAAGGCCTGTTTATGTGTTGTAATGTTCTATGGTTCTATAAAAGCAAACCCATAAACACAATGTACAAATAATTGTTGAGTGTGTCGATATATTCATAAGATTATCTTAGATACATACACTCATAGTATGTACTGTACATAAGATGCTAGGTACAGGAGTATCTGACCATAAGGTGACTCTGACAGGAAATGGTTAAGTGGCAAGTGACTCTTTGCAACAGGAACTCTTCTAGGAGGCAGCAGGGCAGATGAAAACACAGTGGGACAGTGACTGTTGGCGTAGTTATGAGGTGTGGACTGCAAGTGGTAAAATGGCAATTATTGAGAATTGAGACTCCTTCTACTTTAGGCCATGAACTTATCAATCACCCCTCGTATCGTACAAAAAAAAAGGGATATTGAGGTAGTGTTCATGGAATTGTGGGCCATTCAGAAATCTGATGGTAGAGGGGAAGAAGCTGTCCTAAAACACTGTGCATTGGTGTTCAGGCTCCCTTACCTGATGGTGCTAATGAAGAAGGGCTTATCCTGGATGTCAAGGACCCTTAACGATGGATGCAGCCACCTTGAGGCAGTGCCCCTTGAAGATGCCTTGATGATGGGGGAGTTGTACCTGTGACAGAGTTGTCTGAGTTTATAACCATCTGTGGCCTCTGTTGAATGCATATTGGAGTATCCTTACCAGGCAGAGATGCAACCGGTCAGAATGCTGTCCGGCATTCACCGGTACACGTTTGAATGAGTCTTTGGTGGGTAATGAACTAGAGCCAATGGCGTGCCTTCTTCGTGATTGCATCAATGATAGTTCCTCTGAGATGTTGACACTCAGGAACCTCAAGCTGTTCACCCTTTCCACCACTGATCCTTCAATAACAACTGGAGACCCCCCCCCCCCCCAAGTCTACAATCAATTCCTCGGTCTTGTCGATGTTGAGTGTGAGGTTGCTCTTGCGACAGCACCAAACTAACCAACCTGTCTCTCTCCTGTGTGCTTCCTTGTCAGAGATGGCGTTCGAGCTGTGCCAAGCCACACAGTCATGAGTATAGAGAGATTAGAGCAGTGGGCTTACCATGCCTTTTGAGCAAAGATTTCACCCAAAAGAAGAATTGTTATAAACTAGTTATAGTGTATGTTTGGTGCAAAAATAATTTTGAAATTGTATCAGTAACTTATAACTTCTGTAAATTTTAGTTAACAAAAATTCTATTGCATAGAACTGCGTTATTACATGTCCTGTGAGACTGAAATTTTTGCATAGTCAAAGGTATTTGTGTACTGAAATCAGGGATCACAAAGCTCAAAAATTTACTTCTCTGTATCTGATCCACTAAAGCATGGGAGTATCGGGAGATTGTACTCTTTGACAGGGAACACATAGCTGAATGACACTTCCTCAATTTTCATTCAATCATTTGTAGCTTATGGATAGCACATACCACTCACATAGAGCATTCATCAGAGGTTAAATATATTGAAATCAGGTGCATTTTACACACAAAGTGACGGGAGGAATAGCTGGTGGAAATTGTGGGAGGAATGCTTTAGCCCAGAACACAGTCATATCACAGTGTATGAGGAAGATGGCTGAAGGTAGAATGTCTTTAGGTTGTCATGGCTACCTAGGTTAAATGAGTGAATTATTGAGGTGAATTCAATATTTACAAATCTGTGAGGTCATGAATTGGAAATCAAAATATTTCCAAAATGCTGAAGGCCTAGGAGAGATTGAGGAACAAATTAACATAGGACAACTGAAACTTCACTGAAATTCATCAGAATATGGTTTAATATCACTGGCATATGTTGTAGAATTTGTCATTGTGTGGCAGCAGTACATTGCAATACATAACACTAAAAACAGTGAATTACAGTAAGAGTAATGGGGCTTGTTTTGCTGTTGTTTTGTTGCTTGTTGTGTTCTCTTTTGTTTGTGTTCTGGTTGGTTTGCTGAGCATTGTGGTCATGCTATGTTTGGCTTCAATGAAGGCAGAATGTCTGTAGGTTGTCATGGCTACATGGTTCAATGAGTGAATTATTGAGGTGGATTCAGTATTTACAAATCTGTGAGTTAGTGAATTGGAAATCAAAATATTTGCAAAATGCTGAGAGATTAGAAGATATCGAAGGACAAATTAACTTATAGGACAACTAAAACATTACTGAAATTCATCAGAATCTGGTTATTAAATACAAAAAGTGGAAAAAAAGAAGTGAGATAGTGTTGATGCGTTCAATGTCCATTCAGAAATCTGATGGCAGAGGGGAAGAAGCCGTTCCTGAAACGTTGAATATGTGCCTTCAGGCTCCTGTATCTCCTCCCTGATGGTAGCAATGAGAAGAGGACATGTACTGGGTGATGGGGGTCCTTCATGGTGGATGCTGCCTTTTTGAGGCATCGCTCCTTGAAGATGTCCTGGATGCTACGGAGGCTAGTGCCCATGATGGAGCTGAGTGATTTTACAACTTCCTGTGGCTTATTTTGATCCTGTGCAGTGCCTCCCCCCCCCACTCCAGACAGTGATGCAACCAGTTAGAATGCTCTCCATGGTACATCTGCAGAAATTTGCGAGTGTCTTTGGTGACATACCAAATCTTCTCAAACTCCTAATGCAATACAACTGCTGTCATCATACCTTCTTTGTAACTGCATCAATATGTTGGGTCCAGGATAGATCCTCAGAGATATTAACCCCCAGGAACTTAAAACTGCTCATCCTTTCCACTTCTGATCCCTCTATAAGGACTGGCGTTTGTTCCCTCACCTTACCCTTTCTGAAGTCCACTATCAGTTCTTTGGTCTTAGTGATGTTGAGTGCAACACTACTGCGACACTACTCAACTAGCTGATACATCTCGCTCCTGTACGCCCTCTCGACACCATCTGAAATTCTGCCTACAATAGTGCATTGACCCAATGCATCATCAAAACGAAAAACTGAATTTATTGTGTTTTCAGTTCATTGAAATACTGAAGATAGAGATCAATATTTTTATGCAGCTTAGGGTATCAAAGGGTCAAAAGCAGATAAATTTAGTTCATTTACAGATCGTCTATGATCTGAATGAATGTTAGAACAGGACTATGGAGCTCAAAGGTCCAGTAATAACCTTGCATTCCTAAACACATATATTGTGTACGTCAGATCTCACATAAAATTATCCAGCTGATGTGTCTTTGGGTTAAGAATTCATTCACCAGCTCGGAAAATAAATGTTACTGTGCTTGTGAAAATTGGTTTAACCAGAAGCAGTGAATTTTGTGCACACTTCTGCCTGTCCCAACACCCTTTAGGAGGCTGTGGCAGGATTTTCATTCTCCTCTTTTCTTCAGGCAGAGACCTCGCTCAAATAACACCAAAAACAGTGCCACTTGTAAAATTCAGCTGTACTGCAATCTCCAACCTCATGTTCTTTGTTACTCACAGAACTCAGTTTTGCCCAATCTGTTTCCCCTGAAACTGAGCCGGCCAAAGGTTGAAAATTTTAACCGTACCCCTTAATCTTCATTGTGTGCCCCAAGAAATGTGTCAACATTGTGTCAGAAATGTGTCAAATGTGCCAGCATTTATAGACTGCGCTAATAATGTTGTTGCATAAATTCACTTGAAAAGCTCCCGCTAGGACACATGGCAAGGGTGCTGGGAGGTTCCTGTGCTCTTCTGACAAAATAAAACCCCCCTGCTGGCACAGGACTTTATCGCCCTGTCCAGATCTTTCTGATTGTTGGGAGTTCTCTATAAAACCCTCTTTCCCCCCACCCCTCCATCATCCAGCACCCACTTATTCCGTGGCAATGTTCTCTTTAGCTGCTATGGTGTTGTTTGCTTTGTGACATGTCCTTCTAAAGGCAGCTGCAAAGGCTGCATCTGTTGAGGTGCATGCTAACCACTGCAATATTGCACTGAAGCCAACAACATATACGGACTTGACACTGAGGAGTGGTTGAGATCTGAGATCATATTGAAGAATGGGGCAAGATGGCTGACGCTTGTTCCACTTATCATTTTGTAGTAAGTTCTAATCCAGTGTTACAAAGGGAACCTTGGCAATGATTTTCCTTGAATTTCATGATTTAATACCTTGTTCTTCACACTTCTTTCATAGGATTACTTATAATGTTGTTTTAACACCCGAAAGGGAGTATTCTCTAAGCTTTTATGCTTTGCCAAGGAGTGTGGGATCACCAAGAAGAGGCACCATGTAGGTTTTATAAATTGACTGTACCATTATTTTATTTGGCCTGAAGTAAAGTTTAATGTTCCCAACATAAACTTTAAGGTGGCAGGGTAGAGTTATGTCTCTACCAAAGGAGGCGTAAGATACTCCTTCCCTTTGTTAGCCTGTAGGTCATCCTTGGGCAAGGTGTAACACCTGCTTAGCACCCCGCCCCCCCCCATTCAAGGTCACGTGAATTGATGGGAGCAGGTGGTGGATGGTCATATGAGCAGCTGGTGCATATCACGTCCTGGTTATCAACCACTGACGTCAGGAAGACAATCTCTGAAGAGTATTAATAATGGCGGGGGTCAACCATCTTGTAAAGGCACTGCCCAGAAGAACACAATGGCAAACCTGTTCTGTAGGAAAATTTGCCATGATCATAGAGAGACCATGATCGCCTACGTCATACTACACGGCACATAACAAATGAACGGACATAAACTTAAAAATATTTTGTCAGCCTAATTGAAAGTTAACAGCTCTATTTGGTGTAAACAGAGCTGAGCTTGCCTGTTTGTAAACATGTATTCACAGAGCTCTGACTTGCCCTCAGGGTGACTGATCTGGAAATGAGGATGTACCAAAACAAGTTCCAGTTTCTGCAGCAGGCTGGACCTGTACAGTGAATTATATCTTTATTTTGTTTATTTAGGACATAGATTTGAATAAGCTTGGGGAACAGTGTCAGTCTGCTGGTAAGTAATCTTGGAACACATTGAGAGATTATAATTTTGTTTAAGAAGCAAGGGAGATGATTCAGAATAATAAGAAGTTAGTTCACGGAAATACAAGACACTGCAGATGCTTGAATTTGGAGCATAAAACAAACTGCTGGAGGAACTCAGCAGGTCAGGCAGGATCTGTAGAGGGAAATTTTGGGCCAAGATTCTTCATCTGGACTAAAAGTGTAGAGGGACCACAGCTGGTATAAAGATGTGGGAGGAAGGGTGGAGCAAGAGCTGGCAAGAAATAGTTGGATGTGGGTGAGGTGCGGTGATTGGCAGGTGGAGGATAGGAATGTGGAAACAGGAGGGAAGATTAGGGAAAAAAAGAGCTAGAAATGTGCTTGGTAAAGGAAAGCAAGAAGATAATTTTTTGTTCAAGAACCTATTATGTCCCAGGGAAGGATATCGCTAGCACTTTTAAAATTTCAATTTCACATTCCTCAATTTGTGAATTTGGCACATAAGCAATTAAACGTGTAAGCAAGATATTGCATTTCCTTCCAAATTGGTCAGCAAAGGAAGCTAAGTTAGGAAACTATTAAATGTATTTAAATAATTTATTTGTTGTTAATTTGCCACGTTTGATGTATTACTTCTAATATTTTCTACTTTTACAAAAGGTAAATACAGGTCTATATTAGTAGTTGGATTCTGTGTGAAGAAGTCTTTACTGTTGACTTAGTTTATGGGTGAGAGAGCTTTAAATGCATCACTCTTGTTGGCTGTTATTATTGGATAGTAACAGGTGTCTAGAACTTAAATGATTACAATAATGATTTCTAACATATATAACAAGTTCTCTTCAGTTTATGTCATATACTCAAAGTTCTTGCAACTTTATAAAACTCTGGTTAGGCCACATCTGGAGAATTGCACACAATTCTGGTTGCCCCACCTTAGGAAGGACGTTGAGGCTTTGGAGAGAGTACAGAAGAGATTTACCAGGACGCTGCCCGGATTAGAGGCCTGTGCTATCAAGAGAGGCTGGGCAAATACGGGTTGTTTTCTTTGGAGCAGTGGAGGCTGAGGAGATATTTGATAAAGGTTTACAAGATTATGAGAGACACAGATAGATTAGACAGAGAATATCTTTTTCTCAGGGTAGAAATGTCTCATACCAGGGAGCCTGCATTGAAGGTGAGAGCGAGTAGGTTCAAAGGGGATGTGCGGAGTAAGATTTTTACACAGAGTCGTGAATGCCTGGAATGTACTGCCTGGTATGGTGGCAGAGGCAAGTACATTAGAGGCTTTTAAGAGCCATTTAGATAGGCACATGAATGTGAGAAAGATGGAGGAATATGGACATTGTGTAGGTAGGAAGAATTAGTTTTTGGGGGTTTTTGATTTACTTTCTAGCTGGTTCAGCACAACATTGTGGGCCGAAGGGCCTGTTCCAGTGCTGTACTGTTCTGTGTTCTATGTACTTGGACAAAGTTCTGTTAATTTTCGGCTGTGGTTAACACAGAAAGACACACAGCTCCTTGATTGCTTTCTCAAGGCGATGACCAATTCCACTTGTTGGTAACAGAAACAGCTATTACTGTTACTGATGTTATTATTTTGGCTGGAATGAGTGTCATTCTGGGAACTCTAATAAAGGATTCTATTGATAAATTTAAAAATCTGCACTTTTCAGTCTTTCGGTGTTAGTGGTTACTTCTGAGAAATTTAAGTGGAGATTTTAAAGATTTAAAGATTAGCATTATTTGCCACGTGTACATCGAAAGATACAGTGAAACATATTGTTTTGCCTCGTTGTTTGAGATGTGCTGGGGGCAGCCTGCAAGTGTTGCCACACTTCCAGCACAACATAGCTTGCTCACGACTGCAGAGATTGCTACGGTTTACTACCTGCTGCATGGCAGGAACCGCTGATCAGTGTTAAACTCAATGTAGGAATTCCTTAGAGACCCCAGCTCCGGATTTTCCTTCAGGGCTTACTTTCGATGCCTTCCTATGAGTGAGCGTGGCCGCAAGACAGCGGAGGTTTGAGATCAGAATTTTCCTTCTCCTTGGTGAGCTGCCAACCACAACTTATGAGCACTATCTGCTTGAAACAACTGGTTTTAAGTTGCCAGTAACCCGACTTTGCCCCTTCCCCAGTCAATAGAAACAGGTCCACCGGGCTCAGCAGCTAAGCCAGACATGAAGGCTTGGAGGTGGACTTGGTTGGCAGAAGCTATTTGAGACGCATACCATTGGGAGCATTTAATAGGTAGCGGGAGCTTATCCCTACTACCATCCCTGTCTATGACAATCTTAAGGAACCATATCCAGAACCTGCAAAATGGTATACAGAAATTTTTACCTGGCAGCTGGATGGCCAACTAATAAGTGATTGTATGGGCTTCAGAATGTTTTATTAGCAGCTCTTGTGAGTCTTGTAACTTGTTCTCAGTTGTTGATCCAACACTGCTTCTCTTGCAAGGCACAAGGTTGATGTAAGTGGCTTCTCCAGGGCAGAAGAGCAAAGGATGTGATCTTTGTAGCTCAATTACTTTAGCAAGGCTGGTTGAGGGTGTCTCTGGTGGCTGAGGGTAACACTGGTACTTTTTGGATAGTTGAGGATAATTGTAAAGGTGAGGAGTCGTAAGTATCTCATTGTAGAGTGACCAAAGCACAGGCTGTAAAAAAGTGGATTACTAACCTCTTCCACACTCCATAGCTGTACGTAGTATTATTACAATGATCAGCAACATCTTCCAGGAGTTAAAATGACCACCAATGCATGTAGGAAGTAGCTAGAATGTGGAATTTGTTATTTTATACTCAGTGTCAGCACTCATTTCAAGAGGACGAGAATATAAGAGCAAATATATAATGCTGAGGCTTTTTAAGGCATTGATCAGACAGAGTTTTGCATCAGTAAGCAGTTTTGCATTCAATGTCTACGAATGGATGTGCTGGCATTGGAGATTGTCCAGAGGAGATTTATTTGAAAAAGTTTCTCACAAATTATGTGTTTTTTTTACGAGGGTTAACAGAGGAGCATTTGATAGTTCTGGGCCTGTACTCGCTAACGTTTAGAAGAATTGGGGGAGGGGTCTCATTGAAACCTACCAAATATTGAAAGGCCTAGATATTGTAGAGGTGAAGAGGAGCTTTCCCATTGTGTCAGAGTCTAGGATTAGAGGGTACAGCCTCAGAATAGAAGGACATCTCTTTAGAACAGATGTAAGGAGGAATTTCTTCAGTCAGAGGGTGTTGAATCTGTGGAATTCATTGTCGCAGCCAGTTGTGGAGGCTAAATCACTGGGCATGTTTAAAGCAGAGGTTGATAGGTTTTTGATTAGTATGGACATCAAAGGTTATTGGGACGAGGCAGGGGTTTGGGTTTACCAGGAAAATAAATCTGCCATGATTGAGTGGTGGAGTAGACTCGATGGGCTGAATGGCCTAATTCTGCTCCTATGTTTTGTAGTCTTACCAGTGTGGCTGTGGCTTTTGAAATCCAGCTGAATTTTGCTGTGGGTTTTGATTTCTTGTTAGTTTTTAATTTTTACTTCAGATCAAGTCTGTTACTTCTATTACTTTTCCTCACCCTCCAGTGACTCCTCTGCTCATATTTGCTATTCCTTCCCTATTGCCTCTCCACCTCCCAATTCCTTCTCCTCCACCTTTACACTCTTTTTTTCTGTCCAATTCTTTGGTTATCTTTCTTAATATGCACAGAGAAATCTGTGTTTGACAGCACCGCTCTGAAACACAATGTTACATTAAATTCACTCTATAAATGAATGCTGTTGATGTTGTTGAAGTGACAACCAAGGCAGAAGAATTAGTGCTAAAATTAAATGAAGTCTGCGAGGAGAAATATGCACTTACCATCCCTTTGTTGGGCTGAATGGCCTGTTCAACGCTTCAAGTTCTGTGTTATTGTTTTGTTGTTCACTGCAGACACAAGTGTCAAGAAGATAAGGCATGCTGGGACAGAACAGACTGGCAATCTAACCTTTTGTGCATTTGCTGTGAGTTGTTATCGAGGGCTTCTGCTGAAAGATTCTCATCGGCAGTTGCCTTTATCACTGCTTCTCTTTCATTTTTGAGTTCACCAGGAGGCCTCAATCTTTAACAAAGGCATTGCTTTTAGGGGAACCTCCTTCATCTTCATGATTGCTGAACTAATTGACTAGGACCCGATCAAGCTATATAGATTCCCCAATCTCTTCAATCTGGTTCTCACTGCCATTTGGACACTAGAACACAACTCAATTCATGTGTGCTGTCTGCTGAGGGTTGTCTTGTTTTGTAACTCCAAAACAAAAAAACTAATCAAAAGGAAGACAAGGGAGACCAAGAGATGTATGTGTTTGGATTCATTTTTACTTAAGTGAGGCATGCACATAATGATGTGGCATTGTAAAGATGTATGCCATTCGTGTACTTTTATATATAACCTGCAATGAATTATTTAAACAAAGAATGCTTAATCAAACAATATAATTACTATGTTACTCAAATATTGCTAAAACATTACTAAAATATTTAATGCACAACATTCCTCACTGCTTAGTTGTAAACTCCAACTCAATACAGAATGCATCTCAACTATATACACAGTACACTATATAATACAACTACTGTACAAACATCCACCACACAGTAAATTTTAAATTGTCCCATTCAGGCCTAAAGATTTAATTGCTGTAGAGGCGATAATATCTTTCCTGTGGGATTATGTCTTTCCTGACAAGGGGGAGAGGTCATTGTGTTTGGTACGTGAGACTTGTGGTTGTGAAACAATCTTAGTTACTGGGGCATCTTCTGTGGTGGTTGTAGGAGTTGACTCTGGGACTGCAGGAAGCGGTCTGACAGCTCTGGACACCTTCTTTCCTAACAGTTCACTCTGCTCTCTTCAACTGATCAATGTGTTTTCTCCAGATGATATCAGATCCAATCTCCACTGTGTTGGAGAGTGGTCCAGTTCTGTCCTTAGTCTTTCCAAGTATCCACTTTTGATCACTTCTACAGTCCCTTGCCAGGACTGCTTGTCCAGGAGTGAAACATCAAACCTCCTTGTTTGAGGAGCCCTCTATTTGTCTCAGCTGGTTGACTTGCATACTCATTCTGAGATTGGGTTTCAGGAGATCCTAGCATGACTGTAATGGGCAGCCCAGGAACAACATAGCCGGTGAGTTGTTGGTTCTGTATTGTGCTTCATTGCGATAAGCAAGGAGGAAGTTGGTGAGCTTCTGATTCAGTGTCAGTGCAGTGTGTTCTACTGACATTGCTCGTAGTGAATTTTTTAGATTCAGGACAAACTTTTCTGCCAAGCCACTGATAGCTGGGTGGTACAGTGCAGATGTAATATGTCTTTTTCCATTCATTTTCAGGAATGACTGAAACTGTTCCACCACGAACTGTGGTCCATTGTCACTAAGTGTTCTGGAACACTAGTCCTTGAGGCAGTGCACAAAGCTGTAGTGGAGGCAACTGGGAGCACTTCTGGCTACTCATGATTCTGCTTATGAAACATAAAATGTTCCACAATCATCAATGGTTTTAGTTCTAAATATTCCTACATTCCTTTGATGATATCAGCAAAGCTCATTTCAGCTGGTTTCGTTGGAGCAGTCAAATCTCCAAGCCAACTGTATGCACTTCCACCCAATGCACTCAGCAAAACTGGCATTTGCTTCTCATTAGCTATTTCATTCGCTTCAAAATACTGCTCAATTCGCTCAGTATACAACCTCCAGTTATCTCTTGTACAACTGAACATGTCTACCTTTCCGCTGTAGCCAGCCACTTCTGCTTTTATTTCTTCTTCTTCTTCTTATTATTATCACCCAGTACTCACTGTTTATGGACCCGTGAATTCTTCCTTTCTCCCCTCTTTTTTAACTTGACATCTTGCTGTGCTTCTCAAGAAAAAAGAATGTGCTGTTCTCCTTTGTTTTAACTTGAACATTTCACTGTGCTTTTCCTTTAACTCGAGTGTTTCGCTGCATTTCAACAGATAGGTAGTCATCTCGGGTTAATCTAAAACTTACTCATCACCACTGTTATGTTTTGTAAATCCGAAACAAACTAATTGAAAGTTAAACTCTGGAGAGCCTGAGAGATGATTGGGTTTACTTTCAGTTTTACTTTAAGTGAGGCGTGCATGTAATAGTGTGGCAGTGTACTGACGTATGCCATTCACGTACTTTTACATGTAACCTGTAACGAATTATTTAAGCAACAAGGAATTCTTAATCAAACAATACTACTCAAATATTACTGAAATATTAAATACACAAGAGCCCCTGCTTATCAATAATTTTGAGGATAACTAGAGTAGGGCATACTTCCTACCAGTAGACAGTACTGCAATGGTTTATTAGATAATAATATGAAGAAATATATATTATAAATACATTTCACTTAACTTCTCATTTGCCCCATCTTTAGTGCAGAACATTGTTGCTTCTCAGATGGGTTGACTGAGAGCATGAGTTATTTGTTGTCAATATTGTTTGAAGATAATACCATGACACATAGGCATCCATGTGGCTTAGTATACATATCATCTGAGTAGGACCGAGGGAGACTGGGTAGCCCAAAGCTTCCAGAATATTGCACCTGGTGATAGAGTGACCAAAAATTGGGCTCCATATCATATTAGGGCCAGCTAATATATTTTAATATTTTAGGAAAATAAAATTATTGGGTTGCCTGCATTGACTGAGATTTGACAGGCATCTCACTGGTTATGGATAACTGAGAAACACACCCCATACCTTGTGACAACTGGATGACTTTAGTTGAAGTGGGTGGGGTAGTTGATATGGCTGAACGAGGAATAGGCTGACCATTAATTAATTAATTAATTGATCTGAGGTCATTCCAAGACCTCTTAATCCTAAGGCACTTTGTAACAGAACCCAAAGTACACTGGGCTGTATGATTGTATTGGGTCCTCGACATTTATTAGGACTAGAATTATGAAATATTAATGAACAAGACTTCTGGCTTCAATAAATGTTTAAGCTGAATAAAGATGGGTGACTACAAAATGAAAATTGCCAGGATGCAATATTGTTATCCAGTAATTGAAGAGAAACAGAGAATTTTCCTTAAAAACCATTGTTAATAAGTAACTACAGTACATGGTGAATTTTAAAAATATTTTTGGTAATCTATACCCTATTTCTAATTGTGATTGTAACCCTGAGTTCCCTTTTTAACAAATAAGTTAGGACAATGTTACTCCAATTTATAATGCATCAGTATAAAATTTTATTAAATATTTTTAATGATGATGAACTCTGAACCTGATGGAAGCATTTTCCATGGTAGTTTGATAAGAAGAAGCAGAATGTGATAATGATATTATCCAGGTCTTCATGTTGAGGGAAATTTAACATTGCATTTAAAAAGGAAAAATATGAGTTATATATTATCTTGGACTATTTCCTTTGGGTGCTTCTTTTTTTACTGGTAAATGGTTAATTTTAGATACTTATAGTTTAATGTATTCTGTTGGAGATATTTTTTGAAGGAAGCCCACAAGGAACACAGCAAGGTTTTGTAGGCTGAAGGTTAGATCAACTGTTCACAGAAGAGTCTCAAAGTGCGTGTCTGCACTACTCGTGAATTTTCAATCTAACAGTCACCACCTATCAACCGGGATTTCACAGGGAAAGGCAAGAAAGTCAGCTGTAATGTCCCAATATCTTCCTGCAATGAAGCAGTTTCCTGTTTTCATTGCAAACACACATTCCAATTGAGGTTCAAGGTCTCGTGAGAGGGTAAAAACAGCAGATGGAGGCCAAGACATTCTTGGAAGCAAGAAAAAAACGTGATAAAATGGTACAGCATGTGGGACACACACAGGTTTTGTGTTGTACCATGGGAGAATGTGTTCTTGCAAGTGGCCAATGTGCAAAGCACTATATGTGTAATTATTGTGACCCCTAATCACCAATGCACTTCTACTTAGTGAAGATACGTCATTCTCAAAGTAATGTGGAAAATAAGAATTTTAAAGCAGAAACTCTTCTCATAGCAGGTGCCCTGGAAGGGATGGATGTCAAAGGAAACCTCCATCCCGATGATGCCTGTGAGTGAAAAGTGGTCATTATAGATCTCTAACATACTGTATAATCTAACATTGTATATTTTGAAAGAGGTGAGGGCTGGTGTGGGACCCATCCCCCTGTTATCCAAGGAAAGAGAAAAGCATTGGCCTATTGATGAATATTTCATTGCTTGGTCGATGAAGTGGTTTATTATTGCCATCATGTACTGGGGTACAACAAAAAACTTTGTTTTGCAAGCCATCTATTCATTGCAACAGTGTAATGCGACTATGCAAGGGAAAGCAATAACAATGCAGAATAAAGTGTTATCGTTAGAGAGAAAGCGCCGTGTAACCAAACTATATAGTACAAAGCCATGACAACATATTTTGTGAGGTCAAGAGTCCATTCTATTGTGCTAGGCTACTATTCAACAGTCTTATAACGGAATAGAAGATTTCCTTGAGCCTGATGGTAAGTGCTTTCAAGCTTTTGCATTCTGTGAGCAATAGGAAGGGGGAGAAGCGAGAATATCTGGGATGGCTGGGGTCTTTGATTATGTTGGCTTCCTTGCTGAGGCAGCGAGAAGTGTAGACCGAGTCCACGGAGAAGTTGGTTTCTGTGATGTGCCGAGGTGTATCCACAACTCTACAGTTTGCAGTATCAGGCAGAGCAGAAAATCTTACAGCAAATTGCCAATGAATAGTTCTGTATTTACATGTTTTGAAGAGAATTCATTATGCTTTTATAATACGTACTAGTCTTCCAAGTCTTCAGTCTAAGGATCTGCCAAAGAAGACAAAACCAATCGACAGCCCAATGACTTGATTTCTATTCTGTAAGTTACCCACTTAAGTATTCAGTAGACATAAAAGTAATAGAAAAGGCTATTTTTGCAGAACTTTCTAATTCCTTTCCTAATAATTAACGTTGAGTTTATTTTCATGTTCTTTTCACAAGCTTTGCCTTATTCGCTCAAAGGAAAATCTGTGTCATAGATTTTCAAAAAACACTTTGATTTTTACTTTCCATCCTTCCTGCTCATCACTTAGTTTGACTAATGCTTCCTAAACTTTATTTTGATTTATTTGCATTTATTTTAATGTAATTCATTCAGCCTTCTTTGGATGTCTTACTCAGTGAGATTGTGGGGAGAGATGAGATCAAAATATTTATTTTGGAAATTGTAATTCTTTATGTCGGGAAATAAATGACTCTGAGACCAGAGTATTTTTGAAAGGAAGAGCTGAAAAACATCTGAAGGAAGGAACGAAGGAAGAAGACAATGGGGAGAGGGAAAAGGACAGTGATATTTAATTTGGATCATTTTGGCGAAGTGTGAGGGCAGACATGATGATTGCTTCCTTTCTTTGTTACAGGACAATGGCTTCATCTTGTATTTCTTGGACTATCAGAGCAAGTTTATTATGATAAAATGCTAAAAATGCTGAAAAAAAAGATGATCTATAAACTCTTAAAAAAAAAGCAAAAAAAAAATCTGGCATGTAGATCCGATAAGAAGAAAAGTCAGTCTAAATGGAATTGAATAAAACAATGAGTGTGGAGTGAAACATGGATAGTCATGAGGAAGGAAAGCTTCCTGTTTGGGCAGTTATCACGATGAAAGCATCAACAAACAGTTCTTTTGAAAAAGCAGGAAAGATAATAGATGACAGTCAAAGATCTTCTCCCTCAGACAATAAAAAGGCATTAAAAACCCAGAAGCGTGCAAAAATAACTTAGAGAGTGCAGAGAACACGGGAAAGGGCAATAAAAATTATGTGAGTTCAAGCCAGCTTTGGTAATGTGTAAACGGATGATAACCCAGCATTTCAGGCACAGAATCAGATCAGATTTAGATACATTTATTTATCACATGTACATTGAAATGTACAGTGAAAGTGTGTTGTTTGCCTTAACAAATAACACAGCCTAAGGATGTGCTGGGTGCAGTCTGCAAGTGTTGCCATACATTCCAATGACAACATAGGACAGCCTGCGTGCTTGTCAGAACACAAAACATAAATTAAAACACATCAGCTAAACAAGCCCTTTTCATCTCTCTCTCCCTCCCTTTCTCTCTCTCTCTCTCTCTCTCCTTCTCACGCACATAGAAACAGTTATGCCTTTGTTAGAATCATCCTAATCATCAATAACTAAAAGGATCAGTAATGATTAAAAGGCCCACCATAAGCTTGTTTAACCAGTTGAGGGGATTCAGAAAGATTTAAGAAAGGTGATGTAGTTAGTTAAATGGAATTTTAAGAGTTCACTGGATGCTGAAGAGAGCTGGACTATACACATCTGTACTCAAGTCATTCTATAGATGCGCAGTGGAGAGCATGCCAACAAGCTGCCTCACTGCATGGTATGGAAACTGTGCAGCGACAGACAGGAAGGCTCTATGATGGGTAGTCAAAGCTGTCCAAAGCATCACCAGAAAGACATATACAGAAAGGGGCCAGTATCATCACGAAGGATCCCTCCTACACTGCTCATGCACTGTTTGTCCCTCTCCCATCAGGGAGGAGGCTGCATAGCACCCACACCAGGACCACTAGGCTCAAAAATGATTACTTTCCCCAAGCAGTAAGGATGATCAACACCTCCACCCACTAGCCCGCTCCTCCACACCTCCAACCACCACCACTTTATCATTTCCTGTCAGAGTCACCTTATGTACAGATACATTTGTGCATAGCGCCACTTTATGGATATACAATCAATCTATGTATATAAGCTATCTTATTTATATGTATATTTACTGTTTTAAAATTATTATTGTGTTCTTTATCTTATTGTGCTTTTTGTGCTGCATCAGACCCAGAGTCACAGTTATTCTGTCCTCATTTACACTCGTGTATTGGAAATGACATTAAACAATCTTGATTTGACTATCCTTTGATTGTCTTTTTATCATACAATTTTATTTAACAATAACGACCCATATGTTACCTTCATCCATGCATGATGCAAACATATGTACCTTTTTGGAACTGCCATTGTCAAATTTCTACGCAGTGCCATCTGGATCGAAATTAACGAAATAGAGTGCAGGGAGGACCAAGGCTTTGCTCAGATAACAGTCTGACATGGTTGGAGAAAATAATGGGGGAGAGTGTGCAGTTTGGCTAGGACTGGGCAAGTGACACCAGGCAAAGCACCTTACCCAAGTTTTCCAGGTTTTGCTGGCTGTTAAAACCTGCGAAAGTCACAGATTATTTCTAAATGTCCCTGACATTCAGAAACATTCAGGCATTATCTGACATCAATTTATCAATTCAAAAATATCACTTAAAATTTTTAATCAATTAAACACATTAATGCAAATTCATTTAATTAAAAAAATATAAAATATCTTATGACTACTTCCTTGCAATATATCCGCTTTATACAGTTCCGTGTAAGTTCCTGGTACAGAGCTCCCAGCTTTAATGCCGGGGATTTTTCCCAACCTGAGGCTCATGGCATATAGAATTCAAACTTCATGACACATAGATGGGAAAGTGCTGGTCATTCACTGCAGAGTTGTTGGCATGTCCTCCAAGCCCTAGTCTACTGATCGCATTCACCTTGAAACCAAAATACTGCAGATAATGTGAATCTAACAAAAGAGCACCAGAAACTCAGGAGGCATTTTCAGAAGCAGCAACCAGATGCACGTAAATGTAGGTGTCAAATTAATGAATATATAATAGCAATTACGGATTCTTTGAACAGCGACAGCAGTAACGTATGACTGGCCCAAGTCAAACCACGCCAAGGGGGTGGTGCACAATTCTGTCACGACAGACCATTAAAGGGGTAACTGGACCTGGCTCCAGGAGTGACCTCTTCACAATGGCAGACTCCTAATAGAGATGGCATTCTCTGGATGTGCTTACAATGTAGATTCCACAATGTATCTTTTCTTCAAATATTTATGGGCTAGAAGAGCATTCGTGATCCATCAGAACAGAATTTAAATCCAGCAAATCCTCATATTCATATTAAGGTGCATATTTTGTGAATTAAGGGTGATGATATAATGCTTGCTAATCAGAAATTCTGTTTATTTAGACAAACAATGATGTCAATAAAGTCAGATTGATTCAGCTTATTAATGCAAAAAATGTTGCAAACATAA
This sequence comes from Hemitrygon akajei, assembly GCF_048418815.1. Lineage (NCBI taxonomy): Eukaryota > Metazoa > Chordata > Chondrichthyes > Myliobatiformes > Dasyatidae > Hemitrygon > Hemitrygon akajei. The sequence goes on along the minus strand of NC_133125.1, from coordinate 20,260,791 downwards.
AGTGTGGGGGGGGGGTATTTTTGTCAAATTCAGAGGATTCCCAATGGTTTATTGCAGTGAATTTGACAGAAATCTCAGGGAAACAAGTAAATGGCTATTAGTAACCACCTCCTTTATTTTCAACAGTTTGTTTATCTTTTTGCAATTCACAGCAGTAGATAAGCAGAAACATTTTAGAATTGAGCAGACATTCGCTGCTAATTGATTATTCTTGTATAAGCTAGGAGGTACAACTCAGACTAAAAAGCACAGTATATTACTAACATATTAAGATTCATTACATACTATAAAAGAAGAATGTTTTTATATATCAGGATTTCTTTCCTTTGCTTAAACAATGTGAGAAAAATAGCTACTCAAAACAATGAATTCAGATTGAATTATAAAATATTTTTGATTAATATGTAGATATATTGTTTTAACTTCAATCTTTTTCTTATTCTTCCCCTTCCCGAGTTTCCTTCGGGAATCCATACAATACAGGTCATCGTCTATGCCCAACTGGCTCTCTGTCTCATTTTTTAGATGATTCTAATTATAGTCAATTGGAACTAAAATCAAGTTGGTTCCTATTGGCAGTATTTAACAGAATTAAAAAATATGATGTTGAGGCACTTTTACAAAGGCACAGATCAGCTGAATGTTTTAATTTCAGTCCATTATTAAACTTTCTTTGATTATATTCAATAGCTCACCTGCCGATATTGTCCAATTGCCACCTCACCAAATTGAACTTTACTCTTCAGTCACTTACACTGGTGAGGCAGAGAAATAGATATGGAGGAGTGGGAGGCTCAGTATCTTTTGATAAATTTATGACACAGGAGAAGTGCGTCGCAGCCCATCATATTTACGCCAGTCAAAAAGAGAAGAGGTACTGAACCTAATCTCATCTTCCTGTATTTGATCTGTCATTTTGCAGCTGGCTGCTCTGTAAGTACTCATCCAAGCAATTTTTAAATGTGACAGGGGTCTCTGCTTCTACCAATCTTTCAGGCAATGTGTACCAGACATCGATGGATAAAATAAAGACAACAATCTTCCCTCAGGTCTCCTCTACCCTTGCATGACCTCGATGTACTGATGTGTAAAAATGATCTCTATGGACAGGACGCCGCGGAAAACAAAAGTTCTTCACTGAGCCTTGGTATTCGTGACAATTATAAACCAATTAATTATTTTAAATCCACCTCCATATTTATTGACTCCTCTGGCAATTTATGCAGTTTCACATTTGGTAATCCACTTCCTACTTCCTGTGTCTTTGTTTCTCCCATCTAATACTTACAGTCATTTGCCTAATTTACAGCATTAGCATCAGACTCCTGTCAGAATTTCCAATGGTTTCCTTAGTTATCCTTTTGATCTTAAGTACCTACAAAACATCTTTTCACATGTTTTGATTGTTCTGAACAATAACTTCTACAACCCTGACTTTCCTTTCCAAATTTCCCCTTTAATCTCAATCCTTCATTTTCGAAACCTTCTAGGCTCTCTTTTTGCATTAAAGTCTCGTAAGTTTCCCACTACTGTGCTAATTTGTTCTTACAGCATTGTCTTGCCTTGTACTCAGTATAGGCTGTTGGCTATGAGGTTCTATGTTCGGCAATCTCACCTGTTTCTTTGTGGGAACTTATCTACCCTGAACCACTTGGATTTAAGTTAAACAATTAAATTTGTTAAGTTAACAAATTTTGCGACATGCGAAATTTATGCAATTTCATATTTGGTAATCCACTTCCTACTTCCTGTGTCTTTGTTTCTCCCGTCTAATACTTACACTTACAACCTGATTCTGATTCTGTTTTCCTGCTTAAATGTAGCATCGCTGCAGGAAAGTTGTGCTGAGGTAGTGATCAGCTGTGATCATTGCGAATGGTGGGACAGAAGAGATGGACTGAATGGCCAGGTCCTGCTTCTGTTCCTTATATCCTTACGTGTAGTGTGTGAAAATTGAAAGCGCTGAGTTGAGGAAGCGCAGACAACTGGAGGAGATTGCAGAACTCTCCTCCCGTGGGCTGTGGGAGTGGCATGTAGGTTATTATATTGCCTAAGGAGAGATTTGAAAACAAGGCTGAACATTCAGGATGATACTGGATTGAGAGCCAATTTGTTAACTGACACTGGGGGATGGGTAAACAGTGGGGTGTAAACTCGTGCAGTGAGCAGCACTGTTCCACCTGATTGAATTGCTAAAGTCATTTGTGAATTTGTAATAATCATATTATGTAAATTTCTAACCTGTAGTCTTCCTACCAGCGTTATTGTGCAGCCATATGGAACTTGCAATAAAACAGTTATTAGTAACCTTTATACTACTTTTCAATCAGAGCACTGATATCCATCTCTGTGGCACTTTCCATTGCTTTATGATTACATTGTCACTGCGGAGTCATTGTGCTAATGTTGTCTTGTGGCATTTAATGCATTTTTAAATGAACAGGAGCATAAGCAGAAAGATCAATCTTCAGTATTCTCTGCCTGTTAGTATGTTTGTCCTGATGATTATAACGTCTCCCGTATTCCCAGCTCAGCAACAGGTGGTTTATTAATCCCCAGGCAATGACTCACACACATCAGGTGAAATCACATGCAATACTTTGCAGCTCGTTTTTATTTTATTTTTTATGTATTTTTCCTGCACATTTCAAATATCAAAGCATTAAAATTAAATTATCCAGAATTGGAGTCCAGTGACACTAGATCCCTGTGATCATAGCACCATTGAATTTAATGTTAGGTAAATATAGGCAGGAATAAAATAGAAAATGTTGGAAAATTCTGCATATCTTGCAGCTTCTGTATAAGGAGAGTTACTACCAATGCTTCAGGAGAATATTCAGTCTGAAAGAGAAACTCTTTTTCTCTTTCACAAATGCTGCCTGACCTACTGAGTATTTCCAGTATTTTTTGATTCCAGCGTCTGAAGTTTATGATTTTCAAATGCATGTAGGGTCCTGATTTCCACCTTTGGATTGAGCAGTACAGAATATGTGCTGTGTTTGCTCTGCTGGTATCAGTAAGTGCCCTGTTTTTTTTTCTATCTGATAGCAGGGGAAAGAATCATCCTTCAGACTGTCCATAAATAGTTACTCCACATCTATCACTTCCATCAGAAATGGGCAATTTGTCCACCCAGCTGTTCAGCTTTAAGCTGTGATTCGGGATCCATTTTGCAGAGGCCTTGGGCAGTCACGCTCCCTGATTGCTGAGTACAATTGGATTTGCAGAACCTCCTGAAGGCCAGTGCTTGTGCAGAGCTGAATCTACCGGCAAGACTGCAGTGTGATCCACTGGTATATTTTAATATCTAACTGGTGATATTTCCCAATATTCTTCCTTTGCTTTCATTGGCGGTGAGGGTCTGAATTATGGTTTTAGAAGTTTTATTCCTTTCCAGAGTCTCTCTGCTCTTTATATTGCAATACACTGTAAGTATGATCCAAAGTGATCCTTGAAATGTCATACCTGTCCTATAGGACTGGCAGCTCAGCAACATGAGCAGCAAATTAAATAGAACCACAATTGAAACTCTGCCTTTTGCAATTCCAAGTTTCAGGAATGATCCAATTTCAGTGCTTTGACTTTGAGCAAGTTCATTAAGAGGAACAGGAGAATGTTGTCCAGCCATGTCACCACAATATCATCTGCACTGTTTACACTGCCACTGTCAAGGAAAATACCTGAACTGATCACTGAGCACAACCTAGGGACTCACTTTCAAGGACTCGTCAACTCATGTTCTCAGAATAATTGATTGATCTTTTTTATTATTAGTTGGTTATTTTGTATTTGTAGTTTGTCTTCTTCTGCACATTGATTGCATTCTATTGCATGTCTTTGTTCTACTGTGAATGCCTGCTAGAAAATGAATCTCAGGGTAGTATATGATGCCACATACCTAAATAATAAATTTTCATTGAACTTTGAATTGGTGGATGGAGTAGTGTTTGTTTATAGATTGTTTCACTGTACAAGTCCAGTTACTTCATGATGGACATATGAACAGATAACCAATGGCAAAGAGTAATAATGGTCAGGGAAGTTTGCTGTGAGTCCTCTGATCCCGATACTAATTTCTAAATATATTCCAAATCTTATTGGATTTTATTTTTGTCAAGGAGAAAGAACGGGAGATCTCCTGTGGATTTCACTAATGTATTAAGGGCTATTACTGTCAGGATGCGGATGCAGGGACCCAATCACAGACCGAGTATTGTGCGCACTGCGATATTTACTGAGTAGCAAATCCAGAGGGGCAACAAGCCGGCATCAAAGTTCAGGTAGAGATCAAAAATTCCAGAGAAATCCAAAAAATCAGAATTGGGAAACAGGCAGAGTTGATATTCAGACAGACAGAGTTCAGATACAAATGCTGAAAAGGCTCAGGAAAACTCACTGGCACAATCTGACAACAAACAGGTGAAAACACAGGACTGAAATACACTGAGCAATAAACAGAGAGGCAGATGATGGGTGGAGCACTATGAGACACAGGTGCAGCAAAACAGGTAATAATGAGAAACAGGTGAGAGGTGGAGTACTCAGTGATACAGGGGCCAGAGTAGAGCAGGAGAGGGGACGGGAGCATAAAAACAAACAAGAGCACATGGCAATACAAAACCACAGAATGGTGGCTAGGGGGAAACATACAAGAAGACAGAGTTCAACTGGAGGTACTGACAATTACCAACACTTACTTGCTCACCTTTATATTCAATCTTCCTTGCCCTATCAACTGGATTCCCTTCTTGTCACTGTGAGCAGTGGAACAGTGCCCAGTCAGGAGGTCCACTTGACCCGAGTACTGACAGTGATGCCTGAGATACTAAATGGCTCTGACATGAAAACTCCATCTATCTTTTTCACCAATCAAATGGACTGGTGAAAATTTAACCCAATGTTCATTATACAGGCCGAAGTTAAAGTAAGTTTATTATCAAAGTATGTCACCATATGTTATGTTGAGGTTCATTTTCTTGCAGTTGTTTACAGAAGAATAAAGAAATACAACAGAATTTATGAAAAACTATACATATCCAAAGACTGACAAACAGCCAATGTGCAAAAAAAGATAATGTTATGCAAATTTAAAAAGTCAAGTAATACTGGAATAGGAATTGGAAAGTCCTTGAAAGTGATTTTGTGGGTTATGAGTCAGTACGGAGTTGAAATATGCCAGTATGGAAGCTTGTGGTTGTAGGGTAATTGTTCCTGAACCTGGTGGTGTTGGCCATATAAACATGCAGAAATATTGTGCAAGTCAGTTGCCCTCTGAGGCTTCTAACGCTCATAAATCTGTTTTGTATAGCTTAAAATGTATTTTGAAATACTTGATTGAATTACTGGTTATGACTCACAGCCATTGATCTGTTATCCTCTATGTATTATCTGATTTCCCCATTACAGAAAGTCAAGTAAAAGTTCATGTCACTGACTTTGAGTCAGATGACAGAGCATTTCATTTGACATAGTGGTGCCGCAGAGGCACAAGGTCAAGCACTGCAGCAGAGAGACGTGCACGTTTGATCTCTTAAACATTTGAATTGCTGAGATCTGCCATGATTGCAGAGTCTGAGGTGATGATACCAATATTTCTGTATCCGAGGTGCGGTATGTACCACTGCTGACATTTCAATTCTCTCTTAGGCAAGTGTAAAAGGCAAACAGATTTGTGTATCCAATTCTAAAGCAGAAAGCTATTTTCCAAAAGTGAAAAAGAGACTTTTTGTAACATTACCAGCTTCTCTGCTGAGAGATAAAGAACTCCTGAATGACATCTCAGAAGTTTATAACTTCGGGGGTTTGAGAGACTGAGGTTCTCTGATCTACATCCAATAATATATATATATATATTTTGGTACAGAAACATTCAACAACTGTACGCAATTTATATTGTTGAACTTTTTTAAGCACAGCTTGATGAAGGTAATGGGACAGCTAAGGTGAGTTAGTATTGCTTTGACATAAAACAAATAGTTGTATCTGTTCCTAAACTGTCTGCACTAAGAGGTGAGGACATAAAAGCTGATTTTTAATGTTAGCCATCTGAACCTGAGTAAGAGAAGGGTGGGGAAGAGAAAAAGGAAAGAGGAAGGGAGATATTTTTTGGTGTATACAAATGAAAGGTTACAAACAACAGCAGAGAATAAAAAGATCCCTGTGATTTCATCTCCTGTCAATCTTCTGATTTCAAAGGAAACTTTAAAGGTAGACTATAGAGCGATGACATGATATTTACATGTTTATTGTATCTTACTCTGGAGTAGATGTGACTACTCCCAGAACAAAACAAGTGATTTTTGACTGTCCCGAGGTGTTTCCTAGCAAAGCATTCATATGACTAAGAATGCATCACCACTTCTCAGAAGCAATCAACGTTAACATAAATGTTTGCATTCTATTTGGGGTGGCATGGTTATGTAGTGGTTAGCACCTCGCTATGACAGTGCCAGCAACCCGGGTTCAATTCTGCCGCTCCTCGTAAAGAGATTGTACGTTCTCCCTGTGACCACGTGAGCTTCCTCCATGTACTCCAGTTCCCTTGCACATCCCAAAAATGTACGGGTTGGAGGGTTAATTGAGCACACGGGAGTAAATGGGTGGTGTTTGGTCATTGGGTCAGAGGGCCTGTTATGGTGCTGTATCTCTAAATTAAAATATGTGAAAATGCAAGGGAATCTGCAACTGCTGGAACTCATGAGCAACACAAAATGCTTGAGGAACTCAAGAAAAGTCAAGTTTGTTGTCATTTATCTATAGACATGTATATAACGTATATAGAAAGAAGACAACGTTTCTCTGAACCAGGGTGTAAAGCACAGTAATACACATAACACACAAAACACATGATAACTTATGAAGGTAAGGATAAAATCTGCAGATGAATCACACATAAATAACAAATAAAGTGCATTAATATTAAATATTGTGAGGCACGGAACAGATTAATAAGTGATATTTTGAATACGATGCAGCCGGGAGTTCAGAAGCCTAATGGCCTGGGGGAAGAAACTGTTTCTCATCCTGATCGTTCTTGTTTTATGCATCGTAGTAAAAGAGGATGCTGGATGCTTGGGTGGGATCCTTAATAATACCAAGGGCCCTGTGTAAGGGTCCCTGATGGATGGCAGGGCAACCCCCTGTAATCCTCTCAGCTTTCTCACAGTCCTTCGTAGGGACTTCTGGTCCGATGCTCGACTGCTCCCAGACCAGACAGAGATGCAACTCGTCAGGAAGCTCTCAATGGTGCTCCTGTAAAACGCAATTAAGGAGGCAGTTAACTCAGCGAGTCATGCAGCATCTATGGAGGGAAATAAACAGTTGATGCTTCAGACCTCCATTGATGCTGCCTGACTTGCTGAGTTCCTCCAGCATATTGTGTGAGTTGGTTCAGAAAGTAAGCAGGGACTTATGATTGATATTCATATCACAAGAATGAATAGAAAAGCGGCTTGCACTGCTCTCCAGCCAGAGTGACACAGTACATCCAGTGGGCATCTGTAGCTGTACCTTATTCAGCTGGGCCAACTGCATCACTTTCCCATTGGTGTGCCATTCATTGTTCCTCACCATGTCCAATACCGCAAAGTATAGTTTAGTCACTGTTATAACCACAGAGATTTAGTCCTTCTTGTCAGAATCAGAATCAGGTTTGATATCACTGGCATATGTCGTGAAATTTGTTGCTTTTGTGCCAGCAGTACATTGCAATACATAATAGTAAAAACTGTGAATTACAGTACAGTAATATATATATAAGTATTACTCTCTATCTCTAATATCTCTCTCTCTCTCTCTCTCTCCATCTATCTCTCTATCTCTGTCTCTCGTTCTATCTCTCTATATGCTCCTGTATCTTTTTCCTAATGGTAGCAATGAGAAGAGAGCATATCCGGGTTGATGGGGGCCCACAGTGATGGATGACGCCCTCTTGAGGCCTCGAACCTTGAAGATGTCCTGAATGCCATGGAGGCTGGTGCCCGTGATGGAACTGACTGAGTTCACAACTTTCTACAGCTTCTTTTGATCCTGTACAGTGGCCCCTCCATACCAGATGGTGGTGCAGCCAGTTAGAATACTCTCCAGGGAACATCTGTAGAAATGTGCAAAACTTCCTACTCCCAGGAATTTCCTCCCAAAATCCTCATGATGTGAGTAAATATCCATGATTCTGACAGAAGTAGGTATTTTTATCATTGTTACAGTGATAATTAGATATTTTTCCATTCATTAAGCTGACCAACACCAGGTTTGCTTGATAATGAGATTATCACCTTATGATTTGGACAATATCCATATATGAAAATAGATATATGAGCACCTGAAAAATTCACTCCAAGTATTTCTCCCAAAACAGCAATAAAACTTACTGGACACATTTGGTTAAAATCAATGTGTGCTAATTATCATTTCATCCTGTGGCATCAAAGCTTTTGTCTGTGAAATAATTCAGAGTGACGTATTAAATCATTGGTAAAATTGTCACCCATTGTCATTTCTTGTCATAGGATGATTAAAAGGAAAATCATTGTTTTCCACAGACTGACTTCTAGTGGCATTGAGGCATTTTCCTGCACTTTCTTTCCGATGAAGTATTCATCTTCAGCATTGTATGTAAAATGAAGAAGAACAATGGCTCTTTTTTCAGGTAATTTTGCTGGCTGATCTATTTCTCAGAATATGGCTGGGAGAAGTACTAATAAGGAGAGAACAAAATACATGTCAAATCAAAATCTACAGCCCCAGTTTTAACTAAACATGCAAATCGGGCAGGTGGGCTGACCCTGTCATTTTACAACTTGGAAGGATTCCTGTGTGATTTTCTTTTTAACTTGCTGTCATTGTTTCAATTTGATTGTATGCCTACACAGCACACGAGGTCTGTTAGATATTCCTGAGGCTTATATAAAACAGTCATATAGTTTCAAATTGGTAGCATTTGTCAGGAACGAAGAGTTAACAACCGCTGCTTTTCAACCCCCCATTTCTGTTAAGCACATTAGTCCATAATCACTATTACATTATTACTGCAGATTTTAGTTATGCTTTCTAAAATGAATACCAGGGTGTTGTTTATTTAACAGCTTCACTTTTTTAGTGAATTAATATTAAAGTTGCAATGAAACACTTCATATAGCCCAAGGAGCTCACACATAATCCAAAGCACAGCAAGTAGTGGACAAATTTGTTTGCTTTTGTTCCTTTGAATGGTTTTTAACTAGGTTAAAGGCTGTCAACATAGTATTTTAATGCTGCTGCACTAAGAATCCATCAGTTAGCATTACTGAAATGGTTCTAATTTTCCCTGCAGATCATAGTTGAGAATTGTTTCTTTAACTGGAAAGATGATGACAAATTATTGATTAATTTTTTTAATGTCAGAATTGAGGTAAGTTATAACTGCACCATTCAGTTTCTGTTAAGATAGCGCTACCGAATGCATGTGACAGCTCACTGTTAGTTAAAAAAGGCAAGAAATTTGACTAACAATATCACTAAAAACACTTTTTCTGAGCTAAATTGTGTTAAAATATCACCACAAACAGTGAAGGGGCGAACGATGATGAGCTGAGTTTAAGGGAGGAGCCAAGATGGTGTGTTGCCGAATTGATGCAGATGGAGTCAGCAATTTGGAGAGGAGAATTTAAGGCAGAGGAGCTCCGAGCCTGTACAACGGGCCTGGTTGCCAGCTTGGACCTTTCTAAGTGCTGAGAGCAGTTGGGGCCGAGACAGAGGAGTTCCGATATCCATGAAGCTGGCCAGGGTGTGAGGTTGGATCACTCTGGGCGCTGAACTGATTTGAGGAGCTTGAGAGCAGCTTCGGGCTGGGCGGTGAAATTTGGGCCCAGAGCGAGTCACTGGGTGGTGTGCCCTTTGCAGTAGCCAGGTCCTGGTGTGAGGTACAGTCCGCTGTTTAAACAACTTAAAACACCAGCCCAGATTGGAGTTGAGAGCTGAGTTCACTTATTCTCCACAATGTCCACAATGTTCAGTCCTTTCTCCAGACGCGTGGAGCCCTCCGCTGTTCCATTGCTTGGTCAATTTAATTACCAGCCCAGATAGACTGAAAAGACAGGGTATTTGGATCTGAGGAGAAAGCCAATTTTGCTCACTCTCTGTGATGTTCACTCCTCTCTACTGAGGCTATGAAGACTGCTCTGAATGCAGTGCTCCATCCCCGCTAATGTGTTGAACTGATAAGCGAGGCTTGGGGCCCTCTCCGGGCTGCTCTGGGGATCGGATCAGAGGACTCAATCTGGTTTGGAATGTTGTTCCGATTCAATTGCATGCTTTATGATTCTTCCCCTTTCTCTTGGGCATCAGGTGTTGGTCTTTATTTTTACTTTTCCTTTAATTAGCTTCTTTTGGGTTTCTTGCTTTGTGGCTACCTGTAAGCAAAGAAATCTCAAGTTGTATCTTTTATATATTCTTTGATAATAAATGTACTTTGAATCTTTTTCTGGTTCTTTCTAGGCGGTTTAAATGCATCCTTTACTTATAATTGCTGAGGAAAAAAAACAAGTTACGCACAGTAAATTTAGTATCAAAGTACATATATGTCACCATATACTCCTACACTGAAATTAATTTTCTTGTGGATACAAAACTCACAGTAGATACAAAGAAGCAAAATAGATTTAATGAAAAAGCTACATACAAGTAAAGACGGACAAACAATCAATGTGCAATAGAAGAAAAACTGTGCAAATATAAAAAAGATAATAATAATAATAATAATAATAATAATAATAATAATAATAGTAGGAAGCATAGTGGTTAGCACAACGCCTTACAGTACCAGCGACCAGGGTTCAATTCATGCAGCTGTCTGCAAGGGAGTTTGTATGCTCTTCTCATGCCTACATGGGTTTCCTCTACATGCTCCAGTTTCCTCCCACAATCCAAAGACATATCAGTTGGTTGGTTAATTGCTCATTGTAAGCTTTCCCATGATTAGGCGAGGATTAAATCGGTGTTTGCTAGGTGGCGCAGCTTGAAGGGCCAGAAGGCCCTACCCTATGCTGCATCTCAGTAAATAAATAATTCTGAGTGAAGCTGTCCACGTTGGTTTAGGAGCCCGATGGTTGGTGAATACTGGTAGGATAAAAATGCTGCTCTTTGCTGAAAGTCCTAATAGACACACAAGGTGATTAATTGTTCTCATCCTTTGACAGAGTGGTGAATGCTGATGAACAAACTATTCAGCAAACTTTGGAAATGTATTTTATTCCTCGCTGTTTGGCATTGCCCTTGTATTGATTTCTAATGACAAGTTGTTCATTTTTAAATTTTACAGCCATGATTCACTGCAATGCATTGCTGACAAATTTTCCAAGGTTTAATTTATTGAACCCTTTTAACATTGTTCATTTATTAGAAGGACAGTGGCAACAGAACAGAAATGCCTTCCTCCTAAAGGAAGTGTTTAATGTAGATTTCCACTGTAATAGAAAACAAAGAAGCTGTTCCTAAAGGCTGGAAAATTGCGAGTGTTATTTCAAATTGAACAGGGTTTTTCAAAGATGGGTTAATAAATAAGATGACCGAGCAAAGTTACAGGAGTAAAGCTCCAGATCATTTTATAGTAGTCTTTGTTATAATTTGTCAAATGTTTGCAGAAACTAATTGGTTAGATTTACAGAAGATTTGGAAATGCCACACTCTGTTTGCCAGGCCCAACTCTGGAGACATCTGTGTAGAGTGCAATCCTAGAAATTCACCAATGAAAACAATGGCATGTTAAGCAGTCTCCCCTGTGCAATCAGTTCACATTTATGTTGATTGGCAATTCAATAGCACAGAAACATCATGCATTACTGAAAAATAAAGCTTTCTTGGAAGTAAGATGAAGTCAGTTAATTCTGGGGCTGGTCCTAGATTTTGACAACGAGAGGCCAGAAAAAGAGGGAAAGCATTGTGAGTTGGCTGGACATGATTTCAACTATTAATTAGATGGTTTAAAGTGGTGGCCACCTGCAGAAGATAAACAGGGGTGGAGGACAATGCTGTTGTCTGTAATCATTGATTGGTGGGGGTGGTAGTGAAATGGATTGAATGATATAATCATTTATGAGGAATACAAGGGATTCTGCAGCTGCTGGGAGTTTTGAACAACGCTCACACGTGGCTGGAGGAATTCAGCAAGTGAGGTAGCATCTAGAGAAGGGAATGGTTTCAGGCCAAGATCCTTCACCCCAACTGAGATACAGTCAAGTCAGGAGGCTGTGAGCATCATGGAGGGGTTTTGTGGCAGTGGTCAGTAGTGGGGAGGGGTGGCTTGTTGGTCAAGGGTTGGAACCTGTTCACTGCATTAGGTCAGGGGATTGTTCATTTGGTTGATCCCATTTGAGATTTGTGATGGGAGTCCTGTAGCAGCTTGAAGAAGGGTAATAAGTAAATTAATTAAAAGGCCTAGATTTTTCAAGGAAATGATCTTCACGCCACACTGAACCAGGCTTCACAGCTCTGTTGGAAGGGCAGTCCCATTGAATGTGACTGAAAACCTGAGAAATGGGTTATATCAAGATTCGCTGTGCATTACTCTGAAATACAAAGCACTCTAAAGTGAAAATTTCAACTTCAGTTGTGGAGAATCAAGCACAGACAGTAATCTTCTATGGTCATTGAGCCATCAGTATATTTGTTAATGGAATTTAGTGTTTGGACTGTGATCTTGCTCAGTTTACAGGCACTCTCAAAGAACAATGTGTTCTCATAACTAAAATCCTTCAGTCCTAGCCACATTAGCATAAATCTTCTCCGATTCCTGCTTAGCACTTTCCAGTTTTTTTGTAATGTACTGAGTGGACTAGTTTGCAGTACATTACCGACCAGAAGGATTTTAATAACCACCATTGGAATGGTACTAATAGTTGGGCTAAGCAATATAGCATCGATTTTAAATGATTTATTTTTCTTCTGTCATTATGTAATGGGTGGAAAGAGAAGTTTGAATATGATTATTCAATGGAATTTTTTAGATGCAATTAAAGTTTGTTGAAATGAGAAAAAAACTGGGATTAATTGCAGTTATTAAAACTAGAGTTCCTACCTTCCACAGCTGTGGCTTTGGTATAATTTAATTTATCATTTAATGTACTGTTTTGGTCATCTGGCTCAAAATAATATCTTGGTTTGGAGGAAGTTCAGAGAGTTCCTTGGATGGCTCTGAAACCAAAAACATAAATCTCATTAGATAGTATTTGCATTCTTTGGAGAAAAGTAGATAGGGAGGAAAATATGGTCCACATATCTTAAATGCTGAAGGAAATGGTGACACACAAATGGACATGTTGTTCAACATGGACAGTGCTTAAACTGGAGAATGCATATATGAGAATATCAAACCTCAGGCTAAGATTATAAAAGGATATTTTCTCACAGTCTAATGGATGTGTTAAGTAGATTTTGGACCAAGGCTGTTGAGGTTGTAACAGAGAAAGGTTTAGGTGAGTACCTGGTCCACAAAGACCTTAAGAGGCATGAAGATAAAAAGAAATACCCCCAGAAAATATGATTGGTGATGTCTCTATTTCTGACGTTTACTGGAATAATATTAAGTCGTCAATATGAAAAACTTGTGGTAATATGACCCAGTAGCACCTAGCATAGTCAGCACATCAAATAAAGGATTAGGTTTATAGAAAGATGGCGGCGGGCTTGGTTGTGGGAGCCGCACTGGGTCCAACAAATGGTGCAAATGTTGGTCTTAAACATTGTCCTTGTGATCAAAAGACCCTGCCGGACATTGGTTCATTGGCTCATGAGTGAGATCGATGGCAGTGGAGCTGAGTGGCCTCGGCTGTTGCGCAGGCTCTGTATGTAGTGACTAGCTATATGTGTGGTTGAGTGATAAATAAGCTTAAAGTTGAACTTGAACAAAGTAGAATTTGAAACAAACAAGAGAATATCTGCAGATGCTGGTAATCCAAGCAACACACACAAAGTGCTGGAGGAACTCAGCAGGCCAGGCAGCATCTCTGGGAAAAAAGTGCAGTTGACGTTTTGGGCCGAAACCTTTCGGCGGGACTCAGAATTTGGTTGGCTTGCTGTCTTTAAAGAAGTATTGGCCCAAAACGTCACCCTAGAAATGTCAGTTTCATGAGATGGTAGCCGTGAGGAAGTTTGGGACCTTAGGCAAACATGCAAAAATTCTCAAATCCTGACTCTGCAAGGTTTATCACAACTGTCAGGTATACAGTTCACCAATGTTGGACTCCCCACTGGTCTGCTGCATCAGAGGGACGGGCAAAAAGGATTTCTGTTACCATTGCTCTTATTACATCCCTTTTCTATCACCTATTGTTATTTATATCCCACATCCTGGCTACTGTCAGAGGCCAGTATATATCTCCCATCAGAGTGCATTTCCCCTGGCAGTTTCTTAACTCTACCGATAAGGATTCTTTATCTTCCGATTCCATGCAAATTCTTGCTAAGGATTTGATTTCAGTTTTTACCAACAAAGCCATCCCACCCTTTCTGCCTACCTGCCTATCCTCCTGACTACGATCTTCTTTCAGCCACGACTCAGTGCACAACATCATACTTGCCATTCTCTAATTGCTCTACGAGATCATCTACTTCTTCCTATGCATTGCATGCATTCAAGTTTAACCCTTTCAGTCCTGTAATCAACATCCTTCTTGCTTTTGTCCCCTGTTACACTTCAGCTCATCCCATTGTTGGCAATTTTGCCCTATCATTTGCCTGTCCTTCATTATAGTCTTACTACACGCTGCATCAACTTGCATATCAACTGCCCCATCCTCAGCCCTATCAGTCCGGTTCCCAAACCCCCACCAAATTAGACCCTCCCCAGTAGCTCAAGCAAATCTGCCTACAAGGATATTGCCCACCCCGCCCACCCTTGGGTTCCTGTCCATTTTGTGCAGGACATACCTTCTTTACAAGGGATCTCAATGATCCGGAAATCGGAATTTTTGGCCCCAGCACCACTTCCTCAGCCATTCATTCATCTGTACCATTCTTCTATTCTTGCCCTGACTAGCACATGGCACTGGGAGTAATCCAGAGATCACTACCTTGGCGGTCCTGCTCCTTAGCCTTTTCCCTATCTCCCTACACTCACTGTGCAGGACCTCTTCCCTCTTTTTACCTACTGTATGTCATTGGGGCTAATGTGGACCATGTCCTCTAGTTGCTCACCCTCCCACTTGAGAATCTTCTGTAGCCACACTGAGACAAACTGGACAGTAGCACCTGGGAGGCAGCGCATCATTCAGGTGTCTCTTTCCCAGCCACATAATCTCCTGTCACTCCCTCTAACTATCGAGCTTTCTATCACTATTTCTCTGCCTGCTGAGCCTCAGAGCTGGCCAAAGTGTAACTGGCTTGGCAGCTGCTGCTGTACCTTGATAAGCCCTCCCCTCCACAGGATTCAAAGGGGTATACTAGTTGCTGAGGGGGATGGCCACTGGGAAACCCTGCAGAGACTGCTTACTCCTTCTACTTCTCCTCGTGGTCATCCATCGACCATCTGAAGCGCCCACTCTGGGTATGACCACCTCAGTAATAATCTCATCTGTGAGGTTTTCAGCCTCATGGATCATACTGAGTACATCCAGCTCTAGCTCCAGTTCCTTAACCTGCTTAGTTAGGAGCTGCAGTTGGATGCACTTCCTGCAGATGTAGTCATCAAGGAGACCGTTAGGTACCCTGCAATCCTACATTTTATAGGAGAAGCATTCCATTTCCTTAACTACCATCCTGCCTATAATTATTATACCTCTAACTTCTCAGGCTTAAGTTCTAGCCTGCTCCTGTTCTCACCTAAGCTGTTAAGCCAAAGCCTAGCCATGTTGACACTATCCATTCTCTCTGCTTATACCTTCTTTTTCTTGACCCCTGCTGATACCCTAAGATATCATTATGATTGCAGCCCACCAAAAAGTTCTGAAAGGCCCTGAACTCTTTTTAAACCTTGTGCTGCCTCTCCAGCAAGTGACTTCTCGCAATGATTGAAACCCGCCTGATGATTCATCCTTCGGCTGTGCTCGGTTCAGGCGTAACATTTGTTTCTCCTCAATTTTTCACGTGTTTCAGCCTGAAACTGGTGAATTGTCATGTGCAGCTGCTTGTCACCAACTGAAGTGATTCAGGTTGGACTAGTTTGTGTAGTTTTTCTACGAGCACGGTGTACATTGAAGCAGCTCTCTGTGGAAAGAGATTGTAATGCATTGCTCTGCAACGGGATGCAGTTTTTATGATGGAGTGAATTAGTAAGTGAGCAAGCACTGAGGGATGAACAGATGAAGGTTACAGCCATGAGTTTAGAGAATTTTCTGACCCACTCATCCTGAATTCTCTTAGAGCAGTAAAACTGCGATCAAAGAAATTAAGGATTATGGATGTCCACATTTATTAGCTCTGAGCACAGGTTGAAAAGGAGATACCATTTGGGAAATGGGATATGAGCATTTTGATACTAGCACTCTGTTCTGACGGTGTCATAGAAGCTTTCTGCGTGGAAAGTGGCCTTTCTGCCTCCTAAGACTGGGCTGACCATCGGCCTTCTGTTAACATCAATATTACAATATTCCTTTTCTTTGTTTTCCTGACATTCTCATCAACTCCATTCAGATTCCACCACACGAGGGACAGGTTACAGTGGCCAATTAATCTACTTGCCCGCACATCACTGAGATGTGGTAGAGAACCCTTGTGGTCACAGGAAGGATGTGCAAACTCCACACAGAGAACCCAAGGTCGGGATTGATTGTAGGTCTCCGGTGCAGTGAGGCATCAGTCCTACCTGCTTCAACACCATATCCTCCTCAGTTCAGCATGTTTCTGCAATGTTCTGATACTGTACTTGGTTCTCGTTAGCTGCTGTGTTTTATGGGTCATAGGGTTAACACAATGCCTGCATTATATCCTGGTTCATTACTTTATGTCTTGGCACACTTCAACAATCCTGTTCTGTGGTTACTACAAGCAAAGTGAAGCAAAATGTAAAGTAACATTAGAAAATAATATCATGTATATACATATGAACTCAGCAATTTTATATACAGTAGATTGCAGTTAATTAAGACACGTTGGAACCAGTATATTTTGGCCTATGAAGTGGCTGTCCAATTAGCTGAAGTTTTTTGGAAGTACTTTATTAGGTAAAAAAGATGAGCTGAGTAGCAATTTATGTATTTAAATGAAATATAGAATAGAACAATGACTGAAACTGTGAGCACACACAAGGACTGAAATTCTTGCACTAACGGCACTTTGTGCATTACTGTGATATTCTGGTGCTGCTGCAACTTATTTTCTGCTAGTTATCTATTTAATAATGTTTTTCAATTATTGTCTTGTTTTTATCTACCACTTTATTTAATTGCCTGAGAGGAAGCCAAACAGAGTTTCATTGTATCTATGTATAACGACAATAAAGATCATTCATTCATTCAAGCACTACCAATACTACTAACGTACTATAAAACAGTGTATTATTGTCTATTAATAATCGTCAGAGGAATTCACCCAGTGTACTTCTGATTGACTGTAAATGAACAAAACAAGTGCAGACACCTAGTGCAGGTAATGGACTGCCTTCATATAAGGCTTTCGACAATTACATCCTCCAAATTTTCATTTTCATTATAACATTCAAGGTGATTGCCAATATCTTTCAAATTATTCGTAGTTTTTTACTTGTTGAAGTAGTGAAATTGTCTAATTTTAACTGGTGGCCAATTTTGCCATCTCCAAGCTTGAAACCCTCAAAACGGTTCTGAATTCTCTTACTACTTATTTCTTGCCAACTGTCAGTGAGAAAAAATCACCATTACAGTCTGCTGCCCTAATTAAGCAGCACATTTTCCCTACTAAACCAAGGTAATCCCAACAATTTCCTCAATTAGTTTTTGTCCTGTAAGAGTTGTCCCAGATAAGCAGTTGTCCTGATTAACCAATGGCCAAACTAACCAGATTTCCTGGTATCTCTTTCCCATGCCCTTGCTGCACTTGGGACACAAGTTGATCCTCTCGCCTTTAGTTCTTCGTGGCAGGAAGGCTTTCTTTCGCACCATAAAACCGTGTCATTCTTTGCCTGAGCAAAGTAGTGCCACAAAGGAGCCTTCATTTACTTTTCCCCTTCAGGTGTCCATTATGGCGTTGAGCCTGCATGCAGCTACTCTTCACCAATTGCATTGTGCACTGTGCGTTATAGGTCACTCACCTGAAACAGGAATAAGGCCCATTACCTGCATGGTTCAGGGTCTAATGCTTATTTTATGGTTTTTCCCAAACCTGTCAGTGATTAAAACCTGCCTTGTGCTTATCTCGATTGCATTAGTTACTTTAGATGCAGAACAGCTCAATGAACCATAAATTCCCTGGGGATGCAACATAAATGTAATGGAAGAGAACTTACTTAAACGTTGATCCAGAAGGAGCAAGCATGCTTTGCTTTCCCTCTGCCTGCTTGGGATTCCTTCCCCTCACCCCAACTTACAATGGCTCAGGTGTCAGTGTCCACACATGCTGTGCTCTTTTTGGGCAGAGCACGACATGATGAAACACAACAGGCATTTGAAGCCGAATTCTATTCACATTTCTGCCTCTTTCTTGCCTATTCTGGTTTATGATTCCTAATATTTAGGCCTATATTCCCCTTTGTTAAAGGTTATAATTGTACCGACCTCTACCACTCCCTCTGGCAGTTTGTTCTACCTCTGATCCCCTATAAACCTTTCCCCTTTCATCTTTCCCCTTTGGTTTCAGACTCCACTACACTAGGAAATTGACTGTGACCAGCCACCTTATCTACGATAATCTACATTTTTCTCTTGGCTTACTCTTCAGTTATATTAGTAACTACCTTTTAGTTATGTGGCTAACTTTGGTTTCCAGAGACACAGTCTGTGAATCTTTGCGAGTCCGCTGGGGATGCCCAAGGCCCTGTGTCTGTGAGTCTGAGTGTAATGGAGGCTGCAGGTCGAAAACAGCCTGTCCTGGAGTTGGAGGACAGAGTGCGTGCGTAGGTAGGTGGGTGGCTGGGAGCGGGGAACGTGGCTTGTTTCGCTGTTGTCTCGTGTTTCCTTGTGTTCTGTGTTGCTCTGCTGAGCAAGATGGGCATGTAATCTTGGTGCCAGAATGTGAGGTGACACCTGCAGCCTGCTCCCGGCACATCCTTGGGTGAGTCAGTTGAAAATGCAAATGATGTATTTTGCTGTACGTTCCGATATACATGTGGTAAATAAACCTGAATCTGAATCTAGAAAGCTCGCGCATGGGCAAATACGCTGATTGTATGTTTTTTCTGGTTCCCATTCTTTCCCCCATCCTTTGACTCCTGATGACAGTGGGACCTTGACATTCGTCTCATTTGAGCATGGCTGACTCTCGATTTTTTTTAATTCCAAAGCAATAACGAAACAGTTGAATCACTTGTTCCTTGGATTTATTTCCTTGTGTTGAACTGGGCTTATAGTACATCCCAGCTGAAACTGGTGCAACTCCTCAGAATTGTGATTTGAGCAGACAAATTATTTGTCAAAGGAAGGAAGGCATTAGTTTTGTGTAATCCAGATTTGTTGAGTAATGCAGATAAACTTCCTCCCATTTTGTTTTTGAAATCTATAAATATTTTGGAAGGTCCTTTCCATTCTGAAAAAGGATTAACATTCATATGGTGCATTTCACTGTTGAAGATTGTCTCCAAGTGTTTTACAGCCTGTGGAACATTTCTGAAGTGAAGCTCTGTTTCAACGGAGCCAAAGTTACTTATTTGCTTGAAAGGGTAGCTAGGGGTGCAGAAAAGTGCCTTTTCACCGGATACCCAACTTAACGAAAGTAGTGAAAGGTAATAATTCTCTTTTTCTACCGTTAATTTCCCATTCTACAGTCTGGCAAAGGATCATTCAGCTAATCAGTTCTGGGGTCAAGCTTCTTCCATAAATTATGTTTGCTTACAAGGAAATAAGTGTACAATTGAAATTTGTGGCTTGAAATTACTTTTAGGGGATGCCAAAATAATAACAAGGTTCCTGCGAATATTTGCGTAGTATTTTAAGAGCAATTTAATAAATTTGTACTTGAAAACATTAACTGTGACATTTATAAACAAGACAAGTATGTAATATTACGCAACAGAGAATGGTATTTGCAGATCTGTGTCTTTTGGGCTTTTGAACAAAATCTGGTCATTAAAGTTGCTTTATTCAAACAAATTAGTGTCTATTAACTGTCATACGGAAATAGAACCCTTGTTATATGTTCTTAAGAATCATTGTCTGCAAAAGAATCTGCAGATGATGAGATAACTGCAAAAAAGGTACTGCTCTCTTTTAATCTGGCTTTGTCAAACATGATGATCTGTCCATGATGAGGAACATTGTTTCTTTAATCTAATTCGTTATTGTCACCATTCATAAGAGTCACGCCTTGAATGCTAAAGCATGATAACTGCTGTTTTCATTAAAAGGGCAAACTATCAAATTGCAAGTCTATATGTCAATTTATTTAAAAATTACCTTCTATTTTAACATGGTTCCTGAATTTGAAAGAATAAAATAATGTTACACTTACAAAATTGGTGTTATACACTGCAGATCATTTGAAAGTTTGAATTTCTGTTTGCACTTGTCATTTTCTTTAAATTGGTGTTTCAGCTGAGGAAGTGCAGACATGGCCATAATTTAATGAAGTTCTCTGGCTTCAGGCATATGACAAAGATGTACTTGGCAAATGAATCAGGAAAATGAAAAGACAAAAGGCCTCAGAGAAAGAGACAAGTTGGAGCCTAGGTTGGCCCAATGGCAGGGAAATCTGGATATTGCTTGAGAAGTATTTAGTGACTGGAAAACTGTTTGCATTGGTTTTCCCCAGGGCTCACTGCCAGGCCTTTGTTTGAGATACAAATGTATGGCCACATTTAAATAATTTGTTAACAATGCAAAAGTTAGTGGTGTGCTTGATAGTGAGAAAGAAATCGGTGGGTAGCAGAAACATTTCATTGGATTGCTCAACCAGGCCAAGCATTGACAAATAAGATCTAATCTGGAAAAGTGTGAAGTAATGTACTGGAAGTGATTAGACTAAGTGAGAGGATGCAGAATAAATGGTGAGATGCTGAACAGCTTTTATTTTATTTTGTTAGAGATATAGCAGGGCAATTGTCCCTTCTGGATCAACGAGCCCATACTGCACCAATGTGACCAATTTACCTACTAACCTATAGGCCTTTGGAATGTGGGAGGAAACCAGAGTACCCAGAGGAAACCTACACAGTCAGAGGGAGAATGTACAAACTTCTTACAGAAAGCGGAGGAATTGAACCTGCTTTGCTGGGGCTATGATATTGTTATGCTAACCACTACGTTACCGTGCTGCTCTTAGTTGTAGAGAGTTCTACAAGACAATATTGTATATTATACAATATATAAGAATATATATAAGAAGAGAGCTGTACAGGAAGTCCAGGAACGACCTACGGAAGGCAATCTTCAAAGCAAGTAAATAATTCTGATTGAGGTTAGAGATGGAATCGGATGCACGTCAGCTCAGGCAAGGTCTGCAGGCTGTTACTTCCTACAAACATCATGAATGGCTGTGGTGCTTCACTCCCAGATGACTTCAATGCCTTTTATGCACTTTTTGAGAGGGAGACTAAAACAACATCTACGTGAATCCCTGCAGCATCTGGTCACCCTCTGATCTCTGTCTCAAAGGCTGGCGTCAAAACATCTTTCAAGAGGGTGACCCCTCACAAGGCTCAGGCTCTGATGATGTAATTGGTAGGGCTCTGAGAATCTATGCCAACCAGCTGGAGGGAGTGCTCAAGGACATCCTCAATCTCTCACTGCTGCAGTCGGAAGTTCCCACCTGCTTCAAAAGGCTGACAATCATACCAGTGCCCAAGAAGAGCAGGGTGAGCTGCCTCAGTGATTAACGCCCAGTGGCACTCACATCTACTGTCATGAAGTGCTTTGAGGGATTGGTCATGGCTTGAATCAACTCCTGCCTCAGCAAAGACTTGACCTGCTGCAGTTTGCCTATCACTGCAAAAAGTCTACGATCTCACTGGCTCTACCCTTGGCCTTGGATAATCTGGACAATAGTAATACCTACGATAGGCTGCTGTTTACTGACTACAGCTCAGCGTTCAATGCAATCATACTCTCAGTACTAATCAACAAGCTCCAAATCTTGGGCCTCTATACCCACTTCTGCAACTAGATCCTTGACATTCTCACTGGAAGATCACAGACAGTGCAGATTGGAAGTAATATCTCCTTCTCCCTGACAATCAACACTGGCACACATCAAGAATGTATGCTTAGCCCACTGCTCTACTCTCTACACCCATGACTGGGTCACTAGGCACAGCTCAAGCCTTATCTATAAATTTGCTACTGTTGGCAGAATTGCAGATGGTGATGAGGATGCATACTGGAGTGAGATTCATCAGCTGGTTGAATGGAGTTGTAACGACAAAGTTGCACTCAACGTCGGTAAGATCAAGGAACTGATTTTGGACTTCAGCAAAGGAAAGCCAAGGGAACACACACCAGTCTTCATCAAGAGATCAAAAGTGGAACGAGTGAGCAGTTTCAAGTTCCTGGTTGTCAACATCTCTGAGGATTTATCCTGGGCCCAACATATTGATGCAATTACTAAGAAGGCACGACAACAGCTATATTTCATTAGGAGTTTGAGTATAATTGGCATGTCACCAAAGGCACATACAAATTTCTACAGATGTACTGTGAAGAACATTCTAACTGATTGAATCACTGTCTGGTCTGAGGGGGCCTTTGCAGATGATCAGAAAAAGCTGTAGAAAATTGTAAACTCTGCCAGCTCCATCATGGGCTTTGGCCTCTCCAGCATTTAGGACACCTTCAAAAGACGATGCCTCAAAAAGATGGCATCCATCAATAAGAAACCCCATCATCCAGGACATACCCTCTCTCACTGCTTTTGGAGCCTGAAGTCACACACTCAGTGTTTCAAGAACAGCTTCTTCTCTTCTGCCCTCAGATTTCTGAATGGCCTATGAACCCATGAAAAGTTCCTCAATATTTTACCTCTCTTTTTGCACTACTTATTTAATTTATAGTTTCATATATTCTCCTTATTGCAATCTATAGTTTTTATTACTATGTATTGTAATGTTCTGCTGCCACAAAACAATAAATTTCATGACATATGCTGGTGGTATTAAACCTGATTCTGATCTTAGAGTCTGTGTCCACAGGTTCTTGAAGGTAATACTGCTGATAGATGGTGGATAAGAAGGCATAGAAGATACTGTTATTTAGTGGTTTAGACAGAATATAAACTTGTGAAATTATTCCTGCACAGTATAAAACAAAAGTTAGAACACAGCTGGAGTGTTACTTTGAGTTTTGGTCACCACATTACAGGGAG
The DNA here is from genome assembly GCF_048418815.1 of Hemitrygon akajei. Classification (NCBI taxonomy): domain Eukaryota; kingdom Metazoa; phylum Chordata; class Chondrichthyes; order Myliobatiformes; family Dasyatidae; genus Hemitrygon; species Hemitrygon akajei. Next base: position 20,237,397 of record NC_133125.1, on the reverse strand, counting down.
AAGATGACAGTTTTAGGGAGCATTTTGAGGTGTTTATGAGGATGTTTCCAGAGCTGGACTTTAGTTATGAGGAAATGTTGAAAGTGTTGTGGTTATTTTCGTTGGAACAAAGAACACTGACCTGTAATTTAATCTGGTACGTAAAATTCTGAAAAGTGCTTAGTAGGAAAAGTTAATAGAAGGGGTCTATTTAATATAAATCGTAGGTAGACTGGAGGAATATTGCAGGAATTCTTTCCCTGCTTGGAGTGGTGGGGGTGGAACTCCCTGTCTGAAGCCGATAGAAGCAGGCTCATCCTCAATGTAACAAGCATCTTATGAGCTGTTGACGTACCACCATATACAAAATGCAGACTAAGAGCTCAAACTTGGGATAAGTTTAACTGTTTGTTATTTCTGGAGTGGTGGACGCTGAGAAGAGCTCTGATAGAGGTTTATAAGATTATGAGAGTCACAGATAGAGTGGAGAGCCAACATCTTTTTCCAAGTATTGAAGAGTCTTAATACCAGAGGACATGCATTTAAGGTGAGAGGGTTATACTGTAAAGTTCAAAGGAGATGTGCGGGCAAGTTTTTACATGGGAGAGGGGTGGGTTTCTGGTACGTGCTTTCCGGGGTGGTGGTGGAGGCGAAAACAATAGGAGTATTCAAGAGGCTCTTAGATAAGCCCATAAATGTGCAGGAACTGGAAGGGCATGGACACAGAGTAAGCAAAATTGATTAGTTTAGTTGGGCATTTGATTAGTTTGGCACAACAATTTGTTCAATGCTGTAAAACAAATATATTGTGGACTCCAAAAATCTGAAAACCTGAAACATGCTGATTCTGATTCTGAAATAGATTAACAAGTTAGGGAACATCCATGGAGAGAGAAACTAAATTGAAGTATCTGATCAATGGTCTTCTGCTAGGAAATACCATCAGTAGTGTCTCAAAGCATAACAATCCCTACTTAAAAATATTAGAATATATGAAAGAGGAGGAGCAGCAGAAACACAATGTTATAGAGTAGCTGAACCAGTTTTGAACTCAAATTGGTAAATCAGTTTATTATTGCCACCTGTAGCGAGGCACAGAGGAAAAACCTTGTTTTGCGTGCCACCCGTACAGATCCGTTCATCACACCAGTGCGCTGAGGCAAGGGCAAACAATAATCGAATGCAGAACACAGTGGTACAGTTACAGACAAAGTCCAAGAGCAGGCCAACAGTAATGTGCAAGTCTATAACAAGGTAGACTGCGAGGTCAAGTATCAGAATCAGGTTTACCACTGAAATACTGCATCTCATGAAATTTAGTGCAGTACAGTGCAATACAAAAATACTATAAGTTAAGATAACATATATATATATATATATCTCAAAAATAAATAAACAATACAAAAACAGAGAGGTAGTGTTCATGGGTTCATGAACTATTCATAAATCTGATAGTGGAGGAGAAAAAACTGTTCCTAAAATGTTAAGCGTGTACCTTCAGAATCCTGTACCTCCTCCCTGATCATAGCAATGAGAAAAAGGCATGTACTGAATGGTGACAGTCCTTAATGATGGATGCTGTCTTCTTGAGGTACCACCTTTTCAAGCTGTCCGTGCTGGTGATTAAGAGTCCATTTTATTGTACTCGGGGCCTGTGCAGTAGTCTTACAACAAAGGCGTAGAAGGTGTCTTTGAACCTGCTGCTTTACTGGGACAGGGAGAAGTGGAAACAGCCCATGAAGGGGAGACTGGTTTCTGTGACGTGTCCACAGCTCTCTGCATTTTCTTCTGGCAGAGGAGCTGCCATACCAGACTGTGCTGTTTCTGGACGGAATGCTTTCAAAGGTCTTGTTCTGCTTCTTCTTCAGCCCATCACTCCTGCTGGGGTATATGCCACCAACAGCATCTTGCCAGAGCCTTTCACAGCTGGGCTTGGGACCTTCCATGGTGGAGGTCTTTCTATGGTGCATCAACAAAAATTGGTGAGGGTCAAAGGGGATGTGCCAAATTTCTTTAACCTCCTGAGGAAGTAGAGGTGTTGGTGCGCTTTCTTGCTCATGGTATCTACGTGGATTGACTAGGGAAGGCTATTGGTAATGTTCACCCTTAGAACTTGAAGCTCTCAACCTTCCCAAACTTAGTATGTTAATGTAAACAGAAACCTGTACACCACCCTGCTTCCTGAAATGAATGATCTGATGAAGGATCTAGGTTGAAATGTTGACCATCCATTCTCCTGCATAATGCTGCCTGACTTACTGAGTTCCTGCAGCTTTTTGTGCATGTTGGTCGATGACCAGCTCTTTTCATTTGCTGATGTTGAGGCAAAGATTGTTACCATGAGACCATGCCACTGGACTCTTTATCTCCTTCCTGTGCTCTGACTTATCACTATTTGTGATTCAGCCCACTGCAAACCTAGAGGTAGAGTTGGAGCATAACCTGTCCAGCAGCCATTAATGCATAGTGAGTAGGGTAGGGAGCTGAGGACGCAGCCTTGTGGGGTACCTGTGTTGAGGATGTTCATGGCAGAGGTGTGACTACCTATCCTTACTGAATGCAGGGTGTTGCTCAGGAAGTCAAGGATCCAGATGCAAAGGGAGATGTTGACTCCCAAGTCCAGGAGTTTGGAGGTGACTTCATTTAGATCTCCAGAATACTGATCTGACATTTGTACCAGTGACTTTGGTACAGGAATAAGATGTTACACTGACAGAGGAAGTGCAGTGCAGGCAGATAATAAGGTGCAAGGCCAGAGTGAGGTAGCCGGCTGGTGGCGTAGCGGCATCAGCGCCGGACTTCGGAGCGAAGGCTCCTGAGTTCGAATCCAGCCAGCTCCCTTGCACGCTTTCCATCCGTGCTGGGTTGAGTGTTGAACTGGCAACTCAGCCTGGTAAAAATAAGAAAGCCTCCTGATGACTCCACTGGGAATTAAGGGCTTTCCAGAGTGAAGTAAGTGGTTTCCTGATTTCCTGATACTTCTGGATACTCCTATATTAATTGCCTGTCAGTCTTGTCTTTGAATCTATTCAATGACTGCCTGCACAGCTCCCTGAGGTAGAGACATCTGGTGGAAACATCCTCACTTTCAATCCCCACTCAGTGTAAAATATTACAAAGATTACCCTTTTCTCAGCACTCCTGGGGCGGCACAGTAGTGTGATGGTTAGCACAACGCTTACAGTACAGGCGACCTGGGTTCATTTCTTACCGTAAGGTGTTTGTACTTTCTCCCCATTTCTCCATGGGTTTCCTCCGGGTGCTCCGGTTTCCTCCACAGTCCAAAGTCGTGCCTGTTGGTAGGTAGTCCCGTGATTAGGCTAGGGTTAAATCAGGGGTTGCTAGGTGGCATGGCTCGAAGGGCCGAAGGGCCTGTTCTGCACTGTATCCCAAATAAATAAATAAATAAAGGGGACTTAACCTATAGATTCTTGCAAAGTATGTGAATAGTATCTCAAATGAGAACATCAGATCTGAAAGCAGAGCTCCATTGCAACTGGTAAATCTGCATTAAAGTAACTTTATTTTTAGACATCTTACCCCATGCAGTAAAGACAAATATTTATTGGTCTTCCTATTTACTTCCTGTACCCAATGTACGTGCTAATTTTTTTGTGTTTCATGCACTTGGACCCTCTGATTCTTCTGTATGGCAACATTTTATAGTTTTGATCCATTTAAATAATAATAATTTTTTCATTTTTCTTTATAAAATGAACAACTTCATATTTTTCCACAGCACACTCCTGCCAATGTCTTGCAACACAGTTAATATATGCAAGAGTCGCTCAGTTTGGAATTTCCAAGTGAAGGAAATAAAAGCCTTTTACCTACATGATATTTGGTCTCACCTTGCAAATCAATGCCCAATCTCCCCAATCAAATTTCCATTCATGCCACAGGACCGTGTCATCACCTTCAATCAAATTCCCCCTCATAGGACCACCCTGTCAAGTCAGAAATCAAATCTCAGGAAAGAAATATTAGCCTTGGAATGCAGACAAGTTTTCACTCAGGAATGAGAATATTGGTATTTATCTTAAATTTCTAAAATAGAAAACAGTTGTTAAGTTGTCTTGTGACAGCTGTAATAAAACAGCTGAATTTACTCAGAAGTGCTAGCTGATTCGGGGAAAGCAATCCCTTTGTTTCTCCTTGAATCCAAGGCAATATGTGTTGATGTGGAACATTTTAAAGTGCTGCCCACCACTGGATGGAAAGACAGTTTGGATGGAACCCAATCACCTCTTCACCATTAAAATATGTCTGCAGATAACACAACTATTTCAGTAAAACCACTACATGTCTTATTTCATTTTATTTTGAGTTACAGTGTGGAACAGGCTTTTCTGGCCCAACTATTGAACATGGGACAATTCACAATGACCAATTAACCTACCAACCAGTATGTCTTTGGAAATTGGGATGAAACCCGAGCACCCAATGGAAACTCACACACTCAAAGGAGGGATGTACCAATTCCTACAGACAGCTTTGGAAATGAACTCTGAACCTTGAGCTGTGATAATGTCGCACTAATCACCATGTTACCATGGCACCCTGCGTGTTTCTTAAAATCATGGTTTCCAAGTTAACAAAGCACATTAAAATACATTTGTTCCTTTGTTCATTAACGATCATAATCTTTCCATGACCATGATTGTTCTTGGCAAAATTTTTCTACAGAAGTGGTTTACCATTGCCTTCTTCTGGGCAGTGTCTTTACAAGCCGGGTGACCCCAGTCATTCACTGATTCTCTGCCTGGCGTTAGTGGTCGCATAACCAGGATTTGTGATATGCACTAGCTGCTCATACGACCATTCACCACTTGCTTACATAGCTTCATGTGACCCTGATCAGCAGGGCTAAGCAGGCGCTGTACTTTGCCCAAGGGTGACCTGCAGGTCAGTGGAGACACGTCTTCTTTGGTAAAGATGTATCCCCACCTCTCCACCCTAAAATGCATAAAAATTTCTGTGAAAATTGGATAAATATTTTCATGTTGATTTACTTACGTGGTATTTGCCAAAGCTTGTTTCACATTGCATTTTAAAATGAAAACTGATATGCTCAGGGGTTCAAAATTAATTGAAAAAAATTAGCATTTGTCCAGAATGCTTGTTGTAGAACTAGTGAAAATGAGTGCTGAATGTAAAGGTGGAATTGATGGAGGGTCTTAAAGGAAGAGAGGTTGAGAGTTTATAGAGGGAATTCCAAAGTGTGAGATCCAACTGGGTATGAGATTTTTTTTCTGAAGACCTCCAATGAAGTATGTCATACTTCAACTTTGGTCTTGTGGGTTCTCAAGTGACCAGTGGGATCAATATGGGAAATATAGACCCTTCTAACTGTAGGGATGATTTTCAAGATATGGGAAGTAGTCCAGGTTTCGCTTTGTCTCATGATCAACCTTTAATATTAAGAACACAAAGCAGAGCATGGTGTGCAGGGATGGCAATGTACAGGATCTCTGTCTTGCAGGTGTTAGAGTGTACGAACCACCCTCTCATATGATTTTTGCATTTAGTGGCAGTAAACTAAGGCAATGTGTTGAGGGCTACTTACAAAACTTCGAAGTATACCTCTTTTGAATTACTCCCACTGAAAACTGCAGCCTGTAATTTCCTTTTAAGCCCAGTAATATATTTCTGAACAGTTTTAATAAACTAGTGATTTCACAATCTTCTGAAGGACTCAGTGGACCTAATCCTCAAGTATGCAGGTACAGCACCTTCAAGCAGATGAAGGTATATCTTCATGGCTGCGAGGAAGGGAAGACTCCAAGCCAGGGTGGAATGCAAAGGAATGAGACCCACTCTACCCAGCATCTTGTTAACAGATGTGCATTTACTGGAGAACAAGATTGAGGATCGAAGGGCTCGATTGCTGTATCGGAGGGAAATGAGGAATTGCTACGTTCTGTGTTTCATGGAGATATGGCTCACTCTGGAAATGCCTGATGCTTCGGTAAGACCTGAAGGCTTCTCAATACACAGTTTGGACCACACTGCTGATTTCAGCAAAGGCAAATGGTGGTGGGGTGGTGGGGGGGGGGGGGGTCTGTGATTCATGATAAACTCTATGGTGCTCACATGATGTGGTTTTGTCGTATTCTTGTTCCCTCAAACAGAAATATCTGGAATTAAGTGCTGACCATTCTATTTACAGTATCAAGATAGCTTTCCTCTGTGATCCTGACCACAATTTACATACCACCGAAATATGACATTAATCAGGCACTTGGGATATTGAATGCTGCCATCTCCAACCAAGAAACAGTTGGTTTCAAATGGTATGCATTTCAAATCATAGTCAAGACTTCAATCAGGTTATTTGAAGAAATCTCTACCAAATTATCACCAGCATTTAACCTGCATCACCAAAGGTCACAACACACAAGACCACTGTTACACTGCAATTAGGAATGCCTACCTTCACATGCCTAGACTGCATTTTGAGAAATCTGATCCTTGGCTGTCCTCCTCCTTCCTGCATTCAGGCAAAGGGTGAAGAGCGAAACTCCAGAGATTAAGACAACGAAGATGTGGTCACGAGAGGCAGAGGAGTGGCTACAGGATTGCTTCGAGTCAGTGGATTGGGCCGTGTTCAAGGAATCTTCAGAGGATCTGAATGAATAGAACATGATTGTTACGGACTTTATGGACAAATTCGTTGCTGAGGACCAGATGAGTGGCATTCAAGTCTGGAGACCAAGTAAGATACAAAAGATCCAGGTACAGTCTCCAGAAATCCATCTCACATGCAAAAGGACAATTCCAGATCAAACCTGAATCACTGAAGGCCACTCGACAGCTGTGTTAGGGCTTGGATGCTACAACACTTACAAAGCAAACCAAGCACCACAGATGACAGGAAGTCTTTGCTCCCAGGTGAGTTTAATGCTTCTCTGCTCGCTTTGATTGTCAAAACATGGAGGGACCTTCACAAATGCCCACAGCCCCAGAAGACCAAGTGATTTCAGATTCTGAGGTCATTGTGAGGGAGAATCAGGAGGGAGAATCCATGGAAAGCATCCGGTCTGTATGGGGTACCTGGCTGTGCCCTAAAGATCTGTGCTGATCAACCAGCTGGAGTTTTCACCAATATCTTTAATCTCTCACTTCAGTAGTCTGAGGTTCACACTTGATTCAAACAGGCTTCAATTATATCGGAGCCAAAGGAGAATGTGGTAATCTGCCACAATGATGTACATAGCACATACATCCGCTGTGACAAAGTGCTTTGAGCGGTTGGTGATGAAACATCAACTCCTGCTTGAGAAGTGACTTGGATCCGCTCCAGTTTGTCTACTGGCACACCAGGTCCTCACTGGATGTCATTTCATTGCCTCTCCACGCAACCCTGGAACTTCAGAACAGCAAAGATGTATAGATCAGGATGCTCCTTATTGAGTACAGCTTTGCATTCAGTACATCATCTCCTTAACAATAGTCAATAAGCTTCAAGACCTAGGTCTCAGTACTTCCTTGTACAATTGGATCCTTGACTTTCTCACTTGCAGACCCCAGTCAGTTTGGATTGTCAACATCTCCTCAACAATCTCCATCAGCACGGGTGCACCACAAGGCTGTGTGCTTAGCTTTATGCTTATGACTGTGACGTTAGGAAAATTTCCAATACCATTTTTAAGTTTACTGACAACACCACCGTTGTTGGCCGGATGAAAGGTGGGAACGAATCAGCATACAGGAGGGAGAAAGAAAAGCTGGCTGAGTCGTACCACAATAACAATGTCAGCAAAACCAAGGAGCGGACTATTGACTTCAGGATAACGAATCTAGAGGTCCATGGGACAGTCCTCATTGGGGGATCAGAGTTGGAAAGGGTCAGCAACTAAGTTCCTTGTTATTATTCCAGAGGACCTGTCCTGGGCCCAGCACGTAAGAGCAAATATGAAGAAAGCTTGGCAGCGCCTACAATTCCTTTCGAGGTTCTTGAAGATTCAGCGTGGCACCTAAAACTTCGAAAAACTTCTATAGATGTGTGGTGGAGAGTATTTTGACTAGTTGCATCACGACTTGATATGGAAATACCAATACCCTTGAATGGAAAATCCTGCAAAAAATAGTAGATACAAAGCCCTCCTCACCATTGAGCACGTCTACATGGAGTGTTGGTGCAGGAAAGCAGTGTCCATCATCAAGAACCACCACCTCTCAGGTCATGCCACTCTTCTTGCTGCTGCCATCAGGGAGGAGGGTCAGGAGTCTCACCACTAGGTTCGGGAACAGTTACTACCCCTCAGTCATCTGGCTATTGAACCAAAGGGGATAGTTTCACTTCACTTGCCCAATCACTGAAATGTTCCCACAACTTATGCACTCACTTTCAAGGACTCTTCATCTCATATTCTTGATATTTATTGTGTATTTATCAATTAATTAATAATAATTATGATTTTATTTTGTATTTGTTGTCTTTTGCACATTGGCTGTTAGCCCATCCAGTTGGGTGCAGTCTTTCAATGATTCTATTATGTTTCTTGGATTTACTGGGTGTGACACAAGAAAACGTATCTCAGGGTTGTATATTAGAGACAGAAGCAGGTTTATTTTCACTGATGTGTCATGAATTTTCTTGTTTTTGTACAGTGCAAGACGTAAAAATGAATTACTATAAGTGACAATAAAAATAATAAATAGTGGAAAATAGGAATAGTGAGGTAGCGTTTATGGTCTCCATTCAGAAATCTAATGGCAGAGTGGAAGAAGCTGCTCCCATAACATTGAGTTTGCATCTTCAGGCTCCTCCTGATGGTAGTATTGAGAAGAGGGCATACCTCAAATGGTAAGGGTCCTTACTGATGGACGCTGCCTCCTTGAAGCACCACCTCTTGATGATATTTTTGATGATGGAGTTGTCTGAATTGACAAAACTCTGAAGCCATTTTCAATCTTGTGCATCGGAGCCTCTATACTAGACTGTGATGCAACCAGTTAGAATGCTCTCCACTGTACATTTGGAGAAATTTGCTAGAGCTTTTGGCGACATACAAAACCTCCTCAATCATATTACTTATGGTATGTGGCATGGTAGCATAGATGTTATCATAATGTTTTACCTTATCATAATGGGTTCAATTCCTTCAATTCCATTGCTGTCTGTATGGAGTTTGCATGTTCTCCCTGTTTTCTTCATGTGCTCCAATTTCTTCCCTCATTCCGAGTTAGGGCTAGTGAGTTGGTGCCAGATGCGTCTTGACACTGGCAATGTTACAATGTGTGTGAGACAAACAAAATTAATTCTTAAAAATCTTTAATGAAGTATCGTATAGGTCTAATAACTAACAGTTCTCTGTGGCCAAAAGGCAACACCCAAGATTTTAGTCCAGAAAACACAATAGCATTCAGACACAAAATGCTGGTGGAACACAGCAGGCCAGGCAGCATCTATAGGGAGAAGCACTGCCGACGATTTGGGTCGAGACCCTTCGTCAGAACTCCGCCCAAAACGTCGACAGCGCCTCTCCCTATAGATGCTGCCTGGCCTGCTGTGTTCCACCAGCGTTTTGTGTGTGTTGCTTGAATTTCCAGCATCTGCAGATTTCCTCATAATAGCATTCAGAATTCAGATTCAATCCATTTATTTACATATCAAAATATAAAGTGAAGTAACAGCCAACACAACCTAAGGATGTGCTGGGGGCAGCCCACAAATGTCTCCACACGTTCTGGCACCAACATGGCAAAGCCACAATGCTCAGCAGAACAACATAGGACACAGCAATCAGAATCAGAATTGGGTCTGATATATGGTATTAAATTTGTTGCTTTGCAATAGGAGTGCAGTGCAATGCAGAAAATATACTATAAATTACAACAAGAAATATATAACAAATGTTCATAAAATTAAATAAGAAGTGCAAAATTAAATAGTCAGTGCAAGACAGACCAGAACAAAACAACAAAAGCAAAACAAGCTGAATTCCTCCCACCACTAAGTTCCTCCCCTGCAGCCGTACTGGCTTCCAACCCTAGGACAGGTCATCTCTGGCCGCCAGCTTCCAGTGGCCTCACAGATTCGCAGAATCTGTAACGTGGATTCTTGCCACTTATGAGCACACTACAGGTGCTTGTAAGTGATGAGAATCCATGTTACACATGACCAATTAACCACTTGTTTGTCCCTGTAAGGATAGCAAGATGTAATGCCAGCCAGAAGAAAGAACACAGTGTGAAAATCTATTCAAAAGACAACAGATAAGTACTGTTTCCAAAGCAATAACAAGACAGAGAAGGAAAGGCTTTGTTTAGAAATCACAGCGAAATGTTTAATTGATACAGACAAGGCAGAATTTAGTTTGTATAACATCTAACTACAGGGGACCACGATGGGAAACAAGAAGGGTCTAAAATGTGTTGTGCTATTTATTGTTATGTCAGAACTAATGCAGATTGACACTGTGGCAGACTGCTCCATCTTGGTTAAGGAATACTTCGAGAAGAAGTTCAATCATCTGCTCTTTGCAAGGAGCATTGTTAGGCTCAAAGCCTAATCAGGTGAAGCTCTGAAATTTCTGAGGCTCTCTGTTGGTTGGGGTCGACCATTGATGTGGCATCCCATCTGTCTCGTGATATGGAGACCAGGGCAGTATGATATGGAGAGCACGCTGTTGCTCACGTAGCAGGCTCCCCTCTCCTTGCAGCTGATGAATCCAAAGGAACGGCAGAGACCAATACAGTTTGGCACTGATGGCATCACAGGAGTTGCCAGTCAGGGTTAAACTCAATGTAGGACTGCCTTAAGGACTCCAGCTCCAGATTTTTCTTCGGGTCTTACTCCAGAAGTCCCCCCCCCCCCCCCCATGAGTGGGTAGAGCTGTAAGGCAGAAGTTTGACATCAGAGTTTTCCTTTTCCAAGATGAACTCCCAGCCACAGACTGTGATCCCCATGTACTTGGAGCAACAGGTCTTCAGATGCCAGTAATCCACTTTTGTCCCTTCTCCTGTCAGTAGAAATAGTTTTGCCAGGCTTAGTAGCTAAGCTACACCTGAAGGCCAGGAACTGGAATTGGTTGTCAGAGGCTATTTGAGATATACGCCATTCAGAACATTTAATAAGTAGTGGGAGTTTATCCCCACTGCCACCCTTAGCTATAGCAACCTTCAGGAACCTTGAAAGGTATTGGCACTAATATAATGTACAGTTGATGACAAAAGATAATGTTTCATGCTGGCAGTAGTTGTAGCTCAGTATTCAGGGAGACCAACTCTATTTAGCAAGAATTTGCTCATGAGTTTAAAATCTACTTGGAAGGCTGTATTCAATATCTGCACAGCTAATCAAAAATCTTGCCTGGGTTGTGATAATATCTTCAGGGATACCAGCACAATAATTGCAAGATGCATAGGCTGAATGCGCTGGTACTTGGAAACTACCTTACAGTAGCCTGGTAGCTGTCTGCATTTCAGTGACATCTGACCAAAAGTGATTTTAAAATGAGTACATGGGAAAACCTTAAGGCTAGCCGAAGAAAGAATGACATGATATGAACAGCTAGCAGAAAAAGTTTTTCTGTGAAGGAGACAGAGTTTTCACACCAAGGGTAAAGAGAAGTCATAATGGCACAATAGTTTGTGTTGTCACTGCGTGGATCCAGTGACCTAAACTTGTGTTTTGTTCATATGGAAATTACACATTCTCAGAATCAGAATCAGGTTTAATATTACTGGCATATGTTGTGAACTTTGTTAACTTTGTGGCAGCAGTCCAACACATAATAAATTTAGAGAAAAAACTGAATTACAGTAAATATATATATTTAGTGGCCAAGTTTGCAGATGATATGAGGATTTGTGGAAGGACAGGTAGTGTCGAGAAAACAGGGAGATTGCAGAAAGACTTAGACTGGGAGAATGGGCAAAGAAGTAGCAGATGGAATATACTGTAGGGAAGGATGTGGTCCTTTTAGGCAGAAGGAATAAAGGTGTAGACTATTTTGTTAATGGGGAGAAAATTCAAAAATCAGAAGTGCAGAGGGCTTTGGGAGTCCTTGTGTAGGATTCCCCAAAAGGTTAACTTACAGCTTGAGTCAGTGGTAAAGATGATTCAATGGTTCAATGGTTCATTTCAATGTCAGAGAATATATACAGTATACAACCTGAAATCCTTACTCTTAAACAGATAGAAAAAAACCCAAAAAATAAATGACAGAAAAAGTTTAGAATGCCGAAGTTCCACCCCCATGCACAAACAGCAGTAAAAGCATCAACCCTTCACCACTTAATCCCGCAAAAGCATCAGACTCCCCCCCCCCCACTACCCAGAATACAAGCCCTCAGACACCAAGATCTAGAGTCTGTCAAATACAATTGTTCATCGCACACTTCGACATCTCAACAGGCCCTCACTCTCACTAACGAGGGAGAGAGAGGTGTTGCTCCTGCTACAGTGAGAGGGGACGCCAACAGCTTGCTGTTTTCATCTTACAGTCTGCAGTCTCACTTATTCGAGTTCCCCTGGAGGGAGGGAGGGAGAGTGGGAGAGGGAGGGGGGGTGGGGAGAGAGAGAGAGAGAGAGAGAGAGAAGAGGCCTCTGACAGCTACACCCGTTGTGATGTTTCGATCTCCTGCACCGCTTCAGTCAGTGACGTTGCTGAAGAATCGGGTTGTCCACAGAGCCACACCCCGGAGGCGCACATCTTCCAAGTCGCTCCTGGCAATCCTGAAATCCCTGGCTGCTTGGCGAATTCTGGGAGTGAGAACGCCTGTGAAGAATGTAGTTTGAGCACAGCTGTAGATCGTTGATTCCGACGGGACCCCAGACATCTTGAAATGGGAAAAAGAGACGGGAGAACAGGAGGATTAAACTGTTTCATGGGAGAAGTTGCCCAGGTCTGCAAAAGCCTCTGGGGCCATCTTCAGCTCCTGAAAATGCAATGTTAACATTAATTTCAAGAGGACTAGAATGCAAAAGGATGTTAATGCTGGTAGCTTATAAGGCATTAGTTAGATTACATTTGGAGTATTGTGAAGAAAGCACATGCTGGCATCGGAGAGAATCCCGAGGAGGTTCATGAGAATGATACCAGGAATGAAAGGGTTTACATATGAGGAGTGTTCGATGGTTCCAGACCGGTACTCCCTGGAATTTAAAAGAATGAACAGGGATCTCACTGAAACCTATAGAATATTGAAAGGTCTGTATAGAGTGGACGTGGAGAGAATGTTTTCTGTAGTGGGAGAATCTAGGACCAGCGGGCACAGCCTCAGGCGATGAGGAGAAATTTCTTTAGCCAGAGCGTGGTGAATCTGTGGAATTCTTTGCCACAGACAGCTGTGCAGACCAAGTCACTGGGCATTTAAGGTGGAGGTTGACAGATTCTTGATTAATCAGGGTGTCCAAGGTTACAGGGAGAAGACAGGAGAATGTGGTTGAGAGGGATAATAGATCATCCATGATGGAATGGTGGAGGAAGTAGATGGGCTGAATAGCCTGATTCTGCTCCGAGGTCTTATGATCTAAAGAACTGAGATTCGCTTTCTCACTTGGGGGGCAAGTCTTGGATAATAATCCTCAGGTTAATTCATTTCTATTTGAGCACTATATGAAACAAAATGCTATTAAGCACATTCTTATTGCATCATGTCATCCAGTGTCAAATGGAGCAGCTGAGAGATCAATGAGAAATGTTAAAGATGCACTGACAGGGGAGCTCAAGTTTAACAATGAGACATCGATTACCATGGCCTTTGCTAAACTATGGAAAAATACCCCATTCAACCACAGGTTATATTCCTGCTGAGTTATTAATGCATAGAAGACTTTGATCATGATTGAGCTGAGTTCAGCCTAATCTTGAGGGGAGAGCAGAAGAGAGACCGCTGAGACAGAAAGGAAATTATGACTCAAGCCATGGAGAGGAACAATTCGAACAACATGACGGAGCTTATGTGTTAACGCCATGGGAAATCTGATATTTGGAAAAAGGATGTTGGAATAACAGCTGAAATACACAGTACAAAGAGATAATCTTATATAAAAAAGAGATAAAATTAGTACTGCACATGTAAATGACTTAATTCTTGCGGAAGATAAGCAAAGAAAACTCATATTGTTATGTGGTTATGACCATATTCCAGAATTCAATCAGGTTAAGGCAGAAACAACATAAATTTCTAATGAATTAAATCAAAACATGATTCCCTCCTCAAGTTAAATACTGCTTGCAACGCCAATAACACAGACCTTTCACAAAATGAAATAAATTCAAAAAACTTGAATGGGTTAGATTTGTACGTACTGTGTATAGTATACATGAATTATTATTTTTCCAAAACTTGCAAGCATGTGTTCTGCTTGCTCTTCATGTATCAGTGTTTCTCTCTGTGCTCTGCATTACTTGTGTTCAAGGTCATTATATTATACCTTCCTTCAGCTTTCTCTCCTGAAGAAAACAGTCCTGGCTTGTTTAACCTTTCCAGGTTGGTATAGCTTCACATTTTTAACCACGTCCTTGTGCACCTTTTATTTTTAACACCCACTCTAGCTGTTCCGTATTACTTTGTGATATAGCAACTACAATTCCACACAATACTTCAAATAAATTTGATTCAGCTTCAGTGTAACTTTTTTATGGTAATAGTCTCTCTCTCTAGAAATAAATCTCACTCCTTAGTTTGATTTTTATAGTCCTATTAACTTGCCTTCATGTTATTAATCATAATGAAACTGAAGCAAATAAAAATCTAAGCACAAAGTCGCTTCAAAAGTTCGTTCCCAGCTATTAATGAAGCTTTTTAAGAAGTGGATTGCTGGATCCAGAAAAGGCAGAATCTGTATACAGAAGGCAGCTTTAGCCAAAAGCAGGGAATATGAAAAAGCTACTCAAAGGAGCAAACACAAATGATCGACACTGTATTTTCATACAGCACATTCATAATGGAGACGACAATAATGCATCTTTTGGTTAAAAGGGTGAATGTTCTGTTTACCATTTGCTGCAGATACACAGAAGGAGGCAGAAGGTCCATGAGCCAGACAATTCATATTTTCATTCCCAGTGAATGATGCTGACTGTAGAGGGCTGCTGTGTGCTACTGAATACAGAACCTATAGCCAAACCTATCACAAGCGGTTTTACTATCAATGGGAAATTCATTTTGTCCAAGGGTACAAATATAAGGAGGGTGAAAGCAAATGGAAATGGGGGTGGGGAACCCTAACACCATTCCTTTGCAAGGCATTTGTTGGCTTCTTATTGCATAAGCCTCATATGGGCATTTTGTTGGCTCTTCCATTGTGAAGAATGAATCATGAATTTAAGAATAAATGTAAATTTTCTACTGCATATCTGAAAATAAAATAATCTTGGAATAGGGCGGATAATCACTTCGGGGGGTAACTACATAGTCATCCATAGGATATTGTGTTTTTTTAAACAGACACTAAACAATGTCCTCTGTCTCCAGTGTGGCAGGTATGAAGGGCACATTCATCTTAAACCAGAAGTATGCCATCTACTATAGTCGAAGAGCACTACAGCACAGAAACAGGCTTTTCGGCCCATCTAGTCCCTGCTGAACTATTCATCTGCTTAGACCAGTAGCAGAAGAAATGCAGGTACGACCTATGGAAGGCTATTTTAAGGGTGAGGAAACAATTCTGATTGAGGTTAGAGATGGAATCAGATGTCAGTTTCCTCTGGCAGGGTTTGCAGGCCACTACTTCCTACAAAGTGAAACCTAACATCATGAATTGCTGTGATGCTTCACTCCCAGATGAGCTCAATGACTTTTGTGCAAGTTTTGAAAGGGAGAATAAAACTACAGCTGTGCAAATCCCTGCAGCATCTGGTGACTCTGCGATCTCTGTCTCAGAGGCCGACGTCAGAACATCTTTGAAAAGGTTGGGACTTTGCAAGGCGTCAGGCCCTAATGGTGTACCTGGTAGGGCACTGAAAACCTGTGCCAACTAGCTGGCAGAAGTGTTCAAGAACATATTCAATCTCTCACTCCTGCTGTTGCAGGTACCCACCTGTTTCAGAAGGACAACAATCATACCATTGTCCAAGGACAGGGTGAGCTGCATCAACAACTACCAGCTGCACTCACATCTACTGTGATGCAGTGTTTGAGACTCCTACCTAAGCAAGGACCTGGACCCCTGCAATTTGCCTATTGCCACAATAGGTCTACTGCAGATTCAATCTCATTGGCTCTGCATTCATCCTCGGATCACCTGGACAATAGTAATACCTGCTATTTATTGACTAAAGCTCAGTGTTCAATACAACCATACCCTCACTTCTAATCAACAGACTCCAAAACCTGGCCCTTTATTCCTCCTTCGGCATCTGGATCCTTGACTTTTTGGGAAACCAGAGTCTGTGCGGATCGAAAATAACATTTCTTCCTTGCTGACAATCAGCTTTGGGGCACCTCAAGGGTACACGCTTACCCCACTGCTCTATTTTCTCGACACCTAGGATTGTGTGACTTGCTACAGCTCAAATGCCATTTATAAATTTGCTGACAATACAACTATTGTTCGCATAATTTTGGATGGTGATGAGGAATGAGTTAGATCAGCTAGTTACGTGGTGTCGCAGCAACAACCTTACACTCAACATCAGTAAGACCAAGAAACTGACTTGGACTTCAGGAAGGGAAAGTCGAGGGAATGCATACCAGTCCTCATGGAGGGTCAGAAGTGGAAAGGGGAGCAGTTTCAAATTCCTGGGTGCCAACATTTCTGAGAACCTATCCTGGGCCCAACATATTGATGCAATTACAAAGAAGGCACAACAGCAGCTATATTTCATAGGGAGTTTGAAGAGAATTGGTATGTCACCAAAGACACTTGCAAATTTCTACAGGCATACTGTGGAGAGTATTCTAATTAGTTGCATCACTGTCTGGTAGGGAGGGACCATTGCACAGGATTGGAAAAAGCTGCAGAAAGTTATAAGTTCAACCAGCTCTAAGATGGGCAATGGCCTCCCCATCATCAAGGACACCTTCAAAAGATGGTGCCTCAAAAATGTGGCATCCACTATTAAGGACCTCCATCTCCCAGGACATTCCCTCGTCTCATTGCTACCATCAAGGAGGTGGTAGAGAATCCTGCAAAACACTACCTCAATATGATTTCCCTCACTTTTTACATTACTTACTTACTTTATTTTTTTATATTTACTTCTATTAGTAAATCATAGTTTTTATTATACTGTATTATGATGTACTGCTGCCTGAAAACAACAAATTTCACAACATAGAATACGTACACGATGCTGGAAGAACTCAGCAGGTCAGGCAGCATCCGTGAGAAAAGAGTAGCCAACGTCTTGGCCCGAAACGTTGGCTACTCTTTTCTCACGGATGCTGCCTGACCTGCTGAGTTCTTCCAGTGTCGTGTATGTATTCTTTGATCCACAGCATCTGCAGTTGTATTTTTGTGTTTAAATTTTGCAACATATGCCATCAGGATATTAAACCTGATTCTGATTCCTAATGACCCGCACTCAGGCCAAAGCCCTCCATACACCTCCCATCTATGGATCTATCTAAACTTCCCTTAACTGTTGAAAACAAAACTGCATCCACCACTTCAGCTGGCAGCTCATACCACATTCTCACCGCTCTCTGAATGAAGGTGTTTCCCCTCATGTTCCCCTTAAATATTTTGCCTTTCACCTTAACTCATGACCTCTAGTTAAAGTCTTCCCCCAACCTCAGTAGAAAAGGTCTCCTTGTATTTGCCTTACCTATACCCCTCATCGTTTTGTGGTGGGGGTTGTCTGTCATATTTGACGGTGACTGACTTCTCTGTGAGGACAGGCATGTCCATATCTCATCGGGGTATGAGGCTCAACGACTGCCCTCACCTGGTTTAGCTTTCCCGTCAAAGCGCTGTACTGGGGTGTGGCTGCTGTCAAAAGCAAACAGCTGCTTGGAGCCACAGGCGTGAGCCATGTGTCCAGTGGGGACCAAAGGTGAGTGAACTGCCCCTTCACCACAGGTGTTACACCTTCCTGAACATCCCAAACACCTCGTAATTTTGTACATCTCTATAAATCTTCCCTTATTCCTCTACGCTGTAGGAAATAAAGTCCTAACCTATTCAACCTTTCCCTATAAGTTAGATCCTCTATCCCAGCAACATCTCTTAAAATGTTTTCTGGCAATCTTATTGACATCTTTCCTGCAGGTGACCAGACTGCACTCAGTACTCCAAGTTCGATGTCACCAATGCCTTACACAACTTCAACTTCAACATAATATCCCAACTCTGGAACTCAGTACTTTGATTTATGAAGACCAATGTGTCAAAATTTCTCTTTATGACCCTATCTACCTGTGACAAGGAATTATGGATTTGTAGTCCTAGATCCCTCTGTTCTCCCACACACCTCAGTGCCCTACTATTCATCGTGTAAGTTATATACTGGTGAAGCCCAAAGCTTTTGCTTGCAATTCCCTTGCCCAAGACAAGTGTTAAGCAATTTGCTTTGGAAATAAGGAACATGATATACTGTATATCCCTTCTCTCACTATGCAATTGCTTTTTGTTGGGATAAAATTCCCTGTATAATAATAATAATAATGAAAATTAGGCTCTGACAATCAACCCTTCAGGTATCTGCTGTTGGGGTACAAGCAGCAAGGTGAGATTTAAAAATACATTTGTATCAACATGGAGCCGGATTTAACCTGCTTTCTTTCAATTTAACCCCAAGTTGAAACCCTCAGAGCCAAGAGGTAAAGTTGCAGCTATACAGGACCCTAGTCAGACCCCACTTGGAGTACTGTGCTCAGTTCCGGTCGCCTCACTACAGGAAGGATGTGGAAGCCATAGAAAGGGTGCAGAGGAGATTTACAAGGATGTTACCTGGATTGGGGAGCATGCCTTATGAGAATAGGTTGAATGAACTCAGCCTTTTCTCCTTTGGAGCGATGGAGGATGAGTGGTGACCTGATAGAAGTGTACAAGATAATGAGAAGCATTGATCATGTGGATAGTCAGAGGCTTTTTCCCAGGGCTGAAATGGCTAACATGAGAGGGCACGGTTTTAAGGTGCTTGGAAGTAGGTACACAGGAGATGTCAGGGGCAAGTTTTCTATGCAGCAGTGGTGAGTACATGGAATGGGCTGCCGGTGGTGGCAGTAGAGGTGGAAACAATAGGGTCTTTTAAGAGACTCCTAGATAGGTACATGGAGCTTAGAAAAATAGAGGGCTATGGGAACCCTAGGTAATTTCTCAGGTAAGGACATGTTCAGCATAGCTTTGTGGGCCGAAGGGACTGTATTGTGCTGTAAGTTTTCGATGTTTCTATGTTCCTAAATTAAAAGAATGACAGCCAGGTCAATCCCTCACAACTCACCCCTCTTAACATTTTTATTCAGTACCCTTCCCCCAACATCTCCTTCCAGATCTAACCATCATCTTCACCTTTGTCTGCACTCCTTCCTTACTCATCCCAGAGCTTTTGCAAAAGCAGTAACTGCTGGATTTACAAACAAGCTCAGCTTGCCACTCTCTGCTCCTCACTGACTCACTGACTTCATGGAACTGAGGCCTGAGCTTCAGTACTCTGGATTCATCTACCCTTCTTGATTAGGCGCAAGAATATTTCCCCTGCACACATCCAAATTGACCTGCTAATTTTCTGTTATTTTGTAGGTGCCTGAAAAGAGCAGGACAATTATAATTAAAAGCTGCCCTGTTAACTGTAGGCAACTCACTCAATAGTCCTCGATGACATGGGACAGTCTGTTGACATGCTCAGCTCTGCAGAGTGGACAAGCTCAACAATATTTCTATCATCTAATGAGAATCATTTAGAGCTTTTGAAGAAGCGTCACATAATCATATAACACCTTTTTTTTCAATGAACACAACAAAACCACTGGAAAAAAAATAGCTCATTCGCAAATACTATATGGCCAGTTTGGATTCCATCTTTGCATTATTTGATAGTGGTTTTTGAGGAGGCAATGAGGCTACAAGCAGGATATCAAGGTTGAACAGAAATCAAAAGTGCTGAAAATTTGAATCAAGGTCTCAATCAGTATTTTGAAGTTAGTAAATGATCATTTTCAAGTTGCTCATTAAAGACTGATACCTGCAAAGGAAGAAACCTTGATCTGAATTCGCAGTAAGTGAGCCAAGTTTTGAGGCATTCACCATTCATTATCTGATGCTGGTCGTATTCGATGTGATTGAAGATCTGGAGGATTACTCAAGGGTTTAAAGCACAGAGCAGGCGCCATTGCACAGCCAAACCACAGAACATATCTCGCATTCTTGCCTTATTCATGAGGTCAGAACTGTAGATGGTGAATGGTAATTGAACATGACTGCATTTTGACAGCACTTGTATATTACTTTTAATTCATATAGTGATGACCTGTGTTCATACATAATTCTGAAGTTTTCACTCAAATCACAGAGCAACTTTCACTAGCCTGAAAAAAATAAAGAAAGCTCAAAATTTAAACAAATATATTTTATAGGAGCATTAAAAAATGAAATTGTGGATAGCTTTGTCGATTGCTTATAAAAATTAAGCTTGAAGTTTTATGCTAACTAAATTTTATGGTATATTTTCATGGTTAGGAGTCAACTATTTGAATAGACAATTCAAGTTCAAGTTAAATTTATGGTCATTTAACCACTCGTATACCACCACATGAAACAACGTTCCTCTGGACCAAGGTGCATAACACAGTCCATGTAACTCACACACATAACGCATAAAGTAATATTACCACAAACAAATTCACAAATAATAAGGTGCACATACAATACAAATTAAAAAGTAAATCATATAATTCTACTGGCGCTTCATACGTGATGAGACCTGGGTGGTGGCAGAGAGTTCAGTAGTTTTACGGCCTGGAGGAAGAAGCTGGTTCCCATCCTAACAGTCCTTGTCCTAATGCTCCAGTCTCCTGCCTGATGGCAGAGGGTCAAAGAGATCGTCGGACGGATGGGAGGGATCATCGTCAATGCTAAGGATCCCTCATATGCATTGCTCCTGATAGATAACTCTAATGGGTGGAAGAGAGAACCTGATAATCCTCTCAGCAGACCTTGCAATCTTTTGTAGGGACATGTTCTCAAATGTCCTGCAATTCCCCATACCAGTCAGTGATATAGCTGGTCAGGACACTCTCAATGGTGCTCCTGTAAAAAATTAGTTGAAATAAGGGGGTGGGGAGGGCAGCATCACTCGCCTCAATCTCCCCAGAAAGTTGAGACATTGCCTTGCTTTCTTGACCAAAAGCTGGTGTTGATGGACCAGGTGAGATCTTATAAACATTCCAATCTTAATTTTGTGTTATATTTTCAGTCCACAATAACCTCGGGCAAAATAACTTCATTATCACTTCACCTTTTAGGAGTATTGTTGCCTTTGTTTAAAACTGGAAACAATCTCTTAAGTGTCTCACAATAATCAGCCAGCATTGATGGATTCCATTTGCCCTGATACTGTTTCTCCATGACCACAATGTCCTGGTGAAACCTTTCACCATGCTCATCACTGGCAGTGCCAAGATTTGCAGGGAAGAAGTCTAAATGGGAATGCAGAAAATGAATCTTTAGTAACATATTGGACTTCATGGTTTTGAATGCTTGAAGCATGTTGCAACCAGCTACACATAGTTTGCTATTCTGTCGCTGTCAAGGAATTTTCAACAACATCCGGTCCCACAAGAAGTTCTTCAAATTGCTTGTCATTAACGACCTGTTTGATTTGTGGACCAACAAAAACACCCTCCTTAAACTCGGTATCAGTCATTCTGGGAAACATCTGTCCCAAATATCAAAATCTTTCATTGAAATTCCTGTGTCTCATGACAGCAGATTTCATCCCTGCAGTCTTGAACCCAGTAATTTTGTATTTGCCTTTGACAAACCCAAGTCTCTGACCCGATCATTTAACTCAGACTGAGTTATCAGATGAGGATCACTCAACATGAAAGGTTCAAAATCTATATCAATATCTATGTCATTTTTCATTCCTGGCTCATGCATCATGGCATCTATGGCTTCCATGTTTCTGGTGACTTTGGTACTGGAAGGCTATTGTTATGTGGCATAGGTCACATGGCTGAAGGGAGATTGAGGTATACCTCTCACATGGCTGAAGGGAGATTGAGGTATACCTCTCACATGGCTGAGGTATTCAATGGATTTCAGCACAATACTCCAAGTGGGGTCTGACCAGGGTCCTATATAGCTGCAACATTACCTCTTGGATCCTAAACTCAGTCCCATGATTGATGAAGGCCAATGCATCATATGCCTTCTTAACCACAGAGTCAACCTACGCAGCAACTTTGAGTGTCCTATGGACTCAGTCCCCAAGATCTCTCTGATCCTCCACACTGCCAAGAGTCTTACCATTAATACTATATTCTGCCATAATTTTTGACCTACTAAAATGAACCACCTCATACTTATCTGGGTTGAACTCCATCTGCCACTTCTCAGCCCATTTTTGCATCCTAACAATGTCCTGTCCTGCTGTAACCTCTGACAGCCCTCCACACTATCCACAACACCTCCAGCCTTTGTGTCATCAGTAAATTTACTAACCCATCCCTCCACTTCTTCATCCAGATCATTTATAAAAATCACGAAGAGTAGGGGTCCCAGAACAGATCCCTGAGGCACAGCACTGGTGACCGACCTCCATGCAGAATATGACCTGTCTACAACCACTCTTTGCCTTCTGTGGTCAAGCCAGTTCTGGATCCACAAAGCAATGTGCCCTTGGATTGCATGTCTCCTTACTTTCTCAATAAGCCGTGCGTGGGGTACCTTATCAAATACCTTGTAAAATCCATATACACTACATCTAAGGCTCTATCTTCAATGTGTTTAGTCACATCCTCAAAAAATACAATCAGGCTCGTAATGTCACACTTATTCTCTTGCTCTTAACATACTTATAGAATGCCTTGAATTTTACTTAATCCTGTCCACAAAGGCCTTCTCATGGCCCCTCCTGGCTCTCCTAATTTCTTTCTTGAGCTCCTTCCTGCTGGCCTTATAATCTTCTAGCTCTCTATCATTAGCTAGCTTTTTGAACCTTTTGTAAGCTCTTCTTTTCTTCTTGACTAGATTTACAACAGCCTTTGCACACCATGGTTCCTGTACCCTACCATCCTTTCCCCGTCCCATTGGAATGTACCTGAGCAGAACTCCACACAAATATCCCCTGAAGATTTGTTACATTTCTTCCGTACATTTCCCTGAGAAAATCTGTTTCCAATTTATGCTTCCAAGTTCCTGCCTGATAGCCTCCTATTTCCCCTTACTCCAATTAAATGCTTCTGTGATCCTTACTCTTCATGATTTTTATAAGTGACCTGGATGAAGAAGTGGAGGAATGAGTTAGTAATTTTGCTGATGATACAAAGGTTGGAGGTGTTGTGGATAGTGTAGAGAGCTGTCAAAGGTTACAGCGGGACATTGACAGGATGCAAAACTGGGCTGAGAAGAGCCAGATGGAGTTCAACCCATATAAGTGTGAGGTGGTTCATTTTGGTAGGTCAAATATGATGTCAGAATATAGTATTAATGTTAAGATTCTTGGCAGTGTGGAGGATCAGAGGAATCTTGGGGTCTGAGTCCATAGGACACTCAAAGTTGCTGCGCAGGTTGACTCTGTGGTTAAGAAGGCATATGATGCATTGGCCTTCATCAATCATGGGACTGAGTTTAGGAACCAAGAGGTAATGTTGCAGCTATATAGGACCCTGGTCAGACCCCACTTGGAGTACTGTTCTCAGTTCTGGTCACTTCACTACAGGAAGGATGTGAAAGCTATAGAAAGGGTGCAGAGGAAATTTACAAGGATGTTGCCTGGATGGGGGGGGGGGGGGGGGAAGCCTTATGAGAATAGGTTGAGTGAAATCGGCCTTTTCTCTTTGGAGCAGTGGAGGACGAGAGGTGACCTGATCAATGTGTTTAAGATGATGAGAGGCATTGATCGTGGGGATAGTCAGAGGCTTTCTCCCAGGGCTGAAATGGCTAACATGAGAGGGCATAGTTTTAACCTTCTTGGAAGTAGGTACAGAGGAGATATCAGGGGTAAGATTTTTACGCAGAGAGTGGTGAGTGCGTGGAATAGGCTGCCGGCAACAGTGTTGGAAGCGGATACGATAGGGTCTTTTAAGAGATTCCTGGATAGGTACATGGATCTTAGAAAAATAGAGGGCTGTGGGTAACCCAAGGTAATTTCTAAAATAAGTACATGTTTGGCACAGCATTGTGGGCTGAAGGGCCATTATTGTGCTATAGGTTTTCTATGTTTCTAAAAGGAACACTGAAGCCAATAATTTGGAAGGCAATCACTAAAACTGTACAGTGAGTTGGATGAGAAGTCAACTTTCAACAACCAAGGCATAGAGAGACATTCAAACTATAGAAACAATGCTGAGAGAAACCGTATGACTAATCCAGGGGATTTTAACTTCTCTATTTTCAAAAAGGATAATAAACTAGCTTTATTGAAGGAATTAAAAGAAAATGGTAGGACCAATAAATCCAAAATATTCCTGCAATTAAACTATGCACAGTAGACTGTTTATTAGGTACACCTGTACATCTGCTCGTTAATGCAAATATCTAATTAGTCAATCATGTAACAGCAAGTCAAAGCATAAAAGCAGGCAGACATGGTCAAGAGGTTCAGTTGCTGTTCAGACCAAACAGCAGAATTGGGAAGAAATGTGAATTAAGTGACTTTGACCATGGAACGATTGTTGGTGCCAGTGTGGTCTGAGTATCTCAGAAACTGCTGATCCTGGGATTTTCATGCATGACAGTCTATGGAGTTTAAAGAGAATGGTGTGAAAAAGCTAAAACATCCAGTGAGCAGCAGTTCTGTGGGAGAAAATGCCTTGTTACTGAATGGCCAGACTGGTTTAAGCTGACAGATAGGCAGCAGTGGCTCAATTAACATGCATGTGTAGAAGGGCATCTCTGAATACACAACACATCCAGCTTTGAAGTGGATGAACGACAGCAGCAGAAGAAGTCCATGAACGTACATGCAGTGGTCACTTTATCAGGTGCAGAGGGTATCTAATAGGGTGGCCACTGAGTGTATGATTGTAAAACAGGAGGTTCAAACTATCAAAAATCTAGATAGGATGATTCTACTTCAAATGAAGATTTCTGGATATAATGCAGCTGGTCACGTGATGGGAAGTCAGTAGATGTTTCCTGATTGTACAAGGACTGAGTTGCCTGCTCTGGTATGTACTTGTAGTCTTTCCTTGCTCTTGCAGTGCTAGAGGAGAAAAAAAACTGTAGGTCATCTTTGGTGCGAAGTGCTTCATAAATAAGGTGGACAATATTCAAACAGGTCATTGTACACCATCAACTACTGCAGCAATTTCCTGTACCCATTATATTTATTGTGTGTGCATGGAATACAAAAAGGTGGTTGAAAAATATCTGCTAATTAGGGGCATGTTTTTAAAGCACTTTAGCTTATAGGCATTCCATAACCAGGAGCTTTTTTTTAGAAAGGTTAAGCACTATACATATCTAATGAATGCCCCAGAAACTTAACCCAGAGACGTCTCACTCACTTTACATAATTGAATTGGATATTTACATGACCAGATATTACTCAAGGGAAATTCTGTCTGTTTGCTCTTTTGCTTATTTCAGGCTTTAATTTGCTCATTGATGGGGTATGCAAGGTCACAGGGAAATTGGTGGAAGCATTCTTTCGATATGATCACCATTATGTTTTCCGGAAATGTTATAATAAATTGTCCCTAGTAATCATGACACTTAATCCATGTTAAATGGATTGGCGGAATATTTGTTAGTTGTTTGGACTCATCATTTCTCATAAAGCAGCTTCGGTCAAATTATGGATGTCGTCTCATCCACTCAGTGGCCACTTTATTAGGTACACCTGTTCGTTAATGCAAATGTCTAATTGGCTAGTCATGTGGCAGACACCCAATGCGTAAAAGCATGCACAAGAGTTTCAGTTGTTGTTAAGACCAAACATCAGAATGGATAACAAATGTGATCTAGGTGACTTTGACCATGGCATGATTCATTTTGCCAGATGGTGTGGTTTGAGTATCTCCAAAGGTACTGAGCTCTGGGATTTTCACACACAACAATCCTAGAGATTACAGAGAATGGTGTGAAAATTTAAAAAAGCGGCAGTTCTGTAGACAAAAATGCCTTGTTAATGAGAGAGGTCAGAGTAGAATGGCCAAACTGGTTCAAGCTGACTGGAAGGTGACAGTAACTCAAATAACCTCGTGTTACAGCAGTAGTGTGTAGAAAGGCATTTCTGAATGCTCAACACGTCAAACCTTGAAATGGATGGGCTCGAGCTGCCGAAGACCATGGATACACTCAGTGGCCTCTTTATTGGGTACAGGAGGTACCTGATAAAGTGGCCATTGAGTGTATGTCTACATTTCTGTTGAAGATTTGGGACAGAATTTTACATAGAGCAGAGAGCCTATTTGTTTATAGGGTCTACAGTGACTGTGCTTGAAACTGAGGGACAGGGATATTATTGTTTTTGGTTAATTGGCTTACTTTTAAGTGCAGTTCAGAAGCATCTGCTTGAATGATGTCACTTAGAATGGTCTCAACCAGTCTAACATTTCTCTTGTTATTATTTTAATTTCTTGATCAAAATTATAATGTGCACACATTGATCAATTGTATAATTTATCACAATTGTATCTGTAAAAAGTGAATGGGTCTTGTCGGGACTTCCTGTGGAGCTTGGGATCACTTGAGCTGTTGCTCGTGCCCACTGCGTCAGCTTTTCTGAAGGTCAAAGGACCAATATATGCAATTCTTTAAGTCCAGGTTGGGGACTGAAGGCTGGAAGCCCAACGTCAGGCAAGTCTGGGAGTCTAGGGCTAAGGACTGGAGACCCAGGGGTGGCCTGTCCTGAGGTTGGAAGCCAGTCTGTGTCTGAATGGGTTGGGAAAGGGGCCTATTTTGCTGTTGTTGTCTGGTTATGTATTGTTGTTGCTGTTGCTGCTTGTGTCATTTTGCCGAACATTGTGGGCACTCTACTTTGGCGCTGGTATGTATGGCAGGACTTGTGGGGTCCCAGCACATCCTTGGGTATCAATGCAAATGATGCAGTTCACCCTATGCTTCAATGTGATAAATACACATAGTGGCCACTTTAGTAGATGCCACCTGTACCCAGTAAAGTGGCCACTGGGCGCATGTTTGTGGTCTTCTGCTGCTGTAATCCATGCACCTCGAGGTTCAATGCATTGCGTCTTCAGAGTTGCTCTTCTCCACACCACTGTGGTAACACGAGGTTAATTGGGTTACTGTCGCCTCCCTGTCAGCTTGAACCAGTCTAGTCATTCTTCTCTGACCTCTCTCATTAACAAGGCATTTTTGTCCACTGAACTGCTGCTCACTGGATGTTTTTTTTCTTCTTCACACCATTCTCTGTTATCTCTAGGACTGTTGTGTGTGAAAATCCCAGGAGACAGATCAGCACTTTCTGAGATACCCAAACTATCCCGTGTGGCACCAAGAATCATTCTATGGACAAAGTCACTTAGATCACATTTCTTCCCCATTCTGATGTTTGGTCTGAACAACAACTGAACCTCTTGACCACGTCTATATACTTTTATGCTTTGAGTTGCTGCCACATGATTGGCTAATTGATATTTGTATTAATGAGCAGGTGTACCTAAAAAAGTGGCAACTGAGTGTAAATCTGAATTTATATCTAATACCCTTGCTATTTAATAGTCTAAATAGTGAGGCATTTAAGCTTTTGTAAGAATGGAGGCGTATGATCTTGTTAATTGCTCGATATAGAAGGTGACTTGGCATAACTATCATTGGTGTTGTAAGCAGTGTAAAGTTTTGATGCTGCTAAGATATGTGAAGTTAATAACTAAGGATTAACTAAAATAAGTTCTAGAGATGGGAAATCATCTGAAATTGTTATTTCAGCAAACTTTGGCTATTAGACTGAAATCATGTTTTTCTTTACTAAATGAGAAAGAGAAAGCTGGGGATGCTGGAAATCTGAAGTAAGAGCAGAAAATGGCAGAAACACTCAACAGTCAACGTTTCAGATTATGGAACCTTTGCCCAAATGGGTGATGGGTTTAGGATGTGAGATGTTCTCTGTTTCTCTCCACAGATGCTCCTTGACCTGTCACGTATTTCCAACATTTCATTATCTTTGTGCAGAAGTGGAGTACAATGTTTGATTTTCTCAAAATCGATGTTATGTTTGCTTGACCCTGAGCTGACTATAGCCACCATCTCTGAAGGCATCAGTTCCACTTAAGTGAGTCTTGGATGCAGGTGGACCTGCTGTAGATTAGAACTTGCTTCGTAATGGATGCCAGTGACTCAGTTGCTCGATTCCATCATTGAATTCTATATGGAGTCTAGTGGCCAAACCCTGCCTTACTGGCATTGCCCAGAACACTGGCGATTCTGTTTCTTGCATTCCACATTCAGCCAGAGATTCCACCTCAAAAATCTAAAGAAACTGCGGATGTTCAATATCTGAATTGAATTGACATTATTTCTTAAATCCTTCATAGACACGAGGAGTAAAAATCTTTATGTTATGTGTCCGTCTGAATGTGCAATGTGCAATTTATGGTAATTTGTAATAAATAGTACGGACAACAGGACAGTTAATATTGCCTATAAATACAATTGTATCAGTGTGAATTAATCAGCCTGATGGTCTGGTGTAAGAAGCTGTCCTGGAGCCTGTTGGTCCTGGCTTAAATACTGTGGTACAATTTCCCGGATGGTGGCAGCTGGAACAGTTTGTGGTTGGGGTGACCCAGGTCTCCCATGATCCTTCAGGCCCTTTTTATACACCTGTCCATGTAAATGTCCTGAATCATGGAAGGTTCACATCTACAGATGTGCTGGGCTGTCCGCACCACTCTCTGTAGAGTCCTGCAATTGAGGAAAGTGCAGTTTCCATACCAGGCAGTGATGCAGCCAGTCAGGATGCTCTCAATGGTGCACCTGTAGAAAGTCCTTAGGATCTGGGAACTCATGCTAAACTTCTTCAACCGTCTGAGGTGAAAGAGGTGACATACAAAAGAAACTGTTGGAAGATAATATTTCAGCTCATCAGAATGGGAAAGAGGGCAAACAACTCTGTTCTTAGTTGTAGGGAAAGAATACTGAGGTTTTAATAGTTGGTGTTGCAGTGGGTAGGCGGAATAGTGAGTGCCAGTAACTAAAGATTAGTTTTATTTGTCACATGTACATTGAAACACTGCAACGTACAATGAAATGTATCATTTGTGTCAACAACCTGCAGAGTCTGAATTTGTGCTGGGGGCAGCTTGCAAATATTGTAACGCTTACAAATATTGTAGCGCCAGTGGAGCATGCCTACAACTTACTGACCCTAACCTGTACATCTTTTGAATGTTGGAGGAAACCAGAGCACCCGGAGGAAACCCACGAGGTCACGGGGAGAATGTACAAACTTCTTACAGATGTTGGCAGGAATTGAATCCTGATCATTGATCACTGGCACTGTAACAGTGTTATGCTAACTGCTATGCTATCGTGCCACTTAGTATCTGGTAAGTAAGGATGTGGCTTGTGCCAATGTGGCCACAGGGAACCACAGAAAAGCTTTGAAGTAGAGACATGGATTGCAGCTGAGAAAACATAGTTACAGAACTTCATTAATTATGTTATAGAGTGCACCCTTTGTTGTAATAGAAAATTGGATTTACTGTTAGACCTGTGGATAATCATTTTATTGTGTAATCAGGAAATATTCTGTAACTTAATTAAGTCTCCCTGTAGCATCCATTCTATTATCAAAATATATTTTTACTGGTAATCTCATCAACTGAGAATGTAAAATCTGTACCAAATTCATGCTCAGGTAGATCAGCCCTGATTGGTCTCTTGGTGCAGACCAATTTTTTAAATAAATCGCCCATTATTTTGACAAAGGGACGTGTACAAGCTGTGAATTGCAGATCAGAGCTGCAGGAAAAGCCTAGAACAGCAGGCAGTTCCGGCTGAGTTAACATCACATATTGATAATGTGCTGTAGATTTGGCCAGGTCTGATAGAAATGGGAAAGTAAGTAAACTGAACTTGTTGAATTTGATCAACACACACAAAATGCTGGTGGAACACAGCAGGCCAGGCAGCATCTATAAGGAGAAGCACTGTTGACGTTTTGGGCCGAGACCCTTCGTCGACAGTGCTTCTCCCTATAGATGCTGCCTGGTCTACTGTGTTCCACCAGCATTTTGTGTGTGTGTTGTTTGAATTTCCAGCATCTGCAGATTTCCTCGTGTTTGTTGAATTTGACACTGAGTCCTGAAGACTGCAAGGATCACAGACAGTACACGAGGTGCTATTCCTCCAGCTTCTGTTTGAGACTCAATGGAAGAGTTTAGGTCAGAATGGGAATGGGATGCAGAATTAAAGTAACAGGCAGCAAACACTCTGCTGGAGGAGCTTGGGTCCTGACACAGGGATTTTACCCGAAACATTGACAAATTCTTTCTCCTCTCAAATGCAGCTTGACCTGCTGAGTTCTTCCAGTGGAATGTTTACTGCTCTGGCATCTGCAGTGTCTTTGTCTAAAATGCTAGGCAATTGGAAGCTCTAGCTCACTCTTGTAGACTGAAAGGAAATGCTCAGACTCCACCTTACTGGCCTGAACATTGGGAAGAAAATGTTAATATACGTTACTAGTTTTACCTTTAGTTGTAATACTTTTTACTTCGTACCATTATTGTCTGCGGTACGTCTGGCTGCATCACTGTACATGGCACATTTGTAGAAATTTGTGAGTGACACACCAAATGTCCTCAAATTCCTTATGAAATATGGCCACTGTCGAGCTTTCTTTGTAGCTGTATTGGTGTGCTGGGCCCAGGATAGATCCTCAGAGATGTTGACGCCCAGCAACTTGAATTCCACTTCTGATCCCACCATGAGGATGGGTGTTGGTTCCCTCATCTCACCCTTTCTGAAGTCTACAATCTATTCTTTGGTCTGTAAAGGAGTTTGCCCGTTCTCCCCGTGGCCGTGTGGGTTTAATTTGGGTGGTCCAGTTTCCTCCCACAGTCCAAAGGTATACCAGTTGGTAGGTTAATTGGTCATGGTAAATTGTCCCATGATTAGGCTAGGGTTAAGTCGATGGTTGCTGGGCAACACAGCTTGAAGGGCAGGATGGGCCTACTCCGCGCTGTATCCCACTAAAAATCTATCTGCCTCAGGTGACACTAATTTCTCAAGGTCTGCAGTTAGCTGATACTGAAAATGTTAAATTGCAGCTAACAAACACTACAAATATTCCATGAACCATATCGTTCCTCAGCTAAATGAGCTTTGGTTCATGAGCATTACTTTAAGTAACCCTGGCAGAGTTCTAAAGTGCATAAACCCTAAGTGAAGCACTCTAGAGAAAGATTTACTGCCTGACTGAATAAATCTTGTTCTTAATTCAACCTGTAATGTATGACTTTGGGAAGTTTAAGAAAAACAATTTAATCAAAATTTTAGTGCCTCCTAAGCTGGTGCATTTGTTAGTGGCATGGAATCCTCGGAGAATGCACAATTAATTTAGTCATTGTAAGAGTGCAGGGAAAAGGGGTCGTGCGTGCAAGCTACAAGGAGCATTTTGCAGGCACTTTACCTTTAATGGTCAGTCCTTGGAGACTGGTAATGGATAAGTAAATGCATATTTCTATTATGCCCAGTGATCCTATTTTAAGTGATTAATGAGAAATAAAATGAGCCTAAAATATTTGGTGTTGACCACAAACCATCAAGCAAGCTTTGTGTACCATTTTAGCTATTAAAATAGGCCAATAACCTGATTTCTGTCCATGAGTTACCTTATTCTAAAGCAACATGTTGTGAATTTGTTACCAAATTCACTCAGTGGCCACTTTATTGGGTACCTCCTGGCTCTAATAAAGTGGCCATTGAATGTGTATTTTCATGGTCTTCCGTTGTTATTTCCAGGTTCAATGTGTTGTGCATCCACTGTTGTAACACTTGGTTATTTAAGCTACTGTTGCCTTCCTGTCAGCTTGAGCCAGTCTGTCTATTCTCCTCTGTCCTCTCTAGTTAACAAGGCATTTTCACTGTTAACTGGACTGTTGGATGGCTCTAGGTCTGTATTCACTGGAATTCAGAACAGAAGGGTGACTTTATTGAAATCTATCATGTGGATGTGGAGAGGATGTTTCCTGTGGTGGGAGAGTCTAAGGCCAGAGGACACAGCCTCAGAATAGAGGGGCATCCTTTGAGAACGGAGATGAGGAGGAATGTCTTTAGCCAGAGAGTGGTAGATATGTGGAATTCTTTGCCACAGGCAGCAGTGGAGGCCAAGTCTTTATGTATATGAAAGGCAGAGGTTGGTAGATTCTTGATTGGTCAGGGTATGAAGCAATACAGGGAGATTGGGGATGAGAGGAAAATTGTATCAGCCCTGATGATATGGTGGAGCAGATTCAATGGGCCAAGTGGCCTAATTCTGTTCCGATATCTTCTTGTTTTATGGTCTAACTGCTAGTCACTGGATTTTTTTTAGTCTTTCACATCATTCTCTGTAAACTCTGGAGACTGATGTGAGTGAAAATCCCAGATTAGCTGTTTTTGAGATACTCAAATCATCCTGTGTGGCACCAAGAATCATACCACGGTCAAAGTCACTAAGCTCAAGTTTCTGCTCCATTCTGTGGTTTGGTCTAAACAGCAACTGAACTTCTTGACCATGCTTCTATGCATTGAGTTGCTGCCACGTGATTGGTAGATTAGATATTTACATTAATGAGCAGGTGTACCTAATACAGTTGCCGCTGAGTGTAGAAAAGATTCTACTAAAGGTTCTTCATTTTTAAAAAAAGACATTAAAGGCTGTGATGGAAAGCTTCCTAGGAGATTTTCCCACTTTGGGGTTTTCACATTTCTGCTCACATAATGGATACCAGTGGAAATTCAGTTACTAAGAATTTCTTAAACAGGTAAGTCTTCAAAACTTTCAATGAAAATAAAGACATAATTAAGTAATGGTATTTATCAAGCAAGAAGCAAAAAATTGCAGTTGAAACAAATGTAAAATAAAAGCAGAAACTCAATGGATCAGGCAGCCTCTGTGAAGAAATGTTCCAATTTGAAATTGCCTTTGTTTTCTTCATCCATTCTGCCCTGCAACTTCAAAACATATTTGAAATCAAAGTTTCCCTGGTCCTGCTGAAACGTGGTTGACCTGAAATGTTATTTCTGTTTCTCTCTCCACCAGACTTCCTGCGTGCTGCCTGCACTTTTTGTCTAATTAGCTATTTGAACATGTTTACAAAGCTGTAACATTTTCCAAAAAGCATTTTGAGTGCTCAGGGAAAGTCACATCAATTTAATTGGTTTAGATCAAATGTTGCAAATGTTAAAGGGTTTTACCGCAGTGGGAGATCATCATTAGTGAACAATCAAGTTTAAAATTTATAATAATTCAAAGTAAGTCAGTACATTCTACAAAAAGGCACTCAGAGTTTACTGCTTGAAGCATGGCATTACTATTCACTAGTATATACAGTAAATATACACGTACAATGATGTGCAAAGGTCTTAGGCAACTATACAGTATATAGCTAGGATGCCTAAAACCTTTGCACAGTATGCATTGCACTGTACTGCTGTCACAAAAAAAATATGATGACCTATGTGAGTGAAGAGAAACCTGATTCTTGATATGGGTCTCTGTTGCGGACGGAGAATGGGAAAGGCACAGGGAGAGGGGAATCATGGTTGGGTAAAGGTGATGGGAGGGAGCGGAAAGCACCAGAGAGACATTCTGTAATGATCAATAAACCAATTGTTTCAAATCAAGCGACCTTACCTAGTTTCTCAGGGCTGAGTGTGTCTACACCCATACACCCAAGTCACCCTCCCCACCCCCCGGCCCCCCACCCCTAACACTCCATCAGTGCCACCCTCACCATTCATAAATTCCTTTGCTCCTGTCAGATTTACAAACTTGCTCTCTGCTCCACGTTGACAAATACAGGATAGTGCAAAAGTCTCAGATGCCCAAAGTGTGTGTGTGTGTGTGTGTGTGTGTGTGTGTGTGTGTGTGTGTGTGTGTGTGTGTGTGTGTGTGTGTGTGTGTGTGTGTGTGTGTGTGTGTGTGTGTGTGTGTGTGTGTGTGTGTGTGTGAGAGAGAGAGAGAGATTAAGAAGAAGAAGAAGAAGATGATGATGATGATGTTGATGTTGATGTTGTTGTTGTTGTTGTGGTGGTGGTGGCGGTGGCACTGTTCAGCCAGATTTTCAATCTCCCTACTATATGCAGAGTCATCACCATCTTTGATTCGGCCTATGACAGTTGTGTCATCAGCAAACCTGAATATGGTATTGGAGTTGTGCTTAGCCACACAGTCATAAGTATAAATCCAGCAGAGCAGGTAACTAAACACACAGTCTTATGGTTCATCTCTGCTGATGGAAATTGTGGAGGAGATATTGTTGCCAATCTGAATTGACTGGAGTGTGCAAGTGAGGAAACCATGGATCCGATTGCTCAAGGAGTTATTCAGGCCCAGGACTTGAAGCTGATTGATTGGTTTTGAGTGGATGTTAGTGTTCAATGCTGAGTAGTAGTCAATCAGTGGCACCCTGAAGGATGTACCTTTGCTGTCCAGATGTCCCGGGGTTGAGTGAAGAGCCAATGAAATAGCATTTGCTGTGGACCTTTTGCACTGGTAGGAAAATGGAGTGGATCCAAGTCAGGCAGAGTTGATAAGTTTCATCACCAAACTCCTAAAACACAAAACACTTCATCACAGTGTCTGTAAGTGCTACTGGATGATAGTTATTGAAGCAGGTTACTGCACTCTTCTCAGACACTGGGACAATTGAAGCCTGCTTGAAGCTGATGGGTACTCAGACTGCCAAAAAGTGGGAGATTAAAAATATCAGTGAACCCTGCAGCCAGTTGTTCAGCACAGGTCTTCAGTATTTGGCCAGGTACCCTATCTGGGTCTCCATGGGTTCACCCTCCTGAAGGATGTTCTCACATCGACCTCAGGGACTGAAACGACAGGGCCATCGAGGGCTGTGAGAGTTTGCGAAGGCTCCTTCTCCTCCTCCACCATAGTCAAAGCGAGTGTAAAAGACATTGAGTTCATCTGGGAGTGAAGTTTTGTTGTCATCTATGTAGCTTAGCTTCACGTTGTAAGAGGCAATAGCGTAAAACAAATCCCATAGTGGTTGAGAGTGAGGGAACATGGTTCTAAGACTTTGGAGTGGAGGGTGAATCCAAAAATCTAATAATGCTAATGTCTGCCAACTTTGAGAAAATAGCTTGCGGCATTTTTCTTATTGTTTTATTTTCCGGCCAGAACCCAAAATGAGAGACTGGTGAAGGGGAGAGGGTGCTGGGGGCCGGAAAGCCCGGAAGAACCCTGGGGCAGAAGTGTGAAAGGCAAACAAATAAATTAAAAGAAGGTAAAGTATTACTAAGAGGGAGATTCCAGATAGCAGGTTTAGGGAGGAGTAATCCAGAAGGTGGAGCAAAGATCATTGGGAAAGAAGGGACGTCAATGCATTTATAGAGAGGGAGCAGATCATTGGGATAAAGGCTGGCACTTAAGGGCCTGTGGTGGCGCTGTTGACCGATTACTGAGAGGAATTAAATTTGGATGGGGTAGGGATCCACCACTTGCTGAAAGGTGGAGGCGTGGAAACACGATGTTGATATTGGGTGGCCACACAGAGGCTGCAGGGGCAGAGTGGGCCAGTGCATCAAGAAGAGATGTGGTCAGCAGAGGCATGGGAAAGCAATCCAGCTCCCGCTGGCTCAAAAGCTGTTCTCTAGAAAAGGTTTACCTTCTACATCAACGCTGTGTCTCACCACTGAGCTGTGATCCTATGTAAAAAGCTTAGAATCCATCCCCACAGTGCTTATATTTAAGGCTGCCAAATGCACAATGATTGTGGCATTGTATTGAAGTACAAAGATTCTCCAACAGACACAAGCATGCTACATAATACAGCACAAAGCAGCAGCTCGGGACTTCCTGTTTTACATTTGAGTCCAATTCTCACCCACCTCAATCACTCTGCTTCCTGGCATTCTTCATCCATGAGGTTAGAAGGTGAGTACCAGTAGCTTTTTTGACTACAGAAGACACCCCCCCACAGCCAAATACCACCTTTGCTCTTTTCCCAGCTCGCCTGCATGATGTAGTGCCACCTTTAAAGCTGCAAAGAGGGCACAAACCATTTGTTACTTGACATCAACCACAACCTTCAGTGCATTGATTTAGCAGCCTGCTTATCCCTCATTGCCAGCCATTTGTCTACGGCAGACACGATCCCAACGGCTCTTCACACA
This sequence comes from Hemitrygon akajei, assembly GCF_048418815.1. Taxonomy (NCBI): domain Eukaryota; kingdom Metazoa; phylum Chordata; class Chondrichthyes; order Myliobatiformes; family Dasyatidae; genus Hemitrygon; species Hemitrygon akajei. The sequence continues at coordinate 20,201,054 of NC_133125.1, read as the reverse complement.
GCCTTGAATCACCTGGATAATACAACATGTTGTTTATTGACTATAGTTCAGTGTTTAACACCATCATTCCTACAGTCCTGACCAAATGCTGCAGAACCTGGGCCCCTGTACCTCCCTCTGAAAATGGCTCCTCAACTTCCTAATCAGAAGACTATACTCTGTGCGAATTGATAATAATATCTGCACCTCACTGACAATCAACACTGGAGCACTTCAGGGATATGTGCTTAGCCCACTGCTCTACTCTCTCTATGCCCGCAACTGTGTGACTAGGTACAGCCCAAATGCCATCAAAAAATTTGCTGATAATACAACCATTGTTGGCAGAATCTCAGATGGTGTTAGAGGGCATACAGGAGTGAGATTTACCAACCAGTGGAGTGGTGTTGCAGCAACAACCTTGCACTCAGTGTTAGTAAGACCAAAGAGCTGATAGTGATGTTACGAAGGTGGAGCAACTCTGAGGGGCCGAAGGGTACAAAGTTGCCCCCTCCTTTTTGAGAATCGCAAGATCGCTATTATTTCAGGTCTGAGACCCAGGAAATGAGAGAGAGACACACAGAATACACAACCAGGTGGAATGTCTCCTGACATCAGCGGAACGGAACCACTGGTTACTGCCGTTGTCTCTTGGAGAAGGAATTGTGTATTGAGCACTGTACTATTCATTGAAACCCCTCAGGGGACAACCAGAGTGGTCTGGTTGAGGGATTGCATCATCCCAACCTGATTGACATCTGAGACCCCGTGAGTAAGGATAAAAGACAGGTCTGGGGAACACCCCTTAGACGCACCAGGAGAAACGCTAGAAATCCAGTGACAGCATTTTATAGCGAAAGCCGGTGGGAGCTCGTGTGCGTCCTCCCTTGCCTGGGTGGCGGGCTCACCACGGAAGAACAGTTTAGCTAAAGGAGAGGTCACACTTGAACGGCCACACCAGCGAGACACCTGATGGATCAAAATCATAAAGGAAAGTCGGCAAAACCCGTAGCGGTAAATGTTCCCATTCTCTCTCTCTCTCTCTCTCCAACAATTGCAACACAGCGACAACCCAAAAGACGGCAGCTTGTGTGAACTGCAGCGAACTTTATATTTCCATCGGACAATTCATTATCCCCTAGACAACGATAGAGCTTATTTCTTATTGATTATTATTATACCCGCACTTTTGGGTTTAGTATTGACGAAGTATATTATCTGTATATTTGCATTGATATTATTTTGGTGTATTTTTAGTAATAAATACTGTTAAAAATAGTATCATCAGACTTCAACGGACGTCTCTATCTTTGCTGGTAAGTAACCCAGTTACGGGGTTCGTAACAGTGAACTTCAGAAAGGGTAGGACAAGGGAACACAAACCAGTCCTCATAGAGCGATCAGACATGGAGAGAATGAACAATTTCAGGTTCCCGGGTGTCAGTATCTCTGAGGACCTAACCTGTTCTGAACATACTGAGGCAGCTATAAAGAAGACAAGACAGCAACTATATTTCATTAGAGTTTGAGGAGATGGGGTGGGGTAGGTGGGGTGGGGGGGGGGGGGGGCTACTGCACAAGATCGAAGTAAGCTGCAGAAAGTTGTAAAATTAGTCATCTCCAGCATGGGTACTAGCCTCTGTAGTATCCATGACTTCTTCAAGGAGCGGTGCCTCAGAAAGGCGGTGTCCATCAATGATCCAGGAACAGCTTCTTCCCCTTTGCCATTCACTTTTTAAATGGACATTGAACCCATGAATACTACCTCACTAATTTTTTTTAATTTCTGTTTTGCACTATTTATTTTAATTTAACGATGTAATATAAATACGTATACTTACTGTAATTCAGTTTTTCTATGTTTATCATGTATCACATTGTACTGTTGCCACAAAGTTAACAAATTTCACGACATACGCCAGTCATATTAAACCTGGTTCTGATTTATTCTAGTCTAAGCAACGTGAGGGGGAAAACCCTGCATGCATGCATTCATCCATCTATTAATACTCCTCATAATCCTCAGTTAATGTAATTATGTGCTCACAAGCAAAGGAGTGACCCTACTGGTACAAACAGACAAAATGCAGATCAACTTTCAATTGATATCTACAGTAGTATTTTCATAAAAGAACTTGAAACGGAATTAAGTCCAAATGAAGCAGCTCCATATGAAAGGGTTTCAGGACACCTTTTCCAGTTTTTTACACAAGCCGATATTAGTTGCCTTTTATATTATTAGACAAACATGCAGTGGTAGGGATGATAGTTGTTTTCCCCTAGTGGGTATTTTGTAAATTTCCTCAATCATGTAAATCTCATTTATTCAGACATGTATAATAAGTCAGAGGTGGCCTAGAATAATTTACATTTCAATCTCTCAAATGGATTTGAAGTGGAAAACAGTTCCATGACAATAAAATTTTATTATCCAGGCCAAACGTAATTGACAGTTAATGTATGAAAAAACTTCTCACTTCATTTTATTCAGTGTGATAAAAGGAGAGCAACGTTACTGTAATATGCACGTGAAACAGTTCAGGAGCTGCACATCACTTGGTGTCATGCTGTTTCCTGCATAAAATAATAACACATGAAAATACTAAATGCAGGAAGTTTTATAGACTAATACAATAAATATCGAATGTGGTGCAACGGTTATTTCACCCAGACAACGAATGGTTTTTATGATGCACCATCAGTGAGCTCTTATACACAAGGAGGCCGCTTAAAACTCCAGGCATCAAATTTTAATAAGTCTTTACCTCACAAAATATTATTATGATTTTACTAAAAACACAAGAGATTCGACAGATGCTGGAAATCCAGAGTAACTCCCACACAAAGCGCTGGAGGATCTCAGTGGGTCAAGGAACCTATAAAACGAGACAAAGTTTCAGGTCTCAGCCCATAGATGCTGCCTGACTTGCTGAGTTCCTCCAAAATATTGTGTGTGTTACTCATGAGCTTGCTGATTTCTCAGGAAAAGTACCTCTTTATTTGATCTAAACCTTTGCATACATTTTAAATAACTTTTGGAAAACATCTTAAAAGTTTTGTTTCATGATCGATTGTGATCATTTCCTCTTTGCTAATCTTTGTTCTCCTATTGACTACCTTTAGTTTGACCTTCTTGTATATAACAGATCTAATGCATCTCTGGCAATGTTTCCCCTTCCCAGCTTGCAATTTCACTGCAGAATGCTTCCCATGTGCTCCACTTTGTCCTCTCCCTTTTTCATGGACATCCTAACATTAGCCAATTTTCCACGTGAAGAGTCATCTCTATTGGTTAGTTCATTCTGCAATCATCCCCGCGCTGTCAAATTATGGGCCTGACATTAAACAAAGGGTAAACCGCAACCTTCTAATTCAACTCGGTGAAAACTATTGTTTTCAGCCTGGGCTTCAAGTTCTAGTTCTTCGTATGTTTCCCATTATGTCTGTGACCACTCAAGTTGAACCTCTCTATCTTAAACATCGGTGCCCTGTACAACTTTGAGGTTAGCTTCACAGTACAGATTCTAAACATTAATAGGTCCACTGCTTTCCATTTGCACAAACCGTCCATTCTAAGCCCATCTGTTGCTGAAATCCACCTCACCACTTTAAGGCTATTTTCATGCTTAAATCCTCCATGAACCACAATATATCCCAAATGTAGCTGCCCAGGTCCCATCCTACACCATCGCCTGGCTTCATTTTCAAAGATTCGGTATAGACACTTTGTCTCATTTTGAAAATCCAAACTCCATATCTACCCTATAGATAAAATTACTGTATCTCCAGCCCTGTATTCTAATCCCACCTTTGGGCCTCTGGTGTTTCTTACTGACTTCTGATGAAAAATACTTCTTTATTTGATCTGAACCTTTGTATACATTTTAAAGAACTATAAGAAAAGGTGCGCAAAAAGCTTCTTTCATTGTCTGTTGCTTCCTTGCTAATCTCCACTATGTAATTGATCTCCTTTAGTTTCACCCACTCATATTCAGCAGATCTAATGCATCACTAGCAATGTCAACAAAAGAGCTTGTCACTGATGTCAGAAAATGGAGCAGCGCACATGCTCCTAATGGTGTTGAGAATGAGCGAGTTGTGATCCTCAAGATCCTACGTACGAAGATCACCAATAGTCTGCCCTGATTCAACCACGTTGATGTCATGGCCAATAAAGCTGACCGATGCCTCTCCTTCCTTAGGAAGCTAAGGAAATTTAGCATGTCCCTGTTGACTCTTACCAATTTTCAATTGATGCACTATATAAAGCATTCTGTCTGGATGCATAACAGCTTGGTATGGCAACTGGTCTACACATAACCACAGGTAATGGCGGAGAGTGTGGACACAGCTCAGCACATCATGGAAACCAGCCTCCCCTATATGGTCTCTGTCTATACTTCTCGTTGACTAAGTAAATTAGCCAGCATAAACAAAGACCCCTACCCACCTCAGATAATCTTTCTTCTCCTCCCTCTTATCCTGAAAGCCTGTGCCATGTGCCAGAGAACACCACCAGAAGTTGGGATTGAACCCAGGTCACCAGCTCTGTAAGTCAGCAGCTTTGCCAGTTGCACCACAGTGGAAACGTCATCTCTCCAAAGAGATTTCTCCAAACTATCTACTCTTTCAGGCAAACAAAGACACTATTTTGAAAAGCAGAGTCTTATCCTTTATACTCAGGTCAATACTTAGCCAAAAATCAAGATTTGCAATAAAATAATCTGGTCTCATTGTTCTTTGTGGGGACTTTCTATGATGAAATTTCGCTCCCTGGTCCTTCCATTTCAACAGCACACCGTAAATGTAACAAAATAAAACACATCAGTTCTTATTTCTCCCTCTCCCCTTTTCCCTCTCCCTCTCTCCTGTTCATAATTTACAAATTTGAAAGGTGACACCTAAACCATATTATTCCCCTTATCTATCTCAACACCTAATTCATTTTCACGGTGCAATCATCTTAGCAAACCAAAAATTGAAAATGTTCACTTTGTGAAATTGTCTTTGTCCTCTCAATAAGCTTTTGTGATAGCACAATGGCTATAATGGGTGATTTTATATAAGGTGAGGAAGCCAAATTGACTCTATTGTCAAAGTTCAAAGTTCAAACTAAATTTATTATCAAATTACATATATGCTACCACATACTACCTCGAGATTGATTTTCCTGAACGATTTACAGGAAAAAAAGAAATACAATAGAATTCTGCAAAAAAATATGCATTAGCAAAACTAATAGCTACTGATGTGACAGCCAACTAATGTGCAAAAAAAGGCCATTTTCAAATAAAAATAATACTGACAACATGAGCTAAAAAGAGTCCTTGAAAGTGAGTCACGTAGTCAAATCAGTTCAGAAGAGTGGTGAATGAAGTTATCCACACCAGTTCAAGCGCCTGATGGTTGTGGGGTAATAACTGCTCCTGAACCTGGTTGTGTGGAACCTAAGGCTCCTGAGCCCGAAGGCAGCATTAAGAAGAGCTTGTGGCCTGCATGGTGGGAGTCCTTGATAATGAATTGTGCTTTCTCGCAGCAGTGCGCCGTGTAAATTTACTCAGTGCTGGGGAGGACTTCGCCTATGATGATCTGCGCTGGATTCACCATTTGCTGTAGCCTTTTCTGTTCCTGGGCATTGGAGCGTCCATAGCAGACCATGTTGCAAACAGTTAAGATACACCCCACTGTACATCAAGAGAAATTTGTCATTGTTTTTGGTGACATGCCAAATCTACACAAGCTTAGAAAGTGGATGCACTGCTGAGCCTTCCCTCTGGTGGCACCCATGTTCTGGTCCCTGGATTGGTCTCCCCTGATACATGAATACCAAGAATTTTAAAGCTAATGACACAGAAACTTCAGCCACCTTTGTTCTGCTGACATTCCCAACAGTATCCTCCTTCAAACCACCTAAGCAAGCTGCTCTCTCATACCTCTGTAATTCCCTTTACTCCATTGCGATACTGATCCCATTGGCCAAACTGAGGCTATTGCCTTTAACACCTACCCTACTTTCGGCAGTGTGGTCCCATATAGTAGGGAGATTGAAAATCTGGCTGAACAGTGCCACCGCCGCCACCACCACCACCACCACCACCACCACCACCACCACAACAACAACAACAACAACAACAACATCAACATCAACATCAACATCAACATCAACATCAACATCAACATCAACATCAACATCATCATCATCATCATCATCATCATCATCATCATCATCATCTTCTTCTTAATATCAGCAAGACCAAGGAGCTGATTATTGACCAGGACAAGGAATCTGGAGGTCCATGAGCTAGTTCTCATCGGGGAATCAGAGGTGGAGAGCGTCAGCAACTTTAAATACCTTAGAGTTATTTCAAAGGAACTGTCCTGGGTTCAGCATGTAATTGCCATAATGAAGAAAGCACGCCTCTACTTTCTCAGAAGTTTATGAAGGATCATCAGGTCATCTAAATCTTTGACATACTTCTTCTGATGTGTGGTGGAGAATATATTGACCGGTTGCATCGTGGCCTGGAACGGAAACACTGATGCCCTTGAATGGAAACACCTACAAAGAGTAGTGGATGTGTCCCAGTCCAGCGCAGGTAAAAGCACTGAGGACAGTTACAAGGAGCAGTGCCTCAAGAAAGCAGCATCCATGATCAAAAACCTTTACCACCCAGTCCATACTCTTCTCTAACTGTTGCCATTAGGAGCGTTAGATCCCACACCATCAGGTCAGGAACAGTTATTATCCTTCAACCCTTCAAAGGGATAACTGCACTCGCCAATCCCCCCCTCCCCATCATTGAACTGTTCCCATAATCTAGCGACACACTTTCATCTCTTCATCTCATGTTCCGTTGCTTGTTTGCTTATTTATTTATTATTTTTTCTATATTTGTACGGTTTGTTGTCTGTTGCACACTGCTTGTTTGTCCGTCCTTTTGGGTGCAGTCTTTCATTGATTGTCTATTTACTGTGAATGTCCACAAGGAAATTAATTTCATGTTTGTATATGGTGACATTTCTGTACTTTGAAAATAAATTTACTTTGTATTTTGAACTTTGAACTATCACAGCAAATTTCTCAATCGTTCTTCCACAAGAAAACTTTTTTTTATTAACTTCTTGGAATGAAATTTCAGGACTCAATTGTAACTCACAGAGAGCGGTTTTAGACTTAGAATAAAGAAGCTCAAATATCCGAAGAAGTTTGACCCCCTGCTCATCCAGGCTGGGCAAAAGCTCGCAGTTTGACATTGACTATATAATTCAGTGACGTGTGTTAACTTGCAACTTCCTAGCTGCTGGTGTGTAATTTTAGTGGTTTCTTTAGTCAAATTGTCAAAATATCAAAGTATAAATGTCGACAAATTATTCTTGATAATCCTATTGTACAACTGCTTAACACTCTCATTTCAACAGTGGTATGGGTTAGTCAAGCTTTCAAAGAATAACATGACCAATAGTAATTTCTAGACAATAGCATTTAGTCCCCTGATTATCTTATAATAATAAATTTACAGTTGGCTCTCAGCCATGCAGGGACTGAATTAAAGTGTGTTGAATCGTAGCCAGATTTGAAACAGAAGAACTGATGGGAAGAAAACCAAAAAGGCAATCTATTGAAAATTAAACTAAATAATACATTACGCTTAGTGGACAAATGATATATAAAAATAGATAATCTGAATGTAACAGTAAAATGATATCACATTAATAAAGCTAATAAGTTATTAGCAGAGCTAGCCTGCAATTATTAAAGTCTTAAAATATCACATTTTCATAACACTTTCAACATAACTTCAGGGTGGATTGAATTGCTGTACAAGCAATGATGTATTTAGTGAAGTACAATCGCTATTCTAATTTAGATAACGTGATAGAAAAACTTGTGCATTGCAAACATCCACAAGCAAAAATATGTGAATGATTGGAAAATCTGAGTTATGAATAAACATTGGCTTCAGCACCAACAATACCACTGGACGACAAAGATTTTGCTTCCTGAATACTTTTGGGTGTATCTTAGGGATTTTGGGCATTTGAAACAAATGTTTCACAGGTATCTGATGCCAAGATTAAGGAAGTCATTTTTGCTGGTCCGCTAATCAAACAGGTGATCAATGACAGGCAATTCAGAGAACTTCTGGTGGTACTGGAGAAAATCGCATGGAGAGCATTCAAGGACATTGCTGAAATTTTTCTTGGCACCTACAGAGCACCGAATTATGTGCAGTTAGTTGACAACATACTTCAACCATACAAAACCACGCAGTGCAACCATTTCACTAAAGATTCATTTCCTGATTTCCATTAGACTTCTTCCCTGCAAATCTTCGCACTGTCAGTGACAAGCATGGTGAAAGATTTCACCAGGACATTGCATTTGTGGAGAAATGGTATCAGGGCAACTGGAATCCATTAATGCTGGCGGATTATCGTTGGACACTTAAGCAAGAACGAACATCATCAACAAAACATTTTTAGTTTAGTTGAAAAAAAATAAAATAAAATTAGAAAAACAGAGGGCTATGGGTAACCTTAGGTAATTTCTAAGTAAGTACATGTTCGGCACAGCATTGTGGGCCGAAGGGCCTGTATTGTGCTGTAGGTTTTCTATGTTTCTATGAACCATCATAGATGCAAAGCATTAGCACCATTATGCAATTAAATGCATTATATTAAATCAAAGTTAATCTCTTGTTTCTCCAAATTACAATGTGATACAGGTAGTCTTAAATTATATTTCTGTTCAGCTTCAAGTAGTCTCTCATAGGCATAAAAAAATCTGAGGAAGCAATACCTCAAAAAAAAATTGATGTCCGGTGTAATTCCTCTTGTACCTTTTCAAATTGATGCCATAGGAGCTTCATGGTGAAAGACTCCCTTGTGCCCCTGACTCCAAAATCCATGTCAGGGATACATAATCTGCTGTTACTTCTGCAATATTCCTTTTAGAGTAATGCAGGGGAACTTGGACCATGTTGCAGAGGTATGCCTGTTGTTGGACTCTCCATTGAAATAGAAAAACAGAAAAAACCTACAGCATAATACAGGCCCTTCGGCCCACAAAGCTGTGCTGAACATGCCCCTACCTTAGAAATTACTAGGCTTACCTATAGCCCTCTATTTTACTAAGCTCCATGTACCTATCTAAAAGTCTCTTAAAAGACCCTATCATATCTGCCTCCAGCACCGTTGCTGGCAGCCCATTCCTTGCACTCACCGCTCTCTGAGTAAAAAACTTACCACTGACATCTCCTCTGTACCTATTCCCCAGCACCTTAAACCTGTGTCCTCTTGTGGCAACCATTTCAGCCCTGGGAAAGATAGATAGATAGATAGATAGATAGATAGATAGATAGATACTTTATTCATCCCCATGGGGAAATTCAACTTTTTTTTCCAATGTCCCATACACTTATTGTAGCAAAACTAATTACATACAATACTTAACTCAGTAAAAATATGATATGCATCTAAAATCACCCTCTCAAAAAGCATTAATAATAGCTTTTAAAAAGTTCTTAAGTAGTTTACTTAAATACATTGAGTCCTAACCCCGGCACTTTAACATATCTTACTCCTGGCAGTTGAATTGTAAAGCCGAATGGCATTGGGGAGTATTGATCTCTTTATCCTGTCTGAGGAGCATTGCATCGATAGCAACCTGTCGCTGAAACTGCTTCTCTGTCTCTGGATGGTGCTATGTAGAGGATGTTCAGGGTTTTCCATAATTGACCGTAGCCTACTCAGCGCCCTTCGCTCTGCTACCGATGTTATACTCTCCAGTACTTTGCCCACTACAGAGCCCGCCTTCCTTACCAGCTTATTAAGACGTGAGGCGTCCCTCTTCTTAATGCTGCCTCCCCAACACGCCACCACAAAGAAGCCTCTGACTATCCATACGATCAGTGCCTCTCATCATGTGGAAATGTGGGTTTTACCAGCACAGTTCTGCACCACAATACAAACCAGGTACCAACATTCTTCCCTCAGGACCTCACCTCCCCCATCATTCCCAGGACCTCTTGCCTGCAATCATGTGTGTCTCCGGTCCCCACTTGCCATTCTCTGAGATGGCTTAACCTCTTAAACACACCTTTCCATTGAATCTGCTGTTCTTCATCCCCTTTTCACCTGTCACCCTCCACTATTTATAATGTTTGCAACTTCACTCCCATTTGCCAACACCATGAATTCCACCAGTCCAACTTCCCTATTTTCTCCTCTAACACCACCCTTCCTCTCCACTTCTGATTTCAGGCTCAGGGAGTACCAGGCAGCAAATTTCCCATTCCAAATGCATGCACACAAAGTCATCCAAGTGAAGGAATTGGAATTGGTCTATTACTGTCACACGTACTGAGATGCAGTGAAAATATTGTCTTGCATACTGTTCATTCAGATCAGATCATTACACAGTACATTGGGCTATAAAAAGGTAAACCAGTAACAACGCCAAATAAAGTGTAACAGCTACAGAGAGTGTGCAGATAAACGATAAAGTGCAAGTTCATAGCAAGGTAGACTGCGAGGTTGAGAGTCCAGCTTATCATATTGAGGAACTATTTAACTGTCTTATAACAACAGGGTAGAAGCTGTCCTAGAATTTGGTGGTACATGCTATTTAGCTTTTGTATCTTCTGCCCAATGGAAGGGGAAGGAAGAGTGAGAATCCAGGATGAGTGGGGATTCTGCTGGCTCCATTACCAAGGCATCAAGAAGTATAGACAGAGTCCATGAAGTGGAGGCTGGTTTCTTTGAGATGCTGAGCTGTGTCCACAACTCACTTCAGTTTTTTTTGTGGTCACACGTAGACCAGTTGTCATACCAAGCTGTGATGCATCCAGACAGGGTGCTTTCTATGGTGCATTGATAAAGATTGATAAGGGTTGATGGTGACATGCTAAAGTTCTTTAGCCTCCTTTGGACATAGAGGCATTCTTGGTTGTGGCTTCTATGTGATTGGACCAGGACAGGCTATTGGTAATGTTCACTCCAAGAAACTTGAAGTTCTCGACCCTCCCAACCTCACCCCATTGAAAGACAGGAGCAAGTTCACTGCTCTTCTTCCTGAGGTCGATGACCAGCTTTTTTTGTTTGTTGGTGGACTTGCAAAAGACCAACAACCTAAATGACAGGCAGCACCCTGCTGCCTTTCCTAATTGCCTCCAAGACAAAATGTAGTTTATATGGTGTCATTCCGGGAGCATCACAAACAGAGTGACAGGAGCAGTTCAGGTTGAAGGCCCTGATTGGGATGACAAGGGGTGGCGATATGTGAGGTGCCGGTATAACTTGTAATCATTGAATAGTTATACCAATAATTATGTCAAGTGTTATACCCATTAGCAAGGAGAATAATAGCTGAAGAGAAAAATAAGACATGATAAGTAATAGATTTTTGAAACTAATTAGAAGAGAAACAGAAAAAATTGCCACTGAGTTCTTCAACCTTGAAATTACAGTCTGTGATATTAAAATAGCAAACAGGCAATCCATGTGGAATTAACTTAAGATTGTTTTGATGGAAACAATGACCTTTTGAAATTTTTGTGTGTGCTGTAGATGAGTAGGAAATGGCCCAAGATGTGGCAGCCAGTTTTGTATTCCGCCTGATTTTCTAAATCATTGAAATTGAGTAAGATGTAAAAAGTTTACAGATTTGAATGGGCCCAACTCTTACCTGGCCATAATGGCTTTACATGTTCTATACAGTAGTGAGATGTCTACACTGTCTGCCGTTCTATGCAGAAGGACGGCACTTACTTGGTAGAAGGTTAACTTTGTGGAATAGATCAGCTCCAACCTCGGCACCAGGCTCAGGAACAGTGACAGAGGTTTCACAAATATGTTCTTTTGATGGGGTGAGGGGAGAATGGGGAGATGGAGTACAAGTTTCCATCATGAAACAATGACGTTTGTGATATTGATTGGCGTCAATTTGTCAGTTACCAACAGTGAGCAACACCTGTTAGTCTTGTTCTAACTTTTAGTATAGATTCATTTCTCCTGTGTAGGGGCACGTGGTGGAGAAATGCTACATATCTCACTTTGAGCAGGTTTGTTTAATAAAAGACTACTTTATAGTTTAAATGGTTAGTGACTCTCCTGACTTCTTCATTATTGAATAAGAGATAAAAAAAATTAGTGAAACGGGTGTTAGAACTGCTGTTTGATGAAATGAAGACATTTGGATGCCCTACCTGAATGTGAATACTAAATATCAGCATGATCCTTCCCACTAAAGATAACACAGGACACAGACACAGGCCCTTCGGTCCATTATGCCTGTTCTGATTCTGATGCCAGTCTGCTAATGCCATCTGCCTGCTCATGGTCTATACTCAGTGACCGCTTTATTATGTACACCTGTACACCTGCTCATTAATTCAAATAGCTAATCACCCGATCATGTGACAGCAACTCAATGCATAAAATCATGATGACATGGTCAAGAGGTTCAGTTGTTATTCAGGCCAGACATCAGAATAGACTTTGACCGTAGAATGACTGTTGGTGCCAGATGGGGTGGTTTGAGTATCTCAGAAACTGTTGATTTCCTGGGATTTTCAAGCACGACAGTCTCTGAAGTTTACAGAGAATAGTGAGACAAAGGAGAAAAGAAAACTTTCAGTGAGCAGTGGTTCTGTGGGCAGAAACACCTTATTAATGAGAGAGGTCAGTGGAGAATGGCCAGATAGGTTCAAGCTGACAGGAAGGAAACAGCAACTTAAATAACCATGCTGTCATGGTTATTTGAGTTACGATGGTGAGCAGCAGAGCATCTCTGAATGCACAAGACATCGAACCTTGAGGTAGATCAGCTAGAGTAGCAATTGATCAATTACATACTCTCAGTGCCCACTTTAGTACAGACGGGAGGCACCTAATAAAGTGGCCACTGAGGATATTTAAGTAACGAAGAAATGAACAACGTTTAAAACTGCTAAATGTCAGTATATCAATAAATCTGAAGCCTTCATGTTTCTTTTTCTTTCTTTTAATTATGCTTTTTATTATTTTTCAAGTAATTGGAACAAGCAATCAAGACCTTGATAATGCATTGAATCGAATACAGTGCTCCAGATGAGAGTTGCCATGGAAGTAGAGTGCTACCATTTTCAATTATGCACATTTTAGGAATCACTCAGCCTTCTGAGTACCTTACAGTCTTTCAGAATAGGTTAGATGTTTATTTAGTACCTATTCCTGTGAAGTTTTTAAAATATATATTGCTGGTGTTACGTGCAATTATGTGAAATGGCTGATAGTGAACTCGTAGGTTGCTTCAGAACTGCGGGAGTGAAGTGGGCTTTTGATTCGCTATAAGGCATTTTACATGGTCACATAGAGCAAATTTATTCTGTCTACTCATAACATGCAAGCAGTAATTTTAGGCAGGAGACCTTTATATCCCATTAGCTGGAAGCAACAGGGAATATTTTAATATAACATAGGTCTATCCAATCTTAAAATAATATTAATGGGACAGCTTTAATCTAATGCACCAGATGGGCATGGGCCAGGTTTGGGTCAGATGCTCATTAATAGCCTGCCTATTATTTGTTCTCCAATGAAATCAGAGGAGAGTTAAATCAGACAGCGTGCACAATACACATCCAATCCAAGTCAGTTCAAGATTTGCTTTCATGTAGTAATTCCTTTTGAGTCTGCATTCATTTAAAATTACATAAGGAGAAATATTTGCACTTTTGCAGTGCTCTTTGTTAGTCCAGGTCTTTACAAGCAATGATAAATAGACATTGTTGCTGATGAAGTCTTCATCCTGAGGGCTTGATGATTCGCTTTCATTTGGGTTCTCTGAATTCTAATAAGTCTTACAGGGAACGTGATCTCGGATTTTTCCAAGGTCAGATTTGAAGTCTTCCTTGACTATGTCTAGAGCTTGCAGGGCTGTGGTTTAAGCACAGACTACCGTGTCTGACTCTGACTAGATTCACAGCTTATCATCATGATCATCCCAGTTAAAAAGGTCAGCTTTATTTGTCACATGTACAGTATATTGAAACATGCAGCGAAATGTGTTGTTTTGTATCAACAACCAATTCAATCTGTGGATTGCGCTGGGGGCAGTCTGCAAGTGTTGACTGTTTCTGACGCCAACGTAGCATGCCCACAATCCACTAACCATATGTCTATGGAATGTGAGAGGAAATCAGGGCAACCAGAGGAAACCAACACAGTCACAGGAAGAAAATACACACTCCTTACAGACAGTGGTGGGAATTGAACCCCAGTTGGAGATTGCTGGCACAGTAAAGCATTGTGCTAACCACCACCCTCACAGCTCTCTTACCCTATTAGTGATATTCTCCCTGCCTTACCCTAAATGGATGTTCAATCCAAAACATCAACTCTCTTTCTCTTCCCGCAGATGTCGTCTGATCTGCTGAGTGTTTACAGAATTCTCTTTTCTTTCCGGATTGTCGTCCATGGTCAACATTGTGATTTTCAATCCTGCTTTTATGTTCATGTGAGCAGAAAAGACCATGAGGTATGAATAAAGCAAAAATATCAGACTAGTTTATTGCATGAAAAAGACGTTTCTCCTCCAGGCTGCCAATCCAGCTCTAAGTCATAATTCTTCAAAAGATTTGGCTTCTCCTATCAATGCTGCAGAAGGCTATACTTCATTAGGGGTTTGTGAAGACTTGTTATGTCACCAAAGAGTTCAGAAGATTTTTATAGAGGCACCATGGAGAACATCACGACCTGGGATAAAGACTCAAATGCATGGGATCAGAAAAAGCTTCAGGTGGTTGGAAACTCATCCAGCTCCATCATGGGCACTAGCTTCTCCACTGTCGAGGAGATTTTCAAAAGGCGGTGCCTGAAGCAGGTGGCATCCATCGTTAAGGACCCTCATCATCTGGGTCATGCCCTCTTTTCATTACTGCCATCAGGGAGGAGGTACAAGAGGCTGAAGACACACCCTCAATGTTTTAGGAACAGCTTCTTCCACTCCACCATCAGATTTCAGAACAGTTCATGAATCCATGAAGACTACCTCACTATTTTATACTTTTTTGCACTACTTATATATTTAAAAACATTATTATGTTATTTATATCAATTGTTAGGCATTGCACTGTACTATAGCCACAAAACAAATAATTTCTTGACATATGTCATTGATAGGACAGTGGTGTTCAGGTCTGCTCATGAGGGTCCTGATTCCGAACTTCAATTTGAGAGTGGAAGGGGCACGTGTGTGATTCTTTTAATGTGGGTCAGTCATATCATTTACTTCAGGGACTTGATCGATAACAAAAGGAGATCGAGCCGTCTGGAGATTTGGTCTGCTGTAACATACGAGGAGGTCTGTAACAGATCAAACCACAGCAAGCTCCAGTCTCAAGCGAGTTTCTACGCTCTTTCTCTCTGTAATGCTGCATCTCTGTTCCACCATACTTTCTATGGAGTAGAGCTAATCCCAGAACTAATGGGAAAATGTTCAATCTCTGTTGCATTCACTGAGGAAATATGATCTTTGGCTTAGAGGTCCACTGCATCCATTGTGCCAAGGTTAACATAGAGGGAGCCAGTTTTCTGGACTAAATGATTTTGTAAAGTCCATCTATTCTCCGTGATTAAATTGTTGCTTAGTAAAGTAAAATGAGGTCAAATTTTTCTCTTAGTCACATATGTTAAACAAGTGTTAGAGTAGAAGCTATTTTATACCACTGGTGCAACTTCTTATTGTTAATTCTCTGAAGACGATGTAACTAAACATCGGGAAGATGGACATGCACCTACAGAGTAGTTTGATTGGTTTTTCTGTCAGCCTTGATGATGTTTAATTATCTATTTCAGAACTTTGAAATGAGTTCCTTGATCAGATTGGAACTTTCAGTCAATCAAACAAGTAAAAATACTATCCAAAACTTTTGTCATTTTTAGACCGTATGACCACAAGACATAGGACAAGAATTTAGGCCATTCATCCTATTGAGTCTGCTCCATCATTCTGTCACGGTTGATTTATTATCCCTCTCAACCTCATGCTCCTGCCTTCTCCCTGTAACCTTTGACACCCTGACCAATCAAGAACCTGTCAACCTCTGCTTTAAACATATCCAATGACTTAGCCTCCACAGACATCTGTGGCAACAAATCCACAGATTCACCATCCTCTAGCTAAAGAAATTCCTTTCCATCTCTGATCGAAAGGGATATCCCTCTATTCTGAGGCTGTGTCCTCTGGTCCTAGACTCCCCTCTGTAGGAAACATCCTCTCAATGTCCACTCTATCTAGGCCTTTCAATATTTGATAGGTTTCAATGATATCTTCCCCCCCCCCCCCCAATTCTTCTAAACTCCAGTAAGTACTGGCCCAGAGCCATCAAATGCTTCTCATTCATTAACCCTTTCTTTCTCGGAATTATTCTTGTGAACTTCCTCTGAACCCTCTCCAATGCCAGCACATCCTTTCTTAGATAAATGGCCCCAAAACCACTCACAAAACTCCAAGTGCAGTCTGACCAATGCCTTAAAAAGCCTCAGCATTACATCTTTGCTTTCTATATTATAGTCTGAAATTAAGGCTAATATTGCATTTGCCTTCCTCACCACAGACTCAGCCTGCAAGTTAACCTTTAGGAAATCCTGCACGAGGTCTCGCAAATTGTCACTAATTGTCTGGGAAATGAAGTTAATTATCAGCTAATTATTGACGCCTGTCCTAAATCAGAAGTAGATCACACATTGATTGACATGAAAATTAACAATCTGATATGAAATAAAGACCAAATGAAATAGATTCTGATTATTACTAGTTTGTGAAAGGTGTGGTGGAACTAATCTTCTGTACTGCAAACAGTGATGGTTTCCCTGCACACAATAGGCAATATGTCAACAACAACCCACAAATGTTGTTGGAACTGGATACCACAATGTGATGGGTATTTGCAACTTGCTGATGTCATAACTACATTCTAAGTGAAAGAACAAGAGGAAGAAGATGTATAGGAGATTTGCATCCGGGTGAAGAGCTGTGGAATGGGGAAATAGCGTTTTCCGGAGATGAGCTGAGTGAAGATGAGGATGGGGTTTCTATGTGAGTTGTAACTCTGGACAAGATGTGTCTGTGTGCAAGTAACGTGGAGACTAAACTTGTTCGATCTGGACGAGGCAGCTGTGTTTGTCTTGATTAGACTCTACAAGGGTGGGACGGTAGTGCAGCTGGCAGAGCCACTGCCTCACACTATTGGACATCTGGGTTCAGGCCTGATCTCAGGCCCTGTCGATGGTTAGTTTGGCACATTCTCCCTTTGAATGCAAGTGTTTCTTCTGGATGCTCTTGATTCCTCCCACATCCCAACGATCTCAAGTTGCAGGTTAGAAATGGAATCAGGGGCAGAGTAGATGAGATTGTTAAGAGAAGAAAAATAGGATTACTGTAGGATGAGTGAATGGTTAGTTAGCAGAAACTTGGAAGGCTGCAGAGTCCTTTTTTTGCCCTGTGTGTCTCTATGACTATAGCATTTTCTAGGTGATACCTACATGTTTTTCTTCATTATTTCCACCTTTATTTCTTCCATGTTACTTCTATTACAGAAAGTATTTCTGTCAGGCATTGTATTAAAGCCTGAATGCATATCCATGTCCGAAGAGTGACTTTTTAATCAGTATTATGACTATTTGACGCAATTGTAGAAAATGTATTTCACTGTTGATTATACATTGTCCTTATGATATAAGAGCCACCTTGCTGACTGCACAAAAGGAAGTTACAACATTACTTTGACCCCCTTCCACATAAATAGCTTTTGGATAGAATGTGGTCAGATAAAGAAGGAAATGATCACCAAATTCTGTTTAGTAATATATTTTTCAGACAATTTGTCATGTCTTTCTTCAGGACATTTAGGTTATTCAATGTTAAATTAAGTTATTGTTAAGACTTACTGTCGGAGATTATTTTTGAAAACTGGTTGCTGAACTACCAAAATAAAAATTCAAACTTCAATGTTTTTCTGACCTTGTCTTACTACTATACAAATCATTCTTTTTGATTTAAACTTCCTTTAAATATAGATTGTGTTTGCTGAGTTTATCATGGTTTTTTTGACCTGTTTTGCAAATAAGCTTCCTTCCCTCCTGTACAGCAAATTATACTGACTCAGTTGATAACCAGACTGTTGAATAGTTTATTACTGTGTAATGGTTGTAAACCACTGATTTTTTTTAAAAAAAATGTGCTTTAGGCTCTGGGTTCCCTGGCGTCATGTAGTTACCGGTATTTTGTTTTGCTTCCCAAACACATTTTGCATATTGTTAGGAGCTGAGCTGTTGTGATTACATGAACAAAAATTGACCAAATAGCCAGATCCTTACACAGAAAAGCAAGAACTTTGTCATATCTGAGTGAGTGTGAAAGGCTTCTTCAAAATAAAGATGACAAGAAAATTAGAAAGCTTTGCTCCCTATGGAGTTAGTATCTGTGGAACGAAGTCACAGTTGCCATTTCAGGCTGACTATCAGCTCTGAGCTATTTACTTCAAAACAGTTTTTCATCTTTCTAATATAGATTTTTCTTCCAATGCACTTTTAATTGTCTTTCAATTACAACTAGGCATTCCTACTTTGAAGAGATTTTGCTGAAATTTGTCTAATTACCCTCTCTTTAATTTCTTGTTACCAATTTGCCAACTGTATAATCATACGTCCCTTTTAAATTAATGTTTATAATTTATTCATTCAACTAGATCTCTACCTGAACTTCCCTAGACAACACAGCCTAAGGTTTCTGGATCTCCCCTGTAAAATAGTCTATATTGTCAATGCGTATGTAAGTGGCAGTCTAGTGACAGTGGTTTGGCTTCCGTTCTACCCTTGCACCATTCCCAAGGACAGTGCAAAGGAAGGAGATGTAATAGGCAGCAGGTCGACATCTGTTGCTTGACCTCCCCCTCCCTCCCCAACAGCAACATTTCAGAAGTAATAATTTTCCTGATATTTTCCCATTTTGTTGGATATCCTGATGGGTTTATTGTATTTTTTTTCATGGCTCTAAGTTCCACAATGAAATGCTCAGAACTGCACATACAATGCTTCATCTTTTTGGTTAGCCCATCACCCTGATGGTCATTTGAAGAATGGGCTCCATTTTAAAATGATTCAGGATTATATCTCCATTAGTAATAAAAATTACGATAAACATTGATTTCAAATATTGCAAAATTTAATAAGCAATGCTTAGGAAGTTAGTGTTTACGATATTCCTGTTTTAAAGTCTTAGATTTTTGGGACGCATCGAGCTCTAGACCCAAATATAACCATTAGATTTTAAGTTAAGAACATAGAACAATGCAGCACAGGAGCAGGTCTTTCAGCAAACCATGTTTGCATTGACCATGATGTAAATCTAAACTAATCCTAATGGTCTGGACATTGTCCATCACCTTTTATTCTCTGACTGATTATATGTCTGTCTAAATGCCAATTAAACATTTATGCCATATTTATTTTCACCACCTACTGTGGTAGCGCATTCCAAGCACCATCCACTCCTGGTGTGAAAAAAAACCTGCCTTATAAGTCTCCTATAAGCTTTAATTTCTCTCTGTAAGCCCATTTCCTATAATATTTGTCATTTCCATCCTGGGGAAAAATACCGTCTACCTTTCAGAATTTTATATACTGTACAGGTTACCCCTCAACCTCTGACGCACCAGAGAAAGCAACGTAAGTGTGTTTAACCTCCCCTTATAACTAATGCTCTTCAAGTAATATCTTGGTGAGCTTTTATGCACCCTCTTCAAAGCCTTCACATCCTCCTTATAATGCGGTGACCAAAACTGCAGACAATGCTCCAGATGTGGCTGGACCAAGGTTCTTGATTAGTAAGAGTGTCAAAGTTTATGGGGAAAAGGTAGGAGAATGGGGTGAGGGAGACAATAAATCAGCCATGGCAGAGCAGACTTGATGGGCCAAATAGCCTAATTCTGATCCTATGTCTTATGGTCTTATGAGTTAAACAGTGCTGCAAACGGTCTTCCCAACTTTTACACTCAATGCTCTGAGAATGAAGGCAAGCAGACCATATGCCTTCTTTACCACCCTATCTACTTGTGTTGCCACTTTCAGAGATCTGTAGACTTACACCACAAGATCCTCTGTGCATTAATGTTCCTATGGGTCTTGCATTTACTGTCTCCTTTTGTCTTGTATTTGAACTCCTGACACTTGACTAAACTCAACCTGAAATTGCTCTGCTGTCCCATTCATATTAAAAAAACTTTGCAGGTTTGGAATACATTTCATTTTGTTTTTAACTGGGTTTTTAAATCGGTTCTGATGTTTCTACATTTTAGGACCTCAGAGGGTTTTTGTAATTCTCCTACAATTCACTCTAGAGGCGGAAGAAAGAAAGGATGTGTCAATCCCCTGGCCTGGTGCCAAGACACGTTATATTCCTATTCCTTGATTATCTCCCCTCCTTTTTAAGTTCTATAGAGAGCTGCTGGATGCACCCCATTGGTCAATAAGCAGGTTGTCTGACAGAGCTCATCCACTGACAGCAGCCAATCAATTCTATTGAAAGAATCCATTGTGGCTTGACTCCCAGTGATGTCATAACTGTGCAGAAGTGGGAATTTGGGCAATGTCTTCCCATTACCTGTTCACACAAAACTCACTCTTAATATTTGAATTTGACTACTAAATAAAATACACATCTCTGAAAAAGGATCTAATGCTTTTCCTGGTGTATATACGCACTTCTCAGGCTTCTAGCCGGTACAGGAATTGAGTTTATCCGAAGGTTCAATGCCATTTTCATCAGGGATGATACCTGGGCATGTCTAGTCTGGTGGTATTTATACCCCCATCATCTGTCCCTCCTGATTGGTTAGCCCTCATCCAATCGGGTTTCTGCTGTGGCACCTTGTTTACAATCGAATTCCAGTTCTTACTTAGAATGAGACCTTCGTCTTTGTTAAAATTGTTTTCCGCGAGTTTTATTTCAATGGCTTCCTTCACTAGGCGGTCCAAAAAGCCATCGGTGTGGCACAGTAGTGTTGTGCCATCGAAGCCAATCCCATGGCCATTGCAAATGCAATGTTCTACCAGCACTGATTTTTTCCAGGTAACTCAAACAGATACACCTCCTATGCTCCTTGATGCGGGTTTCCACTGTGCAGTCTGCATGGTCGATACATACTCTTACGTTTCAGCTAATTCGCCGACAAGGGAGTCGGAACATCTGTCAGAAGAGGAAAATTTAGATGTAACATTAATTGCTAACCAGCCTTAGAATAGTTTAAAAATTATTCCATGGCATCAAAGAACATGCATATTTTTAATTTATTTATTTCATTTTCTTCAATGAATACTCCACAACCTGTAGACTCACATTCAAGAACTCATGTCATGAGAACTCATGTTGTCAGTATTATTTACATTTTTCAATATTATTTGCATAATTTGTCTTCCTCGGCACATTGGCTGTTTGCCAGTCTTTGTGTGTAGTTTCTCATTGATTCCATTGTAGTTCTCTGTTCTATTGTGAATGCCTGTAAGCACGAATCTCACAGTAGTATATGGTGACATATGCATACTGTACTTTGAATTTTGAACAGGTACCTGCTAAATAAAGTGCAATATTTATCCCCATCCAGACCTATCAAACAACTTCAGAATCAGAATCAGGTTTAATATCACTGGCAGATGTCGTGAAATTTGTTAATGAGCACAAACACAGGAGAGTCTGCGCATGCTAGAAATCCGTAGTTACACACACAAAATGCTGGAGGACCTCGGGCAGCATGTTTGAAGAGTTATAAAGAGTCGATGTTTCAGGCTGAAAAATGAAGGGGAAATAAGGCAGAATATTGTGATTGTAGGAGGGGAAGGAGTACAAGCTAGAAGGTCCACTCTCTGTTTTGACAAGTTTTCATTTGATATTCATTTCAACAGTGTGTAGTTTACATAACTTTGTAATTCCACAGACCATGATCTCTATTCATGCCTTAATTTACTCTTTTTCTTCTTCGTCAGCTCTTCATTAATATAAACAGTAGGTGGCTTTACCAGGCCTGGTAACTCAGTGGGGTGTCATCACTCGCAAAGTTTTCTGGTTCTCTTCTTGGTTAAACTAGAAGTTCAGTGAGCAAACATTTAAAAATGTTTAATGTTCTAAGGTTAGTTGAATAACCCATACTAAAATTATAATTGCAGCACCTCAGAGCTCAGTAAAAACGAGAGGTTGCGGAGCTGCATGCAAATTCAGAATACAGTAAAAGGGTTACTCGTAGCTTGGAATCTCCAGCTGTCTTCCAGTGGCATTCACTAAGTGTAAACCAGCATGGGAAGGCTTTACTTAATTACATACTTTAATACGCTTAGCAAATGATGAATAGTACTGTCTTACTCCACAGTTAAACAGTCTAATAAAAGGTATTCTGGGGAAATGCAATCTAAAAATTCTGTTCTCCAATTATTTACAGGGAGCTCTAATAGAAGGGTGTCAGCGTGAGGCAAGTAACCTCAAAAGAGTTTTCCAAACTGCAGGGTAGCGGATACCGCTGGTGGTCATAGATGGTTTCAATTATGTATAATACGTTCACGTAATTTTAGGCTCTGAAAATTGGTCTGCTGGAGTATCTTTCAGTGCCTTTCAATCATTCTAAATGGGAAACTTCTGTCTGTGGTATCTTGTGCAAAGCAAATCAACTCAGTTTAGCGATTCTGATGCTATGGAGTGGTCTTTGTCAAATGGCAGATACTGCGTGAAGCAACACACACAAAATGCTGGTGGAACACAGCAAGCCAGGCAGCATCTATAAGGAGATGCACTGTCGATGTTTCGGGCTGAGACCCTTCGTCAGGACTAACTGATAGGAAAGATAGTAAGAGATTTGAAAATAGGAGGGGGAGGGGAAAATGCGAAATGATAGGAGAAGACCGGAGGGGGTGGGATGAAGCTGAGAGCCGGAAAGGTGATTGGCAAAAGGGATATAGAGCTGGGGAAGGGAAAGGATCATGGGGTGGGAGGCCTAGGGAGAAAGCAAGGGGGAGGGGAGCACCAGAGGGAGATGGAGAACAGGCAGAGTGATGGGCAGAAAGAGAGAAGAAAAAAGAGGAGGAGGGGGAAAAACTATATATCAGGGATGGGGTAAGAAGGGGAGGAGGGGTATTAACGGAAGTTAGAGAAGTCAATGTTCATGCCATCAGGTTGGAGGCTACCCAGCTGGTACATAAGGTGTTGTTCCTCCAACCTGAGTGTGGCTTCATTTTGACAGTAGAGGAGGCCATGGATAGACATATCAGAAGCACATGCTTCTGGAAAAATATGCAGTCTAGGATAGCGTTGGAATTTTAGGTGGTTATCTTCAATGATTGTCTTGTTCTATTTTGTCCTTTTGTTCATCCTTGCTTTCTTAATAACTCATGGGAGTGAAAATTTTCCTATGGCCAAAATTGAAAGAACGACAGATAATTTTCCTCATAATTAGCTGCTTGCTGGTAAAGTCACAGTAACTTGTCTTTCAAAGCATGGAATTTTCTTCAGTGTTAGTAAGTCAGCATTATCAAATTAACTGCTTTGCATTGTATTCACAACCAAGGTTCAGTACAGCTGCAAGTATGCTGACGCATTGCTTGTGCAAAATGGGTGAGGACTTGCCTTGTTTATTTAATTATAATCAAACTTGCAAGTTCAGGCACAAATAAGCATTCATAGGGTAAATGAGTGAATATCCTGCTGAGGAGTGTCCTCCTGCTCCCCCAACACATTCATTTGATTTCAATCATTAAATCTGCCCTCTTCTGTTTCCTGCTTTTCTTTCAAGAGGATTCTTGAGGATAACAAGCTCCTAACCAAAGACATCAAAAATGGATAGAACTTTAATGCATTTTGACATTTTAAATTAATGAGTCATTTTCATATTTCTGTTTCCAGTTCAATTGATTATGGTGCAATGTAGTTTAGATTAAAAAAACAGATTTTCCACAATTTATTTCTGGAGGTTGTCCTTGCTACCAATACTTCTTAACATGCACAGGGTTCAAATGCTGAGATAATGCAGCTCATAATATATCTCATTTATAATGAATGCTAATTCATAAATCTGCCGAGTTCCTCCAGCATTTTGTGTGTATTTCTCTGAATGGAAATTCATTTGTCTTTCCCCTTTACCCATGATATGCAAACCTGTACACGTGTATGTGCATACTTATGAATCTGTATGTAGTGGATCTGTATACTGGGTACTATTATGTGGGGTGGGTGGCATAAAAGATTGGCACACGTTTCTTTGATGACTGTGAATT
This sequence comes from Hemitrygon akajei, assembly GCF_048418815.1. Lineage (NCBI taxonomy): Eukaryota > Metazoa > Chordata > Chondrichthyes > Myliobatiformes > Dasyatidae > Hemitrygon > Hemitrygon akajei. Next base: position 20,176,778 of record NC_133125.1, on the reverse strand, counting down.
GTTCTTCTTTCTCTAGCCCTTCACCCCTACTGAGGCATAATCTACCGATAGCAACTCGCCAGAGTCCCCTGTTCAGGGCCAGTCTTTCAAGTTAACCCCAGTTGTAATTCATCTTCAGAGATCCTTCCTCTCCCAGGGATGAGGCTGTCATTTCTGTAACCCTCCCCCTTTCCCAGCTGGGCATGGGATGTTCCATGGCAGAGTTATAACTGTGGTGTGCCTTTGGTTAAGCCAGATTAACAAAATGGCAAAAACGAGATCTTTCATATCTGTACCTATGAAAGAGAAAACTAGACAAGCAACAAGTTCAGCAGCAAGCATGAGGAAAATATTAAAAAGATCGATGAACCAGTTGCAACTGGAAAATCCAATTGTAACGAGCAGTTAAACTGTCCCCATTTGCCCTGGTGCGAGACACAAAATTAGTGCCATTACAATTGCAGCATTTAGCTAGAATCAGACTTGCTGCCCCATAATGACTCCAATTGCATAAGTTTCACAATGGACATCAAGCATTCCTTGGGCTCACCTCAATCTTCTGGAATGACTTCTGCATGAAGATTCTTCATCCATTTCCAGTTCTGATGAAGGATCTTCAAACTGAAACATTAACTGTGTTCCTTTTTCCAGAGGTACCATTTGCCCTGAGGAGTGTCTCCAGCATTTTATGTTTTTCAGCACCACCAGTGCCTTGATTTACGTTTACTGATTAAACCCCAGTGTACATCTCTTAACAAGGACGAGTTCATTGCCTGCAGTCATGACTGAACATAGAAGGGGTGATTTGATCGGCTTTGGAATCAGGAGAGGAATAAGGAAGATACGAAGCCCAAAATGTCCTCCAGTTCCACTTGGAGCAGAGTGGGTCGAGGTGTTGGTTGTGTGTGTGGGGGTGGGGGGGTTGGGGTAGTATATGCTGGTAGAAGGAAAAAGCTGTATTCAAGGTCAACAACAATGTGAAGCATCTAGGACATGCACTCAGTCAGAAAAAAATGTAATGAGCCAGATGTGTAGTAGAAATATGGAAATGGGAAAACAACCAGGGGAATAATATTGAAGTTTTCTCACCTGCCCTGTTACTTAATATGATGACAGTCAATCCTTTATCATGAAAGTGTTCTTCTACTCTCTCTTTCCTTGCCCCTCTGTACCATTCAAGAAAAAATTTTCAGTCATGAAATCATAAAGATCTTCTTAAATAAATTCAACATTTGGGCCTCTAGCATCAATAGTGGTAGAAAATTGCACCAATTTGCTGTCGTCAAAGTGTAGAAAGTTCTCCTTGTTTCATTTATGTCTTACCTCTTACCCTCAGACTGTGATCCTTGATTCTATACCCAGGCCAGGAAAACCAATCTTGATCCATCCAACCTGTTGAAGTGTGTCAGAATTTTTGTATATTTCAGTGAGATCTTTTGTTATTTTCTTGAACTCCTGACAATAGAGGCAGGCCAACACTCCTTGTTATCACAGGAAAATATCTGGTGAAAACATTGGGCTCCTACAGCAAATGCATCCTTTCTGAGGTAAAGAGACCAAAACTGTACATACTGTTTGAGGTATTTACCAAGATCTGTACAAATGTAATGAACCAGACAGACAGACAAACTTCATTGATTCTGAGGGAACCATCCTTGCTCCTGGCCTGAACAGCTCTGGCTGTGAAGGGCAACATAACATTTTCCTTCTTAACTGCTTGCTGCATTGACAAATTTCAGTAACTTCTGTATGAAGACACTCTGATTCTTTAGTATGTCAACATTTCCAAATCTATAAGAATTCAATGAACATACCACCATTCATTTTTATCTCAACGAGGTGATCACCCCATACTCCATTGCATCTGCCATATACTGTACTTAATCAGTCACTCAACTTGTCTATATCACTTTGCACTCTCCTCGCAGTTCACCCAATGTGTATCATTGGCAAACCCAGCAATATCTTATTTTCGTAACTGATATAAGTTATGAATAGGAGTGGCCTAATCACAAGTCTTTGTGTTACCTCACTTGACTCTGATAGCACCAGGGCATGGTGATTCTTTGCTAGTTTCTTTCAGCAGATTTATTTGTTATATGTATTATAATGAATGTTTGTGAGAAAGAAAGATGTAAGAAAGAAAATGAATTCAATTATTCCACTCTTTTAAGTCTGAATTCTAAGGCATTCTGTTTTGCTTTTAACTACCTCAGTGACCTAATGTATGGAATGATTGGTCCGGATGGCAAGGAAACAAAGACTTGGTCCATGTGACAATAATGAACCAACTGGACCTATTTACTTATTGAGATACATTGTGGAATAAGCCCTTCTGGCTCTTCGATCCACACCGCCCAGCAACCCCTGATTTAACCCCAGCCTAATCATGCAACGATTTGCAATGACCAACTGACACACCAACCGATACATCTTTGGACTGTGGGAGGAAACCAGAGCACCTGGAGGAAACCCAGGTGGTCACGGGGATGCTGGAAATCTTGGGAAAAACTCTCAAAATGCCTGAGGAACTCAGCAGGTCAGGCAGCATCCATGGACGGAGAGTAAAGAGCCAATGTTTCCATCTGAGACCCTTTGTCAGAATATTAATTACCTTCCAATTCTATAACCTTTAATTTTGTACACTGGGCTCTTGTTTGTGACTTTATCAAAGATCTCCTGAAAATCCAGTAAGCATCATCCATTGCTATATCTTCTGTTCTGCCATTTATAACTTCCAAACCTCCAGCGGCTTGTAAACACAATTTTCCTTTCATAAGCCCATGTTGAACATTGTGCAATCAGGTGAGGGCTCCCTGGGCAGTAATGCATTAACCAGCCTTTGCAGGAACAGAAAATAGAAAACTTTTATTCCATTGTTTTTTATAGACAATGCAATACTGATAAATGTTGGTGAACCAAGGGATTCTGGTGTGTCAGCTTATAAAACAGAAAATAAACTTGCAAGCAAGGAAGGCAATTGGATTGTTAGCTATCTTTGCAAGGGGATGGAATATACATAATGATCTATGGTAGATTCAGAAATACTTATTTTTAATTTATATTTTTAGTCACTTACAGATGTACATCACTGGTAGACAACCCATCCCTGATTGGCTATACCTGGGAATCTAATTCCTTCATACACTGCAGAAATTGTGTGAAGGGACTTTGATCATTCTGTGAAATGGCATTTTCCAAGATTTGGACTTTATAGAAAGCAAAGCAGGTGTATTTCCAAGCTAGGAGACAGAGTGTGACTTGGTGGTAAACTTTCAGATTCTGGTGCACCCATTGATCATGTAGTTCTGGATGTTAGAGTTCATGGGTTTGGGAGGTGCTGTTGAAAGAACCTGAGTGAATTGCTGCAGTGCATCTTAGTGCTAATGCAACTGCAGCCTTGTTGTATTGGTGGTGAAAGGAATGTATTTTTATGGTGCTGGTGGGAGTGCCAGTCTAAAAGACCGTTTGTCCTAGACAGTACTGAGCTACCAGGCTCTTCTTGGAGCTGCACTGGGGTTTCAGGTCATTGTAAGTCATTCCTTGACTGTCATGACGTGCTGTATTGTCAGGGGGTCAAAATATGAGCTACTTACTGGATATTATCTCATCTTTGACTTGCTATTGTAGCCACATTACTGATGATCATTTAAGTGTCTAGACAATTGTCTCCCTGAGAATATGTCTAGTGGAGAATTCAGAAATAGTAAAGCTGTTACGTGTCTAACATTATGACTTTCCTTTAGTAATGGTCTATGCCTATCGTTTGCATGAAATGAATGTTACTTATTACTCAATTGGACCTGGTCTTACTGTGGAACACATTGCTGGTGGTGGTGGTTGAAGCTGACACCTTAGGGACATTTAAGATTGGCACATGGGTGGAAAAAAAATTGGAGAGTTATGCAGGATGGAACGGTTAGATTGCTCATGGAGTAGGTTAAAGGTCAGCATCATGGACCAAAGAGCTTATCAATTGCTGTATTGTTCTATGTTTTTAGTTCATTCATGTATATGGATCAGGGCCTGCTGCATTAACTCTGAATTTACCAATCAGGGAAGAAGAATTTCAGGATGTATATTGTATACATTTCTCTGATGTTAAATGTACCTATTGAAACCTATTGGATATGCAATCATCAGCAAATATCTTCACTTCCAATAGAAGGAAGGTCACTGATGAAGCAGCAGGAGAAGGTTTCAATGCAAGATTCTGTTTTGAGGAACACTTATAGCAATATCCTGTGACTTAGACAATTTGTTCAATAACCACTATCATATTTCTTCATGTTGTTTATGATTTTAGCCAGTGGTACAATTTTCCTTCAAGTTTGATAAGGTTCCTTGGTGCAAAACTCAGTTCTGCTGTTGAATGTAAATGTTTTCATTCTTCATCCCTGGAACTTGTGTCTTCTGCCCATGTTCAGACATAGAATATAACTTATAATGAGGATTGGAGGCATGTGATTCTGATGGAAGCCCAAATGAGCGTCAGTGAGCAGTTAGCGGAGAGTTCCTACAACTTGTCACCAAGTTCTTCCATATTGGTGATGAGTAGGAGTAGGTTGATGGGAAACAGAGAGCCATGGAGTCAACAGCCCACTCGTGGGCCCTTTGGCCCATCAGGTCTGTGCTTACCTCTGTGTATATTTGTATCAGTCCTGTTTACCCACATTTGGTTCATAACCTTCTCTGCCTTGGCTATTTAGTGCCTGTCCAGGTGCCTCTTAAATGTAATTGTTACTGCCTGCAGCACCTCCTCTGGCAGCATGCTCGAGATATCAACAACTTTGTGTGGAAATAATTTCCCCCTCAGATCACCCCCATCCCCTCTCAACCTCCTTACTCTCACCTAAAACCTGTGTTCTCTTGTTTTAAGCACCTCCACCATGAGAAAATAGCAATGAGTAAATGCCCTATTTATGCTTCTCATAATCTTATGTCCTTCCATTAGACAACCTTCAGTTTCCATTGTTCCGGGGTAAACAAACCCAGCCTATCCAATTTTGTCTTATACTGAAAATGTCTGATCTACACAACAGACTGGCGAATCTCCTCTGCATCAATAGTCAATAGACAATAGGTGCAGGAGTAGGCCATTCGGCCCTTCTAGCCAGCACCGTCATTCACTGTGATCATGGCTGATCATACACAATCAGTACTCCGTTCCTGCCCTCTCCCCATATCCCTTGGCCCCGCTATCTATAAGTGCTCTATCTAACTCTCTCTTCAATGCATCCAGAGACTTGGCCTCCACTGCCTTCTGGGGCACAGCATTCCACATATCCACCACTCTCTGGGTGAAACAGTTTTTCCACATCTCTGTTCTAAATGGCCTACCCCTTATTCTTAAACTGTGGCCTCTAGTTCTGGACTCACTCATCAGCGGGAACATGCTTCCTACCTCCAGTGTGTCCAATCCCTTAATAATCTTATAAGTTTCAATCAGATTCCCTCTCATCCTTCTAAATTCCAGTGTATACAAGCCCAGTCGCTCCAATCTTTCAACATATGACAGTCCCGCCATTCTGGGAATTAACCTTGTGAACCTACGCCGCACTCCCTCAGTAGCAATAATGTCCAGTTGAATAGCATCCTCTCCAGTTGAATCATAACCTTCCTATAGTGTTGTGATCAGTGTTTGGACGTATTCTGGAGTTATGGAATATAGCAAAAATTAGTTTCAATATCAACCAGTCTTCAGATCTGAATGTGAATTGTAGCTTTAAAATGCAGCTCAGAACAAATGCCTTCCTGGAGCTACAGACTGGGCTGATTGGAAACCAGGAAACACCCCATTGACCTGAGATGTCTGCAATGCATGAATGCATCTGAGGGACAGCAGTGATTAACACTCATTCTGAGTGTTTGGAGTGTTGTTGTGAAGATAAGCCCATAAGACTGTAAGACCATAAGATACAGGAGCAGAATTAGGCCATTAGGCCCATCAAATCTGCTCTGCCATTTCATCTTGCTGATCCAATGTTCCTCTCAGCCACAATCTCCTGCCTTCTCCCATGTCCCTTCATGACCTGAGCAATCAAGAATCGATCAACCTCTGCCTTAAATATATATAAAGACTTGGCCTCCACAGCTGCCTGTGGCAAAGAATTCCACAGATTCACCACTCTCTGGCTTAAGAAATTCCTCCTCATCTCCGTTCTAAAAGTACGCCCCTCTATTCTGAGGCTGTGTCCTCTGGTCTCAGACTCTTCCACCATAGGAAACATCCTCTCCACATCCACTCTATCAAGGCTTTTCACCATTCAGTAGGTTTCAATGAAAACACCACTCATTTTAGTGAGTACAGGCCCAGAGCCATCACACACTTTTCATATGACAAGCCATTCAATTCTGGAATCATTTTTGTGAACCTCCTTTGAACCCTCTCCAGTTTCAACACATCCTTTCTAAGACAGGAGGTCCAAATCTGCTCACAGTACTCCAAATGTGGCCTCACCAGTGCTTTATTAAGTCTCAACATTACATCCTTCCATTTGTATTCTAGTCCTCTCGATCGAAGTGTTTTAAAATTACGTGTAATTCAAAGGAAGCATTATGAATGCATTGTAACTATAGAAATTGTCCTGCTGTTACCTTTGATCTTTAGCATATGAAAATGTGATGTAATGTTGGGTCAAGGAGCTTCTCTCTAGAGTGACTCCAAATACTGTCAGCTTGTGTGTGCTGATTAAAGACTTTTATGCAACCAGCTGTGTGTCTCTCCGGTGGCGTTCACTGACAGTCACAACAACCAGAGCTGCACAGAATGCTCAAAGTGCAATCAGACTGATGTGTTTTAAAGCTGGGTTGAACAAATACATTTTTGACATCCTGACTTCTACAGTCTATGCGCTGATCTCTGAAGGTAAGCATGCCATAGGCCATTTTCAGCAGCCTATCTACCATACTCAGAGAAATATACTACAAGGTCTCTCTGTTCATCAATACTCCTTGGGACACTACTGTTTACTGTATATGTCCATTCCTTCCTTGACTTTCCCAAATCCATCACCTTACGCTGGTTAGGATGAAGCTCCCTTTGCCTAAATCGCCTGCTGATCTGCATCTTTGCTGTTTATGACACCATACATTTTCATGTCATCAACAAACTTACCAGTTACAATAATAATTGAACAATCAGCCAATCACAATAATAATCTGAGCTAATTGGCTGGATTATATTCAGACTATTTATCCACATTTCTGCTTAGATAGAATGTACCTTTGTTAATTTCCACTTACTCAAATTGATACCAGAACAAGCCAAACAGAATGTGAGTATGCTGTCTGCATTACAACAGGGATGATGTTGGGACACAGACTTTGATAAATCCAGTGTCCTCAGCCCATCCTTGGTATCATTTAGAATGGATCAAATTGTCTTAACTTTGGCATATGTAATGTCAGGCACCTTGCGAGATGCTGGGCAGGATAATGTGTTCTAAATTGGAGATCATCCTGGAAATCTTGGCCTTAAAATTTTATCAGCACAAGAGATGTTCTGATGAAGGGCCTTGGCCTGAAACATCGACTGTTTACTCTTTTCCATACAGGCTGCCTGACCTGCTGAGTTCCTCCTGCATTTTGTGTGTGTTGCTTGGATTTCCAGCATCTGCAGATTTTCTCGTGTTTGAGATTCTACGGATGCTGGAAATCCAGAGTAACGCACACAAAAAATGCAAAAGGAACTCAGGGTCCTGCCGAAGGGTTTTGGCCCAAAACGTCGACTGTACTTTTTTCCATAGATGTGGCCTGGCCTGCTGACTTCCTCCAGCATTTTGTATGTGTTTTGATCAACATACCTGATCTGCCTGAACATACCTGCCTGATCTGCTGAGATCCTCCAGCATTTTGTGTGTGTTACTGTAAACAATTTACTCATGTTGGACTCCATGTTGGACTTCTCATTAATTTGTTCACAACAATACACATGTGGATGTGGAAGAACAGTGAATCTTCTATCATATGCATCATTATCTATAGCATAATGTTGCCATCATATAGAATGTAAACAGTCCTGTGTTGTAGATTCTTTATGGGCACTTCACATACACCTGGTGATATAGGTATATGGTGTATATACTATTGGTATATAGATATACTAGGTAATCAGTATATGGTGAGCATAGTGAGATGGATTTTGAAGTCTCCATAACATAGCCAATAATAATTACTATTGTAATTATTAGGAGGACTGCTCTTTGCTCTGTTGCATGGTACCATGCTAACTGCATTACATTTGAGCAACAGAAGCATTAGCTTTGATTCAGCATGGGTATAGAACATTGAACCATCTTCAAAGTCAAAACCATACTGTATATTGGAGACTTTAAAATGTGGGATTATAGATTTATCAAAGTATTTACAGTATTTGTGGGGGATAAACAAGTAAAGCTATTCTTATGTCAGCATCAACTAGAAGATTATGGATGTAGATGTTATGATTTTGAAAAAAAGACTGATTAATTTAAGTTGGCTTCTCTTTGAGAAATTACTTAATAACAAAAGTATTGACACCCCCTTTGTATCTGTTCCTATTCCCTTTGCAGATAACAACTCTTGAACCATGGTTTCATCTTTTATGAAGCAAGCATAACCAAGAAGCAAAGATTCATTGCCAGGCCAAGTTGACTCATCTCACTGCAGGACATTTTGTTTTCCTGAGTATGTTGCACAATGTATCTTCCACATTCTCAGATATTTCATCTATTTACCTTTGAACAGAGTTATCGTTGAGCAGAACCACTATCATGATTTGATCCGGTGACTTATGCATAGCCATACTTAGAATCTCCCTTACTGCTGGCAGAATCAGTTCTCCTCCAATTGTTTGGGGCTTTTCTGATTTAGCCATGACTATTGAAATGTTGTATGAAGCACGCAAACCATCACTGTTTTGTGAAGTGCTGGCAAACATGTTCTGAAGTGTTTTTAAGTTCCTGAAAGTTTTCACAAAGAGGCTGAAAAGAAGCCGAGTTCTTGTTTGCTTTATCAGAGTGTACCTTTTCAAATGTTCAAGGAGCCTAGTTCTCTGGCACATACAAAATGCCAGAGAAACTCAGCAGGCCAGGCAGTATCTGTAGAAAAGAGTATAGTTGATATTTCAGGCCAAGACCCTTCATCAGGACTGGTGAAGAGTCTGAGCCTGAAACGTCGACTGTACTCTTTTCCATAGATGCTGCCAGACCTGCTGAGTTCCTCCGCATTTTGTGTGTGTTGCTTGGATTTCCAGCATCTGCAGCTTTTCTTTTGATTGTGGAAGGAGCCTAGTCAGTTTCATTGACTCATTTAAAAAAATATTTTCATACGACAGTCACATTAGCTGCTGCTGCTTACTTGTTGTTGCTATAAATCTGCATTTCAGAGACTCCACTCTGTGCTGTCTGCACTTCCTTTTTGTCTGGCCTGCTTCTGCCATTTTTGTTATGGATTAACGACCACAATCAATCACCCGTTGATCAAGTCCAACCTCAAGTGTTTCGATCAATAAAGGAGAAAGTTATGATGTCATCATAGTTCAGGCAAAACCTGACTCTCTGTCTGAAGGTACACAAACTAGGGCAGCGATATCTTGTTTGGGCCTTGGGCTAGAGAAATGCAGTCAAGACCATTCGAAGGGGCCAATTCTGAACTTCACTAGATTGAAGGCATTCCCCAATTCACAGGAACTGTATCATTGTGTGATTAGGGTCACACTAGCTAACACTGTACTATGGTAGTGAATAACAAAAATGCATGGGCCGGGCCCAGAATAACACAATATCTTCAGTCCAGAATTCTCATGAGGTGTCAAATACAGAAGTGCCCATTGCTTTTCAACAACTTCAGGCAAAGTCTAAGAAGACATTATGTAATCATTGCGATGAATTGTGAACCACTAAGGATCAAATATAATAATAAGTAACTTATTTCTCAAATTAAGCTTGTAATCCTCAACTGCCCCCTTTCTAGTAAGCATACCCCACCACCCCCTTTATTTTTATTTCCCCCTTAGAACCCCCACTGCACCCGGGGGTTATTGCCCATTTTGGGAACCACTGCCTTGAACAGACTGAAAGGTTTTGTTGCATTTACTGCAATGATACACCATGGAATCTAAAAGTTTATGCATCTTGTCTAAAGCTTTGTCGGCCAAAATGTGCTCGCACTGGATGGTTTAGACTTTTATTCCCCTGTGAAGTTCCTCAGGTTGTAAAGTCTTGATGAATAGGCAGATATAGTTCTCGGGTAGCTCTAGTGGTGAAACTATGATATGCTCGTGGCTCCTTATCTTTGTCCTTCACACCTTTGCCTCTCTCATTTGTGACAGGATCTTGGGGAGTCATTTTACATTTACAGCTGTAGGAAGCATATGAGGAACGATCCTTTGGGCTAGTTATAACGACTTCATTTGAAAGCAGGTAAATCCCATGCTGGCAGACATTTACTTCTATCTGGAAGCAGAAGCCACCCAGCTGATTTACTCCAAAAGCAACACAATGGCTTTCTTAATCAATGAATGTATAATTAGATTTAAAGTGCATTTCTTAAAATTAAGTTAAAATATGAAAATTATACAGTCCAGTTAAATTCAGAGGATTGAACAACTGGCCTTCCAATCAAGGTGAAACAAAAACAATACTTCACTTTAAAATGGATCTTGCCAGCTATTTTGGGGACTTTTTTGAATGTGCAGTAAATGTGCTGGAAGCTCCTCCTTCTGATATATTTGTAAGAAATTGACATGTTCAGAAATCATGATAGGTTGCATGTCTGTAGTGTCTTTGGCAACCTCTCCTTGTCTATCCATTCAAATTCTGCCTGCTCATCTTCCTGCTAATTCCCCAGTCACTTCCTTCCCTTCACCCATTCATGTTTCACTCATCACGTCCTTAAAAACGCTACGAAGAAGAAAGGGATCCGTTATCTCAAATAACAAATGAATGGCCCCTATTATACTTGCATAATATCTTGTTTTATTTTTATGGGAATGTGGCCAGTAATTAGAAAATCATTTCTGATGTCTGTCATTGAAGCTGGAAATTAAAGTAATCATCTGGAATTTTTATTGTAATGATATTATTTTGAGGATACAATTCCTACCATCATGAAACTTGTTTGAAAAGTCAAGTGTACTGAAATCTTTCATCATTTGAATAATATTCTGATCTTTTATTCTACCTTCCAAAGTGAATGACCTTGCGTTTACCAACATTATTCCATTTGCCATCTTCTTCTCTATTAACCTGAGAAAAATGGGAAGGCTGGGGAGTGGAGTAACATTTAGAATATATATTTTGCTGCAATGCCTGCACAACAAATAAATTATAAAATATTTAAATAGATCATGAAGCAGTTTAGCACATTCCGAGCTTGAATATTTAGAAGGGGAATTGGCAAGGGAATGACTTGCTGTTTACTGTTTATTTCTCTCCTCTCTTACTGCTTGACCTGTTGAGTATTTCCAGCATTTTAATTGCAAAGATAACTTAGCTCACACTGTTTCCTTTCATTCTTGTAAATAATTCACTTAACTTCTTTGAAATGGTGGGCCATTATTCATTTAAATAGACACCATTGTAAATGGTCAGCTGTCCGAAGGTCAGCAGGTTAAGAAGCTGGCTGTTTAAGACATGCAAATTTTAGCAGGCTTGTGGTTTTTAACGGGCTGCCACTCTCCTCTAAGTGGGGATTTCTTCAGTGTTTTCAGTTGATTTAATATGTGCGATAAGGGCAGTGCTAACAATTCGAGCCTTCATTTGTGATTCCCTGTTTAGCACTCCAGCTCATTCACCTGTAAAATCCAAGGAGCACGCTGGGCAAAGGTCACTGAATAATTCAACAGAGATTCCCAAGCTGCTGTAAATGGAAATATTGCCAAGGCAGGTGGCTTTGTTTGCATAAAACTTCTTTCCCTCACACGAAGTATGAACCCGGAATAAATATTCTATCTACTGCACTCTCCCAGAGATAAGCTGTAAAGTATTTAGCGAACATTCATTCCATTCTGCTACAATCCTTCAAGCCTCAGAACTGCATGTCACCTTTGAGAAATAAACAGAGACTTGAGCATGATGCTCACAAGGCTCCAGAGGTCACCCAGCAAGGAATTCTTGAGGAAAAGCACTGCGTCTGGCATATTCAAAACACTTGGAACTGGATGAGAGGTTGTCGTTTCTCAGAAGGGCAGCCCAAACTGCCCGGGCACTTGCTGAATCCTGATAAAACCACAATACTGACAGGTCAAGATTGCTTCCAGTCATTGGAAGAGGAGAAGAACGCCCATGAGCAGGCCGCTCTGTCTGCTAAAGGACAGTTGCTCATCACCTCTTAAGCACAAACAATAGAGAATCTGCAGATGCTGGAGATCCGAGCAACACACACAAAATGCTGGAGGAACCCAGCAGGCCAGGTAGCACCTTCAGGGAAAAAAAAGTACAGTCAATGTTTCGGGCCAAGACCCTTTGGCAGGACTGGAGAAAAAAGCTGAGGAGTAGGTTTAAAAGGTGAGGGGAGAGAGAACCACCAGGTGATAGGTGAAACCTGGAGGGGGAAGGATGAAGTAAAGAGCTGGGAAGTTGGTGAAAGAGACAGAGGCCATGGAAGAAAGAAAAAGGTGGGTGGAGGAGCACCAGAGGGAGGTGATGGGTGGGTAAGGAGGGAAAGGGGGATGGGAGATGGTGATGGGGAGTGGGGGTGGGGGGTATTACTGGAAGTTTGAGAAATCGATGTTCATGCCATCAGGTTGGAGGCTATCCAGATGGAATATAAGGTGTTGTTCCTCCAACCTGAGTGTGGCCTCATCATGACAGTGGAGGAAGCCATTGTTGGACATATCAGAATGTGAATGGGAAGTGGAATTAAAATCGGTGACCACTGGGAGGTGGACGGAGTGTAGATGCTCAACGAAGTGGTTTCCCAATCCACGTTGGGTCTCACTGATATGCAGGAGGCCACATTGGGAGCACCTAACACAGTAGATGACCCCAACAGACTCGCAGGTGAAGTGCTGCCTCATGTGGAAGGACTGTTTGGGGCCCTGAATGGTAGTGAGGGAGGAGGTATAGGGGCAGGTGTAGCACTTGTTTCGCTCATCACCTCTTGGTCAGCCGAGCATATTTTTAAGAGTAGATTCGTAAATGTGATGCTATTCATTGTAAGGAGTTTTATTTATTACAGTTGCTCCCTTGCCAATCCCCCTCCAAATGTTCAAATTCTAAATATGCTAAACAGCTTCATGATGCATTTAAATATTTTATAATTTATTTGTCTTGTACGGAGCACAATAAATACATGGTAAACGTTACACTGTTTCTCTGCCTCTCCTTCTCAGTCAGGTTCAAAGAGACAATGAGGATTCCAGATGGAGAAGGTAAATGTGACATCATCCACTCTGGGGGAGGGAAAAAAGGGGAAGGTAAAACCATTATTTAACTGAAGAAGGATTGCAGTATGCTCAAGAGGTACTGCAGATGCTGGAGGGTCTCTTTAGTGGGCTTTGCTGTTGCTTGGTGGCTGGTGGGCGCTGATGCTTTCTGCTGAAATGGGAGGAGGAGAGGAAGGGGAGGTTGATGCTTTGCTGCTGCTTGTGCTAGGGAGGGGGGAGAAGGGGCTTTGAGGTTCTAACTTTTTTCAGTCATTCATTCTTGCGGTTCTCTTCATGGATGTCTGTGAAGACTGAGAATTTCAGGTTGTGCACTGTATACTGTGCTGGCTGGTGGCCTAGTGGCAAAGTGCTGGACTTCGGAGTGAAGGCTCCCGAGTTTGAATCCAGCCGGCTCCCTTGCACGCTTTCCATCTGATCTGGATTGAGTGTCGAGCTGGCAACTTGGCCTCGTAACAATAAAAAAATGCTAAAAAAATAAATGCCGTCATGACGGCATCCCGATGACTCTGCTCGGAATTAAGGGCTTTCTTGTTCTTACCATACACCGTACATTCTCTGATTTTAAAATGGAAACATCAACTGTTTATTCCTATCCATAGATGCTACCTGACCTGCTGAGCTTCTCCAGCACATTGTGTGTATTGCAGTATACTGTTGTGCTGAGGGACTTGGGAGTGCTTGTATTGCAAAAAATTGATTTGTAGGTGCAACAGTTTATAAAGAGGTAAATTGAATGTTGGCCATCATTGCAAGAGAGATTGAGATTCAGAGCTGCAACTGTAGAGGATACTGGTGAGGCCACACGTGGAGTACTGCATGCAGTTCTTGTCTCCTTACTTGAGGAAAGATATACTGGTTTTAGAAGTGGGGGAGGTTCACCAGATTGATTCTGGAGATACGCACGTGAGCCTATGAGGAGAGAATGAGTCACCTGGGATGATACTCACTGCAATTTAGAAGAATGGTAGGGGATTTTATAGGTGAAATTATGAAAGGGATAGATAAGATAGCAGCAGGAAAATTGTTTCCACTGGTGAGTGAGATTAGAACTCAGTCCAGTAGAAGCCAGAATTGTTGTTATAACATTTAAGTAAAACGTTTTGCCTCCTGTTTGGGAGGAGCTTTGTGTACTCAGATTCTTTATGAGCACTGCATTATGACAGGCAGTAAAAGAGTAGGTGAACGAGCTCGTCATTCGGTTCACTTTGTCTCTTTTGTTGATGTTGCTGATTGGAAAATATGGAAAATAGGTGGGGAATAACAAAGCAGATACACAAATGTTATGCCACGTTGATGGGAAATAAAAAGTTTCCTCTTGAATTTTGCTTCAATTTGGTCAAATGAAAGTCACCAGTATATAAATGCAAATAACCACATACCTGGTTCCTTGTGTAAAATGATTTAATATTCAGCTATACCTCACCACTAGAATGCTTCTTGTTAGAGAGAAGCTAATCTACAAGACTAATTAGAAACAGTTCAATTAATAGCACAAATAGTAGAACTTCTTGTTTCATCTTTGGTCTCATCAAAAGTTCAAAGTAAATTTATTATTAAAGTATGCACACGTCTCCATATACTACCCTGAGACTCCATTTCTTGTGGGCATTCACAGGAGAACAGAAAAATACTTTAGATCATCAAACTTTATACTTTGTTATACTGTAGTTCATCAGTTCCCTTTAATCCCCCCAAACCAGAGAGGAAGTAACTTATCTTTGATCTCAAGGGACTGACTGAGAGGAGACAAATTACATGAATTGCCTGTTCATTTTTTTTGGCGGTTTTGGTTCAATGATAAATGTTAACCAGGATACCCAGGGATCTCCACAGAGTGCCTAAATCATTTACATTCACCTAGACAGGCTGACAGTACCTTGATTTAAGATGTCTTCTGAAAAATGGGGTTCATCCTATGCATCAGTCCCAAAGTACTGAATTGAAATCGCAGCCTGGATCATATGCTTGTCTTGGAAAGGATTAATGAGATAACAACATTTCTCAGCAGAAATGTGCCAGAAAGTTCTTCAGAAAACTGTAGAAGCAAATAACATCAGAGTAAAGAATAACTCTTTCCTTGTCCTGGACTTGTATGTAGCGCGGACAAATAAGCAAGCAGGAAAAATCATTGCAGGTAATACCCACCCTGCAAACTGCCTTTTCCAAAAGCATTGTTTTAGAAAACACAATAGGGTTATTAAAACAAAAAAAAACTTCACATCACCTTAAAAATTTCTTCCCCCAGGAAATTAACCTGATCAACCATTCTAGCTAGCCCCCACCCCCTTCTATTACCTCAGTTACTGCACTGCATTGTAAACACTTTAAACCATTTTTATAATGTTGTTTACATTGTAAGTACATGTAGGTATTTATGTAGTTATGCACATTATATTCTATATCCATACTAATTTTATTTTTATATAATTCTTTATTCTTTATCATTGTTGAATGCTGTTGATTTTTTGTTGCGTGCCATGCTCTACCCAAACACAACTAACTCCTAATGCATAGGGTGAATAAAATTGGTTCTTGAATAATTTAATGGATCAATCCAGGATGGATTCAGTGTTTTACTATATGAATGCAAACTTAAAAGCAAGGCTAATAAACCAAAGGAACTCCCTGACTGGGACTGCGATATATTGAGCGGACTGGAGAACTGGTTCAAAGAAATTGAGAACTGGAAAACTGAACTGCATCTGACAGTATACACCAAAATTAAAACTGGCAATTAACCCACACTTGTTTAACCTGCCAACAGTGTACAGGAATGTGACAGGATGGCATAAGTAAAGGTGAAGGCGTTTGACAGTCCCAGTACAATGTTATGTGGGAAGATCTAGGAATGTCTATGGACACTTGCTCCTGGGACAAATATGTTTAATATTCCTCACGATACTTCAAAAGGATGTAATTTAATGCATTCCTGATGCAGAAAGTGCAGTAGGTGTAGAAGTGCCGCACCCTGTAAGTACACTGTTGACTTTAAAGAAAAAGGATCTTAAAGTGCGGACAGAAAATACTCATGGCTCCAAGTAGTTCTGGTCATTGGACACCGGATTAGCCAATGCCTGTAAGTGATGGAAGAATTGATTATTTTGGGTGATGGAAAGGATACCAATCAAACAGTCATTTCATTCTGGATAGTATTAAGTTTATTGAGAGTCATTGTTGCAGCACTCAATGTTCAAAGTAATTTTATTATCAAATTACTTATATGTCACCAAATACTACCCTGAGATTCATTTTCTTGAAAGCATTCACAGCAGGACAAATAAATATAATTGAAACAATGAGAAATACACACAAGATTGACAAATAACAATCATGCAAAAGAAGACTAACTGTGCAAATACGAAAACACAAATAATAAGTAAGTCGATAATATGAAAAACGTGAGGTGTAGAGTCCTTGAAAGTGAGTCCGTAGGTTGTGGCAGCAGTTGAGTGTTGATGTGAGTGAAATCATGCATGCTGTTTGAAGAGCCTGATAGATTAAAGCGTAATAACTGTTTCTGAACCTGGTGATGTGGGACCTAACACTCTTGTACTCCTTTCCAGATGGTACCAGAGAGAGGAGGGCATGGTCTGGATGGTGCGGGTCCTTGATAATGGATGCTTCTTGCTTGTGGCAATGCTCTTTGTAAATGTCCTCAATGGGGAAGAGAGTTTTGTCTGTGATGTTCTGGGCTGTGTCCACCATTTTTTATAGGCTTTTCTGTACTTGGGCATTGGTGCTTCCATGCCAGTTTGTGACGCCACCAGTCAGGATACTCTGTGCATCAATGCAAGTTGGAGGGTTTACCATCAAGATCCTGACTGGTGCCTTGTAGACACTGGAATGGCTTTAGTTTATAAGGAAGACTTTCTCACTGTTTCTGACCTGTACTTTCAGTCAAGATATTCAAGTATTTGTTCAGTTGTGATTTCAGTGAATTGTTGACAGAGACTTCTTGTACAAAACAGTTTAGCTTTTGTTAGCAATCTGTGTTCAATTCTGGACTTTAGTAGGATGTCAAGGCTTTGATGAGGGTTCTCAAAACTTTTACTAGGGTTGGGTCCAGGGATAGGGGTCCTGAGATTCATAGCAAGACTGGAGGGTTGTATATGGTGACATATATGCACTTTGATTATAGATTCACTCTGAACTTTGATGTGCTGGTTCAAATTCATAAATAGCTCTTGATAGAATAAATAGGCAGAAAATATTTCCAGTGTAGAGGTTTGGTAACCAGAGAGCAGATTTAGTCTGTGTATAAAAGAAGCACAAACTAGTTAAGAAGACTCATTTTCTTACAGGAGTCTCTGAAATGATGATGCAAGCAGATTCAGCAAGCAGTCAAATATGGAAGAGGATGACCTAACTATTTTACAGTGGTGCAGGAAGAGATTAGGGATTGGAACTAATTGGGTATCTTCACCATGGAGCTGTCAGAGACTTGGTAGACTGAATATCCATCTGCAGCACTGTGTCGTTCTGTGATCCCATGATGCTACCTCATGCCTTCAATTTATTTTCCATATCTCCTGAAAGGCATGTAAAATCCTCGGTGCATCAAGCTATAGTGATCTGATCAGAATGTCTTCTTTTACTCAATTACTCATATATTTGTCAGTTTATGGCCATGAGGAAAAATACTCGCACTCAAACAAGCGCAGGAAAAAAGGGGAGCATGTTCAGTCAAGCACAATATTACAAATGAAAAAAAAACTAAGCATCCTGCATCCATTCTAAATGAAGCCTTGCTTCACTCTGCTGCCACAGATAAATGGCATGCTAAAATTGTAAATGTTAATCATCCAGTCTATCCATTGCCACAATTTAATTATTCCAGGCTGCCTCTGTTTCCATGTGTTCTTCCCTCCGGTCATCACTTTTAACCTTTGGATTATTCTTTTCCTCTGATGAAATAAGCTGTTAAAAAGATGAAAGGGACCAAATAGGTTTGCTTTAAACAAAGGAAAAGTGGTATTAAAACCACTGTCAAACACAACAAAATAGACGGAACACCATGTTGAGAATGCTCCTCATTTGCCAAGCGTGAGAAAGTTCACCGTAAAACACATTACAATATTGTTCTCTTTCTATTCATACAATTGTTAGCGTTCTCAGTATTATATAGAAGAGATATAATGACAAGTGCCTTCATAATAGCTTCCATCCCTGTCCATGGTTATTTCAGCTGAGAGTATTTCATAAAAAAATGAGTAATTCAGCCCACGACTCGGGCCCCTGGATAAGAAATATCAATAAATCTATTTCCTAAATGGATCATTTTGACATCTACAATAAAAAAGTTTTGGTTGGTAGGATACATGAATGACATTTTGGTAGCAAGCCATGGCTAGGTCTACTGCTTATGAATGGGTTTGCAAGAATACTAATGACAACTAGTTTATCCACTTTACTTTTGGCTTTGTCAATCACTATCTTGGCAAATTTAAGGTCAACAATCTGTATCATTGCGTTAAAGATATTTATAATTACACTTGTAGAGCTGTGTGACTCAGTGAGTAATCCAGAGTGACACACACACAAAATGCTGGGGAAACTCAGCAGGTCAGGCAGCATCCAGGGAAATTAGTAAATTATTGATGTTTTAGGCTGCGACCCTTCTTTAGGACTGGAAAGGAATGGGGAAGATGTCAAAATAAAAACATTGCAGGAGGGGGACTAAACTAATCCTTCCCTCCTCCCACTTTTTTATCTTGGCATCTTCCCAAAGGTCTCTGGGGCTTCTGTTAGTGTTTCTGTAGCTCTGGGATTCTATGGGATGGGGTTGCTCGTCCCACTCCCAACCCTCCTCCTTTCACAGCTGGGCTTGGGACCGCCAATGGTGGAGTTAAACACATCAGAATCAGAATCAGGTTTGATATCATCGGCGTGTGTCGTGAAATTTGTTAACTTTGTGTCAGCAGTACAATGCAATGCATCATAATAGAGAAAAAACTGTGAATTACAGTACAAAGATATAAATATTAAATGGCTAAATTAAATAAGTAGTGAAAAAAATGGAAATAAAAAAGCAGTGAGGTAGTGTTCTTGGGTTCAATATCTATTTAGAAATCGGATGGTAGAGGGAAAGAAGCTGCTCCTGAATTGTTGAGTACGTACCTTTAGGCTTCCGTACCTCCTTCCTGATGGTAACAATGAGAAGAGGGCATCTCCTAGGTGATAGGGGCCTTTAATGATGGACACAACCTTTTTGAGGCACCGCTTCTTGTAGTGAACTGGATACTAGGTAGGCAAGTGCCCATGATGACCTTGACTAATTTTACAAGTCACTGCAGCTTACTTCAGTAGCCTCCACCTCCCATTATCAGACAGCGATACAGTGTTAGAATGCTCTATCGAAATTTGAGAGTGCTTTTGGTGATATACCAAATCACCTAATGAAATTTCACTGCTGTCCTGCCTTCTTTAGAGCGGTATTGATATGTTGGGTCCAGGTCAGATCCTCAGAGACATTGACACCTAGGAACTTGGAATTGTTCACTCTCTCCACTTTGAATCCCTCTATGAGGACTGATGTGTGTTCATTCGTCTCACCATTATTCTTACCTTCTCCATGGATTGTCACCTTGTCGTGGTGGAGAAGCTTGTGTGGTCCTGAGATCCCGAGGGTGATGCCGTCTGGAGCTATGCTCCTGGTAGGGTCACCCATGGTGGTAAGGTCGAGGGTGAGGTCCCTGACAAAGAACGATCCAACCAAGACCTCAACGGTGGAACAGGTGGACAAAGTTACTTTGAACTCAACGAGAAGGCTGTGACAAATCCGTCAGCTCCAATCTTCGTGGTTTCCATGCCATTGGAATCAGTTGGTTGATTTGTGAAGTATCGTGTGCTTCTTGGAGTGCAACATCAAGTACACGTTAAACAAATACATGCACAGGCGTCTTTGCTCTGTGGGCCACATCTGCAAGATTGGACACATAAGCCACTTGATAGCCCATAAACAGATCAACAGAATGAAAACCATCATCCTCGATCTTGAGAGATAGCCACGACGACGACCACAACTCTTACCTTTTAACCTAATTTTAATTCAGGCTACCAAGGACAAGATTGAACTCGCATGCTGGAGGAGCTGAATCTTGAGCAAGTGTCATCACCTCATCCTCTGGTGCTCAGTTTCTCGCTGGGAGGAAGGTCAAGGCATGAAGTAAAGCATCATTGTCAAAGTGTTCAGTGCCTTGCTATAAAGTATCAACCCTCTCAAAGCGATGCAGCGGACTCTGGTGTGTTGGGTGGAGGCAGCTCTGCAGGTTCTGCCAGGTAGCAAAAGCACTTTGAACACAGAACAGCACGATACAAGCTTTTGGCCAACAATGTTGTGCCGACCCTTTAACCTACTCTAAGTTCAACCTAACCTTTAGTGATGGAATCCTATTCTACCCTCTCTTCTGGCAGTAGGTTCTCTGCATTTTCTGCTTTTATTTTGAGCTTCATTCACAGCTCCCCAGCTAGCATAACTAGAGCATAATTTGTATCATTGAGCTCAATAGCTGTGCAGTGATGTTTCAGCTCTATAAAATTCTGGTTAGACCACTCTTGGAGTGCTGTGTTCATTTCTGGTCGCCTCATTATAGGAAGCACGTGGAAGATTTCGAGGGTGTGCAGGGGAGTATTTCCAGGATGTTGCCTGGATTAGAGGGCATACGTTATGAAGATAAATGGAGGAAGCTAGGGCTTTTCTCTTCGGAGCAAAGGAGGATGATGGTAAGAGTTCCAGATAGGGTGCACAGTCAGAGAACTTTACCAAGGGTGGAAGTGGCTAACACTTGGGGGAATAATTTGAATGTAATTGGGGGGAAGTGTAGGGGATGTCAGAAGTAGATTGTTTTTATACCAGAGAATGGTGTGTGTGTGAAATGCCCTGTCATGGATGGCGGTAGAGGCAGATCTGTCAGGGACATTTAAGAGACTCACGAATAAGCATGTGGATCATAGAAAATTGGAGGGATATGTAGGACGGAATGGGCGAGATTGATCTCAGAGGAAGTTGAAAGCTTGGCATAATATCATGGGCTGAAGGAACTGTAATGTTCTATGCTCTGTGATTACACTGCAGTCATTACAACCTTTCTGGCATGGCAAAGGACTGGATTTGAAGCTCAAGTGATGAACATTTCTAGATCAAGGCTCTTTGATTGAATGGACTTTGCAGAATATTCAACTTCTGGGTTCAAAAATTAGGAGAGTGGTTTACTGGCTAATGTCAGAACTGGTGTAAGAGAAGGACTGTTAGGGATCATTGATCTTAATACCCCCATTATATCAATGCTGGTACTTTTTATGGACTTCCCTTGGTGCAACTACATTCAGATAGATTATTAGCAAACTTCCCTTCATCATAGGCTCATTGTTATCATCACTTTACTTCATCACCATCAATGATCATGTGTCAGTAACCAGGCAGTTAACTAGATCAGCCACTTGTTGATAGAAAGAGAGGGAGTTTCGCTTTATTTGTCACATGTGCATCAAAATAGTGAAAGCTGTCATTTCCGTCAACAACCAACCCAATCTGAGTATGAGCTGGGGGCAGCCCACAAGTCTCGACAATGCTTCCAGCACTAACCCTAACCTTTGGAATGTGGGAAGAAAATGGAGCAGTCGGGGGAAACCCACGTGACCATGAGAAGAATATTAGTGTTCAGTGATGGGGATTGAACCCCGATCTCTGATCGCTGGTGGACGACTGTGCCAAGCATCATGGTGTGGTTGGGACAAGAGGAAAAAAGGTCTACAGGCGTTGTAAGCATCAGCTGATCATTCAGTATATGGGAGCAGTGATAAGTATTGGAAAATGTTGAACTCATTGAGACCGAAGGGTCACCACGTACTGAACTATACTGTACTAAACTGAATGCCCTTCAATTTGCCTCCCATCTCCCTAAAAATTTTCCTACCAGCTGCAATATAAAATGACAAGAGAATAATGAAATATTCTTGGCTCATTGCAAGCAGCTCCAACAACACTCAACAATTCTTAACTCCATGCTGCAGAAAGTCGCTCAAACCTTTCTTCAAATAAAATGAAATATTAATCTCCAGCAGCAAGGAGCAATGAAAGAAGACATTTGTTTTAAATAATGATTGCCATCCTCATCACTAATCCCTCTACTGCCATTCAGCTAGTCTGGATGAGGATAACTTGTTAAATGCAGTACCACTGACAAAAGGGGGCGTGACAGGAGCCAGTTACTTGCTTAATCTTTGTGGGCTGCAAGTTGCTTGAATGAATTTGAACTCCTTTACCCAAATGTTCAGATAATCAGACATTACAAATCAAGTCCCCATTTTGCCCACCACTCAGACTTCTTATCAACTATCGCGTGTGGAGCAAATTACCCACCTTCACCTTTCAAATAAATTTCTTTCATCAGATCGATGACAAATCGGAGATGTAATGAACTTTAAGTAAGTGAGCATGTGTGAGAACAAAAGGGAAAGCCTCACACCCAGAGATTCTACAGAAGCCGGAGATCTTGAACATCACTCACAGCGTGCTGGAGAAGCTCAGCAGGTCGAGCTAAGGAGGGAGCAGAACAGAATGTTATGGGCTGAGACCCTTCATCAAAAGGAAAAGCCCGTAATTTTGTGGCAGAATGGATGATTATGCCAAGCATAATGGGGTGTGCAGTGGGACAAAAGAAAATGGGTCCAGAGGGGTTGTAACCATTCACTGATCACAATATACGGGAGCAGTGGCAAGGATTTGAAAGTATTGAACTCACTGAGGCCGGTGAGTTATAATGCTCCTGATCAACAGATGAGGCTGTCCCTCTTGGTTCAATGTTGGAGGTGAAGAACGGTGGCTTCTGAGCACAGTGGGCCGAAGAACTGAAATGCTAGGGGCCACAGCAGAGAAGCGAATGCAGGTATTCTGCAGGGTTAATCTGTGTTTGGCTTCTCCTGTGAGGAAGAGACCACAGCACAAATGAATAGTAAATTACACTCAATAAAATGATGTACAAAAATATCACCTGCAGAGCGTGTTTTTGCCCTTGAAGTATAGAAAGTGGGAGAGGTGGAAGGACTACAATTTAAAGAGAGAATAATAGCATTAGTTGTTACGTATACAATGAAACACACACAGTGAAATACACTGTTTGCGTCAATGTCCAACAGAGTCTAAGGATGTGCTGGGTGAAAATCGCACTTCTGACACCAACGTAGCATGCTCACAACTTACTAACTCTAACCCTAATCTGTATGCCGTTGTGGTGTGGGAGGGTAGTGGAGGAAACCCCTGTGATCACGGGGAGAACACAGGAATTCCTTATCAATAGCGGTGGGAATTGGACCCTGATCGCTAATCACTGACACTGTAAAGCATCGCACTAACCGCGACACTACAATACTGCCTCCATGATATGGGGTATCTCCTGATAGTGCATGGAAGATGCTTTAGGAAGGATAGTTATTTGAATTGCCCGAATGAACGGAGGGAATGGGTGTAAAGAAGAGAGGGTGTAATGTGTTTGGTTGCATCAGCACATTGGATGTGACAGAAATGAGTACCACTTCAAACTGTAAACATTTCCCAGAGCTTCAGATAAATATGAAGTGATGGGGTATAAAATCAGTAAACACTGGAAACACTCAGCTCATCAGGTAGCATCTGCGGGAAGGGAAACTGAGTTAATGTTTTAGTTTGAAGATTGGAAAGATTAGCAATAGGAAGCAGAGAAAAGCAGACAAACCTTTGTCCATGATCATTAGCTTCTGCTAGAGTAAAGGTGTTTTCTAGTTAGTTATGTGACTAGATTCAATAACTCTCAACTGCTTTTGCAGCATGAGTCGTTAAGGTATGCAATAAACTGGAGAGATTATATATTTTCCACTGCCCTCAGCGAGGCGTATCTTCTGTTCACCTAGTTTATTTGTTTTTCAACGTGGCACAGGCCACTCTGACCCAACGAGCCCACGTTGTCCAATTACACATATGTGACCAATTAACCTGTCATCCCATTGGTATTCGGAAAGTGGAAGGTAACCGGAGCACTATGAGGTCACGGGGAGAATGTACAGACAGCGCTGGAAATGAACACGGGTCACTGATGTTGTAATAGTGCTACGCTCGCTGCTACAAAACCATGCTACCTATGTATTTAGTATGGCAGCCCAAGATTACGTTAGACCCGTGGCTGTCCTGCCAAATACCAATAGTTCTGAGGCTTTGAGCATCGCATGTTAACAATGGATTGGTGGAGTGAGAGGATCAAATGTCATAGACCTTCTGGTTGTCCAGTGTAAGGTCGTGGCAGTAATCTGGTGAATCCACAGAGGAGGTTGACAGTGAGGTATGACATCTGCAATCAGCTAAGATTCTGGGGGTTTGCAGGAGGTTTGGACTTTAGGGAATTACTGGATCCAGTTCCTGAGATTTCAGGGCCAGGAGAGTTGGTATGAAGGGTTGTACAGCAGATCAGTGTATGGGGTTAAGGTAACTCAGGATATTCGGTCTCTTCTCACTGCTGCCATCAGAAACAGCAGGGTTCAGGGTTCAGGAACAGTTATTACCCCTCAACCATCAGGCTCTTCAACCAGTAAGGAAATCATCATTCAACATCACTTGGGAACCTCACTGAATGGTTCCCACAACCAATAGATACACTTTCAAGGAATTTCATCTTATGCTTTTGATATTTATTGCTTGCTTATTTATTTATCTATCTATTTTTATTTTCTCTTTTGTATTTGAACAGTTTATTGTCTTTTGCACGTTGACTGTTGGCACTGTTGGATGCCGTCTTTCATGGATTCTATTATGGCTCTTCAATTTACTGAGTATGCCTGCAAGAAGACGAATCTCGGGGTTGTGTATGGTGACATATATGCACTTTGATAATAAATTTGTTTTTCAACGTGGAAGGTGGACCTGGTCACAGTTGGGATAATGAGGTCATTACAGAGAAGATCAGGGGACAGGCGTCAGGTGACAAAGTGGTTTTGAGGTCGGGTGCTAATTGTGGTGTCCATTAAACAGGTACTCTTGAGACAGTGAAGCTAATTTCACCACAATGCTCCTGATGGATAATTGCACAAAGAATGATGTAATTTAATACTTGTCTAATGTGATTTTCATCAAGCATGACCCTTGTTGGGATATCATAATTGTGGAGAGTCATGACCTGGAAATGGTTAGAACTGGAGCATAGAACAGGAAATGGTTGGGACCATTTCGAGGTCACAATGCTAACCTTTCTGGTGATAAATTTTAAAATGGTATGTTGCTAAAACAGACAACACTACATAATTTAATAACTAGATCATACAAAGTGCAGTTGAAATTTGCAATCAGGGTCAGAATCATGTTTAACATCACTGACATATATTATAAAGTTTGTTGTCTTGCAGCTGCAGTACAGTGCAAAATGTAGAAAAACAGTAAAGTACAATCAGATATATATATACTGTATTATATACAGTGTGTGTATGTGTGTAGGGCAAAAAATCTGCAAACGTAGTGAGGTAGTGTTCATGGAGGTTGCTTTATTGTCCATTCAGAAATCTTAAAAGTTTAAGGATTAAAAATTCAGACTTAATAAATGCATTACAGCTGTTTCTAATTACTTCCAGGTTATTTAACAAATTGTATTTATCACATTTGCTATGCAGGATTAGGTTGCTATATCAATGAATATATCAACAGTGACTGTGCTTCTAATATAATTAATTGGTGCAACAATCATAGATCTGGAAAAAATGCTCCATACATTAAAATTCTTTCTTTTTTGAGTTGTAGAAACTGCTACACCTTGGGCAGAAGCGTATGGTTAAAATGTAAACATCACAAAGCATTGCATTGAAATATTCCACTCTAAGCAATGCATCCACAGAGTTGTGATTCCTGTCACACCTTATGTTTGGAGGAGTCCTTTTTTCTTATGTGCCCCTCTCTCTTCATCGCTTCACGTTTTGAATAAAGTGGCTATTTTTCTCATCTGGAGTTTTGCATCTGGCTGGTGCCTGACACGTCTAAATGGCCTGAGTTTAACACTCAGTGACCTACGGTCTTTCAGAAGTGGCAGACTCAGGACATTCATTGAAGCCATCTTCTACTCTGTAATTTCAATGAACTCTCTCTGTGGTAGTCGGACATCAAAACATCTAACCATTGTTAAGCAAGAAATGCATGGCTCGGTACCCTTAGACACACTGAAAACTTGAAGGGATGTACCTTCACAAGAGGAATGAACAATGAGGCATATCCTTGAACACCATGGGAGCTTAACTAGTATTATTAAAAGTTCCTTTTGGTCATTGGGTGCTGTGAGAATTTTAATTCATAGACTATTTAGCGGTGATATGCTACCAAAGACTCTGACCTATGACCCTTTCTCCATTCTATGGTTTTCAAGCCTCTTCATAGATCTCTCATTACCTCTATAATTGATTGTCCCACTTCAAGGGCAATGTGTAGCTTTATTGAAAATCTTCCATCTTTCTTCAGGAACTTCATAATCCACTTATACGACAGGAGCAGAAATCCTTTTGTTTTTGTATTCTGTTTTGAGCATGAAAGTCACAAGAAACATCTTACTTTGATTTAAATAATAATGAGAATTACAAGATGAGCTTCCTTGAAATAGCCTAATACTTAAATCCAAAATATGTATTCATCTAGTAATGAATAAATAGCATCATTTATAACCTTTTAAAAATGTAACAAAGCAGCACATTTGCTGACATTATGATTAAATACATTGAGAGAATATTTTAAAATATTGATGAAGGTCACCTCAGAGCACAAAAAGTGCAATAATTAAAACATTTTTCTTTGTAATTGGCTGATGATTATGCCAAGCTGCCACCAGAACGTAAACAATCTATGTCAGCAACTCATGGGTTAAATGAGTGCTGTGGGATTGAGTAATTATATATATTGATTACCTGTAGAAATCTGCCAGCTGACAGGATAAGAAGGGGCTCACTTTTCTGGTAGCTCGGTTATTTTATTTTCGTTAAGATGGATGAGTTAATAAACACCGAGCAAGCACTCCCATAAATTCAGCATCTGTAATATTTGTCACCTTCAAAATTACTTGCTTGAGCGCAACATCCGTTATGTGATTTCACAGGAGAGGTGCTAGCAAACCTGAAGCAAGGTTTTCACTTTCTTGGTGATTAATATACTGTTGTTGTTTAGAAAGGCAGCGTCATTAGGCAGAGGCTTAGCTTCAGTGCTCTGAGGAAATGTTACTGCATTGAGCCATATTGTGCTGTTTAGGAGTTCACTGATGTTTCATCAGTGCAGATCATTGTGAGTTTTGCTGGCAGTTTTGTTGCCTTGGGCTAGATTTATGAATCTTCAGGATCATTTTTAAAAGACATTTACAGTTGGTGGTTTAATGCCTTCAAAAAATCGCCCTCCAGATAACTGGTTTGCCACTAATATGTGATTAAAATGTATTGCAGCATTTCTAAAACGCAGTATTTATTTTCAATTCCATCCATCCACTGGCATTAAGAAGTATATTCGTGAAGCATCCAAAAATGAAAACGTGTATGATTAAAGAATATTTATGCATCACAGCCATTTAATTAAATAAACCCAGTTTGTTCTGTATTTGCAAAACAGTCCATTTAGTATTCTTCACAACGAGAGTGGATGCGAGTCATAGTTACAGTCATTAAAATGAAGGATGATTGAAGTAGGAAATGGAAGTTTTCTATTTCCACCTTGGAGCCAGGAGCAGCCGTAGACATCAATCCTTCAGATGCAATGCAGACTTCCTTCTTCGTTACCCAGAGACTATTCGTAACAACATGCCTTAACTCTATTACTCCTCTTTCTGTGCTGTCTGTCTTTTACGGAGCTTGCTAGGAGAGTTCAATCATTGATTCTACTCTGCCTAATTTATGCCCATACTTCGCATAATTATCTAACAGGGGATAATGAGAACTACGGTTACACTTGGTCCTGCGATTATCAGTCTCCCATACTCACTATTTTTCAGAAAGACTGATTGGAAAATGATCAGCAAGAGGAGTTCCACAGGATTAGCCACTGAGAACCGGCACTTTTACGCAGTGAGACTGAAGTTGTTGGAATGTTGATTGTTCTGCATGGAACTATAGGCATTTATCTGTGTCTGTGCTGACAAGTTTGGGAATCCCACAGAAAGCTCAGCCTTTTTAAATTTGCTCTGCCAACATTTTTTTCTGTTTGCATTCCAGTGTTGGGCAATTATCCCTGGGCAACCTGCCCACTGAATGGAGGTCTGATTGGATGCTATGTAGTAGCAATCAGTCTATTCATTTCAATTAAGAGTTTCATTAATGGGAGACCTAAGTAAATATTAGGTTATTAATCTTACTGCTAATTAAAATAAGCTTTCTTAGATGTTTTCAATTTCCTTTGACTAACTTTGGACTGTCTACCATAGAAGGTGGGGGTTTCCCGATGGCCACCATTTCAATTTCACTTCCCGTTCCCATTGTAATATGCTGTCCATTGCCTCCTGTACTGCCACAGTGAGGCCACCCTCAGGTTGGATGAGAAAAACCTCATATTCTGCCAGTGTAGCCTCCAACCTGTCAGCATGAATATTGATTTCTTGAACTTCTGGTAATTTCTCCATCCGCCCCCCCTCCCACCCTTCGGTCTTGCTCCATTCTCCATTCTGGCCCCCCTTTCCACTTTTCTTCTCCTTAATAGCCCATCACTTCGCCCTGAAGCCACTTCTCCTTCCCCTTCTCCTTCCCCTTCTCCCAAGGCCCATTCTCCTCTCCTTTCATATTCCTTCTTCTTCAGCCCTTTACCTCTCGCACCTAACACCTCCCAGATTCTCACTTCATCCTCCTCTCCCAGCTGCCTACCTTCCCCTGCACCTGGTTTCACCCATGTTGCTAGCTTGTACTCCTTCCTCTCCCCTCCCCCTTTTATTCTGACTTCCTCCCCCTTCCTTTCCTGTTCCGATGAAGGGTCTCAGCCAGAAACTTCAGTAGTTTCTTTGTCTCCATAGATGCTGCCTGACCTGTTGAGCTCCCCTAGCATTTTGTGTTTTACTCTAGAGAGCATCTTTTGTTTTCAATGACAATGTTTAAGTACGATGTTTTAAATCTCTATCCTTCTTTAATTGTTTGACTTCCAAGAGTTTTTTGAAAAATTCTAATTCACTCCTATAGGTATGAAGTTTGACATGTTTAATAGCAGGCGAATCCAACTGTTACAGCTGATGTCCACAATTCAATTCCTTGCCCATTGGTAATTATAATTGAAGGTTCAAAGCAAAAAAAAAACCACGAAGACTTAGGAATTTCAGAAAACCCTAATGGGCAATGCAAGGTGTTTCTAGCAACAGCTTGCAAAAACCATTTGAGTGTGAAACTTGTGCTATCAGTACTGGAATCATGGTTTTGGAGGGGTGTGTGTGTGTGTGTGTACGCACGCGCGCACATATGTACTGTGAACAGGGAGTCTGAGATTAGAGATGATTAAGAGGTCAGATAAATTCAAAGTTTGAACTTTGAACTTTGGGAGGTGGCTGGTAGTGGAGATCGGAATTGAGATCAGGCTTGATCTGTGGTGGGGTGGTGATCAGTTACATGGCGGGTGGAAGAAAGGGTGCTGGAGATGAAAGTTGTGGAATAATGCTAACCTGGAGGTTTTGGAGGAATATGCAGGTTGTTGGGTGGAAGAGGTCAGAACAATGGAGGAAAAGGGGCATCCAAGGTCAAAAAACAGCAAGTGTGGGATTTGCCTCTTAAACCATGATATTGATCAGATGGCAAGTTGGGCTGAGCAATGGATAATAAAACTGTTCTCTACTACTCCCCTGTCAGAGAGATGGTCAGTGATGGAGTCAGGAAGAATTATTGTGTTGAATATCACTCTAGGTTTTTGACCTTAAATTTCTGTGTTGGGATTTGAACCCATAACCTTCAGCAATACGAGAGCTAACAACTCAGACAGATCTAGACCTCTAAAGGTCCTGGCCCTGCAATGTTTATTGGTTCTCTTTCTACAGATGCTGTCTGAACTGCAGAGATTTTCTCACTTTTTCCAATTGTATTTCTAATTTCCAGAACCTGTTGTTCTTTTGATTTTCATTTACATATAACAATAGACAATAGACAGTATGTGCAGCAGTAGGCCCTTCGGCCCTTCTAGCCAGCACCGCCATTCACTGTGATCATGGCTGATCATACACAATCAGTACTCCGTTCCTGACCTCTCCCAATATCCCTTGACCCCACTATCTATAGATAAGAGCTCTATCTAACTCTCTCTTGAATGCATCCAGAGACTTGGCCTCCACTGCCTTCTGGGGCAGAGCATTCCACATATCCACCACTCTCTGGGTGAAAAAGTTTTTCCCCATCTCTGTTCTAAATGGCCTACCCCTTATTCTTAAACTGTGGCCTCTAGTTCTGGACTCACCCATCAGCGGGAACGTGCTTCCTGCCTCCAGTGTGTCCAATCCCTTAATAATCTTATAAGTTTCAATCAGATCCCCTCTCATCCTTCTAAATTCCAGTGTATACAAGCCCAGTCGCTCTAATCTTTCAACATATGACAATCCTGCCATTCTGGGAATTAACCTTGTGAACCTACACTGCACTCCCTCAATAGCAAGAATGTCCTTCCTCAAATTTGGAGACCAAAACTACACACAATACCCCAGGTGTGGTCTCACCAGGGTCCTGTACAGCTGCAGAAGGACCTCTTTACTCCTATACTCAATTCCTCTTGTTATAAAAGCCAGCATGCCATTAGCTTTCTTCACTGCCTGCTGTACCTGCATGCTTGCTTTCATTGACTGATGTACAAGAACACCTAGATCTCGTTGTACTTCCCCTGTTCCTACTTGACTCCATAACAACCATAAGTGCCTGTGAAATGTACCTTAGTATAAACAAAATAGAGCTGATATAAAGCTGCAAACTGTTGCAATGAATGCACTTGACTTTAGCACCTAATTGCGTAAAGGTGTTGTAGGCTGTTCAAGCATCTCGGGGCAATCAACGTGAAGTGCTTGAATCCTGAGCTTGAATCTCATCAGGAATTGAATGCTATTTGGGAAACGCTAGCTGTCTGTGGGAAATGCTGACAACTGACAATCTGAGAAATAGCCACACACATCTTGTTAATCTGCCAGTTTTCCCAGAGACGGAATTGCTGATTCAGTTGTTGGAACCAGTTCAACTTGACTGAGTACTGTGAACAAAACTTCAAAACAACGTAATGGGAGATCTGTGTAACATTGGTGCATTCTGTGTCTGGGATTTTGTGCAGTTGGTTGCCAATTTGTTATTTACTATAGTATTGCAAGCTTTACTACTCAAATGAGGTTAAATGCTTTCAAAAGCCTGGATGTCTGCCAAGTATTATAACAGATGGAGAACCATAATGTCCAGAAATTTTAACAAGACATGATATTGGTCCAATTCTACTTCATACAGCAAATGCAAACAGGTTAGAAAACCTGTTAAGTCTCATTTAATTTCACTGAAAGTGTTTTTTTTTAAAGTATAAACATTTTGAAGTTAGATATTTTTCTGTTGAAGTTTTAATTAAGAATTAAAGACATATGGTTGGTCCTACAATAAATCATGACAGAGATGATTTGTGTACAATATTTACTGTTGACCAACTTTTTTTGATGTAATGTGACTGTTTCGTTGCTGTTGGGAAGTGGTTGGCTCCCTCAGTTTCTTTGGTTGGGGAGCTTCTTTGCACTGATTCCAGAGATGAAGCATAGCTGTAATATGTTCCATCATCAATCAGCTGTGGGGCCTGGAAAATCTCCAGCCACATTATATTGTAGACAGGACAGACTGGGAGTTGGTGAAGTCTACTCCTAGTTTCAGCAAAGCTTCCCTGGACACAGATGAGCTGTTTAATTTATATATTTCTGTCAGGGACTGTATGGATGCAAAATCTGGGTCCTAATAAAGTATCTTTTGATAATACTGCTTCTGAACTTCAGGTTGTATACTGTACATATACTCTGATATTAAATGTACTTAGAAATCTTGAAAAGCATGTGGTGGAGTTATTAGTGGATTCTATCCAATGTTCTCTTCAGTGCTGTTGACTCATGCAATAATGTGACCACATTAGGCTGATCAAACTGCCTCTAGGAAGCCCGTTTCATTTTTGTAATTATTGAGATAGCAACATGTCCAACACGACTGACATATTTATTTCCCTCTCTAGACATCTTTAGAATGTGCTGGCAGGACTTCTCAAGTTTTTTTGTAACATTTGTTCACTGAACATTTCTAATGGGCGTAATGTACTTACTTCAATTGTAAAAGTCAACTATGTTTTAGTGCGATTGCTTTGATTAAGGAAGGCCTGTATGATTTTCAAAAGACATCGGTGAAGCAGTTAGGCTTCACAACAATCAGATCATGGAAACCATGGGAATTTTACTGCTCCAAGTTTTTTTTAAATTTTCAGATGCTTTCAGATTCTTTAATTGAGGTTTAAAGCAAAACTCTTTTGATAATCAGTGCAGGTGTCTAGACAACTGGCCCAGCAGTGCAAACACAATACTACCATACTCCCGATAAATGCATCAGAACATGCAGTAAAATCCCAGTCAAAGTAAAATCTATTCATCAAAGTATGTATATGTTACTATATGCTACCTGGAGATTTGATTTCTTATAGGTATTTACCGGGAAATAAAGAAAAACAATAAAATATATGATTAACTTTACATAAAACTATGGCAAACAATCAATGTGCAAACGATGAAAGGTTGTGCAAAAAAAAACCTGAGAATCTCTGAATGGAGAAAGAATCTGTTCAGGAAATGTCATTGAGAATCTGCTGGGTTCTGTGGCTAACTATTCACTAACTTACATTGGGGTGATGTGGTAGCGTAGTGGTTAGCACAACGCTTTACAGTACCTGCAGTCTGGATTCTCTGCCTTGTTAGGAGCTTGCATGTTCTCCCGGTGATCGTGACTTTCCATTCGGTGCTCCGGTTTCCTCCCACAGTCCAAAGACATATCATTTAGCAGGTTAATTGGTCCTTGTAGGTTGTCCCGTGATGAGCCTAGGATGAAATTGGGGGATTGCTGGGTGGCACAGCTTCAAGGGCCTGTTTCATGTAATAAATAAATATTGTACATGAAGTTCATATTGACAACTTAATTGCTGGGCAGAAGGAATTAGTAAAAGCTTTGCTCTGATCTCTCCTTCTTCAACTTCACGATGATGCTTGAAACAGTGAAAAGTTCCATTCACAATGACTCACGGGGAATCAGTCCCCCACCCCTGCCATTTATACTAAGACCAACAGCTATCATTTTGCATTTTCAGCCTCTCTTGGAGTTTTGATAGCAGAAGACAAACTTTTTTTTGTCCTTTATGCATGTGATGAACTACATATACCTGTCTGGACACGCCCCTCTGCTGACTGCTCCTGTGGCTCCTCCCACAGACCCCTGTATAAAGGCGATTGGAGGCACTGCTCCTCCCTCAGTCTCCAGGCTGTTGTGTGGCGGTCTCTTGCAGCTAATAAAAGCCTATCGTTCACCTCCCGTCCCCGAGATTTATTGATGGTGCATCAATGCACAGATAACTGATACTTGGTTGAGGGATTGGAGAATTAGGCACTGAATGCAGTCATATTCTTGCATTAGTAGCGACTTCCCTTCAACCTTTTGGTTCTTGAAACAGCCAGCTCAACCCTAATCACTACAGTTTTGCAACACCCTGTTCACTTTGTTTTGAAAGGTACTTCACATTTTTTTTGCTGTAATTGTTTTTTTCCGTGTAAAAATAATTGAATAATTTATGTTTAATTTATGTTTTTCTTGTCAGGCTGCTAAAATAATTCTGTATGCCTGTGAAGCAGCTTCGGGTAAGATTTTCATTGCACTTGTGCATACACTTACATGTTCATATGCCAATAAACTCGATTTTGATTTTGACTTTAATCAGGAACATCAAGAGGGGGAGGAATTTGGGGAAGACTTTGAAACCACATGGCCAATGACGTTTTTCTATGAAGGTGAATAAAGGTATTGCAGGTTGCATCACTCATCAGACAAATTGCAGGAATAGACTGTATGAAAAAAACCCAGAAGAAACAGTATTTGGATCAACTTGTTTGCAATGGGCTCCTCTGCTTAACTCTCTTTCCTGATCTGATACGAGCAATTACAGTGTATGTTCTAGTCATAAGAAAGCATCATCACTGAAACCATGTTGCTATCATTCTTAACATTAAAACAATTACAGAGAAAGTTGATGCTGCACCTCTAAACTGGGAAAAGCTCATATTATGTAGATTTAAAATAAGAACAACAAAAAACAGCAGATGTTGGAAATTGGCAATAAAAATAGAAAATACCCAACATGTCAGGCAGCATGTGTGGAGAGGTGAACAATGTTAAGGATCAAAATTGAGAATTTTTCATTGAATGGTATGTTGCCTGTTTCTCTTTCCTCGGATGCTACCTGACTTGCAGAACATCACCAGCATTTTCCCTTTTTATATTCATATTATGTGCTTTATCATTCCACCCACAGAGTACCACAGGTTGATCTGAGAGGTTGCTCATGATGTATTGCCTTAGCTTTCAAACCAACAACAGACTTTTAAGAAAATGAAGTGAAAATCACCTTTGCAACATCAACACATCAATTCTTCCTAACATCTATAAATGGCAATCTGCTCCATTAAAAACATTGTTCAAAGTAAATATATTATCAAGGTACATTTAAGTCACCACATACAACCGAGTTTAATTTTCTTGTGGACATACTGTACTCAGTAATTCCAAGAACCATAATAGAATCAACGCAAGACTATACCCGACAGGATGGTCAACAACCAACGTGCAAAAGACAGCATACTCTGCAAACAGAAAATTTAAAAAAATAAAAATAAATAAGCAATAAATACTGAGAACTTGAGATGAAGAGTCCTTGCAAGTGAGACCATAGGTTGTGGGAACAGTTCTGTGATGGGGCAAGTGAAGTTGAATGAAGTTTTCCTCCCTGGTTCAAGAGCCTGAGGGTTGACGGGTAAAACTGTTCCTGAACCTGGTGGTGTTAGTCTTGAGGCTCCTGTACTACCCTGCTGATGGAAGCAGCAAGGAGAGAACATGTCCTGGGTGGTGGGGCTCCCTGATGATAGATGCTGCTTTCCTGCAACAGCTGGGGAGTGCTTTACCCGTGATAGACTGGCCCACATCCATTACTCCTTGTAGGGATTTCTGTTCAAGGGCATTGCTGTTTCCACACCAGGCCATGATGCAGCCAATCAATATACTCTCCACCACACATTTATAGAGGTTTGTCAAAGTTTTAGATCTCATACCAAATCTTTTCAAACTTCTTAGGAAGTAGAGGTGCTGCTGTACATGCTGAGTGCAGCTGAGGTTCTCTGAAATGATAATACTGAGGAATTTGCTGATCCTCTCCACCTCTGATTCCCTGATGAGGACCGGATCATGGACCTCTAGATTCCCCCTCCTGCAGTCAAACATCAGCTCCTTGGTCTTGCTGATAATGAGTGAGAGATGGTCGTAGTGGCTCCACTCAGCCAGATTTCCAATCTCCCTCCTATATGCTGATTCATCACCACATTTTGATTTGGACATGCCAGTGGTGTTGTCAGAAACTTAAACAATGCACTGGAGCTGCGCTTAGCTACACAGTCATAAGTGTAAAGCGTGTAGAGCAGGGGGCCTTGTGTTACACCTGTGCTGATGGTGTCTGTGGAGCAGATATTATTGCCCATCCAAACTGACTGGGGTCTGCAAGTGAGGAAAATGGAGGATCCAATTGCACAAGGAGGTGTTGAGTCCAAGGTCTTGAAGCTTATTGATTAGTTTTCAGGGGATGCTAGTATTGAATGCTGAGCTTTAGTGCCAACCAAATGGCATCTGCTGTGGGCCTGTTGGGCCGGTAAGCAAACTGGAGCAGATCCAGGTCACTTCTCAGTGAGGAGTTGATGTGTCTCATCACCAACCTCTCAGAACACTTCTTCACTGTGGAAGTAAGTGCTACTGGGCGACAGTCATTGAGGCGCTTAACCACATTTTTCTTAGGCACCAGTATAATTGAAGCCTGCTTGAAGTAAGTGGACACCTCAGACTGCCAAAGCATTGAGCACTGAAACAGATTGTTGACACATTTGTGACTTCTATACGGCTTACAAATTGTGGGTCCAAACTAATCAATGGCTTGTTTTCACCAATAGTGGATGTGATTAATCTGTTGGCAATAAATTATTTTAACACATTGCCAGTCTCTGAAAATGTGTATAGAGAAAGAGGCTAGATTTGAAACTATGCAATGGGATTAGTTAGCATGTTCAAGGAAAAGCCACATTACTTAATGATGATGGAATGCCTTCATCTAAGTACTGTATTATGACCATATATTTGATTTCAGACAATAATGCTTTCAAGGCACTTCCTTATTGTGTGGAACTCTTTGAAGTTTCAACAGCCAGAAAGAAACAGGCAGTGAGTAATTGGTTTTGTTCTTCATGGTTATTACAAAATGCCAAAATGAACAAAGATCTTTGGAAGAGAATCACTTTCTAAAACTTTGTCCTCAAGATGTGGCTATCATTAGCAAAACTGCCATTTATTGCCCAATCCTTTTGCAGTCCTTAAGTGGAAGTTGCTGATGACTGCAGCATGTCGATTGAAGATACTCCCACTGTGCGACTCACACAAAGTACAACACCACTAATTTGTGGGATAATAATAATGAAACTGTTAGCATTCACCTTTGTTCCCTTCCATAACAGGCAGCAACTTTGTGTGCAAGCACTTGCAAATGTGAAAGCCTCAGTGTTGTTGATGATGCTTGCTAAGATATGAAAGACTTTTTGAAAGGTTAT
This sequence comes from Hemitrygon akajei, assembly GCF_048418815.1. Lineage (NCBI taxonomy): Eukaryota > Metazoa > Chordata > Chondrichthyes > Myliobatiformes > Dasyatidae > Hemitrygon > Hemitrygon akajei. The sequence goes on along the minus strand of NC_133125.1, from coordinate 20,139,593 downwards.
TTAAAAGAATGCATTTTCAAGATCTTTACCAAATTTTTAACAATTTAAAGGTGTTAAAGAGCTTTGGCAGTATTTAGTGATTGAAAATATTTTGTTGTTTTTAATGTATTTGTCTACCTCAAAGATTTAAAAAAATATTTTGCATGTTTTTGAAATATTTTGCAATATTTTACACTTGTGACCAATTATCCTACTAACTCATATATCTTTGGAAGGTGGGAAGAAACCAAAGTACCCAGAGGAAACACGAGATGTCACGGAGTACGTATAAACTCCTTACTGACTGTGGCAGGAATTGGACATGGGTTGCTAGCACTGTAATAGTGTTATGCTGATTGTTGCTCTACCGTGCCGCCCCAATCAGGCAAAGTCTAAAACGTGAACCATTTAGACAATAGACAATAGGTGCAGAAGTAGACCATTGGGCCCTTCGAGCCTGCACCGCCATTCTGAGATCATGGCTGATCATCTACTATCAATACCTGGTTCCTGCCTTGTCCCCATATCCCTTGATTCCCCTATCCATAAGATACCTATCTAGCTCCTTCTTGAAAGCATTTCTTGTTATAGCCTTCACACAAGATGCTTTCCATTCCCACAGAATTGCTGTTTGTAAGGCAAATCTACAACATGGAGAATCTTCACAGTGATCTGTACAAATTCTTACTGAGGCAGATTTTGTGTCGGCAATACTCACCACCAATCGTAATACCATTCCTTTTGTATTCAAATGACTTCCCCGGGAGTTACTTGTGGGCCACTGTTCTTTCTGTATGCACAGGAGCTGTTTGTTGAGTTCCCAAAGATAGCAGAACTAGGGAAGATAGTAGAAAGCTGCAGGCCACAGTTTTTGGGCAACACCATTTATGGTCTCCTCTTTATTTTGACGAGCAACGGTTCAAAGTAGTTTCAGTCAGATACTTGGATTTCTTTTGTACATGGATATTATTTTTAAGTGATTGTTCAAACTTAATCCAGAACTAATGATTGAAAATTGGAACTGTTGACCATTTAGTGCAGGGGTGTCAAACTCATTTTAGGTCACGGGCCGGATTGAGCAAAATGCAGCTTCATGCGGGCCGGATCAGTCGGACGCGTGCGAACGCAGCTTTCGTTGCCTCCGTTTTTTCAGCCTGCTCTCATGTGTCTCAGTCTCTGCTATAACTACAAAGTGTTTCACTTTACAAATTCCGTTTCTTATGAAGAAGACTGCCGAGCAAGACTGCCGAATAAACACTAAAAACCCTGAAAACCTGGTACCTGAATAAACTCAGCATTAGCCATATCATACGCCATAGGCGCTTCGATTACTGGGGTCAGCTTTAATAGTAATTAGATATTATCTCGCGGGCCAAAGATAATTCCACCGCGGGCCGGATTTGGCCCGCGGGCCTTGAGTTTGACATATATGATTTAGTGGAAAATGCACAAATTTTATTTTAAATCATATGGGTGTTCATATAATTCTCAGCTGGTTGCTTGGCCCTGGAGTGCATTGTTTAGGCAGCTTTGGGCTCCATATCTAAGGAAGGAAGTGATAATATTGGAGACAGACCGGAGGAGTGTCATGAGAATCATTCCGGGGATGAATGGGTGATTGTATAAAGAGGGGTTGATGTCTCTGGGCCTGTACTTGCTGGAGTTTAAAAGGGTGATGGAGGGGCACCTAAGGAATACTAAAAGGGCTGGATGTGGAGAGAATGTTTCCGGTAGTGGTAGAGTCTAGGACCAGAGGCTACAACCTCAGAATAAAAGAACATCCCTTAAGAGCAGAGTTGAGGAGGGATTTCTTTAGCTGGGGGTGGTGAATCTGTGAAATTCATTGCCACAGATGGCTGTGCCAGGCAAGTCATTGGGTATATTTAAAACAGGCATTGATAGTTTCTTGATTAGTCAGGGTATCAAAAGTTACAAGGAGAATGGAGATGAGAGGGGGAAGTATAAAACAGCTATGATTAAATGGCAGAGCAGACTCTACTATGTCTTATGGCCTTTTATGTGAAATACTAGAAGGTATAGCTTTAAGTAGAGAGGGGATAAGTTTAAGGGAGATGTGTGAGGCAAATTTATTTACATAGAGTTATAGGTGCCTTAAACATTCTGCTAAGGAGTTGATGAAAGTTAAGATGATACTGGAGTTTAAGAGGCAGATAGACACATAAATACGAAGGGAATGGAGGAATATTTTATATCTTCAGACCTATGACACTTTTTGCCAAGGAGATGGTTTCAATTTTTAACCAACAGTGCTAGCCCACCCCCTCTGCCCATTTGCCTGTCTTTTCAATATTACACTGGATATTTAGCTCCCAGCCATGATCTTCTTTCAACCATAACTCTGTGATGACCACAAGCACAGCATCCAAGTAAATCTCGCCTGAATGCAGCTCTCCCCTGGGAAAGAGAATCTGACTATTTCCTTTAACTCTGTCGATTTTCATAGATTTATAAATTACTATCAGGTCTTACCTCAGAAAAGATGCTCCTGTCTGTCCAGCCTCTACTTACAGGTAGGTATTATTAGCTGATTACTCTTTTTTGTGATTGTTCTCGGCAATGAAATGGTGCGCTTTGGAGCAGAAACTTTAACATATTACATAAGGACTTAAGACAGAAATTCTTTGTGAATTCAAAAACTCTCTCACTGGGCAAACAGTGACTGCATCTCTCCCGTGCTGTAGGCTCAGTACAATCTAGTCCTGCTTGAAATGATGGCGTCCTGTATCCTTCTTCCCCCATCACACGTGCATATGAACACAGAGTGAACTTCTAAACACAAGGAAGTCTGCAGATGCTGGAAATCCAAAGCAATGCACAAAAAATGCTGGAGGAACTCAGCAGGTCAGGCAGCATCTATGGAAATGAATGAACAGTCGACGTTTCAGGCCAAAACCCTTCTTTGGAACTGAGAAGGAAGGGGGGGGGGGGAAATGCCAGAATAAAAAGGCGGGGAAGGGGAAGGAAGCCAGCTGCTGTTGAACCAGAAATTTCGAGGCTTTTCAGCTTATGGCCCTTACTTGATGTTAGGACAGGTTTGTAGTGTTGATCCATAAACAGTTACAAATTCATTTCAGTGTCTGCTACAGCCATCTGACAGAGGAGATTTTGAACCAATTCTTCTGGCCTTAAGTTAAATCTAAGTAGCAGAGGTATATGACTGCCATCACGTCCATTGCACTTGCTAGTTTCCTGTACGGTGTCTTAAATCATTTTCTGTAGACTATTTTCTGAGTCAATGGATACTGACATGGTGAAATATAATTTTCACCAGCGTTGAGTTGGGTTTAATTTCATGAGTGCATGTTTGTACTGCTGGTTGGGTTTTATGCCCTCTGCCAGATAAGACAGGAGCGACCATGTGGCATATTGAATACTAGTTTCTATTTATAGACTTGCAGGTAATAAAGAGATCACTCTGTGGATTTTTCAGTAAAGCAGATGCTCTTGGTTTGATTTCTTCAAATGAATTGTGAGTTTCCTCTTGAGTGAAAATTTGTAACATATCAGAAGTGTTTCAGTCCATTGTCATCACTTACTGTCACCATGGTAAAAATTGTGTTAGTTCTGCCACTTCATACGTCAAAATGCAATGCAGGACTTAACTTTAGTCTGCCGATTAATATCAGCTGCAGATGTGTTTCCAGGCAATGGACTTCATTACTCTGTAAGTGTTTACTGTTTTGTCTTCTCTGCTCTTATTTTAGCTTTATTTTCATTTAATTTAGAAGATGTTTTTTTCAATTCCTAAGGAAAGGCTTGTTTGTTCTTCATTTTGGGTGTCAGTAGTTGCTGTCTGTTGAAGCTCCTTATAGGGGTGAATGGTTCTATGCACCATCATATTTCTGACTTGAGACAGGATTCAGGTTTATCTGTCTGATGAGACTGATTATAACAAGGTGTGGCATTGTATCATGGTAGAAGTCAGCTGCCCAGGTTATCTGGTTGTGATGTTGTGCCTTGTGCTCAATGGTTATGTCTTCAGCTGCTTTGAATGCCATCACAGCCGTGGAAAGAGCAACATCTCCCCATTTGTGAGTGGGATAATTACTGTGTTGATTTTCCATTTATTTCTAATTTTATTTCCTCTTCATATATCATATTATCTTTAGATAAAAAGACTTATTATGACTCCTAGTAGTAATGTGATCACTCGAGTGAAGTTTGATGTTCTTCTGACGGGTTGTCTATCGGTGGGTCCTCAGGTGACTGTAGATACCGATCCGGAATTCATATATTCTGGTGCAGTGTGTGCAAGAATAAGTGTGGTTATGGTTAGTGTTGGGTCTTTTGGTTCTTCAGTCTCTCCCTTCACAGCTGCCTCTTGTTTTCTGCAGCAGAGTGGAGGTCGTTTTCATGTAGCAGAGCTCCCTCTTGAACAGATTTCCTCCAGGTGTACCTACTGAGTGCAATGTCTTCCCAGGTTTTACAAGTAATGTTGAATCTCTTCAGAACGATTTTGATGTTATCTTTGAAGTGCTTCCTTTGCCCGCCAGGGTCTGGCTGACTTTATTTGAACTGAGATGTAATGCAGAGACTGTCTTCTTGAGTTTACGTACACTGATAAATTCATCTTTAAATTTTCCATTCCCTTCTTTTGTTTCCTGCCTTCAGATGTTGGCAATCAGGAGACTGAATGTATAATGTAGGTACTCAATGTAGACTTTTGCCCTTTTGACCTACCAACCATTGTAAGGTGGTTGCTCCAGATGAGTTTCTGATCAGTGGCATCCCAAAGATATTTTTGTCAAATGTCAAGGTAGGTCGGAAGGTAGCCAAATTTTTTCTTGTCAGAGATGCTCATTGTCTGTCTCCTACCAGCTCAGGCCTGATGCCTGTCTGGGTAAAGCATAGAAACATAGAAAACCTACAGCACAATACAGGCCCTTCTGCCCACAAAGTTGTGCCGAACATGTCCCTACCTTAGGAATTACTAGGCTTACCTGTAACCCTCTATTTTACTAAGCTCCATGCACCTATCCAAAGGTCTCTTAAAAGACCCTATCATATCCGCCTCCACCACTGTTGCTGGCAACTGTAAGCATGGGCTGCTTCATTTGCTGAAGAGGTGAACATGGAATTGAACAGTGCAATAATCAGAAAAGTTCAAAGTAAAATTTTATTATCAAAGTACATACATACATATCACCATATACAACCCTGAGATCCACTTTATTGATGCCATACTCCTACCTGTGGCCATCAAACTTTACAGCTGCTCCCTCGGAGTGTCAGACACCCTGTGCCAATAAGCTGGTCCTGGACTTATTTCCACTTGGCATGATTAACTTATTATTTAATTATTTATGGTTTTATATTGCTATATTTCTTCACTATTCTTGGTTGGTGCGGCTGTAACAAAACACAATTTCCCTCGGGATCAATAAAGTATGTTTGTCTGTCTGTCTAATCATGTAGAATAACAACTATAACAGAATCAATGAAAGACCGCCCAAGTAGGGGGTTCAACTAGAGTGCAGAAGACAACAAACTGTGCAAATACAAATGTAAACAATTAGCAATGAGAACATGAGATGATGAATCCTTGAAAATTACTCCCCACTTCTACTCTTATGATGCAAAGGAAGTCGTAGACGAAGCCGCTGTAGATGGTCAGGACTAGGACAATGCCCTGTGGAATTCCCGCAGTTTTGCCCTGGAGTTGAGATAATTAACTTCCAATAACCAGCAAGGTAATACACTAGCAGACATTGGGGGTCACGGTAGCATAGCAGTTTGAGTTGCGCGATTATAGCGCCAGCCGAATGGGTTCAGTTCCACTGCTGTCTGCAGGTTCTTCCCGTGACCACATGGATTTCCTTCAGGAGCTGCAGTTTCCTCCAACATTCCAAAGGTGTATGGGTTAGTCGGTTAATTGGTCCCAGTGGAGTAATTGGGGACATGGGTTCATTGGGCTGGAGGGGCCTGTTACTGCACTGTAACATAAATAAAATACATGCAGCTTGATCCAAGGGAAGGGGATTGGGGGATTGAAGGGTGATTGTTGTTGTGGGTACCTCAGTGCATCAGGTATATATTTTACAGATTAAATTTCAGCATAATTTTTCTTTTTTTGTAGATAGACTGTTCAACATTTGCATTTCACAAATGCAGGTACTGTAGTCATGTAATGTCACATGCTAAGCTACTGAGATGTGACCACTTGGATAATGCTTAAGATCCCCAATTTTGCACAACGATATTCACAAGAAAGACAACGGTGTCTCTTCCACCTCGGGTGACTGAAGAAGTTCGGTCTCAGCCACCAAATCCTCAAGACCTTCTAGAGGGGCACCACTGAGGGCATACTGACTGTCTGTATCATTGCCTGGTACGGGAACTGCACCAGCCTTGATCACTGGGCACTGCAGAGAGTGGTACGGACAGCCCAGCACATCTGTGGATGTGAACTTCCCTCCATTGAGGACATTTACAGCAGCAGGTGCATAAAGGAGACCTGGAAGATCATCGGGGATATCAGTCACTCCAACCACAAACTGTTTCAGCTGCTTCCATCTGGCAAATGGTACTGCAGCGTTAAAGCCAGGACCAACTTCTTTGACAAGTCATTTTCACATGTCTGTGCATTGCGACAGAGTCAAAATGCAAAGGTTTTTATTCCCGCACATTTTTGGGATGGAGGTAAGGTTTAAATAAATTGAAATTGGGAACCAGCGTATTGATTTCCCACAATGAATCACATAATTCTTGCACATCATATACAAATCCCAAGAGATCACTGGTTTGTGTCAGTAGCCATGTAACACTCATGTCATGACGACGTGCTATTTTGGGCCACCCATGTTCAATGAAATCAAAGTGCGGGCCACACACAGGAACAGCCCGGAGAATGTTTTAAAGGGATTCTCTGCTAATTGCACCCTTGATCATTCCACTGGAGTTGAGCTGGTTTTTAAAGGTGCGCTGTTTACAAATATGTTTCTTCCGCTAAGTAAGATGAAGGCTGTAATACTTTAATTAATTATGAATGCTTCTGTAGGTCCCATTAGGGCTTCAACATAACAAGGGGCAGGAGGAAATCAAAAATAAAATCCTTCAGAATACAGGGGACAGGAGAAGGATGGGCAGCAGGAGGACCTTTTGCTGAGTATCTTCTTGTAGCAATGTTCCGGTCAGGAAGCGTGTGAGGAACATGAGTCTGTTGAGATGAAGATTCTCAAACCAGTCAGTTCTGTTACTTGTAGGAGGCAAAGTTTCAGCCATCAGTCTGTATCTGAACCACTCCCCCTGAGGAGAAGCTCAAAGCAGTCTTGGAATATTTAACCTCTAGACCATCCAGACCGTGTTTTGATATAGGCCACATCTCAAAGTTTGTATCACTGTACTGCCATGTGTGTTGTGGCAGGTCTCTGTATTTAAGCAGAAGAGCATTTATCTCCTCCTTCAGTGGTCAGATTGTGCCGGCATGCAGCAATTCTGCATTCTGATGATAAATGTCACATTTCTTTATTTTCACTTTACGGGCCTGGTAATGGTCAGTTGTCACAGGAGTAATTTCATAATTCCCTTCTGTTGATCCACACCCTCAATTTCCGGGGATAACCGTCGAGTAGAAGGTTAATTCTTGTGGCTGTTGAGTCACACAGGAAACGTGCACTCAGCTCCTGACCTGGCAAAGACTTTGATTTACAAGCCCATCCGTAATTCTGAAGGACGTCCTCTATTTGTCTTTGCAAGTGCAGCTCCAGAAAACAGAGAAGGCTTAACCTGCTCAGCACAATGCAGTCCACTGCGTTAACTCCTCCATCAACCACTCGGCGCTTTCATTCCAATCGAATGCAGTCTACAAAATGAGTCTGGGACAAAATGTATGGTGACCGGTGCTTTTGCTACTCCATCACATGAAAGGTGGCATCCAAGACCATAAGACATGGGACCAGAATTATGCCATTCAGCCCATCGAGTCTGCTCTGCCATTCCATCATTGCTAATTTATTATCCCTCTCAACCCCATTCTCCTCCCCATAACCTTTTGTGCTCTTACAAATCAAGAACCTATGAGCCTCCACTTTAAATATACCCAATGACTTGATCTCCATAGTCATATGTGGCAATGAATTCCGCAGATTTATCACCCTCTGGCTAAAGAAATTCATCCTCATCTCTGTTCTAAAGGGACTTTCTTCTACTCTGAGACTGTACCCTCTGGTCCTAGTCACCCACATTCTCTCCACATTCACTGTATCGAGACCTTTCAGTATTCCAACTCATACAGAATCAGGGAATTGTACAGCACAGCCATTTGGCCCATCTTGTCCGTGCTGACCCTACCCACACAATCCCATTTTGCCAGCATTAGGCTAGTGCCCCTAAATTGGGGGAATCGCTTCGTCAAGCACCCTTGCTCCATCCACCACAAAAGGTGGAATTTTCTGGTAGGCACCCAGTTTGATTCTGCTTCCAATTCCCATTCTGAGGTGTCAGTTCATTGCCTCCTCTGTTGTCACAGTGGGGGCACTCTCAGGCTGGAAGAGCAGGCAACTTGATGGCGTGAGCATCGACTTGACGTCCAGTGGTTCCTGCTCCGTTCCCCCTCTCTGTTCTTCCATTCCCAGTTCTGACTGCCCCCTTACACCTTTTCTTCTTCAACTGTCCATAACCTTCCTCTGGTGCCCCCCGCTTCCCTTTCTTCCATGGTCCACTGTCCTCTCCTGTCAGATTCCTTGTTCTTCAGAAGCTTTAACTCTTCCACCTTTCACCGTACATTTTCTCACTTCATCTCCTCCTCCCCCACCCATCCATCCTCCCCCTCACCTGGATTCATCTATTACCTGTCAGCTTGTACTCCTTCCCCTCCCCTTACCTTCTTAATCTGGCTCCTTCCCCCTTCCTTTCCAGAACTGATGAAGGGTCTCAGCCCAAAACATCAACTGCACATTCTGCTACATAGATGCTGCTCCATCTGCTGAATTCCTCCAGCATTCTGTATGTGTTTCCTTCTTTCCAATCTGAGTACCTGTCCAAATGATCTTAAACATTGTAAATGTATTTGCTCCAACACTTCCTCTGGCAACTCATTCCAGATAACTAGCACCTTCTCTGTGAAAGACCTACCCCGTAGATTTTGTTCAAGTTTCTCCACTCTCACCTTTTGTCTTAAATCTGTGTTCTCTCATTCTCAACTCCTATGCCCCAAAAACTACAGTAGTGCAAAAGTTTTAGGCACATGTATACAGCAAGGGTGCCTAACACTTTTGCACAATACTATTTGAACTCTCCACTGAACATTGACAGCTCCTCAGTTGAGATCGTTAAGAGCACCAAAATTCTTGGTGTTCACCTGGTCCCTCAACACCAGCTCCATAGCCAAGAAAGTCCAGCAGCATCTCTACTTTCTGCGAAGGCTGAGAAAAGTCCATCTCCCACGCCCCCATTCTCATCACATTCTACAGAGAATGTATTGAGAGCATCCTGAGCAGCTGCATCTCTGCCTGTTTCGGGAATTGCGCCGTCTCGGATTGCAGGACCCTGCAGTGGATAGTGAGGTCAGCTGAGAAGATCATCAGGGTCTCTCTTCCCGCTATTACAGACATTTATACCACACACTGCGCCCGCAAAGCTAACAGTATTGTGAAGGACTCCATGCACCGCTCACATAAACTCTTCTCCCTCCTGCCATCTGGCAAAAGTTACCGAAGCATTCAGGCTCTCACGACCAGACTGTGCAACAGTTTCTTCCTCCGAGCCATCAGATTCCTCAATACTCCGAGTCCAGACTGACATCTACATTATATCAAATTATATTATAATTTGTCCTCTACTGTGCCTATTGTCTTGTTTATTAATTATTGTTATTTATTAATTATTAATTATTGCACTGTTTTGTGCACTTTATATAGGCCTGTGCAGATCTGTAGTCTAGTGCAGTTTTTATGTTGTTTTACGTAGTCTAGTGTAGCCTTGTGCTTTCTCACATAGTCTAGTGTAGTTTTGTGTTGTTTCATGTAGCACCAGGGTCCTGGAGGAACGTTGTTTCGATTTTACTGTGTACTGTACCAGCAGTTTATGGTCAAAACGACAATAAATTTGACTTGTTTTTATCAGCATGGAAATCTGGTGGGAGCAGTGGATGTTGAGAATGGCAAGGGTGGAGCGCTGCGGGAAGGGTGTGGGACAAGTGGCAGAGAAGGTCTGCCAGGGGTGGGGGTGGTGCGGGTGCAGACACACACTGCCCTGAGACACCTGGCCAGTTCATTTGGTTCCAAAAAATTTGTTTATTGTTCATTACAGAATGTCTCTCTGGTGCTTCATGCTTCCTCCCCCTCTCCCTTTCCCTTTTCCCTTTTTCCAACCATGATTCCCCTCTCCCTGCCCCTTTCCCACTCTCACTCTCAGAGACCCATATCAGAATCAGGTCTATCACCACTCACATATGTCATGAGTTTTTTTTTTGGCACAGCAGTACAGTAAAGTTACTGCTTTACACTGTGCAAAAGTCTTAGGCATCTCAACTATCTATCTATAAATATATCTCTGCCTAAGACGTTTATTCAGGAATGTATGTTCAATCTGTCCTATCTTATGCACCTCAAATGTCACTTGTATTCAGCCACGTACAAAGTGCTGAAGGAACTCAGCAGGTCAAGCAACATGTAGGGAGAAGAATAAACTGTTGACATTTGGACCCTTCATCAGGACTGGAAAGGAAGTGAGTAGAAGCCAGAATTAGAGCTTCTTGCACTCCAATGAGAATAACCCCAACCTATTCAATCTCTATTTATAACTACAGTCCTTCATTTCAAACTACAACCTCGTGAATTTCTTCTGCTCACTCTTTATTGCTTCCGCAGCCTTACGTTGGTGTGGTAACCAGAAGTGTACACAAGCGGTGGCATGTTGCCCCAACTCTTACATATCATTCATCCCAAATGCCTTCTTCCCTCCCCTCCCCACATATCCTGTGGGCCACAATTTCCTATTTCCCTATCAATGGGAACATGAAGTCCTCAGAGCTTGGAATGAAGCCAAGTGAATGTAAATAACATCTCAATACTGGAGATGCTAGCCTAGGAGAGGTCACTGATGATGGTCTGTTTCTGTTTTCAATGACTCTGCAGAGGCAATATTGAAAGAATCATTCCAGTGCCTGTAGGTGCTTGCTGTAGTGAGAGAAATAGGGATTGCTACTGTCCAGTAGATAATGACGGGTCTTTGCCTGAAGCGTTGTTTGTTTATTCCTCTCCATAGTTGCTGCATGCTGAGTTCCTCCAGCCCTTTTGTTTGGTTTCATGCACCTTTGATTGGATCCAGAGTGCCCGCTGCATCTGAGCATGTGGCCGTCTTCCTGGTTTCATTTAATACAATGGGCACAGCCATCACGAGGTTGTGGCAAGGCACCGTGATGCCCGCGACACTTACCCGGAGGCGTTGCAACATGCACTGTGTTTTCTGTTTTTCTTGGCATCACATCAGCTATATGCATCAAAATGGTAGAATGCTTCTGGCTGACTGGACGCTGGAGATTCGGGAAAACCACCTGATCAGCTACAAAAACTGGTCTGACGCCCTGTAAATTCAGAATTAATTGGCAGAAATTGTACCTCAATGCCAGCCCTGGGTTAAGTCAACCTCATTTGTCTTGAAGCTTTCCTTCCTGAACCACGAAGAATATTGTAAGTCTCACGTACTGGCAGCCCTTCCTTCTCATTCCACATGATTAAGCATCAGTTCCATATTTATCTTGCACAATGAAGATTTTCCCCAGCACAAAGACCACCTTTAAGCTTCCATGTGTGACTGCACAACCAATACGAAACTTAAGTAATTTCTAATGGGACCTTATGGAAGGAACTACTGAAAATAAATGTGTGTTTTTGTACTTGGAGTTAGACCTTGACGTTTTGTAGACTTCTGTATCCAGTAGACAGGCCAAGCTATAACTCTATCTCCCAAATTTTAAAGTCATAAATGTTTTGGCAAAAACTCCCTTTTGGTTCATAACTTTATCACTATTATTTTCTACAATTATAGATTAATAATAATTAAATATTAATAAACTACTGTTTGTCTATTTTTCTTATATCTTTTATTTTGTATTATTATCCATAATGACTCTGTAATCGTTCATTTTAACTTATTTTAAACTTAACCTATTCTGTCTTTTTTAATTAAAAACCATCTGTTTTCCTTCATCTCCCTCAATCCCTCAGGCAGTTTCCATTTCAAGATCATTTTAGGGAAAAACCATATCTGATTACCAAGAAATGATTTCAAAGCCTAAGGGGGTTGACTTGGGTGGGAATATACAATATGTAATATCGCTTTGGCCGACAGTTATTCACCACATCCCTGTTCTCCATGACAATTTGTCCTCTTGAAGCCAGTGAACTGACAACTGGGGAGGGGTGGGGTGAAGACAGTTTTGCGTGAGTAGAAAGGACTTTGCTGATGCAAAGGCATTTCTGAGTTTAAGACCCCATCCTTTCTCATCACCCTCAGTTGTAAATAAGACAATTGGACACGCTTGGCCTTATCTGACACTCAAAAAATGGATAGTAACAAATCCTTATCTCCTCAAATGCTGATGAAGAGTAAGGATGGGGATGCATGAGAGGGCTTCATTGCATCTTAAATTTGGAAGTGATCACACCCGTGCATTTTTGGAAATACATTGTATCCCGTAAAGATGTTTCAATTTAGAATCGATGAGAACACCACAGAAAGTATTCTGATTGGCAGGCATAATGGCTTGGGATAGCAAATGCCCTGCATGTGACCGCAAAAAAACCATAGACACAACTCAGCGCATCGCAGGCACCAGCCGCCCCTCTTGGATTCTGCCTATACTTCCAGCTGCCTCAGTAAAGCAGCCGACATAAATCAAATTCCCTACCCAGCCCAGACATTCTCTCTTCTTCCCTCTCCTGTCAGGTAGAAATAAAGTTCAAAGTAAAATCTATTATCAGAGTACATGCATGTCACCACACACAACCCTGAAAGCATACTTAGGGCATACTTGGGAAATCTATAGAACAGTAACTGTAAACAGGATCAATGGACAATGGAAGTAGAGGAATTAGAAGATAGAAAAGCCTGAAATGATGAACCATCAGGCTTCTATCCCATTGTTATCAGACTCCTGAACAGACCTCTGGAACGAGAAGATGGACTCTTGCCCACAGAATTTACCTCATTATGACATTGTGCTTTATCGTTTGCCTGCACTGCACTTTTTTGGTAGATTTTACACTTTATTCGACATTGTTATTGTCTCACCTTCTAACTGTGTAATGATTTGATCTGTTTAAGCAGCATGCAAGACAAGCTTTTCTCTGCGTCTTGGTACATGTGACAATAATAAACCGATATCAATGCCAAAAATCTGTTACTTTAAGAGTCATGTGCACTTAAAAACAAAAGAGTAACATGGTTTAATAGTGACAATATCATTTGACCTTCAGTAGTACATGAATGTTGGATGGCAGTCTCCCAGTAGGTGTAGACCTCTCTGATATTATAGATGTAGGAGAATAATGAGCCCATATGGCCCCATGAGCCAGCTTGTTTAATGATCCAACAGAGTGAAGACCATGCTGCAGTAACGAAGGCTCCCAGCTACATCATTGCTAGTTGATTTCTGTCCCAGATGCATCAGGCAGAGTGCAGATTGATTTCTGTAATCGCAGGAGCTGCCGAGATATGATGGGGGTGGGGGGTGGGGGGGGGGGGGGAGCCACAGAATTTCTCTAAGGGCACGCAGAGTGGTTGAAAAGCTACAGCTGTTGTCAGGGGCAGGGGGTGCAGAAGGTAATTATTTATCAGTTTATGTTATCAACACAGTGTCAAAGCGGGAACCAAGGTTCACATTTCGAACAGTCAGATGCCTGACGACAATTGATAGGTAATGGGGTCTCAGAGTACTTGCTTCTCATCCGTCTTCATGTCCTCTTCATGAATGCTTTCATGACAATGAAATATTGCCCGTCATCAATGTGTGAAAATGGAATTAGACCAGCTTATTTTAAATGCATTTACTTTTGTTAGATTCACTCATTTATTTCTTTTCGTTTTTTTTTTCTCTCAGCTAATACTAATTGATTTTACCACAGAGAAATTTGAACTGATTTCTGAAAACTACTTTGTTGAATCACTTCTGGTGCTGAATACAAGATGAGTGAACAGTCACTTAAATTTTATTTCTGAAACATTTGATTATTCAGTCTTTCTTTTCCACAGGTGTAGTCAAAGTTTTAACGAAGAAAAACTGTTTATTGTTTCAGCAGTACCAGTTGTAGAAGTGACAGAGGGATTCTCGTGCATGTAATTGAAACCGTGCGCACTTATGTAGATTCTAAGTCAGGATGCATTTTAAAAGTCTGGCAGATGTTCAAGCCAAGCTGCCTGAATCTGCTCGATTCAATTGAATGATCACAGCTCTGATGTGGTAGCAAGGAAGTAAACATTAATGTTGATCGGTTTACAGAAATCTAATGAAAGATTGTATTTACCCTTGCAAAGTAAAATCTGACTTTGGTCAGCCAGTCATTGAAAAAGATTAAGATACTATATAAATAGATCAAACCACTATCTGAATTGAGTACAGTTTTTCAAATGGTACTTTACCCAACCAATTCCAGCGAAGAATCGCAGAAGGTTACTGTGGAGGTGACTAATGGTTCACTTTAATCTGTCAGCTTGTTGATAAAAGAATCTTGATGGAGGGGAAAGGGAGATGAGATTTATGGGAGAATGAAGCTAAATGAAATGTTTAGTGCAATCAGTGGCTAGGGATGTGTGGTTTATTGTGTCAGAAATGGAGTTAATAATGTCTGTGGGGTTTGGCTTTGCTGCTATGTCGGGTCCAGTAAAAGATTGGTGGATAGGGTGGGGGAACAGCTTGAACCAATGGGAGGTCATTATCCTTGTGGAGGGTAGGTTTGGTTTCCTGATATCAGTCCAGTACATCTCAGTCCATCACAGAAATAAAACCCTCCCCAGCATTGAGCACATCTGCAAGGAGTGCTGTCACAGGAAAGCAGCATCCATCATCAAGGATCCCCACCATCCAGGCCATGCTCTCTTCTCACTGCTGCCATCAGGAAGGAGGGACAGGAGCCTTAGGGCCCACACCTCAGGGTTCAGGAACAGTCAGTATCCCCTAGGCCATCAGGCTTCTGAGCTGGAGTGGATAACTGCACTCACCTCAACCTTGAACTAATTCCAAAATTTATGGACTCATTTTCAAGCACTCTACAACTCATGTTCTCAGTGTTGTTTGTTAATTAATTAATTTACTTACTGTGCTTGCACTATTTGTCCTCTTTTGCACATCGGTTGTTTTTCCATCTTTGTTGCGTTTTTCATTTATTCTATTGTACTTCTTTGTTCTAGAGTGAATGCCCACAAGAAAATGAATCACAGGGTAGTATACAGTGACATATGTACTTCCATAATAAATCTACTTTGAGATTTAAATTACATAAAAGTAAACTACCTGTGTTTGGTTCCTTGTGCCAGTCTGGAACTTGAGTAAGGTGTGACCCTTTAAGTCAGCCTTGATGCACCATCAATAACTCTTGGAGACGGGAGGCGAACAATAGGCTTTTATTAGCTGCAAGAGACCACCACACAACATCCTGGAGACTGAGGGAGGAGCAGTGCCTCCAATCGCCTTTATACAGGGGTCTGTGGGAGGAGCCACAGGAGCAGTCAGCAGAGGGGCGTGTCCAGACAGGTATATGTGGTTCACCACAAGCCTGAGATGGGTTTTGTAGTGTCTGTGGAAGCTCTGAGTGAACACGTACTTCACTGAAGCTCATAGGAGCAGTATTATGGTGGCTGTTGTACATCATCATCTGCTATCTTGTGTGTACAGATTGCTCCATGCATTAAATGTCAGCTTATGGAGGAACAGAATAAAAAAAAACATTTTCTCATGCATTTCATTTTTGCACCAAATGATGGCAGATGATATTTATTAGAAAGTAATACAGGGTGAAATACTGTGGTAAAGAGATTAAGGGAAAGCACTCCGGATAACATTTTGAAGTGAGTGCTGAAACAGGGGGCAAAAGCATGCATCCTGCAAGATGGCAGGTATTTTGAAAAGGCTGCTCAAAATTCCTATCCCTGGAAGTTATGCAGAACATATTTTGAACTTCGATTAAGTATCAGCTGGTATATTTTATCCAAATTTGTCTGTCTGGCTAAATGCAAACAGGACTGGCCCTATTGCTTCAAGAATAATGAAAATTATCCTTGAATATAGTGGACCGAATCTGTGATGAGCAAAGTAATTACAGGGCTGTGAGTCAGACATCAAGAGCGAGGAAGTTCCTGGAAAAAAAATTCCAAGGGACAGAATAAACCTACACTTGGAAATGCAATGATTAATCAGCATGGCTTTGTTAGCATAGCTTTGTTTGTGGGAAATCCTATCAGAATGAACTTGTCTGAAATTTTTGAAGTATAGTACCAAAGTGTATTGATGAGGACAGTGTAGTCAAAGTAGTCTGCATGGACTTCAGTAATGCTTTTAACAAGTTCCTTCATGAAATACTAACCCAAAAGGTTAGAGCTCATTGGATCAAGGACATCTTGGCAACTTGGATCCAAATTATCTTGGTAGATAGAAGGTGAGGAACTTTTCCCATTGGCAGAAACCAGAGGGCATGGGTTTTGCATAAGATGTAGAAGGCTTTGAGAGGATCTGAGGAAAAATTTCTCAGGTCATGGACAAAGTGCTGGAAATGGGACAAGCATAAATGGTCATGTAATGTGGGTCAAAGGGCAATTTTCTATGCTGTATAACACTTTGACCTTATAAAGTGTGGAATCAAGTGACTGTTAATCCACCCATTACTGTTGTAGCTGTGTATTTTACTTTCTAAATCTCACAGTTTATTTCCCTCTCTCAAATACTGTAGGTTAAATCTGACTGATTAGAACAAATTTTTGTGACTTGTCCCAAAAGTTCTTTTTATAGCTTAAATTCATGTTTTGTTAGATTATGATAATATTTGGGATGTTTTAATACATGAAAATACCATCTATATCTGTAACCTGGACGTTATAATTGATCCAATGTTTTCCTTTAAATTTTCCCTAGAAATAATTTCATGCTTGAAGCTGTCAACACATAAAAGTCAGTGCGTGTATTTAGGACTTCTCAGCAAAATTTTATTGCACTTAAGGTCCAAGATTTTGTACACAATCCATTTTGTTTTCCTTATTTAACTGCATGCAGGGGATTTTCTCTGCCTTGGAGAAAGTCAGATAGTCCACAGGTCATGGGTTCTGGATCACAGTGAAACAGCTTCTTTGGAAGATGGATGATTAGGAATATTGAGGGTCAGGATCATGGAATTATGGCAAGTGGGGGGAGGGCAATTGTTGGCCTGTGGAAGAGCTGTTGTATTACTTAGATGGTTTGAAATGGGCAAAGTCATAATCTATTGAAAGTAGGCCGATATTGAAATAACAAACACAAGAGAGACCGCAGATTCTAGAAGTCTTGTGCAACACACACAAATTGCTGGAGGAACTCAGCTGATCAGACAACAAAATAAACAGTTGACGTTTCAGATCAAGATCCAATGAAGGATCTCAGCCCAAAATGTCGACTGTTTATTTCCCTCCATACATGCTGTCTGATCCGCTGAGTTCCTCCAGCATTTTATGTTTGGTGCTCGAAGTTGCAATGAAACACATTTTGGTTATAACACCATGAAAAGGACCAAAATTGAGACGTAATCCAATGACCTAAACGAGTCATACTTGTTGGTTCTTCCATATACCAGGTTCCATAGTCTCTGACCAGACTAAACAATATGCCTTTAAGCTCTGCTGAAACAAGCATCGAGAGCATCTTGTTGGCTGACTTCTACTTAGATGGCCTGTGACATTCAATGGCAACGCATGTGTGAATAAACTGGCCAGAAGTGACATCAAAAAATTACTAACATGCCATTTGACATCACTGGGTTTCCATGATGGCATATTTTTCATTGAAGTCCCCTGTGTAGTGCATTAAAATGGTGTGTTGAGGAAAAAATTTGTAGCTCATGAAATATCGATTTTTTTTTATATAGTCAATGTACAGTACGTCTTAACTTTAAAATTCATTATGCTAAAGTCTTGAAGCTCTACTTTTTAGCAAATGACATAGTGTAGTTATCAAAAGCTTAATAATATTCCTAAGCTACCTAACAGTATATTAAAGTGAGGTTAATAATAACCCTAAAAAATGAGGTGTTCTATTATTATCTGTGTTCATTTGGATGGAACAAAGGGAACACAGAAGAAATACGTTCCTTATAAAACTCAATCCCAAATGATGGCCTTTATTTATGGTGAGGAATCATTAAATAAATCTATCTAGTTTAATGAATAATTCATAATTAAATGCATTATTTAAAAGGTCATAAAAGTGCATAATTTAAAAGGCCAATTGTCTTTTTTATTTTTTTATTTTAAGGTTTTAATGACTTTAGACACAATTGAAATGTAGCCGACTCCGTGTATTTCATTCTTTTAAAAATAGATCAGAAGTAACTTAGGTTAATGGGTTGTTATTGATTATTGCACCATTCTGAGCCGTGCACTAAAAATCTCTCCTCTAAATAGCCTGTACTTGCAACAATCATAAATCCAAGTATTTCTAATGAAAATTCACACCAGCACTCTCATAAGCCTGTGAAGGCTTCATTATCTTGATTTGATCAAACATAATAAAATATTATAAATCACAATATTTTAATATGATCAGCTTTTTCTCCATACTCTGACTTCTGCAAACTGGGAAAAACTGTCAGTGCAAATCAGAAAATTGCTAGCGTCATGCCCAACGATTTTCCATCGAATAAACATGAGGCAATAAAAATAATCCAGCTTCTATTTATCACCACTAATCCAGTGAACCTGTTTTGCCTTTATGGTGCATTAATATGGATCCAGAGAGCAGAGGGTTCAACAGTGATCCCATGCAAATCCTCCAGTGACTACCACACTCTCTCTTTGCACGCGTCAGTATCCATGCTTATTGAGTTCACAGGTTATCGAAACAATACTCTATTCATTAGATTCATCCACTACAGGAAGTCCGCAAATTACAACAGAATTCTTTTCCTGAGAGCTATTCGTAACTGAAAATGAACACTAAACATTGTGTGAGAAGTTACAGCGGGGTAGAAGTCTGTTGGTGTGTGCTTCCATTGACCAGAAGATTCTAAAGCCTGATAGCACATACCAAAAAGCTTAAGTCTAGCTTCTACCCTGCTGTTATAAGACTATTAAATAATTCCCTAACACAATAAATTGGAGACTTGACTTCACAATCTATCTCGTTATGATCTTGCACCTTATTGATTACCCGCACTACACTTTCTCTGTTGCTGTTTAATTTTATTCTGTATTTTAGTTTTTATATTGTTCTACCACAATTCAATGTGTACTGATTTGGTCTACATGAACAGGTTGCAAGACAAGATTTCCACTGTATCTCAGTACATGTGACAATAATAATCCAATTCCAATTGTGATGGTAGAGTATGTAAACATGGGATGGATTCAAGATTCAGGCATGTTCAGTGTCATTTTTATTACACAGGTGTAAAGGAGAATGAAATAATTGTTACTCCAGATCCGATGCAACACAAGAAAGAAACACAATAAGAAGAGTACAATAATAATAAAAACACAGTATATATAAATGCATAAGATAGCTTATATACTAGATTGATTGTATGTCCATAAAGTAACACTAGGCACAGGAGTGTCTGTACATAAGACGACTAACAGGAAATGATAAAACAGTGGTGGTTCGGGGGGTGGAGGGGTGGGTTTGTGGGTGGAGGTGTTCATCACCTTTACTGCTAGGGGAAAGTAACTGTTCTTGGGTTTGGCGGTCCTGGCACAAATGCTATGCCTTCTCCTTTCTGATGGGAGTGGACAAGCAGTCCATGAGCAGGGTGGTGCGATTCTTCATGATGGCACTGGCCCTTTTCTGGCACCTTTCTGTATATCTGTCCTTGAAGGCAGGTTAATAAGTGATCGAGCGAGTCTACTCAGCACTTGCAACTCCAGTTGGCTCAAACCAACCCCCAATTGTTGCGGTCTTTGGTGGTGATTTTGGTGGGGCAGTGGTGAGAGGAGACACATGGAGATGCTCCTTTCCACCTGGCACAGGATGCTTACCACACATGGCAGCCTGAAAACCCCTGTAAGCTGGCATTCACAACCCCAGGAGGACCTGTATGTGACAAGGCAAAAAGTGTGCTAATGAAAGCAAAAGGTAACTTACATTTGTTGACACTGAACTGAAAGACATTTCATCTCATCTGGAATTTGATATGCGGACTGTCAGGAAGAATTTCACATCTTTGTAGTTAATGGTTGCAAACTAGCTGTTCCCTGAATGGTGGTGACAGTGGAGCTGATTCTCATGAATGCAGAGGGACAAGTGGAGCAAGTTCTAGTGGGAAACAAGAAGCAGAAAAGAACATAGAAAACTTTAGCACGGTACAGGCCCCTTGGCCTACAATGTAATGCCATCTGTTTAATCTACTTTAGTATCAATCTAACCCTACCCTCCTGCATAATACTCCATTTTTCTATCGTCCATGTGCCTGTTTATGTTCTCTGGTCATGGGCTCAGTTGATGTTGCTTTCGTATGAGGAGAAAATACACTGCAATTACTAGTGTCAGATCAGGAAAAGGAATTAAGTAGAAGAGCCCATTGCAGAGCACTTGTACAAGTTTGACTAAATACTATTTTTTTCTTGCAGTCTACTCCTGCCTTTTGTCTGATGATGAATGATGTAATCTCCAAAACATAGAACATAGAACATTAGAGCACTGTACAGGCTTTTCGGCCCATGATGTTGTGCCAACCTTGAGGATCAATCAAACCCTTCTCTTCTACATATAGTAGTTCTAATTTTTTCTATCAATCACATCTGTAAGAGTTTCTTACGTGTCTGTAATATATCTGCCTCTACTACCACCCTGGAAGTGTGTTCCACTCAGCCACGACTCTCTTAATAAAACCTAGCTTTGACATCCTCCCGATACTTTTGTACAATTCCCTTAAAATTATGCCCCCTGGTATTAGCTACTTCTGTTCTGGGGAAAAGCCCCTGGTCACCCACTTCAGTCTATGCCTCTTCACATCTTGAACACCTCTACCAAGTCACTTCTCATCCTCCTTCACCCCAAACCGAAAAGCCTTGGTGATAAAGGATGAGAGGTGATTATTAGTAAGTTGAGAGGTAAGTGATAGCGTGCAGGTTGGGGCAGTTGGTATACAAATTGTTGCAGTGTGCGTAGAGACTGTGAAGAAGGATAGGGCAAAATTGATGTCAGTGGGATGAGTTGAAGTGCAACATAGGGGCAAAATCAAAAAGGAAGATGAAAACAGGGCTGAAGATGTTATATTTAAATGCACACAGTATATGAAAGAAGGTAGATGATCTTTTAGTCCTACTAGAGACTGGCAGGTATGGTGTTACAGGCATCACTGAGTCATGGCTGATAGAAGTTCACAGTTGGAAGCTTAACATCCAAGAAAACACCCGAGCTATATATACGTGCCTGGGAGTTTTGCACAGTGCTGTACTTTTTCAGGGCATAGGAGTTGAAGACTAGATGACACAGGTTTAAGGCAAAAGGTGAGAGCAGAGAAACCTGAACAAAATCTAAGGGGTAGGTTTTTCACAGAGAAGGTGGTAGTTATCTGGAACGAGTTGCCAGATGAATTTGTGGAGGCAGATACATTCACCATGTTTAAAAGTCATTTGGGCGGGTACTCAGATCGGAAAGAAGTAGAAGGAAGCACACACAAAACGCTGGAGGAACTCAGCAGTCAGGCAGCATCTATGGATAAAATTGATAGTCGACGTTTCAGTCCCGAAGAAGGCTCTCGGCCTGACTATCTATTTTTTTTTCCATAGATGCTGCCTGACCTGCTGAGTTCCTCCAGCATTTTGTGTGTGTGTTGCTTTGGATTGCAGCGTCTGCAGAATTTCTTGCATTTATGATTTGGGAGATAGAA
Organism: Hemitrygon akajei; assembly: GCF_048418815.1. Lineage (NCBI taxonomy): Eukaryota > Metazoa > Chordata > Chondrichthyes > Myliobatiformes > Dasyatidae > Hemitrygon > Hemitrygon akajei. Next base: position 20,117,586 of record NC_133125.1, on the reverse strand, counting down.
ATGATCTATAAAAATGGCAATGTTATGATAGTTATGGAGGATTTCAATATGCAGGTAAATTGGGAAGCTTGGTTGGTGCTAGATCCCAAAAAGGGAATTTGTAGAATGCGTACAAGATGCTTTTTTAGAGCAGTTTGTGGATTAGCCCACTAGAGAAGAACCAATTCTGGATTGGGTGTAATGAATCAGAATTGATTAGGGAACTTCAGATGAAGGAATTCTTAGGAGGTAGTGATCATAATATGATGGATTTTACCATGAAGTTTGAGAGGGAGAAGCTAAATATGTATCAATATTATACGAAATAAGGGGAATTACAGAGCCATGATAGAGGAGCTGACCAAAGTTGATTTGTAGGGGACATTTGAGAGGATGATAGCAGATCAGCAATGGCTGGAATTTCTGGGAACAATTCAGAAAATGCAGGATAGATACATCCCAAAGAAGAAAAAGTATTATAAATGGAGGAGGAGGTAACTGTGGTTGACAAGGGATGTCAAAAACAGCATTAAAAGCAAAAGAGAGGGCATAGAATATAATTAAAAATTGTGAGGTTAGAGGATTGAGAAGCTTTTTAAAACCAACAGAGGCAACCAAAAAAAAGCCATAAGGAGAGAAAATATGAAATACGAAGGTAAGCTAGCCAATACTATCAATGAGGATATATAAACGGTAAAAGAAGGCTGAGAATGGACATGGGCTCTCTGGAAAATGATGCTGGAGAGGTAGTAATGGGGTACAAAAAATGATAGATGGACATAATAAGTATTTTGCATCAGACTTCACTCTGGAAGACACTAGCAGTACGTCAGAAATTGAAGAGTGTCATGGGGCAGAAGTGAGTGCAGTTGCCATTATTAACGAGAAGATACCCAGAAAGCTGAAAGATCTGAAGGTGCTGCAGACATTGTGTGTTTACTGTTTCAGTAATATTTGAGAAATGTTGTAAATATTATGTTGATTAAATATTCCTTGTTTGTTTAAATAATTCGTTATGGGCTATATGTAAAAATACATGAATTGCATACATCATGATACTACCACGTGATACCTGCGTGTGTGTCACTAAAGAAAAATGAAACATATACATTTATCCCTGCCTCCGTGTTTTTCAATAGATCTTATATTTTAGAGTTACCAAATATACCAGTGGCAATGAGGGAGTTTTAAGCAAACCCGAGATGTTGAAGTATAGTGAGACGTTCAAGTTAAAAAAAGTGCAGTGAGAAACATTTGATTAATAAAAACAGCGCAGCCTATGCCTCTTCAGAAAAGGAAAAGGAAAAAATCGGACAGATTCATGAGTTCATACACAGTGAGTACTAGGTAATAATAACGAAGGAAATAAAAAGCAGGAATGGCTGGCTACATCAAAAAGATTGACACGTTCAATTGCTCAAGAGATAACTGGATTTTGTACACTGAACGGATTGAGTAGTATTTTAAAGCAAATGGAATAGCTGATGAGAAGCAGGTGGCAGTTTTGCTGAGTGTATTTGGTTTAAAGGCATACAATTTGCTTAGAGGTTTGAATGCTCCAGTCAAACCAGCTGCAGTGACCTTTGCTGACATCGGGAAAAAAATGCAGGAACATTTAGAAGCAAAGCCATTGTTGAATGCACAACACTTTAGTTTTATAAGTGGAATCAAAAGGAAGGGAGTCCATTTGAGCATACGTGGCTGAATTGGAGACATTGTCTGAGATTTGTCAGTTCAGTAATGGGCTTAATGATGCACTGAGAGATTGCTTAGTTTGTAGAATCCTCAAAGTTCAAAGTAAAATTTATTATCAGGGTAGACACATGTCACCACATACAACCCTGAGATTAATTTTCTGCAGGCATGCTGAGCAAATCTGTAGAAAAGTAACAGTAAACAGGATCAATGGACAACAAACTGTGCAAATGCAAATACAAATAAATAGCAAGTGTAGTGCCCTGGTTCACATCTTTACTGTTATGCTGTAGGTATTCATTTAGCAGCTCTGTAAGAGCTGTTCATTCTGCTTTCAGCTTGTTTGGGTTATTGTCAAAGATAAGGGATGATGTGGAATGTGTACCATCCAATTAGCAAGAGGTTTTTCTTGGTGAGGGACGATAAGGTTGGTCTTGGGGTTTTCTTTGTTGGCAGATGAAGAGAGATGATGCTGGGGAGAACCAGCCATCGCATACGATCTGGCGGGAGACCAGTTTTGTTTCGAAATGGATTACCAGCGGCGTTCGGAAGGTCGTGTGCGCTTCCACGTTTACCTCGTGAGTGACAGAGAAGTTCAAGATGAACTCCAACTTGTGCACATTTGACTGTTTAGTTAGAATGGACCCTTTTCTTTTTGTTTTTCCTTACGAACCTTTTAGTTAAGATTCATAAATATAATTCCATAATCGTATGCAGTGTACTGTCTGTTATTTCGTGGCATTAACTTGTGATAGGGTAGCAAATTAAACAGCATCCACACAAACAGTGGGTGTGGGAGGGGGTGCTCATGTCTCAACTTACACGCTTGGTGGGGCTGGAGGTTGTCTTCCCTAGACTTGCACAGCCGAGGAAGCCAGAGTGTTTCACTGGGGGCTCGTCCGGGATCAATTTCGTTGGATGCTGTGTGATTGCCCTGAGCATTGATCCAGTGGGTTGTGTGTTTAAGTCTGTGTTGAACTATTGTTTGGTAAAGTGATTATGATATGTGGTTGTGGATGTTGCAGGGGTGGAGCCAAGGTTTGATAAAATGGCGGGCAAAGACTTTGTTCTAGTTCAGACTAGCACTGATGTAAAGGCAGTAGAGCTGCCTGGTACTATTGGGGCCCTAGGAGAGAGGGGGACATGGGCTCTCTGTACTTCGTGGGAGGAGGGGAGTGAAGGCGAGTGTGCGGAATCAGAAGCCAAGTTTCCCAAAGCTGGGGTCGGATCTCTCGTTTCTGCAGAGCGAGGGGAAGGAGTGGTCTGATGTAGAGGGTCTAGTGAGTCCTCCAGTGAGGGCTGAGCATTCTGAGTTGGTAGCGGCCCTTGCCTCCCCAAAGAATAAATGGCAAAACGCCCAGGTTCAAAGTCCCAACTATCGTAGACTCAGCTTGTTCTCGGGAATGAAGCCCACCCCTAAAGGGGAAGAGGACTTGGGCAGAGCAGACCTCTCAGTTGTTAGATGAGCGGCATTGCTCTGATGACGAGAAAAGACAGTGATTGGTTGAAAGCTATTGACATGGTGAGATCCCCTCTGCAGTCTACATGCAAGCACTAAAAAAGGAGTTTGGTGCAACGGGAAGCCCATTGGAGCTTATGACAAGGTTTCAGAACATATTTCAGGAGAAGGGGGAGAAGCTTTCCGCCTACATTTTTCGGCTAGAGAGGCAGCTAAATTTCTTGTGGCATAGAGGAGCCATTCAAACGGCTGAGGTGAATCAGTTAAGAATGGACCAAGTGGCAAAAGGCACCCATTCGCCGGACGTTTGTCGAGCTGACCAGAGAAGCAAGAGAGGGGGAGAATGTGATGGAGGCATGGAAGCTTCTGCCCACAGGGTACAGTCCTCGGTAGTGGTCCCCTCGATTGAGGTGACCACTGATAACCCACCCCAGAGAGTGAAGGAGCTTGTGGCAGTTTAGGACTGAGATGTCCCAGTTGTTATCAGCGTGTGCACCCCCTCCCCCCGTATGATAGAGCTGATAGGGAGACTGATCCCCTAAGGCAGGGGTGTCAAACTCATTTTAGGTCATGGGCCGGATTGAGCAAAATGCAGCTTCATGCGGGCCGGATCAGTCGGATGTGTGCGAACGCAGCTTTTGTTGCCTCCGTTTTTTCAGCCTGCTCTCATGTGTCTCAGTCTCTGCTATAACTACAAAGTGTTTCACTTTACAAATTCCGTTTCTTATGAAGAAGACTGCCGAGCAAGACTGCCGAATAAACACTAAAAACCCTGAAAACCTGGTACCTGAATAAACTCAGCATTAGCCATATCATACGCCATAGGCGCTTCGATTACTGGGGCCAGCTTTAATAGTAATTAGATATTATCTCGCGGGCCCAAAGATAATTCCACCGCGGGCCGGATTTGGCCCGCGGGCCTTGAGTTTGACATATATGCCCTAAGGGGATGGACCATGTGTGTTAACAAGCATGAAATAACAAGATAAAGAATCCTTAAAGTGAGACCATTGGTTGTGGGAATACCAGGAGTAGAATGAGTGTAGTTATCCCCTTTTGTTCAGGAGCCTGATGGTTCAGGGGTAGTAACAGTTCTTGAACCTGGTGGTGCAAGACCTCAGGCGTATGTACCTTCAACGTGATGGTAGCAGCGAGGAAAGAGCATGGCCTGGGTGGTGAGCATCTTTGATGATGGACGCTGCTTTTCTATGGCAACATTTCATGTAGATATGCTCAATGGCTGGGAGTTTTACTGTGATTTACTGGGCTGAATTCACTACATTTTGTAGGATTTTCCTCCGTAAGGCATTGGCGTTCCCATACCAGGCTGTAATACAGCCAGTCAGCACGCTTTCCATCACACATCTGTAGAAGTTTGCCAAGGTTTTTGATGACATGGCGAATCTCCACAGACTCCTGAGGAAATAGAGGTGCTGTCGTGCTTTCTTTGCAATTATATTTAGATGATGTGTCTATGACAGGTCCTTTGAAATTACCTCCTTTGATACAGCCCAGAACAGTAGTATGATCAGCAATCCTAGAAAAAAACATTCAATAATGGCTCAACATACATTTAAAAGAGCATTTGAAATAGCAGGAATAAAGGCATAGACTATTTTCTACATGAGGAGAGAATTCACAGTGTGTTGATACAGACCAAGGTAAAACAATAACAATGCAGAATAAAGTGTAAAAACTACGGAGAAGGTGCAGTGCAGGTAAACAAAAGAATGTAGGATAGTAAGAAGGTAGATTGTGAGGTCAAGAGTCCATCTTATCATACAAGAGGTCTGTTCGAGAGTCTGATAACAATAGGATAGACTCACCATTAAAAAGGTCAGCCTTCACCCAATCTAATACATTGCACATTGCTTCAAGAAAAGACTGGGAGTAATGGATGGAGACAAGATCCTGGAACCTAGCAACATCCTTGCCGCAGTGGATAGTCCAGCACCAGCTTTGACTCTGGCTAAACGTCTGCAGTATAGCTTAAAGTACAGCAATGACCTGATAGTGACGGAAGCTTCTCAGATGGGTCCTGCTGATAAAAAGCTGGCCAGATCCAATCCAGCTAATTCAAGAGCAATTTGTTTACTATCAATCATTAGCAATTTGATGGCATCTGTTGGCAATATTCCTAACCCATGGCACTCTCTCTCCAATAATATGCCACTTCTGAAAAACTTACGTTTCTCTAGGAAGGCTCAGCTCCAGAGCTCATCAGAACCTTGACTTAAACAAGAATCAAAGAACTGGATTCCAGGGTAAGAGTGTTGCTCTAGACATCAAGGTAGTATTTATATGAATATGATATCAAGCTTCCCTAGCAAAACGAAATATGTGGCTATCAAGAAGAAAAGATCCAATGACTAGAGTCATACTTCACAAAAAGGACAATGACTGTTGGAGGTCAATCACCTCAACCCCAGAACTTCACAGAAATCATTCCTCAGTGTCCTTGGCCTAACTATCTTCAGACCTTCTTCAATGACTTCTATCATAAGGCAGAGATATTTACTAAATATTGTGCAATCCTCAGTTCCATTTGCAACTCTCCAGTGACTGAGGCAGTTTACAACCTCACATAGCAAAGCCTCAACAACATTTCAGGTACGAACTGATAATTGGCAAGTAACACATGCCGACCCTCAAAGTCCAACCCTACGTCCCGCGGTGAGAGGTGGAAATGGATAGGACTGACCAACAGGGCTCTGGTGAAGCTGTATAGACCAATCTCCTGTACAGTGGAAGCAGTGGATTGCAGAAGTGTTAATGAACACCAACCATACCATCGACTTCAGAGGATGACAGACACAAGAGGTCATTGATGGCCCATGCTCCACTTGGGAGCTAAAGGCCCAAGTAAGTAATTGACACTCAAACCACTGAAGTGGCCAGATAGTCATCATCTCCAGTTAATGACCTATTCAATCGCATTGCCATTATTGAGTCTTCCATCCTTCCATTGGCATCCTGGAGTTCATATTTGCCAGAAACATAACTGGGTCAAACACAAAAGCATGTGTTCCATGGTGACTGACTCGTCTCACCCTGATCCATTTTGAACAGGGGTTCCCAACCTTTTTTATGCCATTAACTGAGGTTGAGAACCTTTGATTCAGAAAGTTCAAAGATCAAAGTAAATTTTACTATCAAAGTACATAGTGTATACATTACCATATACAACCCTGAGATTCATTTCCTTGTGGGCATACTCAGCAAATCTATAGAATAGTAACTATAACAGGATCAATGAGCGATCAAGCAGAGTGCAGAAGACAACAAACTGTGCAAAGCCAAATATAAATAAATAGCAATAAATAACGAGAACATGAGAATTTGAGCCCTTAAAGTGAGATCATTGGTTGTGGGAACATCTCAACGGATAGGCAAGCGAGTGTAGTTATTCCCTTTTGTTCAAAAGCCTGATGGTTGAGTGGTAGTAACTTGAACCTGGCGGTGCGAGTCTTGAGGCTCCTGTACCTACAGTAACAAGGAAAAGTCACGGCCTGGGTGGTGGGGATCTCTGACGATGGATACTGCTTTCCTGCAATAGTCTTTCGCATAGATATGCTTAATGGTTGGGAGGGCTTTACCTGTGATATACCAGGCTGAAGGTGTGTTAGAAGGAATTTAGAAGGTACGAACGCAACCTACAACATTCAAGGAGCCTAGCTCCAATTGTGATGAACGGTTCGTTGAAGGGCATTCTATCTACCAGTCTGCCTCTCTCCACCACTTGCGTTCTGCTGCTCCATTGTGTTTTCTGCAAAATGTACTCAGTTACTTCAACAGGATCTCTCTAACCTGTAACCTTAATCACATGGCAGAGAAGGGCAGCAGGTACATAGAAACACCACCAACTTCATGTTTCCTTCCAAATCACACAGCGCCTTCACTTGGAAAATAACTAGTGCTATTGCTCAGCGATGGGTACACATCCAGGAACTCCCTCCTTGACTGCCTTGTGAGAGTACCTTCAGAAAAATCTATAACATTTCATTATCACCTTCTCAAGGACAATCAGGGGTGGTTAATATATGTGACTTTGTAAGTGGATATCCTGAAAAATCAATAAAATAAACAAGAAACCCTTCCTTTCATAGCAACACACACAAAATGCTGGAGGAACTCAGCAGGGCGGGCAGCATTGATGGAAATGAATCAACAGTCAATGTTTTGGGCTGAGAACCTTCTTCAGGGCTGAAAAGGAAGGGAGAGGACAACAGAATAAAAAGGTGGGGGGAGGGGAAGAAGTGGACAGTGGCAGGGAAAACCAGGTGGGTGGGAAAGGTAAAGGACAGGAGAAGAAAGAATCTGATAGGAGAGGAGAGGGGACCCAGGGGGAAATGATAGGCAGGTGAGAAGAGGTCAAAGTTAGAGTGGGGAATAGAGGAAGGGGGAGTGAAATTTATTTACCAGAAGGAAGAATCAATTTTCAGGCCACCAGGTTGGAGGCTACCCAAATGGAATGTAAGATGTTGCACCTCCATTCTGAGGGAGGTGTCATCTTCCTTTCATATCTACAGTCTACGTACTTTGGTAATAAATTTATTTTGAACTTTGAGCAGGGTTTTATTAACTATCAGAGCTAGTCTGATGGGCTGAGTGGCCCATGCTGCTCCTAATTTGTATGTTTGTCACATATGATACGAGATATTTGACCTCCTGCCATGCCTTGCGGAACTGCTCATGGTATTTGGCCTTTAACCTCTTGGATTTGTGTTGAGAATTTTTTTCTTTGGGCTATGTCTGGTTTCTTTTGCATGTAATCTGCTGGGTGCGATCCATTCCTTTCTATTATTCTGCCCATAGCGTAAACAGGCATCACCCTCCTGGTTACAGATCGCTATCGCTTTTGTCTCACTTTTATGATGACCTCATCTGTGTTTCTTCCCCTTCATATCAAAGTCGACAAGTGTCTGAAACATGTTCTTCAACTGCAGAACAAAGGCTCTCTGTGTTGCAATGACCTTTAGCTTGTCATGTCCCTTGTTTGGGAGAAATACACTTCTCTAACTGATTTATATTTAGTGAGAGTTTTAACTTTTTTTAAAAAATGTGTTAATTGTGTGACTGATCTTTTGAACATTTTGGAAAATTTTTGAATGTTTGAATATTGGGAAGAATTCAATGTTTTTCTTAGGTTTGAATATATAAATAGAAACAGAATTTTGTCTCCTCACGGTGAGTTCACAACTGTTATATTTTGAATTGCAGCTAATGCTCGAGGCCAGCTTAGCCAGCTGCCAACGTTTTATTCAGCTGTTTCAGGAGTTAAAGTTGCTCTGACTCAGACAGCGTTACACACACAAGAGCTGACAGTCGCGCAGGTCCTCACCAGGGAAAAATGGTTGAAACCTCTCTGCAGGTTATCATTACATAAGTCAGCACTGAACTCAGGCAGTTTCTGAGTGTAGCCATATTTATTCTTTCTTTGTGTTGGCAGAGTATATTAGTTTTCTATGTAGTTTGATGATTTTTTAAAAAAATATGGCCTATTCATAGTTTCATTATCACCAGTCAGCCATCTATCATATTTCGCCATTCAGAGAACTGACTTGTTCCTGGCAGCAAGTTATGGGCAATGTCATTTTAGCTTCTATTATGGCATAGTTACTGACATAGAACAGATTATCAAGTCAACTGTGACCAATAGATAAGGTGAAAAATTACTGAATTCGTCAAATTCAATTATTTGATTCTGTAAGTACCAATGTGCCAGTTGGTTCCTAGAATAATACCAAGGAAATCAGTAGACTTGACCTAAAATAATGCCATTATTCATCCAGTAATCTTGTTCGTTACTCCACATGTGAATCATTATACCAAGATAAATTGCTGTAATGTCTAATATCATTAGTTCGGCTCCACTGCTTTCTTTAGTGACACTAATTTGAGAAAGCATTTGGCAGAAATCAATGCCTCAGACCAATTCTATATTAAATTATGCATGTTCTGATTTTAAATTGAATACAGTAAGCTGTTTGTCAAGCAAATTGATCAGCTGTAAATAAGGCCTAACTTCACACAAAACATTCCTGGTTCAGACATTCAAATAATAAAGTTTGCAGGCAGATTAAGTTTTATCAGCTTGGCACACCCAAAACAAGTACACATACACATGCACACACACGACCAATCACACACACACCCACACAATATTGTAGTATCAAGAATAAAATGTATAGCTTTGAAAAGTTCTTAGATTGAATTCTGTGTAAGAAGAGTGAAGAAATGCATCTTAGGTTGTTTGATGTGAAAACATTTTAAAATTTATCATTCATTTATCTTCCCATTTAACAACTTGGCAAGTTCTGTAAAATACCTGAATACGCTATTTCAAAGGTCATTAATTTATGTATTGACAAGTTTGTTAAAAGAGCTCACAGAGGAATTCTATTTTTAACTACGGTAACCAGTATTCCAAAAATGGTAAAAAAATTCAAGAGCAGTTATGGTCCTGGACTTCATATTTTACAGATTATAAAGTTATCGTTTTTCTGTTTCTATTATGTAATGTCTAAGATCAGTTTGATAATATTGCTATGTGAACAATTCATTAAAGCTTCTAAAAAAGTGTAACCTACTATTACTTAAAATTTTGCTCTTTCTTCCGCTGGGAATATTAAAAAAAATCTTTTAAGGGTAATTACTTGAATTTATTTGGTGATACAATCTTAAGTGTTATTGCTCCCATTTTATCAACAGTTCAATTACTAAATCAACTCCGATGCATGTGGTTGGCTTTTACTATAGAAATTTAATTTGAAATCTATACAGCTGCACCCAGAGATGACAGGAAACAAAAATTGAAATCTTTAATGCTGAAAAGGTGTTACTATATAAAGTAACTTAAAAATATGGTACAGTATATGCAGCTGTTGGTAGCAGTATCAGTGGGGTGCACAGTTTAGATTTCCAGATAGTTCATATGGTAACAAATTCATAACAAGGTCACTATAAGAAACGCCAGAAAAGGAGTTCATTCATCATCATCTTTTCTTTCTTTTTACAATATTTTTATTCAGAAGAAAAAAAACAAGATTTACAGAGTGCAACACATAGATACATCTCAACATAACTTGTGTACATTCATATATTGTAATAAAATTGATCAAAATGTTATAGCATAACACATAAAGGTATACCATTCTGTAATCAAAAAGGCAGGATACTTGGTAGTGTGGAGGAGCAGAGAGATCTGGGGGTACATGTCCACAGATCCCTGAAAGTTGCCTCACAGGTAGATAGGGTAGTTAAGAAAGTTTATGGGGTGTTAGCTTTCATAAGCCGAGGGATCGAGTTTAAGAGACATGATGTAATGATGCAGGTCTATAAAACTCTGGTTAGGCCACACTTGGAGTACTGTGTCCAGTTCTGGTCGCCTCACTATAGGAAGGATGTGGAAGCATTGGAAAGGGTACAGAGGAGATTTACCAGGATGCTGCCTGGTTTAGAGAGTATGGATTATGATCAGAGATTAAGGGAGCTAGGGCTTTACTGTTTGGAGAGAAGGAGGATGAGAGGAGACATGATAGAGGTGTACAAGATATTAAGAGGAATAGATAGAGTGGATAGCCAGTGCCTCTTCCCCAGGGCACCACTGCTCAGTACAAGAGGACATGGCTTTAAGGTAAGGGGAGGGAAGTTCAAGGGGGATATTAGAGGAAGGTTTTTTACTCAGAGTGGTTGGTGCGTGGAATGCACTGCCTGAGTTATTGGTGGAGGCAGATACGCTACTGAAGTTTAAGAGACTACTAGATAGGTATATGGAGGAATTTAAGGTGGGGGGGTTATATGTGAGGCAAGGTTTGGGGGTTGTCACAACATTGTGGGCCAAAGGGCCTGTAATGCGCTGTACTATTCTATGTTCTATGTTCTATCCATGACCATGATTTGTAAATTTTCCTACAGAAGTGTTTTGCCATTGCCTTCTTCTGGGTAATGTCTTCACAAGATGGGTGACCCCAACCATTACCAATACTCTTCAGAGGTTGTCTGCCTCGTGTTAGTGGTCGCATAACTAGGACTTGTGATCTGCACCAGCTGCTCATACGACCATCCACCACCTGCTCTCATAACTTCATGTGACACTGATCGGGGGCTAAGCTGGTGCTACACCTTGCCCCAGGGTGGCCTGCAGGCTAGCGGAGGGAAGGAGCGCATTACGCTTTTTTGGGTAGAGGTGTATCACCATTTCGCAAACAAAAAAGGAGTTTATTAAGATGGAGAAAAATAGTAGATCAGTGAGAAGAATGAGCGAGCAAGGAAGAAAATGATGTGATTGATTTTACACCGAATATGCAGTAATAAATGTGACTTTTCATGTTAAAGGTGTAATATACACTCAGTGGCCACTTTATTAGGTATACCTGTACACACACTCATTAACGCAAATATCTAATCAGCTAAAAAAGTGGCAGCAACTCAATGCATAAAAGTATGCAGTCATGGTTAAGAAGTTCAGTTGTTGTCCATATCAAACATTACAATGGGGAAGGAATATGATCTAAGAGAGGTCAGAGGAGAATGGCCAGACTTATTCAAGCTGATAGAAAGGTGAGGGTAACTCAAGTAACCACGCATTACCACAGTGGTGTGCAGAAGAGCATCTCTGAACGCACAACACATTGAACCTTGAAGTGGATGGGCTACAGCAGCAGAAGATCAAGAACATACACTCAGTCATCTCTCTATTAAGTACAGGAGGTACCTGATATATTGGCCACTGAGTGTAGTCTGCTACTGTTAAACTTCTCTCATGCGACAGATTTTAGTAGTTTTCCATATAGTCCAATAATTTTAATATGGTTACATATATAGTTCTATGATCACCTGTCACACATTTCCATTCAAAGAAGCGGCTGTGGTCTTATCCAGTGTCGTCGACATGGGACAAATAAAAACATCAGCAAGCAGACTCATACCTGGGATATTGACTCATTGTCTCTGTGGCATGTGTCACAAAGGAAATCAGCAGCAAAAGATTTATCTCTATTTTTAATTTACTTCTCTTTTATAAGTTAAAAAATCTATTTCTTCTCTTTTCAGTCTCTTGACATCCCACACAATGGGATTTGCAAGTGTTTCCAGTTTTGCTCTTCTCAAGGATCAGCGATGAATTGGAGACCAGCCCATCAGACACAGCAGTAATGGACTTTTAAAACACAAGCCTGATAGGTGGATACAAATGTGCCTTGATTAGTGAACCTATCTTTCCTACACCTTCAAAATTGAAGAAAATGAGAAACAGATGCAAATTCAAACATAGTTCAAATGCTCCCATAGCAGATCCACAAATGAAGGCTCATGATAATAAACGACAAAGTTGTAAATATTATTTAATGTTCTCATCCATTATGATCTTAATTGACAGAAATAAACAGGTAGCGATGACTAATAATGATCTGCAATTATTAAATGTCTATTATGTCATTTATGAAAGATATAAGAACATTGATAAAATAAAGCATTTTAGCCAGCAAATGCTTTATTGCAGTCAATAGCTTTAGAAACATAGAAACATAGAAAACCTACAGCACAATACAGGCCCTTCGGCCCACAAAATTGTTTTCGAACATGTCCCTACTTTAGAAATTACTAGACTTCCCCATAGCCCTCTATTTTTCTAAGCTCCATGTACCTTGGATACATTGTTGAATATTACTCATGCTGAATATTATCTCTGAGTTATATTAATAACAATTTCATTCATAAAAATAATAAAATACTGTGAGGATATGGATAAACAATTATCAATGACTCTGAAGTGAGGAACAAGATGATTTGGAAGCAATATAATGCAAAGTAATAATAATGTATCACAATTAATAGAATCATTCATTGGTTATGGGCTGTGTGGTATAGTGTCGGAAATGTAGGAGATCATGATCTTTCCATGATGTCTCTTGCCAAATTTTTCTTCAGAAGTGGTTTGCCATTGCTTTCTTCTGGACAGTGTCTTTATAAGATGGGTGGCCGCAGCTATTATCAATGCTCTTTGGAAATTGTCTGCCTGGCGTTAGTGGTCGCATAACCAGGACTTGCAACATGCACCAGCTGCTCGTATGACCATCCACCGCCTGCTCCCCTAGCTTCACGTGACCCTGACCTGAGGGCTCAAGAGGTGCTACACCATCACCAAGGGTGACCTCCAGGCTAATGGAAAGAGGGAGCACCTTACATTTCCCTTGGTAGAAAACTATCTCCACTCCACCGCCCAGGATAGAATAACACACGGATAATCTTTGAATTTGATTTTCACCTAGCCTGAAGACTAATTTAGGCTTATTCTTTGTTTCTAATATTCATCTGATCACTAGAAAGGTGTACAAAATCTACCTTATTTTACTTAACTTGGTGTTTTTTTTCACCTTTCTGAAGCACATTGCCTTTAAAGATATTTGACAGCTCAATAGAAAAAGGAATGCACAGCCAGGAGATTGACCCATGTCCTCCCACACTGAGGGGCAGTATATTAGAAGCTAATGAGGAAAAACCACCTGGTCATTCTTAAACAGATGTCAGTATTTTCTTTGATCGGTAATGAAGTGGCTCTCTGCTCATCATTTTTATTTACCAGACATGATAAGACAATCCATCGTGTCCTTTAAGGAAACTGGAAACACTGTTATTATATATCAACAATCTCTGCCCACAAAATAAGGATGAAAATAACTTATTGATGCACAATATCTGAAGACTCCATGTGTAGTGCCAGTGCTGACTTTGCCAATTTGTGTGATTCATGTGAGATCTTAAGAACTTGGCAACCACATTAACAACTTTCTGCTTGACATCACAGACCACCTGCACGCTCAGAACGGGAAAGTGATCCGGCTTCTGAAGATCCCTTAATGAGAAGGTGGTCAGGAAGATGCAGCTATGTATTCATTACCTTCGTGATTAAGAATAAATACTTTCTATCTCTGTGTTTATTAGCTGTTGCTCCTGCACAGCTTGAAGAAAGTGAACAGGTGCACTTATTTCTCAAAATTACTTAAAACAAGAAGGAAAACGTTTAAGCTGAGGTTGGATAGTAGAGCTGGTGATAAAGCCCAGGAAAATACCACTCAGCTGTTGTTGGGATATGCTAGCAGTGATTTTACTAGTAATCTGGCGACATTTTTAAAGCCTTCATGGCAGTTAATGAATTTTTTTCAATTTATTCACTAGATCGTAAGAGAATGAGGGGAGATTTGAAGCAGGCACACAAAATTATGAGGGGTAAATGCAAACAGGCTTTTTCCACTGAAGTTGGGTGAGACTAGAACGAGAGGTTATAGGTTAAGAGTGAAAGGTGAAATGTGGGAGAGGAACGTGAGGGGGAAGGAGCTTCTTTCCTCAAAGGGTGGAGTAAGTGTGGAACGAGCTGCCAGTAGAAGCGGTGGAAGCTGATTCGATTTCAACATTTAAGAGAAGTTTGGTTAAGTACATGGATGGGAGGGATATGGAGGGCTATGGTCTAGATAACATTGATGGGACCAGACATAATAATAGTGTGACATGGACTAGATGGGCCAAAGGGTTTGGTTCAATATTGTAGTGCTCCATGACTTCTATTATTCTAATTAAATATATCTAAAAAAATACAAGTAATGGTGACCACATAAAAATCTATCTGGAACATGCATGTCCTTTAGGGGTAAAAGTACTGTCCTAATTAATAATAAAGTATGCATGAGGCTAGAAATACTTAGCAGATCAGGCTGTGTTCTCTGTTTTCAATTTAGATCTCCACACAATAGATTTTGTAGATGCTGGAAATCTTAAGTAAATTGCACAAAATCCTGGAGAAACTCAGCAAGTCTGGCAATATCTATGGGATAAACACTCGATGTTTCGGGCTTTCCAGTCCTGTTGAAATGTTGCGGCTGAAACATTGAACATTTATTCATTTCTATGGATGGTGTCAGACTTGCTGAGTCCCTCCAGCATTTTGTGTGTGTTCCTTTTTGATTACTGTTGTCACCCAGTCTGGCTTACATGTGACTCCAGGCATAGAGCAATATAACTCATTCGTTATTGATCCCAATGAAAGAAATTATCTAATGAGCCATTCATCTGTACTAATTAATCACGAGCAGTTGAAAAAGGCTTCCCACACAAAACGCTGGAGGAACTGAGCAGGCCAGGCAGCATCTATGGAAAAGAGTAAACAGTCGCCATTTTGGGCCGAGATCCTTCTTCAGGACTGGAAAGAAAGATGATTGGTGAAAGAGATGAAGGGCTGGAGGAGGGAAAATCTGATAGGAGAGGATAGAAGACCATGGAAGAAAAGGAAGGAGGAGGAAAACCAGAGGGAGGCTCACCTTGTTTATCCAAAGTTGAATTGAGGAGGAGGGCAGGGTGGAGGGGGTAGTGTCAATTAAATAATTATATTAACTATGATTGGTGGTTAGAAACATAGAAAACCTACAGCACAATACAGGCCCTTTGGCCCACAAAGCTGTGCCGAACATGTCCCCACCTTAGATATTACTAGGCTTACCCATAGCCCTCTATTTTTCTAAGCTCCAAGTACCTATCCAGGAGTCTCATAAAAGACCCTATTGTATCCGCCTCCACCACCATTGCTGGCAGCCCATTCCACACACTCACCACTCTATGAGTAAAAAGCTTACCCCTGACATCTCCTCCGTACCTACTCCCCAGCACCTTAAACCTGTGTCCTCTTGTGACAACCATTTCAGCCCTGGGAAAAAGCCTCTGACTATCCACACCATCAATTCTCATCATCTTATACACCTCTATCAGGTGGCCTCTCGTCCTCCGTCGCTCCAAGGAGAAAAGGCCGAGTTCACTCATGATAGAAAACGAATGGGGGAATCACTTAGGAACCTCACCTGGTTTAGATTTATTGCTTTATTCTGTCTACTTTACAGGGCTGCAAGAAAATGTGTCCAAAACCAGGCAGCTTCTTGCTTACAGATACAAGCTGGATCCTAATCAGCCTATCACTGTTTGCTATCTAGCCTGCAAGGTTGCAATGAGTTGTTCTTGGAGTCCAGTTCTGCATGGAAGTAGTTACGAGCTGGAGAAAAAGAAACCTTAAAAAGTAAATGATTTTTTATTGTTTTGTCTGGAGCCCAAGAAACAAAAACTCAAAACTTCCCTCTCTTCTAGTTGTCAAACGACAGAAAAGGGGCTTAATGCTTGGGAAACACGAGGAAATCTGCAGATGCTGGAAATTCAAGCAACGCGCACAAAATGCTTGGGATATTGTTTATTGCACAAAACTTATAAGAATGGTGAGATTGTTTTAAATGGTACTGCTAACCACTCGAGTAAGTAACCAGTACATTTTGTACCACACATAATTTTCCTTTCCACTTGTGGAAAATTAAATTGACCAGAGAGTAAGACAGACTACTGATACGCCGTTACTTGTTTTGCACCAATGCTCAAGACAAACTTAACCTCCAATAACCCTGTCAATATTTATTAAATTAGATATTATTAATTTAATATGCACATAGCAAAAAGCCTTATTGTAGCAAGGGAGGTGACCAGGATGGTTCTGTGCACAATTCCTTCATTAATAATAATACACGTATACTGACATTATTTGAACAAGATAATTGACTGCAAAGCTGGTTATTACAAAACTAATGTTAAATGTTAAAACTGTGATTTATTACTTCCTCTCATTATAACACTTATTGAATGAAGCTGAGCGAAAATGTAAGCACGCACATTAGAGACATAAAATAAGATTGGTTAATAAGTCTATTTTTGGACTTCACAAGTACTGGCAGCAATGACACAATTGGTATGACTCAGAAAAGGCATGTAAAGTGGACACAATGTATTTTTTGCCACATGGTTCTTGCACATCCTGAGTTTGTTTGCTTTTTCAATGGCAGCATCAACTTTCACTACCTGGATCTGTAATGTTCTCCTTAAATTCCTTCGCCTCTTTACCTGACCCGTTAAATTTATGACACTTCCAAAAGCCTGTTTGGATGCCCGAAATTTTGGCTGAAACCCCTTAAATCAGCCTAGTGTTGCTCAATGCCAAACTTTGGTAGTCGGTATATCTTGCTATACTAAAGCAACTATAGGGTGGATTTTTGTTAGTTTTGAGATCTAAACACTGAAAACAGTTTCATATGAACATCAATTCTGATCATGTCTCTCATTTCTGGTACTTTATGCTTTTCTCTCTGCTGGTAATATCAGAGTTAATTCATCTCCTACTTTTACTTCCCCCCAAACATACGACCCTCTCTGTTAGTGTAATGGTTTAGACAGCTAATCCTGATCTACTTCTGTCCTTCTGCTAGGCTCTTTCTTTAATTGTTCCTAAATAAAGTTATCAGATCTTCAGGAAAAGTTGAAATGAATCTAATCTACAAATGCTAATGAAGTTACTTAAAGTTATTGGAATTAATTAACAATGTTCAAGCAGCTTAAAGTAAAAAAAAAGGAACAGACTACTTACCCATTGATAGCGTAGCTGTGGGTGAAACGCTATCACAGCGCCAGCGATCACTGATTGGCGTTCAATTCTACCACTATCTGTATTCTCCCCATGATCATGCAGCTTTCCGCTGGGTTCTCCGGCTTCCTCCCACATTTGCAAGATGTACGGTTTGTGGGTTAATTAGTCACGTAAGTGTAATTGGACAGCAAGAGCTTGTTGGGCCAGAAGGGCTTGTTACTGTGCTGTATCACTCAATAAAAGATATAAATAAATGAGGATCATATTTCATACTCTGACCATGGCTGCCTGTGAATTGAGGGGACAGATACAAGGCTGTCTAGCTTCACAAGCCTGGGCAGTACGATACGAAGAGCAAGCTGTTGCCCTTGTAGCAAGCTCCCCCTCTCCAGGCATCTGATGAACCCAAAAGAACGGCAGAGACTGATCAGTTTGGCACCAGAAGCATTGCAGGAGTTGCCAGTCAGCGTTGAACTCAATGCAGACTGGCTTTAGGGACTCCAGCTCCGGATTTTTCCCTCAGGGTTTACTTCTCCATGAGTAGGTACAGCCGCAAGGCAGCGGAGGTTTGAGATCAGACTGTTCCTTCTCCTAGATGAGCTGCCAACTGACAAGCTCCCTTTGCCCGAAGCCACTGGTTGTAAGGCATCAGTAACCCACCTTTGCCCCTTCTCCTGTCAGTAGAAACACTTCCACCAGGCCCAGTAGCTAAGCCACACATGAAGGCCGGAAGCTGGACTTGGTTGTCAGAGGCTATTTGAGGTGCACGCCATTGGGAGCATTTAATAGGTAGTGGGAGCTTGTCCCCGTTACCACCCCTGGCTATAACAACCTTAAGGAAACAATTATTAATAAGAATGCAGAAGTTAGGATTGTGTTAACTTGCATACAGCATCTGCCCAGTGGTTCTCTATTCAGTGGGTGATTAACAAGAGCCAGCCCACACTCTGGCTTCGATGCAATGATCCATCTTCCATGCAATTTACATGAATACCCCTGACAACACATTTGCAATTGGCTTTTTATTACTTGTACCCTCAATCACCTCCCCAAATATTGCACTGTGTCAATTTTGCTCTCACTGCAGCTTATGACTTCAGCTATGTGTTTCGTACTTGGACCACAAGTGGAATGAGGTTTGGAGCCAGAATCTCCTGGCAAGGCCTAAACTGGCCATCGATGAGCAGATTCAGGGTGAGTAGGTTCAACTTGACAGCATCGTTGACAGCAGTTTCTATGTTGACTGAGCAGTAGTAAAGCTGGATTAATTTTGTTCTGCTCTTTGTACACAGGATATGTCTGGAAACTTTTCTATATGGTTGGGTAGAAGCCAGTGTTATAACTGTACTGAAACAGCTTGTCTCAAAGTGCACAGGTCTTCAAGACGAAGCGGGGATGCTTCCCGGTCACGTAGCCTTTGCTATATCCAATGCTCAGCCATTTCCTGATATCACAAGGTGTGAATCAAACTGGTTGATGACTTGCTGCTGTGACATTAAAGATTGCAGGTGGGAGAAGAGATGGATCACCTATTCTGCTCTTCTGGCTGAACGAGGTTAACAGCTGTCTCCACCACTGACACAATCTGCCTGCTGCTGCAACTCTAATCTATAGGTTTATTATCTCTGCACTTAACTACTCTTCTCTTTTCCAAGGCGGTCTTGCACTTACAGGATTTAAAACAGCCTTTCTCTAAAGCAGCGGTAGGGGACTATGGCATAAAAAGGGTTGGGAATTCCAGCTTTAAAGCTACGTTGTGTGCATCATGATTGCAACTAGAGCTTGTCCATCATTCATCATTGCGTGCTTACAAATCTGCAGAATACAAGTAAGGCAATAAACACAAAATGCTGGAGGAACTCAGCAGGCCAAGTAACACTTATGGAAAAGAGTAAACAGTCGATGTTTTGGGCTGAAACCCTTCATGCTGGAGGAAGTCAGCAGGCCAGGCAGCATCTGTGGAAAAGAGTAAACAGTCGATGCTTCGGGCCGAGACCCTTCATCAGGTCCTGAAACGTTGACAGGGCCCTGGTGAGATCACATCTGGAGTATTGTGTTCAGTTTTGGTCTCCAGATTTGAGGAAGGACATTCTTGTTATTGAGGTAGTGCAGCATAGGCTCACGAGGTTAATTCCCAGGATGGCAGGACTGTCATATGTTGAAAGATTGGAGCGACTGGGCTTGTATACACTGGAATTTAGAAGGATGAGAGGGGATCTGATTGAAACATAAAATTATTAAAGGATTGGACACGCTAGAGGCAGGAAACATGTTCCCGATGTTGGGGGAGCCCAGAACCAGAGGCCACAGTTTAAGAATAAGGGGTAGGCCATTTAGAACGTAGTTGAGGAAAAACTTTTTCACCCAGAGAGTTGTGGATCTATGGAATGCTCTGCCTCAGAAGGCAGTGGAGGCCAGTTCTCTGGATGCTTTCAAGAAAGAGTTAGATAGAGCTCTTAAAGATAGCGGAGTCAAGGGATATGGGGAGAAGGCAGGAACGGGGTACTGATTGTGGATGATCAGCCATGATCAGATTGAATGGCGGTGCAGGCTCGAAGGGCCAAATGGCCTACTCCTGCACCTATTGTCTATTGACTGTTTACTCTTTTCCATAGATGCTGCCTGGCCTGCTGAGTTCTTCTAGCATTTTGTGTGTGTTGCTTTGGATTTCCAGCGTCTGCAGATTTTCTCGTGGTTGGAATACAGACAAGGTAAAGCTTGTACTATAGTTGACCATATGGACTGATGGTAGATCAAGGTTGCTATGGAGACACCTGCTTACAGTACCAAGCCCTGTAGTGGTTATTGCAATGTTATTACTGCTCAGGGTTGTCCAGAGTTTGGAGTTCTACATTGCCGCCATCTGTAAGGAGTTTGTATGTGCTACCCAGGAAATGCTTGTGTTTCCTCTGGGTGCACAGAATTCCTCCCACAGACCAAAGATGTACAGTTTTGTAAGTTAACTGGTTATTGTAATTCGTCCTGTAATTCGTCAAGTGTTAAATAAGTGTGATGCTGGTCAGTGTGGTTCATTGGGCCAGAAATAAATAAAGTATTTGGAGATGACAGTTTATATGAATTTCTGTGTTATGAACACAGAAATAATTGCCAGAAGATGCATTTTTGGTCTGGGTTAGATAAAGACCTTAAAGATACAACAAGCAATTAGAAAGCAAGCAGAAGATTGGCTTTTATTGCAAGAGGCCTTGAAATCAAGCACCTGATGATGATGGTTATTTTAGACTCTGGTGAACCCACATTGGGAAGCTGGTCGATGTACAAAACCCAGGATTTTCATCAAAAAGTGTGCAACTGCACAAGTTATTGTTAAGAACAAAATCTCATGGGGTAGGAGGTAACATATTAGAGCACAGAACAGTACAGCACAGGAACAGGCCATTCAGCCCACAATGTTGTGCTGAGCCAGCTAAAAGCCAATGAAAATCACCCAAACAGACTTGCTGGCTGACAGAGAACAGGCATCGATGTTTTTTTTTCTCCATTGGCTAAGCACAATCTGGAACGTGCCACAAGGGTTTGTCCTGCTGCATCAATTTGTCTAAAGATACTTGTTGTCTAAGCTTGCTGATGACACAAGGGTAAGTAGAAAAGTTAAATTATGGAGTGAATGAAAGGAAGCAATGAAGGATTATAGATGGGCTGAGTGAGTGAGCTAAGATCTGGTAAATGGAGTGAGGAAAATGTGAAATTGCCCATGTTGGCAGGGAAATAAACAGCATCTTATCTAAATGGTGTGAGATTGCAGGGCTCTGAGATGCAGAGAGATTTATGTGTGCCTTAATACGTCATTTGCAAAAGGCTAATATGAAGGTAATAAAAATTATTAGGAAGGTTAGCAGAAACTGATCTTCTATTGTGAAGGGAGCTGAATAGCAAATGTGAACAGAAATGCCTCAGTTATTTAGGATATTGGCAAAACCACCTCTGGAGTAATGTGTACAGTGCTGGTCTCCTGTAAGTAGATTAGAAGCAGTGACACAGAGACTGTTCAGTCCATTGGGCCTGTATTAACTGTCAGGGGATTAATCGTTTTAGTCCTTTTCTCCATCTTCTTATTTCTTAGAGGTCGTGCAATTTCTTCTTTCTCACAAATACCATCCCCTCCCCTAACTTTAAGTATTTTTTTGCCATTAACCCTTGCAATGGAGTATTTTACCATAGCTAATTAGCCTACCAGTACATCTTGGGAGGAAGCGGGAGTACTCGGAGGAAAATGACATGGTCACAGAGAGAACTAGTAAACGCCAACAAAGATGGAGATCAAACCCAGCAGCACTGATGACTATGCCACCAGCTGTGCTCATATTGAACAGCAGAGTAATTTCAATGGGCTATGGCCTACTTCTGATCCTAATTCAATTCCATCCATTTTCCCCAAATGCTGATTTTTGAAGGGAGAATTGGATCGTATAAACACAAAAAATAAGTTTTCAGAGCTAGAAGCTTAGGATAGAGCAAGCTGAATTTGATAAGATCATAAACTTTGAGAATGAATCAGCATTTCATCAAAACAAGATTGTGTTACAGTTCTGTGCAACACAATCATTGCTTTCGACTTCCAGCATTCATTTATTTGTCTTGGGATGAATTCTTGCATTTAGTGACAGTTACAGCAGCATCATGCAATGAAAAATTACAGTACTCTGGACATTTTAGTATTGCGCATTCATGTGGAGAGGAAAAAAATATAGATTTGCATTATTCTGAAGCTAGAGTTGTCTTAGTTTTAATCTACATTATTTGACAGGAAAGCATCATTTTACTGACATACAATATACGCCCTGTTAGCAAGGTTTATATAACCTATGTCCTTGAAAGGAAGAATGTTATTGTTTTGTTCTTATGAATTTGAAGCATTACAATAACAGTAGAAATGGAAGTAGTAATAACTGATATTTGAATAAACCTTATATTTACTGCTATTGTGAGGGGTATGAATTGATGCTCTAATTTATTAAAAGAATCCTGCTTTGCTTTTTATATCGATTATGGACTATATTTTAATTAATTACATTTCTGAGTTCTTAAAGTTCAGATCAGTAATTAAGGACTTCCTTGAAGATAATTATTCAAGATGGCTTCCCTTGGGTTCCTTTAGGTAAATCTATGGGCATAATATGTGCATGCGATATTTCTTGCGTCCCCTCACCTGAAGGTTTCTGCTGCAGAGGCCCATATGCTGGTTAATGCAGCAAAGTTCACAGGATGGCATAGAAAACTGCAGCACAGACATAGGCTCTTTGGCCTATCCAGTCCATGCTGAACCACCTAGTCCCATCAAACTGTACCCAGACCATTGACCTCCATGCCGCTCTAATCTGTGTACCGATCCAAACTTCTCTTAAACATTGACAGCGAAATCGCATCCACCTCTTGTGCTGGAAGCCCCTTCCACACACTGAGTGAAGAAGGTTCCCCTCATGTTCTCCTTAAGCACTTAGGAACATAGAAAACCTGCAGCAAAATTCAGGCCCTTCGGCCCACAATGCTGTGCCGAGCAGTATTTCTGCAATACTCAACTGGCATTTATAAAAGAGATTGATTAAATATTTTACGTTTTCTGATACAAACTGTGTGATACTTTAAAATAATTTTAACAGCTTTGCAGTTTGATAGCAGGGGAGGGTTTGTATTCGTTAATGCATTCAAGTATTCAGTATTCAAGTAATTGCCGGTGCCATTGCAAACAATCTCTGACATAGTTAGTAGATTATCATTCAGTGAGCTGCAAGCCATCTTTATCACGTTACTATTTAGACCTTGCCTCACAATAACCTAAAACAGACAAATGAGTGCAATACTCGGTAGGACTCAGAGTAAGAAGCAGCACTGAAGAAAACAGATAATGTAGTCTCTGCTTTTGGTTACACTACTGGATCAATTTCCCTCATTCACCTTTCAATGCATATAACAAAAAAGAAATGCTCTGTTTGATTGGCTACTCTTGTGTGCAAGATACACCTATGACAGAGCACTTGGAGTGCAGGCAGGTGAATTGATCTATGTGCAATCATCCATTGGCTGACTCTTGTGAAATTAACTCCTGGAGATGTAATTAACGCTCAGTCTAGAGTTAGCACATGGGCCATGCTTTGCAATGCACAATTCAAAGAGATTATCAATTAATTGTTAAAAAGTCATTTGGAGATGAGCATGCTTCATTTTGGGGGAGGGAGGGGAAGACATGAGATTGCAGTCACAAATCTTTTGTCAATCTGTATGATAACTGAGATCATTTCTCCTCCTTTGTTGCTATTTAAATTTATATTGATGACAAACAGCAATGGGGCAAGTCGTGATCCCTAAGGCACACCAATCACAGAACTCCTGTTCAAGAAGAGAATCTTCCATCAACAGCCTCTGCTTTCTACTGTCAAGCCAATTGTGTATCCAGCTGTCCCTAGATTCCATGCAATATAACCCTCCAGAGTTTTGAACTGTCATCCCCTAGGCCTCCAGAACAAATAGAAGCAAGATGGTGTGCAAGGGCAAGTTGCTAGAGAGTGGGAGGGTAGAGAAGGAAGTGCAGAAGACCTGGCTAAGTACTATAAGTTCCATTCTGTGTCCTTTACGTTTATAGCAAAACTCTAACCATTGTCCTGTTTTTTTCCATAAATACTTGCCAGCTTATTAGGTCGTGCCATAACTATACTCTCAGAGGGACTTTTTAATGCTATGTAATCTTGTAAGACACTGTCTGATAAATAAACTTTCCTTCCATTGCTATTATTCATATAGATTTTTGTGCTGTTTTTATATTTCCTTTTTGCCCTTCATACATCAGTCTTTCTAGCATTAAATCCAATAATAAATTGATCCAGTGCAGAACAATAAGAAGGTCATTAGCTTTTCAGCTTTTTCAGCTCTTTTACTCAGAATTGAGATCAACAATATTTACCCGCTTTGCTCTTCAGTTTCTTCATCTTTTTGAGGTAATTTTGTATTGAGTGATAAGCCCTGAGGTGACCTGGCCCTGACATCAGTCACCATGATCTTCGTGCCCAACAGGTGACCTTAGGCCCTGGACCCCTGACGTGGTAGCTGTACGAGTCTAAATCAGGTATACTCATATTTATCTGGGCCTTCCTCCATGTCGAACGCAGCCTTTTGTGGAAAAAGAAACGGACATGAATAGGCACCTTTGTTTCATTTTACTGTCTGAGCAGAAAAGGGTTTTGAAATCAGTCCATCAAACCTGCAGCAAATTAAGATCATTTCAGCCGGTTGCCTGGAAAAAGCGACTTTCCACAGAATAAAATAAAAATAAGCTTACTGGATTAAAGACATTCCGCAAGCAGAAATTTCTTATTAGGTGATCTCACAACCCAGTCTTGTGTATAATCTGTGACAATTTCTTCACCACATCTGCTTTAATACCTGTCTCCAATAAATCCTACATAATTGTTATGGCCAGGCTCGTCTCTGCCTAAGAAATCTTACACCAATATTTTAAAATCCTTTCTGAGTGAGATGAGTATTTAACAAGCACAGGACACCTTTGATTAAGGGAGAACCAGAGCTACCTCTGGAATTACCACAGGCAGACGTTCCCTGGTTCTCAGACACACCAACTGTCTGCTTCATAAGCCAACACACTACTCTCCAACCTGTTATTAAACTATGCATTATACTGTCAGCATTTTAAATGAAAGTTAACTTCTTCCACTGAGCTTATAAATTGGCAGCACAAACCAATCAGATAATTTGAAACACATAACAGCTAAATGTTAAAAACAATCATAAAATTTGGAAAGAAGGTTCACAAATTTGAGCCCTAAAGCTTTTGTGATCAGCTGAGGTTAATGAAAATAATAGCTCCCTGTATTTTAGTGATTGTTTCCAAAAAACAAACCGGTGGCCACACTGGTGAGGTGGATAGTCTATCCACCCTCCCCTCCCCTTAGTGAATGAATGATTGAATAAATATATTTCTGTTCCGTCGGACGATACTTTCTGCAGCATTTCCAACTTGTGATTTTCCTCCACGGAACTTTCTAACGTGAGCCAGAATGTTGCCTTTTGTGAGAATTTATTTTTAGGAGACTATAGGCAAAAGAAAAACTTTCAACATATTCCACCACTAACCTACACATAGTGGACAATTTATAGCAACCGATTAACCCACCAGTCTGCATGCTTTTTTGGGATGTGGGAGGAAGTTAAAACGCCCAAAGGAAACCCAAACAGTTACAGAGAGAATGCGTAAATCCCACACACGCACAAAGAAGACTGAAGGTTGGAATTGAAACCACGTCTTTGATGCTGTAAAGCAGCAGATCTACCAGCCGTGGCACAGCAGTGCCCTTCAACTTCTACTTACAATGACAATTAATTTGACTTGACTTGACTTCAGGCAGGTCAGCTATGATAATATTCATCACCTTCCTTAGACGTCATGCATGGTGCTTTAATTGTCTTGGACTCCTGTTTATTACAGACAATCCCTCTGTTCACACCATCCCTTTTTGTCAACAACATCATCACAGAATTGTGCTCTACATCTGACAAAGGATCACTGACTTGGAATGACATCTCTCTCGGCTTTCTGGATACCTTCAACCTCTGTTATTTGAGATTTCCAGTCTATCGACAATTAACAGTTGCTAGCCAAATGGTATTAAAGTGAGACATGGCAGTAAATTTTATTTCTAATACATCAAAAGATCTACAATTGTTCTATCTTCTGCAGCTCTGAAAGCTGACCTACCCTGCTGGGGGTTCTTGTAGAATTTTGTCAACTGTTGATTGAAGCAGTACATTGTATTTCACTAAAGAGAGAGGCACTATCAATGGTTGTGAAAATGATCAATGCCCAAATCCAACTGATAATTGATAATTACCATATTAGTCTGGCCCCTACACATCACAATGTAACAAAACTGAGATGGTCTATGAAATTCATAATCCTACAGTTCAAATGTATTGATAATGGGTGATTGCTGAGAACAAATACATGCGGCTATGAAATCCATTGGACAAACCTCTTTTTCAAAGTTCAGAGTGTCAAAGGTTCACTTTATTATCAAACTCTGAGATTCATCTTCTCCAAATTGCCATGAGATACAGAAAAAAACATGGTGGTCATTGAAAGGAAAGACATCCACCCGAACACGGCAGCTAACACATCAGACCCCTCACCCCCAAACCCCTCCCACGCAAAACAAAACAGTAATGATAACATCAAACCCCAATCCCTCTCGTCTGCTTTTTCTGTGATATCATTCCGGAGAACGTTGTCTCATTTTTTAACTGCATTGTATTTGTGGTTTCTAAATGACAATAAACTGAATCTGAATCTGAAAAGTCTAACAGATCACTCACCTGGGAAAACACCAACGAGAACATCAGACCCTAAATCCCTAACCCCTCCCTTGCCCAAAAAAAAGTAATGTATTGCTCACTTGCCAATCAGCACCAGGAAAGGAAGCACATAAAAACTGAAGGAGACCAATATAAGCTACCCCAATGATCACATATGTCTTGGAATTTCAAGAACGTCCTCTGTCAGCATTGAAGAGAGCGACAGTTCAAACTCAATCCTTCCATGGGGAGCGACTGCCGATTTGCCAACCTGCGACCTCTTGACCTTAAGCCAGGCGCAGCCTGATGTGCCCTCCCGACCTCCGGCCTGACCTGGCCTCCTGTGGAAAGCAGCTGCTGATCCGGTCTCCCGCGAAGAGCAACGGCCAACAAGCCTTCTACGCATTCACCTTGATGTTTCAATCTTCCTTGTTGCTTTGATCGGTGAGAACTGGAGTCTAACATGGCCCAGTGCCCCATCTCTGGTCTTCTGCTCGAGACAGCTCGTGCTCATTGGCCTCTCCTGGAATTTTCTTGGGCACCGCAGAGCACTAGATCACTCAGTTGAGGTCCAAACTCTAAGTCACTGGCTTTAATAGTTTCTAAAACACAATTAAGATAAAAAAAGTAAGTAAAAGGTGTAGAGAAAGCAAAATAATTGACTATCTGGTAGATCTCACCTGAGGAATCGTTGTTTGCTGGCTCCATCTTGACCAGATAGGTTGTCTAGGCATCCGTTAGTCTCGCGAGAACATGGATTTGCACCTCAGGAAGTTTCCAGGGCGCAGGCCTGGGCAGGGTTGTATGGGAGACCGGCAGTTGCCCATGCTGAAAATCTCCCCTCTCCACACCACCGATGTTGTCCAAGGGAAGGGCAAGGGCCGATACAGCTTGGCACCGGTGTCGTCGCAGAGCAATGTGTGGTTAAGTGCCTTGCTCAAGGACACAACATGCTGCCTTAGCTGAGGTTCGAACCAGTGACCTTCAGATTATTAGACTAACGCGTTAACCACTTGGCCACGCACCAACGTAGGGTGTTTAATGAACAAGAAAAGTTTCCATTTAGCAGACATCCGCTAACATATGATCTGACGCACTTTATCTTGCAGGAAGCTGTCATGTAAAAATCTAATGACTGAGCCATTCATTAGGGTGATTGACTGATGATCATCAATATTCTTGGCAGTCATAGTGAATGATTTCAGCAGAAATTCAAATAGTATAATCTTCCAAGTACAATGTAACACCAGTTCTGTACTTTGAATATTTGGATCTTTCCATAGAATTCATTGGCACCCAGCCAAGGAGGTCACAGAGCATTGATCAGGGCAACACAGACTTGGGTCCTTCACCTTATCTAATCCATTCCAGCCTGCCCTTCTGCCTTTTTCCATTAGCCTTTACCTGGACCATACTCCTCAGAACCTCTCTCACCCATGTACCTATCCAAGCTTTTCTTAAATGTTGCAATGGAACCTGCATTTACCATTTCCACTGGCAACCCGTTCCACACTTGAGCCACTCTCGAGTGAAGAAGTTCTCCCTCAGATTCCCCTTAAATATTTCACCTTTCACCCTAAACCTATGATCTCCAGGTCTAGTCCTGGGATCAGCATGTAAGTGCCATCACTAGAGAGGTTGGATGAGGAGAGGATGTTTCCTATGGTGGAGGTATCCAGAACGAGAGGGCACAGCCTCAAAATTGAGGTAAGGAGGAATTTTTTTAACCGGAGGGTAGTAAATCTGTGGATGTTCTGCTACAGACTGCAGTAGAGGTCATGTCTGTGTGTAAATTTAAGGCCTAAGTTGATCGTTTCCTGATTGGTCAGGGCATCAAAGGATATGGCGAGAAGGCAGATCTATGGAGTTGAATGGGATCCAGGATCAGCCATGTTGCAATGGTGAAGCAGACTCGATGGGCTGAATGGCCTAATTCTGCTCTTATGTCTTATGGTCATGGTCTAGAGAAGGTAGGACAGCACTCCTACCTCCTTAAAAGTTTGTGTGGATTCGGCATGTCAACTAAAGCTTTGACAAAATTCTATAGATGCACAGTGGAGAGTAACACAGCCTGGTACAGAAACGTAATTTCCATGAGCAGAATATCTACAGAAAGTGGTCGATGCAGCCCAGTGCTTCAGAGGCAAAACCGTCCACATCATTTTTAAAAGGAGTGCTGCAACAAGAAAGCAGCATTCATCATCAAGGGCCCTCATTATCCAGGCTATGCTCTCCTCTTGCTTTGGCCTTCAGGCAGGTGGTACGGGAGCCTTGGATCCCACACAACCAGATTCAGGAACATTTATAATCCTGCAACCATCAGGCTCCTGAATCAGTGTCAATAACTTCACTCATCTCAATGCTGAATGGACTCCACAACCAATAGATTCAAGAACTATTTTTTTCCATGTTATTCATTTGTTTTCTTCTCTATTATTTGCATAATTTGTTCTCTTTTGCACTTTGGATGTTTGTCAGTCTTTGTTATGTATAGTTTTTCATAAATTCTATTGTATTTCTTTATTTTCATGTAAATCCCTACAAATAAATTAATCTCAAGGTAGTTTATGGTACATATTTTGCATCAGTTTTCATGGTGTAAGTTCCAGGTGTAAGGAATCATTAAGTGTGTGAAGTTACCATAGAAGAGAAGGTTCTTGAGAAACTGGAAGGTCTGAAAGTAGATAAGTCATTCGAACCAGATGGTATACACCATACAGTTCTGAGAGAAGTTGCTGAAGGGATTTTGGAGGCATTGGTAATGATCTTTCAAGAATCACTAGATATTGCACAGGTTCTGGAAGACTGGAAAATTGCAAAAGTTACTCCATTCTTCAAGAAGGGAGAGAGTCAGAAGAAAGGTATTAGCCAGTTAGTCTGACCTCAGTGGCTGGGAAGATGTTTCAGCTAATTATTAAGGATGAGGTCTCAGGGCACTTGGAGGCACATGATAAAATAGGTCATCGTCAGCATGGTTTCCTCAAGGGAAACTTTGCTTGACAAACCTGTTGCAATTTTTTGAAGAAATAATAAGCAGGATAAACAAAGGAGAATCCGTTGATGTTGAGTTTTTCAGAAGGTCTTTGATAAGGTGCCAAAACTTGAGGCTACTTAACGAGTTATAAGCCCATGGTATCACAGGAAAGATTCTATCATGGATAAAGTAGTGACTGATTGGCAGGAGGCAAAGAATCAGAATAAAGGGAGGCTTTTCTGTCTGGCTGCCAGTGATTAGTGGTGTTCCACAAGTGTCTGTGTTGGGCTGATTCTTTTTGGTTATATGTCAATGTTTTGGATGATGGAATTGATGGGTTTGTTACAATTTTGCAGAAGATAGATGGAGGGGGAGGTATTTTTGAGGAAGTGGACAGGCTACAGTAGGGCTTAGGAAGATTAGGAGAACAGGCAAAGAAATGGTAGATGGAATACAGTGTCGGGAAGTGTATGGTCATGCACTTTGCTAGAAGTAAGGAAAGGTTTGACTACTTTTAAATGGAGAGAAAATACAAAAACCTGAGGTGCAAAGGGACTTGGGAGTCCTAGTGCAGGATTCCCTGAAGGTTAATTTGCAGATTGAGTCTATGGTGAGGAAAGCAAATTCAATGTTAGCATTCATTTCAAGAGAACTAGAATATCAAAACAAGGATGTAATGTTGAGACTTTATAAAGCACTGATGAGGCCTTACATAGTATCGTGAGCAGGTTTGGGCCCTTTACCTTGGAAAGGATGTGTTGAAACTGGAGAGGGTTCAAAGGAGGTTCATGTAAATGATCCCAGGATAGAATGGCTTGTCATTTGAGGAGCGTCTGATGGCTCTGGGCCTGTATTCACTAGAATTCAGAAGAATGAGGGGGGAATTGATTGAAACCTATCGAATGGTGAAAGGCCTTGATAGAGTGGATGTGAGGAGGATGTTTCCTATGGTGGGAGAGTCTATGACCAGAGGACTCAGCCTCAGAATAAAGGGGCATCCTTTCAGAATGGAGGTGAGGAGGAATCTCTTTAGCCAGAGTGTGGTGAATCTGTGAATTCTTTGTCACAGGCAGCTGTGGAGTCCAAGTCTTTATGTATATTTAAAGCAGACATTGATTGATTCTTGATTGGTCGGGGCATGAAGGGATTCAAGGAAAAGGCAGGCGATTGGGGCTGAGAGGAAAATTGGATCAGTGATGATGAAATGACAGAGTAGACTTGATGGGCCAAATGGCCTAAGTATGCTCCTCTATCTTATGGTCTTATGGGCTTATATAGGTATTTAGCTAATGAATTTACTTTAAACTTTGAATTTAGGTGTCTGTTAAGATTTCAATAACCTTTTGTCACCACAGAATACAGGATATATTGGCAGATTATTTTTCACGGCAGCCACTTACTTTCAAATCTCTGGTCTGTTATTGCAGTCTGGTCAGTTATTTCATCTTTCCTGGTTTTTGTGTTATTACTGTGGATATATTTGCACTTTTTTAACAAAGGACTGCACTTTGGAGGTTTTATAGACGGCCACGTGGGACGTGACTAATATTTAATCAAACAGAGTAAAATCTAATTTCCACACAATGTTCTTCACTGTGGTGCTTGCCATTATGTTTAATATAATGAGTAAGGGGATGTAATTGACATGATATTCCCAAATGGATTGCCGTTTCCACATGCCTGGGTGGTTTACCACAGGAAAACAATCAAAAGAAGATGGATCACATTCAATTTGTAGGCTTGCATAGGATAATAAAAACTCTGTATTATTTGTGTTTTATTCTTTTGTTACTACCATATCAATTCAGATCCTAATTAATTCAGCTGTAGTATTACTGATAAGGGAACACTAACAACACATAGCACTCTAGTTTACAAAGCATAGTGGTGTGTTTTCATAAAGATAGGCTTGCAATTGTTTCTTGTGTTTTTTCTCATCTAAGCTTCATTACAGGTTCTCCCACACTGGGGAAAGCCAAACGACATGAGTAGAATCTACTGACAAGATCTACAACACATTGTCAATGTATTTGTAAATAGTTTAAGGTGATCCAATTAAAAAAAATAAAGAACTAATACCTCGGAAAACTGCAGCTATAGCAACAATGCTCAGGTTGCTCATTTTCTCATTTGGTACTTTCTGCTCAACAATGCTGCTACTTTGAACAAAGAATTATGTGAAAGGGGTTTAGGGAATTAAGATAAGAAAAAGACCAATAGCGCTGTTCGAAACTGCACCAGAGAGCATGCACTGATAAGTGTTCATCATGTATTAAAACAATTAGCAGCATGAACTGGTAATATATTCTGAGATTATTAACCATGCCTTTGCATAGATCCTCCTAATCCTCACTATAATGAGCCACACTGCCTGAAACAAATTCATATTATATATCAAATTGGTTGTACTGGAAGTACAGACTTTGCAAGAATTACTGAATTTTAGATGTTGAATTAATGTACACTGGTTTCACCAATCTAGATGCTCCAGGATATTAATATATTTGCCAATATTCAATATACACAGAGAAATGTTTGTGAGAGTTGGTGATGAAACAAGTCAAGTACATTTATTGTCAAAGAATGTATAAATTATACAACTTTGAGATTTGCTTCCTGTCAGGTACCCACAAAGCAAGAAACTTGAAAGAACCCAATTAAAGATAAAAAAAAGGGAATAAAAATAAAAATTAATAGACCAATACTCGATGGGCAAGAGAACGAGAAAAAAATACAAATCATGCAAACAATTGAAGCGAAGAACAGCATTCCAGACCAAAATTGAGTCCTCAGATCTGAATCCTGGAGCAGCCCGGGGTAGGCCCAAAGCCTCACCTATCAGTTCATTATATTAGCAGGCATGTTGCCCAGCAGCTGGGGCAGTCTTCATAGCCTAACCGCCATGTAGATGACCATCGAAGAGAACAAGCGAGTCTGCTCCTGCCCCAGATCCCAACACCCTGTCTTTTCAGTCTGCCTAGGCTGGCACATTTAAATTGACCAAACAATGGACAGCAAAAGGCACTGGCATCCTAGAGAGAGGAGTGAACATCGCAGAGAGCGAGCTAAATTGGCTCTCGCCTCTGATCTGGGGCAGCATTTAAATTGTCTGAACAGCTAATCATACCTCGGACTAAGACGTGGGCACAGCTGCAGCGAAAGGCCCTGGGTCAAACCATGCTGCCCAGTGACTTGCTTCGGGCCGCAGATTTCACTGCCCAGCCTGAAGCTGCTCTCAAGATCTTCGAATCAGCTCAGCACCCAGAGTGATCGAACCTCATACCTGGGCCAGTTGTACAGGCATCAGAACATATCAACTCCTTCCTGAGAAGCGACTTTGATCCACTCCAATTCGGCTACCGGAGTAACAGGTCCATAGTGGATGTCATTTCATTGGGTCTTCACTCAACCCTGGGACACCTGCACAGCAAAAGTGCATACATCAGATGCTCTTCATTGACTACAGCGCAGCATTCAATGCCATCATCCCCTCAAAACTAATCAATTAGCTTCACGACCTTGGTCTCAAAATCTGTTGTGCAATTGGATCCTCGATTTCTCACTTGGCGACCCGAGTCAGTTTGGATTGGCAACAACATCTCTCTCAGTACAGGTGCACCACAAAGCTGTGTACTTAGCCCCCTGTTCTATTTGCTTTACATTTATAGCTGTGTGGCTAAGCACAGCTGCAGTGCCATTTTCAAGTTAGCTGATGACACCACTGTCATAGGTCGAAAATAAGGTGGTGACGAATCAGCATTTAGGAGGGAGATGGAAAATTTGGCTGAGTGGTGCCATAACAACTTCTTACTCAATGTTAGCAAGACCAAGGAGCTGATCATTGACTTCAGAAGGAAGAAATCAGAGGTCCATGTGCCAGTCATCACTGGCGGCTGAGGTGGAAAGGGTTAGCAACTTTAAATTCTTTGTTGTTATTATTTTGGAGGACCTGTCCTGGGCCCAGCACATAAGTGCAATTGTGAAGAACTCATGGCAGTGCCTGTGCTTCCTTAGGATTTTGGGAAGATTCACCATGACATTTAAACTTTGACAAACTTCTATGATGAGAGTATATTGACTGGTTGTATTACAGCCTGGTATGGAAACACCAGAGCTCTTGAATGGAAAATCCTATAAAAATAGTGGATATGGTGATCCAATTTTAAAAAAATATAGTTAATGCCTTGGAAAACTGCATCTACAGCAACAATGCTCCAGTTCTCATTTGGTACTTTCTGCTCAACAATGCTACTACTTTGAACAAAGAATTATGTGAAAAGTATTTAGGGAATTAAGGTAAGAAAAAAAAAACTAATAACACTATTCGAAGCAGCACCAGAGAGCATGCAACATCATTGAGTTTTATGGTTATTATTTTATTAGGAGTTATTGAATATGTCTTGAAGAAAATGAATCCCAGGATTGTACAAACGTATATGGTGATAATAAATTTACTTTAAACTTTGCTATGAATTTGCCTGAAGTAAGTTGATGACACCAAAACAAAATATTTCAAAGTGACTGACAGATGCAGTGACCTCAAAGTTTGATTTGGATCGACGTTCTTATTTAGATCAGACTTTACCTGTCTTCATGGCAATTTACCACGTCCTAACCGTATTGGTATCCGTGAATACTGGTAATGTTGCCAGGTTAAAGATCATGTGATACCTTGTGTTTCTAGTTTAATTAGCTATGGTGTGTGTGTGTGTGTGTGTGTGTGTGTGTGTGTGTGTGTGTGTGTGTGTGTGTGTGTGTGTGTGTGTGTGTGTGTGTGTGTGTGTGTGTGTGTGTGTGTGTGTGTGTGTGTGTGTGTGTGTGTGTGTATATATATATATCTATATATATATATAGGGGGAGATGAGATGTAGGAATCACATCTGACCCTTATCCTGCCTTTATTTCACATCTGCACTAACAGGTCTCACTGAATACTGTTCAAGAGAAAGAATCTTTCCCTAACCTCTCTTCCCAGGTTCTCTATCTCCTCCCTGGATGTGACTAACGGGTTGCATCACAGCCTGGGAAAGGAACTCCAATGCACAGGAACAGAAGAGGTTATGGAGATTGGAGGACTCAGCCTTTTCCAGCAGGGGTACAGTTTTCCCCAGCATCAAGAGTATTTAAAACACATCTGGAAAGTGACATCCATCACGAAGGAACCCCACCATCTGGGCCTCATTGCTATTATCAGGCGAAAGGTACAGAAGCCTGAAGATCTACACCTCAAGCCATCAGTTTCCTAACCAGACTGAGAAACCCTGGTTCTCCTCAAACTTGATTTCCCTCAACGTGCATTTACATCATTATATATATTTTTGTTTATTTTGTTGTACATGTTATAGTTATTGTTCTGTCACTGCAAGAAGCGAATTTTCATGGCAAATATGTCCATGATAATTAACTTGAACTTAATTTGCAACCTTCTCAGGTAACCATCTGGTGCTTCTGAAAACAATTGGAAAAAATAGGTTTTGCAACCTATGTAATGGAAAATAAAATTGGTTGAAATTGGAGCTAATCAGATTCTATCCGTTTCCTGCTGATGGTGAAGTTATAATACCCTCGTAGTCAGTATTGCCTCAACTGAACTACTTTTTCTTCCATATGGGTCTCATTAATATCGCAGTATGATTTTGATAGAATGTCAATATTCACTTTGCAAGAAATACGATATACCAAAATGCTCAAGATCTGGTCTTTGAGGGGAGAAAGCCTCAGGAAATAGAGTTCTAAAATTCGTAATTGAGATAATGGTTTGATAATTATTTCTAATGATATCATTGACACTTGATATAAATATTAAATAGAAGCAGATTGAAAACAGCTCTTGATAGGTGGAAGTCTAAAGTCTTTGGCTTTACTTGGGTATGATCTCGATTCTGGTAATCTGCTATTTTCCCCTTTAAAATATATATATATGTGTTTATTCGGCTCTATAATGTTGTGTAAATGTGAACACACTTTTGGTGAATTTCTTTCCTTATTTGACATTGAGGGGAAAACAATTGCACATACATCCTAAACACAAGAGATTCTGTAGATGATGAAAATCCAGACTAACACTCGCAAAATGCTGGAGGAGCTCAGTAGGTCAGGCACCAGCTGTGGAGAGGAAGGAACAGTTGTCACTTTGGGCTGAGATCTTTCATCGGGACATACATCCTGCTGGACTCCAATATATTTTACCAGCCATTTCAACTGAACAGAATTCAAGGATTGATTGGAGAGCAGTGAATGAGCAGCAATCTTTCTATTTTAATGAAAGGATAGTGAATAAGTGCTGCCTGAAGAAGCAATAGAAATGGTTCAATCAGAAATGCTTTGGGGAGATTTGAAAAGTGATAGCTTCATGACACGCCTCTGAAATGCCAGCCACCGGTATTATCTCCACTGCCCTCCCCCTTGCCATCCCATGCAGTTTCAACATTTTCTGTTGTTACCTTTTGATATGGAGCCTTGGCAATGTGGGGCACATGGCTTTGAATAACAAAGAACTGTTAAGGCTTGGAGACATTTACAACTGGGATTGAAATGTTTCACTTTCCATCACTTTGGTTATTAATTACTAGTGTGATCACTGGAGTTGACAATGATGTCCTCCTTTTGGGTTGTCTATTGATGGGTCTTCATTCCCAAAATGGAAAATGCCTGTGGGTGACTTTGTTTAACATGGAGATGTTATTGCACAGGCAGTCACCACGTAGTCCTTGACAGATCAGGGTCAGGGTCTAGTGGCATGGAATACGAGACGACTAGGGTGCATCCACTGCTCGAGAGGCTTTCTCTGCCCTCACTGCTCCTGTGATGCATCATCATCTTCTGCCAGCTCCACCGCTGATCACTCTTTGCCTGGAATCTCCCCCTTGTCCTTACCAGGAACAAAGCACCAGATGGCTAAACTCCAGACAGCATTACTCTTGGGAACTCAGGAATTCACAAGTGTCTCCACCATGACAGAGTTCCAATCATTGGAGAACACTTTGGATTGTTCATTTGCTTTGGCTCTCAGTTGTATTGGGCTGAATTTTACCATGAGCACCAGGTTGTCAGGTTTGGATCTACCTGCTGACTTTCCAAAGGTTTCCCTAGAGCCGGATCCTGTCAACCAATATCTCAGCAATTGTTTTATATATAGAGGAGGTGTGACCTGGGAAAGCCATGCAAAGGTGCACATTTTATGAACTGCTCTTATTCATGGAAGAGTAATGTAATGTCTATGTCAGAAGACATCTGAATGCTGAATCTGATGTCAAATCAAGTACAGAAAAGATTTATTAACACAGATATATGATGTGAAACTTGTTTGATTTGCAGCAGCAGTCGAGTGTAAAGACATAAATCCACAGATTACAAAAACAAATAGTGGAAATGAAAGGAATAATGAGGCAATGTCCATAAATTGCTCACAAATCTGATGATTGAGGGGAAAAAGCTTTTCCGATTTGTTGAGTGAGGGTCTTCAGAATTCCTGTACCTCCTCCCTGATGGTAGTAATGAGAAGAGTGCGTGTGCTGGATAGTGAGCGATATAAAATAGAATTAGGTTAAGAATGGATTGATTTAAACACCTTTAATTATTTAGCCATTAAGGATGGGTGCTAGATCATATGCTTGTAAACAAGTTTAATATTCGGGGCAGAGAATGTTACAAGCAGATGTAATAAAAATGGTGAGTTTTCCTGCACTGATGTGACCTCCTTATGACAGCATCCTGAAACACCAAAACACACATCTACTCTAACATATTGGAATAGGAACAAAACATACAAGAAGTACCACTTTAGAAAGAACAAAGATAAGGGAAATTCTTTTCTGATCTCACAGGTGGCAAACCAAGCTCCAATAAACTATTGCTACCTGTTTTAAATCCATTTATTGAAAGTGGAAATCATTGGAAAAATTAATGTTTGTTGTCTGGTGCTAATTGCTCTCAAAATGATTGGAATTGGTTAGCAGGCCAATTAAAGGCCAGTTAAGAAATAAACACAAGAAATTCTGCAAATACTGGAAATCCAAAGCAACATGTACAAAATGCTAGACAAACTCAGCAGGTCAGGCAGTATCCATGGAAATGAACGAACAGTTGAGCTTTCAGGCTGAGCCCCTTCTTCAGGACTGGAAAGGAAGAGAGAAGATTCCGGGTTTAAAAAGGTGGGAGGAAGGGAAAGGGGGATAGTTGGAAGGTGAAAGATGAAGCCAGGTAGGTGGGAAAGGTAAAGAACTGGAGATGAAGGAATTTGATAGAAGAGTGGATCATAGGAGAATGGGAAGGAGGTGGGGCACCATGGAGAGGTGATAGGCAGATGAGGAGAAGTAAGAGGCCAGAGTGGGGAATAGAAGAAGAGGTAAGGGGGAGGGATTTTTTCCACAGAAGGAGAGATCAGTATTCATGCCATCAGGTTGGAGGCTACCCTAATGGAATATCGGGTGTGATTCCTCCACTCAGATGGAGGCCTCATTGTGTTATGAGGAGGCCATGGTCCGAGACGTCCATGTCCTCCTCTGGGTCCTCATCCCTTGAGCAGAGCCAGATCTCTGATTCCACTGCATCCAACTCTGGTTCCATCCATCATGGATGCCTCCAGACTGCAAATTATGTAGCCTCAAGCTCTGGCTCCAGCCAGGCCAAAACCTTTCTTGCTGCTGCTAGGCTCCTGGGCTCCCCTTCTCTTAGCACCACTCTCCAACCTTGGGTTTCTCAGGCACTACTGACATCTCTTGGATCTTTGGAGCCTCCCTACTGTTCCTGAACATCCTAATCCTCTTCCTCCTCAGACACCTTCACCTCACTTAACCCCTCTAATCCCAGCTCTAATCCATGCCATATCTTCACCATTCCTCTGATCTACCCCACTCTGAGTCAGAATATTCTGTTCTCAAAAAGGGCCTTACCTTTAACCCCATTCACCTGCAGCTTAATCAATTCCAAGTCAGCCATGATGCCAAGCTCTTCTTCCATTGCCTTCATCTTCTGCAAGAATCCCCCCCCCCCCCTCCACTGATGAGTCCTTATTCCGTCTCCAATGGTTTCTTGGCCACCCTGTGCTGGTTCTCTGTTTGCTCTAGATCTTTTTATCTGTAGTTGCATACAAGACATGAGCTGGCTGAACTTCAGCACTCCTCTTTCCTCCTTGAATGTTACCCACTCTGAAGAAATTGCCCTCTACTTTCTCTGCACCTATCCCAGCCTTATCATCAAACTTGTAGACAAAAAGGGTGCCGTTTCTTTGGGGCACTTCTCTGTTTTCGTGGATGTTTGCGAAGAAGCATTTCAGGAAGTATATTGTATACATTTCTCTGACATTAAATTTGACTTTTGAACCTTTGAACCTTTGTTGTAGCATGGTGGACTGGTCTACTTTGCTGAAGCCAGGCAGCAACTGTCAGACACCTCTTCATAACACAAAAATACAACTGCAGATGCTGTGGATCAAAGAATACATACCTGCCACTTGATGAGGACCCTACTCTAGACCATTAGAAAACTGTCTCCGACATCATCTCTGATCTCATCATCTCTGTAGAACCCCCATCCACTGCCAACAAACTCATAGTTCCCTTACCATCTACATCTACATTTAGTGTGGAGGTCATGTTCTTGACTTTCACTCTAACTTTCAATTTCCTGGCCCTGACTGCCTCATTTTCACCATGAGTGTCCAGTCCCCATACACTTTTATCCCCCATCATGAATTAAGCTCTCTGCTTCTTTCTCAATCAAAGAACCAACTAGTTCCCCTCCACTCTCACTCTCCTCCATCTGGCAGAACTGGTCCTCACCCTCAAAAATTTCATATTCAGCTCCTCCCACTTTCTCCAGACTCGAGGGGTAGTCATGTATGGGATCCAGCTATTCCTGCCTTTTCATTAGCTCTGTAGAACAGTCCATGTTCCAAGCCTTCCCCGGTAATGCTCCCCAACTCTTCCTCTGCCTTATTGATGACTGCATTGGCACTGCTTCATGCACCAATATTGAGCTCTTCAATTTAATCAAATTTGCCTCTAAGACCCCGCCCTTAAATTTACTTGGTCCATTTCTGACACCTCCCTTCGCTTTCTCAGTTTCACTGTCTCCATTTCTGGAGACAAACTATCAACCAACATCTTTTATAAGCCTACTCATTCCCTTGACCATATGGACTATACCTCTACTCACCCTGTCTCCTATAAGAATGCTATTCCTATTTCTCAGTTCCATCATCCAACCACATCTGTTCCCAAGATGAGACTTTCCTTTCCAGGGCATCAGAGGGATCCTCCTTCTTCAAAGAATAGGGTTTCCTTTCGTCTATCATTGATGCTGCCCTCACCCGCATTGCCTCCATTTCCCGAACATCCTTGCTGATCTCAATTTCCTGCCACCTTAGAGTTTCTCTGTCATAACACCATAAGATATACGAGCAGAAATAGGCCATTTGGCACATCAAGTCTGCTCCGCCATTCAATCATGGGCTGATCGAATTCTTCCAGTCATCTCCACTCCCCTGCTTTCACCCCATACCCTTTGATGCACTGGCTAATCAAGAACCTATCTATCTCTGCCTT
The DNA here is from genome assembly GCF_048418815.1 of Hemitrygon akajei. NCBI lineage: Eukaryota > Metazoa > Chordata > Chondrichthyes > Myliobatiformes > Dasyatidae > Hemitrygon > Hemitrygon akajei. The sequence goes on along the minus strand of NC_133125.1, from coordinate 20,077,165 downwards.
AAATACACCCTATGACTTAGCCTCCACAGCCACTCGTGGCAACAAATTCCACAGATTTACCACCTTCTGACTAAAGTAATTTTTCCACATCTCAGTTCTAAAGGACATCCTTCAATCCTGAAGTCGTGCCCTCTTGTCCTAGAATCCCCCATCATATGAAATAACTTTACCATATCTAATCTGTTCAGGCCATTCTGAATGTTTCTATGAGATCCCCCCTCATTCTCCTCAATTCCAACAAATACAGCCCAAGAGCTGCCAGACATTCCTCAACGGGTAATCCTTTCATTCCTGGAATTATTCTTGTGAATCTTCCCTGAACCCTCTCCAATGTCAGTATATCCTTTCTGTAATAAGGAGCCCAGAACTGCACACAATACTCCAAGTGTGGTCTCATGAGTGCCTTATAGAGCCTCAACATCACATCCCTGCTCTTATATTCTATACCTCTAGAAATTAATGCCAACATTGCATTCATCTGCTTCACAACTGACTCAACCAGTAGGTTAACCTTTAGGGTATCTTGCACAAGGACTCCCAAGTCCCTTTGCATCTCTGCAATTTGAATCCTCTCCCCATCTAAATAATAGCCTGCTCATTTATTTCCTACACCAAAGTGCATGACCATACATTTTACAACATTGTATTTCATTTGCCACTTCTTTGCCCATTCCCCTGAACTATCTAAGTCTCTCTGCAGGCTCTCTGTTTCCTCAACACTACCCGCTCCTCCACCTATCTTTGTATCATCGGCTAACTTAGCCACAAATCCCTTAATCCCATAGTCCAAATCATTTACATACATCATAAAAAGTTGCAGTCCCAACACCAACCCCTGTGCAACTCCACTGTGCTTTCCTCAGGGATAGCTCCCTCCGTGATGCCTTTCTCCATTTGTCCCCCTCACATTAATCTCTCTCCTGGCATTTATCCCTGCAAGCAGACAAAGTGATACTCCTGCCCCATCTCCTCTACCTTTGCCTCCAATCAGGGCCCCAAACAGTCTTCCTAGGTGAAGCAATGCTTCAATTGTGAGTCTGCTGGGGTAATCTATTATATCCAGTGCTCCCAATACAGCCCGAAACACGTCGTAAATTGGGGGACCACTTCACCGAGTACATCCAGTCAATCTGCCAAATGCAGAACTTCCCGGTGGCCCATCATTTTAATTCCAGTTCCCATTCCCGTTCTGACATGTCGGTTCATTGCCTCCTCTTGTACCATGATGAGGTCACCATCAAGATGGAGGAGGAACACCTTATATTCTGCCTATGTAGCCTCCAATCTGATGGCATGAAAATTAATTTCTCTTTCAAGTAAAAAGTAATACCCTCCCCCTCCCCTCTTCTTCTATTCCCCACTCTAGCCACTTACGTCTTCTCACCGGCCCATTGCCTCCACCTGGTGCCCTTCCTCCTTCCTTTTCTCCCGTGATCCACTCTCCTCCCCTATCAGATTCTTTCATCTCCAGCCCTTTGTCTTTCCCACCCACCTGGCTTCACTTATCACCCTCTAGCTATCCCTCTTCCCCTTCCCCCATCTTTATTCTGGTGTCTCCTCCCTTCCTTTCCAGTCTTGAAGAAGTGTGTCAACCCAAAATATCAACTGTTTGTTCATTTCCACGTATGCTGCCTGAGTTCCTTCAGCATTTTGTGTGTGTAGTTAAGGAATAAACAGTTTTTTTGGGGGTTTGGCTTGGCTGGGAAAGGAAAGGTCCTTTCCTTCTTTACAGATATTAGTGTTTCTGGTGGGTTTTATGATAATCAGGTGATATTATATTCTCAATTACTGAATTTAGCTTTAAATTCAAGATTTATTTAGTGTATAATAAATCTGGACAGTCATTTCAGATTGTTGCACTGTTATTTGTATCAATTTCTCTAGGTCATTAGTCTAAGCTTTGAGTACTAATTGAATCTCAACATTACTTTGTGATAATTTCTTCTTACCTTGGCGAGAAACCTCTTACCAATCATTTTTGTTATATCTGAGGTCATGGCCAACCTCAGACCTTGGTCTATCGAATGCTTATAATGAATTCAAGGATAATCCATAATACACTGATTCCATGAAAAATATACTTGCTAATATCTAACCTGTTTCTATACTCCCAGGGCTTGTACTTGCATCACTGACCTTCACTGACTTGATTACTGCATATACTGCACAGAGTCAAATCCTTACATCACCTTAAAGACCTTTAGCAAATCTAGTCGTTGTTTTTCCTTGAACATTGCACCTCTTCATTCTGAGTTAATTACAATAGTTCCATTTAATTAATTATCATTCTATTGGACCTCCAGTGATATTTTTCCTGGACTTTTCCTGCACAATTCCTTACTAATGCTTTACATATTAATATTCATCATACTTTTCTTCTTTCTATATTTAACTGCCCTGACAATGCATGCTAGCACCCTTCTCATTCTTATAGTAGGCTTATAGAATAATCCTAGATCTTCAGTGGGTTATGCATATGTCACTCAAATCCTTCTCTTATTCAGCAGCCATAAACCCACAATGCTTCAAGGTGAACTCTTGCTTGGATGGCATTGCACGGTAGCACACCAGTTAGAACAGTCGCTCCAGAGCACCAGAAATAACCGATTGGGGTTCGATTCTCTCCACGTGACCATGTGGGTTACCTCCTGGTGCTTTGTTTCCTCCCACGTTCCAATGACATATGGTTAAGGGTAGGTCAACGTGTGCATCCTGAAGTATGGCGACGTTTGCAGACTTCACCCAAAATCCTCATGGATTTGATTTGATGCAGATGATGCATTTTGCTGTATGTTTCAATGTACAAGGGATAAACAAAGCCAATCTTTCTTTCTTGGTGTTATCAAAGGTTCTTTTTATTATCAAAGTACTCTAGATAGATAGATAGATAGATAGATAGATACTTTATTCATCCCCATGGGGAAATTCAACTTTTTTCCAATGTCCCATACACTTGTTGTAGCAAAACTAATTACATACAATACTTAACTCAGTAAAAAAAAAATGTGATATGCATCTAAATCACCATCTCAAAAAGCATTAATAATAGCTTTAAAAAGTTCTTAAGTCCTGGAGGTAGAATTGTAAAGCCTAATGGCATTGGGGAGTATTGACCTCTTCATCCTGTCTGAGGAGCATTGCATCGATAGTAACCTGTCGCTGAAACTGCTTCTCTGTCTCTGGATGGTGCTATGTAGAGGATGTTCAGAGTTATCCATAATTGACCGTAGCCTACTCAGTGCCCTTCGCTCAGCTACCGATGTTAAACTCTCCAGTACTTTGCCCACGACAGAGCCCGCCTTCCTTACCAGCTTATTAAGACGTGAGGCGTCCCTCTTCTTAATGCTTCCTCCCCAACACGCCACCACAAAGAAGAGGGCGCTCTCCACAACTGACCTATAGAACATCTTCAGCATCTCACTACAGACATTGAATGACGCCAACCTTCTTAGGAAGTACATTCGACTCTGTGCCTTCCTGCACAAGGCATCTGTGTTGGCAGTCCAGTCTAGCTTCTCGTCTAACTGTACTCCCAGATACTTGTAGGTCTTAACCTGCTCCACACATTCTCCATTAATGATCACTGGCTCCATATGAGGCCTAGATCTCCTAAAGTCCACTACCATCTCCTTGGTCTTGGTGATATTGAGACGCAGGTAGTTTGAGTTGCACCATATCACAAAGTCCTGTATCAGTTTCCTATACTCCTCCTCCTGTCCATTCCTGACACACCCCACTATGGCCGTGTCATCAGCGAACTTCTGCACATGGCAGGACTCTGAGTTATATTGGAAGTCTGATGTGTACAGGGTGAACAGGACCGGAGAGAGTACGGTTCCCTGCGGCGCCCCTGTGCTGCTGACCACCGTGTCAGACCTACAGTCTCCCAACCGCACATACTGAGGTCTATCTGTCAAGTAGTCCACTATCCAATCCACCATCCTCTATGTATTCGGTGTACAACTCTGAGATTCGTCTTTTCCAGATAGTCACAGAAGAAGAGGTCGTTGAAAGAAAGTCATCAGCCACTCGACCCCCACACAAAATAAAGGAACAGAAACAGAAACTCGCAAACCCCCAACCCCCTTCCTCACCCACCAGCTAACCGCCAACCTGGAAAACATCATCAAAGAATTAAACCCCAGAACCCCCCAACATGCCAATCAGCAACAAGAAAGAAAACTGAAGGAGACAAATAAGAACTGCATTTAAAAACACAAAATGCTGGCAGAACTCAGCAGGCCAGACAGCACCTATGGGAGGAGGTAGTGACGATGTTTCGGGCCGAGACCCTTCATCAGGAGGAACTACATTTAGTTTGAATTACAGTCCACACCAATAATCACATGAATCTCACAATTTTGGTAACACCTTCCAACAACACTGAAGAGAGTTTCTAAGGAAAACAACTCGAATCCTTCAGCCTTTCGAGAAAAGTGATTCAAGCACAAATCTACCCAATTCAGTTGTGCTATATTTATCAATATATTACAAGATATCTTTTGTATAGGAACTCATTCTCACTCACATGTATAATTGCTTCCAGTCTTATTTTCAGATCTAGAACTCTTACCCATATTTATACTTCTGTAATGTATGAAGCTTTCACTGATATTTTTATTCAAATTCTTCATATTGAAGAGTACCCACAGCTCCAAGTCTCCAATGGTTTTAGTGTTAATGATGAGCACCAGTTCCTCTTCAACCCAATCTCAGCCAACAAATCTCATTGGACCCAATGTAATTTAGTGTCCTTGCAGTACCTGGACAAAGGTTTTTCAAAAATCAAGGAACACAATGTTGATCTGGTTTGTAACATCAATCACTTTGGACTCTTTATGAAAATATGAATTCAACTAAATTAGATATGTCACCTTTTCCCAACAATCGATTGATTTAAACACGAGAAAGTTGGCAGATGTTGGAAATCCAAAGCAACACACACAAAATGCTGCAGGAACTCAGCAGGTCAGGATGCATCCATGGAAATGATGATTCGGGCCAAGACCTTTCTTCAGGACTGGAAAGGAAGGGGAAAGATACCAGAATAAAGAAGGTGGGGAAGGGGAAGGAGGATAGCTGGAAAGTGATAGGTGAAGTCAGATGGGTAGGAAAGGTAAAGGGTTGGAGATGAAAGCATCTGATTGGAGAGCTGAGTGGATCATAAGAGAAAAGGAAGGAGGAGGGGCACAGGGGAAGGTGATAGGCAGGTGAAATGAGATAAGAGACCAGAGTAGAGAGTAGAAGAAGAGTGGGGAGGGACTTTTTTTTAATTAGAAGAAGAAACAATATTCACGCCATCAGGTTGGAGGCTCACAAACTGAATATAAGGTGTTGCTTGGGATTGGCCTCATCATGGCACAAGAGGAGGTCATGGACCAACATGTCAGAAGAGCTATGGGAATCGGAATTAAAATGTTTGCACTGGGAAGGTCTGCTTTTAAAGGGTGGAGCAGAGATGCACGACAAAGTGGTCCAGCAATTTACAATGGGTCTCACCAATGTAGAGGAGGCCACTTCAGGTGCATTGGACACAACAGATGGCTCCAGTAGATTTGTAGGTGAAGTGTTGTCTCACCTGGAAGAACTGTTTGGAGCCCTGAAAGGAGATGAAAGAGGAGGTGATTGGACAGGCGTAACACTTTCACCACTCGCAGGGATAAGTGCCGAGATGGAGATTAGTGGAGAGGGACAAATGGACTAGAGAATCACGGAGGGAGCTATCCCTGTGGAAAGTGGAGAGAGGGGTAAAGGTAAAGTTATGTTTGGTGGCAGGATCCCTTTGGAGATTTTGGAAGTTGTGGAGAATGATGTGCTGGATGCAGAGGCTCATGGGGTGGTAGGTAAGGGCAAGGAAATCTCTATCACTGTTAATATGGCAGGAAAATGGGATCAGCATAGATACTTGTGAAATAGAGAAGATATGGGTGAGGATAGCATCAACGTTGGAAGAAAGGAAACTCCGTTCTTTGAAGAAGAAGGATGTCTCTGATGTCCTGGAAAGGAAAGTCTCATCTTGGGAATAGATGTGGTGGAGATGAAGGAAACAAGAAAAGGGAGACATTTTTACAAGAGACAGGGTGGGAAGAGGTATAGTCAAAATAACTATGGGGATCGGTAGGGTTTATAGAAAATGTTGGTTGACAGTTTGTCTTCACAAGTGGAGACAGAGAGATAGAGAAGGGAGAGAGGTGCCTGAACTAAACCAAGTGAATTTAAGGGCAGGGTGGAAGTCAGAGGCAAAGGTGATGAAATCAACGAGCTCAGCATGGGTTCATGACCAGCACCAATGCAGACATCAATGTAGAAAGAGTTGGGGACCATTACCAGAGAAGGCTTGGAACATGGACTGTTCTACATAGACGACAAAAAGGCAGGCAGAGCTGGGGCTGATGCAGGTGTCCATGGCTACCCCTTAATTCTGGATGGAGTGTGAGGAGCTAAAGGAGTAACTGTTGAGGGTGAGGACCAGTTCTGCCAGATGGAGAAGGGTGGTGATGAAGGGGAACCAGCTGGTTCTTTTATTGAGTAATGGGAGCTATGACAGAAAATAAAAGCATAGGTTTATTATAGGGTGGTGTGGCGAAGATACCGCTCTACCAAAGAAGATGAAGGACGCTCCTTCCCTTCGCTATCCTGCAGGTCACTCTTGGGCAAGGTGAAGCACATAGCCCCCCAACCAGAGTTATGTGAAGCCATGGAAGCTGGTGGTGGATGGTCATATAAGTACCTAGTGAACATCACAAATCTTGGTTATGTGACTATAGTTGCCAGGAAGACAATCTCTGGCAGAGGTTGCCCATCTCGTAAAGATACTGCCCAGAAGGCAAATGTAAACCACCTCTGTAGAAAAAATTGCCAAGAATAATCATGGTGTTGGAAAGATCACGATTACCTGCTTCATGCGACATGGCACATAATGATGAGGATGATGAGGTTTATTAGAGAATGTGGTCTAGGAGAGACTGAGAACTGCAAATGGTGAAGTTCAGTCTTGTGAATAAGAAAAGTGAGCATCGCTGACAGAAGTCTCTCCGAAGTTCTGTCAGCACATCCAGGTGAGCACTCGTGGAGATAACGCACTTGACCACTGTTACACTCCCTTCCGCAACACTTACAAAGCTCTCCTTCGCCCAGCTTTTGGAAAGTCAGATCACCCTTCGATACTGCTTCTGCTGACGTACAAGCAGAAGCTGAAACAAGAGGTGGCCATAGATAAGACTGTCCAGTGTTGGACCGATCAATTGGCCTCCATGCTGCAGGACTGCTTCGATGATGTCGACTGGAATGTCTTCCATGATGAGGATGTCTCCAAATTCACGGATGGAATCACAGTGCTTCATCCGGAAGTACACCGACGATGTTGTCCCCAGAAGTTGGTCAGGGCCTTCCCGAACCAGAAATCCTGGATCAATAGTTCCACGCGAGCAGTGACATCAAGCTTACATTGCCGGCAATCAGCTAGAGCTCAAGAAAAACCGCTACAATCTGTGCAAAGCTATCAAGGCTGTGAAGCAACAATATAGGGAGAAGACTGAGTCAAGATTCACAGCGAATAGCACACATGACTTGTGGTGAGGACTGCATACCATTGCAGACTTCAAAGCCAAGCATTGTGGTGCTGCCAACATCGCAGCCTCTCTCCCAGATGAGCTCAGTCGCTTTTATGCTTGGTTTGATGTTGCTAACTCTGAGCCTCCGAGGAAAGCCATCACTACACCCTACAACCTGGTCATCTCTGAGGCTGAGGTATGCAGATGTTTCCAACAAGTGAATAGTGGCAAGGCTGCGGGACCAGACGGCATCTCAGGGCGAGTACTTGGGATGTGCGCAGCACAACTAGTAGGTGTGTTTACAGACATTTTTAATCTCTCCCTCTCCCAGTGTGGAGTGCCCTTCTGCTGCTCACTATCCACCATTGTCCCTGTACCAAAACGGACCAAGGTAGCATGCCTGAACGACTGCCGTCCTGTCACACTCACCTCAATAATAAGCAAATGCTTTGAGAGGCTGGTCAAGGGTTACATGTGCAGTTTGCTACCACCCAGACTGGACCCCCTACAATTTGCCTACCAACACAATTGATCAACAAATGACACGATAGCCTCTGTTCTACATACCGTCCTTACACATCTGGAGAAGAAGGATGCTTATGTGAGAATGCTGTTCTTGGACTACAGTTCAGCATTCAACAACATAGTTCCATTCAGGCTCAACAAGAAGTTCAGAGACCTTGGCCTTGACCCTGCCTTGTGCAGCTGGATCCTGGACCTCCTGTCAGATCGCCAGCAGGTTGTAAGAGTGGGCTCCCTCACCTCCAACCCTCTGACTCTCAATACAGGAGCCCCTCAGGGCTGCGTACTGAGTCCCCTCCTTTACTCCCTGTATAACCATGACTGTATTGCCACCCACAGCTCCAATCTGCTAATTAAATTTGCCGACGATACTACATTGATTGGCCTTATCTCAAACAATGACAAGGTAACTTAAAGGGAAGAAGTCATCTCTCTGACACAGTGGTGTCAAGAAAACAACCTCTCCCTCAATGTCGCAAAAACAAAGGAGCTGGTTGTGGTTTACAGGAGGAACAGAGACAGGCTAACCCCTATTGACATCAATGCATCTGGGGTTGAGAGGGTAAACAGCTTCAAGTTCCTCGGCATCCCATCATCGGGGGACCTCACATGATCTGTACACACCACCCGGGTGGTGAAAAAGGCACAACAGCACCCCTTCCACTTTAGACAATTGAGGAAGTTTGGTATAGGCCCCCAAATCCTAAGAACTTTCTACAAGGGCACAATTGAGAGCATCCTGACTGGCTACATCACTGCCTGGTATGGGAACTCTACCTCCCTTAATCGCAGAACTCTGCAGAGAGTGGTGCGGACAGCCCAGCGCATCTGTAGTTGTGAACTTCCCATGATTCAGGACATTTACAAGGGCAGGTGTGTAAAAAGGGCCCGTAGGATCATTGTGGACCCGAGTCACCCCAACCACAATCTATTCCAGCTGCTACCATCCGGGAAGTGGCACTGCAGCATAAAAACCAGGACCAACAGGCTCCGGGACAGCTTCTTCCACCAGGCCACCAGACTGATGAACTCACGCTGATTTGAGTGTATTCTATATTACATTGACTGTTCTATTTATTATAAATTATTATAAATTACTATGATTGCACATTGCACTTTTAGATGGAGACGTAACATAAAGATTTTTACTCCTTATGTACGTGAAAGATATAAGAACTAAAGTCAATTCAAAAGGTACACTTAGAGAAGATGCAGATTGGAGTGGAGTAATTAAATCTGAATTGCTAGAAAAAAATCTAAATGCTGAAAGTTTGAGATATGAAACAGCAATGGTGGATTATTTGAAATTATTGGATTCATTCAATCCCAGGGGTTGCAGTATGCCAAGAGCAGCTGAAATTCCGTACTTCAGGCATACGCTGGCGTGGTGTAAGAGGGTAAAGGTAGAAGCATCAGTGAGAATGGGACAGATAATTGAAACAACAGAAAATTAGTAGCTTGATGTTACTCTTGCAAACTGGATGTACTTGGCAAAGTGATCACTGTTTCGTTTTCATGGTGCAGAGGGAGCATCTTGTACATTAAGGAGGTAAAGGTAAATACTGTAGATGTTAATCTTAGATAGTTCTTCCCTCTGGAAGATTAGAAGGAAAGAGATGTTAGTTCTGTGATTATTTTTTGCTGGAACTTCTCCTATATTCACTTTGGAACATTTCACTTACCAGTATATATTGGTAACTCAATATCATCTGAAGCGGTGAAGCTGCAATCTGGCCATTTAATACTCTGCCATACCTTGGGAGTAAACCTGAATCAACTATGAAGGATTGAGTAATGATTTTTATAGCACTTCAACTGCTCGTATTTTGGAGGGATGGTGCAAAAACTGATGTTTCTTCTTTTGAGTCTTTCTGATCTAATCCATCTTTATCAAAATGGAAATTAATATCAAACAACCTAGCACATATGAGGAGTTAAATTTGTGCTATTATATTAATAAGTGTCATGATGAACTCTGGAAATGTATTTATATGATTGTATTTATATTTATATGATTGTATGGCTTAGCAGTCATAGATATAGAACGTTATTCTAAGCCACTCATCTATCTGTTTGTTCGCAAAGCAGTTTCCAGCCCTGAATATTTTTCTTAAGGAAATGTTAGATTACATTTGCATTGAATTTTAGTACAACAGATGAATAAACTCTTCTCGGGCTTCCAGCTGGGTATAGGTATCGATTACAACTGATGTTTTGGTGCAAACTCTGCCATTGTCTTCAGGGATACAAAGATATTGCATGTGTCTTTGAAAACATTTACTATGATTTTGATAGAAAACTATACTGCTGCTTACACTCCAATTAACAATGGCAGGAGACCCTAAATAGTGACCTGTGGTAGCGTATGTGTGTGATCAAAGATAAAATAATCTGTTTGTGCTGTGTCATAACTATATAGCAATTCACAAAGACAGGTTCAAGGAGAAGCCTCCCAAGGCTGTATTAATTATTTGTCAGAGCTTTTGTAAATTTGCACAATACTTTAGGACAAATTAACATGCCCTGCATAATTTGGGTTGCCAGCATAGTGTAGCGGTTAGCACAACGATATTACAACTGGGGCGTAAAATTTCGGAGTTAATTTCCGACACCATCTCTAAGGAGTTTGAATGTTCTCCCTGTGAATGCGTGGGTTTCCTTTGGGTACTTCGAGTTCCTCCTACATTCCAAAGTCAGTTAATTGGTCATTGTAAATTATCTTGTGATTAAACTATGGTTAAATAGGTGGGTGCTGGTGCGGCTCGTTTACCCAGAAGGCCTGCTCCATGCTGTATCTCTCAATTAAATAATATTAACCTGGTTTAAATATATTCAACAACCCAATTTGACAAGGGGGTAGAAATTTTGCACAGCAATGGATGAACACTTGCTATACTTGTCTGTTGGAAGAACGTTCTACTGAGATGGTTGCTGATTCAAAATGATTTCAAAATCAATGTGTACCTTGAAAGCAACAGGCACATTCAGAGTAGACATGGGAGCCATCTAGTTGTGACGTGGTTTAGAAAGTAGGGATTTAATGCTTCCAGCTGTCCGACATGAGTGTCTGTAATGCTCAGTAGGCTGAAGCAGCCAGTTCCAAGCATGGATTTTAAATGAGATGTAATTGCCTGCTGTGTTCTCATCAGGGTGTGTATTGTCTGCCAGAATGAGCAAATCTTGCCAATTAAAGTGCTGCATCACCACTGAAAGAAACAGCCAAAAGATTTGAAGCCTGAAAAGACACTTCTGTCTTAATATTTCCCACATGTGATGTGAGGGGGAACTAATGTTGCATAGCATTATGTAGAACTAAACAGGATTTGCACGTAGAAACAAGGAATTTGACGGCCGAGTTCTATGCATCTTTATGTTCCGTACAAGCCTCTTTCCACCTAATTTTATTTGACCTCATTACAATGTTCTTCCTCTTTCTTGTGCCCAACTCTCACTTGATTTTGGTTTGAAGGCATTACTAATATTTCCCTTATGTAGTCGAGTGTCTGGGTAAGGCAGTTTCTCCTGAATGCTCATTGATCCCATTGAAATCCATCAAATATGAAAGGCCGAGAGTGGAGCTGGAGAGGAGGTTTCCAGTAGCGGGAGAGTCCAGGATCAGACGGCACAGCTTTAGAATAGAAGATATCCTTTTAGAACTGAGGTGAAATGGAATTTCTTTCACCAGAGGGTGGTAAATCTGTGGAATTCATTGCCATAGATTACAGTAGAAATAAAGTCATTGGGTATATTTAAAGCAGAGATTGATAGGTTCTTGATTAGTAAGGTTATGAGGTGAAGGCAGGAGAATGGGGTGGAAAGGGATAATAAATCAGCCAAGATCAAATGGTGGAACAGACTCAATGGACTAAATGGCCTAGTTCTGCTCCTGTGTCTAATGGTTTTCTGAATTCCTTATGGCCTTCATGGGTGGCTTGATACATAGTGAATGTTTTGTTTTCACCTTGAAGCACATTCCCTGCATCTATTTTTCTCTATAGAGTCCTTTGTAATTTTAAATATGTCTAGTAGATTATATCTGTGATTTCTCTTTGATAGAGAAACAATGCCAGTTTGATCAACCTGTTCTTATAATGTTACTTCCTCAGCCCAGTATCTTCACTGTAAATCTAACAGAAGATGCCAACTGTGATTGGAAGACAAGCAGAATCTAAATTAAAAATCAGGTTAAGCAACATTTTAAAAAGCGGACAAGCCTGTGGTGTTTGAGAATCTCGTCATTCTTTAAAGATAAATGGACTATATGTAGCTTTCTCTAAACATTTCCAAAAGGGAACCAAATTAAACAATGTCTGGCTTTATTTTATGAAAACCAATGAGAAATCCTAAGACACACAGCATAGTGAGCACAGATTTAGGAAGAATTGTGAGGTAATGATCAAGAAATGGGATTTTAGAAGCCAGATTTTGAGAGGATGTAAAGAATGAGAAAGATAAGTTTTAAAGAAGTGAAGCGCAAGGCTGTGAGAAGGAGTTAATATGATATAACGCAGAGCACTGGAAATGAGCGGCTGGAGCATCCGCGACGAGAGAAACTACTTAAAAATCAGATTACCTAATCCAGATAGATTCCACCTTGGTGAGTTGGAGCCAACTGAGAATTAAAGAATTAAATGAATAAACTATAACAAGGAAACCATGGCAACACAAGTGGTATGTTGCTGCTGCAGTAAGTGGGAGTTAATGGAGACCATTGAGATCCGCAGAGACTACTGCTTGTACTAACTGTTTGCAACTCAAGGAACTCAGGCGCAGATAGACTCTGTGGTGTATCAGGGAGAGGATATGTTATCAGATATTGTTTAGAAAAACAGCCACAATCTTCAAATTACGTCCCATAGAAAAGATCAGTGAGAAGAAGGGCCAATCTGAATGAGGCTGGTATGTGGATTCAAAAAGTAACAGTGGAAAAGTCTCAACTCTTGTGCTTTTTCAACAGATGCAAAGTTCTTGCAGCCCAGGTATGCTGGGCAAATGAGAAAACTGACCTAATGCCATAGGAGACCATTCAAAGTGGGGAAGTGAAAACAAAACTGGTGGCAAGCTTGGTTGTGTTGCTTCTCCGCTGTCATGGTTAATGGTAACTCTTCAGTTTGGGGAGCAATTTGGAGTGGGAGGAGAAAGATCAGGTTACTTTGTCTCATGTGAGAAATAACGTTGTCGATAACACTCAGAAGAAGGTTCAGCTGAAGCTGAAGGAGTATTAGCAGTGAGGGCACAAATTTTAAAAAACAGTACCACAAGGCAGTAATATCTAGATTACGGCTCACACCACTTGCAAATTGGTCTGAGTCAAAGAGAGTTCAACAACTAGCATTGGAGAAAAAGGTTTCAGTTTAGCAGACTCTGAAATCAATAGTGAAGAAACAGGGAACTGTCTTGTGGGAACAGACTTCACTAGATTTAGGCAAGGGCCAAGTGTTCCATCGAATTGTATTACCAGAATTGTTGACATGGCTTTAAATTAAGTATTTGTGTGGACAGTTCACATGAAGGACAGCTTAGAACATTTAAAGAATGCATAAAATTATAGTGCATGTTAGCACAACGTTTAATGACAACTGGCATCTGTCAAGAACATACAAGCACACAATTATTCCTCCAATTGGAGTTGGGGCTGGAAAAAAGCTGTAAAAGCCAAAATTTCTTTATTTCAGTTTTTATTTGAACTCGTGTAGTATAAATCAGGAAGAACAGAAACATCAGGAGGTATCACCTGTAGGGTCCCCACCAGTAGTAGTTATGCAGGTATGGTATAAAGTGGGAAATTAAATAGAAACTAAAGATTAGATAAAGATTAACTTCATTTGTCACATGTACAGTACAGTGCAAAACTCCTAGGCACACATACATAGCTGGGATGCCTAAGACTTTTGCGCGTACACTAAATTATGTCTTTCCAGTTACTAAATAACACTTAGCACTACCCGAGTTAATGCAAAGCTAAATGTTCTTATTTCTGTTTCCAAACTACCTTCCTGTTTTAACCGATATACGGTACTTTGCAAAATTAGGCACACTAGCTACATATTAATGTGTCCAAGTCCTTTGCATAGTACTGTACATCAAAACATACAGTGATACATGTCGTTTGCATTAAAAGCAAATCAGCAAGGATGCCCGCAAATATCGACACGCTTCTGGTGCCGTTATAGCATGCCCTCAACTCACTAACCCTAACCATGCATCTTTTTGGTACGTGGAAGGTATCTGGAAACCCACACAGTCACGGGGAGAAGGTATAAAGTCGTTACAGGCAGTGGCAGGAATCGAACCCCGATCTTACAGCTGCCACTGCAAAGTTATGCGCTAATCGCTGTGCTACTGTGCCGTAAAAGGATATATTATAAAGATCATGGAGAAATGTAATCCACTTCACACTGTTCAAACCCAAATTAGCTTCAATACTATGGAGGGCGAATTCACTGAGTGCATAAGTGATACTTTCCTAAATTAGTATACTTGGGAGCTAATAAGGTTATTCTAGATACAGTATTGTGTCATAAGAAAGGCTTAATTAATAATCTAGTAAGTAAGTAATCTAAGTAAGAGCGATTATAATATTATAATTGCCCTTCAGGCAAGAGTGAATATATTATAGAATATTACATCAAGATTGAAGAGATTTAGTTCAATTTGAAACCCAAATCTTAATTTAAACCAAAGAAAAACAATATTATGAAGCATGAGTTGATGGTAGATTGGGAAATCATATTAAAAGTTATGGCAGTAAGTAAATACTAACTATTATTTAAAGAGTTAATACAGTTATTTTTCCAGCCAATGCTTTAAAAAAGGATAATAGTTCAGACACGGATGGTTAGAAATGTTAAAGGAAAATGGCAATATTAAAATATGGGTCAACTCTGATAGGGTGAGGCCATTATGTGGTTGTTAAGGAGCAGTTAAAATTAGATTGAGCCTTTACATGAGTAATGTTTTCTTATGGTAGGGGCCTGGGACGTGCTCAGCAGGTCAGGCTGTACAGAAATGGAAAATGAAATAAGAAAAACCTGAACCAAAATATTGTTGACAGACAGAAATAGCCAGTTCTGAGATTTTACGAGACAGAAAAAAAGCGTGAGTTTTCCTATGTTGGAGAATTTGGTATTGAATCCAGCAGGCTGCAATGTGTACAGAGGGAAAATGAGCTGTGTTCCTCAAGCTTACGTTGGGTGCCATATAATGCAAGAGGCTAATTTTGCAAAAGTCAGAGATTGAAGGTGAATTGAAGTGGCAGCCAATAGGAAGTTCAGGTCACCCCTGTGGTCTGAGCACTGGTGCTCTGCAAAGTGATTGTCCGATCTACAGTACACCTGGCTTCTCTAACATAGAGGAAGCCAGACAGTGAACAGAGAATGCAGTTGGATTGGAAGAATTGCAAGTTAAATGCTGCTTCACCTTGTAGAACCGTTTGGGTTTCAGAATGGTGGGACGTGAAGAGGTGAAAAGGCAGGTCTTGGTTCTTGAATAATTGTATGAGAAAATATTATTAGTTCAAAATACTGAAAGGGGAGATGAATCATAAACACAAGACATTCTGCAGATGCTGGAAATCCAGAGAAGCACACACAAAATGCTAGAGAAACTCGGCAGATCACGCAGGAGAGGACTAAACAGTCAACATTTCAAACTGAGATCCTTCAGACTGGAAATTAAGGGCAAGGAAGCCAAGATTAGAAGGTGAAGGAAGGGGAAGGAGTGCAAGGTAGCAGGTGAAGGGTGAAGCCAGGTGAGGGGAAATGTAGGCAGCTGGGGAAGGTGAGATGGTCTCTCCTAGCTGGGGAGTCACAATATGAGACCAATCATTTGCAACTGAACTCCAGAAGAAACCTCCTCACTGCAAGGATCTGGATTCTGCTGGAATTTGGGAATTCTGTATCCAAGAGAGCTGTGGAGGCTGAGCCACGGAGTACAGTGGGGCAAAGACTGGAAGACTTTCAGAATTTAAGGGATCCATGGGAACATGGATTTTTATGGGAAAGTGGCATCATGTCAAGATCATGTAGAATAACAAAACATTCAGGAGTGGCTGAATGGCATCATCCTGATGCTGTTTCTTACGTCCTTTTGTACAAACCTCTAATAACATTAGATTAATTTAACCCTGACCTCAAAATGCATCTTTTGCTTTCTTTACCTCACAGTCATACCTTCAGTTGGAAGTATGCATACTGGGTAGTGGCATGGTAACATAATGGTTAGTGTGATGGAGTCATAGAGTTATAGAAAGCTGCACCACAGAAACTGGCTCTTCTGTTCATCTAGTCCCTGCTGAATATTTGAACCACCTAGTCCCATCGATCTGCTCCTGTACCGTAGCCCTGCATCTCCCTCCCATCAATGTACCTATCTAAACTTCTCTTAAACTTTGAAATACAAATTGCATCCACCACTTGCACAGGCAGCTTGTTCCACCCTCTCACCATGCCTTACCGCGACCTGGACGTAATTCCCGCTGCTGTCTGCAAGGAGTTTGCATGCTCTCCCTGTGACCTTGTGAGTTTCCTCCCACATTCTGAAGATTTACAGATGAGCAAGCTGCGGGAATGCTATGTTGGCACTGGAAGCACAAAGGCAGCTGCGGGCTACCCCAGCTCAATCCTCAGACTGTGCTGGTTGTTGATGCAACCGATGCCTTTCACTGTATGTTTTGATGTCTTGACGTTCATGTGACAAATAATGCTAATCTATCTAATCTAATCCTGAGACTCTGGAATCCCTCTCTTTAAAAACCCTTTCTTAAATCTATTTCTGTTGTCATACTTTTAGTCACTGACCTTAATATCTCCCGTCTTGATTTGGTGTTATGAATGATCCTGTGAACTCGCCTGCATTATGCTAAAGGTGCTTTATAAACAGTAGCTATTTGTACAAATTCTCTTCAGGGAGTGCTGGCATGTAGCTGCCTTTTCAGCTTAAATTTAAATAAAAGCATGATTTTTGGGGGTTCAAATCTTGAATCTTTCAATTTGCCAGATGTTATTGAACTAGGTATTTTGTAGCTGAAGCACATTTTTACTCAATTCATTTTGTAGTTATATTGTGGTGGATAAAATACTACCACAGAAAGCTGTTTTGCATCAAATAGTCTGTGTGTAATATTGAAAAATAGCTTGGGATTTGACAAAGTAAATGAATGTGGAATCTGCTCAACTGTATTTTCATTGGGCTGTTGGGACTAAGTAATGTGCGTGTGGTAGAAGAATTCAGATGGTTTGTTGAAATAAATACTGGTATCAGCGACTTGCAGTATATTTCTTGTATGCAATGATAAGATGTATGACAGCCTTTAAAAAGAAATTGATGTTTTTGTTCATTATTATCTGAGTACATCTTGGGCATGTATGGTTGCAAGAAATAAAAACTCTTGGCATTATATTTTGTGGTTTAGTGAATATGATAAAATCTGAAATCATTGCAGTTTTTCAAATGCATCAGTGAATTGTGGTATAAATATGTGGCATTGTTCCTTGTTTTTTTTCTCTGTTTTTGTTGGTTTAGTGAGTATTTCAATATGGTGTCCAGCTACATAAACCTTGAAGTTTACTGTTAGCAATCTGGTCTGCTCTGAGTTCAAAGTTCGAAGTAAAATTATTATCAAAGTACATAGATGCCCCCCCCGAGACTCATTTCCTTGCAGGTATTAAGAGTAACTACAAAACAAAACACAATAGAATCAATGAAAACCGCGCAGAAACAAAGATGGACAAACAACCAATGTGCAAAAGACAACAAATTGTGCAAATACAAAAAAGAAAAAAACTAAACAAGTAATAAATATTAAGAACACAAGATGTAGTCCTTGAAAATAAGCTTATAGTTTGTGGAATCAGTTCACACCGGTTCAGGAGCCTGATTAGTTGAGGGGTAATAACTGTTCTTGAACCTGCTGATGAGGGACCTCCTTCCTGATGGCAACAGTGAGAAAGAGACCTGCCTTGGTGGTGGTGGTCCTTGATGATGGATGCTGCTAAAATTAAGTAAAGTAGTGGTTTCAGAGTCATTGAATTGGGAAGCTGGAAGCACCAGCTAGAGCTTTGTTTCTAATCGACATCCTTCAGGAAAGGGCAGATACTTGGGTAACCAGTGCTGGTCACAATGTGTCAGTAGGAATTCAGAGAGACAATTCTGTCACCATGGAAAGTCATACGCTGAGGGATAGCCCAAATCTCAATGCTGAGACCAGGAAACTCAATGCAAAGAAATACAAACTTTCAGACGATGTAAAGTCAGGAAGGGGAAAAAAACTTTTAATTGTCAATTCAGAGACTGCAAAGATGTAAATTGGCAGAATAATGGACAGGCAACATTTAATACATACAAATGTAAGATGCTATGCACTGAATGGAAAAAAAAATAGATGAAAAACAAATTCCATGATTGGTTCAGCCAGCAGAGATTAGGAAACGACAAAGCCAAGTAAACATATACTACTTAACCAAAACTTTAAAAAAACTCTTATTTAGGTTGGTCGTATCCATTTCTGAGTACCTGAGAAGAAAGGACATTCCAGTAATGTAGGTCACACAGAACAAAGTCACTCTCGAACCTGTGTCAGGAAACCTGAGTTAAAGGGAGAATGCAGCAAATCAGGCACTTTCAGTTTGGAGGGAAGTTAATTGACAGGTGATTTGCCGAGGATGTATTCTAGTTGAGGGATAAGAAATCTAATGTGGTATACATTTTAAATTAAACTGAGAAATTGAACTATTGTGTGCA
The DNA here is from genome assembly GCF_048418815.1 of Hemitrygon akajei. NCBI lineage: Eukaryota > Metazoa > Chordata > Chondrichthyes > Myliobatiformes > Dasyatidae > Hemitrygon > Hemitrygon akajei. The sequence goes on along the minus strand of NC_133125.1, from coordinate 20,058,350 downwards.
GATTAAATTCAGAGAGCAGTATCTTACAATTGATATCAGGAAAGTTTAGAGACACAAGAAATTCTGCAGATGCTGGAAATCTTGAGTAACACACACCTTGAGTTTTGACCTGAAATGATGACTGTTTATTTCCGTCCATAGATGCTGCCTGGCTTCCTGATTGCCTTTAGCATTTTGTGTGTGTTGCTCTTGATATCATGAATTTTTTCTTTATAGAAATTGAGCAATGTTCCATGTAGAATATTATTTGCAGACTTTCTTCTGGATGTGTGTGTCAGCTGCAGCTGATAGAAACCTTAATACAAAAATATTGGCTAATGCAGGAATGTCAGAAAGGCTAACTTTCAGATGAAGCATTATCTATTAAAATAGAGCTAGGGATGAGACAATATTATTTTAACCAACACCTTGGTTCTAAGAATATTGTCCTGAAGCAGTTTAGTGTTTCTCTTTGTGCAGATGCTGCTTAACATGCTGAACATTAATAGCCCTAGTTCACCCTGTCAATCTTTTTCTCTGAGGTCAGACATTTGTGCCATCAGCTGGTATTGATTGAAAGTATCAGCAACTTCAGTCAGCTTACTTCAGCCTAATATTTTCTGGTGAAAATGGCTTTGGAAAAATTGCCAGCCTCAAATCGTCATACTTTGTCAGTTGACAAATGAAGAAAATGATCAAGGATGCTTATCCTGCCGAATGCAATTTACAGATAGGACCAAATTTAATTGCTAATCGAAGTAAAATTGTTCTCAGCAAAAGCTGGGACCCCTTTCTAACCTTGGCTTCTCACTTTCTATATGGAGTGTTTAGTTCTTGCAAACATTGACAGGAGCAGGCTTTCTACCGAAAATCTCAATAAACCGATTAGAAAGGCTGGCTCTGCTACAGGAGTCAAACTGGACTCACTGGAGGCTGTGGTAGAACAAAGGACCCTACGAAAAATCCTGGCAATTCTGGACAATGTTTCTCACCCTCTGCATGCCACCTTGGCTGAACAGAGGAGCACTTTTAGTAACAGACTAAGACAACTGTGCTGCTCAAAAAAGTGCTGTATGAGATCATTCTTACCCTCGGCCATCAGGCTCTATAATGAGTCAACCTATAGCTGGGGAAGTGATGAGCCCATCCTGTTGGACTGTTCGAGGTAGCTTTTTTTTATTCTTTTGCACTTCTCTTCTAATATTTGTATATCTGAGCACTTACCCAATAAAGAATCTATCTATCTAACGTGAGCAAAAGACAAGGTGCTGGAGGAACTCAGCAGATCAGGTAGCATCTGTGGAAGCAAAGGATTGAACGCCATTTCAGAATGAACTGTCAGCTCCATCTTTGCCTTCACAGTTGCCTGAGCTGACCCACTGAATTTCTCCAGCAGTCTACAGTTTTTTCCTACCTTTAGATTACATCATCTGCAGCTCCTTGTATCTCTAAATATCATTGCGACATGCAGCAATTTCAATATGCTGAAGGAGGAAAAATTAGAATTAATTTTATTGACACAGTGCATCACAAAAAATGCAAATCCAAAGGCATTTGCAACACCAAACGCCCATACTGTAGCCGAACTAACCAGTGTATCATCATATGACACACAGTATTTGAAAGTACCAGCTACTATTACTTTTGTTTGGCAGACAACCAAACGTTTCTTAGTTTTTATTGTCTGTCAAACAATACTTAAGCCGGAAATCACATCAAATTTCAAATTTTGGCATTTGAAACAAACGGACATTAAAATTAAATCTGTTGCTGTCAGTATTGTGTTTAAAGTGATTAGGAAGGTCTGCAGATGTGATAATGTTGCCTACAATGGTCTTATGGTCAATTCCTATGAATATATTTTGAGCATGCCTATGTCATCATTTAGTGAAGTTGGCTGATTTACAATGTCATTTACTAGAGTGACATCTAATAAGTTAGCTTAAGTTAGTTTTGTAAGTTAGCTAAATTTAAAAAAATCTCTTACATAGATGGCACTGTGAGGAATTAAACACAAGTCATCATTTTCAGATGTCCTTGTGATGAGTAAAGAGACCACTGGATACTTTTAATAACATTGTCTACTATTCCTTTTTCCATCATGTAAATATCCTGTTACTGTTGATGGTGAGGATGTGGATGTGGTGAGGACCTACAAGTACCTGGGGGGGCACCTGGGAGACAGACTTGAGTGGAGCACCAACACAGAGGCTGTGTACAAGAAGGGCCAGAGTCACCTCTGCTTTCTGATTACACTGAGGTCCTTTGTAGTATGGAGGCCTCTCCTTCACATGTTCTACCAGTCTGTTGTTGCCATTATAATCTTCTATGCGATGGGATGCTGGGGCAAAGGCATCAACATGGGTGATGCCAACAGGCTCAATAAACTGATTAGAAAGGCTGGCTCTGTTATTTGAGTCAAACTGGATACACAGATAAAGGTAACTTATTTTTAAATTTATTCTTCTTACTTCTCTTCTCATATTGTTTATCTGGGCACTTGTAATGCTACTGTGACACTATAATATCCTTTGGGATCAATAAAGTATCTAAAGAAGTCATCACCCTGACACAGTGGTGTCAAGAAAACATCCTCTCCCTCAATGTCACAAAAACAAAGGAGCTAGCTGCAGACTTCCAGAGGAATGGAGACAAGCTAACCCCTATTGACATCAATGGATCTGAGGGTGAGAGGGTGAACAGCTTTAATTTCCGCAGCAGCCACATCACTAAGTGTCTGCACATACCAGCTGTGTGGTGAAAAAGGCACATCAGTGCCTCTTTCACCTCAAACGGTTGAAGAAGTTTGGTATGGACCCCATTATCCTAAGAATTTCTATAGGGGCACAACTGAGAGCATCCTGAGCAGCTGCATCACTTCCTGATATGGGAACTGTACTTCCCTCAATTGCAGGACTCTGCAGACAGCCCAGTACATCTGTAGATGTGAACTTCCCACTATTCAGGACATTTACAAAGACAGATATGTAAAAAGGGCCCGAAGGATCATTGGAGACCCAAGTCACCCCAACCACAAGCTACTCCAGCTACTATCATCTGGGAGGTGGTACCGCAGCATAAAAGCCAGGACCAACAGGGTCCAGGACAACTTTTTCGACCAGGCCATCAGACTGATTAATTCATGCTGATACAATTGTATTTCTGTGTTATATTGACTGTCCTGTTATACATACTATTTATTATAAATTACTATGAATGCACATTGCACATTTAAACAGAAATGAGATTTTTACTCCTCATGTATATGAAGGATGTAAGTAATAAAGTCAATTCAGTTCAATCTGTCTATCTATCTATCAAAATAGCTCAATTCCTTTCATGAACACAAGTTAATGGCTTTGCTATATTGATACTAATTACTGTCAATGTTTAAAAGATCAAAGTCAAAGCCTTCCCAGTGTTTTAGTGGTTACATCCTTGGAGACAATATGTTGTTCCTGCCCTCCGTACAATTCTGAATTCTTTTTCCTCGACAATGTGGTTCCATTTCATGGCAAAATTGTGGAGCATTACAGCAGAGGGTAATGATGTTCTGGGACCTGGAGAATCTGATCCATTGCATTAAATGCCCTGCCCAACCCCTAAACTCAGCATTGGTTCTGCTAATCAGGTGAGTCCATTGTATACTTAGGCTACGTCCACACTAGACCGGATAATTTTTAAAACGCCGGTTTCACGTAAAAACGATAGGCGTCCACACAAAGCGTTTTTGAAAGTACCTCTGTCCACATTAAAATGGTTATTTGGGCGAATCTCCTCCTACTGGGCACGTGCAGGACACATCTACAGAAAACAAGCGACATGTTTGGGGTCGAATCTCGCTGTGAAAGGCTTGGCAAGAAAAACTTAAAACATGGATAGATAGCTGGAGAACTTAAAATTTAAAAAAAACAAACACTGGAGCGTATGGAGGCAACCGACGGGGAGTTCACAGACAGTATGGCCCGGCTGATGACGAACATTGAAAAACTGACTAACTCTGTTGCATTAATAAAGCACCTTGTTAAATGTACGAATGTTTTAATGTCTGCATCAGTGTTATCTTGTATTTCCATACAATGTTACATTAGGCTGTTACACATCTATTGTCAGAGAAGTACTTGCATAAGTAGGTAAACCACCTTCATACAAAAAAGGACAGAAAACAAGGCAAAGTGAGTATACTGATTTATTCAGTAAGTTATGGGTTAAAGTATTTGGTGAGTACGTTTCTAACTCTTCTGGCTTCAGTCTCGTTGCTGTCTGTTCTGAAATTGTTAGGTTGTGTGGGGGGTTGTGTTCAAGAAAACAATGAAATGCCACCATGTGTTCCGGCATATCATGACAGCGTTTCTAGAAACCTCTGGTTATCCGTCCACACTACTCTTGCTGAAGCGGCATTTTCAAATTTACACACTCTGGAGGGCGTTTTAGAAAAGCTCCATTTTTGGGGGAGGAAAACGTCGTTTTAGTGTGGATGGAGGGTCAAAACGAGGAGAAAAAGCATCGGTTATGGATTTATCCGGTCTAGTGTAGACGTAGTCTTACTGGCCTGTATCTTTCTGGTTTCATCAAAGATTCTAGAATACACAGCATAGAATGAGGCCAATTGATGCATTGTGTTTATGATACCTTAAGGTGCTCTAACAGTAATAGTTAGCCAAGATGAAAGAGAGGCATTTATTTAATAGGACAGCATTTCCTATAAAAATAACTTGGAGTCCCTCTGGAAAGAGGTATTGAAATGGATTCCACTGGACTTACATCACTGATCAGCCAAAGTTTGTTAGAATCATCATCATCGTCATCAACAGTATGCGCCACGTTGTTTGATGTGGGTGATTATGGTTGTCCATCTGGCAAGTTTTTCTACGGAAGTAGTTTGCCATTGGAAACAACTTCTGTAGAAAAGTGGTTTCTACAGAACACTTGATAGGTCAATTGTTTACTCTTGTCCAAGGATGCTGTCTGACCTGCTGAGTTCCTCCAGCATTTTGTGTGTGTTGTTTTGGATTTCCAGCCATCTAAAGAATTTCTCATGTCAGTGGTCTGCCATTGCCTTCTTCTGGGCAGTGTCTTTACAAGACAGGTGACCCCAGCCATTAGTAATACCCTGCAGAAATTGTCCGCCTGGTGTAGGACTCATGTTATGCACCAGCTGCTTATATGACCATCCACCCCCATGGCTTCATGTAACCCTGATCAGGGAGCTAAACAGGTGCTACACCTTGCTCAAGGGTGATCTGCAGGCTAGCAGAGGGAGGGAGTTCCTTACATCTCCTTTGGTAGAGATATATCTCCACACTGTCACCCGTTGATAGAATAGCCCCCTTCTTTTCAATTTACCTGACTGAAATGGGAAAGCGGCTGTAAATATTTAATCGACAGGATATGCAAGGGTATTATCCAGAAAGAAAATATTAGCTATATTTTTGATATAAGTTTGACAGAAGTTTGCTTTATGCTACTGATAGCATATCCAGCAAACTGGAAGAAGGTGAAAGTATAAAAAATACAGAACCATGGTACCCCTGATAGTCACAGGTAGTTCACAATGCATTCTTTGTCTGAAGATCTTACTGAAGTTATAAGACTCAGTTTTATTCATGATAAGCCTGAACCGCTGGAGGTAATTCCATTCAATCATTGCAGGTAGCTGCAATTTAATCTTTACTCATGATGGGTGGCATAACAATTATTCCTGTCAGTACTCGTTTGGTGCCTCATGATATTTCTGGCAGCTCTTTGTTCCTCTGCTAGGTGACAATAGAGGACTGAAAGTAGCTCCTGTTGCAGTAAACTTTCCCATGTGAATCTGTTGCAATTCCCAACTCATTCTTGACTTGTCAGAACCTGCCACAGCTGTAACACTCATTTTATGTGGGTGGAATTAGTACGTTGCAGGTATATTGTGCGATTCCTCGTATTAGAAAGAAACTAGGAATTTTAACCAGAAAATGATCAGACAGTATTGGTACTGTAGTGCATTGATAGCTCCAAAGACATGAATTAGTTTCCTGACAAACACGCAAATGACAGATTGCTGGCCATTAGTACTGAGTTCTGGTTTATTTAAAAAAAACCTTCAAATAATCGCAGTTTTGAAACATATTGGGCATTGTAAAAGCATTGGACCGAAGAAATATTTATTTAAAATATTGCAATTAGTTGAAGGTTTTCTTTTTCTCTTAAGCAGAAAGAACCAATACAACAGATTCCTTATAAAATTGTTTTTTCATCCAGACCTAGAAAAATACAGCTTCATTCGCTTTGAATTATTGTGCAAGCTTTAAGCTGGCATTTTATCCAACATGGTTAGAAAGAACTGTTTTGTTACATACACAAAGCAAGTCTTTTAGTTAGTAATCGTTCATCTCAGACTTGATAAATAGAAAATCTGTATGAAATACATTTCACCATCTCATGTATTTTGAGATTGCATTTCCCTTGAAAGACTTATATTTCAATTGCTGCAAAGGCTGCAAAGCTTTGTGTTATTCAAGTATAAAATGCTCCACAAGTTTTCTTTCCACTACAGGAAATGGAAGTGCAAGAGACTTCCTGTTTTATTAAAAAGGCACTTGTGTGTCGCTGCTTATCCATATCAAATGTATTCTATTATTAAAAAACACATGGTTGAGAATTGTAGCTTCCATTCCAACAAAATTCAACGATACCACAGCACATTCTTTATTCAAACAGCTTCAATTCAATCTTCTCTGGATTTTACAGAACGAATTTAATACTGTTTTCAGGCTTAGTTCGCTGCTTCGTAGCTTATATTTGAGCAAATGAAGAATACTTTGAATATAAGACCATAAGACATTAAGACACAGGAGCAGAATTAGGCCATTTGGCCCATCAGGTCTGCTCTGCCATTCTATCATGGCTGGTCCTTTTTTGTCCCCTCCTCTGCCTTACCCCCTGGGCTTCTCCCCATAACCTTTGAACCTATCATGCTCTGACTTAAATACACCTAACAACCTGGCTTCCACAGCTGCCTCTGTCTAGAGAAATTTCTCTGTGTCTCTGTTTTAAATGCCCCACTATCCTGAGGCTGTGCCCTCTTTTCCTAGACTCCTCCACCATGGGAAACATCCTTTCCACATCCACCGAGGCCTTTCAACATTCAAAATGTTTCAATGAGATCCCCTCTCATTCTTCTAAATTCCAGCAAGTACAGACCCAAAGCCATCAAACGTTCCTCGTATGATAACCCTTTCATTCTGGAATCATCCTTGTGAACCTCCTCTGAACCCTCTCCAATGCCAGTACATCTTTTCTCAGATGAGGAGCCCAAAACTGTTCACTATACTCAAGGTCAGTCCTCACCAGTGCCTTATAAAGCCTCAGCATCATGTTCCTGCTCTTGTATTCTAGATCACTTGAAATGAATGCTCGTATTGAATTTGCCTGCTGCACCACCAACTCTACCTGCAAGTTAACCTTTAGGTTGTTCTGCACAAGGACTGCCAAGTCCCTTTGCATCTCAGGATTTTGGATTTTCTCCCCATTTAGAAATTTATTTCTTCTACTGAAGTGCATGACCAGGCATTTTCCAACATTGTTTTTCATTTGCCACTTTCTTGCCAATTTTCCTAATCTGTGTAAGTCCTTCTGCATCCTACCTGTTTCATCAACACTACCTGCCTATCCGCTAATCTTTGTATCGCCTGCAAACTTGGCAACAAAACCATCTATTTCATCATCTAAATCATCGATATACAGCATAAAAAGAAACGGTCCCAACACCGGCTGCTGCGGAGCACCACTAGTTACTGGCAGCCAACCAGAAAGGGATCCCTTTATTCCCACTCACTGCCTCCTACCAATCAGCTAATACTCTAACCATGCCAGTAGCTTTCCTGTAATGCCATGGGCTCTTAACTTGTTAAGCAGCCTCATGTGTGGCACCTTGACAAAGGTCTTCTAAAGGTCCAAATGTACAACATCCACTGCATCCCTTTTATCTATCCTACTTATAATCTCCTCAAAGAATTTCAGCAGGTTCATCAGGCAATATTTTCCCTGAAGGAAAACGTGTTGACTTTGTCCTATATTGTCCAGTGTCACCAAGTACTCCATAGCCTCATCCTAAACAATTGACTCCAATATCTTCCCAACAACTGAGGTCAAGAAAACTGGTCTATAATTTTGTTTCTGCTGCCTTCCTCCTTTCTTAAAGAGTGGAGTGACATTTGCAATTTTCCAATCCTCTGGCACCATGCCAGAGTCCAATGATTTTTGAAAGATCATTGCTAATGCCTCCACAATCTCTAATGCTATCTCTTTCACAACCCTGGGGTGAGTTCATCTGATCTGGGTGTCTCATGTACCCTTAGGTCTTTCAGCTTTTTGAACACTTTCTCCCTTGTAATAGCAACTGAACTCACTCTCTTCCTTCACACATTACAGCATCTGGCACACTGGTAGTGTCTTCCACAGTGAAGACTGATGCAAAATACTCACTTAGTTCATCTGCCATCTCCTTGTCCCCCATTATTATTTCTCTGGCTTCATTTTCTATTGGCCCTATATCCACTCTCATCTCTCTTTTATTTTTTACATGCTTGAAAAAGCTTTTAATATTATTTCCTAGCTTGCTTTCATATTTCATCTTTTCTTTCCTAATGACTCTTCTAGTTGCTCTCTTTAGGTTTTTAAAATCTCCCCAATCCTCTTTCTTCCCACTAATTTTTGTTGTGTTGTATTCACTCTCTTTTGCTTTTACATTAGCTTTGACTTCCCTTGTCAGCTACCTTTATTCCCACTCGCTGTACCATTTTGCCATTTGAGTATTTCTTTGTTTTGGAATACATCTATCCTGCACCTTCCTCATTTTTCCCAGAAACTCAAGCCATTGCAGCTCTGCTGTCATCCTTGCCAGCATCTCTTTCCAATTTACTTTGGCCAACTCCTCTCTCATACCACTGTAATTTCCTTTACTCCACTGAAATACTGCTATATCAGACTTTACTTTCTCCCTATCAAATTTCAAGTTGAACTTGACCATATTATGATCATAGTCTCCTAAGGGTTCTTTTACCTTAAGCTCCCTAGTCACCTCCACTTCATTACATAACACCTGATCCAGTATATCTGATCCCCTTGGAGGCTCAGTGACAAACTGTTCTAAAAAGCCATCTTGTAGGCATTCAACAAACTCACTCTCTTGAGATTCACTAGCAACCTGATCTTCCCAATTGATGTGCATGTTGAAATCTCCCATGACTATCAATAATATTGCCCTTTTAAAGTGCCTTTTCTATTTCCTGTTGTAATCTGTGGTCCACATCCCAGCTAAGGTTTGGAGGCCTATATATAGTTACCGTCAGGGTCCTTTTACCCTTGCAGTTTCTTAACTTAACCCACAACGATTCAACATCTTCTGATTTTATGTAACATCTTCCTACTGATTTGATGACATTCTTTACCAGCAGAGCCACACCACCAACACTGCCTACCTTCCGATCTCTCTGATAACAGGTGTAACCGTAGACATTCAGCTCACTACTACAACCACCCTTTAGCCACCATTCAGTGATGGCCACAACATCATACCTGACAATCTGTAATAGTGTAACAACATCATCCACCTTATTTCTTATTCTCCATGCATCGAGATTAAACACTTTGAGTGCTGTATTTGCTACCCTATTTGATTCTGCAACCCTAATGCACTGATACTTGCAGGAGCTTGGAAGCATAAATTGGGAACAGATGTTCTCAGGGAAATGTACAAAAGAAATGTGGCAAATGTTCAAGGGATTTTGCGTGGAATTCTGCATAGGTACATTCCAATGAGACAGGGAAAGGATGGTAGAGTACAGGAACCCTCGTGTACAAAGGCTATTGTAAATCTAGTCAAGAAGAAAAGAAGAGCTTATTAAAGGTTCAAAAAACTAGGTAATGATAGAGATCGAGAAGATTATAAGGCTAGAAGGAAAGAGCTAAAGAAAGAAATTAGGAGAGCCAGAAGGAGCCATGAGAAAGCCTTGGCAGTCTGGATTAAGGAAAACCCCAAGGCATTCTACAATTATGTGAAGAGTAAGAGGATAAGATGTGAGAGAATAGGACCAATCAAGTGTGACAGTGAAAAGTGTGTATGGAACTGGAGGAGATAGCACAGGTACTTAATGAATACTTTGTATACTAGTATACTTTGAATACTTAGTATTCACTATGGCAAAGGATCTTGGTGATTGTAGGTATGACTTACAGTGGGCTGAAAAGCTTGAGCATATAGATATTAAGAAAGAGGATGTGCTGGAGATTTTGGAAAGCATCAAGTTGGATAGGTCATCGGGACTAGATGAGATGTACCCCAGGCTGCTGTGCGAGGCAAGGGAGGAGACTGCTGAGCCTCTGGTGATGATCTTTGCATCATCAATGGGGATGGGAGAGGTTCCGGAGGATTGGAGGGTTGTGGATGTTGTTCCTTTATTCAAGAAAGGGAGTAGAGATAGCCCAGAAAATTATAGACCAGTGAGTCTTACCTCAGTGGTTGGTAAGTTGATGGAGAAGACCCTGAGAGGTAGGATTTATGAACATTTGGAGAGGCATAATATGATTAGGACTAGTCAGCATGGCTTTGTCAAAGGCAGGTTGTGCCTTACGAGTCTGATTGAATTTTTTGAGGATGTGACTAAACATATTGATAAAGGGAGAGTAGTAGATGTAGTGTATATGGATTTCAGCAAGGCATTTGACAAGGTGCCCCATGCAAGGCTTATTGAGAAAGTAAGGAGACATGGGATCCAAGGGGACATTGCTTTATGGATCCAGAACTGACTTGCCCACAGAAGGCAAAGAGTGGTTTTAGATGGATCATATTCTACATGGAAGTCAGTCACTAGTGGATCTGTTCTGGGACCCTTAATCTTCGTGATTTTTATAAATGACCTGGATGAGGAAGTGGAGAGATGGGTTAGTAAGTTTGCTGATGACACAAAGGTTGGAGGTGTTGTGGATAATGTGGAGGGCTGTCAGAGGTTTCAGCAGGACATTGATAGGATGCAAAACTGGGCTGAGAAGTGGCAGATGGAGTTCAACCCAGATAAGTGTGAGGTGGTTCATTTTCATGGGTCAAATATGATGGCAGGACATAGTATTAATGGTAAGACTCTTGGCAGTGTGGAGGATCAGAGGGATCTTGGGGTCCAAGTCCATAGGACACTCAAAGCTGCTGCGCAGGTTGACTCTGTGGTGAAGAAGGCATACGGTGCATTGGCCTTCATCAGTCATGGGATTGAATTTTGGAGCCGAGAGGTAATGTTGCAGCTATATAGGACCCTAGTGAGTCCCCACTTGGAGTACTGTGCTCCGTTCTGGTTGCCTTATTATGGGAAGGATGTGGAAACCATAGAAAGGGTGCAGAGGAGATTTACAAGGATGTCGCCTGGATTGGGGAGCATGCCTTATGAGAACAGTTTGAGTGAACTCGGCCTTTTTTCCTTGGAGCGATGGAGGATGAAAGTTGACCTGATAGAGGTGTATAAGATGATGAGAGGCATTGATCGTGTGGATAGTCAGAGGCTTTTTCCCAGAGCTAAAATGGCTAGCACGAGAGGGCACAGTTTTAAGGTGCTTGGAAGTAGGTACAGAGGAGATGCCAGGGATAAGTTTTTTTACTCAGAGAGTGGTGAGTGCGTGGAATGGGCTGCCAGCGATTATGGTGGAGATGGATACGATAGGGTCTTTTAATAGACTCCTGGATAGGTATATGGAGCTCAGAAAAATAGAGGGCTATGGGTAACCCTAGGTAATTTCTCAGTTAAGGACATGTTCGGCACAGCTTTGTGGGCCAAAAGGCCTGTATTGTGTTGTAGGGTTTCTATGTTTCCATGTTTCTCTATGTTTCTATGATACTCACCCTGCTGTCTACAATTTTGTCCTGTCATCTGCCTGCTCTTCCTGACAGTCTGACTGCACGCCATCTTTGCTCTTTTACCATCCATCCTATCCTGAGTCACTTCACTCCAGTTCAACCCCCCCACCCCATCAGATTAGTTTAAATCCTCCCAGCAGCTCCGAAAAATTTGCCCACGAGAATATTGGTTCTCCCTTGGCTTCAGGTGCAACCTGTCACTTTTGAATGTATCATACCCCCCCCCCCCTCCCCCGGAAGAGATCCCAATGATCCAAGAACATGAAACCCTGTCCCCTGCACCAGCTTCTCAGCCATGCAATAATCTAACAATTCATCCTGTTTCTACCCTCAGTGGCACATGGTACAGGCAGCATTCCAAAATTACTACCCTGGAGGTCCTTATTCTGAGCTTTCTACCTAGCTCTCCAAATTCTCTTTACAGGACCTCTTTGCTTTTCCTTCCTTTGTTATGGGAATGGAACTGGACTCTCTGATGGTGGTGTCTGAAAAGAGGATGCTGTCCAAGTTGCATGCCACCTTGGACAATGTCTTCCATCCACTCCATGATGTTCTGGTTAGGCACAGGAGTACGTTCAGCCAGAGACTCATTCCACCAAGATGCAACCCTGAGCGTCATAGGAAGTCATTCCTGCCTGTGGCCATCAAACTTTACAACTCCTCCCTCAGAGTGTCAGACACCCTGAGCCAATAGGCTGGTCCTGGACTTACTTCCACTTGGCATAATTAACTTATTATTATTTAATTATTTATGGTTTTATATTGCTACATTTCTACATTATTCTTGGTTGGTGCGACTGTAACGAAACCCAATTTCCTTCGGGATCAATAAAGTATGTCTGTCAGTCTCATTGGTACCAATATGTACCAAGATATCTGGCTGCTCTCCCTCCCTCTCCAAAATGCTGTGGATGTGATCCAAGACATCCCTTACCTTGCGACCAGGGAGGCAACATACCATTCGGGAGTCCACATACCATTCGGGAGTCCCATTTACGTCAACAGGATCTCCTGTCTGTTCACCTGTCTATTGAGTCCCTATCACTTCCATTCCCCTCTTCTCCCTCTTTCCCTTCTGCACCACAGACCCATGATAAGTGCCAGTATCCTGGTCTCCATGGCATTCACCTGGGAGGTCATCCTCCACAATAGGATCCAAAATGGTATACTTATTATCGAGAGGAATGGCCACAGGGGTGTTCTGCACTAATTGCCTATTCACATTTCCATTTCTCCTGACAATCATCCAGCTACTTGCTTCCTGTAGGGTGACTACTTCCCTGTAACTCCAATCGGTTATCTTTTCACTCTCCCATGCAAGCTGAAGGTCATCCAACAGCTGCTGTAGGTCCCTAACACGGCCTTCAAGGGACTGCAGCTGGATACAGTTTATGCAGATGTAGTTTCCTTGGATACTCTGAGACTCCCAGGTCTCTAACATCTGGCATGAAGAGCACACAACAGCTGTTTATTACAGTAGGCGCAGTAAGAGAAAAACAATGGAACCTTAATAGAAGCATACACAAAGCCAATGCCACTTTCAAGCTGAAGCCTCTTCTGAGCCAAATCTTGACACTCCTACTCTCTCCACTGTCCTACCCCCAACAATGGCCACTCCGCTTGTCCCTTCTGTACCTTTAAACAAGCGTCACTGACCTGCGAAAAACCTCGAAGCCGTGGCCTGCTCTTGCCACTGATTGGGCCGCTGGAACTGATTAATTTATAGTCGTATGGCAATATATACAGTAATATAAATGCAGACTTATTTCAAAGGGTTCCATAAACACCAAGAGGAGCAATAAGATCCTGAGAGTAATTTCTTGCTGCTGGATTTCCTAGAATTTGGTTATTTGTCCTCGTTGTTACCTGAAATTTGGCTTGGGCAGAATGGGCGAAGGGGAATTATATGTCTATTTTGCTCTCTTTTCTTTTGTCAGATAGTGCATCAGAATGACTTTATAAAGGGAAATTGATTTACTTTTATCAATTTCAGACAACGGTGAAGATGACTTTTTATTCTATTATTGATTCAGATGGAAAAACAATTAACTAAGTGCTACCTCCTCCTTGTTACAGAATGGCATTGCTGCCGTTTTCCTACTAACACATAACAATTAGATGACTATCAAGAGTTTAGTTAAGAGATGTAATAACCATGAAAATTCAGAGTGCTCTGTTAGAGTAACAGCCCCTGGTTGTAGAGAGGAAGTGTTCACAATATACACTCAGTGGTCACTTTATTAGGAACCTCCTGTGTCTAACGAAGTGGCCATTGAGTTTATGTTTATGGTCTTCTGCTGCTGTAGCGCATCCACTTCCAGGTTCGACCTGTTGTGCATTCAAAGATGCTGTTCTGCATACCACTACTGTAACGTGTGGTTATTTGAGCCACTGTCACCTTCCTGTCAGCTTGAATCAGTCTGACCATTCTCCTCTGTCCTCTCTCATTAGCAAGGCGCTTTAAGAATTGCTGCTCACTGGGTGTCTTTTTTAAATTTTCTGCTCTCCTTTCTGTAAACTCTAGAACCAGTTGTGCCTAAAACTCCTGGATCAGTTGGTTCTGAGATACTCAAACCATCCCATCTGGCACAAATAGTCATTCCACAGACAAAGTCACTTGGATCACATTTCCTCCTCATTCTGATATTTGGTCTGAAGAACAACTGAATCTCTTGACTAAGTCTGCATGCTTTTATGCATTGAGTTGCTGCCACATGATGGGCTGATAAGACGTTTGGATTAATGAGCAGGTGTATCTATAAAGTGGCCACTGAATGTACTTTTTGATTTTATATCACAGCACCTGTTTCAATTCTCAGTGACCAGTTCTGTGAATAATATGCTTTACCAATATATGATAGCTGATGATAGCTGATCTTCTCTGCATTTTGCTTTGCATATTTACTGTACAGAGAACTTGCCAGCTGCAAACTTATTGTGAACTATTACTTTGGTATTATGAGTTTAAAATTTGCCTCCTGGATTACAGCAGCCAATCCTTCCTGAATTCCTTTGTTCCATCCCTGTGATTCTGTTATCTCTTCTCTTTCCTCTGCTCTCACGACCTTCCCATTAGCTCCCTCTAATTCCCCACGTCCTTCCCTTTTTTCCCCATAGTTTACAGTCCTCCCATTTCAAGTTCTTTCTTCTTCAGCTCTTTGCCTCTCCCACTTATCACCATCCAGCTTCAGACATGATTCCCTTTCCCACCTCCACACCCTCCTGCCTTCTCCCCTCTGACCTGGATCCACCACGTGCTCCGCCCCTCTCCTACCTCTTCAGCTTAGCTTCTTCCGTCTTCTTTTCCAGTCCTGACAAAGGGTCTTGGCCTGAAACATTGACGGCTCATTTTCTTCCATAGGTGCTGCCTGACCTGCTGAGTTACTACAGCATTTAGGTTGTGTGTTCAATTCCTTTCTCAGTTATATTCTACTACATATTTCACTCAACGTACATTGCAGATGGGTGGATCTTATCATCAAGTTAAGGGTGATGGTCTCTCCCCTATTCACATGATATTTCACCTTTGATGGGGTCTTCGGTTTCCTCTGCTCAGACTTGAGGCTTTATTACAGTGTTATTTTCATTTTTCCTCTCATTTGCTCAATCACTGGAACAATTGTTAAGTTCTTCTGGGATGCAACAGATAATAAGTGGAGACGAGAATCATACTTGAACCATGGAAACTGATCCTGGAGGAAAATAACAGCAGAATAAAGGCAATTGAAATATTTATTTTGTTTTTCAGTTCCTCCATTACAACTTCCATTCCAATTCAAAGTGTAGTTTATAAATTAGCTGTGTGCTGCCAGTTTCCTTGCTAATATGTCCACTTCCAGACAATCCTTCCACACATTGGCTCATCGCCTCTGCTCTTGTGCTAAGACCTACTTTCAAGAATGTATTCCCGTTTAGAGATTGTTTTACATGTGCTTTTACGTTTTATGCATTTTATTTTGTCCTTCAGAACCCTATAAGTGTTGAATACTTCTATTAAATGGTATTGATTTTCACATGGATACTTTATATTTTTTCCAGAACTGTGTATGTCCTGTACAAAATTCAGTTGCTCTATTGAATATATACGCACTCCCAGGAAGTGATATTAGTTTCTTCCAGAAAATTACTAATATTATGGTAATGGAAACAGAAGGTCTCTTGATATGTGGGGGAGACTTAAATTTACAATTACAACCAAAGTTATAGACTCTTCCAATAGAAAAGCCCACGAAACAAACTCCTTTCATAAGAAAGTTAGATAGATAGGTAGATAGATAGATACTTTATTCATCCCCATGGGGAAATTCAACATTTTTTCCAATGTCCCATACACTTATTGTAGCAAAACTAATTACATACAATACTTAACTCAGTAAAAATATGATATGCATCTAAAATCACCCTCTCAAAAAGCATTAATAATAGCTTTTAAAAAGTTCTTAAGTAGTTTACTTAAATACATTGAGTCCTAACCCCGGCACTTTAACATATCTTACTCCTGGCGGTTGAATTGTAAAGCCGAATGGCATTGGGGAGTATTGATCTCTTCATCCTGTCTGAGGAGATTCATAGAATTAGAGATCCAAGAACAAAAGTGATAAAAAATAAGCTGAGTGAAATTCAAGAAGCTTTTGAAGTGTTTTACAAAACTCTATATTCCAAAGTTCCAGGGGGAAGCATAACCCAAATTGACACCTTCCTGAATTCTCTAGAGTTACCCACTTTAAGCGAAGAACAAAATGGAATGTCGACTGCTGACCTAACTGAAACTGAAATAAAAATTGCAACTAGTAGGCTTAAATTAAGCAAGTCACCAGGATCAGATGGGTATACGGCAGAGTGGTATGAAGAATTTAAAAATGAGTTAATTCCTGTTTTACTCCCCACACTGAACTGGGCTCTAAAAAGGGTGAAAATGCCACCCAGTTGGAAGGAAGCGATAATCTTAGCTATACCAAAAGAAGGCAAGGATAAAATGGAATGCGGGTCATTTAGACCAATATCTGTTCTTAATGTAGATTACAGATTATTTACCTCCATCATGGCCAAAAAATAAAATTGAAGCAATAGTGATTAGTGTGGACGCTGAAAAGGCATTCGATTCGGTTAATTGGAATATTCTTTACAAGAGTTTTACATAAATTTGGTTTACATGACACAATGGTCACTACTACTCTTAGCATTATATCTGGAACCATTAGCTCAATACATCAGACAAAATGAAGATGTCAGGGGAATTACTATTAAAGGGACAGGCATAAATTGGCCTGTTACGCGGATGACATTTTGATATATCTAGGGCAACCAATATACTCTTTACCTAAATTGATGCAATCCTTTGAACAATATGGTCAATTATCAGGATACAAGATCAACATAGATAAAACCCAATTACTCTCATATAACTATAGCCCACCAAGAGAAATTAAAAGTAGAAATCCCTGGACATGGCAAACAGAATCTTTCAAATATTTGGGCATCATTATGCCAAAAGATTTGACAAAATTATCAGAATGCAATTATCTGCTTATATATGAAAATATTAAGGAAGATATAACAAGATGGAACCTAATTCCTTTTTTTTAGTTTCAGTACAAGGATTGAATACATTAAAATGACTGTATTGCCCAGACTATTATATCTCTTTCAGACCCTACCAATAGAGATGAACCAAAATCAATTCAACGAATGGAACAAAATGTTATCAAGATATATATGGCAAGGTAAAAGTTCTGAGTTCATCTCAAAACTTTGCAATTAGCCAAGGAAAAGGGGGGATGGGGCCTACCTTCTCTTAGAGATTATTATTTTGCAGCACAGTTGAGAACTGTGGTATGCTGGTGTAACCCATCATATGATGCTCAATGGAAAAATATTGAAGAGAGGATACTTTCCATCCCCATACAGGCAATTTTGGCTGATAACAACCTACAAAGTTACATAAATACTATTGATAACCCATGGGTGAAATGGACTCTTAAAATATGGAAAAGTATTATAAAAGAGGAAAACTAGAAGGAGATAATGCAATTCTTAAATGGTGTGCATATGACTCAGATTTTACATCGAATAAACTGGATGCTAGATTTAAGGACTGGACAGCTAAAGAAATAACTGTTTTTTGCAATATAATGAAAGAAGGAACACTGTTCAATTTTGACATGCTTAAAGATAAACACTTATTAGAAAAGCAAGACTTTTATCAGTATTTGCAGCTGCAACAGTATGTTAATAGGAGGGTTAAAAATGTAACCAAGACAAGTACATGTTTGATAGAGCTACTTAGAAAAGCATATAATTCAGATATTGGTAGAAGAATCATATCAAGTGTGTATAAGGGTTTGTCAAATCTTAAAACACATTCAACTTCATACATTAAAACAAAATGGGAGAAGGAAGGAGGGATAATTATATCTGAAGAAGAATGGACAATAATATGGTGGTATCAATGGAAGTGTACCAGCTCACAGAAATGGAGGGAGTTTGGATGGAAAAACTTGATAAGATATTTTATTACACCCTCTCAGAAATCCCATTAAGATAGTAACCTCCCTGTTTGCTGGAGAAATTGTGGAAATCAAAATGCAAACCATTATATTTTCTGGGATTTTCCTGTTATCAAAGACTATTGGAGTGGGATACACAATGTCCTACAAGACGTTTTTAAATGTGAAATACCCTTACAAAGTAAGACCATAAATTTTGAGTACATACCTCAAGAATGGTTGAAAAAAGATAAATATTTAATGAATATAGTGCTGGTGGCTGGTAAAAAGACTCTTACCAGGAAATGGTTATCACAGGAGAGCCCAATTTTAAACTCATGGATGGAAGTTACAATGGACATTTACAAAGTGGAGCAGATAACAGCATCTGTTCACAAGATCACAAGACAAAGGAGTCCATTAAGCCCATCGAGTCTGCTCCGCCACTCCACCATGAGCTAAACTATTCTCCCATCTAGTTCCAATTTCCGTTTTTTTCCCCATATCCATTGATACCCTGACTAATTAGATACCTATCAATCTCCTCCTTAAACACACTCAATGATTGTGCCTCCATAACTGTATGTGGCAATGAATTCCATAAATCCACAACCCTCTGGCTAAAAAAAAATTCTCCTCATCTCTGTTTTAAATGGGTACCCACTAATTCTAAGACTGTGGCCTCTTATCCTGGACTCACCCACCAAGAGAAACAGCCTTTCCACATCTACTCTGTTCAACTCTTTCAACATTCGAAATGTTTCTATGAGAACCCCTCTCATTCTTCTATACTCTAATGAATACAGTCCAAAAGCCAACAAATGCCCCTCATATGTTAGCCCCTGCACTCCAGGAATCATCCTCATGTATCTTCTCTGAACTCTCTCCAACATCAGCACATCCTTTCTAAGATAGGGGGCCCAAAACTGCACACAGTATTCCAAATGGGGTGTCACCAGTGCCCCATGGAGCCTCATCAACACCTCTTTACTCTTATACACCATTCCTCTTGAAATGAATGCCAACATAGCATTCGCTTTCCTTGCTGCCGATCCAACCTGGTGGTTAACCTTTAGGGTATCCTGCACTAGGACCCCCAAGTCCCTTTGCACTTCCGGTTTTTGAATTTTCTCCCTATCTAAATAATAATCTGCCCAACTATTTCTTCTTCCAAAATGTAAACTGTACATTTCTCAACATTGTATCTCATCTGCCATTTATTTGCCCACTCTCCTAAACTGACCAAGTCTCTCTGCAACCTTTCCGTTTCTTCAACATTTCCTGTTCCTCCACCTATCTTAGCAAACTTAGCCACAAAACCATTTAATCCATAATCCAAATCATTGATATACAGTGTAAAAAGACGCGGCCCCAACACCGACCCCTGCAGAACACCACTAGTAACCGGCAATCAACCAGAATAGGATCCCTTTATTCCCACACTTTGCTTTCTGCCAATCAGCCAAAGTTCCATCCATTCCAATATCTTTCCTGTAATTCATGGGCTCTCATCTTATTAAGCAGCCTCTCATGCGGTACCTTATCGAAGGCCTTTTGAAAATCCAAATACATAACATCCACAGCATCTCCCTTGTCAATCTTATTTGAGGTTACCTCAAAAATTCCAATAGGTCGATGAGGCAGGATCTTCCCTTCATGAAACCATGCTGGCTTGGGCCTATCTTGTCATGCACCTCGAGGTATTTCATAACCTCTGTTAATCATAAGTTGGAACAATTTGATTCATTCTGGGAAAAATGGTTTCACTCCATAACACCTCATAGGCCTGATTTTATCCTCACAAATCAATGAATATGTTGTAAAAAAAGATCACTCCCTACTTGTACATAGTTTTCTCCTTTCGCTTGTTCTTGCTTTCCTCTCTTTTCTATAAGTGTATACCTCAGATAAATATTATGTGGAAATTTGAGGCAAATAAGAATATATGATATATATGTACAGTATCTGAAATACATCTTATGGAAATGTTTGATGATGAACTTCAATAAAAAATAAATTACAAAAAAAAATCAGAAAATAAAGATGAAAAAGCACTTAAGAAACTCTTAGAGAGGCATATTGATGATAGAAAAATGGAAGACTATGTTAGAGGGAAGGGTTAGATCGATCCTAGAGTAGGTTAAAAGGTCAGCACAGTATTGTGGGCCAAATGGCCTATACGGAAATGTAATGTTCTATGTTGTATGAAACAATATATATTACTGTTAACGGTAAAGCTCTCTCAAAATTCACAGTAAATTTCTTATCAATGTAGACATAGATCACCATATGCAGTACAACCCTGAGATTCGTTTTCTTGCGGGCATAATCAATAAATCCATAATAGAATAATAACCATGATAGAATCAGTGAAAGACTACCCCAACTTGTGCATTCAACCAGTGTGCCATTATCTGATGATCTCTTGCTGATTATCTCTGCAGGCATCTGCCAAAATGCCCTTTCAACTAGTTATTGATGGAGCTTGCCAAAATGACTCTCACCTTTGCACACGTCGAACAACACTTTGATTTCCACGTTCACACCAATGCAAACCTTTTTTCCTAGATTCCTGAAGCTATCCAGCTTGGAAACAAACCCTTGTCATCCATGCTGACCAAGATCCCTATCCGTTTGCCTGCATTAAGCCCTTATCACTTTAAAGCTTTCCTATCCATGTGCCTGCCCAAATGAGTTTTAAATGTTGTTATTGGCCACCTCTACTACTTCATCTGGCAGCTTATATCAAACACCAGTTTGAAAAAAATTGCCTTTCTGATCCCCTTTAAATTTTTCCTCTTATCTCTTAAATCTATACCCCCTAGTTTTAGACCCCATACCCTGGGAAAAAGACTGTGATCATTGACATTATCTGTGGCACTCACAGTTTTATAAACATCTGTAAAGTTACCCTTCAGCATCCTACATTTCCGGGAAAGCAGTCCCAGGGTTTCCAGTCCCTCTTCAAAACTCCAGCCGTCTTGTCCAGGCAAAAATCCCTATAAATCTTTTTTTGCAGCCTCTGAGTTAATCGCATCCTTTCAATTGAATTATATTTATCATGCACCAATAAAGGATACATTACACCACACAGTGTCCTTTCCTTTCTTTTCTGCACATACAATTGAAATTGGGGTAGAATAAGATGAGCAAAAACTGATTTTAAAGCACACAAATCTCCGTGCTGTTGCCATAAAGGAAATTTACTAACCTTACTATCGATATGCTGTCAGAAATCAACAGATCTATTGTAGAATTATTTAAAAGATAATTTTTAAAACATGTCTTCAATCTTTCTTAATTAAAAAGGAGTTTTAAAGAAACATATGCATTGGGTGCAACAGAGATTCTAATTAAGTGTCCTATTGGGGAAAGACCATTCATTTGACTTTGATGAAACTTGGGGATATGGCAGGACCTCCTCCAATTTGTTATAGCAGGTACTTGTTGATATCTATGTCAGTGGCCAGAAAATGGAGGAAGTACATTTCAGGGTGTTACGACATCCAGTTTTCATTGATCATTTGCTGTGACTTGCACTATGAGTGCTTTGAGCTGGTTGAAAGGGCTAAGGCCTTTCAACAAGCAAGGTAAGAGGGCAGGGCAATGAATTGTTGCTACAGTGCCCATGCGTCAGCAGTTCAAAATCCACATTTGCTTTGTGTACTACTCACCTAGATATAAAAAGTCTGCAAATTTATCAGAGGTGACATGGGAATGATTTGGTAACACACACAAAATGCTGGAGGATCACAGCAGGTCTGGCAGCATCTATAGAAATGAGTGAATGGTTGACGTTTTGGGCCGTGACTCCTCTTCAGAACTGGAAAGGAAGCGGGGGAAGATGCCACAATAAAAATGTGGAGGGAGGGGAATGAGGATAGCTAGTGGGTGATAGGTGAAGCCAGGTGGGTGGGAAAGGTCAAGGGCTGAAGATGAAGGAATCTGACAGGAGAGGAGAGTGGACCATAGGAGAAAGGGAAGAATGGGAGGAACCGGGGTAAGTGATAGGCAGGTAAGAAGAGATAAGGGGCCAGAGTGGGGAATAGAATAAGAGGGGAGGGGGAGGGAAATTTTTTTACTGGAAGAAGAAATTGATATTCATGCCATTAGGTTGGAGACTTACTCAAATGGAATGAATACAAGGTGTTGCTCCTCCACCTTGAGGGTGGCTGCATTGTGTCACAAGAGGAAGACCCGGAATGACATGTTGGAACAGGAATGGGAATGGGAATCGGAATTAAAATGTTTTGCCATTGGGAAATTGTGCTTTTGGCGGATGGAGCAGAGGTGCTCAAAAAAGCAGTTCCTCAAATTACGACATGTTTCACCATTGTAGAGGAGGCTGCATCAGGAGCACCAGACACAACAGAGGACACCTGCAGGCTTGCGAGTGAAGTGTTGTCTCACCTGGAAGGACTGTTTGGGGCCTTGAATGGATGTGAGGGAGGAGGTATATGGGCAGGTGTAGCAGTTTGGCCACCTGCAGGGGTAAGTGCCGGGAGGGAGGTCAGCAGGGATGGATGAATGGACAAAGGAATCATGGAAGAAGCAATCCCTGGAGAAAGCAGACGGGTTGGGGGAGGTAATAAATGCTCTGTTTGGATTGTATCTAGTATTCACCCTGTTGGATACTATAAAAACTGACCACAATGAATTGAATTTTTGTCAGAAAATAAAGCTTACTAAATTTCTAATAAAACATTTACGCTGATTTGGTTTTGGAATTAAATAAAATTCATTTGTATCAATATGAGAGTTAAGAGCAAGTCATAGTGACAGTGCTTTTAATCACTAATATATTAAATGAAGACAATGGTGAACACGGTAAAGAGGAGAACCAGTGTAACTTACAAAACTAAGTAATTGCAGAGACTGCTAAAGACGGATGACCTGACAAAATTTTAATTAAAGTAGGGTCTTGCAAAAATAAATAGTGACAATTTTATTTGATATTATTCAAAACCAAAAATTAATTTACTTCTACTTAAGCTGCACCTCAGTAACAGCGCTGCGTTGATTAGTTGTTTATCAGCGTGGTATGATCACCTTCCTCATTGAAAATAATGTCATTGGAAGGGAAGATAGTTAAATTTAGATTAAGAAAGAGTCCACTGGGAGCCAAGTGAAATGAGATGTTAAAATGAACCTTGCTAAATTTGAAGGTAGGTTTTTTTCCCAAAAAAAAATCAATTCCCCTGTGCTGAAGAAATTGGTTTGTAATTAGGCTGCCTAGGTATATTTTTCTATTAGCAAAATTTAAAAAAAAACTTATTATAGAAAGGTGTTCACAAATATTTTATTTGTAAATAAAAA
Organism: Hemitrygon akajei; assembly: GCF_048418815.1. NCBI lineage: Eukaryota > Metazoa > Chordata > Chondrichthyes > Myliobatiformes > Dasyatidae > Hemitrygon > Hemitrygon akajei. The sequence continues at coordinate 20,034,683 of NC_133125.1, read as the reverse complement.
TTCATTTTAAAATTTGGAATTCAGAGTTTAAAGTCCGCTGGATGGCTTCCTGTGGGTATAGTGAGTAGACGGTTCATATGGAACAAGTGATTAAAAAGAATTCCCCAATTTTTTTCCTAAAAAGGCACAAAGTCCTTTCAAGAGTAGATGGTTGGGACATTGTTGATGGGCATTTGGACTTTTGTCATTCATTTATTAATGGTTTGCTGTTTAACAACACAACATGGAAGTTGTTCAGCACCAGCCTTTCCACAAAATAGGCATGTGACACGGCAGTTGGCCCAGTGTGTAACCACACTTTCACCTCATTTACATGAGATTGGTAAGATGCGTGCAGAGCTGGATATCTCTAGGCTGTGTACTAGTATGTATGCGCTGGGGTATGGGGCAATGCATGCATAGCTGCAGCCTCGATGTGGAGCCTTGGAGTTAGTGAGAGAGCTGAAAAGTGAGAAAGGAAGGAAGTAATTGGAAAGAGGTGAGTGAGAATGGAGGCGGAGTTGATGAGGGAGGATCAGGAGTACCATGGAGGAGCTTCCAATCTAAAAGCATTTGATGAACCTCCTCTGCACTGTCTAACGAAATCATATCCTTCCTACAATCTGGTTTGGTAAAGAGGGAGCATACACTGTGTGTTGTGGCTGATTTGGGAGAGAGCAAAGTAGCAGATCAGATGTCTGCTCCATGTTCAAAGATAAGCGATGTGAGCATGGCGACGAAGGACATGCGGAGCCAGGCCTCTGCTCCGTGCTTGAAGACTACCAATGTTAACAGGTAATGCAGGATATCTGTGGATGTTAGGGCTGTCCCAGGTCAGTGGGTCCTGGGATCAGATGTCCTTGTGAGCAGAAGGCACAAGGGTCAGTCACTCGGTGAGTCCAGAGTTTGAGCCTGGAGTTCGGGGTCTCATCATCGGCTAGACTGGAGTTTGGTGCCGAAGACTGAAGCCAGCAGATCGATTGGAACTCTGGAGGTTGAAGCCCAATGGCCAAAGCCTGGAGACTGGAGGCCTGATCTGGAGATGGAGGCCTGACCTGGTGACTGGAGGCCTGATCTGGAGATGGAGGCCTGACCTGGTGATGGAGGCCTGACCTGGAGATAGAGGCCTGACCTGGAGATGGAGGCCTGGCCTGGAGATGGAGGCCTGACCTGGTGATGGAGGCCTGACCTGGAGATAGAGGCCTGACCTGGAGATGGAGGCCTGGCCTGGAGATGGAGGACTGTCTCTGCATGTGGGAAAGGGGCTTGTTTTGCTGCTGTTGTGTTGTTGCCTGTTGTGTTCTGTTTTGCTGAGTTCCATGTTGTTCTGCTGAGCATTGTGGGCATGCTATATTGGCGATGGAATGCATGGTGTAATTTTGGGATTGATGGGGCTGTCCCTAGCACAATCTTAGGTGTGTTGGTTAGTAACACATACAATGCATTTCACTATTTGTTTCACCGTACGTGTGATGAATAAATCTGAATCTGCGGAGGGTCATATCTTAAATATCTTAAGTGGGCTACATGGACTAAGTTTCTAGGAGGAGTCTTAAGCAGGCTTCAGCTACAGTGCAAATATGCTGCTATTGTTTCTGATGCAGACCCAATGTGTCTCTCAGTCTGCTTCAGCAAAATGGTAAGTATTTCATATAAACTATTATTTGCCACCAACAATATTGGATGCTTTGGAACATGACTTAATCTGTACAATAGCCACAGTGGTAAAGAATTTTTAGGCAAAAATATTGCTATATTGTTTTTGTTTAAAAGGGGGATAATTTTTTGACTATGAAAGAAATTTGATCTAGTTGATATAGTGAATACATAGGGAGCTAAATTAAAAGATTAAAAGATTAACTAAAGAAAATTAAAGATTAGCTTTAGTTCAAGTTTAATTGTCATTCAACCATACATGAATAGTCATGAATGCAGACAAAACAAATAGCGTTACCCTGAGGCCAAGGTGCAAAGCACAGTCACACACAGCACCAGGGACGTACACAGTAGCACATGTAAGATAGCAAGCTTACATAAGATATCAGTACAATACGGTCACACAAAATATATATAGACCAAGATCGTGAGTCCATGAATGTTGCAGCGGTCTGCAGTTGAACAACAATACAGCTTACCTTCTGCGGAGCGAACAATGGAGGGCAGGCACCAGTTCCAGTGTGGACACCGTGCTACACTGCCTCCAGTGGAGTACACTGCCTCTGATGCCTCTCTCCTGGGTGGTTGTGAATAGGTGATATTAGAACTTGAGGCCTGGTCCTAACTATGATCCAGACCACCGGCTCCCCTGCCGTCCGCCAATAAGGCAGCGAATGGTACTTGTAGCATTCCCCATTAACAATGTTCAGCTGGGTCTTGTGATCACAAGAAAACCGACTAAGATGATCGCTTGCTTTTGGACTGACTTCGTGCACCGACTCCTCCGAAACCTCTCTGATGCAGGCAGCAGCATGATCACATGTATATCAAACAAACAAAACGCAGTGAAATGTGTCATTTGTGTCAAGTCAGATCAGCGAGGGTTGTGCTGGAGGCAGCCCGTAAGTGTCACCAAGCTTCCAGTGCCAGTGCACCATGACCACAAGTCACTAAACCTAAACGCATGTCTTTGGGAGTGTTGGGAGAACTGGAGCACCCAGAGGAAACCCACGTGGTCACGGGGAGAACATTCAAACTCCTTACAGCTTACAGGCAGTGGCAGGAATTGAACTTTGATCGGTGATTGCTGGTGCTATAATAGAGTTATGCTAACCGTGCCACCAATTTTATGTTGGGCTGATCTTCTATCCAACAGCAGTGGTAATGCTGGGTTTACTGCGCCACCACACGTACATCACCTTATGTACACACAGTCTATGTTACTTCTACCTTGTGATTTATAGGGTGGATTTTATATTTATTGTCTTCTTTATGCTTATTGTGTGTTTTTAATGCTGTATCACATCCAGAGTAACAAACATTTCGATCTCCTTTCCATTTGCGTCTTGAAGAATGACAGTAAGCAATCTTGAATTTTGAGGAACTCACACAAGATGCTGGAGAAACTCAGCAGGCCAGGCAGCAGCTATGGAAATGCATGAACAGTTGACGTTCCCAGCCAAGTCCTTTCTTCAGGCCTGAAAAGGAAGAAGGCTCAGTGGCTGAATCTAATGTCAGGGAACGTACCCCAACAACCTGAAATCCTTACTCTTCACAGACATCCACAAAACAGGGAGAAACAGAAACAAAGCATGAATGACAGAAAAATCTTAGAACCCCAAAGCCTCCCACAAGCAGCATCCAAAGCATCAACCCTCCCTCAAATTATCCATGGGTCATTCGGCATTGGAGCTGGCTGTGTGCCCTGTGTCGTCAACTTGCTGGTTAAGGGAGTATAAAGCTTATTGTACATCAGTACTTACATAATCAGTTACTGCTTTGTAAAGTCCTCTTTATTTACAGGAAGTGAAATAAAAAAAAGATATAGCTTATCAAGAGAAATCTCAGCTTCATAATATCGCCTTATTTATTTCACTCAAAATATGAATGGTCACAGATTTTGTAATAGCAACAATCTTTTTTTTCCAATATTATCTAAATGAAAAGTATGAAACTTGCTTAAGCATAGACATGAACATCCACCAAAACTGTCAAACCTAAACTAGTTCAGACTGTCGACGGTGAGGACAGTCTGTGCTGCTGCTATGGGAATGTCGATCATCTGGTGGGAGAGGGAGAGTGAGAGATTGAAAGTGTGGGAGACAAACTCCTTAATGTTAGAAAAAAAATGGGCTCAGCCCACTGGACTGTAAATCAAAGTTACAATCTTAAATTGAATAACTAATCTTTGATGTGCCAAAAGAGCTTTAACTCAGTTTCCCCACTGTCAAACTAGTAATTCTTTGTAAGATGATAACCAGGAAGAACAACTATTAATGTACAAAACTTCATTATAGAATGTTAGCTTAGCAGAGAGGTGATTGTAAGTCATCTTTTTCCCATTCAAAACAATGTGATCCAGAAGGAAACCATTTGGACTTTTGTGCCCCTGTCATTTATTTGTTAAAGTTTGAGAACCCTGCTTTCCATGTTTGAACATATTATGTAACTATTTATTTGCTTACTGATTGACTCTTCAGTATATTAATTTGAAAGCTGAGTCAGGACACAAGTTGAATTGTTCATGTTGGATTGTTGCCTTTGAGATGAAACCGCAGGTCAGATCCTGTTGATGGAGAAATCTGAAACAAGTTTACATTTCATAGTTTCACCACAGTATCAAAGCAGAGTGTGACATTTGAGCCAATAAAGACAGTCTTGAAGCTTTAGGCAGGCTGAGCTCATTGAAGAAAATATTCTAAACAAAAGACCTTAAAATGCCAATAGACGGAATAAGCTGAAAGTCGAAACAAATTTGTTTCCATCACCTCTTGCTTCTGCCTTCCTATTATTTTAGTTTCTTCACTCTAATATAATGTATTCTTTCCATATCTCTTGGTTATTAAACATTTTTTAAAATTAGAGATACAGAATGGGAACAGGCCCTTCTGCCCCAATAATCCTACAATATCTAATTACTTTTGTGTGACTAATTAACCTACTAACCTGACTGTATTTGGAATGAGGGATTTAACCAGAGCACCAAGAGAAAACTCTCACGGTCACGAGGCGAACGTACAAGCTACTTGCAGACGTGTCGGAATTGAACCCGGATGGCTGACACCGCGATAGTGTTATGCTAATCACCACACAACAATGCTATCCCTTATGCGAGTATGAACACAATCCCTCACTATCACAAATTTTGCCATCAGATTTCCTACATTTGAGGATGTCACAGGCGTCAGCAGAGAGGAGTTATTTCCTGACTCATTTAATCTCCTTTTGTTCTTTAGTTGGATCCAGTGATCATAAACATTTACGGGTGCTTGGCATTCATCTTGTTTTTCCAGTAATAAAACAAATGAACAATAACTTGTTTTAGTTGTAAAATGTCCCAGGGTGACAATTGAACAGACCTTGACCTGAGCAATGCAGGATGTACCTGGAATGTAGTAAGTTAGGTTTTAAGAAGCATCTTAGAGAAGATATATAAACAGGGGTTTATGAAAGAGTTCCAGAGCTGATGGGCTGGAACTGAAGGAATTAGGGGCAGCACAGTAGCATAGTGGTTAGCACAATGCTTTGCAGCACCAGCGACGCGAGTTCAATTCCTACCACCGCCTGTTAGGAGTTTGTATGTTCTCCCCGTGACCACGTGGGTTTCATCCAGGTGCTCCGGATTTCTCCCACAATGCAAAGACGTATCAGTTGGTAGGTTAATTGGTCATTTTTAAAATGACTCGTGGGTAGGCTAGGATTAAATCAGGGAATTGCTGGGCAGCACAGCTTGAAGGCTGGAAGGGCCTATTCTGTGCTGTATCTCAATAAAGAATTGCTACCGATGAAAATTAGGAAAACACTAGAACCCAGAACTGAAGTAGCTAAAAGGTTGTTGAGCTGGAACATGTTAAGGAGGATAGGGCCAGGCCATGATAGGAGTTGCACAAACACAACTTTAAATTTGCTGCTACTCAATAGGGAGCCAATTGGATCGGGTTAAACAGGAGCAAATCAGGAGAAGGAACTAGCTGAGAAAGAAACAGAAACGTGCCAAAGCTACAACAAGCTCGTGATCAAATGGGACAGCAGGGTTATCAGTAGTGTGGTTTGGCCTAACAAAAAGAACTGGAAATGCACAGCGTGGCTCGACGGAGAAACACAGAGGCACAGTGGCAATAGTAGGACATGGGGTGAATCAAAAGATGGATCTAGTGGATGTGTAAGAAAAGCATCATCACTTTTGAAATGAGCGCTAAGTTCAGAAAACTCCAGTGGGTTTGATGAGATGCTATTCTATGAGATTACGTTGAGCTTTGTTGAACAAAGAAGCCACATGGAGAGAAGTCAGAATGAGATGGAGAATTGACATGAGAGGTGACCGGAGTCCCAATCGCTCCTGTGGACAGAGTGAAGGTCCAGAGCACTCAACCAGTTTGCAATGTCCACTGTCCAGTGGCATCCAATTCATACAGTCATGGCACTGTGAGAAGTGCAAAGCTGAAAGCAGTAGAAATTCACAAACGGAAACTGAAAGAATGGCTTATTGCCCTGAAGAAAGCTTAAGAGGAGAAAGAGGAGATATTTTATTGCTTCAGCTTGTAAGAGAAGATGCCATGGTAACGTTAGTGCCCAGTGTGACGTCCAGTATGATATGACAGAGGAAATGGCTTCCTCAGAATGCAAGGGTGAAGAGGAAATGTGGGCAATAGAAGAAATATATTGGATGTCCATGGCAATTGTGTTAGGAAGTCCTCCATTAAGGGAGCAAACTGATACTTTGGAACTAAGTTTCCATCAGAATATAAGCAATAGAGACAGATAAAATGGGAGAATGAAATGGACTCTCCAAAGTAAGCCATAAGACCATAAGACATAGGAGCAGAATTAGGCTATTCAGCCTATCGAGTCTCCTTTATCATTCCATCATGACTGACCCCGGAACCCATTCAACCCCTTACACCTGCTTTCTCACCATATCCTTTGATGCCCTGACCGATCAGGAAATGATCAACTTCCACCTTAAATATACCCACAGACTTGACCTCCACTGCAGTCTGTGGCAGAGCATTCCACAGATTCACTACTCTCTGATTAAAAAAATGTCCTCCTTACCTCTGTTCTAAAAAGTCCCCCCTCAATTTTGAGGCTGTGTCCTCTAGTTATAGATACCCCCATCATAAGATACATCCTTTCCACATCCTTCCTAATTTCAACTTCCCTCATATTGACTGGCACCTCCTGAGTGCAAGGGGGATAGATGGGGTTGAATTTGTCAGGTGTGTTCAAGAAGGATTCCTGACACAGTATGCGGACCGGCCGACGAGAGAAGAGGCTATACTGGATCAACAAACGTTTGTAGTTCTGGGTAATGAACCTGATCAGGTGACAGACCTCTTGGTGGGGGAGCATCTTGGTGAAAGTGACCACAACTCCCTTAGCTTCAGCATAGCTATGGAAAGGGATAAAATTAGATGAAATGGTAAAGTGCTTAACTGGGGAAGGGCTAACTTTGAAGGGATGAGGCAGGAACTAGCGAGAGTAAATTGGAAATAGATGTTCAAAGGGGAAAGCACAGAAGTAATGTGGGAAAAGTTTAGGGACCACTTAAGCTGGGTTCAGGATAGGTTTGTCCCACTGAGGCAAGGAAAAAATGGTAGGAAAAGAGAACCGTGGCTGACGAAACATGTGAGGCAACTTGTCAAGAGGAAAATGGAAGCATATGTTAGATATAAGAAGCAGGAAGTAGGAGGCACTTATGAAAAATATAGGGTAGCCAGGAAGGAGCTAAAGAAAGGACTTAGGAGAGCTCGAAGGGGGCATGAGAAGGCCTTGGCATGTAGGATTAAGGAGAACCCCAAGGTGTTCTATTATGTGAAGAATAGGAGGACGACGAGAACAAAGGTGGGACCGCTGAAGGATAAACAGGGCAACATGTGCCTGGAGGCAGAGGAGGTTGGGGAGGTCCTAAATGAATACTTTGCTTCAGTATTCACAAGTGAAAAGGATCTTGATCAGGATGAGGTCGAAGTAGAGCGGACCTGTGTGCTGGACAATGTGGACAAGGAAGAAGAAGTGCTGGATCTTCTTAAAAACATTAAGATTGATAAATCCCCAGGGCTGGATATGATACACCCCAGGTTTTGTGGGAATTGAGAGAAGAGATTGCAGGAGCATTAGCTATGTTCTTTGAATCCTCTTTGGCTGCAGGGGAAGTGCCGGAGGACTGGAGAATGGCAAATGTAGTTCCCTTGTTTAAAAAAGGTACTAGGGAGAAACCTGGGAACTATAGACCAGTGAGTCTTACGTCGGTGGTATGCAAACTACTGGAAAGGATTCTTAAGGATAGGATCTACGAGCATTTGGAGAAGTACAGTGTATTCATGAATAGTCAACATGGCTTTGTGAAGGGAAGATCGTGCCTCATGAGCCTGACTGAGTTTTTTGAAGAGGTAACAAAAGAAATTGATGAGGGTAGGGCAGTGGATGTGGTCTACATGGACTTTAGCAAAGCATTTGACAAGGTCCCTCATGAGAGACTCATCCAGAAAGTCATGAGGCATGGGATAAGTGGAACCTTGGCTGTTTGGATAAAAAATTGGCTTAAAGGAAGAAAGCAGAGGGTAGTTGTGGAAGGAAAGTATTATGCCTGGAGGTCGGTGACTAGTAGAGTGCCACAGGGATCTGTCTTGGGGCCCCTGCTATTTGTGATTTTTATAAATGACTTGGATGTAGAGGTGGAAGGATGGGTGAGTAAGTTTGTGGATGACATGAAGATTGGAGGAGTTGTGGATGGAGCTGTAGGTGGTTGAAGGTTACAAGAGGATATAGACAGGCTGCAGAGCTGGGCAGAAAAATGGCAGATGGAGTTCAATCCAGACAAGTGTGAGGTGATGCATTTTGGAAGGACAAACCAGAAGACTGAGTACAGGATTAATGGTCAGTTACACAAGAGTGTGGATAAACAAGGGGACCTTGGGGTTCAAATCCATACATCCCTCAAGGTCACCGCACAAGTTGATAGGGTGGTTAAGAAGGCCTATGGGATGCTAGGCTTCATTAACAGGGGGATTGAGTTCAAGAGTAGAGAGGTCATGTTGCAACTCTACAAATCTCTGGTGAGACCACACTTAGAGTATTGTGTTCAATTCTGGTCACCTCATTATAGGAAGGATGTGGAAGCTATGGAGAGGGTGCAGAGGAGATTTACCAGGACGTTGCCTGGTTTGGAGAACAAGTCATATGAAGCAAGGTTAGCAGAGCTGGGACTTTTCTCTTTGGAGCGTAGAAGAATGAGAGGGGACTTGATAGAGATCTACAAGTTTATGAGAGGCATAGATAGGGTGGATAGTCAGTACCTGTTTCCCAGGGCACCAATAGCAAACACCAGAGGGCATATGTACAAAATTAAGAGAGGGAAGTTTAGGGGAGACATCAGGGGTAAGTTTTTTACACAGAGGGTTATGAGTGCCTGGAATGACTTGCTAGTGATGGTGGTGGAGGCTAAAATATTAGGGGTATTTAAGAGCCTCTTGGACAGGCACATGGATGAAAGAAAAATGGAGGGTTATGGGGTAGTGTGGGTTTAGTACTTTTTTTTAAGGATTATATGGGTCGGCACAACATGGAGGGCTGAAGGGCCTGTGCTGTGCTGTAGTGTTCTATGGTTCTATGGTTCCAGTAGGTTTCAGTGAGATTCCTCTACATTCTAAATTCCAGTGAGTACAGGCCCAAAACTGCCAAACCCTCTTCATATGTTAACTCTTTCATTTCTGGAACCATTGTTGTGACCTCCTCTGGACTCTCTCCAATGACAACACATCCTTTCTGAGATATGAGGTCCAAATTTGTTGACAATATTCCAGGTGCAGCCTGACTAATGTCTTCTAAACCCTCAGCATTATCTCCTTGCTTTTTTATTCATTTCCCCTTGGATAAAATGATACCATTGCATCTACCTTCTTTACTACAGACTCAATCTGTAAATCAACCTTCTGGGAGTCTTGCATGAGGACTCCCAAGTCCCTCTGCACCTCCAATGCTTGAACCTTCTCCCCATTTATATAATAGTCTGTGCTATTGTTCCTTTTAGCAAAATGCATTATCATACACTTCCCAACACTGTATTCCATCTGCCACTGTTTTACCCATTCTTCCAATTTGTCTAAGTCCTGCTGCAATCATGTTGTTTCCTCAGAACTACCTACCCATCCACCTATCTTTGTATCATTTGCAAACTTTGCCACAAAGCCATCAATTCCATTCTCCAAATCACTGACAAACAATGTGAAAAGTAACGACTCCTGACCCCTGAGGAACACCACTAGTCACCAGCAGCCAATTAGAAAAGCCGAAGGAGAGCAAATGCATTGAAGGTTGAGACAGGCATATGCACAATATCCATGATTATAAACACTTGAATTAAATACGCTTAGGTTGCACAGGAAAAGTCTAATACCCTTGATTGGCAGAATACTTTTAGGAAAGATTAGCAGGGGCTCCGCAGAAATCCAGCTTTGATATCGATCTTGATCCAAAATAAAAATAAATCATTGGAGATGTAATCCTTGTATTGAAGATTTCTTTTTAACTGTATAAACCACTTTGTAGAGTTGTCTCAACTTCAAATGATGATTTACAGTAAAAAGTGGAATTAGACAATGCCCAGGACTAAGTAATATTTCTGAATTTGTATGACTCAAATAATTTGCTCTACTAATGTACTAGAGATAGCTGTATTATTAGTGCGTGAAACTATGTATCTTCAGCATTAAAGGCTGATAGTTATCCTGTCAGTCAGCTATTGTTTGGCGTTTCAGAGTTGGGAGATTGGTGATGTGTTTTAAATGAGATGCGAGCAGAATGAACAATTGCAAACTGCATTGTTAGGTTGATGTAGTGGGAGTTGAATAACAAGCTGATGTATCAGCTGTGGACTGGTGCAGGCAAGATCAGCTGGAATACCATGTAAATGGTTCGCCATTGTTACAAACCACAGGGTCAGTACTTAAATCAGCAGGCCTTTCAGCAGATAAAGCATCCTCCAATGATTCCAATCCTCCACCTGTAATCAGCAGAATGCAAGGAGATAAAAGAACATGCCTGCTTATTCTTTCATTGAAAGGGGTAAGGGAGAGCCTATCTTTCTGTTCCTGCTCCTCTTAGAGCAGGGGTGTCAAACTCATTTTAGGTGACGGGCCGGATTGAGCAAAATGCAGCTTCATGCGGGCCGGATCAGTCGGACGCGTGCGAACGCAGCTTTCGTTGCCTCCGTTTTTTCAGCCTGCTCTCATGTGTCTCAGTCTCTGCTATAACTACAAAGTGTTTCACTTTACAAATTCCATTTCTTATGAAGAAGACTGCCGAGCAAGACTGCCGAATAAACACTAAAAACCCTGAAAACCTGGTACCTGAATAAACTCAGCATTAGCCATATCATACGCCATAGGCGCTTCGATTACTGGGGCCAGCTTTAATAGTAATTAGATATTATCTCGCGGGCCAAAGATAATTCCACCGCAGGCCGGATTTGGCCCGCGGGCCTTGAGTTTGACATATATGTCTTAGAGGAATGTGATAGGAAAAAGTTTTTTTAGGGAGACCATTAAGAGGAATCTCATTTCATCATTTCATGATTCATAGTCCTACAACATAAAACCAGGCTTTTTGGCCCATATAGTCTATCCTGACTATCAAGTAGGCATTTATATTAATACCATTTTAGTGAGACAGGGATCTATTTAGTAACCTTAATCTGCAGGGGCAATTTTCAAAGGTAACAGATTCACTAAGGTGAAATCCAATGCTTCTAGTATCATTGTAGTTTCTTAACAATCTCTCACTCAACGTCAGCAAGACCAAGGAGCTGATTATTGACTTCATGAGGAGGAAATCAGACATCCATGAGCCAGTTTTCATCAGAGGATCAGAGGTGGAGAGGGTCAAGAACTTTAAATTCCTCAGTCTTATTATTTTGGAGGATTTATCCTGGGCCCAGCATGTAAGTGCAATTATGGAAAAAACCATGGCAATGCCTCTACTTCCTTAGGAGTTTGTGAAGACACGACATGACATCTAAAACTTTGAAAATCATCAGTAGATGTGTGGTGGAGTGTATATTGACAGGCTGCATCACAGCCTGGTATGGAGAAACCAATGCCCTTGAACAGAAAATCCTCAAAATGTGGTGGATACGGCCCAGTCCTCCCAACCATTGAGCACATAGATATACGTGGAGTGCATGACAGGAAAGCAGCTTTCCTCTGACTGCTGCTATCAAGAAAAAGGTACAGGAGCTTCAGGACTCACAGCACCAGGTTCAGGAACAGTTCAATCATCAGGCTCTTGAAACAAAGGGAATAACTTCACTCAACTTTATTTGTCCCCTCATTGAAATATTCACATAACAGTTGGACTCACTTTCAAGGACTATTCATGTTATGTTCTCAATATTTATTGTTTATTTGTTATTATTATTTCTTTCTTTTTGTACCTTCATGGTTTGTTGTCTTTTGCACACTGATTGATCACTCACGTTGGTGAGTTCTTTCATTGATTAAGTTATGATTACCATTCCATCATGGATTTATTGAGTATAGCCACAAGAAAATGAATCTTCAGATTGTATATGATGACATCTATGCACTTTGATAAAAAATTTACTTCCAACTTTGAACTCTTACTTTAAAACCCAATGATACAAACATCCAGATTTAGGAAATTTTAGTTTTAATTACCATAATCTGTGGAATATTATTTAACTATTAATACTAATTGTAGCATACAGCTTTTGTATTGGAGCATCATGGGCAGTTCTAGTTGCCGTTACAGAAAGGATGCAGAAGATGTTTCCCAGGATATTGCCTGGAGTAGAATGTGTTACCTGCAGGGTAAGATTGAAGAAACTTGTTTTCTCTGGCACGTTGGAGGCTGGGAGGGGGGCAGGGATGAGCTGACAGAAGTACACAAATTTGTGAGAGGCATAGATAGAGCAGATGGTCAGATTGCTTTTCCATGGTGGAAATTTCCAGTGCTGGAGGAAGTCTGGAAGTCGAGGCCCATTGGGTAGAGCTGAGTCTGTGAATCTGGGGAATTTGAAACGCGGTATGTGCAAGCCCAAGTCTGCTGGAGCTCACTTGGAGGCCGAAGAAGGTAGATTGTCCTGGGATTTAAGGGCTGTGTACGTACATGGGTGAGAAGGCAGAAAGGGCTTGTTTGGCTGCTGTTGTTTTGTTGCCTGTTCGGTTCTGAGATGTTCTACTGAACATTGTGGGCGTGATATCCCGGTGCCAGAATGTGTGGCAACGCTTGTGGGCTGCCCCCAGCACACTCTCAGGTGTGTTGGTTGTTAATGCAAGATATCTTTTAACACAATGTTAGGTGCTTGCAGTACACGACAGAAGAAGTAGTAGAAGCAGATTTGATGGCAGTGTTTAAGAAGCATTCAGATATGCACATAGACAGGTGGTCAATGGAGGTTGCATCAAGGTAGATAGGATTAGTTTAAATTGCCATTATTGACTGCAGGGAAGGGACCGTTCCTGTTCTGTGCTGTCCTTTGTTCCATACAAATGAGAATGCAGTTTTTTGCCCAACTGTTCTCTGTTACAGCAAAGCTCAGAGAGAGGTTTCCAATTCAACTCTCTGTGGGGCAGTTGCCCTCTAGATGCAGCAAGTGCACAGATGGTGCAGAATGGATTCACATCTCTCTCAGTTCCTATGTTTAATGAAATGCTTTATTAACTCCCTGGCTAGCATCTTAGAAAGTATACCGATGCAGGCTAATAAGATAACCAATGGATGTGTGCTGTGAGCTGTGTGATTACAGCGAGATACCACGCCGTGAATTTTTAAGCGAGTAACCTGTCTGAAGTATGTAGACAATCCAGGGAAATAATTACACCAGTTTGAGAAAATGATACAAGACAAACCCAAACAGATAAAATGAAGGTATTGTTGTGTCCCATTGGCCAAAAGGGCAAATAATTAGACCGGACTCTAAGGTCTTTAATACGATACCAGAGAATGCATTAATTACATTACATGCACTTTGGCAATCATCTCGGAGCGAAACAGTTGACTGTTCAGAGTTCTATTCTCATATCAAGAACAAGGAGAATATTCTTGATACTTTCTTAACAGAACTGTTACATTGGCAAAAAAAAATTAAATAGTTTATGTCAAGTCTAGCCTTAGGAAAGAGGTACAATGCAAAGTAGAGCAGAGCTTGAAAAGAGCACAAAAAACATGCAAAGCTGAAAAGATATCAAAAGCCAGGCCTGACATTTTGGATAACCAGTGGAGGGACGACATGCAGTATTGTTTTGGACAATGTTAGAACAGAAGTTCAATTGTTAAAATTTAAGAATGTTTTTCGTGTTGATGCACCATCAATAACTCTCGGAGACGTGAGGTGAGATATAGGCATTTATTGGCTGGAAGAAAGCACAAGCAGCAAGCAACCACGACACAACATCCTGGAGACTGAGGGAGGAGCAGTGCCTCCAATCGCCTTTATACCGGGGTCTGTGTGCGGAGCCACAGGAGCAGTCAGCGGGGGGACATGTCCAGACAGGTATATGTAGTTCACCACACGTGTCCAGTGCAGCCAAATAGGGCTGATTTATTCATGGTAATGTGGAAACAATGAACGTATTTGCACGCACAGAATTAGTAGGTCAGTCATTAATTGATAGACGGACAAGCCCACAAAATTGACCAATCTCATGATGTCACAAGACAGACCAATAAACAGTCTCCCAGTTGACAGGACATCTCTCCGCTTGTGAAGTTTTTAGGCTTGATAATATTACACTGGTTTTCTGGTCCACTCTGATTGGACCCCAGGATCAAGTGTTGGTCTGGATTCAGTGCTTTCAGCTGGTGATTCTGCTTCCATAGTTTGCAGGGCTAACCCATCTTCTACACTGGCTCCTTCTGGAATGAGGAACTCACTTGGCCATTTCCTAACTTGGCCTGGATGTCGGCAGCATACACTACCATCTTCAAGTGCTGAAGTCACTTGTTGGCCCTCTTTCACCACAACTTCTCCTTTCATTCGCCTTTGGTTCTCAGGGTTCAGGTGAACCAAAAGTACAGGATCTCCTTTTCAAAGTTCCAATGTTCCATATTTGAATTGTACCGCACTTCCATTGCTTGTTGTCTGTCTCTTACTCGGTTTTCCAGCTCTGGGCACAATAGATTCAAACGGGGATGCAACCTGCGGCCCATCAATAGCTCAGATGGAGAGAAACACGTGCTAGTTTGTGGAGTTATTCAGTACCCGAACAAAAACTGGTTTATCCAGGTGTGTATGTCACTAGTTAGCTTTTGTATTCTCTGCTTGAGAGTCTGAATAGTTCTTTCAGCCACATTGTTTGACGATGGGTGATAAGGGGACATATGTTACAGTCGAATATTGCCTTGTAAAAAAAATAATTTGAATTCCTCAGCTGTAAATGTGGGACCATTATCGAAGTCAATGTATTGGGAATTCCATGTGTACAAAACAGTGTACCTAAAATGTTCATCATTGTTTTACTAGTTGAAATCTTCACCGCTTTGGCTTTGATCCATTTAGAATGCACATCAACGACTACCAATAGCTTGTAACCGTCTAATGGACCTATGCGGTCTCTGTGTAAACGTCTCCAGGGTTTGGTGGCCTAATGCCATGGTACGGCAGAGTTTAAAGGTTGGCACTGCCGCCATGGTTCACATGCTAGAGGGTTCAGAATATATGCGATAGGTTCTAGAGTGTGGAGGACAACTCACATTTGACTGATTTAACCATGCTATTCACTAATCATTGGAGAAGATTATCAACATAGCAAGTTCATCACTGGGTGTGCTGCATTTGAAGATCTCTGTCTGTGGAGGTTAATTGTCAAGAAATGCAGGCTTTCTTCATCTGAGTTGGCTGTCCTTGGTCATGAAAGAAGTTTGGCATTATATAAACTTTCTTACCTTGCCACTGAAGCACACCATTCTTAGGATATAGACAGAAAGGATTGCTTATCATTTACTGTTGTATTAATGGCGTAATACTGTTGTATCCTCTGCTGAACCTCTGCCCAATTACTTCACGCCACTTTCACCAATACTGCACAGTATTGAGATCCTCCTAACCCTCCTCCTCCCTTCACTTTCAATCCACTGGACACAGTTACAAGTTTACGACAGTTTGTTCTGTGATATGATCTAGTACTGCATGTTTGCCCGAGTTATGCCTCTCAGTGCCATGTATGAATCCTTTAAAAATTCTCTTCATGATGCAGAAACCTGCTTAAACCGAGTTTAATATTTTTATTGAGCACATTTTTCTGTTCATCAATTCTTTCGACCAATCCCCTCAATGCAAGGTTAGCCTGTTCACATGATTGATTTATTATTAGTAGCCTTGCCATCCGGCTTGACATTATTTTTCATCCTCAAGTTCTCAGAGTCTGATTAAAGAATGCTGTTAATTTGAAACTGTAGGCCAATGGCTCATGACTATCTCCTGGTTATTATTGCTGCTTTCTGGGGAAGAGTATGTGCTTTTCTACATTCATGCCAATGTCTTGGTTATTTATCTTTTCAACTGTGAAATCATTTTTGTAATTTTTTTTCTTATTTTACTGCATGTGGCACATATTCAGTGTCACTTTATGAGGCAGACTTGCACACCTGCTTATTCATTCAAATATCGAATCAGCCAATCATGTGCCAGCAACTCAGTCCATGAAAGCATGTAGACATGGTCAAGAGGGTCTGTTGTTGTTCAAACCATACATCAGAATGGGAAAGAAATGTGATTGAGGTGATTTTAACTGTCAAATGATTGTTGGTGCCAGAAGGGGTGGTTTGAGTATCTCAGAAACTGCTGCTTTCCTGGGATTTTCATGCACAACTGTCTGTAGAGTTGACAGAGAATGGGGCAATTAACAAAAAAAAATCCACTGAGCGACAGTTCTGTGGGTGAAAGCACCTTGTTAATGTGAAGGGTCAGAGGAGAGTGGCCAGACTAGATCAAGATGACAGGAAGGTCACAGTAATTCATACAACCATGCATTACAACAGTGGTGCAGAAACGAGCAACTCTGCACAACACATTGAACCTTAGAGTGGATGGCTATGGAGGCAGAAGGCCATACAGAGTTCCACTCCTGTAGCCACTTTATTATGCATGCCCCTATACCAAGCAAAGTGGCCACTGAGTGTGTAGGATGCAAGCTGCATTCTTCTCATTGTTGCTCCAACTCAATGTTGAAGAAGTTTCAACACTAATAGATAAAACGGAAAAGTGGAATTGAAGTGACATCAGTAACTGACAGAAGATTTATTTTGAGATTTGGAAAGAAGACAAACTGAAAACATGATAATATCTAATTGAGAGAATTTCCCAAACACCAGAAGTCTGACCTTTAACTTCAGCAACTGGCATGACTTGGACATCTGATACCGAGGCTGAATAATGCAGAAGGAGAATGATTTTCTGTCAAATTTTTCAGACGGAGATGTTTGTGATATTGATTCAATGAGAAGTTGAAGAATCAATATGTTGAATAGCAAAAAAATAGTTACAGAAACTGAGCAAAATATCGGAAGAACAAACAGTGTCAGAAAAGGCAGTCTTATTTCATGTTTAGTATTTTTATAATTAATATTATTAAGGTTTCATATTATACAAATCAAAGTGATCGGTGGAAAGTTTAATTCCTCTGTTCTTTGTTTCCTTTCTCCTGAGCCATTGACTTGCACCTTGGTATAATTTCAATGCTGTGGGGTACTGTATAATCAATGCCAATTCCTCCTTGTTCCTGCTAGAACAGTGAACACTGGTACAGTATCCATGGCCAGTATCCACATAAAACAACTTCCCAGCAGGAGTCACTGAGTAGCACTTAGGACCAAGAACCTGGTTACGTGTTCCACCAAACCACCCATTCTGGCACCTGCACTGGCAGTCAGGTCAAACCAATTAATCCAGAGAGAATCAGAATCGGGTTTATTATCACCGGCATGTGATGTGAAATTTGTTAACTTAGCAGCAGCAGCTCAATGCAGTACATAATCTAGCAGAGAGAGAGAAAAAGTAATAATAATAATAATAAATAAACAGGTAAATCAATACTGCATATTGAATAGATTATTAGATAGATAGATAGATAGATAGATAGATAGATAGATAGATAGATAGATAGATAGATACTTTATTCATCCCCATGGGGAAATTCAACATTTTTTCCAATGTCCCATAGACTTGTTGTAGCAAAACTAATTACATACAATACTTAACTCAGTAAAAATATGATATGCATCTAAATCACTCTCTCAAAAAGCATTAATAATAGCTTTTAAAAAGTTCTTAAGTAGTTTACTTAATACATTGAGTCCTAACCCCGGCACTTTAACATATCTTACTCCTGGCGGTTGAATTGTAAAGCCGAATGGCATTGGGGAGTATTGATCTCTTCATCCTGTCTGAGGAGCATTGCATCGATAGCAACCTGTCGCTGAAACTGCTTCTCTGTCTCTGGATGGTGCTATGTAGAGGATGTTCAGGGTTTTCCATAATTCACCGTAGCCTACTCAGCGCCCTTCGCTCTGCTACCGATGTTATACTCTCCAGTACTTTGCCCACGACAGAGCCCGCCTTCCTTACCAGCTTATTAAGACGTGAGGCGTCCCTCTTCTTAATGCTGCCTCCCCAACACGCCACCACAAAGAAGAGGGCGCTCTCCACAACTGACCTATAGAACATCTTCAGCATCTCACTACAGACATTGAATGACGCCAACCTTCTAAGGAAGTACAGTCGACTCTGTGCCTTCCTGCACAAGGCATCTGTGTTGGCAGTCCAGTCTAGCTTCTCATCTAACTGTACTCCCAGATACTTGTAGGTCTTAACCTGCTCCACACATTCTCCATTAATGATCACTGGCTCCATCTGAGGCCTAGATCTCCTAAAGTCCACCACCATCTCCTTGGTCTTGGTGATATTGAGACGCAGGTAGTTTGAGTTGCACCATATCACAAAGTCCTGTATCAGTTTCCTATACTCTTCCTCCTGTCCATTCCTGACACACCCCACTATGGCCGTGTCATCAGCGAACTTCTGCACATGGCAGGACTCCGAGTTGTATTGGAAGTCTGATGTGTACAGGGTGAATAGGACCGGAGAGAGCATGGTCCCCTGCGGCGCTCCTGTGCTGCTGACCACCATGTCAGACCTACAGTCTCCCAACCGCACATACTGAGGTCTATCTGTCAAGTAGTCCACTATCCAATCCACCATGTGAGAGTCTACTCCCATCTCCGTTAGTTTGTGCCTTAAGATCTTGGGCTGGATGGTGTTAAAGGCACTAGAGAAGTCCAGGAATGTAATCCTCACAGCACCACTGATGCCGTCTAGGTGAGAGAGGGATTTGTGCAGCAAATACGTGATAGCATCCTCCACTCCCACCTTCTCCTTATACGCAAACTGAAGAGGATCCCGGGCGTGCCTGGTTTGTGGCCTCAGATTCTGTATTATCAACCGCTCCATGGTCTTCATCACGTGCAACGTCAAGGCAACAGGTCTGAAGTCATTCAACTCCTTTGGTTGTGGTTTCTTCGGTACCGGGACAATACAGGATGTTTTCCACTGTCTGGGTACTCTTCTCTGCTCCAGGCTCATGTTGAAGATGCGCTGTAGTGGTTCTCCCAGCTCAATCGCACAGGCCCTCAGTAGTCGTGGGGACACTCCATCCGGGCCAGCCGCCTTGCTGGTACAGATCTTCCTCAGTTGACCTTCCACCTGTGCAGCCGTAATCCTGGGCGTGGGCAAGGTCTCCTGTGAGTGGCTATTTTCCTGTGAGGGAAGTAAGAGGGAGGACGAGTAGAAAGACAAGCCTGGTGTGGAGTTCTGCGGTGAGGATGAGATTGTGCTGTTGAACCTATTGAAGAAGTTGTTCAGCTGGTTCGCTTTCTCCACATCTCCACTTATGTTTGCCCCCCACTTTGCACCGCATCCGGTGATGATCTTCATCCCATCCCACACCTCCTTCATGCTTTTTTTCTGCAGCTTTTGTTCTAGCTTCCTCCTATACTGCTCCTTTGCCCCCCTTATCTGTACTCTGAGTTCCTTCTGAACTCTTTTAAGCTCCAACCGATCACCATCTTTAAAGGCCCTCTTCTTCTGGTTTAGGAGGCCTTTGATGTGACTAGTGATCCAGGGCTTATTATTGGGATAGCAGCGAACAGTTCTAACAGTTCTAATGTGCAAAAACAGAAATACTGTATATTAAAAAAAGTGAGGTAGTGTCCAAAGCTTCAAAGTCCATTTAGGAATTGGATGGCAGAGGGGAAGAAGCTGTTCCTGAATCGCTGAGTGTGTGCCTTCAGGCATCTGTATCTCCTTCCTGATGATAACAGTGAGAAAAGAGCATACCCTAGGTGCTGGAGGTCCTTAATAATAGATGCTGCCTTTCTACGACACCGCTCACTAAAGATATCCTGGGTACTTTGTAGGCTAGTGCCCAAGATGGAGCTGATTAGATTTACAACCCTCTGCAGCTTCTTTTGGTCCTGTGCAGTAGCAAACCCCCCCCCCCCCCCCCACCCCCATACCAGACAGTGATGCAGCCTGTCAGAATGCTCTCCACGGTACAACTATAGAAGTATTTAAGTGTATTTGTTGACATGCCAAATTGCTTCAAACTCCTAACAAAGTATAGCCGCTGTCTTGCCATCTTTATGATTACATCAATGTGTTGGGACCAGGTTAGATCCTCAGAGATCTTGTCACCCAGGAACTTGAAGCTGCTCACTCTCTTCACTTCTGATCCCTCTTTGAGGATTGATATGTGTTCCTTCGCCTTACCCTTCCTGAAGTCCACAATCAGCTCTTTCGTCTTACTGACGTTGAGTGCCAGGTTGTTGCTGCGGCACCATTCCACTAGTTGACATATCTCACTCCTGTACGTCCTCACGTCACCACCTGAGATTCTACCAACAATGGTTGTATCGTTAGCAAATTTGTAGATGGTATTGCAGCTATGCCTCTCCACACAGTCATGTGTATATAGAGAGGAGAGCAGTGGGCTAAGCACACACCCCTGAGGTGCACCAGTGTTGATCGTCAGCGAGGAGGATATGTTATCATCAATCCACACAGACTGTGGTCTTCCGGTTAGGAAGCCGAGGATTCAATTACAGAGGGAGGTACAGAGACCCAGGTTCTGCAACTTCTCAATCAGGATTGTGGGAATGATGGTATTAAATGCTAAGCTATAGTCAATGAACGGCATCCTGATGTAGGTGTTTGTGTTGTCCAGGTGGTCTAAGGCCATGTGAAGAGCCATTGAGATTGCATCTGCCATTGACCTATTGTGGCAACAGGCAAATTGCAATGGGTCCAGGTCCTTGCTGAGGCAGGAGTTCAGTCTAGTCATGACTAACTTCTCAAAGTATTTCATTTCTGTCGATGTGAGTGCTACCGGGTGATAGTCATTAAGGCAGTCCACATTATTCTTCTGTGGCACGGGTATAATTGTTGCCTTTTTGAAGCAAGTGGGAACTTCTGCCCCTAGTAGTGAGAGGTTGAAAATGTCCTTGAATACTCCCACTAGTTGGTTGGCACAGGTTTTCAGAGCATTACCAGGTACTCTATCGGGACCTTCTACCTTGCGAGGGTTCACTCTCTTTAAAGACAGCCTAACATCGGCCTCTGAGATGGAGATCACAGGGTCACCAGGTGCAGCAGGGATCTCCACAGCTGTAGTTGTGTTCTCCCTTTCAAAGTGTGCATAGAAGGTGTTGAGTTCATCTGGTAGTGAAGCATCGCTGCCATTCATACTTCTGGGTTACACTTAACAGGAAGTAATGTCTTGCAGTCCCTGCCAGAGCTGCCGTGCATCTGATATTGCCTCCAGCCTTGTTCAAAGTTGTCCCTTCGCCCTTGAAATAGTCCTCCGCAAATCATACCTGGTTTTCTGGTACGGGCCTGGGTTGCCAGACTTGAATGCCACAGATATAGCCTTCAGCAGACGACGTACCTCTTGGTTCATCCATAGCTTTTGGTTTGGGAATGTGCAGTAAGTCTTTGTAGGCACACACTCATCCACACAGGTTTTAATGAAGTCGGTAACAACTGCAGCGTACTCATCCAGACACAAAGTGAACATGACTCACTTGCCAGGGGATCATAGCTTGATTGTACACTCCTTTAAGCAAGTTGAGATCTTTCAAAAAACATGATTGTATTATGGTTCTTGGATTTACTGACCATGCCCGCAAACACACGAATCTCAGGGTTATATATGGTGATGTGTATGTACTTTGATGATAAAGTTACTTAGAACTTTGAAAGTGCTTCCTCAAGAAAATGTTACAAAATAATTATCTTACAGTTAACAGAAAAAAACATAAATAAAATAGTGGAATCTTTGTTTTTTTAAAGCTGTGCTTCCTCTTTGTAAAGTAATTTATCAAGCTATTGTAATTGATTTTTTTAGATTGTACTCAAGACTTCATAATTCTGCAACATCAAGTAAATTGCGACCTTACTTTCTTTGGGGTGCACCTTTGACAGAACATTGTCTAAAGGTTTCTACCAATTTTCAGGTATGATCGCTAAACTCATGGAAACTCCATGGAATGAATTTGTATAATTTAAAGTTATTTCTATTACATTTGTGCTGGATTGTTAAAAAATGTAATTTCAATGCTTTTTCTTTGCTTGTGATCAGATGATCAGATGATCTGGAGACCTTTCTTCCAATGCTCCCAGATGCTGTGCAGTGATATTCCACTATGACACACCATCTGTAATCGGTTTGGCATTGCACTTGACCATTATACAGCAGTTCAGACAAATGGTAGAGGA
The DNA here is from genome assembly GCF_048418815.1 of Hemitrygon akajei. NCBI lineage: Eukaryota > Metazoa > Chordata > Chondrichthyes > Myliobatiformes > Dasyatidae > Hemitrygon > Hemitrygon akajei. Next base: position 20,012,260 of record NC_133125.1, on the reverse strand, counting down.
GATACCTCAGTGATTTTAATAACTAATTTCTGCATTGTTTCACTAGTCAGGACTGAAACATACACTCAGTGGCCATTTTATTAGGTACCTTCTGTATAAACCTCCTATATTCATGGTCTTCTGCTGCTGTAGCCCACCTACTTCAAGGTTCAATCTCTTGTGCACTCAGAGCTGCTGTTCTGCACGCCATTGTTGCATTGTGGCTATCTGAGTTACTGTCACCTTCCTGTCAGCTTGAACTAGTCTGACCACTCTCCTCACCCCTCTCATTAACAAGCAACACACTAAAAATGCTGTAAGAACTCAGCAGGCTAGGCAGCATCTATGGAAAAGAGTAAACTGTCGAAGTATTAGGCTGAGCCCCTTCATCAGGACCTGATGAAGGGTCTCAGCTTGAAACGTTGACTGTTTACTTCTTTCCATAGATGCAACCTGGACTGCTGAGTCCCTCCAGCATTTTGTGCGTGTTGCTTGGTCTTCCAGCATCTGCAGATTTTCTCATGTTTGTCTCTCATTAACAAGACGTTTTTGCCCACAAAATTGCTGTTCTCTGGACTTTTTTTCTCTGCAAACTCTAGAGTTTGTTGTGCACTTGTTTGTCACCAATAATTACTCCATGGTCAAAATCACTTTGATCACATTTCTTCCCCATTCTGTGTTTGGTCTGAACAACAACTGAGCCTCTTGATCATATCTGCATGTTTTTATGTACTGAGTTGCTGTCACATGATTGACTAATTAGATATTTACATGAACGAGCAGGCATTCAGGTGTACCTAATAAAGTGGTCACTGAGTGTAGATCCACATATATCCAGTTCCAAAAAACAAAGGCAAATAATGTAAGTGCATGTTTAAATCCAGTTCATGCATTAGAATCTCAGTGACTGATAGACTGTCTCTATTCCAGTCCTGTAGACAATAGACAATAGACAATAGGTGCAGAAGTAGACCATTCGGCCCTTTGAGCCTGCACCGCCATTTTGAGATCATGGCTGATCATCTACTATCAATACCCGGTTCCTGCCTTGTCCCCATATCCCTTGATTCCCCTATCCATAAGATACCTATCTAGCTCCTTCTTGAAAGCATCCAGAGAATTGGCCTCCACTGCCTTCCGAGGCAGTGCATTCCAAACCCCCACAACTCTCTGGGAGAAGAAGTTTTTCCTTAACTCTGTCCTAAATGACCTACCCCTTATTCTCAAACCATGCCCTCTGGTACTGGACTGTCCCAGCATCTGGAACATATTTCCTGCCTCTATCTTGTCCAATCCCTTAATAATCTTATATGTTGCAATCAGATCCCCCCTCAACCTCCTTAATTCCAGCGTGTACAAGCCCAGTCTCTCTAACCTCTCTGCGTAAGACAGTCCGGACATCCCAGGAATTAACCTTGTGAATCTACGCTGCACTTCCTCTACAGCCAGGATGTCCTTCCTTAACCCTGGAGACCAAAACTGTAGATTTCTACCAAGTTATGGCTTTGTGATTTTTGTTGGGAAGTACAGGAGTATGCTCAGAATCAGGTTTATTATCACTGACAAATGTCATTAAATCTGTTATTTTGTGGCAGCACTACAGAGCAATGCATATAAAATAATATAAATTACAATAATAAAAGTAAATAAACAAACAAACAAGCAAACAAACAAATAAATAAATAAATATTACAAAAATAATGAGGCAGTGTTCATGGGTTGGTTCATTGTCCAATCAGAAATATGATGGTGGAATGGAAGAAGCTTTTCCTGAAAATTGACTGTGTGTCTTCAGCGTCCTGTACATCCTACCTGATGAGAGCATGTCCTGAGTGATGGGAGACCTTAATGATGGATGCTGCTTTTATGAGGTATCACCTTTTGAAGTTGCCCTCAATGCTGGGGAGGCTAATGCCCATGATAGAGCTTGCAACCCCCATGCAGCTTTTTTCCAATGGTGTGCAGCGACCCGTCTGTATCAGATGGTGATGCAACCGACCCCTGAACCTCTCAACCACTACTCCAGCTCCTGGGAACAGCTCCTTCCAGCCATTAGGAGAAAGCACTTGCCTCCACCCCGCTGCCACTGACAAGTCGCGGCATATCCCGCCCCTGCCCTTCCCAGTACTCTGCTGGCACAATCGGTGTCTTTGCAGAATGATGATGAGGTTCAGGAAGTCAAATCTCTCCAGCCTCATGATGTGAAACAATTCCCTGTCTAGCTTAGATGTTGCCTTGAAACTGACATCAGAACTTTAGAGTCTAAATACCAAGGGAATAATATTAACATTAAATTAATTGTTTCTATTACCATTGGAATATTGAAAATTACAGTTCAAAATTATTGTTAAATTTCTGCAGATCACTATACTGCAAAGTCTCCTGAGGGATGCCTACCCTGAAGAAGTTTAATATTCTATTTCACGGCAGGTCAGTGAAACCTTTGCTCACTGCTCCCCATCTGTGATGTCTGCTGCCCTCCGACTCTTCGACTATGTCCTCACCCAGACCAGCTACCACAGCTACATCTCCTTCCTGGATCTCCCATCCAACTGGCTTCACCTATCACCTTTGAGCTAGCCGCCTTTTAATTCTGGCGTCTTCCCCCTTCCTTCTCAGTCCTGAAGAAGGATCTCGACCCAAGACATCAACCTGCTGATTACACACACAAAGTGCTGGAGGAGCTCAGCAGGCCAAGGCTGCACCTACGGGAAAGAAGTACAGTCAATGTTTTGGGCTGAAATCCTTCAGCAGGACTGGAGAAAAAAAGCTGAGGAGTAGATTTAAAAGGTGGGGGAGGGGAGGGGTGAGAGAACTACCAGGTGATAGGTGAAATCTGGAGGGGGAAGGATGAAGTAAAGAGCTAGGAAGTTGATTGCTGAGATGAGGTGAGAGAGGGGAAAGGGGATGGGTCATGGAGAAGGTGGGGAGGGGGGGAGGAGGTATTACCAGAATTTTGAGAAATCAATGTTCATGCCATCAGGTTGGAGGCTACCCAAGTGGAATATAAGGTGTTGTTCCTCCAACCTAAGTGTGGCTTCATCACAACAGTGGAAGAGGCCATAGATGGACATATCAGAATGGGAATGGGAAGTGGACTTAAAATGGGTAGACTCTGGGAGATCTTGCTTGTTCTGGTGGACAGAGTGGAGATGCTCAGCGAAGCCGACTCCCGATCTACGTCGGGTCTCACTGATATACAGGACCTTGTTTGTGACCTGCTGAGTTCCTCCAGCATTTTGTGTGTGTTGCCTTAAAAATAAATCATCAGTCTCTTATGCACCCATATTACTCAAGTTGAGAAAGTTCCCAACTGGTCATCTTATCTTTAGTAAACATTACTACTAAAAGATTTTGGCTAATATACAGTATATACTGCAACATGGCTGACATTATTTAATATAATTTTCCAAATAGATATCAAAGTATTCCTGAGATTTAGACAATTGACTGGAAATCTGTGGTACAAAATATTATGCACTTTGGGATCATCAGATATTTGTTTAGCATAAAATCTCCACAAAGTCAAGATGACATGCACCTTCTTACACTGTTGAGAACATTTTTAAATGATGAAGTATATACGTGTAATCGGTACAAGCTTGAGTTACAATCTATATACAGCTGTGAAAAGATAAAAGAATTTTTCATCAATACATATTGAAATACAATTAGTAATGTCATATCTGTTTTCAGATTTTTATGAATTGCATATTTATCTATTCAAAAACACACACAGTTTCTTAAAGGGGCAAATCAATATTATGATGAATAACACATTATTATAAATTTTGTGAGGTACTATTCAACATAGCAATGAATATCTGTTAGACAGGAGTCCAAACCTTTCTGTACCTGGCACCTCTGGGCTTTTATCAGATATATGAAACCATTGTAGACACTTTTACTCTTAAGCACGAGAAGGTCTGCAGATGCTGGAAATCATTAGTAACACACACAAAATGTTGGAGGAACTCAGAAGGGCAGGCAGCTGTCATGAAAATGATGTTTTGGGCTAAGATCCCTCTTCCGGACTCAATTCTGTTTGTGTTTAAATTTTATGGCATTATCTCTAATCTTATTCATGAGTTGATCAGAAGTTGGTAACTTAAGATGTATCTAAGTTTTTTAAACATTGATTTTACAAGTACAGGGTATACTTTGTACCATTGATGTCAGCATTGTGTAGGTAGGGTTTGAAAATTTATGGAATAACTTTTATTAACCATCCATTGAAAATTGTTGTTAAAACAAAGCAAACATTGTCTAATCTAAATGACTTGAGAAGAACAGAAGGAACTATTGAATCAAAAGATCATATATCCTTACAAATGAAAGGAGGCCATCAGCCCTTGCTAGGTTTTGACAAGGCCATAAGACATAGGAGCAGAAATAGGCCATTCGACTTATTGATTCAGCTCCACCACTTGATCATGGTTGATTTATTATCCGACTCAGCCCCATAACCTTTAACACCCTAACTAATCAAGAACTTATCAACCTTTGCCTTAAATATACCCAATGACTTAGCCTGCACAGCTGTCTGTGGCAATGAATTCCACCAATTCAGCACTCTCTGGCTAAAGAAGTTTTTTCTCATCTCTGTTCTAAACGGATGTCCCTCTATTCCGAGGCTGTGCCCTTAGGTCCTAGACTCCCCCACTGCAGGAAACATCCTCTCCACATCCATTTGATCTATGCCTTTCAATCTATGATAGGTTTCAATGAGATCCCCCTCATTCTTCAATCTCCAATGAGCACAGGCCTACAGCCAGCAAACTCTCTTTTCATTCCCAGAATCATCCTCATGAACCCCCTTCAATGCCAGCAGATCTCTTCTTAGAAAAGAGACCCAAAACTGCTTACAATACTCCATGTGTGGTCTAAGCAATGACTCATAATGCCTGAGCAATTTATATTCTAGTCTTCTTGAAATGGATGCTAAAATAGCACTTGCCTTCCTTTCCCCAAATCAAGTTAACCTTTAGGGAAACCTGCATGAGGACTATCAACTCCCTTTGCACCTGTTTTTTTAAAAATATTCTCCCCATCTAGGAGATAGTTAACACCATTATTCCTTCTATCAAAGTACATGACCATACACTTCCCTATACTATATTCCATCCGCCACTTCTTCACACATTGTCCTAATCCGTCTAATTCCTTCTGCGGACATCTTGCTTTCTCAACACAACCTGCCCTTCCACTTATCTTTGTATCGTCTGCAAATTTGGCCACAAAGCCGTCAATTCCTTGATCCAAATCATTGACATATAATGTGAAAAGAAGTGGTCACAGCACCAACCCTGTGGTACATGCTGTTCACTGCAGCCAAGCAGCACTGCGATTGTCTATCGCCACAACAGGTTAACGGCAAATGCAATCTCAATCTTCACACAACCTTAGACCACTTGGACAACACAAATACCTACGTCAGGATGCTGTTCATTGACTATAGCTCAGCATTTAACACCATCGTTCCCACAATCCTGATTGACTTCTTGGCTTCTCTCTGCAATTGGATCCTCAACTTCCTAACCAGAAGATCACAATCTGTGCGGATTGGTGATAATATCTCCTCCTCATTGACAATCAACACTGGTGCATCTCAGGGGTGTGTGCTTAGTCCACTGCTCTACTTTCTCTATACCCATGACTGTGAGGCTAGGCATAGCTCAAATACCATCTATAAACTTTCTGATGATTGTTGATAGAATCTTAGATGGAGATGAGAGGGCGTTCAGGAGCAAGATATTGCAACTAGTGGAGTGGTGTCTCAGCAACAACCTTGCACTCCACATCAGTGAAATGAAAGAGCTGATTGTGAACTTCAGGAAGGGTAAGACAAAGGAACACATACCAATTCTCATAGAGGTATCAGAAGTGGAGAGAGTGAGCAGCTTCAAGTTCCTGGGTGTCAAAATCACTGAGGACCTAACCTGGTCCCAACATATCAATGCAGATATAAAGAAGGCAAGATAGCGACTATACTTCATTAGGAGTTTGAAGAAATTTGGTATGTCACCAAAAGCACTCAAAAACTTCTATAGATCTACAGATGCACCGTGGAGAGCATTCTGACAGGCTGCATCACTGTCTGGTATGGGGAGGGGGTGGGGGCTACTGCACAGGACCGAAAGAAGCTGCAGAGGATTGTAAATTTAGTCAGCTGCATCTTGGGTACTACCCTACAAAGTACTCAAGACACCCTCAAGGAGCGGTGTCTCAGAAAGGCAGCGTCTATTATTAATTACCCCCAGCACCCAGGGCATGCTCTTTTCTCACTTTTACCATCAAATAGGAGAAACAGAAATCTGAAGCCACACACTCAACGATTCAGGAACAGCTTCTTCTCCTCTGACATCCGATTCCTAAGTGGGCATTGAACCTGAGAATACTACCTCATTATTTTAATATATGTTATTTCTATTTTGCACAAGTTTAATCTACTCAATATACATATTGAGTAGATATGGATGATGGGTGGTAAATTGGATTAGTAAGTATGCAGATGATACTAAGATAAGTGGCACTGTGGATAATGAAGTAGGTTTACAAAGCTTGTGGAGAGGTTTAGGCCAGCTAGAAGAGTGGGCTGAAAGATGGCAGATGGAGTTTAATGCTGATAAGTGTGAGGTGCTACATTTTGGTAGGAATTATCAAAATATGACATACATGGTAAATGGTAGGGCATTGAGGAATGCAGTAGAACAGAGTGATCTAGGAATAATGGTGCATAGTTCCCTGAAGGTGGAATCTCACGTGGATAGGGTGGTGAAGAAAGCTTTTGGTATGCTGGCCTTTATAAATCAGAGCATTGAGTACAGGAGTTGGGATGTAATGTTAAAATTGTACAAGGCATTGGTGAGGCCAAATTTGGAATATTATGTACAGTTCTGGTCACCAAATTATAGGAAAGATGTCAACAAATTAGAGAGAGTACAGAGGAGATTTACTAGCATGTTACCTGGGTTTCAGCACCTAAGTTACAGAGAAAGGTTGAACAAGTTAGGTCTTTATTCTTTGGAGCGTAGAAGGTTGAGGGGGAACTTGATAGAGGTATTTAAAATTATGAGGGGGATAGATAGAGTTGACGTGGATAGGCTTTTTCCATTGAGCGTAGAGGAGATTCAAACAAGCGGACATGAGTTGAGAGGTAAGAGGCAAAAGTTCAGGGGTAACACGAGGGGGAACTTCTTTACTCAGAGGGTGGTAGCTGTGTGGAATGAGCTTCCAGTAGAAGTGGTAGAGGCAGGTTCGATTTTGTCGTTTAAAAAAATTGGATAGGTATATGGACAGGAAAGGAATGGAGGGTTATGGGCTGAGTGCAGGTCAGTGGGACTAGGTGAGAGTAAGCGTTCGGCACAGACTAGAAGGGCCGAGATGGCCTGTTTCTGTGCTGTAATTGTTATATGTTATATAATGTAATTGATTTATCATTATATATTTTTTCTTCTGTATTTTGTATTGCATTGGACTGCTGCTGTTAAGTTAACAAATTTCACAACACATGCTGGTGATAATAAACCTGATTCTGATTCTGACAAGGCCCCCTTTATTCCCATTCTTTGCCTTCTGCTAGACAGCCAATTCTATCCATGCTCGTACCTTTCCCGTAATACTATATGCACTTATCTTTTTCAGCAGCCTCATGTGCAGCACCTTGTCAAAGGCCTTCTGAAAATCTAAGTAACCAACATCAACTGATTCTCCTTTGTCTATTTTGTCTGTTATTTCCTCAAAGATTTCCAACAGATTTGTCAGGCAAAATTTCCCCTTGAGGAAACCATGCTGACTTTGGCCTATTTTGTCATGTGTCTCCAAGTACCTCAAAACCTCATCCTTAATAATAGATTCCAATGTCTTTCTAAGCACTGAAGTCCGACTAACTGGCCTACAGTTTCTTTTTTTCTGCCTCCCTCCCAGTTAATTTCATTTTCCAAGCCTTGTTTTTTTCTTCCTTGAGTATTGCTGTAATGGAAAAATATTGAGGGGTAATAATGAGTACATAGGGATGTGGATTATGCTAATGTGGCAACAGGGACAAAAGTAGAGACATGGAATGCAGCGGCGATGACACCCAAATTTCAGGAGCTTCGTTAGTTATATCATAGTGTACAGACAGTATTGTAATACAAAACTGGATTTACTGTTAGACCTGTGAATAATCACTTTATTCTGCAATTGGGACCTAGTCTGTTACTTAATGAAGTCTGCCTGTAGCTGCCATTCTGTTATCAAGATGTAGTTTGACTGATAATCTCGTCAACTGAGAATGTAAAAGCTTTACTAAGTTCATGCCCAGATAGATCAGTATTGGCTGGTGTCCTGGTACACACCAGTTTTTCTTTAATAAATTCTGAGCGCCAGCTCCGTGATCTTTTAGTTTGTTGCTTTAAGTATTTATCCAATTCCATTTCTGCTTGCACCAAGTATATGGTCATACATACAAAATGCTGGAAAAAAATCATCGGGCTGGACAAATTGCAGCTTATAAATTTTGTGTTCTTTTTAGCTCACTCGTTCTCTTGTGATGGGAGGATTTGAGTTTAGAGCATGAGGACTAAATGAAAATGTGTTTGTTGTAGACTGGAATCCTTCAATATCTTGCGGTTGAAGAATAATCTAAATGATTCTTTACAATAATGAAAGGATTTGATCGGATAAGCATGAAATGATAAACAGGTGGGTTGTGTTCTGTTTAAATAGTAATATTTAAAAAAGCAGAAACGCCATCCTGACTTACCTACAACTTGTGCACGTCCAGACTGTATGGTGGTAAAGAAAGCCGGTAGAAACCTGCTCTCTGGGGATGCATTGGCAATTTAAATATTTTGCTGAGAGTGGCAGTCTCTGGTTGAAACCATATTGCTGGTTTAGCACTGTTTGACCAGGCATTCTAGATTATAAGAAACTCAATATCTCAAGGGGGAGAAGTTAATGGCTAAACAGCACAAGATCCAAATGCGTTTGTTAATGACTCTCGCAAGGCTACCATTACCTTCATACACAAATTCATCTGGAAAACACAAAGCCCTGGAAGAACTCAGCAGGTCAGGCAGTAACTATGGAGGCAAATAGGTAGATGCCATTCAGTCGAGTCCCTGCTTCCTGACCAGCTGAGTTCCTCCATTATCTTTTTATGTATTGCTCCTGATTTTCATCATCTACAGTCTTTTATTTCTACTAAAATACGTATTTTTATCAGGCTTTGTTAAGATATGGTTTTAAAACCACATTTTTATTTTTGCACTTGCCTTGCACGAGTTGCTCAGACGTGTCGCTTGATTTGAACTTCTGCTCTTGTTGCTTGATCATGTCAGTCTACCTGCAAAGCACTGTTCCATGCTCTGTATTCCCAGAGGATTTAATTTTATTGCTCTCTGTGTCCCTTTGTCTCTTTCTTTTTCCCATATGCAGACGAAGGGTGAAGAATCAGATTGACGAGTTCTGCTTCTAACCAGTATGCTTGTGTAACTCATCTCATTCAGCTCAAAAATTTACCTACGTAATTCTTTGTTTCTTTGAAGTAAGAAAAGTACCAAGAAAATGGGTTTTGGGTGACATCTTTCATCATCTTGCGGTATTGTAAGCATTCATTTTGAGAGTGCTAGAATATAGGTTCAAGGATGCAATGCTGAGGCTTTGTAAGACATTGGAGAGACAGCAATTGGAGAATTGTGAGTAGTTTTGGACTCAATATCTAAGAAAGGATATGATACCATTGGAAAAGGTCCAGAGGAAGTCCTCAAGAATGATCCTGGGAATGAAAGGGTTAATGTAGGAAGAACATTTGAGGGCTCTAGGCCTGTACTGGCGTTTAGAATAATAGGGGGGGCGCGAATTCATTGAAACCTATCGAATATTGAATAACCTGGATAAAGTGGATGTTGAAAGGATGTTTCCTACAGGGGGAGCGATTATGGACCAGATGGCGCAGCACAGTCTCAGAAGAAAAGGACTTCCCTTTAGAAGAGAGGTGGGAAGGAATTCTTTTTAGCCAAAGGGTGGTGAATCTGTGGAATTAATTGCCACAGATGGCTGTGGAAGCTAAGTAATTGGATCTATTTAAAGTAGAGGATGATAGGGTCTTGATTAATAAGGTTATCAACAGTGATAAGAGAAGTCTAGAGAATAGGTTTGAGAGGGATAATAAATCAGCCATGGAATGGCGGAGGAGACTCATTGGTATGAATTGCCTAATTGAGTCTTATCTTCTTATGATTTTATCTTCTTTTGGTATTCTCTTGCCTCTATTTTTCCACTTTGGACCATTTTCTCACTCTGGGAAACCTCTGTTTCAACATCTCAGTTTTAATAGAGACCACAACCTCCTCACTAGATTTTAAATTATTTTTCCATTGTTTTCATTTCCCTGTGATGTTAGTGGCCAAGGGAGTCTATCTTGCACACATTATCATCTTCCATTCTGATCATCTTAGCTGAGTGGTCCAGCACTTAAGTGCAAATTACAAAGAAATCACAGTAGCGCCCCTACTTGCTCAGGAGTTTGCAAAGATTCAGCATGACATCTAAAACTTTGACAGACTTCTCTAGAAGTGCAGTGGAGAGTATATAGACTGGCTGCTTCACAGCCTGGTAAGGACACACCAATATCCTTGCGTGGAAAATTCTACAAAAAGTAGCAGTCCATCACAGGTAAAGACCGCTCCACCATTGAGCACATCGTTATGTCAGAAAACAGCATCTATCATCAGGCGTTCTAGATCATAGGAAGGGAGGCAGGATGGTATGCTTGTGAACAACAGATGATGTAATCCTGGTCACATTTCTTTGAAAGAATGAATCTCTAGTTCAGACATCAAACTGCTTGCTGAGAGTTTGCATCCGTTTTACCTACTGCATGAGTTCAGCCATGCCATATTGCTCATTGTTTACGTTCCGCCTTCCCAACGCAGTCCGATGGTGTGTGTGATACCAGACTGAACACCCCATTGCAGTACCTGGAGACTTCAGCCATGTTTCTTTCTCAGCCGTGCTACTCACCTTCGATCAGTTTGTCAAGTGTCATACAAAGAAAATAAAACACTGGATCTCTTTTATGCCGATGTTAAAGATACACAGAGCTCCACAGCTCTCCCCCCACTTGGAAGATCAGATCACAACCTGGTTCACCTCATGCCCAAAGTACAGCAACAGCTAGCTACACCAAGATAGTAAAGATATGGTTTCCAGAGGCCATTGAGACCTTGAAGGGCTGCTTTCAGGTTACTGACTGGAAAGTGCTTTGTGAACCTTATGGGGTGGACATTATGGACTTAAAGATTTCATTACTGGCTACATTAATTTCTGTGTGGACACTGTTAAATCATCAAGGATTGTTCGCTGCTTCCCTAACAACAAACCATGGGTAACCAGTGATCTAAAGGCTCTCCTCAACCACAAAAAGAGAGCTTTCAGATCAGGTGACAGGGAGGAATTGAAACATACACAGAGGGCTAAAAGAGAAGATCATGGTGGCTAAAGAGGAATTCAGGAGAGAAATGGAGAACAAGTTTGGGTAGAGTAGCACACGGGAGGCGTGGAGAGGCATGACATATCGCTGGCTTCAATCAGGCTAATGAGTTAAACCAATGCTTCAATAGGTTTGACAACTGACCTCCTGTTCACACCCCCCTCAGCACACCATCCCAGGTGCCGAGGAACCCAATGGTCCCTCAGCACCAATGCCTTCCCTTCTCCCTCCTCCCCCCCTCCAGTGCAACAAGTGGAGGAACAACCACTGTCTATATCCCCTTCTTGCTCTGTACCTGGCATCCACACCTCCGCATACCAACTGCTATCGTCCTGATCTTCATCTCCCCCAGACCCCACCTCCCACTGACTCCCCAGATATCGTGGATTCACCTTCACTACTGAGCAGGCGAGAAGGGCTCTGGGGAAACTCAGACACGGCAAAGCATCGGGACCGGACGGTGTGAACCCCAGGGTCCTGAAGGAGTGTGCCGAGCAGCCGTGTGGAGTTCTCTAGCATACTTTCAATCTGATTCTCAGCCTGGAAAGGGTCCCGACTGTGTGGAAAACATCGCGTGTGGCCCCAGTACCCGAGAAGGGCCAAGAGAAAGTCTTGAATTGCCACTGTCCAGTGGCCCTGACCTCACACACCTTGAAGATCCTAGAAAGGCTGGTCCTGGCTCACCTCCGACCCCTGGTCAGATCAGCCCTCGATCCCGGCAGTTTGCCTACCGGGAGCACAGTGGAGTTGACGATGCTGTCATCTACCTGCTGAACAGAGCCGACTCCCATTTGGGTAAACAAGGCAGCACTGTGACGATCAGGTTTTTTAAATTTCTTAAGTGTCTTCAACAGCATACAGCCCTCATTGCTGGGAGAAAAGCTCTGTTCAATGTAGGTTGGCACATCCATTGTATCCTGGACAATGGACTACCTGACTGGCAGACCACAGTCTGTGTGACTTCAGAGCTATGTGTCAGATGTGGCTTTAAGCAGCATAGGGGACTGTATTAGCTCCCAAGTCATGTCATCAGCAGAAATTCTCTGATTTCTCAGCAATAGTTGAGTGTATAAAGGGAGGATGGGAGGATAAATACAGGGCCCTGGTGGCAGACTTTGTCAAATGGTGCAAGCTGAATCACCTGCAGCTCAACATCAGTAAGACAAAGGGGATGGTAATGGAGCACCAACACAGAGGCTATGTACAAGAAAGGCCAAAATTGCCTCTACTTCCTGAGGAGACTGAGGTCCTTTGGAGTATTCAGGCCTTTCTTTCACATGTTCTACCAGCCTGTTGTTGCCAGTAAAATCTTCTATGCAGTGGTGTGCATGGGTGATGCCAACAGGCTCAATAATCGGATTAGAAAGGCTGGCTCTGTTACAGGAGTCAAACTGGACACACTAGAGGCTGTGGTAGAACAAAGGACCCTATGGAAAATCCTGGCAATTCTGGACAATGTCTCTCACCCTCTGCATGCCACCTTGGCTGAACAGAGGAGCACTTTTAGTAATAGACTAAGACATCTCCTCTAAAGGGCACTATATGTATGTAATTAGTTTTGCTACAACAAGTGTATGGGACATTGGAAAAAAGTTGAATTTCCCCATGGGGATGAATAAAGTATCTATCTATCTATCTATCTATCTATAAGGTCATTCTTACCCTCAGCCATTAGATTCTACAACGAGTCAACCTATAGCTGGGGAAATGATGACACCACCCCCCCCCCCTTCCTGTTGGACTGTTTGGTAACTTATTTTTTATTCTTTCTTCTTATCTTCTAATATTTACATCTGTGCACTTGTAATGCTACTGTGACACTGCAATTTCCTTTGGGATCAATAAAGGTATCTATCTATCAAAAGAGTCCTGTTACTGGCGAGTAAGGAATGCGGAAAATGGTGTTGAAGACTGAAAGAACTATGACTTGTGAATAGTCACAACTTGCTCAACAGCTTTTTCTTCTCTTTTGTCAGCCTCAATAAACCCCAACCTCTAAGTGAATTTGAAGAAATAGCTACATTTTTGCTGTCACAATTAATTAAAATACTGAAAGAAATTTAGACCTGTTACATAATGACATAAAGCCCTTTTTCCTATTGAGATTTATGTGTTTGTAATTCAACCTTTCTTGACCATGAAAGGGAACAATTGAGCTATGGAATCTCATGCCTGCAGGTTGTAAATTATTTCTATTGACTGTTAAATTCTTAATTTTTTCCTGTTTCCTTTCTGCTTTTCTTTTTCTCCGACTTTAAATCAAATTTTATTCCTTCCTATTTTTCTATGTAGTACTAATTTGTTTTTAGTTTACCCTATTTCATTCTCCCTTATTCCAGTCTCTTTTTCACAGTTAAAGAGATGGCTGGTACTTCATTGTTCCCTCAGGCCCCAGATATCCTGATGACGGGTCTCAGTCTGAAATGTCAACAATTTATTCCTTTCCATGGATACTGCCTGACATGGAGTTCCTCCAGCATTTTGTGCATTTTGCTCTGGATTCCTATCATCTGCAGTATCTCTTGTGTTTAGGATCTTTGTACAATTTTTTCCACTCAATGTCAAAGGAAGAAAGAAACCTTGATTCCAGGTGACTGTGTCAAAAGTGTCATCACATTTACATATCACTATAAAGCTGAATACAAGTGTACTTTGCCTAAATACAGGGGATTCTGCAGATGCTGGAATTCCTCCAGCATTTTTGTGTGTTACCTCAGATATTCCTCTGAGCTCACCCACAATTTGTGGAAAGAATTCTTTGAGCAGAAAGTTGTGGGAAACCATCTAACCAAAATATTAAACGCAAAGGTCAAAGATTCATAGAGCAAAGAAGGCTATTTGGCCCATTTCACATGTGCTCACTCTTATTTGGTTTAGTTTGTTTTTCCTTATTCTTCTTAACAAAACACACTTTTCTTTAGAGCATATTCTATCTGCAGTATATCACCAATCTGTTTATGTCCTACTTGGAGCCAATTAATATTTACTGCAAGTTTAAAATTTATGCCCTGCATTCCCAGTGTGGGTTCCTAATACAAAACCCAAAAGAGCAGTGATCCACTAGAAACAAGCCTCTGAGACCCTAAGGGTCCAGATAGAGTGGGCATGGAAAGGATAGTGGGAGAGTCTAGGACCAGGTCAGAATAGAGGGACATCCCTTTGGAACAGAGATAAGGCAGAGGGTGGTGAATCTATGACATTCATTGCCACAGAAGGCTTCGGAGGCCATGCCATAGTGGAGTTTGATGGGTTATTGATTATCAAGGAAGTTGAAGGTTATGGAGAGAAGGCAGGAGGATGAGGTTGAGAGGGAAAATAAATGGTGGCATCGTAGCATAAGGGCAGCACAGTAACGAAAAGGTGATTCAGTAGCTGTAAGATTGGGGTTCAATTCCCACCGCTGTCTGCAAGGAGTTTGTGCTTTCTTTCCATGACAACATGGAATTCTGCCGGGTGCTCCAGTTTCCTCACACATCCAAAAGACGCATGGTTAGAGTTAGTGAGCATACTTTGTCGGCACCAGAAGCAAGGTGAAACTTGCTGGCTGCCCAGGACAATTTGATGTGACACAAACAGCAGGGTTCACTGCATGCTTTGATGCACATGTGACAAATAAATCTGATCTTTAATCTTCTCTCTTAAATTAGTCAGGCTCAGATGGCAGAGTAGGCTCGATGGACTGAATGGCCTAATTCTGCTCCTTTGTCTTATGGTCTAATTGCAGGCTGCTTTCCAAGGTCTACAGCAATCTCACAGGAGCTATTGAACTCCTGGACCTCACCAGTTATTTCCCTCAGCACTCGCTCTTTAAACCTGAAAAACACATTTTATTTTGAAGTGATTTCTGTGACAAATGTCAAGAATCATGAGAACAAGTGTACAGTGAGATTATGATTAACTTTTCTCCCAGTGAGAATTCAGCTCCTTTGTGTTAACTACCGTACTCTGAAGTTTCAAAGCTTCCGTCCCTTCAACCCTACTTAATGGTTCGTTTGCTCATTAGTATGTTTGAATCAATCATCCTTCCATTGGGAAAGCTGATGAAAGTCACTATCATCCTTCATTGTTCAATCAATGCTGTAAACATGGTTGACTCTGATCTTCTGCCTCCGACAGCAATAGATGAAAGGTCAAATCTGAACTCTGTTAAGCGAAGTTCATTTCAAACACACGAGGATCACTCAAAAACCTTTTAAAGGGACTTAGAGAGGTATTCCTAGATATTCATCATAACAAGCAAAACGCTTCAGGAAAGCACCTGAAGTTATGGATTAAATGCTGGTAATGTTCGAATCCAAAGAATGAATTAGGAAATAAAATGAATGCTCACTTTGCTTCAATCCTTTCTCTGAGTCAGTTATTAAAGTTTCACTCCAGAGGAACAAACACATAATCCAGTCTGACACCTTGCTGTCGTACTGAGTGCAAGGGGCATGATTGGTGAGAGCATCAGTTAGACGAAATAATAAACCAAGGTCCCATCTGCCCTCTTAGATGGACATAAAAGATCCCATAGAACCACTTTAAATGCAGGAAGTACTCTTGGTGTCCTGGGCAACATTAATTTCTCAACCAGCATTGAATAAAATCATTTATCTGGTCAGGTGGTTCCTATTGCATGGGGCTTTTAAAGTGTGCAAATTTGCTGCTGCGTTGTTTATGCTGCAGGTGTTTGTGCAACTAGAAATCAATCATTAATCAGCTGGAAATACTCGGCAATTCAGACAGCATCTGTGTAAAGTGTCACAGAGTTAATATTCCAGGCTTAAGTCCCCCTTTTCATTAATCCTTCACTTTCTATCTGCACAATTCCCGTACTTACAACAGAGATGAAAACGAACTGTTTGGGTAACTCCTTTGGCTGTTCGCTTGCTCTCAGTTAAATACCTCACAGCAGGAGCACCCCAGATAGGGACTTGGGTCAAAGTTTAACAGCAAACAAGGAGGCAGCATGCTGGGTAATTCCATGGGAGTAGGAAGGACTTAAGGGAAGGGGGCACTGAATGAGGTGGAAGCACATAACTAACAGTCTCACATCTATAATTACTTTTGCCAACTGCTGCTCTTTTACACGTGCTGTCCTTCAGTGGCTGAACAGCACTATGGGATAAGTTATTGTGGTGTTGAGAATCATCTGTCTAGGTGAGAAGACATCCCTGTAAATCCTTGCAGCATAATCACTTCACCCTTGACGTGTACCCTTCCACTCATAGAAGACAGAACATATACAGTATATATAGTATAGCATAGGCCCTTCCATCCCTTTGAACTGCACTGCCCAGCAACCTACTGATTTAGCCCTAACATAACCACAGGACAATTTACAATGACCTATTAACCTACTAATGGTACATCTTTGGACTGTGAGAGGATACCGGAGCGCCCGGAGGAGACCCACATTCACGTGGAAAGGAACGTACAAACTTGCTTACAGGGGATGCCAGATTTGAACTCTGAATCTGGGCTGTAGCAGCATCGTGCTAGCCACTACACTATCAGGGCACCCTGTTATGCCAAGATTTCAACCTACTCCAACATTAATCTAACATTTCTCTGCCACGTTCCCCCCTCCAGCTGCTTTCGTTCTTGTGCCTATCTCAGAATCTCTTAAACGTCCATAATATATCACTCCACACATCCCCCACTCTCTGTGTGTTTATAAAAACTACGTCAGACACTTTGCCCTAATCACCTTAAAACTATGCCCTCTCGTATAATCATTTCAGTCCTGGGAATGAGGTGCTAGCTGTCCACTCTATCAATGCCCCTTATCATTTATCTCTATTGAATCACATCTTATCCTCCTTCACTCCAAAGAGAAAAGCCTTAGATTGCTCAATCTTTTGTCATGAGCTATGCTCTCTAATCCTAGGAGCATCCTGGTAAATCTTCTCTGCATCCTCTCTAAAGCCTCCACACCCTTCCAATAATGAAGCGACCAGACCTGAGCACAATGTTCCGAGTGTGGCCTAGCCAGGGTTCTATAGAGCTGCAACGTTACGTCGTGCATCTTGCGCTGAATATATAACTGAAGACTAACTAAGGGAAAGTTCATAGGCCACGTCAGAGAGAATGAGAGAGAAAGGATGACTGGACTAGGAGCTAGCATGGACCAGAAGGGTTGAATGGTCTTAATCTGCATCATAATAAGTGACAATGAAGGGTTTGGTATCATGGAATCTGCAGCTGCTGCAATAATATAGTTCAGTTGGGGGTCAAATTCCCATTGCAGATGGGAAGGTACTGGAAATGATGTAGAAAGGTTTTTTGAACTACCTTGTTCTAGCGAAGCTGCAATACTATAATGGAAATGTTATTTTACTTGCTGTTGTATAATTATCACCACAAAGCTAAGTGATATTTAAGTGTTGCCAGTGGGAGGTCCCAACCCCCACCATATGCATCACTAAAGATGGTTCAAAACTGCTCTGATAATCACCTCTTCCTCTTCTCCAGTTGTCAGCCAAGGAATCTGCGGGGAGGCCGCCTGTGGTTTAAGGCAACTCCTACAGCTTCTGTGGAACAGGTATCTGAATTGCTTAACTTGTACCAACTGACCGAAAGAGTGGCATGTACGTGATGGGGACGGCTCCCGGGGAAGATGATGAAATGATATGGTGGTGTGGGTGAGTGCAGGAAGGGATATGTGGAATTGCACTGTAGCACAGGGGTGGGTTCTGTCGCGAAGGAATTGATGAAGTGGGCTTTGAAAGTCTGCATGAGAAGGGAAGCTGGATGAATAATGTGCACAGCAGGATCTAGATGAATTTACAATTGTACAGTATTTACGTTTCTTGGTCTGGTTAGATCATCATGCTCCTCCTGCACTGAATGCAAGCCCAATTCTACTGCCCCAGATGCTGTCTGCTGGGCCACTTCCAACCACGGCTCCTATTGTACAGGCCGCACATTTCTCCTTGCTGTTACAGGGGAAGGACCTTCAGAAGTAGGCATCATTGAAGTGAACTATTACTGTGCTGATCTACTATGAAATGCTCTTTTTAAATTAATTTTTCATCTCAAAACTCCTTTAAATTCCGGGCACGGACAAGAGAGAATCTGCAGATGCTGGAAATCCAAGCAACACACACAAAGTGCTGGAGGAACTCAGCAGGGCAGGAAGCATCTATGGGAAAGAGTAAACAGTCGACGCTTCGGGGCGAGGCCTTTCATCAGTTCTGAAGAAGGGCCTGAAACATCGAGTGTTTACTCTTTTCCATAGATGCTGCCTGGCCTGCTGAGTTCCTCCAGCATTTCGTGTGTGCTGTTTAAATTCTGGGTATGACTTTGCTTATTTCATATGCAAATGTATTATAAACCACCGCAGAATTCTACACAGTATTGAGAAATTTATTTTGGGGCAGCAGAGCAGCATAACGGTTAGCGTAACACTATTATGGTACAGGCTGTAATATTGATCCAATTCCCATCGTTCTCCCCATGTCCACAAAAGTTCTATAAGTTCTGGGTGCTCCAGTTTCCCCCCATATCCTAGAGATGTAGGGTTAGGGTTAGGTAACTTGTGAGCATGCTATGCGGACACTGGAAGTGTGGTGACACTTGCAGGCAGCCCAGCACAATCCTCACTGATTTGATTTGGTGCAAAACCATGCATTTCAGTGATGTGACAAATAAATCGTATCTTTATTCACTATTAAGAGATGAAATTCAGGCCAGTAGTCTAATACTTCATGTATTATGCCTTTGTTCTTCTCCCAAAAAAACCCAGTAACTTCCTTTATAAAGAATCATAGAACACTGTAACAAGTAAACAGGCTCTTTGGCCCATCTAGACTATACTGACCTGATCTTCTGTCTATTCCCATTTAATTGAACCCAGATTATATCTCTCCCATCCACATACCTATCTTCTCTTAAATATTACAATTGAACACACATCTATTATTTCTCCTGGCAGAACCCTCTAAAATTGCACAACCCTCTATATAAAGAAACTTCATCTGAGATTCCCCTTAAATATTTAACTTTTTACCCTGAACCTACAACTTCTAGTTCTAGTGTCACCCAACCTGAGGGAGGAAGCAGGCAAACAAGGGAAAATCGGCAGATGCTGGAAATCCAAGCCACACACAGAAAACACTGGAGGAACTCAGCAGGCCAGGCAGCATCTATGAAAAAGAGTATAGCCGACATTTCGGGCCGAGACCCTTCATCAGGACTGGAGAAAAAAAGGTGAGGAGTCAGAGTTAGAAGGTGAGGGGAAATGAGGAAGAAACACAGAGTGATAGGTGAAATCGGGAGGGGAGGAGGGGGTGAAGTAAAGAGCTGGGAAGTTGATTGGTGAAAGAGATACAGGGCTGGAGAAGGAGGAATCTAATAGGAGAGGACAGAAGGCCATGGAAGCATTCACACCATCTTTACCCCGCATGATTGTGTATATCTCTATAAGATCTCCCCTCAATCTCCTACAGCCAGGAAATAAAGTCCTAACCTATTCAGAGCAGCACACACAAGATGGAGGAATCCAACATGTCAGGCAACATCTGTGGAAATGAGTAAACAGCTGACGTTTCAGGCTGAGACCCTTCATCAGGACTGGAAAGGAAGGGGGAAGATACCAGAGTAAGAAGATGGTGGAGGGGAAGAAGGACATGTTTGAAAGTGATAGGTGAAGCCAGATGGGTGGGGGAGGGTGAATGAAGTAAGAAGCTGGGAGGTGATAGGCGGAAAAGACAAAGGCCTGGAGAGGTAGGAACCAGGTAGGAGAGGAGATTGGACCATGAGAGAAAGGCAAGAAAGAGGGGCACCCAGAAGGTGGTGATAGGCAGGTGAGGAGAAGAGGTAAGAGGGCAGAGTAGGAAATTGAAGAAGAAGAAGGAAGGGAGAGGGAAAATATTACCAGAAGTTGGAGAAATCAATGTTCATGCCATCAGGCTAGACGCTACCTAGACAGAATATGAGGTGTTGCTCTTCCAACCTGAGCACGGTCTCATAGAATGGCCACAAAGGAGAATGCCATGAATTGACAAGTTGGAAAGGGATGGGGATAGGAATAAAAATGGTTGGCCACTGGGACATTCTGCTTTTTCTGGATGGAGCAGAGCTGCTCAACAAAGCAAACTCCCCCCCCCACCCCCCCCGCCGATATACATCGGGTCTCACCAATGTAGAGGAGGTTGCTTTAGGAACACCAGAAACTGTAGATGACCTCAACAAATTTGCAGGTGAAGTGTTGCCTCAGCTGGAAGGACTGTTGGGACGATGAATGGAGGTGAGAGAGGAGGTGAAGAGCTTTCTGGGAAGTGCCAGGAGGAAGATTAGTAGGGAGGGACAAATGGTCAAGGGAATTGTGGAGGGATCCCTGCAGAAAGGGGAGAAGTAAAGAGGTGTTTGGTGATTGAACCCTGTTGAAGATGGTGGAGGCTGCAGAGAATGATATGTTGAATGCAAAGGCTGGTTGGGTGGTGGTGAGGAGAAGAAGGAATGAGCATGGGTGTCCAGGAAATTGAGGAGATGTGGGTGAAGACAGCGTCAGTGGTGGAGAAAGGAAAACCTCAGTCTTTGAAGGAGGACGTCCCTGACGTGCAGAAAGGAAAGCCTCATCCTGGAACAGATGCAGCAGAGTTGAAGGAGCTGAGAAAAGGGAATGGCATTTTTACAGGAGACTAGATGGGAAGAGGCATAGTCAGAATAGCTGAGGGAATCGCTGTGTTTGTAAAAGATATTAATAGACAGTTTGTTGCCAGAGATGGGGAAAGGGGAAAAGGTATCAGAAATGGACTAAGTGAATTTAAGGGCAGGGTGGAATCTGGAGGCAAAGTTGATGAAATTGACGAGCTCAGCATGGGTGCATGAAGAAGCAGTCATCAATGTAGTAGAGGAAGAGTTGGTGAGTATTAACAGGGAAGACTTGAAACACTGACTGTTCCACATAGCCAACAAAAAGATAGGCATAGCTGGGGCCCATGCAGGTGCCATTGGCCACACGTTGATTTTGGAGAAAGTGGGAGGAGCCATAAGAGAAATTGATGTGGGTGAGGGTCAGTTCCACCAATTTGAGGAGGGTGGTGGTTTTAACCTTTCCTTATAACTCAAGTACACAGATCCTGGCAACATCCTTGAGTATCAATGATACCTGAAAACCAGCTTCAAGCAAAAGGAGAAAGTAAGCATACATGAACAGACAAGTCACAAACAAGAGAGAATTTGCAAATGCTGGAAATCCAAGCAACACACACAAAATGGTGGAGGAACTCAGCAGGATCTATGGAAAAAAAAGTACAGTTGACGTTTGGACCGAGGCCCCTTGGCAGGACCGGAGAAAAAAGGTGATGGGTGAAACCGGGAGGGGGAGGGATGAAGAACGTAGCTGGGAAGTTGATTGGAGAAAGAGATACAGAGCTGGAGAAGGGGGAGAAGGCCATGGAAGAAATAAAAGGGGGTAGGAGCACCACAGGGACGTGATGGGCAGCCAAGGAGATAAGGTGAAAGAAGGAAAAGGGGACTGGTGAAGGACAGGGCAGGTGGGGACATTACCGTAGGTTCGAGAAATCGATGTTCATGCCATCAGGTTGGAGGCCACCCAGACGGAATATAAGGTGCTGTTTCTCCAACCTGAGTGTGGTCTCATCGCGACAGTAGAGGAGGCCATGGATTGACATACCGGAATGGGAAAGGGAAGTGGAATTAAAATGGGTGGCTACTGGGAGATCGTGCTTCTTCTGGCAGACGAAGTGTAGTTGCTTTCCCCTCCCGCCCTCTCCTTCACCAGTCGCCATCCCCTGTTCCTTCTCTCACCTTATCTCTTTGTCTCACTCTGCTGCTCATCCTCCCTTTTCTTTCTTCCATGGCCTTCTGTCCTTATCAGACTCTCCCCTTCTCCAGCCCTGCATCTCTTTCACCAATCAACTTCCCAACACTTTACTTCAGGCCTCCTCCTTCAGGTTTCAGCTATCACCTTGGGCTTCTCCCTTTCCTCTCCCACCTTCTAAATCTACTCCTCATCTTTTCTTCCTTCGGTCCTGGGTCTCACCCCGAAACGTCGGCTGTACTTTTTTTCATAGATGCTGCCTGAACAGACAAGTTGCAGTTTTTTTAGGCTGCCATCTTTATTTATTCCAAAACTATAAACAAGTCATGTAGATGAAATATTATAATACTTATGAATGCATTTTTTCTTGCCATAGAGACAAATTTTTGTCTAACACCTCAAAACTATCCAGCAAAATTAACTAGGCTTGTACACGAATGCTGAAAAAGCCATTAGTGGTGCATAATGATTTGCGAACATTGGCCAGCTGGTGTGCATTTTAAATCAGTCCCATCAGAAAAATAATGCAATCTGTGCAGAACAACAGCCACATATCCTGAAAGTTTTCAGAATTACGCTTGCGCTTGAATAATGTTCTTCATAAGAGTGAAGTTATTGTTCATGTCTGTTATGATGCTCAAACTTTACCTGGTTCTTCAGTTTCCTCCCAAATCCCAAAGACATATTAGTTGGTAAATTATTCCTAGGTTAGATGATGGGGAATTAATGGGTATTTGAGAGAGAACAGGTTGCAGGGGGAGAAAATGAGGGAATGGAACTGGTGAGTTTTCTCTGACAGTTAGAGAAAACGGTGTACTATTTGACCTCCTACTGTGGGAAATGTGAGTAATTAACATGATTTAAAAGTTTTGTGAGGATATCAGAATCCGATATCATTGTAACATCAATCATGCTACTTGTGTTATTCATGTATGTGCGGTTAATAGAGAAATTTGCGATTTTCTGTCTGAGTCACTCCATTATCACACAGACTGATATGCACTGAAAGTCTAGTTGTCAAAACGTATAGTTACTACGTGAAGCATTTCAGAAAAGCTGCCATCGAATAGTCAGGAGTCAATGATATTTTTTATGGTGGAATAATTTTAATTATTGCAAGATAACTTCTCTGACCCTGAAAATCTAGTTTTATTTGCATGAAGTCTCATTTCTTCTGAATTTGATAGTTTGACATAAAAAATGTTCTTTTAATTTTTTTGTCTCTTTTGCTTTTTTAATCTTACCTTCCCTTCCCTCATTTTATTTTGCTTTCAAAACTCAATATTTGTACTGAATTAACATTAATTTATATTTCTTGAGTTGGGGCCTGCTCCAACTGTTTGTCTCACTCCCATCAAGGAGGAGGTTTATGTAGCATCCATGCCAGGACCACTAGACTCAAAAACAGTTACTTTCCCCAAAGTAGTACCTCCCAACACCACTACTTTATCATTTCCTGTCAGAGTCACCCTATCTACAGGCAATCTATGCATATAAACTATCTTATGGATTTACAGTACTGTGCAAAAGTCTTAAGCACATATAACTAAGGTGCCCAGGACTTTTGCACAGAATTGTATTTGTCAATGTGGAGTGGAGAGAAACTTTGTAAATTTGGCACGAGCAAAAGGTGGTGGAAATGGCGAGGGTGGAGTGGCGCAGGAGAGGTGTGGGACAGGTGGCTGAGAAGGAGTGCCAGGGGTGGGGGTGGCATGGATGCAGTCTCACCCAACCCTGATACACCAGGCAAGGTCATTTGATTCCAAACATTTGTCTTATTGATCATTACAGAACATCTGGTGCTTCCCACTCCCTTCCCTCTCCCTTCCCCTTTTCCCAACCATTATTCCATTCTCTCCGGCCCCTTCCCACTCTCAGTCCATAATAGACACTCATATCAGAATCAGGTTTATCATCAGGGTCCAGAGTAACAATTGTTTTGTTCTCCTATACAAATATGTATGGAAATGACATTAAATAATCGTGAAATCTTGATTTCACATTTCTTAGTAAGGATTCTCCTTGGTTGCACACATGTCTATAGAAACTCCTAAAGATACTTTTAAGTACTATGATGTTACATAAAGGCCCACAAAGAGCCTGAGTTACTGTAAAAAAAGAATGCTATGTGGAACTTCCATGTTATGGACTGCCAGATCCAACCCAATATCTTCCATGAATCTGTATACTAAGCCAGCCTGCCAGCACATTCTAAAGAGCACACAGGGATTGGGAATAAACCCTGAGGTACACAAAAATAAGTAAAATCAAGGATTGTGACAGATTAATTCTCTTCCTTGTGTTAGGAAAGAAGAACATCCCTTGAAATATTTTAGTATGGTAACCTGGTGCACTTTTATTAATGAAGTTGAAATAAATATAACAAAAAGCAATTTTAATATCCATTATCCATGAAAAACGTGATTTTAAATCATCAAAAATGAATTCAAAAAACCGTATTGAACTACTTATTCTATTCACTGGTGTGCACCCACCTATTTCTTAGTAAATCATTTCTTTTCATGTAAAATCTTTTAAAATGTGAAGCATTTGAACAATTGGAAGCTTTTTCTCAAGTGAGTGCCATCAGCCTTCTTCATCATGCTAATTGTTTCACTCTGGGAGACGACTAGTTTTATGGGTAAAGCAGTTTTCTGAGCAAAATCTCAAGATTCTCAGAAGGTTGGTGTATATTTGCACCAAAACTTAATTACCTTTACTCTTGGTTCCGCCAATTGGAACCATGATGTATTGGGGGGAAGAAACCCAACACAAGTTATCAGAAGGGAAGTATGGGAGCATAACGATATTACAGCAACCTGACCCGGGTTCAATTCCACTGCTGTCTGCTAGGAGACTGTCGTGTGAATTCTCCCCATGACTGTATGGATTTCCCTCTAGGTGTTCCAGTTTCCTCCCACATTTCAAAGAAGTATGGTTTAATAGGTTAATTAGTCACATGGGTGTAACTGGGTGGCTCAGGCTCATAAGCCAGAAGGGCCTGTTGCTGTACTCCGTCTCTAAATACAATAAAACAAACTCCGGGCCACTCGTATTAACTCTGTGGAATACTAGTGACTATATGCAGAATTGTTCTTTTAAAATTAATTTCCATTGAACTTAATGGTAGAGGCTGTATACATTATGTATTTAGTGCTACAGACTGGGGATGACTTTCTAGTATGGAGATTTGTGAATTGATGTTTTATAATACAGACACCTGAAAATGATGTTAAGCTAATTACCTTCAACTGCATGTTTAAAGTGATTTGAGACACAATTAGAAAATTATGAAATACTGCTCAGGAGAGTGGAATAGTTGATTATTTGTGGTGTCTTTGGTTTTCCGTTTGTTGCTGTTCACATCAGATAATTAACAATAACGGTCTGAAAAATATGTCAAAAAATTCAATTAACCAATGTGGCTAATGCAACACTGTATTAAAAGTCTTAAATGGACAATTATTTCTTTTAAATGTGAATATGCTAATGTTGGACCAAATCCATCAAAATGTCTAGGCTCAGGTTTAAGGCAATACACCTGGACCTTATTATGCAGCTTTTTACACTGTTTCAACAGCACATTTTCAAAGTTGTATTTTAATGGTAGAGACTGTGTGTGTGTGGGGGTGGGGTGGGGTGGGGAGAGAGGGGGTGGATTTTGCAGATAAATACAGATCTTAAAAAAGATAAATTAACCTATCAAGCTGATAGAAACAAGGCAACAGCATCTAAGTGCATTACAAGTCACCATGTCTATCTTTTCAACTATTTTTCTAACAGGCAGCGAGGACATCTTACCAAATTTGCTGGGGGTTCTCTTTTAAATAAACGCTTATCAGATTGCAAATTCTGCTGGGGGGAGGGGGGTCGGTGCGGTACAGTGCTGTACTGTCAACTCGCCTTTGAAATCATCAGGGCATCCGATCCCTCATTCTTTGCTAATTGGTACCTTGAATATTTGTCCTCTATCTCACCAAAAATGGATGGGACGTCTGAGAGAAGCAACTACATAAGCCCTGAAAGAGGATACAATTGTGGCTCATTTTGTGTGTATAATTAACTAATATCAAAACCTATCTGAATACCAACAATGGACTAAAATTAGGGCCCTATGAAATAGAACATTGAATACTACAACAGGCCCTTTGAACCCCAGTGTGTTAAACTTATAACCTACTTAAAGATCAATCTAACTTTTCCCTCTTCTATAGCCTTCCATTTTGTGTCTACTAAATGTTTCATAGAAGTCCTTAATACATCTGATTCTACCAACACCCCTGGCAGAGTGCTCCATACACCCACCATTCTCTGTGTTTAAAAAAGAAGTACTTGCCTCTAGCATTCTCCCCGCCCCCATACTTTTTACTGTTCACCTTAAAGTTACGTCCCCTGCTACTAGGTATTCCTGCCCTGGGGAAAAGTCACAGACTATCCACTCGATCTAACCCTCTTATCATCTTGTACAAGTAAGA
The DNA here is from genome assembly GCF_048418815.1 of Hemitrygon akajei. NCBI lineage: Eukaryota > Metazoa > Chordata > Chondrichthyes > Myliobatiformes > Dasyatidae > Hemitrygon > Hemitrygon akajei. The sequence goes on along the minus strand of NC_133125.1, from coordinate 19,985,559 downwards.
TGACAGAAGTCCCCTGTGTTGTTAAAGTGCATAAGCCCACAAAGTTATTGATGTGGAATAGAAAACTGGTCCAGCCACTTCCGAAAGCAAAAACCTCATAAATATTTGGGAAACAAATAGCCGGCTACTCGTTGTTATTGGTGATGGTGGTCAGGATAAGAAGTGCCCCTACAGCTCTTCTTTCAAAGATTCATCGAATCATTAACCTCTACTTACATCTGTAAGACAGAGCCTTAATTTAAATGAATGAAAAACAATATATCCAATTATATGATACTGGACAAGATTTTGAGCTGAAGTTCATTTCTGCAACGTTTAACTCTGAGATGTGAGCAGTATCAAGAGGATTAAGACACCATGAAGGCTAGAGCAGGCTGTTTGAATAACTATAAATTAGGCCCTTTGTTAACAAATTCATTCTCAGTCTAATTCTGTCTAATTTACAGACACACATCAGACCTGCCTTTTTCATTACTTATGCCAATGTGATACTGAACATGTTCTGTAATGTTTTGACACAGAAGGTTTCCTGCTCATTGCTCCTTTGCATTTTCCGCCCAGAAAATAGATGTAGTGAGCTTCATTGCCCATAAATTTGACATGTTGTAAATATTCATTATCTACTAGCCTTTCTCCAAATGAATTTACAGTTTTGGAATCCAAAACACAGGAAAAGGAATCTCAGAAAAAAACTATTTTGTCTAATCCACAAATATCTTGCAAGAGGTTGTCTTCGTTACTGGCCTCACAGCTTGCTCAGGGTTTCATCTTATCAATCCCCTAGTCTATGTTATTTGGGGGAGGTGGCCTGATCTGGAGGACCAGCAGGATTCCAAAGTGCTGTTGCTGGTGTGTTGGAGGGAAATGGAAGCTCTCTACATTGGTTAACTGGGGAAACTATGGTCGATGGCATGGATCGAAGGTAGGCATACACTAACTAGGCAGTCTTTGGCTTCAGCAACACCACAGGAGGGAGCATCATTGACATTAGGGCCATAGAACTATAGAACATCCTGTGCATTGGACAATGATCCTTTCCATCATGTCTCCTGAAGCCAGCTTTCTCTTTTTTGGAATCATTTGCTTATTCGCCGGCGTAAATGCAGTGGGTAAGGTGGCCTTGCAAACATTTGAATACTTCATATCCACATCTGGCAGAGAAGCATAGTGGTTAGGGTAATACTACACAGTGCCAGACGTAAGATCGGAGTTGAATTTCCACCACTGTCTGTAAGGAGTTCGTACATTCACTCCGTGACCACATGGACTTCATCCAGTTTCCTTCCACATTCCAAAGACGTATGGGCTAGGATTGGTAAATTGTGGGCATGCTATTTCAGTGCTGGAAGCATGGCGACACTTGTGGGCTGCCCCCTGCACCCCTCAGACTGTGCTGGTCATTGACACAAGCAGTGTATTTCACTGAAAGTTCCTGCGATCATCTGACAAATAAAGATAACTTTTTAAAAATCTCTTTAAGATCCTACCAAGATAGAAGGATGCCCCTCAACACGTTATGCCCTCCAGTTTTACGATGGAATGTTGCAACTTTAGTGATTCTCGAATTTGGATGGAAGATGTACCCTTCTTCATAAATTAACCAACTTCTGAAGTGATTCAGTTCTGTAAGGACCTAAATAACACAATTTCATAATTCACTTCTATTTCTTAGTTTCAATGTATTGCATATTAATGAACAATAGTAGATGCTTTTTGGAAACCATCTTTTCTCAGCCAGCATCATAGCCAATTATGTAATTTCAGTCTCTTTTAGTCTCAATCCAATCACAAACACTCTCTGCTACTCCTATGCGACTTGAAATATGTTTGATTTCTAACTTATCACAGTTCTCATTCTGTTTTCTTTTTGTATAGATGTGACTGACCGGAATATATTCACCATCATCACCCATTGATTAACACAGACTGGTAACATTATGTATTCTTCGTGATTCTCTGATTTGGACATGCCAATGTTTAGTTGCTTAATGAGTTCGTCGATAAAGATGGGCCATGGATTTCTATGCTATTGTCGAGGCTTCCAATTTTCTTTTCTGCTCATTGCGACATCTCCAAATGATTTTTCAAGAAAAGTTTGGACTGAGTATTTTTTTTTACCAACAAGACTGCAGCATAAGTGGAGTTTGATATGATTGCAGAAAATGAAGCGGTGAATAGCAAAGTAAGATGTGATCAGGGTTCGCTCAAGCAGAGTGCTTTATACAGGCAAGCAAAGGAAGGGGATGCAGCAGGGGGAAATAACAACAATGGGGATTAAAACATCAAAGGTGCTCATGCGAGAAAGGTGAGCGTATCGACAGATTCTGTAATGATCTGTATTAGTCATGTTTATTAAAAGATAAATCTCATTGAGGGTTCCGGGAGAAGTCCCTTATTCTTAACAGAATATCATCGTAGGATCTTTTATGTCTACTTGAGGGTCAGGGAGGAACGTGGTTTAATATTTCATCTGAATCATGAAAGTACAGCACTCCCTTACTATTCCCTCTAAGCGGCAGCCAGTGTGATAAGAATCTGAACCTGGAGCAGAGGTAGGCTTGGAACAACGTGTGAAGAGAGAGAAGTCAGGTGAGTCAGCCAATGAGAAATAATCAAGGGGTTCTGAAGTCTGCTGGTAGCACAGAGCATTGAACAGTAATGGACTACAGGCCCTTCGGCCCACATTGTCCTGCCAACCTTTTAACCGAAACCAATGTCCATCTAAAGCAGACAGAGATAATAAAAGCATTGCCGTGTAAAGCAGAAAAGATGAATTTCAAAGATATCCTGGTGGAGATGCTGCTTTCTGGCTTTTATTGTTTTTACAATTTCTCTCTCTCTCTCTCTCTCTCTCTCTCTCTCTCTCTCTCTCTCTCTCTCTCTCTCTCTCTCTCTCTCTCTCTCTCTCTCTCTCTCTCTCTCCCCCTCTCTCTCTCTCTCCCTCTCTCCCCCCCTCCCTCCTTCCACACTAGGTGTTTGGACGGTCTTCTTTTGTTATTAGTGGGTTCTATTGGGGTGCTTATTTTCTGGCTGCCTGTAAGGAGATGATTCTTGAGTTGTATAAAGTATACACACACTTCAATAATGAAATGTACTTTGAACTTTGAAGCTAAGGAATTAGTTCACTGGAATAAATTATCACCTCATATTATGAAATGCCTTGGCATATCTGCATTAATTATCCATTGCTACTTGCCCTGGAGCAGTGATTACATCCCCTTAGTTCAGGGGTTCCCAACCTGGGGTCCAAAGACCCCGTGGTTAATGGTAAGGGTCCATGGCATAAATGAGATCGGGAACACCTGCATTAGTTGAACCATTATGGCCTTTTTGTTCATGAGTTACTGTAATAAAAGCAAGGATGTAATGTTGAGATTTAATGAAGCACTGGTGAGTCCTCACTTGGAATACTGTGAGCAGGTTTAGCTCTCTTATCTTAGAAAAGATGTGTTGAAACTGGAGAGGGTTCAAAGGAGGTTCACGAAAATACTTCCAGAATTGAATGGCTTGACACATGAGGAGCATCTGATGGCTCTGAGTCTGTATTCACGAGAATTCAGAAGAATGAGGGGTGACCTCATTGAAACCTATCGAATGGTGAAAGGCATCTGATAGAGTGGATGTGGAGAGGATGTTTCCTATGATGAAAGAGTCAAATCCAGAGGACACAGCCTCAGAATGCAGGTGTGTCCTTTTAGAATGGAAATGAGGAATTTCTCTAGCCAGAGAGTGGTGAATCTGTGGAATTCGTTGCCACATGCAACTGTGGAGGCCAGATCTTTGCATATATTTAAGGCAGAGGTTGATAGATTCTTGATTAGTCAGGGAAAGAAGGGATACGGGGGAGAAGGCAGGAGATTGGGGCTTAGAGGAAAAATGGATCAGCCATGATGAAATGGTAGAACAGACTCAAAGCCAAATGGCCTATTTTTGCTCCTATATCTTATGGTCTTAATTCCCATTCGATCATTACAATTCTGCTTGCTGGCCAACATTGTCCTACTGTCTGGTAATAACTATTTTAATCTCACTACTTCTACCTCACTATCAGTTTCTTCCAACTTTGCAGTGTTCTCTGATCTTCACATGGGCCTGACTATCATCCCTGGATTTTACAGCTGCTCTATTGTTCTGGCCAATATGTTTTTTATGTTATCTCAGTCATTTAAATCTTGCATTAAAGCCCAAGTGAGGTCTGGGGACAAGCTATTCTGGAGAAACTAAAGTAATAGCCTATGAGTACGGTTATGTTGTTAGTGAGTAGGCATTCTTTGAAAACAATGTGATCTTCTTTCATTACCTTTCCAGTGAGTGGGATGTGGCTGAATTCAAAGTTCAGACTTCAACGTTGAAGGTTGGAGGTGTTGTGGATAGTTTAAAAGGCTGTTGTAGGTTACAAAAGGACATTGATAGGATGTAGAACTGGACTGAGGAGTGGCTGACGGAGTTCAATCCGGAGCAGTGTGAAGGCAGAGTACAAGGTTAATGGCAGAATTCTTAGCAGTGTTGGGGAACTGAGGGATCTTGGGGTCCACGTCCCTAGATCCCTTAAATTTGCTGCACAGGGTGAAAGGGTTGTTAAGATAGTGTATGGGGGGGGGGGGGGTTGACCTTCATCAGATATTGGAATTGAGTTCAAGAACCATGAGGTAATGTTGCAGTTCTGTAAAACTCTGGTTAGACCAGGCTTGGAGTACTGTGTTCATTTCTGGTTGCCTCATTATCGGAAGGATGTGAAAGCTTTAGAGAGGTGTAGAGGAGATTCACCAGAATGCTGCCTGGATTAGACAGCATGCCTTATGAGGAAAGGTTGAGCAAGTTGGGGCTTTTCTCTTGGAGTGAAGGAAGATGAGAAATGAATTGGTAGATGTGTATATAGGATGATAAAAGAGTTGCTACCACTGCTCTAATCCCAGAGTGGCAATGGCTAATATGAGCGGAGATAATCTTCAAGTGATTGGAGGAAAGTGTAAGGTGTATTTTAGACTTAAGATTTTTACACAGAGAATGGCAAGTGCTTAGAAAATACTGCCAAAGGTGGTGGTAGATACAGATAGATTAGGGATATTTAAGAGATTCTCAGATTGGCTCATGGATGAAGAAAAATAGAGGCTATGTGAGAAAGAGAGGTTAGATTAATCTTGGAGTAGCTTAAAAGGTCAGCACAACATCATAGGCCAAGTGTCCTGCTGAGTGCTGTACTGTTGTACACAGCCTCCACTTTGTTAGGTACTTCCTATACCTACTGTTATAAAGTGGCCACACAGTGTATGTTTGTGGTCTTCTGCTGCAGTAACCCATCTAATTCAGAGGTGCTCCTGTAGACCATTCATGTAATGTATGATTATTTGAATTACTGTCATCTTCTTGTCAGCTTGAACCAGTCTGGCCATTCTCCTCTGACCTCTTTCACTGACAAAGCGTTTCACCCACAGAACTGCCACTCATTGGATTTTTTTTTTGTTTTTCGAATTATCTTCTGTAAACTCTAGAGCCTGTTATGCAGTGCAGTTATATCAGTAGATCAGTGCCTTCTGAGATGGTCAGACCACCCCATCTAGTACCAACTATCTTTCATGGTCAAAGTCACTTAGATCATACTTCTTCCCCATTCTGATATTTGGACTGAACAACAACCGATCTGCATGCATTTATGCATTGAGTTGTTGCCACATGATTAGCTGATGAGATAGTTGCATTAATGAGCAGGTGTACAGGGACACTGAGTGTATATTCTCTGTTCAAAGCGAATTTATTAGTCAAAATGTCTTTTCAAGGAGTTGTACCCCAGAACTGGAAGTCTGCAATGCAATGCTTACAACGTGCTTATTGGGAGTATCTACATAAGCATCAGCAAGAAGCCCAATTTCTAAGCATTTCCGTTTCAGAATTTCTCAGGTGAACTATTAGTGGAAAATTGAGGTAGGCTTGTATGGTCTCAGCATCTCGCCTTTGTGCCCCAACTGTATCCACGGCACAACTGATTTTATTTTCTGGGTAAATGCCTTCACCAATTTACACAGAATAAGATCCCACAAATAATTTAAAAAAATGCAGAATTAATGAATCTGCTTTTGACAGGGTGTTGATTCTGGCAGGAAACATGATCAGAAAAAAGCAGGAGAGGGATCTGGTCTCTTTCAAATGGAGTCTTTCACACCCATCTGAACCAACAAGCAGATGTACCCATGCTTTAGAGCTTTGTCTGCAGCTCCACTGATAAAGCAGTCGTGGAGTGTCAGGGTAAATTATGTACTCATGTCATGGACCAGCTTCCCAAAATAGATAGATTACGATGTTACAAGTGAATCAAAGGATAAATGAAGCTAATTCTGCTGCCTGTGCTTTGCACTGCCAGCTGTGTGCACCTGTGCAAAGTCAGCTGACATTGCCAGATAAAGCAAAGAGAAACCAAATTCATAATTCTCCGATGCTTCTGTTGCATCTCAGGGTGTGACTAGAGCAGCAGGGCCATATTGTCATTTGTTGGGTACAAGCTGCTGTATATCAGTCTTCTGCTCAGCATTTTCCTGATGGCACAGAAATGGACTCATACCCACCATTGTCAATTAATTCATTCAATAGACCAACACTGATGTGATCCAAGCCCAAGGACTTAAGCATTTCTTTTTACCCAGGATTGGGCACATGGATCCGTCACAAGCCTTTTCCTAGAAGTATCTTCATGCATTTCTACTTAAAACTGCAGCTGGTGAAGATGTATTTGTGGATCAGTACAATATAGAAGCTCTCTTCTTCAAATATTTGATAAAATATTGAAAGATCTAAATTAATGTATGATGACAAATCAACGTTTATTCTCTGATCTTGCAGTTTCAAAAAGATGTCAAAATAGTAGGCTGGAGAGAGGAATGCTACAACCTTTTGGGCATATCCATGCGCTTTCTGTAGTAGGACAGGACTATTTATTAGAGTGTGGGGCAGTCATGTCTGACTCCTTAAATTGAAAAGTACTGACCTGGGATGTTTAACTACAAAGTACAAAGAGTACAAAGTAAATGGCAGGATACTTGGTAGTGTGGAGGAGCAGAGGGATCTGGGGGTACATGTCCACAGATCCCTGAAAGTTGCCTCACAGGTAGATAGGGTAGTTAAGAAAGTTTATGGGGTGTTAGCTTTCATAAGTCGAGGGATAGAGTTTAAGAGACATGATGTAATGATGCAGGTCTATAAAACTCTGGTTAGGCCACACTTGGAGTACTGTGTCCAGTTCTGGTCGCCTCACTATAGGAAGGATGTGGAAGCATTGGAAAGGGTACAGAGGAGATTTACCAGGATGCTGCCTGGTTTAGAGAGTATGGATTATGATCAGAGATTAAGGGAGCTAGGGCTTTACTCTTTGGAGAGAAGGAGGATGAGACGAGACATGATAGAAGTGTACAAGATATTAAGAGGAATAGATAGAGTGGACAGCCAGCGCCTCTTTCCCAGGGCACCACTGCTTAGTACAAGAGGACATGGCTTTAAGGTAAGGGAGGGAAGTTCAAGGGGGATATTAGAGGAAGGTTTTTTACTCAGAGTGGTTGGTGCATGGAATGCACTGCCTGAGTCATTGGTGGAGGCAGATACGCTACTGAAGTTTAAGAGACTACTAGATAGGTATATGGAGGAATTTAAGGTGAGGGGTTATATGTGAGGCAAGGTTTGAGGGTTGTCACAAAATTGTGGGCCGAAGGGCCTGTAATGTGCTGTTCTATTCTATGTTCTATGTTCTACTGAAATACTGCCTGGAAATCCTTGCCTAACAATTTATTTAATTTTTTAATGCTCGATTAATGTAAAATTGATTGAAATGCTTACTTCATAGGGCCTTTAATTTCTCTACATCGGGCATTGATCATATTTTTGACAATGCAAGCTAGGAACAGTTCAATGCGCAGTAATGGTGATCTTCTGGCAGTATTTTTTTCAAACGTGGGTAAATACAATGGTCACATGCTACCCACCAGCCAGTCACATTTCTTAAACATGACATGAGTGGTATGAAAATGCAACTGACATTGTCCAATAGATTGTCGAGAAGTAACAGCCCACTTCACCAGTTATGAATTATTAATAGGTGGTGTCTGTGCTAATTAATCTGTTTTTATATCTTGTCTAGTACTATTTTCATATCTTTACCCTTAAAGTATTGGCCCTTTTATTTATGTTATTTAGTATTAGCATCTCATGATCCAGCATTTGCTTCTGGGCCTCTAAAAATCAACGACCTGTCCCTGTCATTCCTTCTGCTTCCAGGTCATTCACATACTAGGACCTTTCCATTTTGCATCTATCCCCACGTGATTTCCCATTGACTCTTCAACCTCGCTAACTAGAATAAGTAAGCAAGGGTGAAATCTGCCTGGGAGAAAGAGACTTGAGATCAACCAGTATCTAACAAATAAATGAAATATTTCATGAAAACAAAAACAGAGTTAAAGGCCTCTATTGTAATATATTGATGATTGTGCTAGATAATAATTTCAACGTTCATGCATCATCCAGGTACGGTACCAGTAATTGTAATATCTGCATGCCTGACAAATAATTAACCGATGTTTGTCAGCAATCCACTGTTGGTTTAGGTACAGAAAGACAACAGTTTGGAGATGTATAATTGGTGGCGAACATGGTATTATGGACAATTAATTCATTAATTATTGCAATTAACTTCTGATTGTTTTTTAATAGTAATCTTCCCATTTTAATTTGCATTCTCAGCTTGCCTCTTGTAAATCAGTCCTAGGATTTGAATACAATTAACTCTTTAATGATAAGCTTGTGAAATTTACTCGGAAGACATCATTACAAGTATAACATGGACCATTAGTAAAGACTCTGCTTTTTTTTTGATAATCAACTAGAATGTTGTCCTTCCAACAAAAAAAGTGGCTTAAGAATGCTGGCTATTCTGAATCGATATGTTGGTTTGGAACTCGGCAAGCACAGGCTAGGAAATAATGAGATCTGAAATCTGCGGCTATGTGCTTATAACAATTCCCACTAGTGTTATATGATGCCATGCAGGATAGTTAAAATTCTCATTAAAGATTGAAAGTCTGTGCCAATGAGGAAACTATGATGCAGTTCAGTTCACTGATGTTTTCTGCTCTGTTACTGCTTGGGATTAAGTTAACGGTCATTCATAGTGTCACCTGCTGGTGTAGGATCTAATAAGACAAGACTGGTTTCCATGAGGCTTCCCTCCTGAACTGATCCTTGGGATCATTTTCCAGACCTGTTACGTTTGATTTCATAAGTTCAGAAATAAGAACAATGAAAGAATGTTAGATCACATCTACATCCATCCTAACAGATGTTTGAAATCATCTGAGTAAAGTATTTTCACAGAGATGAGTTTTGCTGGAAAGGATTTACAGAACTCTGGCAACTGCTGCAGGGATGTGTGTAATTAACCTACAAGGCAGAGGCAATTAATTAGTCAAAACTACCCTCAGTTTCTATGTTTCTGCCCCTTTTTTTCAGGCCCTGTGATCTGCAATAAAAATAATTTGCAATGTACAGGTATATTAGGCAGGCAGAGGATGAATGCTTGAATGTGGCCAACACTGAAAACAGCAGGAGAGTCAGAGTCACAGACAAGCTAGAATGAGACTCGATGGGCCAAATAGCCTGATTTCTGCACCTATGCCTTATGGTCTTATAGAGCCATACAGCATAGAAACAAGTCCTTTGGCCAACCATGTCCACACTGACTCTACATCCTTCTATACTAATCCCACTTGCCCATTCTAGCCTTCTATGCCTTGATGATTCAAATGTTTGTCTGGATGCTGCTTAATTACTAAGAGGGCATCTGCTTCCACTACCTCTTCAGGCAGTGCATTCCAGATTCGATCTGTGCGGGGTGAAAGAAATTCCCCCTCAGATCCCCAAAGATTCCCCCTAAACCTTGTATCTCTCACCTTAAACCTGTGCCCTAAAACCTATGCCCCACACAAGAAAAAATATTCTTGTCACCCCCAGGATTTAACGTATCTCCGTCAGAGCACTTCTCAGTATTATTTGTTCCAAAGAAAACAAGTCTAATCTGTCCAAGCTGTCCTTGTAATTTAAATGAACGGACCCAGCACTGAATTGACCCCACATCCGTGGACTCACTTTGGGGGACTCTGTAGCTTGTGCACATTGTGTTATTACCTTACATTATTTTTACTATTTGCCCAATTTGTCCTCATCTGCTCGTCTTTGTTGTGTGCCGTTTTTCATTGATTCGATTATGTTTGTTTTGTGGCTGCCTGCAAGAAGAGGAATCTTACGGTTGTATATGGCAGTGGTCCCCAACCTCCAGGCCGCGGAGTGGTACTGGGCCGCAAAGCATGTGCTACCGGGCCGCGAGGAAACGATATGATTCGGTGGTATGATGCACTGCAGCTGACTCATATTGCTTTATACTGTCAAATCATATTGTTTCCTCGTGGCCTGGTAGTACATGCTTTGCGGCCCGGTGGTTGGGGACCACTGGTATATTGTGTACATACTTTGATAACAAATTTACACTTTGGAATGCTCCCTAGTGAAGATGGGAGGCTGGAATCTGGAGCAAGAACATCAGTTGCAGGAGAAACTTGGCAGGTTATGCAGGATTTGTACAAAGAAATGGACAGCTGAAGTTTTGGGCTAAGACCCTTCACCTGGTGAATCTCCTCTACACTCTCTCCAGCACAATCTCAGCATTTCTGTAGCATGGCAACCAGACAATATTGCAAGTGTGGCCTGACTAAAGGTTTACTAAGCTGCAATATGATGCCGCACCTCAGTATTTTATGCCATAGCCAACATAGAAAAGAATCCCGCTTGCTGTCTTCACCACGTTCTTCAGCTATATTTCTATTTCAGAGGTTTATGGATTTGTAACATGACAATGTTGCCCGGTTTCTATGTGAAGCCAAGTTATCCAAAGTAAAGTAATTGATTGATGGCAGCACAAGCAATGTTCATGAACAGAACAGGATCTATTTCATATGGGTTACGGTCTTTTTCTGCACAATTAGGAAGAGAGGGTTATATTTCAGTGGGTATAAGGGGAGCAGCATCAAAACATTATAAATGTACTGTGTTCAGAAGTTGAATTAAGAGCTTCACTATAACATATTAGCTCGGGAATCCTTGGGTTTCTTGAGCTTTGTGAAAACTCTCTTGATAACAGTCCAGTAAAGGCTGATGCAGCATCTGGAAATAAGGCCAATGTACTCATTACTCACAACTGCTGCCGTACTTGCTTGTGAGCAAGTATCTCTGAGGTGCCTGGACAGTTTACATGGCCGCTAGTGCTAATTGAATGGGAAACATGAAAATAATAAGTTAATGAAGTGGCTGCATTTAAAAAGTCAAACAGATGTTGTGTCATGTATTTTTGCAGATTTCCTGGTTTCTTGTTTCGTTCACTGCTAGTCCACTTAAGATCATAAGACATTGGAGCAGAATTAGGCCATCCACCACATCGAATCTGCTCTAAAAATTGAATTACGACTGAATTATTTATCCAGTTAGTTAATGATACAGCGTGGAGTTGGCTTTCCAGCCCTTTGAGCCAAACTGCCCCTGCACCCCCCCAAACAAACCTGATTAACCGTAACCTAATCATGAGGCAATTTACAATGACCTATTAACTTACTCTGTATGTCTTTGGACAGTGGGAGGAAACCAGAACAGACGGGGAAAACACATGCATAAATGGAAAGGATGTATAGGCTCCTTACAGAACAGCACCAGAACTGAACTCTGAACTCTGGAGCACTCTGCTATTTGATAGCGTCACACTAATACCTATGCTACGATAGCACCCTACTATCCCTATTCTCTTACCTTCTCTCTGTAAGCCTTCACTCTCTTTCTAAAAGCTTTTGGTATGTTGGCCTTCATAAATCAGAGCATTGAGTAAAGGAGTTGGGATGTAATGTTAAAATTGTACAAGGCATTGGTGAGGCCAAATTTGGAGTATTGTGTACAGTTCTGGTCACTGAATTATAGAAAAGATGTCAACAAAATAGAGAGAGTACAGAGAAGATTTACTAGAATGTTAACTGGCTTTCAGCACCTAAGTTACAGGGAAAGGCTGAACAAGTTAGGTATTTATTCTTTGGAGCGTAGAAGGTTGCGGGAGGACTTGATAGAGGTATTTAAAATTATGAGGGCGATAGATAGAGTTGACCTGGATAGGCTTTTTCCATTGAGAATAGGGGAGGTTCAAACAAGAGGACATGAGTTGAGAGTTAGGGGGCAAAAGTTTAAGGGGGGGAATTTCTTTACTCAGAGAGTGGTAGCTGTGTGGAATGAGCTTCCAGTAGAAGTGATAGAGGCAGGTTCGGTATTGTCATTTAAAGTAAAATTGGATAGGTATATGGACAGGAAAGGAATGGAGGGTTATGGGCTGAGTGCGGGTCAGTGGGGCTAGGTGAGAGTAAGCGTTCGGCACGGACTAGAAGGGCCGAGATGGTCTGTTTCCATGCTGTAATTGTTATATGGTTATATGGTTTATATGGTTATAATCAAGAACTTATCATCCTCTGCTTTAAATATATCCAATGACTTTGCCTCCACAGACATCTGTGATAATGAATTCCACAATTTTAGCTCCCTCTGGCTAAAGAAATTCCTCCTCATCCCCATCCTGAATGGAATTCCTTGTATCATGAGGCTGGGCCTCTGGTCTTAGACACCCCCGTTATCAGAAACATCTTCCCCACTTCACCCCATTATACTGTTCTTAGTACTTCTGCCTCAATCTAGCAGAAATCTGCAATTCCAATGTTCCCTTTTCCAAGAGCAAATTATTCGGGGAGCAACCTAAAACTCGAGAGAGGATTTTTATAAACAATTGTTCCTCACCAGTCTGTGATCATATGGCCAAGCAGACACACTGAAAGAGATCCTACATGATAAACTCAAGTAAACAGATACATTGCTTGAATTTGAAGTGTTATGCCCCCTCCAGCTATCAGCGAGAGAAGGATTTCAATTGTAAGATTAGTTTAAAAGTATGTCATGTTGTAGAGTAACCATATTGGGTGCTTTCATATAGTGCCTGGGGCAATGATGTATGCATCTGGAACAGACTGAAATGAAAGAGTTTGTGTCATCTGTATGATTTCATATTGCTATTAATTGGTTTTCCCTCTTCATTCACATTTTTCCTCAAGTTTTATCAAAGTTATGATTAACTTATGTTTGTCACCACTGACTTCTCCCGTGCATTTTGGCCCGTTCTCTTTAATGAATGATCCGTTGCTGTGTCAGAGCAGGGTTGCCTTCATCTTACTTACTGCACGCGGCAACGATTGCATTGTTGCAACAGTGAACTTGATAGTACATTTTGCTTGAGAATAATTTAATTTTACCTCGGGCAATACGTAGTCCTTAAGTAGCTGCAATAGTACTAGGCTGGGTGGATGGATGAGGGTTCAGTCTGCATAATTAAAACAGCTTTAAATGAGAAATTTGAGTGAAAGTGACCATGCCCAACAAATTAGGCAAGTTTCTCATGAGTGCTGTGTTCATTATAAGGTGCATATATCATATTTTATGATATCATTCCTTGAAATTGGGAAAATGTACACCCATATCACCAATTAAAATCATGGCATGTAACATCATAAATACTGTGTCCTAAATTGTTGACCTTTGCCTGTTGGGACTCCAGGGCTCTGAAATTATTTAAGATCTAGGAATCCTTGCTCAAGGTCTTTGAGGCTAGGTATAAACAGCAGCTTTTGTGCATTGTTCAGCTGGATTAATAAATTGTTAGCCAGTTTTACCCTTCCAGTGTCAATTAAACAGCTTGAAAAATAGGATTGTGGATTTTTATTTCTTTGCAGCTCAGTTCTGCTTTCTCTGATTGCTTTAACAGGCTTGTGGTAGAGTCTTGGAACGCAACTGCTCCTTCCTTTTTTTTATTTGGATCTGGTCAAACTAATAAAGAGCTTATTGTTGTGCAGGCAATCTGCAGGCCAAGTATGGGTTAAGTAAGATTTCAAGAGTGATTATTTGGCCACAGCTGAATTTAGATCCAAATCATAAAACCTAAAGAATCTTCCATCAAAACAGTTTTGGCTGTGCGATTTCCCTTTTCAATTGTCTCACTGAGAGTCACTGAAAAATGTAGATCAATACGTGCAATTCCTGTAATAAACATCTTGAATGCCTTCAATTAACTGATTCTGTTTTAGCTTTGCCCAGAGATTTTCTATAACAAATTGATGGAAGATTTTGTTGCACTTTGGTGCAACAAGAGGTCTTAAAATATTACTGGCAAAGTCTTTGAACAATTACCATACTCACTGCTTCTACTTGTGTTTCAGTTTTTTCTTAAAAAAAACAGCTTAATGGCTCCCATCAAGTCACATATCAGCTCATGCACTGTTGGATAAATGAAATCAATAACTCTGATAGAACTTTAAAAAGTTTCTTCTGGTTTAACATGGCACTGGTGATGCCCAGTAACTACTTATCGGAGGCAAATGAAACAAAGAAAAATACTAAATACCTTATTTATAACACTTTATTACTAACAATCACTGATAACAATAGAGGGGTGAGGTGAGTGGAGGCGGAAGCGAGGCATGGTTGAGGCAGCTGGAGGTGGAGGTGAGGCATTGTCAAGGCAAGTGGAGGCAAGGCACGATCGAGGCAAATGGAAGTGAGGCATTGTTGAGGCAAGCGGAGGCATCCCTGAGAGTGAGGAAAGACCCGATATTTGATGGATCAGAAAGGTCAGGTATGGGCTGAATCACGGTAGCGGGTTTCAGACCCCAGAGCGGTTTGAGTGCAAGGAATGACTCGATGATTTAAGTGTCTGGCCAGATTGAAAAGGTCAGGGTATCGGGACCAGAGGTGAGAGCCCGGCCAGTTCTGTTTGATTCTGCTCAGCTCTGCTCTGAACTAAGGCTGTGCTCTGCTTCAGCTGCAGTGATGCCTGGCTTTGCGTCTTTTGTATAGCTTCAGTTCTGAATACGGTTTGTATTGTTTGCTTCTCTCTGTGTGTGTTTGACGGTCTTCTTTTAATAAACAGGTTCTTTTGTGGTTTCTTCGTTTTGTGGCTGCCTGTAAGGAGATGAATGTCAAGGTTGTAAAACGTATACATACTTTGACAATAAATCTACTTTGAACATTGCTATAAATGAGTAACAATCCTGGCTATAAATTTATGGAAAATTAAATTATTTTCAAAGATTCAAGATTATTCATCACCTGTACATGAAAACATACAGTGAAATGCGTCGTTTGTGCCAACAATTGACAACGTGGGGGGCAGCCCACAAATGTCACCACATTCCAGCAGCAACAGGCCTGCCTGCAATGCCCAGCAGAACAAAACAGAGTGAAGCAAGCAACAAAGCTAGGAGAGCAGAGCAAGTGCACCATTCCTCTCTCCCGCCCACGTGCACACATAGTCCTCTAACCACAAGACAGTTTGTCTTTTTAGGCCTCCAGCGAACTGAGATTCCGACGCAGGCACTAAAAGGTATGTTCTTTCGCTATAAATTGAATAGATTAATAAATATTCATCATGGAAATAACTGAGAGATTTTAGTGACTATTGAATTCAGTGTTCACTGATAATTTTTTTTGCTAAAATTCCAGAATCCATTCTCTCTACCTGAAGAGAGCAGTGATGAGTGTATCTGCTCCAACAGTGTATTGAAATTAATTTAACTTTTTTGTAACACAGAGGATGTGTAATATAATAAAAATATATAATAAGACCATAAGACATCGGAGTAGTATTAGGCCATTTGGCCCATCCAGTCTTCCACACCATTTCATCAATTTTACTCTCAGCCCCAATCTCCTGCATTCTCCCTGCATCCCTTCATGCCCTGAACAATCAAGAATCTATCAAACTCTGACTTAAATATGCATAAATACTTGGCCTCCACAGCTATCTGTGGCAACAAATTCCACAGATTCACCGCTCTCTGGCTAA
The DNA here is from genome assembly GCF_048418815.1 of Hemitrygon akajei. Taxonomy (NCBI): domain Eukaryota; kingdom Metazoa; phylum Chordata; class Chondrichthyes; order Myliobatiformes; family Dasyatidae; genus Hemitrygon; species Hemitrygon akajei. Next base: position 19,969,610 of record NC_133125.1, on the reverse strand, counting down.
AGATGAGGAGACTCACCACTCTCCTCATCTCAGTCTAAAAGGACACCCCGCTATTTTGAGGCTGTGTACTCTGGTCTTAGACTCTCCCACCATTGGAAGCATCCTCCCCACATCCTCTCTAACAAGGCTTTTCACCATTCAGTAGGCTTCAATGACGTCACCCCCTTATTCTGCTGAATTCCAGCGAATACAGGCCCAGAGCCATCAAACGCTCTTCGTATGACAAGCCATTCTATCTTGGAATCATTTTGCTGAGCCTCCTTTGAGCCCTCTCTAATTTCAGCACATTCCTTCTAAAACAAGGGGCCTAAAACTGCTCAGATACTCCAAGAGAGGCCTCACCAATGCTCTATAGAGTCTCAACATTACATCCTAGCTTTTATATTCTAGTCCTCTTGAAATGATTGCTTACATTACACTTGCCTTCCTCACCACAGACTCAACCTGCAATTAACCTTTAGGGAATCTTATGCAAGGACTCCCAAATCCCTTTGCAGCTCAGTTTTTTAAAATGTATTTCCATTTAGAAAATAGTCAACCCTTTTATTTCTTCTACCAAACTGCATGACCATACACTTACCTACTTTGTATTCCATCTGCAATTTCTTTGCCCATTCTCCTAATCTAAGTCCTTCTGTAGCCTCTCTACTTCCTCACAACTATCTGCCTCTCCATATAACTTCATATTGCCTGAAAACATTGTAACAAAGCCAACAATACCATCATCCAAATCAGTGACATATAACGTAAAAAAAATTGGTCTCAACACAGACCCTTGTGGAACACTACTAGTCACTGGCAGCCAACCAGAAAAGGCTCCCTCTGTTCCCACTCTTTGTCTCCTGCCAATCAGCCACTGCTTTGTCCATGCTAGAATCTTTCCTGTAATACCATGGGCTCATAGCTTGCTAAGCAGCCTCATGTGTGACACCTTGTTAAAGGCCTTCTGAAAACCCAAGTGCACAACATCAACCCGTTCTCCTTTGTCTATCCTGCTTGTTATTTCTTCAAAGAATTTCAACAGATTTGTCAGGCAAGATTTTCCCTTGAGGGAACCATGCTGACTATGGCCTATTTTATCGTGTGCCTCCAAGTACCGTGAGACCTTATTCTAACTAATTGACTCCAACATCTTCCCAACCATTGAGGTCAGACTAACTGGCCTATAGTCTCTTTTCTTCTTCCTCTCTTCATTCTTGAAGAGTGGACTGGCATTTGCCATCTTCCAGTCTTCTGGAACCATTCCAGAATCTAGTGATTCATGAAAGATCATTACTCATGCCTCCACAATCTCTTCAGCCACCACTTACAGAACTCTCGGGTGCACACCATCTGGTTCAGGTGATTTATCTAACTTCAGACCTTTCTGTTTCCCAAGAACCTTCTCTCTAGTTATGGTAACTTTACAAACTTCATGTGCCCTGACAACTGGAACTTCAACCATACTTCTAGTGTCTTCCACAGTGAAGATATACAAAATACATAATCAGTTCATCTGCCATTTCCTTATCTCCCATCACTACCTCCCCAGCATTGTCTCCCAGTGGTCCAATATCCACTCTCATCTCTCTTTTACACTTTACGTATCTGAAGAAACTTTTGGCATCTTCTTTAATATTATTGGCTGGCTTACATTCATATTCCATCTTTACCTTCTTAATGACTTTTTTAGTTGCCTTCTGTTGGTTTTTAAAAGCGTAACAATCCTCTAAATTCCCACTAAATTTTGCTCTATTATATGCCCTCTCTTTGGCTTTTATGTTGGCATTGACTTCTCTTGTTAGCCACAGATGTGTCATCTTTCCCTTAGAACACTTCTCCCTCTTTGGGATATATGTACTTGAGCCTTCCAAATTGCTTCCAGAAATTCCAGCCATTGCTGCTCTGCTGTCATCCCTTCCAGTGTTCTTTTCCAATCAATTCTGGTCAATTTCTCTCTCATGCTCTGGAATTCCCTTTATTCCACTGTAATATTGATACGTCTGACTTTAGCTTCTAATAGAGTTACTCTCTGCAGTTTGGAGCTATAGTTCTTCGGAGTATTAGAGGAAATCCCCTTTGGAATCAAAATTTATGATTTTCACGTTGAACTTGAATGCAGAGAGAGTTTCAGTGGAATTTTAAATTTAAATTTTCTTTTAATTGAACTCAAAATAACTGACCAGAGCTTTAATAGAATGGACTGGTTTATCACAGTTCTCCTTATGTTGGGATCACTAATGTCAACAATTCTGTGACATGAGCGATCTCATGAGAAGCCAGTTAAAATGTTTGGATGCAGGTCTTTAATTCAGAGATGCCCTCTGATAGAGCATTGCGAACTGGAAAGAAAAATTGTTGCCAGAGAGTATTGTGTTGGTATTGTGTTAAAAGACTGTTCAGTTCCTATATTTATCTTTTAAGGACGTTAAAGGCATTCTCTCTATAAGATGTCAAAATAACATTAGTTGATAAAGAAAATTGATTTCTTTTGTTGAAGAAAACATTTAATGCATGATAGCTGAATGAATATCCATTTTGATGAAAAATCTCAATGCAGGAGAATATAGAAAAATGAGTTTTCTTAGTGAGAAGGAAAAAAAGGTTGTTGGCCATGATCTTAGTATTATACAGGGTTCAAAATAAATAAAGGCGATCTTTTAAAGAAATTAGTTGCTTGGATTATAGTAGGTTTAGGGTATTTATCTGCTCCATTTTATCTGCAGTGGCAAGTTTGAATTCTGTTGAAACCCAGAGATATGTGGCATCTGTCTAAGGTTGATAATGTTGATTCAAGCATTGTGTACCATTAAATAAAATTGTACATAGCTATAATCTTTCTTTAGCTTTTCAGTTTAATGATACCATAAGGTCTGTCCATGTTTTAGGGGCAAATCACTAGTGTTTATATGGCATATATTTGCTATGTATTCAGGTATCTTTATTAAAGATGGAGGTATGCTATTATTAAAATGATTGGGTTGACAGTTGCAGAATCTGTCTCATACTGAAATCTCCCATAGGGTAATATCATATTGTACATGTAGATATATTTTAGTATGTGTGGTAACTTTCATCCTCTAGACAGTCACACAGTAAGGAGTCAACATTTTGTAGAAGTTTGAATGGAAAAGAAACATCAGTTCTCATGAATGTATTTCATGAAATGTATGGACTTTCTTTATATGAACAGTGACATGCATTATAAGAGGTGGTTTGGTTATTCATTGCAACAGAAAAAGATGTTGTTTGGCCCATCAAGTTTATATTAATTTGTCCCATAATCCTCTGCAGCCCTGAAATTTAACATTTACATGGCCATCAATTCCCCTTTTAATCTATTGCCACTTTTCAAAGACAACGAGTAATTAGTGGTTGGGAACAATATGGGGAAGACAACATTCTATGGAAGATGATAGTGTCATAATGAAATACATTTTAAAAATTAAAACTGCCCAGCACCATTATGATTGCACAAACTAAAGGCAATTGATAAACATTTACATTCTGTGCCTGAGGTATGGTATAGCAATAAAAACATAATACTTCACAAACTCTGTTGCAGCTTGAATTTTTGAATGCAATTCAATAATACTAAATCAGTTTAATGACAATTAGAATACTTGTAAAATCTTAGATTTCTTCTACTGTTAATCAGTAAACTGCATGAATAAACATCATGACGCAGAAATATATTAATATTGATTATTTTATATAATGGTGACTGCCAGAAATGCTAGTGTGGCAGCCTCACAACTCACCTTCCTAAGAACTGTGATCATAAACCTGCTCTCTGGAAAGAGTCTGTACCCGTGGCCGTGTGGATTTCCTCTGGGTGTTCCGGTTTCCTGCCACATTCCAAAGACATACAGATTCAGGTCAGTAAGTTATTGGCATGTAGTATTGGCACTGGAAGCATAATGACACTTGCGGGCTGCCCCAGTATGTCCTTATACTGTGTTGGTTATTAATGCAAGTGACATATTTCACTGTATTTTTTAATGTACTCCAAAAAAAGGAAACTTTCTCTCTTTAAGTTCAGGATAAATGCACCACCTGGACTCTGGTAGGAATTAATAATGCATGTTACCTCATCTACTACGTAATCAACTTGCAATTTTTGTATAACTTCTATCTTATATTGAGAATATTTTATTCAAGTATTTTGTGAGTTTTCATTAAACAAAACAATTTGTTGTGATTTGTGATTTTTCATCTATATGACAGATCTGGACAAAAATATTACCCACAGCCAAAACCCAGTCAAAGGCTGGTCACAAAGTGAGTACCATACACCCACACTCTGTTCCTGAGAGAGCCAATCTTTCCATCAAAAACTCCTACTGATCCTCTGGTACTGCAGGTACACAGTTGGCTGCTGATAGGTAGGATGCAATCACAGTGAGATTCTTCCTCAAAAAGGTTAGTAGTGTAGAAATATTTTCTTATGAAGAATGATTGAAACTGGGATCCCTGATGAAAGCCTATTGTCCAAACAAAGGATTGCATAAGCTTTTTCAGAACAACGGATGAATGAAGCAGAAAGTGGAAGATTTTAACCAAGGAATATTGATTATTTCGGTCATATTTTCCAATGACAGTTCCTGTGGGTTTCTTCAAACGTGCTGAGACAATAACTTGTGGATAGCTAGTATGAGATGAGACTTCAGTAAGCTGAAGAAAATGGGAACACACGAGATTCTGCAGACACTAGAAATCTAGAATAATATACTCAAATGCCGAAGGAACTCATTAAATCAGGCAGCACCTCTGGAAGGGAATAAATGGTCAACGTTTCAGACAGAGACCCTATGTCCGAACCTCAGTGAGTAGAGTTCCTGCAATAGTGCCGAGCTCTTCTTCCATCACCTCCATCTCCAAGCCCACTTCTTTGTCAAGGATTCTTCACTGCCCACTGATGGCCCCTTCTCCCATTGTCAACCCTCCTTCTCTTCTTGGACACACCACTCTGGATCTTTTCATTTCCAAATGCTGACAAGACATCAAAGATCTTGACTTCGCCACTCCTCTCTCCTATTCAAACTCACCCCCACCGAACATACTACCTCCACACTTTCTGCACCAATTCCAACCAATTTTAAAGAAGAAAATGAGAAGATCATTTTCCTCCCTTTCATCATCATCATCATCATCATGTGCCATACTCTGCCAGAGCCTCGGCGCCACTTTCTTCCACTACGATCTGTCTGCAGTCAAACCTCTTGCACCTCTGGCGGTGAGGCAGGTCCACTTCTTGATGTTGTTGATCCAGGTTGTCCTCTGTCTGCCTCGGGAGCGGCTTCCTTCTACTCTGCCTTCAAGCACAGTGCGTTCCAATGTGTCATCAGTTCTTGAGATGTGTCCAAAATAACGAAGTTCCCTTTGTCTAATGGTTTCCAGAAGTATTGGTTTCGTGCCAATCTTTTCTAGGATGAAGTTGTTGGATCTCCTTTCAATGTATGATATCCTGAGGATCCGTCTGTATGTCCACATCTCAAATACTGACAACTTCTTTTCATCAGCTACTTTTAGGGTCCACATTTCACAACCATATAGGGCTACTGGCCAGACGAGACTCTTGAGGAGGCGTATCTTGGTGTCAGTGCTCACAGATCTATCTTTCCAGATGTTCCAGAGTTTCTTCCCTTTAGAAGAAACATTTTAATATCATGCCACATAGTACGTCATTAAAGCAGCAACTTGATTAACTGATGTGATTGAGTGCCAACCATTTCTCCACCCGAAAAACTGAAACAGCCTTAGAGAATAGAGTTTTATTAAGCAGTTAAGTAGTAAATAAATACCTGCATAGTAAATAACAAGTTACTGCAGCAATCTGAAAGGTACGTCAACCAGAAATATTGCAACGTCAATCTTAAATCTTTTCATAGAGCTTCATATCTGACTGCACTATTGTTTGGACTTCTGAAGCAGATTTAATCTCTAGTTCCAGAACTAAGCTTGTTGAGGCATCACTCAGCCAACTGGACACTTCTGACTTGTCTGTTGTTCACCCGGAGATGGGCATTTGAAATTAATTTGCACTTGCAACATTCAGCTTTGAAAATCTTTTTGTTCATCGTACCATTGACTGTCAGTTATCTTCTGATTACTTGATTATTATCATGGAAAAATGTTAAGGTAACTGGAAAAATAGAGTGCATGCACACAGAGGTACATAGCTGTTCTATTAACATCACCAGCCCAAATTTTCATTTTCTTCAACACAATGAACAGGAGTTGCAGTTTGCTATAAAATGCAATGCAGTTGCTTACCCAGGCTATGCTGACAGCAACTTCCAGGGAAGATGGGAGCTGTACAGAACAGCCTATTTGCACCTGAACTGGAGTGAGACCATTATCCTAGGGGAAGGTTTGCTAGTGCTGCTTGGGGTGGGGGAAGGTTTAAACTAGAGTTGCAGTGGGATGGAACCAGAGTACCGGAAAAGATAGTGGAGAGGTTATGGAGATAGAAGTTGCTAAGACCACAGACAAAGTCAGGAATCAAAAGGTTGAGCCTGGAGTAACTAGTGTCCTGAGCTGTGTGTATTTCAATGCACGAAGTATCGTAGGAAAGGCTGATGAGCACAGGACATGGATCAACATGTGGGATTTTGATATTGTGGCCATTACTGAGACTTGGTTGCAGGAGGGGCAGGACTGGCAACTCAATATTTTGGATTTCTATTGTTTTAGATGTGAAATAACAGGGAGGATTAAAAATGGAGGGGTGGTGTTACTAGTCAGGGAAATGAGACAGCAGTGCTCAGTCAGAACAGACTAGAGAACTTGTCTAGTGAGGCTTTACGGGTGGAACTGAGAAATAAGGAAGGCATGACCATGTTAATGGGCTACATTATAGACCACACAATGGTCCATGTGATTTAGGGGAACAAATTTGTAGAGAGATCGCAGACTGTTGCAAGAAACATAATGTTGTTCTAGTGGATGATTTTAACTTTCCAGATACTGACTGGGACTACCATATTGTAAAAAATGTAGATGGGATACAGTTTATCAAATGTGTCAGTAAAATAACTTCAAATATTAAAGAGGGGATTTTCCATTAATGATCCATCTCTATAGACCAAGGGGAACCCAAATGTTCACCTTCAGCTCCACAGACACGGAGGCGTCATTAATTTCTCATTGTTAATTGGGGTTTCTGTGGTTTGATGTTTTACGTTGTGTGTGGTATTTGTCCCCTTTTAGTTGTTTGCGTGATTTGCCCTTTTTCTGCATGTTTGATGGTCTTGTTGTGTGGGTTTTTTCTTTTCAAAGGTTCTCTGGTGTTTGTTTTGTGGCTGCCTGGAAGAAGACAAATCTCAGGGTTGTATACTGTATACACGCTTTCATAATTAATGTATTTTGAACTTAGAACTTTATAAACAGAGCCACATAAACTGACCACCTCAAGTAAACCCTTTAATTGTCCATTATGTGTACTCTCTAATGCTTGTGCTCCTGTCTCCCATTGCCAGATGTAAACACTAAATTTGTGTTTTAAGGTCACCATGTATAATGGTAAATATTCTATTGTATGATGTTTTAGATATTAATACAGCTTACATAATTTTGCCTAATGACATAATCAATCAGAATCTGTGATGGGATAATTGATTATCTGAGAAAGCAGTTCTCAGCAGTAGTACGTAATGACTTGAAGGCAAACTCTAAAAGTTCATTAATATTTTTTCCTGTGATCTTCATGAAGATGAGATACTGTTGCTCTGAGTCTGACTGCTGCTGTTTGAGGCACTAATCTTCAAGATGGTCTGCAGGACAGGGCTAACAATGCACGTGACTGCTGTGCCAGAGACCATCTGCCAAATGGGCCTGCCGTTGCATGAGGAACTGCTGTCAAAAGGCCCCAACATTGTAAAGGGACCTATTGGACTAGGGATTGACAATTCATGGGCCTGGCATTGCACAGTGCCCCACAACCCTGGACATAACCTATCAAATTAACCAAACCTTATGTGAGGTCCTGGTATCTTAGGTCAATATGGCTCCCACACAGCAGGGCAATGGGAATAACACGAATCAACTCAGGAGTACAAACATGAGAATTGGAGCACGTCTGATAAGAATCATGATTCAGGGAAGCACCCCTGTTCATTCAGATTAATAATTCAGATAGTCAAATTCTTCCTCTGGTCTGCAGCCACAGTTTCACTCCAGAGAGTTGATCCTCTGTGTTTACTGTGGACTGTATGGTGATTCAATTGAAAATTATTTCATATGGTTTGGGCTGGCATTGGGATTCCCGGCTCCACCCTAGCCTCTTTGTTGGCTGATTAGGAAATGCGATATCCATAAAAAAAAAGCATTTTGGACAGCCAAGTCTGTTTTTAAATTCAGAGAATTCTGTATACTATAGGATGGTTGCAATATTAGAGCCCGATAAGACTACAGCTGGAACACTATGGGCAATTCTGGGCAACAAATTTATTAATAGCTTGCTTGATCGAGTGCAGAATTCTACCAGAGCTCTCGGATTTAGCTTACATGGAAAGATTACATGTGTTACAGTAGTATTCCCCAGGAAGATGAATGGCGAGGGGTGACTTCATCGAAATAATTGTCTGAATCGGTATCAGATTGCTCAACACGGTGAACCTGGAATCTAGCTATTAGATCTGTGGAACTTGAAGTATTCATGAGGAAACCTGTACCTTAAATGATGAGTCTTGCCAAAGGCAATATTGCTGCTCCATACTTCATAACAGTCTGCATTTTGTTTAAAAATTATTACTTTTTAAAATAATGTTTTCTTGGGACACTGGAAGGGCACTGCTCTTCCCTTGTGCTCTGATATTGTTAAAGAGTATGGCACTCAAAATTCAATCATAGATTGTGTAGGACATACCAAAAAGTTCTGTCATCTTTACTGTTCTGAAGGATATTGTGAAGCAGCTATGACTCTCTTCTAGTTTTTGATGCTTAATTTTTCAATGCCTACACAAACAATTCAATATTTATTGAAATAGTTTTTATAATTTGTGATCTGGAATTGGAATTTTCTGTTTGTGTTGCTGTCATTGGTGGTCTGCATTGCGGGCACACTCTGTTAGTGTCAGGATGTGTGGTGACGTGGGCTACCCCCAGCGCGTCGTGAGAAAGATGCTTTGCACTGGATCTTTCAATGTACTTGTAATAAATCAATCTGAATCTGAATCTGAATCCTGGCCTCTGCACTACCAATCCTTGGATACTACCTCACTTTTTAAAAATATACGGTATTTCTGTTTTTTGCATTTTTTAAAAAATCTATCCAATAAACGTATACTGTAATTGATTTCCTTGTTTATTTACTACTATTATTTTTTATTTTATTTATTTATTTTTCTCTGCTAGATTACGTATTGCATGGAACTGCTGCTGCTAAGTTAACACATGCCAGTCGGTGATAATGAGGCAACACGAGTGAATCTGCAGATGCGGTGATAATAAACCTGATTCTGATTCTGAAGTTAAGACAAGATAAAACCTCACTTATCCCGCAGGAAATTAGTGTTGCAAGGCTGCTCATTCAGAAATATCTACTTTAAAATACAAAATGTTCATTAAAAAGTAATAGTGTAAAATGCAGATGTGCAATGAAACCCATATGCTTCTATACTCAAGGAGGAGGAGTTGTAGAGTCGTATAGCCACAGGGAGAAAGGATCTCCTGCGGCGTTCTGTGGTGCACCTCAGTGGAATCAGTCTGTTACTAAAGGTGCTCCTCTGTTGTCCAGTATGTCATGGAGGGAGTGAGAGGGATCGTCCATAACAGTTGGCTTGCAATGCACTCAGGGAGCAAGCAACTGATATTCACTACTTGAGGCAATCTTGATGATTCTGTGAAGTACTCCTACCAAGACCCCATCTCCATGGTGAACCAGCATCATTTGAGAATATCAGACCTAATGCTTAAGGTAGTCATAGATTTATAGAGCAAGACAGCACTGACTCAAGACCTTCAGCCAGACAAGTCCATGACAACAATGCCCACCCAGCTAGCCTCAATGTCCTGTAGACGGCTTAATTCCTTCTAAGTCCTGCCCTTCAACGTGCCTATCCAAGTGCTTCTTAAATGATCCTATCTTACCTGCCTCAATCACTCTGCCGGAAGCTCATTCGGTATACTCACCACCTCAGCGTGAAGAAGTTGCCCCTCAGGCATCACAGCCTGGAATGGAGACACCAATGCCCCCATAAGAACAGAGAAGCCTACAAAAAGTGGTGAACACAGCCCAGTCCATCACAGGCAAAGCCCTCCCCCACCGTTCAACACACCTACAAGGAGCACTACCACAAGAAAGAAGCATCCAACATCAAGGAGCCTCACCATCCTTCTCTTCTCAGTTTTGCCATCGGGAAGGAGGTACAGGAGCCTTAGATCCCACACCACCAGTTCAGGAACAGTTATTACCACTCAACCATCAGGCTCCTGAACCCAGCGTGGATAACTTCACTCACCTGAACTCTGAACGGATTCCACAACGTGTGGATCCATTTTCAAGGATTCTACAATTCCTGTTCACAGTTTTATTTATATATATTTTAAATTCACAGTTTGTCTTTTTTTGCACATTGATACTTTGTCAGTCTTTCTGTGTAGTTTTTCATTGATTGTGTTGAATTTAACCATTCTACTGTGAATGCCTGCAAGAAAGTGAATTTCAAGGTAGTAGATGGTGACATACAAGTACATTGATAATAAATTTCCTTTGAACTTTGAATCTATGCCTCTGGTTTCGGACACCCCTGTTCTGAGGAAAAGACTGTTACCTTAACTATGCCTCTCATAATTTTAAACATTTTCATAAGGTTTCCTCTCCTTATCCTACATTCTACAGAATAAAAGACCTTTTCTGGCTAAACTCTCTATCACTCAAGCATTCTAGCCCTGGAAACATCCTCATAAGGCTTGTATGCACCACATCTTTTCTATAATAGTGACCTGAACTGCACACAGTGCTCACAAGTGGGGCCTCACCATAATGTCCTATATCCTTTAGTTGGTGCACTGACTGATGAAGGCTAGCATGCTAAATGCCTTTTTCACCACCCTGTCTATGTGTGATGCTGCTTTTATCGAGCTGTGCACGTGTACTCTTAAATCCTTCTGTTCCATTACAAGCCCTTGGCTTTCTGGTTGCATCTCCTACAAACTTCCAACTCTCTCTTCATGGCTGGCCCGTTTCTGAGATGGAGCTTCCTACTTCTGGAAGCAGCACTGCTGATTCTTAGTGTTAGGACGTATTCTGGAGTTAGGATATATAGCGGGTAATGATTTCAGTAGCAGCCAGTTTTCTGACCTGAATGTGGATTGCTGATTGAATTTAAAATGCAGCTCTGGACAATGCTCATCCTGGAGATATCTGAGATGTCATCTCATGACAATGGTTGCATCACCTGAGATGTCTGCATATGCATGACTGCAGCTAGAGAGACGATGAGGATTAAAAATCATTTTTGGTGTCTGAAGTGTTGGAGATGTTATATTACTTTACTTCAGGGGAAGCATTGTGGATACACTATAGCTATAGATTTGTCCTGCTGTTACCTTTGATCTTTAGCATATCAAAATGTCATGTAATACTGGGTCAGGCAGGCCTCTGATTCCAAGAGTGTCTCAAATATGATGCCTGCTGCTCGTTTTGCTGAATAAACACTTTTATTGAATGAAGACCAGCTTCAGTGTCTTTCCAGTGACCTTTTTCACAGTCACAACACTTGGTACTTCCCATCACCTTGGACTGTTCAGGAATTTTACGAATCTAGCAGCCTACCATTCAACGAAATGAGCCTGTGTATCGATCAGGTTTGATTGCTGAAAGTTTGTACCCGTGACTGACGAAACAAATGCATAAAAGCACAAAAGAGCTGAGCATTATTCAAATCATGTCTGTGATAAGACTTGCTGAGTTCCTCCAGCATTTTTGTGTGTGTTGCTTTGGACTAATTTACCTCCTTATTTACCCTCACACTCAGAATGTTATCAGAAACCAAGGGCTTCAGTCCACCTACTGGTAATACTAATGTCAGGTGTTCTCCTTCAAACAAACAGAACCAGTCATACGTTGGAACCAAATTGCACCTTTGTTGCCATAGTGCAGAGAACAGAGCATCACTGTGCAGCTTGTATCAGGATACTGTCTGATAGCTGGCATAATTAATGGTTGTTAAAATGTTCTCCAGATAGAAGGGATACTAGAATATTTGAAAGGGAGACTCTTAATTGACATAACATATTGATTGCCTTATACGTCTCACAAAGCTTTATGCCAGGAAGTACATTTTGAAGCTTAGTCACTTTTTTAACATAGGACAAACAAAAACAAATTTGTGAAGGGCTGACTTCCAACAAATAAATAATAATGGCTGGATGGTTGCATCGAAATTAATTCCTTGTTAGTAACACTGAATCAGAATCAGGTTTATTATCACTGACATCTGTCAGGAAATTTGCTTTGTGATAGCAGTACAGTGCAATGCATAAAATTGTACAACTTGTAATAAAAACATACAGTAGTGTAAAAAGGAGAGCAAAAGTACTGAGGCAATGTTCACGGACCATTCAGGAACCTAATGGCAGAGGCAAAGAAGCTGTTCCTAAAATGTTCAATGTATGTCTTCAGACTCCCGGACCTCCTCCATGATGGTAGTAATGAGAAGAGGGCATGTCGTGAATGTTGAGGGTCCTTAATGATGGATACCGACTTCTTGAGACAGCGAATTTTGAACATGTCTTTGATGCTGGGTAGGCTAGTGCCCATGATGAAGCTGGTTGAGTATCTAGTCCTCTGCATCTTTTTTTTGATCCTGCACATTGTCCCTCCATAGCACACAGAGATGCAAGGTATATCTGTAGAAATTTGCTCAAGTCTTTGGTGATATACCAAACCTTCTCATGCTCCTAATGAAATATAGCCACCACGTGCCTTCTTCATTCTTCACCGAACGGTGGAATCAATGAATTAAAGTTCTTGGGGAAGTACAATAGCTTGACGTGATATAATACATTTAGAGGTAGTGAATGACTGTAACTTTCTAGACCTATTGGATGAGTGGATTGGTAAACAATGCTTATTGTCCATCTGTGCTGAGGTAACAAGCAACGAGTGGAAAAAGGGCAAACTGGACAATATCTTGAAGGAAAATAAAATAGAAGAGTTGTTCTCCATGGCAGCTCTCCATGTACCAGCAGTTTTCGACCTTATACTACTTACATCTGTCTGTGTCCTTTGAGGTTTGCCCTCTTATCTGGAGAGGAGTTCTGACAGTGCTATCATTAAAGCACTTTCATTAAATGGCACTGCGCAAATTTGGCTTTTTACAGTGATTTCAGGGCATGTTCAGAAACGGGGCTGCATTAAGAGTAATCCGAGCCCTTTAAGACCTGTCACTCAGCATCTCAGTGCAATCTGTGCCACTGTGAAATGCAAGTTAGCTAACCTCTTATTGTCTAACAATGTGGTCTTTCTGTGACATCCATACATCCGTTACTCCGGAACGCTGGGTACTGATTATTCAAGGGTATATCATTGCTGCTTGCTAGGTCATTTCTTGGAGGAATACTATTTTTGTAATTACACCTTAAAATTCCTAGTTCCTCATTTCATTCTGACAATCAAAGGAGCCATTCAGCCCATCTATACTGGCTGTCAGAACAAACAAGCTCCCCTGCTTATTTCTCTATACCTATTTTCACTTTCTCATGACCAGAAACAACCCCCCTCCCCTCCTTCACTCCCTCTCCCCCAATTATACTGTCTCCCTCCAAAGCTGGGGAAACAATTTACATTTGTCAATGAATCTACCAACTCACATTTTTTGGGGACATGGGAGGAAGTTGGATCAGCTGGGGGCAATACACAGAGTCACAAAGAGAGTATGCAAGCCCTTCCCCTCCCTCCCCCACCACGCAGCACCAGAGGTCCAGATCAAACCCAGGTTATCAGCACCGTCCATTCAACATGCATTTGGAAGATATTTTATGACAGATCAGGTTCCTTTAAATATGAGAACTATATTTAGATGTGCTTTGCCACTAGCAATTATTTCTAAAAGGATAGAATATATTGATTACGTTGTCACAAATTTGAGTTCGTTTTCTTTATTATAGTTTAAGATTGGCAGTAGACATTCGGCAACCAGTAATCTGAATGCAGTTAATAACCTTTCTCAGATCCTTTCACTTCATATCAGTGAATAGGCATCATTTTAACTTCACAGCTGAATTGATATTTAATTTAATCTCATTGGACCAGGTAGATTGGAAGTCTATCTATCCAGCTAAGATGTAAATATGGACAGTTATGTAATACGTTATCTAAAAGCTTTAGGAATCCGCTTGTGAATTTGTGATGAAGACTCTGATTTATTTATTTATCACATGTGTGTACATTGAAACATACAATAAGAGGCGTTGTTTGTGTTAAGCACCAACACATCCTAAAGGTGTGCTGAGGCAGCCTGAAAGTGTTGCTACGCATCCCAGTGTCAATGAAAAATTGATACGGAGCCACCATACTCACACGGAGACCAACATCCGGTGCTGCTGGCAGATCATCAACTCGGTCAAAGACGCTCTTTGGTCGGCCCGAAACTTGATGATCTACCAGCACATGGAGATGTCCGTGGGGGGAATGCTGCCGACTGGCACATTCTCGGCTGCAGGAGTACGTGCTGAGGGACGCACTCAAACTCGGTGCAGCCACCGCAAGGGCCCGGTGGGAAAGGACCACAGTCTAGGGTTCTTCTCCCGCGGGAGTTGAGGGGTAGGGGGGACGGGGTGTATACCCCTGAACAAGTGTATGCAAATATGGAATAACACAGTGCCACGTGGGTGGCAAAAGTGTGGGAATGTAAATACTGTAATGGAAACATTTGTAAAGGACTGAGAGTCATTGAATGGTTTACTGTACATAATTTTATTTTTGAATAAAGTATACTTTGATTTAAAAAAATCCAATCAGCAGGGCCTACAGCAGCCCAGAGCTCCTGGCTTCAAGCAATCTGACTGCTTCAGCCTCTGAGTAGTAAGATTACAGGTGGGTTCTACTGAGGATGAATTTCAGAGCAACCAATGTCAAAGAAATGCACCCCATGGAGGAATAAGAAAATAATCAGAATGGATTCTGACCAATACTGCCTTAGTCATTTAGCTCTGTGTTACCTAATGAATATTCAAATGCCTTGATAGAATGGACGTGCAGAGGATGTTCTCAAACGTGAGAAAGTCAAGGACAGAGATGAAGAGGAATTTCTTTAGCCCGAGGGTAGTGAATTTGTGGATTTCATTGCCACAGATGGCTGTGGAGGCCAAGTCATTGGTA
This sequence comes from Hemitrygon akajei, assembly GCF_048418815.1. Lineage (NCBI taxonomy): Eukaryota > Metazoa > Chordata > Chondrichthyes > Myliobatiformes > Dasyatidae > Hemitrygon > Hemitrygon akajei. Next base: position 19,954,303 of record NC_133125.1, on the reverse strand, counting down.
TATTTAAAGGCGAGTTTGATAGGTTCTTTATTAGTAAGGGTGTCAAAAGTTTTGGGGAGAAGGCAGGAGAATGGGGTTGAGAGAGATAATCAATCAGCCATGATTAAATGGCAGAGCAGACTCGATGGGCTGAATGGCCTAATTCTGCTCCTATACCTAATAGTCTTATGGTCTCTCTTAGTGCTATTGAAAATTTAAGTTTTCCAGTGTACAGAACACATACTTCATTTATTGATTACAATTATTCCCCCACAGCTGACATACAAAATCCACTGCAGTTACTTGCTAAGCCCCTCCTAAACCTACCACTTGGAACATGTGGGTAGCAGGTAAATAAGAAGACTGCCTCTTCAAGTTCCTCTCCAAGCCAGTCCAACTCCTAACTTGTAAACATACACTTAGTGGCCACTTTATTGGGTACACATGTACACTTGCTCATTAACAGAAATATCTAATGAGCCAATCATGTGACAGCAACCCAATGTATAAAAGCATGCAGACACGGTCAAGAGGTGTAGGTGTTGTTCAGACCAAACATCAGAATCTGATCCAGCAGGAACTCATCAGGTCAGGCAGCATCTCTGGAAATGAATAGACAGTCGATGTTTCAGGCTGTAATGTTGACAGTTTATTCATTTCCATAGATACAGCCTGACCTGCTGAGTTCCACCCAGCATTTTGTGTGCTTTGTCTTGGATTTCCAGAATCTGCAGATTTTTTCATGTTTGAGAATGTGAACGTAGTGACTTTGACCATAGAATTATTATTGGTACCAAATGGGGTGCTTTGATTAACTCAGAAAAAGAGTTTACAGAGAATAGTGTGAAAAGCAAAAAAAAAGTGAGTTGCAGGTCTGTGGGTAAAAATCTCTTGTTAATGAGAAAGGTCAAAGGGGAATCATCAGACTGGTTCAAGTTGACAGGAAGGTAATGGTATCTCAAATAACCATGGGCTTGAACAGTGGTGCGCAGCAGGGCAGCACGTCAAACCTGCCGCAGCAGAAAGCAACGAACGTAGACTCAGTGGCCATTTTATTAGGTATCCTCTGTACCTAATAAAGTGGCCAGTGAGTGTATTGTTGAGATTATGTCCCGGAACTCCCCCCAACTGATCTTTCACCACAATGACTGCTGCAGTTTAAGAAGGAATTCAACAGTACCATCTGAAGCCAATTAAGGATGGGAAATAAAGTGCCAGCAAAGCCCACATACCATAAATGAATAGCAAAGTAATCCTTTCTCTCCCACTGCCCTTTCGAGACGATTCCTGCTATTATATTGATGTTTTGTGAAAATGCATTTGAAGGAATATATTATAAATATATAGTTTATTTAAAGTAACTAAAAATTTGATATAAATATAAACAAATAATAAAATAGATACCCTTAGATTCTTTTTACACTGAATTCAGAATATTCCACAGAATGACAACAGCAAAGTTCCGTGTTCAAAGTAAATTTATTATCAAAGTACATACAGTTCTGTGCAAACAGTTTAGGCATGTATATATAGCTTGGGTGCCCAAGACTTTTGTACAGTACTGTATTTGTCAATGTGGAGTTGAGAGTGAGTTTGTATTTCTGCCGGGAGCTAACGATGTTGGGAATGGTAAGGGTGGAAACACACTCAGCCCAGAGACACCAGGCAAGGTCATTTGATTGTGAACAATTAGTTTATTGATCATTACAGAATGTCTCTTTGGTGCTTCCCACTCCCTCCCCATCCTTTCCCTTTTTCCCAACCATGATTCCCCTCTCCCAGTCCACAATAGAGACCCATACCAGAATCAGATTTATCATCACTCATATATATGTGCCTTCGACTTTTGCATAGTACTACACATGTCACTATATACTACCCTGAGACTTATTTATTTACTTGCAGGCATTCACAATAGACACAAAGGAACACAAGAGAATCAATGAAAAACTACACATAAACAAAGACAAACAACCACAATGCAAAAGACAACAAATTGTGCAAATACAAAAAGCAATACAAAATAACAAACAAACAAACAAACAAACAAACAGACAAATAGATAAATACATTTAAGGTCGTATTGAAACATGAGTTGTAGACTCCTTGAAAGTAAGTTCATGTGTTGTGGAATCAGTTGAGTGCTGAGAGTGAAGTTATCTACACTGGTTCAGGAGCTTGATGGTTGAGGGGATAATTGAGTTTCACTTCATTTCCAAATTTCGATTGACTTGCAAAATTAATGAAAGCATGTGATTAGTAGTCAAATAATTGTAGATCAGACACTAACTGCAATGATGGTTAGTGCTGGTTTAAGCACAATCCATTTGCATGATCAGATAATGGATAGCTCTCAACTTGTGACCTCCATCCATCTATACAACAGTTAAGAAATTTAGTAAATGCGTATTTTATACAAGAACCTAACAGCAGCTAGAAATTCAAACTTGCCAATTATCATTAAGATTGAATTATGCCAATTACTGAACTTGCAAACAATCATTTAAAAATGATTTGCTTCAGAAAAAAAATGGTGATTGCAAAGTGAAATCCCTCGGTTTCATCCATGTTATCAGTCATAATCCATGGTCAATGGATTGTGAAAATGTGAAGTGATAAAAGCCCTACTGATTTAGGCACTTCTCAGAAATTGATAGATCTTCCTTTTCTTTGCTTCTTCTGATTTCCAAATGTCTAAGTGCGTTGCCGTGGTTGTTTGCTCAGTGCACGTGTGATTCAGTGAAATACTGCCAGCAGGGGGCAGACTTCAGTGCACAGACAATGAAAGAGATTTATGTTCAACTACTTTAATAATCTTAAACCCTGCTGTGAGACATATGTGGAGAGGATTTAACCACCTCTGATTATTTAAAGTATTTCAAAGACCGTGGGTTTGTTTCGTTGCTTAAGCTGGCAGCATTATTCAATCTTAAAGACGAGGTCTGCAGGCAGGCGGTGACCTCTTGTCACCGTGTCACGGAGTGGCCACTTTCCTTCAGATTATTGAAAGGGAAAAGGTTTCAGGCACCAGACAATGTCCCCTTTCATGCTTTCCTCTTCTTAAATGTTTAACACCTGCTCTGTGTTCAAAGTAATTTACTTGTGCTTTTTGAAAGGATATTTCATCAATTCAGTGTCTGCTTGCAATATTTTCACTCTAATGTCACTTGAATTGTTCTTCTCTAATCACACCATGTTTACTTGTGGTCATAAAATGCAGTCACCCCAAATAAGGAGGACATGACGTACACTGAGCAAGAGAAGACTATGGTGACTATCTTGGAAGACATTGTGTCTATTTTGAAGACATGGAAGACTATCTTCTCCATTCAGTATCAACTGAAATAAAGAGATTTAGAATTCAATCAACTTTAAAAATGTATCTTTTATGCACAATCATTTTTGATTTCAAGATTCATTCCTTGACTGATAAAAAGAACAGGACCTTTGGAGATACTTATTCAAGAACTGGACAGGATTGCTATCCATGCCAATTTCCAATGAGGCCAGAAACAGGAATATCATATAGTTTACCACATAAGACCACAAAAATATAAGACATAGGAGCAGAATTAGGGCAGTTGGCGCTACCATTCCATTATGGCTGATCCCGGATCCCACTCAACCCCATACACCTGCCTTCTCGCCATATCCTTTGATGACCTGACTGATCAGGAAACGATCAACTTCCACCTTAAATATACACACGGACTTGGCCTCCACCACAGCCTATGGCAGAGCATTCCACAGATTTATTACTATCAGGCTAAAAAAATTCCTCCTTACCGCAGTTCTAAAGGGGTTGCCCCTCAATTTTGAGATTGTGCCCTCTAGTTCCGGATACCGCCACCATAGGACATGTCCTCTCCTCATCCACCTTATCTAGAGCTTTCAACATTTGGTAGATATGGGTAAGAAGGTGGTTCAGAAGTTTGGATCATTGGACTCTTTTCCAGGGAAGATGGGACCTCTACAGAAGGGATGTTTTTCACCTGAACTGGATGGGGTCTTATATCCTAGTGGGAAGGTTTGCTAGTGCTGCACGGGGAGGGGAGGTGCGAGGGAGTTTTGAACTAGAGTTGCAGGGTGATGGAAAGCAGAGCACCAGACCAGTTTGTGGAGAAAGATGTTGTTAAGCCAACATAAAAGTCAGGAATCAAAATGATGGGACTAATGTTCTGAGTTGCATATATTTCAATGCCAGGGGTACACCAGGAAAGGCAAATGAGCTTCGGGCATGGATCAACACATTGAATTATGACATTATAGCCATTATTGAGGGGATAGACTAGTAGCTCAATGTTTTAGACATGATAAAGTAGGAAGCACTAAACAGGGAAGAAAAATGTCACAGTAAAGCTCAGCCAGGACAGACTGGAGAGCTCTCCTACTGAGGCTTTATGAGTAGAACTGAGGAATAAGAAAGGTATGACCATGGTAATGGAATCCTATTACAAACCATCCAACAGTCCGTGCAATTTAAAGGACAAATCTGTGGAGAGATCGCAGACTGTTGAATGAAGCATAAGGTTGTGATAGTATGTGTGTGTTTTTTAAGCTTTCCACATATTGACTGGGATTCCCATACTGTAAAAGGTCCAGATGGGATAGAATTCGTCAAATGTGTACAGGAAAGTTTCCTTAATCGACATGCAGAAGTCCCAACTAGAGAGAGTGCAATACTAGATCTCCTATTAGAGAATGAGGTGACAAAAGCTTGTGGGGGGGAGCATTTTGCATCTTGTGATCATAATGTCATTTGTTTCAAGGTAATTATAGAAAGGCCTCAGGTTCAGATCTTAAGTTGAGAAAGGCCAATTTTGATGGTATCAGAAAGGATCTGGCAAGTGTGGATTGGGACAGGTTATTTTCTGATAAGGGTGTACTTGGTAAATGAGGAGACCTTCAAAAGTGAAATTTTGAGATTACAGTTTTTATGTCTTCCTGTCAGAATAAAAGGCAAGGATAACAGATAAAGTGAAGCTTGGTTTTCAAGAGATATTGAGACCCAGGTTAAGAAAAAGGAGGTGCATCGCAGATAAAGGCAGGAAGGAGCAAATGAGGTCCTTGAGGAGTATAAGAAATGCAAGCGAAAAATGAAATCAGGATGGTTAAAAGAAGACAGGATGTTGCTCTAGCAGACAAGGTGAAGAAAGATCCTAAGAACTTCGACAGAAATATTAAGAGCAAAAGGATAGCTGGGATAAAATTGGTCCTCTGGAAGATCAGTGGTAATCAATGTGTGGAACTGAAAATTATGGGGAGATCTTGAACCGATTTTTTGTATTTGCATTTACTCAGGAGATAGAAACAGAGACTAGAGAAGTGAGGCAAAGCTGCAGTGAGGTCATAGGCCCTATACAGATTACAAAGGAGGAGGTGTTTGCTGCCTTGAGGCAGATTTGGATGGGTAAATCCCCAGGGTCTGACAAGGTGTTCTCTCAGAAGCTGTGGGAGGCTGTTGGATCAGACATTGAATTTGTGGGAGAAGTCAAGAAGTGGAAGTTGGTAGATGGTTGCTTCTCTGACTGGAGGCCTTGTACTAGTGGTGTGTCACAGGGATTGGTGCTGGTCTGTTGTTGTTTGTCATCTATATCAACAATCTGGATGATAATATGGTTAACCAGATCAGCAAATATGAAGATGACACCAAGATTGAGGATGTAGTGAACAATGAGGAAGACTATCAAAGCTTGTAGTGGGTTCGGGATCAGCTGGAAAAATGGGCAGAAAATGGCAGATGGAATTTAATGCAGACAAGTGCAATTTGTTGCATTTTGTGAGAAACAGCCAGGGGAAGTCTTATACAGGGAATGGTAGGGCATTTGAGAGTTGCTGTAGGGGAACAAGGGGATCTGGGAATACAGGTCCATAATTCATTGAAAGTGGAATCACAGATAGATAGGGCCATAAAGAAGGCTTTTGGTACATTGGCCTTCATAAATACTAAGTACAAGATTTGGGATGTTATGTTGTAATAGTATAAAACGTTGATGAGACCTAATTTGGAGTATTGTGTGCAGTTTTGATGACCCACCTAGAAGAAAGGTGTAAATAAGATTGAAAAAGTGCTGAGAAAATTTACAAGGATGTTGCCGTGACTCGAAGACCTGAGTTAAAGGGTAAGCTTGAATAGGTTAAGACTTTTTTCCCGCAGAGCATAGAAGATTGAGGGGAGATTTGATAGAGATATACAAAATTATGAGGGGTACAGACAGGGTAAATACAAGTGGGCTTTCTCCACTGAAGTTAGCTGAGACTAGCACCAGAGGTCATGGGTTAAGGGTGAAAGATGAAAGGTTTGAGAGGAATATGAGGGGGAAGTTCTTCACTCAGAGGGTGGTGAGGGTGTGGAATGAGCTGCCAGTCCAAGTGATGAATGCGGGTTTGATTTCAACATTTAAGAGAAGTTTGGATAGGTAGATAGGTGGGAGTGATATGGAGGTCTATGACCCGGGGTGCATGTTGACGGGATGAGGTCGTGGAATAGATGGGCTGAATGGCCTTTTCTATGCTGTAGTGTTCTATGACTCTGTGATTGGTCACATGCTCTTTCACTTGTGGTGGTATTGGATTCCCGGTCTAAACTCAAAAGAGTATTTTAAGCTCTATTTGATATAGGTATCTACGGTCAGCCTCACTATAAGGAGTTTATACTGTATTCACCTACTCTTCCAGGACTAGCTTAATTCCCTGTCTAGTCTCTGAGATATAATTGCCAATACCCTTGAGTGGTGGGACCCCCTCCCTAACAAGGATGAATTACTTACAGGAGGAGTTGAATTTTGTATACGTATTTCTGAAACTCTTTGGATGAGTTTTAGTCAGTGTTGGAAATGAGCTTCTTTATTGCACACTAGATTGGCAGAGGTATTTGTGAGGAGAATTGAGTTTTTTTTAATCCTCATTAATGGGTCAGTGGTGAAAAGGTTGAGCAGTGTCAAGTTCCTGGCTGTCAACATCCCAGACGTTGCAAATTTCCACAGACGCAGCATGGAGAGTGTCCTGACTGGTTGCATCACAGCCTGGTGTGTAACCTCCAATGCACGAGGTCGCAAGAGGCTGCAGAGGGTTGTAGACTCTGCCATTTCCATTATGAGCACAGTCATCGCTGCCATCAAAGGTATTTTCAGGAGGCGGGGCCTCAAGAAGCCAATATCCATCATTAAAGATCCTCACCATCCTGGACGTGTCCACTTCTTCCTCAGAGAGGAGGTACAAGAATCTAGAGGCCCACACTCAATGTTTTGAGAATAGCCAGTCCTCATTGGAGGATCAGAGGTGGAGAGGGTCAGCAACTTTAAATCCCTGGGTGTTACGATTTCAGAGGACCTGTCCTGAGCCTGGCATGTAAATGCATTTGTGAAGAAATCATGACAGCACCTTTATTTCCTCAGGGATCTGCGGAGATTTGGCATGACATCTAAAACTTTGACAAACCCCTATAGATGTGTAGTGGCAAGTCCATCACAGCTTGGTAAGGAAGCACCAATGCCTTTGAACGGAAAGTCCTACAAAAGGTAGTGGATTCAGCCTAATACATCATGGGTAGAGCCCTCATGACCACCGAGCCCATCTACATGACGTAAAAAAGCAGCATCCATCATCAGAGATCACCATCACCCAGGTCATGTACTTTTCTCGCTGCTGCCATCAGGTAGAAGGTACACGAGCCTCAGGACTCACACCAGCAGGCTCAAGAACAGTCGCTATCCCTCAACCATTAGGCTCTTGAACAAAAAGGGATAACTACATTCATTTGCCCTATCATTGAAATATTCCTACAACCAATTGAATTGAATTGAATTGACTTTATTTCTTACATCCTTCACCTACATGAGGAGTAAAAATCTTAACGTTACGTCTCCGTCTAAATGTACAACGTGCAATTTATAGTAATTTGTAATAAATGGTATGCACAACAGGACAGTCAATATAGGATAGAAATACAATTGTATCAGTGTGAATTAATCAGTCTGATGGCCTGGTGGAAGAAGCTGTCCCTGACCCTGCTGGTCCTGGCTTTTCAGCTGTGGTACCGTTTCCCAGATGGTAGCAGCTGGAACAGATAAGGACTTAGCTCACTTTAAGGACTTCATATTTTATTATCTCATGTTCTCGTTATTTATTGCTATTTATTTGTACTTGCTTTTGCATAGTTTGTTGTCCTTGGCACTCTGATCTTTCATTGATTCTCTTATCGTTACTATTCTCTAGATTTGCTGAATTTATTTGCAAGAAAATGGATCCCAGGGTTGTGTATGGTGACACATTTGTGCTTTTATAATAAAATTTACCTTGAACATTTTCTTCCTCTTCACCGTCAGATTTCTGAACATGCCACAAATCCATGAACACTGTTCATTATTCATCTGTTGCACTATTTATTTTTACAGCACTTTTCATGTCTTGCGCTGTACTGCTGCTGTAAAACTGCAAACTTCATGACAAACGTCAGTGATAATAGACCTGATTCTGAACCTGATTCTTTTAGCCCTGATCTGCTTTTCCACAGATTAGGATGTGAAAGGTGTGAGGAACTCTTCAATTTAATTTCTGCCTTTCCATGGGAAACCAGACTGGTGATTTGTGGCCTGAAAATTGAGAAGGGCAGAGGAAGGACACAGAATACAGCACAGTGAACTGTCTAGCATTGGCTGAGTCCAAGATAAAGCTACAGGTAGTTTTGCAATCTATTGTATTTTCAACCTTCAGTTAGTAAACATTAAAGCAGGCTGTAGAACATGGCATGGCCTTCCAGGCAAAATGCATGACAGGTATATATTTCTAGCTAAGTGTTCCTGTGCAAGTTTACAATTAACTAAGCTGAAGCTGCCATTGTCAGTTATTGCAGAGTATCAAGAGAGTATTTGATAGTCGTGTTGAGAACGTGTCCATTTTCTACAGCTTCCAAAGACATTTGAAAAGAACAGATGTGCCTACATTGGTTAATGCTACTTGTAGCTGCTGTTTGAATGTCAATCTAATGTAATTCCATTCTGAAACCTTATTGTGCAGCAGAATGACAAATTCCCAAATGAAATTGCCACATTATGGCTGAATCCAGCTGGTTTTATGCTGCTGCTTTGCATCTACTGAGAATAGTTTCAAGAAAACAATGAAAAATCTTGTGACATGCAACAGAACAGTCAAAGTGATAAAGAACAGAAGAAAATGCAGAGCCAACAAGTACTCCCTGTCGAAAGGCCTTGTGCCATTAATTCTAGTATGGCCTTTCCTGCCATACAACTCATTAACGTGAGGAATAATAGTTACTTTGCACTCAAAGAAATCACAGCAAACTGTAAAATATATTTACAACCTTTAATCCTGTTTCTCAACAAGTAACAATCCAGTTTCATTTTTAAGAGTCCTAATTGACCATAAATCAATTTCCTTCTCCTGTCACATGTGAAATTAGTCCCACAGTCCTGTTGGAGAGGAAGTGGGTTTAGTGGAGCTGGTACCTGTGGGTTGGAGCAAGTATTTTACTCTTGTTTATATGTCCGTTTTTTTTTCTGTTCTTTGATCTTACATTCAGTGTTCAAGACATGGCGGCATAATGGTTAGCACGATGCTTTACAGTACCAACGACTTGGGTTCAATTCCCGCCACTCTCTGTATGGAGTTTGTATACTTTCTCCGTGACTGCATGGGTTTCCTGATGGTGCTCCGGTTTCCTCCCACAGTCCAAAGGTGTACCAGTTGGTAGGTAATTGGTCATTGTAAATTGTCCTGTGCTTAGACTAGGGTTAAATGGAGGGTTTCTGGGCGGTGTGTTGAAGAGCTGGGAGGACCTATTTTGTGCTGTATCCCAACAACTAACTAAGTAAATAAATAAAGTGTAAGAGACCCATAAATGGAGTGGACAGCCAGCAGTTTTTTTCCTGGCCGGCAATGGCCAATACCAGAGCAAATCCGTTTAAGGCGAAAGGAGGAAAGATTAGGGGAGATGTCAGGGGTAAGTTTTTAATATGAGAGTTTTGGGTGCCTGGTGCACTTTGCCAGTACTGGTAGTTGAGGCTGACAGAATAGGGACAGTTAAAAGACTCTTGGAGAGGCACGTGGATATAAGAGAAATGGAGGGTTATGGGCTGGGTAGGAGAAGGGTTCGATTGATTGTGGAATAGGTTTCTATTGGTCTGCACCACATCATAGTCTGAAGGAGCCATATTGTGATATTCTGTTTGATGTTCTATGTTCTATGTGTAGTTCATTTAATCCAATTCCATTGACAGTTTTAACACCCCCATCATGATTATTCTCCACACTTGTGTTGCACAAGATTATGAACTCAGTCCCCACTCTACTTCCTGTACACTCATGATTGTGTGGCCAGATTCTGCTCAAACTCCATCAATAAGTTGGCAGATGATACTGCTGCAGTCAGCCACATCTCAGATAGCGATGACTCAGAGTACAGTAAGGAGGTAGAGAGCTCAGTGACATGGCGTCATGACAACAACCTTTCCCTCAATGTCAACAAAGCAAAAGAGATGGTCATTGACTTCAGGAAGTGGGGTGGCACACATAGGAAGGTTTGAGTGAACATCACAAATAACCTGTCCTGGTCCAACCATTCAAGAAAGATCATCAATGCCTTTAGTACCTCAGGAGGCCAAAGAAATCCTATTTGGATGCATCACGGCTTGATATGACAACCACTTTGCCCATGACCACAAGAAACCATAGAAAGTTGTGGACACAGCTCAGTACACACATCACAGAAACCGGCCTCACTTCCACTGACTCTTTCTAAATTTTTCACTGCCCCTTTAAGGTAGCTAGCATAATTAAAGGTCCTACCAACCCCGAACATTCCGTCTTCTCCCCTTCCAAAAGGCAGAAGGTACAAAAGCCTGAAAGCACATATGCCCAGGCTTAAGGACAGCTTCTGCACTCCTGTTAGACAAGTTAATGGTTCGCTACAATAGTAAGTTGGACTCCTGACTTCATAATCAAATTTGTTATGATTTTGGACTTAATCATTTACCTGCACTGCACTTTCTCCATAGAGGTTACACTTTCTTCTTCATCAGTTATTGTTCTACCTCAATGTACTGTGTAATGATCTGATCTGTATCAACAGTATATAAGACAAGTTTTTCCCTGTCCGTTGGTATCTGTGAAGTTAATAAGCCAAAAATAAATATTATTTTGGAGGAATATGTTATCCCTTCTCTCAATTTTTTTCCAACTTTAGAGGAAGTTTATTGTACTGATGTATATTGTTCTAAGGTCCTGCCAATATCCCAAGGTCTGAAGATATTTATTTTTATATATTTTATTTAGAGATACAACACAGAACAAGCCCTTCTGTCTCACTGAGCCGCACCAACCAGCAACCCACTTATTTAACCATCACCTTATCACAGGACAATGTACAATAATTGGTCATTAATAACTTAAAATAATTTACATTATTATTGCACTTTGGTAAATTATTATTGTGTATATTATTATTCTGTACATTGTTATTAGTTAAGTCTGCACACTGCTAAGTGTGTTTTTAAATGTTGCTCTGTAACAAAAGAATTTCCCACTTGGGATCAATCAAGTACTTATTATTAACCAATTAGCCTACTAATTGGTTCATCTTTGGACTGTGGGAGGAAACTGGAGCACCTAGAGGAAACCCATACGGGAAGAACATTCAAACTTTCTTATAGAGGATGCCGAATTGAACTCAAAACTCTGACGTCATGATCTGCAATCGCATTGCTGTAATTGCCATGCTAATGCGTCACCCTTTGTTATTTTGTGACCTTTATGTAGACCTTTGTAGCTACGTCCGTTGGGAGGCTGGATGTCCTTCCTGATGTAGGAATGGCCTTGTTATTGATCTGAATAATCTTTTTTGATTTATAGTGCAATTTCTAATTAGCTTTACCAGTTAATGTTTCGTACTGAGTCCATGCTTTGGAGCATGATCAATGATCACTCTCAGTCATTTCCTTTTGGGTCTTGGCCAATATGTTTTTTTTGTTAGCTGTAGTCATGTGCATTACCCTACATTATCCACATTAAAATCCATTTGCATTACATAACTCCTCTGTCTGTTTGGAACAAATTGCTCTTAAAATAGTCTGACTCCTTTCTATTCATTAACTGCACTCAGAACTTTGTTGTCATCATCAAAGCAGGTGCCCTTTCCTTTATCAGTCTCTAAATCATGGGTGTCTCCCTCTGCACCAGGGCAAAGGAGCTCCAATATTGTACCTGCCTCAAGCACTTTTTCTGGCAGCTTATTCCACAGTCTGTGTGAAAAAAGCTGCCTCTTGAGCCCCTTTTAAATCTTTCCTCTCTTGCTCTATATCTATGCCTCCTAGTTTTTGTATTCCCTACTCCAAAGAGAAGATTGTTACCAACCACCTCGTCAATGCCTCTTGTAATTTTAAACATTTGGTAAGGTCATCCCTCATTCTCCTACGTTCCAAGCAATAAAAAGCTAGCCAGCATAACTTCTCCCTGTAACTCAGGCTTCCAGTCATGGCAGTGTCCTCGTAAATCAATTTCACATCTTCTCCGTAACAAGGTGACCAAACTGCATATAGTATTCCAAGTGTGGCCTCACCAGCAACAGTACACAGCTGCAACATAATGTTCCAACTCCTGCACTCAGTGTTCTGACTGATGAAAGCCACTGGAGAAACAACTTAATTCCTCTGTAATTAGCTTGGAACTTACTCATTACTTACATTACAACAAGTAAAATGGCTACACTGCACAACAATTAAAGAAGAAAATTGTTTGATAAATGACTTGTGTTTTACAGCTGAACCTTGCCCAGGGCTGATTCCCTCTATTATATGTCATACCCGAAATGGCATCCTCTGAAACCCCAGACTGCATCTCTTCCACATTAAACACCAGAGGGAACGAGGCTCTATGTATTTCTATCCATCTGAATTTCGACAAATAATCATGGAAAACATTAGTCAGAACAGTGCCTGACCTACTTCCCTCTATTTCTGTATTTATTTCACCTCAGTGCAACATCATCCAAATTTCTGAACGCTTTGTATTTTACTGGAGTATGTAACAATGCAAGATAAGTTTCTGCAATTGCAATTTTGTAAATGTGGCCATGATGAGGGCTTCAAACTCTATATTTTATAATATCACTAAGCTATAGAGGAATTTAGAGAATTAAAGAGTCACATGATAGATGTCTTCCTCTGACCTGTCTATTTATGCTGCTTTCCATTGTTACTTGCTTTCTGGTGAATGCTAATGAGATTTTTATGAAATTGCTGTCGGCAAGGTCTGACTGTGACTCAGGTCATCCTGAAACTGCTTCTCCAGTTTAGGGAATCGTACGATACAAGTCAAATGCTGGTTTAAGGGGTAATTATTAAACACACTCGGTGGCCACTCAGTTATCCAATAAAGTGGCCACTGAGTGTATGTTTTCATGGTCTTCTGCTGCTGCAGCCCATCTCCACTTCAAGGTTTAATGTGTTGTGCATTCTACACACCACTGTTGTAAACGGCTGATAACGAATGAGCTGTTCCCATTCTGATGTTTGGTCTGTGCACAACTGAACCTCTTGACCATGTCTGCATGCTTTTATGCATTGAGTTGCTGCCACATGGCTGGCCGGTTAATTATTTGCATTAATGGGAAGATGTTCAGGTGTACCTAATAGAGAGGCCATTGAATGTAAAATAAACCTCCCATGGGTCCATAAGACATAGGAGCAGAATTAGGCCATTCAGCCCATTGAGTCTGTTCCATCATTCCAACTGAACCATGACAGCAGTCAAAGAGGAAGAGCTCAACCCAATGGCAAAAGGGTAGTGTGGACACTTAAGTGGTGAAGTGATCATGAGAAGAAACACTCTTCTTACCTTTTATAAAAATATTTAAATACCACTGTGGTGCAGGAGCTGTCTTTTGCTTGTCATTTTCCAGAGTGCCACAATGTTGACCTTATTTAGCATTGTGAAAATATTTGCTGGACTGAGTCTAAGCTCGGGCACATGCACCACCTTGAGAATCCTCACCATTTATCTTCCTAGTGCATTGTGAATCACTGGCGTAAGTTGATCTGTGAGAATCCCATTCACACTCTCTTACTAGGTTGGTCTGTGCAGATAAATTCATGAGGTTTACAGAATCAGAATCAGGTTTATTATCACCGGCATGTGTAGTGAAATTTGGTAACTTAGCAGTAGCAGTTCAATGCATTACATAATACAGAAGGGGGAAAAAACCAATAATAAATAAATAAGTCAATCGATTACAGTATATGTATATTGCATAGATTTAAAATTGTGCAAAAACCAGAAATAATATATATTTTAAAAAGTGAGGTAGTGTCCAAGAGTTCAATGTCTATTTAGGAATTGGATGGCAGAGGGGAAGAAGCTGTTCCTGAATTGCTGAGTGTATGCCTTCAGGCTTCTGTACATCCTACCTGATGGTAGTAGTCAGAGGGAATAGGAGAGGTTGGAGATTGTTTTACAATTCCTACTGTTACTGCTCACTATAGATCCTGGGGCTTTTTCTTTCTTTCTCTCCAATGTATGTCTTTATTCCTGATTTTGCAGAAACAGGAAAATGGAAAGTATTATGACTTTTTTTCTTCTAATCAAAATGGTGTTAAGCTCCAGACTCCATTGAGATTGTGATTCAGATCTGGTTGCTTTCTTTTAAGCTCATAGGGATGGTTTTGGGGACTGAGAAGGGAGTTAGGGGCCAGGTTGGTGCCAAAGGACAGGGACCAACCTGTATTTGTTGGTGAGATTATAGATCAGGGACAAGGATACTGTTGAGTTAGAGGTCAGGCCTGACTCTAGGCCTCTGCTCTGCACTCCATGTGCAAAAGCCAATGATGGGGAATGGGTGACGAAGGTCAGCTGGAGTCCAGGCCTCTTTTCCATGATGTAGACATGTGTCTGAGGACAAACGCGGATGTCAGTCGAGCAAAAGTTGTGGGTGAACATTAGTGAGGACGATTAGGTCAGCTAGCCGCTCAGGTTGGTGGATATTGGGTTTGGATGTCCGTGTGAGGAGGGGCTCACATGTTACCCAAGGTATGCAAGTTAGTAAGTCCAGAGTTTGAGGCCCGGAGTTCAGTTAATCCCAGGGTCAATACTGAACATTGAAAGCCAAAAGTCAATTAGAAGTCCGAAAGGCAAAGTTCAATGGTCAAAGCCCTGGATCTACAAGTTTTAAGTCTATTGTGGAAATCGAAAGCCCATTTTCCTGGGGGAAAGGGGCCTGTTTTGCTGTTGTTTTGTTACCTCTTCTGTTTTGTAGTGTTTTGCTGAGGATTGTGGACATGCTGTGTTAGTGCAGGAATGTGTGTCAACACCTGCCAGCTGTCCCCAGCAACCCTTAGGATGTGTTGGTTGTTAAAACATTTCACTGCATGTTTTGATATACATGTGCTAAATAAATGAATCTGCATGTGACTCCCTGATATCACTATATCATCTTGTCAGGTTAATGTTAGAATTCTCACTGAATAAGAGCCAAAATATGTGAGAAGCTGGACACCTGAATGCCAGTTTGCTATCATGTTTGCTGTTGTGTGCTGGGGCAGCAGGCTGAGGGTAGCAGACACCAACAGAATCAACAAACTTATTCGTAAGGCCAGTGATGCTGTGGGGGT
The DNA here is from genome assembly GCF_048418815.1 of Hemitrygon akajei. Taxonomy (NCBI): domain Eukaryota; kingdom Metazoa; phylum Chordata; class Chondrichthyes; order Myliobatiformes; family Dasyatidae; genus Hemitrygon; species Hemitrygon akajei. The sequence goes on along the minus strand of NC_133125.1, from coordinate 19,938,704 downwards.
GGAACTGGACTCTCTGACGGTGGTGTCTGAAAAGAGGATGCTGTCCAAGTTGCATGCCATCTTGGACAATGACTCCCATCCACTCCATAATGTACTGGTTAGGCACAGGAGTACGTTCAGCCAGAGACTCATTCCACCGAGATGCAACCCTGAGCGTCATAGGAAGTCATTCCTGCCTGTGGCCATCAAACTTTACAACTCCTCCCTCGGAGTGTCAGACACACTGAGCCAATAGGCTGGTCCTGGACTTATTTCCACTTGGCATGATTAACTTATTATTATTTAATTATTTATGGTTTTATATTGCTATATTTCTTCACTATTCTTGGTTGGTGCGGCTGTAACAAAACCCAATTTCCCTCGGGATCAATAAAGTATGTCTGTCTGTCAGTTACAGTGGCTCTTGGGATTACCTGTCTTACTGGACATTCATGAGCAGAGCCAGTCTAAAACTAATTAGTGCCATGGTACTTACAAAGCCAAGTTCCACACTTCTTTGGCAAAATGTGAATGCCAGAATATAAAAGGACTAATATTGACAAATATTTGTAGGACAAATATTCTATCACATTTCAGACTAGATTAATTCTTTTCCTTTTTTTCTGGTTTTAATTAGAAAAAATTGGCATAGAAAATAGGACACTGAGCATAGAACAGTACAGCAACACCTCATATTCTGTCTGGGTCGCCTCCAACCTGCTGGCATTAATATTGATTTCTCTAACTTCTGGTAATTTCTCCCCCTCCCCTTTCTCTCCTTTTCCATTCCTCATCCTGGATCCCCTCTTACTCCTCTTCTCCTCACCTGCGTATCATCTCTCTCTGGCGCCCTTCCTCCTTCCCTTTCTTCCATGCTCCTCTGTCCTCTCTTACCTTTTCACCAACTAATCATGATTTTGGAAGAGTGATTAATTCTTTTTAATATACCTTTGTTTGAAGAAGATTCCTTCTTCTTCAGCCCTTGACCCCTTCTGCCTATCACCTCCCAACTCTTTACATCACCCATCCCCCACCTATCCACCTTCCCCCTCACCTGGTTTCACCAATCACTCTTTCCCCCATCTCTCAACCTCCTTATTCTGAATCTAAGTCCTGGTGGCCTTGAACTTGCTGTTCTGGGACGTTTCTGTCCTCTGGCCATTCAGAAAATTTCCTGTGGCCTCTACATTCAAAGATTGAGTAATATGACTGTATGTTTTTAGGAGTGGTGGTGTTCCCTGGATAGTTTCCTTGATGGAGCTTATGAAGGAGGGTCACCTGAGAACTTCTGAAAGCTTCAGCTTGATTTTGGGGCCACATTTGAGGCTATAGTTGCGGGAGTCTGGTAGTGTGACAGGGAAAAGTTCTGGGACCAGATGAGCAACTGCCCTTTGCTATTGCCAGTTATGAGACAGAGGTCCTGGCAATTTTTCTGATGCTATTTGCCTGCTTTCCTTCAAATATTAATTAAATATCCAAGGCCAAACTTCTGTTTTGTTCCCTGCTCCACTGAATTTATGAAAACTCTACATATAAATATGACTATAAAAATCACCATATAAAATAATTTGGGGCTTTTAAACATTTCTAGGTTAACCTTTCTGATTACACACGCACCAAGAGCTAACTAATTAGTCAGTTCTTAAATTCTCTTGAATTTCCAGTTTAGAGTTGTTGTTGCGTGAATGAAGTCATTGGAGAAAAGTACTGGTAGATATGAAGCAGCTTCTTTATTCAGCAAAACAAGATACAACAGGCATCATATTGAGGCCCTTTCTGTTGAAAGGTCTGCTGGCCCAATGTGGGACACAATATTTTATGTGCTAAAATCAAAGGACAATTCCATATTTACAACATATCAACAATGATTTCTTTGAAACTACACACAACTTCACACCTCTCAATTTGCACCCGCACCACTAACATCTAAATGAATTTTAATCTGCATTGTCTGGTCTGTGAATCAATGGCTTTTAGGAACCTATTGTTCATTTAAATTAAATCTACAGTTTGCATTCAGATTTGAAGACTGGTAGATGAAAAGTCATTTGCTAAATGTAATTGTACTAAACCCAAAAATTGCTCTAACAAGAATCAATTGTTTTCACTCCAAGAATACTACTCTGTCAAAAAAAGACAATGCTACGTTACAATAATTTCAAAATAAGTGACTGTTTTAATTAACCAATGTACTGAACAGTGTATCAGAGTTTATACACTGGATATGGGGTTTGCATTAATTATTATATCTGTATATTATATAAAATATTTTTGAAATCATGATTTAAGGACAAAATCTGACTAAAGTTCCAAATCAATTGTTTAAGTATAAATAGAAGCCTAATTTTAATGATTTAAATCTCTTCATTGGCTAATTGGATTAACATATTTCATTGCAACAAACAAAGGAATAATAAAAAAGAATTAATCTCTCTTTCAAAGTAATGATCAGTTGGTGATCCTTGATGATTCTTAATGCTAAGCTGAGTTGACTGAAATTAATATTTTTGGCATGATTTCTGTGCTGTAAAAGCTAAGTCACCTGGCAATTCTATCTTAACTGAACTGAAAAAGATTAATAGTCTGTGATTCATTCAGTAAACTGACATCTGTCGGGAAAACATGTCATATTTAGCTTTTTTCTGATATACTTGTTAATCCCAGTAGACAAGTACTTTGTACAAGCGCCTGTCAGCTAAGAACCGTATTCTTTTTAATCCTTAAAGAAGACTAGAATTTCTTTTTTCATTTCATATTTTCAATATAACTGCTACCATAAAGTAGTAAGGTTTTGCTGAGCAAAGTACCCTTAAGAAATAATTTTTATAAATAAAAAAAGCTCTCAGTGGATGATTGTTTCCAAGGCTAATTACAGTTCAGTATTTGAACAATACTGAAGTTTTAGAACATAGAACATTTCAGCTCAGTACGGGACCTTTGGCCCATGATGTTATATTGATCTTCCAATTTACTCTAAGTTCAATCTAACCTTTTTCTTCTACATATCTTTCTATTTTCTATCATGCATACCCCTATCTAAGTGTTTCTTAAATGCCCCTAATATATCTGCCTCTACCACCAACCCTGGCAGGACGATCCATGCACCCACCACTTCCTGCATAAAGAACCATCCCCTATACTTTTCTAAAATTACCTTAAAATTATGCCCCCTTGTATTAACCATTTCTGCCCTGGGGAAAGAATCTCTGGCCATCTATGTTTCTGATCATAGTGTACACATCTGTCAAGTCCCCGCTCATCCTCCTTTGCTCCAACGAGGAATTTGCAGCTCATGATGAATTGGGAAAATGGTCATGAAGCCATATTGGGTGGTGGTGGAAAACATGCAGTGAGATTGTGCTCGAAGATTAATTTATGGTATTCACTACCCCACTCTCCTACTCTGCCTCCGCAGGTCACACACAAAATTCACACTGCAGCTTATTATCATGATTTCATGGCTACAGTGTAAATTGCATTGTTAATTACCTATGCATGTCGCCATCTGACATGGTTCTTGTGAACGGCTGTCACCAATAAACCTCACTTGCAAGGACAAAAGCCAGTTCATATCCCTCAAGAGGGGGTGCAATGTGACTGTTGCCAACATTGTAAGTTAGTCATAGATATCACTGCTCACAGTTTCAATAGGTTTCAGCAGGTACATTAATGTCAGAGAAATGTAGACAATATACATTCTGAAATTCTTTATCTTCGCAAACATCCACAAAAACAGAGGAGTGCCCAAAGAATGAATGACAGTTAAATGTTGGAACCCCAAACTCCCCCCTCCCACGTGTAAGCAGCAGCAAAGCAACGACCCCCACTTCCCCACCAACGCAAAAGCATCAGCACCCCCACCAAGCACTCATGCATGCAGCAAAGCATCAATAAAGACACCGACTTGCAGTACCCCAAAGACTACTCGTTCACCCGGTATTCGACGTACCACAGACCCTCTCTCTCCCTAATAAGGGAAAAGGATGTGTCCCCATTTCACAGTGAGAGGGGAGACATGACAAAACAACTCACTGATTTATGATGTTAAAATTCTGTTGTGTCGCTTCTTCCGAGCTCTGTTCCCAAAGAACTCGGGTCTCTGGGCACACAGCCAGCAGCCAGCTCACTGCTTTCGAACTTCTGTCTCCCACGACACACCAGTTTACTGCAGCGGCTCCGACCTCGAATCTGCCCGCCTCCAGAGCCCTGAGAATCCGGCACCCTGAAGGTGCGCTAGTCTTCTAGGCTGAGTCCTTGGCATATCGAAAAGCGGCCAGTTGTGAGGCCCCGAGAGCGGGTCCCATTTCCGCAAAGAACTGAAGTCAGCATTTAACTCCAGCTCAGGGCCCGAAAGGGAAAAATGGAGATATCAAAGATAGAAAGAGAGCTGTTTCCAAAGATGCAAGCAAAGAAATTGCCTTTAGGTGCCATCGTCCTCTTAAATTCCTTCTCCATGCTACATGATATTGCTGGTCAGGGAAGAGAACAGACTCCATGATTGTCAAATACTGCTTGAGAGGCCTTGGCTGAAGTACTGGCCAGGGGTGAAAGATGCAGTCCATCTGCTGGGGTCCAGGTGGCTCTCCAAGTAGATTGCAGATTTCAGATCTATTTATTGATCACATGTACATTGAAACATACAGAAATGTTGAAACAACAGTCGGAAGACATAGTTCTAAAGGTCAGGGACAGGAGTGCAGCCTTTCAATGCCACAAGATACTTAGACACTTACATGGCTGGCCAAAATTGGTTAATTCTCCTCAAACGCACTCAGAACCTTATGCATTGCTTGGGGTACCACATTCCATCATTCACCTACTGTCAGAAATTAGGACCCAGTCGTACGATTTGCATCTCATCTCATGCTCTTCCAAACACCCAGAAGCAAAGACACATCCTACAAGGAAGCAGAAGATTAACAAGCAATAGTCTTACTCCAACTAATATTCTGTAAAAATCCAATAAACAACTAAATTCTAAATAATAGAGATTCCTTTATGGTGAAGTTTGGATGGTCTGCCTGCTGTAAACATAGAGTCCTCTCTATATATTAAATTTACGTGTATCAGTTGCAGTTTTCAGGTTCACATTGACTGCCCTGACTTCAAATAAACATTGTACATTGACTAATCACTAAACCCTTCTATGGTACATGTTTCATGACTGCTATATCTTAGGGCCAGCAAAAATTCCATCCCAGCCTGTTTCCACAGATGTTCATCACCTCATAAGAACATAAGAAATAGGAGCAGGAGTCAGCCATCTGGCCCCTCGAGCCTGCTCCACCATTCAATCAGATCATGGCTGATCTGGCTATGGACTCATCTCCACCTACCTGCCTTTTCCCCATAACCCTTAATTCCCCTACTGTGCAAAAACCTATCCAACTTTGCCTCACCTCATGTAATATCTTAGGGTTACACCCCATGCAAAAGCCCTACTAAGATCTATAAACTTAGATGTAGGTGTATGTAGTGCTTTAGGAAAACCCCAAGATTTCTAACCATATGGACATGTTCGGCACAGCTTTGTGGGCTGAAGGGCCTGTATTGTGTTGTAGGTTTTCAATGTTTCTATGTTTCTATATCCACTGTGCAACTCACTTGTGGGTATTGCGCTGTCAGTGTGATGACATCATTCTAAAAGAGTTTCGCTGCGATGAGAAGTCCAGGAAGGATTTTGCTTCCTTCATCTGATGTGACATCCTGCAGTGGCAAAGCTTTGAATCGCTAGTGTTTGTATTGGGACCAGAATTACAAATACTTGGCATTGTACACTAAAGGTTCTCACATCATTTTACATCTATTAGGAGATTTGAGCTGATGCAATTTCTCCAGCAACTTAGAAGTAAATAGAATATTGTGTTTTCAGGTAGCAGTGGAATTCAAGGAATCTTAAAGTCCTCCTGGGATTACAATAAGATTCAAAATTCTGTTTGAGCACGAGCCCAAGTCCGCTGGAGGCTGGAGGCAGTAGATCAAAGAACATATCCTGTCCTGGTGTTAAAGGACAGCGTACTGTATCACTGTACTCTTTTCCTTAGATGCTTCCTGGCCTGCTAAACTCCTCCAGCATTTTGACTGTGTTGCTTGGATTTCCAGCATCTATAGATTTTTTCTTGTTAGTGTACTGTACATGCATGGATGGGAGGGAGGACCAGGGCTTGTTTTGCTCCAGGTTGTTCCGCCGTGCATTGTGGGCATGCTCTGATGGTGCTGGAATGTGCGGCAAAACGTGGGCGTTTTTTAACGCAAGCGATGCATTTAACTGTATGTTTCGATGTACTGACATGTGACAAATAGATCTTGAGAATTAAAATTAAATCCGGCCTTCATTTAATCAGGATCAAAACCAAAATGGAGAAGAACAAAACCTTGACAATGATTGGATGCTCATGTCTACTAGTTCAGTGACAGTGCTGGGAGTATTTAAGTATGACTTAAATATAAAATAATCTACTGGTTCTTAATATTAGTCTGTTCTATTTGGTGATATATTATCTTACTAATATTGATGTAATTTACTCACAAATTATTGCGGGTTCTCAATGTTTGAGAAATAAATGCAGTTGACACATAACAAATGCTTGAATATGTCAGCTGGTGTCATAATAATTGCAAATCTCACAAGGGCATGAAATAGATTAGTCAATATACTATTTGTAAGTGAATGAAACTTGTTTCTTGAAATATGTCCTGAATAATTTAAAAACAAATCTGAAATAGATTAAAAGTTCATGAATGTAAATAAAATATATATCACAAAACATTGAGATGTCTAATTTCAATGAAGTTGCAAATTTGCCTATTATATATTACATTATAACCTCGTGACTTCCCAAACATACAAGGCAATGAATAATGGTGAACTAATGAAATAAATAATGCTGTAAAGTCAGCTACTTTGCAGACTGTGGACTGGGGAAAAGTCTAGCAATTCTCAGGGCAATGCTACATGAATTTTATTATTGAAAATCATGGTAATCAATAAAAATACTTATTAAGTGTGCATGGAGAATGCAAAGAAATAAGGAGAAGTAATTTACATAGAGTGGCCACTTCATAAGGTACCTAATAAAGTAGCCTGTGAGTGTATGTTCATGGTCTTCTGCTGCTGTAGCCCATTCACTTCAAGGTTTGACATGTTGCGTTTTCAGAGATGCTCTTCTGCACACCACTGTTGTAAAATGTCGTTATTTGAATTACTGTAGCTTTCCAGTCAGCTTGAACCAGTCTGGCCATTCCTCTTTCACCTCCTCCAATAACAAGATATTTTCAGCCACTGAATTGGCACCCACTGTTTTTATTTTGGCTTTGTTCCTTCCACCATTCTCTGTAAATTCTATTGACTGTTATGCATGAAAATCCCAGGCCACTAGCAGCTCCCAGGTACGCAAACCATTCTACTGTCAAAGTCACTTAGATCACATTTCCTCTCCATTCTGATGTTTGGCCTGAACAACAACTGAACCTCTTGACCATGTCTGCATGCTTTAATGTACTGAGTTGCAGCCACCTGATTGGTTGATTAGATATTTTCATTAACAAGCAGATGGCCACTGGGAGTATTACACTAATATTTGCTGCTGCTCCCAAGTTACTTCTGGAGAGTTCAAAGTAAATTTATTATCAACCCTGAGATTCATTTTCTTGCAGCCATTCACAGTAAATCCTTAATACCATAATAATCATTATAGAATCAGCGGGAAGTGTTAAAAGGAAAGCAACAGACTATGATTGAGGCCAATGTGAACATTGTTTTGGAATATACAACCACACAGGTTAACACCAGTTTGCTTAAGAGTGACATTTTAATCATGCAGAAATGCTCTTTTGTTTTATTTTAGCTTGTACAGTCTTAGGATAGAAGCTTAATGTTATCAGAAGATGCTGACTGAACAACATTCCTTCCAATTTATTCTATTCTCAGTACAGAACAGGCTCTTCAGCCCAATGAGCCCTGCTGTCCAACAATCCTCCTCTTTAACAATTACAGGACAATTTTCAATGACCGATTAACTCACTAACCGTTCAGACTTTGGACTATGGGAGGAAACCAAAACATCCTGAGTGGTTCACAGGGAAGACGTAAAACTCCTTACAGACTTTGTCAAAATTGAACTCCAATTCTGATGATGTTGGGATTTTGAGGAGGAAGAGATATCCAAATGAAAAAGCTGTAGAATAATGAAACAAATTATTGGCCTGAAGAAGTGGTAGGAAGAGAGTCTGGAAAATAGGTAAGCATTCCCTTTGATCCTTTGATTCTGGATCTCAGCTACCTACGGCATTTGGTAATATTTTGGACGATAGGACAGAAAACAGTTTGGAAAAGAATCTAAAAAAAAACACATTTTGAATAGCATGAATGTAAACATAAAAATACAAAATAATATATTTTACAATCATCCACTTTGAACTCAGAAGGTGGTGCTTTAGAATGTTTCCAAGGTGGGTGATGGAGGCAAGAATCCAAAGGTATGGAAAATCCACCTACTTTGATCATTAAAGTGTCTTAGACATTATAAAATTAATCATTAAGACAAATCAATATTCTTCCTTTTCATGCCCCGTGCAGCATCAGGTGGAAACCTTGTCATTTCTTTAGCATTTTTGTCTGTTTCTTTTTAAAATGAGGCCAAGTTCCTAGCTCAATGCTCAACGCAGCATGGGTGGAAATGTGCAGGGAGTTGGCCGAATTCGAACTTGGGACCACATGCCTCAAAGTGCAGTTTGGGTGCCACTACCCCACCGGCTGACATTAAGACTAACCAAATGACCGTCTTTACACTCACAAAAACCAAAAGTAAGGGGTTAGAAGTTTGCCACAGCTAATTTGGACCATGCCTCTGGTGGTGGGATAACCACAGGAGATTCTGCAGGTGCTCGAAATTCAGAGTAACGCTTACAAAATACTGGCGGAATTCAGCAGCTCAGGCCACATCCACAGAGAAGGATGAACACCCAATGTTTTGGCGAGATGCTGCCAAACTCCTCCAGCATTTTGTGTGCGTTACTCCGTTGTAGTGCGCAAAGCTCTCAACACAAATTAGTCCGAATACCGTCCGATGTGCAAGAGTTAAATGTCAAGGAAAGATTACAAAAACTAAGTTTAACTCCCTGGGACTTAGAAAGTTGAGGGATGATATGATTGAAATTTTCAATTATTAAAAGGAGCTGACAGCAACGTTTAGAATTAAGCTATTTCCCTTGGTTGGAGTCTGTAGAGCTAGAGGGCATAATTTAAAAATTAGAACTAAACCTTTCAGTTATCAAACATTTATGCTAGGTTTCCAGGTTCCTTTTGCAAACAGTAATTGATGCTATATCAATTGTTAATTTTATATCTACCCGGTAAGTTTTATAGATTCTTAGTAACTAAATGTATTTATTAACATGGAATAAATGCTATTATATCGCGTATGGTCACAAATCCTCGGCAATCACATTGAAAGAAGAATGAGCGATATGGACTAAATGACTTTTACTCTCGTTATATCATTTGGATGTTCACTGTCTATCTGTGTGAGGGGTAAAAGGTCATTCTGCTGGGTAGGAGAACCATATGATGTGCCAGTGTTGTAACATTGACACGGGCAAGAATGCATAGATTGTAGCGGGAGTTCAAAGCCTCAGTCTGCATAAGGTTTACTTGTTCTGTTTGACAAAAACTTATTAGTTTCAGATTTGGATTAATTTGTTTATTATACATACATTAAAACATACTGCGAAATGCGTCATTTGCATTAACAACCAACACAACCCAAGTATGCGCTTTGGGCAGCCTGCAAATGTTGCCGTGCATTCTGGCGCTAACATAGCATGTGCACAATACTTGGCAGAAGAACACAAAACATGATAAGCAACAGAAGCAAAGCAAGCTCCTTTCAAGTGTCCCATCAACCCACTCACAAGGCAGTCCTCCAGAGGACTTGTAGGCAACAGTCTCTAACTTCCCCAGTGCACCTTCAAACTCATTGACCCAGGCCTTCAACTTCCAATCAATTTTCAGGCTTCAATCTTCAGTATTGACCCCAGGACTACCAAACTCCAGGCCTGGAATCTAGACTTACTGATACACGTACATGGGGGGGGGGAGGGGTGTCCCTTAGGCCCTCTGCCTCTTCACCACAATGACACAATAATGCCATGCTTTAATGCATTTATGAAGATATTACAATTTGGTAACCAGGGCAAGATCTAACATAGGGTTGGTGAATAATATTGATGACTATCAAATGGCAAACTTTAAATGAGTTTGTAATGTAAATTTTTTTCTGGAGTTTTGCGATGACTACTCACATGGCCTTTTGTTTGTCCGAGACTCCTTGTGCATCAACGAGAGTGCATTACACTGTAGGTCACAGTGATGAGGGAGAGCTGTGTGGACCTGTCGCAGGATTGCTGCATGCTGTGTGTCTGCATCATTGTTTAAGTAGGAAGTGGCCAACATGACTGCCTCATAGAACATAGAACATTACATTACAGTACAGGCCCTTTTGGATTACAATGTTATGTCAACCTTTTAACCTACTCTACGATCAATCTAACTCATCCCTCCATCATAGCCCTCCATTTTTCTATCATCTATGTGCCTATCTAAGGGTTTCCTAACTGACCGTCATTTATCGGCTTCCACCACCATCTCTGGCAGTGTGTTCCACTCTCCCACCACTCTATGTGTAAAAAACGTACCTCTAACATCCTCCCCTATACTTTCCTCCAATTACCTTAACATTATACCCCTTTCTATTAGCCTTTTCTGCCCTGGGAAAAAGTTCCTAGACATCCACTTGATCTATACCTCAATATCTCTCATTCTTGTTCACTCCAACGAGAAATGCCCTAGCTCGCTAAATCTATCCACACCAGACACGCCTTCCATTTCAGCAGCATTCTGGTAAATCTCCTCCTCACTCTCTCTGAAGTTTCATATCCTTCATAAAATGAGGCAACCAGAATTGAACACAGTATTCTAAGTGCAATCTAACCAGTCATATACCTCATGGCTCTTGACCTCAATCCCCCAACTAATGAAGACAAACACACTCTACGCCTTCTTAACAGCCCTATCAACTTGCGCGGCAACTTTGACGGATCTGTGGATGTGGACCTCAAGATTCCTCCACACTACTGAGAATTCTGCCAATAACCTTGTATTCTGCCTTCAACTTTGGAGCTTTTGCATGGGTGACCAAGCTGGAGAGTCATTTCGCTTGTTTACCAGTTGAGTGGATATGTCCTCCAAAGAGAACAAAATCCAGATGGCTAAATCAGAGATGTAGCCCGACAGCCAAAATGATGTGGTATGTGAGTGCAGAAAAAAACATATTTCTGGGCCAGAAGCATATGACATGCTGACAAATGTCATGAGAATGTTTTGTTCAAAGGTATTGTGCAGAAACCTAAAGATCAGTTTAATCCTAAACCCGAAAGCTATAAATTTGTGTTGAAGCACCAGAGGCAGGGTGAGACAATTAATAAGTACATTGTTTCATTAATGAACTTAGCCTTGCATAACAATCTTTCTGCCTCTTTGACTGGTCCTCAGACAATAGGTTTGTGTGCGAATGGGTAGATGAACCAATTCAGTCAAAGCCGTTCAGCACGCAAAACCTGCAAGTCAAAACTGCTGTGTAGAGGGAAATGGTATATAGAATGCAAGAGAATCCCATCCATTACAAAAGGCTGATGTAACTGTCATCCACAAAGACAGAGCCACAGTAAAGTTGAAGGTTAAAATTGAATGTCTGAAACATATGGTTTAACCAGCTCAATCAGCTGTTGGAGTTGCTATGTCCGTTGTCCACCACAATCACGGCCATTTCAAACACACTCCTTTTGCAATTCCCTCTCCCTAAAAGAAATCCTACTTCAGTGGCCTGCAGTTCCAAGACAAAGCTGAACAATAAAAGTGGCTATTTAAGCTGAAACCAAGGCTTCATTCAGCAATGAGAAAATGGTACTGCAGAGTATTCATGGTATAAATAGTAAAAACACAGACAAGTATATTTTTTGGGGTGGGGGTAGAGCTATTCACTCACAGCTGATGCATTCTCTTTGGTAGTAAGTCTGGCAAATTTAACTATGTAGAATTGATGTAAAGCACCAACAAGTTGAAAATAAAAGTCAGTCACAAGCACAAAAAAGTCTGCACGTCCTGGAAATCTAAGGCAATACACACAAAGTGCTGGGGGAGCTCAGCAGGTCAGGCAGCATCGATGGAAATGAGCAAACGGTCGAAGTTTCAGGTCGAGTCCAATTCATCAGTCCCTTTCTTCTGGATGATACTGAGGTCCTGGGTAACTGTCCTCATCTGGACAAGCTCAGAATGTGCCACTGTAGTGGGTGTAAAGCCTTACAGGATTGGATTCACTCACATGAGAATATACATGCCTTGATCTTCTCTTGCCAACAAAGTATTTATGCATCTGGGCCAGTTGTTTTGGTCAATTTTCTCCAAAGTGTTGAAGATGCCATTGAATGCCAAGATTAAGTAGTCAGATCCTCTTCTGTCAGTCAAGGTCGTTGCTTGATCTTTCAAGCTGTGAAACCAGGAAAATGGCTCTGTTTAAGACCATTCAGGTCAATAAACCTTAGGCTCTGTTGGATCCATCCCAGATTATTGAGAGATGCAAGAGAGGGGGATTGGTTGAGACTGGACAGCGAAGTTTGTATTCTCTTTAGTCACAATTAAGTTTACAGATTTTTGGACAATTGTCGCTGTTGATTAAGAAAGGCAATAGAGCCAAACCACGAAAGTTTGAGCAAGTGAGCCTTACATCAGTGGTAGGGGAATCAATAGAAAATAATTTTACGAGTATGTTCTACTCATATCCAGAAAAGCATAGAGTTATTAGGGATAATCAGTGAGGCTTTGTGCAGAAGGCATGGCTTATTGAATTGAATGAATTATTTTGAAGAATTGATAAAGATGACAGAAGAGGCTTGGACAGTAGAGGTTGTATGCATTGACTTTAGTAAAGCTTTCAATGAGGTCATTCATGGTAGGCTGATCCAGTAAATGAAGGTACAAGGAATTGGAATTGGTTTATTATTATCTCATGTACTGAGATACAGCAAAAAGCTTAACTAGCATATTGTTCATACAGTTCAAATCATTATAGACTGCATTGAAGTGGGACAAGGTAAACCAATTAGAGGATGCAAAATAAAGTGTAACTGCTACAAGAAGGTGCAGTGCAGGTAAACAATAAGGTGTAGTGCAGGTAAACAATAAGGTGTGAGGTCATAACAAGATTGATTGTGACATCAAGAGTTCAACTTATCATACCAGGGAACCATTGAATAGTCGTAACAGTAGGGTAGAAGCTGTCCTTGAGCCTTACATTGTGTGCTTTTGAATCTTTTGCCTGATGGAAGTGGGTAGTGTAGAGAATGTCCATTTGGGTGGGTCAAATCATGCCATTGGCACCATTTGTACATTGGGGGTTTGATTTTTTTTAATGGGTTCCACGGTTTTATTTGTTTCATGGCTATCTGTGGAAAGATGAATCTCAGGGTTGTATACTGCATACATACTTTGATAATAAATGCACTTTGACTTTGACTTTAATTATGTTGGCTGCATAGGTCATCATCAGGTCTCCTGGTCTCAGCCCAAAAAATCAACTCTTTATTCCTCTCCATCGATGCTGCCTGACCTGAGGGGTGCCTCCGGCATTTTATGTGTGTTACTTCTGTTGCAAAGTGGCTCATCATAATAATTTCTCAAAAGAAAACATTACTTTTTGAGCTGATATCTTACCGCCATAGCTTTGTATTTGTAGTCCGATTCAAAGTTGAAGTGGCAAGGAAAATGACTGCAGAATCAAATTTCCTTTAAGCACAGCTTTTAAAGATTCTACAACTTCTGCAGAACAGTTGCATGTCTTCAGCTACATATGTTGAACCTCTTTTTTGGCTTTGGTATGTTGATTAAAAGGTTTATATGTGTTGGATGAAAAGGAATCCTTTTCAGATAAGGCATACTGCTTTGCGGTGAGTAAATAGATGACTGTTCTTTTGAACCAAGGTCAGGTTATCCCCCGAAATGAATTACTTGTGATTTTTTTTATTGAATTGATGTCAGCAGTTTTGCTTATCATAGTAAAAACTACATTTAAACCAAAATGCCATTACTATGCAGAGGATATTCTAGATGATGGAACACAGGTGTAGCTAGTTGATTTACAGTTGCAGTGTCTAACATTAAGCAAAGATTTTTTAGAAATAGTTATTAATGATGACATGAAAAGTAATTGCTAATTTTCTGGTTGAATTGTCACATAATTTTTCCAAATCTTAAGGCTAATTCATCCTTTTCCTGGACCCATTTCTCAAGTCCAAGGCAGACATGTCTTTGGACCGTGTGCAGGTAATTGAAGCTGTCGGTTACAATCTACTGACTTCATTCTTCAGAAACTCTAACTGCACCACTCCGCAAACATATTTTTCTTTCTTGCTTATTTTTATTTCCTCAAATTTCTTAGGTCACCCAAACAAAAGGAATTTAATATAAATCATTTAGCAACTGATGTTTACTTAAATCTTAAACATCCTTTAAATGTACTTCCTGTTTTAAATCCGTTTTGGCCATGCTGATATATTCCAGCAATTTATTGAAATCCATGACCCAAGACTGAAATATTAGTTATTTCACAGAGAGCAGTAGATAAAAACTTCAGATTATATTTTCAGTAATTAGAAAATATACCCTGTGGTTTGAGTGAAACATAACTGACGTTCCAGGCCTGTCAGCGTCAGTATTGTGGGAGAGTTATCTGCAGAAATACACGGGAAAGCTTTCCGTCACACTCTCCGGGTATTAAGAAATGGGCAAATAATGATAGCTGTGATTGTCACAGACACGTAGAAAGCAATAAAAATGAACAGGGATTTGAAACAGTTCGGCGTAAAGTTTGCTTGTACTGAGCATATAATGATGGTAACCCTAACCCTAATACTTTGTCGAGCACCTTCGCTGAAAAGCAGGTTTTCCTAGTGGTCACCCATTTTAATTCTACTTCTCATTCCTTTTCGGACATGGTGGTCCATGCTGCCATGACGAGGCCACTCTCAGGTCGGAGAAGCAACACCTCATATTCCATCTAGGTAGCCTCAAGCCTGATGGCATGATCGTTAATTTCTCTAACTTCTGCTAGTTACTCTCCTCTCTCCTTTCTCTCTATTTCCATTTCTCATTCTGGCTCTCCTCTTACCACTTCTCTTCTCCTAAGTACCTGCCCATCACCTTCCCCTGATGCCCCTCCTCCTTCCTTTCTCCCATGGTCCATTCCCCACTCCCGTCAGATTCTTTCTGCCATTGCAGAGTTTGCCTAATGGACCCTTTGCCAGTCTGTGTATCCATTTCTAACCTTCAATGTTATTATTTTTTCAGCCTTCAAGCAGTTCCTTTCCTAGAATTCATCAAGTGTTTTAGTTTGGTTTTGACAAATCAATAACATGCAGAATTTTCTGTTTGTTTCAAAAAGGAAATTATTTGCTTCCAGCTTAAAGTTGGCAATCACTTATTTTCCTATGGCCTTTAGAAGTCTTCTTAAGTCAAGAGCTGGACAGCCCTGCGACTCTAGTGTGACAAAACAAAAGACCTTCTGGCCATTTTTCTGTTGACTACGTTAAGATAGCTCCAGTTAGAATGATTTTCTGTCTCCCATTTTTACTTCTGTGCAGCAGAACAGAAGGAAATTCAAGCAAAGAAAGAGATTTCAGAAAATGTTATTCCTTTGGACTGTAATGTCTTATAGTTTTATTTCAGCTGGCCCCTATCTTTAGCATCTTTCTAAATATTTTTTATTTTGAGTTGATGAATGAAGAAATTAGCCTTATCCCCGCTATCCAGGCCATGCTTTCTTCAAGAAGGAGGTGCAGGGGCCTTAGGTCCCACACTACCGGGTTCAGGAACATTTATTACCCTTCAACCAACAGGCTCCTGAACCAGTGTGGGCATCTTCACTCACCACAACACTGAGCTGATCGTTGAACATAACCTTTGGACTCTCAAGGACTATACAACTCATCCTCTCAATACAATTTATTTACTTATTATTATAATTACTTGTTTCTTTTTGTATTTGCACAATTTGTCAGCATTTCTTTGTGTGTATTTTTTCATTGACTCTGTTGTACTTCTTTGTTCTAAGTGAATGCCTACAAGAAAATGAATCTCAGGGTAGTATTTGGTGACATGTACTGTATGTGCTTGGATAATGATTTTACTTTGAACTTAGTGCAGAACTTCTTCCCACAAAACTTTCAAAGATTGTACTACTTAATAATTGCACCAATTTACATTTGAGATGAATAGAGTTCATATTATATTTATCTCTGTGATTTTGCCAGAATAACAAATTATCCTAATAAAATACTGATAAAATGGAATATTTCAGTTGTCAGCAAAAGCATGGTGTTGAACTGTAGTGATGTAATGTAATCTTGTGGAGAATTTCAATGCATGAAGCAATGTCTGAGGAAATTCCACAAAGAGGAAAATTTACCTTAATAAACCATCACTAGAAATGAGACTGAAAACATGAGCTAGGGGACTGATCCTTTCAAAAAAGAAAAGATTTGAGAAAATCTCCAAGCATCGTCTATCCATATTGCTGAGGCTATGAAGGCTGCCTCATCTGTTGTGCCCACTAATGATGCCAAGGCTTTGGACCTACTCTGGGCTGCTCTGGAGCTCAGACCTAAAGACTCATTTTGGTTTGGAATGGTGTTGCTTGCTTCCATTGTTAGCATGATTTGTGTTTTTTTCTCTCTTACTCTGCACATTGGGTATTGGTCTTACATTTTAAAATTGGATTATTTCTGGTTTCTTGCTTTGAGGCTGCCTGTAAGCAAACAAATCGCAAGGTTGCATAACTTATACATTCTTTGATAATAAATGTATTCTGAAACTTTGAAACAATTATACTGAAATCTGGCACAGACAAGAAGTATTATGCAATGAATCTCAGTGGAAGTGTGTCATAATGACAATGTTTAAGTATTGAAAATAGGTTGATACCTGCAATCAGTGACCACTTTAATAGCTACAGCTGTAATATAGTGGCCACCTGTTTGTTAATATAAATATCTAATCACCCAATCATGCGGCAGTAACTCAAAGTGTGCAGATATTCTTCAGAGGTTCTGTTCAAACATTAGAATGAGGAAGAAATGTGTTCTGAGTGACTTTGACTATGGAATGATTGTTGGTGCCTTACAAGATGGTTTGAGTACCTCAAAAACTGCTTATCTCCTGGGATTTCCATGTACAACAGTCTTCAGAGTTTACAGAGAATGGTGTGGAAAACAAAGAGCATCCAGTGAGTGGCACTTCTGAGGGCGAAAACACCTTGTTAATGAGAAAAGTCAGAGGAGAACGGCCAGACTGCTTCAAGGTGACAGGAAGGTGAACAATAATAACTTGTTACAACAGTGGTGTGCAGAAGAGCATCTCTGAACACACAGCACATCCAACCTTGAAGTGGATGGTTGAAAGGAGCAGAAGACACAAACATACACTCACTGGTCACAAATGGCCATGGAGTGTATACTTTAATGCATGGTTGAAAAGAATATGGCCATGAGTCTTGATAAATAATCAGAATCAGGGTTAATATAACTGGTATATATGAAATTTGTTAACTTTGCGGCTGCAGGACAATGTAATGCATCATAACTATAGAAATAAACTGAATTACAGCAAGTATATATTTATAAATTAAAACAATTAAGTTAAAATAAGTAGTGCAAAAAACAGAAATAAATAGAAAAAAAAAGTGAGGGAGTATTCATGGGTTCAGTGTCTATTTAGAAATCGATCGCGGAGGGGAAGAAACTGTTCCTGGATTGTTGAATGCGTGCCTCAAGGCTTCTGTACCTCCCTTCTGAAGGTAATGGTGAAAGAGAGCAAGGCCTGGGTGGTGGGGGTGGTGGGGGTCCTTAATGAAGGACACCACCTTCATGAGGCACAGCTCCCTGAAGCTGTCTTCGATGCGACAGAGGCTTGTACCCATGATGGAGCTGACTAATTTTACAACTTTCTGCAACGTACTTCGGTCCTGTAGCCTCCCCCCTCCTCCATACCAGACGGTGATGCAGCCAGTCAGAGTGCTCTCCACGGTTCATCCGTAGATGTTTTTAAGTATTTTAGGTGACAAATCTAAATAATAAGGGCAGCATTCAAATTGCTATGGGAATTACACATGTCACAGTCAATATCAGACAAAACCAAGCCTGGTTTTTATTTGCCCATTACTTTCTCTTTGTTTTCTGCAGTAAGAGGATTAGGGAGGGTACTATCTCTCAAACATTCATCACTACTGCTTTGAGCTGGCTGTTACGAGGTGTGCAGGAGTACGTGTGGAATGCCTCCTTAACATTAAGGTAGCTGAGTTAGAAAACTTAATGGAACAGGAGAGGGTGGGGGTTGGAGGAATCAAATACACATTACACCAATCGAACATCAGATATTTATACTTAACTATGATTTGCATGCGCCATTTGACCTAAGTTTTGTAGCACATTTAAACAATATTGAGAATATTAAAAGCCAGATGTATTACACTGACATCTAAGTATTGAATGGCATTTACACTCTGTGGCCACTTTATTAGGTACCTCCTGTACCTAATAAAGTGACCATCAAGAGTATGTTTGTGGTCTTTGCCTGCTGTAGCCCATCACTTCAAAGTCTAATCAGAGAAGCTCTGCTGCACACCACTGTTGTAATGTGTGGTTATTTGAGTTACTGTTACCTTCCTGCCAGCTTGAACCAGTCTGGCCATTCTCCTCTGATCTCTCTCATTAACATGGCATTTTTGGCCACAGAACTGCATCTCTCTGATGTGTTCTGCTTTTACACCATTCTCTATAAACTCCAAAGACTGTTGTGTGCAAAAATGCCAGGAGATCAGCAGTTTCTGAGATACTCAAACCACCCTGCCTGGCACCAACAATCAGTCCTCAAAGTCACTTAGATCACAGTTCCTCCCCATTCTGATGTTCAGTCTGAACAACAACTGAACCTCTTGACCATGTCTGCATGTTTTTATGCATTAAGTTGCTGCCACATGATTGGCTGATTAGATATTTGCATTAACAAGTGTGTGTACCTAATAAAGTGACCACTGTGTGCATCTCTCCTTTTTCCTTCACATATTCAGCTGCAATATCTTAAGAAGGCAGCGGAGCAAATAGTAATTACCGATTCTGTGATTATTTCAGCCAACTATATGCACAGTGAATTGAATATATGGAAAACTATTCTCTTCAGTTGCAGCTGGAGAGAATGTGGGCTACCAGGTTGAGTCAGAGAAGTTAGATCACTCTTAAATCATACTGTAAGTGTTGTTGCTTTAGGCTAACTCTAGATCATTGTTGCCTTTAGTGTACAAGCGATGATCTGCTAGTTACCCCTCTGCATCCGGAAAATGCCTTTCTTTAATCTTTATTTCCCATTTACCAATCTCACTAGCGGTGTGGTTTCCAAATGAAAGCACTTTTGCAGATGCCGGTTGAAATGTGCTGTCAGCACTCAATTATGACAATTGAGTAAGTTTCTCATTGACAGAGATAGCATGTGTATCTGCACCTGGAGCGGAAGATTGCCTCATAGTAAAGGGATGAGACAGTTCACAAATAACACAATTGCTGCATAATCACCAATTCCAACATGGTAGTCTAAATGTATTACCATCACCTCGTCCTACCCAGTCTAAATCAGATTCAGATTCAGATGTATTTATCACATGTATACTGAAATGTACAGTGAAAGGCGTCAATGATGTTAACAACCAACACACCTAAGGATGTGCTGGGAGCAGCCGGGATGTATTCTGGAGCCAATATATCAAGCCCATGATGTTTAGCAGAACAACACAAGCAATAACAGCAACAGAACAACAGCAAAACAAGCCCCTTTGCCACCCACCCTCCCCCTCACGCACACACACAGACCACCAACCCCAGGACAGACAGCTTCAGACCGCCAGACCTTGGCCCCACACTCTCAGACTCACAGACATCGGGAGTCCAACTTTAGATTTTGCCAACCACTATTGGGGCCTAGACTCCATAACTCACAGAATAGGGGTTTCACCTTTGAACTTCGACTTCTGATCTCGCTTGGGCCTCCAACCCTTGTGACCTGTGGAGTCACCAGCCCTCGTGACTCCTTTGGGACTCTACCTCCGTGTTTGCTAACTTTGGTCAGCTTTGATATCCTGGGATATGTGATGAGACCAGCAGAATACAAGCCAATGGGACATCAGCAACGGATGGTAGATGTTTTAGGTTGCAATACTGCTTCCAGCTGAGAGTGTTGAGGAAAGATAGCCAGTATAAAGAGATGATCAGGGAGGGGTTAAGACAGAGGTTGGACAGTGATAGGTGGAACTAGCTAAGTTAAGGGATGGTGGACTGGAGTTTAGAGACACAAGTTGGTAAGTGACAGGTAAAATAGATATGGGGAAAAAAAGGAACAGAGCAGAGCCAGGTGGTGGGAGGAGAGGGGGATCTTCATTTTGGGACTAGAAGGTAACGTGGAACAAGATAAGAGAGGGATAATTAGCAGATCCTGTCTTCTGCCCCATTTGGTTTCCTCACTTCCTGCCACAACCACCAGTGTGCCGACTACCTATGAAATGTCTTTCTTCAATCCTTCCTGAGCCACTTCACTTGTTGAGTGCCTGTCAACCTGTTCCATTCACAATTCACCTCTCCTTTGAAAGGTACAGGCTGATTTTACTTATTACATGCTTGCTTTAATTAGTGATTCACAACAATTTTCCCAAACTAAGGCACCTAGCCCAGGGGATCCCAGCTGGGGTCCACAAACCCCTCTGTTAATGGTAAGGTTATCTTAGTTGTGACCATTTTTTAATCTCTAACCAATCAACAATGAGGTTTAAATGCTCACTAAGATATTCTAAGTGAGCTGGCATCAACTAGTTAACATGCTGTTGGCGTTACCTTGAACAAAATTGTGTAGTCCAACATTGCTGTAGTTTCCATGATCCATTATATTTAGCCAAATGGGACCACATTGAATAAAACCCAAAGAAAGGTGACATGATGGAAATGTCCATTATTAGGAAAATGTTGATAAATCAAGTGAAATTACTGCTTTTGGTCAATGAATCATTCACAAAAGGACATGCAGTAAATTTTTTCTTCATCACTAAATGAACTAAAACATACAGTCAGTGCCACTTTATTAGGCACAGGATGTATCTAATACAGTGGCCACTAAGTATAGATCTGTATGTTTGTGGTCTTCTGCTGCTGTAGCCTATTCACTTCAAGATTCGATCTACTTTGCATTCAGAGATGCTCTTCTACACACCACTGTTTTAACACATATTTATTTGAGTTACTGTCGCCTTCCTGTCTGCTTGAACCAGTCTGGCCGTTCTCATCTGACCTCTCCTTTTAACAAGGCGTTTCTGCCCACAGAACACAGAACTGCCATTCAGGGGATGTTTCTTTTTTCATTTTTCACACCGTTCTCTGTAAACTCCAGTGCAGGTGTTCCCAAACTTTATAATACCATGGACCAATGCCATTAAGAAAGGTGTCTGTGGCCCAAGGTTGGGAACCATTGCTTTAGAGACTGTTGTGCATGAAAATCCCAGGAGATCAGCAGATTCTGAGATACTCAAACCACACTGTCTCAAACCAATAATCATTTCACGGTCAAAGTCACCTACATAACATTTCTTCCCCATTCTAATGTTTGGTCTGAAACTGAAATGTATTAAATATTTCAGTAATATTTGAGTAATATTGTAACTATATTGTTTGATTAAGCATTCTTTGTTTGTTCACATAATTCATTATGGTTTATGTGTAAGAATATGTGAACGGCATACATTATTGTGGCACCATGTCACATGTGAGAACCTCACTAAAAAAAACAGGATAGAAAAACTAAGTAGGCAAGTACAGTCCACAATCCCTTATCTGAAATTCTGAAATCCAAAAAGCTTGGGAAACCGAAGTTCTTTTTGCCAACAGCTGATGTCACTCAGGTGTGACGTGGCAGCACGAGCAGAGGCCGCCAGACGTCAGTTGTGGCTCAGCGTTCATATTGGTTACACGTGCATTTGCTGTTCACTGATATTTTGTGTTCACTGTTGACTTTGTGTTTAATTTCACTGTGAAAATGTCAAAAGGAGCCACAGGTACCCCTATGGGTAACAACGAGAAAAAGAGAAGGAAGCATCTATCATTATCAGTAACGCAGAAAGTGGAGTTATTGCAGAAGCTTGATCGTGGTGTGTCTGTTCGGTGTCTTACTGAAGAATATGGTTTCGGAACTACCACTGTAAATGATTTAAAGAAACAGAAAGACAAGTTACTGATATTTTATAGTGACAGTGACATTCTACATTTATTCCAATAAGTCATTTACCATGTGTTTGATTCAGTTTGTTTGAAGCTGTATATTTTTATGTTTTATTGAATGTTTTTGTTGGAAATAATTTTTTTTCCTGTCATTATTCCCTAAACAATACAGTATAACAACTATTTACATAGCATTTACATTGTATTAGGTATTATAAGTAATCTAGAAATGATTTAAAGTATACGGGAGGATGTGCATAGGGCTGGAGCTCTACTGGGTCCTAAAGTCCACCAGCACTGAGACAGGCTAAATAAAGGATGTGAGCATATGTGTTTTTTGGTATCCGTGGGTGTCCAGGAACCAATAAGGAGGGATTTTGAAATCCGAAAAATTCTGAATTCCGAAATGCAACTGGCCACAAGGATTTTGAATAAGGGATTGTATACCTGTATCCCATTAAGAACTAGTACTGGAGAAAAGATAACTCCTGTGGGAATGACATTCATAACAGTGAAATACAACAACCAACAAGCCACATTGGACTTGTATGTGGCAGAAACAGGAGGGCCAGCATCGTGGAGTCGTGACTGGTTGAGGCAACTACAATCTTAATGGAGATCCATCCACTATTTACTTGCCACATCCCCTGCAATAGAGGCAAATGAAAGTGAATTAAGAAAGGTGCTGGATAATGACAGAGCAATGTTTAAGGATGTCAGTGGAAAACTCAAACATATAAAAAAAAGTTAAATGAAAATGTCACACCTAAGTTCTACAAAGACCATTTAGTTCCTTACACCATCTGTGATATAGGAGCCAGAGAGCTAAATCGCATGGAGGCTGAAGGAATTCTTTCTTTCCAAGGTCATGCCACATACTATGAGTGATGGAATTATACACCCCATAGCTTTCCCTTCCCACTGCAGAGAAAAAATGTGCACTGATTGATAGAGATGCATTGAGTCTGGTTTGGTGTGTAAAAGATTTCAACCAATACCTATATGGAAGAGAGTTTACCTTCCTTATTGATTATTAACCACTGGCATGCATTTTCAATAAAATGTCAAGCTATATGCAAGATCATTTGGAAGCGGTTGTTGAGAACAGACTTCAAAGGCTGAACACACAGGAGGACCTGTACTCAGGGACTAACAGTGGATGGATGAATATTGATTGAATAAAGGTTTTCCTTTGCCTGAAAGAACTCATTCATTTTTGGATTCCTCCTGGAACTTACCCACCGAGCTCTACCTTAGATGACAGGCCGAATCTTTGCAAACTTCTATAACAGTGAGGCGCTGCCATGCAATGTAATGTAATTCCTTGTAATGGCACTTATGTGCTAGAACCAGGACAGACCCTCTGAAATGATAGAACCAAAGAATTTAAAGTTTCTGACCCTCTCCACCTCTGATCCTTTGATTAGGACAGGATCATGGACCTATGGTTCCTCCACCTGAATTCAATACTCATCTCCTTGGCCTTGCTGACATTGAGTAGGAGGTTGTTGCTGTGACACCACTCAGCCAGATTATCAGTCTCCCTTCTACACACTGACTTGTCACACTCTTTAGTTTGTCCAAACTTAAATATGACGTTATCAAACAAGAGTAAGAAATCCTCCACAGCGATTAAATCTTTAGGCCTGAATGGGACAATTTAAATTTTACTGTTGTGGATGTCTGTATGGTAATTATATTATATAACATACTGTATATACATGCAAGATGACCAGAGAGCATTATGTTACATATTTGATTTGAGATACATTCTATATTGAGTTGGAGTTTATAGCTAAGCAGGGAGGAGTGTGGTGCATTTAATATTTCAGTAATATTTGAGGAATATTATAAATACATTGTTTGATTAAGCATTCTCTGCTTGTTTACATTCGTTATAGGTTATGTGTAAGAAATGCATGAATGGAACACGTCACCGCGTCATATATGAGCCCCTCACTAAAAAAATTACATGAGTATCTCCAGGCTCCACCAGAAAAAGTGCGATCTCCCAGTAGCCGCCTCGTTTAATTCCACTTCCCATTCCCATTCTGATATGTCTATCCATGGCCTCCTCTACTGTCGTGATGAGCCCACACTCAGATTGGAGGAACAACCCCTTATAATCCGTCTGGGTGGCCTTCAACTTGATGGCATGAACATCGATTCCTCGAACTTTTTGGTGATGCCCACCCCCTTCTCTCCTTCACCATTCCCCATCCCCTTTCTCCTCTCTCACATCTTCTTGCCTGCTTATCGCCTCCCTCTGGTGTTCCTCCCCCCTTTTCTTCCTTCCATGGCCTTCGATCTTCTACTCTCAGACTCCCCTTCCACTAATCAACTTGCCAGCTCTTTACTTCACCCCTTCCCCTCCTGTTTTCACCTATCCCTCCACTCCCCCCATCTTTTAACTCTACTCCTCACCTTTTTTTTCTCCAGTCCTGCTGTAGGGTCTTGGCCCAAAACATCCTGTACTCTTTTCCATAAATGCTACCTGGTCTGTTGAGTTCCTCTGGATTTTGTGTGTGTTGCTTGGATTTCCAGCATCTGGTGATTTTCTCTTGTTTGTGATCTCCAAGGTCCTGCTTTTTTTCTCTCTCTGATTAGTTTCTGTTGTTAGAAAACATGAACAAACTGAGAGCCTCATGTCACACATACAGAATATCGGAGGAACCTACCAGGTCAGGCAGCATTGATGGAAAGGAATAATTAGTTGACATTTCAGGCCGAGATGATGAAGGATCTTGGCCCAAAACTTCGACTGTTGATTTCTCTTCATAAATGCTGCCTGACCTGCTGCGTTCCTCTAACATTTTGCATTTGTTACTCTGGATTTCCAACATTTGCAGAATCTCTTGTGCTCTGATGATATTTCCATGCTTGTTATGCATTGAATTGCTGCCACATGATTAGCTGATTAGATATTTGCATTAATGAGCAGGTGTAGAAGTGCAGCTAATAAAGTGGCCACTGCGTTTATATCTGTAGAAATATTACCATTTTTTTAGGGTAAGGAATATCCTGCCAGGAACAGTAAAAGAACTAGAGAGCAGTAAAGCTTATTAAAGAGAAATGGACTCATACTTGAAAGAAAATAAAGGTCATAAAAAGGAAAGGAAAGCGTGAGGACTAGGTTTCATCTGACAACAAAGGCAAAACCATGGCCAACTTTATCATTGCTTTGCAATGAAATTATTCTGTCCAGTGAAATATGGCACATCAATTGCTCCAGAATCTAAGATACGTCAGAAGCTTTATGATTGTTTTTAATATAATTGGATGCAATGCATTTATTTTGATGTTTAATTTCAGTTTGTCACTGTTCAATTTTGAGTCAAGGCCAGATATGGCCATGAAAGCAAATATTTTTAGCTTGCCTTTTAATTCCTCAAATTGCATTTTTTTTTAATAATGGAAATACTGGAAGAAATAAGTTATGCTGTGATTAAGCCTTCTTCCCAATGGTTGTAACAGTTTCTCCTGCAACATGTTTTTCCAATTTTATCATCCAGCACCAATCTTTCTTGGAAATGTGGAAACTAATGTAAAACTGGATGAGTAATATTCACCAATATAAGATGTATTAATGTGATACTGGTTGGGTAGTTAATATTTCAGTAATATTTGAGGAATACTGTAAATATGTTGTTGACTAAGCATTCTTTATTTGTTTTCTTCTCCATGGATTGTCACCTTGTTGTGGTGGAGAAGCTTGTGTGGTCCTGAGATCCCGAGAGTGATGCTGTCTGGAGCTATGCTCCTGGTAGGGTCACCCATGGTGGTAAGGTCAAGGGTGAGGTCCCTGACAAAGAACAATCCAACCAAGACCTCAACGGTGGAACAGGCGGACGAAGTTACTTCAAACTTAACGGCTGTGAAGGCGGATGAAGGCTGCGACAAATCCATCAGCTCCAATCGTCGTGGTTTCCATGCCATCGGAATCAGTCGGTTGATTTGTGAAGTATTGTGTGCTTCTTGGAGTGCAACATCAAGTACACGTTAAGCAAATACACGCACAGGCGTCTTCGCTCTGTGATGGATCAACGGAATGAAGACCATCATCCTTGACCTCGAGGGATAGCCACGATGACAATGATGACGATTTGTTTAACTCGGGAGTACCCAACCTTTTTAATGTCATGGAACCCCACCTTTAACTAAGGAGTCTATAGGTTATATGTAAAAATATGTGATTTGCATACTTTAATCAAGATGCCACCACATGATACATGTATGCCTCGCTTAAAGAAAACACAAAAACACTTGCATTCCCGGCTCTGTGTTTTATAGCTTTTAAATAAATTAGTGTTTTGGAGTTACGAAAAAAATAACATTGGTGATGAGGTATTTTAAAAATAAAGCCGAGATTACTACCAGCTTGTTGAAGTGCAGTGAGATGCTAGAGTTTTAAAAAAAGCACAGTGAAAAATGGTCAAATTTTAAAAAAAGCACAGCAAGTTTCCTTCACTAAAGGAAAGATGATCGAGTTAAAAAACTGAATAATTCATGGGTTCAGAAACAATGAGGTGATAATAATTATAAAAAGAGACCAGAAATCGCTGGCTACATTGGAAAGATTGACAGTTTCAATTGTTCAACAGATAACTGGATCCTGTATACTGAGCTGATTGAATCTAATTATTTTGAATCAAATGAAATAGCTAATGAGAAGCAAGTACCAGTTTTGCTGAGTGCATTGGGTTTAAAAATACACAGTTTTTTTTAGAAATTTAACTCATCCAGCCAAACCAGCCGAAATGAGCTTTGTGGATATTGTGAAAGTAATGCAGGAACAGTTAGAACCGAAACCATTTTTGAGTACAGAACGCTTTAGGTTTCATATGTGGAATCAAAAAGGAGGTGAATCCATTTCAGCGTATGTGGCTGAATTAAAGAGATTATCTGAGCATTATCAGCTCAATGATTGGCTTAATGATCATTTGCTTGTGGAATTTTACAAGTAAGCATTCCAAAATAGCTCCTAACTGAAGCACAACTTACATTTAAAAGAACAGTTGAAGTAGCTTTATCAGTTATAACCACATACACAGACACAATTGAATTAAATTGTGTCAGGAATGAAAGGGAGCATGAACAAAATTTTAACATCTAAACAAAACCGGTCTGTCTGAACAAACTGTGTTACCACTGTGGCAGCGGCTCATATACACCAGACCAATACAGATTTAAAGGCAAGACTTGCAGAAGATGCCATAAAGTAGGGACACACAAAGAACATGTTGGGTAGACAAAAATAAATGGACTACGCAGGGAAGAGAAAATTCTAAAAAGTCAAATTGCAGTTACAAAAAGATTACTTATCAGCATTCTGTTGCTGAAAAATCTCATAATGATGAGAGTGACACAGGATTGAGTAGGCTTGAGACCTACATTGTGAAAAATAACAAAAAACAGGCAAACACGAGGAAATCTGCAGATGCTGGAAATTCAAGCAACACACAGAAAATGCTGGTGGAACACAGCAGGCCAGGCAGCATCTATAGGAAAAGCGCTGTCAACGTTTTGGGCCAAGACCCTTCGTCAGGACTAACTGAAAGGAAAGATAGTAAGAGATTTGAAAGTAGGAGGGGGAGGGGGAAATTCAAAATGATAGGAGAAGACCAAGGGGGGTGGGGTGAAGCTGAGAGCCAGAAAGGTGATTGGCGAAAGTGATACAGAGCTGGAGAGGGAAAGGATCATGGGATGGGAGGCCTAGGGAGAAAGAAAGGGGGAGGGGAGCACCAGAGGGAGATGGAGAACAGGCAGAGTGATGAGCAGAGATAGAAAGAAAAAAAAGGGAGGGAAAAAAAACCTAAATATATCAGGGATGGGGTTAGAAGGGGAGGAGGGGCATTAACGGAAGTTAGAGAAGTCAATGTTCATGCCATCAGGTTGGAGGCTACCCAGCTGGTATATAAGGTGTTGTTCCTCCAACCTGAGTGTGGCAATATGGCTTACATGAGAAATGAACAACAAATCAACTAAAATGGAATTGGACACTGGCTCGGCTGTTTCAGTTATTCCAAACATGAGTTTGAATGGCATTTCAAAGATACTAAACTAAAGCCTGCAGATATCCAACAAAATTTCAGCTGGAGAAAAGATAGCTCACGTGGGAATGACATTTGTAACAGTGAAATACAACAATCAACAGCCAACAAGGTAGAGTGTACAAAAGCCTCAGGAACAGATCAAGAACAGTTGCTACCCTTAATTATCAGGCTCTAGATCAAAAGAGGATAACTAGTCACTTGCCCCATCATTAAAATGTTCCCACAACCAATGATCTCTCTTTAAAGACTTCTTATCTCATATTCTCATTATTTATTGCTATTTATTTATATATGCATTTGCTCAGTTTGTTGTTTCCTGCTCTCTGGTTCATCATTAATTGATCCTGTTACAGTTACTATTCTATAGATTTGCTGAGTATGCCCACAAGAAAACTGAATATGGTGTATATGGCATATATACCATATATGGGCTGTATATGGTGACATGTATGTACTTTGGTAATCAAATTTACTTTGAACTTTTGAACTTTGAAAATTGGGCTTGTATGTGGTAAAAACAGAAGGGCCAGCATTGTGGAGCTGTGATTGGCTGAGACAACTACAACTTAGTCAGTGATCCATCCACCATTTGCAAGCCATACCACCTACAATAAAGTCAACTGAAAGCAAATTAAGAAAGGTACAAAATGATACCACAGCAATATTCTTGGGCGGCATATCAAAGGCAAAATAGCGTTAAATGAAAATGCCACACCTATGTTTATCAAAGCTCATTTGGTTTTTTATACCATCTGTGATGAAGGAGCCGGTGAGCTAAATCACACGGAGGCTGAAGAATTTCTTTGCAAGGTTGAGTGGAAAGCAGTGTGAGCTGGCTTTTGAAAAGGCAAAGGAAATGGTGATGTCAGGCACTGTACTCACACATTATGATCCACATCATCCAGTGAAGCTTGACATGCACTGTTCAGGATGCCAACACATCCAGAAGAAAGATATCCAGAGCTGTCAGGACCACTTCCTGCAATCCCAGACTCAACGCCTACAACCGAGGAGGAGGAGCCAGAGCTTGAGATTATTTCACAGCCGCAAGTCTCTCCTTCCAAGCAGAGTGACTGCCATTGCCCACCCCCCCTCCGCCCCCGACCTCCATCAGGAAAATGTTATTCCACCAAAGTAAGAAATCCTCCACAGCGATTAAATCTTTTGCCCTGAATGGGACAATTTAAATTTTACAATGCTGTGGATATATCTGTATAGTAGTTGCTTTAGATAGTATATTGTGTGTATAAGATCATAAGACAATAAGATATAGGGGCAGAATTGGAATATTTGGCCCATTGATTCTGCTCTGCTAATTCATCATTGCTGGTCCATTTTCCTCTAAGCCCCAATCTCCTGCCTTCTCCTCATAACCTTTGCTGGCCTGAGCAACCGAGAATCTATCAGCCTCTGCCTTAAGTATACCCAACATCTTAGCCCCCACAGCCGCCTGTGGAGTTGATTTGCATATAGTTGAAATGCATTCTATATTGAGTTGGTTTATAGCTAAGCAGGGAGGAGTGTTGCGTATTTAATATTTCAGTAATATTTGAGTGATCTTGTCAGTATGTTGTTGATTAAGCATTCTATATTTGTTTAAATAATTCATTATGAGCTATATGTAAAAATATGTGAATTGCATATGTCACCATGTGATAGGTGTGCGCCTCACTTAAAGAAAAGGTGAAATTGGACTTGCATGCCTGCCTCTATTACTTTTTTGATTTTAATTAATTTCATGTTTTAGAACTACAAAACAACAATACCAGTTCACCATGCCCAGTGCTGTAGATGGTAATTGGAAAGGGTAACATTTCATTAAACTGCTTTAACTGACTTTGCTGATTCTCACAAAAGGATTGATACTTATCTTTAATTGCTATTGCCCACTAGGTGCACACACATCCATACATTTAGTCTCACTGACTGCAATGAAACAGAATGAGCAGGGCTGAGCACAGCAGGTGGCCATTACCTCCTACCAAAGAGAAATCTCTGTCCTTGAGTTCTTCTTCCATTGATTCTCTTACTTCCCTGTCATCTTTTTGTTCTTTTCTTTTGATTGGAATAGGGAGGCTGTACGTCAGACAAAGGAATCAACAACACCTTCAGGCAGTGCACGGGTTGGGAATTGTGGGGAGAATTACAGTATGACAAGTTTACATTGATTCTAGTTATAAATCTGAGACGGGGAGCTTATAATAGGAAAATTTGACATGAAAATGTGACAAATGCATGACAGCAGAGATAAGAATTTGTAGATAGGAAGCGCAGGCAGACATTATGGGGATCTCTGGATTGTCCGCTGTCACTTCGATATGAGATTTACAGACTCAGTGGAGCAGCAGTATAAACAGCCTCTTCAATCGAATTTCTGTGGATCTTAGACAAAGATATGAGGAAAATATCAAGAGGAACTAGGCACAAATTCAGCCACCATTATATATATCCATAAAATTAAACTTGCCACCTTCCATCATGGATTGTTGCTTGTGAATGGATTGATGTATTAACAGCATAGTCCATAGAAGACTTGGAACATGTTTTTATTCACAAGAAAAGAACTCGTCTAAGCAGTCATCCATTTATTCAGCAACATTTTAAAATTTGCTCTCCCCTTAAATATTTTATCCATTAATTGACAACCTCTCCTCCTGCTGATCTTTCAGCTATAACTCATGAACAGTGGGGAACTGGGCTGCAGGAATGGGATACAGCAGATGACGCAGGCCTGGTCTACGTACAGTATGTTCAAGTGCTCACCCCTATAGTGGAGGTGCATGTGAAATGTACCTAGATCTCATGCAATGTGAAATGGTGTCACCACATATATATAGTATGATAAGACATAGGAACAGATTAGCCCATTTGGCCTATCGAGCTTGCTCTGCCATTCCATCATGGCTGATTTACTGTATTATCCCTCTTAACCCCATTCTCCTACCTTCTCCCTGTAACCTTTCACACCCTTGCTCATCAAAAACCTATCAGCCTCCACTTCAAATATGCCTAGCGACCTGG
This sequence comes from Hemitrygon akajei, assembly GCF_048418815.1. Taxonomy (NCBI): domain Eukaryota; kingdom Metazoa; phylum Chordata; class Chondrichthyes; order Myliobatiformes; family Dasyatidae; genus Hemitrygon; species Hemitrygon akajei. The sequence goes on along the minus strand of NC_133125.1, from coordinate 19,907,295 downwards.
CCTCCATAGTGGTGAGTGGTAATGAATTTCACAGATTCACTACCTTCTGGCCGAAGAAATTCTTTCTCAACTGTATTCTAAAGGGATGTCCTTTCTTACTGAGGTTGTGCCCTCTGATCCTAGACTCCCCCCACTCTAGTAAGCATCCTCTCCACATCCATTCTATCTAGACCATTCAATGTTCAATAGGTTTAAATGCGATTCCCTCCGTCTTCCTTCTAAACTCCAGTGAGTACATGTCTAGAGCTATCAAGCACTCCTAACCCTTGCATTCCAGGGATTATACCATGAACCTCCTCTGGACCCTCTCCTATACCAGCACATCCTTTCTTAGATAGCTGGTCCAAAACCATTCACAATGCAGTCGCGTGAATTGTTATCAATCTGCAGTACACACCCTTCATTCTGAAGTGTCTGGCATCTCATAGAGATCATTAGTATAGCATTTGACAATGCTACAATTTTGGCTTACTGTTCATTTCCACGTACACAGCACTTACACAACAACTGATGCATTTTGACTCTGGAGAGGTAAATAAGTTTAAAGAAATTCTGAAGCACCTCCTGAGACGCCATGGAGCAATGACTCTGACCGCAGGACCTCATTACCGCGCGGCCGGGGAGGATGAAAATGGTATCACTGATTTCCTGAGAGTGCAGAGTCATTAAATATGCACAGACAATGCAGATCTAAAAAAAAAATATGCCTGGCAATGTGAAAAATGGAAAGCTAAATGTAGACTGTGGTATGGAATGAGACACTGATTACAGGAAAGTTATATACAAAGGAGAGATAAGCAGAGGGGAGGAAAACCCTGAGCATGGCAATGTCATTACTTAGCCGGAAAATTAGAAAAAGTAGCAGCTCAAGATTGGATTGGATCTGAACTTGAAGGCAGAGTATGGGGTTAACAGCAGGATTCTTAGAAGTGAGGAGGATCTGTGCCCATACATCCCTCACAGTTGCTACACAAATGGATAGGGAGGTCAAGAAGGCATATCAAACGTTGGCCTCATTAGTCGGGGTGATTGAGTTGAAGGACCATGAGGTAATATTGCAGTGTAGCGACGTGCTACACACAGCGCTGAAATAACGACACGCAGTCGGTAAGTCGTTTTGAGACTAGTTTATTCAAACTTCGCGGCGCTGGCATTTAATCCCTAGCACCCGCCCTCTCCGGGCGGAAATGACATCAGAGGTGCGTTACCAAAGTCTCTCCCCGTGCGCTGGCTATTTGTGAGCCGGTTCACCTGTGCAGAAAGTGAGTCACCACAGCAGCTCTATAAAACTCTGGTGAGACCACACTTGGAGGATTGTATTCGGTTCTGGTCCCCTCAATATAGGAAGGGTGTGGAAGCCTTAGGAAGGGTGCAGAGGAGATCTACCAGGATGCTGCCTGGACTAGAGAGCATGTTGTATAAGGATGGGTTGAGCAAGCTACGGCTGTTCTCTTTAGAGAGAAGGAGGATGAGAGGTGATTTGATAGGGGTGCTGTAAGATGATACAAGGCATAGATGCAATGGACAGCTAAAGACTTTGCTTTTCTCAGGAGGGAAATGGCTAAAATGAGAGGGCATAATTTTAAGGTGATTGGAGAAAAGTATTTGCTGTCAGAGATGGTGAAAGGGGTAGATAAATTAGGACTCTGTAAAAGGCTCTTAGATAGGTGCATGGATGATTGATACATGGAGGGCTATTTAGGAGGAAAGAATTAGATTGACCTTAGAGTCGGTTAAAAAGTTGTTGTAACATTGTGGGCGAAGGGCCTGTACTGTGCTGGAATGTTCTATGTTCTGTGAGGCAGTCATGTTGTCTTCTTCCTATTTAACAGAGACACAGACACAAAGCATGCAACAATCCTGTGTCGGGTAAACATTACTCTCCCTTGTCATTATGGTTTCCTGTACAATGTGCAATGCACTCTTGTTGGTACACAAGGAGTCACAGACAAAACAAAATACCAGGTGAATAGTCACTGAAAAACATCAGAAAATGTATATTACAAACTCATCTAAAGTTTGCAACTTGCTAGTGAACAATATTATTCAACAACACCTGAGAACACTAGCCCGCTGGTGGTGTAGTGGCAAAGTGCCGGACTTTGGAGCGAAGACTCCCAAGTTCGAATCCAGCCAGCTCCCTTGCACACTTTCCATCTATGCTGGGTTGAGCGTCGAACTAGCAACTTCTATGTATAAAGTTGAACCTGGGTCCTTCACAGTATATATGGAGTGAATTTAATCTTCCTAATTGCTGAAAATGTCTACTTGAAGAGGACTGATTTGAAAATGTGCATGCACTGAATAAAAACACAAAATGCTGGCAGAACTCAGCAGGCCAGACAGCATGTCTGGGAGGAGGTAGTGACGACGTTACAGGCCGAAACCCTTCATCAGGTTACCTCCTCCCATAGATGCTGTCTGGCCTGCTGAGTTCTGCCAGCATTTTGTGTTTTTTATTTATTTCCAGCATCTGCAGATTCACTCGTGTGCATGCACTGAATATGCTTACGAGAGGATCTATTCTATTGTATTTAGTAATTTGGAAACTGTACACAAAAAAACAAGAATTTTCCATCTGCTGAAGTATTACAGAGGAATATCTCTACCCACAGCCATTTACAATTGCACGGTGCAGCACGCCTGATGAATCAGAGCGAAGAGGTCACCCGGCGACAATGAAGCTATGTTAAAAGATCACCTCGCAGTGCAGAATAACTTGGGCGACCAAAAACGATGAGCAGATTCAGTCCAGACCGTTCAGCATGGCAAAGTCTTACCTATGACCTTGGTTGTAAAAATACGACCTTGATGGAAATAGGAGTGAAGAACGGCATTCACTTATCAACTGGCAGAAATATGACAGCAGCCTATAACTTATGTGGAGTAATGAAAGCACCACTCCAGCAACATGATTAGCACTACGTATGTGCAATTGTTCTGAATTCTCGCTCCGGGCGCAGTGGCAGCCATATTGATAAGAAGGCACACCAGCAGCTATACTTCATTAGGTGATTGAGGAGATTGTGCACGTCACCAAAGCCTCTAGTAAGTTTCTACGGATACACCGTACCGTGGAGAGCTTCCTGAATGGCTGCATTACCATCTGGTAAAGAGGCTCCAATGCACAGCATTGTAGGAAACTACAGAGTCAGCCAACTTCATCAGGGCTCAAGCATTCCTACCATCAAGAACGTCTTCTAAGAGGCAGTGTCTCAGGAAGGCCAGATACATTATTAAGGACCCTTACCACTCAGGACATATTCCCTTCTCATTATTACCATTCGGGAGACTCTCAATCAATATTTAAGGAACACCTTCTTGCCCTCTACCATCAGATTTCTGTGCAGTCTATGAACCCATGAGCACTAATTCACTATTCCACTTTTACAATATTTATTATTTTTGTTGTAGCTTATAGTAATTTTTTTGCATTGCGCTATACTGCCGGCACAGAGTAACATATGTCAGTGATAATAAACCTGATTCTGATTCATTCACTACGTGCCTGTTCTTTAAGAAAAGAAAGTGCTAAAGGTGTCAGAAGCAGAGACGTTAGCAATTAATTGTAATCTGAGCTCTGGAACACCTAAGAAGGGAAATGCTGCCAGTATGATTTTTCACAAAAGAAAACTTGTTCCATGGAAAATTGTACTGTAAGGGTTGGCACACTGAAGATGATCCCGATAGAGCAGAACCAGACTTGCACAGTATTGACTCAACTGGTGGAACTTGCAGGAAGCAGCAAGATTTGTAGATAAAACAAATAAATGCCCAGGCAGCTGAAATGAATAATCGTCCAGAAACAGTTTATTTTTTCATGGGTTGAGATACGTACAGCAGAAAATTCAATTAGTTTGACAGGGAGTACAGACTGACATGGGTGAAGTACTGGGGTGGTTGGTAGGTCAAACAATGATGCATTCTGTTATAATGGCCAACGATTAGAATCGTTAATTGTTACAACTGCCAGCAGAAAGCAAACAATATTAGTGGAAAGGATTAGCCAAGTAATGAAAGACTATTGAGATGTAGCAGAAATTAATTTCTTCACAAAGTTGGTCTTGTCACCTGCACATCCACACTATGGATGTTACCTCACCATCAACGTGCATAAGGGTATGAACTCTCATGGGTGGGTGGGGGGGGGGTAGAGATACATCCTTACCAAAGGAGGTGTAAGGCACACCTTCTCTCCATTAGCCTGCAGATTACCCTTGGGCAAGGTGTAGCATCTGCTTTGCCCCCACCCCGATCAGCCGTGAAGCCATAAGAGCAGGTGGTGGATGCTCGTATGAGTCGCTGGTGCAGATCACAAGTCCCAGACAATCTCTGAAGAGTATTGATAATGGCTGGGGTCACCCGTCTTGTAAATGCACGACCTAGAAGAAGGAAATGGCAAATCACTTCTGTAGAATTTGCCAAAAAACAATCATGGTCATAGACCATGATCACCCATGTCATACGACATGGTACATGATGATGATGAAACGTACTGTCAACCGATAAGTTCTCCATTAAAGATATTCTAATCAGCAAGGACAAGATTCTGCAAGAATATTGCCTTTGTAACCAGAATGATACCTTTTATTGAGGATTTTATTCATATTCAAATAAAGTAATACTTAAATGAGGCAAAAGTACCTTGTCTAGCCTGAAATTGTCTTGCTCTCACTGAATGTGACAGGCAATTTGTTCACGATAAATGAAAATAAAAGAAAACAAATGCTGGAAATGTGAAATAAAAGTAGAAAACGTTGGAAATACTCTCCAACTGTGGAAAGAGAAACACAGATAGCACTTCCGCTTGAAGACCCTTTGTCAGATCTCGATGGTCTCCAATATTTCTGAGCAAAGACCTGATCTTTTTGGAATAAGCTTAAGTATCATTCCAGGTTTTGAATAGATTGCTCATATTACTGTATTTATTGACTGCCTGGAAAGAATTAAAAACTTAAATAGGAATATGGAACAACAGGGAACTTATATTTTGTGTCAATGCAATTTAAGCAACACATCCCTATTAGTACATCATGTTGCAAGAGCAACAAAGCTCGTGTATGATACTTCCAACTTTGCAGCAGGTACCTTTATCAGTTACAGCATTGCCGATTTATTTATCTATCTATCTATCTATCTATCTATCTATCTATCTATCTATTTATTTGTTTGTTTGTTTGTTTGTTTGTTTGTCTGTCTATCTATCTATTTATTTATTTATGTATTTATCGAGGATCAATATGGAGTAGGCCCTTCTGGCCCTTAGAGCCATGCCACCTAGCATCCCCCAATTTAATGCTAGCCTACTCACGGGACAATTTATAACGACCAATTAACCTATCAACCAGTACGTCTTTGGACTGTGAGAGGAAACTGGGGTACCCGGAGGAAACCCACACGGTTACGGGAGAACGTACAGACTCCTTACAGACAGCGGCAGGAGCCAGGAGGAACTAATCGAGTTTGTGTCTCACCCCTCAAGTAGAGAGGACACAATATTTACAATCCCATCATGCTTAGCACAACGCATGTCTGACAGTTTAGAATATTACTCTCTGATTGCAGCCAAAACCAAAGCAGGGACCATTCACCATTCTTTTAGTATGCAACTTGCAGGCACATGGAATTTCAAGTCCTGCTTAGGGAATCATCTAGCATCATTCAAAAAAAAAATCAAGAACTTCTCTTTATTTCCTAGCAAACATTTCCAATCCTCAGCCAACATTTTTAATGCCGTTATAGCATATGAAATGACTGTCTGGGAATTCATTTTTGGTGAGAAATGCACAGTATAACAGCATTAGTGTGTCGGACTTTACCTCCAAAATTCATTCCAAATGAATTGAATTTCAAAAGCAGTGTATAACGTATTTATGTTACTCTATAACCTGTTAAATACTGCAGACCGTGAATGAATCTTTCTGAATTAAAAGTGCTGCCAAGCTGACATCAGAGTAATATTGCAGCTGTAGATATTTGTCCTCCAGGTTAAGTTGCTTTCCAGATTTCTTGCCTGAAGTACAATTAAATTTCAGAGTATTTGCAAGAGATGTGTAACTTGAGAAAACCCAATTGCCATAGCCCTCACTGCAGGATGGGATGATATTTCTGCTTTGCTGTGTTTTGATCCCAGTTCTGATTAAAATACCTTTCTGAGATAAGTACACAGTGCCATGCAAACTGACGAAAAAATCAATCCTTCAACGTTTCTTTTAAACTCTGTAATTTTGGTTCTGTTCCCCTTCCACAAAATCCCCTTAAAAATAGCTTGAGATACAGTGAGAAGTGTAAATATTAAACATTTTGCCACAAAGTTGCCATCAATAAACAAGAATTTAATCAATCACCAAGTCTCCAGACAGCTTTTTTTTTGACCCAATGGATAGGCTTTTCTTGTACAAGATATTCCGAGCACTTGCAGTCCCTACAAATGTCAGCATAGATTTCAATGGGAAACATATGATTGCTGATCGGAGACATATGAGGAATGACAAGAGCTGTATTAGAGCCTTTCTGCCAGTCAGGCAAGAGTTCTCAGATCCAGGTAATTGAGAAGAACAGTTGCCTGACTGGCAGTGTGTTTGTTCTACTCTGTTTTATCCTTGAAGTCCGTTTCTCATTCTTCCAACATTGTTTTGTCCTTTTTAGACAGCAAACATTTGTCATCAGAAATGGTTTCCTTTTTTTTTAGATGGGATAGACAGAAGTAGCTCCGTGATGCAGGTCATTTTCCAATGTGGTGTCCAAGGTGCTGATGAACATTTGTGGCGCAATTGCCATTGGCAGCTATTTTGATGAATAAACTTGTTTTTGTGAGCTCTCCCCCTGCAAGTAGGCAGAGGAGGCAGAGCAGACATCATTTAACAGCAGATGGTTGGGAATGTTCACATCGATGATGATGTTGATTCATCTTCATTATCTATTTGGTCTAATGGCACCATCTGGTCAGGTCTGTAGTTCTTACCTCCCTGTAAGAAGCAAAGGATGGAAATACTGGAAGGGAAAGCTGTGAACTTACACGGTCAGCAAAGATTATGGGTAATTGAGAAGTGGATGTAGGAAAACAGACTAGATAGGAGGGTGTCAAATGCTTCCTTGGTTACAGAGTTCTGGTGGCCAAGGATTTCCACGACACTATCATCCATTATAGTTACAGTGGGCACTCTCATGTTTCTTCCAAAAGTGAGATGTAATCAACTGTGATTCAGTTCAGTTTCAGTTTATTGTCATTTAGAAACCACAAATGCAATGCAGTTAAAAAATGAGACAACGTTCTCCAGAATGATATCACAAAAGCACACGACAAAACAGACTACACCAGAAAATCCACGTGACGTTTGGTAATCCCCAAATCCAGAGTCTGGAGAGGCTGCTGTGTATTAATATCGTGCTACCGTCTTAGCGCATTCCCCGGAAAGGAGCTCCAAATCCACCAGACAAAACAAGACTACCCAGACACACCAAGTCAAGAGACCAACTCTACCACTCAACAAACCAAAAACTAAAGCTACAAGACCTACACAAAACCACATAGTTACATATAGTTATAGTTAACATATAGTTACAACAGTGCAGACAATACCATAATTAATATAAAACAGACAATGGGTGCAGTAAAAATAGTCCAAAGATGTTAAAAGACTATAAGTTTGAAAGAAACCACCACACAGTTTCCACAAGTCCTCAGGGTCTCGATAGACTCATCATCCCACGCAGGCGGCAGAAGGGAATACCCCCGCTATGGACTTCCACGGTGCTGGACTCGGCCTCGCAGACGCAGCACACGGTGAAAGCTCTGCCGGACCCAGCCTCGCAGATGCAGCACACAGTGAAAGCGCCCCAACCGCAGCGGACTCCGAATCCATCAAACCTCCGATCCTCCGACCATCCCCTCCGGCACAGCCTCTCTGAGCACCATCCTCTGCCGAGCGCACTACGACGCTCCCGCCAACGGCCACCGGCAATGTGACCCTGAGGACTGGGGGCCTGTTCTTCTCAGCACAGACCCAGACCTCACAACAGCAGCAGCAACAAAGAAGGCCTTCCTGGAGATTTCCAGATGTTCCTCTGTACTCCCACGTCTGTTTTTCATCAGATTAGATCTCAAAAACTTGATATGATTTTATTTGACGCAAATGGCACTTTTCATTGTATGTTTTAATGTGTGTGTGTGACAAATAAAGGTAATCCTTATCTTTATCCTTTCGAGGTGCTTGTCCAAAAGCAAGGAATGGATTGTGCTTGTAAAATTGCAGACGGTTTGGATGCTGTGCCTGCCTTGGTTGAATCCCTGGCAGGATAAGTTAGCTGTAGGAAGTGAGTGTGAACATTGCACCAGTACCAGGCGTCCGAGGGCTCAGAGAATGTCAAATATAAGTCCAGTTTAAAAGGATTGTTGGTCATTTAAGGGTGGGGTGCAATGAATTTAAAAATATCTGAGGCTAATGGCGCTTTTTGTCACATATGACATTTGATGATGTCTTCAATTATGTGAAGCAGTTAAAGCTGCTGCAGTGATGCATATTAAGTCCCTAGCACTTTCATCCTACACCAACCCCCAACTTCTCTTTGTTCTGCCTTCATAATATGTGTTTGGAGAGGCTCCTTGCCTCCTGCTTACAGTGGAAATTACTTTCCCTTTAAATCTCCTGCTTCATGTTAATCCCCGGAGCTTTCTCTTCCTCACATTGCCATTTTTAATGTTCCTTAGTTAAGAATAAGTTTCAGATTTCTGTCAGGGTCCATTGCTACTACACTGTACTTAAGGAGATGCAGAGAAGCTTTAAGTGAAGTTAGTCAGTGCATGTGTAAGAGTAAGCCAATGAACACCTTTGTTACTGTCCTGACGAAGGGTCTCAGCCCAAAATGTTAACTGTCAATTTGATAGATGCTGCCTGGCCTGCTGAGTTCCTCCAGCATTTTGTTTGTGTTACCGTAGTTTTCAGACAGTGAACATAGATGTTCAATCCTTGTAATGAATTCACAGCCAGCTCTAAGAGTAACGGAGTCACAGAGGACAACAACACAAAAACAGGCACTTCGACCCATCCTGCCCATGCTGACTTAATCTTCTGCCTAGTTCCAGCAATCTGCACCCATACCATATCCCTCCAAACCATTTCATCTATGTACTTGTCTAAACTTGTCTTAAATGTTACAATTGAACCTGCATTTATCACTTTTACTGGCAGCTTATTTCACACCTGCACCATTCTCTGTGTGAGGGAGTTTTCCCTCAGTTTCCTCTTGAGTATTTCACATTTCAGTGATTCAATGGTTCCATTTAATACCTGAGAATGTGTACAGTATGCAACCTGAAATTCTTACTCTTCGCAGCCATGCATGAAAACAGAGGAGAACCCCAAAGAATGAATGACAGAAAAACGTCAGAACGCGAAAGCCCCCTCTCACCCCTCCCGCACACAAACAGCAGAAAAGCATCAACCCTCCCCCACTTACTTCAGCAGGAAGCATTAGTGCTCACCATCCCTCCAGCAAGCAACAGTAAAGCCCCCAAAGAGAGACCATGAACTGCAGTCCAACAAAAACTATTGTTCACTTGACAATTCAACATGCCATAGGCTCACTAACAAGGTTTCACCTTAAACCCATGACTTGTATTTCTAATCTTACACAAAATGGGGTGGGGGGGGGAAGGAATAGAAGATAGTTAGAGGGAACAATTTGGAGAGTTCTTGACAACTTAGTCAAAGAAGTTGGTGGAAAATTTTAGGGAGCCCTTTCCGAAGGATACGACTATTCCAGATGAGTCCTCATCTTTGGAAAGGTCAGACGTTCAGCTCCTCACTTCCTTGAGCAAACAATCATAATCGCCTCATCCCTGTGCAGCATAGTGTTGCTAACAGTCCTTCTGCCTCACAAACCTGGTGTTCAGTTTTGACCTGCTGGTGTGGAGATTTGCATGTTCTCCCTGGGAGTGCTCAAATTTCCTGCGGGCGCTAAACTTCCCTCCCACATTGCTTGGTTAAGTTGCATCTGTAAGTTACCCCAACGAACAGACCTGGGGGGCGGGGACTGTGGTGATGGGAATGTGGGAAGAATAAATCCGGATTAGTGTAGGGTTTCTATACATGATGCCTGATGGTTGACGTGAATTCAGCAGAGTGACGGCTATGTTTCTGTGCTGAGTAATTCCATGGCTCTCCCTTTGTTTGCCTTTATTGAAACAAAGTAACCCAAATTTTTCATGAAAACATTTTCACTTGAAATATGATGCTGAATCATATCAAGTACGATTACAGCAAATTTCATGACTTAAGTGAATGGTGATCAACCTGACTTCCTATGGAGGCAACAAAATAATTGCAGGTAATTTCTGTAGTATTTAGAAAGAAAATTAGATATTCTTAATTTAATGTACATGGATGCATGTCCTGCTGTAAAATTCCTTTTGTTTTATGCAGAAGATTACTAATGGTTCATCCTTAGTGGTGTTCTTCTGGGATAGAGTGGAATTCCAAATCATATTTTATTAAGTATTGTAGTTCTGTGTAAAGGCTTAGGCACATATATACTAGGGGTGATTGATAAGTTCGTGGCCTAAGGTAGAAGGACTCAGTTTTAGAAAACCTAGCACATTTATTTTTCAACATAGTCCCCTCCTTTCAACATTAGGCCAGCAACTTAACAATCACCCTTGATGAGTTATCAACTGATGAGTTACTAACTTCAAACTTTCTGCATAATCACTCAAAGAGTTGAACTGCATGTGCATGTAACGAGAGCTGTATAACTAATCTCCTTCTACCTTAGGCCACAAACTTATCAATCACCCCTGCTGTGGAAACTTTCTGGAGGTCCAAGATCTGTATGCTCCACGACCACTGGACTAAGTGTGTAAATGTAGGAGGGGACTATGTTGAAATAAATGTGCTAGGTTTTCTAAAATTGACTACTTCTAACTTAGGCCACAAACTTATCAATCACCCCTCATATATACTGTATATAGCTAGGGTACCTAACTTGCAGAGTACTGTGGTAAGTTTATATACTGCACTGAACAGCTGCAGCTGGGGAAAAAAAACACAAATTTAATGAAGTATGTGAGTGATGTTAGATCTGATCCTGATATGGGTCTCTATTGTGGACTGAGAGAGGGAAGGGGGCAGGAAGAAGCATGGTTGGGAAATGGGGAAGTGTGCGGGAAGCACCAGAGAGACATTCTGTAATGCTCAATAAACTTATGTTTGGAATCAAATGATTTTGCCTGCTGTCTCAGGGCTGGGTCTGCCCCCCCAAGTCCAGACACCCCCTGCCCTGGCATGTGTTCTCTGCTCTCTGTCCCACAGCACTTCACCTTCGGCCTTCCCAACATCCTTTGCTCACACCAGGTTTACAAACTTTCTATCTGCTCTGCGTTGACAAATGCAGTACTGTGTAAAAGTCTTATATAGCTAAGCCTTCCTCTCATATTGCAAAGAGGTGTAGATTGCTTGGTTAAATTGCCTCTAAAGTTACCCTACGATGCGGTTGAATAAACAACCTGGGAGGGCAGAGTGATGGGAATGTGGGAAGAATAAACTGGGATTAGTGTCGATTTGCATAAATAGTGCCTGATGGTTGAGATGAATTCAATAGGGTGAAGGCCATGTTTCTGTCCCAGAAGGATCTATCCAGCAGAGTAATGGGAATAGCTCAGCTTATATTTGTGACAGGAGAACGCCTACAAGATCAACAGCAATCACCAAATAGGCACCACAGTGACTCAACTTTCTTAGAAACTGGCGCAGATTTGACATGTCATTTAAAACTTTGACAAGGTCCTGACTGGCTGCATCAATGCCTAGGTTAGAAACACTGATGCCGAAGAGCAGAAAAGCCCACAAAAAGTAGTGGATACAGACCAGTCCATCACAGGCAAATCCTTCCTTACCAGTGAGCACAATACAAGAGGTCACCATCCATCAACAAGGACCCCCACCATCTAGTCCATGCTCCCTTCATGCTGTTGCTATTGTGAAGGAAGTACAGGAGCCTTAGGCCCCTCACCACCAGGTTCAAGAGCAGTTATTACCCTTCAACCATTAGGCTGTTGAAGAAGCATAGATAACTTCACTCACCTCAATTCTAAACTGATTCCGTAGTTTATGAACTAACTTTCAAGGACTCTACAACTGATGTTCTCAGTTTTCTTTACTTATCCATCTATCTATTTATTTATTTATTCATTCATTGATTTATTTAATTACTTTTTTATTTGCACAGCTTGTCGTCATTTGTCATTCACTGTTTGCCAGTCTTTGTGAGTAATTTTTCATTGATTCTATCGTATTTCTTTGTTCTACTGTGAATGTCTACAAGAAAGTTAATCTCAAGGTTGTATATGGTGACATATACGTACTTAGATAATAAAATTACTTTGAATTTTGAACTTTGAAGAAAGAAGTAGAAAGTAAGGAGTCCAGAGCCTAAGGTGTTGGCAGCTGAAGGCATGTCCTGGAAAGACTGAACTCAGAGATGAACCAAAAAGCTGGAGGCTTTTTGATTCTCAATGTTGCACAGCATGGTGTGGTGGGTCAAGATCATGGAGCAAAGAAACTGCTGAAATAATCTGCTGTTCAATCCCATTTGCTGACTTTACTTTAGATTCCTTTTTTAATTATCATGCCAAAGTGATCACTTCTCAACAGATCAAGAATTCATTGCCTGTTGGTGATTGCATTCTGTAGCCGTACTGTTCTGGCTGTAAAAAATGATTCGTTATTCACTCCTAAATATGATATAACAGTGTTAATGCATATTGCCAAACTAGTAATCCAGAAGCATCATTTAATTAATCCAGAAATTTGAATTTAAATCTCACCATAACACTTATAGAATATTAAATTCATTAAATAGTTCGAAACTTAACATATGTCTAGATTGAGTAATACCAATCATATTTTTTTTATTGAGGCACATTCAATTCTTAAGGATCTTAGTAAGGCAAATGCAATGATGATATTACCTATAGGCTGAGGGCCACAGCCTCAAACTAAAACTAAAGATCAACACTTCAGAACTGAGATGAGAAGAAATATCACCCAGTTGGTAATGAATCTCTGAGCTTCTCTGCTAAGTGGACATTGTTGAATATATTCTAGAGAATGTTTGATAACTTAATGTATTTTAAGAAAAAAAAGGAAATGGGGCCAGTATGGGTAAGTGACACTGATGTAAAAGATTAGCCATGATCTTAATGAATGGCAGAACAGGCATGAAAGGCCAAATGGTCTTCCTTCCTTTTCTTATATTCTTTTAAATTACTTTGGTCCTCTTTTTAAAAAATTGCTCCTTCCTCTTTTTTGAATTCCTCCAACAGTAAAAAACAGATTATCTCTCAAAAATTCTACCATGATTAAATCACCCCTTATCTTTTCATTAAAAGGGATTAAATTCCAGTTTAATTGTTCTCCCTCATCACAATGTAATCTTTTAAACTGGTGGGACCATTAGTTGGATCAGCCCTGCATTTACTCCAAGGCCATCTTGATCTCCCTAAGATGCAGGGACCAGATCTCTGTCCTTCAGATATGGTGCAACCAAGGACTTTATAGTTAGCACAATATCCTCCCTTTATATTCCACCTTTCATGAGATAAAACTGAGGTACAGCATACAGAGAGGAGGTGCAGCAGCTAACGGACGGGTGCAGAGCCAACAACCTGTATCTGAATGTGAACAAAATAAAAGAGATGGTTGTTGACTTCAGGAGAGCACGGAGTGACCACTCTCCGCTGAAGATTGACGGCTCCTCCGTTGAGATCATTACGAACACCAAATTTCTTGGTGTTCACCTGGTGGAGAATCTCACCTGGTCCCTCAACACCAGCTCCATAGCCAAGAAAGCCCAGCAGCATCTCTACTTTCTGCAGAGGCTGAGAAAAGTCTATCTCCCCCCCCCCCCATCCTCACCACATTCTACAGAGGATGTATTGAGAGCATCCTGAGCAGCTGCATCACTGCCTGGTTCGGGAATTGCACCGTCTTGGATTGCAAGACTCTGCAGCGGATAGTGAGGTCAGCTGAGAAGATCATCGTGGTCTCTCTTCCCGCCATTACAGACATTTACACTATACACTACACCTGCAAAGCTAACAGCATTGTGAAGGACCCCACACACCCCTCATACAAACTCTTCTCCCTCCTGCCATCTGGCAAAAGGTACTGAAGTATTCGGGCTCTCACGATCAGACTGTGCAACAGTTTCTTCCCCCAAGCCATTAGACTCCTCAATACCCAGAGCCTAGACAGAGATCTACATCATTTATTATTATATTGAAATTTGTCCTATACTGTGCCTGTTGTGTTGTTTATTATTCATTTATTTATTAATTATTGTACTGCCCTGCACTGTTTTGTGCACTTTATGTAGTCCTGCGGAGGCCTGTAGTCTAGTGTAGTTTTTGTGTTGTTTTACGTAGTCTAGTGTAGCCTTGAGTTGTCTCACATAGTCTCATGTAGTTTTTTGTTGTTTCATGTAGCACCATGGTCCTGGAGGAACGTTGTTTCGTTTTTACTGTGTACTGTACCAGCAGTTTATGGTCGAAATGACAATAAAAAGCGACTTGACTTGACTTGAACTTCCTATTAGCTATGGTAATTGCTTTCTGCATCTTTCCATGAATTCCCTGAGGTCTTCTGGATATATTTCCTAATGACTGGGGATCCATATCAAATTGGCCTTCAAAATATTAGCTTCATTATCTAGAACAGCATTGACTGTTTTTGGCTCATGGATCATTTCTTTTGCTTCTGACATACCAAAACATACCTCATAGATTACATGAGTGTCTTCATATATTTCTGCTGATTGCTGCTGATTTTTCTGCAATTTGGCACGCTTGGGTACTTTTCCTGCCATAAGTGGTCTCTGACAATTGCAATTGCTTGGTAAGTGTGTTGCATTTTGCCTGCCAATGGTTATCCTGTATTTGCAAAAGTGAATTAGGCTGATACGTAGCCGAGCTACTCAGGGTGTGAATGACAGCATATATAGTTATAAGCATCTCCTCAGTCAGGACCTGAGCAGAACTGATATTATTGCTGCTGCAGTTCTACACTGCAGTCATTGAGTCTGTCCTGTGCACCTCCATCATTGTGTGGTTTGGAGCCGCCACCAAGCAGGATAGAACCAGACTACAGCGCACAGTGAGGACTGCCGAGCGCATCATTGGAGCCTCCCTGCCCTCTATTGTGGACCTGTACTCTTCCAGGTTGAAGAAGAGGGCGGGGAACATCATAAAGGACTCCTCCCATCCTGCGCACGGACTGTTTGATCTGCTTCCGTCTGGTAGGTACTTCAGATCCCTCCAGCCTAAGACTAATAGGCATTGGAGAAGTTTTTTCCCTAATGCGGTCACTTTGCTGAACAGTTAACTGCCGGTTAACTGTCGGCTACCTATTACTTGGATTGCACTACCTGTATGTATAATCTATATTTTCATTTATATTTATCATTATTATTGTTATGAACAGAGAGACAACATCTGCCGGAAGTAAATTCCTTGTATGTGCATAGGTACTTGGCGATTAAAGTCTGATTCTGATTCTGATTCTGATTCTGATTCTGATTCAAGGTGTCCAGGACATCTTTAAGGACTGGTGCCTCAGAAAGGCAGCATCCATTATTAAGGACCCCCAGCACCCAGGGCATTCCCTTTTCTCACTGTTACCATCAGGTAGGGGATACAGAAGCCTGAAGGCACACACTCAGCGATTCAGGAACAGTTTCTTCCCCTCTGCCATCCGATTCCTAAATAGACATTGAACCCTTGGACACTACCTCACTTTTTTAATATATATTATTTCTGGTTTTTGCATGATTTTCAATCTATTCAGTATACATATACTGCAATTGATTTATTTATTATTATTATTTTTCTTCTATTTTATGTATTGCATTGAACTGCTGCTGCTAAGTTAACAAATTTCATGACACATACCGATGATAATAAACCTGATTCTGATTCCAATTTTGATTCTCTCTGTAATGGATTCATCTCACATAACCTACTAGGGAAAGTTCCTCTCATTCCGTCGTCTTCACAGCAATTGTTACATGACTGCCTGCACGTCCCAAGGTGATTTGCGCCTTGTGATGAACAAGTCTACTCAGCAGTTCTGAGGTTCATGCATGCACGTGCATTAATTTGTAAATTAAATTGATAAATTATTTCATTGTTGTCACATTTTTGATGGATCTGAAAAAGTGAAAAATTTGTCTTGCAGACCATCCACACAGATAAATTCGTTACACAGTGCATTGAAAGAGTGCAATAACTGAATGCAGAATGAAGTGTTACTGTTACAGAGAAAGTGCAGTGCAGGCAGACAATAAAGTACAAGGTCATAACAAGGTATTGTGATGTCTTATTGGACACACAACCCTGTAAAAGTGTCAGCAGCAGTACAACACACCTGGAGTCTGGTTTTGCTGTTAACAAAACACCATTTTATTACTAACTACGACATATGGTAACTTAAACCAGGTAAACCAAGGGTTTTTAGTGTTATGCATATATAGGTGTAAAAATAAATCCCCCAAAACTTCTTCAAGCTTAGGTGGTAAGTGATACAGTCTTACTATGGTATGTAAGAAAGTTCTGTTCAGTTCAGTCCATGGAATTTGAAGTGAGAAAGAGATATTTGTAATCCAAACAAACAGGTGTTGTCGATCTTCCCATTGTCCTCCAAATCCTTTGCATGAAATATCACCAACAGTAGCTTATGATAAAGGGGACCATCTTCAAGGGTACCACCACCCAGGCAAGGGTCGACACACCGGTAGATTCCACAAGGTTACCCCAATCACACACAACATGATAGCCGCTTATCCAGTTCCACGACATACGAAATAACTGAAATAGTGATTTGCCACAGGGGTGCCTTTCTTCAGTGAACTACCACACCCAAAGGGTAAACACACACGTGGTATTCACAAAGGTTTTTAACCTCACCAGAGAACCCACTCCTGTGGATTAACTATGTGACAATCACACTCTTGTATTCGAATGGAAACAAACTCACCCTCAGGGGCTACTTGGAGAGAGTCCAAACAGTGATCTCTTTGTCACTAGGTTTCTTCTGTTTCATACCTTCCTCTCCTCTCCTCTCTCTGCAAACTTCTTCTAGTTGCAGCAACTTGTGAGAGTCATTTATCAATACTCTGGATCGATCTCAACTAACCCCTTTGGGCTACTGAGAGTTTAAACCAGCGACCGACTCACTGGTGTCTTCCATTGACCAAATCCATCTTGACTCTAACCGTGTGTGTCTGTGTGTCCTTGTATATTCAAAACAAGCCGCGAGAAACCATAAACATTCATTGTCCATCAAATAACTCCACCTCTCTCACCATAGAAACCAAGCAACTTTGTAATCAGTAGGAATCCAACAGTGTCTAAAAGTCAGTCTCCTTCTCTCGGCGTTTTAAAGTAACAGTCCACAGGAAAAAAAATGAACCCTAGGGGTATATAACAGACGAGAGAACAGTTCAATTTACTTAAACAGCAAGTTAAGGCTGACCCTGAGCCTGGTGGCAGTTTACAATGTGCCTCACAGTCTCATTCTCTTTTCAAGTTCAGTGGGAGAAAGGTAAGTGATGGAACAGAATCAGATCAGATTCATTATCACTAACATATGTCATGAAATGTGTTGTTCTGAGGCAGATGTACATTGCAATACATAAAAATATGACTAAGTTACAATAAGAATATACACTATAAAATAAGTAAATAGTGCAAAAAGAGAACGATAGAGTGAGGTAGGTTCAGGGGTTCTTGGACCATTCAGAAATCTGATGGCAGAAAGAATCGTTTCCAGTTCCTAAGGGAGCACAATGGGTTCAGCTTATAAATGCACAGTTTTGGTTCGGTCATGAAATACTGCACTATTGCCAACCACTTGTCAATTGAACTAACCAGCAGCTTCTTTTTCCTTCCTAATTCTACAGTCTCTGAGAGGTCCCAGTATGAGGTAATTTTTTGAAATGGCAAGTCCTTCGTCATAAGCCATTTATCCTTTTGCTTTAGTAACCCCGCTCCTCCAAGTACCTCGTAAATAACTATGAATTTAGCCAAGGACAGATACTTGCATGTCTCTGAGAGTTAAATTTATGCAAGATGATTCTGTCAGATTTGAGGTGCTCTGCAGATTACTTTTTGGTAATTGATGATATAATTCACCCTAATGTGCATTTCCAAGAGCATTTTACCATCAACCGTTAAATGTCCTCTTCTGACTCGCCAGAACCTGTACCTGCCATTTACTCTAGGAGCTGATTTAATTGATTGCTTCCTCCTGACTCAGATCACTCAGATTTCCCCAATGCAGGTACTTCTGTGTTAGAGCGACATATTTGATGGATTTCTATCTGATCAGCATTACTTCCTTTCTTTCCTCAAAGCCCATCTCATCCATTTGAGAAATACCTACATGATTTCCAGGTTTCAGGTATGGGAAGTCAATACTGTGCTTTATATTGTAAGGGTATAAGAGCATGTGAATTAGGAGCAGGAGCGGACTATCTGGCCTGTTGAACCAGTTCCGCCATTCAATAAGATCATGGCGAATCTGGCCACAAACTGAGCTCAACCTACCTATAACCCTTAGTTCCCTTGCTCTTCAAAAATCTATCCATGTCTTAGATAATATTTAATGAGTTAGTCTCTACTGCTTTGCTGGGCAAAGAATTCCACAGATTTACTATGCTGTTCTTCCTCATCTCCATCCTAAATTTACTCCCCAAACCTTGAAGCTATTTTCCCTAGTTGTAGAATCACAAACAAGGGAAAATTTGGAAATCAAAGTAATACACACAAAATGTTGGAGGAACACACTAGGCCAGGCAGCATCTGTGGAAAAGAGTAAACAGCAGACATTTCAGTCTGGGATCCTTCATCTGGACTGGGAAGAAAGAGGAGAAGTCAGAGTAAGATGGTGAGAGGTTGGGGAGCAGAGGAAAATGTACAAGGTAGTAGGTGATAGATGAAACTGGGAGAGAGGGATGGGTGAAGTAAAGAGCTGGGAAGTAGATTTGTGGAAGAGACAAAGGGCTGAAGAAGGGGAATCTGATAAAAGAGGACAGGAAGGGAAGAAATGGAAGGGAGAGCAGCACTAGAGGGAGGTAATGGGCAGGTAAGGAGATAAGGTGAGAGAGGGAAATAGGAATGGGGAATGGTGAAGGAGAAGGAGAGGCAATTATTGGAAGTTCAATAAATCAATGTCTGTGCCAACAGGTTGTAGTCTCTCTTACCAGTGGAAGCAACTGTCCTGTCTCTATCTTATCTATTGCTTTCATAATTTTATAAATTTCTATAAGATCCCCTCTCATTCTTCAGAATTCCAGTGTGTCTAGTCCCAGGTGACTCAATCTCTCCACATAGGCTACTAAATAAATTGACAGTCATTTATAAAAATAAACTGGAGTTCTATCATGAAGGGTGGAAGCAGGTATTTAGATTAAAAGAGGAAGAACAGGGAATCTGGGTTGAATTTTGTAACTTAGATGAAGAATTATAACAATGCTGTATTTCCACAAACTGTTGACACAAACCAGGTTTTGAATATTTTGCAACACACACAAAATGCTGGTGGAACACAGCAGGCAGGCAGCATCTATAGGGAGAAGCACAGTCGACGTTTCAGGCCGAGAACCTTCGTCAGGACTAACCGAAAGGAAAGATAGTAAGAGATTTGAAAGTAGTGGGGGGAGGGGGAAATGCGAAATGATAGGAGAAGACCGGAGGGGGTGGGGTGAAACTAAGAGCTGGAAAGGTGATTGGTGAAAGGGATACAGAGCTGGAGAAGGGAAAGGATCATGGGACGGGAGGCCTAGGGAGAAAGAAAGAGGGAGGGGGGAAGCACCAGAGGAAGATGGAGAGCAGGCTAGGAGTTATTGTGAGAGGGACAAAGAGAGAAAAAAGAGAGAGAAAAAGGGGAAAAATAATAAATAAATAAGCAAGCAAACAAACAAATAAATAAATAAATAAATAAGGGGTGGGGTAAGAAGGGGAGGAGGGGCATTAATGGAAGTTAGAGAAATCAATGTTCATGCCATCAGGTTTGGAGGCTACCCAGTCAGTATATAAGGTGTTGTTCCTCCAACCTGAGTGTGGCTTCATCTTGACAGTAGAGGAGGCCATAGAATGACATATCAGAATGGGAATGGGGCGTGGAATTAAAATGTGTGGCCACTGGGAGATCCTGCTTTCTCTGGCGGACAGAGCGTAGATGTTCAGCAAAATGGTCTCCCAGTCTGTGTCAGGCAATATTTTGCTTTGGAATGAATAACTTCATGATTTGAATTTACAGTTTTATCATAGTGAAGGAAATGACTCTTCCAGGGCATGAAATGTAACAGTTGAAACACTCAGTGACCACTTTTTTAAGTACACTTGTACACCTACAAGTTAACACATCAGCCTATCATATAGCAGCGACTTTCAGATGTTAGTTTACATGCATGGAGTGTGCATGCACACGCGGTCAAAAGGGTCAGTTGTTGTTCAGCCCAAATATCGGTATGTGATTTTAGTACCTTTGACCGTGGACTGATTGTTGGTGCCAAATGGGGTGGTTTGAGTCTTTCAGAAACAGCTGATCTGAGATTTCCAAGCACAACAGTCTCTCAAGTTTACAGAGAATGGTGCAAATACAAAAAAACCCAGCGAGTCAGTGAGTGGCAGTTCTGTGGGAGAA
Source organism: Hemitrygon akajei (assembly GCF_048418815.1). Lineage (NCBI taxonomy): Eukaryota > Metazoa > Chordata > Chondrichthyes > Myliobatiformes > Dasyatidae > Hemitrygon > Hemitrygon akajei. Next base: position 19,886,596 of record NC_133125.1, on the reverse strand, counting down.
AATGTTTTGTTAATGAGAGAGGTCAGAGGAAGATGGCCACACTGGTTCGAGGTGACAGAAGCTCAAATAACCTCGAGTTATAAGAGTGGTGCACTGAAGAACATCTCTGAATGCACAACACATTGAACCTTAAAGTGGATGGGCTACAGCAACAGAAGACCATGAACATACAGAAATGCACTCAGTGGCCATTGTATTTGGCACCTCCTGTACCTAGCGAAGTGACAACTGAATGTATGTTACTCTGGTGTTTTTAGTGTTCTTGTTCCTATTAAATATTAATCATAATCTACAAACATGGATTATTCTTCCCATTGGTTCTTTTATGATCAGTAATATAATTTTCTTCCTTCTCTAAACAGTGTAGACCATTATAAGCCACACAATGCTTCTTGTAATCTTGTTCTGTAAAAATTACCACAGTGTTGCTTCTTGAATTTGACAGCTTTGTAATTTCATCTTTTCCCTCTGTGCAGTGCTTTGCTGCAGAAATGCAAGCAAACCTGTGCTCCGGAACTTTTGGTAATTGAATATTTTTAAATATTTTGAGCTATGGCGTTGTACAGCTCACCGTTCGACCACCCCCACACCTCCCACCACTGCCTTCCCCAGGTTACAAACAGGATTCCATTCCAAACTTGGCCCAGTAGGAAATGTGACCGACTAGCAATATATTCAATATATTTAAATAAAATATAAACTAACCAAGGGCCACATATAGTTTAACCAGGCTGTTTAACTCAATGGTTCATGCATTGTCCCAAGCAGAGTTGCCAGATTGTAGAACATACCCGCAGCCCTACAGCAACCAGCACATCCATCTCACTGGTCTTCCAGATGCTCATTCGCATACATGGACTGTGCATAAGTCAGGCATTCATAAGTTGGGAAGCTGTACTTGCCATTGTTATTCAGGATCTGACGTACTGTAGAAGACATAATCCAAAAAATTAACTGAGATACTATCTAATGAATAGTGAGGAAACAAGTCTAGGTAAAAGTGAGAAAGACTGCAGATGCTGAAAATCCAACGCAACACATGGAAAATGCTGGAGGAACAAAATCCTGGCCAGGCTGTATCTATGGAAAAAAGCGGTCTCCCAATCTACGTTGGGTCTCACAGAGGTACAGGAGGCCACACCGGGAGCACCAAACACAGTAAATGATCCTAACAGACTCATGGTTGAAGTGCCATTTCACCTGCAAGGGCTGTTTAGACCCAACATAGTCTCTGCCGAGCATCTATACTCTGTCTGCCAGAACAAGCGGGATCCCACAGTGGCCACCCATTTTAATTCCACTTCCCATTCCTATTCCAATATGTCCATCCATGGCTTCCTCCATTGTCGCGATGAGGCCACACTTAGGTTGGAAGAACAACACCTTATACTCCGTCTGGGTAGTCTCCGATCTGATGGCATGAACATCAATTTCTCAAACTTCTGGTAGTGCCCCACAACTTCCCCCCAAATTCCCCATTTCCCACCCCCTTTTCCCTCTCTCATGTTATCTCCTTGCCCACCCATCACCTCCCTCTGGTGCTCCTCCCCCCTTTTCTTTCTTCCATGGCCTTCTGTCTCTTTCACCAATCAACTTCCCAGCTCTTTACTTCATCCCTCCCCCTCCAGGTTTCACCTACTACCTGGTGGTTCTTTCTCCCATCCTCCCACCTTTTAAATCTACTCCTCAGCTTTTTTTTCTTCAGTCCTGCCAAAGACTTTCGGCCCGAAACGTAGACTGCACGTTCTTCCATAGATGCTGCCTGGCCTGCTGAGTTCCTCCAGCATTTTGTATGTGTTGCTCAGATTTTCTCTTGTTTCTGATGTTCCACACCAACACCCTTCTTCAGGACTGAAATGGAAGGGGGAAGACACCAGGATAAAATAGTGGAGGAATGGAAAGGAGGCTAGCTAGAAGGAGCTAGATGAAGCCAAGTGGGTGGGAAAGGTAAAGGGCCAAGTGGGTGGGAAAGAGAAGAAGGGATCAGATAAGAGAGGAGAGTGGAAAGGAAGGAGGGGACCCAGAGGGAAGTGATAGGCAGGTGAGGAGAGGTAAAAGGTCAGAGTGGGAAATAGAAGAAGAGTGGAGGTGGAGGGAAAATACTTCTTTTAACGGAAGGAGAAATCGATATTCATGCCATCTGATTGGAGGCTACCCAATTGAGCTAAATAGCTAAATCTTTTTTATGCTCGATTCGATGTTGCCAACACTTAACCCCTGAGGAGATCTACAGCTGATGCGACCTGCACCTTGGTCATCTCTGAGGCTGAAGTATGCAGGTGTTTCCAACGAGTGGACAGTCGCAAGGCTGCAGGACCGGACGGCATCCCGGGGCGGGTACTCAGGATGTTCGTGACACAACTGGCAGATGTGTTTACAGATAATTTTGATCTCTCCCTATCCCAGTGTAGAGTGCCCTCCTGTTTCAAATCATCCACCATTGTTCCTGTATATAAAAAGACCAAGGTAACATGTCTGAATGACTGGCGTCCTGTCGCACTCATCTCAATAATAAGCAAATGCTTTGAGAGGCTGGTCAAGGACCATATCTGCAGCTTGCTACCACCCACACTGGACCCCTACAATTTGCCTACTGACACACCCAATCAACAGATAACACATAAGCCACTGCCCTACACATCATCCTTACACATCTGGAGAAGGAGGATGCTTATGTTAGAATGCTGTTCTTGGACTACTGTTTAGCATTCAACATAATAATTTCCTCCAGGCTCAACAAGAAGCTCAGAGACCTCGGCCTTCACCCTGCCTTGTGTAGCTGGATCCTAGACTTCCTGTCAGATCACCGGCAGGTAGTAAGGGTGGGTTTCCTCACCTCTGCCCTTCTGACCCTCAACACAGGTGTCACTCAGTGCTGTGTCCTAAGCCCCCTCCTTTACTCTCTGTATACCCATGACTGTGCTGAGAATCTGCTAATTAAATTTGCTGATGACACTATACTGATTGGCCTAATCTCAAATAATAATGAGGCAGCCTACAGAGAAGAAGTCATCACCCTGACATAGTGGTGTCAAGAAATCAACCTCTCCCTCAATGTCGCAAAAAAGAAGGAGCTGGTTGTGGACTACAGGAGGAACGCAAACAAGCTAACCCCTAATGACATCAATGGATCTGGGGTTGAGAGGGTGAACAGCTTTAAATTCCTCGGCATACACTTCACTGAGGATCTCATGTGGTCTGTACATACCGGCTGTGTGGTGAAAAAGGCACAACAGCACATCTTTCACCGCAGACAGTTGAAAAAATTCAGTATGGGCCCCAAAATCCTAAGAACTTTCTATAGGGGCACAATTGAGAGCATCCTGGCTGGCTGAATCACTGCCTGGTACGGGAACTGTACCTCCCTCAATCGCAGGACTCTGCAGAGAGTGATGTGGACAGCCCAGTGCATCTGTAGATGTGAACCTCCCACTATTCAGGACATTTACAGAGACAGGTGTGTAAAAAGGGCCCGAGGGATCATTGGGGACCCAAGTCACCCCAACCACAAACTGTTCCAGCTGCTACTATCCGGGAAACAGTACCGCAGCATAAAAGCCAGGGCCAGCAGCTCTGGGACAGCTTCTTCCACCAGGCCATCAGACTGATTAATTCATGCTGACACAACTATATTTCTATGTTACATTGACTATCCTTTTGTACATACTATTTATTATAAATTACTATAATTTGCATATTGCACATTTAGATGGAGAGTAATGTAAAGATTTTTACTCCTCATGTATATGAAGGATGTAAGTAATGAATTCAATTCAATTCAATACATAATATAACGTGTTGCTCCTTCATCCTGAGGGTGGACACATTTTGGCACAAGAGGTTGATATATTTTTTCATTGTACGTTCTCTTGTCAAAAGCCCTGGCAGCACCAGCATTTATTGTCCATCCCAAATTGTCTCTGAGTGGGTGATGGCGAGATTCTTTCTTGTGCTGTTGCAGTCTGTTTAATGAAAGTATTTCAAAAGTGCTCTTAAGATATGGAAATCAGACTCATAATCTGGAAACAATGATTGATTGACAATATATATGAAACACTCTGGTTCTGTCAGCTGCGTAAGTCGAGGGAAGACAATCTCCGGCCAAACGTGTGAGATTGAGATGGGAGCCCACTCTGAAACCCCCTGTTTGGTGTGGATGCTGCGTGATTTGTTACCCTGTTACAAGTCAGTACCACGAAATAACAGGCAGTACACCCCATATAATTAAACAATTTAGCTTTATAATTCTTAATTTGATTACAGGGTTACTGAAGAAAAAGCAAAAAGAGAAAAGGGCCCATTTTAATGAAACAGTCTAACATGCACAAGTTGGAGCTCAGTTTTCCCTTCGCTGATCCTCCTTCGATCTCCCCGGCCTGCGTTGGATCACGGCCCTGCTCCAGGTCAAGTTCTATGACCTCTTCTCTCCAATGTCTTCTCTCTTCATCTCCCGCCGAACAAAAGACCTAGATCACCCCGATGTCAGGCACATGACATGAAAACACACTCTCGTCATCGGACAGCTCACATTCCAAAGCACCCATTATCTCTAACCATAACCCAAACACTGCTTCTACAGAAAGACCATTACATTAGCAGTGAAACCTTTCCCAGGGTGTTACGTATAAAAACCAGAGATTCTGCAGGTGCTGGAAATCCAGAGGAACACACACAAGATGTTGGAGGAACTCAGAAGGTTAGGCAGCATCTACGGAAATGAATATACAGTCAATATTTCAGGCCAAGACTCCTCACCTGTACTGAAAAGGAAGAGGTAAGATGCTAGAATAAGAAAGTGGGAGAAAGGAAATGAGGGCAAGTTAGAAGGTGATAGGTAAAGCCAGGTTGGTGCGGGGAAAGAGTATGAAGTAAGAAGCAGGGAGATGATAGTTGGAAAAGGTAAAGGGTTGAAGAAGAAGGAATCTGATAGGAGAGAAGAGTGGCCCAGAGGGAAAAGGGAAGGAGGGGCACCAGGGTGAAGTGATGGATAGGTGAGAAGAGGTAGGAGAACAGAGTTGGGAACTGAAGAAGAGCGAAGGAGGAGGAGAAAAATTACTGGAAGTTGGAAAAATCAATGACATGCCTTATATTAGCAATATATTGGAGGCCAGTGTGGTTTCTGACTTTAAGAGAAACCTTGCTGTGGTGGAGCCACTATGCCTTCTCTAACCTTGCTCTTTTATATATTAGGATGTTGTGGTTTTGGGGAGGTGCTTTTAAATAATCCTGAGAAAAAAGTTTGTGGCATGTCTTGCAGATTATACACAGAACATTTAGTGTGTTGATAATGAAGGAGTTAGTGTTTTGAGGTTTGAGCAGGGTACTTTGAACTTGATTATATTGAGTTTCTTGTCTTGTTCTAATTTCACTTATCCAGATAAGTTAGGAGTAAGAAGGTAAGTCATTGGCTGAAGATAACTGGAGCAAATCTTTGCTTTTTTTGGGAGCTAAGATGAGTCATCTTCAAGAACCATAACATCTTCCTTTGTACAGTGGAGAGTTTTCTCTTTCAATATGTGGTAGGGGAGAGAATAGTGAGGGCTGTTAACTAGTAAATAGGTATATGGATCATGTCAATGTGGTAATAGGGAACCTCAGACGAAGCCTAAAGTAGAGACACACAATGCAGCAGTGATAACACCAAGTTTCAGGAACTTCACTAATTATGTTATTGCTTGGACCCATTGTTTGTAATAGAGAATTGGATTCCCTGTTAAAACAATGGATAATGATTTTATTCTGTAATCAATGCCTAGTCTGTTACGTAAGCCTTCCTGTAGCCACAATTCTGTTATGAAATTGTAGTTTCACTGGTAATTTTGTCAGCTGAAAATGTAAAAGCTGTACCAAAGGTAGATCAGCTCTGACTGGTCCCCTGGCGTGCACCAGTCTTTAAATCACCCATTATTTCAAACACCAACTCCGTGCAATTTTTCAGTTTACTCCAACAAACCTCTCAGACTTTAGTTTTATTCGGATCTCATAATGCTGCACTTGTCAAATACTGCCACAAATATTGTCTAGTTCAGTGACTCTCCCCCAACTTGGAAATCAGATCTTTGGTCCATGTTTTGGATGAAGTTTGTGATGAGTTTTAAAGCTTAGTGGTCGTGGTGACCCCAAACTAAGCATTGATGTCCAGGTTATTGGTGAATAAGTGTAGCTTGATACCAGTGTTGACAGTTCTTCCATCTTATTACTGATGATGGAGGTTAGATGAATGGGGCTGTTAAAAAATCAGATTCTGTTTCTACTACTTTTCCTGGACAGAAATACTAATTAAGTTTACACACAGTTGGTGAGATATCTGTGTTGTAAAAGTTTCAATGAGGACAAGTCTTCTGCACTATAACCAAGATGTTTTTCTTTGTGGCAAACAGCCTTCTCTATATCCAATGTTGTCACAGGAAATGAAGTCAGTTTTTATGGAGGAGTAATGTTCATGCGTCACTGGATTGCACTGATTTCAGTGTAGTCCCATGTGCATCAGATTTGTGTGTGCAAGAAGCACTCAACATGCTGAGTGATAAATATCAACATACAACACACAACAAGGACAGTTTGCAAGCAACACAATTTCCATTTGCAGATACAGTTGGTAACAGGTAGTTTAAAAACCTGCTCCTACATTGGTTAAAGGGCACACCTTCACCAAAATCAGTCCTAGGGAACCTCACAGCAAATAAACCACCAGGAAGAGTTAATCGTCTTGAGGTTAAGCTCCTGTGTTCACTCTATGTTCTCTGCAGCCTGTCAAGCTTACCCTGGCTTCTTAGTCTTTTCCCTAAGACTTCAATGAACTCCACCTTTACAATATTACCCATAATCATCTCCCACTCATCATCTTCTTTCATGATCTTTTCAATCCTCAGATCTCATTTTCCAGCCATCTGCTCCTCACTACTCACTCTGTGACTTCAACTTTCTCAATGACTTCCCACCTCCAAAGAGGTAGGAAATTGGGAAGGCTGCTTTAAGTGGCAGTGAGAGGACAGGGGCAGTGGTTCTATAGGACAAAATGCTTAGAGTAATGTGCATTATATGCATGGGTGTAACATGTAAATTAGAATATTTCATGTCAAGGTTGGCACCAACTGGCACAATCACCTGTGCAGTACCCTGTCAAACCCATGAAAATTTCTATCCTTTCTCTTGAAGATTGATGTGCTTGTTAGGAAGATAGTTGTAGCATTACAAGTAGCGCCAACACTGAGGAATTCTATTATCATATTGCAGACTTCCATTTTGGTTCTTTAAGATGCATTGATCAGACACAAAAGCTCAATGGGATGTGTGATGATTCATATGTTTTGCTGGAAGAGGCTACATAAAGGAATGGACCCAGTTTTAAACAGCATCCAACCAACCTCATCTATGCCAGCTGTTTACCCAGGCAATCCATTGCTTCTCTCTGTCTGAATGGCCCTGTATATTCCTGTGCAGCGAATAGTTATGTGATTTTCCTTTATAAAGTGCATTTCTCACTGTCTCAAATATTCCTAAGGCAAGCCATTCCATGCTCGAACAATTATTAGCGCAAAGCAATTGAGACTTGCGCTGCTTGTGACCATTTTAAATTCATGACCTTTATTAACTTCCCAAGTACAGGAAGCAATCTTTTCTTGTTCATTCTATCAAAACCATACTTAAAAATCCTCTGTTATGTTTCCTCTTTGCATCAGTGGAAGCTGCCCACCTATTCTTGTCTTACCTTGATACGCTAACTCTCCCCTGGCATCATCCTGAAAAATGTAAGCTCTCCCTCTCAGCGGCATTAATGTCTTTCTTACGATCAAGTGCTCTGAATGACACATAGTAATCTAGAATCTAGCTGCCTCTTCTTTGCAGTATGGTGATGAGATTTATTTTCCATAAGGACAAATTAATGTAGCAGGCGCTGCGTTGATATATGTGTCTGGTAATAAAGACTGTGCTAATTAGACAGTGTCTGTTATTCATGAGGACAATATATTGTGATCAAGACTTCAGGACTGCTTATTTACAGAATTAAGGAAAAGTCATGTCAATCAGTGATTAATATACTCGTCCCCTAGCTGCACATCATCCATAACACTTATTTTTCATTCCCTGCCAGGGTTAGACCTCATGGTCTTTTGCCTCTATTGTTTCTGTGCACCGGATGACAAAATTACACCATAAAGAGTGGGCAGAGCTAATTTAAAAAATCTTGTTAAGCATACATCAAATTGGCATTTTCTAAGTTTGAAATCTGTTAACTAAGTAAATAAAATAAATCTTAAAAAATAGTAGGTACTAGTACTGCAGACAGTGAGGCTATTGGATTGTTGTAAAAACCCATTTGTCTCAGCGATGTCCTTCAGGGAGGGAAATTAGTCCCTATCAGATCATGTTCAACATAACAAATTAATACCTTTTCAAGTGACCTAGCCACACACCCAGTTGTGTCAGTCTGTTCCAATTACATACGGCAAGAATGCAATAAATAGTATGGACTGCCCAGCAATGGTCAAGAATTAACAAGGAAAGCCAGACTAAGTTAACTCTGCAAGAGCCATATGTCTCCTTGAGCCAAATTGGGACTAATCGGCTTGATTAAATGTATTTCTATGACAATCTGATATGTCACAGTAATAGCACTTTCTAAATTCTGAATTATTTAATTAATTATATTGGAACTCCCCAAAGAAGATATGAATTTGTATTTCAGGATTCTTTTAATAAAACTTCAGAGAAGTTGCTATACAATCTCCCATTTAAAGATAGAACAATTAAAACATAAATATAGAGGTATTGGAGTGAATACTTAAAATATATTTCTGTTTCATAGAACAATGGAAAATGCTATGCAGCTGTGGAGAGGATGGCTGTGTGTGCCTGGGCTTTCAAAAGATGTTAGTAGCTAGCCTGTCACCTAACATGGAGACAGTTTTAGAAAGGATAGGGTTGGAACTTGAGAATACAGAGGAAACTGGCAGCAAATGAGGCGGGCACTTCTAAGTTACCTCTCCACCATCAGGCTCCTGTACCAGTGGGGACAACTTCAACTCAACCTCTCCCACTCCATTACTGAACTGTTCACACAACCTTCGGACTCACCTTCAAGAATCCTTCATCTCATGTTCTCGATGTTTATTGCTTATTTATTATCAGTAGTATTACTCCTTTTTTTCTCTTTCTTCTTGTATTTGCACAGTTTATTGTGTTTGTTTTTGCACCTTGGTTTTTGTCCATCCTGTTAGGAATGGTTCTTTCATTGATTCTGTTGTTTCTTGTATGTACTGCGATTGCTTGCAAGAAAAGGAATCTCAGGGTTGTATATGGTGATATATATGTACTCTGATAATAGATTTATGTGGAACTTTAATCACACCAATGCCTCATCAAATATGTCAGAGAAAGAGTTAGGGGAGTAGTCCCTGAAAAACCTGGAACAGAAATAAATCCGACAAAAGGACAGGAAGATCTGCGACCATGTGAGTGCTACTGATCTGCAGAGAGTAACTGGAATCGATGGAAGAGCTGCAGAGAGTGGGGACAGCTTTTGTCAATCAAATGGAAGTGTTGATGGAGGGGACTTGGATCAGCCTCCGGAGAGCCGTCAGGTGTTCCTGATGTGGGGCGGAGACGTAAAGGGGATAGGATATCCACGGTAAATTTGAGTTAGTTGAGCCCAGGGAACTGGAATTCACCAAAAGGACAGAGGGCCTCAGAAGTGTCATGGATTCATGGATGTAAGAGGGAAGCGTGACACCAAGCACAGACTGGCTGATCATTTCACTTCACTGTCAGCTTTCCTGTTGCATGCCACTCTAATTCTCAATCTCACTCCTTCCTCCATGGTTGCAATGAGGTCCAATGTAAAGTAGAAGAGCACCATTTTACCTTTCAGCTGGGCATTTTGCCACTTTCTGGAATGAACATTGAGCTCTCCTGAATTTCTTTAATTAGAGGTCAGGAATCTGTGGATTTCATTGCCAAAGATGGTTGTGCAGGCTTAACCATTGGGAAAACAGCAGCAGTCAATAGGTTCTTGATTAGGAAGGGTGTCAAAGGTTTTGGGGAGAAGGCAGGAGAATAGGATTGAGGAAATGGCAGAGCAGGCTCGTTGGACTGAATAGCTTAATTCTGATTCTCTGTCTCATGATCATATGGTGTTATCATCTTTTGCAACTGCTGGTAACATTTTCTCTCATTGTTTCCCGCTATGTCATTCTCGAGGCCCTTTTGTGCCTTTTGTCTTTAAAATACATTGAGCAGTATTCATGCCCTTTATCACTGTTCTGCCTTAATCCATCCCCATAAACACTTTTATCTAATACCTCACTCTTACCCTCTGCTTCGCTTTGAAAATCGCTAACGTTCTGTGCTCCCTCCGTTTCTGCGGAAGAGCTGCTGACACAGCATGTGGAGCGATTTGTCTTCCGACAGATGCTGCTTGCCTGACTGAACCTTTCCAGCATTTCTGTTTTGGAAATCGCAGAAAGCATTGTGATTAAAATGGAATTTGAGTCATTTAATGCCACACAAATATGATGAAATAATTAGTATGCTAAGTTTCTGCTGAAAGTTTCTATTTTAAATGTTGATAGAGGCATCTATAATAGAAAGTGCTGACAGTGAACAACACTGTCATAAGAATTTTAACATATTAATATCACTATCGCTGGATTAAGTATATACAGCCTACAATTTACTTTTTTATATCTTTTGTTGCATTTCAATTTCATGCCTTCAGGAATTGCACCTGGTCTTCATTCTCTTTCAGCAATAACATGGGAGAATAGCTGGTAAAGTAATCACAGGAGTTACACGTACAAAATGCTGGAGGACTCAGCAGGTCAGACGGGATCTATGAAGAGGAATAAACCAGTTGACGTCTAAGACTGAGACTCTTCATCGGGACTGGAAAGTAAGGAAGAAGAAACCAGAATAAAAAGGTGGGGGGAAGGGAAAAATTCAAGGTTCAAATTAAAATTTATTATCAGAGTACATACATGTCACCACATTCAGTTCTGGGATTCTTTTTCTGCAGGCATACTGAGCAAATCTATAGAGCAGTGACTGTAAACAGGATCAATGAACAGCAAACTGTGCAAATGCAAATATAAATAAATAGCAATAAATAACAAGCATGACATAACAAGATAAAGAGTGCTTAAAGTGAGACCATTGGTGTGGAAACACCAGAAATGAAATGAATGTAGTTATCCCTTTTTGTTCAAGAGCCTGCTGATTGAGGGATAGTAACTGTTCTTGAAACTGGTGGTGAGTCCTGAGGCACTTGTACCTTCTATCTGATGGCCGCTGTGAGAAAAGAGCACGGCCTGGGGCATTGGTGTTTCCAGTCCAGGCCACAATGCAGTCAGTCAGCACACTTTCCACCACACCTCTATAGAATTTTCTCAAGGTTTTTGATGACATGCCAAATCTCTGCAGACTCCTAAGACAGTAGATACACTATTGTACTTTCATTGCAACTACATTTATATGATGTGTCCAGGACAGGTCTGCTGAAATAGTGACACCCAGGAATTTAAAGTTACAGACCCTCTCCATCGCTGATCCTCCAGTGAGTACTAGTTCATGGACCTCTTGTTTCCCTCTCCTGAAGTCTACAATCAGTTCCTTGGTCTTACTGACATTGAGTGAGAGGTTGTTGTTATGACACCACTCAGCGAGATTTTCATTCTCTCTCCTGTTTGCTGGTTCATCATCACCTTTGATACAGTTCATAAAAGTGGTGTCATCACCAAACCTGTATATGGTGTTAGAGCTGTCCTTAACCATGCAGTCATAGGTGTAACGTGATTAGAGTAGCGGACTAAGCACAATTCTCCGTGGTGCTCCTGTGCTGATGGAGATTGTGGAGCAGATATTTTAGCTGATCTGAACTGACTGGAGTGAGGAAAACAAACAGTTATTGAGGCCAAGGTATTGGAGTTTACTGATTAGTTTTGAGGGGATGATGGTATTAAATGCTGAGCCGTAATTGATAAACAGCATCCTGATGTATGCATTGTTGCTGTCCAGATGTTCCAAGGTTGTGTGAAGAGCCAATGAGATGGTATCTGCTGTGGACCTGTTGCTTTGGTAAGCAAACTTGAGCTTATCCAAGTCGCCACTCAGACAGGAGCTGATGTGCTTCAACACCAGCCTCTCAAAATACTTCATCGCTGTGGATGTAAGCGGCACTGAGCGATAGTCATTGAGGCAGGCTACCACACTCTTCTAGGGCACCGATATGATAGAAACCTACTTGAAGCAGGTGGGTATCACACACTGCCAGAGCAAGAGGCTGAATATATTTGTGAACACACCATAAAGTTGGTCAGCGCAAGTCTTCATTACTTTGCCAGGTAGTCTGTTCAGACCAGATGCTTTCCTTGGATCTACTCTCTTGAAGGCACCCACATGTCATCTTCAGATACTGGAACCAAAGGATCATAGGGAGAAGTGAGGTGTGCAGTGGTTCCTCCCTGTACTGCTGGTCAAAGCGAGCATAGAATGCATTGAGCTTATCTGGAAGTGAAGCTCTGCTGTCCCTCATGTCACTGGAAATACAAACTAGAAGGTGGGGAGGGGAGGAAGGTAGGATGTCGTGGGAGGGGGTATGAAGTGAGAAGCTGGGAGGTGATAGGTGGAAAAGGTAAAGGAAGAAGGAATCTGATAGGGGAGGAGAGTGGAGCATGGGGAAAGGGAAGGAGAAGGGATAATAGGAGAGGTGATTGGCAATTGAAAAGGAGCTAGTGTGGGGAATGAAAGAAAAGGAAAGGAGGAGGGGACAAAGATTTACCGTATGTTAGAGAAATTGATGCTTATGTCATCAAGTTAGAGGCTACCGAGATGGAATTTGAGATGTTGCTGTTCCAGCCTGAGCAAGTAAATTATTTTGGCTGTAAAATTGCTACATGTAGTGAGCAGTTTTTAATATGGATGAACACATATACAAATTTGTGCCTCAAGTTACATTTGTTGCAACACATTTTAAGGGTGAAGTGATTGAATGAAAGGTTTATGCACCACAGACAAATCGTGCCTTTCAATGTGAAATACTGATTTTAATCTAGTGCTGCCCAATTGGAGTCAATGCTCCATCTAATGCTCTCTCTGAGCCTCGTGCAGTTGAATGTGCTTATCAGGAATAAGCAACCTCACCAGTGCCATTTAAGAGGATCATCAACTACCATTTAGTTGCTGATTGATTTCTACAAGCTGTTGCAATGATTCTACATGGATTTTATGTTTTCTGGAGCTAATTAAAGCTGCTACAGTCTTGAGGGAGCAGTTTTTCAGATGCCAAAGAACATTGCTTTGACTTCAAAGCTTCTGCACATCCACGGATGCCTATTCTATCTCTAACAATAGGGAACTAGCGGCATCTAATACTTATATAGACATATATGGATATGGCGCGCCATCTTCTGATCACATGACTTATTTACATAATTAAACACAAGTGGGGTGACAGGGTGGAGAATCATCTCTACCAAAGGAGGTTCCCTCTGCTAGTCTGCAGGTCACCATTGGGCAAGGTGTAGTACCTCCTTAGCCCCCTGATCAGGGTCATGTGAAGCTATGGAAGCAACTGGTGCAGATCTCAAGTCCTGGTTATGCGACCACTAACGCCAAGTCGACAACTTCTGAAGGGTATTGATAATGGCTGGGGTCACCCATTTAATCACGACACTGCCCAAAAGAAGACAATGGCAAGCCACTTCTGTTGGAAAATTTGTCAAGAACAATCATGATCAAAGACCACGATCACCCACATTATATGACACGGCACATAACAAATGAATGCTACACAAATGCACAAGGTATTGTTCTGTATTTTTAGCAAATGGTACACATGGACACAACCTTCTCCATTCTGACTGATATTTGGACAATGAGCTAAACTCATGGCAGTACTTTGTTATTGATCATTTTCATGACATTGCATTTAATAATGTTTTCTAGGAATGCTTGGAATAGCTAGTCAGTATTACTATCTTAAATATAATTGTTTCGCTAATTCAATTTAACATGTTTAGTCATTGCATCATTGTAGTTCAAACTTGTAGTTACTGAATGGCTGAAGGGTTAATGACTGTCTTCCCAAGACAGTCCACCTTCTCAAATGTTACAACTTGCTGAGTGACCCAAACAAAAAGCTGAAGTTCACATCATCTGGTGATTCCTGATTTGTGCAGCAGTTCATCAAGGGCACTAAACAGTTTTGTCCAAACCTTTTCCAATCTTGTTAATGAGTTTTTACATGCTATTGATGGTCACCTACTGTAATCCATTGCAAACATGGATAACTCCAAAATATGGCCAATATAAGATAATATAAAATACACTGTATCTACCCACCACATTCAAAACATGTCTTGATTGAGTCTTAAAGCTCACTAAACTTTGATAGCTGAACTGCCTGCATTTGTGTCCTTCCCCATAATGGAACAGTTAGTTGATTTGTTGATCTGCGTCTCTAATGACATTCTGTTAAAAGGAAAGTAACCTTAAAGTCCTGACATCCAACAATACAGATGTTTCTATCTGAGATGGTAAATAAAGTAAATTCAAAGTTCAAAGTAAATTTCTTATCGAAGTACACATTATTTGTTTTCTTGTGGGCAATCACAGTAAATACAAGAAACACATTAGAATCAATGAAAGACCACAACCAACAGAGCGAACAAATAATGTGTGCAAAAGACAACAAACTGTACTAATACAAAAAAAGGAAATAAGCGATAAATATCAAGAACTTGAGATGAAGAATCTTTGAAAGTGAGTTCTTAGCTTGTGAGATCAATTCAGTGATAGGGCAAGTGGAGATGAATGAAGTTATTCTCTCTAGATCAAGAGCCTGAAGATTGAGGGGTAATAACAGTTTGTGAACCTGGCGGTATGGGTCCTAAGGCTCTTCTATCTCCTAGTAGCAGTGAGATGAGAACATGGCCTAGATGGTGGGGTCCTTGATGATGGATGCTGCTTTTCTGCGACAGTGTTCTATGTGCTCAATGGTGGGGAGGGCTTTACCCCTGAGGTGACTCAGCTGTATAAACTACCTTTTATAGGTTTTTCCATTCAAGGGCAAAGGGCATTGGTGTTTCCATACCAGGCCGTAATGCAAACAGTCAATGTACTCTCCAGCCACATCTGTAAAAGTTTGGCAAAGTTTTAGATGACATACTGAATCTAAACTTCTAAGAATGTAAAGGCACTGACATGCTTTCTTCATATGGTGCTTGCGTGCTGGACTGAGGGCTGGTCCTTAGTAATGATAACACTAAGGAATTTAAAGTTGTTGATCCTCTCCATCTCTGATCCCTAATAAGGGCTGGATCATGGATCTCCAGATTCCTCTTCCTGAAGTCAATAATCATCTCTTTCTTGCTGACATTGAGTGAGAGATTGTTGCTCAGCCAGATTGTCTATCTCCCTCCTATATGCTGATTTGTCACCACCTTTGATTTGACAAATGATGGTGGTGTTGTCAGCAAACTTAAACATGGCATTGGAGCTGAGGTTAGCCTCACAGTCGTAAATATAAAGCGAGTTGAGCAGGGGACAGAGCACACAGCCTTGTGGTGTATCTATGCTGTGGTGATAGTGTGAAGATGTTGCAAACCCGAACTGTGGTCGGCAAGTGAGGAAATCAAGGATCCAGTTGTACAGGGAGGTATTGAGACCTAGGTTTTGGAGCTTATTGATTAGTTTTGAGGGAATGATAGCATTCAATGATAGGTGAATGAGCAAGTGCAGCAGGCAGTAAAGAAGGCTAATGGAATGTTGGCCTTTATTACAAAGGGAATTGAGTACAAGAGCAAGGAAATCCTCTTGCATTTGTACAGAGCCCTGGTGAGACCACACCTGGAGTATTGTGTACAGTTTTGGTCTCCAGGGTTAAGGAAGGACATCCTGGCTGTAGAGGAAGTGCAGCGTAGATTCACGAGGTTAATTCCTGGGATGTCTGGACTGTCTTACGCAGAGAGGTTAGAGAGACTGGGCTTGTACACGCTGGAATTAAGGAGATTGAGAGGGGATCTGATTGAAACATATAAGATTATTAAGGGATTGGACAAGATAGAGGCAGGAAATATGTTCCAGATGCTGGGAGAGTCCAGTACCAGAGGGCATGGTTTGAGAATAAGGGGTAGGTCATTTAGGACAGAGTTAAGGAAAAACTTCTTCTCCCAGAGAGTTGTGGGGGTCTGGAATGCACTGCCTCGGAAGGTAGCGGAGGCCAATTCTCTGGATGCTTTCAAGAAGGAGCTAGATAGGTATCTTATGGATAGGGGAATCAAGGGATATGGGGACAAGGCAGGAACCGGGTATTGATAGTAATTGATCAGCCATGATCTCAAAATGGCGGTGCAGGCTTGAAGGGCCGAACGGTCTACTTCTGCACCTATTGTCTATTGTCTATTGTCTATTGTCAATGCTGAACTGTAGTCAATAAATAGCATCCAATCCATCTTTGCTGTCCGGATGTTCCAAAGTTGAGTGAAGACCCATTAAAATGGCATCTGATGTTGACCTGTTGCGACAGTAGGCAAATTAGAGTGGATCCAAGTCACTTGTCAGGTAGGAGTTGATATGTTTCATTATTAGACTCTCAAACTGCTCATCATAGTGTAGGTAGGCTTTTCTTGTTTGCTGATGGTGGCACTTTGTACCTCGAGTACCTGCTTAACATCGGCCTTTGTCAGTATGTAAACTGCAGTCAGGATTATGGAGGAAAACTCTCGGGGTAAGTAGAATGGTCGGCACTTAATCATTAGATATTTCAGGTCAGGGGAACAAGAGTGCGACAAGACTGCTGTGCCCAAATACTACAAAGAGTTTATGATGAACACAGAACCTACTTTTGCCTCCTCTGAATCAGCAGCCTGATCTATACAGGGTACTGAGAAGTCCTTGAATAACCAACATATTCAGCATGCCAGAGTGAGGCATGTCTCCATGAAACACAGAATGCAGCCAATCTTCATTTCCCTCCACTACAGCAATCATGCCCTTAGATCCTCAATATTGTTCTCCAGCAACTGTACATTTGGTAACAAGATGCTGGTTAGAGGAAGTTTCATTCCACAGTGTTTCAATCTGGCTTACAGTCCTCCCCTCCTCTCTTTCTTTCAGCCATGGTGATGTACAAACATCGCCAATGGCTGTGATATTGTAATGTCTCACGAGGAAATTGCTGTTTGAACTGATGTTGCATTTAAGATTCAAAGTTAAAAGTTCAAAGTAAGTTTAGTATCGAAGTATGTATATGTTACCATATACTACCGTGAGATTCATTTTCAGAAAAAATAGAGAAATACAATATGATCTATGAAAAATCACACATAAACAATGACTGACAAACAACCAATGTGCAAAAGAAGAAAAACTACAACTAATAAAAAATTAATAATACTGAGAACATGAGTTGTAAAGGAGTTCTTAAAGGTGAGTCTACAGATCATAAAATCAGTTTGGGGCTGTGGTCAGTGAACTTATGCACACGGTTTAAGAAGCTGCTCGATGGTGGTAGTGAGAAGACAGCGTGGTCTGGAGGGCGTGTGTGTCTTTGATGATGGATGCCGCTTTCCTGTGGTAGCTCTCCATATGAATGTGCTCAGTGGCGGAGAGGGCTTTGACTCTTGCGGTCTGGGAAGTATCCACCACTTCCATTTCTTCATGTTTCCATACCATGCTGTGATTCATGCAGTGAGGATACTCTCCACTGTGCATCCACAAAAGTTTGCCAAAGTTTTTGGTGACGTGCTGAATCTACACAAACTTCTCCAGAAAGCGGAGGCACAGTTGTGTCTTCTTTGTGATGGCATTTACATGCTGGTCATAGGACAGATTCACTAATAAGTTATCTTCAAGGATTCTAAAGCTGTTGACCCTCTCCACCTCCGCTTTCCTACAAATTGCTATTAAGTTAATTTCTTCTTGTCGGGGCAGCATTTAGAGCTTGAAAGCAAAATCATATGAAGAATGACTGACAATGGATCCATAATGGTGACTCATACCACTTGCAGTCATGCAATGCTGTCCTTTAATCTGGGTCATCCTTTGACATTGTCCTTTTATATTGTTGTCTGGTATAGCACTGACTTCCCCCACATTTTTGGCTGCTGTCTTCATCCTACTTATCAAATCAAAGCACAAGACTGTTCTCACTTAGGAACTTGAACTGAATCTATTTGTTTCTTAAACCACGCAATTCATGCCTCTGGGCAAATGATCCAAAGCTCTCCACATTTACAATATCTTGGCAGGTTTTTGAGTTTATCAATGTATTTGATCATTGTTTCCCTTAGCTTTAGACTGTGTGTGTGTTCAATTTATAACGCTCCACTTTTTAAAGTGATGGTGGGTTGAAGAATTCATCCATCAAAGATTCATAGAGGTACTGAAGTGGGCCTTTTGGCCCACTGAGACTGTGCTGACCACAATACACATTATTACACTGTTTGGCAGTTGTCCATCGTATCCGACAATGACAGGAAATCTAGGCAAGAGAGTTTTTTGAAGTGGAGAACCGGTTTCACTGGGGATGTTCTACTCTTTCGAGCTCTGAAGTCCGTGTCCGGTGGTACGAAGAAGTGTCACAAAGTGGAGACTTCCTTGGTTGTAGTGGATGACCATGACATCCTCTGTGCCTTGCCCGTGCCCTTCACTCTCCACGGAGCGTTGCGGTACCGCCTTCCCAGCCATTGGATCTCACCCGCCCAGTCCTCCATAGCTGACTTCACATACTAGGACAGGCATGATCCTATCCTACTGGGGTATGAGGTCACTCTCCTCTCCTGATTTAGCCTGCCTTGCAAAGCACTGTTCTGGGTGGGGTGTGGCCACTGTTGCATGCTACTTAGAGCTACACGTGAGAGCTGAGTGTCTGTGGGGTCCAAAGGTGAGTGAGCTGCTCCAGAATGGACATGACAAGTCCCTTCACTGGAGGTGTTACCCCTCCCTGGACACCTCAAACACACCACATCATTGCACCAATCCTATGCTAACCCATTTTGTTCTTCCCACCATTTCACCAACTACAGTTCCCCCACCAGATTATACCGTTTATCTACCCATTAGGAGTAATTCACGGTCACCAGTTCACCTATGTTTCTGTGATCTATGTGGAAATTAATGCACTCATGAAGAGTTAAAGATTAGCTTTATTTGTCATATGTACCTCTGAACATACAGTGAATTTTGTTGTTTGTGACAAATTGATCATTGAGGATTCTGCTGGGTGCAGGTGTCACCTTTCTTCAGAGCCAGCATAGCGTGCCCACAACTCGCTAGCCCTCACTAACACTGAGAGTGCTGAAAGTCGTGATTAAACCCAGGATGATGGAGCTATGCAGCAGCAGCTCCATTAACTGTATAAACTCGAATTAACTCAACACTAAACTCTGAACTACCTTAGTAAGTGCAGCACCTACAGCTTTCTGTGCAGCTTCTGAGTTACCTGCTGCATTCCTGAAACTCAGCAGTGAGCAAATTCAGACAGCTTAATCCCCCACATCCAGGCAGAGCAGAACACGCCCAGGGACCTGTGAAACATTGTGAACATGGCTCCTGTCAAGAAAGGAAACAACTTTGATTATAACAATAAGGAAAGACATTGCAAGCATTCTCTACAGTTACCTTCTCTCAGTGGCTGAAGAGTTACTTCCCCTATCACAATGTGGATTTCATTCCTTCAAGAGGCTTAATGGATAAACATTTAATGGACTACAACTTTAATATTAATGGTGAATTTCAACTGTACCAAAAGCCTTTGACTCTATCAACCAAGAGAGATTGTGCAGGATTCATTTCAAATTTGGCTGCCCTCAAAAGTTTATCCCCATTCAACATCTGCTACATAGTTGGATGCAAGCCAAGAATTTAATTTGTCTGACCACAATAGATTTGATTTGAATTGCAGACTGGGCTAAAGGAAGGATGCATCATTGCTGCAGCATTCTCTCCAATTATTCTCATGGCCGCATAACAAGTTTCCTGCTGGAATGGTGCAAAACTACAAGAAAAATAGTGGCTTTCATCCTGAACAATGGATGCCTTGATCTCAGTCTTCAAGCATCAGACAACTGGAAACTGAGTAA
Organism: Hemitrygon akajei; assembly: GCF_048418815.1. Taxonomy (NCBI): domain Eukaryota; kingdom Metazoa; phylum Chordata; class Chondrichthyes; order Myliobatiformes; family Dasyatidae; genus Hemitrygon; species Hemitrygon akajei. The sequence goes on along the minus strand of NC_133125.1, from coordinate 19,866,518 downwards.
GTCATTATTGACTCATTCACTGAAGCATACGAGAGATTGGGCCTTACACAGAATATCTGAAAATTTGAGGCCCTCTCAACACAGTGTTATCCTTTGACCCTGAAGTCCCATGGCAAGATGGAGCATTTTCAATATTTCAGGTTGCACATCCCAACAGAGGCAGACATCGGTGATGAAATCCAGCATCACTTTACTTCTATGGTACCAGCACAGTCTTTCAACATCTCAAGAAAGGAGTATTTGAAAATTGAGATCCAAATCTGGTGAAAAGCTAGTGGTGCGTTGTTCTGTGCCATACACCTCAGAGGGTGAGATGCCCACAACAGACACCTCTTAGTCCTGGGGACGTGTTACCACAAGATTATCCTAATCCCCTAGCAGGATCAGACAACCATCCTCATCCGCTCCCAGGCCAGCACTGAGAAGCTGATTATTCAGTTGACTCTGATGTGAAGGCCAAGTAGACTCCTGAAACAGTAACTATTCTGAGTGCTGTCATTGTGACCAGGCGGACAGAAGAAGTAGTTTGAGAATGTTCTCATAAACTCCTTTTAAAAAAATATTATTATTCATTCACCTGTGGAACTCCTGGCCCATGAGCACTCTTAATGGAGAAGAGCACTTTAGATGGAGCCAAGAGTTTCACGTCTCTTCAGGAGCATAAAGATACCCAGCCAAAATAACAGAAGGTGCACTCCTCCTCCCAACTGACCCAACTGGCAAGCACCTTAGACGCCTTCTGTTTCTCCAATTCCATTCCAACTTCCACTCTCTTTCCATTCCCCTGTCTCCTCTCTCCTGTCATCTTGTCCTTTCTTCTATGTGTCTTGTCTCTCTGTGACACATTCCGGATGTCACTTCCAAAGCAATTTTCATTTAAGCTCTGGTTGACCGTATTCATCCAGAATTAAAGTTATTGACATTCAGCTTAATCATTCTATAAAATCACTTCAACACCAGAATAACATCCGTACACTGGGCGATTATCATCCAGTTTACAGTGAACAAGATAATTGGAGATCTTGTTGTGAGCAATTGCTTAATAAGCATCATAATTCCAGTCTAAGAAGACAAAATGACCAAATGGCATGTGTGGTCTATTTAGCATTTATCTGAGATTGTAAATCCAAGGGTTGCTTTTCTGAGTTCACATTGCTAACAGGGAACCGCATATTCACTCTATACATTGTAAAATCACGTGCATTTTGACCAGATAAACCATCCACAGAGTAGGGTTTCTTAAATTTCAAGCTGCACAAGCTTTGTAAATTTGCTCAACCTCAGAATGTAATCCTATAACATCCATTAATAGGAAAATATCACTCATTTTGTCCTGTATCACTGAAATTCAGGATTCTTATAGTGAGCAATTGTAGTCACCTTATCTAAGAAAGGACGTGCTGGGATTGGAGAGGGTCAGAGGAGGAGCACAAGAATGATCGAAGGAGTTTGTGACCATCTAGAATAAGCGTTGCATTCCCTTCAATTTCTTTAGCCAAAGGCTGATGAATCTGTGGAATTCTTTGCCAAAGGTAACTGTGAAGGCTATTTCACTGGGGATATTTAAAGCAGAGCTTGATAGGGTCTTGATTATAAGGACAGGAGAATGGTGTTGAGTGGGATAATAAATCAGCCATGAAGGAATGGCTGACTATACTCGATGGGTCAAACAGCCTGATTCTGCTCCCTATGTCTTAGGGCCTTGTAAAGTTATTTCTTATTATGCAAATATCATTTGAAGCCACACATGCAAAATAGAGAGCCCAAAAGAAACAGAAGAGAAAACGCAAGTCATGAAAATCTGGAGAAATCACCAAAAGTAATGAATGAAATGAATGAATGAAGTTAATTTATTTCGGTCAGTACAAACATAAGAAAAAACATCATTTACAATGATGATTTCATAACGATGATTTCATAGGACAAAACTACAAAAAAAAACATAGATATTCTTTAAAACAGACCGAAAGGGTGTAGGCTGAAGCTACAGCTTATTAAGCCTACCCCTCTTACTTAGACAACAACATACTTGGTGTCAATCATCACATCAGAAACAAAAAAATTCATAATCTTTTAACACAAAATCCAATTCCAAATATCATTTATTTACATTACTCTCATTCATTTTAAATCATGTATTTTATATTTGTTCATTAAATAATTTCTAAATAGTTTTTAAAACTTGGTAAGTGTGGTGCATGTTTTTAAATTCTCACTACAACTGTTCCATAGATTCACCCCTCTGACTGAAATACGATGATTTTTTACATTTGTTCTTATCCTTTGTTTTTGAAATATACATGTTCCTCTCAAATCATGTTGAACCTGTCTCATTTTAAACAACCTTTGGATACTTTGTGGTAGCTGTCCATTTTTTACTTACAACATAATTTGTATTATTTTAAAATCTACGAAATCTCTAAATTTTAAAGTGTTTAGTTGAATAAATTGTGGATTGGTTGGCTCATAATAACTTGTCTTATTTACAATTCGTATAACTTTCTTTTGGAGTTTCTGTGTTTTTTGTTGTAATTTTGTACTATGAAATCATTGTTGTAAATAATGCTTTCTGTTATGTTTGTACTGACTGAAATAAATAAACTTCAATAATTGCATTCACCAAAAGTAATGAACTAACAATGGAAAATGCTGGAAATACTTTATCCCATTTCTTTTGAAACACCCCAGACCTGAAGTGTTGACTTTTTTTCTTTTTTCATGATTGCTATCTGACCTGGTACATGTTTTCAGCACTTTATTTTTAAATTTCAGATTTCCAGTGTCTGCAGTGGTCTTGATTCACATGATTAAACTTTTGTTTCCTCGAGATGTGAGCAGGACAGTATTGAATCAGAATCAAGTTGTTTTATAGCAGCAGTACAGGGCAAAATCATCAAATTACTATAAACTACAAAATAAGTAAATAGTGCTAAAAAAGGAAGAAATAATGAGGTAGTGTTTATGGGTTCATGGACCATTCAAAACCTGTTGGCAGGTGGGAAGTAGCTGTTTCTAAATCGGTGAGCCATTTCTAAAATTCTTGCCCATTTTATGGGTATTATCGCAGTCAATAGACAATAGACAATAGATGCAGGAGTAGGCCATTCGGCTCTTCTAGTCAGCACCGTCATTAACTGTGATCATGACTCCACAATCAGTACCCCGTTCCTGCTTTCTCCCCATATCCCTTGACTCCGCTATCTTTAAGAGCTCTATCTAACTCTTTCTTGAAAGCATCCAGAGAATTGGCCTCCACTGCCTTCTGAGGCAGAGCATTCCACAGATCCACAACTCACTGGGTGAAAAAGGTTTTCCTCAACTCCGTTCTAAATAGCCTACCCCTTATTCTTAAACTGTGGCCTCTGGTTCTAGACTCCCCCAACATTGGGAACATGTTTCCTGTCTCTAGCATGTCCAATCCCTTAATAATCTTATATGTAAACTTCTCAAGAGTTATAGGATGGTAGTCAACGTCTAAAATGTGCCTGTTTCTCTTTCTCAACTCAGGTAGGTGAAGGCCAATTAATTGGATGAGACAAATTAAAACAGATGAAGAACAGGAACTGATACTCAGCTCCCTCTTCATTAGATACAGGAGGTACCTAATGAAGTAGCCACTGGATGCACGTTCATGGTCTTCTATAGATGTGTGGTGGGAAGTGTGCTGACTGGTTGCATTATGGCCTGGTATGGGAACACCCATGACTTTGAGTGGAAGTTCCTACAAAAGGTAATGAATTCAGCTCAGTACATCACAGGTAAAACCCTCCCAACCATTGAGAACATCTACATGAAATGTTCCCATAGAAAAGCAGCATCAATCATCAATGATCCTCACCACCCAGGTCATGCTCTCTTCTCATTGCTGCCATCAGGTAGAAGGTACAAAAGCCTCAGGTTCACATCACCAGGTTCAAGAACAGTTGCTACCCTTCAACCATCAGGCTCTTGAACAAAAGGGGATAGCTGCATTCATTTAAAAATCCTTTCAAGGACACTGTTATATTGTTATTTCATGCTCATTATTTATTGCTATTTATTTATGTCTGTATTTGCTCAGTTTGTTTACAGTTAACAGTCCCTGATGTTTACAGCTTTCAGTTACTGTCGCACAGATTTGCTAAGTATGCCCGCAGAAAAAGAATCTCAGGGTTGTATGTGGTGTCATGTATGCACGCTGATAATAAATTTTACTTTGAATCTTAATTTGACTTTGAACTTTCTGCTGCAGTAGTCCATCCACTTCAAGTTTTGGCATGTTGTGCATTCAGAGATGCTTTTTTGCATACCACTGTTGTAACGAATGTTATTTGAGTTACTGTCACCATCCTCTCAGCTTGAAACAGTCTGGCCAATCCCCTCTGACCTCTCTCATTGACAAGACAAGTTTTCCCACAGAACTGCAGCTTATTGGATGTTTATTGGGTTTTTTTTGCAGCATGCTCTGTAAACTCTAGAGACTGTTGTGCGTGAAAATCCCAGTAGATCAGGAGCGTCTGAGGTACTCCCTCTGCCTGGAACTAACAATTATTCCACAGTCAAAGTCACTTAGATCACATTTTTCCTCCATCTGAAGCTTGGTCTGAACAACAACTGAATCTCTTGACCATGTCTGCATGCTTTTATGCATTGAGTTGCTGCCACATGATTGACTGATTAGATACTTGCATTAATGAGCAGGTGTACCTAATAAAGTGGCCACTGAGGGTACATGTCTTGGTTCCTCAGAAATTTATGTCGAGTTAGCACCAATATTTTATTTTTTGCAAGCTTTATGTATTTATTTATACTGAATGTGTTGACTAGTGACACATATCTGTTTTAACAATCGCAGAAGGAAAACTGTTTAGCCAGAGGCTAATTTGCTGTTTCAGGTCTAGCAATGATAACCTAACAACTTTAATTGAAGCTACTATATAAAACCTGTTTAGCATTCTAGTTTATGCAGCATGAGTAGGTTTTTAAAAAAATAAATCTATGTGCTGAACAGCAGTTTGGAACCACAGCTAAGAATCTAGCCCGCAGAGTGACAACCATTAGAGATAATAACTTTAGCATGTTGTTTAAGCTCATATTTTCCAAACCCCTGTTCACATCATATTGTTTATCAATATGATTGTTATGAGTAATTATTCTTCATCCATATTTACTTGGCATTAAATTCTCAAGCAAGGAATTTTGTTGTTGAAGATCGTTGACAAGAGGTGTTTGTCAGCAGCATGAGGTGTGAAGCTGTCATGTGCACTGAGTTGTGAGAATGAATTGTAACACTGAGTACAGTGCTGATTACCCAAAATGCTCCTGCTATGCAGATTTTCTTCGGAAGCCAGTTTTACTTAGCCAGGCTTGTTAAATGTGAAAGTTGAAATGTCATTTAAAAATCAGTCAAAGGAATATTTCAGACTCAAGAATATGGAATAAAAGGCAGGTAGAAATTTGTCCAGAAATGATGAAACCTTGCCCCAAACCTTATACGTGATCTGTCACTGTCTGTGGAACTTTACCACTGCAAGAACAGGAGGGGGTAACTGAGACATATAAGCTATGAGAAATTGTCCAAGACGCGTGAAATTGTTCTTATTCTCGTCAGTTTTAAAGTTTAAAACCAATCATATACAGTATAAAAAAACTCAGCCATATCATTTATTTAAGGATGACATGGACTAGGTCTGAAAAAATATTGGCTTTATAGAATCTATATTGCTTTATGAGCTCAGCTTTATGCATATTGATCTGGCCACAGCCTCGGGTGAGCGCTGATATAAGAAGTTCAAGGAGAGTAATTCAAAGTTGGATATTACTTGAAACAGGGCAGTTCTAAATGTTGAACAACTACAATCAATTAGCTTTTCTTTGAAAGCTTAAACCATAGTATATGCAATTATTTGACAGCACAATGCCATCTCCTGCATGGATGAACAAGGAAGATTAGACTCTGGAGAAGTTATTTTCCTATGACCGATTTACAAAGTGTGCTTTTTTTGGTTAAGCATGCAGATATATCGTTAATTATAATTGTTGTCTCTGAAAGCATTTCAGAAAAGATCTTCACTTCCAAAGGCAATCTTCTACCAGTTTTTATTGGATTAATTTGTGCCAACAAGTACTGATGTTTAAGAGATGAATTTAGAGTGAAAGGGTACGTATAAAAGGATTTAGTGAGCTAAGAGTGAGATACCATCAGCGGATTTGAAGGGGATTATCTTTATTTTGTAGATATCCTTTTGTATTTGAAGGTTCATGCGTGCAGACAATTTGGAACTAAAATATGTGGCAAAGGTGGTCAAAGAAAATTTGAATTCAGCTATAGAATGGCAATTAATGGGGTGGGACGGTAGCATGGCGGATAGTGTAATGCTATTATAGTGCCAACAACATGGTTTTAATTCCACCGTGCTCTCTAAGGAGTTGATACAGTTGACCCGAGACACATGGGTTCCTCTGGGTTTTCCATTTTCCTCCCACATTACAAAGATGTACAGTTTAGTGGGTTACTTGGTCAAATAGGTGCAATTGGGCAGCACAGGCTCTTCAGAGTGGATGGGCCTGTTACTGTACTGTATTGGCCAAACAAATAGAAAAAAACTAAATAAATTAATGTGAGTTTTGATTGTGGGTGAGTTTAGGATCAATGGGCACAGTTTCGGGCTACAAGGATGTCCCAGTAGGGAAGAGATGAGTAGGAGTTTCTTTAGTTAGAGGGTATTGAATCTGTGGAATTCATTCTCACAAATGGCTGTGGAGACCAAGACATTGGGTATATTTAAAATGGAGGCAATGAACTTACAGGCTTTTGAAAACTGAACCAAAACTACCATGATGATCGACTTCCCCTTGGATGACAGGAGACCTGTGACAAAGTCCATGGAGATGTGTGCCCAAGGACTTTCCAGAACAGGTAGGGAGTGGAGGAGTTCTTGAAGTCAGGTACGGGGTTCCTTGTTCTGAACGCACATCTCGCATGCCCACACACACTGCTGAACCTCTTTCGTCATTCCGGTCCACCAATATCTCCTCTTGAGAAACTCAAGGGTTCAAGCAATCCCTGGGTTTGAGGTCATTCTTGAGGAATGTCCCTATTGGAGTACCTGAGACCTAATGGAACTTGGCATGAACAGACTGCCCAGAGGACCATTCCTAGGAATCTCCCCTTGAGCTTGGGCCTTGAGAACAAAAGTGTCAATACTCCAACGAATCTTGTTCCAGTTCATCAAACTGAAGGGACAGGACATCTGGCTTCTGGTTTTTCAACCCCGGTCGGCAGATCAAGATGAATTCAAAGTGGTTAAAGAATTCAAAGCCAGGCCACCTGCTCTGCCTGGAATTCAGTCTCTTGGCCTCCTGATTATAAGCCAGGCTCTTGTAGTCAGTCCAAATGGTGAAAGCGTTCATGGCTCCTTCTAGCCAGTGACACCATTCCACCCGGGCTAACTTAACTACAAGAAGCTCCCGATTCCTGATGTCAGAGTTCCTCTCTGCTGGGGATAGCCTCTGGAGAAGAATGCATATGGCTGCAGTTTACAGTCTGAAACTGGTCATTGGAACAAGACAACACCCACTCCAAATATCTGAACCATCTACTTCCACAATGAAGGGAAGGTCCGGTTTAGGAGAAACCAAGATGGGAGCTGTTGTGAACTGCTGCTTCAGCTCTGCAATAGCAAACTCTGCTTCAATTGTCAAGATAAAAGAGCCTGCGGATTTCATAATTAGCGCTGACAGCGGAGCTGCCACCGAGCTAAATTTCTGGATAAACTTCTGGTAGAAGTTAGCAAACCCCAGGAGTTGCTGGACTTGTTTGATACTGGATGGTGGTGGCCAGTCTCTGACTGCCTGGATCTTGGTAGGGTCCACCTTGTAATTGCCTTTGGAGATGACGAAACCCAAAAATTAAACACTCATCATGTGAAACTTGTACTTCTTCAACTTGGCATGAAGTCCATGGTTTAGAAGCCTCCCAAAAATGTTCAAGATGTGAGCATATTATCCAGGTAGAGTATGGAGAGTAGCCTGGAGAATGTCATTTATAAAGAATGGAAAATGGCTGGAGCGATCATAAGGCCGAAGGGCATAACCTGGTATTCATAGAGCCTTGTCAGTGTATTAAATGCAGTCTTCCATTCATCGCCTTCTCTAATACAGGCCAGATTGGATGCACCCCATAGTTCTAGCTTTATGAATACCCTTGCTCCTTGGAGCATCTTGAAAGCCGTAATCATGAGTGGGAGGGGGGTAGTGATTCTTGGTTTGATCCTGATGCACCATAATAACTCTCGGAGATGTGAGTTAAGGTAGGCTTTTATTGGCTGGAAGAAAGCACCGTCAGCAGCAAGCGACCACCACACAACATCCTGGAGACTGAGGAAGGAGCAGTGCCTCCAACCGCCTTTATACCGGGGTCTGTGGGAGGAGCCACAGGAGCAGTCAGCGGGGGGGGGGGGGGGGGGGGCGTGTCCAGACAGGTATATGTAGTTCACCACAAATCCCCTATAATCAATACATGACCGCATGCTCCCATCTTTCTTTTTTACGAAGAGAAGCCTGCACCAGTCGGAGAGATGAAGGACCAAATGAAGCCCATGGCAAGATCTTCCCTTATATACTGCTCCATTGCGCTTCTGACTGGACCTGAGTGCACCTACAGTCAGCTCCATGGGGGACAGGTACCAGGCAGCAGGTCTATAGCACAGTCGTAGGGTAGAAGAGTCAAGGCCTTTACCTTGCTGAAGACCTCCTCCAAGCCCTTGTAGACAGAAGGGATTTTGACCTGTCTGGGTGTTGCTGTCTCCTCCGGATCTTCCTTTGAGACTGACTCCTGAGGCTCCTTAGGTGACAGGGGTGATTTGACAGACCTGTGACTCCTCTTCCTCCACTCACAAAGTTTCTTCATAGAAACAGTGGTCAAATCAGAGTCCAAATCCCCATCTGTATCCTCAGGCAATGGCAGTGGGGCACTACAGGGGTTCTTACTCCTGGGGATAGGCTTCAAGGAATGGAATACGGGAGCCCCTCCCTTCCTTGAGACCTGGCAGATGGATTCCTGAAACTTGGCAGTGCGTTTCCCAGACTGCTCAGGCAGCTCCCTGGACCTCTCCTGACCTATAGATTCCCCCTCTCCGGTTCCAGTGTGATCCCGACTAGACAGTGTCGGGATTCGCACGGTCCAGTTGGCCTAAACTGGATTGTCTGCTCTTGAAGACCGGACTAGGTCTCCAAAAGTTCTCAGGCTGCCTCCCACTGAAGCCTGCCCTCTTATTGGGTGTTGGTCACAAGAGAGTCTGGATGTGGGAACACCATGCCGCAGACAAGCCCCCTTACACTGACTGGGCCAAGCACTGATTCTTCCCTCCCTCCAGTCCATGGATAGGTTATGCTGGGAAAGCCAAGGTGCCCGAGGATCAGGGGTAAGAGTGGAGAGTCAATAATGTAGGAGCTAAGGTCTTCCACATGATCTCCTGTCAGTCTGTTGCTGGATCTGGCCAGACCCTCGTGAGCGGCCATCCAAGACAGTGGCAGGCATGGACTGGCTCAACTCTTGCAGTGGTTCCTAAATCCCGGAAATTACCTGTTACCCTTGAGTCGGCTAAAGCCTTCACCTGCCTCAAATTCTTACCCCAGATGAACTCCGCCTTCAGCACAAAACCAGAATCTGCTGGATTGGGAATAGTGGCTGCTACTGTCACAGCCTCTTGATGCTGGACTGAATTAGCAGCTCTCTAGGTGGCTGGAGCTTTGGACATTCGGCCCGCGGGTGACCTGCTTCCCCGCAGTAAAAGCAAAGACCTTGACTCCAATGCCAGGACCTCTCATTGGCAGATAGTTCAGTGCCAGTAACCTGCGGGGGCTTGACTGGATCTCGTGTAAACAAGGGGCTGGTTGTGGTCTGAGGTTGGAGAGTGGAACTGCAATGCATAGGGACAGGGCTCTTGTTGACCTGCTGACCGGTCCCACTCTCGCTCTCCAATCAAGACTTTTAAGCACTGCTAAAATGTTGACATCAGTCTAATAATGAAAATTGTCCAGTAAGAGCACAGGAGATTTGGCAGATTCTGGAAATCCAGTGTAGCACACAGTCCTGACGAAGGGTCCTGGCCTGAAACATCCTCTTTATTCCACTCCAAAGATGCTGACTGACCTGCAGAGTTCCTCCAGCAATTTGAATGTGATATGATGAAAATTATCCAGTATATGCTGTGATTAGGATGAAGTTCGTACCAAACCATACGAATACATCCTATTGCTTAATTGTCAATTATCACCTATTGCAACTGTAAAGAGTACAAAAAAAATCTCAATATCTTACTTAGTGATATAGTGACTTGGTTGTGCCCAGATAACATAGCTCCATTCCTATAGATAGAAAGGATAAAGACCAGAAGTGAACTGAGACTTACTGAACTCAAAATTACAGACAAAGCTTTTCTCGTGGCTGGACGCAGAAGTGGCACAAAGGACAATTATTAAGGTTTTCGGAGATCAATCGTCCCAGTGCTAGGATTTCGTTGCAGTATTTTCTCAGTGCCCATCTCCATTCCTGAGTTCCATTGATTCCAGTCTGGTGATGTTAAGAAATAACAGCCTTTAACAAGAAAGAATCTAACCAGTTCTCTTGATGTCAACATTTTTTCCCCCATTGTTGACCAGATGTACTGAAATTAGAGTGTCAAGTAACTCGTCCTTTGATTCGACAACACCCTTGCACTTACAATGGGGAACAGAGAAATGGGACAAAATACTTACTGCTAGTCTTGAAGAGTGCAGCTCCACCAATGCTCAACACACTCCACACCATCCAGCACAAAACAACTGGTTGATTAGATTCACAAATACTCAATGGCTGCAAGACGCACCTTCTGCAAAATGTTCATGCTCCAAGATGGACCTTCTTCAAAAATGCACAGTGGGACTTGTCAAGGCTTCTTTAACAGGATCACCCCAACACAAGGTCTCTCTCTACCAGCTAGAATGATAAGCACAGCAGGTAGATGGATATGCAAAACACAATCAGAATTAGAGTCAGGCTTATCGCTGACATGTCATCAAATGTGCTGTTTTGTGGCAGTACAGTGTAATATAATAAAATTCCTACAAATTACAATAGGACTGTATAAAAATTAAATAGTGCAAAAGAGAGCACAATAGTGAGTCCTTGGAGACACTTCCTCCTATTGGCCATTCTCCTCTCCTATCAGATTCCCTCTTGTTCAGTCCTTTCCCTTTACCACCTATCACCATGTAGCTTCTCACTTCATCCCCTCCTCCACTCTCACTCCTTCCCCCTCACGTACTTTCACCTATCTTGGTTCATAAGTTATTCAGAAACCTGATGGTGGAGGGGAAGCAGCTAAAACATTCAGTGTGCACCCTTGGGCTTTGGCACCTCCTCATTGACTTCATTAATGAGAAGTGGGCATATCAAGGATGTTGAGATACCTTCGTGATGAATGCCGCCTTCTTGAGGCATCGCCTTTTGAAGATGTCCTCGATGGAGGGCTCCCCCAAGACATGCTACACCCTTACAGGAATTATTTTCACCGTTTATTTTTGATCATAGTAATATAGAGTTTAGTAATATATTTGAAAATTAATTCTTGGAAGTTCTTTTTATGTAATGCCTTCTGGTTGAAGGTCACAAGAGGACATAACAAAGGTGCCGAAAGGATTTGGAAAGTAGATCATGAGAGATACTTAATGCCGTTAGTAATTAAATGTTTATTGATTAATTCCTGGCAGAATGTTCATTGCATTTTGCTCCGCTGATACTGTCTCTGTTCTTGCACTCTTTTGTTTTATAAACTAATGCCTTTTACAACAAGATAGACCAATGGAAGGAAAACTTGGGCATTTCAAGAGACTATTAGGATTAACCAGCATTAGCACTTTCACCTACTCAGTTTAGATTTTTTGTATCAATTATAACAAGCTCAATACATAATTTTGTAAGAATTACATTGATTTCCATTACAAAAGTATATGTACAAAGGATTGAAATATGTCCCTAAAACTTCAACTGATATTTATCAATCTTATAATCATAACCTAATTTTTAGAAAGCAGTTTGTGAAAAAATTTAGTGTGTATTAAAAGGGGTTACGATGGTATAGTTCAGCTGAAAATTACCAGTAATGGTGTAATGTCACATGCATAACAATACAGGCACAGGACTCCCCATTTACTGAGGATTCATCATCATTATTAGTTCATTCCCTCTCATTGTGTGCCTAGAGAATAGAGCCCACTCATGCAATTGGACCTTCTTTTTATTGTAACTCTAAAGAGATAGATACTATCCTTGATCATTCCAGAACTTTTGCTCCCTTCAGCTCTGCAACATTTTCCATAATCAACGTTGGCACTCCACTTCTTTTGAAAAAGGATCTAGAGCTTTCCCAGCATATATGATGAATAAACTCTTCTCAGGCTCCCAGCTGGGCACAGGTATCGATTATAACCAGGGATGATGCCCGATGAAAATGCCAGAGTTTGTCATCAAAACATCGGTTAAAATTGATAACTCTACTTGGCTGGAAGCCTGAGGAAAGTTTATTCCCCTGCCTTTCTTCCATTTACTTTCTACCCTGAACACTTTGTATCCAGGAATATCTAGGATCCATTTCTAAGCCTCATCAGTGATCCAAACTGAAGATGTCCTTGGGAGTCTCCTAGTTTGTCTGGCTCTCTCTGCCTGCAATCTCTTGAGCTGTAGAGTGACCACCTCTTGAAACTTTCTATCCATGAAACACACAGTGTCATAGGTGGACTGGGGTGGCATCAACAGTTCCTCCGACTCCCAAAGCCGGAGCCCGAACTTCTCCAGCTGATGCTCCCCCTGCATCTCTTGTTACCAGACTTGGGAACCATGGAACAGGATGTGCATTCCTATGAGGCCTGGAAGGACACCCAGACCTATTTATAGAATTAATTGAATTAACTGATAAAGAATATACTTAAATAGCTAAATTATTAAATTACTTATTGGTTTACTTACCCTCAGTGAACTCTTTAAATTCTTCAGTTCTTTGTTTAAACCGAATGCTTGTTTAATCTCACTAGGATATCATCTTCCACTCTCCTTTTAAAGTCACTCAGACACTATTTCCCACACTTATTTTACTAATTAAGTATATTCAACTGAAGAAATAAATAGATGAAGTAAAATTATCCTCGTACTAACTGACATTCACACTCCACAGACATTACACATTGTGCTAAATACCTTGAGGGAGTGACATTCTGTTTGGCTCCTGTGCATGTCTGAAATTTGTCTCCCTAACCGCCCTCCCTCAGCAAGGTGACATGAGTGCAAATGGTGGTTTGGGAAAAGCACTAATCTCCAAATCCAACTTTGTTTGCTGTCTTCTGCCCAAGCAGAGATAACTTCAGTTCTCTTTGCATAGAAACTCCATTAAAAGGTGATGTGCTGAAATTTGTAGAATGTTACTAATGTTTCTAACACCTATATGGAAAAATATGGGCACATTAAAATTCAGTGGGACAGTGACTTTTTCCATCACTAACAGGGCTGTTCCGAGTTTTGCTGCTGAATTTGACATGTAATACAGCCCATTAATCATTAACATAAGAGATTCTGTGGGTGCTGGATACCCAAAGCAATGCACAAAATTCTGGAGGAACTCAGTAGCTCACACAGCAGCTATAGAGAGGAATAAACAGCTGGTGTTTTGGGTTGAGATCCTTCATCAGGGCTGGAAAGGAAGGGAGAAGAAGCTAGAAAGGGTTAACAATCACTAATCCGTATTAATGCAAGCAGTTATCACAGAACACCTATTGTGGATAAGATGTCCTCCTCAGATACTTTCTCCAATTCCCTTTCTACTCCCTCCTTTAGAAGGTAGCCATCCATTGTAGGCTGTCTCCTCTCTGTTGAAAGTGTAAAAGAGTTGCCTCCAGTTCCCTCTCTCTTTGCCTGAAACATTAATCAACAGTGCTTTTCTTAACCTTTCAAACTCCAGACTTCTTCCTAGATAGCTGTCCTAGGGCTGTGAATAACATGCTTCTACTCCCATTAAGAGACAGGTTGGCAGAGGACCATTGCTTTATGTCAGGCCAGTTCTTCCTTAAATGAATTCATGAAGACTTGGAGTTACAAGTACAAAATGGCAAGCGTCATCTTTGCACGAAATCTCAACATTTGTTCTAGAGTTGAGGTAACAAAGGTTGAACAATCTTATGTAAATTCTGTAGATTAGCTCCACTCCAGTGGAATATCTGTTGGAGGAGAAATGCAACATTGAAAGATTGAAGAAAACTATTGAGATGTTGAAGCAAACTTAATTAACCATTCTTTAAGATTGAGTTTATTATGGACTCATTTGTTTGAATTTATGGTTTGCATTTTGTCATATGGCAGACATTGGATGAAGATTAACATCTGTGGATAGCCAAATTCGAGAATGATGCCTAACAGTCCTTTGGAATAGATGGGAGTCAAAGAGATATGTAAGATCAAGGAAGTATATGTCTATTAGTTGATGCCTCTCCTTCTATTTCTCTTGCCTGAGGTGGTCCATGTCCCCTTTGCCACCAGGTGGACAGAATCCATATTGTGATTGGACCTCTGAGAAGAGGCTGTTGAGAAGGAACCTGTGATGATTTTCCCTCTGCCAGAGAACAGAGAAATTTCTCTGTTGTTACCAAAACCCAGCTTATCTCTATTCTTGAAGATGGTCACAATTTTGGTATCTCTGAGGACTTTGACAAGTTCTCTACTTCCTAGATGTGGTGACATAACTGTGAACTTGTGTTTGAAGTCTTTCTTCACCAAGTTTAGAACCTCAGCAAGGAGAGTGTCTGTTCCCAAGGCTTTGATATTTTTCAGATAAATGGCACTTTCAACTTGTCTTTCTGGAGTGGTGATGCGGCCGGCTCAAAGTGCACACTGTTGGACTGAGTCAACAACTCTTGCATTAAAGAGAGAGTAACAGTTGAAGGAGAATTCAAAGTGCTGCTTTTAGCAGTGCAAACTGGATTTCTATCCTTGGTAAGTTCTTCTCCATTTTATGTTGTCAACAAAGTAAGTCCTTGGCTTTTTGAACCGTGGATAGTCCTGGAAATGCATTTCTGTATCATTTCGAACTCTGTTGCGTTCAACAACCAAACAAAAATTGGCGCAGTACACTCTTCTTTCAATTACATACCTACATATTCGATCTTTGTGTTCAACAGTCCACTTTGTTCAACCCACCTGTTTATGATTAAGGCCAAATTAATTGACCTGTATAACTTCTATTGCAGAAGCTTGTTTGCAACTGCTAGCTTTCACTCAGGCCACAATAAAACATATTTTCATCAGTTATTTAACATGGTTAAGTCTCTAAGAATACAGCAATCAGACAATGGATCAGAATTTTGTAACACTATGCAAACTCTAAACACAAGATATTCTGCATATAACATACACATAATGCTGGAAGAACTCAGCAGGCCAGACAGCATCTATGGAAAGAGTACAGTCCACTCTAGAGTACAGGTCCTACCAGTCCTGCTGAAGGGTCTCAGCCTGAAATGTCGACTGTACTCTTTTCCACAGATGCTGTCTGACTTGCTGAGTTCCTCCAGCATTTTGTGTGTGTTGCTTGGGTTTCCAGCATCTGCAGATATTCTTGTTTGTGATATTCTGCAGATGTTAGATTTCCAGAACAACACGCACACAATCCTGGAAAAACTCTGCAGGTTATCTATGGAGAGGAATAAAGAATCAACATTTTGGGCCAAGGTCCTTCTTCCTCTCCATAAAGGCTGCCTGGCCTCCTAAGTTCCTTCAGCATTCGGTATGCGTTACTAAACAAACTCTTTGCATTACATTCAAAACAAATGCTGAAAATTACTGAGGCAATGCTGTAAAACGATTTATTTATCAAAGTTAAATGCTGTCAAAATCAACTTTTAAGGTTTGCGTTTTGATGGATTCTTACGAATTTTAGATATCACAAAGTATGATATGACGATGTCAGCCTTCTTTATGTATAATGAAGGCCGATTGATTCACTTCAGCTCAGCCACCCAGAATATGCTTAAACTCCTTCCAGTGCCATATCTAATTAGGAGACACGCAAGACTGCAGATTCTGGAATTGGGAGCAACAACTTGCTCGTGGAACTCAGCAAGTTGAGTGCCGTGTGGGGGAGGGAAGGAATTGATACAAGGTTTTCAACCCGAAATGTCGACAATTTCTTTCTCATCACAGGCGCTGCTTTACTTGCAGGTTGTTTGTTGCAACATCCAAATAATTAATCAATGGTTGCAGGGTTTTAATCAATAACCAATGTGCAAAAGATGACAACTTTGCAAAAAAAAACTAAGGATATTGAAAGTGTAGAGTTCTTGAAAGTGAGACTGTAGGTCGATGAATCAGTTCAGAGTTGAGGTGAGTGAAGTTATCAACACTAGTTCAGGAGCCTGATGATTACAGGGTGACAACTGTCCCTGAACCTGGTGGTGTGGGATCTAAGGCTCCTGCCTGATGGAAGTAGTGAGAAGAGATCATGGTTGGGACCCTTAATGAGAGACTGAAGATAATAAAATAAGAACAAAAGAAAAATGAAAAAGGAGTTACCTCTCCCCTAAAGTCCATGATGCCTGCCTGACCATTTGATAAGATGACAACTGATCATTGAGGACCCCCATTACCCAGGTAATATCTTGTTCTCATTGCCAACCATCAGGAAGGAGGTACAGAAGACCAAAGGGACACACTCAACGATTCAGGAACAGATTCTTCCCTCTGCCATCTGATTTCTGAATGATTGAACCCATGAACACTACCTCACCATTTTTTCATTTCTATTTTTGTACTACTTAATTAATTTAACTATCTAATATATACCACATATACTTACTGTAATTCAGTTTTTTTTCTTTATTAGTATGTAGTGCATTGTACTGCTGCTGTGAAGTCAGGAAAATTTCATGACATATGTCGGTGATTTTAAACCTGATTCTGCTTCTGATCACCTACCTTGACAATACTTTCCTGCCGAATCCCCACAACTCTTGATTCTTTTCGATTCCAGAAATCAGCCTCAGTCTCGATTACATTGAGCATAATGTTAAGGTAGAGAATTCAAAAGAATACATTGTACAATGTGATGGAAGGTTAAAACTTTCGAAAAGAGAAAATGCTGGAAACACTCAGCAGGTCAGGCATGATTTGCGGCAAAGAAACAGTTAATATTTCAGGTCCAGGACCTTTCGTGAGAATTTTATGCAATGAGTACTGTCAAAGGGTGCTCAGGTGTGGGGCTTTGGCACCTCATTGCCTGAAGTTTGGTGATTGCTGAAAGTTCAATACTTGCCTCCAAGCTGCAAGGGGACAGAGAGATTGATCTTCCAAATACAGATTAGGTAAGCATGGGCGGGTGGGTGGTTGGGGATCTATGGTAGAAATTTAGCGCTCAATCTGTCCCCTGGCTATTGTTTAGAATATTAAATGACTCAGAATACTGTAGAACCCAAACTCCCTCGTACAGGGCAATGGGATAAAGTCAATATTTCCAAGAGATCTAATGTCAATGGGTAAGGAGATATATAACACCAAGAAGACAGTGGTGAAGAGCAATTTAATTTGATGAGATCATTCACCTCTTTCACCTCAGGCAATTGAGGAAGTTTGGTAAAGGCCTCAAAATCTTAAGAACTTTCTACAGGGGCACAATTGAGAGCATCCTGACTGGCTACATCACTGCCTGGTATGAGAACTGTATCTCCCTTAATCGCAGGAGCCTGCAGACAGCCCAGCACATCTGTAGTTGTGAACTTCCCACAAATCAGGACATTTACAAAGACCAATGTGAAAAAAGAGCCTCAAGGATCATTGGGTACCCGAGTCACCCCAACCACAATCTATTCCAGCTGCTACCATCCAGGTAACGGTACCGCAGAATAAAACCCAACAGGCTCCGGGACAGCTTCTTCCACCAGGCCATCAGACTGATTAACTCATGCTTATTTGAGTGTATTTCTAAGTTCCATTGACTGCTCTACTTATTATAAATTACTATGATTGCACATTGCACATTGAGACGGAGGCGTAACATAAAGATTTTTACTCCTCATGTATGTGAAGGATGTAAGAAATAAAGTAAATTCAATTCAATTCAAAAATCCTCTCAAGGGCTGGAATACAATTTATCATCCTTTGAGCTTATCATCCCTCCGTATGGATAATACTCAAGTACAGTTAGGCATAGCGGTTTCTTGGAAAATCTTCTAACGTAATTGCTTCCTGTTTTCAATAAAAATACTTCCTAATGACATTGCTGGAGCCTCATTTGCACACGTTGACATGTATTTGTACCTTAAAAGACATAAGCCTTCAAAGTCATCCATTTTTGGGACGTGTATAAAAATAGAACATTGGTCCATAATCTGCATCTCTTAAAGCAGAGAAAGACATTTGATGCATTATGTTGTTTAAATTAGCCTGTTAAAATTGCATTGCTGCTTTTGCTATTAATGTCATATCAGAGCCTCCCCAAGAAGTTGATAAAAGCATGGTTTTGAGTACCTTACATCCAGAAAAAAACAAACATTAATATACAAGTGCATGGTTTGAGACATGACCTCAGTCAATTCAGAACAGCTGCTGATATTGTACTGCACAACGATTGGGAAAGGGTTTTAGCCCCTGGAAAATGGAAACCAAATGGCAGTCAGCCAACAGCAACACACACTGGGACTGACACAGACAACAGACAGGCTATGGCAGAGAGGGACGCAGCCCCTAGATATTGAACAATGGGACATAGAAATTCTCCTAAATGAAACACTTGCCAAGAGGGAGGTTCTGTATGTCAGGGATTGAGGAGATGCAGCAAGGCGACTGTAAGAGACCATGGAAAGTGGTTTAAAAGAGTGACATAACAAAGCATACCATGACCTTGTGTTAAGGTGAGCAGCCAACACTAGATGTATAGCTCTGTAAGACACATACATGCACATGCTCGCGCGCGCGCAGCGCAGCTATTCCAACAACATTTCACTCACATAATCATTTCCTACATCAGCTCTACACGCTACCAGTATCAACACGCTACTTCCTCCATCTCCACACAGAGTTAAACCTCCAAAACAAAAGAGAATTGAAAAGCCGACATGTCAAAGCAGAGAGGGAGAGAAGGGAGAATTGGAAAGGAGGCTTATTGATGGGGATGCTTTGCTTAGCTGGAGGAGCTTAGCCTTCTCATGGGCAGGGAGATAGTGAGTGAAACAGCACCTCAGCAGGATCAATGCCAGATCTACCAGGCGCTCCCAATGGCGGTACTGTGCTATCCTATTTGCAGTGATCATCAGCTGACACCTTCATTGCCATGTGTGTTATCCCATCACCATCAGGGTTAATTTACAAAGATGGCTACACTCTACGTTGTCTAATAAGGGAATGAGGAGGGTCTTCCTGCTCCCTCTTCCCCTGAACATGAGGAAGTAGAGAAAAATGAGCAGGGGTCAAGGGTGGAGGTAGAGGAAGAGGATAGGAATGTTGATGAGTGAAATGTCTCATTGTAGCTGACATCCTGAAAAGGAACTAGACCATCTAAACTCACCACAGCTGTGGGCAAAAGAACACATGGGCATGAATTAGAAACACATGACATGATTTTATATTGAAATACTTTTTAATTTTGCTGTTGTGATAACTGATGCCCATGATCAAGGATACTTTCAAACATGTTCTCACTTAGTGTACTTCAGTGTCCTGAGAATAAAGTCATGTTGGCCACAGCCATCGCTGGATACTGTCCTGTGCTGTCACAGGAGGATTGCTAATGGCATTGCTCTTGTGTCAAGGTGCCTTGAGTAAAACTTCGATTGCTACTAGACATTGAGGGACGTTTTCCCACATATACAGATTCCCTCACTCTGGCAGAGCACAGAAGAATGTGACAGAATTTGACTGGATGCCATAAATGCATTTCATGCTAGCAATATCTGAGTAAAACCTCTGACACCACCTGGGTGTCAACGTCTCTGGGCCCAACATGTCGATGCAGCTACAAAAAAGGCACGACAGTGGCTATATTTCATTAGGAGCTTGAGAAGGTTTGGTTTGTCACCAAAGACACTCAAAAATTTCTACAGATGTACTGTGGAGAGCATTTGAACTGGCTGCATCACCGTCTGGTATGGGCAGGGGGCGACTGCACAGGATCAAAATAAGTTGCAGAAATTGTAAGCATAATCAGCTCCATCATGAGCACTAGCCTCCACAGTATCCAAGACATCTTCAAGGCATCATCTTTAAGGTTCCCCATCGCCCAGGACATACCCTGCCCTTGTTGTTACCATCAGGAAGGGGGTACAGGAGCCTGAAGACACACACTGAATGATTCAGGAACAACTTCTTCCCCTTTGCCATCCGATTTCAGAAGGGGCGTTGAACCCATGAACACATGAACACTACCCCACTACTTTATTTTTATTTATACACTAATTATTTAATTTGACTATGTTATATATCAAAGATTTCAAAGGTATGTATTAATGTCAGAGAAGTGTATACAATACACATCCTGAAGTGCTTTTTCTTTGCAGACATCCACGAAAACAGAGGAGTGCCCCAAAGAATTGATGGCAGTTAAATGTTAGAATCTCAAAGCCCCCCCCCCCCCAGTTCCCCCCAACACATAAGCAGCAGCAAAGCAACGATCCCCCTCCCCCACCAGCAAAAAAAAGCATCGACACCCACTACCGAGCACTCAAGCGTGCAGCAAAGCGACAGCAAAGACACAGACTTGCAGTTACCCAAAGACTACTCACTCACTCAGTATTCGACATACCACAGGCTCTTTCTCTACCTAATAAGGGAGAAAGAGATGTCTCTACTTCACAACTCGCTGATTTACGATGTTAAGAGTCCAGTGCATCACTTTTTCTGAGCTCTGTGCCCAGAGATCTTGGGCCTCTGGGCACACAGCCAGAGATCCCCCATCTCCGATGACAGACCGATCTCCTGCCGGCACACTGAGCTTCGATCCACCCGTCTCCAGGGCCACGAGATCCCAGACCTCTGAAGGCGAGGTGAGCTCGTAGGCCGCATCCTTGGCATGTCGAATAATTGCCAGTCGTGCAACTCCAAAAGTGCATCCCATTCCCACAAAGAACCAAAGTCAGCATGTAACTCCAGGTCAGGGTCCTCAAAAGAACCCTGAAAGGGAAAAATAGAGATATTAAAGATGGAAATAGAGCTGTTTCTAAAGATGCAGGCAAAGGAGTCGCCATTAGGTGCCATTGTTTCCTCCTGAGCTCCTCCTATATTTACTGTAATTCACATTTTTTTCTCTATTACTATATATTGCATCATAGTGCTGCAAAGACAAGAGAATTCACAACATATGCTGGTGATACTAAACCTGAATCTGACAGGAAGTTGATTCCTGATGTAGATCTTTATTCTTGTTTGCTCTATTACAGTCTTCATCTTCAAAGGATGGGATCCCATGTGAGATAATAATATATGTGTATTAGAGCTTATATGTGTACTAAGAGCTGGGCAGGCACAACAAGGTACTATTCTCAAGCAGGTAAATAAGGAATCTTTGAAGAGATGCAATATATCTGATAAACACAATTCCATACCATAACCATATTGCTGATGTGAAATAGGGACATGGAAATATAATATAAATTATGTGGAGATGACATATGTTAGAAAAGTTTCACACTCAACATCCTAATATCATGAGAATGAAGGCAATTGTTAGATATTTTGTTCATTAGAAGAGATTAGACAGATACCTTGAAGAGCTGGGGGATGAGTTAGTGGAGACAAATCAGCAGAGACAGCAAATCTGGAGTGGTGCCCCTAAGACAGCTGGACATTCATTGAATATCCTTCCGGCAGCTCCTGTTCTTTGGCAGGAAGTGGCCAAGCAGACTTATCCAGAGAATGCACATTCATTAATGTGAAGAAAGGTTAATGACTCCTAGAAAGGCACTTGGAATGGTTTTCTGTCAACATTGATTGTACAGTTAATAGACCTGTGGTCCATTTTTTATGCTGTGCTTACCTGAAGAGTTAGTCTTGTATAATAATCCTCAGCTTTGTTCATTTCTGTTCAAGCACTAAATAAAACTGAACAGTTTTAGTACACATATTGTACAATTTCACTCAATGCCAAAGGGTGCAATTTAGCAATCAGATATTTATTCATAAGCTTCGTGCTAAACGACGAAGTAAGACCACAATAAACAGCAGATTATACACCCTCTGAATTACATAAAAATCGTGGGACATGAATAATCCTTTTCAGGCAAACCTTGAGGGGAGAGTGGAAGAGAAGCTGGTGAAACAAAAACAAAATTGTGATCCATGTCATGAAGAGGAACATTTAACCCATGTAATGGAGTCTGAATGTAAAAAAAAATCTAACAAATCTGACTCCAATCATTTTAGAGCAGAGAAAATTAAAGAAGTCAAACTTGAATGTAAGAAGATGAACGAATAAATGGAAAGAAGTCATAATTGAAGAATATGTGTGTGTGTGTGTGTATATATATATATATAATTAGCAGACTTTAATAGGGGCTATTACAAACTAAGATAAGCAAAATTATATTTGGGAATTAGGAAATAGTAGAGAATTCTTTGTATCTGTCTTCATGGAGAAGTACACCAAAAACTTCAACACAATTGTCGAGAACAAAGCATTTGAGTAAATGAAAGAAATCAACAATATCAAAAAGTCATTGGAGCTGAAATAATCCTTCGGACCTGAAGGATTATTCCTTTTAAGTATGTGGCCATGAAGGTAATGAATGTTCCTGTGATCATCATTTGAAATGTCACTAGCTGGAAGGTAGGAAGTACAAACCCCATTATTTTAAAAAAGGAGAGAGAACACTGAGACTGGTCAACCTGACATCAATCATAGGGTAAGTGTTTGAATTCGTTATTCATGAGGTTACTACAAGACATGGACAATAGTAACAGGACAAGGCAGAGGCAGCATGGATTTATGAAAGTGGCATCATGGTTGCTGATTCTGGTATAGCTTTAAACTAGCAAATTTGATGAGGAACCAAGATCATATTAGACCACATGACCATAAGATATAGGAGCAGAATTAGGCCTTTTGTCCCATGAGTCAGCTCTGTTATTTCATCATGGCTGATCCAATTTTCCACTCAGCCTCAGTCTCCTACCTTCTCCTCGTATCCCCTCATGCCCTGACCAATGAAGAATCTAGAAACCTCTACCTTAGATATACTGTGCATAGAGACTTTGCCTCCACTGCTGCCTATGGCAAAGAACTCCACAGATTCACCACTGTCTGGCTAAAGAAGTTCCTTCTCATTTCCATTCTAAACAAACACCCCTCTATTCTGAGGCTATGCCCTCTGGCCTTAGACTCTCTCTCCATAGGAAGCATCTTCTCCACATCCACTCTATCATGTCCTTTCACCATTCAATAGATTTCAAAGAGGTGAACCCTCATTTTTTTTTTATTCTAGTGAATCCAGGCCCAGAACCATCAAATGCTCTTCATATGACAAGCTCTTTAATCCTGGAATAATTTTGGTGAGCCTCCTTTGAACCGTCTCCAGTTTATGGACATATTTTCTAAAATAAAGGACCCAAAACTGCTCAGAATACTCACAGGTGAGGCTTCACCAGTGCTTTATGAAGTCTCAACATTACATTCTTGCTTTTATATTGTGGTCCTCTTGAACTGAAAGCTAACATAGAATTTGTCTTCCTCACCACAGACTCAATCTGCAAATTAACCTTTAGGGATCCTGTACCCAAGTCCCTTTGTGCCTCAGTTTTTTGTATTTTCTCACCATTTAGAAAATAGTCAACCCTTTCATTTCTTCTACCAAAGTAAATAACCATATACTTCACGACACTGTACTCCATCAGCCATTTCTTTGCCCATTCTCCTGATCTAAGTCCTTCAATTCAATTCTCTTTATTTTCCATGAGGAACTCATTTGTGCAGTGGTAAGGATAACACCATAGAATTTAAGATACAAAACACCACACTGCATACAGTTAACCACAATATAGTTAATATATACAAAGAATTAATGCATGTGATTTAAAATAAAAATACAAAAAAGACCGACATTAGTACCCGTTTTCGCTAACCAAAGAGGTTTTTCGCTTTTACGAAAAAAAGGTGGCTGCTTTATACGTACATTTACCCCAAGAGAGACTACCATGACCGTGAAGCTTTGTGTGGGCAGTTGTGTCTGCATGCGTGTACGAGTACGTGCGCGTGCGTGTACGTGCCGATTTTTTTCCAAATCGATTTCAGCTCGCTGTCTTCCCAATTTTGATAAGTGAAACTACACTGTAATAAAATATTTCTACTTTATATAGGCTGTATATTTATCATATCATTCCTGCTTTTACTATATGTTTGTGTTATTTTAGGTTTTACGTGTTATTTAGTATGATTTGGTAGGTTATTTTTTGGGTCTGGGAATGCTCAAAAACTTTTCCCATATAAATTAATGGTAACTGCCTCTTCGCTTTATGACATTTCGGCTTACAAACTGTTTCATAGGAATGCTCTACCTTCGGATAGCGGGGGAAACCTGTAATTTTTGTTCTATTATATGCCCTCTCTTTGGCTTTTATGCCGGCTTTGTCTTTTCTTGTTAGCTATGGTTGTGTCACCTTCCTTTAGAATAGTTCTTTCTCTTTGGGATGTATATATCCTGTGCCTTCCAAATTGCTCCATAAATTCCAGCCATTACTGTTCTGCCATCATCCCTGCCAGTGTTCTTTTCCAATCAATTCTGGTCAACTCCTATCTCATGCATTTCTCTACTCCACTGTAATACTGGTACATCTGACCTCAGCTCTCCTTCTCAAAATTCATGTTGAATTTGATCATATTGTAGCGGCGTGCTACGCGCAGCGCTGAAATTACGACACGGAGTCGGTAAACTGCAACCACGGAATAAGTTTATTTCACAAACACAGTCTTGCTTAAAAGCCTGTCTCCCCCCACTCGATACTTGGAGAGGCACGTAACTGAAACTCCCTGAGGCTATGTATCTTTGTCTCTGGCTCTGGCTAATTGTCAGCCGGTTCGAGTGTGCTAGTAATTGGGTCGCCACATAACCCCCCCCCAGAACCGGCGGTACACCCCCCAATGTCCACAGTCTGGGCCGGACCCTGTTTGGGAGGTCGGCCTCTGCGCCGCGGTGCCGGAAACTCGACCAGTTGCGCCAAGTCCACGTGGGCCGGTTTGAGTCGGTCCACCGTGAAAACCTCCTCTCTCCCCCCAACGTCCAGCACGAACGTGGACCCGTCGTTTCTGATCACCGTAAACGGCCCCTTGTAGGGCCGTTGCAGCGGTGGCCGATGCCCGCCCCGGCGTACAAACACAAACTTACAGTTCTGCAGGTCTTTGGGTATGCAGGTCGGGTGCTGCCCATGCTGCGAAGTGGGCATGGGGGCCAGGGCACCGAGTCTCTCACGTAGTCTGCCCAGGACCGCTGCGGGTTCTTCCTCTCGCCCCCTTGGGGCTGGTATGAACTCCCCGGGAACGACCAGGGGCGCGCCGTACACCAACTCGGCCGACGAAGCGTGCAGATCGTCTTTGGGCGCCGTGCGGACGCCGAGCAGGACCCAGGGAAGCTCGTCCGCCCAGTTAGCTCCTCGCAGGCGGGCCATGAGAGCCGACTTCAGGTGGCGGTGGAAACGCTCCACCAGTCCGTTCGACTGTGGGTGGTAGGCAGTGGTGTGGTGCAGCTGAGTCCCCAACAGGTTGGCCATCGCTGACCAGAGGCTGGAGGTGAACTGGGCGCCTCTGTCGGAGGTAATGTGGGCTGGGACACCAAAGCGGGACACCCAGGTGGCGATCAGCGCCCGGGCGCAAGATTCGGAGGTGGTGTCGGTGAGCGGGACCGCCTCTGGCCATCTTGTGAACCTGTCCACGATAGTCAGGAGGTGCCGCGCCCCGCGTGACACAGGCAGGGGGTCCACGATATCCACATGAATGTGGTCGAAACGCCGGTGGGTGGGGTGGAACTGCTGCGGCGGGGCCTTGGTGTGTCGCTGCACCTTGGCCGTCTGGCAGTGCAGGCACGTTCTGGCCCAGTCACGGACCTGCTTGCGGAGTCCGTGCCAAACGAACCTGCTGGAGACCATCCGGACGGTAGTGCGGATGGAGGGGTGGGCCACGTTATGAATGGAGTCGAACACACGTCATCGCCAAGGTGCCGGGACGACGGGACGGGGCTGGCCGGTGGCGACGTCACAGAGTAGGGTCCTCTCACCTAGGCCTACGGGGAGGTCCTGGAGCTGCAAACCGGAGACTGCGGTTCTGTAACTCGGGATCTCCTTGTCTGCCTGCTGCGCCTCTGCCAGCGCCTCAAAGTCTACCCCTTGGGAAAGGGCATGAATGTTAGGACGAGAGAGCGCGTCCGCCACGACATTGTCCTTACCCGAGACGTGCCGGACATCCGTCGTGTATTCAGAGATGTAGGACAGATGGCGCTGCTGGCGGGACGACCAGGGATCGGACACCTTTGTGAATGTAAAGGTAAGCGGTTTGTGGTCTGTGAACGCGGTGAAGGGCCTACCTTCTAAGAAGTACCTGAAATGCCGGATTGCCAGGTATAGCGCCAACAGCTCCCGGTCGAAAGCACTGTACTTGAGCTCGGGTGGCCGCAGGTGTTTGCCGAAAAACGCCAGGGGTTGCCAGCGGCCCGCGATGAGCTGCTCTAGTACCCCACCGACTGCCGTGTTAGAGGCGTCCACCGTGAGGGCGGTAGGGACGTCCATTCTGGGGTGCACTAGCATCGTGGCATTCGCCAAGGCATCCTTCGTTTGAATGAAAGCGGCGGCGGACACCTCGTCCCAGGTAATGTCCTTGCCCGGACCGGACAGCAAGGCGAACAGGGGGCGCATGATCCGGGCAGCTGAAGGGAGGAAGCGGTGGTAGAAATTGACCATACCTACGAATTCCTGGAGACCTTTGACCGTGGTGGGTCGGGGGAAATGACGGACCGCATCTACCTTAGCGGGCAGAGGGGTTGCCCCGTCTTTAGTAATCCTGTGGCCCAGGAAGTCAATGGTGTCGAGCCCGAACTGGCCAGGTTGATCGTTAGACCGTAGTCACTCAGCCGGGCAAAGAGCTGTCGGAGGTGGGACAGATGCTCCTGACGACTGCTGCTGGCTATGAGGATGTCGTCCAAATAGATGAATGCGAAGTCCAGGTCGCGTCCCACCACGTCCATCAACCGCTGGAACGTCTGTGCGGCATTCTTCAGGCCGAACGGCATGCGGAGGAACTCGAAAAGGCCGAACGGGGTGATGAGAGCCGTTTTGGGGATGTCGTCTGGATGCATCGGGATTTGATGGTATCCGCGGATTAGGTCTACCTTGGAGAAGATCTGCGCGCCGTGCAGGTTGGCTGCAAAGTCCTGAATGTGCGGCACAGGGTAGCGGTCCGGTGTTGTAGCCTCGTTCAGCCTGCGGTAGTCGCTGCACGGTCTCCAGCCCCCTGTCGCCTTGGGCACCATGTGCAGTGGGGAGGCCCATGGGCTGTCGGACCGCCGAATTATCCCCAATTCCTCCATCCGCGTAAACTCCTCCTTCGCCAGTCGGAGCTTGTCCGGGGGAAGCCGCCGAGCGCGGGCATTGAGGGGTGGTCCCTGGGTCAGGATATGGTGCTGTACACCGTGTTGGGGCATGGCTGCCGTGAACTGTGGTGCCAGAACTGATGGGAAATCCGCCAGGGCCCTGGTGAAGTCGTTGCCGGACAGCGTGATGGAGCCGAGGTGAGCGGCTGGCAACTGGGCTGCACCCAGGGGGAATGTCTGAAAGGTCTCGGCGTGAACCAGTCTCTTCCTGGGCAGGTCGACCAGTAGGCTGTGAGCCCGCAAGAAATCCGCACCCAGAAGCGGTTGGGCTACGGCGGCCAGTGTGAAGTCCCACGTAAACTTGCTGGAGTCGAGCCGTAGCTGCACCGGACGGGTGCCATAAGTCCTTATGGTGCTGCCGTTCGCGGCCCGTAGGGGGGGACCCGGCGCCCTGCTGCGGGTGTCGTAACTCGTCGGAGGTATGACGCTGATCTCGGCACCGGTGTCGACCAAAAACCGGCGTCCCGACTGTTTGTCCCAGACATACAGGAGACTATCCCGATGGCCAGCCGTCGTAGCCATCAGCGACGGCTGGCCCTGGCATTTCCCGTGGAACTGGCAGGGCGGGCGACAATGGCGGGCATCTGCGCTCCACCGCTGGTGGTAGAAACACCAGTGTTCGTTGGGCTCCACACCCCGGCCTCTGGGTTTAGCGGGCTCTGCGGCCGGGCCTGGACTGGTTTGCTGCCGGGATGGCCTGGTGATCTGTGCGATGGACACCCCACTCACCTTCTTGGCGTTCCACAGCGCGTCCGCCCGGGCTGCCACCTTCTGGGGGTCGCTGAAATCCGCGTCGGACAGCAGCAGGCGTATGTCCTCGGGCAGCTGCTCCAGGAAAGCCTGCTCAAACATGAGGCAGGGTGCGTGTCCGTCGGCCAGAGACAACATCTCATTCATCAAAGCCGATGGAGGCCTGTCTCCCAAGCCATCCAGGTGCAGTAAGCGGGCAGCTCGCTCGCGGCGGGAGAGCCCGAAAGTCCTTATGAGCAGGGCTTTGAATTCCGTGTACTTGCCGTCCGCCGGGGGAGACTGTACAAACTCTGCGACCTGGGCCGCTGTGTCCTGGTCGAGGGAGCTCACCACGTAGTAGTAACGGGTGTCCTCTGAGGTTATTTGCTGAACATGGAATTGGGCTTCTGCTTGCTGAAACCATAGGTGAGGTCGTAGCGTCCAGAAGCTTGGCAGCATCAAGGAAACCGTGTTAACAAACGCAGCGTCTGCCATCTCCGGTCCAAAAAAACTGTTGGACCGTCGGGGTCACCAATGTAGCGGCGTGCTACGCGCAGCGCTGAAATTACGACACGGAGTCGGTAAACTGCAACCACGGAATAAGTTTATTTCACAAACACAGTCTTGCTTAAAAGCCTGTCTCCCCCCACTCGATACTTGGAGAGGCACGTAACTGAAACTCCCTGAGGCTATGTATCTTTGTCTCTGGCTCTGGCTAATTGTCAGCCGGTTCGAGTGTGCTAGTAATTGGGTCGCCACAATATTATGATTATTTTCCCCTATTGGTTCTTTTACCTTAAGCTCTCTAATCAATTCTGGTTCACAGCATAGTATTGATTTATGGGAGCAGGTATTATGGCTAAATGTCCTATACGGCATCTCTCTCTTACATTATGTTATACCATTCAGAAATGGGATGTTAACAAGATATTTGAAGTTTTTCGGTATTAAAAAGGTTTCATTTAGAAACTGGAGGTGTCATTAGAAATGTGAACTTAAATCAGTTAACATTTACAAAGGATATTATAAAGAATGGAAGGTGTCTGTGCAATTTGCATGTTCTTCTTTGACTCCGTGGTTATCCTCCAGATGACCATAAGCTCATAACACAACGGAGCAGAATTAGGCCATAAAGGTTCAACGAGTCTGCTCTGCCATTCCATCATGGCTGGTTTATTATCTCTCTCAACCTTATTCTCATGCCTTCTCTGTGAAACCTTTGATGCCCTTTACTAATCAAGAACCTATCAATCTCAGCTTTACATATATCCAATGACTTGGACCCTACAGCCATCTGTAGCAATGAATTCCACTGATTCTCCACCCTCTGGCTAAAGAAATTCTTCCTCATCTCTGTTCTAAAATGATGTCCTTGTTTTCTGAGGCTCTGCCATCTGAGTCTAGGACTTTCCCATTATAGGAGACATCTTTTCCACCCCCACTCTCTCAAGGTTCTCTGGTTTCATTCCAAATACTAAAATTGGGTAGATTATTTGGGTGATATAAATTGCCCAAACTGGAGAGAGTTGATGAGAAAGTGGGGTATTTAAAAAATGGGATTAATGTAGGATTAGGGCAAATGGGTTGTCGAAGGTAGATGAGGACTAGGTGGGCCAGAGAGCCCATTTCTGTGATGGAATTTTCTATGGTTCTGCTAATTTACTGGAAAATGTTTAAGGAATAGCTCAAGGATCTGCAGAATTGCGTGAAGAAGTGAAATCTTTAAGCATGAGGAAAACCACAAACAACAGAATTCCCTTTGATATTAACAAGGGAAAAATGCAGGCAGATTAATAATGTAAATAATGTGAAGATACGAATTATTCTGCAGATGAGTGACATGCATATGATGTATGCTCAAAAGTAGAGTGTAATTGAAGAGAAAAAAATAACACCTCAGTACATATAGTCTTGATGAAAGGTCACTTCCTGAAGCATTGAGTCCTTATTCTTCTCCATAGATGCTTCCTGATCTGCTGAGGTCTTCCAGAATTTGGTATCTGTTATTCTGGACATCCAGCATCTGCAGAATCTCTTGTGTTTGTGAAAAATAAGCAAGATGTTTTATCAGTTCTCCATATTTCTGGAGATTCTTTATGTTTCTTGGATTAAGAACCAAAAAGAATATTGCAAATTGTAAGGCAGTGAAATGGTAAAGATTCAGATAGGCCAAGTTTAACTGGATGAAGCAAAAGGTTTGAACTGTGAAATATCAGAGTCAAATTCTAATATTCTACTCTGTTACTTCAAGTTTTATTGTGGATTTAAAAAGGAATGACAAACCTTAAATCTAAGATTAGCAGATTAATTATTTTAATTACAAAAAACCTGCAAAATGATCATAAGCTTAGATCTGAGTGGCTCCAATAACTTTAATAGTAAGATAAACCAGCTAAGGCACTTTGTGTCTTCCTACTATATCTTTACCGAAATAGAGATTTAAAAAAAAATTGCTTACATTACTGACCACCACCCCCAGCTACTGCTATGGCAAGGAAACATTAGAGTCAGCAAAAATCTTTCACAGCTGGTGGGGTGACCCTATCCTTCCGCCTATCTTGTAAAATATGGGATGAGCTTTGAAGTGCAGATATCAAGCAGCGCCAGGCAAATGGAGAATATTGATGGAACATTTGCTGTTACTATGTGAAACAAAGTTCAAATCCTTAACTGCTCTTTCTCCCAGAGAGGAAATTCTGATTCTACTTTTGTCTAATGAACCTTTGATTCAAATACTGTTCTTTCACAATACGGTTACAGTAATAATGCAAAGTGAAATTTCAAATATAGCTTTATATATATAATTTTCTATCTCTCCAACACACATTGAGATGAGAGAAACTATTGTCCATCTACTTTATATTTCCCAAAAAATCTACAATTCCCATTGCAGTTGTCTATCCCTTGCACTCAAACAACTACAGAGCCTTTGGCTCCAATATTATTTTTTACAATTAAATGTCAAAGATGCTAGATATAAATATCTTGACCAAGGGTTTAAACTGGTTTAAAAGAAAATTTGAAGCAGTCCAAAATGATTAGTATTATGGAGACATTATATATTGCGACAGCCTATTTCATATTCAGAGCAATTCACAGTGCCTTGAGGTTCTAGGTGACTTATTCAATTACCCAGACTTTATCAGCACAAGCTTTTAATCCAGTCCGAGCAGCCCAGTAAAGTGCCTATTTTTAGGTTTCTCTTCACAGCTAATCTCCCTTGAATAAGAAATCCAAATGATGGTTAAAGACACGATGAATTTGTTGAATAGAGAATAACTTATTCCAAAACTTATTTTATTCTCCAAGCTTTGACACATTTTATTAAGTGAATTAGCAAAATGTTGGATCAAATTTTATTCTATATTGGACACATACAGGATTACATTCACCGTTCATTCCTCCTACTTTCAAAATAGTTGCTGTGAAATCCATGTTAATTGTTTATTTCTTTGTCACCTTCAAAACTGAGTTGTTTGATGCGCGTCTTAGCTCCAGAAACAAGGCCAGAATGTTCTAAGGTGAGCTTTTTAAAAATTGTTTCTTTCAGCCCTTCATTCCTGCCATAAACTTCTGTTGGTTAAAGTATATAGTTTTGAAAGGTGGTGTTTTTTTGTTGTTGCAGGTTTTCAGACTTGGATCTGCAAGATGTAAAGTAATGGAGCACACAAAGAACTTGTGTCTAATTCTCAGTCCGAACGGAAGGAAGAAGGAAAGGTTTCAGAACCGTCCATTGCAAAAACTTCGTTATTTGAACACCAGACTTTGTTTGATTATCACCATAAGGCTCCAAGCAATATCTCAGAATCTGCCCAGGATGCAGGGGTTCCCAACCTTTTATATGTCTTAGAGCAATACCATTAAGCAAGGGGACCATGGACCCCTGGTATAGGGTATGCTCAGGCAAAACTGAACATAATAAATGTGCTGTTTCTTTATTCACTATTTTGTGATCAAGACAGGCATTTATTGTATGTCTTAAATTATGCTTGACAAAATGGTGGTGAACAGACAATAGGAACAATGTTAGTTCTTTTCGTGAAGATAGTGCGTAGTTGGAAATAATACAGATCTGGCAATGATGAAGGGATGTGTTGTCTATAAAGCTGTGGATGTGACGCCACACAAAGTGCATGCCAATAATTAGAAAATCTCCATTAAAACAAGCATAGGAGCATGCTATAAAGGGCTAAGACTGTTGTAATGTGAGTATTACTAAAATATGTTAATACTAATCGGAAAGCTGTTGGTAGCAAGAGGCGGGATCCGGGGTTGGCGGGGTTTTTACTTCCGCTCTTTTTGCTCCCAGTATGCATTGTATATAGTTCCCCCACCAATGCCGCACGAGGTACCTGGAAACCTCTGTACTGTAAACATCATTTGCTGTCCCAGATAAAGATGTTCTTTTTGCCATCAAGTTGTCGAGTGGTCTTTTTGTAAAGTAGAAGTTAACACAAAGACCCTCAATCCCTTTGCCCACTCCTGAGGCCCATTAAATGATTGTGTGCCACTGAGTAGCTTAGAAGGAGGACAAGCGATCCTTCTACATGAACCAGTGTAGAGAATACAAAGGGCTTCTAGTGAACCAGGAGCTAAAGCTTCCTCTAAGGCATGATTGGGAAGAGGCAACAGCGAAGGTGGGAAATGAGTCAAGAAAGGGATCTTGGAGTAAAGTTGGCGGACAGTGGGAACTCGGACCAGGGTGGTCAACAGTGAATGGGGGATGTGAGTTGAGTGTTAGCCGAGCTTCACGGATTTGATGACTGAACGTCAGGGTGCTTTTTGGAATGATCTGTGGGTGTAGTTGAGGTGGAGGTGAACAGTCTTATAATGGTAGAGGATTGTGACTTGGGGGTTGATGTGGGAGGGCTGTCTGGATGTGGAAAAGCCTGTTAGGGAATAACTTCCTAGTGGTCCATCTGAATCTGGTTCCCCAGTCTCTGAAAGTGATCTGCTCAAGGGTTCATTTGGTGGTAAAATAAAGCAGGCAGCACTGGAGATCTGAAAGCCTGCTTCTACAGCAGCAGTCAAAAGACAGCTCAGGTTGCCCCAGCACAACTGAAAGTCCCAGAGTAATGCTGGATGTTTGATTATGCATGTCTGGATTATGGTTATGCATATTTGATTATGCATGTCTGGGTTTTTCTGAACAGTATGTTACGTAATAGGCTCGTGGAGGAATACAGAATGAAATTTGGTAACTTTGTGAACCTCGTTATAAGTTCTCGATTTCACCTCACAGTCTATTTTCCACAGAAATTGTTCATGCTGCTGGTTTCTAAGTGACAGGCTTATGTCATCATTGAAACATTGATTCATTTGAAATGAGCAGTTAAGTCCTGCATTAAAGCAGCGAAAGGATATATCAGAGGAGTTTCCACATGTACACCTAATGCCAGGCTAGTCATCCCCAGCACAGTTTTATGGTAGGTATCCACAAAATGCATTAAGGTCTAAGAAGTATTTTAATGGCAGTCCTAGCACTGTTCAGTTCAAGCATTTTCATCTTATGACATAGATGTGGGGGGTAGATATCTACAATCAGAGGCCACTTTATTGGTACACCAGTGTAGCTGCTTTTTAATGCAAATATCTAAGCAGCCAATCATGTAGCAGCAATTCAATGCATAAAAGCATACAGACATGGTCATGAGGTTCAGTTGTCATCCGTACCAAATATCAGAATGGGGAAGAGATGTGGGTTTTGATTTTGACTGTGGAATGATTGCTGGTGTCGCACGGGTGGTTTAAGTAACTCAGAAACTGCTGATCTCCTGGAATTTTCACGCACAACTGTCTCTAGAGTTTGCAGAGAATGTTGTGAAAAGCATTTAAAAAAAACATCTAGTAAGTGGCAGTTCTGTGGGCAAAATGTCTTGATAACGAGAGAGGTCAGAGGAGAATGGCCAGTCTAGCTCAAGCTGACAGGAGGCCAACAGTAACTCAGATAACCATGTGTTATGACAGTGGTGTGCAGAAGAGCTTCTCTGAATGCACAACATGTTGAACCTTGAAATGGATGGACTACAGCAGCAGAAGATCTTGAACAGAGACTTAGTAGTCACTTTATTAGGTACAGTACCTACTAAAGTGGCTACTGAGTATATTTAACATAACAAAGTCAGGGTAATGTGATGACTGTGGTAACTTGCTTTTTCCTGATTTACATCGTCATTGCCCGAATGTTGTGACATGTCTTCCCTGTGAGAAGAATGGGTATTCATCATTTTACTGTCCACTGTCTCATCCTTGGCAGGAGAGCAATTTCAATAAATACCACTTTTGATTTTAATATTCACTAAAGTGGCAGAAGGAAAAAACGTGCTTCCTTTAATATGTCCGTTGATCCTGAATACTTTTATGACCAAATTATTCAATCCGTGTTTATCCTTCAATATTATCAGTTTACAGTGCATTTTTGTATTGAAATGTTGTTTTCAAACAGATCTAATCTTTGTGTTACAGAGAGACTCCGTGTAAGATTTTGTCCCATACATAACACTGATGCTATGATTTAGTAGTAGAGGCTTGAAAAAGGCAAGGGGAGCACAGCACTGATTCAAAATGCCATTGATTTATAAAGCCAGGGGAGGCAACCGTGACTCTACCATACACAAAAAAACACAGTGCTTGCTCATTCTTCAAGGACATTGGCCTGTCTCTTCCCAAATCCTTGACAATAAATTGAACTTGACTGAGAAGAGCTTAAAACAAATTTAGACATTAAGAATTTGTTGACCTCAGGCCAGTCACTAAGCACTAAGAAACCTACAGAAAGTTAGTGGATTCCATTAGTTTGTTCGGGTAGGGTATTTATTCAGTAGAGGTGCACTAATTCTCCTCAGAACCAACCCTATGCTAGTGGGGCTTACTTACTTACATCTGTCAACTTAGACTGTCAGCTAATTTCTCTGGTTATTGATCTGAAATAATCCCATTCATACACAAGGTTTGTGTTTTCTAGCGATGTTTGTGCAGTAACTGATATTAAACACCACAATTCTCAAAATTCATAGAAGTTTCAATAATGCTTTTCATTTTTATAAATGAAATTATGTCCAATTATTGTTTGTAAAAGGATCAACTTTATTCACCATATATATTTACATGTATTAGGAACTTGATGAGGAGTGTTGACATGACATGCGACAAAAACAACATTCAACAGTTATAAAGAAAAAAGAAATAAATAAATATAAAGTTGGAGTTTATATGGATATGGAATAAAATGTGCATAAATGCCAGAATGTACTTACAATGTAAACTGCATTATTAAAAGGTGGTTATAAGTGTTTACCATGCAGTGGCTGAAATTTGCTGCTAAGAATACTGGTTTTGTATTTCATTTCCATGGCAAATGGAAATATTGTATTTTTTCCTGTGACCTTCATGTGAAAAATAAAAAACGTAGATTTGCATGTTACCGTATTTTGTTAGCATCTTTTACAATTAATATTCTGACTTGAATTATGCATGGCATTAAGTTATCTTATTTCTCTAGAGAAGCATCATTTTGATAATGAAAAAAATAAGTAATGAGTTAATTGCTTACACCATCAATTTTCGCTACATCCTGATTCCGATCTTAAACCAACTGCAGTTAATGTATTTTGAATTGCAAAATAAATAGCCTTGAATTACTTATAACCAACACCTAATAAAGGTGTTGATTTTTTTTTCAAAACTGAACCAACATTAAGGCAGGTGACCTTAAAATACTCAGGAGGCTAAATGCAATATTTCCCAAAAAGAGGCATGAATGTATCAGCTTTTCAATGGAATACTTGCCACTTTGCTTTTTAATAAATTAGCAGTGTCTAAAAAGCAGGAACCATACATTGCACTGGCTGGAATGTCCAGTTTGCATGAATTGGTTCGGCCCTTCAGCACAACTGCCTTCTCGTAGGGAAGCTGGTGCACAACTGGATATGGCAGTGACTGGACCTAGTGATGCACGCCTACATGTCCTAATCTCCAAAAGTAGTCAGAGCAGGTTAGATGTTGGTATGTTTCTACTAGTGAGAGAATCTCAAACTAAAGGACATAACTACAGGATCAGAGCCGGTCATTGAATACTGGGTGTAGGAGCTTCTCACAGAAAGTAAGAGGTTGATGGAGGCTTGATAACTGGTGATATTTAGACAGAGAACATTACAGAGCAGAAACAGGCTCTTTGGCCTATCTAGTCTATTCCGAACTATTAATTCTGCTTGATCCCATCAACTAGCGCCTGGACCATAACTCTCAATATCCCTCCTATCCATAAAGTTCTCTTAAATGTTGAAATCAAACCCCCATCTACCACTTCTGCTGTCAGCTCGATCCACAATCTCACGACCCTCTCAGTGAAAATGTTGCCCTTCGTGGTCCCCTTAAATATTTCACCTTTCACCCTTAACTTCTGAGCTTTAGTTCTAGTCTCAGAAGAAGAAGATATGTTTTTGAAGGATCAGTGACTTGAGGTCTGTGGTGAACTGGCAAAGAATAGGAAATGAGTCTTGGGACAGATTTGCCCTGATCAAATTGAATGTCATGATAAGGGCCAACAGCTGTTTTCATTTTCTGATGAAGCTACCCTCATATCTGATCCTTAATCTCACATCTTCCTGCCTGGCCTGCTGCATTCCACCAGCATTTTGTGTGTGTTGTTTGAATTTCCAGCATCTGCAGATTTCCTTGTGTTTGAGAAATAGGGGAGATTTGTTAGAGGCATACCAAATTAAGGGCAGTATAGGTAGGGTAAATGACAGCAGGCTTTTTTCCACTGAGGTTGGGCAAGACTAGAAATAGAGGTCATAGATAAAGAGTGAAATGTAAACTACTCAAGAGGAACTCAAGGGGGGACGTCTTCACTCAGAAGTTGGTGAAGGTGAGGAATGAGCTGACAGTGGAAGTGGTGTTTTCAGGTTTGAAGTAAATATATGGATGTATATGGAGGACTACAGCCTAGGTGCAGGTCAATGGGACTAGGCAGTATAACATTTTGACATGGACTGGATGAACCAAAGGGCCTATTTCTAGGACTATGGGGCCTTTGTTTGGACAGACTACAGAAGAAAGTGCATAGATATATGCAAAGAGATGCTCAGTATTTCATTTTCCATAAATACTGAACCAAACCAACTCTGGGGTTGTAATGTCCTTTCCGCTTTGGAACTGGCTCACAGTTATGGACACAGCCATGAAGCAGAGTATGATGGACAATGTCTCTCCCACCACAAGGAAACACCACAAATCTATGCGTTGCTGAGCACCTTCAGACTCCTGCCACCTTTGCTGTAACCTGCAGGTTTTGCAACGACTCACAGCAGTCCAGCAACCCATCCTCCGATAAGTTTCCAGAATTAGAGGCATTGCCCTAGGGGAACTGCAGTAGTTTTGTGAAGCACAAATTTGCTGCCTGCTCTCTGACAGTGTTTTGATAGTTATAGTCTGATACACCTTTGCTGTTACCTGTCAACTGGCTGGCCTGGACTGACTGCTGCCTGGGTAACAATAATGCTATCTTCAGCGAGGATTTCCCAACCCAGAGTAGTTTGAAGTCATCCTCTGAAACCACTTCTAATCTTCCCCACTGAGAGTAGTCACTTTCCAACGACAGTACTCAGTGACAGGGGCCGTATGAAGAGAACTAGGATGAGCAAAGGTGCACAAATGCCAGGATTGCACGAGGATAATCACTAGTTTGTTGACTGAATATGTCATGATTTTAGTTCTAAATCTGTCTGAAATACTTATTTTGCTGAAGCATTGATTTTTCTTGCATTGTGCTTAGCAGATGCTGTGATGGTCGACAGGAGAGGAAAGTTGAAATGATGAACCTTTGGGGAATGGAGAACCTGAACTGCTGGTAAGCAGAACCTCAAAGCACATTTCTGACAGCCAAGTTGAAAAGGATTCGAGTTCCCGGTTTTCTCCACATCGACTCTTCCTCCTCAAAACCTTGCTCTGCCGCTGGTGGCAAAGTGTGTATGCCCTCTTCATGACAAAGTTGTGTGGAGTGCAGCAAATAATGCTAATCTTAGCCTTCGCTGTGCTGCCAAGGACTACATGGTCAGGTAGTGATCGTTTATTACATCCTTGCTGCCCATTCATGTCTGTGTTACCTAAGAAGAATTGGCAGATGAAGAGAATTCAATTCTTTGTGCCTTCTTAGCTGTTCAATCTGATCATAGCAAATCTTTTCCCTCAATGCTGCTTTCCAGCACTTATATTCCCTGACTCCCTTAATATATAAAAATGTATTGATTTATATATTGAATACATATATTCAGCATCAACCCACTCGGGTGGGTAGCCATTACCAAACACATGTGAAAGCATTGTGGCCACAGTTGTGATACTGGACCCTGAGCTGCATAACATGCAGGTTAACAGATATTTGTGCTGTGCTGAATAAACAGAATTTTACCAAGGATATGGAGCTCCACAGTGGCACTACCAGCCGCAGTGAACTTACAACTTGTGACTTAAGTGTGCATGTAGGCTGCTGACACCATTTTGGACCTTTCAGGGTACTCATTGTAGCCAAGGAATAAGATGATAAGACCGTAAGATATAAATGCAGAATTGGGCCATTCAGCCCATTGAGTCTGCTCCACCATTTCATCATGGCTGAATTATTAGCTGTCTCAACAGCATTTTCCTGCAACTCCCCATAACCTTTCTAATCAAGCTCAGCTTTAAATATACCCAATGACTTGGCCTCCACATCCATCTGTGATAAGGAATTCCACAGATTCACCACCCTCTGGATTAATAAATTCCTTGTCACCTTTGGTTTAAAGGGATGTTCTTGTATTCTGAGGTGCCCTCTAGTCCCGGGTTCTCCCGCTATTTAGAAACACCCTCTCCACGTATACGCTGTCTAGTCCTTTTAATATTCGGTAGGTTTCAATAAGAATGCCCAGAAGTACAGCAAATTTCAGGCTTTTTCTGTCTTATTTAAAAACTGAACAAAATTTTGCATTTTAGATTCTTCAGGGCCTATATTAAATCATTCACCAATTCCATGCGGATCCCTTTACTTATAAGAGTATGCACAAGATTCTTGTTAGTACATGATTGCAGTCTGGTGGTTGAATGATCGGTATCCCACGTAGCGCATCTAAAACACTTTGTATTCCCGTTGGTCTCCTATCGATATAATGACCATGCCTGAGTCTGCTAAGTTAGGCACGCATACGGGCTGCAATGAAAACACAGATCCATTTCTTCCCCCCGGATCCCCACACTGATGCTCACTGAGTATAACAGAACCTGGGTAACTCAAAAGTCAGGATAGCCTGCGATAGCCTCTATGTATGTCTTCCAAAGGTACTGAATATACAAGAGATATATATTACCAGGTTCTGGTGTTGCATTTAGCTATAAATATGTTCAATGGTCACTTTATTAGGTACACCTGTACATCTGCTCATTATTGTAAATATCCAGTCAACAGAAACTCCATGCAGACATGTTCAGGAGGTTCCATTTGGATATGTCCATAAATGGCTTCCTCTACTGCCATGATGAGGCCAAACTCAGGTTGGAGGAGCAACACCTCATCTACCGTCTGGGTAGTCTCCAGCCCCTTGATATGAACATCGAATTCTCCAACTTCCGGTAGTTCCCTCCCCCTCCCTTCCCCCATCCCACTTTCACTCTGCCTCCTCCTCCAGCTGCCTATCACCTCTCTCATGATTCTGCCTTCTTCTACTACACATTGTGCTTTCCCCTTACATTCCTTCTTCACCTTTCCTGCCTATCCCCTCCCTGCTTCCCCCCCCCCCAACCCCTTGATCTTTCCTCTGATTGGTTTTTCACCTGGCACCTTCCACCCTCCCTCCACCCCTGTCCCCTCCCTCTTCAGTCCTGACGAAGGGTCTCGGCCCGAAGCGTTGACTGCTCATTTCAACGGATACTGCCCGACCTGCTGAGTTCATCCAGCTTGTTTGTACGTGTTGATTTGACTGCAGCATCTGCAGTGTACTTTGTGTTTAGTGTGCAGGAGGTTAGCTGTTTTTCAGAGCAAACATCAGAATGGGGAAGAAATGTGATCTGAATGACTTTGACTGGAGAGTGATTGTTGGTGCCACAACGGGGTGGTTTGAGTATCTCAGAAATTGCTGATCTCCTGAGATTTTCGCCTACAACCGTCCCTAGAGTTTGCAGAGAATGGTGCAAGAATTTAAAAAAATCTAGTGAGTGGCAGTTCTGTGGGCGAAAATAGTTTGTTAATGAGAGAAGTCAGAGGATAATGGTCAAATTGTTTCCAGCTGACAGGAAGGTGACAGTAACTCAAATAAGCACATGTTACAACAGTGGTGTGCAGAAGAACATCACTGAGTTCACAACACGTTGAAACTTGAAGTGGATGGACTACAGCAGCAGCAGGCCGTGAACATGCACTCAGTGGCCATTTTATCAGGCACCTAATAAAGCAGCCAGAACTGTACATTGGAAGTGTAGCATCTTAAGATGAAGAAAGTACTAACTGAGATCTTGCACTCAAATCCATATTCTGAATTTGTCATTTATAATCACATTATAGATATTTTCTGCATTCATAATCCTTTAACTGATATGTTTAAGGGTGGTGGTAGAGGCAGATACATTAGAGACACTTAACAGATTCATAGATAGGCACGAGGATGAAAGAAAAATTGGGGGCTATTTGGGAGGGAAGAGCAGATCAATTTTAGTATAGGCTAAGGGTTGGCACAATGTAAGACCATACGCCCATACACATAGGAGCAGAATTTAGCTATTCAGCCCATCAAGACTGCTCTTCCATTCCATCATGGCTGATCCTGGATCCCACTCAACCCCATACACCTGCCTTCTCATTATTTCCTTTTATGTCCTGACCTGTCCTTTTATGTCAGGAAACAATCAACTTTCGCCTTAACATCGTGGGTCAAAGGGCCTGTATTGTGTTCTACGTTCCCCCAATTTATGTTGGGTCTCACCAAAGTAGTAGAACACGCACCAGGAGCACCAGATACAATTGACAGCCCCAGTAATTTCACGGGTGAAGTGTTGCCTCACCTGGAAAGACTGTGTGAGGCCCTGAATTCAGGTGAGGGAAGGGATAAGGAATATCTATTCCTTAATTTCATTGCAAAACATTGCCAAACCTCACAACCTTTCTTCAATGTCTTTAAAAGATACTAAGCCCATTTAAAAATGATAGCATGGTTCGAGGACATAACTGTATGAAAAATAAACTCAGTCAAGGGTATCTAATGTGTTAAATATTCTTTTAAAGCAATCATCCTGTAATTGTATCTTATTTTTGGTTACATGTGATCTTTACTACAATGTCTGTGCTCTGGATTGTGGTTTTTGAGTCTGATATTTTAACAGTAGTTATTAATTTAAAGAATGAGCTGCAAGCTAAGCATTGTATTAGACTCTGGTGGAATTCAGTTCACGTAAATCACTATTGCTGGTTTGTGACTTCAAATTCTCATTCTCTTTCTGTGTTTTTTCTAACGTTAATTATAGCATTTAACACGGCATGGAAACATAAATGTGAAGTGAAGCTAATAAATTCAGTATAGTGAATTGGATAATATCAAATAAGTAACTGTACTCACTCCAATAAAATGCATAAAAAGTAGCAAGTCAGAAGAGAAGGTATGAAGTTCAGCAATGCAAGCACATGTCATTTTCATTGAAAGTGTTACATTTGCCGCTTGCTTTTTGTTTACAGAGGAGGTTTCGGTGACAAATCAGGCTTCATTCATACACAAAGCAAATTGTGCGAAACAAACGTTCAGCACTGAACTGCAAAATACACTACAAATTAATACTGAACAATTCATAACACATATGGAGAAGTCGCTCAAGTACAGTAAAAACAGAAAAATCGGTAGAAGTTTTAGAGAAAATATGGCGTTGCAAAATAAAAGTACTATTGATAGCGTCATTAAATGAAATTTGGATTCTTCATGTGAGCATTAAATTCTGCCTTGTGGAGAGAATGGTGAAAAAGTATATATGTATTAAAATAGTCAACTGTAGAACATTAAAGCAGAACTGGAATTAAAGAGCTGCTTGATTGTCTTGTTGTAATATTAGTAAAAATATTTTAGGGATTTATCACCTACAAATCTGTGTGTGGAAACTATGAACTGTTAAATCATAATCTCATGATATTTTACCATAATCACATAATACTGAAAGAGCTAGAGATATTGCGATGGTAATATTTACCCAATCAATTATCCTACCTTCAGGTCAGTACTTACTCATGCCAAATAGATTAAGAGTCCTGATGAAGGGTCAACGTCAATACTTTATTCTTTTTCATAGACGCTGCCTGACCTACTGAGTTCCTCCAGCGTTTTGTGTTACTCCAAATAGATTCAGGTCATTTGCCTAAGGTCATGCTCTCCATGTGAGACACCATTGATGAGCATGCCAACACTTTTCCATAATTCCCTCATGGAACAAACTTCCTCATATACGCTAAGTGGCCACTTTATTAGGTACACATGTACACCAGCTCGTTAATGTGAATATCTAATCAGCCAAACATGTGGCAGCAACTCAATGCATAAAAGGTGAAGATTCAGTTCTTCTTCAGATCAAAATCAGAAAGGGGAAAAAATATGATCTGAGAGATATTGAACAAGGAATGATTATTGGTGCCAGACAGGGTGGTTTGAGTATCTCAGAAACTGCTGATCTTTTGGGATTTTCATGCAGAACAGTCTCTAGAGTTCATAGTGAATGGTGCATTAAACAAAGAAAAAACATTTAGTTAGTAGCAGTTCTGTGGGCAATGTAATTCAATGATTGATCATGCCTCATCCTGCTCTTTTTTCCCGTGTGTGATGATCTCTGTGTCCTTTTATTATTCGGTCAAATGCAATCATGATTTCCTGAACACAGTTTTATTTGGATGGGGCCCAAGAACCGTTTGCTTGTAAATTTTTAGACCTCTCTCTTCAGGCACATTTTCTCATGGAAAGTAAAGTAAATTACAGCATTTAATTGTGTGCAAATCTTTTCTCTACTAATTTAACAGATGCACCAGTTGATTTAAAATAAATAGTTCAATACCCCTTTAAAATAGCTGATGAAGAAATGTGATACTATCTCGTTGTGTCATATAATATAAGCTGCAGCCTAACAGAATGTTAAAATGAACAAACTGAACTGCTCAAATATTTCATATACATTTGACATTCTTTCATTTCTCATCAACCATTAGACAGAAGATTCTGAACTGAAAGGGTTGCTAAGCTTAGATCTTTTAAATAATATACTTGAACTGTATTTTTTTCCTTTTTTTAGAAGTTATGCATTTGAGAATGCATAGAATCTTATTGGATTTTGAAAAACATTAGAATCATTCTATGTCATGAGAAGATAACTCTTTCTAATAAAGAATGACAAATTATACTATATATTTCTTCTGTATTCAGAAATTCTATTGGTCTCCACATAAACAATAATACTGCCAAGTGAATAAGATTAAAGTGTCTTTGCACAAAGTGTTCATTCATTTTCATTAAAAAGTTCTCA
Organism: Hemitrygon akajei; assembly: GCF_048418815.1. Classification (NCBI taxonomy): domain Eukaryota; kingdom Metazoa; phylum Chordata; class Chondrichthyes; order Myliobatiformes; family Dasyatidae; genus Hemitrygon; species Hemitrygon akajei. The sequence continues at coordinate 19,822,652 of NC_133125.1, read as the reverse complement.
AAGCATGCAACAAATGGACATGGACAGGAAAATCAAAAAGCATGCTCTTTTCTATTTAATGCAATATATTAAATCATCCAGTTTCAAAAGAAAACGACTCTTATTATAGCTATATTAGAACAGATAATTAACTGAAATGCAGTCTGAGCCACTGAAGAAAAATCAAGTCGTAATGGAAATCTGAACAAAGTATATTATTGTATAAATGGTCAATGACTGACCATGAAATTGGAAGATGGGATTTAAAAGGTTTTCTGAAATACCTGTCAGAGAATCTGAAAAAAAAATTACCTTTGTGGTGTTTTGAACTCTGAAGTTCTTTTTTTTCAATTAGTTGTCAGCTCATTTAGGGAGTGATCAAAAATGCTTTGAAGTGATCTCAATGAACAACAATTGTAACAAAATCTCAAAAAGTAGGAAGCAATTTTCATTAACTCTTCTTTATATGATAATTTTAAATCTTTCTAGTAAACTATCTCTTTGGAATGGGTATTGGCTAAGAGCCAAATTTGAATTAATGTCAGGATTTTTCTATCTTAGGACAGAATTTAATACAGACAAATGCAAAGGATTTACACGGAGATTATAAAATGATAACTAGCACATCATGTATTAATAAAGATGCAATATATAGCAATGAGTTATAAAGAAATGTTGAGTCCATGGGGAACAGATTAGAACTTGAGACTGGCATCAGGAGTATAGAATAAGCAGATGTCAACCATAAATTCAATTAAAATCAAAGTCGGCCAATAAAAATGTGCATTACTAAACCAAAATGGCATCAGATACTCTCATTAGCATGTAGGGCTGGAACCAAGAATGACTGAGTTCTCTTAAAGTCTCGGCTAAGTATGTTCTACCAGTACTAAACAACAATCATCATCCCCAATGATATATTAAAGGTGTGATGAAAGATGAAGAATTTGGTCTTTCATTTATGGAAGAAGATGTTTGAGATAAAACCTTATTTACTTTTTCAGCACTGTAAATGTTTAGCAAAATATACATACATCTGTGATTTTATTTTAAATTATAGGATTAGGATAAACGGTTGAATGCTCTTGGTAGAAGAGATACTTTAGAGATGATATCAAGCAATGACTAACCAAATTGCAGAGATGAAATCCCTGGAATCATTTAAGAGACCATGTTATACAGAAAATGATGGTGGTGAGCAGGGTTACAGTGTCACAGGGTCAGTTGGCTTGGATGAAGTAATATCTAAGGGCTCCACAAAAGCATAGTGCTTAGTACGACATTATTACAGCTTGAGGTGTTCTGGAGTTCAGAGTTCAGTTCCAACACAGTTCTGTGAAGAGTCTCTGCACATCCTCCCCATTGAAAGCATGGGTTTACTCTGGGTCCTCTGGTTTCCCCCAACAGTCCAAAGGCGTACCAGCTAGGTTAATTGGTCATTGTAAATTGTCTGTGATTAGGTTAGGGTTAATCGGGGTTGCTGGAGCGGTGTGATACGAAGAGTCAGAAGGGCTTACTTGGTGTTGTAATGCTAAATAAGTAAATATTGGTCTTCTTTAACAGTATTTTGTGATTTTGAAATCCAAGTGACTGTCTTTCCAAGTCAATGTACATGTGATAAACTTCACTCTTAAATCCTGAATGTTGAGAAATACAGAAGAATACAAAGTATATCTAAAACACGTGCACAATCCAGCGAGAAATTGGAATACTGACTGATGTTTTATTGTAACTATATGTAGAAATTTTTTGGCAATTTTTTTCAGAGGCTAAATGAAGAGCTGGAAAATAGCTTTATAGTAAAAAAAATTGTGAATTTTAATCGATATGCATCAGTAATAATAGCAACATAAGACTAATAGTGGACGTTTACGTGAAGTGGTTGTTCTTTGCTCTCATTTGAAGAGTATCTACTTACCTCAATCAGTAGCATGAGCAATTTTATACCAATCTTCACTCACATGGACAGCAAACCAGGACATTTGTCATGAATATTTCACTCGGCCTAAGACATTTGTTAAGAATTGGAGGCTCTCTAAGTAAGGGACCACAAGACATTGGAGCAGAATAATCTGCACATTTTTGGGAAGCGAGTAGAAAATGGAGTATTTAGAGGGCATAGGGGGAATGTACAGCCTTCACACAGATAGCACCTGATTTCAGGTTTAAACCCAGGTCACTGATTGTAAAGTTGTAGCTTCGACGTCCTGACAATGATTTTTTTCCTCAACTCCACATCCCTCCATTGGTCATTTGAAAGAGGAAATCAAGAACTCCCAGAGTGAATAGCGGAAAAGAGCAGAATTCAGCTCTACGTTTCAGAGTAGGGCCTTTTAATCCATGGAAGATTTCATTTGAATGGACATCCAAACAAATCAACTATCATGGAATGAAGAACACCAAACTTCAATTTTGCATTCAAAAATGTGAATAAACATATGGTTTTATGCAAAACAATTAATAATGAAGTATTTTAGGAAGGAGATTTGAAAGCATAAAGGCATGAAGAAAAGCAGACCTGATTATGGAAGGACAATATAAGGAAAACAGAGTAATGATTGGTCATAGAATCATTGAATTTTACAGCACAAATGGAGGCCATTTTGTACTCTATAGCCCTGCCAGGTGTCAAACATTACATAACTGAATTTCCCTGTACTTCACATAATGTAATATAATCCTTATCTGATTTATTTGTTTTCATTATTTTCTTTATTTCATGATTTATTCTGCCTTTAAGAGCAGTTATGGATTCTGTTCTTGGGAACAAATAATATTTTCAAAATTCAGGACTGTGCAGACTGGTACATTAATGCATTGGGAATTAACTACCTTGTGTTAGAACAGTGAAGTCTGAAATATCCGATTCTAGATCTCTGACTACATTGACATGTGGAGTCGATATGGCACCACCAGCAAAGATGGTGGCAGAACAATAATTTGCCTGCTGCTGGTGCCAACCTAGATTTTGGACAAGAAAATCCCAGACCTTGGGTCAGGCAAGCTTGCTTAAAGAAGACATCTTCTTTCCCCTTAATCGTGAGAAGACCAGTGCAAATGCTTTCCATATGTTTGGATCCTTGCAGCCAAACCTGATATAGTACTATGCAGTTGGCGCTCTTCTATGTCCTAACAAATTCTCATGTACAGTAAGTTATTCGCTGAATGTTTCTGTTGATTTTGGAAACCATGATCTTATATCTAAAGCAAAAAAATATTGATTTTGTTACCTTTTGAAATAGTTTTCTTTCCATTTTTAATCTTCTGCAAACCTCTTGAAATTTCAGACACCCGTTCAAATCTCCTTTTAAACTTCTGTATCAGAAGCTGCCTCAGTTCCACAGAAAAAGCCGTAGCTATTAGATGAACAATAGATAGATTGACGTGGAAACTTACTTTTCATTTCCTGCACCCCAGTCACCATGAAGAGACTACCAGCCATAGAATTTGAAGCAATGGGGGACTGTGATTCGATTGAACAAGGTGCAGGGGTCTACTGAGGATCAGTGAATATGTATAACTTTTGGAAGAGTTGAGATCCAACTGGTGCACATTTGACTGTTTAATTATATTGGGCTCTGCCTTCTAGAATGATCAAGGTTGTGTTAAGAGCACACGGGCAGAAGATGTTAATGCAGTAGATCAGCATCCATCATCAATGACCCCCAGCCAAGCCATACTCTCTTCTCACTGCTGACATCAGGAAGGAAGTACAGGAACCATGCTGCCAGGTTTAGGAACAGTTATTACCCTTCAACCATCATGCTTCTGAACTAGTGTAGATAACTTTACTCACCTCAACACTGAACAGGTCCCACAAACTATGAATTCCCTTTCAAGAACTCTACACCCAAATTCTCAGTATTTATTTATTTATTGTATTTGCATGCTTTGTTTACATTGGTTGTTTGTCAGTCTTTGTGTGTCGTTTTTCAATGATTATATTTGAAACCCCGCTGGTATTCTTGGCTGCGTAAGTGTAGTGAATACACACTCCAGTCCCGCCAAACCCGCGAGATTGAGACTGCTCTCCCACTCCAAACCCCGGTGTGTGTGGATGCTGTGTAATTTGCAACCCTGTTACAAGTCAGTACCGAGAAATGACAGGCAGCACACTGCATACCTTTAAAGGAATTATATTTATGAATCTTAAAGGGTTAGTAAAGAAAAGAAAGAAAAAAACAAAAAGAGCCCAAGATAATTAAACAGTCAAATGTGCACCAGTTGGAGCTCAACTTTTCCAAAGGTTATACATATTCACTGATCCTCAGTAGACCCCTGCACCTTGATCCATCAACTCATGGTCCCCCGTCGGGTCAAATTCTATGGCTGGTAGTCTCTTCATCTTCCACAGAACCAAGGACCCAGCTCACACTGGTGTCAGGCACACAACTCAAAAACACACTCCCCTCATTGGACGGCTCACATTCCGGCCATCTCTATCCCTAACTCAAGCACTGCTTCTACAGAAAGACCATTACATCAGCAGTGAAGCCTTTCCCAGGGTGCTAAATATTGTATTTCTTTGTTCTACTGTGATTGCCAGCAAGTAAATGAATCTCAGGGTTGCATATGGTAGCACACACATATTTTGACAATAAATTTACTTTGAACTTCGAAGATACAAAAGGTGGGGGATGGATGTTGGCAGCAAGAAGAGGGTCATCTGACCTGTCAGTAATTTGTCGGATCAAGCACCATCGTTCTCATACATGTTAAATCTCACAGTAATTTATACAGTCCTCAAAAACCTGCCTCCAAGTGTCTTTCAGGCTCACAAATGAGATAACTGCCAACTATGAATCTAGGCTTTAAGCAATATTCAGCTCACAGTGGTCATCTTACTAATGAGGTATGGTGGAGCTTTGCAGCAAGCACTGTTCCTCGAATCGCTCCATTCATATTCATGTAGGTAGGTCCGTGGTATTCAATCTGCCTAAATCTTGTGATTTTGTAGTCTGGCAAACTTCAAACAAGTCTCTTTCTCACTAACCCCTCCAGTGGGAAGATATACAGTACCAGCATCATTAAAATCACTGACTCAAATAATTTCAAGTACTTTCACTTGTTCTCTTAACAGCAGCCTTGCCCCATTACAGAACAAAAACATGGAAACATTTGATAACGAATGGAACAAGGTCAGGCATTTTATCACTGCTCCTCAGTGTTAGGAGCTCCACATAAATGCTTGAGTTCTGAACAAGTGCTGCTTTGATTTTATTTATTATTGGGTGCTGATGGCGAGGCCAGCATTAATTCCAGTCCACAGCTGCCTTTGAGGTGTCGTCCTTGGGCTTTCATCATTACTCACTCTCGTCACTGCCTAGAGAGTTGGTGGTAGCAGATATTTGATGTTAGATTTGGACATGATCTTGTCCAGTAGGTTCTTTGGAAATCAAAGTTCAAAGTAAATTTGCTATCAAAATACATATATCTCACCATATGCAAACCTGAGATTCATTTTCTGGTCAGGCATTCACAGTTAACACAAGGAAACACAACAGAATCAATGAGAAAATGCACACAACAAGATGGACAAACAGCCAATGTGCAAAAGACACCAAACTGAGCAAATGCAAAAAGAAAAAGAGAAGTAAATTGTCACAAGGACAAAATGATAACATGGACATAGACGTAGAGTGACAAACCGGAAAACCCAAACTTGGAATTGGGACTTGAACTTGAGAGGGATCTCAGGTCATGACTCAGAACTCGGGTCTTGGCAGGGACTTGGTACCTGGGTCTAGACTTAGCTCTTGACTAGAACTCAGACTTGGCCTTGGCCCGGGCTTGACTTGAACTTGACTCTGGACTTGGACTTGGAACAGACATGACCAGACACAGGACACGGAACACTGTGCCGGGGCTCCTCCTTGGACACAGGACATAGAGCTTGGACTCTTCTTAGACACAGGACACGGAACACTGAGACAGTTTACCACTCAGGGTAGCAGCAAATGGCCGGACCTACCCAGCGGAGGGGAGAACACAGAGAGACAAAACCACACAATGATAGGTGGTTTTTTATCTTGACACGACAAGGCTCCAAGTAGCAGCCAGCCCTTGATGCAGCCAGGTACTATGACAGCTGCTCTAGTCTCACTCCGGTAGGTTAACTTGACAAGGGATTCTGACAAAGTTACTGATGAGGACAGTCCAGCAAGGAATCACTGGACCCCAGAGCTATTTATGTTGCCAGCCTGAGATGAGAATCAGGTGCCTCAATTAAAGTGCCAAATGGAACAAGGGAAAAATGGAATATACGGAGTACGGAGTCCCCTGACCGAACCGTGAACCGGAATGCAGACTTTGCGGACCGGACCGTGACATAAACAAATTGATAACTAAATAAACATCAAGATGAAGAGAACTTGAAAGTGAGTCCATAGGTTGTGGAAACAGTTCAATGTTGGGGTGAGTGAGGTTGAGTGAAGTTACCCTTCTGATTAAAGATACTGATGGTTAAGGAGTAATAACTGTTCCTGAACCTGGTGGTGTGGGTACTGAGCCTCCTGGACCTTCTTCCTGATGGCAGCAGTGAGAAGAGAGCATGGCCTGGATGGTGGGGTTCCCTGATGATGGATGCTGCTTTCCTGTGACAACGCTCCTTGTAGATGTGCTTAGTGGTGGTGAGGGAGTTGTCAGTGATGGACTGGGGTGTATCCACTACTTTTGTAGGCTTTCCTGTTCAGGGACATTAGTGTCTCCATATCAGGCTGTGAATAAGGTGAAAATGGTGACTCCTTTGCTTGCATCTTCTGAAACAGCTTTATTTCTACCTTTGATATCTCTGTTTTTCCTTTTCAAGGTTCTTTTGAAGACCCTGACCTGTAGTTAAATACTGACTTCAGTTGTTTGTGGAAATGGGACCCGCTCTTGGGGCCTCATGACCGGCCGCTTTTCAATATGCCAAGGACACGGCTTGGAAGACTAGCGTGCTTTCAGGATGTTGGATTTTCGTGGCTCTGGAGGCGGGCAGATTCAAGGCCGGTGCCGCCACCTGATGCATCAGGGGAGACGGAAGATTGTAAGCAGCAAGCAGGCTGCTGGCTGTGTGCCCAGGGACCCGAGTTCCTTGGGCACAGAGCTCAGAAAAAGAGACTTTTAACATCGTAAATCAGTGAGTTGTTTGTTATGTCTCCCCTCTTGCTGTGAAATAGGGGCACCTCTGTTTCCCTTATTAGGGAGAGAGAGAGAGCCTATGGTATGTCAAATTACCAGGTGACAAGAGTCGTCTTTGGGGTACTGCTAGTCTGTGTCTTTATTGATGCTTTGCTGCACACTTGAGTGCTTGGTGGGGGTGTGCTGATGCTTTTTTTTGCTGGTGGGGGAGTGGGTATCATCGCTTTGCTGCTGCTTGTGCATGGGTGGGGTAGTTGAGGGGGCTTTGGGGTTCTAACATTTAACTGTCATTCATTGGGGCACTTACCTGTTTTCATGGATGTTTGTGAAGGAAAAGAACTTCAGGATGTATATTGTATACATTTCTCAGACATTGAATGTACCTATTGAAACCTAGTAAATTCATATTTACTGCCAGATTATTAATTGTTCATAATAAAGAAATAACAATAAAACACAGTGAGCAAGAAACACGGCAGCAAATAATTAACTCTAACTGGAACCAATTCTCTCTAAACCAAGAGTTCCCAACCTGCATTCCACAAATCCCTTGGTTAATGAAAGGGTTCCATGGCAAAAAAAAAAGATTGGGGAACTTGCTCTAAACAGTGAACCTGTCTTGTAGTCTTTCTTTATACTGAAAACTGGTTCAGGCTGGACCAATAAGGAAATATTCTCCAGATCAGAGCAGCCTCTGAGATAAACACAGTTCAAAGTACAAAGGTTCAAAGTGAATGTTATAACCAAAGTATGCATATGTCACTAAATACTACCCCAAGACTCAGTTTTTTTTTTCAGGCATTTGCAGTTGAACAAAGAAATACAATGGAATCAAAGAAAAACTACACACAAAGATTGACAAATTGTACAAATCCAAAAAGAAACAAGTAATAATAAATAAACAGACAAATAAATAAGTAACGCTAGAACATGGGTTGTTGTGTCCTTGAAAGTGAGTCCAAAGGTTGTATTCAACGATTAATTCAGTGTTGAGGTGAGTGAAGTTACCCATGCTGGTTTAGGAGACTGATGGTTGAAGTGTAGTGACTGTTCTTGAAGTTCGTGGTGTAGGACCTCAGACTCCTGTACCTCCTTCCTGGTGGTGACAGTGAGAAGTGAGCATGATCTGAATGGTGAGGGTCCTTGATGATGGATGCTGCTTTCTTGTGGTAGCACTCTTTGTTGATGTGTTCAGTGGCGTGGAGGGCTTTTGCTGGGATGAATTTGGCTGTATCCACGACTTGTTCTTGGCATTTCTTTTCTTGGGCGTAGGTCAGACTGACGCAACCAGTCAGGATACTCTCTGCTGTGCATAAGTAGAAGTTCGTTAAAGTTTTAGATGCATGCCAAATCTATGCAAACGTTTAAGGAAGTGGAGACGCTATGCTGCTTTCTTTGAAACTGCATTTACATGTTGGTCTCAGGACAGCTCCCCTGATATGAAAACACTGAGTAATTTAAAGCTTCTGACCCTCTCCAACTCCAAACCCCTAATGAACATTGGTTCTTTGACTCCAATTTCTTCCTCTTGTCGTCAATAATCAGCCCTTTGCGGACATTAAGTGAGTAGTTGCTGTGCTGTCACCACAGAGCCAGATTTTCAGTCTTCCTCCTATATGCCGATTCGTCACCATCTTTGACTTGGACCACCCTTGAGTCTTGATTTACGATGCCGTAACATCTCAGGCTGAGATACAAAAGAACGACAGAAGCACAAAACCAACTATATGAAAAAATAGTAGAACTTCCCGGCGGCCAAACATTTTAATTCCCATTCCCATTCCAACATGTTGGTCCATGTCCTCCCCTTGTGCCGTGATGAAGCCACCCTCAGGGTGGAGAATGTTGTCTTGTAGCCTCCAACCTGATGGAAGGAAGGTCATTGATAGAGTGCCATGGTGTGTAGCAGTTGGCGCAATGCTGTGACAGCTCGGGACATCAGAGTCTGGAGATCAATTCTGACGTCATCTGTGAGGTGTCCTCCCCGTGAATGTGCAGATTTCCCCCGAGCGCTCCAGTGTCCTGGTTAATTTGTCGTTGTAAATTATCCCATGATTTGGCTGGGGATAAATTGGGTTGCTGGCGGAGCAGCTTGACGGGCTGGAAGGGCCTGTTCTGTGCTAAATCTCTAAATAAATAAATATGATGAAACATCAGAGAAAGGTTGGATGTAGAACATGGCTTTGAGTGGCTCTTATCATTTTGAATGATTGAATCCAGCAGATGAGACTGAGAAAGCTTCATTGTGAAAAGCTCATGAGGTTTGCTTCAAGACATCAACTCAGATGCAGATGTCCTTCATGGAAGAAGGAAACCAAAAATGCTTAAATGCACTGGAAGACGAAAAAAGTAAGGACAGGTCACTTCCAAAGGACCTGCCACCACCTAGTGTTAGAGACTCAGTGAGGAAGTAAGATGAAACCCACACTAGACTAAGAACAAGTATAAGAGATGGCAGTGGTGACTCAATGCACATTACATTCCACATTCTGCAGAATCAGAATGGAAGAGGGCTTCCCACAACGGTGGAACAAGCAAAGGATCAGATCCAGAAGGACAATCCATCAAGTCAATTAGCTAGAAGATGTGTCAAGGTAAAGCAGTAGCCAGTTATTTCATTGTTACAGGAATAATATAACATATGGGATTTATGTAGTATTGGCTGTGTATTCTTGTTGGAACTGCAGCCTGTGACAAACTGCTTTTTATATGTCACAATGTATGTTTCAGTGAGTAATTGTGAAGAACTAATTTAGCTCTCTGGAAGTTAACCAAAGTTTTTTTTTGAAATTAAGTGTTGTTAATTTGAATCACAAACTATTTTCCATATCTTAAAGAGATAAATACTGGGACAGAAATAACTTTATGCTATTTCAATCGCGTAATCTATCCTGTGGGATGTGGGTCCATTGTTTATCCTGAATATATCTCAATTTTATTAGCTACAACTATTTTTAACTATTCATTTATTCCAAAGAAAACAACCCCAAACTAGAAACTTACTGCATAGAATTGTTTCTCCAGCTCTGCCAATATTCTCATAATCCTCCTCCATACTGTCTATAATGCTATTTGTAGCGATGACAGAAGCCATACACAATACCTAACTTAAGAAATAATGTTCTACCATACATCTTTAATCTTGTATCCAGAAAATAAGGCAAGTATGCTGTTTGTCTTCTTAACCAAATTATCTGGTTGTTTGTCTACTTGAGATTAATGCATAAGCAATACAGGATCTCTGTATTTTAATATCCTATACATCATGTATTAGAGATGTCCTTCAACAATTTTTTGAAAGTGAGGTCCGGAAAGCTTAGATGATCAGGAATGGGACATCTGTGCAACTCTAGTCAAGGAAAGTGACTTTGAGATGATGGTGCTCCTGTTGTCCTTCCAGATGATGGAGTTCTGGGTTCAAAAGATGATTTGAAGAAACCTCTGAACCCACTGACAGTCTGCCAGTGGTGGAGGAAATTGATATTTACGTTAGTAGGTAATCCACTCTTTCCATTGACAATGAAAGTCCTGTGGTATTACCACAGCATAGTTTCATTTGTGTATTTTGGGAGACTAAAGTCTATAGCTGAGCTGCCTCAATTTATATTAGAAAACCAGCTTTCCGTTGCTGGGTGGGAGGATTGCAAATTCAAGGAAATACACAGCAAACCAAGCAAAATTATTGCAAGTAACAGCAAATTTTGATTTCAAACGTGATACTAGCCACTCCTGTTTAAAAAAATAGTAGGTTTAAAGTACAAGCCTCACAGCAATGAATTGGGGTATTGTTATCAAATATTTTTTTTAATTTTTGGCTCTCTGTAGTAATATTGAGATACAATAGTAAAGCACATAAATGGCTGAATATTAGACTGTAAGATATAAGAGCAGAATTAGGCCATTCAACACGTTGAGTCTGTTCCACCATTTCATCATGGCTAATTTATTCCATCTCTCAACCCCTTTCACTTGCCTTTTTCCTGTAACCTTTGACACCCTGACAAATCACTAGTTCAATAGTTCCACTTAATATCAGAGGATGTGTACAATATACAACCTGAAATTCTTGTTCTTTGCAGAGATCCACGAAAACAGAAGGGTACCCCAAAGAATGATGACAGTAATAATGTTAGAACCCCAAAGCCCCCTTCTTCCCCCCACCATGCACAAGCAGTAGCAAAACAATGGTTCCCCCTCTCCCCCACATATTTCAGCAAAAAACACATCAGCACCCTCCGTCAACCAAGCAAGCAATGGCAGAGCCCCTAAGAAAGACATGATCTGCAGTACAGCACAAACTAATCATTCTCCTGACAATTTGACATACCACAGGTTTTCTCTCTCTCTCTCCCCCTAATAAAAGGACAGAGAGAACCTATCAACCTCTGCTATAAATATACCCAATAACTTGGCTTCCACAGCTGTCTGTGGCAATGAATTCACAGATTCACCATCCTCTGGCTAAAGAAATTTCACTTCAATTCTGTAACAGATGGATGTCTCTCTATTCTGAGTTTGTGCCCTCAGGTCCTCAACTCCCCCATCCTTTTGAGCTGAACCTGCAAATTAACCTCAATGAAATCCTGCATGAGGACTCCCCAGTCTATTTGCGCCTCTGATTTTTTGAATTTTCTCCCTGTTTAGAAATCTACACCTTTATTCCTTTCACCATTCATGATCACATATTTCCCTAAACTATATTCCATCTGCCACTACCGTGTCTACTTTCTTAATCTGTCCAGGACCTTCTGCAGACTCCTCAACACTACCCTTTAAATATTCAATAGGTTTCAGTGAGATCCCCCTCATTCTTCTGCACTCCAGTGAGTACAGGCCCAGAGCCATCAAGCATTTTTCATATGTTAAAACCCTTTCATTTCCAGAATCATTTTTGTGAAGCTCCACTTAACCGTCTCCAATACCAACGCATCAGTTCTTAGACAAGGAACCCAAAACAGCTCACAATCCTCCAAATGCAATCTGTTCAATGCCTTAGAAAGCCACAGTGTTACAGTTAACCACATGACATTAAAGCTCTGAAAATTAAGTGTGTTTTCTGCTTAACACTGGGCCCTGTGCTGTTCCCAGGGATACACGCTGAGACCCTGCCATTGGAAAATCTCAATTTGGCGTGAGGGCCCCTTTCATTCGCCTGAAAAGGTGCAGACTAGCACATTCCAAGGTGCAAGATTATGTCCTGAAGAATGGATGTTTGACACATTGTTTTAAAGATTGCATTAGGAAAGATCGCAGCTTAAGGCTCTTGTGACATTGAACACTAGGTGCTGTAAACTGTATATTTTATTTGGAGATAGAATTGATGCATACAAATATGGATATCTTACAAACAAAATGTGCTTCTTGTAAGTTAAGTGACTTGACTTTTGAATGGCAATTCATGAATGCACTGATATGTTTTGAAATGTCATGAAGTATTTATAGAAAAAAATATCTTACTGCTCTCTTTGGTTCGCTAATGCACTGATGGGAAGTAACTAGGGTGAATATCAAGCTGTTCATCATAATCATACAGTATCTGCTCAGAAATCAAGGGCGTGGAGAAAACTTTGCTTATTGCTTCAGAACCATCCAAGATTACGTTCACTTTAGAGAGAGTGCAGAGGAGATTTACCGGGATGCCTGGATTACAGAGCATATATTATGAGGAAAGCTTGAGTGAGCTTCTCTGTTTGGAGCAAAGGAGGATGAGAGGTAATTTGATAGAGATGTACAAGATGATAAGAGGCATAGATTGGGTGGACGGTTAGAGGTGCTTCCCCAGATCAGAACTAATACTAGGGGGTATAATGCTAAGGTAATTAAAGGAAAGTAAAGAGGGGATGTCCAGTGGTGACAGGAGCTTACAATGTAACAAGATGGTGCCATTAAGTGGCAACAGTTTGCATACAGCTCCAATGAGAATCGCTGAATATTCCCATTTAGAACCAGTAAAGCTGAAATCCACAGTCACACCCATGGGTACTTCAGTAAGCCTTAAGATGTTTAAAAAAAATCTATCAATATGCAAAATCATCGCACTTCAGATGGCAGACTGAGGTCACGAGTGTAGTTCCACTTTAAGAAAATGGAAGTGGGGATGTTGTGCCTGTCTATAAGTTTGACTGGAATGCAAAGGCTTTGAACTTTCACTCCTGACTATCCAGCTGATTAGTCTCTGGAATATAGAATGGAAGACCTCAGAGCAAGATTGCTGTACCAGAGGGACAACAGGGACTGCTGTGTGCTTTGCTTCACAGAAACGTGGCTCACACCCGCCATTCTGGATGTAGCGCTACAGCTCAATGACTTCACCATTCTCCACAAAGAAAGGACAGCTCAGTCTTTGAAGAGCATGGGAGGCAGTGTTTTCTTTATGATTAACTCATCATGGTGCAGAGATATGGCAGTTCAGTCTCAGTCCTGCTGACCCGACCTGGAACATCTAGCGGTCAATGTTCTCTTTTTTATCTGTTGAAGGAGCTTTCCACCATCATCCTGGTAACTGTACCTTCCACCTCAGGCCAATCTCAGACAGGCTCTGGAAGAGCTGAGCCACGTAATCAGCAGGCACGAACCTGATGCCTTCCCCATCATTGCAGGAGATTTCAACCAGGCCAGCTTGAAGAAATCTCTGAGTAAGTACCATCAGAGGAACCAGAAGAATCAACACACATGACCTCAGTTATACTACCATCAGGAATGCTTACTATATCATCCCACACCCACACTTTGGAAAGTCCGATCGCCTAGTTGTACTTCTACTCCAAGACCATAGGCAGAGGTTAAAGACCACAGCACCAGTGGTGAGGACCATGAAGCTATGGTCAAGGGAGGTAGAGGAGCACTAACAGGACTGCTTTGAGTTGGTGGACTGGTCAATTTTCAGGGATTCATCTTCAAGTCCGAATGAATACGCCATAGTTGTCACTGACTTCATCAAAACCTGTGTGGATGAGTATTTGCCTTTGAGAGTATACCGGACATACCCAAATCAAAAGCCAGGGATGAACCAGGAGATTTATAGTCTGTTGATGGCTAGATGTGTGGCATTCAAGACTGGTCATCCAGAACGATTCAAGAGGTCCGGGTATGAGCTATGGAAGACTATCTTAAGAGCAAAAAAACAATTCCGATTGAAGTTAGAGATGGAATCAAATGCACATCCGCTCTGGCAGGGTTTGCAGGCCATTACTTCCTTCAAAGTGAAACTTAACATCATTAATAGCAGTGGTGCTTCACTGCCAGATGATCTCATCACCTTTTATGCTGACTTTGAAAGGAAGAATAAAACTGCATCCGATTACCCTGTGATATCCGTCTCGGATGCCGAGGTCAGAACAGCCTTTAATATGGCGAATCCTCACAAGACATCAGGCCCTGATGGAGTACCTGGTAGGGCTTTAAAACCAACCAACTGGCATCTTCAATCTCTTACTGCTACATTTGGAGGATCCCACCTACTTCAAAAGGGTGACAATCACACCAATGCCCAAACGAGCAGTGTGAGTTGCCTTAATGAGTATTCCTCTGTGGCATACAGTACTGAATTGCTCTGTGGCATACTCAGATTTACCGTACTGAAGTGTCCGGGAGATTGGTCATGGCCAGAATCAACTCTTGCCTGAACAAGGACCTTGACCCACTTCATTTTGCCTTCCACCACAATACACCTACAGCAGATGCAATCTCACTGGCTCTCCACTCAGCTTTGACTCATCTGACAATAGCAATACTTACATCAGGCCGATGTGTACTGACTACAGCTCAGTGTTAAACTCAATCATACCCTCAATTCTAATCATCAGGCTCCAAAACCTGGGCATCTCTACCTCCTTCTGCAACTGGATCCTTGAATCCCTCACTAAGAGACCACAGGCTGAGTGGATTGGAAATAGCATCTCCTCCTCGCAGACGGTCAACACTAGCACATCTCAAGGATGTGTGCTTAGCCCACTGCTCTACTCTCTCTACACCCACAGTTTGTGACTAGGAACAGCTCAAATACCATCTACGGATTTGCCAATGACACAACTATCGTTGATAGGACATCAGATGGTGACGAGGAGGCGTACAGGAGTGAGACAGATCAGCTGGTTCAGTGGTGTTGCTAAAAAAACCTTGCACTGAATGTCAGTAAGACCAAGGAATTGATCGTTGAACGCAGGAAGGGAAAGTTGAAGGAGCACGCACCAGTCCTCATTGAGGGATCAGAAGTGGAAAGAGTGAGCAGTTTCAAGTTCCTGGGTGCCAACATCTCTGAGGATCTATCCTGGGCCCAGCATACTGATGCAATTACAAAGGAGGCATCACAGTGGCTGTATTTCATTAGAAGTTTGAGGGAAATTAGTATGTCAGCAAAGATACCCACAAATTTCTGCAGGTGTACCGTTGAGACTATTCCAACAGGTTGCATAACTGTCTAGTATGGAGAGGCCACTGCACAGGATCAGAAAACTTAACCAGCTCCATCATGGGCACTAGTCTCCCCAGCATCTAGGACATCTTGAAAACGTGATGCCTCAAGGAGGTGGCATCCATCATTAAGGAAACCCCCCCCCCCCACCCAGGATATTCCCTCTTCTCATTACTACCATCAAGTCGGAGGTACAGGAGCCAAAAAGCAAACACTCAACATTTCTGAATGGACAATGAACCCAAGAACACTTCCTCAGTACTTCGTCCCTCTCTTTTTGCATCACTTAGTTAATTTTTAATACCGTAGATTCCGGATTATAAGCCGCTACTTTTTTCCCACATTTTGAACAGCTTTGAACTCTGCGGCCTTTAATCCAGAGCGGCTAATACATGGTTTTTTTTCATGCCGCCTCGTAAACATTTTGCCTCGTAACAGTAGACCAATAAAATTGATGAGTAGTTCACAGAGGTCCAATGAAATTGTACGATAAATCAAGCGCACTTTCACAATTAAATTATTGTAAATCAGTCATTTGTACTCACCCTCATCAACATGGAAAACATTCGAAGAAAAGCACATCAGACCCGAGCACATCAGACCCGAGCACATCAGACCCGAGCACATTAGACCCGAGCACATCAGACCCGAGCACATTAGACCCGAGCACATCAGACCCGAGCACATCAGACCCGAGCACATCAGACCCGAGCACATCAGACCCGAGCGAAAACGCTGCTTTTAAGTTAAAGGCGATCAATAACTTTTCCTGGTAGGCTGCAGTATATATATTTTTACCAGTCGCTAGGAGATATTGGAATGTTGTTCGTGCTGTTCAGTAAAAAAGTATATGCAACGTAATTTGTGTTACCGATACGTATGTATATTTAAAAGTAGCCGTATTACAGGCACGGTTCGAAAAAAAGCATTTGCAATATATATTTGTTTGTTACCATATGGATTTAATTAAAAGTTAAAAAATCCTCACGTGTAATATCTTTCTGTGTAAATATCTCATATTACAATGTGGGACACCTGCGGCCGAAAATCCGGTGCGGCCTAAAATCCGGTGCGGCCTGTACAAGTAAAAAATTGATTTTATTTATAAAATTAGAGCCAGCGGCTTTTAATCAGGTGCGCTCTGTAGTCCAGAATCTACGGTATATATTTCTTACTGTAATTTATAGCTTTTATTACTGTGCATTGCATTATACTGCTGCCGTATAACAACACATTTCATGACACATGCCGGTGATATTAAACCTAATTCTGATTGTGATTCTTCTCCACAAAGCCCCTGTGTTAGCGGCACTGAGCTTCAATTTGTCCCTCAACACATTCTCGTGCAGCTTGGAATATGCCTTTCGGCAGCATTCACTTAAGCACGTCATGTTGCACTGAACGACCAACAAATGGCAGGCACATCAAAGTGGGCCTTTCACCAAGTTGATGATCTTCCAGAAGCTGCTGATGTTTCTTTCAGTATACGTACCTGGGAACAGACCTTGCTTACACAACTGCTGCAGATGAACTTCGACAATGACTCTTGTTTGTTTTTTACCAGACCTACTTGGAAATTTACAGTTACAATGAGATGGGAGATTGTCTCCTACACTACACAGCTGCCACAAATGAAGTGTGTGTTGGGAGTAAGACCTCTATCAGGCAACAACGATTTTATGGGGAGGATCTCAGGTCACTGCCAGTTAATTTACCGAACTTTTGTTGAGTTTCATTCCTAACAGCTGTGTAACATGGAACTCTGTTCTGTAAGATGACCCCAAGTACATTCATTTTGACAAACATTGACTGGATGATTATCAACTTACGCAGCGATGGCATTTAATCTGTCCAATGCTTGATCATTGCATTGTTGAAAGAAGACACATGAATGGCACTGGTGCTCTGTAAATAGAATCTATTGGCTTGATAGTGCTTAGCAAATCTACATCACCGCTGTCATATTACTAAATGTCTCATTACTCACTTAATCTGTGTCAAAGAAGTACAAGAAAATTCTCCTTGACTGAATGTGAGTTTTAAATGTTTATTAAGGACTATTTATTTAAATTACTTTGTTAGCAGGAAGTATCTCCTCCTTGGTAGGGAGGGGGACCCAGCATTCAATTAGTGGGTATTGGCAGCTGGACCTCACTGCAGAGACTAGACAAGGAAGTGAGTTAGTGTTTGAAGAGTAGGTTGATATGGTATAACTTACCGATAGTGAGTGTACGCATAGATACTTTGTCAAATGAAGCTTAAAACTCCCTTTGAATTTAGGGTTTTGCAGACAGCGAACTCAATTCCACCACAAAAGGTGCCTTTTAAGGTGTCCAAAGTTTGCTGATCTACGGAGAAATGTCACAGTTCAAGACATTATTGCATCTTGAAGGCTGAGGGCCATGTTAAAATTACCCTGAAATATTTGCTCATGGAAATTATATAAATCAGGGGTTCCCAACCTTTTTTATGCCATGGACCAATACCATGAAGCAAGGGGTCTGTGGACCCCAGGCTGGGAACCCCTGGTATTAATGAACAATGGATATCAGACCTATATACAGTGAATTTTATGCAAGTGAAACACTTTGGCTTTTACTCTGAATGGAAAAACATTAATTTACAATATGATACTGCAAGTTTTATGAATAAAATAACAAAATGGCAAAGTGCAATTCACGTGGGCAGAATGCTATCATCATTCAATGCTATCATTGAACACGTTCTGCACAACTGCCCACTCTCACCTGATTTAGCTGACACTGACCTGCTCAACATCAACCAAACAAGACTAGAATGGCTGGCTGTCTGCTGTGACAAGCTATGATGATGATCATTCACCATAGTTACCATATTAAAGTCATAGAGTCAACGAACACCACAGCACAGAAACAGGCCCTTTGGTCCAGTTAGTCCATGTCAAGCCATTAATCTGACTAGTCCCATTGACAGGTACCCGGAGCATAGCTCTTCATACCCCTCCTATTTATGCATCTACCTAAATTACTCTTAAATATTGAAATCAACCCTGCATCCACCACTTGGGCTGCAACTCGTTCCAGACTCTCACAGCCCTCTGAATGAAGATGTTCCCCTTCATGTTTCCCTTAAAAACTTCACCTTTCACCCTTAACCATTAAATCTCTAATCCTAGTCTCCCCCAACCTCAATGGAAAAACCCTGCTTGCTTAAACCCTATCTATACCCTTCATAACTTTGTATACCTCTATCAAATCTCCCCTCAATCTTACATGTTCTAGGGAATAAAGTCCTAAACTATTCAACCTTTCCCTATAACTTATGACTTCAAGATCTGGCAACATCTTGTAAATTTTCTCTGCACTCTTTCAGTCTTATTCACATCTTTCCTGTAGGTAGGTGACCTAAAATGGACACAATTCTCCAAATTAGGCCTCACCTACTTCTTATACAACTTCAAGATAACATCAGATCTTCTGTACTCAATATGTAGATTTATGAAGGCCAATGTGCCAAAAACTTTTTTTTAAAACCCTATCTATGTGTGATGCCACTTTCAAGGAATTATGGACCTGTATTCCAAGATCCCTCTGTTCTACCACATGCCTCAGTGCCCTACTGCTCACTGTGTAAGACCTACCCTGGCTGCTCCTCCCAAAATGCAACATCTCACACTTGTCTGTATTAAATTCCATCTGCCCTTTTCCAGCTAATGTTTCCAGCTGGCTCTGATCCTGTTGCAAGCTTTAATAGTCTTCCTGGCTGTCCACTGCACCTCAATCTTTGTGTCCTCCACACATTTGCTGATCAAGTTTACCATATTATCATCCAGATCGTTGATATAGATGACATCGGACCCAGCACCAATCCCTGCAGCACACCGCTAGTCAGAGACCTCCGGTCAGAGAGACAACCATCTACAACCTCTCTCTGGCTTCTTCTGCAAAGCCAATGTTTAATCCTTATTGTATTCTCTTGCATTTCTTATACTCCTCAAGTACCCCATCTGTTTCTACCTGCCATGCACCTCCTTCATTTTCTTAACCAGGTTCTCAATATCTCTTGAAAACCAAGGTTCCCTATACCCGTTATCCTTGCCCTTTGTTCTGACAGGCACGCACAAGCTTTCTACTCTCAAAATTTCGCTTTTGAAGGCCTCCCACTTCTCCAAGTCCACCTTTGCCAGAAAACAATCTGTCCTAATCTATACTTGCCAGAATCGTTTTGATACCATCAAAATTGGCCTTCCTCCAATTTAGAATCTCAACCCAAGAATCAGACCTAAACTTTTTGATAATTATCTTGAAACTCATGGCATTATGATCACTAGCTATAAAGTGTTTTCCTGCACAAACATCTGTCACTTGCCCTGTGTCTCAATCCCTAATAGAAGATCTGGTCTTGCACACTCTCTTGTTGGGACTTCTATGTGTTGATTAAGGAAACTTTCCAGAACACATTTGGCAAATACTTCCCCATCCAATCCTTTTGCCATATGGGATTCCCACTCAATATGTGGAAAATTAAAACCACTTACTATCACAACTGTATGTTTCTTGCAACAAACTGCGATCTCGCTAGAAATACGCTCCTCTAAATCCCACGGTCTGGTGGGTGGTCTATAATATAGGGCCATTAATGTGGCCATACCTTTCTTTTTCCTCAGTTCCACCCATAAAACCTCACTAGACGAGCTCTCCAGTCTGTCCTGACTGAGCAATGCCATGACATTTTCCCTGACTAGTAATGCAACCACTCCCCCTTTAACCTCCCCTCCCTCCACTCTGTCACAGCTAACACAACAGAACCCCTGTATTTTGAGCTGCCAGTTCTGTCCTTCCAGCTGTTCTGGCACTCTGCTTCCCATCCTCCTGCAAGTTGAATTTAAACACCCCCTCTCCCATGCAACATCAGCAAATCTTCTCACTAAGGTACTAGGATATTGGTCCCTTTCTAGTTCTGTTGAAAATCATCCCTCTGTGCGGGCCCCACCTTCCCCAGAAGAGAGCCAAATGATCCTGAATATGAAGCCCTCCCTCCTGCACCATCTCCTTAACCTCACGTTAAACTGTATGATCTTCCTATTTCTGGCCTCACTTGCACATGGCGCAGCAAACGCTGTGATCACAACCCTGGAGGTCCTGTCCTTTAGCTTAGCACCAAACTTCCTGATCTCACTTTCCAGGACCTCATCACCTCTCCTACCCAGGTCATTGGTACTGACAAGGACCATGACCTCCGGCTGCATACCCTCCCACTTAAGAACGCTGTGGATTTGATCTGAGATGTCCCAGACCCTGGCACCCGGAAGGCAACATACCATCTGGGAACCTTATTCTCATCCACAGAACCGCCATTCTGTCCCCTTAATGAATGAGTCCCCTGTCACTATAGCTCACTTCTTCTCTCCCCTTTCCTTCTGAGCCACAGAACCAGACTCAGTGCAAGAGGCCTGATCTCTGTGGTTTTCCTCAGCTGGGTCAACCCCCGCCTCCACCTCAGCAGTATCCAAACCTGTTGTTAAGGGGAACAGCCATAGCGGTACTCTGCATTGCCTGCCTATCCCCTTTCCCCCTCCTCATGGTATTGTTCTCCTTACATTGGAAAGGCAAATGCTAAATGTGTAGGGTATATGATTTTCATAAGAACATAAGAACACAAGAAATAGGAGCAGGAGTCGGCCATCTGGCCCATCGAACCTGCACCACCATTCAATAAGATCATGGCTGAGCTGGCCATGGATTCATCTCCACCTACCTGCCTTTTCCCCATAACCTTTAATTACCCTACTATACAAAAATCTATCCAACCCTGTCATAAGTATATTTACTGAGGTAGCCTCCACTACTTCATTGGGCAGAGAATTCCACAGGTTCACCACCCTCTGGGAAAAGCAGTTCCTCCTCATCTCCATCCTAAATCTACTCCCCTGAATCCTGAGACTATGTTCCCTAGTTCTAGTCTTACCTACCAGTGGATACTCATAGTTGTTTTCTAAGCAGTCTTGAGCGTGACTTTGCACAGGAGCCAACAACTACCATTGCATGCTGGCGGTAAGGCAGAATATTTCATTCAGTCAAGAACAATTTCCTTGTACCTCCTTGACACAAATTAAATGAGGGGTGAGACATTTAGTAGTATGACAGCAGTGATGTAGATTAGCGAAGCAAAATCATTTCTTAGCTCTCGAGGCAACACTCTATATTGGATTTCACTCATACTCCAAATTAGAACACCTAACCCTATAAATTAAACACTACAACTGATAATGCTCGACAATGGAACTGCAGAATTCAATTTGCTTCTATTGATGTTATTACATGTAGTCAAAAATCTTGTCTTGACCAGTCAAAGCACATGAAGTGTACTTAGAAAGTAACAATGATATACAGCGTATGCATATTTTTTGTAATTAACTTAATTACTAGTGTAACAGTAAATAATGGGGACAATTGTTAATAGGGAATATTTTTATGCCCAAGTAATTCCCAGTATATTTAAATCAGTACAAATGGATTTCAATTAATGAGACAGTCTGATGAATGGGATAATTTAATTTCCACCCGTGCATCCCAATTAACAGGCTTCAATGGTGTGACTCACTGAAAAGCTATGATTGCAAGGCAAATAGCATTGGAAAATTAATAAAGAAAAGGTATATCGGTTGGGTATCAGGATGAACAGAGATCCTGATCAATAATTGTGTCACGCAGAATTACCATCTCCAAGTAGATGCTCATTAGTCGTATTGCTGGGATCACAAACAGAACTAATAACAGGCAGTAACAGGGAATGGAATTATGGAATGGTATTTAAAACGGAATTGCATTTTTCATGCACATTTTATTTCACAGACTTCAAACAATTGAAATGTCACCAATGGTTTGTAACATACTGGGAATATCTCAGAGTATTATATGGTGACATATACTATATGGTTTTTTTTTTGTGTGCCATACTCTGCCAGAACCTCAGCGACCACTTTTTTAAGTGGTTGCCTTGGAGAAAAGATTCTGTGAGTGGTCCCCCACATCCTTCTCACAGCGCAGTTTTTTTTTACGAGGCCGAGTTGTGAGCTTGACCCTCAACCCGGCACGAATGGAAAGCATGTCCAGGAGTGGTCCGACTGGACTCAAACTCAGAAACCTTCGCTCCAGAGTCCGGCGCTGATGTCACTGCGCCACCAGCTGGCCCATACTATATGTACATTGATAATAAATTTACTTTGAACTTTTACTATTGGCCACTAATAACTGTGCTGGCCACACCACTCAAACAATGCACATGATCCTGGATGGTGAAGGAAATTTCTACAGTTTGAGGAAAGAAGGGGAAAATATGTCACTTAAAACATTGCAAATATCAAACGTTAAACCCGTATTTCTTCAGCAAGGTTCATTATCGTGCAAAAGTCTTAGACACATAAATATATATTGCATATATAGCTCGGACTTTTGGGCAGTACTGTAGTAGTTTTATGGATTGCACTGTTTGTTGCCACACAGAAACTAATTACATGACATGTGATCGATGATAAACCTGATTCTGATGTGGGTCTCTATTGTGGACTGAGAGTGGGGAAGGGGACAGGGAGAGGGGAATCATGGAGAGAGGAAAAGGAGAAGGGATAGGAAAAGCAGCACAAAGCACCAAAGACATTTTGTAATGATCAACAAACCAATTGTTTGGAATCAAATGACCTTGTCTGGTGTCTCAGGGATGGTTGTGTCTGCACCTGGGCCACCCCCACCCATAGAACTCCTTCTCTGCCACCTGTCCCACAACCCTCCCTCAGTGCTGCACCCTTGCCACTCCATCCTATGTTCCCGCCAGATTTACAAACTCGCTATCCAGTCCACATTGACAAATACAATACTATGCAAATGTCTGAGGTACCCCAGCTGTATATATGTGCCTAAGACTTCTGCACAGTAATGTAAGTAATACATAAGCTTTCAGACGCTGAAGAGCTTAATTGGTGAAGGAATTTCAGTCTGACAGTCACTTTGAATGTGTGAACATCTTTGATGTTGTTTTGAGGAACAATGTGCAGCATCATTGATGCACTATCAATAACGCCAAAAGACTGGAAGTAGAGTAAGTACTGAAAGGCTTTAATTAGCAGTAAAATGGACCACATCCATGCCGGATGACTGCCCTGGACTGTGGGAGGAGCAGTGACACAATCACCTTTATCCAGGGGTCTGTGGGAGGAGCCACAGGAGCAGTCACCAGAGGGGCGTGTCCAGACAGGTATACATGGTTTCCCACAATCATTGAATGCTCTATGTCTCCTGAAATGTTTAAAATGAAAATATTTGCTAAACCATTAGATGTAAAATATTGTGATTTTAGGTTGCATACAAAATTAAGACAAATAACTATTTTGATTAAGGGCAAAGACTACTATAATTTTAATGTTAGAAAACATGGCTGAGGCTGATATAAAGAGAACAGAAAGATGAACTGAAACCAGTGGAAACCTTCTATTATTTCTGTTGGGGGTGAAAATTGAGAATGCATAAAATGCAAAATGTTCCAAATTGAATCTTTTGAAAATGCATATCCAATCGACTATGCCCAGTTTAATCAACTGTAGAATATGTATCATACATTTTCTTTCCAGTTGTAGCCCACATAGCTGACTTCTGATGTTTAAACCCATTGCAATCCCCAGCAACGTGCTGTCAGTCACATTAAAATTCTTGCGGTATTAGCATTCCATACTAGGGGATAACCAACAGCATAGAGATCAGTATTAATACAGACCGTAGAAAGTTCATTCGCCTGCCTGGCTTTAACAAGTGAGTCCCTTGTTCTGGTCTTGGACATAACTCATTGTTAACCTATAATAACATGTAGGATTGACTCATTGTATTTTTATTTTGTCTAAAAACTCACAGAAAAAGACTGATTTTTATGTACTGTACATCATTCTTTAATATCTATATTGTACTTCTAGATACTTATTTTCATTTGACTTGATTTAATTGTCCCCTTTTATTGATACAAAATATTTCCATTCTCCACCTAAAATGTCTGTGGTGTCGGCAGAAGTACGGTCTACCTTTGTCAAGCTGGCATCAGATTGCTCAGTAAAATGACTGTGTTCATCACATCAGTTTTACTATGTAATAGCTGTTGTTTCCAGACATAACTGAGATTAACAATTGCTTATGAATTTAACTTCTAGGAGTTAATCATTGAAATTAACTTTAAGGATCAAAGATATGCTCAGTGGCCACTCTGTTGGGTACCTCCTGTCTCTACTAAAGTGGTCACTGAGCGTATGTGTTTGGGTTTTCTGTTGCTGTAGCCCAACCACTTCAAGGTTCGACATGTTGTACATTCAGAGATGCTCTTCTGCACACTAACGATGCAGAGTAGAGTTATTTGAAATACTGCCCCCTTCCAGTCAGCTTGAATCAGCCTGGCCATTTTCCTCTGACCTTCATTAACAAAGCATTTTCACTCAGAGAACTGATGATCACTAGATGTGGTGTGACTTTTGCACCACTCTCTGTAAACTCTAGATTGGAGGTCATCAGTTTTTGAGATACTCAAACCACCCTGACTGGCACCAACTATCATTCCATGGTCAAAATCGCTTAGATCAAACTTCTTCCCCATTCTGATGCTTGGGCTGAACAACAACAGAACCTCTTAACCATAGCTGCATGCTTTTATGCATTGAGCTGCTCCCACGTGATCAGCTGATTAGATATTTGCATCAACGAGCAGGTGCGCGGGTGAACCTAATAAAATGGCCACTGCAGATATTTATGCTTAAATGTGTACTTACGTTTAGGTCTGGTGGTAGTCACTGCCCTGAAATTTTAGCCTGACTTTCACTCTTCATAGAACTGCTGAGTATTAAATATTTATTAATTTCAGCTGAGGCTACAAGTGGTTCAGACTTCAAGTATTTGCAGCTGGAGAGATAAGCTTGGCAGGTGAGTGCAGTTTATGAATACAAGGAGATGAACAGTCCATGAAAACTATCTTGTTATATCTTTATTGTTTGTACAATGTATTTACTTATTGTTGTAAGTTATAATAATTACCATGTCTTTGCGCTGTACTGCTGCCACGGAACAATGAATTTCCTGGCATATGGCAGTAACAATGAACATGATTCTGAATCTGGAGTAGCCAATCCACTAGCAATGCCTTTGAGGACTCTGCTTGGTAGGAAGCCTCTCACTCTGATAAGCATGCTGGATGCCCATGAACTGCAACACAGCTGCTATGGGTACCTAAAGGCTGTTTGAGGCCTCTTCCCTCAGATCTTCTTCTGCAGACCATCTTTCTGGCGGGTATCAAATAAGAAATCCACTAATGATATCTGATGCTTAAAATTACATAATTAGAAATACTGTTTTTGTTGTAGCCATTTCTTATTATTTAGACATCCAATGTTCCGTACCATAAATTAAGGTAAATATATATGTTAATTACAGTTACATCCTTGTATTGAAATGTTATTTCTACTCAGAGAGAACCATCCTGTGTGGGAGTACCATATCTTCTTTATTTCCTTGTTGACTGAAGTTGTTAGGTGATCCCTATAGATGTGTGGCGGAAAGTGTGCTGACTGGCTGCATTATAGCCTGCTATGGGAATACCAATCCCTCTGAGCAGAAAATCCTATAAAAGGTAGTGGATTCTACCCAGTATGTCATGGGTAACTTCCCCCCCCCCAACCATTGAGCACATCTACATGAAATGTTGCTGTAGAAAAGCAGCATCCATCATCAAAGATCCTCACCACCCAGGCCGTGCTCTCTTCTTGCTGCTGCCATCAGGTAGAAGGTACAAGTGCCTCAGGACTCACACCACCAGCTTCAAGAACAGTTACTACCCCTCAACCATCAGGCTCTTGAACAAAAAAGGATAACTACACTCAGTCTATTGCTGCTGTTCCCACAACTGATAGTCTCAAATTTAATGACGCTTTATCTTGTTATTTCATACTTCCATTATTTATTGCTGTTTATTTATACTTGCATTTGCACAGTTTGTTGTTCATTGATCCTGCTTACACTTACTGCTCTATAGAGTTGCTCAATATGCCTGCAGAAAAAGAATCTCAGGGTTGTATGTAGTGACACGTATGTACTCTGATAATAAATTTTACTTTGAACTTTGAACTTTTTGAACTTTGTTCTCTTATGGCTGAGGTTAAAAATTGATGTTGTGAACCACAGACTAGAGGTAATTCACCTGTGATGATGAAAATCTAAGCCGTTATTGCACAAATAAGCTGGGCCTAGCAGAAAGAAAATGTTGCTTTTTATGGCTAAATGTATTAGTTATGAACTACTTACAATAATACATAAAGTCATAGAGTCATACAGCACAGAAAAAGGCCCTTTGACCCAAGTGGTTCACAACAACCAAAATGCCCATTCATTTGCCCTTGCTTGATCCATATCCCCCTGAATCTTCCCTCTCCATGTACCTGTCCAACTGTCTTTTTAAAGTTGCTGCTATCCCTGCGTCACCCACTTCCTCTGGCAGCTCATTCTACATATGTACCATCCTTTGACGCCCATGGCATCTTCTTCGTGATTCACGAACAATAAGTGAAAAACTGTACATCTTCAGTCTATCACTGCCTCCCTTGATTGTATACACCTCTGTAAGATTACCACTCAGTCTCTCATACTTCAAGGAATAAGATGCTAGCCTCTCCAACTTCTCCTTGTAACTAAGTCACTTGAGCCCCGAGAATATTTTCATAAATCTTTCCTGCACTCACCCCAGTGCAGTAGCATTTTTTCTACATTAGCATGAGCAAAATTGACCACAATATCCCAACTGTGGCCTCACCAGAGCCTTGAACAAACACAACATAACATCCTGACTTTTACCTTCAATGCCCTGACTGATTGAGGTCAGCATGCCGAAGGCCTTCTTCACCACCCTGTCTACCTGTTATGCCACTTTCAGGGAAGAGTACACCTGCACTACTAGTTCCCTCTGATCCACAATGCTCCCCATGTTTATTTTGAAGTCTTTTTTTTGTCAATTAAATCAGTGTTTAAAATTGCAATCTTTTACAGGCACTTTTTATTGCAGGTGATTTTATTTTATTCTTTATCAAGCGTGAAGAAGCAAAGTTACAAGGTCTAGGCATGAACCACCACATTGTTAAGTCAGATTTTGTTAAAATTTGCATTAAAGTAGGGTCAAGATGTGCAAAAATGTTGTGTTTTATGTTACTATTTTTGTCAAAAAGTGCAAATAGGATCCTAAATATGAACTTAAAATGTCACATAACAATGTTAAATTGTTAATTATTGCTGATAAAATATAATTTCACAATAAGATGTCAACTCAACAATTTAAGCTCCTCAGCCTGTGGGCCAAATATTTACAGCTGAATGTATAGTCACCATAAATACATGTAGATTTTGCTACTCTTTAAGCTTGTAGTGACATTCTTTCCAATGTAAGGAGTATCAATAAATGACTAATCATTAAATTGCATGATATTGAGATATGACCTTGTTCTCAGGTAAATAAATAAATTGTGGCATTCATTAATAAATAACATGCACTGTACAATGCAAAAATATCACCTGGAGCACTAAAAACTTTTATTTTTTTAAACCATGACAACATGCTCTGCCATTGAATGTAATATGTATTTTGTTTGTCGGTGACAAGGTTGGAAAAATAATATTTGAAAGGGCAATGTATGACTTTTTTTGCAATTAGCAGACTGTTCTTATTATCTTTCTCATTGCTACTTGCTAATTAGAACAGTAGGCAACATCAATTGCCTTCTTAATTTATTTTAATTGCTGTCAGAAAATAGAACTATGATAATGGGAATTAATATTTTTCTACTAATTTTTTCCCCTGCTCTTGTAACTCATGGCATTAACGATTTGGGCATGTGCCAAAGGTATATAAAAAAAGCCTCTTTGATTCAGGCAGCTTTTGATTTCACACAATAATTTACCTAGATTCACTGCCCTTCTGAATACACACAGTGTGTAAATTGCACGTTATTGATGGGAGACAGAAATAGAAATCACAATGAGATACTCAGTTCCTGATGGCAGAAAAAGCAGCAGAATGATATTAACGGATCCACAAATCATACTCCTGTTCCCTGCAGTAGTGGAGAAAGAGGTTAAAAATAAGTGTTTATGAACCCATTAAAAATAATTATCTAGTGAGATCACTCACTCCAACAAATGTTAGGTACACACAATGCAGAAGGAAATACTTAGTTCACAGTCAGCACATTGTGGAGATTCAACAGTACATTTCCAGAACATTCTTGCTTCAAACAGTGTCTGGTTATTTTTAAGGGACTTGTATTTAGCTTTAGATTTCCAAAGAAAATTTTTCTCATATTTTGTGGAAATAATTTTTGAAACAGTGTATCTAAAGAAATCTCTGCTATTTAAAGTAAGCTTTCCCCGTAATACAATGCAAGGCATTTTCCTGTTCATCATCAGACAACTGGAAGCAGGGAAGAAATTTGCCTGACTTTTTTTTCATGGCTTGTACACAATCTGTGCATCAAAATTATATATTTTTGGATTATAATGGTGAATATTCAATAATTACGCATACTTCTATGGATTACATTTAGAAATGAAATACCTTCTGTAACAGAATGATTTCAAATATGAATCCATTATTGTACAATTTTGGACAGTATAAGATAAATGGCAGGACTTCATTCCAGGTGTATATCAAGTTACTTGATTCTAAGGGAATAAAAAACCTTCAATTACATCAGCTTATGCCTGGGCTGCTGAAGAATGTACCATTCTGGTTTTATACTTCATTTCATGGGATGTAGCCATCAATCGCAAGGCCAGTATTATTTCTAATTGACCTGACAAGGTAGGGATCCTTCTAATGGAGTTGCATGGGGAATTGGAAAACTATAGTATACAAAATGCTTTGTACTTCCACGCCAGGATGGTGTGTGACTTGGAAGGGTATCTACCAGTGGCATTGCTCCCATAGGCTTGAAAGCCTTGTCTTTTCTTTTCTAAAGGATACTTTATCCATAAAGAATGTGTGCTGGAAATACAAGACTGTCTTTCTTGGTGGCAGTGGTTATAGGTTTGGGAAGGGCCAAGTCAGGAAACCACAGAGCATTCTGCTGATGGTGTACACTGACAGTAGAGAAGTCAATATTTTAAGATGATGCCGATGCCAATAAATCCTGCATGGTGTGGAGCTCCTAAGTCTCCAGAGTAGCTTTAATAATTAGTAGAAAAAACGTAGTCTGGAGTGCTGGAAAATTGACTTGTGACCAAATGACAAATCTAATCAAGAAGTGTGCACAATAAACGGTTTTGTACTTCTTCAATCACAAAGTTCAGTAACTTTTAAAACTTTGTCTGCCATCATAATGCTATTGCAGCATCAAGGCATGTCAGAGATGCTGAATCAGATGCAATGGAAGCCGTCTACCTGGATTACTTAGAGACTTTTTCCACTGAGATTGGGTGGGACTACAAAGAGATTTCATGGGTTAAGGGTGAAAGGTGAAATGTTTAAGGAGAATATGAGGGGGGAAATTCTTCACTCAGAGGGTTGTGAGAGTGTGGCATGAGTCACTAGTACACGTAATGCATTCAAGCTTGATTTCACATTTACATGAAGTTTGGATGGGTACATGGACAGTTGGGGTATGGTGGGCAATAGTCTGAGTGCAGGTTCATGGGACCAGGCAGTCTAAATTTTTTGGCATGGATTAGATGGGCCAAAGGGCTTGTTTCTGTGTTGTACTTTTCTATGACTCTATGACTCCATAACATAGCTCACCAATTGGAAATGAATATCAATGATCTACAATCTCTTCTTCCTTGATTTTCTATCTCAAAATTAAAAATAATGTTAGTCTCTACATCTACAGCACAACCTTGGAAACATTTTTTTAAAATCAAAGCTACAGGAAAGGTTAAATGTTTAGGTCAACTTTTCAATAAAGCCAGTCAATCTAACATTGAAATACATAACCCTTGTTACCATGTAATAGAACATACATAAAGCTATCTATCACGTGAAGTTTATTCACATGAGTGTATATGGGTGGGACAGGTTCATTGGGATGGAAAGGCTGAATTTCTAAGTAAAATAAGTAAACTAATAAGTAAATATTTATTGCTAAGCTGCATGGAACAGCACTGGACACAGTAGAGAGAGCTGTTGGAACTACACCACAACATATAGTATATTCTGTATGATTGCTG
The DNA here is from genome assembly GCF_048418815.1 of Hemitrygon akajei. Classification (NCBI taxonomy): domain Eukaryota; kingdom Metazoa; phylum Chordata; class Chondrichthyes; order Myliobatiformes; family Dasyatidae; genus Hemitrygon; species Hemitrygon akajei. The sequence continues at coordinate 19,791,929 of NC_133125.1, read as the reverse complement.
AAGGGTAGGAGAATATATTTATAAGGAGTGTTGGAGGAGCCTGGGATTCAACAAATTATCATCAACCTTTGAACCTTTGAATACATCTCTACAGTACATTATCCAAAATTAAACTGAACTTTATGATCTAAAAATGATCAGACTATTTGCCATCATAAACAACAGCCTGGAATAATATATTCCCCCAGGAACTCGATTTGAGTTGGTTGTTTTAAATTGACGGACACTGGTAACCACTTGTCTAGGAAGCATTCTCCCAGAGGATGTCTTCTGCCTACACTGTTTGCCTCACAAAAATCAAGAAAATGGAGTTTCGGTGTTTGGTTCCATCAATCCTGGGAGAAAGCATCATTATTCTGAGATGCAGCATCCTTGATTTTAAGGATAACATAATTTTGTAATTAAGTGAGTACAAGTCATTAATCTATCACAGTTGCCCCATTGAGAACTTTTGGCCAAAGTGGTCTGTTGCAGCTGATTTCAGATATAGGATGTATTGGGTACACATAGGGAGGAACTCTTTACTGTGGAATTCATTTTTACGGTATTGCCAGATGAAATTGGGTTACCTTTTCCTTCTCTGGAAAAGATGTAGGGAACTGTGTTTCATAACCCATCATTTATTTTGTGCGTTGGGTGACTTCATGCATCATTTACCCAATTAGCACTTGCTCCTACAGACTGCGGTGGAGCTTTTTGAAGGTGGCTGGCTGATATTGGATGATGCTGCAGGTGAGGTGCACTGTCAATTTGCCAAGCGTTACTCCTTCACCATGGGTGCTGCTTCATGTGTACTGTTTGTGTTGGTTCTGCGTGGTAGTAATATAGAAATGTTTTGGGATCCCGTAGGAACAGAGGAAGAAAGGTCCATAGCCACAGAGCCCATGATCCACAATCTATATGTAGCCAAGCTGTTTACTCCCCCGCCCCTCCAGAATTCAGGGTGGCTGGCAGCAATGGGAAATGGGGCTGTTTTGTTGTTGTTGTTTTCGCTGCTCGTGCTGTTCTGTGGAACACTGTGTGCGTGCTACACTGGCGCCAGAATGTGTGGCAACACTTACGGGCTGCCCCCCCCCCCCCAATCCATCCTTGGGTGCGCTGGTCGTTAATGCAAATTGCAAATTTCATTGTATGTTTCTAGTTTCCTAAGGCAGTGGTTACAGAAATCTGCAATCTTCTGTCAACAGACCAAAGGGCATGGTTTCAGAATACAAGGATGTCCCTTTATAAAAAAAGATGGAGGAATTTCATTAGCCAGAGAGTGGTGAATCTGTGCAATTCATTGCCACAGTCAACTGTGGAGGCTGTCATCGGGTATATTTAAAGCGGAGGGTGATATGTTCTTGATTAGTAAGGGCATGATAGGTTATGGGAGAAGGTAGGAGAATGGGTTTGGGAGGGATAATATATCAGCCATGATGGAATGGGAGAGCAGACTCAATGGGCTGAATGACTTAATTCTGTTTCTATGTCTTTTGATCTTATGGTCTTATGGTCAGAGCATCAGCAATGCACCCGTGCAAGGAATTGTCCACTCATAGGGATGAACGACACCAACCCTGAACTTCCTGTTCTTCCTCAAAGTTCTGAAAGTTTCTGCTCACTCTCCTTGAGTTGTCATTCAGACTGGAGATTGAACTAGTATGTTTAATGTACATTTGCATCTGCTGTTCCATGTTTCCTTGTCTACTTTAGTCCTCATCCATGTGCAATGATGATTTCGCTCTCTCATGGGAAATGACATACCAGCTCCCCCACCCCCACCCTTTGACAAAACCAAAGCGAGATGCATTTCCAGATGAAAGCTATACCTCTAATTTGGCTCTCATGATGCAAGTGAGCGGAAGAGATTGAATTCACTTTTCATTGTACTCATTTTTTCATGATTGAACTGTCTACTTCTATAGATCTTCATCAAGTTGTTATATCTTCTTCAGATCTCATGCAGTTCTTTCATTTCAAGGATTAGGCTCAAGTGTTATCTCTCCATTCATTTTCAGTGGTTTGAAGGAATAGCACTTCCTCTAAATTCAGAAGCTGTCTAACAAATCATTTGTGGCTTTGACTTAGCACGTGAGCTTTCTTGTTCTATTTATTGTATTGATTTCCTATGCTGCAAGGATCAGTTAAAAACAGTGACTTCAGTCTGCAAATTCAAAGAAACAAACCCATAATATTACAGACCATCCTCCTACCTCCCACCCTCTAAGACATATATGTCAAACTCAAGGCCCGCGGAACGCGGTGGAATTATCTTTGGCTCGTGAGATAATATCTAATTACTATTAAAGCTGGCCCCAGTAATCGAAGCGCCTATGGCGTATGATATGGCTAATGCTGAGTTTATTCAGGTACCAGGTTTTCAGGGTTTTTAGTGTTTATTCGGCAGTCTTGCTCGGCAGTCTTCTTCATAAGAAACGGAATTTGTAAAGTGGAACACTTTGTAGTTATAGCAGAGACTGAGACACATGAGAGCAGGCTGAAAAACGGAGGCAACGAAAGCTACGTTCGCACGCGTCCGACTGATCCGGCCCGCATGAAGCTGCATTTTGTTCAATCCGGCCCGTGACCTAAAACGAGTTTGACACCCCTGCATTCGTTCATTACGTGCTGTGCCCCTGTGTAACATGAGCTTGCCAAAACTCTACTTCTGTACCTTAACCAGCACCAAATCCCATTCACCCATCATCCTTCCTGATGTAAATTTGCTCAAAGTTGAATCAAACACTTCAGTCGATCCTTGATCCTTGACCCTACGTTGCGGCAGAATGAAAAAAGTTCTGTTTTTATCTCACTTGCTTCTTTTAACCATAGCTACAGTTTAAATGCTTTTAAATGTAATCATTTGGCAGGACAATTCTAGCAATAACATGATTAACCATAAGCAGAAGAAATACTTAACACAAGTGATGAATTATTGTGATATTGTGGGAAAATATGATACAGATTCTCTGAGATTGGCCAAGACTAACTGCATGCTAAGTTAGTTAACTCTTAATTAATTTTGAGATACAAAAAAACATTTGGCCTCTTCACTGTTGAATATTTACAATACTCTGATGTGTTTTAAACTGTCACCGTAAAAGGAAATAGAAATCTTTTACTTGATCAGATTGCTTTCCCCATTATATATAGTCCTGCTTACAAAAGGCTCCACTTGTCATAAGGTTATAGACTGGAGAGGTAGAGGGAGAGCAATTGGATCATATATCTTGTACGAAGCAGCTTCTTTGAAACTGCCATCATTTGAGACTCTGCAATATATTTTTCCTTCCCCCATAAACGTAAGAAGGTTTGTAATAAGGTTAATGAATCCACACATAACTTCCGCAAAATCCTTACACAGAGGTCAACCTCGGTCAAAGCGAAACTTTTTTTTGCACTTTACAGGATCTCTCGTATTTGGAGACCCTTGCACACTTAACCAAGTTCAGATTTCAAGAATTTCACTCCTTTCCCTTTATCTCATATTTCTGGGCAATAAAATAATGAGCTGCCAAGTTTTAAAATAACATAACAAGGTCCTGCTGTACTTAAGGGTCAGTGATTTCTCATCTGACAGAGCGAACATGAATAGCCAAGCTTATTTAAGAGGCAAGACTGCAGGGGGTTGTCTGGCTCAGAATAGGAACAACCCATTTCCTCAGTCAGCTTTCCTAATTTATACTGCTTGCAAATTTCAGTTTTAAAAAGAGACCATCAATTTTCCCCTGCACCCCCAAAGAACTTCCCAGTCTCAACTAAATATTAAAACAAGTTTGCTTTAAAAACTTTGCCAAATTATTTGCTGTTATGAATATTACTCATTTACAAATATTAACAATTTTCCTACTTCAATTTTCCCTCAGTGTTATGCTTGCTTAGCCTTTTACAAAGTTGGCCACCTACAGAATTGTACAGAATTGCTGCTTAAGACTTGACCGCACTTCCTTCTGTAGGGTACTCCTGGTGATTTATTGAATTCATAGTAGAACATAAGCCACTGTTGTTTAAACATAAGTCATGGAACAGTATTCAGAATAACTCCAAATTCTGACTCAAGTCTGGTGAAATTGGATCTAATTGGATCACCTAGCGTGTGTCCCTTAATGAGATGAGATTCTTCAATGGAGACTTGGGTTTAAACCTGCAATTTCTTCAAACATGTACCACTAAGCAGACTACCAATCAGATTTCCTGTACAATTATAACAACCTTGAATTGTATCCTTATCAATGGATGTATTAAAGCTGCATTAAAAAGGATTAAAATGTGGAATAATTTCTATTCTGAACTCTCTCTAGAGTGGGATGAAGCTAAATTCTCAATAATATTTCAAAACTAATCGATTTAAAAGGCCCATTTACAATGTGAATAACCTTGTCTTACTTCCCAGAGAGCAGGGCCAAATCAGCAGGTGATCACCGCACACCAATTCCACATACCTGTTTACAGGCACTTGATTAGAGCAATGGAAAGGAAGCATTCTGCCCTCTGCAGGCAAGGGAGTTTGCCACTGTGGATCTGGGGAGATTCCATTACAAGCAATACATTAGTTTGCCCAGAAGTAATTAATGATCGATCAAGCTCAGTTTTAGTTCCTGCAGCATTAACTCCCAGAAATATAGTAATCTAATAATTAGTGCTGTATTTAATTATTAATTTCATAATTAAACATGAATTATGCCTTCAGCTTGTAGATGCAACCTATCATTTTAGTCACATTAGACCACTGGAGAAGCTAAAATCTGAAGCAATGTGCAATATATCCCACATGCACTCCAAAGCCATTATGTTAATGGAACATTACATTTTTGCCATCTGGTTCATGGTTGAATTGGATGAAGTTAAGGTATTGTGCTCTGTTCCAGTACTAAAGATGCCTCTGTTTTGCTGCAATGTTATGAACATGAAATGGTGTTCATACTCCCTTACTCGGCTTTCAATAATTGCCTGGACACATACTAGGGAAAAGCAGGCAGGAGGTTTAGGTACACACTCAGAAGCTGTCTGATTTTCTGTCCATTTAAATGAATAGATTGAATGTCTGGCAAGCTGAGATACGAGGAAATGATCCTTCTTTTGGGTATTCTTCCAGCTGGTTATCAACATGGCAAATAGGAAGGAAAAGAAATCACACTGATAGTTTTTAAAACCAGTAAGATGTTATCTCTCCAAAACTCCTACATCTGTATTTAGTTTGCTGATATGTTGATGAGCATGCGATTGTCAACGAGCAGTGCAGTTCATGCATTTGGATGTATAAAGCGCAGGAATTGCCAGCCACTTAATGGCGGAATAATTGAGAGCAATGCACGAGTTGCATTATTGGACCTCGGCTCTACTTAAACAACACTCATACAGAAACATTCAAACAAATATGCACGCCATGTGATATTCTTTGTCTGCTGTTGTCTATAGGTTTCCCATGGCCACACATACCTTTGACACTCTGCAGGATCGATTGATATGAAGGCATGGCTGCCTTACAAAATGGAGCAGGCCCAAGTGTTTATTATCACCGGCATGTGACGTGAAATTTGTTAACCTAGCAGCAGCAGCAGTTCAAAGCAATACATAATCTGGAAGCAGGAAAATAATAAATAAAATAAAAATCATAATAATAAATAAACAAGTAAATCAATTACAGTATATGTATATCGAATAGTTTAAAAACCATGCAAACATTTTATATACAGAAATATATATTAAAAAAAGTGAAGTAGTGTCCAAGGGTTCAATGTCTATTTAGGAATTGGATGGCAGAGGGGAAGAAGCTGTTCCTGAATCGCTGAGTGTGTGCCTTCAGGCTTCTGTACTTCCTACCTGATGGTAACAGTGAGAAAAGGGCATGCCTGGGTGCTGGAGATCCTTAATAATTCAGACCTTGGGCATTGGATGCTGGCGTTCTGCTTCTAGTCCCAATGGTCCCAATGGTCATAGGACAAATCACCACTCTCAGAAGTCTTTTCTAAATGGGTTCAATTCATTTTAAAAAGCAAAAATAATGAAAAACAAATTCAGATAATAAGAAAGTCATACTCGCTTTATTCGTTATTTAATGATAACAGACTGAAACCTGTGTGGGAGAGTTTTAAAGTGAAAAAACATTACTCTGGGGCAGTTCCCCTGTCTCAACCTCAGAAGTTCAGTTCCAGTGGTATGAGTAGTTGTCAGAACTGGGGTTTTCCTTGGCTGCAGTGGATGACCAAAACTTCTGTGCCTTTTCATGCCCTTTGCTCTCCATGAAGGGAGGCAGAACCACCTTCCTAACCATCGGATCTCACTGTTGGTCTCATCCAGCGAGCCGGCTGGAGATGACTCCACATGCTAGGACATGCATGGGTATGAGGCCTGCCGGCTACGCTCACTGGGTACAGGCTGCCCGTGGAAGTGGTGTACCAACATGTTCCCCCTGTCACCTGCAAACTGCTACTTGGAACTTGGGGTCGCAGGTGAGAGTTGAATTTCTGGTGAGAACCAAAGATGAATGCCACAAACGCCTTCACTAGAGGTGCTGCCCCTCCTCTACACCACGTACACCCTCCCCATAATTTAGAATACCTGTAACTACAGGAGATTAATTTGAGAAATGATGCACAGCACTGACAAATGTACATTTTAGCGATGACCAATGGCCCCACTGAAGGAGACCATGGCCAATGTAAATCTGAGGGGCTGGATAGGAAGCCAATTTGGCTTCACAGCTCATGTTCAGAAATTCAAATAACTGACCTCAAGCTTCTCTCTGTGTTTGAGTGCACACCCGTAGATAGCAGAACTGAACAGACTTGTGCACTGCAGTTGGTTACAAACAATCTATAGAATCACAAGCTAAAGTTAAGCACATCTAGCCCATTAACAATCTTCAATCACTTAATATCCACTTTCTACAATTGCCTCTGCAAAAGCCTAGACCTCATTATTTCCCTCATTGAAACCCATCTTTTTGACCACGCTGTTGCTTATTGCTATTCATATCTTTATCTTTGATTTAAAATTCATTTTTCAAAGCAGCTTGGAATATTTTTCTATCTAAGTAAGCGCTGCTTGATTATAGACTTTGCTGGTGGGTAACAAGCAGAGGAACAGGACTCCAGCATTGCACTTCTCTCAGGCCTATGAATATTCTAGGAATTTAAAAACAGTCCTACCTGCAGAACTGTCAAAGTGTGCCTCAAGAAAATTGGACAAATTAAAGCCAGAAATGTTAGACATGCAAAGTAGAAGAAAAAATGTGTTTCAGGTGTAATAAAAGAAAATGTGGAAGGAGGAAATGTAAATGAAGCCTCATAATTCTTTCTCAAATATATCAGACTCCACATCACTTATCTAATCCTCTCAGGGAATATTGTACAGACTTTCTCCCTGACCACAAACTAACACCAGCAGATTCCCAGGACAACGATTTAATTATATATCTTACTTTATTCAGAACTGCCCATTTCCTCTCCCAAGATGACTTGTCATTGACCCAGCTGTACAGAACCATTATGGGAACCATTGAGGAGAGATACAATGCTCCCTTGATATTCAACCTCAGACATCATTTCAATGGATTGGCTAAATGTAAAAATCTGCCAGCTCTGTAATGTCAATGAGACATTACAGAGCCCTTGGGTAAATAGGGGAGAGTGAACGATTAGGCCTGAGGATTGTGAAATGAATGAGGCTGAGGGTATTCAATGACTTGATTAGGCTTGTATTAGGGTCAAGAGGATTAGTGACCAGAGTAACAGTGACAGTGGCCTATATGTCAAGAAATTAAATGAACTAATGCTGTTCCTTCTCAACATTCTGCATTTAATGATTGTTTGCTCTAGTGCAAACAGGATAATGACCATTTACAGGTTGAACCTCATCACTCTAAGAATGTGACTAGGGAAGCCTGGGACCAAGCCTCCTTTGCTTTGAAGCAACGCAGGGAATTCTGGACCTTGTAGTCAAAAGTGCCAGCATTGCTGGACAGTTCCTGGACACGCTGTTCTTTCCGATGGTGCCCAAATGACAGGGTCTCCAAGTGAATTATTTGTCTTCCTCTTTTGGGCATCTTCCACCCATACTGCACTAAGACCTTGTCCTCAGCAAACCCTGGTTCTAAGGCCCCGAATTCCTGCCTTTCCTACAAGCCATTACAAGCCCCAATATCACTGCACATTCCAATTCTCTTAGTGCTAGGGTCCTTTCAGTTCAGCCCCACTCATACCACAGTGTCTCCAACCACCTCCTCCAGCAATCTTCCATCAACACCAGATTTGGATTATTCCTAAACTCTCTTCAGTCTTCTTTACCATATTTATCTACCTCGCCTAGAGTAGAGGATGAACAGAAAACCGCTCAAATTTGGCCATATCTACTCTAGTACTGAAATCACGATAATCTCAGGAACAGTTACCAACCCTCAGCCATCAGGCTCTCGGACCAAAGGTATAACTACATCCAACTTCACTTGCCCCATCATTGAAATGTTCTCATAATCAATGGACTTACTTTCAAGAACTCTTCATTCTCAATATTTATTGCTTATTTATTTATTAATTATTATTATCTCTTCCTTTTTGCATTTGCACAGTTTGTTGTTCTTGCACACTGATTGAATGCTCAAGTTGGTGCGGTCTTTCATTGATATAGTTATGGTAATTATTCTATGGATTTATTGAGTATTCCCACAAGAAAATGAATCTCAGGGTTGTATATGGTGACGTAAATGTACTTTAATAATAAATTTACATTGAATTTTGAACCTCAAACATTCATTTATAAAATGCAGATGATGCTTGCACTTATGCACATAGGAAGGCTGAGCTCCAAGTTAACGTTACTTCTTCCATTGAATCAAAGAAAGGGATATGCCTTCCATATAGCATAAATGTAAGCATATAGAAAGGCAGATATCCTTGGTGAACCTGTCCCCAGTATGTGACATTAACCTAACTTAACAATAAGAAAAATTAGGTCTCAGGAACCCCATCTAAGTAGAAGCAAATTTGTTGGCACTAGTACTGTCACAACCATGGATTCAGCAACGAGGTAGATACAGCAATTGCACTTGTGAACTTGCACGTGTGAGGTAATTATTATTTAATCGTGATAGTATTTAACTCCATTCTTGTCATTGCAGTGCTTGTTGAGACTTGAACGGAGCATAGCAACGCTTCACTGCTGTTTTGTATTTGTCCTTCCCTGAGATATTGGACTTTCAAATCAACCAGCTCTGAAGACTAGCGGTATTCACTTAATGCTTTGATGTTTCTTTTCAGCTGCAGTGTAGGCTTCGTTTTCCTTTGAGATTTTTAGTTAACGGCCCTGTTTGGCCTAGTTTATATTGTTTTATTTTCCCTTTAACACTGTTTGTATTAAAGTCTGTGAACTGCTGACCTGCTTCAGTGTTTCTCACTCTGCACTTGGGCCATATCCGAACTGTGGTGACAAGCACAGCTGTTACCTGTTTGAGAGAATGGATTGTTCATTGATCAAGGCCGCCAATCACCTCAGAGCTTATTGCTTATTGGACTGTAATGATCCTTGCCCTCCTTGATGCTTTGGAGCCTTGGTTCACCCCCCCCCCCCCACCCAAAGAACCTCAAATCACTGGAGAAATACCATCAATGCTTCTCCCATTTCATTGGCAGGAATAAGCAGACCAAATCCTTGCCCAGGTCAACATATCCAACATCTGGGATCCTATCACATGCAACCAGCCCCGGTGGCTGAACCACGTTGTCTTCATATCTGATGTGAGATTCTCTAAACAGGCCTTCCGTTCCAAGTGAGAAATTTCCAGGGGACAGAGAAGATGCTTCAGAGACATTCTTGATGTCTCCTCGTAAGAATGTCACATCCTTATTGACTCATGTGAATCCCAGGCTTGTGACCACTCCAAATAGAGCCCCTAGTGAAACACTGAGAACCTTTAGTTTCTTTAGGTGCAGCACATAGAGGCCTATTCAAAGCAATGGGAGGAGCACCCTACTTTCTAATCGACCCATGCACCTGCCTTGTCAAGCACAAACTGTCCTGTCTGTGGTAGAGTTTGTGTGTCCACGTTGGCCTCATCAGAACTACAGAGCTAAAATGGAAGCAACGAGCAATCTGTTGGAGGAACTCAGAAGGCTGACTGTCATCTGTGGGAGGAAAGGAAATGTTGACATTTCAAGTCAAAGCTCTGCGCACTTACAGATTTTGCTTGGCCTACTGAGCTCCTCCAACAGGTTGTTTGTGTCTCCAGATTCCAGCATCTGCAGTCTTCTGTGTCTCCAAACTGGAAGTAGAATATTCTCCATCTGAAGATGTGAGATCTGAAGTTAATATCTAAGATGAGAATACTGTTGTTGAACTATATAATTTGATGATAAACATATGAAAGAAGTTTTTAACCAAGAAGAAGTTCATCATAACATGGGAGGATAAACCCAATCATTTAAGCTCCTAATAGTGGGAACTGGCAATATAAAACAAATTTGAGAACTCTGAGATATTCTTTTCTTGAAGATGCACAGAGGGGACACTGTGGTGCAGTTGGCAGAGCTATTACCCCACAACTATAATGACCAGGCTTAATCCTGATCTTAAGTACTGTTAATGCAAAGTTCTCAGCATGAATTTCCTCCATGTGTTCTGGCTGGTAGGTTAATTGAGTCCTAGAGTGCAGAGTGATGATAGAATATGGGAATGGTGGGAGGGGTGAGGAGGGTATAAATCCAGGGATCTGGGATGAATATAAAATAGGATTAGTGTAGAATTAGAGCATATGGGTAGAATTAGAGTAATGGATGGTTGATGGTTAACACAGATTCATTGTCAACGAGCGTGGATGTTCATGCAAGCAGGAGGCATGAGGGCTGGTGAATTGGCAAGCCCAGAGTTTGAGGTCAATATTGATGATCAAAGCCCAAGAGTTGATCAAAGGTCTGGATGTTGAAGCCCAATGGGCAAAGCCTGGAGGCTGGAGGTTAGAGACTGGAGGTCCAGAAGCCTGTCATGAGGTTGAAGGATTGTCCATGTATACAGTTGGGTAGCAGGTAGGAAGGGGGTTTGCTTTGCTCTTGTTGTTTTGATCTGCTTTGTTGTGCTCTGTCTTGTTCTAGCAAACATTGTGGGCATACTATGTTGGTGTCAGAATGTGTGGTGACACTTGCGGGCTGCCCCCAGCACATCTTTATTAGTTTTTAATGAAAAAGAAGCATTTCACTGTATATTTCAATGTACACATTGTAAGTAAATGGAACTGAATCTGAACGACTGAGGGATCTGTTCCTGCTCTGAATGTATTTGATATCTGAACAAGCTCACAACAGTGAATGGTTCCCCATCTCCAATGAGCCACCGTCATCAGTCAGAGCAAAATCCAGAGAGCAAGTCCTCAGTTCACAATGTACTTTTAAAACAACTTAAGAAACTAAGGTAGTAGCATTCTAAAATGTAAAGGTTATTTCAATTCTAGCAGGTTAAAAACTATTTCCAACTTTCTCTTGTATTAAATGGCATTTGGAAATAAAATTATTTCAGCCTATTTTCTCTCTGGAAGGGAAATTGTTGCTGTTTCCCTCTTTCTGCAGAATAATTCACTTAAATTACTGTATTTATGTGTGCCCTTTTATTTAATGATACCATTTCTCCTTTACTAACATGTATGTGTAGTCACAATTTATAGGTTGTTAATAATCAATGACCAGGCACTTTAATACAGTATATTGGTCTGCAGCACATTGAGCTGAAACACATTCATTCGATTCCTTATTCATGATTGTAATATTGATTACAACCCTTCTGCTATCAACAAAGCTGAACATTCTAAAAACTGAGGTGGGACTAAAAACTACCCACAGCGTACATAGGAGTTATAATTAATAGAAGGTGCTTTTTTAAAATTTTGCTATTAAATCTGTGTTTTAAATCTAAAGCAAATTTCTTACAAATTGAAGTTTGTAGAGTGGGTCCATTTGAACCAAATTTCATCGGCTAGTGAGGGAATGAAGATCTTAAGATGTAGGCCAATATGAATTAGAGTTGAAATTCCAAGAAGGAGCCTTTTCATTTCCCTCAGCTTGTAACACTATGTAGGTGGTCGAAGCTCTGAGAACAGTTCAAGGTTGCAAACAGCTATTTTGTTGCTGTTCCTTTATTTCACTGAATTAATGAAACCTCCATGCAGGGCACTGAATGCATACTTGAAACACAATAAGAAGCATGTAATGGCCTTCAGTTTCTTTTAGCAGGCAGTGAATTACTGAGAATCGAAGTCTGCTCCAAAGGCATGTGCTGCTCTGCTGTCTTTGTGAGAGCAGGAAATGAAAGCTGCACATTTTATTCTAGATTCCTTTCCTCCATCTGCTTCTATTCATGCAATAATCGTTAACCTCTTCATTGTTGAACTCTCAACTATAACCAATGAGCATTGGTCAGCATTTAATGGTGGTTATTTTGCCCTGATTCAATCTGAAACCTATTTACTACAATTTATGTGGACATTGGATCAGCCCTGCAAAGAAAAAGAAATCAAAACACTGTACATTTTAAATCATTCTTTGTTGTGGTTTGACAACCACTCAGTGAATATTTGAGATTTAATCCTTGAGCATGATGTAATTTGTGTTGCTATAACTAGCACAGAATCTACACTGAGTGGTCACTCTATTAGATACTTGCTGTACCTAATAGGGTGGCCACTACGTGTATGGTCATGGCCTTCTACTGCTCCAGCCCATCCACTTCAAGGCTTGACTTGTGCATTTAGAGACGCTCTTCTGCCACCACTGCAGAAGTGGATTTTTGAGTAAAAACAAGTGCAGCACCTGTTTCTTCGGGAATGGATAGAGATTGTCAAGTTTAAAAGAAAGGCAGAAAATGGAAGAATTCACGGGTTCATAGACAGTGAGTAACAGGTCATCATAATCATTAGGCAAAAAAGTCAAAATGGCTGGCTACATCAGAAAGATTGACATGTTTGATTATATAAACAATAACTGGAATATGTATACTGAATAGATTCAGCAGTATTTTAAAGCAAATGAAATAGCCAATGAGAAGTGAATGATGATATTGCTGAGGGCATTGGATTTAAGTGCATACAGTTTGCTTACAAGTCCAACTGCTCCAAACAAATAAGTCAAAATGAGGTTTGCTGTTATCGTGAACATAACGCAGGGACATTTAGAACAACATCTATTGTTGATTGCAGAACGCTTTAGTTTTCATAAGAAGAATCAGAAGGAAGGTGAATCTGTTTCAGAAATTGTGGCTGAATTGAGCAGATTGTCTGAGCAGTGCACTTTGGTGATGTGCTTAGTAAAACACCTGAGGGATTGTTTAGTATGTGGAATATTACATAAAAACATTCAAAAGTGACTCCTAACTGAAACACAACTTACGTTCAAAAGAGCAGTTGAAATATTTGTATCAATGGAAACAGTAGACAGGGATTCAATTGAGTTGCAGTCAGGGGAATGAAAATGAGAGTGAACAAAATTGCAACGTCCAAACAGAAACAGGCCTGGAAGAACAAACTGTGTTGCCATTGTGGCAGAGTTTCACATACACCAGACTAATGCAGATTTAAAGGGGAAGCTTGCATAAAATGCAACACGGTAGGACACATACAAAGAAATTTCATGGCTCCGGAGACAGGGGGAATCAGAGGTCAGTGTTCGGGCAGGAGATCGGTGTGTCGTGGGAGATGGAAGATCTAAGGCTGTGTGCCCAGAGACCTGTGATCTTTGGGTATAGAGCTCGGAAAAAGCGATACAACAGACTTTTAACATCATAAACCAGCAAGTTGTTTGTTATGTCTCCCCTCTCGCTGTGAAACAGAGACATCTCTTTCCCACTTATTGGGGAGAAAGAGAGCCTATGGTATGTTGAATACTGAGTGAACAAGCAGTCTTTGGAGTACTGCAAGTCTGTGCCTTTACTGTTGATTTGCTCACGCTTGAGTGCTTGGTGTTGGGTGCGATGCTTTTTTTTTGGTGGTGGGGGGAGGGAGAATCATTACTTGCTGCCGTCTACACACAGGAGGGAGGGGAGTTGGGGGGGATTTTGGGGTTCTAACATTTAACTGTCATTCATTCTTCGCGGCACTCCTCTGTTTTTCATGGATGGTTGTGAAGAAAAAGCATTTCAGGTTGTATATTGTATACATTTCTCTGACATTAAATGTACCTTTGAAACCTGCCAAGCAAAATGATCCCCTTTGTCAGGAAAGGCATTAACACACAAGAGTAAGGAACCCTCCACAGCAATTAAATATTTAGTTCTGAATGGGACATGTTAAAATTTGCTATGCTGTGGATATCTATATAGTAGTCATATAATATAACATATGTGTATAAGCTGAGATGCATTCTATGTTGAGCTAGTTTATAACTAAGCAGGGAGGATTGTTGTGTATTTAATATTTCAGTATTATTTGTTGATAATATAATCCATTGCAGATTATATGTAAAGTACATTAATGGCATACGTAATTTCACTGCTACATTATATGTACATGTTTGGCTTAAATTAAAAACAAAGTTGGACTCACATTCTGGTCTGCCATGTTCTAATTAGTTTTATGTTTTGGAGTTAAAAAACATAACAACTCTCACTTTCCTGTCAGCCTGGTTCAGTCCAGACATTCTCCACTGAACTCTCTCATTAACAAGGCATTTCCACCCACAGAACTGCTACTCATTGGATCTGTTTTTTACCTCATCTCTGTAAACTCTAGAGGTTGTCCTACATAAAAGGCCCAGGAGCTAAGTAGTTACTGAGATACTCAAACCACCCCATCTGGAATCAATAACCACTTCACAGTCAAGATCGCATTCCTTCCCCATTCTGATGTCTGGTTTGATCACCAACTGAACCTCTTGACCACGTCTGTGTGCTTTTATGCATTGTTTTGCTGCCAAGTGACTGGCTGATCAGATATTTGCATTAACAAGCTAGTATACGTAAGTAACTAATAAAGTGACTACCGGGTATAATTAATGTGTAACATGAAAATAGAAATACTGGGAATACTCAGCTGGTCGGACAACAACTGCAAAGACAGAAGAACAATGAATGTTTCCAGTCAACAACTTTTCATCAAAGATCATTGACGGAAAAGTTTAACTCAATTCCTTTCTTTCACAGAGCCTGAGTATTTCCAGCAATTTGTTTTTATTTCAGATTTCTAGCATACTTACTTTCTAAACAGCCAAATAAACCTGAACACTCTTAAAAATGCAGAGACCTTCAAATTATGAGCCAAAAGTAACCTAAGCACTATTAAGTCAAATTTCTTTCATCTAATGTAATTGATAACAGCATTACAGAAAGCTTCATTTTAAGTTCTACAGTAGGCACGGCAGTATGGTGGTTAGGGTAATGCTATTACTGTGTCTGTAATCATTGATCAAGGTTCATTTCCCACCGCTTCCGGTATAAAGTTTATATATTCCCCTCGGAACTACATGGGTTTCCTCCGGGCGCTCTGGTTTCCTCCCACATTCCAAATGCAGATAAGTTGGAGTTTGGGAGCATCTATGGAAAAGAATAATCAGTTGATGCTGCCTGCCCTGCTGAATTCCACCAGCATTTTGTGTGCATTGCTCTGGATTTCCAGTGTCTGCAAACTTTCTCATGTTTGAGATCGAGTTTGTGAATTGTGGGCATGCTGTTCAAGGTGGGCTGCCCAGCACAGTCCTCGCTGATTTCATTTGACACAAAGAGCACATTTCACTGTATGTTTGAATGTACATGTGATAAATGAGGCTAATCTTCAAAAATCTTTACCTTCACAGTTTGTCAACACTTGAAAACACAGCATTTGAAGTTAACAAAATTAAGCCTTTGACTTAACAAAAGGAATGATGCCTGGTATTTTACATGTTTGTATCATTTCAAGGAATTGAACAGAATTTTTAGTCCACAATTAAAATTTGCTGAGAGACATCAACTTACTGACTGCAAATAATCATTTCTGTTAGCCGACTGGCACAAGCTAATTATATTTGTAAAGAAGTATGCTAACAATGTTGCTAATAGCTAATTAGTCACAAAGTGAAGTTGAATTATACTTTCCTGACTGTAATTCTTATCAGGCATTATGCTCATTAAAATAATCTCTATGTATTAGAGCCAAGGACATGATGGAAAACATAAAGGTAGCCGGAAGATGTAAAGTGAAGTCATTTTTGTGATTAAAGGGTTAAGGATTGACTTTGCTGCTCTTTAAGGGATGAGTAAATTTCTAGAATCCTTTGAATTTTTGCTTTTAACAAATTGCAAAAATCTTTTTATTTTACATGCGGACAAACACTTCTGTTAATCTGTGCTAATTACTCAGTTTGGGCCCTCTCGTTTGTGCGGGTTAATTAAGGCCCTTTTCCAATGAATACTGAAAAGCCCTGCCTATCGCTGCCTTGAAAATAAAGCACACACCGGGTATTTCTCTCAATTGAAAACACGGCTGAGCTAATCCTGAGTTGTTAAGGGAAAAGTAGATGGCTTTGCATGCCTAACCTTTTGTGTAGGCACTGTGGCCGTTGATGTGGGAAAACATTCATGGGAAGGCTATTAGTTGGTCTAATCAGACTGAAGTACTTATCCCAAAGCAAAGGAAAGTGCAATTAGGCTAGAATTACAATTGGACTAATTACTATTCAGAAGCTTTAGCTCTTGGTAAATGCATGATTTTAACCCTATTTTGGCAACTTTTAATATTTTATAATACATGATATTTCAAAAAATGAATAGGGACAGATGTCTATTGCAGATAGAAAATTTAATAAAGAACTATTTTCTAAAGAATAAAGAGCTAATTCAGGCTGGGCATTGAATCACATAATAATTTAGTACTTTCTTTTCGTCAGAGCCAGGTTTGCAGGGGATGCAGCCAGGTGTGGCCTAAATTGGTTAAAGCGTGTCAGCAGGGCCAGGTAAAAAGAGTCATTCTCTGTCCTCAAGGAGCTTGAGCTGAGAAGCAAGAAACACGTAATTGGAAAAGACAGCCATCTTTTGGTACACACAGAAACGTCAAAATTTGCTTCTAGGGTGTCCAGTTTTTCATCTTGAACAATATTGGGTTTGTCCAATGAATTGAATTCTATATGTTTTTACAAAGTATCAGTCAGATACTTTGAATTTAATTGACATTTATGAAAACAATTGTAAACATTGCCTCTATTTTCTCCTCCACCGTATTGACTGTAAGAAATAAGCACTGCCTCTACATTATCACCGTTTTCCTTCAGATCAGTGATATTTTGCTCAGTAAGCCACCTTCTGATTTCCATACAGATAAAGCTGGGTCTGGTATCTATAAATTACTCTTCTAGAGAGAATAATAAATTTGGACTTGATAGTATTTTTGATGGAATCCAAAACTCAAACTCCTGTCTCTAGGAATCCAAATCAAAAACTTCGGAAGAATAAGAGATAGTGATTCATTATGCTTATAAATACCCTTCTCACCTTCATCCACCTATCACTGGCCAGCTCTTACTCTACCCTTCCCCTTCATCTCTTTATACTGACTATACACCTGTTATCTGCTAGTGGAAGTGTCGGATATGGGTTCAATTTCAACATTTAAGAAAAATTTAGATAGGCAAATGGATGGGAGAGGTTTAGACCAGGTGCAAGTCTATGGGACTAGACAGGATAATGGTTCAGCTCAGGCTAGATGGGCCAAAGGGCCTGTTTCTGTGCTGTAGTGTTCTAAGACTCTGCAACACTTTCAGTCCTGATGAAGGATCTCAACCTTCAATTACCTCCACAGATGCTACCTAGCCCATGTCCTTGATCATGCCGTCTCAGAGAACCCAAACATTTATAACAAACCATCTCTGCAAGTAAGTTTGTCTAATTTAATTTCAATCTCCAAAATAGACGTCTGATTAACAAAAATAAATTACCAGAACAATCATTTTTTTCCCTTTCTGAATTCTACCACCCAGCTTGTTCTTTTTAACTTGGCTACAACAAATGTCTTATTTTCATCAAGTATTCACTGAAAAGACTTATTTTAATTGCTGATCTTGGATATGTCTTCAGAAAGATTTAGATATTTTAAATAAAAAGTTGAAACAAATTTAAAATAAAACTAAAATAATAGATTTACAAATATTTGCAGATAGATATGAATTATAAGGAGGCCATTTGCCCCACCAGTCTCCAGAATGCTCTGCCATTGAGAAAGGTCATGGCTGGTCTGACTGCAGCAGCTCTGCATTCATGACTACTTGGGGTAATCTCTCAAATCCTTGCTTATCAAACTATCTGTCTACCGCTGCTAAAGACTTACAACATTTTGAAAGCAAAAAGAGTGTCACTGTGTCTTTGTCTTAACCAGCTAACTTTATTTTTAAACCAGGATTTGCATTCTAGTTTTTTCCCACAAGAGGAAAGTTCTTCGCCACATCGACCCTGTCAAACCCCTACAGTTTTTATTTGGGCTCTTTCTCTCTTTTCAAAACTGTGGATGCACAGTCTTAGCCTGTCCAACTTTCCCTCATAAGACAACCCAGCGTTCCAGTGTTTCGTCCTGTAAAGATTCTGAATTGCTTCCAATGGATTAATGTCTTACCTTAAAGAAGCAGACCAGTATTGTACATGGTACACCAGATGTGCTCTTACCAATATCCTCTATACGAGAAATGAAGATTTACTTCCTGATCTTTATGTACAATCCACAATGTACTGTGACTTTTCCTACTCACTTCCTGTATCTGCATGCAAATCTTCTGTATATGCCCAAGCATCCCAGATCCTTCTAATCTCAGAGCTCTGCACTCTCTTACCACCTAGATATTAGTCCATAAAACTATAAGGCATAGGAGCAGAATTAGGCCATTTGGCCCATCAAGTGTGCTCTGCCATTCAATCATGGCTGATCCTATTATCCCCTCCTGAGACCCACTCCCCACCCTTCTCCTTGTAACCTTTGATGCCATGTCCAATCAAGAACCTATCAATCTCTTCCTAGCCTCCACAGCTGCCTGCGGTAATAAATTCCACAAATACACCAGATTTCTGCTTCTTTTTCTAAAATCCTTGCCAAAATGAGCAATTTCACATTTTCCACATTATACTCGATTTTCCAGATCATTCACTTAATCTTTCCATATTGCCTTATACCCTCATTATAAAAATTGCAAATATCACTCCACTCTTCAGAAAGTGACGGAGGCAGAAGAAAGCAAGTTATAGGCCAGTTACTCTGACCTCAGTGGTTAGGAAGATGTTGCAGTGGATTATTAAGGATTTTGGCCTCAGGGTACTTGGAGGCACATGATAAAATAGGCCACAGTCATCATGGTTTCCTCAAGGGGAAATCTTGCCTAACAAGAAATAACAAGCAGGATAGACAAAGGAAAATCGGTGGATGTTTTATACTTGGATTTTTAGAAGGCCTTTGACAAGATGTTGCGCATTAGGCTGCTTAACCCATGGTATTACAGTAAAGATACTAACATGGATAGGTGATTAGCCGACTTGCAGGAGACAAAGAGTGGGAATAAAAGGGACCTTATTTGGTTAACTACCAGTGACTAGTGTTTTGCAGGGGTCGGTGTTGGGACCATTTCTTTTTATGTTGTATGTCAATGATTTGGATGATGGAATTGATGACTTTGTGGCCAAGTTTGCAGGTGATCTGAAGATAGGTGGAGGGGCAGGTAGTGTTGAAGAAGCAGGGAGGCTGTAGAAGGACTTGGAGTGATAAGAATAATGGGCAAAGTGGCAGATGTGCATGGTCATACACTGTGGTAGAAGGCTGAAAAGTGTAGACAGTTTTCTAAACAGGTAGAAAATGCAGAAATCTGAGGTGAAAAGCGACTTTGGAATCCTTGTGCAGGATTCCCTGAAGGTTAACTTGCAGGGTTAGTCAGTAGTAAGGAAGGCAAATGAAATGTTAGCATTCAGTTCGAGTGCAGTCGAATATAAAAGCAAGGATATAATGCTGAGGTTTTATAAGGCACTAGTGAGGCCTCACTTGGAGTATTGTGAGCAGTTTTGAGCCCCTTATCTAAGAAAGGGTGCGCTGACAGTGGAGAGGGTTCGGAGGAGGTTCACAAGAATGATTCCAGGAATGAAAGGGTTATTGTATGACGAGCATTTGTAGTCACTGGAATTTAGAAAAGTGAGGGGGATCTCATTGAAAGCTAACAAATATTGAATGCTTAGATAGAATGGATAGGTGACGATAGAGTGGGTGTGGCAGGGATGTTTCCTATAGTGGAGGAGTTTAGGAACAGGGAGCACATCCTCAGAATAGAGGGATGTCGATTTAGAATGGAGATGAGGTGGCATTTTTTTTTAGCCAGAAGGTGGTGAATCTGTTGAATTCATTGCCAAGGCCGCTGTGGAAGTCAAGTCATTGGGTATCTTTAAGGCAGAGGTTGATAGGTTCTTGATTAATCAGGGCATGAAAGGTTATGGGGAGAAAGCAGGAGACGGGGTAGAGAGGAAAAGTAGATCAGCCATAGATCTAGATCTGGTTTTGAATTTTTCCACTATAACAACTTTAATAATAACCTCTAACAAGATGTTAAATAACGAGGCTGTAGCTTCCAGCTTTTGTCTCTCTCCCTTTTTGATTGAAGAAGTTAGGTTACTGTTTTCCAACTTAATAAAATCTCCTCTATGTAGAAAATTGTTAAAAATTAAAACCAATGCATCAACCATCGCACTAGCATCTTTAAATCTTTAAAGATTGTAGAATGAAGTCCATTAGGACCTAAGGACTTCCCAGCTCACATTTCCAAATCTTACCTCAGATTTAATTAGTAGCATGTGAAAATATCAGCAATAATTAAAGACATTACATACATTATAATAACTCAGCGCTTTAATTACACTTGCCTTTTTGACACAGAAAGAGTAGCCCAGGGACCAACCACCATCCATGCCTTGTGTAAAGATTTAAGAGAGGTAGGATGTGGACCCAGCTGCTCTCCTTATCATGTCTGTCCAACATCATTTGGCTGAATAATGGACTATGACATACATAGACATCTGACCTTCAGCTCATCTCAGATTTAGTGTCTGACTGTAGATGTCTGTGTCAGTCACATGTCTCAGTGATAATAAGCATGATCTGATACTGATTCTAAACCTACACCTCAGTTAAATATGCCTCTACTTTCTTTGAAGTTTTTGTAGATTTTGCATGTCAACACAATCTTTGACAAACTTCTATTGATGCACATTGGAGAGTATCTAAACTGGTTGCATCACAGCCAGGTTTGGAAACACCAATGGGCAAGAATAGAAAAGGCTACAGAACGAGATGTATTCAGCTCAGTCCATCACCAGGTGAAGCTCTTCCCTCCTTTGAGTAAATTGTGCACTGCCGCAAGAAAACAGTTCCATTATCATAGCAGCTTCCATAATCAAAAACCCCAACCATCTAGGTCCACCCTCTTCTCACTGCTACCATCAGGGAGGAAGAGGTACAGAAGCCTTAGGTCCCGCACCACCAAGTTCAAGAACAATTATTATCCCACAACCATTCGGCTCCTGAACTGGAGAGGGTAGCTTCATTCATCACCACTCTGAACTTATCTTACAAATGACAGACTCACTTTCAAGAACTCTTTACAACTCATCCTCTCAGTAGTATTTTTTTATTTGCATAGTTTGTGTTCTATTGCACTTTGCTTGCTTGGCAGTCTTTGTCCATGTATAGTTTTTCTTAAGTTCTTTTGTATTTCTTTTTCTTCCCAGTAAGAGCCTGCAAGCAAGAGAATCTCAGGTTTGTATATGGTAACATATGGGTTCTTTGATAATAAATTTACTTTGAACGTTGAAAAAACTCACCTGAAAGGCAGCATGTTCAATATTATAGGACAAAGTTGCAACTTAAATTATGTTTCATTTCAATTCTAAAAAGCTGGTAGTTTTCTTTAAAATGCTTTAAGTGATAGGTGTTATATCTTGTACTCTGTTTCTGAAATGTGTGTTTATTGAAGGCAATGAGTTGAGCAGCTGAGCAGAAACTGCAAAACTGTGAACCAAGACACAAATGCTTCTAATTGCCAGTGTTAAAAGGGATCCAGCTCCTTGCCCTACGTGGAATTGAGGAATGTCCTCAAGAACAATTATCCTAAACATCCCAGCTAATACATATTTACACAATCAATCACAAAACACAGTAAAGTGCTTGTGGGTAATCTGGTTATCCCTCAGCTCCTGAAGTCAATAAAATTGCAGCAGAATTTAATTGAAGATCTAAATCAATGCTTGTGGACGATTATTACATGATCCTTTGGAACACAGACTGTGCCACTTGCTTCACTAACAAAGTAATCCTAAAATGCCATCAAACCAAACTACGATGAATTTGACTTGAATTCGTCCTTGAAGCTATAGTTCAATGTCAGTAGCACTGACTCTAAAAGAAAATAAAATCCCACATTGGAAGTGTGTGTTGGAGGTGAGGGAAAGTTGGGGTATAGCAGGGGTGAAACTAATAATCATGAGGGCATTGGCGAATGTAATTATGGATCATGGAGGGAATTGTAGTACTCTCACCTTTACCCTATGGCACATTGACTTTCATAAATTAAATTATTGAGTACAGTAGTTGGGATTTTATGTTGAAGTTGTATCAGATGTTTGCGAAGCTTACTTTGGAGTTTGGTTCTGGTCACCTACCTACAGGAAGGATATGAACAAGACTGATAGAGTGCAGAGAAAATTTACAAGGATGTTGCTGAGATTTGAGGAAAGTTCGAATAGGTTAGGACTTTATTTCCTGAGGAGTATGAGAACGATGGGAGATTTGATAGAGATAAACAAAATTATGAAGGGTATCAACAGGGTCAATGCAACAGGCTTTTCTACCGGGTTTGGTGAGACTAAAAGTAGACATTATAGGTCAGGGGGAAAGGTGAGGTGAACATGAGGAGGGAATTCATTAGAGTGAGAGTGTGGAAGGAGCTGCCAGTAGAAATGGTGGGTGAGGATTTGATTGCAACTTCTAAAAGAAGTTTCGGTAAGTTAGGATGGGAGAGGGAGAAGTATAGAGCACAGTCTTCCGGAGGGGACAGACTAAATAGGCTGAAGGTCTTGTTTCTGTGCTATAGTACTCTATGACTAGTAGAAAGGTTTTGTCAGTAGCAAAGAGTGATTGCATTGTAGAATAATCCTGATTTCAACTATGCAATCGGTTGTGTACTTTTTATAAAATTATGGCAACCACAGTAGTCCCTCTCAGAATTGTTATTTATATAGAAAGGAGCTCTAGATCTCTTGCTCTGGTGCCAGCTATCCAAGAAAAACTCCACTCAGTAATGGAAGCGTCAAAAGTGTGCTTCTCGCCAATTTTGCATTTGCAAATTCTGAATACCTGCAAAGGGCAAAGACGTCTTGTCTCGGGGTGCACACTAACTTGTCACTTCAGCTAAAAATGTAAATGGACGCATAAACAGTACAGCTTCATCTGATGCTTTGCTGCCTGTTTCGTGAAAATAATGCAGAGTTTTATGCCATAAAGTTTGATTGATTTGTCTGCTTGCTTGTCCAAAGAAGAATGGATCCTTTTATTCAATATAATGAATTATAAATATTCTCTAACAGAAATTGCCAAACCTGGTCACTTGAATAGGTGATAAAGAGGAATTTGAAGTAGATTTTCACTGGAAATTAAGAAATACAGTACTGTGTAAAAGTCATAGATATATAAGTGATGTATGTGTGTGTCTATATATATATATGTATGTATGTGTATATATATGTAATATATATATATAAAATATACACACAGCTAGGATGCTTAAGACTTTTTCACAGTAATGCATTTGACAATGTTGAGCAGAGAACGAGTTTGTAAATCTGGTGGGGGCAATTGATGTTGGGAATGGCAAGAGTCAAGTGCTGCAGAAGGGGAGTGGAACAGGTGGCAGAGGAGTGCCTGGGGTGGGGGTGCGGTGGGGGGGTGGCTGGCGCGGGTGCAGACCCACCCAGCCCTGAGACACTATACAAGATCATTTGATTCCAAGCAGTTGGTTTATTGATCAATTGATCATTACAGAATGTCTCTCTCGTGCTTCCTGCTCCCTCCCCTCTGCCTTTCCTCTTTCCCAACCATGATTCCACTCTCCCTGCCCCCTTCCCACTCTCAGTCCATAATAGAGACCCGTATCAGAAGGAGGTTTATCATCACTCATGTATCACATGATTTTTTTGCAGCAGCTTTGCAGTGCAATACATAAAATTACTACAGTAACGTGCAAAAGTCTGAGGCTATACATATGTGCCAAAAACTTTTGCACAGTACTGTTGAATCCAAAGTTCTTGATCAATCTCTGACTGGTTATATCACCCGTTTTGTTGTGCAAACATTTGTTGAGTGTAAAATTTCACCATCCCCCCCCACTCCAGAATTTGAAGAACTGGGCAGCAACTGGGCAAAATAGTATTGTGGCATTCAGCAGAGAGTTCCATGTGTTAAACCAACTCTGTGGGGTCCCTGTCAGTCGTCTCGCACAAAACTTCCAACTGCCACATCCTTCTCACACTGGCTGTTGGGAAGGGAGACAGTGACTAGATTGGCATCTGCAGGTCAATGGCAGGAAAGGCATTACAGGGTGGGGGGGAAAGCACCTCTGAGTGTGCCAGGTCACTTCCTCATCACCCCAACACCATGTGATCCCTGCAAATTAGGAAGCAGAGATCAGAGTTCCTTACCATTCCTTGATGAGCCGCCTGAGTCTGGAAAATAAATTTCACGATTTTAGTTGTGTACTGTGATCAGGAAAGTTTTCCACTCTGTCTGGGATTGAGTTTCAGAACCAAGAGAGAATGTTGCAGCTGTACAGGACCCTGGTCAGACCCCACTTGGAGTACTGTGCTCAGTTCTGGTCGCCTCACTACAGGAAGGATGTGGAAGCCATAGAAAAGGTGTAGAGGAGATTTACAAGGATGTTGTCTGGATTGGGGAGCATGCCTTATCAGAATAGGTTGAGTGAACTCAGCCTTTTCTCCTTGGAGCGACGGAGGATGAGAGGTGACCTGATAGAGGTGTACAAGATGATGAGAAGCATTGATCGTGTGGGTAGTCAGAAGCTTTTTCCCAGGGCTGAAATGGTTGCCACAAGAGGACACAGGTTTAAGGCACTGGGGAGTAGGTACAGAGGAGATGTCAGGGGTAAGTTTTTTTTTCAGAGAGTGGTGAGTGCACGGAATGGGCTGCCAGCAACGGTGGTGGAGGCGGATACGATAGGGTCTTTTAAGAGACTTTTAGATAGGTGCAAGGAGCTTAGTAAAATAGAGGGCTAAAGGTAAGCCTAGTAATTTCTAAGGTAGGGACATGTTCGGCACAACTTTGTGGGCCAAAGGGCCTGTATTGTGCTGTAGGTTTTCTATGTTTCTATGTTTCTGCTGCCACAACAATTTCCCAATAGCAAATGCTGTGATTCTGAAATGCACACCTTACCCCTTCATTGGCCAGCAATATCTACAGGGGTGGATCTCAGGGCAAACGGCAGCCCCTTCTCCTCAGCTGCACACATCAAAGTTCAAAATAAATTTGTTTTCGAAGTACCTATATGCTACCATACACTACCGTAAGATTCATTTAATGTAACCTTCAACTGCACTACAGCAGGTGACTGGAAATACAATGACAGCCAGTTTACAATTTATTTTTGTGAGGATCAATTGGGTGTCTCAATCTAATAATGACTATTTACTGCAATAAAAAAGGTGAAGGCAAATCTTTAGCCAATTGAATTTTATGATTAAAATAAATCAAATTAGAATGAGCAATTAAACTGCCTCACTTCCCTCTTATTGGTATTAAAAATTGGAATCTCTTCCTGTAAAAAATTATTAAGATTGACTTTTCCTCATTTTCAAATAAAATCTAGGTGAAGATATGTAATTGGGTTAAAGTATAATTTGTATTCTGGAAATTGAACCAACTTTAAATTATAAAAGAACTTTCTATTTCTCTCTCTTTTCCTTTACATCTTTGCTGTTTCTCTCTCTCTACCTCTTCCTTCCTCTTCTCTCCCCCCTCGCTTTGTCCTCTCTTCCTCGTGCTCTTCCTCTCTCTCTCTCTCTCTCTGCCCCCCCCCCCCTCCTTCTCACTTTCTTTATTTGTCCCCTGTTTCCATTTGATCCTTTTTAACCTACAATGAACATATGTGCTGCTGGCAAATCACTATTTATTGCTCATCCCTGACCATCCTCAAAATAGTTTGATACAATTGAATTGCCTACTCTGCACTCCAAAGACCAGTTAAAAGTTAGCTACATTGATGTGGAGCTGGGGTCACTGTTACACTGAATATGGATTTCAGATTTCCTTGGCTAAATGACAGCGGCAAATCAATTGAGATTTTTTGATAATTGAACAATTTCATGATCTATTTCATTGACATTATTTTACTTCTGTTTTTGAATTAAACTCACATTTTTAAACTTGCAGTGAGATTTAAACTCATTTTATGATTATTTAGTTCAGCCTCTGGTCCAGTGATACAGGCACTGCACTACAGTGACCACACATACCCTTGTTGTTGTCTTTCATTCTGCCTCTTGGGTGTAAGCAATAATTGGCATTGACCTTTCCCACTGTCAATAATGGTCTGGAAGGTAATTAGTGGACTTCAAACTTTAAAATTAACTGATAACTCAATTATCATTAATATGAAGACTGTGAGCCTGAAATAACTTCAGCACTTTTTAATCCTGCTGAAACAACATTATTGGATGAACATAGTCACAGAAAGAACAAAACCTCCAATCGTGTTGGGTTCCTCCATGATGGCATTCTGTAATTTGCATGGTCAGTTTCACAATGATATCACTTCCTGATGTGTTGCTGATTCTTGCAGGTGTAATAGAAGAAGTCACCTCTTAAAGGGGCATTCCACACAATACAAGCAATACCCCTTCAACTGTAAGGGAGGATTGCTAGTGAGCAGATGGTGTCCTAGATAATGAAGAAGGTTATCAAACAATACAGGGGATCTTGATCAGCTGAGGAAGTGGGCTGAGGAATGGCAAATGGAGTTCAGTTTTGTTAAATGTGACATGGAGGACTTTCACAGTGAATTGCATTTCTCTGGGGACAGTTGTAGAGCAGAGGACAAGTATTTGGTTCACTGAAGATGGAGTCATGGTGCTGAAGATGTCTATGGCATGCAGGCCTTCATAGGTTCGGCTATTGAGGATAAAAGCTGAGAGGTTATGGAGCAGTTGCACAGGATGCTGACAAGGCCATGTTGGACTATTGTGTTCAATTTGGTTGTCCTGCTAAAGGAATTATGTTATTAAACTGGAATGAGCGCAGAAAAGATTTACAAGGAAATTGACAGGACTTGAGGGATTGTGTTATAGGGAGTGGATGGACAGGCTAGGATTACATAAGAACATAAGAAATGGGAGCAGGAGTCGGCCATCTGGCCCCATGAGCCAGCTCCACCATTGAATAAGATCATGGTTGATCTGGCCATGGACTCATCTCCACCTACCTGCCTTTTCCCCATAATGCTTAACTCCCTTACTGTGCAAAAATCTATCCAACCTTGACTTAAGTTTGTCTTACTGAGGTAGCCTCCACTGCTTCATTGGGCTGAGAATTCCACAGATTCACCACTGTCTGGGAAAAGCAGTTCCTCCTCATCTCCGCCCTAAATCTACTCCCCTGAATCTTGAGGCTACAGTGGTATGCAAAAGTTTAGGCACCCCTGGTCAAAATTTCTGTTACTGTGAATAGTTAAGTGAGTAGAAGATGAACTGATCTCCAAAAGTCATAAAGTTAAAGATGAAACATTCTTTTCTACATTTTAAGCAAGATTAGTGTATTATTTTTGTTTTGTACAATTTTAGAGTAGAAAAAAAGGAAAGGAGCACGAAGCAAAAGTTTGGGCACCCCTAGAGATTTGATCTCTCAGAAAACTTTTACCACTGTCTCAGACCTTAATTAGCTTGTTAGGGCTATGGCTTGTTCACAGTCATGGTTGGGAAAGGCCAGATGATGCAGATTTCAAAGCTTTATAAATACCCTGACTCCTCAAACCTTGTCCCAACAATCAGCAGCCATGGGCTCCTCTAGGCAGCTGCCTAGCACTCTGAAACTTAAAATAAATGATGCCCATAGAGCAGGAGAAGGTTATAAGAAGATAGCAAAGTGTTTTTGGGTAACTGTTTCCTCAGTTTATAATGTAATTAAGAAATGGCAGTTAACAGGAATGGTGGAGGTCAAGTTGAGGTCTGGAAGATCAAGAAAACTTCCTGAGAGAACTGCTGATAGGATTGATAGAAAAGCAAACCCCCGTTTGACTGCAAAAGCCCTTCAGGAAGATTTAGCAGACTCTGGAGTGGTGGTGCACTGTTCTACTGTGCAGCGACACCTGCACAAATATGACCTTCATGGAAGAGTCATCAGAAGAAAACCTTTCCTGCGTCCTCACCACAAAATTCAGCATCAGAAGTTTGCAAAGGAACATCCAAACAAATCTGATGCATTTTGGAAACAAGTCTTGTGGACTGATAAAGTTAAAATAGAACTTTTTGGCTGCGATGAGCAAAGGTATATTTGGAGAAAAAAGGGTGCAGAATTTTATGAAAAGAACACCTCTCCAACTGTTAAGCACGAGGGGTGGATCGATCATGCTTTTGGCTTGTGTTGCAGCCAGTGGCACGAGGAACATTTCACTGATAGAGGGAAGAATGAATTCAATTAAATACCAGCAAATTCTGGAAGCAAACATCACACTGTCTGTCAAAAAGCTGAAGATGAAAAGAGGATGGCTTCTACAACAGGATCATGATGCTAAACACACCTCAAAATCCACAATGGACTTCCTCAGCAGGTGCAAACTGAAGGTTTTGCCATGGCCCTCACAGTCCCCTGACCTAAACATCATCGAAAATCTGTGGATAGACCTCAAAAGAGCAGTGCGTGCAAGATGGCCCAAGAATCTCGCAGAACTAGAAGGAAGAATGGGTGAAAATGCCCAAACAAAAATTGAAAGACTCTCAGGTGGCTACAGAAAGTGTTTACAAGCTGTGATACTTGCTAAAGGGGGTGTTACTAAGTACTGACCACGCAGGATGCCCAAACTTTTGCTTTGGGCCCTTTTCCTTTTTTGTTATTTTGAAACTGTAAAAGATGGAAATAAAAAAGTAATCTTGCTTAAAATATTAAAGAAATGTGTCATCTTTAACTTTATGCCTTTTGGCAATCAAGTCATCTTTTACTTGCTTAGATATTCACAGTAACAGAAATTTTGACCAGAGGTGCCCAAACCTTTGCATGCCACTATATGTCCCCTAGTTTTAGTCTCACCTACCAGTGGAAACAACTTTCCTGTCTCTATCTTGTCTATCCTTTTCATAATTTTATATGTTTATATAAGATCTCCTCTCATCCTTCTGAATTCCAGCAAGAACAGTCCCATGCGAATCAAGCTCTCTTGATTTTATTCTACAGAGTGTAGGAGACTGAGGGGGTGATCTTACAGAGGTAGATAAAATTAGAGAGGCATAGATAGGATGAATACACTCAGTCTTTTTTGGCAGAATTGGGCCATCAACCACGAGACAGCATAGGCAAGGTGAAAAGGGAATGATCTAGCGGGAACATGAGGGGCAACCTTGTTTTACACGAAGGGTGGTATCTATGTGGAATGAGCTGCCAGTAGGTGTGGTTGAGGCAGGTACAAAAATAACTTTTAAAAGACAGTTGGGCAGGTACATGGATTGGAAAGGTACCAATCCATGGGACCTTTTTGAGCCAAATGCTGGTAAATAGGACTAGCTTGAATACAAATCTTGGTTGGCTTGTTTCTGTGCTCTATAACCCAAAGTTCAAAGTTCAAGGTCCACGATGCCATGAATGAATAGATGCTGCCATGACAGGAGGGAGAAGAAGTGTATTGTGGGTAGGAGAATACTCTCAGTGTACCAGAGGACCCATGATGGCTAATGATGTAGAGTGCCCACAGGAGACGTGCTCCTTCTGCATGGAGAACTCCCTACCATAAATTCCAATCAGGCCTACACCAAATACGCCTGACAGGAAGTTGTCAGAAAGGTCTCTGTAACAACAAGATTGTAGCTGGTGAATGTCCACAATCCAGGCAAAAGGCCATTCCAACTCTGCTTGATCCTGTGGGCTGAAGGAAAAGGAACAGAAGTTTTCCCTTCACGCCTGAGAATCTTGGATGATCTCCCTACTGCAGCGGTGTGTGGCAGACTGTGAAGAGTGGTAGAGATCAGCAGCAATACCCTCGAATGACTACAAGACCAGGAGGCCGAGAGTGATTGTCTTCATCCATTTCCTGAGTAATGCAGAAATTCATACTTTTATCAGGCTCTCCTCAAGACCACAGTCCGACACAAATTTCAGTGAGATAGAACGATGCAATTCATTGTTAGTGCTAGCCTTTTAAATAGAATAGTATGAGGGGAAATAGCTTCCGAAAAACCTAGTTACTCTGTAAATAAATTCGAACAATACTTTTTCAGAGCAATTTGTGGAAAAGTGAGGAAGACAAATTTGGGTTTTGCATGAATGTTCATGTCACTTAAAGTATGGCTATTTTAAACTGGGAAAATGACACAAGGGCAATTTAAAATCCCACCGAAAAATTAAGGGACAAATTTAATAATGTGTGTGGAATTGCTCTCCCAAATCAAATTGTACTGCACAGTTCAGTTTAGAGGTGTATATCTGCTGTTCTCCTTCCATTTAATATACTTCCAGTTGCCTGGGAGAAACATCCAGACCTGCATACTGGGAAGTCCTGCTTAGAAATTTGCTTTCATCCATAATAAGACTTCAGCTTGGTGCCAAGTTGTGGTCTCAATGGAACTGCTGGCTCAGATTGAGTTGTTTATTTATGTTCAGAGGGATGGTTTTGGGGACAGAGAGGAGAGGGTTCAGTAATAATGATGTGTGGAGTTCAGTTTAGGATTGATGGACAGAGATGTGGAGGGGTTAGAGGTCAGCTCTCCACTCCATGCTCTGCTTTTCAAGGCCAGATACATGAACGGGTGATGAAGGACGTCTGGAGTTGAGGCCTCTGCTCTACACTCAAAAGGCCAGTGATGTGGACACGACCATAAAGGACACCTGATCATACGAGAAGGAGGCAGTAGAAGGCACAAAGGCTAGTCAGTCTGCAATCTTAAAGTCCGAGCTGGGAGGGTGGAGAGGATCATGTTAGCAGTGAGTCCGGCAATTGATATTGAAGATCAAAGCCTGAAGGTCGATTGGAAGTCCAGAATTCGTAGCCTGATGGCTGAAACAAAGGGAGTTAAATACCCCAGTAATTAAATAATTATTAGCTGACACGTGCATTTTCATGAGTGCAATTGCCGAATAGGCTGCGCAGCTGGGTCCGTGGTTGTGACAGGGCCCCCTTCCTTTGG
This sequence comes from Hemitrygon akajei, assembly GCF_048418815.1. NCBI lineage: Eukaryota > Metazoa > Chordata > Chondrichthyes > Myliobatiformes > Dasyatidae > Hemitrygon > Hemitrygon akajei. The sequence goes on along the minus strand of NC_133125.1, from coordinate 19,760,594 downwards.
CTCTGCTCCTGAGGTGCCACAGACCTCCGCCCGCTGGAACTCCTGGATGAGTGACTTGTCCAAGATGTCCTTCCATGGGATCCAAGAACGTTTTTCAGGACCATACACTTCCCAATCCACAATGTACTGGACCTTACCGTGTACCTGGCGAGATGCCAGGCAGCACCGCACCGTACAGAACAGGGAACCGGGGGGGGGGGGGGGGGTGCTAGGGGAGAGGTAGTAACTGGATTGAGCTGGGAAATATGGAACACTCGGTGGATCTGCATTGATGCTGGTAGATGCAATCTGTATCAGACCTTGTTGACAGCCTTTTCCACTACAAATGGTCCCATGTAGCACAGAGCCAATTTGCAGCTCTTGACTTTCAGGGGAACATCCCTTGATGCTAATCAGATGTCTTCTCCTGGCTTGAAAGGTCTCACTTGTCAGCAGAGCCGAACAGCCTGCTGGGCATGTTGTCTCTGGGCGTGTAGTGGAAAGAAGCCCTGGCTCATCTCCAAGGATGCTAGTAGAACTGGATCAGCTGTTCAGCAGCAGGAACTCTGACATCAATCTCCTGGTAAGGGAAGAATGGGGGCTGGAATCCCTTCTAGCATTCATAGGGGAACATACCAGTGGAGGACGATTGGAGGGTATCGTGGGCAATCTCTGCCCAAACCACCTGGAAGCTCCAGGACGTAGGGTTGGAAGAGGCAAGGCAGTACGGGGTCATCTCCAACACCTGGTTCACTCTCTCATTCTGAGTATTAGATTGGGATTGGAAGCCAGACGAGAGGCTGGCTGTAGCTCCTACAAGAGAGCATAAAGCCTTCCAAAAATGGGAAGTGAACTGTGTTCCACAATCAGACATTATGTCTTGTGGGAAGCTGTGGAGCCTGAACACATGTTGCACCATGAGTGTGGCAGCCTCATGAGCCAATGGGAGCTAGGGGACGGCAATGAAGTAGGTAGGCTTGGAAAATTGATACACAACGACCAAAATGGTGGTGTTTCCATTAGATGGGGGCAAAGCAATGATGAAATTCACTGAAAGATGAGACCAGCTATAGTGGGGCACAGGCAGCAGACATAGCCGTCCCACAGGACACTCATATGGTGTCTTGTTCTGAGCACAGGTGGGACAGGCAGATACAAAGAGTTGGATATCCTGGGCCATAGAAGGCCACCAAAACTGGATCTGTTGAATCCTCGGATGGCCAGCCAAACGGGAGAAGTGATCCCATTCCAACACTTTGGAACGCACTGCAGCAGGGTCAAACAGCAGGTTCGGAGGTCCCCCACGCGGGCCTGGGTCCACTGTTGGGTGGTCCTCGCCTCTGCCTTTATTGCCCAGATCACCAGAGCAGGAATACAGGAGCGAAGAAGGATGGGCCCTGGATCGGACATTGTCTTCAGATCCATTGAACTGCCGGGACAGAGCGTCAGCCTTGGTATTCTTGCTGCCAGGACGATAGGTGAAGATGAAATTAAACTGGGTGAAGAAGAGAGCTTAATCCCTGCAACCTTTGATGCCATTATTAATCAAGAAATGATCAACCTCCACTTTGAACGTACACAATGACTTGGCTTCCACAGCAGTCTGTAGCAGTAAATTCCACAGATTCACCACCCTCTGGCAATGGAAATTTCTCATCTCTATCCTAAAGGATATTCTGCGGCTGTACCCTCTGGTCCTAGACTACCCACTATAGGAAACATCCTCTCCACATCCACTCTATCTAGGCTTTTCAATATTCAATAGGTTTCAATGAGATCCCCACTCGTTCTTCTAAACTCCAGCAAGTACAATCCAAGATCCATGAAATGCTCAGCATATCTTAACCATTTTGTTCCTGGAATCATTCTCATACTCCCAACATTAAAAAAATAAACCTAATCGTGATCTTCCTTATGTAGAGCATACTTGAAACAAAGGTAAAATGAGCTATTAGTACAGCAGGCTCTTACAGTTGCACCTTGGGAGATTAGCTACATGCATATTACAAGTACCTCTCACAACACTGCATCTCTGAATAAAAATACCCTGTGCAGGCTAAAGATTTGCAGACAGGCTAACATTTCCATTAAACCACAGAGGCATTAAAATGCACAAGTGACAATTCAATGGTTAATATCTCTCAGTTCGTTGTGAAATATATATTTATTTAATGACTTATTCAGAACATTAAGTACTTTAGTTATTGAGAATGAGATAGGAGAGGAAACTAATTTTCAGAAAGTATAATGAGAGAGTAGTGGTAATCGGAGCCAGACAGTGTAATCATGAGATAATGTGCTCTCATCATAAAATTATATCATCGACAGACCTCACACAAAATAGGTATAATTTTATGATGAGATCACATTGACATCTTTTAATATTGAAAATAACCATCACATTGTCACCTCATGGAGCAACTTAATGCATTACTGAGAAAGTGTTTCCAGTGTGTCAGTTGGGTTCAGTTAGCGCAATGAAGACCCAGACCTCCAGTCTCTTGCACTTGCCAAGTCTAACAAGTAGGAGATAGATTTTAAACATCAAATATACACTCAGCAGCCACTTTATGAGGCTCAGAAGTGGAGCCTGATGTGGTCTTCTCTTGCTGTGGTCCATTCACTTCAAGATTCGGTCTGTTGTTCACTCAGAGATGATCTTCTGCACACCACTGTTGTAACGCACAATTATCTGTGTTATGGTTCCCCTTCCCGTCAGCTTGAACCAGTCTATCCATTCCCCTCTGACCTCTCTCATGAACAAGGCATTTTTGCCCTTAGAACTGTTGCCCACTGTATGTTTTTTTCTCATTTTTTGCAAACTCCTGTCAACTCCAGGGACTGCTGTGCATCAAAATTCCAGGAAATCAACAGTTTCCGAGATAACCAAACCACATCATCTGACACCGACAATCATTCCACGGTCAAAGTCATTTAGATCACATTTGTTTCCCGTTCTGATGTTTGGTCTGAACAATTACCGAACCTCTTGACCATGCCTGAGTGCTTTTATGCAATGAGTTGCTACCACATGATTGGCTGATTAGATACCGGCATTAACCGGCATAGCAGGTGTCGAGGTATACCCAATAAAGTAGCCACTGAGTGTATGATTTATATTAGAAATTAAAATCAATGGGTAAATCTCAACCTCAGATTCCCAATACATCTTCTGTTATCTAATTCACCTTGCAAATTTGGCCAAATTTACACACTGAAGAATATTGCATATATGTACTGTAGTATCAACTCCTTCAACAGAAGATGCTGTAGGTGTTATTTAAAGTTCAAATTTCAAAGTAAATGTATTAACAAAGTACATATGCATCACCATATACTAGCTTGAGGTTAATTTACTTGCAGGCATTCACAGTAAATACAAAGAATCACAATAAAATCAATGAAAAACTGCACAAAATAGAGGCAGATAGACAATTAAAGTGCAAAAGACAATAAACTACGCAAATACAAAAATAAAATAAAATAATAATAATAAATAAGCCATAAATTTCAAGGACGTTAGTTGAAGACTCCTTGAAAGTGAGTCCCTATTTGTGGGATCAGCATTGGGTGAGTGAAGTTAACCCCTCTGGTTGAAGAGCCTGATAATTGAAAGGTAAAATCTGTTCCCGAACCAACAGTGTTGGACCTGAGGCTCCTGTAGCTTCTTCCTGATGGCAGCATAGAAAATAGAATGTAGAACAGTATAGCACAGGAATCAGGCTCTTTGGCACACAATCTTGTTGCAAATCAAATAAATTAGTAATTGAATGGCCAACTAAACTTATCCCCTGTGCCTACGCAATGTCCCCATATCCTTCATTTTCCTCATAGTCATGTGCCTATCTAAATATATCTTAGAAGTCTCTAATGTTTCTGTCTCAACCACCCCAGAGAGCATATTCCAGGCACCCACCATTCTCTGTAAAAAAAACTTGACCCTTGCATCACTTTTGAAATAGCCACTCTCAACTTTCAACGCTGGGAAAAAGATACTGTCTACTCTGTAAATGTCTCACATGTTCTTATAAATCTGTATCAGATCTCCCCTCAGCCTCCAACGTGCCAGAGAAAACAGTTTAAGATGGTGCTAACGAAGGTAAGCGACTGCTTACTGGTAGTTCAAAAGACAAGAAATTTGACTAAAAACATTATTAGTAACAACTTCTGTGAAGTAAATTGTGGTAAACTATCACCACAAACTATGAAACTTCTCAGCCCAGTTTTGCATTCTATCAATGTCCCGTTGTAACCTCGAACAGCCCTCCACACTATCCACAACACCTCTTGATCTTCAGCAAACTTACTAACCCATCCCTCCACTTCCTCATCCAGGTCATTTATAAAAAGCATGAAGAGTAGGGGTCTCAGAACAGATCCCTGAGGCACACCACTTATCACTCTCCTCCATGTAGAATATGACCCGTCTGCAACTAATCTTTGCCTTCTGTGGGCAAGCCAGTTCTGGATCCACAAAGCAATGTCCACTAGGATCCCATGCATCCTTACTTTCTCAATAAGCCTTGCATGGGTACCTTATCAAATGCCTTGCTGAAATCCATATACACTACATCTGCTGCTCTTCCTTCATCAATGTGTTTAGTCACATCCTCAAAAAATTCAATCAGGCTCATAAGGCATGTCCTGCCCTTGACAAAGCCATGCTGACTATTCCTAATCATATTATACCTCTCCAAATGTTCATAAATCCTGCCTCTCAGGATCTTCTCCATCAACTTACCAACCACTGAATTAAGACTCACTGGTCTATAATTTCCTGGGCTATCTCTCCTCCCTTTCTTGACTAAAGGAACAACATCTGCAACTCTCCAATTCTCCGGAACCTCTCCCGTCCCCATTGATGATGCAAAGATCATCGGCAGAGGCTCAACAATCTCATTCCCCACCTTTCACAGTAGCCTGGGGTACAGCTCATCTGGTTCTGGCAACTTATCCAACTTAATGCTTTCCAAAAGCTCCAGCATATCCTCTTTTTTAATATCTAAATGCTCAAGCTTTTCAGTCCACTGCAAGTCATCACTACAATCACCAAGATCCTTTTCCATAGTGAATACTGAAGATAAGTATTCACTAAGTACCTCTGCTATTTCCTCCAGTTCCCACTGTCACACTTGATAAGTCCTATCCTTTCACATGTTAACCTTTTGCTCTTCACATACTTGTAGAATGTAGGTTTTCTTTCATCCTGCATGCCAAGGCCTTTTCATGGCCCCTACTGGCTCTCCTAATTTCTTTCTTAAGCTCCTTCATAGTAACCTTATAATCTTCTAGATCTCTAACATTACCTAGCTCTCTGAACCTTTTGTAAGCTTTACTCTTCTTCTTGACTAGATTTATTACGACTTTGTACACCACGGTTCCTATACCTTACCATAATTTCCCTGTCTCATTGGAAAGTACCTATGCAGAACTCCACTCAAATATCCCCTGAACGTTTGCCACATTTCTTCCGTACTTTTCCCTGAGAACATCTGTTCCCAATTTAAGCCTCCAATTTCCTGCCTGATAGCCTCATAATTCCCCTTACTCCAATTAAACACTTTCCTAACTTATCTGTTCCTATCTCTCTCCAATGCTATTGTAAAGGAGATAGAATTATGATCACTATCTCCAAAATGCTCTCCCACTGAGAGATCTGACACCTGACCAGGTTCATTTCCCAATATCAAATCAAGTACAGTCTCTGCTCTTGTAGGCTTATCTACATATTGTGTCAAGAAACCTTCCTGAACACACCTAACAAACTCCACCCCATCTAAACCCCTTGCTCTAGGGAGATGCCAATCGATATTTGGGAAATTAAAATCTCCTATCATGACAGCTCTGTTATTATTGCACCTTTCCAGGATCTGTTTCTCTATCTGCTCCTCAATATCCCTGTTACTATTGGGCTGCCTATAAAAAACACCCAGTAGAGTTATTGACCCCTTCCTGTTCCTAACCTCCACCCACAGCAACTCTGTAGACAATCCCTCCATGACGTCCACCTTTTCTGCAGCCGTGACAATATCTCTGATCAACTATGCCCCCACCTCTTTTGCCTCCCTCCCTGCTGTTTGGTCAATTTAAATGCTGTCCCAGATAGACTGGAGAGACAGGGTGTTGGGACCGGAGTTGAGGGTTGAGTTGATTTCATGCTGAGATTGTGAGGCTGTCCCAGCTTCTGTACCTCATGTCTGTGTGCTTTTTAATTGGGTTCTTCTGAGCTTCTTGCTTTGGGGCTGCCTGTAAGCAGACAAATATCAAAATTGTATAATTTATACGTACTTCGATAATAAATATATTTTGAATTTTTGAAAATAACTCAAGGTTGTCGAATCTCTCATAGCATGCACCCTCTAATCCAGGCAGTATCCTGGTAAAAGTCTTCTGCACCCTCTCCAAAGCCTCAAAATCCCTCCTATAATGGGGCAACCAGAACTGCATGCAATACTCCAGAGACAAGAAGACAGCATGGCCTGGATGGTGGGAGTCTTGTTCAGTACTAAAAGTGTATCAAAGCCTCTATAGAACACAATGGGGATATATAACAATATAATGTAATGGTATAAAGATCATGAACCAGCAGTCCTTGATTTATTTATTTTTTTCAATTGATTTCAGGAGAATCAGAGAGAGTATTCTGATTTGGACATGATAGTAAAACTCACAAAAGTGACTAATTTAGAATATTAGTTTATTCATCCCTGACTGAATCCAGACATTTCTCGATATGGTTTTCACCCTTTCCAATACTCATGGTAGACTTTACACATTCACCGTAAGGAAAGTACCAAAAATGGTTACATGTCCAAGGAAGAACTTCATGAAATTTCAGTCTGCCTGCACCCATCCCAACCAGAAACTTAATTAAAACCTTGTAATGTCAATCAATGAATTTTACTTATATATGCATATTACTTAATTCTGATTAGTCATGTATAACAAAGGACAAATTCATTGTATCATAATGTATTAATGCATCATATTGCACTGAAAATAATTAGACCATTTATTGCTATCCATTTACATTTTTATGACCTTCTATGATATTCACCATGATTTATTTCTATCCACTTTAATGAAGTTCTCCAATATATTATAAGTTACTTTTTATGGGACCTTACTCCTCTACTGAAAGGCAAAATGTATCTGAGTCTTAATTAATTAAGGCATATTTACCAGTATTCTTGACATTTCCCTTTGTTCTTGTGATCATATTAAAATAAATATATAGTTCAAAGGTCAAAGTAAATTTATTATCAAAGTATCATATATGTCACCATAAATTCATGTCATCTGAGATTCACTTTTTGCAGGCATACTCAATAAATCCGTAATAGAATAATAACTATAATAGAATCAATGAAAAAACACTCCAATTTGGGCATTCAACCAGTGTGGAAAAGAGAACAAACTGTGCAAATATACAAAGAAAGAAATAATAATAATAAATAAGCATTCTATATTGTGTATGTGAAAGTGAGTCCATAGGTTCTGGGGCAAGTGAAGTTATCTCCTTTGGTTCAAGAGCCTGATGTTTGAGGGGTAGTAACTGTTCCTGAACCTGATGGTGGGGTCCTGAGGCTTCCGTATCTTGTTCCTGTTGGCCTTGCGTAACCTTAGTTAGAACATAATACACAAAACAGTAAAGCACAGAATGGCTCTATGATGTTGTGCTGACCAATATAAACCTTATTCATGGTAAGTCTAAGATGAGGAAATCTGCAGATGCTGGAAATTCAAGCACCACACACAACATTCTGTCATGCTAAGTATATATCTTTCCTCCTACTCAGCCAAACACCCTCCACTTTTCTTATATTCTAGTGTCTATCTGAGAGTCTTTTAAATATCCCAATTGTATCAGCTTCGATCAACACTCCCAACAGAATTTTCTCCATAAATTATTATTTGTATATATTGTTATTTGTAATGAATACATGTTGCAATTCTGACCTCTGACCTCTGGCATCAGAAGGACTCAAGGAGGAGGAGCATTGGCACACCATCCTGACTTGGAAATATATCTTCAGTCATTCATTAAACTCTGAAATGATCTACTCAGTTAAACTGTGGGAGTATCTTGACCAGAAAGACTTCAGAGATTGAGAAGATGGATCACTACCATCTTCTCAAGTGATAGGTGATAATATTGGCCTTGCTAGCTCTACCAACATCCCAAAAATGGACTAAGTGAAAATATAATCTGCTTTGACTTTCACTTCCGAAATTGGGTTCCACTAATGTCAATGAATTACAGCAATGCTGTTCAATGCTGTTCAAAATGCAATAGAAGAAAACTTTGTCCTTTGTTTTAGAGCTGCCACAATGTTGTGGAAATCAAATAGGAGGAAGTAAAAATCAAAACTTATTTCCCATCTAATCTTCCTAGCTATCTTAAATAATATGAACTGAACTTCATAAATTTATATTGAACAGGAAATGGAGCCCAAAAACTTAAATAAAGTTACTTCGAGCTTTACACTGTGACAATAGGAATTCATTTCTCTGGAGAAGAATTCCCTCAAAGTGATTCTTGCATACATTGGCTATTGGCATGCCAACTGGCACATTGTGCCACTGGTTACCAGCAGTGGACATTGTAAGATGTCAGAAGGAGATAAATAAATTTTACTTTGGTGGTAATAGGAAGCGGAATGGTGCTGCTGTACCCCAACATTCCCACTTTTTAGACTCCAAATACATTGCCAGATTCTTCTCTGATGATTTATCTTGGCCTAGGTCTGGTTCCCTCTTTAAGCGTCAGATGAACTTGATGAAGTTCTGTGCATGGATAGATTTTTTTTTGAAGTTCAAAGTAAATTTATTATCAAAGTATTTATATGTCACCATATACTACCTTGAGATTCATTTTCCTAAAGGAATTCACAGTAAAACAGAGAAATACAACTGGATCAATGAAAAACAAAGACTGACAAACAACCAATGGGCAAAGAAAAAGACAAACTATGCAAATAAATAAGTAAGTAAATTATACTGAGAAAATGAGTTGTAGAGACCTTGAAAATGAGTTTATAGGTTGTAGAGTCATTTCAGAGTTGTGGGGAGTAAAGTTATCTATACTGGTTCAGGAACCTGATGGTTGAAGGGTAATAACTGTTACTGAACATTGTGAGTAGGCCAATAGACAATTGGGTAGCTTCATTTAGATGTGGCTCTGCTCTTGAACCAGTCTTCTTAAGCTCATTACTCCTACTGGGACACAAGCCACCGATAGCAGCTCATCAGAGTCCTCTGTCCTGGGCCAGTCTTTCAAATTGTCCACAGGTGTAGCCCATCCTACCACTTCTAAGTGAAGGTCCTTCCTCACCAGTGGTGAGGTGCTTGGAGCTTCTGTTGGTGTTCCTGTAGCTCTGGGTTTTTACAGGATGGTGTTGCTAGCCCCATTCCCCACTCTTCTCCTTTTGCAACTGGGCTAGCAACTGTCCATGGCAAAGTTCAGACTGCGATGTTTTCTAAATATTTCAGCAGCTTTGCTTTGCTCGTTTGCTCAGTCCCTATTCACTGTGTTATAGGTTAGACAAAGAATAGAAATGGGATTTTTAACCATGATGCATATAGGTCAAATCTTGTCCAAATCAGTAAGAAATGTTAAATTATATTTTCCAGTTTAGGTATCCTCCTTCAACTCTTTCCACCCTGCATATTTCTTACCTCTTCAATTTCTCCAACATAAATGTCCAAATCCTACACTAAATTAAGTCAGAAACATCTGTTCTGGAGGTTCAAGCTGCATACTATCAATTCTAATTTAGTCATTAGGTACCAGGTACTTGAATAACTTTATCAATAACAATTTCCTTTGATAGCTGCAGGTTCAAAAGTTCAAAGTACAAAGTGCAAAGTAAATTAGGTTAGGACTGTATTCTGTAGAATTTAGAAGATTGAGAGGAGATTTAATAGAGGTATACAAAATTATGAGGGTTACAGATAGGGTAAATGCAAGCAGGCTTTTTCCACTGAGGTTGGGTGGGACTACAACCAGAGGTCATGGGTTAAGGGTGAAAGGTGAGAAGTTTAAGGGAAACATGAAGGCAAATGTATTCACTCAGAAGGTAATGAGAGTGTGGAATGAGCTGCCAGCACAAGTGGTGCATGCGAGATCGATTTCAACATTTAAGAGAGGTTTGGATAGGTACATGGATGGTAGAGGTATGGAAGGATATAGTCCCAGCGCAGGTCAATGGGAGTAAGTAGTCGAAATGATTTCAACATGGACTAGATGGTCTGAAGGGCCTGTTTATGTTAAGTATTTCTCTAGGACTCTATATGAAAATCCGTTTCCTTGGTTGGAAAGAAACCGCAATAAACACCATGGAAGAACATTTTGTCTGTCAGCAGGGTGGTCCTAGTACTGATAGAAGCTATGTCCAATTTGTAGCACAGAAGGCTGTTTTGCTGAGCAGGAGCCAAGATTGAACTGTTATTGACTGCGAGTAACTCTTCATCTCATTCACAATTGTAATTTTTCTTTTCAATTTTTTCCACTCTATATAACTAATAATAACTGTCATTTGCACTGCACTGTCTTCCTGGTGACCAGGCAACGACTTAGCAAGGCAAGACATTTTACAAAACACTTCACAATTTTCACTTTCTCCTGTCAAGTTAGAAGTTTAGAGACTTTTGTCCTTTTTATTGATTGGATGTTCAAGTAATCAGGAGAGGATTAGGCACTGTGCTGCTCTAGAAGTCACAGACTGCGTTCTGTTCCAAGAGAACCTAATATTGGTGATGTCACTGTAGTGTGAAGGTTATAATAATCTTTGAAGGTTGATTTGCTGAAGTGTGTGCCGGGTTCTGGATGAACCTGATTTTTTTTTGCCTGAGTTCCTGCTATCATCAGCTCTTTGTAGATTATTGGGATCTTCATAAACGCTTTTCAGTCCAGCTCTTCTAATCTGCAGATGCGATGGTGTGCAGTCAGCTGTGGTAATCTGATTTAGCATCAGCTATTATGGGCCATAGAACATGTTGAGTCTTGGTAAAGACATGGAATGATCTCAGTGCTTCCAGTTGTGTGTGCATATTCTACCGGTCTTCAAAAACGACATAGAAATAGTAGCCCAGAATTGTTTAGCATTTATCAGAAAATATACCTTCCAGTGATAGATTGTGTCATGCTGAGTAATTCATGAAACCAACGTTAATATGATTTTGAAATATGCTATTTTGAAGGGAATCTTTACGAAAGTCTAGGGTAGTGTATGGAGGGTCTCTAAGATAACACTGACCAGAATGAGCTTGTTAATCTGCAGCTAGCCTACTGTCAAAGTTGCACAGAATTCTTAATAAGACCAACAATATTTGTTTCATCTCATATTATCCCGTTTATTAACATGAAAGAAGAATATCAAGACTTAAAACAGGACAAAGGTTTGCAAAGGAAGCAAATTATTGATATCATAATGGTGGCCAAAACAGTTGGCAGCTGTCCGTTAATTCTAGCTGCAATGGTTCTGCCAAGAAGGATTCCTCATGAGCACATGGGATTGCATGGGGATTTAAAAATTGTTTGGATTACTTTTTTTTTTTAGCATAAAACTGTTACTATTCTTTCTAAGGTCCTGTCCAATTAAACTAACCATGGGAAGGCTAAATTAAAAATGACTGCATGTAACATTGAAAGAAGGTATTGCAAATTACACAAAAAAAGTTTGGGAACAGATTTAATAATACCTTCTTTTTAAATAGGAACATTGGAAGTCTAGAAATGGGGATAAATCTTTGGCCCTTTGAGCCTTGTGGCCACTTTATTAGGTACACCTGTATACCTGCTCGTTAATACAAATATATAATCAACCAATCACATAGCAGTAAATCAATGCATAAAAGTAAGCAGATATGGTTCAATTGTTGTTCAGACCAACCATCAAAATGGGAAAGGAATGTGATCTACGTGCCTTTGACCATGGAATGAATATTGGTGCTAGAAAGGGTGGTTTGAGCATCTCAGAAAACGCTGATCACCTGGGATTTTCATGCACAAGTCTTTAGAGTTGACGGGGAATGGTTTGAAAAACAAAACAAAATACATACAGTGAGTGGCAGTTCTGTGGGCAACAATGCCTTGTTAATGAGAGAGGTCAGAGGAGAATGGCCAGACTGATTCAAGCTGACAGGAAGGAGACAGTAACTCAAATAACCACATGCAGGAATCTTGGAGTATATCCTGTTCAGTCTTGGGGGCTAATCTATTATAATATTTTTCAAGAATTCTAGCACATTATTTTTCTTAACCCTGACATGCTTTGGCATATCAGCCTGTTCCATCCTGTCATCACATTCATCAAGATCCCTCTCACTGGCGAACACTAAAGCCAGACATTCATTATGGACCATTCAATATAATCATGACTGATCCTGTATTTCAATACCATATTCTAATTCCCTCTACATACCGTTTAATTACTTGTGTGCTTGCAGTAGAAGTCTATTTTTAACCATTTGTTTTTTGTACCAATTGGCAAAACCCTAATCACGACAGCTTAGCAATACTATGATTTCTTTGGTGGTGTAGTGGCATCAGCACTGGACTTCGAAGCAGATGGTGCTGAGTTCAAACCCAGCCAGATACCAAACTGGGCAGTAGCAGTATCTGCATGGAAGAAAGGCCTGGCAATCTACTTCCATATTTTGCCATGGGAAGCCCTATGGTCCATGAGGTCATGAAGAGTCGGACTCAACTAAATGACTGAACGCAACAACATGACCTCTTTGACCACTTTGCACTGCAGTGGATTTGTTTTTTTTAAACATGAGAAATTACGCAGATTCTGGAAATCCAAAGCAACACATACAATATGCTGGAGGAACTTAATAGGTCACACAGCATCTATGGAAATGGATAAACAATTGAGGTTTTAGGCTGAGTTCTGAAGAAGGTCTCAGCCCAAAATGTTGACTGTTTATTCATCTCCATTGATACTGCCTGACTTGCTGAGTTCCTCCAGCATTTTGTGTGTGTTGCTTTGTATATTTTATCTGATTGTGTGCTTTCTTGTAAAAATAGTGTATAATTTATATTTAATTAGTGTTTTCTAGTGAATGCTGCTTATATGATGTTATGTGTCTGGTCGTTGTTGAAATAAGTTTTCTGTTCCACCTGTGCATATACAATATGTACTTGTGCATAGGACAATAAAGTCAACTTTGACTTGACACCTTCTTAATACATTCAATGACTTGGCCTTCATAATCTTCGATAGTAATGAATTCCATGAAACCAACACCATCCAGCTAATGCCATTTCTCCCCTTCTCAGCCTTCTATGCCCTCACCATTCAGTCTGTCAGAAAATCATATAACTCTATAAAATCTTGAAAACCTCATTGATTATTAGCTGAGTTGATCAAATCTTCTACAACATTCTCAGGTACACTCTTGTTGCTTTGTTTTATATCATGGTCACTTAATGGCCACTTTATTAGGTACACCAATAACCTACTCATTAATGCAAATATCGAATCAGGCAACACAATGCTTAAAAACATGCAGACATGCTCAAGCAGTTCAGTTGTTGTTGACACTAAACATCAAAATGGGTATGTGATTTTGACTGTGGAATGATTGTTGGTGCCAGATGGGGTGGTTTGAGTACCTCATAATCTGCTGAACTCCTGGGATTTTCACACACAGCATTCCCTAGAGTTTACAGAAAATGGCATGAGAAAAACAAACAAAAAAAAATCCAGTGAGAGACAGTTTTGTGGGTAAAAACACCTTGTTAATGAGAGAGGTCAGAGAAGGATGGCCTGCTTGGTTCAGGCTGACTGGAAGGTGACACTGACAGTGCCTGGGTTACCAAAGAGTGGCAGTAGCTATCAGAAATACAAACCTGCTGTCCTCTCTCAGCTGACATAATCCCATCACTGCCAGTCAGGTCAGACTGCTGTACTCCTGTGGTCTTTGCACAGGCCTTTTGGCCCCATAACTGCTTGTGGTGATCTGAAACTCTCCACCATCTTGTCTTGTAGCAAAACTCTTTCTCAGCAAGGCTGCGAGGGAATGCAAGGACAAAACATGTAGGTAGAAGACAGGTAACGAGGTTTAGCTCATCACCCATTTGCACATGGACTTAGCTCAAGTTTCTTGTGATAAGCATGGTTTGATATGCAAATTTGTTTAATATGCTTTTTATTTTTATGCTATTGTCATATGGGCACTATAGTCGTTGGCAACAGAGGAAAGGTAGGATTCAGAATGGTTGTGAATGGAGAATTGTTATTACATTGGTATCATAGGTAGTCTAGTCAGAAGGGATAAACACAAGAGACTAGATTCTGGAAATCTTGATCAGCACACACAAAATGCTGGAGAAACTCAACAAGTCAGGCAGCATCTAGGGACGGGAATAAACAATCAATGTTCCAAGCTGAGTTTCTTCATCAGGACTGGAAGTAAGAGACAGATAGGATCAGAGATTAAGACTAGCTTTATTTTTCATTCAGATGGTACTTTGAAATGCATCATTTGTGCCAAATAAAATCAATGAGGATGGTGCTGGGCAGCCCTCAAGTGTCACTTCACTTCCGTTGCCAGCCTAGTTTGCCTACAACTCACTAGCCCCAACCCATACATCTTTAGAATGTTGGAGGAGACCCAGGCACCCAGAGGAACCCCATATGTTATCAGGAAGAAACATACAAACTCCTCACATGCAACAGCAGCAATTGAACGCCATTGATGATTGCTGGTGCTTAATGGTGTAACACTAACTACTACACTATTGTGCCATGAATCCAGGATAAGCTCATCAGAGAGGACATGTCCAGTTGGCATCTTCCCTTTCACTTCTGCCTGTTCCCAGCCTCATCTACTTCATTCAATTCAATAGTGACCTGCTGTGAAAAGAGCTTCTATACACAATTGCAAGCTTGTATTGCATACAATAAGATCAATATGGACCTTGACACTGACTGTAGAGTGCAGAGCGTTTCGGCATGTCACTGCTTTACACTATCAGATTTCAACATGACATTCAAAGCAGACATTAAAACAGAAAATGCTGAAGGTGCTCAGTGGGTGAGGTGGCATCTGTAGAAAGATGTTTCAGGTTGAAACCCTCATTAGCACTAGCAAAGAAAAGGGGGGAAATGGGTTAGTTCAAATTACAATGAAGACGGGGGCAGGATGTGTAGGTGAGAGAGAACCTGTTTGACAAAGTGAGGGCAGGGTCATTGTGAGGTAACTTGTCTGTCAGTAACAGAGGGAGGTGATGGGATGGTGATATTCAGAGGGTAATATTATAATCAGTATTATGAAATGCAGGGCTGTGGGACACAATCAGCAAGCCATGCTGTGCTAATAGAGATAACATTTGAACCAATATTGAGAAGAGCTAATCCGTAGCAGAATTGACCAATTCTGCCGGACAAAGAAAGGAAATGTCTTTAAGCTGAGGAATCTGATATTGACTCCGGAAGCCTGCCACGTGCTCATAGGGAAAATGCCTTTCATCAGGCTTGCATTGGGATTCATTGTATCAATGACAGCAACCGCAGGCTGATGGGTTCAGGGGGAACAGGATGACAAATAAACCGATAGGAAGCTCAATGCCACCTCGTGGACTGAACAGGTAGTCTGCAAAGGGGTCACCCAATCTGAGTTTGGTTTCTTCGGCATCAAAGTGACGAAATACGCTTCATTAAATTGGTAGAGTTATGAGTGAATCACTGCTTCATTTGGAAGACTGTCTCAGCCCATAGAAGGTGAAAGGGAAGAGTAAAATGGCAGCCATTGAATCTCTTGCTACTGCTGGGGAAAGTCCATAAGGAAGGGAATGCAAGGTTGGGATGGAAGAGGGATGGGGAGCAACAAAGGGAATGGTCCCTACCAAGTGTTGAAAAGGTCTGCTGGTAGCTATAGCAGGTGATCCACTGAATGCAGAGTCTGGAGGGTGGAAGGTGAGGAACAGGAACTGTCCTTGCCCTGTCCAGGAAGAGAAGAGGTGGGAAATAGATAGAGTTCTGTCCAACATTGTATTGGTATTGGTTCATTATTGTCACAGGTACCAAGAACAAGTGGAAAGCTTGCCTTACAGTTTGCTTATAAAGGTCAAGTCATTACTCAGTTCTCTGAGGAAGAATAAGGTAAAACAAAAACAATGCAGAATAAAGTGTAAAAGCTGCCAAGAGTGCAGTGCAGGGAAATCATAAGATGCAAGATCATAACAAGGTGGATCGTGAGGCTAAGAGAGCAGTTTATCTTACAAGAGGTCCATTCAAGAGTCTGATAAGAGTGGGATAGAAGCTGTTCTTGAGCTGGGTGATATCTGTTTATGACCTTCTGCCTGATGCAAAAGGCAGGAAGACAGAATCTCATGGTGGGTGGGGTCTTAAGTTATGCTGACTGCTTTACTGAGGCAGCAAGAAGTACAGATGGAGTCCACAGAGGAGAGGCTGGTTCCTGTGATGTGCCGAGCTGTGCACACAACTTTGTGTAGTTTCTTGTGATCACGTACAGAGCAGTTGTCACTCCAAGCTGTTATGTATCCGGACAGAATGATTTCTATGGTGCATCAATGAAAATTGGTAAGAGTCGAATGGGGCATGCCAAATTTCTTTAGCCTCTGGAGGAATTGGAAGTGTTTGTGAACTACCTTGGCCTTGATATCAATGTGGTTGAACAGGAGAAGTCACAGTTCAGGAAAAAGGGGCAACCTGAGATGAAAGGCCTTGAAGCTGACGCGTCAACTCTGTTTCCCTTTGCACAGATGCAGCCTGACCTGTTAACATTTCCGGCATTCTCTGCTTTGATTTCAGATTTCCGTCATTTGCAGCTTTGTTCTTGATTCTTACTCATTATAGGCAAACTGTTCACTGCACACAGGCTGAGCAGTGACTT
The DNA here is from genome assembly GCF_048418815.1 of Hemitrygon akajei. NCBI lineage: Eukaryota > Metazoa > Chordata > Chondrichthyes > Myliobatiformes > Dasyatidae > Hemitrygon > Hemitrygon akajei. The sequence goes on along the minus strand of NC_133125.1, from coordinate 19,743,746 downwards.
CTTGACCTGTAACATCAGAGGAGACTCTGCTCAGCCAGTGGCCGATCTTTGGTTTGTTGTGGTGACTGAAATACAAGAGGTTCCGCAACTGGCATGAAGTCCATCGATACTGGACGCTGACTTGCTTCATTCATTGTCCAGGTTCCCAACACAACCGGACGATATGAGTGTAATTCACTTCTTTTGTGATCCATTTCATAAAAGATGCAAACAATATACACTCAGTGGCTACACCTGAACACTTGAGTGTTAGTGCAAATATCAAATCAGCCAATCATGTGGCAGCGGTGAATGAATAAAAGCACGCAGACATGGTCAAGGGGTTCAATTATTGGAGCATTGAAGAATCCATTTGGGGTAGAGCTTCAGTCTGCAGCTGAGATCCTGATACGTCTTGGAGTGTTTTTTTTTTTGGAATTCGAATGGAGGCATGGAACGAATGACTTTGGGAAGACTGAGAACTGACTTGAGAAGGAGATTGAGGTTTCAGAGGAAGGGAGAAATGTGGTAACTGAAAGAGACTGGCTGGTTTGAGAGGTGCACCAAGGAGGGAGTGATGTGTTGTTTAAACTGAGTGGCAGAGAAGGAGTGAATGACCTGGGTTTTTGGCTACAGCTGGCTTCCAACATATCAGGGTATTCTCTTGGAGCCTTATCCTTACAGTAGCTAACCTTTTCACTTGGATTATCTTGCAGCAAATGACCTAGTCAGTAACTCAGGCTTCCCTAGTTAAGTGATGGCGCTTCTGCCCTTCTCAATCAATGCTGGGATATTTTTGACCCTATGAGACCTGCCACCCCATTTTCTTAGTCACTAAAAGGATTTGGAGCCCATTGCTTCCTTTAAGAGAGCAACCCTTGGATGTACAACATAATCCCGGAATTAATTCCAAGCTGCACATTGGAATGTGGTCTGGGAGTCCTGCAGGCCGGAGAGAAGGAAAGAGCACTCTGGTTGTTGCTGCTGTTCTCGGGCTGGCAAGAAATTATGGGTGGAAACAACTTGTTAGTGAAAGAGATCAAAGGAAAATACCCAAACTGGTTCAAGCTGATAGGAAGGAGACAGTATCTCAAATAACCCCCAGGTGTTAAAAAAGTTACATGGAAAAGAGCATCTCTGAATGTAACACATTGAGCTTTGAACTGGATGGACTACAGCAACAGAAGACCACACACATACACTCAGTGGCCATTTTATTAGCTACAGGAGGTACCTAATAAAGTGGCCAATATGTGTATGTCCAGTCAATCCATCATTCATTATAGAGATGTCTACATTCAGGCAAAGGTCTGTGCTCCCTTCACCTGATGCTCTCCAGCAAAACAGAATAAATTAACTTCACTTTGAAATGAAAGGCACAAATGATCTCCCTTATGAATCAGTGGATGGTAAACTGCCGATGTTTCTGACTCTAGCCTGGAAAGAGCCCAAGGCGTAATATTAATAGCCATTGTCACCTCAACACCCTTGGCACTGTGGTCCTTGCTCTGCTTTTGTGCTGCAGCTGGGATTGATGTAAGTGGCAAATTTAAGTCAGGATCTTTGCTGAAGCCTAGGTGTCTAACAAATTGCTTCTTGCTGAGAGTTGTGTTGAAAAGGCTTCCTCTGAACACAATGGTACAAGCAATTTCTTGTTAGAGTTCTCATTTACCTCACCCTCTTCCCTCTCTCTCTTAATATATCCTCTTCTGTTTTTTTCTATATCATTCTTCCGGCCACACTCAAAATCAGGTTTATTAGCACTGAGGTATTTTGTGAAATTTGTTGTTTCAGCAGCAGTACAGTGCAATATATAAAATATAATATAAATTGCAATAAGAAATATAAAAAAAACAGTAGTGTAAAAAGAGAACTAATAGTGAGGTAGTATTCCTTGTCCATTCAGAAATCAGATGGCAGTGGGGAAGAAGTTGTTGGTGAAATGTTGAGTGTGTGTCTTCAGGCCCCTATACCTCCTCCCTGATGGTAGCAATAAGAAGAGGTCACACCCTTGATGGTGAGGTCCTTAATGATAGATGCATCGCAGTTTGAAGATGTCCTGGAATAAGTCTGCAGATCCTCCTTTATCTAGCAGCAAGTAGTTTGCGGAGAAGGCCTGGCTCCAGATGATTCCTTCAACAGTTCCCTAATTTCGAAGATCTTTCAAACATGTAGATATCAGTCAGCAACTAAACGGTGATCTCTTTGAAGGGAGGAGGTGGAGAGTTCTTCCTGCTGCTGCTCATGTCATCGGCTATGAGGCAGTAAAGGAGGGATGTCAGCTAGAGTGTTGCGCTCTAAAGAAGCAGCCCTAGTGCTTACTCTTCATTGCGTATTGGCTAACACTTTGACCTGGCTGCCGTAAAGTCCTCTTGCTTACACTTGAAATGACAGTCAGTATGACACCCAGCTCGCTCATGTCACATGCACATGGACATATCAGCCACCATTTAGGAACTAATCTTTGCTTATGACAGCCAAGTGTAATTTCACTCTGATGTTAGATTTCTGAAAGAAACATTTTTAAAATATCTTAAGACCATAAAGCATAGGAGCAGAATTAGGCCATTCGTCCCATTGAGTCTGCTCTGTCACTTTATCATGGCCGATTCATTTCCCTTGGAACCCCAGACTTCTGCATTCTCCCTGTAATCTTTCATTACTTATTGTTTTTCACTGATTATACATTGGAGTAATCAGAATCAGGTTTATTATCACTGACATGTCACGACATTTGTTAATTTGTGGCAGCTGTACAGTGCAAGACATTATAAATATAAATTACAAAATAACAAATAGAGTAAAAAAAAGGTTCAAGAGTTGTTTGTGGGTTCATGGATGCATTACCCTGTCTCTTTTTCTGCTATTTGAACAGATCAACACAACAGCAAATGCTGTTGTCCAATGGAGACCCTGGAAATGGGGTCAGGATTCAAGTGGTAGCAGTTCAGTGTGTTGAGTCAGGAAATGCTACATTACTAAAAGATTTATTGTTTATCGTTGCCACTGTAATCTACAAAAATATGATTGCATTTCACAAGTAATTCATTGATGGTGAAGCATTTTGGAAGAAGCCCTGAAGATATGGTGTGGCGCTATACCAGATCAAATTCTTTATTTTAATCGCTGTGAACAATACCATATTAAAACTCCATTAAACAGTGCATTGGAAAATATGGTAATTACTGATTCAATTACAGGTCACGGTTGAACATATTACTGTTCACCTTAATTATTGTGCTGATGTCAGAGAGATTAATTTTGCTTGTGAAATAATGCAAAGCTGAAACAACAGACAACTGAATATGTTTCAAACCACATAATTTCGTTAAAACCACAGATGAATGTGAAGAATACAGCTAGTCTTAGCTTTCACTTGTCAGTCCATTGTCATTCTTTGGAAATTATTTTAGCAGTAAAATTTGTGAATGAACATGTGTTCAAGCAGATGTTGTTCCTTGTACAATCGGGAAAATCTCACTTCAAAATGTCACCTTTGAAATGCATGTGGTCCAAACTCAGTAATTCATTACCTTCCAGGGCTGAACCTTTGCAAATCAGGAAAATTACTGCTTCATTTCTGACATCACGCTCTGTCAACTGCCTCAAAATAATGTAGAAAAGGTTCATTTTATCTGGTCTCACTGCACCTTGGAAAAGAAAGAGACAGTTGACCAGGCAACCTCTGCTAATAGGTTGAGAGCTTGGTTAAAATATCGATATATAGGATTATATATTATCCTCATTATTATTATCATTGTTATATTATCCTCATCTATAGTTCTGATGAAGCATCTCATCTAGAAACAACAACTGTTTATTCCTCTCCGTAGATGCCCAGTTCACCACGGGTAAAGCCATCCTCACCAATGAGGACATCTACATGGAGCATTGTCTCAGAAAGGCTGTATCCATCATCAGGGAACTTCCCCCCCCCCCCCCCCACCCCACCCACCCACTGCCCAGGTCATGCTCTCTTCTTACTGCTGCTATCCAGAAGAAGATACTGGAGCTTAAGCATTTACACCACCTGGTTCAGGAACAGTTATCACCCCTCAAACATCAGGCTCTTGAATCAGAGGGGATAATTTAACGTCACATGCGCCGTCATTGAACTGTTCCCACAACCTATGGACTCACTTTCAAGGACGCTTCATCTCACATTCTCAGTATTTGTTGCTTATTTATTTATTTGTTTGTTTGTTTGTTAATTTATTTTTGTATTTGCAGAGTTTGTTGCCTTTTGCACACTGGTTGAACACCCATTCGATGTGGTTTTTCATTGATTCTATTATGGTTAGTATATGCCTGCAAGAAAATGAGTCTTGGGGTCGTATATGGTGACATATATGTACTTTGATAATAAACTTATTTTGAACTTTGATGCTTTCTGACTTGCTGAGGTTTTTCATCATTTTGTGTGTGTAATTCTGGATTTCCAGCATCTGCAGAAACTCTTGTGTTAATGTTTGGCTATAATGCTGCCAAGTTTCAGTAAACATCGCAAATATTTCCCTCTCCTTGGGTACCTTAACTTTGCCCTTTTAATCCTCGTGTCCCCACACATTTTTTTTGGATGAAATCACATCTGGCCACTGTGGAAGAATAAAGGATTATTTATTTGATAGAACCAGAGTTACTAGTACTTTTACATTATGACCCTTAAAGTTACAAAAATATGAGACTTCCCTATTCTTCTGAAGTTTCTAAAATTTTGCGCATAGTCAGCCATAAACTCAGTCCAGACTAGCTGGTTGAAGGGTCAGCAAAAAGGTTAATGAACTAAGTAGCTAATTAGTATTTTTCTATTTAAACTTTGTAATCAAATGAACATTTGTAACCCAATGTCCTAAGCTTAGACTTACAGCCGACATACGAGCTGGGAGCAGGAGTAGGCCACCTGGCCCATAAAGCCTGCTCTGCCACTGACTGTGTTTCATAATCGGGATGCAGCGCTGAGTGCAGAAATGAGAAACGTACATTCATATGACTTAGTTACTGTCTGTTCTACCATTAAAAATACCCTGAGCTACGGATTTACCCATTTGCTCCTGTTTTTGATGGTGTGTGTGGCTAAGACAAAAATTACAAACATCTTGTTTCTGTACTGTATTTAAAATAAGGAACTTCCCACTGCTTATCTGGAGTCCAGGACTGCGGGATTGTGAGATAGACTGCCCATGATATACCTCATAAATAAAATAAGTTTGATCCCAGTCTCCTTGGAGTCCACGTTTATTTGTCTTATCAAGATAGTTAGTTTTGGTAACAACCGCCTTGGCCATTCACGTTTCTCTCTTCAGGGCGGTGTGAAAGTCCCAACGACCAGACTCAAGAATAGCCTCTTCCCCACTGCTTTCAGACTTCTGAACCAATCCTGCTTTCCTCATCAGATTCCCAGTGGCGTTGTCATGTTCTTCAACCCTTCATTCTATGCCTTCTGTCATTATCACTTAGGCAATTCTTTTTTCACTACCTCAGATTACACGACAATGCTTTGCACCATTCCCTTATTTTTGCATTTACTGTTGTGTTTATTATTGTGTATACTGTTACTCTGTGAGCTTCCCATGAGCAAGGAATCTTATTTCACTTTTACAAAAATCAGGCTGCAGCCTTTGAATATATTGTTGGCGTGCAAGCTGTACTCATCTCATCTATCCTGCAGATATATATTTGAACTTCTCCAAACAACTTTTCACCAATGTCATGGCAGCAAAATAGCCCCTAAAAGGTTGCAGATGATACTAACCCTCTTCATTTCTTTCTGTTTCCCTGCAGCCTTTAATACGGTCCACGGCACATTCCTCTTTTAGCATCAGCCATCTGATCATTCAGAGGGGGTTACCCTGAGATACACACACAAAATGCTGAAGGAACTCAGCAGGCCATCAATGCAGGGAATAAACAGTCGATGTTCCAGGCCGAGCCCATTCGTCCGGTCCTGTTGCTGCTGCGTTCCTTCAGCATTTTGTGTGCGTTGCTCTGGATTTCCAGCATCTGCAGAACTTCTTGTGTTTGGGACTACCTTGACCCACTTTTATTCTTGTCCTGAAGACGCATTCAACATTTTAGAACAGCTTCTTCCCCTATGCATTGGATTTCTGAATGGACAATTAATCCATTTACAATGCCCATTCTTTTACTAAATTTTTGCACTACTTATTTAATATAATTTTATGAAATATATTTTTATTGTAATTTATAGTTTTTTTTATTATGTGTTGAGATGTATTAATGTTAGGGCAACAAATTTCATGACATATGCCAGTAATATTAAACCTGATTCTGATTCTGCCCCTAGTGAATTGTGTTGGTCATTAATGCAAGTGACACATTTCACTGCATGTTTCAATGCACCTACAGTGTGTGTCTGCAGGCTCCTGTACCTCCTGCCTGGTGGTAGCAGTGAGAAAAGTCATTGGCAAGAATTTTTCTTTCCTCAATTCTCCTTTAGGTTAGGACATTTTTTCCTTGATGTGCAAGAGAATAAAGGGAGATTTGATAGAGATGTACAAAATTATGAGGGGTAAATGCAAGAAGGTTTTTTTCCCATTGAGGTTTGATGAGAGTAGAGCTAGAGGTCATAGGTTAGGGGTGAAAGGTGAAATATTTAAGTGGAGCCTGAGGGGAATCTTCTTTAACCAGAGGGTGGTGTGAATGTGGAGCGAGCTGCCGGCAGAAATGGTGTATGCGGAAGGGGTGGATGGGGGTTAAATTGAAACATTTAAGAGAAATTTGGATAATGGGAGCGGTCCGGAGGGCTGTGGTCCAGGTGTGGTTTTATGGGACTAGGCAGAATGACAATTTGGCACTGACCAGATGGGTCAAAGGGCATATTTCTGTGGTATAGTGCTCTATGCCTCTACAACTGAAGCTCTGTATGTAGATCCTGACCTACCTCAGCATCATCTCTCTCAATCTGTACATCGAATCCATCATGGGCATTAGCATCCCCAGCATCAAGGACATCTTCACAGGGCAATTCCTCAAAATGGTGGCATCCATCATTAAGGACCCTCATCATGCAGGACATGTCCTCTTCTCATTGCTACCATCAAGGAGGAGGCATAGGAGCCTAAAGATATGATGCACCATCAATAACTCTCGGAGACGTGGGTTAAGGTAGGCTTTTATTGGCTGGAAGAAAGCACAAGCAGCAAGCGACCATCACACAACATCCTGGAGACTGAGGAAGGAGCAGTGCCTCCAATCGCCTTTATACCGGGGTCTGTGGGAGGAGCCACAGGAGCAGTCAGCAGGGGTCTGTGGGAGGAGCCACAGGAGCAGTCAGCGGAGGTGGGGGGGGGGGGGGCATGTCCAGACAGGTATATGTAGTTCACCACAAGATACAAACTCAACATTTTAGGATCAGCTTCCTCCTATTTGCCATCAGATTTCTGAATAGACAATTAATCCACGTACAGTACCTATTCTTCTCTCTTTCTGCATTACTTATTTAATGTGATTTTTAAAATATATTTCTTATAATAATTTATAGTTTCTTTATTATTAGGTGTTGAGATGCATTGCTGCCTCAAAACAGCAAATTACACGACATATGTCAGTAATATTAAATCTGATTTTGATTCTTATTCTGCCCCTAGTGTAATCCTCAGAATGTGTTGGTCATTTGCAAACAACACATTTCACTGTATGTTTCAATGTATCAGCAGCGTGTGTCTGCAGGCTCCTGTACCTCCTGCCTGATGGTAGCAATGAGAAGAGGGCATGTCCTGGGTGATAGGGGGACCTAATGATGGGTGCTGCCTTTTTGAGGCATCACATCATTAATGCTGGTGAGGCTAACCCCCATGATGGAGCTGGCTGAGTTCGTAACTTTCCTTAGCTTTTACTGATCCTATGAGTGATCACCTCCTCTCCCCTCCCACTCCATACCACACAGCAATGCAACCAGCTAGAATGCTTTCCACGGTACACCTGCAGAAATTAATGAGAGTCTTTGGTGACATGCCAATTCACCTCAAACTCTTGATAAAATAGAGCTGCTTTCTGCTTTCTTTGTAATTCTTTGTAATTGCATCAATATGCTGGGCCCAGGATAGATGTTCAGAGATGTTGATACCAAGGGAATTGAAACTGATCACCCTTTTCACTGCTGATACCTCATTGAGGACAGAAGTGTGTTCCCTCAACCTCCCCTTTCCAAAGTCCACAGTCAATTCTTTGGTCTTACTGATGTCGAGTGCAAGATTGTTGATATGAAACCACTTAACCAGCTGACCTACAGTACCTCCCTTCTACATGCCTCTTCTTCACCATCTGGAATTCTCCCAACAAAACTATGTCATCAGCAAATTTATGGATTGCATTTGAGCTGTGCCTAGCCACAGAGTTGTGGTTGTAGAGATAGTAGAGCAGTGGGCTAAGCTTGCAACCGTGAGGTGTACTGGTGTTGATTGTCAGTGTGGTGGTGGGGGGGATGTTATTCTGGTCTGCAGGGTGACTGTGATCCCCCAATGAGGAATTCAAGGATCAGTTGCAGAGGGAGGTACGGAGCCCCAGGTTTTGGAGGTTGCTGATTAGCACTGACAGTATGACGGCAGCCCACAATTACTGCCATGCTTCTGGTGCCAACATTGTACACCCACAACTACTAACCCTAACCTGTACATCTTTGGAATTTGTGAGAGAACTGGAACATCCAAAGGAAATCCACGCTGTCGCAGGGAGAACGTACAAGCTCCTTACAGACAGTGGCAGGGATTGAACTCCGATTCCAATCACTGGCACTGTAAAGCTTTTGCACTAATCATTCTGCTATTGTGCTGATCCTTACCTAATGTTGAAAAGTCTCTCCCTTAAGATCAAGAGTATTCCCAACTGACACGAGCCATTGGCTGTTGATGGAAGGTTGCTGGCAAATTCATGACAAGAAAGTTCAAATTTATTCTCAAAATATATATACCATATACAACTTTGAGATTCATCCTTGCAGGCACCCTCGCAAAACAAAGGAACACAATAGAATCCACAAAAAACACAACAAAGACCGACAAACATGTTTTTGAAGAATTTCAAAAATAATTTCCAGAGGTTGTGAATGACAAGATTATAAATGCAAGATTGTTGTTTTAATGCATCTTCTTAAGGCTTGTTAGGTCTGGCTATGAAACTCTACCCTAATTTAGAGCTGACGTCTTCTCGAGAGAAAAAGAGGGTCAACACCAACAGACAAGTGTGTGATTCAATGACAAGGCTCAGCCCAGCAAAGTGCCTGACAGACCATTTTTCCCCAAATATCTCTGCAGTTTATTTGCGAGGGAGGATCAATTACGTGTTTTATTCCACTGTTAAGTATTAATTTACTATTCTTAGCAGTTGCTGAAATAAATGGAATTCTGACATTGATAGAATCCGGGACTTAAAAATAAAAACCATTAAGCCATTAATAGCATTGAAGATAAGTTACACAAGAACCAATAACTGTTCCTCTGATCATATATGTTTTCAGTATTTCTTGATATACTGCAATATTTTTAAAAAGTACTTATTTTCACAAATATCTTCTTCGCTTTTTCATCTACACAACACCAGAACCTGAACAGATGTTGACCGAGTGACACTTTGAGATTAGTGGATACCTCCCTTCTTCCTCAGGAGTCTTATCATTTACTTCATCTTTGCTTTATCACTGGGGATCCAGATGGCACAGTGCTATGTAGCAAAACTGCAAATATCACGCCAGCCTTTCTATGTTAGGATGCAAAGCAGATGTCAGCAGGTCCCGGGGAGTATAATGCAAACATCAGCATCACATCCAACTCAGTAAATATAAAATACGCTTAAGAAAAGATTGAAAATAAAACACTATTGTGAGCAATCTATTCAAGAAAAATTTAAATAACTCTTGAGTAGCTCAATGCTTATTTTTGTCAAATGATATTTGGTCATTCCTAATCTCAATTACAATAAACCAAATGTGGTGTGTTCCCTTAAGGCCAGTATTTACCAGATGGAATGATTTTTGATGCATTGTTTTACCTAGCCCCAGTGCTGAGTGCAGACTTCTTTTTTGGAAAGGATGTTACCATGGCAGGCCTTTCCTTTAACCTCAGACTTCATGAACAGTATCGTAACAGACCATAAAGTAAAAATTAGTATGAAGGCCATGGTTTCATTGATTCTACTGTGCTTCTTGGATTTACTGTGTATGCCCTCAAGAAGATGATTCTCAGGGTTGTACATAGGGGCATCGAGTTCAAGTTTGAGTTTAATTGTTATTTGATCATATATAAATACCCATGAATACGGCCAAGTCAAACAGTTTTATTCCAGGGCCAAGGTGCAAAATGCAGTACCAATAGTCATTCACAGCACAAAGCACACATGGCACATACAAGACAGCAGTAAGATATAGTCTCACAAAAATAATATAGTCCATCTCCCTGAGTCCATGAATCTTGCAGCAGTCTGCAGTAGGGCACAATTTGTCTTTTTGTCAAGCGAACACTGGAGAGCAGCACCAATTCTAGCATGCACGCCGTGCCGCACTGCCTCTGGCATTCCCGGGGAGCACACCAACTCCGATGCCTCTCTCCTGGGTGTCAGCAAACAGGCGACACCACGGCTTGAGACTAGTCCTCGCTACGAATAATGTCACACAGCTCCCCTGCCTTTTGCCAAGAAACCAGTGAATCAGACTTGCAGCATTCCGCATTCGCAATGTCCAACGGGGTCTTGCGATCACAAGAAAAGCAACTAAAATGATCGCTCGCACACGTCCTTGATGTACTGACTCCAACACCTCTGTTGTAAGCAGCAGCACGATCAACAGCAAGTCCATCTCCTTCAGTTCCTCCACCAACAAGCAACTTGTTTATGGGGAAGACCTGCAGTATCAAGTTCTTGCAATTGTTAAAAATACTTTAAAAAAGGCAATAAAATCTTTGGTTGGCTTCTAGAAACCTCTGTATCCGAGTGTGTCACCATTTTACTAGAAGTGCATATATGTACTTTGATAATAAACTTACATTGAACTTTGAACTTTTCAGCAAAAAGGCAATTAGATTTGACATTTGACCTATTCATGACTTAAATTTACTTACGAGTGATAAATTGTCCTTTGTCTGCATAAGCCAGGCATGGGCAAACTACGGCCCGCGGGCCATATGCGGCCCGTTAAGCTTTTTAATCCGGCCCGCAGAACTTGATGAAATTATATTAATAAACCTTGTTAACACCTCAGATTCATCCTGAGAATCGCCACAACAAAACTAAATCCAGACTTTGATGCGCTGGCTAAAAAGGGAGACCAACAACACTGTTCCCACTGAAATTAAAAATAAGTTTCTTTGTTGTGTTATGTAAAAAATGCATTTGAAAATATTTTTTTCAATAAGCCTTACATGTTACATGTCATTTCTGTTAAGTGATGGACATGAGTAGTGCGCAGGTGCACGTACGTTCTCAAAATAAAAAATGCGCTCCAGATCAAATAACGCGCTCCGCATACTGGCGCGCTGTCACTGTTCTGTCAGTGACACTGGTCGTTGTTGAGTTTTGGCACAGGGGACAATTGAATAAGAAGGAGCAGGACAAGTAGACCTGCATCTCCTACCGTTTTTGAAATAAAGACAGTCAGGAGGAGAGTGATGATGATAATATCTTGAAGGATAACAGAATTTTCAGTGCTTTAAAATAATAACTGTTACTATTAAAAAAAGCTGTATTTTATTCATTTAATTTTCAGTGTTTTAAAAGTCATTTCAATAAATAGCTAAATACCATGGGACTTCAAAGACAGATATTTTATTGTAATGCATTTGTTCATTTTCAATTGAAATTAAAGCACATGTTTTCTACATATCCCATGATATTTTATTTTCTCTTATGAGGTGTATTACCAAAACACTCCGTCCATCTGCTCCTGGTCCGGCCCCCCTGTCAAATTTTAGAACCCTTTGTGGCCCACAAGTCAAAAAGTTTGCCCACCCCTGGCATAAGCAGTATGGTGATGCTCTGGATGGGGTAATTTCTTGACCTACTCTTGTCTAAAAGTGAAGCAATAACACATTAAGCTGGGATTTTGAGAAAATTGCAATGAACAGGGCTTAACTTATTTCAATTAATGAAAGTCAGAATTACTAGCAACCATGCTGTGAACCATGGGTAGAAACTTACAGGAAACTGAATTTCAAATGAGCAAAAGGGATGAAATTATGATAATCATGCCATTGACTTCGGTGAGCATATCCTCTAATCAATTTGTGTTCGTCATTATAAATAACAGTCAATTGCAGGCTCCTCATGGGAGGTTCATCCAGAAGATTAAGATGCATGGGATCCACGGTGAGTCGGCCATTTGGATTCAGAACGAGGTTGCCCAAAGAAGACACAAAGTAGTAATCGAAGGGATTTATCCTAGCTGGAGATCTGATTCGTGGTGTTCCACTGGGACCTGCGAGCTCCGCTGTGTGTGATGTATATAAAAGAGTTTTGTGAAAATGTAATTGGGTGGGTGAGTAAGTTTGCAGACGAGATGAAGGTTGGTAGTGTGGTTACAGCGTCAGGCATTGAGTTGAAAAGCCAGGAAGTTATGTTGCAGCTTTTTAAAACTCTAGTTAAACAGCATCTGGAGTATTGCATACTGTTCTGGTTGCCCCATTATAGGAAGCATGTCCAGTTGTTGGAGAGGGTGCAGAAGAGATTTACCAGGAGGGCATTCAAAAAGCAAAAATCAATTCCCATAGTGAGCTTTCCTGATTGTGTGTGATGTGTTCTGGGGTCATGACAGGTTGTGCACGATGAACATTCCAGCCACGAGAGGTTGGACAGACTTACGCTGTTTCCTCTAGAGTGCTGCAGACCGAGGGACGATCTGATGGAGGTTTATAAGATTATGACAGGCAGAGATAGAGGAGGCAGACATTTCTTTTTGCCAGAGCTGAAATATCTAATACCAGAGGGCATGCATTTGATGGGGGGGGGGGGGGGGGGGCAATTTCAAAAAAGATGCGAAGAGAAAAGGTTTTTTTTACATAGGAAGTGGTGAGTGCCTGGAATGCACTGCCTGTGGTGGTGGGAGAGGCAGATGCATTAAGGATTCCCAAGAGACGTTTAGATGGGCACATGAATGTGAGGAAAATGGAACGATATGGACATTGTGTAGGCTTAATGGAGTACTTTAGTTGGTCATTTGATTAATAATTTATTTGGTCTGGCAAACACTGTGGGTCAATGGGTCTGTTCCTGTGCTGTATTGTTCTATGTTCTACCTTCCTCTTTTCTACGTAGAAATAAAGCTTATATAGCATGTCATAGCAGCATAGCAGTTAGCACAACACTCTTACAGCTCAAGGTGTCAGAGTTCAGAGTTCAATCCTCTGTACGGAGTTTGTACATCCTCCCCATGGAATGCGTGGGTTCCACAGTCCAAAGATGTACTGGTCAATAGGTTAACTGTCAACTGTCCCATGATGAGACGGAGTTGGACCAATGGGTTGATGGAGGTGCGGCTTGAAGGCCTGGAAGGGGTTATTCTGCGCTGCACTGCTCAGTAAAATAAATAAATAAATGTATGACTTAACAAAGAGAAGGTGTGCAATCTGGCAATTTATGGGAAGTCAAAGCATCGAGAAGCCTCTAAAAGCCAACAGAGGACAACAGGAAAAAATATAATGGAGGGGAAGATGAAACTGAGAGGTAAAAATGGACTTTGGATTTCTTGAGAGCAATACTAGGGAGGTAGTAATGGGGAACAGGGAAATGATAGAGGAGCTAAGTAAGTCTGTTGTGTCATAAGGCACAAACAATATGTCAGAATTTCAAGAAGGTCATGGGGCAAAGTGGAGTGTAGTGGCCATTGCTAAGGAGAAGATGCTAAGGAAGCTGAAAGGTCTGAAGATGGATAAATCACCTGAGCCAGATGGACAACATCCCAAAAGTTCTGTAAGAAGTAACTGGAAAAATTAGGGAGGCATCAGTACAGAATTTTCAAGACTCACTGGACTCAGGGGACTGGAAAATTGCAAATGTGACACCATTGCTGAAGACAGGAAAAACAAACGGCAGGAAGTTATAGGTCTACTGACATCAGTGATTGTTAAGACTTTAGAGCCCATTACTAAGGATGAAATTTTGGAGTTCTTGGAAGTATAATATAAAGTAGGGCCAAATCGAGACTGTTTCATTAATGAGTGATGTTGCCTTATAAATCTGTTAGAATTCTTTGAGAATCTAAAAAGCAATTTAGAGAAAGGATAGACAATGGATGTTGTTTATTTGGATTTTCAGCAGGCCTTTAACAAGATGTCTCATGTAATGCTGTTAAACAAGAAAAAAGCCAGTGGTGTTCAAGGCAAGGTAATAGAATGGATAGAATATTGGTGGCTAGTAAAAGAGAGTATGGATAAAATGGTCCATTTCAGGATTTCTGCTTGTGACCAGTGGAATTCCATAGAGTTAAGTGTGTGTTAGGACCTCAGCTTTTTAATTGGTACACTAATGGTCTGGATGAAGCAATTGAGGGCATTGTGGCCAAGTTTGCAGATGATACCAAAGACCGTTGGATGAAGAGATAGTGTTGCCAAAGCAACGGGTCTGGAGAAGGACTTGGACTAGTTGGCAGAGTTAACAAAGAAGCTTCAGATAAAATACAACAGAGAGAGGAGTGGGTTTATGTAGTGTAATTGGAAGAGTAAAAGTGTAGACTAATTTTTAAATGGAGAGAAAATTCAAAGATCAGAGGTGCAAAAGGACCTGAGTTTTAGTGTATTCCCTCAAGGTTAACTTTCAGGTTGAGTCGATGGTAAGGAAGGCAAATGCAATGTCAGCATTCATTTTGAGAGCACTAGAATGTAAAAGCAAGCTTGTACTGCAGAGGCTTTATAAGGCATTGGTCGTATTCCATTTGAAATATTGTGAGCAATCTTGGACCTCACCTGTACATATAGGAGTGTTTAACGTCTCTAGGCTTGTACTCGAAGGAGTTCAGAAGGATGGGGTTTGGTGGGGGGCGGGGGCGGGTGGAATCTCATTAAAATCTGTTGAATACTGAAAGGCCTGGATAAGGTGAATATAGCGGAGTTGTTTACATTACTAAGAGAACCTAGGATCAGAGGGCACTGACTCAGCAGCATGGTATGTCCCTATAAAACTGAGATGAGGAATTTCTTCAGCCAAAAGATGGAAAATCTGTGGAATTCATTGCCGCAGCGTGCTGCAGAGGCCAAGTCATTGGGTGTCTTTAGAGCAGAGATTGAAAACTTCTCATTGGCAAGAGGTTTAATAGTTATCGGGAGAAGGTGGAAGAAATTTGATTGAATAGCATAGCAGACTTGATGGGCCAAATGGCCTAATTCTGCTCCTATATCTTCTTGTCTTATGGACATTTAGATCTTCTTCACCACATGTTGATACCTTCCTTGAGCCCTCATGTTTTTGAAATAGTAGTCATTCCGTTCATCCAACCTACAACACCAAATAAGAATAAATTTCTTCTACATGTATACTGACAAGAACATTTCATTGTTGTTGTTTTTCATCATAAACTCTGTTTTCTATGTACTTACGTAGAAACATAGAAACATTGAAAACCCACAGAACAATACAGGCCCTTTGACCCACAATGCTGTGCCGAACATATACTTACTTTAGAAATTACCTCGGGTTACCCATACCTCTCTATTTTTCTAAGCTCCATGTACCTATCCAGGAGCCTCTCAAAAGACCCTATCGTATCCACCTCCCACTGCCGTCACTGGCAGTCCATTCCGTGTACTCACCACTCTCTGCGTAAAAAACTCACCCCTGACATCTCTCTGTTTTTACTTCCAAGCACCTTAAAACTGTGTCCTCTTGTGTCAACCATTTCAACCCTGGGAAGAAGCCTCTGACTATCCACACGATCAATGCCTCTCATCATCTTTCACACCTCTATCAGGTCACCTCTCATCCTACGTTGCTCCAAGGAGAAAAGGCCAAATTCAGTCAACCCATTCTCATAAGGCATGTTCCCCAATCCAGGCAACATCCTTGTAAATCTCCTCTGCACCGTTTCTATAGTTTCCACATCCTTCCTGTAGTGAGGTGACCAGAACTGAGCACAGTATCTAAGTGGGGTCCAACCAAGGTCCTATATAGCTGTAACATTACCTCTCGGCTCTTGAACTCAATCCCATGGTTGATGAAGGCCAATACACTTCTTAACCATACAGTCAACCTGCGCAGCAGTTTTGAGTGTCCTATGGACTAAGACCCCAAGATCCCTCTGATCCTCCACACTGCCAAGAGTCTCACCATTAATACCATATTCTGCCATTATATTTGACCTACCAAAATGAACCCCCTCACACTTATCTGGGTTGAACTCCATCTGCCACTTCTCAGCCCAGTTTTGCATCCTATTAATGACCTGTTGAAACCTCTGACAGCCCTCCACACTATCCAGAACACCCCCAACCTTTGTGTCATCAGCAAATTTACTAACCCATCTCTCCACTTCCTCATCCAGGTCATTTATAAAAATTACTAAGAGAAGGGGTCCCAGAACAGATTCCTGAGGCACACCACTCCATGCAGAATATGACCCGTCTGCAACCACTCTTTGCCTTCTGTGTGCAAGCCAGTTCTGGATCCACAGAGCAATGTCCCCTTGGATCTCATGCCTCCTTACTTTCTCAATAAACCTTGTATAGGATACCTTATCAAATACCTTACTGAAATCCATATACACTACCTCTACTGCTCTACCTTCATCAATATGTTTGTTTACATCCTCAAAAAAATCAATCAGGCTCGTAAGGCATGACCTGCCTTTGACAAAGTTATGCTGACTATTCCTAATCATGTTATGCCTCTCCAAATGTTCATAAATCCCGCCTCTCAGGATCTTCTCCATCAATTTGCCAACCACTGAAGTAAGACTCACTGGTCTATAATTTCCTGGCTATCTCTACCCAATTTCTTGAACAAAGGAACAACATCTACAACCCTCCAATCATCCGGAACTTCTCCCATCCCCATTGATGATGCAAAGATTGTGCCAGAGGCTCAGCAATCTCCTCCCTTGCTTCCAACAGTAGCCTGGGATATATCTCGTCCAGTCCCAGTGTCTTATCCAACTTGATGCTTTCCTAAAGCTCCAGCACATCCTCTTTCTTAATGTCTATATGCTCAAGCTTTTCAGTCCACTGTAAGTCACCCTACAATCACCAAGGTCCTTTTCTGTAGTGAATACTGAAGCAAAGTATTCATTAAGTACCTCCACTACCTCCTCTGGTTCCATACACACATTTCCACTGTCACACTTGATTGGTCCTATTCTCTCATGTCTTATTCTCTTGCTCTTCACATACTTGTAGAATGCCTTGTGGTTTTCCTTAATCCTGCTCGCCAAGGCCTTCTCGTGACCCCTTCTGGCTCTCCTAAATTAATTCTTAAGCTCTTTCCTTTTAGCCTTATAATTTCCTAGATCTCTATCATTACCTAGTTTTTTTGAACCTTTCGTAAGCTTTTCTTTTCTTCTTGACTAGATTTTCAACAGCCTTTGCCGCCGTAACAACCCTGTTATTACTGCACCATTCCCGAATCTGTCCCCCTATCTGCTCTTCGATGTCCCTGTTACTATTGGGTGGTCTATAAAAAACACCCAGTAGAGTTATTGACCCGTTCCTGTTTCTAACTTCCACCCACAGAGACTGAGTAGACAATCCCTTCATGACATCCTCCATTTCTGCAGCCGTGTCACTACCTCTGATCAGTAGTGCCACGCCCCCACCTCTTTTGCCTTCCTCCCTGTCCTTTCTGAAACATCTAAAGAGGGGATCTTATAGAAACATACAACATTTTGAAAGGGATAGATAAGATAGAAGTAGGAAAGTTGTTGCCATTGGTAGGTGGGACTAGAACTAGGGGACATTGCCTCAAGATTCAGGGGAGAAAATTTAGGACGGAAATGAGGAGAAACTGTTTCTCCCAGAGAGTGGTGAATCTGTGGAATTCTCTGCCCAGGGAAGCAGTTGAGGCTTCTTTACTAAATATATTTAAAATACAGTTAGATAGGTTTTTGCATAGTAGGGAATTAAGGGTTATGGGGGAAAGGGCAGGTAGATGGAGCTGAGTTTATGGACAGATCAGCCATGATCTTATTGAATGGTGGGGCAGGCTCGATGGGCCGGATGGCCTACTCCTGCTCCTATTTCTTACGTTTTTGTGTAAAGCCTGGCACCCTAAGTAGCTATTCCTGCCCCTGAGCCATCCAAGTCTCTGCAATGGCCACAACATCATAGCTCCAAGTAGTGATCCATGCTCTAAGCTCATCTGCTGTGTTCACGATGCTTCTTGCATGAAAATATACACATCTCAAACCATCAGTCTGAGCACTTCCCTTCTCTATCACCTGCCTAACCTCCCTGTCACACTCTGACAGGATATCTGTAATGGACAGTAATGTTCCCAGGCTCATGCTGACCTTAAGGCCTCTGGTTTAGGACGTGCTAACAGAGTAGTATGTGGCTTCCTCAGTGCCTGCTTTGCTGATGCACATTCTAGAGTTGGTATTCTAGTGGAAGATTATGTGGACTGTAAGCTGATGAATGAACCGCTAATTAGTTTGGACAGTTTGTCTTGAATGGTACTGAGCTTCTTATGTTTTGGAAAACCACTCAGGTCATGGTGTGCGGCTGTAAGAAATCCGATTCAATTTTCTTTCTTCTTAAAATAATGGAGTGTGAAATAATTAGTGTGAAATTTTTAAGTCAATATTCTGAGAGCGTGATTGTTTAATTTTCACTATCTTCGGCATTCTATTATGAGTGAGCATAGAATCAAGTGAAAGGCCCCATTTAAGGGGAGACAGTGGCAAGAGGTCAAATATAAACTATTAACATTCTTACATTGAGCCCCAAAAATTAAAATGGAAAATAAGATATAATGTAGTTGATCCTTATAAATGCATCTTGTAAAAGGCCAATTCTGTACATCTGTAGAAAACACTATGAAAGAATAATGTCTCTTTGAAGGATTAGCTCATTACTTGTGAAGCAGCTTATCTTATCAGAAAGGATTTGAAGTCTTTGACTATGCCTGCTTCCATACAGCAGGAAGGAAAAAATGGTGAACACTAGGCATATTCCAGTTTACTCTATGAATATTGAAATGAAGAATCAAGAAACACATCCAATAAATTTTACTTTACATGCCCATTCACATTATTTAAATTATTATAATAGAAAATCGTCTGCTTTACCTAGTAAAATGTCACTGATAAGCCCTAAGATCAACATATTTTAATCAAAAATCCTTTATCAGAGATGACATTTTGTTTTAAAGACAGGGATTTATCTTGGTAAAATGAATTGACTTTCTGTTGACCTCTCCACTAATTTCTGCACTCAGCTTGTTCAATAGTTTTTTTTCTTGATGTCCTGAGGTAAAACAGGTGACTCACTGTTAGACTCCTGACATTTAATTAATGTGAGAATAATTTTCTGGTAGCAATATACATTAAAGTATTTTTATTAGGTTTGCAAGTGAGAAAATTTCTCTAAATCAAAAGTTGGCACAGAACTGTAGTCTTTGAAGTGTTTAAGGTCTGTTTGGAGTACTCAGTTTACTCAAGCTTATTTTTTCTTCTGTAGAACTGTTGTTTTCCTTGTTGAGGAATGAAGAATTAACACAGTGTCACTGCTTGTCTGATGTTCCACACAAATTTCTATCCCTTTTCCATTCAAGGACCAAGGGCTGGAGAGATAATTCCCGAAGCTGGAGTCAAACTTAATCCTAGGATAAGTCTGGAAACACATATCTAGGATGGCCTAATTCCATCTGAATTTACAGTATATCCAGCACTGCTCAGTTGCTGGTGAAGTATTCATCTATGCCTTTGTTTCAACTAAACAACTTCTCTGAAGCTTCTTCCTTGCTCTACTCTCCAGGTGTGTGAAGTCATCCAAAATCCTGCTACCTGCTTGCTAACTTGTACCAGGCCCATTCATTTGTCACCAATACTCTTGTCAACATTTGTTGGCTCCTGGGCAAGCAATGGTTTGATTTTAATTTATAGACAATAGACAATAAAGAATAGTTGCAGGAGTAGGCCATTTGGCCCTTTGAGTCAGCACTGCCATTCAATGTGATCATGGCTGATCATCCACAATCAGTACCCCGTTCCTGCCTTCTCCCCATATCCCTTGACTCCATTATCTTTAAGACCTCTATCTAACTCTTTCTTGAAAGCATCCAGAGAATTGGCTTCCACTGCCTTCTGAGGCAGAGCATTCCACAGATCCACAACTCTCTGGGTGAAAAAGATTTTCCTGAGCTCCGTACTAAATGGCCTACCCCTTATTCTTAAACTGTGGCCTCTGGTTCTGGACTCCCCCAACATCGGGAACATGTTTCCTGCCTCTAGTGTGTCCAATCCCTTAATAATCTTATATGTTTCAATCTTCATCCTTGAAGATAACAATTTCTTCATCCTTGTCAAATGCCTTCATCACCATGGCCTTATAATCCCTCAGGTCTGACAAACCTCTGAGATCTCTGATCCCTTCGTATTCTGACCACAAGCAACACCAATTTTACTCACAGTTAGTGTGTTGCTGTGGTTTCAGCTATATTCTGAAGTTACAACTATTCCTCTTTTCCCTTCTTTAAGATTCTCCTCAAGTAATATTATTTTTAAAATATTTTTTCTATGCTCAAGCTGGTAAAACCTGAGGCATGGGCATAACCAAGCATGCTCATTCGTCAATTACTCAGAACTTTCAGACTACTCTTGTTGTGTTCTGTATTGTGGTTTTCTGAAGATTCACATAGATATTACTGTGTAGCCCTTATTGTTTAATGCTGTTGTGTAGTGCCTTTGGGATTATACCAGTTGTAGATATTACTATCAGGACAATGTATCTATCTTGATCATGTTCTGAAGTCTTTCAATTTCCTATTTTAATTCAGCCTACTTCTGGTGTTTTTATTGATTTCTGTAACTCATGTGTGTTTGGAATGGCTGTAATTTGTAATTAAGTAATTTGTTCTTGCGTGTTTGTCCTATATTATATCCAGATGGTTATTATGGATTGTCCTATCTGAAATAATGGATTGGTCGTAATATAATTTGTAGGATTCTGACTTTAAAACTGGATCAGGCTTGTACTTCTAGGAAGGTGTGATTTCATTTATGAGTTTGTATTTTAAAGCTATAACAATAATAATTGTTATTATTATATTGGGGTGAATGGGGTGTCCAAGGAGGGGTAGGTCCTTTGGCGAAGGAGCTTGACATGTCCATTCTGGAGCAGCTCACTCACCTTTGGTTCCCACTGGAACTGCTCTCACCCGTAGCTCTCAGTAGCCGTCTGCGTGTGAGAGCAGCCACAACCCCGTACACCACATCGACAGACAGGCTGAAGCAAGGGAGGGCAGCTGGAGCCGCGTGTGTCGGTGAGATAGGGACGTTACAGACTGGGCAGTGAGGGCCAACGGTCAGGAAGATGATCCTGCGACGCTTCATGGAGAGCAAAGGGCATGACGAGGTACAGAGGAAGTCACTGTCTTCCACTTCAGCCACAGAACACCCCAGTCGTGACAACTACTGGTATCAGTGGACCCAGACTTCCAGTCGAGAGAGTGGAACTGCCCTAGGGCAACAACTTTAAAAACACACCCGCACAGGCTTTCTCATGCGGTTCACGTCATCTGAACAAGACAAATCTAACTGCCACGATCAGGTATGACAGAGAGAAAATCTATCATCATTATATTGAGCAAATAGTGTTATCCTTGATTGTAAGTCGTTTTGAGCACAACCTTGCTCCTAAACTATTTACAGATATTAGGACTGTAGTGAGATCCCATCAGGTATATTATGCGCAATTAGTTGTCTGTACATAAGAAAAATTATATTTGCTATGTTGCAATATTTGCTATTGCAAAGATTCACCAGACTGATTCCTGGAATGGCCAGTTTGTAACATAAGAGGCTGGAGTGACTAGGCCTGTATTCACTTGAAATTAGAAGAATGTGTGATGGTTTCATTGAAACATACAAAATCCAAGTGGACTGGGTGTGGGTAGTCTAAACGAGAGGTCACGATCTTATTTAGAAATGAGAAAAGTAATTTCCTGACTCCGTGAGTGGTGACCTCGTGGAAATTTCTACTGAAGAAGGCATGTTTGCTGAATGTATTCAGGTAGGAGGTGGATAGATTTATATATGCAGAAGGAATCAAAGCTATGTAATAGAGTGGGACACTGAATGCCAGAGCGGCTTTGATGGGCTGAGTGGAATACTCATACTTGTTTCCTGTTTCCGTGCTTTTCTGTTGGCTCTTTAAACAAAAGCTTGGTTATCTTTTATTACCTCCTCGTGGCTTGGCTTCAGATTTTTATTGATAATGTTCCTGTGAAGTGCTTACGTACATATCACCATGTAAGCACAAATTATTTTCGTTGTTTAGTGAAGAGTTCCTTTGAAATTCTCAGTTCCTTTTTTTAAAATTTTATGTTACTTAAGAACTGTCATGAAGCTATTGCCTTCTAGTAGCAAAGATTTCATTCAGCTAGAAGCATCCTGAATATAGAAGTGTTATATCTTTTAATATTAGATTACATAGTACATAATGGCACAGATGGCAATGGATGTGATGGGATACTTGACTTCACTAGCTGGATCACACAATGTAAGAGCATGGAGATTATGGAACAACGTTATAAAGCTAGGATATAGCTGCAGAATGGTCAATTCTGCTCAGAGAAGGCAGTGTTTGCACTGATGAGGAGACAGAAGAGATTCAACAGGATAAGACTATATTACAGAGGAACAGAAATGGCCATCGAGTCTGTTGTGCCCTTCCATCATGGCTGATTTATTGACACTTTCAACCCTATTTTCCTGCCTTCTCTCCCTAATCTTTGACGCCCTTACAAATCAAGAATGTCTCAACCTCTAAATATACCCAATGATTTGGCCTCTATTGCCATCTATGGCAATGAATTCCACAGATTCACCATTGTCTGGCTAAAGAAATTCCTCCTCATCACTGTTTTAAAGGATGTCCTTTTATTCCGAGGCTGTGCCCTCTGGTCCTAGACTCCCCTACTATACATCCTCTGCATGTCAACTAGAACTACGTCTTTCAATATTCTCAGTGAGATTCCCCCCTCAATCTTCTAAACTCCAGTGAGTACAGGCTGGACTCATTCAAATACTCCTCATATGGTAGCCCTAGAATGTTGCATGGATTGGAAGAGTAAGAGGAGAGAGTGGAGAGGTTGGGGTGTTTTCACTGGAGCAGAAGAGGTTGAGGGTGCATTCTGATAGAGATCTACAAAATTGTGAAAGGTGTAGATTAGGTAGATGGTGAGAAACTTTTCCACATAACAGAGATGCTTAAAACCAGAGTGGATAGGTTACAGTATGAAGTTAGAAAAGATCTGGAAAATTTATTTTCACCCCAAGGGCTGTTGTAATCAAGAATGCACTACCTGTGGAGGCAGGTACTTCCTCAACAACTGGACATAGAGGGCAACGGGCCTAGTGTTGGTAAACGGGCCTAGTGTTGGTAAACGGGCCTAGTGTTGGTAAACGGGCCTAGCATTGTTGGTTTGTGTGTATGTACTGGGCTGAAGAGCTACATGACTCTGAACTCTGTGAGGAATAGGCTACTCAGCACAACAAGCTCACATTGATGCACAAACTCCACTCTGGTTTTGACTCATCTGTCCCCATTTAAATCTGCGTAACCCTCTATTCCTTTTACCCGTATTTTTGTCTAGAAAACCATTAAATGCACCTACAGAGAAGTGAAAATAAGTTTTAATGAAGCACCAAAAGTGATCTCGGTTCTGTTCTAATCCTTGATGCACTCTGCTGGAGTTTGCACATTCTCCTTTTGAGTCCCATAGGTGCTTGGTTTTCTCCCACTTCCCAGTGATGTGGAGGCTCATAAGTTAATTAGCCACTGTGAATTGCATCTATATACATGAGTGGTAAACATGTGCAGGGTCTGAAAGAACTTTAAGACTTGCTTACAAAGAAAATCGGCTGCAATGGGAGTGACCTGTTCACTGGCATAGACTCAATGGGCTGAATGGTCTCCTTGCATTCAGACCACTGAGTCCATGCCAGTGCAGAGATCTATCCCATTCTGACAGAAAATGTAGTGGATCTGGGAAGAGTAGGAGTTTCCTTGCAAACTTGAAATGAAATCCGGAGGCTGAAACTGATGATCTGGCTTAGGGTTCGAGGACTGTGAGTAGGAGGGAGGAGTGAGGCTTGCTTTGCTGAGGTTGTTTAGTTGCTTATTGTTTTGCTGTGTTCTGTGTTGTTCCGCTGAGCATTGTGGGCATGCTATGTTGCCGTTGGATTTTATGGCAACACCTGTGGGCTTCTCCAGCTTACTTTGGGGTGTGTTGATAGTTCACATGAACAATGCACTTCACTCCATGTTTCGATGTACACATCCATAAACAAATAATGCGTCTTGAATCTTTATACTTGTGAACTCCATGGGTTTGCCTGCCTTATAGGAATATTTAAAGCAGAGATTGATAGGTTCTTGATTAGTAAGGGCATCAAAGATTATGGGGAGAAGGCAGGAGACGGGAATTGATGTTGCAATGAGTGAATGAAGTGAGCCCAAGTACAGGACACAGGCATGGAGATTGAGTTAGGATGCTTACGCAGACATGAACGTTGAACAGCAAACAGGAGGGATCTTGACACAGAGAGACAGAGTTTCATAGGTAAACCTTGAAACAGGAGCAAAACTTAGAACACATGGTCCTAAGTGGCCAGGAAACGTTAATTACCACATAACCAACGATCTGGCAACTAGTGGTTGTAATGCCGGGGTTCTTATGCTGCAGGTCTTGATGGAAACCAGGTGTGCCGCCATCAAAGAGAATTAGAAGCAAATGGGAAATTAGGGGTCGGAACCGTGGCACAATCAAAGGAAATTAGGAGAAAGAAAGGGAATTAACGATCGGGACCGTGACAGTTGAGAGGCATAATAAATCAGCCATGATGGAATGGCACAGCAGACCTGCTGGGCTAAACGGCCTAATTCTGCTCCAATGTCTTTATGGTTCTATAATCCCTTAGCTGGTTCGAATTGCTCCCCCATCCTCCAGAGCTATCTGAGGACCATTGCTGCCAACTCAATTGCCTGAAATTCAAATCTGCTTTGCATTCTGGGATGCGCAGCAGCTTGTCAACCCAATTTAAATGACGCATGAGGCCAACTATTGAGCACACTTCAGCCTCACTCTTTCCTTGTGCCCAGTCCCCGTGGGAAAACCAGGACTATCCTATTCACCCCAAGTGTTATTCCAGCATTTGCTGACTCTATTTCAAAGTTTAAGTTGCTTTTTTTAAAGGAGGGAAGCTGGATGTTTACTCTGTACTTATATTACCGACATGGTTTTTGGAAGCAGAAATATACATGATGTTTATATTTTGCCACTGTCCCAGCTTTAAATTACTTTTTGTTAACAGTGGCAGCTATTCAGAATGTATGTTGTTTTATGTCCTGTATCACCAGTGAAAATATAGCAATTTAAAGCATGATTTTTTAGCTGACAGAACGGCTGATTCACATTGCAGCCGCTGTAATAATAAGCCCTTTCATTTGCACACATGTAAAATAAACTATTAATGTCAACCCTTGGCAATCTGTTTCACACACTACAATGGCGTGTTTAGCCTGCAATGAAATGAGAAGGTAGTTTCCATTAACCTTAAAGTCCTGAGGAGAATGAGGTGGACAGGCTCCAATTAGCAAAAACAGAAATAGCCTGATCCTAAGCATGCAGATGTAGTCAACTTTCATGTTTCATGTGGGAAGCTGAGTGGGCAAAATTAAATACAGATCAATTCATTTAGGTAAGTGCTCAGTGAGGATTTGAAATATAAGAATTAATATTTTCTTTCCAAATATTTTTGTTTCTTAAATCCTAATAGGCTGCTTTTAAATTTGAAGCTGAGCATCTGACTCTGTATCCTTTCCATCACTAAGATGAACTATTTCCATATTTTTAACCTCTGATATAACTTAATCTGTCTGTTATCTAAATACTCATCTATCCTTTTGTGCCCTCTGAACTGAGATGCCAGATTGTTCTAGGGGACAGCTTCCAGTCTTCCATTATCTATGATCTCAAACTCATCTAAGTCTCCACGGCCTGTATTTTAGCAGTCACCCCTACTGCCTACATCCTGAGGCACAGGTTCACTTACATTTGCTCCTGTTTCTCTGACTTTAGATTTGCTTCCAGTTTACTTATACCTTAAATCTGAAGTTCTTATATTTTTGCTCAAATTCTTCACTAGCCTCCATTTCCATAACCTCCACAAGGTCTATAAACATTTGAAAACACCATGTGTTTCACATTAGACCTCCTGTATATCTCTAACTACCCTGGGAAAAGAGTTATCTAGTCAGTGTCCTGATTTTCTGTCCAACATGCATACAATAGCCACTTTACTAGGTACCTCCTGTGTTCTGTAAAGTAGACTCTGAGTATTCATGGACTTCTGCTGCTGCAGCCCACCTACTTTAGGGTTCGGAGATGCTCTTCTCCACACAACTGTGGTAATGCATAGTGTTTTGAGCTTCTATCACCTTCCTGTCAGCCTGAACTCTAGGGTAACATAACTGGGAGAAATGTGCATAATTCACAACACCGACATTGAGTTAGGGTTTCACTTTAAAAGGCTGGTCTGATGTGATGGTGTTATTACGTAAAGAGTTTTGGTGCATTTTGTGTGTAGGGTTTGGAGTTCAATAAAAAGTATTATGGGTTTCATTAAACGTAAAATGCCTCACTTTGTTTTATTTGTGAAATCTTACATTGGTGACCCCAATGCTCCAGTTCGCTTCCAGAGTTATTCAACATGGCGGCTGAGTTTGCCAGCATGGAAAGACTTGGAATTGTACGTCAGTAGAATAGCCCCTGGGCTTCACCACTCCACATGGTCCCTAAGTCCGATGGTGGTTGCCTCCCATGTGGTGATTACTGATGGCTTAATGAGGCCACCTCCCCTGATTGTTAACTAATCCCACACATTCAGGATTTTTTGGCACATTTAGCCAGAAAGTTAATTTTTCCCAAAGTCACTCTAATAAGGCACTACAATCAGGTGCCTTTGTGCTCGGAGGACATTCCCAAAACAGCTGTGATGACCCTGTTTGCCTTTTTCGAATTTCTGCGCATGCCGCTTGGACCAGAAACATGTAGCAAACGGATGACATACTTGGTCACCAGTGCATCCAAATCTGAACAGGTATCTCATCTCTGCATACTTTGTGCACTTAAGCCGACGTGCGTTGATTATTAACACTGCTAAATGTCATTTTGGGCTGTCAACCATTGATGTGCTCGGCCATCACATCTGTGCAGAAGGTGCAAAACCCCTCCCATCAACTATAGTCGCTATTATGGATTTCCCACTCTCCTGCACTACAAAAAAACTCCAGGAGTTTTTAGGTATGGTGAATTTCTATCATCGCTTCATTCCACTACCTGCGGAACTTATACTGCCCCTGAGTAGCGCGCTTAAAGGCAATACCCCTAATCAAGTGCTTGACTAGTCAGCGGACATGACCAGGGCATTTGATGATACCAAACAAGCACTTTCTAATGTGACCCTTCTGGCGTACCAGCTCCCCAATGCACCCATAGCCATTACTACTGATGCTTCAGACTATGCTGCAGGTGCTGTGCACGAGCAGTTGGTCGGAGGTGTGTGGCATCTGCTCGCCTTCTTCAGCCAGCAGTTCCAACACCCACAATGAAGTACAGCACACAATGGCCAAAGTATCAGACCCTTGGTCTTCATGGCAGTAACGCCACCTGGCCTATATACGAGGAGTGATTGATAAGTTCATGGCCTAAGGTAGAAGGAGACAATTTTGGAAAACCTAGCACATTTATTTTTCAACATCGTCTCCTCCTACATTTACACACTTAGTCCAGCGGTCATGGAGCATACAGATCTTGGACCTCCAGGAAGTGTCCACAGATGGGGTGATTGATAAGTTTGTGGCCTAAGGTAGAAGGAAATGAGTTATACAGATCTCGTTACATGCACATGCAGTTCAACTCTTTGAGTGATTATGCAGAAAGTTTGAAGTTAATGTCATCAGGGGTGATTGATAAGTTCGTGACCTAAGGTAGAAGGAAGTGAGTTATTAACTTCAAACTTTCTGCATAATCACACAAAGAGTTGAACTGCATGTGCATGTAACGAGAGCTGTATAACTCATCGCTTTCTGCCTTGGGCCATGAACTTATCAATCACTCATGCCATGGACACTTTCTGGAGGTCCAAGACCCGTATGCTCCACGACCGCTGGACTAAGTGTGTAAATGTAGGAGGGGACCATGTTGAAAAATAAATGTGCTAGGTTTTCTAAAATTGACTTCTTCCACCTTAGGCCACGAACTTATCAATCACCCCTTGTACAACTGATATACATAACACCAAGGGGAAAAAAACTGCTGTTGCTGATTTCCTTTCAGGACTAGCTGTTGAAGCTACACACATAGGTGTTGACTGTGCTGGCATGGCAGCTGACTAAGTTACTGACCCAGAGGGCCAGGCTTACTGAACAATAGTTATGGGCCTGTGGTTTGCTTGACATTAAGTTCAGGGAAGTTGGGGTTTCTCTGCTGTGGAATGTCTCAAATGATCGCCATCGCCCCACCATGACTGCAAACTAGAAACAGACTGTTTTTGACTCCATACATGGATCCTGGGCTGGAAGGCCTCACAGAAGCTGGTTGTACTGTAGCGATGTGTTACACACGGCGCTGAAATAACAACATGCAGTCGGTAAGTCGTTTTGAGACTAGTTTATTCAAACTTCGCGGCGCTGGCATTTAATCCCTAGCGCCCGCCCTCTCCGGGCGGAAATGACGTTAGGGGTACATTACCAAAGTCTCCCCCCGCGTGCAGGCTATTTGTGAGCCGGTTCGCCTGTGCAGAAAGTGGGTCGCCACAGTACCAAAGTTTGTGTGGCACAGCCGCAGAAAGTTCATGCGTGATTGGACTGCATCTGTGCAGAGTGCCAGCAGGCAAAAATTAAGTGTGATGTTCAGGCACCACTGGAACCTTTTGAGGTTCCTGAGTGACAGTTTGACCATGTCAACGTGGACCTTGTTGGTCCTTTCCCCCCGCATCCGCTGTTTCATGCATCTTCCTACCAAGGTGGACCATACCACCAGGTGGCCAGAGGTCATCCTTCTGGCATTGACGACAGCCACAGATGCGGCCTGGGCATTCATCAGCACCCAGCAACGAATGGGTTAGCTAAAGGTTTATCCAAACTTTCAAGAAGTTCATTAAAGCAATGGACAAGGTGGACATTTCTCTATAGCACAAGGTGGTCAACTTTCTTTTTGTGTATCAGAACTCTGTTCATGCGCCTACAAATCAAGCACCTGCAATGCTGTTCATGAATAGGAATCTAAGATCTTGCATAGACCTCCTGAAACCAGATCTATGGAGGCAAGTGCAGAATAAACAGTTCAGCCAGTTACCAAGTGAAGCAGCAAGGAGCTTCGAGGTTGGGCAGGGAGTCCTAGTGTGTGATTACCAAGAAGACAAGTGGACACCTGGAAGGATAGCTATAGGAACTGGACCACTGATGTACACAGTGGGTGTTGGAGATAAGACACGGACATGTCAAGTGGATCAGATACTGGATGCACAACCAAAGAACACAACTGAGTCAACTGCATCCGACAAGATGGACACATTGCAGTCACTGGACTTACCTCTCAGTGAAGATGTCACTGACAGCAACGTGACACCAGGAACCAAGAACATTGCTTTGACAAGACACCGGCCAAACCCAGCGCCACTCTACAGGTCCAGAGTCACTATCCTGAAAGAAACAGAGCACCATCCAAAAGACTAAACCTTTAGAACTGTGAAGATAATTATGGACTGTTATTGTGAAAGTACGTTTATTTGGGATATGGGTTTATGAAAGGGAAATTAAATGTTCTATACATATACAATTTTATATTGCATTAATCTAAAGGGGGAGGAAGTGTAATGCTTGGATCTATTTCTTTTAGAGCAATAACCCTTCCCTCCCTCCCTTAGCACGATGTATTGATCTACTAACTGAGCATGCACTGTTGTCTATACTTGCGCATTATTCTCTCTGCAATGTGATTACACAAGTTAAAGCCATCACCCGTGTGCTTGCCTTTATTTAATCAGTATGTATTTGTGTACAGACACAACAACTTTTATCATACATAAGAGGGGTAAACCTGATTGTATTTTGGTAGAACATCTTAAACCGGCTTGACTTGGTGCACTCCACTCCCATGTCCTTGGTGTCACAACATGACGAGTGTGTCAATGCACCTCTGGACAAAACAGAGGCACCTGCTGTTCCTCCACCAATGGAACCCAGGACCTGAGCTGGGTGGTTCGTCCGAGCTCCAGACAGGCTCACAATGCCTACCTTAGTGAAGTTTGGGGGGATTGTGTAGGGTAACGTAATTGGCAGAAATGTACATCATTCACAACCACTGACATTGAGTTGAGGTTTCACTTTAAGAGGCGAGTCTAACGTGGTGACATTATTAAGTAATGAGTTTTAGTGCATTTTTGTGTGTAAGTTTTGGCGTTCAATAAAATGTATTACGCGCTTCATTAAACATAAAACACCTCACTTTGTTTTATTTGTGAAAACCTACAGAACCAGTCTGGCCATTCTCCTCTGATCGCTCTCATTAACAAGGTATTTTGGCCCACAAAACTGCCACTCAGTGGATGTTTTTTTTTGCTTTTCACACCATTTGCTATAAGCTCAAGAGATTGTTGTGCATGAAAATCCCAGAAGCTCCACAGTCTCTGAGATACTCAAACCACCCCGTAATATATTTGCATTAATGAGCAGGTGAACTGGTGTACCTATTAAAGTGGCCACTGAGTGTATGTGCCCGAGAGAGCTGAGATTTACTGAGATATTTTATGGGCCTGTGAACTACCTTGAAGTAACTCACGAGAAAAGGCACTTAGTGTGACAGTTATGTTGCAGATGTATCATCTGGTGCTCAGAAGGTCTGTTGTCCTGTTTGAGTGAAGCTCTTCCTGTGTAGTAGCTGCATCAATGTTCTAGGCCTCAGTTTATTGAAGGTACCTGATTGACAGCTTTTCTGACTCAATCTCTATAAGTTTCGTCAGAGGCTGAATTTTGTAAACACGTGGATTTTGGTTGGCCTCGCCCACGTTTCTGACAGTAGACCTCATCCATCAGAATTTTTTGGCCTTTGAAAATTTTCCATTCAGGAGCTGCCCTTTGCTACGATCTCATTGAGAAATGTCATTGAAAGAGTGCCAGTTCTGATGAATTTGATAGCTCTAAGAATTGGATTAAGAATATCACAAACTGATTGCTCTTCAGAGCTCGAACAACCTTGAGAGAGAAAGATAGAGATTGAGCTTCCATCTGAAAAAAATCTAAAGCCTATCTGTGTCGGCTGCAATTGAAGATGAGTTCCCGAGGCAAGGTGACAGTGTCCTAAACCGTGATCCCACACACACAATCTTCACTAAGTATTTTTCAATAAAGGAGCAGATTTAACTGTAAATACTTTGAAGCTTACAGGGATCCTGCACACCTGCAGAAAATGTAAAAGGATGACAACATTCTTTTGTTTCTGTGAAGAGGATTCTCATTGCAAAAAAAAATCTGTCTCGTCTCATAATCAGAAAGGCCCTTGATACCTGAGAGGTGGTTAGTCTCTTAATCCTGAGGTGCCACCTAATACACCTGAGAAATCAGCTAACGTTGAACTCCATGGGTATATTTAAGGAGAGGAGATCTGCCATTCTCCAAGACAGTATATAGACCATTACAGTACAGGTCTTCAGCCCGTGATGATGTGACGACCCTTTAACCTACTCCAAGATCAATCTAACCCTTCCCTCCCACATAGCTTGACGTCTGTGACTTTTCATTGATTCTGTTGCATTTCTTTGTTCTACTGTGAATGCCTGCAAGAAAATTACTTCAAGGTAGTATATTGTGACATATATGCACTTTGAGAATAAAGTTACTATGAACTTTGATTTTTCTTTCATCCATGTGCCTATCTAAGAGTCTCTTGAAGGTCCATCCAATGCCTGTAAATAGTGTAGGCAGAGGATCCTGCTTGTGGAAGTGTTTTTCTCATACTATTCTCACACTATTAGCATTTGTTTCAAGAGATCAAGAATACAAGAGCAAGGATGTGATGCTGAGGCTTTATAAGGCACTGGTGAGACCTCACCTTGAGTATTGTGTCCAGTTTTGAGCTCCTCATCTTAGAAGAGGTGTGCTGGCATTGGAGAGGGTCCAGAGGAAGTTCACAAGGATGATTCCAGGAATGAAAGGGTTATCATACGAGGAACATTTGATGGGTCTGGGTCTGTTCTTGCTAGGATTTAGAAGGATGAGGAGGGATCTCATTGAAATCTTTTGAATGTTGAAAGGCCCAGACAGAGTAGACGTGGAAAGGATGTTTCCCATGGTTGGGGAGTCCAGGACGAGAGGGCACAGACTCAGATTAGAGGGGCGTCCGTTCAAAACAGAGATGTGGAGAAATTTCTTCAGCAAGAGGGTGGTGAATTTCTGGAATTCTTTGCCACATGCAGCTATGGAGGCCAGGTCACTGGGTGCATTTAAGGCAGAGATTGATAAGTTCTTGATTGGACATGGCATCAAAGGTTACGGGGAGAAGGCTGGGAAATAAGGTTCAGGAGGAGGGGAAAAAAAAAGGATCAGCCATGATTGATTGGTGGGATAGACTCAATGGGCCAAATGGCCTAATTCTCTCCAATGTCTTATGGTCTTATTTCACTCAACATATTAGCTGACTCCACATTAGACTGTATTTCTCTCATCCTGTCTTAAGAAAGGGTGGAACTTCCTCCAGTTAAACAAACAGAATTAACCCCTCAGGAGTCAGGTTCTGCCTTTAGCTACGATGACTATCTGAAGTTATAATAGACTGCAGGCTCTGTACGTTCTTTGAATCAATGCTGGATTATTCTTACATCATAAAGATTAAGCAGTCACCTTCCACCCTAGTCCATAGCACCACCTGTGATCATCCAGTCCATAGTCATCTCTACAGTGAACAAAAGGCATTCTGCACTCCCCTGGAAACAGAAAGCATGCCTCCCAGAAAGTGCCACTTACTCTCGGCCATCCTCTTTGCTGACTATCATGAACACTGTGAAGAATCCCACCCACCCTACTCATGGACTGTTTGTCCCACTCCCATCAGGGTGGAGGCAACATAACATCCACGCTGGGATCGCCAGACTCAACAACAATTACTTTCCCTAAACAGTAAGGCTGATCAACACCTCTAGCCACTAACCCATGCCCCCACACCCCAAACCCCCCTACTTTATTATTTCCTGTCAGTCATCTTATGTACACATGCTCCTGTGCCTAGCATCACTTTATGGACATATGGTCATACACTCAATCTACATATGTATATAAGCTATTTTATATATTTATATTTATTGTATTCTTTATTGCAATTGTGTTTTTATCTTATTGCTCTTTTTGTATGGCATGGGATCCAGAGTAACATTTTATTCTCTTTTACATTTGTGTTCTGCTAATGGCAAACAATCACAGGAGGTAGGTGGTTATTATTGTGGCTGTTTTTGCTGCAGAGAGAGGGGTATTTTGGGATCTGGTATTGACGAACATCAGAGCTGTATTGTACATGCATACTTTGACAATAAAATGGACCTTCGAGCCTTTGAATCTTGAATTGCCAGATGGTTTCTCAGTGATTCTTTAATATTCTTATCCTGGAGCGTAAATCACTTCTTGGTCTTTCCCTTCCCAATCTTTGGAACCTTCTCTGTTCATAATCATCCTGTTCTTCCCCACTTGCTGTGTCTCTCCTGGATGGCTTTAATAATGAGTTGATCCCTTCAGCTTTGATTGAAGAAGTCCTCTGGGAACATGATGTTTTTTATTTCATGATATGTACCACGCTTTGCACATTCAGTATCGTCCACTTGCATGCTCCCTTTGTGTGTATAAAGGGAATCAGATAAAATTGAGTCAGTTCTAGATTGTCTGGGTATAGAAGCTAAGGTTTGAGAGGAGAAGGGGTATTGATTGAGATTCAGGGCAAAAAGTTGTTTATCAGGTTGTTAAGAATCTTAGTTTGGGGGAAGGATCAGTGGTGAAGGAGTATATTAGTATCAAAGAACGTGATTTACTTACCATTCTCAGAAGATTCCTCTATTCCCTTGTCATTTGAGCTCTTTCCGAACAAGTGATGCTTTTGGGTTGCATGCCAGTTGAGGTTGAACCTAATGAAACTAAAGAATAACTACTTTAAAATCTCATATAGATTTTATTGCTTCTAACTCCTCAGAAACTTTGCATGAATAAGCTTACTCAAGAAAGCTGATAAATCCACACTCTGTGAAATTATTGTTTAGTGGTTGCAGTACGAGTATCAGGTTATCTGTAAAATCTGTGTATACTATATGGTTTAACTTCTGCTACTTTGCTGTACTGGCCACTGCTGTTATTTGTGTGCTTGATAGCTTCAATAAAGGATGTTTGCTTCAGTGTTTTATTATTGTTGCTTGCCTTAGTAACAAATTACACAATAAAAATGGGATGTCTTTGACAGCTCAGCCATCAAGTACAAAGTTAACCAAGTTATAAACACAAGAGATTCTGCAGATGTTGGAGTTCAGAGCCACACACACACAATGTGTTGGTGCAACTCAGCAGGTCGGGTAGCATCTATGGAGGGGAATAAACCGTCAACATTACGGGCAGAGATCCTTCATCAGGAGAACAAGGTTCTGAGAGAGAAAGTTTGGGAACTACCCGGTAGTTGAGCTGTATCGGTGGAAAAGAAGCATGAGTTAATGTTTCAGGTTGAACACTCTTCTTCAGAACTTTGTTTCCAATTCCCTGGTTCCAAGCACCCTCACTGTATGTACATCCTATATCATAGTTGTATAAAGTACCACCATTTTTCCCTTAGACCGAGGGCCAACCAGTTCCCTTTCACCACAGCACACAGTCACCCAGTTGAACTTGCCTTCAGAATTGGAAGACAATCTCTTTCAACTCCATTCACCTTCTCCAGATCAAAGGTGCTATCTTACAAGGATCCAGGCATTTCCTATTATCTTGTGGGATCCAGGGAACAGTCCTCCTTTCAGTCTTAGTCAGACTCCCTCCCTCACACGTTCTCTGATCCACTGATAATTGTGTTGGTGCTGTCTGCTGAATTTATACAGGGCTTGGCAACTTCCTTCTTAAGCTTCCAAAGTCCATCCTGAGAAGAGCAATGACAGCAGATGGTAAACATGGTGAGTAGATAAATAAGAAAGGTCTCTGCTCCACCTCTCTGGGCATGCTACATTGGCACTGGAAGCATGGCGACACAAGTGGGCTGCTCTCACCACACATTTGAACTGTGCTGGTTGTGACACAGCAGTCTATTTCATTGTATGCTTTGATATTTCAATATACAGTACATGAGACCAATAAAGCTAATCTTTATTGGAACATGAGCACAACAGATGTGTCACAGTAGTGATCTACATGGAGAGTAAAAAGATCGGCATGGGGTGTTGTAGAAAAGTCATTTTGATCATGTTGAATGTTGATTCTGCAGTGGAGTAGACTGCAACCTTGGAGAAAGAGTATGGTGCTTACTAGACTTGATGCTTATTGATTAGCTCTACAGTGTTACTTACCTTAAGACATAAGAGCATAAGAAATCAAGAGCAGGGACAGGCTCATAAAGACTTCTCTGCCTTTCATCAGTTCTGTGGTAGATGTTCTGCTGTAGCCCCATCTCCTACATCGTCCTCAGGTTCCTTAATTCACAATATCCAGAGACCTATTGATCTTTACTTTGAATGAACTCACTGACAAAGCCTCCTTAGTCCTCAGCTTAGAGAATTTCAGAGGTTCATTACCCTCTAAGTAAAGAAATTTCTCCTCTTCTCAGTCCTAAATAGCCACCTCTTATTCTGAAATCATGACCCTTGGTTCTAAACTTATTGGTCAAGGGAAGTAACTTCATTATATCCACCTTTCAGAGCCCTTTAAGAGCTTTCTAAGCCTGAATAAGTTCATTACTCAGTCTCTCAAACTACAAGGGAATATTTATTCATTTATTCAATCTTTCCTCAAAGAGAAAATCCACCATTCTCGGAGCTACGCTGTGAATCTTCATTGCACTCCCCTAAGGCAAATATATTCTTCTTTCAGAAGGAGACTAAAACAGTGCAAGCAGTCCTCCAAGTGTAGTCCCACTAAGGCCCTAAATAATTGCAGAAGGACATCTTTACTCCTTTAATCAAATACTACAGAAAATAAAAGGAATTAAGCAGTCTTCATGTCCCTCAAGAGCCTTCTTTCATTATTTTTACTTCGCTCCATAAATGCTGAAGACACTGTCAGCAATTTGATCATGGCAGGCACATCACTTAACTATGTTGATCCTCATTTACACAATTTGCCCTGTCTTTCAGAATAAGATACCCACAAAAATGCACACGAAGAGGGGTTAGGTGGAGAAGTAGGGCCACCTGGTCCCTCAAGCCTGTCCATTACTTCCTTATTTACAGATACAGCACTGTAGCAGCCCAATGAGCTTATGCTGCCCAATTACACTCATGAGAACAATTCGCCTTTCTTTAATGATCATAGCTGATTTACATTGGGTCTCAACTCCTCTTCAAGGGCAGTTCCTCCTCAATCACAATAACCCCAACTTTCCAAAAACAAAATGCACACTACTTTTGAAGTATATGCAATAGTTTATCCTTCCTGCTGGGCTATATAATTTACTACCTACATTGAGAAGAAATTTCTACATACCTCATTTTTAAATGGCTGCCCCCTTGCTTTTTTTTAAAAATATGCCTCTCATTTGGAAGTCTTCCATTAGTGGAGACATCTCAGAGCCGACACTGTCAAACCCCCTAGGGATTATGTGTG
This sequence comes from Hemitrygon akajei, assembly GCF_048418815.1. Lineage (NCBI taxonomy): Eukaryota > Metazoa > Chordata > Chondrichthyes > Myliobatiformes > Dasyatidae > Hemitrygon > Hemitrygon akajei. The sequence goes on along the minus strand of NC_133125.1, from coordinate 19,706,787 downwards.
TTTCAGTAAGATCACCCTTCATCTTTCTAAACTCCAAAGAATTAAGATCTGACTAGATTTGTCATTCATGAAAAATATCAGTCTCATACCAAAAATTAGTCCATTGAATCTCTTCTGAGCTGTCACCGGAGAAAGTATATCCTTTGCTGTGAAGGTACCAGTGTGGCAAACAGTACTTCATTGTGCCCTTAGTAACTCCCTGTACAATTATAACAATACTTCTCAATATTTAAGATCCAAGCCATTTGCCTTCTTGACGACATAATTAACGTCATGCAAATGAACACCCCATATCATTCATTCATAGTCTAACTGCGTTTAGACTACGATTTCCTTTTTAATCCCCCCTACAGACGTATATGATATCACCCTTTTTAACATTAACAGTTATTTGGCATATTGTACCTCTCATTTAATCTATGTATATCGTGTTACATCATCCAAATACCCTTTTTGCAGCTTGCCCTCTGTTATTTTTGTATCACTAACCAACATCAACAATCTTACACTCTGCCTCATTTCCAAGACATTAGTATTGATAATAAATACTCTGAAGACCAAGGAAGTGCAATAGTTATGTCTTGGGAAACTACAATATGCTACATCTTTTCGGTCTGAAAAAGACCATTTATTACAATTTTTTTTCTCCTGTCAGATAATCAGCTTGTAATCCATGTCTACAGACTTCCCCAATAGCGCTTTTTTCCAGCAGAAACTCTCATGTTTATGATTGCTGCTTCACTGCAAAGTCTCTTTGACGTTACCCTACCCCTAAGCCCTCTGTCATTGCTTCACCTCCGTGATCTCTGCTGCTCTCTCACTCTTCAATCATGTGCACACCTACCACCGACCAGCCTGTACTCTTCCCCTCACCCCGCTTTCCTATCCTGGCTTTTGCCCCCTTCCTTTTGTGCACTGATGAAGGGTCTCACCCTGAAACATTGACTCTTTATTCCCTCCATAGATTAACTGCTGAGTTCCTCCAGCATCTTAAGACCATGAGACCATAAGATATAGGAGCAGAAGTAGGCCATTTGGCCCATCGAGTCTGCTCCGATTCTTCCAGTCATCCCCACTCCCCTGCCTTCACCCCATACCCTTTGATGCCCTGGCTAATCAAGAACCTATCTATCTCTGCCTTAAATGCACCCAATGATGCGTGTGTTGCTCAAGGGAAGCTCTTACTTGGCACACAGGACTTTAATGTGACACCTTATTAAATGTCTTCTGGAAATCAAAATATTCTACAGCCATGAACTCCCTTCGATTGACTCTGCTTGGTACATCCTCGAAGAACTCAAGCAAACATAGTTTTATGACACGCAGACAATCTTTATTTGGTTTGACTGCATTAAGGTTTTACTGGTAACTAATTATTTCTTCCTTGAAGTAGACTCTAGCATCTTCCCAATAACAGATATTAAGCAGAGTCGCCTGCAGTTTTCTCCCTTTGTTTTCATTCCTCACCCCATAACATGGGAGTTATACTTACAGTTTTCCAGTCTGCTGCTATGCTCCCAGAATCAATGAGTAGTGGATAAAACTTCAACCAAAAGTTCCTCTATGACTGTTCTTGTTTCCAAGCTTGAATGTAAGCATTTGAGTTTTATCTGCCTTTAATCCCATTAGGTCTGTTTTCAATACCTTGTCTACATTAGCTTTTCCCTTCCTCTTTTTTTCTCCACAGCCGGTTCATATAATTAGTAGCAAAAGTTGAGCTGCATAACAATGAGGTTTTGAACGATTTACCAGAAAGTGCTTGTTACACATTCCACCCTCATATTTGAAACTAGCCCATCTGTTATCTGTGGGACATTTGTTACAGTGTGTCTTCCACTTTGAAAACTGATGCAAATGTTTAGGGGCGGAACAAAGTGATGATGGCGCTAAACGGCGACTCCTTTGCTTGCATCTTTGGGAACAGCTCTATTTCTATCTTTGATGTCTCTTTTTTACCTTTTCTAGGTTCTTTCGAAATCCCTGACCCGGAGTTACACTCAGACATCAGTTCTTTGCAGGAAGGAGACCTGCTCTCAGGGCCTCATGACCGGCTGCTTTTTGATATCCCAGGGACGCGGCCTGGAAGACTAGCGTGCCTTCAGCATGCCAGATTTTCGTGGCTCTGGAGACAGGCTGATTTAAGGCTGGTGCCCCTGACTGAGGTGGCGCGGGAGAACACGGAACATCGGGAGCAGCGGGTTAGCTGCCGTGGGCTATGAGCCCAGTGACCTGAGCCTTGGGGCCGTTTCTCCGGGTGCAGAGCTCGGAAAAAGCGCCGAAACAGATTCTTAATATCGTAAATCAGAAAGTTGCTTGTTATGTCTCCCCTCTTGCTGTGAAACAGCTTTTTCTCTTATTAAGGACAGAGAGAGCCTGTGGTATGTTGAAATACCGGGTGAACGAGTAGTCTTTGGGGTACCGCAAGTCTGTATCATTGGATGCATTGCTGCAAGTTTGAGCACTCGGTGTGGGGCACCGATGGTGGGGGTGGGGGTGGGGGTCGTTGCCTTGCTGCTGCTTGTGTGTGGGGGGGAACTGGGGGGGCTTTGGGATTCTAACATTGAACTGTCGTTCATTCTTTGGGGCACTCCTCTGTTTTCATGGATGTTTGCGAAGAAAAAGCATTTCAGGATGTATATTGTATAGATTTCGCTGACATTAAATGTACCTGTTGAAACCCATTGAAACCTTTCCCGTCCTGCTGAAGGGTCGTGGCTTGAAATGTCGACTCTTTATTCCTTCCCATAGATGCTTTATGACCTACTGAGTTCCTCCAGAATTTTGCATGAGTTACTCAGGGTTCCCAGAATCCCCTGTGTTTAAATTATTTGCCCTTTCTTTGCTTCCCATCCTCAATTCCCCGGTCGCGTCCCCCAGTTGTTCCTCCCCTGCCTCAGCTACACTGCTCCTGTTAGTCTATCCAGAGAAATTCCCGATATTACTTGTCAGTTTACTCTCATAACCAATTTTGTCCTACAGATTCCTGCAAAATTATAAATATTATAAAGGTTATCGTTGTTTGTCACACGTACATCGAAATGTGCCATTTGCGTCGATGATGAACACAGCCTGCGTATGTGTTGGGGACAGCCCATACACACCACGCTTCTGGCGCCAGGGTAGCATGACCACAAATTACTGATCAGTACATCTTTGGAATGAGGGAGAAAACCGAAGCATTCAGTGGAAATCCACGTGGTCAGATTATGCTAGCGCCACGCCACCGTGTTGCCTGACTTCTTTGTCCGCTGCCCTGCACTAGCGTTTACCAGTTTGCCAACTGTAAGTTTTGATTTAGCATTTTCCTTCAGAAGATGCAGGCCATCTTCAACGAATCTGACCTGCTGTTGTAAACTTGCTAACCTGGCCACATGCCAAGCAATCGATAGTATATCATACAGTCAGAGAGATATGCTGCACAGAAACAGACCCTTTGGCCCAAATTGACTATGCTGATCCAGGTGCTCCTGAGCTAGTGCCATTTGTCTGGCCCAAGATGTTATCCCTCCATAGATGCTGCCTGACCTGCTGAGTTTCTCCAGCATTTTGTGTGTTTTTGCTATTTGTTATTTGCCTGTGTTCAGACTATATCCCTCCAAAACTTTCCTACCCATGTACCTGTCCAAATTTTACCCACTTACTCTGGCAGCTCATTCCATAAACCACCACCCTGTGTGCAAGAATCTTGTCCCCCTGATACTCTTTAAATCTTTCCCCTCGCCTTACAATTATGTTCTCGATTTTTGGACTCCCCTACCTTGGTCTTTATAAGACTATGCGTGGCATAAGTAAGATGATTACCTCCTTTTTTAACTATGCCACTCATCGTTTTATAAACCTCTTTAAGGTCATCCCTCAGTCTTCACTGCTGCAGGGGAAACATTCCACTGTCTCCTTATACCATAGCCTATTGGACCCATTCAGTCCCTCATAACTCAAGCCTTATAGTCCTAGCAGTTCCTGTGGCTCCTTTCTGAACCTCTAGCTGGATCACATCCTTCCCATAGCATGAGGATCAGAAATGCACACAGTATTCCAGATGCATTCTCACCAATGTCTTATACAGTTCCAATGTGATGAGACAACTCCTGTGTGTCTTATCGATGTATCTTGAATTGACTTTATTTCTTTCATCCTTCACATACAGGAGGAGTAAAAATCTTTGCGTTATGTCTCCGTCCAAATGTGAAATGTGTAATCATAGTAATTTATAATAAATAGAACAGTCAATTTAACATTGAAATATACTCAGATCAGCGTGAGTTAATCATGCCTGATGGAAGAAGCTGTCCAAGAGCCTTTTAGTCCTGCCTTTTATGCTGCAGTACCGATTCCCGGATGGTAGCAGTTGGATTAGATTGTGGTTGGGTTGACTCGGGTCCCCAAAGATCCTTCAGGCCCTTTCTTTGCACCTGTCTTTGTAAATGCCCTGAATCATGGGAAGTTCACAACTACAGATGTGCTGGGCTGTCCGCACCACTGCGATTAAGGGAGGTGCAGTTCCCATACCAGGCAGTGATGCAGCCAGTCAGGATGTTCTCAATTGTGCCCCTGTAGAAAGTTCTTAGGATTTGGGGGCCTAAACCAAACTTCCTCAACCAAATGAGGTGAAAGAGGCGCTGTTGTGCCTTTCTCACCACACAGCTGGTGTGTACATACCACACGAGGTCCTCGGTGATGTGGGTGCCGAGGAACTTAAAGCTGTTTACCCTCTAAACCCCAGATCCATTGATGTCAATAGGGGTTATGCCTTCTTCATACCCTGCTGACTTGTGTTGACCTTTTCAGGTAACTAGGTACTTGTACCACTAGGTCTTCCAGTTCTTAATATCCTGGGTCCTGCCATTCACGTGTCCTGGCCTAATTATCTCCCCAAGGATTGACAAGATTCTGAAATTATTTAAATAAGTAGGAGCATGAATTTGCATGCTGGAGGATTTCAGCAAATCAGGCACTATTTATGAAGGGAACTGAAACATCAACTGTTTATTTCCCTCCATGGGTGTTGTGTGACCTGCTGAGTTCCTCCAGCATTTTGTAGTTGTTGTTAAAGATTTCCAGTATCTGCACCCTCTATTGGTTCTTGGAAACTTACAAAGGATTGAATATGCCCAGCTGGATAACATCTTGTGGTCTTCTGACCCTTTTGCAGCACTGGGTACTTTACTTTCCAAGGAGTATTTGACTTTCATAATAATTTTAAGAAAATGTACTATTTTAGACTAATGCAAGTTGAAGCTCATTTGCCAATTCCCTTAAATTGACTAATTTAACGAATATTCAGCCAAATGAAAATATGCTGCCAGTGGAATGCATAGAGATTGAACAAACCAAATATGTTAACAGAACAAATATTGTATCATAGTACTGATGGAAATGAAAAATACATGCGAGTTTGTTAGTTGACCAAACATTAAATATGTTGATGCACGTGTGGGAAAATTTAAATATTAATTAAAATGTTGGAGTGTTTAAACAAATCCACCAAGGGTATGTCCAGATAGAATAACAACAATTCGACAACTTCATCATTTCAGCTGTACTCCAGTGAACCAACTGTTAGATTGGTTCTAGTACAAAGTCGCATAAGAAGCAACATGGCAGGAATGCCTGAAGCACTAAAATCTGTTCTCAGCAAAGTCTTGCTTCAAGACTTGAAGATATACACAGTACTGTGCAAAAGGCTTAAGCACCTATATATAGCCAGGGTGTCTAATACTTTTGCACAGTATTGTAGAGCAGAGGGCAAGTTTGTAAATTTGACGAGAGCAAAGGATGCTGAGGATGGTGAGGGTGGAGTACCATGGGAGGGGTGTGGGACGGGTGTAAGAGAAGGAGTGCTGGGGGTGGGTCTGGGGGTGATGAGGGTGCAGACACACCCAGTCCTGAGACATCAGGCAAGATCATTTGATTCCAAACAACTGCTTCATTGATCACTGCAGAATGTCTGTCTGGTGCTTCCTGCTTCCTCCCCTCTCCCTTCCCCCTTTTCCCAATCATGGTTCCCTTTTCCCTGTCCCCTTCCCTCTCTCAGCACATAACAGAGACCTATATCAGAATCAGGTTTATCATCACTCACATACGTCATGAAATGTGTGTTGTTCTAGCGGCAGTACAGTGCAATACATAAAATTACTACAGTACTGTGCACAAGTCTTAGGCATCCTAGATATACAGTATGTGTGCCGAAGACTTACACAGCACCGTATATCACAATAATTCAGCATAGGCCACACTGTATGTTCACTCAACTCTAGTGAAAAGATCAAGCAGTGGGAGTCATGAGGCCTGGTTGTAGATGTGCTTCGTGCCTTCCTTATAACTTCACTCCTTTTCAATAAAAGAAAGAATACAGATGGTTTCTACCTGAAGGATAAGCATAAATATCTAATGTGGCAGGGACAAGAACAGAATCTTTTCCAATGTCAACAGGAAAGCCTCGAAAAATGCAATTTGAAATGAACGGATTTCAAAGTCAACACAATTTTTTAAATTATATTTGGTATAGGAAGGTAGACAAAAGTAAGGAAAGTTCTTTAAAAACTACTAGCGATGATCTTGTATATGAAACATGGAAGTGTATTCAATAATAAGGAGGATGATAATAGACTCTTAGAGTATAAACAGGTTGCTAAAATGGATGGACATATAACAGATGAAATTTAACATAGCAGAATTACAAGGAGGGGTAATATAATTTAAAGGACACAACTGTAAAAGTGTTGCAAAAACAGAGAGATTTATGTGTGTTTGGTCATAGATCATCAAGAGTGGCAGGTAAGATTCCAGGTGAGGGAATTATTGATAGTCTATTGCAGGAAATCAGTTCGCCAAGTCTTTAGTTATGGATAAGTAATTTAATAACGTTTAGATGGTTAAAAAGAAGAAATATAATTTCATAAAGGTCAGGCCTAATGAATCTGATCGAACAAAATCTGAATGTTATTTCGTTCTCCAGAAGGCATTTGCTAAACTTCTTCACAAAAGACTGCAAACTCAACTTAATATCCGTGGACTCAAAAGATAAACTATCAACCTGTTTTGTCACTCCCCCAGCTCTTTATTCGAGCCCAGTAATGGCTTCATTGCTGCTGTTTTCTGCGCTTTTGCATCAACCACCAGGATCAAGGCCATCTTCCATCCTGCTGTTATAAGACTATTAAATAGTTCCCTATTATGAAAAGCTGGACTCTTCATCTTACAATGGACCTTATTATGATCTTGTACTTTATTATCTGCCTACCCTGCATTTCCTCTGTAATGGTAGCACTTTATAATGCTGTTTACATTGCAAATACATGCTGGTATTTTTGCACATTTTATTCTATATCCATACTTTAAAGTCTAATTCCATTTTTATAAAAGTCTTTCCTTTTATATTTGTTCAATGTTGTTTATTGTTGTATGTCGAACTCTGATCAACAGACCACAACAGATCCCTAATACATGTAAATGTATATGGCGAATACAATTGTTTCCTTGATTCAGCTGTTTTTGTTTTACCCTGTACCTCACTGCACAATTATAATGAATTAATCTGTCTGAACAGTATGCAAAGTACGTATTTCACTCTGCCTTAGAATATGTGATAATAATAAGCTAACTTATATGTTTATCAAGAACAGGGATCCTGTGGTCCTTACCTTCCACCCTACCACATTTCATAATCAATGAATTTTCCTTCACAATTTCTGCCAGCTCCATCACCAGGCAAGTCTTCCATTCCCTCGCTTTCTAGTATTTATAAATGATTAATTACATCACTAAACACCCCCTGCAACCTAGGACATGCCCTCTTCTCATTACTACCATCAGAGAGGAGATACAGGAGCCTGAAAATCTACACTCAACATTTTAGAAACAGTTTTGTCCCCTTTGCTATCAGATTCCTGAACAGACAATGAACCAACCCATGAACTCTACATTATAATATATTTTATATACTTTATATTTCTGATTGTAATTTATAGTATTTTAATTGCTCAATACTGCTGCTACAAAACAACAGATTGCAGTGATATTAAATCTGATTTTGATTTCTCTCTTCATCTGCTCTTCCATCCCTCCCTACCACTCCCCTTCCTGTAGCATTTTACCATGCAATCACCTCAGATTAATACCTTGTATGTGACACCTCCGACAGTGTAACACTGAATTATCCACTTAGGGTTGGTGCTCAAATCCTCGTTCTTGTTACCTAAAGGCAATAGTTGTCACAACTATTGACGCACAAAGAGTGATGAAAAACCCTTATACAATATTGCTTCAGCTCCAGCTGGAACGTTGAGTTCACTTTCAGGCCCTCCACTACAGGACGAACATCAACATTTCATTGAAGTGCAAAGGAGGTTCACTAGGGCGGTAACACAGATAAAAATCTCAGGTTTCACATTCAGATTTATTTATCACATGTATATTGAAGCACAAAGCGAAATGCATTGTTTCCGTTAACAACCAACACAGCTAAGGATGTGTAAGTGTCGCCACATATTTCAGCACCAATTGTCGCATGATGCTCGGCAGAGTAATACAGAACACAGCAGAAGTAGCAAGATGAAAATATCAAAACCCTTTCCTCCCTTGTCACCCTCCCTCCCAGCAGCCCACACAGATGGATTGCGCTCCAACTCCAGGACAGGCTTCTGGCCTGCAGCCTCCAGTCTCCAGGCTTTGGCCATCAGGCTTTGATTTCTGTACTTCGAGTCGACCGTCGAGCTCCAGTCCTTAGCATTGACCCCCCCGGGCTAGCTGATGACAGAACTCCAGGCTCAATGTAGAGTGACTGGAGAAACTAGAATTATTCTCCTTAATGTAGAGAAGACTGAAGGAAAAATTCACAGAATTGTCCAAAGCCATGAAGTATTTTTGATAAACAAGAAGCAAATTTTTCAAATGGCTGAATAGCCAATAATAAGACAATCTAGATTTAAGAAAATTGACAAAGAAACCAGAGGGCAGTTGAAGTAAAAAGAACATTAGATGATTTAAAATTAATATGCTGGATGGCAGAGCTGATTCAATAATAACTTTCAAACAGGTACTTGCTAAATACTTACAATTTAAGGGACAAAGAGGAAAGAGCAGGGAGTGGGTCTGATAGAATCATATTTTCAAAACAGCATGTGATAGGTCAAATTGCTTCCTTCTATGTCTTCTGATTCTATAATTCCATCGAGGAGAAGCAAATTGGCTGACATTGCAGATGTTCCCAGCATTAGCTGGTAGGAAGGAAGTGCATAAAAATCAAAGGTCAAAATTATATTTGATAGCCTTTGGCAATGGCCCAGTCCTATTATGTTAATGGCAGCTTTCCTGAAGCTATTTTATAAGCTCCTCCACTGCTTCGCCTCAGCCTGCCGTGGACATCAAATGGCGTACAGTCTCATTGTTCAGCAGAGTAGCTGAGCAACGTAGCATATTGTGCTTGCTGGATGAATCACAGATAGCCTTTTTCTGATTTTGTTGTTGTACCCTTATTAAACCTGGTGTTAATGGAACACGAATGCAGTCTCAGTAGTGGCTATGTGCCAAGAAATGCACAAGTAATTCGAGTCTCCCTTTGGATGAAAATTCAGGCCTTTGCCCTCCAGCATCTTCACTAACACCTGTTTTATATGGACTACACTGCAATATTGCATCCGTAATGTAATTACTGTATTCCCAAACGCATTGCATTAATAAACACCCACCAAGTGTTGCTGGCTTCAATAATTTTACAGCAAGGACAGCAGTTTCTTTTTGGTCAGAATATGAAGTTATTAACACAATATGAAGCTTTCCTCCATTTGTATTCAGAATCATATTTAACATAACATGAGAAGTCATCTATTTGTTTCTTGTCAGCAGAATCTGCCCTTGGGTCTCAGGTCTCAGTCGTGGGATCACCATGAGCTGGTTTCCTTCAGTCTTCCTCAGGGTTCTTCAGCTTTCACTGGAACCCACCAGGAGAAAAGCCTTTTTAAACCAAACCTGCCAGGAAGAGAACCAAAAGATGAACCTTAAACAAACTTGAGACATTCTGTAGAGTAGAACACACAGGGCAATGCACACAAAATGCTGGAGGATCTCAGCATGTCAGGCACCATCTATGGACAGGAATAAGCATTTGACGTTTCTGGCTAAAACCCTTCATCAGGCCTGGACCTTCATCCTTCCCTCTTAAGGAAAACACTCACCAAGCCTCTGTGATTGGGGGAAGTTGGAAATAGGGTGGTGTGAGAGCACTGATCTCCTTTTAGCACCCCTGGATAACAGCTTAGCTTCCATGGCTCCACTCCCCTCTGATTGAGTCTGATGAGCATGTGCTTCATACCCAAGTCTTTTGACTCTGAGATAGAAGTTCATTATTATCACTAAACCAGTGCTCACACCTGCAGATGCTGGAATCTTAAAAGGGACTTTTGGAGATCTTATTCTTCTCTGAACTTACTAAACATGTTTTGAAACCATTTGATTCATGGATGAAACCCTATAGAACAAAAAGCCAGGATAAGTTATAAATAAAAGCACAGAGAGGCCAAGGTAGCTGATGACTGGGAAGCTTAGAGAAAAGAAGACAGGAAACAATATCCAAGTTTCAAAAATAATATGTCCCATTAGTAATCAGGAATGAGGAATGCTATCTGGCCAGGAAAAAGAGTAGAATTCTATAAATGTAAAAAATTAAAGCTAAATTTAAGGTGTTTACTTACTTCATGGAATAGACTGCCACCCAGTGCTACAAATGTGAACTCAGTATTCAGAAGAGAAATGAAGAGATTCTTCATTCAAGAAAGAGGAATATAGATAGTGCCGGAAGACAATCGTTCAAGCATACTGCTATAGCAAATGAAAATACTTCAACAGATCTATGAAAATAACCATGATATTCACAGTGAATACAACTTACTTTGATTATCATGGTGTGACAAAGTGTTCTGTATATTAGTTCTCTGAGAAAATTACCGGTCACAAAATTAAATACAGTTTAGGCAACTTTACTGAGAGCTAACTTTTTTATTCGAATTCTGATATCAGAAAGGAAATGTCAAAGCAGTAGTCCCAACAATGTCCGCCCTGAATCCTTACTGATTTGGCATTAGAACAACTTACAGAATAGTACTTCTACTGGCAGAATAGAAACTGTCAAAGGCTAAAAGCCATCTGATTGCAGGGCATTCAGGAAGATCTGGTCAAATTAATCAGAAGGCCTAAGGAGGAACAGATGGAATTTAATGTGGGTAAATATATGGCAATGCTTACGAGAACAGGAAACATGAAACATATGCACACATTGAATGGATGTCCATTAGCAAGGGTGGAAAAGGAAAAGGATTTAAGAATGAGTATTGCCCATTCTCTGAAAATAACCAGTCAGGGTGAAGGTGGATCAACAAAGCTAATAAAATATCCAGATGCATCTCAAGGGTATTTGACAATAATGCAGGTTGCTCATTTCTGATTACAACATTTTCAGTATAGCTCGGTGCCTATTATACTCCAGAGTCATTCATTTTTCTCAAGAGGAAATAAGTTCAATTTTATGTATCATATTTCCGGGTGATTTTGTCATAAAATAATTGCAAATACATTCTATTAAGCAATCAGATCTTGAGATAAAAAGCACAAAGAATTTATTTCCGATCCTGGGGATTTATGCCCACTGCCATTTTAATCCTTTCATGATAACATCTGCTCTTCTAGATCCAAAACTGCTTCATTCAAGTTGTGACAATACAATTGTTTGGCAATAATGTTCTGTTTTGATGTTTGCATTTTGGATGGCAGGTAATTGCAAAGTTGAGTTGTTAAGCACTTGGAGCAATGCTGAATCCCAAGGAGTTGTTTATAATTCCTTAATCCTTTCACCATCTCAAATTGCTGCTATTCAAGGCATAAAACTGCAAGATTTAGGAAGGTTAGTGGAGAATTCCACCTTCCTGTCTCTGGACACATGACAGAATGGGAAATTTATGCATCAGCATCCGCATCATAACACCCAACTGTACACCAAGGGCGGAATCATCTAAGTACCCCTTGTAACAGTTTGCAGAAGTAGTACCTACACAGTAAAAGCAAAAAAAAAATAAAATTGGAGCAGTGCTTCGTCATTCTGAAATGGAAAACCAAGAGGACACACTGACAGAAGGCAAGGACATGGGCATAAAGTATTTTATTACCTTTCATTATCTTTATGGTTTATTTATGGGCATCACTGGCAAGGCCAATATTTATTACCCATCACTAATTGCCTTTGAGACAGAGGTGGTGAGCTGTTACCTTGAACCTCTGCAAGCTTTCCACTGAAACTATTCCTGCTATGCTGATGGGGAGGAATTCCATGATTTAGACCCATCTGGGGCATTCCTATGCAGCCTGCTGTTAATAGGTCTGGGAAGTGCACTCAAAATAGTTTTGTCAGGAACCTAATGTATAGTGATCATAGTAAAATGATGAAGAGAGTGATTGCTTGGGTTGCTGTAAGGAATTTCTATAGATATACCATGGAGCGTATTCTAAGTGGCGTCTGGTGTATAGGGTGGGGGCTCTGCACAGGATCGAAATATGCTGCAGTAAGTTATGAACACAGTCAGCCCTATCAAGGGCAATAACCTTCCCACATATTCAAGGAGAAATGCCTCAGAAAGCAGGCGTCCATCACTAAGGACCCCCATCACCCAGGACATACCCTCTTCTCATTGCTACCATCAGGGAGGAGGTACAAGAGCTGAAGGCACACACTCAGTGATTCAGGAACAGCTTCTTTTGCTCTGCCATAAGATACAGGAGCATAATCAGGCCATTCAGCCCATCAAGTCTGCTCTGCCATTTTATCGTGACTGATCCCGGATCCCGTTCATCCCCATACACCTGCCCTCTCACCATATCCCTTGATGCTCGAACCAGTCAGGAGTCTATCAAATTCTGTTTTGAATATACTCATTGAATTGGACTCCATATTATCAAGTATTATTGCAGCTACACTCATCCCAGCAAGTGGAGGGTATTTAGTCTCACTCCTGATGTGCTTCTAGGCTGTCGGGACTTAAGTCACTTGCCACAAAATGCACTGGCTCTGTGCCTGCTCTCACAGATATGGCATATACATTGACTTTATGGACAATGGGCATGGCGAGCATATTGATGCGAGGGTGGGAGCATCTCAGTGAACAAATGCCATTGAATATTGAAGGACACAATTGAATATTATCATTACACGTCTTAGTATTAGTTAATCCAGCTGTGATCAATTTCTTTTCAAGGGTGAGTTTTAGGATTCAAGTTTACTCACATTAAAAACTATATCCTCTCTACGCAAGCAAGTTACACATCCTTTATCTGGTGTAATTGGTTCCCCACCAAATTCTCAGACTGCTATATAACCATCATAAGTGCGTTCTCCCTCCTATTCAAATCTTTTGATTCCATAAAACTGCAGAAATTCTGGTTTTTCTACCTCTGTCAAAGTGCTTGTTCCTCCATTCCCCAAAGGGTAGAATTTCTAATCTGTTACTTCTGTGTCCTTGTAACTGCTTTAAAGTGAGATTGGCTTTAAAGAGATCAGCTTTATTTGTCACATGTACATTGAAACATACAGTGAAATGTTTCTTTTTGTGTCAAATTAAATCAAATCAACAAAGACTGTGCTGGACAGCCTACTTCCAGAGCCAAGATGGCAAGCCCGTAACTCACTAAACCCTAACCCACAGGTCTTTGTAATGTGGGGAGAAAACAGAAGCACCCGGAGGTAACACATACGGCCATAGGGAGAACACGCAAACTCTTTAATGATAGCAGCGGAAATCACAGCTCAATCTTACAGCTGACCGCTGAAAAACTTTGCGCTAACAGCTATGTTATGGTGCCAGCCGTCATTATTTCCCTGATAATGTCCGCCATCACAAACTCTATTCCTGTTATGTTATAGCTAATGACAAATACTCAGCACGACGCTCAAATCGGAGATTGTGCATCTTCCAGTGTGTGACACGTGGAAGGCAGTACATACAGGGAGACAAGTGAGCGGGTACTGAGCCCTACCTTTGCTCCACATTCTTATGCACTATGATTGCCAGCACATGGCCAGCAACTCAACTCTCCCTACTGCATTGTGTAATGTCTGATTCTAAGGCCAATTTTCTCAGTAGACATCTGTATTTGTCTTCCATCACTAGTTTGGCTGTTTAAGCGTGTCTGAATTAGGTTACAGATGATTAACAGAAACAGAACTTCACACTTTTCATTGACCTCTCCCTTGTGTAAGGAAGATATATCCCATATTACGCCAACAGGAAGAAAACGTTGAAATCATGTGTCAATCCCAATAGGCTTCAGGAGTTCTGAAGAACTTTTACCAATTCACATTTCATTTCTAAACAGTAAATTCTACGTTCTAATCTTGATAGAACTTGATATACCCTGTTCACAGAGGATCACATCACTCGGGAATTAATATTCAAAGAACCCTTTGTAGGTCAGTATGATGATTCTCAACAACGGGAAGCATTATGTCATCGATCGGTTGGACCCTAAAATTCGTGAATTGCAGGGGTTGCTGTGTATCTCACTTAAATACATTTAACCCTGTGCATTGTTCTTACACTTCTATTCCTCTCATCTATACTGAGATATTTTGAGATGATAGAAAGCTTGGAGTTAGTTGTTGGCTGCCAGGAGACAGACTACTGAGAAATGCATATTCTCTTGTGTAGGAAAATGAATAAGGAGAAGAATGGAATTTTAGTTAGCCTTCTAACCAAGTCTGGATGTTTTCCTGACTAGCTGGAGTATCCCTGTCTTAAAGTGGATGTGCCATTTCGTAAGTTATTCCCTCTGGAGATTTCATGAAAGTACAAATCAAAATTTAAGTTCTTTGTTCCACAAGGTGGAGTCTCAAGGGTTGCATTTCCTTTTGCATGGGAGGCCCAAAAGTTGCCTTGACTTATGGGGAGGCTACTTTCACGCTTATTGAAACCATCATCCATTTCTTGGAGGTGTCCATTGACTACGTGACTTGAATAATCAAAGCAGAGAATCTTTGCAAGGGGATGCAAAATTTTTGAATTCCTTAGAATTATTTAAATACTTTAGAAGTTTGTGAAGATTTGTTATGACATCTGAAACTTTGAAAAACTTCTATAGATGTGTGGTCACAAGAATATTGACCTGGTGTATCGGGGCCTGGTATTGAAATACCTATGACCTTGAATGGAGAATCCTACAAAAAGTAGTGGATGCAGCCCAGTCCATCACAGGTAAAGCCTTTCCATTACCGAGCACATCAGCATGGAGTGCTGTCACAGGAAGGTAGCATCCATTATCAAAGAGAACCACGGCCAAGGTCATGCTCTCTTCTCGCTGCTGCCATCAGGAAGAAGGCTTAGGAACCTCAGAACTCACACCACTGGGTTCAGGAACAGTTTTTAACTTTCAATCATCAGGCTCTTGAACCAGAGGGAATAACTTCACTCAAATTCATTTGCCCCATCACTGAACTATTGCACCATATAATGAGCCCACCACAAACTATGGACTCACTTACAAGGACTCTTCAAATCATGTTCTCGACATTTATTATTTATTTAATATTATTAATATTTCTTTTGTATTTGCACAGTTCATTGTCCTTTGTACATCAGTTATTGGTCCGTACTGTTAGGTGTGGCCTTTCTTGATTCTATTGCGTTTCTTGGATTTACTGTGCATGCCTGCAGGAAAACAATTCTGAGAGGTGACGTACATGCACTTTGATACTAAATTTACTTTGAACTTTGAACCTGAAATTAATTCCTACAGACTTGGGTTTTCATGCAAGTGGACTCTCCAGTGGGATTCATTTTGAATTGAGTCATGGCATCATAAACAGTTGTTTCTGCTCACCGTGTCCATACTAAACATCAAGTATACATCTACACAAATCCCATTTGGCCCCTAGTCTTTAATTCCTTACCAGTTCATGTGTTCATTTAGAGAATGTTACAACTTTTCCCTTTCTAAATGGGTTGAGTGCCTGCAGCAATAAATATGATCATTCATGGTAACACAAGTTCAGACTCAGAGAAGGCACCTAAAAATATCTTAAAAGCCAGTATCATTACCGTTCGGAAGTTTCTCCTAAATTTCTACTGGGTGTAGGATCCTCAAAAGAATATTCCTTAAAGTTAATGGTTTGGCCTGTAGACTTACACAAATGTGTTGCTTTTATGAATCAGTTTGATATAGATTGTCTGAATGCCACTGTCAGCACCAACAGACAGATAGCTACCAAAGCCAGCAACTTGTTTGACTGGATGAATTCCATAATTTGTGACTTAAGAAACGTTATGAAATAATTTATTTCAGGGGACATTGTCTTCACTAGAAGCATTCCTATTTATCACATTTGTAAAATAATATTCTGAAATATGTAATTGGTTTACTTAGTTATTCCATGGCTTTTCTATTGTAACAACAGTTGAATAACCAGGCTGTCTGCTAGGTCATTGTTTTAAATGGATATTTTGCGTGGTCTTATGGTGAGGAGGAGCATACAACAAAATTGCAAACCTTGGTTGCACTTAACCTATGTTTGGAGGGTGTATACCAAGATGAGGTGTTCCAGTTTCCAGAAAGGCACAGGTGGACTTTACTGTGAGGTAAAAGAACCTAGGCAAGGAACCTAGACCCCATCCTGAAGACCACATGTGGGCTGTTTCAATTTATTAACTACTTCGGAAATTTAAAGTCAATTTCCTCAGAATTTTCCAAGCACAGTGAACTAATTTTGATGGTGAGGGATAAATAAGCCTAGGACATTTGAATTCTTCTACACTTCTGTGAATTATGCCTACCTCAGGTTGGGGACACTTGAGTAACAAACTTGGTCTGTTTTGAGTAGGTGCAGTTCTGGCTTCTATGCCCACTTGAGAAAGCAGGTGGGGCCTCATTTTAATATTTCATCCAAAAGTAGGCCATTGATGATATTGTTGGACACCATTCATGCTATAGCCAAATAAAAATCTCTAAAGCAGGATTTGAGCTCACAACCTTTTGGCTTAGAGGCACAGACCTACCCACTGAGCTATGACTGATAGCATATTATAACTTTTAAACACTGAGCAGCAGAAAAGGAATGATGTTCACCCTGACCTCAAACTAATGGGAGGCTGTTGCAAGTGCAAATTCAGGACCCTTGTGCTGTTATGACATTTTCAGTGTCTAATGTCTTGCCATACAAATTGGCATTACTCCATATTCCATAAATCCTCCAAATCACTATGAATAAGACTAAAGGAGATCTCTGCTTAGAACCAATATACAAAGAGCGTGCACGCGTGCACACACACACACACACACACACACACACACACACACACACACACACACACACACACACACACACACACACACACACACACACACACACACACGGTGGCTTGGAAGGTCAGTTGTCTGTTCTAGCTGCTCAGCATTTTCAGAGCAAAAAGTATTTCAGATAAATACTAACAGGTATGTGCAAATAATAGCCATTTAAAGATCATCGAGTTGAGTAATTATTACAAAACATTGGGAATCATTTTGTGAGAAAACAAGTTATGCTGATTCCCTTGTGATAATAAGTAGTTATTTATGGGGCTGCCTGATAGGCACTCTTTTTAAAATTGGTGATATGGGGTGATTTATGACAAACTGTCATTTCAAAGTTTTTCCTGAACTTGTAATCAAATTAATATTTGATGGGAAATGGGGAGAGAATTCATCAATTGTATGTTTTAGGTTATGGTTTGTCTTTGATGTTTTACAGTGTCAGGAAGATCGTATGAGCAATGTAATATGATTAAAATCTGTCTGTTACATTAAAGGTTCTGCGAGGGCAAACACCCCCAAGGTCACAACCTACTTGCTGGAAGCAGATTAAACACCTTACGTTCACATATGTCAAACATACTGACAGAGTCCTCAGAGATTCCTTATTCCCAGCTAAGACAGCAGCAGAAAAAAGTATGGAGAACTATAAAACTCAGCTACTTCAAAATGTTATATACATCTGGCAGGCCCCAATTTGTTGCACATGTCTCAGTAATATAGACTAGTCTTTCATTATTTTTCATTCATTTTCTAAAACCATTCTCTACAATGAGGGTTATTTTCTTAAAGCACGCATGCGGAACAGTATTTTATGTATACTGTATTACATGAATTAAGCATGCTATTATATAAGATGGCAGATAATCATGAAAGTTTTTTCAGAGTTCCACTTAAGACCAAGGTCAAATTAGCAATGTGTGAATTCTGCCCACCTGTTCACGGTGATGTGAAAATTATGTCAGTTTCTGTCTGGCTCTTATTAGCTGCATGTGTGCTATACACTCATGGTCACTTTATAAAGGAACTCCAATACCTAATAAAGAGGCTACTGAGTGTACCTTCGTGGTCTTCTGCTGCTGTAGCCCATCCACTTCATGGTTCTACACATTGTGCATTCAGAGATTCTCCTCTGCACACCACTGTTGTAATGCGTGGTTATTTGAGTTACTGTTGCCTTCCTGTCAGCTTGAACCAGTCTGGCCATTCTCCTCCAACTTCTTTCATTAAAAAGGTCTCTTCACCCACAGAATGATCTCTCTCTACCCCTTTTGTTTTTTTTGCAGCATTCTCTGTAAAGCCTAGCCACTGTTGTGTGTGAAAATCCTAGATCAGCAGTGATTTATTCAACCTACCCTGTCTGGCACCGACAATCATTCTACAGTCAAAGTCACGTAGATCACACTTCTATCCCATCTGACATTTATTCTGAACAACAACTGAACTTCTTATCTACCTCTGCATGTTTTTATGCGTTGAGTTGCTGATTAAATATTAGCGTTAATGAGCAGGTGTACCTAATAAAGTGGCTACTAAGTGTATTTTCAATTGCTGCCAACTATTTTTCTGACAAGGTAGGAACAGTTGTTAGCTGAATATCTTATCTCTGATTTGAAACAAACCATAAAAACTTACATCTATTATGGAAAAGGAGCAGGAGTCCATTGTGATCCTTTCAATAGGATCATATGTAAAGGGATTAATTACCGTGAAATCTGGTTGGAAGTGACTATTTGAATATTTAAGCATACTGCTATTGGAAAAAATACAGACGAGTAAATATTCAACATCTGTGCAGACTCATGATTTGTGTAAATTGAAAAGGAAAAAAGGAAAAGAATTTTTTTAAAAATTCTTCTGCCCGGTACAGTATGGTAGCGTACTGTTTAGCATCATGTTATTAGAGCATTAGCGATCAATGTTAATGGTTCGAATCCCAGCGCCATCTCTAAGGAATTTGTACATTTTTCTTGTGCCCATGTGGGATTCCGCTGGGTGTTCCAGATTTCTCCCACACCCCAAAGGCATATGAATTAGGGTTAGTAAGTTGTGAGTATACTATGTTGACACTGGAAACATGGAAACACTCGTGGGCTGCCCAACACGTCTTTATTGATTTGATTTGGCACAAATGACATATTTCTATGTATATAACACATACAAAATACTGGAGGAACTCACCAGGCCAGCCATAGGCTATGAGGTCTAGGGCTGAAATGTCGCCTGTACTCTTTTCCATAGATTCTTCTTGGCCTGCTGAGTTCCTCCAGCATTTTGTGTGCATTGCTTGGATTTCCAGCATCTGCAGATTCTCCCTCATTTCAATGTATATTTCAATAAAGCTAATCTTTTTAAAAATCTTTCCTTCACAGTACAGAGGGAGAGGATTGGACACAGGAATTTCACTGGAGACACAATGAGGGGCAATGTAGCCCTGACAAAGACACTTACTTTTATTCAAATTAAATAATCTGGAGAAAGACATGTTTGTATAGTTCAGTGAACCTTGCTGCTCTTAGCTCATCTAATGCAATTTGCATTCCTGTTGATTCAACCAAATATATTTTACATCCGAAATGAGTGCAGAACAATGGTGGCTCAGCTTTATCAATTAATTATGTAAATTACGATGCCAATTTCCACATCTTCCACCCTTGTCAGGTAAATTGAGCTCAAGGATGAGGTGTGATAATAAGTATTGAGTACACGCGTGTGGATTTACATGAGAGATAAAGCAAGTAATGCTGTTTATTTCACTCTAGCATTAGCTAAGTTAGTGAAGTAATTTCAGATAATCAACATGTTGATTTACATATATTACAACAGGTAAATCAACATGCTAATTGTTGATTCTGATGATTAACAACATCAGGAATTTAACATGCAAGTAGATTGGGAAAATTAGGTTGATAATGGATCTCAAGAGAGGGAATTTGCTGAATGTCTACATGATGGCTTTTTAGAGCAGTTTGTTGTTGAGCCTACTAGGGGATCAGCTAAACTAGACTGGGTGTTACGTAATGAACTGGAGCCAATTGGGAAGCTTAAGGTAAAGGGACTTTTAGGAGGCAGCGATTACAATACAATTGAGTTTAACTTGAAAATTAATCGGGAGAAAGTAAAGTATGACGTAGCAGTATTTCAGTGGAGTAAAGGAAATTATAATGGTATTAAAGAGGAGTTGGCCAGCAATAATGGATGGAGATGCCAGCAGGGATGACAGCAGTGTAGAAATGCTGTGAGTTTCTGGGGAAAAATGAGGAAGGTGCAGTGTAGATGCATTCAAAAAGCAAATAAGTACTCAAATGGCAAAATAGTACAACCATGGCTGGCAAGGAAAGTCAAAGCTAATGCAAAAGCAAGAGAGAGGGCATACAACAAAGCAAAAATTAGTGGGAAGATAGAGGATTTGGAAGCTTTTATAAACCTACAGAAAACAACTAAAAGAATCATTAGGAGGAAAAAGCTGAAATATGAAAGCAAGTTGGAAAACAATATCAAGGTGGGTAGAAAAAGCTTTTTCACATATATGAAAAGTAAGTGAGTTGAGAGTGGATATTAGAATGCTAGAAAATGAAGCCAGAAAAGTAATAACTGGGAACAAGGAGATGGCAGATGAACTGAATGAGTGTTTTGCATCAGTCTTCATTGTGGAAGACACTAGCAGTGTGCCAGGTGTTGATGGTGTGAGTGAAGAGAAGTGAGTGCAGTTAATATTACAAAGGAGAATGTGCTAAAAAAGCTGAAAGACCTAAAGGTATATAAGTTATCCAGACCAGGTGAACTGCACCCTAGGATTTAGAAAGAGGTAGTGGTAGAGATTGTGGAGGCATTAGTAATGATCTTACAAGGATCATGGACCCTGGTGTGGTTCTGGAGGACTGGAAAATTGCAAATGGAACTCCACCATTTAAGAGAGGAGGGAAGCAGCAGAAAGGAAATTATAGACCAGTTAGCCTGACCTCAGTGGTTGGGAAGAAGTTGTAGTCAATTGTTTAGGATGAGGTTATGGAGCACTTGGTGACACAAGGATAGAACAGAGCCAGCATGGTTTCCTTAAGGATTTCCTACCATGGTTTCTTGCCTGATGAACCTGTTGGAATTCTTTGAGGAGATTACAAGTAGGATAGATAAAGGGGATGCAGTGAAAGTTGTATATTTGGATTTTCAGAAGGCCTTTGAAGTGCCACACATGAGGCTGCTTACCAAGTTAAGAGCCCATGGTATTACAGGAAAATTATTGGCATGGTTAGAACATTGGCTGTTCAGCGAGTAGAATAAAAAGATCCTTTTTCTGGTTGGCTGCTAGTGACTCGTAGCATTCCGTAGGAGTTTGTGTTGGGAATGCTTCTTTTTATGCTGTACCGGGGTGATTGATAAGTTCGTGGCCTAAGTTAGAAGGAGTCAATTTTAGAAAACCTAGCACATTTATTTTTCAACATAGTCCCCTCCTACATTTACACACTTAGTCCAGCAGTCATGGAGCATACGGATCTTGGACCTCCAGAAAGTGTCCACAGCAGGGGTGATTGATAAGTTTGTGGCCTAAGGTAGGAGGAGATGAGTTATACAGCTCTCGTTACATGCACATGCAGTTCAACTCTTTGAGTGATTATGCAGAAAATTTGAAGTTAATAACTCATCTCCTTCTACCGTAGGCCATGAACTTATCAATCTCCCCTGGTACATCAATGATTTAGATGATGGAATAGATGGCTTTGTTGCCAAGTTTGAGATGATATGAAGGTTTGTGTAGGGGCAGATAGTGTTGAGGAAACCAAAAGGCTACAGAAGGACTTAAACAGGTTAGGAGAATGGGCAAGAAAGTGGCAAATGAAATACAATGTTAGAAAATGCATGCTCATGCACTTTGTTAGGTGAAGTAAATGTGCAGACCATTTTCTAAATGGGGAGAAAATCCCAAAATCTGAAGTACAGAGGGACTTGGGAGTCCTTGTGCAGAACACCCTAAGGGTTAACTTGCAAGTTGAGTCAGTGGTGACGAAATAAAATGCAGTGTTAGTATTTATTTCAAGAGGTCCAGAGTACAAGAGCAGGGATGTGATGCTGAGGTTTTATAAGGCACTGGTAAGGCCTCATCTTGAGTATTGTGAACAGCTTTGGGCTGCTCATCTCAGAAAAGATGTGGTGGCATTGGAGAGAGTTCAGAGGAGGTTTGCAAGGCTGATTCTAGAAATAAAAGGATTATCTTATGAGGAAGTTA
Source organism: Hemitrygon akajei (assembly GCF_048418815.1). Classification (NCBI taxonomy): domain Eukaryota; kingdom Metazoa; phylum Chordata; class Chondrichthyes; order Myliobatiformes; family Dasyatidae; genus Hemitrygon; species Hemitrygon akajei. The sequence goes on along the minus strand of NC_133125.1, from coordinate 19,684,241 downwards.
GTCCTGATGAAGGGTCTCGGCCCGAAACGTCGATATCGCTTCTCCCTATAGATGCTGCCTAGCCTGCTGTGTTCTACCAGCATTTTGTGTGTGTTGTTATCTTATGAGGAACACCTGATGGCTCTGGGCCTGTATTTATTGGAATTGAGGGGGGGGAAGTCCCATTGAAACTTTTCAAAATATTGAAAGGCCTAGACAGAGTAAATGTGGAAAGGATGTTTCCCATGGTCGGTGAGTCTAGGACACGAGGGCACAACCTCAGGATAGAGGGGCGTCCATTTAAAACAGAGATATGGAGAAATTTCTATAGCCACAGGGTGGTGAATTTGTGGAATTTATTACCACATGCAGCTGTGGATGCCAGGTTGTTGGGCATACTTAAGGCAGAGATTGATAGGTTCTTGATTGGTAATGGCATCAAAGGTTATGGGGAGAAGGCCGGGGAGTGGGGCTGAGTAGGGGAAAAAAGGATCAGCCTTGAGTGAATGGCAGAGCAGACTAGATGGGCCAAATGGCCTAATTCTGCTCCTATGTCTTATGGTCCTATAGGATATTGCATTAAGCTCCAAAGCTGTTCTTCTGTAGTTACCTCCACAGGGAAAGATATCTTGTTTGTTTGTGAGTTCTGTGGTTGCCAATGAGGCTGAGGTGGGAATCATAGACCCATCCACAAATAAGGCAGGCAGTGATCAACGGAATGGGGAGTGACAATGTGTGAGGAAGACAGTGCCCAAATTTTGCCATCTATTCATGGCCTCTGGTTCTCAATTCCACCCCAAAATCTCATTTTACCTCGAGCAAGTATGATATTGCAATCCTTCAAAGAAGATTTGAGCATATCCTTGAATCTTTTCTTCTGTCCCCCTGGTAATCTTTTCCCATGACAGGCCTGTTACCAGGCATGCAGACAACATTGTCCTCTCTAATCTCAGCAACTGAGTATATCTAGGGAACGGACACAGGAGATATTTGTCCATATGAGGCTCTAAATTACATAGAGCCATGAAGTTATATAGCATGGAAATAGGCCATTCAGCCAGTCTCATCCATGCTGATCAAGAGCTAGACACATGCCCCTCTAAAGCTTTCCTATCCATGTACCTAACCAAATGCTTCTTTAATGTTTGGATTGGACACATCTCTTCATTCTCCTCTGTGAGTTCATTCCATTTACCCACCATCCACTGAGTGATAAACCTACCTCTCAGATCTCTTATAAATCTTTCACCTCTCATCTAGGTTGTGTCATCTAAGTTTTGGACTCCTTTGCTCTGGGAAAAAGATTGACACCATCCACCTCATCTTTGCCTCTCATGATTTCATAAGCCACTTGAAGTTTACCGCTCAGCCTCCTGCATTTTGCAGCCTATCCCGTCTCTCCTAATAACTCAAGTCCTCTAGTTCTGGCATCATCCTAGTGAACCTTCTCCATCCTTCTAGCTTAATTACATCCTTCCTATAATATGGCCACCAGAGCTGTGAATAATACTGCAGTTGCAGTTTTACCAATGTCTTGCACAGGTGTAATGTGATGTCCCAATGTTGTACTCAATACCGAGTGATAAGGCACATATACTATTAATCTTTCTTACCATCTTGTTGTCTTTAGGCAACTGTGTGCACATACCCTACAACACTCCCCAGAACCCCATCATTCAGTGTATACGCCCGAACCTGATTTAACTTCCCACAATGCATTAGTCTGAGACAAATTCCATCCTTGATTCCTTGGTTCACTTTCCGAGTTGATCAATTTCATTTTGTAAACCCAGACAATCTAAGGTTGTTATGAAATACTGACTAGTTGGGACCAACAGAAAATTTGAGTCTTGAGCTTTTGACATAGTTTTACCTCTACAGGATGGTATGAGTTAGGGAGACCACTGCCTCCTTTTTGTATCTACAAACATTTTATTTTGTACTAAGAGGATACAGAACTTAACTGAGCAACCCTGAATGGTGTGAGGCTCATGCCAATGCTCTGTTCATCTGAGTTAATCTCATTAGGAGGGCAAAAACACCATTGCAGATTCCTCATACTACATAATAAAAGGTCTAAGTTCTGCTTTCAGTGGCTGACGGAGCAGCCATCTGATGCTGTATTACATTGGCCATCTTTCAGGTGTAGGTTCAGTGTGGGACTTCACTAGTTGTTGCTGCAAACTCTTCAGGCTTGGAATGTTAATGTAACAAAGTCCAACTTCCATCCCATAAATGTCAGCATTTATATCATCTAAAAGTAAATCTCACCATTGTTGAAGATGACAGCCCTGTAAATCCCTGCCACATTCAAATGACTGATGAACTCCATCAGTTTCAGGTTCTAGGTAATCCTGGGAGTGACAAATTGGAAATCGCTGTACTCATTACTTCATTTTTCCTCTCCTTCCACTGGCACTCATTGGTACAATACAAGGATAATTTAACATTCTCGTGTTCAATCATCATAATAGCCATTTTCTTTCATTCTGTCAACAGTCCTTAGAATAAAGGACTTTTCCATTATCTGAATACTAAAATGAGAGTGCTCTGTCAATTTGACTGTGCATTGCTCATACTTCAGGTGAGATCAAGCTTACCAAACCCCCAGTATAACGAATATGAAACGCACTTACATGTGTATTCCAGTCTCAAACAAGAGAAAATCTGCAGATGCTGGAAATCCAAGACCCTGCTGAAGGGTATCTGCCCCGGACATCGACTGTACTTTTTCCATAGATGCTACCTGCTCTGCTGAGTTCCTCCAGCATCGGGTGTGGGTTGCCTATATTACAGTCTGCAGTACTAGGAAAAGAAAGAAGGGTCCATCCTGGGCTAATGTTTGCTGTAGATGTTAAGCCCTTTGCTTGTGGAAATAATGGTCCAACCTATATATGAAAATCCCATCCAATGCTAAATTAACACAGTAAATCTAAATTTAGGGAAATCCTGCTACTAAAATAATGAAGTTTTTTTTTGAGATTACTTTAGCTGTGAATAACATCTAGGGTTCCTTCCAAACCAACAAATCAGAGGGGTTAATTTCACTCTTTCCAACACTGAACCTATGGACCATGGACCACAACCTATGGACTCACTTTCAAGGACATCTCAACTCATGTTCTTGAAATTTATTGAGCAGGTTTTGTTCCGTTTTGTATTGGCAGAGTTTGCTGACTTTTACACATGGGTTGTTTGTCTGACTTGGTTGTGCATTCATTGATTCTATTTTGTTTTTTCTGTATTTACTGTGAATATTCACAAGAGAATGAATCTCAAGGTAGTACATGGTGGCATTAAAGTACTTCAATAATAAATTTACTTTGAACTTTTGAGCATTTAACATTACTAGCAAACACGAGGAAAACTGCAGATGCTGGAAATTTAAACAACATTCCCTCACCACCATTCAGGGCCCCAGACAGTCCTTCCAGGTGAGGCGACACTTCACCTGTGAGTCGGCTGGTGTGGTATACTGCGCCTGGTGCTCCCGGTGTGGCCTTTTATATATTGGTGAGTCCCGACGCAGACTGGGAGACCGTTTTGCTGAACACCTACGCTCGGTCCGCCAGAGAAAGCAGGATCTCCCATTGGCCACACATTTTAATTCCACGTCCCATTCCCATTCTGATATGTTTATCCATGGCCTCCTCTACTGTCAAGATGAAGCCACACTCAGGTTGGAGGAACAACACCTTATATACCGGCTGGGTAGCCTCCAACCTGATGGCATGAACATTGATTTCTCTAACTTCTGTTAATGCCCCTCCTCCCCTTCTTACCTCTTCCCTGATATATTTAGTTGTTTGTTTTTTTTCTCTCTCTGCCCACCACTCTGCCTGTTCTCCATTTCCCTCTGGTGCTCCCCCCACCCCCTTTCTTTCTCCTGAGGCCTCCCGTCCCATGATCCTTTCCCTCTCCAGCTCTGTATCACTTTCGCCAATCACCTTCCCAGCTCTTAGCTTCATCCCACCCCCTCCAGTCTTCTCCTATCATTTCGCGTTTCCCCCTCCCCCCACTACTTTCAAATCTCTTAGTATCTTTCCTTTCGGTTAGTCCTGACGAAGGGTCTCGGCCCGAAATGTCGACAGTGCTTCTCCCTATAGATGCTGCTTGTCCTGCTGTGTTCCACCAGCATTTTGTGTGTGTTGTAACATTACTAACCATCATTTCTTTACCACCGCACATTACTGCTGCTTGAATCTGTCTTCCACTGTCTCAGTTTTGAAGGCAAGCTACTTGCTGACATTATTGTTGTGAGGGTGGAGGCACAATATTGGAGAAGCATCAGCCCTCATCACCTGGATGTAGACAGCGTAATTCAATCTGAATCTTACCCCAATATTCAGTCACCATAGAGAGCCCATTCACTCTCCGATAAACAGGCGCCTGCTTTTGTTTTGCACCGAAACTTGGTTCCAGCGCACATACCTGGTATCTTCTGATGTACAGATTCAATTTCTAGGGATCTGGGGTTAGTTGCTAAGGCAAGTGTCAGTGTGACTTTCCCTTGACCACCTCCTTTATCTTTTGCCACTGTCTGGGCACTTTGCAATTCTTTGGCAAATGAAATGATAAAAGATGTAAGAATTTCATATTTATATCACCATTGGCTGAGTCAGAAGAGCTAGGGGATATAAAGTGTGAGAATCAGAATCAGATTTAAAATCATCAGCATATATCATACATGTCATGAAATTTGTTAACTTTACGGGAGCAGTACAATTTTAAATAAATATAGAGAGAAAAAATACATTGTGTATATATAACGTGATTGATAAGTTCATAGCCTAAGGTAGAAGGAGTCAATTTTAGAAAACCTAGCACATTTATTTTTCACCCTCCCCTAGTGTTGCCACCATGTCCTCGTGGACCTCCTTGGGTGATAAGCCCTTGAGACAGAGGTAGCGGATGACAGCACGAAGGACGATGTCGTCCATTTTCTCAGACAGTGCTTACTTGCAATTTTCCATTATCTGAAACAGAAATACCACAAAAGTTATTAACTTCAAACTTTCTGCATAATCACTCAAAGAGTTGAACTGCACATGCACGTAACGAGAGCTGTATAACTCATTTCCTTCCACCTTAGGCCACGAACTTATCAGTCACCCCTGCTGTGAACCACTTTCAGGAGGTCCAAGATGCCGACTTCTACAAAGAAGGGATCTGTATGCTCCACGACCACTGGACTAAGCGTGTAAATGTAGGAGGGGACTATGTTGAAAAATAAATGTGCTAGGTTTTCTAAAATGGACTCCTTCTACCTTAGGCCACAATTTATCAATCACCCTGTGTGTGCGTGTGTGTGTATATATGCATGTCTATTAAAGAGTTAAGTTAAATGAAGTAGAGCAAAATAACTGAAATAACAGAAGAGAGGAAAGTATGAGCACCTTCTAAAGATTCATTCCCATTGGTGACCATGCTCTCACTAATAGCTCTTCCTATAACAGCCAATGCTGTCCCTGTGGTGTTAGAGTACACTGGTCTATTTATCCACCTACTACCACTCTTATCTCTGGTACTGCAACAACACAGGTAATAGCGGGAAGGGGAAGTGAGTGTGCCTGCAAGTGTTGTTCAATAAGCTTCCAATCTGGCTGTCATAATTGAAAGCTAGTGGTGTGTGTGTGCCTGAGCTTCAGACTGTGGAAGTCAGGTTTGCTGCACTGTTCAACGTGTGAGGATGCTGTGAAATATATAAGTGTCTGCAGTGAATCATAAAAGGATGAGATTTTGCGGGGGAATTCAAAGGATTATATTTGGACATGTAGGAAAGGCACGTCAATGGATCAAGGATCCAAGGGTCAGCTTTATTCCCCATATACACTTACATGTATTAGAAATCTGATGTGGTGGGCTGGCAACAGGAAAACAGCAACATTCAACAACAATTAAGAATTATATAAAAATAAGTTTGAAGTACAGATATGAAACAAACTGTGCATAAAATACAGGAATACCAGCATGTATTTACAATGTAAAGAGTATAATAAAATGGGGTTTAAAGTGTTTACAGTGCAGTGACTGAGGTAATAGATAAAGGAGATGTGGGCACTAACTAGAATGGTTGATCAGGTTAACTGCCACGGGGGGAAGAAATTTTCAAGGTGGTGTAAACTTTTTGTTCTATAATGCTTTCCAGGTGGGAACTTTTGGAAAAGGCAGTTTGCTGGGCAGCTAGGGTCTACAATGATTTTTCCGGCCAACTTTTTTGTCCCAGACACATATAAGTCTTGCAGTGATGGTAAAGATGCAGACACACACGCATTGTACATATGTTACTGAGCTCTGGCCAGCGACCAATCCAGATATCAGAAGTTTGAGAGGAGGGGATTTCACTCAGGTCCACTGCCTGAGTAAAAAAAGGCAGCAGCGGTTCACAACAGCGGAATTGAGCTCTGAACAACAACCAATCTGCATTTCAGACGGATTATTGAGCAAATTAAAGGAAGGCAGCAGCAAGAGCAGTAGCCATCATCTGAGTGGACAGAGACAGAGAAATGATCATGAGGCTTTAGCTCTTCGAGGTTTCAGAGAGAAGAGGCTTCAGTCAGAGTAATCAAAGAAAAGAAAAGCTCCAGCTAAAGTCTTTTTTTCTTCTCTTCTTTATATCTGCTCAGTTAGGACAGTGACATGCCAGGCAGTATAGCTGAATGCTCCCCTTGTGGGATGTGGGAAGACAGGGAGATCTCCAGTGTCCCTGATGACTATAGTTTCAAGAGGTGCATTCAGACGCGGCTTCTAACAAGCCGCGTAAAGCAGTCGAAGCTGGAAATAGATGAACTCTAGATCATTCTGGTGGGTGAAGGAGTGATAGATAGGACACATAGAGAGGTAGTTACACCCAAGGTGCAGGACACTGAAAGCTGGGTGACAGTCAGGAAGAGGAAAGGGGTTAAGGAGCCAATGCAGAGTGCCCCTTGGTCATCCCCCTCAACAACAGGTATATCACTTTGGATACATTTGAGAGGTTTGATATAAAAGAGGAAAGACACAGTGGTTGGGTCTCTGGCACTGAGTGTGCCTCTGTGACTCAGAAGGGAAGGTGGGAGGGGGAGAAGGGGGTTGCTGTACACCTGCAGTTTACCATCACTGCAGGGCTTATATGTGTCCAGGACAAAGAATAGAGGATTTGTTATTTAGGGGGAAGGGACTGGTGGTTCTGTAGGCGAGAATAACATTCCCAAATGGTATGCTGGCTCTTGGGTGCCAGGGTCCAACACATGGCAGATCGAGTCCTTGGCATTTTTAAGTGGGGGTTGAATGGTAGAGGTTGTGGTCCATGTAGGTACCAACGACATGGGTTGAACAAGTGATGAGATTCTCCAGAGGGCGTTCAGGGAGTTAAGTGCAATGTTAAAGGGCAGGATCTCTGGGGTTGTGATCTCAGTATTACTACCCATGCCATGTGTTAATGAGGCCAGAACTAGAAAGATTATAACAGTTTAACAATTGGCTGAGGAGTTGGTGCAGGAGGAAGGGCATGAGATTTTTGGATCATTGGGCTCTTTTCCAGGGAAGGTGAGACCTGTATAGATGTGACAGTTTGCAACTGAACTGGAGGGGGATTAATATAAGATCATAAGACCATAGACTATAAGATTTAGGAGCAGAGTTAAGCATTTGGCCCATCAAGACTGCTCCACCATTTCATCGTGGCTGATCCAATTTTCTCTCTCAGTCCCAATCTCTTGCCTTTTCCCTATCTATTCATGCCCCGACCATTCAAGAATCTATCAACCACTGCCTTAAATATACATAAAGACTTAGCCTCCACAGCTGCCTGTGGCAAGGAATTACACAGATTCACCACTCTCTGGCTAAGAAACTCTTCCTCATTTCCATTCTAACAGGATGCCCCTCTATTCTGAGGCTGTGATCTCTTGTCCCACCATAGGAAACATCCTTTCTACAAACACTCAATCAAGCCCTTCCAACATTTGATAGGGTTCAGTGAGGTCACCCCGCATTCATCTTAATTCTAGTGAATACAGGCCCAGAGCCATCAAACACTCTTCATATGACAAGCAATTCAACTCTGGAATAATTTTTGTGAACTTCCTTTAAACCCTCTCCAGTGTTAGCACATCCTTTCTAAGATAAGGGGCCTAAACCTGCTCACAATACTTCAAATGAGGTGTCTGCGGTAATTTTTAAGTTTCAACATTACATCCTTGCTTATATATTCTAGTTCTTTTGAAATGAATGCTAACATTATATTTGCCTTCCTCACCACAGACTCAACCTGTAAGTTAACATTTAGGGAATTCTCCTCAAGGACTCCCAAGTCCCTTTGCACCTCAGATTTTCTCTCCATTTCGGAAATAATCAACCCTTTCATTTTTTCTACTAACATGCATGACCATACACTTCTTAACACAGTATTCCATCTGCCATTTCTTTGCCCATTCTCCTCATCTGTCTAAATCCTTCTGTTGCCTCTCTCCTTTCTCAAAACTACCTGCCTCTCCAGCTATTTTCTGCTTTTTGACAGCTTTGCAAAAACACCATCAATTCCATCATCCAAATCATTGACATATAACGTAAAAAGAATTGGTCCCCACACAGCCCCCAGTGGAACACCACTAGTCACCAGCAGCCAGTCTGAAAAAATTCCCTTTCTTTCCAATCTTTGCCTCCTGCTAATCAGCCACTGCTTTATCCATGCTAGAATCTTTCCTGTAATATCATGGGCTCATAGCTCATTAAGCAGTGTCATGAGTGGCACATTGTCAAAGGCCTTTCGAAAATCCAAGTTCACAACATCAAACGATTCTCCATTGTCTATCCTGCTTGTTACTTCTTAAAGAAATCCAACAGATTTGTCAGGCAAGATTTTCCCTTGAGGAATCCCAGCTGACTATGGCCTATTTTATCAAGTGCCTCCAAGTACCCTGAGACCTCATCCTTAATAATCAACTCAACATCTTCCAGTGACCTAACTGAGGTCAGACTAACAGAACAGAGGAACAGTGACCTCACTGAGGTCAGACTAACAGGCCTATAGTTTTCCTTCTTCTGCCTCTCCCTTCTTGAAGAGTGGAGTGACTCTTTTTGCAATTTTCCAGTCTTCCAGAACCATTCCCAAAGCTAATGATTCTTGAAAGATTATTACTAATACCTTCATGATCTCTTCAACCACATCTTTCAGAACTCTGGGGTGTTCACTATCTGGTCCAGGTGACTTATCTACCTTCAGACCTTTCAGTTTCCCATGGACATTCTCTCTAATTATGGTAACTTCACACAGTTCATGCCTCCGTCACCTGGAACTTCCACCATCCTGCTAGCATCTTCCATAGTGAAGACTGATTCTCTAGTGGGAAGGTTTGTTAATGCTATATGGTGGGGTTTAAACTAATGTTGCAGGGGGTAGGGGAACACTTTGCACCTGAACAGTTAGTGGAGAGGTTGTGGAGGCAGCTGCTGGTAAGACCTCAGACAAAGTCATGAATCAAAAACACAAAGTACATTGCAGATGCTATGGTCCAATCAACACATACAACAAGCTGGAAGAACAGCAGGTTGGGCAGCATCCATGGAAACGAGCAGTCAACGTTTCGGGCCGAGACCCTTCCTCAGGACGAAGAGGACTGCTCGTTTCCACAGATGCTGCCCGACCTGCTGAGTTGCTCCAGCTTATTGTATATGTCATGAATCAAAAGATTGAGCATGGTGCAACTAGTGTCGTGAGCTGTGAATATTGCAATGCAAGAAGTATAATAGGGAAGGCATATGGGTATGAGCTCAGGGTATGGATCAAAATCTGGAATTATTATGTTGTGGCTATTAGTGAGACTTGGTTGCAGGAGGGGTGGAACTAGCAGTTCAGTATTCTGGGGTTCATACTTTAGACATGACAGAGTGGGAGGGATTAAAGGAGGTGTGGTGGCAGTACTAGTCCTGGAAAGTGCCACATCAGTGCTCTGACAGGACAGACAGGAGAACTCAACTGCTGAGGCATTATGGGTGAAACTGAGAAGTAAGAAAGATATGACAATGTTAATGGGGTTACATTACAAACCATCCTACAGTCTTAGGAACAAAATTGTAAAGAGGTTGCAGACTGTTGCAAGAAACATAAAGTTGTTGTAGTAGGTGATTTTAACTTTTGACATTTTGACTGAGAATTCCATACGATAAAAAGACTAGATGGGATACAGTTTGTTAAATGTGTTCAGGAAAGTTTCCTTCATCAGTACATAGAAGCCCCAATGAGAGCAAACGATACTGGATCTGCTGTTCAGGAATGAGGCAGGACAGGTGACAGAGGTTTGTGTAGGGGAACACTTTGCATCCAGTGACCGCAAACCCATTAGTTTTAAAGTAAATACGCAGAAACATAAAGTAGGTCTGGTCCATAGGTTGAGATTTTAAATTGGAGAAAGGCCAATTTTGATGATATCAGAAATGATCTGCCAAGTATGGATTGGGACAAGTTGTTTTCTGGCAAAAGTGTACTTGGTGGTGGGACGCCTTCAAAAATGAAATTTTGAGAGTACAAAGCTTGCACGTGCCTGTCAAAATAAAAGGTAAAAATAAGTGTAGGGAACCATAGTTCTCAAGAGATGTTGAGGCACTGGTTAAGAGTGAAAACGAGGTGTATCACAGGTATGGGTAAATATGAACAAATGAGGTGCTTATGGAGTATAAGAACTGCAAGAGAACACTTAAGAAAGAAAGCAGGAAGGTTAAAAGAAGGCATGAAGTTGCCCTAGCAGACACAGTGAAGGAGAAGCCTGAGGGATTCTACAGATACGTTAAGAACAGCAAGGGACAAAACTGGTCCTCTGGATGACCATATGTGGAGCAAAAGCAAATGGGGAGATCTTAATTGCATTCTTGCATCTGTAGTTACTCAGGAGATGGATACAGAATCTATAAAAGAGAGGTAAAGTGGCATCAACTTTATGGACCCTGTACAGATTACAGAGGAGGATCACTGAGAGAAATCAGGGTGGATAAATCCACAGGGCCTGACAAGGTATTCCTCAGACCCTACAGTAGGCAAGTACAATAATTGCTGAGGCCCTAGCAAAGATACGGTATTGGAGGATAGCCAATGTTATTCCGCTGTTTAAAAAAAGCTCCAAACATAAACCAGGAAGTTATAGGCCAGTGAGTCTGACATTGGTTGTGAGAATGTTATTGGAAGGTATTCTAAAGGACTGGATATGTAAGCATTTGGATAGACATGGATAGTCAGCATGGCTTCATGTGTGGTAAGTTATGTCTAACCAATCTTATAGTATCTTTTGATGAAATTGCCAGGAAAGTGGATGAAGGCAAGGAAATGGATGTTTTCTACGTGGGTTTTAGAAAGGCATTTGATATGAACCCGTGGAAAGCTGGTCAAGAAGGTTCATTTGCTCAGCTTGCAGGATGAGATAGTTAATTGAACTAAACATTGCCTTTGTGGGAAAATCTAGAGAGTGATCATAGACTGGAGGCCTGTGATGAATGGTGTGTCACAGGGATCGTTGCTAGGTCCTTTGCTGTTGGTCATCTACATCAATGATCTGGATAATAATATGGTTAACTGGATCAGCAAATTTGCGGATGACATCAAGAATGAGGGTGTGGTGGGCAGTAAGGAAGCTTGCAGAGGGGTTTGCATCAGCTGGAAAAATGCCTGAAAACTAGCAGATGGAATTTAATGTAGACAACTACAAGGTTTTGCACTTCAATAGGACCAACCAGGGTAGGTCTTACATAGTGAACGGAAGGGCACTGAGGAGTGTGGTAGAACAAAGAGATCTGAGAATACAGGTTGATAATTCAATGAAAGTGGCACCACAGGCAGATAGGGAGTAAAGAAAACTTTTGGCACATTGGCCTTCATAAATCAATGTATTGAGAACAGAAGATGGGATGTAATGTTGAAGTTGTATAAGACGTATGTGAGGCATCATTTGGAGTATTGTGTGCAGCTTTGGTCACCTGCCTCCAGGAAAGATGTAAACACATTTGAAAGAGTACAGAGAAAATTTACAAGGATGTTGCTGGGTCTGGAGGACCTGAGTTATAAGGAAAAATTGAATAGGTTAGGACTGTACTCTTTAGAACATGGAAGACTCAGAAGAGATTTGATGGAGGTGTACAGAATTATGAGGGGGATGGGGGGTAAATGCAAGCAGACTTTTCCCATTGAAATTTGGGTAGGACTACAGCCAGAGGTCATGGGTTAAGGATGAAAAGTGAGAAGCTTAAGGGGAATATGAGTGGAAACTTCTTCACTTGAAGGGTTGTGAGAGTGTGGAATGAACTGCTAGCAGTGGTGGTGCATGCGAGCTCAATTTCAATGTTTAAGAGAAGTTTGGATAGGTACATGGATTGTAGGGATATGGAGGGCTATGGTCCCTGTGCAGGTCAATGGGAGCAGGCAGTTTAAGTGGTTTTAGCATGGACTAGATGGGCTGAAGGGCTAGTTTCTGTGCTGTACTTCTCTGTGACTCTATGACTGTATGTGTATCCTTGAATACCAGCGATTCTTGGGCGGGGGGGGGGGGAGTAGCTGAGGTAATTGTACTACTGTTAACTGATATTCCTCTTCTACCTCCAACCTCACACACGTCCCTCTGAATGTAATCGATCACAGAGAAGCCCAAGTTATCTGCTCTATTTTCAGCTTCCCCTTGGTCTGGAGAGCCTTAACCAACACCCAACCCCACACCACTGTGCTCTTTTCTGATTCCTCCACTGAGACCTTCAGCACGCTGTAGGAAATATTTTGTTGATTATTGTATAGAAGACTTTTCCCACTTTGCACCTCCCAGCAGCCACAGTGTACTTTCCATGCAAGAAATACAAGCTAACCCCATGTAGCATTGGAAAGTAACCGTTTTGGATCCGTTGTTGATCTATGCAATCAATGATAACCACAGTTAGATCTGGCTACGTACAGGTCACTATAATGAGCTATCAACATGAAGTCAGTCCGCTGACTGCATTACAGTGAAACCCAATCCTGTTTTTGCAATCCAACTAACCAAATCCGTTAAAAGTTGGAAGCAGGTACAATAAGACCAATGGGTCTTCTCGGTGTTTATTTCCTCCACTCGACAGAAAAGTAGTGTGCAGAATCCATTCTGCATGCACAACGCGTCACACCAAAAGTGAATGGGCTACAGCAGTAGGAAACCATGAACTTACACAGGAGATACCTAATAAAGCGGCCACTGAATGTATATTCTCTCTACACCACTTTATACTTTGGGGATTGAAACTGAGATGTATTTTATTGAAATTATTAAATGAATGTAACTGAAAAGCTATTACAAATTACTGGCAAATTCTCTTTTATGTTTAAGAAATGTTTCAGATTTGTCAGTTTTTGCTATTAATAATCTGTACTTGCAATTCTCTTGTTGTCAATAGCTTGATATTAAAATAAAACCGGATATCAAAAAAGTATATTGCACTGTACAATTACATTCAGCATCTTTATTTCTTGTACTGCTCTGTCAGTGAAGACTTTAGTCTCATCCTGACAAGATATTGATCTGAAGCTAATGTTTCTTGAGCAGATAAAGGGAAACCAAAGTATTAACTAGAAAATAGATTAATCATCATGTATTTAATAACAGCATGTGCATGTTGTATTGTATCTTTGGCAGAATTCCTAACAAGATTAGTGAGAAATATCCTTCACTTGAGTTGATAATTATAGCTCTGTTTTTACAAATAAAGAATTCACTTTGAAGGTTCACCGACTGTGAAAAAATATATTTACAGCTATCGTATGTAATAGCTTTTATTTTTAAAGTAATGCTAAAATAAGATTCTGAGTATACTGAATTGCAATTTGCTGGTGATAATTATTGCCTATCTTACAATCAAATATTTTGATCAAATCATGACTGCCTGCTTAGTTATGCAGCAGTACAGTCATATTCAGATAATAAGCAGTTTGTAAGCAATACATCTTTACTTTACCTGGTATTTGCATCAATTCATATGTATGTAGCTTCATTTATTCTGCTATTAGTAGGTGGATCTACCTGACAAGCATGCAGCATCCTTAGATCTTCACAAGGATACTGATGGGAAAATGTGGCTCTCAAACATTCATTTCGATAATACAGTGAATTAAATGATTCAGAAAAAAATGTAGCTCAGGTGGTTGATGGTTGGGATGAGATGTCCTCTGATCTTGACAACTTATTTGCTAACGTTTCATCACCATAGGAGAGGCATCAGTGCACTGTTAATTTATGCTGATGTCCTCCGAAAACTTGGCCTTTATATGCAGTACTTATCAATCCACTGGTTGGTCGTCAGTTACGGAAACTCAGTTGTGATTAGGGAGGGGAGTTCCGAGAGTCCTGGTTATCGGTGAACAATTCTGTTGCAGAAATGTAGACCTTGATCCTATTTAATAAGCCAATGTGGGCTAAATCCCAGACCGCAACACACAGAGTTCACCATGTAACTAATCAGTGATGAGACCTCCTCCCTACATCACAAGTGAGATTTCGTAATGACGACCAGTCAGTTGATAGATAAGTACATAAAGGCCAAGTATTCGGAGGACATGCCACAAGTGAACAGTGCGCTGATGACGTCTCCTTGTACGGTGACGAAATGTTTGCAGATGGATTGCCAAGACTAAAGAACAACTCAACCCAACCAAGAATAAATGGAAGTTGGCATTGTAACGAGAAAGTACAGAAATGGTTATGGTTATGCTTTTTCCTTTGCTCCCTCCTCATTGCAGGTTGTAATAAAGATAGCACTCAGCATCGATACCATCTCCATTCATATACACTCAAGACATACTGCAGATGCTGGAAATCTTGAGCATACCAAATGCTGGATTAACTCAGCAAGTCAAGCAGCATCCATGGAGGCGAATAATCAGTTGATATTTCCGGCTGGGAACCTTCCAAAATGAAGGATCTCAACTCGAAACGTTGATTGTTTACCCTCCGCTATAGATGCTGCCCGACTTGTTGAGATCCTCCAGCAGATTGTGTCTGTATCTCCATTTACTTGCCTGAGTTGTCTGCTTTTGGACCCAGCTTGACATTCCTAGTTGCTTATTTTGCCATCTGACGTCATTAAAGTGGACATGCAGAGTAGGATCCAAGCAACTCTGCGTGCGATAATTCTACAGCAACAATCCAATTTCTGAGACCAGGACATATAAAATTTTGAAAAATCAAAGGAATCCTTTGACAGAATATAAGAACAACCCACCCTTTGGGTTTCCTGTTACTTAAGTTTGCCCACACCCCCACACACCTTTCCACTTCATTGCGTATTTTTATGAAAGAAATCCCAAAAAAAGTGATGGGATCATACCACAAATAACTGGTCCAATATATCAGCTGGCTGGTAAAACTGGGGAACAGCGCGCAACATGGATGCTCACAGCTGACTTGTGAAAGACATTGTAATCACAAGTTACAGCAAGTTCTGTGTTACTAACTAAGATTGTATCATCTCCTCCTTTATATAAGAATGTAATGGATGTTCTGATAAACTGAAGGCTAATATAGAGTTGCATGTTTAATGCGGTTAATTCCATGCCTGAGTAGTTCTGAAAGCAGGCAAGGTTGGATCTAGATTCAAATGATTACCAGAATGAAGACAAGAATAATAAATACAGATAATTTATTTATCAATAGCAGAATGCATATTGTAGAATACTTGAGCAAATGCCCCGCATCAATCCAATGGGAAACTAGAGTTTCCTCCCTTCTGAAATAATTCATGGTTCGA
Organism: Hemitrygon akajei; assembly: GCF_048418815.1. Taxonomy (NCBI): domain Eukaryota; kingdom Metazoa; phylum Chordata; class Chondrichthyes; order Myliobatiformes; family Dasyatidae; genus Hemitrygon; species Hemitrygon akajei. The sequence continues at coordinate 19,668,533 of NC_133125.1, read as the reverse complement.
TCCCATGTCCCACTGAACTTTACGACAGCTGAGGCTAGCATAATGGAAAAGCTATCAGATTTGAAAGCGATCCGAACTGTATAACCCTATAAGAAATACAGTGCACCCCTCAAAAACATTGAATTAGCTCTGTGGTTTACTTCAGTATTTGAAGACTATATCTTGTTAATGTGACAGCTCTGTGGTGTCATGAGCTCCCAGCATTCATTAACTCAGGGCTATCATTCACAGTTTTATTGGAAACTATGGGTTAGATACGCTCTTCTTTGCAGCCCGATGTCAGTGGACTGCAATGTATCATTGTTTCTTGCCACCCACGCCCCACAACACTGAACACCTTATCCCAGCTCTCTATTCCCTGCACTTGCAAATGGTTGCCGAGGGGAAGTGCAGCTGAGCCTTCTCATATAAAACATCTGAGTTCAGAGCAGGAGTAGATCTCTCAAGTACAGTATGCTCCACTGTTTAATAACATTATAGACAAACAAGTACATTATAAAAAGTATTAAATGATGCTGTGCTGGACACTGTGATGTTTAATGTGATAAGGCGCTGATAATCATACAAGTTAACCATCAATGATACTCCAGGAGGGAGCACATCAGTTAGGCTGCAGATAGTTAGGTATCGGTTGCTCTCTGAGCTGCTATGGCAGATCAATTACTGTAGAGACTTTAGACATGTAGAGTTAAAAAGCAAGCTGTAGTTTGGCCTTAAGAAGAGCACATGAAGAAGGTAATGTCTTTATTTAATGTTTTGGAACATGATTAGACTTATGAGCAACCCATTTCATTTTCCTTCACCGATCCTAGAAAGGTGCCAAACTTTGCTTCACATTTGAAGAAAAAGCAGACTCACAGGAAGGCTAAATGTCTGTAGGTCTTCAATGGGGCACATTCATATGCAGGTTTCATACATGGTGACTGAGTTGCAAAAGTTGCAAAAACTAACCTACTTGCATTTTAATATATTGTATCCATTTATTTTCTCTGTTTATTGAGACATTTCTTTTCACTTTTTTTAAGGAAAACTGAATAAATTGATTGCTTTGCAAAGCACCTGTGTTCAGTCCACAGAAGATTTAACCTTGAACTCATTTGGTTGCCATTTTAATTCTTCCCCATCCCATCGTCTCTATCTGAGGATAATTAGATTATTACAATAGGTTATTACACTACACTATTAGTATTATTACACTATTACAATAGGTTATTACACTGCACTATTACAATTATCACACTATTGCACTGCTCTATTACAATAGGCTCAATGCCAGTTTGAACAACAACATCTCAACTTGGTGAAATTTGGTGTGTTGATGGAAGACCAATTAGGAATATCAGCAGGCAATTCATTTGGTAGGAAGTTACCTTCAAACAGAAGCAGAAATAAGAAGCTGCTGTAGTTTTTGCCCAGTATTTTGAACAGATAAAAAAGGATTCTAACCTACACTCAACTGGAGAGCATGCATTTCTTCTAAAGATAAATAGACTTTTAAATTGGAAAACACTCTCCTTGGAGGATAATGTTTGCTGAGTTATAGTTAGTTGTTTGGAGAAATGGTCAATAAAACACAAACATATTTTAATAAGAATTGTATGAGAAATATCAGTTCCAGGTCAAACAGCAATTCTATCTCTACAGAACCGTGAGAAGAAATATTGATGATCCTTGCATTGCGTAAGGATTCACTACTTCTGTTTTATACTCACTTGCTGACCGCCGTGGTATGGAAGTGAGTACAGAAGCTTTTTATGATCAAAAAGGTTTGTTCGCCCTCAAGACCTAGCAAGTGGGTAACTCAAGGGAGAGCAATCAGCAAATTAAGGCCCAGCAGGCAAACACCGAACTTGATCCCTACAACATTACATTGTACATTTTGCACTCAACCAACCACAGGAATGTCCTTGGGCATCAAGGACCCTGTGAATGATCTGCTACCGAAGCAATTGGGCAGGATTTCGCCATTTGGCCCATCAGCCATTCAGCAATTTCTTGGTTTATCTTCCACCTCAATTCTATTTTCCTGCCACATTTTTTTAACATCCAGAAATCAATTAATGTCTGTTTTGAACACGTTGAATGACAACCCTTCACTGAATCCAACAATTCACCACCCTCTGGCTGACAGAATTTCTGCTTGTCTCGGTTGCAAATGATCTGTCCATATTTTGAGCCTGGCATCTCAGTTCTAAACTCCCAAGCCTGGAGAATATGCTCCCTACATCTACTCTGTCAAACACTCTAAGAAATGTTCAAAGACTCTAAGTATGTTTCAAAGAGATTAATAATACCCATTCTTCTTACATATAGAATAGCAGCCTAGATTATTCACCCTTTCCTCATATACAGATGCAACAGTGCGCGGTCCACATGTATTTCTACTGAAAGCATCAAATATCAGTAATGCAGACCCAGGAAATGTGTTGGAGCAGACGTCTGATTTGAAAACACATTCCTTCATTTGGCAAACACTAAACTCCTGAAGCAGCCACTCCGTCTTGAGCACCGTCATGGGATGTGACTATCAGATGCAAGATGTTCTCAAAACTTCCTTGAAGAAATGAAACATTCTGGTTGACTGTTGGGAACTACCCTTCCCTCCCTTCCCCACCCCTCATGACGAAACAACAGTGGAGATGGGCTTCAAGGATGGTGGTGTGAGTCTTGCAGCCATGTACTTGGAGCAAACACTAGCCCTGCGTAAGCTTGAAGCACAGACCAGCTCACATGCTACCTGCCCACCACTCTCCACCTGACCCATCCGTGGTTCCCTCAGGGATCTCATCAACCTTTCTGAATTTACAAAACTCAAATAGAAGTAGGTTATCCTCAATCTGTGTAACAAGATCCCCAACTACCTGACAAAGTGGAATGTGTAACAAGATCTTCATTACAGAGTTTTCACATCCCATTTCTTCAATTACTTCTCCAAGTGAAATGTCTTTGTTTGTGGTGGAAAGAGAGGGGAATATGATGTGGTGCATGATCTTAGACCCCCTTCAATTCATAGAGTTCAGGGTGAGAAAGCACTGGGTTGGTCAAAAGAGGATAAATTGATGATAACTTTATCTTTGACAATTTGCAAAATATGATCACGTCAATGACAGTTCCAATAAATAGTTCAACGTCATCTTCTTCAGGTATTATAAGGACTAAGAATTAAGAATTAGCTTTATTCACCATAGATACACTAATGTATGTTCATGGTCTTCTGCTGCTGTAGCCCATCTACTTCAAGGTTCGATGTTTTGTGCGTTCTTCTACACACCACCCTGTAGTGCATGATTATTTGAGTTGCTGTCACCTTCCTGTCAGCTTGAACTCAGTCTGAAGTTCAGAAGTCCAAAGCTCGAAGTAAAACTTATTATCAGAGTACATACATGTCACCACATGCGACTCTGAGATTCTGCAGGCATGGAGTCATAGAGTCATAGGAAGACAGCACAGAAACAGCCCCTTTGGCCCATCTGGTCCATCCATGCCAAAACCATTTAACCTGCCTTCTCCCAATGACTTGCACTGAGACCATTGCCCACCATATGCCTACTATCCACGTGCCTATCCAAATTTCTCTTCAACATTGAAATCGAGCTCACATGCACTACTTGTGCTGGGAGCTCATTCCACACTCTCACGATCCTCTGAGTGAAAAAGATTTCCCTCATGTTCCCCTGAAAATTCTAACCTTTCACCCTTAACCCATGACAGTTCCATTCAAACTCAGTGGTAAAAGCCTGCTTGCATTTGCCCTTTCTATACCCCTCATAATTTTTTTATACCTCTATTAAATCTCCTCTCAATCTTCTATGTTCTAAAGAATACAGTCCTGACCTATTCAATCTTTCTTTATAACTCAGGCCCTCCGGACCTGGCAACATCTTTGTAAATTTTCTCTGCACTCTTTCAACCCTGTTTACATCTTTCCTGTAGGCAGGTGACCAAAGCTGCACACAATACTCCAAATTAGGCCTCACCAACATCTTATACAACTACAACAGAACATCCCATCTCCTGTACACAATACATTGATTTATGAAGACTAATGTGCCAAAAACTTTCTTCATAACCCTATCTATGTGTGACACCACTTTCAACGAATTATGGACCTGTATTCCCATATCTTTTTGTTGTACCACACATCTCAGTGCCCTACCATTCACTGTATAAGACTTACCCTGGTTGGTCCTACTGAAGCACAAAACTTCACACTTATCTGCATATTCAGCAAATCTATAGAATAGTAACTGTAAACAGGATCAATGAAAGAGCAAGAGCATAGGAGACAACAAACTGTTGAAATGCAATTATAAATAAATAGCAATAAATAATGAGAGCATGAAATAACAAGATAAAGAGACATTAAAGTGAGATCATTGGTTGTGGGAACATCTCAATATGTGAGTGTAGTTGTCCTCTTTTGTTCAAGAGCCTGATGGTTGAGGGGTCGTAATTGTTCTCAAATGAGTCCTGAGGCACCAGATGGCAGCAGCAAGAAAAGATCATGGCCTAGGTGGTGAGGATCTTGGATGATAGAAGCTGCTTTCCTAAGAGAACGATTCACGTAGATGTGCTCATGGTTGGAAGGGCTTTATGAATCCACTATCTTTTGTTGGATTTTCCATTCAAAGACATTGGTGTTCCCATACCAGGCTGCAATGCAGCCAGTAATTACACCTTCATATACACTACACATCTACAGAAGTTTGCCAAGGTTCTTGATGTCATGCCGAATCTCTGTAGCCCTCCAAAGAAAGAAGACGCACTGTCGTGCTTTCTTTGCAGTTGTATTTATGATCGGTCCAGGACAGGTTCTCTGAGATAGTAACAGCCAGGAATTTAAAGTTATTGACCCTCTCCACCTCCAATCCTTCAAAGAGGGCTGGCTCATGGCCCTCTCTTGAAGAATGACATTTGTGTGGTGCCTCTGTGCTGATAAAGATTGTGGAGGAAATGTTTTTGCCAATCCAAACCAACTGAGGTATGGTCATTCTCCTCAGAACCTCTCTACTTTACAATTGTACAGGTATACCTAATAAAGTGACCACTGAGTGAACATTTAAGTGCAACAAGAAACAACAACATTCAACAATTACAAAGAATAAGTTATAACGCATTTAGCACATAGGACGTATCAGTATGCTTTTCCTTGATTGGTGGATGGAGAGGCTTTAAGTGGTGCTGGTTGCCTCTGACTTGTGCCTGTTTGATAGGTGCTGGCTATCTGGCCTCACAAAGGCCAATGCAGCGGGCGCTTATAGTGTTGTCCAAATACTGCTGATGTGATATTCTGCAGGCAGCATATGGATTAACCTATGTGTAGGTCAACACCCACAGACGTTCTCAGCATGCGTCCTACCATCCTGCTTGATTCTTTCAGCTCCAAAGCAATTCCTCACATATAGTTGTGCCTTTAATTTTCCTTGCATCATTCTATTACTAAGAATTCAAATAAAATGAAATTTTGAGGAAAGAAATGGACATGAGGAGAAAGAAAATGTAGATTTCGAATACTACATTTGGAGCTGCTGTTGACCCTGATTACACCTGTGTTCCCTAGCAACCATGCCTACACATGAATTGTAACACAATAATGCAATTTCTCAAATATCTAGGTGGATAATAGTCAATAAATTAAACATGATGAAAAAGGATTACACTGCTTATTCTTTCAATAACAGTCCAAGGCACCAAATGATGGTGTAAATAACCAGGTCTCATTATATATTAACACTCAAAGGAATACATCAAGTTGCATTAAATTGAAAACATCCACACACACTTCTTTAAATTGAATCATTATACCCTGATTCTGGTATAAACCTCTATCTAGGAACCTTGTTGCAGAGCACCGTTAATTGTGGAAATCTTCTGTGAGCTGTGAGCTGTGAGGTGGGACTCTGAGGTTATCTCCATAGCTACAGAAAGGACTGAAACAGTAATAAGTTGTTGAATGGTTACAGCCTGCTCTTCAGCAGGTGCAAATAGTTTTGAGAAATGCTTTCTGGCAGGCTAATATGACTGTAGAAACATTTTGATAGGTCTTGGAAGTATTAGCAGTACGAGTTATTTCAGCTGCTGTCAGGTTTCTTTTAACTTAGTCAAAATTTCTTTTACTTTCCATCATATTAAGGCATGTTATTGCCTAGCTATGTAGATGAACCCCAGCTTGACAAAATGCACTTTGAGGTGACTTCTCTGAGATATTGCAATATTATTAGAGAAAGTTAAAGCAAAGGTGGAAACCATTATTTAGTGTGAAGAAGTGAAAATCATTCTTCTCTTCTGGAGTGAGATATTTATGAAATGATCTTATATTCAGTAATACACTTACCTCATCTACAATTCCGAATTGTCTTTTATACATTAAAATGTACAAACCTCAAAAACACCCCTTTGTGCAGCAAAGTTTTCTCAAAACTTTTAAAGTGGATTTTTTCTTGTTTCCACATGGTGGTGTGCCCTAAAATTAAGCCATTGCTATTATTTACAGATCAGTAGGACCCTTCTGGCCTTTCGAACTGTGCTGTCCAGCAACCCCTGATTTAACCCTAGCCTAATCACTCCAAGAACCCATTAACCTACCAACCAGTGCGTCTTTTGACAGCCGGAGGAAATCCACACAGTCATGGGGAGGACATACAGACAGTGGTGGGAATTGAACCCGGGTCGCTGGTACTGTAAAGCGTTGTGCTAACCACTACACTACCGTGCCGACATATGTGACACTAATTCTGGAATCCAGTTTGGTCCTGCTATTGTGAAATGTAGATACTAGTTAAATTAATTTAAATAGAGAATAAACATTGTTTTGTTCACATAGAACTATTAACCTTCAGCTGAAATACTCACATTCAGGTAGAGGTTGATGCAAAGATCAGGATGGAAAACTCCGTCACTGTAGGACTTTTCTTCTGCCTGTACTGGATAAGTTTATAGTGAGAATACGCGTGTGTGGACCGATATCACTCTTTGGACCAGATGACGTTCCACAATGGCACAGTGAGCTGCAATGACTGTGGCAATCACAAGGCTGTAGGTTGAGAGTTAGTGTTTTTCTTTTCCTAGACAGAAGGCCTGGCAGGGCTAACAAGCCCCATCTACCCGGGTTTGGAAACAGAGTTGTCCTTCTCCTAGGCTGGCCCTGATGAGCCCAGCCTACCTGCCCAGTTATACTGCTGGGCACTAAGTTGCCCCATGACATAGCAAATTCAGTAGGAACAGGGATGCCACATGAAGATGTTGCTATGGGCACAGTGGTGTAGGAGAGGCTATATCTGAGTGACCTCTTGAACAACAAGCCAAACAGTGGTGCTGCGGCGATCACTACAGCTGGAAAGGAGAGTCTATGAAGACGATTCATCTTCCTTAAGTGAGCAGGATATCCAGCCCAGGATTCACCTGTCCCCAGAAAACATAGAGGTTAATAGATCAAAAAGGGGACTTTCCTCTGTGCAAAACAAACTTAGATGTCATTGACTGTATGCCTTGACCGCATATTTATATTTTTAGATATTCTAAGGATAAGCATAACATACCATGGATTTAAGGACTGTAATTAGGGAGCAAAGTTATAATGAACAGATGTTAGGGATTATTCAGGAATTAGGGAATTATGCAGATAGCAGGCATTAATACAAACGAGTCTTCAAAAATCTGTTTGAATGCAAACCATAAGCAGTAATCAGTTTTGGTTTAAAGAATAGCTTTGTGAACAAACAATGTTATTTACAGAACATAGGCTACTGATCCAGAGCAGGAAGCCATTTGAGAGATACGGTCTACAAACTGACGTGATCATGAGACACTTTCATATACATTGGGTACGTTGATTGTCTATCAATAAACCAGACATCAGACGCCTTCAGCAAAATTCCAGAATGGGCTTATTTGGTCATTAAGGATGTCAAATATGGTCATCGGCATGTTTGCTCCGTATATCAGTAATTGGGATGTTTGTGTGCCCAGAGTGTCAGCCCTTACAACACTAATCTGGATGGTGCATTACTTCTGAAGAGACCCTCCCTCAGCAGGGCACCTATCTGTCTGAAACCCTTGTTCTTCTTAGTTATAACGATTGCAGCTTGGGAAAATGCTGTAGGAGTAGGGTATGGAAGCAACTAGTAGGGTAGATTATAGATGGTACATACCCAGCTGAATGCTGCTGGTAGAGGAAAGGATGTTTGGGATGATGGATGGGCTTGCTTTGGCTCGGACGGTGTCCACTTCCTTGACATTTGTTGAATTTGTACTCAGCCAGAGAACTGGACAGTACTCCTTCATGCTTTTAAGTGCATCTTGAAGGTGGCAGAAAGGTTCTGCAGTGTGAAGAAGTGAGTCGGTGACCACAGGGCATCTCTTGTTTAAGCTACTCTTGCAGTAACAGTATCTTTTGGGCCGGTGTAATTAAGTTTAAGGTCAATCATAACTCCAATGGCTCAAATTGAATTGGTTTATTATTGTCACATGTACAAAGATACAGAGGAAAGCTTCTCTTGCATTCCATTCATGCAGATCAAGCCATTATACAGGGCTTTGAGGTAGAACAAGCTAAAACAATAACAATACAGAATAAAGTGTAAAAGCTACAGAGAAACTACAGTACAAGTACTTCTGGTATTGAGCATGGCGGGATCAAATGAACATAACATCATTGGGTGTTATCTTCTCTGTAGCTGTAGCAGATCGATGGCAGATTCTTGTGTGGTTCCAATATTTCTTGCCAAGTATCAGCCCATACCTGAACTTATAAAGATGGATGGACCTAGGACACTGCTCTTAGGAACTCCTGCAGTTGACCTTTCATTGACATCCACCAATCACAGTCATTTTACTTAGTGGCAGGTATATCCCCCAACCTTTGGCGTTGCTTCCTTAGAGCAGATGAGGGTAAGGTGAAACATATTCAAGAATGATGATGGACCATCACGTGCTCAGATTGGCCGTGCTGCTACGGTGATGAACGTTCTTCAACTGAGATACTTTGGTTTCCAAAGCACTTTGGGGCTTTCTAAGGTTATGAGTTGATGAGCGGGCAGATAGGGAAATAACAGCATCAGAGGTTGAATCAGCCAGTTAAATGATAGATAGGAGAGTGTTCAAACTCAGATCTGGCTCAAGCACATGGTGTCATACACGGGCGACGGTAGCAGACCCAAATGCAAGGCACAGACACTGGAGTAGTAGGAACTGGACTATGTTTATTAAGAATGCTAGAGAAGCCAAGGAGCGAGAACAAAATGATAACGTGAACGTAGACATAGAGTGACAAACCAGAAAACCTGGATGTGGACTTGGGACTGAAACTGGACAGGGAACTCAGGTCATGACTTGGAACTCGGGTCTTGGCAGGCACTCAGTACCTGGGTCTAGACTTGGCTCTTGACTAGAACTCAGACCTGGCTTGGACTTGACTTGGACTTGGAACTTGACTCTTGACTTGAACTTGGAACTTGACTCTTGACTTGGGCACAGAACATTGAGCCAGGGCTCCTCCTTGGACACAGGACATAGAGCCGGGACTCTTCTTAGACACAGGGCACAAAACACTGAGACTGTTCCCCATTCAAGGTAGCAGCAAACAGCTGGACCTACCCAGCAGAGGAGAGAACAGAGAGACAAAACCACACAATGATAAACTGTTCTTTATTTTGACACAAAAAAGCTACAAGTCACGGCAAGCCCTGGACATGGCCCAGGTACTACATACAGTGGCTCTAGTCTCACTCCAGCAGGTTAACTTGACAGGGATACTGACAAGGACAGTCCAGCAAGGTATCACTGGACCCCAGAGCTATTTATGTTGCCAGCCTGAGACGAGAATCAGGTGCCTCAATTAAAGTGCCCAACAAGGGAAAAATGGAATAACCGGAGTACGGAATCCACGGACCGGATCGTGACACATGGGGATCAGAGCCATGCCTTCCACCTAGTGGGAGAAAGCAGCTGCGTTCCATTGGTTGAAACACAAGCTGCATCTTATTAATGTCATAGGGCCAAGTGATAATTTATGTCTGTGGCGGCACCCTAAATTTAGAGAGTGAATCACCTCTTGCCACAGCCAGTCACTTTACAACAGAGATCACTGAGATTGGAACATGAAATGGAGCCTTTCTGTTTTAACATAATAGGTGTTCCAAGGTCTCCAAGTGGGGAAGAGTCAAAGATGCTTCCCATATTTTGGATGAACCTGCACCCACTCCACCCACAGTTCATCTCATAACTCACTCGTTTGGGAATTTTCTTGGAGGCTCCCGCTCGCCTGTTGTAACTTTGCCAGAGGTACAATAGAAATGGCAGAGATTCCAGGTCATTATTAGCAAGAGACAGCTGAGCAAATAAGTCGTTGTTAGACTAATCGACATTCTTTTATGTCTACATTATAATTACTGCATCCTCCACATTAATCAAAGACAAATAAAGGACTCAGTCCTGGTCATTGTGCCAGGCTCATACTCTCTGCAGTCATAGACTCAGTGTCCTTTGGTCTTCATTATGAGATGATTAGAGTACAGGGCTAAAGATGCCTTACTGCAGTTATTCAGGGCCATTTGTGTTAACGTCGGGAGAATTGAAGTTAAAATAAAGATTAGCTTTATTTATCATATGTACTTCAAAACATCGAAACACACAGTGAAATGCCTCATTTGCGTCAAATCAAATCAACAAGGATTGCGGGGGCAGCCTGCAAGTGTGGCCGTGCTTCTACCACCAACATAACATGACCACAATTCACTAACCGCAGCACACGAGTTTGAAATGTCGGAGGCAAGCGGAGCACGCAGAGCGATCCCGCACCGTCGCAGCGACAACATACAAACACAGACAGCAGTGAGAATAGAAACCGAATTGCAGGCGCTGTAAAGTGTTGTGCTACCGGCCTGACAAACTACCTGAAAGGAAATATACTTGCTAGCAGGGAAATGCAACAAAGGTTTACTAGAGTGCTTCCAGGGAACGCATGTTTGCCGTACGAAGAGAGATGAGTAGACTTGGCACGTTCAAGTTCAAAGAGCAGCTATTATCAAAGATTGTATAAATTATACAACCTTGGGATTGGTTTGCTTACAGCCAGCCACAAAGCAAGAAACCCAACAGAAACCAGTTAAAAAAATTAAAGACTAACACCTGATGTGCAGAGAAAGGGGGAGAAAAAAACACAAATCATGCACACAATAGAAGTGAGCAACTACATTCCAAACCAAATGAGTCCTCAGATCTGAAACCTGGAGCAGCCGGGGGTAGGCCCAAAGCCTCAGCATCAGCCCATCATATTAGCAGGCACGGAGCACAGTAGCCGAGGGCAGTCTTCAGAGATGCAGCGCCACGGAGAGAGGACTGAACACCAGTGTGTGTATCGCTTATGTTGGAAGAAGCAGAAGAGATTTCGTTCAAGCACATAGAATTCTTCTTGAGATGCGCAAGGTGGATTCAGGGAGAACGTTTCCCCTGGGTATGGGGAACCAGTGTTCATGATGCACCATCATCGGCTTTTATTGACTGGAAGAAAGAACAAGCAGTGGTTGACCACCATACTACATCCTGGAGACTGAGAGGCCGGGCTCAGACCTCAATCACCTTTATACCGGGGTCTGTGGGAGGAGCCACAGGAGCAGTCAGCAGGGGGCATGTCCAGACAGGTATATGTAGTTCACCACAGTTCACATGCCTTCAATTAAAGGTAGGCTATCTAGGACTAAGATAGGGAGATACTTCTTCCTTCAGAAGAAGTTCTCTATAATGAGGGGTACTGGGGGTTCCCCGATTAAATTCATTTGAAACAGACATTGACGGATTTCTGAACATTAGTGGAATTAAAGAATATGTTGTTGCTGCATGCAAATGTGATTGAGCTGAAAGATTATTCTTGCTTTTGATGAATGGTGGAGCATGATTGAACACCAGATTGTCTACCCTGATCTTGTTTTATGAGATTTATTAAAGGAGATCTATCTCGTTCCAGACCAGGAATTGATTGTCCTGGTTAGGGGTAAGTCAGGTTCAATTCTTCATCAAACTGTGCCATTAGAAGAGATAAGGGTAAAAAAAATCCCCAGGGTGGACCCGTGTTCCATCATGTAAGAGAGATAATCCACAGTACATATGTCCAAAATAGCTCCCTGCCAACACAGCCCGGGATAATGTTCTCAGCACCAGAAAAGCCATTCTGCATCTGATTTGCTGGGGGGTGGGGGCAAGTGGGAATTATAGAACAAGTAATGGAGAAGAACAGCACAGAGCCAAAGAAACTTGAGGTTTGTGATAGAGGACAGTGAAAGTTTGCTTGTTCTAAGAAGAAAAGAAAACCTTTACCATGAAGGACCTTCTGAAGCCTTTCATGTTTAATATAGGTTTGAGATTCCATCTGGACAGTTACTGATTAGAATCATTGGAAGTTATACCTTGAAAGTGATATTTCAGACCCTCAGAATGTCATCCATTCAGTAGACAAGGAGTTCAATATGAACAACCCTTTCTGTCCAACTCCTTGACCCAAGCCCTTGCTCTCATTATTCCCATATCCACACTAATATCAAGTTTAAAGATATCCATGAGTGAAATGTCACAGTAACTGTGCAAAAGCCTTAGGCATACATATATATAGCTAGGGTGCCAAAGACATTTGCACAGTACTGTATTTGTCAACGTGGAGAGGAGAGCGGGTTTGTAAATCTGGCAGAAACAAGGGTGTTGGGAATGGCGAGGTTGGGAGCATCGCGGGAGGGGTGTGGGACAGGTGGCAGAGAAGGAGAGTGAGGGGTGGGGTTTGGTATGGGTGCAGACACACACAGGCAAGGTGAGTTACTAATCATTACAAAACAATTTATTTATTAATCGTTACAAAATGTCTCACTGGTGCTTCCCTCTCACTCCCCCTTTTCTCACTCTCAGTCCACCATAGAGACCCATATCAGAGTCAGGTTTATCATCACTCACATAGGTCATGAAATCTGGGTTTTTTTTTGCGGCAGCAGTACAGTGCAACACATAAAATCACTACAGTATTATGCAAAAGTCTTAAGCATCCTAGCAATATATAGGTGACTAAGACTTTTGTACAGTATTGTATGATGAGCATTTCTAGTCTGTGTTGTGCTCTTCTGGAAATTAGACCTAGTGTAATTGAGCTAAAAGCCAATGCCTGCTTAGTCATCACCAAGACCTTGAGTGAAATTGCTGTTGATTTGCCATGCAACAACCATTTAGTGTACGTCTGTTCAAGTCATGTTGCATTGAAAACCCCTCTTGACAGCCATTCTAGAATTTTCCACCTTTACCTTTGTCTGCTGCTTTGTTCATCTATAAGGGATATTCATAAGCAACTAGGCGGTGACATTCATTAAAGTTCCAGATGAATCCTATTCTTCTAAGTTAGGCATATAGGATACGCCTCCAGCCTGTGGGGCCCTCATTAAGTATGGAGATTGGCTTTTGACAATGGCATTGGGAACCAATCTTTTTAAGCTGTGTCCTGAGTGGGGAAACCATAGTACTTTTCTTGCCAAAACCTCAGAGAGTGGTTCCAGTTTCTTCCTTTTTTAGGCTTAAATGCTGCAGAAAAGTTTAGTGGCTATATTTCATTAGGATTTTGAGGAAACTTGGTATGTCACCAAAGACACTCGCAAATTTCTATAGATGTGTCGTGGAGAGCCTTCTAACTGTCTGGTATGCAGCTTAGGGCTACTGCCCAGGATCGAAATGAGCTGCAGAGAGTTGTAAACTCCATCATGGGCACTAGCCTCCGTAATATCCAGGACATCTTTTCAAAGAGCGATACCTCAAAAGGCAGCTTCCATCATTAAGCATTCAAAGTACCTTTATTATCAAAGTATGTATAGATTCATCTGCTGTGACAATGCAAGAAATCTCCCCCCACCTCCCGTCACCTAGGTCATGCCTTGTTCTCATTGCTAACAACAGGAAAATGGTACAGGAGCCTGAAGGAGTGATTCAGGAACAGCTTCTTTCCCTCTGCCATTCGATTTCTGAATGACTCAGCCCGTGAACACTACCTCATTACCTTTTTGTATTACTTATTTAATGTAATTATTTTATATATATATATATATATATATATATATATATATATATATGTATATATACTTACTGTAATTCAGGTTTTTTCTCTATTATTATGTATTGTATCGTACTGCTGCCACAGAGACAACAAATTTCACAGCATAAGCTGGTGATATTAAACCTGATTCTGATTCTGAGGTTTTCACTGTTGGCGGATCTACCTTTTCCTCCTGCAAAAGCCTCCTTAAGCCACTTCCCCTTTCAAAATCAGAATCACTGACATACGTCGTGAAATTTGTTATTTTGCAGCAGCAGTACTGTGCAATACATTAAAAACACTATAACTTCCAAGAAGAAATATTTTAAAAATTAAATTAAGTAAGTAGTGCAGAAACAGAGCAAAAATACCGAGGCAATGTTCATGGGTTGGATCATTGTCCCTTCAGAAATCTGATGGTGGAGGGGAAGAGTTATTCCTAAAACATAAAGTGTGTGTCTTCTGGCTCCTGTACCTCCCCCAGGAGAGTATGTCCTGGGTGATGAGGATCCTCAATGATGCATGCCACATTTTTGAGGCATTGCCTTTTGAAGATGCCCTCAAATCTGGGGTGGGGGGGAGGGGGGCTAATGGCCATGATGGAGTTGGCTGAGTTTGCAGTCCTCTGAAGCTTCTTCCAGTCCTTTGCAGTGGCCCTTCCATACCAGACGGTGATACAACCAATTAGGATGCTCTCCAAGCTCCATTTGTAGAGATTTGCTGGATTCTTTGGTGACATGTCAAATCTCCTCAAACTCCAAATGAGATAGAGCCACTGGTGTGCCTTCTTTATAATATGTTGGGTCCAGGATGGATCTTCAGAGATGGTGACACCCAAGGACTTGAAACTGCTCTCCCTTTGCTTCACCTGTCAGCAATCCTCCCTTTGCTGAAAGTATTGGTCCTTCTCATCAAAATCTCTGCTTGCACCTGCCAGGCACTGCTTCAAGTGGAAAAATGTATAGATTTACAACAACCAACTGAAAAGTTATATCAGCAGAGTATATATTTTAATGAATGGCAATTCCACTCATTGATCTGAGAGTAATGTTAAAATAGCTTTTCTCTTCTACTGTAGAGGATGGTAGTTGGATCAATAATATTCACAAACACAATTCACCTTTAAAGCTGGGTTATGCAGACATAAATAAGATATTAGACATGATGAATATTTTTCTCAAATGCCAATATTATTTATTATGAAACATGGGAAAACAAAAAGGCTTTTGAGTTATTAATGATTAAATTTGCAAGCCAGCCTCATTTAAACTTGGTTTGAATTCTGCACATTCAGTTTCAATTTATCAACAGATAACCACCTTTCTGTGTCAAAGAGCCACTTTAATTTAGTCAGTGGTCAAAATGCCTTTTAAAAATTACACCTTCAAACTTGAGTGAGGAGAATCAAATTGATCAAGGAGAGGTTGGAATGGATATGTCGACTAATATTTCAGTTGGCAATTAAGGAGATTTACAGCTTCTATTTGAAACAATACAGCAATTTGTGGAATCTAGGGGGAAAAATACAGTGACAAAAATAGGCGGAAAAAGTTGTGACTGAACGGTGGTGATTGTTTCCCCAGCAGTCTGCAGAGAGACTAATGGGATTAGCCTGTGGTCTTGTCCTTTACAGTGACCGGCCTATCATTACATCTGATAAAATGTGCCATTCACCATTACTTAATCATGGCTTCGAGCAGGATATAATGATTGATATATTGCAGCCTCTCAGCAATGATTGATAAGTAATTCCATAAGTTTTTCTGGATTTATTTTTAAGGATGAATCCCTGACAATGTTTTGTGCAAGAATATAAATGCTTTCTCTCAAGATAAGTACTGGCAATTTGAACAGCAGATATCACTGCACCAAGAACCAAACTAAGAAAACATATCTGGCATACTCAGCTTGTCTAAGATTTAGTAGATTATTTGTTCAAGCCCCACTCTGGGATTTGAGTATATCGTAAGAACTGAAACAGCGGTCCCACTGAAGTGCTCAATTGTTGGAGGTGCCATTATCTGATTGAGATGTTAGGTCAATGGGATCTCTGTCTAGCTGCAAGAATACTAGACTATTTTTTAAGAAGAGAGAGTCCCTCAAGCAGCGTTGGCTAAAAAAGATTGGCATGATACTGTGCACTGTAGTTGCACTGGATACTGTGCACTGTAGTTGCACTGGATACTGTGCACTGTAGTTGCACTGGATACTGTGCACTGTAGTTGCACTGGATACTGTGCACTGTAGTTGCACTGGATACTGTGCACTGTAGTTGCACTGGATACTGTGCACTGTAGTTGCACTGAGGACTGTGCTAGGACAAAGGGATCTGGGAATTCAGGTCAAAATTTTATTGAAAGTAGTGGCACAGGTAGACAGGGTCATAAAGAAAGTTTTTGGCACATTGGCCTTCATAAATCGAAGTATTGAGTAAGGAGATGGGATGTTATGTTGAAGTTTAAAAGAGGTTGGTGAGGTCTAATTTAGAATATTGTGTGGAGTTTCGGTCACCCACCTACAGAACAGAGATAAATAAGTTTGAAAGAGCAGAGGGAAAATTTACAAGGATGTTGCCGGGACGGAAGGACCTGAGTCATAAGGAAAGATAGGTTTGGTTAGGACTTTACTCTTTCAAATGTAGAAGATTTGATAGAGGTATACAAAATTATGAGTGGTATAGATAAGCTAAATGCAAGTAAGCTTTTTCCATTGAGGTTGGGTGGGACTACAACCAGAGGTCATGGGTTAAGAATGAAAGGTGAAAAATTTAAGGGGAACATGAGATGTAACTTCTTAGTTTAGAGGTTTGTAAGAGTATGGAACAAGCTGCCAGCACAAGTGATGCATGCAAGCTCGATTTCAATATTTGGGAGAAGTTTGGATAGGTACTTGGAAGTTAGGGGTATGGAGGGCTATGGTTCAGGTGCAGGTCGATGGGACTAGGCAGCTTAAATGGTTCGGCATGGACTAGGTGAGCTGAAGATCCTGTTTCTGTGCTGTAATATGCTGGAAATCCAGTGCAAAACACACACACACACACACACACACACACACACACACACACACACACACACACACACACACACACACACACACACACACACACACACACACACACACACACACACACACACACACACACACACACACACACACCATCTATGAAAGGAAATAAACATTTGAAGTTTCGGGCCGAGACCCTTCATCAGGAGAACGAAGTTCTGAAGTAGAAAAGTAAGACATGAGACACTCTCATGTGCATCAACCAAATATAAGACAATGACAACATGTTAATTGTCTGACATTAACTCTTCAGCTAAGGAATTTTGCCTAATGTGACTGAGATCAAGGAAGATTCAAACTGGACTTAATTTGTCATGAAGGACATCAGATATGGTCATAGGCCTGTTTGCTCCATCTATCAATAACTGTGATATTTTTGTGGCCCAGGAAGTCAGCTCTCACAACTCTAATTTTGGATAACACAACCAAAATGTCGGAGCATGTCAGCAGGTCAGGCAACATCTATGGAGAGGAATAAACAGTCAGCATTTCTGACCGAGTCCCTTGACTAGGACTTGAAAGGAAGGGTGAAGAAGCCAGAATGAAAAAGAAGGATGGGAGGCAAAGGAGTGAAAGGTGGCAGGCGATAAGTGAGGCCAGATGAGGGGGAAGGTACGTGGATGGGGGAGGTGGGATGAATTGACAAGCTGGGAGGTGATAGGAGGGGAAGAGGTAAGCCCTTTTCAGCACCTCTTCAGCCCTGATGAAAGGTCACCTTCACTAATAGGGAACATCCTTCCATCAGCCTGATTGCTGCCACTGCTGTATACAAGCACTCCATCGGGTGTCAAAAGCAAGATAAATATCACAGCTGGAAGGCAGGAAGTGAATGCAGAAGGTAATTAATTGATTTTTCCAAGAAATTTGACTTGGGTTGATCAGCAAGCTTATATCTGCTTTGTGGCCACATAATGGTTAACAACTGAGAGTCAAGGTCTGAGTAGATTGATGACTGGGGTCTCAGGGTTGCATTTCCTCGTATGTTATACTTGGCCGAGTTGTTTACAGGCAGCACAGACGGATTGTTGTCAAATTGACCTTCTCTTTCCTTCCTTCTTATTCCGATTCATTGATATATCACATGTACATCAAAACATACAGTGAAACGTGCCATTTGCATTAATAACCAACTTAACCTAAGTATTGCTTGGGGGGGGCAGCCTGCAAGTTCCACCAAGCATTCATGCCTGGAACTCTTTGCCACGTTCTTCTGTTCCCTCTCCCCACTCTGAAGCGGCTTGCTATAAAGCTATTTACAATGTCATTAAGAGCTGACATCGCAACTCTTAATGCTCTGAGCATTGCAGCCATGGGCTATATTGTAAGATTATCCCTTGTTGCTTGGTAATATTGTGGCTAAGATGCAGAGTAGCATTGACTGAAGGTATTATTATTACTGCTGGCTCAATGTTCACTTTAATTTGCAATGACCTGTGTGCACAAAAATCTTGTGCTGTGCAATTTTTTTGCCCAGTGACAACAACATGTGTGCACTGAATTTTATATATAGAGGTATTCATTTTAACAGCTAGCAAAGCACTGTCAATAAGAACTTTGATCTGCTCTGGGTTTGATCACTTTTGCTCTCATTCATCTGCACTCGCACAAAGCATATGTCGCAGGCCTGTAGCGGGTAATGAAGGATTTTCTCACCAGAGCTTTTGTACATTGTCCATATGTGATTTGCTTACTGAATGACGCTTTAAAGAGTCAAGTTCCCAAACCTCACTTCACTTCTTTCCACTTGCAAATTCTTCAACAAATTTTGTATCATGACAATACTCACAGGTAACTCCAATTTCTGTACTGTACATAAATACTTCTTGTACCTGCATGTTCCTGACAGCATGAGCTTCCTGTGTAGCAGTTTCTACTCTTTCATGAAGCTATTCCTCTTTAAATGTGCTTCACACCCTTTTACTTGTTTGGAATTCAACATGGTGAATCAATAATTTCTTCAATAAAAACAGCAGAAGTAAGCAGAGTTCTAAAATCTGCAGACAAATCATCACAAACTCTACGTTGTCAACACCATCCGCATCAGAAATCAGAAAAGAAAATGTGATTGTGCTCAGTTGTGGAATATATTTAACATGCCATTGAGGTACAGAGTGACAACCTTTAGTGCGCAGCTTAAATTCTTTTGTGCACTAGCAGCGAAAGACGAGTGTGCACGCACATGCGCACATCTGAGATGAAACATTGCTGCTGGCCATGCCAAGCCTGACACTGACTTTCGTACCAATGCCACAAGTGTGTACTACTGACTCAAATATTTCAGCTGCTGGCTTTTCACTAATTAGCTCAGATCTAGATACCTGTAGTTGATATACTCTTCAGCAGCTTCTGGCAAAGCCTTCGCATCATGAGCATTATCATGATGTTTTTGCTCTGCCAAAAGGAAGAGCTGCAGGAGGGGAGGAGGAGGAGAGAGCAAACAGGGATGCAAATTAAAGAAGAGCAATTATAAATAAGGTCTGCTAGCAGGAATCTTTAATCCCCCTCTTGCCTAAATGAACCTCTCTGACTCCCTGACATCTTTGATCAGCTGTAGTGTGGAGATTAAAAATGCTCAGGAGAGAATTAAGCTCCCATCAGCGTCTCATAGAGTGCACCAGGGGTATGATCCAAAACAGCAGAATTAAAATGAGTAATCAGGAGGAACGGACAAGGATTTGGATCCATTCCATTTTATTTCTCCATTCCTACTGATACAGGAGGGTAGTGTAAACGCTGTTCATAGTCTCTACTATGTAGAGCGGTAGAGGGATCAGATTTATGGCCCATTTATCAAACTGACCTTAAATGTTAAAGCATTACCAACTTAGTTGCCTGAACATCTGTTGCAGTTCTGTTGTAATTCATGGAGCCAGGTACCATAGATGTCACTGACTTTTAGACAAGGAATGTATTTGTTTCAGAATAAGTAATCTGCAAAATCCTTATGTGTGTATTGGGTATGGTCTTCCATAATGTGTGACCCAGAGTTAGAAAGAAAACACAAATGTAAATTAAGATCCTATTTCCTTACTTATTCTTATGACAAATTCTCCAGAAGCTTTTTTTGACCATAGAACATAGAATAGTATAGCACAGGTACAGGCTTTTTGGTCCACAAAACTGAACATGATCAGTCTTTATATATAAGCTATCTTACCTGTTTATATTTCTTGCATTTTTTATTATTGTGTTCTTTATCTGATTTTTTTTTTGTGCTGCACTGGATCTGGAGTAAAAATATTTTTTCTCTGCTTTACACTTGTGTTCTGGACATGACATTGAACAATTTTGAATCTTGAATAGAGAATTAAATTAAATCTATTCTGCCTGTGTATGATCCACAGTGACAATATTATCATGGTGTTCTATCACATAATTTTAAATCTAAGTTTGTAATTTATAAAAAATTGATTTTCTTTTATTGAGGCCTAAAGAAGACATGCTAGCAGCTCTGCTTGTTAGGAGTCTGAGGAGATTTGGTCTGTCACCAAAGCCTCCTATGGATTTCCACAGATGTACAGTGGAGAGCATTTTGACTGGTTACATCTCAGTGTGATATGGAGGCTCCAATGCACAGAATCGAAAGAGGCTGTGGAGGGTTTTAGACTCAGCCAGCACCACATCCTTAACTACCATCAGGGACATCTTCAAAATACGGTGCCTCAAGTAGGCCACATCCATCGTTAAAGGACCCTCATCATCTGGCACACGTCCACTCTCATTTCTATCATCAGGGATCAGGTACAGGAACCTGGAAGACCACACCCTCAATGATTTAGGAGCAGTTTCTTGCCCTTCATCATCATATTTCTAATCAGTCCATGAAGCCATGGACACTAATCCGTTATTCACTTTTTGCACAATGTATTTATTTTGTAATTTATAGTAATGTTATGTCTTTGTGCCATACTCCTGTGCTTATCAAGAAATTTTACCTCATAGAAGACAGTGACGATAAACCTAATTCTAATTCTGTGCAACAAGAAGTTGGAAATAGAACTTTGAGCTTTCAGTGGAAAACAGAACCAGACCAGTTCCATTGTCAAAACTTGGTCTGTTTAAATCCTCTGACTAAATTACAGCATTAGCACTCCTGATTAATAATATCTTTTGAATAAAATAGAAAATGCTAGAAACATCAGCAGATTAAGGAACATCTGCAGAGCATTTCCAGTAAGTACATTCTGTTTTGATTCTGGAATCACAGCATCTGTATTTCAATGCTAAATTTCTAAGTTTAGATATACAAGGCAAGAAGCAGTCAAGTATGTTTTGTTTTGTATCAAGTAACGGTAAAAAGAACCTTAGAACATACACCTTATGTTATCTATGCTGCTAAAGCTGTAATTCATAATCCAGACAATGGTATCCATTTACAGATTCTCACAGTTAGAATTCACACCAGATGTGTGGAGGGACTGCAAAATAATGTCAGTTTTCATTGACACTAGGGACAAGCATGTAAATTGGAAACGTGCAGGAATTATATTTATAAATGGGGCTCCATCAGATACATGGCCATATGCAAAGGTTATCTAGCACTTTCTTATGAAATTGTTCACTAGATGTCAATTTCCTTTTATTTCTTATTTTGTACTTCAGTTTAATTCTTTTGGTCCAGTCTTTTGGTCCCCTGCCTTAATATCTTCTCAATGTTCATGTGTGCTTTACAAAGCTCATGCAAACTAATGTTTCACGGTTCTAGAAACAGGTTATTACTGGTGACAGTTCCATGATTCATGTATATTTACCTACTGTGATATCTGATGGATAATTTTACAAAGCACATGCTGATGAAAATGAATTGTGACAAAATCCACAGATATCTGCTCTAGCTCAGCTTTTATTTAATCAAAAATGAAAGGTCTTTGACCTGAAATATTAGAATTCCTATTTTTTTCCACAGGTGCTGCCTGACTGCTTGAGTATTCCCAGATTTCTTCTTCCATATTTTTAATTTTTAGGATCTGTAGCATTTTGCTTCTCCGTAATTTAAAAAAAGCCTCCATCGTTCCTGAAACACTTTCACTCCCATCAGAATCTAATTCTAGTAGTAGCATTTGGCACTTCATCTCACGGCAAGCTGAGGCAGGGAGCATAGATTATATCAATCTCAAAGCAATCTTAGTACCTGTTACCACTCAGTCATGAATCCCGCAACCTTTACCCCTATACTCTAAAACATGGTAGCCATTTTATCCTATTTAGGAACTTAAACTTGAAGTTGAACTTGGCCATCTCCTCTCTGGAGACCTTCGTCACATTCACTTTGTCAGGTATCTAGTTGAAAATTGATGAGGAGGGAGCACCCAGAATCCACAAAGAACTGCAGCCAATCTGGCTATTGTGCGCTCAATTATTTAAATCACGGTTAGATTAATTGTGAAGATTACAGCCAGCTGGTCTAGTTTAGCAATGGAATTTGTTCTTTTCCATTCCCAGTCACTCTAGGTCCCACTGGTGAATCTATATGTGATCATCTCAGAAACAGAGCATTGTATCACAGCATTACACAGCTTCATACATTTTTTTTCCACTGTAATGTAAATTAACCCCAGGCACTTAATAATGACTTTTCAAATAGTCCACACATGTTTATCATCTGTTCTAAAAGGGTGGATTTCTGCAATGGCCAGCAGTTTTGCAGGTCTGTAATTAGGGGTTATTTAAATATTTCTATGGCAGACAGAGTGCCTAATCCTAATAATTCACTCCTTCACGTTCCTACCCAATGAAAGAGACTTAATAGCACATAATGGAGCCAAGGGCTGATGGACTAGCCTTACTGTTACAAAGGTTTCAGGGTACCTATCTCTTTTAATTAATTTTTGACCAATTTAATCCCGCTGTCTTTAGCCTTTCTTAAAGGTTCATAAGGAATCAAATGACAAGTGGCATGTGCTCTATCAGAGTGAAATTAGGTTTTTCTCTCTGCCCATCCTGATTGGTCATGAACACAATGTGATCATGGTAACATACCTCAGAAAGATAGAATGACAGAATACGATCATTCGTGTTCCTTTGAGATTTCTCACTGGCGATTGTCATATTCATTTAGATCTTTCAAACGTTAGCAAAAGAACTGGTATATCTCAGAATCTTCACCGGGTGTGTTTGCTCATACTTTATAATAGAGTCATAATATCTTCTTAAACCATTTCATCTACAAGTAAAGGGCAATAGCAAATCAAAACAGATGATAGCTACCCCATTGAAGAGCAATGTACGACAGATAACACCTGAATTTCTTTTCAAAATCAAAATTGAATTGGCTGAAGTGTAAAGCAGACTAGATTATTCACTGCATTGTTCTTTCATTAAGCAGCAAGTTCACCCCATCTTTCAATGTTTGATCTATTGATTAACCAAAAGAAGGCATTTCAAGTTAATTTTCTATCGCACTGACTTATTTCTCAATGCTGTTGAGGTATATATGGATTGAAAATTTCTTTCATTACGGATAAGTGAGAGAGGGAATCTGGGTGAGCATGAGGTCGAGGAGTTGGAGGGTGGCAGAGATCACAGAGGGGGAAGAGTGCGAAGGTTTCACTGAACTCTTCCCAAAGGAAGAGTCAGGCATCCCTTGAAGAGACTTTGAAGTAGTAGTAGTATCACAAACACAAGAAAAGCTGCAGATGCTAGAAATCCAAAGCAACATACACACAATACTGGAGAGAATCAGCGGGCCAGGCAGCAACGATGGAAAAGAGTAAGCAGTCAATGTTTTCCACAGGACTGGAAAGGAAGGGGGAAGTCAGATTCTCACCTTAAATCCTTACCTGCCTGTCACTTCCGTCTTCTCCCCCTTCCCTTTCTTCCATGGTCTTCTGTCCTCTCCTGATAGAATAACCCTTCTCCAACAGTTTATCTCTTTCAACTATCAAATTCTGGGACTGTTGAGAGCAACAGGGATTCATGTGATTTAGACAGAGATAACTATATGAAAGTTTGAAACGGTAAATAATGTGAATTGTGGAATACCACAATGTTACAATAATGTCATGCTGTTAGCAGATGACTAGCACTTGGGTCTTCTGGATACCCTTATCAAACAAAAGCACTGTTTGTGCTTTCTGATGGAGAAATCAAGAAACTCTGTGTAATTTTCTAGTTATGGTGGATAAAGAAAGTCTAGATGTGGGTACTGTGGCTCCTTTCAGATGGGGTCATCAAATTGTCAGCAGGGTCCAATCAGGGAGTCAGTGCTATCAGACAGCCTACACCTTCAAGATTTTTTTGTATGTTTCCATTGTCACTTTTGTCTTCTGACCAGAGATAATTAGGTGGTAGTAAGTTCGCTAACATCTGCCATTTCACAGGTGAAGTGGAGATGCAGACATCTTTGCAGTTCCTTGCTCAGATGATGATATAAACCAATATGTGACAGTGGCTGGACCATGAAGTCTTGTATTTGCCTCTGGATATGGCAGGAGTGCACTTTAAACCCTTTGTCAGGAGAAGGAATTTGTTGGAGTTTGTTTTCCCCACTTAATCCCTGCCAGTTTTTCATAATCAGGGACTGTATCTTCTCCGGTGATGACACTGAAGTCATCCAGGAGGTTCAGATCGACTGTCTTTGAGATAAATGCAAAAGTTCTGTAACACTGGCATAAGTTTGCTTCATGACAGCACACAAGCCTTACCTTAACCAACAATAGACCCAATGTCAGTGCAAACTTATGTCAAGCAAGACAGTGCTATTGCCAAACACTTCTCTCTATCTTTCTTACGGCAGATCTTCATCTTTCCTCCAATAATCATCCTGAAGTGGGGTTACTCTACATGACAAATTAGGGACAGTTCAACCTGTATAACCTCCATTCCAGAACCAATTTAACATTGAACATAGAACATTACAGCTCAGTACAGGCCCTTCGGCCCACAATGCTGTGCCAACCTTTTAACCTCAATATAAGATCAATATAACACTTCCTTCCCATATATCTCTCCATTTTCTTTCATCCATGTTCCAATCTAAGAGTCTCTTAAGCATCCCTAATGTATCTACCTCTACCACCATCCTTGGCACCCATGCTCTCATCAGAAGATTGGTTGTTCGTTATATGATAGGATAACTGTGCAGGAGAGTTTTTAAAGTGGAAAAACCATTGCATTGGGTCAGTTCCACTCTCTCAACCTCAGAAGATCAAGTCCAGGGGTACATGTAGTTGGCACGTACTGGGGTCTTCCTTGATTGCAGTGGGTGAGCAAGATTTCTTCTGTGCCCTGTCATGCCCTTTGCCCTTGATGAAGTGTTGCAAAACCGTCTTCCATTCTGTTGGATCTCATTCATGCGGTCTGCTGGAACTGACTTCATATGCTATGAAAGGCACGTCCTTATCTCACCAGGTTATGAGGCTCGAACGGTACTCTCTGCTACCCTAACCTACCATATACCTGGCACTCTCTGGGTAATCAACTTACCTCCAATCAACTTAAAATCACAACCCCTTGTATTAGCCACTTATGCCCTGGGAAAAGGTCCCTGGCTATCCACTCTATCTATGCCTCTTATCATCTTTATCGAGTCACCTCTCATCCTCTTTTGCTTCAAAGTGAAAACCCTTTGCTACCTGAACCTATCCTCATAATACACGCTCTATAGTCCAGGCAGCACCCTGTAAATCTCCTCTGCACCCTCTCTAAATCTTCCACATCCTTTCTATAACGAGTGACTAGAACTGAACACAATATTTTAAGTGTTCTCTCCCTGTCATCAAATTCTGAAGGACAGCAGCTGTGTCTGCCAGCCTCCTCATTGTTGTCTATTCATTCACTGAAATGTACAAATAACCAGGCCTTGCAACAATATCAGCTAATTAAGAAATGTCTACCAACATGTGCAGGAAAAATTTACAAGAATATTGTCAGGGCTTAAGGACCTGATTTATAGAGTAAGGTTGAAAGGTTGAATAGGCTAGGATTTTGTTCCCTGGAGCACACGAGAATAAGGGGAAATTTGATAGAGGTATAAAACTTTATGAGGGGTTTAGACATTTTGAATGCATGCAGTCTTTTACCCCTCAGGTTGGGTGGGACTAAAAATAGAGGTAATAAGTTGAAATATTTAAGGGGAAACTGAGGAGAAACTGCTTCACTCAGAAGTACAAGTGTGGAATAAGCTGTCAGTAGAAGAGGTAGATGTGGATGTAATAGTAACATTTAAGAAGTGTTTGGAGAGATACATGGATAGGAAGGGTTTGAAGGGACCTGGGTGCAGGTAGGTGGGACAGAAGGTTACCAATATTAAGTCAGCATGGTCTAGAATCTGGAATCCACGGACCCCTTGGTTAATGGGTAAAGCGATGTGGCATAAAAAAGGTTGGGAACCCCTGCACTAGATAGACTGAAGAGCCCATTTACTCAGTACTCAGTGTCTCCATGTCCACATCTATGTCTGTCATCATCTAATGGAATAAATCTGTTAACAGTCTGGAGAAAATGGATCATACCCAAATCTCAGAACACACTTCTCAATAAAGGCAAACACTGGGGATAAAGATTACAAATCACTCATGTCTTAGTTTACCAGAAGCAGCAATCACTGTACGTATGTACTCACATCTGAGGTAAGGATTAGCTAAAATAGGTGGCTCAAAGCTTTGGAGAGGTACTGCACATGTTGTCTCCAAAAAAGCCTTCAAATCCATAACAGGATAAACTGAACAATGTCAACATTATCTACCAGACCAACGCTGAGTCTCTAATTATAGTGAAGTTGGATCTAATTTACCAGTAATGCCTTTTGCATGCTTGGCATCAGAATGCCCACACACACTCTGTTTTGAGCACTCTCATTCATCCGATGGAAAATTTAAAGATGTTCTCAAGACATCCTTGAGGAAAAGTGTCACACCCCAACCAATACGTGACTGCTCAAAACTGTGAAGGAGCATTTGGGGCGGGACTGAGAACCACAAGTCATCTTTGCTCAAAGAAGATGACAGTTTAATAGTAGGTTATAGTCAAAAGCAACTTATGAAAGTGTATAATATTCTGATCTAAGCTAAAATACTCAAAAGCTTCTGGAAATTTACCATGGAGAGCATTCTGAATGGCTGCATCACCGTCTGGTATGGCGATGGGGGGGTGGGGAGCTACTGCACAAACTTGAAGCAAGTTGCAGAAACTTGCAGAATTAGTCAGCTCCATTTGGGTGCTAGCCTCCATAGTAACCAAGACATCATTTAGGACCCTCACCATGCAGGACATGCCCTCTTCTCATTGTTACCCAAAGGCACGCACTCAGTGACTGGCTCCTATCCGATTTCTAAATGGACATTGAACTTATGAACACTACCTCACTACTTTTTTTTATTTGCTTTTTGTTGCACTACTTATTTTAATTTAACTGTTTAATAAACATATAAATACTTACTGTAATTCAGTTTTATTTTCTCTATATTTATTTATCATGTATTTTATCGTGCTGCTGCCGTAAAGTCAATGAACTTCATAACATATGCCAGTGATATTAAACCTGATTCTGATTAAAATTCACCCTGAAGAATTGTGTGTATTTTTGGCCATGAGGAGAGGATGCAGGAGGACAATATTTCATCTCAGATGTTGGATTTGTACAGAAAAACCAAGAAAAGTTGGGGTTTTTCATCTGAAAGAAGGTAACCAAGAACAAATTTCATTGAATGCAGATAGTCATGTGCGTAGTAAAAGGAAATAGAGAAATACATCTTGTTCAGCTGGATGGACACACATTTCATTAGGCAAACTGCACCGAGGCTTTAATTACATTCAGTCAGCCCCGACGGTAAAGTGCAAATATCGATGCCATGAAGATCTTTCCATATAACTGATCGATGTCTGTTCAATGTTGAAATTTTTTGTATGCTGACATTTGGAATTGTAAACATTAGAGACATATACCTAAGCAAACATATGGTAATGTGATATAAATGTTTTAAAGCTTAGCTTTATTTGTCATAAGTACATTAGCACATTGAAACATACAGTGAAATGCGTCGATGGTGTAATTTTCGGCCTACATAGTTCAATGCAGCCCATAAGCATCGCCACTCTTCTGGTGCCACTATAACATGCCCACAACTTACTAACCCCAAACTGTACATCTTTGCAATCCGAGTGGGAAACTGGAGCACTTGGAGAAAACCCATGCAGTCTCAGGGAGAACGTGCAAACTCCTTACAGACAGCAGCGGGAGGAACCGCAGGTTTATTGTGGATGAATATTGTTGCTTTGTAACTTCAAAACATTAAACTAATTCACAGGAAGACACAGGAGTCTGAAAAGCAGATCTAACTTAGAGTTTACTTTAAGCAAGGTGCTCATGTAGTAGGTGGTAGCGTGATGACATACACAATTCATGTATTTATACAGGTAACCCGTAATGAATTGTTTTAATGAGAAAGAATGCTCAATCAAACAACATATATACAAGATTACTCAAATATTATCAAAATATAAAATACACAACAAAACACTAGGATCAAATGAATAGACTCTATTTAAATTAGTTTTTACTATACCTTTATCTGAATTAAATAAATCTCTTTGGACCTCTCTGAATTACCTTCTTGATATCTGACTTGTCCTAATTTTCACATGTCACACTCCTTCAATGGTGGGTCAAGTTGTGGGTGATTCTGCTGTAGGCCAATGTTCTACCAAAAGGCTACAGTTTCTTAGTCCTCTCTCTAGCTGGGTGGAATTTTAGCAGTCTCACTCCTGCAGAATTCAAATGCAAACTTCTTATTGTGATTATTGCCACTGAAACAACTATGTATTTTTGCCATCATCTGACATTTTGAATGTGTAGATAGGCATTTTTTATTTACAGTCCTGAGTTATTGTACTCCCTCAGGAAACTTGGTGCCGGTGATACCTTTCAACAGATTCAGAACATGTTCTCAGTGACAGTGTTATATTATTGCTCTAAATCATTTTCTTCAGGGTCTATGGTCATTACCATTCCTCAGGTTCCTGTATCTGTCTTGAATGAATGATCACCTAAGGGTCACTAGTAAACACAATAGTTGAAAAAAAAACATTTTACCACTGATTTTAATGTCAATCTGCAATTTTCAATCTCACAGTTATAGGAAACTTCAGCAGTCCCACAGAGATGAGCTGGTGCTTCTGAGCAGTGTTGTAATCTTGGCAATTTCTGCAATTCATTTTAGCCTCTTCATTTTTATTGGAAAATATATTTGTTTGGATTGACATCTACTAGTCTTGATTTGGTTGCACTTTCAATTTTTTTAACCATCTCTTGGATATAGTTAAATCAATTGCTGCTCCCGGAACTGGAAAGTCACCCTGATACTGGATGCAATATCCAGTATCTCATAATATTTATTTCTATTTTTTGACTTGTAATGTTAGGTACAGTGGCACAGCTGGTAGAGCTATCATCTCATTGCTCTGGTAACCCGTGTTCAGTCCTGACTTACAACACTTTTGGCGTGGAGTTTGCACCTTCTCTCTGTGACAGAATGCGTTTTCCCTCGCTGCTCCGGCATCCTGGCACATCCTAAAAGTTGAGAGGTTAACACTTTCGTTCATTATGTGCCGAGTCATATGATGTGGGTGATCATAGTCTTATCCATAACCATGATTGCTCTTGGCAAATTTTTGTACAGAAGTGCTTTGCCATTGCCTTTTTCAGGGCAGTGTCTTCACAAGATGGGTGACCCTAGTCATTCTCAATACTCTTTAGAGTATGTCTGCCTGGTGTCATTGGCCACATAACCAGGACTTGTGGACGTGATACGCTCCAACTGCTGATAGGACCATCCACCACCTGCTCCGACGGCTTTACGTGACCCTGATCAGGGGTGGGGGGTGGTTAGGCAGGTGCTACACCTTGCTGAAGGGTGACCTGCAGACTAGCGGATGGATGGAGTGCCTTATACCACCTTTGCTAGAGACCTATCTCTACCCCGCCACCCGAGGAAGTTTAACTGACCACTTTAAATGGTCCCTAATGGTAGAATTGGAAGGGAGCCAATTGAATAATGGGGCGATTTCAGATTCACTTGCGATTTATTGATCACACATACACCGAAACATAGTAAAACATGTTGTTTGTGTTAACAGCTGACACCCCCAAGCATGCGTTGGTGGCAGTCTGCAAGGATCGCCACACATTCTAGTGTCAATATGTGTCAACATGCCTATAATGTTCATCAGAGCAAAGCAAACCAAGATAACAGTAAAACATTTGTGTTTCCCACCCTCCCACCCATCCATCCAATTAGGCAGGCCACCAACCCCAGGACAGACCATCTCCAAACCTTCAGTCTTGGCTTGGACTCATATGTTGTGGTTTGGGATCTATTCTTTTCTAAAACTGCAGTATGTTTTCATTTTGTATTTGTGATGTCACTCTCAAAATATTAGGCATCCTTTTTCATATACAAAATTAGACTGATGATAATAAGGGATGTTATTTATGAAAAATATTATCTTTTTAACATATACAGTTTTCCCCCACTATCTGAAAGTAGAGCATTCCTATGAAACCTTTCATAAGCCGAAATGGCGTAAAGTGAAGAAGCAATTACCATTAATTCTCATGGGAAAAATTTTTGAACGTTCCCAGACCCAAGAAATAACCTACCAAATCATACAAAATAACTCATAAAACCTAAAATAACACTAACATATAGTAAAAGCAGGAATGATATGATAAATACACAGCCTGTATAAAGCAGAAATAATGTACGTACAGTGTAGTTTCACTTACCAGAATTGGGAAGACTGCGAGCACACTGGAAGGTTCACGCATTTTTCTATCATACAGTTCTTTGTAAGCACTGAGAACATCCTGCAAACCTGCCCTAAACCTACGTGCGCCTTTAAAAGTAAAGTCATACCTTTCTGTAATCATTGCAGCACTGTCAATCATAGTGAAAATCTCACGCAGTTCAAAGCTATGGCAGCTTGATGTTGAGTGTTTCGCTGAGAGCAAAACAAACGCTGAACGCTATTTTCACTTTTTGCCACTCTCGCTGCTCTGGGTGCACGCTGCCTCTATAACGGCTCGCTGCAAAACAAACGCTGAACGCTATTTTCACTTTTCACCTTTTCTTGTAAAAGCCAAAATCCTCTTCGGATATCTTTCAGTTAGCGAAAACAGGTACTAAAGTAGGTATTTTGTAAAAGCGAAGTGACATAAAGCGAACTTTCGTAAAGCGGGGGATACCTGTACCTTCTATTTTGCCTTTTCCTAGGTTATGTCTATTTTTCATATGTCAGGTTATTTTGTCAGAAGGATAGGATTGTTTGGTCAAAGACCATCCCCACAGATCTATTAACGCAAATTCCCTAGGGGAATTATTGAGCATAATGAAACAAGTTGTTCCTCCCACCCGCAAATGGCCTACTTAAAAGTGGCAAACCCTGGGGAAGCCCAAATATGAATCGATTGAGTCTGAGACATCCATTTCTTAATTCAATATCCTGGGAGTAGTGTTGTGATGAAAAGCTGAGGCCCTGCAAATTCAATAACATTAGAGACTGATACTAATACTTCTGCTGAATTTTTATGGCTATACAATTATTCATAAGAAAGGTTTTGATTAATATGAAGAGAACAACATACATAATAAAACTAAGAATATTTCTGATGTTTTTTTGTATTTGAAGCATAACAAACTATCGCCTGCAATTAGTGCAAAGTGAGAAACAGGCAGAAATCTTTGCAGGATAAACTCCAGTTCTTGCTCTACCCAATGGGTAGAGCAGTTGATGGTTAGGCCCAGAAATCTAACTACAAAATATCCAAGGCCACAACTGTCGGTCTCCTTGTGGCATGCTGTGGCACTGGAGGACTGTGTGACAGATTATTCTTCAAAGGAAGCAGAAAGAACAGGGAAAATCATCAAAATACAATTCTTTGTTTTCTGGAAATAACCTCCAAAAATGATAACATGCATGTTTTGTCAGAATCAGAATCGGGTTTATTATCATTTGCTTGCGTCATAAAGGTTGTTGCTTTGTGGCAGTGGTACAGTGCACTTCATAAAATATCATTCTAAGTTACAATAGAAAATATTTTAAAAATGAACAGTGCAATAAAAGAGCAAAATAGTGGATCAGACAAAAATCTGATGGCAGTGGGAAAGAAAGTATTCCTAAAACATAGAGTGTCAGTCTTCAGATACCTGTATCTCCTCCCCGACGGTAGTAATGAAAAGAGAGCACATCCGAGATGGTGAGGGTCCTTTAATAATGGATGCCACCTTCTTGAGGCGCCGCCCTTTGAAAATATCCTCGATGCTGGAGAGGCTAGTGCCCCTGATGGAGCTGGCTGGGGCTACAATCCTCTACTACTGATCCTGTGCATTGGAGCCTCCACACCAGGCAGTGGTGCAACCAATTAGAAGGCTCTCCATGGTACATCTGTAGAAATTTGCTAGAGTCTTTGGTGACTGAGCAGATCTCAAACTCCTAGTGAAGTATAGCCAATGGGGTGCCTTCTTCCTGATTGCATCAATGTGTTGGGCCAAGGATAGATCCTCTGAGAAGCAGGCACTGTTTGATGCTGCACATTCCTTCCTCTGCCGACCCCTCGAAGAGGGCAGCTGAGTGCCCTCCCGAATTCTGTTTGTAGTACTGATGATTATGGTCACAGATAACTAAGTCTCTATTGGGCAAAGCAATGACATAACAATTACTTAGGCCTTACAGCTTCTATAAAAGGACACAGAGGGAGACAGGGAAGAGGACCATTGTGAAATGGATGTAATCTCTACAGTCATGAAATATCACAGAATGGGGAGAGACAGATTTAGTGAACCTGGTTCTCCTTCATCCAGTTCATTCCTTTCCCTAAGCTTGTGTTGAGCAGTGACGCACCACCACTCAGGCTGAACTCTGGCAGGGCAGACAGCTTTGCTCTACTCTCTATGCAGATATGGCTTTGTGGCCGAGCACAGCCCCAACGGCATCTTCAAATGTGTCAGCAGCACTACTTCTGCTGGATAAAATCACAGGTGGCGAAGAGCCAGATTACCGGAGTAAGAAAGGTCACCTGGTTGAGTCATGCCATAAAAACAACTACTTTGACATCAGCAAAACTAAAGAGCTGATTGTTGAC
Organism: Hemitrygon akajei; assembly: GCF_048418815.1. Lineage (NCBI taxonomy): Eukaryota > Metazoa > Chordata > Chondrichthyes > Myliobatiformes > Dasyatidae > Hemitrygon > Hemitrygon akajei. The sequence continues at coordinate 19,635,336 of NC_133125.1, read as the reverse complement.
TTCAGAAAGGGGAAGGAGGACAAATGTTGTTCTTTGTCATCTATATCAACAATCTGCATGTTAATATGGTAAACTGGATCAGCAAATTTACAGAAGAGTGGGGGTGTAGTGGACAGTGAGGATGGCTATAATAGTTTACAGCAGGATCTGGACCAGCGGGAAAAATGGGCTGAAAAACGGCAGAAGGAACTTAAGCCAGACAAGTGTGAGGTATTGCACTTTGGGAGGACCAACCAGGGTAAGTCTTACCCAATGATCAGTAAGACACTGGGGAGTATGGTGAAACAGAAAGATCTACAGATACAGATTCATAATTCCTTAAAAGTGGCATCACAGGTACATAGGGTCATAAAGAAAGCATTTGGTACTGGCTGCCATCAATCAATGTATTGAATACAAGAGCAAACATGAGGAAATCTGCGGGTGCTGGAAATTCAAACAACAACACACACAAAATGCTGGTGGAACACAGCAGGACAGGCAGCATCTATAGGGAGAAGCGCTGTCGACATTTCGGTCAGGACGAAGGGTCTCTGCCCAAAACGTCGACAGCGCTTCTCCCTATAGATGCTGCCTGGCCTGCTGTGTTCCACCAGCATTGAATACAAGAGTTGGGATGTTATGTTGAAATTGTATAAGACATTGGTGTAGCCTAATTTGGAGTATTGTGTGCAGTTTTGGTCACCTACCTACAAATAAGATTGAAAGAGTGCAGAAAAGATTTACAAGGATGTTACCTGAGATTTGATAGAGGTATTCAAAGTTATGAGGGGTATAGATAAAGTGAATGCAAGCAGGCTTTTTCCACTGAGGTTGGGTGAGACTAGAACTAGAGAGCATGGGTTAAGTGTGAAAGGTGAAATGTTTAAAGGGAATGTGGGGGGGAGGGGGATCTCCTTCATTCAGAAGGTGGTGAGAGTGTGGAATGAGCTGCCAGCGCAAGCGGTAGACGTGGTGTCAATTTGGATAGGTATGTGAATGGATGGGTATGGAGGGCTATGGTCCTGGTGCAGGATGATGGGGCTAGGCAGTTTAATGGTTCACCAGAGACTAGATGGGTCCAAGGGCGTATTTCTGTGTTGTAGTGTTCTATGATTATGACCAATCCACATTGAGGAATCGACAACGGAGCTTTAAATTAATTTCCCAGGCCCAGCACATAAGGAAAGCACAACAGCCTCTTTCTTAGGAGGTTATGGAGGTTTGGCTTATCTCCTAACACTCAAACTTTCACAAATGTCCTGTTGAAAGTCTTCTGACTGGTTGCATTATGGTCTAGTACAGTAATTCAAATGCACAGGAGTGCAAGAAGCTGCAGTGCATTGTGGACTCTGCCCAATATATATCACGGGCACCTTCCTCCTCACCATTCTAATCAAAGGTCTTTACCACGCGGGCTATGCCATCTTTCTGCAGTGACCCTCAGGCAGATGCACCATGCTACCAGGCCCAAAAACAGCTACTTTCTTTCAACTATTTGGTTCTTGACCAACCTGGCAAAATCCTAATCACTACAGTTTAGATAGAAGTTTTGACTACTTTGCACTAAAACGGATTTTTTTTTGCTCTTATTGTGTTCTTATTGTAAAAAAAAGTGTATACATTATGTTTAATTTAGGTTTTCCTTGGGAATGTTAATTATTTGATGCTGCTGCGGTTAAGAGTTTCATTGCACCTGTGCACGCAGGTGCTTGTACACATGGCAATACAGTTGAAGTTGCCCATTGTTTAAATGACCAAGGTTTAGTCAGTGGATCATGAAACCATTGCCCCAGAATATCCTGGTGACCTTTTCATAGCTTTTCAAAGTCAAAAGCCCTTGAACTATTTTAAATGTCTTTCAGAATCAAGTAACTTTAAATCAGTTTAAACCAATTTAAGTGATTAAAACATGTTTTTAAAAAAGTGAAAATGCCGCATTTATTGAAATCATTTGAAATTCTAAAAATTCATTGGAAACTTAGAAACTAAGGAAAATTAAACACGTTATATACCTGCTTTTACACTTTCCGTCCAGGTTGATATCTCATTCAAATTAAGAAAGTCACATTCCGATGGTCAGAATGGACTCCTTGGGTTTCCATGCTTGAGCTTTTTCTGGTTCTGAAACATCTGATGTTTCAACCATGGCTGGTATGAAGCCAAGGGCTCAAATGTGAAATGTATCTATGCTCTTAGCTTAAGGTACTCGTAAATTGATTTGGACTCAATGGTGATTCCATTTGTGGAACAAGATATCACTTATCCCATGGAGCTACTGGAAAAAAGGTTGAGTGTATTTCGGCTCAAAATTCATGAGACACTGGAGGAGATCCTACAGATTGGAGGGTGACAAATATATGTCCACTGTTCAAAAAAAAAGGGCGAAGAGAGAAAAGTAAACAGAGAAAAATGATGTAATAAGAGACACCTGAAAAGCATTAACAGGATTAACAAAGTCAGCATTGGTTAATGAAATGGAAATCTTGAGGTTTTTTTTTGTCAGTCTAATTGTAGAATAAATGAGGTAGAAATTTTGAATGTGGTGTATTTGGACCATTGCAAAAGGTTTTTGATGTAAAAAAATACTGGTGATCAAAATTAAAGCATGTGGGATTAGGAATTATATATTGGCATGGATTGAAAACTGCTGGTGAGAAAGAAGAATGAACAATTTTTTTTGATGACAGGTGTGGGTTTACTCAGAGGTTAGTTCATTTCCCCTGTTATTCACTTTATTTATCAATGATCTGGATAGGGTAAGTAAATGTAACATCTCTTATGTTTGCTGATGACACAGAGCTGAAAGGAATGGATGGATAGGGGTCACAACCTAAGCTGTGAAGGGGGTGCAAAGAGGTTCCAACGTGCTTTAGGAAAATTGGGTGCGTGAGCAGGCAAATATATGACAGATGTGGGTAAGTGTGAAGTTATCCACTTTGGTTCTGAAAATAGAAAGTTCATTTGAATAATGATGGATTTGGGAAAGGGAAAGTACAACCAACTCAGCTTGATTCTGAAAGGAAGCATTCGGATGCAACAAACAGTTAGGAAGGCAAATGATATGTTGGCTTTCATTACAATGTGATTTGGTTGCAAGAGTATAGTTTTTTTTACAATGGTGAGTCCATAGCTTGACTGTTGTATATAATTTGATCTCCCAGTCTATAAAAGGCTATTGAGGCATAGGTTCATAGTCTAGTTTCTCATAAACCGAAATAGTGCAGAAATACTAGTCCATTGCAGACCCATTCCGGAGCTGAGTGTGCAGATTTGAATCAAAATCAGAATCTGGTTTATTATCACCGACACATGTGGAGAAGGATTTGTGGCAACTGTATTGTGTAAAACATAAATTACTCTAAATTACAAAAACAAATGAATAATGCAAGAGAGGAATAAAGAGGTAGTGTTGATGAGTTTATGGACCATTCAGAAATCTGATGGCAGAGGGAAAGAAGTTGTTACTAAAATGCTGTGTGTGGGTTGTCAGGCTCCTGTGACTCCTTCCTCATGGTAATGAGAAGAGGACATGTCCCAGATGGTGAGGGTCCTTAGTGATTTATGCCACCTTCTTGAGGCACTGCCTGTTGAAGATGTCCTCCATGGTGGAGAAGGTTATGCCTCTGATAGATCTTGTTGTGTCTACAAACCTCTGCAACAGGGTCCCTGAGCTGGGGTCCACAGATCCTTGGGTTAAAGGTAAGACTCCAAGGCAGGGAACACCTGCTCTATAGCCCTTATCTATACTGCACATTGAAGCCTCCATACCTGACATTAACCATATAACAATCACAGCACGGAAACAGGCCATCTCGGCCCTTCTAGTCCGTGCCGAACTCTTAATCTCACCTAGTCCCACCTACCCGCACTCAGCCCATAACCCTCCACTCCTTTCCTGTCCACATACCTATCCAATTTTACCTTAAATGACACAACTGAACTGGCCTCTACTACTTCTACAGGAAGCTCATTCCACACAGCTATCACTCTCTGAGTAAAGAAATACCCCCTCGTGTTTCCCTTAAACTTTTGCCCCCTAACTCTCAAATCATGTCCTCTCGTTTGAATCTCCCCTACTCTCAATGGAAACAGCCTATTCACGTCAACTCTATCTATCCCTCTCAACATTTTAAATACCTCGATCAAATCCCCCCTCAACCTTCTACGCTCCAATGAATAGAGACCTAACTTGTTCAACCTTTCTCTGTAACTTAAGTGCTGAAACCCAGGTAACATCCTAGTAAATCGTCTCTGCACTCTCTCTAATTTATTGATATCTTTCCTATAATTCGGTGACCAGAACTGTACACAATATTCCAAATTTGGCCTTACCAATGCCTTGTACAATTTTAACATTACATCCCAACTTCTGTACTCAATGCTCTATTGATGCATTGATGCAACAAGTCAGAATATTCTCCACTGAGCCTCTTGTAGAAATCTGTAGAGCTCTCCATTTTCAAAGGAAAATGTTCTTGCCATGGAGAGAGTGCAACAAAAGCTATCAACCTGACTTCTGGGATAGCAGGGCCGGTAAGCATGAGGACCAGTTAGGCATTGCAGTATTGGAAATGAGGGAAATATCTTTAAAACTTATAGAATTCTAGCAAATGCTGACTATGTACAGGGGACTCTCCAGATGTTGACGGCTGGAGAGTCCTGAACCAGAGGTCATAATTTCAAGATATGGGCTGTTGCATTTAGATCTAAGACCACATGAGTTTTCTTCAGCCAAAGAATGGTGAATCTGTTGAATCATCTTCTTAAGATGGCAGCAGTGGCCAGGAAGTTTGTAGCTTCAAATCCCTATACATTCATTGCTGCATAAACCATAATCACACAATTAAGAGTGTAAAATGATCAAGGAGTGAATTAGAAGATGACGTGTAATCAGTAGTAATGTCAAAGTAATAATAAAAACAGAAAATACTGGAAATATTTACCAGGTCAGATGGTAGACAAATTAAATTTTTAGAAGATAATTCGATTATTTTGTATCAAAAGTTCACATGGATTAGATGGGCCAAAGGGACTGCTTTATGCTGTATGGCTCTATAACCCTGTGAAATGTTAATCTTGTCTAGTCTCTCTATGTAAAATGCTCAAGATATTTTCTTTAAAGAAAATGAAAACTTTAGTTTGCAGGAAAGGAGAACAATATAATGAGGCAATTAACAAGGTATATAATGTTGGATTTGTAGTGTAAGCTGCAGAGGAAGGAAATTTCCATACTTCATAACAGCACATCTCTTCCTAATAAGCTTTAGGCATTCAATGCATGTTTTGAAGAGAAGGGGATTAGAACATCATCATCCTCCCCGACAGCCTCCAATGAACTTGCACCCACAGTCCCTGCTGCCGTCATCATAGAATGAAACCATGGAAGGCATCCCAGCCATTCCTTCAATCCTGCACTGTTGGACTGGTGTGGGTATTTGCCCAAACTTTTTAACCTCACCATACTTCGTTCTGAAGTTCCCACCTACTTTAGGTAGACAACTATCATTCCAGTCCCAAAGGAAAGCAAGGTAATGTTCCTTAATTGACTAATACCCGATGGCTTTGACTAACCATCATGAAGTGCTTCGAGAGATTGGTCATCTATATACAGCTACAGCATCCCAGCCAAGCTTGACCCACTGTAATTTGCCTACCACCAAAACAGGTCTACAATGGACACCATCTTCCTGGCCCTGCACATTTCTGTAGCACCTGGATAGCAAGGTCACATACATTAGATTACTATTTATAGACTACCAATCTGCCTCCAAAGTTATAATTCCAAGCAAACTCATTTCCAAACTTCTACACCTGGGACTCAACACATCCCTTTGCAGCTGGATCCTTGAATTCCTGACCAATCAGTAAAGTTGGACAACCAAACCTCTGCCATACTTAACACTTGTGTCCCACAAGGTTGCTTCCTCAGCCCCCTAAAACTCCCTATAAACTCATTGCTATGTGAACAGGTTCTCCTCCAGCTCCATCTACAAGTTTGCAGATGACAGAGCTGTGTGGTGCTGATTTTCAAATAACAATGAATTGGTACACAGGAAGGAGATAGACACCCCAGTGGCATGGTGTCATGACAACAACTTTTCTCTCAGTGTCAGCAAAACTAAAGAGTGGGGGTAGTGAGGGGTAGTGCACATGCTCCTGTTCACATCGGTGGTGTTGAGGGTGAGGGGATTGAGAACTTCATGTTCCCAAGAGTAAACATCGCCAGCAGCCTGTCTTGGTCTAACCAAGATGACACCATAGACAAGAAAGCTCTCCAGCATCTTGGCTTCCTCAGGAGGCTAAAGAAATTCGACATGTCCCCTGTGACCCTCGCCAACTTTTATCGATTCACCTATCTGGATGTGTCACAGCTTGGCAGGGCAATGCTCCGCCTGAGTTTGCAAGAAACTGCAAAGAATTGTGGACACATCACGAAAATCAGCCGCCCCTCCCTGGACCCAGTCTACACTTCCTGCTGCCTTGACAAAGACCTTCCTCCCCCCCCCGGACATTCTCTCTTCTTCCTTCTGCCATCAGGCAGAAGGTAGAAAAGCCTGAAAATGCATGCCAACAAGCTCGAGGACAGCTTCTATCCCCACTGTTATAAAACTATTGAATGGTACCCCGGTATGAGAGATGGACTTATGAGCTTACTGTCTTCTTCATAATGGCCTCTTCTTGTCTTTTTGTGCTGCATTGTCTCAATAATTGTGTTCCCTTAGTACTATCTCATTTCACCAATGTGATGAAAGGATTTGTATGGATGGCATGCCAAACAAAGTTTTTCACTGTACCTTGTTAGATGTGGCAATAATAAAGCTACTGATCAATCTTAATTTACCCGTTTTTCTGCTTGTCCCAAAGCATTTTGCAGTGTGTTTCTTAATCTGAAGCACATGAGTTATTACAATATAGAAAATGTGCAGTAAATATACTCATGGCAAGGCCCTGCAGATAGACAGTAATGAAATAATGGCCATATAATTTGTCCCAGTAACTGTGATTTAAAGATAAAGAATTGGTCACGGTATCAGGGATAACTTGCCTTCACTTTAGAATAATAGTTTGTGACATTTACCTGGAGAGAGTAGTCAGACCCTTAAGTCCAACATCTAATTCAAAAAATAGTATTGCACCCCTTGATAATGAGTTGGAGTTCCATCAGAAAAAATTGTGCTAATATCCCCAGAAAAGGAATTGAACCCGTGACCTTCTAACCTTCCAACTCTAAAGTGCAACTGAACCACAGCTAATGTGGTCATATTATGTTGGCAGTAACACAGACGTATTACAGTGCTGTAGTTATCCCATATCTTGAAACAAGTATAACGTATATATATTGATACAGTAAACAAGAAGAAATGTGTTGGGAAATTGATTTAAGGACAAATCTAGCTTTGAAAGAATTTAGGGCAAGAGAGAGGGAGGTTCCAGAAAGGATATAAATGTTAAATGACATGAATATTGTAAATCCAAAATATTAATCTAAAGTAATGCTGATGAACAGTTTCAGAAAACATAAAAATAGATTGGAGACAATTAAATTCAAATCAAATATTGGAAACAACTTCAGTCTAATCTGAATGCAATAAATACTGAAAACTATCAGGGCATCAAAGTACAATTGTTTGTTTATCCACAAGACTCTAAGTGATTGAATTTTGTCTGAAGTAAATAATGTTTCTCATGTCTTATTTTTCAAATAGTCTTATACATAAAACATTTTAAACACAAAAATGCTTTCTACATTGCTGCAAAAATAGCAAGCTGTAATTCCAACGTTCTAATCCCTGTATTTTTTTGCCTAAAAATCAATTAGAGTAAAAGGTCAGGAACCCAGAAAGCAAATTGACTTTCTCAAAAAAATGAAAAAAGTGGGAAACAGTTAAAAGAAATTATATATATGATAGAATCAAAGGTTGGTGGAACAATGGGTTTTATACAGGACGTTGCAGACTGGAGTACAAGAGGGTAGAATGAGGTTTTACAAAGCCTTTCTGAGCTCTGGTGTAATCACATCTGGAAATATTGGGAGTATCCCTGGAAAAGCACCTTTTGAAAGTTATAGTGTCCTCACGGGGAGTGTGTAATGGAATGATACTTTGACTTCATAAGCTAACTCACAAGCTGGGTTTACATTGGCTCCTTTTCCTATTCCCTGGATTTGAAAAGAAGTGATTTTGAAGTTTTCATGATATTAAACTGGATAGGGAGATATTATTTCCACTGGTTAGGGAATGCAGGGCCATATACCAAATGTAAGACCAAGTGTTCAACGGGGATGTTTTGAAATATTTACATATGCTAAAGCTGGTGGAGGTCTGGTACACCTTCCCTGAATAATAATTGATGTCCATAGCCTGTTAATTTTAAATCTGGGGGAAAAATGTTGATGAAATGAAATGAGGTTTAAAAAAAGGACAGCGCTGTATAAATGAAATTAAATCAGAGATCTAGCGTAAACGTGCTTGAAGGGCTAATATTCTGTTCCTGATCTCATATTCCTATACAATTACTTCGATTCTGAATCTACAGAAATGAAGAACAGAATTGGCACAGAATCAAATTAGTACATCCAGTATGCATTTTAAACATAACTGCTTCTCTCTAGTATTGTATTGAAAAATAACAATTAGCTGATAATATAATTTTAAAATATTTGTATTTATGGATTAATACTGTTAGTAGTATCAAATTGTTCTTGATTATCTTCAATTGAGATCTCCCTTCAGTATGTTTCAATTTTATCAAGGTCACTGTTTTAGCGTCAGTCATGTATGTGACATTCACAAAATGATACTATTTTACTGCGCCAAGATGGGTGTAATTAAATCTGCATGCTGAAATATAGATTTGCAATGTATGAATTTGGTCAAAAATTATCCATTAGTACCATCTTTCAGTGAATTTTCTTTCTGTTACTGTCAGATCTTTGTGTAACTCAGACAGCAACTGTAACATGAAACAGTGATGGAAATGTTTCATAAAGCACATACTACTTATTGAAAGCAAAATCTGCTAAGACCAAAAAAAGACCGTGACATCTCTGTAAAATATGCTAATACAATTTTCTCTTCAGTGGACTTGTCATGGTTTTATAACCATATAACCATATAACAATTACAGCATGGAAACAGGCCATCTCAGCCCTTCTAGTCCGTTCCAAATTCTTACTCTCACCTAGTCCAACTGACCCGCACTCAGCCCATAACCCTCCATTCCTTTCCTGTCCATATACCTATCCAATTTTACTTTAAATGACAATACCAAACCTGCCTCTACCATTTCTATTGGAAGCTCATTCCACACAGCTGCTTAAATAAGTAATTACTCTTCTCTATCAGTTGCCTCTGTTAGCTAGTCAGGTGTGGTGTTAAATTTTGCTGTTAGAAATGACAACATCAGGGAAGGCCTGAACTATGTGGTGCAGCTCTGTCCCTACACATCAGCCTGCAGAGTAGGTGAGGATCCAAGCCAAGGACTGGACATTTGCCCCATAGTGAAAATGCACCATTTAGTTTTCTTGATACTGATGCTTTGTTGTTTGAGAATTTGATGATCTTGGAGCTTTGAACATTCTCCTCAAGATAAGAATAAATTATTTTGCCTTTACCCATAAACCAGCCTGATCCCATTGTGCATAAATTATGACTTTCTTTACAGGTTCGGAATGATTTCAATTTAAAATGTGGTCATGTTGGAATTGATTAAAAGATAATGAAATATATTCCCCAAAGAAAATTAAGCTCCTGAAAGTAGTTAACATGCCTTTTCCCTGTTAGTAGAAATTCAGTAACATCCTTCTGTTTTATAAACAGAAAGGTGACCAGTATAGGTTTCTCCTTTTCCCATATAAAAAGGCAGGCAGTCTCTCTTGTCATTTTCAACAGCGCACAATGGAAGCTTCGATCGGCAAAATGGAGTTGAACATTGGCTTGCAGCCTTCTCTGCTACAGAGAGGGGAGACTGCCTTTTATCACTGGTGCGATCGCTCTGCTACAGAGAGGGGAGACTGCCTTTTATCACTGGTGCGATCGCTCTGCTACAGAGAGGGGAGACTGCCTTTTATCACAGGTGCGATCGCTCTGCTACAGAGAGGGGAGACTGCCTTTTATCACAGGTGCAATCGCTCTGCTACAGAGAGGGGAGACTGCCTTTTATCGCTGGTGAGATCGCTCTGCTACAGAGAGGGGAGACTGCCTTTTATCACTGGTGAGATCACTCTGCTACAGAGAGGGGAGACTGCCTTTTATCACTGGTGCGATCGCTCTGCTACAGAGAGGGGAGACTGCCTTTTATCGCTGGTGAGATCGCTCTGCTACAGAGAGGGGAGACTGCCTTTTATCACTGGTGAGATCACTCTGCTACAGAGAGGGGAGACTGCCTTTTATCACTGGTGCGATCGCTCTGCTACAGAGAGGGGAGACTGCCTTTTATCACTGGTGCGATCGCTCTGCTACAGAGAGGGGAGACTGCCTTTTATCGCTGGTGAGATCGCTCTGCTTGTGGTGAACTACATATACCTGTCTGGACATGCCCCCTGCTGACTGCTCCTGTGGCTCCTCCCACAGACCCCGGTATAAAGGTGATTGAGGCCTGAGCCCGGCCTCATTCTCCAGGATGTAGTATGGTGGTCAACTACTGCTTGTTCTTTCTTCCAGTCAATAAAAGCCAATATCTCGACTTCACGTCTCAGAGAGAGTTATTGATGGTGCATCAATTTTATTGACTGGAAGTTTTAAAACATGGAAAGTGTTTTACGTCCGGAAAGATTGGATTTGGACCCCCGAGACCCTGAAGCAGCTCTTGCCTTTGAACTCTGGCTTGCATGCTTCCACTCATACTTGGAGGAGGTTCGTGCAACTGAACCCGCTGTTATGCACCGAATTCTCCTCTCGAGGGTCACCCCGAAAGTTTACTCACTTATCAGAGGCCTGCCGACCTACGAAGGGGAAATGGATGCCCTCAAAAGACAGTACCTGCGGCCGGTGAACACCGTCTACACAAGACATCGCTTAGCTATGTGATGACAGCGGCCTGCAGAGTCGAGCACCCAGTTTCTCCGAGCCCTACAGACACTCGTGCGGACTTGCAATTGCAAAACACTCACGGCGGAACAGCATGCGGAGCTGCTAATACGAGATGCCTTTGTTACAGGAATCAGGTCAGTGTACGTGCGCCAGCGGCTGCTGGAAAATGCCGATCTTACCTTACGCTCGACGATCGAGACGGTCGACACGCTGGAGGCTTCTCTGCACAACGCTGACGCTGTCCCCCGCCGGTTCTGTGGACACCACAGACCCCACCATCGCTGGTTCCCGCGAGCGAATTCGCCAACGCCGCTGCCAGTCACGATTCCACGAACTCCCCGAACTCGACCACAGCTGCTGTCAGTCGCAAGCCCACGCAGTGTTACTTCTGTGGACTCGAAAAGCACCCCCGAAAACGCTGCCCGGCCCAAGAAGCGACCTGCTCCAGCTGTGGGAAGAAGGGCCATTTCGCCAAGGTCTGTAAGTCTAAACCACGAGCGGGGTCGGGCAGCGCTGCGTGTGAGGCATGGGGGCCGCCATCTTGCCTGCCCGCCTCGTGCGAGGCATGGGGGCCGCCATCTTGGCTGCCCGGATGGGGGCGGCCATCTTTGTCGGCGCCACCTCGCCCCGCCCCCGACCCACCAGTGCTTACCAAGATAGCAGTTCAACTCTGGCCACCGTAACCCTCGACCAAAGCGCCCCACACCAGCTTGCAAGGTCAATGATGGACATCCTGGTGGAGGGGCACAGGACAAGCTGCCTGTTTGACACGGGCAGCACTGAGAGTTTTATTGACCCGGACACAGTGCAACGCTGCGGACTCGTGACACGGCCGGTAAGCCAGAGGGTCACCTTGGCTTCTGGGTCGTATTCCACAGACATCCGGGTGGGTTGTGTAGCGACATTGGTGGTGCAGGGCACAGAATATCAGAACTTTGCGCTACTGGTCATGCCTCAACTGTGCGCGCCTGTGCTATTGGGGCTGGACTTCCAGAGCCACCTTGAAAGTGTGACTATGGCATATGAGAGGCCCCTCCCACCACTCACTGTCAGGAATCCTCAGTTTTGTGGGACCTCGCCATATACCCCGCTACTGACCACACACACACACCGACCCGCACATCCCACCCAGCACCATGCCGACAGCTGCGCCACTGACACCACTTGCAGCCTCTCCACCCTCAAGATCCCTCCCCCACCGCTGTTCGCCAACCTGACCCCCGACTGTAAACCTGTGGCAACTAAAAGCAGGAGGTACAGCGCAGGGGACAGGGCCTTTATTCATTCAGAGGTGCAGCGGCTGCTCAGGGAGGGGATCATTGAGCCAAGCACAAGCCCTTGGAGGGCCCAGGTGGTCGTTGTTCGGACCGGGCAGAAAAATAGGATGGTCGTGGACTATAGCCAGATCATCAATAGGTTCACGCAGCTTGACGCGTACCCCCTACCCCGCATCGCAGATATGGTCAACCAGATAGCTCAGTACAAGGTGTACCCGACAATAGATCTGAAATCCGCTTATCACCAGCTCCCCATCCGCCCAGAGGACCACCCCTACACCGCCTTCGAGGCAGGCGGCAGGCTCTATCACTTCCTGCGCGTCCCATTCGGTGTCACAAATGGTGTCTCGGTCTTCCAGAGGGAAATGGACCGGATGGTGGACCAGTGCCAACTGAAGGCCACATTTCCCTATCTGGATAACATCACCATCTGTGGTCACGACTGGCCGGATCACAACACCAACCTCCAAAGATTCTTCCAAGCAGCCAAAGCTCTTAACCTCACCTATAACAGGGACAAGTGTGTGTTCGGAACCACCCAACTCACTATCCTTGGGTATGTCGTGGAAAACGGGGTCATTGCCCTGATCCCGACCGTATGCACCCCCTGTTAGAACTCCCTCTTCCCACCACTCTCAAAGCCCTCAGACGGTGCCTGGGCTTCTTTTCCTATTACACCCAATGGGTCCCCCATTACGCAGACAAGGCCCGCCCCCTGGTCAAGTCTACCACTTTTCCCCTCTCTGCCGAGGCCTGCGCAGCCTTCAGCCACATTAAAGGGGACATTGCCAAAGCAACGATGCATGCGGTGGACGAGACCATTCCCTTCCAAGTAGAGAGTGACGCCTCCGATTTCGCGCTTGCCGCTACCCTCAATCAGACAGTAGCATTCTTTTCTCGTACCCTTCAAGGCTCTGAACTTCGGCACTCGGCGGTGGAGAAAGAAGCCCAGGCCATAGTGAAAGCTATTAGGCACTGGAGGCACTATCTCGCCGGCAAAAGGTTCACCTTGCTGACCGACCAGCGCTCAGTTGCGTTCATGTTCAGCAACCAACAGCGGGGCAAAATCAAAAATGATAAAATTTTGCGGTGGAGAATAGAACACTCCACCTACAACTATGATATCCTGTACCGGCCTGGAAGGCTCAATGAGCCCCCTGATGCCCTATCCCGGGGAGCGTGTGCCTGCGCACAGCTCGACCAGCTATATGCCCTCCATGCACATCTTTGCCATCCGGGGGTCACCCGATTTTACCATTTCGTGAAAGCCCGGAACCTGCCGTACTCCCTTGAGGATATCAGGACGATGACCAGGGACTGCCAAATCTGCGCTGAGTGCAAACCGCACTTCTACCGTCCTGAAAAGGCGCAACTTATCAAGGCCACCCGCCCCTTTGAGCGACTGAGTGTTGACTTTAAGGGCCCCCTTCCCTCCACCGATCGCAATGTCTACTTTCTCAATATTATCGACGAGTACTCGCGGTTCCCCTTTGCCATCCCCTGCCCCGACACCACTACCACGTCCGTCATAAAAGTCCTGCGCCAGCTCTTCACTCTGTTCGGATATCCCTGCTATATCCACAGTGATAGAGGGTCCTCCTTTATGAGTGACGAGCTGCGCCAGTACCTGCTGGGTAGGGGCATTGCTACTAGTCGGACCACGAGCTATAATCCCCGGGGAAATGGATAGGTGGAGAGGGAGAATGCCACAGTGTGGAAGGCCACACTTTTAGCCCTTAATTCAAAAAGGTTGCCGGTCTCTCGATGGCAGGAGGTCCTCCCTGAGGCACTCCACTCTATGCGCTCCCTGTTATGTACGTCCACCAATGCCACCCCTCACGAGCGCCTATTCTCTTTTCCCAGGAAGTCTGTCACTGGGACCACCCTACCAGCTTGGCTGACGTCCCCAGGGCCAGTGCTGCTCTGGAAACATGTGAGGAGCAATAAATACTCCCTGCTGGTCGAGAGGGTTCACCTTCTACATGCAAACCCCCAGTATGCCTACGTGGTCTAACCTGATGGGCGGGAGGACACGGTCTCCATCCGCGACCTGGCGCCCGCAGGAGCAGCAGACCACTACCCCGAACACTCCACGGTAATTAAGAACCCTGTACCCTGTACACCGCGCACACCGAGCCTGACACAGACTCCTCACGACACTCCTATACCAGGTGCCTCGCACACGCATGAGGGATCACTGACGCCTAGTGGGCTGACACCTCCAGTTAGGCTGGAACCAGCACAACCTCCGTCTCCAGTGCAAGCACCACCGGCACCTGTGCAATCACCACCACCGGCACCTGTGCAATCACCACCGGCATCTGTGCAATCACCACCACCGGCACCTGTGCAATCACCACCGGCATCTGTGCAATCACCACCGGCACCTGTGCAATCACCACCACCGGCACCTGTGCAATCACCACCACCGGCACCTGTGCAAGCACCACCGGCACCTGTGCAATCACCACCACCAGCATCTGTGCAATCACCACCACCGGCATCTGTGCAAGCACCACCGGCACCTGTGCAATCACCACCGGCACCTGTGCAATCACCACCTCCGGCATCTGTGCAATCACCACCACCGGCACCTGTGCAAGCACCACCGGCACCTGTGCAATCACCACCGGCACCTGTGCAATCACCACCGGCATCTGTGCAATCACCACCACCGGCACCTGTGCAAGCACCACCGGCACCTGTGCAATCACCACCTCCGGCACCTGTGCAATCACCACCTCCGGCACCTGTGCAATCACCACCACCGGCACCTGTGCAATCACCACCGGCACCTGTGCAATCACCACCACCGGCATCTGTGCAATCACCACCACCGGCATCTGTGCAATCACCACCTCCGGCACCTGTGCAATCACCACCACCGGCATCTGTGCAATCACCACCACCGGCACCTGTGCAATCACCACCACCGGCACCTGTGCAATCACCACCACTGATACCTGTGCAATCACCACCAACACCTGTGCAATCACCACCACCGGCACCTGTGCAATCACCACCACCGGCACCTGTGCAATCACCACCACCGGCATCTGTGCAATCACCACCACCGGCACCTGTGCAATCACCACCACCGGCACCTGTGCAATCACCACCACCGGCATCTGTGCAATCACCACCACCGGCATCTGTGCAATCACCACCACCGGCACCTGTGCAATCACCACCACCGGCATCTGTGCAATCACCAACACCAGCATCTGTGCAATCACCACCACCGGCACCTGTGCAATCACCACCACCGACATCTGTGCAATCACCACCACCGGCATCTGTGCAATCACCACCACCGGCACCTGTGCAATCTCCACCACCGGCATCTGTGCAATCACCACCACCGGCACCTGTGCAATCACCACCACCGGCATCTGTGCAATCACCACCACCGGCACCTGTGCAATCACCACCACCGGCACCTGTGCAATCACCAACACCGGCATCTGTGCAATCACCAACACCGGCATCTGTGCAATCACCACCACCGGCACCTGTGCAATCACCACCACCGACATCTGTGCAATCACCACCACCGGCATCTGTGCAATCACCACCACCGGCACCTGTGCAATCTCCACCACCGGCACCTGTGCAATCACCACCACCGGCACCTGTGCAATCACCACCACCGGCATCTGTGCAATCACCACCACCGGCATCTGTGCAATCACCACCGACATCTGTGCAATCACCACCACCGACATCTGTGCAATCACCACCTCCGGCACCTGTGCAATCACCACCACCGGCACCTGTGCAATCACCACCTCCGGCACCTGTGCAATCACCACCGGCACCTGTGCAATCACCACCTCCGGCACCTGTGCAATCACCACCGGCACCTGTGCAATCACCACCACCGGCACCTGTGCAATCACCACCACCGGCATCTGTGCAATCACCACCACCGGCATCTGTGCAATCACCACCGACATCTGTGCAATCACCACCACCGACATCTGTGCAATCACCACCGGCACCTGTGCAATCACCACCACCGGCACCTGTGCAATCACCACCTCCGGCACCTGTGCAATCACCACCGGCACCTGTGCAATCACCACCTCCGGCACCTGTGGAATCACCACCGGCATCTGTGCAATCACAGCCGGTGCTACGTAGATCGCAGCGACAGATTCGACCACCTGATAGACTTAACCTGTAAATATACTTGTAAGAAACTTCGCCCCATGGGGACTCTCTTTTAAAACAAAGGGGGGGGGGGTTGAATGTGGCAACTACTGCTTGTTCTTTCTTTCAGTCAATAAAAGCCAATATCTTGACTTCATGTCTCAGAGAGTTATTGATGGTGCATCACTGCTACAGAGAGGGGAGACTCTCTTTTTATCACTGGTGAGATCGCTCTGCTACAGAGAGGGAGAATGTTGCCCAGGTTTTCTTCAATTTGGATGTGGTCTCGTACTGTGGACTTCTTTTTAGCCTTACAGTTTTTTTGTATCCTGTGTTTTTTGCCTGATCTTTCTCTGTTTTTTTCCGTGTGCAGGGGAGTGTACTCCCGCACGCTGCCTTTGCCTCTCGGAATCCCAGCGGAGACTGCAGAGCACTGAAAACATGCAAACGAGCTCCAAAATGCAAATCCCGGGCTCCAACAGTTTCAGAATCACATTCAAGATGAAAAACAAATGTAAAAGACATAAAAGAAGTGAAATATCTAGTTTTATGATCTATCCAGATGTCGACCAAAAGAGCATTGCACACCGACGCAGATTTTAAGTGTGGTGTACCCATTGAACAACAGCTGAATGTTGCCCTGACTGAGTGAGTGGGGGCAATACAGCTGAACCCCAGCCTCTTGCATGGGTGCAACATGCATATCAAAGCATGTGTATAATATCATATTAAGATCATATCAAGAGACAACATGATAGAGGTGTACAAGATGATCAGGGGCATAGATCGAGTGAGTAGCCATAGACATTTTCCCAGGGAAGATATGGCTAATAAGTTTGTTTGTTATGTGCCCTGCTGTATGGCATGGGTGATCATGGTCTTTCCATGACCATCATTGTTCTTGGCAAATTTTTTTTCTACAGAAGTGGTTTGTCATTGCCCTCTTCTGGAAAGCGTCTTTACAGGACAGGTGACCCCAGCCATTATCAATATGCTTCAGAGAATGTCTGTCTGGCATCAGTGGTCAGATAATCGGGACTTCTGAAACGCATCAGCAGCTGATACGCCCATCCACCTCTGCTTCTATGACTTCATATGGCCCTGATCAGGGAGCTAAGCAAGTGCTCCACCTTGCCCCAGGGTGACCTGCAGTTTAGCAGAGGGAAGGAGCGCCTTACACCTCCTTTGGTAAAAGTGTATCTCCACCCAGCCACCCAAGGCTAATAGGAGGGAGCAACACATATAGGGGTAGGGTTTCAGAGATAGGTTTCAGTGGTACAGATAGATACATGAGGGACTTTTAAGAAACTCTTAGATAGGCATGTGGATGATAGAAAAATGAAGGGCTATGCAGGAGGAAAGGGTTAGGTTAATCTTAGGTTGATAGGTGGGCCCATCTTTGTGGATCTAGGACTTGTACTGTGCTGTAGAGTTCAATGTTATATATTAACCACAAACACAAGGCATGGTTTGGTTAGAAACTCTAACAATACCTTATGGAAAGATAAGTTGCTCTAGAGGTAGCTGAGTGCTGGGTACAGCAGAAAACCCATTGTCTAAAGAGCAGGAGGTGGGTTCAAACACTTCAAAAGTTTAGAAGTAAAATTATTATCAAAATGCATAAATGTCTCCATATACTAATCTGACATTCATTTTCTTGCAGGCATTCACCTTAGAACAAAGAAATACAATATAATCAATGAAAAAACTACATACAGCAAAGACTGAAACACAACCAATGTGCAAAAGGAGACAATTTGTACAAATAAAAAAGGAAAAGAAAATAATAATAACAAATAAGTAAGAAATCATTTTGAGATCTTCCATTGTAGAGTCCTTGAAAGTGAGCTTACAGGTTGTGGGATCAGTTGGAGCGAGTTATTCACTCTGGTTCCGGTTCCTGAACTGGGTGGTGTGGGACCTAAGTCTCCCGAACCGCATTCCCAATAACAGCAGCGAGAAGAGAGCAAGGCCTGGACAGCGGAGGCCCTTGATGTCGGATGCTAGTTCTCTGCAACAACAAGAGTCAAAGACTGGGAAGAATTCAGGTGATGAGCAACATGTATGGATTCTCCAGTTCCACCAAGACCATCTGCAGCTGAGACCAGTCTTACTGAAGTGTAGAACAGATGAGAGATTATCAGAGATAAAGGCAGTCGACTCTCACTGGAATGAACAATGTGCTGAACTATTCAAGCATAACTCTATCTTTGACATGAATGTCCTTGACTCCATCGCACAGCACTATATTCAGTCCACTCTCACTACCCCCTTAGTCTGACCACAAATTGCAAAGGACATTTGTCAATGAAAAGCAGGCCAGTTCGCTGTATAAATTCTAAACTTAGCAACAAGTTTAATTGCTGCCAAAAGAGCAATTTTTCACGCTCATTTGGAATTACAGCTGAAAGAAACAGCAGGTTAGTCTGGACCTGCATCCCCATTCCCACCTCTATTTCTTTCCTTGATACTCGAGTTAACCTAAGGAGCTAAGCCACAGAGTTGCAGGAATGAACTTGTTGTCTTAAGCTGAGATGTAAGAAGCCCATGTTATCATAGAAAAGGCTCACAAACTAATTTATTATGGTCCCCTTGCCCTCTACTTCAGTTACAGATGGATGCCTGGCACAAGATCTGAAAATGAGGTTAGCCCCTTATCTATTAACTTCAGGTCAGTTAGTTATCTCAGTCCAATAGGAAATGTACACGTGAGGAACTCAGCATTTTTTAAACCATTATTTGTTTGAATGATTACCCAGGCAGTTCCTCCAATCTCGACAAATATCTTAATCACCACCAACAAAAAATCATGGTATTTAAAAATATATTTGTATTTCTTAGATGTTATAATTCACTGGTAACTACCTCTGCTGTGCCCATTAATCATGATTATAATGGAAAACTATCAGGCTGGACTATAATTGGTGTTTTGCAAATACCACATAATAAACCTAGTGGGTCTTTTCTTGTAAAAATTCTATGTAATGAGGTCTATTTTTTTTTAAAACAGTACTTATGTTTTATGTCAAACAATAATCATTCTTTCTTTGATTAAAAACAAGCAGTGATATTATATATTTTAGATATCCATAAATGGCATGAGTCATTTAGGGCAGCAATTACCATTTGGAATAAAGTGAATTAATATTTATGTTTGCTTGCATAGAAGAAAGCATTAGTGCTTGTTTGAACATTACCTTACCAGCTAAACCTAAATTTTAATGCAAAACAACAGCCATTTTAAAGATTAGATTAGATTATCCTTATTTGTCACGTGTACATCAAGACATGAATACATATCACAGAATGAAACTTGTTGCTTGTGTCAATGACAAACACTGACCAATGATGAGCTGGGGGCAGCCCATAAGTGTCTGGCACAAACGTAGCATGTTCACAACTTACAAACCCTTACTGACCTGTACAACTTTGGAATTTGGGAGGAAACTGCAGCACCTGGAGGGAAACCATGTGGCTATGGGCAGAAGTACAAACACCTTACAGACAGTGGAAGGAATTGAATTCCGATTGCTGGCACTATCAGACGTTATGCTAGCTGTCAAGCTACCTTGCCAACCGTGCTTCTTCAATAGCTATGAACAATTAATCTACAAAGGAAGTAGCTAAATTTGACATATCTTTCCAAATTGACTTTTCAAGCAGTGGTATTTTGTAAAACTTAAGACATTTTGACAGTTCTAGTCCATGCTCTATCAGTTTAGAAAGTTCATTAATTTGAATTGTTTTTGTCTTTAGTGATGTGTTTTGAGTCAAGTTCCTAAAACATAGAAACATAGAAAACCTTTGGCCCACAAAGCAGTGCAGAACATGTACTTAACTTAGAAATTATCTAGGGTTACCCATAGCCCTCTATTTTTCTAAGTTCCATGTACATATGCAGGAGTCTCTTAAAAGACCCCATCGTATCCACCTCCACCACAGTCGCCAGCAGCCCATTCCATGCACTCATCATTCTCTGCATAAAAAATTTACCCCGACATCCTCTCTGTACCTACTTTGAAGCACCTTAAAACTGTGCCCTCTTGTGTTAGCCATTTCAGCCTTGGGAAAAAGCCTCTGACTATCCACACGATCAACGCCTCTCATCATCTTGTACACCTCTATCAGGTCACCTCTCATCCTCCGTTGCTCCAAGGAGAAAAGGCCGAGTTCACTCAAACTATTCTCATAAGGCATGCTCCCCAATCCATTGTAACATCCTTGTATATCTCCTCTGCACCCTGCTTCTCTGATGCCTGCACTACAAATGTGGGATATCCAGGAGAATCCTAGCCTCGATGAAACCACCAAAGAAAATAAAATGTGGTACTTATTATTCCTGACATACTATAGGTATGTTCGAGGCTGCAAGAAATGAAGAATAAAATGTCACTGGTACATTAAAACATGCTGGCGACTGTGGTGGAGGTGGATACAATAGGGTCTTTTAAGAGACTCCTGCATATGTACATGGAACTTAGAAAGAAAGAAAGAAAGAAAGAAAGAAAGAAAGAAAGAAAGAAAGAAAGAAAGAAAGAAAGAAAGAAGGAACGAAAGAAGGAAAGAAAGAAAGAGAAAGAAAGAAAGAAAGAAGGAAAGAAGGAAAGAAGGAAAGAAAGAAAGAAAGAAAGAAGAGGTTTCATTGAGGCACAACTGCGCAGGTGCGTGGATGTCAGTGAGTTAGACTGGCGGGAAGAACAGCTTTATAGTGCAGGCGTCAGCGTAGGAGGGCTTCAGCGATAATGGGTCAAGGCAAGGTAAGTTACTGTGAGGCCAGTTTTCTACAATGGGTGTCAGATGTGGGACTAACCATCATGAAGAATAAAAACTAAAGAATACAGGTATTCTATTCAGCCCATCCGCCATTCAATCAAATTCTATATCAAACTCACTTGCTGGCCTTTGCTCAATTTCCTTTGAGACTTACTCTCAAATCTCCCAATTTCAAACTTCAAAGGCACTTACGTTTATATGCTGTTCCTTCACTGATTCCATTGAAGAAGCTCAATACTTGGATTAAACACTATGTCTTTGCTCTTGTAAAATCTTGACTCTACATAATCTAATTGTGCTCATGCCAATTTATCCAAGTCCTCCTTGCATAAGACACTTTTTGTTGTATGTTTTAATGTACCAGTGACAAATAAAAAGCTAATCTTCCCAGGCTTATGAGTACAAGTCCCAACACTCTTCAGAATCATTGAAGTTCCAAACAGCAAGATAAATTAAAGCGCTGTCCTGTTGCTGGATCCCAACAAGTCTAAAGTAAGTAACGACATTGTCTTGCTGAAATCTGTTTCCCTGTCCTTGCTCCAGACTTTGGATCAGCCTGTTTAGTCAGGAGTCAGTTATGGACTGTGCAATGAATGACCTTACCCCAGCAGTCTTTGGATTGTATATTTGGCACATCCAGATGCAAAGATGGATTCTTTTGATATGCACGTGTTACACCGTACTCTGCCAGCTCATTCTGAGAGTTATTGGATGCATGAACTAGGGCCAATAGTATGTAGAGCTCCCATGCTATGTGATAGAATTTCTAGGCCACAGCTCTCTTGTTTATCGGGCCAATATCTAAAATTTAACTTCCTTTTTCACAGCAGTCTCTAAGCACCATTCTAACAGGTCTGATGGGCTACGACCTTACTCCAAAGGCATCTGTGATGGCTTATTCAGACAGCATTGGCAGATACCACATTTTCTTATCAGTTGCAGTTTCCTGTAATTGTTTCCTTTCAGTTCTTTCTGTGTATTCTGTTATAGAAAAATGGATTTTATTGGGATAGTTGTTGCTGAAAATTGCTTAAAGTGGACTTTGATCTGTCATGACTGTAAGGAACATGTCAGGATAGGAAGTCTTGTCTCCCAAAACCATTCTAAGTGCTTCCTTCTTGATGTGCATAGCCTGGCCATTCCTTGCAAGAGTGAAAGAAGCTGAATTAATAGCTTTCTCATTCTGTGATTCATTAAGGCACGTATACCATTTCTGATATAATACATGCCAACTCATGCATAGAATTGTAAAGAAGAGCTTCTATTGCTGATTCTTTTCTTGTATTTAGATGGACTTAATAAACACAAAGTATTCTGCTGAGGCTGGACATCTAGAATAACACACACAAAATGCTGGTGAAACTCAGCAGGTCAGCCAGCAACTGTGAAGAGAAATAAATAGCTGATGTTTCTGGCCATCATCCTTCATCAGAGTCAGGTCCTGATGAAGGGTCTTGACCCAGAATGTCAGCTCTTCGTTCCTCTCCATAGATGCTGCCAAGCCTTCTCATTTCCTCCAGCATTTTGTGTACGTGTAGTTGTTCTTATCTCCACATCCATTTCATTTATTTTTCCACAACTGATATCATGTAATTGTGGGGAAGATGGCATCATCGCAGGATCAACATTTGCTCTGCTACTTTTCTGACCTTAGCAAATTTGTGATCATCTCTTTTTTTCCCTTGCTAATTTTAGAGCAATAGCATCTCTCTTCAACAAAAGTACTCTAGTTCCTATCGCAAAGAGACGTATTTGCTTTGCTTCATTTTCACATTATGCTATCTCCTGTACACTCCATCTAAAACAGACATTTTTTGCTCGATATTGGTTACTCAAATAGTGATCCACTCCTTCCAAATTTCATCTGGTGTGGCCCAGAAACCTTTGGGCTTATGTTGGCTCCAAAGGATAACTACAGTCTGAGTAGATTCCACTGTGTGAGTTGAATGGTAAGTACTTCTGACAATCTTCATGCTATTTACTTGCACTCTGCAGACATGTGGGAGATCTAGTTTTGATTTTGTTAACACGAAATACAATTATTGCAAAGTAGAGAGCAGACTAGTTTCAATAGTTACAGTCGATTTTATATAACCACAAAACTCCACAGTTTTCCTTATCAGCCATAACTACAGTTTGTACTCTCTCATGTAGCTTCACCTATCACCTTCTTGTCTGTACTCCTCCCCGTCCCCCCTCCTTACTCCGGCTTCTTCCCCCTTTCTTTCCAGCCCCAATAAACGGTCTTAGTGCAAACATCAGCTGTTCCTCTCCAGAGATACTTCCTGGCCTGCTAAGTTGCTCCAACGTTTGGTATGTGTTCGTCTGGATTCCCAGCATCTGCAGAATCTTCTGCATTTACTGTTCATAATTTTCTAAAATAATATGTACCCACTCTAGCTGTCTATTATCTTTTTCCCCATTTGTGTTAATGTCTATCAACCTCAGCAGAGAAAATGTCCAGCTTAAAGATGTTTTCTATCAATGGGATCTAGTTAAATTTGTTCAAAATAGTGTATTGATTCATTATCAAATATTCAGAGTTCACACATCAACACATTGCTTGTTAATAAATATCGTTACAGAAATTTCTGTTTCTGTTCATACTACTTATAGATACTGTAAAATTCTAATACTTCTTCATCTGAAAGAACTATCAAATCATGAAGTCCTTCATTCTGCTGATATTTTGAATTGGCACAAAAATTATTCCTTATTTCCTTATTTTGTGGATCTGAAGTTTGTCAAATTGTGACTTTACTTTTGGCTTCTGAAACATTTGGCTTTTCTAGGTTGACCTGTCTGAGATGAATAATTCCAATTGATATGATAGAAACTGACTGAGCAGATTTCACCTGTATGATTTGACTTGGTCTTATAAAGTTTAAAAAAAGTTTAAAGATGAGTTTGTTGTCATGTGCACAAGTACACTAATGCACAGGTGTAATGAAAATCTTGCAGCAACATCACAGACACAGAGAATCATACCAGCAGCTATCACAAGAAAAACATAAATTAAACATAAAAACACTATTTTTACAAGAAAGGACACAATTAGAAAAAAAAATGAAGCCCATTTTAATGCAAAGTAGTCAAAGCGGTCAAAGTTTTCCTAACCTCTCATGACTTAGGTTGTGTCAGTTGGTTCAAGCACTGAATGATTGAAGGGCAGAAGCCGTTCTTGAACCTGGTGGCGTGAGACTTCAGGCTTCTGTACCTCCCATGGTGGAAATGGAGGAACTTATTTCCTCAGTCTCTGCTGTATCTGCTCTCAGGATGAAGCTTTCCATTTCTGAACTACTGAGACGTCCTCCTTCTTCAAAGAAAGGGACTTCCCTTCCTCAACCATCAACGCTGCCCTCACCCACATCTCTTCCACTTTGCACACAACTGCCCACACACCACACCAGGGATGGGGTTCCTCTTTTCCTCACATACCACCCCACTAGCCTCTATGTCCTGGAACTTCTGCCATCTCTGGTGGGATCCCACCACCATGCACATCCATCTTTCCCTCCCTCCTAGTTTGCACTTTCCACAGGAATTGCTCCTCACATGATTTGTCCCTCATCCCTCTTGGTACTTATCCTTGCAAGCAGAACAAGTGCAACACCTGGCCCTCCACCTCCTCCCTCACTAACATTCAGGGCTCCAAACATTTCTTTCAGGTGAGGCAACACTTCACTTGCGAGTCTGTTGGAGTCATCTGCTGAACCTGGTGCTCCCGGTGTGGCCTCCTGTATATCGGTGAGACCCGACATAGGTTGGGAAGCTCCTTCGCTCTGTCCACCACCAAATGTGGGATCTCCCGGTGGCCGCCCATTTCAATTCTACTTCCCATTCCCATTCCAGCATATCAATCCATGGCCTCCTCTACTGCCACAATGAGACCACACTCAGGTTGGAGGAGCAACACCTTATGTTTAGTGGTATGAACATCGATGTCTCAAACTTCTGGTAATTGCACTCCCTCCAGCTCACTATTCCCCACTCCTGTTTCCCTCACTCAACTTCTTACTTACCTATCGCCTCCCGCTGGTGATCCTCCATTTCTTCCACGGTCTTCTGTCTTCTCACATCAGATTCCCCCTTCTCCAGCCCTTTATCTCTTTCATCAATTAACTACCCAGCTCTGAGCTTCACCTCCTCCTCACTCCCAGTTTCACCTGTCACCTATCAGCTTGTACTTCTTCCTCGCCTCCCCCACCGTCTTACGCTGGCTTCTGCTCTTCCTTTCCAATCCTGATGAAGGACCTCAGCCAAAATCGTCAACAGTTTACTCTTCTTCATAGATGCCGCCTGGCCTGCTGAGTTCCTCCAGCAAGTTGTGTGTGTTGCTTCTGTACTTCCTGCCTGATACGTACTTACTTACTGCCTGTTACGCTGGTGGTGTTTAGGGTAGCAATAAGTTCCCTCCAGCTCTGTCTGTATAGAAGGATTCCTCATCACAGTTTCCGTAACAATTGTTTTTTTTTGATCAGTCAGGGCTGTTGGCCCTGAGCAGCACCCCGAAACCCGGAGGACTGGTGGACCACTCTTAGTCTGGCCTCTACCCTTTGACCTGTTTGGTATGGGTGAACTCACCAAGAACCAAGGCACAAGGCCCTGACTCCACCCAACATTGCTCTGAGACATGCAAGCCTCCAACCCCTATGTCAATGTTGTCGTTCTCTCGGTGGTCATGCAAAAAGACAGCATGCTTGGATGGTGGAGATCTTTGATGATTGATGTCACCTTCTTCAGCCAGCTTTTCTTATAGAGAGTACCAGTCACGGGAAGGGATGTGCCCATGATGTCCACTAATGTCTGTGCATTCAAATTGCCGTACCTGACCGTGATGTATCAAGTCAAGATTTTTTAGCGCTAAATATAGATTCCTCTCTGTTGCTTGGAGTTATGATGATCACCACATCAGGCAGCGTGTTTGCAAGTAATTCCCAATGATGTAGCAGATTAATACTCAAGTTTCAATGTCTGGTTTTATGTATTCAATTGATGACTGAATTAGTTTATCTACCAGTGTATATGCAAATCTATGGTGTAAAGCACAATCTACTATATGAACCCACCAACCATACAATGTTATGTTCCTTAATGAGCCGACTTATTGACTAATTGTCTCATTCTGCTTCTACTCTGTGCCCCAAATACAGTAGTGTGCAAAAATCTTAGGCACCTATATTTAGCTAGGATAGCTAACACTTTTGCACAGTACTGTAGTAATTTTATGTTTTGTACTGTACTGCTGCCAGAAAAAAACAGAAAAAAATCATAACGTATGTGAGTGAAGATAAAACTGATTCTGATACGGTCTCTAATGTGGACTGAGAGGGGAAAGGGGTAGGAAGAGGGGAACCACGGTTGGGAACATGGGAAGAGGGAGGGAGGGAGTGGGAGGCACCAGAGAAGCATTCTGTAACGATCAATAAACCTATTGTTTGGAATCAAATGTTCTTGCCTGGTATCTTAAGGGTAGGTGTGTCTGCACTCACAACACCCCCACCCCTGACACTCCTTCTCAGCCACTTGTCTCACACCTGCCCCGGGACACTACACCCTCACCATTCCCAATATCCTTTGCTCCCACCAGATAACAAACTCGCTCTCTGCTCCAAATTGACAAATACAATACTGTGCAAAAGACTTTTGCATCCTAGCTATAAATAAATGAATATATATATATATATATATATATTTATATATATATTCTATTTGTAATGTTTTGCAGCATGGTCATCAATAACAAACTGATGAATAACATAATAACATTCCATTTGATTAAACAGAGATTTTTAAATCAAAAGCAGGTTTCACTTAAAGCTATTTAAAACTATTTTTTAGTCAATATCATTTGTGCATAATCTGTGCTCTTCTAGTGTGTCATGAGTTATATACTGGAAGGACGATTTATATATGGAAAATAGCTGACCATGTTATAAGGCAAGGTCAATTAAACGGTCTGTAGCCAAAACCACAGCTCCAGAGCAGTATGACATTGGAATCACATTAACAGCTCCACTGTGTCAATACTGGACCAGGAACAAGAGTAGTCAGGGAAATATAGCCAATTAGAGAATGTCAAAGAAACTCATACTTTGCAATATAAAGCATCATGAAAAGACATCGTTTTTTTGTTCAACAAAAAAGCTCAAGAGCCTGGTTGCTATAGCCACGTCTGACAAATGTGGTATGTCTGAAGGAGAAAGGAGACTAAATCTGTCACTCCAAATGCACCTTAGAAAGACAGAATTCAGCATTTATGAATGAAGAAACAGACAAGCTATTGAAACACAAACCACAGAAAAAAACTTAAGCATTTTTGCAAATATGTAATGATAAAATTGGGAGAGGCAAACTAATCCTATCATTGCTGAATAATTTTTGCTGAATTCTAAGCTGCAAAATGGAACCACATGGCAAAATGACCAATCCTGCGCTCCAATGAATTTGGGTAAGATTAGTAGAA
The DNA here is from genome assembly GCF_048418815.1 of Hemitrygon akajei. Lineage (NCBI taxonomy): Eukaryota > Metazoa > Chordata > Chondrichthyes > Myliobatiformes > Dasyatidae > Hemitrygon > Hemitrygon akajei. The sequence goes on along the minus strand of NC_133125.1, from coordinate 19,607,656 downwards.
AGGCTTTTGTGCAGGTGTATCCTGCCAGTTGTGCTGGCAGTGAAAACCTCACCAGACAGATTTTAGGTCTCATGAATATTTAATTCTGGTCTGTTGACTAAACTAACATAACCTGGAGTTCCAAGTGAAGTAAGAGTGACATTCAGAGTGAAGCAATTTTCAAAACATTCATGCACATGTAAAATTTCCAAAATCATCCAGTATTTCAGAGCCGTAACAACAAGTAGCAGTCTTAATAAGCTACAATGAGTAACCTTAAAAGGAACATGAATACCGGTAGTTTGAACAGGAGAGATTAAGGATTCATTGTGACAGTAGAGATTTGGTTTGTAAAGTGAACAGACAGGATATATTTTCATTTGTTCCCCAAGCAAACTTTAATCAGACATTAGCAAATTATTGCTAGGCAAAACTTCATAAAATGTAATATTGTTTCCATAACAACAATTTCATATAAATTATTCATAGTACCATTGTAATACCATGTTTGCACTTTTTTACGCTGTCAGTCTTTGGTGTGCTGACACTAAATGTCTTGGCCTTTAACTGAGTCTTGATGATTACTTTGCATTATGCGACTTACACTTTACATGTCCTATCCAGAAAGCTTCAGAATCTTTAAGGCACAGAATGTTCCACCATCCAGTTTGCATTCGAAGTAATCATGGACAAAACTGGATGTTTGTTGTGTCTCCCCGCCTGCTTTGCATTTTGTCTGAAATGGATACAGTGTAGCTTCCTGGTGGCATCCTAGGCTATTTTAATCCAAGAGGGAATTGGTTGGGAAGAACTTGCATCTTAGCAAGTTCTTAGTGCCTTTTAGCACTTGAGGATGTCCTAAAATGTTTCAGTTCTGACGATCTTTTAATTTTCCCTATCACTTTTTCTGCAGAGGAATGCAACAACCTCACAAATAACACTGAGATAAATGATGCTTATCTGCACATTTAATAGCATTGGTTGAACTCCCTTATGCAATTTCAAGCTGTATCGTGGGATTTTACCTCTTATTGAAAGGATTGTTGACTCCCTATTTTAATGTCTTAGCTGAAGGGAGGAATCCCTTGCAATGCAGATTCCATCATTCCTGCTCTAGGGACCCATTCTGGATTATGTGCTCTTGCAGGTGATTCACATGACCAGTTTAGTGTTCGACTGAAGAAGGTTACAATTACCCTCTTGGAAAATTAGGCTAGTTATATGTATTGGTGGAAATGATTCAATCGCCTCTCTTATTACATGAACAATTCCCTATGGTGTGATTCAGAAAATAACAGAAGAAATGCTTTAAGCTTTAACTTAAATATTAAAAATCTTGCAGAGCAAGATTTGAATTGGAGCCTTTCCAGTTTCAACTCATAAGTCCAGCGTCAAGACTTGCAGATGGTAGTAATGGTCACATTGACTATTCTTTAAAAAAATTCATATTTAAGGTCCACACTACAGCAAAAAAAGATAGAATTTAAGGAATATAGAACAAAAATGCTTTAAAATTTTTCTAAAGGGAAATTTCCAAATATAGCTTGTTTTCAAACTATTTTGAACAGCCATATGCAAAGGTAGCATATTTGTTCCTGGAAAAGTAAATGGAAAAAGAAGACTTGAGGTTCAGGAATATTATAAGGTACCCAATTAATTAATCTATTCAGAGAAGTGGAAGGATTCTCCCATTTAAGGAACTGGGTTCTCTGTTTAGTTACTGGGATCTCGGTAACTTTACCTTTGAAGTATGCAGATAATTGCAAATCCTGGGCCATATCGGTGGGACAAGGCAAATTTAGGAATAAGAAGGAAATGAGGTGAACTTCGGGTCCACTGGCACTAGGAAGATGATTGGGGATGCTGCATCTTGTTTTGTTTCCTAAGGGTCGACCCATACCTTTTGAATGAGAAAACAGCATTTTAATCTCATCAGCAAAGGTTGCCCAACCAGCTGCCCAAGTTTATCTCCAGTGGACCCAAAAATCATAACTCCCTCTGAGCACTAAGTTTTCCTTAGTTCCCTATTATGAGAAGCTGGACTCTTGGCCTCACAATCTAAAGTATTATGGCATTGTTATTGTTTTGTCTTGTTCTACCTCAATGCACTGTGTAATGATTTGATCTTTATAAACAGTATACAAGAAAAGCTTTTTAATACATCTCGGTATACCTGGCAATAATAAACCAATTCCAATGCCCTGTCGAAATGGACAAATATATATATATATGTGTGTGTGTGTGTGTGTGTGTGTGTGTGTGTGTGTGTGTGTGTGTGTGTGTGTGTGTGTGTGTGTGTGTGTGTGTGTGTGTGTGTGTGTGTGTGTGTGTGTGTGTGTGTGTGTGTACAATTTATAACCCAAGTCCCTGAGCGACATGTCCCGCAATTTGATAGTGCAGTTCCCAGAAGTGCACAACAAACAGATGCGCACAATCCAGCCTGTCATTCCATTGATCGAACACTGGAGAGCAGCACCGACAGGAGAGGCCAACACCCAACCAGGCATGGACGCCATGTTACACCGCCTCCAGTGTGACCTCTCTTGGACTGCAGCAGCAGGCTAGTCCACGGCTTGAGGCCTAGTCCTCACTACAACCAAGGCCATGCAGCTCCCATGCCATCTGTCATCCCACCAAGCAAGGGAAGCAGGTCTGTGGCGTCTTGCATGGCTGATCTACACTGGCCTCTAATCCTCTTCTGAGCCATTTCTTCATACCATTCTATTTCTCCATCTAACAAATATTTATCCACTTCCACTTTAAATATTTCCAATGGTCAAGCTTCCACCATCTGCTGTGGCAGAGAATTCTGAAGGTTCACCACCCCATCAAAAGAAATTTCTATATATCTCATTTTTAAATGACTAGTCCCTTATCTTGTAGTTTTGTTCTCTTTCAAAACTTTTCCACGTCATCCTGTTCATCACCCCATCCTCTCCATCTGCCTGTCACTCACTCACTCCTCCCACCAGTTCGTCTCCTTGCCTCTACTACTGGTTGCCTTCATCTTCAGTTCCAAGTCACTTCCACCTATCACCTTCCAGTTTCTGACATCATCCCCTCCCTCTTACCCTCCCTCATCTACCTATCACCTCCTTCACCTGGATCCACCTGCCAGTAAATACTCCACCCTTTACTCCCACCTTTTCATCCCCATTATCACCAGTCCAGATGAAAGGCCTCAACCCAAAAATTTGGCTGGCCATTTCCCTTCTGATGCTGCCTGGCGCATTGAATTCCTTCAGCAATTTGTGAGCTATTGCTATTGTCAGCTAAGTCTCTTTTGGCAATGGAAATTTATGATTGAAACGAAAGGCAAATAAAGAATTTAATAGGAATTTCTTTGCTCAAATTACTGAGAATGTGAAAATCATTTTAATGTGACATTGATGAAACAGACAGAGTAGATCTATTTAAAAGTTGGTTTGATGCATATATAAAGCAGATGGTAATAAAGAGAAGTGACAAGATGGATATAAGTACTTAGAATTGGTGGAGGCTATTATTAACTATAAAAACCTTCATTGATCAGTTTGGCTAAATGGATTGTCAATGTATTTTCAATACTATGTAGAATGAAAGTAGTCTTCATACTTTTCCCATTGGAGCATCATGCTATTAGGAAATTTAATAGGCTAAAAGGAATAATGAATATTCAATATGAGTTATGAATTAGAACAATGGAAAATGAAGAAAATCATTAACCCTGATTTAGGAATTGGGAGGAAAGATTATCAGTTTAAAGTTTAAAATGACCATTAGAGGAAGGAGAGGAGTGAGGTGAAATTTAATTGCATGTATTATAATTGGAAAATATAATGTTTTTCTTGAGGAAGTGGTCAAGGCGGGCATTATTACTTCTTAATGGGGAAATGGTCCATATGTGAAACAAGGAAATATAAATGCTTATGAAAGAAGAGAAGTCTCAAGAATTAATTTTGATTGGTCCAGATAAAGCCTGCACAGGAGCAAGGGAGAGTCTAGTATATCTTGTTGCAAAGTCTTATGATCCCAGTGATTTGGCAAAAGTTTAAATTATAGTAAAATAAGGGAAAGCTGCAGATTAATAGAAACATAGATTGGCTCACCTGATTTCATAACTTAGAACCAATTTAAACAGTATATTAATTATAAAGTATCTGCTTCTTTTTAATTACTAGCCAATTAAAAGAAAAGTAATTGTCATATCTGTTCCTTATTATATCCCCTTCCATCTTCTACCTATTTTGACACTATTCCCTGTAGTTTCCAACTGCTCTTTTAATTACCTGTGAGGTGATGGTCATGCATAGTGATGCTATTGTAATTACACAGGTACATGATAAAATTTATGTAATTTGGCATGATTAATTGATGAAAATATAGCTGGAAATAAAAGTTAATAGTGTTAAAATAGGTCATTAATAATGCAAACATTATTTGATTTAAAAGATGACATATATTCAACTTGGTAATAATGGCTGAGCGCTGAATTCAGTCATGCACTTTCCTAGCTCAGTCCATTGTGTGGAGTTTGTCATTGTAGAATCATGTATAGATCAGTAATTTGCTTCCCAATAAATACTCATGTCCTCCGTGCTCGTGTGTTGTCTGACTTAGCATGTTGATGTCAATGAATTTGAAGAGAAAAGTCCTGGATAAATTATCTGCTTGGAGCAGAACATTATTTTAAATGCCTGGTATTAGACATTGTCGAAAGATAATAAACCAGAAGACATAGGTGCAGTATGAGGACATTTGGCCCCATCTAGTCTGCTCCATTATTCCATCATGGCTGATTAATTATCCTTCTCAACCCCATTTTCCTGCCTTTTCCCTATAACTTTTGACACCCTTGCTAATCAAGAAGCTTTCAACCTCCACTTTAAATATACCCAATGACTTGGCCTTCGCAGCTGTCCGTGGCAATAAATTGCACAGATTTACCACTGTCTGCCTAAAGGAAATTCCTCCTCATCTCTGTCCTAAAGGTATTCCTGTATTTGGAGGCTGTGCCTTCTGGTTCTAGACTCCCCATGATAGGAAACATTCTCTCCACATCCACTCTGTCTAGGCTTTTCATAGCTATTGATGAAATCCTCCATTATTCTTTTAAACTCTAGTGAGTACAGGCCCAGAGCCATCAAACACTCCTCATATGTTAACCTTTTTATTTCTGGGATCATTCTCATGAACCTCCATTGGACCCTTAACAAGGCCAGCACATCCTTTCTTAGATAAGGGGCCCAAACCGCTCACAATATGTCTGACCAATGCCTTATAAAGCATCAGCATTATATCCTTGCTTTTATATTCTGGTCCTCTTGAAATAACTGCTAACATTGTATTTACTTTCTGTATTACTGACTCAACGTACAAGTTAACCTGTAGGAAAACCTGCACGAGGACTCCCAAGTCCCTTTGCATCTCTGATTTCTGAATGTGCTGCCTGTTTAGAAATAAGTATTACTTCACATGAAATCAAGTTAATAGGGAAATCTAATGTTGCAGGGCACATCTTCTTAAAATATATACTGTATATATCTAAATCTATTAGCTCTCCTCAAATCTATGCGGTTTCACTGGACAATTGAAGAACAAGAATTCAGATAAATTTTGGTTACCTGTGCAAGCTTACTCATAAATTTCTTATTAATCTTCCACCCTGGCCTGTGCTGTATAGAGAGAAATATTATCCTCTTAGGCATTCAAAATATTTAAGGCAAGGCACAAAGTCTGCTGAAAATGAAAACTAAATTGTTCATATCTTGTACTGTTGTGCATTAAAATCTTGCCTTTAATTTTGAAATGAACATTTTGGGACAAAATTGCTGACTTCATAAAATTATAACAGAAAGTTTCCAGGGATCAGAGAGATTCAAATATAAAGAGAAAAATATGAAGACAAGCTTAAAAGAGAAATTAATGGAGAATTAATAATAAATTTCTGAACACAAATGTTGTTCGGAATGTGGACCTACTCTGCAGAAGTCGTCGTGAAGCAGGTCACACTAATTAAAAGGAAATTAGATTGAAAGAAAGGAATCCTAGTGAATCGTTTTCAAGACTGTTCACATTGATGACGATTGAAATGATGGGAGGAGAGAAGGAATTTGAGGCAAGTAGAAAAGTAAGTTCACAATATTAATAAAAAGTGAAAATCTACCTGGAAGAGACATACCAGTAACAGTGAATGAATGTGCTATGTTAGTCTACTACTGGAGTCAAACCAAAGTTCCCTAGATCAGGAGGAGAGTCTTTCAGTTCCATTGCACAACATTATGAACATGTCAAGAACTTTGCACAGATCATTGCAAGTTGCCAATTTTGTGTATCTAAGGGATGGTGCTTCCCCTTACCCCTCTATAAAAATGGGGTGCAGGCCTCTCAGCAGTTCTCACCCTTTATAATAAACATTTTATTTAAAAAGAATAATTTGATTGTTACTTAGGAATGCAGGCTAAGGATATCACAATCACTAGTCATCAACATAGTAAATTTTGCCTCATTAAGTCCCATGCCACCAATCAAATGCTGTAAGGACATTGCAACAAAGGTACTTGCTCTGTTGAGAGTTCCTGAGTCCCACAGCTTCTTCCCTGGGATACACACACAGCAGCTACTTTATTAGATACAGCTGAACATCTGCTCCTTAATGCAACATCTATCCAGCCAATCTTGTGGCAGCAAGTCAATACATAAAAGCATGCCGACGTGGTCAAGAGGATCAATTGTTGTTCAGACCAAACGTCAGACTGCGGAAGAAAGATGACCTAAGCAGATTTGACCATGGAATGAATGTTAGTGTCAGATGGGGTGGTTTGAGTATATCAGAAACTGCTGATCATCCAGGATTTTCATGTTCAACAGTTTCCTAGAGTTTATAGAGAATAGTGTGAAAAACAAAAAAAAATCTAGTGAGCAGCAGTTCAGTGGATGAAAACAACTTGCTGATGAGAGAGGTCTGAGGGGAAGGGCCAGACTGGTTCAAACTGAGAGGAAAATGACACTAACTCAAATGACAATGTATTACAACAGTGGTGTGCAGAAGTGTATCTTTGAACACATAGTACATCAAACCTTGAAGGGGATGGGCTACAACATCAGAAGACTGCAAACATATACACAGTGGCCACCAAGTGTACAGTATGTCAGAGAAGAAAATAATGTTTGATAATTTTCAATATGGAAAACAAAACAAACATGTGCTGCAGGAATAGGAAAGTCCGCCTCCAGAGGAGAACCATACATCAGAAATGGTGAAAAAGAGGAGTACAAGAAAGAGGATGATGGCAAGCCATTATATTTAATAAGAAATGCTGGAGCAAAGTGGAACTCATATTTGGCTGAAAGAAATAGTACATATTAAAGATAATAGCAAGAAACTAGAAATCTGAATTCAAAATGGAAAATACTGGACACAAGAGATTCTACAGATGCTGGAAATCTTGAGTAACATACACAAAATACACATCCTGGCAAAGTGTTTCAATTAAAACTATTGACTGTTTATTCCTCTTCATGGATGCTGCCTGACTTGTTGAGTTCCTCTAGCATTTTTGTGCGTTGTGCAAATACTGAAAACATTTAGTAGGCTAGGTAGCATGACTCTGAGACAAATGTTTACTTTACAGATGTGGACAGATCAGTAACTCAGCAGAATCTGTAGCCAAAACATTCACTCGTTTATTCCTCCTGTAGATGCTGCTTGATATGAGGAGTGTTTCCAGCAGTTTCTAGTTTTGTTGCATTTTACTGAGGTGAACTATAGGCTGAGGGGAAGCACAAAGAACCATGGATGGTCAAAATGTGTTCAAAGTTTAAAGTTCAAAATTCAAAGTAAATAATACAAACAAATCAGTGAAAAACTACTCATGAGGAGTGACAATCAATGCGCAAAAGAAGACAAATTGCGCAAATACAAAAATAGATAAATGGATAAAGACATAAATAAATAAAGAATGAATAAATAAAAAGAAGACAATATGAGCAAATGCAAAAAAAAGTATATAAATAATACTGAGAACATGAGTTGAAAAATCCTTGAAAGTTAATCCATAGGTAGTGGAATCAGTTCAGAATTTAGATGAGTGACATTATTCATGCTGGTTGAGAAGCCTGAAGGTTCAAGGGCAGTAACTGTTCCTGAACCTGGTGGTGTGGGACCTAAGGTTTCTATACCTCCTTCTCAATGGTAACAGCAGCAAGAAGTGTGCCTGGCCAAGATGGTGAGGATGATGCAGTGATGATGGTTGCTGCTTTCTTGTGCCAGTTTTCCTTGTAGATGTGAACAGTGGTGGGAAAGGCTTTTCTGTAATGGACTGTGCAGTGCAGTGATCATGGAACCTCCTCAACAAAAAAAATAGCATTGTGGCATCAGAGGTGGCTGAAAATGAACAATTGTGGTAAAATCTCCAGGATTTAGTATGTTATCTGGAGAAAGGGAAAAATACAGAAATAAAAAGACTTTCTGACAATAAAAGAAGCGTGCATGTATAATGAACCAAATGATTGTCTCATTAATAGTATCACGATTGCCACGAAACAACAAATTTCACCTCACACCGTATGTCAATGATAATGACGTGATTCTGGTTCTGATTCTATGCTATAAAAACGTTATTCCTTGGACAGGACCCAAAAAAATCCTCAGTAATCTCAGTATTAAACCTTTTTAAAATCCCCCAGTTTACATTATATTATGTTAGTGCAATTACAATTATGAGGAAATGATGTAATCAGTCATCTCCGGATATAAACCACAGCCTTTTAAGATTTAAGTTATGTTCCATGTCAGTTTTCTTCAAAGGTGCATGACCCAATCATTTTTATCACTGAAGTAATTATTACTTCCAGAGTTATTTGTATTCAAAAGAATGTCTAAATTATACTTTTGAAATCAATTGAATAATATGAGTTTTGTTCTTAGACATGCATTTTATTTTTGGGAAATTTGGGAGGATAACCTATAATGTGCACCGCATGGTTTATAAAAATGAGGACTAAGTTTTTAAATCTCCACAAGTATACTGCTAATTCCATATACTGTATGTGAAAAAGGAAGAGGAAGAAAAGAAGATTGATATTAAAGCAAGATTTAGCACAGACCCCAGCCACAGCATATACAGAGTGGTTAACCACAAGAGAGTTATTTTTGAATCCTTGGATGCTATGGTCTGATCTGAATGACTGAATAAACACCAGTGGAAAAGTAACTTTTGTGTGCATCAGAAGATTACAGGCAGCTGCACATCGTTTGCTTTCCATTGACAGAAAATTGCAATATCGCACCCGGGACTTGCTGGTACATTCCAGCAACGTGGAGTATCCTTGACCTGGTACGCACACACAAAGTTTACTCCTACCCGACCAAAAAGAAGATATGCCTAATCCCTGAGGAATATGAGATTAAAGATCAAGCACTTAAGGAAATGCTTGAAGGATTACTTTAAATACAACGGTATTAATGCCAAAAGCATCAGGGTTATCCTTTGGAATTTAATGGAACCATTGAATCAAAAACTTAGTTTTGAGAAATGGTGAAGATTTGCTACAAAAAAGGGAGGCAGAGCAAGATATCATTGTTCTGTTTGACAAAATGATGCATTTATGCTTGTGAGGAATCATTTATTGATTTATTTTTCATGCTGCTCACAGCACACATGGGATTAATATCGGAGATTGCCAGTTATATCTGCAGGCTGCACAGACAACACATGAGCAGACTGTTATGCTCTCGGCATCAATATGGGTGTGAAGATTTTGCAATAGAACAAAAGCCAGGTTTAATATGTTAATGTATGTTTGACTACAGAGACATCGCATCATTATTGTCAGTGTGTCTGAGCTGGTGTTAACTTTTTACAATCTACAATAGGTCTAGAAATTCAATCACACTACACTGCTTTTTCAGCACTAAGTGGATGAAAATTGACGTGAGCCAGAGTGAAACACAATAATGACAATTTCCAGGCCATTTCACATACTCTGGCGCACTAATACAGAAAGGTTACAAAATGGAATAATATCTTTGGGTTCATTGTTTCTGTGTTGACTCTACACAAGAATAACTTAGTTAATCCCATTGGCTCATTCTCACCCCATTCTGTCGTTCAGTCATTTAGCTGAGTTTGTGGTCTCATGGACCGTGGTGTTTTCATGGCAAGATACGGAAGTGGATAACTCCATGCCGTTACTGCTGCTGCCCAGATTGGGACCCAGCTGGGTTTTAACTCAGCACCATCTGCCTTGAAGTCCCGTGCTGGTGCCACTACACCACCAGCCGGCCCTCTCACCCCATCACCCTGCTCTTTTCTCCTGTCAAGTAATTTTCAGTTCACCTTTGAAGGCCATCATTGAATATATTATTCACGATCCCTTGGCAGTTTAGTCCATTGTACATAAAATAATCTTTCCCTCATGGATCCATTGGCCATTTTGGCATCCGCCCCAGTTCTGTCATTCTCTAGAGTGAGTCACTTCGCCATGCTGCCGGTAAGCTGTGCTTCAGCCATACCTGTCTAACATGGCCAAGTTGGTCCAGAGGTGACCGGTGTTGGGTTGCTCTTAGGATAAAGAGGTTTTAGTGCCACAGTACTCTACCCCACTTTGACACTCCATCTCATTCCCAGTAACTCCCCACAGAACACACCCCTAGTCCTGGTCCTGCAGTTTATTCTGATTGACCGCCTGATTTACTGAAAGTCAAGTGTGTCAAACAGTGTGACTCTAGTGTGAGGAACCATTCAACATCAAAAGATATTTTCTGATAAGTTGAGCGTTCAGTGACTGTAGGAAATCTGATACTTCTGAATTTGCCACTTCAGAGGGTTCAGAGGGTATTCACGAGAATGACTCTGGGAATGAAAGACTTACTGTATAAGCAACAATTGAAGGCTCTGGGCCTGTACCTGCGAGAGTTTAGAAGAACGAGGGGGTACCTCATTGAATCTTAATGAATGTTGAAAGACCTAAATAGAATGGATGTGAAGAGGATGTTTCCTTTGGTGGGGGAGTCTAAGACCAGAGGGCACAGCCTCAAAATAGAGGGATGTCCATTTTGAACAAAGATGAGGAAGAATTTCTTCAGCCAGAGGGTGGTGAAGCTATGGAATTTGTTGCTGTAGGGGGCCGTGGAGACCAGGCCACTGGATGCTTTAAGGCGGAGGTTGATAATTTCTTGATTGATCAGAGCATGAAAGGATACAGGGTGCAGATAGGAGAATGGGGTTCAGAGGGAAATGGATCAGCCATGATGAAATGGAAGAGTCTAATTCTGCTCCTGGGTCTGATAGTCTAGAGGAAATGCAGGAGAATGGGATATCCTCAGCTTCTTTATGTCCCAGCCCTGCTTTTACCAGACCATGGAGTCATTATATGAATCCAGGTGGGAGGGCTCATGCCTGGAAGTTAGAGAGTCATTTACTTAGAACCCAGTAACAGTGAAGCTCAAAACATCTCAGTTATGATCCCAAGTATAGTATTTAGGTATGGTATAATGGCCATTGACTTAGTGCACCAGAAAGAAAAGAAATTCAATAAATCAGATTAAAAAGGAACAATAAAACTGTTGAAATGATAGTGGCAATTTCTGTGTTTTCTAAACAATGGGGAATAAGACAGACTGTGGGGAATATAAATGTGATAATTATTGAGAATTTCAGTAATAATCTTAATGACACTACTCGTCTTTAATTAAGCTAATATGTTTTAGTTCACCATCATTTAGTTTACTCTCAAAATGTTCGATCTGTATCATTTTATTTGGCTCATATTTTCTATTAACACAGGATTCTGAAAACTCTATCACTCTGTGCTTTCTTAATGCCAAAGATGTCCTCTACTCGTCTTTCACTTCTCTGTAATTACTTCTCCAATGGTTCCACTCAACAATTGATCATCCCTTTCAGCTCACGCAGTCCGAGTGCAGACGACTCTTACTCCTGTTAACCTGCTGAGGCCGAGTCACAACAACTTAATCTCCCTGCTCTTAATGTATATAAAACAAAAATAATGTTGCCTGTTTAATTGGGCTTTGAAGAGGCATAAGGAGAAAGCTGTGTTAGAGAAAGGACATAAAACAGGAGGTAGGACTGTAACTTCCCATTCAAAGAGTCTACGTCAGATCTAGATAGGTGCTGTTAGTCAATATCAGAGGTATTTATGGCTGCTCTGTCAGTGTCTTTGGAAACAAAACTGTGCCTATGAAGGACAGCCGTATTTCCCTTTCAGGAGTCTCCTCACCCACCCCCCACATATTCCAGCTGTTTTGGCAATGCACGTCAACAATACTGATTTGTTAAAACAACACACACACAAATTGCTGGTGGAGCGCAGCAGGCCAGGCAGCATCTATAAGGAGAAGGGCTGTCGACGTTTTGGGCCGAGGCCCTTCGTCAGGACGCTTTTGTTAAAAGTGTTTCTCTATTGTTTGTGTCCTAATACAAAATGTAATTATTAAACAATGAACCAAAACATCCATTACTCAAAACAAGTAGATTCTTATGAACGAGTAATTCTATATGTAAAATCAAGGTGGGTCATATATAAAAATGAAAGACTTAATAATTATTCCCATTTTAATCCATGTTTTTCGATTCTCAAATTGAGGGAAGTCACTTTAAGGATGGAGTTCTTTCATTTCATCAGAAACTCCCTCCACGGCGTTTCAACAATACGCCTTCACTGGGAAATAGCTTCTACTTGAACAGCATTAATTTTTCTATTTCCTACTTCATACTTCGTCCACTTTGAACAAGATTGATGATCTAATGCCAAGATGGGCCAAGCTGTGCGCTGTTTGTGCTGTCAGCCCTGGCCCAACAGCAACTGGCCTGAGACCATCTGTGCACTTCTCACCTAGGACTTTTACAATTGGTAGTGACGGAGAACAGAGTCATCAGTCAGTCTGACCTGGTTTTAAACCTCATTCCCAGAGGTGAAAGGACAATGTATTAACAATCTCTCATTAGGCGGGCTTTATTTTCCTTGCTGTGCTGAAAAGAAGGAAACCTTACGCTTTAACTAGTTTTTACACATTTCCAAAACAGCATTTCTGTTGCACCTGACCTGTGTAACTGATAGGATACTAATGCATTTGGGTTTAGTCAGAACCCATTTTTGGACATCAGTCACTGAGTTGGAGTGTAACTGGTTGCCATGGAAATAGTGCAGCTCCAGGATCCAAATAAATTTCATCAATGAGGAATATTACTAGCATAGCGGTTAGCACAATGCTTTACAGCACCAACAATCGGGGATCAGTTCCTGCTGCTGTCACTTAGGAGTTCGTACATTCTCTCCAGGGTTGTGCGGATTTCCCGCAGATGCTCCGGTTTCCTCCCACATTCCAAAGAAATACGTGTTAGTAGATTAATTAGTTGCGTGGGTGTAATTAGGCAGTGCAGATTCATTGGGCTGCCAGATGAAATAAGGTGAAGGGAAGTGTACGGCCATGCACATTGGTAGAAGGAATTAAGACATAACTACCTTTGAAATGGGGAGACAATCCAAAAATCAAAGATGCCAAAGGACTTGGGAGTCCTCATGCAGGATCCCTTAACTTGCTGGTTGAGTCGGTGGTAATGAAGGCAAATGCAATGCTAGCATTCATTTTGAGAGAAATTTCAGTGACAAGCAATTATATCATAGTTACTGAAGAACAAGGGAGCAAACTATGGTTTCGAGATTAGTAATTTGAGCAATGCATGTGGATTCTGTTGACTTTTTTTCCATAATAATACTGAATGCTATTCATGTCAATAGTATTTTCAATGCAATATCTTGATATAATAAAAATATTTATTTTCTGAATTTGGTTGAGGGTTGAAAAGCAACAAAGAAAGACCTTTACACTCGATGGCCCCATTATTAAGTCCACCGTATATCTGCTTGTTAATGCAAATATCTAATCAGCCAATCACGTGGTAGCAACTCAATGCACAAATGCATATGGACATGGCCAAGAGGTTCAGTTGTTCAGACCAAACATCAGAATGCTAGATGGGGTGGCTTGAGTGTCTCATAAACTGCTGATCTCCTGGGATTTTCACACACAGCAGTCTCTGTACATTACAGCGATCATGCAAGAAATGAAAGCATCCCATGAACAGCAGTTCTGTGGTTAAAACACTTTGTTAATGAGAGAGGTCAGAGAAGAATGGCCAGACTAGTTCAAGTTGACAGGAAGGTAATAGTAACTCAAATGATCACAGGTTATAACGGTAGTGTGCAGAAGAGCTTCTCTCTGGAAACACAATACGTAGAACCTTGAAGCAGTAGAAAACAGCAGACTGAACTAATAAAGTGGCCACTGAAAATGACAGAATTTGCTTTTAAACATAGAAAACATAGAAAATAGGTGCAGGAGTAGGCCATTCGGCCCTTTGAGCCTGCACCGCCATTCAGTATGATCATGGCTGATCATCCAACTCAGAACCCTGTACTTGATTTCTCTCCATAACCCCTGATCCCTTTAGCCACAAGGGCCATATCTAACTTCCTCTTAAATATAGCCAATGAACCAGCCTCAACTGTTTCCTGTGGCAGAGAATTCCACAGATTCACCACTCTCTGTGTGAAGAAGTTTTTCCTCAACTCGGTCCTAAAAGGCTTCCCCTTCATCCTTAAACTGTGACCCCTCATTCTGGACTTCCCCAACATTGGAAACAATCTTCCTGCATCTAGCCTGTCCAACCCCTTTAGAATTTTATACGTTTCAATAAGATCCCCCCTCAATCTTCTAAATTCCAGTGAGTATAAGCCTAGTCGATCCAGTCTTTCTTCATATGAAAGTCCTGCCATCCCAGGAATCAATCTGGTGAACCTTCTCTGTACTCCCTCTATGGCAAGAATGTCTTTCCTCAGATTAGGGGACCAAAACTGCACACAATATTCTAGGTGCAGTCTCACCAAGGTCTACTGTATAACTGCAGTAGAACCTCCCTGCTCCTGTACTCAAATCCTTTTGCTATGAATGCCAACGTATCATTTGCCTTTTTCACTGCCTGCTGTACCGGCATGCCCACCTTCAATGACTGGTGTACAATGACACCCAGGTCTCGTTGCATCTCCCCTTTTCCTAATCGGCCACCATTCAGATAATAATCTGTTTCCCTGTTCTTGCAACCAAAGTGGATAACCTCACATTTATCCACATTAAATTGCATCTGCCATGAGTTTGCCCACTCACCTAACCTCTCCAAGTCACCCTGCATCCTCTTAGCATCCTCCTCACAGCTAACACCGCCGCCCAGCTTCGTGTCATTCGCAAACTTGGAGATGCTGCATTTAATTCCCTCGTCTAAATCATTAATATATATTGTAAACAACTGGGGTCCCAGCACTGAGCCTTGCGGTACCCCACTAGTCACTGCCTACCATTCTGAAAAGGTCCCGTTTACTCCCATTCTTTGCTTCCTGTCTGCCAGCCAATTCTCTATCCACATCAATACCATACCCCCAATGCTGTGTGCTTTAAGTTTGCACACTAATCTCCTGTGTGGGACCTTGTCAAAAGCCTTTTGAAAATCTAAATATACCACATCCACTGGCTCTCCCCATCCACTCTACTAGTTACATCTTCAAAAAATTCTATAAGAATCGTCAGACATGATTTTCCTTTCACAAATCCATGCTGACTTTGTCCGATGATTCCACCTCTTTCCAAATGTGCTGTTATCACATCTTTGATAACCGACTCTAGCATTTTCCCCACCACCGATGTCAGACTAACCGGTCTATAATTCCCCGGTTTCTCTCTCCCTCCTTTTTTAAAAAGTGGGGTTACATTAGCCACCCTCCAATCCTCAGGAACTAATCCAGAATCTAAGGAGTCTTAAAAAATTATCACTAGTGCATCCATTATTTCTTGGGCTACTTCCTTAAGCACTCTGGGATGCAGACCATCTGGCCCTGGGGATTTATCTGCCTTTAATCCCTTTAATTTACCTAACACCACTTCCCTACTAACATGTATTTCCCTCAGTTCCTCCATCTCACTAGACCCTCGGTCCCTTACTATTTCCAGAAGATTATTTATGTCCTCCTTAGTGAAGACAGAACCAAAGTAGTTATTCAATTGGTCTGCCATGTCTTTGTTTCCTATGATCAATTCACCTGTTTCTGACTGTAAGGGACCTTCATTTGTCTTGACCAATCTTTTTCTTTTCACATATCTATAAAAGCTTTTACAGTCAGTTTTTATGTTCCCTGCCAGCTTTCTCTCATAATCTTTTTTCCCTTTCCTAATTAAGCCCTTTGTCCTCCTCTGCTGGTCTCTGAATTTCTCCCAGTCCTCAGGTGTGCCGCTGTTTTTGCTAATTTATATGTTTCTTCTTTGGACTTGATACTATCCCTAATTTCCCTTGTCAGCCACAGTGCACTACATTCCCTGGTTTATTCTTTTGCCAAACTGGGATGAACATTGTTGTAGTTCATCCATGCGATCTTCAAATGCTTGCCATTGCATATCCACCGTCAACCCTTTAAGTATCATTTGCCAGTCTATCTTAGCTAATTCACGTCTCATACCTTCAAAGTTACCCTTCTTTAAGTTCAGAACCTTTGTTTCTAAATTAACTATGTCACTCTCCATCTTAATGAAGAATTCCACCATATTATGGTCACTCTTACCCAAGGGGCCTCACACGACAAGATTGCTAACTAACCCTTCCTCATTGCTCAATACCCAATCTAGAATGGCCTGCTCTCTAGTTGGTTCTTCGACATGTTGGTTCAGAAAACCATCCCGCATACATTCCAAGAAATCCTCTTCCTCAGCACCCTTACCAATTTGGTTCACCCAATCTATATGTAGATTGAAGTCACCCATTATAACTATTGTTCCTTTATTGCACGCATTTCTAATTTCCTGTTTAATGCCATCCCCAACCTCACTACTACTGTTAGGTGGCCTGTACACAACTCCCACCAGCGTTTTCTGCCCCTTAGTGTTATGCAGCTCTACCCATATCGATTCCACATCCTCCAGGCAAATGTCCTTCCTTTCTATTGCGTTAATCTCCTCTCTAACCAGCAATGCTACCCCACCTCCTTTTCTTTCCTGTCTATCCCTCCTGAATATTGAATATCCCTGGATGTTGAGCTCCCATCCTTGGTCACCCTGGAGCCATGTCTCTGTGATCCCAACTATATCATATTCATTAATAACTATCTGCACATTCAATTCATCCACCTTGTTATGAATGCTCCTCGCATTGACACACAAAGCCTTCAGGCTTGTTTTTACAACACTCTTAGCCCTTATACAATTACCGTATGTTGAAAAGTGGCTCTTTTTGCTTTTTGCCCTGGATTTGCCTGCCTGCCACTTTTACTTTTCACCTTACTACTTTTTGCGTTACCATTCAAAATTTAGCAGAGATTCACATACAAGGGACAGACAGAGATTCACCAATAAAGTGGCCACTGAGTGTATGTAACACCTTTACCTTCAAAAATGGCAAAACTTGCTTTTGTGTTACCGTTCAAAACTCAGCAGATTCACGCACAAGGGATGGTGTTGAAAACCAGGTCAGAAAAAAGACAGATGTTAAGGCATCTCAAAAGAAAGATGAGTAGAGGGAGAGAAAGAGGTTTAGGAAGTAAATTCCAGAGCCTAGATCCCTGGCAGCTGATGAAGGGGCCACATGTCTGGTGATACTCAAACACTCAGTCATGAAGGAGCTCAGATAATGCAGAGAGTTGTAGGGCTGGAGGAGTATACAGGAGGAGACAGAAGCAAAGCTGTGGAGAAATCTGTAGGTAAGAGTGTTGCCTTAATGTTGCTTTAGCAAGAGTCTGCAAACAGAGATGATAGATGAACAGGACATGGTGCATGTCAGGATAAAGATGGAAGAACTCCAAATGCACTTGCGTATGCAGAATGAGTGGTTAACTGGGAGTGTATAATTTGCCATTCTTCTTGTTCTTCCTGCCAACGTGCAAGCATTGATTTTACAGTATATTTCATTTAAAAGTCTAAACTTCTAGTGATGCTGTGTTTACTGAAGCACTACTCAGGGGGTTTGAATTATACCAAGAAGCACTGGTTCACAGGCAGAGATGCCAGGGAGTGAGCCATGTTGACACTGGAGCACAGACGTTAGGAGGGATCACATGAACCCTTCAAGTCTGATAGCTGAGGGTGTGTAAAACAAAAGAAAGTAAATGTATACTTCTGGTACTTTGAAAACATTATAACATTCAGCTGTCAACAAGCAGAGCACAAATTTCATAATAAACATAATAAACTTTATTCATATTAAAAAGATTTACTATAAATTATCCAATGCCTTGTCATACTTTTCATATATAGTTAATGGAAAAGAGTAGACAGTTGATGTTTCAGGCCAAGAAACTTCATTAGGACTGAGAGAGAAGGATTTAGGCATCTCGTTCCTGCCCTCTGAGTCCTGAAAAGGGCCTCAGCCCAAAATGTCAACTGTTTGCACTTTTCGATAGATGCTGACTGACCCCCAGCATTTTGTGTGTGCGTATGATGCAGCATCTGCAGATTTTCTCATGTTTGTGACACACAGTCGATGTTTTACACACTGTTCTATCATGTTCATACATATTAATAGCACAGCTGCCACTCATGTAGCAGGCTGGGTGGGTATACTGACTGTTACGATAATTGAGGGGCTTCCACCCTAACCCAACCTACCCTTCCCCTACCCCTCCATTAGGCGAACAACCCTACACCGAGGTCCTTCACCATCGAGCAGAGCACACGTAGTGTGATGAGGGAACATGAGCTCGGAGGCCAGGTAAATCTTTGAGTGAGGTAATGAGAGATAATTCACTTCTAGATGAAGTGGCAATGTCATGCTATACTGAATCTGACTACAATACAATTACTCAAGGAAATACAAAGTAAAGAGACTCCTCTTGCCTTGCCTATGTGTGGCGTTCATTTGCCAAGCGGAATATCGTAACATGAGTGTTCATACCAACCTACCCACCTGCTGCCAATAATCTTCCTTTGTTTGCTTTTAATTTGTTAAGCCGAAATAATTTAACAAACAGCTTGTACTTCTGGTAGAAAGCACTTCTTATTCTTCACTGGGAGGAGAATTACTGCCACGAGTTGTAGGGCACCGATCTCTCTGGGCTGTCACGGCTCACAGAACCGCTGCCTCACAGCTGCAGCGATCCGGGTTTAATCCTGGACTCCGGCACTGACTGTAACTGAATGGATTTTTCATGGTTGCTTCAATATTAAATAACTACACTGAATTTCCTTTCCCGTGTAGGTGGAGGTAATATCATGGGGTTGTGGGGAAGTTGGTGGGAACACAGGCAGAATTAAATGGGATCAGTGTAGGACAGCTATAGAAGGGTGTTTGATGGGATGAAGGGTCTGTTTCTGTGCTGTACGACTTTAAAACTTGTAGAACTCGTCTCTCCTTTCCTCTCTTCTCATACAACTGCCTGTTAAAGAACAAACTGTTGCTGGAAACACACAGCAATAACTAAAATTTAAATTTAAAGAGCTGAGAGTGGTGATCTGCCAGTATCTCAGTCATATATCTTGGCAAACAGACCCAAGGCTCAAAGTCTCCACCCTGTTATTCGAAATCCATAGAACATTGAACACCACAACATAGTACAGTCTCTTTGGCCCACAATATTGTGCCAACTTGTTAACCTACTCCAAGAATAATCCAAACCCTTCCCTCTCAGATAGCCTTCCATTTTGTATTCAACCATGTGCCACCCTAAAGTCTCTTAAAGGCCCCTACCTCAAACAACACCTGTGGGAGTATGTTCCATGAACTTATAGACAATAGATGCAGAAGTAGACCATTCGGCCCTTCGAGCCTGCACTGCCATTTTGAGATCATGGCTGATCATGAGAACTTATCACTATGTGTAAAAAACCTGCCTCTAGCATCCACCTATACTTCCCTTCAATCACTTTAAAAGTATGTCCTCACATATTTATCATTGCCACCCTGGGAAAAATTGTGCTGGCTATTTACTCTATTGACGCCTCTTATCATCTTATACACCTTATAAAGTCACCTCTCACCCTCCTTCGCTCCAAAGAGAAAGGTCAGCTTGTCCAACTTCTCCTCATAAGATGTGTCCTCTAAAACAGGTGGCATCCTGGTGAATTCCTTGTGAAACAGCTCAGTATCTGGAGGGAATTGACAGGAAACCTCATCCTATTAATTCCTGGACTGGATTAGGGCAAGAGTGTCACTAGGAAGCATTAGGATTGTTTTTTCACCATCCACATACAATGCAAAGGCACCTAGTAAGTGTGCTTCGCTAACCAGCAACACTCCCCCGAAGGTGTGCACATGTGCACGCACACTGCAGATATCTTTTTCTACTAGCACACAAAGGAATTTAAACTGCGCACAAAAGGTTGTCACCCTCTTCCTCGGTGGCATGTTAAGTATATTTTGCAATTGTACACAATCACATTTCCAGTTTCTGAAGCAGACAGCATTGACAACGTGGAGTTTGCAATGATTTGTCTGCAGATTTTAGAACTGGATTACTTATACCACTCTTATTGAAGAAATTATTGATACACTATGTCAAATTCCAAAGAAGCAAAGGACATGAATCGCAGAATAACTGCTGGTTCATTTAAACTGGAATAGTTAATGAAACAGTAGTAATTGCTATACTTAGTATATGAGAAATAAGGCTCATTGATGTGTATTATTTTATTTCTTTTAAACAATGAACAACAAGCTCGACTTGTAGTTTATTACAAACAAGAGAAGATCTGCAGATGCTGGAAACCCAAGCAACACACACAAAATGCTGGAGGAACTCAGCAGGCCAGGCAGCATCTATGGAAAAGAGCACAGTCGACATTTCAGACCGAGACTCTCCAGCAGACTGCTGGTAGTGTATTAACCTTAGAATGACTTCAGGTTTGCTTCCACTTAAAAATTCAGTCCACTCATGCCATTGTCACTGGGCAAAAAATTGCACAGCATAAGATAACCAGCACACTCTAGTCATTACAAATTAGAAGGATCATTCCTAACCAGTGATTATTAATTTATTTAATTTCCCTTCCATCTCTTTACAAGCAGGCTTACATCCTGTATTTTCCTATACCGTGCAGTAATCCTATAAAAATGGTGAAATCAACACATACAAATAAGCTGGATGAACTCAGCAGGTCGGGCAGCATCCGTTGAAATGAGCAGTCAACGTTTCGGGCCGAGACCCTTCGTCAGGACTGAAGAGGGAGGGGACAGGGGTGGAAGGAGGGTGGAAGGTGCCAGGTGAAAAACCAATCAGAGGAAAGATCAAGGGGTGGGGGGGGGGAAGCAGGGAGGAGATAGGCAGGAGAGGTGAAGAAGGAATGTAAGGGGAAAACACTATGGGTAGTAGAAGAAGGCAGAATCATGAGAGAGGTGATAGGCAGCTGGAGGAGGAGACAGAGTGAAAGAGGGATGGGTGAAGGGAGAGGGAGGGAATTACCACAAGCTGGAGAATTCGATGTTCATACCAAGGGGCTGGAGACTACCCAGACGGTATATGAGGTGTTGCTCCTCCAACCTGAGTTTGGCCTCATCATGGCAGTAGAGGAGGCCATGTACGGACATATCCGAATGGGAATGTGAAGCAGAGTTGAAGTGGGAGGCAGCCGGGAGAGTCTGTCTGTTGTGGCGGACAGAGCGGAGGTGCTCGACGAAGCGGCCCCCCAAACTGTGTCGGGTCTCGCCGATGTAGAGCAGGCTGCACCGGGAGCACCGGATGCATTAGATGACCCCAACAGACTCACGAGTGAAGTGTTGCCTCAGTTGGAAGGAGTGTTTGGGGCCCTGAATGGTGGTAAGAGAGGAGGTGTAGGGACAGGTGTAGCACTTACGCTTGCAGGGATAAGTACCAGGTGGGAGATCTGTGGGGAGGGACGTGTGGACCAGGCAGTCGCAGAGTGAATGATCCCTGCGGAAAGTAGAGAGGGAAAGATGTGCTTAGTGGTGGAGTCCTGTTGAAGGTGGCGGAAGTTGTGGAGGATAATATGCTGGATCTGGAGGCTGGTGGGGAGGTAGGTGAGGACAAGGGGAACACGGTCCCTGTTGTGGTGACGGGAGGACGGGGTGAGGGCTGAAGTGCGGGAAATGGAGGAGATGCGGGTGAGGGCATCATTGATGATGGCAGAAGGGAGACCACGATTCTTAACGAAAGAGGACATTTGAGATGTCCTGGAACGGAAAGCCTCATCCTGGGAGCAGATGTGGTGGAGATGGAGGAACTGTAAATAGGGAATAATTGTGATTACTATAAATAAACAAACACAGCCAAATGATCAATGTGAAAATGAAGACAAACTGTGTAAAAATATATCGGGAACATAAGTTGTAAAGAGACCTTGAAAGTGAGATTGACCATGTGTTGTTATTTTAGGTATTCATACTTCTTTACTGAATTTTAAATAATTCCAGTATGGCATACAGTGAACCAAGAACGTTTCTTGTCCTTCAACATTTTTTTAAAAGTATGTGGCACTGGACTATCCATGAATGAACGGTGGAACAGACTCGATGGGCTGAATGGTCGAATTGTGCTCTTATGGCTTAATTTCTGACCGGCCAGAAGCTGAGATTGCAGTCCCTTGGAGTGGATGAGCTGCTGGTGCTGATCAGGTCCTGTGTGTGCTCGAGCATGAAAGAGTTGAAATCATGTTCCTGCACAAGATCAGCTCATTTACTGGCTCTGCTGGTCCTTTTCCAGTAATGAACAGGCTGCGTCATCAGTGAGTTCACGTACAGAGCTACCGGTTACTCATTGTGTATCAAGCAGTGCTGGGTAAGAATTAGTCCAAGAGCAGTGTGAGAAATCAAGGGGAAAAAGTAGCACAAGGTACTTATAGAATGGCCAAATCTTTCGCTTCAGTACTTTGATACAGATGAATCTCGTGTTACTGTGGCTCCATGCAGATGCTCGCTCGGGTTATTCATTAAGAAAAGTCAAGAAAGAGCTAATGATCTCAGGAAACTTTGAGCTCAGCATAATAAAAAAATACTTTTCTTAACAAATTGTGAGCTACTCAAACAATGTTCAGGAGAATGGTCTTCTGGCACAGCAGCCAGAGATCTCAGTTCCCTCTTGGTATGTGTACAACCCACATGGATGGTTTTATAGGATTAACTGTCTAGCAAGTATTGGTAAGCATGAGGAAAATATTCACATTCAACACCAATCTCAATATGCTGGATTACAGGTTACTTGATGTCTGGTGTAAAAAAAAGGATCTGTGAGTGGCAGTACAAATGTTTCTGAAAATCATTTTCAAAATCAAATGTGTACATCATCATATTACGGACATTCATTCCAAACCAAATTTATACATTACCTTAGTCAACATGCCTGCAGTATTTTGACAGAAATTCCTTCATTTAGAAGCATTATTAGTTAGGACAGTGTGCCCAGACATACAAAGCCCAATACCATAGTCATTAATTGTGTATATCATGTGGTAGATTGTCTCATAAACTATTAATCCACATAAATAGTTTTCTTTAGAAACATCTGCATCTTCAAAGTTAATAAAAAAAAGCTCTGCATTATATATATTTTGGTTTCCTTTTCCTTTTTATAGTTTATTTGCAATTGCTAAGTTTATTTACAAGATCTAATTTTGAATTGGAGTATTATTAAATAGATGAAGATTTGGTAATGGATAAATGTAGCCTTTGAAGAATAAATGATAAGATATATTGCGTGAACTTTCAGATGGCTCCACAATTTAGTCAAATTGAATTATGGTTAATGTCCCAACAGAGGCAGACAGATTTCATATAACATCTACAAATAGCAATATCCTTCATGTTTCATTGCTTGCTCAATCCAACATTCCAGAAATAAGATATATTGGACAGAGTTCAAACAGTGTTTAATAAACTCCCTTTGTCATCACGTTAATCTGGGGAACTGCCACATAGTACAGAAAATTTGATTCTATCTGCAAACTAAATTCCAATCTACATAAGATTGAAAATATGATTAGCAGGCAGAGACAGAAAGCAAATGCTTAGTATAAACCATAAAATATATCCCGCCTTTGTTATAAGGTGGACATTTTACCTCATTATGACCTTGCACCTCATTTTCTACCTGCACTGTACTTTCCCAGTAACTGTAACACTTTATTCTGCACTGTTATTGTTTTACCTTGTAAAAAGAATGTCGTACAGCACTGGATAGGCCCACAATGTCCAGTGATCTTGATGCCAATTTATAATAAATATCCTCCTCCTGTGTATCATCTATATTCCTCCATTCCCTTCATCTTCATGTGTCTATCTAGAAGCCTCTTAATCTCCACCAAAGTGTCTGGTTACCTACTCCAGGAACTAATATAATATTCTTACCCCTCGCATCTCCGTTGGTCCTCCAGGATTGGGAGTCCAGCTCAGGGCTAACAATCCTGACTGGTCAACCATAATTGTTACAGAAACAACAATGAGGAATCCTTCTACATCTGCGTGCAATGGGATTCCTGAGTCTCCACTCAAGGACTTGCATGGCTGACGGTGGTGAAACCATGAGGAAACTACTGCCACAATGAATGAAGCCCTAAACAATGCCAAAATGGAGGTCCTTCCTTGCTGCCAAAAGTCTGCAGGTGTAAAGGGCAGCAAGTAAGTCACGTTGCCATTAAACTTCCCTGCTCTAACCTTAAAAGCATGTTGTCTTGTCCAACCTTTCCTTATAGTGCATATCCAGGCAATGTTCTCGTAAACCTTTTCTGCACCCCCTTCCGTCTTCACGTCCTTCCTATAATGGTGACCAGAACTTCAGGCAATACTCCAAGTATGGAGTATTTATGGAGTAAAGTTTTATACAGCTGCAGTATGACTTCCTTACTCTAACACTAAACACTGCTACCGATAAAGGCCACATGCTATACACATTTTATACCAGCTGTTCCACTAGGGTATCCAATTTCAGTGAATTATGGACTTGGATCCTAAGATCCATCTGTACCTCAATGCTATTAAAGGATCTACAATTAACTATACATATACTTACCCCTTTCATTTGACCTCCCAAAGTGCAACACCTCACACTTGAAGGTAAGTATTTAAAGATAAGCTTTATTTACCTGACGTACATCGAAACCTACAGTGAAATGCTGCATCTGCGTCAACGCGCAACACAGTCAGAGAATGTGCTGGGGGCAGCCCACAAGCATCACCATGCTTCAATGTCAATGTAGCATGCCCACGTCTTACTAACCCGAACCTGTACACCTTCGGAAAGTGGGAGAGAACCCACGTGGTCATGGGGAGAACAGACAAACTCATTATGGACAGCGGCAGGATTAGAAACTCAAATGTTGATCGCTGGCTCTATAAAATGTTACCCCAACTGCTACGTTACCAAGCTGCCTTTGCTAAGGTTAAACTCTATCTGCTACATCTCTGCCCAAATCAGTAACTGTTCTATATCCTGTTTCATTCTTTGATGGACCTTTACTCTATCCACAACCCACCAGTCTGTACATTTATTAATCTACCCATCTACATTTTCATTCAAATCACTGATATATATCACAAAGAGCAGAAACCCAAGAACTGACCTTTGTGGAACAGTACTTGTACTTCCAGCACATCACTCTCCACAAATTACACAATCTCCAAAGGGATCCTATCACTAAACATGTCTTTAACTCCCAGGCAACACTTCACCTGCAAATCTGCTGGGGTTGTCGATTGTGTTCAGAGCTCCCGATTCGGCCTCCTCTGCATTGATGAGACCTGTTGTAAGCTGAGGGACAACCTTGTCAAGCACCTCTGTTCTATTAGTCAAAAGTGGAACTTCCTGGTGGCCAAGCATTTTAATTCTGATTCCCATTCTTGTGCCAAGATGAGGCCACCCTCAGGGTGGAAGACCAACACCTTATATTCTGTCTCCAACCAGATGGCATAAATATCGATTTCTCCTTCTGGTAAAGAAATTCCTCCCCCTCCCCTCTTCTTTTATTCTCACTGTGCCCTCTTGTCTCTTCTCACCTGCCTATCACCTCCCCTTGGGTCCCTCTTCCTTCCCTTTCCCCTATGATGTACTCTCCTCTCTTATCTGATTCCTTCCTCTCCAGCCCTTTACCTTTCCCACCCACTGGGCTTCATCTAGCACCTTCTAGCTATTCTCCTTCCCTTCCCCCCACCTTTTTATTCTGGGATCTTTCCCCTTCCTTCCCAGTCTGAAAGAAGGATCTCAGCCCAAAACATCGACTGCTTGTTCACTTCCATAGATGTTGCCTGACTTGCTGAGTTCCTCTTGCATTTTGGGTATACTGCTAATTCAAGGCACCGTTGTAATGAATTGCTCTATATGAACAGAATGCAAAGCAAATTTTTCACTGTACCCCAGTACGTGTAACAATAAACCAATTTATTAATTTACTAATCTATCCATTTTTCTTCAGCAACCTATAGCTTATATATATAGGAAAACTTTTCAACATATGTAAAGGAAAAAATCTGCTATTTTGTTGACTCATGAAATTGGGATTTTAAGCTTCAAAGCATGGATAGTCTTCGATGCCTACAGACTGTTGTCATTAAATAATCATGATGTACTTAATTTCCTCTTTACAAATGCAGCATCAACTCTTTCACGTCCAAATCAATGTTTACAAGAACAGGTTGGCAATGTATCTGAAAGAGATACTTTCACTAGATTTCTGGCGCCGTAAGCACTATAGCATTCTGTATGATTTACTATTTAATGAATAGACTAGTAATAATTAATTCAGTGTGGTAAATTAATTCAGACAAAATTTCAGAGTTGTTAGAACATAGAACTTAGAACAGTGCAGCACAGGTACAGACCCTGAGGCCCACAATGTTGTGCCAAGACAATTAAATTAGTAATCAACTGGCCACTAAATTAATCCCTTCTCCCTATAGAGTGCAACTTTATGTATATTTTTATGTTGAAATCATAAAGTTTGGAACACACACTTCTGTCTGTAGTTTCACTCGTGAAAGGCAAAGGAGACTGGAAATAGCAGTGTGCGACTCAGAGCACCCAAACATACAACTGGCACTCACAGATCGAAGCTGGTATTTATGCCATTAATGCATCCCCCTTCTCTCCTTCTCTTCTCAGTTTAGATCATATCAGTTCTGTAGATACCACTTCAACTCCAACCGTTGTAATAGCACAAATGGCATACCGAAAAGAAATCTATGAAATTGTTGCGAGAATATATTATTATCTAAGTACAATTAAAGCAAACACTATTACATTCTAAAAAGAAAACACAAGGAAATCTGCAGATGCAGGAAATACAAGCAACACACACAAAATGCTGATGGAACACAGCAGGCCAGGCAGCATCTATAGGGAGAAGCACTGTTGACGTTTCGGGCCGAGACCCTTCGTCAGGACTAACTGAAAGGAAAGATAGTAAGAGATTTGAAAGTAGGAGGGGGAGGGGGAAATGCGAAATGATAGGAGAAGACCGGAGGGGGTGGGGTGAAGCTGAGAGCCGGAAAGGTGATTGGCAAAAGGTATACAGAGCTGGAGAAGGGAAAGGATCATGGGACGGGAGGCCTAGGGAGAAAGAAAGGAGGGGAACACCAGAGAGAGATGGAGAACAGGCAGAGTGATAGGCAGAAAGAGAGGAAAAAAGGGGGGGATAAAACTAAATATATCAGGGATGGGGTAAGAAGGGGAGGGGGCATTAACAGAAGTTAGAGAAGTCAATGTTCATGCCATCAGGTTGGAGGCTACCCTATGCTCGGTCCGCCAGAGGAAGCAGGATCCCCAGTGGCCACACATTTTAATTCCACGTCCCATTCCCATTCTGATATGTCTATCCATGGCCTCCTCTACCGTCAAGAAGAAGCCACACTCAGGTTGGAGGAACAACACTTTATATACCATCCGGGTAGCCTCCAACCTGATGGCATGAACATTGACTTCTCTAACTTCCGTTAATGCCCCTCCTCCCCTTCTTACCCCATCCCTGACATATTTAGTTGTTTGTTTTTTTCTCTCTCTCTCTGCCCACCACTCTGTCTGTTCTCCATCTCCCTCTGGTGCTCCCCCCACTCCCCCTTTCTTTCTCCCGAGGCCTCCCGTCCCATGATCCTTTCCCTCCTCCAGCTCTGTATCCCTTTTGCCAATCACCTTTCCGGCTCTCAGCTTCACCCCACCCCCTCCGGTCTTCTCCTATCATTTCGCATTTTCCCCTCCCCCCACTACTTTCAAATCTCTTACTATCTTTCCTATCAGTTAGTCCTGACGAAGGGTCTCGACCCGAAACGTCGACAGCGCTTCTCCCTATAGATGCTGCCTGGCCTGCTGTGTTCCACCAGCATTTTGTGTGTGTTGCACTATTACATTTTCATGGATTTGCATTCACTCTCAAGATGCCATTAAGTACAGCAAGGGGTCATCAAATTGAGCTTCATGGCTGTGATCATCATCATATGAAAGGGTAAAAGGGGTCAGATATTGGAGACAAAGCTCAAAAAATTGAAGTGCAGAAAATCTGAAATTAAAAATGAATAAACACTGGAAATCCTCGATTAAGCTGCATATGTGGAATGACATTTATTATTTTGATTTGAAGATGTGAAGTGTGTTAACTATCTAATAAGTTTCATGCATTTCTGTTTGTTCTATATTTAATCTGTGGCTTTAAATGGAGCAGCTATGAATATCAGAGATTCGAGAGGTGGGTGGATCAGTGAACTCTTTGATATAGTCCTAGACAAAGGAGTTGCCTTCAGAAAAACTTCTGCAGGATTTCCCAATTTCAAAATAATGGCAAAAGAGCCTTGATGCCAATTGTTTTCTGAATATCAGCTTCATGGCACTGAACCAACTTATGACCAGATCATAGTGGTATTTTTACCGGAGATATATCTGTACCTCATTGCATCTTTCTTGAAGTTCAATGTTCAAAGTAAATTTATTCTCAAAGTAAATATATGTCACCATACACTACCCTGAGATTCATTTTCTTGTGGGTATTTAGAGGAGAACAAGGAAATGTTATAGAATCAATGAAAAACTACATGCTGACAAGCAACGAATATGCAAAAGAAGAAAATCTGTTCAAAGGTAAATAAGTAAATAAATAAATAATCCTGAGAACATGAGTTGCAGTGTCCTTAGAAGTGAATTTGTAGGTTGTGGATTCTGTTCAGTGTTGAAGTAAGTGAAGTTAACCATGCTGGTTCAGGAGCCTGATGGCTGAAGGGTAGTAACTAATCCTGAACCGGGTGGTGTGGGACCTAAGGCTCTGGTACCTCCTTTCCGATGGCAGCAGCAAGAAGAGAGCGTGGTCTGGATGATGGATGCTGCTTCTTGTTGGAGTGCTCCTTGGAGATGTGCTCAATGGTGGGTAGGGCTTTTCTGCTTATAAGTATATAATGAGAGGAAATTCAAGACCTTAATTAGAAAGACTCTCATATGCATGAATTTAGGGAAATATTTCCTTATAATTTTATTATTTAATGTTACTTCAGTGGCAGAGAGCATTTGCACAGGATCTACTGTTGGACTGACATTTCAGATGAAGTTCAAAGTAAATTTATTAACGAAGTACACATATGTTACCATATACAACCCTGAGATACAACTCAACAATCCAATAACCATAATAGAATCAATCCAAAACTGCAACAGGGTGGACAACCAGTGTGCAAAAGACAATAAAGTGCAAATACAAAGAGAAAAACCATAATAATAATAATAATAAAAATAACAACAACAATAAGAATGGAAAAAGCAAGAAGTATGAAGAACATGAGATGACGAGTCATCGAAAGTCAGTCCATAGGTGGTAGGAACAGTTCAGTGATAGGGCAGGTGAAGCTGAGTGAAATTATCCCCTCTGGTTAACGAGCCTGATGGCTGAGGGGTGAACTATTCCTGAAGCTGGAGGTGTGAGTCCTGATGCTCCTGTACCTTCTTCCTGAGAGCATGACCTGAGTGTTGGGGGTCCCTGATGCTGGATGCTGCTTTCCTGTGACAACACTCCATGTAGATGTGCTCATTGATGGGGCGGGCTTTCCCTCGATGGACTGGGCCATAACCACTACTTTTTGTAGGATTTTCCGTTCAAGGGATGCTTGCCTTTTTTTCCCTAGGTAGCTGAGTTTCCCATTATTAGTAATGCACTAATCCTTGGAAAATATTTTCAGTCAGGTATTTTTCAAGAATGTGCTTTTTATCATCATGTTATTTAGTTATTTATTGAGATATAGCGCGGAGCAGACCCTTGCAGGCCTTCAAGCTGTGCCGCCCAGAAATCCCCTAATTGAATCCTAGCCTAACCTTGGGACAACTTACCAACCAGTACGTCTTTGGACTGTGGGAGGAAACTGGAGCACCTGGAGGAAACCCACATGGTTGCAAGGAAAACGTACAAACTACTTACAGGTAGAGATGGGAATTGAATCTCAGTTGCCTTTACTGTAAAGCGTTGTGCTAACCACTGTGCTACCATATTCCGTAAGTATACTTTAACATTCATTTTAATACTAGCTTACCCCTAACATGAAGTCAAAGGCAAGCAATAACAAAAATCAGCCATAGCATTTCCTTGTGAGCGAAACAAACTTTTTCATTCTCGTGTGGTAAAACAAGAACGTAGACGTTGTAAACATGAGTAAAAGCTATGGAATCTTTGCTATTGTTTGTCTTTGTCTTTATATTAGGGCAAGCTACTGAAGTGTTCATGTTATTAGAGACCTGCACAGTCAGTTCACACTGATTCATCAGAGAAAGCACTGATCCAAGCATCTGTTGGAATCTCTGAAATGGTCCAACTCACAGGTCCCCGTGGAACCTCATTGCAGATATAGGATGAACAGAAATTCAAAGAAGCATTTCTCACATCCGACAATGTCTTCAAAACATTAACTCTGCTTGTCCAAGAGCCTCATTGGGTGTTTCCAGCAATTTAAGTGTTTTTTTTCAGATATTCAGCACTTCCTGCTGCTTTTAGAGGCAATCTCAGCTGGTTAACGGCAACTTGAGAGTACATAATAGAGAATTCAAATTCACTTGAAAAAAAATTAAAAAACAATTAGTAAAAGTGACCATGAAAATGCTGGATTGTTGCTAAAAATCCTGATAGACATGTTGTCATAATTTGGCTTGAGCAGTGGAACTTTAACGTGCCAAGATAGTTAATAACAATACTCTGGTGGAGCTGGACAAGTCATTAATTTGTATTCATATTTTTTTCTTGAGGCAATTAGTCACTAAAGTAAATGCTGATACTGGTTTTGTCACCAATACCCTGCAAAAAGAAATTACCAGCAACAAAAGATAAAGTTCAAAATTTTGCCTTTCGCTGTCAAATGCACCTTTCTACTGAGAGGAAAGGTGTGGACTAAAGTGAGAATGTTTTTAGGTACTTTCTATATAAAGTAAATTACTTTGAATTGTAGTCACTGTGGAGGAAGACATGGCAGTCATTTTTTTCTGTTCTAAATAAAGACTGACTTTTTTAAGAGGTGAATTTGTTTCTCGTAGTGATGGATGAGGGCTAACTAGTGCTTTGAAAAATTTCCAACCCATCAAAAATGCCAATACAATGCCTTATGTTTATCAGTCATCTAGTTTCTCTTGGAATCAAGGTCATCTGTGTCAAATCACAGACAAGAGAAAATCTGCAGATGCTGGAAATTCAAGCAACACACACACAAAATGCTGGAGGAACTCAGCAGGCCAGGCAGCATCTATGGAAAAGAGTACAGTTGACATTTCAGGCCAAGACCCTTCATCAGGACTGTCAAGTTAAGTGAGGTCACTCACAACTTTGCCCAGCCTCAGCACATATCTCTATCCTTCAAGTTTTCATTATCTCTAAGCTCATCTATTCCAATGCCATCCTTTCCAGTCTCTTAGTTTCCTCCCTGCATTACCTGTTCATTTACAGTACTGAGCAAAAATCTTAGGCGCC
This sequence comes from Hemitrygon akajei, assembly GCF_048418815.1. NCBI lineage: Eukaryota > Metazoa > Chordata > Chondrichthyes > Myliobatiformes > Dasyatidae > Hemitrygon > Hemitrygon akajei. The sequence goes on along the minus strand of NC_133125.1, from coordinate 19,575,780 downwards.
CTAGATTTTTTTAATATCATTTCAGATGGTGTTGGCTCCACAGAGCCCTGATCCCAACATCATCGTGGCTGTCTAGGATTACCTGGGGAGAGACTGCCAAAGTTTGCAGAGGAACTGTGGCAAGTTCTCCAAGATGACTGGAACAACCTACCAGCTGATTTTCTTATAAAACTGCACGACAGTGTACCTAAGAGAATTGATGTCGTTTTAAAGGCAAAGGGTGGTCGCACCAAATATCAACTTGATTTAGTCTTTTACTATTTACTGCTATTTATTTTAATATTTTTGATACTTAGAAACACTTTATATTGTTATTTGAAAGCAAATTTGCTTTACAGAAATTTCTTACATGCACCTAAGACTTCTGCACAGTATTAGAGCATGTTATTTCTAGCATTCCTTGTCCTGCTTACCGATCATCCTCTTTTATAGAATCCTTGTCCCATCAAGGCAAAAAGAGAAAAACAGGAAACTAGACAGTGGATAATTGATTTTATTTGCAAACAGGTCAAATTCAATTCCGGTGAATACATTATTTGACTTTATAAAATTTATAAAATAAGAGACTACTGTGAACAAAGGGTATTTTCCCAGGTCCTTGCTTTTAAAATCAATATAAAATCTTAAACAAATATTTGGAAATTAGGAGTTGTGTGTGGATGACTGGGATGATAACTTGTGTCTTACTTCTTCGAATCAGACATTTACAGATGCAAAATGATGAACTAGCACTTCAACCCTGTCAAATGTCACCGGGGCAGATGGAACTGTTGGCTGACGTAGTCCATGCAAAAGACTGCTCTGAACTTTCAGGTTTGTACGTTGCAGGGCGAGAATTTCGAAAGCCTCATTCAAGAGATGTCCCATAACTTGCCGAGCTAATGGATCAGATTCATTTTATGCAAGACTCCTCAGCTTTTTACCTGTGATGTTTGTCATATCTAATGGAACATAAAGCATAGAACATGGCAGCACATTACAAGCCCTTCAGCTCACCATGTGTGTCAGCTTTTTAACCTACTTCAAGATCAATCTAACCCTTCACTCCTACATAGCCCTGCATGTTTTTATCGTCCATGTGTTTATCTAAGAGCTTCTTAATTACTCCAAATGTATCTACCCCTACCATCACCTGTGGCAAGGCGTTCCATGCACCCAGCCCTCTCTGTGTAAAGAATTTACCTTGACATCTCCCCCTATACCTTCCTCCAATCAGCTTAAAATTATGGCCCCATTGCAGCTCCATAACGTAGTCCCATTAATTTGATGGGGGTCACCAATATTAATTAAAATTATAAAGTGAAGATAATTTGCTTTATTTTAATTAATATTATAATTTTAATTAAATATTTCTGTTAAATTTTAATATTAATTAAAATAAAACAAATTATCTTCACTTTATAATTTTAATTAATATTCAAGTCTTACAATTGTTTCCAATTGCTTTGATAGTACAGGCCCTTGGACTATGGTGACAGCAATCCATGGGCAATTTTCTCTCATATTCAGCTTAGTCAAAGCTTGCTGCTCAAGCACCAACGGTGATTCTGGTGTGCATCAGGAGCTACACAATCGTAAACGCTGTTCGTGGCTGCAAGGTGTGTACAGAGAGAGGGGCCCGGGAGGCACATTCGGGTCCAATGAATCCAGCCTAGCATTTACCAAAACAGTTCTTGCTTATGGGCAAAATCTGTGGTCAATTCAAGGGTTAAAGTCAAGCTAGCTTTATTTCTTTCCCAGTTTGCACTTCATGGCATTAACCTTTCTCAGAATGTTTTTAAAAATGCTGCTCTCAATTACTTCTTTCACCCTGCTTCCTTGACACTGGCCTTAAACCTACAAACTCCTAAAATATCAACTTAAGCGATGCAACCTGGAAAGTCAGCAGAGTCCCACACATTAATGGCTCTGTAATTCTGCCTTCTCCAACAGTAGTGGTGCTCATGGAAAAGGGAAGTTATATTGTTTTTCACCAGACTTCATAAATACTCTCCTTATTTTGCTCTTTCATTCATCTCCTACTATATTCACACCAGGCACCAGCATTATTTTGTTAATACTTGTGTGAATCATGGAAAATGTCCGTAAAATTTGGTTTAGTTTCTTTGTGTTGATTTTCCTTCACTTGCCACACTTTGGCCGGGATCCAGGATTCCAGCCAGCGAGGATACCAAAGTCCCCCAAAACATGGGGCATTTCATCCTATCTTTGTCAGTGTGATAGAAACACAAGAGATTCTGTAGGTGCTGGAAATCCAGAATAACACACACACACAATGCTGGAGGAAATCAGCAGGTCGGGGAACATTTATAGACAGGAATAAAAAGCCAACTTTTCAGACTGAGACCGCTCATCAGGGCTCTTGTTGCCATACTGACGTGCTTGTCAGTATGGCAGAATTTGTGAGATATTACCTCTGCTGTGGAATGAAAAATTTGCCAAGAAATTCATCTTGCATAAAAAGCAGATAATGCAACTCCTGGAATTTCTCTGAGAAGATTTTATCAGTCAATTATCTTAATATTTGTTTTGATGGAATTAAAGATTATGCAGTCTAAATTCAACACTATTGCACCCATTCAGTCCCACTGAGGGAATCAGAAGTAATCAATTCGACTAAATTGCCTGAGGCATCTGTAAGGTGGTTTTTTGATAACACCTTTAATGAGTGTAGGACTTGCTTGAATTAACATCTGAATTAACTATTCATTAAAAAAGTGAAATATCAGAAAGCATTTTACCAGAAGTAATACTTGATCATGCAATTATTCTATCCTTCCCCTCATACCATGAAGGTCAAAACTTTGAAAAAGCATGTGAATGTGAATGCTTTCAGTTCACTTTCCTGAATGTCATTCAGTCACACCCTTGATATATTGTGCTGGTGTTAAGATGCCAATAATTCCAACAATCTGCGACCCAGGAAAGTGGTGAAAAAGAGGTTAAGGTTCAACAAGCAAACTTGTAGTTTTGTTTCTTAGAGAGGTTTAGTCTGTTTTTCTGTCAGTGAAACTTTCCAATGATAAAATGCCATTCTTTCCCAAGGTGAAGAATTACGATAAGGTTCGGATGGATGTGAAGGTACAAGCATGATTAATTAATTGAGCAAAAATAAGTTGGTCGACTGTACAAACTGAAACATTGTGACTTAGCTGCACATTTCACCCATGCTCAAGTCTGAAGTCAGTGGGATTTATTCAGAGATACAACACGGTAACAGGCCCTTCTACGCCATCCAATTACACCCATGTGACCAATTAACCTACTAACCCATACATAAAATCATAAGACATAGGAGCATAATTAGGCCATTTGGTCCATCGAGTCTGCTCTGCCATTCAATTATGGCTAATCCTTTTTCTCCCCTCCTCAGCCCCATTCCCCAGCCTTCTCCCTGTAACTTTTGATGTCATGCCCAATCAGGAACCTAGCAATCTCTGCCCTAATTACATCCAACGACCTGGCCTCCACAGCTGCCTTGGTAACAAATTCCACAAATACACCACCTTTTGGCTAAAGAAATTTCTCTGCATTTCTGTTTTAAATGTATGTCCCTCTCTCCTGAGGCTGTGCTCTCTTGTCTTAGGCTCTCCCATCATGGGAAACATCCTTTCCACATCTACTCTGCCTATCCCTTTCAACATTCAAGAGGTTTCAATGAGAAACCTCCTCATCCTTCTGAATTCCAGCAAGTACAGAGCCAGAGCCATCAAAAGTTCCTCGTACAATAACCCTTTCATTCCTGGAATCATCCTTGTGAACAGTGTCTGGACCCTCTCCAATACCAGCACATCTCTTCTTAGATAAGGAGCCCAAAACTGCTCACATACTCAAGGTGAGGCCTCACCAGTACCTTATAAAGCCTCAGCATCACATCCCTGCTCTTGTATTCAAGACCTCTGAAAATGAATTGCCTTCCTCACCACCAGCTCAAGCTGCAAGTTAACTTTTAGGGTGTTTTGCACAAGGACTCCCAAGTCGCTGGTGTTGGAATAGGCTACCACACATACATTAAGAGGATCAAGACAGGCTGACTTCCAAACTCAGTGGATGACTTTCAAGAGTTAAGTACGTGCATCCAATCTATACAAATTACATACAATGTTCCCTGAATGTCGGACAACTTCCTGGGGTGTGTGTCTGACAACCAAGTCATTTGTAAGGCAGCAGCAATAGAGAAAGGTAGTTTCCAGATTTCTGGAATTATTTTATAGCTTTGCAGGATGTATTTATCTACAGAAGATGAACTGGAAACAAGTTCATATGTGAGGATTTCTCAGTGGGGTGTATGATTATGTTCTCTCCATCTAATGGAAGCTAGCACAGATCTTGAAAAAGGTCCAGGAAGAAGTTACTGAGCTGGGGCGCTTTCAGAGTCTGCAGTCAGCATAGAAAATGATCCAAAGACCTAACCTCAGCAGCAGAGTTGAGAACAGGTAGGAATATCTCCATTTCTGTACACTATACTCAAAATGGCAGTGAACATATGGAATCAAATGTCAGACAACATCAAAACAAAATGAGGGAAGTCTCAAAGCTGCAGAAATGTGTTTTGTGAGAAGAATGATAAATGAGGAAGGGTTGCGAAAAGTTGGAATAGGAAGAGAGCTGATATCCTCAATCAGGAAATGGCAGATGGAAGTTCTTGGACATGTACTGAGGAAAGAGAAGCTTGAACATTTAGCAGTTACGGGAGAAATTAAAGGAAGAAAAAGTCGCGGTCGACAGTGCATGATATTCATGAGTTACCTGAAGTGGTGGATAGGCAAAAGTGCTGAAGAGCTTGTTTGAACTTCCCAGGTTAAAGACAGATGGAAGAGCACGATGTCCATTTCATACGACACAGCACAGAATGATGCTTGCTCTCCTCATGTGTGAACTCTCCTCTGTTCTCTCTTTCTGCGCATGAGATTGAATTCCAGCTATCACTAGAAAACTGTCTCCCTACTCTGTTGGGGCCTCAAGATTAGAAACATAGGGGAAGTATGTGGATGAACTTATAGCGCAGTTAGAAAGTGACAAGTATAACATCATGGGCATCAGAGAGTTATGGTTGAAGGAAAATAACAGCCTGGGAGCTAGACATCCAAGGATATGCATCCTATTAAAAAACACAGTTGGACAGAGGAGGGGGGTGGCTCTGTTGGTTAAAAAAAATTATACACAAGCACCCGAACAGCAGCCTAGATGTGTTGTACAAATTACAATGTGAGATAGAAAAGGAATGTGAAAAGTGAAATGATACAAAGGTCATGGGGGATTTAAATATGTAGGTAGATTGAAAAAAATCAGGTTGGATCTACATCCCTAGGGAAAAAATTTGTAGAATGCCAACTAGATGGCTTTTCAGAGCAGCTTATGGTGGAACCTACTAGAGAAAAGGCAATTGTGGAAAGGCATATTTGATTAGTGAGCTTAAGATTAAAGAAACCTTAGGAGAGAGTGATCATAATATGATAGAACTTACCATGTAGTTTGAAAAGGCAATACTAAAATCGTATGTATTGGTGACACAGGCAAGTAAAAGTACCTCCAGAGGGGTGAGAGAGGAATTGGTTTAAAGTTGTATGGACAGAGACACATAGGAAACTATATGGTAATGCATTTTGGTAGATAGATAGATAGATAGATACTTTATTCATCCCCATGGGGAAATTCAACTTTTTTTCCAATGTCCCATACACTTGTTGTAGCAGAACTAATTACATACAATACTTAACTCAGTAAAAAAAAAATATGATATGCATCTAAATCACCATCTCAAAAAGCATTAATAATAGCTTTTAAAAAGTTCTTAAGTCCTGGCGGTAGAATTGTAAAGCCTAATGGCATTGGGGAGTATTGACCTCTTCATCCTGTCTGAGGAGCATTGCATCGATAGTAACCTGTCGCTGAAACTGCTTCTCTGTCTCTGGATGGTGCTATGTAGAGGATGTTCAGAGTTATCCATAATTGACCGTAGCCTACTCAGCGCCCTTCGCTCAGCTACCGATGTTAAACTCTCCAGTACTTTGCCCACGACAGAGCCCGCCTTCCTTACCAGCTTATTAAGATGATTATTAGAAGGATTAAAAGCATAGATTATTTTCTAAATGGGGAGTGAATTCAGAAATTGGAGGTGCAAAAATTCCCGGAGTCCTCATGTAGGATCCCTCAAGTTTAACTTACAGATTGAGTCAGTAGTAACGAAAGCAAATGCAATGTTAGCATTAATTTCCAGTGTACTAGAATATGAAAGCAAGAATGTAATTCTGAGGCTTTAAAGGCATTGGTCAGACCACATCTGGAATATTTTAAGCAGTTTTGACTCCATAACCAAGGAAGGATGTGCTGCAATTTGAGGGGGTCCAGAGGAGGCTTACACGAATGATGCAGGGAATGAAAGGGTTAACATATGATGAGCATTTGCGGGCTCTAGGCTTATACTTGCTGGAGTTTAGGAAAATGGGGGAGATTTCATTGAAATGTACTGAATGTTGAAAGGCATAGATAGAGTGGATGTGGAGTGGATGTTTCCAATATTGGGAGAGTCCAGGATCAGAGGGCACAGCATCAGAGTGAAAGGACATCTCTTTAAAATAGAGATGAGGAGGAACTTCTTTAGTCAGATGCTGGTAAATCTGTACAATTCATTGCCACAGATGGCTGCGAAGGTCAAGTCATTGGGTATATTAAAGCAGAAGCTGACAGTAACTAGGTTAATTTAACTGTGACACAACTACATCATCTTCAGAGTTGGGCTTTCATGAATAACAAACTGTAACAGCAGCAATTAGACTGCCATACTTTTGAAATATTTAAACCAATCTGTGCTTTTGTACAAGGCTCAAGTAGACAGAATGTTACAGCTTGTAAATGCTTCAAACTGACCTCAGTGATGTTTATCAGTGAACTTCACTCTTGGATTTTTAATGTAAAGAAAAATAAATAGTTTTCAAAAGCTCAGTGTTGCACAGGAAGGAGGTACTAGAGCACAAAGATGCACATTCAACATTTTAGGAAGAGCTTCTTCCCCTTTGTCAGCAGATTTCTGAACAATTCATGACCCCATGAACACTACCTTACTATGAAAATGGATCTAGTGCTTTCCCGGTATTGAATAAATATTTCTCGGGCTTCCAGCCGGGTGCAGGTATCAATATGTCATTGAAACATCGGTTATAATTGATACCTATACCTGGCTGGAAGCCCGAGAAGAATTTATTCATCACTGCCTTACTATTTTACTCTTTTTCTGTGCTATTTATTTATATATATATTCTTATTGTAGCTAACTGTATTTCTGAATGGATTATGCTGTGTTGCTGCTGCAAAACAACAAACTTCACGGAGTATGTCAGTGATAAAAAACCTGATTCTGATTCCTTCCTGGTACTAATAACGTTTTTCTCTCAGCTGGTAGCAAAGCAAAGATATATTGTCCGCCTGAGGACTTATCTCTCACACACACACACACACACACACACACACACACACACACACACACACACTCACACACACACACACACACACACACTCACACACACACACACACACACACTCACACACACACACACACACACACACACACACACACACACACACACACACACACACACACACACACACACACACACACTCACTCACTCCTGTGTAGAGAAATCCAAACGTTTGTCATTTGGCTTGGAGGGCTATCAGTACCTCAGCAGGAGGCTGAGGCCTGAGATAGTTGCTGATATCACTGTGTGCAGGCACACTGGTCAATGGAGGTACAGGGAAAGCACTTTATTGTTTCAAAAGTGCGCAATGCTCAGTACATGTCCACTTTTTAAGGCAATGTGCATCTTGAAAATTGCAATATGTCCTAACCAGAGGATTATATCCTACCTGTCTAAAGAGTTTGTCCATATCCTGCTCAATGCCAGAATCCAAGGTATCTTCATTGACAGGAAACACTTGAGCAATTCAAACAGTCCACCAGTCTTCAATACACAATTATGCCAAAGAGATTGCACTGCAGCCATTATCTCGAGACATTTTTTGAGTGGCACGTTAGCGTAGCAATTAGCCATCGCTTTGCAGCACCATAGATCACCAGCTGGGGTTCAATCTCTGTCACTGCCTGTAAGGAGTTTGTATGTTCTCCCCGTGACTGTGTGGGTTTCCTCCGAATGCTCCAGTTTTCTCCTGCTTTCCAAAAATGTACAGTCGGGGTGAGTGATTTATGGGCAAGCTATGCTGCAACTGGAAGCGTAGAAAACTTGCGGGCAGCCTGGCACCGTTCCCCCAATTTGATTCAATGCAAGTGACATATTTCACTGTCTGCTCTGATGTACTGTCTATCTGACAAATAAATCTAATCTTTAAAAATGAGAATTTATGTCCCCAACACTACACAGCTCTGTCAGATTCTCAGTCTGCTGTCTTTCTGATTTGGAGTTTTAATATATCATGGTGTAGCATTAGGGAGATCAGACTCATTCACTGCAGTCTGCTCTGGACTCTTGGGTGAAGCTCAGAACGGTGGGAAGCTACAAGCATCATGAAGGTCCTCAGCTACCATCAGCCTGCAGAAGTCACAGTGAGATCAGCTCAAGTGTAATACTCAACGTGGGAATGAGCCACTGGACACAAATGCTGTAGGTTGGCAGATGATTGATACCAAAAGCAATAGGGAAAAATTTGTTCTCACCTTCCAGTACAAAATGCTGTTTCGATGAATGTGTATTTGAGAGGTGGAGTATAACACTCAGCCACTTTACTGATGGAAACACTTGTACTGCAGTTTATTTTTGAGTATACTTATGCAGAAGGAGCCAAGACTGCTTACAGCTGTAGATTTGTGCTCATCGATAAGACCTCACAGTACGTTAGGTCCCATGAGAAAATAACTCATAATGAGGCATAAAGTGCTACCAAAACGTAAAATGAATGTTGCAAAATCCCTGTAGAAACCAGGTGTGAAGGAGGAACTGCAGACAATAATCTTCAGGGTCTCGTTTTTCTTTTGAACTGTGAGTATTTTCCTTCTAACGTCTGGTCTTAAAAGAAACATTTGGCAAATATTACATGGCAGTTTGTGAAGAAATTGAAACCTGGCCTAAAGAAATATTTCTGATTAATGATTAACAGTTTAAATTACAAATTTAGTAGCTCATTGAACTCATCCACTGACTTGATGGAGAAAATGAATAATATTCAAATAACAAAAGACTTTTCTCACATGAGGGTTCCAAAGAAAATATATCACCAAAAATTTTGCTTTACCATTGGTCAATCTGAAGAAGTTTGTCAAAGCTTTAATTGCATTGTGCAAATTGACTTGTATTCTTTGAAATTACCTGATCATTCAGAAGTTTACAAATAATCCAGTATAAAGATTTTACAAACTACTCTATGATTATTATCACTGCTGTAAAGCCTTCTTGCAAATATTACTTGATAATATGAAGTCGAGGCTTTATAAAGCATTGGTCAGACTGCACTTTGAGTAAAGGATGTGTTGCCATTAGAGAGGGTCCTGAGGAGAATGATCCCAGGAATGAAAGGGTTAATGTGTGAGAAGTGTTTAATGGCTCTGGGCCTGTACACACTGGAGTTGTCAGGGCACTGGAGCAGGGATCCAATCACAGACCAGTACTGTGTACACAGTGATATTAATTGAGTAACAAATCCTGAGGTGCAAGCAAAGTTGGTGTCAAAGTTCAGAGATCAAAACATCCAGAGAAATCCAAAAACCTGAATCGGGAAACAGGCGGAGTCAATAGTCAGACAGACAGAGTACAGATTCGAATGCTGGAAAGGCTCAGGAAAATTCACTGGCACAATCTGGCAACAAACAGCTGAAAACACAGGACTAAAATACACTGAGCAATAAACAGAGAGGCAGATGATAGGTGGAGCGCAATGAGACACAGGTGGCAGCAATACAGGTAGTAATGAGAAGCAGATGAGAGACACAATCCAGGGGCCGGAGTAGAGCAGGAGTGGGAAAAGGGAGCACATTGCAATACAAAACCACAGACTGACAGCTAGGAAGAAACACACAAAAAGACAGAGTTCAACTGGACTTACTGACAGGAATTTAGAAGGATGAGGATGGATCTCATTGAAACCTGTCGAACACTGAAAGGCTTCAGCAGAGTTTACGTAGAAAGGATGTTCCCAGTAGAGGGTTGTGGACCAGGGACTTAGCCTTAAAATGCTTCAGAGCAGAGAGGAGAAGGCATTTCTTTAGCCAGAGGGTGGTGAATCTGTGGAACTGATTGCGTGGACACCAAGTCATTGGGTATATATTATGTGGAGGTCGACAGGTTCTTGATTAGTGTTAATAGTTATGAGAAGAAGACAGGAGAATGACATTGGGAGTGATAATACATAAATCAGCCATGATTTGGTCTTGTGGTCTTATAAAGCTTCTGATGTGGGCTAAGTTGATTGCCAGGCCTTTGAGCTTCAACCTGTTCTGGGTTTCTGTGATTGCTTGGCTAATTTTGGAAGTCCAAGGTGTGCTGAGCTCTGAAAGAGGTAGATCTGTCCTCCCACTGATGCTGGGCTTGCTCCTGAGCCCAGTGGTGGACCACTGACATGCTGAGGAGAGGAAATGGTTTCATTTGAATCCTGACCTCTCACCTCTATAGCAAGGAAGGCTGTAGAGCAGTGGTTAGCAAAACACTCTCCAGTACAGGATTCAATTCACCCGGTGCCTGTAACGAGTTTGAATGTTCTCCCCGTGACCGTGTGGGTTTCCTCCCACAGTCCAAAGGTGTTCATTGTAAATCACCCCATGGTTAGGCCAGGATTAAATCAGGGGATTGCTAGGCAATATGGCTCAAAGGGCTGGAAGGTCCTACCCTGCACTGTACCTCAATCAATCAATAAATAGTCAGACCCATAGCATATCCATCAGCACTCTTTGCTGAGGTGGTTCATATCAAGTCAAGTTTATTGTCATTCCGACCATAGTCTGCTGGTACAATACACAGTAAAAATGAAACAACGTTCCTCCAGGACCCTGGTGCTACATGAAACAACACAAAACTACACTAGACTATGTGAGACTGCACAAGGCTACACTAGACTACGTAAAACAACATAAAAACTGCACTAGACTACAGGCCTCCGCAGGACTACATAAAGTGCACAAAACAGTGCAGGGCAGTACAATAATTAATAAACAAGACAATAGGCACAGTTGAGGACAAATTACAATGTCAGTCTAGACTCCGAGTATTGAGGAGTCTGATGGCTTGGGGGAAGAAACTGTTACACAGTCTGGTCGTGAGAGCCTGAATGCTTCGGTACCTTTTGCCAGATGGCAGGAGGGAGAAGAGTTTGTATGAGGGGTGTGTGGGGTCCTTCACAATACTGTTAGCTTTGCGGATGCAGCGTGTGGTGTAAATGTCCGTAATGGTGGGAAGAGAGACCCCGATGATCTTCTCAGCTGACCTCACTATCCGCTGCAGGGTCTTGCGATCCGAGACGGTGCAATTCCTGGACCAGGCAGTGATGCAGCTGCTCAGGATGCTCTCGATGCTCATACTGTGCCAGAAGGAAGACTATAATTGTGATGCTTCCTTGACAAGTGGATGCTATCGTTGACCTGTGCAGTGACTGAAAGCTGGAGTAGAGCGGCACAGCGGAGCCCATCTCCATGGTCTCACCTCAGGTTTCGTAGGGCCACACTCTCCACTCCGGAGATGATCCACACCCTCTTGCAAAGGCTCAGCAATGTCCATCACCCTTGTAGTATCTGCAGCAGAAGTAATATATCTTCCTGCCACTGGGCAGCCCCACGCAGAGTTTGTCTGGTATTTACCACAAGACAGCAGAGAAATGCCTTAAAATACTGGAGAAGTGAATGGAGTTGGCAAGCCAGGATTTAATTTAATGGCTCAGATTTTAAAGTTGACTACCTGAAGGGAGGGGCATCTGATGGATAATGGTAACTTGTTGGTCCGCTTTTCCAACCACCAGCGTGCTTCCCCAGATCACTGCTCGCTCACTCTGTGGAGCACGCTGCTTCTTCCAGCATGACGCTACGTTCATTCTTCTGAATAGGAGGCAGTCTTCGACAAATCAGACAGGTCCTGCAAAGTCCAATACCTCCCCGCCTGCCCACTACCCTACAGATCCTTCTGGGCTGGCAAATCCATTCACCACACTCACCAGCTGCCCAATATAGGTGAGTTTATGACTTTGAGTGAATCCTTTTTATTACTGAGTAATGCCAATTGCTTGTCTGCATTTAATCATTTAAACCTCAGCATCTGGTCAAAATGAAAGAATAATTTTTCGTAGCAAAATTTTCTGGAATATTGCCTACTGGGGAGGACAGGGTAGTTGTTAGAAAAACAGTTTGCAGTCCACACAATTCCTGTCACTGACTGAAAGTGTAATGCTCCAATTTGCTCTGAGGGCACCAAGGGCTCTGTGAAATGTTCAGTCGGCGAAGCTGTGTGACTGAGAGACAAGTGTTTGACCCTCTATTGTTTATGAGCTACAATATTCATAAGTCCTATTTCAGAACCTTTAGAAATGTTAATAGTCAAATGTAATTGATTCATATGACATATTTTATGTCAAAACACCAGGTTAGTTTAATTCAACAATAAAGAGCAGGTGCTGGGAAGTTTTCTTTGAAAAGTCTGTTTGATCATCTGACATGCATCAAATCGTTAATGTATAACTCCATTTAAAGTGGTTTCTCATCTAAAATCTTACTGGAGTAAATTAGCCAACTGCAACAGTGGGAGTCATGTTTGACTACTTGGAATCTAACTGAAAATTTTGCCGACCATCACACAGGCGAACAACAGATGCCATTTCATTGGCTCTTCACTCAGCCCTGGAACATGAAAATGCATACATCAGGATGCTCTACATTGACAACTGCTCTGCTTTCAACACTATCATCTCCTCTAAACTAATTAATAAGCTCCAAGGCTAGGCTTCAATACCTCCTTGTGCAATTGGATCCTCGATTTCCTCAGTTGCAGACTCCAGTCAGTTCAGGTTGGCAACGATATCTCCTCCACGATCTCCATCAGCAGAGCTTGCCCCACAAGCCCCAAAAGGCTGTTTTACTCGCTTTACACTTATGACTGTGTGGCTAATCAGAGCCCCAATGTCATACTTACGTTTGCTGGCGATGCCACTGCTGTTGCTTGAATCAAAGGTGGTGACGAATCAGCATATAGGAGGGAAAATGAAAAATTGGTCAAACATTACCACCATAACAACCTCTCACTGAATACCAGCAAAAGCAAAGAACTGATTATTGACTACAGGAGGAGGAAACTAGAAGTCCACGATCCAGTCGCTATCAGAGGGATCAGAGATGGAGAGGTTCAGCACTTCAAATTCCTTGGTGTTCTCATTTCAGAAGGTATGTCCTGGGCCCGCATCCTTAGAGGTGTGTGAAGATTTGGCATGCCATCTAAAACTGACTATGTTCCATAGATGTGGTTGTATCATGGGCTGGTATGGAAATAGCAATGCTCTTGAATGGAAAAGCCTGCAAAAAGTAGTGAATACGGCCCAGTCCATCACAGGTAAAGCCCTCCCCACCACTGAGCACATCTGTTCGGAACACTGTCACAGGAAAACAGAATCCATCATCTTGGATCGCCACCGTTCAGGCCATGATCTCTTCTCACTGATTGCATCAGGAAGAAGATGCAGGAGCCTCAGGACTCACACCTCTAGGTTCACAGTCAGTTATTACCCCTCAAACATCAGGCTCTTGAACCAGAGGTGATAACCTCACTCAACTTCACTAATCACAGCACTGAACTAGTTCCACAACCTATGTACTCACTTTCCAGCACTCTACAACTCACGTTCTCAATATTTATTGCTTATTTATTATTATTATTATTATTATTATTATCATTATTATTATTATTATTATTATTTTGTTTCTTTTTCTCCTTTTGTAGTTTAGTTTGTTGTCTTTTGCACATTGGTCATTGTTGCACTGTTTTTGTTGTGAGTGGATTTTCGTTGGTTCTATTGTGTTTCTTTGTATTTGCTGTGAATGCCTGCAAGAAAAGGAATCTCAGGGTAGTATATGGTGGCATATACAATATGTATTTTGATAGTAAATTTACTTTGAACTTTGAAATCGTAGTTTTGTAACATTTGTAAAATGCTGAGCTGGAGAGTAAAGAAAGGTGAATATATGTGGATGCTTTAGAGATCCACAAGTAAACTGATAAATGCTGGGTTGTGTGATTGCAAAGTTCCCGAATCGGCCTACTGGTTTAGTCTTTTTAGTAATTCAACTACAAGGCAATATATTGTAAAAGTTTATTTGTCTTTCTTTATTGTTTCATGACCAAATGTGAATGTAACGGAGTAATGTGAATGTGTTAATCTCTGTTCATATAGTGTGAGCGAGGAGAACTCATTTCAAGGTCTAGCCTATGTGTGTTTGGAAGTTAAGCACATGTCTGCTAAATGGGAGTATATCTCTTAGTTAAGATGAGATGTATTTATTCATATTTTCAATGTGTATAAGGTACAGAGTTGGTGGGATTCTAATATTGTTTGTATTTTTTTTTAGATTTGCCACTACCATATTGGTTTTGTATATTTTGTTTTAGTTATTTTCATACTGCATATGTAACAAGGATATGGTCTGAAGTTAAGCTGAGATTGTAATCGTGGAAGCTGATTTTTTAAAATTATTTTGTCGTTTTTATTTCAATACCCTCTTTTTGCAATAAAACATTAAAACAGATAAAAGAATTTAAGATTCATAAAAGTATTTGTTGTCCTGTGTGCGTATCTTTCCCCAAGCTACGTATACTATCTACATAATATACTGCAATACTCACCCAGGCTACTCTGATATCTTCTCCCAGATCTGTGATCTCTTAACATCAAAGAAGAAAATGGCAATAAGCAGATTGGAATACCATCAACTCCAAGTTGCACACTATCTTTACTTGGAAATATTCCCTTATTATTCTAAGTTCTAAATCCTTGGAGCCCTTCCCCAGCAGCATTGCTGCAGCAGCTGTGTCAGAAGAATTGCTATAGATCTTGAAGTCAGCTCATCACTTTCTTCTCAAAGACAGTTGGGGATGGACAATAAATGCTGTCTGTGCCACAAGGTCCAGAGCCAGGCACGTGATAAATAAACAAAAAGAAGCATTCTCAAATAAATGATAACTTAATGCATCATTGACCTAACCTACATCGACAAATTGTAAAACATTTTTTTGAAGAGTCATCTGCTAAATGTGCCTGTGAACTCAAATAATTTTAAGACAGCTTGCTGTTATAAATAGGCTGGTCTTGGACAGAACCTTTGACGTTGTTCTCTCCTGTGAGTTGAATCCAGCAGCTGTCTTTCTGTTGTCATTCGTCCATCCAGTCTCCTGCAACTTCGGCTTTCCATTTAGTACTTACCCTGATTTGGGTCACCCCACTGTCTCCAGTAACTGTTTTTGTCAAAGACCTGGGTATTTCCCTCAAACTCTTTCTGGGCTCTTCCCTTCTTCCACAATGATGCTGAAATTGCAATTGATTGGAAAGTGGTAAGGATAAAACAAAGAAAAGCTTTTTTTTAAAAACTGTGGTGTAGAGGTATTCTAGTTTATGTTTGAAAGGATTGTTTGTTTTTTGGAGATAAATTTGCAATTGAAGTGTTTTTTTTTAATTATTTCTTTATTGAGATACAGCTCAGAGTGGGCCTTTCTGACCCTTCGAGCTGTGTCTCCCAGCAACCCCCGATTTAACCCTTGCTTAATCATAGGACAATTTATAAGGACCAGTTAACCTACCAACCCATACATCTTTGGACTGTGGGAGGAAACTGGAGCATCTGGAGGAAGCCCATGGAGAGACGTATAAACCCCTTACAGACAGCGGTGTGAATTGAACCCAGATCACTGTTACTGTAAAGCATTGTGCTAACTACTGTGCCTCCAAGCCATTAATAATAAAGTTTTATTGATGTTGACAATAAAAGTTCAAATATTGAGGTTATATATTAACATTTGCCTTGACCCCACAGGAGGTAAGCTGTAACTTCTCATATCCTGTTAACATCATGGTGTATCTTAAAACCATGAGTGAAAATCTGTTGCTGAATAAGTGTTCAAACTGAGCTCATGAGGTGACAACTCTATTATCTATAAAAAGGAAGATAAATAGAAACGTAGATTATAATTCAACAAAATGTTTTAAAAGTAAACTTTAAATGGTTATCTTTCCTTATTTTGGCGTTGTTGACATACTTCAACTCGAAACATCGACTGTTTACTCTTTTCCATAGACGCTGCCTGGCTCGCTGAGTTCCTCCAGCACTTTGTGTGGATTACCCAGAATTCAGCAGTGATGACCTCTCCCATCAAATTGCCACACCAGAGGCACACACAACTGCTCCATCAGCGGACCTGACAGTGAATAATGCCATAAAAGCATTCTCCTTCCTTGCACTCATTCTCTCCCTGTCAGTTAATCGCAAAGGAAAATAAGGAGCTGCTCACTTCGATGCAAACTGATACCTTGGATACAATTCTGCCAAACCAAATGGGAAAATTGTTTTAAAGGGTCGCTGCATTGCAATACTTGAGACTGCTTCCTGTGACTGTGCCTTAAATTAATGCACGTGTGACTTAGTCATTTTTCTCTTTATACCTGAAAATTGTCTTCCAGTTGTCTGGATTTTAATGATAGTTATTGAAAGCTGAAGAACCTTGCTGTTGTTCCTTGCTCCTTTTCATTAATCTACTCGTGAAAAAATCAATAAGTAGAGGAGTTTGATTTTGGAACTCTGTGCCCATTACAAGAGCTAAAAATTAATTATTTTTGTCATTAGGAATACTAATAATGATAACTGAACTGCATTTGGGTCATAAGTGGAAGGAAATGTTAAATAGCAAACACTGCTAATTGCTAGTGTCTGAAAGAATGGTGAATGCTTAAAATATGGTGTGAACAATTCACACAGACTTTAGCCGTTGCTCCACACACCATTATTTTTCAGTTAACACTTAAAGCCTATTACGTTTCACAAGCAAAGAGAATTGCCAAAAACCTGAAGAGGATCACACAGGGACACTTCTGACGGTTGAGGTTTTAGCGGAGCAGCTGAGAAGCTTCACACACTCTTGACGCAAATGCTTGTGAAGGCTTTGCGGGAGAGGGACTGTTAGGGAGCGTGTCAGGGAGGTCCAGCAGGTTTTTGTTTTCCCTGTAATTAGATGCCAGTGACAACTCCAGTTATTGCACTAGTAGCTGCCAGGTTATAGTTATAAGGCTCAGAAGTGCAGTTTTGTTCAGAGGAAGTAATATATCTGTGATTTTTTTCAATAATTATTTACTTGAAAGTATCCTTGTGGTGTAAGCTACACACACAAAATGCTGGTGGAACACAGCAGGCCAGGCAGCATCTATGGGAAGAAGCACTGTTGATGTTTTGGGCCGAGACCCTTCGTCAGTGCTTCTTCCTATAGATGCTGCCTGGCCTGCTGCGTTCCACCAGCATTTTGTGTCTGTTGCTTGAATTTCCAGCATCTGCAGATTTCCGCATGTTTGTGGTGTAAGCTGCCTATTCATTATAGACTGTTCCCAATCTTCTGAGAAGGTAGTTCTTTAGTGATCCTTTGTTATTTGGGATGGCTTGCTTCTGCTTCAGTCTGTGGGTTTTGAGATAGTGGATGAGGCCAACGTGGCATGCAGAATTGGCCACTGCTGGGGCAAGAGGTGCTTGGTAGGGTGGGCAGCTGAGTAAAACTCGAGTCCGTGTACCAGTGCTCCTTGGATCATTGACATTGGACTTTTCTGAGCTCCTGGCACACAGATTTCAGAAACCATCCTGAATGTCCCCTCTTATCTGTGACCAGTCCTCGGACAGGGATTCCCAAGAATGGGAGATCCTGCATTTCTGCAAGGAGGTTTGAGAATATAGAACAATACAGATCCTTCGGACCACTATCTTGTGCCGACCTTTTAACCTACTCCAAGTTCAATCTATCCCTTTCCTCCTACATAAACCTCCATTTCTTTATCATCCACATGCCTATCTAAGAACTTTCCCACCTCTACCAAACCCCCTGGGTGGTGGAGTGGAGATACGTCTCTACCAAAGAAGGTGCAAGGTTCCCCTTCCCTCCGCTAGCCTGCAGGTCACCTTTGGTACGCAAGGTGTAGCACCTGACCCGCTCTGGGTCACGTGAAGCCATGGGAGCAGGTGGATGGTCATATGGGCAACTAATGCATATCCCAGGTCCTGGTTATGCAACCACTGATGCCAGGCAGACAGTCTCTGAGGAGTATTGATAATGGCTGGGATCACCCTTCTTGAAAACACACTAGCCAGAAGAAGGCAATGGAAAAACCACCTATTCAGAAGAATTTGCCAAGAACAACCACAGTCATGAAATGGCCCCAATTCGGCTCCTATAACTTATGGTCTTATTACCCACATCATATGACACAGTGCATAATGATGATGATGATGGCCACACCCCTAGCAATGCATTCCACACCCCACCGCTCTCTGTGTAAATAAAAACTTGTTTCTGAGATCCCTTCCCCTAAAATTCATGTCAGAAGTGGTATTCAAACTGCCACTTTTGCTGGAAAACCAGAACTGCCACACTATTCCAGATGGATTTCCCCCCTTAAGTCTGGTGCCATAGACTACTCAACCATCCTGCCACAGAAAATGAACAGATAAGGGATGTATCAATTTAAAATGATGAAATCAAATACTACATTTGTTCTTAGCAGGAAGACCAAGAAACGATCAATTATGATGGTAGTATCAATCTTATCCCCTGTCCACCTACTATTCTCTTTCCAATGGTCCTTCATTGAGTCCTGATCCAAAACATCACTGGCAAGCTGAGGCCCTCCAGGACTTTGAGCATGTTACTACCAGCATGTTTTTGGTATGTGGGGAGCACCCAGCAGAAACCCACGGGGAGAACATGTAAACTGCAAACAGAATAGCATCAGAGTTCAGGATGGAATCCAGGTCCCTAACATGTGAGATCAGTGCATTGCTACAGCCCTGCTTCCATGGGTGGTGCTGATGTCCCCCTCTGAAATGCCAGTGGGAAATTGCGCAGGTCTTGTTTTATAAGGAATAGAAGAAGTGGTTGGACCTGTGCTCTCTTATGTCCCTTTTACATTCATGAAGATCGTGACTCCTCTGACGTAGGGCTCAGGTCCACTTTTCTTGCATGTTCCTCATATATCCCTGACTCCTCTGCCAACCCAGAGTCTTTCTGTCCTGGCTTAAATACGCATCACGGATTCAGCCATTATAGTTCACCAGTGTAGAGAATTCAGAATATCCATAATATTCTGAGAGTCAAGATCCCTCCTCACCTCAGTCTTAAGGAGCCTGTGCTGTATTTTGAATCTACTCATGCATCTTCATACCCATCTCCTTGGTGAATACCGACCATCTGGTACAGGAATAGCAAGGCATCTAACTGCAAGACCCTACAAAGGATTGCAAGAAGCACTGAAAGAATCATCAGGGTCTCTCATCCAACCTTCCAAGATATTTACCGGGAGCACTGCATACACGGGGCCCTTAGCATTCCCATCCACGCTACAATCTCTTTGACCCCCCCATCACCATCAGCCAGGAACTATCATAGCATTAAGACAAGGATTATTAGGATGGGAAACAGCTCCTTCCCCAAGGCTGTGTGACTGCTGAACGCCCCACCACCACCCGGGTCTCATCACTTATGAAGTGCCAGTAGCATTATACTGGTTACTTTGTATCTTGTGTCGTAAATGCACTTTATGCTAAACGTCAATCTTCTGGTACATACTTTCTTATTTGTTAATTTATTTGTGATAACATTTCTTGATGTGTTGTGTGTGAGTGTTATGTACTGTGTTGTGCACCTTGGTCCGGAGGAATGTTGTTTCATTTGGCGGTATATGTATAAACAGATGAATGACAGTAACCTTGAACTTGAACTTGAAGTTAAAGAAAGTACTCTTTTAGTATTTCTCCCACTTCTGACTTCACACATACGTTTTCTCTTTGTCCAAATGTGGTTCCACCCTCTCTCTCTCTTGATTTTTAACGCAGGTTAAAAAAAATGCCTTATTGTCCTTAATCCTATTCACCAAAGGACATTTCATGGGCCCAGTTGGCTCCTCTGATTCCCTCTTCCTATCCATCATAATTCTCAAAGAATTAAATAAAACAAGGATTTGTTAGGCATGTGTGTGCTGTGCACAGGAAGTTTCTTTACCAAATTGCAAACTGAATCAATATCATTACTTACTGTATTTACTTTAATGTATTATAATTAGTGTCACCATGGTCAAGTTTATCAGCTAATTCCATTAATCTTATGCACATGAATTCCATCAGCCAGGCGCCTCCTGTCTATCACTTAATGTTCTGTATCAACAATCTTGTAATGCTCCCAAAAAAATATAATTTTTCATTTTACTCAGCAGCTGCTGCCCTGGAAGAAATTGTTATGGGTTTGTGACCAGTCAAGGCCTTCTTTATAATTCTCTGATATGTGGCTTTACCTAGAGATGATGAAAATACACAAACTAATGTCCCACTGCCATACCACAGTCTGATTTCTCAGTACTAGCACGTGGAAACTGCTCCTGCGTTTGCAGTGATGTTGGCCAAGAGTCAAAAGTAAAACACACAGTGTCTGTCTGCTCAGAAGCACAGTAACACCTTCAGCTCCACCAGTGTCTCAGATCCTGCTCAGAATAAAGTGATCCCAATCCCATTTTATCTCAAACTGGAAGCAAAAGGTTAAGTAAAATAACCATTCCAGCTAACCCTTTTGCAAAGTAGTTACTTTTTCCACAATGTGATTATTCTCCCATCTAATTTCTTCAAGTTATAAGGTCTTTTACAAATTCCTCCATGCGAAGTAAATGCAAAGCCAGGCACAAATATGATCTGCTAGTTATTTCTGTTTTTCAGGTATGCCCTTCCCAGTAGTTATGCTCTTGAACTAGCAACCAGTCCATACCTCCAGACCAAATGGAAAGTTTTAATTCAGCTCATGAAAGAGACTCAGCTTCAGGAAATAGTGACAGTGAAAACACAAGATTCTTGTCCAAGCAAAACTCACAAAATGCTGGAGGAACTCAGCAGGCCCGAAACATCGAATGTACTCTTTTCCATAGATGCTGCCTGGCCTGCTGAGTTCCTCCAGCATTTTGTGTGTGTTGGTTGGGTTTCCAGCATCTACAGATTTTCTCTTGTTTGTGATTATATTCGTGTCCAAGTTCATCTAACCAAATTCCCTTAAGAAAGCTATTTGTTCTGCATTGTCTAGCCACGTGTGAAATCAAATTCATCCTGTTGTTGGTTCTTCGTAACTGCCCTCTGAATTCAAGAGCCATGAGGTAATGTTGCAGTCCTATGAAACCCTGTTTAGACCACAC
Source organism: Hemitrygon akajei (assembly GCF_048418815.1). Taxonomy (NCBI): domain Eukaryota; kingdom Metazoa; phylum Chordata; class Chondrichthyes; order Myliobatiformes; family Dasyatidae; genus Hemitrygon; species Hemitrygon akajei. Next base: position 19,554,390 of record NC_133125.1, on the reverse strand, counting down.
TTGGTTCTAAAGAGGGGTCTTGCCCCAAAACGTTGACTCTTTATTCCTCACCTTAGATGCTGTCTGACCTGCCGTTCCTCCAGCATTTTCTGTGTGTTGCCTGGGTTTATTGTGTTCAGTTCTGGTCAACTCATTAAAGGAAGGATAGGGAAATTTGAGAAAGGGTGCAGAAGAGATTTACCAGGTTGCTGCCTTGAGTAGAGAGCATGTTTGATCAGGATAGGTTAAACCTGCTGGGGCTTATCTCTTTGCAGTGAAGGAGGATGAGACATGACTTGATACAAGTGTACAACATTATAAGAGGTATAAAACTAATGTGCACCCAAAGACATTTTCCCAGAATGGAAATAGTTAATATGAGGGAGCATAATTTTAAAGTGACCAGAGGAAAGTGTAGAGGGGATGACAGAGGTATGTTTTTTTACACAGATAATGGTGGGTACATGGAATGCCTTGCCAGGGATAGAGGTAGAGGCAGATAAATTAGGGATGTTTAAGAAACTCTTAGATTGACACATGGATGATAGGAAAATGGGGGTCAAAGTAGGAGGGAAGGGTTAGAGTGAACTCAGAAAAGGATTACTGGTATATCTTCAGCACAACACTGTAGGCCATAGTGCCTATACTACTGTACGATTTGATGATCTATGAAATACACTTAGTGATGACTTTATGAAGTACCTCTGTATGTATCAAAGTGGCCCACTGAATGCATGTTCATGGTCTTCTGCCACTGGAGCCCCTCCACTTCAAGGTGTGACACGTTGTGCATTCAGAGATGCTTTCTGCACACACTATCATAACACAGTTAGTCGAGTTACTGTTACCTTCCTGTCAACTTGAAGCAGTCAGATCATTCCCCTCTGACCTTGCTGCCTCTGTCGTGAAACAACAAATTTCACGACATATGCCAGTGATATTAAATCCTATTCTGATTCTCCTTACCAAGGCTCTTTTGTCCATAGAACTGCTGCTGAAATAATCAAAACAATAATTATTCCACAGTCAAAGTCACTGGGATCACATTTATTCCCCATTCTAATGTTTGGTCTGAAAAACACCTGAATCTCTTGACTATATCTGCATAATTTTGTGCAATGAGTGCTGCCACATGATTGGTTGATTAGATATTTGGATTAACAAGCAGGTGGACCTAATAAAATGGCCACTGAGTGTATCTCTCACGTTATTAAGTTCAAGAAGAATTAGGGATAAACAATAAATGGCCACTTCATAATCTGGGAAAGAATGAAAAAGAGAACAATAATATTTCCAATCCTTTTTAGTTTCTAAAGTTTGATAAGTTATGTATACATGTAAGCAGAATTGATATATTCCAGTTTATACATAGAAATCCAGCCCCAGTTGTTTGAATTAAGCATGTCATTTAGTTACTCTATCTCTGAACTTCACATCCACTAAGGCAATGAGCTGAAATGAACTTCATTGCCCAGCCAGGTAGAAGGTTTAACACTATCAGCAGGGATTAATTTCTGGATAAGTGTGATTAACCAGGGATTGACACAGACTGGTGTTAAATTTGTGAGCTTTGCTTTGTGTGGTGATTTACAGTTTGGTGAAGACATTGATCTAGTAAACTACAGCACATCTGGAGTGACTGGTGTCTGGTCATTAACCGAGTAATTATGTCAGTTTATTGCTGGATATGTGGATTGTTTCATCCACCTGAAACATACAACTGCTTTACTGGTGGTGGGGGGGGCGGGGTTGGGAGTAAGCTTCCTATTTACAGCCAGGAAAGATCTCTTCTGATCACTGAATTCCCTCTAATGATATTTGTCCAGACAGGTCAGTGCTCTGGACTAAGCCCAGGCCCAATACTTTTCGCTTTTTTTCTCTCACTATTCAAGTTTCTTATTCCTGCATTCCATATTTCTTTCGCTTCTTCGTAGTCAAGTTGTATCAGTGTGGTGAACTACATATACCTGTCTGGACTCGCCCCCTGATGACTGCTCCTGTGGCTCCTCCCACTGACCCCTGTATAAAGGCGATTGAGGTCTGAGCCCGGCCTCTCAGGCTCCAGGATGTAGTATGGTGGTCAACCACTGCTTGTTCCTTCTTCCAGTCAATAAAAGCCGATATCTCGCCTTCACGTCTCAGAGAGAGTTATTGATGGTGCATCAATCAGTTCAACTCTGTTGCCACTCCACCTCCTAGCTCAGTCCTAATAAATCCACTCAAGTCTAGGTCTGCGCAGGTATTGTTTGGGACCTTAAGTAGGCCTCAACAAGCTGTGACAGAGTGTCACTTGGCACTGGATGATTGATTCAGAGATACCATGCTGAGTAGGTATCTTCAAAATGCATTGTCAGGCAACTCCTGATTTAACCCTAGCCTAGTCACCAGACAACTTACAATGACCAACTAACCTACCAACTGGTACACCTTTGGAACGTGGGAAGAAACCGGAGCACCTGGAGGAAACACGTGAACTCCTTACAGACTGTGACGGGAATTGAACCCGCGTTGTTGGTGTTGTGCTAACCACACACCTTTTACTTGTGGCAGAGAGCCACATCACTTCCTGTCTGACAAGCTGCAGTGATAATACGTACAACCCGTGGTTCCAAGCATTCTTAGCCATTTGACTCTCTCCTGGAGCTCCACCATAGTTATATCCACTGACCCCAAAATATCAACCTCAGCACTGGCCAGCTGAGGGTTCTGCCTGAGCTGATTGCCTGTCTCTCTCCTGGGGTTACAACCTTGCCCGTACTTCACTGGAGGAAGAACACACAGTGTCCATGGACACAATGAGGGGCTTCCGGGATCACTGGGCACGTCAGGATTTCAAGTGTGTTCTGGATAGTGCTAATTGTATTATAAACTGAAACTGTGCATAGTGTGCATCACAAAGTACTTTAATATTGTATTCTGTGATAGCATAATCAAGGAATAAGCCACCTTTGGAAAAGGAAAAATAAAGCCATGCCAAGCTCCCTCTCCCCCTGCACCCCCCCACCCTCGGAATAGCCAAATCCAAATTCAGCCCTTTGCTGCTGCTGGATTCTGACGCTTTTGCGAAGCAAAGGTTTCTTAGAAGTCAAGAATGAGGCATTCCTATTGCTTACGGCCATTTTATTACAAGTGTTACAAGAGCAAAGAGAAAAGAGGAACATTGAGAAAACAAAGAGGAAAGCAGGCTAAAAAGTAATGTGGTCTTCTCTTACCAGACTAGTGATGAATAGATATTCTATTGATAACAGTTAACCAGATTCAGGCAACATGACACTCACCACTGAAACCAAGATGCTTCCAGAAAAATATAAACATAACTGTACTGTAATTACTGGAAAATTCACTGTTGATTGTATAGAAATACTAGCTAGCATAGGAACATTAAACTACAAGAACAATAATTCTACAGGCCAATTGAACACTGCTTTCTAATGTACTGCTGCAGTCACAGATTCACATCCCAAGAATACAAATTTCCCATCTCAAAGAAGGGATCATAACAACACTCAGTGGCCACTTTATTCGGTGCGCCTGCACACCTGTTTGTTAATGCAAATATCTAATCACCAATCCTGTGGCTGCAACTCAATACAGAAGAGCATGCCAACATGGTCAAGAGGTTCAGTTGTTATTCAGACCAAACAGCAGACTAGGGGGGAAATGAGATCTAAGTGACCTTGATCCTGGAATGATTGCTGGTGCCAGGCAGGGAGGTTTGAGTATCTCACAAACTGAAGACCTCCTGGGATTTTCAAGCATGATAAGCCTCTAGAGCTTTCAGAGAACGGTGGAAAAAGAAAGAGAAAAAAAAAACATCCAGAGAGCAGCATCTCTGTGGGTGAAAGTACCTTGTTAAAGAGGGAGGTCAGAGGAGAATGGCCAGACTGGTTCAAGCTGTCAGAAACTCAATTAACCACATGTTACAACAGTAATGTACAGAAGAGCAACACTGAATGCTCAACACATTGAACCTTGTAGTGGATGGGTTACAGCAGCAGAAGATCTTGAACATACACTCTGTAGCCACTGTATAAGGTACAGGAGCATAGACATGTTTTAGGTGAAAGGAATCACACCAAACACCCTTTAATGAATGTGCAATTTTCATAGACTAACTAGAGCTTCCCTTTGACCTTCGACTCACTCTAGCCATGCCACCACCGAGCAGAAGCATCCGTTTCTGCATTTTAGAGTCTTCTGCGTTCTCAAGTGATGATTGTAAATGAAGAATGAGAATGGTTGCAAACTCCAGATCAGATATAAATCAAAACCTGATGCCACAAAGGGCTCCAATATACAGCTTTTCTGCACATGTAATGCGCATCGTACTTTACCAGTTCTCTCGAGAATGTTGTAACTGTTTGCACATGCATGGAATTATTTTGAAGCAATTACTATATCACAGCTATTTTGCACGCAAAGCACAAATGGAGCTGTTTTGAAGGCAGAGGGCAAAACATTGAGGTTAACGTCAGAACTCTGCTCATTTCTGAGCAGTGTCATGGGATTAAAAGAACCAAGCTGACAGCTAAGCCATTAGGTTAATACCAATGAGCCAAATAATTCATTTGATTTATACAGTATATTTATTGAGTCAAGTCTCATCTTTGCTCGGTGTAGTTTGTAATCAGATGTGTTTAACTGGGGGATGTCTGAAAAAAGAAATTCCTCCATCTGGAATATTTTAGAATATTCAGTCGTCTTGATCAATATCTTTGTTTTCAGAATGAAATATGCTCTGCTGTGAAACAGTTACGACTGTCACAGAAAATTGAATAATCCACTCTTCAGTTCAGGCAAACACTTTGAACTGTTGAGATTTTGTCAACAATTCAACTCTCTAATAAGGTTTCCACATCAGTTGTAACTACTGCAGTATATCCTGTATCAGGAATGCAAGAGAGAACCAAAGCATGTGTGGAAGATCAGACCCGTGGTTCCAGCTAATCAAGTAAAACATTTTGAACATTCTAGTTCAGCCTGCAGGGGATTTCAGTTCTAAATAACCATGAATAATTGTGCAAGACAAATTAAAAATTTGAAGTAAAGCCTTATGACGCAATGTCTTGAACAATCGTCATATGCTCTTTTACAGTGAGAGTGAGTGACTCTCTGGATGACAGCATGGAAAATTGCATTCTTTCTGTGTTTATATGAATCTGTACTTTATTAAAGGGATTTTAACATCAACAATTATTTCCTTTTGACAGTTTCCTATTATTACATCTTTAGTCATTCTTTATTACAGTCAAAGAACAATACAGCACACAAACAGGCCCTTTGGCCTATCTAATCCATACCAAGCTATTAAACTGGTTAATCCCATCATCCTGCTCCTAGACTATAGCACTTGCATCCATGTACCTATCCAAATTTATCTTAAATCTTGAAAACAAACCTGCGACAACCACTTCCCTGGCAGCTCACTCCGCATTCTCACCAACCTCTGAGAGACAAAGTTACGCCCTCATGTTCCTCTTAAACATTCCATCTTTCACCCTTAATCCATGACCTCTAGCCTCATCTAAACGCAATGGAAAAAGCAGGCCAGGCAGCAGCTATGGAAAAAAGTACAGTCGATATTTTAGGCCAAGACCCTTCAATGGTCTTGGCACAAAACATCACTAGAACACTAGAATACTAGAATACTACAGGCCCTTCAGCCCTCAATGTTGTGCCGACCCATATATTCCTTAAAAAAAGTACTAAATCCATACTACCCCATAACCCTCTATTTTTCTTTCATTCATGTGCCTGTCCAAGAGGCTCTTAAATACCCCTAATATTTTAGCCTCCACTATCATCCCTGGCAAGTCATTCAAGGCACCCACAACCCTCTTGTGTAAAAAACTTACCCCTAATGTCTCCCCCAAACTTCTCTCTCTTAACTTTGTACGTATGCCCTCTGGTGTTTGCTATTGGTGCCCTGGGAAACAGGTACTGGCTATCCACCCTATCTATTCCTCTCATAATCTTGTAGATCTCTATCAAGTCCCCTCTCATTCTTCTATGCTTCAAAGAGAAAAGTCCCAGCTGTGCTAACATTGCCGCATAAGACTTGCTTTCTAATCCAAGCAACATCCTGGTAAATCTCCTCTGCACCCTCTCCATAGCTTTCACATCCTTCCTATAATGAGGTGACCAGAACTGAACACAACACTAAGTGTGGTATCACCAGAAATTTGTAGAGTTTCAACATGACCTCTCTACTCTTGAACTCAATCCCCCATTAATGAAGCCTAACATCCCATCGGCCTTCTTAACTATGCTATTAACCTGTGCAACGACCTTGAGGGATGTATGGATTTGAACCCAAGATCCCTCTGTTCATCCACACTCTTACGTAACCGACCATTAACCCTGTACTCAGCCTTCTGGTTTGTCCTTCCAAAATGCATCACCTCACATTTATCCGGATTGAACTCCATCTGCCACTTTTCTGCACAACTCTGCATCCTGTCTATATCTTCTTGTAACCTTCGACAACCTACAGCTCCATCCACAACTCCTCCAATTTTCATCCGCAAACTTACTCACCCATCATTCCGCCTCTTCATCCAGGTCATTTATAAAAATCACAAAGAGCAGGGATCCCAGTACAGATCCTTGTGGCACTCCACAAGTCACCAACCTCCAGGCAGAATACTTTCCTTCCACTACTATCCTCTGCTTTCTTCCTGTAAGCCATTTTTTTTTAATCCAAACAGCCAAGGTTCCACTTATCCCATGCCTCCTGACTTTCTGGATGAGTCTCTCATGAGGGACCTTGCTAAAACCCATGTAGACACATCTACCACCCTACCCTCATCAATTTCTTTTTTTACCTCTTCAAAAAACTCAATTAGGCTCGTGAGGCATGACCTTCCCTTCACAAAGCCATGTTGACTATCCTTGAGTAGACTGTACTTCTCCAAATGCTCGTAGATCCTATCCTTAAGAATTCTTTCCAATAGTTTGCCGACACCGACATAAGACTCACCGGTCTATAGTTCCCAGGATTCTCCCTATTAGCTTTTTTAAACAAGGGAACTACATTTGCCATTCTCCAATCCTCTGATACCTCCCCTGCAGCCAAAGAGGATGTACTCTTTGGATATACAACGTCGTCTGTACTCTTTTCCATAGATGCCGCCTGGCCTATTGAGATCTCCCAGCATTTTGTGGATGTTGCTTGGATTTCCAGCATTTGCAGATTTTCTCTTGTTCGCAATGGAAAAAGCCTGCATGCTTGTCCGGGGCCTATCAGTGGCGTCAACAGAGCTCTACGAATTAATTAAAAGTACAGAAGGGATAAGCGGAGTGGCCATTGTCGGGAGTAGGCTGGTGGTAAGAGTAGGAGCGACAGGCTTTGGCTCAAAAGAGGCGTTGGCTCTGTGTAAAGCGTCTGTTAAGGTTCCCTTGTTATCTTTTTCCCCTCTTGCTGTACCATTTAAATGGCCGTGATGTGCTCTTCGTGCTGGATGTTGGAGAACAGGGAGACCCAGAGTCTCCCAGGGAACTACATCTGCATGAAGTGCATCTGGCTGCAGCTCCTTGAAGACCATGTTAGGGCTCTGGAGCAGCTACTGGATGACCTTCGGCTTGTATGGGAGAGTGAGGAGATCATCGATCAGAGATACAGGGAAGTAGTCACCCCGGAGTTGCAGGAGGTGAGTATCTGGGTGACTGTTAGGAGAAATGGAAATAGGCAGTGAGAGCAGAGCACCCCTGTGGCTGGGTCCACTTTGGATACTTTTGTGGGGGGTGACCTCCTGGGAGAATGCCATGGTGACTGGGTTACAGGCACTGAGCTTGGGTCCGTGGTGCAGAAGGGAAAGACAGTGCAGAAGGGAGTGGTAGTGATAGGGGACTCGATAGTGAGGGGAACAGACAGGAGATTCTGTGAACGTGAACGGGACATCCAGATGATATGTTGCCTCCCAGGTGCCAGGGTCAAAGATGTCGCAGATCACGTCCACAGCATTTTGGAGAGGGAGGGGGAGCAATCAGATGTCTTGATACAAATTGGTACCAACATCGTAGGAAGGAAAAGCAATGAGATCCTGAAAAGAAAATTTAGAGAGCCAGGTAGAAAGTTGAGAAGCAGGGCCTCCCGAGTAGTAATTTCTGGATTGCTGCCTGTGCTGCACGCCAGTGAGGGTAGAAACAGAATGATTTGGCAGATAAGTGCGTGAGAAGCTGGTGCAGGGGGCAGGATTTCAGGTTCTTTAATCATTGGGATCTTTTCTGGGGGAATTATGACCTGTTCAAAAGCGATGGGTTGCACCTGAACCCAAGGGGGACCAATATTCTCGCAGGCAGTTTTGTTAGAGCTGTTGGGGAGGGTTTAAACTAATTTGGCAGAGGGGAGGGAACCAGAGTGAAGGGACTCAGGATAGGACAGATGGTAAAAAAGTAAAGATAGCGTGCAGTCAGACTGTCAGGAAGGGCAGGCAGGTGGTGGGACTTAGTTGCAGCCAACAGGCTGAGTATCAAAACATTAGGGATACAAAACCAGAAAGGATAGCAAATATAACACTTAAGGTGTTGTATCTAAATGTGCATAGTATAAGAAATAAGGTGGATGATCTTGTTGCACTATTACAGATTGCCAGGTATGATGTTGTGGCCATCACTGAATTGTGGCTGAAGGATGGTTGCAGTTGGGAGCTGAACGTCCAAGGTTACATATTAAATTGGAGGGATAGGAAGGTAGGCAGAGAAGGAGTGTGGCTCTATTGGTAAAGAATGGCACCAAATCTGTAGAAAGATGTGATAGAACATCTTGCGAAAGATCGCAAGATGTTGAATTCTCGTGGGTTAAGTTAAGAAACTGCAAGGGTAAAAGGACGTTGATGGCAGTTATATACAGTCCTCCCAATGGTGGCTGGGAGATGGACCACAGATTACAATGGGAAATAGAAAGGGTGAGTCAAAAGGGCAATGTTATGGTAGTCATGGGAGATTTTAACATGCAGGTTGATTGGGAAAATTAGGTTGGCAATGGATCTCAAGAGAGTGAATCTGTTGAATGCCTAAGAGATAGCTTTTTAGAGCAGTTTGTCATTGACCCTACTCGAGGATCAACTATACTGGATTGGGTGTTATGTAATCAACCAGAGGTGATTAAGGAGCTTAAGCTAAAAGAACCCTTAGGAACCGACGATCAGGAGACAGCGAGTGGGAATAAAAGAATTCTTTTCTGGTTGGCTGCCAGTGACTAGTGGTGTTCCGCAGGGGTAGGTGTTGGGACCACTTCATTTTATGCTGTACATAAATGATTTCGGTGATGGAATAGATGGCTTTGTTGTCAAGTTTGCAGATGATATGAAGATTGGTGGAGGGGCAAGTAATGTTGAGGAAACAGGTAGGATACAGAAGGACTTAGACAGATTAGGAGAATAGGCAAGAAAGTGGCAAATGAAATGCAATGTTGGAAAGTACATGGTCATGTACTTTGGTAGTAGAAATAAATGTGCAGACTATTTTCTAAATGGGGAGAACATCCAAAAATCTGAGATGCAGAGGGACTTGGGAGTCCTTGTGCAGAACATCCTAAAGGTTAACTTGCAAATTAAGTCGGTGGTGAGAAAGGCAAATGCAATGTTAGCATTCATTTGAAGAGGTCTAGAATACAAGAGCAAGGACGTGATGCTGGGACTTTATAAGGCACTGGTGAGGCCTCACCTTGAGTATTGTGAACAATTTTGGGCCCCTCGTCTTAGAAAATGTAAACTAGCATTGGAGAGTGTCCAGAGGAGGTTCACAAGAATGATTCCAGCAATGTAAGGGTTATCATATGAGGAATGTTTGATGGCTCTGGGTTTGTACTTGCTGGAATTCAGAAAGATGAGGGGGGATCTCTTTGAAACCTTTCAAATGTTGAAAGGCCTAGACAGAATAGATGTGGAAAGGATGTTTCCCATGGTGGGGGAGTCTAGGATAAAAGGGCACAGCCGCAGGATAGAGGGGCAGCCTTTCAAAACGGAGATGTGGAGAAATTTCTTCAGCCAATGGGTGATGAATTTGTGGAATTTGTTGCCACATGCAGCTATGGAGGATAGGTCGTTGGATGTACTTAAGGCAGAGATTGATAGGTTCTTGATTGGACATGGCATCAAAGGTTACAGGGAGAAGGCCGGGAACTGGGGTAGAGGAGGAGAGGAAAAAAGGATCAGCCATAATTAAATGGCAGAGCAGACTCGATGGGCCAGATGGCCTAATTCTGCTCCTTTGTCTTGTGGTCTTATGGTCTTATCTGTATTCTTCATATTTTTTTTATATCTCTGTCAAATCTCCCCTCATTCCCTGATGGTCCAGGAAATAAAGTCCTAACCTATTCAACCTTTCCCTATAACTCAGATCCCCAAGTCTTGGCAACATCCTTGTAAGTGATCTCTGCACCATTTCTTAGCAACATGCTTCATTGTAAATTCCAATGCCTGCATTACTCTTTCAGTATCCAAACTCTGCTTTGGCCCATTTTATATATTTGCTGGTGGACTAAATGAATCATTTTAAATGCTCATATTTGGCCCAGCATCATCTTTTCTTGTCACTGTCCAACAGTCATTTGTAATTTTCAGGTGACCACTGGCTACGTTGTGCTGGCCATCTGCCTGTCCAAATGCTGACAATTCCCTAGAACTTTGAGGAGCCAACCTCATTTAAAGTTGGCATACTAGCTACACTACCAGGGCTCTGGGCCATTTGGATACAAAACATCAGTGCCAGATTTCCATGTTGAAAAAAGCATTTGCCTGAAGTAACCTGGCATTTTAATGTAAAACTAGCTTTGTTATGCTTATTTACTGAGTGATAGGTTCCAAACTGCCCTTTGAAAGTTAGGCCAATGTAATATTAAGACAATCTAAACCAAAGCTACATTTCATAACAATTCATAATTCACACTGTCACGATTAAATGCATCCATAAAATTGACCTTTTAACCTTTCATTGCATTCACTAAAGTTTTCACTTCAAATCTCACTCACCTCTTATGCCTGGGCTGCAACAAGATGGGTCTTGTTTACTTGACCTCAAGTTCTTTTTAAGAATTAACCTTTGTACCCATGGAATAACTTGAACTTAAGGTCAATTCATTCCTTGGGCACAAAGGATAGTTCTTAAAAAATTATTGTGGAGCTGCTTCATAGTGGGGGGGATATCTGACTTGAGTCAGAAGGTTATTTGTTCAAAAGCTGCTTCGGAGTCTTGACCACAAATACTAGGCTAATATGTCTACTGCAGTATCGAGGCTGTTCCTGTTTTGGAGCTGCCTTCACTTTGATTAGATTCCCACTATTTTTCCCAAAGATTTCCTCACAGTTATTTACCTCCTGAACCAACAAGAGTGATGCAGATTCTTTGGTCACTGGAACGTAGTCTTTTATGGGAATTTTCTGTGAACAACTAGCCGTGTTGTTTCCTACGTTATTAAGAGACCTTACGTCATTGGTTGTTAGTCTCTTTGAGAAGTCCTAAAGTCACATAGAGTACTATACAAACCTTTCCTTCTTTCCTCTCCTCCACTTCCTTTACATTGCTTGAAAGCCTGGTTAAGAGAGAAGATTTAACCTCCCTGCTTCCCCCACGTCTTGTTCATCTTAAATCAATTTTAAACAAATTGCTTGATTTTTCCCACATTTCATTCATTGCAAAAGAAAAATATCGGGCATCGTATCATTCATTATCATGAAAAGAGATAAATAATTTGCCTGAATATATAGAGGCATTCCCAGTCAATAGTTTCTCTACAGTGTGTGAAGTATTTTGAATTGTAAAACTGAAATAATCATTTGCAGATGGGTTAAGCCTTGTACTCTTCTGGAATTCATCATCTGAAAGCCTTATATTTCAATAGATAGATTAATGTCATTAAATATATGTGTCTTGCTGTTGGTATTCCATGTAATCTCTTTTGAATTTGGGATTTAAGGATTTATTTATTATACTCAAACAGTGTAAGCTTTCTGCCAATGACTGCCTTATAATGGCACTCTACTCCTTCATTTGTACACCTACATTTTACTCATTGCTTGCAGAAATTTCTGGCTGGGTTTGAGGATAAAGTTCATAAATGTAGGTAAAATTAGTTATTTCCTGCATATTCTATTCCTCCATGATTGTTAATTGTGCTTACATTTCTGCTGAGCAGTTCTTTTACTTTCATGGAAACGTTTACAATTTTAGATCATTTTGTTGAGCTGTGGACAATGAAACACACATATTTTATTTTCAAAAACATAACCAAATGGCTTCACCAGCCAAAAGGACATTATCCTCAAATATCATGGCCGTCCTACAGTGCCAGTGATGCCATGGTACTCAATTACTTCACAATTTCAGATTCAGCATTGGGTATTGTCATGCTTCAGTTCATGAGTGTAAGAAGATTGATTATTACTCTGGATCAGAATCTGAAGCAGCGTAAAAACAAAATAAATATAAGTATAAAAGCAATCCCATAAGAGCAATAAACAATTAACTTGAGTGTGGCTGTAAATGCATAAGATTAGCTTAAATATGCAGACTGATTGTATGGACATGAAGTGGGATTTAGTGAGGGGGAGTGCTGGGGTGGGTTATTGGGTGGAGCTGTTGATGGCTGAAGGAAGTAACTGATTTTGATTTTGATCCTGGAATGGTTGCAGCATATCCTCTTCCCTGATGAGAGTGAGACAAACTTTCCACAGGCAGGGTGTGTGGGATCCTTCATTACAATGGCCTTTTTCTGGCATCCTTCTATAGAAACATATCCTTGATGGTGCGTAGGCTGGTGCTGGTGAAGTGTTGAGCAGTGTTAACTACCCGCTGTAGGGGCCCAGTGCATGCTGAGTAGTCCAAGGAAAATCAAAGATCTATAAAAGACTTCAGCCTTATGAACCAAGAAATACATTCTGTAGAGAAATTGCTGCTTGATTGTGTTGCTGAGGTATCTGTTCCGAATGACTTTCACTAAGAGAGCGCAATGTACTGTGGGGTGCTCCAGTATCTAATATCACCACAGACCAGTCAGTTAACATTGATCTGATCACCCTTGTGAGAGAGGGAATGCTTCAGTACAAAGAGAGTTTAGAAGGTAAACCATTTTATTCATAATATGATGACATATTAACAATGCCTGGTGCTTGAAAATATCCCCTCAACAATGTAGATGCATAACTTTGCTCTAATCAATGAAAATATATTTAATAATGAGCGAGGACTTTATTTATTTATTAAACAAACAACTGTCACTAAAAAGGTAATTAGGATTGCAGAGATTGCAGTCACATTAGGACCAGAATCAATACCCTTGAGGCCCAAACTAATTTAGTTAGTGGACATCAAATAAATTAATAATGTTACTTTAAAAGCAAAAAAAAACCAAAAAATTAAATTGTCTGAAGTTCTCACGTATCTCCTTTACAGCCACAAATGCTCAGTGCAATATTGATTTCTTAAATGTACCATCCAGACAAGAGAGAGCAGCAAATGGGAGTTGGACAAATTTGTTCGATGCATTTGTTACGTTGGACAGGCACTAAAGCATTTAATCAGGGATTGATGGAAAGGATTCACTGGAAATTGCTTCAGCGGCAACATTTTGGTGCTTGTTGACTTGTGCAAGTTTTGAAGAAAATACTTTTGGACATCATCAGCATAAAACCCATATAGATAGCCAGCATCATTATCAATTAATTGAGCATTAACTAATGTTTGCAGTTAAACAGAAAGCTAACATGCGGCCTGGAGTAAGGAGAAATAGGTTATACTAGGCAGTAATTCAAACCACCTACAGCTCACTGTGCTTGCTATAATATTGAAAATCATACAGTTGAAGTATTTGCTGAAAATATAACCTGTACAAATGACAAAAGACCCTCTGGAAATATCTTGATTATATTCCTTTCTGCACTATTGAATTAAACAGTTAAAGTTTTCAGGAAAAATAATCATTAAACTAAAAGTTTCACAATCACACATTTAGTACTGATGGAGTATTAGGTGTCATAACACAAATCAAACAGTATACATGCCAGAACTAATATCTATCATCATTTAATGGTTTTGGCTGAATACTGTACTGAACCAAAATGATGTATTTCTAAGATACAAGTTACATATTATATAGGAAAAAAGTTTGTGCAACAATTCATTCAATACTACAGAAATTGAAGGTTTGATAAAGGACTTTAACTGCACCATTGAATCACGGAACTGAATGTCACAGAAAGGGGCCTTTTGGCCATCTCTTCCGTGCTAACCCTGATGTGTGTCTAAGTGAATTCAATTTGCCTGCATTAGGCCCTACGCCTTTCCTACCCAATTATCTTCTCAAATGTCTTTTAAACATTGTGATTCTATCTGCCCCCACCTTATCTTGCAGCTCAGTCCAGATGTTCACCACCTTCTGTGTGGGAAAAAGAAATCTATCACTCAGTACTGACCAACAAATGATTGACCAGAAAGTTAGGCCCTAAATTTTCCACAGCTGTGATCCCATAACCCACTGAGAAAGATATGACAACAGAAGAAATAGCAGGAACAAAGTTAACATTATTATTTTCGTCTTTTGTCACAATATTACCGCTTCAATGAACATTCTTATTTTAATTCTAAAATTTACATCAAAGTTAAAAGATATGCTATTTAAAGGTATCAACAAACAGACCTTCAAGACAAAGTCTAAAATGCTTCATGAAGTTAAATTAAATGGGGAAAATATTTAGAGCATTTAAATACTTAAATGTGGGAAGGAAAGATGAATGGTGCTTCTGTGTATAAATTCATCCCAAGTCACAAGTGCTAAATTTACTTAAGGGAGGTGGACAGAGTACATTGTGTTTCCACTGCTATAAAATGAAATTAATAGAGACAAATTTGTTGCCACTGTTTGGGACATTGTAGTTGTCATTTATCTCAGAAATACAACTGACAGGGTTGTGAAATCAAAGGAAACAATGAAAAAAAATCTTTAAAATTTTGAAATATGTTAAAAACAATAGAGACAATAGGTAGGTAATTGCACAAAAGGGACTGGGATTAAGATGTTTGTTTAAAGTTCAAAGTACATTTATTATTAAAGTATATATACTGTATGTCACCATACATTTTCCCCGAGATTCACCGGCATTTAACATCATCCCCTCAAAACTAATCAATAAACTCCAATACCTGGGCTTCAATACCTCCTTATGTAATTGGATCGTGGATTTCCTCACTTGTAGACCCCAGTCAATTCGGATTGGGAAAAACATCTCCTCCACAATCTCCATCAGTTCAGGAGCACCACAGTGATGTATGCTTGGCCCCCTGCTCTACTCGCTTTGCACCTATGACTGTGTGGCTAAGTACAGCTCCAACACCAGATGCAAGTTTGCTGTCACACCACTGCCATGGGCCGTATCACAGGAGGTGATGAATCAGTACACAGGAGGGAGATTAAAAACTTGGCTGAGTGGTGTAATAACAACAACCTCTCACTCAACAAGACTAAGAAACTGAGTGTAGTCTTCAGGAGAGGGAAACCAGAGGTCCATGAGCCAGTAATCATCGGAGGATCAGAGGTGGAGAGGGTCAGTAACTTTAAATTCCTGGGTGTCACTGTCTCAGAGGACCTGTCCTGGAACCATCATATAAATATAATTGCGAAGAAAGCACAACAGACCCTTTACTTCCTCAGGAGTCTGTGGAGGTTCAGCAAGTCATCAAAAACTTTGGCAAACTTCTACAGATGTGTGGTGGAAAGTGTGCTGACTGGCTGCATTACGGCCTGGTATGGGAACACCAATGCCTTTGAGTGGAAAATCCTACAAAAGGTAGTGGATTCAGTCTAGTACATTACAGGTAAAGGCTCCCAACCATTGAGCACATCTACATGAAACATCGCCTTGGAAAAGCAGCATCCATCATCAGAGATCCTCACCACCCAGGCCATGCTCTTTTCTCGTTGCTGCCATCAGATAGAAGGCACAAGAGCCGCTGGGCTCGCACCACCAGGTTCAAGAACAGTTACACCCCTCAATCATCAGACTCTTGAACCATGCAACACTTGGGCTATATTCCCTGGAGTTCAGGCAATGAGGGGGGATCTCATAGAAACATTCTGAAAGATAAAAGGCCTAAACAGATTAGATATGACAAAGTTATTTCCCATGGTATGGGAGTCTAGGACAAGAGGGCATGACTTCAGGGTTGAAGGATGTCTATTTAGAACAGAGATGCAGAAAAATTACTTTCGTAAGAGGGTGGTAAATCTGTGGAATTTGTTGCCAAGAGCAGCTGTGGAGGCCAAGTCATTGGCTGCTTTTAAGGCAGAGATAGATAGGTTCTTGATTAGTCAGGGCATCAAAGGGTATGGGGAGAAGACAGGGGAGTGGGGATGACTGGAGAATTGGATCAGCCCATGACTGAATGGTGGATCAGACTCGACTGGTCGAATGGTCTACTTCTGTTCCTATATCTTATGGCCTTATGGTCTAAAAGAGGATAACTACACTCGATTAAGGATTCTGTTATATTGTTCTTTCATGCTCGATATTTATTGCTGTTTATTTATGTCTGCATTTGCAGAATTTGTTTACAGAATTTGTTTCTGATCTTCACAGTTTACACTTGCTCTTCTATAGATTTGATAAGTATGCCTGCAGTAAAGGAACCTCAGGGTTGCATGTGGTGGCATGTATGTACTCTGATAATAAATTTCAATTTGAACTTTGAACTGAAATAAAGAAATAGAATATACACACAAACAGCCAATGTTGAAAAGATGACAATCTATGCAAATACAAAAAAGTAAAAGAAACAAACAAGCACACAATTTAATTAATCAATTAATTAATTAATTGTGGAGAATGAGCCTAACATGGATTGAGAGGATTGGCAAGTATTTCTCTGGCTGCTCACAAAGAATTTCCTGTTCTAATAATGATTAACTTCACAAGCTCTCTCTTCCAGCCCTAGCTTGATCTCTCTCTGTAAAATCGCCCCTTTCATGAAGCTTCTAGTAGATTCTGTACATATTGTATGTTTTATATTTGTCAAATTTCCATATTTTTTTCAGTTCCAAGTCAGTAACCCCATCTGTTGAGAAGCTCTTTCATCTCAGTCAGTTTTCACTGAGTTGTTCCCTCCAGGTGGTGGTGGAGGGTGGGGTCAGTCCATTCTGACTGACATTATCCTTGCATATCCTAAATACTTTCTTATCAGCATTCAGGACCTAACTCAGCTCGGTCCTAGTCTGTTAACCCCAGCTGGCTAACACATCAGGATCTTTCATTGCGTACCCTCACTGAAAAAGTACCTCACGACTATAGCATTTTCATCATTTTGTGAGTGGTTGGAAGAATGAATAACAAAAATGGTTGAAGACTTGATTTAGGGCCTCAAAATCTTCTGGCAACCACCAGAGAGTCAAGAGTGTCATGGACCGGGTGCGTCAGATTTCATACTGCATCTTGAATCCTCACTGAACAAGCATTTTCTACTTCGATGTTTCATGCAGCTGTCTTTAAAAGAAGTCTCCCCTGAAAATATTCCGGAGGTCTCTGTTAGAAAACCACATTTCATTATCACAACAGATCTATCAATAGTTCTAAGTCCAAAAACACAGTCAATCCCTTGGGAGAAAGCATCATAATCTTGAGCTTTGGGGGAAGAATTGAAAGAAAATGCGCTGGTAAACATTGTGAAAAATGGAATTTCAAGTGATATCAAAAGTGCATGATCTTGCTGAGAAAAATCAATTCCCTCAGGGACGTTACTAAAACTTGTGGATGGCAGCCTAAATGTTCGAATGTCGATATAATAGTCAGTGCATTCTGCAACAAAATGACTTTTTAGCAACCACAAGAAATGTCAAGTGTATGCTTTAGAATTCCCACAAGTGGGTACACTGTCTTGCAGGTTATATGTCCAGAGCTGAGTCAGCTGTGGAAACAGGGAAATAGACATACTTATGGAGGTACAGTAGTTGATTTCTAAATGGATTTTACATATTTAATTATAGAACAGAGAATTCCAATTCAAAGACAAACTCATTGCCAGCATTTTGGCTGATGTTCATCACTTAAATCTTAAGAAGGATTGACAATGATTCAGCATTAGTTTGTTTCTGCCAAATCTTATGTTTGTTTTATATCCAACATGGCTAACAGAGAACTGGGGTCAACAGCTGGTGTAAGTGTCTAGCCAGCAGGAACAACTGATGAAACCTTATCACTCAAAGTATAATTGACAATGCTTTATCGTCGACTTGTGCAAAACATTTCCAGATCTGTATGGCGGGTGCAGTTTGGATGTGACAGGCCTCTGTTCTCCACAATACTTGAGAGACTAATCATTGGCTCCAAACCCATAATTGGAAGAGTCGTAAGTCAGCTTCTACATGGTTGGTAATTCATTAAAAATGGCTTGCTACTGAGGCTTTCCTTGCATTGGCATTATACTAATCCTTAAACCACTTCAACACACACAAAATGCTGGTGGAACGCAGCAGACCAGGCAGCATCTATAGGAAGAAGTACAGTTGACGAATCAGGTCGAGACCCTTCATCACTGCATTGGTTTGCCTTTCCTAACAGTTGGTAAAGTAATGGCAACATTCTTTCTTAGCCATTGAACAAGTCCTCATTGTGCCAAAGGATGTACAGTTGAAATATTAATGATAGAAGGCTGAGAACAAGACTGAGTTGCCTCCAAACCAATTTGGAAGAGGAAGTGGAAATAGACAGTGTGGCAGCTACTTGAAAAACAAACGAAAACTGTGGTGAGACTGAGTGGGGGGAATTGACACTGTGGGGCACACTTCTAAATAGCAGAGTTCCAAGTTGAAAAAAGTACATTTAATCCCTTAATATGGAACCAGCAAAAAACGAACTATCAAAAATCACGGTAGTGAAATTAGCAATATTAACAAAGTTTGTGGAATTAACAAAATAAGTCATAAGCAGACAAAAAAAGTAACTAACCCCTCCTCAGTCTGGCTCCAATTAAGCTAACAAGGACAAAGGGTGAATTGGTGACTATACTCATTTACTTCTACCGCGTGACAAATCACCGTAACCCATAATAATATGTGCAAGACAAAATACAATATAGACAGACAGAAAACAGGTACGTGGCTCTTACAGACAGCGCAGGTGGCATGACTGGAGTCACAAGGAGAAAATATTCATTCTGCAAGATAGAATTTGAGTACTGGCATTTCCTAGCAGGCCAGAAAAGCAAGGAAGGGATATTGGAAAGAGTGGATGTGCATAGAATGGGGGATTTTCCAGTGAAAATAGGCAATAAATTGCATAAAGTTCACCTTGATAATTTACTCCATGTGCACCATACCAAAAAGCAATGAGAAGGAAGATGTTTCTGATTTGAGAGCCTGATGTGATCAAGAGAAGTAAATCAGTGTTATTATCAAGAACCATAATTAGGCAATATCCTTAAGTTCAGACTCAACAGCATTTCCACAATAACTGGAAATTCTAGGATCACAATGCAATTGACACTAGCATCATTGAGAGAATCAGAGTATGAAAACCACAGACTTTTGCAATTTCCATAATGTTTGAAAGTAGGTTAAGTCAATTTGAATATTTCGTTTTACTTAAAAAAAGGAAAACAGTGTGGAAAATGAATTCTAGGGTTCAAAGGTCAAGTTTGATGTCAGAACAATGTATACAATATACATCCTGAAATGTTTTTTCTTCACAAACATCCACGAAAACAGAGAAGCACCCCAAACAATAGACGACAGTTAAACATGAGAACCCCAAAGTAGCCCCCAGCTCCCCCCCCTCCTGTGTGTAAGCGGCAGCGAGCAACGATGCCCTCTCCCCCCACCAGCAAAAATAAACGTGCATTGGTACAATCACCAAGCCCAAGTGTGTGCTTAGCAATAGCAAAGACACAGACCTTGCATTACCCCAAAAGCTTCGCATTTCATTTGAATTCAACAGCCCACAGATTCTCTCTCTCCCTGGCAAGGGAGAGGGAGGTGTTCCCCATTTTCACAGCGAGCGGGAGATATAACTCCAATCTGCCCGTCTCCAGAGCCCCGAGATCTTAGGCTTCCAAACACGATTGAGATTTTCAGGCCAAACCCTTGGCATGTCAAATAACGGCCAGTCGTAGAACCCCGAGAACGGGTCCCATTCTCGCAAAGAACCGAAGTCAGCGTGTAACTCCAGGTCAGGGTCTTCAAAAGAACCCTGAAAGGAAAAAATAAAGATATCAAAGGTAGAAATAGAGCTGTTTCCGAAGATGTAAGCAAAGGGGTCGCCATTAGGCGCCATCATTCCTCCTAGTTTATATGCTAAGGCTGCTACTTCTTTGAGAACTGTATCATCTGCTCTCTAAAACGCAACAGTGGTGAAAATTGGTTGGGTTATTATTACAGTCACATGTACTGTTGTATTCTGTTCATACTGATCAATTCATTACAACAGTGGTGTGACGTAAAACAATAACAGTGTGCAGAATAAAGTGTTACCATCACAGGGAAAGGACAGTGCAGGTAGCCAATAAGGCTCAAGGTGGGCTGTGTACTAGGAAATGGCTCAGAAGTCTTATAACAATGGGATAGAAGGTGATTGTTCTGCTGGACATTGTGGGCATACTACGTTGGCGCTGGAATCTGTGGCAACACTTGTGGGCTGCCCCCAGCACCACATCCTTAGGCTGTGCTAGTTATTAATGCAAATGACGCGTTTCACTGTATGCTTCAATTGACAAGTGATAAATAAATGGATCTGAAACTCCTGCACAATGGGAGGGCGGAGAAGAGAGAATGTCTGGGCTGGGTCGGGTCTTTGATTATGCTGGCTGCTTTGCCACGATGATGAAAACTGTAGTCAGTGTCAATGGAGTGAAGGCTGGTTTTGCCGGTGTGCTGAACGATGTCCACCAATCTCTGCTCTTTCTTGCGGTCACACGCAGAATAAAACTATAAGACAATAGGATATAGGAGTTAGAATTAGACCATTTGGCTTATTGAGCCTGCTCCACAATTTCATCATGGCTGATCCATTTCCCTCTCAGTCCCAATCTCCTGCCTTCTCGTTGTAACCCTTCAAGAACCTATCAACCTCTGCCTGAAGCTTGACATCCACACCCACCTGTGGCACCAAATTCCATAGATTCACCACTCTGGCTAAAGAAGTTGCTCATCTCCATTCTAAATGGGCCTCCCACTATTCTGAGGCTGTGCCCTCTGGTCCTAGACTCCCCCACCACAGGAGATATCCTCTCCACATCTACTCTATTGATGCCTTTCAACATTAGATAGGTTTCAATCAGATTTTTCTAAATCTCAGAGAGTAGTTGCCATACCAAATGTGACATATCCAGAAAGGATGTTCCTATGGTGCATTAATAAAAAATTTTGAGGGCCAAAGGTAAGTTCCAGTAGGAGCTATTAATACAGAAGATACAGTTTGTTTTGACATTCTTGTGCCTCATGCTTATTGGCTTGCACACTATACAAAATCCTGGCTATACCACGTTTGGAATATTGTGTTTGTTCTGGTTGTCTAATTATAGGAAGGATGCAGTAGAGAGAGTGCAGAGGAGATTTACCAGGATGCTGACAGGATTAGAGAGCATGTCTAATGAGGATAGATTGAGCAAGCTAAGACTTTTTTTCCTTGGAGCAAAGGAAGATGTCGGATTATTTGATAGAGGTGTACTAGATGATAAGCAGCATAGACAGAGTGGACAACCAGAGACTTCTCCCAAGGGTGAAAATAGCTAATACAAGGAGACATTAATCTTAAGGTGATTGGAAGAACATATAGGGGATATCAGAGGTAGGTTTTTTAGACAGGGAGTGGAGAGTATGTGGAATGCCCTGCCACAGGTGGTGGTAGAGGCGTTAGGGGCAAACAAGTAACTCTTAGATAGGCACATGGATGATTGGAAAAATGGAGGATTATGTAGGAGGAAAGCGTTGATCTTAGAGTAGGTTAAAAGGTCAGCATGACATGGTGGACACTAGGCTCTGTACTGTGCTGTAGTCTTCTGTGTTCTGAGGTCTTTGAAGCTACATTTCTGCTGATGAGCAAAATCTGTGCTGCACCTCCGATAAAATTGTAAGAATGAAGTAGAAGTAAATCTCATGAAATTCCCAACCTTGAAGCTATGTTGTGAATGAAAATTCCTGGGGCCTTATAACACTGTAGACTTTCATCTTTTAACTTCACTGTTTGATGGAATTAAGATCTGGTTGATGCAGAGTTGCAATTAGTGGAAGACTGCATCTAAAGCAGAAGACGGTCACATATAAAGCTTACCTTATTTAGCCCACTTGCTGCTCACAGCAGAGCTACATGAGGTTGGAGGTGAGATGGTGGATAAACAGGGGGCCTTATGAGTCTGATACAGAGTCAGTTGAGGTCCTCGTGCTCTTGGAAATAAGTGCAAACTTTAGTTCTGTCTTTTAATAAATGAATACAGCCTGGTGTGTGAGCTGAAACCAGGTGGTACTGCATATAAACCCTTGAGGTTGCATTTAGTTTGACCCTCCTGATTGGAAACGAACAGGAGCTCTGTAGGAGACGTCTTGTCAGTGAACACTTGTTGATTCAGGCATGACAAATGACTTTCTTAGGAAGGCTGCCCTCTCCCTCACAACGAATTAGGATTGGCAAAACATAAACAATTTGAGATGTAATTTTATGGACTTTAAGCAGCAAATTCTTATTTGTAAATCCGCTGCTTTTTTCATCTTGTGCGCAGCAGTGTTGCTAAATGATTGTGTAGTTTTTCCCCTAGGACTTTCATCAGCCACTCATTCTTCCTTCATTTTCTCATATAGCAGTGATTGATTATCACACCTACAAATGAAACACCCACAGATACTATTATTCACTGTTCTGCCTTTCATAGTCTGCCCCGAGGCTGGCAGTCAGTCAGAATTGACCAGAATAAATTATAACGTAGTGGAGAGAATCTGTGATTCCATAGTTGAAGAAGTGGGAAATTGTGTCTCTCCACCACAGTCAAAACTTCCCTTGGTGTTAAGGCAAATGGGCAAAAGAAAAAAGATGTCATCTTCCCATACACAGACCAAGGAGCTCCCATTAACTCATGTAGATATAGAAGTTCTGAGATGACTAACAACTTTTGGAATTGTTGAAGTTGTACCTAATAGTCAAACCAAAATCATCGTTTCAATGAAGCATCCGAGGGAGCCCAGATGTGCATCTTTCATTACTGTTCTCTTTCCACTCTAGAAGATAATGTGACAGAATATCAGTAGCTGTTGACACAAAAACAATATATATTCACAAGAAGTGAAAGCTGACTAAAGAATTGGCATAATTTTATTTCTTACATTTTGTTAAACAAGGTAAATGTAGTGAAAAATATTTGCACGTCAACCTTTCCCAGCTTGAATACTTTATTGGCCAGATCTGAAGATAAACATCCATTACTCACATCAAACTCTTCTTAGCACTGGATTAAAGAAGGCAAATGCCATTGAAGACAAAGGTATTTGACATATGTATAATGAAAGATACAGTGAAATGCATCATTTGTATCAAATCAAATTCAGTGAGGATTGTGCTGGGCACAAGTGTCACCGTGCTCTCATCACTAATGTAGCATCCCCATAAATCACCAACACCAACTGTATGTCTTTAGAATTCTGGAGGAAACTAGAGCACCCTGAGGAAACTCATGTGCTCACAAGGGGAATGTACAAGCTCCTTAAGGACAGCAGCAGGAATCAAACCTGATCTTATAGCTAATTAAAGACAGCAGCAGGAATTGAACCCAATCTTACAGCTAATTAAAGACAGCAGCAGGAATCGAACCTGGTCTTACAGCTAGCGCTGTAAAGCTATTATACTGACGGCTATGTTACCCTGCCACCACCATGTTTGCTGCGTAATAAAACTAGCAAGTTAACTTCTGTGACTTTAAATCACACCATGAAAGTTTTTAGAAGTTGGATTTACTAACTCTGATTATTTGTAAACCTGAAACAAAAAAGAAGAGCCACTAAAATCATTATGTTGTTATAAATCCCACATTGGGTGATGTGCAAACTCATTGCAACTCCCGTTTGGTGGAAAAATGATCAAACACCACATGGTAGGGATACACTCAGTGGCCACTTCATTAATGTTAATATCTAATATCTAACCCTAATCATATGTCAGCAACTCAATCCATAAAAAAGCATGCAGGCATGGTTAAGAGGTTCAGCTGTTGTTCAGACCAAAAAGAATGGGGAAGAAATGTGACCTAAGTGACATTAACCGTGGAATGATTGTTAAGGCTAAATGGGGTAGTTTGAGTATCTCAGAAACTGCTGATTTCCTGGGATTTTCATGGACAAATTTTATAGAGAATGGTGCGAAAAACAAAAACAAAACATCCAGTGAATGGCAGTTTTGTGAGTGAGGACGCCTTGTTAATGAAAAAGGTCAGTGGACAATGGCCAGACTGGTTAAAACTAACAGGAAGGAGAGAGTAGCTCAAATAACCATGCATTACAACGGTGGTGTGCAGAAGCGCATATCTGAATGCACATCATGTCGAGCCTTGAAACGGATGGGCTACAGCAGCTGAACACCACGAGCATACGGAAACACCCTCAGCATTTGATATTTAAAATGTAATTAATATTTTGTGAAGAAACATAATGCCACTGAACACCTACTTGATACAAACCCTATAAGTTCCTTCACTTAATGCCCCTTTGTATAGTTAGAGAAATATCAAATTATGATGCTTTGCTTTCAAATAATTTAAGCAATTAAAATGCACTTTTTTTTACTTGAAGCTGATTCAAGTGCTTTGGAAATAATATTTAGAAAAAAAGCTGACATTTACATGGTGGCAGGCTGCCCAAATTGTTAGTGTTTCTAGAAGTAGATTTTAAAATAATAACTTCACATATGCGACCCAGAAGATACATCTGGCCAAAACGGTGTCATCTCTGTTAATGCTTCATTTCAATCAATTAAATTCTAATACTAATGGTTGATAATAAGCACAGTTCAAATGAATTCCAGGAGTTTCATTTTCAATCTTAAAATTAGTAATAGAATTAATAGCCTGAAAACTTCACTGTTTAAATAATCAATAGTTACAGAGCAGGATGTCACTGTTTGAGGAATGAGGAGAAATATAATGGAAAAGCCCACTAATGTTGCAACTGAGCTAAAGTCAGGAAAGCCTTGTACTGCTTTCGTAATACCCAAAAAATCAATTGCTCAGCACTATCCTTTATTATATTAACCATAAGAAAAGTTATTAGAAAACGTTCCATATTAGGGTTACAGCAAGTTCACTCCACTCTCAAAATGATAGTTTTGGGACGACCATTTTCGAGGAAATATTGTTAGCATGTAACCTTTGCCATTATTGATATAAGATGTAAATAACGAGATGACTTCTAAGTCTTTAATTTCTTTACTTAATGAATTTACGTGCTCATTGGATATGATAATCTGAAAGCCCACTTAAGTGCATTGAGTTAATACAGCAGAATCATTACCCTTGTGAACTTATCACTGGTACTTTTTGTTCATCCTTAGCACTGCAGGGTCACACCACACAGTTCACCCTCCAGCTTTCCCGCTATTTGCCCTTGTTTTTGAACCAGAAGCTGTCAGCAACTGTTTACGTCTTTGTATTTACAGCTTTATGCCTTTGTCCTTATCACATGTATTCTAATTCATACAGATATTTTGAATATTTACATTCCCGACTTGCCCTTCTCTCATTATTAATGCTTTTTCCAGATTCAGAAGGACAGATAAGCTTGGAGAATAAAACCGGCTCTCATGAGTGCTCATTTGCTTTCTGAACTTTGGCATTTTCATTTATCACCATATGGTTTTACTTTGACATTATATGCCGCTAATGATGATAAACCAATTATCCGGCTTCGTCGACCGAGCCTTGGAGACATCTGGAGCATTGGTCAATGCCTCCTGAATCTCTAATGGAAACAATAACGAGGGAAATCTTCAGATCTTTCCTTCTTCCTTAATTATTCATTTGTATAACCTCCTATATATTTTCCTGAATCCTCCTTGCCATAATGTAATAACTCAAAGTTGTTTTAGTAATTCCTCAGAACTCTTAGTTTATTATAAAGTTACTACCACACAAAACTTGAAAATAATTCCTTTTCAAGACATATGGTTGAGTAATAGTATGTTACCTGCAGCAGCTAAACTTTATTTTGGTTATTGAAAATTAAATAGACTTTGCTGCTATATTATTTTCAATAAAGTCTTTAATTACTATTTTTCCTCACTATTACAGTAAAGATTTCATTTATAAAGATTATCATTATTTGTCACACATGCATCGAAACGTCGGACCATAAGGTGAAATGTATTGTATGGACCAATGACCAACACAATCCTATGTATGCTGGGGCAGCCCACACGTGTCACCATGCTTCTGGCATCAACATAGCATACCCAGAACTTACCAACCCTAACAGTAGGCTTTTGGAATGTGGGGGGAAACCAGAGCACCTGGAGGAAACCCATGCGGCTACAGGCAGAATGGACAAACTCCTTACAGACAGCGGCAGGAATTGAACTCTCATGTTGCAGCTGGCACTGTAAAGTGTTACGCTAACCGCTACGCTACCATGCCGCCCTTTTAGCTTGTGTTTATCTCATAATTTAATTGAATCAATGTCTACTGACTCACTTTTTCAATTTACCTTCAAAGACCTGATAATTTTCCACCATTTGTTTCGCCCTACACCTCCCTCCACTGACCAATTTCACTTCCCTGTATTTTTAGAAGTTAGAAACAAACTGAAATGTAATATTATTTTTGGCTGAGCGCTTTCAATGTAAATTGGCTAACAAAGTCGATCTAGGTGTTACCAACCAAATATTGCAGACACAGATTGAGCAAGACATTAGGTCATAATGGGTCAATGACCTCAAGTATTTGTTTCAATAATTAGTAATGTATTTAACAACAAAAATGAAATGATGGCAAAAATGACCTTATGACAGTGCACTGTGTTTCTCTGTAATTAATATATGATTTACATTAACTTCTATGCTTCTGCTCTTCAAATTAATCATTGCATTTAATTTTTTAAAATAAGGTTTATGTTCTATCATATTCTATTCACATTTACTCTGTTATAAGTTAACTTTGAAGCAGAAAACTTTGCAGATGTTTTATCATCTAAACCACATACAGTTAAGTTCCAATAAAGTTTTCAATTTCTATTAAAGGAAGCATCTGTGAACACATTTATACGATTTGAAAAATAAGGAATGGGTGTAGAATTATGCCAGTAACCAATATCCATCAGACTGATGAGTCTTAAAAAAAATAAAGAATAGATGCACTCGGCTTGCCAATTTTTATGGTTAAAAGGATAGCATATTTCTCATCGAGAAATGTATATTAGACTTGAGTGGCAATCAATCATGATCCATTTCATTTCTACTGTTTGTAGTAAAAAGCCTGAAGTGCTTGAATCTATAACTCAGCTGTCATAATCTTTCAGCAAAACCATTGACCTTCCTTTGAAATCTCTGTCAAGCAACAAAGAATGAAGTTTGAACCCCAGTAAATCACAGCAAGCCAAAATGCACAACCATTATTAGCATTCATCAGTCACACCTTTAATCACAGCGAGGCAAGACTCTCATTTTGAAATATTCACACACCGAAAAGTTCTGTTTGTTATGTCCTGATAACAATACCTGACAAGAGCCCACAATATTGTTTAATTACATTGGTTATTGGCAGACAATTAACTGGCTTTGGCAGTATATTTGCTACTAAATATGCAAGAAAGTAAAAATATAGCAACATAAGGTCAAAAGCTGCTGTTTAAAGTTGAACTTCATTTCTTGAGAACAAATTAAATTAGACACGAGTGTTTAAAAGGAACATAATAAAGCTGAAATTAAAAACAGGCAAGACAATGTTAATTAGCAAGGAAACACTCAGCTGAGCCTATGGCCTTTAAGATATTTAACTACATTCTCTTACAGTGTAAATCGTCCTTACTGAAATGTTAGGCATAAACTCAGCAGTTAATTCATCCTGCCAGGAAACAATGTAGATTTATATTTACAATATAGAGTAGATATGTACATCCAAATAATTCCAGATGATTGTATAACTCTTGCTACTCTGTATTGCTAACAGGCTATGAGGTGTTCTCAATGGAAATATTCATCTGTTTGGACAGTGTGAAGAGAGATAGAGTTTGGTTCAATAACCTTTCATTAGGACTGGGAAAAAGTAGGGACTGATAGATGTTTAAATGACCAGAGCAAAAAGAGAAGGTTTAGGAATTTAAAAAAGTTGACAATTGGTTAGAAGTCAGTGGAAATAGTGACAGGTTCGGTGATGGTCGAAAGCAAATCCCTTTCTCATCCTCTTTCAGTTTGCACCATCTTCCCTTTTGTCCGATAATCTCCACCACATCACAGATCTTCCGCTTCATTCTATCCTCCTAATACCCTACCCTCACAACATAAAATGTATTTAGTCATTAATATTTTACATTTCTGATCAAAGTCATTGAGCTGAAACATTAACTCCTTTTCCCTCTCGGCTGCCATCACCTGGTTTTTCTGCTACTTTTTTAGTTTCATTTTCATTTTTGAATGAGTTTCCTCTTTTTCCCTTGTTTGTGATGTGCTAAGAAATAACCTCATATTTTTCATCCCCAAGTCCTTCTAAAGCCTTCATCTTTGATGTATTTATAGTGAGTGATGGGGTAGAGGTAGTCTCTACCAAAGGAGGTGTAAGGCACTCCTTCCCTCTGCTAGCCTGCAGGTCACAAGGTGTAGCACTTGTTTACCCCCCCCCCCCCCGATTAGGGTTAGGTGAAGCCATGGGAGCAGGTGGAGCATCGTCATATGAGCGACTGGTGCAAATCTCAAGTCCCGGTTACGTGACCACCCACTGATACCAGGCAGACAATTTCTGAAGGGTATCGATAATGGCTGGGGTCACCCATCTTGTAAAGACACTGCCCAGAAGCGTGCAACGGCAAACCACTTCTGAAGAAAAATTTGCCAAGAGCAATCATGGTCATAGAAAGACCATGATCACCCACATCATATGACATGGCACGTAGCAAACAATAGTCTTCCAAACACACACCCTTCTTCCACAATATGTTTATATAAATATCGAAAGTAATAGACCATAGCTGAATATACTTAAATGATTGTGTCTGCTCCAAGAAAGCCCACATTCTCCAAATAGATTGGATATGCTGAGGAATTAACTAGTATCATCTTTGCACATACCGTCTGTTAACTTGTTTAACTTCAACAAAATCATCTTGCTCAAAGGAGAAGCAATCCCTTCCTTTTGGCACTGCCCACCAAAGGTTTGCAAGATTGAGCAAAAATAGAGTGAAAAACATACTTGATTTTTATTCAAAAATTATTGTTGAAGTTGATGCTGCTCTTAGTGAAGATATCTTGTCAAGAGTACTACTAGCTGATACCACTGATGTAAGTCTGCTTATGTGGAATCTTGTCTGCATTGTTCAGAGAAACCTGCCAAAGGGTTCTCTGAAAAATAAAGATGCTATTTATAACACAGTTTTGGATATATAAGAGAATAGGACCACTCATTAAAAATACTTGTTCCCATAGTTACCTTCATCATGAAAATGTAATTTGATATGCTTCATTGACAGCACCATTGCACAGTTCAACACAGGTAAAAAGAGGCTATAGTGGTAAACGGTCTTTCATCTCACTATGAATTTACTCACGACTGACAGCTAAATAACAGAATCCTAATGTAATTGATACACAGCTATTAAGGAATTACTCTGAGGCATGGAAACTGAACTTTGAATACCAATATGGTTTATTTTTTTAGTAACATCAGGCTAAATTGGACGTTAGGCACATTGTGCTTACATAACTGAGCTATGTAGCTATATTTGGTCCCGTGACTGCCTTTTAGTGACAATCTTAGCAGTTTACATTTATGTTATTATAAGTATCTTGATGTATATAATGGATATTTTGCAAAGGTTCATAAATACCTTGAGGGAATGTAAATAAGTAACAAACTCATCTTCACTAATGAAATAACTTGTTTTAGTAAACAATATAAAATTTAAATTGTCAATCAATGCAAATCCATGGCAATAAGTTGTAAAGTTTTAGCATTCAAATCAAAAGCACAGGCATAATGCTTGCAGCTTTTAATTCTATTGGATACATAACAGACATTAAAAAAATGCACAGATGATAAAAATGTTCATCTCAGAAGAGACAAAAGATGCCAATTAATTAATACCAAATTATCAATGAGTCTAAAGAAATCAATTCTTATACAACATTAGGCTATGTTCTAATGGAAATTTGCAATATTCATTATGAGACTGATACCTCACAAATCATGAGTGACAATGTTGCGCAAAGACATGCAGAACTAATTTCCCATCTTGTCATTCTATCGAAAGTTGGGAAATCAGAGGATTGCAGCCCAGAAATTCCATTCTTTGTATCACAATAGTTTCCTGTCTTCTACAGGCATTCCACCTGCCATGGCATTTCAGCCTTGAGAAGGGTGTGAGCTTGGTATTTTTGTTGGAGGGTGATTCCTGGGGGCAAGGGGTGTGTGTGTGTGTGTGTGTGTGTGTGTGTGTGTGTGTGTGTGTGTGTGTGTGTGTGTGTGTGTGTGTGTGTGTGTGTGTGTGTGTGTGTGTGTGTGTGTGTGTGTGTGTGTGTGTGTGTGTGTGTGTGCATGTCATCCTCTACCTCATTGGCATGTTCAGTATATTTCACGATTGTACACAATCACATTTCCTTTTCCTGTTTCTGATGCGGACAGCCTTAACCATGTGGAGTTTGCGATGATTTGTCTGCAGACTTTAGAACTGGCTTATTAATATTGTTTTTATTGAAGAAATTATTCAGTGCACACATGTCGATGTCACTGGTCAAAAAATTGCACTGCACAAGATTTTTGCGCACATTGGTCATTAAAATTTAGAGGGAACATTGGGGACAGGTGGCCTGTTTAAAACTATATGTGGTTCAGGAAGCCATCTCCAATTTGTCGATTTCAATGTTCAATGCAAGCTTTTGTGTTGACTATAAAGTGAGAGGGAGGTTGTATGTGATATAAGCAAATTGAAATATTAGAACAGAGTTTCAACTTTTAATGACATATTCTTTTATTTCCCAGGCTCCCGGAAGCTTAGCATTAAAATAAGGTGAGAGCCCTATGGGAATTGCAGGATGATTGGACTCTCCAACTGCCACACTCTTTCCATTGGCATCGAGCATGGGAAATGTAAGAATATGTCATTGAAAGTTAAAATGCAGCTCTAATATATCAATTTGCTTATTATCATACCTATTGTCTATCTATCAGTGAGGCCCATGCACATGAACATTGAAATGTACACACATTATGGATAGATTTTAAACTTCGGACAACGAGTAAGGAAGTATGCCATCCTTCAGTCATTCCTCTGGTAGGGGCAATGTCACAGTTGGCAGAGGCTCAGCCTTTTTTGATACTAATGAATTCTGCATAGGTAGAATGTGGAGAGGAGAGGCAAGTTTGAACAGTACAATCCCAGGCTGGTAAATATAGAATAGTACAGGCCCTTCAACCCACAATCTAGTGCCAGCCATCTAGCCCACTCCACAATCAGACACTTCTCTCTCACATAGCCCTCTATTTTTCATTCATTCTTGTGCCTATCCAAGAACTTCTTAATGTCCTTAACGTTATATAATATTAATTGGTCTGCCAAGCATTGTGGGTATGCTAAGCTAGCACAGGAGTGTGTGGCAACACTTGCAGGCTCCAGCCAGCACACCCTTGGGTATGTTGGTTGTTAACACAAGCAACACATTTCAATGTATGTTTTGCTCTACACTCAGACCCCGCATAACGCTGATTCGTTACAACGTAGTTATTCTGTTCTTTATTGACATTTTTGAAAATGGTGAAAATTCATTCCAATGAACACATAAAACTTCTCGAGCGACCGCCATTACCATAAACATTCAATTGGGCAATGCAAGCGCTTTACATACGCTCTGAGCCACTCACAGCCAATCATGTATTAGTTTATGCTTTGCCTCCCTCACGTGTATAAATGCTTTTGCTCCCTCACCAACTTATTCCATTCTTTTCACCTATAATGTCTGGAAAATGGCCTGTAACTTCCAGTGGGGGTAGTACATCGAAGAAGTTTAGGAAAAGCATCAGCATGGACGTGAAATGGCAAGTGATACGGCGTTTGGTAGCTGGTGAGCGTCAGCTTGATGTTGGAGCCTCTTTGAAATTGGCTATGTCGACGATTAGAGCAATTTTTTTTTTTAAATGAAGACAAGATGAAAGCTTCTGCAATGATGACCTCAAAGTTATCATCATCGAAGGTGACTTGTTCAAGGAGCCATTGCTTGAAAAGATGGAAAATAGACTAAATATATGGGTGGATGACCAAGCACAATGAAACATGCCCCCTAAGCCAGCTGATAATAATGGAAAAGGCAAGAAGCATCTTCAATCATATTCAGGAAGAAGAAGAAGATATGTCGGTAACATTCACAGCCAGCAGTGGTTGGTTTGATAGATTTAAACAGCACAGTAACCTCCATATCATACATATCTCTGGTGAAGCGGCCCGTGCAGACAGCAAGGCAGCCCAGGATTTTCCTGCAACGCTGAAGGCCATAATTGAAAAGGACAATTATCCTCCCTAGCTTGTCTTCAATGCGGATGAAATGCGTCTATTTCGGAAAAGAATGCCTTCTCATAGTTCCATCTCTCAAGAAGAGAAACATGCGTCTGAGAAACCTCAGATGAACGTATCCTCAGCGTCTGAGTATACATATGATAAATGAAATTGAATCTTAAATCTTCATTCTTGTGTCTTGTCTCTCGTCTCTGCCTCTACTACCACCCCTGGCAGTACATGCAATGCATGCTCCACTCTCTGTAAAATATCCTACTCTGACATCACTCCTATAATTTCTGCCAATCAGCTTAAAATTATGTCCTCTCTTATTATCCATTTCTGCTCTGGGAAGAAAGTGTTGGCTGTCCACTCTATCAATGCCTCTTCTCATTTTATACATCACTATCAGGTCACCTTATGTCCCCCTTAGCTCCAAAGAGAAAAGCCCTGGCTCCCTCAACCTTTCCTCATATAACATGTTCTATAGTTTAGGCAGCAACCTGGTAAATCTCCTCTGCACCCTCTCTAGAACTTCCACATGCTTCCTATAATGAGGTGACAAAACTGGAACAGTACTTTAAGTGTGGTATAACCAGAGTTTTATAGAGCTGCAACATTACCTAGCTCTTGAACTCAATACGCCAACTAATGAACGTCATGCCTTCTTAACCACCCCGTCAGCCAGCATGAAAATGTTGAGGGATCTATGGACGTGGAGCCCAAAATCCCTTTGTTTCTCCACACCACTAAGAATCCTGCCATTAACCCTGTACTCTGCCTTCATTTGTCTTTTCAAAGCATGTATCTTCACACTTTTCTAGATTGGACTCCAGTACCAATAAAGACAGTAATCTTATTGACCCAGGAAGGGTATTTCTACTCCCTGTCACTCCGTAAAAACACAAGTTCCTGAAGAAGCAGTGCCTAAACACATGGGCAGCTGAATGGCACCAGATATTTTGTAGTCTTCCCCTGAGCCCCTTCAAACTGCACACAGCAGTGTGATCTGAATCCAATTTGCTTGCTTCAGGCAAGTACTATAGACAGCCAGGATAAAACAACTTGCAATCTCCTAGGGGTGGAATTAAATTTAACCTCTTTGTCTATATATCTATACAGAGCTTTTGTCTGAATCTTTTTTCTTGATGTCTGATGCTCTCCAGCTGACTCTCTCTGCATGTTTCTAGTTCTATTTATCTATCTTTTTCTCATTTTCCTTGACTCTCACGTTCACTGACACCGTGCGTGCCACAGAATAATCTTATCACATGCACACTATACCTTATGTGGTGCTGAGTGGTAGGGATCGCATTATTTGCTGAAGGCTCCCCAATGATTCTGTCACTATGGGGTGCTCGCATCACCTGGCAACCTGAAACAGAGGCAAACTATGTTATCAATCAAAAGAGATGGTCATTGACTTCAGAAAGTGGATGAAGGGGAGATGCACATGCTCCTGCCTTTATCAGTGATGCAGAGATTGAGAGGGTTGAGAGCTTCAAGTTCCTGGGTGTGAACATCACTAACAGCCTGAACTGTTCCAACTACATTAGTGTCACAGCCAAGAAAACTCACCAATGCCTCTACTCCTCGGGAGGCTAAGACATTCAGCATGACCCTGTTGGCTTACCAATTCTTTCTGATGCTCCATAAAAAACATTCAATCTGGATATGTAATGGCTTGGTACGGCAACTATTCGGCACGGGATCACAAGAAACCGCAGAAAGATGTGGACACAGCTCAGCACAGGATCAAGTATCCTATCCACGGACTCTCCCTATATTTCTCACTGCCTCTGTAAAGCAGCCAGCATAATCAAAGACCCCACCCACCCCAGACACTCTCTCTTCTCCCCTCTCCCATCGGGCAGAAGATACAAAAGCCCGGAAAGCACGCACCTCCAGCCTCAAGGACAGCTTCTATCCCACTGTTACCAGACTCTTAAATGGACCTCTTGTACAATAAGACCGGCTCTTGGCCTCACAATAGATCTCGTTATGTACTTGCATTTGTTGTTTGCCTGCACTGCCCTTTTAACTCAATGCACTGTGATGATTTGAAGTTTCAATCAAGCTTTTTACTCTGCCTTGGTACATGCGACAATCATAAACTAATACCAATACCAAGGTCATTACCAACAAGCAGCAGACTTCCCAGTAAGAGAATTGTCACAACACTACGCCTTTCCACAAACCAGTCTGCCTAACGTTATCCTCTAGAGTCAATAAAGCAAGATGAAGTTAATGCTCACTCAGAGAAAAAGTTTAATAGAGTCAGCCAATACAGATTTGTAAAAAAATATGTTGCACTTGGCAAGTCCAATGAAACTATATGGAATATGCGATAAGTAAAAGGCACATATCATGTTGTCCACATAAAAGTTAATTTTACAAGATGCCACGCTGTAAGCTCATTGCTAAATTTAAGACATCTGGCACTAACGGGAAAATGGTTAAAGGACATAAAGCAGAAGCAAGTTGTTGATAGATGCCTTTCCGTTTGAAAGAAGAGAACTATCCTGGGGTCAATACTAAACAATTGTTTTCCAGAATATGCACATGAACAGGAAGTTGCTGAAGAATCGTTAGGCCGGGGTAGCCCAGCAAGATCAAAGAAACCAACAAAGTCTCAGCTTGTCTCATCGCGTCTGGTCCGGACAAAGATATTGACATTTCCTCTTCCATGCGTTTGAGGTAAAATTTATGTTAAATTATTTTATTTTAGACATTCATTACTAACAATCATTGAACTTCTTTTTGCTGAGCTAGTTTGAGGCCGTGTGGATAATTAATTTACCACAGAAGAGCTGTGTTCAACTGTATAATTGTTGCCTGTGGCAGTGAATGAGGAGAGATAGAAATTGTGCTGCTTTCTTAGAGCAAGATCACAAGACAATAAATACCAGTGAGGTAGGAATGAACAGTAGAGTGAGGAATTCAAAATTAGAAGAGGCAACAATGATCTCTCAGCACACGTGGCAGTGCCTGCGTAAAAAGGAGCAAAGCCGATGTTTCAAGTCGAAGTCCCTTCAGCAGAGCACAGTCTGACAAGAAATTATTTTGACTCTAAATTAATAATGGGTTAAACATAGTTGTGTTAAAGGGTTAATAGATTCTTGTGAGTGTTGAACGTTAGTGGGACATCAGGCTAATGCTA
Organism: Hemitrygon akajei; assembly: GCF_048418815.1. Classification (NCBI taxonomy): domain Eukaryota; kingdom Metazoa; phylum Chordata; class Chondrichthyes; order Myliobatiformes; family Dasyatidae; genus Hemitrygon; species Hemitrygon akajei. The sequence continues at coordinate 19,518,607 of NC_133125.1, read as the reverse complement.
CTTACGTTCTGAGTGGTACGGGCTTTAACTGGATTAGTAATCCAGAGACTGACCCCAGAGAATTCAGATTTCACTATGACAGCTGGGAAATTTAAATTCAGACAACTATGTAAATAAATTAAAAGTCCAGAGTTCAAAGTAAATTTATTATCAAAGTACGTATATGTCACCATATAAATACCACCCTGTGATTCAGCTTCTCACAGGCACACATAGATCTTCATACATCAATGTATTGAGGACAGGAGATGGGATGTTAGGTTGAAGCTGTATGAGACTTCGGTGAGGCCTAATTTGGAGTATTGTGTGCAGTTTTGGGCATCTACAGTGGTGCTAGAAAGTTTGAGAACCCTGTAGAATGTTCTCTATTTCTGCATAAATATGACCTAAAATGGGAATAGATCTTCATGTAAGCTCTAAAACTAGATGAAGAGTTAAATTAATACAAATAACATTATACTCGTTCGTTCATTTATTTATTGAGAAGAATTACAGTGAGGGCTCATGGATCATGGGTGAAAGGTGAAAATTTTAAGGGGAACATTGGGGGTAACTTCTTCACTCAGAAGGTCAGGAGAGTGTGGAATGAGCTGCCAGCGCAAGTGGTACATACAAGCTTGATTTCAATGTTTAAGAGAAATATGGTTAGGTACATTGATAGTAGGGGTATGGAGGGCTATGGTCCCAGTACAGGTTGAGTAGGCAGTTTAAATGGTCCAGCATGGACTAGATGGGCTGAAGAGCCTGTTTCTGTGCTGTATTTCTCTATAACCCTATCACTCTATTCACAGCAGAACAAAGAAATGCAACAGGATCAAGGACAGACTATCAATGTGAGAAAGAAAGAAAGAACGTGGCCTTCAATTATCTGTCACCTTGTTGTAAATATCCATTCTCTCTTGTTTTGTGACCTCTCATAGCTTGTTATTTTGCAATTTATTATAAAAGTGATTGCTCACTGCTAATTCTTCTCCACTGCTCTGTGTTTGGGCCAAGCCTCCTGACAGGATGAGTGAACCAGTGATTCACCCAGCAGAGTTTGCTCACCTGAAGGGAGCTGTCTGGTGACATAGGTACACGATTCAGAATCAGCAGGAAACCATTGACCATTTGCTCGCCACTCTCAAACAACCATCTGTCTCATTACAGCAACCCCACACCAGTCAACCTATTCCCTCGAAGCCCTGGGTTCTGGTGCCTGAATACTTCAATAAGCCCTCAAACTGATCACGTCAGTGCGTTTTGCACTTCTAGCTGCAGCCATCTCTGTACGCCATTGACCGAGCCAAGATTGCCTTTGTCATCTCTCACTTCACTAGATGACCTATGATCTAGACTGCCACTAACTTGGACAATAAAACCACCATCTCCAATAAATATGAGGATTTCACTGCTGAGATGTGCTGGATTTTCGATAATCTGGAACGGGAAAGGGAGGCAGTGGATCAGATACTTTGCCTGTGTCAAGGGTCACACTCAATGCTGGATTATACCGTAGAATTCAGTACCCCAGCAGCGGAAAATGGAAGCACTGCTGGCCTATTACCATCACGGCCTCTGAAGTACTTGAAAGTCGACGTGTCTTTGGGTCTGGGATGGTCGGAGCACCCACTGACCTTCACAGACTCATCACTCTGGCCCTCTGTGTTGACAAGCATCTTATGGAATGACCCCCCAGATCCCCAGCCAGAACCCCAGAAGCATTTCAGGCTCCCGGACCCTCATCGTTAACATCTTCGGAGCCCACGCAGTTGGAGACAGCTCACTTAACATCTCCTTCCCTGCCAAGAGCCTGAGCATCAGCGGCGAAACAACTTGTGCACCTACTGTGGATCAGGCAGTCACCCATGCCCACTGCATCCAGGAAAATGGCACCATCAGATAGAGAGGAGAGGCTTTCTGTCTTGGTGGCTTTCCCCAGTCCCTCGTTCCAACCCCACAGCCCAACTCACTCCCCCCGTCCTCCTCCACACCCCAACGGCTCGACACACACAGGAGGCTCTGGTGGATCCCAGCACAGCGGGCAACATTCTGTGTGTGCAGTTTGGACTCCCTAACTAATCTATCGTGCACCCCTTCAGCACCTTATCCTTTGACTCAGGTCCCTCGGGATTTGGAATGGTCAGAGCCTGGACACAGCTTGTGAGCATTACAGGGAACTGAGTGTCCATCCAATTCCTCCGTATCGACTCATCCAACACTCCTCTCATTTTGGGTTACTCAGGGCTCTCTCCTCATGACCCTCGCTTCGCCTGATCCTCCAGTTCACTGCCAGGTAGGGGACCCACCTGCTTGCAGCCTCAGGTGACAATACCCATGGAGTTGATGGAAACCCCCAAAGTGAAACTCGCAGAGGAATACCACGGCTTAGCCATCGGCTTCAGTAAAAGGGAAACCAGCGCCCTACCGCCTCACAGACCAGAAGACTGCACGATTGACCACCTCCCAGGCACCTCCCCCCCCCCCCCCCCCAAGGTCATCTGTTCTCCATCTCCCCTCCTGAGACCGCAGCTATGAACGATTGCATCACTCAGGTGCTACTGCTTATCTTCATTTGACCATCCCAATCCCCAGCTGGTGCAGGGTTCCTCTTTATCAAGAAGAAAGATGGGGAGGGGTGGGGCGGGCTCCATCCCCGCATTGACTACAGTGGATTTAACTAGATCACAACTAAGAAGAGCTATCCTCTCCACTTGATGGAAAGCACATTTGAAACACTCTGCAGGGCCCAGATCTTCACTAAACTGGATCTTTGGAGCGCACGCAACCTAATCCACATTCACCAAGGGGATGAATGTAAGACAACGTTCATAACACCCACTGGCCACTACAAATACGCGGCGACACCTTTCAGCCTTTCCTGCAGTCCGTCGGGTTATCCGTGAGGCGAGTGAGGTGAGAGGAGTGGTGATTTGGCTAAAATCCCTGATGAAACGTATCAAAATGGACTCCATCTATGAACAGCCAAAGAAACACGAGCCAATATAATTCAAAGGTCAACTGAAGGGGTCGCCAATCAGAGCCAAGACATCAGAATGGGAGGTGAGGGCTGTATAAATGTGAGCACGCCCAGAGAGAAACATTAACAACTGCGTTAGGGGTGTCACCTTGACTGGTGATGAAAAGTCTGCAAGCTAATTGCCAAGCTCGGCAAACGCCATGACATCAAACACTTCAACCCTAACTATTAACCACTATCCTGTCCAACCATTTTCCAAGCCTTCATTCACAAGGTCCTCTAAGACATGCTATACACATATGTGATCATCTGCCTCAACAACACCATCATCTTCACCAAGGATCCCCAAGACCATATCTGTCACATCCGTTCAGTCTATCAGCGTTTTCTCGAAAACCAGCTGTACTGCAAGTTGGGGAAACACCAATTCGACTCCCAAGTCGTTTCCTTCCTGCTCTATGTCCTTTCATTCCAAGGCATAACCCTGGAGCAAGAGAAAGTGTGCAACGTTGTTGATTGGCCCCAACTGTACTCCCTCACACAGCGACAGCACTTCTTGTGTGTCTCCAAATTCTACCGCCATTTCATCAGGACTACAGCTAAATCCCCACTGCTCTCACTTCACGCATCATATTACCTTCCTCATGGATAACCTGTCCTGTTGGCATGGACCACACTTTTGAGGAACTCAAGAGATGCTTCACCTTTGCTCCTATTCTCCGCCATCCGACCCCCTCTGGACCTTTTGTGGTAGAGATGGATGCATTTGATGTGAATGCTGGGACCACCATCTCCCAGCGAGGACTGGACAGGAAGCTCATTCTTGTGCCTTCTTCTCACACAAGTTCAACTTCATACAGTGTCATTATGGAGCAGGGGACAGGGAGCTACTTGCCGTTAAATAGGTCTTCGAAGAATGGAGATATTGGCTAATGGGGAACACCAAACACCTCCTGATCTGGATTGACCATCAGAACCTCACGGCCATACAAAAGACCCATCAACTCAACCTACGTCAGACTTGCTGGGCCCTCTTCTTCAAGCAATTCAAATTCACCATCTCCAACTGACCAGCTCGAAGAACATTAAGGCAGAGACCCTGTCACAACAATTCAACCCAGCTGAATCAAAGATTAACCCTCATCTCATCTTTTCATCCTCGCGGACACACACCCCAATCATCTAGGATCTTGAGAACCAGATCTGCCAGGGCCTACAGCATGAGCCTGCTCCAGCTGACACACCTGACGCCCACATACACGCGCCGGTGACCATGCACTCTGAGGCTCTGGAGTGGGCCCACTCCCTTCTACTCTCCAGCCATCCAGGTGCACGATGGACCCTGGATTTTCTACAACGACAGTTTTATTAGCCCATCATGATTGCAGATGTACATCAGTTCATCGCTGCCTGCCCTCAATGTGCCCAGTCCAGTTCCTCCAACCAGCAGCTCTCTGGTCTTCTGTGGATCCTACTGGGGCTGGGGATTTTAGTAGCTGGAACAAAAATCATTACACCTGAATGATAGATTTTCACTTTCTGCAATTGGAGGGAGACGAGAACACCTCTGTTGTATGTAGTACAAGGCAGGGACAGGGACAGCACAGTAAGTGTAGAAAAAAGTGATGAGTCCCAGTTATGGGATCATTTGATGTAGAAGGGTGCGGAAAAATTATGGAACTGATAAATGAATAAGTAGTTGAGGCAGGCAGAGCCTAAATATAGGGACATAGATAAATATAGCACAGAAACAGGCCATTTGGTCCATCTAGTCTGTGCCAAACCAACTAAACTTCCTACTCCCATTGAACTGCACCAGGATCATACTATCCAAGCCCTGACTATCCATGCACCTATCCAAACTTCTCTTAAGCATTGAAATCGAGCTCACATGCTCCACTTGTGCTAACAGTTCATTCCACACTGTCACGAGCCTCTGAGTGAAGAAGTCTCCCCTTAAACTTCTCACCTTTCACCCCTAACCCATAACTTTTGGTTGTAGTCCCATCCAACCTCAGCGGAAAAAGCCTGCTTGCATTTACCCTAACTATACCCCTCATAATTTTGTACACCTCTACCAAATCTCCCCTCAATCTTCTATGTTCCAAGGAATAAACCTTATAGCTGAACTGTTCCAGACCAGGCAACATCCTTGTAAATTTTCTCTGTACTCTTTCAGCTTTATTTGGGTGTTTTTTTTTATGCTTAATAGAGGAGGTAAATTTAACTTTATTTTCTGTCTTGATCGGTAGACTTGAATGGTGTCCAGAAAGAGTAGGTGAATAGACGACATTGTTTGTGCTTGAGCCAGTGTCAAGATGAATGTATGGGGGGGGGGGGGGGTGCGTAGTTTAGGGAGTTTGTTACTGGACTGAAGAAAATCACAGCTGGCATGGTAGCATAGTGGTTAGTACATCACTTCACAGTGTCAGTGATCATTGATCAGGGTTGAATTCCTACCACTGTCTATAGGAGGTTTGTACATTCTCCCTGCGACTGTACTGGTTTCCTCTGTGTGCTTGTTTCCTCTCACATTCCAGACGGAGTAGGTTAGTGAGTGTGGTCATGCATTGCTCGCGGCAGAAACGTGACAACACTTGTAGGCAGCCCGACATAATCCTCACTGATATCATTAGACGCAAATGGCGCATTTCACTGTAGGTTTCAATGTTTCAAAGTACATTTGACAAATGAAACTAATCTTTAAACTGTTATCGCAAGTGTGTTAATTTCTATTCCACCGCTACCAGGTGTATTTAGAGAAGGAATATTAGCTGTCAGATTATGGCTATTTCACAAGAACAGATTTAACATTTGGAGTGAATTCTAGAAGAACAGAAGACAGCCTGGTCATAGGTTAAGACAAATATTAAGTAACAGTACTGACGGGAAACTTGTTGTATGTACTGGCAGAAAAGAGTTAATAAAAAACTAAGAGAAATGTTTCTGCATTTATAGAACAAATGACAGTCTTAGCAATAGATACATGAATGTTATTAAGTAGGCTTTCAAATCTTTGGAAAATGCTCGTTAGGCAATAGTCAACAATAGAGCATCATAACTATTCTAGAGAACAAAGGAGAGCATATAATGCAGTGACCAGGTACACAGAAAGAAATTATATGGAATCTGAAATTACTCACTTGTGGAGCAATCCTTTAAATTTTTGTCATGGAAGCCTTTGATATTTTGCTCTCTCTCCCATTTTACAGCTGTCTATAAACATCCTGAAGGAGAAATAGAAATTGCTGGAGATTCAGGAGCTCCATCAGTAGCTGCAGTGAAAACAAATACATTAATATTTTGAGGCTCACACTGTATGTCGTTACACAGAACCAGCATTTAAGAAGTATATTTGAAATGTTCAAGCAAAGGACAAAAACACAATAAAAATACATGTGTAAGAACGTGTATGTCTCTACACACCCACACTTACATTACAAAGAAAAGGAAACATCTCGGAAGAATTTCAAAGAAAAAGGATGGTATACTGAAAGGAGTGGTGTAAACATTGACAAGGGATCACACAGGCTGAAAGACAGAGCAAGTGTAAGCCACAATATAGTGGTGGATGATATGCTGATGGAAGTGAGCCGAGGGCACACAATTAAGTGGCCTTTAGTGCTGAGGAACCGTACAGAGAGAGAAAAACAAAAGAACTTGAAACAAGCCCACCATACCAACATGATGTCTATTCCTTTGTCCTTGAGGTCATGGACAGCAAAGAATCTGGGAGAAAAGCAAGAAATAGTATATTCTATAACACACGCAATCGTCTGTCGCACGTGTTTAAGTTCCAAGCAATACAACATTTTAGAATTTTGTAAAGAAGTCTTTTTTAATTGAATTTGTATTAAACTATGACAAAATTGAGAATAGACCAACAGATTGCATGAAAGAGAACCCCAAAGCCTTCTGTAAGTATTTAAATAATAACTGACTAGTAAAGGAATGATGGGACAAATCAGGGAACAAAATGGTAAAAGCTGTTCGTGAAGACTGATGAAATGCAAGGTTAAAAGTTCAAAGCAAATTTATTATCAAAGTACATATACGTCACCATATACAGCTGTGAGATTCATTTGCTTGTGGGCATACTCAATAAATCTATAGAATGATAACTATAACACAGTTAATGAAAGACCACCCAATTTGAATGTTCAACCATAGTGCAGGAGACAACCAACTGTGCAAATACAAAAAGAAGAAATAATAATAATAAATAAATAAGCAATAAAATATTGAGAACAAGAGATGAAGAGTCCTTGAAAGTGAGTTCAAAGGTTGTGGGAACATTTTATTGATGTGGCGAGTGAAGTTCACGAGTCTGATGGTTGAGGTATATTAACTGCTCCTGAACCTGGTTATGTGAGTCCTTCTTCCGGATGCGGCAGTGAGAAGAGAGCATGCTCTGATGATGGATGCTGCTTTCCTTTGTCAGTGCTTCATGCAGGTGTGCTCAATGGTTGGGAGGGCTTTACCCTTGATGGCTGTGCCATAACTATTACTTTTGTAGGATAAATTATTAAACAAATGTTTTGTAGAATCTGTTTTTACCAAGGCAGATGCTGCCAAGTTTACAGCTAAGGAGGATGCAATTAAAATGCAAAAATTGATTTAAAAAAGAGGTACAAGGAAATAATCTCTGAACATAAAAGAGCTAAGTCTTAGTTTGTGAAGGGTTTGGTAATAATTTTCTATCATTCTTAGATGTAGGACTGATACTAGAAGAATGGAATACTGCACATTTTCCATTTTTGTTTAATAATGAAACTGATAATAAATTCAAAGTCGCCAGCCAGCTTCATTGCAGTCAGGTAAGAGATTTTAGAAACAACAATCCAAGACAAAATTAACAGTCATAGAGACATGGAGTTGTACAATTACAGACAATTACATCAATACCACTCTTACATCTGAATTAGAAATATTTAATTTTGAGGTCATCACCTGCTTTTCAGAAGACCACTGTCATCCCAGTACCTAAAAAATAAGGCAATATGCCATAACGACAAACATAATGGTCATCTGACATCCATCATCATAAATTGCTTCGAGAGTCTGGACATGACACATATCAGGTCCAGCCTCACAGACAACATAAGCGCACTGCTGTTTACTTCCCTCTGAAACAGTTCCACGATAGCACCAACTCCCTGGTCCCACGTTCATCTCTCACGCAACTGCACAGTAAAGATACCTACATTAGACCGCTGTTTAATGACTGCAGCTCTGCCTTCAATGCTATAGTTCCAAGCAAACTCATCTCCACATACCTAGATCTGGGACTCACCACCTCCCTTTGCAGCTGGCTCCTTGAGTTCTTGACCAACAGACCATAATCAGTAAAGGATGGATAGCAACACCTCCACCATAATTATCCTCAGCCCTGGTGCCACACATGGCTGTGTCTTCAGCCCCATGTACACAAATGATTGCTTTCAGCTCTAGCTCCATCTACAAGTTCGCATATGACTCCACTGGAATGGGCTGAATCTCGAATAATGATAAGCTGATGGTACAAAGATAAGCTGGGAGGAGAAAGAGAGCCTAGTGACATGGTGAGCTGGTCATTGACTTCAGGAAAGGATGTTGCACATGCTCCTCTTTACACCAACCCCTTTGACATTGAGATAGTTGAAAGCTTCAAGTTCCTAGGGGTGAACATTACTAAAAGCCTGTCTTGATTCAGCCACAGAGGTGCCAAAACCAAGAGAAGTCACTAGCATCTCTACTTCCTCAGGAGGCTAAAGAATTTGGCATGTCTCATTTGACCCTCACCAACTTCTGTTGAAGCATTTTAGAAAGCATCCCATCCAGATGGTACAGCAACTGTTCTGCACAAGGCTGCAAGAAACGGCAGAGCTGTGGACACAACTCAGCAGCCTCCTCTCTATCGAATTTGTCTGCACCTCTTGTTGCCGTAGTAAAGAAAGCAACATAATCAAAGACCCCACCCTGCCTCGGAATTCCCTCTTCTCCCCCCCTCCCAATGAGCAGGAAATACCAGAGCCTGAAAGAATATGCCACCAGGCTCAAGAACCACTTCTGTTCCACTATTATAAGACTAATGAATGTCTAGTACAATAAAATGGACCGGGAGACAGCCAGGGCTGAAATAGTTACTATAACTAAGATGTTGGGAGGGGAGTAGAAGGGAGATACCAGAAGCATTCCTTTGACACAGAGAATGGTGAGTGCATAGAATTCCCTGCTAGAGGTGGTGGCTGAGGCAGATACATTAGGAACTTTTAAGGCGCTCTTAGTTAGGCACATGGATGAAAGAAAAATGGGAGGGCTATGTGGGAGGGAACGGTTAGATTGATCTTGAAGTAGTTTAGTAGGTTAAAGGGTCATCACAATATTGTGGGCCAAAGACCCTGCAAGGTCTGATGGTATATGTCTGATGCACCATCAATAACTCTCGGAGACGTGAGGCGAGATATCGGCTTTTATTGGCTGGAAGAAAGAACAAGCAGCAATTGACCACCACACGACATCCTGGAGACTGAGGCCGGGGCTGTGTCTCCAATCGCCTTTATACCGGGGTCTGTGGGAGGAGCCACAGGAGCAGTCAGCGGGGGGGGCGTGTCCAGACAGGTATATGTCGTTCACCACAATGTCAGTGATATTAAATCCAATTCTGATACTGATATTCTATAATGTGTGATACTGATGTGTAGAGTTAGACACCACAAAATTCCCTGTTTTTTTTAATTTCTGAGGAGGTGTTTGTTCTATTAGATCCTTAGCTGTTCCTGGATCTTCAGCTGCCACTTGATCCTCAGCGGCTCCTGGTTGATGGGGCCTTTTGGGGGCATGGGTACATATGTGAGATGAATGTGCAAATCAGCCTCTGAGAGGAGCACAGAATCTCTCGTCTTTTCTTCGGTTGCCTGCAGCTGAATTGGAACTGAAGGGTAGGGGTAATTTTAGAGTCATGACCTGAGTTGAAGTTTGGTCAGTGGTGACTGCTCCTTCCAGGAGCCAACTGACACCAGGCATGTCACAAGCAAATGGCAAGGACTGTTTACAGGAGTCTGCTTTTAGTGGTCAAAAAATTAATTTTGCCAAAGGTGAAACATCCACCAGATTAACTTTAGGTGGGAGATCCAGCATGGATCCCGGCTGAACTGAGAAATGTTTCTGGCGTCAAATATACTGTGTAGTTTGTTGCATAGGTAATCCTGGCATGCAGTTGGGAACGATATTAAAATGTAAATATGGAAAGGACCTAGTGTTTGTAAATTATTAATGTTTTCATCTTATAAGTTTTTTCTGCATGCTATATTAAAAGATGTAATTTTTACATAAAAGCTTCAGTTAGCTTGGACTAAGAGGAATGCTTGTTTAACATTGATGTAGGTAGTTTTTCATCAATCAGAATGCAGAATAAGGAATCTATACATAATGCATAGATTGGAAGAGACGGTATGAAAAGAAATTAACATTACAAAATAACCCTAGTTACATTGCATTTGATGTTTGTTTTCCACTGTTTATCATTATACCCACCGACAAGCACTACATCTTTTCTCCTTAATCCAATGCCCCAAGTGTTTCTCTGTTAGATGAAGTGCCCACTTGCCTGTGTGTTCTGGCCACATTACAAGGCACAGCGTGTGACAGCTGCATCCAAAATCACAGAAAATTAACCAACTGATGAGCAATTTGACTGACTGTACCAAATGAAAATCAGCGCAGCTCTGCAAGAGGCATTAAAGCACAGGGCACCATAGCAGAGGCAATCAATTATTGGCAGGTTGCAATGGCTTCCCTAATCTTATATGAAAATTCTTCATACTCCACGATCTCTCTTATTTGTTTCCTTTTTATCATTTTGATGATATTGCTATTCACAAAAATAATATTTTAGCTGTACTATGAATCCAACTGTTGAAAAATTAGTCAATAATAATTGAATATCTGTGGGATGTATGGTCTTTACAGTTCATTAACCCAGTCCATAGGATTGCACTTGAATACCTAGGCTTGAGTTTGAAATTTATCCACCTAATGGCAGAAACTCTGCTGATTGAAATCACGTAAAAGCAAGGATAATCAATTTTATGTTGGTCTCTGGTATTGCTTTTTTGCCATTTAGCTCACCCAAATTAGAAAACTAGTACAATACCAAAAATTCACCTTCACCAAAACTTTCATTCATGCTGGTCTGAATCGTAACTGTCTCAAAGTTCGAGATAAATAATATCGAAGTACATATATGGCATCATATATTATCCAGAGACTCATTTTCTTACAGGTGTTCACAGTCAATACAAAGGAACACAATGGAATCAATTAAAAATTGTGCACAAACAAAGACAGGCATAACCAATGTGCAAAAGACAGCAAATTGTGCAAATACAAAAAAATTACAATAATAATAAATAAATAATAGATATTGAAAGCATGAGTTGTAGAGTCCTTGAAAATGAGTCTATAGCTTGTGGATTCAGTTCAGTATTGAGGTGAGTGAAGTTATCCACTCTGAGTTGGGAGCCTGATTTTTGAGGGGTGCTAACTGTTCCTGAATCTGGTGATGTGGGACCGAAGGTTGCTCTACCTCCTTCCTGATGGTAGAACCGAGAAGAAAGCATGGCCAGGATGGTGGATTTCCTTGATGATGGTTGCTACTCATTTTTGGAACTAACTTTTAATATTGTTGACCAATCAAACTGAACCCCAGTTAAAGGGTTAAACACATCTCTTCTGCAATTATAGATGAATTACTGAGCAAATCTCAGCCAAACAAAGCAGAATCTGAATCAAATTTACAGTCACTGTCCTATGTAGTGAAACGTGTTCCTTTGTGGCAGGAGTATAGCACAAGCATAAAAAATGCTGTACATTAAAAAATTTAAATAATGAGAAGTGCAAAAGAGGAATAAACACAAACAAGTCTGCAGATGCTGGAAATCCAAAGCAACATACACCAAGTGGTTGAGGAAGTCAGCAGGTCAGGCAGCATCAATGGAAAAGAATAAACAGTCGATGGTTTGGGCTGAGGCTCTGTTCAGGACTGGGGAAGGAGGCTGGCTGGAGAGTGACAGGTGAAAGCTTGGCGGATGGGAAAGGTCAAGGGCTGGAGAAGAAGGCATCTAATAGGAGAGGAGAGCGGGCCATAGGAGAAAGGGAAGGAGGAGGAATCCCACGACAAAGTGATAGGCAGGTGAGATGGGGTAAAAGGCCAGAGTGGAATTGATGAGTTTGTGGATCATTAAGAAATCTGATGAATCTGCTCCTAAAACACTGAGCATGGGCTTTCAGGCTCATTTAGCTCCTTGTTGGTAGTAATGAAAAGCGGGCATGTCCTATATGGTAAGGATACCACTTTCTTGACGTACCACCTTTTAAAGATACAGTATCTTCGACAGTGGAGTTGCTTGTGCCTATAATGGAGTTGGATGAGTCTACAATACTCTGAAGCACCTAATGATCCTGTATATTGGTGACTGTACACCAGACGGTGATGTAAACGGTCAGAAAGCTCTCCATGGTAAGTAGTTTGACCCAGTCTGGCCCCAGGGCTCTACACTTACAGTTGATTTCAACACATTTCTCGTCATAGTTAAATGGCCAGAAATAACAGGGGACATCCAGCTTATAAATACTTATATTTTGAGGAACCCTGATTTTGCAGCCAAACATCCCTTCTAAGTATAAATGTTGAAGTCACACTGACCAAAAATGTAAGGTCTCCGATTTTGTCAGCGCAATACAGTGATGTGCACTAAAATACCATTGAAACTAGAATATTGAACAGTACAGCACAATATAGACCTTCAGACCATGAAGCTCTGTCAACATTTTAACCTTTCAGATCAATCTAATCCTTCCCTCCCTCCCACATAGCACTCCATTTTGCTTTCATCCAATTTCATATCTGAGTCTCCTAAATGTCCCTAATGTATCTGCCTCTACTACCATCACTGGGGGTTTGTTTAAGCACCTACCATTCTCTGAGAAAAAAGGCACCGGTTACCCACTCTATCAATGGCTCTTATCTTGTAAACCTGCATCAAGTTACCTCTCATCCTCCTTTGCCACAAAAGGAAAACCCCAGGTCACTCAACCTTTCCTCACACGTGGCTTTCCTCTCGAGGGCAGCCTGGAAACATCCTGAAGCAAGGCTTCCGAGGGAGAGGACATTCCTGACTTTGCCACTAAAGAGACAACCTGGGTACATCCTGAGACAAAGCTTCCAAGGGAGAGGACATTCCTGACTTTGACCATAAGAGTCGTCCAGACATTTATTTCTGACTCAACCTTTGTCTGTGACCTTTGAAGGCCATAATTGCAATCATTAAGTGCGTTCACAGCCAAGATGGATTTTTTGGCTGTAAGCAAATCGAAAACTGGGGAATGATTTAGGAAAATAGCTCTGAAGCCTATAATTAGATTCATCAAGATCATTCTAAATGGTGAAGCAGGCTTTCTGAGAGGTTGTAAGGTTTACTTTGGAACCTAATTCTTATGTTCTTATGTCTTAATAAATGATTGCAATCTTATTATGTCTATTATTAATTACAATGTTGCTTAAAAGTATAGCTTGTAACTCTTAACAACAATGCAGCATAATTTGGTTAACTACATGTTCAGAGTTCCGCCCAGTGTATCAGTCTGTTTCTAATGGATTGAATAAACACTCATTCACTAAATAGTAAATAAACATAATATCCATTCATTATTCCTTCTTTAGATAATCATTATTTAGAGAGATACAGACATCTCATATAAGACAGTAACTCCTAGCCAGTACTGCCTGAACACTCACCTACAACATGGCAGTATGGTGTTTCTAAGTTACTAAGACATACTTCAGGCTCATCTGGATTTTTGCACCTTTTCCCACTATTTCACTGTGCGGTGAAGAAAATTAATGTTCCTCTGCCGTTGCATATTCTGTTCAAAATGGAGTAATGGTTCGCCTGAACAAATTTCTCTTTCTTTGGGTAGGAGATTATTGAAGATCTTATATTTAGCCCTGAGTTATTTGCAAGCAAATCTTTGAATATGTAATCTGTTGTCCTGAAACCTGGTCTTGTACTTCAAAATTGATCCTGAATAACTTAGTCACTTACGGACGACAGGGCTGCTGTGAGGAACCTGCACATGCACCATCTGAACGGCCAAGATTACGTGGGTTTCTTAATAAAACAATTTCACTGTTCCCTAGAGCAACAATTTTAACACAGATCATTTCACAGATCAATAGGAAGTTTATAAAAAATGTATTGGATTGACATTCAAACTAATTTGCATGATTGTTATTGTGTCAGCCGGCCTAAATATGTTTGCTCCCATAGTCAAAGGGCAGTCTATGGTGTCAGTATGTGGGCTGCATAACAATTTTCAATATGTTTTCTTTTCTTCATGCTTTTGGTGTAGTCTTGGGGATATCCATACACTGTGCAATATAGAGAAGTAACCGCACAGTTTCCCCATCCATGCATAGCCAAATACTTGAAAGGGTAACATAAATAATTCAAATAAATTAGTGAAATTACATTTGCTAACATTCTATCAGAATAATTAGAACTTCCATCACAGCAGGCTTTAGCATATGTGAAATTAGCACTTAAACCTTTTGATATAAATACTTGGCTTCATGTATTTGCTCTCTTCATTTGAAAACATTGAAAAAGGTTCTTGCTCATCTCTTTTCATTGAAAGAATTCTTCAGGAGGTTTAATTACATGCATTAGAAATTAATATTTATTTCTTCCCATAAATGGGCAAACCTCTGGTGATAAAATAATCATCTTGACTGATACAAGGATTGTGTAGCTTCTCCTAATCTTCCTCCTCTTTTTTCCTCATTCTCTTCTTCCACCATCTCCTCCTTTTCTTACTTCTTCCCTTCTTTCTTTTTCTATTCTTCTTCCTCTTCCTCCTCCTTCCTCTTCCTTTTTTTCCTCTTCTTCCTTGCTTCGTCTTTACCCACCATCCTACAATTTTATTTACAGGCGAAACTCCAAGATCTAACTGCAAAAGGAGGCAGATCGGGCAGGGGGCTAGCAATCCCATCCCGTAAAAACCCTGAGCGGCAGAAGCTCCAAAGACGTCATCCCTGGGAGAGGAGGGAGCTTTGAAGATTATTACACCTGGGACCACTTCAAGGATTTCCCAAGACAGAGGACTCTGGCAAGATGCTGTTGGCAGCTTGTGCCGCATTTGGGGTGATGGGTTTAAGAAGAACACATTTGCAGTTCATGTTGCATCTATGTAGAGGAATAAACAGTTGACGTTTCATTCCAAATCTTTTCATCAGGTCTGGAAAGGAAGGGAGCAGGTGCCAGAAAAAATGTTGGGGGACGGGGGATGGAGGGGAAGAAGCAGAAACTGGCAGGTGGTAGTTCAAACCAAACGAGGGGGAAGGATGGTTGGGGAGGGGATGAAATGAGAATCTGGGAGGTGATAGGTGGAAGAAGTATTTGATATTTAAAAGTTCTGATTGAATCTGATTTCATCTCCTTTTGAGGCAGTCCAAAGCAGATCACTACATCTCACTGCTTAAATACACGGTCAGTGGCCACTTCATTAGATGCACTTGTACACCGGCTCATTAATGCAAATATTTAATCAGCCAATCATGTGGCAGCACTCAATGAATAAAAGCAGGCAGACATGGCCAAGAGGTTCAGTTGTTGTTCAGACAAACATCAGAATGGGGAATAAATGTGACCTAAGTAACTATGACCATGGAATAATTGTTGGTGCCAGATGGAGTGATATAAGTATCTCAGAAACTGCTGATCTCCTGGGATTTTCATGCACATCGGTCTCTAGAGTTTACAGATAATGGTGCAAAAACAAAAAAAAAGCATCCACTGAGGAGCAGTCCTGTGGGTGAAAACACCCCGTCAACGAGAGAGCTCAGAGGAGAACAACCAGGAAGGTGGCAGTAACTCAGATAACCTGGTTTTACAACAGTGGTGTGCAAAAGAACATCTCTGAATGCACAACACATTGAACCTTGAAGTGGGTGGGCTACAGCAGCAGAAGACTACATCGGGTTCAACCCCTGTAATTAATAAAACGATAAAATAAAAGGATATTTGTTCTCTTATTTCCTCTGATCCTTTTGCCAGATGGTGGTGAAGCTATTATTTAATTTCTCTTATTGGTCCACGTGGGAGTTTTATGCTTATTGGTCGGCATTTTTGAATCAAGTGCCTTATGTGCTGTCTTTCAGCACAGCCATTGACCTATTTACAATGAACAGAGCACCAAGAAGAAACTGAGCGCTCTCTGTGTTTGTTACCTGGCTGAGATCCCCGGCTGCTGATACTTCCCATCCTGTCACCAAGTGGTACCTGGAAGTGGCCTGTGGTGAGGGGGAACTGTCCTCCCCCAGTTTTCCATTCCCAGCTGCTCTGGAGCATCTGGTTCTTCAGAGCAGATCCGTGTGGTGACAGAACTGATACCAGAGCCTTTCCACGTCAGAGCTTCGCACTGAGGTACAGATGCTTGATTGGATTGTACTCTCGACCCATCACGCCAAGTTTGCTATGATATGGCAACCAATCATTGCAATCGTGTTTCTCGGAGATACCTCTTTAAGAAAATGGGCTGACAGAGAATTTACGCTGTTCCAAAACATTAATTTATGCATGAATCAACCAAGGTCGGCAAGGTATCCCTAAACTGCTGGTAAAATTGCACTTTCTACAATCCCAAATAACACCCTCTGTTCTGACTGAAACCGAAGAT
This sequence comes from Hemitrygon akajei, assembly GCF_048418815.1. Lineage (NCBI taxonomy): Eukaryota > Metazoa > Chordata > Chondrichthyes > Myliobatiformes > Dasyatidae > Hemitrygon > Hemitrygon akajei. The sequence continues at coordinate 19,501,932 of NC_133125.1, read as the reverse complement.
TCGTGTTCTCAGGATGACCCGGGAAGGTTTGAAAGTTTACTTTCTGGCAGTTTGGGTCTGCGTGGAGCAGTTACAGGTGCCAGAAATACCATTCTGTCAGTGAATAAAATCCGAAGTGTACAGAGCTTTCCTGACATCTGACGGCAGAGCCAGCCCAGTTCCTTACCTCAGCGGGTCGCTGGAACTGCTCCAAACACTGCAGACAGCAATCGCTGAGCTGCAGGAAGCTATCAAAATGGCAAAGCAAAGCAGCAGCAAAAACTGCCAACGGCAAAAAGACTGAGACACAAATTTGAAAAACAATTGACATCTGTTTTGACTAGGGCATGAGATAAACAGAGAAAAAAAAAGAAATGTAGTCAGAACCTGTAAACACCGGCTTAGGTCAATGTAACGAGTTTTTCTTAATATATCCTGATGGCACAGTCGTCCTCTGTGACATGGCTTCTGGGCAGAGGGTGGCCTTTCATACCTGGCCCAAGCAACTGTTCTTTACGTAAAGAAAGAAATATGCTGGCAATGTTCCACATTATCAGCCAACGTCCATGGAAAGGAAAAGGGAATTAATGCTTTGGCCTAATAGAGGTGTACATGGTAATGAGAGGCATAGATAGAGTGGACAGCCAGAGCAACAATGGCTAATGCTAGAAGACATCCTTTCAAAGCTGAGTGGAAGACTGTATGGGGGGGATGTCAGAGGAAGGGCTTTTACACAGGGGCTGATAGGTGCCTGGAACATATGACTGAGGCGTTATAAGGCATTCATCAGACAGAACTTAGTGTATTGTGAGCAGCTTTGAACCCCACATTTAAGAAAGGATGTGCTAGCATTGGAGAGGGTCCAGAGGAAATTCACAAGAATAATGCCAAGAATGAAAGGGTTTATGTATGAGGAGCAAGTGATAGATCTGGGCCTTAACTCACTGAAGGGAGATCTCATTGAAAGGCCTGGAAAGAGTAGAGCTAGAAAGAATATTTCTGATATTGGGGAAGTCTAGGACTAGAGGGCAAAAGCTTCAGAATACAATAACGTCCCTTTAGAACAAAGGTGAGGCGGAATTTCTTTAGCCAGAGGGTGATGAATCTGCGATTTCATTGCCACAAACAGCTGCAGAGGCCAAGTCATCAGGTATATTTAAACTGGAGATCGACAGTTTCTTGATTAGTAAGGGTGTCAAAGATTACGGGGAGAAGGCAGCAAAGTGTGTTGAGAGGGATAATAAATCAGCTATGATGGAATGGCAGAGAAAACTTGATGGGCCAAATAGCCAAATCTGCTCCCATGGCCTTATGGTCTTATGGAATAGGCTGCCAGGATACTGGTAGAGGCTGATGCACTACAAACAATTAGGAGACTCTTAGATGGACACATAGTTGGAAGAAAAATGGACGGTTATGGGCTATGTAGGAGAGAAGGGTTAGATTAGTCATGGAGTAGGTTAAAAGGTCAAAGGACCCACACTGTGCTGCATTGTTCTATGTTCTATGTTGATAGCTTTGTTGATCTAAACTATTTGTATTATTCCTCTCTCCGTGGATACTGCATGGCCTGCTGAGTATTTCCAGCAATTCTGTTTTTTTTTAATTTTAGATTTCCAATATCCACTGATTGAATTTTCTCTGAACCATTCATTTTATACAATTCCAAGTTGCTAATGGTGACTGTCATTGCTATCAATATTTCCCCTATCAGTACCACACGCAATTCATAATCAAAGAGGTGCTTTTATATGTTTCACCCCAAGAGACTTGCAGTAAGCACAAAAGATAGATCGTCATCTATTGCCATGGTGTAAGTTATGAAGACTCTTAGATGAGATACTAACCTAAGGACTCATCTGCCTCCCAGATACATATAAAAAAACTTCCTGTTATACTAATTCAAATGGTACAAGAGTTAATTCTGGTGTCCTGGCCAATATTTATCCCAAAGAGCAGATTATCGGATCATTTACCTCATTACCTCGCTGGGTGCAAATTGAATGCAGCCTTTGCTGCACATTACAATACTTCAAAAGTACTTAAGCAGTTATTAAGTACTTGAAACACACTGAAGGAATATGCAGAAAGATAAATTATTTTTCTTTCATCATGAGGAATGGGATCAGAATCAAGTGTAATCTCATAGACAGACAACCACTGAAGGGCCTATTTTACAAACTGACGAGCATAATCACTTTTCCCTTTCTGCTGACTGGGCAAAGACTGCCTGATAAAATTCTTCTCTTTTGTCCACATAAAGGGCTGATCAACAGCTCCCTCACCAGTTATACCCTGGGCAATTTTATAGAGTCATAGAGCACTTAAGGTTGTTATATCTAGGGATGGTAATTGGGATAGCCTCCCACTGCCTATTACGTGTTCCCAATGGTGTGAGCCTCGGGTAGCCTCTAACAAACAAATTCAGCTCGTAGCTTTAACATGTGGCTTAGCTACTAAGCCCAGCAGAACTGTTACTACGGACAGGAGAAGAGGCAAAGGCAGGTTACTGGCACATTAAAACCAGTCACTTTGAGCAGATGGGGCTTATCAGCCGTGATTGGCAGCTAATCTTGGAGAAGTAAAACTCTGATCTCAAACTTCTACTGCTTTGTGGCTATACCAACTTGTGGCAAATGCACAGGGAGTAAACCCTGAGGGAAAACTCCAGAGCTGGAGTCCCTAAGACAGTCACACGTTGAGGTCAATGCTGACTGGCAACTCCTGCGACGCTGCTGGTACCAAACTGTATCGGTCTCTGCCATTCCTTTGGGTTCATCAGATTTGTGGGGAAGGGGAGCTTGCTTCATGGGCAACAGCTTGCTCTCTGTATCGTTCCACCAAGATGTAACACTGAGCATCATAGGAAGTCATTCCTGCCTGTGGCCATCAAACTTTACAACTCCTCCCTCGGAGTGTCAGACACCCTGAGCCAATAGGCTGATCCTGGACTTATTTCCACTTGGTATGATTAACATTATTATTTAATTATTTATGGTTTTATATTGCTATATTTCTTTACTATTCTTGGTTGGTGCGGCTGTAATGAAACCCAATTTCCCTCGGGATCAATAAAGTATGTCTGTCTGTCTGTCTGTATCGTACTACCCTGCCTTGCGCATCTAGAGAGCCAGGACTCAACATCCTTGGTCAACCCTGACCAGCAGAGGCCCCTTGTTCCACTGTCTGTTTGAACCATCAAGCATCTGTTTACACTATTCCTACATATATCCCATTTTATTCTTCCTATATTTCCATCAACGAGGGCTTTTCTCTCAGGATCAAAGGAGTTTGAGAGGTGACTTGATGGATGTGTACAAGATAATAAGAGGCCTAGATCAAGTAGAGACTTTTTCCCAGGGCAGAAATTACTGATATGAAGGGGCATAATTATAAGGTGATTAGAGTAGAGCATAGGGAGGGATGTCAGAGTTAAGTTTTTTACACAGAGATTAGTGGGTACATGGAATACCCTGTCAGGGGTCATGGTAGAGATAGATACATTAGGGGCATTTAAGAAACTCTTAGATAGGCACATGGATGAGAGAAAAATGAAGGTCTATGTTGGAGGGAAGAGTTAAACTGATGTTAGAATAAGTTAAAAGGTCAGTTCTACATTGTGGGCCAAAGGGCCTACACTGTGCAGTTATGCTCATTGTTCAAACTTCTTGAAGATTCTACTGTTCATCTCCATGTGAGGGGCAATTTACTGTGGCAAACAAACATCTTTGGGATGTGGGATGAAACCAGAGCACTCTTGATCACTGGAATAACAGGAAAGCACCACACAGACAGCACAGAGGTCAACACTGAACCCAGGTTTGAAAAGGACAACTCAAATGGCTGAAAATAGTAAAAAAAAAAGTAGTGTAGTTGAGACTGGGCCTGGAGTACGTGTGCAGATTTGATCATTGTAGGAAAGAAAACACTTCACTGCGAAGTGAATACTGTAGAGATTCATCAGGCTGAGAACCCTAGGGTTGAGAGCCTCCTTTTCTCAGGACAGATTAAGTAAGTCTGGAGTTTAGAAGAATGACAGATGGAGTGTATAAAAGCCCCCAGATATGGAGTTAGAAATTAATAAGCACAATATATTCTGCATTGTTGTACAGTGAATGCTTGTATCTCACAGTAGTATATGGTGACATATAGTACTTTGAACATTGAACTTTGAGATGCTACAAATCTTGATCAACACACAAAATGTGGGAGGAACTTATCAAGTCAGGCAGCATCTATGGAGGGGAATAAACAGTTGACGATCCTTTATCAAGAATCAGAAATTAGAAATCCAATTGCAGTGCAAAACTCTTTAGCTGGAATGGTGCAAGCCTTTGGAATCCTCCATCCAGAAGACTGTGCCTGCTCATTTGCTGAATATATTCAAGACTGAGGTGATAGACGTTTGGACAGTAAGAACATCAAGGGTTGGTTTTGGCTGGGGAAGTGGACAAGGCATAGGATCAGCCAAACCGTATTGAATAGGAGAGTAACCGTATTCTTGCTTCACTTTGGTCAACTCCTACAATGAAAACTCCATGACACAATGCTTTAAACACAGGAATTCATTCCAGAAAAATTTGGACACAAAGACAACAGCTTTCTCTTCAGTTATAAAATGATGCAGGTTGATGATAATGTCAGATAATTGTGTTAATATATTTACATTGGTATACTGCAAGTTTCTGAAAATGGCTGTGACAAGAGAGGTTACGGCTTTGTTATTCACTTGATACACTCGGGCGATGGGGTGGAAATACGTCTTACCAAAGGAGGTATAAGGCGCTCCTTCCATTCACTAGATTCCAGGTCACGTTTGGCCAAGGTGTAGAACCTGATTAGCACCCAGCCCCTCCCCAGTTAGGGTCACGTGAAGCCATTGGAGCAGGCGGTCTATGGTCGTCTGAGGTGCTGGTGCACTTCACAAGTCCTGGTTATGTGACCACTGACACCCAGCAGATAGTCTCTGAAGCGTATTGATAATGGCTGGGCTAACTCATCTTGTAAAGACAGTGCCCAAAAGGAAGCAACGGCAAACTGCATCTGTAGATAAATTAGCCTAGAACAATCATGGTCGTAGATAAGACCATAATCACTACCTCATACAACAAGGCACATAATGATAATAATGATGACCTACTTTCATGTTTATTGCTGTGGCCTCTGAAGGCCTCTAAAAGCACCTTCCCTGAAATAAGTGTTAGTACCTCTGCAGAAAGGATTATTGTCTTCTTTATTTTAGAGTGCCACAGAGCTAGTAATAAGTGCCTACACAGTGATAACTACCACGGACCTTATAAGAAGCTTCTCATCAAGCTCAGTGGCATAAGCTTCTCCTTTACTGAGACCTGCTTCAGTACAAAGGATACTTGGCATCTAGCAGCTCTGACATCGGTATGTTCGCTGATCAGCTCATTTCATTCAAGAATTCCACCAGTCAGCACAGATGAAAACAAATTGCATGACTTCTATTAACTTCTTAAACATTACACAGCAGTGTTAATTAGTCAGAATAATAAATGATTCATACAGAAGTTGAAATATCAGAAGTAAGCTTCTTAAAATATATTTTAAATTTTTTACATTTTGAAATATCTGTTTGAGAAAATGTTTGAAATGTCTATCTTTGAACAATCATACAATTTTTTTAGGACCCAGTGGTGGTTTGCTAGGTAATAATTTAGGCTCAATACATAGAAGAGTGTAAAAGAATCACTGGGTGACACATAAAAAATGCTAGCAGGACTCTCAGCAGATCAAGCAACATCTGTGGAGGGGTATAAACAATCAATGTTTCAGGCCAAGACTCTTCATCAGGGCTGTGTGTTCCCTGAGATTTCCAGCATCTGCAGAATATTTAATGTTTAAAACATTCATTGTATGGATAGCATAAGATTCATACTTCTTCAACTTCCATTCACTGTGATATTAAGACCATAGATAGGCAGACTCTTTGTTAGCAGCCACGTAGAGTTGCCATGTTGAACTAAGTGCAGAAATGCTCATTTTCACAGGGTATTAACAGTGAATGATGATGTTTCAGCAACAGTACCCTTAGAAACACATACACAATGCTAGAAGATCGAGCCTGTCAACAGCATCGATGGAGGGGAATGGACAGTCAATGTTTCAGGCTGAAAGACTGTTTGTTCCCCTCCATAGATGCTGACCTCCATAGACTTGTTGACCTCCTCCAGCATTTTTGTGTGAGTTGCTCCAGATTTCCAGCATCTGTAGATTCTCTTGTGCTTATGGATACCATTAGAATATCCAGACCAATCCTCTTAAGTCTAATCTTCTTTTTCACACAATCCTGCTGTTAAGTTTTGGAATTCCAGATCACAAAACTAATTGAGAGACTAATACAGAGCTAGGGATAATATGTGTACTTCGTTTTTTACTGATGATGTGTAGGTGGAATGACGTATGCCATTCACGTGCTTTTTATATATAACCCGTAATGAATTATTTAAACTAACAGCGAATGCTTAATCAAACAACATATTTACAATATTAATCAAATATTACTGAAATATTAAATACGCAACACTCTTCCCTACTTAGCTATAAACTCTAACTCAATACAGAATGCAACTCAATTTATATACAGTATTCTTCAAAAGTCTTAGGGACATAAATATATTACTAGGGTACCTAAGACCTTTGCACAGTATTGTAGTAATTTTATTGATTGCTCTGTACTGCTAACACAATAAAAAAATTTCATGACATATGTGAGTGATGATAAACCTGATTCTAATATGAGTCTCTATTAAGGACTAAGAGTGGGAAGGGGACAGGGAGAGTAGAATCATAGTTGGGAAAAGAGGAAGGGAGAGGGGAGGAAGTGGGAAGCATCAGAGAGATATTCTGTAATGAGTAACAAACCAGTCGTTTGGAATCAAATGGCCTTCCCTGGTGTCTCAGGGCTGGGTGCATCTGTATTTGCACCACCTGCCTCTGGCACTCCTTCTCAGCCACCCATCCCACATCTATCCCACGGCACTCCACCCTCACCATACCAAACATCCTTTTCTCCAGACAGATTTATGTTTATAAATACACAGTGTATCATATAATCCAATTACTATATAGACATTCACAGCATAGTACATTTTAAATTGTCCCATTCAGGCCTGAAGTTTTAATTGCTGTGGAGGATTTCTTTCTTTTGTGGGATGACATCTTCCCTGACAAGGGTTAGAGGGGTTGTCACTGTGCATGGCAGGTGAGGCTTGGACTGTGAAATATTCTCAGGTTCTGGGTTCTGGGTCCTCTCTGTGGTGGTTGTTAGAGTTAACTGCAGGAGGTGATTTTGACAGCTCTGAACACCTTTCTTCTCTAACAATTGACTCAAGTTAATTTTATGTAATGACTGAAACACAGTGTTCAACTCCATTTCAATTAATTTGCTTTTCTCTTCTGGTGTATGCCATATTGCTTGTTTCACGTTGTAAATCTTAAGGCTTCCCAATCCTGCGTCACTCTCATCATTAACAGATTTTTCATCAGCTACATGCAGATTAGTGCTCTGTTTGGAACTGTTACTTGACTTTTTATCTTCTACTCTTCTCTGTGCAGTCCATTTATTTTTGTTCGCCTGATATATTCTTTGCAGGTGTCGTACTTTGTTGCATTTTCTCCAAATTTTCCCTTTAATCTTGCATTGTTCTGCCATATGTGAGGCCCTGTCACAACAGTATCACCATTTGTTAGTGTAATGAGATCTTTAGGCAAACAAACCCTGGCATGGAGTAAACTCGAGACTCAAAGGAAGAAAGTAAAGATGAGGATTTATTTGAAGAACATAACAGAGGAGTAACAAGTGACTCAGAGTGTTTTTACTTCAGTGGGCTAAAGTACAATCTAGCCCAAAGTGGCATGAAAAACACAAGGGAAATTTAATGACTAAACCAGTCACTTAATGAGTTCCAGTTAAAACAAATCAATGACGTTCAGGTGCACTGTATTGCTAACACCTGGCACTGTACAGCGCCTCACTCATCTCCAAAGGGTTCATGACAGTTTGGCCAGGCTGGTTTCTGTTTAAGCATTGCCACTTTGTTCACACTAACTTTCATTCCTGAGCACAACTTAACTGCATCTCTAGATGCAGTTTCCATTAATTTAATTGCTCTTTTAAATGTGAGTTGTGCTTCGGTTAGGGGCTGTTTTTGAATGATTTCTTGTAAGATTCCACAAACTAAACCATCTAGCAGTGTATCATTAAGCCCATCACTGAACTGACAATGCTCAGACAACTTCAGCCACGTACACCGAAACGGACTCCCCCTCCTTTCGATTCCACTTATGTGTTCTGCATTTAACAATAGTTTCAGTTCTAAATGTTCCTGCAATACTTAAAACTTACTTAATGCCACCGTCATGTTTTGTAATTCCAAATTATAAAACTAATCAAAAGAATAACATAGAGCCAGGAGTAATGTGTGTACTTCGTTCTTTACTTCTGCAAGGTGCACACTTAAGATGTGGTGGTGTAATGATGTATGTCATTCATGCACTTTTACATATAACTCATAATAAATTATTTAAATGAGCAAAGAATACTTAATCAGACAATATATTTACAATATTACTTAAATATTATTGAAGTATTACATACACACCTGCAAATTACCAGTCTCAGTGAATGTAAAAAAGTTCTTTGGTTGCATACCCTTTATTTCACAAGGACAAGAAGCAGCAACCATTGAGCTCCCGAGTAGATCAACATTTTTCAACCTAGTGAAATACTCTCAGCATTATCCGACAGCAACAGGGTAATTTGTCAGAAGGATTCATAGTGTCAATTATTCTTATTCTAGTGAGCCCATTTTGTCTGTCTGTGATCTAATGAATGGAGCATGTCACGGTGATGTCTGTACTTTAGTCCGACTGATAGTGGACTGCAGAGAGGGGGTCAGAAGATTATCCGATGAATGCAAAAATTATAAATTGCTCTTTTTCCTTGTGTTGTCTAGTCATTAAGTACTACTTCTTCTGGAAGGGTGAACTGGACGAGGAAGGCTTTCTTCACAGGATGGGTTTTGCCATCAAGAACGAGCTAGTCTGATGTGTCAGTGATACGCCTACTGTAGAAGTGAATATGTCATAGCTTTTTGATTCACCATAATATACAACCAGCACACTGTGTTCTTCACTGTATACACCTGAACCCTTGCAGCGAGAGATAAGACACAGCAGGATCTTTACTCTGAGCTCAAGGATGTAGGATGTAGGGGGAAAGATCAGGTCAAAGAATTTGCAACCATACCCATTGGGTATTATATTCCCACCATCACACCACAAAGGCTTTGGGGCCAGAATACCTCTTGGCTGTCGGGTATGACAGAAATAGCTGGGCCCCTAGCAAAGATGTTCTATTACCTTTGTAGCAATGGGGAAATATGCACAGGTTTAAGAGCTTTAAAGCATTCTCATTTAAGATGGTGCTGGGGAATCTTAGTGACTTCTGCCAGGTGGATAATTGAAGAAGGAAAACAACTGAATGTTAATCCCTCTTTTATTGGTAAATGATTATCATAAACAATAACTTGTAACTTCCCTTTGGACTTTGAAGCAATTTCATGTGACAGAACCAAGGTAAGGCAGTAGGCCTATTATTGAGACTGAGGAAGATCCAATGTTTGACCAGTTCAGAAGAGTGGGATACAGGCCGAATTCAGGTGGCGGGTTCCAGGCTCCAGAGTGTATCAAAGTGGCTGAACACACTGGGCTGAATTTATGGTAAACTATGTATACCTGTCTGGACACGCCCCTCTGCTGATTGCTCCTGTGGCTCCTCCCACAGACCCCTGTATAACGGCAATTGGGGCACTGCTCCTCCCTCAGTCTCCGAGATGTCCTGCTCCCTTTTTGCTGCTAATAAAAGCCTATCGTTCATTTCCAGTCTCCGAGAGTTATTGATGGTGCATCAGAATTGGAAAGGCCAGGTACAGATCGAATCAAGGTGGCCAAATCAGAAAGGTAGGGTACAGGCCGAATCTAAGTGGAGGGGTCCAGGCCTAAGGTCACATCGAAGTGACTGAACCTAATGTTTGGATGACAAATTAGGGTTCATGGGCTGTTCAGAAATCTGATGGCAAAGGGGAAAAATATTTTCAAAACATTTAGTGTGGGCCTTCAGGCTCCTGTACCTCCTCCCTGATGGTAGTACTGAGAAGAAGGCATGCTCTAGATGTTGATGGCCCTTAACAATGGAAACCACCTCTTGAGGCACCCATCTTTTGAAGATATCCTCAATGGTGGGGAAGCTTGTGCCCATGACGGAGTTGGCTGTGTCTACGCAGCCTTTGTGATCCTGCACATTAGTGGCTCCATTACAGGCAATGCTACAACCAGTCAGGGTGCTTTCCATGGTACATCTGTAGAAACTTACTGGTCTTTGTTGACATACCAAACCTCCTCTAGCTCCAATGAAATATAGCTGCTGGCGTACCTTCTTTGTGACTACATCAATATGCTGGGCCAAGGACATATCTTCTGAGATGCATTTACTGATCAATAAGCCGTTCACCAATGCCCATGTTGATTCACACCAGCACCACTCAGCTTCAGATTTCATCACAGGCCTGGTCTAAACATAAAACAATGAGCTAAATCCTAGAGGTGACATGAGATGAAAGCAAGAACCTTTGGTATCAAGGAAGCACTTGACTTCCTATAAGACCACAAGATATAGGATAAGAATCAGGCCATTTGGCCCATCGAGTCTGCTCCACCATTTCATCATGGCTCATCTGTTTTTGCTTTCAGCCCCAATCTCATGCCTTACCCCCTCCCATCCCCCTAAACCCTTCATGCCCTGACCAATCAAGAACTGATCAACTTCTGCCTTAAATATACATAAAAACTTGGCCTCCACAGCTGCCTGGGGCAATGAATTCCATAGATTCACCACTCTCTGACTAAAGAAACTCCTCTTTATCTCCTTCTAAAAGGACACCCCTCTGTTCTGAGGCTGTGTCCCCTGTTCTTAGACTCTTCCAGCATAGGAAACATCCTCTCCTCCTCCACTCTATCGAGGCCTTTCACCATTCAATCGCTACCACAGAGCCTTTGTGACACGAAATCATAGACCATCCATTTCTTACAGTCATGTTTCACAGAGCAGAATAAAGTTGTGATTGCTGGAGTTGCAATCATCTCAGCCCCTGAGCATCATTGCTGGTGCTCCAGGGCAAGTGAAACCAACTTCACCTGCTTTATCAATGACATTCCTTCCATCATAAGGTAGGAAGTAGGAATGTTCATTGATGATTGCATGGTGTTCATTTTCTTGAAACTCATCAGCACATGAAGTAATCCATTCTTGCACCAATCATGTTCTGGAGAATAAGCTGGAATGGGTTGATAAATGTCAGGCAATATTTCTGCCAGAGAAGTGGCCAGGAATGATCTCCAAAAGGGGAGCATTAAGTACCCCACACTTGATATTATCACCTATGGGTCCCCATCATCACCCAACAGCTCATCATTGACCAGAGTCACAGTTGGAGATTGAGAACACAAGACAAGTCTGACACCATAGTTCCCTTCTGCTATCCAGGTTCAGGAATAGGATGTAAAACCCTCCACCTAACTGGTAAATGTAGTTCAGATCATTCTTAAAATGTTTAGCACCATTCAGAACAAGGCAATGGTGTGCTGCTAGGGCTGGTGCTGATGAGATAGAGGGGGCAAGATTAGTAATTTGCAGATGACACCAAAATTGGTGGTGTGGTAGTCAGTGAAAAAGGTTGCAAAAGCAACAAAATCTGCAGATGCTGGAAATACAAAGCAACACACACAAAATGCTGGAAGAACTCAGCAGATCAGGCAGCATCTATGGAAAAGAATAAACGGTCGACATTTCAGGCCAAGACCCTTCTTTGGGACTGAGAGAAAATGGGGAGATGCCTGAATTAAAAGGTGGGGGGGGGGGAAGAGGCTAGCTAGAAGGTGACAGGTGAAGTCAGGTGGGTGAGAAAGCTTAAGGGCAGGAGAAAAAATGAATCTGATAGGCTGTCTAAGACTATAACAGGATCGACATCAAATGGAGAAGTGTGTAAAGGAAAGACAGATGGAATTTAACTCAGACAAATACAAAACAATGCCTTTCAGGAAGTTAAACCAGAACTGATGCAGCGGATGACAGGGCTCTGGAGTGTATGGGACAGAGAGATCAAGGGCTACAAGAACATATATAGTTCTCAGAAAGTTACAGCACCGGTAGACAAGGTGTTGAAAAAGGCTCATGACATGTATGCTTTCGTCGATGGGGCATTAAGCACAAGAGCTGGGACGTCGTATTACATAGGTGAGATCACTTCTGTAACACTGTGTGCACCTCTCGTCACCACACATCAGACAGGACTTGATAAAGCGAGAGAGGGTGCAGAAAAGACTCACAAGGACGTTGCCAGGATTGGACAGATTGAGTGATAAGGAGGGGCTGGGTAGGCTGAGTCTGTTGCCCGAAGCTGAGGGGTGACCTTTACAGGGATTTGTAAATTCATGAGAGGTATAGATAATGTGCATGGTCACGGCCTTTTCCCAGGGTGGGAACGCCTACAACTAGAGGGCATACGTTTAAGGTGCGAGGAGGGAAAAATTTAAAGGGGACCAGATGAGAAATATTTTCACACAGACGGTGATAGGAACATGGAACAAGCTGCTAGGGGAAGTGGTAGCTGTGGTGGGTGCAATTACAATATTTAAAAGACATTTGGACAGGTACACGGATAGAAAAGATTTAGCGGGATCTGAACCAGAGTAGTTCAGGAAAGCACCTTGGTAATGATGAACTCGTTGAGACGACAGGCCTACATGTATTCTGCTTGACTATTTATTTCTTTATTTATTTGTTTATTAATTATTGAGACACAGTGCGGATTAGGCACTTCCAGCCCTTTGAGCTGTGCCACACTGCCACCCTCGAGTCATCCCTAGCCTAATCATGAGACAACTTACAAAGAGCAATTAACCTACTAACCAGTACATCATTGGACTGTAGGTAAGAACCGGAGCAACTGAAGAAACCCCACACATTCCATGGGGAGGACATACAGACTCCTTACAGATGACATTGGAATTGAACTCTGAACTCCATCGCCCATAGCGTCGTGCCAACTGCTATGTTACCATGCCACTCTCTGTCTCTAACCCATCTGACTGGTATCCCATGTGACATCCTAAACCTGCGTTCCATCCGCCACCAGCTTATGTGAGTGTTGTACAAATTTATCTGCAGATTCTCACTTAGGCTAGTTCAAAAACACCTCCCATAGAAAACCTGCTACCACAAATAAAGAGTGGGGTAGGCATAGATCCGAACTCCATCAACAACACGTTGCCTTCTGAGTTGAAGATCATTGAGGCCCTCCATTGACTGGGGTCAACCATGGGTGTTGCATCCCAGTTGTCTACGTGATACACAAGCCAGGGCAGTACAATATGGAGAGCAAGCCATGACCCGTGTAGTAGGCTCTCCCTCTCAACACACTGATGAATCAAAGGAACGGCAAAGTCCTATACAATTTAACACCAGTGGCATCACAAGAGTTGCCAGTCAGCGTTACAGTCAGCATAGGACTGTCTCAGGGAGTCCAGCTCCAGATTATTCCTTGCAGTTTACTTTCAAAGCCTTCCCTGTGATTGGATATAGCCACAAGGCAGCAGAAGTTTGAGATCAGACTTTTCCTTCTCCTAGATGAGCTGCCAACCGTGGCTGACGAGCCCCGTCTGCCCGAAGCGACTGGTTTTGTAAGGCGGCAGTAACCCATCTTTGCTCCTTCTCCTGTCAGTAGAAACTCATTGCTGGATTTAAATCCTGGATTTTTTTCTCCTCAATAATATGGCAGGACTACAATGATTAAAGGAGGTGTCCTGACATTGCCTTCTTAAAAGCATTGAGGTATGGGTAATAAATACCAGCCTTGGCAATAACAGACAGATCCTGAAAAATGAATTTTACAATATGGGATGTTTCAGAGATGCTTTTGCTTTCAATGCATAGCAGAAACTAATTAAAAACATTTTATTTTATTTTCAGCCATACGACATTAATATTTTACAGTAGTGGATGCTTTAGACTAATGCCCAAGTCTGATCGCAGGATTTAAGTGTTTATGATGTGAATAACTTGATGCTCTTATCGCCATCACTGGGAATTGCACTCAGCAGTAAGGAAGGAGTTTTATTAACAGGTCTGAACTCAAGTTAAAGTCTCTGTGATGTTCATGTTTGAAGCAAACGATAATTAATGACCTAAACTGGCTGACATAGATTACTGGTTTTCAAGTATTTTTATGTGAGGATTTGAGGCTATTTTATTTCTATTGTGTACTATTCAAAAACTTGCCTGAATGCAGAAAGCTGACTTGAATTAATGCAGTAACAGAACCTTCCAGGCAAAAATATGACTTCAGGGGAAAAGTGGCTAGCTTGTAGTTACTTGGAAATCCTCATTCCAGTGCCCCACAGAAAACATTTGTGAAGTGAGAATCGATCTTTACAGAATTAAACAGGTTTTTAACATTTAGAAAGAAAACACTCTTGTTTTTTTTTTCAGTGCAGGTACCCTTGTTCACTCTAGCCTTTTGGATTTGACATGGGAGGCCAGTAATACATCAGGGCTGTAACTTGGCTGGTGTTACAATGCACAGATCAACTCTGGACATCAGGGAGAACAAATTCAATGAAGATAACAAGCCTGCCAGTCGGAGAAAAGTAATGGTGCACTGAGCTGCAGTTAGCTTGAAAACCGGTCCCTGCACGGTAAGGAGAGGGAAACATGGACTTCAACTGTTCAGCAGCATGGAGGTTGGCTGGGGGCTGTACATTTGGTGACATAGATCATGCATAAAGGGTAGAAATTGCAGGAGGAGTGGGGTGGGTTGCCTTTGGAATCTGTCAAGTGCAAATGCTTCCAGGCTTCTCAGGACTAAGTCTTCAACTCGGCTCGCAGTCACAGGTCCAAGAGCAGATGGATGCTGTGGAAATGCTGGCAATGCAAGCTGTTGCAGCCTGACCTTTCTTCTCTGACATTTTGCTTTCTTATTTTTACATTACTTGCAGTGCAAGCTAAATAAAATATTATAATGGTGCCGTTCCCTTTACTTTCTCATCTGACCACCCAACACCAGCTCTTTGGTCAAAAAAGCACAGCAGCGTTTCCATTTTCTGAAGAAAATGAGGTGAGCAAGTCTTCTCCCCCCCGTTCTGACCAATTTTTAAAGGAGCACCACCAAGAGTGTCCTGACCAGCTGCATCGCCGTCTGGTACGGGAATTGCAAGACCACAAGTCCCTACAAAGGACTGTGAGGACTGCTGAGAGAATCATCGGGGTCTGTCTTCCACCCTTCTGAGATATTTGTCAGGAGTGCTGCATACGCAGGGCCCTTGGAATTACCGATTCCCTCCCATCTGTCCAACAATCTCTTTGACCCCCTACTATCAGGCAGGGGGTAACGTGGCATTAAGGCAAGAACTGTCGGGGTAGGAAACAAAGATGAGAAAATCTGCAGATGCTGGAAATCCAAGCAACACACACAAAATGCTGGAGGAACTCAGCCGGTCAGGCAGCAGCAGCTATAGAACAGAGTAAGTAGTTGGAGTTTCGGACCGAGATCTTTCATCGGGACTTCTTCCAGCTCCTTCCCCCAGGCCATAAGATTACTGAACTCTCTGCCATCACCCAGGCAGTGTATCCATCACATATGAAAAGCCAGTAACGCTATACTGTTTACTTTTTAACTTGTGTCGTAACTGCATCTTATTATTTGTTAATTTATTTGTGGCAATATTATTTTATGCTTTGTATGTGTGTGTGAGTTATATGTACATCGGCTCAAAGGAACATCGTTTTGTTTGGTGGTATACATGTGTATGATTGAATGAAAGATAAACTGAACTTGAACCTGTACTTTGCTGTTTCTTGAATATGCCAGTGATGGAGACATGATTTACAATCCCCTCAACAAACGAAAGGTCAGTCAATTTTGAAGTGGCTGCCATTCAGTCTGCATTGAACGCATAAACATTTCTTTTAGAGTACAGATTCCATCATCTCCTTGCAGAAGTTAATTTTAATATTTGATTTTGTATATAGGGAGGACAAATGATTCCAAACTCATGTCATTAGATTCTGTTTACCAGCAGAAGTAGAATATCTAACTCATCATGAGCCTGTCAACATTATTTTCTGAAAAATAAAATTGCTGTGCATTTTATCTCGAAACAAAACAGGTGGTTAATAAAAGGTTCATCAAAGCATACATGGTTCAAAGAAAGGTCAAGCAAGGCTGGGCTACTTCACAGACAGAAACAGCAATTGGAATCCATTACGCGAAAATATCTGTTGATCAAAAATATTGTAACTTCATCAGACTTAGCTACTAAAACAGCTGCAAGATCCAAACAATTGATGGTTTAATTATGTTTTCTAATGACAATGCTCTTAAGATTTTATATTAATGAAAAATTAATTCAGAGAATGTTTCTTGTATCACATTTTCAGTTTCGTTAGGTTCAACGGGAGGTTGAATAGAATTAATCTGTGAGGTTCATAGGGTGAAATAAAATATCTCTCAACATTAGCTACATGATATGTCACACCACAGGAATGTAATTCAATGCCTAAGGATAAAAAAACACAGTATATTTACTGAGTTAAGGACTCATTTAAGAAGCAGTTCTCTTTTCGCTGGCTGTATTCTTGTATTCCAAGCATGTCACTGTGAATATTTGAACTACACTTTCATCTTTTTTTAAAGTTATCTGAAGCAATATTTATCTCCTTCTTTTTCCATTCCTCTTGAAAACAAAGAAGACAGCTAGATAAAAATTCCAAGAATAAGACTTCTGACTTCGTGTGAAATGTGCAGCCAATTTTTATACTTTTTCAAGTAAATCTACAGTAGGTCTTTCTAATACCTTACCCACTCATCATTGCAAATATGACTCTTTATTTCGGCTTTTATCTTCAATAATTAGTTTCACAAATGTCTGCATATTGCACGTCTTCTAGTATTATAAAATTCACTCATTGCACGGCAAAATAAATACTTGATTTTTTAATCCTGGAAGCAGAGATTTTCATTGAAGGGGTCAAAGTGATGGCCACAATGGGGACAAAAGCAAAAGACTTCTTCTATCTTGTATGCATTCTTGCAGTGCTCTCACAGAAAGGTTGAATCCAGCATTTGAAGTGTCAGCAAAGTGGTTCATTGAATACTTGATTGCAATTAGAATGCCATCCTATTTTCACAAAAAAGACTATATAAAATTTTGGTTGCTAGCGCTTCCACTAACATCATCACAGCTGTCTGGGAGAAACTGAAATATTGATGTTGATTTTAAGTAAACTTAATAGTGTTCCCATCAATTCACATGTCAGAAATGTGAAAAATAATTGCTGAAACACACTGCTGGATTTATTGGGTACTTTGTCATGGTTTCTCCAAAACTTATTCCAAAAATTCTCTCAGCTAAAAATAGTTAATAGTGCGCTACTCCATCTTAGAAGGGTCACTGGGAGAATGGAATTGACTGGCCTGGAGCACTTTGTCACCTTCAAAGCAACGGAAAGGAGTTGAGGCCAGAGAGAACAGCATGTGCAGCAGTGTCTGCTGCAAGGCTAGTGTGCAGGAAGAAAAGAAGGGCAAGATCGAGTTCTCCTCCCCACCCCCTCCCCCGGCAACTGGAGGGACTCAGCAGGCCGGGCAGTAGCTATGGAGAGGAATAAAGAGTCAACATTTCGGGCTGAGACCCTTCACCAGGACTCTATAGGATGGCTACAGGGCATCCTTCCAGTGTGAGACTTCTTCCGTATTCATGAGAGGAGCTGACACTGGGGCCCTTCATGAGTTTAAGCCGATGAAACGGAAAATAATACAAGTGCAAGATGTCAATTGAAAAAGATGAGGAAAAGATTAGCTTCATTTGTCACATCGACGTCGAAACGTCCAGTGAAATGCACCGTACCGCGTCAAAAAACCGACGCAGTCTGGGGATTGTGTCGGGAGCAGCCTAGAAGTGTTGCCACATTTCAATGTCAATATGGCGTGCCCACAACTCACTAACTGTAACTGTACACCTTTGGAATGTTGGAGGGAACCGGAGGAATCCCAGCTGGACACAGGGAGAATGTACAGACAGCGGTGGGATTTGAAAGTCAATTGGTGATCAAAGGCACTGTAGAGCTATGTACCACTGCTGTACCACCGCACCACCCCTGAATTAGACTGAACATCGCATTCACTGCAAACACCTAATGCTATTAACAAAAGTTAGCTGCATCCAGCCTTTGTCCTAATGTAAGAAACTGTGCTTTTTTATAATCAGGATTACTTATTGCTATTTCCCACCAGGATCTGAGGCTGCAGTGATTACGTTAACTGACAGCCATTTCTGAGACCCTGTCAGAAGTGACCAAGCACCACCGATTGCATGAAAGACCTACCGTAGTTTTGGGCTGCTTACTGATTGATAACTCACTCCCAGTATCATTTTGTCAGTAGAGGACCCAGACCGCTAAGCTATCCATCAATAGGAGTCCAGTGAGAATCGGCTGAGGTCCTCAATTGATTGACAACTTTAAATTACTCTGTCTGTATACACGGGATGAGAATTTTCTCAGGCCAGCTCCTCTTCTATACCATAACTTCAGCGGGGTGGTAGCAGAGAACCTATTTATCAACCTTAACAGACAAAATCATTGGAGTTCATTTACGTATGATTGGAATTTCTGCAGCATGTTCACTGATCTCCCATTGTAGCTATAAACAAGAAAGTATAATTTTTAATCCCAGAAATTATGCTCCTTTGTAATGTGTTCCCAGTTTTAGTCTTTGATTATTTCTTAGTTGAAACTGATAACTAGTCAGGAGAGCCAAGATCAAATTACATTTCTTTTGTTTTTCAGTTTGGCAGGTACCTGTGAAAAATGAGCAATTATATCTTAATTCCAGCCCAGGTCAATGTCTCTTACAGGCTTTATTGGAATCAACTGATGCAGAACAGAGGATTTTCTCCCTTTTAGTAACTTTTATTTTAGGAATACAGGGCAGATATAAATTTATTCAGAGCTATTATTGGCATGAGCAACACACTCAAAATGCTGGAGTAACTCATCATGTCAGGCAGCATCTATGGAGAGGAATAAATAGTCAATGTTTCGGGCCAGACCCTTTACCCCTTCCATAGATTCTGCCTAATCTACGGAGTTCCTCCAGCATTTTGTCTGCTTTGCTGTGGATTTCCAGCATCTGCTGAATCTCTTGTGTTAGTGTTTGCTATGATGGTCCATCGATTTGTCAATCAAACTTTCTACTCCCTTCTCAAGCATTCATTATCATTAGAAAACTCATGCTGAGCATTCATGGCTTTGTCCACCTAACTCTCAGATGTGAAACTTTGATTAGGGGTTTGAAAATGGAAAAATAATTACCAATTAAACAGTGTCATTATGGAAAACAGGCAGAATAGTTTGATTATTTTATCTTTCGCTTTCCTCAGCCCTCAGAATTTGAATGTTTATGGATTTGCTTTAATTTAAGTTTAATCATTGAATACAGCTCATTTCCATCATTAAATGATCCTGGCCCCAGCACAACACAACAATCATTCCCTTTCTGCTAATTTAATATATCATTTTTCATTCATGTTCAGTACTTCATACTGATATGCAATAAATTCATGTTGTTATTATTTAGTTCCATTAATTAGTTGCTCTAAGCAAATCAGAATATTATTTTTTACATTTTCAGTCTCCATTATTCTGAAGTTTTTTTTTATATAGTTTTACCCAATTTGCATTTATCTTGTTGGCCAGAGTAAATTACTCCACTCAATCCAAGGAAAGGTGACATTGTAACTTCTATCATTTTCTGATTCAAGCCCCGGTTCAGATAACAGTAACAGACTGTACTGCAGGTCTGGACAGACATATAACCAGAGATATTCAAACCAGAAAATGGCCTCCAACAAAAGGTAGCCTAGCCACACACTTGCTGGATCCCCAACATCAGCATCCTGGGAGCAGGGAGAGGGGAAAGTTGACCTTGGCCAGAAACTGAACTGGGAAATCATATAAATACTGTGGCTCTGAGAGCAAGCCACAGGCAACTTCAAATTCAAGTCCAAATTTAATTACATTCAACCATACATGAAAACCCATGACTACAGGCAAACAAAACAGTGTTACTCCAGGGTCAAGGCGCAAAACACAGTCCCAACAGTCACACACAGCTCAAGGCACATACAAGATAGAAAATTATCCTGTGACTCCCCTTTTGATTCTCTAAGACCATTCCATCTTCTACATGGCGTGAGTTAGGAATGCAATGGGACACTCTTCTCTTGCCTGGATGAGTGCAATGAAAACAACCGTCAAGAAACCTTGCAGGTTTCTACTTGAATAGCATTCCATTGACCACCCTTTACTGCAGGGGTTCCCCACCTTCTTTTTATCATGGACCATTAGCATTAAGCGAGGGGTCCCTGGACCCAGGCTGGGAACCCCTGCTTAACTTCAACATTTTAGGAGGAGCTCACAATCACCGTTTCAAGTTTATTTAGGGATGGGTAATAAATTCTTGTCAGCAACAGCAAGATCAGGGCAAATGAACAAAAGAACACTAGATTCCAAATAAACTGTCTCAATCAAAGCTTCCAACCTCACATCAGATTTCACTTTAGTGAACTATATTATGATATTTGTTAAAAATCTGCTTATTAACCTTCACAGGAGACCTTACATGGACATTATCTATTCCTTATTATGTTTTCTCATGGTTCTATTTAATGCAATAGTAATCTTATTTCCATTACTCTGAGTGTGCAGCAATTCAGATCATCACAGTGAAGGTTAGAACGTTGCATGCAGAAACAGAGCATGTCTTTTGGTTGCCCTACCATTCAATAAGAACACAGTGAATCATTTCCCTCAGCCAACCTCCCTGCCCCCTTTCTCTTTAAGTTTACTTGATATCTCAATATCTTTTGACCTCTGTTTTGATTATACACAGAGACTCAGCCTCCAGAGCCATTGTGAATAGAACGTTCCAAAAATACACTACTACCTTCTAAAAGAATTCTCAAGACTTGTACCAGCAGGTTCAGGAACAGTTACTACCCCACAATCATCAAGCTCTTGAACCATCGTTGAAATGTTCTCACAACCAATGGACACACTTTCAAGGACTCATCATCTCATGTTTTTGATATTTATTACTTAATTATTTATATTATTGTTTCTTCTTTTTGCATTTGCACAGTTTGTTGTCTTCTGCACTCCGGCTGAATGCCCTAGTTGAGCAGTCTTTCATGGATTCTGTTATAGTTATTATCTTAAAGATTTTTTGAGTATGCCCACAAGAAAATGAACCTCATGTATATGGTGACACATATGTACTTTGATAATAAAATTTACTTTGAACTTTGTACTTTAATTTCTTTAGCTCCTTGTTCTCTCTAAATGATTAGTAATTCAGTATTTTCAGGAGGTTTTTTAGATGCAAGATATATGTTTAATTTTTCTGCTAATCCTTCTTCCTCAATACAATTTCACTTCACAAAGATTCAAAGATCCACATTAATTACCAAAGTATGTATGCAGTATACAACCCTAAGATATGTCTTCCCCACAGACAGCCACAAACAAAGAAAATCATGGAATTCGTTTAAAGAAAAACCCTCTCCCTATGCAAAAAAATCACACAAACAGCAACAAAAAATGAGCAAAAAACACAGAATAGAAAACACAAAATCAAAAGAGTTCAGGTATATACAGTGCAGCTGAATGCTTGTTATCTGTCCCAATTCAAAACTGGTCAAAATAGCAACAAAAAAAGGAGAAACCAGAGACCAGAAGACATCATAATGTGAACTAAGAGTTCAATCCAAAAAACAGCAGAGCCAGAACTTCAGCACCATTCTCTGACGTCATTGAGGGAGAGAGAGAGAGAGAGAGATACCATTTGAATGCAGAGACATTCCTTCAGGAGCAGCGAGCAAGAGGGAGATGGAGAGGCACCTCCCTCCAGCAGCAGCGAGAGAGATGTTGGTAGACAATACTGAACATCCACCTATCTTCCTTTCGCACCTCAATGATTTCAATCTTCCTCGGTGCTTTCATCGGTAAGATTGGCTAGAAGTGGCATCGATCATGGGCTTGTGCCCCGTTTCCAGGCTTCTCTGCCTCGAGGCTGCACACTTTGGTCGAAGTCTCACAGAACGCCCTCGGAAACAGCAGAGCACCAGATCGCTCAATCAACCCAAAAACACACCACCAAAATGTAGCTCATGTGCTCCAACGGTAGCAGAGCCACATTTGAAAGAAAGAAGACGTAAAAGGAGTGAACTATGTAATTTCATGAACTGGCACTGGTCACGTTGTTTGCTGGGACCATCTTCTTCCGGTTTCAGTCTGTATGGAACATGCACTGTCATTTAGCTCATGTATTTACATTTACAAATCATTCAAAGCTTTTATGACCATTATGCATCTCACTAAGCTATTCTGACATTCTGTCCTTTTTCTTTTGCAATGCCTTGTTCCTCCTCGGCTGACCTCTGGAAATTTTCACAACCAGGCTTACTTTGGTTTGACGATGGTACAAGCCCTTTTGGCTTCACTAAAAATTACAATAAGAATAATAAAAGATAAGTAAATAGTGTACAAAAAAAAGAGCAAAATAATGAGGAAGCATTCCTGGGTTCATGGACCGTTCAGAAATCTGATGGCGGGGGGTAAGATGCTGTTCCTAAAACATTGATTGTACCTCTTCCAGACCCCTGTACCTCCTCCCTGATGGTAGCAATGAGAAAAGAGCATGTTCAGGAAGGTGAGAATCCTTACTTCATGAAACATCACCTTCTGAAGATGTACTTGATGCTGGGGAAGCTAGTGCCATGATATGACCCTCTGCAGTGTCTTTTTGATCCTGAGTGTTGGCACTTCCATGACAGACAATCATGCAACCTCTTAGAAGGCTCTCCATGGCACATCTGTAGAAATTTGCTAGAGTCTTTTGTGAGATTACAAATACCTTCAGGCTCCTAATGGCATATGGAATGCCTTCTTCGTACTTGCATCAATAAGTTGGGCCCAGGATAGCCCTTCGGAGAAGTTAACAACTAGGAACTTGGAAAGCATTATATTTTAGTGGAGTTTCTCAACACATCTCAACACATGCCTTCATAATTTACTTTATTCAGACTTAAGATCCCAATTTCAATTGTATAAATTCACCTCAATATTTGTATAAAGTACTCATATTGTAATCACAATTGATCATCAGTTCCTCTCTTAAACAAGACTAGATCTAACACTACCTATTTCATCATATCCTGCATGAGGCTGGGGCTCAACGAAAACTCAAAGACCTTTATTTTAGGTAAGACCGTTCTTTTCCACGTATGGATATTCCATAAATGCTGACTGCATTATTTTTGTTTAATGGTATAATTTTTCATTTATACTTTATGGTGCAGACCATAAAAATGTGGTTCATATTCAATCAGAAATGTTTCTTTTCTGCGTAGTCAATCTGACAGGTTTAGAACTTCCTCTTAACCCAGATGGAGAGGTGTTTATAATTATTACAGGTTCTCCCTGGATAGCTATCCAGATTTATTTTGGGGCAAGTGGCTGTCAGATCTCATTAGAGTTAAGATATCCCAAAGTGCCATTTAATTATCTTCACTCATCCTCCATTACTACTTCCGAAACTGAGTAGATTGAGCATGATGTTAAATTCTTGCTTTAGGAAGCTTATTTAGCCCAAAATATAATGGCGAACTGTTGCTTGAATGTGGCTGCAAAGCCCCTTTACAAGCTGAATTTAGTAACATTCACAAGAAGGAAGGTCATGGCTCTCCTCCAAAAATCTGACAGAATGTTTCTTTATTCTAAGCCAGGGGAAACAAAAAAAAAGTTTTTCAATAATCCTTTTCAGATAATAGCCTCTTGTTCTTTTTTTTTATTGAGGTGTGCTTGTGGTTTGTTACAACATCTAATTAACAGGGTAATAACGTGTTTTCACCAAGTTGGCATTGTATTTTCCTTCCTGTGTTCAATTGTTCAGCTAGAAAACAGCAATCTTTCCAAGGTAAGACCCATTCACCTGTTTGTAAAGGCTTCAGTGACAAATGACCATATGTCTGGGTCTTCCGCTCTGAAACTTCCTTCATTTGTAACTTTTCCCTTATTGGTATATTTTTAAATTGATCTTTCATTATCACCATTATTGGTGGCTTCAAAGCTGCTGACTTAACTTGGCCTATTCTGTTGACACAGTAGACACTGATTGCTAAGTGCCTTGGGCATTTTTTTCCTTATATTGTATTCTTTAGCAACACAACTTCTTGACAGCAAAACGTCATAGAAACACAATAGAACACTGTACTATATTAACAGTTATTTGCACATTTGCTTTCTGGGTAAGTCTACACTCATTTTAACAAAGGATTATCACTTTGATTGAACTATGTTGTATTTATTTATTTAGAGACCCTTCTGACCCAAAAAGCCCAATTACACCCATGTGACTAATCCACCTATTGAACCGCACATTTTTGGAACACAGGAGGAAACTAGAGCATGCAGAGGAAGCTCATGAACATCTAAACTCCTTAAAGAATTCAGGGAACTAGCACTATTGTGCTACTGTACCTCCAGGAGAGTTGATAATACTCCATTCCGTCATTTGAAACAGTTAACAGACCAGGTAATAAATACAACTGTGGGGATGTTATTCAATTGATAATTCAAAGCAGGCCATTGGAGAGCTGTCACCAGCATAATGGAGGAGGCCAACATGATAAAGCAACACCAACTCCAATCGATAGATCATGTCATCCAGATGCCTGACTCATATCTCTCCAAATAGATCTTTTACTCCCAATTGAAGGAAGGTCAGCAAGCCCCTGGTAGGAAAAGGAAAAGCTTTACAGATAACATCAAATTCGATGGTTCCATTTAATATCGGAGAATGTATACAGTATACAACCTGAAATTACTTTTTTTTCCACAGACATCTACAAAACAGAAGAAAACTCTAAAGAATGAATGACAGAAATGCCCCCCTCCTCCCTCCATACACAAGCAGCAGCAAAGCATCACCCCTCTCCCCACATGTTCCAGCAGGAAGCATCAGCACCCATTACCCACCAAGCAGACAATAGGAAAGCCCCCAAAGACAGACCATGAGTCCAATGAAAACCACTGTTCACCCAACAGGTCACAGGGTCGCCCTCTGTCTAACAAGGGAGAGAGAGGTGTCCACCCCCCCCCCCCCCCTTCCACAGTGAGAGGGAGGCAAACAGATTGCTCCTTTGGTATTATAGCCTGCAGCGTGGTTTTTTTATTTCAAGTTTCTCCGACTCGAGAATCATCAACAAACCCCACCCCCCATCGAGAGAGAGAGAGAGAGAGAGAGAGAGAGAGAGAGAGAGAGAGAGATTGCCCGAGTGCAGAGGCCTCTGACAGCTAGACCCACTGCCTTGATGTTCCGATCTCCTGCAATGCCTCAGTTTCTGACAACCATGAGGAATTGAGTCCACAGAGCAATGCTAGTCTTCCAGGCCGCTCCTGGAGATATCGAAAATGGCCAGTTGGTGAGTTCTGGAATGGGAACCCACCACCGTGAAAAACCGTAGTTGGACTGCATCTGTAGATCACGGACACTAACAGAACCCTAGCCACCTTGAAAAGGAAAAAAGAGACATTAAATAGAGGAATTTAAGCTGTTTCACAGATGAGTTTGAAGAAGTCACTGTCTGGCACCATCTGAAAAACACTCATCATCTAAAAAGTATTGCACTCAACAGATACACCTGGAGGAAATCAGTTAAGAGGGAGCTGTGTTGTATGAGAATGATCTCCCCTGTGCCTCAGAGAACAGGTGGCAGCTGCAAAATGAGAAACTGAAAAACCCAATGTAAACCCTAGAGTAGGTTACGTGGTCAGCAGAACATTGTGGGCCAAAGGACCTGTATTGTGCTGTAAATTTCTATGTTCTGTGTAATTTATGTTTAAAAGGAAAAGTCACACAATTGCTGAGAACCTAATAATGTCAGCATGTAAAATTATAGTGGGTAAAATGCTGGGGCAAGATGCAATGCAAGAAATTGAAAAGGTTTCGCTCTCAAGCAGTACAATAAGTCAATGTATTTTGTGATAAACTGAAAAGCAACAGCTTCTTCTATCCAGGTTGATGAGTCAGCAGATTTCACCAATAAATATCATATTGTAGCATTTGTAAGATTTGTAAATGATGAGGAAATTCAAGGAAACTTTTTCTGTTATGAAGAACTACTTGAAACAAGCAAAGGCCAAGATATACAGTCCTTAATGTTTTGTCTTCACTTCTGGAATCAGAAGTCTGTCTTGGAGGAACTGTGTTGGGATCTGTACCAATGGTTTCCCGTCAATGGTTGTCTCCATGAGAGGTTTTGTTTCTGTTGCAAAAAAAGAAAATACGTACTGACATTGTCACAATCCATGCAGATAAATTTCCATGTTGTAAATAGCATAAATTAAAATCAATTTACAACCTTTATTTAAATTAAACCTACCAAGCCTTCCTTTAGAAAAATTAAATCCCATTTTGGCTTAAGCCGGTTATTTAACAGAAACTTATTATGTCTGCCTTACGGGTTTTTAAAATTTATGAAAGGGAAAGAGATTAATTTCTAGAAAGGTAAGCTAAACTTAACTACTTTTTTTTTCAAGAAAGAATGGTTGTAAATTCATTCTCTTTTCAATTATTTTTGGATTATTATATCCACAACTTACTGATCACACTAACATACCATGAGCTGAGGATATAATAATTTTTACGCAGGAATTCCCTGAGCCCTGAATGTTATTTCAAGAGTTTCTTCAGGGCAGAAAGGCTGCCTTAGAACACCATACATGCCTCGAGTGACTGCACTACTACTATAAAACACCTTGGACTATGAATGAGCGTTTATTAAAAAAGAGATGCATGTGAATGCATTTCTGAAAGCACTAGCATATAATGTTCAGAACACAACTTGAAATTGTTGACTTTCCACCCGGTAGATGACACCAAGCCACCCACAACACTGAGAATCTAACTTTCAATTATTCCACATTTGGATCATTTGAGGAACAGCTGATGGGAAGATGAGAACATAGTTCTGTATTCTTATTAGCTGGTCCTCAAATGGTTCTAAAAAGATGCGTGATTAGGTTTACTGAGCTGTGGACATACCATGTTGGCACTCAAAGCGCAGCGACACTTATGGGCTGCATAACACAATCTTTCCTGATTTGGTTTGACGCAAACAGCAGGTCACTGTATGCTTTGCTGTTTCGATGTATATGTGACAAATGTCCATAGATGTGTTGTGGGGAGTATATTGACTGGCTGCATCATAGCCTGGTATGGAAACATCAATGCCCTTGAACTAAAAATTGTACAAAAAGTAGTGGATACAACCCAATCCGTCACAGATAAAGCCCTCCTAACCATTAAGCACATCTACATGAAAGCTTTCTCAGGAAAGTAGCATCCATCATCAGGTACCCCGATCATCCAGGACATGCTCTCTTCTTTCTGCTGCCATCAGGAAGAAGGTACTCATCAGTTCCTTCATCAGGTTCAGCAAAGATTATTACCCCTCAAACATAAGGCTCTTGAACCAAAGGAGATAACTTCACTCAACTTCACTTGCCCAATCATTCACAACCAATGGACTCCCTTTGAAAGATTCTTCATCTCATGTTCTTGATATTTATCACTTACTTGTTTATTATTATTTCTTCTTTTCCTATTTGCAGTTTATTGTTTTCTGCACTCTGGTTGAATCCCCTAGTTGGACAGTCTTTCATTGATTCTGTTACAGTTATTATTCTATGATTTATTGATTATGCCCACAAGAAAATGAATCTCAG
Organism: Hemitrygon akajei; assembly: GCF_048418815.1. Lineage (NCBI taxonomy): Eukaryota > Metazoa > Chordata > Chondrichthyes > Myliobatiformes > Dasyatidae > Hemitrygon > Hemitrygon akajei. The sequence continues at coordinate 19,474,028 of NC_133125.1, read as the reverse complement.
GTTTGTATATGGTGTCATATATGTAATTTAATAATACATTTTACTTTGAACTTTAAAGCTAATCTTATCTTTACCTTGTAAAGTAGGTAGGCGGTAAAAGAAAAGGGAGTGATATGGATGAGTGAGGGGATACAGAAAATGCAGGACTGATGGGATGACTCTGGTGGGATCTGGCATGGGTAAAATGACCACCTTCTGTATCATTATAAATATGTAAGCAAGTGGTGAGGTGGGATCTTATACTCCCACGTTCTTCTCTATTATTTACTTCCGCGCCTTCTTCTTTTTCTTTTCCTCAACAACACTTCCTCTATGATATTTTCCAGCATCACCCTACAGCAGGGATTCCCAACCTGGGGTCCATGGAACCCTTGCTTAATGGTGTTGGTCCATGGCATAAAATGATTGGGAACCCCTGGCCGAGAGAGGCCTCGAACCATTGCCCTCAGTTCGGGAGCTATCCTGATGCCTGCCTTTGCCTGTCAGCCAATGCACTCCTCAGCTTCACAACGTATGCTATAAGCTATAAACCCCACTCTCAGAGGAGTGCTATTAATCAGTATGTACTTGCAAAACCTGTAGGTCCTAAACCTAGTGCTTCCATTTAGTGCACATCACATGAGCCAGCCTCCCCTCTCTGGACTTTATACTTCCTATTTCCTTGGTAAAGCAGCCAACATAATCAAAGACCCCACTCACTTCAAATATTCTCTCTTTTTCCTTCTCCCATCGGGCAGAAGATAAAGAAAACTCTGCAAGCATATACCATCAGGATAGGACAGGTTCTATCCTACTGTTATCAGACTCTTGAATAGACCTCTTGTACAATAAGATGGAATCTGGGCCTCACAATCTACCTCATTATGATCTTGCATTTTATCATTTACCTGCAGTACACTCTCTTGTGATCTTTTACAGTTTGTTATTATTGTTTTACCATTTTCTAGCTCAATTCACTGTGCAATGATTTGATCTGATCAAACAGCATGCAAGATAGGTTGTTCATTGTATCTTGCTACATGTGACAATAATAAACCAATTGAGGCCCTCCGCTGGTCGGGATTGACCATTGATGTTGCATCCCAGCTCTCCACATGACACGTAAGCCAATACACAAGACAGGGCAGTACAACATGAAGAGCAAGCTGTTGCCCATGTAACAAACTGCCCCTCTCCACACACAGCTGATGAATCCAAAGAATTGGTAGACCAATACAGTTTGGCACCAGTGGGGTTACCAGTCAGCATTAAACTCAACATAGGACTACCTCAGTGACTCTAGCTCTGGAATCTTCCTCAGGGTTTACTCCCCAAGCTGTGGTGAACTACATATACCTGTCTGGACACACCCCTCTGCTGACTGCTCCTGTGGCTCCTCCCACAGACCCCTGTATAAAGGCGATTGGAGGCACTGCTCCTCCCTCAGTCTCCAGGATGTTGTGTGGTGGTCTCTTGCAGCTAATAAAAGCCTATCGTTCACCTCCCATCTCCGAGAGTTATTGATGGTGCATCACAAGCCTTCCCTTAAGTGGGTATAGCTGCAAGGCAGCTAAGTTTTAAGATCAGAGTTTTCCTTCTCCTAGATAAGCTGCAGTTGATGAGCCCACTCTGCCCAATCCGACTGGTTTTAAGGTACCAGTAACCCACCTTTGCCCCTTCTCCTATCAGTAGAAACAGTTCCGCTGGCCTTAGTAGCTAAGCCACATATGTGAAAGCCAGGAACTAGTCTTGGTTGTCAAAGGTTATTTGAGATGCACACCTTTGGGAGAATTTAATAGTAGGAGCTTGTCCCCTTTACCACCCCCGACTATAACAATCTTAAGGAACCAATAAACTAATACCACTAGCAATACTAATCACATACATATTTCAATCACAAAAATTAACCCCAAGTTTTCAGGACTTTTACGTAGGTGTGATTTATTAGCACTGCATTCATAGAGCTTGTTCCCCAAAATAACCCCAGAATTATTTCTGATAAAGCTCCTTGCTGAATGAGAATCACAGAAGGCCATACTACTTTCTATTTATCTGTTCTTTCTCCCATGCAAGAAGTAAGAATGGCACTTTGGACCTATACAAGCACTAAAGAAATGTGTTTACAATGAAAAAGTCCATGAGGCAGCAGTTGATCTTAACACAGCAGCATGTAGTCGTGGACTCACATGGGAAAAATGGAATGCATTTTAATGCAGTGGGTGGTTTCAACACTGGGATTTGAAGATAGGAAAACTTAAGTTGGCCGTAAATCTATTGCAGGTGAAAAGCTGAGAACCAGCAATGAAACACATTACTTGTGGTATTAGGGCTACCATTGTATTCATGCCGACTGGAAGACTTCACATTCAGGTTTTAGCTCTGTAATTAATACTTCTGATTTAAGAAAGATGCAGATAGCCCTGCCTCTTCAATATTTATCAACTAACAGTATTAGCATTAAGCTAAGCTGTTTCATTTGAGCATTGTTATTAACAGTTCACATTAGGACAGGAGGCAGCTGTAACAATGACACACTTGAGAATGGTTCAGTCAGAAATACAAGGCCACCAATACTCACTAATGCAGGAGAGGTAACATTTTGAGTGCAGGTGTGGTGTTGGGGTGGGGATGGGCAAAAAAAGCAGAGTTTGGTGAAATAAGGTGGAGTCATCAAAATGGTGAATGAGCTAGGAAGGAACTCTGATGGGTCAGAACGCCCCTCAGGCACTTCGCAGGCTGTCAGAAAACTAACTCAACTGGCCAGTAAGGTTAAAATGAAAAACAACATAACTTCTTTGAGGTTGGCTCTTAATGCTGGATAAATGATTGTCACATGATGTAACACTTCAGATGAAAAGATGTGTCCATTTCAGGTTTTTAATACATCAAAGTCATCTTTACAACATGGCTGGAGATGGGCTAGAGAATCATCTCTACCAAAGAAGAGGTAACGAACTCCTTCCTTCTGCTAGCCTGCAGGTCACTCCTGGGCAAGGTATAGCACCTCCTCAGACCCGATCAATATCACGTGAAACCATGGGACCCCACGTCATATGACATGGCACATAATGATGATGACTACAAAGGTGAAGTGTGCTTTCAGCTAAATAATAGACATATAATTGAAAAGTGTGTCATCGATCACCTATATTCCTTGTCCTGGATGCCTATGTCATTCACATAAGGAAGGGGGTTCATATCAGAACAGACATTATGCTGAAGATCAGAACAGCATAAGACCCAGTTCCTTCATACCTCCAGGGCCTAGCCTCTTGAGGCAGAGCTCCTGGGAAAGGTCATTGAAGTCTCCTTGGATCTACAAATTATGCTGAACAAATCGTGCCCGTCTGGTGCAAGTCTCTTCTAAAATGGCATAATTCATTTTGCTCCTGTTATGGCTTCCTGCAGCTCATCTCTCCCCAGCAAGCAAATCATTTAAAAATGTGAACCCCATTGGCAAAGGCGCCATTGAGGCGGGTAATTGTCTTGAAGTGCATTCGGTTTCAAGGGTAATACACTAAGGAAAGGTTTCAGGAACAGACCAGTGGAACAAAAACCTTCCCAATACCACAGGTGAGTTAATAATTATTTCCATTGTGGAAACAGAACATTATGCCATTAACTATATACAGTACATGCACTTAAATAAATAAAACATTTGAAAAAAAATTGGATAGGTATATGGACAGGAAAGGAATGAAGGGTTATGGGCTGAGTGCAGGTCGGTGGGACTAGGTGAGAGTAAGTGTTCGGCATGGACTAGAAGGGCCGAGATGGCCTGTTTCCGTGCTGTAATTGTTATATGGTTATAAATGTGGCTGACATTCATAAGGTTAGATGGAGGGTTGAAGATACTGATTTGAGGATGGTTTGTCACGGCAACACACACACACACACACACACACACAGTGCTGGAGGAACACAGATGGTCAGGCAGCCTCTACGGGGGAAGCGGGTCATCAATGTTTCAGGTCAAGATCTCCTATCTAGACCAGGGATTCCCAACCTTTTTTATGCCAATGAGCCTTACCATTAAGTGAGGGATCTGTGGACCCCAGCTTGGGAACCTCTAATTAAGCAAACCCCCCCATCAGTCCAGGTATGTCATGGTACAGTGGCAGTTAGCACGATGCTGTACACTGCCAGCCATACAGGGTTTTTTTTGTTTTTTTTTAGATCCAGCGTGAAATAGGCTCTTCCAGTCCTTCCAGCCACACCACCCAGCAAACCCTGATTTAACCCCAGCCTAATCACAGGACAAGTTACAATAACCAACTAACCCACCAATCAGTAAGTCTTTGGACCACGGGAGGAAACCTGAGCACTCGGAGCAAACCCACGCAGTCACAAGAGCGTACAAACTCCTTACAGGCAGTGGAGGGAATTGAACCCAGGTCGCCAGTACTGTAAAGTGTTGTGCTAACCACTATGCTACCGTGCTGTTCGCCATACAGGTTTAATTCCCGCTGCTGTCTATAAGGAGTTTGTACGTTTTCCCCATGATTAGCAGGGTTTCTTTTGGGTACCTCGGCTTCCTCCCACTTTCCAAAGACCTACAGGTCTTTGTAGGCTGAGGGCATATTGATACCAGAGGCATGGTAACACCTGCAGCCCGCAGCACATCCTCAGACTGTGATGGTCCTCGATGCAAACAATGCATTTCACTGCATGTGACAAATAAAGTTAATATTTCATCTTTAACAAATCTGTTTCAACATTAGCAGCAGCTTCTTGCGTTTATGTAGCAGAGCTTTAATGTGGTGAAGCGTGGTTAAGCATGGTTAAGCATGGTTAAGCATGGTGAAGCGTGGTTAAGCGTGGTTAAGCGGTAATTTACAATAACAGCATTCACATGAACATTGCCAAACAAAAATTCACATCGAGCCAAATAAAAAGAAATTACAACTGGTGTCTGGCAGCTTGGTTTAAAAGACTGGTTTTACGGATTCTTAAAGCAGGAGAGAGACTCAAAAAGCTGACAAGGCTTAGGGAATTTCAATATTTTGGACTAATACGAATTCAGTCAGATTCCGACTGCTGCTGGATTATGCTTCAGCCTGCGCTAAAAATGAAATTTGCATCAGAATATTTCTTTGGACCCAGGGAAACATTAGAACAAGCTGCAATTCCTGTATAATTGGCACAGCCTGAATGTCGTGCAGCAAGCTAGAAATTTCAGTCCCATTACTTTTCCAAATTCATCTTTCTTAGTAAGTTGGTCTTTAATTGCCCTCCAAAGTAGTCTTTTGTTCCAATGATACCTGCATCTTAAGAACGAGTGAAAGAAACATTTTATTTAGTCAGCTAAAGGGCTAGCTATTACAACCACGCTCTTTAGAAAATGGAGAATGCAGAACGTCAGAAGAAGAGTCAAGAATTTTAATTATTTTTTATTTAGAGACCCAGATCCTTCTGGCCCAATGAGCTGCGTTGCCTTGCAACCTACCTATTTAACCACAGACTAATTACAGGACAATTTACAATGACCAATTAACCTACTAACTGGTACGTCTTTGGACTTGGGAGAAAACCGCAGCTTCCGGAGGAAACCCACATGCTCACAGGAAGGACATGTGAACTTCTTACAGGAGATAATGAATAAATAATGTCCCATCCAGCTAAGGCAGCACAGGAGCATAGTGGTTAGCGCATTGCTTTACAGTGCCAATTCCTGCTGCTGCCTGTAAGGAGTTTGTACGTTCTCCCTGTGACTGTATGAGTTTCCTCTGAGTGCTCTGGTTTCCTCCCACATTCCAAAGACCATAAGGCACATTAAGGTTTAGCAGGTTAGTTGGTCACATCAGTGTAGCTGGACAGTGCAGGGTCATTGAGCAGGAATGGCCAATTACCTTGTTGCATCTCTAAATAAAAAAAATTCTATTGGGAAGCTCGCACTAACATTTCTTAATATTATTGCACAGCAGCATAGCAAAATGTTTTACTGTTAATATCCTGCCATCTAGGAGTGACAGCATCTGTAACTACAGTGGCTTTTAGTTCTTGTAGCAAACCATAGTGCAACAATCAAACTATATCATGAAATTTCCAATTTCACAGAATGCTACATGAGAATTTTACAAATTGCAATTGCTGTAACCGCAAACCTAAATTGAAAACACACATTAATAGTTGGCAAAATTGATAAGCATTTTTTCATAATAAAAACATTACATACCTTTCATTAGATGATTAGACACTGCAATAGAAATGAAGTGCTCATTTAACTAATTAGCCTCAGTTACAGTTGGGCAGTAAGAGGATTCTTACATTAGTGTATTGACTGCTAAATTTACCCTGAGGGTGAGAGAGTGAATAAGTTATTAATATCATAAACACATCTAGATTATGTGTTCAGGCTAAATGGCAATCCAGGTGTGCAAACTGGGAAACTGCTCAGCAGTACATATGGAGAAAAATTCATACATTGCATTTGTGATCGAGGAATCAGAAGTGGAGAGAGTGAGCAGTTTCAATTTCCTGGGTGTCAAGATCCCTGAGGACCTATCCTGGTCCCAACATATTGATGCAGTTGTAAAGAAGGCAAGACAGCAGCTATACTTCATTAGGAGTTTGAAGAGATTTGGTATGTCAATAAATGCACTCCAAAACTCCCATAGATGTACCATGGAGAGTATTCTGAGAGCCTGCATCACTCTCTGGTATGGGGTGGGGCGGGGGGGGAGTGTGTGTGGGGGCTACTGCAGAGGACCAAAAGCAGCTGCAGAGGGTTGTAAATTCAGTCGGCTCCATCTTGGGCACTAGCCTACAAAGTACCCAGGACATCTTCAAGGAGCGGTGTCTCAGAAAGGCAACATCCATTATTAAGGATGTCCACCACCCAGGACATGCCCTTTTCTCACTGTTTCCATCAGGTAGGAGATACAGAAGCCTGAAGGCACACACTCAGTGATTCAGGAACAGCTTCTTCCCCTCTGCCATCCCCAATTCCTAAACAAACATTGAACCTGTGAACAGTAGCTCACTTTTAAAATATATATTATTTCTGCTTTTTGCATGATTTTTATTCTATTCAATATACATAAACTGTAATTTATTTATTTATTTATGTATTTTTATTACTTTTTTTTTCTCCTTCTATAGTATGTATTGCATTGAACTGCTAACGCTAAGATAACACATTTCACGACACATGCTGATGATAATAAACCTGATTCTGATTCTGATCTCAATCCTATTGTTTCCATAGCATGTATAGAGACAGTTGGGGACAGCTCACCGTGGGTTTTACTTGTCAGTATTAAAAAGTGAGCGGGGCCTGTTGGGTCTTGTTTGCAGGGCAGAAGACTGCAAAGAGAGTTGGAGACAGTACCTTGTGAAGTTCACGCGCCAGTTTTAAAAAACTTTGTGGGACCTGTCAGGACTTGTCTGCTGAGGGGAAGATTGCTTGGGTTATTAGTAACTTAGCAAGATCCAATTAAAAGGCGTGATGAGTAAGTAGAGTGGCCATAGTGGGAGCAGCCAGAGTGTGAGTGGTCCAGGGTTAGCATGGGAAGCTTTGGCTCAAGAGGCTTCAGCAAGAACAGACGGAGGCACTAAGTAAGTTTCTGGTAAGATGTTCTTCACCTTTCTTTGTCTATTAATTATTATTTTTATTATTGTTTATTACATTTTATTAATTATTTTTATTGATTAATTATTTGTGGTTTTGCATTGCTATATTTCTTCACTAATCTTGGTTGGTGCGGCTGTAACGAAACCCAATTTCCCTCGGGATCAATAAAGTATGTCTGTCTGTCTGTCAATACATAGCTAGTGCATTGAGAATGGATTCAGGGTTAGTGGTATGTTCTTTATGTGAGATGTGGGAACTCTGGGAGACCGCCAGTCTCCTCGATAACTACATCTGCACAAAGTACATTGAGGTGCAGCTCCTTAGAGACTGTGCTAAGGAATTTGGGCTGCAGCTCGATGACCTTCGGCTCATGTGGGAGATTGAAGAGGTGATAGATAGGAGCTACAGGAATTTACTCACTCCTAAGTTGCAAGAAGTAGGTACCTGAGTGACTATCAGGATAGGGGGAAGGAAATAGGCACCCATTGCAGAGTATCTCTGTGGTCTTTCCCCTCAATAATAAGTACTGGTGAGGGGGGAATAACTTAGGAGAGGGAAGCTGCAGCGACTGAGTCTTTGGCACTGAGTCTGACTTTGAGGCTCAGAAGGAAAAGGGAGTACAGTAGCTACAGGGGATTCCATAGTTAGAAGATAAGACAGGAGATTCTGTGGGTGTGAAAGAGACACCCAAGATGGTCTGTTGCCACCCAGATGCCAGGGTCAGGGGTGACCCAGACTAGGTCCACAGCATTCTGAAAGGGGACTGTGAACAGCTAGAAATCATGGTACATATTGGTACCAATGGCAGAGGTAGAAAAAGGGATAAAATCCTGAAGGAAGAATATTGGGAGTTAGGTAGGAGGTTGAAAAGCAGGACCTTGAGGGTAGTGATTTCTGGATTGCTGCCTGTGCCACGAGCCAGTGAGGGTAAGAACAGGATGATTTGGAAGAGTGATATGTAGCTGAGGAATTGGTGCAGGGGCAGGTTTTCAGATTTCTGGATCATTGGGATCACTTCCAGAGAAGGAAAGACCAGTGCATAAAGGTTGTGTTACATCTGAACTCAAGGGGAGCCAATGTATTTGCGGGCAGGTTTGCTCGAGCTGCAGAGAAGGGTTTAAACTAATTTGGCAGTGTTGTAGGTATCAGGGTGATAGGGCTGAGGATGGGACAGTTGGTATACAAGTAGATGCAGTGTCTAGTGAGACTGTGAGGAAGTATAGGCAGACGGTAGGGAAAAATTGCAGTTGGCGTTTGAGCTGAAGTATAACATGTGGCAAAATAGAAAAGGGTAATAAAAATCAGATGGAAGGTGTTATTTTGTAACACACACAAAATACAGAATAAGATAAATGATCTTGAAGCACAGTTAAAGTTTGTCAGGTATGACATTGTGGGCATCATTGAGTCATGGCTGAAAGAAGTTCATAATTTGAAGCATTTATTTCAAGAGATCTAGAATATAAGAGCAAGGATGTGATGCTGAGGCTTTATAAGGCACTGGTGAGGCCTCACCTTGAGGATTGTGAACAGTATTGTGCTCCTTATCTAAGAAAAGATGTGCTAGTATTGAAGAGGGTTCAGAGGACGTCCACCAGGATGATTCCAGGAATGAAAGGGTTTTCATATGAGAAACGCTTGATGCCTCTGGGTCTTACTGGCTGGAATTTAGAAGTTCATTGAAACCTTTCAAATGTTGAAAGGCCCTGACAGAGTAGATGTGGAAAGGACGTTACCCATGGTGGGGGAGCCTAGGACAACAGGGCACCACCTCAGGATAGAGGGCTATCCATGTAAAACAGAGATATGGAGAAACTTCTTTAGCTAGAGGGTGCTGAATTTGTGGAATTTGTTACCACTGGCAGCTGTGGGGACCAAGTCATTGAATGAGAGATTGATAAGTTTTCGATTGGCCATGGTATTAAAGGTTACGGAGAAAAGGCCAAGGAGGTGAAACATTGGCGCACTTCAGGGGTGTGTGCTTAGCCCACTGCTCTACTCCCTCTATCCCCATGACTGTGTGGCTAGGCATAGCTCAAATACCATCTATAAATTTGCTGATGATACAACCATTGTTGGTGGAATCTCAGATGGAGATGAGAGGACGTACAAGAGCGAGATATTCCAACTAGTGGAGTAGTGTCACAGCAACAACCTTGCACTCAACGTCAGTAAGATGAAAGTACTGATTGTGGACTTCATGAAAGGTAATCCTCATAGAGGGATCAGAAGTGGAGAGAGTTCCTGGGTGTCAAGATCTCTGAGGACCTAATCTGGTCCCAACATACCATTGCGTCTATAAAGAAGGCTAGAGAGTGACTATACTTCATTAGGAGTTTGAAGAGATTTGGTATGTCAACAGAAACACTCAAAAACTTCTATAGATGTACTGTGGAGAGCATTCTGACAAGCTACATTGCTTTCTGGTATGGGGGGGGGGGGTCATACTGGGGAGGACCAAAAGAAGCTGCAGAGGGTTATAACTTTAGTCAACTTCATCTTGGGTTCTAGCCTACAAAGTACCCAGGACATCTTCAAGGAACGGTGTCTCAGAAAGGCAGCATCCATTATTAAGGATGCCCAGCACCCAGGGCATGCCCTTTTCTCATTGTTACCATCAGGTAGGAGATACAGAAGCCTGAAGGCACACACTCAGTGATTCAGGAACAGCTTCTTCCCCTCTGCCATCCAATTCCTAAATGGACATTGAACCCATGAACAGTACCTCACTCTTTTAATATATATCATTTCTGTTTCGCAGAATTTTTAATCTATTCAATATACATTCATTGCAATTGATTTACTTATTCATTTATTTTTCTTCTTCTATATCATGTATTGTATTGAACTGCCACTGCTAAGTTAACAAATTTCATGATGCATGCCAGTGATAATAAACCTGATTTTGATTCTGATTCTGACTGAATGGCAGAACAGACTGCATGGGCCAAATGGCCTACTTCTGTTCTATGTCTTATGGTCAAGTCGTTAGAAAGAGGTGACATGGAAGATGCAGCTTCCTTGTGGGTAGAGCTGAGAAACTGCATGGGTAAAGAGACCCTGATGGGAGTTGTATACAATAGGCTGTTGATCAGTAGCCAGGATGTGAGATGTAATTACAACGGGAGATAGAAAAGGAATGTAAAAAAGGGATGTTATGATCATGATGGGAGATTTCAATGTTGAGACAGACTGAGATAATCAGCTTGGCGTTGGATCTCCAGAGATGGAAATTGCAGAATGTTTATGGGATTGTTTTTTAGAGCAGCTTGTGGTTGAGCCCCACAATGAAATAGGCAATTATGGGTTGGGATTTGATTATTGAGTTTAAGGCAAAGAAACCCTTAAGAGACAGTGATTATAATATAATAGCATTCACCCTGCAGGTTGAGAGGGAGAAGATAAAGTCAGATGTATCAGTGTTACAATGGCATGAGAGAGGAGCTGGTGAAGGTTGATTGGAAGGGGACACTAGCAGGGCTCTTAGCAGAACATTATGGCTGGAGTTTCAGGACACAATTTAGAAGGCACAGGATAGATCCCAAAAATGAAGTATTCTAATAGGAGGATCAAGCAGTCATGGCTGACAGTGGAAATTAATGTCGACATGAAAGGAAAAGAGAGGGCATATAATATAGGAAAAATAGTGAGAAGTTAGAGGATTGGGAAGCTGTTAAAAACCACTAGAAGACAACTGAAAAACCATCAGGAGCGAAAAGATTAAACATGAAAGTAAGCTAATGTACTGCGTATGTTAATCAAAATGGCTTCTTTGTTTGTTAAAAGTAAAACTGCTTCCTTGTTATGATAACTGGTGAGGGAGTGTTTTCTTGCAGAGCATTCTTGAAGCTTCTCGAAGCTTGTTTAGATTAAAGTTGCCGATAACGGGGATTGTATTCATTTGTTAACCAGTTGGGTTGGATGTTATTTTCTCCTGTGGGTCTGGGAGCTGGGATTGTGAGGTCTTTTCAGGAGTCGGGGAGAAGGCGGTGAGGAAGGCGGACAGGTGCGGCACTGTTGGTTGATCACCGAGGGTGGTCCCAGGTGCGCGGGTCGTGGAGGTCGGAGAGGAGCGAAGAGTGGTCGAGGATTGAGCTCCAACGATGTGCACAAATTGACTGAACTTTGACAAGTTTTGGCACCTTTTCTTTATTTTCTTTCCCTTCATATATATTGTATCATTATTAATCACTTAGTTGTAGTAAGATTTATAAAGTGTATTCTGTAACCGTACCTGGTGTTAGCTTGATATTGTGTATGCAACGTTGCATTAGCGTGTATTCCACAGCATCCACATATATGGGAGGCGGGGTTTGTTGGGTGGTTGGAATTTTCCCCTAGACATACACCAGCCGGTCGCGTAAGCGTTACACTAGCCAATAATATAAAAAAGGATACTGTAAAGTGTTTCAGAAAGTTAAAGAGTAAAAGAAAGGCAAGAATGAATATCAGGATGGTGGAAATTGATGCTCAAGAGATAGTAATGGAGGACAAAGAAATGGTGGATGAAATTAATAAAGATTTTGAATCACTCTTCGCTATGGAAGACACTAGCAGTATGCCAGAAATTTGAGGGTGTCAGGGGATGCAAATGAGTGCAGTTGCTATTACTAAGGAGATAGTGCTTGGAGAGCTGACAGTTCTGAATGTAGGTGAGTCAACTGAACTAGATGAACTACACCCCAGGGTTCAGAAAGGGGTACAGTAGCTGACGAGATTGTGGAGGCATTATGGTGATCTATCAAAAATCACAAGATTCTGGAATGCTTCTGGAGGACAGGAAATTTGCAAATGTCACTCCACTTTTTAAGAAAGGAGGGAAGCAGAAAAAATGAAATGATTGGCCATTTAGCCAGACTAGTGATTGGGAAGATGACAGAGCCTTGCATTACTTAGAGGCACATGAGAAAACAGGCCGATGTCATTGTGGTTTCCTTAAGACGAAATCTTGCCTGATTAATCTGTTGGAAATCTTTGAGGTAGAATAGACAAAGGAGAGTCAGTAGATGTTGTTTACTTGGTTTTTCGGAAGGCCTTTGACAAGATGCCACACATGAGGCTGCTTAATAAGATAAGAGCCCATAGTCTTACAGGAAATATATTAGCATCGATAGAAGATTGGTTGTCTGGTGGAGGCAAAGAGTGGGAATGAAGGGTGCCATATCTGATTGGCTGTTGGTGACTAGTATTGTTCCACAGGGGCTGATGTTGAGACCTTTTCTTTTCATGTTATAGGTCAATGAATTGGATGATGGAATTGATAACTTTGCAGCCAAGCTTACAGACAATGTGAAGATAGGAGGAGGGGTAATAGGTATTAATCAAGCAGCGAGATAGCAGAAGGGCTTAGACAGATTAGGAGAATGGACAAAGATATGGCTGATGGAATATAGTGTAGGGAATTGTATGGTCATGCATTTTGGTAGAAGGAATTAAAGTGTAGCTATTTTTCTAAACAAGCAGAAAATTCAAGAATCAGAGGTACAAAGGGTCCTCGGAGTACTGGTGCAGGATTCCTTAAAGGTTAATTTGCAATGTTAGTTACCTTTTGAGAGGACTAGAATATAAAAGCAAGGCTGGAATGCTAGGACTTTATAAGGTGTTGGTGAGACAGCACTTAAGAGTTTTGTGAGCAGTTTTGGACCCCTTATGATGTTCTGGCATTGGAGAGGGTCCAGGAGATTTCCAGGAATAAATAAGTTAACATATGAGGAATGTTTGATGGCTCTAGGCTTGTACTCACTGGAACCTAGAAGAATGAGCTGGAATCTCATTGAAACCTATCAAATGTTGGAAAGGCCTAGATTGAGTGGATGTGGAGAGGATGTTTCATACACTGAGGGGCTCTAGGACCAGAAGGCACAGCCTCAAAATAGAGGATCTTCCATTTAAAATAGAGATAAGGAGAGATTTCTCTTGCCAGAGGGTGGAAAATCTGTGGAATTCATTCTCACAGGTAGCTGTGGAGGCCAAGTCATTGGGTATCACTAAAGTGGGGGTTGATAGGTTCTTGATTAGTAGGGCACCAAAGGTTACTGGGAGAAGGCAGAAGAATGGGCTTGGGAGGAATAATAAGTCAGCTATAATGGAACGGCAGAGGAGACTCAATGGGCCAAAAGGCCTGATTCTATTTGTATGTCTTATGGTCTTATAGTGCACAAGTGTGCTTTAGTTGTTTTTGTGTTAAATGGCAAGATGAAAAGGAGAGCATGAGTGCTTTTTGATGTGTGTGTGTGTGTGTGTGTGTGTGTGTGTGTGTGTGTGTGTGTGTGTGTGTGTGTGTGTGTGTGTGTGTGTGTGTGTTACTTTCTCTGTCACTCCTTTCCTTAACTGTCAAAATGGTAAATAAAAATAGATTTCAGCAATGTGGAATTACCTGAACTGTGATGTAGAGGGTCATGGTCAGTAAATGAACAGAAAATGTGATAGGGTAAAGGGCAACACCATAATTCCGTATGGAGAGTAGCGATAGGCCTCTTATGCTTTATTTATGTCAATATTGTCAGCAACCCCTCCGTTGAACCCACAAATTTTTTACATTGAAAGTGATGTTATTTATAAAATTATAGATACAAATTTTGGAATTTATTGATTCCTTGCTCTTCAATGTTATGATATCTCATATAATTTTAAACAATTTAGTTCGTCAGAGCAGCACACTGGATTAAGAAATGCTCTTATAATTAAACTTCAAATCTCTTTAAAGTAATGTTCAATAGCATTCAATGCTGAAAAGTCACAGTAATCACTTTTTATTGACAATGTTGAACGTAAGCAGTATGATAGTGCAGCAGTCAGCGGAATGCTGTTACAGCGCAAGCAATCCACCGCTGTCTGTAAGGAGTTTGTACATTCTAGCCATGACCACGCTGGGTTTCCTCGCAGTGCTCCAGTTTCCTCTCACGTTCCAAAGATGTGCAGGTTAGTAAGTTAATTGGTCACATGTGTAAATGGCTTGTTTGGCTGGAAGGGCCTATTACTATATTGTATCAGTAACTAAAAAAACTATTGAACAAATGCTATAGAATCCCAGAATCTCTTATTGGGCCAGAAGGGCCTTTTACCATGCTGTGTCACTAAACTTTAAAAATGTACCAATCATCTGATAGCTTTCCCAAGACTTAAATATATAAATAGCTGTAGAACACTTGACCATATTATTGGTACTGTAGTTGTGTCCATTTTGTGTTATTAAGTCATGCCATCACTTCCTGCATTCAATTCTGTGAGATAGTGAAGGAATATCAGCAGTAACCCTGAGAAGCAGGCAGTATCTTGTGTGCATTTTAATTACAATCCACCACCCACTGCTCTGCTCCAAATACAGGAATACCTGTCGTTATTCATGGACATTAAAAATAACCTTTCTCAGACGTACAAGCACTGGTGCATGTAAGCTTTCAAACTGACATACCCCGGGGAAAGTCATCAAATAAATTCAGTTTCAATGATCCAGAGCTGTGATAAACTGAACCAATTTTTTTTTTGTGACCACTGCTCTAGGACATTGTGTTTAAATGGTTAGCAATCCTGTGTAAAAATGTCACTGGCACAAGAATGTCTGCTGGAAGAATATTTACACGCACAAATAAATCAATATGCATCATGTGCACTTGAGCATTCAGTGATCGATCCTTTCTCGTTATGGCAAAATAAAAGCAGATTTTCCTCTTGCAACATTCAGATTGCTTTTATTGTGGGAAAAAGGAAGGTGTGGAACTTGGGTTTTGATTTACTATATGAGTGCTGTGTATGTGTTCTCTGCGGATCCCTTTTGTCTAACGAAGTCCATTTGTGCAATGTTGAGAATTCAATGCAAGGCTCTGAAAATTGATGTAAACAATGCATTGTCTGGTGAGTAGTCAGTCACATAGCTAAACCATCCTTGTCTTCCTTCACTTTAAAGCTTTCATCTTCATTGACATACCTCTCAAAGTCATTGGAGGCATGAGGGTCTTTAACAGGCCCAGCTGAAAGATTTCCCAAGTAGTTAAAAGTAGGGAACTTGTGGAATCTCTTGACTACAAATTGGTTTCAGGAGTAATGCTAGAGGACTGAAGGGGTTCTACCTATGTAGCTTTGTTTGAAAGGGTGGGGAACAGGAAAAGGGGAGGTGGAAGGGATTGGCCATTTAGTTGCAGGTGAACAAATAAGGTATTGAATAATTTATTAGGGTCAATTCTGAGGGACAATATAAATCCTCATTTAAAAAGGCACTGTACAATCAGAAGTTTGTGAGGACTTGTTAAGGGAAGGTCACGTATAACCAAATTAATTGAATTCTATAATGAAATGACAAGGAGAACTGATGAGGGCAATGTGTTTGATGTAGTCCTTATGAATTTTACCAACGCTTTTGGCAAGGCCCCTTTTATCAGAATTAAAATCATGTTTATTATCACTGATAAATAAAGCGCAATGTGTTGTTTTGTGACAGCAGTGCACTGCAAGACAGAAAAGTTACTATAAGACACAAAAAAAAGTGCAAAGGAAGAATAGAAAGGTAGCGATCATGGGTCCATGGATAGTTCAGAAATCTGATGGTGGAGGGGATATTCCAAAAATGTTGATTATGGGTTTTCAGGCTCCTGCACCTCCTCCCCGATGGCAGTAATGAGGTCATGTATTAAATGGTGAGGTTCCTTAATCATGGACCCATCTTCTTGAAGAACTGTAGCAGGAGATTGAAACATCGAGACAGTGAGCAGGTGGTGTACTCTGCTGTCAAAAGAAGGCCCCTGCACTCATGCAATTTTTCTCCCTATCTCTCTCTGTCGACGGTGAGCGTCTGTTAGTCCTGCAGTCAGGGAAACCCAATAAGCGATGCTGTAGATTGTAACATGGGAACAGTGAGCTGTCGGTCTCCCCCCTCTCTCTCCCTCGCTATTGAGGAAGAGAGCCTGTGCAAGTGTGGGATGGACAGCAGTTTTTGATGGACTCTAGAACACGGTTTCTGATGGCTTTGCCATTGCGTGGTGGGGGCTGATGCTTTTGCTGTTGCTTGTGTGTGGGAGGGGGAGTGGGGCTTTGGGGTTCCAATGTTTTCTGTCATTCATTCGTTGGGAACTTTCTTCAGTTTTGTGGATGCCTGTGAAGAGTAAGGATTTCAGGTTGTATACTGTATACATTCCCTGACATCAAATTGAACCATTGAGGCATTGAACCACCTTTTGAAGATGTGCTCGATGGTGGGAGGACTGTGGCCATGATGGAGCTAGTTGGGTCTACAACCCTCTGCAGCCTCTTGCGATCCTGTGCATTGGAACCTCTATACCAGGCAATGATACAGATTGTCAGGACGCTCTCCACTATATATCAATTGAAATTTGCTAAAATATTTAGTAACGTACCAAATCTCCTCAAACTCCTCATGAAATACAGCCCGCTTACTGATTGCATCAGTGTGTTGGGTCCAGGATGGATCCTCTGGGATGTTGAAACCAAGAAACTTGAATCTGCTCACTCTTTCCGCCTTTGGTCCCTCAATGAGAACTCATGCATGTTCCCCCAACTTCTACTTCCTGAAGTCCACAATCATGGACTGTTCAGAAAAGTGAAGTTTCTTAGGATCCAAGTGGGGAAGAGAACAAGTGGTATTGACAACTGGCTCAGCGGCAGGAAGCAATGTGTAATGGTTGTTAAATGTTTTTTGTCACTGGAAGGCTTTTCCCAATGGGGCACATTACTCAATTCCTTGCATTTTACCATATACTCGATATGAATGCTTGAGACCGACATATAAAGGACTGGATAAAGAAGTTTGAAGATGATATAAAACAAAATCATGTCATTATAGTTGAGAAGGAAGACTAGACTGTAGAAAGGTATAGATGGACTGGTCATTCAGACAGAAAAATAGCAAAGCAACTATTTTTTTTTTTTGATTTTTACTTAGAAATGCAGCACAGTAACAGGCCCTTCGAGCCCCATGGGTCTTCTTTTACATGTGACTAATCAACAAACTGCCCCGTATGTCTTTGGAATGTGGGAGGAAACTGGACAAAACCCAGATGGTCACAGAGAGAACGTAGAAACTCCTCACAGCGGCAGGAAGCTTAATCCACTGTGGCTTTGCACTTGGAGAAAATACAGCGTGGAGGTGTAGAGGGATCTTGAAGTGTATGCCCATAAGGCCTTAAATTTAACATAATATTTCAACATCCTGGTTAAAACCCTTACAGGATGCTTTTCTTTATTTGCTGAGGCACAGAATACAAGAGCATTTAAGTTATTATGGAACTTCATGCAACATTGGTTAGACCTTAGTTTGAGAAAACTGTATAACAGTTCACCACCTAAGTGCAAAGCAGTGACTACATCCGAGAGATTTACAGCAATATTGTCAAGGCTGAGAAACTGATACTATCAGAGCGTTTGGATAAGCTGGAGATATTTTCCTTGGAACAAATAAGGCTGAGGGAAAAATAATTTGTTTAAGATTATGAGCCAGAATAAATAGGAAATTACACAACGCCCCTTTGTCAAGAGGTCAGACAAAGCAAATGGCATAAATTTAAAGGAATTGGGAAAAGGAAGATGAAGGAAATAATGTTTTACCAACATTTGGTAGTAGAAATCCTCATCATCATATTTTAAATGGAATTGGATATGCTTTTGAATGTCTGTAGATGCAGATCAGTTGACCAAATGCTGGAAGTGAGATTACACCGGACTCCTCTTTGGTACTATTGACAAGTCTCAGGAATCACTGTTCTCTTCCCTGAATTCCCATGCCTTTGTCACAATAAATACAACTGAGAAGTATTCACTTAAGTCTTTGTCTATGGCCCTTGGCTCCACGCATAGTCAATGTTATTGTTCTAGGTTTAACAATGCTATGGTTAAGATTACTGTTAAATGCACGATGACTGAAGTACACAGGTGCAATGAAAAACATTGATGCAGCAGCACCACAAACAAATAACACCACAAAAGCAGCATTCACAAGAAAATAAACATAAATAAGGGGACCTATTCTCGCCATAGCTACCCTTTTTATTCATAATATACTTACAGAAGTTCTTAGGATCCTTTCTATCTTCCCTGAGAAGAATAACTCACCTTCCCTTTTTGCCTTCCTGATTATCTTTTGTGTACCCTGTTGTGTACCTTTCACTAGGTCTTACAACAAAGAACCAAAAAAACGCAGTGGATCTGTTCAAAGACATGTTTATTGCTAGCAATGAGAAACGCCTCCACTCCTCGTGAATGGAGGCTGCTTCATTCTGACTTACAGCTTACAAGGTTCAGTTTTCAGTCTATGCTTTGGCTGGGATGTGTTCTGGAGGTCAGCTCTTCTGCTTATGAAGGCTAACACAGCATTTTCTCTTTCACTTACTTGCGGCACCTGTACATAATCCTTCAACACCTTCATAAAAAGAACCAGGTCTCTTTGAACCCAGTCTCTTATTATTTTACAAACATTTTGCACTTGTGCACCAGAGCAGATACATTTTTTCCCACATGATATTTTACTACCCCATGAAGCCTTTTCACTTCCTCCTCTATGCTCACAATATCATATCTTCGGTAATTTGACTCGATCTCTTCAATCAAACCGCGAAAAGTTGGGGTATAATTAGTCACAGCCTGCCAACCCTGAAAAAAGGTTTATTTATTCCCATTCTTTGCTTTCAATCCAGTAATCAATTCTCAATCAACATGCATAATTTACCAATAATTTCTTGTGTCCTAAAATAGGTGATCATGTTTCTTGTTGGGATTTTATCCAATGCCTCATCCATTGGTTTCCTCCTTCTATACTGGCTGCATACACAAACATGATTAAAATAGTTTAAAATCTCCGATTTGGAAAGAGAAATGGTTAGCATTTCAGATCTGTGACTTGTTCTGTTAATCGTTTCCACAGATTGATCCTGGAGTAGTTTAAAAAGTCAGCACAACATCAAGGGCTGAAGGGCCTGTACTGTGCTGTACTATTCTACACTCATTGGCCACTTTATTAGTTGCAGATGTACCTAATGTTCATGGTCTTCTGTCGTTGAAGCCCATCCTCTACAAGGTTTGATGTGTTGTGCATTCAGAGATATTCTTCTGCACAACAGTGAGGCCAGGGGAGAAAAAAACCAGAGGTCATGGGTTAAGGGTGAAGGGGGAAAAGTTTAAAGGGAACATTAGGGGGGTCTTCACGCAGAGAGTGGTGGGAGTGTGGAATGAGCTGCCAGATGAAGTGGTGAATGCAGGCTCACTTTTGACATTTAAGAAAAACTTGGACATGTTTGTGGATGAGAGGGGTTTGGAGGGATATGGCCGAGGTGCAGGTCAGTGGGACTGGGCAGAAAAATGGTTCAGCACAGCCAAGAAGGGCCAAAAGGCCTGTTTCTGTGCTGTAATGTTCTATGGTTCTAATAGTGTTGTGACACGTTTATTCGAGTTACTGTCACCTTCCTGTCAGCTTGAACCAGTTTGGCCATTCTCCTCTGATCTCTCTCATTAACAAGGCATATTCGCCACAGAACTGCTGCTCACTGATTTTTTTTTGTTTTTTTATATATAATTCCCTAAATTCTAGAGACTGTTGTGTGCCAAATTCTCAGAAGATCAGCAGTTTCTGAGATACTCAAACCACCAAACAATCACAATCATTCCACAGTCAAAGTCACTTAGATCACATTTCTTCCCTGTTCTGATGTTTAGTCTGAACAATTGCTGAATCTCTTGATCATGTCAGGATGCATTGATTTGCTGCCACATGATTGGCTGAACAGATATTTGCATTAACGAGCAGGTGTACGGATGCACAGAATGAAATTACCACTGAGTGTATGTTCTACGTGTGACTTCTATTGAGTTCACCCATATTTTCTGATTTTATTCAAATAATTTTCCTTTTATAAACCGTTGTTGGCTCCATTACTTTTTTTCCAAAGTGTTCTTCAGGATCATAGTTGTCACAGGCATTGCATGCTTGGATTGCTCTGATAATGTTGGAGTATTGTCCATCTCTGGTCTCAGAGA
Organism: Hemitrygon akajei; assembly: GCF_048418815.1. Lineage (NCBI taxonomy): Eukaryota > Metazoa > Chordata > Chondrichthyes > Myliobatiformes > Dasyatidae > Hemitrygon > Hemitrygon akajei. The sequence continues at coordinate 19,453,498 of NC_133125.1, read as the reverse complement.
TATTGCCTCTCTCACCAGCAATTCCTCTTCACCATTAGCGGAATGCACTTCAGAAAAATCTCCTATCTCACAACTGGCCTTACTGGGACCTGAGTATTATGTATTACTCTTAAGCGTTCGACTTGGACTTTGTAGAACCTATTGCCAATTTTACTGCTTAATTCCCAGAATAACTTTATAACTTTTTATAGTTGTAATTCTTTGCTATCTAAAGTTCATTTCCAGCATGGGATGTGCATTTTTTTTTTGTTTTATTTTAATATCCAGCTGCAGAGTTTACTGACATATATAAGATGCAAGGAGGCCCAGGCAGAGCACACACTCTAAGAGTTCCTCAGAGACTGACTCTCTGGAACTTCTTATAAACACTCTGTAGCCCAGGGAGTAGTTAGTCAAATGACTGTCAAAGAAATGTTTGAAGTAATGGCTATTGTTCTATTTTCTCTGTTTCCATTCTTTAGATTAAAAGAGAAACTTGTTCAGGCCTGTGTGGAAAGTTTAATAAGAGGGTTGAAGGTCAGTTCGATGTATTGAATGAGTAAATGATTTTCCCATTTTTTTTACCTCATGAGAAACATTAACCTTAAGCTGGAAAATAGGGTAATATTTATGAATGGACTCCTAACTACAAATAAACAGATTTTTGAAATCTTTTACAATGGCATGTATTGAAGGATGGTTCTTCATTTTGGGCTCCATAACTAAAATGCACTTTATTAAAGAAGGATGAGATCTGAATAATTACACTAACCTTTACACCCTGTCTGATCTGCTTTATCATTTTAGGGTTATTCGCCAGGCCTGGAAGTTTGGTTGCAAACATTTCATCACCAGTCGAGGTGACATCATCAGTGCGCAAATGAATGTTCCTTCTGCTGAGTGCTTGCCTTTATGTTGATCCAACTCATTGTTCTTATTGGTTGGCCACTAGACACTGCTACATCCTGGCCAACCCGATAGCTGAATGGTCTCCACTGACCTGTATCCGGGATTGTGAGCATTAGTTCCTTGGGTGTCCATGGTTCACCCCTAAAACCCTTTCCCACAGACTCCTAGGTTCATAAATTGCGTCCAGTTCAATATGCTTGTTAATAGAATCTTCTAAGAATTCTCGTGATTTCTTGTTTTGTGCTTCTGCCAGGACTTTTGTAGTTTCCCAGACAAACTTGTATCCTTCTTAGTAGCAGATGATCATGTCTTTTTATGGCTAGCTGTTGTTCATGTAGTCTCAAGTATAGTTCTCTCCCCGTCTGTCCTACTTAGTATTTGGGCCAGTCTCCACATTGGATTTGGTACAGTATGTTTGTTCTCTCTGTGCAAACTGTTCGATCTTTGGGGTGATGAGACAAACGCACTGATGGTTCTGCTTTATATTTGAACCACTTTCTGTTATTTTTTTTAATAGAACATCCAGAAGATTTTAATGGATTGTTATATCTGAAATAGCTACGTTATCATGTTTTACACTCTAAGTGGACTACAGCTCCAATATATTTGCCACATATGGATTTTGTCATTAAAAGGGCTAAGAACAAAAACAATTAACTGATTAAAATGGATGTTCTTGTCTATATCATATGTCTTGTACACACACATATGATATAGGAACATATGCATATTTAAAATACTATGAACATTTAGTTCCTTTTTTTATCTTGACACAATTTGTTCAACTTGGTTACATAAATCATGGCAGAGAGAAAAAAAATACTTGTCTTAATGGTTTCATTTAACTTTGAAATTTCACAAAGAGGTTGTTGAAGAGCAATTACTTTAGGAATTTCAGTCCGGTAACTTGGACCTTCACCAGCTGTATGAAATTCAAATGAAGCAGCTGGCAATAATTTCTGTTTAAATCTGGATAGATTCCAAAGATTATGGGGTGATTTTTCTTTAACTTGACAATGTTTGATTGAGTTGTTTTCTGTCAATGAATATTTTTAAAGTGATATTTTGAATTTTGAATCATAGGTTAAACGTTGGATCTCTCCACAGTCTTGCAGATGTCAAAGACGGTTTCATAGTTCCTTTGTTCATCCAAGGAACAAAATAGATTTGTAATCATCTGAGAACTTCTGACAACCTACTTCTAGTAGTGATATTCAATGGGTAACACATTATTGAAATATTGCCAATGGAAAAATTTCATGCACAAGTTGAAATGTTAAGAAAGCAATTTATAATTCTGTGGATAAAACCTGATAAAGATTATAGTGTTTTTCTATATTTATACGGTGAATAAAATCTTTGGCGAATCATGCTTCGAAATACTTTACCATCTAACTCTGGTCAATCATTTATGTTATGATATTGATATTGTAAAACCTTGATCTCAAGAGATTAAGTCTATAATACAGTATGAACATTTTGAAAACATGAATTAGAGTTCAGATCAAAAGAATATTTCTCACTAAAGATTGCTTCATTCCCTATAATAAAAATTTGGGCAAGCATTCTGGTAAATATTCAGTAATAATGAAAATAGAATGGGCTAAGCTTGCATTCTTGAACACTCTCAATAATACAATACAATAATATAATAATATATAATTTAACAAAGATTTGAGAAAAGCACTCTGATAAATAATGCAGTGATAATGGAAAGAAAATGGGCTAAACTTGTAATCTTCAGTGTTCTCAATATCAAGATCTTGCACAAAAGAATATTGAAGATGCCTATTCTAGAACACAGTTGCTGGCTAACTTTTTTCAATATTTATTTTATGTCAGTTTTCTACTACCTCGAGTGCTTTAATTGTAACGAATGTATTTTGTACAACCTGTGTGCTATGAACGTTCAATGACATTGGTCATATAATTTCTGAATAAGTTTCCATCAATGGTTCCAATCTTGTTAACTTTCGAAACAGATACAGGAATCCCAAGTTGGTATTCATGTAAAGCTTGTGTATTTCTTTTATGTAATATGGCTGGAGGTTGAGGTAGAACCCTCCATCCAGAGACAGAGAAGCAGTTTCAGCGACAGGTTACTATCGATGCAATGCTCCTCAGACAGGATGAAGAGGTCAATACTCCCCAATGCCATTAGGCTTTACAATTCTACCACCAGGACTTAAGAACTTTTTAAAAGCTATTATTAATGCTTTTTGAGATAGTGATTTAGATGCATATCATATTTTTTACTGAGTTAAGTATTGTATGTAATTAGTTTTGCTACAACAAGTGGATGGGACATTGGAAAAAAAGTTGAATTTCCCCATGGGGATGAATAAAGTATCTATCTATCTATCTATCTATCTATCTAGTTGTCATAATTTAAAGAAATTTGGATCTACATTTTTATTACATGTACAGTTACATCTGCCAGCTAACCTGTGACAGTAAATGCTCAAAGGAGTAGTTAAAGATAGCAGGATGAACAATGATCAGACACCAAGGCTACACATGCACTCCATTATGTATTTGCTCCCTATACTAGTAATGCTTTGGTGCCAAATGCAAATTTGTTTATATTTCAGATCAATATAATTGAACCTGGTGGTATAGCCGACAAATGACAAATGGCTGACAGGCAAGTTGCATCATTTTCCGTTGTGATGGTTGAACACTTGCTGTACTGTCTGATTAAGTGCAGATTTTTCAAAGTTGTTAGGATTATGTGTCTTAGAGACAGACAGGGCTTCCTCGTCGATTAAAACTGAATTGCACAATAAAAGGCAAGGGCATCATGCAAGTGACATAAAATTCGAAACTGGCAAATGTCCACAGCTCCAGTGGATGCATTTGAAAACGAAAACACTGATGCTGAGAGTGTTAATTAGTATCTTTTTCACAACTCATTCAGAAGATCCAGATCACACTCAGAGATTAGGGTACATCATCAAGTTTGACACCTCAGTACGCCTCTGAAGGATGATTGTGCAATTGTCTGTGCTGTTCTTCAAATGTTAGACCAAGTTCCACTCTGATCTGTCAGGTGGGCATAAAGCTTGCTGCGTCTTAGTTGAGATGCAGGAAATTAAAGGTAAAATTAAATTTATTATCGAATTACTTTATATCACCAGATACTACCCTGAGATTCATTTTCTTGCGGGCATTCACAACAAAACAAACATGCGATATAATCAATGAAAAACTATACACAAAGACTGACAACCTCTGTGCATAAGAAGACAAAATGAGCAAATACTAAAAAAAACACAAAAATATAAATAATACTGAGAACATTTTAGAAAGGATATACAGTACTGACATTGAAGAGGGTTCAGAGAAGATTCACAAGAATGATTCCAGGAATGAAAGGGTTACCGTATGAGGAACGTCTGGCAGCTCTTGGGCTGTATTCCCTGGAGTTCAGGAGAATGGGGGGGGGGGGGATTTCACAGAAATATTCCGAATATTAAAGGGCCTGAACAGATTAGAAATGGCGATGTTATTTTCCGTGGTAGGGGATTCTAGGACAAGAGGGTATTACTTCAGGATTGAAGGATGTCCTTTTAGAACTGAGATGCAGAGAAATTAGTTCAGTCAGAGGGTGATAAATCTGTGGAATTTGTTGCCACGAGTGGCTGTGGAGGCCAAGTCATTGGGTGTATTTAAGGCAGAGACAGATAGAATCTTGATTAGCCAGGGCATCAAAGGTTATGGTGAGAAGGCAGGGGAGTGGGGATGACTGGAAGAATTGGATCAGCCCATGATTGAATGGCAGAGCAGACTCAATGGGCTGAATGGCCTACTTCTGCTCCTATATCTTATGGTCTTAACATGAGGTAGAGAGACTTGAAAGTGAATCCATAGGTTGTTGAACCAGTTCAGAGTTGAGGCTATTCGCACTGGTTGAGGAGCCTGATGGTCGAGGGATAATAATTGCTCCTGAACCTGAAGGTATGGGACCTAAGGCTCCTGTACCTCCATCCTGATGGTGGTAGTGATAAGAGAGCATTGCATAGATGGTGGGGGTCCTTGATGATGGATACTGCTTTCTTGAAGCAGTGCTCCTTGTAGATGTGCTCAGTGGTGAGGAGGGCTTTGCCTGTAATGGACTGGGCTGTGTCCATCACTTTTGGCAGGCTTTTCTACTAGTGTCTGCTATTTTTTGGAGGCTTTCCTGTTCTTGGGCATTTGTGTATGCCAAGATGCAACCAGTCGGAATGCCCTACACTGTACATTTATAGAAGTCTGTCAAAGTTAAAGATGGGATGCCAAATCTACGCACGCTTCTCAGAAAGTGGAGACACTGTTGTGCCCTCTTTGTAATGGTACCGGTTCCCAGGACAGGTCACCTCTCATTCATCTAAAATTTACTGTACCTCTCAACTAACATCACAAAAGCAGATTGCTTTATGTGGGAGCTTGCAGTGAAAACTTAGCAAACACATTTCTTTGCATTAAAATAGCAATTACATTTCAAAGTTACTCCATCTGCAGTGAAGTGTTTGGCAGCACACTGAGGTTATAAAAGGCTCATTGTAAAAGCTAATTCCTCTTTTCTTTGCTTTTAAGTCTCTGCCACTTCCACTCTGAAACAAGCAGCAAGGAAATTGTCAGATGGTTGTGACTATTAATTCCTCCAGTTTTAACTCTTGTCTATCCAAATGCTAGTCTGGTTAATAACCCCCACTGTTGAGCACTGGCACAAGGAGCACTGGCACAAGAAAGCAGCATCCATCATCAGGGACAGTTGGTATTCAGGTCATGCTCTCTTCTTGCTCGCTGCTGCCACCTGAGAGGAGATACACCAGCCTCAGGAACGACACCAAAAGGCTCAGGAACAGGTAGTACCTACCCCTCAACAATCAGATTCCGAAACCAGCATGGGTAACTTCATGAAAGTGAGAAAGTCTGCAGATGCTGGAAATTCAAAGCAACACACACTCACACACAGTCCTAGAGGAACTCAGCAGGTCAGACAGCATCTATGGTAGTACATAAACAGTCAACGCTTTGGGTTGAAAAGAAGGATCTTGGCCTGAAACTTCGACTGCTTATTCACTTCCATAGATACTACCTGACCTGCTGAGTTCCTCCAGCATTTCGTATAGATAATTTCACTCACCTCAACAGTGAACTGATTTTACAACCTATAGATTCATTCGCAAGGACTCTACAACTCATGTTTTCAGTATTAGTTCTTTACTTATTTATTATTACTATTGGTATTTGCATAGTCGTCTTTTGCATATTGGTTGTTTGTAGGTCTTTTGTGTGTATTTTGTCATTGATTCGGTTCTATTGTTTGTTATGCTGTGAATGAAAATGAATCTCAGGGTTGTACATGGTGATGTATAATTTACTTTGATAATAAATTCACTTTGAACTTCGAATACCATTCTGCAGATGCATGTGTTGTTTCTTCAGGAGAAATACTTCAATAAGGCACCTTCCAGAAGCTTGGGACATGTTATACATCTAGAGAACTTCTTCTGAAATGTGGGCATGGCTGTGATGTAGGTAAGAGCTTGCTTTAATTAAGCATGACTCATAACACCAGGAGAACCTCATTTCACAACCTGTGGAAAACAATCAGTGGCAGAACTCTTCCGGATGCTTCCTATCCTGGCCCATGCCCTTGAGATTGATTATAGTGCCACTGTTGCTGAGATCAAGCAACTTTCTCTTTACCTTTGTGACTCACTTGGAGAAATTCACCTTACAGTTGTTCTTTTTAATGGGGAAATTACATTTTTTTTACTTTCTTGCATGGCAGTGCAATATTATCTGGCGGAAAAAAAACTGTTCATTCTTTTACACACCATTAGCACATTCCTCCACTTCTAATTTCTTTATCAATATTTTGACAGCATATAATGTTCCCGAAACGTTCCATTACTTTGTCGACTGGTAGCTTAGGCTGCTGGTTGCATGACATATCTGCACAGTGGCCACTTTGTTAGGTACCTCCTGTACTAAATAAAGTGGCCACTAAGTGTGCAGTATGTCTGGGGTCTTCTGCTGCTGTAGCACACCCACTTGAAGGTTCGATGTGCTGTGCGTTCTGAGAAGCTCCTCTGCCCACCACTACTGTGACGTGTGGTTATTTGAGCTACTGTTGGCTTCCTATCAATTTGAACCAGTCTGGCTGTTCTCCTCTGAACTCTCTCATTAACAAGGTGCTTTTTTGCCCATAAACTGCTACTCACTGGATTTGTATTTTGTTTTTCACACAGTCTCTGTTAGCTCTTGAGACTGTTGTGCATGAAGATCCCAAGAGATCAGCAGTTCCTGAGATACCCATGCCTTCTGCCCCATCATTCCACAGTCAAAGTCACTTGAATCACATTTCTTCACCAATTGAACATCTTGACCATGTCTGATTGCATTAAGTTGCTACTACATGATTGGCTGATTAGATATTTGCATTAATGAGCAAGTGTACGGGTGTACCTAATAAAGTGGCCACTGAGTGTATATGACGAACCCTACACAATGTATTTCAATCTATTCTCACAGTGAAACAGAACACAATGTACGAGGAAAACATTTCTGAGTGTAACGCACCTAACTAACTCTTCACTGCACGTGTATCATCATCACTAAGGCTGTATTTAAATCGACTGTACAATTAAACGTAATAGATCTCAGTGTGAAGAATTTGTGCTTATGCAGCGCAGTGGTTGACCGTAAACTTCTAATGCATGCTGAAACTCAGCTGCTTGCCATTCTCTCAGTTCAGTTTCAGTAGATATTCAGTAAGATTAGCAATTGAAATGCTGAACTAAAGAACATTTAAATGCTAATAGTTTGCTTCCGAAGGCTCCAAGCTCACCTGATTAAGTATTTTACTGCTTGTTTAAAAGTTCACATTTTTGTGCCCGTCATTATTGATCAATCTGATTTAAAAGAATCCAAGCCTATGCTGAATCCAGATAGCCATGTCACCATGCACCTTAATCTTTTGGAAGAGCTTACCATGGGAAACCTTGTTCAATGCCTAACTAAATCCATATAGACAACATTGACTGCTCTATCTTCATCATCATCATCTTCATCATCACCTCCCAGAAAAACTCAATCAAGTCAGTAGGACATAACCTGCTTCACAGAGAGACACACTAACTGTTCCTAAATGCTTCTTCCAAATGTTCATAAGTCCTATCCCTAAGAATCCTCTCAAAAAGCTTCACTACTGTTGATGTGAAACTCACTGGTCTATAATTTCCAGGATTATCCCGATTTCTTTTCTTGAACACTGGACATTGGCTACTCATTATGCTTCTGGGATCTCACCTGTGGCCTGAGAGGACAAACAAATCTCGGTAAGAACCCAGCAATCGCTTCTCTTGACTCCCTCAATAACCTGGATAGAACCTATCTAGGCAGGGGACTTAACCAACTTTACATTCTTCAAGAGAACCAACAATATCTTGCACCACGTCAAAATCCCCTAGAATAAATGTATCCACCACACTAACCTCACCATCCTCTTTGCCTTTCTCTTTAATGCCAAAACAAAATAGCATCATTCATATCCCCCGCTTCCAATTATATAACTCCTCCTTGAATAGTCCTGCAGGCTGCCCAACAAAACTCCTCGCTGATTTGATTTGACACAAACAACATACTTCACTGTATGTTTTTATCTACATGTGGCAAGTAAAGCTATTCTTCATCTTTCCCTAACCTTCTTGTAAAGCTGTTCCTAAACGATCCAGCAGCTATGGGAGGCCTATAGTAAATCCCATCAGAGATCACCTTTCTCATTTTTGATTCTAACCAGCATGGACCCGGTGCATGAGCCCTCCATTAAATCCCTTCTGGATGCAGTTGTGATTTTTCTCTGATTATTAGTGCAACACCTCCCCCTCTTTTATCTCCCTCCTTATCTCTTCTGAAACATCAAATGCTTGGAAACTTAAAGTGCTCATACAGTATTTTATTTGCTTTTTTTTATTAGCCCAAAATAAATGATGGCATTTATTAATGTGAAGCAGCAGCACCTTTAATTCAGTCTGAGTAGCCTCTAACCTGATGGGATGAACAACAATTTCTCCTTCTGGTAAAAAGAAATTTCCCTCTCTCTCTCCTCTTCTTCTATTCCCCACTCTGGCCTCTTACCTCTTCTCACCTACCTATCACCACTGCCTGGTGCCCATTCTCTAATGATCCACTCTCCTCTCCAATCAGATTCCTTCAATTCCGGCTCTTTACCTTTCCCACCTTCCTGGATACACCTATCGCCTTCTAGCTATCCTTCTTCCCCTCCCCTCACCTTCTGGCACCTTACCCATTCCTTTCCAGTCCTGAAGAAAGATCTCGGCCTGAAACGTCGACTGTTCGTTCCTTTCCGTAAATCCTATGTGACCTGCTGAGATCCCCCAACATTTTGTGAGCGGTGCTTTGGAGTTCTAGCATCTGCACAATTTCTTGAGTTTATAAATGACATTATTGATGTGGTTAATATTAACATGAGAAATATTACACATTTTACTCAGCGATTGTTAAAATAAAATAGTGCAGTAAAGAGAAAAGTTAACATTTCCCTCATGTTTGATTTTAGGTTTTGGCTTTAGCAAATATCAAATGTTTCTTAATGCAGTAATCAAACTTAGTTGATTATTATTTGAACAATCTGTTTATAACAAATTGTTGCATGGATATTTAACATTAAAAAATTGGCTGTATTATTGCAACTGCTCTGTGAGCTTTCCTTCAAACCAACTCTAAGCCTAATTCGATGGGCCTAAATTGTTTTTAACATCCTTCTGATCTCTTTCTTTTAATTTCCTAACTGCCTTATTTTCCCTCATATCCCAGACTCTATGGTCACTGAAAAGGAGTGTCTTCCTCCTTATTGGAAATAGAAGTGAAAATGCCGGTAATCTGAAAATAGAAGTCCTGAACAATGCATAACAGCTGGAGAGAAAGAAACATTTAATGTTTCAGATCATCAGCCTGTATCTTGTTCCTTCTCAATTACATATTGCGTACTACCACACCTGAGTATTAGATCATGCTGTGTTGTATGACATGGTCATATGATCATTTGTGGCGTATTATTCTACCCAAGTGGTTTGCCATTGACTTCTAATGGGCAGTGTCTGTACAAGAAGGATGACCTCAGCCATTATCAATGCTCTTCAAGGACTGTCTACCTAGCTTCAGTGCTCACTTACGCAGGACTTGTGATATACAACTGCTGCTCATATGACCATCCACCACCTGCTCCCATGGCTTCATGTGACCCTGATCAGCGGGGCTAAGCAGGTGCTACACCTCGCCCAAGGGTGACCTGCCGGCTAGTGAAAGGTAGGAGCACCTTACATCCCCTTTGGTAGAGACTTATCTCCACCCAACCACCGAATATATATCTGAATTCACTCACTGCTGCCCATTATGCTAAAGAAAATATTCCTAATTGTTCTTCCACCGTTAGAGAGAAATGTCATCTTTAACCTTTCCATCTCATCACTAAATGAAAAAATACACATCAGTTACTGAAACAACTCAAGTCGTGGTATGGCCTTTGATTGGATCAGGTTGTTTATTAACACTCCAAGAAATAGTAGGTGAAAATTCTGTCACCAGCTCTGAAAGATTGAATTCTTCTCCCAGCGGACTGGAATTGACGGTTTCCATTAGACTCACAGAAATTGAATGCTATTATTATTGAGTAAATATGAAAAGAGTAGTTTGGTACTGTAGAATGTTTAAGTATTGTGTCATAAAATGAAATAAACTCATAAAATTAAGAGAAAAATAATAGGTATGAGGTATTGAAAATGTTTGTTAATGACTGTCTGATCAGGATGAAATGCCATGCACCATTCGATATTACAGACTTGTACAACAGGAGTCATGATCTTATTCAGATCTATTAAATAACATGAACTTAGGGAAGGGAATATAATAACTGCTAAAGTGAAATATACCAAGGAAATTTAATCAGCTCACTCCATCCCGGGGGTGGTGGGGTGGAGATATATCTCTACCAAAAGAGGTGCAAGGAGCTCCTGCCCTCCAGTAGCCTGCAGGTCGCCCCTGGGCAAGGTATTGCACCTTCTTAACCTTCCTCCAACCCCGTGGCCAGGGTCATGTGAAGCCATGGGAGCAGGTGGTCGTATGAACAACTGGTGCAAATGACAAGTGCTGGTATGTGACCACTGACACCAGGCGGACAATCTCTGAAGAATATTGATACTGGCTGGGGGTGGGGGTTGGTCACCCAACTTGTAAAGGTAGTGGCCAGTAGAAGGCAATGGCAAGCCAGTTCTGTCGAAGAATGATCATGGTCATGTAGACCATGATGACCCACGTCATACGACACTGCGCATAATGATGATGATGACACTGTCCTGATGGTTGCAAGTTACGACAAATAGCCCCTAACTGTTTTGAGAGAAATCTCTGCAAACCTGCCATCAACATTAAAGAACAAGTAGCTGATGAGACCTAAAATGGGAATAACATTCACTGGGTGACCATGGAGTTAGGGAATTCAAGTAGCTGGGTGGGTCAGAATGTTTTGGGGTGAGGGGACAGTGTTTTACATGATAGAGGATAACAAGGTTCATGGAGGCAGATCTTTTGAAATGGGATTAAGGAATCAGTAAAGCATAGGGTAGGTTTCCAATACTGTTGTTGAACAATAATGGTTCCTGGTAAACAGACCCAGCTCGACACTTGGTGTCCAGGCTTGAGAAGATTCTTGGTACTTTGAGCCAACTATGTCTTCTTCCCAGACATGCAACACAGGATCAACAATGCATAGGCTTTAGGCATCCCAGGTGTGTCGCTGGGTCCCCTGCCTGGCATTGCTTCTTGGTGAGCTCCAAGGATTGGATGGGCAGCACACAATTGTCTTCTTATGCCCAATCTTCATTAAAAGTCAATTCAGGACAGCAGGTGTACAGGATGAGGATATCAACCACTGCTTCTTATTGAGAGTTGCAGCCGCCCTATCCTCTGATTTCCTAGTGCTAACCAATTGCTTCTAGTGACCTTGCAGGAAAATTGGTGTTCTGGATCTATATCATACGCAGTTGTCAAGATTTTTACAGATACAGGATTGTTAGCAATTCAGTTAAAGTTGGACAGGAGGAAGGGCATGAGCCAGGGAATCTGGGAAATTGATGATTGGAGAGGAATCAACGGGGTTGGAGTCAGGGACTGGGCCAGACATCGGACTTGATCATCTGCAGGGAGAATTTGTATCTTTGGTGTAGGAAGTCCCAAAAGATAGGAAATTAAGTCTTAACCTTAACCTTGGTTGGTCCCAACCTGATTCAGGAATATTAAACTTGATTGTTCAAGGAATGAACAGACAGTCTAAATTCCCTTGCAATATTTCAAGAGAAGAAATGCACAGAAAAATGTGTTATTTGAGACGTACTTGGTAGGGAAGGACAATTCATGTTGGGAAATGTCCACTGAATTTCTAGAATAGTGTGAAACCACATGGAAATAGTTATTATCACACTCCCTGCTAGGAAACAGTTTATCTTCAAATACTTCCACTACTACAAGAATAATATTGTTAATTAGTTGCATTTTTACACCATGATACATACTCCTTATGATGATCTGCCTCTTTGGAATACAAAGACTGTTTCTTCCATTGCACTTAAAATCTGTATGCCAATTCCAAAATATAATATTTCACTTTCAGTACAGAATTTCACCTATCACTGAATTTCCCAGCCTACAGAATGTCCGTAACCTCCAGTCCTTCACCATCCTCAATACCATTTGCTAAATTTCTCCGATTTGGTGCCATGACCAATTTTAATACTATAAAACCCCAGCACAGTATCTAGATTAGTTTTGCACATAATATACAACATAATTGATGTAGTCAGTGACACAAACAGATTTTGACAAGTCAGGATGGACAGTCATTGATTCTAAATGCCATATACATACAAGAAGAACACTTGAGCTTTGGGTGTGCCTGAATTGGATAAATCAAAATCAGGTTTATTATCACCAGCATGTGACATGAAATTTGTTAACGTCACATAACGCTTAATTTGTTAAGCAACAGTTCAATGCAATACATAATCTAGCAGAGAGAGAAAAAATAGTAATAAATAAAATAAAATGTAATAATAAATGAACAAGTAAATCAATTACGTATATTGAATAGATTTCAAAAAATGTGCAAAAACAGAAATACTGCGTATTAAAAAAAGTGAGATAGTGTCCAAAGCTTCAATGTCCATTTAGGAATTGGATGGCAGAGGGGAAGAAGCTGTTTCTGAATAGCTGAGAGTGTGGCTTCAGGTTTCTGTATCTCCTACCTGATGGTAACAGAGAGAAAAGGGCATGCCCTGGGTGCTGGAGGTCCTTAATAAAGGATGCTGTCTTTCTGAGACACCGCTCCCTAAAGGTGTCCTGGGTATTTTGTAGACTAGTGCCCAAGATAGAGCTGACTAGATTTACAACCTTCTGCAGCTTCTTTCAGTCCTGTGCAGTAGCCCCTCCATACCAGACAGTGATGCAGCCTGTCAGAATGCTCTCCAAGGTACAACTACAGAAGTTTTTGAGTGTATTTGTTGACATGCCAAATCGCTTCAAACTCCTAATAAAGTATAACCGCTGTCTTGCCTTCTTTATGACTACATCAATATGTTGGAACCAGGTTAGATCCTCAAAGATATTGACACCCAGGAACTTGAAGCTACTCATTCTCTCCACTTCTGATCCCTCTATGAGAATTGATATGTGCTCCTTCGTCTTACCCTTCCTGAAGTCCACAATCAGCTCTTTTGTCTTACTGACGTTGAGTGCCAGGTTGTTGCTGCGACACCACTCCACTAGTTGGCATATCTCACTCCTGTATGACCTCTCACCACCACCTGAGATTCTACCAACAATGGTTGTATCATCAGCAAATTTATAGATGGTATTTGAGCTATGCCTAGCCACACAGTCATGTGTATACAGAGAGTAGAGCAGAGGGCTAAGCATACATCCGTGAGGTGCGCCAGTATTGATCGTCAGTGAGGAGGATATGTTGTCACCAATCTGCACAGGCTGTGGTCTTTTGGTTAGGACGTCGAGAAACCAATTGCAGAAGGAGGTACAGAGGCCCAGGTTCTGCAAGTTCTGAATCAGGATTGTGGGAATGATGGTATTAAATGCTGAGCTATAGTTGATGAACAGCATCCTGACATAGGTGCTTGTGTTGTCTAGGTGGTCTAAAGCTGTGTGGAGAGCCATTGAGATTGCATCCGCCATTACCTATTGTGGCGATAGGCAAATTGCAATGGGTCCAGGTCCTTGCTGAGGCAGGAGTTCAGTCTAGTCATGACCAACCTCTCAAAGCATTTCATCACCGTAGATGTGAGTGCTACCAGGCGATAGGCATTAAAGCAACCCACATTATTCTCCTTAGGCACTGGTATAACTGGTATAAATGAAGTCAAAGGTGTATGATTCTCAGAAAAATAAAACTCTGCATCATCTGTAGCACCCAGTGCACACAGACAGTCGATCGCCATGGAAGCTGATCTAGCTTTAACTGAATTGCTAACAATCCTGTATCTGTAAAAATCTTGACTACTGCATGTGACATAGATACAGAACACCAATTTTCCTGCAAGGTCACTAGAAGTGATTGGTTAGCACTAGGATATCAGAGGATAGGGTGGCTGGGCACAAATCTTCTTGCCAGCTGATTGTCAAACCTGTGTTTGATTCTCAGGGTGTTTAACAGAATAGACAATTATGTTAACTTTAATTTATTTATATACACCAAATGACTAAAAGATTTGCATCAAATATATATTTCTGTGCACAAAGAACCATGTCATTATCAGTGAATTTCAGCAAAAGCAATTTCCATCTCTCCACCAAGGAGTATATTGGATAGTTCTGAAATGTAGGCTCTGGGATCTTGATGCACGAACAATTCATTGACCTAGTACAAAGTACATATTCCATCCTCATTATTGTGATTTCAGCAGCAAGGCAGTGCAAAAATGGTGTGTCACATTATAGACATGGAAGTGCAGGGAAGTATAAGTTTCTTAAGGCACCTGCTTTGGAGTATGTCTTCACTGCCATCTTGTCCCACATGGCTTGCTGATCTGATTGATTTCAGCTTTCTCGGTTTGGACCTACCAGGATTCCCAGGTATTCGCATTCAAATGCTGCCTGACCTGCCAAGCTCCTCTAGCATTTTGTGTCTGTTGCTAAAGGTTCCTTAAGTCAATAATGTCAAATTGCATTTGTCGGAATTTGCACTGAAGGTTGCTTCGAGGAGTGAAGTCACAGCAACATCAATGATCTCACAAACAAGGAAAAACCTGCAGATGCCAGAAATCTGAGCAACACACATAAAGTGATGGAGGAATTTAGCAGGCCAGGCAGCATCTATGGAAAAAAGTTCAATTGACGTTTTGGACCAAAACCCTTCAGCAGGACTGGAGGAAGAAAATGCTGAGGAATAGATTTGAAAGGTGGGGGCAGGGAGAGAGAAATGCCAGGTGGTAGGTGAAACTTGGAAGGAAAGGGATAAAGCAAAGGGCTAGGAAGTTGACTGGTGAAAGAGACAGAAGGCAATCGAAGAAAGAAGAAAGGTTGGGTGGGAGCACCAGAGGGCGGCGATAGGCGGGCAAGGAGATAACATGAGAGAGGGACAAGGGGACAGGAAATGGTGAGCAGGGATTGGAGACATTACTGGAAGCTTGAGAAATCAATGTTCAGGCCATCAGGTTGGAGGCTACCTAAATGGAATATAAGGTGTTGTTCCTCCAACCTAAGTGTGGCCTTATCACAACAGTAGAGTATGGATGGACATAGCGAAATAGGAATGGGAAGTGGAATTAAAATTGGTGGCCACTGGGAGATCCTACCTGTTCTGGCGAACAGAGCATAGTGGTCTCCCAACCTACATTGCATCTCACCGATATACAAA
Source organism: Hemitrygon akajei (assembly GCF_048418815.1). Classification (NCBI taxonomy): domain Eukaryota; kingdom Metazoa; phylum Chordata; class Chondrichthyes; order Myliobatiformes; family Dasyatidae; genus Hemitrygon; species Hemitrygon akajei. The sequence continues at coordinate 19,437,681 of NC_133125.1, read as the reverse complement.
AGGCCACACCAGGAGCACCCAACACAGTATATGACTCCAACAGACTCACAGGTGAAGTGTTGCCTCACCTGGAAGGACCGTTTGGGGCCCTGAATGGTAGTGAGGAAGGAGGTTAAAGGGCAGGTGTAGCACTTGTTCCGTTTGCAAGGATAAGTGCCAGGAGGGAGATCAGAGGGGAGGGACAAATGGACAAGGGCGTCATATAGGGAGTGATCCCTGTGAAAAGCAGAAAGTGAGGGGAGGGAAACTTGTACTTGGTGGTGGGATCCATTCGGAGGTGACGGAGGTTTTGGAGAATTATGTGCTGGATGTGGAGGCTGGTGGGGTAGTAGGTGAGGACAAGAGGAACCATATCCCTGGTAGCATGGCGGGAGGATGGGGTGAGAGTCGACATGCGTGAAATGGAAGGGATGCGGTTGAGGGCAGCATTGATGGTAGAGGAAGGGAAAGCCCCTGACTTTGAAAAAGGAGGACACCTCCTTTTTTCTAGAATGAAAAGCCTCATCCTGAGAGCAGATGTGGTGGAGACAAAGCAAATGAGTGAAGGGGATGGTGCTTTTACAAATAGCAGGGTGGCACGAAGTGTAGTCCAGGTAGCTGGGCGGAAGTTGGAGGCAAAGTGGATGAAATCAATGAGTTCAGCACGGGTGCAGGAAGCAGCACCAATGCAGTCATCAATGTAGTGTAGAAGTATGGGACGGTCACCAATGCAGGCATGCAATATAGACTGTTCCACATAGCCAACAAACAAGCAGACATATAGGCTTTTTCCTGTGATGAACTGGGCTGTATCCATCGCTTTTTGTAAACTTTTCCATTCATGGGCATTTGTGTTTCCATTAAAAGAAGCACTAATACTATTAAAGCCAGCTGAAGATTTTCCGGCAGAGTTAACAGTTGAATAACTGCAGACTTCTCCGATAAAATGAACTCTAATTCAATGACCAGCCAATCAATAACTCATTGAAAATCCCTTCTAATAACACGTAGCAAGTGGGGGTTGTTGTTTCCTGCCTCAAAGCACCACTTTCCCCAACATTAACATCAAAGATCTTACAGTTCTTGTCAAAATCTGTAAATATGTTATCAAATCCTATTTAATAGCAATTGAACCACGTCTAGCTTCATCATATAATCGTCCATCACTTCCCCCACCATCAGTTTTTCAACATTCCGCTTCACATCCTCCTACTTATGTCAGGACCCATTTCCTCAAACCCCTATGATTTACAGGCCACAGATTGTTTAAACACACATCTTTTACTTCATTCCACCCCATAATATAATTCTACTCAACCCACCTCGGGTATGCTTTGCTGTCGTTGCTTGGTGTATATTGGCTGTGTGTTCCTCTGCTGAGCTCAACACGTGAGCACAGTATGTTGGCACTGAAATGGGCAGCAAGAGTTAAGGGTTGACCCCAACACATCCTCTGTGTGTATGGGTTGTTAACACAAATGGCGCCTTTTACTGTATGTTTCAATGTACATGTGATTAAAAATAAATATGTCTAAATGTCTTTATGGGCTTGGGTGAAGGCATATGTAACATCATGGATTAGTATTGAAATTATTTCTATGAAAGCCAGCATAGTGCCAATGGACTGAAAAGCTTCCTCCTTCGTTGTAAGGAAGATATAAACTATGGACTAGGTAAGAGTAAATTTATTATCTAAGTACGTATGTCAGCTATACTACCCTGAGAATCGTTTTCTTGTGGGGATTCATAGTAGATAAAAGATTCACAATATAATCAATGAAAAATTACACACAAAGACTTACACCCATTGTGCATTAGAAGAGAAATGTGCAATACAAAAAATAATAAGTACTAATAAATAATATTGGTACATGAGTTGTGGAATCAGTTCAGAGTTGAGGCGAGTGAAGTTATTCATGCTGGTTCAGGAGCCTGATGGTTGAAGGGTAATAACTGTTCCTGAACCAAAGGCTCCTGTACCTCGTTCCCAATGGCAGCAGCAAGAAGAGAGCATGGCCTAGATAGTGAGGATGATGGATTGATGCCTTAATGATAGATGCTGCTTGCTTGTGGCAGTGCTCCTTGTAGATGTGCTTAATAATGTGGAGGGCTTTTCTGTTCATGGCCATTGGTGTTTCCATAAAAAGAAGCCAGCTGAAGATTTTCCTGCAGTGTTAACAGTTGAATAACTGCAGACTTCTCCGATAAAATGAACTCTAATTCAATGACCAGCAAATCAATAACTCATTGAAAATTCCTTCTAATAACACATGGCAAATTGGGGGGGGGGGGTGTTTCCTGCCTCAAAACACCACGCTCCCCAACATTAACATCCTTGGATGTGGGCAGAAGGTAGAATTAATGTTAGAAATGCAGGGAGTTAAAATTAAAAGTAATATTCGGAATGCAAAGAAGACTCAGGAAAAGTTATGAGCAAGAAGAATCAAGGAGAATCTTAAGATGATCTGTAAATATAAAGCAAAAGAGAAGTTAGAAGGGCAATTGGAAATCAGGATGGCAACTAGAGTAGAGCAAGTGGATGTGCTTAAATTTCTAAGTTAATACTTAGCAATGTGTCCTTAGAAAAGAGTGCATTGATTATAGACATTGACGTTACGGAGGGAGATTTTGAAATTGTAAATGATAGACATAGTGAGGGAGGACAAGGACTCCAGCATTCTTAAAGGTGCAAATTTGCTCAGCTCAAATAAAATGCATTCAAAAGCTTAAAAGAATCAAAGAAAATGATCATGTACTCTGATTATCATTTTCCAATGCTCTTTAGCTAAGGTTGTACTGGGAAATGGAAATTTGCTGATGTGATAATGGGAGAAAAGGATGGAACAAGTAACTGCCAGCCCATCAGTCTAACACTGGTAGTGGACACATTGTTGAGGGGGTGGCATGAAACAGCATTGAGAGAGGCTAAATTTTATCAAGGAGAGTCAATATAGATATTCTGAATTCCAGTTTGGCTGGAATTAACACAATGGGCCAAATGGCTTCCTCCTGTGCCTTAAGTTTCTGGGATTCTTCAGCATAAAGACTCAATAGTCTTTTTATTTACTGATTCAATATGGTAACAGGACCTTCTAACTCAATGAACCCATGACACCAATTACACTCATGTGACAAATTAACTTACTAAACCATGTGTCTTTAGAAAGTGGGATCTATCCGGAACACACAGAGGAGACCTACATAATCATGGAGAAAATAAACAAACACCTTACAGACTGTGATGGAATTGAACCAGGGTCACTGACACTGTAATTGTGTTACACTAACCACTATGCTATTGTGTCACCCTATTTGCAGATCAGTTTTGCAAAGGACACATCTGGTCATACAGCGCAAGGTCTGCTAAAGGTGAGCACCCGAGTTTTGAAACGAAGTTGAAATACTGAGAAAGATAGACCAATGGAGCCACTGTTCCTTCTGACCTGCGCAAGTGCACGGTGGTGCCGTGACCGAAAAGCCCCTGCGTTCACAGCCTTCGTTGCAACGCAGCTCGAATAAAGACAGATGAAAAAATGTTTACGAAATGTAAATTTTTTTCTTTGTTGCACTGTATTTCATTTTGTCCTTCAATTAATAAATAAGATCAAAATATGTGATTCTTTAGTTTTCTTTCTAAATAGTATGCATATTACAAAGATAAATTTAAAGTGCTGCACAGTTTTCAGGCTGTGCACCAACTTCCTGTTCAGAGCAATGGTTGGTCCACGCAACTGTAAAAAAAATCAGAGGGACCGTTGACTGGAGTCCTCTTTTACAGGCACGTATTTTCCTTAGACAGTGCTCAAGGAATCTTGCTTGCAAAATCAAATAGAAATATGGCCTATTTTTATATAATATATATTTTTTATTGTGTGCTTTCTTCAACACACAATTGAGTAATAAAGTTAATTGAATTTAATACATTTATGTAGATAGTTTGTATACAGGTGAGAATAATTAGGATGAGAAGCATTGTAGAAGAGAGGTACCTTGATCATTCAGAAGCAAGTGAAATAAACCAGTTGATTAAAAAACATACAAGTGTGTCATGTATATTGATTCGTGAAAATGAAAGAGCAATGTGCAACCTCTCCGTTACTAACTGGAAATTTTATTGCTTCTGTTGCTACAGCATTACTCGCCTTAGAGGGATGGTTGAATGAGTCAACAAGCTTTGCATTCCAGTCTGGCTTTGCAGAATGGATAGCTGGCTAGTGATTTGTGTTGGCAAAACATAGTCTGGGCTATTTTTCAAGTGCATTACTGTGCAATCGACAATAAGGAAAATGTAGCTGCGGTGGCACAGAGAGAAAATAATACTGTTTGGATTTAAAAACATTATGCTCAGTAATTTATTTATCTATTAAGGTGGAAGGAAGTGCTTGTCAGTTAGTTGGCTTCACTATTTATATAAGAGGCAGATGGTGTGTTACAATGCTATTGAAAATGGTAATGAGTTCGAATGACTGTGTCACCAAGTGTTTCTGTATTTGTGGGAATCTTTTATTAATGCAACAGTATAAAAATCTTTACCTTCCAAGTAACCAGACCACTAAAGTTGTTTACCAGCTAATAGGTAATCTTGATAATTCTCATATATTCGGAGACCCCACACACCCCACACATTCTCTCCTCTCTCTTCTACTAGAATGTTACCTGGGTTTCAGCACCTAAGTTACAGAGAAAGGTTGAACAAGTTAGGTCTTTATTCTTTGGAGCATAGAAGGTTGAGGGGCGACTTGATAGAGGTATTTAAAATTATGAGGGGGATAGATAGAGTTGACGTGGATAGGCTTTTTCCATTGAGAGTAGGGGAGATTCAAACAAGAGGACATGAGTTGAGAGTTAAGGGACAAAAGTTTAGGGGTAACACGAGGGGGAGCTTCTTTACTCAGAGAGTGGTAGCTGTGTGGAACGAGCTTCCAGTAGAAGTGATAGAGTCAGGTTCGATTTCGTCATTTAAAAAAAAAATTGGATAGGTATATGAACAGGAAAGGAATGGAGGGTTATGGGCTGAGTGCAGGTCGGTGGGACTAGGTGAGAGTAAGCGTTCGGCACGGACTAGAAGGGCCGAGATGGCCTGTTTCCGTGCTGTAATTGTTATATGGTTGTTATATGGTTCTCCCCCCTCGCATCGGGTAGAAGATACAAAAGCCAGAATACACATGCCACCAGGATCAAGCACAGCTTCTATTGCACTGTTAACAAACACTTAAACAAACCTCTTTTACATCAAGATGTATTGGCCTCACAGTCTACCTCATTACGATTTTGCATTTTATCATCTACCTGCACTGCATCTTTTCAGTAGCTTTTACACTGTATTCTGTATAGTTTTGTTTTATCTTATTGTAGCTAAATGCACTATGTAATGACTTAATCTGAATGAACAGTATGCAGGGCAGGATTTTTACTGTATCTTGATCCATGGGACAATAATAAACTAATATCAATGTCCTTTGGCTCTTTTGTTGAATGGTTCCCCTTCCTTTACATTGGACAGGCCATTACGAGTGAGAATGACTCGATTCCACTCCAATGCTTTGGGATCCAAGGTAACAAGGAACAATCTGGGATAATCAGACAGTGGCGGAGGTGAGGCAGGCGAATAGGCAGTGTAGGAGGTGATAAAGCCCTTCCACCGTTTCTGAGTGTATCCATGAACACCCAAAGAAAATTGTCAGTGCTTTGCTCCTCTATTTCAAGAGTAGGCCTCTGTTAGTCTCGATAGACCACGGATTTGCACCTTGGAAAGTTTCCAGGGCGTAAGCCTGGGCAAGGTTTTTTTTATGGAAGACTGGCAGTTGCCCAAGCTGCAAGTCCCCCCTCTCCACACCACCGATGTTCTCCGAGGGAAGGGCATTAGATTTCAAGTAAACCGTTATCATTTGTAGTAAATGTGTAATATTACAAGTCTAATGAAGGAATATACTTCCATTTTGAATCACCGTTACCAGCTTTGATAGAGCCATAGTCAAAATAATGCATGCAGTTGAAATATTTTTTAATAATCTACAGATTGGAACCACTGCTCCAGCAAGGTAATCAACAATCTCTGAAAGTGAATCTCTGTTTAGAAATCTCTGTATGTTAAATATTCAGCAAGCTCTTCGCTGTTCTGTTCACATCCTTTCAGACTACAAAAGACTGAAGTACAATAAACATTATGTAGGTTAAACGTCAGAAACTTGTGTAGAGTTGGTATGCTGGTTATACGTTAGGTCAAAAGACAACCTTTTTTTCAATTTTTAAAGTTATGTTTTTATTTCTTAGCCTGACCCTATCCCTTTGGGATCAACTCCACTGGTGGCTCACATTTGCATTGATGAATGTCAATGTATTTCTTGGCAAAGTATTCAGAGAGACCTTTACTGCATTATTCAATTTACTGATGTTGACATTTATTTCAAATAATGACTAAATATTCATGATTTAATGCAGAATAATGTATCTAATAGCCTGACGTCTGAAAAATTATGTCTGTAAGATAAAGCAAGATTTATGCAAAACAAAAACTAATAAGATTCTCATTATATTAGAAATATATGCAAATATTGAAAACGGAAATTATAATATTGGATAACAAAAGGGATTAAGTTTACCTTTTGAATATTCATTTGAGGTCAAAGCAAGTAGTAAAGGTGATTTGGATTAGGTATCTTTAACTAAGCAGTCAATGTTTGAAACGTTTAATTAATTAATGTAACACAACGCTGTATCTACACTCAGTGACCACTTTATTAGGTAGTTCCTGTACATAATAAAATGGCCACTGAGTGCATGTTCATGGTTTTCTGCTGCTGTAGCCCATCCACTTCAAGGTTCAACATGTTGTACATTCAGCGATGCTCTTCTGCACATCACTGTTGTATTTGAATTACTGTCACCTTCCTGCCAGCTTGAACCAGTCTAACCATTTTCCTCTGACCTCTCTCATTAACAAGGCGTTTTCACCCACAGAACTTCTGCTCATTGGATTATTTTCTCACACCGTTCTCTATAAACTCTAGAAACTGTTGTGCATGGAAATCCCAGGAGATCAGCAGTTTCCGAGATACTCAAACTACCCCATCTGGCACCAACATTCACTTCACAGTCAAAGTCACTTAGATCTCATTTCTTCCCCATTCTGATGTTTGGTCTGAACAACAACTAAACCTCTTCACAACAACCACAGGTTTTTATGCATTCAGTTGCTGTCACATGATTGGCTGGTTAGATATTTCCAGTAACAAGCTGGCGTACAGGTGTACCTAATAAAGTGGCCACTGAATGTATACCCGGCCCCTTCCGTCTGCATTTAGGCAAAATATATATTTAAGTAGAATAATGTGATAGTAATTTTACTGATTTTTGACATGCCATTGAGGCTGTTTAATGACACCAATACCACATAAAGATTACCTTGTGATAGTGGGGCCACGTAAGTGGAGAGGAAGATGTGTCAGATACTGATTAGCCAAATCACATTGAGTTATTGACTGTGTCTGAGCAATTATAGGAAATCTTTAATTGTTAAGCTTTGTAATATCATGCTGCTTTATTCAAAGGAAAGTAACAGAAACAATGAAGATTCCAGATGAATAGATGACGGTTTTAAATAGTTAAAATATTGAACTGTTAACATCTAAGACGGAAAGTGCTTCTATTTATTTTTTTGTCCATTTTAAATTAAAAGGATTGCTTAAAGCTTGGGGGCTCAAGTCCCAACTATCTGCATGTGTAATTTCATTCGAGACCGTATTTATTAGCCTGCAGAATGCATTCACTTGAAGTTTTGATGAAGCAGTTCTTTTTATATAATTTATTGACTTGATTATCAGAACATGGTGAAGAAATCACACAAAATGCTGCAGGAACTCAAAAGGTCAGGCAGCATCTATGGAAAGGAATAAAGAGCTGACTTTTTGGGCTGAGACCCTTCATCAGGCCCTGATGAAGGATCTTGGCTTGAAACAATGGCTCTGCATACCATTCCATAGATGTGCTCGACCTGCTCAGTACCTCCAGCATTTTGTGTGTGCTACCCCGTATTTCCAGCATCTGCAGGATCTCTTGTGTTTATGGCGAAGAACAGTGTTCTTGAGCTGTTCCAGACATCTGGTGAAGGAATCTGAAAAGAGTTTTAATGGGGACTTTGACTTAGTGATAACTGAGGCACAGTGATGTGTTTCCAAATAAGGATGATGTGTTTCTTGGAAGTTATGATGTTCCATGTACTTTCTGCACTTGTTATTTTAGAGTGTAGATCTTTTGACTTTGGGTCAAAGCATTGTTGGTGGGGTGATTGATTTATAAGCTGATGGATGAAGCACCTATCCTGCAGTTTACTTTCTCCAGATGGTGTCCAACCTAGTGAATGTTGTTGGAGCCGCATTCATCGAAGCAAGCAAATGATAATTTCTCACACAACTGATTTGCATTTAAAAATAAACTGCAGTCATCTATTAATGTTTTGAAGTTATTGAAAACATAAGATTTAATACATTTATAATGGTTGCATTATAATATGTTGCAAGGGTGGAAAATATAATTTTTCATATAAATATACTCACTTAAAGAAAAGAGACATCTATGTTCTCTGTATTGTCTCCTCTTCTAATCTGCTCCTTTACAGAAGCTTCTATTTGAATATGTTCATTATTGACCAGTGATTACCTCACAGTTGTTATTGTTCTGTGCTGTGTTGAATGACGCATCTTCATGGCCATTGACCATGAATATCCTTGGCAAATTTTTCTGCAGAAGTGATTTGTCTTTGCTTTCTTCTAGACAGTGTCTTTGCATGACAGGTGAACCCAGCCATTACCAATACTCCTCAGAGCTTGTCTGCCTGGTGTCGGTGGTCACATAACCAGGATTTGCGCTATGTACTGGCTGTCAAACGACCATCCACCATCTGCTCCCATGGCTTCACCTAGCCCTGAACAGGGCTTGTAGGGGGGGATGGGAATGGGTTGAGCAGGTGCTACATCTTACCCAAGGGTGACCTGCAGGTTAGTGGAGGGGAGGAGTGCCTTATAACTCCATTGATAGAGACATATCTCCACCACACCACTCAACATCATGGTACCCCAACTAATCATCTCTTAAATGATATCCTCTTGGGAGATAACTAAGCACATTCATTGGGCATAAGGATTTTTGTAGGGCCATTGTGGGCTTGTATGTGTAAGTTTTAAAAAAGACTTTGGTGTTGCACCTTTGCCTAAAACTGACCTTGTTCTTATAATTTAAAAACCATATAAAAACTATGAGTAAAAGGAGGATAAAATGAGACACTTTGCTGCCTAGCAACAGTGGCTGCAGAAAATTCTGGAAGCCCTCAGACTATCAAGCAACATCTATGTAAAGAAAATGTGAGTTTATGAGTAAAACCTCTTCATCAGAGCAGTGAAAATGAGAAAATAATTGAGTTTTAAGTTACAAAGAGTGTAGGAAAGGTGTGGGTGGGACACGAGGAACATCTCTGATGGAGTGGTCCCAACGCTTACTGCAATTAATAATAACTTAATGAGAGCAATTGGAGAGAGAAAAAACAGAATTGAAGAGGCATATTGAAACTGTAAAATGCAGATCAAAACTGAAATCTGAGACTACCAGGAGAATGTTGGAAATTACTAGCATATCAGGCAATAACTATGGAGAGTGAAAGCTGATGTTTATGTTGCTGGTGGATTGTCTAATAACAGAATTAGTTCAAGTTCAAGTTTAATTGTCATTCAACTAAATTCAATTATTCCTCCAGGGCCAATTTGCAAAACACAGCACCTACAGTCACATGCAGCGCATAATACATATAGTTGCTATAGCAGGTACGATCAAAAAATAATATTAACACATCTCTGTGTGGCATGGCCTGAAGATTGATGATGCATGGGATGCTGTCTTGGAGCCAGGTTTCTGCAAGAAAAATCACACAGCAGTTCCTCACCTCGCTCTGAGTCAGCTGCAGACGCAGGCTATCCAATGTACCCGTAAAACAGCACTGACGGGAAACCCTACTTGCAGGGGCAGCCCCTAACCCAGCATAGACTCCAGCATGCCTGCCTTGCCTCTGTTCTCTCCCACACCACTTTCAGTGCATCCTCCCCGGGTAGCCATAACAGGCAATGCTGCGGCATGAGGGCCTGGTCCATGAAACAATCTAGGCCACGCAGATCCCCTTCCGTCAGTCTCGTGAATGAACTAACGAATCAATCTTGTAGTATTTTACATTTCCAATGTCCAACAGAGTCACTAGGTCTCAAGTAAAGAGACTGAGACACATATTTGCACCAGAGAGTAAGCATGCAGCCATCTTACCAGAATTAGCCATTTCATATCTAATGAGTAAAGTGGAATATTTGAACTTGTTCAATTCAATATTGACTCTCAAAAGTTGGAATGTGCCCAGGAGGGAGGAAGGATTTATGTTGGCTTCATCGGAACAGAGTAGGAAGCCACAGCAAGATGGGACAGAGTGGGAAAGGGACAGAGAATTAAAGAGACAAGCAGCTGGAAATTTAGTGTCACACTTGCAGTCTCACTTGTGCAAAACGATCACTCAATCTATATTTTGCTTCTCCAGTGTGGCCACCCCATGGGCACTGAACGCAAAACACGTTATTGGAGTAAGGCCAAATGAATCACCGCTTCACCTGGAGGAACTGCTTTGAGTCCTGACTCTGGTGGAAAGGAACCAGGTAAAGAATGAGGCATTGCAACAACTTCCATTGTACGGGGAAGTGCCGCTAAAGGGGAATGGCTGGAAGTCCAGGCACAAAGGCAGCAATCCTTTTGGAATGACAAAAATCAAGGGAAGAGGGATATGTGCCTGATGGAAGAATCTTGTTGAACTTCAATTTCACGTTGGAGTTGAAAAGTGAGGGTCAGGGGATCCCTATTCTTGCTGTAGTTTGCAGAAGAGGTGAGAGATGGTGCTGTAACAGTGATTCCAAATTGGTTATCATTAAATGGGAGCGAGACAGGTGAGATATCTTGTGAGCCAAGTGCATACAGGATGAGGTATTTGAATATAAAATATTGGTACTTATAACTTGGAAATCATTCTGATGGTCAAGAGCTTTCAAGAATGTTGCCAATGACTACCTGATCACCTGGGCTCAGCCTAATAGATTATTTTCCAGAAATGTTAACTCTGTTTCTCTCTTCACTGACTCTTCACTATCTTCAGTATTTTATTTTAAAATTATTTTCTGATTTTATTTCAGAATTTCCAGTATCCATTATATTTGATTTTTCAACAGCTTATTATCAAATCTGGCAATATTAATCCTTTAGTTTAGTAGCATGACCCTGGTTTTTAAAAAAAGAGAAACTTTTCTATATTTCATGCTGCAAAGCTGCTTGTGGTCTCATAGGCCCTTGTCAATCTACTGTATATCTTGGCTCTCTAGAGTTTGTTATGAAGACAGAACGAGCACATGGGAATAAATGCTAAATGAAAGTTTTATATGTAGATTCCTCAGTGGGTTGATCTGGAAACAATAAAGCATTATAATGGTTTCCTCATATATCAGTTCAACAAAGAAAAATGTTGATGTAATGACATATGGTGTTGAACAAAACAACAGTGACTTGAGGAATTAGTTTGCACATTGCTGTCTGCCCAGAATTATTCCAGCTGGAAATGTCTAGGGTGTGTGACTGTTGTGAACCAATATACTAAATCATGTTTTGATTTGACCTGAATGCTTGAATATTAAATCTAACTTATCAAAAACAGAAGGGCAAGAAGTTGAAAAGCCACACTTTAAAGATGGAGACCTGCAAGGACAAAACAGGCAGTTAGGGCCTCAATGATATAGTCCAAGCTCCAAATATATATGTATGATATAATGATATACATATATATACACATTATAATATAATACGTTGATAAACTGCATAAGATATATATATATATATATACAGTATATTACAAAGGTTACACTGGATTTCAGTTAGTTGGGACAAATCAGGACCAGTACATTTTAGCACATTTAGATGAAGTTTCATGGAAGTAGCTAAAACAATATGAAAGAGACAAACTACCATTTAACTGAAGAGCAGATTATATATTTAAGTGAAATACAGAACAAATTAGAACTTTACCAATGCTACTACAATACATCTTCCAAAATTCATTCTCATTGTAACATTCAAGATGATTGTTGATACCTTCAAATAATTCACAGTTCATAACTCGAAGAAATGAAATTGTTTTATTTTCACTCCCAGCCATTTCTGGCATCTCCAAGCCTGAATGCTTGAAACCGCAGTGAGCAAAAAAATTCTGAATTGTTTTACTGCTTATTTCTCGCCAAGAATCTGTGGCAAAAATCACTGCTTTTTGAACAGAAATATATGCAGATGATGCTATTTAAAACTGTCTGCTCAAAGCACAGTGTAGTGTCTAACAGCCACACAAGAGCACGCGACAGACGCTAGTTAGAAACTGTTCAGCAACAGTCTCCTGCCCCAGTTACGAACCATAGTATCCCAAATAATTGAAAGAATCCTGGCTATTTTCTCAATTAGCTTTTGTCTTTTAAGAGTTGTCTCAAATAAAAATCTGCCTCGACTGGCCAATGGCCCAATTAACCAGAATCCACTATATATAATTAGTAATGCAATAAGAGAGCAAAATAATTGTGAGGTAGTGTTCATGGATTGGTTCATTGCCCATTCAGAATTCCAGTGGCTATGGGAAAGACACTGTTCCTAAAATGTTGACTGTGTGTCTTCAGCTTCCTGTACCTCCTTCCTGATGGTAGCAATGAGAAGAGATCACATCCTGGATGGCGGGGTCCTTAATGACGGATGCTTCCTTTTTGAGGCAGCGTCTTTTGAAGGTGTTGTGTGGCAATAATAGAGAAAAAAAATTCTTCTCTGGGCATCAGACTACCTGTTCATTTTGCATTATTAGATAACCAGATTTTAACACAACAAACAAGATGTTCATCATGTGCATTCTTTAGTAGTGTAGATGAAATCCAAGACTTAAGTATTATGTAATTGTCTCATTTAATGCCAAACAGTCTGGTTCAAAGCAACACAAAACCTGCCAAAGCACTTCACATAATAGCAAACAAAATGCAATTTCAAAAGCAAAGATGTTTACTACTGTATTTTGTTTAATAATCAGCCCCATTTTCCATTGTATTTGTAGGTTGCACATTTGCTAAATGGAAGAATACAGCAATAATTTGCTTCCATGAAGAGGAATCTTCAGGTGAGAGAGTATTGTTGCAGAAATGTGCCCTGTTTCACTCGGCCACTAAGTACACTAGTCTCCAGAAGGTAGATAGCTACAGCTGAGCTGGTTCCTAACAGATTTTCCGCAGTCAGAATTCCCTCCTGCCAGCAGGCTAACACCAACAGTTGATTGCCGGTGACAGTGTTACCTTCAGCCTATTTGTCACAATATATACTTAAAGGGATGTTGTGATTCTGTAATCCTTTTCCTTATCTATTTAATAAAAATGTGTACTTGAAATTCGCTGATAAAATATACAGCCCTGCAACCTGTTGTACAGAGCCCGTGCAGATATTGAGAATGGAATGACCTTTTCCTTTTGTGATGTGAAAACATGTGATTATCAGCACGATTCGGGTCTGGCACTGTAACTTTTTTTCCAGCATTGTGACATTTTTTTCCTGCAATTTGCAGTAATCTGCAGTGTTGATTATGATTATGCGTAATTAAAGAAACAAACGTGACTTGCCATTTGAAATAACTATGCAATACCCTGATGTAATGATTATTGGCAGTCTGAAGCACTCAAACCGTGCTATCTAATTACACTACCTGGAGAGCTGCAACATTAAGAGTGCAAATGGAGATCAAATAAGTGACTTTCTGTATCTTGTTATTATTGCAAGCATTAAGGACCAGTATTTGAATTTGAACTTGACAAATGATGGAAGATATTCTGTGTCTGAAATGTGTGGAAAACAATTGTTTTTATTTGTTACTTATTGGTAACTAAACTCAATTTACAAACACAAGTGATTCTGCAGATGCTGTAAATCCAGAGTAGCACACACAAAATGCTGGTTGTGATGCTATGAAAAAGTACTTTGGCTGTGCAAAAGTCTTAAGGATAAATATATAACTAGGGTAATTAAGATGTTTGCACAGTACTGTAGTAATTTTATGTATTGCACTGTACTGCTCCTGTTGCAAAAAAAACAAATTTCGTGATGTATGTGAGTGTTGATAACCCGATTCTGATATGGGTCTCCATTGTGGATTGAGTGTGGGAATGGGCCAGGGAAAGGAGAATCGTGTTTGGGAAAAGGGGAAGGGAGAGGGAAGTGAGCGGGAATCCTTGTCTGCCACCTGTCCCACACCCCACCCAAGGTACGGCACCTTTGCTGCCGTCAGATTTATAAACTTGCTCTCCGCTGCTCATTGACAAACACAGAACTGGGCAAAAGTCTTAGGTGCCCTTGCTATATATACTCTTATGGTCTTATGGAGAAGGTGGTAGATTGGGTTGAGAGGGAAAACAGATCAGCCATGGTGAAATAGAGGAACCAAATGGCCTGACTCTGCTCCTACACCTTATGGTCTTAAAAACGTGCCTAAAGCCTTCGCACAATAATATGGATGGCTTGGAACAATATGCAACCAGCTCTCTGTGCAGGGTGGCTAGAGACACAAGCTGGATGGCTCCTCCTGTTCCAAGTGCAGTTAGAACCAGTGGTAACATCTTCCCCGTCTTTCCTCTACAACAATTACCAGCCAATGATCGAAGCACTTCAGTTTTTGTTCGCTCCAGGCCTCATCTTGTAAAATCTATGCAGTAGTTCTATTACAAGAGAAATTTTGCAATTCTAATTTAATAATAATATTTGAGGAATCTATAGATAAAAGGTAATTCCCTTATTATTAGACATGAGCTCATTACTGAAGAAATGAAGGTTAACATCTCTGCAGAATTACAAATGAGGTGAAATTTTGCATTTAATTCTTGTGAGACCTGTGAAAATTTAACTGTAAGCTCTTTATCTTGTTTGCTCCGTGAACTACTTGTTCTGAAGTGATGTTGAAAATGTTTTTAAAAAAGAGCTGTCCAGAAGGCCCCGGAGAGCGGCCAACAATGGGCTTCAAGACATCCTGATGGAAGACTGTAGGAGGGAGACAGGGCTGTGAAACAATTTCCTGCCACCAGGGCCACGACAAGATTTGTAGGTTTGCTGGTACATTTTCTTTGGATCAGGATCAGATTCGGAATCAGTGTCAGGCTTGTTATCACCAACACGAGACAATCTGCAGACGCTGGAAATCAGAGCAACACACACAAAATGCTGGAGGAGCTCAGCATTCATCAGGACAAGTTTTGCTGAAGGGCCTCGGCCCGAAACACTGATGGTTTACTCCTTTCCATGGATGCTGCCTGGCTGCCTGGCCAATGCAATGCATAATAACAAAGAAAAATACATGAAATATAGTAAGCACATATAGATAAAATAGTTAAGTTAAATAAGTAGTACAAAAATAAAAAAAACTAGGGGTAGGGTTTATAGGTTCAATGAACATTCAGAAATTGGATGGCAGAGGGGAAGAAGCTGTTCCTGATTCACTGAGTGTGTGCCTTCAGGCTTCTGTACCTCCTTCCTGATGGCAGCAATAAGAACAGGGCATATCATTGCTGATGGGAGTCCTTATCAATGGATGCCGCATTTTTGAGGCATCGCTCCTTGAAGATGTCCTACCTACTATGGAGACTAGTGCTCATGCTGAAGCTGACTAAGTTTACAACTCTCTGTAACTTATTTCAATCTGTAACTCTCTGTAACTTATTTCAATCTGTAACTTATTTCAATCCTGTGCAATAGACCCCCCCACAGCTCCCCCTCCCGCCATACCAGACTGTGATTCAGCCAGTTAGATTGCTCTCCACTGTACATCTGTAGAATTTTGTGAGACATACCAGATCTCCTCAAACTCCTAACAAGATATAGCTGCTGTCATGCCTTCTTTGTAGCCGCATCGATGTGCTGAGCCCAGGATAGATCCTCAGAGATATTGCCATCAGGGGCTCGAAGTTGCTCACTCTTCAACATAAAGATCTGAGTGCATAATGTAAACTGACAACCCAGTAAAGTTATGAAGGAGCACTGAACTCATTGTAATGCCATCTTTAAAATGAGATGCTGTACCGAGATTTTGGTTGCTCTGTTGATAGGATATTGGTAACAGGAATACAGGTGTAAGCTATGTACCGACGGAACTGGTCTATCAATGGCGCCACAGCCTCAGCACTACACACGGTCCTCACTCACCTGGAGAAGAGGGATGGATACGTTAGAATGCTGTTCCTGACTGCAGTTCAGCACTGAACACCATAATTCCCTCCAGACTTGACAGGAAGCTCAGAGACCTCGTCCTGCACCCTGCCCTATGCAGCTGGATCCTAGGCCTCCGATCGAATCGCCAACAGGTGGTAGGGATGGGCTCTCTCACTTCTGCCCCTCTGACCTTAATACAGGTGCCCCCCGCCAGGGTTGTGTCGTGAGTCCCCTCCCCTACTCCCTTTACACCCACAACTGTGCTGCCACACACGGCTCCAACCTGCTGATCAAATTCGCAGATGACACGACTTTGAACAGCCTTATTTCTAGCGGCAATGAGATAGCCTGCAGAGGAGAGTTTGACACCCTGACACAGTGGTGCCAGGATAACAACCTCTCCCTCAATGCCCAAAAAACAAAAGAGCTGGTTGTGGATTACAGGAGGAACAGAGACAGGCTCAGCCTGATCAATGTCAATGGGTCTGCAGTGTCTCTTCCACCTCAGGCGACTGAAGACGTTCAGCACGGGCCCCCAAAACCTCAGGAACTTTTACAGGGGCACTACTGAGAGCATCTTGACTGGCTGTATCACCGCTTGGTACGGGAACTGCACAAACTTTGATTGCTGAGCACTGCAGAGAGTGGTACGGACAGCCCAGTGGATCTGTGGATGTGAACTTCCCTCCAATGAGGACATTTACAGAAGCAGGCGCGTAAAGAAGGCCTGGAAGATCATCAGGGACACCAGACACCCCAACCACAAACTGTTTCAGCTGCCCCCGTCTGGCAAACACTACCGCAGCATTGAAACCAGGACCAGCAGGCTATGGGACAGCTTCTTTCTACAAGCCATTAGACTTATAAATTCACAGGTCTGTACATTGCAATGGAATCGTAATACAACGATTTTTACTCTCTCACCTTGTGGGATAGATGGAAGATTTAAATAAATTCAAGTTCGAATAGAAGTGGGGAGCAAGTGCAGAAATTGGAGTTTCAAAGGGACTTGGGAGTCCTAGTGTGGGATGCCCTAATGGTTAACTCACAGGCTGAGTCGGTAGTAAAGAAGGCTGTAGAGAGGATGTTTCCAGTAATGGGAGAATCGGTAACCAGAACCAGCCTCAGAATAAAAGGCCATCACCTTTAGAACAGAAATGAGCAGATATTTCTTTAGGCAGAAGGCGGTGAATCTGTGGAATTCATTGCCTTGGGTGGCAAGTCCTTGAGCATATCTAAAGCAGAGGTTGACAGATTCTTCAGTTGATGGGTATCAGCCATGGGCAAATTGCAGAGCACACTTGATGAACCAAATGGCCGGAATTTTTTGCTATATGTTATGGTCTTATAGTCATATTGCAAGCTGGTTGTGTGTAAATTGGTAGCTATATTTTGTACATTACAAAATTGACTATACGTCAAAGAGTATTTCTCTGGCTGTAAAACCCGGTGAAGTATTTTGACATTCTGAAAGGCATTACATAAATACTTGTTTTGTTCCTTTTTATGCTTTTCAAAGGTAACTCGAAGTTACCAGTTGAAATTCCACATAAAATCTACAAAACAAATTCGATTAACTTCTACATAAAGTGATATATATCAGAATACATCGACTTGCATTTATGTAGACAACATAACATCTATATGCATATCGATGGAACTCTGAAAATATAGAGAAATGTCCCAGATTCATGCATCTTATATTCAGGGAAGAAAACTACTATTGATCGGACTCACTCAGCTATCTGCAAGAGGAGAATAAAAGGAAATCAAGGTAATTGATTCTCTGAGAACTGACCTCACACCAGACCTTATACTGAATCCCTCCACAGGAGCAGAGATGGAACTGATAATCAGCTCAGAACTAAATGTATGCCTGTTGCACTTGTGGTACAAAAAAAGTTTTAAGTTTCTTAACCACTGCCAAATGGTGAACCAAAGCTGCAAGAGATGCATACATTCGCCTAGCCTGCATACACACTTCCAAGCGTGCAGTTAGATAATAACCACCATCTCTCAGGATCTGAAGTGGGAGCAGAACATCAGCCCCATCCTGAAGAAGGCCCAGCAGCGGATGTATTTCCTGCGGCTCTTGAGGAAATACGGTCTGCCTCAGGAATTGCTGCTGCAGTTCTACACTGCAGTCATTGAGTCTGTCCTGTGCACCTCCATCATTGTGTGGTTTGGAGCCGCCACCAAGCAGGATAGAACCAGACTACAGCGCACAGTGAGGACTGCCGAGCGCATCATTGGAGCCTCCCTGCCCTCTATTGTGGACCTGTACTCTTCCAGGTTGAAGAGGAGGGCGGGGAACATCATAAAGGACTCCTCCCATCCTGCGCACGGACTGTTTGATCTGCTTCCGTCTGGTAGGCGCTTCAGATCCCTCCAGACTAAGACTAATAGGCACTGGAGAAGTTTTTTCCCTACTGCGGTCACTTTGCTGAACAGTTAACTGCCGGTTAACTGTCGGCTAACTATTACTTGGATTGCACTACCTGTATGTATAATCTATATTTTCATTTATATTTATCATTATTATTGTTATGAGCAGAGAGACAACATCTGCTGGAAGTAAATTCCTTATATGTGCATAGGTACTTGGCGATTAAAGTCTGATTCTGATTCTGATTCTGATTCATCGTGCACACATGACCGAGTTCCTCGCAAATGCTAAAGTCCATGACGGCATGGGTCTTTGCATTTCTTAACGAGTTTCAGGGGGTTCTGGGATGAAGCCCAGATGGATCTGATGGCATTTCAAAGCCACTCGGTGCTTCATTCAATCAGTGAAAACTAATTATTTTGACTTGCATTTTAAGAGTTCATCAGAGTTGTAGACGTAAAACTTATTGATTGATGAACAATGGACAACCAATGCTTGGACTTCAAGCTTTAGAAAATTTGTGTAATAAAACAGGTTTTTTTTTAACTTTTAATTTTCTTCATTTGAATTGTTAGATTAATGGAAGTAATAATGATTCTACTTGAACCTTACTGTAAAATTTGTACTTGACAAATAGCCCTTTCAAAATTGTTTTGTTTGGTCTGGCACCCACGAAAGAAAGAAATTCTGCTCCCTCAACTACTGTCAGACTATGTAATTTTAATACAGAAAATGAAATGAACTCATTGCTATTACATGCGTTTGAAAATGTACCTAAATCCAAGTAATTTATTGTGTGCAGTGTGAAATGCTTCACTGTCACATTGGTTCTTGCAGTTTTTATTCCCTTTCTGTATCAGTTCAGCATGGTACGTGCAGAATGTGATGCAGCTCATTGTTAATAGCTTAATTAAGTAAATCAGCACTGGTCATCCGTCTTTTATTTCTGGACATTTGTTTAAAATTATTCAGATTTCATTATGTTGCACTGGGCAGCCAGCCAAGGAAAATACATTTACATATCTAATGATACACGTCTCAGTGTGACTGAATCTTTGTGTTCCGTGATGAAAATTGCAGATGTAAACCATAAATGTGCTTTGCTCTCTTTCTGCTGCTGTCATCGGGAAGGGGGTACAGGGGTCTGAAGTCCCACAACACCATGTTCAGGATCTTCATGCTCCTGAGTGAGCGTGGATAACTTCACTCAGCTGCACTCTGAGTCCATGACATATGGACTTGTTCTCAAGGACTTTACAACTCGTGTTCTCAATAGCATGAATAAATTTATTATTTGTTTATTATTATTGCTATTATTTGTTGCTTTATCTGCTCAGTTTGTCTTCTTTTGCACATTGTTAACCTTTGTGTCTGTATTTCTTTGATTCCACTGTATTTCTTTGTTCTGCTGGGAATGCCCACAACAAAATGAATCTCAGGGTAGTACTGTATATGGTGACAAATTCATGGTATATGGTGAACTTTGTAATTAATCATTTGAGGCTAGTTGTGATTGGCTAATTATTACATGAAGGAAATACAAAAAATATATCCATAAATTATATAGGGTCACTTGGATATGATATGCCTTGAGGGAAAACTTGACATACTAACCCTGAAGTTCGTGGCTGAAAGTGAGAAGATTATGTTCCTAAAGTGCCAAAGAAAAGCCCATGTAATGTTCAAAGCGCCTGCCCCTTTGAAACAAGAAATAAGAAACATGCTCCTTTATCGGGACAGGATTAGTAGTTATAGACAAAAATAGAGGTGATATGAGCCATGCATGCTCAGAAGATGAAATGGATTTGTAAAGGGAAGTGAAAAGTTCACTTTCTGAGACCAAGAAGTGGAAAGAAACTTTTACAAAAACAGACAGAAGCACTGCCAACCCTAGCTCCCTCACTTCCACAAACGGTATGCCTTCAGTCTCCAAGTCAGCCCAATCTACAAGCCAAGCATGTCCACAGCCAGTCCACTTACAGCTTTACATCGGCATGAATGGGCACCCATTTTCTTATGATGTCAGAAGCTGATTGCCAGCATCATCCACCGCTGTAGCAATAACCTGGAACCTGTTCAGCATAATTAAAAGAACTGAATAAAAAGAGATTTCTCCTGAGCTTCCAAAATACATGTCCATTTTATCAGACATGTTAATGCTGTGTCTGGTTCACCCTGAGACAGTGCCAAGAAAATCAAGCTGAGTCCCTTCATCAGAACTGAAGAGGAAGAGGGAAAAACTAGATTAAGAATGTGAAGGGAGGGAAAACAGGACAAGTTAGAAGATCACAGGTGAAGCCAGGTGGGTGGGGGAGGGGTAGGAAGTAAGAAGCTGGAAGGTGTTAGGTGGAAAAAGTAAAGGAGAAGAAGGAACTTGATAGGAGAGGAGAGTGGTTCATGGGAGAAGGAGTAGCAGGAGGGGCATCTGGAAGAGATGGTGAGGCAGGTGAGGAGAAGAGTTAAAAGACCAGAGTGAGGAATTAAAGCAGAGGGAAGGTGAGGGGGGAAATTTACTGGAAGTTGGAAAATTGATGTTCATCCCATCAGGTTAGAGGTTACTGAGACAATGAGGTGTGACCTCTCCAACTTGAGAGTGACCTCATTGTGGCAGAAGAGGCAGCCTTGGACTGACATGTCAGAATGGTAAGGGGGATAGGAACTAAAATAATCGGCCATTAGAAAATCCTGCTTTTTGCAGGTGCTCAACAAAGTGGTTGCCCAATCTACAACGGGTCCACCAATGTAGAGGAGGCCGCATGCGGAGCACCAGATACAGTGGGCGACTGTAGATTTGTAGATGAAGTGTTGCATCCCCTGGAAGGACTGTTTAGGGCCCTAAATGGGGGTGAGGAGGAAGCTAAATCAGCAGGTGTAACACTTCTGCCATTTGAGGGTTAGGTGTCAGAGGGGAGATTAGTTGGGAGGGATTAATGGACAAGGGAATCACAGAGGGAGTGATGCCTGTGGAAAGCGAAGAGAGAGGAGAGAGATAACATGCTATGGTCCTATTGAA
This sequence comes from Hemitrygon akajei, assembly GCF_048418815.1. Taxonomy (NCBI): domain Eukaryota; kingdom Metazoa; phylum Chordata; class Chondrichthyes; order Myliobatiformes; family Dasyatidae; genus Hemitrygon; species Hemitrygon akajei. The sequence continues at coordinate 19,416,022 of NC_133125.1, read as the reverse complement.
TATGGCAGAAGTTGCAGAAATGATGTCTTGGATGCAGAGGCTCATGGGATGGTAGGTAAGGACAAGAGGAGCTCTTCCACTGTTAGGGCTGCAGGAAGATGGGGTGAGTGCAGATGTCTGGGGAAAGGAGGATAAGTGGGTGAGAGCAGCATCAATGGTGAAGGAAGGGGCACTGTGTTCTTTGAAGAAGAAGGACACCTCTGATGTCCTGGAAAGGAGTGACTCCTAGGAATAGATATGGCAGAGATAAGGAACTGAGAAAAGGGAATGGTATTTTTACAGGAGACATGGTGGGAAAAGGTAGTTGTGGGGATGGGTAGGTTTATAAAAGATAAGGTAAGTGTCAGTCAGGCAAACTCTTTGTCAGTCAGCTGAGGAATGGTGAAGTGGCATTGAAGGAAAGAGGTTTTGCCAACCATGCCAAAGACTATAAACCTTTAACAAGGATGGATAGTTGGCAACGTCATTTGTGATTTGGATTCTAATTTCAATTGAAACCATCTTGAAAATGTTGAAGTATGAAGTTCTGTAATTAAAAAAACACCAACTGTGAGATCTGACTCATTCCTCCTTCTGGAATCCATTTCATAGCAAGAGTCAATGGGATCACATACATCTATAATTGGCACTCAGTGGCCACGTTATTAGGTACAGGAGTGGAACCCGGTCTGGTCTTCTGCTGATGTAGCCCATCCACTTCAAGGTTCAACAAACTATGTATTCAGAGATGCTCTTCTGCACATCACTGTTGTAATGCGTGGTTATTTGAGTTGCTGGCGCCTGTCAGCTTGAACCAGTTTGGCCATTCTCCTTTGATCTCTCTCATTAACAAGGAATTTTTGGCCATAGAACAGAAATTTATTGGATGTTGTTCTGTTTCTCACACCATTCTCTGTAAACTCTAGAGACTCTTGTGTGTGAAAGCCCCAGGAGATCAGCAGTTTCTGATATATTCAAACTACCCCATATGGCACCAACAATCATTCCATGGTCAAAGTCACTTAGATCAAATTTCTTCCCTGTTCTGATGTTTGGTGTGAACAACGACTGAACCTCTTGACCATCTCTGCGTGTTTTTATGCATTGAGTTACTGCCATGTGATTGGCTGATTAGATGTTTGCATTAATGAGTAGGTGTACAGGTGTACCTAATAAAGTGGCCACTCAGTGTTAGTCCTTCACAACTCTTTTATTAAAGCATTGTGTTTGCATTTATTTAATTCAAGTATCTTTTATCTCATGCACCCTAAACCCGCACCACAGTACTTTGTGATACTAACATGGAAAATCTGGACTGGGCACCAGCGGTTTGTGTGTGATAATGCTTTACTCAATCCTGAAGTGGAAACTCCTGTTAAATTAAATATTGAGACTACTATCACACTGTGACTGTAGAATCATAGAGCTGTGTTATGAGCAAAAGTTTACTAATCATTTTATGTAAAAGCTACCTCTCTAAGAGTGAACATCTTCTGAAAAACACTTGGTAGTGCAGTTAAGTAAAGAAAATGTAAACATGCAGAGAAGAAAGGTTAAAAAATCAAGGCATAGGTTAATGAAATCTTTCCTGTGCAGTGAATCAAACCATCCTTTGGTAGAAGGCTGAATACAAAATATCAGGCTCGTTGAGTTTGTGAGAGATGCCGAGAGCGAGGCTGATTTTCTTGGAATAATGGGGTGCACAAAAGCACGATTTAAAGTATATTTTTTTCTGTTTAAAATGGTCCGTCCTGATCACAGGTATCTGAACTGTTGCTATAGTTTCCTCCCACACTGCAAAGGTGTTCAGGAAGGGAGGTTAATTGACCACTGCAGATTGTCCGTGTGTGCAGAATCTGTGGGGAGTTGATAGGAAATGTGAGCAGAATGAGGTAGGGTAGGATTAGTGTAAAAATGGCTGTCTGATGGTCAGTGCTTGCTCAATGAGCCAAAGGGCTTGTTACAAAGCTTATCCTTCTATGACTCTCTTTAGCTCCGTGTGCATGTGTGCGCCCTTAACTCCCGGTGGAGTCGTCGGGGCGCCGTCATGACAAGCTTTTTGCCCCAATCTTTTTTTTTGGTGATTGCTCATCGTACGGCGTGCCTTGGGTATCTGAAACCTGGCGGAGCCCATCCCTCTCCAGGTTTTTTTTTAGGAGGTCGAGTTGCTAGGTGTGGAGCAAAACATATCTGCATTTACCTGAAAATTGCATTGTATTTCTATTTATATCATAGGCCTGCATCTGTACGGGGTAATGAGAGGCCTGCTGCTTACATTGGCATCAGAGCTATCGATTAAATACATGCCAGCTAGATTCTTAGTATCCCAGGCAATGTGAGGAAGTGCATAGTAATTCCTGTGTTTTGATCTTTCTTGTACTGCCACTCCATTCAAACTGAAATCAGCAACAATTATTTGCCTCATTATTTTATGATATGAGAAAGGTTATCCGAGTAACTCTGTCATGTGCTTGTGGGGGTTCCTGGATTTTTGAGTTCAACACTCTTTTCCCCGCTAAGGTGACGGTATAGATCTCACAGTCAACACCATCAACTACTCTGAAAGCATTCTGGGAAGCATCCATTCAACATCAATGTCTCAATATACCAGCAGAACGCTGAACTGGTGTATCAAAACCCTGTGCACTAGCCTTTCCAATATCTCAATCACGTATTACGGTAAGATAATCTTGCTCAAGCAGTCCTCAGTTTATAGGTTCAAAATCAGATTGGAGAAAAATGATTTCAATCAAAATAAAAATCAGGTGGATTATTTTATAAATGTCAGAGAATGAGTCACAGCTTTGAGCATATCATTATGACAATAAAAAGCGACTTGACTTGACTTGACTACTGTTGCAATAATACCACGCGGTAGTATTACTAGCCTGTTTCCCTTCATTGGACCATTGTAGATGGGATTATTTACATTTATTAAGTAATATTTGCAAAACATCTTATTCTCATATGTTTAGATTCATGGGATGCTAATTTAAGTAGCCTGCAAAAACAGACATAGGATTGAGAACATTCAAACATAATTCAGCCTTCTCATTTACATGATGGCTGTATGCAGTGTGAACCGTGCTGTTATTTGGTGGCTGGCTCAGCAGGAGGTCAATAATGCAAAAGGCTAATGAAACCAAAAGCCAAACAGCCCTGCTCAAAGTCCTCAAAATCGCTTAAAGGACAAATACATCATGATTGCTGAAGGGTACTTCTCCCACTGAAACTGAACTTGAAAACTGAAGATCGACACTTAGCAGAAGGGTGTGAGCTCGTGGTTTTCAGACATTGCAGAGGAGGACTTTATAGAGAAAGCACTAAGAACATAACATATGGGAGCAGAAATAGGCCATTTAGCCCATCGAGTCTGGACCGCTATTTCATCATGGCTGATCCAAATTTCCTCTCAGCCCCATTCTCCTGCTTTCTCCCTGTATTCCTTCATGCCCTGACCAATCAAGAAGCTATCAGCCTCTGCCTTAAATATAATAAAGACTTGGCCTCCACTGCTGCCTGTGGTGAAGAATTCTACTCTGGCTAAAGAAGTTCCTCCTCATCTCTGTTCTATTCGAAAGATGTATTGGACTTGAAAGGACAAGGATCATCCAGATATATACCATGAAGGCAGTGACGGAAACAGTTGTGGCAGGTGTTGCAGGTATCAAGCCTGGAGGACCTGGTGCAATACCAAAAACATTTCTGTTCCCTTGAAGTGGTCAGGGTCTGTGAATTCACCTTTGCATACACCAACTGGTCCAGTGGTCTCTGCCACCCCTTAATGTACCAACTATCATTCCTCACTGAGACAATTTACTATCAATCAGGGTTTTGACTAAGCCTGAGAGTTGTGGAGTTGTACAGCATAGAAACAGGCCCTTCAGCCCATTTTGCCTCTGCCAGCCCATGCACCTGCCAATCCCACTTGTCTGTATTAATTCTATATTCCTCTATACCTCACTCAAACATGTGTCCATATAGATGCCTCTTAAATTTTGTTACTCTTACTGCCTCCATCAGCTCCTCTGACAGCTCATTCCTGATATCAGCTACTCTTTGCATGAAACATTTACTCCTTAGATCCCGTTTAACCCTCCTTCCTCTCACCTTAAACCCAAGCCAGCTAGCTTCAGGCGCCTGTGCCATGAGAAGCAGACACTGGCTATCTACTCTGTCTATTGCCAGTCATCATTTTTTGTATCTTAATAATGTCACTCTTGACCAAGGAAAACAGACCTAACCTATCCAATTTCTCCTGATAAGTCAGGCTTTATCTCAGGCTTATCATTCTCATGATCCTTTATAAATTCACACACTGCCTTCGCTGCAGGTTTCACAAGTATGGCTCAGAGCTTCAGTATGTTGACAGACAGTCCACTAAATCAGGCAAATTACCCAAACTCACTGTGTGACATTAACATACTTGTCAATCTCTTGCAAGACAGCTAGGTCATAATCATGGACATTATTGCATTACTCTTGAAAGGTTCTAAGGATATCTGAAAAGGAATTTTTAAATGGCATCCAGACCTTTTGCCTTCCAAGATCTTGCTCCTGACTGGCCTCGCTCACTCTGCTCCATCCCTACCTCAACTACCCCCGCACTATCGTACTGCCTCAGGTTTCTAGTTGAAGGCTAACTTTGATACATCATTGGATACTTAAAACAGGACATAAACAGGATTATTTCAACTGCCTTCCCACACACGCACTGTTTCAGTTTGGTTATGTCTGTTAAAATTAAGGCATGAGAAGTTGAACAGGGAAAGGCCATACTGCTTAACAAATCTGCTCTGTCATTCATTAACACCACAGGTTGACCTTTAACCTCAAGCCCTTTTTCCCACCTGATTTTTGTTCGCCTTAACTTCCTTAAAGTCTAGAAATCTACCAATAGTCTTAAATACATCCAGTAGGTGAATATTAATAAACCTCAAGGGAAGAGTTAAAAACTGAGGAAAGAAATTTCTCTCACCCCAATCCTAATTGTTTAACCCCTTTTCCTAATGTTATAAATCCTTGTTCTAAACCTTCAGATCAGCTGAAACAGGCTCTCAGGATACCTTCTGCCAAACCCTCTAGTATTCTTATCTCCTTTGTTAATATCACCTCTCATTCTACCAGTTTCTTCACACTTCTTTAGGAATATGCTATCAATTCAGATATGTTCCTCAATGTGTGTATCCACAAGAAATAGACAAGGTATTTCATAAATATTACTCATCTCTGTATATCATGCAGAAAGTCAAGGACACAAGACAATGCAGGGAGGAGAAAGGGAATGTCTTGAAAGTTCAAAGTTCAAAATAAATGTATGATCAAAGTACATATCCCCATAAACAACCATGTGATTCATCTCCTTGTGGGTATACACAACAAATCTATAGAATAATAACAATAACAGATTCAATGAAAAAAGCCCCAACTAGAGCAGAAAACAACACACTGCATAAATACAAAAAGAGAAAAACAATATAAATAAATAAATAATATGGAGAACATAAGATGAAGCATCCTTGAAAGTGAATCCATTGGTTGTGTGAATATTTCAGTCATGATGCAAGTAGAGTGAGGTTATCCTCTTTGGTTCAAGAGGCCGATGGTTGAGGGGTAGTAACTGATCCTAAACCTGGTGATGTGAGTCCTGAGGCTCCTGTACCTTCCTCCTGTTGGCAGCAGCAACAAGAGAGCATGTCGTCACTGGTGGAGAGTCCCTGACGATGGATGCTGCATTCCTGCCCACCATCAGTGGTAAGAAACTTACTGGAGATGATCTTGAGAGACAGTGACCATGTGCATATGGAAAGGTATGATTAGGGATAGTTGGTATATTCTTGTACCTGGGAAAATGGGTCACATAAATTTGACCGAGATTTTTGAAGAGGTGACCTTGATGGTTGATGAGGGAAGGGCAGTAGACAATGTTTACGTGGATTTAGCAAGACAGACAAAGTCTCATGTGGTAAACCAGTCTCAGTCAGGTGGGATCCAGGAAAAGCGAGCCAGTTGGGTATAAAATTGGATTAGCAGCTGAAGTCATAGAGTGGTAGTGGAGGATTGTTTATTAGACTGGAGACCTGAGTCCAGTGGTGTGCCGCAGAAATCAATGCTAGCTCTACTGCCGTCAGATGGCTATATTAGCACATGCTGTTGACATAGCTAGTCAGTTAGCGGATGACACCCGTATTAATGGTACACTGGACAGTGAAGACAGTGAACCTTAGATTGCAAAGGGATCTGGATGAGTTGGGAAAGTGGGCTAAGGAATTTATTAATTATTATTTATTTAGAGATACAGCATAGAATAGATCCTTCCAGCCCTTCAGACTGCACCACCCAACAACCCCACTTTAACGCTAACCTAATAACGGGTCAATTTACAATGACCAATTAAGCTACCCGGTACGCCTTTGGACTGTGGGAGGAAACCAGAGGATCGAGAGAAAAACTACACATACCACGGGGAGGATGTACAAGCTCCTTACATTGGATCTGAACGCCGAACTCCAACGCCCCAAGCTGTATTAGTGTCGCACTAACTGCTACGCTACCATGGCAGATGGAATTTCATCTGGACAAGAGTGAACTGTTGCATTGGGGCAATTTAAACCAGGGCAGGACATACACAATATATAGCAGAGCCCTGGAAAGTGTGTAGAACAGAGAGACCTTGGTATACAGGTATTTAGTTCCCTGACATAGCAATACAGGTAGGCAAGGTGATGAAAGCATTTAGCATGCTCGTCTTCATCGGTCAGGGTACCGAGAACAAAACTTAGGACATCATTGGTGAGACTACTGTGAGAATGTTGTGTGCACTCCAGTTTGACTAGATCTAGAGGGATGTCATTAAGCTGGAAACGATGCAGAAAAGATTCAAAAGGTTGTTACTGCAACTAGCACCAACAATCTTTCTATGGCCAAAGTCAGTTAGATCACACTTCTTCCTCATTCTGATATTTGATCTGAACAACAACTGAACCTCCTGACCATGCCTGCATGCTTTTATGCATTGAGTTGCTGTCACATCATTGGCTGATTAATATTAGCATTAACAAGCAGGTGTATTGGTGTACCTTTTAAAGTGGCCATTGAGCACAGCTGGACTCTCAAGGACATTTTGGAATCAGGTGAATCCATACTTGGAGCAGAAATAAATCAACATTCCAGATGTTGTCATGCTAAAGCACTGTGCAATGCTAGCAAGACATAATTTTTCTTGTACTCCAAACCCCTTGGAAAAAAGCCAAAAAAATGATTTTCAAGAACGCTGTTACATTAATAACAGAGACCCTCCCTTCAGGACAGTTGCATTGCAACAGCTCCTTTCCTCCGCCCATATTCATCAATCTAAGAAAATTGTAATTTGAGATCTTTTACTTTTCAAATTGATTATATAACTCCCACCGTGAAATGGAATACCTGGTTGAGTGGTACCATAACAATAACCTTTCTCTCAATGCCAGCTAAACTAAAGATCTGATTATTGACTTCAAGAAGGGGTAAAAGGTAACACGTACAAGCTGGAGGAAATCAACAGGTCAGGCAGCATCCGTGGAAACGAACAGTCAACGTTTTGGGCCGAGACCCTTCGTCAGGACTGAAGGGCTACAGTATGTGATACCTGGCTGACCAGCAGACAATATTTTCAATGATGAAAATTCGTTAAACACATTTACTTATTAAAACTGTAAATAGGCATTTAAAAACTTGCCAACAGATGTAAAAATTATAGATTCTACCATTTACAAATGTATGAGTTATTTGAAATGTTTTAAATGATAATTTAAAAGAAACTTTCACTGAAATGAAGTGAATAAAAATGGTCTATTTATTAAAAAAAAGAAAGAAGGTGGGGGAAGGGTGGGAAGGAGAAGGCTGGTAGGTGCCAGGTGAGGGGAAAGATCAAGGGGCGGGGGAGGGGAAGCAGGGAGGGGATCAGCAGGAAAGGTGAAGAAGGAATGTAAGGGGAAAGCACTATGGGTAGTAGAAGGAGGTGGAACCATGAGGGAGGTGATAGGCAGCTGGAGGAGGAGGCAGAGTGAAACTGGGATGGGGGAAGGGAGGGGGAGGGAATTACCGGAAGTTGGAGAATTCAATGTTCATGCCAAGGGACTGGAGACTACCCAGACGGTATATGAGGTGCTGCTCCTCCAAGCTGAGTTTGGCCTCAACATGGTAGTAGAGGAGGCCATGTATGGACATATCCGAATGGGAATGTGAAGCAGAGTTGAAGTGGGTGGCAACAGGGAGATCCTGTCTGTTGTGGCGGACGGAGTGGAGGTGCTCCTAATGCAAGGGTAAAAGGTAAATATGTACTAGTCTACACTAAGGGTCAACAGTGGAGAGTGCCAGCAGATTTAAATTTCTGGATGTTAACACATCAGATGACCAGTCCTGTGCTCTACCAGCACCCAGCATCCTTACTTTCTCAGGAGGTTAAGGAGGCTCAGCTTGTCAGTGACCATTGTAACAAACTTCTCTGTTGAACATGTACTGTTGAAGGTATCCTGACTAGTTGCACCGAGGTCTGGTGTGGTAATTTGAATACACAGGGAAGTTTTCAGCTGGAGGGAGTCGTGGACCCTGCTCAGTACATCACAGGCATATCCATCCCTGTCTTTGGTTGTATGTAGAGAGGCTGTTGCCTCAAGTACCCAATATCCATCATCAGACTTCCCCACCATCTCAGCCACGCCATCTCTTCGCAGCTACCATTGGGCAGAAGATACCGAAACCTAAAGTCCCTCGCCATCAGGATCAAAAACAGTTACATCCCTTCAACCATTCAGTTCTTGAGCCAGCCAGTATGACTCTAAACACCAATTGAGTTTATCATCTCTGTGACCATACTGATAACTTTGCACTGACAGGGAATTTTCTTCTAATTGTGCTTTTTGTTGGAAAAATGTGCATAATTTATGTTTAATTACTGTTTAAGTCATAAGACCAACAGACTTAGGAACAGAATCAGGCCATTTGCTTATCGGGTCTGATCCTCCATTCAATCATGGGTCCTTTATTTCACTTCTCAACCCCATTCTCTTACCTTCTCTCTGTAACCTATGACCCCTTACTAATCAAGAAACAATCAACCTCCACCTTAAATATACACAATAAAAATGGCCACTACAGACATCTGTGGAAAATAAATCCACAGACTTAATACCCTCTGGCTAAAGAAATTCCTCAATATCTCTGTTGTAAAGGGATATCGTTCTGCTCTGAGGCTGTGCCATTTGGTCCTAGACTCTCCCACTATTGGAAAGATCATCTCTATTTCCATTCTATCTAGGCCTTTCAATATTCAGTACATTAAAATGTTTATTCCTGGAATCATTCTTGTAAACCTCCTCTGGACCCTTTCCAATGCCAGCACATCCTTCTTTAGGCATGGGGCCCAAAATTGCTCACAATACTCCAAATGTGGTATGAAGCCTTGGCATTACATCCTTGCTTTTACGTTCTAGTCCTCTTGATATGAATGCTAATATTGCACTTAACTTCCCTACTACCAACTCAACCTGCAAGTTAACCTTTACAGAATCCTGCACTAGAACTCCCAAGTCACTTTGCACCTTCGATTTGTGAATTCACTCCCTGTTCAGAAAATAGTCTACATAGAAAATATGACTTTTATTTTTTCTACCAAAGTACATGGCCATACATTTCCCTATACTGTATTCCATTTGCCATTTCTTTGCCCATTCTCCTAACCTATTCAAGTCCTTCTGAAGACCCCCGGTTCCTCAACATTATCTGCCTCCCCACCTTTCTTTGTATCTGTTTAATATGTGCTTTTATGTACAGAAACATGTACAGCACATACAGTAATATGTTTAATACATGTTTTTCTCCTGAATGCTGCTGATCAAACTCAAATTAATTTTTTTATTGATGTATGTACTGTATATGTTACCATATAATACTTTGACTATTTTCTTGCAGGCAATTACAGGAAAATAAATACAATAGTTTTATGACAAACTACAGAAAGGACGACTGGCAAACAACTAATGTGCAAAATAAGACAAACTGTGTATATAAAAATAAATAATACTGAGAACGTAAGCTGTACTATCTGATGTGACTTGCTGGTGATGTTCATGCAAGTAAGTTTTTCATTGCACCTCTGCATGCATGCACTTGTCCAGATGACAATAAACTTTGACTTCACTATCGCGTGCAGGAATTAGAGTCCACATAGCTGTTGCCTGCAGTCAGTGCTGTCCCAAACACTCCAATATTCTATTTGTTGCAATGAAGTGAGCTCCTGGGACACTAATGTACCTTGTAGTTTCCATTGATTTAAGTTAATCACTGAATCACAGAGACTGTTTTGAGACAGTAGGGTGCCATCCAGCACATTTTTCTGGTCATAAAGGAGCTAGTCAGCCTCCTCAACCTTCTATCATTTGAATCGTGGGTTATAGCTCTACGAAGTTCTATTTAAAAGTGTTCAGGTTTCTGATTCCAGTGTTGTTTCAGACAGTGAATTCCTGACCCTGAGCACTACTTGGGTTGAACAGAATTTTACTTAGCTCCCCTTTAATCTTTCTAGCGATTGCTTCAAATCTAGGTCTCTTGGTTTTTTGACCTCTGTACTGTAAATGGTGCAGCCCCACAAAGAATACTTTATCATTTCCTGTCAGAGTCACTTTTTGTGCAGACGTCCTGTGTGTAGTATCACTTTATGGACATATGATCATCTATGTATGTAGGCTAACTTATGTATTTATATTTATTGTGTTTTTTTCATTATTGTGTGCTTTATCTTAATGTGTTTCTTGTGCTACATTGAATCTAGAGTAACAATTATTTTGTTCTCCTTTATACTTGTGTACTGGGAATAACATTACACAATCTTGACTTGTCTCAAGGTTTCAAACGGCCCACTACTGCTTCTTATTCATATGTTCTTATATGAGTACCAGGGAATATGGAATGAGGACAATTAGCAAAAGAAGTAAAAGTGAGATAAATAGAAACATGTTTATGCCATAAGAGAGGGTTTGATTTGTAATAGAAGCAGTTGAATTGCAACAATCTAAAGAGAGCTCAATAAGCACTTGTAAAGAATAAAGATTGCTTGGCTCCAGAGAGAGACAAGACACTGGGACAACCATATCTCTTACACTTCACACATATCTGCCCTCACTTCGTCCTCCCCCCTCCCCCCATCTGGGATAGGGTTCCTCATGTCCTCATCTACTAACCTACCAACTTCCACGTCCAGCATATAATTCTCCATAACTTCCACCACCTTCAATGAGATCCCACCACCAAGCATATCTTTCCCTTCCCCCCACTTTCTACAGGAATTACTCCCTACAATGGATAATCCAGAGGATACCCACACGGTCATGGAGAGAATGTGGAAACCCCTTACAGACAGCAGCAGGAATTGAAGCCGGGTCATTAAGGCTGCTAACCGCTACACTTTTGTGTCGCCCATATATAAGAGTATATGAAAATAGCAAAAAGTGGAACAATATCAAATCTACCATTTGATATGATCATGACCAACCTTCAAATTCAGTAGACATTCCCTTAATATTTTTGGTATTGAGACATTTATCAAGCTATTTCTTGAATTTATTCAATGACAGAGCAACATTGCTCTTTGTACTGAAGAAATTTTTCTTTATCCCCATACAACATGACCAGTCATTTATCTTTAGTTTCTGAAGCAGGAAGAACCTTTATATCTAGATTTCATATATTCTGCTAAATTCTAACTCTAGTCTACTCAATCTCTCCTCTTTATCTCACCAGCTCATTGTATGAATCTTCATTCTAGTCTCGTCAAAGCCAATGCCTCTTTCATTGGAAAAAATGAATCAAGCTGTACACTCTGATTCAGATAAGTCTTCTGTTTGTACATAACTAACACCTGGGTTCATTTTGTCATGTACCTCCCCGTCTTCACCCAGCTAACAGGTGTCACCTGCCACTCATTTCCAACTCATCACCTGCAGCCTATTTAAACCCAGCTCTTATTCATGGTCCTTGTTCATCAATCAAACCAGCCATCCTCAACCATTTGTTCCTAGCCTTCAGTTCCCTTGTTGTCTGTTGTGTTTAGTATCTGTCCTCTCTTGCTTCGTGGCTCCTCATGGCTTATTATTTTGCAGTTTATTATTAAAGCTATCATTTACTGTTGAATCATCTCCACTGCTCCATGCTCTGGTTAAGTCTCCTCTACATTTCCTAACAAAATGAGTGAACCAGTGAATGACCCTGGAGCGTTTGCTCTCCTAAAGGAAGTTGTCCATTGATATGAACACATGATCCAGAAGCAGCAGGAAGCCATTGACCATCTGCTCGCCTCTGTCAACCAAATCTCCATGTCAATACAGCAACCTCCTCCTTCATAGCCCTGGCGTCTGGTGCCCATTGATGTAACTTCCTGTTTGTTTTACATTTTGAGCTCTAGCCATCTCTGTATTCTACAAACCGAGTCAAGATTGCTTTGGTCATCTCTCTCTTGACTGGGCAAACCCTGACCCAGGCACCGCTAACTGGGAAAATAAGACCCCCTATTTGCAACAGAGTTGAGTATTTCCTCACTGAGACACACCGGGTTTTTGACCATCCAGGAAGTGGAAGAGAGGCTGGGAATCAGATACTTTGCCTGAGTCAAGGCTCACGCTCAGTGCTGGATTACACCACGGAATTCAGCAGAGTGTGACTGGAATGCAGAAGCACTGCTGGCCTATTACTATCACAGCCTCTCGGAGCGATTAAAAGATGAGCTGTCTTCCTGTGAGATGCCTACCGACCTCAAAAGCCTCTTCACTTTGGTAAGTGTCTCATGGAGCAGCTCTCCAGATCATCAGCCAGAAATCCAGTTCCATTCCCAGAACCACTTCAGGCTGTAGGACCCTCACCAGCAAAGCCTCCATACCTTCTGCAGTTATAGAGGGCTCCCTTAACCCCTCCAAGAGCATGAGCAATGGGGTGAAACAACTTAAGCACTTAGTGAAGCTGCTGATCAACCACACATCAGGCAGCTACTGCGCACAAGAAACGGCATGACTAGGTAGAGACAAAGGGCCTTCTATCTAGTAAAATCCTCCTCCCTCCCCCCACAGCCCCCTCGTTACAACAGCATAGTCCAACACACCCTCTCTCCCCTCCTCCTTCACACCCCAATGGCACTACACACACACAGGAGGCTCTGGTGGATCCTGGGGCCAAAGGCAACTTCCTGAAGCAAACTCTGTGTGCAGCTTGGACTCCCTACAGAGCCTGTCTATCACCTCTTCTGCATCATGGGTCTGGGATGGCCTAATCATCAGAGAGTCCATCCAATTCCTCCTTATTGACTCACCCAATCCTCCTCTCATGTTGCGTTACAGCTGGCTTTCCACTCACGACCCTCGCTTTGCTTGGTCATCCAGTTCCCTGCTCGGTTGGGGACCTACCTGTCAGCAGCCTCAGCTGAATTCCATAAATCAATGGAGACGGAGGAAACCCTTGAACTCCCACAACCTTGCCAGCGCCTTCGGTACGAGGGAAACCAGAGGGAACCATGCCGCTTCGCAGACAACATAACTGCGCAATTGATCTCCTCCTGGGCACCACAGCTTCCTGAGGCTGTAGGTTCACCCTCTCCCCTCCTGAAACCCAGGCCGTGAATGACTACGCACACGAAATGCTGGAGGAACTCGGCAGGCCAGGCTGCACCTATGGAAAAGGGTACGGCCGATGTTTCAGGCCAAAACCATTCAGCAGGACTGGAGAAAAAAAGATGAGGTACAAAAAAAATCTTACCCTTGCAATCCAAGCACATATTTCTATCCCCCCCCCCCCCCCCACTTTCTGCTTTCTGCAGGGATCGCTCCCTACATGACTCCCTTGTCCATTCGTCCCTCCCCACTGATCTCCCTCCTGGTACTTATCCTTGCAAGCAGAATAAGTGCTGCACCTGCCCCTACACTTCCTCCCTCACTACCTCTCAGGACCCCCAACAGTCCTTCCAGGTGAGGTGGCACTTCACCTGTGAGTCTGTTGGGTCATATACTGTATTAGGTGCTCCTGGTGTGGCCTCCTGCATATCGGTGAGACCTGACCTAGATTGGGAGACCACTTTACTGAGCACCTACACTCCGTTTACCAGATAAAGCGGGATCTCCCAGTGGCCACCCATTTTAAATCCACTTCCCATTCTGATATGTCTGTCTCTGGCCTCCTCTACTGTTGCAATAAGGCCACACTCAGGTTGGGGGAACAATACTTTATATTCTATCTGGGTAGCCTCCAATCTGATGGCATGAATATTGATTTCTTAAATTTCCAGTAATGCCCTTCCACTTCACCATTCCCCATCCCCTTTTCCTTTTCATCTTGTCTTCTTACCTGCCCATCGCCTCCGTCTGGTGCTCCTCCCCCTTTTCTTTCTTCCATTGGCCTTCTGCTCTCTCCTATTATATTCCCCCCTTCTCCAGACCTTTATCTCATTCATCAATTTCCTAGCTCTTTACTTCACCCCTCCCTCTCCCAGTTCCCCCATCACCTTGTGTTTCTCCCTCCCCTCCCCCCCCCCCCCCCGCCCCAACCTTTTAACTCCTCATCTTTTTTTCTCCAATCCTGTTGAAGGGTCTCGGCCTGAAACGCCAATTGTACTCTTTTTCTATAGATGCTGGCTGGCCTGCTGAGTTCCTCCAGCATCTTGTGTGTGTTGCTTGGATTTCCTACATCCACAGTTTTCTCTTGTTTGCCATAAAAGACTACATCGCCCAAGCACTACTGCGCAGCTTCATTCAATCATCCCGGACCCAGCCGGTGCAAGATTCTTCTTTGTCAAAAAAGAAAAATGGGGGGGGGGGGGGGGGGGGGGGGGGTTATCCATCCCTGCATTGACTCTGTGAACTCGACAAAATCATGATTAAGAACTGCTACCCACTCCTTTTGATGGATAGTGCATTCAAAACACTCCATGGGGCCCCGATCTTCACCAAACTGGATCTTTGGAGAGCAGACAAGCTAACCTGGATGTGTTTGGTGGGGGAAGAGTGGAAGGTAGCATTCCTAACACTCAATGGCCACTATGAATACCTGGCGATGCCCTTCGGACTTTCCAAAGATCCCTCTGCTTTTAATTAATGAGATCTTGGAAGACATGCTACATAGGTATGTGTATGTTTTCCTCGATGACATCCTCATCTTCTCCAAGGACCCCGAAGACCACGTCTGTCACGTCCATTCAGTCCTTCAGCAACTCCTCAAAAACCAGCTCTACTGCATTAGAAAAATGCCACTTCGTCACCCCAGTCATTTGCTTCGTGGCTTATGTCCTTTCACCCCAAGGCATAACCATGGACCAGAGAAAATGTACGTTGTCATTGAATGGCCCTGAACTTGTTCCTTCAAGCAGCTACAGCTTTTCTTTAGTTTCTCCAACTCCCACCACCATTTTATCAGGTATCACAGCCAAATCACTGCTCCTCTCAGCTCCCTCACCAAGTCACCTACCTCACAGGTAGCCTGGTCTAATGGGAAACACCAAACCCTTCCTGAGCTGGACTGACCACCAGAACCTCATCTCTATTCAAAAGACCTGCCAACTCAACCCACGTCAGTCCTGCTGGGTCCTCTTCTTTGACCAGTTCAACCTCACCATCTCCTACAACCTCTGACCAATAGCTCCCTGGGATCCTGTGATGGCTGCCAGTCCCTCAACGCCCGTGATCCCACATCGCCATGGGTTTCATTATTGGTTTGCCTCCTTCCGATGTGGCCACAGTGATCATAATATTAGTGGACTGGTTCTCCAAGGCTTTGTCATGGACGGAGCGTGCAGTACTTGGCTGCCTGGGAAAGATACAGCCCGGTGGAGAGTTCATCACACATTGAGGAGTTCCACCAGACCTATCCAAATTGCCCTAAGGCATTGTGTATGTTTGGATCAAGCCTCCTCTACATTTCCTGACATACCTACTCATAAACCCTATGATTTCCATCAATAAATTTGGTTCAAATCAAGCAACAGGTTGTTTTGTTTCGTCCTCTCTTTCTAATCATATAACCATATAACCATAACAGCACAGAAACAGGCCATTTCGGCCCTTCTAGTCCATACCGAACACTTACTCTCACCTAGTCCCACTGGCCCATACTCAGCCCATAACCCTCCATTCCTTTCCTGTCCATATACCTATCCAATTTTACTTTACATGACAATACCGAACCTGCCTTTTATAATAATTTATTATTAAAATAATTTTATTATAATTTATAATGTCTCTATGGCCTCTCCCATCCCTTTATTTGAAATATCCTAATTGTAAATCCCCAGAATTCCTGAATTCCTTCAGTTCTGCTACCAATCTATAAATGCAATCACTCATCAACTGATCACCATACCATCGGCTGCAAAGGCCATTTGTCCAGATTTCCATACAGAAACCTCCCCACCTCTACAGCTGGTTTCCTTCCATTAAGACAAATGTTGAACCTACCTCACTGGAAAAAGCCAGTTAAATATTGCTTCATAATGTTCCTGAGAAGAGCCTTATGACACCACGTCATATTAAAGTGATTCAGAAATACATGGGTATTGTATTCCAATTGATTTGAAATAATGGTTTGTACATAATTTATTTTTACTGTACCTGCATTTTGCTTTCTGCAACTTGTGTACCAAGTCACCAGACTCACTTTGTACGTCACTGCTTCCAGTCATAGTCATCTAAAGTTGTCTGTATTTCAACTTGTGCCACCATAGTGAAGAGTTTCATAGCTTTTCATGATATTCCACCTTCAAACTTCTTTCTCAATCATTTAAACCTTGCAGCCTTTTTGGACCTTCTACATGATATCATCTATCTTTGCTTTGCCAATAAGCCTGGATGTATGACCCTCAAGTTCTCTAGGGACAGACTTTAAAGGACACCTGCAGTTCTTCACTATTAAAACCTACCTACCTGAAAATTACCTTATTATTTCTCCCCTTTTTTGTGCCTGTTGACAGCTCCTCAGTCCATGCTGTAAATATTACCCCAATCTCTCAATTGCTTTTTAACTATCAGTTTAATTCCTGGTAGTCAATGTAGGAATAACGATATTCCTATATTAGTTAGGAATATAGGACTCTAAACGCTTGTTTCCCTTTATCTGCATTGCCAGTTGTAATCTCAGAAAAAGGTTCTTGTAGATTTATCAAACATGATTTCCTATTCCCCAAGCAGTCTTAACTCAGCCTAATCACCATTTTCTTAGTCCCCTGTTCAAATCCATATGAATAGGTTCCACCATTTTAATTCCTACTCATTTATTCTCTGTCCAGTGCTATGCCTATAGTTAGGATGCCTCTAAATCACACTCATTGATTATTTGCCTACCCTCCACAGCCAAACCAATTCTGTACCTTGAATCCAAGTTAATATTTTTAACTCTGTATAGATGTTACTCATACTATACTCATTTCCCACCACCCGTCAAGCTGTTAACATTCATTCAATATTATCTATGTCTTCTAAAAAGCCAAACTGTTTGAAATATGTTCTTCTCAAGATGGGTCATATAAGCTGACATTTTCCAAGTTACTAAGTCCCTTTTCTTTATATTTGCCATAGTGCCTTTATCTTTAAATATTATTCTATTTGACACAGAGTCGTAAAAAAGTAAAGGACAGAAGCCAGCCTTTTGGTGCATCTAGTCCATGTTGAACCATTTAAACTGACTACTCCCATTGACCTGCACTGGGACCATAGCCCTCCATACACCCACCACCCACCTACCAATCCAAACTTCTCTTAAATGTTGGAATTGAACTTGCATGCACCACTTCTGCTGACAGCTGGTCCCACACTCTCATGACCCTCTGAGCGAAGAAGTTTCCCCTCATGTGGCCCTTAAGCTTTTCTCCTTTCACCCTTAACCCATGACCTCTAGTTATAGTCCCACCCGAACTTAAGTCCATTTAGTCGTGAATGTCTGTTATCTTTATTTGCACTGTGTATTTTGATCTGATGCAAAATTCTAAACTCTATGTCTTAACTATTTCTGTTCCTGAAATGAATTTATCAATGTCCTGAACTTTTCTAAACATCCCACACCAGTAAAGCATTTAATTGTCATGGCAGGACACTGGTCACAGTCTAGTTAACTGGAGCTCATCCTGGTGGAACAGCCCCCTCTTTTCCCAGAGCTGGTGCCAGTGCCACATTAATCAAAGCATCTGCCTCCCACACTATTCTCACAGCGTGCATCTGTTTGTCCCGACGCCAATTTGTTTGTTTCATTTAATTCTGTTGGTGGTGTTTGTTTTATTCGCACTGCCACTTCATCATAACGCCCTAATCAGATTATATGTAGGAAAGAAATACCGCTCAGCTAACTAGCCTGCCAGTGGGTTTTGTTATATGTTGCTAGAACAGCTCTTGTAGCTTCAATTGTGAAAGCACATGGAATCAAACTTTGTTCATTACATAACCAACTGTCTGAACATCATTTCATAACTTATAATAGTCCATGTAATTTCTCTGATCTATATGCCTAGCTTGTTTCCTTATTTAATTGTGTCTTATTGATGATTCATTCTAAGCTGCACATTGAAAGTGGTATGTTCACTTTCTTGCTTTGGCAGAAAGTGCTCACCCAGTGCAGTGGCACGATAGCATAGTGGTTAGCATAACGCTTTACGGTACTGGTGACCTGGGTTCAATTCTCGCTGCTGCTTGTAAGTGTGTACATTCTCCCCGTGCTCATGTGGGTTTCCTCTGGGTGCTCCGGTTTCCTCCCACATTCCAAAGTATTACCAGTTGTAGATATTACATAGTAAATTGTCTAGGATTAAATTGAGGGACTGCTCAAAGGGCTGGCAAGGCCTAATCCACACTGTATCTCAACGAATAATAAATAGATAAAAATTACCCCTCCGTAATTTCCGTAGCAAGTGCTATAATCTTTCTCATGAATTGCAAATGGGACGATTAGTTTGCTTAGGAGGCCATTGTGAGCCATTGCCAAGGCACTGGAGTCACATATAGACCAGGACTGGATGGGTCAACTAGTTTCCTTCGCTAATATGAGGAAAGAACTTGTCTTTTTCGCAACCCAACACCACTTTACATTCGTGAGTGTTCAAGACAGTGAGATATTTCCTGGGTTATAAGTCTAGGCCTTTGGATCATTAGTTTAATAGCATTGCAAGCACACTTTGTTAATTGTTCCATCGTGTTGAATTCTGTTGCATACTCCAATTGATTTAAAAGGCGGGGAAAATCAGTCATACAGTCAATGGCATGTCATGATAAAAATAAATAGCTCAGACATTGAAAGTTAAGGTCAAATAAGGAACAGCATTTAATCTGGCACTGTATTATTCTGCATACTAAAAACACGCTATGATGTTGATTTCTCTTTATATTAGTAAAATATTTTTTTGGCACTGCACACTGGAGGCAAAGCCAAATCTAGTCTTCTGGTGTGGTGGGATTATGTCCCAGTGGATAACAACTAGGCACGTAGTTCAATTTTCCAATCATTGTTCTGGCTATAATTTATAATTTTACGTTTATGGCTAAATAACAAAACATAAAGTCATTTGAGGGGTAAAACATGCAGGATGAAAAAAGAATTTCTGCTTTCCAGACCACAGAATAAGGAGATAGACACTATAGGAACTATGGCATCCCTACCGGCAGATCTGGGCAACTGTAGTGTGATAAGACCATAGACCATAAGACACGTGAGCAGAATTAAGCCATTCGGCCCATCCAGACAGCTCTGCTATTTCAAAATGGCTGATTTATTATCCCTCTCAGCCACATTCTCCTACCTTCTCCCCATAATCTTTGACACCCTTACTAATCGAGAATCTATCTACCTCTGCTTTAAATATACCCAATGACTTGGCTTCCACAGCCATCTGTGGCAATGAATTCCATAGATTCACCACCCTCTGGTTTAAGAAATTCCTACTCATGTATGTTGTTACGAACCCCGTAACTGGGTGTCTTACCAGCAAAGATAGGAGTATCCGTTGAAGTCTGATGATACTATTTTTAACAGTATTTATTAGTAAAAATACACAAAAATAATATCAATGCAAATATACAGATAATATACGTCATCAATACTAAACCTAAAAGTGCAGGTATAATAATAATCAATAAGAAATAAGCTCTATCGTTGTCTAGGGGATAATGAATTGTCTGATGGAAATATAAAGTTCAGTTCAGTTCATGCAGGCTGCGGTAGTTGTTGATCGCTGTGTTGCAATTGTGGGAGAGAGAGAGAGAGAGAGAGAGTGTAACAGCTATTGACTTGCCGACTTTCCTTTACGATCTTGATCCGTCGATGCATTGTTGTTGTGGCCATTCACGGATGACCCCTCCAACCTTTAGCTAGACTGTTCTTCCGTGGTGGACACACACACAAGTCCCCACCGGTCTCGTAGTGTCTCTCCTGGTGCGTCTGAGGGGTGTTTCCCCAGACCCTACTTTAATCCCCACTCACGGGGTCTCAGGTGTCAATCAGGTTGGGATGATGCAACCCATCAACCAGACCGCTCTGGTTGCCCCCTGAGGGGTTTCAATGAATAGAACAGTACTCAATACACAATTCCTTCTCCAAGAGACAATAGCAGTAATCAGTGGTTCTGTTCCGCTTTTGTTAGGTGGAGACATTCCACTTTTGTGTATCTCTCCATTGTCTCTCTCTCATTAACTGACATGAGCTGTTTATCTCTCTCATTTCCTTGGTATCAGACCCGAAATAATAGCGATTTTGCGATTCTCTAAAGGGGGGGGGGGGAGGGCGACTTTGCACTCTTCCGCCCATCAGAGTTGCTCCTCATTCGTAACAATGTTCTAAGGGACATTCTTCTATTCTGAGGCTGTGCCTCTGGGCCTAGACTCCTCCACTATTGGAAACATCCCTTCCGTGTCAGCTCTATCTGGTCCTTTCAATATTTGATAGGCTCCAATGGACATCATTCTTCTAAACTCCAGAGAGAACAAGCCCAGACACATCAAATACTCCTCATACATTCAGCCTTTCATTCCCAGGGTATTTCTCATGAACTTCCTCTGGACTCTCTCCAAAGCTAGCACATTCTTTCTTAAATAAGGGGCCCAAAACTCAAAACACTTGGAGTGCAGACTGACTAATGCCTAGTAAAGCATCAGAAATGCATCATTGCTTTTACATTCCAGTCTTCTCAAAATGAATGGTAACTTTGCATTTGGCTTCCTTACCACTGACTCAACATGCAACTTAATTGTTAGGATAACTTTACATAGGCAGTAATCAAATCAGAAAATTATAGAAATGTGCAATAAGTCAAGCATCATGACTGGGGAGAGAATCTGAGTTAATGTTTTGGATTGATAACCATCCTGATCCATTATAACTAATCCTCATCTTCATTCCCCTCAGCAGAGCTTTTTCTCCCCCTCCTGTACATGTTGTTCATTCTGTGCCATCAATTCTTTCTGAATCGTCTTCTAAATGACAGAATGCAGCAGAAAGCTTTGTTCTACAGGTTATACCAATCAACATCAGCCGGATAAATTTCTGAAGTGTAGTTCGACCACAGTTGATGTGGATGAGGGTGTACTTTATGATAATGTAATTGTAAAACTCAAATTGCAGCATAATTGCTTCTACAAATTAGAAAAGAAAATGTATAGAGCTGCTGGGAGCGTATCTGCTGCCTGTAGGCAGAGTTCTCTGATTTTCAATTTCAGCCTTTCAGAGAGGAAAGTAACATTTTCCCTTAGAATTCCATGGATTCTGCTACTTAAAAAACAAAATGTGGGATAGCTATTTTAACAAAACGTGGCACCACTAATGGTTTTCAGATGAGATGAAAGAAACATACTGATAATGGCTTTCATATGAATACGAAGTGATTTCCAGTAATGTTACCTCTTTTTTTCTACATATACTTTTTTGTAAATTAAATCCATGTATCCTGACCTAGCAGACTACTAATCTTGTAGTTATGTTCACAGTGGTCAGATTACAGCTATTCGGACCCTTGTTTAGACCTTGCCTGAAGCCTTTAATTGTAAGTCAGAGCTGAATATGCTTTCTTTAAAGATGTATTCAGTTCACAGCGAAACACACCTCAAAGATCTTATGTACAGTAGAAACAGGTGAAGGCTTTGAGGTCATTTTTGAGTTACAACATGTGCCTCAGATCAATACGTGGTGCCTGTTGACGATTCCCTCAGGATCCAGCCGAGCTACGTCCTGGAGCACACACAGTAGCCGTCACTGTGAACATCCTGGTGTGGAGTCAATTTCAAAATAACGGAAAAGGACAGGCTTGCTCAGCCTGATTGTCTTCTATCAGTGTAAGAGACCAAAAACAGCATGTAATTCAACCAATTTTCCTCACGTTGGGTGAGAGAAATTGACAACGTGATTCTTGTCACGTAACACAGAGGTATAATAGGTATTCATTCTTCTGCTTTGTGATTTGTGGCTGGAACAGCTGAATCAGGATGCTATGATGCATGGCTCAATTTCACCGACAGATTTTCCCCTTCTAGTCTTCTTTGCTCTGTGAAAAAACTAAATGACAGATGCTTTCAGTGAGTAGATAGGCTGAACTTAAATGACTTTTAAATCACACAGGTTTTGGTCTTACATTAACTAGAAACGTGACTGTTACAGATGGCAGCATCTACTGACAATAAAGGTTATAATCACATTGACCTCCTTGCCACCATTGTCGCAGTTTCTTAATGAATTGTTATTATGATTAATTATGTACCAGTAGTAGGTTTATGAATTTGCCACAAACAATGCCTGGTATTTCCTTTTCAATTTCTCCTTTTATTTATTTGACTCCTATCCAGACAGAAACCTCCACTATTTGCACTTACGGTTCACAAATCATTCTTTACTATTACCTGTTAGTTCACAGCTTCCCACATCATTTAAATACAAAGCAATTGGGGATAGAACCTCCATAAATCTTTGTAACTGTAAGCTCCAAGTCAGAAGAAAACCCTAAGTCGAGAGTTGGAATGAGGATATAAAGAGCTGCAAGTGAATTATGTGTCTTGCAATGGTTATTTTTTCCTCTCCTGTTTGTCTCAACTTGCCAGTTGAGCACTTAATCTGTTTATGTCACACTATGGGTGAATTTTCTCAGCTTTCTCCTGATCCACCACCATAGAAGTTTGGTTGCATTCAATTGACATCATAGACTTTTTCAAAGCAATAATAGAGAGATCTGCAGAAACATAATAAATTCTCAAACAGCAGTTACAAATGAACCAGAGAAGGAAGCTGAGTAGAGCTGATGACACGGAATTATGAGTGATGTGGCCCCCATCTGGATACAAAACAGATTTGGTATGGCAACTGCTCTGCGCACAATTGCAAGAAACTTCAAAGAGTTGTGGACACAGCTCAGTACATCTTGAAAGCAGCCTCCCCTTCATGGATTCTGGCTATACTTACTGTTTCAGTAAAGCAGCAAAAACAACCAAAGGCTCCACCCATCCCAGACTACCTTTCTTCTCCCCTCTCCAATCAGGCAGAAGACGCAAAAGTCAGAAAGCACGTACCACCAGGCTCAAGGACAGCATCTGCTCCAATATTATAAGACTATAATGTTAAGACTATGATATTAAAATGGTCCGCTAGTATGGTAAGATGGACTCTTGACCTCACAATTTATCTCATTATGTTCTTACACATTATTATTTACCTGTACTGTTACACTCTGTGCTGCATTCTGTTCTTGTTTTACCTTGTTCTACATCAGCACAGTGTGACCTGCATTTTTATACACTTCACTGTCAGGCTTCTGAATGGGCATTGAACGGATGAACACTACCTCAGTATTTTTTCCTCTTTTTGCTCTACTTACTTAATTTAGTTTTCTTTTTACATATATACTTTCTCTGTAAAAGTTTTAGTTTTTATTATTATGTACAGTACCGTGCACAAGTCTTATATAGTACCTATAGCTATGTGCCTACAACTTGATTAATACTGTAGTAATTTTATGCATTACACTGTACTGCTGTCACAAAAAAATAACAAATTTTATGATATATGTGAGTGCTGATAAACTTGCTTCTGATATGAGTCTCTGGATTGAGAGTGGGAAGGCAGCAGGGAGAGGGGAATCAATGTTCAGAGAAAGGGAAGAACAAGAGAGACTTCTTGTAATATCAACGTACCAATTGTTTGGAATCAAACGACCTTGCCCGGTGTCTCAGGGTTAGGTGTGTCTGCACCTACGCCACCCCTGCCCCGGCACTCCTTCTCTGCCACCTGTCCCACACCCCTCCTGTGGTGCTCCATCCTTGCCATTCCCAACATCATTTGCTCCCACCAGACTTACAAATTTGCTCTCTGCTTCTCGTTGACAAATACAGTATGCAAAAATCTTAAGCACCCTGGCTGTATATATGTTGCTAAGACTTAAGCACAGTACTGTATTGCAATGTACTATTGCCACAAAACAATAAATTTCACATCATATACCAATGATATTAAACCTGATTCTGATTTTCATCTGTATGGACGGTATGCAAGACAAGCTTTTCACTGTATCTCAGTACATGTGATGATAATAAACCAATTTTAATTCTTATATTTGCAAGATTAAAGGGCAGAAGGAAGAGCAGCTCATTAAAGTGATTTTGGAAGCATATGATAAGAAGAGACAAGTGATGAGTGATACACTGAAGTAGAAGTTGCCAGGACTCAAGTTATTGAGAGACGTTGAGTAGGTTGTGACTTTTTCAAAGGAGCTGAGAGGAATGAGGGTTGATCTTAGAGAGGTGTGTAAAATTATGAGGGATGCAGATAGGGTGAATGTGCACAGTGTTCATCCAGGGTTGGGCAATGTAGAACTAGAGGGTATAGGTTTAAGATGATAGGGGACAGACTTACTAGAAATTTTTTTTACTCAGAGAGTGGTCGGTATATGGAATGAGCTGCTTGAGGAAGTGGTTGAGGCAGGTACATTAACAGCATTTAAAAGACATATAGATAGGGAAGGCTTGGAGGGATATTGGCCAAATGTGGGCATATGGGATTATGTGAGATGGGAATCTTGGTTGGCATGCACCAGTTGAGCCAAGCGACCTGTTCTATGCGGTATGACTCTATGAGTGAAATGGGTCTTTAGTGTTAGTGTGAAATAATGAGCGGGCTCTACCATAGAGTTTTTGCACCTTGCCTGATTTTCTTTTAGACTGAAATCAAAATTTAACATGCATTCACTTATTTTGCATTACAGCCAAATACTAATTTCACCCCAATGTTTCATTGAACACCTGCATAGTAACAAAATAACATAAAATGAGTAAAATCTTGAAACCTCAGAGATATTAGAAAATATTTTTTTAGTCAATGGTGAACAGCATCTTCTTTATTCTAGTCTATTGTCAACACATTCTTTGAAAAGCATGTTAAGCAGCTGTTTGACAAAGAGAACATGTGAAGCAGGAAAATGAATGTCCCATATGAACAATCAGAGGGTCAAATAGCTTTTTACTGCTTTACAGCATTCTTCAATTATCCTGCCTGTATTAGCAATAATGGCTTTTAACCCTATCTCCATGAATCAGAATCAAGTTTAATATCTCCGGCAGATGTCTTGAAATCTTGAAATCTGTTGTCTTTGTGGAGGCAATACAACACATAAGTGTAGAAAACATGAATTACAGTGTATATATATATATATAATAGTTAAATTTTAAAAAGTAGCACAAAACTAGAAATTTTAGAAATAGTGAGGTAGTGATCATGGTGTTCAATGTCCATTCAGAAATCAGATGATAGAGGGGAAGAAGCGGTTCCTGAATTTTTGAGTGTGTGTCTTCAAGCTTCTGTACCTCTTTCTTGATGTTAGCAATGAGAAGAGGGCATGGGGTGATGGGGGTCCTTAATGATGGATGCCACTTTTTTTGAGGCACCACCCCTTGAAGATGTCCTGGGCACTACGGAGACTAGTGCCCATGATGGAGCTGACATATTTACAACTCCCTGCAGCTTAATTCAATCCTGTTCAATGGCTCCTCCACCCACACCATACCAGATGGTGATGCAGCTAGTTAGAATGCTCTCCGCTGTACATCTGTAGAAATTTGCGAGAGTCTTTTGGTGACATACTCAAACTCCTAATGAAATATAGCCGCTGTTGTGCCTTCTTTGCAGGTTCTCGTTAAGTTCATTTTCAGAATGTGGATGCTGTTCGCATTTTTGTGCCCGTTTCTAGACACACCTGAGAAGTTGTCAGTGAATCACCTTCTTGAACTATTGATTGTTTGATGACAAAATTCTCATATTGATATGAACACAGGAACACCAGAATTTTGATTCAGGAATAATGAGAGCTATGATTGATAAATAGTTCTGCTATATATGAGCTTGAGGTCATGATTACATTGACATCCACCAGTAGATCTTCTGTGTCCTACTACTTGCCCAAATCCCTAACTCATACTGATGTGGTCAGTGTTTTCCTGAGTAGAACTGACAGCCCACTCTCCCCACTCAAATTCCCCATTGCTACAACTTTGTCTAATTTGGCAATGTAAGGCCAAGTTCAGTGCAATGTAATGTGAGACCACCTGCCAAAGCTCTGTTTAGTTTTAAAGCTTCTGATTATGCCTAAAATGGAGAATCATTGAAAAATGAAATATACAACTAAAAATCAGTATAAACTTTTATGAAACATTTTAAAATATTTTAATTTAAATATTTTATAACATAAGTGAAAACATGTTAGCCCAATGGTAAAGTTCACTGTCAAGGTTGACAACCGTAATCTATGACAAAGTTTGAGATTTATTTGTTTAGATATATATGCTCTGACATCTTAGCCTTGCTTGGTATCATAATGGCATCATGCATTTTAAGCAAAGATCAAGTAAGTATTCTGTCAGTACATCAATGGTTAAACATATGCTTCTGTGTCTGAAGCTGTTTTCCCACATTTCATCATCTGACATCTAAAGGGAGGTGATAGTAATATAATCATGATTTCTTTTAAAAGAATTCTCATCACCTGAAGGATCACCAAATCTCTTCCCTAGTAATGTGTATAAAAAAGGCACATATTAGAATACAGTCAAATGCAGGACAATGCTACAAAAATTATATAACTAACATTCTCATACTTAGAAGTCCAATCTGTTTAATTTACTTACTTGTTTCAAACAACATCTCTGATTTGGCTCAGGAACATCTGTGTGAGACATCCATAAGAAGTCAAAGTGAAAACAAGACATCAGGTTGTGTTACACACAGGAGGTACGACAAACATATTGCCACAGTTTCAAAATCCACATATAAGGTAGCAAAACAGCGACTGAGTAAGTGGCTGGGAAGTATTTTAATGCAAAATCTTTGTGTTATTTGCTTTACTTTCTATTCTAAGTCATGGTGAATACATTAGCACTGTTGAAATATATCTGCATTTTGGTCAAATAAGTTTCATCATTTTGCAGCAATAAGTGACACTGGTGTGGCAGCTGCTGGCATTACTGTAGCTGCTAATACCATATATGCCAAAAATAAAGGGTGCTAATAGAGTGCTGTCTCTAACGAGGCAATTGCATGAGTACATCACTAACTAGATGCTGAAAAAACAGTACTTACTGCCAGTTTAAGAATGCTGTTGGAACTTTGGAAATTTTTTAGCAGCATGTAGTGAGCTCTTAAGTATATACAGCCGGACCTTGTCACTCTTGAGCAGGTGGCCCAACTCTGTTATCCTTTTGAAGCTTTATTGAGGGAATTGCACAAAAAAATTACATCTTGAGAATTGCAATCCATCAGTTTGACATTGTGACAGTGGTGTATTGCAAAAGACAGAGGAACCGGCAGAAATCACTTTTCAGGCTTTGAACCAAGACAGAACGGGGAATGTAACTAGTAGAGACTCTAATTTTAAATTTCCATTGAGATTCCAAGTTACTGGAAATTATTTTGATCAAGTGAGAATATGATACAAATCAGGCTCTCATTCCCCTCTGCTTATTTAAACCTCTGCCCTTAGTCCGCATTTTTTCTGTTTCCAGCTGTTTTACATTCTTCAGATTTATAGATAGAGTGGCATAATTATGTTGTAACTAAAGTAGTAATCCAAAGGGCTAATCTAATGATTTGAAGATACATATTTAAACCCTGCCTCAGGAAATGGGTAGACATACTGTAAGAGATTCTGCAGATGCTAGAAATCCAGATTATTGCATACAAAATGTTGGAGGAACTCAGCAGGTCAGGCAGCATCTATGGAGAGGAATAAAGTGTCAAAGTTTCAAGAGAAGGTGCTTCATCTGCAAATGGGTAATTTAAATTTGAATAATGAAATAGATCTGGAATAGAAAAACAGTTATAAAAATAACACACAAAATGATGAAGGAACTCTGCAGGTCAGGCAGCGTTTATGGAAATGATAAAACAGTCGACATTTCAGGCCGAGACCTGATGTCAGAGTACGTGACCCTGGGGAGAGGAAAGTGATTGGTGAAGCCTGGAGAAGAAGGAATCTGATATGAGAGGAGAGTGGACCATAGGAGAAAGGGAAGGAGGAGAGGGACCAAGGGAAAGTGATAGGCAGATAAAAGGTCAGAATGGGGAACAGAGAAAGAGGGGAGGAGGAGGATTTTTTTTTACCAGAAGGAGAAATTGAGGAGGCTACCCAGAATGAATATAAGGTGTTTCTCCTCCACCCTGAGGGTGGCCTCATCTTGGCACTAGAGGAGGCCACGGACTGAGAAATCGGAACTCGAATGGGAATCGGAATTAAGATGTTTGGCCACCAGGAAGTTTGGAGTGTTGTAAAATTGAAACTAGTTAATTAATGTTCTTTATGGAAAGTTAGGGAAGGAAAAGTACTGTTTTTATTTTTACATGATGTAGATAATGGTTCAAGATAGTCTGGCAAATGTTTAGCTAGATCTAAGTTACAGAGTGGGGTTATTGTCATTAGGAGTTCGAAGAGAGAGTTCACCATCACTCTGTCATGGGTAACTGCAGAGGGGCAATAAATATTGGCCTTGTCAGAGAATTACACATCCTGTAAATGAACAGAGCAATTCTTTGCCTAATTTTACTTTCCACTGATCTTAACATAAAGTAAGATTGTAAAGGTAACCAATTAGATTTTTTTCATTATTTTTATTTGTAAGATTTGATCTCTGATACAAACATTACTGATGGGCTAGATTTGATGACAGCAACTAACACCACTTTGAAATACTGTATATATTTGTAGTATACCTTCTTAACCAATTGGTTTTTCTGTGTTATGATTGGATTATATTTCAATGAATCAGTAGTGCTCGACAATGGGTAGTTAAAACTGCCCGATGCATCATCGGCACCAGCCCATCTGTCATCAAGGACATATACACAGAAAGGTGTTGGAAAAAGGCCTGCAATATCATGATGGATCCCACCCTCCTTGCTTAGGGACTGTTTATCTCCCTACCATCAGGGAAGAGGCTACATGCCAGGTCCACCAGTCTCAAAAACAGTTACTTTCCCCAAGCAGTCAGGCTAATCAACACCTCCACCCATTAACCCACCCCACCACCACTACGTACACATCATCTAGACTCAAATTATGTACATACATCAGGTTAGGTATATAACAGTTCCTTGTACAATGTGTTTTTATCGAATTGCATTGATATTTATAGTTACTGTGCTTTTTTTTGTTTTTCTATCGTGTTCTTTATGCATATTACATTTTTTTATGTGGCCTCACACCCAGAGTAACAATCATTTCAGCCAGTACAGTAGCATAGTGGTTAGCACAACACCTTACAGTACAGGCAAGCTGGGTTCAAATCCTGCAAGGAGATTGTATGTTTTCCCCGTGACTATGTGGGTTTCCTGCGGGTGCTCCAACTTCTTCCCACAGTCCCAACACGTACTGGCTAGTAGGTTAATTGGTCATTGTAAATTGCCTAGTGATTATGCTCGGGGGATTACTAGGCGGTATGGCTCAATAAATAAACACATTCAATAAATATTTCAATCTCCTTTACACTCGTGCACTGAATCTTGAATTTCGAATGGCTGGCTTCCTTCTTTGTGCCGATGAACCATTGTTGTTCTTTCAATCTACTGCTTGGCACAAATAGGTCAGGGCAAGACAGTTTCAGCTCGAAAACACTAACAGAAAGTCTATCGTCAGAGCACAACGTATTTTAAATTGTGCTTTATTTGATAGACAGTCTTTTCTGAAATGTGCAAGACTTTCAAGGAAATGAAAATGTTATGAGTTTCTGTAATCTGTTGTTAATGTGAGTTGAAATTCCAAAATGTCATGGCTGGGTGGGTATATTGAGAGATAATGAGCCACATCAAGATGGTCTGAACTGAGCTCACTGTGTGAAGTGATCACAGCAGCTGCCTGGACACAAGCTAAGTATGTGCTATTTAGCTGATTTAATCCATTAGTAGAATCATCCTTACATCTTGTGTTGTAAAGATGCCAGCTGCTGACATAAGAAATTGCGTGTTTCTTCTCTCTCCATATCCAGCATCAATTTGGCATTATCAAAAAGAGCACTGATGAGCCAAAAAATTGTTTCCTTCTGTTGCAAGTGTATCGTATAAATCAGAAGAAATCCTACTTTGCACCTCATAAAAACCATGCTCTTCCATTGAACTTTCAAACCCCATCAGCAATGTTTTTTTTCCATTCTCATTTCTGATGTGCTCAACATAAGGGTTAGAAATTCACCCCATTTAATATGAGACAGCAGGGATTTTAAATATCTCCATTTCTCAATTTTGGCTCCATCCACTTCAATGGAACCAAATTTCAGAAGCAGAGTTCAATACACTTATGTTACTGCAGTTCCCAGTTAGCACATACAACAGAGGACAAAATGCTACACATTTGCATTGCCCAGTGATATGCTGTGAGCAGCCTTTCCATACAGCTGGAGCATTATGTAAGTGTAAGCAGTGGGAGTAGAGAACTGCCAATAGTAGAGTCATAGAACACTGTAACACAGAACAGGCCTTCGGCCCATCTAATCCATACTGAACTGCCTGGTCCCATCCACTTGCAATACAGACTATCACCCTCCAAACCTCGCCAAGGTTCAATGTACATTTATTATCAAAGTATGCATGCTGTATACAACTCTGAGATTCAAATTCTCCAGTCAGCCATGAAACAAAGGAAACTATGGAAGCCGTTCAAAAGAAAAGCATCAAACCATGACCCTCCCCCCCCCCCCCCACACACACACAGGCAAAGACAAATCATGCAAACAGCAACAAGAAAGAATGGGCAAAAACGCAATATTAAAATACATAATTGTAAGAGACTAAGTGAACTACAATCCGTGTATCTATCAAAATTTTTCTTAGATCTTGAAATTGAACCTCCCTCCATTAGTTCCAATGGCAGTTTGTTCACACTTTCACCACCTTCTGAGAGGAGGCTCCCTTTAAAAATTCATCTTTCACCCTTAATGCATGACCTCTCATTTTAGTCTCACCCAACCTCAGCAGAAAAAGCCTGTTTGCATTTATCCTAGCTCCACCCCTCATAAGTAAGAGTCCTTGTGTTTGCTCTGTAAAATCAAAGGACTAATTTCAGACAACGTATCTCTTTTTTTTTCTTTTACACTACTTGTTTCACCTTTAGAATATCCTCAGACACTTTTATAATTTATAAAATGCCTGAATCTGATTTGTGTTAAATCCCAGTTTTAGACAAGATTGCAAAAAGGTGCAATATTGATTCATCCACATGTTAAATATCATTCTCGATTGACATGAAAATTGAGAAAGATCAGTAATGGACACTTGAAGTGATATCATCCATTTTATATTATCACTTGGAATCAATACATCCCTCTTCTTTAAGCGAAGATTGAGAGTGAGCACTGACAAACTAAAGCTAATGAAAATAAATCAGAAGACAAATAACCACTTCACAATTAACAACTCCAGAGAAGGATTCCCATTTACCGGGGAATACACAGAGGCTCTGAGAAAGAAATTATCACAGGAATTAATAAAGCCAACTATTCTGTAACCAACTATTTCATAATCTTAAAAATATTCCAAAATAAAAAATGTGGGAGGTGGAGAGTGGAGCTGTGTGGCTGATAAAATCTCAAATCAGAAGCTACATTAGGCAATAATTGCAAAACTTATTGGAATAGGGTGAAATGGCTTGGATGTATGTGCGAAACAGGATCTGATTATCTTCTCAGAACATGTCTACAGTAGACCCCCGCTGAGGATTGTCAACTTGTTGTGGGGAAGAGGCTTGTGAGTTCCTGAGATCCTAAGAGGAGTGCCATCTGGAGCTTAGCTCCTTGTAGGGTCACCCATGGTGGTAATGTCAAGGGGGAGGTACCAAAGAGCAATCCAACCAAGATCTCAACAGTGGACTGGCAGAAGATGATCATCACAACAGCAGTGAAAGGGGAAGAAGATTGTGGCAGTGGAGGGTTCCCAGATGTTTTGCATGCCATAACACTGGACCCTAGTCCTGATCTGTCAAGGACCATGTGGTGGCTGCCCATGCATCAACCTCCCCATGTCAAACAAGCCCCAAATGAGTTCTACATTAATGGAATCTACCCTACCATCCTATTTATGTGGATCCCAGATCGGCCTCTACAGCCACGTGAGGCCCCACCAATAGACAACCCCTTTGGAAAACATCATACTTGACTCGAGCGATTGCACTACCTACAGTAGACACCAGATAGGAAGCATAAAAGAAGTTCTGTAGAGGACATGCCAAAGAAAAGTAGCGTGAAAATGAAAGCTTGCGGACTGATGAGAGATAGACCCTTTACCATTGACAGCTAGTAATTGTGTTGTATCCTTCTCAGACTTTCTCACACACACTTTGCACATCCTCTGAGACATGAAGGATGTAATGTAAGTGTAACCCTCAGATTTGGCTAGTGCTTACTCTAGAGAAAGACAGCCTTCGGACCGGCCAAACTTGAGAAATCTTGTTTGTGTGGATGCTGCGCGATGTGTCCCCTGCTACAAATCAGTACCCCGAAATAACAGACAGTACACAATGTGCAATTAAATGATTGAACTTTATAATTCTTAAGTCGGCTCTAGGGTTAGTAAAGAAACAAGAAAAAAGGGCCCATTCTCATGAAAAAATCTATTTCGCAACGTTGGAGCTCAGGGTTTTCCCGTCTGTCGTTCTCCATTGACTTTCTTCCCGCGCATCGACCCCCAACCCCATTCCATGTCCACTCCATCCTGCAGTCTACGACTTCCCCGTTCTGGCATCTTCTCTCTTCATCTTCCGCCAAACAAAACACTACAAAATCACTTCTCTCGGGCCCACAAGAACGAACAACCTGCCTCTCATTGAATGGCGCACATTCCAAAGCCTCCGTTATCTCTAGTCATAACCCAAACATTGCTGCTACAGAGAAACCATTACCTTAGCAGTGAAATGTTATAGAGAGGCCATTACATTGGCAATGAAAACTTACAGTGCGTTACAAGAAGTTCTTCAACATAGCACACTATTGTTAGGCTGTGGTGAAATACAAACTTTGTATTTAAAAACACCAAATCTCTGTATATACTCAGTCACCTAATGTAATGGGATCAGACTTAAGGATTTTGTGTATGATTTACATTAATGCTGAAAAGGAAAAAAACTGGGTATGTATACTGAGCCCGCTAGTTACCTGCACTGAGAGAGATGGGCACGTACCGTGACACTGTTAGACACTGAGACCCTGGTCATGTACCTTAAGCTGTACAAAACATTATTTTGACTGCAGCTGAAAGATCCTGCATAATTTTGACACCCAGGCTACAGGAAATATGTGATAAGGAAGAAAAGAAATTGTAGCTCTATTACCATGACTGGAGTGTTTTGGTTATGAAGAGGGTCTGCTTTCTTTGGAATAAAGACAAAATGGGGATCTGATTGTTCATAAAATTCTAAGTTTCTTTCAACTCCAGTGTCAGAATAAAGTTCTAAAATCCTGGGGCAGGAAGACCTGGAAGAATTTAATTCCCTCTAATAGAGAGAATATAATCTAGGAGGCACGAATTAAAATAATTGTGATACAGCCTACAGAGACTTAGAAATTTTTCTTCACTGAATGTGTAGTAGGGTCTGAAATCACTGCCTGAAAGGATATGGAGATGGAAACCCTTGCCATATTTACAATGTATTGTACGTACCTGGACAACAATTGGAGGAATTGTAAACTTGTGTCCAAGGCCTGGAAAGAGCCATTAATTTTAACTCCACTTATGTTTGTTGTGACTACTGTGAATAAAAGGGCTTCCTTCTGAGCTCTATATTTTAATGTTTTTCTAAGATTTTACACTGAAGCCTGACTATTGGTTTGAAAACCTTGTAAGTCTTAACTTCTCTCTGGTACGTCATGGATTCAGGCCAGTACTCTGAAGTGTTTGTCATTTTGATGTTGTGGCAAAATAGCACAGTATCTTTTCCAAAAAGAATTTCATGATTGATTTTAAATTCATAAATTATTATCTGTTCCTGAAATTCACTTCTTACACTCACAGATGTACTGGGGAGAGTATTCTAATTGGCTGCATCACTGACTGGTATTGGTGGGGGGAGGGCACTGTACAGGATCGAAAGTTGTAAATTCACTTAGCTCCATCATAAGCACTAGCCTCCCCAGTATCCAGGACACCTTCAAGAAGCGATGCCTCAAAAAGTTGTCATCCATCAATACAGACCCCACCACCCAGGACATGCTCTCTTCTCGTTGTTACCATCAGGGAGGAGATACAGGAGCCTGGAAGACCACACTCAGCTTCATCCTCTCTGCCATCAGATGACTGAATGGACGTTTAACCCATGAAAACTACCTCACTACTTTTTTTCTCTCTTTTTGCTCTATTTAATTTAACTTTTAAAATATATATATATATATCCTGTTATTTACAGTTTTTATTACTGTGTATTGCAATGACTGCTGCTGCATAACAATAAATTTCATGACATATGCCACTGATTCTGGTAAACAACAGTATTGGTAAGGTTGCATCAACCAATATGTGTAGCCTTCTTTCCAGGAATGCAGTAGATTAAGACGTACACGTACCACAAGTTTGTGTAACTTCCCCCCACCCCACAAACATCTATGAATAGCACCATAGTAGCGTAGCAGTTAGCATAACCAGAGCCAGTGATCCATGTTGAATTCCACTGTTGTGCGTAAGGAATTGTACATACGCCCAGGTGTTCCAATTTCCTCTCACATTGCAAGTATGTTAAGAGGTTAATTGATCACATAAGTGTAATTGGATAGTGCAGGCTCTTTGTGCCGAAAGGGTTTGTAACTGTACTGCGTCTCTAAATAAAAATAAAATACAAAGTGAAAAGTTTGTTGCAGAAGTTGGATGTATTGTTACAAATGTTTGGTATATCCATATTAATGAAAAGTTTTGGGAAATGAGAACACTGCTTACATTCTGAAACATATTTAAATGACTGAATTGCTTGAAGGTGTAAGGTAGTCTGGAATATTTCTACTTGAAAAACTTCGGTTACTCTGCACCATTTCATGATATCTGCACTCAATCCTTGTATTCCACTCAGCAAAGAACTACTATATTAAGTGGTAAGGTAGGTACACTTACCAGATGGTTGATGATCTGAAGCAATGGTTCAGATGTCTGGAGAATATTGCTAAAATCTTGCATGCTCTCATTAATTGTAATTGTATGCTGTGTAATTTAGAGTAGATGCTTAGAAAATTAAAAAGTTTCGAGCAATAAGCATAGAAACATCATGTAAGTGCTGGACGTGGAAACACTCAGCAGAGGCAAAAGGTTAGCAAGCACTTTCGGGATAAATTTCCTAGGGGTTTGCCACCACAATGAAAACTCCATTAGCTACATTAAGAATAACTTAAAGAATTGAGTCTCTTAATTCTTCAAAACATCATTCCTCGAGGTGTTGTGTCTCGTCCTGATGACAAAGATAAAGACAGCTGCTTGAAATTATTAAAGCTATCAGATGTATTATTCAATAAATAATTAAAGGGTCTGATAATTTGATTGACTTAGTGAGATGCAGCCTGTCAGCTTTATCAGTCTTCCAAAGCCAAATGCAACATGATGACATTTTGATCTCTTGCAGCTGCTAGAATCTCTGGAAAAACAAATAAAGGACTCAGTTGAGCTTGTGAAGGGAAGCTTCTATGTTATAATCCAAAGGCCCAAGTGCTGAGACCTACAAGACAAAGAGTGTAAGTGAGAGGTGGCCCTCTTCTGTCCTTTTGGATCAATTTCTGTTCTTTCTGTGAAGTTTGTTGACCAGGAAGGTGAAGGAAAAATTGTGTAGACTTCTTGAGGAGCACACACCAATCAGACAATTGCACATACTTTCTGTGACTTTGTGACATGGATTGAAGTGAATTGGTGAAATACTTAGAAGGATTCCAAAGAAAACTTCTGTTTCTCTATTCAGAATCTTGGGACTTGGAGGGAAGATGAATGCAGAGGCTTTCATCTCAGTTACATGGTATATAGGAGAAGACTTGACCTGTTGTAATCTTCGTGGCTGAGATCTGGAAAGTGGGATTTACCCAAATATTTCTCTTTTTGGTCAGTATGTTTTAAATGGCCTCCTTTCCAGAGCATGAATTTCTGTGATTTCTACTGTACTATGAGTGCACATCTAAACCTGCATGTGAATTTGTTTGCTTACAAAGGTGGTTATCGTCAATATCACAGACCATCCTATTCATAAAGTCATCTAGCCCATTACATCTTACATTAAAAGCTGATCACGCAGAATCTAACACACTAGTTTGTGAGCTACTTAAGTAGCCCCTTCAAACACTTACTTACTCTGATGTACATACCAGATTTTCGAATGTAGACCTGTCCAAGAACATCTGCTTGAGGAGACTAAGGCCTGGAAATGCATTGCAGCTGTTCCCGTCCTACCAATAAAAGAAAAATTCCCAGAGGACACCATTAGCAGAGCTACACAGCCAGACGTGCATTCTGGTTCCGGCCTATGGTCTCTTTTGGTAGTGACTGTTAAGGCTACAGCTGCACTTACTTTTTTTTAATGTGGCAGCCTCCTTTCAGAAGCCCAGCATATTGATGTCACACATCGTCCTTGTGGTCTTGCATCAAACAGACACCAATGCATTGTAGGTTGGGCCAGTAATTCCTTCCATCTTTCAGTAGGAAGCAAGATGAAAATCACCCGCATCTACAATGCAGTCAGCTTCCCACTGTTGCAAAGCATAATTGATTCCAGTTACGTGGTCACCACATTCAATGCTGCTCCATTCATGCGTTGAAAGGGTATCCTCTGAATGTGCAGGTGGTCTGCAGCCATTCGAATCAAAGCTCACTTCCCTGACAGGTCTGATAATTACTTTTTCCTGTGTGCTGGTATTACTTGAAGGGCCAAAACGACTAGGCTTACCCTACAGCCATGATTCATACCATCACTTCATCACTCAAGCTTAAGAGCTGAGCAGCAGTACAATGTGGCCCACAGTGAAACGCACATTCAGAGTCCTCAAGCAGCATTACAATTGCGCAGAGAGGTTGGAGGGAGTGAGGAGGGATGATATTGCAACATTAATCTGGGAGGTTCTCTGCAGTTATGGTGGCCAAGCAAATCCTTCAGCAGATTCAGATTTATCTATATCAAAGCATACAGTTAAATGCATTGTTTGTGTTAGTAACAAACATACGTAAGGATGTGCTGGGGACAGCTCGCAAGTGTTGCTGCACATTGCTGCACATAGCTCACCCATAGTGCTTGACATAAGACCATAAGAACATAAGTAGGCCACCTGGCCCATCAGGCCTGCTCTGCCATTCAATAAGATCGTGGTTGATCCGGTCGTGGACTCATCTCCACCTACTTACCTTTTCCACAAAACCCTTAATTCCCCATCTATACAAAAAAGAACAATACAGAACAGAAAGACAACTGTAACACCCTGGTAAAGACTTTACTGCTAATGCTGTAGGGTATTTCATGTAATGGTTTTCTGTAGAAGCAATGTGTTCTGCTGATAGTGTTTCAGTACGGCTAAAGACAAGGGATGCTTAGGAATGTTGTGTCATCCGATCAGGATGGTGGAACTGGGAGAAGGGTCTAGAGAATGCTGGGGGAGAGGTTTTGTGATGGACACTGAGGTGGATCAAGGTCTTTTTTGGCAGGAGATGGAAAGGAAAGAAGCTTGAGAGAACCAGCCGTAGGATTCAATCAGGGAGGAATGTGCGATTCGATGGAGCCCAAGAGGGGGAATTCTACCGGTGATCGGTGAATAGGAGTTGGAGCCATGAGTACATTGGACTCAATGGCTTTTGGAAGATTTGGGCTCCAACCTGTGTACATTTGACTGCTTAATTATGATGAACCCTTTTGTTTTTCTTTTCTTTAATGACTGTTTGGTTAAGCTAACATTCATAAATATACTTTCTTTATAATTGTACGGGCTGCCATTTCTTGCTGCCGGGCGATTACATGAGACCAGTAAGTTATACAGTTTTCACATAAATCGGGGTTCAAGTGGGCAAGACATCACAAGTTTGATGAGACCCAAGTCATATCGACCCAAAATGTTTGAAGTCTGAAAAAGCTGGTTTTCTCCCCACTGATTCCGGTGGCTGTTAGTGAGCCGCATCTCTCGAGACGCCCAGTAAAAAGGGGTTTCACAACAAAACAGAAAGGAGTCAACAACAAAACAACACAGCAAAACCAGCCCCTTTCCTCCCTCTCCTCCACCCACACACACACACACACACAGGACAGGACTCTGGCCTCCAGTCTCCAACTTCCGGAGTTCTGATTTAAATTCGGGCTTTGATCTTCAGTATTGACCCCCCAGACCAGCTAATGACATCACCCCTTACACAGGCATGAATTCTGGGCTTGCCAACTGACCAGCCCCTGTGCCTCCTCCTACTTCTTGCTTCACATGTACATCCAATCCTGGGATCGACCAGCCCGAGACAGCCCAACAACCACGGATGTCCTTTGACACACAGCCACATTGCCGGCCACAGAGTGGGGAGTGGAGGCCCGGAATTTGTCTCTTCGTCTTGCAAAGGAGAAAGCTAACCATAAGACAAAGGAATTGGATGTGCAATGGATCACTCTGTTCTAATACCTCTCTTCTTCCTACTTAATGTTAATTATTTTAAAATTATTACAAAGTTTGCAAGTACTGTGTAGTACATTCCTGTGTCACCATTCTCAGTACAAGCCCAATCATTTCAGATACATTCTGTCAACATGATATCAGTTTTTCTCTACATGCATTCCTTGAGCAAACAGTCCATATGTTTTTCCTTTACATGGATCTGCATCGTTCCCAAGCCCCTGAGGAAATTTGAGGCCACTGTCGAATGATGAATCACTGTTCCTTCATATTGTTGGACACATTCGCATAGTTGAACATAAATAAGAACAGAAACTTACTTTAAAATTGACAGGACTTGAAGTTGAAGCCAAAACCCCATGACAGACATAATTAATATCTGAATGAGACAATGCAACCACAGGACGTTTCTATGAAATGTGTAACAAGTTGATTAACAACAAGAACAACTGACTATCTTTTTCCCAGCTTTTGATAATTAAAGCAAGCTTCAGCAGTGCATGGGTTTGCAGTTTATGTGGCGAATTTCCTCCTTAGATGTTCCTTCCTTCTTAGATGTCATAGGTTCTGCCCATGGTTGTTTGGCTTGAGTTTCAGTCCATTTCCACTTCCAAGTTCAAAGTTCAAAGTAACTTTATTATCAAGGCATGCTTACTCTATTTCACTATATGCCACCTATTTTCTTGCCGTCATACAAAAGAGTAAATGAAAACTACACACAAATGAGACTGACAAAAAGCATGCAAAAGACCAACCACAAATTTTAAAATAGCAACAAGTAAAAAGTTAAAATGAGAAAGTCTGCAGATGCTGGAAATCTAAA
Source organism: Hemitrygon akajei (assembly GCF_048418815.1). Lineage (NCBI taxonomy): Eukaryota > Metazoa > Chordata > Chondrichthyes > Myliobatiformes > Dasyatidae > Hemitrygon > Hemitrygon akajei. The sequence continues at coordinate 19,376,134 of NC_133125.1, read as the reverse complement.
GCAACATACACAAAATGCTGGAGGAACCTATCGTCAGGCGCCATCAATGGAATTCAATAAATCGTCGAGGTTTTGGGCCAAGACCCCTCTTTAAGACTGGAAAGCAAGTGGGTGGGGGGGGGGGATAATGCCAGAAGGAAAAGGTGGGGGGAGGAGAAGGTGATAGGTAAAACCAGGTGTGTAGGAAAGAATAAATAATACTGTGAACATGAGTTGTAGAGTCCCTGAAAGTGAGTCCTTAGGTTGTGGAATCAGTTCAGAGCTGAGGTGAGTGAAGTTATCCACGTTGACTCAGGCTCCTGTCTTGTGAAGAGAAACAAGGGTACAATATTAAATCAGACGCTGCACTTTACTGTCAGATGGACATGGTCATATAAAAATCAAAAGTCCTGCTACTGTCCTCAAGATTGTTTTAATGCAGTTGAAATATATTTTAGCATTCTTTGTGCAGTGCATGGCATCTGTACTGGTTAATATAAAAATACTTGACACATTTTACATGTTAGACTGATAAGTCATTTTATTCTTTTTGCCTCAGCATTTGTGTTCAGTGCCATTCAACATCAACAACCAGAATTATTTAAAATTGACTTGAACTGGGATGCCGTAACTTTCTATGGGCCGTTGGTATCGCAGCCAGTCATTGTACAAGGTGACTGTGTGTGCTCTCTTGACAGCAGACTTCCAAGTTCAGCAAAGTTGTTACCAGATGGGAAAAGCTGCTTCAATAAAGTTTATCCTGATGCAGTACAAACCAAAAATTTAAGTGTTTAATCATTTTTGTAGATGCTGCTGTGTCATACACATGGCAAATAATCAAAGGAATCCGGTGAAATGATAAACAATGAGTAATAAAGACCAAGGAGCTAATTAAAGTCAGCTCCCCCAAGGGCATCAGTGGAATATACAGCCCATAAGAATTGGTGGCAGGATGGGAGCACCAAGACATAGATGCCCAGGGCAGATCCACTGAGGTCCACACAACGTGCTGGAGGAACTCAACAGATTAGGCACATCGATGGAACAGAATAAGGAATCAATGTTTCAGACAGAAACCTTTCAGGAAAGAGGAAGAGCCAGAATAAGGTGGTGGGTGAGGGGAAAGAGTGCAAGCTGGCAGGTAATGTGAAACCCAGTGAGGGGGAAAGTGGCTGGGTGGGGGAGGGGAGTGAAGTAAGAAACTGGGAGGTGATAGGTGGAAGGGATAAAGAAGAAGAAATTTGATAGGAGAGGAGAGCAGACCATGGGAAAAAGGGAAGGAGGAAGGTCACCAGTGGGAGGTCATGGACAGGAAAGGAGAAGAGAAGGAGTAAGAGGGCAGCCAGAGTAGGGAATGGAAAAAGGGAGGGGGAGAAAGGACTGGGCACGAAATCATCTCCGTCACCCACCAAAACTGGGATCCATTTCCCCTTGTTAATGCATCCACAGATCCCTCAAATTTGTCACACAAGTTGATACTGTTGTTAAGAAGGCATATGGTGTGCTGGCCCTTGTTGGTTGGTGGACTGAGTTCAAGATTCACAAGGTAACATTACAGCTCTATAAATCCTATTTAGACTATACTTGGAATATTGTGTTCAGTGCTGGTCACCTCATTATAAGAACAATGTGGAAGCTTTAGAGGGTGTGTAGAGGAGATTTACCAGGATGTTGTCTGGATTAGAGAGCATGTCTTATGAGGATAGGTTGAGCAAGATAGGGCTTTTCTATCTGGAGTGAATGAGGAGTTTTTGATACAGGTATACCAAAATGAGAATTGGCATAAATCGAGTAGATAGTCAGAGATTTTTTTTCCCCCCAAGAAATGGCTAATACAAGGGTCATAATTCTAAGGTGCTTGGAGAAATGTATATGGATGATGTAAAAGGCAAGTCTTTTTAAACCGAGTGAAGGATGGATGGAACACTGCCAGGGGAATGGTAGAGGCAGATACATTAGGGTCATTTAAAATACTCTCAGATAGGCATAGCGGTGATATAAAAATGGAGGGCTATGCAGGAGCGAAGGGTTAGATTGATCTTAAAGTACTTTGAAATGTTGGCACAAAATTGTGCGCCAAAGAACCCGTATTGTGCTGTAATCTTCTATGCTCTATGTTTGAATCACACAACATCAGCAGGCTCTGATCCCTTGTCAAGCTGCCTGCCTCGAATCCCCAATCCCTCTTTCAATAGCAACCAAATAATATCACATACACCCGTCAACAGAGCTCCAGTCCAAAATCCCAATCACCCATCAATACGAGTCCAGTCACCCATTGTCGTGAAGCTCCTATAAGATCCCTCAACCACCAAAAATCTCTAGTATCCCTCATTGTTGACCATCCAATCCCCATTCCTCACACTCTTCCACCACTCCCGTTTGCTTCCGCACTTACCTTTCCATCAAACATATGCCAAAAAAACTCTTCCTAGTCTGTGATAAAGAGCTTTGAGAGATTGGTGAGGAAACATATCAACACCTGCCTGAGAAGCAACTTGGATCAGTTCCAGTTTCCCTACTGTCACAACAGGTCAACATCAGATGCAATTTTAATGGCTCATCACTCAACCCTGGAATGTCTGGACAGTGAAGATGAATACATCAGGATGCTTTTCATTGACTACAGCTTGGCATTCAATACTATTATCCCCTCAAATTTTTCAAGACCTGGGCCTCAATACCTTGTTATGCAACTGAATCTTCAATATCCTTACTTGCAGATCCCAGTCAGTTCTGATTGGCAACAATATCTCCTCCATGACTTCCATCAGCTCAGGTGCACCGCAGGACTATTCACTTTACACTTATGACTGTAAGGCTGAGCGCAGTTTCAATGCCATATTTATGATTACTGACAACATCATTGATGCTGGCTGAATCTACAGTGGTGATGGATCAGCATATAGGAGGGAGATTGAAATCTGGCTGAGCAGTGCCACCACAACAACCTCTCACTCAATATCAGCAAGACCAAGGAGATGATTATTAACTTCTGGATAGAAAACCAGAGGTCTATGAGCCAGTCCTCATTGGAGGATCAGAGGTGGAGAGGGTCATCAATGTTAAATTCCTCAGTGTTATCATTTTGGAGGACCTGTCCTGGGCCCAGTACTTAAAAGCAATTAGGAAGAAAGCACGGCAGCACTTCTACTCCCTTAGGAGATTGCAAAGATGTGGCATGGCATCAAACACTTTGACAAACTTTCATAGATGTGTGTTGGAGAGTATATTGACTGGCTGTAACACAGCCTGGTATAGAAACACCGATGCCCTTTAATGGACGTTCTTACAAAAAGTAGTAGATACAGCTCAATACATCCTCACCATTGTAAAGTCCTCCTCACCATTGAGCACCTCTACATTGAATGTTGTTGCGTGAAAGCAACATCTATTGTCGGTGACGCCCACTGCCCAGATTATGCTCTCTTGTTGCTGCTGCTATCAGGAAGAAAATACAGGAGCCTCAGAACTCGCACCACCAGGCCCAGGAGCAGATATCAGGTCTTGAAACAAAGTGGATAACTTCACTCTACTTCACTTGCCCATCATTGAAATGTTCCCACAATCTATAGACTTACTATCAAGGCCTCTTCATCTCATGTTCTTGATATTTATTGTTTACTTATTTATTTTAATTATTATTTCTTTCTGGTATCCTCTTCCTGAAGTCAATAATCGGCTCCTTGGTCTTGCTAGCATTGAGCGAAAGGTTGTTGTTGTGGCACCACTCAGCCGGATTTTCAATCTCAAAGTTCAAAGTGAATTTATGATCAAAGTACATATATGACAGAAAGAAATAGAGAGAAGGGACTTGGGAAGCTGACACGTCACCTAGATCAGATGAGAAAGAGGTGGCTGAAGAGATTATGGAAACATTAGTAATGATCTTTCAAGAATCACTAGATTCTGACATGGTTCTGACGGACTGGAAGATTGCAAGTGTCAATCCACTCTTGAAGAAGGCAGAGGGGCAGAAAAAAGAAATTATAGCCCAGACAGACTGACCTCAGTGGTTGGGAAAATGTTGCAGTTGACTGTTAAGGATGAGGTTCGAGGTACAGGTGTCCCCCACCTTTACAAAGGTAGAGCGTTCCTATGAAACCTTTCTTAATCCGAAATGGCGTATAGCGAAGAACCATTAATTTATATGGGAAAAATTTTCGTAAAAGCGAAAATCCTCTTTGTAATGCGGAAACAGGTTACTAATGTAGGTATTTTGTAAAAGTGATGTGGTGTAAAGCGAACATTCGTAAAGCGGGGGACACCTGCACTTGGAGGTACATGATAAAATGGACCAAAGTCAGCATGATTTCCTTATGGAAAAAGCTTGTCTGACAAATCTGTTGGAAGTCTAAGGAAAAACAAGCAGATAGACAATGGACAATCAGTGGATGCGGTGTACTTGGAATTTCAAAAGGCCTTTGATAAGGTGACATGAGACTAGTTAACAAGGTACAGTTGTACAAGGCCTTGGTGAGACCGCACCTAGAATATTGTGTGCAGTTTTGGTCCCCTAATCTGATGAAAGACATTCTTGCCATAGAGGGAGTACAGAGAAGGTTCACCAGATTGATTCCTGGGATAGCAGGACTTTCATATGAAGAAAGATTGGATCGACTAGGCTTATACTCACTGGAATTTAGAAGATTGAGGGGTGATCTTATTGAAACATATAAAATTCTAAAGGGATTGGACAGGCTAGATGCAGGGAGATTGTTTCCGATGTTGGGGAAGTCCAGAACGAGGGGTCACAGTTTAAGGATAAAGGGGAAGCCTTTTAGGACCGAGATGAGGAAAAACTTCTTCACACAGAGAGTGGTGAATCTGTGGAATTCTCTGCCACAGGAAACAGTTGAGGCCGGTTCATTGGCTATACTTAAGAGGAAGTTAGATATGGCCCTTGTGGCTAACGGGATCAGGGGGTATGGAGAGAAAGCAGGTACAAGGTTCTGAGTTGGATGATCAGCCATGATCATACTGAATGGCGGTGCAGGCTCGAATGGCCAAATGGCCTACTCCTGCACCTATTTTCTATGTTTCTAAGGTAAGAGCACATGATATTAAATGAAAGATACTAGCATGGATAGAGCATTGGTTAGTTGGCAGGAGGTCAAGAGTGGGAATAAAGGAATTCTTTTTAGATTGGCTGCCAGTGACTATTGGTGTTCTGCAGGTGTTTTTATTAGGATGACTTCTTTTTCATTGTGTGTCAATGATTTGCACGACAGAATTGATGGTTTGTGGCCAAGCTTGTGGACAATCTGAAGACAGGTGGAGGCACAGGGAGTGTTGACGAATTAGCGAGGCTGCAGAAGGACTTGGACAAATTAGGAGAATGCACAGAGAAGTGGCAGATGGAATATGGTGTAAAGAAGTGTATGGTCATGCACTTCGGTAGTTGGAATAAAAGCATAGTCTATTTTCTAAACAGGGATAAAATTCAAACCCAGACGTGCAAAGGGACTCGGGAGTCCTCATTCAGGATTCCCTGAAGGTTAACTTGCAGGTTGAGTCTGTGGTGAGAAAGTCAAATATGATGTTTGCATTCATTTCAAGAGGACTAGAATACAAGAACAAGCATTTAATTCCTGGAGCAAACACGAGGAAATCTGCAGATGCTGGAAATTCAAACAGCAACACACACAAAATGCTGGTGGAACACAGCAGGCCAGGCAGCATCTATAGGGAAAAGCACTGTCGATGTTTCGGGCCAAGACCCTTCGTTAGGACTTTTCCCAGGCTTGATAAAGCACAGGTGAGCGCTCACTGGGAGTACTGTCAGAAGTCTGAGTCCCTCATTTAAGAACAGATGTACTGATATTGGAGAGAGTTCAAAGGAGGCTCATGAAAATTACTTCAGGAATGAAAGGTTTATTATATTAGAAGCTTTTGAAGGCTCTGGGCCTGTACTCGGAATTTAGAAGAATCAGGATGGATCTCATTCAAAGCTATCAACCATTGAAAGACCGATATATAGTGGATGTAGAGAGGGTGTTTCTGAAAGTGGGATGAGTCTAGGACCGGAGGGCACAACCTCAGAATAGAGGGACCTCTGCTTAGAATGGAGATGGAGGAATTTCATTAGCCAGAAGGTGGTGAATCTGTGGAATTAATTGCCACAGGCAACTGTGGAGGACAGTTCATTGGGTATATTTAAGACAGAGGTTGATAGGTTCTTGATAAGTCAGGGCATGAAAGGTAATGGGGTTGAGAGAGAAATTAATCAGTCATGATCAAATAGCAGTGCAGACTCAATGGTGTTCTGCTAGCTCTGCTCCTGTGTCTTATAAACTTATGGTCTTAATATAAATTTACTTCAAACGTTATCATCAGTTGCTCAATAGTCACCTCCAAGTTGCCATCAGACAATCTGGGAGATCTTCAGAAGGTAGGCACAAGATTTTCAGATGTTGGATATCTTATACAACATTCACAAAATGCTGGAGAAACTTAACAGTTCAGGTGGCATCTTTGGAGGAGAATAAACAGTCAATATTTTGGGCCAAGGTCCGTCATCGGCACCTGAAGGGTCTCAGTCCAAAACACCGAAAGCTTCAAAATTAGCCTCATTAAAGATTAGTTTTATTTGTCACATGAACATTGAAACATCAAAACATGCAGTGAAATGCATCATTTGCGTCAAATCAAATCAGTAAGGATGTGCCAGGGGCAGCCCACAAATATTGCCATGCTTCTGATGCCAGCATAGCATGCCCACAGCTTCCTAGTTGAAATCCTAACTATACATCTTTAGACTGTGGGAGGACACACAAACTCTTTAGAAAGACAGCGGGAATCAAACCCCAGATGGTAATCACTGGCGCTGTAAAGGGATTGCGCTATGGCTACATTACCAGACCGCCCCTTCCATAGAAGCTGCATTACTTGCAGAGCTCCACCAACATTTTATGTCTGATCTTCATTTTGCCAGCTAATCTGAAGGGGTTAGTGCCGCTATCCGTTACATGAAACATGCATTTACCCTGTAAATTCCAGACTACCTGAGAATAATTGTGGGCCCAGTAGACTGCTCGCTCTCGCCAGTCAGCAAGGTGCTAAAGGGAGAACAGCGTGCTTCCTTTAGTGACGTCACGAACGGGAACCTGGCAGAATTCCCACTCCTGTCATCCCTGCCTGCCGAAACTGTGCAATAGATGAAAGCAAAACTTGCAGACTTTGCAGAGAGGACATTGAAAATCACTATCATGGGCATCCTTTGTAAGCTGGCCCTCCCTGCAGAGACACCTTTGAATCTAATTATAGCGGCCTAACGGTGTTGGAGGTGAGATACGCTGAATTCAACAAGGACCACAAAACAAAACCTTGCAGATTTCTGGAGTGAGCTAGGACACATAAAACAAGTCAACTTTCCTATAACTTCCACTTCATTCAGAGCATGAACAGCTTATTGTTTTCTTGTGCGATGGCAGCTTATTTATTTACATTAATTTAGACTTTATTGCCATAATCAAAAGCTGCTTCTCTTATGAAAGCAATTGTAGCACCGTTCCACTCCAAGTCACACACCATCGTGGTTTGGAAATACATCACTGCTCTTTCGTCAACACTGGGTCTAAAACCTAGAACTCCCTCCCCAGAGGGACTGCAGTGGATCTAAAATGTGGCTCAGCACGTCCTTCTCAAGGGCAATTGTGGAAAGGCTCTAAATGCTAGCCTTTTCAGCAGCGCTCACATCCTGATAAAACCAACAAATAATCACAAGCTTGTCATGGTGCATATTAGTCAGTTTCAATATCCAATACTACATTGCTCATGCCTTATTATATTAAGGAGAACATGTAAACATCACCAGAGTACATTATAGCATTGCTTCTGCTTGTTAATTTTCTTTTACAATTTTGTTTTACAAATTATTTCAATTATATTAATGCTTTGCCTTCATTCCATTTTTGAAAAATGCAGCATGTCATTGTGTTTGCAGCAAGCTCCTACTCTCTCTGAATGAAAGGAAAGATAACTTATTCAAATCAGGGTGAAACACACAAAATGTTGGAGGAATTCAGGAGGAAAGGTAGAGTCTATGGAAAAGTGCATTTCAAGCTGAGAACCCTCATCAGAACTGGTCTTGTAGGTTTCCGCAAATAAAACAAAGTGAGGCATTTTATGTTTAACAAAACCTGTACTACATTTTATTGAACTCCAAAACCTACACAACCAAAATGCGCTCAAAAATCTTTTAAGTAACAACATAAGCACGCAAGGCCAGGCTCTTAAAGCAAAACCCCGACTCAATGTCGGTGGTTGTGAATTACGTACATTTCTCCCAATTACGTTACCCTACACAGTCCCCCCAAAATTCGCTGATGTCAACATTGTGTGCTGGTCTGGAGCTTGGACAAACCACCCAGCCCAGTCCTGTGTTCCACTGGTGGAGGAACAGCAGGCGCCTCTGGTTCGTCCAGGGGTATATTGACATGCTGATCATCGTGTTGTGACACCAAGGGCATGGGAGTGGAGTACACCAAATCTTGAAGGGCTGCTATAAGGCGATCTAGAAACATAGAAAACCTACAGGCCAATACAGACCATACTCACTCACCCTGGTAAGCACTTTACCAAGGTTATGGAGGTGCTCTTCATCTTACTTGCCAGTCACAATGATGTCACCAAGTTAACATTGTGTTCCAGGGATATCTGGGAGCACTTGGGCCATTGCTTTTTACCAAATTGCTGAAGCTGATGTGATGCCAAAGACGAGACGATTATACTGAAACAGGCCTTTGTGAGTGTTGATTGTGAGGAACTTCGTGCTTGACTCCTCAATCTCCATTTACAGAAAGGCTTGTGACCAGTCAATCGTTGAAAACCTCCCCGTCTGCCAAAGAAGCAAAAGTGTATTCTATTTGTGGCAGGGGATACTGCACAGTACACAGCACTGGGTTGATGCTCACTTTGAAATCCCCAGCTCCAACCTTCCCTTTCTCGATCACCGGGACAATGGGCATGGCCTAATTGCTTCACACAACTTGAGGGAATTCCAGGCACCCCCAGACTCTGCAGCTCAGCATCCACTATACGATGTGGTGCATGAAGCATAGGACGCATTTTATGAAATCTTGGTGTTGCCGTTTCATCCAGTTCAATTCTGGCCTTCATGCCTTTGAGTTTACCAATCCATTTCTCAAACACCTCATTAGCATTAAGCAGTTGTGACAGTCTCTGGCTAGTGCTACCATTTGGGCTGCAGTTGCCTGTTGATGACACATTGAGAGGTTTGATTGTATGCCAGTCTAGTTGGATTTTTCTCAACCATTCACTTCCGAAAAGTGCTGGCCCTCCAGTTTTCAATACATAATCCTCTAACTGTTGTACTTGGTATCATCATCAAATGCCGTAGTCATGGCTGCTGATCAGTCAAGCATTTGATTAGTGCTATTACCTTTAAGCCTACTATATAGGGGGAGCATAAGTTCAGCTGCTTGTGGAATGAAGCTGTGATTGAAATTGACCATACCCAAAAACTCCTGTAGTTTTTTTAGGAATAAGGGGCAGCGGGAAATCCATAATAGTGGCTACTTTGATGGGAGTGGTTTCGCACCTTCTGCAGAGATGTGAAGGCCAAGGAAGTTAATGGTTGACAACCCAAAAATGGCCTTTAGCAAGGTTACTAATCAACCCGTGCTGCCTTAAGTGCTTGAAAAGTATGCAGAGAAGAGATACGTGTTTGGATTTGGACTCACTGGTGACGAGAGTATCATCCAGGTAAACCAAAAGAAAATCTAAGTCTTTTAATACAAAGCCCATCAGCTGTTGGACAGTCTGTGATGCGATTTTCAGTCCAAGTGGCATGCGCAGAAACTCAAGAAGACCAAATGGGGTTATCACAGCTTTTTTGGGAATGTCCTCCTAGCACAAAGTCTCCTGATGGTAGCCCCTAACTAGATCAACTTTGGATAAAATTAGCTTTTGGGTAAACATGCTAAAAAGTTTTTAATGTGTGGGACTGGGTAACGATAGGGGGTGATGTCCTTATTAAGATGTCAGTAACCAGCACATGGGCGGCAGCCACCATTGTACCTTGGGATCACGTGGAAGGGTGAAGTCCAGGGCTATTCGGCAAACGTGCAGTTCTGAGTTTTACCCAGTTTTCAAGCTCCAAAGGCTTATGATTGTCAAGACCCCGTAAGGAGAGCAACTGGTTGGCACACTCAGACTCCATCCAAGTCTGTAAAAGGTAAGTTTTCAGCAATCGGTATTTATCAAGTTCAGGCAGGTGCTCAAGTAGACTCAAAACTCTTGCAGATGTGGAATTGATGAGCAACACATAGAAATATTTGGGGTTATCGGCAGAGGTTTCTCACAAAGAGAACTGAGCTTCCACTTGTACATACCAACCAAAGGCACTTTACTCCCAAAACTCCAATAGTTTCAAAGTGACTGTGTTGGCCGACATGTTCAATAACTCTGGAATCTTCCTGCAGCATCAGGATCACCAATGTGGGTTTTCACAAATAAAATGAAGTGAGGCCTTTTACGTTCAACAAAACCCAAAACACAATTTATTGAACTCCAAAACCCACACAAAAAAGCACGCCAAAAACCTTTTACATAATAACGTTGTCACGTAAGGCCAGCCCCTTAAAGTGAAACCCCAACTCAATGTTGTGAATTATGTACATTTCTCCCAATTACATTCCCTACAGTCTCAGGTCTTAGAGACTGCCTATTCATTTCCATAGATGTTGCCTGACCTGCTGAGTTCTTCCGGCATTTTGTGTGTGTTACCCTGGATTTCCAGCATCTGCAGTATCTCATGTGTTTATTCAAATCAACTATTTTTCAACCAGCCTGATTCTGCAACTGATAGACATGACGCTAGTGACAGCAAGCAATATGTTCATGTGACTAGGCTTGGCATTCTGCATCCCTTCCAGCTTTATGCCAAGCTGTTAAAGCTTAGCGTCCCCGTGGTGTAAATCTCCCCTGACTCTATCCTGAAGGCAAGTAGTTCTCACAGGACTGTGCCAAAGAGTCAGCATCGCACTGAGATGAAGAGCCATGGAATCTCAGAGTGCTGAAGAGAGATGAAACCTAATATGGCCCTGTTGAAACATATAGAAGGGAGTGCAGAGGACACAATTCAAGATTCAAAATGTTTTTTAAATCTACAAGATAAGAGGCATACATCAAATGGATAGCCAGAGAATTATTCCCAGGCTAACATCAAGGGACGTCATTTTAAGATGTTTAGAGGAAAGTATAGGAGAGTTGGCAGAAGCAAGTTCTTTACACAGAGACCATAAGATTCCCTTAAGACATAGAAGCTGAATCAGGCCATTCAGTCCATCAAGTCTGCTTTGCTCTCCATCTCTCTCAACCCCTACTCTCCTGCCTTCTCTCCATAACCTTGGGCATCCTTACTAATCAAGAACCTATCAACCTCCACTTTAAATATACCCAATGACCTAGCCTCCACAGCCGTCTGGGACAAAGAATTCAACAGGTTCACCACCCGCTGGCTAAAGAAATTCCTCCTCATCTCTGATCTAAAAGGACGTGCGCTCTGGTCCATGATTCCCCTACTATAGGAAACGTCCTCTCCACATCCACTCTGTCTAGGCTTCTCACAGAGAGTGGTGAATGTGCCGGTTGAGGCAGAGATGCACTACTGGCATTTAAAGAACTCTTACATAGACACATGGATGATGGAAAGATGGAGGGCTGTTTTGCAGAGAAGGGTCAGATTGATCTTAGAGTAGGTTAAAAGGTCAGCACAATATTGTAAGCTGAAAGGCCTGTACTGTGCTGTAGTGTTCTATGGTCCATATTTCTTCCCCCACTATCTGTTCTAAAGATTATATTCAGCTATTCAGTCCAAGTTCATGTGAAAACTGACACACACTGTATATCTGAAGTGAAGACAAATTTTACACCAAATATCCAGACACACACATACTTATTGTGCATGTTGCAAACAGTTTCAATATCCAATATATTCATGCTTGCATCAAAGCAAATACTTATAGATATGAAATTACAGTTTTAGCTCTTGCATCTTAAGTAACCAAAAAATATAACTGCAAAATAGCATGACAACCCCATGGGTAAGCAGGCGATGGGCACAACGCTCCTTGGAAGGATTCTGTAAGGTTTGCTGAGGCCAAATTCCCTGCCACCTCTTTAATGAGCAGCTGACCATTGACTTTGCAGTGCTCTTTACTGAGTTATCATGGCAGCATACACAAAATGTCTTGTGCCAAAACATCAACTGTACTCTTTTCCTAGCTTCCGGGCCTGCTGAGTTCCTCCAGCATTTTGTGCATGGTGCTTGGATTTCCAGCATCTGCAGATTTTCTCTTGCTTGTTACCGAGTTATCAGGGATATTCTTCATGAGCTGCAGGCAGGACAAGTATATCACTGGGCTCACTGCAAGTAGTCCATGTTACAGTGAAAAAATGGAGTCGATTTACAGAGAACTGAGTCTTCAAAGACTATTTCAGCAAGCACTCCATAGAGTGTAGCTGAATAGGTTCACAACTGAGTCAAATTACCAAATCCGTCATCTGATGAGAGCAGAGTGATTTCTTCACAGAAAGTGAGTAAGTGGAGGTTAGCTCCATACATTTTAACTGCATAAAATCAATCTCTAGTCTTGACTTAACAGAATTACCCCATCACCACCATTCTAGCGAAAGCAACGTTGAGGTTATACTCTATACAGCTCAAGAGCAAGGTCACTAAAGGGAGTGGGCAACAGCTACAGCTTCTCCATTGAGAGCTTCCAATCTCCTAGCAGTATCTGGGTTTGGGTGGTGTATGCAAAGGCCTGGGGAAGATCACCTCTTTATGGATCAATAAGCAAAAGGGCTGCAGTGAGGTGGGTGGTGGTTTATCATTCCACATGAACACAAATCCAGTAAAATAGAAACCTTTCTTTGCAACGAAGGTGCCCGATAAAGATTGCACAAGCTACGCGCAGTGGCCACTTTATTAGGTACCCCCTGCACCTCACCGACTGCATGTTCATAGTCTTCTGCTGCTGTAGCCGATTCACTGCAAGGTTTGACATGTTGTGCATTCAGAGATGCTCTTCTGCACATCAGTGTTGTAATGCACAGTTACTTTGAGTTACTGTCACCTGCCTAACAGCTGGTATCAGTCTGACCATTCTCCTCTGATCTCTCTCTTTAACAAGGCATTTTTGCCCACAGAATTGCTGCTCACCGGATTTTCTTTTTGCACCATTCTCTGTAGCCTCTAGAGACTGTTGTGTGAGAAAATCCCGGGAGATCAGCAGCTTCTGAGATACTCAAACCACACCTTCAGTCACCAACAATCATTCCACGGTCAAAATCACTTAGATCACATTTCTTCCCCATTCAGATATTTGGACTGAACAACAATTGAACCTCTTGACCTGCATGCTTTTATCATTGAATTGCTGCCACATCATTGGCTGATTACATGTTTGCATTAACGAGCAGGCACACAGGTGTAACAAATAAAGTGTCTACAGAATGCCTATGACATCATATGTTAACTCGAGGTTCACTTCCTCGCAGGCTTTTACAGGAAGCTATGAAAAACTCGACATTACAAAGGCTGCAAACAACTGATATGCAAAAGACAACAGATATGCAAATAATAAATAAAGTAAGAAATAATACTGAGAACATGTGCTGCTGAGTCCTTGAGAGAGAGTCCATAGGTTGTGCAGTCAGTTTAGTGTTGAGATGAGTGATGTTATTGACATTGGTTCAGAGGCTGATGGTTGTACGGTATTAACTTCTTTTAGTCTCTTCTAGATACACTACTAATTGTTCTTGGAGGATGTTGGAGAAGAATTAGTTAAATTTTTGAGCAGAGACAACCTGTTGTGATTATCTAACCAGCAGTCAGATCATGGGCCTGGAGTTTGAGACAGTGATGGATGGAGAGGAGCTTGTGATACAGGAGGGTATGGGCAAGAACATTCAACCAGAGAGATCTAAACTTACCTCAGGAGATCTGGTAAAATATATGTGATCTCACAAAAAAAATTCGAAAAATCTCTTCATTTTTTGACATCTACAGGGGTTGATCATTTCCCCGATAGATTTAGCAGGTAAAAAAAAATCCCAGCTGAACCTGTTCAGGTCAGCAAGTCAAAATTACAGTCTGGTCACAATGATATTTTTGGTGCCAACCTGCAGTATGCTAAACTGGGCTCCGCTAGCTTTGGGTTGGTGTCATTGATGTCTGCTCAATTGTTGAATTAGAATCATCTCCTCTATAGCCATGTTTCCCTCTGACAGTAAAATTCACCTCTAAATGTGCACAATGTCGACTTGTTCCATGCGCCATAAACATGTTTAAATATTTATCAAAGGATCAAACGTATTCATTTTTCTTTATTAGTTAATCCTTGAAGGAGCTTTCTCTTGTACATTTACCAAATATTGAAGTTGTCTTGCAGAGTTTTACTTTGATTTTCCTATTTTCAATAAGTGAAAGGAAATATTACAAGGGGATGGGATCTGCATCAAGATATCGCAGTGAAGCTTTTTTGGCTCTTTGTAACGCATAAATAACAGGCCTCAGAGGTGCTGGCAAGGAACTCCTCCACAGAATCTGCACTTTTACATGGCAACAGAGGAGAGCTTAGTCATCAATCTAAGTGGGCAGACCATCTGTGAAAGTGCTTATTAAGGAAATGAAACTCAAACAAATGCTGGCGTTCACCTAATTAGATGGGCTGGCTCCACTAAGGCAATCAGAATAACCAGATGTGGTCCAGGAGACAGCAAGAAAGAAGCTCACAAATAATCCTCTTCCTCCAGCACCATGACAGCAAATTTCCTTCTCATTCCCATATTTTGACTGATTTTCTGAACTTGACCCATTGCTTCCTGGGAGCTGCCTGGGGTCGGTTCACCAGGATTGAAGCTGTCGTTAGTTAAAAAGGCATCGGTTCTCGCCATTTCCAGTGCTTAGTCCACTCTTATTCATTCTACTTATAAACATCAGCTTTTCTAGTGATGCCTGACTCCTCCCGAGGTCATCCCAAAATATTCTGCAAATCGAGTCTTCCTAACCGTACCTTGTATGTGTATTTGACTGGTGATCTCTCTCTCCCTGTTCTGCCGTTACCCCAGGTTGACTGAGATTCACCAGCAAGATGAAAGCTGTAAATTCAAAAGAGTCCTCCACTATCTTAATTATGCTTTTAAAATCCTTGATCTGAAAAGGCAGCATAGAATTTGGACCTATTTGCACATACCGTATATTCTGTACATAGGCTATTTTGTACTTCTGACCATAGAACATTACAGCACAGTACAGGCCTTTCACACCACGATGCTGTGCTGACCTCATAACCTACACTAAGATCAATCTAACCCTTCCCTTCCACAAAGCCCTCATCTTTTCTATTGTCCATGGGCCTATCTAGATGTCTCTTATACTGTATGTCGCTAATCTACCTGCCTCTACCACTACCCCTACAGTGTTCTAAACACTCATCACTCTCTGCGTGAAAAAAATTATACTCTCAGCCTTCTCCCCTATACTTTCCTCCAATCACTTTGAAATTATGCCCTCTTGTATTAGTTAGTTCAACCCTGGCAAAATGTCTCTGACTATTCACTCCATATGTGGCTGTTATGGACTTGTACAACTCTATCAAATCTCCTCTCATCTTCCTCTCCAAAGCGAAAAGCTCCAGCTCACTCAATTTATCCTCTTAAGACATGCCCTCTAATCCAAGCAGCATCCTGGTAAATCTCCTCTGCACTCTCTCGAAAGCTTCTACATCTTTCCTATAATGAGGCAACCAGATCTGAACACAATATTTCAAGTGTGATCTAACCAAGGGTTGTATAGAGTTGCAATATTACCTCATGGCTCTTGAACTCAGTCCCGACTATTGAAAGCAAACGCACCATAAGTCTTCTTAACAACCCCATCAACCTGCACAGCAACCTTTAGGGGTCTTGTAGATGAAGACCTTCAATCCCTATGTTCCTCCACACTGTATTCTGTCTTCAAATTCAACTTGATTGATTAGTGCCCATCTCGAAACTGGCCCAGACACCTGGGGCCAAGATTTCCCTTGGCTAAACTGATGCTTGCTGGTGTCAACACACACCTAACTACGGTGTCTGCTGCACGATGACCATTTCTATGTTTATCAGCAAAAATAAGTCATCAAAAGTGCAGTCATATCCATAAGGAGAAAACAGCCTCTCAACAGATTGAGAAAACATTAAGTTACTCATCAGTTTATTTTAAATAGCACTGCAGGGCTATTATTATTTGTTGTAAATAATCTTCACAATACACCTCAGAGTTACATTCTGTGATGTCTGCCACATGAGGAGCCCTTCCCTCACAATGGCACAATTGTGTGGACGAACAGATAGAGGTGATAGAATGATATGGTCATAGAATACAGAAACAGGCCCCAAGGCCCACTGATTCCACACTGAGCTCCTGAGGGATAGAGGGTGACTATCTAGTTACCTCGCAGTGATGGGTACATCCACCAGCACACACTCCCTCACTGCCAGGACAATGTATTCTGCAACTGCCCTGGAGTGAGGATCCTTAGAAACGGCTCTGCCTTGCTCCTCTGTCATCACAACATGCAGCAGCTGTGATCTCTGCAAGTTCCTGCTGACGGAAAAGAGAGTCTAAGGTCTTATGCATGGTTCAGGGTGAAAACCACCGTCAGGATTTTTTAAACTGTAAGTTCAGCCAATTTCTTGATGGGTTGGGAACACCTGATTGGCAGCTTACACTATATGTGGCATTTGCTTACCTCACCTAAAGAAAAGTATTCTCTGGTTTCCAGGCATACATTTTATATCCACTCAGACCAAACTTCAGAACGTGGAAGAAATGCAATCAAAGTGATTTTGACCGTGGCTTGATTGTCAGTGCCACCTCGGTTTGAGTAACTCTGAAACTGCTGATCTCCTGGAATTTTCCTGCACAACAGTCTGGAGTTTACAGAGAATGGTGAAAAAATATCCAGTGAGCGGCATTTCTGTGGGTGAAGATGTCTTGTTAATGAGAGAGATCAGAGGACAATGGCCAGACTGGTTCGAGCTGACAGGGAGGCGACAGTAACTCAAATAAGTGGACAGTATACACCAGCCAAAGACAACAAACATACACTCAGCGGCCACTTTATTGGATTCAGGAAGGCCTAATAAAGTGGCCACTGAGTGTGTGTACCTTTATAATAAATTTACTTTGAACTTTGACTTTTTGAAGCTTAAATGAATCTCTTGGAGGTCATGTGTAGAACAGCAAGCAAGTTCCAGTTCACACCACTCATCTGCTGACAGTAGTTAACACTCGATTGTCAGTATTAAGCAGGTTAGGTACAAGACTTCCAACTGCTCCTTCCTCTCTAACTGCCCAACATGCAGAAGTGTATTTAGGATGTGTGGTGAACCACATATACCTGTCTGGACATGCCCCTCTGCTGACTGCTCCTGTGGCTCCTCCCACAGACCCCTGTATAAAGGCGATTGGAGGCACTGCTCCTCCCTCAGTCTCCAGGATGTTGTGTGGTGGTCTCTTGCTACTAATCGTGGTCTCTTGCAGCTAATAAAAGCCTATCGTTCACCTCCCGTCTCCGAGAGTTATTGATGGTGCATCAGGATGGTCTTGATTGACTGTTTCTATGTTCACATAACTTATCCTCACTATTGCCAGTTACTAAGAGAAATGATCAGCCTAAAGCAACTTTGCTCGTTTAGCCAAGATGTCCATGAGATGCTGACCTCAGATATTCCACTTACCATCATTCATACCTGAGAAACACTGAGCTTCAAAACTTCCTGCAGGAGAGACTAACAGATGGACACTCACCATGTTCACTCAGTATGTCTTTTTCCCATTACTCTGATGGGACGTGTCAAACCATTTACGTTAGCCATATCTTGGGAAGTGATATTAACATCCAAGTACTTACATCTTCATATCTGGAATATTTGTAAATCTTTCAGAACTAAAAAATTTTTTTCAGATTGCTCTGCATGAAACATGAATCAAATGAAACACAGCAAAATGAAATGTTCTGAGAAGGAGATATGTATATACTGTATTCAGTTAGTATAAGAAAATAAAGCTCAAGTCCCAGCACCGATTAGTGTGACTGACTGCATCTCTCTGCAGTCGCTGTATGAGAATGCCTGTGATAATCCTGAGGAGCCAATCGGGAAACTGTGCTTGTAGAATGTTCAGGTCAGGGATTGGTCTCAAACACAATAGTCCTAATTCCCTCGTCCATGCTCCTGGTGAGCATTGTTCCCTTCTGACAGAAGGAGATCAAAGAATTAATCTTGTTAACGATATTTTCAGCCTGAGGGCCTCCAGCCCTCATGGGCCAACCCACTGAGCTGGAAAATGTTTAGCTGTACCACAATCAGTGTGGATTACAAAGGAGTTCTCTAATTGACCTTCTGGACACAAACTCCTTGCTCACCCAAAACGGGATAAATGAGGGTATGAAAATTGGGACATAGGGGCTTGTGCATTACCAGAATCGAATGCAATCAGGAGGTATAATGAGCTCTTTGAGCCCGTGGAGAACGTTGGGCTCTGAGGTTTTTAGAGCTCCTGAATTGGTTAATTGTTGTATAACAATAGTCAGGAATCGCTTCAAGTTCCTTTTGTTTTTCCTGATCAACTTGCTCTTTGTAATGTGGTCTCGTGGTGCTTTCTGTGTAAACTGGTTTAGTTTATTTTGCTAGGCTTGGGTTTCCCCCGTTACTTGTATTTTTACACAGACACCCAATTAGTGCTAATTGTGGGGGTCCTAGTTCTGAGAATGTTACATCTCACAGCGTCACTTGGCCAAGCCACTGATTTTTTTAAAGAATTATTATGAGTAAACTCTCGTCACCATCTCTACATCAGTGTCTGTCTTTCCTCTGCACTGGGGTTCTGATATTGCCGGTGCACATTGTGACAGGAGGGTAATGACATCAGTGACACAATGGTGTTGTGGACTCAAGCCTGGGGTCTTGGCCAACAATTCCAACATTACAGAAAATACTTTGGCCCCAATACACAGGCGGACATATCTGTATACATCTCAGCAAAGTATCTGACTGAGGTGGGAGAAGCGTGGAACTATGAGTCCATCTGGATGGATTTTTGGGTATTGGGACAGAGTTTGAAATCGAAGAGTTGAGAGCATCCCTCTAAGTCTTGGTCTGGTCACCAGGAGAATACACTCTGGTACTTACATGGGGATATTTGATGTCTATCTCACCTCACTAATTTTCATCCTTTTTTTTGGACTGCAAATTTACATTTGGATTATTTTGGAAGCCGCTGTTGTACTTGATAAGTGTTATTTTTTATAGCTAGTGAAATTAAACACACAATTCAGGAGATTATTTTTCTGTTATTACAACTTTGGTGAGATTACATCGGGTATACAGCATGCAATACTGGTCTTATTTAAGAAAGTATGTTAACGCATTGGTCAAATAAGATTTAGTATACTAAAAACAGGCATATGTAGGTTGTTGAATGGATTGTTTGGATTGTCTTGGTTTGCATCGGCTGCAGTTTACAAGAACAAATGGTCTCTTGATTGAAACATATCAGATGCTGAGGGTTCTTGACAGGGGGTCAAGAAGGAAATGTTTTGTCACAGTATATTCTCGAACTAGGAGTAGCTGTTCAATAAGAAGACAGAGTAATAGATCATTAAGCATGTAAACAGGCCCTTTGCCCCTGTATCCCCATTGTAATGCTGCTCCTGGATTATCTACACAAACACTATTTAAGTGCATCGTTTCTGCTTCACACTGCTGGGTCCTCATCCTCTTCCCATTCCCCCGGCTACTACCAATGACCCTGCTCTCAGCCAGGTGCTGTTGCTTATTTCTTGGTAAGTTGCCCCTTCACCTCTGTCCATCATTGCTTTTGGTTTACTCTATGTGTGTCATTGCCATTTGAGGCCAGCCTGAGCCTCACCCTCAAAGCTCAAAGAAAATTCACCCTACCCTACCATCTCCCTTTCACACTTCCAGATCCGCTTCAGTTTCACCCCGTTGGCTCCGCACCGGATTTCACTCACTCTTCACTCTCTCTTATCAGCCTGTTTATTCCTCACTCAAGCGGCACCTTTTCACATTCTGCCATCTGCTCTCCCTGCGTCACCCTGCGGCCGATTACGGTCATCACAGGAGATTCGCAAGTGCTAGAGGAGTTCTGCTGATCAGGCAGCATCATAGAGACATCTATGCAGGAAGTTCTGATGAAGTTTCGGTCTGAAACATCGCCTGTTTATTCACTTCCATAGATGCTGCCTGACCCGCTGAGTTCCTCCTGCATTTTGTGTGCGCCACGGCCGATTACCGCTGCTCCTTTCTTAGTTAGCTACCCATTTGCTCTGTCCGTCCCATGTGTGGTGATACTGGTGGGCTTCTCCCAGCACGTCTTTAGCTTGCGTTCATCATTCACGCTGCATAGTCTGCTGGGTTGTCACCCATTCAAGTCTGCCTGAGCATCACTTTGCCTCTTCCCTTCAGGTCCACCAGAGAGTAAACATTTTGTGTGCTCTCAGAATTCTCCAAGTCTTTGGAACCCTCTTCCTCAAAGGATGTCTTTTAAAATTATTTTTAATTAAAATTTAGTTTTAAATTACCAGGGCAGTGATAGACAAATTCTTAATAAGCACGAAATGTACAGAAATGTGGAGATGAAGTTGCAATCAGATAAGCCCTGACCTTAATAAATGGTGAATAGGCCTGAGGGGCCACTTAGCCTTCTCTGCTTTTAATTCATGTGTCTGTCCCAGTCAGGCAAATATATTCCAATGACTTCACCAATGCTAGGATAGATTAGGTACCTGAGAACTAAAAGAATCAGAAATATGAGGCTAGAGCTAAACTTGGTGGATTTCCCACATAAAATCTTGCAAAAACAGTGAAAGCTAGGTTTGATTATTGAGACCTATTTTTCAGAGTACTGTTGTGAAATGACCCTCTCTCAGAATGTTTCACCAATATCATTCTGAAAGACATTAAAGCTATTCTCTTTTACAATTTCCTTGAATGTTGCCTTGCATCTGCAGAATCCACAACTTCTTGAATTTGTTTTTGTCTTGCTGTCTGTAAATTTATTTATTCTTTTACTTATAGTACTGTGCAAAAGTCTTAGCCAGATATTTGTATCTAGGGAGGCTAAGATTTCAGCACATTACTGGAGTAAACTTATAGAACATAGAATAGTACAGCACAGTACAGGCGCTTTGGCCCACAATGTTGTGCCGACCCTCAAACCCTGCCTCCCATATAACCCCCCACCTTAAATTCCTCCATATACCTGTCTAGTAGTCTTTTAAATTTCACTAGTGTACCTGCCTCCACCACTGACTCAGGCAGTGCATTCCACACACCAACCACTCTGAGTGAAAAACCTTCCTTTAATATCCCCCTTGAACTTTCCACCCCTTACCTTAAAGCCATGTCCTCTTGTACTGAGCAGTGGTGCCCTGGGGAAGAGGCGCTGGCTGTCCACTCTGTCTATTCCTCTTAATATCTTGTACACCTCTATCATGTCTCCTCTCATCCTCCTTCTCTCCAGAGAGTAAAGCCCTAGCTCCCTTAATCTCTGATCATAATGCATACTCACTAAACCAGGCAGCATCCTGGTAAATCTCCTCTGTACCCTTTCCAATGCTTCCACATCCTTCCTATAGTGAGGTGACCAGAACTGGACACAGTACTCCAAGTGTGGCCTAACCAGAGTTTTATAGATTGTATTGCACTGTACTGCTGCTGCAAAAATAAATGTCATGACATTTGTGAGTAATAATAAACCTGATTCTGATACGTATCTCTATTGTGGACTGAGAGTGGGAAGGGGGCAGGGAGAGGGGAATCATGGTTGGGAAAAGAGGAAGAGGTGGTAAGCACCAGAGAGACATTCTGTATTGATCAATAAACCAATTGTTTGGAATCAATTGACCTTGCCTGGTGTTGCAGAGCTGGGTGTGTCCGCACCCTCGCCAACCCTCCACCCTGGCAATCCTTCACTGCCACCTCTCCCACAGCACTCCAACCTCAGAATTCCCAACATCCTTCGCTCCTGGCAGATTTACACACTCGTTCTCCCTCCATGTTGACAAACACAGTACTGAGCAACAATCTTAGGCACCTTAGCTATATATATATATCTATATCTATATATATATATATATACCCAAGACATTTGCACAGTACTGTGCTAGCTCAATTATTTATCACATGTACTTTAAAACAGTGAAATGTGTCATTTGCTTTATCGACCAATGCAATCTAAAGATGTACTGGGGACAACCTGCACGTGTTGCTACACATTCTGTGGCTAACGTGGCATGCTCAACCTGTTCAGCAGAATAATACAAGCAACAACAACAACACAATAACAAAACAGAAGCAACAATAACAAAACAAGCCTCTTTCCTGCCCATTCTCACACACAAACTGGCCTCCAGCCCCAAGATAGGCTGCCTCTGGGCCTTCAACCATCAGTCCCTGGCCTCAGACTCTCAAACTCGTAGACACTGGGCCTCCATCCTCCAGTCTCTGACCCTGATTAGCAGACTCGCAGGTCGCTGATTTCTGGATGTGCCGAACCAGGGCTTTGACCTTCTCGCCTCTACCTCTGGACTTGCTGTCTTCAGTCTTTGACCTCCAGGCCGTGACCTACAGCTTGCATGGGCCTTGACCCCAGGATTTGCTGACCTGTGAGTCACCAGACCTCACACGGTCCTCCAACCCCAGGTCTCATCGACCTGGGGGAACTCGATGAATGTGATATTACATAATGAATGTAATAGTCCTTTAACACTCTATTTGCAAATCAGTTTATAATCTAGAACTATATTTGTTCGTGTGTGTTTTAAAGGCTGTCACTTGCTCTTTCTTTCTTAGGCTCTTAAGCCAAAAGTTTACAGAATGATTCCTCTTTTTGAGTCAGTCTCTGCTATAAATTCCAGGGAAAAATACAAGTATTGGTGTTACTTGATTGAATAACAGTTTCTCTGATAGCCCAGGAAGGACTTCCAGGTTGAATGACCTACATGTGGTAATTGTTTGCATATTCCAAACAAAGTCTTCCTGAATTAATTAGCACAGTAATACTGCTTGGAAGCCACAGAGAAAAAGGCATTTCCTGGAAACCAGACATGCTGAAAACATGACTATTTTAGATCTTTCGAAGGTGAACCCTTACCACAAAACCATGCCTGCAGATAGAAGTTCTTCAATAGAACTAAGGCCAGACTGGTGGCAGGGTTAGTAGGGATATGGAGGGTTATGGTCACAATGCAGGTCGATGGGAGTAGACAGATCAAATGGCTTGGCATAGGTTAGATGGGCCGAAGGTCCTGCTCCTGTGCAGTATTTATTATATGACTCTAATTTCCATAAAAAGGCCACCGTCTATCAAAGTCACCCCAGCCTGTGTTACTGTCTCAACTCAAAGCACAACAATAACAATGTCAAAAGTGTCACCTACCCATCCAGCATGTTTCCTCATGGGCAACAAAGGGCAGAGTAAACACATTGCAATTTCATTTGCATGACTGATTTCCCCAAAGTGTCGAGTGATAAGGATGTCATCCATTTGGCCCTCTGGGGCCCTACGTAATATCTTGCCCTTCTTTGTTCAGCAGTGATTTCACACCATCGCTCTGTGGGTCATCCAGCTTTAAGGTGTACAGCACCCACACAGATGTGACCTGGAGAGGGTGCAGACGTTCACAAGGATGTTGCCCGGACTAGAGGAATTCAGTTACGTATAGACCGGATAGGCTGGGTTGATTTTCCCTGGAGTGAAGAATGCTGAGAGATGACCTTACAGAGATTTATAAAATCACGAGAGGCATAGATAAAATAGATTATCATAATCTTTTCCCCAGGGTATGGGCGTCTAAAATCTGAAGCCATATGGTTAAGGTGAGAAGGGAAAGAATTCAAGTGGATCTGAGAGAAAGCGTTTCCACACGGAGGATGGTGGAACTAGCTCAGGGTTGAAAGTGGTAGAAGTGAATGCAATAACTATTTTTACAATACTTTAAAGGTAATTGGACATATAGATGGATAGAAAACGTTCAGAGGGATATGATAAACGTAGGCAAATTAGACTTGGCAGAAGGTACCTTGTTTGGCCTGGATAGGTTGAATCACAGGGCTGTATAGCTGTACCTCTCTATTAGAAAGAACCTTATTGTGAAGATCTAACATGCTAATCAGGGTAGGATGAACACCAGAGAAGACTTCTGCACACAAGTTTACTGACCTCGGTTACATATTGCAGTCAAAAGCTAGTTAGCATTAGTGTTACAGAAATCTTGATTTGTCCCTCTGAACATTTGTCACCACATTGATTTTACCAGTCATCCTTTGTCAATTAATATAGAATCACATAACCATATAAAACTTGCTCATTCTTTCTGGCATACTCATTCAAAGATCAACGTGGTTAGCACACTTTACAGTACAGGTAGCCCAGGTTCAATTCATGCCACTGCCTGTAAGGAGTCTGTACGTTCTCCACGTCACTGCATAGGATTTCTCCAGGTCCTCTGGTTTCCTCCCACAGCCCAAAGACGGACCAGGCAGGTTAATCGGTCATTGTAAATTGTCCTGTGATTAGGCTAGAGATAAATCGGGTTCGAGGGGCTGAAAGGGATTGTTCCTTGCTGCAACCCAGTAATTAAATAAATAAGCAAAGGGTGTTGCATTATCATCCACTGTGGACTCTCTTCTAGCCAGTCACAGTGAAGCAGGTTATTTCAATAACAGCTAGAGCCCTTTTAAGGTTAGATGTTTCTTCCATTCCCAAAATGACAGCAAGCTCCTAGAGCCAGGCCAAAGCCAGCTAGAAGATTGCTATAAATAGTTAATGTGACCTTGCGAAATTCCATGGGATTGTCCAATGGAGTAGTAGTGAGAGCTAATCATACTGCACTGTAGTCATGCCATATTTAAAAAATAGTTTTCCTTTCATTTCATTTGCATCTGTGATCTCATTGTGTGCCCTTCTTAACCGATAATGTTCCTGGTGCCTATTAAAACACAACAACGAATCTAAACTGAAACCTTCAGGTACTTACAATAAAATTTCTACATACATTATGCAATCTTCAAATAGGTATTCAGTTCAATTCCACATCACAGAAATCCCCTATATTGATCCCATGATACAGATTTCATTTTTAGTTGTAAATATACAGTACATAAGTATTTCAGAAGTGAAATAGCTCTGGAAATACTCTCCTAAATTTAATCGTTACTGATAGCCTCTATAAGTTAATTATTGTAATATCCTTAAAACTCCTTGTGTATGTTTCTGAAGGTTAACCTTTTTTCTGTTCATCGAGGAAAAATTACCCATATCACTCATATGTGCTTTGTAAGGTTATCAATACAAGAATGCCTTATTTTCTTTACCTCTGCTGCTGGCAGTCACAAAGAAACAAAGCAGTAGAATTTTCCTCACCTTCTAGAAAATGATGCTTGATCATGTGATGACAGAAATTGTACATTCAATCCTGAATAGTGCTCCTTTCCTGACCCTACTTCTGTCTCCACTAAATGTTTTTCCAATCGCTTTATTCCCCCCCCCCCCCATCTTGTTTAGCTAATATTTCCCCCTTATCAGATCTGGAATCTTCCTTTGTTCCTAAGTCCTGCTAGCTTACTTCTTTCACCAGGTTTTGTCTGCTAATTGCCATTGAGCCCTTTTGTAATTCCCTATCAAGCCTTTGTGATTCTATGATTATATTTCTTCGGGTAATATTCCTAAATATCTTTTTGGATCATGCCTTTTTCCCTGAGCTGGATTTTTTTGGCTCTCCCTGTCATTTTCTAGCAACCCCTAACTCACCTCCCCTTCTATATTCTCCACATACTGTATGCCCTGCCCTTCCTCCATTACCTTTCCCCTTCAGCTCTTAATAATTTTTTTTCAGTAATTAAAAAATAAGAAAATGCCAGAACCCTTCAGAAGCTAAAAGTAGAGAACAGACAAGCTAACTTTTCAGAAGGTTTCAGGTGTTCACTCTTTAACAGAGCTGGATCTGAAACACCAATTCATCTCCGTTCTATCAAAAGTTTGTTCCTCTGTCTGTACAGGTATCATTTATATGGCACACTATAAATTATCTACTGGTATCCTAAGTAAAATCAACAACACCACCAAACAAGGTTATGTAGCAGACAGCTCAGTAACTCATACCTAGGAGTTCCCAGGTTGAAAATAAGGGGTGATAGGAATATATTTTGATATATTTCAGGATAGTGAATATAGAGAACCGTTACAAAAGATATTGTTTGTATTTTATGAAGCTGGATTTTATAGCGACAAAGATAGGTCTCTGCTGCCCCCCTAAGACCAACACATCAACAAAGGGAAGAGGAAGGGTTTAGTCACAACCTTGTCATGAAATCAGATTTCTGTAAGAATTTTCAGGACTTCCTTCATGTTTAAATAATTACCTGTTCTCTGATTGTATTTATTAGTGCACTGTAGAGGTTTAACCTGTTTGAAATCTTGGGTTTTGAATCGCAGAAGTGATGAGGTTTAGGTCAGGACAGAGAGATTGATTTGGTGGCAGAAAAGTGACTGATGTGTGGGAGGGTAACGAAATAATTTCCTCTCAGAATGTGGAATTAGGAAAAGAAAACAATGACTTTTCTTTTGGAAGTGAGGAAAAGTTTATTCACAGTTTTTGTTTCTGTCAAACCTTTGCTTTCTGCACATGGACATCTGAAATGTTGAACTGCCTTCCTTTTCTCTGCCAGAATGCAGTGGGCTTTGGACCCTTTGATCAATAATGTTAAAGAGATATTTGTAACCAGGCAAGATAAGCATCTGTTATCTTTTAACTCCAGTTGTTTTTAGAGAACCGCAATGGTTATCCATCCATGTAATCTTGCAATTTGTTTTTCGTAAACTGTTTCAGTATAAAAACACCTACTTTTTTTTAAGGAGAGAAATATCATTATGAAAATCAGAATCAAAACATTGTATCAGACAACAATCTAATGCTTGAAGGCAAAGTATAAGGCTTTATGCACAGTTGGCAGGGCCTCTCACATATGGCAGGCAGCTCAATGGGGTACAATATGTACATTGCCTGCAGTTTCTTAGTCCATAGAGATTGATTAATTTACTTCATTTCTGTCAGGAGAACGGATTAAGAGATATGAAAATGGCCTGGATTGGTGAGGCATGATCATCTGAGAAGGGATATGTCAATGAACTTAACCCAGTTTCCAAAACTTTTGATAAAAAATATCAATGGCTAAGGATGGACTACTGGTTAAACCTGTTGCAGAATATGGTAAGAGTATATATTTATTAAATAAGAGCAAAGGAACATACTTCCCTGCAAACTAATGTAATGGGAGAAATTACTGCAGTTCATTTGTTTATTTTTTAAAAATATGGCAGTTCATTTATTTTGAAAAAAGACTAGAGTTCAAAAATGTTAGGAAACAAAGTAATAGTGATCATTTCCAAGGGAAAGCAATGTCAAAAACATAACAGGAAGCCAGTGTCACAAATTAAAATTCAATGCACCTTTGATTACTTTTTTTTGTTTTCCCTGATGTAAATTGCTTCCATCAGTGCAGTAAGATTACCAATACTGTAGATATAATAAAGTGCTTTACTGTGTAATCAGAGATAATTATCTCACTGAATGGAACCTAAATAATGTATTGTGATGTGCATTTGCAACGAACCTGGATACAAACCCAAATCAGAGAAACTGATATTAAGCGTTGCATGTAGCATACAATCAAACAGTGGGGCATTATAAATTGCGTTCAAAGTTTAAAACTAATGCAAAATGCAGCAACGCATGCCTTAAAGGTATTAGCAACACAGTATACAATAGACTACTTGCTAAATTCATCCTGTGTTATAATGATTGCAGTGCAAAAATGTTAACTTTATATGGTTACTAGCTCCCAAATCCAGTGCACGTTTAAAAGTTTTCCAGTGTCCGTTTCCCAGAATTGTCAAAATTTTGAAATCACAGGCTCCCTTTCATCCTCAGGTGAAAAGGAGAGAGATTGACCTATGATTCGGCCCTTTAAACACCACAATTGGACACATATCCTGTCCTTAGATCCTAGTCCATAGTTTGACATTTAGCTTTGAGACTCCATTAACGTGTTCAATCTTCCCCATCCATTTTTCATTAGTCTCCCTCAGTGCGCATACTCTCAGCGGCCACTTTATTAGGTACATCTGTACACATGCTTATTCAAACAAATATTTAATTATTCAATCATGTGGTAGCAATTCAATGCATAACAGCATGCAACCATGGTCAAGAGGTTCAGTTGTTCAGACAAAACATCAGACTAGGGAGGAAATGTGATCTAAATGACTTTGACCATGGAATGATTGTTGGTGGCAGATGGGATGAATTGAGTATCTCAGATTCTGCTGATTTCCTGGGATTTTCATGCTTGACAGTCTCCAGAGTTTACAGAGAATGGTGCGAAAAACAAAAAAAATCTATCGAGCAGCAGTTCTGTGGGCAAAACAGCCTTCCTAACAAGAAAATTCAGAGGAGAACAGTTAGATAGGTTCAAGCTGACTGGAAGGGGACAGTAACTCAAATAACCATGTGTTACAACAGTGGTGTGCAGAAGAGCATCTCTGAATGCAGAACACGTCACACCTTGAAGTGGACGGGCTACAGCAGCAGCAGAGCACGAACATACACTCAGCGGCCACTTCATTAGGTATAGATGGCACAGCCTAATAAAGTATCTGCTAACTGTATTTTGCTGCTTAGAACCAACTGCCTCCTTTAAACACAGTGCAGTACACATTGCTTCATTGTCATCCTGTCGACATGTAACGCTTCTAAGGTAAATGAGCAAAGGTGTTGGCTTGAAAAGCAACAAAGGCAGATGCTGGAAATCGGAAATAAATTGTTTTTAAAAAGCTGGAATTAATCAGCAGAGCTCTGAAGAAAATTCATTGATAGGATATGTTAACTTTGTTTCTCTCTCCTCAGAGGTTATATGATTTGCAAGACATTACTCTGGCAGAGTTTGTAAGACATTTACTTCCTACAAAGCAAAACACAATAGCATGAATGGCAGCCATGCTTCACCACCAGATGAACTCAATGCCCTCTATGCCCGCTTTGAAAGGGAGAATATAACTACAGCTGTGAAGATCCCTGCTGCACTCGGAAACCCTGTGATCTTTTCCTCGGAGGCCAATGTTAGGCTGTCTTTAAAGAGGGTGAACCCTTGCAAGGCAGAAGGCCCCAGTGAAGTAGCTGGTAAGGCTCTGAAAACTTTCCCACTTGCTTCCAAAAGGCAAGAATAATAATAATAATAAGAAGAGGAATGTGAACTGCATTAATGACTATCGCCCAGTAGCTCTCATGTCTACAGTGATGATGTGCTTTGAGAGGCTGGTCATGACTAGACTGAACTCCTGCCTCAGCAAGGACCTGGACCTATTGCAATTTGCCTATCGCCACAATAGGTCAACAGCAGGCACAATCTCAATGGCTCTTCACACGGCCTTAGGCCACCTGGATAATACAAACACCTACATCAGGATTCTGTTCATCAACTATAGATCAGCACTTAACACCATCATTTGGACAATTCTGATTGAGAAGTTGCAGAACCTGCCTCTGCAATTGGATCCTTGACTTCATAACCAGAAGACCACGATCTGTGCAGATTGGTGATAACATCTCCTTACTGATGATCAACACTGGTGCACCTCAGGGGTGCGTGATTAGCCTACTGCTCTACTCTCTCTATACCCATAACTGTGTGGCTAGGCATAGCTCAAATACCATCTATAAATTTGCTGATGATACAACCGTCGTTGGTAGAATCTCAGGTGATGATGAGAGGGTGTGCACGAGGGAGATATGCCAACTAGTGGAGTGGTGCTGTAGCAACAACCTGGCACTCAACATCAGTAAGACAAAAGAGCTGATTGTCAACTTCAAGAAGGGTAAGACGAAGGAACACATACCAATCCTCATAGAGGGATCAGAAGTGGAGAGTGAGCAGTTTCACGTTCTTGGGTGTCAAGATCTCTGAGGATCTAACCTGGTCCCAACATAAAGAAGGCAAGAACGCAACTATACTTCATTAGGAGTTTGAAAAGATTTGGTATGTCAACAAAAACACTCAAAAACTTCTCACTCAAGAGCATTCTGACAGGCTCATCTCTGTCTGGTATGGGGTAGGGCTACTGCACAGGACCGAAAGAAGCTGCAGAGGGTCAATTATAAAGGACCCCCAGCACGCAGGATATGCCCTTTTCTCACTGTTACCATCAGGTAGGAGATACAGAAACCTGAAGGCACACACTCAGCGATTCAGGAACAGCTTCTTTCCCTCTGCCATCGGATTCCTAAATGGACATTGAACCCGTGAACACTACCTCACTTTTTAAATATATGTTATTTCTGCTTTTGCATGATTATTAATCTATTCAATATGCATATACTGTAATTGATTTACTTATTTGTTTATTTATTCTCTTCTTGTTTATTATGTATTGCATT
Source organism: Hemitrygon akajei (assembly GCF_048418815.1). Classification (NCBI taxonomy): domain Eukaryota; kingdom Metazoa; phylum Chordata; class Chondrichthyes; order Myliobatiformes; family Dasyatidae; genus Hemitrygon; species Hemitrygon akajei. The sequence goes on along the minus strand of NC_133125.1, from coordinate 19,345,625 downwards.
GAACTACTGCTGCTGCTAAGTTAACAAATCTCATGACTCATGCTAGTGTTAATAAATTTGATTCAGATTCTGGGCTTCAGAATGTTCCTGAATGTTCTGTTTTTCATTTTTATTTCAGACACCACGGTGTCCAATGAATCATGTAAGAGCCACATTGTCGTACTCATAAATAAAGCAAAATGAGAATGTAGGTGAGTGCTTCGGCTAATGAGGGCAATGGTGTGGCATCACGTGGTGCCATAGCATCAAGCTCTAGCCCAATGTCAGCAAGACCAAGGGGCTGATAATTGACTTCAGGAGAAGGAATCCGGAGGTCCATGAGCCAGCCCTCATCAGAGGATCAGAGGTGGAGAGGGTCAAAACCTTGAATTCCTCAGTGTTATCATTTCAGAGAACCTGTCCTGGGCCCAGTATGTAAGTGCAATTACAAAGAAAGCATGGCAGAACCTTTACTTCCTCTGCAGTTTGTGAAGCTTCGACAAACTTCTATAGATGTGTAGTGGAGAGTATACTGACTGGATGCATCACAGCCTGGTACGGAAACACCAATACCCTTGAATGGAAAATCCTACAAAAAGTAATGAATATGGTCCAGTCCGTCACAAGTAAGGTCTTTCCACCATTGAGCACATCTGCACAAAATGTTGTCGCTGGAAAGCAGCATACTGTTACAATTATTACTCCAATATGGATTTATCAAGTATGCCTGCAAGAAAATGAATCTCAGGGATGTGTATGGTGACGTAGATGTAATTTGATGATAAACTTACTTTGAACTTTGACATCAGTTTGGTCTGACAGGTAGAAATAGCGGAGACAATTAACACAGTGGCCAAATCAGAAATTGTTGACCCAGGGTGAATTGTGCTGCCACTAGAAGCGTGTGGTAGGTGATTGGCTGATGTTGAGCTCCTCATACCAGAAGACCAACAAAGCTTCTAGTTTTGTGCCTCAGTGCAAATGCTGTTCTGTAGGCTCTGCTTCTCTTACGTGTTTAACTCTTCTGGACAACCACTTCTTCATTTCTTCATGCTCTATAGGGGAGTGTCAGCCAATATAGCAGGCAGAAAATTTCCTCTAACCTGAGTTATTTTCATTTTTTACTCATTTTTCAGGATACGGGCATTACTGTTAAAGTCCAAATTTCAAAGTAAATTTATTATCAAAGTACATATATGTCGTATACGAGGTTCATTTTCTTGCAGGCCTTCACAGTAGGACAAAGAACTACACCAAAATCGGTGAAAACCACACTCAAGCAGAAAAGGACAAACTGTGTAAATAACAATAATAACAAATAAACAAGTAAAGAAATAATGCTAAAAATATGAGATATAGTGTCCTTGAAAGTGACTCCATAGGTTGTGGAATTGGTTCAGTGTGAGTTGAGTGAAGTTATCCATGTTGGTTATAACCTGATGATTGAAGGGTTATAACCAGTAACTTTAAGGGGGAGGAAAGATGTTATGTCAGTGGAAATCATTAAGAATATTTGTCTATGTCTTACATTCCTCTGGGAACCCTTATCTTGAAAATAGATGTAATATTAGCATAAAGTAAAAAATGACCTGATTTTTTTTAAGGTTATTACCAATGGACTCAGTAGGATTCCACAAGGTTTCTCAGTACGGGAAGGTGACAAATTAAACGTAAAGGTTTTATATGAGGTCACATCAGCTTTTTATGAGAAGGAGATTTTGTAGTTTATTGCAGCTGTAAAAGGAATGGCATAAAAGGTCAACATTTCTCAGGAAGTACAATTTTACAGATGTTAGTAATCTGAAATATAAACTGAAAAATGCCAGAAATATCCAGCTGGCCAAGCAGCAGCTGTGGAGAAAGAAACACATGCAAAATGCCCGAGGAACTTGGGAGGTCAGGCAGCATTGCTGGAAAGGTATCAAGAGTCAACATTTTGGGCCAAGACCCTTCATCAGGACTGGAAAAGAAGGTTAAGAAGCCAGAATAAGATGAAGGACTACTGATCTGAAACATTAATGTTGAGTCATTCTCCACAGATACTACTTAATCAGCTGAGAATGTCCAATGTACCAGCCTCTACCACACTTCCTGGCAGGGTGTTTCATGCATCCACCACTCTGCGTAAAAACTTACCTCTTGTTGTGATGGAAATGAGAAAGATTCTTTGGGTCTCAACGGCAAGAGCTCTGGACACACAGTGTTAATAATAAGGAGTTTATTTACAAGGGGAGGAAAAGTTTGGGAGCAACACAAGCGGCTACAATATTTGCACAAACGTGCTTAGAACAGACGAGCGTGGGAAAAATCGGGTCGGCAGTACAATACGCGGGGACACGGTGTGGGGACGGAGTACAGGTACACATACAAGCAAGGGAAAAGTAACTACAATACCTGCCAACCCTTGACTATGGACAGGCATGGCTCTTTGCTACAGGGACAACAATAAACACTCCCACAACCCTATTCAATGTACACCTTACCACTTGTCTCCAGTGCTGTTCTGCAGTCTTCAGTCTGGAGTGAAGCAGGCTAGACTCTCGAGGTTGGCAAAAAGAGAGGGAGCCAAGCACATGTAGCACCCCTTATAGGTCAGGGGGCTGGAGGGTCCAGCCCAGGTGATTCACCAGGGGACCAATGACTTGGTGCTAGATGGGTTAATCCATTTAAGGTGGCCAATGGTTAAGTGTGCATTGATTAGTTGGGAGGGGCGAAATGTTGACTGGCAGGTGGTGTGACCTCCGACCAGGTGAAGGCAGTGCTGTCACGTGACAGGCACGGCTCTCTGGATACACCTCTGACATCCCTCTATACTTTGCTCCAATCACATTAAAATTATGTCCCATTGTATTAGCCGTTTCCTCCCTAAGAAGAAGTCTCTGACTGTCCACTTGGTCTATGTCTCTTATGATTGTGGACTTCAGGAAGGTTAAGATGAGGGAACATGAACCAATCCTCATAGAGGGATCAGAAGTGGAGAGAGTGAGCAATTTTAAGTTCCAGGGTGTCAAGATCTCTGAGGATCTAACCTAGTCCCAACACATTGATACAGCTATAAAGAAGGCAAGACAGTGGCTATATTTCATTAGGAGTTTGAGGAGATTAGGTTTGTGAACTAAAACTTTTAAAAACTTCTATAGATGTACTATGCAGAGCATTCTGACCAGCTCCATCACTGTATGTGGGAGTGGCTACTGCACAGGATCAAAAGAAGCTACAGAAAGTTGTAAAATTAGCCAGCTCCATCTTGTGCACTAGCCTTCATAGTATCCAAGACATCTTCAAGCAGCGATGCCCCAGAAAGGTGGCGTCCAACATTAAGAACCCCCATCACCCAGGGCATGCCCTCTTCTCATTGTTGCCATTAAGAAGGAGGTACAGAAGCCTGAAGGTACACACTCAGTGATTCGGGAACAGCTTCTTCCCCTCTGCCATCCGATTCCTAAATGGACATTGAACCCGTGAACACTAACTCACTTTTTTAATATTTATTATTTCTGTTTTGCACTATTTTTAATCTGACTATTTAATATACATATATATACTAACTGTAATTGATTTACCTATTTATTTTTTTCTATATTATCATGTATTGCATTGTACTGGGGTCACTATGTTAACACATTTCATGACAAATGCCGGTGATAATAAACCTGATTCTGAATCTGATTCTGATCAAAATATGTTACTTATAGGTCCAGCCTTTGAAGTTTTTTTTTCCCATTGATGCCCATTAACTCAGCTTAACCAGGGCTACTTAATACCATATAATAAGAAGGGGGAATTTTCTGAACATTTGTAGAAAATTGCTGGAGTCTTTCATGACATACCAAATCTCCTCAATTTCCTCATGAAAATAGCCTTTGCCTGTCTTCTTCATAATTGCAGCAATGTATTGGGACCAGGATAGATCTTCAGAAATGTTGACAATCAGAACTCAAAGTGGCCCATCCTTTCCATTGCGAACCACAAAATTAGAACTATTGTCTTTTCTCCCAACTTTCCCTTCGTGATAATGGCTGCCATCGTGCATCATGAAAGCTGATTTAATACTTCTCTGGACGTCAACTTCTCATGATGTGTAAGGCATAGAATAGGGCACTTTTATTGATCTTTTGTCATGACGGCCTTAAATTTTCCCAATTTAAAATATAATCACAACCAAACCTTAGGGCATATTATTTAAGTGTCGTATTCTAGCTATGAGAGTATTTTGGAAATGTTTGATTGTACATTTAAAAAATACACAAATAGAAATTTCCCTGTAGATGTTACACATGTAACAACCAGTTAATCAATCCCCATTGCATAAAACTTTAGACATCACTGACTGAAAAGTACTATAAACGTTCATAACACACGAGATTCTGCAGATGCTGGAAATCCAGAGTAACACGCACAAAATGCTGGAGAAAACCAGGTCAGTTAGTATCTATGAAAAGGATTATAGATTGGACCTTTCTGGCCAGGACCCTTCATTGGGACTGAAGGGTCATCAACTATTTCTTTCTTTCTATAGATGCTGCCTGACCTGCTGAACTCCTCCAGCATTGTGTGTGTGTGTGTGTGTGTGTGTGTGTGTGTGTGTGTGTGTGTGTGTGTGTGTGTGTGTGTGTGTGTGTGTGTGTGTGTGTGTGTGTGTGTGTGTGTGTGTGTGTGTGTGTGTGTGTGTGTTACCACAGTATAAACATTAGTGTTCCTTCCAAGTCCGTTATCCAACAAGTAATATGACACAATTTATATGGAGCTGTGATCCTAAGGCTCACATAAGAGTTAGCTCACCAAGACTTTTCTCCCCACAAAGATCTATAATCACAGTAAGAAGGACTTTAAATATTCTACTTACCAACCCAAATTTTGCTTTCAACAACCTGTTTTCTCAAACTACTAGCATATAATTTTTGAATAACGGAAGTCTCTGCCGAGGTAGTTGAGGATCTAGATTTTAGATCCTTCTTGCCCTCTGCCTAAATAATCACTCATTCAGTGCTGCGAATCTCCAGGGTCCACTTAATGCCCCACATTAACTTCACTAGAAGATCAAGACAAACCCTACTGGAATCTAGATAATGTAATTTTTTCCATTTTGCTTTGCTTTGTGTACAGGTTCCATGAAGGCCAGGACAGGAGATCAGATCATGTCTCTGTGAAAATTACATCCACATTCTCAATTTATGAATGCTCACATCTGCTTTGGAAACATAATCACGGAGAGGTTAATGCAGAATATGTTACTAATATAATATATACCTGGAATTCTGTGAAATCATTGATATTCTTTATTCTATTGTTAGTGGGAGTTTTCCACAAACTTTTCCACGGTTTTCTATGAGCAGAAGGGTGTGCCATATTACCTGACCTTGCAATGGTGTTACATCTTCAAGCTTCTCTGAAGACTGTCACCTTGTCATGGCGTAGAGTTCCTGAGATCCTGAGAACGATGCCATTTGGGGTTTAGCCTTCTGGCATTTAGCTCCTGGTAGAGTCAGCCTGGTCAAGGGGGAGAAGGTTCCACACAGACAGCGATCCAACCAAGACCTCAGCAAGGGAGCTGGTGTAAAATGATGACACATCGCGAAGTCAGTGAAGGTGGAAGGAGGCTGCAGCAGTGAAGGGTCCCCAGTCACCTTGCATTCCACGATCTGTCAAGGATCATGAAGTGGCTGTCCATGCATCAGCCTCCTCACGTGAAACAAAATCACATGCAGGCATGCTCCATTAAGTGAATCCACCCTAACATCTTGGATTAAGTCCTGTGGAAGTTGTAGACCCAGGATCGTCCTCTAGAGCCACCTGAGGACCCACCAATAGTCAATACCTTAAGAGAACATCATACTTGACTTGAGTGTTTGCAAGAAGAAGACATCTTCAGAACCACTTCATTGCCTGCAGGCTGTTCAGGGAAGCCATGAGATTGTGAAACCTGCTTCATATATAAAAATAATTTGGTTGCACTGTTAAGACTCTGAAAAGTAGCTTTTGTAGCAGATTGCAAGTGGTGATGTCTTTGCCGTAAGTGCCCAGCAAAGGACTATGCCAACGATATGTACATTTCAAGTATAGTCACAGTCCATGATGTTTTAGCTACTAAAAGTAATAACCTGAAACTCATAGGTCAGGAATGTACAATTTCCTGATATTGAGCTGCCAGTGGACACAGATCAGCACCAGAAGAATTGAAGCCTGAGCAACAGAGTATTACAAAACCAGTTATTAAATTGTGTTCATTCTCAGGAAGCAGACATCACTGGCAATGGAGCCTTTATTGTCCATTCCTAATTACTACTGAAATGAGGGGAGAGTTATGAGTTAATCACCTAGGTGGGACCAGACCATTTAGATCAGACCCTTCAGATTCTATTCTTTCTACTAAGCCAATGAGTCAAAGAAGAATTGAAATTTTCCTCAATTAACTTTATGAAGTTAGTCTTGGGAAAAAACATAAACATGAATCACTAGGTAGCTGACCAGCTTTCTGCTCAGCAGCAACTCTTATATAATGACTTAAATGTAATGTTATATTTCAGGAAATCCAATATCATTAAATTTACTCTGTCAATTAAAGAAACTCCATAAGAGCACCTTAACAAAGACTCAGATATTTTTTGGTTAGAAGTTCATGTTACATGACATGTTACATGTCAGTAAGATCACTATTTATTTTTTATTAATTTTTTTATTTGGACAGTTTGTCTTATTTTGCACATTGTCTGCTAGTCTTTGGTAAAATGGCAGCATATTCAAACACAGCGGCCTCTCATGGGCCACCTAATGGTGCACTTTTCTTATTAAAATGTATTTTTTTCTGATCAGAAGACTATACTGGACTCCAAGAACTATGGGTGCAGCAGGTCTACCACATCAGTGATCTGTTTATGGTTCAGAGCCACCGGCCGGGGTGTCGAAGGAGCTGGTGGACAAGTCGGAGAAGATGAAAGTGGTGGGCAGCCAGGAGAAGGAGAAGCAAGTGTTCGGGTGGGAGAAGGAGAAGCTGGCTCTCAGGTCAGAGAAGGAGAAGCCAGCAGACAGGCCGGATTGGGTTGGGAGGAACTTACCTGTGTGCAGACCGTGCTGCTGCTGGCTGCTCAAGGGCATTGAGGTTGGTGCGCGAAAGCAGTGTGCAGTGTAACTGTGAGTGACTGTCTTGGATGCTTCTCTTGAGGTTGCAAGACCCTGTTGGTCATGGATAATATGAGATGTTGCAGGCCTGTTTCCCTTGTTTGGTGGTGAGGCAGGCGACGAGGCAGTAATGTGGCCTCGGTTGTAGCAAGGACAAGGCCACAAGTGACTTGTCTGCTGCTACAGTCCAGGTGAGATGACATTGGAGGCAGTGTAGTGTGGAGTCCGTGCTCAGTTGGTAGCTGGCCTCTCCTATCAGTGCTGCCCTCCAGCGTTTGCCGATGGAAGGACAGGCTGGATTGCGGGAGCTGTACCATCAATTTGCGTATCACTCAGGGACTTGGACTATACATGTGTAATGATGTGTGTGTGTTTTTTTTTCTCTTTCGCTATTTTGGATGTATGTTATGCACCTGGGCCTCAAAGGAACACTGTCTCATTCGACTGTATCCATGTATGGTCTGAATAATAATTAAACTTGATTTGGTTGATTGGTTTGTAATTTTTCATTGATTTTACAGTAAATGCCTGCACAAAATGAAGCCCAGGGTAGTATATGGTGACATATACCTATTACATAATAAACTTACTTTGACTTTTTTTGTGCAATACTCACATTAGCTGTGATACAAAGACAGAATTGCAATCTTTCAGATTCTTGAAGACTATTTCATGACTGATTAGGGCCATATCAAGAATATAGTTCTTTTATCATCTGATCATTGGCACCGTTAGTTATTATATTTCTAGCCAGACAGTTGCTGACTTAAACCATTTATAGTGATTGTGTAAGCCACTTTATTACTGGTATACCTGTATCTGAACTGGCTGATTTCAGCTCTTCCCTCTGCATAATTTGAGGCCCATAGCCTACATTATCACTTACCAGTCATGGTGAGGAGAAGAGAAAGAGAGAGAGAGAGGGAATTCAAACATAAAGATGTATCTTTGTTGGCAATAATACAGCAGCACATGTTGCAAGGTCAAGAGTTAAGGCAGGTTCAGAGGAAGCCTCTGCCAACCCAATCTTCCACTCTGCCATGAGTATACATCACACTGGGACAGCACATGTGCTCTCGTTCTGCATTAGACATATTCCAGATGACTAATTCATGATGGATACAATATCTAGAATGCAAGTAAAGCAATGGTAAATAAAGATATAAGTTTTAAAAGCACGTAAGCCTACAGCAGTCTCAGCTGCTTTGTGAAAGAGGTGCACAAAGACTCCAGCTGCCTCTCAGCGTTAGGTGTCAATGTCTTTAATGAACTAGAACATATAATTCAACTTGGCATAACAGAAGGATGTACAGATGCTGCATTTGAAGAAGTATGTATATTTTTCCCCAAAACAGCAGTCTTCTGATATATTTATGGGCAGTGATGCATGGTCCCGCATTTGTTTTGTAGGAAATCATGAAATTATTTGTGACAGTTGTGCAGTGCATTCTACAATGAAAAATTCATTTAATTTCAGAAATGGAATTGATAAAGGAAACATGGTTGGACAGTGCTTACACTACAATATCTAGAGGTTCCAGCATTTCATATAATGTACTGTGTGTGGAGTAAAACTGTTTTAACAATGGTTGTTACACCCTTCATATTTGAAAAATCTCAGGTTTTCAGGAAAACAGCAGGAAGTTAATCAGAGACTTTCATAAACGAATTTAAGTGGCTGCATAACTGAAAGTAAGCTCTGAATTTTAAAAATTAAAATAAAAACAGAAAATCCAAAGTACACACAACCAATCCATCAGCTGCTAGAAAGTGAAAAAAAGTTATGTTAATATTTCAGTCACACATTTGTTTCAGAACTTTGAACATTTTACAACATTTCTTTTCCCCCCTCAGGTGAACAGACTGCCCAATGATGGGTGGAACATTCACAATCTCATCTTAACTTATTGAAGGCCTTTCGAAAGCATCCAATGATAACAGCAACATTATGACTTAAAGCCAATAGTTGCAAAAACACTTTAAGCCCAGCCCTCTGCTTTAAGACAGTTCTGTTATTAGGAAATATTTCTCAATGTCTGTATTACCTATAGTGAAGCCCACAATTGAACCAACCTTTAGTAGATAAGCACCTCCAGTGGAAAGGGTGTGCAGCTTTAAATTCCTGAGTGTCAACATATTACGAGCATCTATTCTTGGCCCAGTATACTGCTGCAATCAGGGGGAGGACATGCCACCGTTATGCTTCAATAATTCATCAACTTGTGCAGAGGTACAATGGAGAGCTTTCTGATTGGTTGCATCCCCATCTGGAATGAAGGGTCCAATGCGCAGGATTGAAAGAGTCTGTAGAGAGTTGTAGACCAAGCCAGCTCCATCATGGGCACAACCCTCGTTACCTTAAAGGGCATCTTCAAGAAGTGGTGCCTCAAGAAGGTTCATCCATCATTAAGGATCCTTGCCATTCAGGACCTGCCATTTTCTTGTTACTAACATCAGGGAGAAGGTACAGGAGCCTGAAGATCCACACTCAATGATTAAAGAATGGTTTTTACCCCTCCATTATCAGATGGTCAATGAATACTACTTCCTTAATCCTTTTAATTTTCACTATTTTCCAACTTGGTTCTTAAGGTTGTCATAGCCAGGGGGTAGGGTAGTAGTGAAGATAAGCTCCTACTACCTACTAAGCTCCCAGTAGCATGCATCTCAAATCGTCTCTGACAACTGAGTTCAGCTCCTGAACTTCACATGTGGCTTGACGGAACTGGTGCTACTGACAGAAGAAGAGGCAAAGGCAGGTTACTGATGCATTAAAACCAGTCAGTTTGGACAAATGGGGACAGGTCAATCATAGCTCATCTAGGAGAAGGAAAATGCAGACGTTAACTTTCGCTGCCTTATGGATATACCCACTCATGAGGAAAAGGCTTTGGGAGTAAACCCCAAGGAAAAATCCAGAGCTGGAACCTCTAAGGCAGTCCTACGTTGAGTTCAACACTGACTGGCAACTCTCTGCTGATCCTTTGGTGCCAAACAGTATAGGTCTCTGGGAGTTCCTTTGGATCCCTCAGCTGCCTGGAGAGGGGGAGCCTACTACAAGGGCACAAGGTTGCTCTCAGTTTTGTAATGCCCTACTATTCATCCACACATACTGTAGTTAGAAAATAAAAAGGTCAGAACTGGATTCTCATATTTTAGAATATAAGAAAAGATTAGGTTTAGAAAGGAGGGAGAAAGCCATTATTGATTAAGGAGCACAACGCAGAGCTTAAGAGAGAGGATGTCCGTGTCTGATCAAGGAGAATTAAGAAACAAGATTTAAATTATACTTTGGGAATATTCAGATTGGTACCATCCACTGGAAAGGATTCTAAAGAAAAATAAAATGCAGGGAATTTGCAAAAGTGAATAAAAGCAATGAAAATGGGGAATTACAATACGTAGGCAAAGTTAGGCATAACATGTGGGAAAAGAGTAGGAGGAGCTTCTTATTGTACCTTATACTTGTGATGACTAGGTGCATTCAAATTATTTTTTATGGTCAATGTATTTCCGCCCTAGCAAGAATGGTGGCATTGCTGGACCTGGCTCTGGGAAATGAGCCAAGTCCAGCAACATCAGCGGGGAAACATCCAGTAAACAGCAGCCATAATGTCATAAAAATAAGAACGGCTATGAAAAGGATATGGACCGTGTCAAGTTGAAATGGCCAATGGGAGAAGTCAATTTCAAAGGAATGAAGACAAATCTCACCATATAAATTGGAAACAAAGCTTGGCAGGCCAAAATATGTAATTGAGCAATACAAGAGCTCTGAAGTGGAGATGGTTTAAGTGATGTCTAAATATATACTCAGTGACCACTGTACCTAATAAAGTAGCCACTTCTGCAGATGTCTGTTGTAATACGTGGTTGTTAGAATTACTGTCAACTTCCTGTCAGCTGGAACCACTCTGGCCATTCTTCTCTGACCTTTCTCCTTAACAGAGCATTTTCAGTCACAGAACTGCAGCTCACTGGATGTTATTTCTTAAATTTTTCATAGCACTCTCTGTGAACTCTGGAGACTTGTGCATGAAAATTCCGGGAGATCAGCAGATTCTGAGATTCTCAAACCACCCCATCTGCACCAACAATCATTCCATGGTTAACATCATTGGGATAACATTCCTTCCTCATTCTGATGATAGCTCTGAAGAACTGAACCTCTTGACCATGTCTACATTATTTTATGCATTGAATTGCTTCCAAATGATAGGCTGATTAGATATTTGCATTAACGAGCTGGTGTACAATGTACCTAATAAAATGGCCAGAGTATATTTCAAGGCTCTATGAGGGCACAAACTTTAAGAGTGGAAGGGAACAAGAGTGTGAGAGAGAGATTTTCCAATTAATCATGTTATTCTTTCTCTGACCCCTGTGAATTTTGACCTCCATATTCACAATGCGGTCATAAAATCGAACCTTGTCCTAGAAACCTTAGACACGCAAATAGTCAAAAATGACTGACTAAAATCTCTCTTAAAGTGTGCTGAGGGCTTGTTCACACAAACCATTTCTTGTCAATGTGGTTAGCTAATTTCATTAATCAGACAGCTGGTACTGAGAGGTCTTAATTTGCACTTCTTCCCACCTGGAAAGTAAACACATTGCGAAAGTGTAATTTCTGCAAAACTCCTTTCCCATTCGTGACCCTCTTGAAGAGCAGTGACCTCATTGTAACCACTGAAATTGTGTCTGGCCACCTGAAGGTAATTAAACTGTGACTTGGAACATTGTGGAGTTTGTAACAAACGGTTGATACTAACGCCAAGTGGGAGAAAGGACGAGTATTTACTCAGAGAGCTTGGATAAGGAGGCTATAGCCCTGACAAAACTTAGTGTTCCATCAAGGGGAAGTCACAGATATGTCTGTTTATGGGCAGGCTGCGTCTTAACTTAAAAGTGTATTAAAAAAGACAAGGTATGGGAATGAGTGATCTAGAAAACTGATGCTGGAAGATCATCAACTCACTGAAAGACATATTTTGGTCTGTCTAAGCCCGTTGGTGTCCAATGCAAAGACAAGTCTGCAGGCAAATACTGCCAATTGGCATGTTGCAAGGTGCAGAAGTACTGAGGAACGTATGAAGCCCGTTGCAGTGCAGCAAAAGCTTTGTAGGGAAGGTCTATAGTCCAAGGTCCATCTGCCATTGTGTACTGGGGATATTGGATGCTGTGTAACAGTCTTTCACAGCTTTGATGGGTTCTTTGGGTAATCATGGAATGAGTGGTTCTGACACATTGCTAGAACATGTATTGAACTGATGGTACAAGAGTGTAGAGAAAAATATGTACTAACTCTAATGACTACTTAGAGTATACTGTATATATACATATATGTACTCATTCTAATTACTATTATGAATAAGGTATAGTTTTGAGATATAAAGTATAGTCATGCCTCATTGGGTCATGGAAAATTGTCTTCCAGGGCAATCACGAATAAACAGAGTTCAGGTTGCAGCATAAGAGTAGAAATAATTGAAAGAGTATCCTAATGTTAGCTGTTACATTAAGGGTACGGTGATCTCTCAATTTCAAAGGAAGAACCGCTGATTAATGAACTCTTATTTTTTTGTGACAGCCAACAATAATGAAGGCAAAGGAAACACTTCAAAAATAACATCAAATTCAGCCTGAAGAAATTCTGTGTTCCATCCAATTACATCTAAAACCTGGGAAGACATTGCACTCAGTAGATACACTTGGAGAAACCTGTTGAAAAGGTTGCTGTGCTACATGACAGTGACCTCCGCTGCGTCGCAGAGAACAAGTGTCAGCTGTGAAAGGAGAACTGAATAACCATGACCCAACCACCACACTCTTGCCCACTCTTGACATCTGCAGACATCTGAGGATCCACCAATAGATAACCCCTTAGGAGAACATCAACCTCGACTCAGGTGATTGCACTACTAATACAGGTAGATTCATTTGTAGCATCAAAAAAGGGAGCTGAATATATTTCTGAAAAAAATCTGCAGGATGATGAGGAGAGGCCAAGGAGCAGGTCAAACTGAACTTCTTTCTCCAGCAGTTCTCATGAACACAATGAGACAAGTAACCTTTCTGAACACTGTAACATTTCTGAGCTTCCGTGACATCCAAGTTCCATTTCAGATAACGGCACTAAACGGCGATTCCTTTGCTTGCATCTTCAGAAACAGCTCTATTTCTATCTTTGATACCTCCTTTTTCCCTTTTGCAAGGTTCCTGACCTGAAGCTACACTCTGACGTCTGTTCTTTGGCGGAATGGGAACTGCTCTCTGTGCCTCACGACCGGCCGCTTTTTGATATCCCAAGGATGTGGCCTGGAAGACCAGCACAACTTCAGGGTGCCGGATTTTCGTGGCTGATTCAAGGCTGGCGCCCCTGAGTGAGGTGTTGTCGGAGCACACGGAACATCGGGAGCAGCGGGATAGCTGCTGTGGGCTGCCTGTCCAGAGACCTGAGCTCTCTGGGTGCAGAGCGCGGAAAAAGCGATGCAACCGACTTTTAACAACGTAAATCAGCGAGTTGTTTTGTTAGGTCTCTCCTCTTGCTGTGAAACAGGGATACCTCTTTTTCATTTATTAGGGAGAGAGAGAGCCTGTGGTATGTTGAATTACCGGGTGAACGAGTAGTCTTTGGGGTACTGCAAGTCTGTATCTTTATTGATGCTTTGCTGCATACGTGAGTGCTCGGTGGGGAGTGTCGATGTTTTTATTGCTGGTGGGGGAAGGGGGGTCATTGCTTTACTACTGCTTGTGCGTGGGAGGGAGGTGATGGAGGGTGCTTTGAGGTTCTAACATTTAACTGTCATTCTTTGGGGCACTCCTCTGTTTTCGTGGATGTTTGCGAAGAAAAAGAATCTCAGGAATTGCATACATTTCTCCGACGTCAAATGTTCCTTTTGAAAGATGTCCAGCCATCATGGAACGCTGATTGCACATAATGTGTTCTGGGACCTTGGGAGTTTGTGCGAGATGTACGCTCCCAGGAGTTTAAAACTGCTCGCAGTTTTCACTGCTGTGCTGCTGGTGTAAAGAGGAGTGTGAGTGGTGTCAGTTCTCCTGAAGTCAGTAACCACCTCCTCTGTCTTGGTGACATTGAGGAAGAAGTTATTTGCTTGGCACCAGGCCTTGAACTCTTCCACCTGCTCTCTGGGGGCCATCTCATCTTTGTTAGTGATGATCCCACCACAGTTGTGTCATCAGGGAGCTTGACGATGTGATAACTCGGGTGTCTGGCTGTGCAGTCCTGTGTACAGCAGTGGACTCAGCGCACAGCCACAGGGTGACCCGTGTTGAGGATGCTTAACCAACATCGGACGCAAAACCACCATCGCTTGCCTAACCCCTATCAGATACCAAACTACCATTGAATGTTGAACCACTATCAGATGTCCAATCATGGTGGAAGCCTGACTAGCATCAGCCACCCAAATACGATCATCAGCTGAACCACTAGCTGTTATCAGCTGGATGGTTAATCAGTGTTAGAAACCCAAACCTAATCTCCATTGAAACCTCACCACCACTGGCCACTCAACCACCATGTAGTTCCTTCATCCCCAGCATATATCTCACATCACTAACACTAGCTGTTGGTTTAAATCCTCAATGCTCAGATTAAGGTCATAATCAGGCTTCCTAAATCCAGTGTGCCTGATATAATCATGCAGTAAAAGAGTCAGAGACCAGCACATAATAGAACCAGGCCCTTGGGTTCACCTAGTCCATGCCAACCTATTATTCTACTAAGTTCCATTGACTTGCACCCAAACTATTGCCCTCCATACCCCTCCTATCCATACTCTTCTCCAAATTTCTCTTAAGTGTTGAAATCAAACCCACAACTGCCATTTCTGTCGGTGGATCGTTCCACACTCTGAATGCTCTCTGAATGAAGTTCCCCTTCATGTTCTCCTTAAACATTTCAGCTTTCACCCTTAACCCATCACCTTTAGTTCTGATCTCAGCCAAGATCAGTGGAAAAAGAATGCTTGTGATTACCCTATCCATACCCCTCTTAATTTTGTATACCTCTATCAAATCTCCTTTCATATTCCTACGCTGCAGGGAATATAAACCTAACCTATTCAACCTTTCCCAATAACTCAAGTACGTAAATTCCAGCAACATCCTTGTACGTTTTCTCTGTGCTCTTTCAATCTTATTGATACAGTTTCCTGTAGGTGGGTGAGCAGAACGTCACACAATGTACCAAATTAGTCTTCACCAACATCTTATACAATTTCAACATAACATCCCAACTTCTGTACTCAAATACTTTGATTTATGAAGTCCAATATACTAAGCACTTTTTTTGTGACTCTATCTACATGCTATATCACTTTCAAGGATCAGTATTCCCAGATCCCTTTGTTCTACCACACTCCGCAGTACCCACTCAGTGTGTGTGTCCTCTCCTGGTTCGTCCTCCCAAAGTGCAACATCTCACATTTGTCTGCATTAAATTCCATCTGCCATTTTTCTAGTTGATGTAGTAATGCAAGTGGAAAAACGAAAATACTTTGGAGATGACATTAGACGCAAACATACACTGGTGTAAGACATGGAGACCGACCACGAGGAATAGCTGGAGGAAAAGTAACAGGAATTGCTCAAGAGGTGGAAGAAAAGCAAAAGGTTGAGGAGGCAAAGAAAGTAAAGCTTCTCACAGCCACAATCACTCATTACTAACACTACAAAAGAGAAAAGTACAGCACTACATACTAATGCTGTAATGTCATAAAAGGAGCAGAATGAAAAGCAGAAAAGAATCGAGTGAGAAGTGGATGTGGTTATTTTACATATGAATGTGGTGTGATTTATAGTTTGTGGAGTATGAATGCTATTGATCTCACAAATCACCAAAATCCTGTGCATGTGATGGCACTGTTAAGTAGAAAGGAAGAGGGATGCAGGGAGCAAAGAGGGGCAGAGGCAGCCAGTGGATAACAGCAAATAATGCAATGATATGAAAAAAGCAAGAGATGTCAAGGTTCTGTTGGTAGCAGATTGATGTCACTCATCTGCCTTTGTCAACTGCCTACTACCTCTTGACTCTATAAGATAATTTATTAGATCCTCACAGTGCATACGATTTTCCAATTTATTTTTTGTTTTGTTTGATGAATTACTTAAAATAGAAATACCCTGATGTGACCTTGATTTAGTACATGAAAAACAGAGCACTTGGTGAAATAGATGATTAAAATTCCTCTTCATGTGACTGTTGGAAATGTCTAACAATGTAAGGTTTCCTCAACCTAAATAGGTAGCATAGCGTTTAACACAATGCTATTACAGCTCGGAGCACCGTTTGTAAGGAGTTTCTACATTCTCCCCTTGATCATGTGGGTTTCCTCTGGATACTCCAGTTTCCTCTGGAGTTTCCTCCAAAGGTTAGTAGGTTAATTCATCATTGTGCAGTATATTAGCCTGTGATTAGGCCGGTGTTAAATAGGTGGGTTGCTGATCTAGAAGGGGCTGGTCTGTGCTGCATCTCTAAATAGATGAATAAACAAACAAACAAACTAACAAATAAATAAATAAATAAATAAATAAATAGGCTGATCATTTATTACCCAATGGTCCACAACGTTAGACCCAGCGGCAAAAATTCAAAATTCAAATTATGTTTATTATCTAAGTATGTATATATCATACTTTCAGACAGTAAGACATTTCCATCCAGCTCAATGGGGCCAAGCTTCAAGCACCTGCCATTCACTAACCCCCAACTTGTCAGATGTAGTAACTGGGTTCCTGGGTGTGGGTCTTGATAGCTAAAGCCCAACACATAGTCTTCCTGCTTAAAGAGGTCAGCACTGATTCAAGAAGTGTAGAGACGTCTCGTTGCTCCACATTCCCCAGGTTTGTTGACTATCAAATACTCTCAGAAGACTTTGAATGCAGGTGAATGACCGAGATTGACAAACATTTAAAACCAATCCAAAGCTTTTTAACAATCACTCTAATATAAATCTTTAAAAATGCCAATGCTGTTTCATAAAGAAAAATATATAAAGCACTGGAAAGTCCTGAAAACAATTAAAATTGTTAATAATTCAATGCATACAGTTCCAAAATAATAAATTACTCAAAATATATCACACTCCATCTTATTCTATCCTTGATACTGAAATGAATGGCTTCACTAAAACTGCATTAAACCAGAAATGGTTTTAATTGTCAGTCTGGCCTTCACTCAGAAATATTATGCACTCAGTGGCCACTTTATTAGGTACTTCATAGGCCAAATAAAGTGGTTGCTGAGTGTATGTTCATGACTCTTTTGCATGCCACTGTTCTGACCCATGGTAATTTGAGTTATTGTCACCTTCCTGTCAGCTTGAACCAGTCTGCCCATTTACCTCTCTGAATAACAAGGCTTTTTTGTCCACAGAACTGCTGTTTACTGGATGTTTCTTTTCTGTTTTTCACTCCATTCTCTGCAAACTCTAGAGACCGCTGTGTGTGAAAATCCCAGGAGATCAGCAGTTCCTGATGTGCTCAAACCACCCCGTCTGGGCTGATGCTTCAGATGTATCCACTGGAATTCAGAGTAATGAAGGGTATCTTAATTGAGACCTATCGATTGGTGAAAGGCCTTGATAGACTGCATGTGGAGAGGATGTTTTCTTTGGTGGGAGAGTCTAGGACCAGAGGACAGAGCCTCAGAATAGAGGGGCATCCTTTTGGAATGGAGATGAGGAGGAATTTCTTTAGCCAGAGAGTGGTGAATCTGTGGAATTCTTTGCCACAGGCAGCTGTGGAGGCCAGATCTTTATGTATATTTAAGGGAGAGGTTGATAGATTTCTGGTTGGTCAGGGCATGAAGGGACATGAGAAGAAGGCAGGAGATTGGGGCTAAGAGGATACTTGGATCAGCCATATGAAATGGCGGAGCAGACTCGATGGGACAAATAAGCTAAATCTGCTCCTATATCTTATGGTCTAAAGTCAGGGTAGGACAACAGCAGGTCAACGCTGGTATCACATTTACGAAACTGTCTGGTTCCTGTCTGGCTGCCCCCATCTTGCTCCTATCTCCTTGATTATGCCTTAATTCCAGTTGTTAGATTCCCAATTGCTGCTGATTCACTTGATTACAACGCACTTAGTTTCCATCAGAGTCTGCAGTATAAGCTACACGTACCCGAACCGGAACCCTATGCTGGGGACCTGGGGAAGTGCCGGGCTTTCTTACTGCAGCACTCCTTGATTTTTTGACAGCAGCCATGTACATATGCCATGGACATATCAGAGATAGTGTACATCATGGGGTTGTTGCGAGGGAATGCCTTAGCGTGGGCCATCGCAACTTGGGATAACCAACCAGAGACCTACTCTTCTTTTCCCACCTTCGTCTCTGAAATTAGGATGATTTTTGAACATCCCATTCATGATAAGGACGCCGCTAAGCGCCTACTGACTCTCCGTCAGGGTTCACAGAGTGTAGCCGAATACTGCCATAGAGTTCCGGATACTAGCGGCCGACTCGAGGTGGAATGACAAGGCACTCCAGGAAGTGTTTTAATACCCCTCTAGGCCACTTCGAATACTTGGTCATGCCGTTTGGCCTCACCAATACCCCACTGTTTTTAAAGTCTTGATTAACACTGTGCTGAGAGTCTTTATTAACCGCTTCGTGTTGTCTATCTGGAGGACATCCTGATCTTCTCCAGCAGTCTCAAGAACCACATTCATCATGTCGGTCAAGTCCTACAGAGGCTGTGAGAGAACAAATTATTCGTGAAGGCTGGGAAGTGCGAGTTCCACGTCCCCTTGGTCAGCTTCTTAGGGTACATCATCGAGAGCGGGCGAGTGAGGGCGGATCCGGAGAAGATCCGGGCGGTGGCGGAGTGGCCCAGACCCACAACCCTCTAGCAACTCCAGCGATTTCTGGGGTTTGTGAACTTCTATCGCCGTTTTATCAGGGATTACAGTCAGGTGGCAGTGCCCCTTACCCGACTTACCGCCCCTACAACACCTTTTCTTTGGGACTCCGGGGCTCACTCAGCATTCGCTGAACTGAAGAAGCCTTTCACGTTCGCTCCCATCCTGGTCCAACCAGACCCCTCTTGTCAATTCATTGTGGAGATCGACGCCTCCGACTCCGGGGTAGGAGTGGTCCTGTCCCAACGTTCTGGGCCCGATCAGAAGCTTCATCCCTGTGCCTTCTTTTCTCACCGGCTGTCTCCCACTGATCGAAATAACAACATGGGGAACCGGGAGCTACTGGCAGTCAAACTGGCGTTGGAAGAATGGAGGTACTGGCTGGAGGGGACAGAACACCCGTTTATCATCTGGACCAATCACAAGAACCTTGTATATATCCAAACCGCCAAACTCCTGAATTCTCGCCAGGCCCATTGGGCATTATTTTTTATGTCGGTTCAGACTTACACTCACCTATCGTCTGGGGTCCAAGAACGGTAAACCTGAAGTGCTCACCCGCCAATACAATTCCGAGGAGGACCTTTCCAGCCCGGAGACCATCCTTCCACCATCCTGTGTGGCTGCCCTCACCTGGGAAATCGAGGCCATAGTAAAAGAGGCCCAATGGGCTGAACCTGACCCCGGCAACAGACGCGCAAATCGCTTTTTTGTGCCCGATTCCATTCAATCTCAGTTTCTCCAGTGGGGGCACACGTCTCATTTCACCTGCCATCCCGGGAGTGATCAGGCACTGTCTCTTCTGAAAAGACACTTTTGGTGGCCTTCCATGGACACTGATACCCGTTCCTTCGTCTCTGCATGTCCCGTCTGTGCCCGTGGAAAAGCCTCCCACTGGCCACCTGCTGCTTTGCTTCGTCCCCTACCTGACCCTAGTCATCCTTGGTCTCACATAGCACTGGATTTTGTCACGGGACTACCCCTTTCACATTGGAACACCGTAGTACTCATCGTGGTGGACCATTTTTCCAAGACTGTGCACTCTGTAGCCCTCCCTAAACTCCCTTCTGCTCAGGAGACTGCACACCTTCTCGTCCGCCGCATCTTCCGCCTCCACGGAATTCTTTCGGACATTATCTCCGACCAGGGTCTCCAATTTGTTTCACAAGTCTGGAGATCCTTTTGTCAAGCCATGGGTGCCTCAGTTAACCTGTTGTCCGGCTTTCATCCACTGACGAACGGGCAAACAGAGCAGGTCAACCAGGATTTGGAGGCGGCGCTACGTTGCATAACAGCCAACAACCCGCTGACCTGGAGCAACCACCTCGCGTGGGTAGAGTACACCCACAACTCTCTGGTCAGCACCGCCACCGGAAGATCTCCTTTCGAATGCTCTCTCGGTTACCAACCCCCGCTGCTTCCCGCTCAGGAAGAGAATATCGCGGTGCCTTCTGTTCAGGCCCATATCTGCTGGTGTCGCAAGGTCTGGGAGGACACACGCACGGCCCTGGTCCACTCAGCCGACCGCAACCGGAGGAGTGCCGATCGCCATCAGACTCCTGCACCTGAGTATCGGCCTGGGCAGAAGGTGTGTGGCTCTCGCCTGAAGGCATTCCTCTCAAGAACAAGCCCCTCGCTTCCTGGGACCTTTCGAAATTGAGAATATTATCAACCCCACAGCGGTCCGACTCAAACTGCCTAAATCTACGTACGTCAATCCAACATTTCCCATTTCCCAATTAAAGCTCCATGGAAATGTTTCATAAAAGGGATAGCACAGTTACACAGTAATGAAATGTTTCAGCACAGTTACACAGTAATGCTGTTACAGAACCAGCAACCCAGGGTTAATTCCACCACTGTTTGTAAGGAGTTTGTACATTCTACCCATGACTGTCTGAATTTCTTCCACTGCTCTGATTTCCTCCTACATTCCAAAGACGTATGGGTTAGTATATCTAATGTTACTATGTCATTGGTTGTATATGTTTAACTGGGGGTTGGGGTGGGGGGCGTGTAAGCTCATTGGGACAGAAAGGTCTGTTATTGTGAATAATTTATAACTATTGTGTCATGTTGCAAATGAAGGCAGCTTGCTTCCACATGGGTTTTGTGGTTTCTGAGCTGGTGAATAAAGCTTATGAATGAACTGGAGACTCTACCACAGAAAAGCAGGAGATGTTTGAGAAAGAATGGATGTGTAGTTTGTGCAGTCCATCTGACACTTACCCAGTACTTCAGTGTACCATGATGGATGGACTCAGAGTTTTCAATACAATCCCAAGTGCTCCCTCTCCACTTTCAGCAGTATTGGATTCAGTGATTTCCCAGGAGTCAATAGAGATATAGCATTCATCAGACCTTTCCCTCTCCTGCCTAGTAACAATTTTCATTGGCACAATTAAGAACAAACTGTCTATTTCTGGAATCTGGCACATACAAAAGATGTAGCCTGACCAGAGGCCTCAGTGATATAAGACATAAGACACAAGATTTTTTGGAGCAGAATCAGGGCAATTTGCATCATGTCAGATTTATTATCCCATTCTTCTCTCTTCTCCTCATAATCTTTGATGACCTGACTAATGAAGAATCTATCAACCTCCACGTCGAATATATTCAATGACATGGCCTCCATAGCCAGCTGTGTAATGAATTCCACAGATTCACTATCCTCTGGTTAAAGAAATTCCTCTTCATCTCTGTTCTAAATGAAAACCCCTTCTATTCTGAGGCTGTGCCCTCTGGTTCTAGATTCCCCCACTACAGGAAACATCCTCCCTACATCTACTCTATCCAGACCTTTTCAATATTCAATAGGTTTTAGTAAGATCTCCCCTCATTCTTCTAAACTCCAGCGAGTACAGGCCCAGAGCCATCAAATGCTCCTCATATGTTAAAACCTTCATTCCCAGAATTATTCTTGTGAATCTTTCCTGGACCCTTTCCAATGCCGGCACATCTTCTTTTGTAGATTAGGTTTCTAAATGCTCACAATACTCGAAATGCAGTGTGACCAATGCCTACAAAGCATTAAGTCCTTGCTCTTAAAGTCTCATCCTCTCAAAATGAATCCTAATATTACATTTGCCTTCCTTACCACCACCTCAACCTGAAAGTTATCCTTTAGGGAATCCTGCACAAAGACTTCCACGTTCCGTTGGAGCTCTGATTTTTGAATTTTCTCCCCAGTTAGAAAAAAGACTACACCTTTATTCCTTCTACCAAAGTGCATGACTATACACTCCCTACAATATTATCCACATGCCACTGCTTTGCCCATTCTCCCAATTTGTTTAAGTCCTCCTGCAGACACCCTGCTTCCTCAGCACTGCCTGCCCCTCCAATTATCTTTGTATCATTCGTAAACTTGGCCATCAATTATTGACATAAAACGTTCATCCAAATTATTGACGTAAAACATGAAAAGAAGCAGTCCCAACACCGACACTTGCAGAACATCACTTGGCACCGGCAGCCAAACAGAAAAGGTCCCCTTTATTCCCACTCTTTGCTTCCTGCCAATCAGCCAAGCTTCTATCCATGCTAGTATCTTTCCTGTAACATCATGGGCTCTAATCTTATTAACAGCCTCTTTTGAGGCACCTTGTCAAAGGCCTTCTGAAAATCCAAGTAAACAACATCCATTGACTCTCCCTTGTCTATCTTGCCTGTTGTTTCTTCAAAGAATTCCAAAAGATTTGTCAGGCAAGTTTTCCCCTTAAGGAAACCATGCTGACTTGGGGCTATTTTATCATGAGCCTCTAAGTCTCCCAAAACTTCATCCTTAATAACCGACTCCAACATCTTCCCAAACACTGAAGTCAGGCTAGCTAGCATATAATTTCCTTTCTTCTGACTCTGTCCCTTCTTAAAGTACCATTTCCAATTTTATGTCTTCTGGAACCATTCCAGAATCTAGTGATTCTTGAATGATCATTACTAATGCCTCCCCAATCTCTTCAGCCTCCTCTTTCAGAACCCTGGGGTGTAGTCCATCTGGTCCAGGTGACTTATCTACCTTCAAACCTTCAGCTTCCCAAGCAACTTCTCCTTAATAATGGCAACTGCAGTTTCTTATGCCCCCTGACTTGCTCAAATTTCTGCCATACTGCTCGTGTCTTCCACAGTGAGGGCCACAAAATATTTATTCAGTTCAGCTGCTATTTCTTAGTCCCCCATTACTACCTATCCAGCATCATTTTTCAGCAGCCTGATATCCACTCTCGCCTGTCTTTTACTCTTTATATATTTGAAATAACTTCCTCTTTTATATTATTGGCTAGCTTACCTTCATATTTCATCTTCATATTGCCTTTTTTTAGTTAGCTCCTGTTGGTTTTTAAAAGCTTCCCAATCCTCTAATTCCCACATATGATTGTTATATTTTATGTCCTCTCTTTAGCTTTTATGCTGTCACTGACTTCCCTTGTCAGCCACCATGCCTCATCCTCCCAGTAGAATACTTATTCATCTTTGGAATGTATCTATCCTGTCCCTTTCAAATTACCTCCAGAAACTCCAGCCATTGCTGTTATGCCATCATCCCTGTTCATGTCCCGTTCCAAACAACTTTAACCAGCTCCTTCCTCATGCCTCTGTACTTCCCTTTATTCCACTTTACTACAGATATATTGGACTTAATCTTATCCCTCTCAAACTGCAGGAAGAATTTAATCATATTGCCATTAATGCCTCCTCAGGGCTCATTTACCTTAAGCTCCCTAATCAAAATCTGGTTCATTACACAGCACCCAATCTGAAATTGCCTTTCCCCTCATGGGCTCAACCACAAGCTGCTCTAAAAAGCCATCTCATAGCCATTTGACAAATTACCTCTCTTGGGTTGCAGCACCAACTTAATTTTCCCAATCTAACTGCAGTTTGAAATCCCCCATCACCTTTTTACTTACCTTTTCTGCCTCCCATTGTGATTTGTATCCCACATCCTAGCTGCGTACTATTTAACTCCCATCGGGGTCTTTTTACTCTTGCAGTTTTTTACCTGTACCCACAAGAATTCTTCATCTTCTGATCCCATCACGATGCGTGCTGGCAATATTGGAGCACAAGTGTGGAGGATTGACAGAGTCTGATGCAGACATGGAGATGAAGGTTTATTCATAATAATTCCAAAAGAACATTGGTGGCTCGGCCGAGCGACACCACAGAAAGTAAGATTCTCAAAACTAGGACCCTGCGATTAGCGCTAATCGAGCAACCACTTAAATAATACAAGTAACACGGAATTCCTGAGCTTATCAAATAAACCTACCTTAACAAGCTTAAACAGAAAGCACCAGGAGATCACATTATTGAGCAAGTCACTCAAGAAAAACACAAGGAATGCTAAACGATTAATGACTCTCATAAAACAATGGTTAAGCAATTTGGGTGCTCCTCTTCTGCCCACTACCCTTCCAAGCTGCAGAGCCAGACACAGTGCAGAAATCTGTTCGCTGTGGCTTCTTCTCGGTAGGTCGCTCCCCCTGCCCACACTATCCAAAGTGGTATACAGTTGGCCCTCCTTACCCGCGGATTCCGCATGCACGGATTCTACCAACCGTGGATCAGGAAAACCCAGAAGTTCTCTCTCCAGCACTCATTGTTTGAGCACGTACAGACTATTTTTTCTTGTCATTATTCCCTAAACAATACAGTATAATAACTATTTAGATAGCATTTACATTGTATTTGGTATTATAAGTAATCTAGAAATGACTTAAAAGTGCAGGTAGTCCCTGGGTTATGAATGAGTTCCATTCCTGGGTCCGTCTTTAAGTCGGATTTGAAGTCAGAACAGGTACAGGTATTATTTAGCATCAGTTAGTCAAACGTTTTTCTTAGTATATAGTATATATTTTACCTTTCTATGCATATAAAACACTTAAGAAACATACGTATTTCAATAATTAAACCATTGCTTTGCTTAGTAATAATTGTAGCTTTCATCGGGGCAGGGCCCTTCACATGTTCCATTAAAATTGTTCCGATTGTTGACTGACTGTAGCCTAATGCTTTTCCAATGACTGATGGCATTTCACCTCTTTCCGATCGCTTTATTACTTCCACCTTATTTTCAATCGTGATCATGATTATTTTCGTGAAAAGAAACACCGCAGATTCAGAGTTGCTCCAGGTCCTAATGTCCACCGCACTGAACATGTTAAATAAAGTCCGGGGTTCCGCTGGGTCCTAAAGACCACCGCATTGAGTCAGGTTAAATAAGGGAATTGAGCATCCACGTTTTTTGGTATCCACAGGGGGTCTCGGAACCAATCCCCCGCGGATAAGGAGGGCAGACTATACTTATCATTGAGGGGAATGGACACAGGGGTACTGTGCACTGGCTACCTATTCCCTTTCCCTCTTCTGACACCCAGATACCTGCCTCCTGCAACTCGGGTGTAACTACCTCCCTGTAGCTCCTGTCTATTACCTCCTCATTCTCCCATATGAGCGGAAGGTCATCAAGTTGCAGCTCCAGTTCCTTCACACGTTCTCTAAGGAGCTGTAGCTCAATGCATTTCGTGCAGATGTAGTTATCAGGGAGAATAAAGGTCTCCCAGAATTCCCACATCTCACACAAAGAACGTGGGGATGGGAATGAAGTCATAGTGATTTCCCAGTACAGAGTTCTTTTAACATTACAGATGCATTAACAATGTCATTAGCTATTGCTATGCATTTATCAATACCTGTATATACATCAATTGCCAATAGCAGATTAAAATGATGGATATCAGGCTTAGCAATATTAAGCACTCTCCCAGCAGGGTCAAAATCACCCCTATTAATAATTCAATAT
The DNA here is from genome assembly GCF_048418815.1 of Hemitrygon akajei. NCBI lineage: Eukaryota > Metazoa > Chordata > Chondrichthyes > Myliobatiformes > Dasyatidae > Hemitrygon > Hemitrygon akajei. Next base: position 19,319,827 of record NC_133125.1, on the reverse strand, counting down.
ATATTATTCCTATAAATCAGGCCACATGATACAGTACAAAAGTAAAGATGCTGCTAGTTTATTCTATTCTCTGTAACCTCTGAGATTTATCAGCAAAGATCAAGCTAATTATTGTTCCACAATCAAACACCTGACATTAAAATGCGAATTGATTGAAGCAAACATATAAAGTTTTTTTGCTGATCTATGCTGTAAAGTCATATATTATTTAAAGATGTGTTTTTTTTTATCATGAAGCTGCTTCTGAAAATCAGGTGCTTTGATTAAAATTTGCAGATTCCTTTGATAACCCAATGTATAGATTTGTGGTCTGGAGACTGAGTGCAGAGAAAAGAAAGTTCATCTCAATTCGGGTCTGAACAAGGGCAACTACAATTGCTCCCCGTGCCCCACAGGCCTGCAGAGACTGCAATCACGTAAAAGCATTGATGTGCAGCAACCTCTTGTTCTTCAGATTTGGACAACCACCGAGTGATCTGCAGGATCAATTTCCCGTAGTTGTCTGCAAAAGGTTAGCATAATTATTAACAATGGAGGATTAAGCCTGTGGTGTTGCTAACCTTCAAACCCTCAGGTTATTCTCAGTCGGCTTTCGATATTTGACAAGCTTTTGTAAATAACAACTTGCTGCTGAAAAAAAAATCTAAGAAAAAAACACTATTGGTTTATTAGTGCTTTCTTTTGGCTCTTTGCACCTACGTCTGTCGGAAAATAAGTATTTTCTTTCCAGATACTCAGTTCTGTTTCAGCAGTAGAGGCAAGGTAAAAATATCAAGGGACTTTAGAAGATATTTCAATTATGGACTCTGGATCAAGGGGGAGGTGGGGGTCATTGCTTTTGCTACTGATAATGCAAAGGGAGGGAAGAGGGAGCCTTTAATGTGGTTTCTTGTTTCACAGATGTCTGTGAAGAGTACAAATTTCAGGTTGTATACTGTATACATACACTAATATTAAAATGAACCTTTGAAACTTTCTAAAATGATTATGAAGATTAGATAAGATTCAAGATTCAAAAACTTTATTGTCATTCTAACCGTACATCAGCTCTGCAGGGCAGAATGAGACAGCGTTTCCCAAGAGCAGTGCAATCATAACATAACAAACACAACACTAAATAATAAACATAACAATAAATAGTAAAACACAACAGCCAGATGTCAGTTAAAAACAAGTTATAAGTGTCCAGTGCAAGTTAAAAGTGTCCAAAGCAGAGTCAGGTAGAGCAGCTATTTAGCAGTGTGACTGCCTGTGGGAGGAAGCTGTTTAGTAGCCTTGTGGTCCGCTGTCTTACCATTTATTGTACCCACTAATGTGTTACAGCTGTGCGAGGTGGCCCAACAGTTGTGATCAGTGAGTATTTTTCCCCACTTCTCACACCCATGGAATTTGGTATTGAGGTAAACTAGAATCTAGGAAGAAAGCAGGCACTAGTAGTGTTAACATAAACTTTACATCTAGTTTGGGTTGCTGATCAGAAGGTAATAAGCCTTCTACCTCAACTCCCTGTGTAATGATTTGATCCATATGAACGGTATGCAAGACAAGTTTTTTCCACTGGATCTCATTACATGTGGCAAAGATAAACAAATAGCAAAACCGACGAACGTGAAACATTGAATATTGCTGCACAGTACGGGCTCTTCAACCCACAATGCTGTGCTAACATTTTAAACTATTGCAAGATCAACCTAAGCCTTCTCTCCTACATAGCCTTCCATTTTTCTATCACCTTTGTTAAATAGCAGCTGTTTAAAATGTGAATTATTATGTGGTTAATGATACTTGTTGGACAATGCTGTCTTCAGTTCACTGTAATAAACCTGGAATTGTAGTTCTTGCTGAATTTTATTGCTGGATTTATTGTACCTCCTGGACAGTAAACAGCTATGTGTGTAGGAAGGAGAGCAAGATCAAACTCTTCACAGAACATTCCCAACCATATCCACAGACTACTTCTGTAAATAGGTGCACAGTCCAAGAAAGAGTCCAAGCTTCATAATGTGAGATCAAAATTCAAGTTTATTTAGTACGTACATCAAAACATACAATGCCTCATGTGTGTCAACTACCAACACAACCTAAGGATGTGCAGGGGGAAGCCAGAAGTGTCACTATCGCTTACCCATAATGCTCAGCAGAACAACATAGAACAACAACACAGAGTGGAACAAGCAACAAGACAACAGCAGCAGAACAAGACCCATTCGTCCCTCCCAGCCACACCCACTCACAGTCCTCTCACCCCAGGACAAGCCATATTCTTTGGCCTCTGGCCTCCGGCAGACTCAGACTGAGGTAGACAGTATGGTTCAGGCTGTCAGTCAAGGTGCTTATTGATCAGCTGAACTAACTCTATCTGGCTTAATGAGCAATCAAATGTTGCTGCTTGGGTAGCATTGCAACAAAAGGTAGATATTTTCCCACCCATGGAATCAATATAAAATGTTTGTCTTGCCTGCTCCTCTGAGTATAGCCGTGGCTTATATATCCTGAAGACGCAAGGGACTGCAGGTGAGGGGAGCTGAGCCATACAGAGGTCTTGTATTCCAGAAAGAGGGATTAAAAGGTGGATTATTATCTAATGGAGAGGGAGTGCAACTGAGTGAAGCTCAGAGGGATCCGGGTGTTCCTCTGCATGAAACATATAAGTTCAAAGTTTATTAAATTTATTATCAAAGAACATATATTTCACCAGATACAACCCTGAGATTCTTTTTCCTGCAGGCATGCTCAGTAAATCCAAGAAACATATAGAATCAATGAAAAACTGCACTCAACAGGACAGACAAATAACCAAAGAGCAAAAGGCAACAAACTGCAAATACAAACAAAAAAGAAAAAATAATAATAATAAATAAGCAATAAATATCAAGAGCATGAGATGAAGAGGCCTTGAAAGTTCTGGGAACAGTTTAGTGATGGGGTGAGTGAAGTTGAGTGATGTTATCCCCATTGGTTTAGGAGCCTGATAGTTGAGGGGTAATAACTGTTCCTGAATCTGATGCTGAGGGTCTTGAGGCTCCTATACTTTCTTCCTGATGGCAGCAGTGAGAAGAGAGCATGGCCTGGGTGGTGAGGGTCCTTGGTGATGGATACTACTTTCTTGCGATAGTGTTCCATGTGCTCAATGGTAGTGAGGGCTTTACACGGGATGGACTGGGCTGAATCCATTACTTTTTGTGGGATGTTCCATTCAAGGGCATTGGTGTTTCCATACCAGGCAGTAATGCAACCAGTACACATATACTGTCCACTACACATCTATGGAAGTGTGTCAGAGTTTTAGATTTCATGCCAAATCTTCACGAACTTCTAAGTAAGTAGAGGCAAGGCCCTGCTGTGCTTTCTTTGTAAGTGCACTTACGTGCTGGGTCCAGGACAGACTCTCTGAAATGATAACACCGAGGAATTTAAAGTTGCTGACCCTTTCTGTTGTGTATTTAATATTTCAGTAACATTTGAGTTTGATGAAGCAGTCTTGTTCATTTAAATAATTCATTAGGGGTTATATGTAAAAATAAGTGAATTGCATATGTCATGACAATATTATGTCATATGTAAGTGCTTTGTTTAAAGTAAAAACCAAACAAAGACCCAATCCCATGGGTTCACAATCTTTTCCTTTCAATTAACTTCATGCTTTAGAGTTGCAGAACAGAATCCTTTCCACCTTTGATCCCTGATGAGGACTAGTTCATGCACCTCCTGTCTCCTCCTCCTGAAGTTAAGCACAGCCCCTTGGTCTTACTCACATTGAACGAGAGGTTGTTGTTGTGGCACCACTTGATCAGATCTCCAATCTCCCTCCTATATGTTGATTTGTCACCACCTTTGATTCAGCCAACATCAGTGGTGTCATCAGCCAACTTAACTACGGCATTGAAGCTGTGCTTAACTTCACAGTCACAAGTGTAACTAAGTACTGTACGAAGTATAAAGTTCGTAGGTAGGTGCAGCAAGTAATTAAGAGGGCATTTTGGCCTTTATTGCAAGTGGGTTGGTGTTTAAAAATAAACAAGCTTAATTATAATTTCTCCTTTTTTCTTGTGACTTTGACATGATGATGAAACTCATAAAGTGCTGAAAACTGTTTGGCATGTACAGTATTTTAAGCACCTAAAGTGTCAGCTGAATTAGTAATGGTGCATTGCATATAATACAGAGCTTCCCTTGAGACAGGCTTTCAACTCATTACTTGCAGGTAATTGGGGAGAATGCAAATGAGACTGAAACCAGCCAATGATTCTCATCTGGAGGCAGCTTTGCACCTTATTGGTCATGTCCAGCCAGCAGCTATTTGCAGGTCAGCTGGAGGAGAACCTCAATTGAATAGGCTTGGGGTGAAGATGAGGATGAAAAACAAGTTTCATGGAGGAAATGAATTCTGTGATGGGATATTTTTATCAAGATTGGTTATACGTAAAATGGTTTGGCAACAAAGCGTTAACATTAATTTTCTGCAGTTCGTTCCTTATCTAAGTAGTGCAAGATTAGTATTGAGTAAAACAAAACACATCATCTGATTGTGACTACTGATTGATTGAATTGTTAATGTTGACAGGTAATGTCAACTAAACTGGCTGGTGCAAGGCTACAAAACAAATTTATAAAATCTAACATATTCTATCATTCAAGATTTGTGGGTGACAAAAAGTTTTCCATCAGAACTACAGGGCCTCCATGTCACTTTTATTAAACTGTCATGTTACAAGCTGGGTTCATTCCTGTGCCTTTTCTGCTTTGTTAGGTTTAATGCTTTTCTCCATCTCTTTGATGACAGCACCAGCATTTTTTTATGGATGAGGTACTTGCATTGACAAGTGATTACCATGACCATTTTACACTGAATTACAGTATGCTCACACATAGAAAATGATCCGACTTACCAACAAAATGTTACAATGAATAATCAACCTAAAAAAAAGGTATATGGAAAAAGATTAACAAGTCGCTATACAATCCATTCCACTAACCTCATATTATTACAACAAGATTCATATGTTTGGGTCTCAATATCAGTAAATAGCAAAAGGTAAAGCTCTCAAACTTCATTTACATCTGTATAATAAGAGCCATGAGAAACTTAATAAGCTTAATGGATTGGGGAGGCACTCTGCACATGAGAGAAAAAAAAGATTTACCTTTTGCTATCATATGCAGGATATTAAACCAAAAGATTGGCTTTTGAAAAGCCTTTGTGGTCGTGTTAGTTGTAACTAAACATATTAACCTTAATATATTTTATTTTTATTTTGTTTAGAGATACGGCTTTCCTGGCCCAGTGAGCCACACTGCTAATCACAGGACAATTTACAAAATGACCAATTAAGTTACTAACTGTACGCCTTTGAACTGTGGGAGGAAACCAGATCACCCCATGCAGTTGAGGAGAGAATGTACAGACTCCTTACAGATGGCACAGGAATTGAACTCCAAACTCTGGAATGCCCTGAACTGTGATAGTGTCATGCTAACCGCTATTGGTATTATTAAGAGTAAAGTTCTAACATTAATTCACAGTAAATAGTTAGTAAGCACAGACTACTAGAGAAAACAAAATTTGTTCCCTGCCTAATGATTTGTTCTTTTGATCTAAGGTTGGATGCTGCATATGTATCCACCTGATCTCCTCTTGTTGATCTGGCCCATTAGGTGGTAATTTAGTACACATGCACATTTTTAATTGCTTTACTATTTCACTTCTATATTTGTCTCTGCGCCAGACCGGAGGAGCATGGAGAGCGACAGGATCAATAATTCCTGACAATGATTCTGTCATTCTCATTTGCAGCTTCGTTACTTGTCCCATTACCAGCATTTTCCCTGTATCAAGTCATTCTTTATGTCAGTCCCATCATCTTATCACAGATCTTGCCTTTTGTTCTATCATAATCCCCACCACGACCTCATTTTCTGCAGGTTATGAGGTGTTTTATCTCCAGTTTTTCCCCCCCATTCTGATGGATGTTCAACCTGATAAACAAATTTGGTTTCTACCTTTGCAAATGCCACCTGATCTTCAGAGTATTTTCAGCAATTTTTGATCTTATGTTCATTTCCTGAAGTTGTAGCATTATACTGGTGTTTAATAATGTTACAATCAGGCACATTAAATGTGATTAGAATCAGAACCAGGTTTAATATCAACGGCATATGTCATTGTCATGAAATTTGTTACTTTGCAGCAGCAGTACAATGTAATACATAATAATAGAGAAAAATTGTGACTTACTGTAAATATATATAGGCAAACTAAATAAGTACTGCAAAAAATTAGAAATAAAGTAGTGAGATCGTGTTCATGGGTTCAATGTCCATTCAGAAATCAGATCGCAGAAAGGAAGAAACTGTTCCTGAATCGTTGATCGTGTGGCCACGTGCTTCTGTACCTCCTTCCTGATTATAGCAATGAGAAGAGGGCATGTCCTGGGTGATGGGGATCTTTAAAGATGGATGCTATTTTTCTGAGGTATCACTCCTTGAAGATGTCCTGCATACTGTGAAAACTTTATTTATTTCTAGTTGTTCCTTCTTATTTTCTTCTAGTTACCTCCTGCTAGTGAAATCACGAAAACCTACCTGCAGAATAAATGCAGAAAACTGATAAGCAGTGTTAAAACGAACAACATTTTGTTAAAATGAGGCAGAAATCCAGTAGCAGTTTCATGTAAAAAAGTATATTTAATGAATGATGATAAAACATTCCACTCAGGAGATTCCCATCTCAAGCTTCAGAAGCAATTCAATTTTGCTTCCTACTTTTGGTTAATGAGAGATAAGAATGCTTAAGGTAGAGGAGACTACAGCTCTCTGATTCTGTATTAGCAGATTGATAAAACAGATGGCAGTGCGTCAAAAGCATGTCTCCACACCGGCATTACTTGTTGCCTGGAGACAAGAGACAAAGATCAATAGTGCACTCTGCTGCCATTGCCTGTTCATACAATCATGCTCTTGTTATACTCCGAACCTTTGCAGTGCCGATATAAAATCCATGTCCATAAAACTTGAGTTATTTTGTGCTACTTTGAATCTAGTCTGAAGTGTTTGTGGGACAGATTTCCAGACATTAAGTGGCATGAATATCACTCATATTTTTAAATCTTTCCACATTTTACTGATATGTCTGTCTCACCTAGAAAAATGCACTCAAAAACTGGAATCTTTATTGCACAGATTTTTAATGTAAATTCAGCCATAGCACTTCCTACTATAATTATTTTTCAAAGAATTTACTCTGAAATAAGGAATGAAAAGCCAAAGCTGCTGACACATCTGACTACTCTAGCTAAAGAAAATGAAGTGTTCTTCTTCAGCATAATGTGTGTCGGGCCATTAACTCTCTAGCTAATGAGAGAATACAACCTACTGCACTTGACACTAATAGGACAACTTTCTTAGAAATTATGTCTGCTCTTTTAATGTAAGCCTGAATTGATGCAAATTTCACATTGTAATGGCAACAGTAGTGAAAGATCGATTCACCACATGTAACTGAAAATCAAAAACTGCAGATGCCAGAAACCTGAAATTAAAACAGAAAATGCTGGAAGCACTCAGCTGGTCAGACAGTAAGTGTTGAAAGAAAAACAGATTTAACTATTCAGCTTGAAGAACCTTTATCAAAGATGTGTCCATGGGAATCTATGCAAGATGTGTGAAGTAACCTTTGTTTCAGTCCTCCACAAACCCCTTCCCTCTCATTTTCCCATATAACGGCTACTACTTCCTGGTCTTGTTTATAAGTTTTGTCATCTTTATCACCAGTTTCTACTCTGCTCTCACTTTTAAATGGTTCATCTCTTTCTTTTCTTAAATTCTCCATGTCCACCTTAGTGGATAAATTAAAGACTAACTTCCAGTCCAACGTATCAATATCTCACAGCTGTCTTTTTCACATCCTCACATGCTTATTGTTGTATGGGCTATGTTCAACTCTCCCATTTTTTGGCTCTATTGTATCTCTTCTGATGATAACACCTTTTGCACCAATATTTCCAAGATGCCTTTCTTTTTCCATAACCATGGCTTGCTCTATATCATGGTCAACAGCGTTCTCAATCATGTCAGTTCTATTTCCCAATCCTTTGCTCTCAGTCACTCTCCTCCAAACCAGAGGAAAACTAGAGTTCCCCTGTTTCTTATTTTTCCTCTACAATTTACCACATTCAATGAATCACCCTCCAGGCTTCAGATTTTTTTTTTTGGCCTTAGGAGTTAATTACCAGGATTTGGGGCACTGTTGTTGTTTACCACTCATTTTCACTCATTTTTAAGTAAGACCATGACAACTATAGTCTGTGTACGGAGATGGCTGATTCAACCAAGCTGGTCCCAAGTTTCCTTTCATGCAGGTGACAGAGACTCTCTTGAATCTTGAGATTCACTTTCCCACTTTGCTTCCAACATTCTCGCTTCCTCAAGTGAGTGAGCACTGCTTTTATGTGTATGCCAAACAGGATGGCCCATTGCTTCTTGTTCCAAATGGTATGTGTCAATGCTGAAATTTCAGGAATGTTCTAAGAAGGTCATCGAATCTTGTTATTTGTCCATCATGTGATCATTTGCCCCAAGCCGGTTCTCTGTAAAGTAGCTGCCCTGGTATACATTCTTCAGATACGTCCTGCCCATCTGATCTGTGATTCTTTCAACAATGTGCTGGAGAGGTTTGCTTGGGACAGAATCTGAGTCCAGAATCTTGTCTTAACCACTTCCACGTGACCTGCCTGTGTAGAATAATTGAAACACAGTGATTGCTCAAAGGCTACATTTGAGTTCAAAGAAAATTTATTATCAAAGTATGTATATGTTATCATATATTATCATGAGATTCATTTACTTGCAGGAATTTACAGGGGAAAAAATGGTAGAATTTATGAAAAAACTATGCATAAACAGACAAAAAGTCTATATGCCAAAGACAAATTTTGCAAATAAAGAAGTGTAACACTGAGTACATGAGTTGTGAAGAGTCCTTGAAGGTGAGTCAGTAGGTTGTAGAATCAATTCAGAGTAGTGGTGATCCACACCGTTTCAGGAGCCTGATAATTGTAGGGTAGTAACTGTTCCTGAACTACATACAGATCAAGTTGAAATTCAGTGACATACTCCAGCACGATCGGAGTGGAGGAGAACAATGGTTTTGTTTTGTATGTTTTCCATGGGAGTGCATTCTGAAACACAGGGATGAGAAACACTGTGGCTGCGTGAAGTGATCAAGGTTTAACAATTTTTAAAGCCGGGTCTGATCTACGGCTATCTAATTACAAAGGTAAGACATGGCTGTGGAAACAATATCTTCCACGACTGATAACATTGAATCAGTGAAGTGCCAGTGGAAATGGCACATGCTGATTCAACGCTTTTAACCCAAACAAGAAGGATTTTCCAGGATTTGGAAAATTAAAGAGGTTGATATATTTTCTGGGAAATGGGATATGTGTAACTCTGCCCTAAACCTCACATTATCTGACTCGCTATATAAACTATTATCACTGTTAGGGATTAGTCCTGCAAGAGATGCAGGAATCTTGACCACTGACAACAACTGCATTCCTTCATACATGTCAAGAATAAGATGAAGTTATTTTTTTATTACCACGGTTATTTGCACGTTCTACTTAAGATCATCTGTAAACCTACAGATCAATAACAAGGCTCTTTATTTAGTGTATTCAGGCTTGCATGTCAGGCGTCTATCTAGTTCGAAAATTTTCAGACACCATATGAATAATATGGTACCTTTACTTCTGTTTCTTTCAGCATTATTGGTACATTATTAGATCACTAAAAGAAACTGCATACCCGGCATTGATCAGGACAAAGTAAAAATGACCTATGTTCTGTGTACATAGAGTGTTCTATGCTCTATAGATAGGCACATAGATGATTTTTAAAAATGGAGGGCTATGCAGGATTGACCTTCGAGTAAGCTAAAAGGACAGCACAACATTGTGGGCCAAAGGGCCTGTGCTGTACTGGTGTGTTCTATGTTCTATGGTCTATGCAAACCAAATTAATGTCAACATGAATATATAGTACATAACAGAAAGATTAAAGGGCTGGCACTGGTATAAGCCCTCTTTCATTTAGCTGAAACATTCATAGAAACATAGAAAACCTACAGCACAATACAGGCCCTTTGGCCCACAAAGTTGTACCGAACACGTCCCTACCTTAGAAATTACTAGGCTTCCCTATAGCCCTCTATTTTACTAAGCTCTATGTTCCTATCTAAAAGCCTCTTAAAAGACCCTATCATATCCGTCTCAACCACCGTTGCCGGCAGCCCATTCCACGCACTCACTACTGTCTGAGTAAAAAACTTACCCCTGACATCTCCTCTGTAGCTACTCCCCAGCACCTTAAATGGTTCTCTTGTGGCAACCATTTCTGCCCTGTGAAAAAGCCTCTGACTATCCACATGATCAATACCTCTCATCATCTTATACACCTCTATCAGGTCACCTCTCATCCTCCGTCACTCCAAGGAGAAAAGGCTGAGTTCACTCAACCTATTCTCATAAGGCATGCTCCCCAATCCAGGCAACATCCTTGTAAATCTCCTCTGCACCCTTTCTATGGCTTCCACATCCTTTCTGTAGTGAGGTGACCAGAACTGAGCACAGTACTCCAAGTAGGGTCTGACCAGGGTCCTATACAGCTGCAACATTACCTCTCACCTCCTAAATTCAATTCCACGATAGATGAAGGCCAATACACCAGACGCCTTCTTAACCACAGAGTCAACCTGCACAGCTGCTTTGAGCGTCCCATGGACTCAGTCCCTAAGATCCCTCTGATCCTCCACACCGCCAAGAGTCTTACCATTAATACTATATTCTTCCATCATATTTGACCTACCAAAATGAACCACTTCACACTTCATCTCCCGATATTCAAACTATCAATGCAGTAATGGCCTCCTGAGATGTCAAGTGGACAGATGGGGATGCTTTCTGTTGCAGTACTAAAGTGAAGCAGTATGTCCTGTGGTTTTGTAACTCATGCCCATATTCATACATTTGGTAATCCAGCATTTCAGGAGTAGGTGAAATCTGGGTGGGCAGTGCTGAGAGCTACCCACAGTCTCCAAGGGAAGTTGAAGTTCAACCTGTACTGTAGGTTCCCTTCATTAGAATGATCTTGTGTTTCCTTCCATTCAAAGAAAGGATTTGTACCTATTCATGGATTGCGACACATGAAACACTGGAGGAACTTAGCTGGTCAGATAGCATCTGTGGAGGGAAATAAACAGTCGACATTTCAGGCTGAGACCTTTCACCAGGATTGGATAGGAAGGGTGAAGAAGCAAGAATAAGAAGATGAGTGGAGGTGAAGGAATAAAGGGTGGGAGGTGTAGGTGAAACCAGTGAGGAGGAAAATGGGTAGGGGCAGGGGGGGGGGGGGGTGGATGAAGTGAGAAGCTGGCAGGTGATAAGTGGAGCCTACTGAAGGAGGAAAGGTAGGTGGGTGGGAAATAGTGGATGAAGTGAGAAGCTGGGAGGTGATAGGTGGAAGAGATAAAAGGTTGAAGAAGAAGGAATCTGATAAGAAAGGACAATGGATCATTGAAGAAAGGGAAGGAGAGGGAGAACCAAGGGGAAGTGATGAGCAGTTGAGGATAAGGGAAGGGGTAAAATGGGAGTCAGAATGGGGATTGGATAAAAGAGAAAGGGGAGAGGGAAGGGATTACTGGAAACTAGAGGAATCAATAGTCATGCCATAAGGTTGGAGGCTACCCAGACAGAATATAAGCAATTGCTCCTCTAACCTGATCAGTGGACTGACATGTCAGAATGGGAATGAGAAGTGGAATTAAAATGGGTGGCCACTGGGAAATCACGCCTGTTCGTGTATATTAGTTGCTCTTTCACAGAATGGCCAAAGTGATTTTAAATGCATTCCTAATGATTTTGTCAAATGTTTGGGAAAAGGGAGGTTGCTATCACTGATTATTTTTCCATCTTCCAGAGCATGTTAGAGTGGTGGCAAGTGCCAAATTAGCCATTGTTGGCCAATAGCAAGTTTTGTTCAAAACCAGAAAATAAAGAAAATTAACATTATATTTACGTGGAATGAAGTGCATCCCCTGGAGAAAATGGAACAGATACATCAGCCCTACATAAGAAGGCTAAATAACAAGGTCAAATACACCCTAAAGGGTAAACAGAAGTGATCCGAGAGACATCCAGAAGCAAAGGGAACTGATGACAGGAGTCATTTAGAATTCAGTTGAGGGAGTGTTAGGAAAAATAAGGCAGAGACTCTACAGGGAAGCAGCAGAGATGCAGAAACCTTTGAATATTTAAGAAGGAGCCAGATGCTAAGGATCAAATTGACTTTTGAACCTTTAAGTATGCAGACTTGTGGAACAAAAATAACTTGTAGATGACATCTTCAGTGCATTGGAGGCACTGCAGATTGATTTCTGATTGAATATTGATTTCTCTACAACAGCTCAAATTTACGCCATGTTATGGACTTTAAATTACTCTTTTACTGAAGCACCAAAGAGAATGGGCCTTACACTTACGCTCTCTCAGAATAAATGGCCACTATCAATTCCCCTCTGTCTTTTCATTAGGCAGTCGTTTGAGATCAAGCATGACTTGCTTCCACGTCAGACCCACAAGTTCTGAGGTGGCTGAGAAAGCCGACAAGCAGATTCTGTCACAGACAGCAAGTGTTTACTGGGATGAATCAGCAGGTACTTTGAGAGGTAGCGCATTCCCTCCTCTGCTTATGCTGAGCTTCTATTTTCCTTGATGAATGTGCTCCAGTTGCTCAATGACACTGCAGGTTCTCTGTTACCACTTGAGCTGTCATGGGACAGTGCTTCCCCTGATCCTCTGGAGATGCTGCACTTTTACAAGATGGTTTTGAATCCATCTTTGAATTGTTTCCTCTATCAGTCTGGTAATCTCTTCCCGTGATGGAACTTGGGAGTAGGGCACGTAAGATCAAGTCGAGTTTATTTTCAGATGCACAAGTACAGTGAGGTACAAATACAACGCGAACCTAGAGCAACTTCATGGGCATGTAGGTACAGACAAACTCAGAATATAAGTTACAGGTGGCCCCCGTTTTTCAAACGTTCGCTTTACGACAGCTCACTGTTACGAAAGACCTACATTAGTACCTGTTTTCGCTAACCAAAGAGGATTTTCGCTTTTACAAAAAAAAAACGCCCGCTTTATACGTGTGTTTACCCCGAGAAAGACTACAATGATCGTGAAGCCTTGTGCAGGCAGTTGTGTGCGCACATGCATACATGTGTACGTGTGTACATGTGTAGGCGTGTACATGTGCATGCGTGTACCTGCCGATTTTTTTCTCCAAATCGATTTTGGCTCGCTGTCTTCCAGATTCTGATAAGTGAAACTACATCGTACATACAATATTTCTACTTTTATAGACTGTATATTTATCATATCATTCCTGCTTTTACTATATGTTTGTGTTATTTTAGGTTTTATGTGTTATTTGGTATGATTTGGTAGGTTATTTTTTGGGTCTGGGAACGCTCAAAAATTTTTCCCGTATAAATTAATGGTAATTGCTTCTTCACTTTACGACATTTTGGCTTACGAACTGCTTCATAGAAACACTCTACCTTCAGATATCGGGGGAAACCCGTGTACATAAATTATACAAGACAGTGAAGAAAATGCAAAAAAAAATAAGACATTAGTGCAAAGAGAAAAACACAACCCCAGACAAGTTGGTGGTAGGTGGTTCATAATGTTCCATTGCAAAGGTGGGGTTAGGATTGTGCAGGTTGATTCAGGAACATAATAGGTATAGGAGAGTAGATGTTCCTGAAACTACTAGTATAGCACTTCAGGCTTTGGTACCTCCTACCTGACATTAACTGCAAGAAGAGGACATGCTCCAGATGGTAGCAGTCCTTGATGATAGATGCCATCTTGAAATGGCAGGGACAGCTATGCCCATGATCTGCCCATCAGAGTAACTAATTATAATCAGGACCTCAGTGCTAGGTTGGGTGGCCTGGGATAGGTTGTTCACATGGTTACTTATTGTACCAGTGGATTAAAAGGATTTTTAATGGAGGTGTTGTCACCTTTTCTCTCACCTGTGCTTTAAGGTGTCAGCTGTAAAGTCGATATCGCAGAATCAGACAAAAAGAGGAGAATCACATTTACCGGTGAACTGCAGGCTTTGTGACAAAGCTGAGGTCTTGATCTTCAAACTCTCTTTTCCTCAGATGACTTAAGTCTGGTGCACTGAAGGCAGTGGATGAAATTCGCCATCAACAGCTACCTTTCGTACACAAGCTATTTAAAATAGGAACATGGACTCAATGAACTGTCAAGTTAAACATGCTGAAAGAGATTCAAGATGGTATGAATGTTAATTTTTGCACCTTACACAATGATGCAGAAACAAGCTCCAATGCTACACAATGACTTGATAAATACAGCCATCTGTTACTGTAATTCCATTAAATGTAGGAACAAAGCTTCACAGCAGTTGATAAGTCTTAACATTTTCTGGCTGGTCCCATGTTCCTACTCCCACGCTGAAGCATAAGATTATAGAATTAAAGCAAGAATAGGACATTCATTGCCCCAACTTATTCCAGTTTCATCATTCATTGTGATTACATTCAGAGGCCACGTTATCAGGTGCACCTGTACACCTGCTTATTCATGCAAATATTTATCAGCCTATCATATGGCAGCAATTCAATGCATAAAAGTATGCAGAAATGGTTAAAAGGTTCATTCGTTGTTCAGACAAATCATCAGAATGGTGAAGAAATTTGACCTAAATGACTTTGGCCATGGAATGATTGTTGGTACCAGACAGGGTGGTTTCTGCATCTCAGAAACTGCTGATCTCCTGGGATTTTCACACACAACAGTCTATAGACTCTAGAGTGTAGAGTTTACAGAGAATGGTGTGGAAAATAAAAATATCCAGTGAGTGGCAGATCTGTTGGTGAAAATACCTTCTTAATGAGCGAGGTCAGAGGAGAATGGCCAACATGGTTCAAGCTGACAGGAAGGCGACAGTAACTCAAATAACCACACATTACAACAATGATGTGCAGAAGAGCATCTCTGAATGCACAACATGTCAAACCTTGAAGTGGATGACTTACAGTGGCAGAAGACCACAAGCATTTCTTAAGGAGTTTGCAAAGATTCTGCATGATATCTAAAACTTTGACAAACTTCAATAGCTATGTGGTGGAGAGTGCACTGACTGGTTGCATCACAGCCTGTTAAGGAAACAGCAATGCCCTTTAACGGAAAATCGTACAAAAAGCAGTGGATGTAGCAACAACACACCGGAGGAACTCAGCAGGTTGGGCAGCACCTGTGGAAATAAGCAGTAAACGTTTTGGGCCGACGTCAGGACAAAGGGTCTCGGCCCGAAACGTTGACTGCTCATTTCCAGGGATGCTGCCCGACCTGCTGAGTTCCTCCAGCGTGTTGTTGCTTTGACCCCAGCATCTGCAGTGTACTTTGTGTTTATGAGCAGTGGATATAGCCCAATCCATCACTGCTAAAGCCCTCCCCACCCTTAGAGCACATCCACATGGAGCATTATCACAGGAAAGCAGCATCCATCATTAGGGACCCCCACCATTGAGGTCATTCTCTCTTCTTGCTGCTGGAAGAAGGTATCGGAACCTCAGAACTCACACCACCAGCTTCATGAACAGCTATTACCCCTCAACTGTCAGGCCAAAGGATTTCAAGAATCACTGGATTATGGAATGGTTCCGGAAGACGAGAAAATTGGAAATGTCGATCCACTCTTCAAGAAGGCAGAGAGGGTAGAAGAAAGGAAACTATAGGCCAGTTAGTCTGACCTCAGTGGCTGGTAAAATGTTGACGACGATTATTAAGGATGAGGTCTCAGGGTACTTGGAGACATATGATAAAATAGACCATAGTCAGCATGGATTCCTCAGGAGGAAATCTGCCTGACAAATCTATTGGAATTCTTTGAAGAAATAACAAGCAGGAAAGACAAAGGAGAATTAGTTGATGTGTTCTTGGATTTTCAGAAGGCCATTGACAGGATGGCACACGTGAGGCTGCTTAACAAGCTATGAGCCCATGGTATTACAGGAAAGATTCTAGCGTGGATAACGCAGTGGCTGATTGGTAGAAGCAAAGAGTGGGAATAAAGAGAGTCTTTTCAGATTTGCTGCTAGTAACAAGTGGTGTTCCACAGGGATCTGTGTTGGAACTGATTCTCTTTACGTTAAATGTCAATGATTTGGATGATGGAGTTGATGGCTTTGTTGAAAAGTTTGAGACAACATGAAGATAGGTGGAGGGGCAGGTAATTTTGAGGGAGTAGAGAGGCTACAGAAGGACTTAGATAGATTAGGAAGCTGCACAAAGAAATGGCAGATGGAATACAGTATTGGAAAGTGTATGGTCATGCACTTTGGTAGAAGAAATGAAAGGGTATTTGACTATTCTCTAAATGGAGAGAAAATACAAGAAAATTGAGGTGCAAAGATCTTGGGAGTCCCTGTGCAGAATTCCATAAAGGTTAATTTGCAGGTTGAGTCTGTGGTGAGGAAGACAAATGTGATGTTAGCATTCATTTCAAGAGGACTAGGATATAAAAGCAAAGATGTAATGTTGAGACTTCATAAAACACTGGTGAGCCTCTCCTTGAATATTGTGACCAGGTTTGGGCCCCTTATCTTAGAAAGGATGTGCTGAAACTGGAGAAGGTTTAAAGGAGGCTCACGAAAATTATTCCAGGATTGACTGGTTTGTCATATGAAGAGTGTTTGATAGCTCTGGGCCTCTATTCACTAGAATTCAGAAGAATGAGGGGTCACCTCTTTAAAACATATCAAATGGTGAAAGGCCTTGATCGTGGATGTGGAGAGGATGATGGGAGAGTCTAAAACCATAGGTCACAGCCTCAGAATAGAGGGGCATCCTTTTAGAATGGAAATGAGGAGGAATGTCTTTAGCCAGAGAGTGGTGAATCTGTGGAATTCTTTGCCACAGGCTGTTGTGGAGGCCAAGTCTTTATGTATATTTGAGGCAGAGTTTGTTAGATTTTTGATTGGTCAGGGCATGAAGGGGTGCAAGGAGAAGGCAGGAGATTGGGGCTGGGAGGAAAGTTGGATCAACCATGACGTAATGGCAGTGCAGACTCGATGGGCCAAATAGCCTAATTCTGCTCCTATATCGTATGGTCTTATGCTCAAAGAGGATAATTACACTTGCCCCTTCACTGCAATATTATCAAAACTTATGGACTTACTTTTAAAGACTATTCATGTGATATTCTCAATATTTGTTGCTTATTTATTTTGGTTATTTCTTTTTGTATTTGCAGTTTATTGCCTTTTGCAGACCATTTGATTGCCCAAGATGGAGTGGTCTTTCATTGATTTTATTATTCTTATTATTCTATTATGGATTTATTGACTATGCCTGCTAGAAAATGAATCTCAGGGTTCTATATGGAGACATATATGTGTTTTGATAATAAATTTACTTTGAACTTCTGAACATTTGCTCAGCGGCCACTTTATTTGGTACAGGCGGTCCCTAACAAAGTGGCCACAAGTATACATTTGATCTTTGATCTGGAGGTCACATTCTGTCAATAACCCTATTTTGCTCAATATCTTGTCATAAATGCATTGGAATTGTTAGAACTTTTTGCTAAAAGCTGGATAAGAACTTGAGATCACACTTGAATACATTCAATTTATTAATCAGTGTTACATGAGATCTAGGCTCATGATAGTTTTGACAAATTAATCAATTGAAGACGGTTTCTTTATTAGTTTCTTCTCTGCCCTACAATGGAAGCATCACTAAACAAATCAGCAACATATGTAATTTCCGTGAAAGGCAGCATCATGTACAGTGCAAATCGGCTGCTGGTCTGTAACCTTCCTTTTTCCCTTCCCACCCACAACACGTTTCACTATCAAAATCTCACACTGCATTACTATTCCACTGGCGCTGAAATCCCTGCTGCTTCTGTCCGGAGTGTTCATTTTCATGTATAAACTAACACAGAGCTACCAAACAACTCAACCACAACAGAGACCTGTTAGCCAAGTACAATCATAGCTGTTCTAGCCAAAGGCAAGGTGAACAGATTTCCATCTTTATTTCATGTAATCTGTAGAATTGGTTTGGATTAAAGTGAAACAAGTCTTTCTT
Organism: Hemitrygon akajei; assembly: GCF_048418815.1. NCBI lineage: Eukaryota > Metazoa > Chordata > Chondrichthyes > Myliobatiformes > Dasyatidae > Hemitrygon > Hemitrygon akajei. The sequence goes on along the minus strand of NC_133125.1, from coordinate 19,301,633 downwards.
TAACAAATTTCAGCCAGTGTCTCGATGGCACTTATCAGTGATCCGCATGGAAACAAGGCAGGTAACAGGATTTATTCCAGATCTACGTTGATCCGTCTGTGATGAAGGCATATATCCAAGTGAGAGCCTGCTTCCTTTGGTGGAGAGCCTGAGAAAAAAAAGTATATAATCTTACATTTAAATTTGTCTGAATTTAAAACTTAAATTTAACGATTCAAGAATGGCTTCTTTCCCTCTGCCAACCGATTTCTGAATGGACAATGAACCCATGAACACTACCTCACTACCTTTATTTTTGCACTACTTTCTTAATTTAACTATTTTTATATACACTTACTGTAATTCATGGCCTTATTTTCCTCTATTATTACTTATTGCATTGTACCGCTGCACAACATATGCTGGTGATATTAAACCTGATTCTGATTTTGAATTGAAGTGTGCAGGGGTGTGATCAGGAAGTACTGCTTCATGTAAAGGAGCATGAACGTATGGCGCACCCTGTAAGATAGGCAGATACAAAACCTACCAGCTGAGATGTAATTCAATACAGCAGTACCATACAAGGGGGTGAGGGAGCTCTTCCGTGTTTTGGTTTTGTTTCTCGATTCAGTTTACTATTATCACACGTACACAGTGAAAGGTTTATTATGCATACCTTTTGGACAGATCAAATCAGTGCACAGTGCACTGAGCATTTTAAAGTGCAGAAGCTACCAAAAAAATGTGATACAGGTAAACAAATCGAGTGCAGGATCGTAATGAGGTAGATTGCGAGGCCAATGGGAGAGATGAGAAGAAAGAGTGTCCAGGGTGATGGGGCCTTCGATTCTGCTGGCTACTTTACTGAGGCAGCAAGGAGTATAGACAGAGTCCATAGGGTTACCGAGGCTGGTTCCTGTGATGTGCTGAGCTGTGCTGATTCTCGGCAGCATCCTGCAGAGCCGTTACCATACCGAGCCGTGATGCATCCAGACAGAAATTTGTCTCTAAAATTGCTCGTTGGCATGACATGAAATATCCACTACTGTATTATATTATTCAACCCAAAATTAAAGATTAAAGATGAACTTTATTTGTCACATGCACATCAAAACATTGGGGGCAGGCCCCAAGTACCATCACGCTTCTGGTGCCAACATAGCATGTCCACAACTCACTAACCCTAACCATACATCTTTGGAATGTAGGAGGAAACCAGAGCACCCAGAGGAAATGCACGCAATCAAAAAACTCCTTACAGACATCGGCGGGAATCGCGTCGTCATCAGAGATCGTTGGCACTGTAAAGCGATGGTACTCAATTTTACAAGCAGGTTTTAGCTATGCACAGTTTTACAATGGTGTGACTTTACTTCCACAGTTACCACACCATGCTGAGCGTACTGGCCTTGCTTCCTGTATCAGAACCGAAATGAGCTGTTGGAATGCCATAAGGTCAGTTTGTTCAATGTTTTCCCAGTGTTGAGCAGCCACAGTTAAAATACATCAGAGGACGGATGCCAAAGTTGACAATTGAGAGCTGCCAGCCAATAGTTGGATTTTCTAACCAGATGGGTTTGTAGGAACACACACCAGGCAATGAGAGGCAGGGAAACCGAAGTCTTAATTTTAAGGAAAGGAGTTGTAAAGGTGTTTCATTTTGGTTCACTTAAGGAACTCATAATTATTACTGTTCTCTCATTAGCATCTATTTTGGACAATTCATCTGGAGCACTGCCCTGAAGCTTCAGTTATATCATTGGAAAGGCTCTTCATTATTTTTTTCCCATGGGCTTAATGAGAACTCAGGCTCAATCTAGCCGAAAGCCCTTTCTGCTACTTTGCTGCACTGAGGCCACCAGGTACTTGCAAGTAAGTCTATCCTATTCACTCCATCTTGGCCCCTCATCTATACACTTCAATTAAGCCTCCCTCAGCCAGAGAACACAACCATCACTTTTCTCTTAGCTACAATGAATTGTCCCAGTCTAGGCAACATCCTTGTAAATCTCAACAAGCCCATAAGATATTGCAGCAGAATTAGGCTATTCAGCCCATTGAGTTTAATCCGCCATTGTTACATGTTTGATTTTCTTTCCAACCCCATTCTCTAGCACTGTCCTTGTATCCCTTAAACCCCTTACTGAACAGAAACCTCTGCCTTAAAGACACCCAATAAATTGGCCCTCCCTAGCCGCATGTTTCTCAGATTCATCACCCTCTGGCTGAAGAAATTCTTCCTCACCTCTGTTTTATTCTGAGGCTGTGCCCTCAGATCTGAGACCTTCCTACCGATGGAACTCTACTCTATCCTGGCTTAGTGCTGGCAACAAATTCTTGACAATGTAAGCCTCAATATGAAAGGATGTCTTTGATGATTTGATGTCAGTAAATACTTCCGGGGAGATTAAAGGTTGAAAAGGTGAATCTTTAAAGAACCTTAGTAAAATTGCTGAATTCCCAAGCCTATGAAAAGTCTCTTCAATATTTATAGTTTACTTACATTACTGGATCATCCTTGATACCTGCAGTTACTGATAAAAACAGTCTAGATTCTACCGGTTGAAGTCAATAAGACTGAATTGTGGAAGCAGAGAATAAATCACTGTTGTTACTAGGTAACACATTTCCAATTGGAGATCCAGGCAATTGTTTTAAGGAGAAAAGGGAAAAAAAAGTAACCTCAAAACAAAATGTAGGAACTTAAAAATAGATTTATTACAGTGTCACGTGTTTTCCACAAATGGAGAGATTTTCCCGTTGCCATTGTGCTATCTGAATGGATTTCTGTCAAGAAGTCACGAGGCATTTTCCCACAGGAAATGGGGTGAAAATGTGAGATAACTTTGCACACTTCACGGTCACCATCTGAAGTGTGACAATGGCAGAGGTCAGGGAGCAGCCCAGCTTCCTGTCCTCTCAGCTGGTAAATAAGGAGAGGCACAGGAAGGCAACAGAAGACCCAAACTGCACATTGAATAACTGTGATCATTCAAGGTCCCAAGCTTCACATTGTGAAGTAGGGCTGCCCATGTATCGTTTCATTTAACACATGTATGGACCTCACAGACCTGTGATCCTGTGGCAAGGATGACCAAGATGTCTGGAAACCAGGGTTCTGTTGTATTGATTATATTGCTTAGACAAGAAATATAGAGTGTGTATGCGTAAAATATTTACTCTGTGGCCACTTTATTAGGTATACCTGTACACCTGCTCATTAATACAAATGCCTAATCAGCCAATTATATAGCAGCAACTTAAAACATTAATGCATGCAAACATGGTCAAGAGGTTCAGTTATTGTTCAGGCCAAACATCAGAATGGGGAAGAAATGTAATCTAAGTGATTTTGACTGTGGATTGATTGTTGGTGCCAGACAGGGTGGTTTGAGTATCCCAGAAACTGCTCACTTCCAGGGAATTTCACGCAGAACCGTCTCTAGAGTTTACACAGAGGGGTGTGAAAAACAAATAAACATCCGGTGAATGGCAGTTCTGTTGGAATAAAACTGTTTTGATAACGAGAAAGGTCAGAGGAGAATGGCTAGACTGGTTCAAACTGCCAGGTAGTCAACAGTAACTCAAACAAACAACCGGTAAAAAGAAAATAATGAGGAAGGATCCCAGACGGATAACCCGGCATCGACCTGGACACTGGAAACGACAAAGGCAAAACCAGCCCTGTTGACCCAGCAAAGTCATCCTTACTAACATCTGGGGACTTGTGCCAAAGTTGGGAGAGCTGTCTCACAGACTAGTCAAGCAACAGCCTGGCACAGAATCATACCTTACAGTCAACGTTCCAGACTCCGCCATCACCTTTCCTGGGAACGTACCGTCTCACCGTCAGGACAGACACAGCAGAGATGGTGGCGCAGTGGTATACAGCAGAGAGGGGAGCAACTCTCAACATCAGCTCTGGACCCCATGGAGTCTCAAGGTGCCATGTTAAACAAGGGCAAGGAAACCTCCTGCTGATTACCGTGTACCGTCCCCTCCCTCAGCTGATGAATCAGTACTTCTCCATGTTGAACAGCACTTTGAGGAGGTATTGAGGGTGGCAAGGACACAGAATGTACTCTGGGTGGGGGACTTCAATGTCCATCACCGAGAATGGCTTGGTAGTAGCACCACAGACTGAGCTAGTCGGGTCCTACTGAGCATAGCTACCAGACTGGGACTACAGCAGGTGGTGAGGGGAAAACACACTTGACCTCATTCTCACCGACCGCCTGCCATGGAAGCATCTGTCCATGATAGCATTGGTAGAAGTGACCACCGCACAGTATTTGTGGAGACCAAATCCCTTCTCCACATTGAAGAAACCTTCCACGTCGTTGTGTGGCGCTATCACTGTACTAAAAGGGATAGACTTGGAACAGACCTAGTAGCCCAAGAGGCGCTGTGGGCCATCAGCAGCAGCAGAATTGTACTCAACTACAATTTGAAACCTCATGGCTCAGCATATCCCCCACTCTAACATTACTACCAGGCCGGGGATTCAACCCTGGTTCAATGATGAGTGCAACACCAGGCATACCTCAATATGGGGCATTACCCTGGTGAAGCCACAATACAGGACTACTTGCATGTCAAACACCATAAGCAGCAAGTAATAGACGGAGCTAAGCAGTGCCACAACCAATGGATCAGATCTAAGCTCTGTAGTCCTGCCACATCCAGCCGTGGTGGTGGACAATCAAGCAACTCACTGGAGGAGGAGGCTCCATGGGTATCCCATCCTCAATGATAGAGGAGCCCAGCACACCTGTGCAAAAGACAAGGCTGAGGCTTTGGCAACAACCTTCAGTCAGAAGTGCCAAGTAGATAATCCAACTCGGCCTCCTCCAGAAATCCCCAGCATCCCAAATGTCAGTATGCAGCCAATCCGATTCACTCCACGTGATAACAAGAGATGGCTGAAAGTGAAGGCTATGGGCCCAGACAAAATCCCGGCAATAGTCCTAAAGACTTGTGCTCTAGAACTTGCCGCACCATTAGCCAATCTGTTCCAGTACAGCTACAACACCGGCATCTACCCAGCAACGTGGAAAATTGCCCAGGTATGTCCTGTACACAAGAAATAGGACAAGTCCAACCCAGCCAAGTACCGGCCTATCAGCCTCCCCTCAATCATCAGCAACGTAATGGAAGGGGTCAACAGTGCTATCATGCAGCACCTACTCGGCAATAACTTGCTTACGGATGCCCAGTCTGGGCTCCGTCAAGCCACTCAGCTCCCGATATCAATACCTCCTTGGTCCAAACATGGACCAAAGAGTTAAATACCAGAGGTAAGGTGACAGTGATAGCCCTCAATATCAAGGTAGTACTTGAACAAGCATGGCATCAAGGTGCCCTAGCTAACATGGAGTCAATGTGAATCAGGGGAAAACATTCTGCTGGTTAGAATCATTCCCGACACAAAGGAAGATGGTTGTGGTGGTTGGAGATCAGTCATCTAATCCTCAGGATATCACTGCAGGAGTTCCTTAGGGAAGTGCCCGAGGACTAACCATCTTCAGCTGCTTCATCAATGACCTTCCTTCCATCATAAGGTCAGAAGTGGGGATGTTCGCAGATGACTGCTCAATGTTCTGCACCATTTGCGACTTCTCAGATAGTGAAGCAGTTCATACCCAAATGCAGCAGGACCTGGACAATATCCAGGCTTTGGCTGACAAATGGCAAGTAACATTCGAGCCACGCAAGTGCCAGGCAACAATCATCTCCAACAAGAGAGGCTCTAACCATCGTCCAGTGGCAACACCATCACTGAATCCCCTACTATCAACATCCTGTGGGTTATCATTGACAGGAAACTGAACTGGTCTAGCCATATAAACACAGTGGCTAACAGAGCAGGTCAAAGGCTAGGAATCCTGCGGAGTGTAACTCACCTCCTGACTCCCCAAAATCCTGTCCACCATCTACAAGGCGCAGGTCAGGAGTGTAATGGAATACTCGCCACTCACCTGAATGAGTGCAACTCCATCAACATTCAAGAAGCTTGACACCATCCAGTACAAGGCAGCTCACCTGATTGATACCCCTTCCACAAGCACCCAGTCCCTCCACCATCAACAAACAGTTGCAGCAGTGTGTACTATCTACAAGATCAACATGTAAGTACACAGTAGATAGTGTAAAATATAGATGTTCCGGTGGAGGAGTCCTTTGACTTTATCTCCCTTCTTCCCTCTCACACACCCTCGCACACTCATTTTAATCTCCTGCTCTCAGATCAACTGCATAATCTCCCCTTTTGTACATTGGTTGCTTGTCAGTTTTTATTTTTTTCCAAAAATTCAGTTGTATTTCTTTATGTTCCTGTAAATGCCTACAAGAAAATAAATCTCAAGGTAGTATATGGTAATATATGTATACTTTGATAATAAATTTACTTTGGCTTTGACTTTGATTATTCCCTGTCTCCCAGCTCAAGTTTCACACCTACCCACCTTCCCAGTGCCTGGGCTCAAGTCAAACACTACCCACTTTTTTAGAGCCTGACTTTATCCGTCTCCTAACTGAAGTCCTGGTTCTTGGCTCAGGCCAGACACGACCCATGTTTCCAGCCACTGTTTGACCTGTGAGAGAGCTGCACCCACACATTAGCCACCTGAGAATCCACCAAACCACACTGGAATAAAGTCCTCCTCACTCCTAGTTAGGGATTAGCAACACACCTGATGTGATTTGAAAATCTCTAATAATTTATTAACGTACGCATCTTCTTTTTACAAATTAAAATCATGTAATTTTTTAATTGCCTCCATACAAGAATTTTTCCCACTCACCATGAAATGCACCACCAGACTTTTCAGATTATTTTTTTAACGTTTTATTTTTCTCCCTACTCCCACCTGTAAAGAGTTAACAAAGATTCGTGAAGGCAGTGCAGTAGGTGTTTTCCATATGGACTTTGGTCGTGTATTTGACAAGTTAGGAAAGGTTAAGGCATGTAGGATCCAAGGGAAGAAGGCTAATTGGATCCAACCTTGGCTTGGTAGTAGAAGAAGGGAGTCATGGTGAGAGAAAGCTTTTCTGATTGAAGTTTTCGAAGTGATGAACTGTAGGTTTTGGTACTCTTGCTTGTTGACTGTGATATATGTTAATTACTTAGATGTTAATGTTATGATTAATAAGCCTGTAGAAGGATGTTGTGGATGGGGAGGAAGGCTAAAGCCAGATAGATGTCAAAAGGGAGGTTGAGTGGAATCTTTGTAAATACAATTTAATCCTGATTCATTTTGGGAAGGTAAATCTGGTTAGGACATGTGCAGTAAATGGCAGGGCACTAATGAATGCTGATGAACAGAAGGTCTTTGAGGTTCAAGTCTATTTCCTGAAAGTGGAGATAGAGTGGTGATGAGAGGCATTGATCATGTGGATAGTTAGAGGCTTTTTCCCAGGGCTGAAATGACTAACATGAGGGGGCATAGTTTTAAGGTGCTTGGAAGTAGGTACAAGGGGATGTCAGAGGTAAGTTTTTCACACAGGGGGTGGTTGGCTGCGCGAAATGCACTGTTAGTGATGGTGGTAGAGCCGGGTACAATAGGTCTTTTAATAGACTCTTAGTTAGGTATATGGAGCTTAGGAAAATAGAGGGCTATGCGGTAGGGAAATTCAATGCAGTTTCTAGAGTAGGTTACGTGGTTAGCACAATATTGTGGGCTGAAGGGCGTGTAATGTGCTGTAGAAATCTATGTTTACATGTTTCTATGAAAGAAAATGGCATGTTTGCCTTCATGTGTCAGAGCATAGAATTTGAGATTATTAAAATTGTTGCAACTTTTCAAAACAGACTACACTTGGAGTATTGTGAGTAGCTCTGGTCACCAACTTATTGGAAGGAAGTGGGCATGCTGGAGAGAGCAGAGGAGAAACACTAGGACAGAGAACAATTTAATGATGGGGCAAATTGAATAGGCTGGGTTTCTTTTCTCTGGAGCGAAGGTGGCTGAGGGATGACCCGAGACAAGTCAATGAAATCATAAGAGGCACAGGGAGCGCAGATAGTCATAATCTTTTGCTCCAAGGTCAGGGTATCAAAAATGAGAGGCATAGATTTATGAGGTGAGTTGAGGGGAAAGATTTTTTACCCAGAGAGTGATTGATGTCTGGAGCTTGCAGTCTAGAAGGGATAGTAAAGTTAGATAACAACTGCATTGTTTAAAAGACATACAGACAAGCACATTACAAGCAAACATAAAAGTATTAAGACCTAATCTGGGCAAATGGGATTATTGTGGAAGGGGGAAATTGTCAGCATGGGTATGCTGAGCTGAAGTTCTGTGCTGTACAAATCCATGGCTCTATGATAATCCACATTGTGTAGCAGCATATAAGAGTTTATGCAATGATTTTCTGTATAAAAATTGTTTGATGCACACAGTTCAGTGTGAGTACCTGTCGGTGCCTGTGGGTATAGTTTCCACTGTATCTCAAAATCACATTAAAGAGACTGAAGCAGCTTTGATAGGTGTTGGAAAGAACACCAAACTATTCCTTAAATGTCAGCTGAGAGAACCCATTTGTCAGGCCACTATGCCAAATTAACTCTTCATTCAGAAGTTAATGAGGAGAAGCTCAGGATGAACATGATTCCTCCAACTTCACTTCAATTGATTGATTTCTTTTTCGAAGCTGTCCTCATTACATCAATTGCTCTAAACTATTCAAAGACAAAAAGAGGTAGATTTTCATTGCTCTGCATCATTGGGGAAGCAGATCATCAACCCATTACAGCAGCCTGTCCAATTTTCATTTCCCTGAAATCAGCAGGATGGAAACTGACCAGCTTCTCCAACGGCTGCCTATCCTCCTTTAATAAGTTATTGCCCAGAAGGAAAAGATAAAAATAAACTGGAATGTATGCATTAATAGGAATTAATATTGAATACTGCATTTCTTCTGAAGGAGAAAAAGAATACATTATATGTGGTGAGTTTCCTGTCATATTTTTCAGGCATCTTCAAACTCTTGGTGTCAACTAATGGTTTCTTCCATTGCTGTGCATCCTTATTTGCCCATGGAAATGCAGACATACAGGATTACACGATATCTGAGGATTCCAGAATGCTGAAACAAGCTTGACATTGCTTTGCAGTAAGGAACTATAATGAACGAAGAAACATTAGCTTTATTTGTGATGTCTACATCGACACATACAGTGAAATGCGTTGTTTGCATCAAACCAAATCAGTGAAGATTGTGCCCACCCGTTTTGCCATGCTTCCAGCACTAACGGAGCTGCTCATAACTCTCTAACCCCGTGGGAGGAAACCAGAGCACCAGGAGGAAACCCACACAGTCACGGGGAGAACATACAAGCTCCTTACAGGCAGTGGCGGGAAATGAACTCCAATCAGTGATTGCTGATGCTGTAAAGTGATGCACTAACTGATATGCTACCATGCTGCCAATACCAAGTGCTGCTTTCCCTCATTATCGTGGTTATAGACAAGTCAATTCAAGTCACTTCTATTGTCATTTCAACCATAACTGCTGGAACAGTACACAGTAAAAACAAAACAACGTTCCTCCAGGACTATGGTGCTACCTGAAACAACACAAAACTACACTGGACTTCAGACCTATACGGAACTACATAAAGTGCACAAAACAGTGCAAGACAGTACAATAATTAATATAAAGACAATAGGCACAATAAAGGGCAAATTACAATATATAATATTAAATAAATAAATAATGTAAATGTAAACAATGTTCTAGCAGGAACTGAGAAAGAAATGAGCAAAAATTGCAAAGGGAGTGGTGTGTGTGTGTGTGTGTGTGTGTGTGTGTGTGTGTGTGTGTGTGTGTGTGTGTGTGTGTGTGTGTGTGTGTGTGTGTGTGTGTGTGTGTGTGTGTGTGTGTGTGTGTGTGTGTGTGTGTGTGTGAGAGAGAGAGACTAGACTCTGGGAATTGAGGAGTCTAATGGCTTACAGAAAGTATTCTTTCTCAAAGCATCAAACTTTATATGCTACAACAGCCAAATGGATGTTCACGTTTTCTGGGATTGTTCACAATGGTTTAAACATTTCAAGCCCTGTATTTCATGTTGTAGAGCAAACACAGTCTATGCTAGTTTCCTTTTGATGTGGGGTTAAGTATTTCAGAGAGCTAGCACACCAACATCACCTTAAAATAGTAAGAAAGAGGACTGTTGTGTCTATGCACAACTACATATCGATTAAGTCAAAGCACACACGCGGGAGACAGCTTTAATTGGTGTATTCACCTTGCAGCGAGAGAGTAACGTGCATGCGTAGACAACAGCACACGTGCAGACAACAGGTCAATACATAGTGCTGGGGGGGATATTGCTCTAAAAGAAATAGATCCATACATCACACTTCCTTCCCCCCTTTAGATTAATGCAAAATAAAATTGTTTAGGTTCAAAACATTCAATTTTCCTTTCATAAATCCATATTCCAAATAAACAGGCTTTTGCCATAACAGTCCATAACATCTTCACAGTTCTAAAGGTTCATCTTGTGGGTGGTGCTCTGTTTCTTTCAGGATAGTGCCTTTGGACCAGTGGAGTGGTATCAGGTTTGGTAGGTGTGTTGTCAATGATAGCATTCTCGTCATGCCTCTGGATCTGTGGCATGGCATCAGGTTTCTTGTCTACGGCAATGTTCTCAGTTTCCTGTCTCATGTTGCTTTCAGTGACATGATCATCACTGAGAGGTAAGACCGGTGACTGTGATGTGTCTGCCATTTGGATGCAATCAGCTCAGGTGTGTTCTTCGGTTAAGCATCCAGTATCTGGTCCACATGATGTCTCCATGTTTGATCTCCTACATCCTCTGTGTACATCAGTGGTCCAGTTCTTGTAGCTATCCTACCGGGTGTCCACATGTTTTCTCAGTAATCACACGCTAAGACTTCCTATCTGATCTCAAAGCTCCTTGCTGCTTCACTTGGCAACTGACTGAACAGTTTATTCAGTACTTCCCTTCACAGGTCTGGTTTCAGGAGGTCTATACGAGATCTCAAATTCCTTTTCATAAACAGCATTGCAGATGTTTGATTTGTCATCGCATGAACAGAGTTCCGATACACAAAAAGGAAGTTGTCCACCTTGTGCTGTAGAGAAATGCCCTAATTGTCTGTTGCTTTAATGGACTTCTTGAAGTTTTGGATAAACCTTTCAGCTAACCCATTTGTTGCTGGGTGGAGAGGAGCTGGCTTGAAATGTCTGATGCCATTTTTCTTCATGAACAGTTGGAATTCTTCTGAGGTGTATCGTGATCCATTGTCACTCACAATTTGTTCTGATAAGCCTTTCTGGCAAAGGTAATCTTTAGAGCAGAGACATCCTTTGTTGAAGTGGGTGACTTCATTGGTATAACCTCCGGCTACTTCAAATGAGCATCCACAACAATCAGAAACATGAAGTCCATAAATGGCCCAGCAAAGTCAACACGTATTCTTTGCCATGGTGACGGTGGTCACTCCCAAGGGAGTGGGGGTGCATTTTGAACTTTTTGGCTTCACAAACAGCTTTTGGCCAAGTTTTCAATCTGTTTATCTATTCCCAGCCACCACACTTAGCTCCAGGTGAGACTCTTCATCTTGACTCTACCCAGCTGGCCTTCACGCAAATTCTCTAACACTCTGGTGCACAGTTTAGAGGGAACATAACACGAGATCCACACATCAACGTTCTTTGACATACCAACAGTAGGGTTCATCTTGCTGAGCACTCTGGAAACATAGAGTTACCAGGAGTTGGCCATCCTTGTATGGTGATTTCATAGACTTTTGACAATGTCAGGTCATTCCTTGTTTCCCTTTGCATTTTGGAGTTTGTTACTGGCAAGTAGTTCACCAATAGGGTGGGGAACACTTCTGCTGGGTCACAGTATGAACACTTTTCTTCTTCAATTGTCAATAGTGAAAAACGTGACAAGCCATCAGTACTGCTCTGTTGTTTGGTATGTCTTAAGAGTGGGCTCCTGGGAATAGTGCCCAACGTTGTAACCAGGTAGCAGTCATCAGTGAATTCCCTTCCTGGGACTGAAAGTAGACACAAGGGGCATGTGGTCTGTCACTAGCATAAATTCTCTCTGCAGAGGTTGTGATGGAACTTCTTTATTCCCCATGCTAGACTGAAGGCCCCTCAGTCGATCTGTGTGTAGCTGCATTCTGCACTTGTCAGTGATCTTGAAGCAAGCGCAATGGGGCGTTCAAATCCATCTCTCATAATGTGTGACAAAACGGCTCAAATGCTATAAGGGGATGTGTCACACACCAGTCTGATGGGAAGGGATGGGTCATAATGGGCGAGCAAGTTCTCTGATGTTATTAGTCTCTTTGTTTCCTTGAATGCTCTTTCACGTCTTTCTGACCATTCTCACTTTGCTCCTCTCAGTAACAGTGCGTTCAATGAATACTAGCACTGCAGCAATGTTTGGGAGAAACTGGTGGTAATAGTTTACAAAGCCCAAGCATGACCTGAGTTGAGACATATTTTCTGGTGGTCATGCCTGTAGCACTGTTTCAGTCTTCTCCTGTGATTTATGTAAGCCATGCTTGACAATAACATGTTCACAATATGAGACTTCATTCTTGAAAAACACATTTTTCTCTCTCTTTGAACACACACTATACTCAGTCAGCCTGGAAACACTTTACCAAGATTCTGCAGGTACTCTTCATCATTCTTTCCAGTCACAATGATGTCATCAAGGTAACATTCTGTTTCTGGGATATCTTGGAGCACCTGGTCCATTGCTCTTTGCCAAATTTCTGGGGCTAATTCAAAGACTTGACAATTATACTGGAACAGTCCCTTGTGAGTGTTGATTGTATGGAAATTCCTCCTTGACTCCTCAGTCCCCATTGTGACTAGTCAATCTTTGAAAACCTCTCCCCACCCACCAATGATGCAAAAATGTCATATGCCACTGGGACAATGGGCGTGGCCCAATCACTCCACTCAACCTTGAGATAACTCCAGATGCCTCCAAGCTCTGCAGTTCAGCATCCACTTTAAGACGTACTGCGTAAAGCACTGGACACGCTTTATGGAACCTCAGTGTTACTGTTGCTGCTTCATCTAGTTGAATTCTGGCCTTCATGCCTTTGAGTTTACTAATCCCTTTCTCAAACACCCTCTCATTAGCATTAAGCAGCTGTGCCAGTCCCTGCTTAGTGCTACCATTTGGTCTGCCGTTGCCTGTTGATGTCACATTGAGAGCTTTGATTGAGTGCCAGTCTAGTTGGATTTTTCTCAACCATTCAAGTCCAAAAAGTGCTAGCCCTCCACTTTTCAATACATTAAGCTCTAACTGTTGTGTTTGGCCTCCGTATATCACATTTACTTTTAGTTTGCCTTTGGGAGACACTTTTTCACCTGTGTAAGTCTTTAGTATCACTGAAGTCTTCCATTCTAGAAAACAGACTGTTGTAGTCTGCCTCTGGAATTATGAACACAGCTAACACTGTATCCAGTTCCATTTTCAGTTTTATACTAGAACTATCTATTGTGATCCAGATGATTTTGTTACCTGCTTCAGTTATACTGTGCAGTTCTAGGAATGACAGTTCACCTTTGTCAGACTCTGTGTTGTTTGATTCTGTTTTACATTCAGGAACTTTATGCATTTGCTTAGTTCTGTGTTTGAAACTCTTCACTTGGTTATGCTTTTTCTGTCTTGCACATGCTGTCTATGTGATCTTGTCTGTGACATGTCCTACAGTCTTTTCCATTGAACGAACAGTCACTTGCATCAAGGGAGGATTTGCCACATTAATAACATCTTTAGCATGTTCAGGGACATTTTGTGCTTTTCACATTCTAACTTCCTTATCTGTAGCTCTGTTGCATCCCTTGCTGCAGTCTCTAATAACATTGCAATGGTTAATGCCCATTCTAAGGTTACGTCTCTTTTGAACAGCAGCCTCTTTTGAGTGTTTCGACTATGCATGCCACATACAAACCTGTCCCTCAATGCATCAGAAAGTCCATCTCTAGAGTTACAGCACTGGGAAAGATTGGTTCCTTTTGTCAAATCTAAATCTCTCAACTATTGCCAGCGGTTCAGGGCTCAATTGATTTTGTAAAATTGTAACAATTTCATCGACCGTCTTGCTTGCTGGCTTTTCCGGGGTTACTAGGTTCTGTAAGGGACTGTACGTGCTTGTACCCATTAAGCTAAGAAGTGTAGGGGCTTCCTTTTGCTCCTCCCCATTGTTTGCATTACAAAACAGTTTTTGATATACGACTCCCAGCCTTCATTAGTGCTATCAAATTCATCAACTTTCCCGACTGAAGCCATCGCCATAACTGTCTGTGCAATATGTGATATTTTCTGACATTCAGGTTTGTTCTCATCGCCAATTTGTAGTGTCTGTGAACAACTACATATCAATTAAATAAAAGCACACATGCGGGAGAAAGCTTTAATTGGTGTATTCACATTGCAGTGAGAGAGAGAGAGAGAGAGAGAGAGAAAATGAATAATGTACATGCGTAGACAACAGCGCATGTGCAGACGACAGATCAATATGAAGTGCTAAGGGGAGGGGATGAAAGTCATTGCTCTAAAATAAATAGTCCCATACATTAATGGACCAAGACAATTCAAGACTAAAATATGCTCTGTGATATTACTGTAAATTCCACCCAACATGTGAATATTTCCTGAGCACACCCACCCCTGGCTCCAGCTACATATTCAGCCCACACTCAGCCAGCCCCAGCCACACCCCTGGCCAGTGCTCCTGTCTCTAATGCTCCCAACCTCCAGCACTGGCCATAGCCCAACGAATATATCAGGGGACTCTTGAGATGCCATAATCATGACTACCTTCAACAGCATCTATGCTTCTATCAATGACACAGTGACAGAGTGGAATGTTACTTTTCTGTTGATATCCACTCCCCATTTTCTATTTGCATTAAATCTAATTAAGCGTTACTTCCTTTTATTTGTATCCTTTTAGAAATGAACACAAAGAAATGTTACATCCTCAGCCTGCTCCAGCAAAGCTACATCTATCCCCACTATTGAGGACATCCACAAGAGGTGATGACTCCATAAGCTGAGATCCATCAGATGGACCACCACCACCATCCGAGCCATGTCATCTTCTCAGTGCTGCCATCAGGCAGAAGGTACAGGAGCCTGAAGACCAACACCTTAAGGTTCAGCAGCAGCTTCTTCCCTGCTGCCATCGGGCTCTCGGACAGACCTGTGAAATCATAGCACTGTCTTGGTTAATATTTCGTTTCCCCCCCTTTCAATCTTGCACTGAAGTTATAATGTTATTTTGTTGTTTATTTTTACGCAGATGCGAGTATAATTTTTCTGAATTTCAATTCATGTTAACTTACGCTTGCAATGTGTTATGTATTTGCAGAGCAGGAACAACAATAAAGCGGTAGGATTAAACCTTTTTACTGGGTTATGCTGGCTGAGCAACTTACAGTGCAGGAGCTACAAACCCGGCCTGCGAAAACAAAAAACATGCACACTCGAAAGCCTGCGCCAGGTTAGAGAGAGAGCACTACACACGTAGGAGTCCCAATGGATTCGCTGCGCGATCAATCAGCCGCGTGCACACTTGCCACATTCTCGCAATCGACCGGCGGTGCACTATGTTGCTGTTGCAGCAAAAAAAGCTAATTTTCATGACACTTACACACTAGATATGTATAATGAAAAATTTGAACTTGAACTTAAATAGAGCAAGTGATGCTGTAGAAGCGATCGCTCTGAGAACTGGTCCTGGTGAAGAAGAGGTGTCCCAGTGTGAAATTTATGAAGCAAGACAAAAATGATTTAATGGCCTTCCTGACTGGACTTTCCACAGTAATAAATACCAGTCACTGTTTACGTGTTTCTTATAACCAGGAGTACATTTTATGATGACAAAATAAATCAGATCTGGTGAACTGTTAACAGCCAACTGTGAGCTGTATTGACTAGAGATAACTTCAAGGACATTTGGATAGATGAGTGAAAGGGAGGGATCGGAGGAGGAAGAGATTTAATGGTAGGGTTGAATGGTCCCTCATCAAGGACCTCCCCCACCCCTTCCAGGCCATGCTCAATTTTACTACTATCCTTGGGCATGAGGTCCAGAAACCTCAGGACACTCATGACCAGGTTCAGGAATAGTTGTTACCCTACAAACATTCGATACCCTATAGACTCACTTTCAAGGACTCTACAACTTAACGTTCTCCTTAAGTGATATTCCTTTACTTATGTTGATTAGCACAAATTGACTCTTTTGCATGTTAGCTCTTTGTCCGTCATAGTTATGTATACTTTCCATAAATTCTAATTAATTTCTTTATTTTCCTGCAAATGCCTGCAAGAAGATGAATCTCACAGCAGTACTTGGTGGTATATAGACAGTAAGTCATAGGAGGTGAATTCGCCCATTCGCCCATAGAGTCTGCTCCACCATTCCATCATGGCTGATTTATTATCCCTCTCAACCATACACTCCTGACTTCTCCCTGTAACCCTTGATGTCCTGATTAATCAAGAACCTATCAACCTCCACCTTAAAAATACCCCGTGACTTGGCCTGCACAGCCAACTGCGGTGAAGAATTCCACAAATTCACCACCCTCTGGCGAAAGAAATGTTTTCCCTTCTCTGTACTAAATGGACATCCCTCAATTCTGGGGCTGTGACTTCTGGTCCTAGACTCCTCCCACTACAGGAAGCATCTTCTCCATTTCCACTTTATCTAGACTTTTCAATATTCAAAGTATATACAGTACATGTGTACTGTGATTTTGACTTTGAAATATCAAGAGTTACATATTGATAGGGAAAATGAAATGAAGAAATATAAACTATAAACTTAAAGGTGAAAAGGGAACATAGATATGGATATAGATAGCATATAGATATAGATATATACAGTTTGTTAAAAGTGACAGGCCAGCTTGAGAAAGTGGTTAAAACAATTGTATTACAGGGTTTTATAACTGGAAGCACAGACTATATGATTGTGAAAGATACGATGAATATTAATAAACACTTGTTCAGCCACAGCGTTACTGGTCATCGTATACTAGAAAAGATGTAGGGCAATGGAGGAAGTACAAACGAGATTAACCAACTCATGGTTAGAGACTTCGCATATGTAGATGGATTGGTGAAGATGTGTTTGTCGAAAACAACCGTGGCTGCAAAAAAAAAACTGACAGAGGTATTTGAAATCATGAAGTAGGTAGATAGAAATGAGAGGGAGAAGCTGTTGTCATTATCAGAGGCCGCAGCACTAGAGAATAGATGTAACTTGGGAAAAGAAAAAGGAAAAGAATTTATTTTTACACAGCAAGTGGTGAAATCTGCAATGTACTGCCAGGGATATTAGTGGAGACAGGTTTCAGTGGAACATTCAGAAGGGAACTTCATAAACAACTGAAAGGAAAGAATTTGCAGGGCTTTAGGGAGAAGGAAGAGGGTGGGGTTGACTAGATTCCTCAAAAGGAGCTTGTGTAGATTCCATTTTGCGATTAAGTTTTCCCTTGCAGAAATTCTGTCAATGTTTTTGAAAAAGTTTCCAGGTTCTGCATTCTTGCAATTTGAAACATATATATTTATGAAAAGTTGTTATAGAAATTCTTAAATTTTTTTGATTCAAGATTCAATTTCATTGAGTTGAAACACCTTGTTACTCTCATGGGCAGTTAAACATACTAAAGGGGCTAGCTCTATCATTCTCCAGATTGAGATCTGGGTTTCGTTATTTTCACATGTACATTAACACACATGGAAAAATGATGTTTGGGTTACCAACCAGTCCAACAGAAGGATGTGCTGGAGGCAGACCCAAGTGTCACCACATTCCCTCACCGATATAGCATGCCCACAAAATTCAGTAGAATAACACAAGCAACAACAACAATCGAACAGCAACTAAAACAAGAACAAAGCAAGTATCTTTCCTCCCCCAACTCAGATAGTCCTCTAGCCCCCAGACAGGCCCACTTCGGGCTTTCAACCTCCAGTGGACGCATGGGCTTACTGATATCAGGCTTCCGACTTCTCCAGCAGACTTGCTGGGCTTCCCTCTAGGGCTTCAGTTATCCGGCTTTGACTTCCAAACTTCCATTTGACCTTCGGGTTTCGATCTTCGGTTTCGACCCCAGGACTTGCCGATGACGGGGCCCTGAACTAGTGTTTACTTTGGAGGTGAGGGGTGAGGAGGAGCCTAGATGTTGGCCGTTGATTGCAGGAATGTTGTCGATCTGCTCAATGGATGTTTGTAGTTCACTTCAACGTAGTCCAATTTTCGCCACATGTGCATTAGTAATGTGACAGAGATGTATCATGCTTGCACATGTCCAACTAGTCTGTGTTCTCCCTAGTGTAGCAGTCTCAACTATTTATTCAGCTTTCAGGCAATTTTTCAGTGAAGCTGCAGCAGAGGTTGAAACAACTTTACACAAACATTTCAAGTAACCAAGTTTTAACTGGACATTATGGTATACACCACTTGTCTATTCAATCGAACTTGTTAGAAGTGTCACTCATTTGTTACTATTCATACATATCATGCCTCAAACTTTCAGTTAGCTTCTATCTGGTAACCTTGCCTCTCACTCTTCTTAAATCCCCAATTTTGCAAGGACATTTGATTGAAGAAAGGCATGATTTATTCAGCTTTTGTCTTGCAGTTTTAGTTACTTGACACAGGTAAGATAGAACTTAATCGCATGGGGCTTATCCATCAACAGCTAGTTGTCATACAAATCAGGCTCCACCATTAGACTTGTATCCCCAGAAAAGAGAGTACCACAGTACTCTGCCAAAGTTATTAATAACACCAGAAAGTCTGCAGATGCCGGAAATCCAAAGCGACGCACACAGGAGCTCATCAATGAAAGTGAATAAACAGTCGACGTTTTGGGCCAAGGACTTTCATCAGGACTGAAAAGGAAAGGGGAAGTCACCAGAATAAAGCAGTGGGGGAAGGGTAGGTGGGTAGCTAGAAGGTGACAGGTGAAGCCAGGTGGGAGGGAAAGTAAAGGGCTGTGGATGAAGGATTCTGATAGTAGAGGGTAGACCATAAGAGAAAGAAACGTCTTAAGTACATAGCTAGGTTCCTAAGACTTTTGCACAGTACCATAGTAATTTTATGTATTGCACTGCACTGCTGCCACAAAAAAAAAACAATTTCGTGACATTTGTGAGTGAGGATAAATCTGTTTCGAATATGGGTCTCTATTGTGGAGCAAGAGTGGGCAGGAGGCAGGGAGAGGGGAATAAACTGACTGTTTGACCTTGCCTGGTGTCTTAGGGCTAGGTGTGTCTGCACCTGTACTACTTCCCACCCCTGGCACTCCTTCTCTGCCACCTGTCCTACACCCCTCCCAGGGCACTCCACCCTCACCATTCCCAAAATCCTTTGCTCCCTCCAGGTTTACAAACTGACTCTCTGTTCCACATTGATAAATACAGTACTGTGCAAAAGTCTTAGTACATGTGTGTGTGTATATATATTACCAGAATCACACATCATTCACACATCATTTCAACATACAGTAAAACTCACAAGAATGTTTTCTCCAAATGCCAGTCCACTCTATTGTCAATGTTCATCCAACGTTCCTCTTCTCCTTGTATATTGAAAAAACTCATTTACTAATTTCAGTTTGGATGCTGTGAATAGTCTGTATCGTTCTTTTTCTCTCTATTAAGATATGTTGTAGCACCTGGACCTCCTGGTATGTAATAAATTGTCCTGGAAAGATTAAGTGCAAACCCACCAAAAGAAAACAAAACTCTAAAAGATAAGTTATCATTAAAAGCTCAACATTATTTGCACATTACTCTCACTGCGTTCCAATGGATTTAGGTGCTGCTGGGATTGGGTTTACTGTATGAAATGTCTTTTCACTTTCTCAGTGTAAACTATTTACTCTACAACATAAACATGGTAGAATCAAAGAGTCAAATGTAATTCTGTTGACCCTAGACCTTTCAATACAGATAGGGGGATTAGCAAAACATCATTAACATTCCAAACACTTGTTTATTTGACTACAGAATGCAGATTAAGTTCAAGTACAAGAGCTGGTCATTAATTGTTATGGTTGCATGTGTAAATGGCGTATCTAATTTCATTGTGGGAATTTGATAACGGCAAATGACAGTGAAAGTATTTATCAAAACACAAGGGTGTTAAACTCGCATTATGAAAGAGCTAGACAAAGAAAAGAGAACGTGATTGCCTTGAATACAGAAAGGCCTTTTGGAAAGGGAGATTCTACATTCTATTTTAATTTTTTTTCATTAACATTCAATTCATGCAAATTTCTATTAAATCTTTCATCTCTCAGCTCTATCCAGCAGACTTCCTCATACATTTACCATAACACCTTCTCTTCAAGCAAGAACTTTTGACTAATAGAATTTCTCCAGGATTTTCATCAGCATAACTATGACCTCTTGACCTTAAGCAGGTTTGCTTTGTTCCATGGTAGAAGTTACAAATCACTTGCAGTGTGAAGTGAACCTTGTTAAAATTCAATTTTATCTCAATCCATTTAATATACTTAGTGTGTTTCACTGTATAATTCCTGATATAATTCTGGTATATTTGCAGACTGGTTAAGTTGTGAGAATGTGAAGTAGTTTTTTTTTCTGCAGAATTTAATCTAAATGTATATTATTTCCAATTAAATGAACCCAATCGCATAAGCATTATAAATGCTGTCATGGGAGAAAATCCATGGCAGGTTGTGACTGATACAAGCCATCCGCTGGTGCCTATGCATCAGGGGAATATGTAAGGCCTGGATTTTTTTTCAGCACACATAATAAAAATAACTAAAACTTTTACATTCAGACATCTGCTTTCAGTACTGCATTTTGACAGTTTAGTTATGACCCAACAATGGCACAGATCTCGCCTACAGGGAGGCTCACATCGCACATCCAACGCAAAAGAAATCTGCCATCATGTCAGTTTTTAATCTGATGGATTCTGCGTAACACACGGAGTGTGGTGAACATTTTCCACAGGGGAATAAAAATTATAAAGGCTTAGAATTTCTTAGAAAGAAAGTTAAATATGAATAATAAAGACTACGGTTTGCCTTGTTGGAGTGAGTTACTCAGTTACACCCAGTGGCCACTTTATTCGGTACATCTGTACACGTATTCTTTAATGCAAATATCTAACCAGACAATCATGTGGCAGCAACTCAGCACATTAAAGCATGCAGGCATGGTCAAAAGGTTCAGTTGTTATTCAGACAAAACATCAGCCTAGGGAAGAAATGTGATCTAAGTGATTTTTACCATGGATGATTGTTCGTGCTTGATGCATTTGGTTTCAATATCTCGGACACTGCCGATCTCCTGGGATTTTGATGCACAATTGTCTCTAGAGTTTACGGAGAATGGTCCGAAAAACCAAAAAAAAAGCAACCAGTGAGTGCCAGTTCTGTGGGCAAAATAAGAGAGGTCAGAGGAGAATAGCCAGACTGGTTCAGCTAACAGGAAGGCAACAGTAACTCAAATAACTCAAATGACTCCTGATGAAGGGTTTTGGCCCAAGATGTCATCACTACCTCCTCCCATAGATGCTGTCTGGCCTGCTGAGTTCTGCCAGCATTTTGTGTTTTTATTTATTTCCAGCATCTGCCGATTCACTCGAGTAACTCAAATAACCACGCATTACAACAGTGGTGTGCTAAAGAGCATCTCTGAATGCAGAACATATCGAACCTTGAAGTGGATCGGCTACAGAAGCTGAAGGCCACAATCATACAGTCAGTGGCCACTTTACTAGGTACAGAAAGTATTGTACCTTATAAAGTGGCCACCGCATTTACTTTCTCTTAATTCTTTGCATTCACCATGAATTTCAGTAAGAAAATTTAAGTAGCATCGCCCTAAGTGCTTCTTCAGCAACTGAATTGAGGAGTCCCACTCCTCCAAAAATGATGAGGAGCTGTCACTGAAAGGTCAAAGAACAATGTTGACTTGTAAAGGAACTGTCAACAGTCCAAATGGCTCACAATGTTCAAGAATGAAAAGGAATAATATATCCAAATGATGATGGATGTAATTGGGTGGGAGGGAAAAGAAAGCCCAGAAACTGGGTTCCATTTCCACAAAGCTTTTGGTAGGAGTGATAGTATTACAAGGGTTGATTGATGCTGGTTTAATCTGAACAACTGAAAAATGTCCCGCATTTACTCTATCTATTTTAATGATGGACTCCATGTATTTTCCAGCAATTTAGCTTCAAGATAACTGGTTTATAGGCTTCTGGGATCCTTCTGTTCACTGTTTTAAATGATGTAAAAACTTAAGATATTTTCCTATGTAAAAGAACAAAAGCTTTGAGAATCGGAGTTTCATTTTATGACCATGCCTTATGTTGTACTTCTGTTTTAATCTATTGGTTATGCCTTATCTGCACGCTCGTGAAGTTGCACAACCTCCTACTAAATGCTAACTTTGTTTGTTCACTGACACGTTGTTGTTCCTGTATCTTGGTATAATTCAGAAAGGTGTATGCAATGATTTGTTGCATAGGTTATCTGACCCGATCACTAAGGAGTCTTCCACAATGCCACTGATCATTATGCATAAGTACTGTGTCCTTCACAGTTGTATTCACAAAATTTTGAACAGTTATATCAGTCATGTAGCTCATTAGTGGCCTTAGAAGCATTAAGGGATCTTTATCACAGGTACAAGCATGAAAGGGTCATTGTTCATTTTTCATTGTGGCTAATAAAACCACATTTTCAGGAAGAGAAAGTTTCAAAAATGCGGGTTCCCATGATTTTATTATCAGGCTATAAATTAAGCTAAAAAATATGCATTTGATTTTTTTAAAGAAAGAGGAAATCTTACACCATTGTTTCTCAAAATAGACGTCAGTGTTAATGATCCATGCTTCAGTTAATGACCTCATCTATGATTATGAAGAACTATAAACCTAGTCCAGCTGGGTTTGCCAATATGCTATCCTATGTATCAGTTATCTTATGTATTTATATTTATTGTGTTTTTTTTATTTTGTGTTCTATATGTTTTGTGGGGTTTTTTTTGTGCTGTATTGGATCTGTGGTAACAATTATTTCATTCACCTTTACACTTGTGTCCTGGAAATCACATTAAGCAATCTGGAATCAGAATCAGGTTTATTATCATCAGCACGTGTCGTGACATTTGTTAACTTTGCAATGCCAGTTCAATGCCATACATAATTTAGAAGAAAAATATAAAATAATAATAATAAATAAATAAATATAAGTAAGAATCTTGAATCTAAGTTGTTTATTTGCTTTGCAATAAGCAGTTTTATACTCTATTACTAAATCATCAAAAGGAAACAAATAAAGACATTGAAGTCTCCTTAGGTTCTGCCTGACTTGCTGAGTTCCTGGAGCATTTTGTGTGTATTGCTCAATATTTCCAGCATCTGTAGAATCTCTTGTGTTTACAGTCTTCACTTTTTGTGAAAAATAAACTTAGAAATAAAAAAAAGCATGCTTATCTTGAATCACAGCTGGACACTGAGTGAAGTCATGGATTTTATTCCTGAGCTGAATGAGTTTGCATGCAAGCAGGACCAAGGTTTGTCTGTTCCCTAATTTTACAGGCTTCAGTTTGTGTAGGGCGTAGGTTAGTCCAGCTCTGGTATGGTGCTTACATGCAGAAAACTTAGGAAATTACAGATGCATAAAACATAGGTTTCTGCTTGGAACTGACAGGCTATCATTGCTATATGTACACAATTTCTTAAACAAATCTCGGCCTGGATTTTGCTGTCTTTAGTGAATCGCCAGTGCTCTACTCTCACTGTGGTGACAGCTGCTCAGGGATACTTCTTTCCTGCATTAATAAGCAGATCCACTGCACTGCTCTCCATAGCATAACGATGAGCCTATTCAACAGGTCATCCTGAGCCAATATGTATAGAACATCGAATGAAGAAAAGTACAGCACAGAAACTGACCATATATCCACAATGATGTACCAAACTAACTATGTTAATGACACCAAATCCTTTCTTCGTGCATGCGGTCCATTTCCTTCCATTCATGGGCCTATCTAAGAGCCTCTTAAATGCCTCTATTACATCTGTCTCCCCCAGTAACCCTGGCAGCTCATTCCATATACCCACCAATCACTGTGTGTAAAAAAAATACACCCTGTACATCTCCTTTGAATGTGACCCCTCTCACTTTAAATGTATGCCCTCGAGTATTGGCAACACACACAAAATGCTGGAGGAAACCAGCAGGCCAGGCAAAGAGTACAGTCAACGTTTCGGCCCAAAACGCTTCGGCAGGACTGCACTCTTCTCCTAGATGCTGCCTGGCCTGCTGAGTTTCCCCAGCATTTTGTGTGTGTTGCTCAGATTTCCAGCATCTGCAGATTTTCTCTTGTTTGCCCTCTAGTATTAGACATTTTGACCATGAAAACAAGAAAGCAGCTGTCAGCTTCATCTCTGTTCTCTTAGTTTCATGAACTTATAACAGATCTCCCTTCAGCCTCTGCTACTCCAGAGAAAACAATTATAGTCTGTCAACCCTCTCCTCTTTCCACATGCCCCGTAATCCATAAGCACCCTGGTTAACCTCATCTGTACTCTCTCCTTATCCTCCACATCCCTCCAATAATGGGGTGACCAGAATTGATTTCTATACTCAAAGGTCAAAGTTATTTTTTTCAAAGTACATACAGTATATGTCACCATTTACAATCCTGAGATTTATTTTCTTGTGGGCATGCTCAGTAAATTTACAGAATAGTAACCATAACAGAAACAATGGAAGAACATCCGACCTGCGCTGTTCAACCAGAGTGCAGAAGATAACAAACTGTGCAAATACAAAAAAATACAAATGAATACAAAATACAAAAAATACAAATGAATAATAATTAATAAACAAGCCACAAATATCGAGAACTTGAGATGGAGAGTACTTGAAAGTGAGTCTGCTGGTTGTGGGAAAATCTCAATGATGGGGCAAGTGGAGTGAAATTATCCCCTTTGGTTCAAGAGCCTGATGGTTGAGGGGTAGTAATGGTTCCTGAACCTGGTGGTGTAAGTACCTTCTTTCTGATGGCAGCAGCATGAAGAGAGCATGTCCAGGGCGGTGGACATGCCTCTGGTGATGGATGCTGCCTTCCTGCATGTAGGTGTGGTCAATGATGGGGAGGGCTTTACCTGTGATGGATTGGGCAGTATCTGCTACTTGTTGTAGGATTTTCCATTCAAGGCATTGTGGTTTTCATACCAGGCTGTGATGCAGCCAGTATATATTCTTTTCACTACTACACATCTGTAGAAGTTTGTCAAAGTTTTAAATGTCATGCCAAACCTTCACAAACTCCTAAGGATATAGGAGCTCTGCCATGCTTTCTTCATAATTGGACACATGCTGGGCCCAGGACAGGTCCTCTGAAATAATAATTTCAGCTAAAGCTGCAAAATAACTTCCTAATTATTGAACTTTGTGCTTCAACTAACAAAGGCGAATATGTCAAATGTTGTCTTTAAGACTCTATCAACTTGTGTGCCTACTTTCAGGGAGCTGTGGACTTGGACCCCAAGATCTCTCCGTATATCAAGGCCATTAAGAGCCCTGCATTAACTGTATACTTTCTCTTTACATTTGATCTCCCAAAATACAACAAATCAAATTTACTTAGATTAAATTCCATCTGCTATTTCTTTTCCTACATTTGCAACGGATCCACATCCTGCTCTAGTACTTGGCAATATTCTACACTATCCACAGCGTCACCACACTTAGCATCATCTGCAAATTTATTTACCCACCCACACATTGTTCATCCAAGTCATTTGTAAAGATCACAAACAGTAGAAGTCCCAGTAGCAATCCCTGCGGAACACCACTAGTCACAAACCTCCAGCCAGAATAAGACCTATCAACCACTACCGTCTGTCTGAATTCTGAATCCAAAGCCAATTCACTGTGGTTCTCATTCATCTTAATCTTACGGATGAGCTCACCATGATGGATCTCGTTGAATGCCTTGCTAAAGTCAGTCAACATCCACTCACCTACTTTCATTGATCATCCTCATCATCTCCTCACAAAGCTCAATCTGGTCAGTCAAACATGACTTGCAACAGAAAGTCATGCTGACTGTTCCTAATTAGGCTATGCTTTTCCAAATGCTTATATATTTCCTGTGCTCTATCATTCTATCCTCTATACTTACACTAGCGCCAGTCATGCCCTTGAATTCCAGTGCCAAGTTTATCAGTTTGGTATGATGAAGATTTGAAGATTCAGACCTTGGACACAACAGAACAGCTCAGTCAATGTTTTCATTGTTATCTGTTGATATTATTGTGTTAAGATTATTTTAACGGCTGTATCTAACACATATGCTATGTTTTGCACCTTGGTCCCAGAGGAAAGTTGTTTCATTTAGCTGAATACACGTGTATGCCAAATGACAATAAACTTGAACTTGAATTTGAGCTCAAATGACAATCATTCGGCCTTTAGTTCTTTAGTATACTCTCAGCACTACTATTCGATTAATTCCAAAATAACCGCGAATCTTCTTAGGTTAACCATTGCACTGACATCTAAAAATCTGAAGAGAAGCCTGTCAGTTACTCCTCACATAGAAATATCACTTTAAGTCATTTTCAAACTTTGTCTTCGCCTTGTTTTTAACTTAAAAAGTACAGCGAAAAAGTCTCAGGCTCATATATATAGCTAGGGTGCCTAAGACTTTTGGACAGTACCGTATTTGTCAACGTGGAGCAGAGAGCGAGTGTGTAAATCTGGCAGGAGCAAAGGATGTTGGAAATGGTGAGGGTGGAGTGCCAGGGCAGGGGTTGGTGAGGGTGAAGACATGCCTAGCCTTGAGAAACCAGGCAAGGTCTTTTGATTCCCAAATATTAGTTTATTGATCATTACTAAATATATCGCTGGTGCTTCCCATTCCCTCCTCTCTCCCTTCCCCTCTTCCCAACTATGATTCTCCTCTCCCTGCCCCCTTCCCACTCTCAGTCCACAATAAACTCCCATATCAGAATCAGGTTTATCATCACTCACATATGTCATGAAATTTGTTTTTTTTGCTGCAGCAGCAATACAGTGAAATACATAAAATTAACACAATACTGAGTAAAAGTCTCAGTTACCATAGATATATATAAGCCTAAGACATTTACACAGTTCTGTAGGGTGCATTTTCTTATCAGTGAAGTTCAGAACTGAATATGTTGTTCCATCATATTACATTCAATAATGTGCTATTTCTAGAAAATGTCATTTCTAGTCAGTAAACATTAAGTAAAATGAACACAAAAACACTCAGCATTGAAATTTTATGATTAGGTGACACACTGTGTAATAGTTAAAATCCTGCTGAAATACATGAGCAGTGCATATATACCACATTACTTTCTGCATTATTTTACCAGCATTATCAACACATTTATGCTAGGGATTATTTGCTGTTGGAAATTTTGCATTGTATGCTTGTTAATTTTTAAAAATTGGCTTATTTCTTCATCTGTGAAGCTTCATTCAACGTGAACTTTCAATTAGTTTATTTTTTCTGGACTTCTTATTAAGTCTACCATTATGTTAAAACATAACATGGGGTGGCATGGTAGCATAATGGCTAATTCATCACTTTCCAATGCCAACGAGTGGAAGATTAGGGTTCGATTCTCACCACTGCCTGTATGTTCTCCCCTTGACTGCACGGGATTCCTCCCACCTCCCAAAGATGCACAGGTTAGAAGGTTAATTGGTCATATGGGTGTAACTGGGTGGGTCAGGGTTAGTAAGTTGTGGACATGCTAAGTTGGCACCAGAGCCGTGGCATCACTTGTGGGCTGCCCAGACAATCCTCACTGATTTGATTCGATGAAAATAAATCATGTCACTGTATCTTTCGACGCTTCGATGTACATGTGAAAACTAACAATAATCTTTTAATCCCTTAAGACACAGATAATAAAGTGATATTCAGGAAAATGAAACTTTTGACACCTGCCAGGATATTGAGATAATTTATTTGGAAAGATGATAAATTCAAAACAGGACTGCAGTACTTTTGAAAATCAAGTTTGAACTATTTTCCTCTCTTTGGGCCCAAAATTCAGAAGTTTGATTTGTCTATTAATTCACAAGTAACTAATTGAGAGAATATCCAGGGTTATTTTATTGGAAACTCCAGATGACTTTCAGAGAAAAGAAATTCTGTCACGTTAGATCTGTTGCTACTTTCCGTGTCTTGTGGCACACCAGGTGGCAACCTTGCCAGTTCTTTAGCATATTTGTCTTTTTTTTAACGAGGCCGAGTTGCTAATGTCACCGTGGCTCAGACATGGCCCAAGTGAGGAGTGAGAGACACTGAAGCGGGTCGATATTTCACTGTCTTTAATGCAAACAATGTTAAAGGGAAAAGAAAGCAATAAACGCGAGGCCAAACAGGGCCGTCAACTAAATGGAATATGAAGCCTACACTACGGTTGTAAAGAACAACTACGAATAAAGGCTCAACAGTCCAATTTCTCAGGCAAGGCGGAATGCAGATAACGAAGCGTAGCTATGACCAAGTCTCGAAAAACACTACGATGGGATGAATGGACTTAAATACTATCACAATGAAATGATAATAAGCTGACACGTGCATGTTCACGAGCGCAATTGCCGAATCTGGTGTGCTGCCGAATCCATGGTTGTGACAGCTAGCTTGATTCTCAACCCAGCATGGATGGAAAGAGTGCAGGGCACTAGCAGGATTCAAACCCAGGAGCACTTGCCCTGAGGTCCGGTGCAGTTGCCACAATGCCACCGGCCGGCTGTACATCAGGCCTGTATTTGAACATGTCAGAGGGCAAAGGACAGAATCCAGAACTCAAGCGATGGTGCTTTCTAACACAATATACTACTTTGTCTCTAAATGTTTTCAGATATTTTAAAGAATATAGTCAATGTTTTAGTAGGTTTTATGTAGGAATGAAATATTGAGAACTAATCAAACATTAGTCTAAGCTGCTGTAGGAAGGCATCATCAATCATCAAGGACTCCCACCACCCAGGACATACTCGCTTTTCTTCATATTTATTGCTTATTGATTTATTATTATTATTTCTTTCTTTTTGTATTTGGACAGTTTGTTGTCTTTTGCATATTGGTTGAACGCCCAAGTTGGTGCGGTCTTCATGGATTCTGGGATGGTTATTTTTCTATGGATTTATTAAGTATGCATGTAAGACAATGAATCTCAGTTTTGTTTCTGGTGGCATACATGCATTTTGATAATAAATCTACTTTGAAGTTTGAACTTTAAACTTTGAGACATAGAATCAGAGAGTAATGCAGTGCAGATACAAGTCATTTGGTCCAAGGAGACCATGCTGACCACAGTAGCCATCCAGCTAGTTCCAATCTCCTGCATGTGGCCCGCAACCCTTTAAGAATGACCTCTTCATGTCCCTATTCAAGTGTTTCTTGAATTATACCATTGTACCTGCCTCAACCACTACTTCTGGCAGCTCACTCCACCCTCGACATAAAAATGTTGCCTTTCAGGTCCCTATGAAACATTTCCCCTCTCACTCTCAACCTAAGGTTCCTAGCTTTGGACTCCCCTACTCTGGAGAAAAGACTATTACCAGCCACCTTATCTATTCCTCTCAAAACTGTAATCATTTTTACAAGGTCACCCTCATTCCCCTATGTTTCAAGGAATAAGGACCTTGCCTGGCTATCCTTTCCCTATAACTCAAGCCCTTTAGTCCTGGAAACATCCACGTAAATATTTCCCTTCCAGTTTAACCACATCTTTCCTGTACCTGAGAGACCAAATCTCTACGTAGTACATAGTACTCCAAGAGCGGCCTCACTAACAACTGATACAACTGCAATATAATATCCCAACTACTATATTCAATACCCTAACTATCCTTTCACCACCCTGTGTACCAGTGATGCCATTTTCAAATGATCTCTGCACTTGCATTCGCTCCCTGGAGTCCTACCATTCATAGTATAAGTGATATACTGGCTTGACTTTTCACAATGAGTCATCTCACATGGATGTGTATGAAAACCATTTGCCACTCCTTAGCTCACTCTCCCCTGTAATCTACAATAACCTTCTTCAGAATCGACAGCACCTCCTGATTTCATTAAATCCACAAATTTACTGACCATACATTCATGTCTGAATCATTTATCTCAATAATGAATAACAAGGGTCCCAACACAGACCGTTGTGGCACACCACTAGTCAACAGCCTCCATTCTGATAAACAACTTTTAACCACACTCCCTGCTTCCTCCCTCTGAGCCTGTTTTGAATCCATTCAACTAGTTCTTGGATTCCATGGGATCTAACTTCCTAGATGATGCAAGACCATGCTACAGTCCAAATAGACAATGTCTTCTGTCCTATCTTCTCCTACATTTTTAGTTAAGTACATTTCAACATAATTTTAGCTGGATCATTTGCTGCGTAGCTATTCAGAAGTAGATCAGATATTGGCATTTTACCTCTGTTCTTTCAGTGAACACTTCCTTTTGCTTTGGAGTTTGTTTTAAACAAACTAAAATTATTTTCAAATTATATCTTTTAAAACTTGAATATTTAAAATATACAATTAGAATGCTGCTTTCTCTTCAGTCACGTTGAATCTTTAGCAGTTTCTAAAAACATGCTACAACGCCTTCTTACTCGTTGAAACCTTGTGTTATTGTGTGAGCTGTGCAATTGAGGACACAGTTCAATGATCAAAAGCATTATATTGATCCACATTGTAATGCTTGTCTTATTCAGTGTATTCAGACAGTCTTGTGCCTTTTATTCTGTTAGTATATGGCAGCCATTACATCAATTTTGGGCTGCACATGTTGCCTAAGGTAACGGTAGGAACAATTCAGCATGCTTTATTGAGGAACAGCATGCAAAGTGAAAGCAGGTACCAAAAATAATAACTTGCAATAAAAACATTTATTAAATATATTAATAACTGTCATTTGAAATATTAATTAAGACTAAAACAGTGGAGAATGAATAAGCATTTAGTAATATAGATGACTTGAGATAGGAGAGATGCATCAGAAGAAAAGGACTGGAAAACTATGCTGATATTGCTTGAAGAAGCAACATTAAAGCAGCATCAGGGAAGCAGGGGAGCGAAGCAGTTAGCCCATTGCTTTACTGCACCTGTGGTCACCAGTCAGGGTTCAATTCCCACTGCTGCCCATACGGAGACTGTAAATCTCTCCACAACCAGGGGAACAGTGCTAGCTGGAGCGTGTCCGGTGCATCTTTAAGAAAAAGCCGAACTAAACAAGCTAATTGATTAGGTGCTGTGGTGAACTACATATACCTGTCTGGCCACGCCCCCCTGCTGACTGCTCCTGTGGCTCCTCCCACTGACCCCGGTATAAAGGCGATTGGAGGCACTGCTCCTCCCTCAGTCTCCAGGATGTTGTGTGATGGTCTCTTGCTGCTTGTGCTTTCTTCCAGCCAATAAAAGCTTACCTTAAATCACGTCTCTGAGAGTTATTGATGGTGCATCAGGTGCCGCCCAGATCTCAGAAACTGCTGATCTCCTGGGATTTTTACACACAACAGACTCTGGAATTTACAAAGAATGGTGCCGAAAACAAAAAAAAACATCCAGCGAGTGGCAGTTCTGTGAGCGAAAGCATCTTGTTAAATCCACTCACTGGATGGTTTTTTTTGGCACCATTCTCCGTAAACTCCAGAGTCTGTTGTGCGTAAAAATCCCAAGAGTGAGATACTCAAAGCACCCCGGGCAGCACCTGATTAATTAGCTTGTTTAGTTCGGCTTTTTTCTTAAAGGTGTGCCGGGTGCGTTCCCGCTCGCCCTGCACCCCTGTCTGCGCCTGTGTGGATTTCCTCCGGCTGCTCCAGTTTCCTTCCAAAGTCGTACAGTTAGTGACTGGCGGACATGCTATGTTGGCGTTGGAAACGTGGCAACACTTGTGGGCTGGTCCCAGCACAACCCTCACTGATGTAATCTGATGCAACTGATGTATGTCACTGTATGTATGTCATGGTGGAGGATTACAAATACCTGGGGATATGAATTGACAATAAACTGGACTGGTCAAAGAACACTGAGGCTGTCTACAAGAAGGGTCAGAGCCGTCTCTATTTCCTGAGGAGACCGAGGTCCTTTAACATCTGCTGGACGATGCTGAGGATGTTCTACGAGTCTGTGGTGGCCAGTGCTATCATGTTTGCTGTTGTGTGCTGGGGCAGCAGGCTGAGGGTAGCAGACACCAACAGAATCAACAAACTCATTCGTAAGGCCAGTGATGTTGTGGGGGTGGAACTGGACTCTCTGACGGTGGTGTCTGAAAAGAGGATGCTGTCCAAGTTGCATGCCATCTTGGACAATGACTTCCATCCACTCCATAATGTACTGGTTAGGCACGGGAGTACATTCAGCCAGAGACTCATTCCACCGAGATGCAACACTGAGCGTCATAGGAAATCATTCCTGCCTGTGGCCATCAAACTTTACAACTCCTCCCTCAGAGTGTCAGACACCCTGAGCCAATAGGCTGGTCCAGGACTTATTTCCACTTGGCATGATTAACTTATTATTATTTAATTATTTATGGTTTTATATTGCTATATTTCTTCACTATTCTTGGTGCGGCTGTAATGAAACCCAATTTCCCTCGGGATCAATAAAGTATGTCTGCCTGTCTGTATATTTCAATGTTCCACTGTACATGTGACAGATAAAACTAATCTTTATTTTGTTAACTTTTAAAAGAGCTTCATGTGAAACTTAAATATTGGTAGCAATCAACTGGACTGTGGCTGAAATTACTACGTAATACAGCATTGCCAGTATTGATCACTTGTTTTAATACATGCAGTTCAAAGGCAATTAGTTGCTAAGGTCATAAGACATAGGAGCAGAATTAGGCCACTGGGCCCATTGGGTCTGCTCCTTCACAGCGTCACGGCTGATTTATTATCCTCTCATCGCCATTCTGCTTTTTCCATGTAACCTTTGGTACCCTTACTAATGAGGAAACTATCAAACTCCGCTTTAAATACACCCTATGTCAGCCTCCACAGCCATCTATGGCAATGAATTCCACAGATTTACTATCTCAGAATCAGAATCAGGTTTATTATCACCGGCATGTGAAGTGTAATTTGTTAACTTCGCAGCAGCAGTTCAATGCAATAAATAATCTAGCAGAGAGAGAGAAAATAATAATAATAAATAAAATCAAACATAATAATAAATAAACAAGTAAATCAATTATGTATATTGAATTGATCTAAAAAAACATGCAAAAACAGAAATACTGTAAATAAAAAGAAAGTGAGGTAGTGTCCAAAGCTTCACTGGCCATTCAGGAATCGGATGGCAGAGGGGAAGAAGCTGTTCCTGAATCGCTGAGTGTGTGCCTTCAGGCTTCTGTATCTCCTACCTGATGGTAACAGTGAGAAAAGGGCATGCCCTGGGTGCTGGAGGTCCTTAATAACCTTTCTGAGACACCGCTCCTTAAAGGCATCCTGGGTACTTTGTAGGCTAGTGCCCAAGATGGAGCTAACTAGATTTACAACCTTCTACAGCTGCTTTCAGTCCTGTGCAGTAGCCCTTCCCCCCGATACCAGACAGTGATGCAGCCTGTCAGAATGCTCTCCACGGCACAACTATTGAAGTTTTTAAGTTTTCTTCAGCCACTCTCTGGCTGAAGAAATTCCTTCTCACCTCTGTCCTAAAGAAACAGCTTTCTATTCTGAGGCTTTGCTTTCTGGACCTGGACTCTCCCACTATTGGAAACATCCTCTCAGTACTCACTCTATCAAGGCCCTTCAATATTTGATAGGTTTCAAGGAAACTCACCTCCCCATTCTTCTAAATTCTAGCGAGTACAGGTCCTAATACTCTTCATAGGTTAACCCTTTCATTCCCTGGATCTTTTTAATGAACTTCCTTTGAACCACTCTCGAATGCCAATAAAAGGACAATAAGGGAATTCTTCTCTCTCTGTAAGTGGTCATGTAAGTACCACAATAGAAAATCCATTAATCCTTGAGCAAATTGTAAATGTACAGTACTGTGCAAAAGTCAACATTATCGAGGTTGTCTGGGATTACCTAGAAAAACAAAAGCAAGTGAGACAGCCAACATCTGCAGAAGAACTGTGGTAAGTTCTCCAGGATGCCTGGAACAAGCTACCAACAGATATCTTTATAAAACTGCACGGCTGTGCGCCTAAGGGAAGTGATGCAGTTTTAAAGGCAAAGGGTGGCCACGCCAAATATTGATTTGATTTCTTTGCTTACTGCTTTTTATAATAATTTTTGATATTTAGAAACATTTCATCTCATTATTTTTGAAAGCATCTTCAGCTGACAGAAATTTTATACATGTGCCTGACACTTTTGCACAATGTTCTATATAGTTCACTGCTTATTACAGCTGACAACAAAAAGTTGCAGCTAAAGTCAACATTAGCAAAGTCTGTGAGATTGCCATCAAAGATAACTAACAAGACAAGTCTGGCAAATTCAGAATGGAGACTGTTAAGAAATTCTAGTCATCAGATCATGGTTAGATTTTCACAGACAAAAGCAAATTATTTTAGCATTGTACCTGCTGTGATTTTTAGTCTATTGATAGCCTGAACTTAGTATTAAATCTTCACTACCTGGGCAGTAATTTATTGCAGGAAGCCCACATCTCATCTAAAGCCAGCCAACTGCCATTTTCTTCGGAATCAATCAAAATAAAAATGAGGCAGTTTATAAGATGTGATAGTGATTCACCTGGTCTGCATACCACCTGAGCAACGAAGGTGGGAAAGTCCTTTCAGAGCTAATGGAACACGGTCACTGATTCACTCACTTACCGAAAGTCACATTCATCCAGTCCAATTGGCGTAATTTGTTTTGGCTTTGTTAAAATCAACGGTTCCCTTTCACCTCAGAATGCAGAATATTTACACCGCTGAAGTCGCAGTTCAGAAAAAGAAATTAGGATAAAGATGAGTAGAGTATTTGTTTGCACATGTTGGTAAGTTACAGATAATTTTCTTTCAATATTCACTGGAAAGAATTGTGGGGGCCTTTGAAGGAAGATAATAGTGCTGAGTTCATTGGCCTCAGAATTGTATAACATGCGAGTAATACCTGCCAACCCCCCAGGATGAAGTACTCTATTCTGTATAAGACCCAAGGAAAGCCATATAAAGCCCTTCATGCACAATCTCCTGCGACTTTGGATAATGCAGATTGTGGAAGGAACTGATTTCTAGAGTGGATTGGAGGAGCAGGTGGAAAGGATAGCAAGACATAGAAAGAAGAATAGAAGGGAAAGTTGAGTGGAAGGGAAGAGGTCTGAAGACATCAGCAACAATATGGGTTGGGATCAATTACAAAGAATGAATAATTAAAGAGAAACCTGCGTGTAAAGAGATGGGTATTTTGGTTTTCTTTTACTTAGAGATGCAGTAGGGTAACAAACGAGCCCATGCCACCCAATTCCACCAACGTGACCAATGAACCTACTAACCTGTACATCTATGGAATGTGGGAGCAAACACACAGGGAGGGCACACAAACTCCTTACATACAGCACTGGGAATTGAACCCATGTCTCTGGCACTGTAAAAGCATTGAGCTAATCGCTATACTACCATCCTGCCCACTGGTTGGACTCTCTGGTGTTTAAATAATAGTAAACTTCAACCTTCTCAATTATAACCCAATGGCATTTGTGGGACTAGTCTCTGCAATCTATCAATATGAGTGCTGCACACTCTTTGAAATCTCTGCACATACCCAGTACTCTTCACTGTAGTGAGTACAGGGAGCCTCCGCGTCCAGCAGATAAATCTCCGCAACTTCCGCCATCTCCAACGGGATCCCACCACCAAGCAATCTTTTCCTCGAACCCCCCCCCCCCCCCTTCCGCTTTACACAGGGATCGCTCCCTACATGACTCCCTTGTCCATTCATCCCTCCCCACTGATCTCCCTCCTGGTACTTATCCTTGCAAGTGGGGCAGGTGCAACACCTACCCCCACACCTCCTCCCTCACTACCATTCTAGGCCCTAAATAGTCCTTCCAGGTGAGGCGACACTTCACCTGTGAGTCTGTTGGGGTCATATACTGTGTCCCGTGCTCCCGGTGTGGCGTCCTGTTTATCAGTGAGACCTGACGTAGATTGAAGGACCACTTCACTGAGCACCTACGCTCCATCCGCCGGAAAAAGCGGGATCTCCCAGTGGCCACCCATTTTAATTTCACTTCCCACTCCCACTCTGACCTGTCAGTCCATGGCTTGCTTTACTGCTGCGATGAGGCCACACTCAGGTTGGAGAAGCGACACCTTGTATACCGTCTGGGTAGCTTCCAACTCGATGGCTTGAACACCAATTTCCGGTAATTGTCCCACCCTCTCCTTCACCATTCCCCTGTTCCCATTTCCTTCTCTCACCTTCTCTCTGGTGCTCCTCCCCCTCATTTCTTCCATGGTTTTCTACCTTCTCCAGTCAGATTTCCCCTCTTCCAGCCATTTAGCCCTTTTACCAATCAACTTTCCAGCTCTTTACTTCATAGTCCCCCCTCTGGTTTTACCTATCACCTACCACCTTGTATTTCTTCCTCCCCTCCCCCCTTTTTTCTCGTCCTGATGAACGGTCTCGGCTTGAAACATCGACTGCACTCTTTTCCATAGATGCTGCCTGGCCTGCTGAGCTCCTCCGGCATTTTGTGTGTGTTACAGGGAGCCCCTGTCTAATTTATTAATCCTGCCATGGTTCAGTATGTGCGTGCCAGCAGCACGATTACCGTTTGGGTTTACCAGTCAGGTTTTGATAAAATTCTACAAGGTAATACGCAAATCATTGTGCTATGCGGTATAATATCTATTTGTGTGGAAATTCATGACAAGATCCATTTTGGACATCATGGCTGCATTTTCGCAATTATTATTTTTCTGCTTAGAGCATGTATTTTTATGCAGAATTTAAACAGATTATCTGAATTGTATCTAGAAGAAAATGTTTGACTTATTATTAGATGTACTAGGATACAGGGAAAAGCTTGTGTTGCATATGGTCCATACAGATCAGATAATTACTCAGTGCATCGAGGCAGAAGAAGGTAAAACAATGCCAATGCAGAATAAAGTGTAACACCTACAGAGAAAGGGCAGTGCAGGTAAATAATAAGGTGCGAGATCATAACAAGGTCTGTGAGTCAAGAGTCCGTCTTAAGATTAAAAAAATTCTAATCATTTGAGAGTCTGGTAAGAGTGGCCTAGAAACTACCCTTGAGCCTATGTGCTTTCAGGCTTCTGTGCTTTCTGCCCGATGGGAGAGGAGAGGATCTTTGGTAGGTTCTTTGCTTACGATGCTTGTTTTACCAAGACAGTGAGAGGTACAGACAGAGGCTGTGAAGGGGAGGCTGATTCCTGGAATGTGCTGTGCCGAGTCCACAAGTCTCTGCAGCTTTTCACAGCATGTGCCGAGCACATTTTGGTTCACTATATCTTTACAATAGTTTGTTTATCTTACAAATTGCAGGTTCATTAAAAAAATCTCAGCGCTTCATGCACAGCAGCCATGCTTGAAAATTTCTTGATACGAGCGTGTTGTGTAGTATGATATTTGATATTCAATGAATTGCAATACCTGCTCTTTTGTTTTCTTCTGGTAAGCCCATATTCACTTAGCTTGTTAAAGTGCTTAACTGTAAGGAAGGTAATGAGAGACTGTGAGAGAGCAGAAAATTGCCTTCTGAAGTCGATCCAGTTCATTTATCAGCAAGAGAGTGGGCAGGAGTGAATAGATGAATTCTGCTTCTACCCAGTGTACTGCAGCCAGTTTTTATTCTCCTAATGGGCAAGGGTTATTTCTAACACATTTACTCAAATCACTTCATTGCCAGGTTGTATGAAATGCTGCTAGTACACTGCCTCAGATGAATGCCATGTTATCTCAAGGTGGATGGAATACAAAAGGGAAGAAATTATATTCTGGTTGTAAGGAGGCTTGATCAGTCCCTGTGTGGAAAAACTGCTTTCACTTCTAAATGCCGTGCTTCAGAAAGAAGGCATTGACCTTGGAGGATGCGGAGTGCAGGTTCACCTGCTATTAGAGTTTAAAGGATTAAATTATAAGCCAAAGCATAAACAAGAGGAAACTATCCACAGTCACATGCTCCAACGCAACACACACTAACGCCTGTACTTTTCATACTGATTCCCTTCTCAATTCAATTTATTAAAGCAAATTCCAGAAGTGGCGCGTGATAGAATAGTGGTTCGCAAAAAAACTTAATATCGCCAGTGATAATTCGCAGTGCTGTCTGTGAGGAGTTTGTATGTTCACTCCCCGACTGCAGAGCTATGGCTCGATTTGTCAGCACCACCTCTGGAAGACATTGCTGTCCAGTATGGAAATAGTCATCACTAAGTCCGTGGCCAGCAGCATGCTACAAGATTCCACAAAGCACTGGTGGTAACAAATTCTGAAATACAAAGAGAAACAAGAAATGACCTGACATTGTCAAAAGTCTATGGCTTCACCATGCAAGGATGTCCAGTTCATCATAATCGCATGTTTTCAGAGTTCTCAGTGAGACAAGACCAACCATCTGTATGTCAACAAACCCTGATGTGTGAATCTCGTGTTGTGGTTCACTTTAAACTGCACTCCAGAGTGTTAGAAAATCTATATGAAGGACACCTGGGTACAGTCAAGATGAAGAATTTTACCCAGAGCCAGTAATAGATAGACAGATTGAAGACTTGATTGAAAGCTGTTCGGGATGCAACAAAATTCAAAATGTACCCCCACAGGCACCGTAACACCTGTGGGAGTACCCGTCTTCACCGTGGCAAAGAGTGCGTATTGACTTCGCTGGGCCATTCATGAACTCCATGTTTCTGATTGTTCATTCCAAGAGGCTGGAGGTCATATCAATGAAGTCAAACACATCAGAAGTGACTGTTTCTGCTCTGAGGACCATTTTCTTCAGAAATGGCTTTCCAGCACAAGTTGTGAGTGACAACAGACCACAATACACGTCAGAGGAGTTCAGACTATTCATGAGGAAAAATGACATCAAAAATTTCAAGTCAGCTTCTCACCACCCAGCAATGAATGGGTTAGCTGAAAGGTTTGTCCAAATGTTCAGGAAGTCCATTAAAGTTTTGGACAAGGAGGACATTTCTCTTCAACGCAAGGTGGACAACTTCCTTCTTATGTATCGGAACTCTGTTCATGAGACGACAAATCAAACACCTGCAATGCTGTTCATGAGCAGGAATCTGAGATCTCATATAGACCTCCTGAAACTAGATCTCCAGAGGTAAGAGCAGAATAAACAATTCAGCCAGTTGCCAAATAAATCGGCAATGAACTTTGAGGTTGGACAGGAAGTCCTAGCGCGTGGTTACCGAGAAGACAAGTGGACACCCGGTAGGATAGCTACAAGAAATGGACCACTGATGTAGACATTGGATGTTGGAGATCAGACATGGAGATGTCATGTGGACCAGATACTGGATGCTCAGCCGAAGAATTCACCTGAGTTGACTGCTCCCAACAAGACGGACACATTGCAGCCACTGGACAGTGATGATCACGTCACTGACAGCAACGTGATACATGCAACAGAGAAAGTTGTCTTTGACAAGACACCTAACAAACTTGATGCCACTCCGCAGGTCCAGAGGCACCTTCCTGAAAGAAACAGAGCGTCACCCAAAAGACTGGATCTTTAGTAGAGTGAAGTTAGTTATGGACTGTTATTGTGAAAGCATATTTATTTGAATATGGTTTGTTAAAGGGAAATTGAATGTTTTGTACATATAATGTTTGATGTTACATTAATCTAAAGGGAGAGGAAGTGTAATATATGGATCTATTTCTTTGAGTGCACATCCTTGGTCGTTGAAGCAAATAATGCATTTCACTGTACAGTAGGCTTTGATGTACACATTAAAAATAAAGCTAATCTTTTCTTCGACTGCTTCTATGTGACTCAAAGGGTCGTAAAGAAAGCTTTTGGCCTTCATAGATCAAAGTTCTGAGTAGAGGAGTTGGGATGTTACGTTGAAGTTGTATAAGACATTGGTGAGACCTAATTTGGAGCATTGGTCACTTACCTACAGGAAAGAAGTAAATAATTTTGAAAGTGTACAGAGAAAATTTACAAAGATATTGCTCAGACTGGAGGGCCTGAATTATATGGAAAGATTGAATAGGTTAGAACTTTATTACCTTGAGCGTAGAAGATTGAGGGGAGATTTGATAGAGCTATACAAAATTATGATGGCTATAAATAGGGTTTTTCCACTATTAGGTGAGACTTCAACTAGAGATCATGGGTTAAGGGTGAAAGGTGGAATTTTTAAGGAGAACATGAGGGGAAACTTCTTCATTCAGAGGATGGTGATAGTGTGGAATGAGCTGCCAGCACAAATGGTGGAAGCAATTTCAATTTCAACATTTAAGTT
The DNA here is from genome assembly GCF_048418815.1 of Hemitrygon akajei. Lineage (NCBI taxonomy): Eukaryota > Metazoa > Chordata > Chondrichthyes > Myliobatiformes > Dasyatidae > Hemitrygon > Hemitrygon akajei. The sequence goes on along the minus strand of NC_133125.1, from coordinate 19,261,141 downwards.
TGGATAGGTACCTGGATGGTAAGGATATATAGAGGGCTATGTTGATAGGACTAGGCAGTGTAAATGGTTTGGTATGGGTCAAAGGACCTGTTTCTGTGCTGTAGTTTTCTATGACTCTAATTAGCACAGGCATTTGACATCAGATTTCTACCTTAACTTAATAGAATAGATATTGATTGACTATGGGGTAATTTTTCTTTGAGTGATTTCACAATCACTCAGGTGTATTAGAGGCAGGTTGAGATTTGCATGATTTTAACTTCTTAATTGGCTCTGTTGTTAGTCAGGAGGGGAAAGGCAGGGAAAAGAGGGCTTTGCTCACTGTGGTGCATGATGCTGCTGTAAAAAATGTGAATGGCAATTCTTTAGAGAATTCTTTCTTTCTTCTGTGAATCCCTGCCCTTGCTAATCACATCACTGTTCTTGCTTAGGATGTCAACAGTCACGGGGAGAAGCAGAAGAATGGGGCTGAGAGGGACACTAAGTTAGCCATGATGGAATGGTGGAGCAGTCCCAATCAGCCAAACGGCCTAATACTATTCTTATGTCTTATGGTCTTATAGTCCCGTATAATTAAACTCAAAGATGCAATGTTGGAAAGTTCCACCTATGAAGAGATGAAGATGAGGTTCACCAATTTTTTTTAAGGAAGAGGAAATGGGGGAAAAAAGCTATGTGAGAATGAGACATGGCTGATGCAGACACAGACAAGTAAGAGAAATGCAGCAAACTATTAGAGACTAAAGATAAAAACTGTTAGAAGTGGAATGAGTAGTGAGTATCTCTGCCCTACTTACTTGAGAACCTCAGGGTGAAACCCCTGGAGAGACAATAGCAATAAAAGCTCTATTGAAGCTACTGCTATAACAAACAACAATTGTAACGAGATAATATCGGCAGAAACAAGTCTCCAAGATCGCTACCATGTAACCGGAAATGAGTTCTGTTAAATCATACTGAGGGACTTGGAGAGTTAAAACTTCTACTGTTCCGAGTGTATAATTTGTGTGTGAATTATGTTCAGTTGTGTTGTAACAGAGAAGGGTTTGGAAATGACAATGTGATGCTGAGTTATTTTGAAATAATGTGTTGTGGATTGTAATCTGTTATATACAGGTCAGGTTTTTTTCAATGTATACGTTTGTGAATCGACTTTCCATGGATAATCAACTATTTCACCCAAAAAACCAAGAAACAAGATGGCGAGCCGCCTAAAATCGAAGAACCGGCACAAGAACCAAATGTTTAATGACATAGAGGATTTAATATGGTTGAATGTACAAGTTTATTTTCATTCGAAGGATCTGAATTTGATTTTCTGCAAGAACTGATTATTTTTGCAAGTTACAGAATGAGATTTATTGTGTTTAAAAGTTGTGATGTTGGAGAATTGTCGAGAAGGGAGTTCAGCTGTATACATATAATTTTTGGGTTGAATTTGAATTTGAAGACATACTTGAAACTGAAGTTAACTATAATACTTAAGAATAAGAAGTCAATTTGTTTTCTAACTAACTAGGATAAATAAAAAGGAAAGATTAAATAGAGAATAACACTAGATCTAATTAGTTAGAGAAATTGGAGAAGTAAAGGTTATTCTAATGAATCTCACTGATTCTAACTGAAAAGGAATTTGGTTTCTGTTTGATAGCTGAGGTTTGGAACCTAACCAGAATGTTGGAATTGTGAATCGCTCTTACTCATGTAAATATTTTGTATATATTGCTTTTTTTTTAAATGAGCAAAACTTATCTCCAGAAGAGTGTATTTTCTATTCACTGACTTCTTCCGATACCTAGAGCTTCTGATGGCCTACAAGCACCCAGTGTAGTACTTTGTAATTTCATTTTCTCATAAACAATGCGGCAACTAGTCACACGAGATAAGACAGCCATTACACAGGTGTTGCACTCACATCTGCAATCGGAAAAAAAGTGTTTCAGAATTTCAGAAACAGAATTCAGAATCAGGTTTATCATCAACATATGTCGTGAAATTTGTTGCTTCTGGTACTGTGCAAGACATTAAAAAAAATACCTTATGTTACAGAAAAATAAATCAATAGTGTAAAGGAGGAATAGTGAGTTCATGGACATTCAGAAAACTGATCGCAGAGGAGAAAGAAGCTGGTCCTAAAATGCTGAATGTGCATTTTGACACTTTGCTTGTCACTGATGTCTTGCCCTCCCTCCTGTCCCTTTCTTAGCAGGAGACCTTACACATCTGTTCACTCTTTTTGCCACGTTTGTAGATATAAATGAACAACCAACAAAGTCCCACCTCTAGAATGGACTGGCATTGACTGAAAGTATTTACCCATCCACATGCTCTTGAAAATCCCATATTTCCTGAAAAAATACATGTACCATCTCTCCACAAACAATCAATCTTGATTATCCAGGATATCAAAGGGTATGGGAGAAGGCAGGGGAGTGGGGATGACTGGAAGAATTAGATCAGCCCATGATTGAATGGCAGAGAAGACTCGATGGGCTGAATGGCCTACTTCTGCTCCTATATCTTATGGTTTTATGATCTTATCGTCTAAATCTCTAACTGACTGATAGCTCCTAGCAGAGAATACTGATTGCTTCCTTCTGCTGGATACTGCATTGTCCATGCAGTTCGAAAACATCCTTTTGTCTGAATTGCTGAGATACAATTTGGCATCACTGATGCCAAAATAGGCACCATGTGAGGTTTGATGTCACAATCTAACAGTTCTCCAGAGTAGAGGAGAGTCAATTACATTCTTAGCCATCCAGCTGAGACATGCAGGGATGTCACATATAAAGCCCTGTCCAAATCGGTACATGTATCCCAAAAAAATGTGTCAGATCTTAATTGATTTATTCATTGATTGATTAATTAATCATGATGCATTACTGCAGCAAATCTATAAATTTTATCCCCAAATTAGAAAAACAAGGACCATTCTAAGAGAAAAGCAAAATTCAATACAACTGTCCAGACTTAAAGGAATCATTAAAAGAGCACCCAAGAGTGAACACTGAATCAAAAATGACCACCAAGCCTTTAATTTATTTAACATTACGATTACTTGAAATTATTACCAAAGACTTACCATCTGATGTCTAAACTGTTATCATTTAAGCTCAGTTTTCCTAGCAATTTCAAATCACACCAGCTTTACTCCTGATTTCACATTCAAATTCTATCCTATGAAAAGTCTCACACAATTGTTGTTTCTGTTGTCCATTTGCTCGCTCATCTCCAACAACTGTACCATAAACTCCGGGTATGTCTGTTAAAATTCTGATGTGATACTGCTTCACTTTTGCAATCTTCTCCAACTCAACAATCGAGTGTAAAACCTCTATAATTCTAAAGCTTGTTGTTTCAGTTCCTATATCACCTTCAGCTGGGAGCCTTGTGCAATCCAAAAGACTGCTTCTTAAGCCTCTAAATCATGTAACATATTCCTACGCTTTCAAATTACTCTGGAAATAGCCATAGAGTCATGCAACATGGTAACAGTACTTAGTCATCGATTCCAACCAAAGTGCCTTCCTGAGCTAGACCCATTTGTTTGTATTTGATCTATGTCCCATTACACCTTTCCTGTTCAGGAACCTATCCAAATACCTTTTAAATTTTGCATTTTTACACACTTCCTCCATAGCATTTTGGCTCCAGGTCTTTTTATGGATGTTTAGTGTGTGATGTTCCTTGCCCCAGCTTGACCATCACATTGTAAGGGATCAAACATCTCTACTAGTATTACATTATACTGCTGCCACATCTAAAAAAACAAATTTCATGACGTGTGTGTGATGATAAACCTGGTTCTCTATTGTGGACTGAGAGGGAAAGGGGGCAGGGAGAGGGGAAATGGGAAAGGAGCGGGGAGAGAATGGGAAGCACTGGAGAGACATTCTGTAATGATCAATAAACCAATTGCTTGGAATCAGATGACTTTGCCTGGTGTCTGCACCCACACCACTCCTTACCCCTGGCACTCCTTCTCTGCCACCTGTCCCACACCTTTCCACACTCTACTCTCAACATCTTCTGTTCACGCCGGATTTACAAACTTGCTCTCCGCTCCATGTTGTTAAATACAGTACTGTGCTAAAGTCTTAGGCACCCTAGCTGTATATATGTGCCTGAGAATTTTGCACAGTACTGTATATAGAAAATTAACAAAAATTAATGGCTCCATTAATTCCATTTGCTCCATAGTGCTAATTTGCACCTCCATAATGCTTTTAGAAATAATTTGGTGAATTGTCAGTGGTGAGACATTTTCTAATTAGTATGGAGTGCATGAGCTATGCAAATTTCACATGTAAGCAAATTTGCCTTCAATGCACCGTTGGAGAATAGGGCATAACCGTAAGTTCTTCAAATTTAGAATTACCACTTTTAATACTAAAAAACATTTCTGCTTTAGATGCATTTAGTTTTCAGCTGATCCTCTTCTATAAGTTTTGTATGAATAAACCAAGGAAAGACAATAAAGGGAAAAAACGCTGCTAATGCTGGGCTTATTAATGTAGACCTTGTCCCTTGCTTTTTGCAAAAATAATGACTGATATACAAAGGTCATTTGATATGTGCTATATCTATTATAAATATTTCCCAAACAGCTTCAATCCAATTTAAATAAATTTGTACAATGGGAATACACAGAAATACAGATGCTGGATATACAGACTCAGCAGGAGAGGCTACAGATTTGAGCAGAGAAACAGAGGTGACATTTCAAGCTAAAGGGTCTCCCGAACCAGACAGGATACAGTAGAAACTCGTTAAAATGCAGGGAGGGTGGGAGGGGAATGTTTCTGTGAGAGTGAAACTGGAGTGGCCTGGGGAATAAAGCATAATTAAAATTACAATTACCTGATGAGTGAGTGAAAGGGAGCTGTTAGAGAGGGAGAACGTGGACAAAAAGAAACGCAAGCATAGACAGGGAACACAAATATTGAGCAGGCATTCTGTACTCACACAAAATACTTGTGGAAATCAGCGGGTCAGGCAGTATCTACTGAAGTGAAGATAGTCGATGTTTCAGGCCGAGACTGAAGAATGACCTCAGCCCAAAACGTTGACTACCTATTCATTTCCATAGGTGCTGCCTGACCTGCTGAGTCCAGCATTTCGTGCATGTTGCTTTGGATTTCCAGCATCTGCAGACAGGAGTGAGATATGCCAACTAGTGGAATGGTGCCACAGCAACAACCTGGCACTCAACGTCAGTAAGACGAAAGAGCTGATTGTGGACTTCAGGAAGGGTAAGATGAAGGAATACGTACCAGTTCTCATAGAGGGATCAGAAGTGGAGAGAGTGAGCAGCTTCAAGTTCCTGGGTGTCAAGATCTCTGAGGATCTAATCTGGTCCCAACATATCAATGTAGTTATAAAGAAGGCAAGACAGTGGTTATACTTTATTAGTAGTTTGAAGAGATTTGGCATCCCAACAAATACACTCAAAAACTTCTATAGTTGTACCATGGAGAGCATTCTGACAGGCTACATCACTGTCTGATATGGAGGGGCTACTGCACAGGACTGAAAGAAGCTGCAGAAGGTTGTAAATCTAGTCAGCTCCATCTTGGGCACAAGCCTACAAAGTACCCAGGACGTCTTTAGGGAGCGGTGTCTCGGAAAGGCAGTGTCCATTATTAAGGACTTCCAGCACCCAGGGCATGCCCCTTTCTCACTGTTACCATCAGGTAGGAGATACAGAAGCTTGAAGGCACACACTCAGTGATTCAGGAACAGCCTCTTCCCCCCTACCATCCGATTTCTAAATGGACTTTGAAGCTTTGGACACTACCTTTTAAAAAAAAATATACAATATTTCTGTTTTTTCACATTTTTTAATAATCTATTCAATATATGTAATTAATTTACATATTTATTTATTATGTTTTATTTTATTTGTTATTATTATTATATTTTCTCTGCTAGATTATGTATTGCATTGAACTGCTGCCGCTAAATTAACAAATTTCACATCACATGCCAGTGATAATAAACCTGATTCTGATTCAGATTCGTGTTTATGATTTTGTACTTCCATGTTTGTTAATAAAACTCAGTGAAATAATTTCAAAAGTACTAAGGCTGCAGGGAAAAAGAACTTGTAGCAAGGCCATCCACTTTCGAGTGAGATTACGGACATCAGAAAACTCAGAAAGAAGTGAAAAAGACTAATAGTGGTTAAGGAAAGGTAAATAGATTAAAGTTAAATGGAAGTACATAATACTAAAGGACGTAATGAATAAAGCAAATACAATTCAAATTATTTTCTGAAATGAATATTGGAATGGCTGAGAGATGAGGCAAACATTAGTATTGAGATAACGGGAAAATATTGTGAGAGGACTTACACAGAAGAGGTTGATAAATTCAGGGACTAGTCACCACCACATAAAATAACGGAATCCTAACCAAGCTTGAGAGAAAGAGAGAACAAGTAGTTAAAGGTTCCAGGGCAAACCTGGGCAAGATGAGTTATTGAATTATTTGATTTAGTTAAGTGTGCATTTAGGTTCAAAGGGCAAATTTAATGTCAGAGAAATGTATACAATATACATCCTATCCATATAACATATAACAATTATAGCATGGAAACAGGCCATCTCAGCCCACCTACCTGCACTCAGCCCACAACCCTCCATTCCTTTCCTGTCCATATACCTATCTAATTTTTTTTTTAAATGACAATACCGAACCTGCCTCTACCACTTCTACTGGAAGCTCGTTCCACACAGCTACCACTCTCTGAGTAAAGAAGTTCCCCCTCGTGTTACCCCTAAACTTTTGCCCCTTAACTCTCAACTCATGTCCTCTTGTTTGAATCTCCCCTACTCTCAATGGAAAAAGCCTATTCATGTCAACTCTATCTATCCCCCTCATAATTTTAAATGCCTCTACCAAGTCCCCCCCGACCTTCTACGCTTCAAAGAATAAAGACCTAACTTGGTCAACCTTTCTCTGTAACTTAGGTGCTGAAACGCAGGTAACATTCTAGTAAATCTCCTCTGTACTCTCTCTATTTTGTTGACATCTTTCCTATAATTCGGTGACCAAAACTGTATGCAATACTCCAAATTTGGCCTCAACAATGCCTTGTAGAATTTTAACATTACATCCCAACTCCTATACTCAATGCTCTGATTTATAAAGGCCAGCATACCAAAAGCTTTCTTCACCGCCCTATCCACGTGAGATTCCACCTTCAGGGAACTATGCACCATTATTCCTAGATCACTCTGTTCTACTGCATTCCTGAATGCCCTACCATTTACCATGTATGTCCTATTTTGATTATTCCTACCAAAATGTCGCACCTCACACTTATCAGCATTAAAATCCATCCTGAAATGCTTTTTCCTCACAAACATCCACGAAAACAGAGAAGTGTCCCAAAGAATGAACAACAGTTAAACGTGAGAACCCCAAAGTCTGCCCCAGCTCCCCCCTCCTGTGTGTAAGTGGCAGCAACCAATGATCCCCCCCCTCCCCACCAGCAAAAAAAAGCGCATCGGTACCATCACCGAGCCCAAGCGTATGCTAAGCAATAGCAAAGACACAGACCAAAGTTACCCCAAAGCCTTCGCATTTCATCCGACAATCAACAAACCAAAGGTTCTCTCTCCCTGGCAAGGGAGAGGGAGGTTTCCCCCGTTTTTACAGCGAGCGGGAGCTGGTTTATGATGTTAAACGTCTGCTTCGTTGCTTTTTTCAAGCTCTGTATCCGAAAATTGCAAAGATCTGGGGTCTTTGGGCCGACAGAGAAAGATTTTCCGGCCTCCCCGACAACACACGAGTCTCTTGCCGTGACACCGACCTTCAATCCGCCCGTCTCCAGAGCCCCGAGATCTTAGTCTTCTGAACACGATCGAGACTCTCAGGCCAAACCCTTGGCACGTCGAATAACGGCCAGTCGTGGAACCCCGAGAACGGGTCCCATTCCCGCAAAGAACTGAAGCCTGCGTGTAACTCCAGGTCAGAGTCTTCAAAAGAACCCTGAAAGGGAAAAATAAAGATATCAAAGGACAGGCCAAGGTGTCTTCAGTCAGCAAATCCTGACAGGCCAGGGTTACTACCTTAGTTGGGGTAGCATGGTGACTAGTGGTTAGCACAATATTTTACAGTATCAGTGTTCAATTCCTGCCGCTGCCTGTAAGGCATTTGTATATCCTCCCCATGTCCACGTGGGTGCTCTTGTTTCTTCCCACAGTTCAAAGGTGTTTCCAGTTGACAGGTTAATTGGACATTGTAGTAAGTTGTCCTGTGATTAGGCTGGGATTAAATCAGAGGATTTGCTGGGCAGTGCAGCTCGAAGGGCCAGAAGGGCCGAGTCCATGCTGTGTTTCAATCAATCAATATAAAGTAATTAAGTGAGTCAACTTTAGAAAATGATAGTTCAATAGTTACTATGCATCTTTCTGGGAGACTGAAGAAAAACAACTTGTGGTGAAAACGCAGAAGATACAAGCAGCTCTATCCATGAAATTAGTAATGTAAAGATTTTTACTCATCATATATTTAAGGAATTTAAGTAATAAGTCAAAGAACAGAAAATAAAAATAGTCTGTATGTGCATTGTGCTGGAAGTCAAGAAATGAAGTGTAGATTATATCATGATGGTAACAAAAAAGACTAAGGCAAAAAGGCAGCCATTACAAGTTTGCCTGCGAGGACTACAGTGAAGCTGAAATTCAGATCTGTAGAGCAAGGTTACAAGTTGGTCTGAATATTTGAGAGGAGTTCCTGAATAAAAGGCTAATGAAAGATGGCTCTTTGTGAGTTTCTCACGTCAAAGGAATCATTTGAACAGTGCCTTGACAACATAAGAACAATAAGACTTCAGACAAACTTTGATGCAGGGTGTTCAAACGTATGCAATCCATTTGAAAGCATTGAGAGAAGACAGTTCAGTGTGACATTAGACAAACCGCTGTATAAGTACAAATGTCCTCTCACAAACTGTGATGCATCATCACGTGCTGCACGAATAAGACAGAGGAACAAAACTAGGCCATTTGGCCAATCAGATCTGCTCCACCTTTTCAGCATGGCTGATTTATTATACCTCTTATCTTCTTCCTCTAACCTTTGACACCCTTACAAACCAGGAACCTATCAAACTATAGCCAATGACTTGACCTCCACAATCATCTGTGGCAATGAATTCCACAGATTCAGTTTTCTCTGGCTAAGTAAATTCCTCCTCATCTCTGTTCGAAATGGATATCCTCAATTCTGAGGCTGTTACCTCTGGTCTAAGACTCCCCAGCCATGAGAAATATCCTCTCCAAATCCACTTTGTCTAGTCCTTTTAATGTTCAATAAGTTGCAAAGGATCACCCCCCCCCCCCCCATTTTTCTAAACTCCGGTGAGTACAGGCCCAGAGCCATCAAACGCTCCTCATTTGTTAACCCTTTCATTCCTGGGATCATTTTCAACATCCTCTTCTGGACCACCTCCAATGCCAGTGCATCCTTTCTTCAAAAAGGGGCCCAAAATTGCTCACAGTATTTCATGTGCAGTCTGCCAATGCCTTATAAAACCTCAGCATGAAATTCATGCTTTAGTGGTCTAGTCCTCTCGAAGTGAATGCTAACATTGCATTTGCCTTCCTTACCACTGACACCAGCTGCAAGTTAACGTTCAAGGAATACTGCATGAGAACTCCCAAATGCCTCTGCACCTCGGATTTTTTAATTTTCTCCTCGTTTAGAAAATAGTCCACAGCTTTATTCCTTCTGCCAAAGTGCACGACCATGCACTTCCTTACATTACATTCCATCTAGCATTTTTTGCCCATTCCCCCAATCTGTCTAAGTCCTTCTGTAGAGTCCCTGCTTCCTCGACATTACCTGCCCCTCTAGCTGTATTTGGATCATCTGCAAACTTGACAAAAGTCCATCAATCCCTTCACCCAAATCATTGACATACATTGTAAAAAGAAGAGTCTCAACATCAACCCCAGAGGCACACCATTAGTAACCAGCAGCCACCAAAAAATACCTCCTTTTTCGCCAGTTTTTGCCTCCTGCCAGTCAGCCAATCTTCTATGCTAGTATATATCCTGTAGTACTGTGGCCCCTTATCTTGTTAAGCAGCCTTATGTGTAGCACCTTGTCAAAGGCCTTCTGAAAATCCAAACTGACTCTCCTTTGACTATCCTGCCTGTAATTTCCTCAAAGAGTTCCAACACATGTCAGGCAAGATTCCTCTGCCCATGCTGACTTTGGCCTATTGATCATGTGACTCCTCATACCCCAAAACTTCATCCTTAACAAAAGACTCCAACATCTTTCCAACCACAGAAGTCAAGAAAACTGGCCTATAATTTCTTTCCTTCTGTCTCTCTCCCTTCTTAAAGAGTGGAGTGACATTATGAGTTTCAGCAACATAAATGGTACAAGCACAATCAATACAAGTATATGAAGTCTGGGATAAAATTTTTAAAAGGCACCAAGGCCTAGTAATTTCTTTCTTCATTGACATTAGAACATTGAACATAGATTTAGAACATATCAAGGTTCCACAGTAACATAGCAGCTAGCACAGCATCTTACAGCTCAAGGTGTCAGAGTTCAGAGTTCAATTCCTGCACCCTCTGTATGTCCTCCCCTTGGAGGGCATTGTTTGTCCCTGTGTCTTCCAGTTTCCTCCCACTGTCCAGAGATGTACCAGGTGGGTTAAATGGTCATTGTAAATTATCCCATGATTAGGTTAGAGTTAAACTAGAGATGTCAGGCGTTGCTGGTTTGGTGCTGCTCGAAGGGCTAGAAGAGTCTACTCCACATTGTATTGCCAAATAAACTAAATAAATCAGTCCCGCAAAGGAGAGGCTCTTCAGCCCACAATGTTGTACTAACCTTTTAACCTACTCCATGACCTAACCCTTCTCTCCCACATAGCCCATAAGCCCTTCATCTTTCTTTAATCCATGTGCCTATGTAAGAGTCTCTTAAACATCCCTAATATATCTGCCCCCACCAGCGCCCCTGGCAGTGTATTCCATGCACTTACCTCTCTCTGTGTAAAAATAAACTACCTCCGATATCTCCTTTAAACTTTCCTTCACTCACCTCAAAAGGAGAATAGAGAATTTAATAAAGAGGAAACACATTAGACTATTCATACATGTTTAATATAAGCAAAGGAGCCAAATGTTTCTCTCTCAGAGAACCTGGGCATATACCCCAACTATGCCAACACTACATGTTATAAAATAAATGCACCAGCAAATGGGACAGGTTTGTGTTTAGGGTGGAACATTTGATAATGTTATCTTTCCTAATGCAAGGGATTAAAAATAACCTGATACAAAATGAATTTCAACCTTCTCACACTTTTAGTTTAAATGAAGATTTGTAGAGATTTGCTGTTTGGCATACAAGTACAGTTTATCTACATGCCAACATTGATTAGCTACAACAAAACTAGCCAGTAAGCCAGCAATAAGGCTGAAAATCCTTAAAAAAAATAGCAAATGCAGAAAATCTGAAATAGAAGCAGAAAACTCTGGGAATAATCAATAAGTCAGCCTGCATCTGCAGGAAGGGAGACATAGTTACCAATTCAGGTTGAAGACCCTCAGAATTGGGAACAAGACAATGGAAGCTGGTTATGTAGGAAGGAGATCGAAAATCTGAGTGTTGTCATAGCAATGTCCTTGAAGGAAAAATCCTACAAAACGTAGTGCATACAGTCCAGTCCATCATGGTTAAAGCTTTCCCCTCCATAGAGCACGTTTACATGGAACATTGTCACAGGAAAGCAGAGACCCCCACCACCCAGGCCATACTCTACAACAACAACAAGTTGCTTTTGTTGTCATTTCGACCATAAACTGCTGGTACAGGGCACAGTAAAAACGAAACAATGTTCCAGCAGGACCCTGGTGCTACATGAAACAACACAAAACTACACTAGACTATGTGAGACAGCTCAAGGCTACACTAGACTATGTACAACAACATAAAAACTACACTAGACTACAGACCTGCACAGGACTACATAAAGTGCACCAAACAGTGCAGGACAGTACAATAATTAATAAACAAGACAATAGGCACAGTAGAGGACAAATTACAAAGTCAGTCTAGACTCCAAGTATTCAGGAGTCTGATGGCTCGGGGGAAGAAACTGTTGCACAGTCTGGTCGTGAGAGCCCGAATGCTTCGGTACCTTTTGCCAGATGGCAGGAGGGAGAAGAGTTTGTGTGAGGGGTGCGCGGGGTCCTTCACAATGCTGTTAGCTTTGCGGATGCAGTGTGTGGTATAAATGTTTGTAATAGCATGAAGAGAGACCCCAATGATCGTCTCAGCTGACCTCACTATCCGCTGCAGGGTCTTGCGATGCGAGATGGTGCAATTTCCGAACCAGGCAGTGATGCAGCTGCTCAGGATGCTCTTGATACATCCCCTGTAGAATGTGATGAGGATGGGGGGGGGGTGGGAAATGAACTTCTCTCAGCCTTCGCAGAAAGTAGAGACGCTGCTGGGCTTTCTTGGCTATGGAGCTGGGGTTGAGGGACCAGGTGAGATTCTCCGTCAGGTGAACACCAAGAATTCTGGTGCTCTTAATGATCTCAGTGGAGGAGCCATCAATGTTTAGCGGGACAGGTTGTTGGCTCTGCACCAGTCCGTTAGCCGCTGCACCTCCTCTCTGTAAGCTGACTCGTCGTTCTTGCTGATGAGACCCACCACGGTCCTGTCATCAGCGAACTTGATGATGTGGTTCGAGCTGTGTGTTGCAGCACAGTCGTGGGTCAGCAGAGTGAACAGCAGTGGACTGAGCACACAGCCCTGGGGGTGGCCTGTGCTCAGTGTGATGGTGTTGGAGATACCTCTCCTGATCTGGACTGACTGAGGTCTCCCAGTCAGGAAGTCTAGGATCCAGTTGCAGAGGGAGGCGGTCAGGCCCACAGTTTCAGCTTTCCAATCAGGTGCTGAGGAATGTCTGTGTCGAATGCTGAGCTGAAGTCTATGAACAGCATTCGTATGTATGTGTCTTTTTTGTCCAGGTGGGTGTCTCATTTCTGCCTTCAGGAAGAAGGTACAGGAGCTTCAGGACTCACACCACCAGATTCAGGAACAGTTACTACTCCTCAACCATCAGGCTCTTGAACCAAAGGGGATAACTTCACTTGCCCCATCACTGAACTGTTCCCGCAACCAAGGACTTTTTATCTCATGTTCTCAATACTTATTTCTTTTATATTTATTATCTTTTCGTATTTCCACAGCTTTTTGTCTTTGCCAGCTGGTTGTACGACCTCAGCCTTTCATTGATTCTATTATGGATTTTGGATTTATTGAGTATTCCCACAAGGAAATGAATCTCAGGGTTGTATATGGTGACCTTTAGGTACTTTGATAATAAATTCACTTTGAACTTTGATTAGGCTGCGTGGAGATTGAGTGTGTGTATTGTTGGTGACAGGATAAAATGAGGGAACCTTGAGGATAAATAGGAACAGGGTTATCATGTCAAGGAGTGACTAGAAACAGCTGGAGAAAGAAAACACAGATGGAGGAAGAGTGAAAGATCGAGCAGGAAGCATGGCTAACAGATCAGGCAGGCCACATCCTTGACTCCCAGCGGTAAATAACAAGCAAAGCAGACGTACTGAGCTGACGTCACAGAGAAATCAGGTTACAAAGGAAATAATAGCTCCCTATCAATCCCAGGGCTTTTTTTTAAACCGTTCTTTGATTCAGGTTTGATCAGGTAGAATATAGCATAGCTCCTTGTAGCTTACAATACATTTAATAGCAAGATTGTTATTGTTTCATTCTGATTCCTCGAGACTGATACTGCCCATATTCTAACACATATTCGGGACCACAGTGGAGCCAAGAGGATGCCAGAACATGGTGACGTGTAGCAAGCTGAGCCTACTGGGCCTGATCACCTCCAGCTGCGACTGGATCCTAGATTTCCTGACTGGGAGAGCTCAGTCAGTCCGGATCGGGAGCAGCATCTCCAACACCATCACTCTGAGCACGGGGCCCCCCAGGGGTGTGTGCTCAGTCCACTGCTGGTCACTCTGCTGACCCACGACTGTGCTGCAACACACAGCTCGAACCACATCATCAAGTTCGCCGATGACACGACCAAGGTGGGTCTCATCAGCAAGAACGACGAGTCAGCTTACAGAGAGGAGGTGCAGCGGCTAACGGACGGGTGCAGAGCCAACAACCTGTCTCTGAATGTGAACAAAACAAAAGAGATGGTTGTTGACTTCAGGAGGGCACAGAGTGACCACTGCCCGCTGAACATCGACGACTCCTCGGTAGAGGTCATTAAGAGCACCAAATTTCTTGGTAATCACCTGGCAGAGAATCTCACCTGGTCCCTCAACACCAGCTCCACAGCAAAGAAAGCCCAGCAGCGTCTCTACTTTCTGCGAAGGCTGAGGAAAGTCCATCTCCCACCCCCCATCCTCATCACATTCTACAGGGGTTGTATTGAGAGCATCATGAGCAGCTGCATCACTTCCTGGTTCGGAAATTGCACCATCACGGATCGCAAGACCCTGCAGCGGATAGTGAGGTCAGCTGAGAAGATCATCGGGGTCTCTCTTCCCGCCATTACAGATACTTACACTACACACTGCATCCGCAAAGCAAACAGCATTATGAAGGACCCCAAGCACCCCTCATACAAACTCTTCTCCCTCCTGCCGCCTGGGAAAAGGCACCAAAGCATTCGGGCTCTCACGATCAGACTATGTAACAGTTTCTTCCCCCGAGCTATCAGACTCCTCAATACCCAGAGCCTGGACTGACGGCTTACTGCCCTATTGTCCCGTTTATTATTTATTGTAATGCCTGCACTGTTTTGTGCACTTTATGCAGTCCTGAGTAGGTCCGTAGTCTAGTGTAGTTTTTTTTCTGTGTTGCTTTTATTACGTAGCTCAGTCTAGTTTTTGTACTGTGTCATGTAACACCATGGTCCTGAAAAAACACTTTCATTTTTACTGTGTACTGTACCAGCAGTTATGGTTGAAATGACAATAAAAGTGACTTGACTTGACTTGAAGCTGCTCTCTGCAGTCAACGCAACTTGCCTCTGCTTTCTCCCTAGGGCGGGGAGGGTCAGCATTTAAAATTTGGTTTAACAGACTGGTCAATGTATTTTTAACTATCTTCAAAGATTTACCCAGGTGCATCTGTCTACCCACCTGAAAACTGGACAATTTACGTCATTTTTTTTCCACTAAGGGTATTGCTTCCCTGCTGCCATGTTTGCTGAACAGACTGACCTGTAAGTACTGGGTTTTCCCCTCTGCCCATTTTAACAAGGGTACAATGCCTGCAATCCTTTCACACCACCTTTGTGCTGAGGAGTGGGTGGGGAATGCTTGAAGATAGCCCTTCTATAACGTCTACTCTCGGTTTCTTCTACAACTGAGGAGAAATGCCATCCAAACAAGGCAACGTCTACTTTAAGTACCGTCAGCTGACCTAGTTTATTTTGTTTATCTGTTTTAGGTTAATTGGCCACGTGGGTGTAATTGGATGGTGCAGACTTGTTGGGCTGGAAAGGCCTGTTCGTGTGCTGTATCTCTGAATAGCAAATAAACAAAATACCGTTCTGTGTATCGATACACTCCTTACTTGCCACATACTCAACTACTCAGTTCACTTAAATCTCATTAAGCTCAGAATATAAAAATGGTAAAAAAATAGTTTAATAGCATGCACAAGTAAATACATCAAATTGCCTTTACAAATTTGTTCAGCTGCAGCAGCTAATGAGGCAAATATAAACAAAAGGTTAGTAAAGGTAATTAAAGTTCCATAGAACCACTTGGTCTTTAAAAAGGGCAAGTAATAATAACTTGCAGTATACTGAGTATAAAATCTCAGTCTTTTCCTATTTAATCTATGGTCTCGGTGCTTGTCCTTACATTACCGATTATGACCTGATGCTAAAAATGCTAATGTTTGAATTGTTTGCATACTTAAACATTGCAACCATGAATACTAATGATACATTTATAACTCTGTGGAATTTAGCACTAATGTAGCTGAAGAATCGCTATAGTCATTAATGTAACAGGAATTTCTCATGCAGAAAATTTTCTGCAATATTATTTCCGCAAAGCATCAATTTAAATGGCGTTCTTTAATATTTGTAAAATAGAATAAATGTTCTTTTAAATATGCATTAATAAAATAGTATATGAATTGAAGACTCCATACAGGGCAGTAACATTTATTCGTGGTTATTGGCAAAATTATTTTATTCTTGTACCTTATTAGTTTTGAACATTGTACAAAATTTTAAAATAAATCTCAGTCATATTATACGAAAACCTTTTTTACTGGACGTCTCTGGAAGTGCAGCTCGTTAGCCCCTCGCTAGCAGCCACTGGACTTCGCAGCAAGAAACCCACCTTTCTCGGGCTTCATACCTCTAGTGTATATACGACTTTGGTCCTGCCAAATCATTGAGGTTGAGATACCTCGCCCAGCCGAACCCTGGTCTGTGTGAATGCGGTGTGGCTTACTGCCCCCAGCAAGAAATAACAGCTCGTACGCTGCATATAAAGAAGTACATTTAAGAACGTAAACTTAAGCAGCCAGTTATTAAAGGAAGGAAAGAAAAAACAACAAAAGGGCCCATTATACCTTAACAGTTACATGTGCACGGCGGAGGTCAAACCTTCCAAAAGCTGTTGTTTTCGATGTACGCACACCACCTTTCGAGTGTCGCGCGGAATCCACCTCAAACAAACGGGCTCGCCCACTGGAGTACTGGTCCTTCCTCCTTGAAGCCATTCACCTGCACAAAGCAGATTGGGCAACAGGAACAGCATCCTCAGCCACCTTCCCTCCTGTCCTCGCCCAGATCCGACCAATAAAGACCTCTCTGCCCAGCATTCTCTGGATCCTTCTCCCCAATTCCACCATCCTGATTGACTGACACCACGTTCCTAAACTGAACAACAAAGCCCTTTATCTCAGCTCAAACCCAAACAGGCTGAAAGTAGATCAGACTGCTCTTACAGAACTACAAGAATGAAATACCTCCAGCATAACAGTAAAAGTATTAACCAGGGCATTACATATACCTTCTGGAATATAATTATGACTTTCAAAGATCAACGTAAATGTATTATCGAAGTACCTATACGTCACCATATACTGTCTTGAGATTTATTTTCTTGCAGGCATTTACAGTAGAACAGAGAAATACAACGGAATCAATAAAATGCTACACACAAACACTGACAAGCAGCCAGTGTGCAAAAGGAGACAAACAGAACAAACAAACAAATAAAAAAATACTGAGAACGTGAGTTGTACAGTTTTTGAAATGAGTCCATAGGTTGTGGAATCAGTTTGAGTTTACATGGAGGTACAGCATATTCAATTCCACTGCAGTGTGCGGAGACGCATAATTAATTGTCATTTAATGTCTACTATACTTGGTGCCTTAGTTTGAGCTGGGCTTCATGTGAGTGAGTGCTTTAACAAGGGCACAGTCTCCGTACAGTTGAAATATATCACGTGGGTGGGGCTGAGGTAACACGGGTGGGGCTGAGGTATCACGTGGGTGGGGCTGAAGTATCACGTGGGAGGCGTTGAGGTATCACGTGGGTGGGGCTGAATGGGTGAGGCTGAGGTATCATGCAGGTGGTGCTGATATAACACACAGGTTAACAGATTGTGGATTTCAGAAAGAGCGAGGCAAGGGAGCTCTGAATCCTCATCGAGGGATCAGAAGTGGAAAGAGTGAGCAATCTCTAGTTTCTGGGTGTTAACATCTCTGAGGACTTACCCTGGGCCCAGCATATCCATGCAGTCACAAAGAATGCATGACAGTGACTCACTGGGAGTTTGAGGAGATTTGGTACGTTAACAAAGACACTCACAAATTTCACAGATGTACCATGGACAGCATTCTAACTAGGTGCATCACCGTCTGGTCTGGGTGTGGAGTTGGGGGGCGGGGGGGGGGGGGTGTTCTACTGCACAGGATCAAAATAAGCTGCAGAAAGTTGTGAACTCAGTCAGATCCATCAAGGGCACTGGCCTCCCCAGCATCCAGGACATCTTCAAGGAGCAGTGCCTCAAAAATGAGGCATCCATCATTACCCAGGACACCCCTTCGTCTCATTGTTACCATCAGGGAGGAGATACGGGAGCCTGAAGACACACACTCAATGATTCAGGAACAGCTTCTTACAGTCAGTCATCAGATTTTTGAATGGACATTGAACCCGTGAACACTACCTCACTCCTTTTGCACTCCTTATTGAATTTAATTTTTTATACTTCTTACAGTAATTTACAGTTTTTATTATTATGTAAGGCTGTCGTGTGACAGTAAAATTCACTGCATATGCCAGTGATATTAAACCTGATTCTGTCGTTGAGATTCTGCACCTTGAGGTGCGTCAGGCAGCAAACTCGCTGTCTCTTTAGCACTTTGTCTGTTTTTTTACGAGGCCAATTTGCTACCTCGACACTCAACCAGCACGGACGGAAAGCGTGCAAGGCAAGGAGCTGGCTGGATATGAACTCAGCATCACTCACCTTGAAGTCCGGAGCTGATGCCAGTACACCAGCGGCTGGCATCTGATTCTGATCTACTGTCTGAATCTCCCACAGCTGAGTAAGCAACAGCAGAAAGGACCTCCAAACAGCATTTATATAAAGTGATCATGCACTTTCCAGTTCCTTCCTGTAAACAATGATGATGATTGCACAAGCCTTGGTTCGTTTCAGGAAATTTAAAACAGTGTACTAGTTGGTAGTGGGCATGCTTTACTTGCAAATTCTGTACAAATCAGTTAGTCCCAATTACATGAGCATCTGCATGCGCTTCTTGGAGTGTGCATGGACATCACCAATATTCAGTCCTGCTCCAACAATGTAGAGGTCAAGAAAGGTCACCAGCACCTCCACTTCCTCAGGAAACTAAAAGAAATTTGGTGTGCCTCCATTGACCTGACTGATTTTTAATTGATACACTTTAGAAAGCATCGTATCTGGATGCATCACAGCATGGCAACTACTCTGCCTGCGACCACAAGAAGCTGCTGACAATTGTGGACACAACTCAGGGCATCCCAGAAACCAGCCTCTCTTCAATAAACTCTTACCAGTACTTCTCACTGCCTCAGTAAAGCAGCCAGCATTATCAAAGACCCCTCTCACCTCCTCTCTCCAATCAGGCAGATGGTATAAAAGCCAGAAAGTGCATACCACCAGGCTCAAGGACAGCTTCTATCCTGCTGCTATCAGTCTTGTGATAGGTTCTTTAGTACAATAAGACAGACTTCTGACCTCTTGACCCCAGAGTCTACAGTTGAAGTCAGAAGTTTACATACACTTAGGTTGAAGTCATTAAAACTCATTGTTTAACCACTCCACAGATTCCATATTAGCCAACTATAGTTTTGGCAAGACATTGAGGACATCTACTTTGTGCATGACACGAGCAATTTTTCCAACAATTGTTTATAGACAGATTACTTCACTTTTAATTGACTATATCACAATTCCAGTGGGTCAGAAGTTTACAAACAAAATCAAAAGAAATCAGCCAAGACCTCAGAAAAAAAAATTGTGGACCTCCACAAGTCTGGTTCATCCTTGTGAGCAATTTCCAAATGCCTGAAGGTATCACGTTCATCTGTACAAACAATAGTACGCAAGTAAAAACACCATGGGACCATGCAGCTGTCATACCGCTCAGGAAGGAGACGCATTCTGTCTCCTAGAGATGAACATACTTTGGTGTGAAAAGTGCAAATCAATCCCAGAACAACAGTAATGAACCTTGTGAAGATGCTGGAGGAAACAGGTAGACAAGTATCTATATCCACAGTAAAACGAGTCCTATGTCGACATAACCTGAAAGGTTGCTCAGCAAGGAAGAAGCCACTGCTCCAAAACCGCCATAAAAAAGCCAGACTACAGTTTGCAGGTGCACATGGGGACAAAGATCTTACTTTTTGGAGAAATGTCCTCCGGTCTGAAGAAACAAAAATTGAACTGTTTGGCCATAATGACCATCGTTATGTTTGGAAGAAAAAGGGTGAGGCTTGCAAGCCGAAGAACATCATCCCAACCGTGAAGCATGGGGGTGGCAGCATCATGTTATGGGGGTGCTTTGCTGCAGGAGGGACTGGTGCACTTCACAAAATAGATGGCATCATAAGGAAGGGAAACTATGTGGATATATTGAAGCAACACCTCAAGACATCAGCCAGTAAGTTAAAGCTCGGTCGCAAATGGGTCTTCCAAATGGACAATGACCCCAAGCATACCTCCAAAGCTGTGGCAAAATTGCTTAAGGACAACAAAGTCAAGGTATTGGAGTGGCCATCACAAAGCCCTGACCTCAATCCAATAGAAAATCTGTGGGCAGAACTGAAAAAGCGTGTGCGAGCAAGGAGGCCTACAAACCTGACTCAGTTACACGAGTTCTGTCTGGAGGAATGGAACAAAATTCCAGCAACTTATTGTGAGAAGCTTGTGGAAGGCGACCCAAAACGTTTGACCCAAGTTAAACAATTTAAGCGCAATGCTACCAAATACTAACAAAATGTATGTAAACTTCTAACCCACTGGGAATGTGATGAAAGAAATAAAAGCTGAAATAAATCATTCTCTCTACTATTATTCTGACATTTCATATTCTTAAAATAAAGTAGTGAGCCTAACTGACCTAAGGCAGGGAATGTTTTCTAGGGATAAATGTCAGGAATTGTGAAAAACTGAGTTTAAGTGTATTTGGCTAAGGTGTACGTAAACTTCTAACTTCAACTGTACTTCATTATGATCTTGCACCATACTTTCTCTGTAGCTGTTAGAATTTATTCTGCATTATTACTTTGCCTTGTCCTACCTCAGTGCTGCACTGTGTAATGATCTGATCTGTATACAAGACAAGCTTTTCACTTTATTTCAATACTGCGGTAATAGAAATCCAGTTCCATTCCCCCTGCAGGTTAGTCTGACTGGAAGAAGGAGAAGAGGGATGCAGAACAGGGCAGGCTATTAGAATAAGGAGAAGGAAAAGGATAGGAAGGGTTCTGTAGGGGCTGACGTTTCCACCCAGGGTGTGCAAAGGGTACTCCTCTTTGTGAATTGTCATGATGAAAGTAGCATGAGGTATCAGCAGCAACGTCTCAGTGAAATATGTCACCCTCTGCATAACTGCAGCTGAAGGGCAGATCAAGGCCAATCCTGCCAATGCTGATGCTCGTGTCGCACAGTTTGGCGTCCATTGTTCCATTACTGAAGTCAAGGAGAAACTCTGTTCATGAAAAATGAATAAGATTTCCTTCACCCTTGCCAAAGAACAACATGACAGTACTGTGCAAAAGTGTTAGGCACACTCACACACACACACACACACACGCACGCACACACACACACACACACACACACACACACACACACACACACACACACACACACACACACACACACACGCGCACACACACGTAGTAATTTTATGTATTGCACTGTACTACTGCTGCAACAAAAAAACAGATTTCATGACCTATGTGAGTGATGATAAACCTGATTCTGATATGTGTCTCTATTGTGGACTGAGAGAGGGAAGGAGGCAGGGAGAGGGGGATTGTGGTCGAGAAGGGAGAGGGTCAGGAGTGGGAAGCACCAGAGAGACATTCTGTAATGAGCAATAAACCAATTCTTTGGAATCAAATGGGCTTATCTGGTGTCTCAGAGCTGAGTGAGTCTGCACCCATGCCACCCCTCTCACCCAGCGCTCCCTTCTCCGCCACCTGTCCCATACCCCTCCCGCGGCACTCCACCCTCATTATACCCAACGTCCTTTGCACCTGACAGATTTACAAGCTTGCTCTCCTCTCCACATTGACAAATACAGTACTGTGCAAAAGCCTTAGGCACCCTAACTGTATATATCTGCCTAAGACTTTTGCACAGTACTGCAGATACAAGGTACATAATTCAGGCACTATTAAAGCTCAGGGCATTGGAGGTCAGAGTTCAATTCTGTAAGAAGTTTGTATATCCTCCCGATGACCACATAGGTTTCCTCCAGGTGCTCTGGTTTCCTCCCACAAGCTAAATACACAGCTGCTAGTAGATTTATTGGTCAATGTATATCGTCCCATGATTAGGCTAGGTTAAATGGGAGGGTTGCTGTGCAGTGTAGCTCATTTAACTCTGTGGTCTGTTTTACACTGTATCTCTAAAAAAATAAATGTAAGTTTGTTTATTGGCATTCTTCAGTACATGATTGTAAAGAGGAACATAATGACTTTTACTCTGGATCAAAATAAGTAAATAAGAGCAAAATAAGTAAAAACATGAAAACAATCTTACAGAACACAATGTACAAGTTGCCAGTAAGATGGCAGTGTGCTCAGACAGCGGCCAACCAAAGGTGTTATTATATTTTTTAAATGTACTTGTTATGATCACAAGACCCTGCTGGACATTAAGAGCTTAAAGTACTACACGTCTACCCCATCAGCTACTTGCTTTTTGGCAGAGAAACTTAAGGAGCTGGCCTTGGTGCAGGTCGTGCTCCTGTCGGCGTTGGAGTGGTTGCGTGAAGATGGTGTACAGTCGAACAGTGAGTAACTGCCTTACTCATTTTTCTTGTGATCACAAGCTCCTGTTGGCCATTGTTCATGTGGAATGCTGCAAGTCTGATTCATTGGTTTATTGGCCAACGATGTGGGCTGACTGTGGCAGAACTGCATGGCCTCAACGACTAGGCCCCAAGCCTCAGTGTTGCCTGTTTGCAGCCTCCCAGGAGAGAGGCATCAGAGTTGATGTGCTTCACCAGAGTGCTGGAGGCCCTGTAGCACAGCATACATGTTGGAGTTGGTGCTGTTCTCCAGTGTTCCCCCGGCAGAGGACATACTGTATTGTATTCAACTGCAGACTGCTGCAGCATTCATGGATTCAGGGACTTGGACTATTTTACTTTTGGTATGGCTGTATTTTATTGATCTTTTATATAGGCTATGCATGCCTCGTGCTGTGTATGGCTGTTGGTAATGTGTTTTCCCCTTTACCCCCGGTGCTTCATTTGGCTGTATTCATGGGTATTCATGTCTGGTTGAATGACAATTAAACTTGAACAAGTAATAGTTTGGGTGTGGCCATATATACATAGATTATCTTACAGGACCATAAAACATAGAAGCAGAATTAGGCCATTTGGCCCATTGAATCTGCCCTGTCATTTCACAATGGCAGATCCCACCGCACCCCCCCATCCCATGCATTGCCAGTTTATGCTTACATTCCACTCCTCATACTGGCACAGAGTGTGTGTGTGTGTGTGTGTGTGTGTGTGTGTGTGTGTGTGTGTGTGTGTGTGTGTGTGTGTGTGTGTGTGTGTGTGTGTGTGTGTGTGTGTGTGTGTGTGTGTGTGTGTGTGTGTGTGTGTGTGTGTGTGTACACATGTCTGTGTGGATGTGAGTGTGCTGCCCTCTAAGTGATCTAAATGTTGGAGCGGAAGGCAGCACTCTAAGCTCTTTTAGTTTCAGAGCTGCAGTCTTAGGCACATATACTGAATATCACGACATACTCTTCAAGAAACTTACTAGACTTAACAGCTCTGGTAGTACTGAGCCTTAGGGATTTCAAATTCCTGCTTTGATAGTTTTAATTATTTCTTGTTTTCTTTTGCAAGACGGTGCCCTCTAAGTGCCTGAACTCTCATGTGCGGGGAAGTACTAGAACCTGATCCAATACCCATATTTCAGCACCTGCCCTGCTTTACATTTAAGGTGACATCAGGCAGGAAAATACACCAACACTGTTACACCAGAATTGTCATCAAACATTGTGACCCGGCTGCATCGGCTTAAGCTGGAGCAGGTGAACCAAATAGACCAGCGTTAAACCTCCTGAAGTGACTGAACTTTCAGACATAATTTTAATCTGGATTTCAGGTATCTATTTGATGCCTCAAGAGTGCCAATTTATTCTAAGAAAGTGAAAGCACAATTTATTTTAAATCTTTTTTGCAGCCGGTTAAAAATTAAACTGTAAGAATTTTTCTAGAACCTCACTAACTTTTTGTAAAGGTAGTTAAGAAGATCTGAATTTCACAAGGGAAATTCAATTTGAAACAAATTTGCATTTTTAATACCCTTTGCTGCTGTTCTGATGGTTGCTTCATTCTCTTTTCTAAAGAATTCCCTACTCTGGCATCTCTCTCCTCTTCTCTTGACCTGCCTATCACCTCCCCTGGTGCCCCTCCATCTTCCCTTTCTCCCATGGTCCACTCTCTTCCCCTGTCAGATTTCTTCTTCTCCTGCCCTTTACCTCATGGTTTCACCCATCACCTTCTAGCTAGTCCTCCTTCCTCTCGCCTCACCTTTTTATTCTAACATCATCCCCCTTCTTTTCCAGTCCTGAAGAAGGGTCTTGACCCAAAATGTCAACTGCTTATTCATTTCCATAGATGCTGCCTGTTCAGTTCCTCCAGCATTTTGTGTGTGTTGCTCTGGATTTCCAGCATCTGCAGAATCTCTTAAGTTTATGTCTTCAATGTTAAATTGATCTGACCAGCTGTAGAAGACTGCTTTTAAATAGACACTGCAGTTAAAAATCTAGGCAGACTCTCATTGTAGTATTGACATCAACGATACCATCATTTGGATAAGAAGTTAAACTTCTCTTGCAGATGGATTAAAGAGATTTCAGCATGCTATTTCCTAGAAAAGGAGGCAAAACCTTTTGCATTTTTGCTGATGCTTAAGCTTTGCTCTACATTCCTAAATCAAATACACTTGTCGTAAGCACATTGCATTTTGTGTGAAATTACTCAGTGTAAATTGGCTGTTATATTTCCTATTTTACCACTGACTACAGCTCAAAAGTACCTCAGAGCAGTAAAAAGCTTTGAAATTAGCTGAAAGTCATTATATAAATGCAAGCAACATACACAAAATGCTGGAGGAACTGCGAATGCCAGGCAGCATCCATGGAAAGGAATATGTCTGCTGAAGGGTTTCCACCCGAAACATCGACTGTACTTTTTCCATAGATGCTGTCTGGCCTGCTGAGTTCCTCCAGCATTTTATGTGCATTGCTTGGACTTCCAGCATCTGCAGATTTTCTTTTACTTGTTATATGAATGCAAGATTTTCTGAAGTTGGGAGTGATATTATTCAAAGGGCTTTAATGAAAGTCATTGTTGTAGGGTATCAATTCCTGCAACACAATTGTGCAGTTTGTATCTCAGAATTCCTTTGTGCACTATGGTCATTACCCCAGTTATAACAAGTACTTTTACAATTACAGATGAGGTAATTTCATGAACGCACCAGGACACTGAGAGAAAATTGGAATTCCTAAAATGTTTTCATGCATCAATGAAAAAATAATTTTGTTGTTAAGATTGTATCACTATAAACACATTCTCATCAGATAACTACTGGTATGTATACTTAGTCTTAAAGTAGTAGCTACATTTTGGGTTCCAGGTCAGAAAATCAGTAGCAAGGATTGATCAATAACTGTCTTGTTTAAGAGGAAATGCTGCATATCTGGAGCCCCATACAGAATTCTCAACTATAAGTAAAATAAGTGGACATGTTTAGAGAGCAGGGAAGAGAGGAATAATTATTCTCTAAGTATTTGAATTAAAGAACTCGTCACTTTGCAAATCAGTTGTACCACCACATTGTATATATTATATGCGGTGTTAAGTTGCAGTAAGAGAAAACAAGGATTCTTCCTCTCGATGTTACTAATTCAGCAGTTTTGTTGCTGAGATATGTGTTCACATTCTGATCTGTCCACAAGGGATTCTGCGGATGCTGAAAATCCAGAGTAATACCGTACATACAAAATGCTGGAGGAACTCAGCAGGTCAGGCAGCATCTATGGAAGCGGATAAACAGTTGATGTTTCAGGTTGAAACCCTTCATCGGTACTCTGTCATCATCTGTCCCGAGGAAACTGTCTACACACAAATAATACTGATTAGGTAATATTTTGTATCTTCAGTAAATATCAATAGGATTTAAACCTGGGTTCCCAAACTTTTTTAATGCCATGGACTCCTACCGCGGACCCCAGGTTGGGAACCTATGATATAAATAGACTTGATGAATGCTTTTGCCCTATTTATAAAAACATTAATAAATGACTGAAAGGGTTCATCTGTGCATTAGTAGTTTCACTGAGTTGGCAACTTTATCTTACTTCTGCCCTTAACAGAATCACTTTAAATTAATGATAGTAAGTTTTGGGTTGATGCAAAGCTGAAATCATGATACACTAATGTTTAAGTTGAAATGTAAATGTGCCCTTAGGATTCAGGCATTTATTTACAGTCTCTGTGCATCAGCTATTGCATTTAGACCATAAAATAGCTGGCAGTATTGTGTGATGTTAAACTGATCTGAGGAGCTTGAAAAAGAGGTTAATGTCAACCACAGCTGCCTAAAGGTCACAAACAAGAGAAAATCTGCAGACGCTGGAAATCCAAGCAAGACACACAAAATGCTGGAGGAACTCAGCAGGGCAGGCAGCATCTATGGAAAAGAGTACAGTCGACATTTCGGCTTGAAACAGCGACTGTACTCTTGACCTAGATGCTGTCTGGCCTGCTGAGTTCCTCCAGCATTTTCTGTGTGTTGCCTAAGAGTTGGCATATGTAGCATTGTGTTTTTGTGTACTATGCAATTTAATCTTAATGAAGCATCATTCATAACAGAAAGCCATGACATACTACTAATTGCACGCAGTCCACATCTGCCATCTTTTTGAATCTGATGGGATTTGAATCCACCCACAGGAGTTTACAAGTGAGATCCACTTTAGTGCTTCCTCAGTGTCACAGAGTCGTACAGTATGGAAACATACCTGTCATCAGAATCAGGTTTATTATCACCAGCATATGTCATGAAATTTGTTAACTTAGCAGCAGCAGTACAATGCAATACGTGATAATATAGATAAAAATAAGTAAAAACAGAAATAATATAAATAAAGTGAGGTGGTGTTCATGGGTTCAATGTCCATTTTGGGATCGGATGGCAGAGGGGAAGAAACTGTTCCTGAATCATTGAGTGTGTGCTTTTGGGCTTCTGTGCCTCCTTCCTGATGGTAACAATGAGATGAGCCCTGGGTGATTGGGGTCCTTAATAATGGACGCTACATTTCTGAGTCACTGCTTCTTGAAAATGTCTTGGATACAATACCCCACCCAGACCCCCCCCCCCCCCATACCAGACAGTGGTGCAGCCTGTCAGAATGCTCTCCACGGTACATTTGTAGAAGTTGACCCCAACTTCTACAATTTAACCCAACGCATCCATGCTACTCTGCTGCCCAGCAAGCTAGTCCCAATTGTCCAGGTTTGGCCCAAATCCCTTTAAGCCCTTTATATCCATGTACCAATCTAAATGCCTTTTAACTGCTGCTATACCATAGGTACTTGAGCATTTCCCAAACCATGATGCAGGAGATTTACTCAGGTTTGCCACTTTTAAGAATATATTTAGCTATGCCAAGACTTCTCTTTTGGACACATCTTCCCAAAACATTACAACCCACCCATGAGCTAGAGACTTGTCAGCTTTGTCCTCCCCTCCATAATAATCAACATCCAATCTCAAGCATAAACTCTTCCTGCTACCATTGGTCCAACCTCTACAAATCTCCTCACCAAATCTCAGCCATAGGCTTACTATATCAATTCTTCACCATCCCTCTCCCCCAAACAACCTAGATTTATATCATTTCTTTAATCCGATTTAGTAGGGAGGCATGGGAAGGAATGGCCTTTATGCAAGACTGTTCAATAGCTCATGGAATCTTAGCCCTTGAACGTTACTGAGTCATACACCAAAGGGTTCTTGAACAAAATGTCTCATGGTCCAGTCTTCAATGTTCAATCAAATTGGACCAAAGGACACAGCCTAAGAATAGATGGATGTCCCTTTAGAACAGAGGTGAGGATGAATTTCTTTATATATATAAAATGGAGGTTAATAATTTCTTATATAGTAAAGGCATCAAATATTATGGGAAGAAGCCAGGAGAATGGAGTTGAGAGGGATAATAAATCAGCCAGGATGGAATAGTGGATCAGACTCAATGGGCCAAATGGCCTAGTTCAGCTCCTATGTTTTATGGTCCCTTCAGGAAAGAAAACAATCATAGAAAGACATCTCAGCTTTCCCTTGCTGTGCAAATAACATTGTTTAACTTTAGCAAAATCCCTTTAAAGGACCAGTTTTACTCTATACATTTCAAACAGAGGATAGCACATGACTAGTTTACAATAACATTATCTGCCAAGAAGTGGAACATTAATAGTTTATTAACGGTGGCATGAACTCCTCATGATTAAACCATGACTCATCATTTCTAACTCCATCACAGTAAATACAGGTGGCATTGTGCTAAATCTGTGACATGTAGCTGTCAAATTCATTATAAACTCAATGGTCTACTACGATTGATGACAATATGCCTTCATTTGTCAATCAGTTTGTTCATGCCATGTAAAGTAAGGGCATTTGCTTCTTTAAAACCTAACAGCTCAGCTTATTGACTTTTATATTTATAATCTCTGGCTTTTGTTCAACACTTCTATTAATTCTGACTTTCAGATATATTAAAAACAACCCAAGACGATTTTAAATCACCCAAAAATATCAGCTATACTCTATAAAGAAAATTGGCAATGAAAATCTAAAGGCAGCAGTAGTTGGAAATCTTAAGTAAATATTGAAAACATCAAAAATTCTTAAACTTTCAGGCCTTCTGAATATTTCCAACAATTCTCTGTAAATTGGAGAAGGATGGCAATATTGGTTTATCTAAAGTTTGAGAATTGAAATCAAAGCCTGAAACAAGATATTATTTTCTTTCTCTCTGCATCTAAAACAGTCAAAGCATTCTAATAAATTATATTTAATACTAAGGCAGTGATGTTTAAATATGCTACTTTTATTTTGGAGGGCTTGTTAATTAAATGTTCAAAGGTTTATTTTATTGTCAAAGTATACATGTACAATACAATTCTGATATTCGTCTTCCCCAGATAGTCATTATAGACAGAAAGACCATGGATGTTGAAAGAAAAGACATCAACTGAACTCCCACCCCAGCACCCATCGGCATGATAAAGAAAAGAAACAAAACTCACAGACAAAAAAATTGCCCCCTCCCCCGCAGCAAAAAAAAGTGTTAGTAACAGTCCCTGACCCCGTCACTCGTAGAAAAGAACAGCAACAGTGGCCCCAGCCCCACCTCTTACACACAAAAAATTAATAGGTCACCCACCCACCCACCAATCTGCCACAAGTGAACACCAAAAAACTGAAGGAAACTGATATAAAGCACAATCCAATAATCAAGTAAATCTCAGAATACTGGAAACTTTTTCATCTGCGTATGAGTAGAGCAGCCACACAAGCAACACAATCCTTGCGTAGAGAGTGACCACCAAACAAAAGTGTAGAACTTTGCCAGGTTTGGATGCTGAAAAGATGCCTCAAGGAAGGGCAAAACTTGTCTCACTGCCTCCTCTTGGCTGAATGTTCTCAGGTTCCGCTTGGATAAGCCTCATTTCCAATACTGGATTAATTTGAGCAATGACAGTGATAATAAAAACATTGGGATTGCCCCTTCTCTTGGGGCAGCACGGTAGCACTGTGGTTGGCATAATCACTTCACAGCACCAGTGGTTACCAATCAGGGTTCAATTCCCACTGTGGTCTATAAGGAATTTGCACGTTCTTCCCGTGACCACTTGGATCTCCTCCAGATTCCTCACACATTCTGTATGGTTAGCGCTAGCAAGTTGTGGGCACGCTGTGTTGGTGCCAGAAGCATAGCAATACTTGCAGATTCCCCCAAGAAATCCTCAAACTGTGGTCACTGACTTAAATGACTCATTTCATTCTATACTTCAATGTATCGATGTACATGTTGTTGTGTATTTGATATTTCAGTAATATTTGAGTAATTTTGTAAATATACTGTCTGGGTAAGCATTTTATATTTGTTTAAATAATTCATTATAAGTTATACGTAAAAGTATGTGAATTGCATTCGTCATACATGCACCTCTCTTAAAGTAAAACAACGTTAACTAGTTATTCCTGGCGCTGTGTTTTCCTTTCCATTAGTTTTATGTTTTGGAGTTACAAAACATAACATTGGGGATGAGAAAGTTTTAAATGAACTAGAGGTGACTACCTTCCTGTTGAAATGCAGCAAGACATTCGAGTTTTCAAAAACGCAGTGAGAAATGATCGAGTAAACAAACAGTGCAGCACTTGTCTCTTCAGAAGGGAGAGAGAGCAGATGGTTGAGTTCAGAAAAAGGTAGGAAACAGGCAAATTCACGGGTTCATGAACAGTGAGTATCGAGTGATAATAATCATAAATTTTAAAAAAGCAGAAATGCCTGACTATATTGGAAAGACGGACATGTTCAATTGCACAATGGATAACTGGCTCATGTATACTGAGCAAATTGAATATATCTTGAAGCAAATGAAATAGCTAATGAGAAGAATATGCCAGTTTTACTGAGTGCATTTGGTTTAAAGGCATACAGTTTGTTTAGAAGTTTAATTGCTCCTACTAAACCAGCCAAAATGAGCTTTGCTGATATTGTGAAGTTATAGACAATAGACAGTAGGTGCAGGAGTAGGCCATTCAGCCCTTCTAGCCAGCACCGCCATTCACTGCGATCATAGTTGATCATACACAATCAATACCCCGTTCCTGCCCTCTCCCCATATCCCTTGACCCTGCTATCAATAAGAGCTCTATCTAACTCTCTCTTGAAAGCATCCAGAGACTTGGTCTCCACTGCCTTCTGGGGCAGAGCATTCCACATAACCACCATTCTCTAGGTGAAAAAGTTTTTCCGCATCTCTGTTCTAAATGGCCTACCCCTTATTCTTAAACTGTGGCCTTTAGTTCTGGACTCACCCATCTGCGGGAACATGCTTCCTACCTCCAGCGTGTCCAATCCTTTAATAATCTTATATGTTTCAATCAGATCCCCTCTCATCCTTCTAAATTCCAGTGTATACAAGCCTATTCACTCCAATCTTCCAACATATGACAGTCCCGCCATTCCGGGAATTAACCTTGTGAACCTATGCTGCACTCCCTCAATAGCAAGAATGTCCTTCCTCAAATTTGGAGACCAAAACTGCGCACAATACTCCAGGTGGGGTCTCACCAGGGCCCTATACAGCTGCAGAAGGACCTCTTTACTCCTATACTCAATTCCTCTTGTTATAAAGGCCAGCATGCCATTAGCTTTCTTCACTGCCTGCTGTACCTGCATGCTTGCTTTCATTGACTGATGTACAAGAACACCTAGATCTCGTTGTACTTCCCCTTTTCCTAACTTGACTCCACTTAGATAGTAATCTGCCTTCCTGTTCTTGCCACCAAAGTGGATAACCTCACATTTATCCACATGTTAATGCAGGAACATTTAGAACTGAAACCATTGTTGATAGTAGATTGCTTTTAGTTTCATAAGTGGAATCAAAAGGCAGGGGAGTCCACTACAGCTCATGTGACTGAATTGAAGAAATTGTCTGAGTATTATTAGACAATCAGTTCAGTGAAAGGCTTAGTGATGCACTGAGAGTTCACTTATTTGGTGGAGACAACTGCAACTAGATTGGAGATCCATCCACCATTTGCATTCCACATCCCCTGTAATTGAGTCAACCGAAAATGAATTAAGAAAGCTACTGGATGATGCCATAGCAGTTTTCAAAGATGGCAATAGAAATCTCCAGCATACCAAGTGTAAAATAGTGGTGAATAAAAATGCCACACTCAAGTTTTGCAAAGCCTGTCCAGCTCCTTATACCATCTGTGATAAAGTAGCCAGTGAGATAGATGGCTTGGAGGCTAAAAGAATTCTTTCCAAGGTTGAGTGGAGCCCATGGACAATGCCAGTAGTCCCAGTAGCCAAAAAAAAAATGCGTCTGTCAGAATCTGTGATGATTTTAAGGTCAACATCAACCAAGTACTGAAAGTAGATCAATACCATCTGCCCAGGATAGGAGATATCTTTGCAAACAATTCTGGAGGGAAACACTTCAGCAAAGTCGACTTAGCTGAGGCTTACTTTTGAAATAGTATCTGCACCTACACTCTGGCAGAAAGCTACGGACCAGGTGATACAAGGCTCACCATGCATTCAGTATTACCCAGATGGCATCATTGTTACCAGTAAGGATGATAAAGAACATCTCCAAAATCTAAAGACAGTGTTAAAAAGATTAGAAGATTATGGGCTCAGAGCACAATGCAACAAGTGTAAATTCTTTAAACAAATCATCATTTACGGTGGTCACCCTATTGATGCACAAGGATTACACAAGTGTGCTGAGAAAATTCAAGCAGTGGTGGATGCAACAAAGCCAAAGGACATGTCACAGTTGCAGTCCTTTGCCAAACCTGGGTACTCTGCTCCAACTCTTGAATTTATTACTACAGATCGGGAAGAAATGCCAATGGACAAAGCAGTGTGAGGTGGCTTTCCAAAAGGTAAAGAAAACATCAGACACTGTACTCACACATTATGATCCACGTCGTCAAATGAAGCTTGCCAAGCACTGTTCTGGATGCCAACACATACAGAAGAAAGGTGACCACTTCCCGTAATCCCAGTCAACTCCTACAACCACCACTGAGGTGACCCCAGAACCCGAGATTATTTCACAGCCACAAATCTCTCCTGCCAAGCAGAGTGGGTCAGATGTTACCCTGCAGAGTAAGAAATCCTGCACAGCGATTAAATCTTTGGGCCTGAGTAGGACAATTTAAAATTTACTATGCTGTAGTTCTATCTCTATAGTAGTTGTATTATATATAGTGTATATAGTTGAGATAAATTCTATATTGAGATAGTTTATAGCTAAGTAGGGAGAAGTGTTGTGTATTTAATATTTCTGTAATATTTGAATAATATAGTAAATATATTGTTTGAGTAAGTATTCTTTATTTGTTTAAATAATTCATTATGGGTTATATGTAAAAATAAGTGAATTGCTTATGTCATGATGCTGCCACGTAAGCATTTCGCAGAAAGTAAAACTGACTGAACACGAGTTATTGCCGGCTCTGTTTTCCTTTCAATTGTTTTATGTTTTGGAGTTACAAAATGTAACACATGTGACAAATAAACCTAAGCTTTCTAATCTTTCTCAGAATGTTAAGGAATTGAAAACAAACAGAAAAATACAACCTAAATATACTGATTCAAACTGCAACTGAAGTCCATTCCTCTTCAAGAGTGTTTAATGTCATTTCCTACACACAAGTATGAAGAGAATGAAATAATTGTTAGTCCGGATCTGATTCAGCACAGAAAAAAAACACAAAAGTTAAAGAACACAGTAGTTATTAAAAACACACAATAAATATAAATATGTAAGATAGCTTATATACATAGATTGATTATAAACATATACATATGTACTTAATCTATGCACTGAATATGGACCCTCAATTTTGTGTTTAGTTCTGTGTTTTCACTTTTTCTTTCTTGTTGTACAAATTTTTGTGCTTTTTGCACAAATTGTTCTTTTTTGCATGGGGTGGTTGTTCCCATTTGCATACAGGTGGAGGGGTTGTTGATGCTTTTCTCCAAACAAATTCCATGATTTTCTTTGTTTTGTGGCTGTCTGGAAGAAAATGAATCTCAGGGTTGTACACTGCACACATAGTTTGATAATAAATGTATTATGAATCCTTTGAACCTTTGATTGTACACCCATAAAGTGATAGACAGCTGTACACAAGTCTACTGCTGGGAATTAATAAAGTAGCGATGGAGTTTGTGGGTGGAGGTGTTGATCAGCCTTACTGCTTGGGGAAAGTAACTGTTTCTGAGGCTGGTGGTCCTGACGTGGATGCTTTGTAGCTTCCTCCCTTATGGGAGTGTGACAAAGAGGGAAGGGTGGATGAGAGACCTCACGATGTCACGGGCCCTGTTAAGGCACCTTTCTGTATATACATCCTTTATGGAAGTCTGATTAGGTTACTAATAACTGTTAGGTGGATGTCACTCTGCACTGATATGAATTATTTTCAGGTTTATTTTTGCCGTCAGTACTGGGCTAAAATCAATGTAATGATTTCCTTTCCTCTAATGTTGACAATAAAAGTGTGGGCTCACTCTCCAGAAATGTTGTTTATCTAATGAGTTGAAAATTGGGTGATTTATTCACAAGCATGTGATAATCCAAGTAGTATATCTAAAAGCCGTTCTAGCAAGCTGTCTAACTTCAGACTGGCTTGCCCCACCAGGTGAAAGTTCATTGGGAAAAGATAAACTTATTCCCAATGAGAAGTTCTAGTGTGCAGGCAGTTATTGCACCAAGTAATCACACAGTTGGTGACATTATGTTTACCAGGAAGTGACAAAAGTTTACAAACATTTTATTGAAAGTACTTATATGTCACTAAATATAACCCTGAGATTCATTTCCTTGCAGGCATTCACAGTAGAACAAAGAAGAACAACAGAATCAATTATAAAAACTACAAGGACTGACAAACTGTATAAATACAAAAGAAACAAGTAATAGTTAATTAACTAATTTGATGATTAATTAATTTGGCAGCTGATTAATTAATACTGAGAACATTAGTTGTAGAGTCCTTGAAAGTGAGTCCACAGATTATGTTCAATAATCGGTTCAGTGTTGTGGTGCAGTGTGGCTTTCTGAGCTAACATTGTTTTTTAAACTGGTAAGTAAATACTTCGGAACAATGGGAAGCATTCTTCAGCCAAAATTTTTGACATCACATTTCATGCAAGATTTGTGTGAAAATTATTTCCTTTGTGTAAGCCAGCAGTAAACAAGTGCTGGTGTCTCTGGGAAAGGGGGATGTGGAAGCTTCCTCCTTGTGTAACCAGCTGCAGTTTATACCAGTTGCTTCCTCTGCCGACATCACGGCATACTGTTTATTTTTAAATGTGGCGTCTACAACTTGTACTTCAGAAGTTAAAGCACAACTGAGCAATACAGCTAAGCTCTAAAGACCCACTGGTGTTGTTTTGCTCCAGTGTGTGTTTCCTTCAAGATCAGTAAAATGGCTGAGAAACCAAAAACTTACCAGTACCCAGGACCAACTCATCAGAATATCAGACCATGTGCTTATCTTTCCAAAGAAACCATGTTTCAAATTAGCTAATCCTACTGGAAATTTTGACTGGTATCTGTGATCTAAATATAATTTAATCTAAAACATTACTGTTGCTGTATGTGTGATAAGCATTTTCCCACACAATTACAAAGTTTATCAAGGCCTTTGCCCTGAGTGACCTACGGGCAGATTATTTTAGTCCTCCAAATACTTGGCACAATAAGAGGCATAGATCTAGTGAACAGCCAATGATTCTTTTCCCCAGGATGAGAATAGCTAATAAGAGGGGGCACAATTTGAAGGTGACTGGAGGAAAGTATCGGAGGGGATGTCAGAAGTAAGTTTTACACAGAGTGGTGAGTGTGTGAAATGCCCTGCCAGGGTGGTGGTAGAGGCAGATACATTTGGGACATTAAAAAACTCCTAGATAAGAGCACAGATGATAGAAAAGTGGAGCACTGTGTACGAGGGAAGGGTTAGGTTGATCTTAGAGCAGGTTAAGAGGTCGGCACAACGTCACAGACTGAACGGCTTGTACTCTGCCATAATGTTCAATGTTCTAACACCTAGAGCATTAAATTAAAATCACTGAGCAGCCCAGCAAGGTCCAGGAATAATTCATAAATATTCCAACCGCATCAAGGCAAGAAAACCGTGATTGACGTCAATGGTTGCAGGAGCCCTCTGCTACTGACTTGAGACTGGCACTGTGGCACAGTCAGCAGCAGCTGCGTCCAGTCAGGAGCCATGAATTCTACTCCACCTGCTAAGACGTTGTACGTGGCTGCATGCCCAGCACTCCCCTCCACCACTATTCTTTCTTAGGAGAGAAAGAGGAGGTAGTATTTGCTTCTTTGTCACCTCACAGACTGCAACTGTCTTAAACTTGAAATTACACTACAGTAAACATCCCCGCTCGGTGACCATCACAAACAAGATCTCACACTATTTGACAACACTGTATCCTGGCATCAGGCCGTCATTTTACCATGGCATTTCTGTCTTGAACCAAAACCAAATCATGATGTGAAAGTGCAGAATCAAAGCCAGAAAGAATCTGCCTTCCTTACATTCCTGGAACTCTGCACAGATTTCAAATTGTGTAAGCAGCCAACTAGTAGCCAACACTCAAAGCTGCTGTGCACCTGCATCTCTGTGGTTAAGAAAGCGTACGGTGCATTAGCCTTAATCAATCATGGGATTGAGTTTAGGAGCTGAGAGGTAATGTTGCAGCTATATAGGACCCTAGTCAGAACCCACTAGGAGTACTGTGCTCAGTTCTGGTCACGTCACTACAGGAAGGATGTGGAAGCCATAGAAAGGGTGCAGAGGAGACTTACAAGGATGTTGCCTGGATTGGGAAGCATGCCTTATGAGAATAGGTTGAGTGAACTCGGCCTTTTCTCCTTGAAGCAACGGAGGATGAGAGGTGACCTGAAAGAAGTCTATAAGATGATGAGAGGCATTCATCGTGTGGATAGTCAGAGGCTTTTTCTCAGGGCTGAACTGGCTAGCATGAGAGGACACAGTTTTAAGCTGCTTGGAAGCAGGTACAGAAGAGATGTCAGGGGTAAGATTTTTACTAAGAGAGTGGTGAGTGCGTGGAATGGGCTGCCGGTGACGGTGGTGGAGGCGGATACAATAGGGTCTTTTAAGAGACTCCTGGACAGATACATGCAGCTCAGAAAAATAGAGGGCTATGGGTAACCCTAGGGAATTTCTAAGTTGACATGTTCGGCACAGCTTTGTGGGCCGAAGGGCCTGTATTGTGCTGTAGGTTTTCTATGTTTCCAGTTCTCACATGTTCCCATTGTTACAGTCAAACTAGCTGCTGGGAAGTATATGAAAGAAAATTGCCCTACATATTTATCAATTTGTAGAGAATTGGCAAGTTACATTTAATTAGATTTTGTGAACAAGTTTCTTTTTTGTAGGCATGGCTGCAAGTCCCAAAGAACACAATACAATTGTAGTGCCAGAGTGAAATATGTAACAAAGTAAATGGAAATTCTAGATGTAAATCAAGCAGAATTCAGATAGTTTTGATGTCATTTTCCTGTTGTCAAACACAAAGCAAATCAGGGAAAGCAGACCAAGTTCAAAGCTCAATGTCGGGTGCACCTGTAGCGTAACAGTTAGTGTGACAGTATTACAGCTCGTGACATCTGAGTATAGAGTTCCATCCCAGAGACCCCTGTAAAGTGTCTGTACATCCTCCCTGTGGAATGCGAGGGATTTCCCTGCATGTTTCCGTTTCCTCACTTGGTCCAAAAGTACCGGGTAGCTTAATCGGTTGTTGTAAATCAGCTGTGATTACATTAGTGTTAAATCTACGTTCACCGTGGAGAGCATTCTGACAGGCTGCATCACTATCTGGTATGGGGTGAGGCTACTGCACAGGACCGAAAGAAGCTGCAGAGGGCTGCAAATGTAGTCAGCTCCATCTTGGTACTAACCTACAAAGTACCCAGGACATCCTTAGGGAGTGGTGTCTCAGAAAGGCAGCGTCATTATTAAGAACCTCCAGCACCCAGGGCATGCCCTTTTCTCACTGTAACCATCAGGTAGGAGGTACAAAAGCCTGAAGGCACACACTCAGCGATTCAGGAACAGCTTCTTCCCCTCTGCCATCTGATTCCTAAATGGACATTGAACCCTTGAATGCTACCTGACTTTTTAATATATATTATTTCTCGTTTTTGTACGATTTTTAATCTACTCAATATACATATACAGTAAGTGATTTATTTATTTATTATTATTTTTTTCTTCTATATTATGTATTGCATTAAACTGCTGCTGCTAAGTTAAAAAACTTCACGACACATGCCAGTGATAATAAACCTGATTCTGATTCTGATTCTGAAATCAGAGTTGTCAAGGATTGCTGGGGGAGCTCTGCTCGGAGGGCTGGAAGGTCCTTCTCCATGCTGTATTGCAAAATAAATAATAAGATAATTAATTATCTAAGTACATATACGTTCCCATATACTACTCTGAGATACATTTTCTTGCGGGCATTCACAGTAAATACAAAGAAACAATAAAATCAATGAAGAACTACTCACAAAGATGGAAAAAGCAACAGAAGTGCAAAAGACAATAAATTGTGCAAATTCAAAAGAAAAATTGAATGGATAGATGGATAGAGGTATTAATAACAAGGATTGTAACATCCTTGAAAGTGAGTCCGTAGATTGTGGCTTCAGTTCAGTGCTGGGGTAGTACAGTTATTCACTCAGTTTCAGGACCCTGATGGCTGAAGGGTAATAATTGTACCTGAAATTGGTGGTGTGGGACCTAAGGTTCCTGTATCTCCTTCCTGATGGCAGCAGCGAGAAGAGAACTCGATCTGGATGGTGGGCATCCCTGATGATGGATGCTGTTTTCCTGTGATAGCACTCCATGTAGATGTGCTCAGTCGTAGGAAGTCCTTAAGGTGGGATGGACTTGCCTGTATCCATTACCTTTTGCAGGGCTTTCCATTCAAGAGCATTAGTGTTTCCATACCAGGCTGTGATGCAACTAGTCAATATATTCTCCATTGTGCATTTATAGGAGTTTTTAGAAGTTTTAGTTAACATGCCAAATCTTCGCAACCTTCTCAGAAAGTAGAGGACTGCCATGCCTTCTTGGTAATGGCACTTACTGTACATGTTGGACCAGGACAGCATTTATATGTGGTTTTAGAAATGGTGTCTTCAACTTAGAGAGGATATCTTCTCCTCTCAGGGTTGAGGATGATATGCTTTTACTCCAGGTCTGTGACTCAGAGATGATTGATAAGGTCAAGGTATGAACTGCATTTTCTTACAAAGAGGAATGATGGAGAGGAAGACCTACAAAAATAAGGCTGATGTTAAAATGACCCATTGGAATTCAGTGGTGATTGTTAGTTTTATTGTATTTTATTCATGGGAGTTGGGCAAGAGAGGCAAGACAATTAGTTGCAGCCGTCCCTCATTACCTGTGATGACATCTAGCTTATTCAATCAACAGAATGCATGTGGTAACTGTAAATTCTGCAGCTAGAGTAGTATTGACAATATGTGGTAGATTTCTAGATCTTTTCTGAGGGCTCCATCTGATAAGAATTAACTACACTGCTATGGATTTGAATTCACAAAAATGCCATTCATAATTTGAAGATCAGATTTCCTTCATCAATATCCATGAATCAGACTTCTGGATTTGTGGTCATGAAAGAAAGGAGCTTTATAGTTCATGATTTATTTAGTTAACAGAATTTAAATTCCCCAACATAGTGAGCATGTTCTTGTCAAATCATTAAGCCATCCAACCAATAGTTCAATAGCAAAGTCACTATGTCCCATGTAGCAAGTTGATTATTAAAATCCCAGCAATACACACAAAATGCCGGAGGAATTCAGCAGGACAGGCAGCAGCTATGGACAAGAGTAAACAGATGAGATCCTTCATCTCATCAGGACTGGGAAAAAAAGATCAGAAGTCAGAACAAGAAGGGGGAGGGGGAGGGGAGGAAGAAGTACAAGGTGATAGGTGAAACCAGGAGTGGGGTGAGGGGTGAAGTAAAGAGCTGGGGAGTTGATGTTGAAAGAAATACATGGTTGGAGAAGGGAGCATCTGATAGGAGAGTGTAGAAGACCTTGGAAGAAAGGGAAAGGGGAGGAGCACCAGAGGGAGGTGATGGGCAGGTAAGGAGATAAGTGAGAGGGAAACGGGAATAGGGGAATGGTGAAGGGGGGGGGGGCAATTACCAAAAGTTCGAGAAATCGTTGGTCATGTCATCAGGTTGGAGACTACCCAGACGGAATATAAGGTGTTGCTCCTCCAATCTGAGTGTGGCCTCATCACGGCAGTAGAGGAGGCCATGGACTGACATGGTGGAATGGGAATGGGAAGTAGAATTGAAATGGGTGGCCACCAGGTGATCCTGTTTCTTCTGGTGGACGGAGTGGTCTCCGGTGGAGCAGTCTCCCAATCTATATCGTGTTTTCTTGGAGACCACACTGGGAGCACTGAATACAGTAGATGACTCACAGGTGAAGTGACACCTCGTCTGGAAGGACTGTTTGGGTCCGTGTATGCCCATTTCAATTTTACCTCCCATTCCCATTCTGCCAGACTCAGGTTGGAGGAGCAACACCTTATATTCCATTATTTCTTAACGCTATTTCCTCCGGTCAGGTGTCAGGTCTCTCAATAGGAGAGCATTTTGGAGACAGTGATAACAATTCTATCTCCTTTACTATAGCATTGGAGAAGGATAGGAACAGAAAAGTTAGGGAAATGTTTAATTGGAGTAAGGGGAACTATGAGGCTATCAGGCAGGAACTTAGAAGCATAAATTGGAACATAAATTGAAGTATAAACGTACCGAAGAAATGTGGCAAATGTCCAGAGGATATTTGCGTGGGGTTCTGAGTAGGTACGTTGCAATCAGACATGGAAAGGATGGTACGGTACAAGATCCGTGGTGTACAAAGGCTGTTGTAAATCTAGTCAAGAAGAAAAGAAGAGCTTATGAAAGGTTCAAAAAACTAGGAAATGATATCAATCTAGAAGATTATAAGGCTCGCAGGAAGGAGCTTAAGAATGAAATTAGTAGAGCCAGAAGGGGCCATGAGAAGGCCTTGGCGAACATGATTGAGGAAAACCCCAAGGCATTCTATAAGTATGTGAAGAGCAAAAGGATAAGATGTGAGAGAATAGGACCAATCAAGTGTAACAATGGAAAAGTGTGTATAGAACCGGAGGAAATAACTGAGGAACCTAATGAATACTTTGCTTCAGTATTCACTACAGAAAAGGACCTTGGTGATTGTAGGGATGACTTGCAGTGGACTGAAAAGCTTGAGAATGTAGATATTAAGAAAGAGGATGTGATGGAGCTTTTGGAAAGCATCAAGTTGGATAAATCACCGGGACCGAACGGGAAGTAACCCAGGCTACTATGGGAAGCAAGGAAGGAGATTGCTGAGCCTCTGGCAATGATCTTTGCATCATCAATGAGGATGGGAGAGGTTCCGGAGGATTGGAGGGTTGCGGATGTTGTTCCCTTATTCAAAAAAGGGAATAGGGATAGCCCAGGAAATTATAGACCAGTGAGTCTTACTTCAGTGGTTGGTAAGTTGATGGAGAAGATCCTGAGAGACAGGATTTATGAACATTTGGAGGATGTGACTAAACACATTGATGAAGGTAGAGCCGTAGATGTAGTGTATATGGATTTTAGCAAGGCATTTGGTAAGGTACCCCATGCAAGGCTTATTGACAAAGTAAGGAGGCATGGGATCTAAGGGGACATTGCTTTGTGGATGCAGAACTGGCTTGCCCACAGAAGGCAAAGAGTGGTTGTAGACAGGTCATATTCTGCGTGGAGGCTGATGATCAGTAGTGTGCCTCAGGGATTTGGTCTGGAACCCTTACTCTTTGTGATTTTTATAAATGACCTGGATGAGGAAGCGAAGGGTGGGTTAGTAAATTTGCTGATGACACAAAGGTCGGGGGTGTTGTGGATTGTGTGGAGGGCTGTCAGAGGTTACAACGGGACTTTGATAGGATGTAAAACTGGGCTGAGAAGTGGCAGATGTAGTTCAACACAGATAAGTATGAGGTGGTTCATTTTGATAGGCCAAATATGATGGCAGAATATAGCATCAATGGTAAGACTCTTGGCAGTGTGGAGGATCAGAGGGATCTTGGGGTCCAAATCCTTAGGACATTCAAAGCTGCTACACAGGTTGACTCTGTGGTTAAGAAGGCAACAGTGCATTGGCCTTCATCAATCGTGGGATTGAGTTTAGGTGCTGAGAGGTAATGTTGCAGCTATATAGGACCCTGGTCAGACCCCACTTGGAGTACTGTGCTCAGTTCTGGTCACCTCACTACAGGAAAGATGTGGAAACCATAGAAAGGGTGCAGAGGAGATTTACAAGGATGTTGCCTGGATTGGGGAGCATGCCTTATGAGAACAGGTTGAGTGAACTTGGCCTTTTCGCCTTGGAGCGACGAAGGATGAGAGGTGACTTGATAGAGATGTACAAGATAATAAGAGGCATTGATCGTGTGGATTGTCAGAGGCTTTTTCCCAGGACTGAAATGGCTAGCATGAGAGGGCATAGTTTTAAGGTGCTTGGAAGCAGGCACAGCGGAGATGTCAGGGATAAATTTTTTACGCAGAGAGTGGTGAGTAGGTGGAATGGGCTGCCGGCGGCAGTGGTGGAGACGGACACGATAGGGTCTTTTAAGAGACTCCTGGACGGGTGCATGGAGCTTAGAAAAATAGAGGGCTATGAGTAAAGCCTAGGTAGTTCTAAGGTAGGTACGTTTTCGGCACAGCTTTGAGGGCAAAGGGCCTGTATGGTGCTGTATGTTTTTTATGTTTCTATGTTTCTAAAACCTACACACCCCACGGGGATGAACATACAATCTCCTTACAGAGGACAGCAGGATTGTACTCAGAACACTGACGCCCTGAGGTGTAGTAGGGGTGCGCTAACCACTATGCTATCGTGGCGCCTGAAGGGAAGGTAAATATAGAGTGATTGATATCTGAAACTAACTGAAGAATTAGGAACAGCCATTAGGTTTAAGGGAGACCTCAGCCAAGCCCTTGAACAAGACAAGGAAAGCAAGGGTTCAGGTCTAAGCAGCAAATGGGATTAGTGTAGATGGGCAAGAAAGGACAGGATTGACATAATGGACTGAAGGGCTTATTTCTGTGATCACAAGGTTTATAGTTATGTAGCAGTGCTCAACTTCGCAGGAAGAAGCCAAAATAGGATATTTAATACAAATAATCAGGGGTTAATTTAGCTGGATCCAATTTCCTTGTGTATAGCAGCCATGTTACCAATCCTGCTTCTTTGAGGAATTAAATAGGAAAACACCGCAAAGCCATGGCCCTGTCACCTGCATAAGCCATAAAAACTCTGCTAGAAGTAATCATAATTAAAAGAAGCGGTAAAAATATGAAAAATGGAAGAAAGTTCAAGGAAAAGAGCAGAGAATGAAATAAATGATGAGAGGCAACAACACACACAAAATGCTGGTGGAACACAGCAGGCCAGGCAGCAGCTATAGGGAGAAGCACTGTCGACGTTTCAGGCCGAGACCCTTCGTCAGGATGAGAGGATTTATTTTGCTGCTCTGGAAAACATAAAATGTCCTGAAACTCTACTGCCAACAAAATGTCAGCACTTTTAGCAGTGGAAGAAATATGGCATTTAACCTGCCAAACAAAAGTCAAAGAAAATTAATAAAAAGCCAAGCCATCTGCTTCTTAAGTGATGGTTGAGGGATAAGTGCTCTCCAGTTCCCGTGAAGGATGGTGGCACGACCACATCTGGAGCACTTGTGCACAGTTCCTTTTTCTCATTTAAGG
Organism: Hemitrygon akajei; assembly: GCF_048418815.1. Taxonomy (NCBI): domain Eukaryota; kingdom Metazoa; phylum Chordata; class Chondrichthyes; order Myliobatiformes; family Dasyatidae; genus Hemitrygon; species Hemitrygon akajei. The sequence continues at coordinate 19,217,641 of NC_133125.1, read as the reverse complement.
GGGAATAAACTTGCATTGAAGGCAGTTCAGCGAAGCTCCACTAGATAGATTACTGGGATCAAGGAACTGACATGAGGGAAAGCTGAGCTGACTGGACATTTTATTGATTGGGTTTTGGTGGTGCTGAGAGGATATTTACTCTTATGGGGGAACCTAGAACAAGTGGCACCATTTCAGAATAAAGGCATTTCCCTTTAACATAGAGATGAGGAAGACATTTTCCTCTCAGAGGGTTGTGAACCTTTGTAATTTCCTTTTCTGGAGAGTTCTGAAGGCTTAAGTATTAAATATACTGATTTTTTTTTTCTTTGGGAGTCCTGCCATGAAAGTGGAGCCAAGCCCGTGGTCAAATCAAATTAAGTGGGGGAGAATACTCAAAGGGCTTTCCAGCCCTGTTTCTTATGTTCTTACATTCCCCTCTCCTGCCTGAATAATGTAGTGCAGCCCTTCAAATTTAAAGTTCAAAGTTCAAAATAAATTTAAAGTAGAAGTACATAAATGTTACCATATACAACCCTGAGATTCATTTCATACAGGCATTCACAGTAAATCGAAGAAACACAGAAGTATCAATAAAAGAACACATCCAACAAGATGGACAATCAATGTGCAGAAGACAACAAGCTGTGCAAATACAAAATGAAAATAATAATAATAAATAAATAAATAACCAAACAATAAATAGTGAGATCAAGAGTCCTTGAATGTGAATCCATGCGATGAGGGAACAGTTCAGTGATGGATGCGTGAAATTGAGTAAAATTGCCCACTTTGGTTGAGGGGTAATAAGTGCTCCTGAAATTGGTAGTGTGGGTCCTGAGATTCCTGTGCCTTCTTCCAGAAGGCAGCAGCGAGTCTAAAATGTGGTCCGGATGGTGGGGGTCTCTGATGATGGATGCTGCTTTCCTGAAACAGCACTCTGTGTAGATGTGCTGGGGAGAACTTTACCCATGATGGACTGGGCTAAACCGGCTACTTTTTGTAGACTTTTCCATTCAAAGGCATTGGTGTTTCCAAACCAGGTCGTGATGCAACCAGTCAATGTACTCTTCATTCCTAGGGCAGCTACGAATTTGTTTAGTTAAAAATCAGCATCCATAATTTTTACAGATGTACAGTGGAGTGCATTTTGACTGCTTGCATCACCATCTGCTCTGGAGGCATCAATGCGCAGGATTGGAAAAAAGATGAACAAGGTTTTAAACTCACCCAACTCCATCATGGACACTAGATTCCCAGGCATTAAAGATATCTTCAATAGGTGCCTCCTCAGGAAGGTGACATCCATCATTAAGGATATCCACCATCCAGGCCAAGCCTTCTACTCATCACTCAGTGAGGAGATGCAGGAGCCTGAAGACACATGCTTAATGTTTTAAGTACATCTTCCCCTCTGCCATCAGATTTCTGAATGAGCCATGAAATCATGAACACTACACTTCTGCTCTTTTTTTCAACTATTTGTCTTCTTTTATGTTTCCTTTTGTAACTTCTATTTTTTTATGCATTATATTGTAATACTGCCACAAAACAAAAAAAATTCATAACATATGTCAGTGATAATAAACCAGGTTCTGATAAACCTGATTCTAACAGAGCTCCCCTCTGCTGTAGGTCAGATCATTCGAACATGTCACTTCAATGACCCATGACTTTCGGAATCTATGTGCTGTTACTAAATCAAGCCTGATACCAAATATATCATAAGCAGTAGGCATGAAGGGGATTATTTTCTTCAATTAAATAAAGCAAGAAAATAATGAAAGTAATCTCAATAAACAGTTCTAAGAATGCCTTTTAGCATTAAACCCATTCAACTGTAAAGTCAAGATTGTTTTGGAGCTAGGATGTTTTTGTAAGGTTTTGTCATATATTATTCAAAGGTTGTGATAATTATTCAGCTCAAATTATGGAACAGAAATTAATTACAATTCTGTTTTCTTCATAAACCAACAAATTGTTACCTTATTCATTTTTTTCACTAAGAAACTTGCAGCCAAGTGTAACGAACTTCCCATTATTTTACACACAGTGATGGCAGACTTTGATAATTTAAAGATAATGTATTAGGGCAGTAATGTAGATGCTAGCACAATATTAGTTTGTTTCCCGCCACTGCCTCCAAGGCGTTTATACATTCTCCCTGTGATCATCTTGGCTTCCTCCGAGTGCTCTGGTTTCCTCCCACATTCCAAAGACATATGAGTTGTGGGTATGCTATGTTGGCACCACACGCATGCCACCACTTGTGGATGGCCTCCAACACGTCCTTGGACTGTGGTTGCTTGCTGACACAAAGCAATGCATTTCACTGTACGCTTCGCTGTTTCTATGTACATGGGTACAGAATTAGGCCATTTGGCCCATAGAGTTTGCTCCTCCATTTCATCATGGCTGATCCATTTCCCTCTCAGCCCCAATTTTCTGCCTTCTCCCTATAACCCTTCATACCCTGACTAATCAAGGATCATTCAACCACTGCCTTAAATATACCCAATGACCTGGCCTCCATAGCTGCCTGTGGCAATGAATTCCACAGATTCACCACTCTCTGTCTAAAGAAGTTCGTCCTCATCTCCATTCTAAATGGGTCTCCCTCTATTCTGAGGCTGTGCCTTCTGGTCTTAGACTCCCCACCATAGGAAACATCCTCTCCACATCCACTCTATTAAGGACTTTCACCATTCAATAGGTTTCAATGAAATCCCCCTTCAGTCTTCTGAATTCCAGTGAATACAGGCCCAGAGTCATCAAATGCTCCTAATAAGATAAGCCTAAACCTAAACCTCCTTTGAACCCTCTCCAATGTCAGCACATCCTTTCTTAGATAAGAGTCCAAAACTGCTCACAGTACACCAGGTGAGGCCTCACCAGTGCCTTATAAAAGCTCAACATGACATCCTTGCTTTTAATTTCTAGTCCTCTTGAAATGAATGCAAATATTGCATTTGCCTTCCTCAACACCGACTCAACCTACAAACTAACCTTTAGGGAATCCTGCATAAGGACTTCCAAGTCCTATTGCACCTTAGATTTTTGAATTTTCTCTCCATTTAGAAAATAGTCTTCACTTTTATTTCTTGACCATACACTTCCTAAAACTACCGGGTATATTCCATTGCCATTTCTTCGCTTATTCTCCCAATCTGTCCATGTCCTTCTCTAGTCTCTCTGCTTCCTCAACACTAGCTACCCCTCCACTCATCTTCATGTTGTCTGCAAATTTGGTCCCAAAACCATCAATTCCATCATCTAAGTCATTAGCATATAACATAAAAAATGTGACCAATAAAGTTAAAGTGAAATATAGATATGGAAAAAGTGAAAACTGATGGGCAGCATCAGTTGTGAAAGAAATAAGGTATAGAAAAAAAAACACCGTTAGTATGTATTTTGAAGAACTTATATTACAAGCAGGCTACTGGGCCACTTCAGCTGATGTAAATAAGAATTATAAGATTGAAGGCAGAAATGAACATTTATAAGGCTGTTGACTGCCCTATTAGGGGTCTTGAAACTAATCATATTCTTTGATAATATTTTCTGTAAAGAGAAGGAAGCAAAGTAAGAAAAGAGATATCAGAAAAATTGGACTAGGAATGAAAGACAGACAAATGAAGAACCACAAGATAGTGGCAGCATGCTGGAATTGTGCTTCAGTTAAATGGGTAATGATGCAGTAGAGATCCCTGAAGCTAAAACACTTCTCACATATGGAACTTTAGGGAAATGCCAGCAAAAGTTATAAATATGTAAAAGATCGACAGATTGAAAGTAAACAGTGCACGGAATGTTATTGTACCTTCAGGAAAACATTCAACAAATATGATGTTAACCGGGAGTTTTAAACAACTGGAAAAAAAGGCTATCAGTAAATCATTAGTACTAGACAATTAACCCAGCAAGTAAACAGTAAATGTTTCCTTTCAGTCTGGACTTTCAATATCATAGCATTGTGTCAAGGTTATCCATGAAAGAGGATGTATTAAATATCTATTAATTTCTGATTCATAAGCGCAGCTCATTAAAAGCTCAGGCTACATGTTAAATCTGATGGAATTAGAAATGGGCAATTTAACAGAAGTTTTGCAAAGCTAAATAAATGATATCATCATATCATGGACAACTGTAACTACATTTAATTTAATTTCTGGCAGTTATTGATTCACAGTTGATCTATGCTTGTTGGCATATTGGAATCTGTGGTATCTTACTGTTTATCCCTTTGCATTCAGCACTATATCAATTCGTTTGGAGTCACCACAGACAGCAGATGCTGGAATCTGAAGCAGAACAAAAACTGCTGGAAGAAGTCAATGGGTCAGACACATCTGAAGAGGGAAATCGATAGTTAAAACTTCAAAGTATGATGTTCAAAATAAATTTATTATCAAAGTACGTATGCGTCACCATATAGAACCCTGAGATACCTTTTCTTGTGGGCAATCGTAGTAAATTCAAGAAACACAACAGAGTCAATAAAAGGCAACACCCAACAGTGTGGACAACAACCAATGTGCAAACACAAAAAGAAAGAGAAAAGAAAGAAATAATAACAATTATAATAATAATAAATAACTGAGCAATAAATATTGAGAACATGAGATGAAGAGTCCTTGAAAGTGAGTCCAGTTCAATGGGAACAGCTCAGTGGCAGGGCGAATGAAGTTGAGTGAAGTTATCCCCTCTGGTTCAAGAGCCTGATAGCTGAGGGATAATAATTGCTCCTGAACCTGATGGCATAGGTACCGAGGCATCTGTACCTTCTTCCTGATGGCAGCAGCGAGAAGAGTGCATGGCTGGATGGTGGGAGTCCTTGATGATGGACGTTACCTTCCTGCGACAGTGTTCCATGTAGATGTGCTCAATGGTGGTGGTGGGGGGGCTTTAACCGTGAAGAACTGGGCTATCAGTTGACATTCCATATCAAGAATCTTCATCTGGACTGTAAGTATAGATGGGAGACAGCCTTCACTATCTCCTCTCTATTTTTTCAGTCCAGAAGAAGGGCATCAACCTGAAACATCAGCTGGCACTTTGCTTTTACAGATGCTGCCTGGCCTGCCGAGTTCCTCCAGCAAACCGAGCTTTGCACTTCATTAACTTAGGCAGCTAGTGGAACAAGAGCCTGGCTAAAATTACTAACTTGACTGATCTAAGAATTCAACTCAAGATAATTTATATTATTTCTTCATATTCAAAGGTGTATATGTTGAACATATTGCCCTTGAGATTTTAAACAGATCTCATAATAGAGACCAAGTTTACTGTACTTGTGTAAAATGCTGCTGTCGGGTACTGAGGCTTATTTTCTGCTTTTACTTTCAATCCTTCATGTTTCATTAAACAGATTTTTCAGAATCATTATAAACTGATCTCTAATGAAGCTATTGTTTGAATAAATTAACTTCATATATGAATATTTATTTTAATGTGGTATCAATTCCAATTAATTTGTTTTATGCTATTAAAACTTTATCAGCCCATTTATTCAAATATTGAAACAGTTAAATATTATATCAAAATATTTGCCTGCACACTTCCTCTCTTTCAGATCACAGCTGCAGAAACCGAATGCTAAAAAGATAATTGTCCAGAACTACTTTGATGTTGCAACTGAATTGTACTGATATAAATGATTTTGAGAGAAAAAAATTGACAAGTAATTAATTAGTCTGAATTTTTGTTGAAGGTGCAATCCAGAGAAGATTAGAGAAATGTCCACTGAGCTGTATTCTTGGAGATGACAACCACCCACCAGACCTTAGTGAGCAAAATCAGAGACATTCAAATGCCATATCTACACTTGTTCAAATCCACATCTATCCTTTGCCAAGCTGTTAAACTAAATAGAGTCAGGACGTGGCAGCATCTCCAAGTGTTGGAGGTATCACGTCCTGGCTGCTCCAACAGCACGTGTATTGTCAGATGCTTGGGACTAGTACTAGAGGTCGGAGGTTAGGGATGAAAGGTGAAATAATTAAGTTGGGCAATCACATCAGGCCTGTGTAAAAAGAGCTACTTTTTCATCAGGAGGGCAATCAAGATTTCAAAGGCAGAGTTTTGCAGCAGTTTCTCTGAGTTGAGGATTGACCAATCAGCAAGAGGCAGTGCCTAAGACCTACCTCTCAGTCAGGTCTGTGTTCATGATTCAAGTGCAGAGCCTTGCGCCATTTTTCTCTGAGTTGGACAATTCACGTCAGGGCTGCGTAAAAACCAGGCGGAGACGAGATCAAGTTTGGGTGAGGTACATTGTCTTGTAAGTTACTCTCTCTCTCTGTCCTTATTTGTTCATTTCTCATCTGTTAGGGCATTGTAGATTAGTGAGATTGGCCCCAGGGGCAGTGTTTTGTACTCTGTGTGGGATGTGGGAATTCTGAGAAACATCCATTCTCCAGGACAAACACATCTGCACCAGGTGTACCGAGATGCCGATCCCAAGAGAATGTATTAAGGAACTGGAGCAGCAGCTCGATGATCCTTGACTCATACTGGAGAATAAGAAGGTGATTGATGGGAGCTACAGGAAGGCAGCCATATCTAGGTTGCAGGAGACATGTAACGAGGTGACTGTCAGGAGAAAGAGGGGAAATGCACAGCCAATCGAGAGTACACCTATGGCTGTTCCCCTCAATAATAAGTGTATAACTTTAGATTCTATTGAGGGGGTTGACCTACAGGGGGGAGCCATAGTGACTGGGTCTCTGGTACTGAATGCAGTGCTGTGGCTCACTAGAGCAGAGAGATGAAGAGGACTGCAGTGTTGATAGTAGATTCATTCGTCAGAGGAACAGAAATGAAGAATGTGGGCATGATAGAGGCATCAGTATGACATGTTGCCTCCCTGGTGCCATGATCAGGGATGTCTCAGATCAGGTCCATGGCATTCTCAAGGGTGAGGGTGAATAGCCAGAAGTCTTGGTACATATTGGCACCAATGAAAAGATGAGCTGGTCCTGAAGAGAGATTTTAGGGAGCTAGAAAGGAATTTGAGAGTCAGGACTTCCAGGGTAATAACCTTTGGGTTGCTGCCTGTGCCACATGCCAGTGAGGGTAAAAATAGAATGATTTGGCGGGGAATGTGTGGCTGAGGAACTGATGCAGGAGGCATGGGTTCAAGTTTATGGTTCATTGGGATCTCCTGTGGAGAAGGTGTGACCTGTATAAAAGGGGCGGGTTACAGCTGAACCTGAGACAGTCCAATGTCCTTGCGGGCAGATTGACTGGAGTTGTGCGGGTGGGTTTAAACTAACTTGTCAGGGGAGTGGGAACTAGAGTGATAATGCTGAAGATTAGGTAGTTGGTTTACAGAGGCAACATGTAATGAGACTCCCAACTAAGAGAGGCTGATGATAGGGCAAAATTACAGTCAACAGGATGAGTTGCAATGCAAAAGGTGGATAAAATCAAAAAGGATGAATACAAGACTGAAGGTGTTATATTTGAACGTGTACAGTATAGGGAATAAAGTAGATGAACTTGTAGTACAGTTACAGATTGGCATGTATGATGTTGTAGGCATCGCTGAATCATGACTGAAAGAAGATTATAGCTGGGGGCTTAATGTCTAAGGATACACATTGTATTGAAAGGACAGGCAGGAAGGCAGAGGGAGTGGCATTGCTCTGTTGGTAAAAAATGAAATCAACTCATTAAAAAGAGGTGATATAGGGTCAGAAGGTGTTGAATCATTATGAATAGCGCAAAGGAACTGCCGGGGTAAAAAGACCCTGTTGGGAGCTGTATACAGACCCGCAAACAGTAGTAAGGATGTGGTCTACAAATTACAATGAGAGATAGAAAGTGAATGGATAGAGGGAGAAGGCATTAGGTTGGGGATGAGAGGAAAAATCGATCAGCCATGATGAAATGGTGGAGCAGACTCGATGGGCCAAATGGCCTTATTCTGCTTCTCTGCCTTCTGATGTTATGATCTCAAGGAGAACCTGAGGGAGGACTTCTTCACTCAGCTGGTGATGCAAGTGTGAAACGAGCTGCCAACAGAAGTGATGAATGGAGGTTCAATTCCAATGTTTCAGAAAAGGGAGCTGAATGGAGGCCTATGTTCAGGAGTGGAACAATGGGACTCAGCAGAATAATGTTTCGGCATGGACTTTGTGGACCAAAGAACCTGTTCCTACATTGAGGTACTCTATTACTCAATGACTATCAGGTCACAAATGGATTCAATGGAATCCACCAGGATCAGAATCAGGATTGGACGTTGGTGAACAGATTGGGCAGCAGATTAATGTTAGTATGGAGTACTCAGGAGAAGATCATAGCCCAGAATCTATGTGATTGCCCTTTATATGAAGATCTCAGGTGACTAGCATCTTCTCCTGATGCACTGAGAAACTCCTGAGGGATTGCCAATCAGACCCGTAATCTCCAATTTGGTCCGATGTGTGGTATGAATGTCAATGGTTAGGATATCTGATCATAATCTACATTTATCTAGTGCTTGTATAAAATTGAAGAGATCTTAGCAGATTATTATAACGCTGAAGAAGGCCACAAAGATAAAGAGAAGGTAGACGATAGAAGCATTGAAAAAGAAAATGACAATTAGCTGGACCAGGAACTAATTTTAGATTATGTGAATGATACTTGGTGAACATGAAGGTACAGGCAGTGGAATATATGATAAGCTCATGTTACAGGAATTGCAAGATTGGAAGTCAGACAGGAAAATGTTAAAGTAACTGAGTTTTAAAACAAAACAAGATAAACAAGAGCTCTGGCTGAGTTTAGGACAGAGGTTCTGTGGTCATGGGGTTATAAACCTATGCATTCCAGTCGAAGCTAGTATGTAAACATTGATTGATGGTTCAAAAGAATCGGCTCAAAGGCAATCAAGAATATGCCATGAGTGCTGGCCATTCTCAATGCACAAAGCTGATGAAAACAGAATTTTAAAGGGAAATAAAGGAAAGAGAAATGAAACAAACCTGTGAAAACTTAGTGAAAGATTATTTCTGGTATTTGAACTGCTAAAAAGGTATTGCTTCCTAGTGCAGAAGCTTGACAAGTTTCCTAAAAGGATTATCCAACATATTTGCTTGTTGGAGTCAAGTGGGATGAATCCAAGTTCTCGATCTGCTATTCCAGATTACTCGTAATGAGATAACATGCCTCAAATAGCGGATTACCAAGGGTTCCTTACAACTTCTTCTGCATAATCTAATTGTAACTCCATTAAAGCTGTGTAACCTACACATGAATATATGACAATGTGTTTTGCATTTTTATTCTTCTTTCTGTACATCAGTGCACCACTAAACCTTGATGGGTCTAGGATTTACTATTGCTGTTTCATCCTTTGGTTCTCCAATGACCAGGTGCTTCTGTTTTGGGAAGGAGAAGGTTCAAGTAACATTGGAGATGCTAAAAGCTAAAATGAGTTATTTTGCGTTAAATGTGATTATAATCTCTTCATTTTGATTTTACTTCATCAGAATTAGGAGGAACAGTGCCGAATTTCTGCCGTTGCAATTGATATCTACAGCCAGGGAGCTTGGGCAATGAAAAGTAAATAATGGGAGGATATATTCAATTTCTGCATGTAATGATTTGCTTGTGAAATTAAGCGTACTGAAATAGATTTGGCTGCATATGGATAAAATCTACATAGTATTACAGTACTACTAAACATGGCTGTATTGTTCATTTATCGGTCAGCACATTAGTGTAGCACTATTACAGTGACAACGACCAGGGCTCATTTCCCACTGCTGTCCATAAGGAGCTTGTGCCTTCTCCACATGACTACACGGGTTTCCTCCAGGTGCTCTGGTTTCCACACACGTTCCAGAGACGTACATGGGTGTAGTTGAGGGAAGTTGGGCCTGAAGGGCTTGTAACTGCACTGTAACTCTAAATAAAATGTATCGGTAATGCTTACATTTAATTAAACTTTTTGTTAATTTGGAACACTGATGTCATTATCTTCACTTATTTTGGTTGCCAACAGGCTTTGAATTGTCTGTGTGACAGCACAAAATCAGCGGAAATAGGTTTCATTTGTATACATGATTTCAAGTCACACTTGATCATCGTTTGTTTCTGGAGCTGGAATTAATAGGAACTGTGGAATGAGTAAACAAGAGTCGATTCACCATCTTGAGAAGATGGTGCCGGTTTTCCAAGATGGCACTGGCAAAAGACGGTAGCATTTTACGGGAAGCTCACAAAGCTACTTGATATTCCACTAAACATACTCTTCTGAACTGTGATCACTGCAATCCCCAGCCTGTAATTTCCCTTTAAGAGATGAACTTTCAAACCATCTAAACAAACTAGCAATTTTATGATCTCCTGAAAGAATAGAAGTACATGACTCTCAGGAATGCATGTACACCAGCCCGAAGCGGATGAAGTTTGGCCGTTGCCAGAAGGGAGAGGGCCAGGGCAGACTTCAAGCCAAGTTAAAGTGTCGGGGCCCAAAAGCAGAAGCAAACCGGTGTCCGTTCCCTCTACTGAGTTCCAGCCAATATCCCCAGTTGGAGCCCGAACCGCCTGCCTGATTTTGATCTGTCTCCCTCTCTTCTCACTACTGCCATCAGGCAGGAGTCTTGGGTTCCATGGCCGCCACATTGAGCAGTAGTCGTTCCCTGCAGCCATTGGGCTCCTGGATTGGCTTCACTCTCCTCACTTTCGGGTACTCTGCAGTTCGTGCTCTCAGACTTGCGTAAGTTTTTACTATTTGCATGACTTGTCCACATTGACACATCTGGATGCTCGCTGGTCTTTGGTTTGCATGGATTCTATTTTATTGTTTTGTTTTCCTGTGGCTGCCTGCAAGAAAATATATTTCAAGACTCTATATGGTATACAGACTTTGCTAGCAAAGTTACTTCGAACTTTGAATTTTGAAATCCTCATCTGAGATTTCAGATTAGTACACCATACAGTATGTGAAACCACTTTCAGTGCTGAAAGATGAATAATGCTGCAGTGGATGATCAAAATTCAAAGGCAGGTCAGACTGAACGAGTACCTAATCTTATACAAAAGCTTCATATTAATATCCATGCATAATGAAATTGAAAACATTCACAAACCCAAGTTAAGGTGTACATTTTTTTCAGTTAAAGACTGCATGATATTGAAAGTTAACTTGATCACTATAAATTGAGTTTATTTATCACAATTTTTACTTCATACACATTTTCAATTTTTGTTTCTCTCCCTTTTTTTCAATTTTGTAAATGGCTCATGGTTTGGGCCAGCTTCTAAATCTTCAAACAGTAAAGTGTATGGTTAATTGTCCAAATTATTTTGGCTGAGATTAGAAAATAGGGGAGGCTACAGGGAATGTGAAAGCTTATCAATCTGTAGTTCATTTCTTATAATAAATGAGGTAGGTCTGGTTTATTTATAATAGCGTTTAATGATGTGTGCAGAATAGTAGCACCTCTGCTTCCTTGGCAATGTGCACACTCTACATTCAAGTATCTTTAAAACTTGGAGAGCAGTCTTATATGGTCATTGAATGAAACATATCCTGTTTGTACATAAGAGCAAAGACAAGGCAGCAACCCAAAATATATACAATACTCCAAGTACGGCCTCATGAACATCTTATATACAGCACTGTGCAAAAGTCTGAGGCACATTATTATATACGTAGCTATTTATGATTGAGTTTTTTGATGAGATGACAGGGGTAATTGATAAAGGTAGAGATGCGGATGTTATTTACATGGATTTTAGTAAGGCATTTGATTAAGTACCCCTTGGGAGGCTCATCCAGAAGATTAAGATGCTTGAGATTCATGGTGAACTGGCTGTATGGATTCAGTACTTTCTTACCCATAGAAGATAGAGGGTAACAATCGAAGGGACTTATTCTAGCTGGAGGTCTGTGATTAGTGGTGTTCCACAAGGATCTATACTGGGCCCTCTGGCTCTTTGTCACGTATATAAAAGACCTAGATGAAAATATAAGTGGATGGGTTTATAAGTTTGTCAACAATACTAAGATTAGTGATATTGTATTAGTAACATAGAACAATGGCAAATAATATAACAGGATATAGATCATTTGCAGATATAAGTGGAAAAATGGCACGTGGAATTTAACCTGGCCAAATGTGAAGGTCAAATGTAAAGACAGAGTACAAGATCCTTAAATTTTGAAGTGCAGAAGAATCTTAGGGTCCAGGCTCATAGTTCCTAGAAGTAGCTACAAAAGTTGATAGGATGATTAAGAAAGCATATAGTGTGCTTGTCTTTATTAGTCAAGGCATTGAATTTAAAGGTCAGGAAGTTACGTGCAGCTTTATAAAACTCTAGTTAGAGCATATCCAGAGTTTTGCATACAGTTCTGATTGCCCCATTATAGAAAGGATGTCAAGGCTTCAGAGAGGGTGCAGAAGAGGTTTATCAGGATGCTGTCTGGATTAGAGATCACCGTTTATGCTGAGAGTATGGACTGTTATGAATGTACCACAGCTCTGAGGGTAGCCCCCTCCTTTGTGAGGAGTACGTAACAGGACAAACTTGGGTTGTTTTCTCCAGAGCAGCGGAGACTGAGGGGAGATCTGATAGAGGTTTATAATATTATGAGAGGCCTATACAGAGTAGACTGACAGCATCTTTTTGCCACGGTTGAAATGTCTAAAGCCAGAGGGCATACATTTAAGGTGAGAGTGGATCATTTCAAAGGAGATGCGAGAGGTAAGTTTTTTATGCAGAGATTTGTCAGTGCCTGGAATGCACTGCCCGACATGGTGATAGAGGCAGAAACATCAGAGACATTTAAGAGACATTTAAATAGGCACATGAATTTGGGGAAAATGGAAGGATATGAACATTGTGAAGACAGAGCAGATTACTTTAGTTAGCCATTTGATTACTAATGTCATTGGTTCAGCACAATACTCTGGGCTGAAGAATCTGTTCCTGTGCATTTTCCATTTTAGCTTCAATCACTTTTTTTTTAGTTTTGTGAATATCTCATGGTTTGGGCCAGCTTCTAATTTTTCAAACAGGAAAATGTATGGTTAACTGTTCTATGTTCTATCTCCCTCTGGATCCCGTGTGACCTCACCTTTCCAGACAAGCCTGTCAGAGGCCTTGCTAAAGTCCGTATAGACAACATCCACTGCCCTTCCCTCATCCACCCTCTTGGTTACCTCCTCAAAGAGCATCATTTGCAAGTTTCAGTATAATCATCATTTCGATTTCATTACTTCTATAGTTTTATTATTTGGAAACCAGAAGCAGCTGTCTGCGTAATTAAAATCATATCTTTGGATTTGAATTTAAATCTGAATAATGTACAAACTTCCATATGGCTAGAAGCAGCAAGTGAATTATTCTTTTAACTGACATGCGGCAATATCAAGTTTGTCCTTATAAAATGATGTAGCAGCTGGATAGGGGTTTCACCAATGCACACCACAGCACTTACGGAAAGTAGATTGGGAGTTATCCTCCGCCTACAACTACTAATGAAACTTCTGCTGCCAATTTAGAGCTTAGCACTTGCAGCCACAAGACCACAGCGGCACTGGAGGGGGAGCAAAACCCACCTGAGACCAGGCCCTTGGATCCTGTGGATACTTACACTCCACAAGGAAATCAGAGAAAGCTGGCAGTTGTCCTTAGTACAGCAAAGGGAAGAGAATGTTGGTTACCGTAGAAAAGATCGGCTTTATTTGTCACAGGTACATCAAAACATCGAAATAGACAATGAAATGGATTATTTTTTGCCCAAGTTTTTGTCCATTTTGTGCAAGTATCACCATGCTTCTGGCACCAGTATAGCACACCCACAACTCACTGTCCCTAACTTGTATGACTTTGGAATGTGGGAGGAAACTGGAGCACCTGGAGGAATGGATAGAACGTACTCTTTTTTTTTAACGGACAGCAGCGGGATTCGAGCCCTGTTCCGTGATCACTGTAAAGCAATGTACCAGCCACTAGACTAGCAGACCACCCACAGTATAGGCAGTAGAGAATGATGTGGATGTGGGCGTAGGAGGCACGGTTAGCAAATTAGTAAATGGTACGAAGATTAGTCTGCTTGCACGGAGCAGACAGCGTAGTATCGATGTGTTGCTGAAATGGGTTGACAAGTTGCAAGCGGAGTTTAATGCACATAATGTGAAGTGGTGCTTTTTGGAAACTCCAATGAGGCCGGCACATGCACTCAACACGAGGCATTCCTGGTCACCACACTATAGGAAAGAAGTGGTAACGCTGGAGAGAGTACAAAGGAGGTTCTCCAGAATGTTGCCATAGGATTAGGTGTTTCAGTTATGTCGAAAGGGCGGAGAGGCATGGTCTGTTGAGGAGACGTGAACACAAGAGATTCTAAAGATGCTAGAAGCGCAGAGTAACACACACAAAATGCTGGAGTAACTCAGTAGGGCAGGCAGCATCCACGGAAAGGAATAAAGAGCTATTCATCCTGATGAAGGGGCTTGGCCTGAAATGTCAACTCTTTATTCCTTTCCATAGATGCTGCCTGAACTGCTGAATTCCTCCGGCATTTTGTGTGGGTTAAGAGGAGAAATAACTGATATTTTTAAAATTAAGAGGCATATTGATGCACCATCAATAACTCACTCTGAGACGTAAGAAGCGAGGTATCGGCTTTTATTGACTGGAAGAATGAACAACACTACATCCTGGAGAATGAGGCCGGGCATCAGGCCTCAATCGCCTTTATACAGGGGTCTGTGGGAGGAGCCACAGAAGCAGTCAGCAGGGGTCTGTGGGAGGAGCCACAGGAGCAGTCCAGGTAGGTATATGCAGTTCACCACACATATAAAAATACAAACTGCAGGAAACTATTCCCCATATCAGATTTGGAAAAAATTAGAGGATGTAGGGTAAGGGTAAGGGATTCAGTGAGGATCTATCAGGGGATCTTTCCTACCCAGACGGTGGTGAGTATGTGAAATACACTACCTGACAGAGTAGTGGAATCAGAGTTGCTGACACCAGTTTAAAAATGTCTAGAGAACACTCGAACTGTCCAGGCAAAGAAGGCATATGACAAGTGGGATTAACACAGATGGGCATCCTTTGGTCAAAAGGTACATGGTGGGCCAAATGCCCTCTGTCCATGCTGTACTGCCCACAATTTCTCTATCCTCTCTCACAGTTCAGCACAAAATTAAACTGGATATTGGAAGAAAGGTCCAGACTGCCTGTTATTCCTGTGCATCAGGCTCCTTTGCAAAAAAATTATCTTTGCATTAATTGGTCTATGTTTCACCAAACTTCATTGCATAATTTCTAAATTATTTCTTCCATCATGCTCAGTGGAGCAATTTCATGCAGCAACATCTTCTTTGATTAGTTATTGATTTGACTTTTGTCAAACGCAATTAGTTGTTACATTGGGTGCGTTCCAGAAAGTGGATTAAGTGGAGGATGGAAACAGAACTCAGTAAAATCAACTGGAGCTGAATCCAATTATTTTTTCAGGTACAATTAATATTCACATTAGTTTTGACTGTTTCTGATTGAAGTTGCATATACACCTATTTGGACGAGATTAGACAGAGGAAGTTATTTCTCCAGCGGGTGATGTGGTTGGGGTTTGACGTTCTTGCAGTTTACATGATTTGTTTTTCTGTGTTGCCTTTGTTGCTCTTGCTGCCATTGCATGATTTTTTGATCTTCTCACATGGGGTGGGGGGAGGGTTGCCGTTCTGTTCTGTGATCAGTTAGTTTTCCGTGCGGGGAAGCGGGGGGTGGTGGTTAATGTTTTTCTTTGAAAGACTTCCATGGTTCTCTGTGCTTTGTGGCTATTTGAAAAAGAAAAATCTCAGAGTCGTATACTGCGTCCATACTTTGATTATAAAATGAATCTTTGAACCTTTGAAAGAAAGGGTGTAGATCATTGAATATTTTCGTCTGTTATTTTTCCACAGTTTTTTTTGGCCTTTTGTTGAAATTCCAACAACTAAGTGACAGAGCCCTCTGTAAGTTCACCTTCAAAATATCTTCTGAATGCAACGCAGGCTGTGTTTCCATTCACTGGCATCCATGAGATGCTGCAGCACTCTGATAAGCCCTGTTCAAATTTAACATTCTCCTGTTTACTCTTGACAAAATGAAGGCACAATAATGACCCGAAAGCATGCAAAGCCAATGTGTTCTGTTGCTGTGAAAACCTGAGTGATTCTGGAGACTCACGATCAATTGGCTTCTCCAGCCAGCCAGCCAGCCCATAAATGAGACTGCTGAAATGTCATGACAACTAATGACTGATCTAATATCCTGGTATTGTTCAAACTACGAGAGGTAATTTTGACCTTTTTTTAAAGCTGATGGAATTAGTCATGGCAACAATTGCACCGATATGCACCGATACAGCATTTAACAGAATAAAATATAATAAAGCACTCTAAGGGCATGTTATCAGACAAAATTTGACAGCAAGCCACATGAGGAGCAGTTGATTAAAAGCTGAAGTTAAAGTACAAAGAAGCATCTTAAAGGATTAGAAAGAAGTTCAAAGTTCAAAGTAAATTTATTATCAAGGTACATGTCTGTCACCATATACCACACAGAAATTCATTTTCTTGCGGGCATTCACAGTATGTACAGAAAAGACAATAGAATCAATGAAATACTGACAAACAAAAATGGGCAGCCAACCATTATGCAAATACAGAAAAAGAAACCAAAATAACATAAATAAATAATATTGAGGGCATGAGTTCTTCTTGGAAATGAGTCCAGAGCTTGTGGATTCAGTTCAGTGTAGGGAAGTGAGGTTTAGAAGCAGAGGATACAACATTTTATGAAACATAGAAGATCTTGAATGTGGTTTGTGACATTCATACGGTGACATTAATGGCCACTCTATAATCACTGAGTGATAGTTAATTAACATGGGTATGAGGATGTGGATAAGAGCTACAAGAAAATGCCAATTTGGTCAATAAACCTGCCTGTATTTTGATTGATGCTAATTCCATGCTTGTGCACCCAAATTCATCAATCACTTCCTTCTCCAAAAACATGTCTGCAGAACACATTTCTCCTGTTTGTTTCAATGGGCATCTCTACTAATGCATTCCATATGACTAATACCCTTTAAGTGAAGTAGATTTTCTCTTAACTCTACATTTTCTTCTAATTTCTTAATTTTCAAATTATACATTTGAACCTTAAAACCTTCCAATATGGAATGTTTAGGATTGTAAACAGATGACTGGACAAATCTCCAGCATATGAGATTGCAATCTGAGTTGCATTATCCATCAATTGCTATCTATATTCATTGTTTCATACTATAAAAAGCTGTACGTCCAGCTTATTACAGCAAAGTGGCCGTGATCTCAATGGATCTTCTGGCAAAGAGTTAACTGGAAATGCACTTCCTAGTTTCTTGTGGGGAAGTGAGCATTCATGGATCGTTGGCTACAGTAACTTGGCCTGAGCTTGGACTCAGGTGGGTGGTTGACTCAGTGGAAGGAAGGTAGTTGATGGGAGAATCAAAGGGGATTAGAGTAGGAATAACATGAATAGAGGCATGATGGTCAGCACAGAGGTAATGGGACATTAGTCGCTGGGATTTATTTCCATAAGACATAGAAGCAGAATTAGGCCATTCAGCCCATCAACTCTGCTCCAATATTCCATCATGGCTGATTTACTATCCCTTTCAACCATATCCTCCTGCCTTTTTCCCATAATCTTTGATACCCTTATTAATTAAGAACCTATTAACCTCTGCTTTTAAGATGCTTAATGACTTGGCCTCCACAGCTGCCTATGTGACAATGAATTCCACAGATTCACCACCCCCTGGCTAAAGAAATTCCTCCTGCCTTGTTTCCTTGCTATGTAACTATAAACCCATAAGCAAAGGGGAGATTTATTAATGCAGAGTTGCAACTTCAAAGTCAAAGTTAAATTGCTATCAAAGTACATGTATGTCACGTTATATTGAGTTGAGATTCATTTCCTTGCAGGTATTTACAGGAAAATAAAGCATACAATAAAATTAATGAAAACTATAAATAAGTAAAGACTGACAAAGAGCCATTCTGTAGAAAAAGACAAACTGTGCAAATAAAAAAGTAATACTGGGAACATGAGTTGAAAGTGAGTCTGTTAGTTGTGGAATCAGTTCAGAGTTGAGGCGAGTGAAGTTATCTTTGCCGATTCTGGAGCCTGATGACTAGCGTAGTAACTGTTCCTGAATCTGGTAGTGAGGGACCTAAAGTTTTCTGTAATTCCTGCCGGATGGTAGTAGTGAGAAGTGAGCATGGCCTGGATGGTGGGGGTCCTTCCTGATGGATGTTTGGCAGTGCTCCTTTTAAATATGCCCAAATTTGTGATTCAAGCAATAAAATAAAACAGTAAAATATTTAAGTAGATTGAAGTAATTCAAAGAAATGTAAACTACCTAACATCCTTGACATCAATAGCTGTTCTTCTCCATTGATAAAAATTAAAGTTTAGCTTTAAATTATGGTTTAGATTTAGGGCAGCTTTACATAGTAACTGCATGAAGCAAACACATGAAAGGTACATTTGAATTTGTGGAGCAGGCCCAATGGACCTCATGGTCTGATTCTACTCCTATGGCTTATGGTCTAAAAGCTGTTTGGATGAAATTATGTAATTAGTTTAGATCAAAGATTGGCCTGGGCTCTTCCTTATCTGTAGGATGCCAATTAATTGCTGCCATTATTAATATCATTTCTGTTCTCTAGCCAGGTTTTTAATTTGATTGTTTTCCCTGAAAGATTACATGGTTGATGGGAAGTGTGTACAACATAGCGTTATCAGACCTAAGTGCAATATGCTGCATAAACCAGTGTCAGGAAATGTAGAGGAGTCTTGACACAAACACAAAGCAGTGGAGACAGCTTAGCAGTGAATTATCACTTTAATAATAAGCTGCAAAATGGAAAGCCATAAGCAGCCACAAAACAAGAAAGAATGGCTATTTAACATAACAAGGCAACACAGTAACTGAAGGCTAGGTGCACCTGGTTGAGGCTGGCTGCTTCAATAGGTGAACAAGGTCTACGACTGAGAGCTGGGTTTAAATAGGCTGCAGGTGATGAATTGGAAACAAGTGCCAGGTGACACCTGTTAGCTGGGAGAAGACGGAGATGCCTGAATGTGCAAGCGTTTGACAACTGGCCAAGCGCAAGGTGTACCTCAGTGGACATCTTTTCAGCCGTTACTTGTGTGAAGTTTGTTCTCACCTGGACACATAATATTGCATTCAGTCTGACTGACGGTTAAGTGTTCGTGTTTCAAATTAGGAAGCTTTAAGTGGCAACTTCACGTGGCAAACCAAGGAAAGATAAATATATCCTCACTCTGTAGGTCAGCCACAGATGCAAGCAATACTACCACCACTGTCAACAGATACAAACTTTTACTTTGTCATAATCAGCTTTCTCAGTCAGCAGAACCTAGAGTTACCTTTCTCTCTTATAAATGCCTTTTGCTTCATATTAAGCATTATACCCTGCAGCGGAATTATATAACACACTATTGTACCACATCAAGAAAATGTTATTTAATATTTTTCTATTTTTTCCAAAGAACTTGCTGGTTTTCTGATGTTTTTTTTAATGCAAGTTACACTGAGTGCAGGGTGTATGAGGCATCCTGGGAGGTGAAGGAGCTTGCTGTGTCCACTCGAGGGCAGCTCACTCTCCTTTAGCCCCCACCAGACTTGCAGCTCTCGCTTGTGGCTCCATGTAGCCGTTTGCCTGCGACAGTGATCACACCCCGGTACACCTCTTCAACAGGCAGACTAAACTAAGTGTGGGTCACCAGAGGGCCTCACACCCCGGCAAGGCAGGGACACGCACACGAAGTCGGCCCTGGCAGACCGGATGGATGATACTAACGGTGAGATCCAGTGATGAGGAAGGCAGTTCTGCAATGCTTTGTGGAGAGGGAAGGGCACGACAAAGCAGAGAAGACGTCATGGTCATCTACTGCATATAGGCTGTGATGACTACTCGTACCATTAAACCCAGACTTCTGAGGTCGAGAGAGTGGAACTGCCCCAGTGCAACGTCTTATCCACTTTTAAAACTCTCCCACACAGGTTTCTAGTTATTGCCAGGTACAACAGACAACCAATCACTCCGGCTGTTGAAATAATGAAACAATGAAGATCTCAAAGAGAAACAATGATGGTTTTGGACCCATTTTTAATTTGTTCTCAACCATTTCCCCATCTAGACCATTACCCCCTGCTGACACTTTTGCATCTCCTGCTGTCTATATAAAACAATACTAAAGGGCGTATTGTTCAGTCAGGAGCATGCCAGGAAAAGGTTAATGTACTGTGTGCTATTCAGCTAACAGAGATACAATAGAATTATTGAGGGGGGGTGATAACACAAGAGGAAGGATTATTTTTAGAGCATCTGACTGAACCTGAGAAACACTTGGCTTCAAGAAAGTTGCTTCATTCACATAACTGCCTCATGAATCAAGCTGAATATATTTCTTTTATTTTAATTTCACAAATCCAGAGATTGTAAACAGCGGCAGTCAATGGAAATTGACTGCTAGTTGGAAGGCAGATGAATCTGATAATGTTGAAGTCCTTCATTGAAGGTTAGAGGTGCCACGTAACTTTATCAGTGAGTACTGATCCTATGCCTGTAGAGATGCCAGCCTCAATGAATCTACAAAAATCAGACTTTGCTTTTGCCCAACCACCCCCCGCCCCCCCCAGCAATGATGAAGTGGAACAAGTCCAGAAGGTTCTGGGCCACATAATTTGTGACTTCCGACAGTAATGCACTAACTGCTGATCAGAGTAACAAATGGCTGGAAATTGCTCACATTAGGATACCAGACAGACATTGGAGCATATGGTCAATTTTCTTGATTGCTATTGATGTTGTGAAAAGGTCACCATGTTTCGTGTTAAAGGGGTTTCTGGACACTCCTATCAGCTGCTCATGTTCAGCATTGTAAAATGAAAGTTGGGCACTGCAATTCCTATTTTGAGAAAGGAATTTAATTCCTAATAAAATGGCTCCAAATACTGAAATTTTTATTTTCTTCTATCATTGTTTTACCTCAGAATGGGGACAAAGTTTGCAAATGGTAGCAGTGAAATTGCCTTTTTATTGATTGGCTTTTAATTGGAATGACCTTGTACACTATTTGGAATAAACTATTTAGATGCGACAGGGAAAGAAATAAAATGGGAACACTTGATCTTTCATTTATCAGCATTAATGGATTATTCATGTGATAATTCACCACATTGAATTAATGGTTAATCTCTTACTTAAATAAAAGCAGAAGATGCTGTCCTCAGCAGCTTAAGCAGCATCCAAAGAACAGGAAGCAAAAACAATGTTCCAGGCCATTGATCATATTAATCTCTTATTGTTATTTACAATTATTTATGACTAATATTTATGATTTGGAGGACGGGACAGCATGTAAGGTATCGAAGCCTGCCAACGACACAAAAATAAGTGGGAGGGCTGGATGCAATGACGATATTTGGAATCCAAAACAGGATATGGATCAGTTAAGGAAATGGAGCTTAATGTCACAGACTGTGAGGTCCTGCATTTCAATACAAAGAACCTAAAGAGCAAAGCTGAGGAAGACTGCAGGTGAGCACAGGAGATCAAGCTTTACTCGCACCCAGATTGTAAAGCATTCACAGGTAGTTGCGGCAAGGGGTTAGGAAAGCAAGTGGTCATCACTTCAAAGTGTGTATATGTCACCATATACTACACTGAGATTAACTTCCTTGCAGCCATTCACAGTAGGACTGCGGAACTGCAATAGAATCAATGAAAAACTGCACAAAGATTTACAAACAATGTGCAAAAAAAGACAAGTTGTACAAATACAAAAACACAAGAAATAAACAACCAAATAAATAAATAAACACATAGACGCAGAGAATAGATAGTTAGATAGATAAATCAATCCTAGAACACGAGTTGTACAATCCTTGAGAGTGAATTGAAAGGTTGTGGAATCGCTGTTCTCTGTACATAGCCTTGACAGGGAAACACCTACAGTATCGTTTGCTGTTTTGGTCCCCTATTTATGAAAGGATATTCTGGCATTAGAAGCCATCCAAAAGTTGTTCACTGGACTAATTCCCAGGATGAGATAAATGTCCCATCACAGGCATCTGAAGAAATTTTATCTGTATTGTTTGGTGTTTAGAATAATGAGGGATGAACTTATTGAAACATGCCTGGATAGATATTAGATAGTGATAGATATTAAACAGACTATTTTTAAAAACTCATAACTACAGAAAATGAAATTAGCTAAGTGAAAGGTTGATGAATTGAGGGTAATGGACAACAGGCACAGAAGAGGAGATGAGGCCAGCCACGGTCTTATTGAATGACAGAGCAGGACTGAAGGCCTAGTGGTCTACTCCTGCTTCTAGTTTCTTGCATTCTTGTGTACACAATTAACCCTCCTCAGCAATGTGTTTTCAAACTGGCAGCATGTTGCTACTGGGTATCAGGAGTCTGTTGCATAAACTTATGAGAGAAGAGATTCTACAGATGCTCGAAACCTGGAGCAACACGCACAAAATGCTGAAGGACCTCAGCAGGTCAGGCAGCATCTACGGAGGGAAATTAACAGTTGAAGTTTCGGGTCGAGACCCTTCATCAATAATGGAAAAGGAAGGGCCAGAAGCCAGAACGAGAAGGTGGAGAGAGGGGGAGGAGTACAAGTTGGCAGGTGGTAGGTGAGACCAGGTGAAGGGCAGGCGGAGAGTGGAAGAAAAGACGAAAGGTGATATGAGAAGCTGGGAGGTGATAAACGGAAGAGGTAAAGGGCTGAATAAGAAGGACTTTCTAATTCTGTCTTCTGCTTCCTTCCTTCTAATCCTGATGAAGTGTCTTGGCCTGAAGCGTTAACTGTTTATTTCCTCTCATTGATGCGGCCTGGCCTGCTCAGTTCCTCAAGCATTTGTGTGTGTTGGATAAATTTATAAATGTCTTGTTATTCTCAGAGAGATGAGAAAGTAGACTGTTTTCTTCTGGTGATATCCTATATCGCTTTCTCCCAGTCAGAGCACTGACTGTTCAACTATATTCCCATTGAATGCTGAGTCTAGCCATAAGTTCAATCAATTGCAGCTTGAAGTTATCACGAGTCATTAATATAGACAAACACCCCAAGATGCTTCACTCAGGCACCATCAAACAAAAATATGATATTGGGTCACATGAGATATTAGGGCAGAAGTGTTAAAGCTCGGTTCAAGAAATATGTTTTACCTTGATATTTTCTCAGAGGTGGAATGATTAAAAGTCAGGATGCACAAAATGTCAAGATTGGAGGAGCATATATTTTTCAAAGGATTCAGCAGGAGATTACAGAAGTGAAAGTAATGAGGTCATGGAGTGTTTGAATATAAGGGTGAGAATTTTCAAAATTCTGTGAGACTTTGTGATGGAAGACAAAGGCAATTAATCCGCATTGTGAAGTTTGAAACCAGCATCTGCAATAAAGTTACCGATGGATTAACATTAAATTGTGATCTCGTAAACCACTGCAGGTGGACAAAGGAGGAAATAAATTGCCTTCACACATACCTATATAAATCAGTCCAAGGGCACAGCCTGTGATCACGTAAATAAAGAGTCACACACTCTGTCCTTTTTGTTAGCTGCAGGCAGCAGGTGCAATGCTATCACTTATTTCCAAAGAGTCACATAATGTGATTCAGGCTCTTGACACTGAAAATAGGTACAGGTATTAAACAAACAGTTTTTAAAAATTCATGGCTGCAGAAAATGGAGCTAAATGTGACTGACAATCTTAATAATTATTATCTAGTTTCCTGTCAGTAGATATGCTGATATGCCATTGTCATTTACAATTACTGATCTATAGATTTTCTGCCTTGTTTAATTGGTTAGTTAACTTGGACACTGTGCTTTGACTTAGGTCCTGTGAGATAACGAGATAATGCAAATGAAATAGGCAAGAGAAAGAAAACAAGACAACACAAAACAAGCAATTACACTCTGAATCGGATGGAGGCGTGGTTACTAGCTCTTCAAAATCACCCCCTTCACCATCAAGGCATCCGCAAGAGATGGTGCCTCAATAAGGCAGCATCCATCACAGGACTCTCATTATCTGGGACATGCCCTCTTTTCATTGCTACCGACAGGGAGGAGGTACAAGAGCCTAAAAGTCCACATTCAACAATTCAGAAATGGTTCCTTCCTTTCCGTCATCAGATTTCTGAACGGCCCATGAACCCATGAACACAACTTTGTTATTCTTCATCCAGACAATGCTCTCTTCTTGCAGCTACCATCAGGCAAGAAGTACAGAAGTCTTAAGTCCCACACCACTAAGTTCAGGTTAGTACCCTACAACCACCATGTTTATGAACCCGCGTGGATTACTTCACTCACCTCAAAGCTGAACAGACTCCACAACTTTCAAGGACTCCGCATCTCACCTTCTCAGTGCTCAGTACTGTTTGTTTGTTTATTTATTTATTATTTGAACAATTTGTCTTCTTTTGCACATTGGTTGGTTGTATATGCATAATTTTCTCATCAATTCTATTGTATTTCTTTACTTTCCTGAATATGCCTGCAAGAAAGTGAATCTCAAGGTAGCATTTGGTGTGGTCCATGTGGTCCAGGTGTCTTCTCTACCTTCAGACCATTCAGCTTCCCAAGCACCTTCTCCCTAGTAATAGAACTACACTCACTTCTGCCTCCGGACACACTTGAATTTCTAACATTTCCTGAGTGTTTTCCACAGTGAAGACTGACGCAAACTATTTATTAAGTTCGCCTGCCATGTCTTTCTCCCCCATTACTAGGTTTCCAGCGTCACTTTCCAATATCTCATCTCTTTTACTGTACTCATTATATATCTGAAAATATATCTTGTATCTTCATTTCTATTATTGGCTAGCTTACCTTCATAGTTCTTTTCTCTCTTTATGGCTTTTGTTTTGCCTTCCGTTGTTTTCAAAACTTCCCCTTAATTCTTGCTATATTATATGCCTTTACTTTTGCTTTTAGGCTGCCTTTGACTTCCATTGTCAGCCATGGTTGCCTCATCCCACCTTTAGAATACTTCTTCATCTTTGGGATATATCTTTCTGAATTGTCCCCCAGAAACTCCAGGTATTGCTGTTCTGCTGTCATCCTTAATAATGTCCTCTTCCAATCAACTTCGGCCAGCTCCTCTCTCATGCCTCCGTAAGTCCCTTTACTCCACTGTAATACTGATACACCTGATTTTAACTTCTCCCTCTCAGACTGCGGTGTGAATTCTATCATTTTATGATCACTGCCTCCTAGGAATGCTTTACCGTAAGATCCCTAATTAAATCTGGTTCATTACACAACATGTAATCCTTTCTCCTAGAGGGCTCAAGCACAAGCTGCTCTAAAAACCCATCTTGTAGACATTCTACAAGTTCCCTCTCTGGAGATTCAGCACCAATCTGATTTTCCTAATCTATCTGCATATTGAAAGCCCTCATAGCCCTTTTTATATGCCTTTTCTATCTCCTGTTGCAATTTGTATCCCACATCCTGGCTACTTTCCCATCAGGGTAGTTTTATTCTTGCAGTTTCTTAACTCTATCCATAAGGATTCTGCATCTTCCAATCCTATGTCACCTCTTTCTAATGATTTGATTTCATTTTTACCAACAGAGCCACCCCACCCTCTCCGCCTACCTGCCTGTCTTTTTGATATAATGTGTATTCTTAGATGTTAAGCTTCCAACAGTGATCTTTTTTCAGCCATGACTCAGTGATGCTCATAAAATCACAACAACTGCACTACAAGGTCATCTTCCTTATTCTATATACTGCGTGAGAGAGGCCTCTGTTGGTGAGGATTGACGATGGATGTTGTGTCCAAGCTGTCTAGAAACACAAGCCTGAGCAGTACGATATGGAGAGCAAGCTGTTGCCCACGTCGCAAGCTCCCCCTCTCCACACGTCTGATGAGTCCAAAGGAAGGGCAGAGACCGATGCAGTTGGACACCAGCAGCGTCGCAGGAGTTGCCAGTCAGCGTTGAACTCAGTGTAGGACTGCGATGGGGTCTCCAGCTCTGGAATTATCCCTCAGTGGTTTACTGCTGAAGCCTTCCCCAGGAATGGGTACAGCCGCAAGGCAGCGGAGGTTTGTGCTCGGAGTTTTCCTTCTCTTTGATGAGCTGCTAACCACAAGCCCCGTCTCCCTGAAGCAACCGGTTTTTAAGGTGCCAGTAGCCCGCTTTTGCCCCTTCACCTGTAAGTAGAAACAGTTCTGCTATTCCGTATACTGCATGGACTCAAATATAACACCCTCAGTCCTGTGTTCATCACCCTGTTTGGTTTTGCTCCCATGTTACATGTCAACTCATCCCAGGCTGCAATTTTGCCCCATTATCTGCCTGTTCTTCCTCACAGTCTCACTACACAATGCATCTACTTGTATACCAACTATCCAGTCCTCAGCCCTACCGCTCCAGTTCTCATGCCCCTGCCAAATCAGTTTAAACCCTCTCCGACAGCTCTAGTAAACCTCCCCACAAGGATATTGCTCCCCCTTCAGTTTCTGGTGTAACCTACCCTTTTTATATAGGTCTTATCATCCCCGGAAGAGATCCCAATGATCCAGAAACATGAAACCATGGCCCCTGTCCCACTTCCTCAGCCACTCATTCATCTATACTATCATCCTATTCTTGCCCTGACTAGCGTGTGGTACTGGAATTAATTCAGAGATCACTACCTTGGATGTCCAATTCGTCAGCCTTTACTATAGGCTGGGCTTCTTCCCTCTTTCTACCTACCGTATGTCATTGGTGCCAATGCGCACCACAACATCTGATGGCTCAACCTCCTGCTTGAAAATCTTTGGCAGACGCTCTGAGATATCCTGGACCCTAACATCTGGGAGTCAACATCCCATCCTGTTGTCTCTCCTGCAGCCAAAGAACCTCCTGTCCATCTCTCTAACTACTGAATCTTCGATTACTATTGTTCTACCTGATTTACCCTTCAAAACTGGCCACAGTGTCAGTGGCTTGGTTGCTGCTGCAATGCCTGATAGGTTAACAACCCCCCCGCCCCCAACCCCAGTAATATGCAAAGGGTTCCTGAAGAAGGGTCTCAACCCAAAACTTTGGCTGTTTATGAATTTTCTTTGATGCTGCCTGACCTGCTGAGTTCCTCTTGCATAGTGTATATGTTGCCCTGGATTTCCAGCATCTGCAGAATCTCTTGTGCTAATCCAAAGGGGTATACTTTTTGCTGAGGGGAATGGCCACAGGGGAACACTCCACTGCCTGCTTGCTCCCTTTACTTCTCTTGTTGGTCAACCAGCTTCCATCTACTGTCAATCAACTTCTAAACAAACACAAGAAATTGCATTAGAAATATATTCTGCATTCAAATAAACATTTTGGATAGAATTTAACATTAATAAAAACTTATTAGCATATAGTTTAAAATAATGTGATACAGAATTGTCTTGGGCCATCAGTGTACTGAGGCTTAATGTTATTAAAAAATCAGTCTGCAATCTTGATAATTATCCTACAAGTATCTCCTTCCATTCCTCTCTCTCCCACTAACCTCCCTTCCCCCTCACCTGACTTCACCTACCACCTTCTTGCTTGTACTCCCTCCCCTGCCCCACTGCCTTATTTTGGTTCCTTCCCCCTTTCTTTCCAGTCCTGATGAAGGGTCTCGGCCTGAAATATCAACTCTATATTCCTCTCCATAGATGCTGAATGACCTGCTGAGCTCTTCCAGCATTATGTGCGTGTGTTACTCTGGACTTCCCTGCAGAATCTCTTTTGTTTATAATTAATTGAAAAACTTGTGCAAATGTCCTTGAAGTTATTCAGTTTGATCTCCATAACTTCAATGGAAGAGCTGTGAAAATTCCTTAAAAATAGGGTGAGCAGTGTTCACTTATTTTCTGGACTTCTAGGTCTATTCTAAAGCTACAGAAGATGACCAAGAAAATCCAGCCACTAGCTCTTCAACTCAAGAGAAAGGAACATGAAAATTAAAATTTGTATTTCACTAGATTGTAAAATATATTTGTTAACATATTTCAGAGAGGCAGTTTATCTTTGCTCTCTTCCCTTTTCCTTGTTCGATTCCATTTCTGCTGTCACTAAGTACTCTTTGCCTTGAAAACATGAATGCAGCCTAGTGAGCGATTTTTTATATTGCTTCAATTTTATAACCAGTAGCAAGATGATGTATAAAATGGCTCAAGGTTACTTAGCCTCTGAGTTCCCTATCTTCAAAGAAAAGAATAATGCAGGCTGTATTCGGTCTGACTGATAACAAAGGTCCGCAGATTGTCAAGATTCAGATCACAAACAGAAATCCATACCCCCAAAGTCTGCAGCTTAATCTACAGCAACACCTTTGTCTATAATGTTTTTTGTTGTATAAATAGTTAAGACCCATGGAATTCCCTTTATTTAAATTTTATTATATTCACTGATTCGGCTTTGAAATACTACGTGAGAATGTCAGAATCTGTAAAATTTCCCCATATCTTGCTCTTATCACATATTTTTCTCCAAGAAAGAAAGAAATGTCACCTTTATTGCATACATGTACACAAACGTTGATTAACAACAGAATTTAGCCTGTTCATCTGAATTATTCTCCTTACTGGTTGTGCTTAAAAATAGAAAATTGGTTCAGCTGCATAGAGAGGATTACCAGGCTTCAAGACTGTGTGAGAGCAGTCATTGCTTTCCAAAGAATATTGCAGCATTTTGCATAGAATTCTTAACTGGAATCTATAAAGTTCAAACTTCAAAGTACATTTATTATCAAAGTATGTATACTTTATACAACCTTGAGATTCATCTCCTTACTGTCAGCCACAAAACAAAGAAACCCCATAGGAGTCATTAAAACAGAAGAATTACCCAATGTGCAGAGAAAAAACAAATCATGAATACAATAAAAGTAAGTAAATAGCATTCAGAACTGAAGTTCACGGAAGTGGGTCACAGAAACGAAGCCAGTCATCACTGCAGCCGATTCAGATGCCTGTTAGTTGCAGGCCACAGCCTTAGTTCAGTGCAGAAACCAGTAAGCCTCACAGAGCAGCAAGCTGAACCAGCCCATCCCTCACCTGAGGCCCGACATCCTGACATACTCCATCTGTCCAGGTGCTTAAATTGTCCAAACGTCAGGTCTCTCCTTGCTCCTTATCTGCTGCTTTGATAAGCTTTTGGGCCCAAGCCCTGCCGCCTCAATTAGTCCCATACCCGATATTTCCCAATCAGTTCGGCGCTCAACTCGAGCAAGCCTCCGGCCTTTCCTTCCCCTCCACTTGCCTTGCCTCAGTTCTGCTGCATGGAATTGCCTCCAAGCTCACCCCAGCAATGGGTGTACATGGTTCATTGCCCACTCTCTGGCCCGGACCACAACCTCGATTCGGATTGAACACGCCGTGCCACAACCATCACCTTTGAAATTTCAGTTCACCATGCAAAAATGTCAGGTCGTACAGGGGGGTTAAATCTGGTTATTCAGAACGAAGTCTGGAAGTTGAGGTGCATTGGCGGGAGCCCCAAGTCCGCGAATCTCTGAAAATCCACTGAGGTAGTTGAAGGCCCAATGTCTGCTTGTCCACATCTGAATCCAGAATCCGGGTCCCTTAAAGGCTGGAGTCGAAGAAAATGGACTGTCTTGAAGTTAGAGGACTGTGTATGGGTGGGAGGGAAACTGAAGCTTGTTTTAATGTTGTTGCTTTATTCCTTGTCCCGTTCTGGGTTGTTCTGCTAATCATCGTGGGCATGCTATTTTGGCACAGAGTGTGTGGTGACATTTGTGGGCTGCCTCCAGCACACCCTTGGGTGTGTTGGTTGTTGACACATATGACACATTTCACCGTATGTTTTGATGAAAACATAATAAATCAACCTGAATCTTGAAATCATTGGGGAATGCTCCAATAACATCCAAGGCTGTGCATAGAATTCAGTAAAAGCAAATGGAGTGAGAAGCTTTCACTCCAACAGCTCTCACACAATAGCACTGTGTGTTTGAATAGTAGATTTAGCAGAGTAGCTGCGACTATCATAAATGCTCTCAGACCGGATAGGAATAATAAAATCCAGAATGCACTTTATCTTGAGAGGGTGCAGGTGTGAAGATGGCCATATCCAAGAATGGCACGGCACAGGAGAGAGCAGATGCCACAATTTTCTGTCAGAATAACAGAGGCAATGCAATAGAAGCTGAGATACCCTAATTATAGGTGGCCAGTAGGAAATCCTGACACACAATCAAAAGGCTGCAAGAGATTACTCTTGAGATCAATATCACAGGCAAGTTCATACCCATCAAGCAGTGGTTGAGGTAAAAAATTAGTGAGAAATGTGTTGAAAGGCTACATGTGGCAGGATGGCTTTCTCCGACTCATATTCTTACGTTCTAACCTAAAAAACATTCTTCCAATGCTTAATAAATCTATGATTTGAAAAGCAAATTTCAAAATACATTAATATAAATATATTGGAAAAATGCAAAATTGTGCCCAGTTTATTAAATGAAAACTGCAATATCAGTTTGCCTGTTACTGTGGCCAGTATTAATATTACAATATAAAGCTGCATAACATCTTTACATTTGTACATATTTTCAAATAAATATACCACACTGCTTTTCCTTTTCACAGCTATAGAATGCTTACAGGCCATCCTGTTAAATAGCTTTCTCAGACACTTCAACTAGTATATCTCTGCAGTTCTGTTTTTGCTTTTCTGGAAATGTGGAAAATGCAGCATCCTGGTTCAAGTCCTCCAGAAGTTATCTCCATAGCAATTTCTAGAATAACTTCATCAGCAATTAATTCCATCCTTCTTGTGTATCTGAAATATTTCTCTTTGTTTCTTCCCAGTGGGTTGTTAGCATCCAAAATATGATTCTGCATTTTTTCATCTGTTGTCTCTCTATTTTCTCCTCCAGGCTACACTTGAAACAAAGCCAAGCTAGAATGAAGAAAGCTTGAACATGTTTGAAGTTTATGAGGCAGCAATAGCTCTGCTCAGGTGAATTCCTCAAATTCACCACACACAGGCTAAAGAAATTTCTCCATGTCTCTGTTTTGAAAGGGCACCCCTCTATCCTGAGGCTGTGCCCTTTTGTCCTAGTCTCTCCCACCATGGGAAACATCCTTTCCACATCTACTCTGTCTAGACCTTTCAACATTCGAAAGGTTTCGATGAGATCCCCCTCAACCTTCTGAATTCCAGCAAGTATAGACCCAGAGAATTCAAACATTCCTCATATGATAACACATTCATTCCTGGAATCATCCTTGTGAACTTGCTTTAGACCCTTTCCAATGCCAGCACATCTTTTCTAAGATGAGGGGCCCAAAACTGTTCACAATATTCAAGGCGAAGCCTCCCCAGTGTCTTGTAAAGCCTCAGCATCACCTCCTTGCTCCTGGATTCTAGACCTCTTGATATGAATGTTAAGATGGCATTTGCCTTCCTCACCACCGACTCGACCTGCAAGTTAATCTTCAGGGTACCCTGCACAAGGACTCTCATCTCAGATTCCTGGATTTTCTCCCCATTTAGAAAATAGTCTGCACATTTATTTCTACTATCAAAGTGCATGACCATGCATTTTCCAACATTGTATTTCACTTGACACTTTCTTGCTCATTCTCTTACTCTGCCTAAGTCCTTCTACATCCTACCTGTCTCCTTAACGCTACCTGCCTCTCCACCAATCTTTGTATCATCTGCAAACTTGGCAACAGAGCCGCCTATTCCATCATCTAAATCATTTATATACAACATAAAAAGTGTTCACAACATCGACCCCTGCAGAACATCACCAGTCACCGGCAGCCAACCAGAAAAGGATCCTTTTATTCCCCACTCACTGCCTCCTACCAATCAGCCAATGCTCTAACCATGTTAGCATCTTACCTATAATGCCATGGGCTCTTAACTTGGTAAGCAGCCTCGTGTGTGGCACCTTGTCAAAGGCCTTCTGAAGCATTCGCAGATATGACATGAATTGAGGCTATCTGACAATCTGACACTAACTGCTCTAGTATATGATGGGTTGCAAAAATCAAGCAGTCTTATCTCCTCAATCTTACGATCTGTGCATGATCCCACAAGTCTAACTCCAACACATTTAGAATGAGCATCAATAAAAATTATTATCATCTTGACAAAAATTGACATGGACTCTCAGAAATGACTGTGTGCCTACCTCCATGGCTGTAAGACTGCTTTGGTGGGGTTTTAATCTGCAATTTTTACATATTTTTCACATTAATACCAAATCTTAAAGATCTTTGTCAATGCCCAGCCAACAAACATGATTTTTGGCAATGCCAATAGTCTAAGTATTATTTATTTCAAGTTCTTCCCCCTCAGGACATTAAGCAATGAGTATCCCCTGTTCTCATCTGAGACATCCTCAACTGAAGGATAACAGGAGCTTTCTATCATAAAATGGTGAAATATCCACGTTTGACACTTCAGATCCAAAATCTGAGAGTGTGTTCAGAGGCTTATCATTCTGTGATATCTCCGCAATCCTTAAATCCGTAACTGGAAATTTATCAACCATTAATTATTGTTAAACAATTGTTTGCATTAATTAATATTCTGCACCTATATCTTACGGTCTTAAGTTCTTATAATCCAGGAATAGAATGAAAGATCTCACCACCATAAACTTATGAAAGTTCTTCACTCCAGAGATAAATATGTGGGATGGACTCTTCCTCTGCATGTTTATAATTTGATTCACTGAGTCCACGGAATGGTAACTGCACATACAAATCTCTTTGTCTTCGTCTTGTCGTAATGCATCAATCAGAATTTGCTGCATAAATTCTAGTTGCATAAATCCTCACACTCTGTTACCATCTCCATTTTCCCATCTCGATTTTTCATTCTTTTTAAGGCTTTGGTGTAGCGGAGTAAGTGCCATTTCCAAATCTGGTAACGATACTGATCCATACCCAATGAACTTTTGCCTAATGTTCTTGTTTCTACATTGACTATGTCCTCACCTTAATCCTCGTCAGGTTACTCAAAGTTCAAAGTAGATTTATTATCAAAGTGCATCGACTATATATTACCATATATTATACTGAGATTAATTTTCTTACAGGCATTTACAGGGAAAAAAATTCTACGAAAGCAATACATATATAAACAAGTATTAACATATAACTAGAGTACAAACTAAGACAAACTGTACATATAAATAATGCTGAGAATATGAGCTGTAAAGAGTCCTTGACAGCAAGACTGTAGATTGTGGAATCAGTTCTGGTGCCTGAAGTTATCCAGGCCGGCTCAGGAGCTTGATGGTTGTATGGTAATAACTGTTTCTGAATCTGGTGGTGTCAAATGCTTCTGTACCTCCTGCTCGATGGTAGTAGTGAGAAGAAGGCATGTCCTGGATCGTGGAGGTCCTTGATGATAGATGCTGCTTTCTTGAGGCAACATTTTGTGTAACTAGTGGGAAGGACTTTGCCTGCGATGGAACTGACCTGAGTCCGTCACTTTTAGTAGCCTTTTCCATTCCTGGGAACTGGCAATTCCATACCAGCCCCTGATGCAACTCATTAAAAGGCTCTTCACTTTATAGTTTGTCAAAAGTTTTTGACGACATGCTGGATCTTTGCAAAAGTCTAAGCAGAGGTGCTGTTGTGCCCTCTTTGTGATGACACTTCACACTTCTGTTCTGGTCCCAGGACAGATCTTCTGATATGTTGATGCTAAAGCTACTGACCCTCCCCACCTCTTTTCCACTAACACAGACTAGCTCATGAACCTTCAACTTCTTCCTTCTGGAGTCAATAATTAGATTTCAGTTTTCAGTACCAACTTCCATCAGTGCAATACACTTATGCATTTCTGGTTAGGATGACGCTACCAAACGTGTGCAAAAACTTCTTGGTAGTCAAAAAGCTGAGAAATCCAACTAAAAACATCACTAAAAATACCTTTCCTGAGGTAAATTATGTTAAATCATCACCGGAAACAGTAAAGGGGTGAGGAATGGCGAGAGAAGTTTGAGGGATGAATCATTGCAGATGGGGTTCCAATGCCCATATAGCTGCCCTGGGAGCGAGGTTCCATCGCCCTGGGCACCATAAGGAGGTCAGTGCCCAGGCAGAGGAGAATCGATTTCGACACTCGTACAACTTGTCCGGCTGCGAGGTTGAATTGCTCTGAGCGCTGAGCTGATTTGAAAAGCTTGAGAGCAGCTTTGAGCTGGATGATGAAATCCGGGCCCAGAGCAAGTCACGGGTGGTGTGTTCTAGGCCCAGAGCCTTCCACAGCAGTGGTTCCTGGGTCCTAATCTGAAGTACAATTTGCTGTAGTAGGACAATTTAACTACTGGCCCAGATCGGGGGTGGGGGGTTTGGGGAGAGAGCCAATTTCAGTCGCTCACTGTGATCTTCACTTCTCTCGGCAGGGTGCCTGAGTCTCTTGCTGTCCGTTGTTGGGTCAATTTGAACACTGGCCCAGATAGACTGGAAAGGCAGGGTTTGGTTGGGATGAGAGCCGATTTTGCTCATTCTCCACGATGGTCATCTCCATGGCACTGAGGCTATGAAGACTGCCCTGGCTGCTGTGCTCCGTGCCTGCTACTATGATGAATTGATAAGTGAGGCTTTCGGCCTACTCTAACTGCTCCAGGGTTCAGATCTGAGGACTCAGTTTTGGTTCTGAATGCTGTTTTTCACTTCAATTGTTTGCATGATTTGTTTTCTTTCTCTTGCACATCAAGTGTTAGTCTTTTATTGTTTATTCTTTTTATCTTTAATTGGGTTCTTTCAGGTTTCTTGTTTTGTGGCTACCTGTGAACAAATAAGTATCAAGCATGTTTAATTTATACATTCTTTGATAATAAATGTACTTGCATCTTGAATATTATGCTTACAGCAATATTTAGTGCCTGCACATTTTGAATTTGATCTTCTTCTTCAAGAATGTTACAGGCAATTAAAAATAAGTATTTTCAGTCTTTCCGTGTAGGCTGTTGAGGACTCAGCTGTTCGACTGTTGAATGCAAGGAGGCTTATCCATCCATTTTGGGTTTGAGCCATCCTGTTGTCTCATTGCTGCTTAAGGAATGATGCTGCTGCACTCAAGGCTTTTCTGTTCTATGCTAATTCCTCGTTTGTGTTGAATTGTTTTGCTCAACAGGTGATCACAAGAGTTTCTTGAAACTACCATTTTTCTTTCTGGAATTAATATGCTCTCATTTCTCTAACTCTAACTTGAAGGACCAATGCTTCAAAAAGGC
Source organism: Hemitrygon akajei (assembly GCF_048418815.1). Classification (NCBI taxonomy): domain Eukaryota; kingdom Metazoa; phylum Chordata; class Chondrichthyes; order Myliobatiformes; family Dasyatidae; genus Hemitrygon; species Hemitrygon akajei. The sequence goes on along the minus strand of NC_133125.1, from coordinate 19,182,362 downwards.
AGCATCCATCATTAAGGACCTCCATCATCCAGGTTATGCCTTGTACCCATTGTTACCATCAGGAAGGAAGTACAGAAGCCTGAAGGGACACACTCAGTGATTCAGGAACAGCTTCTTCCCCTCTGCCATCTGATTTCTGAATGGATATTGAACTAATGAACACAGCTCACTACTTTTGTATTTCTATTTTTGCATATACTTATTTAATTTAACTAGTTTATATTCAAGAATAAAGGACATGCGTTATCAAAGAACATATAAAGTCTACAAGCTGAGATCTGTTTGTTCACAGGTAGCCTCAAAGCAAGAAACCCAAAAGAACTGACTTTAAAAAAAAAAGACCAACACTCAATATGCAAGAGAAAGAGAAAAAAAAAAACACAAATCATGCAAAAAATTGAAGTAAACACAACAACATTCTGAACCAAAATTGACTCCTCAGATCCGAAATTCCAGAGCGGCCCAAGGTAGGCCCAAAGCCTTGTATAAAGAGTCCGGTATATTAGAGGGCACAGAGCATAGCAGCCAGGGCAGTCTTCATACCTTCTGCATCATGGAGAGAGCTGAGCCATTGTGGAGAATGAGCAAAATTGACTATCGCCCCAGGTCCAGACACCCTATCACTTCAGTCTATCTGGGCTGGGACTTAAATTGACCAAACAACAGAACAGCAAAACAGCACCTTGGAGAGGGGAGAGAATATCACAGAGAGTGAGCAAAATCAGCTCTCACCCCCAATCTGGGCTGGTGTTTAAATTGTTTATACAGCGAATTGTAGATCGGACTAGGACCCAGGCACTGCTGCTGTAAAGGGCTCCGAGCCTAGACCATGCTGCCTAGTGCTATGGTCTGGGCTCAGATTTTGCTGTCCAGCCCAAAGCTGCTCTCAAGCTCTTCATCTCAGCCTCGCACCTGGGCCAGTAGTATAGGCATCAAATCTCCTTGGCTTGGACCCTGCCACCTCCACTTGGCCCAGAGTGATCCAGCCTCACTCCCAGGCCATTTGCACAGGCATCAGAAGACCATCAACAACAATCCTGCAACACACCATCTCAGCTCATCTCCTGAACTCACCTTGCCATCGCTCGTCCCTTCACTGTTTGCAGCGATAATTTAACACAATATATATATACACACACATACATACACACACACTTCCGGTTAAGATGGCACTATCATAAAGGAAATAGCCTGAGCTTTCCAAGCCTCAAGAACATTAGTCCATTGTTGGAATTATTTAAGGGAAGGTGATGTTGTCATGCTATAATTATCACCTGGTTCTCTAGAGCAGAATGTCTTAAATCTATTGTTTATCCAAACAAAAACACATTCTTAGCAATAAGAACTAGTTTCACATTTTTATAGATTTAAGCTTCTTAAATCTTCTAAAATCTCCTCAAACATCTTAAGCATATAAATAGATGCACAGTTAATTAATACTGCAAGACTATGAGACATAGGAGCAAAATTAGTTCCATTCAGCCCATCTAGTCTGCTCCGCCACTCCCATCATGGCTGATATTTTTTTTATCCCTTTCAACCTCATTTTCCTGCCTTCTGCCCATAATCTGTGATGCCCTGATTAATCAAGAGCCTATCAACCTCCACCTTAAATATACCCAATGAATGGCCTGCAGAGTCATCGGTGCAAATAATTAATTAATTAACTTGATTAATCACAAGTTAATTAAATAGAGTTTTGTCTGCCACATGGCCTTGGTTTTTTTTCTAATTATAAATGATTGTTTTTATTGGTTTCTTCTGTAAAATTCCATTAAATTTCCAATTATTTCATTGATAATAAAATCAGTACCTTTTCTCTGGATGTCATGCGAAGGACATACTAGAATTAATGGGAAACTGTGGCCATTGTTACATTTGCAAAAAACAAATTACCGAGTGCCTCAAATATTCATGGGGTCCTTCTTGTGGTTGCAAAGAGTGATTTATTCAGTCTTAATCCCCACTGTATAATTTGTTATAAATACAAAAAGAAACCTTGTCTGTGCCTTACCTGGTGTGAAGATTCAATAAATCCTTGGGCAGCTAATGTGTTAGCCCATCTATTAAGAATGTTGTTACAAAAATGTATGCATGCTCTACACCTGTTTTGTCACCTCATACATAGATGCACAGTTGCACTAAACCATGTGTTTGAACCAGGCTTTGCTCTTGTCAACATTAATTAATATAACGGATTGCTAGTGACAATGGAATGATGAATGGCAAAGAGTGCCCTTTAAAAATACACAACAGATGTGCAAACAACACAGGGCGAGGCATCTTGGAGATGCAGAAAAGACAGTAAAATGTGTTAATTTGATGGCAAACTTGCTGATACCCATGTGGAATCTAATTGTATATGCAGAATTTAACAGTACAACATCACCTGTGTGATCAGTCAAACACCTGACAGATTGTGCTTAGCAAAAATTTGTAAAGGTTACCTTAGGTCATATTTACTCATAAAAATGCATGTTCAATTGTGTGTGTGAAACTGACTAATTTTGTATATTAAGGATGTTAAATATGCCTTTATCTGAAAGGTGAACATCTCCAGCATTATGTCTCCCTTTCATAGCAGCTAGGATTGGTTTGATTTGGAATTAATGTTGTGTGAAAATAAAATGAATCAAAGTCCTACCTTCAGAAAGCTCATTGACATTTTCACTATTAAAAAAATTATATTATAAAAACCTTTCACTGACAGAATGGGAAAATAATTTGAATTCTCTAAATTTATGCAAGAAAAATATGTAAGATCAGCATGAATTAGTTTGTTTTGCAGGTGATTGTAAATTTCTTTTTAGAGAATGCATAATGTGATGTTCAAGTTGTCTCTAAAACACTAAGATGGGATAGTGCCTCAAATTCCTTCTGATTCTTTGTTAAGGAGCTGAATTGAAGGACAGCGAAGGTGATGAATGACACAAAGGGTTAACTTTGGTCCAGATAATTATGTGAAGGAAAAAATCAGCTGGGGTTTTCATTGCTGATCTTTCTCTACTAGAAGATATCGCTGGGTGAATAAGGATTGAATATTGGGTTTAGTTCCAGTGGCCCCCAGGGTTAAGGAATTGTAGAAACTTAAAAGCGCAGAAGGAGACTATTCAGCACATCATGTCTGCTCTGCAAGGAATGATCCTTAGTCCCACACCCCTGCCTTTGTCTGTGACCCTGTAGGTTTCTTATCTTCAAGTCCTTGTGGCTTTTAAAGTTATTAATTAGGGAGATAATTAGTTCACTAGTGTCAAGGCTCACACATGAAGAATGACCACTTACACAAGGACTAGAGCATGGCTGAAATCTATAAAACTATAGATCAGCATGACAGATTTTGAGAAGAGCCAGGTAGAAATCTGGACATTACCGAATAAAGCATATTTTTCTAATCTATTTTATTGTGTTAGTTTTATGTTTGTGTATATAAGATATCTAAATAATTTATATTACTTGCGTTTTTATTAATATTGCGTTCTTTATCTTATCTTATTATGTTTTTTGCATCGGATCCGGAGTAACAATTATTTTGTTTTCCTTTACACTTGTGTACTGGAAATGACATTAAACAATCTTGAATCTTGTTGAAATGGATCGTACTCTGTAGTTTATTTTGAACAACACCTGCAAATAACCTGGCTCATCTCACCGCGGCTCATCAGTCTATTTAACCGTCAGTGTTCTCTGTAATAAATTTAAAGTTTCATATCCTAATTATAACTGAATAATGCCCAATGAGTAATCACACCTTGTGTTTTCCTGTGATGCTACTGCACATGGAACAGACACTTTAAGTAGGATTACATCATACATAGACTTCAAAATGCTAATAAAGGAGAGAGGGCCGATGAAGCACAAAGGCAGTGAATAATTAGAAGCTGTACAAATTAACCTACCAGACATACAGGCACACACTAACTAGCACTCCCACTCTCAGCCAGTGTTAGAATGTTGGGATGAATAATGGGTAAGATTTTTCTGTTTGTAACTCCGCGGTAGTTCCCTTTTTTTTAGAAATACAAAATCCCAGCTTTGTCAGCAGAAGTATCTGTCCTTACTGAGCAGCCTGGTAAAGATTGCTTAATCCTATACAATAAAATATTAATTCTTCTCCTGAGTTTGAAAATGTAAAGGTACTTGTCAATGACAGAGGAGAATACAGAATTATTGATCATACTCAGTTCCTCTGCTAAGATCAGCCTTCAAAACAGATTAATTTCTGAAAGATATTGTCACAGTCATTGTAAACGTTGCTGGAAGTAATAATTGATTTTACTGAAACGGTGATGTTTGCAATGTAAGGCACGTTTCATTTTGGAAAGGATGCAGTGTGAAGGTGTAACAAAAAGCTTTGGAGAGGGTGCAGAGGACGTTTACTGGGACGCTGCCTGGTTTAGAGGGTGTGTACTATCACAAGAGGCTGGATGAACTTGGGTTGTTTTCTTTGTAGTGCCGAAGGCTGAGGGGAGATCTGATCAAGGTTTATGAGATTATGTGAGGCAGAGGTAGTGTAGACAGAGTATCTGTTTCTCAGGCTTGAAATGTCTAATACCAGATGGCACGCACTGAAGGTGAGAGGGGAGGACAGGTTCAGGGAGGATGTGAGGGCTAAGTCTTTTACTCAGAGAGTCATGGATGCCTGGAATGTGCTGCCTGGTATGGTGATAGGGGCAAATACATTTGAGGCTTTTATGAGGTGTTTTGATAGGCACACAGATGTAAGGAAGATGGAAAGATATGGAGATGGCTGTAGCTAGGAGGGATTAGCATTAGGGCGTGTTTGATTTGCTTTGTAGCTGGTTTGGCTCAACATTGTGGACTGAATGGCCTTTTCCTGTGCTGTACTGTTTTATGGTCTAAAATAAATAAGATTTCCACCCCCCCCCCCCCCCCGGACTCGTTCAGATCAAATCAGGGAATTCTCCCAGCATTGTAGGCAATATTGATTTCTCAAATGAGTTCCCCAAAACAGATTATATTGATTTATTTTATTTTTATTTAGAGATTCAGCGCACTAACAGGCCCTTCTAGTCCAATGAGCCCACACTGCCTATTTACATCCACGTGGCCTATGAACCTACTAACCAATAGGTCTTTGAACCAGGGCAGGAAACCAGAGCATCTGAAGGAAACCCAGGCAGTCATGTACAAACTCCTTATAGACAGTGGTGGGAATTAAACCCAGTTCACCGGTGCTGTAATGACGTGGTGCTCGCCACTACCCTACAGTGCAGCCCAAGCAATTTACATTTTCCTTATTTCTTTTCTACGGCTGAATTTTTTTTGTTGTTATTTTGCAAATCAAGGATCGAGGCTCAAAGTTCCACTGACATGATGAAGGAAGCTGTGAGTGCCACCAGAGATGGAGGACCTTCATTGTTGCCCTAAACGCCAGTGGCATAACGGGCAAAAGAAGAAGCAGCTCACCCTAAGAGAAGGAAATCTCTGATCTCAAACCTCTGGTGCCTTGTGGCTATGCTCACTCATGGGGAAGGTTTCAGGAGTAAATCCTGAGGAAAAGTCCAGAGCTGGAGTCCCTAAGGTGGTCCTACATTGAGTTCAACGTTCACTCGCAACTCCTGTGTTGCTGCTGGTGGCAACCTGTATCAGTTTCTGCCGTTCCTTTGGATTCATCAGCAATGTGTGTGTGTGGGGGGGGGGGGGGGGGGGGAGGTGTGTCTGCTGCATGGGCAACAACTTGCTCTCCATGTCGTACTGCCCTGGCTTGCAATATCCATGGACGAGCCCAACCAATGGAGGGCCTCAGAGCTGGATGGGCCAGGAGTATATAAAGTATTTTTAACAAATGGTCCTGCGTGCAAAACACTGATAAAGAACAGGATCCCTGAAGATGTGCAAGGGTTTAACTAGGAAATAGAATTGTTTAATCTTGTAAAGACCGAGTAGACTGTTAACTCACTGTTGGAATATAGCAACTATCAAGGACACCTGTTGAACTGTCCATTTCTTGGTACAGATTAAGTCTGTAATCTGTTTAACATTTTCAGTAATCCTCTGTGAACTCTGAGTGTCCTGTCTGGCATATTTTTTGCATCAATTTTGGCTGTTTTCTTTGGACTTGCTATTCTTTCTCTGTTGTGTCACATTCTTAAAAAGAAAGGATCTGTCATCTCTTACTTAAGCAGTAATACACTACGGATTCCTGCATAGGAATTTTAATCATTTTAATCCGGGGCTTGTTTGCAAATCCAATAATGAAGCTATGTAATGTGACAGGGGCTTTTAGTATTCGGTCTGTCTCTCACACATTAAACATTTGCGTAACTCTGTGAAATGCAGGATCCAACGCCATTTCAGCAGCCATATTATTGAGGAGAGAAGGGGCTCGAGCTGGGAATTGTGCCATCTTTTGACTTGTCTTGGCCTTTCCAACAGCAAAAATTCTATCCTGTACCTTTGACTTGATAATGTTTAAAGAAAATTTATTATCAAATTAAACTGCTTATGTCGCCCAAATACCATCCTGAGATTTATTTTCTTGTAGACATTCACAGTAGAACAAGGAAATACAATCGAATCAGTGAAAAACTACACACAACGATGACAAACAACCCATGGAAACAAACTATGCAAGTACAAAAGAAAGAATAATAAACAAATAAATACAAAAAAAAAGAGTTGTCGAGCCCTTGAAGGTGAGTCAATAGGTTATGGTAAAGGACAGTCACACATCTCCCATATTGCTGAGCCGCAGGAGCTCAATTTCATGCCTTAGCAAAATAATTTTAAGGAATGAAAAATAAATGGAGGATTAAGAAGGAAAAAATGATTAAAATCAGATAAACAAGAATTGAAGATGGGAAGTAATATCAATAGACAATAGACAATAGACAATAGGTGCAGAAGTAAACCATTCGGCCCTTCAAGCCTGCACCGCCATTTTGAGATCATGGCTGATCAATTACTATCAATACCCGGTTCCTGCCTTGTCCCCATATCCCTTGACTCCCCTATCCGTAAGATACCTATCTAGCTCCTTCTTGAAAGCATCCAGAGAATTGGCCTCCACTACCTTCCGAGGCAATGCATTCCAGACCCCCACAACTCTCTGGGAGAAGAAGTTTTTCCTTAACTCTGTCCTAAATGACCTACCCCTTATTCTCAAACCATGCCCTCTGGTACTGGACTCTCCCAGCATCTGGAACATATTTCCTGCCTCTATCTTGTCCAATCCCTTAATAATCTTATATGTTTCAATCAGATCCCCTCTCAATCTCCTTAATTCCAGCGTGTACAAGCCCAGTCTCTCTAACCTCTCTGCGTAAGACAGTCCAGACATCCCAGGAATTAACCTCGTGAATCTACGCTGCACTTCCTCTACAGCCAGGATGTCCTTCCTTAACCCTGGAGACCAAAACTGTACACAATACTCCAGGTGTGGTCTCACCAGGGCTCTGTACAAATGCAAGAGGATTTCCTTGCTCTTGTACTCAATTCCCTTTGTAATAAAGGCCAACATTCCATTAGCCTTCTTCACTGCCTGCTGCACTTGCTCATTCACCTTCAGTGACTGATGAACAAGGACTCCGAGATCTCTTTGTATTTCTCCCTTACCCAACTCTACACCGTTCAGATAATAATCTGCCTTCCTGTTCTTACTCCCAAAGTGGATAACCTCACACTTATTCACATTAAATGCCATCTGCCAAGTATCTGCCCACTCACCCAGCCTATCCAAGTCACCCTGAATTCTCCTAACATCCTCATCACATGTCACACTGCCACCCAGCTTAGTATCATCAGCAAATTTGCTGATGTTATTTTCTATGCCTTCATCCAAATTGTTAACGTAAATGGTAAACAGCTGTGGTCCCAATACCGAGCCCTGTGGCACCCCACTAGTCGCCACCTGCCATTCCGAGAAACACCCATTCACCGCTACCCTTTGCTTTCTATCTGCCAACCAGTTTTCTATCCATGCCAATGTCTTCCCCCCGATGCCCTGAGCTTTGATTTTACCCACCAATCTTCTATGTGGGACCTTATCAAATGCCTTCTGAAAATCGAGATACACTACATCCACTGGATCTCCCCCGTCTAACTTCCTGGTTACATCCTCGAAAAACTCCAACAGATTAGTCAAGCATGATTTACCCTTGGTAAATCCATGCTGGCTCGGCCCAATCCTATCACTGCTATCTAGATATGCCACTATTTCATCCTTAATAATGGACTCTAGCATCTTTCCCACCACCGATGTCAGGCTGACAGGTCGATAGTTCTCTGTTTTCTCCCTCCCTCCTTTCTTAAAAAGTGGGATAACATTAGCCATTCTCCAATCCTCAGGGACTGATCCTGAATCTAAGGAACATTGGAAAATGATTACCAATGCATCCGCAATTTCCAGGGCCACCTCCTTTAGTACCCTAGGGTGCAGACCATCTGGACCTGGGGATTTGTCAGCCTTCAGTCCCATCCGTCTTCTCATCACCGTTTCCTTCTGAATGTCAATCTGTTTCATTTCCTCTGTTACCCTATGTCCTTGGCCCATCCATACATCTGGGAGATTGCTTGTGTCTTCCTTAGTGAAAACAGATCTAAAGTACTCATTAAATTCTTCTGCCATTTCTCTGTTTCCCATAACAATTTCACCCAATTCATTCTTCAAGGGCCCAACGTTGTTCTTAACTATCTTCTTTCTCTTCACATACCTAAAGAAGCTTTTGCTATCTTCCTTTATATTCCTGGCTAGCTTGCGTTCGTACCTCATTTTTTCTCCCCGTATTGTCTTTTTAGTTAGGTTCTGTTGTTCCTTAAACACTTCCCAATCATCTGTCCTCCCACTCACCTTAGCTCTGTCATATTTCACCTTTACTATGTTATGACCCCAGCCCCCTCCTTTGTGAGAATCACAAGAGCTCTAGTCAAGGGGGGGTCAAATGACCCAAGAGGGGGAGAGACGTGCTGAATAGACACAGGAAAATGGGAGAGAGAGAGGGAGACGTGCTGAAGACCACGTTCCCCCGGGAAGCAGAATAAAGCGACTCTTTGACTATTGTCTCATGAAGACCATGTGTAAAGCCCTCGGGCAACGTGGCCTGGTTGAGAGAGAGATTGACACCGGCGATCCCGTGAGGAAGTATAAAGGAGGGTCTGGGGGGGGGGGGAGGACCCCCTCAGACGCACCAGAAGACACGCTAGAAATCCTGCGACAGCATTTTGATAGCGACAGCCGGTGGTGGGGTTCGTGTGCGTCTTTTCCTTGCCTGGGATTGGCGACCTCACCACAGAAGAACGGCCTAGCTACAGGGGAGGCCACAGATGAGAGTCCATTCCCCAACGAGACGTCCAACGAACTCCTACAGGTTGGAAAACCTGTCGGGTAAATGTTTCATTCAATCTCTCTCTTTCTAACAAAAGTGCACCAACGCGACACCACAACAGACGGCAGCTGGTGGAACTGCAGTGACCGCAAAAGACTTTTAGATATCCAGCAAACAATATATATCTACATTACCCCTAGACAACGATAGAGCTTATTTCTGATTGATTATTACTACACCTGTGCTTTAGATTGAGTTGTGACGACGTATATGATCTGAATGTTTTGTATTAACCATACGTTTGTGCCCCTTTATAAATAAAAACGTTTGAAAATAGTAGCACCAGGCTTCAGCGGACCTCTCTATCTTTGCTGATAAGTCACCCGGTTACTGGGGAACGTAACAACTATCACCTTTATTAAGTCTCCTGTCATCCTCCTTTGCTTCAAAGGGAAAAACCCCAGCTCACTCAACTTATCTTCGTGAGACATACTGTGCACTTCAGTCCAGCCAGCATCCCGGTAAATCTCCTCTGCACCCTCTCCAAAGCTTCCACATACTTCCTATAATGAGGCGACCAGAACTGAACACAAGTTCAGAAAAGGGGAAATTAATGCGGAGTTTAGTGCAGGTAGACAAATAATGTGCGACATCTAATTAAATATGAATAGGAAGTGAGTTGAGTTATTACAGAAATATTAGACAATAATACAGGAAAGTTACTTTTGTTTACTTACTTAGAGATACTGCACAGAAGGCCCTTCCGTCCCTTTGAGATACACTGCCCAACAACCCCCGATTTAACCCTGGACTAATCACAGGACAATTTAGAGTGACTAATCACCCTTCGACCCGGTGCATCTTCGGACTGTGGAGGAAACCGGAGACCCAGAGAAAACCCACACATTCCACAGGGAGTATGTGCAGACTCCTTACAGAAGAAATCATAATTGAACTCCGAACTACAGTGCCCCAAGCTGTAAAGGCGTCGTACTAACTGCCGAGCTCAAACAATAGGGGGTTCAATTCTGCTTGTCTGGCACCCACATCCCAAGCACAGTCAATGATCGGAGTGGCCCCGAACCACTGGTGTGAGGTCCTGTGACTGTCAGCTGAAGTTAAATGGCAGGAAGTTCAACTGCTGGAATGCAGTGACTAACTAAACAGTAGGGAATTGCTGATGGTAAATCAGCACGTTTTAGAAGACAGGATTATCTACCATATGGATAATGTCAGACAATTTTTTTATTTAATATATCAAGCGTGCTTGATGGAAGCCCTTACTATGTAAAATTAAAGCTATCGTTCTCAGTGATAAGGCACTTATGATGGTAAGACACTTCAATCACAAGGTTTCTTTTGCCATCAGCAAGAACTGACAGCACTAGGAGAAAGAAAAAGCTTATGAATTTACAAATAAAAACACATTTTTAAAATTCAGACTCCATCTGTGGCAGGGGAGATGATAGTGATGGCTAATAAGCAGTAAATAGGAATGCTGATTGTGCTAATGTGGTGACAGGGGTCTGCAGACCAAGGTTTGAAGTAGAGACATGGAATGAAGCAGAGATGACATCCAAGTCATAGGAACTTCTTTGATTATGCTACAGTATGCAGACATTGTCATCATAGAAAATTGGATTTGCTGTTAGACCTGTGGGTTATCATTTCATTTGGTAACCAGGAGCTGGCCTATATGTACTTTGATGATAAATTTGAACTTGAATTTTGAGCATCTTATGTAATGAAGTCTTCACGTACCTGCCATTATGTTATAAAAATGTAGTTTGACTTGTAATCTCATCAACTTAAAATGTAAAATCTGTAGTAGATTCCTGCTCAGGTAGATCAACTTTGACTGGTCTGATATGCACCAGTTTTTTTTAATAAGTCGCCTGTTATTTTGGACACCAATTCCATGTGGTCTTTCAGTTTACTCTTACACCAACCTTATGCCTCCCCACACAGAAGGAAAAAAATATCTTCCACAGGAGGGCTAAATGTTTTATATTACTTCAACTTTTCACAGCTTTCAAAATCGGTCACTGTCCGGATATGAGACGGGGTTCCTCAATTGTACCCATCAAGAATCAAATGAAATCAAGTTTAATTATCATTCAGACCATACGTGGATGCAGTCAAACAAGACAGTATTCCCCTGGTGCCAAGGTGTATAGCATACATTCAAAATAGCGAGAGAGAGAAAACACACACACACACACACACACACACACACACACACACACACACACACACACACACACACACACACACACACACACACACACACACACACACACACATCATTACATATGTATCGTCCAAGTCCCTGAGCAACATACAAATTGATGGTACAGCTCCTGGCAATCCAGCCTGTCCTTCTGCCAGTTGAACACTGGAGGGCAGCACTGATCGGAGACACCGGCTCCCAACTGAGCACGGTCTCCACGCTACACCACCTCCAGTGTCGTCTCACCTGGACTGCAGCAGCAGGCGAGCCTGCTTGTGGCCTTGTCTTCGCTACAACCAAGGCCACACTCCTTCCTCATCACCCATGAGCATATGGGTGACATTGGTACATGATCACAACACCTCTGCAGTCCTCTGAGATGTGAGAAACATGTAGTCAAATTTGGCGTTTAATATTGCAAGCATGCTTGACTGAAATGCTTGCTGCATAAAAGTAACACCATATTTCTAAAGAAACAGTTGAAAGCTTTAAATTAAAAAAAAGAAACTTTTTTTATTATAAGAAAACAGAAGCTACCTGCTATCAGAAACAAGAGAAACTCTCCAGACGCTGGAAATCCGAGCAACACACACAAAATGCTGGAGGAACTCAGCAGGCCAGGCAGCATCGATGGAAAAGCAGCTCTTTACTTCATCCCACACCTTGCAGATTTCTCCTATCACCTTGTGTTTCTCTCTCCCCTCCCCCCACCTTTTAAATCTATTCCTCAGCTTTTTTTCTCCAGTCCTGCCGAAGGGCCTTGGTTGATGATGAAACCTATCAACTCCTGCTCGAGAACTGACTTGGATCTGTACCAGTTTGTTTACCTTCACAACAGATCAACAGCAAGGGCCATTTTATTGGCTCTTCACTCAACCCTAGAACATCTGGAGAGCGGAGGTACATAGACCAAGATGCTCTTCATTGACTACAGCTCGGCATCCAATACTATCATCCCTCAAAACTAATCGATAACTTTCAAGAATTTGGCTTCAATATTTCCTTGTGTGATTAGTTCCTCGATTTCCTCACTTAGGCAACAACATCTCCTCCACGATCTTCATCAGCACAAGGCTGTGTGCTTAGCCCCCTGCTCTACTTGCTTTATACTTAGGACTGTGAGGCTAAGCACAGTTCCAATGCCATATTTAAGTTTGCTGATGACAATGCTACTTTTGACCGAATCGAAGGTGGGGACAAATCATCGTATAGGAGGGAGATTGAGAACCTGGCTGAGTGGTGCCACAACAACAACCTCTCGCTCAATGTTAGCAAGAATAAGGACGTAATTATTGACTTTTGGAGGAAGAAACCGGAGGTTGAAGAGCCAGCCCTCATTGGAGGGTCGGAGGTGGAGAGGGTCAGCAACTTTAAATACCTGTGGCCTAGTAAGGAAACAGCTATGCCCTTGTATAGAAAAATCCTACAAAAAGTAATGGATATAACCCAGTCCATCACGGGTAAAGCCCTCCCGAACACTGAGCACATCTACATGGGGTATTGGTGCCGGAAAGCAGCATCCATCATCAGGGACCCCCACCATCCAGACCATGATCTCTTCTCACTGTTGCCATCAGGAAGGAGGTAAAGAAGCCTCAGGAAGGTTACCCTTCAACCATCAGGCTAATGGACCAGAGGAGATAACCTTACTCCACTTCACTCACCCCATCACCGAACTGTTCCCACAACCTATGGATTCACTTTCAAGGGCTCTTCATCTAACATTCTCGATATTTATTGCTTATTTATGTGTTACTATTTTTATTATTTCTTTTTATCTCTTTCTCTTTGTATTTCCACAGTTTGTTGTCTTTTGCACGTTGGTCATTTGTCCATCCTGTTGTGACCATTCTTTCATTGATTCAAATGTGTTTCTTATATTTTACTGTGAATGCCCACAAGAAAATGAATCTCAGGTTTGTATAGGGTGACATATATATAGCTTGATGGTAAATTTACTTTGAACTTTAGACTATCATAACAACTTTCTCAATCATTCTTCGACAAGGTTTTTTTTATTGGCTTCTTGGAATTAAATCTCGGGGCTCAATTGTAACTTTGATGATAAATTTGAATTTTGAACTTTTCCCCTTAGCACATGGCTATATCTATCAGTTATTAACACTCTGTTTAAAGGAAGAATACGTGTTAAACATGTTGAAAAGATAGCTTCCAACCCATCAACTGTCAGTACAGATGCTGGCATTACTGCATGGCTCTCTCAATGTTTCTGTTCTTTATCTTCATCGACACCATGTTTATTGTTAAAATCATGAAGGGGAGAGGGCTGGAGTGGAGGGGAGGTTGATGACTGAATAAATAGTTTGTGGAACAGCTGAAGAAATAAAATCAGTGTACCATATATTTGTACCTGTTCATTTCAGTCTTGAATCTAGGGTTAAATATCACTGCTTACTTTCAGACTATAAAGTCTCTAATGGACTAAAATTACAATTTGAGTCATATTAATGTAATAAAACCTAGCTTTGATTTTTTTCTGCCCTGCATCTAGAACTAATGCATTTAAACTCAATGTGTCATTGAAGCAGATAATTATGAAGTGATGAAATAACCAGAATTTGATTAATATAACTAATGATTATTACTAATTGTTATACAAGGCCAAAAGGTTACTATAATGCTCACTAATACTAATATGATAATATGATACACCAGTAATAGTATTTAATATTGCTTCCATCCCAGTATTAGTAGTTAACAACAGATCACAAAAGTACCTCCAAGGCTCAGGCAGGTTCTGGAGACGGAAATAGACAGTAGATATTTTAAGTCGAGAACTTCATCTGAAGGGCTGAGAGAATGGGAGCCAGGGAACTAGTAGATGCTAGAATCGTGGAGAGTATGGAAAGTGTCCCTGAAGTTGATGGGAAGCTGGGGGTAGGGGGGGGAGACAGGTGGGAAGAGGTATGTTCAGTGGGGCTTAAGAAACCAGAATCAATCATTAGAGAGTATGAGCTATAAGGAACGTTTGGGCCAGCTTGGGTTGTTCTCACTAGAGCATCGGAGGCTGAGGAGAAGGTAGATGGAAGTTTTCAAACTTTATGAAAGACATAGGTAAGGTAGACATTCAACCTCTTTTCCAAAGGGTAATAATGTCAAACACAGAGGATATATTTTTAAGATTGGGGAAGGTGGAAGTTTAGAGGCAATGTACGGGCAAATTTTTTAGTTGGTGCCTGGAATAGGTAACCGGGGTAGTAGTGGATGCAGACTGTTTGGTGGAGTTTAAGGAGTTTTTAGATAGACACATAAATATGGAGAGATATGGATGATGCACAGGAAAAGAAGATTTAGCATATATTGGCATTGAGATCAGCAAAAGACAAATGGCCTGTCCAATGCTGTATTGTTTCATGTTTTAGCAACTATTTCAGGAATGTTTTGGTTTAATTCAAATTTTCAGCATCTGCTGGATTATATGGTTAAAAGTGGTGTGGAGCATATTTTCCTACAGCTTATCAAGGGGTATTTGAGATTGCTGTCAAAATGTCCAATTTGGGGCAGTCTTTCACTGACTCTGTTTTGGTTATCATTCTAAGAGTTTACTGAGTATGTCTGCAAGACAGTGAATCTCACTATTGTATATGGTACTTTGATAATAAATTTACTTGGAACTTTGAAATATTTCTCTCATTTTATGTGTGTTTTTCAATGAATGTGTGCATAGAAATTACAACTCAGGACTTTTTTTTTGCTGCAGAATAAAGTGATTATCTGCAGAATAGATGGCTGAAATGCCATGCAGAATGATTCATAGATGCTTGACAGGAAAGAAATGGCCATGAGGTACGTGACACAAACTGCACTTTGGAAAGATGTATAAGGTGCAAGAACAAATCATGAGAAAACCAGGAAGAGATTAGAAATAATGAGAATCCAGTTGAAGAAGAGATTGGTGTCCATAAAATCCCAGCATTTGACCTAGAAATAGTTTTACAAATTAATTTGTGCTTGAGATGAGATAATCAGCATTATTTCATGTCTGTTGTCAGATCATATTTCAAGACTGAACTGTATGAGATTCATTGCCAAATGTTTATTCAGCTGTATTATTATAAGAATCATTCTGACAACAGTAACGTCCTGTAACTACACTTTGACTTAATATAGAGGATGTTAGGTAAATTGTTTTATGTGGCATCCCAGACCATCCAGATTAATATGAGCATCAACCTAAGGTTTATCCAATTGCTCATCAAGGAATGTGTTAAACTGATCTCTGTGATTTCATTCAGCTGGCGTATGAGTAGACGAGTAGAAACAGCTTTGGGTCTGTTAGTATGAGGAGGAAGAAGTTAAGCAAGCTCTGTATAGCATCAGACACAATATTAGTCCCCTCCCCCCAGTTTTTAATGTGTCCACCCTTAGAGAGGATTACACGTGGATAATGATCGAGTGTCATGGAATTAATGCCATTCGGTGAGAAGCGAGGGGAAGTTTGGCTAAAAAAGTTAAAAATCCTTCACAGAGTATAAAGCAATTGAAAAATAAAATGGGGTGTCCAATTGGGCAGACTTCTTCTCATGAGGACAAACATGAGTTATGTTGTTTGACAGTTAGCAATTTGATTATGCCTGTTAAAGTCAACAGAGACGTGCTAACGCACGAGCACAATTTCAGGTAGACTGTCTTTTACAAGATCTAATTCAGATTGATACTGAGTTGCCTTTCTACACTGAGAAGCGTGATCCCTCAAATCCTTTCTTCCCATAAACTTTTAATTACAAAACTGCAAAATCTCTCCTTCCTTCCCGCCGCCGCATTGCAATCTTCTGTTATGGCACTGACATTAGAGACCTCGGATAGTATTTATATTCCTGTTAATGAAAAGGGTGGCCCAGAGGGAGGAAAAGAAGCCTAACATTTCAGATGAAGAATTATTTTGAGAGCATCAGGTCTTATTTCTCTCTTGAGGAATGGCTAAACACTGTATCAGGTTTTGGTTTTGGTCAACATTTCCAAGCTTTGAGAGCAGGGTCAATGGAGTTTCCTCCTACTTCTCTCAGGCTCTGCGACGTGCACAATTCAATTTTTAAATTATTTTCACAATCCCAGCAGAAACTTTCTAATCCGTAATCTTTAATGTCATCAAATGAAGCTTTAGTAAACAATTGAAATCGTTTACTAGGTTATTGAAACAATGTAGGGAGGCTTCTGGTTTAAGATGGCGCGGGTTAAGCTCAGCAACTACTTACTGGTGGCCAATAAAACAAAGAAAACAATGAGATACTTTGTTAATCACAGTTTTTCTGTTAAACAATCACCTCAAACAATAGCCTGTAACCTCCCTTTGGTCTTGCAGTCAACTCGATGTGGCAGAACCCAGGCAAGGCAAAGCAGCAGAGGTGAGGCATTGGTGAAAGACTGGAGGTTTGATTGATTTAAGCACCAGGCCGAATTAGAAAGGTTGGGTACGGAATTGAGGTGGTGGAGTCCAGGCCCCAGACCGTATCAAAGGGGCAGAAGCTGATGTTTGGAAGGCGGGCCAGATTGAAAATGGTTAGGGTGTCGGGGTCTGAGGTGAGGGGTGGACCAGCTCAGCTCAGTGCTCTGTGACGTTTACTTGGCTCTGGCTGAACTGAGGCTGTGGGTGGGCTGTCCATCGTGAACTTTAATTCTGAATGCTATTTCTTCGCTTTTATTGTTTGAACATTGAACAAAGTCTCTCCACATTGGGTGTTAGATGGTCTTCAAGTTACCCAGTGGTCCAAGTGCGGAGTAAGAGACACTGAAGCAGGTTGATAGTTCACAGACTTTAATGCAAAGTATTAAAGGGAAAATAAAACAATTAACGCCAGGCCAAACAGGGCCGTTAACTAAACTCTCAAATGGGAAACGAAGCCTACACTGCAGCTGAAAAGAACATCTAAACGTTAAATGAAGACCACTAGTCTTCAGAACCAGTTGACTCGAAAGTCCAATTTCTCAGGGAAGGCCGAATACAAACAGGCAGCGAAGTGTTGCTGTGCTCTGTCCAAGTATCAACAAGCACTACGACGACAAGTATGGAGTTAAATACTTTCACAATTAAATAATTAGTTGACATGTGCAAATTCACAAGCACAATTGCTGTATTATTGCGCTGCTGAATCCCTGGTTGTGACACTTCATTTTTTTAATGGGTTCTTTTGGGTTTCCTTGTTTTGTGGCAGCCTGTAAGGAGACAAGTCTCAAGGTTATATGATATATACATATCTTGAACTTTGAACTTTGATTTGAAACACTAAATTTCTTCTCCAATATGGAATTACCTTTTACTTTCCTCTCTTTTCCTTATTTTACATTCTACAAGACTCTGTCCTTATAAAGAATAAACAAACATCTGGATATTATGAAAATTTCCATTTTTGTTCTCCAGTCATCATTTTGTAATAGTCCTCATGTAGACAATGTTTCCTTCCCTTGACTTCTGACAATAATTTCTGTCTGTCTGTCTGTTATCTCTCTCCTTCTCCCACACCAGATCCCCCTCAGTCTCCCTCCCCCCCCCTCTAAATCTCCTTTTGGCTCTCTTTTTCCATATTATCAAAGTTGATTTTCTAATCCTCCTCCCACCTTAATCTCTCCCACTTCGATCTCACCAAGCACTCAGGTTGATGGGATATCATCTCCTTATTTTGACAAGGCTGCTCACCAAAATCATCTGTTTTTTTTAAATTTTCCTCAAGCTGTTTCGTGATTAAGGTAAGCACCGTATTTTCACATTTTCATTTATCCAGAATGGCATCACAAATATTTCACCGACCTATTTTGTGATATCCGCTTCAATTACCCAAAGATGTTGCTGAAAATTAGGCAAAGAGCAGATGCACAAAAGTGAAATCGTTGTTTCGTTCCTGTGACAAATACACTTAAGGCAGTGCTACTGCATCTTGTGCACAGAACCATACGCTTAAGTAGGATTCTGTGGTTTTTTGTCAGGAACTCCAAAGCTCACAATAGATACATGGTTGCTGCATGGATTGATGAGAACAGGAACTACTACAGAGGTACAGAGGCAGTGGTGAATGCAAGCTCACCTTCAACATTTGAGAGAAGTTTGGATTGGAATTCGGCTGGGAGGGGCAAGGAGGGCTATGGTCCAGCTGTAGATCCATGGGGCTAGGCAGAATAATAGTTTGGCAAGAGTTAAAAGGGCCAAAGGTCTTGTTTCTGTGCTGTAGTGCTCTCCCAGTCTATTACTTCATGAGGGAAAACACACAGGAAGGCTGACATGTGTCTCTCCTTTTTATATGGGTACCCACTGCATGATAACCTGTCTCTATTAACTCCCATGCCACAAGTAATTGTGAGGTGTGGGCCGATCAGGAGGTTGGCGACCACAGCACACAGCACAGAAACGACATGCATAAGGCTGTTGTGTTCAGTAACTGGACCTCCAGTGACTCATGTCTGAAAATGCTGATCGTTGGAAACCGAGGCTGGCAGTTATCGTGCGTAAGGCTCCGCTGTCACAGTTCAGACATTTTAATTAGCATCTCACTTCTGATCTCTGTGCAATGAGATCCCAGTTTATTGGTGAGCGAAGGTCATAGGCTACAAACAAAAGGTTATATTTCTTCTGTTAATGGAGGAGCTGTGTGCTGCATGACCTGTGACATCATTAGGTCGGTGACTGCCTCTGAGTAATTGTTAACTATGCCTAGATAAATGAAGCAAGGAAGTTCCTAGGCTAATTTCCCAATCAATGCAGTTTCACCTGGAACAGCATGCAATCTATCCCGGACGAAACAGTTTTTATGAGTGTCTTGCAGATAAAAGAGTCCACAAATTGATGCATGTTCTCGGCTCACGTTTGTCGCAAATTACTGCAGCAATAGTGGATTGCATTGTGTGCTCTCACGTGCAGAGAAAAGAAATGTCTCAAGTCTTGTTTCAAACACCATGTTCTCCAGAATGTCGAACGTCGGATAGAAAAATGATTCCAGGCAGAGAACAGCAAGAATCAATCAGGTTTTTTAATCACTGTTAGTATGTTGTGGAATTTGTTGTTTTGTAGCAACAGGGCAGTGCAAGACAATAAAATAACATAAGTTACAATAAGATATATAATATTAAATAATGCAAAAGAGGAATAGTGAGGTAGCATTAATGAACCATTCAGAAATTTGATGGCGGATGAGAAGAAGCTGTTCATAAAACGTCGAACGTGTATCTTCAGGTCCCTGTACCTACTCCCTGATGTAATGAAAAAGGGGCACATCCAGGATGTTGAGGGTCCTTAATGATAAATGTTGCCTTTTTTTTTTTGATTTTCAATAGTTTTATTGACCAACTTAATTATATTTTGTAAATATACACAAATTTAGAATTTGATGGCTGCAACACACTCAACAGAACGTGGGACAGAGGCATGTTTACCATTGTGTTACATGACCTTTCCTTTTAATAACACTTTAATCGTTTTGGAACTGAGGCATGGTGAGTTGCATGTATGTGAAGGTACCATTGACTCTGAGGCATATATTAGGATTTTAGAGAGACATATGTTGCCATCAAGGCGATGTCTCTTCCTGGGACGTCCATGCTTATTTCAGCAGGACAATGCCAGACCACATTCTGCACGGGCTACAACAGCGTGGCTTTGTAGACACAGAGTGCGTGTGCTTGACTGGCCTGTTGCCAGTCCAGATCTATCTCCTATTGAAAATGTATGGCACATCATGAAGAGGAGAATCAGACAACGGAGACCACAGACTGTTGAGCAGCTGAGGCCTTATATCAAGCAAGAATGGACAAAATTTCCAATTGCAAATCTATGACAATTAATGTTGCCTTCTTGAGGCACTGTCTTTTGAAAATACCCTCAATGGTTGGGAGGTCTGCCTGGGCTGGGTCTGACTGTGTCTACAACTCTCTGCAACCTTTCTCAATTCTGTGCATTGAAGCCTCCACAGCAGGCAGTACTCCATCATAGAAATAACGGAGACAAAGCCAATCAGTAACATTGATTGGGAAGTTAGTCCAAAGTGCACCCCCACTTTTATACTGGGGGACTTACAGATGCAGAGTTGCACGAGGGGAACACATGGGTAAGTTAATTATCACACTGAAGATTCAGACAATATTAGGTTCTGGCTGGCCAGCAAGGAGGACGAGAGAGGAAGCTCAGGGTGGGTGTGTTGGTGGAGTGATGACATCAGGCCCAGTGTCATGTTGACCTGGAACTTCCTCTGAGAAAGGCCAAACCTCTGGGGTTAAACTGCAACTCCTCCACCTCTGTGTCTGCATTACATCCTGCACAATCTTTTCATTAGTTATGTCTTGGAAGTGACAAATTAGCTGCTGGAGAAGTGTAAGTCTCTCCCTATCAATCATACTAATCACTTATATTTCCTGAAAGAAAGTAACTATTAAAGCCTAATGAGAATTGCAGTTATTAAAATGAAAAAGGGAATATATCCTCTCTGTGGCTTTAATCAGTTTTTATTTTACTTGCTACAACCGCAAAGTGTCTCGTGACAAAGAAAAAGGTTAGAATTAAGTAAAATATTTGTGCATTCAAACAACAACTAGAAGGATTAGAACAGTACAGAGTGCATTTGGAAAAATGAGCAGATTCCAGATTTTGAACATGGAGTACCACACGTCACCACCACAGACTGACAATGAATTTTGAGTGAATAGCTCTTTGCTGATGCTTCCCAATTGATAGGACAATGCATTTTTCTTTTATACAAATGAAAATTATCCCTCAATTAAAAAAGGATTTACATTATTGCTTGTGGGGATTCATTACTGAGTCCAATTCAGATTCATTTATTTATCACACGGACATTGAAAAGTACAATGAAATGTGTCATTTGCGCTAACAACCAACACAACCTAAGGATGTGCTGAGAATTGAATTGAACTGACTTTATTACTTACATCCTTCATATACAGGAGGAGCAAAAATCTTTACGTTACATCTCCATCTAAATGTGCAATGTGCAATTTACAGTAATTTATAATAAATAGTATGTACAACAATATAACATAGAAATACAGTTGTATCGGCGTGAATTAATCAGTCTGATGACCTGGTGGAAGAAGCTGTCCCGGGGCCTGTTGGTCCTGGCTTTTATGCTGCATTACCGCTTCCTGGTTGTGGTTGGGACAACTCGAGTCTCCAGTGATCCTTTGGGCCCTTTTTACACACCTGTCTTTGTTAATGTCCTGAATAGTGGTAAGTTCACATTTCCAGATGCGTTGGGCTGTCCGCACCATTCCCTGCAGAGTCCTGCGATTGAGGGAAGTACAGTTCCCATACCAGGCAGTGATGCAGCCAGTCAGGATGCTCTCAGTTGTGACCCTATAGAAAGCATGCAAGTGTCACCATACATTCCAGTGCTAACAGAGCATGCCCACAATGCTCGCCAGAACAACTCAGAATGTAACAAACCAGAGCACGGTAAACAACAAAACAAGCCCCGTTCCTCCCGACAATCCACTCACCCACCAGGACAGCACCCGAACCCAGGACAGGCATCTAAACCTCCAGACTCGGCTATCGGGCTTCAGCCTCTGTTCTTCTAACCAACATTCACACTTCAATCTTCAATATCGATCTCTGGGCCAATCGACGACGAGATCTCGAACTGTGGGCTTACCAACTCACCAGCCCCTGGGCCTCCTGCTTGCAGAGGCATCCAGTTCTGGGGCTCACCAACCCAGGGCAACCCAACATCCAGGAACGTCCTTCGTCACACATCCACATCGCTGGCCTTTGAACACAGACCGGAGGATCCGGACTCCAGATGCCCTTTGTAGCTCGTCCACATTGCTGACCTTCAAGTGCAGAGTGGAGGCCTGGACTACATTGTATTGCAGTGCAACAGTAACTACATTTTAAAAGTAGTTCATTGTTAAAACCCTGAAGGACTAGAGGTGGTGAAAGAAACTGTGTAAATGCAGCACTTTCTTTAAAAAGTACCATCTTTAACTACTAGGAAATCTAAAGAATTAAAGCTGTTTATCTCTGGATAGGTTGTGCCTCATGTTCCCTGAATATCATCGCATCATGTTTTAAGGGTAAAACTCCAAATGCAGAACTGCTCAAACCCAAACAGATGACCCTCGTAAAGAAGGATTTGCAGCAAAATTTATCCAGTCATGTTTTCTCCTTTCCTTGTTTAACATGCCTTATTACAATGAATTTAATGCCCAGTTCCTCATTAACACCGTGCCCAATGTCATCATAACTTTCTATTGTCATTAGGTTAATGTTTCCCCCTGCAGTCCTTGAAACTAACAGCTTTGTTGATTACCATTAAGGCTCAAAGTATTGCCATATTTATTGGTTTACTGGAGAAATGAACATAATCATCGCTTTCAAAATTTGAAGATTAAATATTTTCTATCAAGATCCAATATTAAAAGCTAATCATTGCAGTGGAAATTACACAAAAGAATACGTTGTGTAGAGAACAAATAATATTCATGTTATGTGTCAAAAGTGATTATCAGCCATCAATCTATCACCAGGCATATGTAGTTAATGTAAATCCTCAATCAAAAGTAAAACTACAATTGAAATATTTTCAAACCAACTCTCTAAATATCTTTTAAACTCCTTTGTTCCTATTTTCATCTGCTATAGACCAGTGGTAAGTAGAGATATGTCTCTACCAAAGGAGCTGTGAGGTGACCCTACTCTCTGCTAGCCTGCAGGTCACCCTTGGGTGAGGTGTAGCACCTGCTGAGCCTCCCTTGATCAGGGTCTCATGAAGCTGTGGGAGCACGTGGTGGATGCAACTGATGCAGATCACAAGTCCTGGTTACGCGACTACTGAACACAGGCAAACAATCTTTGAAGAGTATGGATGATGGCTGGGGTCATTCACCTTGTAAAGACACTGCCCAGAAGAAGACGATGGCAAGCCACTTCTGTAGAAAAATTTGCCAAGAACAGTCATGGCCTTGGAAAGACCATGATCGCCCATGTCATATGACAAGGCACAAAACAAACAAGCGATCGATCCGTCAGATTGAAGCCTGATGGTTGATCGGATGTCCAGAAGTTGAGGCCCAATGGTGAGTCCTCTGTGGAAGTCGAAGACCCATTCTCAGCAAACCCGTGAGCCTTCTTGACTTCCGATCGACCTTCGGGCTTCAATCTGGACTTCTATTGCAGATCTGTCGCTTGTTCGTTATGTGCTGTGTCGTCTGAGGCAGAAAATGATCTGTGCTGGAGTTAGGGGACTGTATGTGCATGGATGAGTGAACAGGGGAGGGAAGGATGGAGTTTGTTTTGCAGTTGCTGCCTTGTCACTTTGTATGCTCTGTGTTGCTCTGAAGAGCATGGTGAGTGTGCGATGTTGGCACCGGAACATGTGGAAACACTTGCAGGCCACTTCCCAACATGTCACAGCATCATAGAGTACAGCACAGAAACAGGCCCTTCAGCCCATCTAGTCCTTGCTGAGCCACTTAAACTACCTACACACATCAACCTGCACCAGGACCATTGCCCTCCATACCCCTACCATCTATGTACCTATTCATGCACGACTTGCACTGGCAGCTCATTCCATATTCTCACGACCCACTGAGTGAAGAAATTTACCCTCATGTTCCCCTAAAACTTTTCTCCCTTCACCCTTAACCCAAAACCTCTGGTAGTAGTCCCAGCCAACCTCAGTAGAAAAAGCCTACTGGCCTTTACCTTATCTATACCACTCATAATTTAGTATACCTCTCTCAAATCTCCCCTTAGTCTTCTACGCTCCAAGAAATAAAGTGGGGTGTGTCAGGAATGGACAGGAGGAGGAGTATAGGAAACTGATACAGGACTTTGGGATATGGTGCAACTCAAACTACCTGCATCTCAATATCACCAAGACCAAGGAGATGGTGGTGGACTTTAGGAGATCTAGGCCTCATATGGAGCCAGTGATCATTAATGGAGAATGTGTGGAGCAGGTTAAGACCTACAAGTATCTGGGAGTACAGTTAGACGAGAAGCTAGACTGGACTGCCAACACAGATGCCTTGTGCAGGAAGGCACAGAGTCGACTGTACTTCCTTAGAAGGTTGGCGTCATTCAATGTCTGTAGTGAGATGCTGAAGATGTTCTATAGGTCAGTTGTGGAGAGCGCCCTCTTCTTTGTGGTGGCGTGTTGGGGAGGAAGCATTAAGAAGAGGGACGCCTCACGTCTTAATAAGCTGGTAAGGAAGGCGGGCTCTGTCGTGGGCAAAGTACTGGAGAGTTTAACATCGGTAGCTGAGCGAAGGGCGCTGAGTAGGCTACGGTCAATTATGGAAAACTCTGAACATCCTCTACATAGCACCATCCAGAGACAGAGAAGCAGTTTCAGCGACAGGTTACTATCGATGCAAAGCTCCTCAGACAGGATGAAGAGGTCAATACTCCCCAATGCCATTAGGCTTTACAATTCAACCGCCAGGACTTAAGAACTTTTTAAAAGCTATTATTAATGCTTTTTGAGATAGTGATTTAGATGCATATCATATTTTTTACTGAGTTAAGTATTGTATGTAATTAGTTTTGCTACAACAAGTGTATGGGACATTGGAAAAAAAGTTGAATTTCCCCATGGGGATGAATAAAGTATCTATCTATCTATCTATCAAACCTATTCAATCTTTCCTTGTAACTCGTCTTCTAGACCCAGCAACATCTTTGTAAATTTTCTCTGTCTTTCAAACTTACTTACATCTTTCCTGTAGGTAGTTGAACAAAACTGCACACAATATTCCAAATCAGGCCTCACCAATGTCTTATGAAACTTCAATATAACATCCCATTTCCTGTACTCAATGCATTGATTTATGAAGGCCAATGTTTTAAAAGCTTTTTTAATGACCCTATCAACCTGTGCCACCACTTTCAATGAATTATGGACCTGTATTCCCAGATCCCTTTGTTCTACTGCACTCCTCAGTGCTCTACCATTCACTAGGTAAGACCTACTCTAATTGGTCCTACAAAAATTCAACACCTGGCACTTGTCTGCATAAAATTCCATTTCCTATTTTTCCAGCTGTTCCAGATCCCACTGCAATCCATGATAGTCTTCCTTGCCGGCCACTAGACCCCCAGAATTGGTTCTATCTGCAAATATTCTGATCCAGTTAACCACATTATCATCCAGATTGTTAATATAGATGACAAACAACAATGGACCCTGCACCAATCTCTTTGGCACACCACTAGTCACAGGCATCTGGTCAGAGAGGCAGCCATCTTCCACCACTCTCTGCCACCTCCCCCAAAGCCAATGTCTAATCCAACTTACTACCTCATCTTGAATGCTGAGCAACTGAAACTTCTTGACCAAATTCCCTTGCTAAAGTCCATGTAGAAAACATCCACGACCTTGCCTT
The DNA here is from genome assembly GCF_048418815.1 of Hemitrygon akajei. NCBI lineage: Eukaryota > Metazoa > Chordata > Chondrichthyes > Myliobatiformes > Dasyatidae > Hemitrygon > Hemitrygon akajei. The sequence continues at coordinate 19,156,499 of NC_133125.1, read as the reverse complement.
CATCAAATTTCCTGGTAACTTCCTCAATAACCTCTATAAGATTCGTTAGACATGTTCTAACAAGCACAAAGCCATGCTGACTATCCTTTATCAGTCCATGTCTATCCATGTACTCACATATCTAGTCCATTAGAATATCTCCCATAACTTTCTAACTGCTAACTGGTTTATTTTTAGAGCCTTTCTGAAACAGTGGAACAATACTGGCTATCCTCTAGCACCTCATCTGTCGCTGAGGATGATTTAAATATCTCTGCTAGAGCCCCAGCAATTTTTGCATTTGCCTCCCATAGGGTCCAAGGGAACACCGTGTCAGGCCCGGGATTTATCCACATTAGTTTGCCTCAAGACAGCAAACCGCTCCCCCTTTGTAATCTGTATAGAGTCCTTGAAGTTGAAGCCATTTTGCCTTACTTCTACGTCCACCTCCTGAGTAAATATAGATGTAAAAATGCATTGAAGATCTCCCCAGCTCTTTTGGTTCCACGCACGGATTACTATTCTGATCTTCCAAGTTTGTCCCTTGCAATCTGCTTGCTCTTTAAATATCTGTAGAATCCCTTAGGATTCTCTTTCACCTTTCCTGTTAAGGCAACCTCATGCCTTCTTTTAGCCCTCCTGATTTATCTCTGAAGTGTTCCTTTGCATTTCTTATCCTCCATAAGTACCTCATTTCTTTCTATCTGCCTGTACCAGTAATGAAATTCTTCTTTTTCCATAACCAGGGCCTCAATATCTCCTGAAAACCAAAGTTCTCTAATCCTGCTATTTTGCCTTTTATTCTGACAGGCACATACGAGCTTTGTACTCTCAAAATTTCCCTTTTGAAGGCTTCCCACTTACCAAGTACACTTTTGCCAGAAAACTACCTGTCCCAATCTATACTTGCAGATACTTTTTGATACCCTCAGAATTGGCCTTTTATCCAATTTTGAAACTCATGGACCAGATCTATCTTTTTGCACATTTACTTTGAAACTAATGACATTGTGATCACTGGATGCAAAGTGTTCCCTACACAAATTTCTATCACCTGCCCTGTCTCATTGCCTAATAGCAGATCAAGTATCTCACACACACTCTTTGGAACTTCTACATACCGATTAAGAATGGCCTTTCCTACAATACTCCTTGCATTGAAATATATGTGGTTCAGAACATTAGTCGCACCATGCTCAACCTTATCATTCCTGGCTTTGTCTGAGGCTTTAATAACATCGGTCTCCACAACCTCTCCACCATCTGTTCTGACACTCCGGTTCCTACCCCCACAACTCTAATTTAAACCCCCCTATACACACATACTCCTTCTCCCTGTGCAGCACTCGCAAACTTTCTGCTAGGATATTAATCCCATTCCAGTTCAGGTACAAACCATCCCTTCTGTACAGGTCTCACCTTCCCTGAAAGGGAGCCCAATGATTCATACGTTTTATGCCCTCCCTCCTACACAAACTCCTAAGCCACAAGTTAAACTGTATAATCTTCCTACTTCTAGCCTCACTAGCACGTGGCATGGGTCCCAATCCTGAAATCACAACCCTGGATGCCCTGCCCTTTAATGTAGCGCCCAACTGCCTGACACAAGAAAATCTGTAGTTGCTGGGAATCCAAAGACACACACACAAACACACACACCTACCTACCTGGAGGAACGCAGCAGGAATCTATGACTCTTGATGAGGAGAACTCGTCAAGCTCTGATGAAGGGTCTTGGCCCGAAATGTCGACTGTTTACTCTTTTCTATTAATGCTGCCAGGTCTGCTGATTTCCTCCAGCATTTTGTGTGTTACCTAACTCCCTGAACTCTTCCTACCAATGCATTGGTACCTACATGGACCACGACTTTCGGTTATTCACCCTCCACTCTTCCAAGAATGCTGAGGACTCAGTCCGAGATATCCTGGACCCTGGCATCCGGGAGGCAACTTGACATCTAGGAATCTCGTTCTCATCTACAGAACCTCCTTTCTACTCCCTTAACTAATGAATCCCCTGTGACCACAGCTCACCTCTTCTCCCTCTTCCCTTCTGAGTCACAGAGCCAGACTTAGTGTCAAAGACTTGACTGCTGTGTCTTTTCTCTGACAGGTCATCCCCCCTACCACCCCCCCCCCCCCCCAACAGTATACCTGTTGTTGAGGAGGATGGCCACAGGGGTACTCTGCACTGGCTCTTTAACCCTATCCTCATCCTGACTGTCATCAATTTTCCTGTATTCTGCACCTTGTGTGTAACTACCTCTCTCTATGTCCTATCTATCATGCCCTCAGCCTCCCAAATGATCCACAGTTCATCCCTCTCCCTGCCCTATTCCCACTCTCAGTCCACAATAGTGACCCATATCGGAGTCAGGTTTGTCATCACTCACACATCTCCAATTGTTAGAAGCTGCGGCTGGATGCAGGGGTAGTCGCCAGGGATGCTGAGGCCTCCCCATCTTCTCACATCCTGCAAGAGGAGCATTCCATTATCCTGCCTGGTATCTCTCTTATTGTTAACTGAGCAACTACAAAGAAAGAAGAACAGTAAACTCTGGGGGGAAAAGAATATCTACGGCTCCTTTTGCCTTCTCTCACTGACGCCTCTCCTTGCTGAAGCCTCTGAATCTGCACTCTATCTCCAACCACACAATTGCTGGCCACTCTGAAAAATGGCTGCTCCACTTGCCCCTGCTTTATTTTAATTGGTACTTGTCCCTCAATTCTGAATGCTGATTGGCCACCGCTCAAAGCTCCAATCTGCCATGAGTTGCTGCCTTTTCTACCCAACCAGCCTCGTCTATCCTTGGATGTATTGGTTGTTAACACAAACAATGCATTTCTACATCTGTTTCAATGTACATGTGATTAATAAATGCAAAACTAAATCTATAAAGTAAGGTGCAAACACCTTAGGCACCCTAGATACTATATATATGTGCCAAATACTTTTGCACCGTACCTTAGTAATTTTAATTGCTGTTGCAAAAAAACAAATTTCATGACATATGTGAGTGATGATAAATCTGATTCTGATATGGGTCTCTATTGTGGACCAATAGTGGGAAGTGGCAGGGAGAGAGGAATCATGGTTAGAAAAAGGGGAAGGGAGACAGGAAAGCATGGAAAGCACCAGAGAGATGTTCTGTAATGACCAATAAACCAACTGGTTGGAATCAAATAACCTTGCCTGGTGTCTCAGGGCTGGGTGTGTCTGCACCCATGCCATCCCTTGTCCCTGACACTCCTTCACAGCGACCTATCCCACACCCCTCCCATGGTGCTCCACCGTCACCATTCCCAACATCCTTTGCTCCTGCCAGATTTACAGACTCACCCTCTGCTCCATGTTGACAAATACAGTACTGTACAGTCTTAGGCACCCTAGCTATATAGCGTGCCTAATACTTTTGCACAGTACTCTATTTCCTTTTGACATAGGAGATTATTTGGCCCATCAAGTATATACCAGATCTCAGAGCAATCCTATCATTACTATCACCCCACATTAACTTCTGACCTATTTTCTCACACAAGTACATCAACCTGTACCAGTGGAAATTCCGTTGATGCCAGTTAACCTTCCATCTTGTTTTTTCTTTGGAATGAAAGAGGAAACCAATGCATCTGGGCAGGTTCTGCAAGTCAGAAACGAAACCTGGTAGTACAAACCTGCCGCCCCACTTAAAGGGAAAATCAAAGTGCAATAATATTAACGTCTCTGTTATACTTGATAAGCTGATCAAATGAGATTCTTCGGACTAGCATGAAGTTTAAAGGATTACATTTATTATGTTTGGTTCTAGCATAGCAAAAGGACAGGGATATTTCATGTGGAAAAGCTAGATAATTAAGTTCACTCCTTAATAATTGGTTTAATCACTGCTTTCAACATTGAATGTTGAAGCACTACAGATATATTTAATCAGCTATGGAAAATGGTAGTAATTAATTTGGTTGTTGTGATACCAGCAAATACTGTAGATCCACTCTATCGTCATGATCTTTTCAGTAGTATTTTGCTTCAAGTAGTATATTTAAAACTCCTGCATTATTGGATGAAGTGATTAAAACCATTCAAGAATATTTAACCAAGTTATACCAACATATTGGGCAAACATTGAATTCCATTTTAGTGTCTGTGACATTTATTGGAGTTAGTTCATATCGCTTTAGCAGTCTAGAAGATAAATTGGCATTTGAAGATCTGTATTCGATCCCCTGTTTGATTTGATTTTACCAAATTAATAGCAGAAGAATCCTTGTCAAGAAAACTTTAGAGAGTGTTATGAATAGTTGCATAGGTACATACTTGAATTAGAGCAGAATAAGTGAAAAAGACTAAGGAGTTTGTAGCCACTGAATATATCAAAATACAGGAACATTTATTTTGTGACAAATGAGATGACAAACACTTTGACAAGAAATTTCTCCTACCTGTTAATGGATAGCAGGGAAAGCTAAAATAGCAAGTCCCACTGCTTTATGGGAAGGATTTATGTTTATAAGGAGTGCAGGTTGAAGATCAGTTTGGAGATGCTGTTGTAAAATTCGCTGACCCAAATTCTTTTAACTGTGACTGTCTAATTATTAGAGCCATCGGATAAATAAATGTGCTCAGCAATGGAACAACAGCCACAGCATTCAAATCAATAATATTTGCTGAATCAGAAATATTGATGTAAGAAAATAGTAATCCAAAATCTGTAACCTTGTCCTTCTCCTCATGTCCATCCAGTAGTCAGGGATCCATCCATTGACAGACACAATATAATACTCTAACTTTGGGAAAAACCTCACTGCAATGGGCGGATCAAGAGGTGACCTAGCACTCATGGATGCCTGGTATTCTCCTTAAGCCCATTTCACTATGCTGCACTTACCTGGTACCAAGTGAAACACCAGTTATGCTGAACACTTCAAATTCACCTGAGAAACTGTGACAAAATGTTTCTGAATTAATTGTTGGCTGAAGGAATAACACAGATTTTAACCTTCTAAATGGTGATAGCTTTGGAAGAAACTCTGACTCAGAGACTTATTCAGGGGGAAAATTCAAATGCAATTCATAGAAGAAAAGCATTTTTCATAAGAAATTTATTATCATTTAAAAAGAATTTGGCATGCAGGTTTTCAATTAATGTGAGTGAGTTTCTGCTCTATACAATAGCGAATATGCTGAGAAGGAAAAATTAAATGGAATGTTTCTGCTGTGGGTAACAAAGAAACACAATGCAAGTTCTTGATTTTGAACAAAGTGGTGATGTCATTTCGTAATATGCAGAAAAGTCGACCAAAATAAGTAATAGATCAGAAATGCTTTCATCATGGAGTATAAACACATTGATGCTCTGAATAAAAACACACTTATTACAATCGTGACAGACAATTGGAAATGGAATGAATGATTTCATCCATGCTGATACTAGTTGGAGATCTGCACCATCCTAAGTGTTGGAAGAGGGTGGGGAAAGTTGCTATGGTGATTCATCTTGTAAAGTACTTTGTCATATTTGTGCGGAGCTGAGGGACAAAATAGCAACACTTGCACTGCAACACGCACAAAATGCTGGAGGAACTCAGGAGACCAGGCAGCATATATGGAAAGAAGTACAACTGACAGACTGGGCTGAAACCCTTTGGCAGGACAGCGGTGAAGACATGTTCCCAGAAAGGATTCATGGCTGTAGTTCCAAGTCTGGGTAAGCATACGGTCAAAGAATTAGAGAGCGACAGGGATTACAGTGGGGGAACAGTGAGAGAGAGTTTCACTGAACTCCTGTCAAAGGGAAGATTTAAACTTCTTCAGGGTAGGGATCCCTGGAAGAGACTTCGCTGAATAGTAATCTGATGCACCATCAATAACTCATGCCGAGACTTAGGAAGTGAGATATCGGCTTTTATTGACTGAAGAACAACACTACATCCTGGGGAAATGAGGGAGAGCAGCAGGCCACAGTCGCCTTTATACAGGGGTCTGTGGGAGGAGCCACAGGGGTAGTCAGCAGGGTCTTGGGAGGAGCCACAGGAGCAGTCAGACAGGTATATCTAGTTCACCACATTCACCCCTCCTTTGTTTAAAAAAAAATTCCCAAGTATATTTACAGGTTAAGTCGATCAGGTGGTCGAATCGTTCGCTGCGATCTACGGAGCTCCAGCTGCAATTGCACAGGAGCCGGAGGTGATGACGGCACAGGTGCCGGAGGTGGTGTGTGCTCCGAAGAAGGAGAGTGGGTTAATTCTGTCCCAACAGGAGGTGTCAGGGATCCCTCGCGTGTGAGCGAGGGCCCTGGAACAGACGCATACGGAGTCTGTGTGGGGCACGGTGCGCGCGGAGTCACTTCGGGTACAGGGTGCAAAGTTACCGTGGAGTGCTCGGGGTAGTGGTCTGCTGCTCCGGCGGGCGCCAGGTCGCGGACAGAGACCGTGTCCTCCCGCCCATCAGGCAAGACCACGTAGGCATACTGGGGATTAGCATGCAGGAGGTGAACCTTCTCGACCAGTGGTGAGTACTTATTACTCCTCGCATGTTTACGCAGCAGCACTGGCCCCGGGGACGTCAGCCAAACTGGCAGGGTGGTCCCAGTGACAGACTTCCTGGGAAAAGAGAATAAGCGTTCGTGAGGGGTGGCATTAGTGGACGTACACAACAGGGAGCGGATAGAGTGGAGTGCCTCAGGGAGGACCTCCTGCCATCGGGAGACCGGCAACCCTTGTGACTTAAGGGCTAAAAGTATGGCCTTCCACACCGTGGCATTCTCCCTCTCCACCTGGCCATTCCCCCGGGGATTATAACTCGTGGTGCGACTAGTAGCTATGCCCCTAGCAAGCAGGAACCGGCGCAACTCGTCACTCATAAAGGAGGACCCTCTATCACTGTGGACATAGCAGGGATATCCGAACAGTGTGAAGAGCTGGCGCAGGACTTTTATGACCGACGTGGTAGTAGTGTCGGGGCAGGGAACGGCAAAGGGGAATCGCGAGTACTCGTCAATAATACTGAGAAAGTAGACATTGCGGTCGGTGGAGGGAAGGGGGCCCTTAAAGTCAATACTCAGTCGCTCAAAAGGGCGGGTGGCCTTGACAAGCTGCGCAGTGTCAGGACGGTAGAAGTGCGGTTTGCACTCAGCGCAGATCTGGCAGTCCCTGGTCATCGTCCTGATGTCCTCCAGGGAGTACGGCAGGTTCCGGGCTTTAATGAAGTGATAAAACCGGGTGACCCCCGGGTGGCAAAGTTGGGCATGAAGGGCATACAGCTGGTCGAGCTGGGCACTAGCACACGGTCCCCGGGATAGGGCATCAGACGGTTCATTGAGCCTGCCAGGCCGGTACAGGATATCGTAAGTATAGGTGGAGAGTTCTATTCTCCAACGCAAAATTTTATCATTTTTGATTTTGCCCCGCTGTTGGCTGCTGAACATGAACGCAACCGAGCACTGGTCGGTCAGCAAGGTGAACCTTCTGCCGGCGAGATAGTGCCTCCAGTGCCGAATAGCTTCCACTATGGCTTGGGCTTCTTTCTCCACCGTGGAGTGCCGAAGTTCAGAGCCTTGAAGGGTACGAGAAAAAAACGCCACTGGCCTGCCTTCTTGATTGAGGGTAGCAGCCAGCGCGACGTCAGAGGCGTCACTCTCTACTTGGAAGGGAATGGTCTCGTCTACCGCATGCATCGTTGCTTTGGCAATGTCCCCTTTAATGCAGCTGAAGGCCGCGCGGGCCTCGGCAGAGAGGGGAAAGGTGGTAGACTTGACCAGGGGGCGGGCCTTGTCTGCGTAATGGGGAACCCATTGGGCGTAATAGGAAAAAAAACCCAGGCACCGCCGGAGGGCCTTGAGAGTAGTGGGAAGAGGGAGTTCTAACAGGGGGCGCATACGGTCGGGGTCGGGGCCAATGACCCCGTTCTCCACGACATACCCAAGGATAGCGAGTCGTGTGGTTCTGAACACACACTTGTCCTTGTTATAAGTGAGGTTCAAAGCATCGGCCACCTGGAAAAAACGTTGGAGGTTGGCGTCATGGTCCGACCAGTCGCGACCACAGATGGTGATGTTATCTAGATAGGGAAATGTGGCCGTCAGTTTGTACTGGTCCACCATCCGGTCCATCTCCCTCTGGAAGACTGAGACCCCATTTGTGACACCAAATGGGACGCGCAGAAAGTGATAGAGCCTGCCACCCGCCTCGAAGGCGGTGTAGGGGCGGTCCTCTGGGCGGATGGGGAGCTGGTGATAAGCGGATTTCAGATCAATTGTCGAGTACACCTTGTACTGAGCTATCTGGTTGACCATATCCGCGATGCGGGGTAGGGGGTACGCGTCAAGCTGCGTGAATCTATTGATGGTCTGGCTGTAGTCCACAACCATCCTATTTTTCTGCCCAGTCCGAACAACGACCACCTGGGACCGCCATGGGCTTGTGCTTGGCTCAATGATCCCCTCCCTGAGCAGCCGCTGCACCTCTGAATGAATAAAGGCCCTGTCCCCCGCACTGTACCTCCTACTTTTAGTTGCCACAGGTTTACAGTCGGGGGTCAGGTTGGTGAACAGCGATGGGGGAGGGATCTTGAGGGTGGAGAGGTTGCAAATAGTGTCAGCAGCACAGCTATCGGCATGGTGCTGGGCGGGATGTGGGGTTCGGGGTGTATGTGCGTGTGGTAACGGAGTATATGGCGAAGTCCCACCAAACTGAGGATTCCTGACAGTGAGTGGTGGGTGGGGCCCGTCATATGCCATAGTCACACTTTCGAGATGGCTCTGGAAGTCCAGCCCCAATAGCACAGGTGCGCACAGCCGAGGCATGACCAGGAACGCAAAGTTCCGATACTCTGTGCCCTGCACCACCAATGTCGCTACACAACCCACCCGGATGTCTGTGGAATGCAACCCAGAAGCCAAGGTGATCTTCTGACGGACCGGCCGTGTCACGAGTCCGCAGCGTTTCACTGTGGCCGGGTCAATAAAACTCTCAGTGCTGCCCGTGTCAAACAGGCAGCTAGTCCTGTGCCCCTCCACCAGGATGTCCATCATTGACCTTGCGAGCTGGTGCGGGGCGCTTTGATCGAGGGTCACGGAAGCCAGCGTTGAACGGGGCGTGTCGGGGGCGGGGCCTGGTGACGCCGGCAAAGATGGCCGCTCACATCCGGGCATGCAAGATGGCGAGGCGGGGGCGGGGCCTGGTGACGCCGGCAAAGATGGCCGCTCACATCCGGGCATGCAAGATGGCGGCTCCCAGGTCGCACACGGGTAGGTAGGGGCGGGGCCAGGTGACGCCGGCAAAGATGGTTGTCCACATCCGGTCATGCAAAATGGCGGCCCCCAGGTCTCAGACGCGGCGCTGCTCGACCCCGGGCGCGGTTTAGATTTACAGACCTTGGCGAAATGGCCCTTCTTCCCACAGCTGGAACATGTCGCTTCGCGCACCGGACAGCTTTCCCGGGCATGTTTCCGAAGCCCACAAAAGTAACAGAGTTTCATACCTGGCGAATTCGTGGGGTTTGAGATACCGCGACTGGCTGCGGCGTTGGCGAATTCGCTCGGAACCGGGGAATCGCGCGGCTGGACTTCTTCGGCGTACAGTTGCGCAGCCTCTATCGAATCGGCCGACTCTATCGCGGAGCGTAAGGTAAGATCAGCTTTTTCCAGCAGCCGCTGGCGGATACACACTGACCGAACCCCAGTCACAAAAGCGTCTCGGACCAAGAGTTCCTTATGCTGTTCCGCTGTGAGCGCTTTGCAGTCACAGTCCCGCGCGAGTATCAGTAACTCGCGAAGAAATTCAGCAGTCGACTCCGTAGGCCGCTGTTTTCGCGTGGCCAAGCGGTGCCGTGCATAAACTGGATTTACTGGCCGCAGGTACTGTCTTCGGAGGGCGGCAAGCGCCTCCTCGTAGGTGGATATGTCCCTGATGAACGAATAAACTTTTGGGGCGACCCTCGAGAAGAGAAGTTTGAGCCGAACAGCCGAGTCGGTGGCACGAACCTCCTCTAAGTACGATTGGAAGCACACCAGCCAGTGGTCAAAGGCAAGAGCTGCTCCAGGGTCTCGGGGGTCCAAGTCTAGGCGTTCTGGGCGTAAAGCGGTTTCCATGTTGTAACTTTCAGTCAATAAAATTGATGCACCATCAATAACTCACGCCGAGACTTAGGAAGTGAGATATCGGCTTTTATTGACTGAAGAACAACACTACATCCTGGGGAAATGAGGGAGAGCAGCAGGCCACAGTCGCCTTTATACAGGGGTCTGTGGGAGGAGCCACAGGGGTAGTCAGCAGGGTCTTGGGAGGAGCCAAAGGAGCAGTCAGACAGGTATATCTAGTTCACCACATAATCAAATCAGAAGCAAGAGAAAATCTGCAGATACTGAAAATCCAAGCAACACACACAAAATGTTGGAGAAACTCAGCAGGCCAGGCAGCATCTATGGAAAAAAGTACGGTCGATGTTTCGGGCTGAAACCCTCCAGCAAGACATCTACATTGGACTGATTGCGGAGTGCATCTTATGCAAAAAAAATATAAAAATGCATTCATTTTCATTTTTCTAAATCAATATTTGATTGACATTCTACAATATCAATTTTATCTTCTCAGCAAAAGTTCTTAAAATGTCCTCATGTTTCCTTCCTCCGATTGAAAACTGAAGGAAGCGTTGAAGTTAGCATTCTAACATTTCAGCCTGCAGCTCAAAAAGCACTCCATCATGCAGAAAATAATGATAACTTCTTCATGTACGTATTCATAGCACCAACAAAATAGAGGATTTCATATGTTTCCAACATTAATTTAAATGATAAGCAAATCATATAAACGGGTATCCAAATGTTCTCCATGTAAAGTAACTATAACAATGAGGAAACAAAATTGGTAAACAGCCTTTGCTAGTCTGAGGGATTGGCTCAGTGAAAGCACTCTTGCCTTGGATTCATGAAAATTCAAACACCATCCCGAGCTTCATGTAAAAATATTCTCCAACACTTTAACAGAATTGAGAATACATTGTCACCATTTAGATGGACAGTAAACACTTAAGAGAGAAATCCAAAGAAATGGTGGCTTTTGCTGGAAACCTGAAACTAAACTAGAAAATGTCAGAAACACTCATCAGGTCAGGCAGTATCTGCGGAAAAAGAGTTTCACAGTACACAGTACATTAACCATGAGGGCTTCCAACACACCTACCTTCTGATTTCAATGCACTTACAAACATTCCACTAGTCTATTAAGATGGACTCTTGACCTCACCGTCTAATTTGTCCTGGCCTTGCACCTTGTCTGCCTGTACTGCACTTTCTCAGTAACTGTAACACTTTATTTTCCATTGTGTTTTTTTTCTTGGAGCACATCAATGCACTGTTGTAAAGAAATTATCTGTATGGACGGCACTCAGAACAAAATCTTACACAGTAAGTGTGACAATGATAGACTAATTTCCCAGTTGTGTATTATTATGCAAAAGTTTGGCACTTATGTATAGCTAAGGTGCCTAAGATGTTTGCACAATGCCTAATATTGTGCTTTTCCAGTTACCAATTAACACATAATACCACTGAGGTAAGTACTCTTATGTCTGTTTCTCAACCACCTTCCTATTTTTTTACACTACTGTGCAAAAGTCTTTGGCACCTATATGTGCCTAAGACTTTTGCACAGTACTGTAAATTAGTACATCAGGGTGACCCGATAGTGTAGTGGTTAGCAAAGCTCTACTGTAGCACCAGTGAATCCTGTTCAATTCCATCACTAGCTATAAGGACTTTGTACATTCTCCTGGTGACCGCATAGGTTTCCTCTGGGTGCTCCGGTTTCCTCCCACTTTGCCAAGACATACGGGGTGGTAGACTAATTGGTCACATGAGGGTAATTGGGCTTGTTGGATCGGATGGACCTGTTACAGTGCTGTATCTTTAAAATAAAATAATAATTAAGAACCAGTTTATTTCTGTCAATTATGCAGGACCTCACCAACCACAACACATTTTAGCTTCAGTTCAAATACTGCTCATGGTCATCACAGTATGAGAAATACATATGTGAATGTCCTGGAGATGGTGGAGAAGATAATTACAACCGCACATTTACAATAAGGGCAATAGTCATCTGGAACATAATGTCTGAAATGATGTTAGGGAAGAAACCCTCAATGCATATAAACAGTACTTGCATGTGTACTGAAAGAGCTGAGATCTTCAGGCTATAGATAGAGGTAATTAAATTAAAATATAATGAAATTTAATTCTAGAAGATATAAAAGAAATCTGTTAGGAATTATCTGGGTATGTAACTAATACAGTTAAATGGTATAAAATTAATATAATCTTCACAGAGTTGGCTATATTTCATTAAACATTATGAATATTCAAAATTAATTTAACTAAAATGATACAACTGTTTACACAATAATATAAAGTAATAGAAACATAGGACTTAAAGTACAATAGTGAAATATCAGAACTCAAAATGGCCAATGAAATATACTATTTCTGGTATTTATAGCAGCATTCTGATGTGCTTAAGTACCCAGTATATTCTTTTCAAGAATAAGTGTTGTGCAGAAAAATATGAATAATGTTCCTAACAAGATACTCTCACATGCCTGGCCAATGGACAATGCTTGTTTGGTCCTGGGTTGTGATTTTTCACTATGTGGAGTACTGATAAATTCACCTCAGTATAGTTACTGATTGGCAGTCACCGAGTCAAAGTGGTAGAGAGGTACAGCTACAAGACAGAGTCTTCAGCCCCACTCAAGTTATGCCAACAATCACCCATTTACACTAATCCCACATTCGTCATAACAAGCTCTTCCCGCAAGGTTCCACTGCTTATCCACACACTAGGGGCAATTTACAGTGGCCATCTTAAGATATGCGATCTTTTAGAAGAAGAAGGTACAGGTGCCTCAGGACCCACGTCACCAGGTTCAGAAACAGTTACTATACCTCAGCCATCAGAGTCTTGATCCAAAAAGGAAAACTTCTTTCAGCTTCACTTTTCAAGCCTCATCACTGAATTGTTCCCATAATCTATGGATTCACTTTCAAGGAGTTCATCTCATGTTCTCGATAATTATTGTTTTCTTTTTCTTTTGTATTTGCACAGTTTGTTGCCTTTTGTACAGTGGTTCTTTGTCCATCCTGTTGGGTGTGGTCTTGTATTGATTTCTTGGATTTACTGTGTATGCCCTCAAGAAAATGAATTTCAGGGTTGCATATGATGATGCATATGTAGATTTATATTTAATTTACTTTGCACTTTGTACATTAGTTGAGAGATGAAGCCAGAGCACCCTGAGGAAACCCATGTGTTCACAGGGAGAATGTGCAAACTTCCTGCAGAAAGCACCAAAGTCAGGATTGAACCAGGATTTCAGGAGGTGTTAGGATGTTAATGCTACCAACTCTCTCACTGTGTTAGAGATATTAGTTTTCCTATCAAGATAAATTTATAACTATTGAACTGTGCCCTCCTTAGCCTTTATTCAGTAACATTTTTAAAAATCTGTTTCACCTGCTGAAAGAACCCCAAAGTACTGTACATTCATGGGCCACTTCGTTAGGTATCTTCTGTACCTGATAGTGGCCACTGAGTGTACGTTCATGGTTTTCTGCTGCTGTAGACCATCCACTTCAACGTTCGACGTGCTGTGTGTTCAGAGATGTTCTTCTGCACACCACTGTTGTAACACATGGTTATTTGAGCTGCTGTTGCCTTCCTATCAGCTTGAACCAGTTTAGCTACTCTCTTCCCATCTCCCCACTGAACTCTTCCGATCTCATTTTTCTCCACTGAACTGCTGTTCACTGGACGCTTTTTGTTTTTCACACCATAAACTCTAGAGCAGGTGTTCTCAACCAGGGCTCTATGGACACCTCAGTTAGCAGTAGAGGTCCATAGCATAAAAAAGGTTAGGAATCCCTGCTTGAGAGACCCTTGTGCATGAAAATCCCAGGAGGTCAGCAGTTTTTGAGTTACTCAAATCACTCCATCTGGCACCAAAAATCATTCACGGTCAAAGAAATCAAGATCACATTTCTTCCCCATTCTAATATATGGTCTGAACTTCTTGACCATGTCCACTTATTCTTATGCATTGAGTTGCTGCTGCATGATTGGCTGATTAGATATTTGCATTAATGAGCACTTGTACTGGTGTACCTAATAAAGTGGTCACTGAGTGTGTCTTATGTTAGTGTTCTGGGAAAATTAACAAAGGGATACTTTCCACACTAACCACATGGACACCATTAGTATTCTAGATATGAGCAATGAGTCACCATAAAGTCACTACATTAAATTATGAACAATCAGCAAAGATTATGAATACATTTATACGCAGTTAATTAAGTTTTTACATTTCTTTACTGTGCTGTAACTCAATCTAGATTATAATATCATTAGTCATTGTCACAGCATAAATATATTCTGACAGTGTGTTACATTTCTGCTAAGTGATTTTTAAAATTTATTCTTTAATAAATTATCCTCAAAGTGATCAAATCTTTTTCAAGCAAATACTTCTTTTAGTCAGCTAAATCAATTATCAGGCAGTTAAACGAAAAGTTTCCCCGACTTCATTAAACATGCTTGGAAGTACACTGTACTCTGCACAATTCTGGGTCCATTGCATTGATTTTTTCCAGTTGGTGATTTTACACAGTATTATCAGTAGCACGCCTGCATTATTGACAAGGAAATGAGAATAGAGTACTCTCTAGGAAGGAGCTGATTTTGAAATGATTGATAGATGCAAGTAACTGACAAAGTAAAGTAAATAAACCATTCGTTGATCACTTATTGATTTTTCGCACAGAATCGGAAAAAGCTGCAGTGTTGTAGGCTCAGCCAGCTTCATCATGGACATTAGCCTTACCCCCATTAAGGACATCTTGAAAAGACTAATCATCCAAGACAGTGGCATCTATCATGAAGAATATGCCCTCTTTCATCAGGGAAGGAGGTACTGGAGACTGAAGACACGTGCTCAACAATTTAGCAACAGCTTCTTCCCCTCTGCTGCAAGACTTCTGAAAGGTTCATGAACAATTTTTACACTATTTTTACATTATTTTTTTATATAGCTATATAGTCTTATTATAATTTATAGTAATTTTTATGTATTGTACTATACTGCTGCAACAGAATAATAAATTTCATGGCATACAATACACCAGTGAGTATAAAACTGATACTGATCCTAAAGGAATGATTTCTTTGATAACTCAAAAATGCAAGTATCAGAACAAGGTTACACCAAGCATAGTTCAAAGATCCTGTCATGATGCCTTTTCATTAGTCATTCAGAGAGCAGTTTAAAAAAATATTTTGCTCCCCATTTTATGGTTTGAATCAAATCATCACATTGTTGGAAGGAAGCAGAAGGCAGCAGAAACAACAATGTGAATTTACTTGCAGTATTGGACCATTTTATGAAGATATGATCCAGATTGTGAATCAAGTGTTGCGGGGGATATGGGATAACTCATTCTGTGTGCAAGGATTTCTGAGTAAAACCTTGCACAAGAAATGCTAGGTTTAAGCTTGATTCGTGAACTGTTGGAGTTGGCTACTAGAACAACTCATGTATCATTATTGACGTGCCAGCAGAAAGGAATATATAGAAACAGATGCTCGGTGGAGTGATGGGAATTCAGCCTCTTTAGCGCCAAGTTTGCACATCAGATTTAAGTACAGTTAAGAAGTCAGCAAGTTACAATTTTCTCAGTTTTGCAAGGATGCTAAAAATGAAGATGTGCTGGCCTCATTAGTGCTCACAACATACAAGGGCTATGATTATTTTATCTTTTGACTTCTCCCATCAGTGCCGTCCTTCCGAGGAAGACCAACTGGATTGAGTTCACCTGCAGCTGCGCTAGTGCGTTGTGAGGAACTGCTGCGTGCTTGTTCTTGCAAGCACAACATCCCATGCAGCATCAATGTACAGCCCATGATACTCAAGGACTTGGGCTAATATTATTCGTTTTTGTGGCCGTATGTTTTTTATACGATCATAATTATATGTGCTATATATGCCTTGAGCTGTGTGTGACTGTTGGTTTTGTTTTTTGTACCTTGGCTCCAGAGGAATGCTATTTTGCTTGGCTGTATTCATTGACAATTAAACGTGAACGTCAACTTGATGGGACACTATTTAATCAAATAATAAATTTGAGTCACATAAAAAGATTAGCTCTGCAATAGTTGGCAAAGATGGTAAACAAACAAATAGGAAGAGAAGGCCACATAGGATATCAAAACCAACACACCCAAAATGCTGGAGGAACTCAGCAGATCAGGCAGCAACTATGGAAATTAATAGATAGTTGACATTTTGTGCCGAGACCTTCTTCAGGACTGAAGGCTTTCTGCAGACTTTCTCATACAGCAAATCTAGTCCTTTTTCTCCATTTTATTGCAAATTAAGTTTCCCACCTGATCCTTATATCCTTTGATGACAGTAGTCCCCAAAGATTGATAAAACATACTCATCAACTGAGCATTCGTAACCAAATGGGATAAAGAATTCCAGAATTTTGGAATTGTCATTGAAGAGATTTCTCTCCACCTCAGGAGTAAATGGTGCAACCCATGCCCTCAGCAAGGATAGCTTCTCAGAGGGTTTAGCAGGGTAGCGCGAGAATTTCATTTGTCTCACTGAAGGTATCACTAATTCTTCTAAACACCAAGTGCTTGGGCTCTTTCTATTCAGTTTGTCCTCATGCCACAGGAAATAAAGGTTAAAAGCTAGCTATTAAAAGGACGGGTTGTGAGGAGAATAGAAATATTTATTACTATAGTACATACATGTGAGCAACACAGTTCTTCTCCTGGTGAGGATCCAATGACAGAAGTTCACCAATGAAGGACATTCTATCTTGGAGCTAAAGGTCACCCTGCAAAAAATCACAGGTGCGAGCTCCAATGAACATCCTTACAAATCTCTGCCTGTGTCAACTGCCTTGGAACTTGACTGAATATAAGAAAGAAATTTCTTGGCACGTGGAGACAAATGACATTAGGTTATACTCACCGAAGTAAATACACTTCAGATGGAACTCATCATCAATGAAGCAAGCCGAATGAAACAGCAACTCTTAATGAAGAAAAGCTCAAAAAAAACCTTCAAACACTTCAATATTTGTAGAAAATCTAAACCAATATATAGATAGGTACCACAATACAGTTTGAAGCTTATAAAATAAATTAGATGGAGAATCCAAAGTTTCGTCTGATGCCCCGTGCAACATACCTCCCTAAAATTGTATTAAACTTTTTTCTTTCTTCAATACAATGGTCCTAAGATTTTTGCAAGATATTGATTAAAGAACATCTTCTATTCTAACAGTAAGATCATAAAATCATAGGAGCAGGATTAGGCCATTTGGCCCATCAAGTCTGATCTGCTATTTGATCATGGTTGATTTCTATTCCTTCTCAAACCCATTCTCCTGCTTTCTCCCTAGAATCTTTGACTGCATTATTCATAAGAACCTATCAATCTGTGCTTTAATTTTGCCCAAAGACTTGGCTTCCGGATTCACCTGTGGCAATGAACTTCACAGGCTTATCACCCTCTCGCTAAAGGAATTCCTCCTCACCTCTGTTCTAAAGGGACGTTCTTTTCTAGTCCCAGACTCTCTGACTACTGCAGATACTGTTAGTTTTATGTGTGATTCTCCAAAATAGGGCACGCTGTAACATATTACATAAGATATCCCAAAGTAGCTTTCCTAGTTACTAAATTATTTTCCATGCATTACAGCTTTTATTCCTGTCAAAATGCATAAATGTAGTCCAATGTATTTGATTTTCATCTCTGATTATCTGAAGTATTCTCCACATTTTAAGATGACAAAAAAAATCAATTTGTAGCATAGTTCTTTCTTCATTTCTGATACTAATATAGTGGCACTGTAGCTTTTGCTTTGAGATGTATTCTCATGAGTGTCATGGTGATATAGAGCACTGAATCTAATTTTTATTGAAAATCATAATAAAGAGCTGCAAGGCGATACTGCCAAGTTTGGAAAAAATGCAGCATTTACAATTCCAAGTCAGCCTATAAAAAGGAATTAGAGCAGAGTGCATGGCTCTCAACGCAGTCTATGCATAGCAAGCAAACTCAATCCGCTAAGAAATCTTTCTGCACGAGTTTATTTAAGCTATATGAGCACTGTTAGGCCACTCAAATTTCAGGTGTGTCTGCAACTTCATTGAATAAGATTTATATATATACATATTTTAAGATTTAAAAAAATTATGATGGAGACTGGGTGGAAGATGCGCAGAGGTGGGCGAAGAAGGCACAGGAGTCATTGTCAAGAGTTGAAAGAAGATTGGAGGCTGTACTGTGGTGCCGGTAGGGAAGAGAAAACACTGTGGTTTGTGCTGTAACAGGAGTTATAAGGAAGGAGAAGTAAAATGATTGGAGTCTCGGGTGGTGTAGGGTGGGGAAAAGAAGCACTATCAGGACCCGTACTGTTAGACACTCCATGGCCACTTTATTAAGTACACCTGTAAACCTGCCAATATCTAATCAGCTAATCATGCAGCAGTAACTCAATGCATAAAAGCATGCGGACATGGTCAGGAGTTTAGTTGCTGTTCAGATCAAACATCAAAATGGGGAAGTGGCTTTGACCATGGAATGCTTGTTGGTGCCAGATGGGGTGTTTGGAGTATTTGGGAAACTGTTGATCTCCTGGTATTTTCATGCACAACAGTCTCTAGAGTTTATAGACAATGGTGCAAAAACATTCAGTGAACAGCAGTTCTGTAGGCAAAAAATCCTTGTAAATGAGAGAGGTCAGAGGAGAACAGCAGGACTGCTTCTAGCTGACAGGAAGGCAACAGTAATACAAAGAACCATGCATTA
Source organism: Hemitrygon akajei (assembly GCF_048418815.1). Lineage (NCBI taxonomy): Eukaryota > Metazoa > Chordata > Chondrichthyes > Myliobatiformes > Dasyatidae > Hemitrygon > Hemitrygon akajei. The sequence goes on along the minus strand of NC_133125.1, from coordinate 19,137,649 downwards.
CAACAATGGTGTGGAGAACAGCAACTTTAAAAGTACAATACACCGAACCTTGAAGTGGACGGGCTGCAACAGCAGAAGACCACACCAGGTTCCACTTCTGTACCCAACAAAGCGTCCACTGAGTGCATATTTGCATATTTTCTTCTCCGTGGATTGTCACCTTGTCGTGGTGGAGAAGCTTGTGTGGTCCTGAGATCCCGAGAGCGATGCCGTCTGGAGCTATGCTCCTGGTAGGGTCATCCATGGTGGTAAGGTCGAGGGTGAGGTCCCTGACAAAGAACAATCCGACCAAGACCTCAACGGTGGAACAGGCGGACAAAGTTACTTCGAACTCAACGGCTGTGAAGGCAGGTGAAGGCTGCAATAAATCCATCAGCTCCAATCGTTGTGGTTTCCATGCCATTGGAATCAGTTGATTTGTGAAGTATCGTGTGCTTCTTGGAGTGCAACATCAAGTACATGTTTAAACAAATACACGCATAGGCGTCTTCGCTCTGTGGAAACAGAACAAAGACCATCATCCTCATCGACAACGACAATTTATATATCTGACGATAAGAAATTAATTATAGAGACTGGGTTCAAGATGTGCATGGGTTGGTGAAGAAGGCACAGAAGTCATGGACAAGGATTGAGAGAAGATTGAAGGAGATGAATAATCAGGCTGTGCTGTGGTGGTGGTAGGAAAGTGGAAGTGCTGTGGCCTGTGCTGTAACAGGAGCTGTTAAGGAGAGAGAGGTACTATAATTGGGGCGTGTAGTGAGGAAAGGGGTATTATCAGGACCCATACTGTTATATTTTGGAGAAGGATGTCTGTACTGTGGAAAGGGTGAGGAGAGAAGCAATAGGGGCCTGGGCTATGGTGGAAAACTGTGGTATTTTGTTTTTTGGCATGCAAATAACTTGTGTGTTAGAGAGATAATTACACCATACCAAGAGCGTCTAAAGCAAATCTTCCAGTTGTTAGTCTTTGAAAAATACATACAGATGCTCTAGATCTCCCAGCATCTCCCACAGTTTATTGTAGATCAGGGGTTCCCAGCCTTTTTTAAGCCATGGATCCTAGATTGCGATAGATTCTGCGGACCCTATGTTGGGACCCTTTTGTAGAGAGTATCAGAACACACCAGGGATCACCTACAAATGGCAACGAAGGTAGTCACAATAACCAATCTGTACAACTGCTGAAGATATAAATAGTGGTGTGAAAACACAGAGAGTCACCTACTGACCAGCACTGATAGAGTGCCATTGACCGCAGGACCTATTTTGCTACAAGTGTGGATGAGAAAATAGCTCAGGTATTGATATTTTCCTGATAGCACAGAGAGTTTAGTAAATTAGGACAGGCAATAGACTCAGCCATAGTCTATAGAAGGGAAGGTCATTTTCGGCAGGGCTAAAATGGAGACTGGGGGAGATTTAAGATGATTGGAGAAAAATATGGGGGAGCATCAGAGATAAATGTTTTTACACAGAGAGTGGTGAGTGTGTAGAATGCCCAGCCAGGGTGGTGGCAGAGGCAAATTCATTAGGAGTTTCTAGGAATCTCTTAGATAGTCATATAGATGATAGAAAAATGGAAGGCTATGAAGGAGTGAAGGGTTAGATTAATCTTAGAAAAGGTTGGCACAACACAACGAGTCAAAGAGCTTATACTGTGCTGTCCTGTTCTATGTTCTAACTCTGGAAGATTGCAATCATCGCAGAAGCGGAACTGAGCAAACTTTTGAAGCTATGGGCTGAGAAACCTTCAGCTCTTGCTGGACTTTATCCATTGATCTTAAAATAAATGAGTGGTGTGAGTATATCTTCTGGTTCTTGTTTTCCAAATCCCTGAGATTTTGTGGAGATTCCAGAAGAGCAAATATACAGTAACTCCTTTGTTCACGAAGAAATGAGGCAGAAATCAGGAAACTGCAGTATGAACAACATCTGCAATAGGGGGAATATTATGAGTGTTGAGGATGTGGCAGCAAGAAAAAAAATTACAATAATCAAACAAAGTCAATGCATTTTTGAGAAGAGGAAATCATGGGAATTCTTTGAAAAATCAATGTATAGCATTTCTTCTAGTTCCATTTTATACACATGTGCTGTTGATAAAACGTAACTGGGGAGGTACCATACATAGATTTCCAGAAAGCACTAGATAAGGCGCAGCACCAAGTTTATTGGGAAAAATGTAAAGAAATTGTGGTGTAAGGGGTAATATATTGGGGGAGATAGATGAGTGGCTCCCCTACAGGAAACAGGATGCAATACAAGTTTTTCGACAATTGGCAGCACAGTAGCATAGTGGCTAGTGCAGTTGCTTTCTGGTGCAAGTGACCACCAATCAGTGTTGGATTTGCGTTGCTGTCTGTAAGCAGTTTGTACGTTCGTCCTATGATCGTGTGGGTTTCCTCTGGGTGCTCTGGTTTCCTCCCATATTCCAAAGACATATGATTAGATTTAGCGAGTTGCGGTTATGTTGGCACTGGAAGCATGGCAACTCTTGCAGCCTGTTCCCAGCACCGTCCTCGCGGATCTGATTTGAGACCATCGATACAGTTCACTGCATTTACAGATGTACATGTGACAAAAAAATCTTTCTTTCTTCTAATCTTTCTAAGTGGGAAATAGGTCAAAACAGTGGCTCAAGCATAGAAAGACCATGGAGGCAAGTGAGCCAATCATATAAATCCTTCATAGTCAATATGGAACTATCTTTTCATGTCCATGAATATTGTGCTCAAAGCAGAAGATCATGTCAAAAACATGTATTCACTGCATGCTGATGACCTCTACAAAGAGTACAGAAAGTCTTTGACAGGGATTCATTCTGAAACTTGTCACACATTTACCAATCTGATTTCACAGAAATATTGCATAAATTGCTTCAATCCATTTGAAATAGTCAAGTGGGTGTGGTTTAAATGACAGATGAATTTATTTCCCAAATTTCAAGAGAGTCTCTCAAGGTATTATAAAGTGACATATATGTATCCAATAATAAATGTACTTTGAAATTTTAACTTTGAATTTGTCCAAGTTTTCGAGATGGAAGTGACTGATAAAATGCCCAGGAAATTCGTCCTTCGCCAGGCATAAACATGGCCTTAGATTATAGTAAGCAGTTCCATGCTTGAAGCAAGATCAGAAGCAGTTGGTTGAAAGTGTTACAAATTCTTGTTACAAATGCAGCCACAACATTCAGCACAGATCTATTCCTTTCAGGTCCTTTTATCAATGACACTCAAATGCTGAGGCTTTATAAGATACTAGTCAGGCCGCATTTGGATATTGTCAACAGTTTTGGGCCCCCATATCTCAGATAGGATGTGTTGTCACTGGAGTGAGTCCAGAGGAGGTGTACGAGGATGATTCTGGAATGAAGGGGTTAACATATGAGGAGCATTTGGCAGTTTTGAGCCTGTACTCACTGGAATTTGGAAAATGCAGGGGGATCTCATTGAAATCTATTGGATGTTGAAAGGACCTGTTAGGGTGGATGTGGAGAGGATGTTTCCTGTTGTGGGGATATCCAGAGCTAGAGGGCACAGCCTCAAAATTGAGGGGTGACCTATTAGAACAGGAGTAAGGAGGAACTTTTTCAGTCAAAGAGTGGTGAATCTGTAGAATGCCCTGCCACAGACAGCAGTGGAGGCCAAATCTGTGGGTGTGTTTAAGTATCCTGATCAATCAGGGCATCAAAGGATATGGCGAGAAGGCAGGTGTATGGGGTTGAGTAGGATCCGGGATCAGCCATAATGGAATGGTGGAACGGACTCGATGGGCTGAATGGCCTTATTCTGCTCCTATTTCTTATGGCCTTATCATCTTAATGCAAATCTTCAATAACTAACTAGAGCAACGTTATGTAAAGCAGGTGAAATATTTTATGTTTATTCTTTTTGGGTGTCTTGGGTATCACTAGCAAGGCCTGTATTAACATTCTGCTTTGGATTGCCCTTGAGAAGGCAGTGGTGAGCCATCTTTTTGAAATGTTGCAATTATTCTGGTGAAGGCACTGAAGTGGCATGCTTTGACTTTGGCTCTCTCCCAGTCCCCTGCTGCCCCTACCTGCACTATGGCCGTTGGCGTCTGTCTGCCGTGGCCGGTACGCCTTTGAGGAATGATACCTCACGCCGAGGCACAGCAACATATTGAAAGCTGTGTTCAGCTGAGAGCAGCCGTAACAGGAACTGCATAGGTCTGCTTTTAACATATTTTTCTGGTGGTGAACCTGCCCAAAGCTGTTTCCAATCTCCCAATGGACAATATTGTGTTTTCACAGGAGAGCTAATGCAGTGCTAGTACTGAACACAATGGCGATTTATTGACATCATCATCATTATGTGTCATGTCATGTGACATAGGCAATCATGGTGACCATGATTGTTCTTGGTAACTTTTTCTACCTAAGTGTTTTGGCATTGCCTTCTTCTTGGCAGTGTCTTTACAAGACAGGTGACCCCAGCCATTATCAATACTCTCAGAGATTGTCTGCCTGGTGTCAGTGGTTGCATAACCAGAACTTGTAAGACCACCAATCACCTGCTCCCATGTCTTCACATGCTCCTCCATTTCATCGTGGCTGATTTACTTTCCCTCTCAATACAGTTCTCCTGCCTTCTCCCTGCAACCTTTGACACTCTTACTAATCAAGGACCTACCAACCTCTATTTTAAATATACCAAATTTCTAGGCTTCCACAGCCATCTGTGGCAATGAATTCCACAGACTCTCCACCTTCTGGCTAAGTAAATTCCTCTTTATCTCTGCTGTAAAGGGACATCCTTCCATCCTGAGGCTGTGCCCTCTCGCCCTAGACTCTTACACTATTGGAAACACCTCCATTCTACCTTGGCCTTTCAATATTCATTGGAGTATTTGCCCTTTAAATACATCTCTTCAGATGACCTACCGAAAACACCCTGTAATGTGGTGAGCTGCTTATTTCCAATCTTGACATGCTGCCAGCCCAGCAAACATTACCATGTGTAGACACCTGATTAAGGGGGACCACGGCTCATAATAGTAATGTCACCTGGGCATGCAATCACTCTGACCTGATTTTCTTAACAGTATACTTCCAGTTAAAATCTTTTTTTTAATAAACCACCCTTTGTTTTTAGAAATAGCTTTCCATACTGTTCAGTCTTCAAGAATTTCTAATTTATTGTGTGCTCTACTAAAAAAATTAAAGGATGTTTCTCCTCTGTGATTTGCTGGTTTGCAGGTCTGCAAGTGTCATCAGCTCTCCACTTGCGTTTAAGTGGCGAATCCACATGTGTGAACTGAGGCAGTAAAATCTGCCAGGAGTATTTAATGATGGTTCGAATCTAAGTCTGTCCCTGACCTCAGCTAAAATTTACTTGCACATGTTTTCAGCAGGAGTTCCTGAGTGACGATGAAGAACAGAGCCTTGGCTGAAAGCCTTTCCTTTCCATTATTCCAGAGACCATAAAGTCAATTTAGTACCTTTGCATTGACCCTCCTGAAATCAGCTAACTTAATCCAGAGTGGTGATCAAACTGGAGTTCTTCCTGTTCTGTCTGGTTCAGTTACACCAACGACTTGAGGGTTTTTATTAAGCTAAAGTTACTATAAGCAAGTTGTTACATATTCCTGGGAAAGTGCTCTAAGGCATACAGCACTGTGCAAAGTTTTGGGGCACATGTTAGAAAATTCTGAAAAGGGATGATGCTTTCAAAAATAATGGACTGAAAAGTTTCTAAATATCAACAAATTTACTATAAGGAGCAGTAGACGGTTTAAAAAAAACTAAATTAAATCAATATTTGGCATGACCACTGTAAGTTTGGATCTATTTTTTTCTGAGCAATGACTCCCCTTAGCACTACCTTCGGATTGATAATTTACCTATGCACATTGATCTGTTGTCTATGCATACGTGTTGATCTGCTCTCCCTCTCTCTCTCTCTCTCTCACTCTCACTGCAATGTGAATACACCAGCTGAAGCCATCTCCCATGTGTGTGCTTCTATTTAATTGATATGTAGTTGAACACACAACAACCATCTTTAAAACTGCATCAGTTCTCTTAGGTACACTATTGTGTAGTTTTATAAGAAAATTGGCTGGTAGGTTGTTCCGAGCATCTTGGAGAACTTGCTTCAGTTCTTCTGTAGACTTCAGCTGCTATGCTTGCATCTGTCTCTCCAGGTCATCCCAGACAGCCTTGATGATATGCAGAGCAGGGTTCTACGGAGGCCATATAATCTGAAACCATATAAAATATCTAGGGTGCACCGAACTGTATGCTGCTGGCCTAACACACCAGCTACCCGTAATTTCCACACACCATCTTCACGTGCCTCACTTATCATCCTGATGTAGAGGGTCAGTTTTGCTGCACTGTCTGAGTGACTGCAGAAACTCTTACCCTTAAAACACCCCTGAAAGGTTTGGCAGCCAACTATGCCTCCCACATATCTAACCAATCCTTGCCCCTTCCCTCACTACCACTGAGTCATGTCAACTGTCAAGGTTGCCAAGGTAATTTAGCAGGCCAGGCAGCATCCATGAGAGGAACAAGGAGTCGCCATTTTGTGTCAAGTCCCTTCATCAGGATGTTGGCCTAAAACTTCAACTCTTTCTTCCTCTCTATGGATACTGCCTAGGCTGCTGAGTTCCTCTGGAATTTTGTATGTGTTACTCTGGATTTCCAGCATCGTGTGAATCTCTTGTCTTCATGTCTTAAATTTAACCATTTAAGCTGTTTCTGAGATTCAAAAACATTCTAAAAACTTTTAGAAGTGAAGATTTTTTTAAGAACATCTAGTGATTCAGAAGATTTTTTAAAGATGAGAACAGGATAATGAAAATCACTAAATAAATATGTATATACATTTACTGAGGTGCAATGATTGAGATAAACTTTCCCTTCTAATTCACAGCCCAGCATTCTTACTTGAAATCAATAGTATCTTGGATCCTCTGCTAGATCTAATCTGGCACAGAAGCAGAGAGTCTGTTCACCAGTGTATATGCTACAGAGTCTCCGCAGATCTGGATACATCCACTGGAGTCCAGCAGCAGAAATATTGACATATTCAGCATACCAAATCTGTCAGTAAATCTGGGACTTCAGTGTTCAATGTGACATCCATGGGGGCCGCATTTTCCCTGCTGTCTGATCCTAGAACCCACAGCAAGAATGATCTGTTGATGTAACCCAAATTAATTGCTATGATGGAACGTTAGGTTAAAAGATAAGTCAATCAAAATGCAGTGAGAAACATTTAAGGGGATATTTCAAAATAGACAGAAAAGTTGTGTTCCAACTACATGGAGAGGAAACACCATTTAAAGTGAATATCAAGCTTAAAATAAAACATAATTGGAGAAATGTTTTAAAAAAAGTGACGTAAAGATCACAACAATTATGAGGGGTGTAGTTAGGGCAAAGGCAACGAGGTTTTTTTCCACTAAGTTTGGGTGAGACTAGAACTTGAGATCATGATTAAGGGTCAAAGGTGAAATGTTTAAGAGAAACATAAGGGGAACTTCCTCACTCAGCAGGTGGTGTGAGCGTGAAATGAGTTGCCAGCAAAAGTGGTGGATGAAGGATGGATTTCAAGATTTAGGAGAAGTTTGGATAAGCACATAAGTGGAAAGGGTATGGAGGACTATTGTCGAAGTGAAGGTCGATGGGACTTGGCAGAATAATAATTTGGCAAAGATTGGGCTGAAGAGACTGTTTCTGTGCTGTAGCGCTCTACGACTCTATGAATAATTAGCCAGGAAAAGAATTAGAGTATTCAATAACTCTAAACAAAAATGTAAGAACAGGTAATATATCTATAGGTACATAGTGAGCGTTTGTCCCAAAGAAAATGAGTCTGGGGAATTAATAATGGAAAACAGAAAGACGGCAGAGAAAATAATAAGATATCTCAGGGCCTTTCGGGAAATTTTCAATGGGCTGCAATCATAACAACCCTTGAGGCACTCGGAAAAAGACAATGAAAAAAAGCAAGGTGTAAGCAGCCTGGTATTATAAGAGTGGCTTTTGTTGGAGTGGACAGTGTTAGAGTTGTGATACATTGGTTCAACAAGTTTGGGTGAGAACAGGTGGAAGCTCAACGTACGTTTCCAGTAACACACACAAAGATTGCAAAGATAAGCGCCAGGAAGGAGATCAGTAGCAATTATCCTTGCAAACGGAACAAGTGCTACACCTGTCCATACACCTCTGCCCTCGCTACCATTTATGGCTCCAAATATTCTTTCCAGGTGAAATGACAGTGCACCTGTGAGTCTGTTGGGATCATCTACTGTATCCAGTGCTCCTGGAGTGGCTTCCTGTGTTTTGGTAAGACCCGGCATAGATTGGGAGACCACTTCACCGAGCACCTATGCTCTGTCCGGCGGAAAAAGTGGGATCTCCCAGTGGTCACCCATTTTAATTCCACTTCCCATTCTCATTCCGACATGTTAGGCCATGGCTTTCTCTACTGTCACGATGAGGCCACACTCAGGTTGGAGGAACAGCACCTTATATTCTGTCTGTGTAGCCTCCAACCTGATGGCATGAACATTGATTTCTCAAACTTCCAGTAACGTCAAGGAAACAGCCGGTTGGCATGTTGCCTCCCAGGCTCCAGGGTCAGCGATGTCTCAGATGGGTTCACGCCATTCTAAAGGGGGTGGGTGAGCAGCCAGAAGCCATTGTACATATTGGTACCAAGAAAATAGGTAGGAAGAGAAATGAGGTCCTGAGGAGAGAATACAGGATATGGAGTTAGGTAGGAAGCTGAAAAGCAGGACCTACAGAGTAGTAACCTCTGGATTGCTGCCTATGCTATGCACCATTGAGGGTGAAAATAAGATGATTTGGCAGATGAATGTGTGGCTTAATAATTGGTACAAGGGCGAGGTTTTAGATTTCTGGATCATTGGGATCTCTTCTGGGGAAGGTATAACCTGTACACAGAAGACAGGTTACACCTGAACCCAAGGGGACCAATATCCTTGTGGGCAGGTTTGTGAGAGCTAATGTTGCGGGAAGTTGGGAACAAGAGTGCTAGAGCCAAGGATGGGACAGCTAGTACACAAGTAGATGCAGTGTGTAGTGAAACTGTGAGGAAGGACAGGCTGATGATAGAACATGATTGAAGTCAGTGGGATGAGTTGAAGAGTAACGTGGGGGCGAAATTGAAAAGAGTGATAAATACAGGGCTGAAGGTGTTATATTAGAATGCATGCAGTATATAGAATAAGGTAGATGATCCTGTAGCGCGGTTGGAGGTTGGCACAACTCATTGTGAGCATCACTGAGTTGTGGCTGAAAGGAGATCTAGTTGGGAGTTTAACACCTTAAAGTGAAAGGACAGAGGGGGTGAGATGGCTCTGCTGGTCAAAAATGAAATCAAATTAGAAATAGATAGCATAGAATTGAAAGATGAAGAATCCGTGTGGATAAACTGCAAGGGTAAAAAGACTCTGATGGAAATTATATACAGGCCTCTGAACAGTAGCCAGGTTGTGGGATACAAATTACAATGGGAGATAGAAAAGGCATATACAAAGGGGAATGTTACAATAATCATGTGGGATTGCAATATGCAAATAGATTGGAAAAAACAAGTTGATTGTGGATCCCAAGAGAGGGAATTTGTAAACTGCTGACGAAATGGCTTTTTAGATCAGCCATCAGGACAAGGGCAATTCGGGATTGGGTTTTGTGTAATAAACTAGATTTGATTAAGGAGCATAAGGTGAAGGAACTCTTAGGATTTTATGATAATAGCTTGATAGAACTCACTCTGTAGTGTGAAAGGCAGAAGTTTAAGTCAGATGTATCAATATTACAGTGGAAAGGGAGGTTGGCTCACAAATAGAGAAAGCCTGTAGACAGTGCGAAAGGGAGGATAGGCGGGTGATAGAGAAGGGATGCACTCAGACCGATGGTTTGAGATGTGTCTATTTTAATGAGAGGAGTATTATGAATAAAGCAGATGAGCTTAGAGCGTGGATCAGCATTTGTAGCTATGATGTTGTAGCCATTACAGAGACTTGGATGATGCAGGGGCAGAAATGGTTACTTCAAGTGCAAGACTTTAGATGTTTCAGAAAGGACAGGGAGGGAGGCAAAGGAGATGGGGTTGTGTCGATCAGGGATAGTGTCACGGCTGCAGAAAAGGAGGAAGTCATGGGAGGGTTGTCTACAGAGTCTCTGTGGGTGGAAGTTAGGAATAGGAAGGTGTTTTTTATAGACCACTCAATAGTAACAGGGACATTAAGGAGCAGATAGGGAGATGGATTCTGGAAAGGAGTAATAATAACAGGGTTGTTGTGGTGGGAGATTTTAATTTCCTAACTATTGATTGGCATCTCCCTAGAGTACGGGGTTTAGATAGGGTGGAGTTTGTTAGATGTGTTCAGGAAGGCTTCTTGACACAATATGTAGATAAGCCTACAAGAGGAGAGGCTGTACTTGATCTGGTATTGGGAAATGAACCTGGTCATGTGTCAGATCTCTCAGTGGGAGAGCATTTTGAAGATAGTGATCACAATTCTATCTCCTTTATCCCATAGCATTGGAGAGAGATAGGAACAGACAAGTTAAGGAAATGTTTAATTGGAGTAAGAGGAAATATGAGGCTAACAGGCAGGAACTTGGAAGCATAAATTGGAAACAGATGTTCTCAGGGAAACATATAGAAGAAATGTGGCAAATGTTCAGGGGGTATTTGCATGGAGTTCTGCATAGGTACGTTCCAAAGAGACAGGGAAAGGACAGTTGGGTACAGGAACCGTGGTGTACAAAGGCTGTTGTAAATCTAGTCAAGAAGAAAAGAGCTTACGAAAGGTTCAAAAACTAGGTAATGATAGAGATCTAGAAGATTATAAAGCTAGCAGGAAGGAATTTGAGAATGAAATTAGGAGAGCCAGAAGGGGCCAAGAGAAGGCCTTGGTGGATAGGATTAAGGACACCTGTGGTGAACTACATATACCTGTCTGGACACGCACACCCACCCCCCGGCTGACTGCTCCTGTGGCTCCTCCCACAGACCGTGGCTCCCCCCACGGACCCCGGTATAAAGGCGATTGGAGGCACAGCCCTGGCCTCAGTCTCCAGGATGTTGTGTGGTGGTCACTTGCTGCTTGTTCTTTCTTCCAACCAATAAAAGTCTATATCTCACCTCACGTCTCCAAGAGTTATTGATGGTGCATCAACACCCCAAGGAATTCTACAGGTATGTGAAGCGCAAGAAGGTAAGACATGAGAGAATAGGACCAATCAAGTGTGACAGTGGGAAAGTGTGTATGGAACTGGAAGAGATGGCAGAGGTACTCAATGAATACTTTACTTCAGCATTCACTACAGAAAAGGATTTTGATGATTGTAGGGATGACTTGTAGTGGACTGAAAAGCTTGAGCATGTAACTATTAAGGAAGATGATGTGCCGGAGCTTTGGAAACCATCAAGTTGAATAAGTCACTGGAACTGGACGGGATGTACCCCGGGCTACTGTGGGAAGCGAGGGAGGAGATTGCTGAGCTTCTGGCAATGATCTTTGCATCATCAATGAGGACAGGAGAGGTTCAGAGGGCTGGAGGTTGCAGATATTGTTCCCTTTTTCAAGAAAGGGAGTAGAGATAGCCCAGGAAATTATAGACCAGTGAGTCTTACCTCAGTGGTTGGTAAGTTGATGGAGAAGATCCTGAGAGGCAGGATTTATGAACATTTAGAGAGGCATAATATGATTAGGAATAGTCAGCAAGGCTTTGTCAAAGGCAGGTCATTCCTTACAAGCTGGATTGAATTTTTTGAGGATGTGACTAAACACATTGATTAAGGAAGAGCAGTAAATGTAGTGTATATAGATAGATAGATAGATAGATAGATAGATAGATAGATAGATAGATAGATAGATAGATAGATAGATAGATAGATACTTTATTCATCCCCATGGGGAAATTCAACTTTTTTTTCCAATGTCCCATACACTTGTTGTAGCAAAACTAATTACATACAATACTTAACTCAGTAAAAAATATGATATGCATCTAAATCACTATCTCAAAAAGCATTAATAATAGCTTTTAAAAAGTTCTTAAGTCCTGGCGGTTGAATTGTAAAGCCTAATTGACCTCTTCATCCTGTCTGAGGAGCATTGCATCGATAGTAACCTGTCGCTGAAACTGCTTCTCTGTCTCTGGATGGTGCTATGTAGAGGATGTTCAGAGTTTTCCATAATTGACCGTAGCCTACTCAGCGCCCTTCGCTCAGCTACCGATGTTAAACTCTCCAGTACTTTGCCCACGACAGAGCCCGCCTTCCTTACCAGCTTATTAAGACGTGAGGCGTCCCTCTTCTTAATGCTTCCTCCCCAACACGCCACCACAAAGAAGAGGGCGCTCTCCACAACTGACCTATAGAACATCTTCAGCATCTCACTACAGACATTGAATGACGCCAACCTTCTAAGGAAGTACAGTCGACTCTGTGCCTTCCTGCACAAGGCATCTGTGTTGGCAGTCCAGTCTAGCTTCTCGTCTAACTGTACTCCCAGATACTTGTAGCAATGTATATGGATTTTAGCAAGGTATTTGATATGGTACCCCATGCAAGGCTTATTGAGAAAGTAAGGAGGCATGGGATCCAAGGGGACATTGCTTTGTGGATCCAGAACTGGCTTGCTGACAGAAGGCAAAGAGTGGTTGTAGACGGGTCATATTCTGCATGGAGGCCAGTCACCAGTGATATGCCTCAGGGATCTGTTTTGGGACTCCTACTCTTTGTGATTTTTATAAATGACCTGGATGGGGAAGTGGAGTGATGGGTTAGTAAATTTGCTGATGACACAAAGGTTGGGGGTGTTGTGGATAGTGTGGAGAGCTGTCAGAGGTTACAGTGGGACATCAATAGGATGCAAAACTGGGCTGAGAAGTGGCAGATGGACTTCAAACCAGATAAGTGTGAAGTGGTTCATTTTGGTAGGTCAAATATGATGGCAGAATATAACATTAATGGCAAGACTCTTGGCAGTGTGGAGGATCAGAGGGATCTTGGGGTCCGAGTCCATAGGACACTCAAAGCTGCTGCACAGGTTGACTCTGTGGTTAAGAAGGCAATGATGCATTGGCCTTCATCAATCGTGGGATTGAGTTTAAGAGCCAAGAGGTAATGTTGCAGCTGTATAGGACCATGGTCAGACTCCACTAGGAGTACTGTGCTCAGTTCTGGTCACCTCACTACAGGAAAGATGTGGAAGCCATAGAAAGGGTGCAGAGGAGATTTACAAGGATGTTCCCTGGATAGGGAATCATGCCTTATGAGAATAGGTTAAGTGAACTCGGCCTTTTCTCCTTGTAGCGACAGAGGATGAGCGGTGACCTGACAGAGGTATACAAGATCATGAGAGGCATTGATCATGTGGATAGTCAGAGGCTTTTTCCCAGGGCTGAAATGGCTAGCATGAGAGGGCATAGTTTTAAGGTGCTTGGAAGTAGATACAGAGGAGATGTCAAGGGTAAGTTTTTAGGCAGAGTGGTGAGTGCGTGGAATGGGCTGCCGGCGGCAGTGGTGGAGGCGGAAATGACAGGGTCTTTTAAGAGACTCCTGGATGGATACATGGAGCTTAGAAAAATAGAGGCTATGGGTAAGCCTAGGTAGCTCTAAGATAGGGACATGTTCAGCACAGCTTTGTGGGCCAAAGGGCCTGTATTGTGCAGTAGGTTTTCTATGTTTCTATGGAATAAAAAGAATTATAGAGGTACGAGAGAGAAGCTAGTCAAAGTTGATTGGAAAGGGACGTTAACAGGGATGACAATAGGACAGCAATGGCTAGAGTTTCTGGGGGCAACTTGGAAGGTGCAGGATAACTACATCCTAAAGATGAAGTGGAATCCTAAATGAGGTAGAGAAAATTGTGGGAGACAACGGCAGTCAATCACAGCATAAAAGGAAAAGGGAGAGTAAATAATATAACAAAAATAAATGGGAAGTTAGAGGATTGGGAAGCTTTTAAAAACCAACAGAAGGCAATTTTAAAAGCCACATGGAGACAAATTATGAAATCTGAAGGTAAGATAACTAGTAATATAAAGGAGCATACCAAAAGATTTTTCAGATACATAAAGAGTAAAAGAAAGATGAAAATGCACATTGGACTGTCGGAAAATGATGCTGAAGAGGTAGTAATTGTGGACGAAGGAATGGCACATGAACTCAACAAGTATTTTTCATCAGTCATCACTGTGGAAGACAATAGCAGTATGCCAGAAAGTCAAGAGTGTCGGGGTAGAAGTGAGTTTCATGGGAAGCTGAAAGTTCTGAAGTCAGATAAATCACCTGAACCAGTTTCTGAAAGTAGCAGCTGATGAGATTATGGAGAGTTATTAATGATATTTCAGGAATCACTAGATTTGGTAATGGTTCCAGAAGAATGGAAAACTGCGAATGTCACTCCACTCTTTAAGAAGGGAGGGAGGCAGAAGAAAGAAAATTATGGACCAGTTAGCCTGACTTCTGTGGCTGGGAAGATATTGGAGTCCATTATTAAGGATAAGGTTTAGGTGTATTTGATGGTACATGAAAAAATCATCAGCTTTGTTTTGTTAAGGGGAAAATCTTGTCTGACAAATCTGTTGGAATTCTTTGGGCAAATAACAAGCAGGATAGACAAAGGGGAGTATATGGATGTTGTTTACTTGGATTTCAGAAGGCGTTTGACAAGGCGCCGCATATAAGTCTACTTAACAAAATAAGAGCCTGTAGTATTGCAGTAAAGATACTAACATGGATAGAAGATTGGCTGACTGGCAGGAGGCTAATAGTGGGAATAAAGAAGACCTTTTCTGCTTGATTGCCAGTGATTAATGGTGTTCCTCCAGACATCAGAGTTGGGATTGCTTCCTTTCATGTTATACTTCAATGTTTTGGATGACAGTATTAATGACTTGTGGCCAAGTTTGCAGATGATCCAATGATAGGTAGAGGGACAGGTAATGTGCATCTGCAGAAGGCAAAGATTAAACCTATGGAATATAGTGTAGGGAATTGCACTGTCATGCACATTGCTCAAAGGACTAAAGGCATAGACTATTTTTTATACAGGGAGAAAGTTCAAAAATCAGGGGTGTAAAGGGACTTGGGAGTCCTTGTGCAGGATTCCCTAAAGGTGAACTTGCAGGTTGAGTCAGTGGTCAGGAAGGCAAATCAGTGTTAGCAATCATTTTGAGAGAACTAGAATATAAAAGCAAGGATGTGATGCTGACTCTTTAAGGTATTGGTCAGATTGCATTGGTGTATTATAAGGATATTTGGGCCCATTATCTGAGAAAAGATGTGCTGGTATTAGAGAGGGTACAGAAGAGGTTCAAAAGAATGATGGCTCTGGGACTATACTGGGTGGAATTTAGAAGGCCATTGAAATCAATTGAATGTTGAAAGGCCTGAATAGAGTGAATGTGGAAAGGATGTTTCCTATAGTTGGGGTCTCTAGGACCAGAGGGCATAACCTCAGAACTGAAGGGCATCCATTGAGAACAGAGATAAGGAGGAATTTATTTAGCTGGATAGTAGTGAACCTGTGGAATTCATTGCCATAAATGAGTCCTCAATATTACCTGTCCCTCTACCAGGTCATTTTGCATATTCAAAGTGGAGTTTTCAAGGTTCTTGATTTGTCTGGGGAGCAAAGGTTACAGGGAAAAGGCGGGAAAATGAAGTTGGGAGAAATTATAAAGCAGCATGATGGAATGGCAGGGGAGACTCAATGAGCTGAATGGCCTAGTTCTGTTCCTGTGCCTTATGGTCTTATATTTCTGTCAGCCGTTAATATGGAGGATACAAATAATATCTTAGAATTAGGAGGAGAGGAAATAACTCAGTAAAGTTACAATCACTAGGGATGTGGTACTGCGCAAATAGTTAAGAGTTTCAGGCTTATGAGATCTCAGGCCTGGTGAAATTCTGGACGTGAGTCTTAAAAGATGAGACTAATGACATAGTGAGATACTTGTTTTAATTTCCCAATATACCTTGAGATTTGGAAAGGTATCAGATTTGAATGCAGAAAACAGAACTCCTTTATTCAGAGAGAGAGGGGTCACAAAATTGTAAAATACAGGCCAGTTACAGGAGATGTTACAGCGGAGCACTTGAAAGATTTAGGGCATTCAGACTAATCCAACATTGTTTTGTGAAAGGGAAGCCACATTTAGATAATTTATTTAAGATTTTTGAAATTACATGTGCTGTGGATAAACAGGAAATTGTGGATGTGATATATAATATTTAGTTTCCAGAAGGCACTTGATAATGTAATGCATCAAGGGCTATTGTTCACAATAAAAACCATATCAGAAACAAAATATTGGCATGTATAAATGATTGGCTGACTCACAGAAAACATAGAATATAAATGTGTCTGTTCCAGGTGGGCATATTGGAAAGAGAGTTGCACCACAGTGATTGGTGCTTGGACTCAACTTCTTACAATTTATGTAAATAAAACCTTGTGGTTATGATTGGTAAATTTGCTGGTGACACAAAGATACTCAAATGTAACTTGTGAAAGTGACATAAGGAATCCACAAGCGGTTAAATAATTGAGTAAATGAATTGCCATATGAGAACATGTGAAATTCCCCATTGTTCCAGGAAATATGAAAAAGGTAAGAAATTTCTAGAAGGTAAGAAATTTTGGTGCTTTGAGACGTAGAAGAAGTTGTCCTAATGAAGGCTGACTCTCTGCTACGCAGGTTGACTCTGTGGTTAAGAAGGCATATGGTGCATTGGCCTTCATCAATCGTGGGACTGAGTTTAAGAGCCAAGAGGTAATGATAGGGTCTTTACAGAGACTCCTGGATGGCTACATGGAGCTTAGAAAAATAGAGGGCTATGGGTAAAGCCTAGGTAGGTAGTTCGAAGGTAGGGACATGTTCCGCACAGCTTTGAGGGCTGAAGGACCTGTATTGTGCTGTAGGTTTTCTATGTTTCTATCCAGTGCTCCCGCTACAGCCTGCTCTACATCAGTGATGTTTTATTGGGAGACCGATGGATTAAGCACCTTCACTGCATCTGCCACAAAAGACAGGATTTCCCAGTGGCCAACCATTTTAATTGTACCTCCTATTCCCATTCTGACATGCCAGTCCATGACTTCCTCTACTACCAGAATTAGCACACTCTCGTTGGAGGAGTAACACCTTATATTCTGTCTTGAAGGTCTCCAACTTGATGGTATGAACGTTGATTTTTCTAACTTGCAGAAATTCTCCCCCGCCCCCACCACCATTTCTCTTCTTTTCCATTCACCATTCTGGTTTCCCTCTCACCTCTTCTCTTCTCCTCACCTGCCCATTATCTTCCCTGGTGCCCCTCCTCCTTCTTTTTCTCCCATAGTCCACAGTCCTCTCCAATCAGATTCCTGCTTCTTCAGCCCTTTATCTCTTCCACCTATCCTCTCCCAGCTTCTTACTTCATTCCACTCCCTTACCCTGCTATTGTTTATTGTAAATGGAATTGAATTTTAAAATAGGAAAGTTATGCTTTAGTTATATAAGGCTTATTTATACAGCATCTTAAGAACTGTGCACAGTATTTCCTCATTTGGGGATGCAGTGAACACAGTTCACAGACGGTTTACTGGGCTGCTACCTAGAATAGGTGGTAGGAAAGCTAAGCTTGAATTCACTGAGGTTTACAAGAGTGGGATTTAAAATATATAATATCCTGAGAGATCTTGATAGTGCGGAGGGGACACTTCTGCATATTGAAGAGATTGGAACCAAGGGACAGTGTTTACTAATAAAGGATATCCTGCCTCTTACAGAAGCAACTTCTCCACTCATTACATTTTGATAATCAGTTAAGCTGCACATTTCTTTCTCTCAGCAGCTTGAGAGTCTTTGGGACGTTCTTTGGAATATATTTAATGAAAAATTGAAATTATTATTGAAAAGTAAGGACATGAAAGGTTACGTTGGTTTGATGACATTGCAGCATTGAGACTATAATCAGGTGAGCCTTCACTAGTTTAATGGTAGAATGGTCTCAAGGGGCCATGTGGCCTATTTCTTCTTTTAATTTGTAAGTTTGTAAGCTCCTACATGTTTTGTAATGTGATTATTTTATCTAAATACTGTACTTTTTTTCATCCCTCCACTCCTAGCTTGTTATGATCATAGAGCCCATCACCCACCCCCAAGGTCTTACTTGGGTCTGACTCAAACTTGAGAGCTCAGCGTGGCAGCGAAGGTTCCTGCTGGACCAGTATGAGGCTACATGGAGGAATGGCAAAGGAGCGCATACTGTATGTTTGTCTTCCCTTATTCCAATAGATGCAGCCAGTAACTATCTATAGTTATTGCATTCTGCATGCTCTGGCCCATTATCTTGCCCTGTACTCATCTACCAACTTTAGAGAGATTGTTTAATCCATGCAGCTCAATCCTTCGCCTCTTTTTTTTACTTGCACAGAATGCCGGACTTAGATCTCAGTTAGGAGGCACTGATCTTTCCTCTTTCCCCCTCCCACATTACTCTATGGGTGGACAGATATAAAGCCCCCCTATCCCTTTCCCTATCCCTGACAGTAATCTTATCTGACTCTCCGATGCAATTTTGAGGGAAGGCCTCACCTTCCAAGGCGCTGGTTCCTAGAGGACAGCGAAGTCCTGATCCCTCAAGTGAATGCTCAAGACCCTGTAGTGCAGCTTTGAGGAAGGAGCAGTGAAGTTAACTCCAGTCCCCCAACCAATATTTAATCTCTCACTGAATAAATTACCTGTTCATCATCACCTTGTTGGGTGAAAACAGGATGTCGCAATGCCAAAATTTTGGCTGTAAACCGCTTTGGAGCATGCTTGAAAGGGCTTTGGAAATATTTCTTTCCCTGCGGAGAGTCCGAAGAGGAAAATTGACAACGTCATCATTTGGGTGCTTTTTTGAGGAAAGAGTTAGCCAAAACAATTTCTTTGCTGGCTCTCACGGGCAAACGCGTAATGCAGTTGCATAACATCATTCTGCTAAGATGAATTTGTACATTTTCCCGGCGACTGTCTGGTTTTCCTCCGGGTGCTCCGGTTTCTTCCAACTTACCGGTCGGTAGATATTGTAAATTGTACTGTGATTAGGCTAGGATTAAATCAGGGGATTGCTGGGAGGAACAGCTCGAATGGCCGATAGGGCCTATTCCACGTGGTATCTCAATTTTTAAAAAAATATTTATGACTGACAGATGAATCTCCTTAGTTGAAATAACAGTCATAGCCTAAGAAGCATCCACTGACAGCATCAGGTGGACTGCAGTATAATTTTCTCTTAGGAAAATAATGTTTTAAAACTCACAGTATTCTACTATATTTTAATGATTCTATAACTGTTCTGCATAATCAGAATGTTATGTTAGTCAACTAATACAAATGATGCACTCAGTGAAAACGTAATTACCTCTGATGTCATAGAGCAGGAGAAAAGAATTAATTCTTAGTTATGAACCAGTTTTGCCTTGTTTTTCTCTGGAGGTAGGTAAATCAACAGCAGCGAGTACAGCAGAAATGAGACAGAGGTCCTTTTACCTGTGAGTAATTACAAAACCATAAAATTAAATAGAAATAGGTCAGAGAAATTACTTTGAAGTACAGTAAGATAACCTGAAAGTAAATCATGGATGTGTATGATGGAGCAAGAGTTGGCAAAGCAGCATTATGAAGTAGCTGCAGGCACGTGTTCTATCTTCTTCCCAGTATCACGGACAAATGTTAATATCTAAATATCACAATCGCCTGCTGGCGCTCTGTGTTCAAACACCAGTCGTTCTGTGCTTTTTGGCATCTATTATTGATATTTGCAATTTGAACTTCCAAATGAGAAACCACGCAAGACAAAATTGCAACTGTATTTGTGATGTAACGTTGCACAGATTCATAACTTCTGTGATCAGTTTTATGTTGCTACATTTCTCTCTGAAGGGAGCTGTAGCACAGAGCAGGTTTGCTTATAAACATCATAGGCCAGCTACCTAAAAATTAACAGCCGCATTATTCATGCAATTTCAAAAGGTATGTGAAATCCCCTCAGTACTGTAAAACAGGCTTCCAGGTTTAGTTTTCCAATCTTAACCCTGGGTGTACTATGGAGAATACATCTGGTTTTAAATGTGCCACTTCCCATATGTTCCAGCTTTGTTCAGAGCAAGATAGGGCAACCTACATATTTCCATTTGGCTGAGGGACATCTGCACTGTTGTGAAGCTATGATTAATCAGTTTTGCTCCGAATAAGATAATGAGCCTCTTGAGTTAAACACGGCAATCAGTGCAGAGTAGAGAAAAGGCAGTTTCTTGGGCAATAAAACAACCCAACATACTTAGATGTTAGTGTGCCAGCGGTAAGTAAAATAAAGCTTATATTAAAAATAGACAACACTCAGCGGGCCAAAGAGCATCTGCGGAGAAACAGGCAGAGTTAACAGGTGCAATATTAACCTGTAATTGCATTGGGAATGGTAGATTCTAATCTTATAGGAGAGACACGAAAGTACATTCAGCACATCTGTCACCGAGCACCTGTTGTTGTCTTCCAGAGTCAAGCAGCTTATTATTATTTTAAATTTGGATTTCCATCCAATTGGCAAAAATAGGCAGGATCTCTACGCACTGGAAGGGGCACGCAGTGGCTATTTTATTAGGTACACCTCTACACTTGTGTGGTGAACTAGATATACCTGTCTGACTGCTCCTGTGGCTCCTCCCACAGATCCCTGTATAAAGGCGACTGTGGGCTGCTGCTCTCCCTCATTTTCCCCAGGATGTAGTGTTGTTTATTCTTCCAGTCAATAAAAGCCGATATCTCGTTTCCTAAGTCTCAGCGTGAGTTATTGATGGTGCATCAATTTTATTGACTGGAAGAATAAAACATGGAAACCGTTTTACACCCAGACTCCTCACGACGCTCATGTACCGGGCATCTCGTACGCGTCTATTCCGGGGACCTCGCACACACGCGAGGGATCCCTGACACCTCCAGTTGGGACAGAACCAACCCACTCTCCGCCTCCGGTGCAAACACCACCTCCGGCACCTATGCCATCACCACCTCCGGCACCTGTGCAATTGCAGCCGGAGCTACGTAGATCGCAGCGAACGATTCGACCACCTGATAGACTTAACCTGTAAATATACTTGGGGACTTTTTTTAAAACAAAGGGGGGGTGAATGTGGTGAACTAGATATACCTGTCTGACTGCTCCTGTGGCTCCTCCCACAGATCCCTGTATAAAGGCGATTGTGGGCTGCTGCTCTCCCTCATTTTCCCCAGGATGTAGTGTTGTTTATTCTTCCAGTCAATAAAAGCCGATATCTCGCTTCCTAAGTCTCAGCGTGAGTTATTGATGGTGCATCAATCTGCTCATTAATGCAATTATCTAAACAGCCTATCACGTGGCAGCAGGTCAATGTATGCAGACATGGTCAAGAGTTCAGTTATGGTTCAGACCAAACATCAGAATGAGGTCGAAATGTGATCTAAGTGACTTTGGCCGTGAGTGATTGTTGGTGCTAGTTGGCTGATTTGAGTAACTCAGATACTGC
This sequence comes from Hemitrygon akajei, assembly GCF_048418815.1. Classification (NCBI taxonomy): domain Eukaryota; kingdom Metazoa; phylum Chordata; class Chondrichthyes; order Myliobatiformes; family Dasyatidae; genus Hemitrygon; species Hemitrygon akajei. Next base: position 19,116,091 of record NC_133125.1, on the reverse strand, counting down.
TGATCTCCTCAGATTTTCATACACAACATTCTCTAGAGTTTAAAGAGAATGTTGTGAAAAAACAAAAAAACTAAATCCAGCTAGCAGCAGTTCTGTGGGTGGATATCGGACCACTGAAAAATGATGCTGGAGAGATAGTAATAGGGGCAAACAAATGACAGATGAACTGGGTAAGTATTTTGCATCTGATTTCACTGTGGAAGACATTAGTAGTATGCCAGAAGTTCAAGAGTGTCAAGGGGTGGAAATGTGTGAAATTGCCATTACTAGGGAGAAGGTTCTTGGAAACTGAAAGGTTTAAAGGTAGATAAGTCACCTATATCAAATGGATGACACACCATGGTTTGGAAAGAGATGCCTGAAAAGATGTGGAGGCATGAGTAATGATCTTTCAAGAATCACTAGATTCTGGAGAGGTTCCAGAAGACTTGAAAATTGCAAATGTTACTCCGCTCTTCAAGAAGGGGGAGAGGCAGAAGAAAGAATAGGCCAGTTAGTCTGAACTCAGTGGTTGGAAAAATGTCAGAGTCGATTGATAAGGATGTGATTTCAGGGTACTTGGAGGCACATGATAAAATTGGCTGTAGTCAGCACGGTTTCCCGAAGAGAAAATCTTGCCTGACAAATCTGTTGGAATTCTTTGAAGAGATAACCGGCAGGGTAGGTAAAGGAGAATCAGCAGAGGCTAAGTACTTGGATTTTCAGAAGGCATTTGACAAGGCACCACACATGAGGCTGCTTATCAGGCTTCAAGCCCATGGTATTACAGGATAGGTTCCAAAATGGATAAAGCTGTGGCTGATTGGCAGGAGGCAAAGACCAGGAATAAAGGGAACTTTTTCTGTTTGGCTGCCAGTGACTAGTGGTGTTGCACAGGGATCTGTGTTGGGACCATTTCTTTGTACGTTATATGTCAATGACGTGGATGATGGGATTGATGGCTTTGTGGCCAAGTTTGTGGACAATACAAAGATAGGTGGAGGAGCAGGTAGTTTTGAGGAAGTAGAGAGGTTACAGTGGCCTTAGATAGATTAGGAGAATGGGCAAAGAAGTGGCAGATGGAATACAGTGTCAGGAAATGTATGATCATTCACTTTGGTTGAACAAGTAAAAGACTATTTTCTAACTGGAGAGAAATTTCAAAAATCTGAGGTGCAAAGGGACTTCGGAGTCCTTGTGCAGGATTCCTTAAAGGTTAATTCGCATGTTGAGTCTGTGGACTAGAACATAAAAGCGAGGATGTTTTATTTGTTAAAACCTACACCTATATTTGTCTCAACTTTGGCAGGTCTGCAAATTTTGCTTCCCCAGCTTATTATTCCAGTATTTCATTACCCAGATTTACAATCACCTCTGTAAGTCCACTACTTTTCTGTCTTTGACATAGTCACAGAGCATGGCTGATCTGTCTTCTTGTTTGCCTCACAATGCCTGTGTGGATCTACTCTTTAACATCATCTATCCATTCAACCTTTACATGAAGTCAGTGGGTATAGTTAAAGTGGAGATTGATAGGTACTTAATTAGTAAGACATCAAAGGTTATAGGGAGAAGGAAGGAGAATGAGGTTGAGCGGGGAAATAAACCAGCTATGATCAAAGGACAGCACAGACTCAACAAGCTGAACAACCCTCGCCATTCACAACGTCCTTTCCTCCAGCGAACAGCCTAATTTGGCTTCTATGTCTTCTGGTCTGCTTTATAAAACAATTCAAATTTTCACAACAAAGTATCCATGATCCAAGATTATACCGTGTCTCATATAGACTGGGTGGATTTCATATGCTTTAATTTTGTTGTGTGTGTAGGTGTGTAGGCCTCCGTTAGTCTCAATAGACCATGGATTTGCACCTTGGAAAGTTTCCAGGGTGCAAACCTGGGCAAGGTTATTTTTTGTTGTAAGTGTAAACCAAATAGAATTTTGAAACATTTAGCCTGGGAGCTTTGGGTTCACAATTCTATAATCAGGGTAAATTAAACTGTCAGATGATTTCATATGTGTGACTGGCCTTTAAAATAAAAATCAAACTTCCAGTTGTGATGTACGTGTTCCCCTGAATGTAAGGCACCCTGGTACTGTAGCGGTTATTGTGACACCATTACAACTTGAGACGTTGGGAATCTGGATTTCAATTCCAGCAACGTCTATGAGGAGTTTGTACATTCTCCCCATGACCATGTGGGTTTCCTCTGGGTGCTCTGGTTTCCTCCCAAAGGCGTACCTGTTGGGAGGCTAATTGGTCATTGTATTAGCCTTTGATTAGGCTAGTGCTAGGTGGGTTGCTCGATGGTGCAGCGCAATCGGCCAGAAAGGCCTGTTCAGCACCATATCTCTAAATAAAATAATACATTTTTGCAGCTGAATTAAAGAGTTGGTAAAATCAGGGAAGAATCCGGGATTTTTTTTCTTTTGCTTATTTAGAAAGTGTCTTGCTGAAGCAATAGCCCAGAGTTTAGCTGCAGTGAGGCATCTCTCTCTGTTACCCTGTTAGTCAGACTTTCCGTGCTCTTCCAGCTCATAAGTTTCTTCGAATCACAGATAGTGGGACATTGTATGGAACTTAAAGGATTTTGGTGAAGCATTGCTTAAACAATGAGATTTAATAACTGGGAAATGAAGGAATGAGGAGAAAGAAAGTAGGAAGAAATTAGGGAACGATAAAAATGATAGGGATAACAGATAAAAATAAAATAGTTTAAAGAAAAGGTCAAATCCCTGGGATTTTTCTGGAGTGAGACGGCGCAGTATCAGGTACAGGTCCTCCCCAGGTGTCAATAGGGTTCCATTCCAGAGAACCGTTCGTAACCCGGACACTTAGCAAATCAGAAAGGTGGCCGTGAACCAAGTTCCCAGTGCCGGAAGATGCCTGAGGTTGTTCAGGAACCTACAAAGTTCCAACCCACCGGTCTCCTTAACTCTTGTTTGATTATGCGGGTTGTACACAAGTTGGGCGTTCATAAACTGGGGAGGACACCTGTATTGCTTTCTGATCGGTAACATAAATGCCATCAGATTAAAGGTATACCTGTGTTTGAAGTACCAGTCATAACATGTTAAATTGATATTAATCAGTAATTAATGTGCAGATGCAGCTAGTTCTTGAATCTCTTGAGGAGCTTAAGAGCAAGCTCCTGCTCTCCAATAACTAATGGTAGTACAGCGCAAATTATCCAGTAATTTGCAACAACTGGCACTTCAAGAGTAGATCAGCCTCATGAATTTCCGGATGATTTACACACTGGTAATGGTACATGCATTACCGTCAATGTTATTTTGCCAGTGGATTCCAGCCAATGTCAATTCATTCTTTCAGTTTCAAAGATCTTTTCAATTTAATGTAGTTCTATACCTCCAAATGTAATCTCCTGAAGGAAAAAATACTGAATATATAAAGAAGATTCTATGATGCAAATATTCAAGAATCTGTACTTGGAGATGACACCACTTCCTCAAAAGATGATAACTCAAGAGTATGGCATCATCATTAAGGACGCCCAGCACCCAGGACATGCCCTCTTTTCATTGCTACCATCAGTAGGAAGATCAAAAAGCCTGAAGACACGTTTTTGGAAACAGATTCTTTCTCTCAGTCATCAGATTTCTGAACGTTCCAGGAACTTTGCAGAGGATGTTGGGAATGGTGAGGGTGGGGCACTGTAGAAGGCACTTGGGGCAAGTGGCAGAGAAGGAGTGCCAGGGTGGAGGCTGACACGGGTGTAGATATACCCTGCCCTGTGTGTGTGTGTATACATATATTGTATACATTTACATATACAGTATATATACATAAAGTAGTGCAAAAAGGAGCATAAATATATACCTTATTGAAATTTATAGATTATTTTATGCATAACACTGTACTGTTGCCACAAATCAACAAATTTCATGACATCTGATAATAAACCTGATTCTAATTCTAATTATGATTTTGATTCAGTGATAATCAGAGGGAAGTCATGGATGTAGAACCCGAGATGCTGCCCTGTATGGACAGCAGCTCTTATGGAGGAAGGCAACCTTCGATGACAAAAGGTGTCTTGAACAATTAGGTGGAAGTGATGAAAATACTCTGGTATCCTACGGTTGCTGATCCTTCTCCATTCCACGCTTGTCTCTCGACCTATATCTGCCTTTGTGGAAAATCTCTCAGTACTAATGATATCTTCCCCTGTCATTATTCCTTCAGGTATTTGATTTTATTCTCTTTGGAAAAGTCAAGAATTAGTATAGTTGGACTCACTAGAATTACTGTATATTGAGGCTGGAATATGGACAGGTGACAGATTAGGTTTAAATTAACAATGACTAAAATCAGACAATATCTAATTGAGACAATTGCAGGAATTTGTAGATTATATATAGAGAAATAATTTCCTGTGGTAAAATAATTCAGGATGGAGAGAATAGTCTTAAAATTAGAGTCAGACCATTATGATTGCAAATAGAGAGAAATTATTCAGGCAAAGGAAAGAAGCAATCAGCAGTTCTACAATCCAAACAGTGAAATAGACTTGGCTTGGGTACAGCTCGATGGGAAACCGAGGAAAGGATGTTAGAAGAGAGTAGGATGGAGAAGGCAATTCAGAAAATCTGCAGATGCTGGGAATCCGAACTACAACCAAAAACAAAAAATTTGGTGATATCCAGCTGACATCTGGGTAAAGAGACCATGTGGTACAAGGGTGACACTGCCAGTTGTGCAACTATGGTGTTACCATAGCATCCCGAGTTTGATTTGGCCACCGGTGCTGTCAGTGTGGAGTTTGCATGTTCTCCCTGAGACTGAGAAGGTTACCCCCAGGTTATCCAGTTTCCTCCCACATCTCAAAGACAGGTAGGCTATTATATTACATGTCTATTATAAATTACGAGGTGAGTTAAATACAATATTGGAGAACATGTTACAGGGACTTTTTGCTTTGCCTTCGGTAGCTCAATAAGTCCGTTGTTAGCTGTAGACAATTATTCCTCATCATCTAACCCTCGATAACATTGGTAACATTCTGCTAAATTTGCACTATCATCATCTTTATCATGATGTGCTTTGGCCAACAAAGGCAAGTATCCCACATGCCTTTAGCACAACCCTTTCTTCCTGTGCCCTTAGCTTCAGCTGTCCTTGCTCATCCGTACTAAAGCCCTTGTGTTCTGCAGCATCCATTGTGTATGGCTGATCATTACTGGATGTCCCCTTGTGATCTGTATGATCTAAATTCTTTCAGAATTCCAACACTCTTGACATTTTGCCATTGAAGAAATTACACAAATCTACTATTTCTTCACTTGGACCCATATGAATGATTTCACTCTTACCTGCACTAATCTCAAACAAGAGAAAACCTGCAGATGCTGGAGATCTGGGTAATGCACATGGGATGCTAAAGGAACTCAGCAGGCCCAGCGGCATCTATAGAAAAAAAGTACAGTCAATGTCTTGAGCCAAGACCCTTCGGCAGAACATCTGCTAACCATTCCATACTGGCTTCCTCGAGTCTAATGCCTGATTTTAATCACTCCTTTGGAGGGACCCTAAAACTATAATTATCTTCCTAGACCTCACCATTCCTCTACCTGCTCCTTAAAACCTTTTTGTTTGTCTGTGCCTACAGTATGTCATTACATCATTTTTGTTTCACCAATTCACGTGTAAAATGCTTAGAGATTTCAATCTGTCCGTACTGTATAAATGCAAGTTGTTTTCCTGTTGCAAACTTAATCCACTCGGTCCATTAAAGACCTTTTGCAAAGTTATGCTCCTGTCTTCATCACATCCTATAGTACATCACCAACCCTGGTTTCATTGACAAAGTTTGATATCTCGCTCTCCATTGTTTCATTAACTTACTTAATAAAAAGTGAACATTTGAAACCCTGAACGGGTACTTGCTGGACATTACTTATTGGGAGCATCCTGAGCAGCTGCATCACTGCCTGGTTCGGAAATTGCACCATCACGGATTGCAAGACCCTGCAGTGGATAGTGAGGTCAGCTGAGAAGATCATCGGGGTCTCTCTTCTCACCATTTACACTACACGCTGCATCCGCAAAGCAAGCAGCATTATGAAGGACCCCACGCACCCCTCATACAAACTCTTCTCCCTCCTGCCATCTAGGAAAAGGCACCGAAGCATTCGGGCTCTCATGACCAGACTGTGTAACAGTTTCTTCCCCTAAGCCATCAGACTCCTCAATACTCAGAGTCTGGACTGACACCAACTTACTGCCCTCTACTGTGCCTATTGTCTTGTTTATTATTTATTGTAATGCCTGCACTGTTTTGTACACTTTATGCAGTCCTGGGTAGGTCTGTAGTCCAGTGTAGTTTTTGCTGTGTTGTTTTTACGTAGTTCAGTGTAGTTTTTGTATTGTTTCTTGTAGCAGCATGGTCCTGAAAAACGTCATCTCATTTTACTGTGTACTGTACCAGCAGTTATGGTCAAACTGACAATAAAAAGTGACTTGACTTGATCACTTTCTTCCAATTTACTGTCTCTAAGCAATACATTACTAAAGTAGTAAATTTATTTATATTAAGGTATATATATGTCACCATATACTACCTGGAGATTTATTTTCTTGTGGGATTCACAGTAGCTGGGTGGCATGGTAGCACAACACTTTACTCTATCAGTGACCCAGGTTCAATTCCTGCCACTGTCCATTAGGAGTTTGTACCTTCTCCCCATGACTGCATAGGTTTCCTCCGGGCGCTTTGGTTTCCTCCCACAGTCCAAAGACATACTGGTTAATTGGTCTTGTAAATGGGGTCATGATTAGGCTAGGGTTATTTGGGGGTGTGCTGGGCGGTGCAGCTCGTAGGGCCAGATGGCCCTATTCCACACTGTATCTCAATAAAGAAACACAATAGATAAACAAAGATGGGAAAACAACCAACAGACAACAAATTGTGGAATTACAGAAAGAAAAACAAAATAATAATTAACAATAAATAACATTGAGAACATGAGTCACGGAATCCTTGAAGGTGAGTCCATAGGTTGTGGAATCATTGCAGTGTTGAGGTGAGTGAAATGATTCCCTCTGGTTCAGACGTCTGGTCGTAGAAGGGTACCTGAACCTGTATCTCCCCTCCTGTACCTCCTTCCTGATAAAGCAGTGTGGCAGGGGAAAGAATAGTGAGGACTAATAACTATTAAATAAGGATGTGGACTGCACTAATATGATAATGGAACTGCAGACAAAAGTAGAGACGTGGAATACAGCAGCGGTGACACCCAAGTTTCAGGAACTTCACTGATTATGTTGTAGCATGCACCTATTGCAAAAGAAAATTGGATTTACTGTTAGACAGGTGGATAATTGCTTCATTGTGTAATCTGGACCACTTCTGTTACTTAATTAAGTCTTCATGGAGCCACCATTCTATTATCAAAATGTAGTCTTACAGGTAATCTCATCAACTGTGAATGTAAAAGCTGTACCAACTCCATCCTCAGGTAGATCAGCTTTGTATTTAAATCACCCATTATCTCAAACACAAACTCTGTGTGATCATTCGGATTGCTCCGACAAGAGTGTGGCTGCGAGTGTTTCCTATGGGTCCTCTGGCTTTTTCCCCACATCCCAAAGATATATGGTTAGGGCTAGGGTTAGCAAATAGTGGGCAGGCTACGTAGAAGCTGGAAGTGCGACAGCACGAGTGGGCTGCTTAATACAATCCTCACTGATTTGATTTGATGCAAAAGCCATACTTTAAAGGTTTCAAAGGTACATTTAATGTCAGAGAAATGTATACAATATACATCCTGAAATTGTTTATCTTCACAACCATCCACGAAAACAGAGGAGTGCCCCCAAAAAATGAATGACAGTTAAATGTTAGAACCCTAAAATTCCACTCTAACTCCCCTCCCTCCCTCCCATGCATAAGTGGCAGCAGGCAATGATCCCCCCTCCCCACCACCAGCAAAAAAAAGCATCGGCACCTGCCGCCGAGCACTTAAGCATGTGCAAAGCAACAGCAGAGACACGATACCCCAAAGACTGTTAGTTCACCTGGTATTCGACATACCACAGGCTCTCTCTCTCTCCTGTTTCACAGCGAGAGGGGAGACATAACAAGCAGCTCACTGGTTTACGATGTTAAAAGTCCATTGCGTCACTTTTTCCGAGCTCTATGCCCAAAGATCTGGGGTCTCTGGGCACACGGCCTTAGACCCTTCCATCTCCCCTGGCACACCAATCTCCTGCTCGGACACTGACCTCCAAACACGACCCCCAAACCACCCTCCACCCCATCTCCAGAGCCACGAAATCTCAGTCCTCCAAAGTTGAGCCAAGCTCTTAGGCCGCGCCCTTGGCGTGCCAAATGACGGCCATTCATGAAACCCCGAGAGCAGGTCCCATTCCCACAAAGAACCATAATCAGCACCTAACTCCAGGTCAGGGTCTTCAAAAGAACCCTGAAAGGGAGAAATTGAGATATTAAAGATGGAACCAGAGCTGTTTCCGAAGACGCAAGCAAAAGAGTCGCCATTAGGCGCCATTGATCCTCCTAAGCTCCTCCCTTCAGTGTATATTTCACTGTATGCTTTGAATGTACTTGTGACAAATAAAGTTAATCTTTAAATCTTTACCTATCACCCCTAAAATCTTTTACCACCACATAGATACAGGCAGTAAAATCTATGCTTTGAACGTGTACACGTTAATAAGCACTATGGTTTTGGCCTGGGCTTTACTGAGCTCTCCTTAACCCTACCGGTCTCCATGGAGACCGGCAACATTACTGAAGATTAAAGAGAGTAGTCTGGATCTTACAAGCGTCACCATTCAGCTGATACCTCCCTAGTACAGATCTTCAATTCTGCATGATGTAAGAGTATAGCAACTGACTGGATACCTGGAAGGAACATTGAGAACATTCAAGTTGTCATTTTACACCAGCTGTACATTGAGCAATATTCCTTCCCTATCTTAACACAATGAAGCTAACATGTGATCAATGATGTCCTTACTCTTGCAAAGCCAGCAAACCTCAGAATCCTTTGTATCCTCAACCTGCAGCTGCTGTAGCTTGAGACATGGTGAATACAGCCAGATGCATGCGTCGTTAGAGCCTCAGTGAAGTTTTGGGTGCTTTATTGCACTATGGGACTGCTCCCTCTTGACGTTACCCTGAATCTTTCCAAGTCAGAGCTTGAAAGTGGGGATGTGTGGCACAACCAGCAAATCTGCTGCCTCACATTACCCTCGATTACATTTCAGTCCTGATCTCTAGAGCTGTCAGAGTTTGCACATTCTCCCCGTGACCCTGTGGGTATCCTCCAGGCACTCTGGTTTCCTCCCAATGTCATCCCCTTTAGTAGGTTCAATCACAAACAAGAGAAAATCTGCAGATGCTGGAAATCCATGCAATACACACAAAAAGCTGGAGGAACTCAGCAAGCCAGGCAGCATCTATGGAAAGAAGTACATTCGACATTTTGAGCCAAAACATTGACTATACTCTTTTCCATAGGTGCTGCCTGGCCTGCTGAGTTCCTCCAGCATTTTATGAGCATCTCCCTTTAGTAGGTTAATTGGCCAGTGTAAATCGGCCCTGGGAAAGGTACAGGAAGTTAATGGGTAAATAGGATTACTCCGTGAACTGGTATAGACCCACAAAATGGCCTCATTTAGTGTCACCTAGTTTATGGAAATGTAGAATCCCAAAGCATCAATTATCAGATGTTGCTGCCTTTGGGAGTCTCAGAGTTACTAAACTACATACCCTAGTGACACTTGGTGAGTCATTCAGAAGTTACATAAAATCATGAGAAGTGAGACCAGGATTAGATATACAAAAGATTTGAAGATGCTCAAAATCTTGAGCAACCGAACAAAATGCTGGAGGAATTCAATAGGTCAGGCAGCATCGATTGAAGGAAATAAACAGTCGACATTTCTGGGTGAGACCCTTCATTGAGCCAAGACCCTTAAATCAGATGAAAAGACTCAGCCTGAGACGTGAAATGCTTATTTCCCTCCATAGATATTGCCTGACCTATTGAAATCCTTCAGCATTTTGTGTGTGTTGAACCGGATTAGCTATCAAAGGCCAACAAAGCCTGCCTCACAATTAACTGGATTAAGGCTGAACACCTACCTCAATACTACTTGCTTACAACATTGCTATATTATTTGATTCCTTTCTGGACAGATTTCCACCCTAAATATATGTCCAACCATTGTCTATTCACAACTTCCTCAAGCAGAGAATTCCAAAGATTTACAACATCAGAGGCTCAGAAATTTCTAGTCATCTCATTGCCAAGTGGCCACTGGATTCCCCTGTTCCCGGTGACCATCTACATATTCGAGTCTCTTAGCAGTTTATCATCTTTTACTAAGATTACTTCTCATCTTTCTAAACTCAATCTTACCCCATAATTTCAGCAAATGTCTCTTTGTTACATGCCCTGTCAGATAAGATAACCAAAGTATACCTCGTTCTGTTCTTGGGCTCTCTCCAAATTGCATTTTATTGAATCATCAAACTGCAATATTTTTGGCAGGTCCATAGGGATGTACCTGATGGATCAACTTGTCCACCTTCCATGGCCACACGTTGAAAGTGAGCACAAGCTGAGTACAACCAGTGTGGTTCAGCCACTCCACTTCAAGCCAAAGATGGCTGTAGGAAACTATAATGCTTTGGGTTTGACCTTCTCATCTGGATTCATTCTACAACCTCACTACTGAACATAATGTTTTCTCTCCTTCCATTCTTGAAGATCAAGGTGACATTTACTGCCATTCAGATTAAGGGGTCTAAAACGGAGAGAACTTTTATTTTATTTAGAGATACAGCATGGAATAAGCTCTTCCAACCCAACGAGCTGCACCATCCAGCAACCCACCTATTAACACGAGGCCAATCACCGGACAATTAACCAACTAACCGGTACATCTATGGACTATGGGTGGAAACTGGAACAGCTGCAGGAAACCCAGATGGTCATAGGGAGATCTTACAAACTCTTTTTCAGATGGCACCAGAATTGATGTCTGAGCTCCAATGCCCCAAGCTGTAATAGCGCCATGCTAACCACTCAGCTGCCATGATGCCCCATAACTCTGGATTATCAAGTGCGTGCATCTATTATTTCTAGATATAAACTGTAATGTATGGGGAGATTGACTGGCCTTCCTGAGTACTGTGTGAAACCAATGGTTCACTTCTCTTTCTGTAATATTTTCTACAGTGAAGACATAGATTTCCATTATACCTGCCAGTTCCTATTCACCATTAAAATTTCTTCCAGCTGCCTGGAAGGAGCAATTTTAACTCTGCAATTCTTTTCCTTTCTAAATACCTTGGTAAGGTTCTTTTAAATTTCATTGCCTTCGATTAGATTACATTCACTCAAATTTTTATTTTGATCTATTTATTTGCATTCCTGTTGTATTTTGAGATTCTTCCAATCCTGAGACTCTTGATAACACATACATCTCTTACATTTAATACAAATTTAAGGTTCTCTTTTCTAAGTTGATGGTGTAGTTATTCTGACAATCTCGCAATAACAGGAATTGCAAACACTGAAGGGGAAAAGGAGTCACAGGACGAAACAAGAGAGTAATGGATGCGATTGTAACAAGGGGCTGAATAGACTGGAGCTTTCTTTGTTCATCAACATGATGAACAAAAGAACGTAAGAAATAGGAGCAGGAATAGGCCGTCTGGCCCATCGAGCCTGCTTCGCCATTCAATAAGATCATGGCTGATCTGACCATAGACTCATTTCCACCTACCTGTTTTCTCCCCTTAACCCTTAATTCCACTTCTATGCTAAAATCTATCCAACCTTATCTTTAATATATTTACTGAGGTAGCCTCCACTGATTCACTGAGCAGAGAGTTCCACAGATTCACCACTCTTTGGGAAAAGCAGTTCCCCCTCATCTCCATCCTAAATTTACTCCCCAGAACCTTGAGCTATGATTTTTAATTGGGTAGATAGAGAAAGATATTCCATTGACAGGGGAAGCTAAAACTGGGATCATAAATACAAAATAATTATTAAATTTAGGAGAAACTTTTGTACACCGAGTGTACTGAGACTGTGGAATTTGCCATCACTGAGGAACTGAGATGAGCAGCTCACCCATTCGCTATGTGCCATGTCGTAAGACAGAAGCCATCACGGTCTTTCCATGACCATGATTGTTCTTGGCAAATTTTTCTGCAGAATTGATTTGCCATTTCTTTCTCTGGGCAGTGCCTTTACAAGGCAGGTGACCCCAGCTATTATCAATACTGTTCAGAGATTGTCAGCTTGGCATCAGCGGTCACATAGCCAGGATTTATGATACGCACTAGCTGCTCGTACGACCATCCACCACCTGATCCCATGGCTTCACGTGACCCTAATCGGGGCTAAAAAGGTGCCTCACCTTGCCCAAGGGTGACCACAGGCTAGTGGAGGGGAAGAGTGCCTTACACTTCCTTTGGTGGGGACGTTTCTTCACCCTGCCACCCGTGAGACGTCCTTAATCGGGAAAATAAACTCATTATAGAGAGAAATAAAAGAATGTTGCCTTGAAATTTGATTTTGATGAATTTCTGTTCAAACATTACATGGATGAAAACTTTCCTTTACAAGGTTGGAAGATGACTACACTGGTATCTGGGTTGATTCATGCCACACATAAATATGTCATAAGTTGTTATGTGTTGATTGATAGTTTGCTTTTCGTGTCAAGTTCACATTGTTCCTGCAGTGCTAATTGCAGACATTGCTGGCAGAAATTACTGTAGTCTAGCCAGTTTTGAAAAACAAGTAGTCCTTCAGCCTAACATTTCTATGCCAACCTTCAAGCCATATCCATTCACATCCCATTTGCCAGCACTTAATCTGTGTCTTATTCTGCCTTGGCAATTCAAACATTTGACCAGGTCCTTCTTAAATTTTATGGCAGTCTCTGCCTCCATCAGCCAATCGGGCAGTAAATTCCAGATTACAACCACCGGCTTGTTTGTAACCATTCCTTGGCGTAATATATATGAGGATCTGTCCTGGGTCCAGCATGTAAGTGTCATCGCAGTGAAGGCATGACCAGCACCTCTGGTTTGTTAGAGATTTGTGTTTCACCAAAAACTTTGACAAACTTTGATAGATCCACAGTGGAAGTATTCTAGCTGGTTGCATTGTGATCTGGTATAGAAACACCAATGCCCAAGAATGAAAGAGCTACAGAAGGTGGATACATCCCAGTCCATCACAGGCAAAGCCCTCTCTATCAATGAGTACACTTACCTGGAGTGTTGCCACAAGGAAGCAGCATCTATCATCAAAGACCCCTCCTCCACCATCCAGGCCATGCCCTATTCTTGCTGCAACCATCAGGTAGGAGCTACAAAAGCCTTAGGTCCCACATCACTAGGTTCAGGAGAAGTTATTATCCAACATCAGGCTCTGTATCTGGCATAAATAACTTCATTCACCAATGCTCTGACTGATTCTGCAATCTACAGATTTGCTTTCAAAGACTCTGTACAGCTCATGTTCTCAGTATTATTTTTATTGGTACAGTTCATCTTCTTTTGCACATTAGTTGTTTGTCAGTCTTTATTTATATATAGTTTTTTCATAAAATTCTATTGTATTTCTTCTCTCCTGTAACTGCCTACAAGAAAATGAATCTCAGGGTAGTATATGGCTATGTATATGTACATTTGTACTCTGATAATAAATTTACTCTGAATTTACTTGGAACTTTGACCCTCGGGGCAAAAGAATTCTTCCTCAGATTCTCTCTAAACCTTTCACTCCTTATCTTAAGACTATGTCCTCTACTATTAGATACCCCTGCAATAGGGAAACATTTCTTAATAACTACCCTATTTATGCTTCCAACAATTTTGCAGATCTCATCAAGTCACTCTTTGACTCCTCTGCTCCAAGGAAAATTTATCCTGTCTATGTCCTCATAAATAAGATGTTCTACCTCAGGTTACAACCCAGTGAACCTCATTAGTGTGATCATGCCATTCCTGTAGATTGCCAACCAAAGCAGCACACAATATTCCAATGTGGCCTACCAATGGTATTTGGTATTCAACACATCCCACTCTTAGAGCCATGACAGGGTTGATTGGGAGATCAAGAGTTCATCTTTTGCCATATGAGAGGTCCGTTTCTATAAACTTCTAATAATGCTACATTAGCAGTAGAACAAAATAGATTACCTAGTTGAATGGTGCTGCAACAACAATCTCACGCTCCCCATCAGCAAGTCCAAGGAACTGATTGTGGACATCAGGAAGCGAAAGTCAGGAGAACATACCCCAGTCCTCATGGAAGGTCATCATTATCATCATCATGTGCCACGTCGTATGACACAGGCAATCGTGGTCTTTGACCATGATTGTTCTTGGCAAATTTTTCTTCAGAAGTGGTTTGCCATTGTCTTCTGGGCAGTGTCCTTACAAGACAGGTGACCTCAGCCATTATCAATATGCATAACCAGGACTTTGTTACATGCACCAGCTGCTCATACGAGCATCAACCACCTGCTCCCATGGCTTCACATGACCCTGATCAAGCTACACCTTGCCCAAGGGTAACCTGCAGGCTAGCGCAGGGAAGGAGCTCCTTACACCTCCTTTGTTAGAGATGATGGAAAGGGTGAGCAACTTCAAGTTCCGGGGTGTCACCATCTCAGAAATCTATCCTGGGCCCCACACATTGCTGCAATCATGAAGGAGGCATGACAGTGTCTCCACTTCATTAAGAGTTTGAAGAAACTTGGATGTCACCAATGACTCATACAAATTTCTATAGGTGTACTATACCGACTGGTTGAATGATAACCTGATTTGGAGCCTAGTATGACATAGGAACACCGGCCATCAAATTTCTGAGTGGTCCTTGAACCCATAAGTGCTACCTTGTTATTCTTTTATTTTTGCATTGTTTATTTATTTTTATAATTTGTAGATTTTTATGTGTTTGAACTGTACAGCTGCTGCAAAGCAACAGAATTTCATGTCATACATCACTGGTAATAAATCTGATACCAATTCCGAAAAGACAAATATATCCTTGCACTTCACAGACAAAAACGCCATCTGTGATCTTGACTATTATGGTGCAACAGCAGGTGCACCTCAAGCACTGCCAAAATATTTTGTGCTTGCCCATTTGTAGAGGGGACGGTTGTCCATGACAATGTCACATCCTGAATCCCATCTCTAACTGCATAGTAAACTTCTTGAGGAGAAAAATCTCTGCAATAAAATTCTCTTCCTTGGTGGGTGGAGACCAATTCCCTAATTAAAACTTGTAGTTGTCCCAACACCCTGGACCACCAACTGTCTCTGGTATCTCTGATCTGTTTTTTTTTGTTGTCCTTAGGGTGAAGTATCTGGCTGGGCCACAAAAACAGAAACATGGAGTCGCTGGTGAGTTCTCTCATATCCTGTCCTCCTAAAGGCTGCGGGTATTTTCAATTAGACTTCAAAATAAAATATTTCTAGAAAAAGTTGAGTCACTCCTAGTTTGTGGAATTTTAGCACGTCCTTGACCCTGACAATTTTACAAAGTCTTACACTTTTTTGTCCGTTCTCAAACAGTTTAAACATTCGGAAATGCTGCAGAGAGTGTGTGCAGCTGCCAAAACTCCAGACTTTGCACTCACATGCATACTGATGGAGCCTGTTCTATGCACATCACATACCAATCACCTCAGTCTCCGTGTAACCTACCAAACTATAACCTGAATGAGGAGTTTACATGATATTATAAATAACTGAAGTGAACCTTCATAGTTTCTGCTGAAAGCCCCTAATTAGATACAACAGGAGTGTTTATCTCTACAGCCAATTCATAAAACTCTGCAAGTGGAAACACCAGTGCTCCTGCGAGCAGGAGGCAAGAGTTAGATCATTGCACTCCTGACGAGTGAACTGATGAAAGCCCATAAAACCATAAGACCTAGCAGAAGAATTAGGCTATTTGGCCCATTGAGTCTGGTCCACTGGTCTGTCATGGCTGATTTATTATCCCTCTCAACCCCATTCTTCAGCCTTCTCCCCATAACCTTTAACATTCTTTCTAATCAAGAACCTATCAACCACCTATTTAAATAGATCTAATGAAATAGGCCACCACAGCCATCTGTGGCAATGAATTCCACAGATTCCCCACTTTCTGGCTGAAGGAATTCCTCTTCATCTCTGTTCTAAAAGGACGTCATTGTACTCTGAGACTGTTCCCTCTCGTTCTATGCTCCCCAGCTCTCGGAAATAACCTTACCTCATTCACTCTGTCTAGACCTTTCAATATTAAATAGGTTTCAATAATATTTCCCACCCAATTCTTCTAAACTCCAGGCTCAGAGTGATCACATGTTCATCATGTGAACCCTTCATTTTCAGGATCATAAACATCCTCTAGACCAGTGGTTCCCAACCTTTTTTTGGCCATGCCCCACCTAATCACCTCTAAAATCCTGATGCCCCCTGTGGTGATATATAATTCTTATTATTCAAAAAGTGAACTCCTATTCACCTGGAGGAAGCCTAAAAGACCATTAACTTGGTTTAAACAAGCTTCCAAAGAACATGGCATTCATGAAAGAGAAAAATAAAAGAACCAAAGGACTGTTAAAGTTCTGAGGAAGAAATTACTAAGAAATTGTAAAAAAAAGAACATTAAGTGATATTAAAATAATAATAATAATAATAAATAAATAAAACAATGCCGATTTGTTTCTACAGCATACAAAGACAGATACACTGTTTAAAAGAGATGACGCAATGTACACACCTTCACACCACCAAGAACCGAAAGCTACTGTAAAAAGCAACATTGGCGCGACCTCGTACGAGTTTTTTACGCGTTTGGACTTGTTCATTCGTTCCTTCCTACATCAGTCAATTCATTAATTTAATTATGAAAGCCATTTGATGGTTGTAATGATGGTGATACACTGTATATACAGTACATACACAATTACACATGTACATACACACAAGTACTTTTATGTATGCATACTGTATATACACATATGTATTAACTCGCACACACACTCATACTCACACAGACTTACTAGAAAAAATTCACTGTTAATAACTCATTCTCAAATTGCCCCCCTTAAAAATCAAATTACCCCCCTGTGGGGTATACGCCCCACGTTGGGAACCACTGCTCTAGACCCTTTCCAATGCCAGTGCGTCCTTTCTTTGATAAGGGACCCAAAAACTGCTGACCATATTCCTAGTGCGGTATGAACAGTGCCATATAAAGCCTCAGCATTACATCCTTCTACTTATATTCTAGTGAATGCTAAATGAATGCTAACGTTACACTTGCCTTCTAAAAATAGGCTTACTCAATGCAGGGTGAATCCTGCAATGTTAGATTATATAAAACTACCTGACATTATGTTTACAGATGGAGTTACTTTATTGAGGTGGGAACTGTGTCATTCTACAAGAATTTACTAAGCGTTCAGAAGAATTTGCAATAGAATTATTTCACACTACTAAAATTACATCTGAAAAAAATCTGTGCCTGAATATGTACTTATTCAAGAAACAAAAGTAATTATTAGTACTAAATTAATTTCATACTTTACTTCAGACATTTAGGCCAACTTCTACTCCTTTCCTACAATAATGTAAAATATTGCATGAATCAGTGCAAAACAATTCTTTTGATTTCTTTTTTTTTGCCAAATCAGATTCAGACATGTGCAAGAAAGCTGTAAGTAAATTTTGGGTAAACTTTGAGCAACTTTCATAATGATAACAGGTCTGATAAAATTAGAAAAAATACACTGCATGTCATAATCAAAGACGCAGTTCACAGAATGTAGGGCAACATTAAATTTTATTCTATTTTTGTCAGACTTTAAAAATATCTGTGCTTTATAATAATAATGCAGTGAGGTGTTTACTTTAAAATAGAATGTATCAATCAATATCTTACAGAGTACATGTCATTTGTACATTTCACGTGTATAACTGGCAAAATCGTTAAGATAACGATAAGTTAAACTGCGTTTTTTAAAAATTTCATTTAAGGCCAAAAGTAAACAGATTTTTTTATTCTTTATTTAGAGAAACAGCACAGAACAGGCCCTTCCAGCACAAAGAGCCCCACCATTCAGCAACACACATATTTACCCTTAGCCTAATCACAGGACAACTTACAATGACCAGTTAACTACGAACTAGTACGTCTTTGGACCGTGGAAGTAAACTGGAGCACCCGGAGGAAACCCACATGCTCACGGGCAAGATGTACAAACTCGTTACAGATGGTACTGGAGTACCATCTGTACTCCAACTCCAACGCCCCGAGCTGTAATAGCATCGCACTAACTGATATGCTATTATGGCACCCCATTGTTAGAAAGTTATTTATAAAAATAATTTATTAGAAAATTTGTTTTCTTTCATGTTGAGTATATGATTGCCCACAACTGAACCTCCATCTATCCCCAAAATAAGTTGTATTGTACAAAGCACTACAGGGAGGCCCTTGTGAGAAGTATTTCTCTAAAGCAGTTTATTTTCTGGCAGGTTATGAGACTTTTGCTTTCGGCCATCACTGTGTGGCTAGGCACAGCTCAAATGCCATCTACGTATAAATTGGCCAACAACACAACTGTTGTTAGAATTCCAGATGGTGACTCATTCAGGAGTGAGTTAGATCAGTTGACTTGAGTGCTGTTGAAACAACAACCTTGAACTCAATGTCGACAAGACCAAGGAATTGTTTGTGGACTTCAGGGTAGCAGAAATTGAGGGAACACACACCAGTCCTCATAAATGGATTAACGGTGGAAAGGGTGAGCAGATTCAAGTTTCTGGGTGTCAACATCACTGAAGATCTATCCTGGGCTCAACATATTGATGCAATTACAAAGAAGGCACAACAATGGCAATACTTCATTAGAAGTTTGAAGAAACTTCAACCTGTATGTCACCAAAGACTCTCACAAATTTCTACAGATATACCACGGAGAGCACTTTATCTGGTTGCATCACCATCTGGTATGGAGGGACCAGTGCACAGGATTGGAAAAAACCACAGAAAGCTGCAGATTCAGCCAGCTCCATCATGGGCACTAGCCTCCCCAGCATCAAGGCCAACTTCAAAAGGCGATGCCTCAAAAATACAGCATGCATCATTAAAGACCCCTATCACCTAGAATATGCCCTCTTCTCATTGCTATCATCACGGATGAGATACAGGAACCTGAAGACACACACTGAACATTTTAAGAACAGCTTCTTCCCCTCCGCCATCAAGTTACTGAGTGGACAATGAACCCGTGTACATTACCTCACAATTTTTGCTCCTTTTATGCACTACTTATTTAATTTATATATTAATGACCATAAGACATAGGAACAGAATTAGGCTACTGGACCTCCTCCATTCCAATATGGCTGATACCATCATGGGGCTGAGCAAGAAAATGGATCAGCAATGATGAAATAGCAGAGCATTTTACAGCATACGGAATAGGATATATGATTTTAAAACCATAAGACTATAAGACATAGGAGCAGAATTAGGCCATTCAGCCCATCAAGACTATTCTGCTGTTCCATCATGGCTGATCCTGGATCCCACTCAACCCCATGCATCTGCTTTCTCGCTATATCCTTCAATGCCCTGATCGATCAGGAAACTATCAACTTCCATCTTAAATATACCCACCAACATTTGTAGCATAGTTAGAGATTGGCAGGTGTGACATTATGGGCATCACTGAGACATGGCTGAAAGAAGATCATTGGAAGGAGCTTAACACCCTAAGATACACATTGTATCAAAAGGACATGCAGCTAGGCAGAGAGAGTGGCGTGGCTCTATTGGTGAAAAATTACATCAACTCCTTAGAAAGGGGTGACATAGGACCAGAAGATGCAGAATCCTTGTGGATAGAGTTAAGAAACTGATGCAAGTTATATACAGGCTCCTGACCAGCAGCCAAGATGTGGGATATAAATTCCAATGGGAAATAGAAAAGCCATGCAATAGGGCAATGCTCTGATAGTTATGGGGGATTCCAAAACGCAGTTAGATTGTGAAAATCAGGTTTGTGCTTGATCCTATTAGAGGGAATTTGAAGAATGCTTCCAAGATGGCTTTTTAGAGCAGCTTGTGGTTGATCCCACGAGGAGAAAGGCAATTCTGGATTGAGCATTGTGTAATGGACCAGATTTGACTAGGGAGCTTGAGGTGAAACAAACATTGGGAGGCAGTGATCATAGTAGGATAGAATTGGCCCTGCAGTTTGAAATGCACAAGATCAAGCCAAATCTATCAGTATTACAGTGGAGTAAAAGGAATTACAGAGACATGGGAGAGGAAATGGACGAAGTTGATAGGAAGGGGACACTATCAGGGATGACAGCAGAGCAGCACTGAGTGGAATTTCTAGGAGTAATTCAGAAGGCATGGAAGTAACAAAGGAACTTAAAGACAGCATAAAAGCAAAACAGACAGCATTTCATGTAGCAACAGTTAGTGGGAAGTAAGAGGATTGGGAAGCTTTTAAAAACCAACAGAAGGCAACCAAAGAAAATCAAAAGGAGAAAAAAGGTGAAATATGAAGGTATGCTAGCCAAAAATATCAAAGAGAATACCAGAAGTACTTTCAGATATATAAAGAGTAAATGAGAAGTGAGAATAGATATTGGACCATTGGAAAATGACGCTGAAGAAGCAGTAATTGGGGACAAAAAAATCGACAGATGATAATAGTACTTAGCATCAGTGATGCCACTGATATTAAACCTGATTTTGATTCTGATTGATTGCCTTATTAGCCCTATGAGAATAAAAAAAATCTCATCTCTGTCTTGTTTAAATGGGCAATGCTTAATTTTAAAAAACTAATCCTAGTTCTCAATCCTCCCACGAGAGAAAGCATCATCTCCACATTCACCACGTCAAGACCCCTTGGAATCTCACATATTTCAATTAAGTTCCCACCAACTCTCATAAACTCCAGCAAATACAAGCCTAGCCTGAACAATCTCTTCTCTTAAGACAGCCCACTGATTCCAGAATCATTCTAATAAACCATCACTGAACTGCATCTAAAGCATAGGTATTTTTCCCAAAATTGGAGGAGCAACACAGTTTACAATACTCCAATGCAATATTCAACTGAAACATCACCTTCCAAATTCCTACTCAGACTCCCCAACAAATAAATGATAATCTATTATGATTATTATTTTTTATGGCTGAGCAATGTCACAACAACAACCTTTCACTCAATGTCAGCAAGACCAAGGAGCTGATTATTGACTTCAGGAGGAGGAAACCAGAGATCCATGATCCAGTCCTCATTGAGGAATCAAAGGTGGAGAGAGTCAGCAACTTTAAATTCCTTGGTGTTATCATTCAGAGTATCTGTCCTAAGTCCAGCACATAAGTGTCATTACAAAGAAAACACAACAGTGTCTTTATTCCTTAAGAAGTTTGCGAAGATTCACATGTCATCTAAGACTTGGACAACCTTCTATACATGTGTGGTAGAGAGTATATTGACTAGTTGCATCACAGCCTGGTATGGAAACAGTAATGCCCTTGAAAGGCAAAGCCTTCAAAAACTAGTGGATCCAGCCCAGTCCATTATGGGTAAAGCCCCTCCACATCTATATGGAGGGCTGTTGCAGGAAAGCAGCATCCATCATCAAAGTCCCCTACCATCCAGGCCATGCTCTCTTCTCACACTGCCATCAGAAAGAAGGTATAGGTACCTCAGGACCCACATCACTGAGTTCAGGAACAGTTATTACCCCTCGACCATCAAGTTCTTGAACCAGAAGGGAGAACATCACTCACCCCATCACTGACCTGTTCCCACATCCTATGGATTTACTTTCAAGGACTCTTCATCTCATGCTCTCAATATTTATTGCTTATTTATTATTAATTACTTTTTCCCAGCTCAGGCTGGTAGAACCTGAGGTATAGGCAGAGCTAAGCCCGCTCATTTATCAATTGCTAAGAACTTTCAGATTATTCTAGTGGTGTTTAGTATTGTTGCTTTCTGAGAAGTTACATAAATATTGCTGTGTAGCCTAATTGTTTAATGCTATTGTGTAATGAATAATACCAGTTGTCGCTATTACTATCAGGACAATGTATACCCTGTTCATGTTCCAAAGTCTTTCAACTTCCTTTTATAATTCAGCTCATTTCAGGTGTTTTCAGTTATTGATTTCTGTAAGTTACGTGTGTTTGGAATGGTTATATCTATTAAGCAAACAGTTCTTGCTTGTTTATCCTGTATTATTATATCTGGATGGTTATTATGGATTGTCCTTTCTGTAATAACGGAAAGGGATTCTGTCCAAAATTGGATCAGGCTTGTACTTATATAGTAAGGTACAGTATCTTTTATGAGTTTGTATTTTAAAGAAAGGTTTTTGGTTAATGAAGTTTGCCACTTGATTGTGCCTGTGTAAGTAATCAGATTGAGTTAAACTGCTGCAGGATCCTGTAATGTGCTGCATTGTTCCTTGTTTTTCTCAACACTTTCTACATTTATCATCTTGAATTTGTAGGTGTTTTATTGCACATTTTTGATATTTTTTTGTGCTAACCACCTAGACCTGTATTGCCACAAGGAGCCCCTCTGTTGCTGGAAAGAGGTCTCCAACTCTGAGCCAGGTGTTTAACGCTTCCTTGTCGATGTCTAGTCTGCTCATGTCATGGGTATGTCTTCCATGGGGGGGACATGTTTTTCTATTGGTTAACTTTTTCTTCCATAGTGATAATGTCTTCATTTTTCAGAGTTGTGCTCTTACTTAAGTTTAATGCTCTGTATTTCTTATCAGAGTTGTATATGCTCACATGAAGTGCTGAATCCCATTTTTGTTGATGAAAGTATATCCTTTGAAGCTTTATCTTACCGTTATTTGAGATTTTTAATGTCTGCTATTGCTCTTCCTCCTTCTGTCCTAAGTAATCTTAATCTTCAAGTGTGCATTCAAGTGTACGTTCGAGTGTACTTTCGAGTGTACATAATGGTTTCTGAAATTTGTCATTTCTGGTCTTTTTTTTGTAAGTTTTCCAGGTCCATTTTGGACCAAGTTATTAAACCAAAAAAATGTCAATATGTGTATAGTGACGGTGTTTATTGCCTTTGTCATATTTTTACTGTTGAGCTCTATTTGGCAGATTTTCTTAAGCCTTGAAATATATTCTGTCAAAAGTTTTCCTTTATCACACTATGATCTAATTTCTTTGCTTGTTGATATCCCAGATAATTTTATGTTTCATATCCATCTATCAGTTGTATTGTAGCCTGCTGCTCTGTTTAGTATTCTATGAGCTCTATTGCACCTTTCTTTATGTTTAATGTTCTGCATTTATCCGGTCCAAAGTTCATGTTTATATCTTTTAAAAGTAGTTCTGCTATTTGAATTAATTGCTTTAGCTTAACTGATGAAAGAGCATATAATTTAAGATCATCCATGTATAAAAGGTGTGATAATGTATAGCTCATTTTGTTTCTGACTTGATAACCAATGTTCGTCCAATTCAGTGAATTAACAAAAAGGTTTAATCTGAGACAGAGCCATAAGGGACTTAGAGAGAAGCTTTGGAAAATGCCTCAGTTTAATTTGATAACAGTGGTTGTTCTTTTTTGGTGGCTAATAGATAGGGTGATCATAGTACGCCAATGCTTCATCATATGTCGAAGAAATTTCACAAGTGTTCGATGTAGTCTAAAAATATTAAGAACTTCTGTTAATCATGAGTGTGGGACAGAGCCAAAAGCTTTTTGGTATTCAATATAAAATCTTGAAAGACTTCTGCATTTCCACCAGGATTGATTTTTGATGTACGGGATCCATTATCAGTAGTTCTTTACATCCCATCACATCATTTCGGGATCTTTCCTTCCCCTCCTCCTCCCCCCCTCCTCCTCATCCTCTTCCTCCTCCTCCCCCTCCTCCTCCTCCTCTTCCTCCTCCTCCCCTCCTCCTCATCCTCTTCCTCCTCCTCCCCTCTCCCCTCTTCCTCCTCCTCTTCCTCCTCCTCCCCCCTCCTCCTCATCCTCTTCCTCCTCCTCCCCCTCCCCCTCCTCCTCCTCCTCTTCCTCCTCCTCCCCTCCTCCTCATCCTCTTCCTCCTCCTCCCCCTCCTCCTCCTCCTCCTCCTCTTCCTCCCCCCACCTCCTCCTCCTCTTCCTCCTCCTTCTTCTGCTTCTTCTTCTTCTTCTTATTGTTGTTGTTGTTATTTTTGTTTTTTGTTTGCTGTTTTTTGTCATCTGCACATTGGTTGGGGTGGTCTTTCATTGATTCTATTAAGCTTCTTGTATTTACTGTGAATGCCTGCAAGAAAATGAATCTTGGAGTTGTACGGTGATATTTACCTCCTTTGATAATAAATTTACTTTGAGCTTTGAACTTTAAACCACCACACTAACCTTTTCTAAATGATACACAATTGAATATTATGAACTTCTATACAATATTTTAATATTAATTAAATATAAAATTTAAATTTTCCAAAATTATATTCCTACTGCCACATCTTTGCTCACTAATTAATCTATATCCCCCTGTAGTCTCCTTCACAACTCACTTTGCTACAGCCTTTGAGTTATCAGCAAATGTGTTAATGATAATGTCTGTGTCAGTTAAATTAGTTTGTGAAAATTGAGACCCTTGTACAGATAATCTGTGGTGAACTAAGGCTTGAAACCATGCTGCATCTCCAAATAAAATAAAAATGAAGTACAATTAAAAGGTAACATTCCTGCCTTTTCTTTGGTTCCTGTTAGCCAGCCAATTTTCCATCCATGTGGATGCATTACCTCCTACACTATAAGCTTCTTCAATAACCTTTGGTGTAGCAGCTCATCAAATGCCTTCTGGAAATGTTAGTGCATTCCCTAGTTCCTCTTTATCCACTGCACACGTTCCTACTGTTAGAACACGTATCAATTCCAATAAATTGGTCTAACATGATTTCTCTTTCATTAAACCATACTGACTTTGCCTGATTATTTTATTTCTCTTAGTGTGCTGCCACAATGAATTATATGTTGCTTCTTACATTTTCTTTTCGACAAATGTTAGCCCTGCTTCCCATCTCCCTCTCCTTTAGAATAAAGAAGTTGTGTATGCTATTTCCAATCTAGGAAAATTTACCTCTACCTTGCTCATCAATTCTTATCAGATCCTGACATGACGCCTATTGGATCTCTGTTCAATTTCTGACCATTAGGTTTCCTCCAGTAGTCAAGCAGGCAAGCAGTCTTATTCCAAGATTTCAGTTTCTTTTAGAGTACAAACAAACATATAAATACTAAGCAAACTAAATAAAGAGCTGAGAAATGGTGCTAAGAGGGGAATTAATGCTAAGGGTTGTAAGACAAAGGAACAAAAGATGGCACTTCTGAAAAATCTATCATTTTTATAGATAATATAAAAGAAACCCCTTAGATAGTGATGAATTAATTCATAAACTGAATAATTAAAACAATTACAGTGGTGCTAGAAGGTTTGTGAACCCTGTAGAAATTTCTCTATTTCTACATAAATATGAAGTAAAATGTGACCAGATCTTCCTGTAAGTCCTAAAACTAGATAGAGAGAACCCAATTAAATAAGTAACACAAAACATTATACTTCTTCATTTATTTGTTGAGAAAAATGATCCAATATTACATGTATTTGTTGGAAAAGGTATGAACCTCTGGGGGAATGCATTCTACAAATCTATTTGGAGTCATGTGCTCCAATCAATGAGATGAGATTGGAGGTGTGGGTTGTATAAGAAAGACACACTAAATCAGGTTACCGAGAGCCTGCTCTTCTCAAGTAAGATCTGTTTATGTTCACCATGTTTTGAACAAAACAACTTTCAGAGGACCTTAGAAGAAGAATTGTAGAGATGTATGAGGCTGGAAAAAGCTACAAAAGCATTTTTAAAAATCTGAGTGTTCATCAGTCCACAATAAGGGAAACTGTCTAAAAATTGGAGGAAACTCCGTACTGTTGCTACTCTCCTTAGAAGTGAGGATCCTGCAAAGATCACACCAAGAGCACAATGTGCAATGCTGAAGGAGGTGATAAGGAACCCAAGGGTAATAGCAAAAGACCTGCAGAAATCTTTAGAACTTGCTAAAGTCTCTGTTCCTGTGTCCACTATAAAAAAAAACACTGAACAAGAATGTGTTCATAGGACACCACAGAGGAAAGTACCGCTCTACAAAAAAAAGCAATGCTGCATGTCTCAAGATTGCAAAAGATCACCTGGGTTTTCTGCTACGCCTCTGGGACAATGTTCTGCAGACAGAAGAGACAAAGGTTGAACTTCTTGGCAGAAACGCACACTGCTAAGTTTAGAGGAAAATGGGCACTGCACACCAACACCAAACTGTGAAGCATGCTGAAGCATCATTGTCTAGGCACTTTACAGTTGTTGAGGGAACAATGAATTCAAAATTGTATCAAGACATTTTACAGGAGAATATCAGGCTAACAGTCCATCATCTGAAGCTTATTAGAAGTTGGATAATGCAGCAAGACAATGATTCAAAAGACAAGAGTAAATCAACACCAGAATGATTTAAGAAGAAGATAATTTGCATTTTGGAATGACCAAGTCAAAGCTCTGACCTTAATCCCATAGAATGTCGTGGAAGGACCTGAAGCAAGCAGTTCATGCAAGGAATCCCATAAACATCCTACAGCTGAAGCAAACACAAGGAAATCTGCAGATGCTGGAAATTCAAAACAACAACACACACAAAATGCTGGTAGAACACAGCAGGCCAGGCAGCATCTATAGGGAGAAGCGCTGTTGACGTTTCAGGCCGAGACACTTCGTCAGGACGAAGGATGAAAGGTCTCAGCCCGAAAAGTCGACAGCACTTCTCCCTATAGATGCTGCCTGGCCTGCTGTGTTCTACCAGCATTTTGTGTGTGTTGTTACAGCTGAAGCAGTTTTGTAAGGAGGAATGGCCTAAAATTCTTCCGATGTGCAGGATTAATGAACAGTTACTGGAAATGTTTGGCTGAAGTTATTGCTGTACAAGGGGGTCACACTACTTACTGAAAGCAAAGGTTCCCATACCCTTCCCTACCCAAGTATGTAATATTGGATCATTCTTTTCAATAAATAAATAAACAAGTATAATGTTTTTTGTGTTATTTATTTAATTGTTTTCTCTCTAATTGGCAGATAAGTCACCTGGACCCAATGGACTGAAGCCCAGAGTCTTGGGAGAGGTAGCTGAAAAGATAATGGATGCTTTGGTCATGATCTTTCAAGAATCACTTGATTCTGTCATGGTCTCGGAGGACTGGAAAATTGCAAATGTCACTCCACTCTTTAAGAAGGGAGGAAGGCAAAAGAAAGGAAATTATAGGCCAGTTAGCCTAACCTCAGTGGTTGGGAAAGTCCATTATTAAGGATGAGGTTTTGGGGTACTTGGAGAGGGATGATAAGCTAAGTCAAAGTCAGCATGGTTTCTGTAATGGGAAATCTTGCCTGAAAAATCTGTTAGAGTTCTTTGAGAAAGTAACAAGCAGGGTGGACAAAG
Organism: Hemitrygon akajei; assembly: GCF_048418815.1. Lineage (NCBI taxonomy): Eukaryota > Metazoa > Chordata > Chondrichthyes > Myliobatiformes > Dasyatidae > Hemitrygon > Hemitrygon akajei. The sequence continues at coordinate 19,088,544 of NC_133125.1, read as the reverse complement.
GAGAGACAGTGGATGCCATTTACTTGGATTTTCTGAAGGCATTTGATAAGGTGCCTCACATGAGGCTGCTTAACAAGATAAAATCCTACGGCACTGCAAGAAAGATACTGGCATGAATAAAGAAATGACCAACAGGCAGGAGGCAGCGAGTGGGAATAAAGGGGGCCTTTTCTGGTTGGCTGCCAGTAAGTAGTGGTGTTCCTCAGGGGTCAGTTTGGGACTGCTACTTTTCACATTGTTTGTTATTTAGATCGTGGAATTGATGGCTTTGTGGCAAAATTTGTGGATGATATGAAGACAGGTGGAGAGGTAGGTAGTGCTGAGGAAGCAATGCGATTGCAGTAGGAATTAGATAAATTGGAAGAATGGGCAAAAAAGTAGCAGATGGAATACAGTGTTGGGAAATGTAAGATAATGCATTTTGGTACAAGGAACAGCATGTGAACTATTATCTAAATGGGGAGAAGGTTCAAATGTCAGAGGTACAGAGTGACTTTGGTGTCCTTGTACAAGAATCTTAGAAGGTTAACTTACAGGTTGAGTCTGTGGTAAAGAAGGCAAATGCAATGTTGCCAAATATTTCAAGGGGAATAGTATATACCATACCACACGCAGCACCCACAAAGCTAACAGCATTGTGAAGGACCCCACACACCCCTCATACAAACTCTTCTCCCTCCTGCCATCTGGCAAAAGGTACCGAAGCATTCGGGCTCTCACGACCAGACTGAGCAACAGGTACTTCCCCCAAGCCATCAGACTCCTCAATACCCAGAGTCTAAACTGACATCTACATCATTTATTATTATATTGAAATTTGTCCTCTACTGTGCCTATTATCTTGTTTGTTTGTTTGTTTATTTATTTATTTGTTAATGTACGGCCCTGCACTGCTTTGTGCACTTTATGTAGTCCTGTATAGGCCTGTAGTCTAGTGTAGTTTTTGTGTTGTTTTACATAGTCTAGTGTAGCCTTGAGCTGTCTCACATAGTCAAGTGTAGTTTTGTATTGTTTCATGTAGCACTAGGGTCCTGGAGGAACGCTGTTTCATTTTTACTGTGTACTGTACCAGCAGTTTATGGTCGAAATGACAATAAAAGGCGACTTGACTTGACTTGATAAAAGCAAGGAGATAATGCTGAGGCTTTATAAGACACTAGTCAGGCCGCACATGGAGTATCATCAACAATTTTGGGCCCCATATTTCAAAAAGGATGCATTGTAATCCAAGAGAGTCTAGAGGAGGTTCATGAGGATGATTCCAGAAATGAAGGGGTTAATGTATGAGGAGTGTTTGGCAGCTTTGGGCCTGTGCTCACTGGAACTTAGAAGAATGCCAGGGGATCTCATTGAAACCAACTGAATGTTGAAAGGACTAGACAGGGTGGAGAGGATGTTTCTATGGTGGAAGTATCCAAAACTAAAGGGTAAAACCTCAAAATTGAAGGGTAACCTTTTAGAACATAAGTAAAGGTGGATTTTTTTTTTAGCCAGAGAGTGATGAATCTGTGCAATGCTCTGCCACAGACTGCGGCAGAGGCGGTCTGTGGATATATTTAAGGCAAAAGTTGATGGTTTCCTGATCGGTCAGGGTATCAAAGAATATGGCAAGAAACCAGGTGTATCAGGTTGAATAGGAGCTGGGATCATCCATGATGGAATGGCAAGCAGACTCAATGGGCTGAATGGCCTAATTCTGCTCCTATGTCTTATGATCTTATGTAGATTAGGATTTACACGAAGATCTGATCACATTTTATGTCATATTTATGCAGAAACAGAGAAAATTCTACAGGGTTCACAAACTTTCTAGCACTACAGTACATCACATGGGAAATGTGCTAATACATAGCCAATGAAAAATTAGAAAGGTGATAAACTGTTAGTTTAGCTACTATACCACTTTCTGCCAGTGAGTGTGAAAAATACATGAGTTTATTAAAACATACAAATCTTATAAGAAGTATTATTAAAATAAAACAGTGGTTTTCAACAAGCTTGTCAGCAGCCAATGATTTGTTAGCCTACAATTTCTCAGTATCATTTTCCCAATGATTATATAATTTTTCCTGCTCTCTTCCGACTCCTGATTTATAGCTGCTTTCTGGGGTGTTATTTGCATCTTCTATTTCTTCAGCAAATGTGTGCAGTTTATTATTATAACAACAATATTAAATATGATTTGCATGTTGACAGAAATCCTCACCACTTGCCCAGCAGTTTCTATTTGTGAGAGCATCCTACACAGAATCATGAAGCTGGAGATTCCATTTCATATCATACAGCATGTGCTCTTGGGAATCCCAATCACACTTTACAATCAATTTTACACTTCCATTCAATCATGTAATGCATAAAACCTGCACTATGTGATTGATTTTCTGGTTCAATAAGTTTTATTCAATAATATCAGCAAGAAAGAGTAATAAAATTTTATGCAGTACTGTTTCTCAGCTCATACAATGGGTTTGCTAAGAGAAGGGGCAGGAATGTCATGTTCCACTGTAGAGAAAGCTAGGTTTGTAGGTAAAATTCATATTTCCTATGGACATAAACCAGAAACAGTTATTACCCTCCAACCATCAGGCTCGTGAACCAGCATGGAAAACTTAATTCACCTCAAAACTGAACAAATTTCACAATCACACACACAAAATGCTGGTAATTGCTACCAACATTTTGTGTGTGTTGTTGTTTGAATTTCCAGCATCTGCAGGTTTCCTCGTGTTTGAAATTTCACAATTTATGGGCCCACTTTCAGAGACTCATGTTCTCAGTATTTGTTTACTCATTTATTATTATTTGGGCTTTTTTTGTACTTACACAGTTTGTCTCCTTTTGCACGTTGGTTGTTTGTCCATCTTTGTTTTTCATTGACTCTGCTGGGTTTCTTTGTATCGACTGCAAATGCTCGCAAGAGAAAGTATCTCAGGGTGGCATATGGTTACATACACCTATTTGATAATAAATTCACTTTGAACTTCGAACTCTAGTACAGTGCAAAGAAGGACTACATCACTAAGTAAATACCTTTTACAAATTCCTCACGCAGGAACTTCCAGCTACCGCGATGGTTGATATTATGTATTTTATCACTTTTCAGAATGATAAACGCGTTGATCTCCCTACTGCTTCATTAGGCTTTTGTTACTCAATAAAATGGCTGACTGCATCGCTGTTCATTTGAATTCAAAGACAAATAACAGCTTGCTAATTTAAAACCGAATGTTTTGGATTGCAAAAACACTCTTAAAATATTTCATTGAACTGCTTCAGTGAAATATTTTAACAGTTTTACAATCTTGCCCACTCATCAATTAATGTCGTCCCTTTGTTTAAAATAAATTTGAAAAAAAATCACGAAGTTCTTTGTCATTTTGAAATCTGTAAAACCAGAATAGCACACAGAAGACCATGAATTCTTGTGTTCCACACACCATGGGAATATGTCCAATGTGAACTACTATTGATGCAGTTGACACAATAATTTTGACAGTTATGATTCTAAATACAGAGGTAGTAAAATTATGACTTTTGATAAGTTTAATAGATATATATGAAAGCATCCAAAACAATATTATAATTTAGAAGTTTTAAAGCTGCAGACCAGTACCAGCATTATTTGATTCAGATTATCTACTTCATTATGAATAGGTTGATGTTACCTTCTCTTCAACATGCAGGAAACAGCAGACGAAACATTCAGAAGTTTTTGCATTTCTGGAGATGAATAAGTCTTACATCCATCACAACTGTGGCACTTGAGTAAAATATATGTCATACTTGCAAATAGCTCAGATGTCAAAATCACAACGGGACAGCTGGGGAAATTATTAAGAAGAAATATCAAGGGGGTATGAAAGCTAGGAGTTGGAAATTTTAACTTGGAGCAGGTTTCTTAGGTAACTGCTCTGACCAGTGAGTTCATCACCACCCACCAGTCACAGCAGGAGGCCGTCAGTGACATTAACCACCAGACTTCACGCAAACCCCACTTCCTGCTTTGAGAAGGCCAAGAAGCTGCTGACAATCATTTAGCAGATAAGTGAGCGGGGAGTGAATTTTAAGTGAAAGCTCTCCTGGAGTAGGAGGGAGGTGGGGCAGGACATTAGAGCAGACGTTACCACAATTCCTTTCTGAGCCATGGTGCAGCACCTCAGTTCTCTTGATTCCAGAAGGGAAAGTTATGCTTTGGCCCCCTTCTCTCCTGACAATTGATGGTCTGCATCACCTGGAAATCCCATTTATAATGGAGTCCGGATGCTCTGTTCATAATGGGTCCCCTACACACCAGGTTAATGAACTCCCTAGTTGATTTGGACAGGCACCCTCGCCAGAAGCAGATGCTATGGATTAAAACGGTGGAAACGCCTTGGATTATAGGTGCAGCTCCCTCACCCCCACACTAGGGTTAACATATGAGGAGTATTTCATAGCTCTGGGCCTGTACTCACTGGAGTTTCAAAGAATGAGGGAGGATCTCATTGAAACCTACTGAATATTGAACAGCCTAGATAGAGTGGACCTGGAGAAGATGTTTCCTATAGTGGGGGAGTCCACCAGAGGGCATAGTCTCAGAATACAAGGATGATGAGGAGGAATTTCTTTAGCCAGAGGGTGGTGAATCTGTGGAATTCATTTCCACAGATGGTTGTGAAGGCCAAGTAATTGGGTATATTTAGAGCAGAAGTTGGCAGGCTATTAATTAGTAAGACTGGCAAAAGTTATGGGGAGAAGGCAGGGGAATAGGGTTGAGAGGGATAATAAATCAGCCATGATGGAATAGCAGAGCAGACTCAATGGGCTGAATGGTATAATTCTGGTCTTATAGTTTTATGCTCATCACATCTTCCAGACTCCACCTGAATTAAAATCAACCTCTATCTCTCTGCAGTAGCTGATAGTGCAATTTACAGCAAAGAAATATCAAGCCAATCGCACAATTAATTTCTGAAAATCTTTTCTGCCACCACATGTTAAAATGAGGCTCGTGGCGTAATGAAGGAGCATTAAAAATTCGCACTTAAAATCGTCAAACAGTTGCCTTTTATTTAAAAGGCCTTCCCCTCTCATGTCCTGCCCCACTTTTAGGAAGCTGGGACTTGAGATCGTAGAGCTTCCCATAGTTATTAACCATCCAGAGTGAAGATACTCTACCAGGTAGCAGGTTAGAGCTTCCAGGTTCCTCGTGTCAGGCTGTGCACGCACCCTGTCGAGCACAGCTTTAATGCCATGGAAGGATTTTCATTGAATGATTGAGAGTAAGAAGAGCTGCCTCCTGCGTACACCAGAGCTTGCTGTCTCTGGCAAAGGAGAAATTACTCTAAGCTCAAAGAATCTTTAGCAGCACCAGTATATAATTTGCACAGATTTTCTGCATCAAAACAAAGAGGTTAAAAATAAATCGAGGATACCTGAATTTCCACCCTCACTAATATGATTTTTTTAATTTGGAGATACAGTACAGTAATAGGCCCTTCCAGCCAAACGATTCCACTGCACCCAATTACCACCCATGTGACCAATTTACTTACTTAACCGTACGTTGCTGGAACAGGCAAGGAGACCGGCACGCCCAGAGGAAACCCACACTGTCAAGTAGAAACTCCTTTCAGACCGTGGTGGAATGGAAGCTGGCCTGTTGTCACTGTGCAAACACGAGGAAATCTGCAGATGCTGGATATTCAAACAACAACTCACACAAAATGCTGGTGGAACACAGCAGGCCAGGCAGCACCTATAGGGAGAAGCGCTGTCGACGTTTCGGGCCGAGACCCTTTGTCACTGTAAAAGCTTTACGCCACCGTGCTGCAGGCCCGCCCTCCCTACATTTTCCAAACCGTGTGACAAAATTTGCCTGCGTGTAACCTCAGCCTAATTTTGCATCATAATTCAGTGAGTCTGTTCATTTGAACACTGCAGGATTCACTCACATGAATCCTGAACAGAGCAAAATGTTAGGTCGCTTTGAGATAGAGTGCAGCCTTTTGAATTACAATCCTCACTGAAGACTGCATTTGGGGGTCTGCAGAGAGAGTAGAAATATTACTCATGCCCAGCTCATCGCTTTCACCCTTGGGAATCTTGAATGCGCTCTTTTGTCCAGCTTTGTCAGATCGGGCTCGGGGGAATAGTTTCACATTTTTCATTTCAGCTATTCCATGTCACCTGCTAATCCGTTCTCAGCTGCTGCCAGTCACTTCCATCAATCTCAATGCCAAGGTACGCATCAGAGATAGAGCAGCTCCAGGAACTTGTCCAATCTTTCACCAACCATTAACCCACCACCACAACCCCACCTGCCACGGTGAATAGATGGGGAAGCACTACAGTCCTGCAAAAAAAAAGAAATGGCTCCACACTCAAATTTTCAACAGAGTGTCCCACAAAACAACAGCCACAACAATTTACGCCCTGCTCTCTAGGTAATAATGCCCAAGCATTCTCCTTCTTAATAAGTGGTCACTTCTCAAAGGTACCATTATTTGTCACATCAAAACACAAAGTGAAATATGCAATTTGTGTCAACGACCAACTGAGTCCAAATGTATGCTGGAGGCAGCCTCCAAATGTCACCACACTTCTGATGCCAACATAGCATGCCCACAACTTCATGGTAGCAAAACAGTTGGCGCATCAGTATTACAGCTTAGAGAGTCAGAGTTCAATCCCAGCGTTTGATGGCTCTGGAATTCAGAAGACTGAGGAGTGAACTCATTAAAACTTATCAAATGTTGAAAGGCCTTGATAGAGTGGATGCGGAGAGGATGTTTCCTATGGTAGGGGAGCCTAAGACCAGAGGATACAGCCTCAGAATAGAGGGGTGTCCCTTTGAGGCTGTGAATCTGAGAATTTGATGCCACGGGCAGCTGTGGAGGCCAAGACATTGGGTATATTTAAGGCAGAGGTTGATAAATTCTTGGTTTAGTCAGGGCATGAAGGGATATGGGGAGAAGGCAGGACATTGAGGTTGAGAGGGAAATTGGCTCAGCTATGATAAAATGGCAGAGCAGGCTCGATGGGCCAAATGGCTTAATTCTGCTCCTATATCTTACGGACGTCTGCTCTATGGTCATCTGAAAGGAATCTGTATGTCCTCCATGTGGAATGCGTGGGTTTTCTCTGGGTGCTCCGGTTTACTCCCACAGTCCAAAGACAAACTGGTTAATAGGTTAATTGGTCATTGTAAATTGTCCTGTGCTTAGATTAGGGTTAAAATCGGGGGTTGTCAGGGGCTGCTAGGTGGCACAACTCAAAAGGCTGGAAGGGCCTATTCCAGTGCTGTATCTCCAAATAAAAATATGTAAATAAACAACCCTGACCCAAATGTTGTTGGACTGTGGGAGGAAACCTGAGCACCAAGAGGAAACCCTCACAGTCACAAGGGTAACATTCAAACTCCTCACAGCCAGAGGCGGGCATTGAAACCCGATTGCCGGTGCTGTAAAGTGTGGCACTAACCACTGTGATACTGCCACAGAAACGAGGCCAACCAGTGACAAATTCACTGCCTTCGAAAATGCTCATCTCACTAGTCAATCCAGTTACGTACTTCACGCAGACTCCGTGACTATTAACCAGTGATTTTCAGTATATCACATTGGAGTCCTTGTTGGCAGCAGCTCTGTGAATACTGAAGCCACAAGCAAAGGTGTTTATGAGCAAAGCTGATTCCAAGCCCATTCTGTAAATGAGAAGTTTGATCATTGCCCATGCTTGAAAGCTTCATAAAGGTGTCAGAATTTTTTACTCAGTTAAAGCTCCATCCCAGAATGAGAAAACATTAAGTGCTACCAGGAATAATACTAGAATGTATTTTTATAATTAAGCGGGAATAATGTATGCGCGCTATCCAGTGTAATTGTTGCAGGGACAGTGATCACACGAGATTAGTTTGATACACTGACGACTGATTTGTAGTTGATTACTGTATCGAACTTGGCCACTCATTTTTACCAGACACCATTGGAGGGCAGTGGTTCAACAAATTCAAATTGATTACTTTCAGTATAATGAATCAAAACAGAATCTCTTTGTTTTATTCAACGGCTGGTGATTGCTTGAATTTTTTTACGACCATACGTGATCAAAAGATTTAAAACTGCTTCAATGTATTACACATTATTATTTAATAATGTAAATAAATCTGATAAAATATCTTATGAATGATTAAAGAATTACTCAAACTAATGTGATTGAATCTACTATCTTCCTGATATTGAAAAAGACAAAATATTTGAAGTGGTTGGAAGATTGTTTGCTGGTGCCTTGGACAAATGTTAAGTCTATGTAGCTGTCTTAATAAAATTAGGTTTTCTTCCCCATGATGTTGGAGAAGGTAGAAAGACTCATTTCATTGTGTCTGTGTGCCCCCTGGTGGCGTAAAACAGGTTTTATGAAAATAGCTGAGAAATCCACTAGGATACCTGGAAAGAGCCATTGAACACACTGAATCACACGAGATCGGAGACATTGTGCACTATAGAAGGAGAGCTATAATTCTGAAGATACAGCAGAAGCAGGTAAGTGCTAGGTCTGAGATTGAGTCCTGCAAGAGGATCACAACCTTGTCATTATTTGGAGCCTTGCATGCCTCGATGGCCTGGAGAGCTATGTTGGCTGGAGTCAGGGCTTCATGCTTTGGCCATCGGTAGGGACACCCATGCCAAACAGGTTGAAGGGCAGAGGTCAGACTGAGTGGTCCACTGGTCCCCCAGGCTTAGGGGTCCAGCTCAGGGCTAACAACACAGAATGATAAAGCAAAATTGTTACAGAAACAGCCGTGAAGAGTCCTTCTACATCTGGGTGGGCGGTATTCCTGAGTCTCCACCTGGGACTTGCATAGGTGACAGTAGTGAGACCTGAGAGGAAGGTACCGATACAATGCACCACCCAGAGATGGAGGACATTGCTGTCCTAAGTGTCAACAAAAGGTCATAACGGGCAGTAGGAAAGTACTGAGGTTGAGTCACGGGGCTGCTCAGAGGGATACAAACATCAGGGCATCAGTCAGAACTTCAACATCTAGCCACTACCATTGGTGAGAGGTCCACAGTCGGCTGTGGGACATTAACTGAGGATTAGTCTGAGGGCCTGCAGGGTGGAGGGTTGGTGGGGATTGTTGAAGGGGGAGATTCATGTGAAGGAGGAGGATGTTGGGTGAGAGGTCCATCAGGATGCTGTTAATATCAGGCAGATGGCAACCAAAGGGATGGGAGTCAGGTCAGGACGGATGGAGAAAAAAACAAAGATAGCGTGCAGTCAGACTGTCAGGAAGGGCAGACAGACGATAGGACAAAATTGCAGCCAGCAGGGTGAATATCAGTGCATTAGGGATGCAGAATCAAAAAGGGTGGCAAATACAGTACTCAAAGTTTTCTATTTCGGAGTAAAAGAAATAAGGTAGATGATCTTGTTGCACTTTTACAAATTGCCAGGTATGATGTTGTGGCCATTACTGTATCGTGGCTGAAGGATGGTTGCAGTTCAAAGCTGAATGTCCAAGGTTAGACACTGCATCAGAAGGATAGGAAGGTAGGCAGATGGGCTGCTGGTAAAGAATGGTATCAAATCATAAAAAAGATATGACATAAGATCAGGAGGTGCTGAATCCTTGTGGGTTGAGTTAAGAACAGTTTTAATGGCAGTTATATTCAGGCCACCTAACAGTAGCTGGGATATTGACTACAGATTGCAACAAGAAATAGAAAAGGTGTGTCAAAGGCATACAATAGTTATGGGAGATTTTAACATGCAGGTAGATTGGGAAAATCAGGTTAGTAATGGATCTCAAGAGAGTGAATTTGTTGAATGCCTATGAGATGGCCTTTTAGAGCAGTTTGTTACTGAGCCTACTAGGGGATCAGGTACACTAGTTTAAGGGCTATGTAATGAACTGGAGGCAATTAGGGAGCTTAAGGTAAAGGAACTCTTAGGAGCCAGTGATCACAATAAGATTGAATTCAATTTGAAATTTGATAGGAAGGAAGTCAAGTCTGATGTAGCAGTATTTCAGTGGTGTGAGGAAAATTACAGTGGTATGAGAGAGTAGATGGCCAAAGTAAATTGGAAGGAGATGCTGGCAGAGATGACAGCAGAAAAGGAATGGCTTGATTTTCTGGAAAAAAAAGGAAGATGCAGGATAGATGTATTCCAAACAACAAAATATTCAAATGGCCAAACAGTACAACTGCGGCTAACAAGGGAAGTCAGAGCTATTGTAAAAGCAAAAGAGAGAGCATACAACAAAGCAAAAAATTGCAGTAAGATAGAGGATTGAAAAGCTTTTAAAAATTACAGAATGCTTTTAAAAATTGCAGAAATTACAGCATATCAAAATAAAAGAGAGACGAGAATGGATATAGGACCACTAGAAAATAAGGGCAGGCAAACAATAATGGGGAACAAGAAGATGGCAGATGAACTAAACAAATATTTTGCACCAGTCTTCACTGTGGAAGACACTAGCAGTATGCCTGAGGTTGAATTGTGGGAGGGAAGAGATGTGAGTACAGTTACTATTACAAGGGAGAAGGTGCTCAAAAAGCTGAAAGACCTAAAGGTACATAAGTCACCCTGGCCAGATGAACTTCACCCTAGGGTTTTGAAAGAGGTAGCAGTAGAGATTATGGTGCCAGAGGACTGGAAATTTGCAAATGTTACTCCACACTTTAAGAAAGGAGGGAGGCAGCAGAAAGGAAATTACAGACCAGTTAGCCTGACCTCAGTGGATGGGAAGATGTTGGAGTCAATTGTTTATGATGAGGTGATGGTGTACTTGGTGACACAGGACAAGATAGGACAAAGTCAGCATGGTTTCCCTAAGAGAAAATCTTGCCTGATGAACCTAGTGGAATTCTACAAGGAGATTACAAGAAGGATTGATAAATGGGATGTAGTGGATGTTGTATATTTGGATTTTCAGAAGGCATTTGACAAGCTGACACACATGAGCCTGTTTACCAAGTTAAAAGCCCATGGTATTACAGGAAAGTTACTAGCATGGTTAGAGCATTGGCTGATTGGTAGGAGACAGCAAATGGGAATAAAAGGATCCATTTCTGGTTGGCTGCCAGTGACCAGTAGTATCCTGCAGGTGTCAGTGTTGGGACCCCCTTCTTTTTATGCTGTTTATCAATGATTTAGATAATTGAATAGATTATGTTGTTGCCAGGTTTGCAGATGATATGAAGATAGGTGGAGGGGCAGGTAGTGTTGAGGAAACAGGGAGGCTGCAGAAGGACATAGACAGATTAGGAGAATGGGCAAGAAAGTGGCAAATGAAATACAATGTTAGAAAATGTATGGTCATCCATTTTAGTAGAAGAAATAAATGTGCAGACTACTTTCTAAATGGGGAGAAAATCCAAAAATCTGAGATGCAAAAAGACTTGGGAGTCCTTGTGCAGAACACCCTAAAGGGTAATTTGCATGCTAAGTTGGTAGTGAAGAAGGCAAATGCAATGTTAGCATTCATTTCAAGAGGACAAGACTATAAGAGCAGGGATGTGATGCTGAAGTTTTATAAGACTCTAGTGAGGCCTCACCTTGAGTATTGTGAACAGTTTAGGGATCTTCATATAAGAAAAGATGGGCGAGCATGTGAGACGATTCAGAGGAGGTTCACAAGGATGATTCTGAGAATGAAAGGATTATCATATGAAGAACATTTGATGGCTCTGGACCTGTATTCACTGGAATTTAGAAGGCTGAGGAGGGATCTCATTGAAATCTTTCAAATGTTGAAAGGGCTAGACAGAGTAAATGTAAAAAGGATGTTTCTCATGGTGGGGGAGTCTAAGACAAGAGGGCACAGCCTCAGGATAGGGGATGCCCACTTAAAACAGAGATGTGAAGAAATTTCTTTAGCCAGAGGATGGTGAATTTGTGGAATTTGATACCACAGGCAGCTGCGGAGGCTAGGTCATTGGGTGTATTTAAGGCACAACTTGATAGGTTCTTCATTGGACATGGCATCAAAGGTTACAGGGAGAAGGCTAGTGAGTGGGACTGAGAAGGGGAGAAAAGGATCGACCATGATTGAATGGCGGAACAGACTTGATGGGCCAAGTGGCCTAATTCTGGTCTTATATCTTGACATCTTATGTTCTAATGGAATTTACTGTTGTAGTGGAAACTGTGTGTGAGGGAGTGGTGGTGGTAGGGAGCTGTGAATATATGCCTGAGGGAGACATTGTGACAACGTACTTCATTGACTGTGAGGTAAACCCAGGTGCAAAAAACTGGACAGAAAATCAGAGGCTCTGTGGCACTCACAGAAAGTCCATGACTGCCTTTCGTGATTGATTTTTTTTTGGAAATTAAATCACCTGGTGCAGAAAAACGCTGCACCACATAATCCAATTTCAAGGCCAACTAACCTGCAAATGTGGAGGAATGCACACTTAATGTAACTTAAAAAAAATGAGAAAAAAAGCACTGTTACAAAATTACTGCTCTCTAGAAAGAAAGTGAGAGAGGAGCCTTTGATGCTGTTTCTTACCAGTGAACCTGGAAGCAAACTCAAACCTGGCTGAGAAATGGAGAAGAGAAAGCAACTGGTCTGAAATAAGGCCAGATGTGGCTGGAAATTAGTAACAGAAGCACTCTGGAGATCAGCACCGACGTGCCTCTGTTTCTAATTCCATGCTGTCGTATCATGCTGGGTGATTGTCATAACCAGATGTATTCGACCGTATAACCATTAGACAAAGACCAAGAAGCATTTGGACCATCAAATCAGCTCCGCCATTCCGTTGTGGCTGATTTATTATCCCTCTCAACCACATTTTCCTGCCTTCTTCGCATAACCTTTGATGCCCTTACTAATCACGAACCTACCAGGCTCTGCTTTAAATACACCTAATGGCTTGTCCTCTACGGCCATCTGTGGCAATACATTCCACAGATTCTCTACCCTCTGGCTAAGGAAATTCTTCCTCACCTCTGTTCGAAATGGACGTCCCTCTACTCTGAGCTTTGCCTTCTGGTCCTCGACTCCCCCACTATATAAACCATCCTCTCCACGTTCACTCTATCTAGGCCTTCCAATATTTGATAGACTTCAGTGAGATTCCCTCTCATTCTTCTGAAATCCAGCAAGTACAGGCTGAGAGCCAACAAACACTCCTCATACATTAACACTTCCATTCTCGTAATCATTCTTGTGAATCTCCTCTAGACCCTCTCCCATGCCAGCACATCCTTTCTTAGATAAGGGCCCCAAAATTGCTCACCATATTCCAACTGCAATGGACCAATGCCTCAGTATTACATCATTGCTTTTATGTTTTATTCAGTTGCTCCCAGGTTCAATGCTCCACTATAGATCCTGGATGAGTTAATGATAAAAGTGGACAGGTTCAGCACTCCGTTCTGTCTCTGAACCGCATGGACACGATGGATATTCCAGAATCTGAATAGGAATTCCCAACCTGGAGATTAGGAGGCAAAAGTGAAGTTATTTTATTTAAGCAATACACACAAAATGCTGGAGGAACTCCGCAGATCAGACAACATCTATGGAGGAGAATAAACAGTCAATGTTTCAACCCAAAACCCTTCGTTGAGTCTTGGCCTGAAACGAAGACTGTTTACTCATTTCCATAGATGCTGCCTGACCTGTTGAGTTCCTCCAGCACTTTGTGTATGTTGCTCAAGATTTACAGCATTTGCAGAACCTCATGACTCTAAGTTATGTTACTCCACATTTTTGATCTTCATTGTTTTAATGTGCTAGTAATTAATTCTGATTTTTATTTTTCAGACTTAAATAATCATTTAAATTATTTACGGCCATCTTAATTGATCTTAGGTGAAGTAGAATGGAGAGATTTGAAATCTGCCAACAACACCCCCCAGATTTAGCAGAAGACAAGGCTCTGAGCTCTTTCTTGCCTCCTCTCAAAGGCTGTCAGGGTGGCATAGAGTTGGGTATGATGTGGCCTTTCTGTACCTCACTGCTCCACTCCTGTGGGTGGAGAGTCTGCTGGGGAACCAGAGCTAGTCCAGGATAACCAACATCAAGAGCCTTGGGAATAATGCTAGTTGTCCCTCACGTTCCCCAACCTACAGAGGAGGAATGGGCTAAGGGAGCCATCACCCTGGTGGATTGCCTGTCCCTCAGCCTTTCCTCCACATACCTGAACACCAGACCATGCCCCGGTTTCTCATTCAGTAGTGCACAGTGCATCGGGCAAATGACAATATCTTGTTTTCCAGGGCAGCCTCCAAACCAATTTTGCTGCCTATCAGAACAGTGAAAATGATTGAGCTATTGTTTTATTTTTAAAATTAGCTGCACCACGTGTACATGGAAACATTAAAACATACAGTGAAACGTGTCATCAATCCACAGCCCGAGGATGTGCTGTGGGCCGCTCGCACGTGTTATTGTGTTTCTGGTGCATGCCCACAATCTACCGACCCGTACGTCTTGTGAATGTGGAAGAAACCACGGCACTAGAGGGAGAACGTGTGCTCACAGGGAGAATGTACCAACTTCCAGACAGTGATATGGCTCTGGCTGGTCTCTCACAGGTCCTGGGTGTCTACGCTGTGCACAGATGGTTCTCAAATTATTCCAAGACCACTCTGAGGTGTTCATCAACGAGGACCCTTAAACTCTGTCAACAGGCAGCTGGCCTGAGATCACCGGAACATCTTGCCTTAGCTATGTGCAAAATACCCAGGCGGCTGTTAATCTGCATTCATCTGACAACGGTCCAATCTCATTGACCGCTTCACGTTTCCATTCACGCTAATGACCGGCTGCTCTAAAACACAGGGCACTCTATTAGAGATGACCAAAACCACTCCTCAGTGGGAAATCTGATTGAGCAAGCTGTCTGATTGAAAACTCCCACTCCCCGAGCAACTCTGTCCTCTGGTCAGCCTGCAGAATCAGCACACAATGAGTTAAAACTTGCTTATGGATATGCCTGCACGACAGTCTACCTGGCTTGTTAAAGTGATCGAAGACAGATCCATTCCTAAAGCAATAAAGCAGTTGGAAGAGGTCGAGAGGGCAATCGTGGGGTTTAAAAGTCAGGTATAGCTTCAGTACAGAAGTGATTAATAAGGTCAAATGTAATATATCACATTTGTGAAGGGATTCAACGAGATTAAAATAGAAATCCCGTTATCACTCATTATATCTCTGTTATACTATGTATTGCACTGCTTGGAACATAGGGATTAAAGAGGAAGATATTATGTGAGAACAATTTTATTGTGTGCATTCATACATGTGCATGTGATGTCACGATTAAACTCTAATTCAAACAGAACAGATATGGATCTGTGTGTGCATCCGGTTACACATGCATGTGCATTGGACACAGATGAGTGTGTGCGCGTGTCCATGCATGCATGTGTGTGTCTGTATGTGCACATGTGTATGTCAGCTTGCACAAGTTTGTGTGTTTTTCAGATTGTGTGCTGAACATGTGCATTCATGCTTGTGTGGATACGTATGTGTATGTATATATTGTATGTTGCATTTGTGTGTGCACCTGACTGCGCGTGTGTGTCTATCTGTGTACAGGCCATCAACGTACTGAAGATGCCCCATCAGCATTGATTTATTCGGAGGTGCTGTTTAACGTGTAGCTGCTTTAATCTCCTACTCTCCTCCGGTGGATCAAGCTAAGAATGGCAGGACCTCTTCAGAAGGGCTAAGCACCAGAAGGAGTAGGACATTATTTGCAGGAGGAGGAGGAAGCCTCCCCTCCATATTAACCAGCCATATGTAGCAATGTCTGTACAATCCCATTGCTCAACATTTTCCACACAAGTTAAAAGGCCACTTACCAGTCACTGAACAATTCCTTCTGTGGGGAAATGCCTGGCAGATGGATGCAGTCCTCTTGGGTGACATCTTCTGGGAAGAGTAGTCATCAGTCTCCATTCGTCCTGTGGGTGGAAGATTAAGTTTGTCCCACATGGCAGATTAAAAAATGGATTAGAAAATAACACTTAAGATTATCACTGAGCACATAATCATTTTTCACTCAATTCCTCTGAGTGAATACTGTATGCAGTCTGCAGAATTTGTCAATGGGTGACTGCCGTGCCTCTATTACCCAATCTTTAGAATCAAGATTTAAGTTTATCTATCACACGTACATCGAAAAAGCGGTGAAATATGCCATTTGCGTTAACAACCAACATATTCAAGGGTATGCTGAGGGCAGCCCATAAGTTTCATCACACATTCCAATGCCAACATAGCATACCCACAATGATCGACTGAACAACACAGAATACAACAAGCAACAAACGACAATGGCAAAAACAAATCCCGTTCCTCCATCCCACCCACGTACCTGCACAGTCATTTAACACCAGGTCAGGCCTGGAGCTCCAGCATCCGGTTGCCTGCAGACACTGGGCTTTGACCTCCGTAGCAGACCTGAAGAGTTGCACAGACTCATCTCTGACCAAAAGGCCTTGACTTCCGGACTTCCGATTTAACCCTTGGACCTTGATCCTCTCGATCCCAGGGAATGCCAATCACCAAACATCTCTAATGGGAATGCATTCAGATTTGAGAAACACAGCACTCTAAATGTCAGTTCCAAGATACTGTAGTTAGAAACATAGAAAACCTACAGCACAATACAGGCTCTTCGCCCTCAAAGTTGTGCCAAACATGTCCCTAACTTAGAACTACCTAGGCTTTACCCAGAGCCCTCTATTTTTCTAAGCTCCATGTACCCATCCAGGAGTCTCTTAAAAGACCCTATCGTTTCCACCTCCCCCACTGCCGCCGGCAGCCCATTCCACGCACTCACCACTCTCTGTGTAAAAAACGTACCCCTGATATCTCCTCTGTATCTACTCCCCAGCACCTTAAACCTGTGTTCTCTTGTGGCAACCATTTCAGCCCTGGGAAAAAGCCTCTGACAATCTGCACGATCAATGCCTCTCATTATCTTATACACCTCTATCAGGTCACCTCTCATCCTCCGTCGCTCCAAGGAGAAAAGGCCGAGTTCACTCAACCTGTTTTCATAAGGCATACTCCCCAAACCAGGCAACATCCTTGGAAATGTCCTGGGGGAGTGTTTGCTACTGCTGTTCAGGAGGATTTAAACTAATGTGGCAGGGGGATGGGAACAAGTGCAGAGAGACAGAGGGGTGAAAAATGAGGTAGAAGCAAAAAGTAGTAAGGTGAAAAGTAAAAGTGGCAGGCAGCAAATCCAGTGCAAAAAGTAAAAAGAGCCACTTTTCAACATAATTGTGTAAGGGCTAAGAGTGTTGTAAAAACAAGCCTGAAGGCTTTGTGTGTCAATGCGAGGAGCATTCGTAACAAGGTGGATGAATTAAATGTGCAGATAGTTATTAATGAATATGATATAGTTGGGATCACAGAGACATGGCTCCAGGGTGACCAAGGATGGGAGCTCAACATCCAGGGATATTCAGTATTCCGGAGGGATAGACAGGAAAGAAAAGGAGGTGGGGTAGCATTGCTGGTTAAAGAGGCGATTAACGCAATAGAAAGGAAGGACATTAGCTTGGAGGATGTGGAATCGATATGGGTAGAGCTGCATAACACTAAGGGGCAGAAAACGCTGGTGGGAGTTGTGTACAGGCCACCTAACTGTAGTAGTGAGGTTGGGGACGGCATTAAACAGGAAATTAGAAATGCGTACAATAAAGGAACAGTAATTATAATGGGTGACTTCAATCTACATATAGATTGGGTGAACTAAATTGGTAAGGGTGCTGAGGAAGAGGATTTCTTGGAATGCATGTGGGATGGTTTTCTGAACCAACATGTCGAGGAACCAACTAGAGAGCAGGCCATTTTAGATTGGATATTGAGCAATGAGGAAGGGTTAGTTAGCAATCTTGTCGTGCGAGGCCCCTTGGGTAAGAGTGACCATAATATGGTGGAATTCTTCATTAAGATGGAGAGTGACATAGTTAATTCAGAAACAAAGGTTCTGAACTTAAAGAAGGGTAACTTTGAAGGTATGAGACCTGAATTAGCTAAGATAGACTGGCAAATGATACTTAAAGGGTTGACGACAGATATGCAATGGCAAGCATTTAAAGATTGCATGGATGATCTACAACAATTGTTCATCCCAGTTTGGCAAAAGAATAAACCAGGGAAGGTAGTGCACCTGTGGCTGACCAGGGAAATTAGAGATAGTATCAAGTCCAAAGAAGAAACATATAAATTAGCAAAAAAAAAACGGCACACCTGAGGACTGGGAGAATTTCAGAGATCAGCAGAGGAGGAGAAAGGGCTTAATTAGGAAAGGGAAAAAAGATTATGAGAGAAAACTGGCAGGGAACATAAAAACTGACTGTAAAAGCTTTTATAGATATGTGAAAAGAAAAAGATTGGTCAAGACAAATGAAGGTCCCTTACAGTCAGAAACAGGTGAATTGATCATAGGAAACAAAGACATGGCAGACCAATTGAATAACTACTTTGGTTCTGTCTTCACTAAGGAGGACATAAATAATCTTCTGGAAATAGTAAGGGACCGAGGGTCTAGTGAGTTGGAGGAACTGAGGGAAATACATGTTAGTAGGGAAGTGGTGTTAGGTAAATTGAAGGGATTAAAGGCAGATAAATCCCCAGGGCCAGATGGTCTGCATCCCAGAGTGCTTAAGGAAGTAGCCCAAGAAATAGTGGATGCATTAGTGATAATTTTTCAAAACTCCTTAGATTCTGGATTAGTTCCTGAGGATTGGAGGGTGGCTAATGTAACTCCACTTTTTAAAAAAGGAGGGAGAGAAAAACCGGGGAATTATAGACCGGTTAGTCTGACATCGGTGGTGGGGAAAATGCTAGAGTCGGTTATCAAAGATGTGATAACAGCACATTTGGAAAGAGGTGAAATCATCGGACAAAGTCAACATGGATTTGTGGAAGGAAAATCATGTCTGACGAATCTTACAGAATTTTTTGAAGATGTAACTAGTAGTGTGGATAGGAGAGAGCCAGTGGATGTGGTATATTTAGATTTTCAAAAGGCTTTTGACAAGGTCCCACACAGGAGATTAGTGTGCAAACTTAAGGCACACGGTATTGGGGGTATGGTATTGATGTGGATAGAGAATTGGTTGGCAGACAGGAAGCAAAGAGTGGGAGTAAACGGGACTTTTTCAGAATGGCAGGCAGTGACTAGTGGGGTACCGCAAGGCTCAGTGCTGGGACCCCAGTTGTTTACAATATATATTTATGATTTAGACAAGGGAATTAAATACAGCATCTCCAAGTTTGCAGATGACATGAAGCTGGGTGGCAGTGTTAGCTGTGAGGAGGATGCTTAGAGGATGCAGGGTGACTTGGATAGGTTAGGTGAGTGGGCAAATTCACGGCAGATGCAATTTAATGTGGATAAATGTGAGGTTTCGAAGGGTTGAATGGCCTACTCCTGCACCTATTTTCTATGTTTCTATGTTTCTATGAAATCTCCTCTGCACCCTTTCTATGGTTTCCACATCCTTCCTGTAGTGAGGCGACCAGAACTGAGCACAGTACGCCAAGTGGGGTCTGACCAGGGTCCTTTATAGCTGCAACATTACCTCTCGGCTCCTAAATTCAATTTCACGATTGATGAAGGCCAATACACCATTTGCCTTCTCAACCACAGAGTGGTTGTACCTAATAAAGTGACCACTGAGTGTATGTTTATCAATCTTCGTGTTAGCTACTTATTAAAATATTACGTTTTAAGATTTTGTAAAAGACTACCGGTACTTAAAATTTTTTGAATATGTTTGAATAACAGAAATATTCAGAAATATTGAGTGATAGTGTTAAGCCATGGGCTTTGTGTTCAGGTGTGTCCATTATGCTGTTTCTGTGGGTGGAGCACGTCCTTGTACCATTACCAGCTTCCATTACCTTACAGAAAATCCTACGATGGTAGATCCCGGGTCTGAGCAACTTAGCGGGCCCCAGACACACCGCAGCTATGTTTAAATTTAGTTTTGACGTTGTTGGCCATTAAATTAATTTCACTTTTGCATTAGCCTCTCCCTCATAAACACCTCCGCTGGTGACCAAGCTTTCTGCCAGCCTCCAACCCCATCCATTCCCGCCAACACCTAACCTTGCCCACCCTGCATTCTTCCGTTCCCCTCACCCCACACCAGTCCCAGAACATGACAGCCTTAAAATTCATCACAATGTCTCTCACTTGTCTTTTTATTAAGCCCGCCTGAAAACTGAGCCCTTGGATATTGGGAAGTCCAAGCAAACGGAAAGAAATGTCGTAAACTTTGACAAATACTGTATAAGTGAAAGCATTTGTAGAGGAAAACGATTGCTACTTATGAATTATTGGGTCACCTCACCCCTAATAGAATACAAATGGTATTTCATGGTTCCCAATGAAATGCTGTCTACCTAATCAAGAAAGACATTTAAGACGAGGCACTTCCAATGTTTGAAGTTTCTTGCTGTCTTTCACAGAAACACCCACTGGGATGGCTAGATTTGAATAGTTTACTTATAGTACTTTAACTTACAACCTGAGGAATTTCCCCCCAATTCTTAGCAATAGCAAATAGTTTTGTTTTACTTGGCAAATATTGATTTCAGGATATTGTGATGTGCTGATTTTAACCTCAATCTTTTGGCGGGAGCGAGGCAAGGTTGCTTGCAGCTCATTCTGAACCATTTATTCCAGTTTTTTACCAGACAGGTTAAATTACAACCGGGTTTCAGTTACCGCTCATGTCCCATGCTTTGTTCTGGTTAATGACCAACAAGTCTGTTACTGGCCTTGATTTTAATGAAAAAGTTGAAATGATTATATCCCCCCCGCCCCACCGATGGTTATTAGCCCAAGGCCTTAAACCTATGGAGAATGATACCTACAGGAAGTAAGTGTTTGGCTGGAGGGAAGCCTGGTATTGTGAGAGGAAGTATAAATAGAGGTTCTGTTGAAGTTACACTGTGCTATCTGCTGAGTGAACCATCTAGCCAAAGGAGACCGCAGCCCGGGACACTGGGTATTGTTTTATTTTGGTACCAAGTTACAGTAAACAGCTTCTCTTGTAAACTGTTTATACAGATCAAGTCATTACACTGCCTATTAAGCTCGAATAAAATAAACCAATTAGACTGCAGAATAAAGTGCAAAAACTGCTGAAAGAGTCAGTGCAGGTAAATGATGAAGTGCAAGAGCATAACAACGATCGTGAGGCCAAGAGTCCATCTTAGAACATAGAACATAGAACAATACAGCACAGTACAGGCCATTTGGCCCACAATGTTGTGCCGACCCTTAAACCCTGCCTCCCATATAACCCTCCACCTTAAATTCCTCCATATATCTTATCGTACAAGAGGTCCACGATAACAGTGGGATAGAGGCTGTCCTTCGGGCTGCTGGGGTACAGGTTTTCAGTCTTTTGGATCTTCTGCCTGATGAGAGAGGAGAGAGAGTGCCTGGGACGGCTGGGGTCTTTGACTATGCTGGTTGCTTTGCTGAGGCAGTGAGAAGTGCACACAGGGGAGGCTGGCCCTGCTGAACAGTGTACACATCTCTCTGTAATTTCTTATGGTCACATGCAGAGCAGTTCCATACCAAACCATTATGCATCCAGGCATAATGCTTTCTACCGTGCATCGATAAAAATTGGTAACAGTCGATAAAAACTAGTCCTGACGGTGATAACCGTGGACAGGCTAGTAACCGTGGCTGGAGAGAAAGGCGTTCAGAAAACAGACTGGATGATCTGGGACTGAGAAGGAAAAATTATGGTTGAAAAGAGGAAGGGTAGTTGTGATCGAAAGGTTGAGTGATCCTGTAGCCCCACCCTATAGGAGTTCATGAGCATCAGGAAAACTTCTCAGGTCTTTGATTACACAGGAGAAGCCTAAATATTGTTGAGTTCTTTTCTTAATCTCCCTCTCTTTGAGGGGGAGCACTTGCACCCACGTAAACTGTTATGTTTTGTAAATCCAAAACATAAAACTAACTGAAAGAAAAACATGGAGCTGGGGATAGCTCATGTGCGTTTAGTCTTTACTTTAGTGAGGCGGGCACATATGACATGGTGACAAGCTGCCGTATGCCATTCACGTACTTCTCACATACAACTCATAATGAATTATGTGAACAAACAAAGAATGCTTAATCAAACAATATAGTTACAATATCACTGAAATATTAAATACACTACAGAAAGCTACCCAAATAGGGGTGCCACAGTAGCATTGCGGTTAGTGTGACGCTATTAGAGTTCAGGATGTCAGAGTTTGGAGTTCAATGCCAGCGTACTCTGTTAGGAGTTTGTACGGCCTTGCCATGAGCATGTGGGTTTCCTCCTGGTGCTCTGGTTTCCAAAGACATACTGATTCAAAGTTCAAGTTCAAAGTAAATTTATTAACAAAGTACCATATACAGTGCAAGCCCAAGATTCATCTTCTTGTGGCCATTCATAGTAAGTACAAGAAACACAATACAATCAGTGAGCAACCATACCCAAGCTACCAATGTACAATAGACAACAAACTTCGCAAAAAAAAAACAATAATCATAATAATAAATGTAAGCAATAAATATCAAGACTATGAGATGGAGAGACCTTGAAAGTGCGTCCATAGTTTGTGGAACACACACAAAATGCTGGTGGAACGCAGCAGGTCGGGCAGCATCTATAAGGAGAAGTGCTGTCGACATTTCGGGCTGAAACCCTTCGTCAGGACTAACTGAAAGGAAAGGTAGTAAGAGATTTGAAAGTAGGAGGGGGAGGGGAAAATGCGAAATGATAGGAGAAGACCGGAGGGGGTGGGGTGAAGTTGAGAGCCGGAAAGGTGATTGGCAAAAGGGATACAGAGCTAGAGAAGGGAAAGGATCATGGGACGGGAGGCCTAGGGAGAAAGAAAGGGGGAGGGGAGTACCAGAGGGAGATGGAGAACAGGCAGAGTGATGGGCAGAGAGAGAAAAAAAAAAGGAGGGGGGGAAAAACTAAATAAATCAGGGATGGGTAAGAAGGGGAGGAGGGGCATTAACAGAAGTTAGAGAAGTCAATGTTCATGCCATCAGGTTGGAGGCTACCCAGCCAGTATATAAGATGTTGTTCCTCCAACCTG
This sequence comes from Hemitrygon akajei, assembly GCF_048418815.1. Lineage (NCBI taxonomy): Eukaryota > Metazoa > Chordata > Chondrichthyes > Myliobatiformes > Dasyatidae > Hemitrygon > Hemitrygon akajei. The sequence continues at coordinate 19,065,470 of NC_133125.1, read as the reverse complement.
AGTGTGGCTTCATCTTGACAGTAGAGAAGGCCATGGATAGACATATCAGTATGGGAATGGGACGTGGAATTAAAATGTGTGGCCACTGGGAGATCCTGTTTTCTCTGGCGGACAGAGCGTAGGTGTTCAGCAAAATGGTCTCCCAGTCTGCGTCGGGTCTCACCAATATATAAAAGGCCACACCGGGAGCACCGGACGCAGTATACCACACCAGCCGACTCACAAGTGAAGTGTCGCCTCACCTGGAAGGACTGTCTGGGGCCCTGAATGGTGGTGAGGGAGGAAGTGTAAAGGCAGGTGTAGCACTTGTTCCGCTTACAAGGATAAGTGCCAGGAAGGGGATCGGTGGGAAGGAATGGGGGGGATGAATGGACAAGGGAGTCGCATAGGGAGCGATCCCTGCGGAAAGCAGAAAGAGGAGGGGAGGGAAAGATGTGCTTAGCAGTGGGATCCCATTGGAGGTGGCAGAAGTTACGGAGAATTATACGTTGGACCTGGAGGCTGGCGGGGTGGTAGGCGAGGACAAGGGGAACCCTATCCCAAGTGGGGTGGTGGGCGGATGGGGTGAGGGCAGATGTGCGGGAAATGGGAGAGATACGTTTGAGAGCAGAGTTGATGGTGGAGGAAGGGAAGCCCCTTTGTTTAAAAAAGGAAGACATCTCCTACATCCTGGAATGAAAAGCCTCATCCTGAGAGCAGATGCGGCGGAGGCGGAGGAACTGCGAGAAGGGAATAGCATTTTTGCAAGAAACAGGGTGGGAAGAGGAATAGTCCAGGTGGCTGTGAGAGTCTGTAGACTTACAGTAGATGGTTTGTGGGAACAGTTCAAGGATGGGGCAGGTGAAGTTGAGTGAAGTTAACCACTCTGGTTCAAGAGCCTGATGGTTGAGGGGTAATAACTGTTCCTGAACATGGTGCTGTGAGTCCTGAGGCTCCTGTACCTTCTTCCTGATGGCAGCAGCGAGAAGAGAGCATGACCTGGATGGTGTGCGGGCCCAGGTCAGTGAGTTAATTGGTCATTGTAAATTGACCTGTGATCAGACTTGCTCTGCTGGGTGGTTCAGCAGGAAAAGCCTGTTCTGCGCTGTAGCTCTAAGTAAAATGGCATAAAGTAAATAAAACTCTACCAATGTCAAGACAGGTGCACAGAAATGAGAAGGGGCCATATGCCAGTTGGTTAGGGTGCCTAGAGGTGAAAGCTGCCATTTTGAAGCATTGCCTCTTGAAGGTTTCCTCGATAACGGGGAGGGTTGTGCCCAGGATGGAGTTTGCTGAGTTTACAACCCTCTGTAGCCTCCTGGGATCCTGTGCATTGTAGACTCCATATGATGCAACCAGTCAGAATGCTCTCCAGCATACATCTACAGAAAAGTAGTGGAAGTATCCTTATTCTGAACGGTTGAAACAGCTCCACCCACTAACATTGTGGCACAGTGTGACTTCAACTTGCTGATGTCCAAGGACAGGGAGGTATCTCCTACTGCTGACGTGCTGGCAGAAGCTGGGCGAACAAGGCCACAATTCAGTATGTTCAGTATGAATCGTATAAGCATGAAAAAAATTAGAGGAACAAATGATAGATTACTTCAGAGCACCAGCAACAGTACAGGAATGGCAAAAGAAGGCATTGTGGTGGAAACATAGGCGGGGTAGCCCCTTCCAGTGCCCATGAGAAAGAAAGAGGTTCAAAGGAGGACGGTATAGTCAACCGTAAAAGTAGTCCAAAGAAGATGAGAACGGACATTTAATCGCTGTCATAAACACTTAAATTTTCATTTGCAATTTTTATGTGGGTTGTTTTAGTACTGTGGAAGTCCAATTGGAGGAATGCAAACTGTTAATAAATGAGAAAGCACAGGGAGCTCAGTGCCAATCCCTGTGGCACACCACTCGTCACAGGACACTGATCTGGAAAACAGCCCTCTGCTACCATCCTTTGCCTCCTTCCACCAAGCTAGCTTTGTATCTAATCAGCTAGCATACCCTGGATTCCATGTGAGCTGCCCTCCTGGACCAATCTGCCACGTGGGACCTTACCAAACGCCTTGCTAAAGTCTACGTAGAAAATATTGCCTTGTCAATATTTTTGGGTTTGAGTCTTCAAAAAAAATCAGTCAAATTCATGAAACAAGTACGAAACCATACTGAGTATCTGCAGGCAGTCCTTGCTTTTCCAATTGGTAGAATAAAGTTGAAATAAAAGGTTATTCTGAACGTACCAGTATCTGTGAATTAGAATGATGTATCTCGAGGCCTTCACAGTTCAATTGTCTGATGATGACATTTGATTAATAGAATTGAATTACTAAGATCAATGATTTTAGATATGTCTCAGATGTCCACAATTCAGATAATATCAGTTCCATCTGGTTACATTATATTTTGTAATATTAATGCCATCGATTGAGAGAAAATGCTTACCGTCATGGTGAAAGGACAAAATCAGCTGACAAATTTTAAATGATACCGAAGCGGTAGCACAATTGCTTTACTGCACCAGCGATCACTGATTAGGCTTCGATTGGCGCTGCTGTCTGTGAAGAATTTGTATGCTTTCCCCACGAACACTGGGCTTACTTCTGTTGTTCGGGTTTCCTCCCGTGTTCCAAAGACGTATGGTGAATTGTGGGCATGCTATGTTGGAGCCAGAATCAGGGCGGCACCGCAGGCCTCCTCCAGCACACTACTGAGATCGTATTGGTCACTGGCGCAAAACTATGCATGTCACTCTCTGTTTTGATCTCTCTGACTTTGGAGAGCCTTCTTCACTCAGAGTGTGGTGGAAGTGCGGAACGAGCTGCCAGAGCAGGTGGCGGATCACTTAAGAGGAACTAGGATAGGTACATGGATGGGAGGCGCATGGGGGGGGGGGGGTGGGGCTGCAGATCGACAGGACTAGGAAGTTTAAATGGTTCGGCACAGACTAGATGGGCCGAAGGGCCTGTTTCTGTGCTGTGGTTTTCAATGACAATGAAATGTGACAAATTAAGCTAACCTTTATATTTATCTTTAAACCTTGAGAATGAATGGCTCTTTAATTCCAGATTTATCCAAAGCACAAGTCAATTCAGTGCTATAATTTGATATCGTGATATGTAAAGTGTTTTATATGAACTGGAGTTATTAGTTTTATTAGTAGAAATATATACCTCATAACAAAAGTGTCTATTTACAGCGCACCTTCAACATCAGATCACATCATGAGGTACAGGCATCATAGGGATATCTTCATTGACAACTACTTCAGTGAAATCACAGCAGTTTCATTGCTTTACCACAAACAATCATTCCACCCACATAGAATACATATTCAGATTTGATCACCGGGCTACAAAAAAAATGAACTTGAAAGAGTACAGAGATGAGTAATAAAACTACCTGCAAGTATAACTGTATATGAGATGAGTTATTTTTATTTAGAGATAACAGGCCCTTCCAGTCCAACGAGCCCATGCCACCCGATTACACCCACTGACCAATTAATGGACTAACCTGTGCATGTTTGGAATGTGGGAGGAACCCATGCAGTCAAAGGAAGAACATAGTGTAACGTTCCCCAGTAACCGGGTAATTTTCCAGCAAAGATACATGGGTCCACCGAAGCCTGATGCTACTATTTTCAAACGTTTTTATTTATAAAGGGGCACAAACGTATGGTTAATACAAAACATTCAGATCATATACGTCGTCACAACTCAATCTAAAGCACAGGTATAGTAATAATCAATCAGAAATAAGCTCTATCGTTGTCTAGGGGTAATGTAGATATATATTGTTTACTGGCTATCTAAAAGTCTTTTTTTTGCGGTCACTGCAGTTCCACCAGCTGCCGTCGTTGTGGTGTCGCGTTGGTGCACTTTTGTTAGAAAGAGAGAGAGAGGTGGGATGAAAGAGTTACCCGACAGGTTTTCCAACCTGGAGGTGTTCGGTTTGTCGGAGCCTCGTTGGGGGAATGAACGCTCATCTGTGGCCTCCCCCGTAGCTAAGCCGTTCTTCCGTTGTGGGGTCGCCAATCCCAGGCAAGGAAAAGACGCACACGAACCCCACCACCGGCTGCCGCTATCAAAACGCTGTCACAGGATCTCAAGCGCGTCTTCTGGTGCGTCTGGTGCCCCGCCTCGGCAGCCCACCTTTCATCTGGACTGGCAGGGTTATAGATGTCCATCAGGGTGGGGGGGGGCGAGGCAATCCTTCCCCCATCACCCATCTCACATTGCCCTGAGATTTTGCACATAGGCCAGTTCCTTATCCCACAAAGGTGTCTCCCAAGACAATGGCTATGTCCGAGGCTTTTGTCTTGTTGAGCGACCAGCCCACTTTGCCCGAGGGCTTTACACGTGGTCTTCATGAGACAATAGACAAAGAGTCGCTTTATTCTGCTTCCCGGGGGAACGTGGTCTTCAGCACGTCTCCCTCTCTCTCTTGGGTCATTTGACCCCCCCCCCCCTTGACTAGGGCTCTTGCGAATCTCACAAAGGAGGGGGCTGGGGTCATAACAATAGAAACTCCTTACAGATAGTGTCAGGAATGAGCAAAGACTGTTTGGGTTCCAGTGCACAACAGTTCCAGTTCGATTACTGTTTGGGTTCCAGTGCACAACAGGAGAATTTCTTTAGTAGGAATCCACTCTCTAAATTGTGAACACTGCCTGTGATGTAATACGGTGTTTCCGAAAAGACAGGATTTGTTAGGAGCTCATTAATCCTTAATGTAATAGAGTAAACTGAACTGGAATGAAAAGTAAAACTTATTAATTGGTGTGAATAAAGGCAGTACTTCAGATCCCACCACCTAGGGCATGCCCTTTTCTCAGTGCTGCCATCAGGGTGCAGGTACAGGAGCCTGAAGACGTGCACTCAATGTTTTAGAAACAGCTTCTTCCCCTTCGCCCAGAGATTTCTGAATGGACAATATAGCCATGAGCACTACTTCACCATTATCTTCCTCCCTTTCAGCACTACTTAATTACTCCTTTGAAATATATTTCTTATTATAATTTACATATTTTCTATGCATTGCAATGTACCACTGCCACGAAACAATGAATTTCACAACATATTTCAGTGATAATAAACCTGATTCTGATTCTAAATTTTACTGCCAGTAACTCAAAAGTATAATGAAAGGTGGTAGACAACAACTTAAAATGTGTATCAGCAAGAAAACCTTTGCTCATATTTTAAATCTGTTTACTGAAAATACAAGACCATTGTGTAAGAAATCACCAAGAAAAAAGCTAATAAACGTAAATGCATATTATCCTGGAATATTGGAATGATTCTGCCTGGCTTGAAGATAAATTCCTTAGAGTGATGTAAGACAGAGTCTCGTAGTTGTGAGGGTTGATAAGTAAAATGACAAAAAAATTTAACTTATAAAATATATCTGACTTTAATAAAATATAACTTTATAATACTAGATTTGACTAAACACCATTAAGAGATAGCAAGGTAGCTGACCAAAATTTGTTAAGAGATATCAAAGTTATAGGTTTCAATGAGCATGTTAAGAGAGGTCAGGAAGTTTAAGGAAGAAATTTTAAGGCTTAAAAGTACCGAAGGTTTTGCCATAAAAGATGGTGTTATTAAAATTGAGAACATTCATGAGGTCAGAAATGCAAGAGGACGCATATCTTGAGATAGTATTATGTGTTTTATATATATATATATATATATATATATATATCAGGCTATAGACTGTAATAGTTTTTACACTGCTAGTGGCTATGTGTAATTAACTGCTTCCTATGTTGCAACAGAGAGTTATAGGAGGTTGGGAACAGAAAATTCCAGAAGAAAACAGCTGTAAGCATGCCCAGTGACTTTGTAAGTGGTTTCATGAATGAAGTACCTTCCATAATAGTTTAAATTATAATTCCCAATTTATTTAGGAATGTGCAATCAGTGGCCACTATATTAGGTACGGGAGCTACCTAATTAAGTGACCACTATGTGCATTTCTATACGTTCGTGGTCTTCCGCTGCTGTAGCCCATCCACTTCGTGTTTAGATCTGCTGTGCGTTCGGAGATGCTCTTCTGCACACCGCCGTGGTAAAGCGTGGTTAGTTGAGCTACTGTCAGCTTGAACCAGTCTGAACACTCTCCTCTGACCTCGTTCATTAACGAGGCGTTTTCACCCACAGAACTGCCACTCACTGGATGTTCCTTTTGTTTTTCACAACATTTTCTGTAAATTCTGGAGACTGTTGTACATGAACATCCCGGGAGATCAGCAGTTTCTGAGATACTCAAGCCGCCAACAGTTATTCCACACTCAAAGTCACTTTGACTACATTTCTTCCCCATTCTAATGTTTAGTCTGAACAAGAACTGAATCTCTTGACCATGTCTGCATGCTTTAATGCGTTGGGTTGCTGCCACATGATTGACTGATTAGGTATTTGCTTTAACATGCAGGTGTACAGGTGTACCTATAAAAGTAACCATTCAGTGTACAATGGAGTTACTAAGAAAATATGACTGAAGAGTACTTCAGAAATAAGGAGGGAAAAAGTCATAGAGAGAGTGAAAGCAAGAATGAAATCATTGAAACTGAAGCACTCTTTAATATCAAAAGCTAATTGAGGCAAGCAGGTGTGGACTGGTTGCAAGTGAGAGGATCTGGGAACAGAGTTTCAGATGACCATGATTTCAGTGGATAGGTGGTAAATAGTGCATTTTTATAGTTAGGCCTCGATATAACAAGGAATGAATGAGAGTTTCAACAACAGATGAAGTAATATTTGTGCACTGTCATGATGATAATCTCTGGCAACTGTTATGACCCCAGCCCCCTCCTTTGGGAGAATCGCCAGAGAGAGAGAGAGAGCCTTATGGTCTGGAATGTGGATTGGCCGCTCAACAAGACAAAAGCCTCTGACATAGCCATTGTTTTGGGAGACACCTTTGTGGGATAAGGAATTGGCCTACGTGCAAAATCTCAGGGCAATGTGAGATGGGTGATGGGGGAAGGATCGCCTCAAACCCCCCCCACCCTGATTGACATCTACAACCCTGCCAGTCCAGATAAAAGAGGGGCTGTAGAGACGGCCCCTCAGACGCACCAAGAAGACGCATGAAGGAGAAACGCTAGAAATCCTGCGACAGCGTTTTAATAGCTACAGCCGGTGGTAGGGTCGTGTGCGTCCTTCCCTTGCCTGGGATTGGCGACTTCACCACGGAAGACGGCTTAGCTACAGGGGAGGCCACCGATGAGCGTTCATTCCCCAACGAGGCTCTGACAAACTGAACTACTCCAGGTTGGAAACCCGATCGGGTAAACTCTTAAATCCCTCTCTCTGTCTTTCTAACAAAAGTGCACCAACGCGACGCTTCCGCCGGCAACTACGTGAAACTGCCGTGAGCTAAAAGACTTTTAGATGTCCGGCGAACGATATAAAATCTACATTACCCCTAGACGACAAGCGAGCTTGTGTTTTGAATGATTATTATTACACCGGTGTTTTAGATTGAGTTGTGACGACGTATATGATCTGAATGTTTTGTATTAACCATACGTTTGTGCCCCTTTTTGAATAAAACGTTTGAAAATAGTAGCATCTGACTCAGCTGATCCCGCTATCTTTGCTGGTAAGTTTACCTAGTTACGAGGTTACGTAACACAACAAAATCACAAACATTGATTTGGCCAGAGAAAGTTGTTACAGAAAGCGTAATGGATGAGGTTATTATGCTGATTGAATGGTGCCCGCTATTTCCAAAGGGACAGATAATTGTAATGGCTTACTGTTTAGAACTCTTCCCCAATGCAGAATTTTGAGTGAATTATGAATATCATTGAGTTTAGTCTGCTTGAGAAGCATTCCATTATAATCAGAAACGTTACTGATTTTTAATGAGTGATGAAAGTCAGGTTGAAATATTGAAAATCAAATGGTGTATCTTCTTGTGAGTTTGTGCATCTATGTTTGCGACTGCTGGGTCAGTGATAGCCATCACATCTGTGTGTTGCGTCAATTCCTAGATATTGTTAAATGATCCAGCAATGTACTTGACCTTCCTGGGAAGAGTTTTTTTTCTGCCGGACGTGCTAATTGATTGCTGTCAAAGTTTGCTGCCTTCTGCTGAATAGCCAATAGCTAATTGTGTACTGCAAATGAGCAAGGTCTGTGGTTATACTCAGTCTGAGTTTGTTAAATGGATGGTGCTAAGGATAAAAAGAAAGGGATACATTTTTGTAACACCTTCCATCTCCTTCCTCCAAGAGGACCACAGCCATGTCGCGGTTTGGAAGCTTACGTCCCTCAATGATCTAGAGAGCTATGCTGGTTGGAGTCAGGCCCTTCTGCTTTGGCTCTCGGTAGGGTCACCCATGCCAAACAGGTCAAAGGGTAGAGGCCAGACTATGAGTGGTCCACCAGTCTTCCAGGTTTTGGGGGTTCAGCTAGGGGCTAACAAACCTGACCACAAAACGAAGTTATTATGGAAACAGCAATGAAGAATCCTTCCACATCTGAGTGTGGTGGTATTCCTGAGTCTCCATCCAGAACTAGCATGACTGACGGTAGTGAAAACCAAGAGGAAGCTACTGACATGATGAAGGAAGCCCTGAACAACACTGGAGATGGAGGACCTTCATCACTGCCCTAAAAGCTAGCAGCATAATGGGCATTAAGTTCCATATCGCTGACATTTTGTAAGCAATGAAGTTGTGATTTTGCAAAGAAGCAGCCAACTTTCACATTGGCAGGGATGTTCCAATGACTAGATAATGGGGAAACACAGTTGCTTAGCAGTTAGCACAATTTCTTTACAATGCCAGCAATCACAGATTGGGGTTCGACTCCCACCACTGTCTGTAGGGAGTTTATAGGGTATGTTCTTCCCATGTGAGGTTTTCTCTGGGTGTTCTGGTTTCTTCCTACATTCAAAAGATGTATGGGTTAGGGTTAGTAAGTAGTTGGCATGTGATGCTGATGCCAGAAGCATGGCAGTACGTGTAGGTTAAACGCAGTACAACCCTCGCTGATTCGATTTCACAGGGAATGAGACATTTCACAGAATGCTTCAGTGTTTATGTTTAGATTCCATGACAAATAAAGCTAATCTTTAATCAGTTTATACAAATTGCGAGAATTATTCATCAGGCATAACTTATTTGTTCTTTATTAAAGAGTCCCATGAACTTTTTCGGTTCACCTGGAAGAGCAGACAAGAAAATGTTTAATACCTCAAAGGAGCAGTTTTAGTAGTGCATCTGTTTTCGAGATCACTTCGATCTTTATGTCGGAGTGTTTGAAGAAGTCTCCAATACTCAGTCCCAACGTGGAGACAAAAATTGTTATTAACTGAGCCCCCTACTGGCATTACCCATTACCAGGTTCGGATGTGGCCCAAGTGCGGAGTGAGAGACACCGAAGCAGGTCGATAGTTCACAGACTTTATTGCAAACTTTATTAAAGGGAAAATAAACAATAAACACTCAGCCAAACAGGGCCGTTAACTAAAACTCTCAAATGGGAAACAAAGCCTACACTGCAGCTGAAAAGAAAATCTAAACATTCAATGAATACCTCTAGTCTTCAGAGTCAGTTGACTCAAAAGTCCGATTTCTCAGGGAAAAAACCAAAAGAAAACGGGCAGCGAAGCATTGCTGTGCTCTGTCCAAGTCTCGAAAAGCACTATGACAACAAGTATGGAGTTATATACTATCAAGATTAAATAATAATTGGCTAACACGTGCAAATTCACCAGCACAATTGCCATATCTACTGCACTGCCAAATCCATGGTTGTGACACTACCAGTGAGGAGTTTGTCCGCTCTTACCATGACTGAATGTATTTATCCGGGTGCTATGGTTTCCTCCAATGCTCCAACGATGTATGGTTCAATAGATTAATTGATCGCATTGGTCTAATTGGATGGTGCAGGCTCACTGGGCCAGAAAAGCCTTGGTAACCCTCAGGTTCGGCCAGCATGCGTTTGTCTAGGGGAGGACGGCCTCTGGCCCAGCCGAACTGAGAAATCTCGTTTGAGTGGATATGTTGCCCGGTTACAAATCCGCACCGCAAAATTTCAGACAGTACACCATATGCAACTAAACGATTGAACTTTATAAACCTTAACCTGACTACAGGGTTAGTAGAGAAAATAAAAAGAAAAAGGCCCATTTTAATGAAGAAGTCTAATAGAAGCTTTGAAACATAGAAAACCTACAGCACAATACAGGCCCTTCAGCCCACAATGCTGTGCCAAACATGTAATTTTCTTGCAGGCATACACAAAAAAACAACAGAAAATAATAACCGTAATAGAATCAATGAAATATATATGCTGATGGTAATTAGGCAGGGCTTTCTTCCTCCAGTCTTCCTCCTTTCTTTCTCCACTCTCTCCTCACCCCCGTCCATCTGCCTCAGTCCCTCTCCAGACTCTCTATCCCCGAGCTTGCTCTTTCTCTCCTGTCTCTCTCTCTGCTGTCTCCCTCTCGTTCCCCCCATCACCTCAACGGGAACAGGAGGAAATGGCGAACGGAGCGAGAATGGGAAACCTCAGACCCCCCCCCCCTCCCCTTGTGCTACCTTGGTTGATGTGTTTGGGACAGAGAGAATGGAACTTCCCAATTTGCTGTCTGAGAGCACGTAACTCCCTCGCCACCTTCTCTCCTCTGTCCACACGCCTCACCTCCTCCATCTCCCCCATCCTCCTCGTCCATCACCATCCTCACACAGCAGTATGTCAGTAAATCTCCGGAAAAGCACAATACCAAACACCATTAGAATAGTTGGAAAGTTCTGAGCAATTGGGAAATGAGTGTGCCGGTACCTCTGGTTTTCTAAGCTTGAACCGAGAAAAACAAAATAATACATATTGACATGTATAACACATACATTGCATAATATCTTGGTCTGAAACCGATCTGGAAAACTTACAAAGGAAAATAAGGACTGAAATGAGGAATTTTGGAAAACACCATGTACACTTGAACCCATTCATATTAACTCCACCTGGGAAAGAAGGATGAACAGAATAAGACATAAATACTTCTCACAACAGTCAGATAAAACTTCGAAGGATATATTTTCATCAACAGAAACATGATTAACCACTCTAATGCGTACGTTGGAGCTCACGGTTCTGTCCATTTGATCCCCCGTCGACCTCCTCCGAGCGTTGCTGACTTTCAGACCCTCGCTCCAAGTTCAGTCAGTCCGGCGGCATACCAACTCTCTCGACTCGCGTCTTCTCTCTTCATCTCTTGCCGACAAGAGACCGCAAAATCCCTTCTCTCAGACCCACAAGAAAGAACAACATGCCCCTCATTGGATGGTGCAAATTCCAATGCCCCCGTTATCTCTAGTCATAACCCAAACTGCTGCTACAGAGAAACCATTACAGTAGCAGTGAAACCTTACAGCGTGTTACCCCTGCTTCGATGGTATATCTTTAAACCCAAATCTAAAATCCAAGCTTGCTGTATTATCAAAGATTATGAAGACTTTTTTCATTTTTTAAAATCCCTGATGTTCATAGCAACAAAACTCACTTGACAGTGTACCAATGCAATGTTTTACATCCAATATTCTGTGCTGAATCATTTGTTTTCTTTGTGTTGACTGTGGCTCAGAATTTAGCATTCCCCAAGGATGGAGGTTGTATTGGCAGCTACGGAGGACGAAGATCTGCAGCACCCGAGGTTAAGAATCAAGGTAAATGGGCCCAGAAGACAGGGGCCAGTGACTCCTGTTGTCGACAAGTCGCAGGACAGAGGTCGGTTGACAGGTCCTGAGGTCAAAGATCAGTCAGCAGATCCAGATGTTGGAGGTCTGAGGTTGGCGAGACCAGGGCCGAGTTTCTGGAGGTTGGGAGCCTAAAGGTGGCCTGTCTTAGGGTTGAAGTCCTGAGTTCGACAGGTCGGGAGTTCAGGGTGTGGAGGGTGGGGTTTAGGAATGGGTTGTAGCGTTGTCTGTCTTGTATACTGGCTGTGTGTTCACCTGCTGAACATTGTCAGCAGGCTACGTTGGCCCTGAAACCATGGTACTCAGCACATCTGCAGACAATGTTGGTTATTAAAGCCGTTGTTACCTTTCACTATGTGTTTTGTTATACGTATTACTAATTAATCTAATTTTGAATCAGCACTGCATGTGGGGCCATGCCCCAGCTCCACTTTGATCTGGCCCATGACATAACACAGTTACTCAATCTCCTGCTGATTTTTCAGATTTCACTGGAGTTACTGCTTTCCCACTTGTCCGCTCCCATCCCAGCAACACCAGCATTGCTTCAGTGTTCTGGGTCTGATGGGATCGGTCCCTTCTGTTTCACTGGGCATCACTTGTGCTTCACTGCACGACCTGCTATGCCACTGAAAACAAGATGGCCGAACAGGGATTCATAATGTAGCCATTGAACGACAGACATGGACACTCTCAGTTATACTTGACAAAAAAAAACAGATTTTGGTGGAATTTTAGTAGAGTCCACAATTTCCAGCACAGCTTTAGTGCAAAGCTTGGCAGAACTCCAAACAGCTAGCTAAAATTACAAGAGAGCTGGAAATAATTGATAATGGTGGCTTTGAGAGGGAGTAACCAACAAGATATTTATTGCTTAATTTAAATCAGAAAGATCATAACGATAAAACAATTGTTCAATTGAGCTAAATAAATACATAAATTGTGAGCATAATGTTGTGTGGTCTGATAGAATTTGATAAATGTTTGAGGGAGTCATTGGCCGTAAAGTGAACACATTTGAATAGGCTGTCATTAATATAGAATGCAAGACAATAGAACAGGAAAGAGAACTCCATGAATCTTTTCGGTTAGCAGGGGAAAATGCAGTGGATAATCCACTACCAACTGCCTAGACTGGTCAGAAAGAGAGACAACAGTTATTATGAAGGTCTAGGGCAAGACATCACCTTGGTGGGCTGATTGGAAACCTTTCAAAAGTGGATATAAAATTGCTTAAGTAAATTGGATAATATTCAAGAGTTGAGCTCCTAAAGTTTGTAACATGGATGACGGAAGATAAACCAGACAAGGGAGCAAAAAAAAAATGAGGCCTGTGACAAATTTGGAATACGGCGGGATGCTATGTAGAAGGACACAAGAAATAAAGAATTCTCTGCCCAATGAAGCAGTGGAGGCTACCTCAGTAAATATATTTAAGGCAAGGTTGGATAGAATTTTGCATGGTAGGGGAATTATGGGTTATGGGGAAAAGGCGGGTAGGTGGAGAAGAGTCCATGGCCAGACCAGCCATGATCTTATTGAATGGTGATGCAGGCTCAACAGGCCAGACAGCCTGCTCCTGCTCGTATTTCTTAGGTCCTTATGTTCTTAAATAATCTCCAGAGGTGTAAGGAGGATATTACAAACAGGATATTACAGGTGGAGAAGGATATTACAAACATATTTTATAGGTGCAAACATATGCTTGTCAATCTTTGTGTGTAGTGTTTCACTGATTCTATTGCATTTCATTGTTCTACTGTGAATGCCTGCAAGAAAATGAATCTCAGGGTAGTATTTGGTAACATATGCAGTACGTACCTTGATAATAAGTTCACTTTGAACTTTGAAATTTGAGGTAAATTCTGTTCACATGTCAGTAGGCGATTACATGTCAGTAAGTGTTATTTGTTGGAGCAAAAAAAAATCTGACAAGTTTCAGGAGTATTAAAACTTGCCATTGGAGGTTGTCTGTTGTATCCAATGATGACAGAAATGTGCAGGTGAGTTGTTTAAAGTGGAAAAGCCATTGCACCAGGGGAGTTCCTTTCTCTTGACATCAGAAGTCCAGGTCCAGTGGTACGAACAGTCGTGATAACTGGGGTATTTCTTAGTTGTAGATGATGAGCATGACTTTGTCTGTCTTGTCATGCCTTTCGCTCTCCACAGAGCATTACTGAACCACCTTCCTGTCCGTGGGATCTCACAGAAAATTTCAGCCACCCAGTCCAATAGAACCAACTTTGCATGCTAGGACAGGCGTGTCCCTATTTCACCGGGGGACGAGGCTCGCTGCCTACCCTCACCTGGTTTAGCCTGCCTGTCGAAGCGATGTACTGGGGTGTGACCGCTGTCTCATCCAAATATCTATCTGGAGAGTGAGTGTCCAGTGGGGACCAACGTTGAGTGAGCTGCTCCAGAATGGACATGACGAGCCCCTTCACCAGAAGTTCTACACCACTCCGGACATCCTGTACATTCCAAACCTTGTCATTAGAGTCATAGACAACTAGGGCACAGAAACAGCAACACACACAAGATGCTGCAGGAACTCAGCAGGCCAGGCAGCATCTACGGGAAAGAGTAAACAGTCGACGTTTCAGGCCGAAACCCTTCATCAGGACTGGAGCAAAAAGATGAGAAGTCAGAGTTAGAGGGTGGGGGGAGGGGGAGGAAGAAATACAAGGCTGTAGGTGATAGGTGAAGCTTGAGAGGGAGAGCGGTGAAGTAAAGAGCTGGGAAGTTGATTGGTAAAAGAAATAAAGCTGGAGAAGAGGGAATCTGATAGGAGAGGACAGAAAGGGAAGGGGGAGGAGCACCAGAGGGAGGTGCTGGGCAGGTAAGGAGATAAGCTGAGAGAGGGAAAAGGGGATGGGGAATTGTGAAGGGCAGGAGGGGTTTCATTACTGGAAGTTCGAGAATTCGATGTTCATGCCAGTCAGAATATAAGGTGGAGTTTCTCCAACCTGAGGGTGGCCTCATCAGGACAGTGGAGGAGGACATGGATGGACATATTGGAACGGGAACGGGAATTGGAATTAAAATTAGTGGCCTCTGGGAGATCTCGCTTTTTCTGGCAGATGGAGCATAGGTGCTTTGTGAAGTGGTCTCCCTTTCGCCAGTGGGTCTCACTGATATACAGGAGGCCACACCGGCAGCACCGTACACATGAGATGACCCCAAAAGACTCACAGGTAAATGTCATCTCACCTGGAAGGACTGTTTGGGGCCCTGAATGGTAGTGAAGGAGGAGGTGTAGGGGCAGGTGTAGCACTTGTTCCGCCTGCAAGGGTAAGTGCCAGGAGTGAGATCAGTGGGGAGGGACAAATGGACGAGGGAGTCGCGTAGGGAGCAATCCCTGTGGAAAGCAGAAAGGGGCGGGGGGTGAGGGGCAAGATGTGTTTGGTGGTGGGATCCCATTGCAGATGGCAGAAGTTATGGAGAATTATGTGCTGGAGGATTCAGAGGCTGGTGGGTGGAATTCCTCCTTCTCCAGCCCTTTATCTCTTTCACCATTCAATTTCCCAGATCTTTACTTCACCTCTCCCACCTCCCAGTTTCGCTTCTCACCAACTACCTGTATTTCTTTCTTCCACCACCACCACCCCCCCCCCTCACCTTCTTACTATAATTTCTCATCCTTTTTCTCTAGTCCTGATGAAGGGTCTCGGCCCAAAATGTCTACTGTTTATTCTTTTCCACAGATGCTGCCTGGCCTGCTGAGTTCCTCCACCATTTTGTGTGTGGTGCCTGGATTTCCAGCATCTGCAGATTTTCTCTTGTTTGTGATTAGCACAGAAACAGGCCTTTCAGCCCTTCTTATCCATGTTGAACCATTTAAACTGCCTACTCTCAACAACCATGGCCCTCCATACCACTCCCATTAATGTACCTATCCAAACTTCTCTTAAATATTGGAATTTAATTTGCATCCAGCACTTGCACTGGCAGCTCGGTCTACACTCTCAGCAGACAGACAGACAGACAGACAGACAGACATACTTTATTGATCCCGGGGGAAATTGGGCTTCACCACCCTCTGAGTGAAGTTTCCTCTTACGTTCCCCTTAAATATTTCCCCTTTCACCCTTAACCGATGATCCCTAGTCATAATCTCACCCAACCTCAGTGGAAAAAGCCTGCTTGTGTTTACCTTATCCATACCCCTCATAATATTTTATACCTCTATCAAATCTCCCCTCAATCTTCCACATTCAAGGAATCAAGTTCTAACCTATTCAATCTTTCCTTCTAACTCAGCTCCTCTAATCTCAGCAATATTCTTGTACGTTTTCTCTGCACTCTTTCAACCTTATTTACATCTTTCCTGTAGGTAGGTGACCAAAACTGCACACAATACTCCAAATTAGGCCTCACCAATGTCTTATACAACTTCAACATAACATCTCATCTCCTGTACTCAGTACTTCGATCTATGAAGGCCAATATGCCACAAGCTTTCTTTACAATCCTATATACCTGTGACGCCACTTTTAATATGTTATGGACCTGTATTCGTAGATCCAATCGTTCTAACGCACTTCTCAGTGCCTGACGGCTCACAATGTGAGACCTGTTCAGGTTGGTCCTCCCAAAGTGCAAGACCTCACACTCATCTGCATTAAATGCCATTTCCCAATTTTCAGTGCATTTCTCGAGCTGGTCCAGATCCCGCTGCGAGCTTTGGTAGTTTTCCTCGCTGTCCACTACACCCTCAGTCTTGGTGTTATCCAAAAATTTGCTGATCCAGTTAACCACATTATCATCCACATCATTGATATAGATGACTAACAACAACAGACTCAGCATTGATCCCTGCGTAACTCTACTAGTCACAGGCCTTCAGCCTAAGAGACAACCAAATACTACTGTTCTCTAGCTTCTCAGACAAAGCCAATGCCTAATCCAATTTATTACCTCATCTTGAATGCCAAGTGACTGAACCTTCTTGACCAACCTCCCACGAGAGACCTTGTCAAATGCTTTGCTGAAATCCAAATAGATAACATCCACTGCTTTTGCATCAATTGTCCTAATAATATCCTCAAAAAGTCTATAAGATTGGTTAGTCATGACCTACCACACACAAAGCCCTGCTGACTATCCCAAATCAATCCCTCTCTGTCCAAATATTAATTTCTCCAGTCTCTTAGAATATTTTCCGGTAACGTTCCCACTACTGATGTCAGGCTCACTGGCCTTAATTTCCTGATTTATTCTTAGAAGCTTTTTTAAACAGCAGAACAATATCAGTTATCCTCCAATTCTATGGTACTTCACCTGTCATGAAGGATGAGTTAAATATCTCTGCTAGGGTCCCTGAAATTTCTGCACTGGCCACCCACAAGGTCTGAAGGAACACCTTGTCAGGCTCTGGAGATTTATCCACACTAATTTGCCTCAAGACATCAAACACCTTCTCCTCTGTAATCTGACTAGGGTCCATGACCTCGCTGATGCTTTGCCTCACTTGTATAGACTCCCTGTGTCCATCTCCCAAGTAAATACAGATGCAAAAATTCCATTTAAGATCTCCCCTATCTCTTTTGGCACCACACATAGATTACTATTCTAATCTTCCAGAGGACCAAGTTTGTCCTTTTGCAATCCTTTTGATCCCAACATATCTGTAGAAGCCCTCAGGATTCTCCTTCACCTTGTCTGCTAGAACAACCTCATGGCTTCTTTTAGCCCTCCATGATTTCTTTCTTAAGTGTTCTTATACTTCTCAAATATCTCACTTGTTCCTTCCTGCATATACCTCCAATGCACCTCCTTTATTTTTCTTAACCAAGGCCTCAGTATCTCTCAAGAACCAAGGTTCCCTAAACCTATTATCCTTGCCTATTTTCTGACAGGCACACAGAAGCATTGTCCTCTCAAAACTTCACTTTTGAAGGCCTCACACTTACCAATTATACCTTTGCCAGAAAACAGTCTGTCCCAACCACACTTGCCTGATCCTCTCTGATAATCATCTAAATTGGCCTTTCTCCAATTTAGAATCTCAACCCAAGACCCAGACTTACCTCTTCAATAATTATCTTGAAACTAATGACATCATGATCACTAGATGCAGAGAGTTCTGCTACACAAATGTCTGTAACCTGCCCAGTCTCATTCCCTAATAACAGATCAAATATTCCATACTTTTCATTGTGACTTCTATGTACTGATTAAGGAAATATTCCTGAATGCATTTGACAAACTCAATCTTATCTAGTCATTTTACAATATGAGAATCCCAGTTAGTAGGTGGAAAGTTAAAATCACCTACTATAACAACCTTATGTTTCTTGCAACAGTCAGTGATCCCGCTACAAATTTGTTCCTCTAAATGCTACAGATAGTTTGGTGGTCTATAATATAGCCCCATTAACATGATCATACCTTTCTTAAGTTGGCGCATGGCCAAGTGATTAAGGCATTCATTTAGTTATCTGAAGGTCACTAGATCGAGCCTTGGCTGATGCTGCGTGTGTGTCCCTGAGCAAGGTACTTAACCACACATTGCTCTGCGACAACACCGGTATGGGTCCTAATGCCCTTCCCTTGGACAACATCGGTGGCGTGGAGAGGGGAGACTTGCAGCTTAGGCAATTGCCGGTCATCCACAAAAAAACCTTGCCCAGGCTTGTGCCCTGGAAACTTTCCAAGGTGCAAATCCATGGTCTATCGAGACTAATGGAGGCCTACACACACACACCTTTCTTATTCCTCAGTTCCACCCATAAGGTCTCACTAGACAAGTTCTCCAGTCTATCCTGATTGAGTACTGCCGTGACATTTTCCCTAACTAGTAATGCTACCCCTTCCCCTTTAATACCTCCCAATCTATCACTTCTAAAACAATGGAACCCCTCTGCACCCAAAGTCTCACAAATGGCTACAACCTCCTAGTTTCATGTGTTGATCCAGGCCCTGAGCTCATCCACCTTTGCTACAATACTTCTTGCATTGAAAAGTACACAACACAGAACATCAGTTGCACCATGCTCAACCTTTTGCTTCCTGAATTTGTCTAAGGTCTTAACAATATCTGTCTCAACAACCTCTCTACTATCTGTTCTGGCACACTGGTTCCCATCTTACAAAATAAACAAATAACAGCATTAATTAGTAGAAAGAGTGTTTTACATGAAATTAATGCACATATATTAAAGAATGACTATGTTTTAAGAATTACTGCTATTTTAAATAAGATTGAGCATTCATTGGGCATAGCATCCTCAATCATCTACCTCCCACACACACATTACTGAAGACAAAATTGCAATATTATCTGTAATTTTTTTCTCTTAAAATGAAGCCACAGATTGTCTCCATTCACATTATAAAGTTATCAAACCTAATTCAATATCCTTCCGTCCTTTCAAGATAAATCAAACCTGGCTGGCCTTCCCTCTGGGCACAGAGCTAATGGTCTATTGTGTTTGTATTAAATTGTCACTGATGACATGGTCAATTACAATTGGACACACAGCCTCTTTTCCTGCTCCCATAGCGGTATGCTCAGTAATAGTGATATTTGAGAATCAATCATAGCTTTAGTTTCTGTAATTGAAGACATCAAAGTCCAGTGTCAATCTAGCTAAAGAAGATGAGTGATAATTTTCCAGACTTTTCACATGGCTCGGCTTTTCCCCTTTCCATCTATCAGTCCATATTTTTCCTAACCCTGAGAGATAAACTGTGAATTTCCCAGGGTGTCAAGGAACATCTGTAATGCTTATTTTTTTCTCTCTGAAGTCTTCTCTTTCCTATTTTTGGGAAGTTAAACCAGGTCAGGACATAGAAAGGAAATTAAAATGCCCTGGGGAGTGTAGTAAAAAAAACAGAGAGGCCTAGGGCTACTATACAGAGTAAACTCAACCAGCTCCATCATGGACACTAGCCTCCTCATCACCGAGGACATCTTCAAAAGGCAATGCCTCAAGAAGGCGACATCTATCAGTGAGGACCCTCACCATCCAGGATATGCCTTCTTCTCATTACTACCATCAGGGATGAGGTACAGGAGCCTGAAGACCAACACTCAAACTGTCAGGAACCACTTCTTCCCCTCTGCCATCAGATTTTTCCGAATGGTCTATGAACCCATGAACACGACCTCACTATCTTGCTCTCTTTTTGCACTTCTTACTTTTTTCTATCTTGGGTAGATGGAGCTCATCAGCCTGGGAAGGCAGTCCATCTAAGAGGGGGAGAACTCTGATTTCAAACCTCCGCTGCCTTGTGGCCATACCTACTCGTGGGAAAGGCTTCGGGAGTAAACCCTGAGGACAAATCTGGAGCTGGAGTCCCTAAGGCAGTCCGACGTTGCCTTCAACCTCGTTCTGGCAACTCCTGCGATGACACTGGTGCCGAGCTGTATCGGCCCTTGCCCTTCCCTTGGGCAACATCAGTGCCGTGGGGAGGGGAGACTTGCTGCATGGACAACTGCCGGTCTTCCATATAACCTTGCCCAGGCCTGCGCCCTGGAGAGGACACTCCAGTAGTCTTTCCAGGCGCAGATCCATGGTCTCGCGAGACTAACGGATGCCACCACCTTTTTCTATATTTCTTATTGTAATACGGTAAATTTTTATGGATTGCACTGTCCTGCTGCCTCACAACGGCAACCTTCAGAGCACATGACAGTGACAATAAACCTGATTCAGATTCTGATTCATAGTTTCATGAAAGCGGTGACACAGATAGACAACGACATGGCGCTGAGTACTGGAGCTTGTACACCTGTACTGGATGGTGGGCAGACTGCACCCGGAATATTGTACGCAGCTCGAGCCACCAAACCTTTGGAAGGCTGTCAATAAGCAAGAAAGAGTACAGGAAAGATCCGCAGGGATGTTGCTGGAACAAAAGGTTTGAGTTAAAGGGGAAACTGGAACGTGTGGGGCTCTTTTCCCTGGGGAATTAAAGAAGACTGAGTCTGAGGGAATAGATAAGATGGATAAACATGGTCTTTTTCCCAGGATAGTGGAATCCAAAATTAAAGTGAAGAGGTTTAAAGTGAGGAGGGAAAGATATATTTTATATGCTTCTTTTATTCAGTCCTGCTTAAATGAGAGTCATTTATTTTTCTAATGATGTATTTCAATTTGATAATTTTTTTAGAATTCTGAATGTCAGATTTCTGCAGGGGCACAACTGAGAGCATCCTGACTGGCTGCATCACTGCCTGGTATGGGAACTATACCTCCCTTAATCGCAGAACTCTGCAGAGAGTGGTGCGGACAGCTTGGCACATCTGTAGATGTGAACTTCCCTTTATTCAGGACATTTACAAAGGCAGGTGTATAAAAAGGGCCCAAAGGATCATTGGGGACCCAAGTGACCCCAACCACAAACTGCTCCAGCTGCTACCATCCGGGAAACAGTACCGCAGCATAAAAGCCAGGACCAACAGGCTCCAGGACAGCTTCTTCCATCAGGCCATCAGACTGCTTAATTCATGCTGACACAGCTGTAGTTCTGTTATATCGACCATCCTGTTGTACATACTATTTATTATAAATTACTATAAATTGCACATTGCACATTTGAATGGAGACGCAATGTAAAGATTTTTACTCCTCATGTATTTGAAGGATGTAAGCAGTAAAGTTAATCCAATTCAATTCAATTCAGATTCGCCAT
Organism: Hemitrygon akajei; assembly: GCF_048418815.1. NCBI lineage: Eukaryota > Metazoa > Chordata > Chondrichthyes > Myliobatiformes > Dasyatidae > Hemitrygon > Hemitrygon akajei. Next base: position 19,044,130 of record NC_133125.1, on the reverse strand, counting down.
TAATAGATTCATCCTTCCAAATACATCTGTAACTACAGATCTTGCCATTTCACTGTGCTTGCAAAGATACCTACTGCAGTTAAAAAGATTGAATGTTGGTGGTTCTGAAAATAAGATCTAGCTCAAAGGTATTTTAGCTACAAAAGGAGAGAGGGAGAGTTGATGATTGCAAGATACAGAAAGCACAACAAGCAGTGGGTCAGGGAATGAAAGCTTAATGTTCCATGGTCTGACCCTCTAACTCTAGAATATATTTAATGAAACAATAGCTAAGGATGTTAAAATCAGCGTTATAGATATTGAAGTGGCCGTGGGATTCGTGAGATGGCCTTACTTTCACTAACTTTCATGATTGAAAATTTAATGTCTCGGGGAATTGGAGTATGGATTTTTTTGATTAATAGAGTTGTTAAGAGAACGCAGAAAGTTGCTTAGACCTGTAATTTGGATTTGTGCCTTTTGATGCTGTCCTTGATGTGTAGCACATAAACACGTAACAGTAAGAAACCAATGAAGGATATGGTAAATTTACCAATATGGTAAATAAGTGGTTATTTTACAGTACATTCAGTGGAGAAAATGGGTGTTTATTTATGCATTTTCAGGATTAGGGTATCACTGACAAGCCCAGAATTTAAAACTCGTTCTCACCTACAATTGAGAACCACAGTAATCCTTCCAGTGAAGATGCTCCCACTTTAGGTCAAGGCAATCCAGAAATTAGACCAAGCAATATTAAAGAAATAAACAATATATTCCGAGATGATGTGTGACTTGGAAGGAAACCTGCAAATGGTGACATTCCCATTTTCCTACTGTTCTTTATCGTAGGGGTTTCAGATTTGGAAGATGCTGTTGGCAAATTATTCACCAAGACCACTCCAGCAGTGCCTCCAGTGTGCAGATCTTACATCAACACTTCAATTTTAAAATCACCATTTTCTCCCACAAAATCTAAAATAAAAACCAAAAACCACTTGCTACCAAGTGCAGATGACGAAGGGAGTGAAACTTTAGGATGATAGATGGTACAATAGAGAAATTGTCTGTTTCAACCTGAATGGTATTGAAGTCAAACTTATTGGCACTGCACTCATTTGGGATGCGGTGAATGTTCCATCATCGTCCTAAGATGTGATCTGTCGGTGGAAAGGTTTAGTTCACTCACTTTGTTCCCAATCATCTTCACTGGTTTTGAACCTGCAGTTGAATCTATGACTTTCATGTGAATGGTCCAGTTTCATTTCAAGTCAGTGGTGACCCACAAGATTTTGACGGTAGCAGTCTCAATGACGGTAATGCCATTGGAGTCACAGGTAAGAGGTTAGTCTCTGCCTGGCAGAAGAAGGTCATTGCTTGAGCACTTTATGTGGCATGAAAGTTCCTTGGTATCTACCAGCCTATGCCTGGATCTTGCTGCACACAGGCATGAACTATTTCACTTCCTAAGGAGTGGCAAATGGATTGGAAAATTATATAATCATCAACAAACAACTGACCTTATGATAGTAGGAAGGTTATTGGTGAAGTAGCTAAAATCATTGGCATAAATGAGTGAACCAATATGAGATTTATTCCACAAGGTGATTCACTCACTTTCTGCAAAGACCCAAATCTTGCAGCTGTGCCCTCTGATTAAGTCTGTGGTGCTGCTACCAAGCCTTCCTTTGTGTTGGATATTGGATATTGAAGTCTTCCGCACAATGTCTATTCCATGTCCAAGCTATTCCCAGTGTTTCTCCTGTTGTCCGGTATTGAGGACCACTGATTCATCGATGAAAGGAGAACTGTTGAGTGGTAATCAGGAGGTGGTTTCCTGGCCCATGGCTGATGTGATTCTGCCCTTTTGGTGAGAAAGTGAGGGCCTCCATTGGTCAGAATTGACAATGCATATTGCATCCTAGCTGTCTAATACACAAACAAGCCTTACGATATGGAGAGCAAGTTGTTATCCATGTAGCAAGCTCCCCCTCTCCATGCACCAAAGAAACAGCAGAGACTGATACAGTTTGGTACCAGAAGCATTACAGGAGTTGCCAGTCAATGTTGGACTTAATGTAGGACTGCCTTAGGGACTCAAGCTCCAGATTTTTCCCTCAGGGTTTACTCCTGAAGCCTTCCCCATGAATGGATATAGCCACAAGGCAGCGGCGGTTTGAGATCAGAGTTTTTCTTCCCCTAGATGAGCTGCCAACCATGACTATGAGCCCCATCTGCCTGAAGCCAGTAATCTGCCTTTGCCCCTTTTTCTGGCAGTAGAAATGGTTCCCTCAGGCTTAGTAGCTGAGCCACGTGTTAAGGCCAGGAGCTGCACTTGGTTGTCAGAGGCTTAAGGTCATTATAGCCAGGGGTGGTAATGGGGACAAGATCCTACTACCCATTAAATGCTCCCAATGCCTTGCTGGTGAGACAAGACAAACCAGGGATTATGACAGAAGTCTGACACAGATTTTATGAGTACGTCTGGTCAAGCTACTGCTCAATCAGTGTAGCTTTCCCACCTTGGACACCAGTTCTCAGATGAGAGCAGGACTTTGCATAGTCACCTGGGAGTGGAGCAACTTTGCTGGATCTGGATTCAGTGCTAGGTCAATACAAGGTGATCCGTTCTCTTTTGTTCCAGCTCTGTTTGAATGTAATGGTACAATTACGGTCTTGATAAACCACATCAAAAGCCATTTAAGAGACAATCACCTGGGATGACCCTTGATCTAAAGGTAGGCCTGGGCCAAGTAATGTTGGCAGATATCCTTCCCCAAAGAACATTAGTGAACCAAATGGATTTTTCTACAATTCAGTGCTTTTCTAGTGTATTTATTAATGAGGCTAGCTGTTTTTTTTTAGATCCCAGATTATTAACTGCACTTAAATTCCACAGCAATGCACACAAAATGCTGTAAGAACTCAGCAGGTCAGGCAGCATCTATGGAGAGGAATAAATAGTCAATGTTTTGGACCGAGATCCTTCTTCGGGACTAGAAAGGAAGGGGGGAAGATGCCAGAATAAAAAGGTGGGGGGAGGTTGCCACAGTGGAGTTTGAAGTCAAGTTTATTATCATTGACATATGATGTAAAAATTTGTTGTTTTACTGTAGCAGTACAGTGCAATACATAAAATATATTATAAATAATAATAAGAAATTATATTTATAATATATTCCTGATTTTAATTTATTAATAATAATAGATTTTAAGTCGGGTCATTGCGTTTATTTATCTGTAAATCGGCAATAACTTGAACAGAAAATAAGTGAAATGTCTAGGAGGTAATGGAAGACGAAAATGTCCCAGGGCTGGCAAAATTGACAAAAGATCAGAGTGAAGAAAGACTGCAAGATTAAAATCCTGGTCATGAAATTGCTTAATAACTTATGTTGCCAGTTCTGTTCAAGGCAAACTGGATTTGAAATTTAAGATGCAATGTGCTGCAAGAGAGAAGTTAACAATCTCCTGATGGTCTTGAAAAATAACTATCATCTATGAGTATTCAGGCTTCCGATGAACAGTTGGTAGGCAGTAAGCTGTTAATGTGCAACATCAATGGCTTACTGTTTGTCACTTACAACTGCTGGTTGACAATAATGGCATCAATTCCTAAGGGGAAAGGAACAGAGTTAGAACTAGTGCTGAACAATATATGATTCACTCCAAAGCTTGTTCACCTCCCTTCTCGTCACAACAAACGTCTGCTTGTCTCTGACCAGTTTGCCCTCTAGTCCAGTGTTTTCTCACGAGAAATTCCTGATGTTGACCTGCGCAGTTTTCATTGCCGTTGGTGATGACTATAAAACGAGTTTGATCCTTGTCACATCTAACCTCCAAGCTAATTGATTTTTTTTTAGCAAACTGCTACCTGCCTATGTGTCTCAAGTCATTAACATGTCAGATGTTAAAAAAAAGAATTCTGCTCCATATCTTGATGGGATGAAAACAGTGAAAGAGGTGAAATAATTCCAGGCTGACAGCAGTCTGAGACTGAAAATATCACCATTCTACCCACAATCCTGCAATTCAAACCAACTTTGGTCTTCATTTCCACCAAACAAATCACTTCAGAAGTACGAAACCACTTCGAAGCCATGCAGAACTTACCACAGGTATGATAGCCGAAATAGAGTCACAGCCACAGTATTCCTGGTTTTGTTCTCTGTAAGTAATGAAAGCAGGATGTGGACAACTTGGGTACACATGGGAGCAAAATAAAGAGAGACTGACAAGCAACTTTGAGGGGACATTCCTAATCAGATGTTGGAACCGGCTCATGATATTTCTTTTGTACATTTTACTTAGAAGATAGAAGAGTACAGCACAGGACAGGCCCTTCAGCCCACAATGTTGTGCCAACCCTTTAACCTACTCCAAGATCAATCTATCCCTTCCCTCCCACAGAGCAGTCTATTGTGCTTTCATCCATGTACCTATCTAAAAGTCTCTTCAATGTCCCTAATATATCTGCCTCCAAGACCACTCCTGGCAACGCATTCCACACGCCAACCCGTCTGAGTAAAATTTCCTGATGAAGGGTCTCAGCCCTAATACAGCATCACTTCCTTTCCTCTTCATAGATCCTGCCTGACCTGCCCAGTTCCTCCAGCACTCTGTGTGTGTTGCTTGGGATTGCCTATATCTGCACAGTTTCTTGTGCCTCTATGTAAAAAAAAAAGCACATATCTTTGACATTATCCCTCGTTTTTGCCATTTCTACCTTGGGAAAAAAAGTTTCTGGCTGTGCACTCAATCAATGCCTCTTATCATCTTGTACACCTTCTTTGTAAGTCTTGAGCCTCAATATGCTGGAGCATGCTTAAGCGTTCCAATATAATTAAAACAAGTTTTTGCTCATTTACAACATCAGGCCTTTGAGAAGTTAGTGTACTGTATGAAGGCAATAACAACAGGGAAATTCAATATACTTGCACAATGAGAGTTTTACTGCTCTCTAATGCTGCGATCATCTTACCAGTATAAACTTAATTTTATGGCAGTGTTGAGACCAAGGAAAAATGGTATGAGTGGTAATAATGTTATCATGCTTGCCTAGGTTTATATCGATTCCCAAGGCATTTTACTACTGCTGCCTTCAAATGGATTTACAGATAAATATAAAATGCCAAAAACAATTGACACGTGGGAATTGACCAAATATTTCTAGCAAGCTTTTTTTCTGTTTTTATTTTATATTTCAAGCACTTTCAATACTTTGCTTTTATGTCATGGAGCAGAATCAATCAGAATGCGTTTTCTTATGGTCCCCACTTGTGGCCAACCCAAGCACTGGCTAATACCCGCAACTGCAAAACTGCAGCCATTGCTGCAAGTTAGATCACACCACTCATTACAACGGTGGCACAGCAGTGGAGACTGTGAACAGTTTCAAACTCCTGGGAGTGAACATCTTGCACAACCTCTCATGGACCAGGAACACATTTTACACAAGCAGGAAAGCTCACCAATGCCCCCTCTTTCTGAGGAGGCTGAGGAGAGCTGGGCCGTGCACAGCCATACTCACGTCATTCTACCGATGCGCAGTAGAGAGCTTCCTGACCAGCTGCATCACTGCATGGTACGGAAAATGCTCTGCGGCAGAAAGGAAGGCTTTACAATGTGTAGTTAAAATTGCCCAACACATAACCAGCACCAGCCTACCCTCCATCGAGGACATATATACAGAAAAATGCCAGGAATGGACCAGTAATATCATGAAGGACCCGCCCATCCTGCTTATGGACTGTTTGTTCCCTGCCAGTTAGGGAGGTAACCACTTAATATCTACACCAGTACCACCAGACTCAAAAATAGTTACTTCCCTAAACAGTAAGGCCGACCAACAGCTCCAGCAACAAACCTACCCCTCCACACCCCCCACCACCACTACTTTATCATTTGTCAGAGTCATCTTTATGTACAAACACTCCTGTGCCTATCTTCACGTTATGGCATACAATCAATCTATGTATATAACCCATCTTGTGTATTTATATTTATTGTGTTTTTATTATTATTGTGCTCATTATCTTATTATGATTTTTTTCTGCTGCATTGGATCTAGAGTAACAACTATTTTGTTCTCCTTTACATTTCTGTACTGGAAATGACATTAAATACACTTGGATCTCAAAGACTGGCACCTCATTTGGGATATTCATTTGTATAGCTGCTCAGTGAGTTGGACACAATACTCCAGGCTACTTTGTATCATTTGGAAAATTTAAGAGGAGCCTTCCTGTTGTCTGTCAGTTTGCAGGGGACCTAGTTCCTGCACTCTTCCTCACCAGGGCTCTGGCTCCGACAGTCCTTTCTCCGGAAAAACTGGTACTAGTTTTATTATTGTCACATATACCGAGACACAACAAGTTTTTGTTTGAATGCCTCGCAGACAGACTGTTCCATATCTGCTCTGAGCCCTGAGGGCCTCCGTGGCTTGCCAATGAGCTTTGGGCTTCTGGGTTTCTTCAGCCCCTGTATTCACTAATGGTCAGAGCTGCTTAGCCCTGCTGCTTTCGGTTTAATCTTGTCAAGTTAATTGTGACTGGCGCGTTTCCCGCATTCTATTGTTTCAAGGGAACTCTCTTTGGGCTCTGCAAGCTGAGTCCTACTGTGTGTTTGGGAGGATAACTTAGCTTGCAGTGCCGTTCGGTCGTGCCCCCAATGTTTTGTTGGTATTCCCATGTCTAATCTCTTGTTTCCGTCTCTTATTGGGGAGTCTGTCGTTCCCCTGCTCCTGGGGGTCAAGCCGTTGGTAGCACTTACCGTGACAGAGAGAGTCTGCCGTTTTTCCGCACTAGTGTGCAGTCCCGTGAGCGCGCACCGTGAACGTAGAACACTGCAGAACGTAGAACATAGAACTTTTAACCTATTCCAAGATAAACCTAATGCTTCCCGCTTATACAGCCAACCACATTTCTTTCATCCAAGTGTCTATCAAAGAGGCTCTAATCGATCTGCTTCTACCACCAATCACAGTAGAGTATTCCATGCATTTACCTCTCTGTGTAGAGAAAAGCTTCTGACCTCCTCCTATACTTTCCTCCAATCATGTTAAAATGTTGCCCTCTGAAATTAGTTGTTACCACTGTAGGAAAATGTGCTGGCTGCCCATTTGATCTACACCTCTTATCATCTTAAGACTCCTCTCATCATCTGCTCCAAAGAAAAAAAGCACTAGCTCTCTCAACCTCACCTCATGATCTCCTCTGTAAAGCTTCCATGTCCTTCCTATAATGAGGCAACAGGGGGAAAAATGCAGAAAGTGGTGTTCCAGCTATCCAGAAATTGCAGTCTGTAGGCTAATCCTATGTAACGTCTAAACAAATATGAATGAGAAGTGAGTTAAGATATGGAAAGGGATATTAGGCAATGACACCACGACCCAAGCGGGCAGGATGGACTGGCCTAGTTGTGCTGTTGCTATTTTGTTCCGTGTCGCTGCCTGTTGGTGTTGTTCTGCCGGGCATGAGTGGCGACCTATGCAGGTTACTCCCAGCTCATTCTTGGGCGTGTTGGTTGTTGACGCTAACGATGTATTATGGGCTGTATGTCTTGATGTACGTGCGATAAATAAAAATCAATCCGATCCAGATCGGAGTGGCCCCACGGCGCCGGTGGGAGGTGCCGTGACTCTCAGTTGAGCCAACGAGGAAGTACAATGGTAGGAGCCACAACTGCTGGGACTGCAAATGCAGCGACTAACGAAGCAGGAGGGGGATCGCTGGTGGTAAATCAGTATATTTTAGGTGACAGGATTATATCCGCCTTCAGTTGGTAATGGTGCCCTGAAATGTTGGATTGCGGACCGGCCGCCCGGCGCACTCGCGCCGTATTCGGACGCAAACTGTGTCCCTTCCTCCCTGCAGCCGAGGCCTTGAATCTCGGTCGGACAGCCGACTGCCAGCTGGCTTCGGTTTAAAAAGGGGGTGGTCAATAACCACCTTAAATCGGCCTGAATCCGCCGCAGGCCGGGAGGCGTAGGTGGTGCTAATGCAGACGGTAAGAAGTATGCCTGATTTCCGTCGATAGACGGCAGGAATTGTATTCCGTTTACCCAACCAGCAGAAGAATTGACAGGTCTTTGTATACGCTGTAGTTCTCAGGTTTGCTAACCAACTCGTTGAGATGGTAACTAACGTTAGTAATCTCATGCCGGGCGTCCCATGGCTTTGCCTGTATAAAGCAGATATGGGTTTGCTTTTGAATGTAAGTATCTGGGCAGGATTTCAAGGAGTTTTTATTCCACTCAGTCAAGTAAGGAATCGGATATGCTGGTTTAAATTGCTTTATTGCACGCTATGTTTCACCTCTGTTCAGCCTCCCAGCAGGCAGCATTGACTGTTTCTGCATAAAATAAACTATCCTTGGCCTTTCCACCTGACTCTTGCAGGAGGAAGCCGAGGCAACTTCAAGGCAATGAGTGATTTGCTAAAAGGGGAAATAGCAGAGTTGTTGGAAGTCTGAAACATAAATCGAAAATGCTGAAAACAGTTGACAGTTCAGGCAGCATCTGCGGAGCAAGGAACGCAGGGTTCTGGCCAAAAATCCCTGGTCGCTGACAAGGTGTTTCAGATTAACAATTCGTATAAGCAGGTGAAGGTTCTTTTCTAAACTGAGCATTTGGAACACATCAGTATGATACCACAATGAAAAAGGTAGGGTGGGCAGTAGAGGGGACACGGGCGGTTTTTTAAATTCTTAGCGCTGTTAAAGCCATGAGTCAAATCACAGAAAGAATGCAGCATTGATCAGAATCGGGTTTAACATCACTGGCATATGGTGCGAAATTTGGTGTCTTCAATACATAATAATAGAGAAAAAAATGGAATTTACAGTGTGTGTAAGTATATATATAGAATTAAATAAGTAGTGCAAAATATTTTATATTTGGAAGTAATGAGGTGGTGTTCATGGGTTCAATGTCCATTCAGAAAATGGATGACAGAGGGGAAGAAGCTGTTCCTGAATCGTTGAGTGTGTGTCTTCAGGCCCCTGTACCTCCTCCCTGATGGTAGCAGTGAGAAAAGGGCATGCCCTGGGATGATGGGGATCCTTAATGACAGATGCCACCTTTTTGAAGTATTGATCTTTGAAGATGTCCTGGATACGACAGAGGCTAGTGTCCATGAGGAACTGACTAATTTTACAACTCTCTACAGCTTATTTCGATCCCGTGCAGTAGACCACCCCCCCCCCCCCCCCCCACCATACCAGATGGTGATGCAGCCAGCTAGATTGCTCTCCACGGTATATCTGTAGAAATTTGTGAGTGTGGTTTGGGCCATTGAGTTTTTACCGAATCAGTGGAAGGGGCAGTACAGACTTGGCTTCCCCCATCTCCATTAAGTATTTATTTAGCTTACTTTAAAATGCCATGTTTTTATATCAAAATGTTTTTCCTGATAAAACAAATTATTTACGAGAATAAACTATGCATGGCTTTTTATTCTTGCATTCGTAGTAAATGCTTTAAATTGTGATCTGTTACATTCCTTAAAGCCTTTCAGACTGTTGGCATTCATGTGCCGCCACCCAAGGGTGCTGCTTTCACAAGGAGCCCTGGCGGTGCATCTAGAACAGCGGTTCCCTCCCAAACTTTTTTGAGTTAGCGCCACTTGGATCCCAGAACACATCCCCAACCCTTTCCGGGCATTACATAAAAACTAGAAAGAATTCTGATTTACGATGCACGGTGAAAGAAAATAATCAAATAATTGCAAAAGTTGTTCAAATCTGCTGAAAGCTACAAATAAAATTATTTATCTAATTACAATAAAAACAATTTTAATCAACAGCTTTAGAGCATACTAATACTCCCAACTGTTCCCTCCTTCATTGCTTTTTCACCTTTTAATGAGATGGATGGACTTGGTGCAATGATTTAGGCTACATGTCAGTCAGAAGGAGTCTCAGATACCCACGTTCAGTAACTTGCAGTCTGCTTTGTGGCTTTGAAAAAAGTTAGGCGACTTCACTGAAACCGCACTCCTCTACATATGCTGGAAAGGCAATAAAGAACATCTTGACCTTTTTCCCATAACAGCCAAAAATCTTGATATCAGCTTGTAGTGAGATCAGTTGTTCTTCCATGCTTCCTGTAGATTCCTCACTATGAATGTTCGTTAATAGATTTATTACCCAATCTGGAATTTGGATCAAGAGAAGATCCTGAAATCCCTCTGACATGTCCTTAAGCAGCTCACCCAGGTGGGCACAGTGTGCACAAAGGTCATCTGATACTCTTTTTTTTCTCTTTCAACTCAAAGAGACTCAGAAATTTGAAAAGGTAGCAATAGTCTATGTTGCACTTAAATAGGCTTTACTTGGACAGAAATGTGGAGACCAATGATTTGCCTTTCTTAAGATTCACATCATTTCCTTGCAATTGAAGACTGACTTTATTAAACTTTGTGAATAATTATGACAAATAACCAATGTCATGCCTAATATTCTTGTGCTGATTACTGAATGAAGCATTTGAGTCTTCATAGAATTTTATCAGTTTCAAAAAGTGCATAAAAGCATCTCAAGCAGTTTCCTTTAGGATTTTAAAAACTTGCGTCATCCTCCACCTCATAGAATGTACAAATAAAATGATTATTCTCTGTGTTACCCTGTTCGGTCTCATCTGATCTGTGGAGAACAACCTGAGTATCTTCAGCCACTCATGTACCCGAAGTCCCTCATCTCTGAAATAATTCTGGTAAATCCTTTCTGAATACTTTATAACATCCTCACACCTTTCTGAAAGTACAATATCCAAGAGTGGACACAATATTCTGGCTATGGTCGATAGAGAGGTTCATTGTGACTTCCTTTCGGTCACTGGATTTGTGCTTAATAGTTCACTGGATTTTTTTCCTGGAATGAGAAAAAAAAATTGAGTTTGTATTCTCTGGTCTTTAGATCTACGAGAAATTATATGTCTACTGCCCTCGTAGTGTATATGTACAAAGCTATGCAGTGAGTTAAACACCTTTCAAAAATCACCTGAGGCAGAAGCTTCCTTCAGGGTTTTTAATGAAATCTTATTCATGAAAAGATTTTGCTGTTTAAGGTGCAGATAAAGAGAGGATGGAGATGGATGTCTTTCCACCACGTGCTTCAAGTTGAAATCCAAATTACCCTGCACGGGAAATGGTATAAAAATAGTTTACGTATGGCAAGTGATGTTCATACAAAACAGACTGTGCCTCTGGAGGTCAGAACACTCCCTACCTGGCATCCATAGGATGTCAAGCTTCACTATTGAAACTAAAGTCAAAAGATCATTTCACTAAGTCTTTGGTAAAGGAAGGATAGTCTTAGAAGTTGGTCTTGAAACAGTCTTTAACTATTCTCACATCAAAAATACCGGCCTCGATGATATTCCTGGTGGAGATCAGCAAGAAAAGCTGGGCCAGTTAACCATGAGGAGAGAGTGAGCTCATCTACTTGAAGCCTTCTTGTGGCATGGTTAACCAGTTTGACATAGTTCCATTGGCTCTTCTGGGTTGATCGTCTGATTTGTCGGATCCTATGATGCACATAAACATAGAATCTCCTGGTTTCATTAAATACTTAACTGAGCACAACCTTGCTGGTTGGTAAAGACCTTGATATCATCTAGTTTTACGTCCAGCTCTTTGGTTACATCTCTGCCATCTCAACTACTGGAGCAACAGCACTTAGTGAGTGAGGGCCTCTGTTGGTCAGGGTTGACCATGGATATTACATCTTATCTAGATATACAAACCTGGAAAGTACAATATGGAGAGCAAGCTCCCCCTCTCTACACATCTGATGAACCCAAAGGAACGGCAGAGACCGATACAGTTCGGTACCAGCAGCATCGCAGGAGTTGCCAGTCAGCGTTGAACTCAATGTAGGACTGCCTTAGGGACTGCAGTTCTGGATTTTTCCCTCGGGGTTTACTCCCGGAGCCTTCCCCATGAGTGGGTATAGCCGCAAGGCAGCCGAGGTTTGATATCAAAGTTTACCTTTTAGTTGAGCTACCAACCACGGAGCGACTAGTTTTAAGGCGCCAATATCCTGCCTTTGCCCCTTCTCCTGTCAATAGAAATGGTTCCTCTGGGCTTAGTAGCTAAGCCACGTGTGAAGGCCAGGAGCTGGTCTTGGTTGTCAGAGGCTACTTGAGGAACACACCATTGAGGGCATTTAATAGGCAGTGGGAGATTGTCCCCACTACCACCCCTCCCCCCAGCTATAACAACCTTAAGGAACCAGCAACATGTAGTGCAAGCCTTGATATCATGAAATCTGGTATGGGAGCAAGTGTTACCTTGCCCGGGGTGAATCTGACTTCAATATATCCGGCAGTATCTGTGACCTTCAGGTATGCAGCATCAGTAAAGGCTTTCGTTGATGCTTTCCCAGAGCAGAGATAAACATGTCAGGGTGTTTGGTTTGCTTACCTACGATATTCTCTTTCATACAGATTCTACTCTCACGGGGTCTCAGATGAGTGGGACGCCCGTTCTCCAGGCCATTAGCCTTAAGTGGGCAGATGGGCACCATCGAGTCTGACTTCACCCACTAGGAGCCAGCCTAGGTCCAGTCGTTGGGCACAGGGTGCGTTTTGCTGACTGTTGTGCTGTTCATGTACCTTATGTACACGGATGGTGTATCTGCCAAGCAAAACAAAAAAAGAATCTCAGCAGAAGAATCCAGTGGGGGGGTCTTGCCTGCTGTGCCTTTAAGATGTGAATGACAGTGTGCAGCTTCAGGAGTTGGGATCTCATCACTGTGATTAGGAATGTGGTTGCACTCAATGAGAATTGGCTGGGGTAAGAAGATCTCCCCCCATATTGACTCTGCAACAAATCCACGTGGCTCTTCTTCCAACAACTTCTGATGTTCCAGAACGTGTCTTTAGTATGTACCGGGGAAACCAGGACTTTGAATACTGATTGTGTCAAAGAATGTTGATTTTGCCAAAAACATACTGCTCTTATCAGCCAATATCACATATGCTTTTTTTTTGCTGAGAATGTACTTTTGGGTAGATATTGGTTAGACCTGTTTTAGAGCAGGATTTGCCTTGGAAGCATTTCCTGGATAGCTCTGTGCATGAGGAATTAGTTCTGTCTGATGGATGCTCAGCTTACTCCCCTCTGCCGTGGGTGTGCTGGAACCAGTAGGAGCCCAAGCTGTCGGCCCTGAACAAAGTGCTGATCACTGTTGAACTCAATTGAGTGTATGGTAGCTTCAGTCTTTTGCTTGGAGTGCTGTTGAAGCACGGCATTGGAAACACATTGAGTGCTCCTTTAGCCTTCAGCCCGCATACGGTTTTCCTCCGAATCGTCTGCCTTTCATTAAGGAGTGGGGTTTCTTATGGACAGGGCATTGTTTGTCAGGGTTCATGATGGAGTTTTCTACTTCAGACAGACAGACAGACATACTTTATTGATCCCCAGGGAAATTGGGTTTCGTTACAGCCGCACCAACCAAGAATAGTGAAGAAATATAGCAATATAAAACCATAAATAATTAAATAATAATAAGTTAATCATGCCAAGTGGAAATAAGTCCAGGACCAGCCTATTGGCTCAGGGTGTCTGACACTCCGAGGGAGGAGTTGTAAAGTTTGATGGCCACAGGCAGGAATGTCTTCTTATGTCGCTCAGTGTTACATCTGGGTGGAATGAGTCTCTGGCTGAATGTACTCCTGTGCCTAACCAGTACATCATGGAGTAGATGGGAGTCATTGTCCAAGATGGCATGCAACTTCAGTTTAGTTGACCATGGTAGGATTCTGATTTCCCACGCTTGTGTTGTCGATCTCTCTTTGAATCATGTTACCAGAAGCTGAGAGCATAAAACTAGAGTCATTTTGCATTCTGACCTCACTTCCATGCCTTGGCGATCGATGTTGCTTGAGTCAGAGGCTGACATTGTCGTGCATGGCATTCAGATACATCTCCAGTCTGTGGGCAAAGCCTTTGAAGATGAGTTGTCTTTTCACCCAGCAGTGCGTGTGTTCAAAGCAATGCAGTGAGTTAAAAGATCTTCTCAAAAATTAACCAAGACTGAAGTTCCTTCAGGGTTTTTAATGAGATCTTGCTTGTGAAAAAATATTGCTGTTCCAATAGCAAATAAAGAGAGGATGGAGATGGATGACTTTCCACCGTTTGCTTCAACTTGAAATCCAAATTAATCTGTGCAGGAAATTATATTTTTTAAAAAACAGCTTATGTACAAGAGGTGATATTCATACAAAATGGACTGTGCCTTTAGAGGCCAGAACAATATTGCTCATTGAGAAAACATTCTGGAGGGTCTTGAAAGCATTGATGTTCTAGGGCAGGGTTTCCCAACCTGGGTCTGCAGACCTGTTGTTTGATGGTATTGGTCCATGGCATAAAAAATGGTTGGGAACCCCTTGTTTTAGAGGTTTTCCCCCGGGTGAGCAAACTTAGAACTGGGCAGCAAAGTCTCAAGAAAGGTGTCTGGCATTTAGGGCTGAAGTAAGGAAGATTTAGAGGATACAAGTGTTTGGAGTGCGCTGCGCAAGATAAAATGAGGCATAATGAGAGGATTCAGTGTGTGCAATGGAAAAGTGTAGCATGCCGGAGCCCTAGCTGAGAGTGGAATAACCCAGAGCAGCATTTACCGGGGGTGCACTTGCAAACAGGATGGAGCCATTCAGCAATGAATCACACTGTTTGGGATCTACACAGTGGAGCAGCCTAAATTGCCATCAATATTTTCAGTACGGCAGAGTCAAAGAATTATGAGGACAAAATTGCCTTACTGGAAGGGTATAAGATACTTAACTTTAAATATTTAAATGTTTTTATTGAGCCCTGTAAGTATTTTAATAAAGCCTTTGTTGTAGACATTGACAAGTTGTAGATATAAATTGTAAAAATCATTTTATATTTTTTAATTAAAAAAATGTTTAAACTGTCCCATGTGGAGAGCACCCATTGAGGACAGTTACTGAAACAAAAGCTGGAATTGTACAATATATTAATTGAATTAGAATCAGGTTTAATATCACTGGCATGTCGTGGAATTTGTTGTCTTTGTGGCAGCAGTACAATGCAATGTATAATAATAGAGAAAAAACTGAATTACAGTGAGTATGTACAGTATATATTAAATAGTTAAATAAGTAATTCAAAAATAGAAATAAAAAAGTAGTGAGGTAGTGTTCATGAGTGCAATGTCCGTTCAGAAATGAGACGGCAGCGTGGCAGAAGCTGTTCCTGAATCAATGAATCTGTCCCTTCATGCTTCTGTACCACCTTCCTGATGGTAACTGTGAGAACAAAGCATGACCTGAGTGATAGGGATCCTTAATGATGGACGCCGCCTTTTTGAGGCATCGATCTTTGAAGATGTCCTGGATTCTATGGAGCCTAGTGCTCATGATGGAACTGACTAACTTTACAACTCTTTACAACTCGAAGCAGCTTACTTCGATCCTTTGCAATAGACAGCATACCAGACAGTGATGCAGCCAGTTAGAATGCTCTCCACAGTACAGCTGTAGAAATTTTTGAGTGTTTTGGAGATATACCAAATCTTCTCAATCTCCTAATGAAAGATAGCCATTGCCGTGCTTCTTTGTAGCTGCAGCAATATGTTGGGTCCAGGTTAGATCCTCAGAGACATCGACATCCAGAAGCCTGAAATAGCTCACTCTTCATTTCTGATCCCCCTATAAGGACTGATGTCTGCTCCTTCATCTTACTCTTTCTGAAGTCCACAATCCGTTCTCTGGTCTTCCTGATGCTGAGTGCAAGGTTGATGCTATAACACCACTCAACTAGCTGATAGATCTCACTCCTGCACGTCCTCTCGACACCATCTGAAATTCTTGAACGCTCAAAGGAGAAAGGGTGGGTGAGTTCTAGGAGAGTGAACTGCCGGTGAAACCAAAGGTGAGTATTTCCAATGAGAATTCAGCCCTCAAGCATCTTCCTCTCTCTGTTTCTCATAACTTTTGTGTGATTTTGATCGGGGTGGCTTGCAGATAACGAATGACACAGCACTAGATTGAACTGAACTGAATATTCCTGGACTCTTTCGATGACTTTGTGGGTTGCTGTTTTATCTTCTGTTTTTTCCACTTTGTTTTTGCCATTTGCGCTTGGTGGTGGGGGAGGGTTAGTTATTTCTCTTCGAACAGGTTCCAGGGCTTTCTTTGCTTCTTGACTGTCTGTGGGAGGACAAATCTCAGAGTCGTATACTGCATAAATACTTTGATAATAAATCTACTTTGAATCTATGAACCTCAGAAAATATGTTTGTCTTGAAGCTTCTGGTTTAAGGTGACACTGCCAAATTTGTGGAATAGCTCACTGGTAGTTTAAAAGGCAAGAAATTCGACTAAAAACATTACAGCTTTTCTGAAGTAAATTGTGATGAACTATCACAGCAAGCAATGAAGAAGCAAGCGGTAAACAAAGCTGTTTAGTAGGATGAGCCGTGCGTGTGCATCGCAAAGCCGAAATGCTATGTCTTCGAGGCTAGGTCACAGGCAGAGTTGCTATTGCTGTTGGACTTGAAGTGAGTGATTTAGAGAGGGGACAATGCAGAAGAGGTTTGGTGCCCTTCCACCTAACCCAGGTTTGAGGTTGGAATGCTCCAAGCGCTGAGCCGAGTTGGTGGGATCGAGTATGGCTTCGAGCTGGGCAACCCAAGCGTGTCGCTGCACCGAGATCCAGAGCCTAGAGCAAGGCACTACCTGATGCTTGGACAAGTTCAACGTCAGTCCTGATAGTCTGGAAAGCCCGAGTGTTGGGACCACAGGCGAGCAGCCTCTCTCTGATGCACCGAGGCTGTGAGTTGCTCTGGCGGCTGTGTTTTCGCCCCATTAATATGGTGAACTGAGATCGAGGCTTGGGCCTACGCCAGCTGCTCCGGGGAGCAGATCTAAGGATTCAGTCTGGTTTTGGAATGCCGTTGTTTGCATGATTTAGGCATGTTTTTATTTTCCCTTCTTTTTCTGCCCTGTGGTAATGCTCTTTTTTAATCGGGTTCTTTGGATTTCTTGCTTTGTGGCTGCCTGTGAGCAAGCAAATCGCAATCTTTGATAATAAATGTACTTTGAATCTTGATCTAAGTATACAGGTTGGTAAGTTCAGTACTTATAATCCAATATCTCTTACATGAATTCCTCGTGTGCACCATTATCCACATTGAATCTAATTTTTGCATTGTTTCCAGATCAGATAACGTGAGGATGGCGAGTCCCGGAAACACTGTAAAGAAAGAAGTGGTTGCCCGGTTCCACGAGACTGCTGCTAAAGGAGATGCAGCAAAATTAGCCACTCTGCTAACTTACTCTGCGTCTCTTGTTGATGAAGTGGATGAGAGGGGCTGGACTGCTTTGATGTATGCCAGCAGGAATGGACACTTTGAGGTGGCCCGCCTGCTAGTTGAAAAGGGGTAAGTTTGCGAATGATTGTAATCCAGTTACAGTGCCAATAAAAGGTATTCACCCACCGCACCTCCACCTCCCCAGGAGTCTCTGAACGCACTACGTATCAAACTGTAGTGGATGGGCTACAGCAGTAAAAGACCACATCAGGTTCCACTCTCGTAGCTAATAAAGTGGCCGTTAAGTGTATATCCCTTCTCTTCCTTCTCTTGATCTGACATGGGGTATGTTCCAAAAGTGACAAGAGCCATCTAACAGCTGGCCAGGATGCAGTTATTCAAGAGTGAATCTGTTGGAGGTTTACTTGATATTGGCTGTGATATCATGCATTAGAATGGATATAGAACAAAGCCATTCAGCCATGTTTGCTGTTCCACCAATAAGAGTCGGGTTAATGTTTTACCTTAGCGCTGATTTCTGTACCAATCCTTTGATTCCCTAAATATGCAAAAATCTATTATTCTGTACTATATATATCAGAATCAGATTTGATATCACTGGCATATCTCTTTAAAGATTGTTGCTTCAAGTGGCAGCAGTACATCGTAATACATAATAGAAACTGAAAATTACAGTAAAAAGTGTGCACGTACACACACACACACACACACACACACACACACACACACACACACACACACACACACACACACACACACACACACACACACACACACACACACACACACACACACACACACACACACACCCTTCTTACTGTTGTGCGTGAAAATAAATAGTGAGGTAGTGTTCAATGACCATTGAGAAATCTGATGACAGAGGGGAAGAGGCTGTTCCTGAATCATTGAGTGTGTGTCTTCAGGCTCCTGTACCTCCTCCCTGATGGTGGCAATGGGACATGTCCTCAGCAAAGGATCCTCCACAGCCCAGTTGGATTAAGAATTCCAAAGATTCACTGAAGACTCATGTAGACATTTTTTCTCAGTCCCAATAACTGGCCCCCTTATTTTGTAAAATTGACTTCAATGTTAACTCTAGCTCAGAGAAAACATTCATTGTACATCTACTCAGTCAAGACTTCAGTGATATTGAGTTGCCTTTAGCCAAGTCCATGATTTGAACCATCTACGTGACAGGTATTAAACTCTGGAAATTTTAGGCAATTCGCTGCTGATAAGTCCTTGTGTGTTGACGCCAGTTTGAACACTTCTGGTGCTGTTGTAGCAGAGGCAAATTAATACATGATTGAAAGCTGGGAGCTATTTTTTGGGTGTTGTTGAGATGCTGTTCAGTTAGCCACTGGGGAATCCAGAATCACTTCATGATTAAATAGCTATCATTGTTAGATTAATTGATTTATTTATCCTGTTATTTCTGACTTTCATGGAACCTAGCTTAAAATATTTAAGCCTTTCTCAGTAACAATATTTCTCCTTTTGTCAGTCACAATGTAATCTATTGACAAAAAAAATAAGGAGTTTATGCATTCTCTCCGTGATCGTGTGGGTTTCCTCTGGGTGTTCTGGTTTTCTCCCATGTTCCAAAGGAGTGCAGATTATTGGTTCACCTGGCCACATGGGTGTAATCGGACAGCGCGGTCTTACCATGCTGTATCTCTAAATAAAAGAGTGCCACAGTAGCGTAGTGGTTAGCGCTATGCTATTACAGCTCGGGGCAATGGAGCTCGCCGCCCTCTGTAAGGAGTTTATATGGCACGTTCTCTCTGTGACTGCGTGAGTTTCCTCCAGGTGCTCCAGTTTCATGACTCAGTGCAAAGACATATGGGTTAGAAGATTAGGTAATTGGTCATTGTAAATTGACTTTTCCTGGATAGACATTTTCCTGGATAAAAATGGCATTAGGGGATACGGTGAGCGAGCAGGTAAGTGGACATGAGGCTAGGTTTAGATCAGCCATGTGATCTCCTGGACCAGTTTTAGATAGCCTGGATGGGTCGGAGAGGAATTTTCCAGATTTTTTCTCCTCAATTGGCAACTCGGTTTTTTTTCCCCGGGTGATCACATGGGTTTGGGTGGGATGAATAATAAAATAAAATGGGTGGCATGGTGCCCTGTTGGTTGGCACTGTTGCCTTGTGGGATTCGGTGAAAACTAGAGTTAAGATTGGATCAGCCATGATCTTGTTGAATGGCGGAGCAGGCTTGAGGGGCCGATTGGCCTACTCCTGCTCCTATCTCTTATGTTCTTATGTTCTTATGACCTGTGAGTAGGCTAGAGTTAAACAGGTGGGTTGCTGGGTGGTTTGGCTTGTTGGGCCGGAAGGGCTTGTTCCACACTATATTGCAAAATAAGTAAATACATTTGACTTTAGATGACTTGACTGTTAGACATTATCAAATCTAATTTTGCACTTTTCTCCCCCCAGCTGCAACCAATCCCTTTCAAATAAATCAGGACAGACTGCGCAGGACATTGCTAAATTCTGGGGCTGCAGAAGTATTGCTGATTTATTGGCAAATCCTACACTTGCCGCCAGAAGAGATGGACTGCAGGAAGAGAATGAAAACTATTTCGGCAGAACGCTGCTGAATAAACTCAGTGAAAAAAGAAGTGATTCTGATTGGCTAAAAGCCAAACAGATTCACCCGGCCACTGTCTACATCTTATTTTCCAACTTAAATCCATTGGTTATTTCACCAAACTATAATGAGTCCAGAAAGCCTGACATTCAACTCTGCAGGCTGAACTATGAAGATGTTGAACAGGTCTTGGCCAAACCAGAAGTCACTTGTGTTTTTCTCGGAGTAGAGCAGCAGAACAGAAATAGAGGGTCACAAATGAAATGTTTGGAGGGCAAAGTCTCAGCAGATAATGACGGACTTCTTGCCTGGTTTGCGTTGAACTCAGATTATGAATCTGCCAATAACTTTCAGATTAAATCCCCAGATTGTTGCTTTCTCCAACCAGTTTTGCCACATCTGCTGAACTTAAACCAGGAGGAGGCCGGTGAGTATGAAGGCATTTAGTACTTAGTTGCCCTCTGGATGTACGACCATAGAACCGTAGAACATTACAGCACAGAAACAGGCCTTTTGGCCCTTCTTGGCTAGTCCCACTGACCTGCACCTGGCCCATATCCCTCCATACACCCCTCATCCATGTGCCTGTCCAAGTTTTTCTTTAATGTTAAAAGTCAGCCCGCATTTACAACTTCATCTGGCAGCTCATTCCACACTCTCACCATTCTCTGTATGTAGAAGCCCCCACTAATGTTCCCTTTAAACTTTTCCCCCTTCACCCTTAACCCATGTCCTCTGGGGTTTTTTTCTCCCCTAGCCTCAGTGGAAAAAGCCTGATTGTATTCCACTGAAGAATATTTCCCCTGAATTTCAATTTGCATTGTATTTGATTTGCAAAGTGCACCAGCTTGCACTTACAGTGAGCCTCAAGTGAAATAGTAGGGTAGAAAACTAAAAGCCTAGTCAAAGAGGTGGGTTTTAAGCAAAGTCTACAAGGAGGAAGGTGACATAATGAGACCGAGAGGTTCATAGAAAGAATTCTAGATTGTCAGGCTTGGGTAGCACTGAGCAATCATACTAATAAAACAGAATATAAAACATTACAGCATAGTACAGATCCTTTGCACCACAATGTTATGCCAATCTTTTAACCTACTCTGAGACCAATCTAACCATTCCCTCCTACATTGCCCTCCAAATAAATTTCAACATCAAAGAGCCCTGTAGCACAGAATTGGGTCTTTTGGTCGACTGTGTCCAAACAGAACTTCAAGAACCTATCTCTACCAATCTAATTTTTTTGTGTGTTTGTATGTTTACTGCTATCTTGCATGTGTGATTTGTGCTGTGTGTGACTTTTTGTACTATCTTTTGCACCTTGGCCCCAGAGGAATGCTTGTTTCCTTTGGCTGTATTTATGAGTATTCATGCATGGTTGGACGACAATTGAACTTGAACCAGCACTTAGACTGTAACTTTCAGTGCTGTGCTGATACAAATGATCATCTTGGTATTTCTTAAATGTTATACAAGAGTGTTTTCCTCCATCGTTCCCTCAGGCAGTGCATTTCAGATTCCAACCATCTGTTAGGTGAAAAAGAATCTTCCATGGATCGTCCAATTGTTCAACCCCTTATCCTTCCGTTATGAGAAAATGTTTCCTGTTATCAATAATTTTGTATTCTTATATCCAGTCACCTCCCCCCCAGCCTCCTCCAAGGAATATAAACCCAGCCCATCTGGTCTTCCCACATTACTGAAACATTCCATCCCAGTAAACACACACAAAATTCTTCTGTTCCGAAGAAGGGTCTCGGCACAAAATGGCAACTGTTTAGTCAATTCCATAGACACTTGCTGACCTGCTGAGTTCCTCCAGCATTTTGTGGGTGTTGCTTTGGATTTCGAACATCTGTGGAATTTCTTGTGTTTATGATGCCAGTGAACATCAGTCAACTCTAAATTGTCTGTTTTCCCACTGTAAGTTAGTGTTTGAATGTGCTTGGTCGTTGTCATATGCACTTCACTTTCAACATTCTAATGAATCTCTTCAGCACCCTCTCCTGTGCAGTCACACCTTCCTATTGCAGGACTACCAGAACCAGTAATTGGTACTCCAGCTTCAACCTAGTTTGCATTACAGTACATTGTACCTTCGAGGAATGAAAGTGATTTCAGAGACAGAAATAAGCAAGACTGTGGAACAAGTTACTTTTGGACCATAACATAACATTAAAGTAGTAGCCAAAATAACTTTTTTAAAAGTTCTGTGGGAGGTTTTGGCCAGCTATCCTGTGGAACTGCTGATGATCAGTGACTCATACAGATGCAAGCACCAGACATTCTCCCATATGCTGTGAAATACTTAAATCCAAGACAGCTAACCGGAGCAGAGGCTGACTATGTCAGTTCTCTCCACCACGAGACTCCTTGTAGGCTCTTCTCATCTGGACCTTTTTAAAAACTTGTACATTTTATCCTCATGTGCTCCAGTTCCACATTCAGAGTCCAAATAATATGATTGTTCAGTCTGCGTTGCCCCTTTCAACATTTTAAAAACCTGGTCCATATTTTCTCTTTTTGCTAATGAAACCCAGTTCAGCTCCACTGCACATGCCTGTAATGGATTTAGGATTGGCTCAATAAGAGGGATGATGGACACGGATGGAAACAGTTTACATTTATAGTTTGAAGTTGTGCATTAACATAGAGGTTTTATGGGGCTCATTTGATCCGTCATCCTTGTAAACTATTAACGATATCGTGCCTAGAACATATAAATTCTGAAGGCCTTCCTTTGAACATTATTTTATGGCCTAAGTTCAATCTCATCCAGTTTTGATTCTCAATGGTCTCTTTAACAGGAATCTGCTCGTGGTTCAGTCCTTTGGTCTTTCACGTATTCAGTTTCAGGTTTATAGGTGAAATAGGCCAAAGGCCCTCAGATTTTGAGGCCCTTGGCCTACTTAAAGGTGCACCAAGATTTGTTCGCAGTAAGATCAATAATGGAGTAACTTATAAAATTAAAAACAAATAGTGTTGTTGCTCCATTGTGTGGATTTGAAATAGCATTTCTGGGGTATCCTATGGTACAATGGTGGATACGATGGGCACACGGAGGCATAATGTCAGAAGAAAATTGACACACTGAAATGGGCAGCCAATTTGTTATAACCCTACTTCACACAACTGGTGAGGACTAGGGTGCCAGGGTAGTGTAGGGGTTAGTGTGTCGCTATTCCAGCTCAGAACACAGGAGTTCAGAGTTCAATTCCAGTGCCATCGATAATGAGTTTGTACATTCTCCCTGTTTCGGCATGGGTTCTCATTGGGTGCTGCAGTTTCCTCTCACAGTCCAAAGACGTACAAGCAAGTAGGTTAATTGGTCATTGTAAACTGTCCTGTGATTAGACTAAGGTTAGATAGGTGGGTTGCTGGTATGTATGGCTCATTGGGCCTGTTCCACACTGTATCTCTGAATAAAAACTAAAAAATTTCACCATAAATATTCAGACTTACTTTATCTTTATAAATTTTAATAAATGTGAGGCTTCAGTGTTCATATAAAAATTATGCTATAATCCAGTGGACCTATAAAAGCTTATAAAAACTGATAATGTTTCAAAAGTTCAAAAGCAACTTTATCAAAGCCAAGCAGAATTTGCTGCATAAACTCTGTTTTCACAAGTCCTTACACTCTGTTATCCTCATTCCATCTCCATTTTTATTTCTTTTTAAGCAGTTGGTGTAAGTGCCATTTCCAACTCTGTCAAAGATGCTGATCCATTCTCAGTGAAGTCTGTACATTTGCCACCATTTCTGATTTCTTCATTTACAATGCCTTTAGCTTAGTCCTTGTTGGGTTACTCAAAGTTCAAAGTAAAATTATTATCTAGGTACGTTTATGTTCAAAGTTCACAATTCAAATTAAATTTATTGTCAAAGTACATATATGTCACCATATACTACCCTGAAATAAATTTTCTTGCAGGCATTCACTGTAGAACAAAGAAGTAGATATGTTGAGAACTCACGTTCTCAATACTATTTATTTATTATTTTTTGTATTTGCACATTTTGTCTTTGTTTGCACATTGGTTGTTTGTCCACCTTTGCTTGTGTGTAGTTTTTTATTGATTCTTTTGTATTTCTATGTTCTGCGGTCTCAACACTGAACTGATTCCACAGCCTATGTTGAGATGAGTGAAGATGCCCATGTTGGTTCAGGAGCCTGGTGACTGAAGGGCAGTATGTGTGGAGAAGCCTTGGGGTTAATAGTTTTTGAATTTATCTGAACTGGAGGATGTTACCGATAACAGGTTAAGGTCCATGGTCTGAGAAAATGGACAGAGGAAGGGAAACAGAAAAAAAAGTTAGTGATTGGTGATTGGTTCAAGGGTATGATTAAACCAAGAGAATGTTGCTGCAGGAAGCAACGATAGAGGGGCAAGAGATATGTACAGCAGAGAGAGGGGAATGCTGAGAAAATCCAACAATGCAGAAAACGCCTCAGTGGCTCTAAAATGTAATAATGGACAGCAGGGAGATGATTTACTGTTTCATTGACTTAAGCATTTTCCCTTCCTTCAACTATAGCTTCTTTCCTATCTCCAATTCACGTTTTCTGTTCCCTTCATCTGTCCAGTAAAATCATTGGGATATGAATGAAGAAACATCAAAAACATCAATCCGCGGTTTTTCTCTCCCCAGAAGCTGCCTGACCTGCTGAGTTGTTTTCTCTCGGCATTTTCGGTTTCTTTCAGATTTCCAGCATCTGCAGCATTTAGTGTTGAGTGCAAAATGTATTTTGGTTTAAATCAGCTGCTTTGCTTTGCATTCAGGTGTGGTTGCACAGGCCAGGTCTGTCCTTGACTGGCACAAGAGATACAGGTTCTGCCCTACTTGTGGGAGCGATACAGAAGTTACAGATGGTGGGTACAAGAGGGTATGCTTAAAGGAAAACTGTCCAAGTCTACAAGGAATTCATAACACCTCCCATCCACGCGTAGGTAAGGAAAAGGTTTAAGAATAAGAACGTTGTTCTGAATATTTGTTTAAATGTTATTGCTTGTTCTAAAACTTAGCAAAAGAACTACTTGGTTAATTTTGAGAGATCACTTGGAAAGTTTGCGCTTGCTAAGGCCTGGAGATTGTTTTTCTCCCTCTCGTACTCATTGAACCCAATGTTGGCAAAGCTTCAGAGAGTGAACGAGAGCCAAGAACATCACTTGCATCATTGTTGGAAGGCTGGTGGCAAAGCAGTCAGCATTCA
Organism: Hemitrygon akajei; assembly: GCF_048418815.1. Classification (NCBI taxonomy): domain Eukaryota; kingdom Metazoa; phylum Chordata; class Chondrichthyes; order Myliobatiformes; family Dasyatidae; genus Hemitrygon; species Hemitrygon akajei. The sequence continues at coordinate 19,019,041 of NC_133125.1, read as the reverse complement.
ATGAACAATCAGTTGCACAATCCGGAGCTGTCAGGAAGTCTCCGAGGAGCAAAGAATATGTTTTTGATGCACGGAAATTAAGTGGGAGCAATGATGTTTATTCTCTTCACTGATAATCACGAACGAGGAGAGTGAGGGGCTTTAAATAATATTTTGTGATGCTTCCAAACTGAGAGCAATACTCCAAGAAAGCAAATAATCTGTGTCCAAATTATATCTCCTCTTCTGAAAGAATAGTTACACAGCATATCACAGTGAATAAGAGCAGAACAATATGAATTTATAGAATTCTGGCAACTCCAATTGTTTCTCTTCTTTAAATTTAGTTTAGGAAGTCATGGTACAGGAAGATTGAGACAATATTCTGGAGTTTTAGAATGCCATAGCTTCACAGCGAAAATACCGATTTTCTTTCGTGCTGTGATTCCAAACCTGCGCAATATTTCTCAGATCATGAGGATTTAATTTGCAATTAAATTCATGACAGAACTGTCACAATGTAAGACAATTAGAATGTTATTTTTAGGTTCATTGTTCTATTTTAAACACAACAGAGCATCACCATGCTTACTTAAAGATAGTGGTAGATACTTACTTTCTCCAAAAAGGTTTAATCAAAGGTTTATATCAAATCCTTTGCTCTAAACGTCTGTTTGCATCTGTCCATATGTTATATTGTCCAATTAACAAAAAATGCCTGGAAAACTTTATGATTTGCTGGCATGTTCTGACTGGCATCTGTGGTATCTGGTACAGAGAGGTAGGAACTGCATGCTCCTGATATGCTCATGATAGAGGGACCTGCGCCTCTATCCAGGTGCTGAGATTACAGAAGGATGCAGAATGTACACATAGGCTGTTGACGAGGTCTAATGTGGAAAATGGAAATACTATACAAAAGGAAGCAGGAAGTAATTTTAAATCTACATAAGACATTTATGACTAATAAAATACTGATAGATAGATAGATAGATAGATACTTTATTCATCCCCATGGGGAAATTCAACTTTTTTTCCAATGTCCCATACACTTGTTGTAGCAAAACTAATTACATACAATACTTAACTCAGTAAAAAAAAATATGATATGCATCTAAATCACTATCTCAAAAAGCATTAATAATAGCTTTTAAAAAGTTCTTAAGTCCTGGCGGTTGAATTGTAAAGCCTAATGGCATTGGGGAGTATTGACCTGTCTGATAGCGTAGTCGACTGTACTTCCTTAGAAGGTTGGCGTCATTCAATGTCTGTAGTGAGATGCTGAAGATGTTCTATAGGTCAGTTGTGGAGAGCGCCCTCTTCTTTGTGGTGGCGTGTTGGGGAGGAAGCATTAAGAAGAGGGACGCCTCACGTCTTAATAAGCTGGTAAGGAAGGCGGGCTCTGTCGTGGGCAAAGTACTGGAGAGTTTAACATCGGTAGCTGAGCGAAGGGCGCTGAGTAGGCTACGGTCAATTATGGAAAACTCTGAACATCCTCTACATAGCACCATCCAGAGACAGAGAAGCAGTTTCAGCGACAGGTTACTATCGATGCAATGCTCCTCAGACAGGATGAAGAGGTCAATACTCCCCAATGCCATTAGGCTTTACAATTCAACCGCCAGGACTTAAGAACTTTTTAAAAGCTATCATTAATGCTTTTTGAGATAGTGATTTAGATGCATATCATATTTTTTTACTGAGTTAAGTATTGTATGTAATTAGTTTTGCTACAACAAGTGTATGGGACATTGGAAAAAAGTTGAATTTCCCCATGGGGATGAATAAAGTATCTATCCATCCATCCATCCATCCATCCATCTCACTACAGACATTGAATGACGCCAACCTTCTAAGGAAGTACAGTCGACTCTGTGCCTTCCTGCACAAGGCATCTGTGTTGGCAGTCCAGTCTAGCTTCTCATCTAACTGTACTCCCAGATACTTGTAGGTCTTAACCTGCTCCACACATTCTCCATTAATGATCACTGGCTCCATATGAGGCCTAGATCTCCTAAAGTCCACCACCATCTCCTTGGTCTTGGTGATATTGAGACGCAGGTAGTTTGAGTTGCACCATATCACAAAGTCCTGTATCAGTTTCCTATACTCCTCCTCCTGTCCATTCCTGACACACCCCACTATGGCCGTGTCATCAGCGAACTTCTGCATATGGCAGGACTCCGAGTTATATTGGAAGTCTGATGTGTACAGGGTGAACAGGACCGGAGAGAGTACAGTTCCCTGCGGCGCTCCTGTGCTGCTGACCACCGTGTCAGACCTACAGTCTCCCAACCGCACATACTGAGGTCTATCTGTCAAGTAGTCCACTATCCAATCCACCATGTGAGAGTCTACTCCCATCTCCATTAGTTTGTGCCTTAAGATCTTGGGCTGGATGGTGTTAAAGGCACTAGAGAAGTCAAGGAATGTAATCCTCACAACACAACTGACCCCATCTAGGTGAGAGAGTGATTTGTGCAGCAAATACGTGATAGCATCCTCCACTCCCACCTTCTCCTTATACGCAAACTGAAGAGGATCCTGGGCGTGCCTGGTTTGTGGCCTCAGATTCTGTATTATCAGCCAAATATTATACAAGATTTTAATCTTGTATTTTTTAAAATTCTGGAAGTTGAGTTTTAGCATTATACACAGCATGTGCTTAGCACATCAAAGGCAGTAAATAGGAATATATAGATGCACATATTTGTATATTCTGGCTCCCAGTTTTATCTGTGAAAATCAAGAGAGGATTAGGCTATTTGACGTCTATTAGTAATCACTGAAGTGTCTGTCACATAGACAAGCTTGCCAAATAGTTTGCACGTAGCAAGATACCAAAACCAAAAATAAAACTGTTTTGTTTAACAGAAAAAATATTGGGCCAGAAAAGGATAAATTAAACTTCTGTACATTATCTATGTTAACTAAAGAACGTGGCAGACAATTGGGGGGGGGGGGGGGGGGTGCGTGGAAACGTAGCGGAGAGCGGAACACTGTTAAGGCACCGGAGACCCAGATTCATTTCCTGGAGCTGTCTGTAAGCAGTTGATGCATTCTTAGGGTGACGGTGAGGTGCTCAGGTTTTCTCTCACAGTCCAAAGACGTATGGGTAGGTAGATTAATTGGTCACATGGGTGTAATTGGGTGGCACAGGCTTGATGAGCCAGGAGGGCCTGTTACCATGGTGAGTCTCTAAATAAATCAATATCAAAGTAAAATAAAATGGCATCTTAGTATCATCCTCCACAACCCCACCTCTGGCTAAAGGGCAATTTGAGTAAGGACCAAAAAAATGAGGTTCTTCCAGATTCCAAACTGTCTCAGATAACGGTTGAGAAAGTTTGCAGACCATTTGAATTATTCATGGCATGTGGCACCTTTGTTTTAAAAGCACATTGAAAAGACACTATCCTCTTTCCCTGTATATGAATGTTGGTGTTAGGCTACATCCACGCTACGCCGGATAAATCCGTAACCGAAGCTTTTTCTCTTCGTTTTTACCCTCCGTCCACACTAAAATGGCGTTTTCGTCTCCTGAAACCGGAGCTTTTCAAAAACGCTTTCCAAGGTGGATATTTTTGAAAACACTGCTCGGGCAGATCAGTGTAGACGGGGTAACCGGAGACTTCTGAAAACGCTATCAGACGACAGCACGCTATTTCATTGTTTTCTTGAACGCAACCTAACAATTTCAGAACAGACGGCAACGAGACTGAAGCCAGATGAGTTAGAAATGTACTCACCAAATACTTTGATCCATAACTTACTGAATAAATAAGTATACTCACTTTGCCGTGTTTTCTGTCCTTGCTCGTATGAAGGTGGTTTACCTATTTATGCAAGTACTTCCCTGACAATAGATGTCTAACAGCCTAATGTAACATTGTACAAGATAACACTGATGCTGACATGTTTTATACATTTAACAAGGTGTTTTATTAATGCAACAGAGTTAGTTAGTTTATCAATGTTCGTCGTCAGCCGGGTCAATCTGTCCGTGAACTCCCTGTCAGTTGCCTCCGTACGCTCCAGTATTTGTTTTTTTTTAGTTTTAAGTTCTCCTGCGCGAGAACCAACAGCTGTCCGTCGTTTTAAGTTTTTCTAGTCTGTAACTACACAAATGCGCACTTTTACGGCGAGATTCGACACCAAACATGTCGCTTGTTTTCGGTAGATGTGTCCTGCGCATGCCCAGCAGGAGGAGATTCGCCGAAATCTCCATTTCAGTGTGGATAGAGATATTTTCAAAAACTCATAGTGTGGACGCCTGTCGTTTTTACGCGAAACCGGCGTTTTCAAAATTATTCGGTCTAGTGTGGATGTAGCCTAAGTTTGGTATGCAGATACCAGTGTATAGAACATGGAACAATACAGCACAGTACAGGCACCTTGGCCACAATGTTGTGCCGACCCTTAAACCCTGCCTCCCATATAACCCTCCACCTTAAATTCCTCCATATACCTGTCTAGTAGTCTCTTAAATTTCACTAGTGTATCTGCCTCCACCACTGACTCAGGCAGTGCATTCCACACACCAACCACTCTCTGAGTAAAAAACCTTCCTTTAATATCCCCCTTGAACTTTCCACCCTTTACCTTAAAGCCATGTCCTCTTGTACTGAGCAGTGGTGCCCTGGGGAAGAGGTGCTGGCTGTCCACTCTATCTATTCCTCTTAATATCTTGTATACCTCTATCATGTCTCCTCTCATCCTCCTTCTCTCCAGAGAGTAAAGCCCTAGCTCCCTTAATCTCTGATCATAATGCATACTCTCTAAACCAGGCAGCATCCTGATAAATCTCCTCTGTACCCTTTCCAATGCTTCCACATCCTTCCTATAGTGAGGTGACCAGAACTGGACACAGTACTCCAAGTGTGGCCTAACCAGAGTTTTATAGAGCTGCATCACTACCCCGTGACTCTTAAACTCTATCCCTCGACATGAAAGCTAACACTCCATAAGCTTTCTTAACTACCCTATCTACCTGTGAGGCAACTTTCAGGGATCTATGGACATGTACCCCCAGATCCCTCTGCTCCTCCACACTCCCAAGTATCCTGCCATTTACTTTGTACTCTGCCTTGGGGTTTGTCCTTCCAAAGTGTACCACCTCACACTTCTCTGGGTTGAACTCCATCTGCCACTTCTCAGCCCACTTCTGCATTCTATCAATGTGTCTTTCCAACCTTCGACAATCCTCAACACTATCCACAACACCACCAACCTTTGTGTCATCTGCAAACTTGTCAACCCACCCTTCTACCCCCACATCCAGGTCGTTAACAAAAATCACAAAAAGTAGAGGTCCCAGAACCGATCCTTGTGGGACACCACTAGTCACAACGCTCCAATCCGAAGGTACTCCCTCCACCACGACCCTCTGCTTTCTGCAGGCAAGCCAATTCTGAATCCACCTGGCCAAACTTCCCTGGATCCCATGCCTTCTGACTTTCTGACCGCGTGGAACCTTGTCAAATGCCTTACTAAAATCCATGTAGATCACATCCACTGCACTACCCTTATCTATATGCCTGGTCACCTCCTCAAAGAACTCTATCAGGCTTGTTAGGCACGATCTGCCCTTCACAAAGCCATGCTGACTGTCCTTGATTAGACCATGATTCTCTAAGTGCCCATAGGTCCTATCTTTAAGAATCTTTTCCAACAGCTTTCCCACCACAGACGTAAGGCTCACTGGTCTATAATTACCCGGACTATCCCTACTACCTTTTTTGAACAAGGGGACAACATTCACCTCCCTCCAATCCACCGGTACCATTCCCGTGTACAACGAGGACATGAAGATCCTAGCCAGAGGCTCAGCAATCTCTTCCCTCACCTCGTGGAGCAGCCTGGGGAATATTCCGTCAGGCCCCGGGGACTTATCCGTCCTAATGTATTATAACAACTCCAACACCTCTTCTCCCTTAATATCAACATGCTCCAGAACATCAACCTCACTCATATTGTCCTCACCGTCATCAAGTTCCCTCTCAGTGGTGAATACCAAAGAGAAGTATTCATTGAGGACCTCGCTCACTTCCACAGCCTCCAGGCACATCTTCCCACCTTTATCTCTAATCGGTCCTATCTTCACTCCTGTCAACCTTTTGTTCTTCACATAATTGAAGAATGCCTTGGGGTTTTCCTTTACCCTACTCGCCAAGGCCTTCTTATGCCCCCTTCTTGCTCTTCTCAGCCCCTTCTTAAGCTCCTTTCTTGTTACCCTATATTCCTTAATAGACTCATCTGATCCTTGGTTCCTAAACCTCGTGTATGCTGCCTTCTTCCATCTGATTAGATTCTCCACCTCACTTGTCACCCATGGTTCCTTCACCCTACCGTTCTTTATCTTCCTCACCGGGACAAATTTATTCCTAACACCCTGCAAGAGATCCCTAAACATTGACCACATGTCCATAGTAGATTTCCCTGTAAAAACATCATCCCAATTCACACCTCTAAGTTCTAGCCTTATAACCTCATAATTTGCCCTTCCCCAATTAAAAATCTTCCTGTCCTCTCTGATTCTGTCCTTTTCCATGATCCTGCTAAAGGCCAGGGAGCGGTGGTCACTGTCCCCCAGATGCTCACCTACTGAGAGATCTGTGACCTGACCCGGTTCATTAGCTAATACTAGATCTAGTATGGCATTCCCCCTAGTCGGCCTGTCAACATACTGTGACAGGAACCCGTCCTGGACACACTTAACAAACTCTTCCCCGTCTAAGCCATTGGAACTAATCAGGTGCCAATCAATATTAGGGAAGTTAAAGTCACCCATGAGAACAACCCTGTTATTTTTAAACCTTTCCAAAATCTGCCTCCCAATCTGTTCCTTGGTATCTCTGCTGCTACCAGGGGGCCTATAGAATAACCCTAATAGAGTAACTGCTCCCTTCCTGCATGCATTTCAATTACTTGGACTAAATGTTCACTCATTTCAAGTAATGAAATAATGGCTGACTGGTACACCTATTTACTAGTGTTTTTAATGTACAGCTTCAATATGGACATTTTTTAAAAGTATTATTTTCTTTCAAGGTGTGCAGACATTTTATAATAGCAGAAGAGTATTTTTATGTCCTGTAGATCCTGTGGTAATAATGCTGGTCATTCATCCTGATGGTAATAATTGCCTTCTGGGAAGACAGAGACGGTACCCTCCAGGAATGTTTTCCTGTCTGGCAGGATTTATTGAACCAGGTGAGAGAAGGTTTCGTGTCATGACAAAATCGATTTTACTGCTTTATTTTGAGACATCTTTATTAAACCAATATGATTTTACAAGCTCGAGCAAGTGATGCATTTGACCACTGGGTCTTAAAGTGGTTTAGCTGTACTCCTTTATGACCGGCTTCTCAGAAGCAACCAGATTAAGAGAGATAATAGAGTACGAGCAAGTGGGTCCGTTAGTTTAGCACCTGCAGTTGTAATTCAAATGGTCAATAAGAGGATAGCATATTTGTGCCAATTGGTAACCACTGGGTTTGAAGGGAAAAGCATATTTAAGCCATTCACATCTCAGGATATCTTGGACTTCTTCATAAAGTGTGAAAGACTCTGAAACTCAAGACGTATTGAAAATCAGATGTTGGCAAATCTTTTTGGAACCCCACCACTGGATTTAGCATGCAGAATCAAAATCAGGTTTATTAACATTGAAATATTATGAAATGTCTTGTTTTGTGGCAGCAGTACAGAGCAAAACATAAAAATCTAAAATAAATAAGTAGTGCAAAAGTGGAATAGTGAGGTAGTGTTCGTGGGCTGTTTGGAAATCCGACGGCAGAGGGGAAGATGCAGTCAGAAGCAGAGAAGTAACAGGCTGAAGAAAGGGTCTTCATTTCCAGCACAACACTATGACCAGTGAGGCTGGTATACCAACAGTCACCCATGGGTGGATTGCTGATGCTGTGGGGGAGAAAACGGGAAGCACTTCATTATGTTCACAAGGAATTCTGCAGTTGCTGAGCAACGCACACACAAGTGCTGGAGGAACTCAGCAGGACAGGCAGCGTCCTTGGAAATGAATAAACAGTTGAGGTTTCAGGCCTTCTTCAGGACTGGAAAGGAAGGGGGAAGATGCCAGAATAAAAAGGTGGTGGGAGGGGAAGGAGGACTAGCTAGAAGATGATGTGAAGCCCGGTGGATGGGAAAGGTAAAGGACTGGAGAAGAAGGATTCTGATAGGAGAGGAGAGTGGACCACAGGAGAAAGGGAAGGAGGAGGGGGAGGTGATAGACAGGTGAAATGAGGTAAGAGACCAGTGTTGGGAATAAAAGAAGAGGAAGGGAAAGGAAAAATACCGGAAGGAGATATTGATATTCATGCAACTCACACAAAATGCTGGTGCAATGCAACAGGCCAGGCAGCATCTATAGGGAGAAGCGCTGTCAACGTTTCGGGCCGAGGCCCTTCGTCAGGACTCTAATTCATGCCATCAGATTGGAGGTCATCCTGATGGAATATAAGGTGTTGCTCCTCCACCCTCATCATGTTGATACAAAAGACTGCAAATGTTGGAATATAGAGCAACACACCAAAATGCTGGAGGAACTCAACGGGTCAGGCAGCGTCTACGGGAATGGATAAAGAGTTGACTTTTTGGGTCGAGACGTCAGGGCTGAAAAGGAAGGGGAAAGAAGCCAGAAAATGGGAAATGGACAAATCAGGAGAAGGGTCTAAACCCAAAGCATCACCTGTTCATTTCTTATTTTCTTCCATTGATGCTGCCTGTCCTGCTGAGCTCTTCCAGGGTTGGTGTGGTGCTCAATTATGTTATATTATTTTAATCTTTTTGTTGACTTCTTAGTGTCTGATATGCTTTCAAACACACATATATTTTTAAATTTGTGTCTTCACTATTTCAATAACTTAAATCAAATTGAATATGTATCAAATGTCCTCAGATATTTGTGACATTTAGAAACTGTTAAAAAGCCTTTGACAGCCAGCAGTCTGAAGCACAGTCAACACTTGGAACTTGGTTGCCTTGTCAGCTATATGCCAGGCACTAGTGAGTCTCTTTGTAGAGGTTGTGTGAAGCCCAAGGTGTTGTGTAGGACAATCCTTGCATGCTTAATGTTCTAAAATAGCTTCTCTCTGGACCATGAGATGGAAGACAGATTAAGTTGAGGCCATGTGACAGGAGGGAGGTTTTGGCAGAAACCATCAGGATGTTTGTATGTTGGGTCAGCAGTAGATTTGGGAAGGCGGTCAGGTACACAGTTAGGATAATCACACCAGGGTCAGAGTAAGAGTCACGATGAGATGTGTTGGATGGCTATCGTAGCGTCGTGCTTAGTGCAACACTTTACAGAGCCAGCTGTGAGATCGGTGTTCAGTTTCTGCTGCTGTCTGAAAGGAGTTTGCATGTTCTTCCTGTGACTGCAGGGGTTTCCTCTGGGTGCTCCAATTTCCCCTCAAAGTCCAAAGACGTCAGGTTCAGGTTAGTAAGTTGTGGACATGCTACATTGGTGCTGGAAGCATGACGACACTTGTGGGCTGCCTCCAGCACATACTTGGACGGTGTTGGTCATTGGCACAAATGACACATCTCATTGTATGTTTCAATACTTTTTTATTGTCAAAGTATACAATTACAATACAACTCTGGTATTTGTCTTCTCCAGATAGTCGTGGTACACACAGAAATAATGCATACTTTGACAATAAACTGAACCTTTGTACAAATGACAAGTAAAGCTAATCTTTAAACTGCCTCAAGTGGTAAGTTTTAATTAAGGTAAACCTACCTGAAGTTTATTTTGAGTGTCAATGATAAAACCTGGCGGATACTCCAATTATAGTTCTTAGGTAGGTCTCAGACTCATTCAAACAAGCCCTTTGTCTAGTCTGTGCCAAACTGTTATTCTGTCTAGACCCATTGACCTGCACCTTGACCCTCCATACCCCTCCCTCTCCCAGCCATGTATTTATCCAAATTTCTCTTCAATGTTGAAATTGAATCTGCATCCACCACTTGCCCTGGCTGCCTCTACCACACACGCACCACCCTCTGAGTGAAGGACTTCCCCCTCAGATTCCCCTTAAATAATTCACCTTTCACCCTTAACCTATAACCTCTAGTTCTAGTCTCAGCCAACCTCAGTGGAAAAAGCCTGCTTGCATTTACCTTATCTATACCCCTCATAATTTTGTATACCTCTGTCGAATCTCCCCTCGTTCACCAGGAGATAAAGTTCTAACCTATTCAACCTTTCCCTATAATTCAGGTCCTCAAGTCCTGGCAACATCCTGTAAAATTTCCCAGTAACTCTTTCAATCTTATCGATTACCTTGCTTTTAGGTAAGTGGTCAGAACAGCATACGATACTTCAAGTTAGGCCTCACCAAATTCACCTCACACTTGGCTGCATTAAATTACGTCTCCCATTTTTCAGCCCATTTTTCCAGCTAGTGTGGAGCCTGTGTGAGCTTTGTTAGCCTTCCTTGCTGTTCACTATGCCCCGACCCTCAGTGTCCCCTTCTGCTCCGGTAGCCTACATTGTCAGCGGACCATCAATGTACAAATCTTCGAACGTCAGCCTGTCAAGTGTTGCACACACTGGCTGCCACTGTCTATGTTTGCCTGCCTCGGTGTGTTAGTAGATCAGTTCACTTAGGAGAACCCAGCAAGAAAATTACAGAGAGCAAGAGGTATACGTGACTCCCTGATCATGTTTTCTGGTAGTTTTTCAAAGAAATGTGATTAAAATGTTTAGGTCATTGTATTCTTCACCCTTTTGGTATGTATGCTTTAAAAAGAGACATGTGCAAAATATTTTTTACATGAACTGAACTAAATATTATCATTAATAAGCATTTACACCTGGAATGATTCCTCCATGGATTGATGAAATGCAAAGTGTCCTTCCCACTAGAAAAGCAAAGAGTGAAATTATGCTCAGAGAAATTTTCACACGGTAAGATCCAGCTGTGTTTCATATTCCAGGCCAGTAATTTGCAATGTTAACATTTTAAAAGAAAACACAAACTGCACAATTAGGGAGTTCAATTCCACATCAAGATTTTTATTCAGAATGTGAACACAGACTATAAACAGTCACCCCTAGTGTTCTACAATCACCAAAATGGGGCTGTAAAATTATGCTGCCAGGAAAATTAATTTGATAATCTGCAGAGCATGTGAAATTCACCAAGAATGTAGATGTGGTTTGAGGGAGATGTAGGATGGTTTAGTGATAATATGGAAGAAGAGCTTTATATCTCCTTAGTACTGAGAATGCAGTTCAGCTCAAGATTTTGCTTCAAAAGATATAACAGAAAAAGAGCAAAAAAAAACTTCTTCTCATGAAGGTCCAAAACTGATGGAACCTTTAACTTTAATTTTCCTCCACAAAAACAGGTGTGATAGAGTATTTTTTTCCACAAAAGAGCTATTACACATGTTGAAGCATTTAGAAAGCAAGCTCTTTTCTATAATGAATAAAGCACCAACCTGGCATTTTTTCTTAAAAAAAAGACTTCTTTAAAGACTACATTTCTAATAAAGTACAAAAAAAACACCCCCGGTCCTTTCCAATGCACACATATGTGGTGGGGGGGGGGGGGGGGGGGAAGGAAGGTGCTGAAATATAATTAAATCCATGGCATCAGAACAGGGGACTATTAGAAGAACAAAGACAAACAGATGGATAGTGGATGAGAATGCTTTCAGTGAAACAAGTTCCTATGAATGATGAAGAAAGGCAGCGATCACACACTGAAAACCAAAACTTTAAAAGATTTAGGAAGAGATTGCGGAAAGGAAGGTTTGATAAAGCTGTGTTGCCACTACTTCTACCCCCACCCCCTTGACAAACCTGTGTTGGGGAAGACACCAATTTTTGGTTTACTAATGTGGCAAAGATGCAATATTAAAGTTATCACTGATTAGACCACAAGATACTTGTTGAGAAATTTCATTACATGTGGCTATTTTCTCAGCATTCTGATTTTTTAAACTTTTTTTATTCTCTTGGAGAAAAGTATGACAGCCACCATTTTCTCACTGTCTCATCTTACTGTGGAAAGTTGTCCATGAGACTTGCTTGTGCCTTTAATATTTCTGTATCGGGGATGCTTATCTTCTTATTCTCTGTACAAACATTACTTTTGAATGGCCTACAAGACAATCTGGTCTTTATGTGTAAGGGTCAGAGATCCTTAGCAAGTAAGCCCCTTGCTTATTTTTCATCCCCTTGAGATCCCTCCATTGTACCAGCCTTCATATCCAGCACATGACCTCAATCCTAATCATCAAAAGCATGATCCCCTAACTGCAAGGCCTTACAGGAAGGAGTTTTGAATTTTTCAACCATTACCACAACTATAACCAGTGCCACAGATGGCTGTAGAGACTAAGCCATTGTGTAGTTTTAAAACAGAGGTTAATGAGTTCTTGATTAGCAAGAGTGTCAAATGTTACAAGAGAAGGCAGGAGAATAGGGTTGAGAGGGATAATAAATCAGCCCCAAAGAAATAGCAGAGCAGACTCAAAGGGTCGAATGGCCTAATTATGCTCCTGTCTTTCAGTCACCATTTAGAGTAGTATTCATCAGTATTTATTTCAGAATCCATTAGAGAAAATGGTTTGAGTTTAGCTACCAAAACAGCTTTGCTTTTTGTGCTCTTTGAAAATCACCCTAATTGGGAGAACCACTAGACCATGTACGGTTCACTCAGCTATCTCCAGGTATAATGAAGAAAAACTTTGACTTTCAGAACTCTCAGTTGAAGTCTACATCTGGTGGATCTTTTGCACTTTTTACATCTGGATAATAACAAGAAGAGAAGTTGGAAATATCACTATACAAAGTTTTTTAATTGTTATTTTTTTTTAAAAAGGAGAGACAATAGAGGATGCTGTTCGAAGAGAAGTAGCCGAAGAGACCACAGTCAATGTTGGACATGTTCAGTATGTTTCCAGTCAGCCCTGGCCACTGCCATCATCACTCATGATTGGTTGCCTGGCTAATGCTCTATCAACGGAAATTATTGTGGACAAGGCGGAAATTGTAGATGCACGATGGTTCAGTCGGCAGCAGGTAGGTTGGACTGTTTGGAATCGGACTCAGAACAGTTGATCTGATGCTGCTTTTTGCTTCTCGGTGAAATAATAAAGTATCAGCTAGAGTGAGAATGGATCATCAAATCGTGTCACACTATCACAGATACTTCCTGTCGGACTCTATTAAATATCCTGAGGGAAGTGGATAAACTTGCGTAAAAATAAAGCTCCCAACTACCTCATAATCAGATAGAGTAATTTAACTGAGTTTTGAATGTGCTGGAACCAGCTCACTCATTATGTAAAAAACAATCGCTATCTCTGATCAGTTTACTTTCTCAAATCCAGCAGTCTTGCACAGATTTGATGTTAGATACGAAGTCAGAATCATTTTCGTTCTTGGATTATAATTAGCTAAGCACAAAAAATGGATTTTACCAATTGAGACATTTTTTTAAATTTTCTTCATTTAAACATAAAGTAGAACTATTTTATATAAATATCACAGCCTTGTTGATTTAAAAACAATACCCAAAATTAAATTGTGTAGACAAATCTTACTTATAGTATTATGAAGTGCATTAAAACACAACAGTCAAACGGAAGATTGTTAAACATTTTGACTGTTAAATAGCTTTATTAACTGATAATAAAGCTTTGTAATATTCAGGGTGAATAACTAATCTTGTCTTTTGATTGATATTTTACAGATAATTGAAATTATGACCAAACAGGATCACCCTATAAGTATTCCTCCGCAGCAAACCATTGCAAACCAGCTAATTAAACAGTGGCTTAAAAAGAATGCAAATCTCTGAATGTGTTGCTAGGGTGGCATCTTCCAAATAATCCGCATTAAGACAGATGAATTGAGAAGGCCTCACCTGGAAAAGCAGACACTGTAAATAAAGAAATCTTATGTATAGTGAAGTGAGAATTACAAATCTGTATGAATTTCTGCCTAACTTATCAATTGTAACAATCAATGTGAGGAATTTTAACTATGAAATTTACATTTCAGGGATCACATATTCTCAGATATTTACCAATTGATCAGAAACTTTAAATTACCAGAAAATAATGATAAAGCCATAAACATTCATCAGATTTAAAAATTACCAGCTGAATAATCTGCTCCAACATCATAATTTCTCTAATTTCAAATACTTTGTGGACAATTTGCTCTGCTGTACAAAAAGCAAAATCACCAGAAATTGTAGACCAAGTTTTCTTTCCTGTGGAGATAGTGTCTGACATTTGTTTCTATTTTTAGAATTATGTTCCACCAAATACCAGCTTGTAATCAAATCAAGAAGTTTTAAAATTATTAACTTCTTTGCAAATCATCAATTTAACATTACTGGAAATGATTTGAGCCTTCAGAGAAACCCTACTGGTCAATTGAAATCTGCTGGAATCTAGTTTGTAACCAGGCGAATAACAGGTAATTCTTGCCACTGAATCAAGGACTTGCCAATTCCCTTTTATCACTGAGCAGCAATATTGAAATTCATAATATAGATTTTAAAGGTAAAGTTCCGTTGTAAGTATATGTTCTTTTTGAAATTACTATTTTACTGTAAAACAAATTTTACCATGGTGCAGGATATAATAAAGATGACATTTTAATAAGATATTAAATATCAAGTCAGTTTCTGCTTTGTTAAATCTCAATAATTGTTTTGTTACTTTTCCTGACATAGAGTACCACTTACCATGCTTTGTGGTCAGTAGCATGCCATCCACATTCAATACTGCTTATGAGAATTAATCCCACTTTTCAGCACCCCTATAAAAAACCTGGAAATTGCTGGCTCCATTTTCAGTGGGAAGATTTTATGTGGTGTCAGTGCCCTCCTCCTGTAAACCCCAGCAAATGAACTGAGCAGAAAGAGTCTGCCAACAGCACAGATTAAATGAACTGACAGTTGACTCCGTTTAGGCACCTGGTTTAGCAGGCTGTTGAAACCTTTGAATATTTCTGATGTCCTGTTCATTCAAAAACCATAAGAAAACTATGCTCAAAATCTGAAAAATTAGCAATGAAAATTGAAATAAAGAACACAAAATACATATTTTAATAATTATTTCTAAATGTTTAAATTGTTTCAATTTACTGATGTGCTGACCTCTCTGCTAGCCATCTGCCTTCTCTATTTGCTCAGATATAGCTGAATCCAGAAGGTCAATGTTCCTTGCTCAGTTACCTGCGGAGTGAAAAGATCCTGGGTGCAGAACAGAAGCATATTCAAGTCCCCATGCATTTATGGTGGAGAAACTTCTCGAATCCTATGCAAGTTCGAAGCTGGCGCAGGATCCACAAGTCAATTTGCTTAAATGGGAATTACTGGGCTACAGGGAAAAAATGAACTCTCTTAACTATTTAGTTTATTTAATTTTAAGTGTTTCAGGTTAATTTTACTTTAAGCTTTTAAGTTGATGACTCCAGCTTTCATGTTGTTGACACTTAACAGCTGACAAAGCTGGGAAAATACTTTTTGGTTGTGTGACCTGTTCTAGTTCATCCACCTCCTCCATCACATAGTTCATGGCCCTACCTCAAGTTAAACAGTAGAGCACAATTGGGAAGTTACTGGTAGAACTCACCCAGTAAATTCAGTACCTCTGTGTTAGCAAAGGAATCTTTGTACATCCGGACACTAACGCTGGGATATTCTGCCTGTTCTGTCTGGTTTTAGACCACTGGCACCTAACTTAATCCTTTGTACTTAACCTCTTACATGAAAATCTTTAGGATATATTTTTCAAATCATTTGCCTAACAAATGTTGGGAATTGAGCACCTTTACACTCCACCACTCAACACCACGGGGAGTGAGAATATAAAAGCAAGAAGATAATGCTGAGGCTTTATAAGGCACTGGTCAGACCACACTTGCAGTATTGTGAGCAGTTGGGGGTCCCTTATCTGAGAAAGGATGTGCCAACGTTGGAAAGAGTCCAGAGGAAGTTCATTAGATTGATGCAAGGAATAAAAGGATTAATGTATGAGGGTTGTTTGACAACTCTGACCCTGTACTTGCTGGAGTTCGGAAGATTGACCGGGGCTCTCATTGAAATGTATAGAATATTGAAAGGCCATGATAGAGTGGACATGGAGAAAATGTTTCCTAAAGTAGCTCAGTCTAAGACCAGAGGGGACAGCCTCACACTAGCCCCTTTAGAACAGAGATGAGGAGGAATTTCTTTAGCCAGTGGATGACGAATCTGTGGAATTCATTGCCACATATGGCTGTGGAGGCCAAATCATTGAGTATATTTAAAGTGAAAGTTGATCTGTTCTTGATTAGTAAAAGCATCCAAGGTTACAGGGAGAAGGCTAGAGAATGAGGTTGAGAGGGATAATAAATCAGCCATGATGGAATGACTGAGCAGACCTGATGGGCCAAATGCATAATTGTGCTCCTGTGTCTTATGGTTCTATGTTCTAATGATATTGTCAGTAAGCCATTACCAGACCAATTCCATTACGATATGTTGATCCATGGCTGCCTCTTTTTCCACAATGAGGCCACTCTCAGAGTGGAGGAGCAACACCTCATATCCCATCTAGGTAGCCTCCAACCTGACGGCGTGAGCATAAATTTCTCCTTCTCATAATTACTTTCCCTCCATCTTCTCTCTTCTATTGCCTACTCTGGATTCTTGGCTCTTCTCCTCATGTACCTATCACCTCCCCCTGGTTCCCTTCCCTCTTCCCTTTCTCCTATGGTCCACTCCCCTCTCCTATCAGACTTTTTCCTCTCCAGTCCTTTACCTTTCCCACCCATCTGGCCTCGTCTTTTACCTTCTCACTCGTCCTTCTTCCCCTCCCCCTCCCCCACCATCCTTTTGTTCTAGAACCTTCCCCCTCCTTTTCCAGTCCTGAAGAAGGGTCTCAGACTGAAATCTCAAGGCTTTATTCATTTCTTTGGATACTACTTGACCTGCTGAGTTCCTCCAGCATTTTGTGTGTGTCACTCTCCATCTAAGCCTCTGGTGACAGCATTTCCAAATGTCTGGACAAAACACGGCATTGTCTCTCTGTCCATATTTAGTCATTCAATTTACCTTCATCTTTAACAAAGGACTAAGTAAATTTACTGAACACTTAAAGTCCTTTCACTAACGGACTAGGGATTCACTATCCATTCTTATTGTTTTTAACAAGCTCATCCCTGAAGCAGCAGCTGACATTTGAGATGGTATGAATTGACAGTCCCGGTAACATTAACTGCACTTTGTGGAATATGCAGTCTGGTTTTAATTCCTCGTTCTCAAAAGGGAACGCCAGCTTCTGAAGGGTAACTTCAAAGAACAAAAATACTTTTTTTTTTAAACCGTCGGACTTAAAATTCTCTCTGCAGTTCTTCCTTCGTTCCAGAACTGTGATGTCAGGATGAAGTGAAATCTGTCTGAAGATTTGCAGGTGGAGCAGTCCTTTGTAATACTGCAGGTTTTCCTATTTAAAACACAAGAGGTTCTGCAGATGCTGGAAATTCAGAGTAGCACGGACAAAATGCTGGAAGAACTCAGCAAGTCAGGTAGTGTCTATGGAGAGGAATAAACAGTTGATGTTCCAGGCCAAGATCCTTCAACCGGACGTCCTTTCGTTCCAAATGGTGACTTCTTTGGTAAGGTCAGGTCGTACAGGCTATGTACAGGGCAGTACAGTAGTGTAACAGTTAGTGCAATGTTTTACAGTATCCTGCTGTAAGATTGGGAATTGATTCCTGCAGCTATTTGTAAGCAGTTTGTACAGTTTCCCCGGGACCCCGTAGGTTTCATCCGGGTACCCTGGTTTCCTCCACATTTCAAAGATGTACATCTTTCTCAATCTTTTTTATTAAATTTCGGATAAACATGACAATGATAATGATACAAAGAGATGGGGATTACATTACTAACAGTTAACGTATACAGACACAGACTCCGAATAACATGTGTAATCTAAGCCCCCCCAATCTCTTAATAAATGAACATGAAAAAGATTCAAAAAAAATTTATACAGAAAAAAAGTCCCCCTAAACTAAAAAAAAACAAAATAAATCAAAACAAAACAAAAGCTGGGCTGCCATGTTTCATCGGTTAAAATCATTATTTGTCATTAACTCCGCTCCTCTATACACCAACAAAAAGTTATTGAGAAGGATTCGGAAAAGGTCAGCTTACATCAAATGAAAATGTTGAACAAATGGCCTCCAAGTCTCTTCAAATTTAACCAAAATGTCAATGGTACCACTTCTAATTTTTTCTAAGTTTAAACATGTTATAGTTTGGGAAAACCATTGAAGTGTAGTAAGGGGATTAGAATCTTTCCATTTAAATAAAATGAATCTTCTGGCTATTAATGTAACAAATGCAATCAAACGGCAAGCTGAAGGGGATCAAAGATGTACATCCGTGGAGAGGAATAAACAGTTGATGCTTCGGGCCAAGATCCTTCATCAGGACCTCCTTTTGTTCCAAGTATTGACTTTTTTTTAGTAAGGTCAGGCAGTATAGGTTCTGTACAGGACAGCACGGTAGTTAGTGAGTTTGGGGTTTGAGTTGTGGGTGTGCCATGTTAGTACTGGAAATGTGACAGTACATCTGGGCTGTCCCCAGCACAATCCTCGCTGATTTTTGCAATGGGGTTCTGCATAGATACGTTCCAATGAGACAGGGAAAGGATGGTAGAGTACAGGAACCGTGGTGTGCAAAGGCTGTTGTAAATCTAGTCAAGAAGAAAAGAAGAGCTTACAAAAGGTTCAAAAAACTAGGTAGTGATAGAGATCTAGAAGATTATAAGGCTAGCAGGAGGGAGTTTAAGAATGAAATTAGGAGAGCCAGAAGAAGCCATCAGAAGGCCTTGGTGGGCAGGATTAAGGAAAACCCCAAAGCATTCTACAAGTATGTGAAGAGCAAGAGGATAAGACGTGAGAGAATGGGACCAATCAAGTATGACAGTGCAAAAGTGTGTATGGAACCGGAGGAGATGGCAGAGGTACTTAATGCAGTGGTTCCCAACCTCCGGTATTGGTCCATGGCCCAGAGGTTGGGGACCTCTGACTTAATGAGTACTTTGCTTCAGTATTCACTACGGAAAAGGATCTTGGCGACTGTGGTGATGACTTGCAGTGCACTGAAAAGCTTGAGCATGTAGATATTAAGGAAGAGGATGTGTTGGAGCTTTTGGAAAGCATCAAGTTGGATAAGTCACCAGGACCAGACGGGATGTACCCCAGGTTACTGTGGGAAGTGAGGGAGGAGATTGCTGAGCCTCTGGCGATGACCTTTGCATTATCAATGAGGATGGGAGAGGTTCTGGAGGATTGGAGGGTTGCAGATGTTGTTCCTTTATTCAAGAAAGGGAATAGAGATAGCCCAGGAAATTATAGACCAGTGAGTCTGACTTCAGTGGTTGTTAAGTTGATGAAGAAGATCTTGAGAGGCAGGATTTATGAACATTTGGAGAGGCATAATATGATTAGCAATAGACAGCATGGCTTTGTCAAAGGCAGGACATGCTTTACGAGCCTGACTGAATTTTTTGAGGATGTGACTAAACACATTGATGAAGGAAGAGCAGTAGATGTAGTGTATATGGATTTTAGCAAGGCATTTGATAAGGTACCCCATGCAAGGCTTCTTAAGAAAGTAAGGAGGCATGAGAGACAAGGGGACATTGCTTTGTGGATCCAGAACTGGCTTGCTCACAGAAGGCAAAGAGTGGTTGTAGGCAGATCATGTTCTGCATGGAGGCTGGTGACCAGTGATATGCCTCAGGGATCTGTTCTGGGACTCCTACTCTTTGTGATCGTTATAAATGACCTGGATGAGAAAGTGGAGGGATGGGTTAGTAGATTTGCTGATAACACAAAGGTTGGGGTGTTGTGGATAGTGTGGAGGGCTGGCAGATGCTACACCGGAACATTGATAGGATACAAAACTGGGCTGAGAAGTGGCAGATGGAGTTCAGCCCAGTTAAGTGTGAAGTGGTTCATTTTGGTAGGTCAAATATGATGGCAGAATATAGCATTAATGACAAGTCTCTCGGCAGTGTGGAGGATCAGAGGGATCTTGGGGTCCGAATACATAGGACACTCAAAGCTGCTACACAGGTTGACTCTGTGGTTAAGAAGACATACAGTTCATTGGCCTTCATCAATCGTGGGATTGAGTTTAGGAGCCAAGAGGTAATGTTGCAGCTATATAGGACCCTGGTCAGACCCCACTTGGAGTAATGTGCTCAATTCTGGTCGCCTCACTGCAGGAAGATTGTGGAAACCATAGAAAAGGTGCAGAGGAGATTTACAAGGGTGTTGCCTGGATTGGGGAGCATGCCTTATGAGAATAGGTTGAGTGAACTCGGCCTTTTCTCCTTGGAGCAACGGAGGATGAGAGGTGACCTGATAGAGGTGTACAAGATAATGAGAGGCTTTGATCCTGTAGATAGTCAGAGACTTTTTCCCAGGGGTGAAATGGCTAGCATGAGAGGGCAGAGTTTTAAGGCGCTTGGAGGCAGGTACAGAGGAGATATCAGCGGTACGTTTTTTGCGCAGAGAGTGGTGAAGGCGTGGCATGGGCTGCCAGTGGCAGTGATGGAGGCAGAAACAATAGGGTCTTTTAAGAGACTCCTGGATGCATACTTAGAGCTTAGAAAAATAGAGGGCTATGGGTAAACCTAGGTAGTTCTAAGATAAGGATGTGTTCGGCACAGCTTGTGGGCCGAAGGGCCTGTATTGTGCTGTAGGTTTTCTGTGTTTCTATGATTTGACTTTACACAAAATGAAGCATTTCACTGTGCTTCAAAGTGCATGTGCCAAATAAAATTAACCTTTAATCTTCTGCTATAACCAATAGTTACAATCTTAAGAGACATGGATGCACTGGCAGCCCTGCCTGTAAGCCTATGTGTAGTGACAAAGAGTGTAGAATGAGATAGGAACATGAACAGGGGATGGAGGGGTATAGACCAGGTGCAGACTGATGCAGTTACCTTAAATATGGTGTCATGGTAGTCAGAGCCATTCTGCACTGAGAGTCTTATGAAACAAGCTGACAGAGGAAACGGTAGCGATGGGTACAATTATAACATTTGAAAGGTATTTGGACAGGTACATGGATAAGAAATCTTTACAGGTATATGGGGCAAACGCAGGCAATGGGGCTTAACTCAAGAAGGCTCTTTGGTTGGCATTGACATTTTGGGCTGTGGGGCACGTTTCTGTGCTGCGCTCTCTATGACTCTTGGAAACTTTGTGTTATCATAAGTCACATTATAGCAGTAAAGGCTGTAATTGCCTTCAGAGCATAGATTTATGTGGCTTTTCCTGATTATAGTCACACTATAACCAATGTGGTTTGCATAAAGCAATAGTGTACCCTAATCTATGCATCACATTCTAACTAATATGTGTTACGGAAACACGCATTGTAGCAGAACGACCTGTATTTTATATTTACTATCATTTGGAAATGTGACCGATAGCAGTGTACATATTGTAGT
Organism: Hemitrygon akajei; assembly: GCF_048418815.1. Taxonomy (NCBI): domain Eukaryota; kingdom Metazoa; phylum Chordata; class Chondrichthyes; order Myliobatiformes; family Dasyatidae; genus Hemitrygon; species Hemitrygon akajei. The sequence goes on along the minus strand of NC_133125.1, from coordinate 18,997,552 downwards.
TTGCCTGCATAGAGCAAACCAGGTTCCCAAGCTTTGAAGTGCTGTCAGCATTCGATAGTAACTATACCTGTCTCCCTTCCAATTATACCATTGCAATGACAGAGTCTGGAGTATGGTCCCAAGCATTATTTCAATGTGAGAACTATGAGAACAGTAGAAAACAAATTTGTAAAATGGAGCAAGCTAAAATAATTTATTATCATTTTAAACTACAGCAGGTTGAAAATGTCAGTAGCTTGACAAAAAAGAATAACCTGCAAAAAATTACCACAAAAAGTGGCAAAATATAACTTAATTTATTTTTCAGTGCTCAGTTGATGGGAGTATATTGAACAGTGAATAAACCAGGTCAAACCGGGGGGTACGTCTATCAAGCTCCGAAAGAAATAGTACATGTCGATACTTCGAAGGTTTCTGCTGATTTACAGCTTCACTCAGTGGCGGGACAATTTGGAAATTTAAGTATGCATCACACTTGTGCTAAGTGGCATTAGGAAGGGGTTAAAGGTCTTCTCATCTGTCCAGACGCTGGTCGGGGAGCTTCACAGTTACAGAGGTCCCCTGCAGTCTGTGTAAAATAGGCTTGAGTGTACTACTGTATTTGCATCATTGCATCCAAATTACAGAGCTAATCTCACTTTGCATTTGCAGGGGGAGATGCTTGACCTGCTAAGTTAACCCTCGGACTACGCAGCATTTGCAGGACATGGTTCTCCAAACATAGAGTTGATAACGGGAGAATATCATGGACTCCATGCCCAAATTCCTGAAACACTGCCATTGCATGCAACCTGTAGATTCATTATTTAAGCATCTAATATAGAAGACTATCGTCCAGAAGCTGTACTTAACTTCTATCCTGCATGCAGACAGATTGATGGAATGGGGCTCTTAATAATGTGTGCATTCAGAGGAACCTTAAATGCCCTGCAGCTGTTGACTGGCTTTCAATCTGATTTGCCTCGGACCCAATCGCAGTTGATGAATGTGCAGTTTCTGTAATAGATTCAGCTGACTGACTTGTTCGTTCTTAATAGACTGACATAGTGAAGTAGCTGTAGAGGACAGGAAACAAATATGTGTCAATCGGCCAATGAAAAAGCTGGATAATATTTTGATATAATTATATAAATAGTACTAACAATACCTATTTCTGATATATATATGTATTAGAATGATAACATGCATCCTTATAGAAAAGAATAAGATATGGATACTGTCTTTGAGCCTTCAGAGCAGTGGTTCCCAAGCTTTTCTGGGTTACCACCACCTTGACCCCCCCCCCCCCCAATCCACATCTTCAGTACCCCCCTCTCTCCTTCTGGCCATTACATAAAAACTACAAAGAAATTTGATTTATAATGCACAGACTCATGCTCTCAATTCTCAATTACTTTGAGGGCTTTGTATTGTGAATGATGAACAGTTTGAATGTTTGCTGTGGATCACAGAAGTCAGATGGCTCTCAAAAGGAGAATGCCTGAGATACTATACGCTTTTAGAAACTGTGTTAAAATTCTTTGAAAATTCAAGTGCCTCATGCAGTAATCAATTCAAGAATATTATGTATGACATTTCTATTTTTTGTCAGAATTATTTACAAAGTTTATTAACTGGGAAGAAAATAGAAAGTGCAAATTTAAGGCAGTGACAAATACTTGCAAAAAGTTATTCAAATCTATGTAAAGCTGCAAATAAAATTATTTCTTTATTTACGATTTTCATCAGCAATTTTAGAACATACATTAGTAGTCCAATTATTCATTCCTTCCTTGCTTTTTGACCTTTCAATGAGACGGGTGGGCTTGGTGCAATGATATTAGTTCCTCAACATCAGACTGAATGTCAGTCAGAAGGAGTCTCAGATTCTCACGTTCAGTAATTTGCAATCTTTGTTACTTTGAAAGAAGTTGGGTGATTGCACTGAAACTGCACTCCACTATATATGATGCTGTAAAGGCAACAAAGCACATCTTGCTTTGTTGCAGGGTAGCATTCAGTGATTTCTTTCTGCAGCCAAAAGTCTTGATATGAGTTTTTGAGCCTCATCTTTAGCTCAAAGAAATTTTGTAGGGATATCAGTTTTTTTTCCTCTACCTTCCTGTTATTTTCTCATTATAAATGTTCAGGAATAGATTTATCACCCAATCTTGAATTTGGATCAAGAGAAATCTCTCTAACACGTCTTGATACAGCTCACCCAGGTGGGCACAGTAAACTTCTTTCTCTTCCACCTTACCAAGGCCTGGAAATTGGAAAAGGTCCCACGGCCAATCTCGCACTTGAATAAGGTTATTATGGACAGAAATGTGGAGACGACTAATTTGATTTTGATAAGATTCACATCATTTCCTTGCAACTAAAGATTGATTTCATTAAACTTTGAGAATAATTCTGACAAATATGCAATATCTTCCCTAATATACTTGAGTTGATTAGTCAATGAAGCATTCAAGTAATTTTATCACAGTTTCAAAAAGTGAAAAAAGCATGTCAGGCAATTTCCTTTTGAGAGCCATCTGACTTCTGTGTGCAACAGCAAGCATTCAAACTGTTCATCCTTCTCAATGCAAACCTCCCAAAGTAGTCAAGAATTGAAAGCATGAGAATTGATTTTATTCGCCCCTATGATAACAGTGTTCAATGATTTGTGAATCCAGTCACTTAGGTTCTTTTTTGCAACAAGATGTTGTCTGTGAATTAAACAGTGAATGTTGAATATTTTAGGTACAGCTCTTTACAAGGAAGTAATAACCCCACAGTGGTGTCCTGTCATTGATGGTGCCCCACCTGTTGCATAAACAGGAATGTTGGTGAGTGGAATGTCCTTCCCTTTGAAATATTGACGCATCTTCCCTGCTGTTTCTCATCTCCTTGCAAATAACAATTCTTGAGGCATGCTTTTATCATCTCTGAAGCAAACATAATCAAGATGCAAAGATTCACTGCCTGGCAAGGTTGACTCATCCAACTGCAGAGCAAATTCTGTTGTCCTAAGTTTGTTGCACAATGTGTCTTCCACATTCACAGACATTTCATCTGTTTGTCTTTGAACAGAGTTGCCGCTGAGAGGAACTGCTTTAATTATTTTATCTGGTGAGTTATCAAAAACTGTACTCGGAACCTCCTTTGCTGCTGGCAGAATCAGTTCTTCTCCAATTCTATTGGGGCTGTCTAGAATTAGCAATAAGCGATGAAATTTTGTATGAAGTGTGCAAGCCATCACTGTTGTGAAGTGTTGGCAAACATGTTTTGAAGTGTTTTGCATTTTTGAAAGTTTCGGCAAAGTGGCTGAAAATAAACCAAGCTGTTGTTTGCTTTATCCGGGTGTATTCTCTTCAAATGTTCAAGGAGCCCAGACAGTTTCATTGCTTGCTTTGAAAAACAACTTTTCACACAACAGACACATTGGCTGCTTCATGCTGGTATAAATCCATATTTCAGATACTCCGCACTATTCTGCCTACACTTATTTTTCTGTTTGGTCTGCTTCTGCCATTTTCATTATGGATTAGCGACCACAGCCAATCACCTGTTGTTTAAGTCCAACCTCAAGTGCTGCAAAAGTTATGATGACATCATAGCTCAGGCAAAACCTGGCTCTTCCTAAAGTTACATAAAGTGGGGCATTGATATCCTGGTTGGGCCATGAGCTGGAGAAATGCAGTCAAAAACATTTGGAAGGGCATATCGTGAACCATTGAATACCATACCCTAATTCAGAGGAATTGTGTTACTGCATGATTAGAGTATGGGAATCATACCGGCTAACACTGTACTACAGTAGAGAATGGGAATAATGTGCTGGCTGGGACTGGAAAGAACACAATTTCGTCGGTCCAGATTTCTCATGATGTGCCAAATACAGAAGTGTCATATTGCTTTTTAATAACCAGAATTTGTTTCAAGCAAAATCTAAGAGAATGGTGGGTTAGCAAGAAATGAGATGGTTATGTGATCATTGTAATCAATTATGAGGCACTGAGGATCAAATGCTTATCATAAGTTATTAATTTCTTAAATTAACCCTGTAATCCCTCAGCTGCCCCCCCCCTTGCAACCGAGTGCAACCCACTGCCCTCTTTATCTCTAAATCCCCCTCAGAAACTCCTAACACCCCCGGGGGGGGGGGGGGGCAATATCATCCACTTTGGGAACCACTGACCGAGCATCATTGCACTTACAGCCATTGGTGAGGAGCAGTTACTCTTATAATGTGGAAAATGTGACAGTCATACTGCTTGGTGTTAAAAAATAAGACATCTTGGTGATTGATACTAATTCAGGGATAAAAATGGTCAGATGCAGCAGTAATCCCCCCCCCCCCTCCCAAAGCTATTCTGTAGTTCCATCTGCGAGGGAATTCTGCTTTCCTTCATTCCTGAACGAGAACAGTTAAAAGAACGTCTGGAAAATGTTCCGTGTTAGGTGGTGAAAGGCACCATATGAATGAAGATTCCTTATGCCTTTGATATCATGAGATATTTATAAGATATGTTTTATGTATTAGGCTGAATATATGCTGAGCCATAACCTGCAGTTTGAGTGAAATAATATTTTTCTTTTCAGTAAGCATTTTGGAGTGCTAACCTCCAGTCAAGCTTCTGCTGTCGCTAGTGGCAACACCAGAAAAAAGGGAATAGGTTATAAGCTCAGTTTTATTTGTCACTCGTACATTGAAACACATAGTGAAAAGTGTCTGTGATGTGCTGGGGGCAGCCAGCAAGTGTTGGCATGCTTCCAGTGCCAACATAGCAACAGCAGAGGCCTGACTCCAAGTGCAACCTAGCATGCCCACAGCTCAATGAAGCTTCTTTTTTGAACATGGGAGGAAAATGGATGAAGCCTGTATGGTCCTGGGGGGAATGTACAAACTCCTTACGGACAGCAGTGGGAATCGTAGTCCATCTCTGGCTCTGTTAAGCAATTGCAGTAACCACTATGTTACCACGCTAAACAATAGGTTTAAGTGTATATTGTTGCTGATTTATTTATGGCCAGAACTGCTGAAAGAAGAAACAAAAGCAGAAATATTGAAAATTCTCATCAAATCAGTCAGGATCTGTACAAAGTAAAAAACTTTAATGTTTTAGGGCACAGACCCTTCCTCAAACAGGGGAGGATGGGAAACACTCAGCCTTCCCTGCTAAGTATTTCCAGCATTCTGTTTTTATTTCAGATTTTTAATATCTGCAATTTGATTTTTGATTTTCATTTGTTATTGAATTTATTGCAACTTCTCTTCCAGAAATGCCCACTTTGAAGAAGTTGCACCCCTTTTACCTTTCCTGGTTCTGACAAAGGACCTGCAGCCGGGAACATTAACTCCATTTTTTGCTCTGCAGATGCTACCTGACCTGCTGAGTGTTTCCTGCTTTTTTCATTTTTGTTTCAAATTTTCGGCATCTTTATATTTTAAGTTTTCATTCACTGAAAAATCTGCATTTATTACGCGACTCTGTGCTAACGTTGATACTGAGAATATGTCACTTACACAATAGGATTAGATTCCTCCCTATACAATTGCAGAACCCACTCTCCTCTCTTCTGTTGATTACTGTCACACACTCAAAGTAGCCTTCGGATTTACCTGACATTCTAAGGAGACACGAGACTGCAGATTCTAGAATCCGGAGTACAAACAATCTGCTGGAGGAACTCGGCAGATCGAGCGGCGTCTGTGGAGGCGTGATCTTCAGGTGAGATGGTGGCGCTCTCAATCGCAGCGGCCTCACTGGATCCAAACAAAGATGTAATTGTTCATCCTTTGCGTCTTTTTTTACGATTGCAAGACACTGCTAGATAATAAGAACAGCCAGTACGGCAGGTCTATCACATCAGCGAGCTGCTCGATAGGGGTGGAGGTGGACTTGTTGCACAGTGTTGCCTGATACAGCCACCCAAGGAGGAAAGCGTCAAAGACGGCGCGTGTGCCCAACCAACAGTGTAAATGATTGTCTTGGACGTTTTGTTTTTGTGATCGCAAGGCCCTGGGTGTCAGACATGAGTAATGTAGAATACCGCAAGTCTGGTTCACTGTTTCATTAGCGAGACCAACGGCAGGGTGCTGCGTGACCTCGCCTGTTGTGTGGACCAGGCTATCATACCACAGGGTCGCCTGTTGCAGCCGCCCAGGGGGAGGAGATGTGGAGAAGGTGTGGGGATGGCTGCTCGCATCCGTGCTGCCCTCCAGTGTTTGCTCGGTGGAAGCAAGCTGGACTGCATTCATCTGTGGCTGCCCTAGTGAATGAGGAAGAACTGCTCTATGCTTGTTGTTGCAGAAAGGTACAGTTGAAGTCAGAAGTTTACATACACCTTAGCCAAATACATTTAAACTCAGTTTTTCACAATTCCTGACATTTAATCCTAGAAAACATTCCCTGTCTTAGGTCAATCAGGATCACTACTTTATTTTAAGAATATGAAATGTCAGAATAATAGGAGAGAGAATGATTTATTTCAGCTTTTATTTCTTTCATCACATTCCCAGTGGGTTAGAAGTTTACATACATTTTGTTAGTATTTGGTAGCATTGCCTTTAAATTGTTTAACTTGGGTCAAACGTTTTGGGTCACCTTCCACAAGTTTCTCACAATAAGTTGCTGGAATTTTGTTCCATTCCTCCAGACAGAACTCGTGTAATGGAGTCAGGTTTGGAGGTCTCCTTGCTCGCACACGCTTTTTCAGTTCTGCCCACAAATTTTCTATCGGATTGAGGTCAGGGCTTTGTGATGGCCATTCCAATACCTTGACTTTGTTGTCCTTAAGCAATTTTGCCACAGCTTTGGAGGTATGCTTGGGGTCATTGTCCATTTGGAAGACCCATTTGTGACCGAGCTTTAACTTCCTGGCTGATGTCTTGAGATGTTGCTTCAATATATCCACATAATTTTTCTTCCTCATGATGCCATCTATTTTGTGATGTGCACCAGTCCCTCCTGCAGCAAAGCACCCCTACAACATGATGCTGCCACCCCCATGCTTCACGGTTGGGAAGGTGTTCTTCGGCTTGCAAGCCTCACCCTTTTTCCTCCAAACATAACGATGGTCATTATGGCCAAACAGTTCAATTTTTGTTTCATGAGACCGGAGGACATTTCTCCAAAAAGACCTTTGTCCCCATGTGCACTTGCAAACTGTAGTCTGGCTTTTTTATGGCGGTTTTGGAGCAGTGGCTTCTTCCTTGCTGAGCAGCCTTTCAGGTTATGGCAATATAGGACTCGTTTTACTGTGGATATAGATACTTGTCTACCTGTTTCCTCCAGCATCTTCACAAGGTCCTTTGCTGTTGTTCTGGGATTGATTTGCACTTTTCGTGCCAAAGTACGTTCATCTCTAGGAAACACAATGCGTCTCCTTCCTGAGCGGTATGATGGCTGCATGGTCCCATGGTGTTTATACTTGCGTACTATTGTTTGTACAGATGAACGTAGTACCTTCAGGCATTTGGAAATTGCTCCCAAGGATGAACTAGAATTGTGGAGGTCCACAATTTTTTTTCTGAGGTCTTGGCTGATTTTTTAAATTTTGACCCACTGGAATTGTGATATTGTCAATTAAAAGTGAAATAATCTGTCTGTAAGCAATTGTTGGAAAAATTACTCGTGTCATGCACAAAGTAGATGTCCTCAACGTCTTGCCAAAACTATAGTTTGCTAATATGGAATCTGTGGAGTGGTTAAACAATGAGTTTTAATGACTTCAACCTAAGTGTATGTAAACTTCTGACTTCAACTGTACCTCCAACATCCCGTGCACCATCAATCTACAGGCCATGATACTCAAGGAGCTGGACTACATTTACAGTACTTTGTGACTACATTTCATTGCTATTGTAATTATGTGTTCTGAGAGCCTTGTGCTGTATGTGACTGTGGTTTTGTATTTTGCACCTTGGTCCCATAGGCAGGCTGTTTCATTTAGTTGTATTCATGTGTATGACTGAATGACAATTAAACTTGAACTTGATCCTGAAAAGGCATAATTAACAAGGAATGTCGACAATTTCTTTCACTCACCACTGACACTATTTGGCCTGCTGAGTTCATCCAGCAGATTGTTGAATCGAGATATTCTGACCTGGGATGTGACAAAATCTATCCCACCAATTGTCAGCAAATCTGAATTCTCTTTAGCCTCAATTCACCTTGGCCTTGATCCCATCAATTTATAAATGCTGTTCAAGTTTTAGAATCGTCTTGCAGCCTCAGCCATATCTACTCCTATGAACACCAAGCCCCTGCTCTCTGTGCACACCTCCCTCCTTCCCCACCATTCCAGGGATCGGACGACTGCATAGCCTTGCCCCATTTGTTCAACCACAGGTGATAGATTGTCCAAACCTTCAGACATGTTCCACCCATTCCACACCGAGTGGTGTGTGTGTAAACTTAAACAGTTTATATTGACTTCAAGGTCCTTCTGCATTTTACCTGCACTGCACTTTGTTCAGTACCTTTGACATTCCATTTTGCATTGTTATTGTTTTACCTTATTCTAGCTTAGTGCACTGTGTAATGGTTTGATGTGTATGAACAGCATGTGACAAGCTTTTCGCTGTATCTCCATACACGTAACACTAACATACCTATATCAGGGGTTTCCAATGTCCTGGATCAATACCATTAAGCAAGGGGCCCGTGGACCTCAGGTCAGGAACCCCCGACCTGTACCAATAAGCAGCTGCACTCAGTCAAGGTGCTTTAACAGATAAAGACAAAGAGAAAAGGATAGAAAAGAAAGGAAGGGGATAGCAAAAAGGCAGCATCCATCATTAAGGACCGACCCCCATCATCCAGGACATACCTTCTTCCCATTGGTACCATCAGGGAGGAGGTACAGGAGCCTGAAGGCACACACTCAATGATTCAGGTGCAGCTGAAATCTGATTTCTGAATGGACGTTGAACCCGTGAACATTACCTCACTACTTTTTTTTCCAAGGGCAACACGAGTGAATCTGCACATGCTGGAAATAAACAAAAACACAAAATGTTGGCAGAACTCAGCAGGCCAGACAGCATCTATGGGAGGAGGTAGTGATGATGTTTTGGGCCGAAACCCTTCATTAGGAGTCCTGAGTTCAGCCAGCATTTTGTGTTTTTGTTTTACTTCTTTTTTTTCCTCTCTTTTTGCACTACTTATTTAATTTAACTTTCTAAATATATATCTATATATATTCTTCTTACTGTAATTTAGTTTTATTATTATGCTTTGCACTGCTGCCAGATAACAAAAAAAAAATTCCACAACATATGCTGGTGATGTTAAACCTGATTCTGAGAAGGGAAGTCCACTGGCTTCCACCTCCCCAGCCTTCGTGCTTGCTAGTGGCTATCACGTCCAGTCACACACAGCGAAGTGCACAGATCCAAGCCTGTGCCCGCTGATATTAAATTGTGACAGAGCGTCTTCATTTTCACTGCCTTGCTACTTCAATCGATACCTGCAAAGAATGCAGCATGAAGCTGTTTGTTTGCAATGAGCAGATCAGGAGGGTAGTGTTGTGATGGGCTTCAGGTAGAGATCTGAGAGAGGGGTGAGGGTGAGTAATCAGTAAGTGTGTGCACATCTATCATGTGTTGATTAAAAGAGAGGTGGAATTGTGATGTGAGAAAGATTGGGATGAGCATGCTGTTATCTCCAATCGACTTTAGACAAACCCAAAAAAGGTTACTGATTAATAATGAGATATTCAGACAATCACATACTCTAATCATCACCTTTCCTTCACCAAGCTCATTTTAAAATGGTCCTCTCATAAAGCTCAGTAGGAGGGGTAATTAGTGAGGCTCTTGTACTTTCTGCCTGATGACAACAGCGAGAAAAGAGCATAGCCTGGATGGTGAGGTTCTCTAATAATGGAATCCACTACCACTTGTGGGATTTTTTGTTCAAAGGCATTAGTGTTTCCATACCAGGCCATGAAGCAGCCTGTCATTACACTCTCCACTACACATCTATAGAAACAAGCAGTCAACGTTTCGGGCCAAGACCCTTCGTCAGGACTGAAGAAGGAGGGGGCAGGAGCCCTATAAAGAAGGTGAAGGGAGGGTGGAAAACCAATCAGAGGAAAGATCAAGGGGTGGGGGAGGGGAAGCAGGGAGGGGATAGGCCGGAGAGGTGAAGAAGGAATGAAAGGTGAAAGCACTATGGGTAGTAGAAGAAGGCAGAATCATGAGAGAGGTGATAGGCAGCTAGAAGAGGAGGCAGAGTGAAAGTGAGATGGTGGAAGGGAGAGGGAGGGAATTACCAGAAGTTGGAGAATTCAATGCTCATACCAAAGGGCTGGAGACTACCCAGACAGCATATGAGGTGTTGCTCCTCCAACCTGAGTTTGGCCTCATCATGGCAGTAGAGGAGGCCATGTATGGACATATCCGAGTATGATTGGTTTTTCACCTGGCACCTTCCACCCTCTCCCCACCTTCTTTATAGGGCCTCTGTCCCCTCCTTCTTCAGTCCTGAAGAAGGGTCTCAGCCTGAAATGTTGACTGCTTCTTTCAACAGATGCTGCCCGACCTGCTGAGTCCATCCAGCTTGTTTGTACGTCTTGATTTGACCACAGCATCTGCAGTATACTTTGTGTTTACACATCTATAGAAGTTTGTCAAAGTTTTTGATGTCATGCCAAATAATCACAGACTCCAAAGGAAGTAGAGATGCTGCTATGCTTTCTTCACAGTTGCACTTACATGGTGGGTCCAGTACAGGTTCTCTAAAATACTAACACCCAGGAATTCAAATTTGCTAACACTCTCCACATCTGACCCTCTGATGCAGACTGGCTCATAGACCTCTGACTTCCCTCTAATGAAGTCTGCAATCATTTCCTTGGTCTTGTTAACATTGAGTGAGAGTTTGTTGTTATGATAACGCTGAGCCAGATTTTGAATCTCATTCCTGTATGCTGATTCATCACCACCTTAGATATGGCCCATCACAGTGGTGTCATCAGCAAACTTGAATATGGTGCTGGAGCTGTGCTTAGCCATGTAGTCATAGGTGTATTAGATTAATTGGTCATTCTAAATTGTCCTGTAATTAGCCTAGGGTTAAATAGGTGGGTTGCTGGGCATTGAGGTTCTTTGGGCCAGATGGGACTGTTCTACACTGTACCTCGAAACAAAAATTAAAATTAAAATTAAACATTTATTGTTGCTAGAAAAAAATTGGTAGTGAAGGGCTATCAAAAAAATCTAAAATTCAACTCTACAAGTAGTACAACTCTACAAAGAAGCTGTTTTTTATTTAAAAGACACTTAAAACATTACCTATTAATGACAGCCAGTTAAGGAAAAGCATAGTAAATGGAACTTTAAAGTATTTTATATTAGACCATTATTATTCAGTGAGTAGTTAAGAGTATATTAGAGCACAATAAATTAACAAAGAATATTATGACAATATCTTAAGCAGTCTTACCTTGTAAAATAGGGCACTTTAGATGCTATCTGCTGGAATTCAGAAAGGTTAATTTGATCATCACCATCCATATCAATGTCCCCCATGATCTTAAAAGAAAGATGATCTTTCATCCCACATGAACCCTAGTTTATTCATTGAAGCTAATTGCTATTTCAATATTCTTTCTTATGTTGGTCAATGTTCTTTCTAAAGTTAGCAAGCATATCCTAGTTTATTTATTGAAGGTAATTGCTATCTGAATATTCACTGCATACACTCAGTGTTCATTTTATTAGGTATACCTACCTGTTAATGAAAATATACAGTTAGACAATTATGTGGCAGCAACTCAATGCATAAAAGACATAGTTGTCAGACCAAACATCAGAATGGGGGAAGAAATGTGATCTAAGTGGCCCTGAGTGTGGAATGATTGTTGGTGCCAGACGGGGTGGTTTGAGTATCTCAGAAAATTATCTCTTGAGATTTTCGCGCACAACAGTTTCTAGAGTTTACAGAGAATGGGGTGATAAACATAAAAGAAAAAGCAAGCGGTAGTTGAACACACAATACATTGAGTCTAGAAGTGGCTAGTCTACAACAGCAGAAGGCTTTAACATACATTCTGTGTGACCACTTTAATGGGTACAGGAGGTACCTGATAAAGAGGCCAGTGAGTGTATATCCTAATCCCATTTTCCAGCACTTGTTCCATTGCCTTCTATGCACTGACAATTTAAGTAGTCATTCAGATACTCCTTAAATGTTATGGCTCCATTAAAGGGATCCTTTTGAGCTATGTACGTTATCTATGTCCCTTATAACAAGGTCCTCATTACTCCAGTGAAAACAAATCCACCTGATCCAGTTTCTCCTCAAAACTGAAATGCTTAGTTACTGACAGTATCCTGGTGAATCTTCTCCAATGCAATCACATCCTTGCTAAAGGGGGGCCTTCAGAGTTGTATATAATTCTCCAGCTATGCATTAATCTCTGATTTATAAAATTGTACCTCATTTATCCTTGTGGTTTATAAATTTATTTTGTCTACATCCAAGCTCTTATATTCTATGGCCTTGCCAATGAATATGTCTTTTTTACTGCCCTACCTCCCCATGTTGCTACCTTAGACAGCCTTGGACTCTCTCCTCATTAGTCCATAAAACCCTACCGTTTACTGTGTATGTCCTGCCTTTCACTTGTCCTCCCAAAATGCATATTGGTGTTAATACCAAATGCTAATCTCTGTCAGCGTGCTTCACCTGCCTTAACAAAGATCATGCAGACTGCATCAAGTACATAACCCTCATCAATACATTTTGTTACCTCTTCAACAATACCAAATCGGTCAGAGAGGATCTCTCCCCAGATGCTTTCCTGACTATCTTTGATTAAACCCTGCCTTTACAAATGTGGATTAATTTCATGCTCAGAATGTTTTCAAATATCTTCCTTACCTAAAGTGTTACTATTTGAGGCTCACTGGCCTATAACTACCCAGCTTATCTGCCCTTCGAGAACAAAAGGATCATGTTTGCTGTCCTCCAGTCTCCTCTGTTAATCATAGGTAACATCGGGAAATAAAAGTGAAAACAGGAAGTTGTCTATAGGAAGAAGCACCCATTGTATTGTGGAATCTACACTGATGGGTTCCCTGACACCTGCGAGATTGGCCCAACCTCCTCGTGTGGCTGAATACAGGGCCATTTTCGTGCTATATATTCGCAATAGAAAATTACACCCTGCTGATGATACCCAGTGGCGTCTGTGTTCATGCATGTTGAATGCACACAAAAACGGTACAAAATGCTGCAGGAACTCAGCAGGTCAGGGAGCAAATATGGAGAGGAACAAAGAGTCGACTTTTCAGGCCAAGACCCTTTATCAGGACTGGAGAGGAAGGGGCAAGAAGCCAGAATAAAAGGGGGGGGGTGAGGGGAAGGAGCACAAGCTAGAAGGTGATAAGTGAAGTCATGTGAGGAGGAAGGTAGGTCGGTGGGGGAATGAGAAGTTAGGAGGTGATAGGTGGAAAGGGCAAAGGGCTGAAGAAGAAGGAATCCAATTGGAGAGGAGAGTGGACCATGGAAGAAATGGAAGCAGGAGTCACACCAGAGGGAGGTAAAGAGAAGAGAAGAGGTGAAGGGTGAGAATGTACCTAGGGACATTTTACCAGTTCTCAAACCATGCCAAGCATTAGCATGAAATTCCTGATTCAACTAAGATAAAGCTCCATAAAAAAAACAATGCACCATGTAATAGAAATTCACACTCATAATGTGATCTACTTTGATGGCTTACATTATTTGCATGAACACACAGTCTTCTATAAATTAGGAACTCTCCAGTAGCACATTCTAATGAAACTAACCATATCCACAATCATCTTCATTTCCAATTCAGTAAGAATGTTGTTAACTTCATTTCCAGTGGCCAAGCCTAAGAATGTGATCAGGTCGAAGCGGTCAATTGTGCCATTATCATTAAAATCTGTTCAAAAGAAAAAGCCTTTAATATTCCTCTCCTCTTCTTTTAATTAAACTATGTGCTCATTACAGTGTTTTTAATCTTAGCAATTACATAAACAATGTGTATCCACTGGGCTTTGTATTTTTTTAGATGGCTATCAGATATATAGACAACAAAATATCCTAGTCATCTTAGGGCCACTGTCTTTATACTGTGGTTAGGAGCTCAGCAGAAAGGTCAGACACCAGGCTGCTGTGCTGTACTGGGTTGGTGCAGACTTAGATATATATTATAAGACATAGAAGCAGAATTAGCCATTTGGTCCATGAAGTCTGATCCGCTATTCAACCACTTTCCCCTCCTCAGCCCCGCTCCCTGGCCTTCACCCCGTCACCATTGATGCCGTGGCCAATCAAGAACCCATCAATCTCCGCCTTCAATACACCTATCAACCCGACCTCCACAGCTGCCTGTGGTAACAAATTCCACAAATTCACCACCTCTGGCTAAAGATATTTCTCTACATCTCCATTTTAAATGGACACCCCTCTATCCTGAGGCTGCACCCTCCTTTCCCAGACTTGCCCACTATGGGAAACATCTACTCCGTCTAAGCCTTTCAACATTCTGAAGATTTCAATGAAATCCCCCCCTCAATCTTCTAAATTCCTGTGAGTACAGACCCAGAGCTATCAAATGTTCCCCGTATGATAAACTTTTCATTCCCTGGATCATCCCTGTGAACCTACTCAGAACCCTCTTCAATGCCAGGACATCTTAGAGGTGGAACCCAAAACCATCCACAATACTCAAGGTGATGCCTCACCAGTGTCTTATAAAGCCTCAGCATCACATCCCTGCTGTTATATTCTAGACCACTTGAAATGAATGCTAGCTTTGCATTTCCCTTCCACAACACCAACTGAACCTACAAGTTAACATTTAGGATGTTCTGCACAAGGACTCACAAGTCCCTTTGCATCGCAGATTTTTGGATGTCCCCCCACTTAGTCCGCACATTTATTTCTTCTACCAAAGTGCATGACCATGCATTTTCCAAAATTGTATTTCATTTGCCACTTTCTTGCCCATTCTCCTAACCTGTCTAAGTCCTTCTGCAGCTTACCTGTTTCCTCAACACTACCTGCCCATCCACCAATCTTTATATCATCTAGAAACTTGGCAACAAAGTACCGTAATCTATTCCATCATCCAAATCATTGACATACAGTATAAAAAGTGGTCCCAACACTGACCCTTGTGTAACACCATTAGTCGCTGGCAGCCAACCAAAAAAGAATCATTTTCTTCCCACTTGCTGCCTCCTACCAATCAGCCAATGTTTTAACCATGCTGGTAATTTTCCTGTAATACCATGAGCTCTGAAATTAGTAAGTACCCTCATGTTCTTATCTATCCTGCAAGTAATCTCCTCAAAGGATTCCAACAGGTTCATCAGGCAAGATTTTCCCTGAAGGAAACCATGTTGACTTTGTGTCACCAAGTGCTCCATAACCTCATCTTTAACAATGGACTCCAACATCTTCCCAGCCACTAAGGTCAGGCTATTTGGTCTATAATTTCCTTTCTTCTGTTTCCCTCCTTTCTTTCAGAGCGGAGTAACATTGCAATTTTCCAGTTCTCTGGAAGCATGGCAGACTCCACTAATTCTTGAAAGATCATTACTAATGCCTCCATAATCTCTAACGCTACCTCTTTCAGAACCCTAGGGTACAGTTCATCTGGCCCAGGTGACTTATGCACCATTAGGTCTTTCAGTTTTTTGAGCACCTTCTCCCCTGTAATATTAACTGCACTCACTTCTCTTCCATCACATACTTCAACACCTGGCTCACTGCTAGTGTCTTCCACAGTGTAGATTGATGCAAATTACTCATTTAGTTCATCTGCCATCTCCTTGTTCCTGCTATTATTTCTTCAGCCTCATTTTCTAGCGGTCCTATATCCACTCTCATCTCCCTTTTTTTTTATATACTTGAAAAAGTTTTTCTTATCCACCTGGAAATTCTTTGGTAGCTTTCTTTCACATTTCATATTTTCTCTCTTAATGATTCTTTTAGTTGCTTTCTCTAATATTTAAAAGCTTCCCAATCCTCTATCTTCCTGCTAATTTTTGCTTTGTTGTATGTCCTTTCTTTTGCTTTCCATTAGTTTTGACTCCCCTTGTCAGCCACGGTTGTACTATTTTGCCATTTGAGTATTTCTTTATTTTTGGAATACACATGTCCTGCACCTTCCTCATTTTTCCCAGAAACTCACGCCATTGCTGCTCTGCCGTCATCCCTGCCAGTATCCCCTTCCAATTTACTTCGGCCAACCCCTCTGTCACACCACTGTAATTTCCTTTACTCCACTGAAATATTGCTTCGTCAGACTTTACTTCCTCCCTATCAAATTTGAAGTTGAACTCAGTTATATTGTAATCAATACCTCCTAAGGATTCCTTTACTTTAAGCTCCCTAATTGCCTCCGCTTCATTACGTAGTACCTAATCCAGTATAGCTGATCCCCTGGTAGGCTCAATGGCAAACTGTCCTAAAAAGCCATCTTGCAGGCATTCAGCAAATACACTCTCTTGAGATCCATTACCAGCCTGATTTTCCCAATCGACCTGCATGTTAAAATCTCCCATGACTATCATAACATTGCCCTTTTGACATGCCTTTTCTGTTTGTCTTTGTAATCTGTAGTCCACATCCCAGCTTCTGTTTGGAGGCCTGTATATATCTGCCATCAGGCTCCTTTTACCCTTGCAGTTTCTTAACTCAACCGATGACGATTCAACATCTTCTGATACAATGTCACATCTTTCTAATGATTTGATGCCATTCATTACCAACAGAGCCATGCCACCCCCTCTACCTACCTTCCTATCCCTCCAATGCAATGTATAACCTTGGACATTCAACTCCCAACTACAACCATCCTTCAGCCATGACTCAATGACGGCCATAACATCATACCCAGAAATCTGTAAAAGTGCAACAAGAGCATCCATCTTATTTTTTACACTCCGTGCACTGAGATATAACACTTTGAGTACTGTATTTGCTACCCTTTTTGATTCTGCATCCCTAATGCACTGATACTCACCCTGCTGGCTGCAAATTTGTCCTATCGTCTGCCTGCCCTTCCTGATGGTCTGACTGCACGCTATCTTTGTTTTTTTTTTACCATCAGTCCTATCCCGAGTCCCTTCACTCTGGTTTCCATCCCCTGCCGCATTAGTTTAAACCCTTGCCAACAGCTCCAACAAACCTGCCCACATGAATATTTGTCCCCCTTGGGTTCAAGTGCAACCCATCACGTTTGTACAGGTCACACCTCCCCCAGAACAGATCCCAATGATTCAAGAACCTGAAGCACTGCCCCCTGCACCATCTTCTCAGCCACACTGGTGCTTGGCACGGGTAGCAATCCAGAAATTACTGCCCTGGAGGTCCTGCTTCTCAGCATTCCACCTAGCTCTCTAAGTACTCTCTTCAGGACCACATTGCTTTTCCTTCCTATGTCATTGTACTAATATGTACTAAGACATCTGGCTGCTCTCCCTCCCTCTCCAGAATGTTGTGTACATGATCCAAGACATCCCTGACCCAGGCACCTGGGAGGCAACATACCATCCGGATGTCCCATTCATGTTCACAAAATCTCCTGTCTGTTCCCCTGACTATTGAGTCCCCTATCACTACCACTCCCCTCTTCTCCCTCTTTCCATTCTGCACCGTAGATCTATGCTCAGTGCCAGTACCCTGGTCTCTGTGGCATTCTCCTGGGTGGTCATCCCCCACAAAAGTATTCTCATTATGGAGGGGAGTGACCACAGGGCTGCTCTGTGCTGCCAGTTCACCATCCCATTCATTTTCCTGACAGTCACCCAGCTACCTGCCTCCTGCTACTTAGGGGTGACTACTTCCCTGTAACTCCAATCGATGATCTCCTCACTCCCCCGTACAAGCCGAAGGTCATCCAGTTGCCGCTCCAGATCCCTAACACAGTCTTCAAGGAGCTGCAGCTGGATGCACCTCACGCAGATGTGGTTCCCTGGGAGACTTTGGGTCTCTCAGGACTCCAACATCCGACATGAAGAACACACAATGGCCATTTAAACTACACTAAATACCCCTGACACAGGAGTAGGAAAAGGAATATCAGACAAGAAGAGTGACAAAGTTGGACATGTTCAAAAAGGAATTTATAAAAAAGTGATCTGTATTTTTAAACCATCCATAGTATCTCATTTACTTAATATTCAATACAAAAAATTGTGAAGAAAATCTGAAATAAAAATAGGAAATACTGGAATATCATTAGTTTAGACAGCATTGGTGGTGGGGGGGTAGTTGGTGAGCAATTTCTATCAGTGATGTTCTGATAAAAGACCAACTTAAAATCATAACTGTTTTTCCTTCCACAGGTGCTGCCTGAGCAACTGAGTATTTTAAAGCAATTTGTCAGACTACTTCCAAGATTTATTTGCAGTCATTTTATTTTATTTTCTAAGATGGGAGTGAAGATACATCTCTACCAAAGGAGGTGTAAAGCACTCCTTCCCTCCACTAGCCTGCAGGTCACCCTTGGGCAATACTGCCATTGTCTTGCTTAGCCCCTCACCCCCCCCCCCCCCCCCGATCAGGGAGACGTGGGAGCAGGTGGAGGATGGTCATGTGAGCAGCTGATGCCTATCACAAGTCCTGGTTGAGATTACTGAACCCAGGCAGACAATCTCTGAAGAGTATTGTTAATGTCTGGGGTCACCCTTCTTGTAAAGACGCTGCCTAGGAGCGTGAAATGACCAACCAGTTCTGTAGAAAAATTTGCCAAGAACAATCATGGTCATGGAAAGATAATGATCGCCCATGTCATATGACAAATGAACAAGCGATGTTTTCTAACTAAAACATTTCTTGTCAGTAGACAGCTCAGATTCACTCTTACCCAGGATTCTGAATGCATATTCAGCTTTCACTCTGATTGGAGCAGATTCACTAAAAGCAGAAAACATGTCAAGGAAATCTTCAAACGAAATACTGCCATTGTCCCCTTTGGATGTTGAGAATATCTTACAGATCCTTTCCTTAAAAGGGTTTGCCTGTAATTAGAAACAAGAGAAAATCTGCAGATGCTGGAAATCCGAGTAACACACACAAAATGCTGGAGGAACACAGCAGGCCAGGGAGCGTCTATGGAAAAGAGGAAACAGTCGATATTTCAGGCCGGCTCCCTTTGGCAGGACTCGGTCAACTGTACTTTTTTCCACAGATGCTGCCTGGCCTGCTGAGTTCCTCCAGCATTTTGTGTGTGTTGCTTGCCTGGAATTAGGAATGTTTTGCACATGTAAGAACGTTATAAAATATCCTGCAAACAAAAGTAGCTGCTCTAAAAATAAATTGAAGAAGGGCAAGAAACCAACAGGCTCAAAGAGAATGGATGAAAGAAAACTAAGGGTAATTCTGAAAAAAAAATCATTTTGTATATTTAGATGCAAGAAGGAATGTGTGGTATTTCTCTCCATTTTATCATGTAGAAACAGGCAAGTTTTCCCCTCAGGTAATCAATGAGACTGAAATAGTCCACCCTAAGCTTTATTGCGTTATATGCACAAAGGGGCTTGGGCCACATGCTACAACCCTTTATGTTATATTCCTCTGCAATAAAACAAGACAAACCTCCGAAGTAAAGTAGAGAGAACTGGGACATCTTCCATGTATTTGGAAGAACAGACTGCTCTTTTAGATTAGGTCCTAACTGATTGTGGTTCCTCTCCAGTCCTGATGAAGGGGCTCAGCCTAAAACCTCAACTGCTTGTTCCTTCCCATAGGTGCTGCCTGACCTGCTGAGTTCCTCCAACATTTTGTATATGTTGCTGCAGTGCTGCCAAGGCCTGGCGTTGGACTGTGATGTTTCTGCTCTGTGGGGTTAGTGGTACAGTCTTATCTCCTTTCTGCCTCTGTCAAGCAAGCATCTTCACTGATGCAAGAGATTCTGAAGATGCTGGAAATCTTGAACAACACGCATAGCATGCTGGAGGAACTCAGCGTGTCAGGCAGCATCTATGGAGAGAAATTAAAAAGTCTTAATTTTGGGCTGAAACTCTTCATCAGGGCTGAAAAGGCCTACACTCATTCTTATTCTGACTCTACCCCCCCCCCCCCATCCTTTCGATTCCAGAAAGCGCAAAGTAAGTTTATTGTCAAAGTACATACTGAACATGTCACCATATAAAACTCTGAGATTCGTTTTCTTGCGGGCATACTGAATAAATCCAATAACCATAATAGAATCGTTGAAAGACCGCAGCAACGGGTCCCAAGATGTCTACTGTTCATTTCCCTTCATAGATGCTGCCTGACGTGTTGAGTTATTCCAGCATTTTGTGTGCATTTCTCAAGCATCTTCCCTAATCTTCTTGAGGTGGAATTATGTTTATGTTTCAAATGGTTCATGCTGGTTAGGCTTGCTGCTTGAAACCGCTGTCCAGTTGATCACATCGTACATCGTGAAAAGAACATACTCCAAGACTTAAAAGTGAATATCTGAAAACAGTGCTTCAACCTGGCTCAAATTTCCAAAACTCTAGTCCTAGCGGGGTAAGTTTCCTGCAGCCATTACTATCATAAGATTACTTTAATGGATAATGCGTCTCCATTTTGAGCAGGTAATCTCCCTGCAGACATCACAGTCAGGAAATTACTGTTATGCATAATGTGTCCTGACTTGGTATAGGCCAGAGCAAGACAACAGGGAGAAATGTATCTGCAATATTCATAAACCAATTCCCAATGAGTCAAAGCATTAGATGGAAGTCCACAGGATTACTGTGCCTTCAATATTTCCGACATTCAGCTCATCACAAACTAATTCATTTCTATCAAGTCAGCATTTCTTCAATTAGATCATTACCTTCAGCTCATTTATTTGCATCATTTGTTGCACCAGTGCCCGCACATGGTTTCAGGTAAAATCAGTTATATGCTCTGGAACCAGTTCTTTGAATCTTTGGAACGCTCTGAAAGGTTAGATATAAAGGTAACGATTAGTTATTGATAAAGATAGTCATAAAATTAGATATACTAGCTAATGGCAAATTGGTTTTATTTTCATACAGGTTCACCAATTTGCAAATAAATCTACAATTCAAATTAATGGCTGATCTTCATGAGCAAACTTACTTCCATTCCCAGTTCTTAGAAATCCTAATTTCCTAACATTCAAACATCTCAATCAATCCTAAAGCCTGAAAGAGTGCAACACAAATTTACAAAGACTTTGCTTGAACTTGAAGATCTGGGTAAAGTTGAAAAGGTTAGGACTTTATTCCCTGGAGCCTAGGAGAATGAGAAGTGTACATGGGAAAAATGCAAGCCTGCTTTTTCCACTAAATTTGGGCGAGACCAGACTAGAGGTGATGGGTTAAGCATGAAAAGTGAAATATTTAAGGGGAAGCTGAGGGGGATCTCCTTGACTCAGGGGGTAGTGAGACAGTGGAGTGAGCTGCCACAGGAAGTGATGGACATGGGTTCAATTTCAACAATTAGGATAAACTTAGATAGGTACATTGGTGGGAGGCATATGGAAGACTGTGGTCCAGGTCAATGGGACTAGGCAGAATAATAGTTCAGCTCAGACTAGATGGGCTAAAAGTCCTGTTTCTGTGCTGTCTGACTCTATGACTCTAGAACTTTATTCCCTTTAGTGCAGGAGAATGAGAGAGATCTTATTGAAGGGTATAGATAGGGTAAATGAATGCAGGCTTATGCCCCTCAGGTTGGGTGAGACTAGAACTAGACTGAAATGTTTAAGGGGAACCGGAGTGGAAACTCCTTCACTCAGAGGGTGCTGCAAGTGTGGAGCAAGCTACCAGCAGAAATGGTGGATGCAGTTTCAATTGTGACACTTCAGAGATACTTGGATAGGTACATGGATGGGAGGGATTTAGTGTGCTATGATCTGGATGTAGGTAGATGGGATGAGGCACAGGATCAGATCAGCATGGACTAGATGGGGTGAAGATGGAAGATGGCCTGCTTATGTGCTGAAGTACTCTATGGTTCTAACTAATCATTCAAAAATAGCAACCTTAACAGTGTATGTATACTCAGTGTCTGAGCATCCAAAACCCTCATGAGTTTTCCAGAAATTCACTGAATGCAGACATTTCTTCTCATCTCAGTCTTTAGTGGCTGCTGCTTATTCTAAAGTTACATCTCCAGATACCAAATTCTGCTGGGGTAATCAACCTCTTCTGTAACGTGAAAGAGTGGCACGTTACAATTTACCGAGGAAGACTAATGTTCATTCACGCAGCATGTATGAATACTTGTTTTTAAAAAAATGATAATTTATTCATTTCAGAATTATACACACAGAATTTTAGCCTAATCCACCTGTCTTCATAAGAGAAGGACCAGAAAGAGTCTGTACATCCCCCCAGTGGAAGGTATGTGTTTACTTTGGGTGCTCTAATTTCCTCCCTGATTCCAAAGACATACTGGCTTCTAGATTAATTCATCCTGATCAATCTTCATCCCTCAATCATAGAAACAGAAGCAGAAGGAAGCCATACCTCCTCCACCATTCAATAAGATCCAGGCTCATTGGTCACATTCCAGTACATTCATTTTCCTTTAATTTCTATAAAATATCCAAATGTCTATCAATCTCTCTCTTCAGTAACCTGAGTGTGCTCTTGGTATTGGTATATTATCACTTACTGTATGCCAAGATATAATGAAGAGTTTGTCTTGGAAACTGTTTATACAGATCAAATCATTATACAGTGCAAAACAATAGCAATGTAGAATAATGCAGTAACAATGCTATGCAACTTGAACTAAAAACAGAAAGTACTGGAAACACTCAACAGGTCAGATTGCAACTGTGGGAAAAGAAACAGCGTTAATGTTTCATGCCAAGTAGTGTTCACCAGAACTTTAATCTTGCAATCTGCTCTTGTAGTCAATCTTCTGGCAATAAAGAGCAACATGCTGCTTGCCTGGCCATACGTTCACTAAGTGATACCCGCACAAGGACAACCCCATTCCTCTGAAAATTATTTTTCCTATTTTCTTTCTCTCTATTCTTTCTGCTAAAATCATAACATCACATTCCATCTTCCACATTTGAGCATATTGTCCAAAGACTCTCTAAATCACAACCTTCAAAATACATCACATCCACTAGTTTGCCTTCATCAATTCTGTTCATGCTCAGATAACGGATTTAGTGATTTCTTTTCCATAAATCAGTGTTAACTCCAGCCAAACCTATTAATGTCATTTATCTCCATAGTCTCCACCGTAATTTCTACCATTTTACCAACTACTGATATCAGGCTCTATTTTCTGTAGTTCCCTGCTTTCCCACACCCTCCTTTCCTTTTGTTTTTTTAAAAAAATGTTATTGAGATACAGCACAGAGTAGGGCATTCCGGCCCTTTGAGCTGCGCTGCCTGGTAACATCCAATTTAATCCCAGCCTAATCACAAGACAATTTACCTTGATAAATTAACCTACCAACAGGTACATCTTTGGGCTGTGGGAGGAAACCCATGCAGTCACAGGGAGAACATACGAACTCCTTGTAGACTGTAATGGGAATTGAACCTGGTAAAATATTGTGCTAACCACTACGCTCCTTAATTATTAGGCTTTCGTTCTGCTACCTTCTAATTCTGGCTATCTTTTTCTAGAAACAAAGTCATGCTCATGGATCTCGCCAGTTCAAAGTGCAGAATTTCTGACCTTCATTTCTGGCAGAGTTTTGTTTATCCTACTGACCATTTTGAGAAGCGCAATATTTGAACGCGGCACAAAGAAGCTGCCCACCTTTCAGCTTTCCTTGCATCCGCGGAGATTATTGAAATTTTTCAATAAAGGTCAATCATATCTGGCGAGTAGCTGCTTTTTTGTTACCGTTCAAACCAATGCAGGTTTCCTCTGCTCTCTTACTAGATTTGATTTGATTGAAAAATATCAGGGAAGTGCAGCACAAAAAAAAAACATTGGATCAAATGCAAACTAGTTAAAAAGTCTATATATAATTAAGGTTTATATTTTTAACTTTTTCTGAGGAAAATCTGAGCATACACCCCAAAATCGTACCTGGAAGAAGAATTATTTTAACTAATGAAACTCTATACTGGCGTTAAATGTTAACAAAAGAGATTATCTCTTTAATCATTTTATTCAAAGAATGACCATGGCCCGCCCCTCCCATCAGTTTGTCACAGGTAAAGTCTTCTCACTATTGAGCCCAACTACACAAAGTGCTGTCGCAGGAAAGCAGCATCCATCATCAGGGACCCCCACCACCCAGAACGTGCTGTCTTCTCGCTGCTGCCATCAAGAAGGTGGTACAGGAGCTTTTGGACTCACACCACCAGGTTCAGGAACAGTTACTGCCCCTCAACCAGCAGGTTCTTGAACCAAAGGGATAACGTCACTCATCTTCAATTGCCCCATCATTGAAATGTTCCCACGTGGGACTCACTTGACTCACTTTCAAGCACTCTTAATCTCATGTTCTCGATATTTATTGCTTATTTATTTATTACTATTATTTCTTTCTTTCTGCATTTGCACAGTTTGTTGTCATTTGCACATTTGTTGAGCACTTAAGTTGGTGCAGTCTTTCATTGATTGTATTATGGTGATTTTTCTATTGTGGATTTATTGAAAATTCCCACAAGAAAATGAATCTCAGGGTTGTATAGGGTGATATATATGCTTTCTGATAATAAATTTACTTTGAACTTTCAAAATACCCACTGGACTACCGACTATTCCCAAGGTCAGTGGTGTAATGGTGGTGGAAAAGATGTTTGCAATTATATGAAAGGAAGTAATTTTTTTTTCAAAGATGTAAAACTTCAATTAGTCTGTAATTTTTATTCCTACCTATTGCAATTTACTTGTTGCATGGGAACTAAATGATGTTGGTTCTCAGGTATTTCTCTTATAATAACTGATAATATTTGACTTTGCCACCCACCAAAAGCCAAACATGAAAAATATTAATTAAGTGAACCAGAATCTAAAAGAACAGAAATATAAGTCCTGAACATAATCAACCATGGATTTGGATCAAGTATATTGTGAATAACAGAAAATATCAACTTTCAGGACGAAGCTTCAGAACTGGGCAGCTATTGTTTAATATATAGCCTGTCAGTAGAGGCTCATGCAGGAGTTTAAAGCTGCTTTCTTTCAGGGGATTAATTAATAGTGTAAAGGAATACATTTGTCTGCTGGGTTATAACTTCATGTTACATTCAGTGCCCACTTTGTTTGGTACCTCCTGTATCTAATCAAGTGGCCATTGAGTCATTGAGCGTCTATCCATTGTTTTCTGCTGGTGTAGTCCATCCACTTCAAGGTTCAACATTCAGAGAAGCTCTTCTGAGCACCAATATAGTAACATGTGGCTATATTGTTACTGTCAGCTTGAACCAGTTTGGCCATTCTCCTTTGACCTCTCTCATTAACGAGGTGTTTTCACCCACAGAACTGCTGCTCACAGGTTGTTTTCTGTTTTTTTTGCACCATTCTCAGAAGACTAGTGATTTCTGAGGTATTCAAACCACCCAGTCTGGCACCAACAATCATTCCAGGTGTACTGGTGCACCTAATAAAGTGACCAATTTTTATTCATTATGTCAGGATCTTCCATGACCCTGATCACTACCCATCCTGCTCGTTCCTTCCTCCCGATGAAGGCTCTTGGCCCGAAACATTGACTTAGCTCCCCTCCACAGATACCCACTGATTTGCTGAGTTCCTCCAGCACTTTTGAGTGTGTTATTCCTACCTCTCAATGCTAGAGTTGCCAAGGTGACTGATGGCATCAGACTTTTATGCCTGCTCTTCAAGGTTAGGGGTGGTAGTGGTCTGTAAGACCAGAAAAATCATCCTCACATAGAAATCAAATGGAAGTTTAGCACATGCATCACCTTTCCAATCTTCCTATAGAGCAGGGGTTCTCTACTGGGGATCCATGGAGCCCTCAGTTAATGGTAGGGCTCCACGGCATTAAAAGGGTTGGGAATCCCTGTTAGAGAGGCATACAGCACACAAGCATTTCTTAGACTATCCGTTAGAATTGAGGGGAAATCCGAATCAGAATCAGGTCTAACATCACTGATATGTGTCATGAAATGTGTTGAGAGTTAGGGGGCAAAAGTTTAAGGGCAACACGAGGGGGTATTTCTTTACTCAGAGAGTGATAGCTGTGTGGAATGAGCTTCCTGTAGAAGTAGTAGAGGCCAGTTCAGTTGTGTCATTTAAGGTAAAATTGGATAGGTATATGGACAGGAAAGGAGTGGAGGGTTATGGGCTGAGTGCGGGTAGGTGGGACTAGGTGAGATTAAGAGTTCGGCACGGACTAGGAGGGCCGGAATGGCCTGTTTCCGTGCTGTGATTGTTATATGGTTATATGGTTTTGTGGCCACATTACTGGGCAATACATTATATTATGAATTACAATAATAAATATATATTAAAATAAATTAAATAGGTAATGCATAAAGAGAGCAAACATAGTGTGGGAGTGTTCATGAGTTGTTCCAATGTCCATTTAGAAATTTGATGGCGGAGGGAAAAATGCTGTTCCTAAAATATTAAGTGTGCGTCTTCGGGCTTTTGCAACTCCTCTCTGACGGTGGTGATAAGAAAAGAGAGCATGTCTGGGTGATGGGGTCCTTAATGGTGGATGATGGAGGACCAAAGGAATATACGTTTTCCTAATGGGCTGCACTTTTCTCAAGTTAAGTCGACAGCAGATAAGATAGGCGCTGACCAATGCCATCACTCGATAGCATTTCTCAATGTATTGGGATCTATTGGAGCCACCCAAGTGGCCATTTGATCCCTTTGAAGCAAACAGTAGTCTCCAATAACAGACACTTCCTTAGTACATATCGAGCCAATGTTTCTGCAGATCAATGCCAACTTCTCTGGCAGCACTCACAGTTGCTTTCATTATGAGATAAGCATCTGTACCAGACAGAATTGAAAGCAGGGGCTGAGTGGTCCTCGGCGAGCACTTTAGCCTTGATTAATTACTCTCTTAAGCCAGCTACTGTAAGAAGCTGAGTGGAGATGCAATTAAGTCCCTGCAGCTATACCAGGATTATAGGCCGTATCACTGACTCATTGAACCACTGCCTCAGATGTCTGCATAGGCCAGGGAATGTTTTACTGCAAAGCTCACCACGAGCAACATTAACTTTGAAATCCTTTGTGGTGTTTCCACTATCATTAATGCTGTTGTTTTGCATCATCAGGCAATAATCTCCAAGGACAGGAATTTCAAATATTTGTTAGGTAATGCTCTTTAGAAATTAATGGATCAAGGGTCCAGGTATATTAGTGTCTATTTCTACATCATGACTGCTATGATGCTGAAAGAATTGCAAGTCTCCAAAGTGGTTCAAAGTTCATTATAATGAGGAAATTTTTCAACAGATTAGTGTACATCATAGATATATTCAAAATACTGAAGGGAATTTATACTTGAATGCTGAGGATCTAACCAAGTTCTAAAGATGGGGGGGGGGGGGGAGGGGAGGGCAGCACGATGGCTTAGTGATTAGCTCAAAGCTTTACAATGCCAACAATCACCAGTCGGGGTTCCATTCCCACCGCTATCTCGAAGGAATCTGTCCAAGTGATTGCGTGGATTTCCTCCAGGTGCTCCGGTTTCCTCCCATATTCCAAAGAAAAGATGTACAGTTAGGGTTAGTGAATTGTGGGCATGCAAGGTGATGCCAGAAGAGTGATGATAATTGACGTCGCCTGCCCCCAGCACAATCCTTGCAGTTCATTGGTGTGAACACAATACAATACATTTCACCGCATGCTTCGAAGCACATGTGACAAATAAAGCAAATCTTATCTCTTCTAGAAATCAAAAATAGCCAATTGTAGCCATAACAATAAACACTTGACATGAATTGCTCAGTGTTGACTGTGATAACGTAAATAATTGTAAGAAGAAAATAAACAAGTGAAAAGAATCAATTGATGATTTTGAACTGTGAACTATTTTTAAAATTTGGAATGAACTGACATTTTTTTTATGGTCCTAAGTTCCCGTTTCTTAAATGTAAAGTAGTCACAGGCTACATCAGCATAAACTCTAACTTCTTCAATACTCACAGCATATCATTTGCCCATGACATAGAATTAGGCCATTCAGTCCATCAAGTCTGATCTAGTGCTCAGGGAATTCCACCAATTCCAATCCCCTGCTTGTTTCACTACTGATTCATACTTGTCCATCAGCACATCCCAAACTCTCCTACCACCCACTCACTCAGCAAGCAAATGCGTTGTCAATCAGCTCGTCTTTGGGATGTGGAATGAAACTCCAACACTCGGGAAGAACCCACAAACATACAAACTCCACACGGTTAGCAAAGCCAGAGGTCAGGATTGACCCTGGGTCACTGGAGCTGTGAAACAGCAGTATTACCTGCTGCAACGCTCTGCCTTTACAAATGGTGAAAATGTTGGGACTGAAAAGAACGTTGCTATAACTATCAACGTCATGAACTATTGATGCATAATGTATCATCAACATCCAGATAATATCATCATTGTGTGTGTAGCACTGTGGTACAGCTGAGAGAACCGGTGCCTCAAGATTTCTGCAAGCCAGTTCAGTTCTGATCTCCAATGCTGGCCATGTGGAGCTTGCTTTTTCTTCTTAGTTTTATTTTTTTTTATTTAAAGATACTGTACCATTTCGGTCCAACCAGCCCGAGCAACCCAATAATAGCCATGTGACCAATTAACCGACTGAACCATACGTCTTTGAAATGTGGGAGGAACGTGTTCGCGGGTACGCATTCCCGTTGCTTGCAGGCAGCAGTGGGAATCGAACCCAGGTCGCTGGTGCAGTAAAAGCATTACGCTAACTGCCGAGCACTCCCGACTGGAAGTTACATCTCTAGTGGAATCTCCATTTTTCCTCACACTTACTCAAGGTGTACAGATTCGTAGGAGACTGCAGATTGGCCCTTGTGTATATGGAAATGGTAGAATTAGCGGCAATGCGCGGGGGGGGGGTGAAGTTGAGGAAAACATAGGGAGACAAGTGGAGTTGTGTACAATAAGGGTAAGTGGGTGTTTGACAGTTGATGCAGATCTGGTGAGTTGAAAGGCCTGTTTTCAAGCTCTATGTGTCTATGGCTCCATTCTAAAGTTACTAATTTTATCAGTACAGCCACAAGATGGAGCCAACCTGCTAGTGTTCAATTATAACGAAATTATCTGCTCAGAACTACAGTCAGCTCTCTAATGGCACAGGGGTTTCTCCAAGTGGAATTTTATCATTCCGCCAGTCTGTGGGAAAGCCTTGTTGCTGAGCCTTGTTGTCACAATTATAATCAGAGATGAATTTTAGAAACCCGTCAATTGTGCAGCAGTTAGCATAATGCTCTTACAACACCAGGTTTTTTTCAGCGTGTTGCTCCAGATAGTCAGCCATTAGAAACATAGAAAATAGGTGCAGGAGTAGGCCATTCGGCCATTCAGTATGATCTTGGCTGATCATCCAACTCAGAACCCTGTACCCACTTTCTCTCCATACCCCCTGATCCCTTTAGCCACAAGGGCCATATCTAACTTCCTCATATCTAACATTCTTGTCTGGCGTGTGGTGGCAAGATTGGTCTCCTTTCGGATTAACCAGGTCACAGTATGAACGTTCCTGACTCGGCCCTTGTATTTTTTATGAGGCCAAGTGGCTAGCTCGACACTCAACCCGTGCTCGGGGGTGGCCCGGCTTGGATTTGAACTCGGGAGCCTTCGCTCCGGAGTCCGGCGCTCATGCCATTGTGCCACCAGCCGGCCGTGACCAACACCAGTGACCCGGGTTCAATCCTGCCACTGTCCGTAAGGAGTTTGTACGTTCTTTATGACGATGCTCTGCACTGCGTCTCTAAATTAATAAAAATAAATACATCACGTTTCCTTTTAAGTTTATATCTCTAACTTGTAGGATTACAGAAGGTAAAGTTCAATTCTAAGAATATGCATCCTTAGCATCAACATTGCCTCAAAGTTAAAAGCTTGCTAGATTAAATCTAGCTTTATGAATTTAGCCTGTAAGATGGGTAAACTGTCACTTCAGGCAAGGATTTGCTGCCCTCTTGGGATTGCACTGACCAGTGCAGTGTAGAAGAATATAAACTAATCATTTTATTCTCCCTTCTCCTAGTTACATGCAAAGAACCATAATTCTCTGAGCAGATTTGCAATGTGCTTGTGATGCATCCAATCTTTTTTCCCGAGTTTCAGTTGAGAAGTGAACGGTGTACGATGGTGCAATTGTGTCCTCTGGAGCTCAAGAGATAAAATAACATCTAACTTTTTCCTGTTCTGTTTCATCCACTACAGTTAGTTTTGGAGCGTAAAGCTTCTTGTTCTCCATTATTCAAACAGGTTATTTACCTGAAAGTCCAACAGCTCGGCTACCTTCCTTGATAAATCACACAGCAGCTGAACTGGAAAGCTAGGGGTCATCTCTTAGTGCACATCCAACACACTGCTTCAGTTCGGAGGTACTACACCCCGCGCCCTCATGGAGATACACAGCATGGAGACAGGCTACTCTGCTCAGCTCATCCGCAATGACCATTGGGCAACCTTCTGTGTTAACCCCATCACACACCACCTAGTCCAAACTCTACGTACCTAAATGATTCAAGTGCTCATCTAGTCATTCAAAGTAAATTTATATTCAAACTAACTATGCCTTGAGATTCATCTTCTTGCAGGCAGCCACGAAACAAAGGAACACAATGGAATATACAAAAACCTCCACACAACAAAGACTGGCAAACATCTGATGTGAGACAAAAGAACAAATCGTGCACACGGTAAAAAATAAACAAATTGTACACAGCACATGGACCGCAGAGTCCCCGAAAGTGAGTCTATAGACACGGAGTCAGTTCAGCACAGGAGCGGGTGAAGCCAGTTCAGGAGCACGATGACTGCAGGCCACCGCTGTGGTGTTTGTTCCATGCTGAGGCAAGTGAAGTTGGTCCAGGAGCCTGACTGCAGCAGACAATAATTACAGTCAGCCCTCCTTATCTGCGGAGTCCGGATGCGCTGATTCAACCCACCGCGGATCAGGGAAACCCGGAAGTTCTCTCTCCAGCACTCGTTGTTGGAGAATATACAGGCTATTTTTTTCTTGTCATTATTCCCTAAACAATACAGTATAACAACTATTTACATAGCATTTATGTTGTATTAGGTATTATAAGTAATCTAGAAATGACTTAAAAGTACAGGCAGTCCCCGGGTTATGAACGAGTTCCATTCCTGAGTCCATCTTTAAGTTGGATTTGAAGTCGGAACAGGTACATCTGGTATTATTTAGCGTCAGTTAGTCGAATGTTTTTCTTAGTATATAGTACATATTTTACCTTTCTATGCATATAAAACACTTAAGAAACATACATATTTCAATAATTAAACCACTGCGTTGCTTAGTAATAATTGTAGCTTTCATCGGGGCAGGGCCTTTCACATGCTTTATGTAACACTTACCCAACAGGCTGGTATATGTCTAGGGGAAAAGGAGATCCAGCCACTCACCAACCCCACCTCCCGTACACGCAGGTGCTGTGAGAATCAAGTTTATGCCGCGCGTACACACACAATATCAAACTCACACCAGATACCGCTATGGAATACACTTTAAAGATTTTACTAAAACTAAAAGAGTACTATGCAATACAGTATATATGAAGGAAAAGAAAATAAAGTAAAAGGCGCCAACTTATCAAAGTTCAGTCAGTTTAATGCACATCGTTGGAACTCAACCATCGAACCATTCGACCCCTCGTCATTTTCCTCCGACCTCCACGTCCTCGCACCTGGGACCACCCCGGTGATCGACCGAGCAGTGCAGCGCACGTCCACCTTCCTCGGCGTCCCCTTCCCAACTCCCCTGAAAAGACCGGGAAAACCCCCAAGCTCCCAGCCTCACAAGTAACATTCCCCATTGGTCAACAAATGAATACAATCCCCATATCAGCAAGTCCAAAGCTAAACAACTGCGAGAGAAAACACTTATCAAACATAAAAGCATTCCTACTCTAGCAATCCAAAGAAGCCATTTTGATTAACATACACAGTACATTGTACATTCTCCCACCACCAGCAAATGTCATGCCCTCATGACATTACCAGAGTTCCCCAAGGCTTCTCGCAACACACAAAACCCAACCCAGGTGCAGAAAGCAGCGACATAACTACCCAGAGCAGTAGAAATCACACTCGGTTCTCCTGTCACCACATACGTCAACCGCTCTGGGGGGCGCCTACTCCTCTGAGATCTCCGTACCCCTTCTGCCGACCCTTCCGCCTCACTGGGCTTCCTCTTCACCTGCGAACCCTCTGCCTCGGACACCCCAGGTCTACCTGTCAGATCCTCACCCCCTCCCTCACGGGGCTCCCCCCTCACCTGAGAACCCTCTGCCTCGGACACCCCAGGTCTACCTGTCAGATCCTCACTCCCTCCCTCACGGGGTTCCCCCCTCACCTGAGAACCCTCCGGCTCACGCTCGGGTTCCACCCTCTCTCCCCCCAACGCTGGCTGCCTCTCCATCTGACAATCAACACCTTCCCTCCTCTCACCCAAATATTTCTTGAACAGAATAAAAGCTAAAAGAAAAAGATGAAAAATGAAAACAGTAAAATTTTAGAACCAGTGAGGTTTTGTGCAGGATAGCAGTTGACTCATTATCTTTGGCAGCTGGCTTGGTGCTGTTGAAACCAATTCAAACTTCTCAATCTTGTTCCATTTCAACTATTTTATCCCTATTTTTCTTATAAATTTCAATGATTATACTGCAAGTAAACTGTGGCAAAGCAGTTCACACTTCAGCAAATCTCTTCTCTCCCAATGAAGTATCCATAAAATTGCACACATTGCAAACTGAAAACATTTAAGACTTTACAGAAAATTAGTGGTAAAGGTTCGCAGTTACTAAGGATAATCCCTGTTTTTTCAAACTGACTCCTTCACAAAATTTTTTTTAAAGTAAATCCCTTGGGGAGGTCAGGAGGGTGGTATGAAATGTCTCTTTATCATTACATGCTGAGATATACAGTACAAGGCTCTGCCTTGTGGTGGATTTGGTTTATCAGAAGATACTAAGCCTTGGCTCTTCCTCTATACTATCTCAATACAAAAAACATCAAAGATTACAGTTGCACAGGTCTCAATGAAACAGATTTGCCACCATGGAAAGAGTCAAAGCATTTACACCATCCAGTTCCAGCTATGTCACAGAGATTCCATTTTAATCCATCGTTAACAGTCTTTCTACAACAGTTTATGTCTGCAAAAAAAAACGATCTGCTGGAGGTACTTAGCAGCTGTAGAAGGAAACAGACAGTCTCCAGTTCGGGTCAAGAACTTTGCACTGAAAGAGTAGATGGGATATAGCCAGTATAAAGCAGTGCAGGGGAGGGATAGAGCAAAGGTCAATTGGATCCAGATGAGAAGGAGTTGACTGGCAGATGGAGTTAGATGCCAGTATAACTGGTTGATATAACAAGGGAGACTGAGAGGTGATAGGCGAAGGCAACAGGGAATTTTATATTGTTTCTTTAAATGCTGACTTTAATGCCCTTTCAAACATGGTGGTTGCTCTGAGCAGTTTATTGGCTTGACAAAATGTGTAATATTTGCTATCGGTCCTGAAAGCTGGCTCTTTAAGTGAAATATCACATTTTGTAAGCAAAACAAAGTAATTTAGAAGTTCTAGTTTACCCCTTAGGCCCAAAATGTACTACACAGCCTTATTTCCCTTAGGCCCAAAAGTACTACACAGCCTATTTCCCTTAGGGCTGAAATGTACTAAGCAGCCTGTTTCCCTTAGGCCCAAAATGTACTAAGCAGCCTGTTTCCCTTAGGCCCAAAATGTACTACAGAGTCTGTTTCCCTTAGGCCCAAAATGTACTACAGAGTCTATTTCCCTTCGACCAGCCTCAGAAACTCAATAAGGCTTGCAGCTAAATGGATTGCCACTGACTTCTGGTACTTTGAGGATACAGTTAGAAATCAAAACAGGGAGAACTGGCAGCCTGCTATATGCTTAGAAGCAAGCAGTGTTAGGGAGTTGAAGTATTAAGAGAGGCTGTCAGACTTTAAGATGAAGCACTGCACAGGAAATGATGCAATCCTGTGCTTCAAGTACATAGGGATGACTGACAGCAGGAAAACCCTCGAAGAATCAGAAATGGTCATAATTGTGTATCACTCTGGGGGGAAAATCAATTATTAATGCTGAATTTCTAGCAAGCTTATTTACTTTTCACCATTTTGCCTAATTTAATCAAATAAAAAAAAGGCTATCTGTAGATGGCATTATTTTTCTATAATATGCAGGTAAACTGGAAGTGCTTTATACCCCAAAGCTTATCTTCTTATGCATGTAATTAGATGAGGTAAACATCATTCCATTTAGAAATTAATGAACGTGAACTAAAAGGAATCTTCAAATTGGAAAGATGTTAAAAGTTCTTGCCTTGGTTTTAAAGTCTGTGAGAATGTTTCTTTGGTTGAAGTAATTATGTTAAATCTATGGATCCTTGAGCTCACTCGCTCCAATGCTATCGGGATATATCTTCTTCTTGTAAAGTTTAACGGTAGTTGACAGGCTAGCGTAAGGTGTATTACAACTACCTACTGAGCTGGAGTGTGGAGCAAAGGGACAGGAAGTATACCCATGAAATTCCCCCACCTCCCCAAAAAAAGATTCAAATAATATCAAAAACGCTAATGCTTTTCAGAACGTCAAATACTTACTTATATACATTACAAAGGCAGTGATATCCTAACAAACTTTCCATGTTAAGCTGTGTCTGTCCCAAAGATCTCAATTAGATGTTTTCTTTGCATCTCATAGGAACTGCATTCAAACAACGTACCTGCACTGTTTCTTGACAAGTGCACGCCCTACAAATACCTGTATTGCGCATATTAATTCTAAACAAGTAATTATTCACCCTAGTATGTCGAATCCACCATCTTGTAGATATAACTTCTTCCTTCCTTTTATCTCCATCTCCCAACTGAATTCCCACCATCCTCTGAATTTTATATAAATGCTATCCTTTCCTTCTCTCATCCCAACGATGTTGCCACACTGATCGAACAGACTTTTTAATTATGGCTTTCTTCTCTTCTTTATGCAAATGCACCACTACATTTATATCCTTAATTTTAAGAGGCTGCTTAGCCACCTCATTTCCCTCCACCCCAACACAGGCAAGGACCCGTAAGGAATATGACGCACGAGCCTCTACAGATGTTGTCCAATCTCAAGAAAAATGTCATGCCTACAATTTGAAATACCTGTTTTAATAGATGTCGAATCTGAGAACAAATCAGAGCACAGAAGTACATAATCAGGGCGTACTTCTTCAACCTATTCCAAGGCTAAAATGATAGCCACCATCTCATATGTGAATGGATGCTTTGTCTAATAATATTTTCCTAATATTCATCTGAAACTTTGGAACATAAACAGAAACACCTGAACGATCTGACACTGGAACTTTTGAGCCATCTGTGTAGATACTAAACCATAATATCTGCCTTGCATATATTGATGAACTTCCTGTGCCACTGATATATAATCATTCCTCATCTTGATCTTTTCCCGAAGACCCACTCACCTAGAGGGGGTCAGTTGTGCTGTGAGGATTACATTCCTTGACTTCTCTAGTGCCTTTAACACCATCCAGCCCAAGATCTTAAGGCACAAACTAACGGAGATGGGAGTAGACTCTCACATGGTGGATTGGATAGTGGACTACTTGACAGATAGACCTCAGTATGTGCGGTTGGGAGACTGTAGGTCTGACACGGTGGTCAGCAGCACAGGGGCGCCGCAGGGAACCGTACTCTCTCCGGTCCTGTTCACCCTGTACACATCAGACTTCCAATATAACTCGGAATCCTGCCATGTGCAGAAGTTCGCTGATGACACGGCCATAGTGGGGTGTGTCAGGAATGGACAGGAGGAGGAGTATAGGAAACTGATACAGGACTTTGTGATATGGTGCAACTCAAACTACCTGCGTCTCAATATCACCAAGACCAAGGAGATGGTGGTGGACTTTAGGAGATCTAGGCCTCATATGGAGCCAGTGATCATTAATGGAGAATGTGTGGAGCAGGTTAAGACCTACAAGTATCTGGGAGTACAGTTAGATGAGAAGCTAGACTGGACTGCCAACACAGATGCCTTGTGCAGGAAGGCACAGAGGCGACTGTACTTCCTAAGAAGGTTGGCGTCATTCAATGTCTGTGGTGAGATGCTGAAGATGTTCTATAGGTCAGTTGTGGAGAGCGCCCTCTTCTTTGTGGTGGCGTGTTGGGGAGGAAGCATTAAGAAGAGGGACGCCTCACGTCTTAATAAGCTGGTAAGGAAGGCGGGCTCTGTCGTGGGCAAAGTACTGGAGAGTTTAACATCGGTAGCTGAGCGAAGGGCGCTGAGTAGGCTACGGTCAATTATGGATAACTCTGAACATCCTCTACATAGCACCATCCAGAGACAGAGAAGCAGTTTCAGCGACAGGTTACTATCGATGCAATGCTCCTCAGACAGGATGAAGAGGTCAATACTCCCCAATGCCATTAGGCTTTACAATTCTACCGCCAGGACTTAAGAACTTTTTAAAAGCTATTATTAATGCTTTTGAGATAGTGATTTAGATGCATATCATATTTTTTACTGAGTTAAGTATTGTATGTAATTAGTTTTGCTACAACAAGTGTATGGGACATTGGAAAAAAAGTTGGAATTTCCCCATGGGGATGAATAAAGTATCTATCTATCTATCTATCTATCTATCTAAATCAACCACAATGATGCACCATCAATAACTCTTGGATACGTGAGTTGAGATAAGTTTTTATTAGCTGGAAGAAAGCACGTCAGCAGCAAGAGACCATCACACAACATCCTGGAGACTGAGGGAGGAGCAGTGCCTCCAATCGCCTTTATACCGGGGTCTGTGGGAGGAGCCACAGGAGCAGTCAGCGGGGGGGGGGGGGGGGGGCGTGTCCAGACAGGTATATGTAGTTCACCACACACAGATAAAGGGAAAAGGCATGGAGTAGCGACAGAAAGGGGTCCACATTAAACAACCCAAGATTCACAGTCAGGATATCAAATTCACTCTGATTTCAATCTCCAGTCAGTGCAAATCATTCTGTTAATTAACTGAGGGTGTCAGCTGGAGAACCAATTGTGAGAGTAACAAGCACAGTTAAAATTTACCTGCAGTACTGATGCACCATCAATAACTCTGAGACGTGGGTTAAGGTAGGCTTTTATTGGCTGGAAGAAAGCTCCTCCTGTGGGAGGAGCCACAGGAGCAATCAGCGGGGGGGGGGGGGGGGGGGGCGTGTCCAGAAAGGTATATGTAGTTCACCACAAGTATTAAAAATTAGCCTGAGCCTTTTAAAGTAAAAGTATATAGTGGGTGGAAATTATTCTGCATGAGATTGTGATTTGCCAAAAGACTTATGACACCAGTTTATTCTGATACTACACTGGGAGCTTTTATGGAGGAGATGGGAA
Source organism: Hemitrygon akajei (assembly GCF_048418815.1). Classification (NCBI taxonomy): domain Eukaryota; kingdom Metazoa; phylum Chordata; class Chondrichthyes; order Myliobatiformes; family Dasyatidae; genus Hemitrygon; species Hemitrygon akajei. The sequence continues at coordinate 18,960,042 of NC_133125.1, read as the reverse complement.
AGAAAAGCTTTGTGATTTTCTGCAAAACAAAATCACTTAATCAACAGCACAATTAACTCATAGACAGAATTAACTAAGTTGTGATTTAAAGAAAAGCCTAGACAGGAAATTCCACCAGAGGAACTCTGGAAAAAAGTCAATTGTAGCAACCTATACCTGGAGACATTTCCGGGAAGAGTGTCGAGAGGGTATCAGATGTAACACACACACAAAACGCTGGAGGAACTCAGCAGGCCAGGCAGCTTCTGTGGGAAAGAGTACAGTCGATGTTCCGGCTAAGTTTCAGCAGGATCGCAGCAAACCTTTGCAGCCACAAGGAGAACCCTGGTTGCTGGTATTGTAGAGTGCTGTTCCCATGCCACGGCTCAGTCCTCAGTGCACCACATGACCATCATCCCTTCTCCAGTACTGCCGAAGGGTCTCGGCCCAAAATGTCGACTGTGCTCTTTGCCATAAATGCTGCCTGGCCTGCTGAGTTCCTCCAGCATTTTGTGTACTTGCTTGGATTACCAGCATCTGCAGATTATCTCTTGTTTGTGATAGGACATAAGATGCATCTATGCATCCATTCTCATGCTCTGTTTTCAGAGCAGAATGGTGCGAGCAGAATTATCTGCAGCTTAATGTGAAAAAGACTAAGGAGCTGGTGGTGGACCTGAGGCGGGCTAAAGCACCAGTGACTCCTGTTTCCAACCAAGGAGTCAGTGTGGACATGGTGGAGGATTACAAATACCTGGGGATATGAATGGACAATAAATTGGACTGGTCAAAGAACACTGAGGCTATCTATAAGAAGGGTCAGAGCCATCTCTATTTCCTGAGGAGACTGAGGTCCTTTAACATCTGCCGGACGATACTGAGGATGTTCTACGAGTCTGTGGTGGCCAGTGCTATCATGTTTGCTGTTGTGTGCTGGGGCAGCAGGCTGAGGGTAGCAGACACCAACAGAATCAACAAACTCATTTGTAAGGCCAGTGATGTTGTGGGGGTGGAACTGGACTCTCTGACGATGGTGTCTGAAAAGAGGATGCTGTACAAGTTGCATGCCATCTTGGACAATGTCTTCCATCCACTCCATAATTTACTGGTTAGACACAGGAGTACATTCAGCCAGAGACTCATTCCACCGAGATGCAACACTGAGCGTCATAGGAAGACATTCCTACCTGTGGCGGTCAAACTTTACAACTCCTCCCTCGGAGTGTCAGTCACCCTGAGCCAATAGGCTGGTCCTGGACTTATTTCCACTTGGTATGATTAACTTATTATTATTTAATTATTGATGGTTTTATATTGCTATATTTCTTCACTATTCTTGGTTGGTGCGGCTGTAATGAAACCCAATTTCCCTCGAGATCAATAAAGTATGTCTGTCTGTCAAAAATCCCAAATGCCAATCTCAATGAGTACAGCAGTGATTTTGGGTGTTAGTTTATTTATGGAGATACAACGCAGAATAGGCCTCCTGGCCCTTCAAACCACATTGCCCAGCAACCACCAATATAATCCTAGACAAATCTCAGGACAATTTACACCCTCCTGTCCCACAGCTTGCTCCCACTGACACATCAAACACATCATCCAGAATCATGCATGGAACTCAGTGTCACAAACCTACTTGTCTTACAGATAAGGTGATGTGGATCCAGAAACAATAGTTTCTAACTGATGGAGAGCATAGCTGTGGTTCACCCCTGTAACCACATGTCTCAGAGACATGTTTCATTGAGATGTTTATTTCAGATGTTTTTGTCATAAATTCATGATAATTTCATCTTAAATCATCTTAAGAAGATAATATCATCTTAAAATATTTAATGTAGGGTTTTATTTAATGTAGAGTGTAACAGGTCACAAGACCAGAGTTTAATGGGTCACATGACCAGAGTTTAATAAAAGCGTGACTGTGGTATTATGGGTCAGAACCAACATGGAAGCAGTGAAAGACATATGGCCCTAAAATAGCCTTATTCTGCATGTGGTCCAAGAGGTGCACACGGTAATTGTTTTTAATTTGTTTTATATAATGTTGTTGATGTGCCTTACATGGACAGTGTGATATGTTTTTGGTGATTTTATTTGATTCAGCACACTTCTGTTGTGCTAACATGTTTGGGCCTGTTTATCGGTGGGCAGTCAACAGTGATGGCTGAGAAAGGATATGTTGCGAATGTAACTTGCTGTAGGGTTTTACTGCTGTGTAACATGCTGTATGGTTTCACTGATAATGTAATAGTTTCTCTGTAGCAGTAATGTTTGGGTTATGACTAGAGATAATGGGGGTTGGAATGCTGTTGTTCTTTCTTGTGAGCTGGAAGAGAGATTTTTGCAGTCTTTGGCCAGGGAGAGATGAGGAGAGAAGACCAGATTGGAAAGAGTGGGTAGACTGCTGGACGGGGTAAACTTGGAGCGAGGGTCCGAAGGGCAGGGACAATCGGAGGAGATCAGTGGTGGACGATCAACTCATCAGTAAGCTCCAACATTATGTAACAGACTGTTTCATAAAATTGGGCCGTTTTTTTTCTTTCTTTTGTTTCTTTACTAACCATATAGTCAAAGTAAGAATTATAAAGCTTAATCATTTAATTGCATATTGAGTCCCGTTCGTTATTTCGGAGTACTGATTTGTAACAGGGGACGCATTGCGTAGTATCCACCCAAACGAGATTTCTTAAGTTTGGCCGGGCCGGGGGCTATCACCCCCTATATTAAGCCACTAGCCAAAGCGAGAGTTACACATACAAGTGGTGTTTGATGGCTCTGGGCCTATATTTGCTGGAGTTTAGAAGAATGGAGGGGTGTGATCTCATTGAAACCTCTTGAATAATGAAAGGCCTAGAGAGTGTTAATGTGGAGAGGATGCTTCCCATAGTGGGGATGTTCCTCTAGGACCAGAGGACATGGTCTCAGAATACAAGAACAGAGATGAGAATGAATTTATTTAGTCAGAGGATGGTGAATCTGTGGAATTCATTACCACAGACGGCTGTGGAGGCCATGTTACTGGGTATATTTAAAGCAGGAGTTGATATGGTCTTGTTTAGTAAGGGTGTCAAAGTTTTGGGAGAAGGCGGGAGAATTCTGCTCCCATGTCTAATGATCTTATAAAGGTTGAGGAATAATACATTTCTGCTGTGGTTTATATAACATAGAAGAGTACAACACAGGCCCTGATGTGGTGCCAACCTTTTAACCTATTCCAACCTAATCCTTCCCCCCCAATATAGCTCTACATTTTTCTTTCACCCATGTGCCCAACCAAGAGTCTTGTAAATGTCCCTAATGTTTCTGCCTTCTCCACCACCCCTGTAAGTGTGTTCCATGAACCTCTGTGTAAACCTGCACTGACATCACCCCCTCCCATATTTTCCTCCAATCACCTTAAAATTACGCCCTCTCATATTAAGCATTTAAGACCATAAGACATTGAAGCAGAATTGGGGCATTTGGCTTATTGAGTCATGGCTGATCCATTTCCCTCTCAACCCCATTCTCCTGCCTTCTCCCTGTAACATTTCACATCTTGACTAATCAAGAATCTATCCGCCTCTGCCTTAAATACACCAATGACCTGGCCTCGACAGCCACCTGTGGCAATGAATTCCACACATTCACCACTCTCTGGCTAAAGAAATTCCTCCTCCTCTCCGTTCTAAATGGACATCCCTCTATTCTGAGGCTGCGTCCTCTGATCTGACCCCCCCCCCCCCCACCACAGGAAACATTCTCTCCACATCTACTCCATCGAGGTCTCTCAACATTTGATAGGTTTCACTGAGATCACCCCTCATTCTTCTAAATTCCAGTGAGTAAAAGTCCAAAGGTATCAATCGCTTCTCATACGAAAAGCCTTTCTTTCCCAGAATCATCTTTGTGAACCTCCTCCGAACTCTCTCCAATGTCAACACATCCTTTCTTGGATAACGGGGCCAAAACCGCTCTCAATACTCCAAGTGAGGCCTCACCAGTGCTTTATAAAGCCTCAACATTTCATCTTTGCTTTATATTCCAGTCCTCTCAAAATGACAGCTAATATTGCATTAAAGTCCTGACGAAGGGTCTCGGCCCAAAACGTCGACAGCGCTTCTCCCGTATAGATGCTGCCTGGCCTGCTGCGTTCCACCAGCATTTTGTGTGTGTTGCTTGAATTTCCAGCATCTGCAGATTTCCTCATGTTTGCTAATATTGCATTTGCCTTCTTCACCACTGACTCAGCCTGCAAATTAACCTTTAGGGAATCCTGCAAGAAGACTCCCAAGTCCCTTTGTACCACAGATTTTTGAATTTTCTCCCTGTTTACAAAATAGTATATGATTTTATTCTTTCTATCAAATGCATGACCATACACTTCCTGACACCTGGTCTAAGTTCTTCTTCAGACTCCTTGCTTCCTCAAAACTACCTGCCCCTTCACTTCTCTTCATATCATCCACAAACTTATCCACAAGCCATCAATTCTATCATCCAAATCATTGACATACAATATAAAAGGAATCGGTCCCTACACTGATCCCTGCAGAGCCCACTAGTCACCACCAGCCAATCAGAAATCCCTTTATTTCCATCTTTGCCTTCTGCCAATCAGCCATTGCTTTACCCATGGTAGAATCTTTCTTGTAATATCATGGATTCTTATCTTGTTAAGTAGCCTCAATGGCGGCACCTTGTCAAAGGCCTTCTGGAAGACCAAGTACACAACATCCACCAATTCTCCTTTTGTCTATCCTGCTTGTTATTTTCTCAAAGAACTACAAGAGATTCATCAAGCAAGATTTTCCCTTAAGGAAACCATCCTGACTTTGGCCTATTTTATTATGTGTCTCCAAGTACTCATAAACCATATCCTTAACAAGTAACTCCAACATCTTCCCAATCACAGAGGTCAAACTAACTTCCCTCCCTTCTTGAAGAGTGGAGTGGCATTTGCAATTTTCCAGACCTTCAGAACCATGCCAGAATATATTGATTCTTGAAAGATCATTATTAATGCTTCCACAACCTCTTCAGCTACCTCTTTCAGAACCATGGTGTGTTGTCCATTTGGTCCAGGTGACCTTTCAGCTTCCCAAGCATCTTCTCCCTAGTAATAGCAACTACACTCACTTTTGTCCCCTGACACTCTCGAACTTCCAGATACTGTTAGTGTCTTCCATAGTGAAGATGTTACACAAAACGTACGGTTCACCTGCCATTTCCTTGTCCCCCATTACTACCCCTCCAGCATCATTTTCCAGTGGTTCAATATCTACTCTCGCCTCTCTATTACTCTTTACATATCTGGAAAAAATTTTTAGTATCCCCTTTGATGTTATTGGCTGACTTACCTTCATAGAGTCATGAGTCATAGAGAAGCTCATCACAGAAACAGGCCCTTTGGCCCATCTAGTCCATACTGAAACTATTTAAACTGCCTACATGCACAGGACCATAACACCCCGATTCCCTACTATCAAAGTTCCCTCTAATTTGTAACGACCAGTGTGCACAAAGATCTTCTGCTGATCTATATTTTGCCTAGTGAAAACAACATGTGTGGTCTGAATCTTTAAGTGGAAGTAAACCTACCAAGTCCAGTTTGTTGTTCATTGAATAAAAGAACTTTGATCTCCACCGGGTTTGATCATTTTCACTCTCATTCATCTGTACTCTCGCAAAGCTTATGTCGCAGGCCTGCAGTAGATAATGAAGGATTTTCTCATCAGAGCTTTTGCATACTGTCCATATGTGATTTGCTTGCTGAATGATGCTTTAAAAAGTCAAGTTCCCAAATCTCACTTATTTCCACTTGCAAATTCTCCAACTTCTGCTTTGTGACAAAACACACAGGTAACACCAGTTCCTGTAATGTACATGAATATTTCTCATGGCTGCACGTTCCTAACCTCATGAGCTTACGGTGTAGCATTTTCTGTTTCATTAAGCCATTCCACTTAAATGAACTAGCAGTTCTTTTCCGCCTCACACCTTTTGCTTCTTTGGAATTCGACACAGTGAATCAATAATTTCTTCAGTTAAAACAGTATAAATAAGCCATTTCTAAATTCTGCAGGCAAATTATCACAAACTCCATGTTGTTAATACCATCTGCAGCTGAAACCAGAAAAAGTGTGATTGTGTACATTCGTAAAATACTTAACATGCCAATGAGGTAGAGGGTGACAACATTTTGTGCAGTTCAAATTCCTCTGTGCGCTAGTAGCAAAAGATGTGTGCACACACACACACCTTAGAAGGAAGATTCCCCTCGATTGTTCTCCATTGTCCCTCCTATCCATGTACGTATCCAAACTTAAACATTGATATCAAGCTTGCATGCACCAATTGAGCTGGCAGCTCATTCCACATCCTTACGACCCTCCGGGTGAAGATATTTCCCCTCGTGTTCCCCTTAAACTTCTCACTTTTCATTCTTAATTCATGACTTCTGGTTGTAGTCTTGGATTCTGAAGGAAGTAGCTGGAGAGATTGCGGAGACATTAACTATGATCTTTCAAGAATCAATAGATTCCGGCATTGAACTGGATGACCGGAAAATTGCAAATGTTACTCCGCTATTTAAGAAGGGTGGGAGGCAGTAGAAAGGAAACTATAGACCTGCTAGCCTGACATCAGTGGTTGGAAAGTTGTTGGATTGATAGTTAGGGATGAGATTACGGCATACCTGGAGGCGCATGACAAGATAGGCCAAAGCCAGCACGGTTTCCTGAAAGGACTACGGTATTAATGGATTTGTGGCTACATTTGTTGATAATACAAAGATAGGTGGAGGAGTGGGTAGTGTTGAGGAAACAGCGAGCCTGCAGAGAGACTTGGATAGTAGGGGAATAGGCAAAGTGGCAAATGAAATACAATTGGGAAAGTGATTGGTCATGCACTTTGCTGGAAGAAATAAACGGGCAGACTATTATTTAGATGGGGGAGAGAATTCAAAATGCAGGGATGCAAAGGGACTTGGGAGTCCTTGTGCAGGATACCCTAAGGTTAACCTTCAGGTTGAGTCAGTGATGCAGAAAGCGAATGCAATGTTGGCATTCATTTCTAGAGGTATAGAATATAAGAGCAGGGATGTGATGTTGAGGCTCTATAAGGCACTCATGAGACCACAATTGGAGTATTGTGTGCAGTTTTGGGCTCTTTATTTAGAAAGGATATACTGACACTGAAAGGGTTCAGAGAAGATTCACAAGAATGATTCCAAGAGTGAAAGGGTTACCGTATGAGAAATGTCTGGTGGCTCTTGTGCTGTATTCCATGGAGTTCAGGAATGAGGGGAGATCTCATAAAAACATTCCAAATGTTAAAAGGCCTGAACAGATTAGATACGGCAAAGTTATTTCCCATAAAACATAGAACATAGAATAGTACAGCACATTACAGGCCCTTCAGCCCACAATGTTGTGCCGACCCTCAAACCCTGCCTCCCATATAACCCCCAACCTTAAATTCCTCCATATACCTGTCTAGTAGTCTCTTAAATTTCACTAGTGTATCTGCCTCCACCAAAGACTCAGGCAGTGCATTCCACGCACCAACCACGCTCTGAGTGAAAAACCTTCCTCTAATATCCCCCTTGAACTTCCCTCCCCTTACCTTAAAGCCATGTCCTCTTGTACTGAGCAGTGGTGCCCTGGGGAAGAGGCGCTGGCTGTCCACTCGGTCTATTCCTCTTAATATCTTGTACACCTCTATCATGTCTCCTCTCATCCTCCTTCTCTCCAAAGAGTAAAGCCCTAGCTCCCTTAATCTCTGATCATAATGCATACTCTCTAGACCAGGTAGCATCCTGGTGAATCTCCTCTGTACCCTTTCCAATGCTTCCACATCCTTCCTATAGTGAGGCAACCAGAACTGGACACAGTACTCCAAGTGTGGCCTAACTAGAGTTTTATAGAGCTGCATCATCACAGCACGTCTCTTAAACTCTATCCCTCGACTTATAAAAGCTAACACCCCCCATAAGCTTTCTTAACTACCCTATCTACCTGTGAGGCAACTTTCAGGGATCTGTGGACATGTACCCCCAGATCTCTCTGCTCCTCCACACTACCAAGTATCCTGCCATTTACTTTGTACTCTGCCTTGGAGTTTGTCCTTCCAAAGTGTACAACCTCACACTTCTCCGGGTTGAACTCCATCTGCCACTTCTGCATCCTATCAATGTCTCTCTGCAATCTTCGACAATCGTCTACACTATCTACAACACCACCAACCTTTGTGTCGTCTGCAAACTTGCCAACCCACCCTTCTACCCCCACATCCAGGTCGTTAATAAAAATCACAAAAAGTAGAGGTCCCAGAACCGATCCTTGTGGGACACCACTAGTCACAACCCTCCAATCTGAATGTATTCCCTCCAGCACGACCCTCTGCCTTCTGCAGGCAAGCCAATTCTGAATCCACCTGGCCAAACTTCCCTGGATCCCATGCCTTCTGACTTTCTGAATAAGCCTACCGTGTGGAACCTTATCAAATGCCTTACTAAAATCCATGTAGATCACATCCACTGCACTACCCTCATTTATATGCCTGGTCACCTCCTCAAAGAACTCTATCAGGCTTGTTAGGCATGATCTGCCCTTCACATAGCCATGCTGACTGTCCCTGATCAGACCATGATTCTCTAAATGCCCATAGATCCTATCTCTAAGAATCTTTTCCAACAGTTTTCCCACCACAGACGTAAGGCTCACTGGTCTGTAATTACCTGGACTATCCCTACTACCTTTTTTGAACAAGGGGACAACATTTGCCTCCCTCTAATCCTCCGGTACCATTCCTGTGGACAACGAGGACATAAAGTTCCTAGCCAGAGGCTCAGCAATCTCTTCCCTTGCCTCGTGGAGCAGCCTGGGGAATATTCCGTCAGGCCCGGGGACTTACCCGTCCTAATGTATTTTAACAACTCCAACACCTCCTCTCCCTTAATATCAACATGCTCCAGAACATCAACCTCACTCATATTGTCCTCACCGTCATCAAGTTCCCTCTCAGTGGTGAATACCAAAGAGAAGTATTCATTGAGAACCTCGCTCACTTCCACAGCCTCCAGGTACATCTTCCCACTTTTATCTGTAATCGGTCCTACCTTCACATGGTAGGGAGGGCATGACTTCAAGATTGAGGGATGTCCATTTAGAACAGAGATGTAGAGAAATTACTTTAGTCAGAGGGTGGTAAATCTGTAGAATTTGTTGTCATGAGTGGCTGTGGAGGCCAAGTCATTAGGTGCACTTAAGGGAGAGATAGATAGACACCTAATCTTAATGGGAAAAGCCTGCTTGCATTTACCCAATTTCTACCCCTAGCAAATCTCCTCTGAATCTTCTACATTCTAAAGAGTACTGTCCTAACCTATTCAATCTTTCCTGATTAACTCGGGTCCTCCAGACCCAGCAACATCCTTATAAATTTTCTTTGCACTCCTTTAACCTTGTTCACGTTTTTCCTGTTGGCCGTGAGCAAAATTGCACACAATACTCCAAATTAGGCCTCACCAACATCTCATACAACTTCAACAAAACATCCCATCTTTTGTACATTGATTTATGAAAGCTAATGTGTCAAGTTTTCTTTACAACGCTATCTACCTGTGACATTGCTTTCAATGAATTCTGGACTTGTAGTCCCATATCCCTTTGTTCTACCACACTCCTCAGTGCCCTACATTCACTGTGTAAGAGCATCTCTGGCTGGTCCTACTGAAGTGCAAAGCCTCATGCTTGTCTGCAATAAATTCCATCTGCCATTTTTCAGCCCATTTTTCCAGCTGATGCAGATCCCTCTGCAAGCCATGATGGCTTTCCTCAGACCACAAATCTTGATGTCATCAACAAATTTGCTGATCCAGTTAACCACATTATCATCCAGATCATTATATATATATGTCAAATCCAGTTTACTACCTCATCCTGAATGCCGAGCAACTGAACCTTCTTGGCTAGCCTCCCACATGGGACCTTGTCAAATGTACATCCACTGCCTTGCCTTCATCCACTTTCCTGGTAACTTCCTCAAACTCTATAAGATCAGTTAGACATGACCTACTATACATGAAGCCGTGCTAACTGTCCATGTTTAACCAAATAGTTATGTATCCAATTCCTTAGAATATGTCCTAATAACTTCCCCACAACTGATGTCGGACTCACCGATCTATGATTTCCTGACATGTTTAGAGCCTTTTTTAAACAGCGGAACAACATTGGCTATCCTCCAATCCTCTGATACCTCTCCTAAAGATGTTTAAATATCCGTGCTAAAGCCCCAGAAAATTTTGCACTTGCCTCTTGTAGGGTCCATGGGAACACCTTGTCAAGCCATGAGGATTTTTCTCGGAGTAGAAAACACCTCCTCCTCTGTAATCTGTACAGGGTCCATGAAGTTGATGCTGCTTTGCCTCACTTCTATAAACTCTGTATTCATCTTTTGAGTAAATACAGATGTAAAGGATGCATTTAGGATCTCTCCCATCTGTCTTGGCTCCACACATGGATTACCAATTTTGTCTTTGAGAGGACTAATTGTGTCCCTCCACTCCTTTTGCTCTTAACATACCTGTAGAATCCCTTAGGATTCTCCTTTACCATGTCTGCTAGAGCAACTTCATGCCTTCTTTTAGCTTTCCTGATTCCTTGCTATTTGTTCTCTTGCATCATATTTCATCTATTCCCCCTTTTGGCTTTTTTAGTTGTCTTGTATTGGTTGCAAAAGTTTCCCAATCTTCTAACTTCCCATTATTTTTTGCTCTATTAAATGCCCTTCTTTTTGCTTTTATGTTGGCTTTGTCTGCCATGATTGCACCATCCTGCCTTTAGAATACTTTTTCTTGTTTGGGATATATCTGTAATTTCAAATTGCTCCCAGGAATTCCAGCCATTGCTGCTCTGCCATCATCCCTGCTAGTGTACCCATCCATCATCTTTGGCCAACTCCTCTCTCAAGCCTCTGTAATTCCCTTTTCTCCACTTTAATACTGATACTGCTGACTTGCAGGGCGAATTCTATCATATTATGATCACTGCCTCCTAAGGGTTTCTTTACCTTGAGCTCCCTAAACAAATCCAGTTCGTATTGCAATTCCCCCATGACAATTGTAGCATTGCCCTTTTGACAAGCCTTTTCTATCTCCCATTATAATTTGTAGCCCACATCCTGGCTACAGGTCGAAGGCCTGTATATAACTCTCATCAGGGTCTTTTTACCCTTGCAGTTTAACTCTACTCCAAAGATTCTAGATCATCTGAAACCATGTCACCTCTTTCTAAGAATTTAATTCAATTTTTTTATCAGCAGAGCCATGCCACCTCCTCCGCCTACCTGCCTTTCCTTTGGATACAATGAGTATCAAAATGTTAAGCTCCCAACTTTGATCTTTCAGCCGTGACTCAGTGATGTCCACAATGTCATACCTGCCAATCTCTAACAGTGCTACAAGATCATCTACCTTATTCCATGCACTGTATGCAATCAAATATAACACTTTCAGTCCTGTATTCATCACCATTTTCAATTTTGTCTCCCTTTTACACTGCAACTCTTCCCACAGGCTACAATTTTATCCTGTCATCTGCCTGTCCTTCCTGATCATCTCATTACACACTACCTCCGCTTGTAAACCGACAGCCCAATCACTGCAATTCCCATCCCCTACCAAATTAGTTTAAACCCTCCCCAATTCTGCCCTGGGAAAAAGTCTCTGGATGTCCACTCTATCAATGCATCGTATTACTTTATATACCTCTATCAAGTCACCTCTGACATCCTTTGCCCCAGCTCACTCAGCCTATTCCCATAGACAAGCTCTCTAATCCAGGCAGCATCCTGGTAAATCTGCTTTGCACCCTCTCTAAAGCTTTCACATCTTTCCTATAATGAGGCATCCAGAATTGAACTTACGATCCAAAATGCTTTCGGGATGTCTAGTTTAATTTGCTGGATAGTCTGAACCAGTACTCGATTAAGGACATGTGCCATTTTTGTATTCTAAACAAGATGAAGGGCTCTATATACCTTGGCATATACATTCAAAATACACTGGAGATCTTCAGAGTGTACTGTAATGGTGTTGTCATCCACATTCTGAAGCTCCAAGATGGTGGTGGTGCTGACCTTGTTCTTGGCCTTGAACCGGTTGAGGTTGAAAGGACTGCTGTCCATTCTTTACACGATTGGGATGCTCTGAGGCAGGTCTTGGCCAATGAGAGGAAGGGGAGAAACCATAAGGATGGCAAATAGGTTGGATGCAATGATGAACTGGTTGTATTTTTTAAAGAGCTGCCTTTCAAGGCTTAACAGATGCTGCCCAGGGTTAATGTGCTTCAAAATTTCCTGTTATTTTTAGTAGTTGCCCTTCTATACTCTTCCAGAGTCCTTCACCTACCTGCGTCAATGGGTGGCTTTTAAACCCTTCACTTCTTGTGACTGTATAGTCCATTAACAGCGTTGAAATGAGGAGTTACCTCTGGAGCTGACCAATCTTCATTCTGTCCATCGGGCCGTAATACTTACCATACCATTGTAGCCCCTTCATCCCACGCCCAGTTAGTTAAAATCTTAGTCCAACAAGCTAAACCACTTATGCCGAAGTCACAGTGCAAAATGTAACCATCTGCAGCAACAAAATGGAGTGTAAAATTGTGTGTATCGTCCAGGCAAAATAGCCTTCATATTGTTGCTCACTTCCGTACTGTGTTGCACCCTTTTAACTTCAGTTCCTTCACCTTTATTAGTCCAGGACAAATGTATGGTCCAAAAGACATTTCTCTTTGGAAAATACACTGATGAACAATATAAACACTTCACAAAATGACACACACAAAGCGCTGGCGGAACTTGGGTCAGGCGTCATCTGTGGAGAGGAATAAACAGTTGATAGTTTGGCCCGAGACCCTCCATCCAGGACCCCCTGACCTGCTCAGTTCCTCTAGCATTTTATTGCTCTGGATTTTGACCATCGGCAGAATACTTTGCAAAGTGAAGAAGCTGATTTGCCTTCATCCTGTAGACGAACCTTGCCTTTCACTTCACAATGTGTTTACTCTGTTCAGTAGTGAATTTTCCAGGGATGATAAATGCCTTTGAGTATAAATTTGTCTGGGACAATAATGCCCATCAAGTCGCCATGTTTTACACTCAGCCGATTCTTTCCCCATTAAAATCAATGATTAAGGAAGATCAGGTGTGTAAGTGGAAAGCAGTGGTGAATTTATATCTCTGAGATGTGTATTTCAGCTGCTAAAGTGATGCATGAGGTAAACAACTCTCTCCCTTTCCTACCTTGAGGTGTAATTACGATAATACTCTGTAAGTAACTAGATTCCGATCTTTAACAGCCAGTTGCATATAATGAGAAGCTGGCATGTTTCAGAAAGTCCACGAATTTTATGAGATCCCGAGTCTTGAATCTCAGGATGTTTTTTTTTTAATATACAGCTCTATTAATTGTTAATTGTAAATAGTAATGATATAGGAGCAGTATTAGACCATTCAGCCCATCGAGTCTCTCCACCATGTGATTATGGCTGATTTACATATTTTCCCTCTCAACCCCATTCTCCTGCCTTGTCCCAATAACCTTTGACGTCCTGACTAATCAAGGACCTATCAACCCACACTTTAGGTATATCCAGTGACTTGGCCTCCACAGCTTTCCATGGAACTGAGTTAGATTCACCACCCTCTGGCTCAGGTTCAAATTTGTCATTCAACCATGCACATGTATACAACTTAACAAAATACCTCCTTCTCCAAAAGGACATCCTTCTATTCTGAGGCTGTGCCTTCTGGCTCTGGTCCTAGATTCATCCACTATTGAAAACATCCTCTCTGTGGCCACTCTGGCTCAGACTTCCAATATTTGGTAGGTTTCAATGAGATGCACCCCCCCCCCCCCCCCAATTCTTCTAAACTCCAGCAAGTACAGTTCCAGATTCATCAAACACTCCTCATATATCAACACTTTCATAGCAACAACTTTGCACTCAACATCGGTAAGACCAAAGAACTGACTGTGAGCTTCATAGAGGGATCGTGGTCCTCAAAAAGGGGTCGGAAGTGGAAAGTGTAAGCAATTTCAGATTCCTGGGTGTCAATATCACTGAGGATCTAACCTGGACCCAATAAGCCGATGTAGCTACAAAGAAGGCATGGCAGCGGCTATATTTCATTAGGAGTTTGAGAAGATTCGGTATGTCACCAAAAACACTCAAATTTCTACAGATGGACTGTCGAAAGCATTCTAACTAGCTGCATCACCGTCTGCTACGGTGGGGGGGGGGGGAGGGGAGGGAAGAAGCAAGCTTCAGAGAGTTGTAAATTTAGTCAGCTCCATCATGAGCTCTAGCATCTGTAGTCTCCAGGACATCTTCAAGGAGTGATGGCCCAAAAAGGTGACATCCATCATTGAGGACCCTCATCACCCAGGTCATACCTTGTTCTCATTCCTACCATCAGGAAGGAGGTACAGAAAAGTGAAGACACACACTCAATGATTCAGGAACAGCTTCTTCCCCTCTGCATTCTATTTCCGAATGGACATTGAACCCATGAACACTACCTCACTATTTTTTTTACTTCTATTTTTGCATAACTACATATACAGACTGTAATTCATTTTTCTCTATTATTATGCCCTATGTTGTACTGCTGCCACAAAAAATCAACAAATTTCACAACAAATGCCGGAGATTTTAATCCTGATTCTGATTCATTCCCGGGTTCATTCTCGTGAACGCCAGCACATCCTTCCTTAGATGAGGGGCCAAAAGCGGCTCACGATACTCTAAATGTGACCTGACTAACACCTTATAAAGCCTCGGCTTTATATTAAAAATACAAAGGATGCATGTCATAAAACTAACTGGCGAAAATGACTACAAAATGAGTAATCCAAAATGGAACATTTATTAAGGAACAATATTTACAATGTGATGCTCTCAGTTAAGTTAATCGTGTGTTATTTCATTTTCTGTATAATATGTTCAGTTTGTTCCATTGCTGTGAGGCATAACTTTCACTGGACGATTGTAGTGATATGCAACACCAATATATTTCAAATTAAGCATTGAAACATGTCAAGTTGATATAGTAACTCTTGTTACTCAGTCATGGGAGCTTGTACTGTATATCACCATAAAAGAAAATAAAGTTCTCCTGCAATCATTTTTTTACCAAGAATTTATCTCCCTTGGTGACAGTAGTAAGCAGAATTATGTGCTGGATGCTTTGATATCACTGTGAACCACTACTTCACTACAGTCAGTTGTGTTTCACTGGTCAACCAATGTGTCGTTCTACATCCACAGAATAATATGTCACTATTCCTGATATAAAAGCGATCTTCATGAATTCCCTCAACCTCGGCTTGATGAAGTCACACATACCACCAGGGGGTGCTGTTTGCCTACTGTACTGTATACTAAATAAGTAGCAAAATTAGAACAATCAGACAGCGACGCATGTTAAAAGTCATTCAAATTCCTCTTTAGAACTACAAGTTGATCTGTTTCCACATTTAATATATTTAACTAGTTGGCATTTCAAAACCAATTTCAATTAGCAGATTTTTCTTTTATTCAGATAATTGCACATACCACAAATGTGATTAATACACAGAAAGCTGAGTATGACTGTTATTACCCCTAGTTTTCATAATGCTGCAAAATTTGCAGGATTATATTACAAAAACGAAAATGAACTGTTGTATCACAGTATTTTTCTTTTAAACAAAGGCAAAGGAAATTCAGGAGAGTGTGGATTGTTGAAAGTCAGAATATTCACCATTAGGATCAGGAAAGGTAATTCTGATTGCCCAGACACAGCAACTGGGGATGCGTTTGCCGTTGTTTCCCAGGCAACCGTGCTGCCACAAAATGTACTGCCGGTATGCCGCATGCCTCAGTTCACGGTTGTAGTTTTGAGGCGGCAGAGAGTGCAGGCCGAAGAGCTCGTTGCGATAAATCAGCATGAGATGCAACACTGCTTCGTTCAGACACAGGTTTGCCATGGCACAGCTTTTGCTGATGCAGTGCTGCTGGGCTTTCCCACAGCACACCTTCTGCACGTCAGTCGGCATCTCCTGACAAAACCCACAAACACACCAGTCGGGAGCGTCCCTGTGAAGCCCGTAAGTGAAGTTTGGTGGGGCGTCCTGCAGCAGATCTATGATCAGCCCTGGATTTTTCTTCGCCAACTGCACGAAAATGGCTTCCAGTTTTGAACGGTTGAGCTGCGAAGCCAATGTCTGAAAATAATTATAAACAAATGAGAAGGCCAAAGCCAACACTCTGAATTACTTTTTGGTTTTACCAGAAACATGCATTTTGCCCATCTTTTGTTATAACTGGTATATTACCTGGATTTCTTTATTCATTTCTTCCTCTATCTTCTGTTGTATCCTGTCCTGTTGCACAGTGGAATTGCAGCCTGCTATTGAAGTGTTAGCTTGGCGTCTCTTAGCTTCCATCTTATCTCCCGCTGTTGGAGAACTTCTAGCGTGCCGTTTTTTAGCTATGTGCTTGTTCCGTTCTCCAGAATGCCTGTCCGTCATTATCAATGTCAATATTTATCAAGAAATAGTTAATTCCATGACTAAACACATTCTCGTTTCAATATTTCCCAATCTAGAAGCTGCTTGTCCACATTAAGCTCAGTTTCTGAGCAGAAAAAAGCTACAAAATGTTCCAAATTCGGAGCATTACATCTGCCCCCAAACTTTGGAAGATGCGCGTTTTTTTTTTCTAAATCTAGTTTTCTATTTCCTAACTAGTAATGAACAATAAGTTAAGTTTGAGAAATCTACCACCATCATTTAGGCCCAGGTACAGAGATATTCTTCCACAAAGTGCCTGCAGCTGACTGACAGCTCAATCTTTTCCCCCTCTCCCCCTCTCCCCCTCTCCCCGCATCACCATCTGGGACGGAAGCACCAATGCCCAGTCCGTCATGGGAAAAGCCCTCCCCACCTCTGAGCACTTCTACAAACAGTGCTGCCGCAAGAAAGCAGCATCCATCATCAAGGACCCCCACCACCCAGGCCATGCTCTCTTCTCAACAACACACACAAAATGCTGGTGGAACACAGCAGGCCAGGCAGCATCTATAGGGAGAAGCGCTGTCGACGTTTCGGGCCAAGACCCTTCGTCAGGAATAACTGAAAGGAAAGATAGTAAGGGATTTGAAAGTAGTGGGGGGAGGGGGAAATGTGAAATGATAGGAGAAGACCGGAGGGGGTGGGATGAAGCTAAGAGCTGGAAAGGTGATTGGTGAAAGTGATACAAAGCTGGAGAAGGGAAAGGATCATGGGATGGGAAGCCTCGGGAGAAAGAAAGGAGGGGGGGAACACCAGAGAGAGATGGAGAGCAGACAAATAACTAAATATGTCAGGGATGGGGTAAGAAGGGGAGGAGGGGCATTAACGGAAGTTAGAGAAGTCAATGTTCATGCCATCAGGTTGGAGGCTACCCAGCCGGTATATAAGGTGTTGTTCCTCCAGCCTGAGTTTGGATTCATTTTGACAATAGAGGAGGCCATGGATAGACATATCAGAATGGGAATGGGTCGTGGAATTAAAATGTGTGGCCACTGGGAGATCCTGCTTTTTCTGGCAGACCAAGCGTAGGTGTTCAGCGAAACGATCTCCCAGTCTGCGTCGGGTCTCACCAATATATAAAAGGCCACACCGGGAGCACCGGACGCAGTATACCACACCAGCCGACTCACAGGTGAAGTGTCGCCTCACCTGGAAGGACTGTCTGGGGCCCTGAATGGTAGTGAGGGAGGAAGTGTAAGGGCAGGTGTAGCACTTGTTCCGTTTACAAGGATAAGTGCCAGGAGGGAGATCGGTGGGAAGGGATGGGGGGGGGGGGGGGGGAACGAGTGGACAAGGGAGTCACACAGGGAGCGATCCCTGCGAAAATTAATGCTTTCCCGTGTCTGAGTTTCCCCAGAGCCCTTCTCACCTGCTCAGTATTGAAGGTTTGCCAGAAAGGAGGGGATTAACCAAGCACATTTTTCCCTCTTTCCCCCCCCCCTTTCTGCTTTTCGCAGGGATCGCTTCCTACGTGACTCCCTTGTCCACTCGTCCCCCCCCCCCATCCCTTCCCACCGATCTCCCTCCTGGCACTTATCCTTGTAAACGGAACAAGTGCTACACCTGCCCTTACACTTCCTCCCTCACCACCATTCAGGGCCCCAGACAGTCCTTCCAGGTGAGGCGACACTTCACCTGTGAGTCGGCTGGTGTGGTATACTGCGTCTGGTGCTCCCGGTGTGGCCTTTTATATATTGGTGAGACCCGACGCAGACTGGGAGACCGTTTCGCTGAACACCTACGCTTGGTCCACCAGAGAAAGCAGGATCTCCCAGTGGCCACACATTTCAATTCCACGTCCCATTCCCATTCTGATATGTCTATCCATGGCTTCCTCTATTGTCAAAATGAATCCAAACTCAGGTTAGAGGAACAACACCTTATATACCGGCTGGGTAGCCTCCAACCTGATGGCATGAACATTGACTTCTCTAACTTCCGTTAATGCCCCTCCTCCCCTTCTTACCCCATCCCTGACATATTTAGTTGTTTGCCTGTTCTCCAACTCCCTCTGGTGTTTCCTCCCCCCTTTCTTTCTCCTGAGGCCTCCTGTCCCATGATCCTTTCCCTCTCCAGCTCTGTATCACTTTCACCAATCACCTTCCCAGCTCTTAGCTTCATCCCAAACCCCTCCGGTCTTCTCCTATCATTTCGCATTTCCCCCTCCCCCCACTACTTTCAAATCTCTTACTATCTTTCCTTTCAGTTAGTCCTGACAAAGGGTCTCGGCCCGAAACGTCAACAGTGCTTCTCCCTATAGATGCTGCCTGGCCTGCTGTGTTCCACCAGCATTTTGTGTGTGTTGTTGTTTGAATTTCCAGTATCTGCAGGTTTCCTCGTGCATGCTCTCTTCTCATTGCTATTGCTGGGAAGGAGATACAGGAGCCTTGGGCCCTAACCATCATGACTTTTAGAAGCTCTAAGCTGGTGTTAACATTAGACCCAACATAAGCTGGACACATAAAGAATATGAACCCTGTCTTTCAAGCCTGTAAAAGGAGTCCTGTTGGATAAGGCTCTGATTAAATATACCAAATCAGGACAGAAAGGTGTGAGAAAAATGTACTACAACGAGATTACTTGGCACCTAGTCTGTCCCTTTTTTATAAATCAGATTAAGTGAGTATATGGTAGCTGGGTAGAAATTTAAGGGATAAGGAGATTAGATAAGAAAATAGAGTTAAGATAAATAATTCAGTCACTTTGCCTCTGACCCCAAAGGATGGCAGAGCCTACTCCAAATCAGAAGTGGCACACATATATTAATCATAAGTCACAGACAATATTTTAATCAACCAATTAAATTCATCGCTGTCCAATACAAACATCTTACAAATCCACAGTAAGCAGTTTAGATAGATACTTTATTGATCCCAAAGGAAATTACAGTGTCACAGTAGCATTACAAGTGCACAGATATAAATATTAGAAGAGAAATAGAAAGAATGAAAAATAAGTTACCACAAACAGTCTAACAGGAGGAGGTCATCACTTCCCTGGTTGTTGGTTGACTCATTATAGATCCTAATGGCTGAGGGTAAGAATGACATCATACAGCGCTTTTAATCTATTACTAAAAGTGCTCCTCTGTTCAGCCAAGGTGGCATGCAGAGGGTGAGAAACATTGTCCAGAATTGCCAGGATTTTCCATAGGGTCCTTCATTCTACCACAGCCTCCAGTGTGTCCAGTTTGACTCCTGTAACAGAGCCAGCCTTTCTAATTCGATTATTGAGCCTATTGGCATCACCCATGATGATGCCATTGCCCCAGCACACCACCGCATAGAAAATTGTACTGGCATCAACAGACTGGTAGAACACGTGAAGGACAGGCCTGCATATTGCGAAGGCCCTCAGTCTCCTCAGGAAGTAGAGGCGACTCTGGCCCTTCTTGTACACAGCCTCTGTGTTGGTGCTCCACTCAAGTCTGTCATCCAGGTGCATCCCCAGGTACTTGTAGATCCTCACCACATCCACATCCTCACTATCAATAGTAATGGGGAGCAGTACAGGCTTAGTCTTCCTAAAGTCCATCACCATCCCCTTTGTCTTACTGATGTTGAGTTGCTGATGATTCAGCTTGCACCATTTGACAAAGTCATCCATCTGGACCCTGTATTCATCCTCCCATCCTCTCTTTATACACCTGCTGAGTCATCAGAGAATTTCTGCAGATGTGGCATGACTCAGTGTTGTATCTAAAGTCTGAGGTATGCAGGGTAAACAGGAAGGGAGCCAATACAGCCCCCTGTGGGACCCCAGTGATGTCTGACACACGGCTGTGAAGCCACACAAACTGTGGTCTGCCAATCATGTAGTCCATTATCCAGGATACAATGGAAGTGCCAATCTGCCTTGAACAGAGCTTTTCTTCCAGCAGTGAGGGATATCTGGTATGGAAGGTGCTTGAGAAATCAAAAAACATGATCCTCACAGTGCTGCCCCGCTTATCCAAATGGGAGTGGGCTCTGGTCAGTAGGTAGGTGACAGCATCATCAACTCCAATGTGCTCCTGGTGGGCAGACTGCAGGGGATCAAGGGCTGATCTGACCAGGGGTCAGTCGTGAGCCAGGACCAGCCTCTCCAGGGTCTTCATGATGTGTGAGGTCAGAGCCACTGGATGGTAGTCATTCAAGACTTTCGGTTGGCCCTTCCTGGGTGCTGGAACCACACATGATGTTTTCCACACAGTCAGGACCCTTTCCAGGCTGAGCCTCAATGGAAAAGCGCTGGAGAACTCCACATGGCTGCTCGGCACACTCCCTCAGGACCTTGGGACTCACACCATCCGGTCCCAATGCTTCGCCGTGTCTGAGTTTCCCCAGAGCCCTTCTCACCTGCTCAGTAGTGAAGGTTTGCCAGAAAGGAGGGGATTAATTTCCACCAATTCTTCAAATGCTGAAGGAATCTGGTGCTCGAAAAGCCTGAAGTTCTGTTATTCCTGCCTCTCTGCGGAATTTAATTTCGTGGTATGGAATTGTGCACAGTGCTCAGAGAACTGAATTATGTTCATTGAGAACTGATTAGAATGCACCTGCCATGGCTCACTCTAATTACGTTTGGGCACGTGTCTGATTTAAAAGGATCAGGATTTAGACCACATTAATTTCTGAATGTTTTGCAGTGTAATAAATCTAAGTGGGAAGCTGAGACTGCACGTTCGGATCAAATAATAAATGTGATGAACTATACCCAAACTATATGTGATGAACTTTGAATCTCAAAGTTCAAAGTAAATTATTATCGAAGTACGTATATGTCACTATATTGAAATTCATTTTCTTGCAGACATTCACAAGGCAACAAAGAAAAGCAATGGAATCAGTGGAAAAAGTACACACAGAGACTGGCAAACAGCCAATGTGCACAAGAAGACAAACTTGTAAATAAATAGGCAGACTGACAGGCAGGTTTGTGATGTCTTTGAAAGTAAGTCTATAGGTTGTGGCTGTTTCCACTGACCAAATCTGACTATTTGGTGGTAATACATTGTACATTTATGTACTTCCCTTTGCTGAACATTAGTACATTAGGGTTTTGTTGGACATATTTATTTTACAATGTAAACTATTTGCTCTGGCGTGTCAGTATGCCCAGACAACAATGCTCTGTCTGACCAGCATAGGGCGTAATCTTTTTTAAAGACAAATAAATCCCACAGTTTGATAAGAGCCCAACTGTTGCAGAAACTGCACGTATGAAATGCAAACAGAAGTGCTGGAAAGACTCAACACATGGGAACACGTCAATGGGGATGAGAATCTATCAATGACTGGCTAATCTGCTGGGTTAATGAGGGTGTAACTTTGACACACCTGAAAATGTACCACTCTTTTTTACTTGCATTGTCTTAACAATGAGGAAAACCAAAGGAAACAAAAGACCTCGTCAAAATCCTGGAAAGAAAGCCACTTTGTAATTTAATCATTTATTCTTTGAAGTGTTTTTTAAGCACTTTGACTAACTTGTTCTTTGGGCAATAAATGTAAATGTGGGGACTTTCAGAATGCATATTGTAGCACATTGTTCTTCGCGTGGTTAACAGGTTTAAATTTTGGATTAATTAAAAATTAGTTCCAGTCTGTTGTCGCCAGTACAATCTTCCATGCAGTCGTGTGCTGGGACAATGGCATCAACACGAGTGATGCCAACAGGCTCAAAAAACTGATCAGAATGACTGGCTGTGTTATAGCAGTCAAACTGGACACACTGGAGGCTGTGGTAGAACAAAGAGCCCTATGGAAAATCCTGGCAATTCTGGACAATGTTTCTCACCCTCTGCATGCCACCTTGGCTGAACAGAGGAGCACATTCAGAAATAAACAAAGACAAATGCGCTACTCCAAAGAGCACTATGAGGTCATTCTTGCCATTGGGCTCTATAGTGAGTCAACCTACAGCTGGGGAAGTGATGACCCCCTCCTGTAAGACAGTTTTATTCTTTCTTACTTTTCTAATATTTGTATATCTGTGCACTTGTAATGCTACTGTGACACTGTACTTTCCTTTGGCATCAATAAAGTATCAAAAGATAAACACACAACTTTGAAAGATAAGAAAAGAGGCATAATTGCATTAATCCTATTCTGCATGTCCAATTCACTGAACCTATCAAGATCATTCTTCTCCTTAGCCCTTTCCATTGCCATTTGATCTATTCCCCATCATGTCTATAGACATCAGCTTAATAAAACCATTAAATTTACATGTTTGCAGCAACAGCAAAAGCACAAAGTATTTTTAAAAACATCAGGGAGATAATTAATAGTTTAAACCATCAACTTAGAAGTTACCTGTAAACTTTTTTATTTCCTCTGGAAAGAAAGAAAATGTGATAAATACCAAGTAAACATTTTAAGTGATGAGGCTATATTCAGGCATTGAGGAGTAACATTTTATAACCTGATAGGATGAACATCAATTTCTCGAGCTTCTGGTAATTTCTCTTCCCTCCCCCTCCTCTGTTTCTCCAT
Source organism: Hemitrygon akajei (assembly GCF_048418815.1). Classification (NCBI taxonomy): domain Eukaryota; kingdom Metazoa; phylum Chordata; class Chondrichthyes; order Myliobatiformes; family Dasyatidae; genus Hemitrygon; species Hemitrygon akajei. The sequence continues at coordinate 18,936,981 of NC_133125.1, read as the reverse complement.
TCCCCATTCTGCTTCCCCTTTCATCCCTTCACTTCTCCTCGCCTGCCCATCACCTCCCTCTGATGCTCCCTCCCACTTTCCCTTTCTTCCAAGTTCAAGTTTAATTGTCATTCAACCATACATGAATACAGCCCAACAAAAAAGCAGGGACAAGGTGCAAAACACAGTACCAGCAATCGTACACAGCACAGGGCACATGCAACTCATAGAAAACAGCAAGCATGTGTAAAATACAGTCGCACGAAAACTATAATCGAAGACCCTGGGTCCATGAATGCTGCAGGAGCCTGTAGTTGACTACAATGGGTTGGCTTCTGCGAGCAAACACTGGGGGGCAGCACTAACTCCAACTTGGACACTGCACCAGCACCCCGGAGGAGCGCACGCACTCCAACACCTCTCTCCTGGGTGGCTGGAAGCGGTTAACACATGGCTTGAGGTCTTGTCCTCACTACGACTGCAGTCACTCAGCTCCCCCACCATCCGCCATTAAATCAGTGAACCAGACTTGCAGCATTCCACGTTAACAATGTCCAACAGGGTCCTGCGATCACAAGAAAAGTGACTAAAATGATCACTTGCTGTGAGACTGCGCGCCAAATCCACTGGTGGCTCTGTTGCAGGCAGCAGCACGAGCCCCACCAAGTCCAGCTCCTTCAGTTTCTCCACCAACAACCAACTCACTGATGGGGTAGACCTGCACTAATTTAAATTCTTAATGTTCAGCTGGGTCTTACAATTGGCAATAACACCTTTGATTGGCCCTGTAGAAGCCACTGTGACTTGGGACCCTGCCTTACTGGAAGGCCCACTGTCTCTTCTAGCAGATTTCTTCGTCCTCAGTCCTTTACCTCTTCCATCTATCACCTTCCTCACCCACCCACCTTCCCCTCACCTTGTCCCAACTATCCCCTGCCAGATTGTATTCCTTCCCCTTCCCCCAACTTCATATTCTGACTTCTGCCCCCTTCCTTCCCAGTCCTGATGAAGGTTTTCAGCCTGAAATGTCACCTGTTTATTCCCCTCCATAGATGCTGCCTGACCTGTGAAGTTCCTCCACCATTTTGAGTGTGTCGCTGAAGAATTTCCAGCACCTGCAGAATCTTTTGTGGTTAGGAATCATTATCTCTCTGTACTGGCACCACTAAAACCCATTTAAATGCCACTCTTCGTAATGGGGTAGAAACATAAAGGTGATCTTCAATCTGATAATATTAATAGAAACTCACAAAGATGTCAAGTAATTATGGAATGCTATAAATAATATTGTCAGTCACTTAATTTATAATTTCCACTTTCCTCATCATTCATTAAGACATCCCTGGATTCCTCAGAATTCAAAATCTATTAATCATACTCCTAAAATTACTTAGTAACTGATGTAACCGATCATCTGCAGCACAGCAGACTAGAACATTCCAAGTATGAACAATTCTTCGAGAGAAGAAACATCCTCATTTCATTTCCCGGATAATGACCCCATATCCTGAAACTGTCCCTCTATTTCTAGGTTATCTGGTATGAGGAAACAGCATATCAGAATCTGCATCATCAATCCCCTTGGATCTTCATGGGATTCTTATAAACTCTAGTGAGTACAGGCCATTGTTACTCAGACTCTGCTCAAAGGACAGTTATCAATCACAAGACTTCCATATCTTGTCCTCCAATCTCGTTGCAATTTGTCGTTAATTTCCTAATTGATTTCTGCATCTTTGCTGGATTAGAGCCATAGCGTCACAGAAAAGTAGAGCAGAGAAACAGGCCCATCTAGTCCATGCCAACCATTTACACTGCCTACTCCCGTTGACCTGCACCAGGACCATTGCCCTCCATATACCTACTGCCCATGTACCTATCCAAACTTCTCTTAAAATGCTGAAAACAAACTTGCACACACTACTTGTGCTGGCAGCTCATTCTACACTCTCCCGCCCTTCAGAGTGAAGAAGTTTCCTTTTATGGTCCACTTTTCACCTCTAGTTGTTGTTCCATCCAAATTCAGTGGAAAAAGCTCTCTTGCATTTCATGAGCTAACACACCAAAATCTTTCCATTTGCTGAATATGAGATTCTCACCGTTTAGAAATGGTTCTCCTACTCTTCCTACCAATAAGTAATGTAGGATTTTTGTATTCAACCTGTCTACATCTCTTGGCATTTGGATCTAGGAAATGTGATTGTGCTACACTCTATCTTTCAGCCATCAGATCTAAAGATTTCCTTGAATGTACAAAAACATTCAAAAAACATACAAAAAAAAAGGTTTAAGTGGCTGTCTCAAATCTTTTGAAGAATCTGACCATATCGTGAATGTTGAGAGCATTAGAGCAAACAAGTCTTCATGCGATATCTGATGTAACCGAATCTGTAGTTCAGGTGCTGTTATGTCCTTAGAAGAAGATAAATATTCTATTACTGACTGAATCCAGAGGCGGAATCATGAGACTTTCTGACCAGTTTTCTTAAGCAAAGTGTGCTTCCGCATTGTCCCTAGTGCTAAATGGGATGTGTAATTGTGGTTGACCCCTGAAATTGTTTCCACGGAAATTCCAAAGGCAGGTGCAATGAACCAACATTCAATTGCTACTCGAGAGTTGCATTTCTTGCCATTTGACATCAGGTATTATCCTCTTCAACATTATGTTTCTGACTTGCTTTCCTTCGATCTCTGTGCACCAGAAATAACACATGACGTTATGGACTGGTAGAAGAGCCTTCAATGGCTGTTCAGGCACTTTCTGTTCTTGTTCTATCTTATTTTTCTTAAATACAAAACAACAGGTAAAGAGAAAACACTTTTATCTTTAGCAGCAAGCTGCTCAGGATAACATCCTATAGGTTTCCCTCCTCTGGGCCAGTCCAGCTGCACAAAGAACTGTATCCTGCTGTTCAATGATAGCATACTGACAGCACTAAAGCATCAAATCATTGTTGTAAGAGTCATAAAGGAGTCATAGAGCATGACCGCACAGAAATGGGCCCTTCTAGTCCGTGACTAACCATTATTCTGCCTAATCCCATCGAACTGCTCCCAGACCATAGCCCTCTATACCCCTCCATGAACCTGTCCAACTACCCAAATTTCTCTCAAAAAATCTTCCAACAAGCTGATACCTTTTGCCTTTCTCACCATTTCCCAGTGCAAGGCTGCAGCTTTCTGTGTTGTTTCTGGATTGACAAAATATAGGAAACTTACCGAATAGTCTCATGCTTTGAAAGAAACGTGAGCTCCTGTAAAATAAAGCATCATAAAATGAATCAGGAATCAGGTATAAGTCAGGTATAAACAGGACGATCTGCACCTGGGCTGGACTGGAACCAATGTCCTAGGGGGAGCGTTTGCTACTGCTGTTCAGGAGGCTTTAAACTAATGTGGCAGGGGGATGGGAACAAGTGCAGAGAGACAGAGGGGTGAAAAATGAGGGTAAAAGCAAAAAGTAGGCAGGCAAATCCAGGGCAAAAAGCAAAAAGAGCCACTTTTCAACAGAATTGTATAAGGGCTAAGAGTGTTGTAAAAACAAACCTGAAGGCTTTATGTGTCAATGCGAGGAGCATTCGTAACAAGGTGGATGAATTGAATGTGCAGATAGTTATTAATGAATATGATATAGTTGGGATCACAGAGACATGACTCCAGGGTGACCAAGGATGGGAACTCAACATCCAGGGATATTCAATATTCAGGAGGGATAGATAGGAAAGAAAAGGAGGTTAGAGAGGAGATTAATGCAATAGAAAGGAAGGATATTAGCCTGGAGGATGTGGAATCGATATGGGTAGAGCTGCATAACACTAAGGGGCAGAAAACGCTGGTGGGAGTTGTGTACAGGCCACCTAACAGTAGTAATGAGGTTGGGGATGGCATTAAACAGGAAATTAGAAATGCATGCAATAAAAGAACAGTAGTTATAATGGGTGACTTCAATCTACATATAGATTGGGTGAACCAAATTGGTAAGGGTGCTGAGGAAGAGGATTTCTTGGAATGTATGCGGGATGGTTATCTGAACCAACATGTCGAGGAACCAACTAGAGAGCAGGCCATTCTAGATTGGGTATTGAGCAATGAGGAAGGGTTAGTTAGCAATCTTGTCGTGCGAGGCCCCTTGGGTAAGAGTGACCATAATATGGTGGAATTCTCCATTAAGATGGAGAGTGACATAGTTAATTCAGAAACAAAGGTTCTGAATTAAAGAAGGGTAACTTTGAAGGTATGAGACGTGAATTAGCTAAGATAGACTGGCAAATGATACTTAAAGGGTTGACGGTGGATATGCAATGGCAAGCATTTAAAGATCGCATGGATGAACTACAACAATTGTTCATCCCAGTTTAGCAAAAGAACAAACCAGGGAAGGCAGTGCGCCCGTGGCTGACAAGGGAAATTAGGGATAGTATCAAGTCCAAAGAAGAAACATATAAATTAGCAAAAAAAAGCGGCACACCTGAGGACTGGGAGAAATTCAGAGACCAGCAGAGGAGGACAAAGGGCTTAATTAGGAAAGGGAAAAAAGATTGAGAGAAAGCTAGCAGGGAATATAAAAACTGACTGTAAAAACTTTTATAGATACGTGAAAAGAAAAAGATTGGTCAAGACAAATGTAGGTCCTTTACAGTCAGAAACAGGTGAATTGATCATAGGGAACAAAGACATGGCAGACCAATTGAATAACTACTTTGGTTCTGTCTTCACTAAGGAGGACATAAATAATCTTCCAGAAATAGTAAGGGACTGAGGGTCTAGTGAGATGGAGGAACTGAGGGAAATATATGTTAGTAGGGAAGTGGTGTTAGGTAAATTGAAGGGATTAAAAGCAGATAAATCCCCAGGTCCAGATGGTCTGCATCCCAGAGTGCTTAAGGAAGTAGCCCAAGAAATAGTGGATGCATTAGTGATAATTTTTCAAAACTCCTTAGATTCTGGATTAGTTCCTGAGGATTGGAGGGTGGCTAATGTAACCCCACTTTTTAAAAAAGGAGGGAGAGAAAAACTGGGGAATTATAGACCGGTGAGTCTGACATCGGTGGTGGGGAAAATGCTAGAGTCGGTTATCAAAGATGTGATAACAGCACATTTGGAAAGAGGTGAAATCGTCGGACAAAGTCAGCATGGATTTGTGAAAGGAAAATCATGTCTGACGAATCTTATAGAATTTTTTGAAGATGTAACTAGTAGAGTGGATAGGGGAGAGCCAGTGGATGTGGTATATTTAGATTTTCAAAAGGCTTTTGACAAGGTCCCACACAGGAGATTAGTGTGCAAACTTAAAGCGCACGGTATTGGGGGTATGGTATTGATGTGGATAGAGAATTGGTTGGCAGACAGGAAGCAAAGAGTGGGAGTAAACGGGACCTTTTCAGAATGGCAGGCAGTGACTAGTGGGGTACCGCAAGGCTCAGTGCTGGGACCCCAGTTGTTTACAATATATATTAATGATTTAGACGAGGGAATTAAATGCAGCATCTCCAAGTTTGCGGATGACACGAAGCTGGACGGCGGTGTTAGCTGTGAGGAGGATGCTAAGAGGATGCAGGGTGACTTGGATAGGTTAGGCGAGTGGGCAAATTCATGGCAGATGCAATTTAATGTGGATAAATGTGAGGTTATCCACTTTGGTTGCAAGAACAGGAAAACAGATTATTATCTGAACGGTGGCCGATTAGGAAAAGGGGAGGTGCAATGAGGCCTGGGTGTCATTGTACACCAGTCATTGAAGGTGGGCATGCAGGTACAGCAGGCGGTGAAAAAGGCAAATGGTATGTTGGCATTCATAGCAAAAGGATTTGAGTACAGGAGCAGGGAGGTTCTACTGCAATTGTACAAGGCCTTGGTGAGACCGCACCTAGAATATTGTGTGCAGTTTTGGTCCCCTAATCTGAGGAAAGACATCCTTGCCAGAGAGGGAGTACAGAGAAGGTTCACCAGATTGATTCCTGGGATGGCAGGACTTTCATATGAAGAAAGACTGGATCGACTAGGCTTATACTCACTGAAATTTAGAAGATTGAGGGGGGATCTTATTGAAACGTATAAAATTCTAAAGGGATTGGACAGGCTAGATGCAGATAGATTGCTTCCGATGTTGGGGAAGTCCAGAACGAGGGGGTCACAGCTTAAGGATAAAGGGGAAGCCTTTTAGGACCGAGATGAGGAAAAACTTCTTCACACAGAGAGTGGTGAATCTGTGGAATTCTCTGCCACAGGAAACAGTTGAGGCCGGTTCATTGGCTATACTTAAGAGGAAGTTAGATATGGCCCTTGTGGCTAAAGGGATCAGGGGGTATGGAGAGAAAGCAGGTACAGGGTTCTGAGTTGGATGATCAGCCATGATCACACTGAATGGCGGTGCAGGCTCGAAGGGCCGAATGGCCTACTCCTGCACCTATTTTCTATGTTTCTATGAATCAGTAAGTAGCTCAAAGACAACTTGGACTGTAGGTTACAACGATGTATTTCTATTGGGATGAAAATTAGGATTTCTTCACAATATTAACCCTCATGCCTGATGAGAATAGAGTAAATAAAGTGTTAATATTCAACATTGGCCCTGGTAGTCCTGCCCCAGGCCGGCTCTCTGTACTTGCTGTCCGCAACCCTGACCTAATTATATCTGAAATGGGGAAGCAGTTGTGCTCCTCCTTTCATTCCAAGGGTTAAGCGACAGGCCTGAAAAACACGGTAGCATAACAGTTAGCACAATGCTTTACAGCACCAGCGACTTGGGTTCAATTCCCACTGCTGCCTGTAAGGAGTTTGTATGCTCTGCTCATGACTGCTTGGGTTTCCTCCCATATTCGAAGAATGAATGGGCTAGTAGGTTAATTGATCACAAGGGTGTGATTAGGGAGCATGGGCTCGTTGGGCCAGAAGGGCCTGTTAATAAAATCTAAATAATAAGAAAATAAATAAAAATAATATTACCGAGCAAATCCTACTCCCGGAATTCTTCTGAAAACTTCTGACAACCAGAAAACCAACCCTTTATCCCAGTTTCACTTACAACCTCTGACATTCAGAAACATTTAAGAAGAATTACAATGCTTTCACTGAGGATTTTATGGAATCGGCAAATTGAAGATAAAATTCTATGAATTTTTTAAAAAATTTAATATTTGAGAAAACCAAACAACAAATAATTTTTAAAATGGAACTCTCCTCATTTTCAGTTTCTTCTCTAGAAGCCTGAGATCCCCATTGAAATCTAAGAGACTGGTGATCAAATGCCTAATGTCAGGAACCTTTGCAAAACCCAAATGCATGGGAATTGTGTGTCAGACTATAGTCCACTTTCATCAAGCATTCGTTCCTGTATCCGGAGAGAGATCAGCAGAAGTAGTTAATGGCTAGATCCTAGCCAGTCTCCTCCATTTTGAGTCCCTGTTGTATTCACCATCAGCTTTTCGTTTAGTTATCTTGATCCAGGTCAAACCATCGTTACAGACAGGAGACAGGGTTAAAATCTTTAAGACTTCATTGATCCCACTTTTGACTATCTTGTACTTCCAATGCATGGAGCCAGATCATCTTCTTGTCCTGGAATCACACTGCCCCCTGTTCACTCACATCCACACTCCCATTGTCTGGCTGCAGAGCCCCAAACTCCATGGTCCTCCATATCCCAGAATTCCATGGACTGGTCTCAGTAGCAACCGGACCTTGATCAGCAATGGTGTGACGTGGCCCCTTCAGACCACCTTAGGAGTTTTAGACCATTAACAAGCCTAGCAACAGGGCTTAGTGAGCTGAAAAAAAGTGATTAGTTTTTAATAGGTTTTAATGTTTCTAACAGTCAGAATCATTTAAAAACAATTGACTGAAGTCGATATATTTAAACATTAAAAATTAGCATTTACTATTAACATAGAAACATAGAAATCTAAAGCACATTACAGGCCCATCTGCCCATTATGTTATGCTGACAATGTGCTGAATCTATTCTAGAAATTGCCCAGGATTTCCCTACTGCATAGCCCTCTAAGCACAATGTACCTATCTAAGAGTCTTTTAAAAGTCCTTATTGTATCCACCTCTATCACTTTCACTGGCAGGGCATTCCACACACCCACCACTCTCTCTGTGTGAAAATCTTACCTCTGACATCCCCCTTGTACCTACTTCCAAACACCTTAAAACTGTGCCCTCTTGTGTTAGCCATTTCAGCCCTGGGAAAAAGCCTCTAACTATTCACATGATCAATGCCTCTGATCACCTTATACACCTCTATCAGGTCACCTCTCATCCTCCATCATTCCAAGGAGAAAAGGCCAAGTTCACGCAACCTATTCTCATAAGGCATGCTCCCCAATCCAGGCAACATCCAGGTAAGTCTCCTCTGCACCCTTTCTATAGTATTCACATTCTTCCTGTAGTGAGGTGACCAGAACTGAGCACAGTACTCCAAGTGGGGTCTACTGAGGTCTTATATAGCTGTAACATTACCTCACAGATAAAAATAACAAACACAAAAAAATAAAAAATAAAAACTTTAAGATTTTTAAAATAATCTTTAGGAAGTGACACCTTCCCATTTGAACTCAGAAGTAGAAACAGTTTATTATCATTGACATATGTCATGACATTCCTTGTTTTGCAGCAGCAGTACAGTTCAGTACATAAGATTACTATATGTTACAATAAGAATATATCAAAAAAAATAAATTAGTACGGAGAGAGAGTGCAATGGTGAGGTAATGTTCATGGGTTCATGGACACTTCCTCAGAAATCTGATGGCAGAGAGGAATAATCTGTTACAAAAATTTTGAGTGTGCATCTTCAGGCTCCTGTACCTTCTCCATCATGGCAGTAATGACAAGAGGGGATGTTCTGGGTGAGGGGGGCCTTAATGATGAATGCCACCTTTTTGAGGCATTGACCTTTGAATATGTCCTTGATGGTGATGTGGCCAGTTGGTATACTCTTCATGGTGCATCTGTAGAAACCCACTAGAGTCTCTGGTGACATGCCAAACCTCCTCAAATTCCTAATGAAATAAAGCCGCTGTCATGCCTTCTTTGTAATTGTATCAATAAATGGATCTTCAAAGATGTTGACACTCAGGAACTTGAAACTGCTCACCCTGTTTGTAATTTGTTTGCTTGCTCCTGTACTCTGCAGGGTATGAAGGTTGATCTCTCCACAGATCTGGTCTCACTGATCTGTCAATAAGCTCACGGCATACATGTTTAACAGCACATGTACAGAAATCTGGACCTTACTTAAGATTAAACTACTGAACTTCAGAAGTTGAGCAGTAGCCAACAAGGTCCAGCCCATAAAGTTTGTATTCTGCAAACCACTGTAGCTTACGGCCTTATGATTTCCCTGCAGAGAGCATAACCCCCTTGGTACTCACATACTCTTCGATTGCTAGCTTTATTTCTCTCCAGGCCAATGCAGAGAACAGTAATATGAAGGCGATGCACTTGAGCTGATCTCAAGATCCTGAAAAATCGAACACCAATAGCTCACTGCACAATGACAGCAGTAACTGGCCTGATCTTGATAAACTGCATTGCTCCTCTCGACAGTGACAGTCTCTTTATCAACAATCTGTCACACAGTCCCTTTCAGCTCCTTGTTACTCAGGGGAACACTTTCATGGTTCAATCTTTCTCTTTGACTCTGAAGCTTTACATTTTATCTTTGACATGTCTGGACTGAATGATAAATAATAGCAGGTTTCAACATGATAGTAATAGCAATCGCATTAGCCACTTTCAGGCTGAATACTGCAGAGAAGAGAAGTTGTTCATATCTCCAAAACAAAAGCTCTGAATTCTTTTGCTATCTTCAGTAATTATTACACGGTTACGTGGTACTGGTACTATTCCGGTGGTGTAGTGGCATCAGCACTGGACATAGAAGTGAATGGTCCCAAGTTCAAATCCAGCCAGTTCCTTGCACGCTTTCCATCCATACTAGGTTGAGCACTGAGCTAGCAACTCGGCCTCATAAAACGAAGCCAAGTTTAAAAAAAAAAGCAGCAAAATATGCTGCTTAGTGTGCAAAAAGAAACAACGACAGCAGCGAGTATCATGAACAAAGGAAATACACAACAAAAGAATAACACAGTCTTAATGTACCATGTGATTTTCCTTAAACATTTCAAAGGTAAAAATCTAGACAGCAGCTGAAAGCATTGAAAAATCCCAGTGGATCAGGCAGGTCAGGAAAATGAATCTCAGGGTAGTATATGGTGACATATATACACTCCAATAATAAATGTATGATATAGTGTGCAGAGGAAGTGAAAAGGAGAAAAGAACAAAAAAGTGTTTGTGATGGCGTTTAAATGATAAAAATAATGAAGTTGGTGAAAGAGGACAAAACACTAAAGGACCTGTAAGTGCAGAATAATCTTCTGAAATTACCAAATAAACATTAGTATTGGTTTATTATTGTCACATGTACCAAGATACAGTGAAAAGCTTGTCTTGCATACTGTTTATAAGACCATGAGACCATAAGACATAGGAGCAAAATTAGGCCATTTGGCCTATCGAATCTGCTCCGCCATTTAAGCATGACTGATCCTTTTTCTCCCCCTTCTCAGCCTCACTCCTCGGCCTTCTCCCCATAACCATTGAGCCCATGGCCAATCAAGAACCTATCAAACTCCACCTTAAGTACACCCAGCGACTTGGCCTCCACAGCTGCCTGTTGTAACAAATTCCACAAATTCACCACAGTTTGGCTAAAGAGATTTCTCCACATCTCTGTTTTAAATGGACACTGTCCCCTCTTGTCCCACCATGGGAAATGTCCTTTCCACATCTATTCTGTCTAGGCCTTTCAACATTTGAAAGGTTTCAGTGAAGGTTCCTGCCCCCTTCATCCATCTAAATTCCAGAGCCATCAAACATTCCTCATATGATAACCTTTTCATTCCTGGAATCATCCTTGTGAACCTCCTCTGAACCCTCTCCAATGCCAGCACATCTTTTAGATAAGGAGCCCAAAACTGTCCACAATACTCAAGGTGAGGCCTCACCAGTGCCTTATAAAGCCTCAGCATCACATTCCTGCTCTTATATTCTAGACCGCTTGAAATGAATGCTAACATTGCATTTGTCTTCCTCACCACCGACTCAACCTGCAAGCTTGCCATTAGAGTGTTCTGCACAAGGACTCACAAGTCCCTTTGCATCTCAGATTTTTGGATTTTCTCCCAGTTTGGAAAATAGTCTGCACATTTATTTCTTCTACCAAAGTGCATGACTGTGCATTTTCCAACATCGTGTTTCATTTGCCACTTTCTTGTCCGTTCTTCTAATCTGTTGAAAAAGTCCTTCTGCAGCCTTTCTGTTTCCTCAACACTACCTGCCCCTCCACCAATCTTCATATTGTCTGAAAATCTGGCAACAAAGCCATCTATTCTAAATCATTGATATAAGGCATAAAAAGAAGCGGTCCCAACATTGACACCTGCGGAACACCACTAGTCACTGGCAGCCAACCAGAAAAGGATCCTTTTAATCCCACTTGCTGTCTCCTACCAATCAGCCGATACTCTAACCATGCTCTAACTTCCCTTGGTAAGTTAGGCTCTTAACTTGGTAAGCAGCTCATGAGTAGCACCTTGACAAAGGCCTTCTGAAAGTCCAAATATACAACATCCACTACATCCTCTTTATCTATCCTACTTGTAATCTCCTCAACAAATTTCAACAGGTTCATCAGGCAATATTTTCCCTGAAGGAAACCATGCTGAATTTGTCCTCTCTTGTCCTGTGTCACCAAGTACTCCATAACCTCATCCTTAATAATTGACTCCAACATCTTCCCAACCAATGAGGTCAGGATAACTGGTCTATCATTTTCTTTCTGCTGCCTCCCTCCTTTCTTAAAGAGTGGAATGACATTTGCAGTTTTCCAGTCCTCCAGAACCACGCCAGACTCTAATGATTCTTGAAAGATCACTACTCCACAATCTCTATCCTTACCTCTTTTAGTGTGCAGTTCATCTGGCCCAGGTGACTTAGGCACTTTTCAGTCTTTCAACTTTTTTTGCGCCTTATCCCTTGTAGGAGTAACTGCACTCACTTCTCTTCCCACACACCCTAAACACTTGGCACACTGCTAGTGTCTTCCACAGCGAAGACTAATACAAATTGCAAATTACTCATTTAGTTCATCTGCCATCTTCTTGACCCCATTATTCTTTCTCTGGCCCCATTTTCAAGTGGTCCTATATCCCCTCTCATCTCTCTTTTATCTTTTTATATACTTGAAAAGGCTTTTCCTATCCACTGTGATATAGTTTGCTAGTTTGCTTTCATATTTCATCTTTTCCCTCCTAATGATTCTTTTAGTTGCTTTCTATGGGGTTTTAAAAGCTTCCCAATCCTCTAACTTCCCACTAATTTTTGCTTTTTTGTATGCCCTCTCCTTTGTTTTTACATTAGCTTTGACTTCCCTTGTCAGCCACAGTTGTACTATTTTGCCATTTGAGTATTTCTTTGGTTTTGAAATACATCTATCCTGCACCTTCCTCATTCTTCCCAGAAAGTCAAGCCATTGTTTCTCTGCTGTTCTCCCTGTCAGCATCTCCTTCCAATTTACTTTGGTCAACTCCTCTCTCATATTACTATACTCCACTGAGATACTTTCAGACTTTACTTTCTCCTTATCAAATTTCAGGTTGAAATCAAACATGTTGTGATCACTGTCTCTTAAGGGTTCCTTTACCTTAAGCTCCCATTACATAACACCAAATGTAATATAGCTGTTAGATAGATAGATAGATAGATAGATAGATAGATACTTTATTCATCCCCATGGGGAAATTCAACTTTTTTCCAATGTCCCATACACTTGTTGTAGCAAAACTAATTACATACAATACTTAACTCAGTAAAAAATATGATATGCATCTAAATCACTATCTCAAAAAGCATTAATAATAGCTTTTAAAAAGTTCTTAAGTCCTGGCGGTTGAATTGTAAAGCCTAATGGCATCGGGGAGTATTGACCTCTTCATCCTGTCTGAGGAGCATTGCATCGATAGTAACCTGTCGCTGAAACTGCTTCTCTGTCTCTGGATGGTGCTATGTAGAGGATGTTCAGAGTTCTCCTAGTATGCTCAAAAACAAGCTGCTCTCAAAAGCCATCTTGTAGGTATTTAACAAATTCACTCTCTTGAGATCCTGATTTTCCCAATCCACCTGCATGTTAAAATCTCCCATGACTATCATAACATTGCCCTTTTGACATGCCTTTTCTGTTTGTCTTTGTAATCTGTAGTCCACATCCCAACTACTATTTGGAGGTCACAGGGTCCTTTTACCCATGCAGTTTCTTAACTCAAGCCACAAGGATTCAACATCTTCCAATCCTTTGTCACACCTTTCTGTTGATTTGATGTCATTCTTTACCAGCACAGCCAGGCCACCTCCTCTGCCTACCTTCCTATCCCTCCGATACAATGTGGAACTTTGGACATTCAGCTTGAACTACAACCATCCTTCAGCCATGAATCAGTGATGGCCACAACATCACACCCAATGATCTGTAAAAGTGTAAGAAGATCATCCACCTTATTTCTTATACTCCGTGCACTGAGATATAACACTTTGAGTACTGTATTTGCAACCCTTTTGGATTCTGCATCCCTAATGCACTGATATCACTCAGCTGGCTGCAATTTTGTCCTATCGTCTGCCTGCCCTTCCTGACAGTTCTCAGCCATGCATTTATCTGCCAGATCATCCTGTTTCTACCCTCACTGGCGTGCAGCACAGGTAGCAACCCAGAAATTACTACCCTGGAAGTCCTGCTTCTCAGCTTTCTGCCTTCCTCTCTAAGTTCTCTCTTCATGACTTCTTTGCTTTTCCTTCCTATGTCATTGGTACCAATATGTACCAAGACATCTGGCTGCTCCCCCTCCCCCTCCAAAATGCTCCAGACACCATCCGAGACATCTTTGATCCTGCACTTGGGAGGCAACATACCATCCAGGTGTCTCATTCACATCCACAGAATCTCCTCTCTGTTCCTCTGACTATTGAGTCCCGATCACTACCGCTCCCCTCTTCTCCCTCTTTCTCTCCTGCACCACAGACCAATGCTAAGTGCCAGTAACCTTGTCTCCATGGCATTCCCCTGGGAGGTCAAACCCCACAACAGTATCCTCATTATTGAGCAGAATGGCCACAGGGGCACTCTGCGCTAACTGCCTATTCCCCATCCCACTCCTTCTCCTGACAGTCACCCAGCTACCTGCCTCCTGCAACTTAGGGGTGACTACTTCCCTGCAACTCCAATCGATGATCTCCTCACTCTCCCGTACAAGCCGAAGGTCATCCAGCTGCTGCTCCAGATCCTTAACATGGTTTTCAAAGAACTGCAGCTGGATGCACTTCACACAGATGTGGTTCCCTGGGAGACTCTGGATCTCGCAGGACTCCAACATCCAGCGTGAAGAACACACAACAGCCATCTAAGCTACACTAAGTACCCTGACACAGTTAGAAAAAAAGGTATCAAATTGTTACACAGTGCATTGAGCTAGAACAAGGTAAAATAGTAACTATGCAGAATTAAGGGTAAGAGGCTTAGAGAAAGGGTAGTGCAGGTAAGCAATAAAGTGGAAGATCACAATGTGGTAGATTGTGAGGTCGAGTCCGTCGCATCATACAAGAGGTCCATCTATTCAAGGGTCTGATGACAATGGCACAGAAACCGTCCTTGAGCTTGATGCTCTGCTTTCTCTGGGAGTGTGAAGTCTTCCGTTCATATTAAAGTTTCTACTACTAATTGAATTCCCACCGTCACAAACATTTTCTTAATCATTTTGTCATTTTTGATCTTGATCAATAAGGTTTGCAAATAATTTCCTCCCAGTCATTGTCAAACCTTTTCCTCTACTTTTTTATTGTCCAAACTTCCAACGAAACATATTTTGGAAGAACCTTCGAAAAGATGAAATATTCCCCATGGTCATATCTTCTTCTAGATCCTACCCACGATATCTATGGCAATGCACACAACTTTTGAGGATTCAGAGCAGACTACTGAGGTTATGATTGATGAAAAGGCCCTACTGTGTTAACAGGTTACCTGATACTCTTTCAGCTGTGACAAATTATCTCTTGAAATGCGCCACGGAACCGTTAAACGTTGCAGATTCCAGGAGCTTGGTTTAAGAATCTTGAAGAATCTTGATCTGAGACCATCCTCTGCCATCGCATCAGTCTTGCAGATATAAGTTAGTTGTCTGCTGAAACTGAAGACTGTCAGTTCCAAGGTGTGACAGAGCACACAAGAACAGAAAATAGTGAATTTCAATTGACTCAAGTGGCTCTATTTACAGGATCTAATCAAACTTAACCAGTATTCAATTCTAGAATTTAATTTAAATTCATAACTATTTGCATACTCTGTATAAATTCTTTGTTGCTAGGCTACAAGCTATTGTGATGTCACTTCTTCCTTTTCAAATATTTTCTTCAACCTTATTCACTTTTACACAGATCACACGAGACAAATAAGAACTTTGATGCTGCTCCCAGACATTTTCAATCAAAACTCTCCAGCTATTTAGTTCCGAAGACTCTCCGGACAAAGAACCACTGAGCTTTCTAGCAGTATTTAGTAAATTCTTTTGATTCGTGTTGATCACAGCATTCAGTATTTTAAGTGAGAAACTGCTGTGATGGTGATTATGATGTCATGAGTTAGGTGAAACAATTTTTTCAATTACACAAATCACGTGACTTATCCTATGAGTTATTTATATATAAATGCATACCTAATTATAAAATATCCATTTATTTATCCATTGAGTTGATAACAACTCTCAGCAGATTGCATCCTTGTTCAAGCAGTTACATCACATCATACCAAGTTCTAAGATACAATTTTATTTCCAGTACATAAGTGTAAAAGAGAATGAAATAATTGTTACTCTGGATCCAATGCAGCACAAAAAAAACACAACAAAATAAAGAACACAATAATAAAAAATATATAAGATAGCTTACATACGTAGATTGTATGTACATAAAGTATCACTAGGTACAGGAGTGTCTACATAGGGTGACAGGATTTTCAGTATAAAGTATTGGTGGTGGAGGGTGTGACAAGCTTGTATTGATCAGCCTTACTGCTTGGGGAAAGTAACTCTACTTGAGTTTGGTGGTCCGGACGTGAACGCTGCGTAGATTGGAGTGGACCAAGCTGTCCATTAGCAGGGTGGGTGGGATCCTTTCTGACATCACTGGCCTTTTTTCCAGCACCTTTCTGTTTATGTAATTGATGGAGGGTAGGTTTTACAATCAATGAGACATACTTCAAATAAAGGTGTTTCTGCAAGGTACTTTTCTCATGTATATTATCTAATGTGACACGAGGCTGTTGCTGACATGACCAACATCTATTAGCTGCCCCCAACTACGCTGCTAAGAGTGGTGATTCACCCGTGTGATGTGTCACAGGCTGCGTGGGGAAGATCCTCCCACAGTTCAGGCTGACTGAGATTTTCAGGAATAAACCTTGGAAGTAATGAAGAAAATGTGAATAACATATGCTTGTATGTTGCATGACTTCAGAGGTGGCTCCCACGTGTCTAAGAACATATAACATAGAACATTACAACATAGTACAGGCTATTGGGCCCATCAATGTTGTTCTGACCTTTTAACCTACTCCAACCCTCTCCTCCTATATAACCCTTCATTTTTCCATCATCCATGTGGATATCTAAGAGTTTCATAAAGATCCTCAATGTATCTGCCTCCACCACTACCTCTGGCACCATCACTCTCTGTGTAAAGAACTTATCTCAGACATATTCCCCTTTCCTTCCTCTGCTAGATAAAATAGGTTCTGGGTTGATGAGATGCCATCTAAGAGGTATTGCCACAGGGCCATCTTATAAGTGGTGCATACAACAATGATGGTTTGTTGGAGGAACAGAAGTAGAGGGAAGGATTGGTAAAATTGATGAACAATCAAGCTCCTACTTCCTATGGTCTCATGGACTCTGTCTTCAATCCTCACTGCCTTAGTAAGCAGTCAACATAATCAACCCATGGACCTTCCCCTCTCCCATTGACAAGGGAGCATAATTTTAAGGTGATTGGAGGAAAGTATAAATCATAAGACCATAAGATATAGGAGCAGAAGTAGGCCATTCGGCCCATTGAGTCTACTCCACCTAACTTCTCCCCATACCTTTTGATGCCCTGGCTAATCAAGAACCTATCTATCTCTGCTGTAAATGCACCCAATGACTTGGCTTCCATAGCCACTTGTGGCAACAAATTCCACAGATTTGCCACCCTCTGACTAAAGTAATTTCTCCACATCTCAGTTCTAAATGGGCATCCTTCATCCTGGAGTCGTACCCTCTTGTCCTAGACTTCCCTACCATGGGAAATAACTTTGCCATATCTAATCTGTTCAGGCCTTTTAACATTTGGAATGTTTCTATGAGATCCCGTCTCATTCTCCTGAACTCCAGGGAATACAGCCCAAGAGCTGCCAGATGTTCCTCATATGGTAACCCTTTCATTCCTGGAATCAATCTCATGAATCTTCTCTGAATCCTCTCCAAAGTCAGTATATCCTTTCCAAAATAAGGAGCCCAAAATTGCACACAATACTCCAAGTGTGTTCTCACAAGTGCCTTACACGGCCCCAACATCACATCCCTGCTCTTATATTTTATAATTCTAGAAATGAATGCCAACATTGCATTCGTCTTCTTCACCACTGACTAAACCTAGAGGTTAACCTTTAGGGTATCCTGCCCAAGGACTCCCAAGTCCCTTTGCATCTCTGCATTTTGAATTCTCTCCCTATTTAAATAATAGTCTACTCATTTATTTCTTCCACCAAAGTGCATGACCATACACTTTTCAACGTTGTATTTCATTTGCCACTTCTTTGCCCATCCCCTAAAATAGCTAATGTCTCTGCAGGCTGTCTGTTTCCTCAACACTACCCTCTCCTCCACCTGTCTTTATATCATCAGCAAACTTAGCCACAAATCCATTAATCCCATAGTCCAAATCATTGATATACATCGTAAAAAGCAGCGTTCCCAACACCGCCCCCTGTGGAACTCCACTGGTAACTGGCAGCCAGCCAGAATAGGATCCCTTTATTCCCACTCTCTGTTTTCTGCTGATCAGCCAATGCAACACCCATGCCAGTAACTTCCCTAATTCCATGGGCTTTAGGCTTTTT
The DNA here is from genome assembly GCF_048418815.1 of Hemitrygon akajei. Lineage (NCBI taxonomy): Eukaryota > Metazoa > Chordata > Chondrichthyes > Myliobatiformes > Dasyatidae > Hemitrygon > Hemitrygon akajei. The sequence continues at coordinate 18,918,788 of NC_133125.1, read as the reverse complement.
TTCCAGTGTCATGTGCAGCACCTTGTCAAAGGCCTTCTGAAAATCCAAGTACACCACATCTACTGCATCTCCTTTGTCTACCCTGCTTGTAATTTCCTCAAATAATTGCAGTAGGTTAGTCAGGCAGGATTTTCCATTCAGGAAACCATGCTAGCTTTGGCCTATCTTGACATGTGCCTCCAGGTATCCCGTAATCTCATTCCTAACAATCGATTCCAACAACTTCCCAACCACTGATGTCAGGCCAACAGGTCTATAGTTTCCTTTCTGCTGCCTCCCACCCTTCTTAAATAGCGGAGTAACACTTGCAATTTTCCATTGATCCGGTATAGGGGTGAATACCGGAGATAAGTTCTTTACACAGAGAGTAGTGGGTCTGTGGAACACCCTGCCAGGGATGGTGATACAAGCAGATACATTGAACTCTTGGACAGGCATGTGGATGATAGAAAAACGAAGGTTTATACTGTATAGGAGGGAAAGGTTATAGTTTGACCTTAGAGAGCAGGTTAAAAGGTTGGCAAGCATAATGGGCTGAAGGGTCTGTACTGTGCTATAATGTTTAATGTACTATGTTCTTACATAATGGACCACTCTCCAGCCACCATGCAGAAGTGATGATGGATCAACAGATAAGGACAGGGTGCTTCCAAAATTTTGAGGATATGTGGAGGAAAAGAAGAGGAAGCAGAAGATGTAGCCCAGGTCATGAGGTCTGGAAAGATGGCTTCAAGGGTGAGGCAAACTGAGATGCCTCAGGCAGCAAGCATGGTAGAATCATTCATCTCCAGCCCATCCTTGCCTTGATCAGAAGGACTGTAGCATTTCACCACCATCTTTCCTAGGCCAGTTAGTGACAGGCCATGGATACTGGCCTTCTCAGTGATACTCAGATCCTAAAAAATGAATAACAAAAGCTCCAAATATGATTGCAGGTTTTGATGTTACGCACTGAAACTATAAACAGATTGGAGCAGTTTCTGATGTGATGTGACATGACAACTCCTAGGCTGTCCAACATTATCTTTAGATTATCTTAATTTATTATATATACATTGAAGCATCTAAACATACATTGAAATGCATCATTTGCATCAACGACAAACACAGTCCAAGGATTTGTTGGGAGCAGTCCGCAACTGTCGCCATTTTTCCAGTTCCAACATAGCTTACCGACAACTTACATGTCTTTCAGATGTGGGTGGAAAGTGACTCACCCAGAGGAAACCCACATAGTCACGGAGAGAACATAAAAACTCTTCACAGACAGCAACGGGAATTGAACCGTGATCACTGAAGCTGTAAAGAGTCACACTCGCCACTATGCTACTGTGCCGCCCCTGGAAGTACTTCTAGATGTGCTGGCGACACTTTTCATTATATGGCTGCATCCCGAAAGTCTAGCTGACCCGGTTCAGTAGTAACTCTCCAGTCAGAGACTTCCAGGTGTCAGACCCACCACTGTCTGTAAGGAGTTTGTATGTTCTTCCCGTGACTGTGTGGATTTTCTCCTGGGTGCTCTGGTTTCTCTGCACAATCCAAAGATGTACTGCTTGGCATTGCAAAATTGTCCTGTGATTAGGCCAGGGTTAAACTGAGAGTTGCTGGCTAGCGCGGTTCAAATAGCCTGTTCCACACGTTATCTGAATAGATAAAACCATTGCTTTTCTGTCATTTCCACTGTACCTCCTTAAGCTCACCACTGCGACATGACCCTTCCTGACCAGACCCCTCCATCTCGTTGAACGGTTATCAGAGTGAGAGAATCCCTGTTGCCCTCTGTGAGGAGATTGTATGGTGCCCCTGTGCCTACCTGAGTTGCTCCAGGTGCTCTGGTTTCCTCCCACAGTCCAGAGGCTTACAATCAGTTGGTTAGTTGGTCATTGTAAATTGTCCTGTGATCAGGCTAGGGAGGGTTGCTGGGCAGTTTGGCTCATTAGGCCAGAAGGGACTGTTCTGCGCTGTATCTCAAAATAAACAAATAACTAAATTAGTAGCACATCCTCTTTAGGTCTTCACACTAAATTGTTTCTAGCTCCTTACTGTTTACACAAAGCCCTACATATGAAGTGCACCACAGTCGATCAGTGGGTGATTTCCTTGTCTAGTTTCTCGTGGCTTGGATTACAATTCATCAGCAGACACACATTCAAATCCCCCATGACAACTGGAAAATTAAAATTCAAGGAAGTAAGTTAAAGCTGTAATCTAAACGTTGGCAGCAGCAATGGATTCAAAGTACATTTATTATCAAAAGTATGTATGCAGTATACAGCTCTGAGATTCGTCTTCCCCACAGACAGCCACAAAACAAAGAAAACCATGGAACCCGTTCGGAGAAAAGTATCAACCCACCCCCAAGCTAAAAAAAAATCATGAAAACGGCCCCCACCCCCAACGCAAAATAACAAATCACGCAAATGGCAACAAGAAAGAATGAACGAAAACAAAGAATATAAAACACAAAATTGAAAGAGTCCTTATTCAGTTCAGCTCAGTATTCATTATCAGGTATGATATTTTTGGGAAAAAACTTTAAAATTATATCATTCTTAAGGATAGAAGGAATAAACCACACTGAGCGAGTTCTATTGCATTTGTTTTGGTTAGGCTGAGAAAGCTTCCTGGAAAACAGCTCTACATCGGGGATGTCAGAATATAATGCTCTTTGAAACTGCCATTTTCTAGCCTTTAATCTGTATTGCAGCACATCTTCCGAATCACAAAATCCTCCTTCGATCAGCCAGATCTCATTTACAGGCTACAGAAACATAAAGGCAGCGGAATAAGAAGATGCAAAATAAAAATCATGTCCTTATTAGCTTCCTTAATAGTCTCCGCTCTTCCATTCAGGAAGAAGTTATTGCTTAAAAGCGCACAAAATCCTGAGGAAAGACACAGGTAGAGGATTTCTAATGGTCTGATGGATTAAGCAGAATAATCAGCTTCAGGGCTTAAAAGTAAAAATAGAAACAGTAAGTAGAGCAAGCAGAGAGACAAGTAAAACAAAAGATTCTGTTAGTGATTGCCGACACCGTAACATGTCTCCAAGGAGCCTCAGCACCCTTCCCTGTGGCGCCTCTTTTCGCATGGCTGGAGCCTTTTACACTGAAAAGGGAATCGTCTGAACTCCCAGTTTCAAAGAATTGGTGTTGACTGTTAGGCATGGATTACCACAGAGATAAATCTAACAGTATTTAGGAACCGCTGCCTGAAACCAGGTAAGAAACATAATCAGGATTGAGTAGGCATAACAATTTTACCACAGAGAGAAATTCAACTCTGTTACATTCCAAAATTTAACGCTTTGAAATAATGTTGTATTTAATTGGAGTGATCAATCCGTTTGATTTCCATTTCTTTCTTCCTTTTTTTTATTAGTACCACCTGGCCGCAGAACAACTTCAGCTAAGTTGCTTTGAGTGATATGCCCTGGGACTTTGTCACCTCTTTGACCAGCAAATGGTCTTAAGAGATGTGCACCCTGGTATTAGAGTCTAGGGTCTGTCACAAACAGAGACTATGTCAAATTTATAGCAGCATAACCTTCACTCTACTCGTTCATCCACTCTCAGGCATTTGTTATCCTTGCACGGCAGAAAAAACAAATTGTCCCACGGGCATTGATGGTGTCGGTCTTTATGTGGCAGAGACAGTAAGTTGTAGAATGACACGGCATGTAAAGAGGCTGCTCAGCCCATCATGGTGCCCTCTAAGCCAGTTCTACTTGCCTGCAGCTGGCTGATAGCCCTCCAAGCCCTCCCTTCCCAGCCATGGACTTGCGCAAATGTATTTTGAGAGTCACAATCGTACCTGCCTCAACTACTTTCTGTAGCAGCTTGTTCCATATACGCACCGCCCTCTGCATAAAGAACTGGTCCCGCAGGCCACATTTAAATCTGTCACCGCTCAACTTAAACCTATGCCTTTTAGTAGTGAAAATGATTATGCCTGATAAGATGGAGAAACATACTGATGAAAATGACTTCCATTATTTCCTGGTAATAATGTCATAGGAGTAGAATTAGGCCATTCAGCCCATTGAGTCTACTCTTCCATTCCATCATACCTAATTTATTATTCCTTTCAACCCCATTCCATTGCCTTCTCCCCTTAACCTTTAGTATCCTGACGATTCAGGAACTTATCAACCTCTAGCTTAAATATACCCAAAGACTTGACTTCCACAGAAGTTTGTGGCAGTGAATTCCACAGATTCACCATCCTTTGGCTAAAGAAACTCCTCCTCATTTCTGTTCTAAAGGGACGTACTTGTATTCTGAAACTTGCTCTTTGGTCCTAGACTCCCCAACAAAAGGAAATGTCCTTTCCACATCCACTCTACCTAGGCCTTTAATAGGTTTCAATGGGATCTCCACTCATTCTTTTAAACTGCAGTGAGTACAGACACAGAGCCATCAAACATTTCTCCTACATTAATGCTTTCATTCCCAGGATCATTCTCATATACCTCCTCTGGACTCTGTCCAATACCAGCACACCCTTTCTTGGGTAAGAGACCCAAAAACACGCAAAATACTGCAAGTACAGTGTGACCAATACCAATAATGGAGGTTATTTAAGCGATGGTTGAGGAGAGTTGTAGGAGTTTTTGGGTCTCTCAAGCTTCTATTAAATCTTTCCTCATTCAACTTAAACATATAGGCTCTAGTTCTAGATTCCCCAACCCTCAGAAAAAGACAATACATTTAGAGTAATAGAGTCCTAGAACACTACAGCAAGCAAACAGGTCCTTTGGCCCTCTAGTCTGTGCCAAAGCACTAAACTGTTTAGTCCCATCAATCTAGACGCGGACCATGATCCTCTATATCCTTTCTATCTATGTACCTATTCAAATGTCTCTTAAGTGTTGACAGCAAACCCACATTCACCGCTTCCACTGGCAGCTAGTTCCACACTCCCACCACCCTCTGAGTGACGAGTTTCCCCTCATGTTTCCCTTAAACTCTTCACCTTTTCCTCTTAACCCATAACCGTTGGCTCTACTCTCACCCAACCTCAATGGAAAAGGCCTGCTTATATTTACCCAGCAATACCCACCATAATTTTTGTATACCTCAATCAAATCTCACTTCAATCTTCTACATTCCAAGGAATAAACTTCTAACCTGTTCATTCTTCCTCTATAACCCAAGCCCGCAAGTCCCAGCAGCATCCCTGTAAATTTTCTCTGCATTCTTTCAATCTCATTTACATTTTTCCTGTAGGTAGTTTACCAAAACTGGAAACAATACTCCAAATAAGGCTTCACCAATGTCTTGTACAATTTCAACATAGCATCCTAACTCCTGTACTCAGTACATTGATTTATGAAGGCCAATGTGCCAAAAGCTTTCTTTACAACCCTATCTACCAGTGATGTCACATTCAAGGAATTATGGACCTGTATTCCGAGATCCCTTTGTTCTTCCTCACTCCTCGCTGCCCTACCACTCACCATGTAAGACCTACGCTGGTTGGTCCTCCTACGCTGGTGAGGTTGCAACACCTCACACTTGAATGCATTCAATTCCGTGAGCAATATTTCAATCCACTTCACCGGCTGGTCCAGATCCCACTGGAAGCTTTGATAGTCTTCCTCACTGTCCACTGCACCCCCAATCTTGCTGTCATCCACAAGTTTGCTGACCCAGTTAACCACATGATCATCCAGATCATTAATATAGATGACAAGCAACAATGGGCCCAGCACGAATCTCTGTGGTACACCACTAATCACAAGTCTCCAGTCAGAGAGCAACCATGTACTACCACTCTCTGGCTAAGCCAATGTTTTAATCCAATTTACTACTTCATCTTAAATGCCAAGCAACTCAGCCTTTTTCACCAACTACCATTCGGGACCTTGTCAAAGGCCTTGCCAAGGACCATCTAGACACCATCCACTACCTTCCCTTTATCAACTTTCCTGGTAATACTCAAAAAACTGATTAGATTGGTTGGACACTAATTACCATGCACAAAGCCATGTTGACTATCTCTAATCAGTCCCTGTCTGTGCAAGTAACTTCCAATAACTTTCCCACTGCTGATGTCAGGCTCCCTGGTCTATAATTTCCTGACTAATTCTTAGAGCCTTTCTTAAATAAAAGATAAAAACATTAACTATCCTCCAATCCTCTGGCTCTTCACTCATAGCTAAGGATGTTTTAAATCTCTCTTCTAGGGCCCCTGCAATGTCTGCACTTGCCTCCCACAGAGTCCAAGGGAACTTATCCACCCTGATTTGACTCAAGGCAGCAAACACCTCCTCCTTTGTAATCTGTATAGGGTCCATGATCTCACAGCTGCTTTGCCTCACTTCTATAGACTCTGTGTCCGAATAAAAACAGATACAAAGAAATTCATGTAAGATCTCCCATTTCTCTTTGGATTCCAAGCTTAGAATACCACCCTGAATACACCTCTTTTTCCTTAACTAGGGCCTCAATATCTCTTGAAAACCAAGGTTTCCTAAACTTGTTATCTTTGCCTTTTATTCAGACAGGAACATACAAACTCTGTACTCTCAAAATTTCACTTTTGAAGGCCTCCCCTTTACCAAATACACCTTTGCCAGAAAACCTGTCCCTATCCACACTTGCCAGATCCATCAAAATTGGCCTTTCTCCAATTTAGAATCTCAACCTGAGGAATAGACCTATTCTTTTCCATAATTCCCTTGAAACTAATGGCATTATACTCACCCCATGTAAAGTGTTCCTCTACACAAAGTTCTGTCACTTGTCCTGTCTCATTCCCTAATTGATCTAGAACCACACTCTCACAAGTTTTACAGAATGGGAGTCCCAGTCAACAAGTGGAAAATTAAAATCATCTACTAACACAACCTTATGTTTTTTAGAACAGTCTGCAATCTCTACAAAAATTCCTCTTCTAAATCCCATGCACTGTAGGATGGTCTATAATATGATCACATTAATGTGGTCATAACTTTCCAATTCCTCATTTCTACCTATAAACCCCACTAGACGAGCTCTCTAGTCTGTCCTGACTGAGCAATGCCATGACATGTTCCCTGACTAGTAATGCCACCCTTCCTCTTTTAATCTCTCCTGCACTATCACATCTAAAACAATGCAATCCAGGAACATTGAGCTGCCAATCTTGAAGCTTCTGCACTCAAGTCACACTAATGGATACAATGTCATAATTCCATGTGCTGACCCATACCCCAAGTCATCCATCTTTCCTACAATACTCATTGCATTGAAATATACGCAGCTTTGAATGTCAGTCCCACCATGCTTAACCTTTTGATTCCCAACTTTTATGTACTGTATGTTTAATGACATCTTTCTCCACAACTACTCCACTATCTGTTCTGGTGCTCTAGCCCATCCCTCTGCAACTGTAGTTTAAACTCCCACTCACCCCCACCCCACATGCAGTACTAGCAAACCTTCCCGCTAGGATATTAGTCCCCCTCCAGTTCAGGTGCAAGCCATTCGTTCTGTACAGGTCCCACCTTCCCTGGAAGAGAGACGAATGATCCAAAATCTGAAGCTCTCTTTCCAGCACTAACTCCTTAGCCACATGTTAAACTGTGTAATCTTCCGACTTCTGGCCTCACTAGCACATGAAGCAGTGGCAATCCTGAGATAACAACGGTGGAGGTTCTGACCTTTAACAAAGCACCTAACTCCCCGAACTCAGTTTGTGGGACCTCATCACCCTTCCTACCTATGTTATTGGCACCAATGTGGACTACGACCTCTGCCTGCTTACCCTCCCACTTATGGTGGGGACTTGATCCAAGATGACCCTGGCACCCAGGAGACAACAAACCATCTGGGAATCTACAGAACCTCCTTTCTGTTACCCATACCAAAAAATCCCCTATAACTGCAGCTTATCTCTTCTCCCCACTTCTCTCTGAACCCCAGAGTCAGACACCATGCCGGAGACTAGACACCATGGCTTTCTCCTTCTAGATCGCTTATGCTACCTCCTATCCTGATTGACCCAAAAATTGATCAAAAGCGGTTCTCAGGGGTTTCCAACTTACTTAATGCTATTGGTCTATGGCATAAAAAAGATTAGGAATCCCTGGTTTAACTAGATACCAGAGGTACGGTGAAAAAATGAAAGAGCAGATTATTATTTAAATGGTAAAAAAATGCAGTATGCTGTGTTGTGCAAGGGGACTTGGGAGTACTTGTGCATAAATCACAAAAGGTTGGTTTGCAGGTGCAGCAGGCTATCAAGAAGGCAAATAGAATGTTGGCCTTCATTGCTAGAGGGAATGAACTTAAGGGCAGGAAGGTTATGCTGTAACTATACAGGGTACTGGTGAGGCTGCACCTGGAGTACTGAGTGCAGTTCTGGTCTTACTTGAGGAAGAATATACTGGCTTTTGAGATGGTGCAGAGGAGGTTCACCAGGTTGATTCCAGAGATGAGGGAGTTAGACTATGAGGAGAGACTGAGTCGCCTGGGACTGTACTCACTGGAATTCAGAAGAATGAGAGGAGATCTTATAGAAACATATAAAATTATGAAAGGGATAGAAAAGATAGAGGCAGGAAAGTTGTTTCCACTGTTAGGTGTGACTAGAACTAGGGTACGTAGCCTCAAGATTCAGGGGGGAAAATTTAGGATGGAGATGAGGAGGAACTGCTTTTTCCCAGAGAGTGATGAATCTCTGGAGTTCTCTGCCCAATGAAGCAGTGGAGGCTACCTCAGAAAATATATTTAAGACAAGGTTGGATAGATTTTTGCATAGTAGGGGAATTAAGAGTTATGAGGAAAAGGCAAATAGGTGGAGATGAGTCCATGGTCAAATCAGCCATGATCTCGTTAAATGGCGGAGCAGGTTCGATGGGCCAGATGGCCTACTCCTGCTCCAATTTCTTATGTTATTTAACTTTAGTCTAGCAATAAATATAGTTCCTGCTCTACTATTTCCTTTCTCCTCTCTGGGTACCTTCTAGGTATGTTTTTTGCAGCTTCAGTTCCCTGTTTCACCCTCCTGTGCATGTCTATCCAATCATGAGCAACATAGAAATCATAAATGCACTCAGTCTTTTCCCAAGGGTTGGGGAAGCTAGAATTAGAGGGTATAGGTTTAAGGTGAGAGAGGGAAGATTTAATAGGAACTTGAGGGGCAGCTTTTTACTCAAAGCATGTTGTTGAGACAGGTACAAAAACAATTTTTAAAAGGGCGTCTTGCAGATAACAAGCGACACAGCATTAGATTGAACTGAACTGAATATGCCTGGACTCTTTCAATTTTGTATTTTATATTCCATATTTTTCACTTGTTTCTTTTTGGGTTTTTTTTGCTGTTTGTGCAATTTTTGATTTTTTTGCGTGTTGGGGGTGGGGTGCTATGAATGGGTTCCAGGGCTTTCTGTTTCATGGTTGTCTGTGAGAAGACAAATCTCAGAGTTGCACACATACTTTAATATTAAATGTACAGTACTCTGAACTCAAACTTTGACATTTTGGACAGGTCCATGGATAAGAAGGGTTTTGAAGGTTATGGGCCAATGCTGGCATATGGGACTAGGTTGGGTAGGGCATCTGGATCAGCGTGGATCAATTGGGCCGAAGGGCTGCTTTGTGCTGTGTATCTCTCTGAGCTTCTGACACAACACTGATTTTGGTTTTGGTTTACCATTATTGTCAGATCTACTGAGATACAGCCAAAAGCTTCTTTTCTACACTGTTCACACAGGTCTAACCTTCACACAGTGCATTGATAAGTAGAACTAGGTACAACAATAACAATGCAGAGTAAAATGTAATTCCCTGGTTAAGATTTCTACTGCTACGCCGTGGATTAGTTTACATCAGCAGCTTTATAGTAGCTGTAAAAGCAACGTGCCATGCTGGAAAGTACGTTTTGGCTTTGGCTAAAGATAAGGATACATGTTGTCCAACTTAGGAAAGCGAGTCAGCCAGTCAGGACAGCGGGATGTGAGAGAAGGTTCTGGAAAGCTGTGGGGGAGGATTTTCTGAAGGACGATAGTCAGGTTTGGGGGCTTTCGGCAGGAGCTGCGGGAAAGGGAAGATGCCACAGAATGCCGTTGGAAGGCAAGTCTCCCTTGCACAAAGTGCTTTCTGCAGATGAATGGCTCCAAGAAGGAAGGGTCAATACTTCCGAGAGAGAGCCCGTTTGTTCGAGATGGATTTCGAGAGAAGTTTGGAATGTGGTGTGTGCTTTCACGTAGACCGTGGGCCCAGTGTTTGAGTGAAAACAACTCCAGGACAAGCTCCAACTTCATGTGCACATTGGACTCGTTTAACAGTAGTGGGTCCTTTTATTTTTGTTCTCTTTTCTCTTTCTAACTGTTCAATAAAGCTGAAATTTGTAAATACACTTTCTTTATGATTTAACACAGTGTACAATCTGTTATTTCTTGCCGGCCGACAATTGTGTATAGGGAATATTTACCCAGCATTCACTCAAATTAAGGTTTCTTTAATTGGAACATCACAGCATTCCTGTTTGGTTGAACCCCAAATCATACCGACCTGATGCACCATCAATAACTCTTGGAGACGTGAAGCGAAAGATAGGCTTTTATTAGCTGGAAGAAAGCACTGTCAGCAGCAAGAGACCATCATACAACATCCTGGAGACTGAGGGAGGAGCAGTGCCTCCAATCGCCTTTATACAGGGGTGTGTGGGAGGAGCCACAGGAGCAGTCAGCGGGGGGGCATGTCCAGACAGGTATATGTAGTTCACCACACGACCCTAGACGTATATTGTTTGTGAAAGGAGGTTTCCTCACCACTGAGATACGTGGCTACTAGCGGGGCCCGCTGATGAGCCAAGTTGGCATATGAGTCCAGTGGGAGGGGTATAACAGTACAACAGCTAGAGAAAGGGCAGTGCAGGTGAACAATGAATTGTAAGATCATAAGGAGATAGAGTAAATTGTGAGGTCAAGAATCCATCTCATTGTACAAGGATTCTGACAGAAGCTGTCCTTGAACCTGGCGGTACATGCTTTCTGAGTTTTGTTCCACATGCTTGATGGGACAGGGGAGAAGAGAGAATGCGCATGGTGGGTGGGGTCTTTGATTATGCTGGCTGCTAATTATACGTCCTGGGTATGCTGTGTGCTGTGCGTGTGACTATTGGTACTGTGTTTTATATCTTGGCCCTAGAGGAACTCTGCTGTTTGGCTGTATTCATGTGTATGGGTGAATGACATTTATGCTTAAATTGAACTTGAACTTGAAGCACAGACAGAGTCCATGGAGGGGAGGCTGGTTTCTGCAATGTGCTGAGTTGTGTCCATGACTCTTTGCCGTTCCTTGTGGTCACGTGTAGAGCAGATACATGCAGATATCCTCCACCTTTATAATATTGTTTCCACGTCGTGCCTCAGGCTTACCACTGCTGAAACTTCTATTTGTGTTATTTCCAGACTCAACTTTTCCAAAATCCTCCCTGTGGCCTGCATCCTGTTTTCCGCTCATTCTTAAACATTGCAAAGCAGAACCTATGCTCCTTAGCCTCAGCTTGATAGTGAGGAGACTGTGTGGACAGACATTTCAGTGGGGGGCCTCCTCATTTACCCAGCAACATGTGCTTTAAAAAGTCGGTTACAAAGGTATATGGGATCAAAGATTCAAAGTGCATTTATTATCAAAGTATGAATGCAGTATACAACTCTGAGATTTGTCTTCCCACTGACAGTTACAAAACAAAGAAATGCCATGAAACCCATTCAAAAAAAACATTGAACATCCAACATGCAAAAAAAAAACAGGACAGATCATGCAAAGTCAAGTCAAGTCAAGTCACTTTTTATTGTCATTTCGATCATAACTGCTGGTACAGTACACAGTAAAAATGAGACAACGTTTTTCAGGACCATGGTGCTACATGAAACAGTACAAAAACTAGACTGAACTACATAAAAACAACACAGAAAAAAAAACTACACTAGACTACAGATCTACCCAGGACTGCATAAACTGCACAAAACAGTGCACTTAATAAACAATAAGTAATAAACAGGACAATAGGCACAGTAGAGGGCAGTAAGTTGGTGTCAGTCCAGACTCTGGGTATTGAGGAGTCTGATGGCTTGGAAGAAGAAACTGTTACATAGTCTGGTCGTGAGAGCAAAAAGAAACTGAGTGAAAAATTTAAAATACAGAACATCAAACCACAGAGTCATTGAAACAGTCTCGGAATGTACAGTTCAGTTCAGTTCCTTTTAACTGAGCGCTGTGTTGTTCCTTGATGGCAGGCCACAGAGACAGTCCGCTCCGATCAAAATCACACAAAATAGCAATAAAAAAAGGAGTTACCAGAAACACATATAACATGAACGACAGAGTCTGATGCACGGACTGCATTGAGTAAACCTTGCCCAAGACCTGAGACTCCAGCACCTTCCTCTGGGAGCAGAGAGAGACCAGTCACACGCAGGCTCCTTCCTCACATACAGAAACATACACAGATCATATACAGAAATAAGTAGTGCAAATGCATGGAAGTTTTCAGGAGCCTTTACAAAACAATGGTTTGACTACCAGTGGAATATCGTGCCTATTTCCAGGTGCCACGCATTAGGGAAACCCAGGAAGGTATTAGTTTGTGATGCACCATCAATAACTCTCCGAGACGTGAGGCGAGATATTGGCTCGGTCACTGGAATCTGTTCCAAGTATGAGTGGAAGCATGCAAGCCAGAGTTCAAAGGCAAGAGCTGCTTCGGAGTCTTGCGGATCAAGGTCTAATTTTTCTGGATGTAAAATGCTGTCCATGTTTTACACTCCCAGTCAATAAAATTCTCAGTGCTGCCCATGTCAAACAGGCAGCTGGTCCTGTGCCCCTCCACCAGGATGTCCATCATTGACCTTGCAAGCTGGTGTGGGGCGCTTTGGGTTACGGAGGCCAGAGTTGAAATGCCGTCTTGGTGCCCGGTAAGCACCAGTGGGTCGGGGGCGGGGCGATGTGGCGCCGACAAAGATGGCGGCCCCCATGCCTCGCACGAGGCGGGCAGGCAAGATGGCGGCGACCAAGATGGCGGCCCCCATGCTTCACACGCAGCGCTGCCCGACCCCACTCGTGGTTTAGACTTACAGACCTTGGCGAAATGGCCCTTCTTCCCGCAGCTGGAGCAGGTCGCTTCTCGGGCTGGGCAGCGTTTTCAGGGGTGCTTTTCGAGTCCACAGAAGTAACACTGCGCGGGCTTGCGACTGGCAGCAGCTGTGGTCGGGTTCGGGGAGTTCATGGACTCACGACTGGCAGCGGCATTGGTGAACTCGCTCACGGGAACTGGCGGCGGCGGGGTCTGAGGTGTCCACAGAACCGGCGGGGGATCGCGCGGCTGGACAGCGTCAGCATTGTGCAGAGCAGCCTCCAGCGTGTCGGCCGTCTCGATCGCTGAGCGTAAGGTAAGATCGGCATTTTCCAGCAGCCGCTGGCGCACGCACACTGACCTGATCCCCGTAATGAAGGCGTCTCGTACTAGCAGCTCCGAATGTTGTTCCGCCGTCAGAGCTTTGCAGTCGCAAGTTCACACGAGTGTCTGTAGGGCTCAGAGAAACACGGCACTCGACTCATCGGCCCGCTGTCGCCACGTCGCTAAGCGATGTCTTGCGTAGACGGTGTTCACCGGCCACAGGTACTGTCTTTTAAGGGCGTCCAGTGCCCCTTAGTAGGTCGGTAGGTCCCTGATAAGGGAGAATACTTTCGGACCGGGCAGAAAAATAGGATGGTAGTGGACTATAGCCAGACCCATCAATAGGTTCACGCAGCTTGACACGAATCCCCTGCCCCGACACCACTGCCACGTCCGTCATAAAAGCCCTGCACCAGCTCTTCACTCTGTTCGGATATCCCTGCTATATCCACAGTGATAGAGGGTCCTCCTTTATGAGTGACAAGCTGCGCCAGTACCTGCCATGCCCAATATCTCGCCTCACGTCTCAGAGAGTTATTGATGGTGCATCAATTTTATTGACTGGAAGAAAGAACAAGCAGCAATTGACCACCATACTACATCCTGGAGACTGAGGGCAGGGCTCAGGCCCCAATCGCCTTTATACCGGGGTCTGTGGGAGGAGCCACAGGAGCAGTCAGCGGGGGGGCGTGTCCAGACAGGTATATGTAGTTCACCACAGTTTGTGAACAGAAGGTCTCCCATCATCCACCATCAAGGATGCCCACCATCCAGACTGTGTCCTCTTCTCGATATTGCCATCGGAAAGGAGGTATGGGAGCCCTAAGGAACATACCTTAGTACTTTATATCCATTTGAAAAAGCAAACAGACTCATGGAGGCCTTTCTGTTGATACCATATTCTTTCTAGGTGGAGGCTCAGCCTTGGTCTCCGAAGAGGGGCTTGATTCCACTTTCTGACTCAGAAGAGACAAATACATGGTCATGGTTGATAGAGAACAAGGCATCAGGTCTCACCATCATATTTCCATCTCTGGCACAGTGTCAATTTTTATCTGGACTCCTTCCTGAGTAACAGCTTTTTCCAGTGTTAGAGTTGCTAACTGCCAGTGGTGCAGACAATATGTAAAGGAAAACCTGCTGGCTTCTTTTTTTATATCGAAGATTTTTTCTTCCTCAATGAGAGATGTATAATGTAAAGTATGACAGAGGACACAGCCTCAGAATAAAGGGACATCCTTTTAGATGGAGATGAGGAGGAATTTCTCTAGCCAGAGAGTGGTGAATCTGTGGAATTCTTTGCCCTAGGCGGCTGTGGAGACCAACTCTTTAGGTATATTCAAGGCAGAGGTTGATAGATTCTTGATCAGTCAGGGCATGAAGGGATACGGGGAGAAGGCAGAAGGCTGGGACTGAGAGGAAAATTGGATCAGCCATGATGAAATGGTGGAGCAGACTTGATGGGCCAAATGGCCTAATTCTGCTCCTATATCTTATGGCCTTTAAATAATCTAAGGAGAACATGTAGATCCAGAACTGGTCTAACAAAGAATGCTGGCATATGGTGGGACACTTACTATATCAGTAACTCACGTCCATATGATTGTGCGTATTCTCAAAGCATTGACAACGTGAGGATAATAATTCAGCTGTTTGCCTGACAAGGGTTTTACTTGTTTAGTAAGGGACATTCACATAGAAAAATTAATTAAAAACTAATTTAAATGTAACTTTAAAAGAGCTGCAAGCTTAGAATTTCTTCTTCACCGTCATCTTACAGCATAAATGGACAGCACTACACCCTTCTTCTCTTAGTGATGAAGCACATTCAGACTCGTTAAGTAAAATTAAATATTAATTGGGCTGGTATATCAATAAAGTTAATGACTCGCACTTGTGCAATATGTGAAAGTTAACCATTGACTCACAATTATTTAATGCCATTAAATCTCATACCTTGATAACATTCAAAGAATATACACTCAGTGGTCACTCCTTTCCCAAATAAAGAGTCCGCTGAGTGTACTTTGTGGTCCTCTACAGTCGCAGGCTATCCTCTATGAGGTCCGACATGTTGCACTATCAGACACACTCTTCTGCACACCATTATTGTAACTCATGGTTTGTTGAGTTACTGTGACCTTCCTGTCAGCTTGAACCAGTCTGGACATTCTCCTCTGATCTCTCTCCATTTACAAGGCATTTTTGCCCGTGAGAACTGCTGCCCTCAATACGTTTCTTTTTTTCTTTTTCACTCCATTCTCTGTAAACTCTAGAGACTGCTGAGCATGAAAATCCCAGGAGATCAGCAGTTTCTGAGATACTCAAACCACCCCATCTGGCACCAACAATCAAAGTCACTTGGATCACATTTCCTCACAATTCTGATGTTTAGTCTGAACAACATATGAACCTCTTGACAATGTCTGTATGCTTCTGTGCATTCAGTTGCTATCTCATGATTGGCTGATTAGATATTTGCATTAATGTGCAGGTGCCACGTGTGTAGCTAATAAGTGTACCTGAGTGTATTTGAATCGGTTACCACCGATGCACAACTATGTAATGACATTAAATCTAATTTCTGAATAACATTTGAAGAAGCAATGTTTTAGCTGTTGAATATTTCAAAGTTAATTTCATTTATACCCATGTACGATTTCTCAGCTTAAAGAGATTTTCATATTTGGAAATATCCAACTTGCTTGAAAATGACTCGGAGAAGACGGAGTAGCAACAGAAAAAGAAAGTGTTCCAATTCTAAAGAGAGTAAGTGAAATAATCAGATGTTCAGCAATCTTTAAATATTCCAATGACAAAAGAAAATTAAATATGAAATGCTGAATAAAAAATATTTAAATTAAATTATAATTATCTGGAGACATAGTGGATTCTAATTTGGTGTGTTTGAGTGTGATACCTTTGAATGCTAACAGAACTTGTGAATTATAATTTTATATACAAAAAAAATCTGTTTCTCTGCTGGTAACTGTGGTACCTCCTGCTCACCAAATGTTTATACTCATTTTTTCCTCTCTCCTGGAGGACTTGTTTACGTTTTAATTCAATATCTCTCGACCTCTGCTGCTAGCATTTTCTAATTCTGTCATTTTGTTAGTGCCATCTGCTTTCCATCTAAAAACCTGAAGCTTAGCATATGGGAACCTGGGCTAAATGTGCATCCTATTGATTCTGAAGTGGACACGGTTATGGTTGCCAAGGAAACATCATAGCCTATAAAGGTACAGGGGAAATGGAGACCCAAGTCATAACTGGAACAGAAGACTCGGCCGTGGTTAGAGAAGCCGTGTGGTTTATCACTATGCTTTCTCAAATGCTAATGATGAAAGGAAAGTCAAACAAAGTTAAAGACACTTGACCTTGCCAATAGAACAAGTTTTTCTTTTACTCGTAGGGACCAGCAGAGTTGATTAAGAATGTAGGAAGAGGGAGCAGCAGTGAGTGTACAGTTTTTACAGTGGCTCGACCCAAGACACCTACAGTATGCATTTCCCTGCATAGGCGTTGCCCGACCTGTTGCGTGTTCCACCACTTTTTGTATAGATCTTACAGCCTGTGCTGGCATTACTGAGATCATGGCCAATCTCTTCCTCCACTTCCCTGCACAATTTCCATAACCCCCACGGTGTTCTCCATCTAGAATACATTTTGTGGGTCGATCTAGGGGTTGGAAGGGGTAGGGGGTGGAGACTGAAGTTTCTGCAAAGGAAGAAAGCAAAAATTCACATTCCTCAGAATGAAGAATCATTCATTCTTCCATTCCTGAATGGCCATTCCCTGTAGAGACCAAAACTATACCTAGTGTTCGCACCACACACAAGGGTGCTAAACGGGACAAGATCCCACAGTATTACAGAAAAGATTCCAACATGGATAGAAGATTGGCTGTGTGGCAGGAGGCAAAGAGTGGGAATAAGGGGGTTTGGTTGGTTGTCAGTGACCACAAGGGTCTGTATTGGAATGGTTTCTTTTCACATTATATGTCAATGATTTGGATGACGGAATTGATGGCTTTGTGGCCTGGTTTATAGCTGATACAATGATAGGTGGAAGGACAGCAAGTGTGGAAGAAGCAGAGAGTCTGCAGAAGGACTTGGACAGATTAGGAGAATGGGAAAACAAGTAGTAGATTGAATACTGTATAGGGAAGTCTATGGTCATGCACTTTGGAGGAAAGAATAAAGGTATAGATTATTTTCTAAACAGGGAGAAAATTCAGAAATCAGAGGTGCAAAGTGACTTGGGAGTCCTCATGTAGGATTTCGTAAAGGTTAACTTGCAGGTTGAGTCAGTTCCATCTTGAGAGGATTAGAATATAAGAGCAAGGACGTATTCTGAAGCTTTATAAGGTGTTGGTTAGACTGCACTTGGGGCATTGTGAGCAGTTTTTGCGCCCCTTAGCTATGAAAGGTTGTGCTGGCAATGGAAAGGGTCCAGAGGAGATTCACAAGAATGATCTCAGGAATGAAAGAGTTAACATTTGAAGGAACATTTGATGTCTCTGGGAGTTTAGAAGAATGAGGGGGATTCTCATCGAAACCTATAGAATACTGATAGAGTGGATGTGGAGAGGGTGTTTCCTATAAGTTGGGGGTGCTTAGCCCTGTTCTGCTGCCACGAAACAACACATTTGATGACATACAGTATGTCAGATATTAAACCTGATTCTAATTGTGATTCTAGCACAGTTATGGCCTCCGAGTTAACAAAATATGATTTTTCTTTGAAGGCAGCAACTTGTCATTACATTCTGATTGCCAGAACACCACCAGCAAAAGGGTTGAAGATGAAAATTCAATGATCCCTGCCAGAAAGAATACAATTCCTCCACTGGAAAATGGAGCGGCACTGTCGTTTGAGGAAAGCAGCGACAACGACAGGAGGAAACATTGTCGAGGACCATCCAGATCAAAAATGGAGCCTGATGCATTGGACTACAAGGTAGACAAAACAGAGGACAAAATCACCTTCCAGGCATTGATTAAGCAAGCTTTGGCAGAAAAAGTGTCGGTCACAATCGAGCTGAGTCCAGAACTTATAGAGTCGACCAGGATCACTTTGCAGCTGCAGCTGCCTTGGTGTAAAACAGAAGCCGGTGATTCAAAATGGGAGGCTACTGACAAGTCATCCTGCGTCAAAGTGGAATTCAAAACTGTTTCATTTGCTGGCGATGGAAGTATGTTCATGCCAGGAAACAAAGAAAAGGAATGTTCACAGTGTCAGCAATATGATGTACCATCGTCGTACCCTGCGGCTCTAAACAACTGGAAACTTGACCAGCAAAGTGATCAAAGTTCGTGGCTCAAACTGAGGATGACAATGAATGACAACAGTTTGAAAGTACCTGGGGAAAATGATGTCAGCTGCGGGAATAATATTCCAATACCTGAAGCAAAAAGTTACGAGAAGTTCAGCTATGAAGGGAAGCACAACAATGAGGAACTCCTGTATCCCAAAGATCAGACATCTTCAAAAGGACACTACAGCCCACACATACATTCACAAACAGGAGACTGCCTACTTATAGACTGTGCTTTGAACATCCCACCTCCTGACGAGTTTGCAGATGGCTGTCAAGAGGTGAAACCACTCTCTAAGACTCAAGAAACCGTCCATTTAATTCAAGAGAAATGTGACGGTGAGTCGGATGTCTCAGCTGAGAGATATCAGAGAGACAGGAATAAAATGGTGGGTAGTCCAGGGTACCAGTGCTCCTCTGAAGATGTTAACCAAGCGTACACAATGATGGATAAATGGGGAAGATTACCTAAATGCAGTTACAGAGTTCAAGCCTCAGAGTCATTAGGGAAAATTTCCACAAGGAATGATTTGGGCAAAGATAAAAATAGTTTCAGAAACAGTAGCATTAATAACATAGACAGGATAATGGCACAAAACTATTGCCAGGTGCAGCCAGCAACGAGGAGGAAAACATACCCGTACAGTGATGGCATTGATGTGAATCTTCAGGTGGAATGGAAGGGTGACATAAATCTTCTTCACCAAAACCAGCTGCATTCATCACATACTCTTCCCCCTTTCTATACACAGACACTTCCCAGGAAACAAGGTAAACCTGAGAGAGTTTCTGGTGAAGATATCAGGGGCTTCTTATGTTTTCAAGGATACACTACCTCTGGGAAAAGCATCTGCAAGGACTCCTGTGATGGGAGTCGACTGAGCTGCTGGTCTTCATCAGGCACTTTGAGTCCCCTGAAGTCCCCAGAAATATATTCTGAAGTACAAGGAAGAGATAGTCAAAGCCCACTTAGCTTTCATTCGGAAGAGAGTGCCAATGATGTGTTCCATCCAAATCCAAGCACAAGATCAGAATCCGAAGACAGGAATGAGATTTTTAGGACAGATTTGTGCCAACATCAGAACACACTCCCTGAGGAGGGGATGAAAGATATCTCCAAGAGGGACATGAATTCATGGCAAACTGCGGAGCCTCAGGAGCAAGGAGATTTCACAGAGAGTGGCTTTGAGACTTTAGATAGTGACTATCCCAGTGAGATTGTTGAGGACATGACACCAATAAGTGAACAATTTCAGATTCAAATCACACCCCCTTCACCAAGTGACCATGTGGCTAACAATGGCCATACAACTGCAGATGTCTTTGACACCATTTCTAATCTAGATAGTGGTAACAGAACAAAGAACGGAGATAAAAACACTGAATTCAAAAAGAGAAGACATTCTGTGACGATATTACAAACAGGAGCATTGGATCAAAGATTAATTATTCAAAATAACCACCGTAAGATTGAGAATGTTGACGCCTCACGACATTCCTCTACATTTGGAGAATGTGATGAGGAAGACGACGTGGATTTATATGAATCTAATGGAGCAGGAAGGTTTGATGTTGGACATGAAAGTGCTTCCTCAGACACTGCGGGGGACACTCATGCTTTGCTTGCAACGGAATGCTCGTCCCAGGTTTCTCTTATTACACTCAGAGATGATTGTGAGCAAAACCACAAAAAGCCAAATTCTTCAGCTTCTGACGAAGATGACGACAAGCTTCACTGCAAAACAATAACTTTTGCAATTCAACAAAATAACAAGCAACACAGTAATGCAGAATATTCAACTCAGCAAAGTGAGAATACACAGAAGCTTACTGAAGGATATGAAACATTAAAAAAGAACATGAATGAAGCCAACAAGTCTTTACTGCTGACATCCACAAAAGCTAATTGTCCCTTTGAGGATACACAGCCACTAAACTATACAGCACCAAGTGAAAAACAGAAAATGGAAATAATTTGTCAGAAATCATTACACAAAGAAAAATGGGATCAAGGTATGGCAGAAGATAAGATAAATGATAGTAATAAACTTACTATATAAAATGAAAGAAGTGTCTGGTCTTCAAAATAATTTGAATTTTTAAAAAATTGATTAAAAATTAAAATAAAATTTAATTCCACACCCCAGAGCAGAACTGGTTTGCACACTCAAACTCTTTAATAAGATACCAGCTCTGGATGCGCATTAGCATAGCGGTAATGTAATGCTTTACAGCACCAGCAATCGGGAGATCAGGGTTCAATTCCCACTGCTGTCAATAACGAGTTTTTATGTTCTCCCCATGACTGCGTGGGTTTCCTCACATATTCCAAAAATGCGCAGGTTAGGGTTAGTAAGTTGCGGGCGGGCATGCTAATGTTGGCACCACGAGCGTGGCGACACTTGCAGTCTGCCCCCAGCACATCCTCAGACGGTGTTGTCCATTGATGCAAACAATCCATTTTACTCTGTGTTTTGATGTCCGAAGTTCAAAGTCAATTTATTATCGAAGTATCTGTCACCGCACACAACCCTGAGATTCATTACCTTGCAGGCAATCACACTAAATTCAAGACAAACAACAGGATCGATGAAAAACTGTACCGTCAGGATGGACACCAACCAATGCGCAAAAAAAACAACAAACTGATCAAAGAGAAAGGGAAAATAAGAAAGTAAATAAGTAAGAAATAACTCTGAGTACATGTGATGAAAAGTCCTTGAATATGAGTCTGTAGTTTGTAGGAACAGTTTGATGACTGGGTGAGTGAAGTTGAGTGAAGTTATCCCCTTTGATTGCTGAGTTGTAATAACTGTTCCTAAACCTGGTGGGATGAGTCCTGAGGCTCCTGTACCACCTTCTGGGTGGCAGCATTGAGAAGAGAGCATGGCCTGGGTGGTGGGGGTCCTTGATGACGGACGCTGCTTTCCTCTGATAGTGCTCCATATAGATGTGCTCTATGATGAAGAGGGCATTACCTGTGATGGACTGGGCCATATCCACTACTTTTTGTAGGCTTTTCTGTTCAAGAGCATGTGACAAATAAAAGAAATCCTAAATCTATTGCAGCATCTCTGTAACCCATTCCTCCTAAGTTTATACCAGTAAAATTCTTCTGCAATATAGCCTCAAATTTTCGTAAGAGAGGGCTTTGGCTGTATTCCATCTTCTTCATTCCCCCAAAACTAACCTCACAGGATTCAGAAATCCAATCCTACTTCTCCATGCAGTCCTGATTGGAGACAACCCCATGAATGAAGGTGGGGCCTCAAATGGTAAAACAGAACAAACCTCACCCCCAGAATCCCTCTAAATGCCTGTGGCCCTGCCTTCAGTACTTCCATCTGTCAGAGCTGGCAATAGCTACAACAGATTTAGTGGAGTGTTAGATAAGTAGATGGATGGGAAGGATATGGAGGTGCAGGTCGATGGAGCTAGGCGGAATAGGCTTTTGACCATTAGCCCGTTCTTCATGGGACAGTATAGTGCTACAAGATGGAGGTTAATTAACATGCTCATGCACTCTGCATTCTGTTTATCTTGCACAGCATCTAAAATCAAATTCCCCTGTGTAAAGTGCTAAGGAATCAGAGTAAGGTCCTGGTCTCCCATGTGGATTCCAGCAATAGAGTACAGTCGCCAAATGTATGCACTGTCCAATGTCCTGAAACCCACTTGTATTTACACTAAGGAATTTCTTCTCACAGAGGGTGGCAGTAATTAGAATTCTCTGCCCCAGGGGCTTATGGAAGCACAGGATCACAAAATACTTAACTGAGAAGTAGACACATTTTTGAATGCCTCAGACAGGATGAAGAGGTCAATACTCCCCAATGCCATTAGGCTTTACAATTCAACCGCCAGGACTTAAGAACTTTTTTTTTTAAAGCTATTATTAATGCTTTTTGAGTTAGTGATTTAGATGCATATCATATTTTTACTGAGTTAAGTATTGTATGTAATTAGTTTTTGCTACAACAAGTGTATGGGACATTGGAAAAAAAAGGTTGAATTTCCCCATGGGGATGAATAAAGTATCTATCTATCTATCTGACAGAGAAGGTGAGTTAAGGTCTGGGGCAGATCAGCAGTGATCATGAATGAAGGGGCAGACTAGAGGGGTCAAGTAGCCTACACTTCCCCTTTGTGTGAATTTTAGAGTCCCATGCAAGGCTCTTGCAGTCATGTTGATATTTGGCCTTTCTTTCCTCTGGTCTGTTCCCCAATTGAGATTAACCTCTCTCAGATGTGCCTTGTTCCCAGATCTTTTTGATGTCATCATGTACCTAACCACAAGAGGGTGCCCTAGAGCAGGTGAGAGTGATTCACCCTCCAAATAGAAGCGGCTGAAGATGTGTATTTTAAACCTGCTGAGTGTGAAAACACCTAATATTACAATTGCACAAAATATTTATTTTCTTTTTAGTTAGAGATACAACGTGGAATAGTCAGAATTTTTAAACATAACTTCATGACTCTTGAACTCATTACTTTGAATAATTTATTTATTGAGATACAGAGGGCCATTCTAGCCCTTCCAGCCTCATTGCCCAGCAACAATCCCCCCCCCCCGCCCCACCCCCAGTTCCATCCTAGCCTAATCACGGGACAATTTACAAAGACCAATTTATCTACTAACCATTATGTCTTCGGACTTTGGGAAGAGACCAAAGTATCCGGAGAAAACACACATCTTCCTCACAGAGGACGCTGGAATTGAATTCTGAACTCCAGCACCCCAAGCTGTAAAGATGTCACGCTAGCCACTACCCTACCGTGATGCCCATATATTGCCTCACAGGACAGCACAGAAAACCTGGACCCTCCACAAGAAGATCTGTCAGGCTCAATCTGGCACCAATGTTCACTAATATTTAGCAAGTGCTATAGGTTTTCAAGAGAAGCTTATTCCACATTCTCTCATTTCTCTATAACGTAGGAGGAAGTTCGGCTCAGCATGTTTAATTCCAGTTCTCAGAGTGTTCCCTTCAGTCCAATTTTCCCATTTAATAGATAGAGAAGCCATACCACCACCAAGCTCAAGGACAGATCCCACCCTGCTGTTATAAGACTAGTATAATAAAATGGACTTTTGACTTCATAATCTACCTTGTTAAAGACTCACATCTTATTGTTCACCTGCACTGCACTTTTTTTTGTCACTGTTACACTTTATTCTGCAGTCTACTGTTTTTTAAAAATTTATTATCAAAGTCACTATATACCATGGGTGCCCAACTTGGGGTCCATGAACTTCTTGCTTAATATCTTGTCCATGGCTTAAGAAAGGTTGAGGACTCCTGCTATATACTACCTTGAGATTACCTTTTACCTTGCTCTGCCTCAAAGCATTGTGTAATGATTTAATAGGTATGAATAGAATCAGAATCAGGTTTATTATCACTAACCTATGTTAGGAAATTTGTTGATTTGCAACAGGAGTACAATGCAATACATAAAATTGCTATAAATTACAATAAGAGTATATCAAAAATGAACAACAGTGCAAAAGTTGAACACCCAAGCTGGTGCAGTCTTTCATTGATTCTATAATGATTATTATTCTATTATGCATTTATTGAGTATGTCCACAAGAAAATTAATCTCAGAGTTGTATATATATATATGTAGGTACTTTGATAATGAATTTGCTTTCAACTTTGAGCTTTGATCAAAAGAGAGTAAAGTAGTGAGGTACTTTTCATGGGTTCATGGACCAATCAGAAATCTGATTGCATAGGAATGCAAGACAAGTTTTTTATTGTACAATAATAAGCCAGCACCAATTCCAATTCCCTGTAACTTTTCTCTCTTAGATGATCAACAACTCCCTCTAATTTTCCTGCTGCCCACCTACTTTATAAAATAAAACTTATAGCTCTGGGATGTTGAAGGAATCTGAAGAACCCTGGGAAAACTCATCACCGTCACATAAACTCCACAGTCAGCCCTTGAGAATGGCTCAAACCCAGGTCGCTGGAGGTGACCAATGCCTGCCGTATTACTGCGTCACTCCACTGTTATCTATTTAGGGATACACAATGGTAACAGGTCCTTCCGGCCAATGAGCCTGCAGCAAGCTCTAGAGGAAACCCACATGGTCATGGGGAAAATGTACAGTCTCCTTACAGACGAGCAGGAATTGATCCCAGGTCGCGAGCATTGTAATAGTGTCACACTAACTGCTATGCTGTCGTGCTGCCCAATGTGACAAATAGTTTCTCACAGAAATCGGGAAACATTGCACAGTATGACAACAAGAAAACGATATTATCATTGAGGCTTTGAGCGTGACAATACGCGGTTTTGCCAAAGGTAAAGTTCTTGAGGTCCGAGAGAAAATGCTTGTATTCTCAGTAGCAGGAATAAAATATAGCTCCTGCCAGCCTGGTAGCATCACTAATATGGTTTCTCTTGACCAGATCTGAAGGCTGAACCAAGTTGCCTCCTGCAGCTGCCCAGCGACACAGTGCAAAGAGATGGGAAAGCCAGCGAGAGTTGCCCAGTGCTCCCACCAACAAGAGAGGCATCTGAACACTGGGCAAAGAGGCGCAAGCAGTTTAAGGAAAGCAAACAGTACAGTTCAACTGGAGGAAGCTCCGGCACCAGCAATCAGGGCTCAGGTGAGAACGAGAATGGCAGATTAAAGATGTCCTTAAAGTTCACCCATAGCATGCACTGGGCCAGGCTACGCTCCTGCAACAAGCCACATTCTTTTATCGTTAACGGATAAATGTTGCCTTACCTTTTACTGATTTAATGACGGTATTGTGTGACCAGTAAAATGGCAAGACCTGTTCAGCGCCAGTATGACACGATACCATCAGGTCCTGCATACAAAGTAGCTGGAAAAGCTTTCTCACCGAGCTAAGACACGGACAAGAGATTCTGCTGCGTTGGAAATCATGAGCAACACCCACACAAAACGCTGGAGGAACTCAGCAGGTCAGGCAGCATCCACAGAGTATAGTAAATGGCTCACATTTCAGGCCTTAGTTATTTCAACTGCTGAAGCTGTCTCGTATGATGGTTGCTTCTGAATGCTCCTGATTTTCAGAAACATCACAGAATTTTTATAAACCGACTTAGTGATTAAAACACTACGACAAAAATCTTTTAACAATATTTTAATGACAGCCAGGATGTGCGCATGTTAAAAGGGCAATGTTACAATTATCATGGGGATTTTCAATACGCAGGTTGACTAGGAAAATTAGATTCGAGCTAGATCCAAAGAGAGTGTATTTGTAGAATGCCTTTTGGAGTAGCTTGTGTTTGAGTCCACTAGAAGAAAGGCAATTCTGGACTGGGTGTTGTCTAATGAACCCAATTTGATTAGGGAGCTTAAGGTAAGGGAACCCTTATGAAGCAGTGATCATAATATGATAGAATTCACCCTACAGTTTGAGAAAGCAAAGATAAAGTCGGATGTATCAGTATGACAGTGGAGTAAAGGGAATTACACAGGCATGAGAAAGGAGTTGGCTAAAGTTAATTAGAAGGGGGCATTAGTAGAGATGATGGTTTAACAACAATGACTGGAGTTTTCGGGGGGGGGGGCAATTTGGAAGGTGCAGGATAAATACATCCCAAAAATGAAAATCTATTCAAAAGGCAACCGTGATTGATGAGGTAAGTCAAAGTCAACATAAAAGGAAATGAGAGGGTACATAACATAACAAAAATTAGTGAATGTCAGCGGATTGGGAAGCTTTCAAAAACCAACAGAAGGCAACTAAAAAAAACCATAGGGAAAGAAAAAATGAATAAGAAGGTAAGCTAGCCAATAATAAAGAGGATATCAAAAGTTTTTTCAGATATATAAAGAGTAAAAGTGAGGTAAGAATGCATATCGAGCTGCTAGAAAAAGGTGCTGGAGAGGTAGAAATAGGGAACAAGGAAATGGCGGGCAAACTTAAAAAGTATCTTGGGTCAGTCTTCACTGTGGAGGACACTAGTAGTATGTCAGAAATTTGAGGATGTCGGGAGGGGGCAGAATTGAGTGTTGTTGCTATAACTAAGGGGAAGGTGCTTAGGAAGCTGAAAGGTCTGAAGGTAAATAAGTCACCTGAACCAGATGGAATACACCCCAGGGTTCTGAAGATGGTCCCATATCCTATGAACTCACTTTCAAAGACTCATCTTCTCATGTCCTTGATATTTACTGTTTATTTATTTATTATTACTATTTCTTTCTTTTTGTATTTGCACAGTTTGTTGTCTTTTGCATTGGTTGAACACCCAAGCTGGCATGGTCTTTCGTTGATTCTATTATGGTTATTATTCTATTCTGGATTTACTGAGTATGCCTGCAAGAAAATAGATCTCACAGTTGTAAATGGTGACATGTATGTACTTTGTTAATAAATTTACTATGAACTTTAATCCCCTTTTTTTTATTTTCTTCAAGTTCTTCATAATGTCTCCCAGTTCTACCACGCTCCTATTGAATACTGAAAGGCCTAGATAGAGCATACGTGGAGAGGGTGTTTGCTACAGTGGGGGAGTCTAGAACCAGAGGGCACAGCCTCAGAATAGAAGGACGTCTGTTTAGAACAGAGATGAGCAGCAATTTTTTTAGCCAGAGGATGGTGAAGCTATGGAATTTGTCGTTGCAGCTGGCTGTGGAGGCCAAGTTATTGAGTATATTTAAAGCGGAGTTTGATAGACTCTTGATTAGTCAGGGCATCAAAGGTTACAGGAAGAAGGCAGAAGTATGGGGTTCAGAGGGATAACAAAGCAACCATGTAACAAGCAACACGTACAACAAGCTGGAGGAACTCAGCAGGTTGGGCAGCATCTGTGGAAACAAGCAGTCAACGTTTCGGGCCGAAACACTTCGTCAGGACTGAAGATGGAGGGGGCACGGGCCCTATAAAGAAGGTGAGGAGAGGGTGGAAGGTGCCAGGTGAAAAACCAATCAGAGGAAAGATCAAGGGTTGGGGGAGGGGAAGCAGGGAGGGGATAGGCCGGAGAGGTGAAGAAGGAATGTAAGGGGAAAGCACTATGGGTAGTAGAAGAAGGCAGAATCATGAGAGAGGTGATAGGCAGCTAGAAGAGGAGACAGAGTGAAGGTGGGATGGGGAAAGGAAGAGGGAGGGAATTACCAGAAGTTGGAGAATTCGATGTTCATATTAAGGGGCTGGAGACTACACAGATGGTATATGAGGTGTTGCTCCTCCAACCTGAGTTTGGCCTCAACATGGCAGTAGAGGAGGCCATGTATGGACATATCCGAATGGGAATGTGAAGCAGAGTTGAAGTGGCTGGCAACCAGGAGATCCTGTCCGTTGTGGCGGACGGAGCGGAGGTGTTCGACATTCCTTATGTTCCTTCTTCACCTTTCCTGCCTATCCCCTCCCTGCTTCCCCTCCCCAACCCCTTGATCTTTCCTCTGATTGGTATTTCACCTGGCACCTACCAGCCTTCTCCTTCCCACCCTCCCCCCACCTTTTTCATAGGGCCGCTGCCCCCTCCCTCTTCAGTCCTGACGAAGGGTCTCGGCCCGAAACGTTGACTGCTTGTTCCCATGGATGCTGCCCGACCTGCTGAGTTCCTCCAGCTTGTTGTACGCGTTGCTTTGACCCCAGCATCTGCAGTGTACTTTGTGTTAACCCCGTAACAATGCTTCGTGTACACATGCTCAGTGGTGAGGAAGGCTTTACACGTGATGGACTGGGCCATCACTACTTTTGGTAGGATTTTCTATTCTTTGTTTCCGTATCAGGCCGTGATGCGACCAGTCAATATACTCTCCACAACACATCAATAGAAGTCTGTGAGAGTTTTAGATGTCATGCTGAATCTTCACAAACTCCTGAAGTAGAGGTGCCACCATGTTTTCTTCCTAATGGCACTGATGTGCTGGGCCCAGGACAGGTCCTCCAAAATGATAAAGCCCTGGAATTTCAAGTTGCTGACCCTCTCCACCTCTGATCCTTTGATGAGGACTGGCTCCTGGACCTCTGGTTTCCTCTTCCTGAAGTCAACAATCTGTTGATATGGGAGCACTCGGCCAGATTTTCAATCTGCAGCCCATATGCCGATATAAAAGAGCAGCAGCTGTGTGAAAGTTAAAGGAAGCAAAGAGCAGCAACACTGTTCTTAATGTTGATGACTTGGTCTCGTGTGAACAGGGCACATTTGCTAGATATGCTAACAACACATCCCTTGGAAGTGTGGTCAGAAATGAGGAGGGATGTTCTGCTAGTGGAAAGGGCAGGTCTGCTGCAAAGTGTTAGAATTTGGTAATGAAAAGTTCAAAGTAATTTTATGATCCAAGTACCTACATATCACCATACACTACTCTGAGATTCACTTTCTTGCAGGAATTCACAGGAGAACAAAGAAATATGATAAAATCAGTAAAAACTACACTCACAGATTGATAAGCCACTGAGGTGCAAAAGAAGGCAAACTGTGTAAATACGAAAAAAGCAAATAATAATAACAATAATAAATAAGTAAATAATGCAGAGAATAGGAGTTGTACGATGCTTGAAGGTAAGTCCACAGGGTGTGTAATCAGTTCAGTGTTGAGGTGAGTGAAGTTATCCACATTCGTGCAGGAGGGTTGAAGGGTAATAACTCTTCCTGAAACTGATGGCGTGGGACCTAAGGTCCCTGTGCCTCCTTCCCAATGACAGCAGTGCAAAGAAGACATGGCCTGAACGGTGGGCATCCTTGACGATGGGCGCTGCCTGCTTGTGCCAGTGCTCCTTGTAGATCTGCTCAATGGCGGGGAGGGCTCTTCCTGTGATGGACTGGGCTGCATTCACTACTCTTTCGTAGACTTTTCCATTCCAAACATCGGTGTTTCCATACCAGGCCTTGATGCGACCAGTCAGGGTCCACAATTCTAATGAATGAATGATCTTTATTGTCGTTATACATAGATACAATGAAACTCTGTTTGGCTTCCTCTCAGGAAATTAAACAAAGCGGTAGATAAAAACAAGACAGTAATAGAAAAACAGTATTAAATAGATAAGTAGCAGAAAATAAGTTGCAGCAGCACCAGAATATCACAGTAATGTGCAGAGTGCCGTTAGTGCAAGTATTTGAGTCCTTGTGTGTGCATGTGTGTGCTCACAGTTTCAGTCATTGTTCTGTGGGAGTGGTGTGATGGAGGCCACAGCTCTGGGGTAGAAGCTGTTCCTCAATCTATTTGTTCTGGCTTTTAGTGTCCTGAACCTTTTGCTGGACGGCAGCTGGTCAAACAGGGAGTGGTCGGGGTGCGTGGTGTCCCTGGTTATGCTGATTGCTTTCCTCCTGAGTCTGCTGGAATAGATGGTGTCCAGTCCTGGGGGCTCCATCCTGACAATTCGCTGGGCCGCCTTCACCACGCGATGCAGGTCTTGTCGCTCAGCGGCTGTGCAGCTGGCACACCACGCTGTGGTGCTGTTGGTCAGGATGGTTTCAGTTGTGCTTCTATAGAAGTTAAGCTACAGCTTTTGTGGGAGTTTGGCCTGTTTCAGCTTTCTGAGGAAGAAGAGTCTTTGTTGTGCCTTCTTTACAAGCAGCGAGGTGTTGGTGGCCCATGTCAGCTGTTTTGACAACATAACTCCAAGGAACTTTAGGTTTTCCACACTTTCCACTACCTCTCCATGTATATAGAGGGGTGTGTGTACTCAGTCCTTTGATCTCCTGAAGTCAATGATCATCTCTTTTGTTTTAGAAGTGTTAAGGACCAGGTCGTTGTCCTTACACCACTCCATCAGATGATCCACCTCGAGCCTGTAGGCTGTTTCATCCTTGTCCGAGATCAGGCCAACCACTATGGTATCGTCCGCAAATTTAATTATGGAGTTGGAGATGTAGATGGGGGTGCAGTCATGTGTGAAGAGTGTGTATAGCATAGGGCTCAGCACACAGCCCTGCGGGGAGCCTGTTTTTAAGATGAGGGTGGTGGAGGTGTGCTTACCAACTCTGACTTGCTGTGGCCAGCAAGAGGTACAAGAACAGAGATGTTGGAGTAAATGTGTACACTTTCTTGAACATGGGAGGGCAAGCTGAAAAAGTAGACTTAAAGCATACCAGTGTAAATAACAGGGACACAGGGCACAAAACCAAGGACATTATGATGAATGTTTCTAAAATAATAGTGTAACTATAACAGGGATATGTTCTGGTCATTATATTTCAGGAAGGTTGTAAAGGCTTTGGAGAGGGTGCAGAAGAGAAACACCAAAGTGAGACTTTTGGAGATATGAACTGTCTGGAGGAGCTAGGGATGTTCTCTTTGAAGCAAAGAAAATTTCAAGATCTTATAGAAGTATGTACAAAGTCATGAAGATGTCTGGTAGAGAGGCTGTACTGAGTGGCAGAAGGTTAAAGAATTCAAGGACTTATAAAGACGATGACTGGCTAAAAGAACAATCAATGCTTGTGGACGTATTGATTTTTTTATTGCAGAGCAAATGGTTAGCAGCTAGAAATCACAGCCAATTACCTCAGTGAAGATAGATTCAACTGAGGAAACCAAAGTTGAAGTGAAACATAATGTGAAAGGGAACGAATTGCAGGACTGTGTGGAGATAGTAGAGGTGTGGGATTCACTGGATTGCTTCTACATAATCATAGAATAAACGTGGTCAGCTGGAGGCCTCTTTCTGAGCTGTAACCTTTATGTTATGAAATAGCTAAAATTTTCTAAACTTTTGACAAAAATTTTGTGAGACATAGCTCCAGAACATAGGATGCAAAATTGGACTGAGAAGTGGCAGATGGAGTTTGACCCAGATAAGTGTGAGGTGGTTCATTTTGGTAGGTTAAATATGATGACAGAATATAGTATTAATGGTAAGACTTTTGGCAGTGTAGAGGATCAGAGGGATCTTGGGGTCCAAGTCTATAGGACACTCAAAGCTGCTACACAGGTCGACTCTGTGGTTAAGAAGGCATATGGTGCATTGAGTTTCATCAGTCATGTGATTGAGTTTAAGAGCCAAGAGGTAATGTTGCAACTATATAGGACCCTGGTCAGACCCCACTTGGAGCACTGTGCTCAATTCTGGTCGCCTCACTACAGGAAGAAAATGGAAACCAAAGAAAGGGTGCAAAAGAGATTTACAAGGATGTTGCCTGGGTTGGGGAGCATGCCTTATCAGAATAGATTGAGTGAACTCAGCCTTTTCTCCTTGGAGCAACAGAGGATGAGAGGTGACCTGATAGAAGTGTTCAAGATAATGAGGGGCATTGATCGTGTGGATAGCCAGAGGCTTTTTCCCAGGGCTGAAATGGCTAGCATGAGAGGACATAGTTTTAAGGTGCTTGGAAGTAGGCACAGAGGAGATGTCAGGGTTAAGTTTTTTTACGCAGAGTGGTGAGTGCGTGGAATGGGCTGCCGGCGGTGGTGGTGGAGACGGATACGATAGGGTCTTCGAAGAGACTCCTGGATGGCTACATGGAGCTTAGAAAAATAGAGGGCCATGGGTAAGCCTAGGTAGGTAGTTCTAAGGTAGGGACATGTTCGGCACAGCCTTGTGGGCCAAAGGGCCTGTATTGTGCTGTAGGTTTTCTATGTTTCTAACACCTTCATTGAAAGATGTAAAACAGTCTATGAAGGAATTTCTTCAGATTTACCTGATAATATTCAGTAATTTTGAAACAATAAACAGCGCATTTATGCACATAAGCAGGATTTCTGCAGAACTTCCCACAAAGTTACAGGTGGCCAGTCTGTAAATATAAGGAAATCTATAGGATTTGTGATGACCTAACCATCTCCACTTGATTGTTACATTAATATAGCAAAATTGGCATTCATAATAAAAGGATTTGAGTACAGGAGCAGGGAGGTTCTACTGCAGTTGTACAAGGCCTTGGTGAGACCGCACCTAGAATATTGTGAGCAGTTTTGGTCCCCTAATCTGAGGAAAGACATTCTTGCCATAGAGGGAGTACAGAGAAGGTTCACCAGATTGATTCCTGGGATGGCAGGACTTTCATATGAAGAAAGACTGGATCGACTAGGCTTATACTCACTGGAATTTAGAAGATTGAGGGGGGATCTTATTGAAACATATAAAATTCTAAAGGGATTGGATAGGCTAGATGCAGGAAGATTGTTTCCAATGTTGGGGAAGTCCAGAACAAGGGGTCACAGTTTAAGGATAAAGGGGAAGCCTTTTAGGACCGAGATGAGAAAAAACTTCTTCACACAGAGAGTGGTGAATCTGTGGAATTCTCTGCCACAGGAAACAGTTGAGGCCGGTTCATTGGCTATATTTAAGAGGAAGTTAGATATGGCCCTTGTGGCTAAAGGGATCAGGGGGTATGGAGAGAAAGCAGGTACAGGGTTCTGAGTTGGATGATCAGCCATGATCATACTGAATGGCGGTGCAGGCTCGAAGGGCCGAATGGCCTACTCCTGCACCTATTTTCTATGTTTCTATGGACATTGAACAGAATAAATGAGGCATCTATGTACAGGAGGATAGATATTAATGTCTTA
The DNA here is from genome assembly GCF_048418815.1 of Hemitrygon akajei. Classification (NCBI taxonomy): domain Eukaryota; kingdom Metazoa; phylum Chordata; class Chondrichthyes; order Myliobatiformes; family Dasyatidae; genus Hemitrygon; species Hemitrygon akajei. Next base: position 18,885,621 of record NC_133125.1, on the reverse strand, counting down.
GAAATTCTATGGAAAGTGAAAGTTCATGATTCTGCTCAAAGGCCTTTCATCAGAACTGGAAAAATGATAAAATAAGGTGATTTTAAATTACAGGGGAAGTGGGGAGGAATGGACAGGACAAAAGAAGGGAAACGGCCTGATAGGATGCAGTCAAGGTTTACTGTGGTGGGGAGTGGTTGCTGAAGCAATCCGGTTGAAATAAGTAATGGTGGGAGGGAGAGAGCGGGAGAGAGGGAGAGGTGGGGAGAGAAAGGTAGAGAGAGAGGGGAGAGAGAGCAGTGGGAGACAGATAGTAGTGAGAGAGGGGAGAGAGAAGGGGTGAGACAAGGGAAGAGAGGGGCAGGGAGAGGGGGAGAGGGGAGAGAGAGTGGTGGTACTGGGAGGGGGAGAGGGAAGGGAAAAGAGGGGGCAGAAGGAGGTAGGGAAGAGAGGGGTCAGAGGAGGGAGGAGAGAGAGAGGGGCAGAGAGAGAAGGAGGGGTGAGAGAGGGGAGTAGAGAAAGGAGGGTATAGGGAGATGCAGGGAGAAGAGGAGATAAAGAAGAGGTAGAGAGGGAGAGGAAGGGGAGAGTGAGGGGGAGGGAGAGGGGAGAGATAACAGAGGGGGAGAGACAGGAGGTGAGAGGGTAAGGGGAGAGGGGGAAAGAGAGGGAGAAAGAGGGAGAGACAAAATTTATAGGGTTGCTACGGATCATTAAATTACTTGTGCCTTAAAATAAATTACGGTTTCACATTTTGGAGGTGAGATATTGATTGTAATTGCTAAAACAGTGCCAAGAAAGTGATTTACCTGCAATTTTGATTATCCGTAACCCTGTTTTTGCTTTCTTTCTGATGTGTGCAGTGAACTCAGAGGAAACACGCTCCATGGACCTGGCTCAAATGCGTGGTGACAATGAGCAAAGGGGCTTTTACTCCGAGACGTATAATTCTATCTCCTGGATCTTCAGAGGAGATGAAGGAAACCCTGGAAACAATTCCCGTTGTCTTGGCAAGAGAGTTCATCCTGCAGCAAGTAATATATTTGCACAACTCCTTTGCCTCTGAACAGCTAATTGCTTAACACTTCTTATTACATTTTAAAAAAACAAATTAAACAAAAACTCTGGGATGAAACATTCCACATATAAATGCTGGAGAAAACAGTTCTGCAGGCATCAATGTTAAAAGTATGAAACAGACATCAGGCCCTTTATCTTTGTAATCAGTGATTTTAGATTTGGTCCCCAGGTGCCGTACACACAAATAACTGTGGCAATGTCACACTTATTCTACAGTCAATGCAATAGCCATTTATTCAGAATCTCAATCATCGTCCCATGATTCTTCATCTCCACAATTTTCTGATTCCTAGATCTCTCTGATAAGTCAGAAAATGGTCTTTTTAACTCTTTTTTTTTGTCCAGATAGGAAGATGAGGGATCACTCTTTATTCATTTCCATGCTGCCTGACCTGCTGAATTCCTCCAGCGTGTTCTGTCTGTTGCTCTGGATTTCCAGCATCTGCAGAACCTCCTGTCTGCGATTTGCTGCAACTCTTGTTGTAAATCTTACTAATGACTTCGTGTTTGTAGTTACATACAAGTTTTCAAAATTTGCAAATGGCAGCAAGTTGGAGGGGATGGTGATCAATGCAGGGCCACAGCAAACTTCAAGCAGAGATTTTGGTAGGAAAAAATAGAGGTAAGATTAGTTTTATTTGTCACATGTACAATTGGAGCATACAGTCAAATGGCTTGCTTGTGCTGGGGGGGTGCGGGGGCAGCCTGCAAGTGTTGCCACACACCAGAACCTAAAGAATATGGCCACAACTTACTATCCCTAACTCAGACCTCATTGGAATGTGGGAGGAAACTGTGGCACCTGGAGGAAAACCACATGGTCACACGGAGAATGTAGGATCTTACAGCTGGTACGCTGTATAACGTTGTACTAAGGGCTACGCAACCACGCCACCCCGAATAGGACATAAGATGGGTAGAAGAAAGAAATGTGGGTGTTTAAAGGTAAAATCATTTAAAAGTTGGAAGCAAGTAAAAAAAAATGGCGTAAGATATCCAAGAGCAAGCAATAGTTTTAATTATAGAGGGTATGGTAATGTTTTGCTAAGTAATGTGTCAGGCCTGGACTTTACAACACCATGAGCATTGTGTCTGGTGTTTGGTATGATATTGTAATAACATTTTATAAAGGCGCTGTGAAGCAGAAAAAAGGAGTTTACAAGAAAGATACCAGAACTATGATCTATAACATATCAAGAAAAGTGAACAGGCTATATTTCTGTCTTTTCAATAGAGCAGATTGCAGAGTAATGGAGTGATAGTGGTCATAGCATCATACAGTAGAGCCATTGTGGTTGTTAGAATGAAGAGTCCTATTAAGAACTTTTAACCCAAAAAGCCAACTGCTTATTGCCCTGTATAGATGCTGCCCGATTTGCTGAGTTCCTCCAGCAGTTCAAGTTTAATCATCATACAACCATAGACATGGGTAAAGCTAAGGAAGAGGGGGCCGTTAATGATGGAATCCACCATTTTTAGTCATCACATTTTGAAAAACTCTTTGCTAATGGGAGGATAATGCCCATGACGGGGCTGGCTGAGCTTACAACCTTCTGCAGCCTTTCTCTAATCCTGCGAAGTGGCTCCTCCGTACCAGATTATGCTGCAACCAGTTAGACTGCTCTCCACATTACATCTGTAGAAATCTGCAAGAGCTTTTGGTCACATACTGAATGTCCTCAGACTCCTAATGAAATATAGCCATTGGTGTGTCCTCTTCCACCACTGGTGCACAGTGATTGTGGGGTGTGAATCATCTACAAAATGCACTGCAGTTACTTGTTGGGTATGTCCTGCACTGCTGTGTTCAGCAGTATTTTACTTCCATTTTCACTCCTGAAGCACTCTCATTTGACAGCTCTTTTTGACTTTGTTTCTAACAGCGCCCTGATGACTCCTGCAACGTACCAGCAATATTCCCTTTATCCTATCCATCCCTAACACATTTTGCAACATGTTCTCTTCTTCAAGACCAGGAGTTTGACCTAAACATTAACCCCTTTTCTCCTTCCACAGATAGGGTCATAAAGCACTACACAGAAACAGGCCCTTTTGCCCATCTAATCCATGCTAAACTATTAATCGACCTAGTCCAATTGACCTGCATCCAGACCATAGCCCTCCTACCTCTCCTATCTTCAGTTTCCCTCAAATGTTGAAATTGAACCCACATCCTCAACTTCCACTGGCAGCTCGTTCCACATTATCACCAGCCTCTGAGTGAAGAGGTTCCTCCTCATGTTCCCCTTAAACATTTCACCTTTCACCCTTGACACATTAGTTCTAGTCTCAACCAGTCTCAGTGGAAAAAGCTTGCTTATATTTACCATATCTATACTCCTCATAATTTTGTATACCTCTATCAGATCTCCTCATTCTTCTATGCTTTAGGGAATAAAGTCCTAACGAATTCAACTGTTCCTTTTGATTCAGGTCCTCAAGACCTGACAACATCCTAATAAATTTTCTCTGCACTCCTTCAATCTTATTGATACCTTTCCTGTAGGTAGGTGACCAAAATTAAACATAACACTCCAAATAAGGCTTCACCAACATCTTATACAACATCAGCATAACAACCTAACTCCTGTACTCAACACTTTGATAGATGAAGCCCAATGTCCAAAAGCTTTCTTAATGACTCTACCTACCTGTGACACCAATTTCAAAGAGTTATGGATCTGTATTCCCAGATCCCTTTGTTCTACCACTCTCATCGGTACCCTAGAATTCACTGTGTAAGTCCTACCCTGGTTTGTCCTCCCAAAGTGCAACACCTCACACCTGTCTGCCTTAAATTCCATCTGCCATTTTTCAGCCAATTTTTCCAGCTGGTCCAGATCTCACTGCAAATTTTGATAGTTTTCCTCACTGTCCACTGCACCCCTAAACTTGGTGTCATCCACAAATTTGCTGATCCAATTAACCACATCATCATCCAGAACTTTGATATAGATGACAAACAGCAATGAACCCCTACCCACACCAATCCCTGTGGCACACCACTTGTCACAGGCCTCCAGTCAGAGGAGCAACCATCTACTACCACTCTTTGGCTCCTCTCACAAAGCTAAGATCTATTCCAATTTACTACTTCATCTTAAATGCCTGAGCGAGGAACTGAACCTTCTTGACCAACCTCCCTTGCTGGACCTTGTCAAAGACCTTGCTGAAGTCCATGTAGATATCCATAGCCTTGCCTTTATCACCATTCCTGGTAACTTACTCAAAAACCTCTATAAGATTGGTTAGACACAACTTAAAATGCACAATGCCATATTGCCTATCCCTAATCAGTCCCTGTCCATCCAAATATTGAAATACCTTCCAATAACTTTCCCACTACTGATGTCAAGAAACTAGCCTATAATTTCTTTCTCCAGCCCTGTATTTCTTTCACTGGTCCAGCTTCACCAGCCAAGCTCTTTACTTCATCCGTCCTTCCCCCCCACCCCCCCCACCCATCCTGGTTTCACCTATCACCTTGTGTTTCTTGCTCCCCGCTCCTCACCTTCTTGCTCTGACTCCTCATCTTTTTTTCCCTCCAATCCTGGTTTCGGCCTGAAACATTGACTGTACACTTCTTCCACAGATGCTGCCTGGCCTGCAGAGTTCCTGCAGCATTTTGTATGTGTTGCTTGGATTTCCAGCATCTGCAAATTTTCCCTCGTCTATAATTTCCAAGCTTATTCTTAGAGCCTTTCTTAAGCAACGGAACAATATTACTTATCCTCCAATCCTCCAGCACCTCAGTCATGGCTAAGGATGCTTTAAATATCTCAGTTATGGCCTGCATTTTCTGCACTAGCCTCCCCCAGGGCCCGAGAGAGCACTCTGTCAGGCATTCTGTATATGGTCCATGACCTCACTGCTACTTTGCCTCACTTCTATAGTCCGTGTCAGTCTCCCAAGTAGGTACAGATGCAAAAGAATCCATTTAAGATCGCCATCATCTCTTTCGACTATGCAGAGGTGACCACTTTGATTTACCTGAGGACTAATTTTGTCCCTTGCTATCCATTTGCTCTGAATATATCTGTGGGGGCTCTCAGGATTCTCCTTCACTTTGTCTGCTAGAGCAACCTCATGTCTTCTTGTAGCCCTCTTGATTTCATTCTTAACCATTCTCTGGTCCTGAATTAAATGTTCTCATTCAGATGTTTGCATTTTTGCCATAACTTCAGATTTAATATTCACCTTTTTTTTTGGTTTTCAACTTCCATACTCAGCATTGCTTTGTTTGATTTCCAGAAATGCATTAGCCCAGATTTAATTCCACTTAACATTTGCCTGAAGTAGCTTTGCATGTGTATTGCTCCTCCAAGAAATCAAGACGACACCCATTTGAAGTTGTGGGAGTTATTCAGTCAGGACCTTGTTTGGCACTTTGCTTCTCGAACTGTGAAAATAATTCAGATTCAGATTTAGATTCAGTTTATTGTCATTTAGAAACCACAAATGCAATGCAGTTAAAAAATGAGACAACGTTCCCCCAGAATGATATCACAAAAGCATATGACAAAACAGACTACACCAGAAAATCCACTTAACGTTTGGCAATCCCCAGTCCAGAGTCCAGAGAGGCTGCTGCATATTAATATCGCACTACCGTCTAGCGCGTTCCCCGGAAAGGAGCTCCAAATCCACCAGACAAAAACAGGACCAAAAACTAAAGCTACAAGACCTGCACAATACCACATAGTTACAACAGTGCAAACAATAGCATAATTGATAAAAAAAAAACAGACCATGGGCAAAGTAAAAATAATTGTTTAATTATTTATGAAATAACAGTGTAATTCAAATTGAATTATGATCAAAAATGCTCTTTCACTGCTAAACTTTCAGGTTCCCCTATTTTCAGAGTCCTTAACTACCACTCATCCTGTATCACCACCCTTCCCGCCACCTCAAACCCCCTTCTCCTGATCCCACACCCTCCTCCCTATCTTGGCCTTCTATGACATCTTGAAGGCAACTTAAGAATTTTGTGCATTACATCAGTTCTGTCCCATGTGTGACATAACTTTCTGTTTCATGTTCTGCAGTTCGGGAACGGACGGTGAAGATTGCCAAAGGAACTGGTGACTATCCCTGGGGATTCAGGATTCAGTTTTCAAAACCCATTCTCGTCACAGAAGTTGATACCAGTAAGTTTCACAAACTTTGATCACTGCATGTTATTGACCAGATCATTGCTGACTATGATTTTCAGTTCAGGGAGTAGATGTAAACAGTATGAAATTGGAAAATTGTAACAGTGGATGAGTGAGCTGTTGTATGATTTCCCTTCATTGCACTTCAAAGGAAGAAAAAATTGTGAAGGGATTAAAGCAGTTGTTCAATTTCATCCATGCCGAAGATGAGTGTTTAACCTCCCCTATCTCCCTTACTTCCACTCTTTCTCATTCACAATACAACTAGATACCTGTGTCCAGTTGCAGATGTGAGACTGGGCTTCAAAATTCACTCCTAATCACAGGGGAGGTATTGCAGAATGTGAAGTATAATGCTTGGGCTGCAAGCTAGCAGGAAATGAGAGGAAGAAGCAATTTGGACCAACCTGGCATGACGCATGTCCTTGGGACAAATCAATCACTGATATTCTCCGTAATGGAACAGTTTGCGGCAAGAAAGGGAAGGAGAAATAAATGGGGGGAGGAACTATTCGGGGCGTGATATGGGTTAAACAGCATGGGCTACTTTTAGAATTGTAACACATTATTTTTACACCATAAAAATTATCTGACATAATCATCCACTGCACCAGAACTATGAAATCAGTAAAGGAGAAATGGAACACAATCCAAAGTTTGTGGCTAGTATCAATAATAACAGGGCTCAAAGAAAGCAGTCCATGAAAATATAATGTCTTCACGGTACAGACTGTGCCTTTCTTTGTCAAACGTCACCTTTCCGAGATCTCAGGCATTCACCATCAGATGTGTTTTCAAGCAGACTGAGGTGTTAGGAAGGATTCCTGCAAACCAGTCCAGGAAGTTATGCCATATAAACTCTAAACATTTCTCCTAATTTTTCCAAACACTTCCAAAATAAAAACTAAGGTAAGTGCCAGAGATTCTGGTAGAAGTTTAAATTTTTAAAGTGAAAATTATTATTAGTCTGAATTTTGATATCATTATTGAGGGGAATTGGATTTCTCTCACACAGAATGTGAATTTTAGGGCCAAAATGCTTTTTAAACAGTAACTGCAGCCTTGCAAGCTGTTAAAATCTCAATTTCACCTCAAAATAAGTAGAAATATTTGAAGAATGTTTTACAGCTGGAATAGAATATTGACAGTGGAATTTACATTGGTTCTCAGCTTGTATTAATATATCACCTTCATAGGTGACTGGAATGAGCTACCATGGGTAGTAGTGGAAGCAGACAGTTTGGTGGAGTTTAAGAGGCTCTTAGATAGTTTTAAGTACATGAAAGGAATGGAGGGATATGGATGCCAGACAAAGGAAGGGTGTATAGTATAAATTGGCAACAAGATCAGTGCAACATAGTGGGCTGAATAGCCTGTACAGTACTGTACTTTTCTATGTTCTCCAGTGTCCCAAGGTGCTTCAGAATCAGGCTTATTATCACTGGTAAGTCAGCCTGTCAGAATGCTCTCCACGGTACATCTATAGATGTTTTTGAGTGTATTTGTTGACATGCCAAATCTCTTCAAACTCTTGATGAAATGTAGTCGCTGTCTTGCCTTATTTATAACTACATCAATATGTTGGGACCAGGTTAGATCCTAAGAGATCTTGACACCCATGAACTTGAAACTGCTCACTCTCTCCACTTCTGATCCCTCTTTGAGGATTGGTATGTGTTCCTTCGTCTTGCTCTTTCCTGAAGTCCACAATCAGCTCTTTCGTCTTACTGACGTTGAGTGCCAGGTTTTTGCTGCGGCACCATTCCACTAGTTGGCATATCTCACCCCTGTATGCCCTCTCATCTCTATCTGAGATTCTACCAACAATGGTTGTATTGTCAGCAAATTTATAAATGATATTTGAGCTATGCCTAGCCACACAATCATATGTATATAGAGAGCAGAGCAGTGGGCTAAGCACACACCCCTGATGTGCCCCAGTGTTGATCGTCAGCGAGAAAGATATATTATCACCAATCCACACAGATTGTGGTCTTCCAGTTAGGAAGTCGAGGATCCAATTGCAGAGGGAGGTACAGAGGCCCAGGTTTTGCAACTTCTCGATCAGGATTGTGGGAATGATAGTATTAAATGCTGAGCTATAGTTGATGAACAGCATCCTGACATAGGTGTTTGTGTTGCCCAGGTGGTCTAAAGCCACGTGGAGAGTCACTGAGATTATGTTTGCCATTGACCTATTGTGGCAATAGGCAAATTGCAATGGGTCCAGGTCCTTGCTGAGGCAGGAGTTCAATCTAGTTATGACCAATGTCTCAAAGCATTTCATCACTGTCGATGTGAGTGCTACCAGGCATTAGTCATTAAGGCAGCTCACATTATTCTTCCTAGGCACTGGTCTAATTGTTCCCTTTCTGAAGCAAGTGGCAATTTCCGCCCGTAGCAGTGACAGATTGAAAATGTCCATGAATACTCCCGCTAGTTAGTTGGCACAGGTTTTCAGAGCCTTACCAGGTACTCCATCGGGACCTTCCACCTTGCGAGGGTTAACTCTCCTTAAAGACGGTCTAATATCGGCCTCTGAGACAGAGATCACAGGGTCATCAGGTGCAGCAGGGATCTTCACAGCTGTAGTCGTAGAAACATAGAAAACCTACTGCACAATACAGGCCCTTCGGCCCACAAAGCTATGCCAAACGTGTCCCTACCTTAGAACTATCTAGACTTTACCCATAGCCCTCTATTTTTCTAAGCATCCAGGAGTCTCTTAAAAGACCCTATCGTTTCTGCCTCCACCACCGTTGCTGGCAGCCTATTCTATGCACTCGCCACCCTCTGAGTAAAAAACTTACCCCTGACATCTCTGTACCTACTTCCAAGCACCTTAAAATTATGCCCTCTCGTGCTAGCCATTTCAGCTCTGTGGAAAAGCCTCTGACTATCCACATGATCAATGCCTCTCATTATCTTATACACCTCTATCAGGTCACCTCTCATCCTCCATCGCTCCAAGGAGAAAAGGCCAAGTTCACTCAACCTATTCTCATAAGGAATGCTCCCCAATCCAGGCAACATCCTTGTAAATCTCCTCTGCACCCTTTCTATGGTTTCCATGTCCTTCCTGTAGTGAGGCGACCAGAACTGAGCACAGTACTCCTAGTGGGGTCTGACCAGGTCCTATATAGCTGCAACATTACCTCTCGGCTCTTAAACTCAATACCAAGATTGATGAAGGCCAATGTACCATATGTCTTCTTAAACACAGAGTCAACCTGCGTAGCAGCTTTGAGTGTCCTATGGACTTGGACCCCAAGATCCCTCTGACCCTCCACACTTGCCAAGAGTCTTACCATTAATACTATATTCTGTCATCATATTTAACCTACCAAAATGAACCACCTCACACTTATCTGGGTTGGACTCCATCTGCCACTCCTCAGCCCAGTTTTACATCCTATCCATGTCCCATTGTAACCTCTGACAGCCCTCCACACTATCCACAACACCCCCAACCTTTGTGTCATCAGCCAATTTACTAACCCATCCCTCCATTTCCCCATCCAGGTCAATTATAAAAATCACAAAGAGTAGGGGTCCCAGAACAGATCCCTGAGGCACACCACTGGTCACCGGCCTCCATACAGAATATGACCCGTCTACAACCACTCTTTGCCTTCTGTAGGCAAGCCTGTTCTGAATACACAAAGCAATGTCCCCTTGGATCCCATGCCTCCTTACTTTCTCAATAAGCCTTGCATGGGGTATTTTATAAAATGCCTTGCTGAAATCCATATACACTACATCTACTGCTCTTCCTTCATCAATGTGTTTAGTCACAACCTCAAAAAATTCTATCAGGCTCGTAAGGCACGACCTGCCCTTTACAATGCCATACTGACTACTCCTAATCATATTATACCTCTCCAAATGTTCATAAATCCTGCCTCTCAGGATCTTCTCCATCAAATTACCAACCACTGTTATCTCCCTTTACAGAACTTTAATCAAATAAAATTTTATACCAAGCCATACAAAGAAATATTTGGACAGATGACAAAATCACCATCAGAGGTGTCTTAAAAACATCTTAATTAAGAAATGACAGAGAACCATCAAAGTTGAGCAAGGGAATTCCTGACCTTATGACCATTACAGCAGAAGGCACACCTGCCACTGGTAAAGAGATTAAATTCAGATACGATCAAGAAACTAAAATAGGAAGAGCCCGGAAATCTCGGATGGCTGGAGATTTAGAAGGATTATATGGATAGACTGAGTGAGGCTATGGGGGGACTTAAACACAGGGCTGAGGATTATAAAATCAAGCCTCTGCTTAACTAGAAGCTAACGTAAGTTACCAAACCCTCGTGTGCTGGACGAACATGTCTTGATGTGAGGTAGGACACAGATCACAGAGATTTCGAGCGGCCTCCATTTCTCAGACTGTATATGGTTGCTAAAGATTAATGTTAATTGTCACATGTACATTAAAACATACAGAGAAATTCATCATTTGCATCAACGACCAAAACTGACTAACGATGTGCTGGGGTCAGACTGCAAGGATCGCCATGTTTGCAGTGCCTACATAGCTTACCCATGACTTACTAACCCTAGTACCCTAATCTGTATGTCTTTGGAATGTGGGAAGAAACTAGAGCACCCGGAGGAAGCCTACGAGGTCACAGGGAGCACTTACAAACTCCTTACAAACAGTAGTGGGAACTGTACCCCAATCTTACAGTCGGCACTGTGAAACGAGCATTACCTTAACAGCTACACCACAGCGCTACTTTACAGAATCTACTGATTAGCCCAGAGATCATTGCAATAGCCATTCCTGGAGAGACAGTGTCTTCTGTATTTCTATTTTTAATTATACATCTTTTAAAAGTTGCAGCTAGTATTCTGACATTACATTGGTGAATGCTGATAACCTGTTATTATTCTTGACACCGCAAAAGAATTAAAATAGAAAAACTGGATATTTACTTCAGTTATTTCATGTAAGGAGCACTCGGGTAAAATCGGATGTTCTATTTGTAGAAAAGTGATGAGAATCAGAGTTGGGTTTACTATCACTGTAATACATACACAATGCTGGAGGAAGTCAGCCAGTCAGGCAGCATCTGTAGAAATGAATAAAGAGTCGACGATTCGCGCTGAAACCCTTCTTCAGGACTGGAAAGGCAGGGGGTCAGATGCCAAAGTAAGAAGGACGAGGAGGGAAGGAGGACGAGTTAGAAGGTGATCAGTGAAGCCTGATAGCTGGGAGGGGTGGTGAACGAAGAAGCTTTCAACAGATCCAATCAGATTCCTTCTTCTACAGCCCTTTGACTTCTCCACCTATTACCTCCCGGCTTCTTATGGCAGCTCCTGCAGATTGAATTGAATTGAATTTGTTATTTACATCCTTCACATATATGAGTAAAATCTTTACATTACACCTCCATCTAAATGTGCAATGTGCAATTTATAGTAATTTGTAATAAATAGTATGTGTAACAGGACAGTCAATATAGCATAGAAATACAATTGTATCAGCGTGAACTAATCAGTCTGATGGCCGGGTGGCAGAAGCTGTCCCAGAGCCTGTTGGTCCTGGCTTTTATGCTGCGGTACCGTTTCCTGGATGGTAGCAGCTGGAACAGTTTGTGGTTGGGATGACTCAGGTCCCCAATGATCCTAAAGGCCCTTTTTATGCACCTGTCTCTGTAAGTATCCTGAATAGTGGGAAGTTCCCATCTACAGATGCACTGGGCTGTCCGCACCACTCTCTGCAGAGTCTTGCAATTGAGGGAAGTACAGTTCCCGTACCAGGCAGTGATACAGCCAGTCAGGATGCTCTCAATTGTGCCCCTCTAGAAGGTCCTTAGAATTTGGGGGCCGATACCAAACTCCTTCAACCGTCTGAAGTGAAAGAGGCGCTGTTTTCACCACACAGCTGGTATGTACAGGCCATGTGAGATCTCGGTGATGTGTATGCTGAGGAACTTAAAGCTGTTCACCCTCTCAACCCCAGAGCCATTGATTTCAGTAGGGGCTAGTCGGTCCCCATTCCTCCTGTAGAACACAACAGCTCCTTTGTTTTTACGACAATGTGGGAGAGGTTGTTTCCTTGACACCGCTGTGTCAGGGTGATGACTTCTTCTCTGTAGAATGCCTCATTATTATTTGAGATAAGGCCAATCAATGTGGTATCGTCAGCAAATTTAATTAGCAGGTTGGAACTATGGGTGGCGACACAGTCATGGGTATAGAGAAAGTAAAGGAGGGGGTTCAATGGTGGGCAGGGATTTTTCCTGTGGTGGACTGGTACTATTTTATAGTTTCATATTCATTGGACTTCAAAGGAAGAGAAAATTGTGAAGCGAGTAAAGCAGTTGTTCAGTTTTATACTTTTATTTTACATCTATGTCAAAGGTTATTGTTTAATCTCTCCTGTCCCACTGTAATAGCAATAACCAGTCTTTCTTATTCATGATAGAACTAGATACCTGGGTCCAGTTGCAGATGCGAGACTGGGCATCAAAATTCAAACCTAATCACGGGGGAGTCATCGCAGAATGTGAAGTATGGTGCCTGGGCTGCAGGCTAGCAGGAAATGAGAGGAAGGAGCAATTTAGACCAACCTTGCATGATGCATATCCTTGGGTCAAATCATTCACTGATACTTTCTGCAATGGTGATGCACCATCAATAACTCACTCTGAGACGTAAGAAGCGAGGTATCGGCTTTTATTGACTGGAAGAATGAACAACACTACATCCTGGGGAATGAGGCTGGGCAACAGGCCTCAGTCGCCTTTATACAGGGGTCTGTGGGAGGAGCCACAGGAGCAGTCAGCAGGGGTCTGTGGGAGGGGCCACAGGGGCAGTCAGCAGGGGTCTGTGGGAGGAGCCACAGGAGCAGTCCAGACAGGTATATGTAGTTCACCACAAATGGAACAGTTTGTCAACGGTTTATTGATTTCTACAGTTGCTGCCTACCCTACTGAGTTCCTCCAGCATTTTGTTTGTGTTCCTCTGGATTTCCAGCATCTGAAGAATCTCTTGTGTTTATTCTCACTGTCTTATATGACATGAAATCCATTGTTTTGTAGCAACAGCACCGTGCAGACATAAAATTCTTATAAATTACAAAATACGCTCAGTGAGTGTTAGCGCCAAAATAGAAATAATGAAAAAAACGTAAAAACAAAGGAATAATGCACATTATCTGCATTAAAAAAAGATTGTAAAATAACTTGCTGTGACGTTTGGACTTGATTCCAGATGGTGCAGCTGAAGAAGCAGGACTTCAGATTGGTGATATCGTGCTGGCTGTTAATGGCACTGATGTGACCAGCATCCCTCACTCTGAGGCAGCCACCCTGGCCCGTCAAGGTACAGTCAAAATAAAGGTTGTTGTCATGTGCACAAGTACATGATGATTGAAAAACTTGTTTGCAGCAACATCACATCATATAAGCAGCATTCACAAGACATAGATTAAAAACAAGTTATACACAATAAATTACTGTATAATTATGTATTAACATGTATATTATATATTAACTCTGTTACAAATTATATATTAATAAATTATATTATTAAAATGGAAGCATTGCTGCCCAGTACATATTATTTTTCTCTGTATGTCCTTGGTCATCTGCTTTTTAAACTGAATGGCTAATTCTGCTCCTATATTTTATGGTCTTCTGCTGACAGTATTCCCACAATTCTTTGCAATGAGCATTGGGTTCTAGGATTTAGACCCAGTGACAAAGAAGAAAGGGTTAATTATATCATCAGATCCTCAATGTTTCCCATATCAGATTAGGTTCCAAGTAGCTTTCAGCACCTGCTACAAACATTATGTTCCTCTCAGGGACTTTAGACCAGCATGAAATGTTGCTGAACTTTCTAGATGTTATTCTTACCTATTTACTTGGGTCCTAATGACCTCCCGTCTGCATGGTCCTCTGAAGTCGATGGCATGGTTGGAGTTCATCAACACTTCTGCAATCCATTGCATCCACTCTGCAGGGGTTGGGCCTGCACAGCTTCACCAGGGCCCTGTTGGCTGTCCCAACCCATTTCTACCTCTTATGACAAGAACATTGCGTTGGACTTTGAGTCAGATGTTACTGCAAGCTGCACTATTAGGACAGTCATAAATATAACGGAGCACATCTGACTAGACCAAAACATGTTCTCCAAAACACAATCTTGGGAAAATCCAAAATTATCTTTACAATATTAAACCTCTCCTCCAGGCCTACAGTATACCACACTCATTCAAAACAGTTGAAAAATATAGTATTATTCAACAATAAATTACCTTTTTTATATTCTAATTTCCAGGCCCAGACACTCTGACCCTGGTGGTTGGATCAGATATCGGTCGATGCCCAAACACCCCCCGGCCAGCATGCCGTGGATATTTGCATAAACGAACCCACTCTGGGCTCCTGAAGGGTTGGAGAAAGAGGTGGTTTGTCTTAAAACACAACGGATTATTCTACTACTACAAGAACAAAATGGTGAGAAAATTTTTTTATAGCTTTCAAATGTTTATACAAATTATTAACCAGCATCTTTAAAATGGAAGTGAGTGAAAAAGTTATAACCCTAATAAAGCAAATTACCCCAAACTATAGACTGTTCGAGAATCCAACACAAACACTAGTGAAGGGGAACTTAAAGCAGAGGCTGAAGAGGTCTATGTTATAGAAAATAGAACAGTACAGGCCCTTTGCCCATAATGTTGTGCCAAACTAAGTAAGATAATGCCATCTAGTCCTTTCTATGCACGTGTGTTCCATATCCTTCCATTCTCTGCATTTTCATATGCTTATTAAGATCTTCTTGAATACCTCTGCCGTTTCTGCCTCCACCACCACTTCTGGCAGCATATTCCAGACACCCAACAATCTGTGTAAAAAAAACTGCCCCTTTGAACTTTTCCCCTTTCACCTTAAACCCATGTTTTCCGGACGTTTTGATCCTGGGTTAGGGTTAGGGTGAGGGATTTTGGCTATCTACTCAATCTATGTATCTCATAGTTTTATAGATTTCTGTCATGTCTCCCCCTCCCCTCCCCCAGCACCCACCTCTCCAAAGAAAATAACCCTAGTTCATCTAACCTCTCCTTGTAGCACGTGCTCGCTAATCGAGGTAGCGTCCTGGTAAATCTCTTCTGCACCCTCTCCAAAGGCTCTAGATCCTTCCTACACTGGGAGAACAGAATTGAATGTCATACATCAGATGTGGCCTAATACGAATTTTAAAACATAATTTCCTGACTTGAATTTAATTCTTTGACTAATAGAGGTAAGCATGGCACATACTTTCTTTACCAGTCTAGCAACTTGTGCAACCTCCTTCAGGGAGATTTGGATTTGGTCCCCAAGATCCCTCTGTACATCAATGCTGTTAAGGGTCCTGCCATTAACTGAATAAGTTCCCTTTACATTTGATCTCCCGAAGTGCAACACCATCATACTTGAATGGATTGAACACCAAACAATTTTTTCAAGGAACTTCAAACAAATAATTCTTGTTATTCAGAATATGATAGCAAACTGGAATGCATTGCCTAAAAAGGTGGTTCAAATTATTCTCACCAATTTTACTCAACAAGTTATTTTTACACAGAGAGCGATGTGTGCATGGAGCAGATGGCTGTGGTGGTGGCAGAGGTTAATTGGTCATTGTAATTGTCCCATGATTAGGCTAGGGTTAGATAGGGGGTTGCTGGGAGACACAGCTCAAAGGGCTTGGGGGGGAGGGAGGGATAAACAGAAAGATACATTTAAGAGACTCTTAATAGGGAAATGGATGATAGAAAAATGGAGGGCTATGTGGGAGGGAAGGGTTAGATTGAGTTTAGAGTAGGTAAAAAGTTTGGCATAGCATCATGAGCCAATGGGCCTGTACTGTGCTGTAATTTTCAATGTTCCAATTCTAGAAGCATCTGGATGAGTACTTGAATTTCTGTTTTTGTTAAGACATTACAGGTGATGGACCAAATTCTGGCAAATAGGATCAGTATAGATAGGTACTTGGTCATCAGAGTAGACATAGTGTATTGTATGGCTCTGAGTCTAAATCAAGGATCTATGGACCTCTTGTTTAATGGAATTGGGCCATCCCATAAAAACAGGTTGGGAACTCCTGGTCTAAAGATAAAGAGATTGAGAGTTAGGACCAAGATCTCAGTGATAATAGGGTGGAATAACAGAGAGTAGAAATAATGGGTGGGAGGAAGTACTGAAGAAAAGAGCGAGGTTCTGAGGGATTTATCTTAAAGCGAGTTCCAGATAAGTTTAAACCAGAGTAGAATGAACACAGAAATTACTGGAAGGTCCAGGCTTGATGCAATAGTGGAGATGACACATGAATTCAGTCTGGTTAACCAATGGTGGTCACAAGTCAGCCTTCATTATGGAGATTATAGGAGTTCAGGCATTGACGTGATGTCTTGTAGGCAGGAAGGGGCTGAACTTTGAGACAAAGCTACAAAGGATGGAATAGCGTGATTACAAATTTAAATTGTACTTTGAAGGCAGATATAACGCCAGAGTTGTAAACCCAGAGAATTCTTCCAAACATTATTGAAAGTAAAAAAACCGAAGAGTCATAGTGTCATAGAGAATTGATCCATTCTGATCAAGATATCCACCTAAGTTACACACATAAAATGTAGGAGGAAGCTATTCAGGGAGCATCTACGGAGGGAAACAGTCAACGTTTTGGGCCGAGACCTTTCATCAGGGTCTCCATCTGAGCTAGTCCCATTGGGCCATATCATTCTAAACTTTTCCTATCCATGTACCTGCCCAAGACTGTTAAATTTTGATAATGTACCTGCCTCAATCACTTCAGATACCCCTGCTCTTACATTTTCTGTTCCTGAAGGGTAGCTATAAGTGAACTTTAAAAGAGGACAATTCTGAAAATTTATGACACCAGTGTAATAGCTCACAGACAAAAGAAAAGCCTTAACTGTGGGAGAGCAGTTACATTTATTAAAATTGATGCATATTAATTATGCTTAATACAAAGCAGTAGTCATGAACAGCAGGCGAATGCAGCAGAGGTGCTTTGCAAATCAACCACATCAAAAGCCTCAGAGGTGCCAGGGTCACACATCATCTCTGAGGGAATAGGTCCTTCTATATTCAGTCGCAATGTATTCTGTCTGTTAACTCACAACTCATTAAACCTGAAATCATTCCCACTCAGGAACTCTGTCCATTTGAGGAAAACATTAATGAAGATAATGTGGGCAAATAGATGAAATTTCAACGCTGAGATTCTTGATTGGGATTTAATCTTACATCAACAATGTTTTTGCACTAGGATGAAGGAAGGTGCCGTCCACTGGATGTGATGAAGCTAGAAGGGGCTGAAATTTCAGTTGACACCAGCCTTGGGAAACCATTTGTCTTTAAATGTTTTTTACAGTCAAAAAGCAAGATGTTTTACTTCTGTTCAACTTCAAATCAGGAAATGAAAAGGTAAAGGACTGCAGTATCTCTGTTGCAATATATAAAGGGCCAAATATTATATTTAAAGATTAGTTTTATTTGTCACACGTACATCGAAACATCGAGTGAAATGCGTAACTTTGCGTTGACCAACACAGTCCAACGACGCATTGGGGGCAGCCCTCAAGTGTTGCTATGCTTCCAGTGCCAACATACCATGCCCAAAACTTATTAAAGACCAACATGAACATCTTTGATGTGTGGGAGAAAACCAGAACACTGGGAGGAAAGCCACACAGTCACGGGGAGAAGATACAAACTCTTTAGAGACAGTGGTGGGAATTGAACCATGGTCAAGGTCAAGATGGTTTAATGTCATTTCCAATACACGAGTTTAAAGAGGAGCAATACACGAGGGGTGATTGATAAGTTTGTGGCCTAAGGTAGAAGGAGATGAGTTATACAGCTCTCCTTACATGCACATGCAGGTCAACTCTTTGAGCGATTATGCAGAAAATTTGAAGTTAATAACATCAGGGGTGATTGATAAGTTCATGGCCTAAAATAGAAGGAGATGTTATTAACTTCAAACTTTCTGCATAATCACTCAAAGAGTTGACCTGCATGTGCATGAAACAAGAGCTGTATAACTCATCTCCTTCTACCTTGGGCCACAAGCTTATCAATCACCCATCCATGGACACTTTCTGGAGGTCCAAGATCCGTATGCTTCACGACCGCTGGACTAAGTGTGTAAATGTAGGAGGGGATTATGTTGAAAAATAAATGTGCTAGTTTTTCTAAAATTGACTCCTTCTACCTTAGGCCACAAACTTATCAATCACCCCTTGTATTGGTTCTCCAGATCTGATGCAGAACAAAAAAACACAATAAATAAAGAACAAGATAATAATAGAACACAATAAATACACAAAATTTCTTATATACATAGATTGCCTGTATGTACATAAAGTGATGCTACACAGGAGTGTCTGTATAAATGGTGGCTGACAGAATATTATAAAGTAGTGGGGTTGGGGTGTGGTGGAGGGGGATGGGTTAGGGGGTGGAAGTGTTGATCAGCTTTGTGACTGTTTTTGTGTCTGCTGGTCCTGGTGTGGATGCTACAGAGCCTCCTCCCTGATGAGAGTGGGACATTCAATCTCATGAGCAGAAACATGCTCTCAGTCAGACTCCCTTGGAATCCGATATGCTTCAATGAGATCACCTCACATTTTTCTAATCTCTGATGAATGAAGGGGTTATCAACCGAAACCTGCTTAATTGTTCCTCATCCCTGGAACCAAGTTCGTGATTCCCTTCGAAACTGCTTCCAATATAAGTAATGTATATCCCTCACTAGATAGAGGTCAAATGTGATGTTATTCTACCACCATCGTTTCATCAAATGTTGAAATGGTGTCACTCTGCTGGTTTGGGATCTCCCTTTCAAAGTTGCTTCTATGGCAGAAACAGGTAGAGACATTAGCTTGATTGATCACACATACATTGAAATATAACGTGAGATGCATCATTTGCGTCTAATCAAATCTGTGAGGATTGAGCTGGGCAGCTCACAACCATTACCAGGTTCATAGCAGGGCCACAACTCACGAACATTAAGAATGTATCGTCTTTATCGTCTTTGGAATGTGGGAGAAAACCAGCGCAGCAGGAGGAAACCCACACAGTCATCGGGAGAATGAGCAAACAGCAGGAATTGAAACCCGATCATTGATCGCTGGCTGGCACTGTAGAGCGATGTATAAATTGCTACACTACCGTACCGCCCCGGGGGTACATACAAGGGAGGAAACATGTATGAGTAACGTAATTTATGGTACAATGCGGTATTGATGCATACACTACCTGCTCAAGTTCCTAGACTTTGATTCACCTCTTTCCTACTCATTAAGTGAAAGCATTTTAATTTATTTCCTACACCTGCAGGTGGCTGGAAGCTATGGAGCGTGCAATACATCCTGTTCATCAGGTATGACAATTATACATCATTTTCTCTTTCATCCTTTGACAGAATCATCTGAGCAAACCCTTTTTAATTGCAATTTATTCTGTTTGTTTCTTTTAAAATGTCTTACTGCATCTTGATTATGTCAATATTTCAATATATTGAGCCTCCCTTTCCTTTCAAATTGAAAGCAAACTCAATGGCTCCTTAAAATCTGCCGTTTTTCTAGTTTACTCCCACTATGACCTCATGCATGAATTCAGAAGAGCAGGTAAATATTTTTCTGTGATTACCAGTGGCAGGTCCCAGTTGCCTCCACTGGTAGTTGGGACTCTGGAATCTCATTAAACTCTTGCAGTGACAGGATGAATCAGCAACTACTCTGCTGGGGTCAGATCCAGGCTAAAGAGAAGATCATTAGAAAGCTGGGATTGGATTTTATGTCATGAAATTTGCTGTTTTGCAGCAGCGGTACAGTGAAATACATTAATATTGAAGTAAATTACAAAGAGAAAATATTAAAAAAGTGCAAAGAGAGACTAATATGAAGTAGTGTTCATCAATTTGATGAAGGAGGGGAAGAAGCTGTTCCTAAAACACTGAGTGTGTGTCTTCAGGCTCTGTGGCTCCTTTTTTTTTCAAAGTTCAAAGTAAATTTATTATCAGAGTGCATATATGCCACCACAAACAACCCTGAGATTTACAGCGGCATGCAAAAATTTGGGCACCCCTTGTCAAATTTCTGTTACTGTGATTAGCTAAGTGAGTAAACGATGACCTGAATTCCAAAAGGCATGCCGCTGTGTTTTCATGTGGGCATACTCAGTAAATGGAGGCGGATACGATAGGGTCTTTTAAGAGACCTTTGGATAGGTACATGGGGCTTAGAAAAATAGAGGGCTATGGGTAACCGTAGTAATTTCTAAGGTAGGGACAGGTTCAGCACAACTTTGTGGGCTGAAGAGCCTTTATTGTGCTGTAGGATTTCTATGTTTCTACACAGCCTTGTGGTGCATCTGTGCTGATGGAGATTATGGTGGAGATGTTGTTGCCAATCCGAACTGACTGGGGTCTGCAAGTGAGGAAATCCAGGGTCCAATTGCAGAAAGAAGTATTGAAGCCAAGACCTTGGAGTTTATTGATCAGCTTGAAGTGTTGAGTGCTGAGCTATGGTTGATGAAGAGCATCCCGATACATGCATCTTTGCTGTCCAGATGTTCTAGGGTTGAATGAAGAGCCAATGAAATGGCATCTGCTGCGGATCTGTTGCTCTTCTCAGCAAATTAGAGCAGATCTAAGTTACTTCTCAAGCAGGACTTCATATGTCTCATCACCAGCCTCTCAAAACACTTCATCACTTCATTCATTAATGGGAGTAATGAAAAGAGGGCATGTCCTGGGTGGTGAGCGTACTTAATGATGGATGACACCTTCTTGAGGCATCATTTTTTGAAGTATCCTTGATGGTGGGGAGGCTAGTACTAATGATGGAGCCGGTGAACAGTCAGAATGTTCACCACTGTACAACCGTACATTTAGTGTACACCCAGTACACAATAAAATCCTTCACAATAAAAAGCATGCAGATGGCCAAAAATATATTATAAATAGTAGTGGGTTACACCCAGACTCAGAAACCTTTTCATTGTACCGGTACCTCACTGTGCTTCTTGGGAGTGTTTTGACACGTATTTTCTAATGTTCCTGAAGTTTCGTAATCTCATATTATAATCCTCATATCCTGCAGGAAGTGGGATTGTGCTGTTGTAACTTGCCAGCTATTGTAGTGTTCTGAAAGACTGCAATTGCTTACTGTCTCTCATTAACAATTTTCAAGAAAGGAGGGAGAGAGAAAACAGGGAATTATAGACCGGTTAGCCTGACGTCAGTGGTGGGAAAGATGCTGGAGTCAATTATAAAAGAGGAAATTACAACACATTTGGATAGCAGTAGAAGGATCAGTCCGAGTCAGCATGGATTTATGAAGGGAAAATCATGCTTGACTAATCTTCTGGAGTTTTTTGAGGATGTAACTATGAAAATGGACAAGGGAGAGCCAGTGGATGTAGTGTACCTGGACTTCCAGAAAGCTTTTGATAAAGTCCCACATAGGAGATTAGTGGGCAAAATTAGGGCACATGGTATTGGGGGCAGAGTACTGACACGGATTAAAAATTAGCTGGCTGACAGGAAACAAAGAGTAGTGATTAACGGGTCCTTTCGGAATGGCAGGCTGTGACCAGTGGGGTACCGCAAGGTTCAGTGCAGGGACCGCAGCTGTTTACAATATACATTAGTGATTTAGATGAAGGGATTAAAAGTAACATTAGCAAATTTGCTGATGACACAAAGCTGGGTGGCAGTGTGAAATGTCAGGAGGATGTTATGAGAATGCAGGGTGACTTGGACAGGTTGGGTGAGTGGGCAAATGTATGGCAGATGCAGTTTAATGTGGATAAATGTGAGGTTATTCACTTTGGTGGCAAGAACAGGAAGGCAGATTACTATCTAAATGGAGTCAAGTTAGGAAAAGGGGAAGTACAATGAGATCTAGGTGTTCTTGTACATCAGTCAATGAAAGCAAGCATGCAGGTACAGCAGGCAGTGAAGAAAGCTAATGGCATGCTGGCTTTTATAACAAGAGGAATTGAGTATAGGAGTAAAGAGGTCCTTCTGCAGCTGTACAGGGCCCTGGTGAGACCACACCTGGAGTATTGTGTGCAGTTTTGGTCTCCAAATTTGAGGAAGGACATTCTTGCTACTGAGGGAGTGCAGCGTAGGTTCACAAGGTTAATTCCCGGAATGGCAGTACTGTCATATGTTGAAAGATTGGAGCGACTGGGCTTGTATGCACTGGAATTTAGAAGGATGAGAGGGGATCTGATTGAAACATATAAGATTATTAAGGGTTTGGACACGCTGGAGGCAGGAAGCATGTTCCCGCTGATGGGTGAGTCCAGAACTAGAGGCCACAGTTTAAGAATAAAGGGTAGGCCATTTAGAACAGAGATGCAGAAAAACTTTTTCACCCAGAGAGTGGTGGATATGTGGAATGCTCTGCCCCAGAAGGCAGTGGAGGCCAAGTCTCTGGATGCATTCAAGAGAGAGTTAGATAGAGCTCTTATAGATAGCGGGGTCAAGGGATATGGGGAGAGGGCAGGAACGGGGTACTGATTGTGTATGATCAGCCATGAATGGTGGTGCTGGCTAGAAGGGCCGAATGGCCTTCTCCTGCACCTACTGTCTATATGAGAGACAGTAATTAATGAATAATTAAAGCTGCCGATACCACGTGTATTCAGAGCCATCCCTAGTACTGATCTTCCACTCCAGGCTGTCCATCAGCAACAAAACCAAGAGCACAGCTGTGAAATTCAATGTGGAACTACACTCAGTGGCCACTTTACCAAGTACTGGCTGTACCTAATAAAGTGGCCACAGAGTGTATGCTCATGGTCTTCTGCAACTGCAGCCCATCCAATTCAAGGTTTCAAAGGTACATTTAATGTCAGGGAAATGTATACAATATACATCGTGAAATTCTTTTTCTTCGCAGAGGAGTGCCCCAAAGAATGAACGACAGTTAAATGTGAGAACCCCAAATCCCCCCCAACACATAAGCAACAGCAAAGTGATGATCACCCCTCCCCCACCAGCAAAAAAACATCGGCACCCCCCCCCCCCCACCGAGCACTCAAGCGTGCAGCAAAGCACCGATAAAGACACAGACTTGCAGTACCCCAAAGACTACTCGTTCACCCGGTATTTGACATACCACAGGCTCTCTTTCTCTCTAATAAGGGAGAAAGAGCTGTTTCTGTTTACACAGCAAGATGGGAGACATCACGAACAACTCACTGATTTACCATGTCAAAAGTCTGTTGAATCACTTTCCCCAAGCTCTGTGTCCAAAGAACTCGGGTTTCTGGGCACACAGCCAGCAGCCGGCTTGCTGGTTTCGATCTTCCGTCTCCCACGACACACCAAGTTCCTGCGGAAGCACTGACCTCAAGTCCGCCGGCCTCCAGAGCCACGAAATCCTGGAACCTTGAAGGTGTGCTAGTCTTCTAGGCCGCATCCTTGGTATATCGAATAGCGGCCAGTCGTGAGACCCCGAGATCGAGTCCCATTCCCACAAAGGACTGAAGACAGCGTATAGCTCCAGGTCAGGGTCTTCAAAAGAATACTGAAAGGAAAAATTAGAGATATTAAAGACAGAAATAGAGCTGTTTCCGAAGATGCAAACAAAGGAGTTGCCGTAGGCACCATCGTCCTCCTAAGCTCCCCCCCTTCAAGGTACTACGTGTTGTGCATTAAGAGATTATCTTCTGCACGCTACTGTTGAAAGTTGTTATTATTTGAGTTTCTGTTACCTTCTTGTCAACTTGAACCAGTTTGGCCATTCTGCTCTGACCTCTTGTTTATGCCCAGAGAATTGCCATTTTTTTTGTTTATCACACTAGTCTCTACACTCTAGTGACTGTTGTGCCTGAAAATCCAAGCAGATCAGCGGTTTCGGAGATATTCAAACCACTCCATATGGCACCAACACTCAATCCACAGTTGGTCACTTTGATCATATTTCTTCCCTGTTCTAACATTTGATCTGAACAACAAGTCCATAAGACATAGGAGCAGAATTAGGCCATTCAGCCCAACAAGTCCGTTCCATTTCATCATGGCTGATCCTGGATCCCATTCAACCCCATACACATGTCCTCTTACCATATCCCTTGATGGCCTGACCAATCAAGAAGCTAGCAACTTCTGCTCTAAATATACTGAGAGACATGGCCTCAACCGCAGTCTGTGCCAAAGCATTCCACAGAATCCCCACTCTTTGGCTAAAAGAATTCCTCTTTACTTCTGTTCTAAAAAGTTGCCCCTCAGTTTTGAGGCTGTGCCCTTTACTTCTTGATACCCCCACCAGAGGAAACATCCTCTCCCCATCCATCTTATCTAGTTCTTTCAACGTTCAGTAGGTTTCAATGAGATCTCTACACATTCTTCTAAATTCCAGTGAGTACAGGCCCAAAGTTGCCAAACGCTCTACACATGTTAACCCTTCCATTCCCGGAATCATCCTCATGAACCTTTTTTGGGCTCCGTCCAACAAAAATACATCCTTTCTGAGGTAAGGGGCCCTGAACTGTTGATAATACTCCAAGTGTGGCCTGATCAGTGTCTTATAAAGCTTCAGCATTATCTCCTTGTTTTTGTATTCTATTCCCCTCAAAATAAATGCCAACATTGCACTTGTCTTCTTTACTACAGACTCAACCTGTGAATTAACCTTCTGGGAGTTTTGCACAAGGACTCCTAAGTCACTCTGCACCTCTGATGTTTGAATTTTCTCCCCATTTAGATAACAGTCCGCACCATTGTTCCTTTTACCAAAATGCATGATCATGCATTTCCCAACAGTGTATTCCATCTCCCACTTTTTTGCCCATTCTTACAATTTGTCAAAAGTCCTACTGCAATCGCATTGCTTCCTCAGCACTACCTACCTCTCCACCTACCTTTGTATCATCCACAAACTTTGCCACAAAGCTATTAATTCCACTATCTAAATAATTGACAAAGAATGTGAAAAGTAGTGGTCTCAATACTGACCCCTGAGGAACACCACTAGTCATCGGTAGCCAACCAGAAAAGGCCTCTATTATTCCCACTCACTGCCTCCTGCCTGTCAGCAATTCCTCTATCCATGCCAGTATCTTTCCTGTGACACCATGGGACTTTATCTTGTTAAGCAGCCTTATGTGAGGCACCTTATCAAATGCCTTCTGAAAATCCAAGTAAATGACATCCACTGCCTCTCCTTTGTCCACCCTACTTGTTGCTTCTTCGAAGAATTCTAACAGATTTTTCAGGCAAGATTTCCCTTTACAGACACCATGCAAACTTTGACTTAGTTTATCATTAGTCTCCAAGTACCTCAAAACCTCATCCTTAATAAACACTTTCCCAATCACCAAGGTTAAACTAACTAGCCTATAATTTGCTTTCTTTTGTCCTCCTTCCTTCTTAAAGAGTGAAATGACATTTGAAATTTTCCAGTCCACTGGGACCATGCCAAAATCAAGTGATACTTAAAAGATCATGATCAATGCATCCATTATCTCTTCAGCAACCCCTCTCAGGACTCTGGGATGTAGTCCATCTGGTCCAGGTGATTTATCCATCTTAAGACTTTTGAATTTGCCTTGCACTTTTTCATTTGTAGTAGCAATGCACTCACCCTGTTCCCTGACACTCACATACAGCTAGTGTCTTCCACAGTAAAGACTGAAGCAAAGTACTTATTGAGTTCATCTGGCTGAACAACCGAACCTCTTGACCATGTCTGCATGCTTTTATGCATTAAGCTGATGCCACATGATGGCTGATCAGATATTTGTATTAACGAGCAGGTGTACAGGTGGACCTAATAAAGTGGAGACTGAGTGTAGGTTCATATGAGGGCAGATTCAATCAGCACTGGACTTCACAAAAGGGGATGGACTTCCTATCCCCTTTTCCCTCTCTCACCTTATCTCCTTGCCCGCCCATTGCCTCCCTCTTGTGCTCCTCCCCCCTTTTCTTTCTTCCATGGTCTTCTGTCTCTTTTATGAATTTCCTTCCCAGCTCTTTACTTCATTCTCTCTCCCTTCAGGTTTCTCCTATCACCTTGCATTTCTTCCTCCATCCCCCACCTTTTAAATCTACTCCTCAGCTTTTTTTCTCCAGACCTGATGGGTCTCGTCCCGAAACACCAACTGTACTCTTTTCCATAAGTGCTGCCTGGCCTGCTGAGATCCTTCAGCATATTGTGTGTGTTGCTTACAAAGTACCAGTGTGCTTAATATGGCATTACCAACTAGAGTCATCTGTGCCATATTGGCAGATGTCCAGGATAATTATAGATTAGGTTTACATTCCTGGAAACCTCCTTGTTTTAACTTGTTCAGCTATTACACTTCAACCTCCACACACCTGCTCTTCTATCCCAAAGCACAAATCTGTCATGTGATCAGATTAATCAAACAGCCTTTTCTTTCCATTTTCAGCTCCCCACAACACATGCAAAGAAAGAGGAAAAACTTGACAATTTCTTTTGGTTTCCTGTGTGCCAGGTGCTCCCAGTGTTATCCTGGAGATCCCTTTTTGAACCTGGAGTCACACTGAAGGGTTAAAGGTGTGAGACCACACCTGGAATATTGTGTTCAGTTTTGGTCTCCAAATTTGAGGAAGGACATTCTTGCTACTGAGGGAGTGCAGCGTAGGTTCACGAGGTTGATTCCCGGGATGGCGGGACTGTCACTTGTTGAAAGATTGGAGCGACTGGGCTTGTATACACTAGAATTTAGAAGGATGAGAGGGGATCTGATTGAAATATATAAGATTATTAAGGGATTGGACACGCTAGAGGCAGGAAACATGTTCCCAATGTTGGGGGAGTCCAGAACCAGAAGCCACAGTTTAAGAATAAGGGGTAAGCCATTTAGAACGAAGTTCAGGAAAAACTTTTTCACCCAGAGAGTTGTGGATCTATGGAATGCTCTGCCTCAGAAGGCAGTGGAGGCCAGTTCTCTGGATGCTTTCAAGAAAGAGTTAGATAGCGCTCTTAAAGATAGCGGAGTCAAGGGATATGGGGAGAAGGCAGGAACGGGGTACTGATTGTGGATGATCAGCCATGATCACATTGAATGGCGGTGCTGGCTCTAAGGGCCGAATGGCCTACTCCTGCACCTATTGTCTGTTAACAATTCCAGTATCATTAGCAGAAGTGCTGGCGATTGTAACATAAATGGCTGGTTGTTTGTCAGATCTGATGGTGACAGCAAACCTGTGCTGGAGAGTTTTTAAAATGGAAAAGCCATTGCACTGGGACAGTTCCACTCTCTCGACATCGGACATCTATGTCCAGTGACATGAGTACTCATCGCAACTGGGATCTTCCTTGGTCGCAGTGGATGACCATGAATTCTTCTGTGCCTTGTCGTGCCCTTTGCTCTCCACAAAGGGTGCAAAATCGCCGTCCTGGCTGTTGACCTCACCTCCCCCCAATCTGACTCTGCATGCTAGGACAGGCATGATCCTGTCTCACCAGGTACGAGGCCTGTCTGCTACCCTCACCAGGTGTAGCCCACCCGTCAAAGCAGTGTACTGGGGTACAGCTACTGTTTCATGCAAGCAGCTATTTGGAGCCACAGTGGAGAACTGAGTGTCCTGTGGGGGGCTGGGGGGGGGGGGCAAAGTTGAGTGAGCTGCCCCAGAATGGACATGACAAGCCATTTCACTAGAGGTTCTATTCCTGGACCACCACATACACCGAATCACATGGATAAGGGTCAATGTATTAACAAGGAACTCCTTTCTTTTCAGAGTCATGTCTGGGTGGATGTGATCCACCACAACGCCAACCTTCCGCCATTGGCCATTAAGAGCCCAGAATGCCTTGGCCTCCTTCATCAGGTGGACAGAAACAAGAACGTGTGGGCTCAGCATTACTGCGTGCTGAAGGATGCCTGCCTCTATTTCTATGCGGGTATTCGCTCTACACACGCACTTGGTGAGCAATATTTGGGATGCGGACATTACAGGAAAACATTTAAGATGTTGTTTGTTATAATGAGGAAGATAGAATCATCCCATCACTGAGACTAATTAAAACATCTTATATTTCACAGTTTTATAGCTGTACCTTTAGCGCCTTTTCCTGCAAAAAGAAAATGAGGACAATCTTCTCGATTCATCTTCCAATCTAGTCTGATTCTTCACTCTAGGAGTATGATGTGAAGGTTTCGCATGGCCAGGGGTGACAGTAGAAGCAGACACATTTGGGACTTTTGAAAAAACTCTTAGATAGGCACATGGATTAAAGAAAAATAGAGAGCTATGTGGGATGGAAGGTTAGATTGATCTTGAAGTAGATAAAGGGTCAGCACACATAATGGGCCAAAAGCCTGTACTATGCTGTGCTATTTATGTTCTGTATATACCCACTGATGCCCAAGTGTTAAAAAGGCTGAGATAATATATTCGCCGGGTTACATACATTCAGAGGCACTTTATTAGTTACACCTGTATCCCAGCTAATTAATGCAAATATCTAATCAGCCAATCATGTGGCAGCAACTCAAAGTATGAAAGCATGCAGACATGGTCAAGAGGTTCTGTTTTTGTTCAGAGCAAACATCAGAATTGGGAAGAAATGTGATTTCAGTGACTTTGACCATTGGTGCCAGATGAGGTGGTTTGAGTTCCTCTGAAACTGCTGATCTCCTGAGATTTTTATACAGAGAATGAGGCAAAAAAAAACAAGAAAAAAATCCAGTGAGTGGCAATCCTGTCGACGAGAAGGCCTTGTTAATGAGAGAAGTCAGAGAAGAATAGCCAGACAGGTTCAAGCTGACAGGAACTGAAATAACAAAGAGTTACAGCAGTGGTGTGCAGAAAAGCATCTCTGAATGCACAAAATGTCAAACCCTAAAGTAGATGGTTTACAGCAAAAGAAGACCACTAACCTACACTCAGTGACTACTACATTAGGTACAGGAGGTAACTAATAGAGAGGCCACTGAGTGTACAGGATATGATGTAATGAATGACGTGATATCAAGGAAAGCCCCCTCTTGCAATGAAGAACAAGCACACTGCCTGGCCAGCCAAGGTGAGGAGGATCATAGTTTCAGTAAATCCACACAAAGCTGCCGGGTTGGACAACATACTTGGTCAGGTACTGAGGGATTGTGCAGCCCAGCAGACAGAGGTTTTGATGGACATTTTTAACATCTCTTTGCAACAATCTACCGTCCCTGTAGGCTCTAAGGCAGCCACTATTATTCTGATGCCCAACAGAGTGACAGTAACTGACCTAAATAAAGCAAAAAAGGGAGGCGAGAATGGATATCGGACCACTGGAAAACAATGATGGAGAGGTCGTAATGGGGGACAATGAAATTACAGATGAACTGAATAAGTATTTTGCATGACTTTACTGTGGAAGACACTAGAAGTATGGTGGAAGTCCCAGGTGTCAGGAGTCATGAAGTGAGTGAAGCTACCATTACTAGAGAAGGTTCTTGGGAAACTGAAAGGTCTAAAGGAAGATAAATCACCTGGACCAGATGGTGTACACCCCAGAGTTCTGAAAGAGGTAGCTGAAGAGATTGTGGGGCATTAATAATGATCTTTTAAGAATCATTCATTTCTGGAATGGTTCCAGAAGACAGTAAATTGCAAATGTTACTCCACTCTTCAAGAATGGAGACACACAGAAGAAAAGAAACTATAGGCCAGTTAGTCTGACCTCAGTGGTTGGAAAGATGTTGGAGTCGATTATTAAGGATGAGGTCTCAGGGTACTTGGAGGCACTTGATAAAATAGGCCTTCGCCAGCATGGTTTTCTCAAGGGAAAATCTTGCCTGAGAAATCTGCTGGAACTCTTTGAAGAAATAACAAACAGACTAGACAAAGGAGTGATGTCATGTACTTGGTTTTTCAGGGGGCCTTTGACAAGGTGCCGCACATGAGGCTGCTTAGCAACCTACAAGCCCATGGTATCACAGGAAAGGTTCTAGCATGGATAACGCAGAGGCTGATTGGCAGAGAGTGGAAATAAAGAGAGCTTTTTCTGTCTGGCTGCTGGTGACTAGTGGTGTTCCACAGGGGCCTATGTTGGGACCGATTCTTTTTACATTACATGTCAATGATTTGGATGATGGAATTGATGGTTTTGTTGCAAAATTTGCAGACGATATGGAGATAGGTGGAGGGGCAGGAATTTTGAGGAAGTAAAGAGGCCACAGAAGGATTTAAATTAGGAGAATGGGCAAAGAAATGGGAGATGGAATATAGTGTCAGGAAGTGTATGGTCATGCACTTTGGTAGAAGAAGTGAAAGGGTTGACTATTTTTTAAATGAAGAGAAAATACAAAGAATTGGGGTGCAAAGGGGCTTGGGAGTTCTTGTGCAGGATTTCCTGAAGGTTAATTTGGAGGTTGAGTCTGTGGTGGGGAAGGCAAATGCAATGTTAGCATTCATTTCAGGAGAACTAGAATATAAAAGCAAGGATACTGGAGTACTTTATAAAGTACTTGTGAGGCCTCACTTGGAGTATTGTGAGCAGGTTTGAGCCCCTTATCTTAGAAAGGATGTGTTGAAACTGGAGAGGGTACAAAGGAGGTTCATGAAAATGATTCCAGGATTGAATGGTTTGTCATATGAAGAGCATTTGATGGCTATGGGCCAGTATTCACTAGAATTCATAAGAATGAGTGGTGACCTCATTGAAACCTATTGAATGGTGAAAGGCCTTGATAGAGTGGATATGGAGAGGATACTTCCTATGGTGGGAGAGTCTAAGAACAGAGGACACAGCTTCAGAATAGAGGGGCATCCTTTGGAATTTCTTTGGCCAGAGAGTGGTGAATCTGTGGAAGGCTTTGCCACAGGCAACTGTGGAGGCCAAGACTTTTTGTATACAGTACTTAACGCAGAGGTTGATAGATTCTTGATTGGTCAGGGTAAGAAAGGATACGGAGAGAAGGCAGGAGATTGGGGCTGAGAGGAAAATTGGATCAGCCACGATGAAACAGTGGAATAGACTTGATGGGTCAAATGGACTAATTCTGCTCCAATGTCTTATGGTCTAAATGATTACTGCCCAGATACACTGATCTCAACAATCATGAAGTGCTTTGAGCGGCTGATAATGGATCATACATTGTATATCCAGCTATGCTGGACCCTTTCCAATTTGCCTGCCCCTCAAACTGGTCCAATAATGATGCCATCGCCTTGGCCCTCCATTCCTGTCCCACCAAGAAATCAATGGCTCACACACAAGGATCCTGTTCATCGACTTCAGCCTGTCTGGATGCTGCAAGGCATCGAACCACAATACCCTACAGAGGACAGTAAAATCTCCTGAGGGGATCACTGTGGTCACCCTCCCCTGCACCCCTATTTCTGACATTTACCAGGAGAGTTCTATATGAAGGGCCCAATGCACTGTTGAGGATCCCTACCACCCATCCCGCAGTTTCTGCCCAACTACCGTCAGGAAGGAGGTACAGGAGCATCAGGACGAGGACTGCCAGACTGGGTGACAGTTTCTTCCCTCAGGCTGTGAGACTAATGAATCCCCTGCCACCTTTGAGGTGTCATCACGAGAACAGTGAGTTGTTTACTGTTTACTGTGCTGTTTACCTGTGCTGCGCAGTTGAGATGCAGTTTGAATTGCATTTTATTAACTCACTGGTGGTAATATATTTTATTACGTTCTGTGGGTGATATATGTATTGTGGACGCAGCACGGTCTGGAGCAACGTTGTTTTGTTTGGGTGCATCTGGGTACAGTCAGGTGGCAATAAGCTTGAACTTGAAGAGATAAAATATTCTTTCATCAGTTCACAGAAACTGAATGTTAATCTGTTACTGAGGAAATGTTACTATTTTATTTATTGAGAGATACAGAGCAGAGTATGCCCTTCTGGCCCTTCGAACCTGGCAGCCCCGATTTAACCTTAACCTAACCATGGGACAATTTACAATGACCAACCTGGTACATCTTTGGAGGAAACCTGAGGACCCAGAGAAGCCCCATGGAGAGGACATGCAGAGACTCCTTACAGAGGGTACTGGAATTGAACTTTGAATTCCAACGCCCTGAGCTGTAATGACGCTGTGCTACTGTGGTGCCCCAAAATGTGTTTTGACCTCACTTGATCCATTCCACGGATGTTTTTTTTTGCAGTTGTGGATGGTTCCCAAATCCACATTTTAGCATTTTCAGTATCTATGTATTCAGCCGAGCTATGTACTCAGCTGGGTGCTATCAAACAACCGCTAATTAACGTCTCAAACACAGAGGTCTGAGACCCAAAGCATCAGCAGCTGCTTTTGTCTCTCGACATTGTTTGGTCTTCGAACTTGCAATAACAGGGAATTCAAATACTTGTCAGCAATGAAAATATATTCATTTGGCTTAAAATCCATATGACCTTGGACTCACAGCACTCTTCAGCAAATGGATCCTCTATTGTATGGTGGAATCCTGTAAAAACATGGAAAACAGAATAGTCATTGTCAGGCCTGAAGTCCTGGCCAAAATGCAAGATGTCATTCAATCCAAGACTTAGACCAGAATACGTACAAACAGAATTAGGCCATTCAGCCCATTGAGTCTGTTCCACTCTTCCATCATTATCCGCTTCAACTCCATTCTTCTGCCTTCTTCCTGTAACCTGACTAATCAGGAACCTATAAACCTGCACCTTAAATAGACCCAGTGATGTGTGGCAATGAATTCCACAGATTCACCATCCTCTGGCTAAAGAAATTTCCCCTCATCTCTGTTCTAAAGGGATGCCCTTCTATTCTGAGTCTGTATGCTCTGGTCCTAGACTCCCCCATTATAGAAAACATCCTCTCCTCATCCACTCAGTTCAATATTCTGTAGGTTTCAATATGATCCACACTCATTCTTGAAACTCCAGTGAGTACAGGCCCAGAGTCATCAAACGCTCTTCACGTTAACCCTTTCATTCCTGGGATCATTCTCCTGAACCTCCTCTGGATGCTCTCCAATGCCAGCACACCTTTTCTTCGATAAGTAGCCCAAAACTGCTCACAATACTCCACGTGAGGCCTCACTAGTGCCTTCCAAAGCCGTAATGTTATACCCATGTTTTTATATTCTAGTCCTCCTGAAATAAATGCTAACATTGCATTTGCCTTCATCACCACCGACTCAGTCTGCAAGTTAACATTTAGGGAAACAAAAGGTGACAATATGAAATAGAATAAATAGGCATCATAGAAGGCAAATGGGGCAAGAGCTCCTGCCATTTTGCAATAAATTAGAGAGACCCATAAGAGGTACGGCAGGATTAATATGCATCATTAGTAAGAAGTAGGGAGCTGACTGCAGGGATAAACCGAAAGAAAAAAATCAGTGATCTGGCATATATTGGTCACAGAAAAGAATTAGAACACAAGAAGACTAAAAATAATCAGCAATTTACCCACCAATTTAAAACTCCTCCATGTAAACCAGAATAATCGTGCATGCTATGGAAGATGCAATTTTCATATTTAATTTTAATTTCACGAAGGAACCAAATTCACGAGGCTTCCATCCTAAAAACTGTCACTTTACACATTGTGGTAACTTCTACTTTACAAAAAGACCACTCGACAACTTGATGGCCAAAAGAGCATCTTTATCTGGGACGGCAAATGATATTTACAATACAGAGGCTTCCCGGTACCTCGTGCGGCATGGGTGGAGGAACTACATACAAAGCATACTGGGAGTAAAAAGAGCGGAAGTAAAAACCCCGCCAACCCTGGATCCCGCCTCTTGCTACCAACAGCTTCCCGATTAGTATTAACTTACTTTTAATAATACTCACATTACAACACACATATTAAGCAAGATTGTAACTGAAACAAAATTGCTAATTCTCAAGTGCAATTAATTGAACTGCACACTTTACCTGCGAGTCTGCTGGCGTTGCCTACTGTGTCCGGTGATTCCAATGCGGCCTCCTCTGTACTCGTGAGACATGTCGTAAATTGGGTTACGTTAAAAAGTAGAACTTCCCAGTGGCCCGACATTTTAATTCTGATTCCTGTTCTCACATGTGGATCCACGGCCTTTTCTTGTGCCACAGTGTGGCCACCCTCAGGGGGGAGGGGCAACAGTTTATATTCCATCTGGGTAATCTCCAACCTGATGGCGTTAATATCGATTTCTCCTTCCGGTAAAAAAAAATTCCCCCCCCCTCTCTTCTTCTATTCCTCATTCTGGCCCCTTTCCTCTTCTCACCTCACCCCCTATCCCTTCTTCCCTTTCTCCTATGGTCCACTCTCCTCTCCTATCAGATTCCTTCTTCTCCTGCCCTTTACCTTTCCCACCCAGGAGAAATTGATATTCATGTCATCAGGTTGGAGGCTATTTAGACGGAATATGATGCGTTACTCCTCCAATCTGAGAGAGGCTTCATCGTGGCAGGAGAGGAAGCCATGGACTGACACGTTGGAACAGGAATGGGGTTAAGAATTAAAATGGTTGACACAGGAAGATTCTGCTTCTGGCACTGGAGCGGAGATGCTCGACAAAGCGGTCCCCCATTTTATGTTGGGTCTCATTAATGTAAAAGACATTGGGAGCACTGGACGCAATAGACAATCCCAACAGATTTGCAGGTGAAGATTTGCCTCACCTGGAAGGTGGGGGGGGGGGGGGGAATGAATGGGCAGGTGTAGCATTTCTCCTGCATTCAGGGATATGTTTCAGGAGGGGGATTAGTGGGGAGCAACAAATGGGCAAGTAAATCACAGAGGGAGCAATCCCTGCGGAAAATGGGAGGGGAGGGGGATGGTAAAGATTTGTTTGATGATAGGATATGTTGAAGATAGCAGAAGGTGCAGAGAATGACGTGTTGGATATGGAGGCTCATGAGGTGGTAGGCAAGGACAAGTGGAATGCTATTCCTGTTAAGGCAGCAGGAAGAAGGGGTGAGCGTGGATGTCCAGTAAATGGAGGAGTTATTGGAGGGGGTAGCATCAATAATGGATGAAGGGAAACCCCATTCTTTGAAGAAGGAGGACATCTCCTAGGAACAGAATCAGCAGAGATGAAGGAACTCAGAAAAGGAAATAGCATTTTTACAGGAGACAGGGTGGGAAGAGGTATAGTCAAGATAGCCATGGGAATCGGTAGGTTTATCAAAGATGTCAGTAGATCACTTGGTTCCAGTGATGGACACAGAGAATGAGCAAGGGGAAAGAGGTGTCAGAAATGGATCAAGTAAATTTCAGAGCAGGGTGGAAGTTGGAGGCAAACGGTGCCTAAGATTTTTACACAGTACTGTATTTGTCAATATGGAGTGGAGAGTGAGTTTGTAAATCTGGCAGGAGCAAAGGATGTTGGGAACGATGAGGGTGGAGCACCAGAGGAGCGGTGTGGGACAGGTCGCAGGGAAGGAGTGTCAGGGGCCGGGAGGTGGCGTGGGCGTAGACACACCCAGACCTAAGACAAGATCATCTGATTCCAAAGAATTGGTTTATTGACCTTTATACAATGTCTTACCTCTCCCTCCCCCTTTTCCCAACCATGATTCCCTTCTCCCTGTCCCCCTTCCCACTCCCAGTCTACAACAGAGACCCGTATCAGAATCAGGTTTATCATCACTCACGTATGTCATGAATTTTTTTGTGACAGTGTTTTGTGGTGGTTTCTTCATTTAAGGCATGTTGCAAAGTGCAAGTTGTGGCCCTGATCCACTGTAATGGTTAGAAGGGTGAAGCTGTTGCTTAAGGGATTGTGGCATCAATTTATGAGTTTACTACGGGCTGTATGGAATGTCAATGCATTGTGATCCCTGACCTCATTGGGAGTTAACAGTCAGAATCCAACATAATCCGACAGTAGAAAAGCAGATCGTTAGTCCCGAAGCTGGCTGCCTTTAAGTCTTATCAAGAGAACTGATCAGAAGTAAAATATGGTGAGAGCACAGAATTGGAACAGTGTTAATGTTTTCCCTTCTTACAATTCATCAAAATACACTGACATACTTTGGCTGATTTGTTTATACCATATCCTATCCACGGAGACCTGGGCCATGAATAAAACTGTCTCAATGGTTTTTACTGAGGTGCAATCCTGCAAACCATGCACATCACTGGATGATATGATCCACGCAGTAACTCACTGCAGGGACCTTTGTATGACTAATCTGTTGAGCTTTGTTTTTGGAAAGATAAAAGACCTTCAGATCCACGGGCCAGGAATTTTACAACTGATCTAATAAAAAAATTTTGTAGAAACTGTAACTTAGTCAGTGGCTCCTATAGCTCAGCAGTAAACCATAGATGTTGCATGAGCTTTTGATTCCGGGAAGGATCAGCACAATCCCACCAAAATCCCTTCTGGCTATGGTTTCCCATCTTGGAATGTCATGGTGAGAAAAATGAACACATTGATACTTCAAACCATGAAGTAAATTTATTAACAAAGTGCACATAATTCACCATACACAACCGTGAGGTTCATTTACTTGTGGGCACTCAAATTAAATATGAACAGATACAATGGAGTTAATGCAAAACTGCACCCAACAAAAATGAACGAACCACCAATGTGCAAAAACTATACATACTGAATATATACAGTGCTTGCAAAAAGTATTCACCCACCTCAGAAGTTTTCATTTTTTTATTGTTTTACAACATTGAATCACAGTGGATTTAATTTGGGTTTTTCGATACTGATCAACAGATCTCTACAAAGTGATCTAAATTAATTGCATAAGTATTCACCCCCTCCCCCCCTTTAGTATGTCAACGACACACCAAATCTTCACTGGTACAGCCAATTGGTCTTAGAAGTCACATAATTAGAAACATAGAAAACCTATAGCACAATACAGGCCCTTCGGCCCACAAAGTTGTGCTGAACATATCCCCACCTTAGAAATTACTAGGCTCCCCCATAGCCCTCTATTTTTCTAAGCTCTATGTACCTATCTAAAAGTCCCTATCGTATCCACCTCCACCACCATTGCCGGCAGCCCATTCCACGCACTCACCACTCTCTGAGTAAAAAACTCACCCCTGACATCTCCTCTGTCCCTGCTCCCCAGCACCTTAAACCTGTGTCCTCTTGTGGAAGCCATTTCAGCCCTGGGGAAAAAGACCCTGACTATCCACACGACCAATGCCTCTCGTCATCTTATACATATAATTAGTTAAATGGAGATCTGATTTTGGAGACTTGTATGCTGTCAAGGTGATTTAATTGATTGTAGTAAAAATACACCTGTATCTGGAAGGTCCAACAGCAGGTGAGGCAGTATCCTGGCAAAAGCTACGCCATGAAGACAAAAAGAACACTCCAGGCAACTCCATAAGAAGGTTATTGAAAAGTGCAAGTCAGGAGATGGATACAAGGGAATTTCCAAGTCACTGAATTAAATAAATCATCAAGAAATGGAAAGAATATATTACAGCTGTAAATCTGCCTAGAGCAGGCCGTCTCAGACATTGAGTGACTGTGCAAGAAGGGGGCTAGTGAGAGAGGCCACCAGGAGACCTATGACAGCTCTGGAGGAGATAAGCTTCAGTGGCCGAGATGGGAGACACTGCGCATACAACAACTGTTGCCCGGGTGCAGCTTTATGGAAGAGTGGCAAAAGGGTAGCCACTATTGAAAAAAACTCACATGAAATCTCAGCTAGAGTTTGCCAAAAGGCACGTGGGAGACTGTGATATCAGCTGGAAGAAGGTTCTACAGGCTGATGAAATCAAAATTGAACATTTTGGCCATCAGACTAAATGCTATGTTTGGAATAAGCCTTATCAAAAATACCCCATCCCTACCATGAAGGACGATGGTGGCTGCATCATGCTGGGGGGATGCTTCACTGCAGCAGGCCCCGGAAGGCTTGTGAAGGTAGAGGGTAAAATGAATGCAGCAAAATACAGGGAAACCCTGGAGGAAGACCTTTTGCAGTCTGCAAGGGAATTGCAACTTGGGAGAAGGTTTGTTTTCCAGCAAGACAATGATGCCAAGCATAAAGCCAAAGATAGACAGGAATGGCTTAACAGCAACAAAGTTAATGTCCTGGAGTGGCCAAGTTGGAGTCCAGGACAATTGAGAATTTGTAGCTGGACTTGAAAAGCACTGTTCACTCACATTCCTCATGCAATCTGACAGAGACTGAGTAATTTTGTAAAGTAGAATAGGGAAAAATTGCAGTGTCCGGATGTGCAAAGTTGATAGAGACCTATCCACACAGACTCAAGGCTGTAATTGCTGCAAAAGTAGTAACTGTCTACTAAGTATTGACTTGAAAGGGTAAATACTTATGCAATCAATTATTTTATGTTTTATATTTGTAATTAATTTAGATCATTTTGTAGAGATCTGTTTTCACTTTGACACGAAAGAGTCTTTTTCTGTTGATCAGCATCAAAAAAGCCAAATTAAATCCACTGTGCTTCAATGTCGTAAAACAATAAAACATGAAATCTTCTAAGGTGAGTGAATACTTTCTATAGGCACTGTACATAGATAGATAGAGAGGAAAAAGTGGAAGAAGAAACAAACATGAGTTGCAGAGTCCTTGGAAGTGAGTCTATAGTTGTCCGAAGATCATGGGGCAAGAGAAAGTCTGCAGATGCTGGAAATCCGAGCAACGCACACAAAATGCTGGAGGAACTCAGCAGGGCAGGCAGGAAAAATGTACAGTCACCTGGCATTTCTCTCTCCCTTCCCCCCACCTTTCAAATTTACTCCTCAGCTTTTTTTTCTCCAGTCCTGCCAAAGGGTTTCAGCCCAGAACATTGACTGTACTTTTTTCCATAGATGCTGCCTGACCTGCTGAGTTCCTCCAGCATTTTGTGTGTGTCACTCATAGTTGTGGGATCAGTTCATTGTTGGGGTGAGTGAATTTATCCACTCTGATTCAAGAGCCTAAGGCTGAGGGACAGTAACTGTTCCTGAAGCTGATGGTGTGGGACCTAAGGCTCCATGCCTACAAGGAAAGTCTACTCCCACTGTTTCTTTTAATAGTATGAGGGAACAAACAGGAAGATCAAAGAGGAAATGGCACCACTCTGGGAAAACTGACAGGCCCTCATTGTAAGATCTCACACAAAAAGACATCACCTCCATCTGTGAACTATTCCCACATACCTACGCCTGAATGTTATGTTAGATTATTGTGCTTAAAGG
The DNA here is from genome assembly GCF_048418815.1 of Hemitrygon akajei. Classification (NCBI taxonomy): domain Eukaryota; kingdom Metazoa; phylum Chordata; class Chondrichthyes; order Myliobatiformes; family Dasyatidae; genus Hemitrygon; species Hemitrygon akajei. Next base: position 18,846,273 of record NC_133125.1, on the reverse strand, counting down.
GGCAGATTATCACAATGTTCTGACTCAGGTGTAAGTGCAAGACTAATTTAGCCAGGGATGATCCTGTTGGGACATAACAATGATTCTAAAGACCATTATGTAATAGTTTATCATGTTTTGGTTAACACCATTACAATTGTAGTAAATTTATTTTTTTACCAACAGGTGGGATTTACTTGCAGGGTTACGTGGTGAGTGAGCAGGGCCTTGGGTCCAAACGCACCATAATCGAAGCCAAGCCACCTTCTGAAGAGTTTAAAACTTTCTATCTGTGTGCAGATAACTCAGCTGACAACCAGCGGTAGGTGGAGTATACTCCATCAGCAATCCTGCTACACCACAAGTTTTAACATTAATGTTTTACCTGTGTTAAGTGTTTATGAGACCACTAAAAGCTTACTGAAAACCATCACTACTTTACAATCCTTTATGAGATCACTTGATTATAATTCTCTAATAGACCTGATAAAGTAGGGCATTGAAGAATGCAGTAGAATAAAGTGATCTAGGAATAATAGTGCATAGTTCCCTGAAGGTGGAATCTCATGTGGATAGGGTGGTGAAGAAAGTTTTTGGTATGCTGGCCTTTATAAATCAGAGCATTGAGTATAGGAGTTGGGATGTAATGTTAAAATTGTACAAGGCACTGGTGAGGCCAAATTTGGAGTATTGTGTACAGTTTTGATCACCGAATTATAGGAAAGATGTCAACAAAATAGGGAGAGTACAGAGGAGATTTACTAGAATGTTACCTGGGTTTCCGCACCTAAGTTACAGAGAAAGGTTGAACAAGTTAGGTCTTTATTCTTTGGAGCGTAGAAGGTTGAGGGGGGACTTGATAGAGGTATTTAAAATTATGAGGGGGATAGATAGAGTTGACGTGGATAGGCTTTTTCCATTGAGAGTAAGGGAGATTCAAACAAGAGGACATGAATTGAGAGTTAGGGGGCAAAAGTTTAGGGGTAACACGAGGGGGAATTTCTTTACTCAGAGAGTGGTAGCTGTGTGGAACGAGCTTCCAGTAGAAGTGGTAGAGGCAGGTTCAATTTTGTCATTTAGAGTAAAATTGGATAGGTATATGGACAGGAAAGGAATGGAGGGTTATGGGCTGAGTGCAGGTCGGTGGGACTAGGTGAGAGTAAGCATTCGGCACAGACCAGAAGGGCCAAGATGGTTTGTTTCCATGCTATAATTGTTACATGGTTATATGGTTATAAGTGGTTTGAAAGTTAATACAGAATTGAATTCAGATAATTCCAATAGCACTGTATGTGTGGGATCTGTAGAGTAAGGCATCTTCCTGAAGAAAACATTGAGAAAGATTATCAGAGCTTGCCTTGGGATCTGGACTAGTTGGAAAACAACGTGCTGAAAAATGGCAGATGGTATTTTATACAGACAAGTGTGAGGTGTTGCACTCTGGGAGGACCAGCCGGGGTAGGTCCTTCATGGTGAGCGGGAGGATTGTAAAGAAAGCTTTTGGCATTTTGGCCTTCAAAAATCAACGTAGTGAGTACAGGAGTCGGGTTGTTATATTGAAGTTTTTATAAGACATTCATGAGACCTAATTTGGAGTATTGGGTACCATTCCGGTCTCTTACCTACAGGAAAGATATCAATAAGATTGAAGGAGTGCAGAGAAAATTGACGGGGATGTTGCCAGGACTTGAGGACCTGAGTTATAGGGAAAGTCTGAATAGGGTTAGGATTTTATTCCCCATGGTGTAGAAGAATGAGGGGAGATTTGATAGAGGTATACAAAAGTAAGAGGGGTATAGATAGGGTAAATACAAGCAGGCTTTTGCATTGAGGTTGGGTGAGACTAGAACTAGAGGTCATGAGTTAAGGGTGAAAGGAGAAATATTTAAGGAGAACATGAGGGGAAACTATTCCACTCAGAGGGTGAAGAGAGTGTGGAGCAAGCTGCCAGAAGGATGGGGGTTGGATTTCAACATTTAAGAGAAATTTGTATAGGTATGTGGATGGGAGGTGAATGGAGGGCTATGGTCCAGGTGCAGGTTGATGGAACTAGGCAGGCTAATAAATCAGCATGGATTAGATGGGCCAAAGGGCCTGTTTCTGTGCTGCAGTGTTCTATGAGTGTATGACTCTTTGACATAATTGATGCACCATCAGTAACTCTCGGAGACGGGAGGTGAACGATAGGCTTTTATTAGCAGCAAAAGGGACCACGACATCTCGGAGACTGAGGGAGCAGCAGTGCCTCCAATCGCCTTTATACAGGGGTCTGTGGGAGGAGCCACAGGAGCAGTCAGCAGGGGGGCATGTCCAGACAGGTATACATAGTTTACCACAATAACATTTGAAAACCTGCTACAGAGAGGTTACTGCAGAAATAAAGAGAAAGAAAATTATTATTTGCCTTTTTCTCTCTAGCTGGATCATGGCATTAAGAGCATCTATCAGCAAGTGGCTGCCCTTGCACCAGGCCATCCATGACTTTATGAGCAATCCTCCAGAGGAGACACGGATGTGAAGAGGAATCCTAATCTTTCCCCAATGAAGATGAATGAAGTCGCCAGAGACTCGGTCAACAGAAAACTTCAAAATCAAGATCAACATTTGTCAAACAGGGTGTTAAGGATAATGGGCCTAAGGCTGATAGAAAGAATTAAGTAGATTAAACATGATCTAATGGAACGGTAAGACAGGTTCAATCAGTTGAATGACCAAGATAGAACTGATTACACTGATAATCGTGCTTGTGAATTTGCATCAATGTTAAGTGAATACACAAAACTAGCAATGTAGACTAGACAAATCTCACCCATTGAGGACTACAGTCGATCTGTGTTAAAACAATTGTAATTCCTCTTTTGTATCTGTGGTGTGGAGCAAACAGGAGACAAAAGATTAAATAATTAATCATACTGCCATACTATGACCATTTCTTCATTCACAGGTGATTTATTTGTTTACAGTACTGTGCAAAAGTCTTGGGCACATATATATAGCTAGGCTGCCTAAGACTATTACACAGTACTGCAGTAATTTTATGTATCACACTGTACTGCTGCAGCAAAAAAACCCACAAATTTCATGACATATGTGAGTGATGATAAAGCTGATTCTGATATGGGTCTGAGAGTGGGAAGGGAACAGGGAGATGGGAATCATGGTTGAGAAAAGGAGAAGGGAGGAGGGAGGGAATGGGAAGCACCAGAGAGACATTCTGTAATGATCAATAAACCAGTTGTTTGGAATCAAAAGACGTTGCCTGGTATCTTAGGGCTGGGTGTATCCGTATCTGCACCACCCCACTGCCCCAGGTCTCCTTCTCTGCCACCTGCCTCACACCTCTCCTGCAGTTCTCCATTCGTGCCATTCCCAAAATCCTTTGCTCCCATCAGATTTCCGAACTCAATCTCCGCTCCGCATTGACAAACACAGTACTATGAAAGAGTCTTAGGCACCCTAGTGTTTGTTCATTCTCTCTCTCTCTCTTCCCCCCACCCCACTCTCTCCCTCTCTCTAAGACTTTTGCACAGTACTGAGTTTAGAGATACAGTGCAGAACGGGTCTTTTTGACCCAATGAGCCACAATGTCCAGCAACCCACATATCTAACCCTAGCCTAATCACAGGAAACATTTCAATGGCCAGTTAACCAACCAACCGGTACGTCATTGGACGATGCACCCAGAGGAAACCCACACAGTCACAGGAAAAACACACAAACTCCTGATAGACAGCGATGGAATTGAACTCTGATGTCCTGAGCTGTAATTGTGCACGTTAACCACTACAGTGTTGGAACCTAGATGCAAACCATAAAATGTAAAAAAAATAGTTACAACATCGTGACTGTTCCCGTTTAGCAGAATATTGCTCTAGATTCTCTCCATGATGGAAGGAAGTAGGTGTCAAAGAATACTTCAAGAGAATGAACTTTTGGCAGATCATAAGGGAATCTGCTAAGACTTCAACATATTAGTTTACATTAAAAGCTACATTATATTACACAGACTGTTCCGGGATGGAATATCCTGCAAATGGCACTGGTCCAAATGCTTTTGCTAGTAGTTTCATTTCTCTTAAATTAGTGTCTACTTCAGATGCATAGGGCATCTTCTTCATCATTATGTGCCATGTCATATGATAGAGGTGACCAAGATCATAGGGCATGTTAGCATTTGCTTAAAGGAAAGGACTCCTTTCTAAGTAGCTTCAATTTCTCGAATCCCTGACAACCCAAGAGTTCTGCTGAAGTGTTCAAAGTAAATTAATTCCCAAAGTACCCTGAGATTCATTTTCTTGTGGGCATTCACAGTAGGTACAAAAATACAATGGAACAATGAAAAACTACACTCAAAGAGGGAGTAATAACCTATGTGCAAAAGAAGACAAACTGTCAAAAATACAAAAAAAAATATGAGTTGCAGGGTCCTTAAAAGCTATGGACTGCAAATGGAGATTTTCTGGTTTTCCATAACTATGGAATCAGTTCAGTGTCAAGGCAAGTCATCTTTGCTGGTTCAGGAGCCCAACAGTGGGGTGATAACAGTTCCTGAAGCTGTTGGAGTGGGACCGAAAGCTCCTGTACCTCCTTCCCTGTGGACGAACCGAGAAAAAGCATGGCTTCAATGATTTGAGTCCTGGATGATAGATGCTGCTTTCCTGTGGCAGCGGTCTTTGTAGATGTGCTCAATGGTGGGGAGGGCTTTTACTGTGATGGACTGGGCTGTGTCCACTACTTTTTTGTAGTCTTTTCTATTCTTGGGCATTGTTGTTTCCATATCAGTTCATGGTATGCTCGATCGTCAGGGTGCTCGCTACTGTGCATCTATAGAAGTCTGACAAAGTTGTGGGACTGGAGCTCAGGATGCTGCCCAGTGCCTGGCACTCCTAGTTTGAAGAAATTCTGCAGACGGGCGCAAAATGCTGAGTATTTTGTGTGTGTTACTCCTAGTTACAAATCCACTGCAACTCCTGACAAATCCATCAGCAGCTGGAACAGTCATTAAGGAGTATGTGGTCGCTGTAGCGAGACAAGGTCAGGACCAGCTTTTATAACTGTAACCAAGAGCAAGGAATCCATTCATTCAAAATCGGTCCAGTTCAAATTTCTTGCCAGCCAGTGGCACTCTAGAGAACAACTGCCCAGCTGCAGTGGAGAGGTCTGTGGCAGGCGGTGAAGAGCGAGGCCCAGAAATGGAACTGGAATTGGTTTGTTATGTCACATGTTCTGAGATATAGAGAAAAACTTGTCTTGCAAACAGAAACACAAAAGGCACTGCAGATGCTGGAAATCCAGAACAATACACACAGCATGCTGGAGGAACTCAGCAGGTCAGGCAGCATCTAAAGAAATGAATAAACAGTCGATATTTCGGACCAGGACCTTTCATTGGCACTGGAAACGAAGGGGGATGATGCCAGAATAAGGAGGTGGGGGGAGGGGAAGGAAGACAAGCAAGGTGGTGATAGGTGAAGGCAGGTGGGTGGAGGAGGGGGTATGAAGTGAGAAGCTGGAAGGTAGAAAAGATGGCAAATGTAAAGGGCTGGAGAAGAAAGAGTTTGATAGAAGAGGAAAGTAGACCATAGGAATGGACTATTCATAGAAACATAGAAAATAAGTGCAGGAGTAGGCCATTCGGCCCTTCAAGCCTGCACCACCATTCAGTATGATCATGGCTGATCATCCAACTCAGAACCCTGTACCTGCTTTCTCTCCATACCCCCTGATCCCTTTAGCCACAAGGGCCATATCTAACTTCCTCTTAAATATAGCCAATGAACCGGCCTCAACTGTTTCCTGTGGCAGAGAATTCCACAGATTCACCACTCTCTGTGTGAAGAAGTTTTTCCTCATCTCGGTCCTAAAAGGCTTCCCCTTTATCCTTAAACTGTGACCCCTTGTTCTGGACTTCCCCAACATCGGAAACAATCTTCCTGCATCTAGCCTGTCCAATCCCTTTAGAATTTTATACGTTTCAATAAGATCCCCCCTCAGTCTTCTAAATTCCAGTGAGTATAAGCCTAATCAATCCAATCTTTCTTCATATGAAAGTCCTGCCATCCCAGGAATCAATCTGCTGAACCTTCTTTGTACTCCCTCTATGGCAAGAATGTCTTTCCTCAGATTAGGGGACCAAAACTGCACACAATACTCTAGGTGCAGTCTCACCAAGTCCTCGTACAACTGCAGTAGAACCTCCCTGCTCCTGTACTCAAATCCTTTTACTATGAATGCCAACATACCATTTGCCTTTTTCACCACCTGCTGTACCTGCATGCCCACCTTCAATGACTGGTGTACAATGACACCCAGGCCTCGTTGCACCTCCCCTTTTCCTAATCGGCCACCGTTCAGATAATAATCTGTTTTCCTGTTCTTGCAACCAAAGTGGATAACCTCACATTTATCCACATTAAATTGCATCTGCCATGAATTTGCCCACTTACCTAACCTATCCAAGTCACCCTGCATCCTCTTAGCATCCTCCTCACAGCTAACACTGCCACCCAGCTTCGTGTCATCCGCAAACTTGGAGATGCTGCATTTAATTCCCTTGTCTAAATCATTAATATATATTGTAAACAATTGGGGTCCCAGCACTGAGCCTTGCGGTACCCCACTAGTCACTGCCTGCCATTCTGAAAAGGTCCCGTTTACTCCCACTCTTTGTTTCCTGTCTGCCAACCAATTCTCTATCCACATCAATACCATACCCCCAGTACCGTGTGCTTTAAGTTTGCACACTAATCTCCTGTGTGGGACCTTGTCAAAAGCCTTTTGAAAATCTAAATATACCACATCCACTGGCTCTCCACTATCTACTCTACTAGTTACATCTTCAAAAAATTCTATAAGATTCGTCAGACATGATTTTCCTTTCACAAATCCATGCTGACTTTGTCTGATGATTTCACCTCTTTCCAAATGTGCTGTTATCACATCTTTGATAACCAACTCTAGCACTTTCCCCACCACCGATGTCAGACTAACCGGTCTATAATTCCCCGGTTTTTCTCTCCCTCCTTTTTTAAAAAGTGGGGTTACATTAGCCACCCTCCAATCCTCAGGAACTAATCCAGAATCTAAGGAGTTTTGAAAAATTATCACTAATGCATCCACTATTTCTTGGGCTACTTCCTTAAGCACTCTGGGATGCAGACCATCTGGCCCTGGGGATTTATCTGCCTTTAATCCCTTCAATTTACCTAACACCACTTCCCTACTAACATGTATTTCCCTCAGTTCCTCCATCTCACTAGACCCTCAGTCCCCTACTATTTCCGGAAGATTATTTATGTCCTCCTTAGTGAAGACAGAACCAAAGTAGTTATTCAATTGGTCTGCCATGTCCTTGTTCCCTATGATCAATTCACCTGTTTCTGACTGTAAGGGACCTACATTTGTCTTGACCAATCTTTTTCTTTTCACATATCTATAAAAGCTTTTACAGTCAGTTTTTATGTTCCCTGCCAGCTTTCTCTCATAATCTTTTTTCCCTTTCCTAATTAAGCCCTTTGCCCTCCTCTGCTGGACTCTGAATTTCTCCCATTCCTCAGGGGTGCCGCTTTTTTTTTTGCTAATTTATATGTTTCTTCTTTGGACTTGATACTATCCCTAATTTCCCTTGTCAGCCACGGGCGCACTACCTTCCCTGGTTTATTCTTTTGCCAAACTGGGATGAACAATTGTTCTAGTTCATCCATGCAAACTTTAAATGCTTGCCATTGCATATCCACCGTCAACCCTTTAAGTATCATTTGCCAGTCTATCTTAGCTAATTCACGTCTCATACCTTCAAAGTTACCCTTCTTTAAGTGCAGAACCTTTGTTTCTGAATTAACTATGTCACTCTCCATCTTAATGAAGAATTCCACCATATTATGGTCACTCTTACCCAAGGGGCCTCGCACGACAAGATTGCTAACTAACCCTTCCTCATTGCTCAATACCCAATCTAGAATGGCCTGCTCTCCAGTTGGTTCCTCGGCATGTTGGTTCAGAAAACCATCCCGCATACATTCCAAGAAATCCTCTTCCTCAGCACCCTTACAAATTTGGTTCACCCAATCTATATGTAGATTGAAGTCACCCATTATAACTACTGTTCCTTTATTGCATGCATTTCTAATTTCCTGTTTAATGCCATCCCCAACCTCACTACTACTGTTAGGTGGCCTGTACACAACTCCCACCAGCGTTTTCTGCCCCTTAGTGTTATGCAGCTCTACCCATATTGATTCCACATCCTCCAGGCTAATGCATAGGTCATGACATGGTGCATTAAGGTAGAATGCCAATGGTGCCAAAACTTTAAACAAAAAGCAAATGAGAACCTGGGGGCTCCTAGACTCTAGTGATGTTCTTGAAAGGAGGCCAAAGTCTACCTACAAGCTAGTCCATGGTTGATAATGTAGAACTGAGGTTCCTAAACAGATTCCTTGCTTAATTGCATTGGTCGATGGTATAAAAAAAGTTTGTAAACCCCTGGTGTAGAAGATTATTCAGAGTGGTGTCACTGTTAATGTGGGAAGTGAGATCACAAAACTGATAAAACTATCAGATTCCAAAGTGCATGATAATGGAAGACTTCCTCGTGAAGGTTGGGCAGCAAGATAATAATGATGCTATCTTATTTTGGCACTGCTCCTTCATAAACAGATTGCTCTTTTTAATTTATATTTTGTGTTCACTCTTTTCTGATCTGCTCAATCAAATTTGGGGAATCTAATCCAATTGAACAAGACGTTGATGTCTGCCACTTATACAGAGTGTTGTGAATATCATAACAACCGAAAGATTTGATTCTTCAGCATTATTTTATGAATGCATTACCTGTACTCTGAAGACATAAAACAACAGATTAATCAATCTCTCTGCACAGTTATTGGAAATCTGAACCCAGATGGTGAGATCACAGCAATAGTCTGTGGCGCTGCGAGCCACCTTAATATTCAACTCCCATATTTCATAGCAAATAGAATTCATTCAGACTAATTCATAAATTCCTTGTTGCAGAGGGACCTGTCTTCATGTCACAGCAGTCTCTGTGGCCTCAGCTGTTGTTTACCATCCAGAAGGACTGTGAGGTCTCATTTTCTGAACCAATAATCTGTGTTACCTGAGGGAAATTACGGAGTGATTATGGTTCTGTTACAGGGAACATTAAGCTTCAGAGAGAATATACCATATATCTGGCTGAAAGCTTTTTCAAATGCCTTCTCAGACAGCCCAGCAACAGCATCCAGAAGATGGTAGAGCCATCAATAAGGCCTCTCTGACCTGCTTTCTAAAACTCACTCTCAAGTTTATGAATGCAGAAGTGTTTAGTTTTGCCAGTATATATCTGGGAATGCATGGAGTACCAGAGATTTTAGTCATAAACTGAGAGGAAAAACTTGTGAGGCACATGAATGAAAGGAAAATGGAGGGCTATGTGGTAGGGAAGAGTTAGATTGACCTTGAAGGAGTAGTAGTATTGCGATCAGTCGAGTCGAGTATGATGTATGTTTGAAAAGCAAACACGAGGAAATCTGCAGATGCTGGAAATTCAAGCAACACACACAAAATGCTGGTGGAACACAGCAGGCCAGGCAGCATTTATAGGGAGAAGCACTGTCAATGTTTTGGGCCGAGACCCTTTGTCAGGACTCCGTGATGTTTATTTATTGAGGTACAGCATGGATAGGCCTTTGAGGCACACCACCCAGCAATCCCCATAATTTATTGCTAGCCTAATCACGGGACAATTTACAATGACCAATTCACCTACCAACCCATACATCTTTGGACTGTGGGAGGAAACTGGAACACCCAGAAGAAATCCACGCAGTCACGGGGAGAACGAACAGAGTCCTTACAGGCAGCAGCAGGAATTGAACCCAGGTTGCTGGTACCATAAAGAGTGCTAGCCACTACAGTACTGTGCCACTTCCTAAAAGGTTGACTATTGTTGGGCTCTCAGGAGGCTGTCGAGTCCAATCCGGGATCGACACATTAATGTTAGGGGATTCCATTAATGGAGAACGCTGGTGGGTGATTTTGTTTAACGTGGGGAGGCTGATGCACAGGCAGCCTCCCCACGGTCTTTGACAGATCAAGGTCAGGGTCCAGTGGCATGGAATGCAAGACAACGGGGGACCTGTCAGTGCTGCAGGCTCCCTCTGCGTTCAGTGCCGTTGTGCAATGTCGTCATCTCTGTCAGCTCCGCCTCTGAAGTCTTGGTTGGATTGTTCTTTGTCTGGAACCTTCCCCTTGGCCTCGCCGTAGGCAACCCTAGCAGGAGCTGAGTGCCAGATGGCTAAATCCCAAATGGGATCTCTCCCAGAATCACAGAAACACACAAGCCTTTCCACCATGATAAGGTGATGATCCTCGGAAAATCTTTTGGAGTAGGTTAAAAGTCAGCACAATGTTGTGGACCAAAGGGCCTGTATTGTACTATTCTATGTCTATTCATTTAAAGAAATAGCCAAAATTAGATGCACTGGCCAGAATTAACTTTAAAAATGTGTGCACCACTAGTTTTACCAAATTGCCATATTATTGCTCCCTGTAGGCATACGAGGGGTGACCTAAGATAGAAGGAGTCAATTTTCAAAAACTTAGCACATTTATTTTTCCTACATAGTCCCCTCCTACATGTACACACTTGGGCTACGTCCACACTACATCGAATAAATCCGTAACCGAAGCATTGTCTCTTCGTTTTTACCCTTCGTCCACACTAAAATGGCCTTTTCGTCGCCCCCCCCCCCCCGAAACCGGAGCTTTTCAGAAACGCTCTTCAAAGTGGGTATTTTTGAAAACGCTGGATTGGCTGGATCAGTGTGGTCGGGGTAACCGGAGAAATCTGAAAACGCTGTCAGGCGGCAGCGCACTATTTCATTGTTTTCTTGAACGCAACCTAACAATTTCAGAACAGATGGCAACAAGACTGAAGCCAGAAGAGTTAGAAATGTACTCACCAAATACTTTGACCCATAACTTACTGAATAAATAAGTATACTCACTTTGCCGTGTTTTCTGTCCTTGCTCGTATGAAGGTGGTTTACCTATTTATGCAAGTACTTCTCTGACAATAGATGTGTAACAGCCTAATGTAACATTGTACAAGATAACACTGATGCAGAGATATTTTATACATTTAACAAGGTGCTTTACTAATGCAACAGAGTTACTTAGTTTTTCAATGCTGGTCGTCAGCCGGGTCAATCTGTCTGTGAACTCCCTGTCGGTTGCCTCCTTACGCTCCAGTATTTGTTTTTTTTTAACTTTTAAGTTCTCCTGCGCGAAAGCCAACAGCTGTCCGTCATTTTAAGTTTTTCTAGTCTGTAACTACACAAACGCGCACTTTTACGGTGAGATTCGACACCAAACATGTCGCTTGTTTTCGGTAGATGTGTCCTGCACATGTGCAGGAGGAGGAGATTCGCCAAAATCTCCATTTCAATGTGGATAGAGATATTTTTAAAAACACAGTGTGGACGCCTATTGTTTTTACGCAAAACCGGCGTTTTCAAAATTATCCGGTCTAGTGTGGACATAGCCTCAGTCCAGCAGTCGTGGAGCATACGGATCTTGACCCTCCGGAAAGTGTCCATGGATGGGTGATTGATAAGTTTGTGGCCTAAGTTAGGAGATGAGTTATTAACTTCAAATTTTCTGCATAATCACTCAAAGAGTTGAACTGCACGTGCACGTAACGAGAGCATCTTAGACCTCCAGCTGGACCACAGCAGGGGTGATTGTTAAGTTCCTGGTCTAAGGTAGAAGGAGATGAGTTATACAGCTCTTGTTACACGCATGTGCAGTTCAACTCTTTGAGTGAAAATGCAGGAAGTTTGAAGTTAATAACTCATCTCCTTCTACCTTAGGCCACAAACTTATCAATCACCCCTGCTGTGGACCACTTCTGGAGGTCCAAGACGCCGACTTCTACAAAGAAGGATCCATATGCTCCACGACCGCTGGACTAAGTGTGTAAATGTAGGAAAAATAAATGTGCTCAGAATGGAGCACAGACGATACTATTACTGAGTATTACTGTACTCAATAGTAGAGTATGAACAGTACTATTACTAAGTAATACTATACTCAATAGTGGAGTACAGGGAATACTATTACTAAGTATTACTGTACTCAATAAGGGGTACAGACAATACTAATACTGAGTATTACTGTAATAAGGGATACAGACAATACTATAACTAAGTATTAATATACTCAACAGTGGATTACAGACTATTATTGAGTATTACTACACTCAAGGAAGAAAACCTTTTTTCTCCTGTAGCTAAAAACCCTTTTTCATTCTGTGGCTGACTGTGCAATCCATCATTGTAAAATGCTTGGAAGTCACTTTTTTCAAATACTGTGAAGAATATCTTAATGGGGCTCAGGTTTAAACAGATTATTTTCAAAAAAAATACTTTATCAATACTGTAAAGAGAAAATACCAGTTTTGTGTGAAGGTGAGAAAGAGAAAAATAAATTAATGTTTCAGCTTGAGGCGTCATATACTGGAATTATTTTTATGTTTGTCGTTAGAGTTGTTTCGAGTAATATTCACAACATGTAATCAAACTGTCTCTGATAATTGTGGGTACGGCTATAACAACTTAATGAAGCAATGAAGCTAGATAATGGAAGTGTCTGCTTGGTTCTGACTGACCTCAGGGTTGCTGCGTTTCACGCCATGCCTTCACTACCTCACCCTGGATTTGGAACCTGACTGAGGGTCAGAGAGCCAAGCTGGTTCGGGTAGGACTGTTAGTAGGCAGGGATATATCGATGGAAGGAGGTGACAGATATGAGAGAGGGTAAGTGAGATCAAAAGCTCAGTTTAGTCCAAAGACGAATCTAAATCTAAATACAAATTTAATAAAGACAAAGTTAGCATGCAGGTGAAGTGTATGCTCTAGATTTTTAAATCAAAGCAGTTTTTTTTACATCAGACAGACAGACATACTTTATTGATCCCCAGGGAAACTGGGTTTCATTACAGTCGCACCAACCAAGAATAGTGTAGAAATATAGCAATATAAAACCATAAATAATTAAATAATGATAAGTTAATTATGCCAAGTGGAAATAAGTCCAGGACCAGCCTATTGGCTCAGGGTGTCTGACACTCCGAGGGAGGAGTTGTAAAGTTTGATGGCCACAGGCAGAAATGACTTCCTATGACGCTCAGTGTTGCATCTCGGTGGAATGAGTCTCTGGCTGAATGTACTCCTGTGCCTAACCAGTACATTATGGATGGGATGGATACAACAATAAAAATAACAATCTGTTATGCCCACCAAAACATTTGCAACCAGAAAACAAACACAAGGGCTTCTGCAAATGCTGGAAATCTTCAGCAACACACACAAAGTGTTGGAGGAACTCAGCAAGTCAGGCAGCATCTATGGAGGGGAATAAACAGTCAACGTCTTCAAGTCTCTTGTTGGCCTTCAAATTTAATCTGCTCCCTATTGACAACTATGACTTCATCCCAGTCCTTGAATTCCTTTCCTGGATCTCCTCACTCATCTTTCTTCCTTTGAAGCAGTCTTTAAAAACTCTGATTAAACTTTTGGTCAGCTATTGCGTACCTCACTTTTATATACTCAATAGTGGAGTACAGACAAGACATACTGCGTACGACCCTACTGAAAATCCTGGCGTTTCTGGACAATGTTCTTCACCCGCCACATGCCACATCGGCTGAACAGAGGAGCACTTTTAGTAATAGATTAAGACAACTGTGCTGCTCCAAAGAGCTTTATATGAAGTCATTCTAACCCTTGGCCATTAGGCTCTCTATATGCGCACTTGGAACACTATTCTGACAACGTAATTTCCTTTGGGATCAATAAAGTATTACCTACTATACTCAGTAGTAGAGTACAGACAATACTAATGCTAATTAGCATTAGCATAGTATTAGTATTAATATTAATTTGACTAATGGCAATATTATGAATGTTAATATCAAATTAATGACATTATTGTTACTGCTAACTTATTAATTTAAAGGTGCTATACAAATATCTTCCAGCCATTCTGACAATGATTTAAAATTGGCAAGAACATTAGCCACTTATGATGGAAGATGTAATAACCAGTCTTTTGAGAAAATTGTCCGGAGAAGATTAATCAAACCTGAATGGTGTGTATTGTAAAATATTGGTAATATTCCAAAGCTTAATGCAATTAAGTTTGCAGCATAGCAAAAAAATTGTCAAGCACTCTCGGTGACTTGAATTCAAGTTTGTTCTCAGCCAATGAGTCCGTTAACAGGCAAAAGGACAGAGGGTTAGTGTCTTCTGTTTAATGCAGTGTCTTCCTTTTTAGGAAGTTATTCATAACAGGCCCGCTGTTTTGCTGCTTATGCATACGCTTTTCATTCGCCAAATTTGTTTTCTTCTGGAAACTGCTCGTGACATGCACGTTCAACAAGCTGTCTTGAAATGTGTCACAGATTTGAGTGTATATCATGTGACATTTAAAAGGATAGTTCATTCCCAGTACATTACCAGAATAATCTGTGTTGGATACAAAGAACATATACAAGTACAGCACAGGAACAGGCCCCCCGGCCCTCAAAACTGCACTGAACCAATTAAATTAGTAATCAAATGACCAAGTGAACTGAAATGCCTATATACTGTCCATATTCTTCCATTTTCCTCACATTCAGTTACTTATTAGGGACTTTTAAAGGAAGTTTAGATGTATCAGGCACCTCCCCAGGCACCCACCACACTGTACAAAAAATTACCCCTCACGTCCCTTCTGAAATTACCCCTTCTCACCCTAAATATATGCCTTTTAAAGTACTGACCTGTAGATTGTTAACTTATGGTTAACATCAATATTGAACATTTCTGAAATATTTCACACTAATAAATAGGATGTCCCAAAAGCTAAACCGACCAACACATTGCTGGTGGGAAAAAAAAGAGTACAGTTGACGTTTCGGGCCAAGACCCAAGGGTTTCAGCCTGAAACATCCACTGTACTTTACTCCTCCATAGATGCTGCCTGGCCTGCTGAGATCCTCCAGCATTTTGTATGTGTTGCTTGGATTTCCAGCATCTGAAGATCATCTCGTTAGCAGCTAAGCTGACCTGTCACTTGATTTTGTTGCTTAATGGCTAGCTATAAAGTGTTTTATATATAGTTAGATTTCCCATCACCAAAAACCAGATTGTGGCATGGTGCTTCATGAGTACCTGCTGTAATAGATAATCTGTACAAATTCAATATTACATCTAAAAACAGGAAAGACATTGTACTTAATGGAGGAAATCTATTCAAGAGGAAACTGTACTTCGAGAACAGTCACCACTGTGCTGCGGAGAATGAGCGGCAGCTGTGAACATCTTACTCAAGTTGACTGATCACACTTCTACTAGTACATAACCTGCACCGATTTTATTCAGTGTAAAACTTCAATGCACAGATCACAAATCCATGTGCCAATTGACTTTTGCTTAAATTTTTTAAAAAATTGTTTAAGAACGTAAAGTTGCCCCATTTACTTGCAAACCATTTGATATACACTCAATGGCCAACGAGGGGTCTTCTGCCACAGCTTATTCACTTCCCGATTCGACTTGTGTGTTCAGAAATGCTCCTCTGCACGTCACTGTTGTAGCATGGGGGCATTTGAGTTCCTGTCGCCTTCCCGTCAGCTTGAACCAGTCAAGGCCATTCCCCTCTGACTTCTCTCATTAACAAGGCGTTTTTGTCAACAGAACTGCCGCTCACTGGATGCTTATTTTTTGTTTTTGTTTTTTTTGCACCATTCTCTGTAAACACTAGAGACTGTTCTGCACGATCATCCCAGGAATTCAAGAGCTTCCTAGATACACAAACCACCCCGCCAGGTACTAAAGCAGGGGCGTCAAACTCATTTTAGGTCACGGGCCGGATTGAGCAAGATGCAGCTTCATGCGGGCCGGATCAGTCGGACGCGTGCGAACGCAGCTTTCGTTGCCTCCGTTTTTTCAGCCTGCTCTCATGTGTCTCAGTCTCTGCTATAACTACAAAGTGTTTCACTTTACAAATTCCGTTTCTTATGAAGAAGACTGCCGAGCAAGACTGCCGAATAAACACTAAAAACCCTGAAAACCTGGTACCTGAATAAACTCAGCATTAGCCATATCATACGCCATAGGCGCTTCGATTACTGGGGCCAGCTTTAATAGTAATTAGATATTATCTCGCGGGCCAAAGATAATTCCACCGTGGGCCGGAATTGGCCCGCGGGCCTTGAGTTTGACATATATGTACTAAAGCCTTGCAAAGCCACTCCGATCACATTTCTTCACCATTCTGATGTTTGGTCTGAACAACTGAACCTCTTGGCCATCTCAGCATGCTTTTATGTATGGAGTTGCTGCCAAGTGATTGGCTGATTAGATATCTGTACTTACAAGGTGTCCGCTGACTGAAACCACCGAGGCAATACCTAGCTCGATTCAGGGTTCCCTTAACACTCCAGACATGTCAAATCTGAGAGACATTGAATTAAAGACACACAAAACAAACTTATTTCCTTGGAAATCCTTTTATTGATTATAAGCAGTATCATTTTATGCATTTCATTCATAATTTGCTGAAGACAATATATTAAACTCAATAAAAAAATGTAAAAAATAAATAAATATCCAAATACTTCCTGGCTTAACGTGCACTTATTATTTCACAGGTTGAATTGCACTAAAAAAAGGATCATCCCTGGTTACATGAATGTATAATCAAGCATAGTACTTCTATCCCATTAATAAATTTTAAAATGACTCAATTGCACAACCATACAACCACAGGTCAGATTAGATAGAACCTCTTGCAAGGTTTCTGGTCGACAAAGACATCCCAGAGACATTTAGAATATCATGCTCCTTTCTGGATGCCTCATTATAGGAGGGATGTGGAAGCTTTAGAGAGGGTGCAGAGGAGATTTACCAGGGTGCTGCCTGGACTAGAGAGTGTGTCATATGAAGGTAGGCAGAGCGAGTTAGGGCTTTTCTCTTTGGAGCAAAGGAGGATGAGAATGATTTGAAAGAGGTGTACAAGATAATTAGGGTGTAGATTGAGTGGACAGCCAGGGTGGAAATGGCCTATACAGGGGAGCCTAATTGTAAGGATACTGGAGGAAATTATAGGGGGGTGACAGCAGAGGCACATTTGTCAGACAGGGAATGGTGGGTGAATGGAACACACTGCCGAAAGTCATGGTAGAGTCAGAAACATTAGGGGTATTCAAGAATTGCTTAGATAGGCACACGGATGATAGAAAAATGGAGGGTTATCTGAGAGAGAAGAGATAGATTCATCTTCGAGTTGGATAAAAGATCAGCACAGCATCGTGGGCCAAAGGCCTGTTCTGTTCTATGCTCTATGTACAGAAACTCCCACTTATGGGAGATTATGACAAACTCACTGAGATAGAGGATCAACCACATTCATATTTAATGACAGGACGGGGTTGAAAGGGCTGAGTGATCTAGGCCTGCTCTTTTGTAATTAATAGCCCCGCAAGTGTAGATGACAGTTCCAAATCCAACTACCTTGCTGTAACCTAGTAGAGGAGTTACAAGGCAGGTTGTAGTGTAGATGTTACTATCTTAAGATGTAGGAATCTAACTCCGATACGCCTAAAAAAAAAGGCCGCAGAAGAAAATAAATTGAACCACAGAATATACAAGGGGAACTTCTTCACTCAGAGGGAGATGGAGGTATGGAACAAGCTGCCACTGGAAGCAGGAGGTACAGGTCCAATTGTAATGTTTAAGTTCAGATAGGTACCTGTTTGAGAGGGGTATGGAGGGCCATAGTTTGGGTGCAGGTGGATCAGACTAGCACAGAAACACAGGGTCCGTCTCTGCGCCACAGCATCCCGACTTCCGCTCTAATATTTTTAATTTCCTTGCGTCTGTACATCAGTTTCTTGCATTAACGGAAAGGGGATTCCACAAACAGATTACAAACTTTTGGCCCTTATCTAAGATGAGCTGGCATCAGAGAGATTTAGAGGAGGCGCACAAGAATGAAAGGGTTAATATCTGAGAAGCATTTGATGGCTCTGGGCCTGGAGTTTGAGGGCTGGGGAGGGGGGAGTATCACTGAAACCTATACAATATTGAGAGGACGAGATAAGAGTGGATGTTCTCTATAGTGTGGGAGTTTCCGACCAGATGGCACTGCCTTCGAATAGATAGATGTCCCTTTAGAATAGGGTTGAAGAGGAATTTCTTTAGCCAGAAGGTGGTGAATTTGTGGAATTCATTGCTACAGATGGATGTGGAGGACAAATCATTGGGTATATTTAAAGCAGAAGCTGATAGGATTATTAAGAGTGTCAATGGTTCCGGGGTGGGGAGGCAAGACAATGGTGTTGAGAAGGACAATAAATCAGCCATGACGGAACGGTGGAGCAAACTATATTGGCTGAATAGGCTAATTAGTTCCTATGTTTTATGGTGGGATGGTGAAAATTGAAATTCCATTGCATTTTAATATACTTGGGACGTACTGTTTTATTAACTAACCCTGTTTGTGAGAATAATTAAGACTTTTAAATGGAGTTGTGATGAGCAGCAGCTCCAGTCTGCGGGGCGGGAGAAAGCACGTAAAGATTACGTTTGCAGTAAGTGCACCCTGTATCCAGAAGGCACATTTCATTCCTAATTACTGGTAGATTATGTGCGTATTCATCATCATAGATCTATTGTACATTCTAAGCTTAGACAGCAGCAAGATATGTAGCCTCAAACATTGTAAAATCATCTATTTGAGATTAAAGCTCTACTGTACGGTACAATAAACTAGGTTCACTGGACCATGAACATTTAAAAGCAGGTCATGAAATCAGCTTACTTTATAAAATACTAGCTTCTCACATAAATACAAACTCTTCAGCTCAACCACATTTAACAATTCCCAGCTTTATCTTTGTCAAGGGCAATTTCAGGATAATGCATCGACCACAATAGTAATTGTCAAGAACATTCTTAGATCAAAGATTAATCATTTAATTTACTTTGAGATACATGCGACTGATCTAGCACTTTTTTGTTAATAGCTTTGTAATGATGCAGTCAAAAGCAAGCAAAGAAAGTCACACCCACAATGATAATTTTAGTTAATATATAATGGCTAGTTACAGAATCTGCTCTTCATTTCTCAAAATACATTCAGCAAATTGTCCAACATGTGTCCTGATGTTGCTGTGGATACAGTGGACCTCTACATGACCTGACGTTGCTGTGGATACGTGTCCTGATGACATGAATGATCATTTTCATTTTCCATCAACTTCAAACCATATTTCCAATCCCCCCCCCCCCGCAAAAAATACTTTACGACGAGAATATTCAATAATATCCTCACCACTTTGCAGGCAAACTCTTCCTGAAGGTGGAGGTCGTCCAGCTGACGCCACATCAGAGCACCACACATGCAAAAATGCCGGAGGAACTCAGCGGGCCAGGCAGCATCTACGGAAATGACTAGACGGCCAGCGTCTCCAGCCGATACCCTTCATCAGGTCCTGAAACGTCGACTGTTTATTCATTTCCATAGAAGTTGCCTGACCCGATGAGTTCCTCCCGTATTTTGTGTGTGTGGTGCTCTGGATTTCCAGCATCTGCAGGATCTCTTGTGTTTATGAATGCAACACCAGTAACTGCTTCAGGCTGTTGGACCATTCAAGCATGTTGTTGTTTTCAAAACTCCTCACACTAAGCTAGTTATCCAGCTCTAAACATCTTGATGTCACTCAAAACTTGGGAGTTGCTTTTCTGATAGGCATTAAAACAGCCTCCTAAAGCCTAGACTAGTCTTCTCGCAATTGCATTGGAGAACTAGACAAATGATTCAAATTCCCTTCTGAAGGCTATCATGAACTGGAATTTCCCTGAGCCGCTGCTGAGGGAGAAGTAACATGATCAGGCATCTGTGCACTGCAAAATAAAAATTTCAAGAGCTGTTGGAAACTCTGGTAATACTAGGGCCACAAACTTTCTTTAGCATTACTTTCAAAATTTGTTAAACTGCACAGAAAAGCCTTCAATAAGGAACTAAAATATAAGCATTGCGAGTCATTTTTTAGGATATTTACTGCAGGTTGTGACAAATAGAGCTTATTTAATACCTGTTTGTTCACTTTAAAAGAATAAGGGATAGTATGGGGACAAGCATTAATAACCAAGTCACATTATATCCAAATTTATTGTTCAATTCAATGACTGAAATGTCAGAATAAAGTTTTGAAAGTGTCTGCACTAATACACTCATTTAAAACAAAGTTTCAATACCCTATTATCAAGGCCCATGACAGTTCAGATTAAAAAGGAAAAGTTGTAAAAGATTTTTAAATGCTATGTTCTCCAGAAGATAGTATGGAAATTTTAAAAAATTTAAATATGATTTTAAGGATTCAATTTTGTTGCATGAATATTACTTTTATGCAGATAATTTAACCTTAGAAGGCAGTCTCATAATGACAGATTGTATAGTTCTATCTCACTTCAAAAGCTGGTATAATGTTACTGTGTAAGTAATTGAGTTTTTTTTTTAATTTAAAGATTAAGTATGGTGACAGGCCCTTTTGGCCCAACAAGCTATTAACCTGTACATCTTTGGAATATAGGAGGAAAGCAGGGCGCCTGGAGAAAACCCAGGTAGTCACAGTAAGAACATACATCCTTACAAACAGTGGCAGGAATTGAACCCAGATCACTGGCGATGTAAAGTGTGATGCTAACCGCTGCACTACGGTGCCACAATCAAGAGATGCACTCAACTTCTATTGCAACCACGCATCACAACAAATTTCACGACGTATGCAGGTGATACTAAACCTGATTCTGATTACTGAGAGATCACAAATGCAGCTAATTAAAATGTCCAAACGAAAAGGAAACTTGTACCAAAATAGAGACTGTGGAACTACATCACTGCCTTGAAACTGTAACCAGTTTAGTGAAGCCCCTGAGGGAAGGAGATAATCTACTGTCCCTGCCAAGTCCGGCCTCTGTGTCGCTCATAGCAACTCTCAAGTGCATTCTGACATGCCACAGCAAGGTCATGTGTTCAAGGGCAACTCACAATCTATAACAGAGTGGTTGTTTGCCATTTTCCCTCATTGTCTGTACTATTTGAAAGAAGGAAAATATCGCCATTGATTGCACAACTTACAGTGCAATTGGTAATATGAGATCAATAAAATTAATTCTGCAATCAACCAGAATAATTTAGATAAGTTTTTTTTATTGGCAATAAGTAATTATCTTTCACGTACTGCCGTAAAGCCTAGACCAGTAAATGAAAGAAAATCTCTTTACTTAATTTAAAGAAAGCAATACAAAAGGAATGTGATAATCTTTTTAGAGTCAAAGGAATTCCTTCTTTAAAATCACAAATAGTGATTTATTTGCACAGATTATCCATTGAGGCTTTGCGAGGAGCTTGTTAGCAGTTCAAACTGGGAAATTTGAATTTATACTGACATTATTGTTGTAATTACTTACAGTTGTTTCAAACACTCAATTATTGGAATTTTATTCTGAGTTCCAACAGGCTGTCAATACAAATATACATTTTAGAAATCATTATTTCTTTTCAGCTGCGGTATTTGCCACAAGATCCTATGTCTAAGCAACTTTATCCCAAAAACCAGAGGACAAAATGTATGTAAGGAGTTCATTACTTGTTTCCATAGTTACTGCTCTGTATTTCAAAAAAATAAAATCGCACCATCCTAGAATTTGGGATGAAGCATTAAGAGCCATTACAGGGAACTAGAATAGTTTCAGTTATCATTTAGATCAGTTCCCAGTAATAGGTATCATATTTTATTGCTAAGTCATCACAGCTTAGCCTAGTTGCTCTAGGTAGCTCTGAAGAAAAGTTAACAAAATCGTCAAAATCTATTCAAAAAGAAACACAGAGAGGTGGACTTTGGCAGAATACAGCAGGCCATGTGAAATGGAAGATGTGAAACCAATCACTGACATTATAAGTTTAAACATGTCAGCTAAAGGAGAAAAGCTTAGCTAACCGTATTAAAAGTTAAAATAATATGCAAATTTCAAGCAGCTGACTAAATGCAGTTTCGGTACAGAGATTTATTCCAAAATTTCAAATCGTGTTTGGAACAATTGAAAAGAACATTAATTTTAGTGATTTAATTGTTCTAAAGGTTTAATATGAATATTCAAACTACTAAAACTGCATCAATAGCTTCGCAAAGAGTTTCCAGCCAATCATAGACCACCACCTCATCCATTCCAGTTTATGAATTTTCTGTGGTGTAGAGGGAAGAAGGAACAAATTGGAGTTAATTACACAGGATTCAAGTAAAAGATTTTTAACGTAAGGTATCGTTGCAAGAGGGATGGGAAAGACCGACCAGCTGCAGTTCATCATTTTAAAAAACTTCTGTCAAATTAATTACACCAGTCATGTGAAATAACAAAATCAAAACGAAGTAGCCAACTGAGAAAGAATTAAGTTAGTTACTTTTGTGGAATCCTTCAGCACTTGGAAACTTGATGCAACATTGAAGATTAATGCCAATAAATATCATAGGAAGCCTCGCAGTGTTCTCAAGGTCAGTTGGACAATGCAGACCTACTACAAAACCAACAAACATTGAAAAAACATTTATATTTTTAACATATTAATATATCTATAATCATTACATTAAATATTAAATTAGAAAGACAAAACATTCTGCTAAAACATTTCCCTTGTTCACTGATTCAGTTGTGGAAATACAAAGTTAAAGCCGGCCTGCCAACCAAAGAAATAATTTGTATATTTGTCTTTTTTTGAATTTGAAAAAGCTAGTTCATGAAGCATCTGGGTTAATATATGTAGGTCAAGTAAAGATGATTGTAGTCAAAAATCTCACCTTAGTTCGAAAGCACACTGCAACATAAATGGGCAGTTAAGAACTTAAGACTCAGCAATTCATCATCTTCTAAAATAGACCAAAGATTTACTGGCTTAAAATGGTGGACAAGAACAAGTTGAACCTTTATATAAATGCAAAATATAGTAAATTTAAAATAGATTTGCTTCCCACTGGATTGGACTGAAACAGCTACATTTACTTAATTAGATAATATTTCTTTGCCTTCCAATAGAAGTGTATCAGCTCATAAACTAACTAAATAATGAAAAGGCAGAAATGTTAACAGAAGACAATGCTGACAATTGGTTATTATTGCTACAGAATAACAGTGCAGCAGTACCTCAGCCATTCATATTACTGCCAGAACAACAACAGAAGACCATTTTAACCATTTACCAGTAACAATGGAGTACACTGCTTCTAATCTTTCTGCAACATAACATTGGCCACCTACACTATCTAACCCACATTCATTCTACCAGAGAGCACTGATTTTGCAGCCCAGTGCATAGTTTGAATAGAATCAATGTTCCTTCAAGAAAACTTAAATATCTACTGTCAATTTTTTTCAGTTCGACTACTCCCATCAGTCACGATGAATTTCAGGCAAATACATCACGGGACTTCTGCAAGCCCAGTATTATTTCTTGTGCAGACTGAATAAAGCAATACTTTTCTTTTCAAGTTTTATTTCTGCTGAATACACGCTCTCCTCTAAGCGTGAGATGCTGTAGCTGGTACTGCAGCACTTCCGTGTCTGCAGGCTCCTTAATATTCATTTTATCAAGGTTTAGGTAATCTAAGGATTTTGACTGGGCTCTTTTCCCTTTAATGAGGCAAACTGGCAAAGGGCCACGTAGACATCTGCTAGGTTCAAAGGACAATGACTTGATGGTACGTTCCCCCGAGCTCGGCATTCGCCGCCGCCTTCGTCCATTTGCAGCTGGGATCTCGTACGGCTGATAATACCGGTTCTTGGTTCGACAGACACGCGAGTTTCTAGTCAGCCCTACTTCCTGCTGCTTGGGCACAACGTCTGCGGCACCCCCGTCACTACTCGACCACCTCTGGGCCAATTTTAAAAGTTCACCGCCGGTGGCAAAGCCAACCAAGTAGTTGGTGTCCATGTGAAGAATTTGGTAGCTTGACGCAGTCCGCTTGACTGGCGAGCATGGCGTGCTGGAGCTACGGGGTTTCTCTGGCTCTGTCTTGCCCGGAGAGCTCACTTCAACGGCAGGAGCAGGAAGGACAGGCAAGACTGTCCTAGAAATACCACTGAGGTCCACCTCCATTTCAAAATCGGCAGTGGTCAGTCTAAAGTATAACAGAACACATTGTCAGGAAACAAGTATAACACATACTGAAGTTAGACCCAGGCTCTTAAGTCATAAGACTATAAGTCATAGGAGCAGAATTAGGCCATTCAGCCCATCAGGTCTGCTCTGCTATTTGATAATAGCTTTTGCATTTTCCCTCTCAATCACATTCTCCTGCCTGTCTTCCCTGTAACCTATGACACCCTTATTAATCAAGAACCTATCAATCCCCGCTTTAAACATTCCCGATGACTTGGCCTGCACAATCATCTGTGGCAATGCATTCCACAGATTCACCAAACCTCTGGCTAAAGATATTCATAATGGCATTTCTTAGCAATATGATAAATAAGTATTAAACTATCTGGTTTTTTTTTTTGCTGCCTTAAAATGAACAGGATCTTATTATCTTTAAAACACCAAGCAATATTTAAACAAGTGAGCAAAGCAAACCCACAAGCAGTATGGAGGGAATCTATTACAAGAGCAGATTTGGTATATTTGACATTGCATGCAACCTTGAGAGAACTATACTTGTTACAGGGAGAAGGCAGGAGAATGGGGTCGAGAGGGAAAATAAACTAGCCACGATGGAATAGCAGAGCAGACCTGATGGCCTAGTTCTGCTCCTATATCTTATATGTAAAGTGGAGGCTGATGGGTTAGTATTTAGTAAGTGTTTCAAAGGTTATGGGGAGAAGGCAGGATAATAGGGTCAAGAAGGAAAACAAATCAGCCACGATGGAAAGACAGAACAGACTCAATGGGTCGAATGGCCTAACTCTGCTCCTATGTCTTACTGTCTTAAAGTTGGACCATTGGCTGTGCAATTCGATCCCCAAATATTGATCTAAATTATGCAACTCTAGTAGCTGCTCAAGCTTAGTGGTTAAACGTGACCTTTCAATCTCAGTTACCAAAAAGCCAACCTGCACTGTTTGGACAGTGAATATTTAGAAAAAATACACAAGTTAGTAGACCAAAATTCTTTTTTTCTCCAACCATGGTATGGACAGTCTTTTAAAATTATCAAAACAAACATCATCCATTTCTTTTCATGTCGATGCTTAGCGAATTCTAGTTTCCCTCACAATACAGACATGGCTGAAGCAGTATTTTTAAGTGTGCCCACATCAAAGATTAGCTTTATTTGTCACATGTACACTGAAACATACAGTGAAACGTGTTGTTTTGAAGCAATAACCAACACACTGTGAGGCTGTGTTGAGGGTAACCACAAGTGTTACTGTGCTTCCGGCCCCAACTTACCAGGCCTACACTTCTGAAAAAGAGCCCTGCCCCATCTGGATATGAGCTGTGCATGGCTCAACAAACAGTGCCCGCTTTTATCACCTGCTCTGTATCTGCCACCTCGAACCCTGTCCTACATCCCGTGTCAGGAATCCCAATCACCCCTTACATGCAACCTACATCACACGTCAGGGATAGCATGTGCCCCATGAAATCCGGCCTACGTTAGGCAGTGAGGAAGACGCTACCCTGTAAACCTTTGGGGTGTGGGAGGAAACCCATGCAGTGATGGGGAGAACGGACAAGCTCCTTACAGATCTGGGAATGGCGCTGTACTCTTGTGCTAACCACTACATGACAGTGGCACCCCATGACAGGGTAAAAAGAGTCTATCAAAGTGACTCAGACGATAGACTGTTCTAAGTTCTGCCAGATCCCTTCTTGAAATAGCAGTGGCTTTACCCAAGGTGCTAACTCTTTTCCCTTTTGATCTCTGCTGTCTGGGCTATGTACTGAGAGTTCTTTCTGCTTACAGTCAGCTGAATATTAACCAGGCTTGGTCTGCTCTTCCATTTCCCTGCCCCATTTTGCTGTTCACACCAGCTTCTCATGCAATACCCACCCTCCAGTGACCTCAATAATCCCCCTTCCAATCAGTTCACTGAATTCTGTGTTATAAACACACACAAAATGCTGCAGGAACACGGCAGGTCAGGTAGCATCTATAGAGAGGAACTAACAGTCAATGCCTTGGGCCAAGAGGAGTGGGAAAGGAAGGGGGAAGAAGGCAGAATAAGGTGGTGGGGAGGGAAGGAATCGAAGCTGGCAGGTGATAGATACGCAAGGACAGAAGAGTGGGAGGTGGGTTGCTGTCAGAGAGGGCATGAAGTAAGAAGCTGGGAGATGACAGGTGGAAGAGGCAAAGGGCTGCAGCAGGAATCTGACAGGAGAGCACAGTGGACCATGGAAGACAGGGAAGAAGAAGGGAAACTAGAGAGGTGATAGACAAATGAGGAAAACGAGTGAGACAGTAACCAGAATGGGGAATGGAAAAAGGATGGGGCTGAAATTATTGGAAATTAAAAGACAATGTTCTTGTCATCAGACTGGAGACTATTTTAACAATGTAGTTGTCTCTGCATTGTAAGTTTTCTCTTCTTTGTTAGCAAGAATGACCTGAGTCACATGTCACTTTAATTTTCTATCCTACTTCTAGTCTGACTGCCTAGAGTGGGATAGAAAATTAATCTTCCTTCTTGCCCTCAAATACTGAATTAATAATAACTATTTATATACCACTTTTGATATATTAAGATACAGGCTCAAAGTGCTTTACTGAGATTGTAAAGATAAATCAATATAGTCATAAAATACAAGTCAAAATTTTTTAAACAGACAAACATTTATGTAGAATAAAATGTAATCAAATGTGCCAAAGTATACAAGTGTAATCAACATCAACAAGCAACTTCCTTTGACAGGCTTTCATTAAGTTTTTTCTGCCAGGTTTTTGAAAACTGGTCATTAATTCTTTAGTAAAAGTTGTAGAGACAAAATTCCTTTTGTGTACAGATAGAAAAGTCTAGATTTGGACAAGCTCATTGTCCCCCGTCAGGGTAATCCTATATAAAAGTAGGCCAAATTTAATAAGGTTTTTAGAACTGTTTCAAAGTGTAATAATTTTAGATAATTTGGTTTTCCTGTTGTGCCAGAACTGGCCAGTTCTCGCTCAACATTTGCTGCCTGCTGAGTATCTTGTTGTTTTAGATTTCCAGCAATAGCTTTGCTCTGTATTTCATGTTTCCAACACACTGCTGTTTTCTATTTTCTCCTTAACTACTGTCATCTATTAACCACACATTACCAAACTGGACAGCTTTCACACCACTGCCATCACAGAAACTCCCTTTGTTTGCCCCAATCCTCTGCCTCTCTGTAATTCTAAACACGTTTCCCATCTCTGATGAAGGGTTCTTGACCTGAAACACTACAACTGTATCTATCTCCACAGTCACTGCTCGACATGCTGAATAGTTCTGAACATTGCATAGATTCTAGTTTTCCAGAATGTGTGGGGCATTGCTTTTTCCTTTCAAGAATAGGCCCCAAAATCCTGTCACAAAAACACTTGCTCCATCACATTTTTCTTAAATACAGGTGCCCCCCCCCCCCCCCGTTTTTCGAATGTTCGCTTTACGACAGCTCACTGTTACAAAAGACCTACATTAGTACCCGTTTTCGCTAACCAAAGAGGATTTTCGCTTTTACGAAAAAAAGACGCCCACTTTATACGTGTGTTTACCCCAAGAAAGACTACCATGACCATGAAGCCTTGTGTGGCCATGCGTGTGCGTGCGTCGGTGAGTATATGCCGATTATTTTTCCTCCAAATCGATTTTGGCTCGCTGTATTCCTGATTTTGATAAGTGAAACTACACCGTACATACAATATTTCTACTTTATATAGCTGTGTCTTTATCATATCATTCCTGCTTTTACTATATGTTCGTGTTATTTGGTATGATTTGGTAGGTTATTTTTTTGGGTCTGAGAACACTGAAAAATCTTTCCCATATAAATTAATGCTGATTGCTTCTTCACTTTACGACATTTCGGCTTACGAGCGGTTTCACAGGAACGCTCTACCTTCAGATAGCGGGGGGAAACCTGTACTAGCTATCTCCTTGAAACATCTCCATCTGAAACACGGACTGGTCATTTCCTCTCACAGATGTCTGACCTGCCGAGGTCTTCCAATATTTGCTGCAAAAATGCTGTAAAAGACCAATTGATGATGACTTTCTTCAGGGGTGGAAATCTGCCATTCCTACTGGGTCTTCATATGCTTCGTCTTAAATTTTTAACACCCTCCAAACAACAAGCCATCATGCCCTGTTAAAGAATGCACTTTAAACAGAATCAGGCTCACTTGAGCTACTTTTTCAGAAAGCTTCCTTTCACCTTCCTGATTACCCCCC
This sequence comes from Hemitrygon akajei, assembly GCF_048418815.1. Lineage (NCBI taxonomy): Eukaryota > Metazoa > Chordata > Chondrichthyes > Myliobatiformes > Dasyatidae > Hemitrygon > Hemitrygon akajei. The sequence goes on along the minus strand of NC_133125.1, from coordinate 18,817,837 downwards.
CCCCCACTGAAATATTCTCATTTTCAACATCATTTGTTGTCCTTCTATTATAAGACTGTCAAGGTCACAGGTTTCTGAGGTCCTTTTAAGTCCTGGCAAGTTGCCACAATGTGCTTGTTGATACTGCAGTCACCCTTACTGAGAAAGTACATGGTTAAGATTGTCAACAGGATGATAAGCAAAGGAGGCCGCTGCTTTAGAACATAGAACAATACAGCACAGTACGGGCCCTTCGGCCCACAATGTTGTGCCGACCCTTAAACCCTGCCTCCCATATAACCCCCCCCACCTTAAATTCCTCCATATACCTGTCTAGTAGTCTCTTAAATTTCACTAGTGATTCTGACTCCACCACTGACTCAGGCAGTGCATTCCACGCACCAACCACTCCCTGAGTGAAAAATCTTCCTCTAATATCCCCCTTGAACTTCCCTCCCCTTACCTTAAAGCCATGTCCTCTTGTATTGAGCAGTGGTGCCCTGGGGAAGAGGTGCTGGCTGTCCACTCTATCTATTCCTCTTAATATCTTGTACACCTCTATCATGTCTCCTCTCATCCTCCTTCTCTCCAAAGAGTAAAGCCCTAGCTCCCTTAATCTCTGATCATAATCCATACTCTCTAAACCAGGCAGCATCCTGGTAAATCTCCTCTGTACCCTTTCCAATGCTTCCACATCCTTCCTATAGTGAGGCGACCAGAACTGGACACAGTACTCCAAGTGTGGCCTAACTAGAGTTTTATAGAGCTGCAATTGTCTCTGACGCTGGCAATGCGTTCATCCAGGCAAACATAAAACAATCCATCGTGTTTCTCATGTAACTGGTGGAAAAGCTTAGGGTACAGCAGCAAAGAATCACACGCCATATGCTGAAGGAACTCAGCAGGACAGGCAGCATCTAGGGAGAGGGATAAACAGTCTATGTTTCAGGCCAAGATCCTTCATCAGGACTAAAAGGGACACAGCCAGAATAAGGTGGTGTGAGGCTTTCCAGTACTAATGAAGGCTCTCTGCCTGAAACGCTGAGTTTATTCCTCTCCAAAATACTGCCTGACCAGCCGTTCATCCAACATTTTGCGTGTGTTGCTCTGGATTTCCAGCATCCGCAGAATCTCAGGTTTATGATCTACTGGAGGAACTCAGTGGGTACAACAGCAGCTTTCGGGGTGGGGGTGGGGATGCAGAGAAAATAGCGATACCTTGGTCCAAAACCATGCAATCGGGGTGGAGAGAGAGGGATAAAAAGGCAAGAGGGAGTGGTGCACAAGGCAGATGGCATCTGATAGGGAAGAGGGAAGTGGGGGACTATGGAGACAGAGGTAGGCAGGGGAAGAGGGGAGAACAAAGGCGGTGGCAACTGGGAGAGGGAGAAACTGAAACATCGATAAGGGTTTGTAAAATTGATATCCTCTTCCCACTGCTCTGTCGGCCACACTGGGAGAATACGAGGTGCTGCTTGTCTAGTTTGCATTGGGTGTCACCCTGGCAGTAGAGAAGGCCAGGGACAGACAGGTCTGTGCGGGAACGGTAAGGGGAATTGAAATGGAGCTCAGGAAAGCCACTGCAGACCAGATGGAGGTACCAGATCTGCGGTGGGTCTTGCTGATACAGAGGAGGTCACATCAGGAGCACCAAGTACAGTTGAGAACATTGGAGGAGGATCAAGTGTTTCGAGACCTTGCCTGGAAGGATGAGAAGGGAGGAGGTGTAAGGAACCTCCTGTGGTTGTGGGGGGAAGTGCCAAAGGTCAGCAAGGGGTGTGCAGGCCAGACCAGGACGTGGTATCTGCAGAAAGCAGAACGGGAAAGTACAAGGTATGACAAGAGGAGAAGTGTCAGAACAGCTAATGGAAATGAGAAAGGATGATGCAGAGGTCAGGAGAATGAAAGATGTGGACCAGGAGAACTCCAGCTCCGTTCTGTTTGGAGGGGGATGGGAAATGGAGAAAATGCAAGTGGGGGCTTTATCAGCCACAGTGGACGGAAAGCCACGTATCCCAAAGATATTTCAGATGTCCTGGAATTAAATACTTCATTTTGAGAGAAGATGTGAAGATGCAGAAACTGGGAGGAAGGACTGGTATTCTTATGACAGACAGAGTGTGAAGTGAAGTGTAGGTAGATATAGGAGTCAGTGGGTTTATGGCAAACATCAGAAGGACTTAAAGAGATTTCATATGATTTAATGTAAGGTGAGATATCAACTGTGGTGCTACAAACTCACCAAAAACACCAATCGAGAATCTATGTTCTTCAACAATTTGGGAAAAGAAATTACCATTGCCAATCCGTAATTTCTTCAGGATGCACCAAGGTATAATGCACATATTCAGAGGCAGCAGCTTATATACAAGGTAGCACAAATGAAATGTTTACATTTTGAGTCAGAGAGAGGGACAGTCAAGCGTCAATGACAATCACCAACCACCAGCTTGCACTAATCCCACTCAGCATTCAATACCATCACCCCCTTAAAACTATTCAATAAGCTCCACTACCTTGGCCTCAATACCTCCTTGTGCAACTAGATCCTCTATTTTCTCACTTTCAGATCCCACTCAGTTCAGATTGGCAAACCCATTTCCTCCACAACTCCATCAACACACGGGTGCACCACAAGGCTGTGTGTTCAACCGCTGTTCAACTTGCTTTGCACTTATGGCTGTGTGGCTAAGCACAGCTCCAATGCCATTTTCAAATATGCTGACAACACCACTGCTGTAGACCGAATCACAGGTGGTGATGAATCAGCACATAGGAAGGAGGAAGGCTGAAAATCTGACTGAGTAGTGTCACAACAACCACCTCTTACTCAATGTCTGCGAGTCCAAGGAACTGATTATTGACTTCAGAAGGAAACCAGAAGTCCATGAGCCAGTCCTCATAGGAGGATCAGAGGTACAGAGTGTCAACAACTTGAAATTCCGTGGTGTCATTATTTGAGGCCTTGTCCTGGGTCCAGCACTTAAGGGCAATTATGAAGAAATTATGAATTATGAAGTAGCACCTCTACTTCCTTAGAAGATCGTGGCATAACATCTAAAATTTTGAAGAACTTCTATAGAGGTGTAATGTATCACAGCCTGGTATTGAAACACTAACGCCCTTGAATGGAAAACTCTATAAAAAGCAGTGGATACAGCCTAGTTCACAGCTGAAGCCATCCCCACAACTGGGCACATCCATTGCAGGAAAGCAGCACTCATCAATAGGGACACCCACCAACCAGGACATGCTCTCTTCTCACTGCTGTCGTCAGGAAGGAGGTACAGGAGCCTCAAGTCCCACACCACCAGGTTCAGGAACAGTTATTACTCTTCAACCATCGGGCTCCTGAACTAAACAGTTCAGCCACCCCATCACTGAGATGTTCCCACAACCCATGGACTCACTTTCAAGGACTCTTCATCTCATATTCATGATATTTATTGCTTATTTATATTTATTATTTCTCCTTTCTTTTTGTATTTGCACAGTTTGTTGTCTTCTTTCACATTGGCAGTGTGCCGAAGTTGGTACAGACTTCCATTGATTCCGTTATGCATATTATTCTATATGCACACAAGAAAATAGATCTCCGGGTTGTATATGGTGACATACATGTGCTTTGACAGTAAATTTACTTTGAAATTTGAACTTTAATCATATCCATTTTTATTTTATCCACTTTCTTCTCAACCTTCCCCCCGTTCTACCACACTCCCACATGCCCAGGGTACTTTAGCTGGGCCTCTGCATGGAGTCACTGCATTGAGGGCGATGAGGTCAGTCATTCATGCTACTGCCTCACTAACTACTGACAACTCTAGTGCATCAAGCTGGTGGTCCAGCATCAACCTTGAGCTCGTATTGTCTGCATGGAGTTGTCACGTCCTTCCTGCAGCCACATGGACCAAAGTTCAGAGCAAATTTATCATCAAGTACGCACATGCCCCCATATACAATGCTGAGATTCATCTTCTTTGAGGGATAATCAATAAATCCAGAATGGAATAATCACCATAACATACTCAATGGGTGTGCAAAAGACAACAAACTGTGCAAATTCAAAAAGAAATAATAATAGACAAGCAATAAATATAGAGAACATGAGCAGAAAGTTTCATTAACGAAGTACACAACTCTGAAATTCTTCCTTCTCTGGATAGCCATGAACACAGGAAAGAAAAGAGAGAAAGCCCGATCATCAACCACCAAACCCCCCCTCCCCGCACAAAACAAATGAACAAAAATGGAGCAGGCACATCAAGTTCCAAACCCCCCTCCCTTCACCCAAAAAAACCCAGAAGCGGACCAGGCACAATAACCCCCAAATTCCCCTCTCTGCACGAAAAAAGAACAAAAATGAAAGAAGCATGTCAACCCTGAAATCCCCCTTCCCCACACCAAAAAAAAACAAGAAAAACACTATATGAAAAAACTACAAGACTGGAGAAAATTCTACAGTCCAAGCCCATATACAGAGCACAGTCCTTGGAAGTGAGTACCCGAGTTGATAATCTTTCCTTCACAACCCGCACATCTTTGGGAAAACAAAGCGTCTGGAAGAAAGCCAGGTGGTCACAGGGAGGAAGTGCAACCTCATGAAGTCAACCCAGGTCCTTGGCACTGCGGGACAGCGGCTTCTCTAACTGTACACTGTGCCACCCTTTAGCTATTGTTACCAAATTAATAAAGCAAGCACACCTCTCTCTCCTATCCAGTAGGATGACTATGTGAAAATAATCATGCATACAGTAACTACATTACATTTTTGGAAATGCGCTACAACATTCCAAGACCTGCCTTGTCCATAACTGACTGGCATATAAGAGAGGCCAGAGGAGGAGAGTTTATAATCGGCAGAAGTTTGCCACGATTGGAAGCTTAGCTAAAGGGGTGCCATTGGTTTCATGAAATCCCTCTGAAACTCCTGATTTGAAGTTAAGATTCTTCTGAATTATCTAAGTTCTTAATAAGAGCAGATGTTCCCCCAGGTTCAGGGGTTCAGCTCAGGGCTAACAACCCTGACTGGTAAAACAAAATTGTTATGGAAACAGCAAAGAAGTATCTTTCTACATCTAAGGGTGACACTATTCCTGACAGTAGTGAAAACTGAGCAGAAGCTACTGACATGATGAAGGAAGCCGTGAACACCCCCAGAGATAGAGAACCTTCACTGCTGCCCCACATGGCAGAGGTGTAATGGGCAGGAGGCAAGTAACAAGAGCAAATAATCCTTGTGATGTATGTAGAGTGAAACATAAAATCATCCCTGTTGTCTGCTTTCAACGGCTTAGTCATCATTAGATGGATATGGATTGGACATGGCATCAAATGTTACGGGGGAAAAGCCTAGAATTGGGGATGAGGAGGGGAGAAAAAGGATCAGCCATGATTGAGACTTGAGATACTACCAAAGACTCTAGAAAATCTTTACAGGTATACCATGGAGAGCATCACCGTCTGGCATCGAGGCTCCAAAACACAGGATCAAAAAAAAAGGCTGCAGAAAGTTGTAAACGCAGTCAACTCCTTCAGGGCACCAGCCTCCCCCGCCAGAAGACATCTTCAAAAGACGGTGCCTCAAGAAGCTGACATCAGCAATGAGGTACAGGAGCCCAAGGGCACTCTTTGTTGAACAAGGTGCACACCCAAGCTGGTGCTGTGTTTGGCCCATATCTCTCAAAAGATTTCCTATCCTGCTACCTGTGCAAATATATCATAAGCATTGAAAACATACCCATCTCTACTACTTCCTCACGTGCCACCATCCTCTGTGTGAATAAACACAATTCCCTTTAAACCTTTCCACTCTCTTCTTCATCATATGCCCCACCATGGGAAAATTACTGCGACTCTCAGGGGTGGTGCAGAGGCAGATATATTAGGGGCATTTAAGAACCTCTTAGATAAGCACAGGGACAAAAGAAAAATGGAGGGCTATGTGTGAGGGGAGGGCTAGATTGATCTTGGAGTAGCTTAAAATGTCAGTGCAACAGTGTGGGCATGAAGGCCTGTACTGTTCTATCTTCTCTAAGCCCCTATATGAACCTCCCAGGAAGGGGTTCCCAATCTTTATTATGCCGTGGAACAATACCATTAAGCAAGGGGTCTGTGGACCACAAGTCAGAAACATCCTGTTCTAAAGCCAACCTCAATCTCCTTGGCTCCAAGACAAACAGACCCAGTTTATTCCATCTCCCCAGAATTCTGATTTTGACAGGTCCTCCAGCATCAATCCTTATGAATTGTTTTCTGCATCCTCTTTGGCTTAATCGCATCTTTTCTAAAGCGAGTCATCCAGAACAGTGCACAATTCCACTAGTGCAGCCTCACTAATATTTTGTACAGCTGTAACACGTCATCCCCAACGAAATTGAAGCATGCTTTCTGTCCTTTTCACAACCCAGTTGTTACTTGTATTGCCACTTTCAGGGAACTATGTATCTGGGCCTGATGTCAGCAACACTCCCCAGAGCCTTGCCATTCACTCAGTACACCGTGCTCCGGTTTACCTCTTCAAAAGGCATCTTTGCAACTAGTCCAATTCCATCTGCATTCCTTTGCCCAGTTTCTCAGTGGAACAGGATTCCATTATAACCCAAGGCAATCTTCATCACTGTTCACTACACCATAAACATCTCCCCCTCTCTCTCCCCATCTGTATATCTATAGCTATCTCTACACAGACAACAAGGGAACCAGAACCAACCCCCTTGGCACACATCTCCAATCTGAGAAACAACCTCCCACTACCATGATTCACTGCCAATCACCAAGCCAATTTTGAAAATCGGCTACCTCACCTTGGATCACAAAAGCTAAACCTTTCCAGTAACTGATTAGTGGTAGCATTTCCAATCAAGATTTCATCACAGAGGGTGGCAGGTACACGGAATGGAATGATGTGTCAGAGGAGGTGATGGGACAATGCTTAAATTTTGACAGGTACAGGGAGAGGAAAAGTTTAGATCAGGTGTTCCCAACCTTTTTTTTATGCCATGGACCAATACCATTAGCAAAGAGTCCATGGACCAGAGGTTGCGAATCCGTGGGTTAGAGGGTCATAGACTACACAAGGAAATGAGATTGCTTGTAGACACTGGATGGCATGGACAAATTGAGCCAAAACACCCTGTGTTTGGTGACTCATTTAATCTATACTCAATGAAATCCACTATATAAGTATTGGGCACAGATCGCGAATCTCTCTATGTAATACAAATTTAAATACTGATTTTAATATACAAAGTGCGCTGCAGATTGTGAAGGATCAAAGAAAAGTTTTTTTTTGCAGGATTTCCCCCAAAGCTTCTGCGTTGTTTCAAAAGGGTAAATAGGCTTAGGACACTATTAAACAAAAGATTAGAAAAGGTGGAAACACTTTTATTTGGCAGTGCAAGGCTGTTCAATTTGCCGTGAAATAGTCGGGTACACAGGTCCTCGCTAAAAAGGCAGAAAGATGTGTCCGCCCTTTAAACCATCACACACACAGATACACAGAAAATGCTCCCGCGATCCCATACCGGATATTACGTTGCAGTTTTTCATAACCAATTTCTACGGCATTTTATTTTTAGCATTATTACCTACGATATCCATGATGTAACGCTTCAACGTATCCAACAGGTTAGGGAACAGGAGGGCGAGCTACTCTGTTTTCACTTCCGGCTATTCTCTTTAAGTATCAATCATCATTTCTGCACTTCGCCTTACACAGCCTTTGAGCGAGTCTGACCCGAGATCACAACTATGCTCGGCCCGCGATGTATATCACAAATCTCTGCCATAGATCGCTGTGCTGATGGTGGTGAGGTGTCTGCCGGTTGAATCAGACTTATGGTTCATTAGGAGGTCAGACCCACGTTATTTTAAACCTCACACAACCCTCTCTCGTTTCTAAGCGATCCCCTCAGATCAATGCAACACAAACGAGGTTGCAATAAATTAATTCTGAGCAAATTTCAGTCCCCTCGGTCAAGGATTACGGGGGAAGACTCCACCCAGAGAAACCGGAATCTGCAAATTCTAACCTCCAAGTGTTCGCAGAATCACAGTCATGATATGCCAGCACTTCCAATCCGCCTCTACCAACCCAACCAGAAGCAAGGTAGCCTTTGCTACCCAGCGAACACAGTCCGTTCAGTCTCCAAGTTAATTCCAACCCACTCCTTTCACTTGCTTTGATGCCCTCGAAACAAGATTGGACACATTAAACCTAAAATCACAACAATATAAAGCTGACCTGACCGTGGAACAAATGACCGAGGCTAGACTGGGGTAAGAAGACAAAATGAGACCAACCTGACTGGGAATTACTGAGATACGGGCTGGCAGTCCTCCAGCACAAGCGGTGGTGGCGAACAAGCTGCGATCAGGGTGCAGGCAGGTGGAGTGGAGAGCTCCGGATTATCACATGATCCTGATGGAAAAGACATGGCAGCGCCTAGGATTGTTAGTAACAGGAAGATCATGCCACCACGTGGCCTTCAGAATGATTTCTAATAGTGGGGAAATATTCAATGAGAAGGCAGCTTCTCATTCCATCCGGTTACACATGTGCGTAGAATTACAGCGTACTACCGCTGTTACTGTAGGCAGGAGTTTCGAATTCATCTCGTTTGTATTCCCATCCTCTGAACCACCCCCTTCCCCGCCTCCACACCCCATACGCTTCAGGAAGAGGGACGAAACTGAGATTATAGTTGAAATAGGATCTGTTCATTAGTCATCCAGAGTATGGCGCGACCAGTACAATGAAAAGAAAGTAAGTGCGCAAGTTTCGCGTTCTAACAATATAAAAAAATCTTACTCATCATATGAGAAAAGCTGCGCCGCAGAGAGCCCTGCCCTTGAGTTGGCCTTTAACTGTGGTGATGCTTACATTCCCTTACTAAACTGGCGTTTTCTCCACAACCCTGCCAGTACCAACTCCTTAAATATCTGTCCAACTCATTTTTATTTAATCAGTTTGTCAAGTTCCTTCAGGGAGTGTTTAATCCAAATCTATGAGAAGAAAATGATCCTGACGAAGGGTCTCGGCCCGAAACGTTGACGGCGCTTCTCCCTATAGATGCTGCCTGGCCTGCTGTGTTCCACCAGCATTTTGTGTGTGTTGTTAAAAGAAAATGTTCTCTCACTTTCTAAATCCTTTCCCAGTGATTTTAAAACTTGGCCTACCAATAAAATTTCCCTTCAACACTAGCAATCATTTTGAAACATTTTGTAAGTTTGGCTATCTCTGTTCCAAGGATAGTTAACACCTTTCCAACCAATTCGAAATGATGCTCCCTGTCCTCAGTATTAAGTAACATCTTGGTAAACCTGCTTTGTTTCCACTGCATCTTTTACATCATTCCTAAAGCGTGGAGCCATGATTGTCCACAATGATCCAGCAGAGTTCTAACAAGTCATTTTACCCAACTACCTTCTGCACACGAAGTAGAACAAGTATTGAGGAGGGAAAATAAACTTTGGGCATTATTGTACAAAACATTTTTTCTGCACATATGTTAATAATGTACAATTGTAAAATAAATAATTACAGATAATCTCATATATTTATAAACAAAACAGTTAATGTTAGTTTTTTTTATGCAAACCTGATGTTAATGCTGGGCCTTTGTGTTTTTGATGCACAAGCTTGAGGTTGTCAAAACCATTCTGAATGCTTTCAATATTTTGCGCATTCAAGGACTTAGGAATTCCCAGGAGTGAATGGAGAGCTGCATTTTCTTAGGAAGGCTTTGAAGATTTTTCCTCTGTCATTTTGTGAGAGCTCAGAATAAAGTACAGTTTGGGAGCCAGTTGTTGGGCATATGAATGCCATGGGCTGGCCAAACAAGTGTTACCTCCTGCACCTAATAAAGTGGACAGAGTGGGTTTGTGGTCTTCTAATACCGTAGCCCATCTACTTCATATTGTGCTTTCAGAGATGCTCCTCTGCACACCACAGTTATCTGAGTTTTTATCAGCTGAACCAGTATGGCCATTGTTTCTGACCTCTCATTAAGGAAGTGTTTTTGCCCACTTAACTACTGCTTGTTGTTTTTCACACCATTTTCTGTAAACTCTGAGACTTTTGTGCATGAAAACCCCACATCAGCAGTTTCAAAGATACTCAAATCACAACGCCTGACACCAACAGTCATTCCACTGTCAGATGTTTAGATCACATCTCCGCCCCATTCTCATCTTTGGTTTGAACAACTGAACACCCTGACTGATGCACCATCAATAACTCACGCTGAGACTTAGGAAGTGAGATATCGGCTTTTATTGACTGGAAGAACAAACAACACTACATCCTGGGAAAATGAGGGAGAGCAGCAGACCACAGTCGCCTTTATACAGGGGTCTGTGGGAGGAGCCACAGGAGCAGTCAGACAGGTATATCTAGTTCACCACACTGACCATGTCTGCTTGCTTTTTTATGCATTAAATTGCTGCAACATGATTGCCTAATTAGATATTTGCATAAACAAGCAAGTGCGTAGGTGTACTTAATAACGTGGTCACTGAGTGTGTTTCACTTATTTGAGTTCTTTGAAATAATGGAAACATTTGATAAGGATGATGGAGTTAATGTTACGTGTGTGGATTTTCAGATGGCAATTGATGCTGTACCACTCAGCAAACTTGTTAGTAGAATCAAATGCTGTGCAATTAACAGAATAGTGCAAGCCCCACAGATATATGAATACAGAGACATGTAATTGATTCTCACATTGAAAGGATATCTTTATTAGTGTTTAAGAGGAGCAATTATTAAGACATTTTTATTATAAATTATTCTTGGGCATACTAAGCAAATTTTGTATTTTACAGCTTGAGAACAAACCAGTGATTTAGTAGGTAATAAGGATACAGATTTTAGGTGAACAGACTGGTGGGCATATGATACACTGCTTTGTTGCAGAAAGATGGGAACTGGAGTGCTTTTGTAGGAAATATTAGAGGTAATATTGGAACCTAAAGGTGTAGTTTTGTAGATGCAGGACAAGCTGAGAAGACTGTTAATAAGTTAGGAATCCCACATCTCTTTAGTAAGAATTAAGAGCAGTTATACTGAAACTTTATAACAACCGTCAACAGCAGAGAAAAGAAAAGCAGTGAAATCAAACAAATGTAAAAATAAAAGATTAATCTTTTCAGTTTCAATTTCTTCAACATTGGGAATACTTCAGTGTAAGGCTGAGGGTGCAGCATCTTTAACATGTGCCCAAGAGAGCTTTTTGAGCTAGGATGTAGGTAGTCCTATTAGAGAAGAGATGATACTGAATCAAATCATTGCAAATGTGACCAAGCATATGAGGAGCTGATGGGAGAACATTATGATGGGAGAACATTACTGACCATATTCCTCAACGTTGAAGCTTGTTACTTATGTCAACAGGGATAGAGTAGAGAATGGGGTCCTGAACTTGGACAGCGCCTGATTTCAATATGGTAATAGCATATTGACATAGCAAAAATAAACCAGGAGAAACAAATTGCAGGCAAGTCTACGGTTGCCCAGTGAGACACATTCAAAAATGAACCAGTGAGAGCTCAGGACCAACATGTTCCCATAATTGTGAAGTCACAGGACATGGAAGATTGTGAGGATTTGATTAATAAAGGTAGCTTATCGTAGGTTTGGTCATTTGGAAACAGGTAGGGCTTCATACTTAAAGCTTGATGCTTAAAAAAAGGATTATGAGGTTTAAGTGAGTGTGTGAAATGGCATTGGTGGGCACATTAAGGAAAATCTTTAAAAAAAATGTTAAACATAGAAAACCTACAGCACAATACAGGCCCTTTGGCCCACAAAATTGTGTCGAACATGTCCCTACCTCAGAAATTACTAGATTTACCTATCCTAGCCCTCTATTTTACTAAGCTCCATATACTTATCTAAAAGCCTCTTAAAAGACCCTATCGTATCCGCCTCCACCACCACTGCCGGTGTATGTACTCACCACTCTCTGAGTAAAAAAAGCTTACCCCTGACATCTCCTCTGTACCTACTCCCCAACACCTTAAACCTATGTCCTCTTGTGGCAACCATTTCAACCCTGGGGAAAAGTCTCTGACTATCCACACGATCAATGCCTCTCATCATCTTGTACACTTCTATCAGGTCACCTCTCATCCTCCTTCGCTCCGAGGAGAAAAGGCCGAGTTCACTCAACCTATTCTCATAAGGCATGCTCCCCAATCCAGGCAACATCCTTGGAAATGTCCACTGCACCCTTTCTATGGCTTCCACATCCTTCCTGTAGTGAGGTGACCAGAACTGAGCACAGTACTCCAAGTGGGGTCTGACCAGGGTCCTATATAGCTGCAACATTATCTCTTGGCTCTTAAACTCAATCTCACGGTTGATGAAGGCCCATGCACTGTATGCCTTCTTAACCACAGAGTCAACCTGCGCAGCAGCTTTGAGTGTCCTATGGACTCAGACCCCAAGATCCCTCTGATCCACCACACTGCCGAGCCTTACCATTAATACTATATTCTGCCATCATATTTGACCTACCAAAATGAACCACCTCACACTTATCTGGTTGAACTCCATCTGCCACTTCTCAGCCCAGTTTTGCATCCTATCAATGTCCCACTGTAACCTCTGACAGCCCTCCACACTATCCACAACACCTCCAACATTTGTGTCATCAGCAAACTTACTAACCCATCCCTCCACTTCCTCATCCAGGTCATTTATGAAAAATCATGAAGAGCAAGGGTCCCTGAACAGATCCCTGAGGCACACTACTGGTGACCGACCTCCATGCAGAATAATGTTAAAATTACATTAAGGGCATACAGGTTCCAGGGAGCACAAGACCCATTAGCAATGGCAATGGTTTATGCATGGAACTGAAAGGTGTAGATGATGTTTCAAATGAATACTTGATATCTGTATTTACCACAGGAAAAGAACATTGCAATTGGAGAATTTGGGGAGGAAAATAGTGGAATTCTAGAACAAATTACAATCAAAATGATCAGGCATTAGATGTCTTAAACATGATGGCCTTAATGAGATACATCTCAAGCTGCTTTGGGAGGCAAATATTGATGGACTCTGACACAAATTTTTGAATCTTCTTCATTCACAAAAGAAGTGCCAGATATCAAATGTGGTTGCTTTATGAAAAGCGAGCAGCAGAGATAAACCAGGTATTTATAAACCAGAGATTCTCCAACAAAGGCAGGGTTAATGTTAGAATTATTTACCACTTCTTGCAGCTGGATACCTTTACTTTAAGCCAACTGTTGGATATTTCAAAGTTCTTACCATTATATTCCTGTTTTCTGCAGTTTGTCCACATTTCTTTATATTCTTTCCACTCAGTAAATTGTTAATAATTTTAATATTTCTTGTATATACAAGATTAAAATCTTGTATATACATTCATCTTTTATACAATTTTAAAAATACAATATCACTGTATAAATAGTCATAGAAAAGTACACACAGAACTAGGCTTTTGACCCATCTGGAGTGTGCCAAACCACAAAATACTTAATGATAGTACATTATTCCAAAATATTTAGAACTATGACATAGTTACAAGTCAAATCAAGCAACACATTTGAGCTTCTTTATAAAAACATTTTAGTTTGCAATTTATTCATAAGGAACCAAAATGAAAGATTTCCCCATTCTGTACCAAATCTTTGTACCAAGAGTTCTCAAAAAATCATTTCAGCAAGGTTGTGAAATTAAGAATGTTTCTTTTTAAAAAAAGAAAACACTATTTTATACAATTAAAGACCAAGTGATTTTTCGTGATAACTGGCTACTGCAGTTTCAGCAGTCTGACTAAAACTGACACAGGTCATTATCATGGAAAGACATTCTGTCAAGTCATTGGAATAAAAAGAAAGCACAGTAGTGTCTCCACTTGCTAACCATTTTTTACAGGAGCACCATTGAGAGCGTCCCGACTGGCTGAAACACCATCTTGGACAGGAATTGCAAGACATTTGTTTGCAAAACCCTATAAAGAATTGCGAGGTCTGCTGAGAGGATCATCAGGGTCTTTCTTTCAACCCTCCAAAGTACTTATCATGAGCATTACATATGCGGGGCTCTTAATATTGTCAATGATCCCCCACATTCATCCAGCAATCTCTTTGATCCTCTACCATCAGGCAGAAGGTACCACAGCATTAAGAGAAGATGATTAGGATATGAAACAGCTTCTTCCCCCAGGCTATAAGACTATTGACTTTCATACCATCTCTCAGGTCTCATCACGTATGAAGTGTCAGTAGCATATACTGTTGTAAATGCACCTTATTATTTGTTAATTTATTGTGGTACTATTGCCTTTGTGTTGTGAGTTATATGTACTGTTTTGTGCACCTTGGTCTGGAGCATTGTTTCTTTTGGTGGTATACATGTAGATGATTGAATGACAATAAACCTGAACTCGATTGAAGCAATCGCTGAAAAATTCATTCAGAAATCTTTATAAACAGTTAAAAAAATTCTCTCTATACACAACTATACTTTAATGATACAACTCAGTAAACTGGTTTATTTTGTAAACTCGATACACTTATAATAGCGCTGATTTATAACAATTGAAATGTTGTCCAGAAGATACCAAATTATTGTTTAAAACTAGAGTTAACAATTAAAGGTGATGAAACAGGCTCTCAAGTTACAAATAAAATATTCTCATTATATATTTAAAGTGGTTTACTCAAAATTTCACTGCATGCAGCAACCTCTCCAAGAGAAAATATTCCATAATCTGTAACCACGAGAATAATTTACACTGGGACAGAGTTGTCAAGGTGAAAGCAGTGAGTCTGTAACATATTTGTAGATAAAAATAAAAGTACTGACCTATATATACACATACATAAAATCTACTTTACAAAACATATCTGCAATCCATTTCATATAAAAACATACAACCAGATTTATATTTTGAAAATTGTAACATTTCAAATTCAGTTTATTCACAGCTGAATCTGGAACATAAAATAACAAATTTATATTTATAATGTATTTATTCATCGTGGAATAAGCCCTAACAGTCCTTTGAGCCGCATCACCTCTCATTCCCGATTTACTCGAACCTAATCAAGGGACAATTTACAATCACCAGTTAACCTACCCAGTACATTTTCAGACTGTGGGAGCAAACCAGAGGACCTAGAAAGAACCCCACGAATTCCAGAGGGAGAACATACAACTCCTTACAGAGGATACCTTAAACTGAAATGGTGCTCTAAATTCCAGTAAACATTCTTAAAACAGAGAAGCTTCACATTCATACAGTCAAACAATTTTTTTAAACTTGGCAGAAAAAAAACTGCTTTAAATAGCTTGCATTCTCCAGAATAAAAATAATCCTGTGCCAGCTTAAACATGTTATACAACTTTAAAAATATCAGGTACCATAGCTCAAAATAGTTCTTTTAACCATGGAAAATTTGATGACTTTTTCATCTATATACATATACACATACATACAGACAAAAAAATTCATCAAAATTGCACATAATACTTTGATGTGAACCTCTGTCCACAAAAACTTATTTCATTTAGAGATCTAAATGAATATTGGTGGGAATTGAAACGAGGACAAACACATCCAGTTAAGTTTGTTGTGACCAAAAATATGGTGCAAACAATCCCTTTTTATGAGCTGGGGAAAGGGAATGGAGCCCACCAATCATACTTAAAATACCCTGGATTTTGTAGAGCACAAGAGGTAAATAGTTCAAATCACTATTGTCAACTGTAACAGCCACAAACTCAGATTTAGAAGTTTGTACAAGATATTACATCACACAGGATCATCCGCTCTAATATGCAGTATGTATTTTATAGGTATTCCAAATTGAAAATACAAACTGAAATTTTAAAAAATTGGACATCTGTGACAATTAAATTTCTTTATAAATTATCCTGTGGAAGTGACACAGGAATAAAACAAAATTAGAAAATTTTGCTTATAAAGGATGACTGCAAACCTTTTAACACAATGGATTTTTGGGGAATATATGTAATATAGTCTATAACACAGAAAAAATTTCCAATAAAAAAACTAATTAAATAAACCATTTTTGAAGTTAAGTTTGTAAAGGGATTCTTGATGTTCTGAATGAGATTTCTTTACGGTGCATATTTTCTATTGCAAGGTATTAGTATTTCTAGAAATGATGCACCTGTGGATAAAATATTAAAATCTAGCATTTCAACCTTGGTTAAGTATGCAAGCCAAAACTCAATAGCTTTAAAACAACATATACATGACATTCTAACATCTATTGTTTTTATTAACCATATAATTTGACTTGGCATTTGCAAAATTGATAGATTTTTTGTTAAGTATTTGTCCACAAAGATTAAATTTTGCTGTTTCATTTTTGACATATCCATTCATTTCCACACTGAACAACTTAGTTTGGACTAGTTTACTTCTTTCGTTCATCAGCTTTATTTTCCTTTAATGCTTAATGAAGTTGTTACTTTGTCTCCTTGGCCAACAGAGGGTGAATTTTCTGTTATTGAAGACTGCCTGGCAATAGGCACATCACTGGCGGATCCACCGGAGACTGCATAGCAAAAATGCAAGGAAATTCACCTTTAAGCGAAGTCACCTTTAAGTTAATTCACCTAAAAAGTAACATGACTTTTTTTAAATTGCAGAGATATCAAGTCATCCACTTAAAGCAGATGATTCTTGACTTTTAGCAAATAAGCATCAATTGTAAGGATGAAAACTGTTCATAAGGCATATAATTCAAAAGGCTTTGGTCAATAAGGCAAAAAATACAGCAAATTCAGCTGCACTTGCCAATGACTAGATGCTTGTCTTTATCTTGGAGGCCCTGCTGCTGCCCCCACTGAAGGTGGAGACAATGACAGAGTCACAAGTCAGCTCCTAGGCCATCCTCATGGATTTTTCCCATCACTCATATCAAGGTCCTTTACAGAAAAAAGGGCAAGCAATTTCAATGTGATAGGAGAGCCACATGCAGTTACACGCGGCTCAACTGCAGTAACACAATTCAATCACAAGCAAAAGGGTACACTGAAACTTCTGGGCATTTGTATTTTTCACAGGAATAAAATCCCTGCCTTCTTTAATACATACATCAATATAGGGAAACATAAACAGATAGAAATCTTAATTATAAGATATACTGGCATTTACTGATAAAGGAGCAGAATTTGTTCATTCAGTCCATTGAGTCTGCTCCATTTGATCATTTAGCTTCCCTTTCAACACCATTCTCCTGCCTTCTCCCCATAACCGCTGACACCCTTACTAATCAAGAACCACTTTAAATTCACCTAATGACTTGGGCTCCACAGCCGTTTGTGGCAATGAATTCCACAGATTCAGCACCCTCTGGCTGAAGAAATTCTTCTTCATGTCTGTTCTAACGTGATGTCCAATTATGTGAGCAGTATATTAATGTTTGTAATTGATCATTCCTTACAATCATATACAGAACCTAAAATTATCTCCTTTGTTTAGAGTTCAATCAGATTTACCATAAATTCCAGCGTATAAGCTGAGAATTTGGCCCTAAATTTTGTTCCTAAAATTAGGGGGTCGGTTTATACAGAGGGTGCCAACTTTGGAAAAAGGAATACACAGAAGACAGGTCATATTTATTGGCTGTTTTTGAGTCATATTCGTTCCACTGTCAATGCATGAATTCTCTGAATAGTTTGTTTACACTCACATATAGCGGCTGGAGCACAGACGTCAAACTACTGGGGGATGACTGAAATGTCCATATTTTCAGCTTTCAATGCTACTTTTCTCTCACCTGACAAGGGCGCTTTGAACATGTCCCAGACAAGCAGTAACTTTTCCTTTCTGAAACCACACCTCTTTAACCTACTTCAAGCAACCCGCTTCATCCATCCACCAGCGTTCTTAAATGTAAACAACAACACCCCACGCAAATTTTCTGAGCAATCTTTGTTTTTCGTTTCAACACAAGATCAATTCTATTTATAAATTGGGTGCACCAACTTCATGTAGCTTTGAAATTTTCGATGACCTCACGGTGTTTTTTGGCCCACTTCAATGCTTGAACTCGAATTATTTCTCTAGTAACAATGTATCCAGACAATCGCTGGTGATTCACCCACTCTAAAACTTTTTCTTCCAGTTCTGGCCACTGGCATGTTTTCCCACAGTTCGCACATTTCATCTTTGGCATTTCCCTCAGCGTGTCGTCTACCTTTCTCCACTCTCTCACTCTCTCTCATTTACACTAAACTTCTTAGTAGCTGCAGAATTATTCATTCCTTTAGCAAAATCAACAACCTTCAGCTTGAAGCCAGCATCATATCGCATTCATTTTAATCTTTTGTATATGGTGGTCGCAAACTCAATGCTGAGTACACGTACTGATCCCGCCACCCCGTGTTATGTTTTAATGAGATTACGATGGGCGTTAAATGGTTTCACGGGGGTTACATTTCAGAGGATTCTTTACCATTGGGAATCAATCCGAAACTTCCCTCCCTGATTTATTTATTAAGAATTTGCTTGTAATGCTCTACAATGTGTAGGCCTATTTTCTTAGTAGGTACTGGTTCACAAAATTTCCAGGTTCCAGATCCGGCAAAGCTGAGTACTGGCATGTGAGATCTTGTGATCTTTTCTGGTTAAATTGAAAATCTCTACAAAAGGGGTTGGCTTATACAAAGGTAACATGAAACAGTCACTTTTTAGACCTTGAAAATGGTGGTGGGGGGGGGGGGGGGGTCGGTCGGCTTATACACGGGAATTTACGGTAGTTTCCTGGTCTCCATAATACTACATGACTGATATGTACAGTAGTAATTCTAACAAGTAAAACCATAATGATTATTAATGATTCAATCTATAGAAAGACCAACAGTAAAGGATTAAAAATCTGTCAAAGAGAATGAAAGATACATTTATATATTTAGGATTACAGTTTACTCACAGAAAGCAGATTTATTACGTTCTTGATCTGGCAACTGAGGTGCTGGAAGTATCTTTCTAGGCGTATATGTATTTAAAATCCTTCTCCCCAAAGTTAAGATAGTTGAAGCAGCTAGAATCAAAAGATAAAAATAATACTAGTGTAACAATCACTATTCTGCAAGATTCAAGAATGTTCAAGCTAACACGATAACTCAACAGAATTTTTAACACATATTACAAATCATTAAACTGACATAGGGGAAATAAAAATTATAAGTGCATTGGATAAGCATTTAGCAAAACATAATGTCATAAGGTTGTTTGCCAGGAACAAATCAAACTTACTTCAGAGTTTATGTCTACAGGGAGTTATAATCTGGCAATTTGGTAAAACTAGTGGTGCACATATTTTGGAAGTTAATTCTGGTCAGTGCATCTAATTTTGGTTATTTCTTTAAATGACCTGGAATTAATCAAATCTTAACATAGACAGAACAGGAAGGCATAGGACCAACACTTCACAGTAGCCTCTTTAACCTATTCTACTCTTAGATCAATCTAACCCTTCCTTCCCACATAGCCCTCCATTCTTCTTTCATCCATGTGCCTAGGAGTCTTTGATATGTCCTTAATGTATCAGCCTCTACCACCACCATTTTGTTAGGTGCGCCTACAACTCTCTCTGTGAGAAACCCAACTCTGACTTCCCCTATACTTCTCGCCAAACACCTTAAGATTATGCCCCACATATTAGCCATAAATCTGATATAGGAGGAAGTAATTTGGTCCACTGAGTTCACGGCAGCTCTCAGAGCAATCTCATTTTGCATTTTTCTTGTCACCTACTTTCTTTGTTCTCCTGACATATAGGTATAATTTAAAGTATCCAATTTAATTTAGCAAACCACACATTTTTATGATGTGGATGGAAACTGGATCATCTGGTGAAGAACTATATTGTCACAGTGAGAACATGCTAACTCCACACAGATAGCATCCAGCACCTGAGGAAAGGATGCTTGTTGAAACTGTGAGGTAAAGTACCACCTGCTGTACCTTCGTGATGTTAGCAAGTGCCTAAAGCTTTCCACAGCACAGCATTTTGAAAGTAGGAACAGAAATTAACAACTATTTTTTGGTCCACTGTCAAAAAGGCTTCAGTTCAAACATAGGTAAAATGGTTCTACTGTAGATAATTATAGTGGTTGTGTTACGTACCCGTGGGTATCTGGTACTTGTCACGTGACAATGGTGTTGAAGCTATACTGTACTTAAGGTAATGGTCTTGTGATGGTGGAGTGACGTCATTTTCCCACCAGTAGAGGTCATGTGACAGGTGTTTTTTTTTGTGTTTTTTTTTTACACACAGGGTAGAAAAGGAGGACCCCTCCCTGTGAGGAGGGGCAGTTCGTGGCTGGATTTGCCATTTTGAATCCATGCCACTGCGTGGTCCAATATTATGAAGCAGTTTGGTTGAAAAGTGGAGTTTTATTTAATGCCTAAAGTTTAAAAGGTAATTGCCAGCAGTTTCTTTATAATACTGCCAGTTAAAAATCAGTGCAGAATGAAGATTGGAGTTTGGGAGCTAAAAGATCGACGAAAGTCGATTTCGACGGTGAAACAGGTTCGACCTTGTTTGATCCTCATTTGGAAGGAATTCTTTGGCTGTGCCTGTGTTAACCCCTGAAAATAATAGCAGAAAGGGTTGGGTACAGTTTTGTAAAGGAAAGGTCAGTGCCTTTAAGCCGTTTCATTTTCATCTTCGTAAATTCTCCGGGAAAAGTATAGTTCAACTGGGAACTGCAGCAACACGACGTGAAAGAAAATTTAAATCGTCTAAAAAGTCTCTCCTTTAATGGACTGTAAGCATTTTGAACTTCTGCAGTACTACTTTGAAGAACTGTTTTTGCAACATCGCTTTAAGAACTGTTTTCGTTTTATTCCTTTAAGAACTGTTTAAGCTGCCGCATAGCAGCTGATTTCCGGTTACGTTAGTTGTTTGTTTACTTTTGGGGGTTTGTTTTTCAGTGTTTAATAAATGTTTTACTTGTTATAAAAACCCTGCCTCACTTATATATTTGTTGTTGCTGAATCCGTAACAGTTGGCACAACAAGCTGGAGGGATAGTTTCTGCTTCGTATGAATCTACATCTGACCCATAATAGCCAAAGAATGTAAGACCCTTAGTATAAGATCTGTCATCAAATTTAAGGCTTTTCCATAGCAAGTTTTCCACATGTAAATTGGTTGAAAGTTTTGGGGAAGTCCTTCAGATAGCCTGGAATCTCGATCTTTCTGTTGTTTGTTACTTTAATTCCTCAGCCCACTCATACTTTGACCTCTGTCATTTTGGTTTTCTCATTGTTTCAATGCAAGCTCAAGGAACTGTGCTGCATTTTCCAACTTGGCACGTCACAACATCAGGTTTTAACAATAAATTCAATGCATTCACCAGCCTTTCCAGTTGATGTGAAATAACCTGCTCTGATGAAAGGCCATCAACCAGTTCTCCTGATATGGTGCCTGAACTGCTGAGTATTTCCACCATTAATTTTTGTCCTTCCTCAACTTCTGATAGTTTTTTATTTGACCAAGTATATGTTAATATTTACTGCTTATAATCTACCAATAAATCTGATCACATCAATTACACTTGAAATAACCTCCTTCCCAGAAATCAGTTAATTATGTGTGCAAGCATGGTGGAATGGAGGGAGATTTGTTGTTCAATTTTATGCTAAATCAGAGTCATAAATCTAGGTCACTGAAACCTGACAGGGAATATAAACAAATTAAGGGAAATGATGATGATGATGATGATGAGGTTCCCATTCTTCAGCTTTATTTAATTATTTAGGATATACCTCGGGTTTACAAATCCAAAGAAGATACCTATAAACTCACCCGAGGACAAAGCAGGAACTTCACGAGAGCCATAAGTTTCAGGAATTGATGTAAGAAATTCATCCACTTGCTTCAGAGATAGCGAATTATGAAGAGTTTCAAGGGGGCAAATGGAAGGCACCATGGAATAAAGCTCAAATCCTGTAATGGAACATTCCAGACTAAGAAATGTAGAAATACAGATTCTTGGATGTAATGTGCTGTAAACATACATGCAGAGGGCTACATTAAAGACTTAAGGTATAATGGGAATGTGTGATTATTACATTCTATATATTTATAGAGATTCTTGAGTTCCCATCAAGGACCAAGACATCATGAACAGCCATTAGTTCTTTTTTGCTGCAAGTAATTGATTTCTCCTGCTGACTTGACACCAATTGAAACAAGAGGCGTGATAAGGTCTCCACACAATAACTTCATGACAATGCTGTTCTCCACAAGTATTTCAATTATTTACTAGCGTACAATAATACATAATAATAATATATAAATGATTTTTGACTTGATAGAAAAATACTGAAGGTGATGTCAGTTACCTAAAACTCTCATGTTCACTCTCCCAAGATAAAATATAACCCAGCGGGAAACCCTTCTTGTATTAGCTCTGTTTATTCTTGAAATATTAAAAGTGAACAACTTTGGTCATTCACAAAAAGCTAACAGGTAGTGTTTATTCATATTCACCAACATTTGAAATGAGTGATGAATGTTACATTATCTAAGATACAAGTAGTACAATCTATTACAGAGTAATAAACTAAGTCTGAAAACATTGCCAATAATGAATTAGATGGCCTGATACCAAATACAAAGTTATGCATCTTTCATAACAAATTACTTATTTAACATTGCGATGAATTGTGCAATAAGTAATCTATAAGAACTAAATAAAACTGAATATCAAGTTAAGCAAACAAATACAAATAAACAGCTTCACATATTGCTAAGACTGAGCAAATTCTAATGTGAAAATTAATCTCACAATACCATGGCAGTTATGGTACCTGACTGTGACAAGGGTAATTATTACCCCTTGTTCCTTTTGAAATTATTGCTGGTTTGACACATATAACCACACCATCCTAGGTGAATTCACACTTGCCAGATTCCATTTTTAACTCTATGATCTTGACCAGAAAAATCAGCTGTAGTGGCTTCTTTTCCTGAACTTAATACCTCAAGTATCTAATCTTGGGCAGTTCTTATTTCTCTTTTGCGTAATACCCCTTGATAACACTGGACAAAAACACAGCATTGACCTCCCCAGTATGCCAATGCATCATACACTGTTTCCACAAAGCCAGACTGCTTATTTAACATCTACCAAGGTGGAGAGGATGATATTAATTTCAACTACACATTTGAGAATGTTTGGTTCTCATATCAGTTTTTTCTCCTGGTAAATGTCTGAACTGATCAAACTACTTGAACGTAGGTGTGGTATTTAACATTGAAATGAACTTCAGATCACATAAATCCAGCAACACTGAGACGATTCTAGCTCTTGACATTTCTCCGACTCCAGTTCATTTGTTACTGAAATCTCTGATAATCTCTCGATAAAATTAATGCCTCTAGTTTAATTGCAAGACATACACCTTTTCAGTTTAAGGTATATACAATTGCTCCTTCCTGGGTCAAAATCTTCACAATTCCCTGCCTACTAGGATTGTGGAAGCAGCTTCACTGCTGCACAGACAGTTTGCTACTCATAAAAATACCAATACATTTGCAGGGTATGAGTTAATGAATTTAAAGGTCATCACAAATACAGTTCACTTTTTGTCCTCACATACTTGGATTATAAGCTTTTCAGTGCTTTTAATTTTCTTCCCAAAAAAAGAGATATTTTAGATTGCATTGCACACAAAGTAGTGTACAGAACAACCAAATAATGAAATGATTTTCTTATAAAATGTAAATGTTCTTGAAATAAACATGGAACCAGTAGTGCCAGTAATGGTAGAATATGATCAAAGTAAAATAGGATTGATCTAAGATGTGATAGCTCAGCCCTGGATAGTCCCAAGCTGAGTTGTGAAAGGAGAAGGGTTGGACATGGGGCCAGCAACTCCATGCTGTAAAATCCCATTGCTACAGAAACGCCAACAGAAGCTCCAAAGATCTCATCCCTGAAAGATGAAGAACCTTTGAAGATGGGCTACACTTGGGGACAACTTGAAAGATTGGCCCAAGAGGGATGAGCTGCTGTCAGTTGGCCATGACCCAGTAGGCGTGATGGACTTAGTAAGTAAGATATGACACACAGTAGGTGTAGTAATCTTAGGAAAAAGAAATTATTTTAAAGCAATACACCAAAAGGCATTTTTCTAATCTCACTTTTAACCTCCTATGGACCGACTGATGACTCTCAGTAAATCAGCAATTCATATATTATTAGTTCCTATTAAGACTGCAGTAGAACTGGAATGACAACAATGGCAAAGGTGCAAGTTGGTTATGACAGACTGAGGAACTTTACAAAATAGGTCATATTTAAGAACATAATACATAGGAGCAGATTTAAATCACTTGACTCAAGTCTGCTCTGGCATTTTATCATGGCTGATTTATTTCAACCCATTTTTCTGCCTTTTCTTATAACCTCTGACATTAGTAAATCAAGAATCCATCAACCTCAGCTTTAAATATACCCAATGACTTGACCTCCACAGCTACACATGGCAATGAACCACAGATTCACCACCCTCTGGCTAAAAAAATTCCACCTCATCTCTGTTCCAAAGAGACTTCCTTCTATTCAGAGGCTGTGTCCTCTGATCCTAGACTGCCCACTATTGGAAGCATCCTCTCCTCATCCACTCTACCTAGGGCTTTCAATATTTGATGGGTTTAATTGAGATCACCCTTCATTCTTTAAAGAATGTATAGACAAAGTAAAGCAATCAGACAAAGAGGGATCAACCATACCTTGCAAAGGATAATCAAATTCAAAGAGAAGACATATAAAACTTCCAGAAAGAAAAACAAGCTACTGGATAAAGAACAGTTCAGAATTCTACGAGTGGCAGAGAAGTGATTAAGGGAAGAAAGCTTGCAGCAAACATAACACTGACTGTAAAAGCTTCTGAAAGAGAAAAAAAAGGTAAATGTAGATCTCTGACAAGATATAGGGGAAATTATATTTCGGAACAAAAAAATGATAGAGCAATTAACATTACAATCTGGCTTAGTCTTAACAGTGGGCACAAATAAGTTCCCAAATAAATTAGTGAATTAAGTGTCTCTAAGAGGATGGATGGAAAGAAATCAGTATTAGGGAAATTAATGAGTTAAAGGCTGATAAGTCACTTGTTAATCTATATTGCAGTGTACTGAAGAAAGGGCTCTAGAAATTGTGGATGGACTCATCATCTTTCCAAATTTATTTATTTAACACACTAGATATTTTCCTACAGACCAGAGGGTGGCAAACATAACCACTTGAAACAACAACAAATGAAGAATTACAGACCAACAACTCTGATATAAGTGGTAGCAAAAAGAGTAAAATTGGAAAAAAAAATTTAAATCACAGAAAACTTCAAAAGCATGAATGAGATTGGTCAAAGTCAGCATGGGTTTACATAAGGGAAATTAATTTACTGTCATGTTTTGGGCACTGAAAATCAGTGGACATACCATTTGGAAATCTGGATTTCAGAAGACCCTTGAAAAGGTGCCACATAAGAAGTCAAGCTTGCACAATTAAAATTTATACACAAGAGTGGGTTATATACTTGCATGGATTTAGAGTCAACTGACAGGTAACAGTGTGTGGGAATAAACGTAATTCGCTTCCCCCGAGGTGGCTGGGTGTAGCTAGCAGGATGAGTGGTTGACTCCAAGCTTCAGAAATTACATGTAACGTCTTCAGTCTTGTAACAACGTAACAGCACAAAGCTTGGTGGGAAGAAGGTCAGCTATGCGGATACAAAAAAGCTGTTAATGTAATTTAGAAAAGCTGGAGGAGTGAACAAATGTGTGGCAACTGTGGAGTTATCCATTCTGATTCTAAAAACATAAAGGGATGATTACTGGAATAGTGACTGACTGAGGAAAGAGAAGATGCAGCAAGACATGGGTGAGCAATGTTAAGTTTTGTTAGTTCAGGTGCAATTACTGATTCAAACAGTATGTTGTCCTCTTTTGTATGAGGGTTTGCATACAGGAGAAAGGATTTCCTGCTGCAGCTGTACATGCCTTTGCGGAATATTTTCCCCCCCTGGAGTCATACACACAGTTTTGGTCTCCATATCCGAGCAAAAAATGTTCTTATAATGGAGAGAATGCAAGAAGTTCTCACTAGACTGACTACTGGGATAGCAGGTCTGATGCACCGGGAACTGGGTTGTTTAGGCCTCTATTCACTGGATTATACCAGATTAATTGAGGATCTCTGAAATTTATACAATTCTAACAAGACCAGACAGTTTAACTACAAGGAAGACATTTCCTGATGCCTGAAGAATCCAGAATCAGGAATCACAGACACAGAATTTATACAACACCATAAAGAACTAAGATCTAATGATATTTCTTCACCCAATGGCTGGAAAAACTGAAGAATGTGGTATCTCAGAAGGCTGTGAAGGTAATCAAATATATCCAAGGAGATAGGTACATTACTTAATGCTAAAGGGATATGGGGAGGAGGAATAACTAGGTAATGAAGTGAATGATCATCGTGATAACATTGAATAGTGGACCATATCCAAAGTTCAGAATGGCCATCTTACACTGTTAGTTCCAGAAAATGTTATATTTCTATAAAGTACTTTACCTATGTCTTCACTCAGGTCAAAATTCAAATCATAACTGTTTTATTTTCACAGCTTTATATTGATAATAACAGTTCTAGCTTACTATACAGTACTTTGAAGTTTGCAACACTTAAAAAGAACAGCTCAACTAGGAGAAAACAATTGCTTCATACTGCCAAATCATATCGTTTCCTCACGGCCCAGTAGCACATGCTTTGCAGCCCGGTGGTTGGGGACCATTGCCATAGGGAATGATTTGTTAATTGTGATTCATGAATTTACAGTAAACTAACAGGTTGCTGACAACCTGCTAAACCCCAAGTTGATGCAAGTTTGCTAAAGCACAATTCTTATTACTTGATAACTTTTTCAAATCAGTAGTCAATTGCGAAATCTATCCTTGGATGCAAATTTAAATACATAAAGTAGTAAGCTTTGAATTTTATATTCTGAATTCAAAAATTCAGCCTCATTGAAAACACTAACTGCAAATGTTTACTTCACCTTTTTCACTTTATTAGATTATTTTATTAGCATAGATTGCCATGCTAGGGTTTCAAAATGAAGCACACTGTTAACATTTTGTTTACAGCATCCCTACCAATTCTTTCGAGAGTCTAATTCATGGCTTTCACATATGGAAATCTTAACACAGAAGGAAAAAAAAGGTTAGAGGCCTCCCTAGACTGCATTTTTATTTTACTGTACTATAATATCACACCTTTACTTTAATAAATTATCCTGTAAAAATCTGAGGCAATATTTTTAAAAAGTAAATATGACCATTTACAAGAAAGAATAATGGATCTCATGAGCAGCCCGTTCAATAATAATCCATCTGAAAATCAGCAGCTTCTTTACAAAATGTCCCTCCTAACAACAGGATTTACATGGGCTTCCCTACACAGGAACAGGTTTCCTCTGTAGAATTTAGCATGTTCTGCTCAGCAACCTCAACCCCATTCAACAAAACAGCTTGGTTTTGTACAGGCTGGTAAATGTGCCTGGTTTTCAGTGCCAGTTTAAATGTGGCAGAAGCTCAGCTGTTCACATTCTAATGAATCCTGAGAGAAAGATTCTTTTTTGGTGATAGTTTTAATTACATTGGATTCTGGTTAATTGAGCCACTGGTTAATTGCGGCAACCACTTATGTGGGACAACTAATAATCAAGAAAATTGACAGGATTCCCTGAGTTTATTTGGAACACTGTATCATTTAATTGAGACAGGAGATTGTTGCTGAACAGTTTCTAAATGGCATCAGTCATGTGCATTTGGGTGGCCATTAGACACTACACCGTGCTTAGAGCAAAGTTGTTAAATAGTGTCAGCTGCATGTGTTTGTGTGATTTTTGTCACTGATAGTTGGTGAATAAGCAGAAAGACAATTCTGAGCTGTTTTCCTCACTGCGGTTTCAAGTATTCAGGCTTGGAGATGGCAGAAACAGCTGCAAGTGAAAATGAAACAATTTCACTGCGTCAACAATTAGGATCTATGAATAATTTGAAGGTATCTACAATCATCTTAATTGTCACAATGAGAATTAAGATGTGGAGAATGCAATCACTGATAGCATTGTATGAAGGTAGTCCATTATCTGCAGTAGATGTCTATGTGGATTTTCTTCATTACGTACACTGGACAAATTCCACTGTCAATACCCATTAGGAACTAATACACAGTTTTATAATACTGTAAATGTATTGGTTGTATCCTAATCTGTATTTCATTGAAATACATAATTTGTTATACAGTTTGTCTTTTTAAAAAATATCTTCCTAACTATTTCTATGAAACCATGGCTAGTTGGGCCAAAATGTACTGGTCCCAGTTAACTGGAATAGACTATATTTGAATTCAACTTTCATGTGTTAAGTCAGCTCTACAACTTTCTACATGTAAATTTATTTCAAAATTCCCATGTTACAGAATGTGAATGTCAAAGATATTATAGTGAGTCTGTCGGGGGATGGGGAGACAGATGGATGCAAGGGTAATAGGCAAGGATCAGTAGATTTCAAAGTGGTTCTGCAAGTCCAGGGTTTTGCCAATGCTGAGACAATTCCTCTGCTGGACTGGGCTTTGTACTAGGCACCCAGAAGTAAACCGTACCAGGGGCTTTTTGGACCAAGCAGTGTGACAACGAGCCAAGTGGAAAGTAATTTTGGGACATAATCCTGAACATTGTTAATAGATCATGGGAACAGCCTTCCCACCACTGAGCATATCTGCAGAAGTAGTTATCACAGTAAAGCTGCATCCATCATCAGGGACCCCACCAACCAGGACATGCTCTCTCCTTGCTGTGGCCATCAGGAAGCTGGTACAGGAGCCTCAGGACTTACATCACCAGGTTCAGGTACAGTTATTACCCCTCAACACTCAGGGTCTTGAACCAAAGGGGATAAATTCATTCAACTTCTCTTGCCTCTTCATTGAAATGCTCCCACAACCCATGGATTCACTTTTAAGCACTCTTCATCTAATGTTCTTGATATTTATTGTGTATTGAATTATTATTTCTTTCTTTCAGTATTTGCACAGATTCTAGTATTTTGCACATCGGTTGAACCCCAGGTCTGTGCAGTCTTTCATTGATTTTATTATGGTTATTATTCTACTATGGATTTATTGAGTATGCCTGCAAGAAAATGAATCACAGGGTTGTACATGGTGACATATATGTACTTTGAACTTTGAGATATGCTAACATTTATATTTAACTATAACACTGAACTAAGGAATGCCATATGAGCATTTCATATGAACTGTTCAAACATATGCATATTTATTTCAAAGGATTACAAGTGTTTAAATAAAAATATTAAAGTTCAATCCAAACAATCTGTCAAATGTTAATAATCTTATAGCAAAATTAAATTGAGAAATTATGAATCATTATTAGTGTCACCAATTTGCCTAAGATGCATCTTGAGAAGGCATTGCCACAAATATTAGTTTTGAACATCCAACTATTCTTTAAGAACAATTGCTGGGATGATGGGGTCAAGGAGGGTAGGGTGGGGATATTAAAGATATGAACAAAAAAGGTAAAAGGTTCAATGTCACAAGCATGTAATGCATGAATCAGTAGTTAATAGAATTTCCAAGGTCTCAAATGTTTAAATGAATCAGTAGAAGAACTTTAAACATAAAAGTAAAATTATTCAGATAATCTGTCTAAATATGCAAAAATACATTTAACTATAAAAATGGTCAAATGTGAATGGAATTTAGCACATTGCTACCTCTGTAATAGAATGACACTCAATAGAGGATAGAGATAAGTACTAAAAGTATTGGATGTTTGGATACAAAGGGTTTATATCAGTATCACTGGATATATGACAGAAAAAAAAGACAAAAATGCATTTCACAAACTCATAGCATCCTAAATAACTAGTATGAGACAATAATATGCCTAAATCATTTATAGTCACAGTGCAAGAAATACAACAGTCAAGGTTCCAAAAAATGATCAGAATATCTTGGAGATGTTGGTTGATGGACAACTTTGGCTGGGACACAAGGGATAACTCCACTGGTCTTCCTTGAAATTGTGGAATTAGATCATTTATGACTTATCTAAAACAGTGGGGCACATTCTGATATTATATACTCAAGTCTCCATATCAAAACTTTGATCCATTGCCTTCTGACAATGAGGCAAAATGCAAAAGAGCCAAGATCTCAGTGTTTCAAGAATGTCCAGAACAGCAATAATGAAAGGTTAATTCTTCTTATTGTGGAAGTAAGACAAAAAAAGAGGAAAATTAATTTAACATGACTGAATGCAATCTTCTTCTTATTATGAAATTTCTGTTTGAATTGAATTTTAAGGATTTCCTAATATACAAAACCTATTAATATATCATGTTTAGCTGAGTAAAACCTTCAAAGGCAGAAAAAATATAATCAAATTTGTCAATGAACTATATATAAGGTGATAGAAGATCAAAACCTTGTATTTTTGAGGTAGGTCTTATGGATTATGTTAAAGGAGCGAAAAGTAGATGCAGAGGAGTTTTCCAGAGATAGAGCCATACCAAGTAGATCATAGCTGCTAATGAAAGAGTGATTAAAATAAGTGATATTAGAGTCAGGATAAATTTGATGAGTGTGGGGTTGGACGATATCATAGTTAATGAGAGGAGACCACGATAAATTTGAAAAAATCTGTTTGAGTTTAAAGCGTTATAATTCAAAATATATTCAAGATTAAGAAATGCACAAGTAATTAGACAATTTAGGACATGAGCTCATCTAAACTCTGATGTTCAGTTTTAAAAGACAGGTATTAATTAACACAGATTAGGATGTTAACAGCAGATGAACTGGCAGGAGTAATCACAATAGTGGAAAAAGGCAGTCTGTAATAGTGTATACATGTTGTCAGAAGCTCGTCTTATAGCTAAGGTATGACACCAGATTATGAACTGCGTAAAACATAGAAAACCTACAGCTGTGCCGTACATGTCCTTACCTTAGAAATTACCTCCGGTTACCCATAGCCCTCTTTTTTTCTAAGCTCCATGTACCTATCCAGGAGTCTCTTAAAAGACCCTATCGTATCTGCCTCCACCACTGTCGTCGGCAGCCCATTCCACGTACTCACCACTCTGCGTAAAAAACTTACCCCTGACATCTCCTCTGTACCTACTTCCAAGCACCTTAAAACTGTGCCCTCTCATGATAGCCATTTCAGCCCTGAGAAAAAACCTCTGATTATCCACATGATCAATGCCTCCCATCATCTTATACACCTCTATGAGGTAATCTCTCGTCCTCCGTCACTCCAAGACAAAAGGCTGAGTTCACTCAACCTGTTCTCATAAGGCATGCCCCCAAATACAGGCAACATCCTTGTAAATCTTCTCTACACCCTTTCTATGGTTTCCACATCCTTCCTGTAGTGAGGTGGCCAGAACTGAGCACAGTACTCCAAGTGGGGTCTGACCAGGGTCCTATATAGCTTCAACATTACCTCACAGCTCTTAAACTCAATCCCACGACTGATGAAGGCCAATACACCATATGCTTTCTTAACCACAGAGTCAAGCTGTGCAGCAGCTTTGAGTGTCCCATGGACTCCAACCCCAAGATCCCTCTGATCCTCCACACTGCCAAGAGTCTTACCATTAATATTATATTCTGCCATCATATTTAACCTACCAAAATGAACCACCTCACACTCATCTGGGTTGAATTCCATCTGTCACTTCTCAGCCCAGTTTTGCATCTTATCAATGTCCCACTGTAACCTCTGACAGCCCTCCACACTATCCACAACACCTCCAACCTTTGTGTCATCAGCAAATTTACTAACCCATCCCTCCACTTCCTCATCCAGGTCATTTATAAAAATCACGAAGAGTAGGGGTCCCAGAACAGATCCTTGAGGCATACCCACTGGTCACCGTGTAGAATATGACCCGTCTACAACCACTTTTTGCCTTCTGTGGGCAAGCCAGTTCTGGATCCACAAAGTAATGTCCCCTTGGTCCTATGCCTCCTTATTTTCTCAATAAGCCTTGCATGAGGTACCTTATCAAATGCCTTGCAAATCCATATACACTACATTTACTGCTGTACCTCCATCAATGCGTTTAGTCACATCCTCAAAAAATTCAATCAGGCTCGTATGGTACGACCTGCCTTTGACAAAGCCATGCTGACTATTCCGTACAACTGGTTAGGGTGTAACTGACCCAAAACAGTTGTAAGGAACAGAAATAAAACTGGAGATTAGAAAACTGTGTTGATGAAAGAGACTGTAGATGTGTCATCAGATATCCCTATATATAAACAAAGGAGATTATTCACTTACATAGTAATGTATGTTTGGTATGGAATGTAATGATTAGAAATTTTCAGTGTGGTGATTTAGAAATTACTGAAGGTCAAGGGCCGGCAAGTAAAAGTAGATGAGTTATGATATACAAGGAGACGAATATTGTTTTTGAATGGCACTGGGTGTAGCGTGTTGATGAACATAAGAGCTAAAGGTAGATCCTTGGTATCAACATGGGAGTAATAAATGATTTTTATAGGTGATTTAGATAATGACAAAGACACCAGAAATAACGTAAAGAGTAGACCAGTAGAAATTGGAATCACACTACAAAATTACAGATTGATACATTGGCACAGACATAAAATGTGTTGGAGATGAGGAATTATCATATAATAGGTAAAAAAAAATGTACTTCAGATTTATCATATGGTAGGTAAAGATACTTCAGTTTATTTTCACCTTTAAGAAAAACTGTGAAATCCTTATGTACTTTTGAAATCATAAGAAGAATGTTCTGAAAATAAGAAACATATCTATCGCATTCCTGCCGACCAAGGATAAAATAGTGCTGCATGAATATTGTGTCTGTTGATTCATTCAATCACTCTGTGGCCCAGACACTCTTGAGAGACAATTCACTTATCACATGTGATTTACCTGGCTGTGTGAATGATGTAGTTAGTTCTAACTCCGCTGCCAATTTCAGAAGCATCTGAGGCCTCTGGAAACATTGGTACACTTTTTCACAAAGACCTGCCTCGGACAGAGCCTGGTCCTGGAAAGTGTGTGGGTGTGGTTTAGTGCACAGAGCAGAGGGAAGGAGAACTGGCATTTGACTGTGTCAGGTGTGAATTGTTATGGGTGAGTTCTGTTGTGTTTGGCATTTCTAACCTACTTGACCTTGATCCTTCATGTTTCTGATAGCAATGATATTTCCCACTGTCTCCATCTGGAGCAGTTCTCCCTTCAGTGCTTTACTCCTTTCCCCTGTACCACATTAAGGAATATTTGGATAGGTACAGAAAGAGGAAAGGCCTGGGGGGAATGGACTAAACATAGGCAACTGAGCCAAGCGGGAGGATGTGCGGTCAGCATGGACCAGCTGTGCCAAAGGGCCTGTTACTGTATTGTATTATTGAGTATTTGTGCACAATATCTACTTTTTCACTCAAGATAATTTTTCAAAATATTATGCGGTTAAATATTTTCTGAGTTTGCTTATCAATAAAAGCGGAGGCTAGGGGAAAATCCTAATCCATATTTTTAAAATACAAAAAACTCTCAAGGTTTATATTACTGCTCCATGTTCTCTGGTAAAGCGGATTAAGAATAACTAAGATTAATAGATAGGTTCAAGAAGCATCTGCTCAAATAAAGAAAGTAATCAAGATCTCTGTGGAGGTAAAATGTCACAGCTACTGTAATCATACCTGTATTAACAAAGCAGTAAGCTACATGGATCAATGTCTTTTCTCAATCCCATCTTTCTTGTGTTCTATTGCTTACATTGTGTAATGCTCTCAGCTGAGATATTAAATTTTAAACATCAGTGCTCATGGGAAGGCTGAAGATATAAGCTTAGTAAAAAATATTTTTTATATATTTGGGAAAACTATGACTGAAACTTTTCAATTTGTTTTCTTTTCAGCTTTAAGGCGTAATTTCAAACTCCGCTGTTATTAATTTATATGTGGAATAAGCAACGATGTGGAATAAACACTACTAACATACATTTATTATAAGATCACCTCTTCATGATTTAAAATAAATCTTTTTAACCCTGACATAGTGTTAACTGCACAGAACAAGAACCACTGTCACATATAACGCAGAAACAACTTGGAATGATGATGCATTTTAATGAGAAGGATAAAAGGTCGAGGGAAGAGAAAAGGAAAATAAAATCATTCTGCAGTCCCATGGAATACATTTCCAAGATATGTGCCTAATGGGAGGTTAGGGAGGATGAATGGTAGTAAAAATTTGCATCCAAAGTTACACATAAAAAGGGATGAAGCAAAGGATAAACTTTGCTGGATAGGGGATAAAAAGCAAACATACCATTGGTTGGGTGTCGAGCAAATGAGATAGAAAATCTTTTTACAGCAGAACTGCATGTGGCGTCTAAGAAAGAGAAAAACAAGTACCTGAAATTTACAACAACTAGCAGAAGAGGGTTCCCTCCCTCCCAAAAAAAAGATTGTTAGGTGGCATGCAGGACAGTTCAGAGGGAAAAAGTAATTCAATGCAAGACAGTCAGCTGTTACAGATCCTTTGACTACCATCAAGTGTAAAATGCACATTATAATTTAACATCATTCAGTGCAAGGTAACAAACTGCAAAGCTAGATTAGTTTACATATGGAGACTACTTGCTAGTTCTCCATCCCTGAGCTCTTAGAAGCCCTGTCCAAAACACAACTGTGCTCCAAAATACCACCATATTAATTGATCATGCATTTACACTTTACTTAATTAATAAGCCGACAAATATGTTCATTTATGAGGAATTAATCACGTTCTACACCACTGGATTTTATGAATTAATGGCCTGTAAACTTTTAAAGGATGTTATTCAGAACTAAGCACTGCAAGTCAAATTAGTTTTAAACTGTTATAAATTATATCTACCACCAGCTTTTAGATCTGATCCACTGTTCTGTGCCAATGCCAAAAATGTTGACAGATTGATGATTAAAATATAGTAATGTTCTAAAGCTAAAGTGCATTAATGTGAAACTTGATCTGAATGTAATATTTCTGTGAAAAACTATGCCTGAAGTGTAAATTGCCAACTGCTCGATGATACGTGCTAAGAACAAGTGCTCCTCCACAGCCTCAAGTATTGGAAAGGGAGAAATAGGATTCTGCCATTCTCAACACAGAACTCTGATTTTTCTGAAAATGTGGTTATAGATTTGTTTGCATTGGTGCGTGCACATACCATCAAAACAGCCAGAAGATGTCAGCTTTTTACGATGCGCACGAGCATAATCCTGAAGGTTAGGTGCACTCGAGGAACCCCCCAGCACAGTAGTGCTAAACAGGCCTGCACAGTGAGACCCTAATGGGAGTTAGAGAAAACACATACAAACCAGGTGTTCTTTGTTCCAAAAAGGGAATCATGCAGCATGCCTTAGAATTATGACAAAATCAATATCTCTCATTAGTACGGTAATACATCAACTCTTGCAAATACACAAGTTCATAAGATACAAAGACAGTTATATCTTCACCAGCACATACCAAACAATTAAAATTGTTTAAACCATTAAGCAGCTCTAACTTTAGCTTAATAATTTAGGCCTCTGAGGCATGATATAATTTTCTCCTTTTCACCAATGTCACCATAATTAAACATATGATGATGTCATGAAGCAATCACATTCACTTTGTCAACCTTCTATATTTTTATATATGATAAC
The DNA here is from genome assembly GCF_048418815.1 of Hemitrygon akajei. NCBI lineage: Eukaryota > Metazoa > Chordata > Chondrichthyes > Myliobatiformes > Dasyatidae > Hemitrygon > Hemitrygon akajei. The sequence continues at coordinate 18,782,038 of NC_133125.1, read as the reverse complement.
TTGCAAGTATCCATTGAAAAGTATGGATGTGTTTGCAAAGGTGTTGGCTCTAGATTCTTGCCACATGATTGAGAGACAAAATACACAGTTACTTAAGCAAATTTCTCAAAAAAACTTTTGTTATGTATGTCCTAAAACAGGAAACCCAAGTCTTTTGTTCTTTGTACCAAAGTTTACACTTCCTGCACCTAAATACATGCTGAATGTTCAAATATTAATTTACCTTGTGCTACATCCTATTTTTTAACTGCACAGCCATTTAATAATATATCAGTTCCTCTTCAATAATAAATTGTTATCCAAAAGTAGAACTATTTGATGATTTTAATTACTGAATCTGTATGAGAGTAACAAAAAAACCAAGATTTAAGAGCAAGTTATCAGCTACATGAGAAGCCAAGGCTTTTGCTGCATACTCATGCTTTATGCAAATGACTTCAAAATTCAGTCAGAATGGTGCAAATTACTCACATGGCGGCTGAATCTTTCAAATGAGAGTTTTTAATTCACCAACATCTTTCATATATCTGAAACTTTAGAAACACTTTCATTCTGCATTTATAGTGTGTATGACTTTTCTTAAACTCCGCAGCAAACCACAAAAGTCATTACAAGGAATAAAATGCCACCTCTTCCTTGACTGCCCACAATTCCTTCTGAAACCCACAAAGGTTAATTTAATTCTTAATTCTAATTATTTCCTTTAACAGTTTTGGAAGTAGAAATGTAATACATTTCCCAGCTATCTTTGTATACTCAGTACTTACCAAGTCCAGTGTATTTCTGTTCTGAATGGGACCTTCCAGTTCGTAAAAAATTACTGGACTCTGGAAGCACCTAAAAAGAAATAGCGAACAATATTTTGAGTATTTGAATAAATAAAAATTAATAACAGAAGACAGTCTTATACTAAGGTCTGCTTAAGACAAATAATGTTAATAAGCTGCATGATAAATGTTAGTGGAAATGAATGAACGAAGACAATGATAGATCATGCAAAGTCCTTTAGCCTGAAATGAGTCCATTACACCTATAATGTTCTTGCAATGGAATGAACATAGGAAATGTTGGATTAACACAGTAGTAAAATAAACACATGGGGAAAATATCAGTTTACAACAGCATAGAGATATCGCTCTATCGCTTCATCAGTTAACAGAACTGCACCATTCTCAGTAAAGACAAAACAAAAGCACATACAAGTGTGTTTGAGAGAACAGGTCTTTACTCCATGCAGTGAATATACAAGAGTTCTGTGTACACTGCACATTCCTCATTAGTGTCTTACGTTGCAGTACCTCTTTTCATTTAAATTACATTTTAATTTTGGGCGCCTGCATATGAACATCTTTCATTCTTCTCACACCTGCATCATTTATTACCATAAACAGGATTTATGTTGTTTGCTTTAGCTTGAGGAATGTTGACTGCCAATATCTACCATGATCTATAACAATGTAAAACTATTATCTGGGCAATGAAAACAGCTTTGTTTTACAGTAGACAGATTGAGACTTTAGTTGGATGAGTATGCTGTTACTTACTTTGGAAGATTATACATTTGCATTTGAAGAGATAACATTTATTTTCAAATATGGAAGTAGACCACAGATGATTACTAGTCATTCAATTTTTTTTAACTGTAATGTTGAAGATCAGAAATAAAATTAGAAAATATTGGAAATACCTAGCATTTCAGGTAGCATAAGTGTCAAGAGAAACAGAATTAATATTTCAGGTCAAAGACCCTTCAAAGGATCTTCAACCTAAAGTCCTTCCACAGATGTTGCCTGATTTGCTGAGTATTTCCAGCATTCACTGAACACATCCTGACAAAACATTATGAGATTGTGGGTTAAACTCAACTCAATTCCATTTGGCTATGGGCAATGTAAGAAGGTACTATAATTACTTTCAACATTCATACATTAGAGATGAATTTTTGAGAAAGGTGTTTCAGAGTGACACGCATGCTGGTATTAAACAACCATGATCAGAAAGGTCCTAAGTTGGATCTTTAATTTGAAATTTTAACAGCTCCGGTTAAGTTAAATCGTATTCCTGCTCATAAATGTTAAACAGAGACTTCATTGTTTCCTAACAGATTTACAGTCAATGGTGGTGCACTCTGTTAAATAAGATGGCAACGATTAATAATTCAAGTCACAACCAGTGATGGAGATAACAGAATATTTGCAAAAATGGATCTGGCATCCAACACAAAGCAACAAATTAAAAAGAAGAAAAACTTAATTAAAAATGGTATAGAAGCTAAAATTTACTGCATTGAAGATGTTTGGACTGATGTAATATCCTGAAACAAAAGTTTTTAAAAACAGAAGTATAAGCAACTTTTAAGCAAGCAGACTATAAATTTTGATGATGAATACAAAACCTAATTATGGAGTAAACCTAAAAGTGTATTAGAGATGAAAATTAATTATTCACTATACATGACAGAGGGAAGAATCTGCAACTGGTTTCCACTTGAATGTCTTATTTTAAAAGAGATTAATGTATATCTAATTTAAACCAGGTTTTATACCCGCGTAAATATATTAGAAGTGCTGAGACGGATGCAATGGCTCCTGAGCAGCTGGACCTTTAGCAATATGATGTCAAAAGGCAACTGCTTAAAGATCATAACTTTAAATGCAAGGTCAAATTTGATTTGATTTTCTCTTATATAACCTCTCCCTGGTGAAGTGAAAAAAAAACATGAAAATATTGCATCAGGAGTTAAATAAATTGGATTAAAGTTATTGAAGGAACAAGATTAATAACCTCACTCACTGTTCTTTGCCTTACCACAACTTTCTTTAAATAAGTTAGGTAAATAATATCAGGTTTCTCAGCTTCTTGATATGGGAACTTCTCTTACTGAAGTGCTTTTGAACTAAGCCTAGGTTTCAGCCTAAAAAAACAATATCTTTTATATCTAAATCTATACTCATCACTCAAGGAGTGTATCTGCTTTCCTACTAGAGCATTTTGCAGGAAAATTGTTTTGAAAAGACTTAGCTATTGAGCTGGCACTAACTTGGGCATAAGAGTGCTCTGATTTACAAGGTAATTTTAACTTAACTCAGCACATGGTAAATGTATGGGGTTGCTTATGGTGACTGGTTTACATAAACAATATTATTCTCCATCTCTAACTTTGTTTTCTGTTGGACTCTAGTGCAAAATCAGTAATATGTCTAACTCTATTAGTTCCAAATGAATGTACTGGGTAAAAATTACTACAAAATTTAAAGTAATCTAAAGATTAATGAAATTGGTACTGCAACATTCAAATTAAGAGAATAGACCTGCAAAGAACAGCAGAAAGAAATGCAAGAGCAGCATCCATATTAAGTTCTTGAATGGATATGCAACTAAACAGTAAAAGATAATTAAAATTTGAATTAAAGATTTTTTCTAAAATTAATCCAATGTCTGAATATAAAGTATAACAAGCCATGTCAGCTATTTTCATTCACTTCATCAAAGGTCTAATTAATTATTTCATAATTATGGAAGTCAATGTTAAAATTAATAAGAGGGACTTTAAGACAGACCTGAGGAATTACGGTGAATGTTTGACCAGTGAAAATGGCAATTTTCATAAAAATGAAGGAAAATTGAAAAACCTGTTGCCATGAGCCAAAAATACTTGATGTGAAAGCCAATGATTTGGGGGAGACTGGGGAAGAAGTGATTTGTTCCCCTGATCTGCGTCTTCGACGCCCAGCACCCACACCACTAGTGTAATGCATCCAGGTACCACTACACTCTGGGCTAGACAGACTCAGGGGGCTCTCTTCCTGGAAGTGAGAAAAGGGTGCAAAAAAACAACAGCAAAGCATTCAATGTTAGACTTATTTAATCCAAAGGAATAAAAAAAATCTCAACTGTGCATCATAAATAACCATTCACTTTGTCAGAAGCAACTAACAATCCTGATGCAGATACAGCAAATTTCCCTTATTTAAATAAAACATTAAAAATGTACCCTATTGACATGCATACAGGCCATACATTTCTGTTAAAGAAATGGAGATTGCCATACAGATTTTATTTACAGTGGCAGTTTGAAAGCTTCTTCCCTTGCTGGCCATGCATCCATATCAATACAAGAGTGCAGAAGTCAATTAATTATTCCATAAGTTACCAAAATAAAATAATCAAGGCAAAATTTGCATGATCCATGAGGACCTAAAATGCTACTTGATCAAGAGAAATATCAACTCATAACAATTTGATAAGTGCTTTTTTTTGTGTCCAATTCTCTTTAACCTTACATTTAAAAAAAAACAAAAGAATAATTTCAAGCTGTTCACCTCCTCTGTAAATATACTCTGATCCAAACATTTTGTTTGGGTACTACGTACATCAGGGATGTCCAACCTCTGAAGCAGGGAGCAACAAATGAGTGAACAGCACTGATTGATTCAGCCCTAAACATAGCATGAAATTGAGGTCTCTACTTTCCATCTTTAACCTGGCATCGAACACTGCTCGAGATATCAAAGTAAACTCAGAGAGAAAGTAAGAGAGAGAAAAGAAAATGAGTTACCATGCTCTGAGAAGCAGAGGACCAACTTGAGAGCCATAGTAATGAGAAGCTGGGGCAAATTAATAACAGTGCATGTTCAAGCAGAGGCACAGGAATGGAAACCCTTGCAATAATCTCTACCTATTTCATACAACATCCCATCAATGCACAGAACAGTTTGGCTGAAGAAAGGAATTATAGTCTAAAATTGTGGAAAGGCACAGCAATCCGGGTTTAAAAGGGTCAAATCCAGCCTGTGAGCACAGGTTGGACAACCTTGATGTACATCTTGTATCTGGTATTTGCTCTTTTTGGTCTTTGTATGTTTATCATAATACAGTGAACATATAATACGATTCTCAGTTTATCACCAAATATAACAATTTATGATTCTAATAAAACAAACCTAAAGAATTAATCAAGAAAAAAAAAACACAGAATGGAAGATAAAAGCACAGGACAACACAAAGCCAGGTGTTACTGTGAACTGAGAGGTATGCAACTTCAATTTAAATACAGGTGAATGTATATCTAGTTGAACATTTAAGTTGTATGTACACCTAGGAGGTTTCAATTAGCTAAAAGCTAGGGCAACCCAAAAGAAGGCATGATGAAAGGATATCAGTTTTACTATAGCATAATTGAATAAACATGCAATGATTTCCTCTGCACAAATGCAATGTATATATTATTTCACATTGAATTATTGCAGAATTACTTCATCTTGCTGATTTAATTGAAATAATAGATCAATACATTTTATGTAAACTTTGTTATAAGCCTATTAAAACTACCTTATGACAAAGTCAGTCATTTACTTCATTCCAATCGGGCATAGTGCATACTCTTTAAGTATAACACTTCAGGCTGCAGTGTGTGCTCGTTTAGGTCAAAGCTAAGCAGGGAGTTAGAAAACTGCAGGTGTTTGTTCAGTAGCATAAATAGATAACAATAAAACAATAGAGAAAGAGCAGAATAAGCGAGAAGCCAAGGAAGCAAGCATATTAGATGCACACCCATCCCATAGACCAAGCCAAAACTCAGAAAAGCTTCACCAGATGTGGTTATGGACCATGATACGGGCAGTATTTGTTAATATGATCTCACAGAACCTTACATAGAGGCTCAAACTTCCATCTGTATAGTTTTCTTGCATCATTTAGATCATCACCATAGGTGAATCCACACTTTCCCAGGTCAGCCATATTGTAATGTACTGCCCTGTGTTCCAACTTTAGCAGTCCAAAATTACAGGTTTCCTAGACTTGGTACTTCAATGGCAGCAGCCACAATGTGTTTCAAGCTGCTGATCCATGCCTTTCCATCCACAGAAGTATATTTGCTTGTCTGTCCCATCATCTACTAGAGTCGGGCAGGTAATTATAATCAAATTATGTTGTTCTTAAGGTTTCTTGTTCCACACGGAGCAACTTTCCTCATTTATAGCTGGATTCTTAACAGAATATCATTTGAAAGTAGTGGAGTTGCGCAAACTTAAAAAATTGAAGAACAATGTGTAGTAGGAGAGCTCATCCAGGGTATAATCATTGTGCCTCCCTAAGGATCAATCTAAGGATCTTTTACTCAAATACCAGCAATGACAAAATTTGGTGATTTGTGGATTGATGATAGGAAAATGAAATGACCATGCAACTACAACAGTTCAACATGTTTATCATCCTTCAGGGTAGAGAACTTCAACCCAGACCAGATTTGCTCTCTATACAACTCCAAGCCTCTTCTGTGGCAAGAGACATGCAATATTAACTGCCTTGTAACACATGTTAATTTAAAAAGAATGATAAAGTATTTGTAATTAAGAAAATGCTTTAGTTAAGAAATTTAGTGTAAAGAAAAATATGGCTTCCTGGTATCCTGGAATTCTAGGAAATAAAACAAGATAATTAAGTTGTTGACTATACAGTTTACTTACATGTCTTTCTTTCCGACATCCTCTACCCCCACCCCCAAAACATCAGAACCCATTCTCCACACTACCATACACATAATCCATGCTCAATACCCCTATCTCCCAACTGATCTGAGATTCCACCACCCATCGTCCGCAGTGATCTTCCGATCTTCTCCCCAAAAGATGACAAACAACAGGCAACACCACCACCAAAGTCCAGTGGACAATCCTTGTTCAGATGCCCTCCTCCGATCCACAGCCCTCCCTTTCACTGCTGGACTTACCTGTATTCCTTTGCTCACTTGGCATTGGTAGAGCAGCAAAGGAGAAGTTTTACCTTGTGTAAGATCAGTTTAAAGGCTTGTACATCTTTGGCTCTTCCTGTACTATTAAATTTCCAAATAATGGGGTCATGAACATTCACTGACTCTCCACAATACATGTTTAACATGTTCTGTAGGCTTCCTTAGAATCTCTGAATTTTGCCTAAAGTATTTTGTTTAATTGCCAAACTTTATAGGGAGTTTGGTGATAACTAACAAACCAAAAATGGTAGCTTCAAATTCAAATTTTAAAAATATTAATACAGTGTTGTAGGGTAAAGAATGGCAAGGAATAATAACCAGTAATTAGGAATATGGATTGTGCTAATCTGGTAACAGGGAACTGCAGACAAAAGTAGAGACATGGAATGCAGCAGCGATGACACCCAGATTTCAGGAACTTCACTAATTACGGTATGTTATAGCATGCACCTATTGCAAAAGAAAATTGGATTTACTGTTAGACCTTTGGATAATCACTTTATTCTGTCATCAGGACTTACTCTGTTACTTAATTAAGTCTTCCTGTCACCACCACTTTGTTATCAAAATGTAGTGTGACTGGTAATCTTGTCAACTGAGAACATAAAAGCTCTACCGTATTCATGCTCAGGTTGATTAGCTTTGTCTGGTTTTCTGGTGTGCACTGTTTTTTAAAAATAAATCGCCTGCTCCTTCAACCGCCAACTCCATATGATCTTTTAATTTGCTGCTACATACAGAAAAAAATTCTCCACTCTTTTTGGCAGCCAGTCATTTTGATAGCAGTTTAATCGTAGAGATTTTCTCAAGTTTGTCAGAAGTGAAGGTGAAGGCAAGTAAAAATGCTGCAGCTACTGTGCACAAGCCTTGATATGATTGTTAAATTTACAGCAAGCACAAGGTATTAAATGTGACATCAGAAAAATGAGCTGCATGCCTTTGCCACTGATAAAAACATGTAAACAGAAGTCCTATAAGAATAGATGGATTATATCAAGAGGAGACAGACAAGCTAATTAAATGGGGATACACAATTTATCACAGATTTATGTGAAATGATAGGTGAATAGTACAACTTTAAGATGAGTGCAAACCACTTTGATTCCCTAGATCTATTCTCAGTGAAGAAAAAGGTAAGTAGCGTGGACTGGGATCTTTATGTGTATAATGATGGAATACGAGGGGTTTAGGGTGGGGTGGAAGTAATTTATGGAGAGGATTGCAGGTTCCACCGAGTTGAGGGAGATGTTGATCCATTTGTGGTATAGAAAGCTGAGGTGGATCAAAGGAGCCGAACATCACAGCAGAGGAAGGAGTTGGAAGCCAAAGATTGCAAAGCAGTGGAACATTAATTGGTAGGGTGGAAACAAGAAAAGAGACAAGATTGTTGAAAGTAGAGGAAGTACTCTATCTCTTCTTTGCATTTAGCAGTATTTAAATATCAATAATAGAAAGGTTCCCAGCTTCCTCAACTTATTGACTACTGGATTATTTGGTAGTGAAAAATTAACAAGAGAGATCAAATGGTTAAAAATTAACGTGCACAGCCTACTTAGAGATTCTTCCTGATCTGAAAGCACATTTTGATCAACATCCTGATTCACTTCTATTAAAAATGGAAATGAACATAGGAACTGAATGCTGAAGAATTATGAGGGTAAATTAGTGTTTGTTTATAACAGAGCTAGTGTGAATATAGACACTGGAATGCTGTTGTGAGTCAGCAGTGTGCACTTTTATTATGGGTCCAGGATTCAGCGGCAGCACAAAACTCGGCTAACTATTCAAAAGTAACATTATAACGTCATAATATTGCAGCAGGTCTTTTTGAGATATAATTGGTGTTGTCCAATGGATTTTAATGGAATTAAGTGGCCAAAAGAGACTCGAATAAGAAACATAATTTGCTTAATTTACGCATGGTAGTAATTCATACCAAAATAGATTGCAGTTACTAACCACAACTAATCCAGTACTGCTACGATTTCTACCACCAATTAGAATGATAGCAAGTTAATAAGGAAGCTATCACCTGCAGTAGCTTTTCCCAAGTTACAGTGTACCCTAACCTGGAAATATATCATTCACTGTTACTAGATATAAGCAACTGAAATACTCTAATTTGTGTTCTATTGGACTGAAATTGTTGAAGGCAGAAGTCGCCACAATTTTTTAATTGGGCATTTATGGATGGGCAATAAATACTGGCCTTGTCAGCAATCCCAACCCCAACCTGCAAATGAATAAATTGTAAGGATTATTTACATAAGAGAAAGATGTTGCCAGTTTATTGGTAAAAGAGGGAAGTGGATCAGTTCCATAGACTTGATAAATGAAAAGCAGTCAAGAATATGACAGAACTTAAGATAGACAAATCATCTGCTCTGGGTGATTCCTTGCAAAAGAAAGAAGAGGCACAATTGCAGAAATGCAGGTCAAAGTTAGCTGCTCAAGAAAAGGATGAGAGCAAGTGTTATAACCTTATTCAAAATTGGATTCAAAGGTGGATATTGCAGATACCAGGCCAGTCGGTTTAATTTCTGATGTGAGGATACCAATACAAGGATTTTTCAGGAGCAGTCATTTGTTAAAACCACAAAGAAAGGCAAATAATATATCATTATGTTCATCACCTTTATTTAGTGTTGCCAAGAGCAATAAAGTTGATGTTATACGCATGATCTTTCAGAAGATGTTTGATAAGTTACCACTTAAGATCACTTAAAATTCAGCCCATAAAAAGGATAATTAAGTCAGAGCCAGGAAAAGTCATGATAAACAGTTTACTTTCAAGCTAGAGGTGTAGCAAACAGTGAAGCTGTTAGAAAATAGTAAGTCTCATAGAACGAGTGGATGCAAGCTAAATGGAATTTAAGGCAGATCCTGTAAAATAATACATTAGGAAGATTGAGGAAAGGCAACATAATTTATTGGGTATAAATCTAAAGGACTTTGTTATCCATTTACAGCAAGAGACAAGGCAGCATGAGAGAGGAAAAAAAAAACTTTTTTTAATTTTAAGGCTAGACATGAACAAGAATTAATTGCCTGAGTGGATGATGGTAGCTAATTCAACTGCCACCTTCAGAAAACAACTAGATAACCTATCAGACAGAGAAACTGCAGATCCACAAGAACCAAGGAGTATTACTAACTAAACTGTTCTTGCAAAGAGCTGACATGGGTTGGATGGGCCGAAAACATAAATCCTTGCAGCAATAGTTCTATGAACCTACAATTCATTTCCAGTGGAAGTTTAATCTTTTACCATTACAAAATAGATTTTGTTACAAATGCATAAATGAGAGGACAATTTAACATTTTTCCAATTAAAACAGTCTTGAATAGAAAATTGATATAATAACTTGGAAGCAATGCACAAAAACCTGGACAAATTTAGTGAGGCAAGCAGCACCTATGGAGGAAAATGGACAGTTGGCATTTCGGGTGACTGACACTTCAGTTAGACTAGCAACTCAGACGGACAGAGGCTGTTGGAAGACATAATCTGGTGGAATAATAAATTGTTACAGAACATAGAATAGTACAACACAGTACAGGTCCTTCAGCCCACAATGTTGTGCTAACCCTTAAACCCTGCCTCCCATATAACCCACCACCTTAAATTCCTCCATATACCTGTCCAGTAGTCTCTTAAATTTCACTAGTGTATCCGCCTCCACCACTGACTCAGGCAGTGCATTCCACGCACTAACCACTCTGAGTAAAAAAACCTTCCTCTAATATCCCCCTTGAACTTTCCACCCCTTACTGTAAAGCCATGTCCTCTTGTATTGAGCAGTATTGTCCTGGGGAAGAGGTGCTGGCTGTCCACTCTGTCTATTCCTCTTAATATCTTGTATACCTCTATCATGTCTCCACTCATCCTCCTTCTCTCCAAAGAGTAAAGCCCTAGCTCCCTTAATCTCTGATCATAATGCATACTCTCTAAACCAGGCAGCATCCTGGTAAATCTCCTCTGTACCCTTTCCAATGCTTCCACATCCTTCCTATAGTGAGGCGAACAGAACTGGACACAGTACTCCAAGTGAGGCCTAACCAGAGTTTTATAGAGCTGCATCATTACCTCGCAACTCTTAAAACTCTATCCCTTGACTTATAAAAGCTAACACCCCATAAGCTTTCTTAACTACCCTATCTACCTGTGAAGAAACTTTCAGGGATCTGTGGACATGTACCCCCAGATCCCTCTGCTCCTCCACACTACCAAGTATCCTGCTATTTACTTTGTATCCTGCCTTGGAGTTTGTCCTTCCAAAGTGTACCACCTCACACTTCTTTGGGTTGAACTCCATCTCCCACTTCTGCATCCTATCAATGTCTCTCTGCAATCTTCGACAATCCTCTACACCATCCACAACACCACCAATCTTTGTGCCGCCTGCAAACTTGCCAACCCACCCTTCTAACCCCACATCCAGGTCGTTAATAAAAGTCACGAAAAGTAGAGGTCCCAGAACCGATCCTTGTGGGACACCACTGGTCACAACCCTCCAATCCGAATGTACTCCCTCCACCACGACCCTCTGCTTTCTGCAAGGAAGCCAATTCTGAATCCACCTGGCCAAATTTCCCTGGATTCCATGCCTTCTGACTTTCTGAATAAGCCTACCGTGTGGAACCTTGTCAAATGCCTTACTAAAATCCATGTAGATCACATCCACTGCACTACCCTCATCTATATGCCTGGTCACCTCCTCAAAGAACTCTATCAGGCTTGTTAGACACGATCTGCTCTTCACAAAGCCATGCTGACTGTCCCTGATCAAACCATGATTCTCTAAATGCCCTTAGATCCTATCTCTAAGAATCTTTTCCAATAGCTTTCCTACCACAGACATAAGGCTCACTGGTCTACAATTACCCGGACTATCCCTACTACCTTTTTTGAACAAGGGGACAACATTCGCCTCCCTCCAATCCTCCAGTACCATTCCCGTGGACTATCTTAGGACTTATCTTAGGACTGAGAGCCTAACTTGATTAGGTTGTAGAGACAAAATTGTATATGAACCTCAATTTGCAAATCTAAAATGCAATCAGTAGTATTAGTCTCCTTGCAGCTATTCTAATGAAGTATTTCATTTTCTCTTTAACTTTTTCTCATCTTTACAATTTGATCAGAAGAATAATACTAAAGGCTCTTATGTTACAATGAGTTATATGGATCATTTTTTAAGGATGGGTTAAAGCTCATCTTCATCTGTCTCCCACTTAAAATGGGTGGAAAAAGGGATTTGATCTCTTTAAAGACGTATTGGTTCCCAGGTGACATACTCTCTGATGAGACTGTAGAAAACACAGCGGTCCAATGTTAGAGAGTGTTCTACAGTGTGCCAGAATCCTGATGTTAAATGAAGACTTTGAATCATTGATAAAAATTAATGAGTTGGAGGAGTTCCAAAACACTGAAGAGTCATGAATGATTAATACTCTGTGCTGTTAGGTTGCATGATTATAACTGGTTAAATTGCAGAGTCAATTTGGGATTGCTTTTGTCGGGGCTCTAGACGACTAGCATTTCCCACCAAAAAGGAATGGACTCTATCAGGCAAACAGGAACTCAAGCTAATTCTGTGGATCTCCTAACAGTTTCGTCAAGAACTCTCTATTATTGTAATAGATTCCCACATACAATATTACCTGCTGCCCCAAAAGGAATTAGGAAATTTTCTTTGAACATTTCAGATATTAAGGTGTCATGTTAATTTATCTAGCATAATAAAACACTTATAAAAAAACTATACACAAATTGCTGGAGGAACTCAGCAGGCCAGACAACATCTATGGAAAAGAGTAAACAGTCGTCATTTCAGGCCAGACCACTTATCAGGACTGGAAAAAGAGATGAGAAGTCAGTACGGTGTATTGGCCTTCATCAACCAATGGATTGAGTTCAAGAGCTGAGAGGTAATGTTACAGATAAATGGGACCCTGGTCAGACCCCACTTGGGAGTACCATGCTCAGTTCTGGTCACCTCACTACAAGAAGGAATTGGAAACTATAGAAAGGGCACAGAGGAGATTTACAAAGATGTTTCCTGGACTGGGGAGCATGCCTTATGAAAATAGGTTGAGTGAACTTGGCCTTTTCTCCTTGAAGTGACGGAGGATGAAGGTGACCTGACAGAGATGTACAAGGTGATGAGAGGCACTGATCATGTGGATAGTCAGAGGCTTTTTCCCAGGGCTGAAATGGCTAACACAAGAGGACACAGCTTTAAGGTGCTTGGAAGTAGGTACAGAGGAGATATCAGGGGTAAGTTTTTTTTTTATTAACACAGAGAGTGGTGAGTGCATGGAATGGGCTGCCGACGATGGTGGTGGAGGCGGAGACAATAGGGTCTTTTAAGAGACTCTTGGATAGGTACATGGAGCTTAGGAAAATACAGGGCTACGGATAACCCTAGGTAATTTCTAAACTAAGTACATGCTTGGTACAGCATTGTCACCTGAAGGGCCTGTATTTTGCTGTAGGTTTTCTGTTTCTAAGAGTAAAAAGGTGAGGGGAGGGGAGCAAGGTAGTAGGTGATAGGTGAACCAGGAGAGGGGGATGGGTGAAGTAAAGTGCTGGAAAATTGACTGGTGAAAGAGATAAAGGGCTGGAGAAGGAGGAATCTGATAAGAGAGGACAGAAGCCCTTGAAAGAAAAGGGGGGGGGGGGTGCACCATGGAGGTGATGGGCAGGTAAGGACAAAAGGTGAGAGAAGGAAATGGCTGTGGGGAATAATGTAGGAGGTGAGGGGGGGCAATTACTGGAAGTTTGTTCATGCCATCAGCCTGGACGCTACCCAGATGGAATACAAGGTGTTGCTCCTCTGATCTGAGTGTGGTGTCATCGTGGCAGAGAGGAGGCCACGGACTGACATGTTGAAATTTATCTGAGAAGTAGAGTTGAAATGGGTGGCCATCAAGAGATCCCACTGTCTCTGGCAGGTGAAGTATAGGTGCTTGGCGAAGCGGTCCCCCAATCTGCATTGGATCTCACCTTATTTCCTTACCTGCCTATCACCTCCCACTGGTCCTCCTACCCATTTCCTTTCTTCCATCTGTCCTCTCCTATCAGATTCCTCCTTCTGCAGTCCTTTATCTCTTTCACTAATTGACTTCCCAGCTCTTTACTTCACCACTCCCCCTCTCCCAGCTTCACCCATCACCTACTACCCTGTACTTCTTGCTGCCCTCCCTCCCCCACCTTCTTAACCCGACCTCTTATCTCTTTTTCCAGTCCTGATAAAGGGTCTTAGCCCGAAATGTTGACTGCTGCTGCCTGGCCTGCTGAGTTCCTCCAGCATTTTGTGTGTATTATTTTGGACCTAAAGCATCTGCTGATTTTCTCTTGGTTTGCATTAGAGCTATAAATGGCCATAACATATGTTACCTATAATAAATAAGAGAGAATCTGCAGATGCTGAAAATCCAAGCAACACACACAAAATGCTGGAGGAACTCAGCAGGCCAGGCAGCATCTATGGGAAAAAGTACAGTCGATGTTTTGGGCCGAGACCCTTCGGCAGGACTGGAGAAAAAAAGATGAGAAGATTTATAAACCTATAAAGGTTTAGCTAGTCAGGTTTTGTTAAATACCTACATTCAATTATAACTATTATAGAAAACAAACAAACAAGGAAAACAGATCCGTAGATAATTCAAACTAAATAAATTTACAAAATACAGATATACTCCAAAATAAACCAGTGTACTTTAAAAGCACTTTAAGTAGACAGCCGGTGATAGGAATTGAACTGTCGGATAATCGTCCTATTAAAAGCATTCACATACCATATATTTCTTAATACTTAACTCAGCCTTTAAGTTGAAAAGCCAAGGTGAAATCAACTTCAAGTTATTCAACAGTTTAATCAATTTTGTTTGCTCCAATTTAGCCTCTTGCAGTATTTCCTATTTTAATTCTTAGCATAGTGTTCTACTTAGATCATTCCCCATATGCTTATTTAGCTTTTCCTTGAATTCATCAATACTATTTGTCTCCATCACACTCTGCAGTGACAAATTCCACATCCTCGCCTCTCATTGAGTCAGGAGGAGTCTTCCAAAGTCCTAGATGCAAAATCAATATTACGATTTCCTTATTTGATTTCTTGATTATCTAATATTGATGACCTTCAGTTTTATTAATCCCACAAACATACTGAGGTCTATAGAAAGCTTTTATAATCATGAAGACCTCTATAAAGAACTTCCACTTTTTTTTAAAAGAAAGGATATCAGAATTTTCATCTGAACCTGATAATTGCATTTTGGTACCAACCATGTAATTACTGTCATGTCATCTCCAGCACCTCTCTATTCTTTGTATAACAAGATAATACAGATTAATATTAATTTTGGGTTCAATACAATTTAGCATAATCTCACTAGGTTTCAATTCTGTCCTTTTAAAAATATACTCGAGCTGCATTTATTTTATATAAAATAATTACAAATTTACAAATGGAATCTATTCAGTTTTAGAACATTGGTGTAGTAACACTGATTAAAATAACTTGTCACTGCACCAGAAAATCATCCATTTATTAACTTTTCTGATACTTTGAGTTTAAATTGGTTTAATGTTATTATCGCACAGTTAAAGCAACCCAATATTCAAAGTTTGAGTCTTTCGTACTATGATTCTGAAAGAACTGTTCTTAATGGTAGTGGCTGAAAGAAGGTCATAGTTGGGAGTTTAACATCAAAGGATATGACGGTGGTGTGGCTCTATAGGTAAGAGATGAAATTACATCTTTAGAAAGGGGTGACATAGTCAGAGAACGTTGATTATTTGTGGGTGGAGTTAAGAAACTACAAGCTTAAAAAAAACATTATGGGAATCATACATAGGCCAAATAGACAAGATGTGGGGTTGAGTTTGCAAAGGGAGCTGGAAAGGGCATGTAATAAGGGTAATGACACAATTGTGATGGGGGACTTCAATATGCAAGGGGATTGGGAAAATCAGGTTGATGTCAGATTGCAAGAGAGGGGATTTGTTGAATGCTTTTTAGAGCAACTTGTGCTTGAGCCTATTCGGGGGAAAAGCCATCTTAGATTGGGTGTTGTGTGATAATCCTATATTATTAGGGAGCTTAACGTAAAGAAACCCTTAGGAGGCAGTGATTATATGATTGAATTCATACTGCAATTTGAGAAGAAGCATAAGTCACATGTATCAGTATCACAATGGAATAAAGGGAATTACAGAGGCAAGAGAGAGGAGTTTGCCCATGTGGATTGGAGGAGGATACTGGCTGGGATGATGGCAGCACAGAGGTGGCTGAAGTTTCTGGGAATAGTTCACAAGGCACAGGATAGACATGTCCCACAGGAAAAGTAGTTCTTAAATGGTAGGGGTAGGCAACCATGGCTGACAAGGGAAGTTAAGGACTGCTTAAAAGCTAAGGAAAGGGCATATAACGTAGCAAATGTGAGTAGGAAGTTGAATGATTGGGAAGCTTTTAAAATCCAACAAAAGGTAACTAAAAAAGCTACAAGAGAAAAGATGAAATATGAGAGCAAACTAGTAATAATATAAAGCAAGATACTGGAAGTTTTTTCAGTTATAAAAAGAATAAAAGGGAGGTGTGAGTTGATATTGGACCATTAGAAAATAATGCTGGTGAGGTAGTAATGGGGGATAAAGAAATGGCAGAAAACTTAACAAGTACTTTACTTCAGTCTTTACTGTGGAAACACTAGCTGTATGCTAAAGGTCTGTGAGTGTCAGGGAGCATTGTGAGTATCAGAGTGCCATTGCTATTACAAAGGAAAAAGTGCTAGGCAAATTCAAAGGGCTTAAAGTGGATATGTCACCTGGACTAGATGGACTACATCCCAGAGTACTGAAAGAGGTTGCTGAAGAGATAATGGATGCATTGATCATGATCTTTCAAGAATCACTTGATCCTGGCATGGTCCCAGTGAACTGGAACATTTCAAATGTTACTCCACTCCTTAAGAAGGGAGGAAGACAAAAGGAAGGAAATTATTGGCCAGTTACCCTAACCTCAGTGGTTGGGAAAGTGTTGGAGTCCATTATTAATGACAAGGTTTTGGGGTACTTGGAGACTAATGATAAAATAAGTGGAAGTCAGCACCATTTCTGTCAAGGGAAAGTGTGCCCGACAAATCTGTTTGAATTCTTCAAGGAAGTAACAAGTAGGGTGGACAGAGGAGAGGCACAGTGGATATCATTTACTTGGATTTTCAGAAGGCATTTGATAAAGCACCTCACATGAAGCTGCTTAACAAGATAAAATCCTATGGTGTTTCAGGAATTATACTGGCATGGATAAGAGGAATGGCTGACAGGCAGGAGGGAGTGTGTAGGAATAAAAGTGGCCTTTTCTGATTGGCTGCCAGTGACTAGTAGTGTTCCTCAGGTGTCAGTATTGGGACTGCTAATTTTCACATTGTTTGTCAATGATTTAGATAGTGGATTGATGACTTGGTGGCAAAGTTTGCAGATACAAAGATAGTTGGAGGGGTAGGTAGTGCTGAGGAAGCAATGCCATTGCAACAGGATTTAAGACAAACTGGAAGAAAGGGCAAAAAGGTGACAGATGGAACACAGTGTTGGGAAATGTATGATAATGCACTTAAGTAAAAGGAACAATAGTGCAGACTATTAACTAAATGGGGAGAAAGTTCAAAGATCAGAGGTGCAAAGGGACTTAGGAGTCCTCGTGCAAGGCTCCCAGAAGGTTAATTTACAGGTTGAGTCTGTAATAAAGAAGACAAGGCAATGTTGGCATTTATTTCAAGGGGAATAGAATACAAAAACAAGGAGATAACACTGAAGCTTTATAAGACACCAATCAGGCCACACTTGGAGCATTATCAACAGTTCAGGGACCCTTATCTCAGAAAGGATGTATTGTCGTTGGAGAGAGTCCAAAGGAGGTTCACTAGGATGATTCTGGAATGAATGGGTTAACATATGAGGACTATTTGGCAAGTTTGGTCAAGTATTCACTGGAATTTAGAAGAATGCGGGGGTAGCTCATTGAAACCTACTGAACGTTGAATGTTGAAAGGACTAGATAAGGTGGATGTGGAGAGGGTGTTTCCTGTGATGGAGGTATCAAGAACTAGAGGGCACAGCCTCAAAATTGAGGGGTCAACTTTTAGAACAGAGGTAAGGAGGAATTTTTTTTAGCCAGAGATTGGTGAATCTGTGGAATGTTCTGTCACAGACTGCGGTGGAGACCAAGTGTGTTGGTATATTCAAAGCTGAAATTGATAGATTCTTGATTAGTCAGGGCATCAAGGGATATGGTGAGAGGGCATATGTATGGGGTTGAAAGAGTTCCAGGATCAGCCATGATGAAACAGCAGAGTGGACTCGACAGGCTGAATGGCCTAATTCTGCTCCGATGTCTTATGGTCCTGCAAAATATCATCTTACGTCAGTCACTTAATCTGTTTACCATGTTCAGACATTCTTTCACAGGTTGCTGTGTTGATAAATCAGTTACTTATTGGTAGATTTTTTTTGCAATTATTCTCTTTTAAATAGGTAGTTATAAAATAGTATCTAGCACAAACTGCAAAACATCTTCAACAAAATGTACCTAATGATATAGTGGTTAAATGGTGGTAATACTTTGTACGAGAAAGGATCTGTGGAGAAAGAAACAATATTTTAGTGTATCTACAGTAGGTTTTGATCAAAGGTCATCATCCTGAAATGTTAACTGTTTCCCACTCCACAGATACACAGATTGCCGGATAGTAGCATACAACTACTCTTATAATACTCTTGTACTATTATGACTATTTTTATAATGTTTGTGTACTATTATATTCACTTGGAGTGTTTCAATTACACTAATTCTAATTATCATCGATACTAGAAGATAAATACCCTTCTCTAGTTAGAAATTGAAGTAGTTCTTCTTTCTAATTTTTTTCTTTTAAAAATACTAGATAGAGCATTCCCTGTAATTCTAGAAAAAAAAGTTCTTACAAACTTCCAAAGAATTTTAAAAGAAAAAGAGTTTAATTTAAAACACTTACTTCCACTGAGCCTATTTTCTTGGATCGTTGCAGTGGGGATTTTCGATGTATATAAATGGGATCTGAGACCATTGGCCTGAACGACATTGTGGACTTTTCAGCAGCTTCCCTTCTTGAAACAGACTCCTCATCATTTTCACTATTCAGGAAGACTTTGGTTCCACTGTCATTCTATTATTAAAGGATACATTGTCACTTCTGTAAGCTTATATTTTGAAACTAATTGCTGTAATTTGTTTTTGTCTTTCTTCTAATAAGCACAGGAGAATTACCTACTTTAGTAAAATTTTCAAGGAGCACATATAAAAATTTTTTACCAAGTAAAACTTCACTCACATTTGCACGTTCAGTCTCCCTTCTCGTAATGTAGTAATGATACATTAATAACAGAGTAACCCTAGTTGACTTACCTTGATTCAGGGCTTCAGATTTGCCTAGCTATTGGTTAGGAATTACCATTTGATTTCTAAATGGTAACAGGTTGTAGCTGCTTACAATGGAATGTAGCAGGGCCATTGAGAAATTGAGAAAATAAGAAATACACCCTCCTCTCCCTCTTTTTCTCTTTTGCATCTGCAAACCCCCTTCTGCAACCCCCTTCTCACAGCACTTTACAATGCAGAGGAAATGTAACACTTCTGGGGCCCAAACAATCCTTACAGGAGCACCAGTAATTCAGTTGCATCCTTTCCAATTTAGCGTATAGACAAACTCCACGTTACTGTGGAGATGGTGGGAGGGGTGGGGAGAGAGAAAAAGGCTGTATTCCTGAAAAACAGTCCATAATGCAAGGCCATGTCATTTATGCATGCATCAAGAAATAAAAATTCAAAAGAAAATAAAATGTCAATGCATTTGCTTTCTTTTTCCACATGAATTCTGCAAGAGCAAATTTTATTCCGTGTCCTATTACTTTTGGGCAGTGATTTGTGAACTCTGTAAATTTCCGTTACCCGAACAACTATAACAAGGGGGCTTGCCTATACTGCGTGTGGTGCTCACACTATGGTCTCTTCTGCACAGGAGAAACCAAAAGTTAATCAGGTAACAGTATTCTGTTTAAGTGGCAAGGATGACCATCAGCTTCCAGTCACCTGTCACTGAAATTCTCCATCCCATTCCAAATTCACATCTCTGGCTTCAGCCTCCCCCATTGCTCCAGAAGAGCTGAAAGCAGGCTGTAGGAAATCTATCGTCCAAGCACTTAGATGCCCTCAGAGCTTAACACTGAATTAAAAATTCCAGTAATAATATCTTTTACATCTCCTTAGGACCTACATATGTTTCAGTTTTTTGCCTTTCCAATTGGCAGTCTTTAAAAGTAATTGTTAACTGAATTCAGATCTGCACTTTAGAGTAGATATTTCCTCTGCTCTCCCCACTCTTTCCCAGTTAATACAACAGTCTTATCACTTTTCCAATTATAATGACGGGTACTTGGCACAAAATGCCTTCTCTATTACACTATTGATGCTTAACTGGCTCAGTGTTTCAAATTTTTGGCATTTTGCCAATTTCTTATCTCCTGTCCATCAAGCCCCAGGACCCATCCACACACCATGGTAGTGAAATTATCTATTGACTACATTCCCTTGCCCCTAAGCTGTGACCATACCTTGCACTGACCTGACAATTACCCACAAAGGCACTAATTTCCAGACTCCCACTTCCCTAGGTGCCAATTTTCAAACACCAAAGTTCGTTTGATTGTCATTCAACCACAACTCTACATATGAAAACAACCAAATGAAACAGCGTTCCTCTAGGGCCAAGGTGCAGAACACAGAACCAGAGCCACACAGCACATATAATTATAATAGCAGAAAAGCGTAGTTACAAAAAAATAATAACATAGTCCAAGTCCATGAGTGTCATGGCCTGTAGAATGATGATCTTGGTCATAGTCCTGGAGCCACATTTCTGCAAGAACAGCACACGGCAGTCATATCATGCAGTGCGGCCATGGTTGAATGCAATCCAGCTTGTCTCCCACCGAGCAAACACTGGAGAGCAGCACAGGAAGAGGCCAGCCTGCAATCCCGAGGCATATCACCAGTACTTCTTTCCTCAGCATCCGCAACGGGCAGTTCCAAGGCATGAATGAGGCCAGGTCTGCACCACAACCGAGTCCATGCAGCTCCCCCCGCCATCGGTCTCGCCAATAAGCCAATGCATTGGGCTGGCTTCACTCCAAACCCAATGATGACAACCCTTCTATTTCCACTACCACCCAGCCTTAATCTGATAGTTGTTCCCTTTTCCTTCAATTAATATGTCCAGCACAGCTGGACTGCTGCTTTAATTCAGGTCTTAATTTGTCAAAGGCTAAACTCCACTCTAGGTACTGATCCTAGAGTGACTGAACTCCTTTCAAAGTTCATTTATTATCATAGTATATATGTATATACAACCTTGATATTCCTCTTCTTATAGGCAGCCTCAAAAAAAAATCCAATAAAACCCATTAAAAAAAGAAAATCAAATACTCTGTGTGAAAAAAGAGCAAATCGTGCAAACGATAAGTAGACAAATAGCATTCAGAACTAAAGTTCACAAAAGTGAGTCCACAACCACAAAGCCACTGATCTGATTCCTTATTTACTCCTAGTTTATTGATGCTCCAATGAGAATCAACCTCAGTGGCCCTTAACTCCCTTAAGTAGTGGTTGCTAGGTGAAATGGTCATTGTAAATTGTCCCAGCTTTAGGCTAGGACTAAACTGGGGTACTGCTGTGTGGCGTGGCCTGAAGGGCCAATTCCACACTGTATCTCAATAAATAAATAATGATCCCCAGTCAAAGTCCCAATTGAGATTCTGAAGGAACAGCTTCAGTCCCAATTGTGTAGTGTGGAAATCTGCCTAAAGTGCGGTTTGTTATGATTTGGTGAATTAATGTCTACCTTACGGAGACTTAAGTGTCAGCACACATTAACATATTCATGCTTTCTTTGTCCACAATACCATCACTGAACACCAAGACATTATGTCCCTGACAATCAAGGACCTCATTTCCTTCAGCAGTCCTCCCTCCATAGTTTTCAACCTCATAGCACCAACCACATCCCATTTAACCCTCAACCTTGTCCCACACTGGTACTCCCACCTCCTGTCCAAGGCCCACAAGTAGGACTGTCCAATTAGACTCATCATTTCAGACTGTTCTCACTCTAAACTTAATTCTTCCCACCTTGGCCAATCCCTTCCCACTTACATGCAAGCCACAACTGACAACGCTGCTTTTCTGAGTTCCCAGTTCACTGGGCCCAACTATCACATCTTTAGCATGGATGTACAATCACACAACAGCCCATCCCATAAGAGGAACATCTGAGGGCCTTCGACTTCTTCCCTGAATGGAAGTCTCACCTGTTCCCCTCCATCAACAAGCTCATTGGCTTGGCTGTGTTCATCCTTACATAATGGCTTCTCCCTCAACTCAGCATTGATGCTGCTTGCTGCAACCATAGGACAGAGCCTTTGACTACATCTTATCCATTTGCAGCAGTTCTGATCTCACACAGTATCCTGGACAGAACAAGGATAATGTTCCCTTGATCTCTCCCATTAGAGTCTGGATTCAGAGGATAACATTTTGCAATTTCCACCAGTTTCAATAAGATTTCACCACCAAATCTTCCACTTCTCTCCCTTTTCAGCATTTTGAAGGGCATCTTCCCTTCACAACTCTACCATCAACCACACTCCACACAATGAAATTTCCTCAGGCAGCAGAGAAGATGCAACATCCACCCTTTCCAACCATCCAGGGACATAACCTCGAGCAACACACACATAATGCTCTGGATTTCCAGTGTGTGCACAATCTCTTGTGTTTACATAAAGAGTTTTTCCAGGAGAAGTAGTGATTTGCCTACATTTCTTCTGCATTTGGTTTACACAATATAGTCTTCTCTACTTTAGAGAAACCAAACACAGATTATTAGATTGAGTACCTGCTTTTAGGCTGTAGTGATGAAGTTAAGCATACTGTTCCTTGCCACTTTAATTCTCCATTTCATTCACACTCTGACAATTCTGCCTGTGGACTCCAGCACAGTTATAAGAAGGCCCAAAACAAGGTAGGACACAATAAAGTCTTCTGGACTTCATATTAAGTTGTCTTACATTAGCTATCTATATCAGAGCCTGGCATTTTTATTCAAACTCATCCATCTTTAACTTTATGTAGAACACCCTGCTCCACCATTTGCTAAGCCCATTAACAATTCATCCACATTGCAACCTATGATGGTTATTCTCCTTATCCTATCCCTCTCTCCCATACCTTCTTTTTGCTACAACTTAAAACCATTTCCATCTCCATGTCCTAGCTTGAGGAGGGACTAAACCAAAAATTTTGTTTCTCTTTCTGTACATGCTATCATTCTTGCTTAGTGTTTTCAGCATTTTTTTCTTTAATCCGCTATTAGAAATTTTAGTTACTAATGATCTATTAACGGACCAAAGATGTTCTGGCAGGATTTCGAGAAACTGATATCATAACTGTGTAGAAACTTGATATCCTAACTGTGTAATCACCGCTGGAGAACCTTATCAAATTTACCATGCGATTTTCAGCAGAAATACATTTAATGCCCATCTTTCAACAACAGAAGACTAGGTCCAAGACCTCTTTGTGCAACTGCATCCTTGATTTCACAAATAAGAGACAATTTATAGATGCTGGAAATCCAAGCAACACACAAAATTCTGGAGGAACTCAACAGGCCAGGCAGCATGAATAGAAAAGAGTACAGTCAATGTTTTTGAGCCGAGACCCTTCATCAGGACAGAGGAGAAAAAGATGAGGAGTCAGAGTAAGAAGGTGAGGATACAAGAGGAATAAACACAAGGTGACAGGTGAAACCGGGTGGGGGGGGGGGGGTGGTGAATAGGGTGAGGAAAAGAGCTGAGAAGTTGATTGGTGAAAGAGATACAGGGCTGGAGAAGGGGGAATCTGATAAGAGAGTACAGAAGGCGATAGAAGAAAGAAAAGGGGAGGAGTACCAGAGAAAGGTGATGGGTAGATAAGGGCATAAGGTAAGAGAGGGAAATGGGAATGGGGAATGAAGGGGGTGGGAGGGGCATTACCAGAAGTTCAAATAATCAATGCGCCATGCCATCAGGTTAGAGGCTTTCAGGCGGAATACAAGGCATTGCTCCTTCAATCTGAGTGTAGCCTCATCGCAACAGGGCGCCATGGACTGACAGGTTGGAATGGGAATGGGAAGTGGAATTGAGATAGGTGGCCACTGAAAGATCCCGCTTTCTCTGGCAGACGGAGGGTAGGTGCTTGGCAAAGCGGTCTCCCAGTTCTTGATCTCCTCGCTTGCAGACTCCAGTCAGTTTAGATTGACACAGCATCTACTCCACATTCATCTCCAGCACAGGTGCACCACAAGGCTGTGTGCTTAGCCCTCTGCTCTTCTTGCTTTATACTTTTGTGAGGCCAAGTACAGCCCCAATGCAACAGTTAAGCTTGCTGACGACACCGTTGTTGGCCGAATCTAAGGTAGGACAGAGACTGAAAACATGGCTGAGTGGTGACACAACAACAACTCCCCACTCAACATTAGCAAATCCAAAGAGTTGATTATTGACTATGGAAGGAGAAAACCGGAGGTCCATGAACCAGTCTTCATTAGGGAATCGGAGGTGGGGAGAGTCAGTAACTTTAAATCCCTTGGTGTTATTACTTCAGAAGATCTGTCCTGGGTCTAGCGTGTGAGTGCCATCACAAAGAAGGCATGGCAGCACCTCTACTTTCTTTGAAGCTTGTGAAGATTCATTTGAAACGGTGACATGCATGAGGCTCTCCACTGGTTGGTGTCAACTGTCTAAACAATATGCAAGCCAGGCAGTAAGATTTGGAGAGAAAGCTGTTGCCCATGCACCAGGTTGCCCCTCTCCACACAGCTGATAAATCTAAAAGAACAACAGAGACCGACACAGTTCAACATCTACAGTATCACAGGAGTTGCCAGTCAACACTGAGCTCAAGATAGCCTTGCTTTAGGGACTCCAGCTCTGGATTTTTCCCTCAAGGTTTACTCCCGAAGCCTTCCCTATGAGAGTGTATATGTAGCTGCAAGGCAATAGGAGTTTGAGATCAGAGTTTTCATTTTCCTAGATGGGCTGCCAACCATGGCTGACGAGCTTGAAGAGACAGGTTTTAGGCATTAGTAACCAGCCTTTTCCCTTAACCTGTCAGTAGAAATGTTTCCGTCAGACTTAGTAAATAAGCCACACGTGAAGGCCAGGAGCTGGATTTGGTTGTCAGTGGCTACATGGGGTGCACACCATTGGGAGCACTTGATAGGTAGTGGGGGCTTATCCCGACTACTTCCCCCGGCTGTTACAACTTTAAGTAACCAAAATCATTGACGGACTTCAGATACAAAGTGGAAAGTATACCTACAGGTTGGATCACGGACAGGTATGAAAACACAAACGTCCTTGAATGGAAAAGACTACAGTGGATACAGCCCAGTGCATCACAGGTAAAGCCCTTCCCATCACTGAGCACACCTACAAGGAACACTCTTGCAGGAAAGCAGCATCCATCAAGGACCCCCACCATTCAGGCCATTCCCTCTTCTCGCTGCTGTCATCAGGAAGGAGGCACAAAAACCTTAGGTCCCAGACCACAAGGTTCAACCATCAGGATCCTAAACCAGGGTGGATGCTCACGCACCCCAACAATGAGCTGATCTGACAACTCCGGCTCATTTTCAAAGACAGTACAACTCATGCTCTCAGTATTTATTTATTTATTGTTTGTTTATTTTACTTTTTTTTTAATTTGCATTTGCTTTTGTACATTAATCGTTTGCCCATTTTTGTGGGCAGTTTTTTCATCGATTCTATGGTGTTCCTTTGTATTTACTGTGAGCGCCTGTAAGAAAAATTAATCTGAAGGGTAATGTTTGGTGCCATATATGTACTTCGATAATAAATTTACTTTGAACTTGAATATGAATTCAACATAATGTACCCAGGAAACATCTGAATGCCGTCAGTTTAAGGATATAATTAAACAAGAGAACTGTTTTTAAAAATTCATATAGAGATTAGACTGAGGCATGATTGTCTAATCTAAAGAACATTAGTGAACCAGATGGGTTGTTCATTCCCAAGATTAGATGAATTTCATGTTGAAAACAAAATCAAGCTTATCAACCAGATATGAATTCTACAGCTTCTATTATAAGATTTGAACTTGGGTCTTTAAATGTTAATTTTATCATTGTGGCTCCATTATACACAGGTAACTGAAGAAATACTTGTTTTGTAGCTGATGATGTGAAGAGATAATTTGATATTTTGAAAAATTACAAAATGGAAGCATTATGTGACATCATTTGCATTAAATTTTCAAACAAAATAAATTACAAAATATTTCAGATCTGATTGCTTTCACTATGGAATATAACTCAAGCAGGAATTTAACTTGACTTGAGCAGTCATTTAAAATTATACTTTCAATGATTAAATTTGTTAAAAAGATTTAGTAGAACAATGCTATTTTCCTTCCTTGCTTCCTAACACTCTTTTCATGTACCCCAAGAATTTCAGTCATTTTATTTTAATAACTTTATAAGATTTAATTTTAACATTAACCTGTTACCTCAGAAATGATGATGCATATGTGAATTCTCATACACCAATGACAACTTCCACTTTGCAGCCCGTTAAACATAGCAAATAATATTACAAGACACTTCACAATGCATAATTAAAACAAAATTTTATAACCTGCCATATGACAAGAGACGATTAAACGTCTTATAGATTTAAGGGGAATCTTAGGTGCAGGACTGGTTTCAAAATTAGTAAGGGCTTTACTGGGAGCCCATATAAGTTGGTAAGAACATAGAGAATGGTTGATGCACAGCAGAGTTTGAATGACCTCAAGTTTATGCAGTATAGGATGAAAAACATTGCTCAGCAGGGAATAATTGAGGTTTAAAAGTGACATCAGCAGAACATATTTCAATTGCATTCAGACTAGGAGTAAACCTTAGAGCAAACTATGAAACAGGCACAAATTCAAGTGTGCTTAAATGGGACATCAATGGTTTATCCTCTGCAACTGCTTTCTCCATTGCCGAGGCTCATGGTGATTCATGCAGGTTATTACAGAACACATACATGTTGCTATGACTTCCAATGGCTCATGAGTTGCATGCTTCACAATAATGTGGAGTCACCTACAGGAGCAGATTCCATTGGTGCCAGTAATGATGGTGATGATGGGTGCGGAGAGGAGATGAGATGCAGCCACAGACACTCAAAACTTACTCACTTTTGAGAATCTAGGTGTCACCCGCTAGGCCAGTATTTACTGTCCATCCTAACTGCCCCTGAAAACGTGGCAATGAGACATCTTCTTGAACTGCTGCACTCATTATGTTGAAGATACTTCTACAGTGCTGATAAGAGTTCTCCAGGATTTAGATACAGTGACAACTAAAAATTAGAGTAAGTTTTCCAAATCCTAAATGTGCAAATTTTAGGAGAAACCGTAGGTGGTGGTGTTCCTCTATAGCTGATGCTCTCGTCCTTCTTAGTGGTAGAGATCACCAGTTTGGTAGGGTCTGCTGGAGAAGCCTGGACAAATAATTGCAGAGCACTTTTTAAGTGGGACACACTGCAATACTCTTGAACTGGTGTCAGAAATCATGAATGGCTAGGAACAGTGGTTGACAGGGAACCAAACAAGCAGGCTGCTTTGTCTTGAATAGGATTACACTGTTTTTGTGCCTTAAAAATATTGGAAAGACTTTGGAGTGTTATGAAGTAAGATTATCTATCTTCTGACTTGCTCTTGTCGACAAGGCATTTATACAGCTGTTCCAGTTGAATTCTGATCACATCTGATGTCCATTAAGTTGATAGTGACGGACCTGATGAAAGCAATGCTATGGAATGTCATGAACAGATGTCTAGACATTCTCTCTTAGAAGTGGTTTGCACTCGGCACTGGTGATGTAGATATTACTTGCCACGTATTAGTACATGCTACATTCGGTCAAACTGCTGCCTTGATGTAAAGGACTTACATTCACCCTTCACCTCTGGGATTCAGAGTTTCGGTCCATATTTAAACTTCTGAGATTGTGATAAGTTCCACAACAGAGTGGACCTGTCAAGACCTAAACTGGTCATCGGTGAATAAGCACATTATTGATTAACAAGTACCACCTGATAGCACGACTGATATCAATTATCACTTTCCTGAAGAATGAGAGTAAATTTGCTGGATTGCATGTGTTCTGCATTTTGTGCTAAGCAAGTATCTGAACAATTTTCCACATTGTCAGGTAGATGGTAGTGTTGAAACTTTACCCTGCCCTCATAACTAAATGCAGGATTGCAAAGCATTGATCTGATCCAATAATTTTAAGCTCACTGATTGTCTACTGCATGCAGTTTTTGTTGTTCAGCACGAACATAGTTCTATGTTGCAGCCTCTTTGGGTGGTAATTCATTGTTTCTTAGTATTTTTGATGCTGCTCCAGGAATGACCTACTGCTATCCTCAGTGAACCGGGGTGATCCCCTGGCATCATAGAAATGGCAAAGACAGGGATACTCAGGCCTTGAGTTTTCTGATCCTGCTGATCTCATTTCAGCAGCTGCAACACAATGTCTCATGGATGCCTGGTTTTGAGCTGCCATATCTGTTCTTTGTCTATTCCATTCATTTCACATCATTGCAACAGGCAGGTCTTCAACTCCATAGAGAATATACCAGTGGCAAATGCAAAGTTGGGTTCACTCACAATCTGCCTTAGACCCAGTCTAGCAGCTATAACGTTCATGAATCAGTCAGCACACGAAATAAGATAAATGGATGCTTGACGTGGACTCAGAGAGCTGAAAAGTCTGCTTCCATAACTGTATCTCCGCCTTTGAGCTTGGTCAGTGCAACCAAACCACTCTTGGTGATGGACACTGAAACTGAAGTTTTACAGTACAGATGGACATTGAGTCCTGCAAACACCCATTTGCACAAAATCCTACCCTAGCTCAATTTTATTTTCCACATATCCCCGTCAACTTCCTCCCTGATTCTACCAATCACTGGCACAGTGTTTCCCTGGTTTTATCTAGCAATCTTGTAGTCAATATTACCTATGATAACTACAAAGCCTTTTCTCACTGCTGGAGAGGCAAACAAATTTGAATTCCACAGCTTTCACGGGTAGGAGTTCATGTGTCTGGATTTTTAGTATAAACTCACAGGGGCCCCATTCCTACACTCCTTTCAAACTCACTAGGTCTTGTTCATTTTAATCTCACTGTGAAACAAACTCAGGTGGGGTTTATTTCCCATGTTCCATTGAAACGGACACAAATTGCAGAAAAAAAATATTATCCTACTGTGTAAAATCTAAAAAAGTGTATTAAGTAGGGTAGATTATTAAAAGGAACAACATCAACTTGTTTGGAAAATTTACCATTGTGGCATCACAAATTCCCAAGGATGCCAAATTATCAAAGGTTTTAAGATGGTATCAATCGTCTCTTCAACATGTCTCAGACTATATGCAGACAGACAGACAGACATACTTTATTGATCCTGAGGGAAATTGGGTTTTGTTACAGCCGCACCAACCAAGAATAGTGAAGAAAAATAGCAATATAAAACCATAAATAATTAAATAATAATAAGTTAATCATGCCAAGTGGAAATAAATCCAAGACCAGCCTATTGACTCAGTGTGTCTGACACTCCGAGGGAGGAGTTGTAAAGTTTGATGGCCACAGGCAGGAATGACTTCCTATGATGCTCAGTGTTCTCAGTGTTACATCTCGGTGGAATGAGTCTCTGGCTGAATGTACTCCTGTGCCTAACCAGTACATTATGGAGTGGATGGGAGTCATTGTCCAAGATGGCATGCGACTTGGACAGCATCCTCTTTCCAGACACCACTGTCAGAGAGTCCAGTTCCACACCCACAACATCACTGGCCTTATGAATGAGCTTGTTGATTCTGTTGGTGTCTGCTACCCTCAGCCTGCTGCCCCAACACAAAATAGCAAATATGATAGCACTGGCCACCCCAGACTTGTAGAACATCCTCAGCATCGTCCGGCAGATGTTAAAGGACCTCAGTCTCCTCAGGAAATAGAGATGGCTCTGACCCTTCTTATAGACAGCCTCAGTGTTCTTTGACCAGTCCAGTTTATTGTCCATTCGTATCCCCAGGTATTTGTAATCCTCCACTATGTCCACACTGACCCCTTGGATGGAAACAGGGGTCTTAGCCCTCCTCAGGTCCACCACCAGCTCCTTAGTCTTTTTCACATTAAGCTGCAGATGATTCTGCTCGCACCATGTGACAAAGTTTCCCACCATATTAATGCTACAAATGCAGTTTGCTTGCATTTATTCTACTTCCTGGTTTGGCTCTAGCAAACTTCTAACTTCATTCACTATATTCCTTAAAAGTCTCACATACTACATTACTGAATTATTCCAATTCCTGCAGTTATTACCTGTTGACAGTCCAAATGCATAAAGTCCCCATTTCATCAAAATTCTATTTTCTACTCTTGTCAAACAATAACTTGGCAACAGGTAAATATTAAGAGAACACACTGCCAGAAATATCCACAGGACAATAATGTAATGTTAACTCAAAAACTTTCGATGGTACACGACTGAAATTGTAGTCAACATACAAATAAATGAATATAATACTAATTTTAAAAAATCAATACCTCACGAGATGCTGGTCTGTATCCAAAACCTGATGGAAGATTCTTATCTTCTTCACACCCTTTAGCACCAGGGCTAAAGTGCAATTCAACATGAAATCGTTCTTCTGAGGTAAGGTCCTGAAAGTTAGAATTATGTAAAGCTAATATTTGTAGAGCTGATTGGATAAATCAGGCATTTAATTTGTAAATAAAGTTTGTTCAGGTGACTCCCACATTACAGTTGGGAGGTTGTATTCCTAGAAAATGGTTTGTAACAGTTTTCCATAACACAGATTTATATCAGCTGCACATACATCAAGAAACAGTTGAAAAAGAATTGTAATAATTTGCTCCTCCCACATAATTCCTGTAAGACGAATCTATTCCACACTGATTGCCGATACTTGGAGAAACCTGTTGTCATCTTTCTTCTCATTCTAACATGGTTAGACATTGCCAGTCTAGACCTTTAAATGGCTAAGAGGGCATCTGTGCAGTTTTCTCCCTGGCTTTACCAATACCACTCTGAACAGGGCATGAGATGAACTGATTATGGAACCCAGGGCCAACTGCAATACTTGGTCCACTTCATAGTTCTATATAGCAATGAGGCCAAACTGATATGGTAGCATTAAATCATATTCACATCTCTGATATATCAAAGTAAACTATTTTATAAAAAGTTGTCAAAGGTATTTTTTAAGCTTAAGACTGATTACTTATTTAACATAAGCTGTCATAGGCTATAGGATCATGGAACTGATCAGCAAGATGACCAACATTAGAGGAATTTGATCCTGATAAGTGTGAGGATATATATTAAGGGTAAAACATACACAATGACTGATAGGATCCTTGGGAATTCTCAAGAAGAGTGGCACCTTGGTGTACAGGTTCAAGATTCCCTGAAGGTGATCTCGGTGGATAAAGTAGTGAAAGAGGCCAATAGGATACTTAACCTCCTTGGCTAAAGCATAAAATGCAAAAGCAAGGGAGTCATAGTATAACTTTATAAAGTACTGGCCAGGTCACTGCTGGAGTCTTTTGAAAGATTTCACTCATTACAATAGAAAAAAAATGATTGCAACGGTGAAGGTGCAGAGAAAAGCCAACAGAATTGTACCTGGGATGGAATGTTTCAGTTATGCAGACTTAATAAGCTGGGATTGTTTTCCTGGAACAGCTAAGAGCAAGGGGGAACCTAATAGAGGCATAAACAAAGATTGGTAGAGAGAGCTGGAAACCTTGCCCCATATCAGAGATGTCTACAGGTTACAGTTTAGGGAAAGGGTAAGGTTTAGAAGGGATCTGAGAAGGAGAACTTTTCCACCCAGGGTTGGTTGGAATCTGGGATGCATTTCTTGAGGACATGACGGAGACAAAAATTCTCCATAAGACACATGAACAGAATTAGGTCATTTGGCCCATTGAGTCTGCTCTGCCACTTCATCACGAATAATCCATTTCGTTCCCAGTCCCAGTCTCCTGCCCTCTCCATGTAATCTTTCATGCCCTAACTGGAAACACTAAGGCAAGGAAGACTAAGTGCTGGTAAATAGGATTAGTTCAGGTAAGTAAGTACTTGATGGTTGACTGAATGTCTTGTCCTGTACTCTATAACTTTATGAAGAAATGGAGATTTAAATACAAAGTTAATAGAACATTTAAACTGAAGCAAAGTGCTTCATTGTGATTTTATTCTGCATCTTATGTAATGCAAATAGTTTAACTGATGTGTTTTACTGGATTAAAAATAACATTACAGCTACAAAACGAATACTGAAGAAACAAAATTCGATGGGATCACTTTTAAGTAGATAGAGAGTATTTATGTTCAAAACCAGTCTTGCATTTGCCATTCTCTTTATGTGTTTGCTGATCTGAGAAATGGTTCATAGCATTTAACAAGATTAGGCCTAACCACTGTTGCAAGGCTTTAATTTGCACAACAAATGAAATGATATGGAAACTAGTCAGTCAGACTAAATTTTGTCCAAGTTACTTCAGTGTTCCTCAATTCAACTGGGAAACAAATTCCTAAACTCTATGCACTGTAAATGCAAGGAGCATCAAACCATAAACCAATTATCTTTTCAAGTTTTTTTCATATTCATTCAGTTTTCAGGATCTGGCTGTCATTCGAAAGGCCGATATTTAATACCTATTCCAATTGCCGCTGAAATGGATCATTTGCTGAGTCACTTCAGGAGGCATTAAAAAAGAATCAATCACGTTATTGATAGATTTTTAATGATGCCACAGTAGCATAGTGGTTAGCATAATGCTATTACAATGCCCGGATTCAATTTTGCTGCTGACTGTATAGTTTGTAAATTCTCCTGGTGAATGCCTCAGTTTCTGCGGGTGCTCCAGTTCCCCCCCACATTCCAAAGGCATACAGATTAGTAAGTTAATTAGTCACATTGACATAATTGAGCATGCCAGCTTGTTGGGTTGGAAGGGCCTGTGATTATGCCTTTTCTCCAAAAGAAAATTACTGGGTCTGGAGTTGTATCTAGGCTGGGAATACAGATATCAGTGAGGCAGGTTTGTTTTGATGACAATCTGGTAATTTTGAGCCATTGTACACCAAGACAATCACAAAACAACTGCTTAATGCTGAATTAATGACTGAATTTGAATTCCACAGCTGTCCTGGTAGGAAATGACTCATGTTGTGGTTTGTTAGATTTCTTTGGAAACCTGACCCTTAGGGAGAGATCAAGCTTTGTTCGTTTTTCATCATTATCCAGGTATGACTGGACTATCTCCAATACGGATTGCAAATTAAATACATTTAAATGACATAAATCTTATTTGAAAAATGAGAAATATTAGTTCCCATTGTTATTAGGTAAATATAGAAGGCCACTAGGAATTTATAAAATTTTGCCCTTCCCTGGTATAATTTTACTAACACTTAGAGATAACGAAAGAAATTAATATCAATTTATCTTGGAAAAAATGCTTTGACAATCTGTCCACAAAATAATTTATATTTCAAAAATATAAATTAATATAAATATAAATTATTTCTGAAATTGGCATTTATTTTATTACCTACATTATAACAGATGTAAACATGAATAAAAAGTATTACCTTGTTTGGGTCTTCATACAACATGATAACAATTTGCGTCATGTAATTAAGTTCACTGGTATAATTTAGATAGCCCATTGCCCTTTTCCACTGTTCATCTTTGACCTCCTAAAGGTTAAGCAAATCGAAAGTCACATCAATTTTTTAAAAAGCACTTTTTCAATGAGATATCATGGCTTTGTACTATTAGTTCAATACAACTCTGCAGTCCAAGCAATTAATTGCATTAAAAAGGCAATGAACTACCAGTCACACAAATATAGATATTTGTCTTTTAGACTGATAGTGGTGTATATCAATATAAAAATGGTCAACATCTTTGTCCATTTCTAATTGTCTTCCTGAACCACAACAATGCACCAGGAAAAGGCACTCCCATGATGTGCTTGAGTATGGAGTCATGCAATTAGCATCCAACAGTAATGAAAAAGCTGTGATATTTTTCCGAGAAATGTCTGAATGACTTGGTGGCCATGTTGCAGTATTCTCAAACGCTTATTACACTTGCCCTTCATGGTGGTGGAAGTTGTAGCTTTGGTATCGTAAGTAACTGCAATGCATTTTGCAGGCAATACACACCGTGGTCTTAGCTGTCAAGGTTAGTGGGAAGGGATGCAGGGTGCGAATGTTTAAAAGTGGTGGCTGCCAATCAAGCATGTTGTCTTGATCCAGAAGGTATCAAGCTTCAATTTTTGTTAGACTTGAGCTCAGGCAGTACAGTGAAGACATATTCCAACAGACAATAGGTGCAGGAGTAGGCCATTCAGCCCTTCGAGCCAGCACCGCCATTCAATGTGATCATGACTGATCATCCACAATCAGTACCCTGTTCCTGCCTTCTCCCCATATCCATCACACTCTTGACTTCTGCACAGCATACGCAACATCTGACCTACTTTTGTAACAAGATTGCACATGTGCCTGAACAGAGAACATAGAACACTACAGCTCAGTAAAGACCTTTTGGCCCACAATGTTGTACTGACCTTTAAAAGTTCTCCACAATCAATTTAACAATTTCCTCCAGTTACATGTGCCTATCTAAGAGTCTTTTAAAAGTCGATAATGTATCAATAACCCTGCGGTTCTAGTGACTTACCACTCTGTAAATAACCTACCATTAACATCTCCCTTAAACTTCCCTCCAATCACCTTAAAATTATGCCCCCTCTTATTAGCCATTTCCCCACAGAGCAAAGGTCCTGGCTGTCCACTCTATCTATGTCGCTCATAATTCTTATACACCTTTCATCCTCCTTAGCTCCAAACGCCCAGTTCTAAATTCTCAACAAACAGATACTTTTTACTCCACATCTACACTCTTCTGTGCACAGACAGTTTAATCCTCCAGAGTGAAGTGAACAAAACCACTGGTTGGTGATGACTTCTTCGAGTACTCACTTCACCTGGTCCTGATCTCCTGTCCTCCTACATATTAAAATGACTCAGAATTCTGTCGCAGAAGTTGCCAGTGTACACATTGGTAGAGACAAGCATATTAAAAGGCATCATACAGGTTGAACATTTACCACATAATAAGATGGTTTTTACATAAAAAGCATTTTCCTATTAATTACTGCATGTCCTTAACTGCAAGCACCAAGTGAAAACTACCATTGAATTGCTTTCAAAGCAAGTGTCAAAAGCATGACAAAAAATGCTTAGAAAAGATAAAATGCTAGAAATACTTTGCAGATCAGGCTGCATCTGCAGAAAAATAATGAGATAAAGTTGTCACCTGATGGCTAACCAGAAAAAGTTCAAAATTAAACATGCCTGAAAAGACAGAGAAGGCTGCTATTCTTGCATTTGTGAAGTATCCAAACAAGTACTTAAATTATCATGGCTTAGAAAGCTATAGACCAAGAATTAGTACAGATGAATAGCTTATGGGCAGGACAGACATGGTGGACTGAAGTCCCTGTTTCTATACTGTATGTCAGAGGGAAGGGACATTTGCTTTGTTATCTCCATGTCTCAACTTCAAATATATTCAGTTTCAGTTATTCCTTGATACTGATGAAAGATCGATGACCTGAAATATTACCTACTTGTTGCCTGATCTATTGAGTAGCCCCATAAGAACTGAAAATACTTCAGATAACTGTTTTATTGAAAATTTCTTTATATTGACCTTTAAATATAAATACAGTGAGTCAGTAAAGTTTAAAAAAAAAGATATCCACATTACTATATTCATTTAAATGAATATTCTAAATATCTATGTTTAGGTATGGAAAAAGAATTTGCACATGGAGTCTTATTTTATGCAGACTGATTTCAGCATTAATAGTAGAAGGGGATGGAATTTAAGTCGGATCATAGAGCAGCTGTGGGGTGCATGTCAAAAACTCATACCCAAGAGCAAACACGAGGAAATCTGCAGATGCTGGAAATTCAAACAACAACACACACAAAATGCTGGTGGAACACAGCAGGCCAGGCAGCATCTATAGGGAGAAGCGCTGTCGAAGTTTCGGGCTGAGACCTCGCCTCATACCTAAGAGATGGCTTGTTGCTTAGAAAGATCAATCTGGTTGGATTCAATTGTGGTTGCCTGAACAACTCATTTGTGTGACAGAATTTGGCAAAAAGTCTTCAAGCAAGCATTGTCTGCAACGGATGCCACTAAGGATGTTTGTGTGCCTCCAATTGCAAGCATTCCACTTGCACTGAGAACTCAGAATTCATGAGAATTACAGAGAACAAGCCAAATACAAAAATTACATTTTCTCTTTCAAGTCTATGAACTGCAGATAAACACTGTGAATAGAATTGAGGATTTAATTACCGTAGATTCCGGACTACAGAGCGCACCTGATTAAAAGCCGCTGGCTCTAATTTTAGAAATAAAATCAATTTTTTAATTGTAAAGGCCGCACCGGATTTTCGGCCGCAGGTGTCCCACGTTGTAATATGAGATATTTACACAGAAAGATATTACACGTGAGGATTTTTTAACTTTTAATTAAATCCATATGGTAACAAACAAATATATATTGCAAATGCTTTTTTTCGAACCGTGCCTGTAATACGGCTACTTTTAAATATACATACGTGTCGGTAACACAAATTACGTTGCATATACTTTTTTACTGAACAGCACGAACAACATTCCAATATCTCCTAGCGACTGGTAAAAATATATATACTGCAGCCTACCAGGAAAAGTTATTGATCGCCTTTAACTTAAAAGCAGCGTTTTCGCTCGGGTCTGATGAGCTCGCGTAACGCGATCGGGTCTAATCGGGTCTGATGTACTCGGGTCTGATGCGCTCGGGTCCGATGCGCTCGGGTCTGATGTGCTCGCATAATGCCCCCACCTTCCCGTATATCGCAAACCGGTATCCCACAAGACGTGGCGAAACCGGGTGTGACGTCATAGCATCCCGGGATGTAGTACAGAAAACAAATATAGTTAAAACACTTCTAACTTTAACTAACAAATGAATTACTAAGCGAAAATATTATAAACTAAGTAACTGCCATAAAGGCAGCACAATGCTTTTCTTCGAGTGTTTTCCATGTTGATGAGGGTGAGTACAAATGACTGATTTACAATAATTTAATTGTGAAAGTGCGCTTGATTTATCGTACAATTTCATTGGACCTCTGTGAACTACTCATCAATTTTATTGGTCTACTGTTACGAGGCAAAATGTTTACGAGGCGGCATGAAAAAAAAACATGTATTAGCCGCTCTGGATTAAAGGCCGCAGAGTTCAAAGCTGTTCAAAATGTGGGAAAAAAGTAGCGGCTTATAATCCGGAATCTACGGTACCTTTGACAACCAAATCATTAGCCATTAAGTTCTGGAATTACCTCTGCAAAACTCAAGGCACTTACTTAAAATAATCTGTTTTAATATTTACCACAGCACTTTCACCAAGTATTTTGCACCAGTACAAATGTTTCCTTTATCCAACCACAACTTTTCACCAATTATGGTCAAGAGTCTTGCTATTATTCAGTGAAAGTGACTTGATTGTAATTGTAAGTATTATATCTTTTCATTAATTAGTTACCTGAAATTAACATTTTAAAAACTTCAAGTACCAATGTTCCCAACACTTACATCACACAGGGCACCATAGCGCAATAAAGAGAGAAGCGAATGTACATGGCTCTCACTAGTAAAATACAACCGCGTACGAACATGTCGCTCTGGGGACATCACCCCTCTTGAGTATCTGGAATAAAGGTATACAATTAATATACTGTACTGCATATAATCAATATGCAGTATATAATACAATGAAATGTTGATATTTTAAATGGGAAAAAATCAAATTGCTTATATGCTTTTAAGATGCTAATTTATTGCCTTCATTCCCACAGTGAATGTTTCATTTATACAGTCCACATATTTATTGTCTGAAATAACCAAGAGAACACATACTAGAAGAAAGGCAGTTAAGCTTTGCTATCCAGCATTAAAATTTGTTAAACTATATACAATGCATGATCAGGTCATTCTCATCTTCTCAAAAACTATCTATCTTCCTGATTTATTCTACATTAAGAAATTAGTTTTATTTGTCACATGTACATCGAGCCATACAGTGAAATGCGCCGTTTGTATAAAAATCAAATTAGCGAAGATTGTGCAAGGCAGTCTGCATGTATTGCCACACTTCCTGCGCCGCAGCAAGTTGGTTACTTCTGTCACAAAGATTGAAAAGATGAAATATGAAAGGAGCTAGACAATAATATCAAAGATACCAAAAGCTTTCTCAGATATATAATGAGTAAAAGAGAGGTGAGAGTGGATATCGAACCACTGGAAAATGATGCTGGAGAGGTAATAAGTGAGGACAAAGAAGTAGCAGGCAAACTTTATAAGTATTCTGCATCAGTCTTCATTGTGGAAAACACAAGCTGTATGCCAGAAATTTGAGTGTCAGCAGACAGAAGTGAGTGCAGTTGCTATTACCAAAGAGAAAATATTTGGGAAACTGAAAGATTTGAAGGTAGGTAAACTGAAGAGATTATGTAATAGGTTCTGGAATGGTTCCAGAAGGCTGAAAAATTGCAAATGTCATTGCACTCTTTAAGAAAGGAAAAAAGGAGGCCAGT
This sequence comes from Hemitrygon akajei, assembly GCF_048418815.1. Taxonomy (NCBI): domain Eukaryota; kingdom Metazoa; phylum Chordata; class Chondrichthyes; order Myliobatiformes; family Dasyatidae; genus Hemitrygon; species Hemitrygon akajei. The sequence goes on along the minus strand of NC_133125.1, from coordinate 18,743,360 downwards.
CAGTCTGACTTCAGTGGTTGGGAAGATGTTTGGAGCCTATTATTAAGGATGAGGTTTTGGGGTACTTGGAGGCACATGATAAAGTGGGCCAAAGTCAGCATGGTTTCCTTAAGGGATATATTGCCTGACAAACCTGATGGAATAACAGATAAAGGAGAGCCAGCGTATGTTGTCTACTTGGATTTTCAGAATGCATTTGACAAGATGTCACACATGAAGCTGCTTATAACAAGATAAGGGTCCATGATATTACAGGAAAGATATTAGCATGGATAGAGGATTGGCTGACTGGCAGGAGGCAAAAAGCAGAAATAAAAGTGGTCAATTCTGGTGGGCTGCCAGTGACTAGTGGTATTCCACCAGTACTGGGACCACTTCATTTCAAATCATATGTCAATGATTTGGATGCTGGAATCAATGTGTTTGTGGTCAAATTTGCAGCCAATACAAAGATACACAGAGAGGCAAGTAGTGTTGAGGAAGAAGAGAATCTCTTGTGCTAGGTTCCCTGAAGGTTAACTTGCAGGTTGCGTCAGTGGTAAGGAAGGAAAATTCAATGTTAGCATTCACTTCAAGAGGACCAGAATACAAGAGCAAGAAGATAATGCTCAGACTGCATTTGGAGCATTGTGAGCAGTTTTGGGCCTCTTTTCTAAGGAAACATGTGCTGGCATTGGAAAGGATCCAAAACAGGTTCATGAGAATGATTCCAGAAATGAATAAGGACCAGGTGATGACCTTGGGTGTGTACTCATGGGAGTTTAAAAGACAGGGGAACCTATTGAATACTGCAAAACCTAGATAGAGTGGATGTGGAGGGGATGTTTTCTATAGTGGGTAAATCTAGGACCAGAGGGCACAGTCTCAGAACAGAGCAACATCCATTTAGAACTGAGATAAGGAGTAATTTCTTTAGCCAGATGGTGGTGAATCTGTGGAATTCCTTGCGACGGATGGCTGTGGAGGCCAAGTCATTGATTATATTTAAAGCAGTGGTTGCTATGTTCTTGATTAGTCAGGCATCAAAGGTTACAGGGAGAAGAGTGGAGAAGGGGATTGAAAGGTCAGCCTTGATAGAATGGCAGAGCAGACTCGATGAGCCAAATAGCCTAAATCTGCTCCAATGTCTTATGATCTATAGAACATGTCCAATATTTCCACTCATTTCCACTTGGAACTTGACTTAAGCTTCTTACATCAAGCATTCCAGAATTAGTAAATCCAACCTCTGTAGTATTATCCCTCAGCTCACATAGGACTAAATGTTCTTGCCTTGTGACTTTTATAATGCCTTTTTCCAACACTGTCTACCAATCATTCCATTTCATAAATTTCAGCTCATCCAAAGCTTTACCTTCTTAGGACCATCTCATTTCTCATTAACCCTGTTCCCAAATAATTTAAGGTTTATCTCCTAATCACTGATGCATTTAAATTGTTTGATAAACTTGCCCCCCTCTGTCACTGGAAATGCAAATACTTTACAATTCTCCAGCACTGGCCTGTCAAATAAAGCTCTGGCCTAAATATTTCAGAGAATATCCCCCTTAAAATCTAAACCATCAGCTATCTTCCTGCATCTCAATTAGCCAATTAGTTAAAATGAATTGTGAAGCCAAGTTCAATCATTTGAACAGCAAAAGAATCCAATATCAACATGACATGTCTATTAACAAAGTGCTGGTTTTCTGATAATACTCATGTGGAAAGGATTTGAAAAATTGGTATTTTCTAAAAGATTTAGAATTTCATTAATGGTTTATTGTAAAGAAGCTCTTACAGTGGATGGAGCTTGTTGACTGTGTCATCATCCTGCGTTCTCTGTAGGTCGGAACGAATTTTTCTAATCAAAGGAGTACAATACCCTTTGGCAATATCCAATTTCTCATCCTTGTTAATACCGTATTCCTGAAAAACAGATATTAATCATCACTAAAAAAAACCTAAGAGCCTTTTTAAGAAGTGTTGTTAATTCAAAATTGAACAAGTCTGCTAATACAAAATCTGTCACGTACATTTCAAGAAACCTAAAATTTGCCAGATGGTAGCCAGCCAGCAGTGCCATCTTCGTGTTTCAAAAGGTACTTCAGACACATCCTATGAGCACTCTAATTGCACTGGATAAAGACATGAGAGTTTTATCCATTAACCATTTATTTTACATCTGTTTTCAAAGATGTGGCATCAAAATTGCTTTCCCTATTTGGACTGTATTTAAAAGAATTACCTCACTAAATTCTTATCATGAAAAATGACAAATTTAGAATATACAGTAACCCATGGGAGAGAAAAGCAGCAAACGAGGGGAAATAAATGTTAACAAAATAACATTTTGTTATTACAAAGAACATAACAAAGTAACAAAATAACCCTATCAGTAAAAAGTTGCTAATTACCTGAGGTATGACGATGTCAGCCAGTGATTTTGATAACTGATACAGTTCCATTGTATCATTCAGTTTTAAGGAACTATTGTGCTGAACATCATATTTTATGCAGTCATAGATATCAGGAATTTTACTAATATCATATCGACCATTCTTCATTTTGACATCCTTTTCTAATTTAGCCCATCGTCTAAGCATCAGTTCAAGCGATTCACTATGATAAAGCTGAATATCTGTAATTGCAAAGAAAACATTTACTCCATTGTTTAATGTTCAAAGATGAAAAGAAAAAAGCATTATTAATGAATTTTGAGAACAGTGAATATGAACATTGATTAGATGTACTGACAGTGTTTCCTTAAGGTTATTATAGCTGGGGATGGTAATGGGGACAAGCTCCCACTGCCTATAAACTGCTCCCTGTGGCATGCATCTCAAACAGCCTCTGACAACCAAGTGTAGCTTCTGGCCTTCACATGTGGCTGAGCTACTAAGCCTTGCAGAACTGTTTCTACTGACAGGAGAAGGGACAAAGGCAGGTTACTGGTGCCTTAAAACCAGTTGCTTTGGGCAGATGGGGCTCGTCAGCCATCTAGAAGGAAAATTCTGATGTCAAACCTCCACTGCCTTTCAGTTTTACCCACTCATGGGGAAGACTTCAGGAATAAACCCAGAGGGAAAATCTAGAGCTGGAGTCCCTAAGGCACTCCTATGCTGAGTTCAACACTGGACTGGCATCTTCTACAAAGCTGCTGGTAGCAAACTGTATCTGTCTCTGCCGTTCCTTTGGTTTCATCAGATGTGTGGAGAGGGGGAGCTTGCTACATGGGCAACAGCTTGCTCTCCACATTGTACTGTCCAGGCTTGGTGTCTAGACAGCTAGGATGCAACATCCTCGGTTGACCCTGACCGACAGAGACCTCATTCACTGACAGTGGCAACATTTATTCTCCATCCTTAAATGCCCACAAGCTGAAGAAATAGTTAAGAGTCAATCTCATCAGAAAGTCTGAAATCACACACAATCCAGATAAGGCAAGGATGGCAGACATTTTTTTTCTTTAAGGACAGGAGTAAACCAATGCATTTTTTACATTTTCTACACCATTTTTAAAATGGTGCTTTTTACCATTTCCAAGATTGGCAATCCCAAAAATTAACCAAAATGCTGGCATCTGTGGGAAGTGAAAGAGAGTGAACACTTCAGGTCAAAATCCTTTGTCTCTTTCCACAGCTGCTGTCTGATCTGCACTTTGTTTTTATTTTAATTTTCCTATACCCATCGTTCTTTTTCATTAACTGCTAAATATTGCATGTTCCCATTTCAGCCTCTTCCATTGTTTAATTGAAGCACAATGTAAGCCCGAGGAACTACATTTCAACTTCCAAATGGCAGAATACAGCCTTCAGGACTGTACACTGAATTCAATTTTAAACCATCGTTTATTGCAATCTTGTAACTTACATTTTCCAAGTCACCCATCCAAAACTAGCCCCCACACCACTAACTAAATGCCATTTCACTTTCATTTCCGATTTTGTTCAACTCTTATTTATGCCTCCTCCACGTATAACTTTACCACTACTCGGATCAGTTAACCTCTCCATCAGAGATTCTCCCATTCATTCTCTGTTTATTTAGTCAGAGATGGAAGATTTTAGAAATGTCATCGACATGACCTGTGTGATGCACACGTTTTCCAGCATTACTGGTTTTCCCATATTGGCATTATTTTGTCTTTGAACTCATTTCCATGCTCCTCTGTTCTGGATAATTACTCTTTACTCACGCTCTCTCAACGTTTTTAGCCATTCAGCTCCTTATTAACAGTTCATTCCAACCCAACAAGGCTGTGCAGCCAGTCACATGACTAATCCTAAAACCTTTGGAATGCTGGAGGAAATCGGAGTACCCAGAGGAAACCCACACAGTCACAGGGAGAATGTACAAACTCTTTACAGCTAGCGGCAGAACTAAACCCGGATCACTGGAGTTATAATAGCGATACCTAACCAGTATTTTTGTCATTAATCTACAAAGTGGTACATTTTCAAATGAGTTATTACAGATGCTGCGCTCTTGTTATTACTCAAACACTTAATTTGCTTTGCTAATGCTTTTTAACATCATTTTGATTCCATTTTATCATCCTCTTCGTTGTTGACTGCATGTAAATGAAATATCTTACCAGCTGATTTAGGATCTTCCATCCTCTGCCTAATTTGGGATGTCAGGCTCTGAATCAAGGTGTAGACCTTATCACAGGTTTTAACAGGATTTTTGATAAACTGCATTGACTTAATTATAGAACTGTTTTTAGTTGGAGCAAGCTGAAAAAGTAAGTATTAAAGTATTATAATACACCTAATAGTTCAAAGTTAAAATCACTAACTTCTGACAAAATTACTGAAGAGTGGAAAAAAGGGAAAAGGATAATGAGAGGAAAAAAAGTGCAAAATAAACAGAATATAAATCAGAAAGCAGTTCTTTCTAATGATTGACACTCAGAGTTATCATTCTACTATTACAGGTGTGCAGAAAACATGATAACGTTGACTCCTTGTGTCCTCTGAAAAGAACTTGTGCTTGCTAGCTTTCAAAGGATATGTCTTGGAGACTTGCACCTGGAAAACTACATCAAAGTAAAATGACAACTTTTCTTGATACATGATTACCACATGGAAGTAAAGTGAAAATCAAGCCCATAGCAAATTGTGAATTTTATAATAGTCTAAACCGGGACTGCTTTCACACCTGTGTCCCCCAGTTTGTATTCTGGTAATGAGAGGAACACCAAGTCTGTAAGTAACAATCAGAAATCCAGACAAAACATTTTTCCCCAAGAAAATCCAGGGTAACCACATTAAGGCTTAAGGATGAAATAAGCGTAAAGGTGCCAAAGACTCCAGAAATCAATAGTAGCTTTTTAGGCAATGTTGTAGGGCAAATCCTTCATATCCATTTAGATCTAATTCTTGTAAAAATACAAATCGGAAGATCAGTAGTAGATCACTCTTATTTAAAGTAATTGCTGACCTGATTAAAGATTTGCTTTATTTATTACATATAGATTGACACATACAGTGCAATGAATTATTTGTGTTAACTACCAACACAATCTGGGGATGTGCTGAGGACAGCCCATAAGTGTCACCATGCTTTGGGCACTGACAAAACAACTTACTGACCCTAAGCCATACACCTTTAGAATTTGGAAGGATTAAGGTGGAAACTGGAGCATCTGGAAGAAACTCATGCAGTCATGGGGAGAACTCACTGACTTCAAAACAGTGGTGGGAACTGAACCCCATTATTCCAATCAACGGCACTGTAAAGCACTACTTTACCATGATGCCCTAAATGGCTAATCTCAACATCACAATCCTGCTTTCTGACAGTAAACATTCACCTCCTTGCCTATCAATCTAAAATGTTTAAAAGACTCAGTCTACAGTGCTCCTTAAGGGAGTTTCAATGATGTGCACTACTCCAAGGAGAAAATTCATCATCTCCGTTTTAAGCAGGCAACTCCTCAGTTCTAAAATCTCCTGCAAAAGGGAACATTCACTCGACATCCATCTTGCCAAGATCACTTGGGATCCCTTGTTTAAATCACCATGACTCACTTTTCTTACTTTAGTGCATATAAGCATACCTTTAAAACTTTGTTCATACGACAAATGCCCATACTAGTAACAGTTTCTTTCATCTTTAACTGCTTCCTGGCATTTAATCATTATCTGAAATCTGATTCTCCAGATGGATCTCTTTGGCAAAACAAAAAAAAGCTAACAAAATGCCACATGTTTATCTGTGCAGAAGTAAACAGATCATACAAGCTATTAATGACAAATTAATCAGGAGCCTTGTGAGTTCTAAGGAGATGCCAAATGAGTGCAAAGACTACAGGCTCCTCACATACTGCCAAAAAAAGAACAGAAGCAATTTGCAGCTTTTGTTTGGTGGCTGCATGGAGCATTCGACAATGAAAGGAAGGAGTGATTGAGGTTTTCTTGCCTGTTCCAGATTTGCCCTTGATTGGAAATCTACCAAGAGGAGTCTGAAGTCTTAAATTAAGAATGCATTCAGATAAGAACAACTTCATGAATATATTGCATCTCTACCATAGTAAAATATCTTCAGATGCTTCATATAGGCAGCATTATACAAAAATTTGGTGTGGCAGAAAGCCAATATCAGGTCAGTGCTTGGTCAAAGAGGTAGGCCCCTATGAATATATTAAAGGGAAGCTGTGGGAATAGTTATAAAGGGAAATTCTACAAATTAGTTTAGGCATCTGAAGCCACTATTGCCAGCAAAACTAAAATAGAGGATGAAGGAAGCTAGATTTGACTGTTTTTAGATATTTAAGAGATGCTTACAGTTGAAAAATAATGTCTATTTGCAGAACTTATCAGTGCAGCTAATCAGAATACTTTGGGACCTTGACTGGAATTGATAAGCCCCATTAGAAAAACTGCCTAAACCAGATTCTAATTGTTATGATATACAGGTAGCTGGGGAAAATCAGCTTGGTACTGGGTTCCAGGAGGGATCATTTTTAGAGTGTCTACGAAGTGTTTTTTTAGAGCAGCTTGTGGTTGAGCCCATAAGAGGATCTGATATTCTGGATCGGACATTGCTCAATAAAGCAGAATTGATTAGATACCTTAAGGTAAAATAATCCTTAGTGGCAAGTGATCATAATAAAATCAAATTCACCCTGAAATTTGCAAAGGAGAAGCTGAAGTCAGATGTATCAGTATTACAGTGGAGTAAAGAGAATTACAGCAGCATGAGAGGGAAGTTGGCTGGAATTAATTAGAATAGAACACTAGCAGGGGTGACAGCAGAGCAACAATGGCTGGAATTTCTGGAAGCAGTTCAGAAGGCACAGGATATATAGATATATCTATATCTATCTATATATATCCCAAAGAGGAAGAGGTATTATAAAGGAAAGATAACACAACTGTGGCTAACAAGAGAAGTCAAAGCCAGCATAAAAGCCAAAGGGAGGGCATATAATAGAGCAAAAATTAGTGGGAAACAGAGGATTGGGAAGCTTTAAAAAAAACCAATACAAGGCAACTAAAAAAGTCATTATGAAGATAAAGATGGAATACAAGTGAGCTAACCAATAATATTGAAGAGGATACCAAAAGTTTCTTAAGTGTAAAAGAGAGGTGAAAGTGGATATTGGACTACTGGAAAACGATGCTGGAGAGGTAGTTATGGGGGGGGGGGACAATGAAATGGCGGACAAACTGATAAGTATTTTGCATCAATCTTCACGGTGGAAGACACTAGCAGTATGGTGGAAGTTCCAGGTGTTGGGAGTCATGAAGTGAGTGAAGTTACCATAAGTAGAGAGAAGGTTCTTGGGTAATTGAAAAAGTATGAAGGTAGATAAGCCACCTGGACCAGCTAGTATACATCTCAGAGTTCTGAAAGAGGTGGCTGAAGAGATCGTGGAGACAACAGTAGTGATCTTTCAAGAACAAAGAGAGCCTTTTCTGGCTGGCTGCTGGTGACTAGTGGTGTTCCACAGGGATCTGTGTTGGGACCGATTCCCTTTACGTTATATATGTGGGATGAAGTCAAAGGGGTCAAAATTGGAAATCAGGGCTAAATTTCAGTTTACTGTCAATTTCCAGAAAAGCAGCAACATTATCCTTGGTATCCTGCAACTATCTTGGGTAGATGTCTGTAGACTATCCATAAGAATTGAATCAGTATATTTACAGTTCCAGCAAAGGCTTTCAAACGCTGCCCATCACAGAAAAAAAAACCCACCCATAATATAATTGCAAAATAGGCATGACATCAATAAACTTCTGATATCTTCAGTGACATATCCTCTAGTATTTACCTTCCTATGTTCAGTTAAGCCTTTGTCTTTCCCATTTCAAATTAGATCAATTACTTAATATTGAGTTTGAAGAGATTTGGCATGTCAACAGATACACTCAAAAACTTCCATAGTTGTACCATGGAGAGCATTCTGCCAGGTTGCATCACTGTCTGGTATGGAGGTGCTACTGCACAGGACCGAAAGAAGCTGCAGAAGGTTGTAAATCTAATCAGCTCCATCTTGGGCACTAGCCTACAAAGTATCCAGGATGTCTTTAGGGAGCGGTGTCTCAGAAAGGCGGCATCCATTATTAAGGACCTCCAGCACCCAGGGCATGCCCTTCTCTCAGTGTTACCATCAGGTAAGACATACAGAAGCCTGAAGGCACACACTCAGCGATTCAGGAACAGCTTCTTCCCCTCTGCCATCCGATTCCTAAATGGACATTGAAGCTTTGGACACTACCTCAATTTTTTTAAATATACAGCATTTCTGTTTTTGCATATGTTAAAAAATCTATTCAATATACATAACTGATTTACTTGTTTATTATGTTTTATTTTATTTTATTTTTTTTCTCTCTCTGCTAGATTATGTATTGCATTGAACTGCTGCTGCGAAGTTAACAAATTTCATGTCACATGCTGGTGATAATAAACCTGATTCTGATTATTTGCAATTGTATGAAGTTCAACACTTTAGGACATTGAATTAAAGAGAAGTACAACATGGAAACAGGCCTTCCAGCCCAACTTGTCTATGCCAGTCAAGCTAGTCCATTTGCCTACATTTGGCCACTAAGCTACTCCCATCCAAATACTCCATACCTTCTAAATGTAGCTATTGTACTCACCTCAGCTACTCTCTCTGGCAACTCATTCTATGTATACACCACCCGTTGTGTGAAGTTACCCTCTGGTCCCTTTTATATCTTTCCCTTCTCATGTTCAACCTACACATTCTAGTTTTTGGTTCTCTTCCCGAGAAGACTGTGTGTGCTTATGATTTTATACACTTCCATAAGGTATCCTACATTCTAAGGAATAAAGTCCTAATCTACCCAAACATTCATTCTAACTCAAGCCCTCAATTCCCGGCAACATTTTTGTAAATCTACTCTGTTCTCTTTCCTACCTTTCTACAAAGACTCCAGTGGAAATTGTTGCTTTCTTCTTCAATATATGCAAAGTTCAAAAGGCACAAGTACTAAAACTAATAAATGCTACCGTTTATGAATTTTAACTTTGCAATTCAGAGAAGCAATGCAAAAATATAAAAAAGTACCAAATTAATTTGCAATCACAATGTGAAAAAGATGGGACCATGTGAAAGGACGAGCAGAATACCAAAAATGTGCATGAATTTTAAAGTAACAATTATAGCAAAATTTTAAATTAACATCAAAGGATATTAAAAAAATCAGTTTGATCTGATACTCAGTGTTTACTCTGAAAACTCAGTATGTCATTGTCAGAAACATGTTAATACAAAACTATATGAACAAGGAGAAAGGGACAGCAACATTTGAAAGTTGTAATACACTGTCCCTCTTTATTCTCACCACAATCCTCAGGCATGGTCAGTCGTTGTCTATCTATCTGTCAGTTGGTTTGGATATGCAAGAACAGTAAGAACAGCTAGAGGAATAGCTTCTTTTTTTGCTCTTGCATTCCAAATGTGCGCTTGCCTGAATCTCTGGAATTATTTCACTGGACACTTCAACTTAAAAACATAGAAAACCACAATACAGGCCCTTCGGCCCACAAAGCTATGCCGAACATGTCCTTACCTTAGAAACTACCTAGGGTTACCCATAGCTTTCCTAAGCCACATGTACTTATCCAGGAATCTCTTAAAAGACCCTATCATATCCACCTCCACCACATTCACACTCACCATTCTTTGCGTAAAAAACTTAGCCCTGACATCTCCTCTGTACCTACTTCCAAGCACCTAAAAAATGTGCCCTCTTGTGTTAGCCATTTCAGCCCTGGGAAAAAGCCTCTGATTATCCACACAATCAATGCCTCTCATCATCTTATACACCTTAATCAGGTCACCTCTCATCCTCCATTGCTCCAGGGAGAAAAGGCCGAGTTCCCTCAACCTATTCTCATAGGCATGCTCCCCAATCCAGGCAACATCCTTGTAAATCTCCTCTGCACCCTTTTTAGTTTCCACATCCTTCCTGCAGTGAGGTGACCAGAATTGAGCACATTACTCCAGGTGGGGTCCGACCAGGGTCCTATATAGCTGCAACATTACCTCTCAGCTCCTAAATTCAATTCCACGATTGATGAAAGCCAATGCACCAATGCAGAGTCAATCTGCACAGCAGCTTTGAGTGTCGTATGGACTCGGACCCCAAGATCCCTCTGATCCTCCACACTGCCAAGAGTCTTACCATTAATACCATATTCTGCCATCATATTTGATCTACCAAAATTAACCACCTCACACTTACCTGGGTTGAACTCCATCTGCCACTTCTCAGCCCAGTTTTGCATCCTATCAATGTCCCGCTGTAACCTCTGACAGCCCTCAATACTGTACACAACACCCCCAACGTCTGTGTCATCAGCAAATTTACTAACCCATCCTTCCACTTCCTCATCCAGGTCATTTATAAAAATCACAAAGAGTAGGAGTCTCAGAACAGATCCCTGAGGCACACCACTGGTCACCAACTTCCATGCAGAATATGACCCGTCTACAACCACCCTTTGCCTTCTGTGAGCAAACCAGTTCTGGATCCACAAAGCAATGTCCCCTTGGATCCCATGCCTCCTTACTTTCTCAATAACCCTTGCATGGGGTACCTTATCAAATGTCTTGCTGAAATCCACATACACAACATCTACTGCTCTACCTTCATCAATGTGTTTAGTCACAACCTCAAAAAATTCAATCAGGCTTGTAAGGCATGACCTGCCTTTGACAAAGCCATGCTGTCTAATCCTAATCATATTGTGCCTCTCCAAATGTTCATAAATCCTGCCTCTGAGGATCTTCTCCATCAACTTTTCCACCCCTTTTCTTCTAATTACCTTTATATTTACACTTAATAACAACTCTCTCTTCTTATCCCAACCTTAAAATGAAATCTTACAAAGTTTTTAGGTACACCCAAAAACCTTATTATAGAATCCACATTTTTGATTTTTGTGAAAGGCTTTGGTATTTTCTTTACATTTCACCACTGCATGAATGTAAAGAGTTGTGCTGATATGAAGAAATATTGTTATACTTCCAGGAACTGCATACACATTTCAGTTTATTCACATTAAACAAAATTTTGTTGTGGAAAGATGGTATCTATATGCCTTAAGTTATCTTGATGATCAAGAATATAATTAAGTATAGTTCTTGTCATATAATTAAATGAGAAAATGGAAATAAGATGTCAATCACATACCTTTTCATAATCTTCAACAGTGAAGTCTCGGTCTTTCTGAAGAATTTCATGAAGCCGAGCTTTAACACGCTGCTGACAACTACTCAGGGAATCACTGTCACTGTCTAACAAGCCATTCATGTTAGCACTTTTAACCATCTGTACAAGAATTGGGGTTAGCTCCCCTTCCAGCGCAAGCAATCCCTATTTACAAATAGTCAACACCAATTTTAGACATTATCATTTTACACAAAAGTAAGATGCATTCCATTTGTTGTGTATCAGATAGTCCACATCTTAAATCACTTCTAGCCAGAATCTCTTCTGTTAACTAAATTTCACATATCTAGGCTTTCCAAATTTGCATGCTTTCTGATCAAAGTCAACCCAATAGTGTGCTCTGAGAACACACAAAGCATGTTACATCAAGCCAAAAGCTGAAATATTTATTGCCTAAGTAATTGATCACTAATATTGCCAGCATGATAGATATTGCTAAATATTTAATCAGTTCATTAAAATCTTATCCTGTGAATATTTCAAAACCTAGTGTCCAACACAAATGTTGCCAAATTATAAACTCACTTCATTTAACATAGAAGACCCAATGTAAATTTGAAAGACTAAACTTGTCAATCAAATTTTATTCTCAATAGGATCTACAACCTAACTCTCTTGGATGGTAATGCACTTTAAACCAATACATGCAATGTCTATAATATTGCATTGTGATCACTTATTTATTTTAAAAATACTTTTTCGTTGCATACAGATTTTATTGACAGGCAATCAAATCCACAATGTTTATAATGAGTTTCAAAAGAAAAGTTAGAAATATTGTATAACTGGAACTTCTCAAATTTAAACAACAAAGGAAGAGACTTCTTGAGAAAACATATTTTCTGTGGAAGAGAGTTAGTGAGTTCTTAAAAAGGAAGTGGGAAAGATTAATGTAAAACTGAACTTCATTTCAATAAAATTGGGAAAAACCTCTCAGATTCAAATTGGAAGATTTAATAAGTCCTAAAATATTTTTTTACTTCTACAACTAAACAGTTGAAGTGACATATTTTCATACTTATATGAAGTTACAATGCCATAATATCAGTGCAAAATTATTTGAAGCCGAACATAGTCCTTAATTAGTTTTGAATTACAGAGAATAGAAACTTCAAGAGTCTCCATTGCTTCATTTAGAACTGCATTAGAACCTAACTTCATAATGAACCTACCACTTATAATTTAACCCACTGAAATATTTGGATGCTGAGTAAGAAGGTGGAGGTTAGTGAATGAAAGGGAAGAAAACAATTGTTTTCCAGATCAATGATCTATAATTGCTTAACAGTCCATTAGATCAGTACTCATCAAGAGAATCTTGTATTGTCATCTATATGGATATAAATAAAATGCAACGATTGAAAATGATTGGCATACAAAGCTGTTTACTTGATGGGTTTGTGACAGTAACACTATTAGCACGTCAAGTTAGTGAATGCGATTCATTACAAGAATATATCTTGAGAAAAATTCCATCCTTGGAGCTTTTCAAACAGAATTAATCCAAAAATTAAGATTCCAGTGTTAACCAGCAACACAGCTTTAACATTTTATGCGCAGTATAAGCACAATATTTTTGGTTTCTCAAACCTTAGCAAATGCTGCCGCTGTCATCTGAACTCTCCCTTCATCTGAAGCATAGATCTTCAAATCATGACGATACGTACTATGCAATCGGAGCAAACCACAGCCTGGAAATCCTGCATAATCTCCTGAAATAACATTTAATGTACAAATGCAGAAAGCAAGCTGGAAGGAATTACAAGTACAAAGTAATAAACTTTTCCAAATATAACAAGTATAACAGCAGAACTAAAGATCCAGCAGATGAATACTATTAGATCTAGGCCTCTGAAGTTGGTGGAAGTGGACTCAATCATTGATTTCGAAAGGAAGTTGGAAAGAGGCTTTAAAGAAATAAACTTGCAGGGCTACAGGTGAGAAGATGAGTTGATTGATTAGAGTTAAATGGCCTCAGCATGTATCATAGTGATTTTATGACAATTTAAATTAGCAAGCCCTGTGTGTATAACACAATAAGATAAGAATTGGACTTCCTTAATCAGCATTCACATTAGGGTGACATAAAATTCTTGCTTTCAGAATGTTGATTTTATTTAGTAATGCCTATTTCAATTTTCACCTCAAGAGGGCTCTGGAGGCTCAAAGATCAATTTCATTCAAAACTGATTGTAATAGATTGTGATAGTCCTGACGAAGGGTCTCAGCCCGAAACGTCAACAGTGCTTCTCCTTATAGATGCTGCCTGGCCTGCTGTGTTCCACCAGCATTTTGTGTGTGTTGTTTGAATTTCCAGCATCTGCAGATTTCCTCGTGATTGTGACAGAGTTTGGAATATCACAGCAATTAAGGGATATCGAAATAGGTCAGAATTTTTGTACACAATTCCTATTTGTGATGCTTGACAACTAGGTGTCATGTTTCAGTCACCTACAGAATAGCTGCAAATCTTTCCATAATCTAGCCTCTGGATGGCTCCATACGCACACATTTTAAAGAATAGGTTAGAAAGAAGAGCAGCCATAATCTTGTTGAATGGTCGAGCAGGCTCAAGGAGCTGAATGGTCAGTGTATGCTCCTACCCCTTATGTTCCTTAACTGTTCCCTTTGGTGGAGGGATCAAGAACTAGTAGTCACAGAGCCAAAAGTAACATGGGGATAATCTTTTCTTATACAGTGAGCAGTTGAGGTCTGAAATGCACTGCCAGGATAATAATGGAAGCAGTATTCTAAAGGCTGCTGTATAAGTCTCTAAAAGGAAACAATGTGTAGCACTTTGCCGAGAGAATGTGGCGATGAATCAGCTGGACTACCCTAAAATGTCCACGTAGATTTGACAGGCCAAGTGTCTTCCTCTGTACCGCAAGCATTCTGTAACGCTGCACTTTTGTGCACAATTCTTATTTGTGATGTTTGACAACTAGGTGTCAATAGTTGCAAGTCCATTACATAATCTAGCCTCTGGATGGCTCCATAAGCACACATTTTAAAGAACACTCCTGCCTGTTGTTTTAATTCACTATTTGAAAAGTGGATATTGAAAAGCCCAGTATTAATTGCCAATCCCTAAGCTTCCTTGAGCAGACAGGGTTGAGCTACCTTCTTAACCGCTGTAGTACTGTCACAATGGTGATGAGTAGGGATTCCAGGATTTAGACCTGATATGATTAAAGTCAAGGGTTCGGTAGCTGCTCTCAGTGTAGCCGAGATGAGTAACGGGATTCTAAACCAATGAATTGCTATGACTTGATCATGTTGTTAGATGTCAAATTTGTTCATTTCAAATTGAGTTAATCTGTGAGAAATTCAAAACTGCAGATGCTGGAAATCTGTAATAAAAACAGGAAATGTTGAGCACAGTCAGCAGGACAGCCTGCATCTGTTTGAAGAGAAACAGAATTAACACTACAGGTCAAAGACCCTTTGTTAGAACTGCAATGGACGGTGGGGAGGAGGGATGTCAGAAATAGGGTAAAGGTGCGATTATCTGGTCAATGATTGAATGGGAGTGGTTCGAAATCAAGAACATAGACTAAAAAGTAGAGAGTTAGAAAATGCAGAGCAAAGTGGATGTTGCCTCCTTTCTCCCTCTGTTAACAAAGCCTTTGAGCGCAATATGCTGGTTTCCATGCGACCATTCTCCTCCAGGACAGAAGGACTGAGCTTGTTTGGTCCTCACCTTCCATCCCACTAGCCTCAGCATTTGATGGATCAATCACTGCAATTTTCACCACCTTTGAAAAGATTCCACCATCAGACACATCTACCCTCCTCCTCTTTGTTCTACATTTTGCAGGGATCCATCAGTTCATGATTCCATGGTCAGATCTTCCCACTAGCCACCACCCTTGCAGCATTTTACCTGGCAACTACAGGTAATGACACATCTGTCTTTTCACCTCTACCTTCCACCCGGGGACCAAACAGATGACTATTCCAATCTAGTCCTCTGAATCATGTTCACAATGTGGTATCTTCTAAACTGAACAAAACAGACTAAGAACTACTTTACAGAACACTTGCATTCAATATGGAGGGATAATCCCAACCTTCCTGTTGCCTTCCATTTTAACTCATCTTCTTGCTTTCATTCTGACCTGTTGGTATGCAATTCCTGTACTGTTACAATGAGGCCCAATGCAAGCTTAAGAAACCTCTCATCTTCAGTCTGGGTACATTGTTGCCTTCAGGACTCAGTACTGAACCTCAGGTGACTACATTTCTATATCTGCAACAGTCAACCAGCTATGATATTGGCCCAGCTTTTTTTTGTTCTTTAACCAACCCTCCCTCCATTTATTTTTTTCTTTCTTTGGAAGTGAAGGACATGACCACCTTTAACTACTGGGCATGTCTTCCTGTTCTGCGTTGTACAACTGCATGTCCAGTCTAGAATCACATGAAGGGTCTCAATGTGGTCTGTCAATTTCCCTTCAATAATGTTGCCCGACCTACTGAGTTCCTGTGTTACACCTTGTGGAGCTCCAGATTCCAGCATCTGCAGTCTCCATTCTCCATTCTATGCTTTCACTACCAAACTACTCCCATTAACTCATTGACCAGATAACACTGTTTGCAGCTTATCCCCATGGTTACTGAGGTCTCACTCTACAAGAGACATCCCACTCTCCCATCATCCCTGCAGCCTAATGATCTGCATTTGGCTCTTTCCCAGTTCTGACGAGGAGTCTTTAACCACATTAACTTTGTTTTTCTTTCCACACATGCAGCCTGAACTGATGAATATTCATTAAGATTTCATCTCCAGGAAATTATTGTGAATTTTGATTTCATTCTGAAGCATGGTTTCATGCCAACCTTCAAGCTTCCAGGTACTCCTATTATCAGTTGGTGTTAGGGCTTTTATTGCCTGTCACAGTTCCCATGGTTGGACTTAAACCAATCTTGCCTGTCACCATTAGCTTTCAAACCATATCAATGCTCACTAGCTCCTACATCATGTCAGAAAATATCAATATTGACCAAAATGGTTTCTATAAGGGTTATCTCACACTGCCAGTCTTTTGAAGTAAAATCCTAATCATTATTAGTAAGTATTCTTCAGCTCAGTAATGCTGATTTTAAAATATGCTTTGCATGCCAAGTGAGTAAAGAATGTGGCACTCCACCCAAAGCTAAGATGTCAAAATGATTTGCAACTAATAAGTTACTTTTGCAGTTGAAAGAAGTTTGGTATTAGTATAAACACTGTCATTTAGGATGCCAAGATTCCAATTGTAGTTAACTTTTACTAGATTTTGAAATTCACTTGTTTCAGTCATTATTGCATTGTGCAGGGCAAAACAAGCATATTTAAAACACAACATTGATGTTTACTTTTTAAAAGGAGAAAGTTAATAACCATTTTGAAAATCATGGTGGTAGTGTCCAACAACTGGCAGTTAGCTACTAGTGAAGAGATTAGGAAACAAATATCTTTTTTTTTGTTTTACCTTGTCCTCCTGGATACATACATCTGAAAGCACGACCTAGCTCTTCAGCTTGGACCCTGCCTGCTGGAGTCAACTCTCCACCCCACTTTAACACCAGCAGCAGAGAAGGCTCTTCCTTCTTGTTTTCTGTAGGTAATGTATAGTAATTCATTCAGAACTTTATCCAACTATGAAGGACTTATAATCATAAACCACATTTTACAACACCAGGACATCCACAAGGCGTTACAATCCATGAAGTTAACATGAAGCATAAACAGTACCACAGTGCATGCAACTGCTCTTCAAATAGAACCATGATTTTATTCAAACCACCTCACACAGGTTTCATTCAAAATATAGTAACTGCCTGCAGCACAGCACTCCAAGCAGTCTGGATAATGTGTATGACTATCTGATTTGGGATGATCTCACAACTTTCTGATTCAGAAGTGATACCTTAGCCAAGGCTGAACTTGAAGCTTCTACTATCTGAAAATAAAGGATAGAATCCTATGACATGGTTTGAGACTCCGGTGGAAAGGCATTATAAGCTACATTCTTTCAGTTAATATTATTGCCAACCCAAATAATTGGGTGCAATTTTTTTTACAGTGACTTGCTGAGTGTGTTAATTAAAGATATTTAGTCATTATTATGAAGCGTTGCCTGGAGCAAACAGTTCCATTATAGGTGTAAAGTTCACAAAAAATATTAAACAATGCTAATTAATGTATTCTTAGAAAGCCAAGAATCAAAGAAAAATGATGTCTGAATGCCTACCATCTTCTTCACTTGAAGTCTTTGGACACCCAAGGGGCAGGTATGTTAATTGAACTTTACGATTTATTCCAGAAAAATGGCCATACCTGTCAATATATATTTTAAAAAAAGATTAATAGAAAGCTGTGAATTATTTTGCAATTTTCCAAAAATATTTTGCAGAAGAATGACAAAATTGGACACTAAGCAGAGGAATACATGGGAATAATTTACTGTGTTAGAGGAATCCAGAGCAAAGAAGACATAATATGCATATACAAGGCTACTAAGAGAAGTCAAGAATAACTTTCATACAAAAGCAAATTCTCAGTAGAGGCTATTGATGAATTGGGATTTCCAAGGCAAATCATTAGATTTCTGTTCAGGAAGCAGGTGGAGTCCTGCAGTAAAAATGGTTAAAGGAGATTGAAGGTCAGTCATGAATAAATTAGGAGCTTGTTCTTGATCATTTGTGCTAAAATCAATGGAGAGGAATATTGAAACACAGACTTCATCAGTAAAGCAGGCAACTCTTATTTAATGTATGTGAACTATTTAAGTGTGTGTTCTTAGTAATTCCATTTAAATTTTTAAATCCCAATTTGACTTACTGTCTGAAACTGCCCATGCCTAAAACAATGACTACATATGATTGTGCAATGTATCATTATCATCATCATACAGGCAGGCCAAAATTGCCTCCATCTATGTCACATTTGGAGAAATTAATAGAAAGCTGTGGACTGTTTTGCAGCTTTCCAAAAATACTTTGCAGAAGATCTGACAAAATTTGATACTAAGCAGAAGATTACATGGGAACAATTTGCTATGTTAGAGGAATCCTTTGACAGATTTCCGCAGGCTTCGTGAATTATAAAGCCCATCAAGATCATTTGACATTTTAATTAAGCCTCTGATGCAAGATCAGTACCACCAGCACACTCCCAATTAGAGACAAAATGAATCTGTAGTTGACCTGAGAAGCACAGCCTAAAACGAACACATTTTCAATTGAGACCAGGATCATAACAGTGGCCGATTAAAAGCAGAATTTCTAGATGCATCTCCTTTCAAATATCTATTTGCTTTTCATATGTATATTATCATAGAGTAGAATTTCTCTGGCACTCACATTTCAAGCACTGTTTTAAGTTGCTCAAGTTTTGATTTACTTTCTTCTATTTCCGAGTCATTATTCTGATCCAGTTCTGCCAAAAGATGCCTTGCAATATCCAAGACCTCCTGAAAAATATTAAAACAAATGTTCAGAATATTTGTTCAGATTCATTGCACTTTACACATGTACAAATACAGGATCAAAAATCAAATAATGCTAAACCTTCAATTATTTGCTGTCCAAACCTGTGATTTAGATTACAAAACTATATACTGGTAACATAAAACTGGCAAAATTGTGCCCACTGAGGATTACAGAGAACCTGGAAAGTGCCCTTGACAGATTATGGGAGCGTGTTTAATGTGTTCTTTTGTTTTTAAGAAAATAACAAAGCCTTTTATTTGAATATTTAGAAACCAGCAAATGTTAGTATAGATAGGAATCTGGCAGTGCTGATTTCAAAACAAAGTGTTACATTAGCCTTTTTTGCAAGGGGTAGAACAATGAATTGCGATGCCTTGCTACAATTTTCCAGGGCTTTGCTTAGAGAGACACAAGTAGTTTTATCTCTGTATTAAATACAATGGAATGATTTCTAGGTTAAAAAAGAATTGAACATGAATACTCCAATTTAACTAAAGTTTTGAATAATCAGAGGTGATCTCATTGAAACACATGTGTCTGACCAAAACTAACAGGATGCATAGAGGCTTCTCCTAAACCTATTATCTCAGAAAGAATAGCAATGAAGACAGCCCTAACACAAGATTCAAACGGCTAAAAGTTGGACCTTCGCTCTTTGGAATTTGAAAAATATGGGATGATCTTTTTGAAAAATACAAGATCCTAAAGGCAGTGATGCAGGTGTTCAGTCACTAAGTACAAACAGAGCTTAGATGCTTGGACTCACAGAAAATCAATAAACATGAATGAAAAAAAACAGGCAGGAACATGAACAGAGGTGAAGAATCAGTCACAATCTTACTGAATGGTAGGTCAGGCTGAAGAGAGCCTTAAGGCCTTCTCCTGCTTCTACATTATATATTCACCTACAGAGAAACATTATAAACAAGGGCATAAAAATAGAAAACCCAGTAATCACTTTCCACATTAGGTATTATCAGTGGAAAGAGAATAGAATTAGCATTTCAGGTCAAAGACCTTTTCGCAGAACCGGGAAAAGCCTGTTGAATGCTTCCAATATTTTCTGATATTACTTCAGGTTTCCAGCATTTACAATTGATCTTTAATTTCTTCTAATATGATTAACGCTCCATTTTATTCCATTTAAATGATGATGGTCTTTTCCCTATTTTGATTTTAACTACCTTGCAGGGCTACTGCTTCAAGCAGTATTTTCCAATTAGGTATTAAGTCTATTGTCGTTTAAGGCAATACACGAACCACTAATCAGCCAGTTCAAACAACCTTTTTTAAAATTTATAGACACAGCAGAGATACAGATCATCCTGCCCTCCGAGTCTACACTATGTTGACCATCAACCACCCATTTAGAATAATCCTACATTAATCCCATGTTTTATTCTCTTTCCACTGCAATCAGCTTCACCCAGATTTGACCACTCACTCACCCACTATAGGCAATTTTACAGTGGCCAGTTACCTTAATGACCTACAAGCCTTTGGGATGTAGGATGAAACCAGAGTGCCGGAAGGAAATCCATGCAGTCTCAGGGACTACGTGCCAGTCCACAGTCAGCACCAGAGATCAGGATTTTACACAGATCTCAGGCACTGGAAGGTAGTGGTTCTACCAGCAGCACCACTCTGTCACCCTTAATTAATTGCAAATTTGTTAGACTTATGCATTCTGTGAGATGGAATCCTCAAGGCTGTAACAATTTCCAAGAACTTTAGTACTTGCTGAACAAAAGTATCTGCTTAAACATTGTGGTTTTTCATTCATTCTCAAACGAAAATCCTTCCAACTCAAGAAAATGGCAGAGGGCATGCCAGAGGGATAGGGCTGGAAACAGAGATCACATGTGTGCTGCATGCAAAGAAAGAGAGCAGGAGCACAAGTTCTAAACCACATCTGTGCATTTATAAGGCTTTTATAATGCTTTTATTTTGGCATGATCTGGACTAAGGGTGCAAAACTAGTCCCTTAAGGAAGGTTGCAAAGTATTCGGAAGGTTTACTTAACTAATGCCTGAAATGGGTGGGTTGCTTGAAGAAAGGGTACCCAGGTTTATATCTGCTAGAGGTTTGCAAAGTAAAAGACTCAATTGAAACAGATAAAACGGCAGGATGTAAATGCACAGGATATTGCTTAATCTGTATGAAGCTAACGGTTGTGTACTTAAGACAAAGAAGTGACATTTTCTCTCTCAAGGATTATGCTTGAAACTCTCTTACTCTAAGGACAACAACTGGATATTTTTTTAGGCAGAATTAGATAAATTATTAAATAAGTAAGACAATGCTTGATTAAGTAAAAGATTAACAGTACAAAGTCGCAAAGAGTAGTGGGAAACTGGAGGATTGGAAAAAACTTTAAAAAGCAACAGAGAACAACTACACAAGAAATAAGGAAAGGGAAGATAGAGTATGAAAGTAAATTAGCACAAAATATAAAAACAGATAGCAAAAGTTTTTATAAATATATAAAGCGGAAGAGGGTGGCTAAAGTCAACTTAGGTCCCTTGGAAGACGAGAAGGGGAAATTGATATTGGGTGATAAGGAAATGTCTGAGGCATTGAACGACTATTTTGTGTCAGTCTTCACGGTGGAGGACACATCTAATATGCCACGGAAGGATGTTATGGACAAAATGGGAGGTGAGGACCTCAATAAAATCATTGTCACTAAAGAGATAGTGATGAGCAAACTAGAGGGCCTGAAGGTAGATAAGTCCCCTGGTCCTGATGGGATGCATCCCAGGGTGCTGAGGGAATTGGTGGAGGTTATAGTAGACGCGTTAGTAATCATTAATCAAAACTCTCTAGACTCTGGGCAGGTCCTGGCAGATTGGAAGACAGTGAATGTCACGCCACTTTTTAAAAAAGGATGTAGACAAAAGATGGGTAATTATAGGCCAGTTAGCTTAACATCTGTAGTCAGGAAAATGCTTGAAGCTGTTATTAAGGAAGAAATAGCAAAACATTTAGAAAGGAGTGGTTCCATTAGACAGATGCAGCTTGATTCAGAAAGGGCAGGTCCTTTTTGACAAAATTACTGGAGTTCTTTGAGGACATAATGAGTGCAGTGGACAGAGGGGAACAGGTGGATGTTGTATACTTGGATTTTCAGAAGGCATTCGATAAGGTGCTGCACAAGAGACTTATAAATAAGATACGGATGCATGGAGTTGGAGGAAGTGTATTGGCATGGATAGTGGATTGGTTAACCGATAGAAGACAGAGTTGGTATAAATGGGTGTTTCTCTGGTTGGCAGTCAGTGGTGAGTGGGGTGCCGCAGGGGTCGGTGCTGGGCCCACAGCTGTTTACCATTTACATTGATGATTTGGAAGAGGGGACTGAGTGTAGCGTAGCAAAATTTGCTGATGACGCTAAACTGAGTGGAAAAGGAAATTGTACAGAGGATGTGGAGAGTCTGCAGAGAGATATAGATATGTTAAGTTAGTGGGCCAAGGTCTCAAAGTAAAAAAAAGTCAATTGGAGAACACAACGTTGGTAAATGTGAGATCATCCACTTTGGAAGGAATAATAGAAGAGCAGATTATTATTTAAATAGTGAAACACTGCAGCATGCTGTTGTGCAGTGGGACTTGGGAGTGCTTGTTCATGAATTGCAAAAAGTTGGCTTGCAGGTACAACAGGTTATTAAGGAGGCAAATGGAATGTTGGCCTTCATTGCTAGAGGGATTGAATTCAAGGACAGGGAGATCATGCTGCAACTATACTGGGTACTGGTGAGGCCTCATCTGGAGTACTGTGTACAGTTCGGGTGTCCATACTTGAGGAAGGATATTCTGGCTTTGGAGATAGTGCAGAGGAGATTCACCAGGTAGATTCCAGGGATGAAGGGATTAACCTATGAGGAGAGATTGAGACTCCTGGAACTATACTCTCTGAAGTTCAGAAGAATGAGAGGGGATCTTATAGAAACATACAAAATTTTGAAAGGGATAGATAAGATAGAAGTAGGAAAGTTGTTTCCATTGGTAGGTGAGACTAGAAGTAGGGGACATTGCCTCAAGATTCAGGTGAAAAGATTTAGGACGGAGACGAGGAGAAACTGTTTTTCCCAGAGAGTGGTGAATCTGTGGAATTCTCTGCCCAGGGAAGCAGTTGAGGCTTCTTTACTAAATATATTTAAGATACAGTTAGATAAATTTTTTTACACAGTAGGGGAATTAAAGGTTATGGGGAAAAGGCAGGTAGATGGAGCTGAGTTTACAGACAGATCAGCCATGATCTTCTTGAATGGTGGGGTAGACTCAATGGGCCAGATGGCCCACTCCTGCTCCTATTTCTTAAGTATGTAACAGTATTGCAAAGTCACGATTACTCACATCAGCCATGATCTTACTGCACTGTGAAGGCGGCCTGAGGGCCAAACTGCTCTTTATTCATACATTACAAAATAGATTTCCATACCCATTTAAAATCAAGAATAAGGGATGCACGGAGAAGCCAAAGAGAAATCCTGCTTAAGGTAAACTTCAAAAAGAACAACAGAAGATCATTATCTTACGTCGCTTCTTTACTCTTACTGACAGCCTGTTGTTCGTTTAAAATTTGTGCAAAGCCCAAAGGGAAAATTACTATTCTGCAGGGTAGCTTCATCACCTAATGAGAATACTTTGATCTTCATTATACTAAAAAAAATTAAGATGGAAGACTTACCTGTAGCTGCTTTGGCTTCTTGAGCTTTATTTTTCCTGCTTTGCATCCATTATATTTCTCAAAGAGATCAAAAAATCTAACAGGAATAAGAGAAGAGAAATAATACAGTAAAAAAAACAATTCAGATAAAAGTATATCAATCACATGGTATGCCACAACTAGAAACTGGATTGCATCTACATTTGTTAGGCTAAATGGATAATAATTTTCGTTCTGTTGCTAAATCAGCTTTCATAATAAAAAAAATAGGGTACCTTCACTTTAAGAAATCATTAGTGTGGTAACCTCCTTCTTAAAAGCATTGGATAACAATTTGTGAGTTTACAGTAAACAGCTGTTGCACAAACTTTCAGGTACCACAGAGCTAATAGAAAACTGATACATGCTAATAGGCTGACTTCACAGCTCCGTTGTCCTGGTGTAAGTATTCCAAAACAAATGCAAAACACTTGTACGTGCAACCAGTGCATAAAATACAGTACAATTTTGTGGTTTATGTCCCCTGCACATAAACTTGTCAGAGGTTTGTCTCTCCTTTGAGTTTTGGCTCAAATACAAGAACCTCTGTTCCTGGGACAAGTATCAATGGAGGAACATCTAGAATAAAAGTTTTGGAATTGCTTTGGAATGGTCTTTTTCCTCTCTCAAAGTAAAAAAACAGTCAATTGGAGAAGGTCCAACTTTAATGGATGAAAACAGATTAGGTTTGGGTAAACTGGAACCAAAATTTGGCAGTCAAAATTGTAATTGAACAATGGGAGACCTTTAAATCTGGAAGTGCTTCACCTAAAATTGAAACAGAAAATGCCAGAAACATGCAGCAGCAGATGAGAAAGCATCTGTGAAAGTAGCAATAGTCTGGGAAAATTCCCATAAAGATGAACATAAAATTAAAGCTAAAACTCTCTGAGTAGTCAAACCATAGAAAGCAAAACAGAGCGGGAGGGGAAAAAAAGGCACAGTTAATACAAATGAATCCAGGCTGACTGCAGAAAGTAGGGGAAGCAAAGAAACAGCAGCAAAAATACTGGCTGTAAACATAAAGTGGTATCTAAAATATTCAGTAATAACATGACAGAAAAGGATTGAAAGAGGACAGAAGGCACTAATCAAGAGACTAAAAATGAAATCTATTCCTGGAATCAGAAGATATTTCTGCAATATTAAATAGGTGATTAATATCAATACTTTTTAAACAAATTACTGAAGTTTCAGTAAGGAGGGAAGTTTTTGAGATTTTGGTTGGACAAAAAAAATTGATAAAGAGAAAAAATGAGAAATGATACTTAAAGTGGATAAATTATCTGGTCCAGATGAAATGCATCCCAGATTCCTGAGGGTGGCATTAGGGAGGGGAAGTAACAAAGGATCAAGACACAATCCTTTAAACAAGTCATCCTCAAACAGAATAGACTGCCAATGAAGAGACAATAAAATAAAGTAACGTCCTTCCCACTCTGTAGTGAAATACTGTTTAAAATATTCAGCAAATCAGACAGAAGCAGGAAGATGACACAAAACTGTTTTTAAAATTGTGTGAATTTTTAAGTGTTACTGTTGTTTGTACCAAATAAGTAATCTTCTAATTTTCTATTGTGTATAACATAATTGCAAATTTAGAAAGACAAAATTCAATCAGAAAAATTGAGGTACATGATGAAAAACCTCAAAAACAGCAAATATAAAAATAATAAGCATAAAGCCAAACATTAAATACAAATGAGGCTGCACTTCACCTCTGGTGCCTCACTTCCATTTTCATTTTTTGCTTTGGAGTTCGATCCCCATGCCTTATTACTGCAATCACACAACGGAGCTCCATCCTACACAGGTAAAATAGGTAACGCTGAATTTATAGCAATTTTAGAGAGCAATCCAAAAGTTTTGAAATAAAGTTTGCACAAAATGTTTCAAGATAAATTTCCTGATTAAGAAAAAGAAATACACTTAATCCAAATTTACTTGCATCCTTACATAGTGCCAGACGTGGTGGGTACAATAGGGATGTCCTCCGCTTCGGTAGGGATAGACCATGGGATACGAAATTGTGGAGCTAACTCTCGCATAATGATGTTTCTGTAAAATAATCAAAAAAATTTGTCAACGAGGTAATAAATCAAGAGTGAAATGATTATATCTATTATTATTGCTTTTAGAGCATTCAAAATGTAAATTGTTAACTGTAGATGCATTAAGGCTTAAAATTTGACATGTACCCAAAAGCTTTTGGATGTATCCACTGGAATCAGAAAGAGAATTTTCCACTTTGTAATTACATTCAAAATAATAAGAATTTTGTGGAAAAATATTTGTGCATAAATACCAAGTCTCTATTTCAGGTGCAATTGGCAACATTGGCACAAAGTATACCAGTGGTTTCACTCAAACTCACTTGTAAAATAGAAAAATGGAACTAAACCGGGGTTACAACCTTTTATATGCCATGGACTAATACCATCAAGCAAGGGGTCCAGGGCCCAGGTGGGGAACCCCTGAACTAAAAGGATGCAGGTATTCTGTCACTGAAATTGGCTATAAAATGGCTCAGGGACAGGTGGGGATGTTTTGCTTACTACAGAGGATATAGTATACTCCTGTGGGGATCAGTATCAGGATTTTCACAATATAACATGCATATTAAATAATCATTTTGAATACAGAGACTAGAACTTTCAAGTTTCTACAATAACATAAACCTTGATTAAGAATCTTCAATATTGTTCTTTAAAGTAAAATATTGGTAAAATAACAAATACAAATCTTACCCTAAAATCTTAGCACAATCATCATAATACTTCATGGAATTCTTCACAAAGCTAAAGCCATTAACATCACAGACATAGGATTGGCCATTAGCTCTTAAGAGATCGAAGCCACAGACTGTTTGCTATCAAAAAGACAGAATTATCAGAATGGTACAATAGAACACATATAGCCTTTCATGTCTACCCTAGTCAAAAACTGAGCCACTTAAGTTACTCCACTTTTCAGTTCACTCCTTCACCTTGTATGAACTGGCATTCACTACAAGCCCTGATCATGATTTACTGAGACAATATTTAACAATACAATCTCTTGTATTTTGTCTTCTACCTTCTTGATCAATATGTCCTATGGGACCGAAGGCCTTGCTAAATCTATGCAAACCATATCAAGTACACTATTGATGTAAAGCTTCGACCTGAAATGTCAACAATTTCTGTCCATTGGCCCCACAGATGGTGCTTCCCCCACTGAGTTCCTCTAGCAGATCGATTGGTGCTCCAGATTCTGGCATCGGCAGTCTCATATATCAAATACACTACCACCCATTGACTTTGTTACCTGCTTAAACAATAATTCAAGGTAATAAGACATGACCTTCCCAATAATAAATCAACGATGAATGACTTTGATCAAGGTCTGTGCCTTCCAATGTACCGACTTCTGAGATGCCACAGACCTTTATCGGTAAGTTAATCAGAAATGTTAACAGGCTGACCGGCCTCTAGTTACTCAGTCCACCAATTTCCAATTTGTCTCAAAAAAAATCTACTGCATTAACAATCCTGATTACTACCACATTGCACCCTTTTAAGAGTGCAGGACATACTTTAGCTATTTTTAAATACAGCAGGTAAATAGGATATTCTACCGTCTGTCCATGCTTACCATCAGCCATCTGCTTGCACTAACTGTACACTGAACTTATTTTATTCTCCCCACGGTCCACCACCTCCTCCCCAGATTCTACCACCAACATATACACACAGGGCAATTTACAGCCACAATTAACCTACTAATCTGCATGTCTTTGGGATGTGGAGTGAAAATCACGTGGTCACAGTGTGAACATACACACTCCATAGTAACAGCACCCAAGGTCAGGATTGAAACCAGGTTGCTGAAGCTGAAATACAGTAGCTCTGCTTATCGTTTCCAGTAATTCACATATGTCAGCAGTAGAAAAATAAAGATCAATTCAATATTAATACACACCTTCAAAGGGTTTATGTGTAATATGGTGGCTGTTTTAATGGCTTTTGCAGATGCACATTTCTGTGCCTCCAATCTTTCAAATCAGCTGCAATGCCGATCATAAAGCTTGTAGTGCTGTCACTACAAAAAAGAAACCTACAGAAACCTACAGAAGGGGCTGCTGAGTAGCCAAGTGATGTAACAAGCACTCCTTGATGATTTTAACATTACTTTCTCAACTTTGGGGGAACATTGAGCATCGGACTTACAGTCAGCTGTGACATCGCCTTTTGTTCACTCCTTTTGTTCACAGAGGAACACTTCAAATACTGAGTAAACCAAGAACATGGCACATTGTGCTCTAGATCTCCAGAGACTAACCCATGCTAGTTGTTGTCTGGAGCTTTGAGCAATTTGACAGTACTGGCTGCAACAAGTGATGATTAATGTCATTAGGTGTGTGTGCTGATGCTAGAAAAACAACAATGCATGAAGCACAATAACGTGGATCATGTTTGGAAGTGCATGGTCCAGTTTCCCAATTTCACCTGCAGAAATTTTCTAATGCAATTTATTTTGATCAGAAATCATCTTTAGATCATATAGTACTGAAAGGACTAATTATGATGTGACTACTTGTAATATAAATTCAAGATTCAAGATTTTTTAATGTCATTTCCTGTACCAAGTGCAAAGGAGAACAAAATTGATTTTTTTTATTGAGACCTGCCTCGATGACCATCATTCAGTTACGCTTACATCCACAGTGATGAAGTGTTTTGAGAGGTTGGTGATGAAAAACATCAACTCCTCACTGAGAAACAACTTGGATCTGCTCCAATTTGCTTACCAGCACAACAGGTCAGACGCCATTTCATTGACTCTCACTCAACCCTGGAACATCTGGACAGCAAAGATGCATACATCAGGATGCTCTTGATCAACTATGGTTTGGCATTCAATACTGTAATCCCATCAAAGCTTGTGCAATTGGATCCTCGATTTCCTCATTTGCAGACCCCAGTTAGTTCGGATTGGCAACAGCATTTCCTACACAATCTCCATCAGCACAGATGCACCACAAGGCTGTGGGCTTAGGCCCCTGCTCGACTCACTTTGCACTTCTGACTGTGTGGCTTAAGCACAGCTCCAATACCACATTTAAGCTTGCTGACGATACCACTGTCATTGGCCGAATCATAGGAGATGACGGATCAGCATATGGGAGGGAGATTGAAAATCTAGCTGAGTGGTAGCACAACAAACTCTTATTCAATGTCAGCAAGATCAAGGAGCTGATTATTGACTTCAGGAGAAGGAAACCAAAAGTCCATGAGCCAGCCCTCATTGGAGGATCAGAGGAACGGTCCTGGGCCCCACACTTAAATGCAATTATGAAGAAAGAACAATCGCACCTCTACTTCCTTAGAAGTTTGTGAAGATTTGGCATGACATATAAAACTTTGACAAACTTCTATAGATGTGTGGTGGACAGTATTGACTGGCTGCATTACACTCTGGTATGGAAACACCAGTGTACTTAAACAGTACCATAATGGATATGGCCTAGTCCATCACAGGTAAAGCCCTCCCCAACACTGAGCACACCTAAATGGAGAATGTCACAGGAAAGCACCATCCATTATCAGGGAACCCCACCACCTAGATCAAGCTCAGGACTCACACAAGGAACAGTTATTACCCCTCAGCCATCTGGCTCTTGAGCCGTAGAAAAAAACCTCAATGCCCCAGCATTGAACTATTCCCTCAACCAATGGATTCACTCTCGAGGACTCTTCATCTCATGATCCTGATATTTATTATTTTTTTTTGTTATCCTTTTGTTTTTGCAGAGTTTTTTTTTATATACTGGTTGTCTGTCCTGTTGGTACAGTCTTTCACTGATTCTATTATGGTTATCGGATTTATTGAGAATGCCCGCAAGAAAATTAATCTCAGGATTGTTAAGTGACATATATATACTTTGATAATAAATTTACTTTAAACTTTAAATGTCACCCTTGATCCGATGCAGCACAAAAAAACCAAAACTAAAGAACACAGTAATAATAAAAATATCACAATAAGTTTTAAATACATGAGATAACTTATATACATTGATGGACTGTATGTCTATAAGGTGATGCCTGGTTGTACACAAGGTGACTGACAAGAAGTACTAAAATAATGGTGGAGTTAGTGGTTGAAAGTGTTGATCAGCCTTAATGCTTGGGGGCTATCTCAGCATGTATTTCTACTAAACTGTTCTTTGTGAACAACTGTATAGAATCGTGCAAGTCAATGCCTACTTTCCTTATACAAGTCAGGTTGCTACAATTTTACATTATATTGCAAGTTAAATTTAAACCTTCAATGCATAGAGACAACGAGCAAAGGTTTAAGTAAATGTCAATATCGCTCCCTTTATTTACACCAGACAAGTATCATATAACCTATACAAATTTCAAGGAGACACAAGAGATTGAAGATATTGGAATCTTGTTCAAACTACAGTACATGCTAAAGGAACTCACTGGATAGACAACATCAATAAAGAGAAATGGACAGTAAATATTTTGGCTGAAGTCCTTCATCAAAAATTAAATTTCAAGGATCTATTTGAAATATTCAGTATTTACACAGAACACATGTTAAGATTTTGACAACATAATAATGTCAAGGTATCAGAAACTCTGCTTTGACTTAGATGTTTTCATAAACTAAGGGTATTCTCTGTGATAGAAATAATGGTGTGTCTTCAGCAACATTAAACACAGCCAAACTAATTGGGTTTTGTTTACTTTAAACCTTTTGTAAGTACTTATTAATCCTATCACCCACCTTAAAAGCGAGGCAAACCTTCCAAGCAATTAACTTCTCTCTAGCATTTAGTATGACAGGATATCGAACTTCCTTCCCTTCACTGTCACGTTCCACCTTGCCATCCAGAGCAGGAGATTTGCGTGCCTCTGCATGAGCATAATCTGGACCAACTGTATAAACCTTCAGAAATGTATTTTAAAAGGAAAAAAACGTGCTGAGTATGCTGTGAAAAACGGCAACTCAAATACAAGTGTGAGTTTTTTTAATTGCAAGAACAACTTCCTCATGCAGTTTACTTCCCTAAAGTAAAACAGTCAGAAATAAAGAGGCAGCAGCCAATTATTATAAAACTTGGTTCATAATGCTACAAAAGTACAATGGAAACAACTATTTATTGTTAAGATCAAAGAATTGTTCCGCGAAAGCTTTATAATTTCCCTGAACACCAGAGAAGTAGTTTTTTTCCTCATCAACGCACTGCAACGGATGGTGATAGAAGCAAATACATTACAGTCATTTACGATGTTTAGATAGGCACATGGATGAAAGAAAAATGGAGGGCTAGGTGCGAAGGGTTAGATTGATTTTGAGTCGGCACAACCTCGCGAGCTGAAGGGTCTGTACTGTGCTGTACTGTTCTATGTGCAATGTATATTAAATGTCTCAAATAATTTGTTGATTGTAGACCAAGGATTACTTTAGTTTAGAAAGACAGTATTTGATTCTCCGTACCTTCACATCTGTACCATCTGTTGGCATAAATTGCTCATAGATATATGATCCAGTTTTTCGGACGCTGCTTTCAGGAGAATAGACACTGCTTCTACTTCCAATCTAAAAGAGAAGAATAATTTACTCTACACATGGTACTTTGACTATTACTTTTTCTTTGGTAATAATGTTTTTAGTATTTTACCAAATGATCCCATGTGGCATTGTGAATGCTGATAATAACAATGCCTTAATTAAAGGATATTTTTAAAAATTTGTTGAAACATGTATCCATTCCCAAATCCCCTGGAAAAAAAAGTAGTGAAATCAAGGTGCCAGCGATGATAAAAGAATGGCAAACCACTTCCATGTCGGGATAATATGCAGCATTGAAGAGATGGTATAACTTCCATTCACTTGCTGCCTTTAACTCATACATGAAATAGGCTATGGCAAGGCCAATAGTTATTGTACAATCACTAATCACTGTTGAGGCAATGGTGGAATCCTCCATATTCAATTGTTGCACACCATATGAAGGTATTCCCAAAGTAGTATTAAAGTAGGATGTTTCAATGTTTTGAGCCACCAATGATAAAAAAAATGTTGATATACTGTTGAGGATTGCTTTGTACAAAATGCTCTCAAACCCCTGGAACATTGCAGGAGCATTACTCTTCCAGGCAAGTGAACAAAATTATATCACATGACTGCAGATGATATAAAGTTTTGATTAGTCACCAAGTCATTCTTCACAGCATAGCCTTCAACTTGCTCTTGTAACCATATAAATACATAGCTTTTCTGTTCACCTTTGAGTCATGGGTATAATTAGGTCTGGAGATCTTCTAAAAGCTCTTCCTCACTCCAAATATAAAGCTTAGCCTTCATTTCTTTTCAAACTTATGAAGCAATTTGGAACACCTTTAATATTTAACTGCAAGTTACTTAGAAAATTAATTCAAAGCTTTTCATGTTATGAAAAGTAAAAGCATACAGAACATACCTTTCGAAAGAGTCTTTGGCTTCCCCCTCCAGCACTTGTTGGATAATAAATGTAAACATTGTGGTCCTCTGCACTCACTGGTTTCTCCACAAATGGTTTTTGAAAGATGTCGCCATTGACCTCTACATGATCTTCACCCTCTATCAAATTGCATTCTA
Source organism: Hemitrygon akajei (assembly GCF_048418815.1). NCBI lineage: Eukaryota > Metazoa > Chordata > Chondrichthyes > Myliobatiformes > Dasyatidae > Hemitrygon > Hemitrygon akajei. Next base: position 18,710,843 of record NC_133125.1, on the reverse strand, counting down.
GGAAGAGAGAAGTTATGCATTTGATGCATTATATTTAAACAAATCCATTAAAAACAGAACTATTGTGATTTTGATTTCAGCAACAGTGCAATTCTTTCAAACAAGATAGCTCAAATACTAACATTCCATTCAATAATTAAATCAATACAAGTAACATGCTTTGTAAAGAGAGACTGTAGAAGAACAGGAGTTACTTAAATAATCCAAGCCAAGCTAATATAAGAAAGAGTATTTTGGTGATTTGAAGTTGATAAATGAAATACGAGAACCTTTTAGCATGGCATCAAAAAAATCACTAGAAGAAATACTCAGTGATCATTTCTCTATCAAAGATCTAGAAAGTGTACAAAAAAAAGGAAGGCTTGTGAGAAAGAAAGACCAAGCGCTTAACAGTACAAGATATTCTTAAAATTTAAGAAAAGGTTAATGCAAATATTACTTTGTATTGAACTGCAGAAATAGAACATGGGAATAGAGATTAAAATTAAAGAACAATGTCACTAACCAATGTACTCCAGCATAGTAAAAGTGGCATCCAAATGAAAAATAGGTAAATAGCTTGCATACAAAAAAGTACACTCTGTTCTAGGCAAGGAGACTAAATTTGCTAGCACCATTCCAGATGTGCTTTCTTTAAAACTCTGCATAACAGCAAGACATCGTTGCCGCCAAACTTAAAATCTCGGCAATGAAAGCCAACATACCATTTGATGAGTCTTTATATTTGCTTTGAATGCCAGGTGTAAAGGAGCTGTCAAGTTTCTTTGTATATTAGTATTTCCCCATTCTTTTCACTATTTAAATAATACTCTGCATTTATTTTATCCCCCTACCAAAGTGAGTAACTTTATTCAACCTTACTCTGCAGATGCCATATATTGCCTACTCATCCAATTGCCTAAACTGACTTGAAGTCTCAAGTCCTCCTCTCATCAGATCCAACAACAGCAATATTATCAGCATCACGTAAACTCCAGCAATTTAGCAAGAGATTCAGCTTCATCTCAGGGTCAACTGTGACAGGACAACTACTGTCAGTGATCTTCAGATATTGTAGCGTAGGCCTCCGTTAGTCTCGATAGACCATGGATTTGCGCCTTGGAAAGTTTCCAGGGCGCAAGCCTGGGCAAGGTTTTTTTTTTAAATGGAAGATCGGCAGTTGCCCAAGCTGCAAGTCTCCCCTCTCCACACCACCAAAGTTGTCCAAAGGAAGGGTCAGATATTGTACTAATAACTGAAAAATAGACACCCATGGATAGACAGACGCAAGTGAAGCTCCTCACCTGTAAATATTTTGCTCTCATGGAACAACAGCTTATAATGTTACAGCTAAACTTAAAGCCAGATGACTAAAGAAGCAACCAAAATAGTTGGATCTAGAATCAAATTACCTTCAGGTTTATCTGGATCACGATTTAAAATTGCATAGCGCGGCAGTTCAATCCCTTCCTCTTTCAAAATTCGATAAACTTCTCTCCTACACAGAAATGTGTTAACAGTATTAAATATTTGAAAATTATTAAAAAGATCATTTTTAATATTTACAATTAATCAGTATTTTTTCTTTAGGATCTAGAGATTATGTTGTATCCTTAATTAACATATCAAATATGCCTTTCTCCAAATCATGGAAAACCAGGATTCAGATTTTACACTAGGAATAACAGTCAAGCTATTAGTTTTCTATGAACTGTACTACATTAGGATTTCCATTAACCTGTGGTTTCTGCTGCTTGTAAAGGTCATTTGTCAGCCAAAGTGCCAAAGGGGAATGAATTACTGCATCCAGTGTACAAATTGATGGCAAACAGTGACAGCTGACCCGAGATATGCTGTCTCCCACAATGCTTCAATTATAAAGCATGCAAAGGTATGGAAGTGTCTTTGCTCTCAACACAAATGAGTATATTTAGCGTGATCTCAAACCGCAAATGTTTCTAAATTATGATGTCATCATGACCCATAACTGGAATATATATAAATTCAAATATATTGTTTATCGAAAATGCATATACTGTGTATTATTTCTAGGTATTCTGACTTAGTGAGATTCCATAATTTTTCATGGCTTTTATGTGGCTACTGCTCTTCAGGACTTCATCAAAACCATTAATTTTAACTATTATTTAGACATCAGTAGCTGTTCAGTATCTCACCCCAGTGGCCACAGTTCAGAAATGGTAAAATGCTCTGAGTGTCAACAAACCATTGTAAGAATTTGTAGTCACAACCATTCTTATTTATATTAGATCAGCAAATGGAAGGAACTAAACTTTTGATTCTGAAAGTTCAAGTACCTAATTTACTGCAAGATGACAGTTCAGTGAAAATGTTGCGACAGCAGTGATGTCCTCCATACAAGATGGCAAAGGAAGACCTCATTTACCCAGTCAAAGAAATGTAAATGACCCCATTTCAATCACAATATCAAAGAAAAACAGCAATTTTCCATTCCTCAACCAAAATGAATTAACAATCTTTTTTACACTGCTGGATTTCTAAGAATTTGACCATCATTATCATGATCAGTATTTATTACTAATATCCAGCTGCCTTTGAACTGGGTGGTTTATGAAACTGTGAATCCAGTTGGGAATAAAAGACTGCAGTAGAATGTAGAATTTCTCCCTTCAGAAATGAACCAGATAAGATTTTAAAGTAACAATCTAGCAGCTTTGTGGTCATTAATAATAAATCCAGATGACTAATGGTGTTTGCAATTGCACAGCTGCTAAGATAGGATTTGCATTCAGGTCTCTGGACTGTTTACCAAGGCTTCTGAACTACTGAACTGCTAATTCAACCATTGACCAACCAACCATATTTTCTTACTTGAGGTCTGCTTCCCTCACTTGATTCCTATTAAATGTACTGCTGCCCATGATTGCATATAAACTATGATTATACTTCCAGATTACGAAATGCTTTGGTTTACCTAAAGACAGGAGGGTCTACTGCGAGACATTTGTTATCCTCACCTGTCTGCACAGTCTTTTCAGTAAAGCCCATTTCATTGCTCTCAGACTAAGTAATCAGCACATTACCCATCTTAAACCCAAGGAACAAGCAGGCTCCACCTTGGCAACTATACTCAGAGAGCTTACCTGTCTTGAATATCATATTGCATGTTCAAATCATTAATAACAAATGGATTCCTGAGTTTTGCATAGGCCACTGCTTTGTCCAAAAGAAATCCTTAAAAAGAAATATAAAATAAAAATAATGGCTTCTGATTCATATGGAAATTGGGAATTCAAGAGCACCATAATAATGTGAACAATTTCACATCTATCAAATATAATCTATAAAGTCATTTCAAGTTCCACTCATTTCCTGAACAAAAAAAATTAAGTTTCTTTTGACTTCTCCAGCTTTATCTTCCACAATAATTTTTTGCTTTAAATTAGTGAATCTAAGCTATCTTATTCATACCATATCCATATGGTAAAATGAAATCAATCTCAAATTGCTGCCTCAATATGGATTGCCATTCTATAACTGGCGTCGGTATGCCTAGGAAGATTTATTCTACAAATCACAAACTGTTTTCAACTTGGGCAGTAAGGAGAAAAACTATATGAGTGGCTTGATACAATAGGTCAGAAAGAAAAGGTTGGCCAGCATTGTTGGTCATTATTCTGTGACTCTCTTTATAGTGCTTATGGATGGATGGATATAGGAAGAGGACAAGCTCAGTCATTTGCAAACCTTCCTCGACTAAGGAGATTGATTTACTCATTGCTGTTGTTCATTTGGCAACAACAGTCAGCAATGTAACAAGTAACCTTATATCTAGTAAGAAATCAATTTACACTTTCAGCATTTGAATCCAATGTTTGATCTTCATGACTTATTAAGACAACCCTTATAAATATGACAGATTAAGAAAATTGAAAGGCACAGAAAGATGAAATCTTTAAGAGTTGTTATTTTAAATTCTATTTTTCAGACCCAGAAGGAATATAGATCATTTCTGATTTTTTTTAAATGCAAGAAATGGTGTTTTAAGACTTACATTATTTTTTTAAAAAGCTGGACGCAGAAATGGATAAACACTGAAATGTTCTAGCCAGTTTAGTATAGATCAGGCAAGCACATCAATTTCACCCGTTTTGATGGACAATGGCAAATTTCCCACGGATGTTAAAGTACAGTGCAGCATTGTGGAGAAAATGGCGCAACAGCAATTGATTCTGATGAAATTGCATTGACCCAAATCATTAGTGTTGCTTCTCTCTCCACAAATAATAGCTCAAATGCAAATTATTCATGCATTTTGCTTTTACGTCAAGGTAATCTATTGATTTATCTGTATTTTATTACACATGTACAGCTAGCAATAGCATTAGTTATCATCACAATTAAGCCTAAAAGCTTTAAACAATGCAAGCAAAAGGCATTGAAAAAAAAGATCTCAGCAAAATAAGATCAGACATCACATATATCCCAAGACTGCTACCTTTTGAATGGAAAGAGATGAGGCAATCACAAAGTGGCCATTTTTCCACTGGCTCATTTAGTATAGTGTCTTCTTCAAAAATTACAGTAGTGATGTATTTGAATTTGCAAAGTCGTCCTAGAATCTCACTCATTGGCTTGGACTTAGACTTCTTGGCCATGGCACAAATTCCAACCACAATCTGTCTTTCTGGTGGCTATAGGATACAGCAAGATCATTTTATATAATATTAATCAAACTAAGTACCCATTTACTGTAAAACTCTTCCAATAACTTACCTCACTTCAAACAAAAGTACAGAATTTACAAAAGCATTACTAGAAATGTCAAAATAAAATGTTCAGTATAAGATATAATTTATATAATTAAAAATTAAACTTAAAGCATGTGTTTTCTTTACAAATACATATTCCTCAAACAAGAAATTAATCAATGCTGAGCACTCACGGAGTCATATTCTTCATCCTGATCAAAGTCATCAAACTCTTCATGTTTCATGTGTTGCAAAGGTTCTCCATCTTCAGGTCCAAGAAAGAATGTAGGATGCTGAGTTTCCAGACCATGAACAGACATGATTTTTTAATCTGCTTTTTTTAATCAACAACCAGCAGCCAAACTGCTACCTACAGAAATAGCAATTCCTATGTGTAGCAGTTAAACAAGCAAAGTCACTCAAGCCTGACTGCTGGATTGGTGGTTAGCTGCCAAATGCACTTCAACTTATTACTGGAAAGTCCACATACTTAAACTGCGCATCTTCTAAAGCTTGCAGAATGTCCTATACCACGGACTATTCTCTGAGATTCTTAGCAAGGCTACATTCTTCCTTCTGAAAAAGAGTAAAACAGTGTGTTAATAGGCAAGCACATTTGCTTGCCAAAGTTAGATAAACTCAAGAACATAAATCTCTCAACTGTAATACCAGCCATTTAAACATCACAACTTAATCCAGAAATTGTTTACAAAAAGTCTGAAATTATAAACAGCTTGAATAAATAAGAATCTACAGAAAAAGAAACAAAGGGCTATTTAAACTAATACCAACCACGTTGCTTAACAACACAATACACACACTATGAAAAAAATTGGTAAGGCAAGGTTTTCTCTTTCCATGAGAAAAATGACTGGAGCATAAAAATATAGAATATTTAAAAGCAGCCTTCCCTAATTATTTTAGAACATCCTAAAGTACATTAAATTATTTTAGAAATGCAGTTATATTTAACACAGCAAACTGTTAAGCCAGTTTGTGCATACAAACTCCCAATAAACAATGTGATTAAGATCAGATAGGCTGCATCAATAATGGTGATTGAAAGATAAATATTGATTAGGGCTATATTTTCAGCTATTCTAAAAAATAATACCAACATTTCACAAGCACTTAAGAGCACCACCAACATGCCAGAATCCTTGGCATCTGGAGAGCCAGAGCCTCTCCGAAGGAAGCAAGTACAAGCCAAATGGGGCAGCATGGTAGCAAAGCAGTTAAAACAATGCTATTACAGTGTAAGCGACCCAAGTTCAAACCCCATCTGTAAGGAATTTGTACATTCTCCCCATAATCACGTAGGTTTCCTGCCAGTGATTCGGTTTTCTCCCACATTCCAAAGACGTGTAGTTTGTAGGTTAATTAGTCACATGTGTGTAACTGGGCGGAGCAGGCTCATTGGCTAGAAGGACCTACTGTATCTCTAAATCAAAGGTTCAAAGGTCCAATTTAATGTCAGAGAAATATATACAATATACATCCTGAAATGCCTTTTCTTCAGAAACATCCACGAATAAAAAGAAATGCCACAAAGAATGAACGACAGTTAAACATAAGAACCCCAAAATTAGAATAAAAATAAATAAAAAGCACTTATGTCAGAGTCAATATCGAGTTAATTGTCGTATGCACAAGTACATGTATGCACAGGTGCAAAGAAAAATCCTGCTTCTTGAACTCATACAGAATTAGAAGCTTTCACTTATTTGCAGGAAAATTTGCTCTATGCTATTTAGGAGGGTTTAAGCTAGATTGGCGGGGTGATGGAACTCTGAGCAAGTTATAGGATAAAGCAGTAGCCAGCAAGAGGAAGCCTAGTAATCGGGATAACCAGGGACAAGAGAAGAGAGAAAAAATACCTCAGTTAAGCTCCATTTATTTCAATGCCTAAGGTTCAACAAGTAAAGCAGATCAACTCGGAGCTCAGTTTGGATCTTAAGACTGGTATGTTATTGCTGTAACAGAATCATGGCAGACAGAAGGGCAAAACCCTGGTGGAAATTATTTACAGCCCTCATAACAGTAGCCAAGATATGGGCTACCAATTACAAAAGGAAACAGAAAATGCATGTTAAAAGCGCAATGTTTTGATAGTCATGGGGGATTTTAATATGCAGGTAAATCGGGAAAATCAGGTTGGTGTTGATTTTGGATCCCAAAAAAGAGAATTTGTAGAATGACAACAAGATGCCTTTTTAGAGCAGCTTGCGGTTGAGCCCAATAGGGGATCAACTACTCTGAATTGGGTGTTGTGTAATGAATTGGATTTAATTAGGGAGCTTAAGATAAAAGAAAACTTAAGAGGCAGCGATAACAGGATAGCAATCGCTCTGAAATTTGAGAGGGAGAAGCAAAAATCAAATGTATCAGTATTACAGTGGAGTAAAGGGAATTAAAGAGGCATGAGAGATGAAATGGCCAAAGTTGATTGGAAAGGGACACTAGCAGGGATAAGAGCAGAGCAGCAATGACTGGAGTTTCTGAGAGAAATCTGGAAGGCACAGAATATATACTGTGTATACCAAAGTATTCTAAAGGCTGGAAGATACAACTATAGCTGACAAGGGAAGTCAAAGCCAACATAAAAGCAAAAGAGAGGGTATATAGTAGAGCAAAAATTATTGGGAAGTTAAAAGACTGGGAATCCTTTAAAAACCGAGAGTCGGCAACTCCACAGGCCTAATCAGTGGTGGGAGCAGAGCACTTCAACGTGGTTACTCGCAGGTCAGCGAAACGTATAAAAGGAGAGCTCCGCAGGCATTCAGACATTCTGGAGGCCTGATCAGTGGCAGGTGTACAGCACTGCAAATTGAATAAAAGTGCAGAAGTGATAAGTGAGTGAAGCAGCCATTGTTGGGAGTAGGTCAGCGGTAAGAGTAGGAGCGCCAGGCTTTGACTCAGGAGGCGTCAATGAGAAAGAAGCTGAGGCTAAAGAAACAGGTTAGAATGGATAGTTTTTTTCTTTCGTCATTGCTGATTTGGTCTTGGTTGCCCATTGTACAGTGCAAGCAGGATGGCAGATATGGCAGTGGAAGACTCCTCCTGTAGGATGTGGGAATTCATGGAACCTGATGGGTCTCACTGATGACTACACCTGCGGGAAGTGCAGCCAACTCCACCTCCTGGAGCTGGATAAACAAAGGCTCATCTGGAAGGCAGAGCAATTGATAGATACACCTTTTGAGCAGGTGGTTACACCCAGAGTACAGAATTCATGGGTGAACATCGAGAGGCAAAGAGAGAAAGAAGTCAGTGCTGGGTCCCCCTGTGGCTATTCCCCTCAGCAACAGGTATACCCCTCTGAATACTGCTGAGGGGGTGATCTATCTGGTCAAGGCAGCAGCAGCCAGACCAATAGCACTGTGGTGGGTTCTGAGCCTCAGAAGGGTAGGGTGAAGTCAGGCAGAGCAATAGATAGTTAGGGGGACAGATAGGAGATCCTGCTGCAGCAAAAGAGACGCCAGGATAGTGTGTTACCCCCTGAGTGCTAGGGCCCAGGATGTCTCTAAACAGTTGCAGAATAATCTTGAAGGGTAGGGTGAGCAGCTGAAGGTTGTGGTACGTGTTGGTACCAATGATATAGGCAGGAGAAGGGTAGAGGTCCTGCACAGTAAGTTTAGGGAGTTAGGAAGAAAGCTCCCAGTGCCACGAGCTAGGGAAAGTCAGAACAGGAAGATGGCGCAGATGAATGATGGCTGAGGAGATGGTGCAGGGGGCAGGGTTTCAAGTTCTTGGATACTTGGAACCTTTTCTGGGGAAGGAGGTGACCTGTACAAGTGGGACGGGTTGCACCTGAACTGGAGGGGAACCAATATCCTGGAAGGGAGGTTGGCTAATGCTATTGGGGAGGGTTTAAACGAGATTTGCAGGGGGTTGGGAATCAAAGTAAGGAGGCAGAGGATGGGGCAGTTGTTGTACAAGTAGACAGCTTGTAGGGAGGTTTGTGAGGAAGGAAGAGCAAAGATGCACTCAACCAGATGGTTTGAGATGTGTCTATTTTAATGCAAGAAATATCATAAACAAGATGGATGAACTTACAGCATGGATCAACACGTGGAACTATGACATTGTGGCCATTACAGAGACTTGGATGACTCAGGGGTAAGAATGGCTGCTGAGTGTGCCGGGCTTTAAATGTTTCAAAAACAACAGGGAGAGAGGCAAAAGAGGTGGGGGAGTGGCATTGCTAATCAGGAATAGTATCCTGGCTGCAGAAAAGGAGTAAGTCATGGAGGGATTATTTACTGAGTCATTTTGGGTTCAAGTCAGAAACAGGAAGGGGCAATAACTCTATTGGGTGTTTTTATAGACCTGCCAATAGTAACAGTGTTGGCGCGTGGCCTAGTGGATAAGGCATCGGTCTAGTGATCTGAAGGTCACTGGTTCGAGCCTCAGCTGAGACAGCATATTGTGTCCTTGAGCAAGGCACTTAACAACACATTGCTCTGCAACAACACTGGTGTCAAGCTGCTTGGGTCCTAGTGCCCTTCCCTTGGACAACATCGGTGGTGTGGAGAGGGGAAGGCCTGCAGCTTGGGCAACTGCCGGTCTCCCATACAACCCTGCCCAGGCCTGCGCCCTGGAAACCTTCTAAAGCGCAAATTCATGGTTTCACAAGACTAATGGATGCCTATTATATTAAAAATTAGTAACAGAGATGTCGAGGAGCAGATAGGGAGGCAGATTCTGGAACGATGCAATAATAATAGGGTTGTTGTGATGTGTGATTTTAACTTTCCTAATATTGACTGCCATTTCCTTATAGCAAGAGGTTTAGATGGGGTGGAGTTTGTTAGATGTGTTCAGGAAGGTTTCCTGACACAATATGTAGATAAGACAACTAGAGGAGAGGCTGTACTTGATCTGGTATTGGGAAATGAAACTGGTCAGATGTCAGATCTCTCAATGGGAGAGCATTTTGGAGGTAGTGATCCCAATTAATCTCCTTTACCATAGTGCTGGAGAGGGATAGGAGCAGACAATTTTGGAAAACATTTAATTGGGGTAGGGAAAATATGATGCTATTAGGCAGGAACTTGGGAAAATAAATTGAGAACAGATGTTCTCGTGGCAATGCATAGCAGAATTCTGGCAAATGTTCAGGAAACATTTGCAGGGCATTCGACATAGGTATGTTCCATTGAGGCAGGGCAACGATGGTAGAGTAAAAGAACCATGGTGTACAAAGGATGTAGAAAGTCTAGTTAAGAAAAGCTTACAAAAATTCAAGAAACTAGGTACTGTTAGAGCTCCAGAAAATTACAAGGGTGCCAGGAAGGAGCTCAAGAACAAAATTTGTAGAGCTAGAAAGGGCTGTGAGAAGGCCTTGCAACCAGGATTAAGGAAAACCCAAGGCACTCTACAACTATGCGAAGAGCAAGAGGATGAACCGCATGAGAATAGGACCAATGAGGAGAGATAGTGGATACATGTGCATGGAGTCAAAGGAGGTAGCGGAGGTACTTATTGAATACTTTGCTTCACTATTCACCATGGCAACTGTGGGGATGACTTACAGCAGACTGGAACGCTTGAGCATACAGACATTAAGAAAGAGGATGTAACTGTCCGCTGGAGCTTTTAAAATAGTGGTTGCCAACTCGTCGATCGCGATCGACTGGTCGATCTTTGAGACTTTCCCAGTAGATCCCGAGAAAAAAAGAAAAATAGATACACAAATATTGTTGAGAGATTGTTTCCGGGTTGCGGGGTTTTAGTTCCGTTCTTTCTGCCCAATGCACATGCGTGTAGCTCCCCCGCAACGCACTACAGTGTACTTCAGTGGTCCCCAACCACCAGGCCACGAAGAAACAATATGAGTCAGCTGCACCTTTCTCATTCCCTGTCACGCTCACAGTTGAACTTGAATGCACGCGAGGTCATCAGTCGCCTAAACGCAGTGATACTCTCGCGGCCGGGATCACTGGTTCGCCATGCGCGGCTGGCGAGGTGCCGTTGCTACCAGCCCGGAGCGTGGACAGATGAGCGCCGCCTCTGAACCTGTTTAGCACACCGAATGTTCGTGGGGAACCCTGCGCTAAAATATTCACAGACGACCTAATTCGGGGTCAGGGTTTCGTAAGTAGCCGAGCAGCTACCTCACTACGATCTACTGAAACAAACTTTTGTTGGCCGATAGATCCTACGGGGGGGGGGGGGGGGGGGGCGGGTGCGGGCCTGTCGCTCTCTCCGGACTGCAATCGCCGTGGCCCCGGTACAGGGACCACCGGCGCTGACCTTGTCCTCTCACCACACCCACGACCAACCACACCTGGCCAAGGCATCTGGTGGCGGGCGGTTGGGAGGCTGGAGTTTGGGCTGGAGGCTGTCTAATGAGGCAATGAAGCCCTCAAAACTGCTTTGGTACCTTGAGTCCAAGCACCCAGCACATAAAGGACAAACCCATTGAGTTTTTTTAGCGGAAAAAACGTGAGCAGCGCGGGACAGCAGCTAAGTGCCGAGAGCCGCGAAAACTAAATTGCAGAATAGACTGGACATAAAGAACCTGCTTCGAGTATCGCTGTATTCCCGTCATGTTTAACACCACCCCCCCCCCCCCGCCCCCATCGTCAGCCGGTCCGCAAGAATATTGTCAATATTAAACCAGGCCGCGGTGCAAAAAAGGGTGGGTACCCCTGGTGTTAATACATTATTTCTACTTCTGGGTTACGGGGTTTTACTTCCAGTCTTTTCTGCCCCAGCACGCATGCGTGTAATTAATCGATCTGGAGTTGATCTCGCCTTTCACTACGGCCGAGGTAGGGGATCTTGGGCTTAAAAAGGTTGGTGACCACTATTTTAAAAAGTACTAAGTTAGATAAGTCGCCGGGACTAGACACAATATACCTCAGGCTACTGCGGGAAGCAAGGGAGGAGATTGCTGAGCCTCTGGCGATGATCTTTGTATCATCAATTGAGATGGAGAAGTACCAGAGGATTGGAAAGTTGCAAATATTGTTCACTTGTTCAAGAAAGGGAGTAGAGATAACCCAGGAAATTATAGACCAGTGAGTCTTACTTCACTGGTGGACAAATTTTTGGAGAAGATCCTGACAGGTAGGATTTATGAACATTTGGAGAGACATAATCTGATTAGGGATAGTCAGCATGGTTTTGCCAATGTCAGATCGTGCCTTACGAGCCTGATTGAATTCTTTGAGATTGTTAAGGATTGAGTTCTAGAGCCGTGAGATAATGTTAAAGCTATATAAGACCTGAATTAGATACCACTTGGAGTACTGTGTTTGGTTCTGGTCACCTTATTACAGGAAGGATGTAGATACTATAGAGTGCAGAGGAGATTTACAAGGATGTTGCCTGGATTGGAGAGCATGCCTTATGAGAACAGGCTGAGTGAACTTGGCCTTTTCTCCTTGGGGTGATGGAGGATGAGAGGTGACCTGATAGAGGTGTATAAGATGATGAGAGGCATTGATCATGTGGACAGTCAGGGGCTTTTTCCCAGGGCTGAAATGGTTAACATGAGGAGGCATAGCTTTAAGGTGCTTGGAAGTAGGTACAAGGCGGATGTCAGAGGCAAGTTTTTCCACACAGAGTGCTGCACGTGTGGAATGCTTTGACAGCAATGGTGGTAGAGGTGTCGGATAGGGTCTTTAAGCAACTCTTAGATAGGTACGTGGAGCCTAGAAAAGTAGAGGGCTAAGCAGTAGGGAAATTCTAAGCAAGTTACATGGTCAGCACAACATTGTGGGCCGAAGGGCCTGGAATGTGTTGTAGATTTTTATGTTCTACATTCTAAAAAAGCCATAAGGCATGAAAAGAAGAAATATGAAGCTAAGCTAGCTAAAGGGGATAACAAAGGTTTTTTTCCAGATACGAGGGGTGATTGATAAGTTCTTGGTCTAAGGTAGGAGGAGTCATTTTTAGAAAACCTAGCACATTTATTTTTCAACATAGTCCCCTCTTACATTTACACACTTAGTCCAGCAATCGTGGAGCATACGGATCTTGGACCTCTAGAAAGTGTCCACAGGATGGGGTGATTGATAAGTTTGTGGCCTAGGATAGAAAACATGCAGTTCAACTCTTTGAGTGATTACGCAGAAAGCTTGAAGTTAATAACTCATCAGTTAATAACTCATCAGGGGTAATTTATAAGTTTGAGGCCTAAGGTAGAAGCAGATGAGTTATTAACTTCAAACTTTCTGCAAAATCACTCAAAGAGTTGAACTGCATGTGCATGTAACAAGAGCTGTATAACTCATTTCCTTCTACCTTAGGCCACGAACTTATCAATCACCCATCCGTGGACACTTTCTGGAGGTCCAAGATCTGTATGCTCCACGACCGCTGGACTAAGTGTGTAAATGTAGGAGGGGACTATGTTGAAAAATAAATGTGCTAGGTTTTCTAAAATTGACTCCTTCTACCCCAGGCCACAAACTTATCAATCATCCCCCGTATATAAAGAATAAAAGAGAGGTGACAGCAGATATTTGACCACTGGAAAATGTCACTGAAGAGGTAGTAATGGAGAACAAGGAAATGGCGTGCAAACTAAATAAGCATTTTGCATCAGTCTTCACTGTGAAAGACATTAGCAGTGTGCCAGAAGTTCGAGAGTGTCGGGGGCAGAAGTGAGAGCAGTTGCTATTATTAGGGAAAAGGTGCTTGAGAAGCTGAAAGATTTGAAGGTAGATAAGTCACCTGGAAGACCAGATGAACTACATCCAAGGGTTCTGAAAAAGGTAGCTGAAAAGGTTGTAGAGACATTAATGAAGATCCTTCAAGGATCACTAGATTCTGGCATGGTTCCAGAGGACGGAAAAATTGCAAATGTCCCTCCATCTTCAATAAGGGAAGAGGCAGAAGAGAGGAGATTATACATCAGTTAGCCTCACCTCAGTGGTTGGGAAGATGCTGGAGTTGACTGTTAAGGATGTGATTTCAGGGTACTTGGAAGCGCATGATAAAATCGGCCAAACTCAGCATGGTTTCCTTAGGGGGAAATTCTGCCTGACATATCTGTTGGAATTCTTTGAGGAAATAACAATGCAGGAGAGACAAAGGAGAATCAGTGGATGTGGTTTACTTGGATTTTCAAAAAGCCCTGACAAGGAGCCACATATGAGGCCGCTTAGCAAGATAAGAGCCCATGGTGTTACAGGAAAGATACCTAGGCTTTACAATTCAACTGCCAGGACTTAAGAACTTTTTTTAAAGCTATTATTAATGCTTTTTGAGTTAGTGATTTAGATGCATATCATATTATTACTGAGTTAAGTATTGTATGTAATGAGTTTTTGCTACAACAAGTGTATGGGACATTGGAAAAAATGTTGAATTTCCCCATGGGGATGAATAAAGTATCTATCTATCTATCTAGCATGGATAAAGCATTGGCTGATTGGAATGAGACCAAGAGTGGGATCAAAGAGAGCCTTTTCTGATTGACTCTGTTCCACAGGGGTCAGTGTTGGGACCGTTTCATTTTCCGCTTCACGTCAATGATTCGGATGACAGAATTGACAGCTTTATGGTCAAATTTGCAGACGATATGAAGATAGGTGAAGGGGCAGGTAGAGTTGAGGGAGCAGGGAGGCTACAGAAGAACTTGGACAGGAAAGGAGACTGGACGAAGAAGCGGCAGATGAAAAACAGTGTTGGGAAGTGTATGGTCATGCACTTTGGTAGAAGGAATAAAATCCTAGATTATTCCTAAATGGGGAGAAAATTCAAAAATCCAACATGCAAAGAACCTCGGTTGTCCTCATGCAGGATTCCCTAAAGGTCAGCTTGCAGGTTGAGTCAGTGGTCAGGAAGGCAAATGCAATCCTTTCAAGAGGACTAAATATAAAAACAAGGATGTAATGCTGAGGCTTTATAAAGCACTGGTGAGGCCTCGCTTTGAGTATTGTGAGCAGTTTTGGGCCCCTTGTCTACTAAGAAAGGATATGCTGACATAGGAGAAGGTTCAAAGGAGGTTCACGCAAATTAATCTAGGATTGAAAGCCGTGTCATATGAGGAGCGTTTGATGGCTCTGGTGGCCTGTACTCGCTGGAATTTAGAAAAATGAGAGGGGCTGTCATTGAAACCCTATTGAATATTAAAAAGCCTAGACAGAGTGGATATGGAGAGGAAGTTTCCTAAGTGAAGCAGTCTAGGACCAGTGGGCACATCCTCAGAATACAGGGACATCCATTTAGAACAGAGATAAGGAGGAATTTCTTTAGCCAGAGGGCAGTGAATCTGTGGTACTCATTGCCACAGGTGGCTGTGGAGGCCAGGTTATTGCGGCAGAGGTTGATAGATTCTTGATAAGCCAGGGCGTGAAAAGTTACCAGAAGGCAGGAGAAAAGGATTGGGGGAGGATACTGTTCAACTACTATCAAATGGTAGAGAAGGCTCGATGGGCCGAATAGCCTAATTCTGCTCCAATGCCTTATGGTCAGGCAGCACAATATTCCAAGATACACACCCTATAGGCATGACAGAGATATCGGTATGTGAGGAAGATGTAACAGCAGTACTTAGAGAAGACATTGTGGTGGGATTGTCCAGTGAGATCATATGTTTAGAACTTAGAAGCAACAAGGGGAGGGTCACTCTGGTGGGACTGTATTATAGACCCCCCTACCCCAATAGTCAACAGGAACTTGAGGAGCAAGTGTGTAGAGAAATTGCTCATTGTTAGAATAATAATAAGGTTGTATTAGTGGGAGATTTTAATTACTCCAGGATTGATTCTGTCTATCCAAGTGCTGGTTGACCCTGTCCCTCAAAATTCCCTCCATTAACTTCCCCACCACTGGTGTCAGGCTGACCAGCCAAAAGTTCCCTGGCTTGACCTTGCTACCCAACTTAAACAATGTAAATACATTAGCAACCTTCTAGTGTTTAGGAACTTCTCCAGAGGCTAACAATGAAGCAAGTATCTTCGCTAGGCTCTCCGCAATTTCCTCTCTGGCTTCCCACAATGTCTAAGCGTGCATAATGTCAAGCCCTGAGGACTTATTCACCTTAATGCACTGTAAGGCTGCAAATACCTCCTTCCCAGTAATATGAGTGTCTTCCAAAACAGCTCCACTTGTTTCCCTTATCTTTTGAACACCATGATTTTCTCCTCTGTAAACAGCAGGGAAAAATATTTGTTAAAAATCCCATACATTTCCTGCTGCTCAAGACAGAGGCATGCCAACTAGTGGAGTGGTGCCGCAGCAACAACCTGGCACTCAACATCAGTAAGACGAAAGAGCTGATTGTGGTCTTCAGGAAGGGTAAGATGAAGGAGCACATACCAATCCTCATAGAGGGATTAGAAGTGAAGAGAGTAAGCAGTTTCAAGATCCTAGGTGTCAAGATCTCTGAGGATCTAACTTGGTCGCAACATATCGATGCAGTTATAAAGAAGGCAAGACAGCAGCTATACTTCATTAGGAGTTTGAAGAGATTTAAAAATGTCAACAAATTCACTCAGAAACTTCTATTGTTGTACTGTGGAGAACTTTCTGACAGGCTGCATCTCTGTTATGGAGGGGCTACTGCACAGGACCGAAAGAAACTGTAGAAGGTTGTAAATCTAGAGAGCTCCATTTTGGGTACTAACCTACAAAGTACCTAGGACATCTTCAAGGAGCGGTGTCTCAGAAAGGCAGCTCCCATTATTAAAGACCTCCAGCACCCAGGGTATGCCTTTTTCTCAGTTACCATTAAAGAGAAGGTACAGAAACCTGAAGGCACACACTCAGCAATTCAGAAACAGCTTCTTCCCTGGATCCTTACCCACCAGTCTCTCCATTCAGTAGTTCAGACTTTGCACTTTTTGCTAGCTCCAAAAAGATACCATAATTAACACATATTTGTCACCTATTTCCTTTCAGTATTTCAAAAGGGCCCCTGCAGAATCTCATGTTTACTTTTTTCAGTCTCATACCATTTTTGAAAAATTACCACCTACATCAATTTTACCGAACAAGGAACAAAAGTTCAAAGTAAATTTATTATCAAAGTACACATATATCACCATTTACTTCTCTGAGATTTTGTTTTTTTTTGCAGGCATTCACAGTAGATACAGAAAAACCCACAGAATCAAGCACACACAAGACGGACAAACTCATGCAAAAGACAACAAAATGTTGCAAATGGAAAAAGAAAAACAAAATAATACAGTAATAATAAATAAGCAATAAATATTGAGAACATGAGATGAAGTGTCCTTGAAAGTGAGTCATTTTGTTGTGGAAACATTTCAGTGAAGAGGCAAGTGAAGTTAAGTGAAGCTATCCCTTTCGTTCAAGAGGCTGATGGTTGGGGGGTAATAACTGTTCCTGAACCTGGTGGTGAGAGTCCTGAAGCTCCTGTGCCTTCTTCTTGATGGCAGCAGTGAGAAGAGAGCATAGACTGGATGCTGCTTTCCTGTGACAGTGCTCAATGGAGGGAAGGGCTTAACCTGTGATAGGTTGGGCTATATGTACTATATTGCGGGCTATATGTACTATATTGCAGGCTTTTCAGTTCAAGAGCAGCACAGTACAGCCCTTCTCTCACAATGTTGAGCAAACCCTTGAACCTAGTCCAAGATCAAGGCAAACCTTCCCTCCCATATAGCTCCATTTTTCTTTCATTCATGTGCCCATGAGTCTCTAATGTATCAGTTCCATCATCACCCCCAGCAGTGTGCTCCATGCACTTAGCTTAAAAGGCAAATCTACCCTTTAACTGATTTTCACGCCCCACTCCTATCAAGTATGGATCAAAGTCAATTATGCGGATGTAATATAACATTGCAGTAATAAGCGTTTTTGAAAGCTGCAAAACTAGGATCTATCCTGGGCCCAAGAAGGCAACATGCACTCTCACCATCCAGCACATGCCCTTTTCTCATTACAGCCATTAAGGAGGAAGAACAGAAGCCTGAAGACATACACTCCACAAATAGCAACAGCTTCTGTCCCTCCATCATCAACCGGATCCATGAACCTGTGCACGCTACCTTGTTATTTTTTTTGCATGATTTCTTTTGCAGCGCAGTAATCCTTCTACCTTGCACGATAGTGCTGCCACAAAACAACAATATTTCATGACATATGTCAGTGATGATAAACCTGATTCGGTAAATCTTGCAGGGCCATTATCACTGACAGCAGATAACATGGAGAATGAATCGACTATAAGTTTCACACGGAAGGGTCAGCAATGGGGTGTATTCGCAAGGCTGATACAGTTCTAAGCATCGAGTCGGAGCATCTTAACGCAGACATGTAACCTATTGAGCCAATGCTAATGCTTACACCAGAGTTGACAGGAGCATTCACTAGTGAGGTGGGGGGGGGGGGTCCGATCGCACAATCACGTGACTCGGTCCGGCATGTTTCCCCCCCCCCCCCCCCCGTCACGGGAGTTGGCACCCGGGCACACGTGCCGCCGCCTTCGCCCTCCCAAGGGGAGGGGGTAGGTCTCATTCTTACCTAAAGGCCCCACGGTGCCCATCAGTCGGCCTGCCGGTGCCACAGGGGGGCGAGTAGCAGCTTGTCTGGGGAGCCAGGTCCCCTGCGTCCCCCACGCCGAATACCTCCTGTCCGTTACCCGGCCGCTCGCCCGCACGAGTACCCAACACCAGCACTCCGGTAGCTCGTTGCTTCCACCCGTTCCGTCGTCTAAAGCGTCCGGACAGACCCGCTTCCACTCGGCTTCGGCACTTGAAGTTCCGCTTTTGAAGTTCACCAGGCAGGTTCCGGGCAAGTGAGGAACTTCTGGCTGTCTTTATTTTTCTGCGTCACTCCAACCCGTCTCTCCTTTGCACGGTGGATGGCAGTTACCCACTTCGGTTAATACTGATTCTGCAAGAGGAAGTTAAGTCTTCGAAAATATCTCAAACTTAGCGCAAGTTAAAGGTGTCTCTCAAAGTGCGTCGAATAAATGTCAACCTGCAAATCTGCTGGAGTGTTTAAAACATGGGCTGCGGCAGCGGTGGTGGAGGCGGAAACGATATGGTCTTTTAGATAGGTGCATGGAGCTTAGTAAAATAGAGTGCTACAGGTAAACATGTTCAGGGCAACTTTGTGGGCTGAAGAGCCTGTATTGTGCTGTAGGTTTTCTACGTTTCTATGACAGTGCCTGTACCAGGTCCACTCCCCCATCTCTTACCCTGGTACAATTGCATTGGGCTGCATCATGCCAAACTTAAAGTTTTACAACTTTTTGCTGTCAGTTTCCAGCTTACTCTCACCTTCACATGAACCATTCCTGGCTTCCTGGCTCTTTCTTTACCTTTCTCAGTCATTGTCAGAGCAGAGGAGATTGGCTAGCCACCAACATCTGCTTCAAATCCATGAACTCTCACAGCTACCTCTTCTCGTTGTTGCCATCAGGAAGAAGGTACAGAAGCCTGAAGGTAGGTATTCAGAAATAGCTTCTTCCCCTTTGCCACACAATTCCTAAGTGACATTGAACATATAAACACTACCGCACTTTTTAAAAATGTTATTTCTGTTTTTGCTCTGTTTTACTGTTTAATGTATATATATATTTAGTGTAATTGATTTACTTACTTTTTTCTTTCTATATTATCATATATTGCATTGTACTGCTAAGTTAACAAATTTTATGACAGATGATAATAAACCTGATTCTGATTCTTAAACCTGTACAACCCTAACACTGCCTTAGCAATGGAACACTACAGACCACCTCTTGCATTACCGAGAAGTGTCTGATTGTGTCTTTTTTTTGCATTTAGATCTTTGTTTTTGTTTTCTCTCTTAGAGTCATAGAAAACTACAGCACAGATAAAGGCCCTTCGACCCATCTAGTCTGTGCCAGAACATTTAAACTGCCTAGTCCCATCAACCTGCACCCAGACCATAGCTTAAATGGACATTGAACCCATGAGCACTACCTCGCTATTTCAACTTAACTATTTAATATGTGTATATGTACCTACTGTAATTGATTTACTAATTTATTTTTTCTTCTGGTATCATGTATTGCATTGTACTGCTGCTGCTAAGTTAACAAATTTAATAACACATGACGGTGATAATAAACCTGATTCTGAAGAAGGAGAATGGAAATGGACAATGAACATAGCTGAAGAACATGGTGAAACGCTCACGGTACCCATTTGGAAGGACAGATACCGCTATCGGAAAATCCTCATGCAGACAATGGTCTTCAGGAAAATGAGTAGATAAGTTTTAATTAGCTGGTTAGCACACAACATTGGAGACATTTTGATGCCTTTTTTCCTTGGATATTTACTTATATTTCACTAGGACTGGGTTTTCAGGTAAAAGTGTTTCAGTACTGTGAGAAAACAAAGTGAAGCAAACTGGATTGGTTACACAACAATGAGCTCCAATGATTAGATTGTTACGGATTCAGGCAACAATAAATATATGAGTTAGGCAAGGGTCTTTAGAACAAATAACACGTTTATTAAACACTGAAAACAAACCCCCCAAAAGTAAACAAAACACTAACGTAACCGGAAATCAGCTGCTGTGCGGCAGCTTAAACAGTTCTTAAAGCAATGAAGCGTACAGTCCTTAAAGCGATGTTGCAAGAACAGTTCTTTAAAGTAGTATTGCCAAAAGTTCAAAATGCTCACAGTCCATTTAAAGGAGAGACTTTTTAAGACGATTTAAATTCTCTTTCACGTCGTTTTGCTTCGGTTCCCCAAAAGTCGAACTTTTCCCACGAAGAATTTACGGAACGAAACGGCTTAAAGGCACTGACCTTTCCTTTACCACCATTCTCAATCCTTTCTGGTATTTCCCAGGGATTAACACGAGAATAGTCAACGAAATCCTTCCGAATAAGGATCAAACAAGGTCGAACCCGTTTCACCGTCAAAATCGATTCTCCTCGATCTTTAACTCCCGAACTCCGATCTTCACTCTCCACTGATTCTCAACTAGCAGTATTGTAAAGAAACTGCTGGCAATGACCTTTTAAACTTTAGGCATTAGATAAAACTTCATCTTTCAACTAAACTGCGTCATAACATTAAATCACACAGCCGCATGAAGTCAACATGGCAAATCCAGCCACGAACTGCCCCTCCTCACAGGGAGGGGTCCTCCTTTTATACCCTGTAAAAAAAACCTGTCACATGATCTCTACTGGCGGGAAAATGACATCACTCCACCATCACAAGACCATTACCTCAAGTCCAGTATAGTTTCAACCTCAGTCACGTGACAAGAGTACCACTGTCACGTGTTACGGGTACGTAACAACATGCACCACATTATAGACTAATATATATCTAAGCCTGCCATTGGTGTAGTGTCATCAGCATTAGGTTTCAAGGTAAATGGTTCAAATCCAGCCAGCTCCTTGCACACTTTCCATCTGTAAACACGAGGAAATCTGCAGATGCTGGAAATTTAAGCCACAGACACAAAATGCTGGTGGAATGCAGCAGGCCAGGCAGCATCTACAGGAAGATGCACTGTCGACATTTCAGTCCTGTCGAAGGGTCTGGGCCCAAAACATCAACAGTGCTTCTTCCTATAGATGCTGCCTGGCCTGCTGCGTTCCACCAGTATTTTGTGTGTGTTGCTTTGCATCTGTGCTGGGTTGAGCATTGAGCTAGCAACCTGGCCTTGTAAAAACAGGCAAATGCAAAGGAAACTGCAAGAAATGCCGCCCACTATGCCACAGGGGTTGAAAAGAAACAACAACCATATATAATGGACCTTTATTTATATAATATTGTTTTGTTTGTTACAGTTTAATATCTTTTGTCAATACAGTTTCAATTTAAGTTTATACTGCTAAGAGCTAAATTATTGCTTCCTGGCAAACAGTAAATTTCCATGGGTGTGTCAGTATTCAAACAAGTATCTCCTATTTTCCCTTATAGGAACAATCAAACTAATATGTGCTGTGTTTACCCAAATCATATTTCCCCTACATGTGTTTATTTATTGGAAATGACCGTTTTATTACTATTCACATGCATTGTAAAGTTATGATACTGTTAGTTTGAATTCACAATAATAGCTAACTCATTATGAGCCTGCGATAAGAGGGTTACACCAGCTTGAGATGAGAGAAAAGAAAGCAATAAATAAATAAATAATCTCTGAATGGTTCAGTGATGGGGCGAGTGAAGTTATCCCCTCTGGTTCAAGAGCCTGGTGACTGAAGGGTAATAACTGTTCCTGAACCTGGTTGTGTGTGTCCTGAGGTTCCTGTACCTTCTTCCTGATGGCAGCAGCGAGAAGAACCTGGGTGGTGTGGGTCCCTGATGATGGATGCTGCTTTCCTGCGATGGCACTCCATGTAGATGTGCTCAATGGCAGGGAGGACTTTACTCACCATGAGTGGGCTGTATCCATACCCCTGCCATCCATGTATCTATAGAAATTTCTCCTCAATGTTGAAATCACCCATGTCCACCACTTCCACTGGCAACTCGTTCCACACTCCACCACCCTCTGAGTGAAGAAGTACTCCCTCATGTTCCCCTTAAACATTTCACCTTTCATCCTTACCCTACAACCTCTAGATCTAGTCTCACCCAACCTCAAAGTAAAGGGCTTGCTAGCATTTACCCTGTCTATACCCCCTCATAATGTTGCATCCTGCTATCAAATCTCCCCTTATTTTCCTATACTCTAGGGAATAAAGTCTTAACCTGTTCCATTTTTCCCTATAACTTAGGTCCTGGTGATATCCTTGTAAGTTTTCTCTGCATTCTTTCAATCTTATTGACATCTTTCCTGTAGGTGACCAGAACTGCACACAATATTCCAAATCAGATGTACAACTTCAACATAGCATCCTAACTCCTGTACTCAATACTTTGATTTATCAAAAGTACATTTAACATCAGAGAAATGTATACAATGTACATCCTGAAGTTCTTTTTCTTCACAACCATCTACGAAAACAGAGGAGTGCCCCAAAAGAATGAATAACAGTTAAATGTTAGAATCTCAAAGCTCCCCCCCCCCACACACATACGCAGCACTATGAAGGCCAATGAGCTTTCTTTACGACTCTTATCTACCTGTGACACCACTTTCAAGGAATCATGGATCTGTATTCCCTGATCCCTCTGTTCTACTGCACATCCACTACCACTCTCTGCCTTCTCCCATGAAGCCAATGTCTAATCCAATTTACTACCGTATCTTAATGCCAAGCAACTGAAACTTTTTGACCAACCTCCCACATTGGACCTTTAGCAATTCTTAATTCTTAAGTCCGTGTAGACAACATCCCTGCCTTGCTTTCATAAACTTTCCTGGTAACTTCCTCGAAAAACTCCTTAAGACTGGTTAGCCATGATATCCCTAATCAGTCCCTGTCTATCCAAATATCCGGAGCCTGGAACACCTTCCAATAAGTTATCCACTACTGACGTCAGGCTCACTGGGACCTCAATGGTGGCTAAGGACATTTTAAATACCTCTGCAATTTCTGCCTCCCATAGGGTCACATTTTGTGTGTGTGTTGCTCAAGATGTCCAACATCTGCAGGGTCTCTTGTTTTTAAATGAATATCAAGGTAGTATGTGGTGACATATATGTACTTTGAACTTTAATTCACTGTTTCTTTTTGTCTGTATCAGAACTGGCCACTTCTGTTTGGCATTGCCCTGTTTTCTTTCGCTTTCTTTGTACAGACTGATTTGCTGGGCAAACGTTACACATACCATACAACAAAAGCAACACGTTACATGCACAGTGGCAGAGCTAGGAGGTGGCTCCCTTGCAGCATCCAAACCCAAATTCAATCCTGGCATTAGGCAGTGTTGGGAGGGTGAATATTCTCTCTCTGACTGCATGGGTTTCAGTTGTGCTCTCTTCATTAGAGCCGAGACAGACAGAAACAAGTTAGCAGAGGAAGTGGGAGAAAGCGATGGTAGAACAAAGGGAAGTTCTCCAAAGAATGAAATTATGTAGTGGTAAGGGGTCAGCCAAGCTCCTTTCTCATAACATCATAGCGAGAGAGAGCATGAAAACTCTCCCTTTGGCCTGCTAACTGGCTGGTGAGCATCAACATCCATGAGGCAGTTGAAAACAAACCAAAACCACTGAGAGACTAAGCCAGGGTATTCGGCACTGTATGATGTGCTTCTGAATAACGAAATTCCAAATTGTAAAAAGACATAGTCAATCCTTTATCATGAAACCAGCAAAGACTAACGATCTTGTAGCAATAAAAAAAACTAACAAAACTAAATTAGCAATATAGTTAGTGTTCAAATCAGCACAACTAGGCATTTCAATAGGCAATATAACTAAGCGTAATTAGTGATCGAAGTGTTCCAATTAGCAAAGTTAGCATATTAAAGTGAAGTTAGCATAACTAAGCATTACAATTAGTGGTCAACAACAACAAAAAATCATTCCCCAGTTGCCTCTAACACATCTAACAACTAACTAACCCCAAGTGTGAATATATAACTATACTCATTTGCTTCTACCACGCCTCAACCCACATAATAGATTACCATAATATACATGCCACAAAATACTGATAGCTCCTACATCCCAGTCCCTTATTACAACTACATACTACCAAAATAGTAGACATGAAATCTTCATGGACAAACCTCTTAACATTTATACAAATATCTTCTTTCTTCTTTCAGTCAAGTCATGTAACAGTCACCTATACCAGAGGTTACTAGCACTTAGTCTAGTACAGTGTGATCTTTACCACCATTATCTGTTAAGTCAGAGTCAAGTCAAAGTCATGAAGCTTCTAGCACTGTAGCTCCTCAAAACTTTGCTTCCTGTAGAAAATAGATCTTGGTTATGGGCCTGTCCAGACAGCGAGTCTTGGTGAAGATGCATACCAGCCGCACAAATCCTCTTCTGTCTGGAAAGACTTGAATGACTCTTCCCATGATCCATGAGTTTTGAGACTCTGTGTCATCAGCTATAAGCACAATGTCTCCTGGGAGGAAATTGCATTTTATATTTGGCCATTCCTGATGTACCTGTAAATACTTCTTGGCCCATTGTTTCCACAAAGGAATCTGTGTCTAAAGAAGATGCCACTTCAATGTGAACAGATCATATAACTTGATGGGTAAATATGGCCCCATGCCTCTTCACAGTACTCCTTCTGTTCTTCACCTCAAAAGGTCCAAAGTAGCGTGTTCCTCCACATGTAAGCAGAGGATCATGTGAAGAAACCCTGTTCAGAGGTAGATCTGTCATGTGCTGGCATCCTAGAGCTGTATGCAACCGTTGACAAACAACACCATTAGACAGGATTTTTCTAATAGCTATACTAGCACCAGGAATACAAAATGTTTGGCATAACCTGGATAATGTGTTTCTGGCCAGCATGTACTACCTCTTGATGCACTTGCCCCAGAATTGAATCTGAGATATGATGATCCTTTGCCAGTATAATAGGATGTTTAAACTCTTCAGGCATGGCTGCCCTCTAACTCTCAGGGCATCATCTTCAAGTACTGGATTGAGCTTGAAAACATTGCTGTGCTTTTTCACACTTTTTCTACTTTGCAAACTTGAGAATCAATCTAGAAATTTTCTTTGGCAAAACCCAATGATCTCCATGTCAACCTTTCTGAGCTCCTCCACTCAGTTGATCTGACCCTTGGCCTTCTCAATCTTTCTCTCTCAAGAATATCCTTGTCGTTCTTCATCAAAGTCAGACTGAGCAAGAATGATTTTCAATTGCTTCCTTTTAAGTAACAAGAGCAAGTTCTTAAATCAAAGAATCCATGCCACAGTCTTCCTCAAACTGGTCCAAGACAAGAAGTGATAGATTAAATGTGTTACTGTGTCCACCTCCTCTTCAACCCATATGCCATTCATTGTAATATTCCTCTTAATTTTCAGAATATCTAGCAGAAGTTTTCCAGAACTATTGAGATTCACAATCCATTCTCTTACAGGTTGAAGAAGATACTGGGCCCTGATACCCATGTCTCATTCTTAAAGAATGCTTTCACCTTCAACTCTCTAGAGGTCACATCTACTGGGTTGCTTGAAGCATTTACATACCTCCATTGAGATGCTTGTGAGATCTTAAGAATTACTGAAACTCTGCAACAAAGGTTCAGAACCTGGAACTTTCATTCTTGATATACTTCAACACAGAAGTACTATCAGTCCAAACTACTGAGTCATGAAACCGCATGTGCAACTTCTTCCTCCACAATGTGTCCATGCAGCTTCCCATCATGGCAGCAGTGAGCTCTGTATGAGGCATGGAAACTGGTTTCAATGGAGCTACCCTTGATTTTCCCTTGATAAAAGCACTGTGCACCTGAGAATGTGTGTCGTGCAACAATCGGCACAGCACTGTTCCATAGCTGTCTCTGCTTGCGTCTGTAAAGTGGTTTCTCTAAAATCCAGGAGTTTCAAACATCTAACAATCTTGAAGTCTTCAGGCTAGCAGAGTTCTTCCAGCCAGCTTGTCCACACAGGAGCCGTGACAGTCTACTATATCTTAGCTGTGGTCACCATCAGACCACCAGAGAAACTTCAGCAGATCAGCATCTTCTGCTGGTACTTTAACCTGATGAAACATTGGTTCAATTTCTGCCAGGGTCACCACTGGTTCTTTTCTGAATCTGGTTTTGACTTCAGTAAGTGAGCTAGTAAGATCTGGCCCTTGTAAAAGCTGACCATTAAGTGATACTCCCTGAAAAGTCTGTCCACAGTCAAAACTTTCCCATAACTATGTTCCAGATCCTCTGCTGGCACTCTCTTGGCATAACCTTTGGAGATGACATCCTTCATTAAAGTTGTTTAGTCAGTGTGAAATGACAAATCCTTAAACTTCTTTGTTAGATTTAGAGCAGACTGTTTGGCAATATTCCAGTGATTTTGTATGTTAACCTCTTCCTTTCTCAAAGGTAAACTAATCCAGTAGTGGCCATCCACCAGTTTTGCAGAATTCATAACCAGCTCTATGATCTTGAAATCTTCTTTTGACAAACCAGCTTGTTCATCCTGACCTCATTCAGGGAAGTCTGCCTTGAACTCCCACTGCCAAAGTTCAACCAAGTTCAAAACTGAGATCCTGTTAACAGTCAGCTGTCGCTGTGCACAATCTGTTCCATCACCATGGTCTCCTTTCAGTGGTCCATTCACAGTCCAGTCCAACATTGTCCTAACTGCATAGGGTCCATCATTAACACTGCGGATCACTTGCAATGGCTCCAGTGCTTTAGGCATATTTGTCCCTATCAGAAGCTCAATTTCTGAATCAACTTCTGGCAAATTGTCATCCCTGTAATGCCCTCTGTTGTGGAATGTTCCTTTTGTGGACAGACATACTTTCTTGCATATTGATGTTAGGTAGTTCATAATAGCTTTCACCACCTAAGCTAGCCACCTCCAATCCTGAAACAATATAGCTACTCACAATCTTCTCTTGACCCATTGTATGGGATGAATGCATATCCTTTTTTCCTGTTCTGTTGAGCTTGTTCATGAGGTCCACTGTGCAGAACACTGCTGTATTTCCTTGATCTAGGAAAGCATAAGTAACCTCTGCCTTGTTACCCTTCTTAGATTTCACTTACGGGAGGTTTACAGTCATGATCAGCAGCCTCTGTAAGGCTATTAGGTAGCAGAGCACTACTCACTGCTGTGTCTGATTCTTTCACAACTTGTTTTATTCTGCAACCTTTTCGTTAGAGTAACTAGGAAGTATGCTGGGATGCTTCCCATTGCGTCCGGTACCTTGCATGAAAGACAGTTCCTGCAATCTCCTTGCTGATGTGTCCTCCACATACACAAGCAACCAAAGCAGACACTGTTTTCCTTTAGGAAGGCAATCTTCTCACTATGTGCTCTATTCTTCAGCTGAGGCCACGATTCCAATGTACCTTCACCATTTCAGAAAAGACGAACCGTTTCGGCTGACAAGACCATTTCCCTTCCATTAGCTCCAGGTTAAGTTTTTAGCTGTACTTCTCACAGTAGTGGCAAAGTTTCTTCCTTCAGCCTCAGAACAAACTTGTGACTTAGTTTTGTTTATACATTTGCTCATTGCCGGTGATGTAGCATCCTGAATTTTCGCACACACCAGGTGTGCAGCAACATTTACTTGCCCTTCTATAAAATTAACAATGCCAGTGAAAGTAATCTTATGGCTGTGCCTTTCTTGCAGTTTGCAGACCACTGTTTTCCATTTATCCCTAAGCATATAGGACAATTTCTTTACGACAATTGACATATTAGCATGCACGTCCAGTTCATACATGTACTACACTTCTTCCATGGCATTCCAACAACATCTAAGAAAAAGACTGTAGTCTTAAAGAGCTTTCACATCTTCTCCTGCTGCTATGTCTTATGGGTCTTATGGTCTTCAGATTTGATAGGTACCCAAGAAAGATCTTTTTGTATGTAAACAGATACAGTTTTCTGCTCATTATGATCAGGTTCCTTTGTAAAGCCTTAGCTTTTAGATATCCTTTCTGAGAGTCAACGTGCTGGTGACTCCTGATGAGATCTCTAGGGCGACCACCAAGTGTACTATTCAAGGAAATAGAGGCATTCACCATAGCTATTGGTCTTGCCTTCAATGCTGTTTTCAAAGCCCTCATGAATACATGACAGAGCAAGACAGGCAAAGATGAAATGCTTTGCTGTTGTACCAATAAAATTGTTATTTCATTTTGCTTCCTCGGAATATCGTTAGTGCTATGTTGACCTCTGTCATCTAAAACAAAAGTGTTGCCATGCTGAGTGTAGGTTATGACCCCGTGAGCACTTTTAGCTGATGGATATGACAAAGTTTCAGAGTGCCTCCTTAGTGCAGGCTGAGAATAAGTACTCTTAACTACCAGTTGGGGGGTTCTTTTTCATGTTACATCGACACTTGAGGAATGAGTAAATCACCTCAAGTGGATGTTTTTGTTTTTCTTTGTGCTTTTTCAATATAAGATCTCACACCACTGGACTGTCCTGCTGGAGCACATTAACTTTGGCCATTTATGTGGCAATTTCTTCCTCCAGCTGGAACTGGTCCTTCTTTTTCCATTGCTGTTCCAAAAGGAACTGCTCTTACTCTTCCATTGCATGTTTGTCCTTCAATAATCGTTGACATGCGATTAATGCAGCTCAATGAGCTTCTGTTTTAATGCGTGCAGAGGAGGTAATAGATACATAAGATTTTCTTCCTGCAACAGAACTTCAAGCACTGGCATTAGACATACTGTCATTCAGTTTCATGTCAACCTGTGGGTCACCTGCTCTGTGCCTAGACAAAACATGCATTGAAATTCGAGACACATTGTCTGATGAAAGTTGATGCTCACAGTCACCTGTTGCAGTAACATGACCTTCAATACAACATGTTTGGGTCAACCATTGTTTTGTATCTTCTATAAATACACTGTAATAGCGACTAATGTTTGAAAAACATTGGTTCTGTTTTACTTGGTCAGCCTTAAGAAGTAATGAGATTAACATGTAATGTTGCTTAGCAACAACCTCACAAAAATTAGGCAAGTCCTTAAGACACATTTGCAAGTCATTTTCTTTAATTTTCATAAGATCATTAATTGATGGTATTAAACCTTTGTTCACGTTTGTTCATTCTCCTTTTGAAGACTGTTGATTAGATTAGCCTTAGCTTTAGCTCTAATTTATCTTTTGCAAGCCCTGACCGCAGGGTTGTTGGCGCCAATTCCATGCTTCGATACACTTGTGTTACTTTCTTTAGTTGCACAATTTGCAATTAACTCTTTGTTTGCCTGTAACACAGTAGATATTCAATTCAATAAACATAATCAACAGACAAACTGTGCACACAGCACTTAAACCGGAACGAACAAACTGCCTTCAATTCAAATGACAGCTATCAGAATGTTTCAGAACTTCAATAAAACAAAGTGATAAACCCGTAGGCACACACCACACACTCGAGCAACAGTCCCCAATGAATGGGTAGCGCTAACCTTTCAAGACTATTGTGGTGAACTACAAATACCTGTCTGGACTGCTTCTGTGGCTCCTCCCACAGACCCCTGCTGACTGCTCCTGTGGCTCCTCCCACAGACCCCTGTATAAAGGCGATTGAGGCCTGTGCCCAGCCTCATTCCCCAGGATGTAGTGTTGTTCATTCTTCCAGTCAATAAAAGCCGATATCTCGCTTCTTACGTCTCAGAGTGAGTTATTGATGGTGCATCAACTATGTTCAAACCACTAATGCACAGCATGAATCAACAAAAGGTCACAGATAATCCTAGCACACGCTGCTCCTGTTTCACTGAGATCTTTAACCTCTTGCTTTGGTAGTTTGAGTTTGCTTCAAGCAGGCTTCAATGTGAAGAGGTCCTGAGCTTCTCTATCATATAATACAAGGACTATACTTCATCATAACAAGCATCAATGAGAAGGCTCTTAACTTCTCTACAAGACTAGTTTGATGGAAATGACCTAGAGATCCAGAGTTTGTAACACAAATGCAAGGGATTTCCTGATTGGAAATTCCACCACATCATAATAGAAAATAGCTCTACAGTCTCCTAAGAGCCAGAGTTCATCAGAAAACCTGTAACTTAAAGAAGGTGGATGTGGCAAAGTTGTTTCCCATGGTGGGGGAGTCTAGTATGAGAGGGCATGACTTAAGGATTGAAGGGTGTCCATTCAGAACAGAGAGACGAAAAATTGTTTTAGCCAGAGGGTGGTGAATCTGTGGAATTTGTTGCCATGGGCGGCAGTGGAGGCCAAGTCATTGGGTGTATTTAAGGCAGAGATTGATAGGTATCTGAGTAGCCAGGGCATCAAAGGTTATGGTGAGAAGGTGGAGGAGTAGAACTAAATGGGAGAATGGATAAAATGGCGGAGCAGACTTGATGGGCCAAATGGCTGACTTCTGCTCCTTTATGGTCTTATGGTCTAAGGTAGAAAGAATGAAGGAGGTCTGTCAACAATAGGAACTACATGTTCCTTCTTTAATGCGGTTAAGATCATTTGCCACACAAACATTCAGGTGAGAGCTAATAATGAAGGAGAGCTCATCTATAAGAGAGAAGAAGTCAGTGCAAACTATAATGAGCATTTCCGGGAGCTGCTTATTTAATACTATGTCCTTGATGCAAGCACACTTGACTCCATCCCACAGTAAACCCTTTGGCCCATTCCAGATGCCACCACAGTAAGAGAAGAGGTGAAAAAAAGCAAGCCATTAAAGCAAATGGTATCCCTGCTAACATTCTAAAAGTTGGTGGTAAGGCTACACAGCTGTATTTGCTACATATGGGAAGAGGGGGACTTCCCAGAGGACCACATGGATTTCAAAGTTATAGCCATCTTCCATAAACAAGACCATTTTCTATAAAAACAAACTAAAATTCTTCTCACTCTTAAATTTTTTTATCTGATATTTTAAATTCCTGGTGTTTAATCCCTGGAACCATTTGCTAATTGGAATATTTATCCATCTACATCCATTATAGTGTTATTTATTTCTAAAATCTCCTTTCAACCTTCTTGACTCATGGATGGACCAGCTGAGCTTCTCCAATCTGTACTTTACCTGATATCCCTCAAACTTTTGTGAAGAACTGCTTTTGTGAATCTGATTTATTGAGATAGAGCACGGAATAGGCCGTGCCAGCTCTTCAAGCTGTACAGCCCAGCAGCCCCGAATTTACCATAGCCTAATCGTGAGACAATTTACAATGACCAATTAAACTACCAACCAGTAGGTCTTTGGACTGTGAGAGGAAACCGGAGCACACAGAGGAAACCCACACAATCATGGGGAGAATGTACAAACTCCTTACAGACAGTGGGGGGAATTGAAACAGGGTCACTGGTGCTGTAAGGTGTTGTGTTAACCAGTACACTACTGTGCCTCTACTCATGAAGTCCAGAATCTTATTTGCTTTACTCACGGCTCTTTCAACTTGTCCTGCCATTCTCCCACAAGAGCTGCTTTTAAAATATTCTTGCCTTAAGCTGTTTTGATTGCAGCATTTTCTAGTTCCAAACTATTTCACATAATTGCTGCTACTGTATCAGTGGGGTTAGCAGCCGCCTAAGGGGTGCCCGAGGCAGATAACGCATTGAGCAGCCTGCCTTGCATGTTGTTCTTGATGATTCATTATTTTCCCTTCATAATGTTCTCTGGCCAGATCTATGCTCAATTGTTATTCTCATTTCCTTAGGCAAATCCAATGATTTGTCTACAACAGTATTCTGTTGCTTCTGGAATCTTTAGCCTTCTTCTATTTTCTGTATACACAAAGTACACTGCAGATGCTGTGGTCAAATCAACACGTACAAATAAGCTGGATAGATGCTGCCCGACCTGCTGTGTTCCTCCAGCATTTTGTGTGTGTTGCTTGAATTTCCAGCATCTGCAGATTTCCTCGTGTTTCCCTGATTTGTTTGTTGTTCTTAAAACAACTAAGCTAATATCATTGCCTTGTATACTTGCTGCAAGGTACGTATATCTCCCTGGCCATCATCTGAAGCAACACCAGCCAGTCTGTTTACAAGAGTGGTGCTGTATTTGATCTTGGAATGAGTTTCCAAGTATATATCGCTTCCATTAGCCAGGTCATCTCCTCCACCACCCAGCTCCACAATGCTCACCACAATTTATAACCTTCTGAAAGGCTTAAGTCTGGAGTCCCATCTGCTGTCATTCAAAATCCCCTCCACCCATATTTCAGCCCGAAACATCGACACTTTACTCCTCTCCATAGATGCTGCCTGACCTGCTGAGTTCTTACAGCATTTTGTGTGTTACTTTGGATTTCCAGCAACTGTGAAATCTTGTGTTTAATTGTATTCTAATTTGGATTGTGTTCTGTTCATCCATGGTCCCTGCGCTTGCTGGCATACACTGACTCTTAGTTAAACAGCTTTTCAACTTTAGAAATCTCATCCCATGTTTTCAAATCCTTCCATGGCCTCCTCCCACCTTCTCTTTGTTATCTTCTTATGATTCTGCAATCTTAAAAATAATCTGAAGTGGCTTCCAATTTTGCTTCTTGTGGGTCCCAAACTTGTTGAACAAAGGCAGCTAAAGCTTAAGTATCTCAGACATAAGGTCTGGAATTTCTTTCATAAAATCTTTAGTGTCCTTGTCATTAATGTGCTTTCATTTAATCTACTACATTTGGTGACAACAAATGTTAGGTTTTTGTGATAATACTTCTGCAAATTGCCCCAGAAGGTGATGATACTTGTATTGGAGTATTATTGTCACATGTTCAAGATCCAGTGAAAAGACTGTCTTGCATACTGGTCATACAGATCAATTTATTACATGTGCATTGACGTGGAAGAACAACAATGCAGAATAATGTATAGTTTCTACAGAAAAAGTGCAGTGCAGGTAAACAAAGTGCAAGACCATAATGAGGTAGATTGTGAGGTCAAGAATCTATTTTCTTGTATTAGAGATTTAACAGCAGGGTAGAAGCAAGTATTTCATCACTGTGGATGTAAGTGCTACTGAATGAGTCATTGAGGCAGGTTACTATGTTCTTCTTAGGCACTGGTATAAATGAAGCCAGTGGGCACCTCAGACTGCAAAACCAAGAGGTTAAAAATCCCTGTTGGTTGATCAGATCAGGTCTTTAGTATTTGGTCAGGTACCCTATCTGAACCGGATGCTTTCTGTGGGTTCACCCTCCTGAAGGTGTCACAAGGGGACGTGGAGACTGGACCCAAATGCAGGACGCAGGCACTGAAATACTAGGGGCAGGACAGGAACAACTAAAGGATAGAACAAAATGGGGAGACCGTGGCATGCAAAGGTGATCCTGGGGTTCAGAGAGAGTTCATGGCAAAGGCAGGACCCTGGCTAGGCTAAAGGATGGGTCTATGGGACAAGGAATGCTGGGAGGATAGCCCCGTGTGGGCCGCATTACTTCTGGGCAGGGCCTGGCCTCCCAGGCAGGAACAGGGGCCTGGGCAGGTTGCAGGGCACCTGGGCAGGATGCAGGGCACAACCGATCAGAAGAGAGGGGTAGGAAAGGGTCAGAGTCCCCCGCCAGGCAACGGCAGTCCGGCCTGCTTACCCGACGGAGGCAAGGGATCGGAAGGGAGCTCGGTCCAGGGTGACTACGAGAACGGACTTACAGAACTAGATGATTAACGGTGGGTACTCCAAGCCAGGGTCAAAACAGGATAGACAGGCAGACAGCGCAAACAAGGCAAACCAGACAGAACAGCAGGTACAAAACAAACAGAGAAACAGGACAACCCCCCAACTAGACTCAGTCCCAGAGCCCCTTATATACACCTGCCAGCCGATAGGCATCAGGTACATCTCCTTAAACCAAGCTGATCCTATTTGGGCTTAAGGGTGAAAGGAGGGATGGCTACAAGACCCGGAGTCCGCAGACTGGATCAAGACCCGGAATGCGGGCTCCGGACCGGACCGTAACAGAAGGATGCTCTCACATTGGCTTCAGAGGCTGAAATCTCATCATCATCAGAGGCTGTGGGAGCTTGTGATGGTTCCTCTATGTTTTGACAGTCAAAGTGAGCATAGAAGGCATTGACCTTTACTGAAAGAGTCGACAGAGGCATGCCAAGTGTCATTACCCTTTTGAGGAAGTACAGGCTTTCTTGGCCATGGTGTTCACATGGCTGCAGCAAGAGAGTCTATTGGTGATGTTCACTCATAGGAACTGTTGATGTAGTCAAGAGTATGTGCACAGACCCCCTACCCTTTCCTGAAGTCAATGGCCAGATTTTTCTGTGGACATGGTTGTCATGACACCATGTCACTTAGCCTTTTGTCTCCTTCCTGTACTCTGACTCATCATTGAGATACAACCCATTAAGGTGGTACATCTGTAAACTCACAGATGGAGTTAGAGCAGAAGCTGGCCATGCTGTCATAAGTGTCTAGAAAGTAGGGTAAGGGGCTGAGAACAAAACCTGGGGAGGACTAGGGTTTGGAATAATGGTGCTGGAGGCTTTGCTTTTTAAGAAAGATGTGAAATGGAGGGAGTGCGAAAGAAGTTTACTGGAATGGTCCTAATGAAGAGGAAGTTTAGATAGACTGGATAAACTGGGGCTGTTCTCCTTCTATCAGAAGAGTTTTCAAAGGAGTTCTGAAAGAGGTTTTTAAGATTGTGATAAACAGAAAATAGATACCTCATTGAAAGAAGGCACATATATAACTGCAATTTAATACTTCAGAAATTTATACTGTAACTTTTCTTCTAATTTCACTCATCTTTGAATTACTTTCTTTGAAACAAATTTCCTTAAAAGAAATTCATTTATAATTGCTCTGAAGTTGAGGAAGAGGTTAATACATGGATTTACAGAAAGAATGGAAAAAGTCATTTGGCTTATTGAATCTCTATTTGCTCTCTACAAGAGAAATTCAACTAATCACACTTCCTGCCAATTGCCTGTAGGTCTGCAAATCCTTTGTAAATACTTTTCCAGGTCCCCTGGAAAGCCAAGATTAAATCTACCTCGACAGCTACCTCTGGAAATGAATTCTAGCCCTAAATACTTCAGGCCAAAAACAAAGAACTTTCTTTAAATAATTTTTTGGCAATCCGAATCTTCACACTTCCCATGAGAACAAGTTCGCTCTCTCTCTCTCCTGTCACTTTCTAAAATACCTCTCTCGTTTCCCTTCGGGAAAATAAGCTTGATTTCTCCAGTCTGTCTACATATCTTAAATCCCTCTTCTGCACCCACTGCAAGTCTTTCACATTTTTCCTAGTTTATGAATACCTGATCTATGGCCACCCAGTAAATGTGAATGAGCTCCCACAGTATTATTAAATTCAAACAGGAAGCAGTATTGAAAAGAAACTGTTTCATGTAACTTCCCTACAGTAATCAGATACCTTTGCATTTTCAGAACACAGGCTGCCAGTTTCACCACAGGAGGCCACTTTACAGGGTTGCTTTGGAAACTGACAAGCAATTGCTTCTATTAATAACTGTGCAGTGCTGCTCTATTAAACACTGTAACAGCCACAGTTACCTTAAGCTTATCAAAGCCAGCCATTGAGCGCGAGACATTCTGATTCTGTTCCAATGTAACTAAGCAGGGGAAGGCGATGAATAAATGTAAGCGTTAAGTGGCTCTGATCAACACCATTCATTAAAATACTGCAGAAGTGTAGTAACTCTATCAAAGTGATTCTGTGTATTTTGCACTAGCAGCCAATATGTAGAGCAACAACCACAAAATGGAGAAACTCTGCAGGACAGATAGCATCTATGGAGAGGACTAAACAGTTGGCATTTTGTGCAAGACCTATCATAAGGTCTGGAAAGGAAGGGGGAAGAAGCCAGAATAAGAAGATAGGAAGAGGAGAAGGAGTACAAGCTGGTAGGTGATAGTTGAGACCAGAAGGGGGGAAGGTAGTTGGCAGGGGAAGGGTGGAATGAAGTGAGAAGCTAGGAGGTGATAGGTTGTAAAGGGCTGAAGAAGATCATCATGACTTCTATCATCTGGAGTGCTCTATAATACCCCGGATAACTTTTTAACCTCAAGTTCTGCCACTTTACACAATACATGCATCCATGCAAGTGCTTTTTATGCACTCTAATTAATATCACTTTTCTCACTTTTTATTAACCTGCATATACTCATATTTTTCTCCATTTTTTTTCTGTCACATCCCACCAGTCCATCCATGTCATCTTGAAGTATTTTCTTATCTTTAGTGCATCTGATGCCACCAACAGCCTTCCCTCCCCTAACTGGCTCCATCTGTTCTTCTTTTCATTGTCTTTGTTCACCTCTCACTCACCCAAATCTACTCCCTCCTCCCCTGCCTGGCTCTTTCTGCCCACCTTCATTCACACATCATCTACCAGTCTCTGCCTCACCCTTCCCCTGCTCCCTTATAGACTTCCTGCCATTCCTCTCCATTCTTAATTGTGATGCATGGTTGCAACCCAAACTGTTAACAATTCATTTTTCTTGCGTATTTAATATTTCAATAATATTAATATATATGTATATATAGGTTGATTAAGCATTCTTGTTCATTTAAATCATTAATTGCAGGGTTTGGGCCTCTTACCTCAGAAAGGATGTAGTGTCATTGGAGAGGTTCACAAGGATGATTCAGGGAATGAAGGGGTTAGCATGTGAGGAGCATTTGGCAGCTTTGGGCCTGTACTCACTGGAATTTAGAAGAATGCGTGGGGATCTCATTGAAACCTACCAAATGTTGAAAGGACTAGATAGGGTGGATGTGGAGAGGATGTTTCCTGTGATGGGGGTATCCAGAACCAGAGGGCACAGCCTTAAAAGTGAGGGGTGACCTTTCAGAATAGAGGTAAGGAGGAATTTTTTTAGCCAAAGAGTAGTAAATCTGTGGAATGCTCTGCCACATATTGCAGTGGAGACCATGTACGTGCATATATTTAAGGCAGAAGTTGATCATTTCCTGATCAGTCGGGACATCAAAGGATATGGTGAGAAGGCTGGTGTATGGGGTTGAGTGGGATCTGTGATCAGCCATGTTGGAATGGTGGGGCAGACTCGATGGGCTGCTCCTATGTCTTATGGTCTTATATATAAAAACGCGTTAATTGCATAAATCATCGTGCTACCATGGAGAGACAAAGGAGAGTCAGTTAGTCAGTGCTACCATGCGATGTGAGCACCTCAATTAAAGTAAACTCAAAGTTAGACCCACATTTTGCACTTCCCTGCCTTCCTTTGAATTGGTTTAATGTTTTGAAGTTACAAAGCATAGCAGTTTTTTCCCTCAGATTCTGCTTGATGCACTGGGTTCCTGCAGCAGTGTGTTTTTTTGCTCATGATTGCAGCATTTATTGCTCTCTTGCTTCTCCATTGAAGAGATAACGTTGGAATACTCTTGCATCTGTTACAGGTTGCATGAAACAGTTTCTTTTCAAAAGACTGCTTCCTGTTTGAATTTTATACCTTAATACTATGGGAGCTCATTCATATTTACCAGATAGCCATAGATCAAGTATTTATAATCTAGGAAAGATGTGAAAGACTTACAGAGAGAGCAGAAGAGGGTATTAAGGTACATAGACAGACTGGAGAAATCGGGCTTATCTCTTGAAGGGGACCGAAAGAGGGATTTTAAAAAGTGACAGAAGAGAGTGTGAACTTTTTCCCATTGGAAGTGTGAAGATCTAGACTGCCAAAAAAAAAGATTTGAAGAAAATTCTTTGTTTTTGGCATTAAGAGCTTGGGGCAGATTCAACCCCTGGAAAAGTACTTAAAAGAATTTGTAGGGCTACAGGTAGGAGGAGGAAAATTTTGGGCTAGTTAGACTGCTTTTAGTGGTTTGGAAGATGCTGGAGTCCGTTATTAACAATGTGGTTTCTGGGTACTTGGAGGCACGTGATTAAGTGGTCCAAAGTTAGCATAGTTTCCTTAAGGGAAAATCTTGCCTGACAAATTTGTTGGAATTCTTTGAGGATAGACAAAGGAGAGTCAGTGAATGTTGTTTACTTGGGTTTTCAGAAGGCCTTTGACAAAGTGCTGTACATGAGGATGTTAAACAAGATAAGAGCGCATGGTATTACAGAGAAGATACTCGCATGGATAGAACTGGCTGGCTGGAAAAGAGTGGGAATAAAGGGGGCCTTTGGCTGCTGGTGACTAATAGTTTTCCCTCAGCGGTCGGTGTTGGGACTGCTTATATGTCAATAATTAGATTGTTGGCTTTGTGGCCAAATTTGTGGATGCTACAAAGACAGCGAATTGTATGGTCATGCACATTGGTAGAAGGAATAAAGCCGTAGACTATTTCCTAAATGGGAGAAAGATCAGAAATCACAGGTGCCAAAGGGCTTGGACTACTCATGACTATTCCCTAAAGATGATCTTTCTGGCTGAGTCAGTGGTAAGGAAGGCAAATGCAATGTTAGCGTTCATTTTAAGGGGATTAGAATGTCAACACAAGGATATAGTGCTGAGAATCTATAAGTTATCATGCACTTGGGGTATAGTGAACAGTTTTGTCTTGAGAACTGATATGTTGGTATTGGAGTGGGTCCAGAGAAGGTTTACAAGAATGATTTTGAGAGTGAAAGGGTTAACATTTGATGGCTCTGGGCCTGCATTCATTGGAGTTTAGAAGAACAGGGGAAGGGGTCTCACTGAAGCCAATCAAATATTGAAAGGCCTAGATAGAGTGAATGTTGAGAGGATGTTTCCTATAGTCGGTGAGTTTAGGGCCAGAGGGCACATCCTCACAATAGAGGAATATCCCTTTAGAACAGAGATGAGGAGCTTATATCATTTCAAAGAACAAATTGTCTACAGATCGTTGGGTCATTTTGCTCTGAACAGACCAGTTTCTAAAGTTTGCTGTGTTATCTTCAATCTGGGCTGCAGCTCTAGTTCCCTAGTTTGCCATTGGTCTCCAGTGCTGGTGTAACCACATGTAACGGTAGGTTTAATATTCTTCTAGCATAGACCTTTGTTTCTCCTGCTGGTGACTTCCAACCCTGACATACCAAATTTTCTGTCATTTTTTCCAAGACACTAAGTATTTTCTGAACTGTTTTCACAGATGGCATATCGACCCAACTTCTATCCAATACTTAATGGAAGATCAAAAGAATGGCGCAGAAATTGGAGCCTCTCCTTCCCAGTGTCAGAGATCTGGGTTTAATCCTGACCTTGGGTACTGTCTGTGCTGAGTTTGCATATCCTCCCCAAGACATCTCAAGTATGTTTTCTTCCCCCCAGCCATGCGATTCCTAAATGGACATTGAACCCATGAACACTACCTCACTTTTTATATTATTAGTTTTTGCACTATTTTAGCTATTTAATATCTCTCTCTATATATACATATATATATAAAAAAATTGATTTTCTTATTTTTTTTCTATATTATCATGTATTGTATTATACTGCTGCCGATAAGTTAACACATTTCACAATGTATGCCGGTAATATTAAACCTGATTCTGAAATATAGAATGTGAAAGTTGGAAGGTTAAATGTCCACATAAATTATCTCTAATGTCGGATAGTACTAGAATTCTAATCTTCCTTCTTCCTAAAGACTCCTTTGCAATTATGATCGTTCTTTCTCAGATGAAATATATTGAAGAAAAACTGTATGGATCATTTACAATACAAAGTGATCAAACTTACCAGGTAATTTCAATACAATGCTAACTTGGTTCAGATAGATG
Source organism: Hemitrygon akajei (assembly GCF_048418815.1). Taxonomy (NCBI): domain Eukaryota; kingdom Metazoa; phylum Chordata; class Chondrichthyes; order Myliobatiformes; family Dasyatidae; genus Hemitrygon; species Hemitrygon akajei. The sequence continues at coordinate 18,671,046 of NC_133125.1, read as the reverse complement.
CAGAGTTTTTAAATTCATCTACAGAATGGGAATGGCTGTATTTATTATCCAAACCTTGGAGATATTTTGGGAACATGTTTTGAACTACTATAATCTCATTGGTGGAGGTGCTTTCAAATTGTTACTGGATAATTGATTAGTTGATTTTTATTGTTTGTCCATTTTATCGGACGACAACAGTGAGGGAGGGTTTTTAAAGTTGAAAAGCTCTCTTGACTTCAGAGGTACAAGTATTCATCGCAACTGGTGTCTTCCTTTCTTGCAGTGGATGACCATGACATTTTCTGAGCCTTGTGGTGCCCTCTGCTCTCCAACGTTGCAGAACTATCTTCCTGACCTTTGGATCACACTGTCAATCTCGTCCATCCAGTTTTCTGGAGCTGACCACATACTAGGGCAGGCATGTTTCTGTCTCACTGGGGTATGAGGCCCACTGGCCACCCTCACCTGGTTGAGTCTGCCTGTTGAAGTGCTGTACCTGGGTGTGGCCACTGTTACATGCAAACTGCAACTCGGAGCCACAGGTGAAAGCCGCGTATCCAGTGGGGATCAAAAGTGATTGAGCTGCCCTGAATGGACTTGTAAATCCTCTTCACCAAAGATGTTATCCCTCCCTGGACCCCCCTACCCCCGTTGCTGTATAATAAATTCTAGGATTTAAATCCAGCAACGATGAAAGAGTTTTTTTTAAACAGCAAAACATTTGATAAGGTCTCAGGTATGCAACTAGTCCATGTGGGACCTTGTCATAAGCAGATTGAATGCAAAACTGGCTTCCTGACAAGAAGGGTAATTGACAATGGATGTTTTTGTGACCGTTACTACTGGGATCCTGCATAGGTCATTCAGCAGGTCGGGCAGCATCCGTTGAAATGAACAGTCAACGTTTTGGGCCAAGACCTTTCGTCAGGACTGAAGGAGGGAGCAGGGGCCCTATAAAGAAGGTGGGGGGAGAGAAAAGGTGCAGGTGAAAAACCAATCAGAGGAAAGATCAAGGGGAAGCAGGAGAGGTGAAGAAGGAATCTAAGGGGAAAGCACTATGGGTAGTAGAGGAAGGCAGAATCATGAGAGAGGTGATAAGCAGCTAGAAGAGGAGGCAGAGTGAAAGTGGGATGGGGAAGGGAGAGGGAGGGAATTACCGGAAGTTAGAGAATTCGATGTTCATAGCGTAACGTTGACTGCTCATTTCAATGGATGCTGCCCGACCTGCTGAGTTCATCCAGCTTGTTTGTACGTGTTGATTTGACCACAGCATCTGCAGTGTACTTTGTGTTGGCTCAGTTCTTGCTCCCTTGTTTTATTTTAACATATATTGATTTCACCCTGATTATAGATGTTATGATAAAAGTTTGCATATGATACAAAAACTGTTTATGTGGTTAACTTCGAGGAAGAAAGATTTAAGCTGTAGAGAGATATAGATAACCTGGTCAATTGGGCAGAAAATTTAAAATTAATCCATAAGATTTTAGCTGATGCATTTGGGGAAATGCTGCAGGGGAACATTAAATAATAGGGAGAATATTAAGTAGTAAAATAGAAGATAAAGACCTTGGAGTTTTGTGTCTAGATTTTTTTCGTTGGACATATAACTATATAACTATATAACCATATAACAATTACAGCACGGAAACAGGCCATCTCGGCCCTTCTAGTCCGTGCCAGACGCTTACTCTCACCTAGTCCCACTGGCCCGCACTCAGCCCATAACCCTCCATTCCTTTCCTGTCCATATACCTATCCAATTTTACTTTAAATGACAATACCGAACCTGCCTCTACCACTTCTACTGGAAGCTCGTTCCACACAGCTACCACTCTCTAAGTAAAGAAATTCCCCCTCATGTTACCCTTAAACTTTTGCTCCCTCTCAAATCATGTCCTCTTGTTTGAATCTCCCCTACTCTCAATGGAAAAAGCCTATCCACATCAACTCGATCTATCCCCCTCATTATTTTAAGTACCTCTATCAAGACCTCTATCAACCTTCTACGCTCCAAAGAATAAAGACCTAATTTGTTCAACCTTTCCCTGTAACTTAGGTGCTGAAACCCAGGTAACATTCTAGTAAATCTCCTCTGTACTCTCTCTATTTTGTTGATATCTTTCCTATAATTTGGTGATGAGAACTGTACACAATACTCCAAATTTGGCCTTACCAATGCCTTGTACAATTTTAACATTACATCCCAACTCCTATACTCAATGCTCTGATTTATAAAGGCTAGCCAGCATACCAAAAGCTTTCTTCACTACCGTATCCACATGAAATTCCACCTTCAGGGAACTATGCACCATTATTCCAAGATCACTCTGCTCTACTGCATTCTTCAATGCCCTACCGTTTACCCTGTATGTCCTATTTTGGATTATTCCTACCAAAATGTAGCACCTCACACTTATCAGCATTAAACTCCATCTGCCATCATTCAGCCCACTCTTCAGTCCTAAATCTCTCTGCAAGCTTTGAAAACCTACTTCATTATCCACACCTCCTACCTTAGTGTCATCTGCATACTTACTAATCCAATTTACCACCTCATCATCCAGATCATTAATGTATATGACAAACAACATTGGACCCAATACAGATCCCTGAGGCACACCACTAGTCACCGGCCTCCAAACTGACAAACGGTTATCCACCACTACTCTCTGGGATCTCCCATCTAACCACTGTTGAATCCATTTTACTACTTCAATATTAATACCTAACAATTGAACCTTCCTAACTAACCTTCCATGCGGAACCTTGTCAAAGGCCTTATTGAAGTCCATATAGACAACATCCACTACTTTACCCTCGTCAACCTTCCTCGTAACCTCTTCAAAAACTTCAATAAGATTTGTCAAACATGACCTTCCACGCACAAATCCATGCTGACTATTCCTAATCAGACCCTGTCTATCCAGATAATTATACATACCATCTCTAAGAATACTTTCCATTAATTTACCCACCACTGACGTCAAATTGACAGGCCTATAATTGCTAGGTTTACTCTTAGAACCCTTTTTAAACAATGGAACCACATGAGCAATACTCCAATCCTCCAGCACCATCCCTATTTCTAATGACATTTGAAATATTTCTGTCAGAGCCCCTGCTATTTCTACACCAACTTCCCTCAAGGTCCTAGGGAATATCCTGTCAGGACCCGGAGATTTATCCACTTTTATATTCCTTAAAAGCGCCAGTACCTCCTCCTCTTTAATTGTCATAATTTCCATAACTTCCCTACTTGTTTTCCTTACCTTAGTGAATACCAAAGAAAAGAAATTGTTCAAAATCTCCCCCATCTCTTTCAACTCCACACATAGCTGTTCACTCTGATTCTCTAAGGGGCCAATTTTATCCTCACTATCCTTTTGCTATTAATATAACTGTAGAAACCCTTCAGATTTATTTTCACCTTACTTGCCGAAGCAACCTCATATCTTCTTTTAGCTTTTCTAATTTCTTAAGATTCTTTTTACATTCTTTATTTTCCTCGAGCACCTCATTTACTCCATGCTGCCTATATTTATTGTAGATCTCCCTCTTTTTCCAAACCAAGTTTCCAATATCCCTTGAAAACCATGGCGCTCTCAAACTTTTAACCTTTCCTTTCAACCTAACAGGAACATAAGGATTCTGTACCCTCAAAATTACACCTTTAAATGACCTCCATTTCTCTATTACATCCTTCCCATAAAACAAATTGTCCCAATCCACTCCTTCTAAGTCCTTTCGCATCTCCTCAAAGTTAGCCTTTCTCCAATCGAAAATCTCAAGCCTGGGTCCAGTCCTATCCTTCTCCATAATTATATTGAAACTAATGGTATTGTGATCACTGGACCTGAAGTGCTCCCCAACACATACGTCCGTCACCTGACCTATCTCATTCCCTAACAGGAGATCCAACACTGCCCCTTCTCTAGTTGGTACCTCTATGTATTGCTGCAAAAAACTATCCTGCACACATTTTACAAACTCTAAGCCATCCAGCCCTTTTACAGAATGGTCTTCCCAGTCTATGTGTGGAAAATTAAAATCTCCCACAATCACAACCTTGTGCTTACACAAATATCTGCTATCTCCTTACAAATTTGCTCCTCCAATTCTCGCTCCCCATTAGGTGGTCTATAATACACACCTATAAATGTTACTACACCTTTCCCATTCCTCAATTCCACCCAAATAGACTCCCTAGATAAGCCCTCTAATCTATCCTGCCAAAGCAACGCTGTAATATTTTCTTGGACAAGCAATGCAACACCTCCTCCTCTTGTCCCTCCGATTCTTTCACACCTGAAGCAATGAAATCCAGGAATATTTAGTTGCCAATCACACTCCTCTTGCAACCATGTTTCACTAATAGCTACAACATCATATTTCCAGGTATCAATCCATGCTCTAAGCTCATCCACCTTTCTTACAATGCTCCTAGCATTAAAATAAATGCATTTAAGCAACTCTCCACCTCTTCCACTCTGTTTATCCCTAACTATGTGATCAACTTTATTATCTTTTTCTTCCTTCTCCCCTACATCTTCGGTCTGAGCGCTCCCCTTCTCTATCACCTGCCTATCCTCCCTCACACACTGTCTACTAGCTTTCTCTATTTGTGAACTAACCTCCTCTCCCCTAGTCTCTTCAAATTGATTCCCACCCCCCAACCATTCTAGCTTAAAGTCTCCCCAGTAGCCTTAGCAAATCTCCGCACCAGGATATTGGTCCCCTTAGGATTCAAGTGTAACCCGTCCTTTTTGTACAGGTCACACCTGCCCCAAAAAAGGTCTCAATGATCCAGAAACTTGAATCCCTGCCCCCTGCTCCAATCCCTCAGCCACACATTTATCCTCCACCTCATTCCATTCCTACTCTCACTGTCACGTGGCACAGGCAGTAATCCCGAGATTACTACCTTTGCGGTCCTTCTTCTCAACTCCCTTCCTAACACCCTGTATTCTCCTTTCAGGACCTCTTCCCTTTTCCTACCCAAGTCATTAGTACCTATCTATACCACGACCTCTGGCTCCTCACCCTCCCACTTCAGGATATCTTGGACGCGATCAGAAACATCCCGAACCCTGGCACCAGGGAGGCAAACTACCATCCAGGTCTCCTGATTGCATCCACAGAATTGCCTATCTGACCCCCTAACTATCGAGTCTCCTATTACTACTGCCTTCCTCTTCCTTTCCCTACCCTTCTGAGCTACAGGGCCGGACTCTGTGCCGGAGGCACGGCCACTGTCACTTCCCCCAGGTAGGTTGTCTCCCCCCCCCCCCCCCCCAACAGTACTCAAACAGGAGTACTTATTGTCAAGGGGTACAGCCACTGGGGTACTCTCTAGTGCCTGACTCTTCCCCTTCCCCCTCCTAACCGTGACCCACCTGTCTGCCTCCCATGGCCCTTGTGTGACCACCTGCCTGTAACTCCTCACTCTCCCTGAAGATCATCGAGCTGCAGCTCCAGTTCCCTAACACGGTCCCTTAGGAGCTGCAGCTCAGTGCACCTGGCACAGATGTGGACCTCCCACATCCGATACCGAGAATAACAAGCTGCCCTCACACTCATACTTCCCCTTTCCTCAAATAACAGGAAAAACTGAAACCTAAACCTACCTTGCCTCGCCCGCTTCCGCCTAAGCCCGCTGAGCCAAAGCCCTTAAGCCACACTCTGCTCCGGGTTCACTCCGCTGCCCGCAAACGACACTGCCCGCTGTATAAGGCTGTGTTCCTTTTTAAATCTTCCCCACTTCACTGCCTGCCGTCACATGCCTGCGCAGGACATGATGGGCCAAATGGCTTAAATCTGCTCCTATATCTTATAGTCTTATGGTAGGTAAAGAAGGTTGTTAAAATACGGTATGCTTTTACTTTCTTACCCAAGGATTAAAATATAAGAGCAGGGATTGAAGGTCGGACAATATACAATACTAATTGGGTCACATCTTGACTAATGCAGACAGTTATTTTCACCAGACTTTGATAAAGATGAGGTTCTTTTGAAAGATCATAGAGATTTATGAAGATGTTACCAGGACTGAAAAATTGTAGCTATGAGGAAAGATTAGATAAGTCAGGGCTATTTTCTTTGGAACAGTAGAGGCTGAAGAGAGACTGAACTGAGGTGTATAAGGGGCCTAAATGAGCAAAGAAGGACCTTAAAGACTCTTAGCAGAAAGGTCAAGAACCAAGGAAAATCAGCTTAAAATAATTGGAAAATTAGAGGCAGATAAGGAAATTATTTTTCAAATTAAGCACAATAGGTACCTGGAAAATAGTGGCATGTATGATGTCATCATCTTTAAATGAATATATAATTGCAAAACAGTATTTTGTACAGTTATAGAATCTACTGCTGGATGATATGATTCTCTTAGGTAGCTTCCTCCTATCAGCACGGACATGAGGGCCTCTTTCTGTATTGTAAACGTTCTTCGACTATAAGCAACATAACCTTTTCAATAAACAATAGCATTTGACTCGCAGGGATACATACAGTTCGTGGTTCTCCTGTGCATCAATTATAATGGCCATTAATGGTAAAGGTTCCAAATCTGAGAAGAGTTGTAATGTGTTTTGTACATAGTGCGATGCATCCATATCAAAGAAAGTAAATATTTAGACCAGCAGAAAAGGTGCTAATCTTGTAGGCTGCTTTTCCTTGGCGTATTGAGCTTCCGGTGTTGTTGCTCCTGTACTCAGAGATTATTCTAAACAGGGTATAATTGAGTAGTGCCGGCTTGTTACCGTGTTAGATCTCTAAATAAATAAATAAAACAAATGGGTTTATTCCATCTACAGACCATTTCTGAAAAGTACAGCAGAGGAACAGGCCCATCGTCCCACAATATTCTGCAGAACCAATTAAATTAGTAGTCAAATGCCCAACTAATCTCTTCTGCCTATACAATTTCCATATCCTTTCATTTTCCTTGCATTCATGTGCTTATCTAAACATCACTTAAGAGTCACGAGTGAATCTGCAGATGCTGGAAATAAATAAAAACACAAAATGCTGGCAGAACTCAGCAGGCCAGACAGCATCTATGGGAGGAGGTAGTGACGACGTTTCGGGCCAAAACCCTTCATCAGGAGTGGTCAAAAAAAATTAAAATTAAAAAAAAAAAAAATAATTTGCCTCTCACCTACTTTGAAATTACTCCCTCACACCTTACCAATGCATACCCTCTGGTACAGATATTTGAAAACCCTTGAAAAAAGCTAATTGTCTGTCTACTTTATATATACCTCTAATAATATTATAAACCTCTATTAAATCTCCCCTTAGTCTCCACTGTCCCAAAGAAAACAACCCAAGTTTGTCCAACCTCTTGTTATTGCTCATGCCCTGTAATCTAGGCAACATCCTGGTAAACCTCTTCTGCACCTTCTCCAAAGCCTCGACATCTTTTCTTTAATGGGACAAGCAAAACTGCATGCAATAATAACTGAACTCGAGTTTTATAAAGCTGCAACATAACTTTGACTTTTGAACTCAATTCCTTCACTACTAAGGCAAGCATGCCATAACACAGGCTTTCTTACCCACTCTCAACCAGTGTAGCCATTTTCAGGACACTATGAACTTGGACCCCAAGATTCCTCTGCTCATGAACACAGTACAGGATATTGCCCTAAACAGTGTACTGTCTCTTTGCATTTGCCCTAACTAAATTTCACATTTGGCTGGGTTAACCTCCATCTGGCATTTCTCCACCCATATCTGTGACTGATCTGTATCCAGTTGTATTCTTTTCCAATCTTCTATCAATTTTAATATCATCTGCAGATTTACTAACTCACCTATTACTGTACATTTTAATCCAGGTCATTTACATTTGTATATACATCACAAACAGCAGAGGTCCCCCTACAGAGCCTTGCGGAACACCACATATAATATGTAAGATGCTTTACAATGGATCTATGTAAACGACATCCACAGCTCTATCTTCATCAATCACCGTTGTCACCTCGACAAACAAGTCAAATCACGTAAGACAAGACTTTCCCCGCGACTGGCACTCCCTAGTAAGACCATGGCTTTAAATGCTCATAAATCCTATCCCTAAGAATTCTCTCCAGTACCTTCCCTACCATTGACTTGAGACTCACCGGTCTACAGTTTCCAGGATTATTCCTGGTTCTCTTCTTGAATAATGAAACATTAGCTACCTGCCAGTCCTCCAGGACCATGTCTATAGCTGGAGGGGACAAAAAGATATTGGTCAAGGTCCTAGCAGTCTCCTTTCTTGTCTCTCCCAATTTTAGATGAAAGGATTTTGTAGGTTGGGAGTTGAGATACGAGGTGCAAGAGAAATAGCTTCTTATCCCCTCTTGTTCAACTCTCTGGTGCTCAAGATGTTGGCTCAACCATGACAATATTGTTTAATATCAAGGTTAAATGTTCAACCTGCCTTGTTAAAGGAGGGAAATTTGCCATTCACGTGTGTATGCTACTCACCATACATTTACCCACACCCAAATGTGAAGATCTGCCACATACCTCATTTTCAGAGACGCTGTGAAATGAATTGTTTGCATAATGAGAGAACTTGCCCATGTCCCAGTTTGCGATGGACTGAAATAGGTGTGCCTGGCAGGTTGTCTTGCACAATTATCCTGGGGTTGAAATGATTAACCTCCAACAGTGACAACCATCTGCCTTTTTGCAAGGTTTGATTCTGGCCAGAGGAGATTTGTTTTTCCTCTCTTGATTCCAGTTCTTCCATCTCCTTGATGTCAAAAGCAGCCATTTTAACTTTACATCTGAAATTTGAATCTTTATTTGTTTTAACCTGGTCCTCTTGATGTTAGGAGCTGTGAATACTGGTGAACTCCAAACCAACATTAGTAGACAGGTATTAATCAGTAAGTAATCAGAGATTTCTTAGGATAGGGTATTGGGATGATAATTAGCCACATTACATTTGTCCTACTTTTTGTGAACAGGGTGTATACAATCAATTTTGTACATTGAAAAAGGTTGTCCAGCAGTGCAGCGAATTCTGGAGAAGTCTCAACATTACGCCAAGATTTGCCTAATCCTATTGCATTTGCTCTGTCTACTGGTCCCAACCATTTCTTAAGGTCGCATGGAACATAGAACAGTACAGCACAGTACAGGCCCTTTGGCCCATGATATTGTGCCAATGCTTTAACTACTCCAAAATCATTCTAACCCTTCCCTTCCACATAGCCCTACATTTTTCTTTCATCCTTGTGCCCATCTAAGAATCTCTCAACTGTCCTGATGAAGAGTCTCAGCTCGAAACGTTGACTGTTTGTTTCCACGGATGCTGCCCGGTCTGCTGAGTTCCTCCAGTGTTTTGTGCATGTTCCTAATGTATTTGCCTCCGCCACCATACTATCCACCCACTACCTCTTTGTGTAAAAAAAAACTTACCTTTTGACAACCACCTGCACTTTCCCCCAAACACCTTAAAATTATGCCCCCTCGCATTAGCTGTTGCCGCCCAGGGAAAAAAGGTGTTGGCTATCTACTCTATGTCGCTTACCATCTTGTACATCTCTATCGTGTCACCTCTCGTGGTCCACTGCAAAGAGAAAGGCCTAAATAGTTGCTCGACTATTCCTCATAAGGTCTGTTCTCTAATTTAGGCAGCATCCTGGCACATCTCCTATGCATCCTCTTTAAAGCTTCCACCTCCGTCCTATAATGAGGTGACCAGCACTGAACACAGGGTGGAATGAACTGTAACGGCTGAAGGATCCATGTCAGCTTGAATCAGTCTGGCCATTCTCCTCGGACCTCTCATTAACAAGGTGATTTGCCCACAGAACTGCCACTGACTGGATGCTTTTCTTTTGTTTTTGCACTGTTCTCTATAAACTCTAGAGACTGCTGTGCATGAAAATCCCAGGAGATCAGCAGTTTCTGAGATACTCAAACCACCCCGCCCACCATCAACAATCATTCCACCGTCAAAGTCACTGAGATCACATTGCTTCCACATTCTGATGTTTGATCTGAACAACTGAACCTCTTGACCGTGTCTGCATGTTTTAACACATTGAGTTGCTGCCACATGATTGGCTGATTAGCTATTTGCTTTCAGAAGCAGGTGTACAGGTGTATCTAATAGAATGACCATGGAGTATATTTCTGCACCAGACCAATGAAGGTCTAAGAAACCCGCAGGTCACCAATCTCTACACTAAGATAGTACTGCCTTAAACTAAATTCAACCTTGAAAACGTGCAAGATGAAGATGAATAAATCTTGTATAAAGTAATTAATGCTTATGAACACTTTATTACACAAATTACATTCAGCGCCTGAAAATAGTGCTCTGACAAAATAACAATTTCCCCCAGAACTAAAGTATTTGACATTTACTATGAATACATCAAAAGTGATCTTTTACTGTATATACAGATCAATTTTCTGTATAAACAGTTTTCTCCAGTAAACAAGACAGTTATAGATATAAACTAAGACAAAAAAGTAGTAGCCTTGCTTCCCTTTTGTAGTATGATTGGATTAGGCTGAGAATGCTTGATAGAGAAGGCACAATATTACACACCGGAAATATCAAACTAAAGTGCCAGACAGGACAGTATCCAAATGCTACACCTCAAGCTGAGAAAAGTAACCAACGCACCAACACAGGTTTATAGCTCGAGCAAAGTAAGGCAGTAACATTGAAAGAATATCCATTGTGGCCAAAAGCGGCAGATTTTGCTTCAGCATTAAATCCTGGTCTCCAGAATAAAACTGACTTGAATGTTTAAATATGATAGCAAAAGCACGATATGAAACTCTCCACAAATAAATAAGAACTTACATGTGTAGCGAAAACGGAATACAACTACAATCAAACACAAATCCTGAATACATCTTTTCGGACAACTAAATTAAACTCAATGTATTATCGTCAGATCAAACGGGACTCAGCATTTTTCAGGAGGATGAGGTGGTGGGTGGAAGTGGTGGTGCAGAACACTCTTCTATTTCTGAGTCAGTGCCTTCTTCATCATCTTTTTCTTGGTCACTTCCTTCAGTACTCAATCTGTCAAAGCCTTTCCGGCTGTAGCCTCTGTGACTTGCAAAGAAGTTCCCCAAGTTCAATCCTCTGCTGTTTTTCCCTGTCAAAGAAAAAAGTATATTTTAAACTTCTTGCAACATGCAAACTATTAATGGTCCAATTAACAAACCACTTGTTGCTGATGCTACCTTGGAAGTGGCACCACAGGCGAGGGAGAAGGGCTAGCATCCTGGTGAGGTTAAGACAGCATGCTAATCAGCCACTGCACCCAAGCATACTCCTGGCTAACGTTCAGCCCCTGGACAACAAGCTGTGTGAACTGAAATTTTCCTATCAGTGGGAAACAACGGAATGTAACATTTTGTGCTTCGTGGAGACTTGGTTGACAGAGGAGATACCGAATCATGCCACTGAGCCCTCTGGGTTCTCCCTGTTCCGGGCGGACAGGTCTAAGAACCTCTTTGGGTAGAGTAAAGGAGGTGGGGTATGCTTCATAGTCAATAATATTTGGTGCAACCCCCGGAATGTGCATGCCCTCAAATCTTTTTGCTCCCTGAATCTGGAGTACCTTGTGATGCTGTGTGGACCTTTCTGGCTGCCTAGGAAGTTCACAGCTGTTATTGTCACATTGTGTACATTCCACCGCAGGTTAATACTGACCAGGCTCTCAAGGAACTGTATGAGACCATCAGCACCCTGGAGACTGCACACCCGGAGGCTGCTTTCATCATCAACTGAGACTTGAATTGAGCGTCGCTGACTAAAGTCTCTCCAAAGTTTTATCAACACATCTACATGAGCACATGGGGAAATAGCATACTCAACCACTGCTACTCTCCCTTCCACAATGCTTACAAAACGCTCCTTCACCTGCTGTTTGGAAAGTCTGATTACACCTCCATTCTGTTTCTGGCAGTATACAAGCAGAAGCTGAAACAAAGACGGCCATAGTTAAAACTGTTGGTCCAACCAATCAGCCTCCATGTTACAAGACTGCTTTGATGATGTCAACTGGAATGTCTTTCATGACAAGGATGTCTCCGAGTTCACAGAAGGGGTCATAAGCTTCATCCCGAAGTATATCAAGGACGTTGTCCCCCAAAAATCGGTCAGGGTGTATCCAAACCGGAAACCCTGGATCAAAAGTTCTGTGCGCACAACACTTACCATGTGAGACAAAGCTTTCGCCATCAGTATCCACCAGGAACTCAAGAAATGCAGCTACGATCTACACAAAGTCATCAAGGCAGTGAAACGACACTACAGGGACAAGATCCAGACACACCTCTCCATCAACAACACACACAGCTCATGGCAAGGTCTGCACACCATCGCAGACTTCAAAGCTAAACACAGTGGTGCTGCCAGCATCGCTGCCTCTCTCCCAGATGAGCTTCTTATACTCAGTTCGATGTCACCAACACTGAGTACCCAAGGACAGCTGCCGATGCAACCTGCACCCTGGTCATCTCTGAGGCTGAGGTACGCAGATGTTTCCAGTGAGTGGACAGTCGCAAGGCTGCAGAACCGGACAGCATCCTAGGGTGGGTACTCAGGATGTGCACGGCATAACTGGTAGGTGTGTTTGCAGACATCTCTTCCCTCTCCCAGTGTAGAGTGCCCTCCTGTTTCAAAACATCCACCATTGTTCCTGTACCAAAAAAGACCAAGGTAACATGTCTGAACGACTGGCATCCTGTCGCACTCACCTCAATGATAAGCAAATGCTTTTAGAGGCTGGTCAAGGACTACATCTGCAGCATGCTACCACCCAGACTGGACCCCTACAATTCACCTAGCGACACAATTGATCAACAGGTGATACAATAGCCATTGGTCTACACTCCGTCTTTACACACCTGGAGAAGAGGGATGCTCGTGTGAGAATGCTGTTCTTGGATTACAGTTCAGCATTCAACACCGTAATTCCCTCCAGGCTTGACAAGGACTCTGCAGAGAGTGGTGCAGGCAGCCCAATGTATCTGTGGATGTGAACTTCCCACTATTCAGGACATTTACAGTGACAGGTGCATAAAAGGGACCCCAAGGATCACTGGGGAGTTGAGTCACCCCAACTACAAACTGTTCCAGCTGTTACCATCCGGGAAACGGTACCGCAGCATAAAAGCCAGGACCAACAGGCTTTGGGACAGCTTCTTCCACCAGGCCATCAGACCGATTAATTCATGCTGACACAACTGTATTTCTAAGCAATACTGACTGTTCTGTTGTACATACTATTTATTACAAATTACTATAATTTGCACATTGCACATTCAGCCAGATGTAAAGATTTTTACTCCTCATGTATGTGAAGGATGCAAGAAATAATAAAGTCAATTCAATTCAATGATGCAAAAGTTTGGCAACAGTGTAGCTACAATGACAAAATTGAAAAACTCGTAAATACTGCTTGTCTTTTATCATAGCCTTACCCCCAAGTCTCCCCAGGATTCCTCCCGATGACTGCTTTGAGTCCAATTTGCTGTCAACATCATCTATAAAGAAAAAAAAGAGAGCACGTCAAGACTTCAGATTTGGAAAAAAATAAACAAGCCTCACCAGTTGGAGAGCTCACACATTAACACAGAAAACTAAACTGTGATTCTCAATAAGCATCAGATAGGTTGCTGGTAATTGGAGGGATAAGAAAGCATAACAGATTTCAAGTCAGCACCTTTGGCAACAAATGGAATTCCCAAGTTATTAGAAATGTACCAAAAGAATACTGTGGCTCACTGGGCAAGGTGGGCAAATACGAAAATACAACTCTTGTCTGTTTTGATAAGGTACTGAGTAAATTCATACTTGTTCATAAAATGTTCTTCAATCCCATGAAACATCCTTTAATGGAATTATATGGCATTTTAATCACCTACATCAACTATTCTGTGAGTGTGATAATGTAATGAAGGATTGATGTTCAGAATTAAACTTAAATTGCCACTCCTTGAATTGACATTAAATTATTCCAGACATCAGAGATTTTCATTTCTTCAGGTTGGGCTCAATAAATCCTAAAGATGACATACCACTGTTAAACCCACTGTAACATTTAGTCTACATAATGATTATTTAACAATTGCCTCCAAATATATGAATTTTCTGTATTATACATACAATATGTGTGCCACTTGTCAAAGGCTGAAATAGATACAGTACTGTGCAGAATTATAAGACATATAGACTTTTGCACAGTACTGTATTTGTCAATGTGGGGCAGAGAGCAAGATTGTAAGTCTGGTGGGACCAAAGGATGTTGGGAATGGTGAATGTGGAGGGATGTGAGACCGGTGGCAGAGAAGGAGTGCCAAGGGCGGGAGTGGCATGGGTACAGACACAACCAGGGCTGAGACACCAGACAAGGTCATAGGATTCCAAATAATTGATTTATTGATCAGTGCAGAATGTCCATCTGGTGCTTCTCCCTCCCTCCAGTTTCCATTCCCCTTTTCCCAACCATGATTCCCCTCTCCCTGACCCCTTCCCACTCTCAGTCTACAATTCTGACCCATATCACAATCAGATTTATCATCGCCAACATGTCATGACTTTTTCTGAGGCAGCAGTACAGTGCAATACATGATATTACAATACTTGTCAAAAGTCTTAGCACCCTAGCTATATATATATAAATATGTGTGTGTGTGTGTGTGTGTGTGTGTGTGTGTGTGTGTGTGTGTGTGTGTGTGTGTGTGTGTGTGTGTGCGCGCGCGCGCCTAAGACTTTTGCACAGTACTGTAGACCAAAAAAATGCAGTTTAAATAGTTCCAAACTATTTGCATCTCAAGAATACCTCCATACATCTTGCCCTTTCGCCAGTGGATGAAGACGCCAATTCCCACTAACATGACAACAGGAATAACGAGCAGCAATGTAATAAGGATGGGAGAAACGGCAGTACTGGACTTTTTAAGAACACTTTTGCTTTTCTCTTTCTCCAGAACGGCGGGTGATCTCATCTTCCCTTCTATTTCTGCTTCTATGAATGTTTCAGTTGCTTAAAATTTAAAAATAATGTGAACAGTTATTAATCTTTGCAACAATTTGAGAAATCTGTTTTTACTCGTAATTTTAAAATGCAGAGTTTAAAACTGGTTTCAAAAAAGCACAGTTTTTTGAAAACAACTGCAACACTATTTGATTTTTCAAAACTTCTGGGCAATTTACACTTTTGCTGCAGTATAGGTTTTTGTAGTAAAATTTATTCAAAGAAAGGCAGGAGACGCTCACCATCTTCGTGTATTTCGATACCAGGCCCAGCTTTCTTCACTGAACGATGCTCAGCTTCTTAAAAAAAACAAGTAACATTTTATCCATTATAAATCCTGCTGAGATTGGAGTTCACTTTTAATGGTTTTGCTCTGTTAAATAATCCCCAAAATCATCAGTTGAAAAGGAAAATTTTAATGTGGGTACTACAAACATCAGGAATGTTTTTGCATGCATTTCCATATCTAAGAACACATGCAAGAAAAATATCTGCAGATGCTGGAAATCCAAGCAACACACACAAAAGGCTGGAGGAACTCTGCAGGCCAGGCAGCATGTTGGGCCAAAGCTTTTGGCAGGAATGGAGGGGAAAAAAAGGTGAGGAGTAGATTCAAAAGGTGGGGGGAGAGGTATGAGAATCACCAGGTGATAGGTGAAACCTGAAAGGGGTGGGAAGAAGTAAAGAGCTGGGAAGTTGATTGGTGAAAGAGAAGCAGGACTGGAGAAGAGAGTGTCTGGTAGAAGAAGACAGAAGGCCATGGAAAAAGGAAAAGTGGGGAGGAGCACCAAAGGGAGACAATGGGCAGGCAAGGAGAGAGGGAAAAAGGGATGGGGAACGGTAAAGGGGGCTGGAGGCTTTACTGGAAGTTCAAGAAATTGATGTTCATGCTATCAAATTGGTGGCTACCCAGACGGAATATAAGGTGTTGTTCCTCCAACCTGACTGTGGCCTCATCATGACAGTGGAGGAGGCCATGGATAGACATATCAGAATTGGAAGTGGAATTAAAATGGGTGGCTACTGGGAGATCCCACTTTTTCTGTCAGATGGAGCGTAGGTGCTCGGCAAAGTGGTCTCCCAATCTACGTCGGATCTCACCGATATACAAAAGGCCACACTGGATACACAGTATATGATCCAACAGTCTAACAGGTAAAGTGTTGCCTCACCTAAAAGGACTGTTTAGGGCCCTGAATGGTAGTGAGGGAGGAGGTTTAGGGGCAGGTGTAGCACTTGTTCCACTTGCAAGGGTAAGTGGCAGGAGGGAGATCATTGGGGGAGGGACGAATGGACAAGTGAGTTGCATGGGGAGTGATCCCTGCAGAAAGCAGAAAGTGGGAGGGGGAGGGAAAAATGAGTTTGGGGCAAGATCCCATTGGAGATGGTGGAAGTAGAGAAAAATCATGTGCTGGACGTGGAGACCAGTGAAGTGGGAGGTGATGACAAGAGGAACCCTATCCTTGCTAGAGTAGCAGCAGGACGGGGTGAGAGCAGACATGCATGAAATGGAAGAGATGTAATTGAGGGCAGCGTTGATAGTGGAGGAGAGGAAGCCCCTTTCTTTATAGGGTGAGGACATCTCCTTTGTTCTGGAATGAAAAGCCTCATCCTGAGAGCAGATGTGGCAGAGATGGATGAATTGAGATAAGGGGATGGCATTTTTACAAGTAACCAGGAGGAAAGAGGTACAGTCCAGGCAGCTGTGAGAGTCCATGAGTTTATAATAGACATCAGTAGATAAGCTGTCTCCAGAGAAAGAGACACAGAGATTGAGAAAGTGGAGGGGGGGAGGTGTCGGAAATGGACCAGGTAAATTTGAGGGCAGGATGGAACTCGGAGACAAACTGGATGAAGTGTTCGAGTTCAGCATAGATGCAGGAAGCTGCACCAATGCAGTTGTCAATCTAGCGTAGGAAAAGTGTGGGACAGTCAAAAGTGTAGGCTTGGAACATAGACTGTTCCACATAGCCGACAAACAGGCAGGCATAGCTGGGACCCGTGTAAGTGACCATGGCTACACCTTTTGTTTGAAGGAACTGGGCTGTCTCTTTTAATGTCACAAAGGAGAAACTATTTAGAGTGAGGTGGAGGGGAACTGGTTGGGTCTGGGGTCCAGAAAGAAACGGAGAACTTTGAGTCCCCCTGGTGGGGGATAGAAGTGTATAGGGACTGGGCATCCGTAGTAAAAATAAAATGATGGGGGTTAGAGAACCTGAAATCATTGAAAAGATCCAGAGCATGTGAAGTATCACAGATGTAGGTAGGAAGGGACTGAACTAGGGAGGATAAAAC
The DNA here is from genome assembly GCF_048418815.1 of Hemitrygon akajei. Lineage (NCBI taxonomy): Eukaryota > Metazoa > Chordata > Chondrichthyes > Myliobatiformes > Dasyatidae > Hemitrygon > Hemitrygon akajei. The sequence goes on along the minus strand of NC_133125.1, from coordinate 18,653,758 downwards.
AGAGTCAAGGTATGCAGATACGTTCAGTGGGGCAAGAACATGCTGAAACAAGGGGTCTACCTGGACAAGCAGGTTTGTGGATCTTGGGTAGGAGGTAGAAACGAGATGTGAGGGATGCGGGAACTATGAGGTTTATGGCAGTGGATGGGAGATCCCCAGAGACCATAAGGTTGGTGATGGTGTGAGAAACAATGGCCTGGAGTTTCTTAGTGGGGTCCTGTTCGAGGGGCAAGTAAGAGGAGGTGTCTGAGAGTTGGCGCTGGGGCTCAGCTAGGTAGAGGTCAGTATGCCAGAGTACTACAGCACCTCCCTTTATCTGCGGGTTTGATGGTGAGGTTAGGATTGGTGCAGAGGGAGTGGAGAGCAGAGCATTTGGAAGAAGTGAGGTTGGAATTGGAGAGAGGATCGTTGAAGTCTAGATGGTTGATGTCCCATCAACAGTTGGCAATGAAAATGTCCAGAGCAGGCAGAAGACCAGGGCAGGTTGCCCAGGAAGAGGAGGAGGGGGTCATCGGTGTGGGGTGGAGATTTCTTGCCAAGGTAACAGGCTTGGAGACAGAGGTGGCAATGAGAAGGTCCAGAACAGGCAGAAGACCAGGGCACATGGATCATTCAAGCAATGGCTCATGAGTTAAGGTGATCTGTATACAAAATTAATGTCACAAAGAAACCCTGACAGTCATTGTAAAATCTCACATATGTATACCTTATCTTGAGTAGCTTCTATGAATGTAAAGCAGGAAAATATTAAATTCTTTCCAATGGCATTGTGTGGTAATTTTAAGTCAACCAGGAAAATGGTCTCTTAAAGCCTTTTGGTAAAAAATTATCTGAAGATTTTTGTTGTTTTACTACCTTAAGGGTTAATGGAAACACATTTCAATGGTGCCTTTCAAAAGAAAGTTGGATAAAAAGGGAGAAAAAATGAACCAAAGGGAACCAACCAGTTGAGGGCTCTGTTGGTTTTGCACAAACATATGACAAAGACTCTATGGCTGCCTTCTCTTGCTGTTCCGTTCTATTATTCAATAATATCAAGAACCATAACCCTGTAAAAGCTAACTTCTGCACTGCACTCCTGAAATAAACAAACACTAACCAAATTTGAAGCTACAATCTGATCAATTTTAGAAACATGATTATTCTGTTATTATGCAGACCCATTTAAAAATAAAAATGAGACAGTAATGAAAAAATATTAATGTCTTTTATCTCCAAATCATCTCTAAAGGTCACATTTAATTTAAATTACTTCTGCTACCTGCAAATAAGATCAGAGGTAAATCAATAGCAATTTGTTTATCTAAAAATCAGACAACTTCTGCAATGACATTCACTCAAGAATGCATTTGGAACAAGCTGTTTTGTGGACATCTGTACAATTTTCCTCATGAATGTGGACATGGTGGTTACAATGCTGCAGTTACAGTTGTGTTCATAACTCTGCAGCTCTGGATCCATATTAAAAGTCACTACTAGGACATCTTCAAGGAGCAATGCCTCCAAAAGGTGGCTTCCATTACTGAGGACCCCCATCACCCAGATCATGCCCCGTTCTCACTGCTACCACCAAGGATGAGGTGCAGAAGCCTGAAGGCCTGCAGGCTAGCGGATGGAAGGCATTTGCCTTACAACTTATTTGGTGGAGACATATCTCCACCCCGCCAGTTGCATATATCCTGCATTAACTGTGAAGAGTCAGACTGCATTCATGCTAAAAGTGCTTAGTATTCTAATATTAACATACACGTATACTGGGAACGGTACTGTAGTTACTCTGTTCTAGTTTAATCAAATGTTATGTTATAGCAGAGATTATTGTCTTTAAGACAGGGGATCCCTACAATGGACCAATACCATAAAGCAAGGGGTCAGTGGACCTCTGATTTAAGAGCTCAAGATGTCAGAGTACCACATGCAGCTCCACAGCCCAAGTCTGAGTATCACTGCCGTACGATATACAATGGCCTACAGAACAAAAGACAAAAGGTCAAGGAGACAGAATTAGAATCCTAGAGCATGAAAACTGGCCCTTTGGCCCATGCTGACCAGGATGTCTCTTCCAAGCTAATCCCATTTACTAGCGTTTGGCCTCTTAACCTCTAAAACCTTTCCAATCCATGAACCTATCCAATTGTTTTTTAAAAGCTGTTATTGAGCTGCCTCAACCACTTCTTCCGGCAGCTGATTCTGCAAAGATACACACCTTTGTGTAAAAAAAGTTGCCCTCAAGTTCTTCTTAAATCTTTCCTCTCTCACCTTAAATCTATGTCCTCCAGTTCTTAATACCCCAAGTCTGTGAAAAAGACTGAATTCATTCACCCCATCTTATACCCCTCATGATTTTACACACCTCTGTAAGATCAGCTCTCAGACTCCTATCTCTGGGACTCCTAACCAGATAAAGCTGAAGGCATAATTCCCACAGCTCACACCTGAAGGCATCAAGTTGGTGAGAGTTTATTTGAAAATGAAGTTTCAAATCTCAAGCTGAGTTTTCAAGGAGGGTGGGGGACTTGGAGAAGCGACGCGGAAGATAGTAACATCAGACCAGCAAGTCGCTGGTCTCTGCTCTCGTTGTTGTAGGGGAGCAACTTCTCTCTCCCTTGATGAAGAGAGAGAGCCTGTCTGAGATACTGAAGTGCTGGGTTATGGACTGTAGTTTGTGATGGATTCCGGATCACGGTCTCTTTGGGGGCTTTTGCCTTTGCTTACATGGTGGGGGGGGGGATGTTGGTGTGTCTGCAGCACATGGGGGGGGGGGTGCTTCAGGATTCTGACATTTCTATCATTCACTCTATGGGGTTTCTTGTCTCACGGATGTCTGTGAAGAGTAAGAATTTCAGCTTGTATACTGTGTGTATTCTCTGATATTTAAATATTTCAAATGGTTCATTTTAATAACAATTTCTAGGCAACATTTTCCAAAATAATGCTAATAAAGTACACAGACCGTAGGTGTACTTACACACACTGCAGTGACACATAAATACAATGAATCAACTTACTTTCCGCTGGTATGAATTTCCACACTGTTCTTGCTTGGATATCCCCAGCATAAACAGTCTTATCATCGGTTGCAACAATATCATGTGGCATCAGGAATTTCTTCAGAAAATAAAGCAATGTTAATTTGTATGTTAGACTAAAAAGCATTATAACAATCTTAAAAAATACACACAAAAATTATTTCAATTAACAGGAAAGTTGCTGTTTATGTCTACCTGCGTGTCTGGTTTGAAGGTATCCAGTAACTCGCCAGTTGTGAAGTTTAGAACAAATCCTTGCACTGGCACTCCTTTGCCAAAAAGAGCTTCTCCATTTACTGCATATAATTGACCACCTAAAATAAAAAATAATGCAACTAAATAATAACCAATTAAATTAAACAATGGATGTTCTGATTAAAAATTTATATTCCTCAAATTCAGCTCTAATTTTGCCCAAAGAATTTTTCTAGCCTGGAATTACTATAATAAAACATAAATAATTTTGCATTAATAGTTAGCCTTGAAATGTTTACATTAGTCCCATACACATTAGTCGATGACTAATGTGCACCCTTATTTCTTTCGCATACGTGGGAAATGCCAGCAGGATCCTGAGCTAAAGGAGGTAAAGTAATGGCTAGCAAGGGAGATTGAATGGACAAAGATGACTTTTGGAAAAATTGTTATCTCTTATATTGATTAAGGGTTTGAAAGCGGATGAGCTTAGCAACACTCAGAGGCAGAGGGATTAAAGAATAGACAATGACAATAATCAGGGAAGGACAGGTACCTGACATAGTTTAATGGCAATGATGAGATTATGTGAGAGTAACATTGAGCTGAGCTGGCCTAGGGAAGGGTTGGAAGATGTTGGGAAAACGTACAGCCTAATTCAAAATGATTTACCAAGTAACGTGCATGAGCAACAACTGATACTCCATGCACAGGCAGAAGCTTCAAGACAGGAATGGACCGGAACTAAATGAATATTAAATAATCCTCCACAGGTGAAGAGCACAGCCTTTGTAAAACAAGCCAAAAACCCCAGATTAAAGAGAGTCACAGTAAAGAGGGAATTCTCCTGATTCGTGCCTGGGATGGAGTGTTTCAGCTCTGAGGACAGACTGGATCCTTTATTTTTAGTTTCTTTAGAGATACAACTCAGTAACTGGCCCTTTCAGCCCAATGAACCAATTCTCCAATTACACCCATATGTGACCAATTAACAGACTAACCTATATGTCTTTGGAATGTGGGATGAATCCCATGCAGTCAGAGGGAGAACATGAAAACTCCGTACTGAAAATGGAGAAAGTGAACCTGGGTCACTGCCGCTGTAATAGCACTACGCCAACCACTACAGATCATATAGGTTTCTTTTCTTTGGAGCAGAGAAGACTGAAGGGATGCATATTTGAGATATATAAAATTCTGAGGAGCGTAGAAAATGTTACAGCATACAGCACAAGAAGATAGAAAGTGAGAGGATTTCCCCCTGAAAATAATCAAAGGGCATAGATTTCAAGTGGACCAAACGGCGGCCGAGTTAAGATGGCACTAAACAGCGACTCCTTTGCTTGCATCTTCGAAAACAGCACTACTTCCATCTTTAATATCTTTATTTTCCCCTTTCAGGGTTCTTTTGAAGACCCTGACCTGGAGTTACACGGTGACTTCGGTTCTTTGCGGGAATGGGACCCGTTCTTGGGGTTTCAGGACTGGCCGCTGTTCGGCATGCTAAGGGTTTGGCCTGAGACCCCGGCTCGAATTCAGAAGCCTAAGATCTCGGAGCTCTGGAGACGGGCAGATCGAGGGTCAGTGTCACGACAGGAGACCCGTGTGTCATCGGGGGAGTCAGGATATCTGCCGTGGGCCTGAAGACACAGGATCTTTGTGATCTTCGGGCACAGAGCTCGAAAAAAGCGACGTAACAGACTTTTTAACATTGTAAACCAGCAAGTTGTTTGTTATGTCTCCCCGCTTGCTGGGAAAATGGAGACATCTTTTTCTCCCTTATTAGGGAGAGAGAGAATCTGCGGTAGGTTGAATGCCGGGTGAAACGTGAAGTCTTTGGGGTAACTGCAAGTCTGTGTCTTTGCTATTGCTTTGCTCACGCTTGAGTATGGTGCCGATGCTTGCTTTTTTCTGCCGGTGGGGGAGAGGGGGTATTGGTGTTTGAGCTGGGAGGAGTACTCTGGGGTTCTTATGTTTATCTGTCGTTCATTCTTTGGGGCACTTCTCTGTTTTCGAGGATGTTTGCGAAGAAAAAGCGTTTCAGGATATATATATACCGTATATAGTTTACATTTCTCTGACCTTTGAAGTGTTTGGCTTTTTTTACCCAGAGGGATGTTGAAATCTGAAACACACTGTCTGAGGTCCCCTCGCAGCATTTATGTAGAATTTAGAAGAGCACTTGGAAGAATAAAGCATACAGGGCTGTGGGCTGGGGAGCTACAAAAATGGAATTAGTATACTGTACATGGGTACCTGATGGCCTGCCACTGACATGGTGGGTCAAATAGACTTTTCCATGTTGTACAATCCTTTGATTATCACTCTTGGACTACTTACAGAAAGCTGTAAGTTTGGACTGTACAATGAATAAAGTGAGCAAATACTGATAATTTGCCAGGATCAATAGACTTTACATCTTATTAATAATATTATGCAATAAATTTGGACTACTATTGTCATGCAATTATTTGGCCATTTTTCTTCAGGTTTGGAGCCATTATATTAAAGTACTTCAAATAGAAGCACTTTTAAAAAAGAGAAAGTGGGATAGGGTAAGTGTGTGGATGGGTCGAGGAGGGGGTACTGGGCAGAAGGATTACGAAAGAGGAAAGAGCCTTGCTCTGTAGTGGAACATCAGCTTGGTACGTAAATAAGATTTATTAAAATGTTACATTTCAGAAACTTTTTTTTACATTTTATTTAACTGCTGGATATTCTGCTTTTAGGACAGAAATGGGCAGTTTTATTAGTTTATTGAATTTTAAATGTTTTCACAGATGTACATCCACTGTAGAACCTTGAAAGAGATTACATTTCCCAGTGTTACCATTGTCAGATGTGTAAGAAACTGCGAACAGTCGCTCTCCAAATTCAGGATGATGAATTTCCCGAACGAATTTTCCAGACTGTGCAATAAAACACTGGATTCGCCCGTTCTCTCTATCGGCCACACAGAGCTGGCCCAATACCGGCACAAATGCCAAACTATGCGGAATGAAGAATTGACCTGGTTTAGGAATCTCTGAAAGTGAGCTTTCTGCAAGATAAAAATTTGTTTTATAGTTTCAAATTTACTGCAACATTAAGAAAGTCTTAACATTAAATTTGACAGATTTAAAGCAGTAACATAGTACTGCTGTTCCACAACATTGAAAGCATCTCAGATTATAATAGATTTAACTACTTAAACTGCTGATCTGCAACATACTGTCAACCTTTATAATGAAATCAGTCTGCCAAAATATCACATAAAAAATAGTTTATCATGTATAGCAGTTAGTATGTTTCTAGATTTCTGTACAACTATAAAAAATAGCCCAAACAATCATCTTACAAAATACCAGTCACAATACACATGGAATGATGTACAATGCTGTATTCATTGTGATTTAGTGTTATAACCAAAACCAAGCAATAATTTCACAAGCCATTATCGGTCAACTCATATATATCATCAAAAGAAAAGATATCATCAGATTTACGTGCCACAACTACTTAAATCATTGCTATACTGCAAACTAGGTGACGGGGTGAGTCATTTACCCATAGAAGCACAGAATAGAGTTGCAATATTTGGAAATCACAAGTCATTCTACCCAATAACTGAAGAGCACAAGGGTAAGTTTATTTTAATATTTCAATAAAAATGTCAAAATAGTATCAAAGCAGTTTTAAAAAAACTTAAAAGTTGCTAAAAAGATCAGGTAATTATTTGCACACTGGATCCTCAAAAATGGTCTGTGTCACACAGTGCATGATGTACTTTCACTAATTAGATGGGTGAGAGTGAGAATATCTGGGTTGATGGCAGCATGCTCTATTGCAGTGGCTTCTACAGGATCAACAAAAGGTGTTATTGCCTTATTTAAACATTTTTTTAAAATCAGAAGACCTTGCTGGACATTAAGAACTTAAAGTACTGCAGGTCGACCCTATCATCAAGCTGCTCGTTGGCGGAGAAACTGAAGGAGCTGGACTTCGTGTTGATCATACTGCCGCCTGCATCAGAGACACATCGGAGGAGTTGGTGCGTGGAGGTGGTGCAATCTAACAGTGAGTTATTGTCTCAGTCGCTTTTCTTGTCGGACATTATTAACATGGAATGCTGCAAGTCCGACTCACTGATCTATTGGCAGATGGCGGGGAACAGTGTGGTCTCGTTCAGAGAGAGGATTAGGCCTCAAGCCGCAGTCTCGCCTGTTTACAGCCACCCAGGAGGGAGGTGTCGGAGTTGGTGCACTCCACCTGGAGCTGGCCTGGCGACAAGCTGGAGTTGGTGCTGCCCCCGGTGTTCACTCAGCAGAAGACAAACTGTATAATGTTTGACTGCAGGCTGCTGCAGCATTCGTGGACTCAGGATCTTTTATTTGTGTGACTGTATTTTACTGATATCTTATACGTGCTATATGTGCTGTACGTGACTGTGTACTCTGCACCTTGGCCTGAGAGTAACACTGTTTCATTTGGCTGTATTCGTGAATGTTCATGTATGGTTGAATGACGACTAAAACTGAACTTGGAATTGATCTTGATTTGTACTCCAGCTCAATCAGTTAACTGATACAAAGCATTTTGAACCCCTTTCTCTCACCTCCCTGAAGAACAGGTGAGGTGATGTGGTCGGTCTTCACCTAATCTTTTCGATTTCTGTGCCATTTTATCACAGCATTGTGAGACAAAAACTCAGGGATGTATTTTTAATCCCAGCGTTTGTAATATGTGAAAGATAAAAAGAATTCAAAATCTCAGACCCAACCCAACCCACCTGTGACTTAATCTAATATGGTTGTGTCAGTCTACCTATGTTTTTATAAGGAATCTTCTGTTCGCATCTAATCTCACTGGATTTTTATTATTAATTTCTACAAGCTGGGAAATCTAGCAGGCAAGGCTAAGCAGGAATTCCCGTGAGAATATAGGGAAGCATGGTAGTGTAGCAGTTAGCGTAACACTAGTACAGTGCCAACGACCTGGATTCAATTCCACCACTGTCTGTACGGAGTCTGTACGTGCTCTTCTGGATGCTCCAGTTTCCTCTGACATTCCAAAAGGGTACTGGTTAGCTGATTAAATGGTCACACAAGTATAATCGGATGGCGCAAGCTCACTGAGCTGGTAGGAGCTGTTACCGTGACATATCTCTAAACAATAAAATAAATAATTGTGTTTATGGCACTGCTGGTGAACCAGGAGGAACAGCAGTATTTTCATCAGGCCCAATAAGCTTTCTTCCTTTTTGTACCCTCAACCTCCAGGCCTAACAGGCAAACGTTTTGGCAGGAAAATTGCTTCAAAATTTACAGCTGTAAACTTCAATGTTAATTGACCAGATACACACCTACATTCCCCTCCTTCGCCACTCTGCACTGCCCCTTTACCACACTCTTCATTGTCTCAAGCAGAGATTAGATTAGATTACTCTTAACATTTTTTAAAGTGTGGGGTGCTAATTTATACAGAAGGTATTAAATTGTTGGTAGACTTACACTCTGATCTGGTGAGATTAACCTGCCATTTTAAACAGTGGTACATGGATTGGACACTGTTAGATTTTATCTAAAAAGTGGTGATGGGAAGGTGCCTCATCTGCAGTTGTTAAAATTCTAAAATTGAATATTCAAATCTCATCATGGCAATGGTGAAACTGAAAACTGAAAGCCTGGTTACATGCAGTAGTATGATTACTCGAGTCAACTATGACGTTCTCCTCAGGGGTTGTCAATGGATTCCTTTAATTTTTGTCTACGTGGGGAGGCTGCCACCACACCGTCCTTGTCAGATGAGGGTCAGGACCCAGTGGCATGGAATGCTAAACGACTGGGGACCCTTCACTGCTGCAGCCTTCCTCTGCCTTCACTGCCATGGTGATGTGTCTTCAGCTTCCACTAACTCCACCTCTGAGGTCGTGATTGGATTGCTCTTTGTCTGGAACCTCCCCTTGACTTTACTACCATTGGTGATCCTACCAGGAGCTAAGCACCAGATGGCTAAAGTCTAGACGGCACCACTCCTCGGATCTCAGGAACTCACAAGCCTCTCCACCATGACAGGATGACGATCCTCAGAGGAGGATAATAAGTGACACATAAAAACAATGACTGCAGACATCTGTGCTTAACACATCCTTCTCATTTCTGTCAACAGATGTACACTCTGTGGCCACTGAGATACAGGAGGTACCAAATAAAGCAGCTACTGAGTGCATTTCTGAATGCTCATGGTCTCCTTCTGCTGTAACCCGACCACTTCACGATCTGACGCGCTGTTCATTCAGAGATGCTCTTCCATCACCACTGTTGTAACACGTGATTATTTCAGTTACCATCACTTCCTGTTAGCTTGAACCACTCTGGCCATTCTCCTTTAACCTCTCTCATTAACAAGGCACTTTTGCCAAAACGACTGCCACTCACTGATGTTTTTCCATTTCTCGCACCATTCACTGTAAACTCTAGAGACTGTTGTGTGTGAAAATCCCAGGAGATCACCAGTTTCTGAGATACTCAAACCACCCCGTCTGGTACCAGCAATCATTCCACAAGCAAAGTCATTTCTTCCCCATTCTATATTTGGTCATGATTGGTTGATTAGATATTTGCATTAACAGGCTGGTGTACCTAATAAAATGGCCACTGAGTGTATATAGCTCCTCCATTGTTTTTTCAATAATTTCCAAAATCTAAATCATGTCTTTAAAAACAGGTAATTTAAAAATTCGCAAAAAGCACAATACCTTCTCCCCACTGCATGATGAACTTTCCTTCTGGAGAAAACTGCATAATCCTGTTGTTGCAGTAGCCATCAGACACGTAGAAATTACCACTGACTGGATCAACTGCCACATCAGTGGGCTTACAGAAATGAGAACTGTCACTTCCTGGCTGAAAGGCTTGGCCGAGAGCTAACAAAATGTCACCGCTGCTTCCCAGCTTGTAAACCTAATTTGCGAAAAGAAAATAACAACATCACAGTCATAACTGCAAGCATTCAAGTGCAGATGGTCACAGGAGATTTTGTTTGAGGGCCCTCGATGTAGCTTAAGTGCCACCTTAGGCCCAGAGTCCTGGAAAAAAGGGAGCAAGAATGGGACATAAAGGGATTCTGCAGATTCTGGAACTATTCAGCAACATGGACAAAATGCTGCAGGAACTCAGCAGGTCAGGCAGCATCTATGGAGGGAAATAAACAATCGGCGTTGCAGGCTGAGACCTTTCATCAAGACCTGTTGAAGGATCTCAGCCTGAAGCATCAACTGTTTCCCTCTATACGAGCTGCCTGACGCCCCCCCCCCCCCCCCCCACCGCCCGAGTTCCATGTGCTCTCAAGAATAGGACTGAACATCTGGAGTTCAATCTTATGCTGTCCTATTACTGTTACTTCTCCTGGGACAACTTGGTTTAATTCTTAGCCCTACTCCCTTCCATCGCGTCACCCAACTCCACATGGAGCACTGTGTGGAAAATCCAACTTCAAGTGACTTCATTATCACATGACTGACAATGGCAAAGATAAAGCTGGCTCTTTAAGTCAACTGTGATAGCCACTACTCGACGTTTATCTGGTGCAAACGTTCCCCGCTACTTCGTGGGTTGGGCAGAGGAGGTTGTGTTCAAATTCCATTGTTTATGATTTCTTTGCAGTGCTGAATACAAGACTTAGAAGTCTGGTAAATGTGAAATTAATTTTAAGAACGTAGAATAGTACAGCACAGCAAGGCCCTTTGGCCCACCAAGTAGTTCCAACCTATATAAATCTGCTCCATGATCATTCTTACCTCTCTCTCCTACATAGTCCATAAACCCTCTATTGTTCTTTCATCCATGTGTCTATCCAAGTGTCTCTTAAACTTCCCTAATGTATCAGCCTCTACCAGCACCCTTGGTAGTGTATTCCAGGCACTACCACCCTCTGTGTAAAACTCCTCTGACATCTTCTCAAAACTTTCCTCCACTCACCTTCAAAAGACGTTCTATGGAATTAGCCATTGCTACTTTGTGAAAAAGGCACAGGTTGATCACTCATTCTTGCCACTTACAATCTTATACCGCTCTATCAGGTCACCTCTCATCCTCTTTTGCTTCTGAGAAAAAATAGCCCTATTCACTCAGCCTATCCTCACCACGCAGTATTGTGGTAAATCTCATCTGCACTCTCTCTAAAGCATCCATATTCCTCCTATAATGAGGTGCACAGAACTGAACACAGTACTCTATGTGTGATCCAACTAGAGCTTTATAGAGCTGCAACATTACCTCACGACTCTTGAACTCAGTCCCCCAACTACCAAAGGCCAACACAACATTCACCTTCTTAACAACCCTTCCAACTTGCACAACAACTTTGAGGGACACAGAGACTTTAACTGAATTCCTTCAAAAAGATTATAAAAAGGAAATTGTGACCTCACCAGCATGTGCACCTACCTGATGAAGTGCCACATCAGTTACCCAGAAGTTGTCATTTTTGTCTGTGCTTATACCATGTGGTAGATAGAATCTGCAATGGGAAGTGAATATCAATTTCAATAACAATCAGCACACTGGCAATCATTAATTCAGTATACAATCTGTAACGTCATGGCATAGCACATCTCCCACACCACCGTTATGATTAAGCCCATTTCCTACAGAAGGGTATCATCTATCCTTGACCAGTCTGGCCTATGTACAAGTCTAGACCCACCAATGTGATGAACCATTAAATGCCTTTGAAATGGGTCAATCAGCACCTCAGCTATCATCGCTACATGAAAATCGACAAAGATTAAAATCAAATGCTCTAACAGGCATTTGGCACCAAATTTGGATAAAAGCAGCCTCGTTCCCAGTCCATTTAAACTTGAAGCAAATTTCGCCTTACAAACGCAGACTGATGCCTAAATTGGAAGAGCTGACCACAGACTACGAAACAACAGCCATCCTCAGTGAATCATAGACAACGTGCCAAGGTATCTTCGTAACAATCCTTGGATCCACAGGACAGATGCTAAAGATGGAGCCACAATAGTGCACAGGTTAGATGGAAAAGCTATTCGAGTCCTCAGGATCAACTCCAGAAACAATGATGTTTCATGGCAAACACAGGAAAGGAACTCCCACCTTAATTATCATCTACTGTCCTCTCTCAAATGATAAATCAGTGTTCCTCCAGGTCCAACAACACTGAGAAGAACCACTGAAGTAGTGAGTATACTTTGGATGTGGGCTGCAATATCAATCACCATGAGGAGCACAGTAACACTGAATCGGCCGAGTCTGAAGGATAAAGCTGCCACATTTGCTAGCAAAGAGTTATGGAACCAACTCAAGGCAGACATCTGAATAACTTGGTCTTTGCCATTCTAACATTGCAGATGCAAGTGTCTAGAATAGCACTGATAGAAGTAATCACTAACAGCTCTTGCCCAATGCCATCTTTATACCAAGGACAACTGCTCTGTATCCTCTCACACTACAATTGTGTTGAATGGAATAGACTCAAAGTCTGGCAACTCAAAGCTGGGCATTCTTGTGGAGCAGTAAAATATTTGAAGCAACATGCAGTACTACAACCAGCAGGCTTATGGCAAAGCTCATCCCTCACTCTTCCATTACGATCAGGACAAAGGATTAAGCGTGGTTTAATAGGAAGTACAGAAGCATGCTAGGAATAGTGCTAGGCACATCAAGAAATAAGGTTGCCAATTTGGTGATGATGCAATTCTAGCCTATCATACTTCACAGCAAAATTGTCTTTTGACAGATAGAAAATGCAATCCTACAACCCATGGATCACAACCATGTTATGAAGGCCTACATCACCAACCTATTAACGCTTCACCACCATCCAGGGTCTCAAATATTACTTCCAGGTGAAATAGCCTACGTCTTTCGAGCTTAGTGTTCTCCATTGAGTTCCCACAATCTAGTTTCCTTTGCACTGGAGAAATCAATTTCAGGTTGGGTGATCATTTTGCAGAATCTCTATGTCCTGGTTGCACGAATGACACAAAGTTCACTGTTTAGCCTGCACAACATTCCCACTCAGACTTGTCTACTTTTAGTCCCTTACATTGTTCCAATGAGAACCAGCATTAAGCTCAAGAATAGAATCTCATCTTCTGACTTGGGACCTCACAACCCTCAACACTCAATATTCAAAGTTCAAAGTTAATTATCAAAGTACAATATACCACCAGACATTCACAGTCATCATCACCATTATGTGCCATGTTGTATGATATCATCATTATGTGCCGTGTCATATGACTTGGGCAGACACGGTCTCACGATCATGATTGTTCTTGGCAAATTTTTCTACAGCAGTGGTAGGCCATTGCCTTCTTCTGGGCAGTGTCTTTACAAACCAGGTGACCCTAGCCATTATCAATACTCTTCAGAGATTGTCAGCCTGGTGTCAGTGGTCACAGTCCCAGGAGCAGTTGATATGCACCAGCTGTTCATAAGACTATCCACCACCTGCTCTCATGGCTTCACGTGACCCTGATCCGGGGCGGCGGGGGCTAAGCAGGTGCTACACCTTGCCCAAAGGTGACCTGCAGGCTAGTGGAAGGAAGGAGCGCCTTACACCTCCTTTGGTAGAGACGCATCTCCACCCCGACACCCATTCACAGTAGAACAAAGAATTACAATGAAAATACACAAAAAAAGGTGGACAGATAACTAATGCGCAAAACAGGACAAGCTGTGTAAGACAATAGACAATAGGTGTAGAAGTAGACCATTCGGCCCTTCGAGCCTGCACCGCCATTCTGAGATCATGGCTGATCATCTACTATCAATACCCGGTTCCTGCCTTGTCCCCATATCCCTTGATTCCCCTATCCATAAGATACCTATCTAGCTCCTTCTTGAAAGCATCCAGAGAATTGGCCTCCACTGCCTTCCGAGGAAGTGCATTCCACACCCCCATAACTCTCTGGGAGAAGAAGCTTTTCCTTAACTCTGTCCTAAATGACCTACCCTTTATTCTTAAACCATGCCCTCTGGTACTGGACTCTCCCAGCATCTGGAACATATTTCCTGCCTCTATCTTGTCCAATCCCTTAATAATCTTATACATTGCAATCAGATCCTGTCTCAATCTCCTTAATTCCAGCGTGTACAAGCCCAGTCTCTCTAACCTCTCTGCGTAAGACAGTCCGGACATCCCAGGAATTAAACTTGTGAATCTACGCTGCACTTCCTCTACAGCCAGGATGTCCTTCCTTAACCCTGGAGACCAAAACTGTACACAATACTCCAGGTGTGGTCTCACCAGGGCCCTGTACAAATGCAAAAGGATTTCCTTGCTCTTGTACTCAATTCCCCTTTGTAATAAAGGCCAACATTTCATTAGCCTTCTTCACTGCCTGCTGCACTTGCTCATTCAGCTTCAGTGACTGATGAACAAGGACTCCTCGATCTCTTTGTATTTCTCCCTTACCTAACTCTACACCGTTCAGATAATAATCTGCCTTCCTGTTCTTACTCCCAAAGTGCCTTCCTGTTCTTACTATTTATTGTATACTAAGTACAATAAATAAATAGACAGATAAATAAATCAATACTGCAGCCATCTGTTTTACAGTCCTTGAAAGTGAGTCTATAGTTTGTGGAATCAGTTCAATGTTGGGGTGAGTGAAATTTTCCACACTGGTTCAGGAGACTGGTTGAAGGTTAATAACTGTTCCCGAATCTGGTGGTGTGGGCGATGAATTTCATTCAACAATGAATTCAACAAATTCAGCTAACCAGATTTTCCGCTTGTATTAAATCTGGCAACTTCTGGTGAAAGGCCATCACCTTGTAATGTAGGCTGCTATTTCTTTTCACCATTTACAATGATTTTGCACTGTTTTCACTTATCTTCTATGCATTGTGCCAGGGGATTGGGGGTGGTGACATGAGTGCAGACACATTCATCGAAGGGACACCAGGCAAGGTCATTTGATTCCAAACAATTGGTTTATTGATCCTTACAGAATGTCTCTCTGATGCTTCCTGATCCCTCCCATCTCCCTTCCCCTTTTCCCAACTAAGATTCCCCTTGCCCTGACCCCTTTCCACTCTCAGTCAACAATAGAGACCCATATCAGAATCATATTTAATCCTCACGTCATGAAATCTGTCTTTTTTTTGCGGCAGCACTACAGTGCAATACATATCATTAACTCAGTACTGTGCAAACGTCTTAAGCACCCTAGTTATAATATATACATGCCTAAGACTTGCCCAGTACTGTAAAGTAATTACATGGTTGGATCCTTTAGCAATTGAGTGGGTTTGATATTGTTGTGTAAGCAATTTACATTTTGAAAATCATATGACACATTTGACAGGACAATTATTTGTTTAATGCCTGTTACTGCCATAGACTTACATGTTTGTAATGACATTTAAATTCTGATTTACTTAAGATTAAAAATGAGAAAATAAATATCCGCACCATTACTGAAAGTCAGCATTTGAGTTAAAATGCCAAGTGCAGTTGAGCAATATAACATCTGGTTGCAAATAACTGGATGAAATACATCAGAAATAAGGCCAAGATTCAAATTGCTGACCGTTTGTTTTTCGTTAGGAGAAGGTTCCTGCAAGTATTAAACTAGTTTCCTCATTTGTACTCCTTTTCCACATGAAGGACGATGCCGTTTGGTGTTGAAACCCTGGGTTAACAAGAAGGATCTCTAGCTGTAGCCTTCAGCATTTGTTTTTTGGATGACACAAAGATTGGGCTTGTACTGGACAACGAGGAAGGCTATTAGAGCTTGCAGTGGGATCTGCATCAGCTGGAAAATTGGACTGAAAAATGACAGATGGAATTTAATACAGACAAGTGCAAGGTGTTGCACTTCAGTAGGACCAACCAGGCTGGACCTGAGTTATAGGGAAAGATTGAACAGGTTAGGACGTTATTCCTTGGAATGTTGAAGATTGAGGGGAGTTTTGATGGAGATATACAAAATTATGAGGGTATAGATAGGGTAAATGCAAGCAGGTTTTTTCCATTGAGGTTGGGTGGAACTACAACTAGAGGTCATGGGTTCAAGGGAAAAGGTGAACGTTTAAGGGAAGCATGAGGGGAAACTTCACTCAGAGGGTCGTGAGAGTGTGGAATGAGCTGCCAGTGCAAGTGGTGCATGTGAGCGCGATTTCAATGTTTAAGAGAAGTTTGGATAAGTACATGGATGGAGGGCTATGGTCCTGGTGCAGATCGATGGGAGTAGGCAGTTTAAATGGTTTGGCATGGACTAGATGGGCCAAAGGGCCTGCTTCTGTGCTGTACTTTTCTATAACTCCAATTATAACTTTTCTTTTGTATTGCACTGTACTGCTGCCACAAAACAAACATCACAACACGTCAGCGATAGTAAACATGATTTCGATTCCGAGACAGAACAAGCTACGTGCACCTAAATGTAGCACCCTGCCCTCAAGCGACATGAAAGCCTTCCGATAAGCTGAGACGTCAGAAGGCATTTTTGTTGTTTCCAATTATTTCGCATGATCAAAGACATCAAGAAACAGTTGAAAATATGTATATAACTCACATTTAAAATGAAAAATAGGAAAAAAGTGTCCCTTAATATAATTTGAACTGATGTTTATTAATTAAAAGCATAAATAATTTATGAACTACCACAGCCTTGGTGGTGGTTTAGAGGCTGAGCAAGAATGCTTTTGGATTTCTTCTGCAGTACACAGAAATCCCAAATACCCTCAGAGCTACAGTGCAGCTCGTTGGCAGTTCTCTACAGAAACCCCAGCTTGGCATTAGTGCATTGGGTCCATCATTTTTTGCATTTTTTGTCCAAATGAAAAAGAATTCCAACATCTTGAACTAAACTGTTTACAGATGACAAACCAGTAACGTCAATTTAAAGCTATGAAAGAACACATTCTTGGAATGGCAAAAGGTCATGAATTCGAACACATGACATTTGAGATGCATTTTCAAAACCGTAGTTTTCAGAAGCCTTTCAAATTAGACGAAAAAACTTAACAGAAGAATAGCTTAGAATATTAATCTTACTTACATATTCGCTCCCACAGCATTCAGCACTTCTGCACTGGCAGGATCCAAAGTGAGGATAGTGTTGTACAGAATTGGACCGATACCCTGGGCCTGATAGATATGCTTTTGATCAAAAGAGCTAGTGGAAACAGAAAAACAAAGTAATTTATTAGCATTACCAGTGTTACACCCAATCGACTATATTTCATGTAATATCTAATCCTCAATAATACTAATAGTCACATGGTAGTGTAATGGTTAGCACTATCACTTCGCAGTGCCAGTGATTGCTGATCGGAGATCAGTTCCCACCGCTGCCTGTAAGGAGTTTGCATATTCTCCCTGTGACCGTGTGCGGTGCCTCTGGGTTCTCCATTTTCTCCCACATTCCAAAGATTAACAGTTAGGGTTAGTGAGTTGTGGGAAGCATGCAGGCTGCCCGCCACACAATACTTGCACTGTGTTGGTCGATGATGCAACAAGATTGTAGGCTTCAATGTTTTGATGTCCATATGACAAATAAAGCTGATCTTTTATTTAATTAACATAAAATCCCAGGCACTCGACCAGCATGCGTTGCTGATGAGGACAAATCCTTTGAGTGCTTTAATGTAGCATGACATTTTCCCACTCGCATATGGGAAATGCCATCTCAACAATCTATCTAAATATAACCTGCAAAATTAGTGAAGTCCAGCACAAACCAGGTGAAGTGATAAGTAAATACAGATGTCAGAATTTTTGAGTCCTTAGATCCAGAATTTATATAAATGCATCAGCAAAATAGCAGAATGGCCGTAAGAGATATATTAGAGGGAATGTTAGTGGGAAACCTGATCCCAAACTTGCTACAATTGTATCCACCTCTGGCTGAACTGAAGTGAATTTGGGATTGGCCATGAAGCCTGCAGTGGACAAGCAAGCTTCATTACTTAAACAAGGCTCCTTCAACAGCCCACTGGGTCTGCCAAGTCTCAGGAACCTTGGAAAAAGATGAGGGACTGGAGCAGTTTTCAAATACCTAGTAGGCCAAAGGGAGCATAAGTCAAACATGTAGTCTCTCAAGCAATCGCCTACGTGATACTAACCATAATCTTCTGCAGGGGTTCCCAACACTTTTTATACCATGAACCCTTACCATTAACCGAGGGGTCTATTGACCCCAGTTGGGAACCCCTGTTCTAACCATACTTTCCACATACTGTCAACTTTTTTTTGAATGTTGCAGAACCTCCTCTTCTTTATATACCCATATTTCACAATTCCTGGCATATCTCCCTGCCCATTGGTCCTAGTAAATACCAAGTTCATTAGTGGCAAAGCAACATCACCAGTTTATTGTAAATAAAATAGGAAAAAGTTTACACTTGACTTCAAACGTCTGGGTCAGTAGTGTATTCTCTATCGGTGAATTCAAATTTCCAGCCTTGCCTAAGAAACAGCACAAAGTTTAAAAACTCAGAGAAACAAGAAATGGGGAATAAGACAAACTGGAGCACTCTTCCAAAAAGCCAGCAAGACCCTAAAATACCAAATGACCTCCAGCTGTGCTGGAACTGTTCTATTACTTTGATAATTACTTTTGCATTGGAGAACAAACCAGGGAAAATACCGAACAGAATGTACAGTTTGCAAAAGTTTTGAGAAGGATGCAGCTAACTGAGTGGGAGGATAGACAGCCCAAGGAGGGCCCAAGATGAACTAAAGTTTTGATAAGTTGCAGTGGAGCAGAAGTGGGCAACATTTTGAAACTGAGTGCAAGAGTTCTTGGTAGCCATTTGTGTAAAGAATGCTTTCTTTTGAATAAAGCAAACGTGTTCAGAAAGCAGTCCAGATGGTGTTTACTTTCCTTACAATTCCAGCACTTGATGGTTGTTAAATTATATTCCAACAGGTTCTCAACAGTATTAAATTATAGAGAAACAGACAAACTCACTCACTTTTCATCCCACATGTGGTTTCCTCGATGAAAAAGTACAAGATTATTTCTGGAATCCAGAGCAAGTCCAGAAACTTGGCCCAATTTCAGTTTCCCTCCAGGCCAGTTGACAACTTCCTCCATGTGTGTGACTACAAATTGAAATGAAAAATATCAGCAGCATAATAATACAATTCAATATAATTCATCTTTTGTGTTTACTCTAGTATTACATTTAGCATATTAATGCAATTCTATGTGCTCCATCACCATATGTGAAACACGGGTATTTGCATGAGTATTTTTAAAAAATATTAGAAACATAGCAAAACACTCTAATGTATTAATGAAAACATGTGAACTCCTTTAACAATTGAAAACCCAGCATTAAGTAAATAAAGTGTACTGGTTAGTAATGTTCCCTCTAATTTGTAATGACCTGAGTGCACAAAAATCTTGTGCTGTGCAAACTTTTGCCCAGTGACAACAACACGTGTACATTGAATAATTTCTTCAATAAAAATAGTATACTGTAAATAAGCCTGTAATACTGTAAAAATCTGTTTACAAGTCATCACAAACTCCACGTTGTCAACACTGTCTGCATCAGAAACCGGAAAAGCAAATATGATTGTGAAACATACTTAACATGCTTAGGTAGAGGGTGACAGCCTTTTGTGTGCAGTTCAAATTCTTTTGTGCGCTAGTGTTTGGGTGCGCGCACGCCTTAGAGGGAACATTGCTGGTTGGTTTAATTACCAAGTCTGGTTACTGCTTTGAGACTTGTTTTCATCTACCCAGCAACCATCAAAAGTGGATGAGAGAAGGTAATCATTTACACTTGTGATTAAAGTATGTTTAAAATATTATTTAACATCCCTCATAATCATACCAGAGGTAGCCACTGAAATTTTCAGGGGCAATATCCCAATTGAAAGTACAGATGCGACAACAGAAATCTTCAGAGCCTACGGGATCGGAGGGGGCATCCTTGATTTCAGCAACAGTGAGCAGGTTTTTCACTAGTGACAGCTAGCAGCTATGAAACTACCAGCCACGGTTGCTTGCCATATGTGGTAAAGGCTATCCATTATCGAGAGGCTGTAGGTGCCAGGGTCACTTTTCCAACAGGTGACAATAATTCACCGATAATGGTGTCAGTTGTAAAGAGATGACTCAAACTCTGCTCTGAAAGGTCAGTATTCTGTATACAGTGGTCGTGTGAGCATGATGACAAAAGTTGAAAACGTAATCTAATATTAAGTACACTGACATATATCTTTCCCAGGCACAATGGACAGAACATTTGACAAATGAATAATAGATTTTTCATAATTTAAATTGAATTTATTTTTCTAAAAAATTATCAAAACTGAGTTTCTGTTACATCCTTTGCTGTGCTCTGTTCAGTATAATGAGGTAGCAGTTAAGTCATTGAATTGGAAGATAGAGTTCTGATCATTGATCCAGGAACATGAATTTGAACCACACAAAGGCAGCTAGTGAACTTAAAATAATTAAATGATTCAAATCTGAAACTTAAAGCAATGTATAAACTGGAGTTCTTATGTTTTCTCAGTGACCACATGCCTTTCCTTTGTGTGCACTCCCATGGTAAATGGCAAAGAGGATCAAAGGGAGTTGAGTGGCACATCAGAGAGAGAATAAGAGATAGAGTGATAGAAAGAGATCGGAAAAGGATTAATCCTTTGGGAGATAGTTTCCTTCTGTTAGAACCCTTAATGTTTTAAACATCTGAAATGGAGGAACCACTGCAGAGGTTCAGAAAAATCTACAGAAGGTTTCAAACTCAGCCAACTCCATCATGGACACTAGTCTCCCCAGCACTGAGGACATGTTCAAAACACAATGTCTCAAAAAAAAAGCGGCATCCATCACCAAGGACCCCTATCACCCAGAGTATGCCCTCTTCTCATTGCTACCATCAGGGAGTAGGTACAGGAGCCTGAAGTCACATACAATATTTTAGGAATAGCTTCTTCCTTCCGCCATCAGTTCTTTGAACGGGCAATCAACCAACTCATGATCACTGCCTCACTACTTTTGCATGACCTCTTTAATGTTTTAATATATGCATATTTCTTCTTGTAATTTATAGTTTTTTTATGTATTGCATTGTACTGCTGTTGCAAAACACCAAATTTCACAACATTTTCCAGTAATGTTAAACCTGATTCTGATTCTGTTTTGGCAGAAGATCCTGTTAATGTGTAAAGAAAATTATAGATTATAGTGTAGTTGAACAGAGCTTGGACACTTTAGTTAAGTAATGTCTGAGTAATTACAATATTTGGCATTTGTCATAGCCATTCCAGCATTAGACATAGAAAACTGTAGGGAGGATAACGTGATTAAGTGCAGAGGTGTGCCAACAGAAATCTCCACAGTGGATCATCCTTGACTTTAGTAATAGTGAGCAGGTGAAAGCTGGAAACCAAGAACCCGCCAGCCAAGACCGCTTGCCTTGTGTGGCAAAGGCTATCCTTCACCAAAAGCCGATGTCACCTTTCCAGCGGGGGCATGTCATCCACATCGTGTATAAAGAGCTGACTCAGATTCTGAGCAACACATGCAAAATGTAGGAAGAACTCAGCAGGTTGGGCAGCATCTATGGAAATGGTCAACGTTTTAGGCTGAGACCCTTCTTCAGGACAGGAAAAGAAAAGGGAAGTAGCCAGGATAAGATGGTGGAAGGGAGGGGGGGGGGGGAGTAGTACAAGCTAGAAGATGATAGGTGAAGCTATGTAGATGGGAGAGGGGAGGGGATGAAGTGAGAAGCTAGGTGGTGATGGGCAGTAAAGGCAAAGGGCTGAAGAAAAAGAAATAAAATTGGAGAGGAGAGTGGACCGTGGGATAAATGAAAGGAGGAGGGGCACCGGGGGAGGTGAGAGGCAGGCGAGGAGAAGGGAAGAGGAAAGAGGAGAGCCAGAGTGGGGAATGGGGAAGGGGAAAGTTACCAGAAGTTAGAGATGTTGATGTCCATTCCTTTTCCTTTCCATAGATGCTGCCTAACCAAATGAGTTCCTTAAGCATTTTGTGTGCATTGCTCTGGATTTCCAGCATCTGCAGAGTCTCCTGTGTTAACTCAAACTCTGTACTGAAAAGTCACTCACTTCTACAAGGTGGATGTGGGAACTTGATGACAATAGTTGAACTAGTAATCTAGTCCTAATACTGAGTGCAATGCTTTTTTTCCCCCAAGTCTAGAGGACAGATTGAAGAGGAGTTTTGACCTCTGAATAATATTGATTTTTATTTGATATTTAATTCATATTGTCAGGAAAACGCCTAAACTAAATTATCCTTCCCTGTGTCCTGTTCATTGTTAGTTTCTTTCAAGAAATTTTTGATAGCATTTTGTAGTTGAAACATCTATTGTTTCTTATAGAAAAGTTAGTGTAAGGCTTCAGCACATTACCCCATTGTCACCTATTCTGCTGCACTATAATATTATCTAGCATATTCAGGGAGGACCAACTGATCAATAAATTAATAAATTATACTTCATCAACAGCAAACAAAGTTCAAAGCTATTGGAAGCTTTTAAAATGTCAATGTAGATTTTAAACAAAGGCAATCAGATAAGACACTTGCATTCTGACATGTCTTTATAGCTGCTTAGCTTTTTCATCAAGGTGGCTGGTAAGCAAATTTCTAAGTTTGATCTTAATCAGATGCTAATGAAAATATTCTGAGGCAATGATAAAAATTGCACTGCTTTCCACAAGGCATTCTAATGCAAATCTTTCATTTTAACTTGGCAGTCTGAAAATAATTAATTCCCAAATGATAAACTAGTACTGGAGATCTGAACTGAAACAACCAGTAAAATCTGAGTTTAGTCTGATCACTGCTGAGTTAGACAGTTTTAGCTGATGGCACTGCAAAGGGCTGTAAAAGGTTTATTTGAAGTGGCTGTGAGCTTTATTATAGGTGTTACTGTTTGAAGCAGAAATGCCTTTAAGATCATAGATGTGTACAGCCCGAAATGGGCCCTTTAAACCACCACATCCATTCTGATGCTTCTTGTTCATCTACACTAATCCTGTTTGCCTGTATAGAGAACATACCCTTCATGTCTTGCCTATTTAAGAGTCTGTCTAAATTAGCATGTAATAACAGGTTATAGGTGGCTGATAGAGAAATGAAAAATGTATGAGAACCTTAGCACACATAGGATTAAAATAATGGCTCATATGGCAACAAAAATCAAACAAAATTGCTTGTTAGATGTCCTTGTCTGTGCTGTAATTGCCATGATCTATATTTTCTGAAAAGTGAATGGTGCTGATCATCTGACATTAAGCAATAGATCAATTCTTTCCAGCACAAATGTAGCCAACTGAAAATAAAAATGAAACACTTTTGTGCACTGAATATGGTTGCTAAGGCTTCTGGTTTAAGATGGTGCTGGTGGAACACAGCGAGTACTTGCCTGCAGCAAACAAAACACAGAAAACTACTAACTACTTTATGAATCACACCCTTTCTGGTAGCAATCTTTGCAAACAATAGCTTGTACTTCCCTTTCGGAGCTGAGCTTTTGAACTGCCTGTGTGAGCTGGCACTTTTGCTGAGTGAGCTGAAGACTCGAAGGTGCAGGACGGTTGCAGTGTGGCGTGTAAGGGCCAGATCAAGGTGGGGGAGGGGGGGGGCAGGGCCCGAGAGTGGGGAATGAGCCAATTTTTGGCCATTGTTGGAAGGAACTTGGAGGCAATTTGATGCACTAGAAATAAGGCAAGGCAGGCTGGAGAGCAAGGAAAGACCCAAGGTTTAATCTATTTAAGTGCAAGGTTAAATTGGAAAGGTCGGGTATGTGCCAAATTGAGATGACGGAGCCCAGACCCAAGAGATAACGAAGAGGCAGGGCCTGGGTCCGTGGGCGGAGAACAACCCAAGGTTTGATTGATTTAGGCGCCAGACAGAACTGGAAAGCTTGGGGAAGAGCCAAATCAAAGCATTGGGGTCTGGGCCCAAGAGCATATTGAAGCAGGAGGGCCCAGGTTCAACAGTGAAAAACAACCTGAGACTTGGACGATTTAAGAGCCAGGTCAGATTGAAAAGTTTGGTGTGTCGGCACTGGAGGTGAGGGACGGACCAGTGTTCTGCTCGCTGCTCTGCAAGGTTTACTCATCTCTGCACTGACCTGAGGCTGTGGCCTGCAACTAACGGGCTCCTGGATCGGCTTTAGTGGTGACCTGGCTTCATGGCTGTGGACTCACTTTTGTGTATTTCAGTTGTTTGCTTGTTTTTGTTGCTTGCATGATTTGTTTATTTTCTGCACATTGGGTATTTGACAGTCTTTTTTTGTTTAATAGGCTCTATCGGGCTTTTTTTGTTTGTAAGGAAATACATCTCAATGTTGTATATTGCATACATACTTTGATAATACATTTATTTTGACTTTAAAATCTGATTACTACTTTTTACTAACAGCTTTTTGCATTGTGATTTAAGTATTAATCCCAGACTCAGAACAGCAGCACAATATCATCTGTATTCCTGTCGTGTTGAAGTGTATATAGAATGGGGATTAATAAATGGTAGCTTTTTTTTTTGTAATTTGATACTTACAATTAAAATTACATGATGTTCATTCCAGGAAGTAGTAGTTAAACTAGAAATAATTTGTTTTGATATCGACATGTATTATCTTCCTGTTCTTGAAGAAGGCACATTGGCAATTAAGCAGTACAATGTTTAAGACCATAAGATACAGGAGCAGAAGTAGACCATTCGGCCCATCACATTTGCCCTGCCATTCAATTATGGGCTGATCCAATTCTTCCAGTCATCCCCTCTCCTCTGCTTTCACCCCATACCCTTTGATGCCCTGGCTAATGAAGAACCTATCTATCTCTGCTTCCACAGCCGCTCGTGGCAACAGATTCCACAGATTTACCACCTCTTATGAAAGTAATTTCTCTGCATCTCTGTTCTAAATGGACATCCTTCTATCCTGAAGTCATGCCCTCTGTCCTAGACTCCCCTACCACGGGTAATAACTTTGCCATATCTAATCTGTTCAGGCCTTTTAGCATTTGGAATGTTTCTATGAGATCCCCCGATTCTCCTGAACTCCAGGGAAGACAGCCCAAAAGCTGCCAGATGTTCCTCATATGGAAACCCTTTCACTCCTGGAGTCATTTCATCAACCAGCATCTCTCTACTACCCAAAGAGGCATGGTATTCTTCTGTTTAAGATCTGACAGATCCAGATTTCACCTGCTTGACTGGATTGAAGGTTTGGACTCCAGGGTGAAATATAGGCTGAGAAGTCTGCCCACTGAATCAGTCCTAGATGAGTTCAGAAGGCCATTTGCTTTTCAGTGTGAAGAAAGGGAGGCAAATAAAGTACTTTCAATTTAGATATTGCTAGAAAATACAGATCTTTAAGCACATTAGTTCAATTGGAGGACCAATAAAAATATAATTTTGTGAAAGATACTACCATTGTGGCTTCTGTCTGTTTTTATTGTGGGAATTAGAGAGATAGTTTTAGCAAGGAAAATGCCTGGACTGTTAATTGAAAATGGAGAAAGCAGTTGAGTGATGGCCTTTAAACCTGTGGGTAGCAAAGCAAGTATTTCATGACCAGATCAGAAATGAAGAAGTTGACTGCAAGTAAATTTTCTTTGATCTGTTGTTTGCCATTAATCCAACATCACACAAGAGGGTGGGTGAGGATATAGCTGGTGAAAGAACTCAAGTTGGATTTCTTTATTACGCATTACTGAAATTCCAACTGTTAAAATATATGAACAAATAGATTTCTTCACTGAGATTAAGAATAAAGATTCTTCAGGGGCATGGTCTCAGTTGTACCTGAGCTGGATCTCATAGCCACATCTAATTCAAACAACATGATGTCATTAAAGACAATAAAGGACAAAGTGAAAATGCAAAACCTAGGAAAGACAATATGAGCACATGCATTGCTTTTGATGCTGCTCGATCACATGTGGCAGGAATTCATTTTAAATTTTAATGATCATACAGGATGCCTCTGGAATCCCAGAGATGCCAGAAGTTCTACAACGTTTGAGGAGGGGAGGGTGAGGACTGTAAAGAGAACTATCCTTGACAATCAGTAATTGAGAGAGAGGCGGGGACTGATAGTTCTCAATAAATATTTTATCAGAATTTATGTAGGTGTTGCTGCCATTCATTGTACCCCATCAGCGAGCGGAGGAGCTGATTTTGGTGTGGAGCGTGTTGCTCTCTGCTACAGAAAGGCGGTGTGAGTGATTGTTTGGGACGTATTCCTTATGATCACAACACCCTGTTGGATATTGGTAACATAGAATACTGAAAGCCCAGCTCACTGGTCTATTCGTGAGACCGACAGTGGGAGAGTGGCGTGGCCTCAGTTGGAGCGAAGGCTAGGCTCATGCCACAGCGTCGCTCGTTGAGGCTACTGGGAGGGGAGACACAGAGGTGGTGTGGCACGGCATCTATGCTGGATTGGGGCAGGCCCCTCTGGTCGGGGGGGGTGGGGGGAGTGGGACTTTTGAATTGCCGCTTCATCTGGATGAGTACTTGGCTTTCACCAGGTGAGCACCAGAGGAACTCAATCTTCATTTCCCAGAGGAGTTAAAGTAGATATCCAGGATATGGAGGAATGCAGAGGGAAAGCCACATTGCAGGGAGGAGGACAACTGTTTTGAAAATTGTAAATCCCTCATTTCCCCCCCCCCCCCAAGTTTTGAAGAAGGGCCTCTAACCTGAAGGATCAGCCAGTTTCTCTTTCCACAGATGCAAGGTTTTGCAGAAGTGGAATTTGTGGTCTACCTGAGAATAGACTTGATTTGGTCATGAGTAATAAAGTAGAGTTAATAATAGATCTTGTCATGAAGAATACTCCTGGGAATAGTGATTACAGCATGGAGAAATCCAGAAATAGTTTGAGGGTCAAAATCAAACAACTTGGATAAATGTAATTACTAAAGTCTAAAGTGGAACATAGGCTAAAGGAAGGTCACCAGATGAGCAGGGGCAGATACTTAAGCAACTATTTCATAATGCTCAGAGGTAATTTATCCCTATTAGAAAGGGAGAAAAATGAACCATCTATGATTAATGAATGAGGTCATGGAAAATATTAAATTAAAATCTGCAGCACATAATGTGGCAGAAGCTTCTGGTAGACAAGAAGACTGATTCTTTTTTAAAGGGACCAGCATTTAGTCAGTCACTAAAAAAAAGAGGAAAAATGATGACAACAGAAAATTTACACAACACAAGAGCTCACAGTATTGTAGGTAGTTTGTTATCATGGATTGAAGACTGATTAAAACATAGAAGAAAGAGTCAGAATAAGTGGGTCCTTTTCACACTATATGCAAAAAATTTAATGTTCAGAGTTCCACAAGGTTCATTTCTTGGCCTCAATTATTTACCATCTATTTAATAATTTGGAGAAAGAGATACACGTAAAGGAGCAACACCTTGCATTCTGTCTGGGTAGCCTCCAACCTGAGTATGAATATTGATTTCTCCTTCTGGTTAAAAAATTATTCCCTTCCCCTTCTTCTATTCCCCACTCTGGTCTCTTATCTCCTCTCTATCACCTCCCATGTGCCCTTTCCTCTTTCCTCTTCTCCTATGGTCCACTCTCCTATCAGGTTCCTTTCTCTCCAGCCCTTTACCTTTCACTGGCTTCACCTACCACTTTCTCGATATCCCTCCATCCCCTATTCTCATGTTTTTATTCTGACATTTTTCCCCTTCTTTTCCAGTCCTGAAGAAGGGTCTTGGCCCAAAACGTTGAATGTTTCTTCATTTTCACAGATACTGCCTGATCTGCTGAATTCCTCCAGCATTTTGTGTGCGCTGCTTTGGATTTCCAGCATCTGCAGACTTTGGATTTATATGTAAAGTTTATTTTCGTTTTAATTTAGAGATACAGCATGGTAATCAGCCCTTTCAGCCCAATAAATCTGTGCCACCAATTAACACCCATGTGACCAATTAGCCTACAAATCCATACATTTTTGGAATATGGGAGGAAACCAGAGCACCCAGAGGAAACCCATGTTGTCACAGGGAGAAAAGGCAAACTCCTTACAAATAACAGCGAGAATTGAATATTGGTCACTGGCACTGTATTACCATTGTGCTAACCACTAGGCTCTCTGCCGTCCATCGAAAATATCCATAAAAACAGGCCGGAGGGAAAGTTGTGATAAGGATATCTGGACTCTACAATGGGATAAGTAGTTTGAGTGAGTAGATAAAAAACTGACAAATGGAGCTTAAAAGTAGGAAAGTGTGAAGTCATGCACTATAGTAGGAGGAATCAAATGGCAAATTATAACACAATTGAAGAGAAATTGTAATGAGTAGGTTACAATGGGATCTTGGTGTTTCTATGCATGAAGTAAAAGTTAATGAGCAGGTGTAGCAGGACAATTGGCATAGTAAACTTCATTTACAAATAGAGTTTAGAAATAGGGAAGTATTGTTACAAATGTACAGTGTGTTGGTATAGTTGCATCTCAAGTACAGTACCATGTTCTGTGATCTCCTTCTACCTGAATGCACTTCCTTCATGATCTCTATATCTATAACTTGGTGTCCAAATGTCTATCATCTTAACTTTGAATTAATTGAATGAGTGAGTATTCATTGTCTTCTGAGGTAAAAAAAAATCCCAAACCAAACAACTTAGTGTGAAGATTCACTTCTTTATCCTGAAACAAAGGTCCTGTTTCTGGGCTCTCCAGTTAAAAGAGCAATTAAGAAACCTTCAGTATCTTGCTTTACCACATTTTCTAAACTGCACTGAGAACAGGCCAACCTCATTCACTCTCCCACGGTACAAATCCCTATTCTCAAGAGTGAATTTAGTGCATTTGCTTTGCGCTATACCAAGGCAAGGATATTCTCCTTAAGGTGCACAATTGCAACATATTGTACTCCATAAACACATGAGATTCTGTCGATGCTGTAAGTCTTGGGCAACGCAGACAAAATGCTGGAGGAGCTCAGCAAATCAGGCAGCATCTATGGAGTGGAATAAACAGTCGACATTTTGGAGCAAGACCCTTCAGCAAAGGAAAGAGCAGAAGCCAGATTAAGGTGGTGGCTGGAGGCAAAGGAGTAACAGCTGGTGAAACCAAGAAAGGGGGAAGATGAGGGGGGTGAGAGGGAATGAAGAAAGAAACTGGGAGGGGACAGTTGGAAGAAGTAAAGGGCTGAAAAGAAGGAATCTAACAGGAGAGGACACTGGACCACAAGAAGAAAGGAGGGGGACCAGAGGGAGAGGATGGGAAAGTGAGGAGAAAAGAAGGGGTAGGAGGGAACCAGAATAGTAAATGGCAAAAGAGAGAAGGATGGAGGGGGAGAAATTACCAGGTTAGAGAAATTGATGTTTATGAATCAGTTTGGAGACTACCCAGACAGAATATGAGTTGTTGCTCCTCCAACCTGAGTTTAGCCTCATCGTGGCAATAGAGACGGCCGTGGAATGACACGTCAAACTCCCCCTTTTCTCTGCCTGACTTGCTGAGTACCTCGAGGATTTTGTGTGTGCAGTACTTCAGATAAGACCTCACTAATGCCTTGTATATTCTTAAAACGATTTTCTTAATGATGCACTCCAAAATCCTTTTTAAAAAATCCAATAAAAACTTCCTAATGTTATGCCATATTTACAAGTTTACCCTCTGGAGCTTGAAAAACACTACATCACGATCAATCTGTGCACCCATAGTTTTCACTATTCATAAAATGCAACTGTTTTATTCTTCCTGCTAATGTCCATAACTTCACATTTTCAACATTATTTCCAGATTCCACCTTTTCATCCAAACTAGCCAAAATTCCTCTGCTTCTTTCCCCGTTCATATTTCCCCCACAAAGCTTTGAATTATTTCCAAACTTGGATATATTAAACTCTTATCTTTGTATCCAAAATATTAATCATAAATTGAGAATAATTATGGGGCCTGGATTGGTGCATGTGGCATTTTGATAGCAACTATCTGCTAATCCATAAATGACTGGATTAATCTCATTTTTGAATTCTGTCCTTTAACCAGTCCTTTCTAATGCGTTAAGATGCTAATTCAGCCCCTGAGGGCCACATTTTATGCAGTAGCATTTCACGTGACACCTAATCAAATGCTTTTTGACAATCCAGAAATACTAAATCTACAGGTCCCTCGAAGACCCCTACCAACAACGACTCCCAGCTATCCTTCTAGTCACATCCTCAAAAGCTCTTTGAATCTTTAAAGAACTGATTTGTTTCATCATACAAACTCCTGGGTGTCCTGTTACTCATCCTTGAAGGTGAATTCCATGATTGCTGACAACAAATGTTACCCTTACTAGTCAGCGTTGTCCTGTTTTTTTCCCTTCCTTTCTTTCCAAACTATCAGTATTTAGTACGTGTATTGGAGGGGGGTTGTGACTGTCACATGACAGCATTGCTCATTAGCTGGTTGGGGGCTTGCCACCCGCCAATCAAGGTTTGACCCCTCCTTACCCATCAATGCACACCTGACCATTGGCCCCTTTAATTAGCCTTGGCCTCAGGCAATTGGCCTTTGTAATCAGCTGAACTCTGCTGGCACCAAGCCATTTCTGTGAATTAACTGGGTGGGGCCCTCTAGCCCTGTTGCACGATAAAGAGTGCCACAGGTGCTAGACCCTTCCTCTTTTCACAATCCCCAAGAGACCACCCTGCTTCACTCCAGGCCAAGAACTGTAGTGGCACTGGAGAAACTGTTGGTAAGTTGTGCATAGAATAGGGCTGGGAGCGTTGATAATTGTCCCTGGTAGTGTAAGAGCCATGCCTGCACAGAGTCGGGGGGGGGGGGGGGGGGTAATCATATTGACTTTTCCCTTGGTGTGTGTGTGTGTGCGCGTGCGCGCGCGCACACTATGTTCCCACGTGATTTTCCCATGTTCGTTAGTGATTGTCCGTGTGTGTTTTATTGCCGATCTGACTGCTGTAAAGTGTGTGTGTGTGTGTGTGTGTGTGTGTGTGTGTGTGTGTGTGTGTGTGTGTGTGTGTGTGTGTGTGTGTGTGTGTGTGTGTGTGTGTGTGTGTGTGTGTGTGTGTGTGTGTGTGTGTGTTGCTTCTGTTGCCATATTCCCACATTGGCCTTCAGTAAATAAAATCCTTTACTACCAAGGCTGCATGTCCAGAATCCTTGTCCTTGAGACCTATCGAATCTGTTTCCTCACTTACAACAGTACGCCTCTCCCCCTTTATTTTCCTTAAGTATCACTCTCTACATGATTCATTGTCCACACGTCTCTCCCCCATTGAACTTCCTTCTGGCACTTGTCTCTGCAAGTGTGACAAGTGCTACACCTGCCCCTCCACCCCCTCCTCACCACCACTGAGAGCCCCAAACAGTTCTCCCAGTGAGGAGGTAGTCTTTTGGGGTCATCTGTTGTATCTGGTGTTCCCAGTGTGGCCACTTCTACTTCTTTGAGACCTGACGCAGATGGGGGGAGTGCTTCATTGAGTACCTTTGTTCTGTCCACCACAAAAGGCAGGATCTCCTGGTGGCGACTTACATCAATTCTACTCCCATTCCCATTCTGACATGGCCTCCTCTACTGATGTAATAAGGCCAAACTCAGGTTGGAGGAACAACACCTCATATTCTGTCTCAGTAGCCTCCAACCTGATGGTATGAACATTGATTTCTCTAACTTATGGTAATTTTTACTTATTTATTGAGATACAGCGCAGATTGAACCATGCCATTGAACCCAGTAATCCCCCAATTTAATCCTAGCCTAATCACAGGACAATTTACAACGACCAATTAACCTGCCAACCAGTATGTCTTTGCACTGTGCGTGGAAACTAGAGCACTCGGAGGAAAGTCACATGGAGGTATGGAGAACGTACAAACTCCTTACAGGCAGCAGCAGGAATTGAACCTGGATCGCCTGTACTGCAAAGGGTTGTGTTAACCACTAGGCTACCATGCCACCCGGGTTTCCCCCTCCATCCTTCTCTTATTTCATTCCCCATTCTGGTTTCCCTCTCACCCCTTCTCTTCTCCACACCTACTCATTACCTTCCTCTGGTACTCCTCCACCTTCACTTTCTTCCATGGTTCACTGTCCTCTCCTATTAACCAGTACAAATACCATCTTTGAGTTATTGCTTTAGAAATCCTTTTCATAAACACAAGAACATTTGCAGATGCTGGAATAAAGAACATAGAAATGGGAGCAGGAGGAGGCCACTTGGCCTGTCAAGCCTGCTCCACCATTCAAATAAGATCATGGCTGATCTGGTCATGGACTCATCTCCACCTACCCTTAATTCCCCTACTATGCAGAAATCTACCCAACCTTGTCTTAAATATATTTATCGAGGTAGCCTCCACTGCTTCACTGGGCAGAGAATTCCACATATTCATGACTCTCTCAGAAAAGCAGTTCCTCCTCATCACCATCCTAAATCTACTCCCCCGTATCTTGACGCTATATCCCCTAGTTCTAGTCTCACCCACCAGTGAAAACAACTTTCCTGCCTGCCTCTATCTTATCTATCCATTTCATAACGTTATACATTTCTATAACATCTCCTCTCATTCTTCTGAATTTCAGCGAGTACAGTCCCACTTAATCTCTCCTCATTGTCTAACCCCCTCATCTCTTACATCAACTTGGTGAGCTTTCTCTGCACCATCCTCAAAGTCAGTATATCATTCCTCAAGTAAGGAGACCAGAACTGCACACACTACCTCCAGGTGCACCCTCACCAGTACCATATGTACAGTTGCAGCATAACCTCCCTGCTCTTAAATTCAATCCCTAAGCAACACATGCAAAATGTTGTAGGAACTCAGTAATTCAGGCAGCATCTATGGAAATGAACAAACATTCTTCCCCCTTCCTTTCCAGTCTTGGCCTGATGCTGCCTGACCTGCTGAGTTCCTCCAGCATTTTGTTTGTGTTGCTTAGAAATCGTTATGGTCCAAACATTCTCTGGGTGTAGAATTTGTTTTATTTTCTCCCATACTTTTTCTTTTAGCAATATTACTAACTTAATTGCCTGTAGATTATATACCCCCCCCCCCCCCACTACCTTTTCTGCTATAACCAATCTTGAGCAAAATCATGTTTTTCTTGGAAGTCTTTCAGACAGGCTTGACTTAAGTTCTCTGAGGAATTAGAACAGTTTCACTTGCATCTACCGGATAACTCAACAGTTTCTATGAATTCTCTTGTAAACTAATGTGGTAATCAAATTATTGCAAACTAATATCCTGCCCAACCACACGTCAGTTGTCACCTACACTTAGATCAAGTGGGTAAATTTGCGTAATATCTATTTTCATCGTTTCTTTTAAAAGCTTTTCAGATTAGTTGTGGTCTAAACTTTCAGGTTAATTAACAAGTGATCAAGGTTGCAAAATTGGCAGAGACTTAGTTTAAAAAAAAAGATTGATTTTAGGGTATCTAATATTCAGAACCACTTTGAAGGCTGTACAATTGGATAAACTCTTTCAATATCAAGTCAATATGCAACTAATCTTCAGAGTAGCACAAAGCATTGTCATGCAATAATCAGCATTCCATAGAGGTACATGTACTATAAGCATGGAAACATATTCACAATGTTTAAAAATGTCTTTGCATGCTTTTATGGTTTGCAAGATAATACCAAATACATTTTGCAAGATAGCAAGCTCTATATTTCATGGAAATCAGAAAAGAATAGGTCAGTATTCAAATTAATTCTGGTACAAATTAACCACAGATTTATAGATTTTGAAAGCTCTAAAAGGAATCATATTTATGCATGCTTCTCTATGCATAGTCAACAAAGTATCTGGAACAATTATTAAATATTTAATAATAACAAGCTGGGAATTACAGAAACACAATCAATAATTTTAATGTACTTTTAAATCAAAATTGGCCTTTTCTATCTCCCTGAAGAAATGAATAATCCCTTAAGATTTTAATAACATAGAATAAATTTAGAACCAGGCATCACAAGTTTAACCAAGGCCCTGACCCACCTCTGTGTTCAGCTTCCCTGCTGTCCACCCAAGGTCTGGGCTGCAGAGTTGATGGTAATGTGATGCCAGATGGCCTTGCTGTAGATTCTATCCTGCGGAATTTGTGAACTCTGTCTCTTATTAAAGGAGAGGCAGATCTTTCATCTAGTTCCAAGAACTCATTTGGACCAGAGGCCAGGTCCTTCTTCTGCACCACATTAACAATCTCAGCAACTAGGTCTGATTCTGCCTTGTGTGTGGGATTGTACTTATGCACATGAACAACATCTTCTCTTTCCCCTAAGAGCTTGGAAATGAGTGCATAGAAGTTTCCTGTTAGAGATTGTAAGAAAACAGAGAAATGAAGGTAGAGGTAGTGAGAAAAGCTGTTAAGAAGATTTGAAAAGGTTAAAGCTTTGAAAGGTAATACAGCAATACAATAAAAAGATGCAATTATTTTTAGAGGCACAATGTTAGTTTTGAAAATAATATTTGATTACAAAATACACTGATTATGAATTTCATATAGCAAAATTCAACAAGTGATCTTTATCTCTACTTGAAGGATCAAATATGTGGATCATTGTTGTCATTTACTCAAAGTAGTAAATGTGTAATAACATCAATGTAAATAGCTGTGTTGCCATCCCAACAAAGGAATAAAGGCAACTATGATAAACAAATTATTAATGCGATAACATCTGGTTAAACAAGGTGGCAGATTTTCTTTTCCTTTCGTTTTCTTCTTCTGAGGAACTCATTGCTAACGTGAGTTCTTCATTTATGCAATAGTTCCAAAACTAAGTTCAGCTTACTCTAATAACCTCTCAGCACCATGATTGAGAATGGGATGTGTAGCCAACCATCGCAAAAACTTTTGCACAGTTATAACACAAATAGATGAATTCCACAGTCATACGCATTTCCTTGTTGGCATTTTGGTATATAACATAGATGCTCAAATTATTGCAACTGGATATTGGAATAATTTAAAATAAATTCTATGTGCCACTCTACTACACCAACAAACTGCTTATTATAATATAGTGAATATTTACTAACATCCAGACTGACACTGCAATACCAGCGTAATGACACCACAAATGAGCATTCTTGAATTCTTTTCAAAAACTATTTTGTTTTGCTACAAACATATCATTCTGAAAGTAAACCCATTAGACTTCCCTGCCTCTTTTGCCTGACATCAACTTCTGAATATACACAAATGCATATTGACGGGAGAAACACTATCAATACGAATTTGCACATCAGAGGCATTTAAAAACTTTGGGAAGAAAAAGCATCTAGATTTAACAGTAGACAAACCTACACTACACAGTATCCACTC
This sequence comes from Hemitrygon akajei, assembly GCF_048418815.1. Taxonomy (NCBI): domain Eukaryota; kingdom Metazoa; phylum Chordata; class Chondrichthyes; order Myliobatiformes; family Dasyatidae; genus Hemitrygon; species Hemitrygon akajei. Next base: position 18,618,265 of record NC_133125.1, on the reverse strand, counting down.
TCCACCACCTTTCTGCTCAAAGTCTGTCAGGGCATGATGGAGCTTTGAAGAGAGAACCTCCTGAGGTCTGCTCACATGTGCGCTCTCATCTCATGCTACAAATCACTTCCCTGGTGTGAAAGGTCTGTTATTTGCTCTCAGTACTTGGACCAGTAAAGTCCACAATCCAATGGGCGGCCAGCTGAATCAGTTCCATTCAACCAATTACCAGGGGAGATTGCCTTTGGGAGAAGATGACAATTTAAATCCCTTTGCATAAGGTAACCTGCTAAACTTTCTTAAAGGACTGCGAGCAAAATATCATAAGGCATAGGAGCAGATTTAGGCCATTTGACCCATTGAATCTGCCCTGCAATTCAATCATAACTGATCCTTTTTTCTTCCCTCCTCAGCCCCACTCCCGGCCTTCTGCTGTGTCCAATCAAGAACCTATCAATCTCTGCTTTAAATACACCTAATGACCTGGCCTCCACAGTTACCTGTGGTAACAAATTCCACAAATTCACCAACCTCTGGCCAAAGAAATTTCTCTGCATATGTTTCAAATGGATGCCTGTCTATCCTGAGGCTGTACTCTCTTGGCCTATACTACCCTACCATTGGAAACTTCCTTGCACATCTTATCTGTCCAGGCCTTTCAACATTCGAAAGGTTTCAATGAGATCTCCCCTCATCCTTCTAAATTCCAGTGAGTACAGGACCAGAGCCATCAAATGTTCCTCATATGATAACCCTTTCATTCCTGGAATCATCCTTGTGAACCTTCTCTGAACCCTCTCCAACGTCAGCACACCTTTCTGAGATAAGGAGCACAAAAGTGTTCACAATACTCAAGGTTAGGCCTCACCAGTGCCTTATAAAGCCTCAGCATCACATTGCTGCTCTTATATTCTAGACCTCAGAAAATGAATGCTAATATTGCATTTGCCGCCTTCACCACTGATTCAACCTGCAAATTAAAATTTCCATCATTGTATTTCATTTGCCACTTTCTTGCCCATTCTCCTAACTGTCTAAGTCCTTCTGGAGCCTTCCTGTTTTCTCAACAGTACCTGCCCCGCCACCGATCTTCATATCATTGGCAAACTTGGCAACAAAGCCATCCATTCCATCATCTAAATCATTTATATACAGCATAAAATGAAGGATTCCCAACACAAACCCCTGAGGAACACCACCAGTCACTGGCAGCCAACCAGAAAAGGATCCTTTTATTCCCACTCGCTACCTCCTACCAATCAGCCAATGCTCTAATGATGTTAGCAACTTTCCTGTAATACCATGGGTTCTTAACTTGGTAAACAGCCTCAAGATTGAAATCTTGTCAAAGGCCTTATGAATATCCAAATATACAACATTCATCACATCCCCGTTATCTACCCTACTTGTAAGCTCCTCAAAGAATTCCAACAGGTTTGTCAGGCAAGATTTTCCCTTAAGGAAACCATGCTGACTTTGTCCTATCTTGTTCTGTGTCACCAAGTACTCCATAACCTCATCCTTAACAATTGATTCCAACGTCCTCCCAAACACTGAGATCAGTCTAACTGGTCTATGATTTCCTTTCTGCCTCCTCCCTGCTTTCTTAAAGAGTGGAGTGACATTTGCAATTTTCCAGTCTTCCAGAATCATGCCAGACTACAATGGTTCTTTAAAGATCATTACCACTGCCTTCGTAATCTCTACTGCTACCTCCTTCAGAACTCTGGGGTGTAGTTCATCTGATTCAGATGACTTGTGTACTTTTAGATCTTTCAGCTTTTTGAGTACCTTCTCCCTTGTAATAGTAACTGCACCCACTTCTCGTCCCTCACACCCTTCAACACCTGGCACACTGCTAGTGTCTTCCACAGTGAAGACTTGTGCAAATTACTCACTTTGTTCATCTGTCATCTCATTGTCTCCCATTATTATTTCTCTGGCCTCACTTTATAGTGAGGATGATTCCACTCTCATCTCTCTTATTTTTTATATACATGAGAAAGCTTTTTCTATGCACTTTGATATTGTTTGCTAGTTTGCTTTCATATTTCATCTTTTTCCTCTTGATGATTCTTTTCATTGCTCTCTGTAGGTTTTTAAAAGCTTCCCAATCCTCTATCTTCCCACTAATTTTTGTTTTGTTGAATGCCCCTCTTTTGCTTTTACATTACCTTTGACTTCCCTTGTCAGCCACGATTGTACTATTTTGCCATTTAAGTTTTTCTTTGTTTTTGGAATAAATCTGTCCTGTGCCTTCCTCATTTTTCCCAGAAACACATGCCATTGCTGCTCTGCTGTCATCCCTGCCAGCATCCCCTTCCAATTTACTTTGGCCAACTCCTCTCTCACACCGCTGTAATTTCCTTTACTCTACTGAAACACTGCTACATCAAACTTTACTTTCTCCCGATCAAATTTCAAGTTGAACTCAATCGTATTGTGATCACTGGCTCCTAAGGGTTTCCTTTACCTTAAGCCCCCTAATCACCTCTGGTTCATTACATCACACCCAATCCAGTATTGCCGATCCTCTAGTAGGCTCAAGGGCAACTGCTCTGAAAAGCCATCTTGTAGGCATTCAACAAATTCACTCTCTTGAGATCCATTACCAACCTGATTTTCCTAATCTACCAGCATGTTAAAATCTCCCGTGACTAACACTGCCCTTTTGACACACCTTTTCTATTTCCCTTTATAATCTGTAGTCCACATTCCAGCGACTGTTTGGGAGGCTTGCCTCTTAACTTCCATCAGGGTCCTTTTACCCTTGCAGTTTCTTAACTCAACCCACAAGGATTCAACATCTTCTGATCCTACATCACACCTTTCTAATGATTTGATGCCATGCCTTACCTGAAGAGCCATGCCTACCTTCCAATCCCTCTGATACAATGTGTATGACATCAGTGATTGTGAAATTATTGAAGATCCTTAGGGATAGTATTTATTTACATATGGAAAAGCATGGACTTGTTAGGAATAGTCAGCATGGCTTGGTGTAGAGGTGATTATGCCTTGCAAACTTGGCTGAGATTTTTTTTGAAGAGGTGACAAAAATGATTGAGACAGTAGGGCAGTGGTGTCCTACAGCGATCAGTGCTGGGACCTCTGTTTGTCATACAAATGATTTGAACAAAAAGGTAAAAAGTTTGCAGATGATATAACAATTGGTGGAGTTGTGGATAATGAAGCAAGAATACAGCAGAATACAGATCATTTGGAAACATGAGGAGAAGAATGGCAGATTCTTCGGGAGGTCAGATGTAAGGGAAACGTACACAGTAAATGGTAGGACTTAAACATTGATGTGGGGAGAGATTTTTAAGTATAAATCCGTAGATTGGATTGTAGAGCTGGTGTATGACCTACAATTCTGTGCAAAGGTCTTAGGCACGTATACAGTAAATATCTAGGGTGGCTAAGACTTTTTTCACACAGTACTGTAATAATTTATGTACTGCACTGTACTGCTGCCGCAAATTAAAACAAATTTCATGACATGTGAGTGATGATAAAACTGATTCTGTTACGGATCTCTATAGTGGACAGCGTGGAGTCATGGTTGGGAAAATCAGAAAGCAGTAGGGAGGGAGCAGGAAGCACCAAAGAGACATTGTGTAATGATCATAAAACAATTGTTTGAAATCAAATAACCTTGCCTGGTATCTCAGGGCTGGGTCTGTCTGCATCTGTGCCACCCCCTACCCAGCACTCCTGCCAGCTGTCCCACACCCCTCCAGTGGCACTCGACCCTTGCCATTCCCAATGCCCTTTGCTGCTGCCAGATTTACAAACTCACTCTCTGCTTCACATTGACAAATACAGTACTGTGCAAGAGTTTTAGGGATTCTCACTATATATATATATATTTTATATGCGCCTTAGACTTTTGCACAGTCCTGTACCTGCCTTCACCAGATGGTGCATTGAGCATAAAAGTGGACATGCTGCAGTTGTGTACAACTTTGGTTATGCCACATTTTGAGTGCTGGGTACAATTCTGGACACATTTCAGCAAGGGTGTGGAGGAATTGAAGAAGGTACAAAGGAGGCTCACCAATCCACAGTGTTGCCTGGATTTGAGATTTTTAGCTAGGAAGAGGGATTGGACATCCTTCGATTGGTTTGTCTGGAGCACTGGAGGGCCAAGGGCAACCTGAATTATATTAAACTATGAGAAGCATAGAACTGGTAAATAGTCAGAGCCTTTTTTTCAGGGTAGAAGTGTCAAATAATAGAAGTTCCAGATTTCAGGTAGGAGAACATAGAACATTACAGCACATTAAAGGCCCTTCGGCTCACAATGTTGTGCCAGCCCTCAATCCCTGCCTCCCATATAACCCCCCACCTTAAATTCATCCATATACCTGTCTAATAGTCTCTTAAATTTCACTAGTTTATCTGCCTCCACCACTGACTCAGACAGTGCATTCCACGCACCAACCTCTCTCTGAGTGAAAGACCTTCCTCTAATATCCCCCTTGAACTTCCCTCCCCTTACCTTAAAGCCATGTCCTCTTGTACTGAGCAGTGGTGCCCTGGGGAAGAGGCGCTGGCTGTCCACTCTGTCTATTCCTCTTAATATCTTGTACACCTCTATCATGTCTCCTCTCATCCTCCTTCTCTCCAAAGAGTAAAGCCCTCGCTCCCTTAATCTCTGATCATAATCCATGCTCTCTAAACCAGAGAGCAAGGTACTTTTTAAAAAACACAGGGAGTGGCAGACACCTGGCATGTAGTACTGCAAGAGGAGATGGAAATGACAGCAATGCTTAAGAGGCATTTAGACTGGCAGAAAATGGAGGGATATAGAGATGTGCTGGCAGGTGGGATTAGCTTAAATTGGCACCTTGGTCGGCACAGGCATCTGTACAGAACATGCTGTACTTCCTTGCTCTCTAACTGGTTAGTGATTTAGGTAGTTAAAGGATGAATTGGTTTGACTGAAGATTATAGGATTCTGAAAGAAAATCACAGAGTAGGGATAGAGGAGGTTGCAGGGGTTGTGTCAGACAGGAAACAAAGATAGTAGACTAAACCAGTTGGCTTAAGATAGAGATCACTGCTCATCTCACGGAACAATAGGACACAGAGCAAAGGCTGAACTTTCAAATGTTTCTCCAATAGGTTTTTCCACTCTCTGTGTGCAGTAATCAATATGGTTCCCCACAGCAGTAACTGAATGTTGTTCTTAAATCAATTCAGAGAATTCACATACATTTGATTTTTCCATTACTTGCAAAGATGTTTTATATAACATGTAATTCCATATTTTATGTCCAATCATTAAGCCAAAACACCTTAGAATATCATCCTTAATCAACACACTAATTACCTTGTGGTGTGTATTACTGACACTCAGTTGTTAAAGAAATCCTTTTGTGATATACGAGTCAACTTCAATTCACACTTATGGAGCTCATCTATCACAAGTGGGCTGAGAACTATAAGAAAATTCTAAAGCTTTGTGAATTAGTCAATTATCTGTTTCCCAATAATGGCAAATGTGGATACATGGGCAGTCATTTATCAAACTGCCACAACGCCAGTCGCAGAGGTCCAATTTCTTTAGAGTGATACCTTCTTTTAGAACTGTACCAGCAGACAATGATGAATTGCAGTTACACTGTATGTTTAACAAGGTAAAATGCTCCAACATACTTCATGGGAGCAAACCCAAAGAGATAAGACAGTCAGAATAAGTTTTAAGGAGCACCATAAACAGAGGGTTAAGGAGAAAATTTCAGACCTCTTTGGGCTTAAGTAGCAGAATCACTGGCACCAGTAACAGAGTGAACAACACTGGGGATACAGAAGAGGCTGAAACTGGAGGAACGTTGCCCTGCCAGAGACTATCTATGACAGAATTAGATTAATAGTATCCAGAAGTCATAAGGATGTGGATTGAGTGTGATGGCTGCAGATGAAGAACAAATGCATTGACTCAGACGAGTTGGAGATACATATTTTTCTAAAAAGAGTATCACACTTCAAATACAGAAAGACTTAAATAAATTATAGTGACTTTATATTGATTACACTTGGGTATATAAATGGCTTTCCATACAACATAGTTACTACTTATTGACAATAATTGCCATTTCAGTAATGCCTTGCCTACTTGCCAACTACTCCCCTGAACACCAGAGAATAAACATAGGGAAGGCCAGGATAGTTCCAAGTTTTCTATCTTTCTTGCCTCTGATCACCCATTCCCCTTTCCTTCTGGAACCACAAAATATCACATTCAAATACTAGATGTGAAATACTGCTGGATTGATTTGATACAACTGCTCATTATTCAGTCGTTTCTTTAACCCTGCAAATCCTCTGAAACACAGGAAAGCATATCTGCATAATGTTGTTTAAAAAAAAATTCCTTCAATACAAAATTCAGATTTGTGTAATGCCTAAAATATGGCACATTTTTCTAAAATCTTTGCTCTATGTAACTCTAGTATCATTGCTATTAACATATAAACGTTTGTACAATGATATATTCAAGCAGCATTCATCAAATCAATCAGAAATTCAAAATTGAAGATTGTTTATTGTTCTTCAGTATTCCAGTGTAGAAGAAAACAAAATAATTGTCACTCCAGACCGGATGCATTGAATAATAACCATTGAACAACTCCTTTGTTTCAATAAGGAAGGTACTTCATTGACAATTGTGCCCAGAGTGTTGCTGACAAACAGTTCTGCACACTTAGCTGTTCTTATATTATAGAAAAGACAAGGTTTTAATATCACACTAAACCTGGATCCTATTGGCTGAATGTTCCTGGCCCAGCTCCAGAATATTCCCACATTACATTTCACTCCCCTGCCTTTGCAAATATATTTTTCAAAGACTTATTCCCTTTCCTTCACTACATCAATTCTGGTTCCACCATTCCTGTAAAATCTACTATAATAGAATAATCTCCGCAGAAGTGATCTCACAGAACAACAGAAACTAATTTACTAAGGATTTTTTGTCACTTATTTTAATTACTATTCCCAAACCTTCAGAACTTTTCCTCTTGGGGGCAGAGAAATTAAAGTTTTAAAAAAAGACTGCATTTTTAATAACACATAAATATTTTACCATCCTTCTGTTTACAGATTGACTGCAGTTTGGAGGTTTTCCAATAAAATTGGTTCTGTGTGGCACATTACCCAGAGTACTACATTCCAAGATTTTAGCTCCAAGAACTTGAAGAAATGAAATACTCGGAGGTGTTAAGTCCCCATAATGCACTCTTTCAGGATTATTTTAAACAGAAACAATGTTTTTTCTTGTGCCATAGTGGCTTACAGAGGCACAGTCAAACAAAAATTTGACATAGAAGCATGAGGCATTAAAGCAAATTTTCAAAAGCTTGGTCAAAGTGGCAAGTTTTAAGCAACAGTTTAAAAGAGTAAAGAGTGACAGCAAGGTATAGGGAAGGAATCGCAAAATGAAGATCATTGCCTACTTGGTGAAGCAATTAAAATTGTGGTAGCTTAACTAGCCAGAATTGGAAGAACCCCTTATGGGGTTGTAAGGTTTAAGCAGCTGACTAATAAAAAAGGGAGAAAAGACTATGACAGCAATGTGAAAACAAAGCAGAGAATTTTAAAATGCAATCAGGAGCAGGAGTAGCCCATTTGAGCCTGTTCCACCATTCAATATGATTATGATGAACCTCTCCCAAAACCACATTTTGCTCTCTCATCACCAGCTTCTGTGGAAATCGGTCTGCCCGTGGATTGGCCTCCACTGCCCTCAGTGGTTAGAGCATTCCAAAGGTTTACAACTCTATTAGTGAGGAAATTTTCTCTTTCTTAGTCATAAATGTCTTACCCTATGTCTCCTTTTAAACTCAATATCCTTTCCAGTCACATTACTAATAGTATGAGACTAAAACTGCACACAATACTCCAGTTGTATACAATACTGTGGTCTCATTAAGGCTCTTAATAATTATAGTCAAACATTCTTTGTTCCTCTACCCAAAATCTCTTGCAATAAGATACAAAATATAATGGTGGATGTTGAAGGAGGACCTAAGTGTCCTTGCATCAACATTTTCAATCTATCAGTTTAAATAATCCTATAAAATTTTGTTTTGCTCAGCAGTCTCTTACTTTCCACAATTTCTGTCTGACATGTTTGTCCCACTGAGTCTTTGAAAGCTCAGAGTAAATATATTACCCTACAGTTTTCCTTTCCCCCCCAAGTTTCCATCAAATTTCTCGCTGCCCAGATTCTAATACTTATCCATAAACTAGGGCACTTTAAAGTGAACCACTAACCTATGAACCCACAAGACTTTGTGATGTGCGAGGAGAATCGGAGTAAAAGGAAGCAAGCCACATAGTCATAGAAAGAATGAGCAAATTCCAGTCAGTCAGGGGCAGAGTCAGAAGCCTCACTGGCCAACCTCAAATTGTTCCCTGCAAGATAGGAAGAGGCAATTTTGATGCATTGAGTCGATGGTGGCTCTCGGAATAATCCTAACCACCCCTCATTTTTCCTGTAACCTATCCTTCCCACATTTCCATTAACTCCCTTGAAATCCAACAATCCATCCTGAGGTGGTATTCGCAGTCTCCAGAGCAGTGTAGGATGGAGATGAGAGGAGTGCGAGTGCAGAGGGTCCGTAAAGGGATGACACAGATAGACAAGATAGTGAAGGTGGTGCATGGCACACTTGCCTTCATCGAACTGTGCACTAAGTATAAAAGTTGGGGCGCTAAGCAACTGCAGTACAAGGCATTATTGAGACTGCACTTATAACATTATGTGCTTGTCCGGTCACCGTGCTATAGGATGGACGTGAATCAGCTCGAGAATGTTGCTGGACTGGAGGGTTGGGTAGGCAGGGACAAGAATCATGAGGGACATCGATAAGGTGGATGGCCATACTCTTTTTCGTGGGGCAAGTGAGTCTTCTATACTAGGGGGCAAAGATTTAAGGTGAGTGAGGGAGAAACATTTCAAGGGGAGCAGAGGGGCAGGATTTCCCCTGGGAATTAGAATCAGGTTTGGTATCACCGTCATAGGTTGTGAAATTTGTTAGCTTAGTGGCAGCAGTATAATGCAATACATAATATAGGAAAAAATAAGTAAACCAATTACAATAAGTATTTACAGTTAAATTCAAAATAGTGCAAAAACAGAAATAATAGAAGTGAGGTAGTGTTCATGGGCTCAATGTCCATTTAGGAATCAGATGGCAGAGGGGAAGAAGCTGTTCCTGAATCACTGCGTGTGTGCCTTCAGGCTTCTGTACCTCCATCCTGATGGTAACAACGAGAAGAGGGAATGTTCTGGGCGATGAGAGTCCTGAATGATGCAGCCTGTCAGAATGCTCTCCATGGTACATCTGTAGAAGTTTTCAATTGTCTGAGGTGATGTATCAAATCTCTTCAAACTCGTAATGAAATATAGCCATTGTTCTGCCTTCTTTATAGCTGCATTTATATGTTGGGACCAGGTTAGATCTTCAAAGATCTCAACACTCAGGAACTTGAAATTGCTCATTCTCTCCACTTCTGATCCCTCAATGAGGATCGGTTCATGATCCCTCATCCTACCCTTTCTGAAATCCACAATCAGCTCATAGTCTTACTGACGTTGAGTGCAAGGTTGTTGCTGTGACACCACTCAACTAGCTGGTAAATCTCACTCCTGTCTGCTCTCTCATCACCATCTGAGATTCTGCCAACAATGTTTGTTTCATCAGCAAATTTATAGATGGCATTTAAGCTATGCCTAGTCACACAGTCATGGCTGAAGTGAGAGTAGAGCAGTGGGCTAAGCACACACCCCTGAGGTGCACCAGTGTTGATCGTCAATGAGGAGGATTTATTAATACCAATCCACACAAATTATGGTTTTCCAGTTAGGAAGTTGAGGATCCAATTGCAGATGGAGGTACAGAGACCCAGGTTTTGTAGTTTAATGATCAGGACTGTGGAAATGATGGTGTTAAACTCTGAGTTATAGTCAATAAAAAGCATCCTGACATGGGTGTTTGTATTGTCCAGGTGACCTAAGGCTGGGTGAAGAGCTGTTGAGATCGCATCTGCTGTGGACCTATTGTGACAAGAGGCAAACTGCAGTGGGCCCAGGTCCTTGCTGAGGTGGGAATTAATTCTAGCCATGACCAACCTCTCAAAGCAGTAGGTGTGAGTGCTACTGGACGATAGTCATTAAGGCAGCTCACACTATTCTTCTTGGGCATAGGTATAATTGTTGCCATTTTGAAGCAGGTGAGAACTTCCAGCTGCAGCACTGAGGGGTTGAAAATGTCCTAGAATACACCTGCGAGTCAGTTGCCTTACCCGGGACTCCATCGAGGCCTGCCACCTTACAAGGGTTCACCCCCCTGAAAGACAGCCTCCGAGACAAGACACTGGGTGCAGCAAGGATTTTCACAACTGTAGTTATATTCTCCCTTTCAAGGCTATAACTAGAACCCAGCAGAGGATGTGACTGAGGTGAGTATACTTGCAATATTTGAAAGAAAGGTGGATTCATGCATAGGAAATATTTATTGGGATATGGGCAAAATGCAGACAAATGGGACTAAATCCGGAAGCCACCTTGGTCGACAAGGATGAGCTGGGCTGAAGGGTCCATTTCTGTGCTGTATTAAGTCTATGACTTAATCAATGTCACTGAATACAATGGTTTTACTGATATGCTGGCAATAAAGCTCCAGGATAGCACGAGGCAGTGTAAGATAACTCTAGAAGAGGCCTGATGAAGGGTCTCAGCCCAAAACGTTGACTGTTTATTCCCCTGCATAGATGCTGACTAACCTGCTGAGTTCCTCCAGCATTTCGTGTGTTGCTCAGGATAACGCAAGGTTAGTTTGAAACTTGCCACTTGGCATATTGCTCATTTTCTCCATGTTTCAGTGAAATACCAATTAATTGTTCTCTCTGAAGTCAGCAGCACCCCAAATGTACCTTTGTACATTACCTTTATACATTAATAATAGCTATACTGTTAGGTGCATACAACTTGTAATATTCTGTTATTAATAGCAAGGAATTGTTTGATTATTTAAATTTATAGAGCATAAGCATTATTTTAAAGTCACACAATTTATTTTATTTGAACAGTAGTGCATCACTTGATTGCTGCTTCATGGATTATTTATTGAGAAAACAGCAGCAGTAACAGTTCTTCCAAGGAAGGAGGCATGGCAACAGTAGGTGAAAATGCATCACTTAATACTGCAGCGAGTAGAGCAGAAACGAAAGAAAGAAAATTTTATGTGCTAGGATCATGTTTGCTCTTTATAACAGGCTGGTTATATACCTGTAAAATTAACCAGACAATTAAAGCAAATTCTGGTGACTAAGCAGTTGATTAAAAGGAGAAAATCTTGGCAGTGCGAGTCCCTCGCTCTCAGAGATTGGTACCTTGGCTTACTGATCAAACACTGAACTAGCATGGTAGGTTTGAATTAAACATGACCAAAAAAAAAAATCAGTGTTTCACATTTGAACCCTTGAATTGAAAAGCCTATAAAAAGTAGTGGATACCGCCCATCCTTCACAGGCGAAGCCCTTCCCACCACTGAGCACTCTACAACTCATATTCTCAATATTCATTATTTTTTTCTTTTTGTATTTGCACAATTTGTTGTCTTTTGCAAATTTGTTGCGTGCAGTCCTTCACTAATTCTGCCCTGTTTCTTTATACTTACTGTGAACACCCATAAGAAAATGAGTCTCAAGGAAGTATATGATTTCTTGTATGTACTTTGATAATAAATTCTGGAGGAATTCATGTCGGGTAGGATCTATGGAGGGAAATGGACAGTCGACGTTTCAGGCCGAGACCCATTATCAGGTCCCGAAGCAGAAAACATCTGACAGGGAGGGCCATGCTCACTGCTAGCCAAACGTGGGCTCAGTACTTATTAGTACACTGTCTATGAGGCGTTCTGCCAAATGGTTTTGACACTTCCCAGACAACCATCCCACAGGATCTATCATGTCCCTCTCCCACGGTACCTGGATGCCATTCCGTGTTGACTGCTGTCTGATAGACTTGTGGTCCAAGACGTTTTTTTTCTGAAAGAACTTTTTCCACAAGAAACAACTTGCATGGTAATATCAAACTCGCTTAAGACATTGCATGGCAAGGACACCAGGCCCAGGTTGTGCAGGAACCGGAGAGGTACTGAATTGCAGCAGATAGTGAGACTTGGTGCCTATGTATGTTGGTTCTATTCGCAGCATGATGCAGCCGCACACAAAGATGGCCACCAGGATAAGAGTGATGGTTGGGTATGCCTTTCTCCTTGTTGTCTGGGGACTTGTGCATCACAACCTATTGGAAAACCCATGGACAGCTCTCCCTCCCAAAATTTCTTGTCCTCTATTAATCTGGGCTTAAGCAACAATGAGTTGGATCAGCCACTTCTGTGGAGGAGCTGATGGGCTCCATTCATGCCTTCAAGTTGAATGGATCTCATGGAAGCTATTGCTTGCAAGCTGAATTGTACTTGGCTCAGTGGGACCAGATGGGAATAGACTTTTTGGAAGTGCATCATGCTATGCTTCTGGCTTGAAGCATGTTAGAATCCATATGGAAGGGTATCATTACCCTAATCTACAAGCAGAATGGGAGAAGATAGAAATCCAGAACTGGAGACCCATATCACTGTTGAATCATCACCAATTGGATCTGATCTGTTCCAGGACAAGTGGTCTACCTAGACCAAATCAGTGTTATATTATCTAGAGAAATCTCTAACCTCCATACATTACTCCAGGATACCATTGCCTGCCAGGTCAGCTTGGACCAGAAGGGCTTTGATAGGATATCACACAGGTACATGACAATTCCGCTCTTCAAAATGGGCCACGAGGAGGGAATCAACAATTGCATCGAACTGCTCAACAGATGTCAGTAGTGCTGTCAAAAATCAATGTGTGGGAAACACGTGATATGCGTTTGTAAGCCAGAGTTGTCCACTTTCCTGTCCCGTTTTTGTGCTGTGTAAAACCCTTTGCCAATTCTATCAAGAAGGACACAGTATAAGAGGGGTGATGATGTCAGGCAGGGTTGTCAGTTTGCAAATGGTCAACATCTGTAACCAGTCAGAGTTGGCATCAGAAGTCAGAGCCAACAGCAGGAAGAGCAAAGCTATATTCTTCAGCAAATGGCCTGGACAATCCACCATCCCCTTCAATGTCAAGTTTGACTACCTGAAAGAATTAGGGAATCTGTTTCAGAGCAGAGAGGAATATAACAAAGATTGGGTGGAGTGGATAGGTACTCAGTGTAGGTGTGTCCCACAATGACCTACTTCTCTGTGGCAATCACCCGAGCCATTTTCCATTTTCTCTGGGGTATTTAAATTTGAACATTTTTGATAGATCACAATGATCAACTCCCAGACAGAGGGGGGTGGGAGAGGTGTATCCAATATCATCCTCAACCAAGCTGCCCTTTTGTCTTTTTATCAACATTAACTTTATTCAAAATAAAAAAAATTCCAAGAATAAACTGTACAAGCCTTTTCATTCTTTACATTCATAGTCAATGCTTTCAGTACTATTCTATTGCATTCCTACACATCAACAGCACTGCTGGCATTCACCTGGTACTCTGGGATGGCATATTCCTGCAAAAATTGAGGAGCTTCCTCACACAACCTGACCCCTCCCTCTCCTTGCTGCACCAAACTGCTGTTTGACAATTAAAGTTCACTGTGAGATCCCAGGAAACACAGACCATTTCCCATACCTCAGGTGCCACCTGTCAGTGAAGGCAAATATTCACAACTAAAGTCATCACAGCTTTCAAATTGCCCATGTAGCCCTCGATTGTGGGCAAGGGCACTGAAAAATTAGTAACTCATACCTGGCTCTAAGCGTAATTTACCAGGCAGCAACACCCCCTGCTCTCGTTGAAGCCTTGGTTGATTACAGCAGGCGTCTCAAACTGCTAGAAGAATTCCTCTAACATTGCTTTTGCAAAATACTTCAAGTTCACTGAAAGCAAACCAGCATCAGTTACCGCTTCAAAGCAAACATTCTCTGTACTTGCTTTAAGTCTATAGTTACACTTTAGGCAATGTTGGGCAGATGCCCTCAGTCCCACCCCTAACACCAGATCCTTGAAACAGACACTTGCATGGGAAAAGGTGACGAGCTGTGAGATAAAGAAGGCTTTGAGTACATCTTCTCTAAGAATTGCAACAATATCCCCCCCCCCCCCCCCACATGACTTTCCAACTCCTGAGGACATCTGGCCAAAGACACGACAGAGAAGAGACAGCCAGGATGACACTGAGAACCTTGATTCCATACACCAGTTGCACCCAAACGCCGCTCATAGGTGGTAGAGATGGTGTGTGGGAGTGCATCAGCTCACAGGTCGGCCAAGTCCGTCACCCCTTCCCCAATCACCGGAAGAGTCCACTGCTTCCATAGTGGACTCACTTGCCACCTCAGAAACACGGTATTAAAGCATGTGATCTTTGATTCTGAAAGACTGCCTAAGGAGAACTCCTGAACTGCTCAATTTTTTGGAAACTTGTTTTCCCCATTTCTTGTGTTTCTCAATCACACCTACTATTTAGCTTTCTGTACCCATTTGACATTTAAGATCTAAGCGTTACTTCTTGTTTCGGAGATCAGCAATTCTTGAATGTTTGATTAAGGGGGAAATTACACAGTAGTCCTATCCACATCGGTCTAGATGCTATTTATAGAAAATGGCATGTTGTTATAACTTGATTTTCAGTCACTTCTTTCTGCAAAATCCCTGAGAAAGTCTGTGGTGAGTGCAGGCATACAAGCTGGTATTGTTCACTCATCACTGACAAAAACCACATGCAATCATTTTAACATACCACACATTGCTCTGCTCCATTATAAATCTACGTACAAACAATGCTGATAATTGACCTGCTGATTTCCAAACTTTAAAAAAAAAACATGACCCATAGAAAACATTCTGTCCAGCTTGGTATGGCAACTGCTCTGTACGGGACCTCAAGAAACTGCAGAGTTGGGGACACAGCTCAACACATCACATCATCAGCCAACCTCCCCTTTACGGACTCAGTCTGGACTTCTCCCTCTCTTAGTAAAGCAGCCGGCATAATCAAAGACCACACCTACCCTGAAGATGCTCTCTTCTCCCCTTTCCTAGTGGGCAGAAGACACAAACACCTGAAAGCACGTACCACCAGGCTCCAGGACAGCTTCCATCCCACAATTATCAAACTCTTGAACAATAAGATGGATTCTGCTTCACAATCTTGTTATGATCTTATTTACCACTTATCTGCACTGAACTTCTTCAGTAGCTTTGATATTTTATTTTGCATTGCTTTTGTTTTACCTTATTCTAGCTCAACACTCTGTGTGAAGGTTTGATCTGTCTAAACAGTTTGCAAGACAAGCAAAATAAATATCTTGGTACATGTGACAATAATAAACCCATACCTAATATTTACTAGAAAGTACATAGTTGTACATACCCTGATCAAGAACCACTTCTTCCTCTCTTTTGAGTTGCTGGAGTATTTCATTATTATTTTTCTGGTGTTCATCTAATGGTTGCAGTAATGAGAAATACATTTCAAAATGACTGCCTTTTGTTTTCATTCATGCTCAACTAACCAAAACAACCCTAAACAAATCAGAACTATCTGCATTATCACTGGAAATAGGCTTGGCAAATATTTAAAAAGCATTAAAAACACTGAAATTAGCTAAAACAATTAACATAATGGGCTGAAATCAAACCAAAGAATATCACACTGCCCTGCATCCTAACAAGCTGTGGAAAGGTTTCAAATAAATGAAGGGAAATTGTTAATTTCTGAAACATTGTGCTGCATTTTTGATATTTGGCAGGGATGGGACATGGCAGGAATATCTTTTTCCTTTTTGGATCTGATTTATTACACATGATTCATGAGCTGTATACATAAGTATGAACAAAATTTTGGCTTCTTTATGAATCATGAAAAATTCTAGGACAAAATACAATCCAAGAGCCGAATACAGCTCTGGGGAAAGTAACACACAAAATGCTGGAGGAACTCAGCAGGTCAGGCAGCATCTATGGAAATGAATAAACAGTCGACGTTTCAGGCTGAGACCCTTTGTCAGGACTGGAAAGGAAGGGGGAAGATGCTTGAATAAATGGTGGGGGGTGAGGGGAAGGAAGCTAGCTAGAAAGTGATGGGTGAAGACAGGTTGGTTGGAAAGATAAAGGGCTGGAGAAGGAGGAATCTGATAGGAGAGGAGTGTAGACCATTGGAGAAAGGGAAGGAGGTGAGAACTTGGGAAAAGGGACAGGCAAGTGAGGAGAGGTAAGAGGAGAGTGGGGAACTGAATAGGGAAGAGGGAGGGATTTGTTTTTTAAACCAGGAAGAGAAATTGATATTCATAACATCAGGTTGGAAGCTACCCAGATGGAATGCAAGTTGCTGCTCCTCCATCCTGAGGCCGGCACAAGAGA
The DNA here is from genome assembly GCF_048418815.1 of Hemitrygon akajei. Lineage (NCBI taxonomy): Eukaryota > Metazoa > Chordata > Chondrichthyes > Myliobatiformes > Dasyatidae > Hemitrygon > Hemitrygon akajei. Next base: position 18,601,809 of record NC_133125.1, on the reverse strand, counting down.
AGGCCATAGACCAACATGTCGTAATGAGAATGGGATCAGAATTAAAATGTGAAGTAATCAGAATTATAACTGAAGAAATGCATCAATACCATGTGGGAGGGACAGTTGGTGGTTATAAGTACAATGCACATAACCTAATCTTGAGATGGCCACTACATAGGGTTTTCATTGTGAATTTTGGCTCCAATCAATAATTGCAAGGAAAGAACAAGGAAATAAGCAAAACTTCAATGGGGGAGGGGGAAGAGACAATGTTAAATTCATAAACTTTTTTGAAGTGGGGCTGGAGAAAAGTGAATTAATTAATTTTTCATGTAGACCAATGATTTCAAAGATTTTTCATGGTCACTATATATTGAAGGCTGCAAATACCACAATCTACATGACAGCACCACCTAGCTTAGAATATGAGGGGACAGCTGTGTAGCCATTCAGGATATTCCTTGGAGTGGGAAGTTTCCCTCATATATCCAAATGGTTTAATTCCCAATAGAGACAACTAAAGTAAACACACACAAAGTGATGGAGGAACTCAGCAGACCAGGTAGCATCTATGAAAAAGAGTACCGTCCACCTTTCAGGCTGAGACCCTTCAACAGGACATGGAAAAAAGATGAGAAGTCAGAGTCAGAAGGTGTGGGGAGGGGAGGATGAACCACAAGGTGAAACCGGAGGGGCGGGGGGGAATACACAGGGCTGGAGAAGGGGGAATCTGATAGGAGAGGACAGAAGGCCATGGAAGAAAGCAAAGGGGGAGGAGCACCTGAGGGAGGCAATGAGCAGACAAGGAGATAAGATGAGAGAGGGAAATAGGAATAGGGAATGGTGAAGGGGAGTTGGGGGTGGAGGACAGCACCGGGTGTTTTGAGAAATCCATGTTTACGCCATCAGGGTGGAAGCCATCCGGACGGAATATAAAGTGTTGTTCCTCCAACCTGAGCATGCCCTCGTCATGGCAGTCAAGGAGGCCATGGACTGACATGTTGGAATGGGAATAGGAAGTGGAAGTAAAATGGGTGGCCATCTCTAGTGGGGTCCCACCACCAAGTACATCTTTCCCTCCACCCAACGTTCTGCTTTCCACAGGGATTGCTCCCTATACAACTCCCTTGTCCATTTGTCTCTCTCCACTCATCTCCCTCCTGGCACTTACCCTGGCAAGCGGAATAAGTGCTACACTTGCCCCTGCACCTCCTTTCTCACTACCACACAGGGCCCCAAACAGTCCTTCCAGGTGAGGCGATACTTCACCTGTGAGTCTGTTGGGGTCATATACTGAATCCGGCACTCGCCGTGTGGCCTCCCGTGTATTGGGGAGACCCAATGTAGACTGCGAGACCACTTCATTGAACAAATATGCTCCATCCACCAGAAAAGGTGGGATCTCCCAGGGACACCCATTTTAATTCCACTTCCCATTCCCATTCCAACATGTCAGTCCACAGCCTCCTCTACTGTCGCAATGAAGCCACATTCAGGTTGGAGGAGAAACACCTTATATTCCATCTGAGTAGCCTCCAACCTGATGGCATGAACATAAATTTCTCGAACACCTGGTGATACCTCAACACCTCTCCATCACCATTCCCCATTCCCAATTCCATCTCTCAACTTATCTGCCGAAAACCTCCCTCGGGTGCTCCTCCCCCTTTTCTTCCTTCCATGGCCTTCTGTCCTCTCCTATCAGATTTCCCCTTCTCCAGCCCTATATCACTTCCACCAACCTCCCAGCTCTTTACTTACCAACTCCCCCTCCCGGTTTCACCTCTCACCTTGTGGTTCGGCCTCCCCCTCTCCCCCACTTTCTTACTCTGACTTCTCATCTTTTTTTCCCAGTCCTGCTGAAGGGTCTCAATCTGAAACGTCGACTGTACTCTTTTCCATAGATGCTGCCTGGCCTGCTGAGTTTCACCAGCATTTTGTATGTGTTGCTTGGATTTCCAGCATCTGCAGATATTTTCTTCTTTGTGATTAGACAAAGTGATCTTCTTTCCTCTCTCGTGTTCCCCACCTCAAACCAGCATTTTTCTCCTTGTTCCCAATTAATCGAATTCGGCAATCTTTTCAGTTGTAACAACTGACAGATATAACCGTCAGAAATAACCAAGGCATCAAAGCTCATCTACAGATTTACAATCGCCATAGCATTTTCCAAAAGGAACAAAATCAAATTCTTCCAAGCTTGTCAGAAGCATCCCTGATTGTTTCAGGGTCACAGAATTCATAAATTACAGACATTAGAACCATTCACTCTTTGATATTGGCAGTCTTCTTATGCAAATAATTCATTCTCTCTGATCTGTGAAACATTACAAGAGAACTGTTCATGAATAATATGGCTGTTTCTATATCATGAAGTATCTGCGACGTGGCTCAGATACAAACGTGAGCAACACTTAATAAAATCCAATTACCTGTATAATGTCCTTGCATAGCCATATTTGGGTTATATGGAACGGGAATATTTGCTTCTGGAGGAATATGCTTGAACAATTCAGGACTGCCATCTTGCATACAATACATATATGGGTCGGCATGTTTAGCATCCATGTAATACATGATATACAAATTGCACATCTCATCTTTGGAAGTACTTCTGTAAATAAAAGCAAAATAATTACATGTTTAATACACTCAATTAAGTTTCACCAAATACCAGAGCACCTAAAATTAAAGATTTGGTGCTGATTATTCTTAAACAGGATAATTTCTTTTGATTTCCCTATGTATGACAGACAGACATACTTTATTGATCCCGAGGGAAATTGGGTTTCGTTACAGCCGCACCAACCAAGAATAGTGAAGAAATATAGCAATATAAAACCATAAATAATTAAATAATAAGTTAATCATGCCCAGTGGAAATAAGTCCAGGACCAGCCTATTGGCTCAGGGTGTCTGACATTTGTAGGGAGGAGTTGTATGAAGAAATGGATTCAGTAAAACCATTTCCTTGTCTCATTCTAGCCATTAAAGAAGCGACAGAGATCAAAGACTAGCTGATCTCAAAACTACCAGAAAGAAGTCAGGAGAGTCACTGCTGGGTAACAGACCTAACAGCTGATTCAAATATCACACCAGCCTGGTTTAGTTGTATGAAGCTGCACAACATAGATGATCAGATATGCTTCATTTTAAAAGTTTTGAATGTTTCTGAATTGATAGTCTCAATCATTCAGAGTAACACACATAAAATGCTGGAAGAACCCAGAAGGCCAGGTAGCATCTATGAAAAGAATAAAGAGTTGACATTTTGGGCTGAACCGTTCATAAGTCTTGAAGGATCTCGGCCCCAAAAATCGACTCTTCATTCCTTTCCTTAAATGCTGCAGGTCAGTGCTGAGTTCCTCCAGTATTTTCTGTGTCTTACTCTGGACTTCCAGCATCTGCAGGATCTCTGGTGTTCATAAATATTCACATTACTTGTTAGCTTTGACAACCAATTGAGCGTGAGGCTGTGGCTTCATCAGCTGACAGTCAGATTTATTGCGCTACTTGCTATTGGATGAAATGCTCAAGGTAACTGTGAACCCAGTGAGTAAAGGAGCAAAATGTGCTTATTATCCAAGACATTTTGGGCTAACATTTTCAGTGTAATCTGACCAAACAATATTAGTTTTGCACTGAAAATGGCAATTTGCTGAAGTAACACCTTCCCGTGGAGGAAATCCACTAGTGGAATTGATGGGAATGCTGATAAACTAAACACTGATGATTTGTTATCAGCTGTCAGAAATTGCAATCTAACCAAGCAATTCAGTGGGATCCTGGTTTCTACATTTCCTTTAAACTTAACCAGATCCCTTTTTTAGTACATCCTTTACACTTATTGGGCACACACTAAGGTAGTCAGTGTAAAGTGAAACAAAAATGTGTTGAAATAATGATAGAAATAAAATCCGGAAAATCTGCTAGACACCAAAGTGATGAGCATAACAGATTATCAGAGGATTACTGTTCAACCTATTAGCAGACTGACAAATAAAGCTAACCTTTAATCTTGATGAATTCAAAAATTACACTTTTCATTTCTGAACTCTTCCATAACATTTCTTAATTCAAATGTAATGTTGCATCTTGAATATAACTTAATACTGATTTCACCCACTATTTTGCTGTACGCTATTTTTCCTGTTGACTTTTGAAGTCTTTAATCTGATTAATGAGTAAAACAGACATTTCTTCTGTTTATAAAATACAGATGTGTTCTTCCATCACTGCAATGTTAACTAGTCACACTGCCTGCAACTCAATATATTAAAAAAAAATCAGCACTTACTAGCAAATCTATTTAGTAGCAGATACCAATGGATACTTTGCAACTGCAAAATCAGGGCTATTACATTCTCATTTCCACAAAAGACTACCAGGGAAATGAGAAATAAATACAACTAAAATGAGTCCAATCACTAATAAGAAATCCAAACAACACACACAAAATGCTGGAGGAACTCAGCAAGCCAGGCAGCATCCACGAAAAAGAGAATAGTTGATGTTTCAGGCCAAGACTCTTCATCCTGAGAATATTAGACCAAAATGTCAACTATTCTCTTTTTCATAGACGCTGCCTGGCCTGCTGAGTTCCTCCAGCATTTTGTGTGCATTACAAATAAAATGAGGATGCTTCCTTCCATTTTGACGCTAATAAGACACATGATTTTTTAATGTGAGATGGGACACAATGGAAGTAATTGTGAATGCTTTGTAAAGCAAGTTTCTCACCTTCTAATCTTCTCATACACACTGACTTGACCCATGAATGGTTTAGTTTATTCCTAATTTTCAGCCTTGATACACATTTACATTTTGGTAGTCTGGAATTTTTTTAAAATTAAGTATATTTGCTTAAATGTCATTGCCTGGTATTTATTTGTGCTCCTGTCACCAGTGTAGCTTGCTTACATAGACATTAAACAATTTAGTTCCACACACAACTCTAATATTTGACCCAAATTCATACCCTGATAATTGTGACAGAAAATGTTGAATAGCTCTGAAGACTAAGCTCCTTTCATTTCAGTTGACTTACATTTTCTCTTCTGTTTGCTCAAAGCAGGTAGCATGTCATCATTGTTGCCATGGTGAATAAGTGAATGCAGTATGATACCAGAATGAAAGTCACCATTGACGTATTTTACCAAGAAATAAACAGTCCACCTCCGCAGCTTTAGCCGGAATCTACAGTGCTGCATTTGCTCATTATTTCTGGCATAAAACGGATAGTCATAAATTAAATAAATATTATTTGCTGAAGGTAGGAGCCCTTCAGTGAATAATGAACCACAAATAATATGAAAGAAAAAAGGTACTGAGGCCATCTGTTAAATGTAGTGTTTCTGAACTCTTTGAATGCAAACAGTAATTAAATTCAATGTCAAACTGATCTGCCACCAAGAACCCTGCTGTGACATTCTTAGGTTTAATCATGTGCCAATCAACTTCACAATCTTTTACATTAAAAATAAATTTTGTATTTTTAAAAATTATTTAGTTTATCTATGATGGCAGTTTTTCAATAAAGTGTTATACCAATTACTGTTTTTTTTTAATATTTGGAGGCAGCTTATTTTAAAGTAAAAGAATCATCAATCATCATTATATAAGGGGGGGATCACTGACTAATTCCTGGCAGTTTCTGTGTTGGCAGCCTACTGCAGATGCCTAATCTTCACAGTTGCCTGCAATTTAGGCATAATTTCCTTAAGTTATACTAAACAAATGTCATAAATTTAGAGCCATATCATTTGTACAGCCTAACCAAGGAGCCCCTAGCCAACTACACCGTTCTCTAATCATGGACTGCCTGCTCCACACTCTTTGCAGAGAAGGCAGTAGAAACTGTGACCTACATTGTTCTTATGTTCCATGTACCGCCAGGGGGAACATCCTCACACTAACTGAATTTTGCTTCTTTTATAAACATGTCCGATAGCAAATGCTTGAATAGTGCAATAATGAACAGTGAACATGTGCTTTCATTTCAGGGGAAAAATACAATTCCTCAATAACACAACATGAGAACACTCAGCCTATCAAAACTCTGTCAGCTCAGAATGTTGTTCCTCCACGTTTTTCTGCACCTACATGATTATGAATACAGGCTGATTGTCCTATCACCATCAATACTCAGGATACTCTGCAGGACTTGCTCTATACAAGTATGTGAAGAGCAAGAGGATAAGACATGAGAGAATAGGACCAATCAAGTGTGACAGTGGAAATGTGTGTATGGAACCAGAGGAGATAGTGGAGGTACTTAATGAATACTTTAACCATATAACAATTACAGCACGGAAACAGGCCATCTCGGCCCTTCTAGTCCGTGCCGAACGCTTACTCTCACCTAGTCCCACTGACCCGCACTCAGCCCATAACCCTCTATTCCTTTCCTGTCCATATACCTATCCAATTTTGCTTTAAATGACAATACCGAACCTGCCTCTACCACTTCTACTGGAAGCTCGTTCCACACAGCTACCACTCTCTGAGTAAAGAAATTCCCCCTCATGTTACCCTTAAACTTTTGCCCCCTAAGTCTCAACTCATGTCCTCTTGTTTGAATCTCCCCTACTCTCAATGGAAAAAGCCTATCCACGTCAACTCTATCTATCTCCCTCATAATTTTAAATACCTCTATCAAGTCCCCCCTCAACCTTCTACGCTTCAAAGAATAAAGACCTAACTTGTTCAATCTTTCCCTGTAACTTAGGTGCTGAAACCCAGGTAACATTCTAGTAAATCTTCTCTGTATTCTCTCTATTTTGTTGACATCTTTCCTATAATTCAGTGACCAGAACTGTACACAATACTCCAAATTTGGCCTTACCAATGCCTTGTACAATTTTAACGTTACATCCCAACTCCTATACTCAATGCTCTGATTTATAAAGGCCAACATATCAAAAGCTTTCTTCACCACCCTATCCACATGAGATTCCACCTTCAGGGAACTATGCACCATTATTCCTACTTATTCATACTTTGCTTCAGTATTCACTACAGAAAAGGATCTTGGTGATTGTAGGGATGACTTACAGCAGACTGAAAAGCTTGAGCATATAGATGTTAAGAAAGAGTATGTGCTGGAGCTTTTGGAAAGCATCAAGTTGGATAAGTCATCGAAACCGGACAATATATACCCCAGTCTACTGTGCGAGGTGAGGGAGGAGATTGCTGAGCCTCTGGTGATGATCTTTGCATCATCAATGGGGACAGGAGAGGTTTGGGAGGATTAGGGGGTTGCAGATGTTGTTCCCTCATTTAAGAAAGGGAGTAGAGAGAGCCCAGGAGATTATAGACCAGTGTGCCATACTTCAGTGTTTGGTAAGTTGATGGAAAAGATCCTGAGAGGCAGGATTTATGAACATTTGGAGAGGCACAATATGATTAGGAATAGACAGCATGGCTTTGTCAAAGGCAGGTCGTGCCTTACAAACCAGATTGAATTTTTTTGAGGATGTGACTAAACACGTTGATGATGGTAGAGCCGTAGGTGTAGTGTATATGGATTTCAGCAAGGCATTTGATAAGGTACCCCATGCAAGGCTTATTGAGAAAGTAAGGAGGCATGGGATACAAGGGGACATTGCTTTGTGGATCCAGAATTGGCTTGCCTACAGAAGGCAAAGAGTGGTTGTAGACAGGTCATATTCTGCATGGAGGTTGGTGACCAGTGGTGTGCCTCAGGGATCTGTTCTGGGACCCCTTCTCTTCATGATTTTTATAAATGACCTGGATGAGCAAGTGGAGGGATGGGTTAGTAAATTGGCTGATGACACAAAGGTTGGGGGTGTTGTGGATAGTGTGGAGGGCTGTCAGAGGTTACAGCAGGACATTGATGGGATGAAAAACTGGGCTGAGAAGTGACAGATGGAGTTCAACCCAGATTAGTGTGAGGTGGTTCATTTTGGTAGGTCAAATATGATGGCAGAATATAGCATTAATGGCAAGACTCTTGGTAGTGTGGAGGATCAGAGGGATCTTGGGATCTGAGTCCATAGGATGCTCAAAGCTGCTGCACAGGTTATCTCTGTGGTTAAGAAGGAGTATGGTGCATTGGCCTTCATCAACCATGGGAATGAGTTTAAGAGCCAAGAGGTAATGTTACAGCTGGTCAGATCCCACTTGGAGTACTGTGCTCAGTTCTGGAAGGATGTGGAAACTACAGTATAGAAAGGGTACAGAGATTTACAAGGATGTTGCCTGGACTGGGGAGCATGCCTTACGAGAATAGGTTGAGTGACCTTGGCCTTTTCTCCTTGGAGCAACAGAGGATGAGAGGTGACCTGATAAGGGTGTATAAAATGAGATGCACTGATCATGTGGATAGTCAGAGGCTTTTTCCCAGGGCTGAAATGGCTAACATGAGAGGGAACAGTTTTAAGGTGCTTGGAGGTAGGTACAGAGGGGATGTCAGGGGTAAGTTTTTTTTATGCAGAGAGTGGTGAGTGCGTGGAATGGGCTGCCAGTGATTGTGGTGGAGGCGGATATGATAGGGTCTTTTAAGAGACTCCTGGATAGGTACGTGGAGATGAGAAAAATAGAGGTCTATGGGTAACCCTAGGTAATTTCTAAAGTATGTACATGTTTGGCACAGCATTGTGGGCCAAAGAGCCTGTATTGTGCTGTAGGTTTTCTATGTTTCTATAATTAACCCACCAACCAGCACATCTTTGGGATGGACTGAAAAATAAGTACAATGAAAGAGATTTTATTTCAGACATACAAAATCCTTAAAGGTCTTGATAGAGTGAATGTGGAGAGAATGCTTGCTCTTATGGGAGAATCTAGAACTGGAGAAGACTGTTTATATAATAGAGGGTCACCCATTGAAGAGAGAGTTGAGATGATTTTCTTTCCTAAACTCTCTTCCTCAGAGGTAAGTGGAATCAAAGTCACCAAATGTTTAAAGCTATGTTTAAACATTTTAAAAATTAAGCCATTGAGTCTGGTTCCCCATTACGTCGTGTCTGATTCAACTTTCATGCCTGAGCAGTCAAAAATCTATCAACCTCTGCCTTAAGTGTACATAAAGACTTGGCCTTCACAGCTAACCGTAGCAACGAATTCCACAGATTTACCACTCACTAGCTAAAGAAGTTCCTCCTCATCTCTGTTTTAAAAGGACGCCACTCTATTCTGAGGCTGTGTCCTCTAGTCTTAGACTCTCCACCATAGGAAACGTCCTCTCCACATCCACTCTATCAAGGCCTTTCAGCATTCAATAGGTTTCAGTGACGTTACCCCTCATTCCTTTGAATTTCAGTGAATACAAGCTCAGAGCCATCAACTGCTCTTCATATGACAAGCCATTAATTCCTGGAATCATTTACGTGAACATCCTTTGAACCCCCACCAGTTTCAGCACATCCTTTCTAAGATAAGGAGCCCAAAACTGCCCACAATACTCCAAGTGAGGCCTCGCCAGCGTTATACAAAGTTTCAACATTACATCCTTGCTTTTACTGGTCCTCTCGAAAATAAATGCTAACAGGGCATTTGCCTTCTTAACCACAGATTCAGCCTGCAAATTAACCTTTAGAGAATCCTGCAGAAGGACTCCCAAGTCCCTTTGCACCTCAGTGTTTTGTATTTTTTCTGCATTCAGAAAATAGTTAACCCTTTTGTTTCTTCTATAAACTGCATGACCATACACTTCCCTACACTTTATTCCATCTACCATTTCTTTGCCCATTCTCCTAATCTGTCTAAACCCTTCTGTAGCCTGTCTACTGAGGTCAGATTAACTGGCCTATATTTCCCTTTTGCCCCTCTCCCTTCTTGAGTGACATTTGCAATTTTCCATTCTACCGTAACAATTCCAGAATCTGGTGATTCTTGAAAGATCATTACTAATGCCTCCACGATCTCTTTCATCGCCTCTTTCAGAACTCTAGGGTGCACACCTTCTGGTCTAGGTGACTCATCTAGCTTCAGTCCTTTCAAGATCCTTCTCTCTAGTTATGGTAACTTCACACACTTCATGACCCCGGACATCTGGAATTTCCACCATACTCCTAGCTCTTCAACAGTGAAGACTGATGCAAAATACTTACTCAGTTTCATTGTCCCCATTACTACTTCTCCAGCAGTCCGATATCCACTCTTGTTTCTCATTTACACTTTATGTATCTGAAGAAAGCTCTGTTAGCTTCTTTAATATTATTGGTTAGCTTACTTTTGTTTTCTATTTTTACCTTAATTTTTTTTTTTAGTTGCCTTCTGTTGGTTTTTAAAAGCTTCCCAATCCTCTAATTTCCCACTAATACTTGCTCTATTATATGCCATCTCTGACTTTTCCTGCACCCATGCTGAACTCATCGACTTCATCCACTTTGCCTCCAACTTCCAACCTGCCCACAAATTTATCTGGTCCATTTCCGATACTTCCCTCCCTTTTCTGGATCTCACTGTCTCTCTCTCTCCGGAGACAGCTTATCCACTGATGTCTCTTATAAACCTACGGACTCTCATGGTTACCTGGACTATGCCTCTTCCCATCCTGTTACTTGTAACAATGCCATTCCCTTCTCTCCACCGCATCTGCTCTCAGGATGAGGCTTTTCATTCTGGAATGAAGGAGATATCCTCCTTTTTCAAAGAAAGGGACTTTCCTTCCTCCACCATCAATGCTACCCTCAACCACATCACTTTCATTTCACGCATGTCTTCTCTTACCCCATCTTCCTGCCACCCTACCAGGGATAGGGTTCCTCTTGTCCTCACCTACCACCCCACCGGCCTCTGCTTCCAGCACATAATTCTCCAAAACTTCCGCCACCTCCAACAGGATCTCACCACCGAGCACAACTTTCCCTCCCAACCCCTTTCTGCTTTCCACAGGGATTGTTCCCTACACAACTCCCTTATCCATTCATCCCACCCTACTAATCTCCCTCCTGGTGCTCATGCCTGCAAGCAGAATGAGTGCTATACCTGGCTCTACATCTCCTCCGTCACTACCATTCAGAGCCCTAAAAAGTCTTTCCAGGTGAGGCGACATTTCACCTTTGAGTCTGTTGAGGTCGTATACTGTGTCTGGTGCTCCTGGTGTGACCTCCTGTATATTGGTGAGACCCGACATAGATTGGGAGACCGATTTGCCATGCGCCTACGCTCCATCTTCCAGAAAAAGCAGGATCTCCCAGTGGACACCCATTTTAATTCCACTTCCCATTCCTATATGTCCATCCTCCTCCAATGTTGTGATGAGGCCACACTTAAGTTGGACGAACAATACCCTGTATTCCGTTTGGGTAGCCTCCAACCTGATGGCATGAACTCTGATTTCTCAAACTTCCTGTAATGCCCTCCACACCCCCGTCCTTCATCATTTCTCATCCGCTTTTTCCCTCTCTCACCCTATCTCATTGCCTACCCGTATAACCATATATGGTTATATATCACCTCCCTCTGATGCTCCTCCCCACTTTTCTTTCTTCCATGGCCTTCTGTCCTCTCCTATCAGATTCCCCCTTCTTCAGCCCTCCATCTCATTCACCAACTTACCAGCTCTTTATTTCATTCTCTCCCCTTGAGATTTTACCTAGCACCTTGTGTTTCTCTCTCCACCCACCTACCTTTCAAATCTACCCCTCAGCTTTTTTTTCTCCAGACCTGCCAAAGGGTTTCAGCCTGAAACATCAACTGTACTCTTTTCCATAGATGCCGAGATCCTTCTGTGAGTATTGCTCAGATTTCCAGCATCAGCAGATTTTCTCTTTTTTGTGTGTGTTGTCTTTGGCTTTTATGGTGGCTTTGACTTCTCTTTTAACATGGCAGTGCAAGTGAATATGTAGATTTGTGAAAAGGAGACTTGCAATTAGAATTCAGCTATGCCCAAACAAAGTAGCATATTGTTCAGCAATGATTAGAAAACAAGATGTGTGTCTTCAGTGCAAGAATGTAGCATTCACCACAAGTGCTAAAAATGCTGTTGGTCTTTCTGCTGCCCAGCTGAACAAAGCTGCTACTCGCTCTGGATGCATATGGTGAAATTTCCGCCCCACTCACAAGAATTAAATGTCTATGAATAAATCCACTTTCTCTATTGCACCCGGTTATACCACAGATCCTCTTTCTTTTTTGTTTCACCCTTCTGCTCCCTCCCAAACAAAACTGGTTTCTCTACCTGCTTTAAAATCTTAATCGTCCTATTAAGTGATTCACAATTTGAGTCATACCCTATCCGCGTAACAGTTGTCCTTCCTTTGCCTGTGAAAACACATCTGGCTGTAATGGTATCACCATATTTAATATCCATTGGGTTTTCCACATGATAAAAAGCCTGAGAAGACAGCAAATAAGAAATTTCAGGACAATTCCATCAAGGAAATTTTAATAACCATGTTTTTAAAGAACAAAGAAATACCTCTGAAGTATAATTGAAGTGAAGTTAATGACAGCATCATTATTAACATGAATATTGTCTAGCAACAACCCTAAAAGTTTCACAGAACTGTTGAGTAATACAGAAAGTTGCCAGTTAATCTTGTTGCAAAAAAAATATATTACTGGCAATTCAAAAGAAAATCAAATTTCTGTTGATTCGTGTTTTCTAACAACAATTATGCTCTCTGGCCTAGAAAGTAATGGTAGCAACTGTGGAGTCCCATTTCTTTTGACTGAAACCTGAGGTGTCCAAACTAAACTTTATATTTAATCCTTAATTTTCTTTGCACATTTTCTCTCTATATCTAGTTTTTTGATCCCACACTATATAATCTGAATTTAATTCATCATTATTCTGTTGTTCCTCTCATTTGCCAATCCTTAAATCTTCCCAACAACAGAAAGAAAACAGTTTATTATTCAGTCCCAGATGCTCAATTCATGACTTTATCAATTCTGATTTTCAGTGATTAAAAGGACAAAAGGAAAAAGAGAATGAAGGAAAGAGTTATCAGCATATGTTCAGACTGTATGAACATAAGCAGAAGTAGGTCATTAAGCTCCTCATGTTTAATCTGCCTTTCAGCAAGATCATAAGAAATGTTTTAGCTCAGTGTCAATATCCTCTACTCTCTACTCACTCAATATCTAAAAAAAACTTCTGATCTCTTTCTACAAGATCTTGAACTGTGATTAAGCACCCTTAGACTTCTTGGTTAGAGAATTCCAAAATTTCTCATCTCAGCATTGAAAGACCAATTCCTTATTTTAAGACTATGACCAAAAAGTAAGCCTACCTGAGGTAACTGTGGACTCTGTCGACCAATTAATGTCCATTTTCCATCTCTTACTCTGTATCCACTAACCACCTGACCTAAAATTATAGAAATCAGTACCAAATGCAACTTATTAAAAAATAAGTTGAAATATAACTTTAAAAACTGTATTTCAAAATGCAATGCTGGAACTTAGGGATTTAGAAATCGCATATCTTGATAATGTGCAACCAGAAGAGACAAAATAAACATTATCAAATTAATATACTTTATTTTACTGACTTTTTATTGAAATCAATGTCAAATCCCAAAAATAGACTAGATACTTATTCTTTCCATATATCTATCAGTGACTTGAAGCAAGTTAAAGTATCTAGATTGACGAGTATAGTTATCTTCTCATTCCATATTCTAATGAAATATTGTAATGTCATTACCAAGGAAGACTCTATTATTTAATCAATTATCAATAATGCTCAAACTTCAGATTCAGAACTTCAACTTTGTTGCAATTATTTCAAATAAGAAAGATTATACTCCTCTTACCTAATAGATGAGTATGTGTTCTAAAGGCAAATGGGTATATGGTGGCCTGTTTGTATAAACAAGCAATATCTGCATTTACAACTGCAAAAAAAGCAATACACTACATCAATTTTACAGACAGAACAGAAATGGGCCATTTAACTCAATTCACTTTTTACACTTCATTTAATTCTATAAGCTTTTATCCTTTCTCTCCATTTCTCACATCTATTATGTTATTATTTAAACTCCGCACACAGAGAAATGCAGTGGTAAACTATATAAGGAGAGGCCAAACAAAGAAAACTGAAGAGGGACAGAAATATTTAACATCTCCTACTTTCTCTGCCAATGCAAATCACTTGGCAATTCAAAGGACAGACATGCAATATAACCCAGAACATTAAGCAAACATTTTATAATACAAACAGAAAACGCTCAAAAATATTAAGCAGCTGAGGCAACATCTGTAGAATGCACATGCAACTGATGTGTCGGTGACCTTTCTTCAGAACGTTTGATTAAAAAACTATTAAATCACAGTTTTCCTGAAAATTTTCTGACTTAAAATGTTCTGTTTTTTCCCCCCACAGATGTTGTCTGACCTGCTGAGCTTCCAGAATTTTGATTTTATTTCAGATTTTTAGTACGATATCTGCATTTTTATACTTTATGCTATTTTGACCCCCAAATCGCTTAATGGCACAACAGGTCAAAGCACATTATTCAGCATGCAACTGAGACCCATCATGAGTCATTTTAAAATATTTTGCACTTTAAGCTATAATTCATTTCACAATACTCTTGACTAGATGACAGGTCGTAAACCCATAATTATTTTAGAAAGCAAATTAAAATCTAACCTCTGAAAACATTAATTCTTTTCAGGAAAAGTTGGGTTCAGACTCTTCTTAACATGACAATTATTTTTGTTATTTTCATTAAAAAAATTCTAATCCCTTCATGAAATGAAACTTACTTTAAAATATGAAAGCACAATAAGTTCTGAAAAACAGTAGTTCTGTTGAAGTTATTTATCTTCCAATAAGATTCAGATCATATGCACTAACTTGGCATACACATGAAATTATCAAACAACTTGCTGATTCATATCAGAGATTTAATTTTATTATGAATTATAATTTGCAATGGTTAGATTTTTAAAATTATGAATTTGAAGGGATTATTCTGGTATACCTTTCATTAGGACTACAATGACTAAGATAAAAGGATTGTGAAGCTTCATAATTTTCAGTCCTTGGAGCCGTTGACGTGAGATGAATGAAAAGTTCCTCCATTACCTATCTGGAAGGGTTGAAGAAACTGTTTCGAACAGGTGACATTCTGGCCCTCAAGTCTATGCCTGCTTTTAAAACATTCACAGACCTCTAGAACTTGTTTAGAACACAGACCTCCATAGCATAGAAACAGGCCATTCAGCCCATCATGTCTGTGCCACCTAGGGTGTCAAATGAAACTGATCTCATCTGCCAGCACATAGTCCATGTACCTCCATTCCCTCCATGCTCATGTGGCTGTATAATGTTTTTGAGGCAGGTTTCTATCCAAATATCAACAAATCCTTCCCTCCCCATAGATACTGCTCAATCAACTGGGTTCCTCTAGCAGATGGTTAGTTCCTCCATCACGTTACTCCAAATGCAGCCTAACCAAAGTTTTATGCAGCTGCAACACGATTTCCTGACTCATGTACTCAATGGCCCAAATGATGAAAGCAAGCACGCCAGACGCCTTCTTCACACCATATCCACTTACGTTGCCATTTCCAAAAAGCTATGGATTGCAGCCCAAGATCTCTCCGAACATCCATTCCTGTAAGGGTCCTGCCACTTACAGTGTTTATTCCCTTCACATTTGATCTTCCAAAGTGCAAAACCTCACATTTGCCAGGGCAAAGCTCCATTGGCCATCTCTTTACCAATATCCGTCACTAATCTATATCCCGTAGTATTTTTGACAACTTCCTTCACTGTTCACACCTCCACCAATTTTTGTGTTGTTTGCAAACTTACTAATCAGTCCATTGACATTTTTGTCCAAGTTATTTAATTAAAAGAGGACACAACAGTGATCCATGTGGAACACCATTGATCACAGACCTCCATTAGAATAGTAATTCTCTATCACCTCCTGCTGTCTGTGGCCTTTCTACCAAGTCACCATGTATCTTAATCTCATTGATCAGCCGACCATGAGGGAATCGGTCAAAGGCGAAAATCTAAGCAAATGATAGCCATTGCCCTACCCTCTTCAATCACCTTTGTCATCTCCTCAAAAAAATCAACTTCCTCATCTGAAATAAGATCTCTTCGCATTACTACCATCAGAGGAGACACAGGAGCTTGAAGACCCACACTCAATGTTTTAAGAACAGGTTTTTCTCTTCCATCAGATTTCTGAACAGTCCATGAACCCATGAACACTACGGCAGTATTTGTCCTTTACGTTATTTATTTATTTTTGTGACTTAAGTATAATTTTTTTTAAGTCTTGCACGGTATTGCTGCACAAAACACATTACATGACGTATGTCAGAGATAATAAACCTAATTCTGATTCTGTCATGACTTGCCCCACACAACGCCAAACTAATGATCTCTAATAAGGCCCTGGTTTTCAAAACATAAATAATTCCTATCCCTAACAGTCCTCTCCAGTAGCTTCTTGGCCATTGATGTGAAACTCATTAGTCTGTAATTTTCTAGATTATTCCTAATGGGCTTTTTAAATAAAGGAACAACATCAATTACTCTCCAGTCCAGTGGGACTTCTTCTGTGGCTAGACAGGAAATGATGATCTTGTCAAAGCTCATATGGCATTAATAGTTTCTTGATGCTCCCACAACCTAGATACTGTAGGGTAGTAGACACTAGCCATTTAATCTACCAACCTGCACGCCTTTGGGACGTGAGAGGAAACTGGAAACTGACATGGTCACAGAATGTATAAGCTCTGTGCAGAGAGCCATAAAGACCAGGATCAAACCTTAGTCATTGTGATCCTTCTATGATTGTGTTTAGATGGCAGAAAGAGCAAATGGAATTACTGGTTTTGAATTTCAATAATTAAGTGAAATTCCAGATCCAGCTCATTTGAACTTTAATAAATTCTCTTGCTAGCTATTAACTACCTGAATACTTGTGCAGCTTTTATATTCTCTCAGCACAGAAGACTCAGTTTCATTGCCAATTTAGAAAAAAAACTAGTTAAAATCCGTGGTTTGCAATATTTCATGAGAATTTCCTTTTTCCCATTGTCTCAAAGTCATTACTCTCCGGGATTAGCCAAATGCACTACTAGTATTCTATTGTCAATACAATGATTTAAGTTTAGATGTGCAATGTATTCAAAGACTACTTTATGTAATTTCATATCAATTATTATCTACAAGATTGTGGCATGCAAATTCAGCCATATTGCTGAAGGGACCATGGTTGACATTATACGATAACTTTGGCTGAGATGGGAGAGCAGACTGTTAACATGGTGACAGTTGTTGGAGAGTAAATGGAGAGTTTTCCCCACACTATTTAAATACAACTAAGAGTGCTTATATTACACACAGTTTCATGCTCAAACAATCCTCAAACCAACCTACAGTCCAATTGCACAAAAAGCATTTTTTGCAAAAAAGTGGAATCAACTATTTAAATTCAATCAACATAAAAATGGCTAAGGATGCAAAATGTCAATACCTCAACATATTTGAGGAACAGCTCTATTTTTTTTCTAATATATTCCACTGCTGCACCAAAACAAGATTAAAACACTATGATTAAAATTACATCTATCAGGTATCAAAGGAACCAGAAACTCAATTCATACAAGTGATTTTTTTTGTTTCAAAATTATCTTAGACATGTAATACATATGCTTTATATTAAAAAATACACACAAATTCCATCAACTAAATTTACTCTAATTGCATTTTGCAGGCAGTAAATTGCGATAGCAATCTTTGGGAAAGGTGGCACAAGAGTTAAATTGTCCAATTAGTAATCGAGAAGTCTGAACTAACAATGCAGTGACAAATTCAAATCCCAAAATGGTATCTAAGGAGTTTGAATTTGCTTAATTAAAGAAAGTTGGCTTCATGAAATAACTATCATAAAACAAGCTTCTGTTGGGAAAAGAAGTCTGGCATCCTTACTAGATCTGCATTAGGGAACTGATGTACAAGACAGTTAATTCTTAACTGCCCTGCTAATAACTGAACAAGACATTCAAATATAAATCCAAGAATAAAACCACTAAAGTTTCTTCCAGCCCACGATGACCTTGCAAAGTTGGCTTCTTGAATGTCTGGATCCTGGTTTCTATACAAGGGGCCATTTCAACACACTTGTTAGGAATAACTTTACTGCATTTCTCACAGAATCATTCCCACATCTCCATCAGTCCTTAGATGCACATGACCCACCAGAAGTTACAATACAATGGCACGGCAGCAGAAAGGAGTGACTCCTCAATTCTTAATATTGACTCCAGACCCCATGCCTCCTTGCATCAGATCAAACATGGAGAAGGAAAAATTATCCTCATAGCACCTCTTAGCTGCCTAATCATTTGCCCTCCATCAGTTACCCTTCATGAAGGAGCACGAACAATAATCAGCAAAGCACAACATGTACTCTGGATGGAAGACTTCAATGCTCAACGTCAACAGTACCTCACTTGTATCACCAAGCTACTATTTTTGTAGTGCAAGCATTACTGGCAAAATAATAAATCATGCTAAATGTTATCCAGGCCTTGTAGCAAAGAGACAAAGGGAAATTAAAACAGAATGGAACATTGTGCAATCACCAGCAAACTCAATTGTGACCTTACATTAGAGGAAATTCACCAATTAAGAGGTTGGAGGAGGTTGAACCTAAGACATTGACTTGAAAATTCCTGCAGCAACTCCTTTAGTTCAGATGATTGAAATCCATCACCTACGATCATATACCTTCCTGTGAGATATGTCTCCAGACTTTTCATTTCAATTTATATTTCCATCTTACCAAGACTGCTTCATACCACACTGAACAGGTAACATTTTACTCTGGTATTCAGGTCTCTTGTGTCTAGGTTTGAACCCTGTAAATGAGATGTGGAACTGAATGATCCTGATGAAGCCCAGGTTATTGCAGAGTAAGTTGCACTGATAGCACCATCACACTCTAGAACATTGCTGATTGGCTAGTTAGATGGCAATCAGCCAGGATTTAAATAATGAGCAATTTAAAGCTGAACTTCCAGCTTTGTGGACGTTGCTTTTGCTACAGTACCAGAACAGCTGAATTGGGGGTGTGGCTAGTAATGAAATCCAAGACTTTTGGACTACACCCTAAAGTCTTGAATTTCAAAGATGAAAATTTCAGTGACTTTTTTTTCCAAGTGGGTTCTTGATAAACTGTGGAAATATGATTGACTGCAGTGGTGACAGCGTCTTTTGTAGAAAGTCAAATTGGGTCTTTGACTTGGAAAGTCAGACTAAAGATCACCGCATCATTTACATTCATGTGCTGGGATCTGCTGCAGCTGAGAACAGGGTTCCTGGAGCTGCCTCCTGCCATTTGATTACCTACTGCATGAATGTGCAAAGTTCTGATCTGATTGCTGGTATTGGGGTCAGTGCATGTCTATTGGTTTACTGCATGCACACTTGGCTTCATCAGACTGGTTCTCATTGACAATATACCCAATATTACTATACAACTCACTGATAGGAATTTGTTATGCACAGAGATGTAAGCCTCAGTCTGTAAGTGCACCCACGTTCAATTAGCCATGCAGGATTAAAATTTTATTTGCTGGAGAAGACTTCAGGACAAGTACAACTGATGAAAGAGTTGGATCAGTGCATCAAGATCAAGGCAGTATTGTCTACTTAGTTACACATTTTGTATGACTTTTCATATTATATTGGTGTCACTTTTCCATTTTTATCTGTTGAGGTAGTTTGCCAATCGCATCACAGCAGACTATGGACTAGAGAGAAGTGCTAAAGTCAGAGGCTTAGTGGATGATTTATATTACTGATTGCATGGTACAACAAAACAATTATCAAATAGCATTCCTCCATGTCTTTTGACCTTGTACAAGGTTAGCAGCTTATTACTGCAGGAATTGGTGAATTCAGACCAGTTCATCACAGCAAAACACTCCCTACCACTGAGCACATTTACACAGAGCGCTGCCACAGGAAAACCATATCTATCATCAACAATTCCCACCATCTCTTCTCGTTACTACCATGGGGGGGGGGGGGGGGGGGTGAAGAACACACAAGTCTTGGGTCCCACTTCACTTGGGTCAGGAACAGATATTATCCTACAACCATCAGGTTGCTGAACTGGCCTGTAGAAACTTGCAATTTCTACAACCTACAGACTCACTTTCAAGGACTCTGCAATTCATGTTTTCAGTATTAATCTTTTTTCCATAATTTGTCTTCTTTTGCACATTGGTTGTTTGGTAGGCTTTGCTTGTGTATAGTTTTATGCAAATTCTATTGTATTTCTATATTTTCAATTAAATGCCTGCAAGAAAATGAATCTCTAGGTAGTATATGGTAACACATATATATTTTGATAACTTTTACTTTGATTTTATAACATATAACAACAATGCACAGTAAACGCTCACCTTTTTCATTGGGTGGTATCACAGTATCAACAGACATGAGGAGATAAATGCCAGCAATCAAAGGCTGTCTGCAGAAATAAGGTTGGTAAATGCTCACAGGTTTAATCATATTCCACCCACAACCATTATTTAAAAATAATTTTCTAGGATACAGTCCTTTTTCTCCAACAGCTTCTCATTATTCAACAGAAATAAGGGAAAAACAAACCAAATTTACTCATTCACCCACTAACTACCTTTTTATACATTAATTGATTAATAGCCATAAAAATAAAACAATAATCTTAATAGCTTTGATTGTTATTTAAAGGGAACATGCATACAAAGTTATATTGCAGTTTACGAGATTATATAAGGCAACATCAACAACACTGCTGCTACAATTAACAAACCATAACTAAAATATGAAATACATTATTAATATTACACTTTATATGGTAATAGAAATCTCTGCAATGGGCAGATTTTAATATGAAATCAACATAAACGTCAGCTTTTGTAATAACATAATCCAATCTGTGAAATTATTGTCCCGCAATTAACTGACAGTACTGGTTCAAGCAACAATATTTTATCACAATTAATTCCAAATCAGCACTAATCCAAGAGATGGAACCATAATGGAAAGACTTTTTTCAAGATTACCTGCTGAGAAATACAAAGCGAAGCATGTTCTACCCGTAATGTGTTATGCTTTTCCTAATCAAACTTATAGCTGAAAAACAATATGTCTACATAATAATAATGTATTGCAGTCACTGATGGGTCAGTGGATTTACCAACAACATGAAATTTTGTTTTCTCACACCAAGCTCTATTCATTTTCTTCAGTCGTATCTATAATATCAACACAATTTTTTTCTCTCCATGGAACTACCTGTTCAGCTAGACATTTCCTCCAGATCTGACCTGCATCAATTTCTTCACTTTCTCTCTCAGTAATCAATCAACCAAATAGCCTCATTGACATTACTTTACCATGGCAAAACTGGCCTCACCCTATCAGAGATGCTCCCTTTATTCGATTCATCCCTCCTCTAAACCCTTCTTTGGGGGTCTTATCTGTTTTTGTGGATGTTTGCAAAGAAAAAGAATTTCAGCATCTATATTGTAAACATTTCTCTGACATTAAATGTACCTATTGACTTATTGAAGCCCTCTACAACTTAAAACTAATTTGTCTTGTTTTTACTTAGTTCTGATGAAGATCCTCAACCTTAATGTCAACTTCATTTAATTCTTCGAGCTATGCTGCCCCGCGAAGCAGTTTTAGAATTTTCTGTTTTTGTTTCAGATTTTCAGTGTCTGCAGGTATTTTTTATTTCCATTTATGACCTGAGAATGCTTCAGAAGATCATTAGAATATCTGCATTTCCCTCAACTTCCTTATCTTGGTTTCTATCACATTTAGTTCTTTTGTTTCTATTCACAATAATTCACCTGCTATTCAAAATTCACCGTTCATAATGATTTACCTGCTTTCAATTGAAATGGAGCTGTGAAACACAGATACACTGACAAGGTATTTCTAATAATTCCCTGGAATGCCATGTTCACATTCAGCTTGTATGGAAATTCAACAAAACAATAATTTTAATTCTCCTATAGTTCTGCTGGAAGGAAATGCCACTTATTTAAGTCTTTGTATCGGTCTGCAAACAAATAGTGAAGCTGAAGGAAGTTTTGTGTGGTAAACTAGATGTCATCAAGATGCATACAGAAATAAATTCCGTGTCCAGAGAGGATACTGATGTAGAGCAGTGTGTAAATTAGAATTAGAAAAAGAAAACATTATGGTGTTACTGAGGGGAGAATTTTATTTCCAGGGTTTTAACTTATAAGTTGGCCTTAGAAGATAGATTTTTTTTTCTGAAAACAATTCAGCATTTCAATCCTACTCTTTAACAGGAGAACAGTAAAGTTATCCAAGCATTGAGCTCAAGTCTGGATACTTACGTAAGAAATGTCATCTGTAATGTTACACCTGAGCAATCTTTGTGGTTATCTGAAATAAAAATGTATGTATTTAAAGCTTAAACAAGTTAAAATTATATTCAAATAGTTACAATGCTAAAACATGACAAACAAAATATGAAACAGATTGAAGTGGTGGTTCAGTTACTTTATGTGGTTAGAAATATGGTTCACCAGTAACATGACAAAAATTGCTTTTCATTTTTCAACTTTGACTGTGCCCAACATTAGACTTCAATATTTAGTCTACTAATACAAAACAACCAGTTGCCCTAAAGTTGTTCTATCTCAATTTCCCTTGGAAGTGCTAGACTGACCAATTTTTCTAGATTATAATGCTCCAACACATTTACAATTAACATTTTTTAGCATAATGGATGTATAGAAAATCTGCCAAGTTTAAAGGGGGATCAAAGTACCAGCAAATTTCAGGAAAGCATGGGAGTATAGCAAACTGGTAATGCCGAACAATCAGTTAACAGATCAGCAGCGTTTGATTGTATTGATATTTTAAAATCCATCAATTCTAATGAAAGGCTATCAACCTGAAATGTTAACAAATACAAACTGATCTAGTGAGTAAGAGCAATATTCCTACTTTAGATTTAAAGCATCAGCAATGATTTGTGTTTGCTGATGTGCTGTTGGAATAACCAAGAGGGACATGGCATATCCATTGCATGGTCAGTGATTATCTATTGTACGTTCTCTTTTCAAATGTTCCAGACACTATTCATAATAATTTTTTGAAACACAGGTACACAGACAGGATATCTATTCATTCTTTACATAGGAAAGGAGATGAATGTCAGAATGATTTGCAAGTGCTAATGACAAAACATGACTCTATTCACTGGAATCTCTTACCTCTAAATGCAGTCACATCTCCATAATGAACCTGAAGAACTATGTAGTTAATACCTGTATTTCCACCAACTCTAAATCCAACACCTAGAATGCAGAAATATGAAAGTCTGATCAGAACAGAAGTGTTTAGCCCTTTAACCTACTCCAAGATCAATCTAACCCCCCCCCCCGTTCCCACATAGCCCTCCTTTTCTCTTTCATACATGTACCTATCCAAGAGTCCTTAAATGTTTCTAATGTATCTGTCTCTACCACCACCCCTGGCAGCGTGTTCCATGCACTTACTAACTCTGAAAAAAAAAACTACCCTTGGCATCCCTTCCAACACTTTCCTCAAAACACCTTAAAATTATGTCCCTTTATAGTGGCCATTTCTGCTCTGGGACAAAGTCTCTGTCTGTCCAGTCTATCTATACCTCTTACCATATTGTACAGCTCTTTCAAGTCACATCTCATCTATCTTCACTCCAAAGATAAATGCTCAACCTATACACATAAGGTGTTGCCTCTCTAACCAGACAACATCCTGGTAGATCTCCTCTGCCCCCTCTCTGAAGCTTCCACAACCTTCCTAGTAGAAATGAACACAATGTTCCAAGTGCGGTCTAACCGAGTTTTATAGAGATGCAACATTACCTTGTGATCCTTGAACTCAATCCCCCAACTAATGAAGGCCAACACACCGACATATTCTTAACCACCCCAATTACTAATAAAGAGAAATGTAACTTTATATCAGACCTTCATAGATTATAAAACTATCAATGGCAGCAACAAAGAAATTAGAAAATTTTTTACAACTTTTCAGACACATTGTTGTACATGAGTAAGAAATGCTTGCATTAAGACCTGTAAGTGTCAAGGAGCTCAATTTCTTTGGGTAGTCTTTAATTCCGTTAGCTACTAATTGGCCAGAAATTTAGATTTACGCCACGCTTTAAATCAGGGTTTCCCAAACGTTTTTTTACACCATGGACCAATACCATTTAGCAAGGACCCAGTCTGAGAACCCCTGCTTTATATGATTTGGCCTTATACATTTTCAGCACTGTTCTGACAAAACTTTATGCATCTGAATTGTTCATTCTGCTTCTATTTCCACTCAGTACTTCCAGCATTTTTGTTCTTAATTTGAATCTCCACATTCACAGTATTTTACTTGTCTTCATAACTTGCTTCATATCTTCAAAGAGAAAAACACTACATGAAATGTACGAATCTAGAAACACACACTTCATTCCTTGATTTACAGCTGCAAATGCTTATGGAAAACTTGTGTTGGAAAGGATATTTCTGTAGAGAGAAAATGACATTCACACTTGTGCAGAAAATTACTTTTTCAAGAGCAATCCCATATTATAACATCAGATAAAAACACATAAGCATTTTAACAACTTAATATATTTACTTAAAAGATAATGAAAATCCTGTAAACAAAGGAAATGATTAAAATATATCCCCAAGGGTGCCCATGAAGAAAATACAGAAGAGATTTATTATGATGATATGAAGGGTGAGAGAATTTAGTTATGTGCTGAGACTATTGCAACCAACTGTTCTTCTTACAACATAAAAGTTTCAAACAGAGTTTCAAACCTTAACAGAGGTGTTTAAAATTATGAGGGGATTTCCTAAGTTTAGAGAGACCGTCTCTATTGAAAGGAAGGTTCCTAGCCAGAGGATTTAGACTAATGATAAATGGGAGGGCAACCAGCAAGAAAATAAGATTTTTTAAAATATAAGTTATGATCTGGAACACCTGAAAGCGTAGTAAAAGCAAGTTTAAAGGTAACTTTCAAAAGGAAATTATATACACACTTCAGAAAGAGAAGACTTAAAAAGGTATGTGAGGAAAGAAC
The DNA here is from genome assembly GCF_048418815.1 of Hemitrygon akajei. Lineage (NCBI taxonomy): Eukaryota > Metazoa > Chordata > Chondrichthyes > Myliobatiformes > Dasyatidae > Hemitrygon > Hemitrygon akajei. The sequence continues at coordinate 18,576,763 of NC_133125.1, read as the reverse complement.
AAAGGAGGGATAAGTGATAACTCTTTCAATAAGCAGGCTGAGGCTTGATTGTTCATGTGGCTGCCTCTGTGTTGTATCCTCCTTTAATTTTTAAAACATCAAGGATGGGTAACCAGGGCAAATTATTATTTGTTCTTTTATGCCCCAAAAGCCTTTATCCATTTTGAATCTCATATCTGTACTTTGGCATTGGGACTATGGTGTGTTCTGTAAAGGTGCCAATTTGCAATGCAGCCAGCACCCTCCATCAACTCCAGATGACATGACATTTTCTTATTGAAAATTGTGTAAAGCCTAAATACTCGTAATCCAGCAGAGTACTGGATTCAGCAGCAAAGATACCATACAAGGGATTCATTAATCAAAGTGTTCAACTGCAGTGTTGCTTGTTTCCTTGGTATTACTCTCAGCTGTCAGAGTATCGATTGTAAAAGCAGCACTCTAACAAATTGAGTACATAATCTACACTGATACTTCAATGCAGCAATAAGCTATTGCTTTTTTTGCATGGAAGTGAACCAATGTCTATCTGCTTGTTCAGGTGGGTGTGAAATATTCCATTTCAACAGCTAATGAGCAAGAAAATCCTCCTGGTGTTCTGGCCAATGATTATCCTTTCAACAATTTAAAAATATTTTCAAGGCTCAAACTCATGCAGTGGGTGTGGAGTGTGATACTGTATAATTTTGCCTTTTGATTTATTCACTGAATGTATACCTACAATATTTATTTGGCTGTGAAATTGACTTAGAAAAGCCGAGAACAAGAAGGTCTCTATAAAATATACATCAGGTATAAGCTTTTTTCTTTGTGGCATTCATCCAACTACAAAAAAAAAATCAGACGAGCAGTATAACTGAAAGGAACTAGTATAGGGGTCAGAAGAAACTTGGAGTCTTAGAGTTGGGTATCAAGAAAAGTTGTTATGTACTTGAAGTCAGCCCTATACTTATGTAATCTGTAACCAAGGAGCCACATACAAAGGGCATACAGGACATGGTAGAAAAGATGCTTGAAGGCATTAAATCTGCATAATAAACACTAAATTTAAAGTTACTTACCTTCAGGTAACTGTGTGGGGGGAGCATTTCTAGCCCACGCATACATAATTTCAGCACTTTGTAAACAAGTTCCAAGCCTGCTGCCACAGTCCCTGAAAACCAAGTAATATAATTGTAGCTTTAATAGCTAAGCTCCCATTATGTGTAAAGTCTTGCAAAGCAATTGTTCAGATGACAATTCCTCATTCCACGATGTATTTACTTCACACAATTTAAGATAATTACAAAAGACAGACTCAATTTCTAAACAATTATTGGAATGTAATATCCTGAATAGCAATCTAAATTGATGAACTGCAATTCCAATAAAATTGTTTCTACAGTTATCAAAAAAAAATTCTATTGTTGACCTGCCTCAAACTTATTGAATCAGAGGCTGTTCAAGAACATAACCCATCTCTGAAACCTTTCTCTGTTGACTGCAGGGCTAAGATCCTCTCCATATTATGAAGAAAATTTGGCATTGTATTTAAGCTGTAATCTGAGCAGAGCTTCAACAGATTTTAGCATGATTTTCTTTTAATTTTCCGAACAGCTGTGTTCCACCTGAATCAGAAGATTAATTTCATGCATTTCTGTAGCATTAGTTCTTCACTGCAATAAAGTAAAAACACTTGTCAAAGGTACTGTCACTCATCTGAGACACTGAACTGAAAGTCAATCAGTCTGTTTGCATGACCCTCTTCAAAAGAGAGGATCTTTGTATTTGATTGAAGTATAGTGGATTCCAGTTAATTGGGACACATTGGGACCAGCACGTTTTGGCCCAATTAAGAGGCAGTCCCAATCAACTGGAGGTTCATGGAAATAATTAAAAAAGGTACCGGTATTTAAAAAGAAAGCAAACTACTGCTTAACTGAGTAACATGTATTTAAATGAAATACAGTACAAATTAGAACATTACCAATACCATACAGTATTATAAAACTGCATAGTTATCAACAGAAGACTTCACCTAATGTACATGGCCCTGTTCTTTTGATCGACTGTGAATAAACAAAATCAGTGCAGACCTAATGTAGATCATGGGTTGCCTTTATACAATGTTTTCACTGACTCTATCTTCTAAATCTTCATTTTCATTGTAACATTTAAGATGATTGTTGATACCTTCAAACTCTTATGTCTTAACTTCATCAACCAAACTTCCAGATAGCCAACACGAGCTACTAATTTCCACAATATTTCAAATTTTCACTCATGGCCACCTCTGCCATCTGCAAGCCTGAATACTTGAAATCGCAGTGAGCAAAACAATTCTGAATTGTCTTACTGCTTAATTCTCACCAACTACCAGTCACAAAAATCACTGCTTTTTGAACGCAAACGCACGCAATTAATGCTATTTAAAAACTGTTTGCTCTAAGCATGGTGTAATGTCAAATGCCCACGACTGTCGCTAGGTAGAAACTGTTCAGCACCAGTCTCCTCGCCCAGTTAAGTGGCAAATAAATGAAGGGAATCACAGCCATTTTATCAATTAGCTTTTGTTCTTTAAGAGTTGTCCCAAATAAGCAGCTGTCCCAATTAACCAATGGCACAACTAAATGGAATCCACCTTTTATTATACTTCAATCAATTCTACTGAAACAGAATACCTGTTTGTCTCAAAACAGGTTCAGACCCTTAAGTATAAAATAGAATTCAAAATAGCTAAATGGATGTGATGTTTTAGATCCTGACAACACAAATGGTCTTATATATTTTTGTTTAATCCGTTCCTTCCTGTTGAATTCATTAAGAACCTTAAGCTTATTCAAAATGCTCAATTTGGTTATTTTATGCACAATAACATCTGCTCATCAGTACTGAACTACATTTTCTGTAGCTCTACCCACATGCGTATGATACTGCCAAAATGCAGCACTTTACAGTTAAAGTTATCTGGATTAGGTGTTATTTGCCATTTCAGCAAAACATTGACATCTTCTGCATGCTACAGCTACCTTTCAGGCTATCAACAAATCCTCCAACCCTGGAAATCATGACATCCATATCCACATTCAACTCACTCACTTATGTATTACAAATAGCAATGATCCAAGCACTGTTGCTTGTGGGACACCACTAGTCACAGGCATCCAACTGCAAAAACAATCATCTCTTATCATCAAGCTAATTCTGGATCCAGTTTACCAACTTGCCCAGGCTCCCATGGAAACTCATCTTTTGGCATGTGGAACCTTGTCAAAGGCAACACCAAAGTACATGCAAACCACATGTACAGCCCTGTCCTCATCTTGGTTATCTCTTCAAATAATTCAGTCAAATGGGCCAGACAAGATCTACCCTCGACAAAGCCCATATTAATCATTCCAGGTGATCAATCGTCCTCGCTCCACAATATTTTCCAGGATCTTCCCTACAACTGCAGTTAGGCTCACTGATCAGCTAATGAATTGTTACTGTGTGCACATGAGCATAATCCATACCTGCAGGTAAAGTGTGAGTGGGAACCTCACCTTCTTCTTCTAAATCTGTACCTCGTCAGCTCTGGAGTGTTAAATATTTCTATATTTGGTTTACCACCCCGATCAACTTTAATTTTAATGCTTCTGATGTGAAGAGTTGAGTTTTTAATGATATTCACTCTGACCTCAATTCTGAAGTTCAGGTGGTTTGTCCATTGGGATAAAACCAAATGGGCTGAACAGAAATCAAAGCTGAGTCTCTGTGAAGAGATAACTGATAAATGCCACTTGATAACAGTGAGGAGACATTTCCAACAGTTTGCTGGAAGAGTAGAGTGACGGGGATTTATCCTGACCTCCATGTGCAGCTAGGCAATCTTCCTAGTGTTGAAAAGGTGCTAGGACAGCTCGGGAAGAAGTTCATACAATTCTCAGATCTCTCCACTGGCATCAGAGGATTGACTTTAAAATATTACTACAGGTTTATAAAGCACTGAACGGTCTAGAGCATATATGTCAAACTCAAGGCCCGCGGGCCAAATCCGGCCTGCGGTGGAATTATCTTTGGCCCGCGAGATAATATCTAATTACTATTAAAGCTGGCCCCAGTAATCGAAGCGCCTATGGTGTATGATATGGCTAATGCTGAGTTTATTCAGGTACCAGGTTTTCAGGGTTTTTAGTGTTTATTCGGCAGTCTTCTTCATAAGAAACGGAATTTGTAAAGTGAGACACTTTGTAGTTATAGCAGAGACTGAGACACATGAGAGCAGGCTGAAAAAACAGAGGCAACGAAAGCTGCGTTCACACGTGTCCGACTGATCCGGCCCGCATGAAGCTGCATTTTGCTCAATCCGGCCCGTGACCTAAAATGAGTTTGACACCCCTGGTCCAGAGCCAAAATACATCTCCAACTTCTTGCTGCATTATGAGCCTTCCCAAGCTCTCAGGTTGTCGGGGGCAGGTCTGCTTACTGTACACTCAGGGTGAAAACTAAACATGGTGAAGCAGCTTTTAGTAACTATGTTCCACATATCTTCCAGAGGATCAGAAGTCTGCCTCTAACTTTAAGCTCTTTTAAATCAAGGCTTAAAACTTTTCTGTAGTGTTTAGTTAGAATCTCCTGCAATGGAACTTTCATTTCTTCATTTTTGTGTGATTTTATTCTCTTTATATTGTCTGAAATCTGAGGTATGGTTTTTATATAAAAACACAACATGCTGGCAGAACTCAGCAGGCCAGACAGCATCTATGGGAGGAGGTAGTGACGACGTTTCAGGCCGAAACCCTTCTTCATATGATTTTTATATCTTGTTTTATGTAAAGTGCTTTGAACTGCCTTGTGTTTGAAAAGTGCTATACAATTAACCTTGCCTTGCCTTTCCCAAGTCGGCACGTTACTTTTAGTTGTTTGGTACTGCTTCCAGCATCTTCTTTTACTGCCAGCACCAACACAACCCCGTCCCACCCTAACCTCAAGTATTGGAAAAATGAAGGAGATGTAGGGGCATAAGGTTAAACAGTTGCACAGACTAAATTCAGAATTAAGTTTGCTGAAGTGTTCTCTTTGTAAATCTCGTTTTCTGATTGATACCTTCATTGACATTCATCGGTACAGCTCAAAACACACAGAACTTTTTTATAAAGATGTTGTGGTGCTTTCTTTGCATATAATAGTACAAAATGTGTGAATGTTTATTGAAAAGATAGCATAACTAATGACATCGGAATAATGAGGTAACTAGTACAATGTAGTGGTGGATGGTGTGGGTGGGTGTAATTATGAGCGCGAGCTGTTATGGTTTTATATAGCGAAAGAATTCATATCACAACATTATTTGAAAGATTCAAAGGTATGCTATTCCAAATATTGATTCATATTTATGCTGGGCAATTTTTCATGAAGGACCCATCCATCCAGCATCTTCTCTGACATCTACCATCAGGCCAGAGACTCCCAGTCAAGACAAGTCACTTTTTATTGTCATTTTGACCATAACTGCTGGTACAGTACATAGTAAAAATGAGACATTTCTCAAGACCATGGTGTTACATGACACAGTACAAAAACTAGACTGAACGACGTAAAAAACAACACAGAAAAAACTACACTGGACTACAGACCTACCCAAGACTGCATAAAGAGCACAAAACAGTGCAGGCCTTACAGTAAATAATAAACAAGACAACAGGGCAGTAAGGTGTCAGTCCAGGCTCTGGGTATTGAGGAGTCTGATAGCTCGGGGGAAGAAACTGTTACATAGTCTGTAACTATGTGGGGTCCTTCATAATGCTGTTTGCTCTGCATAAAGATAATGCATAAATGCATAAAAATAAAACCAGTCAGGATGGGCAACAGCTTCTTCCTCCAGGCTATTAGGCTCTGAGCTCCCTGCGGCATCGCATTTGAAGTGTCACCAGATAATTTGTACTGTATTCTACAATATTGAATTATTTTATCTGTGTGCAACTCATTTGCAGATTTAATTCTTACTTTCCTAAGTTATTGTGTGTTATGTGTACTACAGTGCTTTACTCCCTGGCTCGGAGAAGGGGCAAAAGCAGGTAACTGGCACCTTAAAACCAGTTGCTTTGGGCAGATGGGGCTCATCAAGTGTGGTTGGCAGCTCATCTAGGAGAAGGAAAACTCTGATCTCAAACTTACACTGCCTTGCGGCTATACCCACTCATGGGGAAGGCTTCGGGAGTAAAGCCTGAGGCAAAAATGCAGAGCAGGAGTCCCGAAGACAATCCTACATTGAGTTCAACACTGACCGGCAACTCCTGCAATGCTGCTGGTGTCAAATTGTATTGGTTTCTGTTGTTCCTTTGGGTTCATAAGATGCATGGAGAGGGGGAGCTTGCTACATGGGCAACAGCTTGCTCTCCATATCGTACTGCCCAGGATTGCGTAGCTAGATAGCTTGGACACAACATCCATGGTCAACCCTGGCCAATGCAGGCCTCACTCACTCAGCTAAATGTCAATGAACTTGACTTGACACTTCACTCTGAGCTCTCTTCATTCATTGTGTGGCACCAATACAAATTAAGCCAATGGCAAAGAAATTGTTGTCATTTGCCCGCAGCAGTAAGTTCTTCCTTGCTCTGAAGAAGAGAAGTTCAGGTCCAATTATTATCTACATTCATACAACATTCTACTGCTGCTCATGCCTAAACTGGACTTGCTTGTTATATTCATCCGACACTACTCACTGATGCCGTAACAAAATAAAGTATTAATTATAATTTGAAGCAAGTTTTCCAATACAATCTTTGAAACACCTCCACAAAATGTATTCTTCCAATCAAATGCACAGTTCCATCTGAGTCCATAATGCTGGAAAAATGCAACAAGGACAGGAGTAACTCACTAATGACCTGACTAGGAAAAATAAGTCTGTCATTGTGCATACATCTTTTTAAAAAATACTTATGTTTGCCATTTGAAAAATTAAACATGCTTCTCTCCAACTACTACTGGAATTTTGTGTACTCTTACTACTTATGCAATGGCACGTTCATATACCACAATTTCCACATAATTGTTGCCCTCAATAATTACAGGAAAATTGATGGGCTTTATTGCACTGAAAAACAAATCAACTATAATTGACCATACCAGTGACTATAACTCAGCTGTCAATTGCTACCATTTTGTTTTCTCTTGGTGCTGAATCAATTACTATGACTATATATATTGGCATCTTTGATGAGACTAAAATTAAACTAGTCCTATATTTTCAAGTTTTTTTTAATGAACCTAGATGTTTTTGCTAACATTGTCTTCAGCAATAAAGCTGCTATTTTAATGGAAGCTCCTTGAAAATTCACACAGTTCAGACTTGCTTGGGAACAATTGTGACCGTCTTTGGATCGCCCTGCTGGAGGACACTGTTGCATGGTGCAAGCTGGAATCATCTGCAGCTCAAACTCAGTAAGACAAAGGAGATGGTGATGGACTTTAGGAAGACCAAGCCTGCACTGCTCCCCATTACTATTGATGGTGAGGATGTGGTGAGGACCTACAAATACCTATGGGTGCACCTAGACGACAGGACCAACACAGGAGCTGTGTACAAGGAGGGCCAGAGTCACCTCTACTTCCTGAGGAGATGCAGGTCCTTTGGAGTATGCAGGCCCCTTCTTCACAGTCTGTTGTCACCAGTACAATCTTCTATGCACTGGTGTGCTGGGGCAATGGCATCAATACAAGTGATGTCAGAAGGCTCAAAAAACTAATTAGAAAAGTTGGCTCTGTTACAGGAGTCAATCTGGACTCACTGGAGGCTGTGGACGCTATGGAAAATCCTGGCAATTCTGGACAATGTTTCTCACCCTCTGCATGACACCTTGGCTGAACAAAGGAGAACTTTTAGTAATAGACTAAGACAACTGTGCTGCTCCAAAGAGCGCTATGAGGCCCTTCTTACCCTCAGCCATAAGGCTTTATAATAAATCAACCTATAGCTGGTGAAGTGACCTTGTAATCTTTGACTTGTAAAACTTTTAAGGTAACTTGTTTTTTATTCTTTCTTACTTCTCTTCTCATATTTGTATATCTGTGCACTTCTAATGCTACCGTGAGACAGTAATTTCCTTTGGGATCATTGAAGTATCTATCTTACACAGAATATCAGAGAGACTGTAAACTGGAAAAAATAAGCTCTATGGGAAAAGATTTGAGTTACTGCAATCAGTAAAAAACAAGACTATGTATATATTATCACATTGAGAAAAAAAGATATTTTGAAAAAATCTCTGTATCATAATGTGATTGCTAGCAGGGAAATACCCCGTCAATGTTTATTGTACCTCCCTATAATATAATTGAACATCGTCAGAATATAGAATGATTTTCTAACAATATTGTGAGGGATTTTCTTCCAAGATGAATTTTAAATAACCACTGCTAAAATATCAGATCCAATCAGTAATTAAATATGTAGCTCTATCTGTAACTGAACAACTTCCAGAAACAAAATAATCAGCTGACAAATTAACCTATGCAATCTCAGTTGAAATTTCTAAAACTACTGCATTTCATTTCAGATTTTATAGTATGGTCTGATTTAATAGATGCAGTATTCTCCCATAGATCTTATTTTATTAGGCCATGTTTGTGTTATGATGATTAGAGAATCCATGTACAATATCAAACAATAAAAAACACAATTTATTTAGTGTGGGACTACAGAAGTCCTGGATGATAACCTTATACTGAGTTAAGGCAATGATTAATCAATTATGAAGCAAATTCACTATTTCAAAAATATATATAGAAAATACAAATCAGAATTTTTACCAGAACTCCTCATTAGTGGCTGGCAAGCTGCATCCAAACAGTAACATGTGATGGGCAGTGTCCATGTTTGCATGAGGTTTAAAGTCAACTGCAAAATGAAATTGAAATAATTTTAATGTTGCATAGTCTTTGTCACATTATACATTCCAGCAGTATTGAGCACAGTACCTTCCAACTGGACTCCGCTGTTCAGAAAGCACTTGAAATATTCAAGTAAAAATAGTAGAAGTAAATAAAACATGCAACAAATCTTCATGTGTAGTTTTACAATGTTCCTTTTTCATCTTTCATTGATTCTGTATTATCATTATTTTATTATAGAGTATGCCCGCAAAAAATGAATCTCAGGATTGTATATGGTGACATATCTGTACAGTACTTTGATAATAAATTTACTTTGAACTTTTGCCAAATTTGTCAAGGGTCTTAATCAGTGGCTTATTTATTCATTTGCTGACCTTATTGTCTTAAAACTCAGCTTAAACCTTAATCCGTCTCCTTCAACTTGTTCCATAACTAAAAATCCATAACAAAAAGAGAGTCTGGAATATTTATGTATATGCTATTATTTTCAACTTAACATTATAGAATGAATAAAGAAAACTTTTTTTGCATTTTTTCTTTATTACTCTCAGTACATTTCAAACACTCAGCAGCATTCAGGAAGCATTAAGCATAGTCACTGTCATGATGTAGATAAGTAATGGAAAAGCCACGTCCCACAAATAGCAACCATCTATTCTACTAATAGTTCTGAGGACAAGTGTTGGCTCAGTCACCAAGCCAATACCACAAAATATAAGAAGTTTAATATCTTTTCCAGAAGTATAGCATTCCATCATTTTACTAATGCAATGTCAGCCTATATCCAAAAGACAGAAGATGCTGGAAATCTGAAACGTAACCAAGAACACATCTCGTGAGACACACAAGAATTCACAATTTTTTCTTGTTTTTCCTGGAAGTACTGTATATGCCTGTGAATTGTTTATACACTTTGCCTGAAACTGCAAGTTAGACTCACGTTATCATTTAAAACACTGAACAAAGAGCTGCAAAGGTGATCAGAGCCAACCCAATCTCATGAGCAATGCCAACATTAGAACAAGTAGTAAATCTTCATGGCAAGCAGCTCAATGAGCAAAAAATGTTTCCCTTAGCAGAATTCTGAAGACTGTGGCATAAACAAAAACTTTTTGCTTTGTTGTCATGTGAACAAAGTCACTAGAGAGAAATAGCCGGCAAATATAAAATAGTCTCTTTATTCATCAAGATGAGGCAGAGGAGGCACCACCCTTTCTGAAGGAAGAGGCCTGCCAGACCCAACCTTACATGACATTAAAAATGCTAAAAACGAAAGGACAATTCTATAATTACAATACATCTACAATGCTTTCCTTTGAATTACATACAACTCTCACACCTTCTTCTTTGCACCCACACTGCAGACACCCAAATGAATTTTAAATCAGTATTGCCTGGTCTTCCAGTTAACTGTGGTTCGTGGCTCTTAGGAACCCATTGTCCAGAGCTGCATTTTAAATTTAATCTACAGTCCATATTCAGATCTGATCATTGCTCGCTTAAGTTAATGTTTTGCTATACACCAAGTCCAGAAAATACTCTAACATGCTTAATTAGTAAACTTTGAAATATGCCTTAAAATTGCTTGTTAAAATGTATTTCAAATGAAATGATTTTTGTTGCAAGCACAAACAAAAGAAAATCTGCAGATGCTGGAAATCCAAGCAACACACACAGAACACACAAAATTATAGTCAACATTTCAGGCTGAGACCCTTCTCCAGACATGATGAAGGGTCTCAGCACAAAACATTAACTATACTCTTTCCCATAGATGCTTCCAGGCCTGCTTAGTTCCTCCAGCATTTTGTGTGTGTTGCTTTGTTGCAACCATCTATCTTATTCTGCCCACCAAGACTGAAATTTAAATAAATTCACCTGACAAATTTAGATGTGCCAGACAAGTTTCTTATCAAGATCTTATGCTGAGTCAAAACTTCCATATTTTGAGATGAATGATAACATTGATTTGAAAAAAAGATCAGTTAACCAATCCATTCTTACTTCAGCCCAGGTCCCAGGATGGGATTGTCATAAACTGAATTTTCTATCTGATGCTTTGAAGTAGCTAGGCAAAGACAAGAGAACTGTGTCAGCCAAGTAGCTCATTGTGTTTTTGCATTAACTTGCTGGATACCAAAGCAGTACAACACACGTGTTCAGTAAATAGTACAATAAAGCTAGCTGCCTCCAAAATACACAGGGAAAACTGCAGTCCTATTCTGGAATTCCTAAGCTTCAAAATATGCAGTGGTTAACTTCATAAATCTATCCAGATGTTTTGCTTGCTTTCTAGAAGTATGCTCTAATGAAGAGAATATAAATGTTATTTTCTTGTTAAAAATAAACTGAAAACATCAGCTATTTCCAGCACTTTTTGTTTTTGATGGATTTTTTTGATTAACCAATGGTTCCAAATAGTCTACGTTCTGCAAACCTAGGAGGCTATTGCTTTTATCCAAACGTTTAAAAATTATCTAGTCGTTCAGAAAAGAATATCATTTTCAATTCTTGCTTCATGGAAGTTATTTCTGTTGAATCTCACTAAAACTCCTGGGGTCTTTACATCATCCACGTCAGCATTTTGTACCAGTGAATCTTAATGACAATGAGTATCATGTCTCTTTTGTGTGACCCACTGATTTACTTAAGGAAGTATATTAGCAATGGTTGCATTGCCTTCTATCTTGAAGAATGTGGTTTAAATCTTTCTCCCATAGAACTCAGCACATAATCCTGGCAGATGCATCAATATATCAACAAACTGAGGCATTAAAACAGTAGCCTATATGACATCAATGATTTCAATTCTCCAACTCAAAAATAAACTACAAGGTTCTGTTTCGTGTATTAGATTACACTTATTCCATAATTCCATAGACGACAAGAGGCACTGATCATGTGGATAGTCAGGGGCTTTTTCCCAGGGCTGAAATGGCACCGTTTTAAGGTGCTTGGAAGTAGGTACAGAGGAGTTGTCAGGAGTAAGTTTTTTTTAAAAAAACGCAGAGAGTGGTATGTGCGTGGAATGGGCTGCCGGCAATGGTGGTGGAGGTGGATATGATAGGGTCTTTTAAGAGGCTCCTGGACAGGTACATGGAGCTTAGAAAAATAGAGGGCTATGGGTAACCCTAAGTAATTTCTAAAGTAAGTACATGTTTGGTACAGTATTGTGAGTCAAAGGGCCTGTATTGTGCTAGAGGTTTTCGATGCTTCTATAATATTTTATAATACTAAAACAAATGACAACTATTACACTATAGTTCACTAATGCTGTGCTTCCTGCATTACAAAACCAATTACAGTCCAAAAGTTAATTAGCTGGATGGTATACCAGCAGAATAGCCAGCCAGTGGTGAAGTGGCATCGGCACCAGACTTCTAGGTGAATGGTCCCAGGTTCGAATCCAGCTGACTCCTTCCTGAGTTGAGTGTTCAGCTAGCAACTCAGCCCCATAAAAAGACAGACAACTGCTAAAGAAATGGCAAGGTTGCTGCCCAAAATGCCACAAAGCATGGAAAGGAACAACAATAATACTATCAGAATGCAACTTAAATACAATTCCTATTCCTCTGTCTTTTCATCTAATTGGATCCATTACAATTATGATTCATTGTACCATGTACACACACACGCACAGGCGCACACGCACACACACAGTGCTGGAGGAACACACACACTCACACACACTCACTCACTCACTCACTCACTCACTCTCACTCACTCTCACTCACTCACTCGGTCAGCAGCCTGAAATGTCAACTCTTTATTCCTCTCCACAAATGCTGTCTGACCTGCCGAGTTCCTCCAGCACTGTGTGTGTGTGGAACTCTGGAATCCAGCATCTCCAGAATCTCGTGTTTATGATCTGCATTAGAAAGCTACTTTTATTTAAGTTCAAATTTCTAATCTCCAGTTAAGTTGAAGGCACACTCTTCAAAAGTTTTTCAGCAACCTAATTCCTTTTGTAGTAGAATCTTTTCTGTAGTTCAAACCCAGCACTTCCCGAGAGAGAGAGCCACACGCACACATTCACTTTTCAAAAACACCCATGTGAATATTCTAAAAGGTGATACATGTAAAATGAAATCCAGTCATCATTAAGTATCCATTGTAATTCCCCGAAACAATGAGCTATGCACTGTAGGCAGTTTTTCATACATTGTTGTCTCCTTAAAGGGTGTTATTTTAAAATCACCCTGATTATTAACTGGTTCCTAAGTGTTGGCTCTGAATCTGTAAGTGACTGAGCTAACAGGACTCCAATACTCTGACATCTTCAAAGTGGTAGTTCCTTCCCCTTTATGGAACATTTTAATATGGAATTATATCAGGTTTTTTGTTATTTCTGCTAATGTTTTATTTATTTAATGGTTCTTAGCATTCTTGGCAAGGCTATCATTTATTATTTATGCCTAATTCATGTTTTTTTCATATTTGCTTATGTCATTAAGGCCTTTTAACTCATCAAGTCTCTTGCGGCTCTCAGAGCAATTCCATTCTCTCACAGATTTCTGTGTAACCCAGTGCTTTTCGCATGCCTATCAACTCCTAGAGGAGTTGATTGAAGCACCTGGGGGAAACCTGCACGGTCACAGAGAAACATGCAAATTGCACACAGGCATTACCAGATGTGAACATGAAGCCTTTGTGTCACCCTCTGCTCAGAAGGTGGTGGTGGTGGTGGTACCCCGCTTTCTTGAACAAGCTGCGGTGAACAGACCCTCACAATACCCATGGGGAGACAGTTACAGGGTGGCAAAAGGACAGGATACACTTCTCAGTAAGATAGTGTACAGCTTGAAGGATAACCTGCAGTTAGTAAATGTGCGCCATTATCATAGCACTGCATAAAGTGCTAATTGTCAAAGTATGAAAGAATTTCAGAACATAAATTCAAATTCCTTTGCACGACTTACGATGGAGGGGTGATTCTTAGAGGGGAAAAAAATCATGTTCCCTTCGTAACAAATGAACATGATGGCTATCAGGCATGGATCTATCTGTGAAAACCAACATTTATTCACTAGGAAGTTGAGTGAATAAAATCAGGGATAGGAGATACAGGCAGTTCAAATAATTCATTCGCTTATTTTCTGTTCAGCAAAATTATTTGGTTGTACACCAATGAAGAACTTCTGCTATCACTACAAATGTTCAGTAAATGCAGGATAGCATTACATAGACATTTCTGAAGATTGCACGCAGTACAAGCACATCAACTACTTAATACTGGCTTGAAAACAATAGCTGCACTGACAACACAATTTGTTTATTGCTTGGAATAAGATTGATAACCCAAATATATGTTAGCTTTTACATTAAGAGTTTGCAAATTCAAATTATTACTGAGAAAGGCAGAACTGCAGAAACAAATAACAGTGCTTGTTTTCTGATCACATTAGTATAATTCACAGGGATGCTTATAAGGTTTCCAGAACTGTGTGCGCCATTGTTAGCTTGCAATCTATCAGTGGCTTGAATAAACAAATCAGTCAAAAGGATAGCAAATATTTTACAGTATATCGTAGGTTTTCCCAGTTGTAGATGGTGAAGGATTTACTGCCTCTACTGCCAGGTGAATAAATGATCTGTTCAATACATCTAGACTCAGACAGGAAATCAATACATTACAAATTGGATGCTTACATTTTTCTAAATAATTTGCATTCAGTGCCACACTAGTTAGAACTGTTGGATGTTTATCAAACCAGTCTGTTTATTTACATTAGTTAATGCCTGATTTAAATGCTTGTAGCTGACATATACAGACCTTTTTAGATAGAGTAGATGCAAAATTGAGAAATATATCTAATTAGTTTAAAAGCAGCAGGAAGAAACTGAGGCTCTATCAGATACAACCATTGCTCAATAGATCTTAATAACAAAACAACAATCCAACTGCAAGTGTCTTCAAAGATTACTTCATATCTCCTACCTCTCCAATGCAAAGAAAAAACATAGAACACAACACATTACAGGCCCTTGGGCCCACAAAGTTGTGCCAACCCTCAAACCCTGCCTCCCATGTAACCCCCCCCCCCCACCTTAAATTCATCCATGGATACATGGAGGATGTGTTGTAGAAATGACAATAACAGGCTAAAGATTAGATTTGATGAGTAGCTTGCTCATTGTTTGAATGAACTAAGACAGGTAAAAGTTCACATCACTTTTGCCCTTTTTTCTTCGTAGGTAGCCCAGCATGATTGAAAACAAATGGTTTCCATTGTGGGTTGGTTGGCTGGTTCTCTGCTTCTTCTGCTGTTTTCAGTTGGTTCTCAGATAATTCTAGGTCTGAATATTTTTCCTCCATCTGAGTAGTTCTGGGCCGCTATTTCCCATCAGTCAAAGAGTATTACATCTTCTTAAGGAATCTTTGAGAACATCCTCCTGAAAGTCACATGTCACAGAACTCAGACAGCAAGCTTCAGAAGTCTGATATTAAGCACAAGGACATTGTAACTTGGGCAGTGAAGTAGCCCAACACAACAGCCTTGATGGTGGGATGAATGATGCATCACCTTGGTTTTGCCAATGTATGGAGGTGGTGAATTTACTTGTCAGTGACTGCTTTTGCTGAGAGGTATGGAAAGTAATGCACCCTTTCTCGGCTTCGTTGTGGGAAAGCTTAGTAGATATTGAATTATTCATGGAATCACATGGCAACGGAAGCACCCACTGATCTATCAAGTCCATGCCTGTTCAAGAACATTGAACAGTACGGAGTAGGAACCGGCCCTTTGGCCTACAATGTTATGACGAGCTAATTAATTTAGTAATCTAATGCCAAACTAAACTAACCCCTTTTGTCTACACAATGACCTCACATTCACGTGTCTATCTAAACATCTTTTAAAAGTCTCTGATGAACCTGCCTCTACACCGGGCAGTGCATTCCAGGCATCCATCACTCTGTAAAAAACTTACCCCCATAACTGCTTTGGAACTACCCCCTCACCTTAAATGCATGCCTTCTGTTATTATCACCAACCCCATTCCCCTACTTACTTCTCGACATTTTATTCTGTCTCAATCAACTCCGGCCTGATGCTCTGAACATTTACTGATTACACTAATTGCAATCAATATACCAGCAGCATATCTTTGGGATGTGGAAGCTAACTAGAGCATCCCAGGAAACCTAAACAGTCACAGGGAGAATGTGGAACTCCACACCAACAGCATCAGAGGTCAGAAACAAACATGCTTCACTGGAGCTACAAGATTGCACATTATCTGCTGCATCACCATGCTGTCCCCATGGATGTTCATGGATAGCCCATTCTCATGGATTGCTCAGTGATAACATGGGAATTCAACTTTCAAGAATGCATCAGCTGCCTATTGCTGCTTGATGACCAGGATGAGAAGGACCCTGATTCTGGAATGGAGCTGAAGAAATGCCCACTTGCCCGCCAGATCATCTCCACTGAAGTGGGAGACTGCTGCAGGTAAGCTACAAAACTTCAGCAAGGAAGACTGAGGAGATAGTTGGAACAGTGACATTTTTTCCTGAGCAACACACCCAAAATGCTGGAGGAACTCAGCAGGTCAAGCAGCAACTATGGAAATTAATTGATAGTCGATGTTTCAGGCTGAAACCCTTTTTCATGACTAAAGAAGGGTCTTGGCCTGAAACACCAACTATCTAATCAGTTCTGTGGATGCTGTCCAACCTGCTGAGTTCCTCCAGCATTTTGTATGGGTTGCTTTGGACTTCCAGCACCTGCAGAATTTCTCATGTTTATATTTTTCCTGACCCCAGTCTACAATTCAATTTCATCTATGATGAACACTTTGGTTAGAATCAATTTGGTTAGACTCATGCCATCACACAACAGGCAGACCGAAGCTGAATTCCTGAGGCAATCAGAGCTTTCTAAAGGATTTTCCACTGCAAAGCTTTTTATGAGGTCAAGAAAGACCACATACTTTGATTGAAGTTGCCTCTTGCTACTTTGTTGAGTTGCTGTGTACTGAGGATTAGATGGGCAGTGTTAGGACATATACTAGAGTTGGGGTATATAGCAAATATTAACCTCAACAGCAACCCACCTTCAGATCCGAATATGGATTGTAGATTAAATTTTAAATGCAGCATGGAACAGTAAATTACAGACTAGGAAACACACAACTGACTGATCTATGTCTGCATATGCATGAATGCAATCAACATCCCAGTGCATGAATATGACTCAGAGACCACATACAGCATTTAGAATAAATTGCAGACTAGGAGACATCCAATTGACTGAGATGTCTGCATAGGCACATTTGCAACCAACACCCATTTAGTGAATACAATTTAGAGACCACAGTAATCAACACTCATTTTGGGTGAGTAGCTGGGAAGACCAAGATATTTGAAAAACCACATGCAACTCAAAAGAAGCATTATGAGGGCATTGTAACTACAGAAATCATCCTGTCATATTTGTCCTTTAACATATAAAATGTTGCTGTAATGTTAGTTCAGTCAGTCAGTCCCTCTCTCTCTCCCCCCACCCCCTCGAGTGACTCCAAAGGCTGTTAGCTTGTATGTGTCCCAAGTAAAGACTTCTATATCTACCAGCTGTCTCCCTCTGGTGACTTTGTTCACAGTTACAACAGTATCAATGTCACTCAGAAAGTAGTCTTTGGCTATTGGGAGCACTCAAGGAAGGAACATGCCATGACTTTCTGAGGAGTACACAGTGAGTAGATTGATCTGTAATTATTACAAGATTCCTCTTCTTTTTAAAAATGGTCATAATTATGAAATCCTGTGGCATGGTATCCTTTCACAGATAAAGACTGTGAACATACAGGAAAAGCTCTTCTCGAGGGCATTTTAGAAATACAGCAGGAATACCATCGACTCAAGATGCTCTTTTCCCATCTGACCTCTGGATTTTAGGGAGGTAAACGGTTTTGATACTATTGAAACTTGTATGCCATGATTAATAGCAAACTGCTTGACCTCACTGCTTCCACCCACCATCTGTTTTCTAGCACTTTTTTTTTTGTTAGATCTCAGCCTTTGAGCTTTTGTAGATCTGAATGACATCGCCTCAAGATGTCTATAGATGTGTTTCACTTTCTTCTCAAGATTTGAAGTTTCCAATCCAAGAACACCTTGTGTTTGAGCCAAGCTAGCTCACAGATCTCCTAGTCAAACTCATTAAACCAATCTATCATAGAGAAACCTGGAGTCTGTGCAGGTGTTAAATGTAATGATGCTAGAATCCTAGAATAAACCAGGCACTGTGATCACTAATTTTACTATAAGCCCCACATTTCCATAGATACCTAGCCTATGCATAATCCAAACAGCACTTGTAATGATGCCATTTTCCTTTCTCAGACAATGAGGTACCCCACCCAAGCCTCCCCATTCCTGTCACTCATAGAGCCCTCACCCACATACCTGCTTCTCTATGCCCCGCCTCTCCCCAGATAGAGCAGAGACAATAGAATTACCTTGGTCCTCACCTTTCGCCCCACCAACCTATACATTCAACACACCACTCTTTTAAACTTCTACCAGCCACAATGCTACCTCACCACCAGTCGCACCTTCTCCCCACCCCACCCGCATTCCGTGGGACCACTTCTGTGGCTCCTTGGTCGCTTAGCCCTCCCCAGCCACTTTCACCATAATCGTAGGAAGTGAAACACGTGCCCCTGCATCTCCTTGTTCACCACAATCCAGGGCCCCAAACAGCCCTTCCAGGCAAGGCAGAGATTCACATGTACCTCCTCCAACCTTGAAAATTACCTTTGCTGCCCTCCATATGGCCTCCTCTACAGCCGTGAACCCAAGCGCAGACTCAGTGACTGCTCTGCCGTGCTCCATCCAACGTGGCTTTCTGGAGCTCCCACTTCACAAATGTTTTAATTCTCTTCCCCATTCCCACACCTACATGTCTCTCTACAGCCACCTCCGCTGTCAGAGCAAGATTAAACATAAACTTGATGAACAGCACCTTATGCTGTCTGCAGAATAGTCTACAGCCAGATGACGTGAAATTCTCAATTTAAGGTAAACTGTTCCTCTTCTCTCTCTTTTCTCCCTTCTCCTGATCTACCCAGTTCCTCCTAAGCCCATCTTAACCCCCCCCACCCCATCATCCTGCTCCTAGCCCAACCTACACCCACTCCGTCTGTCCATTACTCATATACTCTACACTGGGCCCTTCCTCAGGATTGTTCCTAACTGCCCAATCCACCTTCCTTTCCTATCATATTCGATCTCATCCAGCCAGTTGGCACCTCCACTTATCACCTCAAAGCCTCTATGACTATCTTTCCTCTTCCGTCTGCTCATCATTCCCCCGCACCCAAACCTACTTATCGCTTGCCAGCTCTTGCTCCACCCTTCCCCAAACCTCCATGCTGGCTATCGCTCTTCCTTCTTTCAATCCATTAGTTGATTCTTGACCTGAAATAATGACTGTCCATTTCGCTCTACAGATCCCACCTGGCTCCTGAGTTCCTGCAGCATCCGAGATTCTGTTGCCTGGTTAGAGGCCATCATATGGTCCTTGTGGGGTACTTAAGGTCTGTGGCATTGATTTTTATGTGATAGTGTGGCTGTTGGTATTTCCGTTGAAGGCATCATGTCAATGAAAAATATAGCACCAATTCCATCAGTCATTTGCACCAGTTGTGGCAGAGATGATACACAGATCATTTACCGCCTTTCACTCTGAGACTGATCCACCAGTCCGATCACCCAAATCCCATCTATAAGTGAGTCTACAGTTATTCCATTCTCCTCACTGGTCTCTTCAGAAGCCACCAAATAGGTAAATAAATCAATAAATCAAGTCAAGGGGCTGCTTCAGAAGAAAGGGCCTTGCTTGTCTTTGGCCTGCACTGTATAGGTGCAAATGTCAGAAACCAGTTGACTGACAAGAAAGATCTTATTGTTAGTTATCTACAGAATTACCATTAGAAACCAAGTACTTTCCAGTCCACTGGCTCCTATCTCTCTTCTCTTTGATCAGATACATTGAATTTCCACTACTTTTGCCATTTAATTTCTCCTGCTTTCCATTCTATCACAGACCTTACCTTTTCTTCTGTGTTCTCCTGTTTCTATACATCTAAATACCTACACATCATTTTTCCATTCCCAATTCTGATGACGTCATTGATCCAAAGCACGAACTTTCTTCTACTTTCCACAGAAACTGATCGACTTGCTCAGTATTTTTAATTATTTTATTTAATGTCTCTGGCATCCATGGCATTTTACTTGTTTGTGTCTTGGCTGTCACATGGCATTACTAACTCAGACTTTCAACAATTTATAGCACAAGTTCTTGAACTTAAATAAATGAGAAGCAGGATGCACAAAGTGCCTTGCTTCAGAAAGATTTGGCCTTTGACAATATTTTTATCATATTTACAAGAAATGTACAAAGCAACTTTCAAAAATAACACCAGTTACATATCATGTGAGCTCCTGGACGCAGCTATCAAATCTACAAAAGATCTTGTGAACCTTGTTTTCTTTCAGGTATAAACAAAATCAGTGTTACATGTTCATACAGCCTTTTTTTTAAGATGTTTTTATGTATCTGTCCAACACAGAACATTTTCAAGCAAGGACACTTGCCAAGTAGCATTGTTTGTTTCACTTCAAATGTGGATGAGATCACCAAAAAAGATAAATCATAGGATTTTTATTTATACCAAAAAACCTAAATGCTGCATTGCAGATACCACTGTAGGATGGCTACTGGCCATAATTGTTACATTGACAGTATCCACAGAAGGCAAACATTCAGTCTAATTGTTCCATGAAAATCTGCATTCCAATATAGATTTACAATAGGCCATGAAAGAGTTCACCTCAGTCACTGGAATGCACCATGTTCTCTGTAAGAAATCACAGGAGAGCAATATCAAAACAGAGCTTCAAAGCTTGGTTTTGATTATGGTTAACACTCACCTATGTAGGATTTTTGACCTGCTGGCACTGGAACAAATGTGCAAAAGTAGCTATCTGACTGCAAATGAAGGAAAAAATATCTTTAGCAATTTAAAAACTGCAGTGACAGAATAATTAGTTCCTAGTGAAATCAATCACCAACTGCAAAATAGACACATATCAAGAGTTCATGATCCATTTTACCAACAAGATTATAAACATTTTAAAAGGTTAATGTTCTTTTGTGCTACATCACAGAATGGTGGCTGAGTCCTTAAAAAGAATTAAAATAAAAGAGTGAATTACAAAGCAGTAAGTCAAATATCAGTAGTCAGAAAAATATTGGAAACTATAATAAAAAATGTGATAACAAAACACACTTGAAAAGCATTAATGGGATTGCACCATGCCAGGATGGGATTAGAAATAGAAAATGTTGCTTAACAAATGTACTGGAGATTTCTTTTGAGGACATTACTAGCAGAATAAAGAATGGAGAACAAGTGGATAGGAAGTATTTGGTCTCCTGGAAGCTTTTTAGGTGCCTCCAAGATGTTAGAGTACAAAACTAATGCTAATGAGACTGGTAGTAATAAAATGGCTTGTGAAGTGGTTGACTTACAGGACAATGAAATAGGAATAAGCAGATCTTTATCTGGCTGTTTAGTGGGGCATCACAAGGATCTGAAATTCACAATTTACAAAGGACTTGGATGAGGGAACTGAACGTAACCCTTCCAGATTTGCAGGTGACACAAAGCTGGGGAGAAGTACAAGTATAAGGAGGATGCACAGAGACTCAACATGCTTTCAGCAAGTTGGGTGAGTAAACAAATGCATGGTGCATGCAGCTTAACTTGAATAAATACGATCTTAACCGATGTGTTTCTAAAAACAGAGTTGCACATTATTACATGGTGATAAATAGGGAAAAGTAAATGAGTAACAAGATCTGTGAGATTTCGCTTCCCTTACCATCCCTTTTCACTACAGACATTAATCCATCTACAACTCCATTCCCCTGTTGGGGTGGGGGGCATTTCAACTTCTTCCTCATAGAAAAGTTCCAGTCCTCTATGTGATCGCTAATGTACTAGCAATGAACAACCTCCCCCTCTTTACCACCCATATCCTCCAAAGGAAAAATATTGCTTTGGAAACCCATGGCGTGGAATACTCAACAATGGATGCATGAAAATGTTTTGATTGTGTTCTTGTAGGTATTGCCTTCAACACAACTTCATCACGTACAGTTTAATTGTATTAGTACAGTTCAGTGCCTATGACCTGAATTGCAAAACTTCATAGTTTGAAATTTTTTATTCCATTTTTTCCTATCCAATTTATGTAATTTTCTGCTCCATCTGGCAAACTTTTTTTTTTAAATACAGTAATCACTACTCAACATGTCAACCTAAATGATTCCTATTCCTAAAAACGACCAATTTCTACTAGACTCATTACACTGTCATGTATCTGTCTAATTTTGTGTACATCCAAAACACAGTGCCCATACCTATTATTATTTTAAAACAGAATAAACATAATAGAGCTTAATTGGTCACTATTCCACTGTTTTCAATGCTTCACCCATTTTTTATTGCGACTATTTTATTTGCATCAATGTCATGTCCTATCTAATCATCCAATCTTCCGTTAATTCCAGAAGCATTAACACTTAACTGTTATAAATCCTATTACTGGAACTTTATCAGTGGCCTATATAGTAAATGCAACTCAACTAGCATTGATGCCAATTAGTTTCTACTTCAAGTCTTGAGAAACATTCCAAAAGATGCAATTGAACAAATTTTAAAAAAAGAGCGATTACTTAACATATATTTTAAAAATTATTGGATAAAGGCAAGCATGAATTCATGTATTTAATAATTTGTTACAAAAGGAATTATGCAAATTAATATACAACTAACATAATGTCTATGTTTAATAATGAGCCAAGAATGTGCTTGAAAACCACAGATTGGTCAATTTAACATTGTTTGTATGACCAAAGTATCCCCAATGGAGAAAACAAAGTAGTTATTATGATTTTACGGGGTAGTCTCCACAGAGTTCAAAAGGAAAAGATGAAAAACACAACTGAAAATAAAAGTTGTGCTTCGTTATTTACTTGCCCCATCCCACATAAATTCTGGAGAGCCAATTTATTCCACATTTCAATATCTGGGTAGTGAATTATGAATTCTTTAAGGACAACCTCAAATGACAGGGGTCTGTTGGATGAAGACCAGCATGGAAAGATTAGGCTAAATGAGCTATTCATATTGTATAATGAGGCCAATTTAGGTAAAACATTATTTTTTAGGGCTCTAGGCACTTGTTTGATAAGTAGTCATTGGCAGCATCCACTAAATTACAGAAACTTTAGAACAATTCAGTTTTTGATAACTATCTGGATCTACTGGTTTCCAAGACTCTAGTTTCTCTTAACTTCAAGCACTAAAAACTAAATGAGATCACATTTTATTTGGAAAACAAATAAAATCTAATTAATCTGTATGCAATCATTAACACATTAGAGCCAACTACATGCTGATAAATGGAGCCTCTAGCACATAAAATAAGTTCTTATAAAATTACAATTACATCTCCTTTCTTTGGTCTATACACCCCTTTAAGATTCGAGAATGCGAAACACCTATTCTTCACATGATCCCAGATAATGCAGTTTGAGAGGGTATTTTACCTTGTAATGTAATACTGATAGGTTATATCTTTTTGCTATTTGATACCCACATTTTATACCTTCCCAAAGTTATGAGAAAGATTTTTTAATTGTTCTTTATTTAAAAACCACCACTTAAAAGGAATCCAATTGTTTGATATGTTAGAAATACAGCTTTTTGAGCAATTTGACTTTATGGCTTCTCACATATAAGCATTTATTATTCCAGATCTTTTAAACCTTGTGAAGTAACGAGCACAAGCCGCAACGATGAGTCATCCTTTCTGCAGAGCAGTTTCTATTAAATTGTGAGATTCTGGTCCAGCTGCTGCAATCTCTCAAGGACTTAGCACAGAATGAAATGAGCATTTCTAAAGACCGTCAATGCCTGTGAGTGCGGAAAAAAGTGAATTACGCAAAACATTTTGTGAAGTGTACAGCTTCGTCAAATATATCTACAAAAGAAATGCCATTATTCTTGCAGAAATGCAATGTCGATCTGTTGCAATGGCAATAACAATTCAAAACTAAAGAAGAAACTTATGACTCAAATTCCTTGAGAAACATTTCTTCGTTATATTCCTCCTCTTTGCTGCTGGTAAAATCTAATCTTCATTCATTACTCTTCCCTTGAGATCACAATCACTGGCTCATTGCCACAAAAACTATTATCTGCTAGGCAGCACTTTGGTACAGGCTTCATAACAATTCCTGAGATAAATGTTTAACCATATATTGTATATAATGACACTTGGACTAATGAGTGTACTAAAAAAGGGATGCAAATCTAAACAAAGCAGGTGAATAATTTTAGTGCAATATCAATACAGCTATTTAGTGTATTTCATATAATGAAATGACCAAGATACTCCTCAGGATTGTCATAAAAAAAATATAAAGTGTCATCAAGGTAAAAGATTGGTGAAAGGTAACAGCTAATAAAAGGATGAGGGGATTTAGGAAGGTAATGCACAGCTTACAGGATGGAAGTTGCCAATGCTGAGCAATTAGAGTTAAGGGTATCAAAGAGGCTAGAACTGTGCAGTGGAAATATCCGAGAAATTTGATTTTGTAAGTGCAGAAATATTGGGTAAGCAGGACCTTGTGAGAGTTAGGCTGCAGAATTTATTGTGGTCTCGTGTTTATTGAAGGAGACTGTGTGGAATCAATCAGCAACAGAATTGAGTAATCCCTCCTCGAAGGATCAAGAGCATGGATAGGGATTTCAACACCAATAGGCAGCTTGGAGTGTTGGGTTGTCATTGCCACTGCAATAGGGCCACACCTGGCATGTACTGCCTCCTTTATATAGCATCCTGGGAGCAAGATTTTAAGAAGAGTCAGCTGTCAAGGAAAAGGGCAGTCCATGAGAGGTCACAATTCTTAATGCCAGCCAAAGTTAATGGCTGACAATATAGAGATGGCACAGTTTTCTTCAGTGACAATTGGAATAAAGTTACTGAATGATAGGCAGGATGGTGATAATTAAACACTCAGTATTATACTTACAGAAAGGAAATTAAAAAATCAGCAAAATCCAACATTTAGTATTCTTACCATAAATTTTAAGATACTGCAATTAGTGAGACAACATTCAAATCTGCAAAATTACACACAAAGCCACTCTGATAAGCACTTAGTAAAACACTAAGAAGCATATTGTGACTGACAATGCTATAATTAATGTATTTGAAACCAACCGTCGAAGGTGTTACTCCAGGCATTCTAACTTCAAGCTTAAAGTTCGGCGAGTTTGGTGAAATCTCTAGATCTCTGCTTTTGGGACAATCTGACTGCAATGCCCATGGGCTTTGTTGATTTCTAGAGAAACAAGATTGTCTTTAAAATAAACTGTTTCTTGTATTCAAGTAAGAAAAATGTACAATTTACAGAGAAAACAACATTCGTAAAATTTAGTCTGGGTAGATCTAATGAAGTAAATACAACACAAATAAATGGTTTATAATTGAAACACACTTTCCTATCTGATAAAAGAGCTTTCAAGAAAGATCGGAATAATGACGATGAACATTACCAATCTAATATTAAGATAGTTTGCACAGCAAATTTTGAATTCGTTGTTCAAATGGCTTGACTGAGTGCAATTGAAGAATTTATTTTTGTTAAAAAGTGAAGCATAAGCACGTGAATCCACTAATTTTTTAAAAAGCAGTTTTTTATAGTCACACCTACCTCTTTAAGAGAAAGTGCGTGCTTTCATGACACATACATCTGTTCTGAAGGATTAGAAATACCAACAGTAATTTGTTAATGAAAGCAGCCATGTCCACTGTAGCGCTTCTGTTTAGATCTTGAATGAAAAACAGAGTTCTTTCAGCTATAACTGTGAGAATCCTTTAGCAGCATGAATTCAGAGCTTGGCTATCAGCAACACTGCAGACATACGATTGCCAGTCCATCGGTCTAAAAGGTGACGCACTATAAATCAGTCAGGCGTGTGAAGCTTCTTTGTCCTATCTATTAGTGAACAAAAAATTCTCAACCGTGCTTCTCATCCAGATGTCTCATTCACAGACTAGGTAACAAAGAGTTTTCCCCAAGAGGAACAGGCCTCGTTTAAACACTGAGCTTCAGATCATCATTCACGATCCGCGATTGCCAGCATATAGACTGGCTTCAGCCTTCATTCAGATAGAATCTGTTAAAAGAAAAACAGATAGTGTATGACTAAAGCATTACCACAGCATTAGACCTCAGCAAATCCCTGCAGAGGTTCCTTATTATTGTATTTTCAGAAGCTGCAGTTTAATCATTGTGTTTTAACTGGAACTGATGACAGGAATACCATTCTAACTACTGTCATTTTATTACAAAGAAGCAACAAAATAAAAATGTCCTTCCTAATAAAACCACTTAATACCAAAGATACCATTCTAGGTTAACGATAAAAAAGCATATTAATTTAAATATAAAGTTTACAAAGTAAGAGTGCAATTTCTCGATAATTTGCAAACCTACTTGGGGGTCGTGTTTTAAGGTAAGAATTCAAATCCCAAGTCCTTTATTTGCTTTCTTTATTTCCTTGTTCTAGTCTGTAACCCTTTGAGTCCAATGACTATAAACCATATTCAGATATAATATCCATTTTAGAACATCTTCCCTAAATTGGCAGGCAATCACAATTCTAGACCTTTGACAGTTATTTCTATGAAATGTCAAACAATAAATATTACTAACATGTTGTCCTGGTGCAGCCACAAAAACACCATGGCCAAAAAAGAACACCACCACCTCAAAGTTCAATGTAAATTTATTGGCAAAGTACATAAATGTCACAACATACAACCCTGATATTCATTTTCTTGTGGGCAATCGCGGTAAAAACGAGACACACAAAAGAATCATTGAAAAACCACTACCAACATGATGGACAACCAGTGTACAAAAGAAAAACAAACAAATACAAAAAGAAAAATAATAATAATAATAAGCAATAAATATTGAGAACATGAGCTGAAGAGTCCTAGAATGTGAGTCCACACATTGCAGGAACGGTTTGGTGCTGGGGCGAGTGAAGTTATCCCCTGTGGCTCAAGAGTCTGATGGTTGAGAAGTAATAACTGTTCCTGAACCTGATGGCATGTATCCTGAGGCTCCTGTACCTTCTTCCTGATGGCAGCAGCCTGAAGAGAGCACGGTGAGGGGTCCTTGCTGATAGATGCTGCTTTCCTGCAATAATGCTCCGTGTAGATGTGCTCAATGATGGGGAAGGCTTTACACATGACGAAATGGACTGTATCCACTACTTTTTGTAGGCTTTTCTGCACAAGAGCATTGGTGCTTCCATACCAGGCCGTGATGCAACTGGTCAATATAATCTCCAGCACACATCTACAGAAGCTTTGTCAAAGTTTTAGTTGACAAATTTCTAAGAAAGTAGAGGCATTGCCGTGCTTTCTTTGTAACGGTACTTAGATGACGGACCCAGGACAGATCCTCTGAAATATTAACATCAAGGAATTTAAATTTGCTGACCTTCTCCACCTCTGATCCCCTGATGAGGACTGCTCATGGACCACCAGTTTCCTCATTCTGAAGTTAATAATCATCTCCTCGGTCTTGCTGACATTGAGTGAGAGGTGATTGTTGTGGCACCACTCAGCCAGACTTTCAATCTCCCGCCTATATGCTCCTTCTCTACCTCCTCCAAAGGCTAAGGAAATTCTGCAAATCCCTGATAGCCTTCACCAATTTCTATAGATGCATCACAGAAAGCATCCTATCTGAAGATATCACAGCTTGGTACAGCTACTGCTCTGCTCAAGACCATGAGAAATTGCGGAGTTGTGTCCATCATGAAAACATGTCTCCCTTCCATCAACTCTGTCTACACTTCCTACTCTCTCGGGAAAGCAGACAATAAGCACTCAAACCCTGAACACTTTTATCTCTCCGTCATTCCATCGGGCAGAAGATAGAATCTCGAGAACACACTCCACTAGGCACAAATACTACTTCTACCCCACAATTATAAGACTCTTAAATAGACCTCTTATGCAATGAAAGTGAACTCTTAATCTCTCAATCCCCCTTGTCATGCTCCTTGCATTTTTACTGCCTATCTACACTGTAATTTCTCTGTAATTGTAACTTTTAAGCTACCTCATTGCACTTAAATAAGGAATGAGGTACAATATCTGGCTGGCATGCTAACAAAATCTCTTGGACTTCAACGAGCAACGATGAGGGCCAAACAAACGGATGGGCAGCGGTTGCAATGAAAAATACATAAATGCAAATTGCTTTTTCATCCTTATGTTTTAATAATGTTGACTACTTACCTTTTCTTTGAAATTCTCCATTTATTATTTTGCAAATACTTCATTAATTGATCATAATTTCCCAGCTTTTGTCTTCTTCAAAATGCTCAAAAGTGCTTTGTGCTTCTTAACATTCTCCATCAGAAGCATCGTGACATCCATCACTGTCCGCCGTTGTTCAGTAATCTCAAACTACTTCCAATCAGTGAACCACTTCAAAGTTAAACTCATCAGCTTCATTTTTGGCCCATTCAGCCAACCTAGAAATCTCCCTTAGGTTTTGACATATGATTAACAATCACCCTCCTCTCTGTATTTCCTCAAGCCGTGTCTCACTTGAGTAAATTCCTTGCCATTCGTGACCTACTTATGGATGACTGCACTGTTGATTCAGTTCTGATTCAAACTTTCCTCTTGTTTTGCTTCTTACTTTGCATTACTTTTTACCAATTACCTGATTGGTTTAGATCATCAAATCATCACCTGCTTTTGTTTCCTCTTCTCCACTCCCTTCTCTTCAAGACCGTAAGGCCATAACACATGGGAACAGAACTAGCCCAGTCAGCCCACAAGGTTTTCTCTGTCATTCCATCAAGACTAATATATGATCCCTCTCGACCCCATTCTCCTGCCTTCTCTCCATAACCTTCAATGCCCTTACTAATCAAAAACCAATTAACCTCTGCTTTAAATACAGTGGATTCCGGTTAATTGAGGCAGCTGCTCATTTGGGACAACTCTTAAAGAACAAAAACAAATCAAGAAAATAGCCAGGATTCCGTTATTTATTTGGGACCCTATGCCGCTCAATTGGAGCAGGAAACCGTTGCCGAAGATTTTCTAACTAGTGTTAGTTGCATACGTGTCATGTGACCGTTAGACTCTATACTGCGCTTCAAAGTATCACGCGCATTTCTGCTCAAAAGGAAGTGAGTTTTGTCACTGATGTTGGTGAGTAACAAATCGTAAGACAATTCGGAACTGCTTTGCAAACTGCGGTTTCAAGCATTCAGGTTTGAAGATTCCAGAAACGGCTGGGAGTGAAAATGAAACTATTTCATTACCTCAACACGTTAGGAACTAACAAGAAGTTGAAGTAACGACAATCATCTTGAATGTTACAATTAAAATGATTTGGAGGATGCAATCGTGGAAAGCACTGTATGGAGACAGCCCACTATCTGTACTAGGAGTCTGTGCTGATTTTGATTACAGACACTGAATGAATTCTGTCGATAACTATCAGGAACTAATACAGTTTTATGGTACACTGGTAATGCTGATCATGTTCTAATTTATTCTGTATTTCATTTAAATACAACACTTGTTACTCAGTTAGTTTATCTGTTTTTATAACTTTATACCTACCTCCATAAAACTATGGCTAATTGGGCCAGCTGCTTAACTGGGCCAAAATGTACTGGTCCTGATGCGTCTCAAATAATTGGAATCCACTGTGTACCTAATGACTTGGTCTCTACAACCATCTGTAGCAATGAATTCCACAGATTCATCATCCTCTGGTTAAAGAAGTTCTTCACCTCTGTTCAAAAGAGACATCCTTAGTATTCTGAGGTTGTGCCTTCAAGTACCTTATAATGTCCCAGCTCTCTGATTTTGAAACTTGTTAGCCATCACTTATCAGAGTCTTGTCCCCATTTTCCCCTGAGATTTGTAAATAGTATACTGAGAAAATTCCCATTCTCATGAATTCCGAACTCTTGCTGCCCTCACCTCCTTTTTCTCCTTCTTTTGCTGAACCCCTCCGCTAAGTCATTAATATCAATTGTAATCAATTAAATGTACAGGTGTGGAGCTATTGTGTTCAATGCCAGATATCAATTGTAATCCATTGATATCTAGCATTGAACACAATGGCCCAACAGCTGTACATTTAGTCTACATGAAAATAACTAAAAGGTCCCAAGGCCAAGTTGTTAGTCAATCATTTTATCAAAAGGTAAAGCTTCTAATTGACTGTAACACCATCTGGTATGGGGACGAGGGGGTGGGGGAGGGGGCTACAGCACAGGGTCGGAATAAGCTGCAGAGACTTGTAAAGTTAGTCAGCTCCATCAAGGGACTTGCCGGCATAGTATCCAGGACACCTTTAAAGAGCGATGCCTCAAAAAGGCAGCATCCATTATCAAGGAACCCCTCCAATCACCCAGGACATGCCCTCTTCTGTTACCATCAGGTAGGAGGCACAGAAGCCTGAAGGCACACACTCAGCGATTCAGGAACAGCTTCTTCCCCTCTGCCATCTGATTTCTGAATGGATACTGAACTCATGAACAAAACTTCACTCATTTTAAATGTTTATTTTTGCCCTACTTATTTAACTATTTCATATTTACTGTAAAGAACAGCTTTTTTTCTATTATGTATTGCATTGTACTGCAGCAGCAAAGGCAACAAATTTCACAACACACAGTATTCCAGTGATATTAAACCCGATTCTGATCATCTTCAGTGGGATAACGTAACCTTGTTTAAAACCTGATGATTCCTTTCGAACGTGTACGAGATCCTAGAACACACATTAATACGTTTTTTTTTAAATCAGTCTTTAGAAATTACTGAGAATTTATAGCATGCTTATATTAAGTAATGGGTGAAAAGAATGACTTCAAGAAATATAGCTCAGAATTCCTAAGGTATTGGGAGGATGCAGGATTTGATTAACAACCTTCTTTAAAGTAAAATCCATACATAGCAAAACAGGAACTGGGCCTGAATAGTATACCAACGTTCAGAAAGGAGATAAATCTGGATATTATAGACCCATTAACCTAATATATGCAGTGAGGAAAATGGCCTGACAGCATTAAAGAAGGTAGAACAGTTTCAGTACTCCCTCACTTAAATAACAGACCGTAGGGAGCTGTCAGCACGGGTTTCGAAAAAGTAAGATGTATCTCATTAAACTGCCAGAACTACTGTACTCAAGGGTGCATTTATAGATCAAAGGATACCTAGTGCATACTAATTTATTTGAGATTTGCAACAAGATTTGATATAACATTTTTAAGGTTCACAATTACTATGAAACTAATGGCAGCTTATTTGACCAGCTTCCAATGTTGGTGGTTGTAAACAAAAGCACTCCAACAAAGAGCGACTGTGGAGTCACTCAAACCATTGACAAGGAAGTCAAAAATAATTCAGAGGAAAATACCTTTCTATGTTACAATACCTGAGCGCTTCAGTCAATGTGCAAATCAACACAAGCGACAAAACAAAGGCCAAGGAAGTAGCACATATTAAAGATAGAAATACCTGAAGATGGAAATGTACTAGCTTGATTATTGCTAGGATTATTCAAAGTGGAATTAAGTCTTCTCTGCGTCATAGGAAGAATACATCAAATTTTCCAGTGGTTTAAGTGCATTAAACAAAGAAATCTGATGAAAGGCGAGACCTTTCTTTTATTCTATTTAATGTCAGAAGATTGAACAGTCACTTGCTCCCTTCTTTTGTTGGGCTGAAACTGAAAGCAACTGTTTGTACGGTTCAGACATGTATAAAATAGCTCCAAATAAACAACATCAGTAGGAGATGAAACCTGGATAACGAGACTCTCCCCTTTATAAAATATGTCAGTAAGCATCATAGTTCATTATGTCCATTCCTTCAGCAGCTCTGCTCCCGTCTGTTCCAATTTTATACCAAATCAAATTAGGCCTCTGCCTTGCACAATAACAATATACCAAGTGCAAAGTTTGGGATTTAAAATCTATTATTTAAAAAAGACACTAGAAGAATCACCCCTCTTTCTCAAGTTAGAATGATTACAAAAAAAAAAGGCCATGTACCGTTAAAGTTTAATTCGTGATGTTTCACATCTCCCAGCTTTGTTAGCATATCTTAGGCTGCTCAGTGTTTCAAGACATGGAGAGATGTTTGAATTTATATCATTAAGGGTAACATTCCACTGAACAATTCTGCTTTTCCCCTCAATTTTATTACTACAATTTATTAAGTTAGCAGATGCTATATCATAACAACTAATGATGAGTTGGAAATTTGTTGTTGGTTCCTAGTGCTCAAATGTCGTCTATAATACAAACAATCAGTGGAAATAAATACCTGGAGGGAACTGAGATAGCCCTGGGCCTGTACTCACTGGACTTTCGAAGTATGAGGAGAAATCTCATTGCAACCTATCGAATATTGAAAGGTCTGGATAGAGTAGATGTGGAGACGATGCTTCCTACAGTAGGGATGTCTAGGACCAGAGGTCACAGCCTT
Source organism: Hemitrygon akajei (assembly GCF_048418815.1). Taxonomy (NCBI): domain Eukaryota; kingdom Metazoa; phylum Chordata; class Chondrichthyes; order Myliobatiformes; family Dasyatidae; genus Hemitrygon; species Hemitrygon akajei. The sequence goes on along the minus strand of NC_133125.1, from coordinate 18,544,263 downwards.
ATATTGAGGGACGTCGTTTAGAACAGAGATGAGGAAAAAATTCTTTAGTCAGAGCATGATGAATCTACGGAATTTTTTGCCACACACGGCTGTACGAGCTAAGTCGTTGGGTATATTTAAGGTGGAGGTTGACAAATTCTTAAATAATCATAGTGTCAAAGTTTACAGGGAGAAGGCAGGAGAAAGAAGTTGAGATGAAGGTAGAGCAGCAGATGTAGTGCTTATGGATTTCAGCAAGGCATTTGATGAGGTACCCCATGCAAAGCTTATTGAGAAAGTAAGGAGGCATGGGATCCAAGGGAACATTGCTTTGTGGATTCAGAATTGGCTTGTTCACAGAAGGCAAAGAGTGGTTGTAGACAGGTCATATAATGCATGGAGATCGGTGACCAGTGTTATGCCTCAGGGATGTTCTGGGACCCCTTCTCTTTGTGATTTTTTAAATAAATAACCTGGATGAGGAAGTGGAGGGATGGGTTAGTCAATTTGCTGATGACACAAAGGTTGGGGGTGTTGTGGATAGTGTGGAGGGCTGTCAGACGTTACAGCGGGACATTGATAGGATGCAAAACTGGGCTAAGAAGTGGTAAATGGAGTTCAACCCACATAAGTGTGAGGTGGTTCATTTTGGTAGGTCAAATATGATGGCAGAATATAGTATTAATGACAAGACTCTTGGCAGTGTGAAGGATCAGAGGGATCTTGGGGTCCGAGTTCATAGGACACTCAAAGGTGCTGCACAGGTTGACTCTGTGGTTAAGAAGTCATAAGGTGCATTGGCCTTCATTAATCGTGGGATTGAGTTTAAGAGCTGAGAAGTAATGTTACAGCTATATAGGACCCTGGTCAGACCCCACTTGGAGTACTGTGCTCAGTTCTGGTCACCTCACTGCAGGAAAGATGTGGAAACCATAGAAAGGGTGCAGAGGAGATTTACAAGGGTGTTGCCTGGATTGGGGAGCATGCCTTATGAGAATAGGTTGAGTGAACTCGGCCTTTTCTCCTTGGAGTGGTGGAGGATGAGAGGTGACTTGATTGAGTTGAATAAGATGACGACAGGCATTGATTCCTATAGATGCTGGCCTGGCCAGCTGTGTTCCACCAGTATTTTGTGTGTGTTGCTTGAATTTCTAGCATCTGCAGATTTTCTCGTGTTTGTGAGAGGCACTGATCGTGTGGATAGTCAGAGGCTTTTTCCCAGGGCTGAAATGGCTAACATGAGAGAGCACAGTTTTAAGGTGCTTGGAAGTAGATACAGAGGAGATGTCAGGGATAAGTTGTCTTTTTTTTATATAAACGCAGACAGTGGTGAGAGCATGGAATGGGCTGCCAGCAACGGTGGTGGAGGCAGATGTAATAGGGTCTTTTCGTGGATAGGTACATGGAGCTTAGAAAAATAGAGGGCTACAGGTAACCCTAGGGAATTTCTAAAGTACCGGTACATGTTCGACACAGCATTGTGGGACAAAGGGCCTGTATTGTGTTGTGGGTATTCTATGTTTCTAGAAATAATAAATCAGACATGATGGAATGGTGGTACAAACTTAATGGGCCAAATAGTCTAATTCCACTCTTAGTTCTTACGAAATATCAATGGTGGATTTCTACTTTAACATTAATTTTAATTTTTCCACATTAACAGAATTGTTGAACATCGTACACTTTATGTAACATTCAAGCCTTTATGAAGAGAGCCAATGTGCTGCCACTCCTTATTTATACAACTGGTACGGGCAATGATGTATTTTATCAATCTTATTCATTGAAGACATAACATTTGTGAAGAGATGATCCAATAAAGATGCACTCGGAAGAACACTTTACAACGGATGAGTTTGTTTAGAATCAAGCTGAGGATCAATCCCTGTATTGGCGATCAAGAATACATGTCAAAATAGAATAAACCAACTGAAATGCAGAAAAATATGAATGAATGATGAAAGCAAATGCAAACAGTGATGCTTGTCTGGAGAAAGAACTTTAAAAAGTTGAGTTATTCTCAATTTAAATCACAAGTCACACTCTCCCAAAACCTAAAGTCTTCTGTTCTGATAGCCTTGGCCAAGGTTAGCCAGGTCATATCTGTAAACTGGGCATTAACCCACATTAGGCATTGCCAGAAATTTAAACGATTTAAATTGCTGTAAATATTTACATCACAAGATAAAATAAATTAACAATAATAAATAGTTGAAACTATGAAAATGAACTAAGCTAAAAACCTACACTCTCTTCACCTTCTGGATGGAAATCCCATTTGAAATAAACTATCCAGACTGAGTCAGCACAGGAGAGATTTAAGCATTATGCTGGGGAATCACATCTTGCATGGGCACTACCCGCGTTCAGGTAGAGGCCAGGGACTGAGGAAAATGACAGATCTACTGACATACATCTCGCAACCGAAGTTCAAAGTACATATATGTCACCACAAACTACCCAAATATCTGTTTTCTTGCAGGTATTCACAGTCGAACAAAAACAGAATCAATGAAAAACCACATACAAAACTGACAAACAGCAATGTGCAAATGCAAAGAAAATAAAAGAAACTGAAATTACAAATTTGATTTAAAATTACAAATGGAAATTACAAATTTCCATTTAAACACTATGTTTAAATGGAAGGATGCTGTTCCGCCTACTCATGTTTAATGGTTACGAGATGTTATGTCATGCTTAAATTTAGAGAAGATCTGATGTTCAGTTTTTGAATCTAGCCAAGACTTTTATACATTGTGGGGACCATTTTTGAGTTATTTTCAAAACCTTTCATTTGTTGTAAAAGTACAGATGGTGGCTAATAATATATTTTATTATATGATAAGGGTTTTTTTCCTTTTTTTCTTGCTTTTCTTAACAGCTCTGACTTTGGTAGTGGGGTTAGATTTCTTTTCTGTATAAGAAAATTATCATATTTCAATATTATGATTTAATTTAATTTTTATGAATACAGGCTTTTGTGATTGTAACTATTTCAATACAATGTATTTGGTACTATTTTATTCTTTTCTTTTGACTTATAATATATCTTCTTGTATTCTGTATTCCTTTATGCAGAAACTAATAAAAATATTGAAAGAGAAAACACTATGTAAACTCAAATGTATTTAGATTAACACTAACTAGGACAGAAGGGGGGAAAGAGGAATAAGAGAATTAAAAAATTTGCACAAGTCAGATAAAACTTCCAAGGATATATTTTCATCAATGAAAACAGGATTCAGCACTCCATGCGAGCATTTGCAATTCTGATAAGAAATACACACTACAAAGCTTAAATGAAAGCACAACCCAGAAAAATGAATAATCACAATCAAAGAAAAAGTTAACCAATTGAAAAGCATGACCCTCCATGGGTGACATCCCTACGATCTGAACAGATTAGGTGTTGGCAAGAACGTGGACTGTTGAACGCCTGGCTCAGAGTTGGAGACCCCTTTCCAGAAACAGAACTGTTCCTTATGGCAATACAGGACCAGATGGTTAATACAAAAAAAAAATCAAAAATGCAAAATAAAACACCAACAAACTCAAGATGACTAATACAGAAGATGCCAAGAGAAACCAGAAGCTCTCTAACATGCTACTGGATCCTGCAGCAATTTAACCCATTCAGATTACTTATACAGGCACAATCAAGTGGCAAACATCATTCACCAAAATCTTGCTTTACAATCCAAACTCAAAACACACACCTTGCTATAAATACAAGCCTGATCTAGTTTTAGAGTCAGAGTCCAACAACTTGTATTAAGCCAGATAGGACAATCCATAATATCCATCCAGATATAATATTACAGGATAAACTACGGTAAAACAACTCACTGAATAGATATAGCCATTCCAAATACACAAAACAACAGATATATGCTGAATTAAAAAAAGGAAATTGAAAGACAATGAAAGATGAACAGGGTATACTTTGTCCTAATAGTAATAGCGACAACCGGTATCATTCCAAAGTCACTATCAATAGCATTAAGCAATTAGGCTTACACAGCAAAATTTATGTAAATCTCCAGAAAGCTACAATACTAAACACCACTAGAATAGTCTAAAAGATCCTAGCAATTGAGAAATGAGTGTGCTTGGTTATGCCCGTACCTCAGGTTTTACGAGCTTGAACTGAGAAAAAATAATATTAAGTAAATAATACTGTTAAGATGAGTTGTAGAATCCTTGAAAGTGAGTGCATAGGTTATGGAATCAGTTTTGTGTTGAGTGAGTGAAGTTAACCAGCTCTGAAATTACAATGGCAGCACATTAATCTTGTGACATATTAACCTAAAAGCAATAGAACAGCAACAACAGCATGCCAATATAGTACATTGATAAACAACACATCAGCAAAGCAAACAAAGGTATTTAAGCTTCCAGGGACAACTCTAACAGATGGATCCACGGAGAGTAAAAGAGATCCTCCACAACTTATGAATATCCAACCTATGTACAGCCCTGTACATATACACGAGCATTCAGGAGACCAGATGGATGGCCTTGCCGGCTCCTTCAGGGCCAAGAGCATCTTCTGTTGCGAGGGAATTCAGCTATTGGTTGCCAACAGTACACAGGAATGGAAATCCGCCAAAACATGGAGAGGACCTGTACAAAGGTCATGAATCCAGCAACAATAACTAACACCCGAGAGCAGGAGGAACGGTAATTAGGCATCTTCCTGTTGATTATAGTCTCGCACCTGGATCTTAACGTCAGCAAGAAACGGAAGGAGACAAATACAATGAGGTGTGTAAGGAGAGTGTCCAGAAGTAACGAGAAACCACATAAGGAATGGTCATCAGACAAGCCACAGACATCCTATCAATCTGACATTGTGAGACAAGAAGAGACGTTTCAGGCAGTAGTTCAACTTGAAGGACAATACCCTCCCAAAAAGAGTATAATGACAAAAAAATGGCAAGAATAAAAGGCCACAGACACAGAAATCAAGACAAAAATCAAAGGAGCAGTAGATTCAGAAGGTCTCACTTTGCGCAGTCACAAAGGCCAAGAGACATTCATATCCACTTACTGACCTGGGGCAAAACAGGAAGAAAGTTACATTCATCAGGGTAGTAGTTAGAAGTTGTTCGTGGAACACATTCACAAAATAAGAGAAACTGAATAAGTTATCTGTGTTTCCAACCAGCAGCTGAGTCGTATTGAACTGCAAAAGTGCACAGAATACCTATTCCTAATACATGCAAAAAGACAGAGCCTGGCCAGGGCATTAGGATTTTGCAGCTGGAGTAATTTCAAGTTGCAATATTCATGTTTTTTTTTTCAGTAGCTCAGTTGGAAAATTCAGATTCTATTCTCAGTTTAAATCAGCTAATCTCACCGTTAAGATATAAGAATAGGGCTGAATTTGGAAGAGGGAAGTGGAGGTTTCATAAGCCAGCCCTCTTTGGAGAATCAGAGATGGAGAGGATCAGTAATTTTTAATTTCCTGGTATTACTATATCACAGTCCTGGGACTAGTAGATGTCATCACAAGGAAGGTAATGTCAGCATCTCTAGTTTCTTAATAGTTTACATAAGTCCTGCATGTCACCTAAAACTTTGAAAATATTTCAATAGATGTACAGTGGAAAATACACCAACTGGTTCCATCACAGCCTGGTATGGAAACACGATGCCCAGGAACAGAATAGCTACAGGAGATAGCAGATACAGCCCAGCCCGTCACAGAAAAAGCCCTCTCCAACAATGAGGATATTTACATGGAGCAATGCCTCAAGAAAGCAGCATCTATCAGCAAAACAAAAACACCATCCAGGCTCTCTTCTCGCTATGGTACAGAAGCCTTAGGTCCCAGACCACCAGGTTCAGGAACAGTCATTTCCCTACAACCATGGGGCTCCTAAACCAGTGTGGATAACTTCATTCACCATTACAGTGAACTGATTCTACTGCCCTCCGACTCTCTCTCAAGGTCTCTTTACAACTCATGTTATCAGTTTTTTTATTTCCTCAGTTTGTCTTCTTTTGCACATTAGTTGTTTAGTTTGTGTAGTTTTACATAAAACTCTATTGCATTTCTTTTTCCCTGTAAATAGCCACAAGAAAATGAATCTCAGGGTTGTACATGGTAACATAAATGTGCTTCGATAATAAATTTACTTTGTATTTGACCTTTGTTATTGAATCACAGAACAGACATGAAGGGCTGAGTAGCCTATCTCTTCCCCTGCTTATGAACATAATGGTGTTCTTATTAGAAATACAAAGTCTGGATAAAACATATCATGAATGACTAAACAAATCAAATACATCTTTGTATGCTGCATTTGAAGTCATTGCCAGTAAAGCAAACCTGTACCAACACATCCCAAATGCATGCTGGTAGGCTAACTGACACTGCAATCTTTCCAACAGTGTGGCTAAGTGGAAAAGGAACCTAAGAGATTTGGTGGGAACATGATATTGATTAAATTGTATTACAGAGAAATGAGAGGGGGTATGGAACATATGGGACTGTGCTGCTAGGAACTGGCATGGACTCAATGGGCTGAATATCCCACTCTGCATTTTGCAGCATTAAGTAGGCAAGTGTGTGAAGCTTTTATTTTGTAACTGGATGCTGCAAATCACTGACTAAAGTAGAATTAATGAAACAGCTGATTTACAATCCAGATGGCAAACCCATGCTGATTCACAGCTCTCACAGCATTTGCACAAGGGCCTGAAGCCAACAACCAGGGATAGAAACCAAATCTCTCCAGTTTCCTTCAACTTCACTAAGTTAAGGAAGTTATTTTAATTCAATTCCTCTTGATTCGGAATCTTTAAAAAAAAACTTGTTACTCAGATACAAAGATCTAAAGGTAAAGGAGTGTAAGTACGCAAATCACAGTAGTAACAGAGCTGACAAATGCTACAAAAAACCAAAATATCAGTGTATTCTTCCAAAGGACAGAAGTTAACTTACGCTGTGTAAAGATTGCACTGAAGCTTAAATCAATTTGTCACCTCATCAACCCCCTAACCCCCTGATTCATGCCCCACCATGGTACATGACCCAATATTCACCAGATGGTCACTGACTACATCTTCCAACCTCACTTGCTCTACTTCTGCAGCCTTCTCCAGACCAACAATATGGATTACCATGCCATATGACATAGGACCAGAATTGAGCCATTCAGCTCATCGAGTCTGACATTCCACCATGGCTGATTTAATACGAGATGCTCTTCCCATATTAAATATATTTTCCTTCCCTTTCCCATTCTCCCAATTACATTAGTCTTATAGTTCTCTGCTTCCTCCCAGAACAGTGACTAAACCCAGGACTCATCAGTATCATAAACACAAAATCTGCAGATGTTGATAATCCAAACCAACACACAAAATGCTGGAGGTATTCAGCAGACCAGGCACCATCTATGGAAAACAGTAAACAGACGACATTTTGGGCCAAGACTCTTCACCAGGACTGGAAAAAAAGATGAGAAGTCAAGTTAGGTGGAGGGAGGAGAGGAAAAAATACAAGGTGGTAGGTTATAGGTGAAATCAGGAGAGGATGAGGGGTGAAGTAAAGAGCCAAGAAGTTGATTGGTGAAAGAGATAGACGGTTGGAGAAGGGAGAGGGTAAAAGACCATGGAAGAAAGGGAAGGGGGAAGAGCAGAGGAGGTGATGGACAGATAAAGAGACGAGATGAGAGAAGGAAACAGGAATGGGGGAAATGGTGAAGGGAGTGGTGTGACAATTACCAGATGTTTGAGAAATCGATGTTCACGCCATCAGCTTGGAGGCCACCTAGACAGAATTTAAGGCATTTCTCCTCCAACCTGAGTGTGGTTTCATCACGGCATAGAGAAGGTCATGGACTGACATGTCAGAACGGGAATGGGAAGTCAGAACTCATTCCTACACAACTGAATTTCATTCACTTCCTTCAAGTAAAGGTTACATTGCTAAGGGGTAGCTTGGTCTGCAATTTCATATGCTGCATTCTTAGCTCCAGTTAATATTGATTTTGCTAACTCCTGTTTCCCCGCCTTTGTTTTCCCCTATTCTGTTGGCACCCTCACCGCTTTTCCTCCATCGCCCTCCCTTGACCTGCCTCTAATTCCCTGCCTTTTTTCCCTTTATTTCATGGTTTATCAGATTAAATAAATCCTGTTCTGTCAGAGCTTTGTTCAGCCCTTTACCTCTTCACCCTACCACCTCCTAACTTCTCATATTAGTCCCTTACATCCTCACCCTCCACCCACCTGCTTTCCCCCTCACCTATCACCCGCCAGCTTGTGCTCCTCTCCCTTTCAACACTACTTTGTTCTGGCTTTAGCCTCGTTCCTGTCCAGTCTTGATGTAGTGCCTCAGTCCAAAATGTTGACTAATTTCATCCAGCAGTTTGTGTGTGTAATGCTGCTTAGCTGTTGTACCTATTCAGTCAATGGACTTGTGGTCTGATATCTCACTTCATATACCCAAAACCGCTTAATATCTTCTGTTATAGAAACCTAGCAAATAGAAAATTAACTAGTGTAGCATTAATAATTCCCTGGACATAAGATTACCTAACAGAGGATAATTTTTTTCACAACTTACCAGAGTTATCACCTACCAATTTGAGAACCTGCATTGTCACCCTGCTTTCTGCCAATTTCCTGGCCAGAATAAAAAATGCCCTTCAGTTGCTCAAGTTTCGATTTTAACTGACAAACTCTTATTAAGACAATAATAATTTCCAAGGACATTTGCCTGCTACTATTTTAATTCTCTGCCAATACATAGGCATAATTTCTTTTAAAGTATCCTTGAATAATTTAGACTTGTGTTGTTGAGAGAAAAAAAAATGGCCTCAGCTACCAAAAAACAGAAGGATGCATTTTTTGATCATCTAACTTTTGATCATAATAATAGGCATCCGTTAGTCTCATGAGACCATGGATTTGTGGGGCTCAGGGCGCAGGCCTGGGCAGGGTTGTATGGGAGACCAGCAGTTGCCCAAGCTGCAAGCCTTCCCCTCTCCAACGTTGTCCAAGGGAGGGGCACTAGGACCCAAGCCGCTTGGCACCAGTGTCATCGCAGACCAATGTGTGGTTAAGTGCCTTACTCAAGGACACAACACGCTGCCTCAGCTGAGGCTCGAACCAGTGACCCTCAGATCACTAGTCCAATGCCTTACCTACTAGGCCACGCGCCAACACTACTTTTGACACAGATAATTAAAACCAGGTGTCACACTTACAAAACAAGGTAGGATATTTGGGACTGAAACAAGGAGTAATTCCTTCAACGAAAGATTAGTGAATCTTTAGAATTCATAGTCAGTCACCAATTGTATTTAAAACAGATTATTAGATGCCTGGATATTAGAGGAATGAAAGATTATGGGGATAGGTCAAGAAAGTAGCATTTAAGGTGGATCAGCCAGAATCCTGTTCAACGGTGGAGCAGGCTCGAGTGACAAGCCTGGAGTTTAGATGAAGCATGAATGGGGATCTCATGGAAGTCTATTGAACATTGAAAGGTCTAGATAGAGTGAGATGGAGAGGATGTTTCCCATAGTGGGGGTGCCTAGGTCCACAGGCCACAGCCACAGAATATCTCTTAAGAACAAAGATAAGGAGAAATTTCTTTAGCCAGAGGGTGGTGGGTCTGTGAAATTCTTTGACACAGACAGCAATGGAGGCCAAGTCATTGAAAATATTTAAAGCAGAGGTTGATAGGTTCCTGATTAGTCAGGGCATCAAAGGTTATGGGGAGACGGCAGGAGACTGCGGTTGAGAGGGATCACAAGTAAGCAGAGCTGACTCAGTGGGCCAAATGGCCTAAATCTGTTCCTATATCTTATGTTCTTACTCCTACCCTTTTTCTTATGTAATGTAATTATGCCTTTAACTTTTAATCTTATTCCCAACAGTAGAACATGGTTACAAACATTCCTTCATTTTATTATATCCTGAAGTGTTTGCACTACATTTTGACCTTAAAATGCTTTGGAATTCTCAAGACAGTTTGATTCTCAGGAATTTTAAACACTTTTCCGGTACTGGCAGGTACAAAAGGACACATGAACGTATAAACCATAGACCTCTTAAAATGTATTCTGGTTTTCTTTTGTTTTGTCTTCAACAAGGATAGCCGTATCGTTCATCTTTAAATTAAATCTTACTCGCTCAGAATAAAAGCATCAGAAAAATGTCGCTGCAGAATGTAAGGAATACACTGCACTATTATCAATTCAAAATATTTGCTGTAGTGTCTTTTTTTGCCAAATTGACACTTAACAAAAAAAAATAGAAATTGAAACCATCGACCAAACATTCTCGAGGCTGTGGATTAACACATAGGTCTCAAAACCTGTAGGGCATTGAATTACCAAGATTATTTTATACCTTTTGATCACATTTCCTAAGACTGAGTCTTTGGGTTAAAAGCAACAGTCTACTTTTGAGTCATAACATATAGAGTTCAAATCATACTGAAAACCCCTTGGCAAGTTGAAATTGCATCTCCACAGCCAATTTATAATCAACATCCCACATATTTGGATGTAGTAAATGTGAATGGCTAGCTCACATCCCGTAGGCATGGTGTTTCTGATAAACCATCGAATGTAAAGGAAAGCCTGTCTGTTAGTATAACATCGCAACAGCTATAAACAAAGAGTTTGCATGCATTCAGTTAGGCTGTTAGTCAGGCTCTAAATCTTAACAATGTTGCATACTATTTTCCAATTGCTGTCTCTGATGAAAATGAGAAAACACAGCTTCAGGCTACCATACATGGAGCAAAGATTTAATGCAATTTTGCTAACAAGATTCGTTACCAAACAGTACAAAAATACAGATGGAAGAAATAAAGCTAAATCATTAACATAAGTAAGTCTGCAGATGCTGGAAATACTGGAGATCAACAGGTCGGGCATCGTCTATGGAAAAGAGTACGCAGTTGGCGTTTCAGGCCAGGGCCCTCTCTCCCCCCTAACTTCTCATTCTGACTTCTTCCTTTCCAGTCCCGAAAAGTTGACTCTATTCTTTTCCATAGATGCTGCCTGGCCTGCTGAGTCTCTCCAGCATTTTCCATGCAAAGTTAAATCATTTCCCATAGACATTTCTAGAAAGTAAAATAAAGAAAGAAAATAAAGAAAATTGATATTGTTCTCAAAATACAATACACATAAATTATTCAAAAAAAAAGACATACACCTTCTAATTGTAGGTCACCAAACCAAAGATGATTTTAACACATCATCCTTCAAACTGAAGCCATCAAATTGTAACAACCATGCATGTTAGTTATGTTCTTGTCAGTGACAAGATTTACTGAAAGATGCTGGGGTTAAAATTCCCTCCCAAAAGACTACCTAGAAATACCCTTCCCAAATACAGAAACACGACTTTACTAATTATAAAGCACCATGAATCATTTGGTTGTCCCTCATAAATAAGGGGCTGCCTCTGATAGCAGAAGACACAGATTTCAAGTTCTCAACATGCACCATTAACTCACAATGTAAACTGAACCAGGTTTATTAAGGGAACGTAACTAGGCAACCATAAAATTCATAAGCCTGGAAAGACTTTAGAGAAAATGAAGACTGGAGAATAAGGTCTAGACAAGAAGGGCCGAGTAAGAAAAGACAAAAACAATTAAAATGCTTCCAAGGGCTCTATTTGGACAAATCTAAATTAACACAGAAGAAAAATGAGTGAGCAATATATGATTTGAGGGTTAGGAAATAGAATAAAGGGAGAACATGGACATAGAAACTAGGGCACAAAGATGAATTTCCTTCATTTATCTATGTCACTGAGGACTTGTTTCTGGATTTGTTACATCAATACAATCACTTATACTGTACTTAAGTCCGCATTGAGGTTTTAAAGAAACAATGCAGTGCTTCATCAGGTAGCAATGCCTCCTCAAAGCTGCATTAAACTTGGTTCTAATTGAACCTCCAGTGCTGTTGCTGAGGAGTTTGCATGCTCACTCTGCATTCATGTGAGCTTCTGGAGGCATTCAGTTTCTTCCCACCTCTCACAAGTACGCTGATTGGTTGGCTATCCCTATCTGAGTTGGGAGGCAGGAGAATCAAGGTTGAGTTGATGGTCAGATGAGAATAAACTGCAAAGAAGTAATTGGGGCAAAGGGATTTCACTGAGAGATGGCATGGATTCAGAGCTAAGTGGCTTCCTTCCACGTCATAAGAGAATACGGGAATAAGCTAAATTATAAGGTTCACTAACACAACATTAAAATTCACTACTGGTGTCCCATTTTGAGAACTGTTCAGTAATTGACATTAGAAACCTAACCTATTTATGTCTGTTTTAAAGTATAAAAGCCACACAGTAACAATGAACATCAGGATGTGCAAAACATAAGGTTTCTTACCAGATCTCTACTTCATTATTCTATTTTAGCAAGATTTTATACCATTATGCAGTGTCACTGTGCAGCATAACATTTCCTAGTTGAATACCAAGTTGCCATTGTTGGAGATTCATTGAGAAATCATCTAGAGTTAATTTCTAGCAATTTCAATGTAGAGGAAAATCAGAAGAGCAAAAAGAAACAACATGTACATATGGAAAGTTATTCATAGTTCAGTGACCAGACTGCATTGCCTGCCAGTGATTCTATGGAGAACATTAACATCCAAAGCAACTGCCAAAACAAGCAGCAAACTTCATGAAGTGTGTTATTTTTATTTACTCGTTTGTGGGATGTGGATATTGCCGAGAACCTTTATTGCCTATCCCTGACAGCTCCGGAACTCAGTGAGTTGCTAAACTATACCTGAAAGCTACTAACAGTCACCCACATTGCCTTGGTCATACACTTAAAACAGGATGCAGCATGCAAGCTCTGCAGAAGGGCAGAATCTCATATTAAATCAGCCACGATGGAATGGCAGAGTAGACTTGATGGGCTGAATGGCCAAATTCTGCTTGTATGTTTTATCATCTTATTCTACCTGGACCATATACAACCCAGTGGTATGAACACTGATTTTTCCAAATTCACATATAACCCACACACCCTTACATTCCTTCCACCCCGTTTCTGGTTCTCCAAACATCTCCCATCCCCATTATCTGGATCCACTGGCCGCTCAGCATACACTGAACCTTGCGGTACTCTGATCCCCTTTCCAATCTACCTCTGACATTCCCCTACGTATTCCACCAAACAATTAAAGTTATGTCCCCTTGTATTAGCCATTTCCATCCTAAGAAAAAGTCTCTGGCAATCCACTCGATCTATTATCATCTTGTACACCTCTATAAAGTTGCCTCTCATCATCTGATATCTTTATCAGCCAACATCTGACTTCACCCTCGCTCCTCATGCCTCATCTGTTCCTCATTCCCCTCCCCTCCAGGTTCCACATCACCTGCCATCCTCACCCCTACCGCTCATCTCATCTCCTCTCTAAATTCTCAATGCTCATGCAAGGTCTTAACCTGAAGCATCAACTATTTCCTTGCCGTCACAAGCACTGCTCAAGGATAACGTATACTCTTATTTATGTGTAAATCATCCAAGTGCTAAAAGTTCATAAAATGGAGCCCATCGAAGGACAAAACACTAATGACAAAGACAAATGGTTACTGCTGGCACAGTTTTTACTGGAAGCAGCACTGGAAAATAAATGGAGCATATATCAAGAGTTTTTCATTTCATTACAGTACTTCTGGTTGCTAACTTCAATCATCTCTCATTGATGGGAAATAGATTAACTGGGCTCATGGTTTCTAAACACAAAGAACATTCAAAGATGAGAATTCCTGATAATATATTAAGGCAAGAGAGCAAAGGCTGTCATTTCAGGCACTCAAGCTTGTTTCACTATTCATAGAACAGTTGAGTATAGACCATTCAGCCCACGATGCTGTGCCAACCTCTTAAACTACAATTAAGATTACTCTAACCCTCCCCTCTGACATAGCCCTGCATTTTTCTATCATCCATATGCTTATATAAGAATTTCATAAATGCCCCTAATGCATCTCCTTCTACCACCACCCCTAGCACATTTTACACATTCAGCATTGTGTGAAGAATGTTCCTTTGACATCCCCTTTACACTTTCCTCCAATTTCCTTAAAACTATCCCCCCTCGAACTAGCCATTTCTGCCCTTCAATCAGATCATATCTGATTTGACGTTCCCTCAGCCCGAATCAAGTGTTAACTCACTCAATCTAGTTATGCAGGTAGGCCAAATTATCTGTCTGTTGATATCTGTCCTACTTTTTCTACCAGTTCATCTTCAAGAACGGATGTCGCTTGCAAAGTGGGTATTTATTGGTCACCTTTGGGAGGTAGCAGTGAGACACTTCCTTTAATTGCTGTAGATCTTCAAGAAGGCACTCCCACAGAGCTGTGAGGTAGGGAGACCCAGTAATTTATCTTCAAGTCAGGATGGTGAGCAATATCAGAACCAGGAACGGGTTTATTATCAGCTTTAAATGACATATTTGCAGCAACAGTAGTATGCAAAGATCTAACATTATTGTAAGTTCAAGCTTACACTTATTGCCATTCAACCATATACACGTTTACCACCAAATGACACAATATTCCTCAAGACCAAATACACAACATGGTACATATGACTTACACACAGTACACAAAGGAATATTACCACAACAACAAGGTATGTTTACGACGCGTTAAAAAAATAGCCGTTTAACACTACTGGCACTTCATACGTGATGAGACATGATAAATTACAAGATAAATAGCACGAAAAAAGAGGTAGTGTTCACAGACCATTCAGAAATCTGACGGGGCAGAAGTCATTCTTGAATCATTAAATATGGGTCTTCAGGGTCTTTCCTGGTAGTAAATGAGTAGAGGACACATCCTGGGTTTTGAGGGCCCTTGATAATGGATATTGCCCACTTGAGGCACTGCCTCATGAAAATGGCCTTAAAGGTGGGAAGGACTGTGCCCATGGTGGAGCTGACCGACTCTACAACCCTCAGCAGCTTCTTGCGATCCTGTGCATTGGAGCGTCCACACCAGGCTGTACTGCAACCAGGCAGAACGCTCTCCACCGTACCTCTATAGAAATTTGCACTGTGACAGAGCCACTCCATGTGGCATGCTCCAATGGAACTCTGCCCTCGTCTTTCCCAGGTTTGTGGGAGGTGCTGTCAGGGTAGGATGAGTAACCGCAATATCTTTTGGCGTTGTTACACTTTGCAACCATCGTGACTGGAACGAAGGGTATGAACTTTGACGGAGGCTGATGGAGGTGTCATCAATTGGCTGCTTTATCCTGAATTGCTCCTGAACTGGAGTCGTTGGCACTGTACGCACACACGCAAGTGGAGAAAAGGCTGATTTATACTTGTGCGTATGGGCTACGCTGTAGGCCTGATTTACACATCTGCATAGGCTCTACACCGTACCGAGCATGCGTTGGTGTGCGCCAAAACACCAGTTGGCAGTGGGGCTTCTATGCCACTGTGTTGAGTTTCTTTATGAGCGACATGGAGAAGGAAATACATTTCAAACATTTTTGCATGTCGGCAGGTAGATTTGATGATCTGGTTCATCTATTTCACATCAGCGTACAGACATGGCAGAGAAGAAGCAACCGGAAATGAGTAGGAGGAAATGCGATGCTACCAAGTGGACCAATCACAGTTGCTGCGGTCTGCATTGCTGCGACGCGTGAGTTACTTTTTAGGGGAGGTGCACGTCACCCTACGGTGTAGGGTACGTGATACCTACAGCGTAGATGCGACGCAGAGGTATAAATCAGGCTTAAGTTCCATCACACTCCAGACCGATCACTTATGTTAAAGCTTTTAAATACCTCTGTCAAAGACAGTTAGAGGTCCTTAGCGCGGCACGGTAGCATAGTGGTTAGTGCAACACTTTACAGAACTAACAGCCCGGGTTCAATTCCCGCCACTGTCTGTAAGAAGTTTGTATGCTTTCCCAGTGACTACGTGGGTTTCCTCCCACAGTACAGAGACTTACCGGTCGGTAGGTTAATTGGTCATTGTAAATTGTTCCATGATTAGGCAAGGGTTAAATCGACGGTTGCCAGGCAGCAGGGCTCAGAGGGCCAGAGGGACAATTCCACGCTGTATGTCAATAAATAAAAATGAATTCTTAGGAGAGGTAGCAAGACGTCAAAGGTCATCGGCACTTCCTAGGACAAAGCCTTAGCAGACTGCCTCCTGAGCGTTGTTTGCACAGTCAGCTGCTCTCTGGGGTTCCTGATCGGGTGAGGTGGATCTGTTTGGCCAACCCTCAACACCCAGGAAAATCACATTTGGCGGGCACATACTCAGCAAGGAAGACCAGACAGTCCAACCCACAGATTAACTCCGACTGATTGAGCAATATAGCAGTGATTTCATACTTGTTTACAACCCTGTTTCTGAAATGCTTGCCTTCAGAGGAATTCCTTTTTTCCCTTAAAACTTTCCTGCAATGAATCACAATGATACAATTTATCCAGAGACAACCTTGAAGTAAAAAGGGCAATTAATTGCAATCTACAGACTGGGTCTATATGTCTGGCAAAAATATTAAATGATGAAATATGTAATCTATCTATCTTCAGGTAAATAACATTATTTAATCACGGTTTAAGTTACTAGTGCAGAACACAGAATGTTACAAAAACATCTCTGCACCTGATAAGCGAAGGTGAAGGTCAGGGCTTACAGCTATTCCATGACCTTTCAGACATCACAGCTAAAATATTTGTGCATAACACGCAACAACTGACTGCACAAACAAATACCGACCGCAAAATATCACTGCTTTCAAAACCTACTGTACAGAGAATTACCATGAATAGCAAATTTACTTCCGATCAATTCCTTTGACTTATTTTTAGGAACACCATTCCTTAGTGTTCTAAGTGCCCTCATTTAATCGTTTCTATATTCCTCTGTCAACAGTCTCTTTCCACCAACCCTCGTTAACCTACCAATCGAATGATCATCTACAGTTCTGACCTCATCCTATCAGGGATAAATTCTGTCTTGCCCCTCCCTCACCCATCCTCTTTCTTTTTACAACCACAATAAAGTCTGATAATCTAGTATCTAACAGTTTGGAAATCCTGGTGACACAACATTTGATTTAACTTTAAACCCACAAGGGCTTTTCCATTGAATCGAATCGAATAGGGTTTCCCTCATTCCCAACACACATAGCTTACAGGAAAATGAATGTAACACACACAAAATGCTGGAAGAACTCAGGTCAGGTTAGATACGACAGGGTGGGGATGTGAGGTAGAGGGTGGGGGGGGGGGGGGAGAGATAGAGTTGAAAGTGAGGGGAACAATGGAGTAGAGGGTGGGTCTGGACCGGAGACTGGAGGTTGAAGACTTGACATCTGCAAGTCTGGGAAGCTGGGGCCAGAGACTGGTGCTTGACACCCCGATATCTGTGAGTTTGAAAGTCCGAGGCCAAGGACCTGAGGCCTGGAGGTGACCTATCCAGGGCTGTGGAGTGGGAGAGAGGGAAAGGGGCTTGTTTTGCTATTGTCGTCTTGCTTTGTTTTACTGTTGTTGCTGTTGCTGCCCATGTGTTGTGTTGAACACTGTGGACATGCTACGCTGGTGCCAGACTGTATAACTATACTGGCGGGGTACTTGCAGCACATCCTTGAGAGTTAAGGCAAATGATACATATTCTATCTACAAAGCCAAGAAAACTGGAGACGGCTTACATAAGAACATAAGAAATAGGAGCAGGAGTAGGCCAAACGGCCCATCAAGCCTGCCTCGCCATTCAATAAGATCACGGCTGATCTGTCCGTAAACTCAGCTCCATCTACCTGCCTTTTCCCCATAACCCCTAATTCCCTACTAGGTAAAAATCTATCTAACTGTATCTTAAATATATTTAGTGAAGAAGCCTCACCTGGGCTGAAAATTCCACAGATTCACCACTCTCTGGGAAAAACAGTTTCTCCTCATTGCCGTCCTAAATCTTCTCCCCTGAATCTTGAGGCAATGTTCCCTAGCTCTAGTTTCTTGCTTATAAATTGTTGAAAGATTGCCATGTCTCCAAACTTTGATTCCTGAACCTGAAAAAGGCAATTGCAGGAACCCTCAACCCCAAAACAAAAAAAACCATTCAAATTTCCAGAGTTCTGGAAACAGTAAACAGTCAACCATGAACATGTGTGGCTTTTGACGCATGGCTTTAATATTTCAAGTACCTTAGGAATGTCAGAAACCTCAGACAGGGTGTTCCTGGGTTTTTTGCTCTGAGCATCGAAAAACTTGCAAAAGCTAATAACAGAGTAATAGTGGTCTTCATGAGGAAATAGGCAGATTGGTTGCATATGAAATATATTGCAAAAGTTTAGAAAAATAACCAGTGTTAATTATTGAAGGCACAAAGAACAATCTGTGCTTCAAACTGTTTAAAAGGACAAATCAATGCTTAATAAAACTGATTTCTACCATTTCAAAATCATTTCCTTCAAAACCTTAAAAAGAATGCTAGGAACTGAAAAAGGTCAGTGCTCTAATTTACCGGTCTTATTTTCGACGTGGAAATGAAACTGCAGTTTCTTCTGGTCATTATTTCAGAATGACTTTGCCATAAAAAAAAAAGTCACCCTCTTTAAAGTAGCATGCCTTCAATCAATTTTACTATAAAAGAGAGTCGGAAAATTACTAAAGATTACTCACGATTTACAGTGGAGGAACAAGTTATTCAAACCAACCAGTCCATGACCATAAGCAGAGGCAAATGAAAGATAGCATTATTGATGGCATTTATGTGGATTTTTAGAAAGTACTTGATGGAGGTTCACATAATAGACAAAATTGAAATATGCAGATGAATGGGACAGCGGGAGCAGTAATAAGAAAATGACTGAAGGGCAGAAGCAAAGAGGTATGAGAAAGAGCAGGAATGAAAGGGTTAACATACAAGGGGTTTGATGGCCCTTGGCCAATACTCAGAGTCTAGAAGAATAAGGAGGTATCTCATTTAAACCTATTGAATACTGAAAGGCCTAGATAAGAGAGAACATGAAGAGGATGTTTCCTATATTGGAGGACCAGAAGGTACAGCCTCAGCATACAAAGACATCCCTTTGAGGAATTTCTTTAGCCAGAGGGTGGTGAATCTATGGAATTCTTTGCTGCAGACAGCTGTGAGGTCCAAACCATTTAAAGCTGAGATTGATAGGTTTGTGATTAGTAGGGGATCAAAGGTTACTAGGAGAAGCAGAAGAGTGGGGTTGAGAGGGATAATAAATCAGCTATAATAGAATGGTGGATTGGACGCAGTAGGCCGAATAGCCTAATTCTGCTGCTATGTCTCATGGTCTATAAATAGCTGGTTTTCAGATTGGAGGCACATAGCTCCTGATGTAACCTCCACTATTTTTGATACTTATTGGTGACCGAAACATTGGTGTACATGGTAAAACATTCTAAATTTAGAGATAACCAATCAGCAAGAGTAAGCAGAGTAACAGTGGACTTCAGGAGGAAATGGGCAGATTGGCTGCATATGAAATATATTGCAAACTATACAATGATATATATTTTGATAGAACATGGAGAAACATCATAGATTAAATAATACAAAGCTAATAAGATTTCTGGAACAGGATGCCTCACCGTTTACACAGAAGTGATAAATTTTTGAAGGCAGCTCTGCTGGCAGAAAAAAATGGTTAATAAATCATTAGAGAATACTATTGGAAGAATGTTATACTGAACCTTAATAAAAACTGTTTTGCCCAACTGGAGCATTACATCCAGATCAGGTCACCAGCTCGTGAAAACATTAAAGAAAGTATTAACCAGAATGATTCCATCCATGTGGAATTTCAATTCCTCAATAACTGAGTTCTTCTTGAAGCAGAGGAGCCCAAGAGAAGTTTCAAAACGGATGTATAAACTTTTGCAGACTTAGACAGAAAGACTCAGAGAAAGTGCTTCCATCAGCAGAAAAATCACAATCCTAACCATTCAGATTTAAAATGCTTGACGAAAGACTACAAGTGAACAAGTTAAAGGGGTTCGGAGAGAAAATAAATCAACCACGATCGAATGGTGAAGCATACACTATGAGACAAATGTCCTAATTCCGTTCCAATGCACTATAGGCTGAAAAAAAATGTAGAATCAATAGTATGGTATGGAGTACAGTGTATGCAGATTTAAATATGGCTTTCAAATGAGAGCTGGATAAATTTTTGAATTCAGAATATTTCCAGGACAGTGGAGAAAGAACTGGGGTGTGTAGCCATTGGTGAAGAGTACAGGCTTAAGAGGCAAAATTATCTCCTGTACTACAACTATTCTGTTCTTCGACAATCATTAAAATAAGAAAGGCCTGTAATAACAATTCAACCACCACAATGCAAATCAGGCAATTCATCTAACAAATGAGCAAATATTGTTCCCTCTGCACAATTCCCTCCACTTTCATTGGTTTTTAAACATGTATTCCTATACAAGCAAACAATAACCAAAATACATGTTTATAAAATATGAACAAAGATCATTTCACACTCTACGTCAAACAGACCAATTTTGATTACCTTATCACCAGTAAATCTTCACTCCCTCGCACCCTGATTACATCTCTGTTACGGTACTGATTTCCCATCTTTCATTGCCAGGAAATAGATGTGCCTGTTTCAGCACAAAATAGATTAGACATTCACTGTTGACCTATCTGGACTAAATTGAGTTTACTGGCTTCTGAGATTGAGAATTTCAAGATTCACAATGCATGGAGGAAAAATTAATTTTTATCCCTGTTCCAAATGGCTAACATCTCGACACTATGCTTCTTCATTCTAGAATTCCCGAAGGAGATAGCCTTCAACCATTACAATGTGATCATCTCTCATCTTTCTTGAACTTCATCCCTTCCCTTCTCTTACCCACCACAGCTCCCACTGTTCTTTGCCCCAGCTAGTCTCAAACCTTTCCTCTTATTTAAATACGATTCCAGCACATATCTTCCAATATCTTCCTGATCCTACCCTGCATTTCTATAAAACAGCCGACCACACAACTTACTCCCTAGATCCATCTTTCCCAACTTATCCCTGTTTCTTGGAAACAATCAACCCATTTCCTTAACAAAACTCATCCGTATTTCTCCTCTCTTCCTTTTCTCTCAAACACGTTGTTGCCTCTCCTGCAAGGGCCTACAAGAACAGTCTTCCAAAACTTCTATGGCACCAAAATGGCCCTTTACAAAAGTATGAAAGTAAATATGTTTGTCGTCCCTCTATTGCTCAGCTCAGACTATCCTGACCAAGTTTCCAAAATCAAGGTTAATCATAGCTGAAAACTTCTTACAATGCTGCTTCTTCCTCTCCCCTCCCCCACCCCACTCACAATTCAACACCCAAAGTTTGAAAGGAGCAATTCTTGGATCCTATTCCTCCATTCTACATATCAGCCACGGTACAATTGATAACACTCTCATGTCCGCGTCAGGAAGTGCATCCAAGTTCCACTTTGAAGACTTGAGCAAAAAAAAAACCACACTAGTGATAATCTCAGTGTTGCAGCCTTTAGGACCTGTTAAATTAACGGTCCAGTCCATCTCTAGAATAGGTGTACAAATTCCAAAAACCCCAGAAAAGCAAAGGAAATTTTTCCATGTTCTGGCCAATATTTAATCCTCAGTATCATTCAACATAGACTTTTGATTATTACCAGTTGGTTATAGAATCCAGCAAAGGAAAACAAAACATCTGTTGCAGTTCTAACATTATAAGTATTTCATTAATATAAAGTGCTTTGAGACATCCTGAGCCTCTAGAGATCCCTGTACTACGGCAGTGCGGGCCTCTTCAAAGCGTACAGTGCTACATATACACTAATGTCTTTAGCTCTATCTGGCCACCAGCCCTTTATGACTGACTACCTAACTTCTAATGCCAGATGAGCCAAAGTTATATTATAATTGTAGAGAAAGGTAGATTCAACATCCACATGGAAAAAAATCTATACTGTATACACCAATTCCTTGTGCAGCGTTTCATAATTCATAACTTCAGCATCTTATTTTGGATCTACATCTTCTCCACCACCAAGACTTTCTACTTCCAGTTTATGTGATATCATACCCCATCATCAACTTCAATACTAGACTCCCCAGTCATGGGAAGATTGACAAAAAAAAAGAAATACACATTTCTATGATTATATTTGTATATTTGGCAAATACTTCTACATTAATTAGAGTATGTTCCTCAGAGGGTTGGCTATCTTAATTGTCAGATGGCTTCCAGATAAATTTTCACTGCAGCCTCACCCCCTAAATAGAAGAGGAGGTTTGAGCCGTCAACATCGACAGAACTTTCGGCAATGGATTTAAAGGGAGATTACAGAATTGTCAGTGCCAGTGTCATATGCAAGTTTTGAAGTCAGTTACTAGCTGTGACCATAAGTTATTAGACATTTTTCTTTTGTAGCCCGAGTTTGTAGTGTAGTACAAAGAATGCAAACCGCAAAAAAATCCAATCAGCTCGATTTATTGCTCTGTCAAAAGGAGACATTTTAGTAATGAAATTCAGCTGAATGGGCCTGATTTCATAAATTATTAATGACGGAACAAAGTACATTTCAGTGCCATTATCCACTACAAATTGTAAAATAACATTCCTGTTAATACTGAACATTAATGTTCAACAACTTGAGAAAAACATGCAAATTCTTCAGCCAGTTTTCTGCAATTAGTATAAATATCAGTTACGCTTTATTTACATAAAAGCACCACTTCCTTTGGGATGGAAACTAGGTTTACTATAACGCATGAATTTCAGACACCCTTTGTCGCATTTGGGCTTCTTCACCAAAGACTTGTTCAATAGAAAACAGAGGCTTTACAATTAAAAATATTGTTCTGCTGAAACATTGGATAAAAGGTATCACAATATATTGCAAATTACTGAATGCAATCCTATTTGTATTTTCATTAATATTAATAGCATCTAATCCTAAAACCTTAAAATCTCATTCAAATCATCAACACAAGAGACTCTGCAGATACTGGAAATCCTGAGTAACAAACACAAAATGGTGGGGGAACTCAGTAGATCAGGCTGCATCTATGGAAGGAAATGAATGGTCAATGCTTCAGGCCGAGATCATTCACCCTGATCATGATCCAAACGGCCCACAGTATGGACCATTTATTCTCCTGGCCTGCTGAGTTCCTCCACCATTTTGTGTGTTAACCTTGTTCAAATGTCAAAGTTCTGATGAACACATCTCTGAAAAGAACATGAAAGTTCCCAAGAACGCTGTAGAATTCAGAATCAGAATGAGAGTCAGGTTTAATATCACTGGCATACGTCACGAAATTTGTTAACTTAGTGGCAGTGGTTCAATGCAATACATGGCAATATAGAGAAAAAAGAAATAAATAAATCAGATACTATAAGGTGTGTGTGTGTGTATATATTAAATAGTTAAATTAAAAATCATGCAAAAACAGAAACAATAAAAGTGAAGCATTGTTCATGGGGTCAATGTCCATTTAGTAATGGATGGCAGAGGAGAAGAAGCTGTTCCTGAATCGGTGAGTGTGTGCCTTCTGGCTTCTGTACCTCCTTCCTGAAAGTAACAATGAGAAGAGGGCATGCCCTGGATGATGGGGGTCCTTAATAATGGACATCTTTCTGAGGCACCGCTTCCTCGAAGATGTCTTGGATCCTATGGAGGCTAGTACCCAAGATGGGGCTGACTAATTTTATAGCTTTCTGGAGCTTCTTCCAATCCTGTGCTGTAGCCTCCCCTCCCCCACACCCACCACCAGACAGTGATGCAACCTGTCAGAATGCTCTCAGAGTACATCTGAGCATCTTAGGTGACAAGCTAAACCTCCTCAAATTGCTAATGAAATATTGCTGCTTTCTTGCCTTCCTTATAGCTGCATCGATATGTCGGGACCAGGTTAGATCCTCAGAGATCTTGACACCCAGGAACTTGAAGTTGCTCACTCTCTCCACTTCTGATCCCTCTATTGGGATTGGTTCATGTTCCCTCATCCTACCTTTTCTGAAGTCCACAATCAGCTCTTTGGTCTTACTGATGTTGAGTGCAAGGTTGTTGCTACAACACCACTCAACTAACTGGTATATCTCACTCCTGTCTGCCTCCTCATCGCCATCTGAGTTTCATTGGTTGTATGACCAGCAAATTTATAGGTGGCATTTGAGCTATGCCTAGCCACACAGTCATAGGTGCAGAGAGAGTAGAACAGTGGGCTAAGCACACACCCTGAGGTGCACCAGTGCCAAACATCACCAAGGAGGAGATTCTAATACCAATCCTCACAGATTGAGATCTTCTGGTTAGGAAGTTGAGGATCCAATTGCAGAGGGAGGTACAGAAGCCCAGATTCTGTAGCTTACCAATCAGGAGACCCATGCAACATTACAAGCTGATTAATGATTGAATAGATTTCAAAACACCAGTTCTTCCAGACTGATTCTAATTATGCCATTTTAAAACATTTTCATATATATTTAAATCAACCATATATCAAAAATATTGCATTTTAGTTTTTCCTCCAAACCCATACCAAAACTGCTGATGTCTATCTCATTGCCCATTTATTTCTGAAATCCTTCTTCCCATGCCATGAATTCTCTTAGTTATCTGAAGCTAATCTACAAGCTCCACTGCCCTATCATTCCTCTACTTGCCTAACCTGCTCGGACCAGAGGATAAAATACCTCAATTTTAAAATTTGTATCCTTGCTTTCAAGTTTCAATGTACCTACCGTACTTCCACTGCAAGCCAAATTTTGTATGTGTGTGCTTGCTGCAGAGACATCTATGTCAGTTTGTGTAGGAAAAGTTTACTGTTACTGCTGTGTGAAAGAAAGACCAAAATATTACACGTTACAAAACACACAAAATGCTGGTGGAACACAGCAGGCCAGGCAGCATCAATAAGGAGAAGCACTGTTGACGTTTCGGGCCGAGACCCTTTGTCAGGACTAGACCTGCACCACCAGACCTGTGTGTTGTTTGAATTTCCAGCATCTGCAGATTTCCTTGTGTTTGCTCTTTAATATTACACATTACCCTACTTTAACATTTAATAAACAAAGACTTTATTTTATGATGTGTTTCACAACTCCACAACTATCTGAAGTATTCACAGCAAACGTAGATGATTGTGAAATTATTATACTCCAAGAGGCTTTCAAAGAGTCACTTTTCCATTGCAAAACATTTTAAAGCCAATTAAATATTTTGATGAAAAGCAGTCTTTTGTAATGCAGGAAATGTATCAACAAGTTGTCCACAAGCAATAATGGCTAGTAAAGTCTGTTTTAAGGTGGTATCAAAGAATACATTATCAGCCAGAGAACAGGGGTTGATACCCCACTCTTTCAGATAGTGCTATGGGATTTTGTATCTCCATCTAGTGTGTTGGTTTAAAAACAGCTACATTTTTGGCTCATTTCACTGGAGTAGGACATGTATTCCTGTTGCTATGATGCTCAAGTAAAAATGTTCCAAATGAGCTGCACTGATAATTACTTGTTAAATAATTTTCTAATAGAAAATTTATGGTAGACGAGGACACATAAACAGAACTGATATATACAACCAAAAAATCTGCTCGTGTTGCTCAAAATATAATCAAGGAACCTTCAAAATCCCATCCGGAAATCAAGACCTTAGGACTGCCATATTTCCTTAGCATTGTATCTGCATTTAGATTTATGAAATGAAGATTAAACTCTCAGACTTCTGACACAACGAAATTCCATATTTCCACAAATATTTCACCAAGATCCCAGTTTTATACATTTTAAAATGTGGTTCAATTGGAGTACTCAGCCAATTAATTATTCAGGTTAGAAAGCATTCTTTTTTTAATATCTTGCTGGGGAATACTCTGACTAGAAAGGATGTTATTGGCCAAAAAATTCTGCAGAAAATCTTGGGGCACAGATGAGGTTCATCAGCAGTTAAATTTACCTGCTTTTATTACAGGATTTTTTTTTAAAAAATGGACAGGGAAGCAAACTATTAGAAACATAGAAATCTACAGCACATTACGGGCCCTTCGGCCCACATGTAACTTTCTCTAGAAACTGCCTAAAACTTCCCTACCACACAGCTCTCTATTTTTCTGAGCTCCATGTGCCTATCTAAGAGTATCTTAAAAGACCCTATTGTATCTCCCTGCACCACCTTCACTGGCAGTGCATTCCACGCACCCACCACTCTCTGAATTAAAAACTTGCCTTTGGCACCCCCCAGGTATCTATTTCCAAGCACCTTAAAACTATGCCCCCCCTCATATTAGCCATTTCAGCCCTGGGAAAATGCCTCTGGTTATCCACACGATCAATGCTTCTGATCACCTTATACACCTTTATCAGGTCACCTTTCATCCTCTGTCGGTCCAAGGAGAAATTGCCAAGTTCATTCAACCTATTCTCGTAAGGCATTCTCTCCAATTCAGGCAACATCCTTGTCAATCTCCTCTGCACTCTGTCTATAGCAGTGGTTCCCAACCTTTTTTTGGCCATGCCCCACCTAATCACCTCTAAAATCCTGATGCCCCCTGTGGTGATATATATTTCTTATTATTCAAAAAGTGAACTCCTATTCACCTGGAGGAAGCTTAAAAGACCATTAACTTGGTTTAAACAAGCTTCCAAAGAACATGGCATTCATGAAAGAGAAAAATAAAAGAACCAAAGGACTGTTAAAGTTCTGAGGAAGAAATTACTAAGAAATTGTAAAAAAAAAGAACATTAAGTGATATTAAAATAATAATAAATAAATAAATAAAACAATGCCGATTTGTCTCTACAGCATACAAAGACAGATACACCGTTTAAAAGAGATGACGCAATGTACACACCTTCACACCACCAAGAACCGAAAGCTACTGCAAAAAGCAACATTGGCGCGACCTCGTACGAGTTTCTTAAGCGTTTGGACTTGTTCATTCGTTCCTTCCTACATCAGTCAATTCATTAATTTAATTATGAAAGCCATTTGATGGTTGTAATGATGGTGATACACTATATATACAGTACATACGCAATTACACATGTACATACACACAAGTACTTTTATGTATGCATACTGTATATACACATATGTATTAACTCGCACACGCACTCATACTCACACAGACTTACTAGAAAAAATTCACTGTTAATAACTCATTCTCGAATTGCCCCCCTTAAAAATCAAATTACCCCCCTGTGGGGCGTACGCCCCACGTTGGGAACCACTGGTCTATAGAATCCACATCCTTCCTGTAGTAAGGTGACCAGAACTGAACACAGTATTCCAAATGGGGTCTAACTAAGGACTTATATAGCTGTAAAAAGTATTCTTTTTACTTGAGGATATACTTTCAATAAAATTTTCAAAATTAACATGACCTAATAAAGTTAGCAATCATTTACTGTTGTATTTCCTACCTAACCATTCAATGTGCCCAGTTGAAACGTAATAATACATTAAACCCTCCACTGAAACTCTCCAATAAAAAAAATACACTTTTAAAACCAGACAAGGCGATTCCTACCCTGTGATGTGAAATACTGCAGAATTAAATTTAGTATACTAAACCTATCTTTTTCAAAATCCACTTCATAGCAGGCATTCTCATTCAGAGTTTGCAATTCTAACTAAAAAAGTCTGACATAATGCTCAAGGTAAAACAGTAAATGTCTTGCAAAATTGTTTCATTTCCAGAAGATCAGCTCTGTTTTAAATTGCCTATGTAAACAAACAAGATAAAGAAAACAAATCAAACCTAACCTTTACCGCAAACACAAAGGCACTGGAAGAATTCATTGAGTAAGACAGCATCAATGGAGGGAAATGGACAGTTGACATTTGGGGTTGAGATCCTTCATCTCACTTGAAAAACAGGGAGATAGTGATAGAAAGGTGTAGGAAAGAGGTGGAGTAACTGACAGCTTGTCAGTGTGGGAATGGGAAGTGGAATTAAAATTAAAATGAAGTAGTCTTTTGCGTGCATTATGTATTACATCAGTTGCTCTCGATGCAGCCTCCTCTACATAGGTGACACCAGGTGCCGATTGGGAGACCACCTCGCCAAACACCTTCGCACTGTCTGCCATGGCAGCCAGGATCTTCCAGTGGCTAACTATCTTAGTTCCACTTTCATGTCAGAAAAACCTCCTCCACTACTACTTTGAGCTTCAACACACATTAGAGGAACACCAGACAAAATTCAACCTGGGCAGTCTACAACCTGACGACACAAGCATCAAATTTTCAAACTTCTGATCACCGCTCCTTTCTGTCCCTTTTTTCTTTCCCCTTTCCTCAAGATCCACCTGACCTGCTTCACTCAACCACTTTCTACTCCTCCATCTTCTCCATCATCCACACACTCCTTCCATGGGTTCCTCTCCCCACATTCCTCCCTTTATTCCAAGCCCCACCATTGTTTCTTATTAAATTCTATTTTCTTCAGCTCTTTATCACTTCTACCTATCACCTCCTGGTTTCTGACATCACCCCAGCTCTCTTCCCTCCCTCATCTGCCCATCACCTGTTGCATCTGGATCCACCAATCATCTGCCAGCTCTTGCTCCACTTTTTGACACTACCCATCTCCCCTTTATCCTTCTAGTCTCAACTGGAAACACTAGCTGCACATTACCCCACATATACGCTGCCTGACCCAGTGAGTGTGTTTTTTTTTAAAATCAGTGCCTTTGTGCGTTGCTCCATTTTCCATCTTTGGAGTCTTTTGTCTCCAAGGATGACATATGTCTTTATCAGACGAGTAGTGGGTGTAAAATAATTCAAAGAACATTAATTGTCATGGAAAAATATATTAAGTGATATAAAAGTTCCTTTTGGCTGCTTCCATAACTGATATCTTCACTTTGTTCATTGTCATCATTTGAAACAGATTGAAAATATGCCATACTGATTTCTAACAGAAAAAATATGAAATATGCTGAGATCAATAATACAGTCAGTCCCTGCCTATGTAAGGCTCTCATTCCTGTGGAGTGTAGGCAAGTTGATCTTTTCGTAAATCATAAAAAGTACATTTTCTATAGCCATACGTGTCCTATTACTCTACATACACTTGCTGTAAACATTTTTTCTTCATTTCAGTAAATCTTCACTTTTGCACTACCCAAATCAAACTAATAGTATATATCATTCCAATTGCTAATAAATACCATGAAGCATTTTATCACTACTATCCAGAAAAATGCTTTAAAATATATGGGAGAATGTGTGTAAAACTGGATTTTCATGCATCAGGAATGCAACTATCACTCCAAAGATCTTATTAAATTTAAATTAAGTGATCTCTTACTTCTCACTAGAAAACGAAAGTTAACCCTGAGCAACTCTGTCAATGACAGCACTGCAATCTTGGCTCAAAATGATTGTTTTGAGACCAATTCCAGTGACACCAATAAACTTAAAGTAAATAATCTTGAATTAGAATCTTTATTTTTTGTTAAAATGGTTAAAAACAACTTTTCCTTTTGCAAACAAGAGAAAATCTGCAGATGCTGGAAATCCAAGCAACACCCACGAAATGCTGGATGGAGGAACTCATCAGGTTCTGATGAAGGGTCTCGGCCCATAATGTCAACAGTTTACTCTTTTCCATAGACGCTGCCTGACTGCTGTATTCCTTTCTTTTTTACAGAAGTATTATTCCTTTTTACAGAAGTATTAAATTGCATATCATGGCAAAACAGAACAAATAATCACTAAATTGTATTAGTAGAAAATAAATCCAAGATTTACTGTTTGAGGAATGACCCTTTGATAAATCACCACCACCAGTTTTAGGAAAATTATGCCACTACAATGGTTTAGGTAAGCAAGAACACTACAGTTAGGCAGCAAGCCCAGATGCAGCGGTTAGTTCGGGTCCAACCAGAGGTATATTTGTTCATTCTGTGTCTTTTTTTATGATCTCAGACCAGTGCTGTATACCAAGATGATCAGGTACTACAGGACTATCCCATCAGCAAGTTGCTCTATAGCGATGGAGCTGGACTTATTGCGTACCATCGTTAAGAAGTCGGCTGGACTTGTCTACTCTTGTGCTGAGAAGATGCATGGGATTGCAAGACCCTGTTGGACAACGGTAATGTAGAATACGCAAGTCTGACTCACTGGTTCATTGGCGAGTCCAACTGTAGAGAAGCTACATTGCTTCGGTTATGGTGAGGTCTAGGCCTGCCAGCTCTTGCTCCACTGTTTGATTTTCCCTGCAGCAGGGTTACCTTGAGAGAAGACACAGAAGGGGTGTGGGAGAGCCTTTGTGAGGCACACCGGAATCTGTATTGTGTTGGGGGCTGGCCTCCAGTGTTCGTTCATTGGAAGAACAAGCTGGACAACATCCCACAGATCTACAGTCATGCCACTCAAGTACTTGGGTTATATTATTCTTTTCTCTTTGTGGCTGTGTTTTCTGAAATCATAACTGTGCGCTATTTGTTCTATGGGTAATGTGTTTTGCACCTTGGTCTACAGGAACGCAGTTTCATTTGGCTATATTCGTTTATGGTTAAATGACAAACTTGAACTTGAAATGTTCACTCAACTTAAGGCAAGTGAGTGCTAAATATTGGTAAATTAAAGGTTTATCGTCTTTGAAAATGGATAAATCCCTGATGAAATGTATCCCAGGTTATTAAAAGAATAAGGGAGGAAATTCTAGGGGGTTTGGGGCAACTTCTGAAATCCTTCTAGCTATAGTAATGGTGTCAGGGAACTGTAAGACTACTTATTCTGTATTGTTGTTGAGTAAGTAATTGAATGGTTAAGAAACTGGAATCAGCTTTAATGGACATAATTAGAAAGGCACAAAGTGACCAGAAATACACTCTAACTTTGCTTAAAGAAAGTTGCGTATGATCAATTCGATGGAACCTTTGAGGAGGTAACAAAGACAGTCAATGAGGAAAGAGTTTCTGATGTGGGCTACGTAAATTTCTGGAAGGCTTTTGATGAGATCCCACATGGCAAGCTAATCAAAAAGCAAATACAGTCGGCCCTCCTTATCCGCGGATTCCGCATGTGCGGATTCAACCAACCACAGATCGGGAAAACACTGAAGTTCTCTCGCCAGCACTTGTTGTTTGAGCATGTACAGACTTTTTTCCTTGTCATTATTCCCTAAACAATACAATATAACAACTATTTACATAGCATTTACTTTGTATTAGGTATTATAAGTAAGTCTGAACAGGTACATCCATTATTATTTAGTGTCAGTTAGTCAAATGTTTGTCTTAGTATATAGTATATATTTTACCTTTCTATGCATATAAAACATTTAAGAAATGAGTGTATTTCAATAATGAAACCACTGTGTTGCTTAGTAATAATTGTAGCTTTCATAGGGGCAGAGCATTTCACATGCTCCATTATTCTCACTTTATCCTTTAAAATTGTTCCAATCGTTAAACAACTGTAGTATAATGCTTTTCCAATTACCGAAAGCATTTCACCTCTTTCCAATCACTTTATTATTTCCACTTTATTTTCAATCGTGATCGTTTTCCGTCAACGGAACAGAAACACTGCAGGCCGCAGGTCCTGAGTTCTGCCAAGTCCTAAAGTCCACCGCACTGAGACAGGTTGAATAAGGGACTTGAGTATCCACGTTTTTTGGTATCCGAGGGGGTCCTGGAACCAATCTCCCACGGATAAAGAGGGCCGACTGTACCCAAAGATTAAGAATTTATTTTACTTCCACTCCAAAATATTTTTCCATTTCTCACATGTAACAAGAATAACATTTTAGAAAAATTCATGAATACATACCTATTATCTTAAGTGTACATTTAAACCAATTATTTAGAAACAAAAATACAATTCATGAAAAAGATTGCTAGCAACTAGCATTGAAAGCTAGGATTTCAACGACATAGAGAATATACTACTGCACCTCATAAACTCAGCAACATATAAAGATGTGCAGAATATATCCTTTCCCAACAGAGACAGAAATACATTTGCAAATCATAAATATAAGAGATAAACATTTAAACGTACAAGCACTCTCAAATGTCACACCCACACAATTCTGGCATGAACATTCCAGGGGAGGGGAAAAGGCAAATATTCAGAAGGATTTTCTTTGGAGAAATAAAATGTATCTATCCTTGATCAATGTACTCTGAAAGGTAGCAGAGACAAACCATACAACCCAAAACTCTGACATTTCAGTTCCAAAGGTGAATACCATCAACGGACCTATTGTAAATAAAATCCACCTACAAGCAAATGTAAAAAAAAGGCACTATTTTGAAAAAGGACAGGAATCCTGTCCAATATTTACCCATCAAAGTAACATTTATTATCAGAGTACACACGTCCCCACATACAACCTTCAATCAACTCCAAATTAATAAATAATCTGATTCTTGTCATTATAATTTGTTATTTCAGTATATGAAAAAATGGATATGATATTTTCAATATCCCATCATTAGCTTTTTAAAGTACTCGCCAGTGAGAAAACACTGGGGAAAATCTATAGTCTGAAAGATCTGATATAAAGTCAAGCCTCTGTTCTCTAAATCCAATCAATAGCAAACATTAACACTTAATAAATCCGAATGAAAAATATTAATAAAAGCAGCGCTGATAAATCTGTAGGGGAATAAAGTCTGTATATTATAGAAAGCAGAATGTCATTTTTAAAGCACGAGTTTTATCCAGCATCCCAGTGGAATCCTGTAACAACACAACTGCAGCCGCTAGAAACATGAAGAAAAACAAACATAATCAACTGGTCAGGCTACTCTCGTGCATAGCTTTCATCAGAACGAGAAAATTTAAAAGTCAAACACTTATGTTATAAAGGAGGAGGAAAAGATTTAGAGAAGAATGAGAGAGTGTGGAGATATGATAGGATGAGGAACATAAGATTGAATGGTAAAACTGGAGGTATTGCCAGCTAAGAGAAGGTGAAGGCTTGCTGATCACATCTGATTCTGTCTGGATGGATAGGAGATAAAGCAGGAGACAAACAAAAAGAGGTTAAAAAATTGGAATACTTTTGCATTATTTAACCTCCCTGTTCTTGCTCAACTTTTATCAGTATTTTAATTTTCATTTTAATGAAAGACAATCAACCTGAATTATTAACTGTTTCTCTCTCAAAAAATTTTGCCTAACCTCCAGAATAGTTTCTGCATTTTCTACTATTATTTACCCTGTTTTCTTAGTTTAATACTCTTTCTTATTGGTTCATTCTGTAACATTTTGTCGTGGATCGAAAATATCTGCATATATGAAGTACTGGGCTTTGCCTTAAAATCATCAGACTATTTAAATAGAGAAAGAGCTTACAGTAATACCAGCAGCCTTGAAGCGCAGCATGAATAATCATGAGCACAATAAATTTTTTGTGAAATTAAACTGATCAGACGCATGACGTGTCTGCTGTGCAAACTAAAGAACGCCCACAGATATTCCTAATACAGCAGGCTTTTCCAACAGTTTCAAGGTCTTTGAATTATAAAGTGCAAAAGACAAAACTCAGGTTCAATGCTATGCTACGTACAATATCAAAAGGAATAGCAGATAATACACAATTTTAAAAATACATGAAGAACATTATACATGAAGAACATTAAACATGAAGTACTTACAGTAAAAAAAGACACATTCTCTTCAAAGGCAAGAGCATTTAAGTGTGAAAGAGAGGTTGCTGAGGGACTGTCAGCTCCTTTGAAATGTGTGAGTCATTGTACTGTGAACATCAGCATCAGACCTATATTCTCACTGACATCACCATCTCCAACTTTCCTGCAAGAGCAGCTATGGCAACCACATCGTGTAATGTAAAACTGAACCCTTTAATTGTTTTTACAACTTCCTAAAGCATCAGCCATTGAACTCCAATTGATTAAACAAAATTAATGCTGCCTCACTGACATGAAGGATCTGCTTCTGATAATTACAGAGCAGCAAATAAAGATGTACACTGGAAACAGGAACCCATTTATTCTGAAATATACATGAAGGGACCTCTTTATTAGGCACAGGTCTTCTGCTGCTGTAACCCATCATTTCAAGGTTTGATGTGTTGTGCGTTCAGAGATGCTCTTCTGCACACCATTGTTGCAATGCTTAGTTATTTGAGTAAGTGTCAGCTTGAACCATTCTGGTCGTTCGCCTTGGACGTCTCTCGTTATCAAGATGTTTTTGCTCACAGAACTGCTGCTCAATGGATGTTTCCTTTTCGTGTTTGTGTTTAGTTTTTTTTTTGTAAACTCTAGAGACTGCTGTGTGCGATAATCCCAGGAGATCAGTAGTTTCTGAGATACTCAAACCACCCTGTCTGGCACCAGCAAACATTCCACCAGTCAAGGTCACTTAGATTATATTTGTTTCCTATCCTATGTCTGAACAACAACTGAACCTCTTGACCATGTTGGCATGCTTTTATGCATTGAGTTGTTGTCACATGATTGGCTGATCAGATATTTGCATTAAGGTGTACAGGTGTACCTAATAAAGTGGCCACAAACATAGACAAAATAAAGCAGTCCCGAGATCAGGGTGTGGAAAAATAGGTTGATTATGATTGATCTTAAATTTCTGAAGGTACAGTAAATGTCATAATGGACTGAAGCCCCTGCATCAATAATAGTGATTAAAATGAATTAATATATTTGGTGAAATACAATAAATTTAAGTTATAGAGCAGAAGTTTTAAAGATACATGCTGTGTAGCTGTAGACTGTACTTTTAGAAAGCAAAGATTACACTGGTATTTCAGGACAGGTTAGTATGGAAATAAACAAGCAGAGACAAGGTGACGTGCAAAGATATCAAGTGGGTCTAACTCGTACAGTCACATCACCAGATAATTTCCTCACAATTTGTATTGTACACAAGCCAAAAAAAAACAAGCCCCTGCTTTCAGTTGTGAAGGGAAACAACGCTGTGACAAAATGATATTCAAAGAGCAGGAGAATTATATTGAAAAGCGGGAGTACAAGGCGGGAAATCAGAAAGCAATGCAAGGTCGCTTTTCAAGTGTTGAAGAGATGAATAAAGAGATTGGATTAAAGAATATCAAAAGGGGTAGTGAGAAAGAGGTTGTACTAGCTAAGCTAGGGATGGCCAGCTGTTAGGATGTTTTGTAAGACAGAATTTGAGGAGGACTATATGAACCAAACGCATGACTGAACAAACCCTCGCATCAGACAGTGTTAGAATTTGCAGAGGATACAGCTCAGTAAGTGAGCTGAGCCCCGAAGTTAAGCCTCGAGGAGACAATGTAATTGAAAATAATCGAATGTTACAACAGAAGAAAAAGAAAATAATATGAAGTAAACGAGAGCAATCACAAACATGAGAAAATCTGCAGATGCTGGAAATCCAGAGCAACACACACAAAATGCTGGAGGAACTCAGCAGGCCAGGCAGCGTCTATGGAAAAGAGTAAAAAGTCAATCAATGTTTTGGGGCGAGACCCTTTGACAGGGCTCTCCTCTCCTATCAGATTCCTCCTTCTCCAGCCCTTTACCTTTCCCGGGCATTGAACCTGGCTTCACCTATCACCTTCCAGCTATCCTCCTTCACCTCCCTCCCCAACTTGTTATTCCAGCATCTTCCCCCTTCCTTTCCAGTCCGGAAGAAGGGTCTCAGCCTGAAACGTCAACTGTTTATTCATTTCCATTGATGCTGCCCAGCCCGCTGAGTTCCTCCAGTATTTTCTATGTGTTGTTTTGGATTTTCAGCATCTGCAGATCTCCTCGTGTTTATAGTAAATGCTCTTTTGTTACTAGACATTTGAGGTAATTGATTTGACTTTCGGTTCCAAGTTCCAAACTAAGTGGTCTATATTATGAAATTCCCAACTTTGTTTTTAAAGATACTAAAACTAGGACTAGACTTTCTTTATTGACCCACTAAGAAACATTGCTGCAAAGTGAAATTTATTCACCTTAGATTTCTCAATTTTTAAACAGATTTTTTAAACCACACAAATGTTCTTTTGTGGACAAATTCACGCAAAATACCTGTAAATCAATTTCTAACGTGTTGAACAAAACACAAGTGGTAGGGAGGAAGATATTTATGAGGATACAGGAGGGGGTCACTTCCTTGAGAAAGACCACAGGAAATACCTCAGCTTCGCAGATCTATAAAAAAGTGAGGGCAAAAAATCCATTACAAGCAATTAAAAAAAACTTAAGGGACATCAAGATAAAGTTGTAACTATTAAAGGGGAAAAAGTACAGCAAGGGAAAGTGTTTGCTCTAAGGTAGGTGCAGGTGAAATTGTAACGGGAAGTCCAGTTGCAATGTGTAAATGACAGTTTCATTAGCGCGCACCTAGCAGCCAGTGACACTCTCACTGAAGCGCACCAGAGATTGGTTCTTGTTACCCAGCAACCATGAGACAAAGGTTGACTACCAAACTTCCCCTGCCCTTTGACCATATTTTTCATAGTTCTCAGGAAGTGCCTCTCAGTGAAGGCACAGATCAATGGTGCTCTCCACAGATCAAGTTTTTGTCGTGCTTATCAATACCTTGGTTAAAGTATTGTACATCTAGATGTACAGATTATATTAAATTCAGACATGAGCGCTGGAGATAAAAAAGCCAAGTTACCCATGTAAAACTTTGGCACATAAGATTCTGATAAATCCGGTACTCTGGAGATGTTGGTGGTGCAGCACTAGCCAATATACTTGCTATTCTGACCCAACACATTTTTTAAATTACTTCATTTGTTGTTACACAGTTACATAATAGGTTATCCAGTGCACCTGGTGCATTTCTAGGGAGCGCAGAAAATGAGCTCCAGTGAACCAGATGCCAACAAACATCTGGGATTTCCAAACAATCAGATGATCAGTTTTCTGTCAGTGCTGAATTCCAAGAACTCACTTTGGATCCAAGATTGAAGTATTCCTCAAAAGGCAGGAAACCGAGAGCGGTGGAGAAAAGGCACCCAATGGGTCTACACACACAAAATGCTGGAGAAACTCAGCAGTTCAGGCAGCATCTATGGAGAGGAATAAAGGAAGTCTCATGCTGAGACCCTTCATCGGGACCCTTACCCAGTGGGTTAAATTATGGAGAGAGATTGCCCAATAGGTTAAGTTATGCAGAAAGATTACCCAGTGGGTTAAATTATGCAGAAAGATTACCCAATGGGTTCGATAATGCAGGAAGATTACAAACTCACGTCACATTTCCTAAAATTTAGAAGGTTATGCGTTGACTTGACAGATTCTTGTCAACGGTGGTAATTAATGCCACATCAATTGTTAACATTGAACCTGAGACAGATGGAATTTTGTTCACTGAAGAGAGAAAGACAGACAAATTGAAATTAGTTTGCAGATCAGACTCAAAGACACTGAAAGACATCAGAGGCTCAAGAAATCTATGAAAGTCTCTGTCCGCAGATTATTAAAAATTAGTGAACAATTATTAAAATTAAATGGTAACA
This sequence comes from Hemitrygon akajei, assembly GCF_048418815.1. Lineage (NCBI taxonomy): Eukaryota > Metazoa > Chordata > Chondrichthyes > Myliobatiformes > Dasyatidae > Hemitrygon > Hemitrygon akajei. Next base: position 18,506,833 of record NC_133125.1, on the reverse strand, counting down.
TTATATTGACAACAAGAGGAGTGAGATTAAAAGACAGATTATGCACTAGTTGTACAGAGCATATGGTAACACTATCTGTGCTCAGTTCTAGAAACCATTAACTCGGGAAAGGCATACAGGTCTTGGCGAGATACTTTGCAGATTATTTAAAGTAATACCCATGAGTTTAAGAGTAAGTCTCCTATACAGACGATATTAGATTGGTTTGCTGTCACTTGAATCCAAGACTTGAGGATTGAGTGACCTTATCAAGATGTTTAGAGTAACATCTAGGATAGGTTAAAAAAAATTCTCTGGTGCAGAAACTGAACTAACAAGAGCACAACCTTAAGAGTACAGCCAGAACCGGCGGAAGTTAAATCACAAACCCTTCCTTTCCTGAAAAAGTAGGGGAAGCAAAACCTCTCCCCCAAAAGGGTGAGGGTCCAGTCAATAGAGATGCTGAATAATGAGCTGAGCAGGTTTTTTTGGACTGTCGGGGGCATGAAGGAAATGCGGGTTAATGGTATTGAGATACAAATCAGCTCAAAGGCTAAGTGAATGGCCTAGCAAGCTACAAGGGCCTGAGAACCAAATCCTATTTCTAGCAGATTTGCGCAGTCCTGATTGAACATCTAAAAGCAGACAGCATTGTGCTGCCAGCAAAGTAGCTTCAAATCACAACCTTCCTCTGTGAAAATTATCTTGCCACCAAGACACGTCGGTCAGAAATTTGAAATCATTTCAGATTATCATCCAGACCTTAAAAGATTAAAATAATACTGGAAGGTTGAAAATGATCAATTTACCATAATGCCTAAAAACCTAGAGTTGAAATCCATACCCTGATATCAGAACTTTATTTCCCTTCTCATTTTTGAAGGCTGCACTTCATGTACTGGCACTACATGGCAAGTTAATAGAGTGAAAGAGCAGCAAAGTTAAATGAAGTTTTGACTATTCAATGTGGGGGGGGGGGGGAAAATCATAGTTAATATACACCAGAATTCCAAACTGCAGTTCACAAAATTACTATAAAATAATGCTCTGTTTTATACACATAAGAGCTCTCTGATTATTATCAACTACACAAACACATTTTGCAGGATGTGTTCGGTCAGAGACATAGTGTGGCGAGCATTCGGACAATGAAAGCAGACGAGAGAGGCTTGCTTAGCTTAACTGCTGGTTTTCTGCCACAAGCACAGAAACAGACTGGGTGTTATAACCCAGGGACAGCACCCACTCAGTCACATACAGACCGGGGAGGTGATGACCACCCACCCCAGTTACAGCCAGGCTGACCCACAAACACACAGGCAAATAACTGTATAATCCAAGCTACAATACAACAATAAAAGTACTTGAACATTCCACCATAATCCCACGAAAGCATTTTAAGACAAGAACAATAAATAGCAATGGCTACTAGGAATGCTGGGGCGGGCTGTTGACCACGCGCCTCCCCCTCCTCGAGCGCTACAATATTAACAATTTGTTAGGAGGAACAGTTACAGATCAGGAGCATCCCACTTTTATTTTTAAATCTCGTAGTCAAAAAAAGCACATAGCATAAAAGCTGACAATATTTCCCACCCCCTCCGGTCTTCTCCTATCATTTTGCATTTCCCCCTCCCCCCACTACTTTCAAACCTCTTACTATCTTTCCTTTCAGTTAGTCCTGACGAAGGGTCTCGGCCCGAAACGTCGACAGTGCTTCTTTCTATAGATGCTGCCTGGCCTGCTGTGTTCCACCAGCATTTTGTGTGTGTTGTTGTTAATACTTACCACCTTATCCCTTCCAAATTTGGGTTATTTTAAAAGAGTATTAGAAAGGTATAGGTAATGACACAACTCAAGAAATCACTAAAAGAGCAGGAACAAAAATTAAATTGGGTTCAGAACTAAAATCCTAACAGCAAATTATTCTTCAAGCCAAGGGAAATTCCCTCGTGCTTATGTGTGTGTAGGTAAAATACTTTAAAATGCTTTGTGTGGGTGGTAATGGACTTTAAAAGGGAGCAAAGTTTTATTGAAGGATTTGTGTATACATTAAAATATGTAATATAGGAAAACATTCTTTGAAATGCTTTACAAGCTGAAAGTACTCAGGCTGTCAGAACGTGTTCCAGAAAAATGTCAGCAGATGATAATCCTATCCTGTAAAAATGGCTTAAGGATATCATTGGTCAGCTTAAAGAGAATGTAGGGAATAGGCTTCTGACTTGCAGTCAAAAACAAGATAGAAAAGGGTAATGCTTTTCTGCAAGCACCTAGCCTCAACGAGAAGGCAGAGTGGTAGGCACAAAATTGCCACTTGCTACCACAATGCTCCATATTATAAGATAATAAGACGTAGGAACAGAACTAGACTATTTGGGTCCATCAAGTCTGCTCCACCATTTCACCATGGCTTATCCAATTTTCCACTCAGCCCTAATCTTCTGCCTTCTCCTCTTAATCCTTCATGCTCTGACCAATCAAGAATCTATCTACCTCTGCCTTAAATATAAAGTCTTGCCCCGCCCCCCACTGCTGCTGTAGCAAAGAATTCTACAGATTCTCCACTCTGTCTAAAAAAAATTCCTCCCCCTTTGCCATTCTAAATGGACACCCTTCTATTCCGAGGCTGTGTCCTCTGGTCTTAGACTCTCCCACTAGAGGAAACACTCTCCCCACATCCACAGGTTTAAATGAGGTCACCCCTCATTCTTCTGAATTCTAGTGAATATAACTGTTATCTTGCCTTCTTCATAGCTACATTGCTATGTTGAATCCAGGTTAGATTCTCAGAGATATTGACACTCAGGAACTTGAAATTGCTCACTCTCTCCACCTCTGATCCCTCTATGGTGTGCGTTTCCTCATCTTACCCTTTCTGAAGGCTACAATCAGTTCTTTGGTCATATTGATGTTCAGTGCAAGTTTGTTGCTGCAACACCACTAAACCAGCCGATTTATCTTGCTCCTGTACATCCTTTCATCACCATCTGGAACTCTGCCAACAATGGTTGTATTGTCAGGAAACTTACAGATGGCATTTGAGCTGTGCCTATCCACAGGGATGGGTGTAGAGGGAGTAGAACAGTGGGATAAGCACACATCCCCAAGGAGTGCCAGGGTTGATTGTAAGCGAGGTGGAGGTGTTGTTTCTGATTCATACCGATTCTGGTCTACCAGTTAGGAAGTCGAGGATCCATTTACAGATGGAGGTAGAGAGGTCCATGTTCTGGAGCTTTTTGATCGGAACTGTATGAATGATTGTGGCAAATGCTGAACTAGATTCAATAAAAGCATCCTGATATGGGTATTTGTATCGTCCAGGTGATTAAAGGCCGTGAGAAGAGCCAGTGAGATCACAGCTGTAGACCTATTGTGGCAATAGGCAAAGGCAGTGGGTCAGGCCCTTATTGAGGCAGGAGTTGATTCTAGCCATAACCATCCTCTCAAAGCACTTCACTGTTGAACTGAGTGCTACTGAACGATAGTCATTAAAGCAGCTCAGCCTGCTCTTCTTGGGCAGTGGTATAATTATTGCCCTTTTGCAACAGGTGGGAACTTCCAACTGTAGCAGTGAGTGATTGAAAATGTGTTTGAACAACCCCGCCAGCTGGTTGACGCAAGTCTTCAGAGCCTTACTAGGTACTCCATTGGGGCCTGTCACCTAATGAGGGTTCACCCTCTTGAAAGACAGCCTGACGTCAGCCTCTGAGACAGATCACAGTCACTGGGCGCTGCAGGGATCCGCATTGCTGTAGTTTTATTATCCCTTTCAAAGCGAGCATAAAAGGTGTTGAACTCGTCTGGGAGTGAAGCTTCACTACCATTCATGGTGTGAGGCTTCGCTTCGTGGGAAGTAATGATTTGCAAACCATATCAGAATTGGCGTACATCCAATTTTGCCTCTAGCCTCATTCGTAATTGTTCCTTAGCTCTTGAAATAACCTCACGCAAGTTGTAGCTGATTTTCTTGCACAGACCCGGGTTGCCAGACTTGAATGCCACAGATCTAGCCCTCAGCAGACTATAAACCTCCTGGTTCATCCACGGCTTTTGATTTGGGTATGTACAGCAAGCTTGCCTAGGCACACACTCATCCACACAGGTTTTAACTAAGTCAGCTGTGGCTTAATCATTCTGACTCGAAGATGAATCCCTGAATACAGTCCAGTCCACAGACTCAAAGCAGTCCTGTAAGCACTCTCATGCCTCCCTGGTCCATATATTCTTGGTCCTTACTACTGATGCTGCAGTCTTCAGTCTCTGCCTATCACTCAGGGAATAGAAATACAGCCAGGTGATCAGATTTCCCAAAGTGTGGGCGTGAGATAGCACAGTGAGCTCTCTTGATGGTGTAACAGTGGTCCAATGTGTTGGTTCCTCTGGTACTACAAGTAATTTGTTGATAATAATTATTTCGAGACTTTAATAATATTTACAGATTTAATTATACAGAGAATTACTCTGCAGCCCCCTCCAATTTCTCTAGAGCATCAGTAAGAAGGAAACGAACAGCCATTAAATACCCATGTTTTGCAGCAACAAATCAGCTATAGCTTAACAGGATAGAATCTTAACCTTAACTTCCTAACTCCATGAAGCCAAATGAAATTTTTATGAGATATTCAAAGAGAATTTCTGCACAACTCTGCTTTAAGTCTTTAAATAACCCAGAAGTGATTAGTAGTGCAACAATCAAGTTGAGTCTAGTGTTCTCCCAAGGCATCATTTCCTGAATGGAGCACATCTGTATGCAACTTAGTTTAACATGGAGAGGCCAATGCACAGGCAGCCACCGTACGTTCCAGTGGCATAGAATGCAAAATGACTGGGGACCCTTCACTACAGCAGCCTTCCTCCATCTTCACTACCATTCTGCTATGTCATCATCTTCCGCCAGCTCCACCGTTGAGGTCCTGGTTAGATCACTCCTTTCCCTTGTCCATACCAGGAGCTGAACTCCAGACAGCATCACTGTTGGGATCTCAGGAACTCACAGGCCTCTCCACCACAAGGTGACACTCGTCGGATAAGAGCTGATTAGGTCCTTTTGATTGCACAAATGAGATGAGATTTGCTTCAGCTAAGCATTCAGCCCTCCTCTCCCCCCCCCACCCCCCAATGCAGGGAGGAGTACCATTCCAACTTGACAATGCTGGATTTATTCAGGTTTGCAGGCCAAATAAATGTCATAATGCACACCATACTCCATATCCTTTGCTGCTTGCACTGTTACTGTTGATAACATTACTGTCAAAACAAGACACACCAACGTAAGCCATTGCACTGCACTAGCAAAATTCCAATGAAATGTGTACTTAGATATCCAAATAAAGTCAAAGTCAAGTTCATCGCCATATGCAAAATTGCTACGGGAAAGATGCAAACAAGGTTGAAAGAGTACAGAAAAAAAATTACAAGGATATTGCTGGATATGGAAGACCTGAGTTTATAAGGAAAGATTGAAAAGTTTGGGACTGCATTGTTTAGAATGTAGAAGATTGAGAGGAGATTGGATAGAGGTATAGATAGGGTAAATGCAAGCAGGCTTTTTCCACTGAGATTGGGTGAGACTACAACTTGAGGTCATGGCTTAAGGGTGAAAGATTAAGTGGAACAAGAGGAGAAACTTCTTCACTCAGAGGGTCGTTGTGGAATGAGCTGCCAGCACGAGTGATGCATGCCAGCTCAACAGGTAAATGGATAGTAGGGGTATGGAGAGCTACAGTCCCGGTGCACGTTGATGAGAGTAGGCATTTTAAATAGTGTTGGCATGGTCTAGATGGGCTGAAAGGCCTGTTTTGTGCTGTACTTCTGTATGACTTTATTTGTAAGCACAGGTGCAATGAAAAACTTACTGATAGCAGCATCCCAGGCACATAGCATCAGACCAATAATATTCACAACTAAAAAATTAAACAAATTTTACAGTTTTTACTAAAAACAACACAATTGGAACAAAAAGATCATTCCATTGTAATACAAAGTGGCCATTCTGCTGTTATACTAAGGTAGTGATTAGAATTGCGCTGGTTGCTTCAACAGCCCAATGGTTGGAGGTTAAGTAACTGTTCTTGAATCTGACAGTGTGGGTCTTCCTCATCAGTGGTAGCTGTAAGAAGATGGCGTGATCTGGTTGATGGAGATCTTTGATGATCCTCATGTAGATTCTACACTGGCATACCTTCCTTGTCATTGCATCATTGTACCAGCCTCAGGACAAAACACCCAATTTGTTAACTAATGATACTATGCAAGTATGTTAATCATTTCTGATTAATCTGCAAATGAAACCATTTTTAAATCATACAAATGACAGAGACTTTGAAAAATCCAAAGAGAGCCATTACATTAAATGCCTGTTTAGATTTTATTTCTAATTTGAAATTAGAAAAAGGTGAGATTCAATTGAAAAGCATAGACTTGAAAAAATTATATTCATAGAAAAAGTTAAATTCATAGATTGCGTCTGAATTGATATTTTGTTCCAATTTATGAAAGGATCAAGGTCACAAATTTTACCCTGTACAGGTCTAAGTTCAGACTTCAGGTCACGACATCATTCTTTCTTCCAAATCATTCCAACCCCTTGGAACAGATTTCTGATGATGGCTTCACCTATGAATTTTCATCCAGTTTCATTTAGACTCATTTTAATCTGGAGCCAAGATCACCTCTTGAAGAAGGTTGGAGCTATACCGAATTATCAGAACAGATCTCTTAAAATAAATTTCCATCATTTTAGGCAATGGTGGTCAAAAAGTTCCTATTTTTTCCCCACATGATTTAGTTATTTTTACTATTTTCTTGATGATTTGGGAGATGATCACTGGACATATCTTGTGATAAACAAGGAGAGGGCCTTTTCCAGTCTCTAGTTGTGTTTATAATCAATCATTATGTAGCATAGCACCACAGTTTCTGTCAAATATTTCAAATCAAGTTGATAAGTACAGTGTGTGAAAACATGCTAGTCAATTATTTCCAAACACCTGTCTGAGCAATGGCAAAGGTCAAAGAGAAATCTCCCGGAGTTTATTTCCTTAAAATGGCCTTGGGCATTTGCCTCCTATAATTATCCTGAGCACAATACATTCTTAAAATCAGTTGGAGTAGAAGCATAAAATGTCATAACTGCCCGAAACTTGTTGGCCTGTCAGCACATTGAGATGTCCACATGCTGGTGGACGCGCCTAAGCTTGAAGAGGAAGGACCACAGTACAGGGCAGTGATTCCCAATGGGGGCAGTTACATGTCCAAAGGGGGTGTTAGGGGAAATAGAAGTCATCAGCAGGTATCCAAGATTCTAGCAGGTGGGGGTGATAAACAACACTCTAACTTGAGGAATACGGGGATGCACCAAAGCTTGATGGGAAAGGACCACAGTATCCGGTTATTCTGCTCCTGGAGAGGAAGGAGCCAAACTGGGAGAGGAAGTCCCTCAAGCAGTGTACCATCTGAGAGGGTCAGATGTGTGGCAAAAATCCTCCTGGTTTTAAGTAATAAAAGTATTGACTCTGAATGCAAGAATAAAAAGACATTCTTTTTAAAAATTCTGCATAAAGTTTATTTGGTTTAAAAAAAATTGGTTTTCACTGGAGTTTAGAAGACTGAATGGTTTTGTTGAAAATAATGGCATTCCAATAGCACTTGAAACGCTGGAAGAAGGGAAAAATGTTCCTGTACTATTTGAGTTGAGGGTTTACAGCTCACATTAGGGGAAAAAACACAGAGGAGAAATTTCCTTACTCATGCTATAAACTATGTGCCATTAGAATGTGAAGGCTGAACTGCTGAATATATTTAAGTAGACTGACAGATTTGTAAACACAAAAGACATGCGTGCGTATGGGATTCTGGTCCTGAGACAGATGATTATACTGATTGGCAAAGCAAGTTCTAAGGGCCAAATGCCTACTCCTCCTATTTTGCTAGTTTTGTAGGTTTCACGGCATCTCATGTTATTTTTTACTATGCGGCACATTTATCAAGCAATAACCTCGGTGCAATCAACAGCAAAACAAATCTTAAACAAAAGAGCTGACAGAATTCCATACCATATGCTCAAATTACCTTCCATTCCATGACGAATTCTCTCCAATTTGTTTTATTATGCACCTGGAGAAAATAGTCTGGAAATCACAGTTTGCTTTTCTTCATCATGGATTAAAAAAGCAAAACTGCTTTACAATACCCCATTTAATGGCAGAAATTCCCAGACCTCGACATTAAAAGAACTGAAAACACATGGACGCATTTTCTGAAGCTCTGAATGCTAATTTACCCAGGTGGATCACAAATTGCTGGCTCACAAATGACAGGAACGCCACAAGCCACTCTATGTCAGATAGACAAGCTTCGATCTAAAGCAACATTATGCCCCGTTTCCAGGCAACCATTACAGAGAATCTACAGGCTGCAAAAATTCACATGGTTGACTTAACAGACACATACAAGATATGCCGATTCGAATGCCTTTCATGGGAATAAAACTACATACAATCCTTTTTTTTTATCCTAGTGGGAATCCAAAAGTTAGCTATTTCTCAACCCTGAACAATTGAAACTGATAATCATATTTTATATACATCAGCCCTTTAAACAGTCCTGTGCAAGTAAATTTCAAGTATGTCAGTCAGCGGGAAGGAAACTTGAGCTTAGTGCAGAAACATCTGCTGTTTTGTCAAATGAATGCTTGTTTCAGTCCACTGTCAATCATTCTCATGCTAACATAGACGGGAACTTTTCCTCTGCAGACATACGGAACTGAGTGTCCACTAATTCTAAGCACCTGCTTTAATCTGAATAAAAAAGCACCAGCATTTGGACATAGTTACACGCAACTTTAAAGTCAAAACATTTAAATGTGCATGTGGAAAATTCACTGTTTTTCTATAAAAAAAAGTAGTCCTGGTGTATCCAATTCATGCAACAAACACTGACATACAGCAGATATACTTTGTACTTCCCATTCTCACATTTTCCTTTCATTCTGCTCCTTTACACCTCATCCTCCTCCCACCCCACCTACTTCACCAACGCTTCCCTTCATACCAATCGCTAATCCTCCCCCCTCCTTCTATGAGCCTCACTTTCCCACTCACCTCCCTCCCACCTACCCCTCTCTGTTTCTCTGCCCTCCTTGACACTGGTCCGCCCGTATTTCCCCTGAATTAAATCCTCCTGTCCCCCTGCTCTCTCCTCTCCCACCCTTCCATCCACGCCAGCTCCCCCTTTATCCTTCCCTTCCCCAAATCCCACAATCTGCCCTCCTCCTCCACTTCTTTAACCTCTTACTCCTGCTCTTCCCTCATCTTTCCCTCTACCTCTTCTCCCTCACCACTGCCAACTACCTCCACCCTTACTCCTCCCCTTCACATCCCTACCTTTACCCTCCAATTTACCATCCTCCTATTCAGCCATTCTCATCCATTTTTCCCTACTCCTCTCCACCCACTGGACCCCTGACATTGCTTCAACAGACTCTTCCTCCTCCGCTTCCTCGATATCCTCCCTAACCATCATCTTCCTGACACCTCCTCCCGACTCTTCCTATTCTCCGCGATACCTCTTCCTGTTTCCCTCTCTCTCCTCGCCTTCCAACTTCTCTCCGCTTCCTTCCTTTCCTCCCTCAGTCAGGTTTCCATTCACACTGGTTGAGGACCGCTCCCAGGAAGTTACAAGTTTTGACATGAACCCCAACGATGCTGCTGGACCATTATCAAACTCAAACTCGTTTTTATTCAGCTGCTCCACCACCCGGACCCTCCGACCCAGACGCTTTCGTTTCCCACCACAAGGGTTTGTGGTCGGGAAATAACGGCCAGTGTTCAGCGCACATACAAATTATTCAGACTCACCACCACATCCACTCTCAGTTTCCCCTGGCGAAACCCTGCGACCGCGGGCGGGGCGGTGCGGGCTGACATGCGGGGATTGGCAGAGGGGAAGTAGTAGGGGGCGGAACTGGGCGGAATGACGTGCGGGGATTGGCAGAGGGGAAGTAGTAGGGGGCGGGACTGGGAGGAATGACGTGCGGGGATTGGCAGAGGGGAAGGAGTAGGGGGCGGGGCGGAGAGGATTGACGTTCGGGGACTGGCAGAGGTGGAGCTGGGTGCGGAATGACGTGTGGCGATTGGCAGAGGGGAAGTTGTGGGGAGGCGGGACAGGGCGTTTGACGTGCGGGGATTGGCAGAGGGGAAGTTATGGGGGCGGGACAAGGCGTTTAGCGTGCGGGGATTGGCAGAGGGGAAGTGCTGGGGGTTGGGGTAGGGCGGGGTTTCTGACACCAGACGTGACGTGATTGAGAGCACGAGCAACGTGACGCTGGGTATGGGCGGGAATTAGTGACACCGGGAAAGCCGAAGCAACAGGAGGGGCGGGGCCGGGACCGAGTGACGCGACATAGCGGGCGGGGTCTTGTGACGCAGTGAAACCCAGAGCAAGGGAAGGGTGGAGCTGGCAACAAGTGACGGCAGAGAGGGGGCGGAGAGTGGTGACGTGCGGGGCGGGGACTAGTGACGTGCGGGGGAGACCCGGCCCGAGCGAAGAGGGAGGTAAATCCGCTGTTTCCCGCTTTCCGGCTGTGCCGAAGGACGGAGAATACAGTATTTTGAATGTCAAAGGTTTAAATGGGCGGATTGAGGATGTTATTCTAAAGTTATCCGGAACGGGGATACTGCTTGGTAATTTTGAAACAAGAGGGCGAAATACTGCTGTTCAATACATTCAACGCTTCAAAGCTCATTTATTATCAAAGAATGTATAAGTTATACACCTTGAATCTTCTCTGCTTACAGGCAGCCACAAGGAGACCCGAATAACCCAATTAAAAAGGCCAAAAACCACTGCGCAGAGAGAAAAAAAAACTATCGTGTAAACAAAAGAAGCAAGCCAAAGGCAATCCCGAACCAGACTGACCACTTCACACAAAGAGAAACCAGTTCTTAGCTTGTATTTTTTCTTCATGTGGTATTATTCTATCATCCAAGAGGGCCACAACCATGTGATAGGTTTTGGAGGCTTGCGTGCCTCAGCGACCCTGAGAGATATGTGGCTTTATGCTTTGGCTCTTGGTAGAATCACCCATGCCAAACAGGTCAAAGGGCAGAGGACAGATGAAGAGTGATCCAGCAGTCCTCCAAGTTCAGGGGTTCACTTCAGGCTAACAACCCTGACTGGTGAAAAAAAATGCAATGGAAACACCAATCGCTGTGTGTGATGGTATGGAGAGACAGAGATTGGAGGACCTTCAGTGCCACCCTAAATGCCAGCTGCATAACTGGCAAATGAAAATGAATGTTCTCTGCCATTTTAATACCTCTGGTTATGACGTGGTGAGGCATCTTTAATGATGGCAGAGTCCAGTGGGTGACCGCTAAAGCACACACAACTATATTCAGAATACATGTCATATGATTGTCCATTTCAGCTTCTTAAAAATAACTTCAGCCAATATGTTTCGCCTCGTGTGATAACAAAATGGAGAACATTCAGCCGTAGTTCTAACTGTGCCTGATTAGCCAACATGCTTCTTAAAACACAAACACCACTGTTACAGCAAAATTCCGACAAAAAGTAGTGGATAAGGCCCAGTCCACTGCAGTTAAAGCCCTCCCCATCACTGAGCACATCCACAGAGCCCAGTCACAGGAAAGCAACATCCATCATCAGGGACCCCCAGCAGCCACACCATGCTCTCTACTTGCTGTTCACAGGAAGAAGGTACAGGAGTCTCAGGACTCACACCACCAGGTTCAGGAACAGTCATTACCCCTCACCCATCAGCCTCTTGAACCACAGGGGATAAGTTCACTTAACTTCGCTTGTGCCATCACTGAACTCTTCCCACAACACAGGGACTTTCAAGGACTCTTCATTTCATGTTCTCAATATTTATTGTTTATTATTATTATTTTCCTTTGTAGTTGTATACTTTGTTGTCTTTTCCACATTGGTTGTTTGTCCTTCCTGTTGGGTGTTGTCTTTCATTGATTCTGTTGTGTTACTTGCATTTACTGTGTATGCCTGTAAGAAAATGAATCTCGCGGTTGAATATGATGACATATATGTACTTTGATAATAAGTTTACTTTTTGAATGTTTTTTTTGAACAAGTACTTAACCAACAAGATGAATACTGCCCACGTACATTCTGTACAAAAAGTGAAACAAATTGAATCTGGATAATTATTACCTAATCTATATGTCAATTATGGGTGATGGAGTGAAGGTACATCTCTACCAAAGGAGGTGTAAAAAAGTCTACCTCAACATCATTTTCCTGTACCATCCCTATATTCGTAATGCCTCAAAATCTATCAGCGTCATTGACTGAACCTGAACAGCCCAACATATTAGAAGATTTTAAAAATTTATCATCCACTAAGCAAATAATTCATCTCTATCTGAACTGGTCAGCACATTCCATTCGAACTGTTGCCTGTGAGCCTGATACTGTTACCTTGCTGGTGCCCCGATCCACAGAGAACCTACAGGTAGCCTCTGCTGAGTTTCAGTTATCAGATATCGAAGGGGTGAAGATATGTAAACTGCTTTGAGCAGCAGGGAAGGAGGCAACAAGCAAATGAACGACAAGGCTGCATTTTAAAGACTGGTTGATACTGAGAGGACAATTGAATTGACTTTATTACTTTCATCCTTCATATACAGTACATAAGGAGTAAAAATCTTTACGTCTCCATCTAAATGTGCAATTTATAGTAATTTATAATAACTAGTATGTACAACAGGACAGTCAATATAACATAGAAATACAGTGGTGTCAGCATGAGTTATGCAGTCTGATGGCCTGGTGGAAGAAGCTGTCCCAGAGCCTGTTGGTCCTGGCTTTTATGCTGCGGTACTGTAGCACCTGGAACAGTTTGTGGTTGGGGTGACTTGGGTCCCCAATGATCCTTCGGGCCCTTTTTACACACCTGTCTTTGTAAACGTCCTGAATAGTGAGAAGTTCACATCTACAGATGTGCTGGGCTGTCTGCACCACTCTCTGCAGAGTCCTGCGATTGAGGGAGGTACAGTATCCAAGAAGAGAATGTGATCAAATTTCTGGAACGTCTTATTGCCTTCTCTGCGAGGTCTTGTAGATAGCCAGTTAGGGATGAAAGTGTCGATGCAGATGCACATAGGAACATGATAGGTTAGTAACTGAGGAAGGAATCTGAAGTGAGGCTGCCCCACTTAATTAGATCCCCCTTAACGTTTGTCCTCCTGGAATTCTCTCTGGGGCCAAGAGGAGGCTATGTTAGGGTGTGCTGTGGAATTATGTACATAGAGCAGATGTTAATTCAAATTAGAGCCAGTCTTCAGTTTTTATCGTAAATTGCAAGCAGTAAAGTGAAGTTAAAAGCCCACAAACCAAGATATATGATTTGCAAAATGGTGACCAGGAGGTGTTTGCTTATGGATGAGCCAAGCCCCAAAGATTAAGCGGTTGTGTTAATTGGTTTGTGTTAAACCAGGCAACACTTCCTGCATCATTGTGACTTGAGTTCAACCTGGCAGACCAGACTGATGGCATTTACCATATCAAACATGGTCGTAGTTAGAGGTAATCATTAGTTACTTGTGTACTCAGCGACAGCTCTGATAATATTAATTTTGGGTGTCTGGCTCTCTTTCGTCAAAAGTTTTTAGAACATTTGTGCTCAGTATTTATTCCAAGGAAAGGCATTTGAACATTCAAAAGTGTGTTATCAATTACAATATGCTTCCACTGTGCATATGGACCTCAAAGGAACTATTTGTATAAACTTCAAAGTAAAATTTATTATCGGAGTACATACATGTCACCACAAACAACTCTGAGATTCTTTTTCTGTGGGCATAATTAGCATTTAAAGAATATTAACTAAACAGGATCAATAGACAACAAAGTGTGCAAATGCAAATATAAATAAATAGCAATAACTAATGAGCATGAAATAACAAGATAAAAGAGTCCTTAATTGAGTGTAGTTATCCCCTTTTGTTCAAGAGTCTGATGGTTCAGGGGTTGTAACTGTTCTTGAAGCTGGTGGTGTGATTCCTGAGGCTCCTGTACCTTTTACCTGATGGCAGCAGTGAGAAAAGAGCATGGCTTGGGTGGTGAGGATCTTTGATGATGGATGCCACTTTTTATACGGCAACATTTCATGGAGATGTGCCCAATAGTCGGGAGGGTTTTATCTGTGATGTACTGAGCTGAATCCACTACCTTTTGTAGGATTTTCCACTCAGAGGCATTGGTGTTCCCGTACCAGGCTGTAATGCAGCCAGTCAGCACACTTTCCACCACACATCTATAGAAGCTTGACAAGTTTTTTGATGAAGTGCTACATCTTCACTGACTCCTGAGAAAGTAGAGGCACTGCTGTGCTTTCTTTGCAATTACATTTATATGATGGGTCAAAAGACATCCAGAGTGGCAGTTCCGTGAGCAAAAACGTTTTGTAAATGAGAGAAGTTAGAGGAGAATGGCCAGACTGGTTCAAACTGACAGGAAGATGAGAGCAACTCAAATAAATACGCGTTGAGCATCTCTGAATGCACAACACATCAAACTTCGAAGCGGATGGTCTACAGCAGCAGAAGACCACACCACGTTCCACTCCTGTGGCCACTTTATTAGGTACACTGCTGTAGCTAATAAAGTGGCCACAGAGTATAACTCATTTATAGTTTCTTGTTGTTTAAATTATTTAAAGCACTTGGAGTTTTGTGAGCAGTTTAGGGCCCTTTATCTAAGAAAGAATGTCCTGGCATTGGTGAAGGAACAAAAGGGTTATCATATGAGGAGCGCTTGATGGCTTTGAGACTGTATTCACCAGAGTTTTGAAGAATGGGGGGGGGGGATCTCATTGAAACTTATTCAATATTGAAAGACCTGATAGAGTGGACATAGAGAGGATGTTTCCTATAATGGGGGAGCCTGGGAGCAGAGGACACAGCCTCTGTATACAGGGACATCCCTTGAGAACAGAAATGAGAAGGAATTGCTCTAGCAAGAGGGTGGTGATCTGTGGAATTCATTGCCACAAGTGGCTGTGAAGGCCAAGTTGTTAGGCATATTTAAAGTGGGGGGTTGATAGGTTCTAGATTAGTAACTGTATCAAAGGTTATGGGAAGAATATTGGAGAATTAGTTTAAGAGAGGTAATAAATCAGCCATGATTGAAAAGAGGAACAGACTCAATGGACGGACTAATTCTGCTCTTATGTCGTATGGTCTAATTGAACCGTTATTAAGTTTCAATAAACTTTTAAAAAGAGTTTTGAGTTGTACTCTAATATTTCAGGGCAGCTCTACTCTACCCAAGTATGTTTAAGACTGTACACAGATAATTAATATCACAGAGAACCACCAACAGAAAGGATCACAAGATGTGCCCTGATAGAGGTGAAATGTAATGTACATGTAAATTATTATGGCTAGAGAATCTCTATGAACCTAACCATGACAGATAAGAAATTCCTTCCGTTGAAGAAAACTAAGGAGTGAATAAGAACTGTGCATACATTAATATACAGACAAAAATGTTACAGTAAATATGAGAATGTCAGGGGAAGGATGAAATGTTGGAACTCTGCTGAAATTTTAAAGGAGATAATGAAATATTGGAGGAAAAAGATGGACAGCTTCTGAGAATATAATGTTATCAGTTAGTTTGATGAATGGATTGTTAGAGATTGGACAGGACAATTGAAAAGGTTATGAAATAATTACTGGAGATCAAAACAGAGCAAGGAACATAAAATGTATTCATTTGACATTATGTTATTTGATATGAAGGTAAGATTCGGTAATTTGGATGCACTGGCAGTTGAGGTACAATTACAAGAGGTGAATAGTGAATGGGCAGAAAATATTAGAGTGCTTCAGGGAGCAGCAATTTTAAAGCCAGTCTTCCAGGATAGCAGGGAAGACTGAAAGGAGGGGGCTTGCACGTGGTGATCACTGAATGAAGATCGGGTGCACGTAAACAGAATCAACTGAGTGTTAACCTATAATGAAGTGTACACTCCTTGACAGTTATGGGAAGCCACGAGAGATCACGGAACCCTTAAGTAGAACGGAGATACAGAAGCTCATATTTGCATTTAGAAACAATAATTACAAAGCAATGTTTTGATGGGAATGAGAATACAGAAATCAATGCTAAACATTTTGGATGAGTTTACTCCAAGACACAAGGGTGCCTGATCCTAGATAATTTAGGAGGGCATTAAATGACACATGAAGGAAGCTTGTTGAGCATGGAAGATGAGCTCTGTTTTAGATTATGACACAAATTATTCAGGAGAGGGAGGAACAACCAGATGTGTTTACTGACAAGACTATGGTCTATTCATAGTGAAGTACATGGAGGAGGCTTAGGATCAATTGGCAGGAGCCAATCTCCACTGATGGTGGAGATGGTGGATAACCCACTCCCCTTTTAACTTGCACAGCTAAAATAACCATGTCAGGATTTGATCTCAGGTATCTAGACAGAACTTGAGAATCAAGATAAGCATCCATATTGAGATCAGAGGTATGGTCCTTTTGATGGAGTCAACCCATTTTGACCGATTATGAGAAATTATGACCCTACAGATAAATGGAGACAAGAGGTGTTTCAAATGAAGAGAGTGTTTTAAATTTGGCATGGCTATTGTCTAGGATTGTAGGGCAAATAAGTTTATATTTTGAATTCAGAAAGTGAGGTAACTTCAGGGATGCTGAGGTATTTGAATGCATGTCTTTGTATGTTTAATATCTTTCAGTATTTGTTAGTTCCATAAAAGTGTAAAGAGAAGTGTTTGTAATTGTATTTCATGCTGCCCTGCGTTTAACCCTTGAAAGCAAGCTCTTCTTTGTATCAGATTCAAGTTTTCAAATGTGATATTGTCAACTGTTGTGTTTAGTGTGTGTGTGCGTGTGCGCATGTGTGTATGTGTGTGTACATGCAATTGAAAGCAGTTAGGTATCATTAGGTCTCTGCTGTGAGATTTAAATGTATCATATGTTCTGCCTAAATTAACCATATGCCAATGAGTAGACCAGGAGAAAGAATCTATTTTATTTAACATGAAGATAAATTGCAGGCTGTCTCATCTTCAAAACATTTGCTTTTAACTTTATCATATATCCTTTGGTATGAGTGCTTAAGTTTTATTTCTCTATGGCAATTAATCTTTTAAAAGTTTACAGTTATTTATAAAGATAACACAAGCCTATTTCCAATTTAAAAACATACTCGAATTTCCTATTAATTTTTCTTTAGCTCCCTTTTTTCATTCTCCTTCCCTTTGTTACCTATTAATGGAAATCAATGTTGGATGAAATAAGAATTTCATCCCACAAATGGTGATGTGTAATTTTGGATAATGTGGAATATTTATAACAGACTCCAGAGTTCTTGAGCATAGATTCCTACTTATTAAAATCTTGAATTGGCATTGTGGAGGGTATTTTGTAACAACTGGGAAATAATTTCAAAAGCTCTTTTCCAAACAATAATGTTTATTTCCTAAAGGTACATCCTGACAATGACTCTCCATTTCATAAAGCTTACTAATGTTCTTTCTGATGTGGCAAGAAAGATAGATAAACTCATAAAGGAAGATTGGAATTACAGTGCTGAGGGCTATTACAGTCCCAGAATGATATGTGAATGATGAATAGTAATCAAGCCCATCACAATTACTCCAACTCATGGTGAATATCTTTGTTCAGATTAGAAAGCATTGAATTGGGAAGAAGGGCAAATTGTCCTATGCACCCAATATCAAAGAGAAATTCAGTTGTAAATTTGGGGTTTATAGGCAGAATTGTAGTTGCAGTGAAATGATTGCAGTGATAATTGGCTAAATTTTGAAAATATGATTTTAAAAAGTATTTTTCTTTAACAAACAAAATTAATCCAACAACCAAGTAAATATCATTTGTTTACTCCACAGAGAAGTTTGCAATCTGTTTAATGCAATGTCCTTGGTTCAGAACAACTTCTCCAGATACAAATAAATTCCAGCCTTTTCCCTATCAAAATAATTCTTCTGTACCTTAACTCTGCTGTCACCAACTGACAACAGAAATCTGCTTTGAGATGACTGAGATTATGCATTTATAAGTGAACACCCCCCTTTAAAACTCGAAAAGATGTCCCTGATGAAGCAGCTGGAAACACTGTTTCCAGTGATATCATAAGTCAGTTAGCGGAGAGCACTCCTGTGGCTGTCCAACTCAACAATAAATATTCTATTTTGAGTATTGTAGGGGGGGGGGCACCCACCTGGGGGAAGCAACTCTGGCCCTGTGGCTCAGAAGGGCAGGAAACTGAAGAATATGGCAGCAGAAATAGGGGACGCTTTAGTTAGGGGGACAGATAGACAATTCTGTGGATGCGAAAAGGAACCACTTTGCTTCCCAGGTGCCCGAGTCCACGATGTTTCTGAACGCATCCACAATATCCTGAAAAGGGAGGGTGAGCAACCAGAAGTCGTGGAACCAACGACATAGGTAGATAAAGGGAGGAAGTCCTGGAAACAGAATACAGGAAGGAAGTTGAGAAGCAGGACCTCAAGGGTAGTAATCTTGGGATTGCTACCTGTGCTACACAACAGTAAGGATAGGAATAGAATGAAGTGGCAGATAAATACATGGTTAAAGAATTGGAGCAGGGAGCAAGGTTTCAGATTTCTGGATAATTGGGACCACTTTTGGGGCAGGTGGAACCTGTACAAAAGGGATGGGTTGCACTTGAATCTGAAGGGGACCAACATCTTTGTGGGCAGGTTTGCTAGAGCTGTTGGGAGTGGTTTAAACTAATATGGCAGGGGAAAGGGGACCAGTATGATTGAGCTGAGGATGAGCCAGTAAGTTTACAAGTAGATGATGTAAGGACAAGGCAATGATTGGGTACAACTGCAGTCAGAGCAAAGAGTTAAGTTGTACCACAGGACTGAAGGTGCTGTATTTGAATATGCATAGCATTCTGAATAAGGTGGACAAAAACTTGTGCTGCAATTAAAGATTGGTCAGTATGGTATTGTGGGCTTTACTGAATCGTGTCTGAAAGAATGTCATAGTTGGGAGCTTAACATCAGAGGATTTACTTTGTATTGAAAGGACAGGCAGGAAGGCATAGGTGGTGGTGTGGCTCTGTTGGTAACAGACTCGAGCACAAGCTGCTCTAAGAAACCCTCTCATAGGCATTCAACAAATTCCCTCTCTTGCAATCTGACAGCAACTTGATTTTCCCAATCCCCTTGTATATTGAGGTCCCACATTACAATTGTGATATTACCCATATTAAATGCCCTTTCCAGCTCCCTCTTCAATCTCAGCTCCACAACTTGGCTACTATTTGGAGGCCTATATATGATTCCCATAATGGTTATTTTACCCTTGCAGTTTCTTAAATCCATCCACAAAGTTTCGACATTCTCTGACCCTATGTCACCTCTTCCTAAAGATGTAATTCCACCTCTTATATGATAAAATTGTATGGTGTTAATGGGAAATAAACTGGCATGGATAGAGGAATGACTGACAGGCAGGAGACTGCAAGTGGGAATAAAAGGGGCCTTTTCTGGTTGGCTGCCAGTGACTAGTGGTGTGCCTCGGGGGTCAGTATTGGGACCACTACTTTTTACATTGTTTGTCAGTGATTCAGATAGCGGAATTGATGGCTTTGTGGAGATAGGTGGAGGGGTAGATGGTGCTGAGGAAGCAATGCAATTGCAGCAGGACTTAGACAAACTGGAGAACTGGTAAAAAAAAAATGCAGATGGAAGACAGTGTTGGGAAATGTATGATAATGCATTCTGATAAAGGTGCAGACTGTTACCTAAGTGGGGAGAAAATTCAAACAGCGGAAGTGTAAAAGGAATTAGGATTCCTTGTGCAAGACTCCCAGAAGGATAATTCACAGACTGAGTCTGTGGTAAAGAAGGCAAGTGCAATATTGCCATTTATTTCGAGGGGAATAGAATACAGAAACAAGGAGACAATGCTGAAGCTTTATAAGACACTAGTCAGGCCGCACTTGGAGTATTGTCAACAGTTTAGGGCCCCTTTCCTCAGAAAGAATGTATTGTCGTTGGAGAGAGCCCAGAGGTGGTTCATGAGGATGATTCCAAGAAAGAAAGAGTTAACATATGAGGAGCATTTGACAGCTTTTGGCCTGTACTTGCTGGTATTCAGAAGAATGTGTGGGGATCTCATTGAAACCTACCGAATGTTGAAAGAACTAGATAAGGTGCATGTGGAAAGGATGTTTCCACTGGTGGGTGTATCCAGAACTAGAGGGCATATCCTCAAAATTGAGGTGCGACCTTTTAGAACAGAAGTAAGGAGTGATTTTTTTTAGCCAAAGAGGGGTGAATCTGTGGAATGCTCTGCCACAGGCTGCAGTTGAGGCCAATTCCACGGGTAGATTTAAAGTGGAAGTTGATAGATTCCTGATTGGTTAGGGCATCAAGGGATATGGTGAGAGGGCAGATGTATGGAGTTGAAATGGATCCCGGATCAGCCATGATGAAATGGCGGAATGGACTCGATGGGCTGAATGGCCTATTTCTACTACTATGTCTTACGTGCTGCAAAACCCTCTAATACCCACATCTCCTATTCTGTCACATATGAACCCAACCTTTGTAAAGTTTTCTTCTTGATGCCTATTGAATAATTATATTAGACCCCCAAGGTGACATCCTTAATGTAAGGGAACTAATTTCATCTCTCCTCAACATTGTTCAAGTTGGGACAAAGACTATAATGAAACCAGAAGCTGTACAGCCTCTATAATTCCAAAACTGAGTGCTGGTGAGTAAATAATTGACGTATCGTTGTCATTATGTGTCATGTCGTATGACATGGGTGATCATGGTCTTTCCCTGACTGTGAAATAATCTTGGCAATTTTTTCTGCAGAAATGGTTTGCCATTGCCATTTTCTGGGCAGTGTCTTTAGAAGATGGGTAACCCCAACAGCTATTGATGCTCTTCAGAAATTGTCTGCCTGGTGGCAGTGGTCGCATAATCAGGACTTGTCATATGCACTAGCTGCTCGAATGACCTTTCACCACCTGCTCCCATAGCTTCACATGACCCTGATTGGAGGTGGGGGGGGGGGGCTAAGCAGGTGTTACACGTTGCCATCTTCATCTCTATGGAGTTATTCAGTTTCCAAGAACATCGGAAGACTGATCAGACATCACTCAAGCTGAAAGAGAAGGTAAGTGCAAGGTTTTCAACTTGACTATAATATTTAAATAGAAACCCACCTTTGGGAGTAGCTTGATTGATCACCATTATGCACCATCTGTGAAGTCTAAAAGGGGAGTTATATTTGATATATTAAATATTTTGACCTGGGTGGTGGGGACACTTAATAATGGACACCACCTTCCTGAGGCATGGCTCTTTGAAGATGTCTTGGAACTACGGAGGCTAGTGCCAGGCAGTGCTGTTGAAAAGCAACACGTACAACATGCTGGAGGAACTCAGCAGGTCGGGCAGCCTCCGTGGAAACGAGCAGTCAACGCTCTGGGCCGAGACCCTTCGTCAGAACTGAAGAGGGAGGGGACAGGGGTCCCATAAATAAGGTGGAGGGAGGGTGGAAGGTGCCAGGTGAAAAACCAATCAGAGGAAAGATCAAGGGGTGGGGGAGGGGAAGCAGGGAGGGGATAGGCTGGAGAGGTGAAGAAGGAATGTAAGGGGAAAGCACAATGTGTAGTAGAAGAAGGCAGAATCATGAGAGAGGTGTTAGGCAGCTGGAGGAGGAGGCAGAGTGAAAGTGGAATGGGGGAAGGGAGGGGAAGGGAATTACCAGAAGTTGGAGAGTTCAATGTTCATGCCAAAGGGCTGGAGACTACCCAGACGGTATATGAGGTGTTGCTCCTCCAGCCTGAGGTTGGCATCATCATGGCAGTAGAGGAGGCCAAGTATGGACATATCCGAATGGGAATGTGAAGCAGAGTTGAAGTGGGTGGCAACCAGGAGATCCTGTCCGTTGTGGCGGATGGAGCGGAGGCGCTCGACATTCCTTACATTCCTTCTTCACCTTTCCTGCCTATCCCCTCCCTGCTTCCCCTCCCCCACCCCTTGATCTTTCCTCTTACTGGTTTTTCACCTGGCACCTACCAGCCTTCTCCTTCCCACCCTCCCCCCACCTTCTTCATAGGGCCGCTGCCCCCTCCCTCTTCAGTCCTGACGAAGGGTCTTGGCCCGTAATGTTGACTGCTCGTTTCAATGGATGCTGCCCGACCTGCTGAGTTCCTCCAGCGTGTTGTACGTTTTGCTTTGACCACAGCATTTGCAGTGTACTTTGTGAGTGCTGTTGGAAAGTCTTAGGCACCCTAGCTATATATATTTGCCTAAGACTTTTATACTTTTGCACTGTACTGTATATGTAAATTAATGTTTTGAAGATGCCATCAGTCCTCTACAGATATGGTCCAAAATATAGAAAATTTATTGAGACATCATCCAATGGTTTTCCTCTGGAGTAAAGCTAGTTCTAAACAAACAAAACCTTTATCATTTTTTTAATGCTTGTTTTCCCAAGTATGATTAAAATAGTATATTTGAACAAATGGAAACTTAGAGCCTTTTTTTTTATTAATCAATTATAACTGAGGTAATTTAGAGAAAAAAGTAGCACGCAATGCCTTTTGGCTTTCAGTAAAAACTGTGTAATATTTCCTTTGTTTGTTACGCTCCAGATGTCTGATCTGCCTGGAAGCTTCCCAACATCTTATAAATACTCAAGTTAGTTTTCACCTAAAATTCAATAAGCTCTGTCCTTAAGTACTGCACCAGATCTGTAACTAATGTTTAAACAGATGCTGATCTTATCTGGATGTGATCTACTTATGGCAAATACTGTTTTTACCTTTCTAGTAAGATTAATAATATTGAAATAAAGCAATTTTTATTGTCAGAATTTTAGTCCGTTCATGAATATTTTTGCCCTATGTTACATAAAAATGTAATATTTTGAACATTGAATTTAAAATACCAAATATGAAAATATCTAAATTATTAAACAGTGAGAAAATTCTGAATTATTCATAAAGTATAAATCACAATAAATAATTAAGCTTTTTGCCCCATGTTAAAAATGTAATAAACTTTGAACTTAAAATACGAAATATGGAAATGTCGAAGTTATGCGACGGTAAGAGAACCTTGAACTGGTGGAAGCAGGTAGGTGGAATGCAAGTGAAGCCAGGTGGGGAGTGTGAGGGTAGAGACAGATGTTGGTGATGCGGAGTCACGTAAATGAGGGATGATCAGCCAATGGAACCAGAC
Source organism: Hemitrygon akajei (assembly GCF_048418815.1). Classification (NCBI taxonomy): domain Eukaryota; kingdom Metazoa; phylum Chordata; class Chondrichthyes; order Myliobatiformes; family Dasyatidae; genus Hemitrygon; species Hemitrygon akajei. Next base: position 18,483,561 of record NC_133125.1, on the reverse strand, counting down.
TGGGGAAGGGAATAGAATGGGTAGCCAATTGGAGAAAAAACTCAGGGCTGTGTCAGTGATGGACAGATGGAACCAGGTGTGGGTAGTTGATGAGGAGTTGGAGCAGCCCAGGAACTTCCAATATTTTTTGGGGAGTGATCTTTGAAAGTTTGCTGGAGAGGGGTGGGCCCCAAATCTAGGTAAATTTAGGTGTTGGATAAACTACCCCTGTTTAACATGGTCCATGAACAGGATTAAAAAAAATACTTTCTCAAACCCATCCTCATCCCTATGGGGTTATTCAGTTTCCAGAAACATGGGAAGACTGATCAGACATCATTCAAGCTGAAAGAGAAGGTAAGTGCAAGGTTTTCAACTATAATGTTTAAATGGAAACCCACTTTTGGGAGTAGCCTGATTGATCAACATGATGCACCATCTGTGAAGTCTAAAAGGGTAGTTATATTTGATATATTAAACATTTTGACCTGAGTGGCGGGGACACTTAATAATGGACATCACCTTCCTGAGGCATGGCTCTTTGAAGATGTCCTGGAGCTACGGAGGCTAGTACCCATGATGGCGCTGACTAATTTTATAACTTTCTGCAACTTATTTTGAACTTGTGCAGTAGCACCACCCCCCATACCAGAGAGCGATGCAGCCAAACAAAATGCTCTTCACAGTATATTTACAACATAGGTCATAGAACATAGAAATTTACAGCATATTACAGGCCCTTCGGCCCACAATGTTGTGCCGACTATGTAACCTACTCTAGAAACTGCCTAGAAATTTCCTAGTGATTAGCTCTCTATTTTTCTATGCTCCATGTACTTATCTGAGAGGCTCTTAAAAGACCCTATTGTATCGACTTCCCCAACTGCTGCTGGCAGTGTATTCCACCCACCCACCACTCTCTGAGTGAAAAACTTACCCCTGACATTCCCTTGGTGCCAATTTCCAAGCACCTTAAAACTGTGCCCTCTCGTATTAGCCATTTCAGCCCTGGGAAAAACCCTTTGGCTATCCACATGATCAATGCCCCTCATCATCTTATGCAACTCTATCAGGTCACCTCTCATCCTCCATCGCTCCAAGGAGAAAAGGCCAAGAACACTCAATCTATTCTCATAAGGAACGCCCTCCAACCTGGATAATATCCTTGTACATCTCCTCTGCCTCCCTCTATAGTATCCACCTCCTTCCTGTAATGAGGTGACCAGAACTGAACACAGTATTGGGGTCTGACCAAGGTGTTATGTAGCTGTAACCTTATCTCACGGCTCTTGAACTCAGTCTCTCACTGATGAATGCCAACACACCATACGCCTTCTTAACAACACTGTCAACCTGTGCAGCAGCTTGGAGTGTTCTATCGACATTGACCCTAAGATCTCTCAGATCCTCCACACTGCCAACAGTCTTAGCTGTCTTCAGAATGGAACCACCAAAATGAACCACTTCACACTTATCTGGATTGAAGTCCATCTGCTCCTAACCTTTGTGTCATCAGCAAACTTACTAACCCACCCTTTTACTTCTTCATCCAGGTCATTTATAAAAATCACAAAGAGGAGGGGTCCCAGAACAGATCCCTGTGGAAAACCACTGGTCACTGACCTCCATTCAGAATACAAACTATTTACAACCACCCTTTGCCTTCTGTGGGCAAGCCAGTTTTGGATCCACAAAGCAGGGCCTTCTTGGATCCCAAGCCTCCTTACTTTCTGAAGGAGCCTTGCCTGGGGAACCTTATCAAACGCCTGACTGAAATCCATATACACTACATCTACTGCTCTACCTTCAGCAATATGTTTTGTTACATCCTCAGAAAATTCAATCAGGCTTGTAAGGCACGACCTGCCCTTGACAAAGCCATGCTGACTATCCCCAATCAGATTATGTCTTTCCAAATGCTCATAAATTCTTCCTCTCTGGATTTTCGCCAACAACTTGCCCACCACTGAAGTCAGACCTCCCAGTCTATAATTTCTTGTGTTTTCTCTACTCCCTTTCTTGAACAAGGCAACAACATTTGAAACCCTCCAATCCTCCGGTACTTTTCCTGGTCCTATTGATGACACAAAGATCATTTCAAGAGGCTCAGCAATCTCCTCCCTTGCTTCCCACAGTAGCCTGGGGTATATCTCATCCAGTCCCGATGATTTGTCTAATTTAATGCTTTTCAAAAGCTCCAGCACATCCTCTTTCTTAATGTCTATATGCTCAAGCATTTCAGTCCACTTTAGTCATCCCCACAATTGCCAAGGTCTTTTTCCCTGGTGAATACTGAAGCAAAGTTCATTAAATACCTCTACTACCTCCCATTAAATACCTCTACTACCTCCCAATAGTGCTCACATTTCCACTATTGCACCTGATTGGTCCTATTCTCACACGGCTCATCCTCTTGCTCTACACATACGTCTAGAATACCTTAGGGTTTTCCTTAATCCTGCTCACCAAGGCCTTCTCAGGACCCCTTCTGGCTCTCCTAATTCCATTCTTAAGATCCTTCTTAGCAATCTTGTAATTTTCTAGAGCTCTAACAGTACCTAGGTTCTTGAAGCTTTTGTAAGCTTTTCTTCTTAACTAGATTTTCCACATACTTTGTACATCATGGTTCTTTAACTCTACCATCCTTTCCCTGCCTCAATGGAACATACCTATGCACAACTCCATGCAAATTCCCTGAACATTTGCCACATTTCTGCCATGAATTTCACTGAGAACATCCTGTTCCAATTTATGCTCACAAGTTCCTGCCTAATAGCATCTTATTTCCCCCTACCCCAATTAAATGTTTTCCCAAATTGCCTGCCCCTATCCCTCACCAGCACTATGATGAAGGAGATAGAGTTGTGATCACTATCTCCAAAATGCTCGCCAACTGAGAGATCTGACACCCGACCAGGTTCATTTCCCAGTACCAGATCAAGTACAGCCTCTCCTCTAGTTGGCGTATCTACATGTTGTGTCAGGAAACCTTCCTGAACACATCTAACAAACTCCACCCCATCTAAACCCCTTGCACTAAGGAAATGTCAAACAATATTAGGAAAGTTAAAATCACCTATCACAACAACCCTATTATTATTGCATCGTTCCAGTATCTGCCTCCCTATCTGCTCCTTGACGTCTCTGTTACTATTGGGAGGTCTATAAAAACACCCAATATAGTTATTGCCCCTTTCCTGTTTCTAACTTCCACCCACACTGACTCAGTAGACCGTCCCTCCAAGACTTCTTCCTTTTCTGCAACCGTGATACTATCCTAATTAGCAATGCCACACTCCCTCCTCTTTTGCCTCCGTCTCTGTTCTTTTTGAAACATCTAAAGCCTGGCACACTCAGCAGCCATTCCTGCTCCTGAGTCATCCAAGTTTCTGTAATGGTCACAACATCACGGTTCCACGTATTGATCCATGCTCTAAGTTCATCTGCCTTGTTTATGATACTCCTTGTATTAAAATAGACACATCTCAAACCATCAGGCTGAGTGCATCTTTGCTCTAACATCTGCCTATCCTTCTCACAAACTCCCTACAAGCTGTCTCTGCTTGTGCTCCAACCTCCCCATCCTCTGCCTCTTCACTTTGGTTCCCACTCCCCTGCAAATCTAGTTTAAACCCTCCCCAATATCATTAGCAAACGTCCCCACCAGGATATTAATCTCCCTCGGATTCAAGTGCAAGCCATCCTTTTTGTACAGGTCACACCTGCCCCAGAAGAGGTCCCAATGATCCAAAATTCCGAACTACTGCCCTCTGCTCCAATCCTTCAGCCACGCATTCATCCCCCACCTCATTCTATTCCGATATTCACTATCATGTGGCAGAGGTAGCAATCCCGAGATTACGACCTTTGAGGTCCTGCTTGTCAGCTTCTTTCCTAACCCCCTGTATTCTGCTTTCAGGATCTCCACCCTTTTTCTAAGTATGTCGTTAGTGCCAATATGTACCATGACCTCTAGCTGCTCACCCTCCTATTTCAGGATATTGAGGACGCGTTTAGAAACATCACAAACCCTGGCACCAGGGAGGCAAACTACCATCCTTGTTTCTTTTTATATTTGCAGAAGTTCTCAAGTGTTTTGAATTTTCAGGGGGCCTTTGACAAGGTGCTGCACATGAGGCTGCTTAGCCAGATAAGAGCCCATGGAATTACAGGGAAGTTACTAGCATGGGTGGAGCATTGGCTGGTCGGCAGAAAGCAGAGTGGGAATAAAGGAATCCTATTCTGGCTGGCTGCCGGTTACCAGTGGAGTTCCACAAGGGTCGGTGTTGGGACCATTGCTTTTTACGATCTATGTCAATGATTTGGACTACAGTATTAATGGATTTGTGACTAAATTTGCCGATGATATAAAGGTAGGTGGGGGACCGGGTAGTGTTGAGGAAACAGAGAGCCTACAGAGAGACTTAGATAGTTTAGGGGAATGGGCAAAGAAGTGGCAAATGAAATACAATGTGGGAAAGTGTATGGTCATGCACTTTGGTGGAAGAAATAAATGGGCAGACTATTATTTAGATGGGATGAGAATTCAAAAGGCAGAGATGCAAAGTGACTTGGGATTCCTTGTTCAAGATACCCTAAAGGTTAACCTCCAGGTTGAGTCAGTTGTGAAGAAGACAAATACAATGTTGGCATTCATTTCTAGAGGTATAGAATATAAGAGCAGGGATGTGATGTTGAAGCTCTATAAGCCACTAATGAGACCACACTTGGAGTATTGTGTGCAATTTTGGGCTCCTTATTTTAGAAAGGATATACTGACATTGAAAGGGTTCAGAGAAGATTCACGAGAATGATTCCAGGAATGAAAGGGTTACCATATGAGGAACGTCAGGCAGCTCTTCGGCTGTATTCCCCGGAGTTCAGGAGAATGAGGGGGAATCTCATAGAAACATTCCAAATGTTAAAAGGCCTGAACAGATTAGCTATAACAAAGTTATTTCCCGTGGTAGAGGAGTCTAGGACAAGAGGGCACGACTTCAGGATTGAAGGATGCCCATTTAGAACTGAGATGCGGAGAAATTACTTTTGGCAGAGGGTGGTAAGTCTGTGGAATTTGTTACCACGAGCAGCTGTGGAGGCCAAGTCATTTGGGTGTATTTAAGGCAGAGAGAGATAGGTTCTTGATTAGCCAGGGCATCAAAGGGTATGGGAAGGAAACAGGGGAGTGGGGATGACTGGAAGAATTGGATCAGCCCATGATTGAATGGTGGAGCAGACTCGATGGGCCGAATGGCCTACTTCTGCTCCTATACCTTATGGTGTTATATAAACATATAGTGAAACGTGCCATTTGCATCAACAATCAACACAGTCTGAAGATGAGCTGGGGGCAGCTCGCGAATGTCACTATGCTTCCAGCGCCAACATAGCAGGCCCACAACTTACCAACTCTAATCTGGACATCTTTGGAATGTGGGAGGAAAGTGGAGCACCAGGAGGAGATGCACATGATTGTGGGGAGAACGTACAAACTCCTTACAGACAGCAATGTGAATTGAACCCCAATCTTCTGATTGCTGCTGCTGTAAAGTTTTACACTATCCACTATGGTCCCCAACAGTTGAGCACTGGATTGGATCAACCGTAATGGTATTGAAAGGGTAGATGGGTGACTTGAACTATTTTTTAGGTGTTCACATGTATAGATGCTATCAGTTTAGCCTGAGTTTTCATATGGAAATTGAACCTGAAATTGTGATTGTGTCCTGAATTAAATATACTTACTTCCATTAAAAGGGATTTAAATCCAGCAACTAATGATCTTAATGCACGTTTTTCCATATTATTACATGTAGCAGATGCATAGAAGTTATGAAAAGAAATAAAAATAATTTTAGTATGTTTGAGCTTTAAAAATATCAACTTTAACTTACATGATTCACAATATCATGGTCATCTTATAGAAATTTGTTTTATTTATCACTAACAATAACCTCAATTTTTCGTCCAATCTATTCCCATACATTCTAAAAAAGTAATCAAAAATCCGCAGGAAAATATTGCACTACTTTGTAACTTAAAGAGAGCTGTTAAGGTAGATCAATTGTTCACTCATTACGTATTATTGTATGATCATGGTTCTTCCATGACCATGATTGTTCTTAGCAAGTTTTTGTACAGAAGCAGTTTGCCATTACCTTCTTCTGGGCAGTGTCTTTACAAGATGGATGACCCCAGCCAATATCAATACCCTTCAGAGATTATCTGCCTGGCGTCAGTGGTCGCATAACCAGAACTTGTGATATGCAGCAGCTGCTCTTAGGGCCATCTACCTCCTGTTCCCATAGCTTCATGCGAGCCTTCTCAGGGGTGCTAAGCAGGTAATACACTTTGTTTAAGGGTGACCAGTAGGCTAGCAGAGGGAAAGAGCACCTTACACCTCCTTTGGTAGAACAAAGAACAATACAGCACAGTACAGGCCATTCAGCCCACAATGTTGTTCTGACCCTTAAACCCTGCCTCCCATATAACCCCCCCCACCTTAAATTCCTCCATATACCTGTCTTATTAGTCTCTTAAACTTCACTAGTGTATCTGCCTCCACCAATGACTCAGGCAGTGCATTCCACGCACCAACCACGCTCTGAGTGAAAAATCTTCCTCTAATATCCCCCTTGAACTTCCCTCCCCTTACCTTAAAGCCATGTCCTCTTGTATTGAGCAGTGGTGCCCCGGGGAAGAGGTGCTGGTTGTCCACTCTGTCTATTCCTCTTAATATCTTGTACACCTCGATCATGTCTCATCTCATCCTCCTTCTCTCCAAAGAGTAAAGCCCTAGCTCCCTTAGTCTCTGATCATAATCCATACTCTCTAAACCAGGCAGCATCCTGGTAAATCTCCTCTGTACCCTTTCCAATGCTTCCACATCCTTCCTATAGTGAGGCAACCAGAACTGGACACAGTACTCCAAGTGTGGCCTAACCAGAGTTTTATAGAGATGCATCATTACATCGCGACTCTTAAACTCTGTCCCTCGACTTATGTAAGCTTTCTTAACTACTCTATCTACCTGTGAGGCAACTTTCAGGGATCTGTGGACATGTACCCCCAGATCCCTCTGCTCCTCCACACTTACAACTATCCTGCCATTTACTTTGTACTCTGCCTTGGAGTTTGTCCTTCCAATATGTACCACCTCACACTTCTCCGGGTTGAACTCCATCTGCCATTTCTCAGCCCACTTCTGAATCCTATCAATGTCTCTCTGCAATCTTCGACAATCCTCAACACTATGCACAACACCACCAACTTTTGTGTCATCTGCAAACTTGCCAACCTACCCTTCTACCCCCATATCCAGGTCATTCATAAAATTCACGAAAAGTAGAGGTCCCAGAACCGATCCTTGTGGGACACCACTAGTCACAACCCTCCAATCTGAATGTACTCCCTCCACCACGACCCCCTGCCTTCTGCAAGCAAGCCAATTCTTAATCCACCTGGCCAAACTTCCCTGGATCCCAAGCCTTCTGACTTTCTGAATAAGCCTACCGTGCGGAACCTTGTCAAATGCCTTACTAAAATCCATGTAGATCACATCCACTGCACTACCCTCATCTATATGCCTGGTCACCTCCTCAAAGAACTCTATCAGGCTTGTTAGACACGATCTGCCCTTCACAAAGCCATGCTGACTGTCCCTGATCAGACCATGATTCTCTAAATACCCATAGATTCTATCTCTAAAAATCTTTTCCAACAGCTTTCCTACCACAGATGTAAGGCTCACTGGTCTATAATTACCCGGACTATCCCTACTACCTTTTTTGAACAGGGGGACAACATTCACCTCCCTCCAATCCTCCAATACCATTCCCGTGGACAACGAGGACATGAAGATATAGCATGATAAATTTAAGCAAGTTTAATAAAGAATTTGAAGATGAAAACAAGAAAGTAAATAATGGATAGAAGGTCAAAATTTATTGGCTGTGGCAATTTATCACTGACCTCTGTGGTAATTGTGCAAAAGCAAAATACTATAACTGCTAAACATCTGGGGAAAATGGTAGAAGTGCTCTGTAGTCCATGCACCATCTGGTGAAGGAGAAACAGAGCTAACATTTAAATTCAATTACCATACAGCATTGTAATTTTTGTAATGACTTATATTTTCCAGATCTGCCAGTGTCCGCTTGCTGCCTCATCCTTAAGGTAGGATCTTGTGGAGTGTAAATTCAAAAAAAAAGCCTAGATGGCTACCAATGACATAACTAGCTGCCGACAAACCTAACAAAGAAATATGAATGCTGCCAAGTATTCTTGACATTCAGAAACATTAAAAATACTTTAAAATTATTGCAGCATTGATGTTCATAATACATAAAACAGAAAATATCTGTTCATAAAACAGAAATATCTTTAAACATTTAGAATAATTGAATACCTGTTAATTTAAAACTATATTCAGTAAAACAACTGTGTCCGTTGTAGCTATTTATCATTGACATGAATGGACCCACAATTACTGTGTAGGGTCTGACTGGCATGATGGATTTGTAGCAAGCCATAGGAGAGATTATGAAACATGACACTTCCAGTGCATCTAGTCTATTTTTAACTTAAAACAAGCCGGTAGGTGTGGAGTAATTGTATGGGGGAGTGATGGGAAGAAACTTGACTTGTGAGGGATAATAAAACAGCCACCATCGATTGGTGGAGCAGACTCAGTGGGTCAAATGCTTAATTCTGCCCTGTGTGCTTATGGTCATAAGTGTTGGGAAATTGTAGCAGGCTTTTTTTCACTCTCCTACAGGTCCATCGGAGATATGACATAAAAATGTAGCTACAATATACCACATCAAAATAGTTTAGGACTCTTAAGCTTCCTGAAACCTACAGGGAGAACTGAAGACAGCTCATTATGGAACTAATGGAATTTCTCAGCAAGGTTGTCTCATTATCTTCATGTACAAAAATAGTTTAAGCTCTAATGGCTGTGTTTAATTCTTGCCCTAAGGTGGCAGCATGTTGCTTTAGAAGTCACTTAGATTTGTTTTGATCAATTGATTTAAAAGATGCTTTAAAAAAAAACAGATGAATAATACTCCCAGGAATCTGGGTCAGAATTAACTTTTGAACTTTCTAATCAGAGAGAAAATTGAGAAAAGAATTTGGATAGATATTTTGAGGAAATAGAAGAGCAGCTTTACTGTTTCGTATCAGCAAAATATACCATGAAACTTGTGGATTCCAGTTAATTGGGACACATCAGGAGCAGTGCATTTTGGCTCAGTTAAGCAGCTGTACCAATGAGTTGAAGTTTCATGCAAGTAGTTAAAGATCAAAGTTCAAAGTAAACTTATTATCAAAGTACATGTATTCGTCACTATATACAACCCTGAGATTAATTTTCTTGCAAGCATACTCAATAAATCCGTAATAGAATAATAACCATAATAGAATCAATGAAAGACCACATCAACTTGGGTTTTCAACCAATGTGTAATAGACAATAAATTGTGTCACTATAAAAATAAATAAGTATTAATGATAATAATAATAAATAATCAATAAATATTGTGAACATGAGCTGAAGAGCCCTTGAAAGTGATTCCATTGGTTGTGGGAACATTTCGATAATGGGTAAGTGAAGTTATCCTTTTGGTTCAACAGCCTGATGGTTGAGGGGTGTTAACTGTTCCTGAACCTGGTGGTGTGAGACCTGAGGTTCCTGTACCTTCTTCCTGATGGCAGCAGTGAGAAGGGAACATTCTCTGGGTGGAGGGTGTCCCTGATGATGGATGCTGCTTTCCTGCAACAACGTTGCGTGTAGATGTGCCCAATAGTGAGGAGGGCTTTACCCGTGATGGACTGGGCCATAATCATTATAAGCAACACACACAAAATGCTGGAATAACTCAGCAGACCAGGCAGCATCTTCCAACGTTTCGGGCCGAGACCCTTCATCAAGACTGGAAAGGAAGAGAAGTCCGAGTGAGTTGGTGGAGGGAGGGGAGGGAAGTATGTGTTGGTAAGTGATAGGTGAAACTGGGGTGGGGGGGAGGTGAAGTAAAGAGTTAGGAAGTTCATTGGTGAAAGAGATAAAGGGCTGGAGAAGGGCCGAATCTGGTAGGAGAGGATAGAAGACCATGGAAGAAAAGGAAGGGGGAGGAGCAACAGAGGGAAATGATGGGCAGGTAAGGAGATAAAATGAGAGAGGGAAACAGGAATGGGGAATAGTGAATGAGAGGGGGAGGGGCAATTACTGGAAGTTCGAGAAATCAATGTTCATGCCATCAGGTTGGAGGTTATCCAGGAGGAATATAAGGTGTTGCTCCTCCAATCATCGTGGCAGAAGAGGAGACCATGGACTGACATGTCGGAATGGGAATAGCAAGTAGAATTCAAATGGTTGGTAACTGGGAGATCCCATTTTTTGTGGTGGATGGAGCGAAGGTGCTCGACGAAGCAGTCTCCTATTCTACGTCAGTTCTCATTGATACACACCGGGAGCACCAGACACCATAGATGACCCCAACTGGCTCACAGGTGAAGTGTCACCTCACCTGGAAGGACTGTTTGAGGCACAGAGTGGTAATGAGGGAGGAGGTGTAGTTGCAAGTGTGTACTTGTTCCGCTTGCAAGGATAAATACGAGGAGTGTAGGGATAAGCAGACAAGGGAGTCGTGTAGGGAGCAATCCCTGCAAATAATGGAAAGTAGGGGGGAGGGAAAAATGTACTTGGTGGTGGGATCCTCTTGGAGATGGCGTAAGTTATGGAGAATTATGTGCTGCATACAGAGGCTAGTGGGGTGCTAGGTGAAGCCATGCGTGGCAGTGGGAGGATGGGGTGAGGGCAGATGAGGGCAAAAATGGAAGAGATGTGGGTGAGGACATTGTTGATGGTGGAGGAATGTAAGTTTCTTTCTTTGAAGAAGGAGGACATCTCAGTAGTTCTGGAGTGAAGAGCCTCGTCCTGAGAGGAGATGTAACGGAGATGGAGGAGCTGAGAGAAGGGGATGGCGTTTTTACAAGTGACAGGGTGGGAAGAGATATACTCCAGATAGCTGTTAGAGTCAGTGGGTTTATAAAAGGCAACAGTAGAAAGACTGTCTCCAGTGATAGAAACAGAAAGATTGAGAAAGGGGAGGGAGGTGTTGGAAATGGACCAAGTAAATTTGAGGGCAGAGTGGAAGTTAGAGGCAAATTTGATGAAATCGATAAGTTCAGCATGGGTGCGGGAGGCAGCACCAATGCAGTTGTTGTTGTAGCGTAGGAAGAGTTGTAGGTTTGGAACCTGGACCGTTCCATGTAACCAACGAAATGGCAGACATAGCAGGGATGTCGGCGAGTGCCCATGGCTATACTTCCGGTGTAGACATGAACACTCGGCTCTTTACTTCACCCCCTCCCCCTGTCCCGGTTTCACCTATCGTGCACTACCTTATACTTCTTACTCTGACTTCTCCTCTTCCTTTCCAGTCCTGATGAAGGGTCTTGGCCCGAAACCTCGACTGTTTACACATTTCCATAGATGCTGCCTGGCCTGCTGAGTTCCTCCAGCACTTTGTGTGTGTTGCTTTGGATTTCCAGCCTCTGCAGATTTTCCTGTGTTCGTATCCCCTGCTATATTTTGTAGGATTTTTTGTTCAAGGGCGTTGTAGTTTCCATACCAGGCCATGATGCTGCCAGTCAATATGTTCTCCACTAATCTTCTATAGAACTTTGTCGGAGCTGAATGCCATGCCGGATATCCGCAATCTCTTACAGAAGTAGAGGCACTGTTGTGCTTTCTTTGTTATTGCTGGACCAAGACAAGTCCTCTGAAATAATAACACTGAGGAATTTAACATTGTTGACCTTCTCCACCTCTGATCATCTGATGAGGAATGGCACATGGACCTTTGGTTTCCCCCTCCCGAAGTCAATAATCAGCTCCTTGGTCTTGCTGACCTTGAGTGAGAGGCTGTTGTTGTAGCACCACGCAGCCAGGTTTTCAATCTCCCTCCTACATGCCGATTCGCCACCACCTGTGAATCCGCCTACGACACTGGTGTCATCAACAGACTTAAGTATGGCATTGGAGCTGTGCTTAGCCACACAGTCACGTGTAAACTGAGTAGAGCGGGGTGGGGGGCTAAGCACACAGCCTTGTTGTGCACCTGTGCTGATGGAGATCATAGAGGAGATATAAATCCGAACTGACTGGGATCTCGCAAGTGGGGAAATCAAGGATCCAATTGCACAAGGAGGTATTGAGGCCAAGATCTTAAAGCTTATTAATTAGTTTTGAGGGGATATGGTATTGAATGCTGAGCTGTAGCTGATAAGGAGCATCCTGATTTATGCATCTTTGCTGTCCTGATGTTCCAGGGTTGAGCAAAGACATCTGCCATGGACCGTTGCTCTGGTAAGCAAATTGGAGCAGATCCAAGTCACTTCTCAGGCAGGTGAAAATGGTATAAAAACAAACAAACTATTGTTTAACTGAGTAATAAATTATGTATTTAAATGGAATACAGAACAAATTAGAACACTATCAATATTATGACTGTACTATAAGGCTACATGTTGGCTCCTATCGTATCGACAAAGGAATTCACTTAGTGTCCCCTGCCATGTTGTATTGACTGTCTCCAAATGAACAAAATTATCACAGACAATGATAATGGACGACCTTCTTACAATGCTATCAATGATTGCATCCTCCAAATCTGCAAAGTCAGGACCAACAGGTTCTGGGACAGCTTCTTTCTCCAGGTCATCAGACTGCTTAATTCATGCTGATGCAACTGTATTTCTATGTTATATTGACTATCCTGTTGTAAATAATATTTATTATAAATTACTTGTACTATAAATTGCACATTGCACATTTAGACGGAAACATAACATAAAGAATTTTACTCCTCGTGTAAGGAATAGAATCAATTCAATTCAATTTAATTCTTCACTTTCATTGTAACATTCAAGATGGTTGTCAATATCTTCCTAGTTCCTAACTTGTTGAAGTAGTGAAATCATTTCATTTTCACTCCCGGCCATTTCTGGCATCTCCAAGCCTGAATGCTTGAAACTGCTGTGAGCAAAACGGTCATGAATTGCCTTACAGCTTATTCCCACCAACAATCAGTGAAAAAAAATCACTGCTTTTTGAACACAAGCACACACAACTGATGCTATTTAAAAAAAAATTAATTCTAAGCATGGTGTAGTTTCTAATGGCCACACAAGAGCATGTGTCTGATGCTAGTTAGAAACTGTTTGGCAACGGTCTCCTGCCAAAGTTAACCACATAGCATCTCAAATAAATGAATGAATTCCTATCTATTTTCTTGATTAGTGCTTATTCTTTTAAAGTTGTCCTAAATAAGCAGCTGCCCCAATTAACCAATGGCCCAACTAACTGAAATCCATTGTATTTTGAAACTGGGCATGGGTGAAAGGGTAACAGAACGATGACCAAGTAAGGTGGAAGACCAGTTTCCAAAAATAGGCATATTGTTATGAATGAATTGTCATACTGGAATATCGCTATTCAAGCACTTTTATATTGAATTTGCCTCGGGAAAGTAATGAGATGGTTCAGATATCATTAGTTGGAAGGTCAGATAAACGAAATGAGAAGATGTGGTGAGCTGAACAGACTTTTCTGCATTCTTATTTACTTTACTAAAATCAAAGGGAATGAAATTTTTGGAGAAGTTCTTCAATGAAATCTTTGCCATGTTGCAACAGTCATATTTCTTTAAGTAGGGTGATTTGGTCATGACTCATGCAGGAAATCTATCAACAAAATCTAGACTGTGAGTTAAAGGTTAAAGATAATGTCCTCTTGGGTGAGAACAAAAAAATTTAGATAAATAGGAAGTGATCATTTTTGATACAAAGAAACAGAAACACAAGATCTACTTTAAGACAATGAAGTGGGAAGTTGAAAGGTACAGGGAAGCAGATAAATCATTATAAAGGTAACCCCAGGACCCAAAAAAAATAAAATGGTATTTTTTTCCCCTTGAGTTTTGTTCATCATGTGCCATGTCATGTGATGTGGGTGATTATGGTCTTCCCATGACCATGATTGTTCCTGGCAAATTTTTCTACAGAAGTAGCCTGCCATTGCCTTCTTCTGGGCAGTGTCTTTACAAGGCAGGTGACCCCAGCCATTATCAATGCTTTTCAGAGATTGTCTGGCAGGCATCAGTGGTGCATAACCAGGACTTGTGATATGCACCATATGACCATCCACCACTGACCCTGATAGGGAAGGCTAAGTAGATGCTACACCTTGCCCAAGCAGAGGGAAAGAGCACCTTACGCCTCCTTTTGTAGAGATGCATCTCCACCCCGCCACCCAATGAAGTATAGAATTCAAAAATACTGAAACTGTACTGAGTAAGGATAACATGGGTACTACTGAATGCCTGGCACCCATCTGTTTTCTCATATTGATGAAAATGAAAGAGAAAACCAGAAGGAATTGCCAAGTCAGGTACTAGAATTAAAAACATTATGTTAAATGGAAATGTTGAACCAGTCAAAGATTATTTCTTTAGAAAGGAGAATACCTAGAGAAGAGCTGACATATATAGTAAAATTATAAATTGATATGGAGAGAATATTTCTATTAGTCATAAATACAGGTTAATTATAAATAAGAGAAATGCAAGAAGAGGAATAATTCCTTTTCTCATAAAGTGCTTAGAATGTGGCATTTTCCATTAAAGGAATTGAATAACCAATCCGATACTTTAAAGAAGAAATGAGTCAAATGCTACAGAGAAAGGGGAATAGAAAAACTAAAGGCTTGTGATGAGCTGAATGGAATGGGAGGAGACTTGTACGTTCTGGATTGTAACTACCAGCAGAGGTGAATTAGGCTGAACAATTTGGTTCTGTGTATATATCCTATGTAATTTTTCATCAAAGGGTACAGGGATGCTTTGAAAGCAATGTGCTATTATAGATAGTTACTTATGAAATGTCACAGGGTTAATTAGGTATCTCATAAGTAAGTGCTCCCTAGAGAAAAGTAATCACAGCATGACAAAATTTTAGATTTAATTCAAGAGTGTCATGGTTCAGTCAAAAATGAGAGTCTAAAGCTTAAATAAAACAAATGACATAGGAATAAGGAGTGAAATGGAAAATTATATTAAAATGCATTATAGCAGATAAACTATGGCAAACATTGAAATAAATCACCAATAATATTTGATTCCATATATTCTATGGATAAATAAAAAATACTCAGAGAAATTATCTTTGCATGGCTAACTAAACAGGTTAAGAATAGTCTTAGACTGACCAGACAAGCTTATTACTGTTGTGTATTCCATATTTCAGTAGAATTTGAGGAATATTGTAAATATGTTATTGATTAAGCATTATTTACTTGTTTAAGTAATTAATTTCAGTTTATATGTAAAAATACGTGAATTGCATTTGTCATGACGTTACCACACGATATGTGTAAGTCTTGCTAAAGAAGAAGCTAAGACCCATCCTCCTGTGCTGCCATCTTTTGCGTGCAATTTGACTTTACACTTTGGAGTTACAAAACATAACATATACATTGTCAAGGAGACCAGTCAGTTTGAGATTTCCTTTGGAATCAGCCTGGGATAATCAACAAAAATGCTAAATGACAGAACAGAAGAGTAAACTAACAAAGAAAAATGAAGGTAGATAGTAAGAACTTATACAGCTATGTATAAAGGAGATTGGCAAAAAATAAATATGAGTCTTATTGAAATAAATCTCAGTCCTTATGAAGGGTCTTGGCCCGAAACCTCGACCGTTTACTCTTCTCCATAGATGCTGCCTGGCCTGCTGAGTTCCTTCAGCATTTTATGTGTTTTACTTTGGATTTCTAGCATCTGCAGATCTTCTCATGTTGAAAATAAAGAACTAGTTGAGGAATTAAACAAGTATTCTGCATTACTGTCCACCATAAAAGACACAATAAACCCATCAGATATAGATAATACCAAAGATATACAGAGGGACTTTAAGTTATTAAATTTAGAAAAGAGCTAATACGAAAGAAATAAAGATGACATGATTCCCAAGCAACAGGATATATTTTTGACAGGCCAGCAAAGTAGATGCTACATATCCAAATTCAGTCTCTGGATATTTGTAGGTGTTGATTGCACTTGGCAGTCCCATGTCAGCAATATCTGTGCCAGGAAGCTAGTATGCATGTTAAGCAAGCAAATGGTGTGCTGCCTACTATTGGAAGGTCCATAGAACTAGAAGCAAGTTTTGCTGCAATTAGTCAGTCATCGCACAGCACAGAAACAGGCCCTCCAGCCCAGTTCATCCATGATAACCAAGTTGCCTACCTGCGCTAATTGCATTCCCTTTTCTCAAACCCTTTTCTATTTATGTACCTGTCCAAATATCTATTGCATGTTATAATTGTACCCACCTCTACCATCCCTCTGGTACCTCATTCCACATACACATTACTGTCTGTTTGAAAAAGTTGCCCCTAATTTCCCTTTTCCTTCTCACCTTAAATTAATGCCCTTCAATTTCAAATCCCCTACCCCAGGAAAAGCACAATGACCATTCACCTCATCTATGTCCCTCATGATTTCATGTATCTCAAACTGGTCTCCCCTTAGCTTTCTACACCACAGTGAAAACAGTCCCAGCAAATACTATCTCCAATTATAACTCAAGAACTCAGTCCCCCTTACATCCTTGTGAATCCCTTTCTGTGCCTTTTCCAGCTTTTGGCATTTATCCAAAAACAATTAACCAGAACTGCACACAATACTCCAAGCACAGTCTTGTACAGCTGTAACATGACGTCCCAGCGCTTGTACTCAATGCCCTGACTGATTAATGTAATTGTAACCACATTTAAAAATCTGTAGCAGATTTGGTCCCCAACTAAGGAAGGACAAACAAATTAGAGACTGGGAGGGTGAGTCACTAGCTTCATTTCTGTGATCAGAAGGTTGTCCTAAGGGGACAGACTGAAGATTGGCCTGAACATACTGGAATTTGGAGGAATGAGGGAGCGACCTTATGTAAACACAAAGATTTTATGAACTTGAAATCATAGGTGCAGGGAGGATACTTTCTCAGTTTAAAAATTTATAACTATAATTGGATGGGTTAATAATTTAGGGTGGGTGTCAGGGTGGGGTATGTCTCTACCAAAGGAGGTGTGAAGCACTCCTTCCCTCGGCTAGCCTGCAGGTCACCTTTGGACAAGGTGTAGCACCTGCCTAGCCCCCTCCCCCCGATCAGGGTCAAGTGAAGCCATGGCAGAAGGTGGTGGATGGTCATATGAGCAACTGGTGCATGTCACAAGTCCTGGTTATGCGACCACTGACGCCAGGCAGACAACCTCTGAAGAGTATTGATAATGTCTGGGGTCACCTGTCTTGTAAAGACACTGCCCAGAAGAAGGCAATGGCAAACCACTTCAGCACAAAAATTTGCCAAGGACAATCATGGTCATGGGTCATGATCACCTACATCATACAAAGTGGCACATAATGATGATGATGATGAATTTAGGACAGATGAGGAGAATTCTCTTTACCCAGGGTGGTTGGGAGGGGAAGGGGTAAGGGGTGAATAAAAGATTTGAATTTTTCGCTGTTGAAGATACAGTAATTGATTGTTAGGTACATTAAAGGTTAGACTCAATAGATTTTTAGACATTAGGGGATTAAGAAATAGGGGACTAAGGCAGGAAAAAAGATAAGATACAGGATCAGGGATGACACTGATCTCCAAGATGATGTTTTGGGGGGCATGATGACTATTTCTGCCTCCATTTAAAATATGTACATCTTCATACAGCAAGGTTGGATTGCTTGGTCATTACACTGTGAGAAAGTTTATGACCTTTAAACTTAGGATCCATCTATAATGAAACTACACAGAGGTTAGATGAGCCAGTATTTAGAAGATACAGTGTCAATAAATAAAATATCTGGAAACTGAATAATTGTTTTCCATATCAAAATCAGATGGTATGGCCTTAATTGTTTCACCTGTTTCCTTAAAATACGTAAGGTACTACATTTAAAAACACTGCACAAAATACCAAGTGGAAAACTTTCTTCATAGTTTTTAACACACACACACATGTGCTGGAGGAACTCAGCAGGTCAGGGGGCAACATAGAGGGGAAAAAGCAATTGACACTTTGAGCCGAGACTCTTCATCAAGACTGGACAGAAGAGGGGAAGAAGTCAGAATAATAAAGTGGGAGGAAGGGAAGGATTACAAGCTGACAAGTTATAGGTGAACCCAGGTGAGGGGGAAGGTGGGTGCGTGGGTGTATCAGATTGGATTAAGAAGCTGGGAGGTGATAGTTCGAAGAGGTCAAAGGCTGAAGAAGAAAAAGATTTTAAGTACAGTACTTATACAGTCTTTATACCAAACTCAAAAACATCATAAAGCTATTGATATGGACCAGTTATAAGAGTATAATTCAATTCAAACTAGGTATTTATTTAGTTTTTATATGCAAGCATAGTGTTAATGTAATTTATATTCCCCAATTCTGCTTGGAACCTAATTATTTAATTATATTTAGAGGAATTTGCATTAATTTATTATTTATATTGCTAACAAAAATTCTAAATTAAATGTCTGGCTCTAATTGGAAAGTTAGAGTTGATGCTTTCTCTGATTAATTCACAGCAAGGTGTCAAAATTTGTGTGAAAATTGGTGAAATCCAGTTGTGATCATACAGTCATGTTTAACTGTTTGTTTCTTGCTGTGAACTCCCCTAAAGTAATTATCAAAATCTTTTTTGACCATTACTAGACCTTTGCTTTTCCTAATATCTATAAATGACTTGTACTTGGGTAAATACAGCACTGTTTCTCAATATCCAGCTGCTTCATTGAGGTGTAATTGAGGTAGAATTACCTGGTTTTACTACGGTAAGATTTGACAGAGATGCCAAAAAGTGTGGGAAGAAGAAAGGAGGGGGACTCGCTGTCTACATTAACGAAAGATGGTGTAACCCTGGGCATGTGAGTACAAAGAACTCCGTTTGTGAAAGAGATATTGAGCTGATCGCCGTGAGTATGAGGCCATATTACCTGCCTCGAGAATTCGCAAGCGTCATTGTTGTGAATGTGTATGTCCCGCCGCGTGCCGACGCAACGGTAGCGTGTGACGTCATCAGCTCCGCTGTTGCTAGGCTTCAGACACAGCACCCTGAGGCACTGGTGATAATTACAGGGGACTTCAACCATGTGACTTTGGACAAGACACTACCTGCTTTCTCCCAGTACGTGGATTGCTACACCAGGGGTAATAGGACTATTGACCTACTGTATGCAAACGTAGAGGAGGCATATAGTGCATCCCCACTGCCTTCATTGGGGAAAGCTGATCACAACCTGGTTTTGTTACAGCCCAGATATAAATCAATTGTGATGAGGCATCCCACTACCACATGCTCTTTTAGGAAGTGGACTCCTGAAGCTGAACAGGCCCTGAGAGACTGCTTCGGTACTACTAACTGGGATGTACTGCAAGGGGGGCTCTGTGGGGGCGTTGAGGAGGTCACTGAATGCACAACGGACTATATTAACTTTTGTGTGGATGTAGTTGTCCCTGTTAGAACTGTTCGCTGCTATCCCAATAATAAGCCCTGGATCACTAGTCACATCAAAGGCCTCCTAAACCAGAAGAAGAGGGCCTTTAAAGATGGTGATCGGTTGGAGCTTAAAAGAGTTCAGAAGGAACTCAGAGTACAGACAAGGGGGGCAAAGGAGCAGTATAGGAGGAAGCTAGAACAAAAGCTGCAGAAAAAAAGCATGAAGGAGGTGTGGGATGGGATGAAGATCATCATCGGATGCGGTGCAAAGCGGGGGGCGAACATAAGTGGAGATGTGGAGAAAGCGAACCAGCTGAACAACTTCTTCAACAGGTTCGACAGCTCAATCTCATCCTCACCGCAGAAATCCACACCAGGCTTACTTCCCTCACAGGAAAATAGCCACTCACAGGAGACCTTGCCCACGCCCAGGATTACGGCTGCACAGGTGGAAGGTCAACTGAGGAAGATCTGTACCAGCAAGGCGGCTGGACCGGATGGAGTTTCCCCACGATTACTGAGGGCCTGTGCGACTGAGCTGGGAGAACCACTACAGCGCATCTTCAACATGAGCCTGGAGCAGAGAAGAGTACCCAGACAGTGGAAAACATCCTGTATTGTCCCGGTACCGAAGAAACCACAACCAAAGGAGTTGAATGACTTCAGACCTGTTGCCTTGACGTCGCACGTTATGAAGACCATGGAGCGGCTGATAATACAGAATCTGAGGCCACAAACCAGGCACGCCCAGGATCCTCTTCAGTTTGCGTATAAGGAGAAGGTGGGAGTGGAGGATGCTATCACGTATTTGCTGCACAAATCACTCTCTCACCTAGAGGGGGTCAGTTGTGCTGTGAGGATTACATTCCTTGACTTCTCTAGTGCCTTTAACACCATCCAGCCCAAGATCTTAAGGCACAAACTTACGGAGATGGGAGTAGACTCTCACATGGTGGATTGGATAGTGGACTACTTGACAGATAGACCTCAGTATGTGCGGTTGGGAGACTGTAGGTCTGACACGGTGGTCAGCAGCACAGGGGCGCCGCAGGGAACCGTACTCTCTCCGGTCCTGTTCACCCTGTACACATCAGACTTCCAATATAACTCGGAGTCCTGCCATGTGCAGAAGTTCGCTGATGACACGGCCATAGAGGGGTGTGTCAGGAATGGACAGGAGGAGGAGTATAGGAAACTGATACAGGACTTTGTGATATGGTGCAACTCAAACTACCTGCGTCTCAATATCACCAAGACCAAGGAGATGGTGGTGGACTTTAGGAGATCTAGGCCTCATATGGAGCCAGTGATCATTAATGGAGAATGTGTGGAGCAGGTTAAGACCTACAAGTATCTGGGAGTACAGTTAGACGAGAAGCTAGACTGGACTGCCAACACAGATGCCTTGTGCAGGAAGGCACAGAGTCGACTGTACTTCCTAAGAAGGTTGGCGTCATTCAATGTCTGTAGTGAGATGCTGAAGATGTTCTATAGGTCAGTTGTGGAGAGCGCCCTCTTCTTTGTGGTGGCGTGTTGGGGAGGAAGCATTAAGAAGAGGGACGCCTCACGTCTTAATAAGCTGGTAAGGAAGGCGGGCTCTGTCGTGGGCAAAGTACTCGAGAGTTTAACATCGGTAGCTGAGCGAAGGGCGCTGAGTAGGCTACGGTCAATTATGGATAACTCTGAACATCCTCTACATAGCACCATCCAGAGACAGAGAAGCAGTTTCAGCGACAGGTTACTATCGATGCAATGCTCCTCAGACAGGATGAAGAGGTCAATACTCCCCAATGCCATTAGGCTTTACAATTCTACCGCCAGGACTTAAGAACTTTTTAAAAGCTATTATTAATGCTTTTTGAGATAGTGATTTAGATGCATATCATATTTTTTACTGAGTTAAGTATTGTATGTAATTAGTTTTGCTACAACAAGTGTATGGGACATTGGAAAAAAAAGTTGAATTTCCCCATGGGGATGAATAAAGTATCTATCTATCTATCTATCTATCTATCTAATGAACTGTACAGAGTAGACTGTAGTAGACCAAGAAAATATGGGCTGGCTAATGGAATAGGAAATAAATGTCAGATGTGAAGTTTTACAAGAAATGCAAAGTGTTACATTCTGGTAGGATAAAATGAGAAACGGCAATATAAACTAAAGGGCATAATTCTAAAATGGTTTTCCCAGTAGAGTGATTGTAGGTTATATACAGTATGCATGGTTTGTTGAGAAAGTGGTTAAAAGAAACTCAAAGAAGCTATGATTATTAACCTTTATAAAACAAGGATTGAGTTATAAATGGAGTATTGCACCCAGTTCAAGGAGGCCATGCTTTAAGAAAGATGTAAAGACTTTACAGAGGGTGCAGAAGAGATTCACTAAAACCATAGCTGGGATGAGGGATGTGGATAAAGTTAAGAAACTGGGATAACAATTCTTTGAACAAAGTAAATTGCAAGTGTGTAGACAGAGAGAAATAGTTCACTTTTGGCAGAGAGGTCAAGAACCAAAGGACGTTGAGTGAAGGTAATTGGCAAAGAACCAAAAGCGATGTCAGGAAAAGCTTTCTGATGCAGCAATGCACAGCAAGGATAGGACGAGGGGCAAATTTAGTTGTAGCAGTCAAAAGGGAAAGTAAGAAAAAAAACAAATTACAGGACTTTGAGGAAAGGGCAGGAAGTAGGACTACCTAGATTGATCTTTATAATGCTGGCAAGGACTCTTGTACCCAATGACGTCTGTATTATGTCAGTATTATGCATTAGCTGAGCACATGCCACAGTTCTTCAAAATAGCAGACTTATGAAAAAAAAAACAGAACAGTAAAACAACTAAATTCATTATATAAAGAATGAATTCATATTGTATAGCAATATTCACAACAACTTCATGTTAATAAATTACAACTGCCCCTTTGATGCAAAGAAACATGCCAGCTAATTTGTACTATGGATCCTGTAAACACTATCCAGTTAAATAAACTCATAAAATAATATAAACACAGCCATTATCAAATTGAACAGGATTATCTGATGCAACAATTTGTCAAGGTCATGTCACGAGATACATCCAGTTCTTAAAAATACACGCACAATCTTATATGCAACAGTTCTTGAATAATTTTGAAAAGGTAATTAACCTATAAACTATCATTTAACTATATGCATTAACTTATCTCATCAAATAATAATTTGCCTTTATAAGTTAATTGTAAATATTTACACACCACTGTAAATTTGGCTAAATGCTGGTGTACTGTTTCTTACATCCACCTTTCACTGAAGATCGTCAGCTTGTCGTGGTGGAGAGGCTTGTGAGTTCCTGAGATTCCGAGAGTGATACCATTGGGAGTTTAGCCAGCTGTCACTTAGCTTCTGGTAGGGTCACGCATGGCGGTAGGGTCAAGGGGAAGGTTCCGGACAAAGAGCAATCCTCAACGGTGGAGCTGGCAGACGTTGATGACATCACAATGACAGTAAGAGCGAAGGAAGGCCGCAGCAGCACAAGGTCCCCAGTCATCTTGCATTCCTTGCCACTGGACCCTGACTCTGATCTGGCAAGGACCATGTGGTGGCTGTCCATGTATCAGCCTCCCCATGTTAAACAAAGTCACACATTGGCATTCTCCCTTAAGAGAATCCACCCTACACTAGTGGTAAACCCTCTGGGAGATCATTATAACCGACCTGAATGACCCCACAACTACTGCATCTACCAAATTCTTCATGGTAAACTGTACCTGCTATGTCTGTAATTGTTGCACTAAGATAATTATCTCTATAAATTTGCATTCACTGTACTTCATATAAGTGTTAATATAACAAGCCAGCAAATACCCACAAGAGAAAACTATATATTATATTTGGCAACACACACAAAACACTGGAGGAACTCAGCAGGCCAAGGAGCACCTATGGAAAAGAGTAAACAGCTTACGTTTCAGGCCGAGACCCTTCATATGGACTGGAGAAAAAAGATGAGGTCAGAGTGAGAATGTGGAGGTAGGGGAGGAAGAAGTATGAGGTGATCAGCGATAGGTGAAACTGGGAGAGGGTGTGTGGTGATTACAAGCTGGGAAGTCAATTGGTGAATGAGATAAAAAGGGCTGGAGAAGGGGGAATCTGATAGGAGAGAACAGAAGACCATGCAAGAAAGGGAAGGGAGAGGAGCACCAGAGAGAGATGATGGGCTGATAAGATGAGAGAGGGAAATAGGAATGGGGAATGGTGAAGGAGAGGGTGGTGGGGGGGGGGGGCAATTACCAGAAGTTTGAGAAATTGATGTGAATGCCATCAGGTTGGAGATGGAGTGTAAGGTGTTGCTCCTCCAACCTAGGTGTGGCCTCATCACGGCAGTGGAGAAAGCCATGGACTGTCATGTTTGAATGGGAATGGGAAGTAGCATTTAAATGGGTGGCCACAGGGAGATCCCGCTTTCTCTGGCGGATGCAGTGTTGGTGCTCGGTGAAGCAGTCTCCCAATCTGCGTCAGTTCTCACTGATATACAGGAGGCCACACCGGGAGCATCAGAACCAATAGATGGCCCAGCAGTCTCACAGGTGAAATGTTGCCTCACCTGGAAGGAATGTCTGGGGCCCAGAGTGGTAGTGAGGCAGAAGGTGTAGGGGTAGGTGTGGCACTTGTTCCGGTTGCAAGGAGGGAGATCAATGGGGAGAGATGAATGGACAATGGAGTCATGTAGGGAACAATTCCTGTGGGAAGCAAAAAGTGGAGTAAAGTGTCCATGGCCCCCTCTACTGTCAAGATGAAGCCACACTCAGGGTGGGAAGAGGTATAGTCCATGTGGTTGTGAGGGGAAGATTTTATTATATTTATTTTCTATTTAAAGATTATTTTATATTTGACACTTGTCTAAATATTATTAACCATATGGTAATAGTGTTAATTTTGGATTTCTTTAAGCAAGTTATGTCGTCAGCCCGTCCATGTGTTGTGCCTTCTGTTACCCAGGCTGCAATCCTTTGTGAAACATAGTTCTTCAATCCAAGTGACTAAAAATCAGGTTCACTCCTAAGATCACTGATGCTCACAAATAGTTAATAACAATAGGTAACTGGTCCTTCCCATTCCTGCCAGCATGACTCTGAGGATATCAACTGAGTAGGAGGTTAATGCCATCTTACCCTGTCTAGCAAGAAAATGGTGGAAATATTCCCAAAACATATGGCTCACTATGCTATCAATACAATTTTCTCCGACATTCCTGCAATGACATGATGGCCTTGTATGCTTTTGGACATTCCTATTTCAACCTCTACATTTGCTATTAGCCATGAGCTTCTTGAAGGACTTCCACCATTGAGCATTTTACTCTAAAATTGTGATAGGATTGCCTTGATAGGGTTGGTGTGGAGAAGATGTTTCTTTCTGTGGCAGCAGTATATTTGAATATTTTAAAGCAGACGTAGTTGGATATGGATGAGGGTGAAATATTTCCATGGGAAATTACAATCAGATCAGCCAGTTTTGTTGAACTTGATGGAGCAGGTTCAAGGGACCACTCCTGCTTCTATGTCCCTCCCTATGGCTGATAGTCCCAACATGGAATCTGCAGATTCTCCCATAAAAGAGTCAGGTGAATGGCTTGCTTTGGTGGTACTTTTTGTCTTCTGTGTGCTCTTGATGAAAAGACTAAACACCCTCAATATGTATCAGGATGCTCCTTTTCCATTCTGACCAGAACCAAGGGAAGAATTCTCACCTTGATGAGGATGTTACATTTCATCAAGAAGATTGAGAAGCATCCTTCATACATTTTCCGTGATGAAGTTTGGAGTGGGGTGCTCTGTTTTCAGTCTAATGTAGCCCACACATCGGTACCTCCAGTGTAAGAGCCTCAGTACTAAGTCTCAATGCTGGGAATTTTGGCCTGGGAGACAACACTGACATGGGTTCACACCTTCCAGACAGATACAGAACGTTTGGCAAAGATTGTGTTGGTTGGTACCTTTCCAGTAGAATGAGGTGCAAAGTTAATTAATCATGATTCAGAAGTGTACAGGAGGGCAGAGCTCACTGCCAGTCAGTGATACGCAGTATCCACCAAGTGCCTGCCTGAACTGCGAGAGTTTATTTGTTTAATATAATTTAACTATTAAATCTTTTTAACCTTGCTTGCCAATGTAAATGAAAACTATAAATATTTAAAAGTAAATGAGAAGACTCTCTGGGAAATAGTTTAACCACCTAGAAATGGTTGTGTGGCCAAGTGGTTAAGATGTTGGACTAGAGATCTGAAGGTTGTGAGTTTGAGCCCCAGCCGAGGCAGCGTGTTTGTTCCTTGAGCAAGGTACTTAACCACACACTGCTCCAGTCCACCCAGCTGAAAATGGGTACCGGCAAAATGCTGGGGGTTAACCTCGCGATAAACTGGCCCCCTATCTGGGGGGGGGGGATGTCTTGTACTCTCAGTCGCCTCACGCCATGGGCCTGATGAGCCTATAAGGCTCGGGACATACTTTAACTTAACTAGAAATGGATAGCCAAGGTCTGCTGACCAAGATTATGACACATGGGAATATACATCTTTGAGTTTAACATTGGTTAAATATCTGTGATATTGCACATTCTGGTATGGGCCTCAATAGTGGACTGAGAGGGGGCAGGGAGAGGGGATTCATGGTTGGGAAAATGGAAAGGACAAGGTTGGGAAGCGGGAAGCACCAGAGAAACATTCTGTAATGATCAATAAACCAATTATTTGGAGCCAAATGACCTTACCAGATGTCTCAGGACTAGATATGTCAGAACCTGTGTCACTCCGCACAAACCTTCACCCCCCGCTCCTGGCACTCCTCTGTCACCTGTCCCAAACCCCCACCTGCAGCACTTCACCCTCACCATTCCCAACATTGTTTGCTCTCTGCAAAAGACTTCGACACCCTAGCTATATCTATGTGCCTAATACTTCTGCACAGTACTATATTACTCCAGTTCTCAAGCAAAACTGATCCTGAGCCATCTTTCAGTCTGCTCTGTAAATGATGATACAGATTTTAACTCAACAAGAATTCCTGTCTTTAGGCCATTTCCTCCTACTAAGCTGGAGCCCATTACTCCCTCAGGGCCACTTGTGTACATCTATAGACCAATACACCAAATTTCACTCTGCACACTGGTGAAATTTAGCTGTCAACATAAGTTACTTAATGACTCCAACTTTGAATGATAGGCTGCGATTTACAGTTAATGACCTTATTTTGTCCATTGGTTAAAGAATTTGAGTGTAAGCAATCATTATATTTCCATTGATTTTAACAATGCAATAAGGAATTTATTGCTTATCTCACTATACTTCACAAAAACAATTCCAGGCTTTCATTATGAAGAGCTTTTGATGGCTCTGGGTCTGTATTCACTGGAATTCAGAAGAATGAAAGGTGGTCTCATCGAAGCCTATCGGATGGTGAAAGGCTTTGATACTGTGGATTTGGAGAGGATGTTTCCCATGGTGGGGGAGTCTAAGAACAGAGGACAAAGCCTCAGAATAGGGGGTTGTCCTTTTAGAATGGAGGTGAGGAGGAATTTCTTTAGGCAGAGAGTGGTGAATCTGTGGAATTCTTTGCCACAGGCAGCTGTGGAGGCCAAGTCTTTATGTGTATTTAAGGCAGAGGTTGATAGATTATTGATTGATCAGGATATGAAGGGATATGGGGAGATGGCAGGAGACTGGGGCTGAGAGAAAAATTGGATCAGCCATGATGAAATGGTGGGGCAAATTTGATGGGCCAAATGGCTAATTCTGCTCCTATATTTTATGGTCTTATACCACTTGTGCACATAAAATTATGGGGAATGAGATTTACTTATCAATTTCAAGTTCAAGTTTATTGTCATCTGACTGTACACATATATAACCAAATGAAAGTGTTCCTCAATGCACTACCAAAAAAATAAATCACTCACAGCACATTAAATAAAATATTACCACTAAGTTAATAATTGAAAGTGCAGGTTATGCACAACACAGGTAAACCGTAAATAGTACGGTAAACAGCTTACTGTCCTAGTGTCAAGGATTCGGTGGTGACAGGGTATTCATTAGTCTCACAGTCTGAGGAAAGAAGTTATCACTCAGTCTGGCAGTCCTAATCCTGGTGCTCCTATACCTCCATCCTGACAGGAGTGGGTCAAAGTGATTGTGGGATGGCTGGTAGGTACTTATGGTCCTTACCAAATGGCAAGGGAAATGTATCTGGCTAGAACCCAAATTACAGCAGGAATAAATTAAAGTCGCCTGATTCTGTAAGGATATTGATGTGTTACAACCACTGAGAAGGACATTTTAGTTAAAGATGGAAAAGCATATCTGACATACTTTTTCTCATGTCATTGAGGGAGGCCACTAGGTCTATTGTATATGAACCAGCTCTCAGAGCAGTTCCATAATCCATTAAGCCCTGTGGAGAGATCTGTGTGACTATGTCAATGGGAACTGGGTGTGCGAGTGCCCCGGTAGTAACTGCCCACTGCTTACTTGCAGATAGAAGTTTTACTGGTGAAGTGCAGGCCCTTCTACTGACCGAGGGAGTTCACTGTCATTGTGATTGTTGCTGTTTACATCCTTACCCCCACCGTGCTAGTGCTGGGGAAGCACTGCAGCAGCTCTACGGTGCTATCTGCAGTTCTGAATTCACGCTCTGTTGCTGCTGGTGGCTTAAAAAATGCCAACTAAAAAGCAGTCCTGCCTAAGTTCTACCTACATGCCAACTCTGCAGTCAGAGGAGAGAATATATTAGGCCTGGTCTATACCAATGTTCTCGCAACCTTTAAGGCTACCTGCTGCCCTCACCTCAGATACTCGGACCACGTATCCCTTTTGCTAATTCCTGTTTACAGACTGCTGGTTAACTGAGTCAAACTAGTTTGCAGGGAGATCAGGACCTGGCCAGAAGGTATCACCTCTGCACAGACTGGAGTATATTCAGAGTTGGCTACCTACGATCATCACATCAACGTTGTTGAACATGCATGATCGGTGACTAACTTTGTAGGAAAATGCATTGAGCATGTTACTGTGATTCAGCGTTACACTGCCAGGGCTAACCAGAAACCATAGTTGACTGCAGACCTTTCTGCACTGGCTGGAGATCAGGATGCTGCGTTCAGATTGGGGGATAGGATTGCCAATTGGCATAAGAACAACAACCTGAGTCTCACTGTAGACAAGACGAAAGAGATGATTGTGAACATCAATAGCTCTGCTGTGGGAAGAGTGAAGAGCACAAAGTTCCTTGGTGTGCACTTAAGGGACAATCTAACCTGGACCCACAACACCTCCTCATTTGTCAAGAAGGCACAGCAGTGTCTACACTTGAGGAGGCTGAGGCATGCAAGGTCTCCTGCCCTCATTCTAACAACCTTCTACAGAAGCACCATCGAGAGTGTCTAGACCAGCTGCATCATTCTGTGGTTTGGAAGCTGTAGGCAAGCCTCCTGCAGAGGATAGTAAAAATCGATCACTGGCATGACCCTCTCTCCTTTTGTGACATTTATTGGGAGCATTGTTTATAAAGGGCCTGAAGCATTGATAAGGATCCCACAATCCCACTGCTATCAGGATGGAGCATCAAGATTAAGATTTCCAGATTTGTTAACAGCTTCTTCCCTCAGGCTGTGAGACTAATGATTACCCTGCAACATCAGGGTCTTGTCACTAGCACAGCAAGTTGTTTACTGTTCACCTGTGATGGTACTACATGCACTTTTATTTTTTATTAACTTATTTGCAGGCAAGACCGCTACAGAGGATAGCAAACATTGCTGAGCCAATCACCGGGGTGACCCTTCCCCCTTTTGCAGTATTTATGATGACATTTGTGGTAATATTTTGTTTAATGTACTGTGTGTGATGTATGCTTTGTGGGTGGACTGTGGTCTGGTGGAACGTTCTTCCATTTGGACAGTAAGATGCCAATAAACTTGAACTTATTTCCTAGAAACTTGTTCTTTCTCATATGCTCATCAAATTTTCTCCTGATTCAACTATAGCTAAACCAGACAAGGGGTGTTTACTGTAGGCAAGCAAGGTACTAACCAGATCGTCTTTGGGGTTTGGGGAGAAAACCAGAGCACCTGGAAGAAGCCCAAATGGTTATAGAGAACATGTGGAAATTTGACACTGTCACAGAGTGGAGTTTGCACATTTTGACAGAGGGCAAATTGTATCCAGGTCACGGGTGCTGCTTCTGCTGCAGTAACTACTATATGACTTTGTTTTAACAAAGATACTAGCCAATTCATATAAAACACTTTTCTACAAGCAGCGAAATAATAACATCCAAATAATCTGTTTTGTTGTCGATGTCTGACAGATAACTATAGGTCACGTTTCCTGACTCATCTGTAGAAGAATCTGTGGTTCCAACATTCGTCATCAGTCAACTCAAAACTTGCACAGTTTTGAAGTGGAAGGAGGTCTTTCTCAGGATCAATATGAGATTTATTAACACTGACATATGATGTAAAATGTGTTGTTTTGCAGCAAAGATATAAAAATCTATAAGTAAATAGTACAAAACAAAAAGGAACAACGAGGTAGTGTTCATGGGCTCATAGACCATTCAGAAATCTAATAGTAGAGGGGAAGAAGCTGTTCTGAAATCTCAAGAGATTGCTTGAGAAGATTCACCATGGCACAGAACTCTCGTCCTCTTTAGGAGTTAGGACTGTGGAACCTTTTATATCCAGTTGAGATGAGACTTCATTCAATATCTCAAATTAAAAGACAATACCACCATCATCAGTGTATTGAAAATCTTGTGTCAAGTCTAGAGAGAAGTGATAAATTGCTCCAGTTTGATTAATATTAATTATGAATCATTCAAAACAAACAGCTCTCTTTCTATTATGGACCAGCCTAAGATTGTATAGACATGTGGCATATACAGGCTTAGTGGTTGTAGACTTTGAAATACCATTCAAGAGATAAGTTTAAAGAGCTAAAAATTTTGGCTCCAATGGCATATTTAAGTTTGCTGATGACAGCACTGTGATTGGTCCAATCAAAGTTGGTGACGAATAGAAACTCTGACTGAGTGATGCCACAACGCAACCTCTCACTCAATGTAAGCAAGACCAAGAAGCTAATTATTGAGTTCAGGAGAAGGAAACCAGATGTCCATAAGCCAGTGCACATAGGAGGATCAGAGGTGGAGAAGGTCAGCAACTTCAAAGTTCTCCGTTTTATCATTTCAGAAGATCTGTCCTGGGCCCAGCACTCTTCCCACAATTACTTTCAAGGACTCAACATCCATCTCATAATCTCCATATTTATTCCTCATTTATTTTTATTATTTTTTCATTTGTGTGTGCACAGTCTATGGTCATCTGCACATTGGCAGTTTGTCTGTCTTGTTGGGTACAGTCTTTCATTGATTCTGTTGTGTTTCTTGGATCTACTGTGTATGCCTGAAAGAAAATGAATCTCAGGGTTGTATATGGTGACATTATTATGTTCTTTGAAATAAATTTACTTTGAAAGTTGAATTTGGTAAATTGATTTATTATTGTCACATATAATGAGGTACAGTGAAAAACTTGTCTTGCATACCATTCATAAGAATCAACTCATTCCACTGTGCATTGGGATATTCAGGTTCAGATCTTAGCTCAAGCTGCTATCATAAAATTTCTTATTTTACTAACCTTTAGAACCCAATTAACCAAAATAATCTAGAAGTAATTGAATTGTTTTGGTGTCCTTCACAGGTATGTTTGGCATATCCATGCAATAAAAGTTTGTGTTCATTATTATTGTTTTGTGGCATGTTCAGTGCATATAAATGAAGAAAGATATTACCCAGTCTCTTCCTTGCAAGGCATATACCTGATCGCCTGAAACCATGGACATAATGTCTCCTTATCTTATTTGAAATTTCTTTTCACACTTCTTTCTATTCCTTTGGAAAGCTGCCAACCTATCCTCACTGCTAGTGGAAGAAAAGGGAAGTATCAATCTCTGTATGGCTTAAATAAATGGCTAGGCATACAGGACATTCAATGATCCTCCATAATTTTCCTCATTCCTACTTCTGGGATGAAATTAAAATTGTGAAATGATGAATACCTATTGTACACTGTTTTTGTACCTACCACAAAGGTTGATTGGGTTAATTTATCAGCAAATTATAATGCATATTTTACTACATATTGTGCATATTTTCACATTAGAATTGTACATTTTTTCAGAACAATCTGACTTTATCAAGCAATAGTAAATCAAGGCAACAGGAGCGGTGTCTCAGAAAGGTAGCGTCCATTATTGAGGACCTCCAGCACCCAGGGCATGCCCTTTTCTCACTGTTACCATCAGGTAGGAGGCACAGAAGCCTGAAGGCACACACTCAGCGATTCAGGAACAGCTTCTTCCCCTCTGCCATCTGATTCCTAAATGGACATTGAACCTGTGAACACTACCTCACTTTTATAGTACATATTATTTCTGCTTTTTGTATGATTTTTTAATCTACTCAATATATGTATACTGCAATTGATTTATTATTATTATTTTTCTTCTTCTATATTATGTGTTGCATTGAACTATTGCTGCTAAGTTACAAATTTCATGACACTTGCCGGTGACAATAGACCTGATTCTGATTTATTACTGCTTGATACATAATTACCTTAATGACTGAGAACCTTCATGGACAATCTGTCTTTCTGTTACTTGGGTCTTTCATATTCTATTGTTAAACATCATGGGACTCTTTCCTGCTTTTGTTCTGTTTACTTTTTGTAATTTAAGATTCTTGTTGACTTTTCCACGAATTTATTATCTTCAAACTGATACTTGATATTCTACAGTATTGTGCAATTTTACCCAGTTCTCACACTGCACATTTTGGACTTGGTTTTGAATCCAAACTGAGGCAAGAAAGATTAAGGTTGATATCTGTATGGTGCTTTTATAGTCTTAAGATTTTTCCAATGATAATTTGAACCAATGAGACCCTTCACAAAATAAAAATGGAATTTACTAGATACTCTATCAACCTCAGCTCAACCTTTTAACACTTCCTTCTATTGTATTTTATGTATTCAAATAGCTTCTTCCAGAAAGCATGTAATTTCTTTCCATCATTTTGTGTGATAGCAAGTTCCATATTCAAACCATAAGTTAAGAAAGTTTAGTTTTTTCCCCACAAATGGACATGCTTTCTCCAAGACATTCCTATAACAGATAACCTCGAACTCTAAATAAAACAAAATCTAGCCATTCAGTCCTTTCTCATAGTGACAAGTTGTTAGTTACAGTACAATTCTCGTAAATTTTGTGTCCATTATAACTCTCCTATAATGCAAAGATCAGTCATATCAGGTGCTCAGAGTACCACCTGACAACTTTAACATGACTTCATTATTATTGAGTTCAGTATTTCCAGAAAGAAACTGTAATACTTCACTGTCTTTATAATCATTCCTGACCTGTCATAAAGCTTTTAATGAATTGTTCACCAGCACACCTATTCCTTGCTACTCTGATCACGCTGGACATATCCAGCAGGTCACGTAGCAACAGTGAACAGAGAAACTGAACATATCAGGTCTCTAGTCCTTCATCAGAACTGGAGAAGTGTCTTTCTGACCTATTTATTATCCAGTCTTCTAAGGTACAAAAATTGCTATTATGCTTTGTATTTCAATGCTCTGCCTTGTCTTTACCTATGCTAAACTTCATTTGTCACATAACAGCTCAGTATGAGAGTTTCATGTTGCTTTCTGCTCACTGACCGTGTGTCAGTCAACATGCACAATCATTAGGTATGTTTAGATGACAAAAATGGAACTCATTACTTTGCGCTATTAAATGGGATTGGTTTCTCCAATCTTCGGAAATATTTTATATAGTATTTATATCAGCACAGTTTGTGGATTGGAATCTGTAGTATGGCATATTTCTTGTTGCACCTAATACGGTGGCCTGCAGTCAACAAACAACACAGTGCTAAATGGAACCGAACTGAGCAGGAGCTGAACATTCCTGGACTGTTTTGTGAACTTTGTGGTTTTATATTTTATATTCTGTGTTTTTCACTCCTTTTGCCATTTGTGTGATTTGTTCTTCTTTTGTACATTAGGGGTTTGATGTTTTTCTTTGAATGGGTTCCATGGTTTGCTTTGTTTCATGTCTGTCTGTAGGAAGATGAATCTCAGGGTTGTATACTGCATACATACCTTGATAATAAATGTACTTTGAATAACATTGATAAACTTGTAATTATTCAACTCTATGTTATTTGGCTACAAGGGCTAATGAATGCCAAGTTAGTTTTGTTCAAAAAAGGATGGAGGCAAAAGGAAGGTAACTATAGGGCAACAACACACACAAAATGCTGGTAGAACACAGCAGGCTAGGCAGCATTGATAGGGAGAAGAGCTGTCGACGTTTCGGGCCGAGACCCTTCGTCAGGACTACAGGGCAGTTAGTTTAACATCTGCAGTTGGGAAAATGCTTGAAGCTATCATTAAAGAAGAAATAGAGAGGCATCTGGAAAGAAATGGATCCATCAAGCAGACGCAGCATGGATTCAGCAAAGGCAGGTCCTGTCTGACAAACTTACTGGATTTCTTTGATGATATAACGAGCACAGTGGATAGAGGGGAATAGATGGGCATTATTTTCTTGGATTTCCAGAGACATTTGATAAGGTGCCACATAAAAGACTTATCCATAAGATAAGGATGCAAAGAGTTAGGGATGATGTATTAGCATGGAAAGAGGATTGGTTAACTAATAGAAAGCAGAGAGTGGTGATACATGGGTGTTTCTCTGGTTGGCAATCAGTGGTGAGCCATGTGCCTCAGGGGTCGGTGCTGGGCCTGCAACTGTTCATGAAATACATTAACAATCTAGAAGAGGGGACTGAGTGTAGAGTATCTAAGTTTGCTGATGATATTAAACTGAGTGGAAAAGTAAATTGTGCAGAAGATACGAAGCATCTGCAGAGAGATATAGATAGGTTAAGTGACTGGGCAAGGGTCTGGCCGATGGAGTACAAAGTTGGTAAATGCAAGGTCATCCACTTCGGAAGGAAAAATGAAAGAGCAGATTACTTAAGTAGTAAAAAAAAATGCAGCATGCTGCTGTGAAGAGGGACTTGGGAGTGCTCGTGCATGGATCACAAAATCTTGGTTTGCAGGTGCAGCAGGCTATCAAGAAAGCAAATTGAATGTTGGTCTTCATTGCTAGAAGAATTGAATTTAAGAGCAGGAAGGTTATGCTGCAACTGGACAGGGTACTGGTGAGGCCGCACCTGGAGTACTGAGTGCAGTTCTGGTCCTTTAACCATATAACAATTACAGCACGGAAACAGGTAATCTCGGACCTTCTAGTCCGTGCTGAACGCTTACTCTCACCTAGTCCCACTGGCCCGCACTCAGCCCATAACCCTCCATTCTTTTCCTGTCCATATACCTATCCAATTTTATTTTAAATGACAATACCGAACCTGCCCCTACCACTTCTACTGGAAGCTCGTTCCACACAGCTACCACTCTCTGAGTACAGAAATTCCCCCTCGTGTTACCCTTAAACTTTTGCCCCCTAACTTTCAACTCATGTCCTCTTGTTTGAATCTCCCCTACTCTCAATGGAAAAAGCCTATCCACATCAACTCTATCTATCCCCCTCATTATTTTAAATACCTCTATCAAGTCCCCCCTCAACCTTCTACGCTCCAAAGAATGAAGACCCAAGTTGTTCAATCTTTCCCTGTAACTTAGGTACTGAAACCCAGGTAACATTCTAGTAAATCTTCTCTGTATTCTCTCTATTTTGTTGACATCTTTCCTATAATTCGGTGACCAGAACTCTACACAATACTCCAAATTCGGCCTTACCAATGCCTTGTACAATTTTAACGTTACATCCCAACTCCTATCCTCAATGCTCTGATTTATAAAGGCCAGCATACCAAAAGCTTTCTTCACCACCCTATCCACATGAGATTCCACCTTAATGTACCATTATTCCTAAATCACCCTGTTCTACTGCATTCTTCAATGCCCTACCATTTACCATGTATGTCCTATTTGGATTATTCCTACCAAAATGTAGCACCTCACACTTACTTCATTATCCAAAACCTACTTCATTATTTACTTGAAGAAGGATATAGTAACTTTGGAGATGGTGCTGAGAAGGTCACCAGGTTGATTCCAGAGATGAGGGGGTTAGACTATGAGGAGAGATTCAGTCACCTGGGATTGTGCTCACTGGAATTCTGAAGAATGAGAGGAGATCTTATAGAAACATACAAAATTATGAAAGGGATAGATAAGATAGAGGCAGGAAAGTTGTTTCCACTGGTAGATGGGACATGTACTAGGGGATATAGCCTCAAGATTTGGGGAAGTAGATTTAGGACGGAGATGAGGAGGAACTGCTTTTCCCAGAGAGTGGTGAATCTGCCCAATAAAGCAGTGGCACAAATATTTATGTCAATAAATATATTTAAGACAAGGTTGGATAGAGTTTTGCATAGTAGGGGAATTAAGGGTTTATGGGGAAAAGGCAAATAGGTGGAGATCATGAGTCCATGGTCAAATCATAGTCTAACTCCCCTCATCTCTGGAATTAACCTGGTGAACCTCCTCTGCACCACCTCCTAAGTCAGTATATTCTTCCTCAACTAAGGAGATCAGAACTGCATGCAATACTCCAGGTGCAGCCTCACCAGTACCCTGTACAGTTGCAGCATGATCCCCCGCTCTTAAACTCAATCCCTCTAGCAATGAAGGCCAACATTCCATTGGCCTTCTCGATAGCCTACTGCACCTGCAAACCAACCTTTTGTGATCCATGCACAAGCACTCCCAAGTCCCACTGCACAGTAGCAATTTTTTTTTACCATTTAAATAATAATCTGCTCTTTCACTATTTCCTTCAAAAAGGTCAGGCAGCATCCATGGAAATGGGTAAACAGTTGACATTTTAGGCCAAGTCCCTTCGTCGTGACTGGAAAGGAAGGGGGAAGATGCCAGAATAAAAAAGGTGGGGGGAGTGTAAGGAGGAAAGCTATGAGGTGATAGGTGAAGCCAGGTGAATAGGAAAGGTAAAAGGCTGGAGAAGAAGGAGTCTGATAGGAGAGGAGAATGGACTGTCGGAGAAAGGGAAGGAGGAGGCGCACTAGGGAGAGGTGATAGGTAGGTGAGAAGTAGTAAGATTCCAGAGTGGGGAATAGAAGAAGTGAGGGGGAGGGAATTGTTTTTTTACCGGAAGGAGAGATCAATATTCATGCCGTCCAGTTGGAGGCTACCCAGACTGAATATAGGTGCTCCTCCTCCACCTTGAGGGCGGCCTTATCATGGCACAAATGAGGCCGTGGACTGAGATGTCGGAACGGGAATTAAAATGTTTGCCATTGGACAGCAGTTTTGGTGGATGGCACGGAGCTGCTACACAAAATGGTCCCCTAACTTACGATGGGTCTAACCAGTATAAGGCAGGTCACACCCGGAGCACCAAACACAACAGATGACCCCAGCAGATTTACAGGTGAAGTGTTGAGCCTCACCTGGAAGAACTGTTTGGGGTCCTGAATGGAGGTGACAGAAGAGGTGAATGGACAGATGTAGTGCCGTCCTCTTCCATGATTAAGTGCTGGGAGGGAGATTAGTGGAGAGGGACAAATGGACAAGGAAATCACAGAGGGAGCGATCCTTGCAGAAAGCGGGTCGGGTGGGGAGTAAAGATACAGTGGTAGGATCCCTTTGGAGATGGCAGAAGTTGCGGAGAACAATGTACATTTGCATATCATTATTCTGTAAGAATAATTTACACTTACACAATACCTTCAATGTTGGTAAATGATTAATAAAACTTTATAAAAAAGCATGACAAAAATAGAGACATTATCAGAAAAAAAGGCCTTTAAAGGGAGAGCTAACCTAAACCTAGAGGGGGATTTTAAAATAATGAATAGGAAGTAATTGAAATTTTTACAGTGAAAATTCCAGAACATGAGATAAAGATAATTAGGAGTGGCTGCATATGATGAACTAAAAGAAATAGCAGATAGCTAAAACTCCAAAGCTAAAATCCCACGTCTTAAAGACACACCTTTTCATCTAAAACTGCTCCAGCCTCTCTCCCTTTTTTTGTTCTTCAACTATGTTGTCAGTGGTGGAAGCTATCACCAAAGATCTGCCTTCATACTGAGAGCACACTCCCTTATATGCTAGGTATTATAGTTGTGCCAACTGGCTCCGAACAGACTTAAAAGATTTTAACAGACAGACAGACATACTTTATTGATCCCGAGGGAAATTGGGTTTCATTACAGTCGCACCAACCAAGAATAGTGTAGAAATATAGCAATATAAAACCATAAATAATGAAATAATAATAAGTAAATTATTCCAAGTGGAAATAAGTCCAGGACCAGCCTATTGGCTCAGGGTGTCTGATGCTCTGAGGGAGGAGTTGTAAAGTTTGATGGCCACAGGCAGGAATGACTTCCTATGACGTTCAGTGTTGCATCTCGGTGGAATGAGTCTCTGGCTGAATGTACTCCTGTGCCTAACCAGTAAGTATATTGTGGAGTGGATGGGAGACATTGTCCAAGATGGCATGCAACTTGGACAGCATCGTCTTTTCAGACACCACCGTCAGAGAGTCCAGTTCCACCCCCATCACTGGCCTTACGAATGAGGTTGTTGATTCTGTTGGTGTCCACTACCCTCAGCCTGCTGCCCCAGCACACAACAGCAAACATGATAGCACTGGCCACCACAGACTCGTAGAACATCCTCAGCATCGTCCGGCAGATGTTAAAGTCAGTCTCCTCAAAAAGTAGAGACGGCTCTGACATCCATAAGGAAATGAAGACCATTAGCAGCAGTGGAAGGTTACACTGCTACAATTTGATATTACCCTCTCTCTTCATTACTCAATCAGCCCAGATGAGGAATGCAGAGGAGCTTTTGCAATGCTTAAAATACTATGTTAGGTTGTGACATACCTATTAAAAAAACAATAATCTAGTGTACTAGACATAATGTAGCTTAGCAATTCTACAACCAATGCATCATAGTAATACCCTGCATTCAGTCATAAATAGTGAATATCAAGAATAAAAACAGGATAATGGAAATCTAAAACAAAGAAAGAAAATATGGAAGGTAATCAACAGGTCATGCTGTGTCTGTAGGAAGAGAAAATCAATGTTTAGGGCTTGGAACCTATCGTCCACCATCAATGTGTACAATTACACAGCAAACAACAAATTCTAAAAATTCCCATCTGTAATGATTGCAGAACCAACATGAGTGCTGAAGAGAAAGCTGATATGTTCACAAACATTTGCACAGAAATGCTGATTATATCCATCTTTCATAATCTCCTGACTTCATGCTTTATCTTATAATGCTATCACAGTTACAAAAGTTTATTAAATTATGGCAAGTGAGGGTGGTTCAGAAGAAAACGGGTATTTATTGTTTCACATCAATTGCAGAGTTTACAGATTCTGCATATTCTAGTGAATTTATTTCAATCTGGCCTATGATGTTGGAACTAAACCCCTTGATATAAATACCTCAGCTAGAATCCTTTGTGTTTTACCCAAGTTTTCTCATGCCAATTGACAGAGAATGGATGTAATAATTTACATAACTATTATTTGACAAAAATGAATGTAAAATTACTAGTGTTACGTATGTTTGAATTGAATATAAAAAGGACAAGGAAAACTAAGAAATTTAGGAGTTGAAGGGTTCATGGTTGAGCAGGTGTTCCAAAGAGCTCACCGTTTCAGAGGAAAGTGTATCTTGAGGTGAGCCGATGGGCCACACCCGGTCACAGAATGAAGCGGCACACTCCAAGGTGCCAGATCAAACTTCCGGGCGAGGAGCTGCCCCAGGCCTTCCTTCAGCGCCACGCCCTGCCCGTGCCCCGTGCCCATTCCTCCGCCCCGGGCCTTCCTTCAGCGCCACGCCCTGCCCGTGCCCCGTGCCCATTCCTCCGCCCCAGGCCTTCCTTCAGCGCCACGCCCTGCCCGTGCCCATTCCTCCGCCCCGGGCCTTCCTTCAGCGCCACGCCCTGCCCGTGCCCCGTGCCCATTCCTCCGCCCCGGGCCTTCCTTCAGCGCCACGCCCTGCCCGTGCCCCGTGCCCATTCCTCCGCCCCGGGCCTTCCTTCAGCGCCACGCCCTGCCCGTGCCCCGTGCCCATTCCTCCGCCCCAGGCCTTCCTTCAGCGCCACGCCCTGCCCGTGCCCATTCCTCCGCCCCGGGCCTTCCTTCAGCGCCACGCCCTGCCCGTGCCCCGTGCCCATTCCTCCGCCCCGGGCCTTCCTTCAGCGCCACGCCCTGCCCGTGCCCCGTGCCCATTCCTCCGCCCCGGGCCTTCCTTCAGCGCCACGCCCTGCCCGTGCCCCGTGCCCATTCCTCCGCCCCAGGCCTTCCTTCAGCGCCACGCCCTGCCCGTGCCCCGTGCCCATTCCTCCGCCCCAGGCCTTCCTTCAGCGCCACGCCATGCCCGTGCCCATTCCTCCGCCCCGGGCCTTCCTTCAGCGCCACGCCCTGCCCGTGCCCCGTGCCCATTCCTCCGCCCCGGGCCTTCCTTCAGCGCCACGCCCTACCCGTGCCCTGTGCCCACAGGCCGGCAGAGACCTTCTCTGCCGACTGGCTTCGGCACTTCAGAGTTTCAGTTCCTCTTCTCCAGCGCTTTCTCTTCTCTCTAGAGCCCGACGTTCCACATGATTCGCCCCCTCCCTCCATATATTTCGGAACTCAGTAAATCATAATTTAAAGAAAACATGTGTTTCTTGCGAGCTAGGGGGCAAACACATCCTTTAAATAGATCATTTGTACGTATGTGATTCGCACTTTTTTTGCCTTCGCTTTCTCGTTGCACCTGCTGCTCTTTAATGCTCTGTAGTGTTCATCCCAACATTTGCTGTTTTTAATGTTCCAGTAACTTTGAAATGTATAAAGCGCCCTCAGCCCTGAATGAGTTAAGTTGTCAACTCTTCAAGGAAGAAGCACAAAACGAACTTCCTGCTTTTGTAAAGGTCCTTAAATGGATTTGAGCTCAGAATTTAGTAACCGTCTGAAGATAAGGCTTTGCTGGTATGAACATGGATATGCGTGAACAGTTAGAAAAATATCTCTCCTAGACAATAATTTACAAACTAGACATTAGTTGACATGTTTATTATTCAGACAATTAAATGATAGCCTCAGGGTATTTGTTAACCAGAATTCTAACTCCGCCTCTTGTTAATAATGCAAATGCAATTCTGCTTATCACTTCGTTGAAATACCCTGAATTCACAAGCAGGTACAAGCTTGTCAACTTCCATGTAAAGGAAGAACCTTTATTTTTAATCAGCAGACTTGGATTTTCTTGCTAAAAACCATCAGCAATAGAAGTCAAATGATAAAACTGAACTACTGTATGTGAGAGAACTTAGGATGTATAATTTGTTCACTTAAGTCTGACTGTTGTAGTTTTACTTATCTGCTTGAAATATGGCTTTAACAAAATCTGCTAAAGAAAAGCTTGAAGGTATCTATAATCCAACATTTGTTCTTGATGAAAATATAAATGTGGAACAAAACTCAAGATCTAACAATGAAAACATCCAAGAAGTATCAAGTCAAGAATTTGAGGAAGGACCATGTGGCTGGGGATCATTTACATTAAATTACATTCAGTGTTGCAACAACCCTAAAGGATATTTACTCTTTTACAGTCTGTTATCTATCGTACAAGGTAGGTTTTACAATTTTCTTATTTCTTTAAATATTGTTAATATTGTTTTCTTG
Organism: Hemitrygon akajei; assembly: GCF_048418815.1. Taxonomy (NCBI): domain Eukaryota; kingdom Metazoa; phylum Chordata; class Chondrichthyes; order Myliobatiformes; family Dasyatidae; genus Hemitrygon; species Hemitrygon akajei. Next base: position 18,442,233 of record NC_133125.1, on the reverse strand, counting down.
ATTCCCTCTAATCATTATCAGACTTACAATTAAGACTGTGAATCAGATGATAAAAATGAGTACAGTATTATAACCAATGCACAATATCAATCATAAATATTCTTGATCCTTGGACAAACGTGCTGGCTATCCTTCAGCAATTCTCCAATTTATTAAGAAAACAAGCTGTACATGCTTTTGCAATGGGTAATTTAATTGGAGTAATTTAAGTCACCTAGCTCTCCTTAGAATCAACTCCCTTTATTCCTAACTCAATACAAAACAACATGGATTTAAGTCTTTTATAATTGAGTATAAATTATTGTTCAATAAATCCTAGTATAATGCCTGATCGGAAACTTCTTCCCCTCGCAACCAATTTCCTTATATGGCATAATTTGGATAAAAGGCTTTCGAAGTTCAAAGTAAGATTTATTAGATAGTTTTTTTAAAATACATTTTCTACATCGCTACAGATTAAAAAAAACCCAGATCAAAATGAAGAACATTAATACAGTGCAAAAATAAACATACAATAATATAATACAAAAGAAGATAATTGAGAAAGCACCCAAATTGAAGATATGTAAAATTAGTATCCTCCCCAAACCTCGCAACAAAAAAGAACTTCAGACCAACCACAACACAATCTAGAGAGTATACATCAGGACATTCAAACCCCCAAAACTGTAAATACACTTAGCAACAGAAGATATTAATGCCTACTACCAACAAAAAAGGAGCTGAAAGCAAGGGACCGAAAGAGAAAACCTTAGTTAAGAGGAAGGTTATGAAAATACTCAATAAAAGGTCCCCAGACCTTATGGAACTTTGTATCCGAATTAAGAACTGAATAATGAATTTTTTCAAGGTCTAAGCAGGACATAATATCATTAAACCATTGTGCATGCGTGGGCGGGTCAACATCCCTCCATCTAAGAAGGATTAACCATCTAGCCAGGAGAGAAGCAAAAGATAATATTCGACACTTAGTCGAACTCAGGCGTAAATCTGTCTCACCCAAAAAACCGAACAAAGCAATTAAAGGGTTAGGTTCTAGGTGGTGATTCAGAATACAAGATAACGTTATGAAGACGTCTTTCCAAAATTTCTCCAAGCTAGGACAAAACCAGTACATATGAATGAGAGAGGCCTTGCCCCTTTTGCATTTATCACAGAGAGGACTAATGTTAGGGTAAAATCGAGATAGTTTAGATTTAGACATGGGCTCTATGAACAATCTTAAACTGTAAAAGGCAATGGCGAGCACAAAGAGAGGTTGAATTAACCGATTTGAGAATCGAATCCCAAGTCTCATCAGATAAGGATATATTTAAATCATGCTCCCAAGCCAATCTAATTTTATCCACAGGGGCACGCCGTAAGGATGCTAATTTATCACGAATAAATGATATTAAACCTTTACCTAGTGGATTAATAGAAAGAAATAAATCCATAACATTTTTCTCAGGCATTTCAGGGAAGTTAGGAATTAAAGGATTAATAAAGTGTCTAATTTGGAGATATCTAAAAAAATTAGCATTGGGCAGATTGAACTTGGCAGAGAGCTGTTGAAAAGATGCGAAGCGATTATCAATAAAAAGATCTTCAAAATGTCTAATGCCCTTCCTATACCAATCATGGAATGCTGAATCATACATAGTAGGTAAAAAAAGGTGATTATGTAAGATAGGGCTAGAAAAGGAAAAACCATGGAAACCATAAAACTTCCTAAACTGAGCCCATATATGCAAAGTGTGTCTAACAAGAGGATTAACAATTAATCTGGACAAACTACTAGGGAGTACAGAGCCAAGAAGTGCAGAGATAGATAAATCTTTAGTGGAACTCAACTCCATTGCTACCCAATTAGGGCACTCTGGTTGGCCATGGAAAAAAGACCAAAAGGTAGCACAACATATATTGGCTGCCCAATAATATAAACGAAAGTTAGGTAAAGCCATGCCACCCTCTTTTTTAGATTTTTGGAGATAAACTTTATTAATTCTAGAGTGCTTATTCTTCCACAGGTATGACAAAATAATAGAGTCTAAGGAATCAAAAAAAGATTTAGGAATAAAAATTGGGATTGATTGAAATAAATATAAAAGTTTAGGGAGAACATACATTTTAACAACATTGATACGACCTACCAAAGACGTAGATAGAGGTGACCATTGTAACAGACTCTGTTTTATAGTATATGAAAGATTGGCAAAATTTTCACGAAAGAGATCTTTAAACTTCCTTGTGACTGTAATCCCAAGATAAGTAAATTGATTATGAACTACTTTAAAAGGGAGATCACGAAATGTTAATTCTTGTGCTTCTTTATTAATTGGGAAAAGTTCGCTCTTATGTAAATTAAGTTTATAGCCAGAGAATTGGCTAAACTGATCAAGAAGTGAAAACATTGGAGGTAAGGATGTAGACGGATTTGAAGGAAAAAGTAATAAGTCATCAGCATAAAGAGAAACACTATGCTCAACACCCCCTCTCCAAATCAAAGTAAGATTTATTATGAGATCACATGCATGTCACTACATACAATGCTGAGATTCTTTTTCCTTAGCAAATCCATAGAACAGTAACTATAAACAGGATCCATGAACAACATACTGTGCATTTGCAAATATAAGTAAATAGCAATAATTAATAAGCATGAAATAACAAGATAAAGAGGTCTTAAATTAAGACTATTGGTTGTGGGAGCATCAAAATAGAATGTGTTCATTTATCCTCTTTTGTTCAAAAGCCTGATGGTTGAGGGGTGGTAACTATTCTTGAACCTAGTGGTGTGAGTCCTGAGGTACTTGTACCTTCTACCTGAAAGACAACGGTGATGAAAGAGCGTGGCCTGGGTAGGATCTTTGATGATGGATGCTGCTTTTCTACAGCAACATTTCATGTGTGTGCTCAGTGATAGGGAGGGCTTTACCAGTGATGTACTGGAGCGAATGCACTACCTTTTGTTGGATTTTCTGTTCAAAGACTGATGTTCCCATACCAGGCCATAATGCAGCCAATCAGCACACTTTCCACTACACATCTATAGAAATTTCCCAAGGTTTTTAATGACATACCAAATCTCCGCAGACTCCTGAGGAAGTAGAGGCGCTGTCATGCTTTCAATAAGCTTTAAATTCAATTTGTGAAATTACAAATTCTGGCTTTTGACACTTCTTTTCACACAATACTTCTGTTACTACAGAAGAAAGTAGGTACAAGAGTAAGGCCGTCGGGCCCTTCAAGCTTGCCCCACCATTTAACATGATCACTGCTGACCTGCGCTGGCCTCAAATCTTCTTCTGTGCCATTTCTCCATATTCCTCTATTCTTCAATCTATTAGTATAACACCACCATTATAGCTGGTTCCACCATCAACCCTTGGCACCCTGTTCCATGCCCCTAACACTTTCTCTATTAAAAAGTCTGCCCCACACATCTCCTTTAAATTTTTCCCCTTTCTAGTATTTGACATTTCTATGCTGGGGAATAGAATATTCTAAACATCTGCCCTCTCTATGCCTCTCACAATTGTATAAACTTCTTTCAGATCTCCTCTCAACCTCCAGTATTCCAGAGAAAACAATTCGGGTTAGTTCAGCTTCTCCTTCAAGCTGATACTGTCTTAGCCAGGCAGCATTTTGCACTGTAATCCAAATTGCCAATGACATTTTGTGGCCATTTTGGCCCTTGTAATTCACTGCATATGTTTTTCTGCTTTCTTTATATTCGTCAAAGATTCTGTCGGCTTTCAACTTCCTGTACATTGCATTTGTTTCCCTTTTTCTTTTTCATTAAATTGACCCCTTTCTTTATCCAAGCCTCCCTTGCCTTGTTGTCCTTGTTCTTCCTCCTTACTGGAACATGCCAGTTCTATACTTGGATCAGCTGATCTCTAAATAATTCCCACATGCAGATGTGGATTTGCCCAATACCAACTGCTCCCAATTTACCTTCTGCCCATAAAGTTGTAATTTACCCTCCCCCAATTTAATGCTTTACCAACAGATCCAGATCTTTCCTTGTACATTGCAATGTTAAAATTGAAGGATTTGTGATTACTGTCACATCAAAACTCTCATCACCTGGCTAGGCTAGTTTTCCAACATAAGGATCTGTTTGGTTCCTTGTCTAGTTGTACTATTGCACATACTGTTTCAAGAAACCTTCTTGGATGCATGTAACAATACGGTCCCTTCCCTGTCTAGTTCCCTTGCACTGAAGACATCAGATTAATATAGGGGGGTTTAAAGTCACCCACTATGACACCCCTGTTGCTTTTGCATTTTTCCATCTGGCTACGTACCTGTTCCTCTATCTCCCCCTGGCTACTGGGAAGCCGGTAGTATTAACCCATCAGAGTGACTGCACCTTTCTTATTTTTCGGCAGTACCCATACTGCCTCAGTGGACAAGCCCTCCAGTATATCCTCTTTGAATGTAGCTGTGACATTCTCCCTGATTAGTAGTAATGCAGTTACCCCACTGCTCTTACCTCCTCCTGAATCCTATCATTATGGGTAGCAGAAGAAGGCAGAATCATGAGAGAGGTGATAGGCAGCTGAAAGAGGAGACAGAGTGAAGGTGGGATGGGGGAAGGGAGAGGGAGGGAATTACCGGAAGTTGGAGAATTCGATGTTCATACCAAGGGGCTGGAGACTACCCAGACAGTATATGAGGTGCTGCTCCTCCAGCCTGAGGTTGGCTGCATCATGGCAGTAGAGGAGGCCATGTATGGACATATCCGAATCGGAATGTGAAGCAGAGTTGAAGTGGGCGGCAACCAGGAGATCCAGTCTCTTGTGGCGGACGGAGTGGAGGTGCTCGACGAAGCGGGGCTTGACTAGAAATTTGAGCTGCCGGTCCTGTGCCTCACTAAGTGTGTAATGTCAACAAATGTATTGATCCATGGTCCAAGGCTTTACTCCTTGTATTAAAATAAACACATTTCAGCCCAACAGTCCCACTGTGCACATTTGCCTGTCTTTTCTATCAGGCTTACTTGCCCTAATCCCCAGCTTCTCATTAACCTCTCCACCTGCTGACCTGCCACTCCGGTTCCCACCTCCTTGCTATTCTTGTTCAAACTCTTTCGAGTAGCACTGGAAAGGCTCTCTGCAATCATCTTGGTTCACCTCCAGTTTAGGAGCAACCTGTTCCCTCCAGACAGGTCCCAGCTGTCCTGGAAGAGAGCCCTCCCTTCCACACTGGCTCATTAGTCACACATGAAGCTGCAGTGCCTTTCTTGTTCTCGGTAAGTAACTTACAATATGATCTCATTTCCTGTCGTCTGGCATTTTTTTCCTACTCTTATTGAGCACGTCACTTTGTTCCATTTTTTTTATCTCTAAAAGTCACATAAATAGTTACCAACCTTTTTAGCAGTGTATTCTTCTCTAAACATTTGCACCAAGTAATTTCTTATTGTAACATCCTGTCCTCTTTCATAATCACCTGATTGTCTTCTGTCTTTAAAAGAGACTAGACTGCTTTGCTATGTGGTAATGTTTACCACATACTGAGTGTTCTGCATTTGAAAATCAGTGACCTCTGGAGCGGAATGGAACTACACTAGCTCTTGTGTCTCTTTGAAAATATGGTTGGTTTCACCCTATTGGGATTCCATTGGCATACGTACTCAGTGGCCATTTTATAAGGTACAGGAGGTACCCAATGAAGTGGCCACTGAGTCTATTTCTGTATTTTCGTGGTCTTGTACTACTGTAGCCCATCCACTTCAAGGTTCAACATATTGTGCATTCGGAGATGCTCTTCTGCACGCCACTGTTCTAACACATGGTTATTTGAGTTGCTGACATCATCCTGTCAGCTTGAACCAGTCTGGCCATTCTCCTCTGACCTCTCTCATCAACTAGGCATTTTCACCCACAGAACTGCCACTCACTAGATTTTGTTTTAGATGTAAACTCTAGAGACTGTTATGTGTGAAAATCCTGAGAAATGAGCAGTTTCTGAGATATTCAAACCACCCCATCTGGTACCAACAATCATTCGGTGGTCAAGGTCACTTTGATCACATCTCTCCCCCATTCTGATATTTGGTCTGAACAAAAACTGAACCTCTTGAGCATGTCTGCGTGCTTTTATGTATTGAGTTGCTGCCACGTGATTGGCTGATGAGTATTTGCATTAACGAGCAGGTATACGAGTGTATCTAATGAAGTGGTCAATGAGGGTATAAGCAGCCGGGCATGCAGTTACTGATATTGTTCCCCATGGAATGCTCACTTTGAACGCTACTGTGTGAAATTAGATCATGATTTGAGTTTGTTGGCGCTGACGGCTCAACAAATCTATTGCTGATCTGCAGCAATAGATTTGAAACACCCTCCAAGTCATCCATCTTGGTGCTGCAGAGAACGCAACCCACATGAATATCTCTTAATTTATTTGCCAGTTGGTTTTCCTTCAGGCCCCCTCAGCTCGACAGCCTTTACATGCCAAAGACCCCGTTTGTGCTCATATGACCTACACTGCCCAAGCTGAACACTTGGCTATATCTCCCCATCATCCCTCATCCAACCACACCACACCTTCATCCAGTTAACAACAGATTCAACTCATTCCCTACATCTGAACTTTAGCCCAACACCTCACCATGATCTTCTATTCTCCTCCACCGTGGGGCTCAGTCTATTAACAAGCACAAGTCCAGCTTCACTTTCATCCACAAGGACCTTGGAGTGACCTGCTCTCTCTGTACGACTTATAGCAGTGTGAGATCACTCAATCTTCTGCTTCTCCATTCACTGCATATGTTAGAGTATTTAACTGATGGGCTGTGAAGTTATACTGCATGATTAAAGGTGCTAAGTGATCACTGAGTACTGGGATCCCTCCTCCCTCAATACCATTCAGGAACCCAAATGGTCCTTCCAGGTGAGATGATACTTCACCTATGAATCTTCTGGGATCATATACCGTGTCCGGTGCTCCCGATGTGGTCTCCTGTGTATCGGTAAGATCCAGTGTAGATTGGGAGACTGTTTCACTGAGCACCTGCACTCCATCTGCCAGAAAAAGTGGGATCTCCCAGTGGCCACCCATTTTAATTCCACTTCCCATTCCCATTCTGACTTGTCAGTCTATGGTCTCCTCTACTGTTGCAATTATCACACTCAGATTGGAGGAACAATGCCAACGGAGATGGGAGTAGACTCTCACATGGTGGATTGGATAGTGGACTACTTGACAGATAGACCTCAGTATGTGCGGTTGGGAGACTGCAGGTCTGACACGGTGGTCAGCAGCACAGGGGCGCCGCAGGGAACCGTACTCTCTCCGGTCCTGTTCACCCTGTACACATCAGACTACCAATATAACTCGGAGTCCTGCCATGTGCAGAAGTTCGCTGATGACACGGCCATAGTGGGGTGTGTCAGGAATGGACAGGAGGAGGAGTATAGGAAACTGATACAGGACTTTGTGATATGGTGCAACTCAAACTACCTGCGTCTCAATATCACCAAGACCAAGGAGATGGTGGTGGACTTTAGGAGATCTAGGCCTCATATGGAGCCAGTGATCATTAATGGAGAATGTGTGGAGCAGGTTAAGACCTACAAGTATCTGGGAGTACAGTTAGACGAGAAGCTAGACTGGACTGCCAACACAGATGCCTTGTGCAGGAAGGCACAGAGTCGACTGTACTTCCTTAGAAGGTTGGCGTCATTCAATGTCTGTAGTGAGATGCTGAAGATGTTCTATAGGTCAGTTGTGGAGAGCGCCCTCTTCTTTGTGGTGGCGTGTTGGGGAGGAAGCATTAATAAGAGGGACGCCTCACGTCTTAATAAGCTGGTAAGGAAGGTGGGCTCTGTCGTGGGCAAAGTACTCGAGAGTTTAACATCGGTAGCTGAGCGAAGGGCGCTGAGTAGGCTACGGTCAATTATGGATAACTCTGAACATCCTCTACATAGCACCATCCAGAGACAGAGAAGCAGTTTCAGCGACAGGTTACTATCGATGCAATGCTCCTCAGACAGGATGAAGAGGTCAATACTCCCCAATGCCATTAGGCTTTACAATTCTACCGCCAGGACTTAAGAACTTTTTAAAAGCTATTATTAATGCTTTTTGAGATAGTGATTTAGATGCATATCATATTTTTTTACTGAGTTAAGTATTATATGTAATTAGTTTTGCTACAACAAGTGTATGGGACATTGGAAAAAAGTTGAATTTCCCCATGGGGATGAATAAAGTATCTATCTATCTATCTATGTATTCTGTTGGATAGGCTCCAACCTGATGGCATGAACATCACTTTCTCAAACTTTCAGTACTGTCCCCCCACCCCTCTCCTCCACCATTCCTCATTCCCATTTCCCTTTCTCACCTTATCTTCTTACTTGCCCATCACCTCCTCCTGGTGCTCCTCCCCCTTTCTTTCATGGCTGTCTGCCTTCTCCTATCAGATTCCCCCTTCTCCAGCCCTGTACCTCTTTCAGCAATCAACTTCCCAACTCGTCACCCCTTTCCTCCCCTCCCCTCCCCTCCCAGTTTCACCTCTCACCTCATGTTTTTTCCTCCCCTCCCCCCCCAACTTCTGACCCGGACTCCTCATCTTTTTTTTCTCTCCAGTCCTGATGAAGGATCTCGGCCTGAAACGTTGACTGTACGCCTTTCCATAGATGCTGCCTGACCTGCTGAGTTCCTCCAGCATTTTGTGGATTTCCAGCATGTGCAGATTTTCTCTTGTTTGTGACTGAGTACTGTGAAATATTTTTGGGAAACCAGGGGCTAACTACAGGTGCCCAGCTTTAGGAAGAGCATCCATAAGCTGGAAAGAATGCAGAAAAGATTCAGGGCAATTTAACCAGGTCTGGAGGGAATGTGTTACAAGGAGAGGGTGGATGGAATGGAAGGTTTTTTTCCCCCCTGGAGTATAGGAGGCTGAAGAGAGACCTTAAAGTGGTATATAATATCATAAGGGAATTAGATAAAGTGAATGGTCATAGTCTTATCCCAGGGTAGAACAGTCTAAAACTATAGGTCACGGGTTTAAGATGAAAGGGGAGGGATTTTAAGAGGACTTGAGGGGCACATTTTTTACAGTGTGTGTTAGGTAAGTGGAACTAGTTGATAGAGGAAGCTATTGAGGTGGATACAAGTCGAACGTTTAATATCATTTATCCAGGGATTTGGATAAGTAAGGTTTAGAGGAATATGCCCAACTGCAGGCAGATGGGCCAGCTCAGGTGGGCAACTTGGTTAGCATGAATGAGTTGGGCAGAAGGGCCTGTTTCTGTACTATATACCTTTATGCTACTATAGTTACTTGGGTTTAGACTGATCTGGAACAGTGTTTGAAATTTGGGGACAGATCTCTCTTCAGGGAGCTGGAATCTCCTGAGGTTTAGTAATTCTACAGTTTTAAATGAATGTTGTGCTTTGGACATTGTTAAAAGTTATTTTGCTGAGGTGACTGAGGTTGATGAATGTGTTGTAACTGAAGGTTCTGGTAAAGTACCATACATTAGTATTGCTACTAAAATTGAAGAGGTGGTAGAAGAATGGTGGTACAGTTGGTTGCAGCATTTGAGAGGGGAAAAAAATATTCTGACTAGCTTTTTGTTCAGACTGGAAGGGATGTGCACACTATATATGATAATGTTCCTGTAGTGAACTTTAGGAGTTGGGGATAAACTCAATTTTGTAATTTGCAAATAGAAGAAGATTTGAAAATGTAATAATTACCTTTTAGGGCATTTCCAAGACGTGAACCCTGAAAGATAATTTGTCTTTTGGGGAATTGCACTGGGTGAATCTCAATCAACAAATGTAAAGGAGTGAGGAACTTTAGGAGCAGTGTAAATTGATGAACAGATATTCAGTTATAAATGCCTTTGATATGAACAACAAGTCTGAGAAGAACAAATAAACTCACAGTGGAGTGGAATAAGTGATTATCAAGCTGAGGATATAAAGGCAGAAATGCAATCAGGATTCAATAGTGAGAAACAGAAGCATGTTTTAATTATAGTCAGAGGTCCAGTGTTATGTCTTCGAATTACTAACTTGCAAATGCAATTTTTTGATAATAAAGACAGGAAACACCCATGTGAAAATGAGAAAGTCACAACTTCAGCTATAGTAATAATCTCTGTGAATTTGACTGAAGATATAAGACCTCATTTGCAAATTTCAAAGGAATCCATTAGATGCATGGTGGATCCACTTGACATTTGTTTGTCAAATATTTTTAGAATAGCACATTGTTATAGATTAGTTTATAAAACCAGTTCTTAATTTGCCTAAACCATCTGTGTAACTGAGTTTCCTATCCCAGTAAACTTTTTAAAAGACAAATAAAATTATTTGAATTAGACACTTTAGAGGTGGTGGTGGGCACCTTCTGTGACTTACATAGAGTTTCAATGCACATCTAAAGTATCAGCCCAAATGCTTCTTTTCCACTTTGAGCAGGAATGTGCCTGAGGTTCTCAGAAGTCGGTAAGAAAGTTGGGTTTGTTCAGGGCGACTTTGAGCATATCATTGAATGTGTACTTTTGTCTACCAGGAACTGTGATAGAATTTGGTGTAAAGTCAGGAGTATATATAGGACCTCAGTACTATAGATGATGGCCAATGAGAGGACAGTGACATTGGTTCGCTTACCCTTCAATGAATTTTGTTGATGTTACAGAGACTATGTTGGTGCCTTGAGATACATGCTGTAGGTAGCCAGGTGTCACTTGCATATTGGAGGACTGGGATCACTGCTATCTTGTTGACCATGTGCTCTGTGTTCAGACTGAAGTATGCTGGTACTGTTCCCTAGCTTTTTCTTGGAAGACTCATGTAGTGAAGATTATGCCCTCTGTACCTTCGAGATGGATGGAATTCACACTATGGTGTGGGGAGCAGTTCTTTAGGCCATTAGAAAAAGACCATTGGAAAGAGGGAGGTTAACAGGGACCCTAACAATGTTACAGAAGTTTTTCTTAAATATAAGGAAGTCCTCTATAGTTGTGACAACCAGACTTCACTACTGTTGCAAGTCCCCCTGATACATCTTCCTGTTGATATCACCAGATTGTGGTCATAGCCTTTGCAAATTATATGAATGTATGAATTGTAAATAGAAGTATGCCCTTGGTCCTCTGAACCTTTTCCACCATTTAATAACTCCACTGCTAATCGAATTGTAATGTAATTCTACTTTCTCAATTACCTCCTTACTTATAATGTATGTATCTGCCTTTGCTCTGAAATAAATTCTTTGCTTCTGTTATTTTTTGACAGATAGGTCCAAATACTCATGGCCATCTGAGAGAGATTTAAAAAAAAAATTCACCTAATCTCAATTGTAACTGATTATCATTTTCCATCATCTAGATTAGTGGTTGCCAACCAGTCGATCACGATCAACTGGTCGATCTTTGAGACTTTCCCAGTAGATCCCGAAAAAAAAGAAAGAAAAATAAATGCATAAATACTGTTGTAATGTCCGCAGTATAAAAATAAGTAATACTAATTAGGATAATGGTAATATAACAATCCTCCCGCTACAGAAAGCTGTTTGTAAAGAGAGGTTGTTTCCGGGGTTGCGGGGTTTTACTTCTGTTCGGGGTTGAAGGCCCAGCTAATTGTTTTTCACAAAACATGCTGCTCATATAAGGCTGCTATTGAAGCATCATTTCGTATAAGTCACCTCTTGGCTAAACACAAGAAGCCTTTTACAGATGGTGATTTACTCAATGGCCATTCTGGCAGAGACTTTTTTTTATTATTAGTTTTTTTATACATTTTCTACATCGCTACAGATAAAAAAAACCCAGATCGAAATGAAGAACATTAATACAGTGCAAAAATAAACATACAATAATAATATAATACAAAAGAAGATAATTGAGAAAGCACCCAAATTGAAGATATGTAAAATTAGTATCCTCCCCGAACCCCGCAACAAAAAAGAACTCCAGACCAACCACAACACAATCTAGAGAGTATACATCAGGACATTCAAACCCCCAAAACTGTAAATACACTTAGCAACAGAAGATATAGTGCCGCAGGGGACCGTGCTCTCTCTGGTCCTGTTCACCCTGTACACATCAGACTTCCAATATAACTCGGAGTCCTGCCATGTGCAGAAGTTCGCTGATGACACGGCCATAGTGGGGTGTGTCAGGAATGGACAGGAGGAAGAGTATAGGAAACTGATACAGGACTTTGTGATATGGTGCAACTCAAACTACCTGCGTCTCAATATCACCAAGACCAAGGAGATGGTGGTGGACTTTAGGAGATCTAGGCCTCATATGGAGCCAGTGATCATTAATGGAGAATGTGTGGAGCAGGTTAAGACCTACAAGTATCTGGGAGTACAGTTAGACGAGAAGCTAGACTGGACTGCCAACACAGATGCCTTGTGCAGGAAGGCACAGAGTCGACTGTACTTCCTTAGAAGGTTGGCGTCATTCAATGTTTGTAGTGAGATGCTGAAGATGTTCTATAGGTCAGTTGTGGAGAGCGCCCTCTTCTTTGTGGTGGCGTGTTGGGGAGGCAGCATTAAGAAGAAGGACGCCTCATGTCTTAATAAGCTGGTAAGGAAGGCGGGCTCTGTCGTGGGCAAAGTACTGGAGAGTATAACATCGGTAGCAGAGCGAAGGGCACTGAGTAGGCTACGGTCAATTATGGAAAACCCTGAACATCCTCTACATAGCACCATCCAGAGACAGAGAAGCAGTTTCAGCAACAGGTTGCTATCGATGCAATGCTCCTCAGACAGGATGAAGAGATCAATACTCCCCAATGCCATTCGGCTTTACAATTCAACCACCAGGAGTAAGATATGTTAAAGTGCCGGGGATAGGACTCAATGTATTTAAGTAAACTACTTAAGAACTTTTTAAAAGCTATTATTAATGCTTTTTGAGAGGGTGATTTTAGATGCATATCATATTTTTACTGAGTTAAGTATTGTATGTAATTAGTTTTGCTACAATAAGTGTATGGGACATTGGAAAAAAATGTTGAATTTCCCCATGGGGATGAATAAAGTATCTATCTATCTATCTACTACCAACAAAAAAGGAGCTGAAAGCAAGGGACCGAAAGAAAAAACCTTAGTTAAGAGGAAGGTTATGAAAATACTCAATAAAAGGTCCCCAGACCTTATGGAACTTTGTATCCGAATTAAGAACTGAATAATGAATTTTTTCAAGGTCTAAGCAGGAGATAATATCATTAAGCCATTGAGCATACGTGGGCGGGGCAATATCCCTCCATCTAAGGAGGATTAAACGTCTCGCCAGTAGAGAAGCAAAAGATAATATTCGACACTTAGTCGAACTCAGACGTAAATCTGTCTCACCCAAAAAACCGAACAAAGCAATTAAAGGGTTAGGTTCTAGGTGGTGATTCAGAATACAAGATGCAGAGACTGTTTTTAATGACTTTAAAAACAAAAACGACATCAAAACTGCAATACGTAATATACCGCTTGGCCCTGCAACAGTAACATGGAGGGTAGAGCCACTGTCAGAGGAAGTGGATCGACAAGTGTTAAAGGACTTGTCACTCGGTGAATATTTTTCACTACAGTTCGATGAATCCCTGGATGTAATGCAAACAGCTCAGTTTGTTGTATTTGTCAGAATGGCTTTCCAGGATTTTACAACAAAGGAGGGCTCCCTCACTCTTTTGCACTTAAAGGAGAGAATGAGAGGTGAGGATATTTACAATAAATTAAAAAAATATTTCCATGAAAATGACTTCCGCATAAACCGGTGGCAATTACTACTGATGGGGCCCCAGCAATGCGCAGTGTGCGAGTTGGTTTTATAGCACTGTGCCGTAAGGACCCTGATTTTCCCGACTTCCTGGATTATCACTGTGTGATTCATCAGCAGGCCTTGGCTGGGAAGGTCGTGGACTTTCCTCATGTATTGACACTGGTGGTCAAACTGATACACCTGATTCGAGCAAAAGCACTTCAGCACCGCTTATTCAAGGTGTGATTGGATGAGCTCGATGCCGCTTACAGGGACATAAACCTTCATGCTGATGTTCGGTGGTTGAGTCGCGGCAAAGTGCTGCCACGATTTGCTGACTTGCTGCCTGAGATAAAGACTTCCCTGTCGACAAGAAATGAGGAGCACGAGGAACTGTCATGTTGTGTGGCTACTGGATTTAGGGTTTCTGACAGACCTAATGGCTAAATTAAACACACTTAACAACGAGCTTACAGGAAAAGACCAACACCTGCCCCACATGATAAGCACAGTAAATGCGTTTAAGGCCAAGCTCAGTGTTAGGATTTCAAATTTAAAGAATGGGAGGCTGACACACTTTCCCAACTTGGAGAAAATGTTACAGACCATCAAGGTAAAAAATGCTTTTCACCCTGAGCAGTACTGTGCGTACCTAGACAAACTGGCAATAGAGTTCGATCAGTGTTTTAGGGAGCTAAACATCATGAAAGATATTGCTGCATTTGTTTCAAACCCATTTCTGTCGATCGATATAGAACAGATAGCAGCCAAATTCCAGCAAGTATTTGGTGTGCCAAGTGATATTGAAATGGAAATAATTGATTTGCAAAATGACATCGAGCTTTAAGCAAGATGAAGGGACGGTGACTTTTGGGGGCATATCAGCAGGGAGAATTTTCCCCATCTCACCACGTGTGCACTAAAAGTCAGTGCCTACTTCAGGTCAACTTATCCATGTGAAATTGCATTTTCACAGATGAAAATTATTAAATCTAAGTACAGGAGCTGTCTTACTGACAGACACCTCACAGACTATCTCAGACCGGCTGTCTGTAGTTATGAGCCAAATTTCAGTGAACTAGCAGGAAGTATTCAATCATCACACTGAGTGCAACAGTCAATTTTTATTCATTTATTTTTTGTGTTGAATTAAAATTACATAATGAAACTTAGAATTAAAGGTATGAAGTATTGTAATATTCTTAAAGAAAGACACCTATAGCCTGTTTGATATGCTAGTTACAGTGTTTTCTTGGTTGAATTAATTTGAAAGTTTGACAAAAGCATTTTATGTAATTAAAATACAATGAGCCCAAATAAAAGGCCTCAAGTTGGAAGTACAATCTGAACTGTTTTCTTTGTAAACGATTTAGTAGGTAGATCTTGAGAACCATTGAGCATGTGTTGGGGGGGGGGGGGGGGAGGCAATCTCCTTCCATTTAAGCAAGATCACCCTCCTAGCCATAAGAGAAATAAAAGCCAGTACGCATGATTGGGAAGGCTCCAAAATTATAGTGCTTTCCTCAACAATACCAAATAAGGCAGTTAACAGATTGGGCTTAAAACTAACTTTAAAAAGTACGGAAAAAGTTTGGAATACATCTTTCCAATATTTTTCAAGGCTCGAACATGGACCAAAACATGAATTAATGAAGCCTCTCCATTATTGCATCTGTCACAGTAAGGAGATATATCTGCAATATACCTGCAGAGAGCTTATCTTTAGACATATGAGCCCTATGTACTACTTTAAATTGTAGGAGAGAATGACGAGCACATAATGATGAAGAATTAACCATTTTGAAAAT
This sequence comes from Hemitrygon akajei, assembly GCF_048418815.1. NCBI lineage: Eukaryota > Metazoa > Chordata > Chondrichthyes > Myliobatiformes > Dasyatidae > Hemitrygon > Hemitrygon akajei. The sequence goes on along the minus strand of NC_133125.1, from coordinate 18,426,701 downwards.
AACCCACCAGGTCTCATCAGATAATGAAGTCTGTAAGTCCTTTTCCAAATCTTTTTAATTTTATTTAAAGGAGCCATTCTCAATCCCATACAATTTCATATGTCAATTGCCCAATAATATAACAAAGGTAAAGCAAAACCACCATTCTTTTTGCTTTTTTGAAAGTGGGCTTTACTTAATCAAAGTTTTCTGTTCTTCCATGTGTAGGAAGAAAGAATTGAATCTAGAGAATCCAAAAAAGACTTAGGAATAAAAACAGGTACGGCTTGAAAGAGGTATATAAATTCAGGTAAAGTATTCATTTTAATAGGATTAATTCGGCCAATCAATGATAAAGAGAGAGGCAACCAATTAGAGAGTGTCTTTTGCACATAATTCATTAAGGTTAAATTTTCTTTGAATAAATCTGTAATTCTTAGTGATTGTTATGCCCAAATATGTAAATTGTTTTCTTACAACTTTAAAAGGAAGGTTAATATCGGTTGGTATCAAATTATTTAAAGGAAACAATTCACTCTTATGTAAATTCAATTTATGTCCTGAAAACGGACTAAAGTTAGTCAGTAAATGAAACACAGAGGATAAGGAAGTTGTAACATTTGATATAAAAAGCAATAGGTCATCAGCTTAAAGCAAGACTTCATGAATAGTACCTACCCTTAAAATACTGGTGATTTCTTTAGAATCTCTAAAAGGCAATTGCTAAAGGTTCTAGCACCAAATCAAAATGCAAAGGACTCGGTGGACATCCTTGTCTGGTTCCACATTGAAGTTTAATTGGTTTAGAAGTTTTAAAATTAGTAAGGACCCGAGCAGAGGGAGATAAATAAAATAATTTAATCCAATGAATAAAATTGGGTCCAAAATTAAATTTTTCTAAGGATTTAAATAGGTAATTCCATTCGACTTGATCAAAAGCCTTCTCCACATCTAAAGAAATCACACATTCCGATATCTCCTTGGATGGAGAATGCATAACATTTAACAGTCGCCATATATTAAAATGGGAATATCGAGTTTTAATAAATCCTGTCTGATCATCAGATATTACAGAAGGTATAATATTTTCGAGTCTACGGGCCAGAACTAATAGGATCTTAGCATCAACGTTGAGTAAAGAGATTGGTCTATATGAGGAGCATTCAGTGGGATTTTTATTCTTTTTAAGAATAAGCGAAATGGAAGCTTCATAAAAAGGCTGTGGCAACCCACCGACCTTAAAAGACCCAGTGAGGGTAGAATATAAATAAGGTATAAGCAATGAGGAGAAACCCTTATAAAATTCTTCAGAGAAACTGTCAGGTTCTGGAGATTTCCCAGAATGCAATGAATGTATAGCCTTAGTGATTTCCTCCTGAGAAATAGGTTGATCCAACTGCTTGTGATTATCAACCGAACATCCCGGAATATTTAATTGATCTAAAAAATTGTTCATTGTAGTATTGTCTTTAATAGAATCAGAACAATACAATCTAGAATAAAATTCTCCAGAAGTGTCATTTATTTCAAAATGGTCAGTTGTCATGTTGCCATTTGTTTTGCAAATTTCTTCAATTTGCCATTTAGCTATAACGGTCTTCAATTGATTAGCCAGTAGTTCACTGGTTTTTTTCTCCATGTATATAAAATTGGCTTCTATCTTTTAAAAGTTGGTTTTCAATTGGGTATGTTAAAAGAAGATCATATTTAGTTTTAATTTCAATACGTCTTTTGTATAGACCAGGGTCTGGTACCAAAGCATATTTCTGGTCTAACTGATTTAATTGATTAACTAAATCAGTTCTCTCTTTATTAGCTTTTTTATTAATATGTGCAGTAAAGAGATAATTTGTCCTCTGATATATGTCTTAAAAGCGTCCCAAATGATAAGACTAGAGATCTCTTCCAACACATTTTCTTCGAAAAAAAGAGTAATTTGATTCTTCAGAAATTTTAGAGAGTTCTTGTCAGATAATAAAGTTGAATTAAAACATCATGATCTGTTCATATGAGTGAAAACAGGAAGATTTAAAGATAAAAATACAGGAGAGTAGTCGGATATAGCTATTTCTTTATATTCAATGGATCGAACTAATGGAATCAATTGACTATCAATAAAAAAAAATCAATCCTAGTATAGGAATGATGGACATGGGAGAAGAATGAATACTCCCTTTCTGCTGGATGAAGAAAACACCAGACATCAACGATATCACATTTCATTAGAAAGGATTGAATAAATAAAGGTGATTTATTAGGTGTAGCTAATTTAGAAGAAGAACAATCTAATACTGGATCTAGACAACAATTAAAATCTCCTCCCATCACTGAAGAATAAAAACTCAAATCTGGCAAGAATGAAAAGAAATGCTCAAAAAATTCTGGGTCATCTGCATTGGGGGCGTACACATTAGCATATACAATTAATTTATTATCTAGTTTCCCTGACACTAGAACAAATCGCCCATTAGGGTCAGAGACAACTTTATGTTGAACAAAAGAAATTGTATTAGCTATAAAAATCGAGACCCCGCGAGAGTTTGCTCTGAATGAAGAATGAAATTGTAAGCCCCTCCACTGATTAAAAAGGTGTGCATTATCACAACTACGTACATGCGTTTCTTGTAGAAAAATAATGGGGGCCCTTAACTTTTTAATATACGCAAAGATCTTATTCCGTTTTACAGGATGATTTACCACTTACACATCCAAACTGAGTAAATTAATATTTTGCTCCATTTTAAATTGTAATTAACAGAAGAGTTAAAAGATCTGAGCATGAATTATTAGGTTCAAAAGACAGACCATGAAATAAGGTACTCAAGCAGAAAATTTGGATGTTAACCCAACCCAGCTTCCAGAAAAAAAAAGAGACCCACCCCACCCCCCTCCCAAACCCAGAAAAGCCGGCTAAAGGTCAGCCAGCAAGCTAAGCCTACAGATAACCCTTCCCAAGGAATCCTGCTGGCGAAACTCCAAAACTTTGAAAGGTGTTTTGTTCCTACCCAGACAAAACAAAGAAAAAACTTAGATCAAAAATCCAAAACACGAGAGGATTCGTTTTAACGATTTCAAAAGAAATATATATACGAAAACCTCACAGGAAAGAATAAAAAAGAAAAACTATCAAAGAAAATAACAAAAAACAAGATATATAAAAGCTCCTTAGTGTGAAATTCATGAAAGCATAAAATGATCGACCTGGGGCGTTCTCCTGCTTTGGGTTTTGGGAATAGGGATTGATGGGTGCAGTCCAACTTAGGCACGGATGGCAATAAATCTGGGAATAGCTGCTTCAAAAAACTTGCAAAGGACTCCTTGGGGCAGTCACCTTCAATTGATTCTTCAAGACCCAAAATGTGTAAATTATTCCTTCTGCTTCTGCTTTCCAGGTTGATAATCTTCTTTGTTAATTTTTCATTAGATAATGATAATGTTTTGCATATCTTACTCCTATCTTCTCAGTCCGCTTCCAATAACGACAAAGCTTCTTTATTCTCTTTAATTCGCTTTTCATGTTCGTTTAAAGTTTGTTGAATAGCGTCGAACTTGACATTAAGATGTCGAAATTCTTCAGAGAGTTCTGTTCTTTGCTTTTTAAGGAAATCTCCAATGGATTCCAAAGTAGTTGGAGAGTCTTGTTCTGTTTCTTTTGCAGTGGCTCTCGTTTTTCTCAGAGACATATTAGAGCAATATTAAGATTTGTAATAAGGTTTCAAAAACTGGTAGGAAATAAAAAGATAAGTAAGGTAGGAGCGATTTTAAAAAGATGTTACCCCATTGAGTATCAGCAGGGCTCTCCCTATTTTTCCTGCTAATATGGTCAATGTAACATGTTCCCACATTATATTCCATTTTACTAGAACCTTTTCACACACTTAACCTTCGTGGCCTTCGTATGTCCTTCCTCTGGAACAGCAGAGGCTGAGGAGGGATCCATTAGAGATTTTCGGGTGCATAGATGGGGGAAAGATCCTGGCAGCTAAGGCTGAAATATCCAAAACCAGACGGCATGCATTTAAGGTGAGAGGAGGTCAGTTGAAAGGAGATGTGCTGAGAAAGTTTATTTTACACTGATCGTATCAAGTGCTTGGAATGCGCTGCTGCAGGTGTTGGTGAAAACAAATATGATAGGGGCGTTCGTCTCTTGGATAGGCGCATGAACGTGGGATGAAATTGACACTATAGACAAAAGGGATTAGCTTAGTGAGTATTTGATTTCTAATTTAATTAGATCGCTGCAACCTTCTGGGCCCAAAAGCCTCTTTCTGTGCCGCACTGTTCTATGTCTATTTAGTTTTGTGTGCATTAAGTAAATAGAGCACTAAAATTTGAAAGGGAGGAATTTTATAATCCCGCTATACAAAGTTCTGAATAACCCAGATCTAGAGTTCTTTCAGCACCTCTCTGTAGGAAAGAATATATTGGCTCTGGAAGGAGTGCACTTTCACAAAATAATAGCAAGGGCTATATTATGTGTGTGGGTGCTAATTGCCTGAAATTTTAATGATTTGTGGTTTGAATGATGCTTCAAGGTATTTAAACACAGCTATTGGGGTAGGCAGTGAGAAGCTATTTCTTGCAGATTGGAAAATCAAGGTCTTGAGGTCATTATTCAAAACTTTTTTGCCAACTGTAAGATAAAAATAGATAATACTGAAAATGCTCAACTAGTCAAGCATCTCTTTCTGTGTAGAGCAAAAGAGTTAACATTTCAGGTTCAATCTAAGCAAAAGTTATTGACCTGAAACTTAAAGCTGGTTCCTTCAGCATGTTTGCTGAGTATTTTCAGTACTTTCTGTTTTTATTTCAGATTTCTGTCATCCATGGGAGTTTTCTTTAAAAGTGGACTTGGGGGTATTTCTACACTTCCTTCCACAAACAGCAGTTGATACCAGTACAGTACCACTGAATTTCCAAGAATGCCATATTATTGAGTTGATGTTACTATGACTGTTGATGTAATGGAAACCAGTTAACAATGGCTAAAATGAGAAAAGAAAACAATGTATTATTGAGATGTTTAAAAGCATAGGAGATGTAAGTCATTCTGTATCCTGCCATTTGTTCCACATAATCACATAATTAAAGTCTTACCTAAATCATTGGATGAACTTCAAAACTGAAACTGACTTACAGAAAAGTAATATGTGTTTTATATTTTTCACAGTTATTGGCAGAAGTCAGTAGATATATTGTCCCTCAAGGAAAAACCATATAACCATGTATAACAATTACAGCACAGAAACCGGCCATCTTGCCCTTCTAGTCCGTGCCCAATGCTTACACTCACCTAGTCTCACATATAACCATATAACAATTACAGCACGGAAACAGACCGTCTCGGCCCTTCTAGTCCGTGCCGACGCTTACACTCATCTAGTCCCACCGACCTGCACTCAGCCCATAGCCCTCCATTCCTTTCCTGTCCATATACCTATCCAATTTTACTTTAAATGACAATACCAAACCTGCCTCTACCACTTCTACTGGAAGCTCGTTCCACACAGCTACCACTCTCTGAGTAAAGAAATTCCCCCTCGTGTTACCCTTAAACTTTTGCCCCCTAACTCTCAACTCATGTCCTCTTGTTTGAATTTCCCCTACTCTCAATGGAAAAAGCAAAACCATCTTAAACATCACAAACATTTCTTTTATATTTTAGATGTTCTTATTTGACCTTAAATGAACATCAACACACTACTTGCAAGGTAATCTAACATCAGGAAAGGTGAAAAGGAGGCTAGGTTTGCTATTGCTTTGTAGTTCTGGTGCCATTATTGCTGCTTGTGTTGTTCCACTAAACATTGTGACATGTTCTGTTCGTGCTGGAATGTGTGGTGACACTTGTGGGCTGCCCCAAGCAAATCCTTAGATTGTGTTGATTGTTAGGGCAAGCAACACGTTTCTCTGTATGTTTTGATCTACATGTGATAAATAAGAGAATATGGATCTGAAATCTGGACGGGGTAGATTGTACAGAATAGTTTTTCCTCCACCAGTATCTATTTCCGAGAGATTGCCTCATGCTAACTAAAGCTTTGATGCTTTGAGTAGCTTTTGTTATACCATCAAACTGTGTGCATTGAAAATGCACTGTCTTTAAGGATCAACCACAACATGATACTTCCCCATATTTATTGCAAAGCTGCTGAATGTGTAACTAAATTTTACAACTTGCACAGTACTGTGGAAAAGTCTTAGGCACATTAATATATAGCTAGGGTGCTGGATGCCTAGGACTTTTGCACTGTATTTGTCAATGTAGAGCAGGGAACGAGTTTGTAAATCTGGGGGGAGCAAAAGATGTTGGAAATGGTGAAGCTGGAGCGCTGCGGGATGGGTGTGGGACAGGTGGCAGAGAAAGAGTGCCAGGCAGCGGGGGTGGGATGGCATGGTTGCAAACACACCCAGCCCTGAGATGCCAGGCAAGGTCATTTTATTCCAAACAATTAGTTTATTGATCATTAAACAGAATGTCTCACTGGTGCTTCCCTCTCCCTTTTCCCCAACCATGATTCCCCTCTCCCTGCCTCCTTCCCACTCTCAGTCCACAATAGAGACCCATACCAGGATTAGGTTTATCATCACTCATGTATGTAATGAAATTTGTTTTTTTTTTATTAACAGCAGTACAGTGCAATACATACAATTACTACAGTGTGCAGTATTTTAACCACCAGTAATTAGTGATTTTTTAAAAATCCCTTGGTACATCACATTTACTGATCAATGTTCCCCTGACATACTCTATGCAGTCTGTTCAGGACTGAGGTGTGCAGAGTTGAGTGTTTTTGTGGTTGTTGCATTGGAAACTGTTCATAGCTTCATAGGTGGTGCAGGCTGACTGAGGGGATGCTACAAATCCCCTTTGAGTTGCTTGGGAGGTCTTGAAGTTAATGGTCACTTAGGGTGGGTGTGCCTGAGGAGTTCAGAGATTGGGCAATTGGAGACATTGAAGATAAAGGAAGATTGGAAAAATAGTGTTTGAATAATGGTGAAAAGCTAGGATATCAGGGAATTGGGGCTAAGATGATGAGGGTGTTAAGATTAATGTTGGTGATCAAGATGGTATTGATTTTATGTAGTGAGTGGTCGGAAGAATCGAAGGGAAGTAATGGAAATTGCCTTTGAAGTGTCCCAGTCTGGTGTAACAATAGTAAGGTGAAGGGTGATTCAGGAATTTCCACCATCAGGCAATTCAGGGGTGATGTGGAATAATGGGGAAAGACATGGAAATTGTGACTTGGGCCAGAGTTGTTCAGTTGAATTCATTAATTTGACACATGTTGCTTGCTTGATGCCACCATAGAATTAGCATTGAGACATGTTTCCTGCTTTTATATCTTCGAAACCTCTTTCTGCCGGGCTTCTCTGCAGCTTGTTAGCCCCCTCGCTAACAGCCACTGGGCTCAGCAGTGAGAAAACCAGCTTTCTCAAACTCTGTATGTCTTGGGTCTGTATGATTTGGGTCCTACCTAAACCGGGAAGTTGGGATGTCTTCACCACCGGAACCCTGATCTGTGCAAATACTGTTTAAATACTGCCCTCATGCAATTAGTTGCCAGCGAGAAATAACAGATTGTACACAGCATACAATTATCAGCAAAATTATATTTACAAATTTCAGCTTTATCGAACAGTTAGTAGGAAAAAGAAAAGGGGGATAAAAGGGCCCTTTACAGTTAACCCAGTCCAAATCTGCACATGTAGCTTATCTTGAAGTTGTCTTTAACTCGCGCTGGACCCTCAGTCCGCGTGAAAGCACACACCACCTTCCGAATGTCGCTCGAAATCAATTTTGAACAAATGGGCTCCCCCACTGGTGTATTGGTCCTTCCTCCTTGAAGCCATTCATCTGCACAAAGCATCTCAACTATCTTTCCTTCCTGTCTTATCCCAGCTCCTGCCAAAAAGACCTCAACCCTCACTGGAGTCCGTCACGAAAACCTCTCTGCCCAGCGTTCTCTAGAACCATCTCCCAATTCCATCATCCTGATTGGCTGACGCAACATTCCTAAGTTAAACAACATAGCCCCTTACTTTAGCTCAAACCCAAGCATGCTAAAAGCAGAACAGACTGCTCTTACAAAGATGCTCAAATGAAATAGCTACGGCATAGCGGTAGAAATCATAACCAGTGTCATTTAAAGAAAAATTGGATAGGTATGTGGACAGGAAAGGAATGGAGGGTTATGGGCTGAGTGTGGGCCAGTAGGACTAGGTGAGAGTAAGTGTTCGGCACGGACTAGAAGGGCCGAGATGACCTGTTTCCGTGCCGTAATTGTTATATGGTTATATCTTTAAAATAATAACAATTCTTTTTGTTTCAGGTGCTTTGGTGAACGGTCTGGTGAATATCAACATCTCCACAATAGAAAAGCGATACAGTTTGACTAGTTTCCTCACAGGATTGATTTCTACTGGCTATGACGTCTCCTTCTGTGCCTTGGCACTCTTCATCTCATACTACGGACAAAAGGGGCACAAGCCACGGTGGTTAGCCTTTGCAGCTTTCATGCTTGGATTAGGATCTCTTGTATATTCGCTTCCTCATTTCATTAGTGGCTTGTATAATTATGGTTCCGAAATAAGAGGTCTGTATCTTTTTGTTTAGTTCACTCTCCTATACTACAGCAGTTTCAATAAGATAATGCAATCTAATTTCAAACCATCAGAAAAACACAACTCTGTCATCAAGGCAGACTAAGCTAATTTCTCTTTGATTTTTGTACCTCTTTTGATGTGTAGCTTATGCTAATTAAATTAGTTCATATTTGATAATTAAGTTGGTGAATTTATTCTGTTAAACAGCACTGAGCTGCATGAGCCATGATGTAAATAAGTTTGATCTGCAACCAACACTGATTTGGATGTGAATGTAAAATAAGATGCATCAGCTGAGATGTAATAAGGAGTAGATCAGCAAGCATTGCTCATGACCACATTTGTCCAGTTATGCATGGAAAGCAGGGAATTGGGTGTTGAAGTTGTTAAACTAACTTGATGAGTAAATATTAAGTTCATCAATTCACGTTCAAGTTCTTTTCTTAAAGGCACATTAGGTCAAGTACTTCTCTAACAATAGAAATTTGTTTTTAAACACATGGGTCACATTCTTTTAGATTTTAATGGTTGTTGGAGATATAAAAGATAATAAATGCAACTTGTTTCTCTCTATCTCTTCAGCAGATATTTATGTATTTTGGGAATTAAGAGATGTGAGACTAGTACAGGAAAGTGGTGCTGAGAAAAAAAGGTCTTATTAGGTTTTATTATGATTAATGTAATCTTTCTTTCCTTCTTTTCCACTGAGCGTTAATTTTTCCAATTTACACTTCCATTTTCAAACTCTAGGTAAGTATTCTTCATCTCAATTGGTTAAGGAGATATATAGAGCTAGAAATGATTTTGTAAAATTGTACTTTTTAAATGGATCTTTTTAAATCCATCTTTTTAGATGGATTGTTTGAAGCACAGCAATGGCTTGAAAAGCAGCCATTGCTCTTTTTTTTTGTGTGTGTGTATACATATATGTTCTTAACAGGAGAATGAAGGATTGCTCAGGGTAGAGGAAGCCTTTTGCTAAAGACCTCGAAGAAATTGTTTCTGACAGATCATTTGTTTCAATTAAGGCCATTTTCTTTCTTTAGAAAAGTGGGCGGTGCTGTAAAATGGAGGTGATAACTACTTATCCTGAGACACAAAGCCTAATTATCCACTGGTATCTCCTTCCTGCCATCCTCTTGACCTTGTCGTACATCTTGAAGCAGTGCTTCATGCAGTGCACCAGCATTAAATTTCCTCCTGTTAAGGCAAGCAGTAACAATTATAAACTTGCCCTTCTGTCATGATTTGTGAAATTGTGAATGGAATATCTGGCAATGGTCATCTTTGCATGACTATTTTAGCATATGTTCTTGTGCACATTATATGCCCTGGACAATGGTTGCTTGCTTGTTTTCAACTAACTGAGGCAGTTTGTAGAGAACTTCTGATTTTACAATCTCTAATGCAAAAGCCAGTTGAATAAATGTAGAGAAAACGTAGCCACAGTAAATAGCCAGTGCTGCTTATTCATTGCTAGCCACACAATCTGGGCCACTTCACAAGCAAACTAAAATTTCAAAGCTTCTTTTGTGCCAAAATCTAGTTAGTCATTGGATCCAAGTTACAAGATCAGTTACATTAGAAGCTTGCCTTCACATACAGGTAAAGATCTATGTAATACCTCTGACTTGTGGTGGTCACTTCACAACAGCCCACTTCAATAAGCTGATTTACTAAAATCTGCAAATTTTTTCTATTATTATAATTTTAAATTTGACCATCACTGAGATTAATTGTAAGAATTAAGTAGAGCTCATCACTTATTACGTGTTATAATTCCAAATGTTATCACTTCTTTCATAATATTTATTGCACTGAAGTGGCTTATTCCTGAAACAGCAATGAGTTCATAGAAACATAGAAAACCTACAGCACAATACAGGCCCTTCGGCCCACAAAGCTGTGCTGAACATGTCCTTACCTTAGAACTACTTAGGCTTACTCATAGCCCTCTATTTTTCTAAGTTCCATGTATCCATCCAGGAGTCTCTTAAAAGACCCGGTCATTTCCACCTCCACCACTGCCACTGGCAGTCCATTCCACCCGCTCACCACTCTCTGTGTAAAAAAACAAAACAAAACAAAACTTACTCCTGACAACTCCTCTGTAACTACTCCCCAGCACCTTAAAACTATGCCCTCTCGTGCTAGCCATTTCAGCCCTGGGAAAAAGCCTCTGAATATCCACACGATCAATGCCTCTCCTTATCTCGTACACCTCTACCAGTTCCCCTCTCATCCTCCGTCACTCCAAGGAGAAAAGGCTGAGTTTACTCAACCTATTCTCATAAGGCATGCTCCCCAATCCAAGCAACATCCTTGTAAATCTCCTCTGCACCCTTCTATCAGTTCATTGTCTGCAATAACTTAATGCATTGGAAATGACTAAACAGTATAAATGAAAATTGCCAAATTCATGTTTGGGAGTTTTGACACATCGTTTACAAAGCTTCAGGTGATTCAAAACTTAATTGACAATTTTAAAGTCTAAAGGAGTGTGGTAGGGGAAAATTATATTAAACTATAATTATAGAGTCCTGAAGAAGGGTCTCAGCCCAAAATGTCAACTGTTTACTCTTTTCCATAGATGCTGCCTAACTTGCTGAGTTCCTTCAGCATTTTAGGTGTGTTGCTTTAAAAATTTTTTTATTGATGACAAAATATTATTTTGAAACTGTGACCCAACAGCATTTGTGAATACTTCCGTGCCAAGCATGGTGTAATTATTGAGTGTTATCTTCGACTAAAGATGAATTGCGACATTTTAAATGCTTAGTCAGTAAAGTTAATTCAACTGACCTGTGACCAGATCTAGAAAATGCTGGTGATGGAGCATTTGTCTATTCTGCAAGTAAATGAGTTTGCAAGAAGCATAAACTTGTCAGCGTCAAAATGTTGATAATGGCACAATCTAGTCTTATGTGAAATTCAAAATGCTGAAGTAACTCAGGCTAAGACCCTTCTTCAGGACTGGAAAGGAAAAGGCAAGTCACCAGAATGAAAGTGTTGGGGGAAGGGAAGGAAGGCAGCTAAAAGGTGATTGGTGAAGCCAGATGGGTGGGAAAGTTAAAGGGCTGGAGAAGAAGGAATCTGAGAGGAGAGGAGTGTGGACAGGAGAAAGGGAAGGAGGGGCATCAGGGGAAGTAACAGGCAAGTGAGAAGAGGTAAGAGCTTTGTGTGCATTGTTTTGGATTTCTAGCATCTGCAGAATTTCTTGTGTTTATGTAATTATTCAGTTATTTTATGAATTATTGGTTATTTTCCCTTGTGCAGACTAAATTATCTCTACGTTGTGGAAGATAATTTTGATGGTCGGGCTGGTAGTGGGGCACATGGGAGGGGGGTGTGGAATCAGCATCCAGAATATCATAAACACAAGAGATTTTGCAGATACTGGAAATCCTGAGCAACACACACAAAATACTGGCTGAACTGAGCAAGTCAGGTAGCGTCTATGGAAATGAATTTCTTTCCCAATTCCTGTTCCGACCTATGGTTCATGACCTCCTCTTTTGCCACAATGAGGCCACTCTCAGGATGGAGGAACATCATCTCATAATCCTTCCAGGTAGCATCCAAGCTGATGGCATGAACAACAATGTCTCCTTCCAGTAATTTCTTTTCTCTCCCTTCCCCCATATCGCCTCTATTTCCCACCTGGTTTCGCCTATTACTTTTTAGCTGGACCTCCTTCCTCTGCCTTCAGCTTTTTATACTGGTGTCTTCCCCCTTTCTTTCCAGTCCTGAAGAACGGTCTTGACTTGAAATGCTGACTGTTCCTTCCTTTCCAGTCTGACCTGCTGGGTTCTTCCAGCATTTTATGTACGTTATCCTGAATATCCTGTTGACTAGTATTTTGAACCATTAAGCCCTTCCAGTTCTCTACCCTCCCAGGATTGTCTCCATGTAGGTGGCGACCCACCTGCTGGAAAGATGTAAACAAGGTTGAAAGAGCGAAGAGCAAACTTAAGAGGATGTTGCCGAGTCGAGGACCTGAGTTATAAGGAAAGATTGAATAGGTTAGGATTGTATTCTTTAGAACATAGAAGTTAGAGAGGTGAATTGATAGAGAAAACAAATTTATGAGGGGTATAGATAGGGTAAATGCAAACAGGTATTTTCTACTGAGTGGGACTGCAGCCAGAGGTCATTGCATTAGGGTGAAAGATGAGAAGTTTGAGGGGAACATGAGGGGAATCTTCTTCACTCAAAGGGCTGTGACAGTGTGGATTGAGTTGCCAGCACAAGTGGTCCATGCGAGCTCTATTTCAACACTTGAGAAGTTTGGATAGTTACATCGATAGTCAAGGTATGGAGGGCTATGGTTCCTTGTGCAGGTCATCAGGAGAAGGCAGTTTAATTGGTTTTGGCATGGGCTGAAGGGCCTGTTTCTGCGCTGTACTTCTTGATGACTCTTGGTTCCCTTGGGAAAACCAGATTTTAACTGCACACATATGAATTACAACTTTGATTTTATTTTCCTGCAATGTGGAGCTATGATAACCAAGAAATTTGGACATCTGGTGAAACTTTTCTCAGAACTACTTGTATGAATATCTGTTATTTTAATTTATAAGTGCAGCTTATCAAAAGTTTGACCTTTGGAATATTTTCCAGTAAATTGTATCACATTGTTCTGAGGAGCATTGGGCATTTCAAAATGAATTGAGGGCTTTTATTCAAGGGAGTCCTATGGTAGCCTACACTCCAGGACTGGAGACCTGACCTACTTAGCTTCCTTTTATTTCTGTCACTTAACTGCTTTCTTTGGCCTCCCCATGATCTCCCATTAACATCCCAGCTGATGTCGTGGCCTTATGACAAACATCCCACTGACTTCCTACACCCATTCCCACCCCCCAGTTGTGTGCCAGTTTCAGTTTTCTGACCACTGCCATGGCCTACCATTTCAACCCACTGACTACAGGCTATGATCATCAAGCATACCCACATTTCCCCCGCCACCGCCATCTCTGAGCCCATCTCCATTTTCCAATCTCTCATACAAGATCTGGTCGTTCTGCCCTCAATTTTAATCAGGCACATGAATGCCAGTCTTGATGTCCCACAGCCCTGCCAACCCCAGCACCCTCCCCCTAACTGGTCCTAATCTTTAGCACGCTGTATTATTCTGTGTGTGAAAGAATGTGTGGAGCAGATAATGAAGGCTTTGCGAGTAAACTCAATGATTTATTAGTATTAATATTGGGTTCATAAATTGCCACATTAATCCAAATATTCAATACCCGTTATATTGTCGTCTTGGTAAAATTTTCTGGTCAGCTGTGCATGAATCCTCATTACAATTGTGCTTAAGTAGAAATCATATTCGTCAGGCATGACACAGGAGTTTGTTGTAATTAGAAAGGCATCATGGTGCAATGCACTCTGTGAAACAAATTTGAACCCAGTTAGCAAAACAGACAATTTGAATCTACTTAACTTATCTGATTGACAACTGGCACTGAGCCATGCAGAGTCAGAACTAGGAATTGTCAGTTAAGTATGTTTAATTTAATACCAAGTCTCCAATAATATTTAAAATCTGAAGAATTTAGCTCCATGCCTATGAAAGTTAATTTCCTGTGCTAAAGAGATTATTTGGCAGTAATCAGAGTTTATTAATCTGGTAAAAAAAAATCACTTGCACTTGAGTGGACAAACCCCATTTTCTGATGACTATCTTACCATTAAATAGATTTTTTTCATTCACGTTTTTATATTTTGCATGTTTTGATGATATTCTATTATAATACAACTCCTGTCAGATCAAGATGACTAGAGCAACAATTTTTAATTTCCATCTTTAACCATGTTCACTGTAAATTGCTGTCTGATTAACAATTTATGTAAGCATTAATATTTTTACCATTGACATTATGTGTTAACTGAACAATTGTCAATCTTCTTAACAGATCAGATCAACAAACTGGTATTGAGCTATATAGTCAGACAAATTCAGCCCCTCTCTTCAGTTTGCCAGATCATGACTCGAAGGACATGGTTGATTAATAACTGATATCTTGTATTATGTTTCAATTTAATAGCTCTTTTTCTTTAAACTGGGTGTTGCTTCAAATGAGTGTAATTTATATGCTGAACTAACGACATTCCAGTTGAATATCATAACCTGTGGAATCAATAGGGACCAAAAGGAAAGAAAAGTAATATAAAGATATAAAAGCTCTTGCAACCTGAATTTTAAAATATTAGGATAATTGCACAATTTTATCTTTCAGATGTTTGTGTTCCTTCAAATGGTAATTCCACGACACAAGGCTGCACACCCTCTGTTGCACATAAAGACAGCAACTTTCTCTATCTGTTTTTTCTGGGGCAATTGTTGCATGGAGTTGGAGGAACCCCTTTGTACACACTGGGGACGGCATACCTCGATGACAGTGTTCCTAATGACAAAACTTCTCTATATATAGGTATGCTTGTGATGTACTTACTTCAAAGGTCACTGATTTTCTGGGAAACTAGGATTCCTGAATTGGAGTGATATGATTCATACTGTTTATTATGCCACACTACTTGTTGGAAAACAGAAGTTAAGTTTTCAGACCATACCATGTTACTAAATAGATGGTTGGGAGTGTGGGTAGAGAGCTTAGTGTGAAACTGGAATTCATTGCCACAGACCTCTGTGGATGCCCAGTCACTGGATGTATTTAAAGTGCAAAACTGGCAAAAGGTTATGGAGAGGAGGCAGGAAAATGGAGTTGAGAAGGTACCAGTAAATAAATTCTACATGATTGAACAGTGGGGCAGACTCAATGAGCTGAATAGCCAAATCATGGTCCTATGTCTTGTGGTCTTATGCACGGACAATCATCAGTAGTTTGATTCCTAATGGGGGTTTTTTTTTGTAGTTAATGGAGTTTTTTTTCTTAGATGGGGTTCTTTTTTCCCCCCTTTTTTCTATATAATTTTTTTTTCATTCTTGTATATTGTGATTAGTTTTTTTTCCAGCTTTATTAATTGTATACATTTCAATTTGTTGAAGTTTTATATTATTCTATAGTTGTAGAAGATTATATATCAATAAAAAGCTTCTTAAAATGAAAAGTAATTTGATGGAGGATTTTCATTGCAGCTTTTGTTGTTAAGATGGGGAATCATTTTTAAGCAGTTGTTGCCTGACAAGCAAGGGCTAGAAATTCTATTGTGTGGTGCAATGCAATTTCAGTGATAAAAATATTGTTTAAAAAAAAGTATCCGGGACTGAGTATGCGATTGAAACATATGCAAATTCTTTGCTCACCTGATGCCCTCATTTCCCACAGAGTACAGGGAGATCAGAACAGGTTAGGTGCTCCTGATTTCAAGAACAATAAATTTGCAAGCAAAGTGACTCTACTCCAAACACCACTTTTTACAATCTACTATCTTTACTTTTAATTTGGAGCATTTCTAATTACAACATCAACAATAATGATTTACATTTGTTAGCCACTTTAACATAGTAAAGGACAAGAAGGTACTTCACAAGAATGGTATCAAAAACAACAATATGTTAAAGCATGCAGGATCGGTTATAGTGAGAGTACAAAAGGAAGGGCAAAAGAGAGACCTAGAATGGGGAATTCAGAATTTTGGCCTTGGGGATCTGGAATCACAGCCACTTAAGGGAAAGTTTATTGAATTATTACCACATTTTTAATGTATGGTGCCTTATGTTTCAATTAAATAATCCTATTTTATGATACTCTGCAGGTATTGGAAATAGCATGGCAACTCTGGGCCCAGCCATTGGATTTGTATTAGGTGGTCAGTTGCTGGACATCTATATTGATGTCAATCGTGTTTCCAAGTAAGCTGTTTGTCATTTTTTTTTTAGATTTCTCCATGCTATGTTATCTCCGTTTATTTGCTCTTACTCTTGTACAATGGAAGAAATCACAGCCAGCCCATCACTAGTGATATCCCTAGTTCTCAGTCAAGATCTCTAGATTTTGCAGTAAATAACAGAAATTAGTTGAAGGCGGAAGATCTTCAACTCTTGTCACTCCCATTTTTTTCCTTGCAACAGGTCCTTGAGTCCTATGTTTACTTCTCCTGTTGCTATTTTTTTTCTTTCTAACCCCAACCACTTTCCCACCAATACCCTTGCCCAGTTTCCCCCACCTTAAATTCTTAAAGTTAGAATCCGAACTCATATGGACAAGAACAGAAGGAAAATCTTCGACTCTTTACATCCTCTCACACACATTACTCTTGTTTTCAATTCTTTACATCTTTTGTCTGTCACTTTCTCATTGTCACTATCCTCTTTTTCCTCATGATTTTCTTTTATTTTCACTCCAATATACAGTATTTCCAACTTGTTCTGCTTCTCCTGGAAGGAAGACCTATTTCTTTAAAGGTTTATCCAGTTTATAATATTTCCCTAATTTTAAAATGGTGTTGGACTTTAATCTGGTCTAGAAGAAAAAACAGTTTTAGACACAAGAGATTCTGCAGATGGTGGAAATCCAGATCAACACAGACAAATGCTGGTAGCATCTAAGGAAAGGATTAAAGAAGCAACGTTTTGGGCTGAGACCTTTCATTAGGTCTTACTCATCAAGACTGGGTTACGGGAAACAGCAGGACACGAAGGCAGATGGAACAAAACAGAAATAAGCCAAACAGTAGAAATTTCACCTACGCTCTGTCCGCCAGAAAAAGCGGGATCTCCCAGTGGCCACCCATTTTAATTCCACTTCCCATTCTCATTCTGACCTGTCAGTCCATGGCTTCCTCTACTGTCATGATGAAGCCACCTTCAGGTCAGAGGAGAGCAACACCTAATGTTCCAACTTGATAGCCTCCAACCTGATGTCATGAACATCGATTTCTTGAACTTCTGGTATGGCTCCCTTCCCCTTCTCCATTCCCCATCCCCTTTTCCCTCTCTCACCTTATCTCCTTGCCTGCCCATCACCTCCCTTTGGTGCTCTGCCCTCTTATTCTTACTTCTGTGGCTCTCTGTCCTCTCCTATTAGATTTATTTATTTATTTTATTGTGCAATGGTGAACAATAGCCAGATCAGAAATGGTGATCAAGTCAACTAGTTCCCAAAGATAGGCCAATCAGATGGTTCACTGCTGCTCAGCGATAGAACACAAAAAAATCATATGTACAATTAAGGAACATTTTAAAAAATAGTAGAAATACTGGAGTCATGATGATCATGATGAAGTCTACTGGAGAAGAGACATTTATACACATGCTGTCCTCCATAATTCAAGGAGATTGAAGGGTAAGGTTGCAGGGTGACAAAATGTGGCAGGAGCACTTAGAACTAAAAACTAATCCCTTCTGGGAGAAAACAGCACCTGTTCTTTCTGCACTGTTCTCCAACAGTTTAAGGATTAAGTCCAGCCGGAACGAAACTCTTGAAAGTCGGGTATTAACCCTACCTACCAACAACCAAGCATTTCCATCCTGGTCCCCTTCACGATAGTTTATGAAAAAGCATGTGACTTCCCTCCCAGAGATGATCGGTGTTTATGTATTTGACTCTTAAAGGCTTGAATCCTATCGTCACAGATGTTTCCAACCACAGCATCCGGAAGGCTGTTCCAAATTCTGATAGCACAGTGAAGGAAGCTTCTATCCAGTGTGTAGCTTCTTACATCAGGCATAGAAACAGCATGAGCAAGCATAGATAAACTTGATTGTGTGGTTTAGTTCCTCCTTCTTCAGCTCTTTATCTCTTTCACCAATCAATTTTCCAGCTCTTTAGTTCACTCCTCCTCCTCTCAGTTTCACCTCTCACTTTATGTTTCTTCCTCCCCTCCCCCAACCTTCTAACTCTTCTCCTCATCTTTTTTTCTCCAGTTCTGCTGAAGGGTCTTGGCCCAAAATGTCAACTGCGCTCTTTTCCATAGATGCTGCCTGGCCTGCTGAGTTCCTCCAGCATTTTGTGTGTGTTGTAGCCATTTAGTAAGATCATGATGGATCCTCCATTTTAAGACCGCTTCCCTTCCTCTTACTTGTTTTCTTTGAATCCCGTTCGTCCTGAATCTTTCCTGTTCTGTTTTAAAAATGCTGAACAGATCAGCACCCACAGCCCGCTGGAAAGAAATTTCCAAAGCTTCTCAGCCGATGAGCGAACATAGTTCTCCTTACCCTGTATGGCTGACTTATTATCCAAAGATCATGCCATGTAATCCTAGCCTGTTAATCAGAGGAAAATATCTGTCTTGTAATTACCCTCTCTAACCTCCATGTATTTCAATGTTTCATTGGGATTATTGTGTCTGTGGCTAAACCACTGGAGATTGAAGCTGACACTGCAAAAGGGTCTTCATTCATCATGTCAAATACAGACAGACAGTCGTACTTTATTAATCCTGAGGGAAATTGGGTTTCATTACAGTCGCACCAACCAAGAATAGTGTAGAAATATAGCAATATAAAAACCATAAGTAATTAAATAATAATAAGTAAATTATGTGGAGATTAGTCCAGGACCAGCCTATTGGCTCAGGGTGTCTGACACTCCGAGGGAGGAGTTGTAAAGTTTGATGGCCACAGGCAGGAATGACTTCCTATGACGCTCAGTGTTGCATCTCGGTGGAATGAGTCTCTGGCTGAATGTACTCCTGTGCCTAACCAGTACATTATGAAGTGGATGGGAGACATTGTCCAAGATGGCATGCAACTTGGACAGCATCCTCTTTTCAGACACCATCATCAGAGAGTCCAGTTCCACCCCCATAACATCACTGGCCTTACAAATGAGTTTGTTGATTCTGCTGGTGTCTGCTACCCTCAGCCTGCTGCCCCAGCACACAACAGCAAACATGATAGCACTGGCCACCACAGACTCGTAGAACATCGTCAGCATCTTCCAGCAGATGACACTCGCCAGTACAATTTCACCAAAGACGATAATTACATCAGCTGATTCAATGTAGCTTCAGTAATTGCAATGATATTATTTACTTCAGTATTTTGAGTCTGACAAGCAGTTCCATCAAATTACGTATTTACAATAGGAACAAACTGTAACTGAGACATCCCTGGGACAACACTGCTCACATGGGTGGAGATCCAGGCTGACTGGCCACACAAATATCTACATTATTCCTATACAGAGCAAATATGCCTGTGACTATGCTTGGCCTGGAGCCTCCCTTTATCTGTATGATGCAAAGTAACTTAGCTGAAGTTATCTGATGTCTGCTTTAATAGAGACCAGTAAATTACCCCGTTGTCTTACATTTGGCTGATGTGCAAAGATGTTTCGAGATCATGTCTGTATGCAAACCATTTCTCTTGAACTGGCCTCCTGCTGTGAGTCAGCACCTTGTGCTCTGTACACAGTATTCATTGTTTGGAAAGCTATACTTTTAATTTAAAAATTGATTACTGCTTGTAATTTACATTTAAAAAGATTTTTGAACATATGGTCTTTTAAGAGACTTCTGGATAGGTATATGGAGCTTAGAAAAATAAAGGACTATGGGTAAGCCCAGTAATTTCTAAGGTAGGGAGATGTTCGGCACAACTTTGTGGGCCAAAGGGCCTGTATTGTGCTGTAGGTTTTCTGTTTCTATATATGTTCTCATTTGTATTAATGCCTATAGTCCACATAATTTCTTAACTCTTGAAGATATCCCAAATAATCACCGTCATCACCTCGCCGTATCAAGTCCACTACATTCATTAAGCCATGCCATTTCTTCATTGAAAAAAAATTGCATTAATGAAGGAAGATTTTTGTCATATTGGTTGCTGTTCCTACCATCTCTTTTATTGCTACATCAGCTGCATCCTCTTTTCCAATCAGTAAATGCCTAATGGTCTAATATATTACCAAAGTCATAAGACATAGGAGCAGAATTAGGCCATTCAGTCCATCAAGTCTGCTTCGCTATTCAATCATGGCTGATTTATTATCTCTCTCAAACCCATTCTCCTGCCTTCTCTCTGTAACCTTTTACACCCCTACTAATCAAGGACATATCAACCTCGCTTTAAATATATCCAAAGGCTTGGCCCCCAGCGCCGACCAAGGCAATGAATTCCACAGATTCACCGTCCTCTGGCTGAAGAAATTCCTCCTCATTTCTGTTCTAAAGGGAGGCCCTTATCTAGGTAGAAGCCAAGCCCTTTGCCAGTAAAAGATGCATTATGCTTCCAAACTGGCCGTATTTTTCCTTTGACTTTCTACTTATTTGTGTTTACAAATGATTTTATATGTGCTTACTCTTTGTTCCTATTTGCTGATGTGCTCTCCTACTCCATTTATTTTTGTGTTTTCTTCTGGTCTTGTGGTACTCAAGCAGCTTCTTTATTGAACTGTGAATCTGGCATTAATCGCAATGCTCATGTTTGTGTTTTATATTCATTTCCACATATTAAGTAGACCAGAAACTCCAGCTTTGGATACTCTTCTGTACTCCCTGTGGGACCGCATTGTGATTGTTTTCTCCCTGGAAGCCACTCATTCCATGTTTACTGCTGACCTGCAGACCTCTTGATTTTAGTTCATCTGGGTCAGTTTAAATTGTCCGAAAATAACCTGATTATTCAGAGGCAACCTTCCCACTGCTTTTCCACAAATGACTGGGAACAATTATTGCTTCCTGCATGCTCCACTCTAATGCATACTCCATATGTATAATTTCATTTTCTGATTTTAGCACAGTTATGCTTCCTTCCTCACTGGGCTGAAAATATTAAGACCATAAGATGAAGGAGAAGTATTAGGCCATTCAGCCCATTGAGTCTGCTCCACTGATTTATTATCCCTCTTAGCTCCACTCTCCTGCATATCCTGTAATTTGGGGCACCACAGTAGTGTAGTGGTTAGCGTGACACAATTACAGCTCAGGGTGTTCCAGAGTTTGGAGTTCAATTCCAGTGCTGTCTGTATGAAGTTTGTATGTTCTCCCCGTGAACGTCATGGATTTCCTCCAGGTGCTCTGGTTTTCTTCCACAGCCCAATGGCATACCAGTTGGTAGGTTGATTGGTCATTTGTAAATTATTATGTGGGTTGCTGGGTTGTGTGGTTTGTTGACCTGGAAGGGCCTGTTCTGTGTTTTATGCCTAAATAAATAAACAAACAAGCCTTGACACCCATACTAATAAAGAACCTATCAGCCTTCGCTTTAAGCGTGAAGGAATTAAAGGGGTTAAAGAGTAATTTCGATGTTGCTGACACACCAGAGGGTGTGGTGTTAATTATACACTGTTTTCTGAACATGAAACATTGCTAGACCAAGGTTTAAGTAAAGAAACGCCTGATGAAACAATGTTCTAACGCAGGTTCTTAGAAGTAAATGGGAACTATCCATGCTAAGCAGGTATATAGAACAATGATTCAGTAAATGAACAATTACCTTATAAGTTCCTTATGTTACTGTTGCTGTGCAAGTAAAGAAATTGCACAATTGCTTAACAAGTGTACATGACTACATGTGTATAAAAGAGCCATGCTTGTACATGTAGTTGGAGACCCCTGCGCAGACCCCAAGAGAGTGCTGAAGGAAGGTTCTCCCTAGTAGCGAGCTACTAATTTTTTAACAAAGTGGTTGCTTTATTGATGCACCATCAATAACTCATTCTGAGACGTAAGAAGCGAGATATCGGCTTTTATTGACTGGAAGAATGAACAACACTACATCCTGGAGAATGAGGCCGGGCTCAGGCCTCAATCGCCTTTATACAGGGGTCTGTGGGAGGAGCCACAGGAGCAGTCAGCAGGGGTCTGTGGGAGGAGTCACAGGAGCAGTCCAGACAGGTACATGTAGTTCACCATATTTATCTTCCGTAGTACTGTGTGTTCCTGCATTGGGTAATGGGTAATAATTAGAAGTAAAGTTTAACAAACGTACCCAATGACTTGGCTTCAACTGCCGTCTGTGGCAATGAATTCCACAGATTCCTCTGGCTAATTGTACTACTGGTTGACTACCCGTTATCCAAAATTCCAAAAGCCGTAATTTTTTCAGCACTGACTTGACGTTACAAATGGAAAACCCCACAAGACGCTGGGAAGGTTCTCAAGCCATGCACAGGTCTCTGCACACCACAAACAGTTCTGAGAATTGATCTCACATACGTAATGAATGGAAGTTAATCAAAAATCACTGCATCAAGTGAAAAATTAAGATCTCCATCGTGCATTCAATGAGTGGATTTGTCAGCTTTGCAGTGAGCATATACTGCTTAACGGCATGCTGATCATGAATCAAGCAAGGATCTATCATAGAACATAGAATAGTACAGCACAGTACAGGCCCTTTGGCACATAATGTTGTGCCGACCCTTAAACCCTGCCTCCCATATAACCCCCCCCCCCACCTTAAATTCCTCCATACACCTGTCTAGTAGTCTCATGACATCAGTTGCAGGGGATGGAAACCAGAGCGCCAGAACAGACAGTGGAGTGGTTGTGGAGTAAGATAGATAGATACTTTATTCATCCCCATGGGGAAATTCAACTTTTTTTCCAATGTCCCATACACTTGTTGTAGCAAAACTAATTACATACAATACTTAACTCAGTAAAAAATATGATATGCATCTAAATCACTATCTCAAAAAGCATTAATAATAGCTTTTAAAAAGTTCTTAAGTCCTGGCGGTAGAATTGTAAAGCCTAATGGCATTGGGGAGTATTGACCTCTTCATCCTGTCTGAGGAGCATTGCATCGATAGTAACCTGTCGCTGAAACTGCTTCTCTGTCTCTGGATGGTGCTATGTAGAGGATGTTCAGAGTTATCCATAATTGACCGTAGCCTACTCAGCGCCCTTCGCTCAGCTACCGATGTTAAACCCTCCAGTACTTTGCCCACGACAGAGCCCGCCTTCCTTACCAGCTTATTAAGACGTGAGGCGTCCCTCTTCTTAATGCTTCCTCCCCAACACGCCACCACAAAGAAGAGGGCGCTCTCCACAACTGACCTATAGAACATCTTCAGCATCTCACTACAGACATTGAATGACGCCAACCTTCTTAGGAAGTACAGTCGACTGTTAAGATGTTGTTAAGCCCTCATACAAAGTCAGGAATCAAATGGTTGAGCATGGCAAGATTAATATTCTGAGCTGCGTATATTTCAATGCTAGGAAAATTGTAGAAAAGGTGAATGAGCTTGGGGCCTGCATCTGCACATGAAATTATGACATTGTGGCCATTACTAAGACTTAATTGCAAGAGGGGCAGGACTGATAGCTCAATGTTCTGGGATTCTATTGCTCTAGATGTAATAGAGCATAATGAATTAAAAGGAGAGAGGTGGTGTTACTAGTCATGGCTGTGCTCAATCAGACAAGTCTGGAAAGCTCGTCCAGTGAGGCCTTATGGGTAGAACTGAAGAATAAGAAAGGTATGACCATGTTTATAGGGTTATATTATAGACCACCCAACAGTCCACAGGATTTAGAGGAGCAAATTTGTTGAGAGATTGCAAACCATTGCAGGAAACTTAAGGTTGTGATATTAGGTGATTATAACTTTCCAGATATTGACTGGGTCTTCCTTACTGTTAAGAGGGCTGAATGGGGAAAAATTGTTAAATGTGTTCAGGAGAGTTTCCTCAATCAGTACATAAAAGACTTAACTAAAGAAAGTGGGAAGATCTTCTATTAGAGAATGAGTTAGGATGGGTGACAGAACTTTGTGTAGGGGAACACACAGCATCGACTGATCATAATGGCATTAGTTTCAAGGAACTTATGGAAAAAGATAGGTTTTGTACTTGGGTTGAGATTCTAAATTGGAGAAAGGCCAATTCTGATTTTAACAGAAAGGATCTGGCAAGTGTGGATTGGGATGGGTAGTTTCCTGGCAATGGTTTACCTAGTAAGTGGGAGGCCTTCAGAAATAAAATTTTTGAGAGTAAAGAGTTTGTATGTTCCTGCCAGCATAAAAGGCAATGAATGATAACAGGTTTAGGGAACCTTGGTTTTCGAGAGATGATGAGGCCCTGGTTAAGAAATAGAAGGAGGTGCCTTGCAGCTATAGGAAGGTGGGAACAAATGAGGTACTTGAGAGGCATAAGAATTGCAAGAGAATACATAAAGAAGGAATCAGGAGAACTAAAAGTTTCTCTAGCAGACAAGGTGAAGGGGAATCCAAAGGGCTTCTACAAATGTATTCAGAGCAAAAGGATAGCAAAGGACAAAGCTGGTCCTCTGGAAGATTGAAGTGGTAATCCATACGTGAGTCGAAAGGGATGGGAGAGATAATAAAGTTTTTTTTTGCATCTCTATTTACTCAGGAGACAGAGTTGATAGAAGTGAGACAAAGGAGCAGTGAGGTCATGGACCCTATACAGATTAGAGAGGAGCAGGTGTTTGTTTCTTGAGGAAAAGTCCCCAGTGCCTGGCAATACTTTCCCTCTGACCCCGTAGGAAGCTAGTGCAGAAATTGCTGGGGCCTAAGCAGAGATGCTTGAAGCATCCTTAACCACAGTGAGGTGATGGAGGATTGGAGGATAGCTAATGTTGCTCCATTATTTACCAAAGCCTGTAAGAGTTAATCAAGTAATTATAGGCTGGTGATCCTGGCATCAGTAGTAGAAACGTTATTGGAAAATATTTCAAGTGACTGGATAAATGGGTATTTGCATAGACAGGGAATGATTAGGTGTTCAACATGGCTGTGTGTGTGGTAATTGAGTCTAGCCAATCTTACAGAGTTGTTTGAGGAAGTTCTGAGGAAAGTTGATGAAGGCAAGTCAGTGGATGTTGTCTCCATGAACTTTAACAAGGTCTTTGATAAGGTCCTGAGTGGGAGGTCGGTCAAGAAGGTTCAGTTGCTTGGTATTCAAGGTGAGGTAGTAAATTGGACTAGACATCGGCTTTGTGGGAGAAGCTGTGTGGGAGGATGGTCGTAGCTGGTTACCTGTCCAACTGGAGGCCTCTGAATAGTGGTGTGCCATAGGCTTCAGAGCTGGGTCCATTGTTGTTAGTCATATATATCACCAATTTGGATGATAATGTGGTAAACTGGATTAGTAAATTTGTGGATGACGCCAAGAATTAGGGGTGTATTGGACAGTGAGGAAGACTATCAAAGCTTGCGGTGGGATCTTTAGCAGCTGGTGAAATAGGCTGGAAAAATTGCAGATGAAATTTCATGCAGTCACGTGTGAGGTGTGGAACTTTTGGAGGCCCACCAGGGTAGGGCATTGGCATTTCCATACCAGGCTGTGATGCAGCCAGTCAATATATTCTCCACTACACAACTATAGAAGTTTGTCAAAATTTTAGATGTTAGGCCGAGTCTTCGTAAACACCTAAGGTAGGACAGGCACTACTGTGCTTTCGGTGTAATTGCACTTACACGCTGAGCCCTGGGACAAGCCCTTCGAAATGATAACACTGAGGAATTTAAAGTTGTTGACCCTACCCACCTCTGATCCTTCAATGAGGACTGGCTAGTGGACCTTTAGTTTCCTCCTGAAGTCAATAATCCTTGGCCATACTGACACCATGGAGCCAAATTTTTAATCTCCCTCCTATCTGTTTCTTTGTCGCGACCTTTGATTTGGCCAATAACAGTGGTGTCCTCAGCAAACTTGTATCTAGCAGTATGGCATTAGAGCTGTGCTAAACATCACAGTCATAAGTATAAAGGCAGTAAAACAAGGGGGCTAAGGAAACAGCCTTGTGGTGCACTTGTGCTGATGGAGATTGTGGAGGTGATACTGCCAACTTGAACTGGCGGGGTTCTGCAAGCGAGGAAATCAAGGATTCGGTTGCACAAGGAGGTATTGAAGTCTAGATCTTGAAGCTTTTTAATTAGTTCAAAGTAGTTAAATATCAAAACAGTTCACTGCTTCACACTCTGTACACTATACAGGAATTCAAATGTACCAGTGTCTGCTAATTTTAAGGCAATAAATAATAGTTAAATAGTTCAATTTTAATATTAAAGAATGTATACAATATACAACCTGAATTTCTTGCTCTTCAAAGGCATCCATAAAAACAGAAAAGTACTCCAAATAATCAGTAACAGTAAAAACTTTACAGCCCCAAAGCTCTGCCCCTGACTCCCCGCCTCCACACATAAGCAGCAGCAACGCTGGACTTCCTAAAAAAAAAAGTGAACTTCTAATGCAGTTCTGATTTGGGAATATTGCTTTTCAAACATAATATCACTTCAATTTCCTATATCAAATCGTTCTAAATTTCAATATTTCAAGTTTAACAAAATTAGATTGTTCAGCTAGCTGTACAGGTAATGGAAGAAGACCCATTCAGAGATGCGTGTGTTTTGAGAGCTGGCAAAACAAATTCTATGTGTTGGCAGATTCTCAGAATTTTACCTCATGGGGATTGAATTAGCTGTCTCTTAAAAGGTGGAGAGCTACAAACTGATTTTTGATATGAATTAGGCAAGGATTTTGATTACCATTTGAGAATCTCAAGCACTAAGAAGCAATTCACTTCTGGCCTGTTTTTCACTTTTTCAATCCCTAGCATCCAGTTGTTCACTCTTTTCTGAAATGGATTCATGAGGCATGCTTCAATTAATATTTTGATGTTCATTTGATGAAACGTTATCTTTCGCCAGATATTCTCAATAATCCATCGCCTAAACTATCCCTAACATTGAAAGTAGTCAAGGTGTATACCTCTGAAATTGCTTTAAGCTAGATGTTGCTAAAATCCCTCGGAAGGATGAGAGAAAGCTCATGTGAACAAAATTGTTTAAAAATTCGCTAATACCAATAGCTTTTTTTTTGTTTTTGTGTGGTTCTCTGAGGTAAGATTAGGACACTGCAGCAAAAAGTCAATCAGCACTGAAAGAGGCCTTTGGCCTAATGGCCCATGCTAACCAAGAATCCCAAGATTGACACCTAGGCCTCATGTTTAAGACATTATTTTTATTTTGCAGCATTGGTTTAACATCAGATGACCCTCGATGGCTTGGTGCTTGGTGGATTGGATTTCTTTTGTGCTGGATACTTTCCTGGAGTCTGATTATACCTCTAACTTGCTTTCCAAAGCATCTACCAGGTAAATCCCATGATTAATTCAACTTAAAATGATTACTGAACTAGTTAAAAATTACGTAAAGGATTAGAAACCTGAGATGTTTTGAGTTTAAGATAGCATTGGTGCATGCATATGTTCATTTTTATAAAATTAGATGCTCTCCACCCAATTGAAATAATAGAACATGCAAACTAAAAATAAAGTTTGCAAAATTAATTCTAAGTAGAATGCTAAAATTAATTTCTAGTTTGCATTCTACATGTTACTTACTAAGTTAATTGATTAACATACATCCTCTGCTGTGGAATCAATTATTTAACTGTGACGATGTCTCCAAATTGGGGTTGTTACTTGTAATACATACCTGGTTAATCTATTGTTAGCATGAGTTAGCATTTTGGTTTGGAGATTAACTGCATGGTGGACATATCTAGCTAGAGAATGATTAAAGTTTGGACTTCTAATTAAGTTGGTTTCTAATGCTCATTAAGGAAGCTATTCATCAATGTCCAGTCCTGATGAAGGGTCTCAGCCTGAAATGTCGACAGCGCTTCTCCCTATAGATGCTGCCTGGCCTGCTGCGTTCCACCAGCATGTTGTGTGTGTTGCTTGAATTTCCAGCATCTGTGGATTTCCTTGTGTTTGCGCTTTCATCAATGTGCTGGCTAGCACTCCATTTTCAAGTGTTTGGTAACAACTACAATTGCTTCTAAAGGCATGTGTGTATTTTACTGTTTTGATGATGGAGAGCAAATGACTGCAATGAGTTTGAAGAGAACTTTTGAAACAAAATAATGTTTCTTGAAGAATCTGTCAAATCATAGGATACTTATGATCAGTACAGGGGACTGAGCGATTATATGTTATTGGTGATCACAGAATTCACTATTAACAGTAGCAATTGTGCTAGATAATCAAACTTTTAAAGCTGAAGAAAGGAACACTTTGCATTTAAAAGTGCCTTTACGACCTCTTCGGAATACTTTAAAGCATTTTGCAGCCACTGGTACACTTTGGGAGGAGTTTCACAACAATGTGCTTCGCCAAGCACCTGTCTGCCAGAAAAAGCGGGATCTCCCGGTGGCCACCCATTTCAATTCCACTTCCCATTCTCAGTCTGATGTGTCCACCCATGGCTTCCTCCGCTGTCGTGATGTGGCCACACTTAGGTTGGAGGAACAATGCCTTGTATTCCGTTTGTGTAGCCTCCAACCTGATGGCATGAACATCGATTTCTCAAACTTCCGGTAATGCCCCTTCCCCCCTCCCCACCACCACCTTCTCCTTTTCAATCTCTTACCTTGTCTCCTTGCCCACCGTTGCCTCCCGCTGGTGCTCCTCCCCCCTTTTCTTTCTACCATGACCTTCTGTCTCTGCCACCAATCAACTTCCCAGCTCTTTACTTCATCCCTCCCCCTCCAGGTTTCACCTATCACTTTGTGTTTCTCTCTCCCCTCCCCCACCTTTTCAATCTACTCCTCATCTTTCTTTCTGCAGTCCTGCCGAAGGGTCTCGGCCTGAAACATCGACTGTACTCGTTTCCACAGATGCTGTCTGGCCTGCTGAGTTCCTCCAGCATTTTGTGTGCGTTGCTTGGATTTCCAGCATCTGCAGATTTTCTCTTGTTTTTTGATCAAAGAGGAGGTCTGGCAGCCTGAAGACATACACTTAATATTTCAGGAATAGCTTCTTCCCCTCCACAATCAGATTTCTGAATGGACAATGAACCCATGAACACCACCTCACTATTTAATTTTGCTCACATTTTGCACTACTTCATTTGATTATATATTACCGTAGATTCCGGACTACAGAGCGCACCTGATTTTTAGCCGCTGGCACTAATTTTAGAAATAAAATCATTTTTTTAAATGTAAAGGCCGCACCGGATTTTAGGCCGCACCGGATTTTCGGCCGCAGGTGTCCCACGTTGTAATATGAGATATTTACACAGAAAGATATTACACGTGAGGATTTTTTTAACTTTTAATTAAATCCATATGGTAACAAAAACAAATACATATTGCAAATGCTTTTTTTCGAACCGTGCCCGTACGCGGCTACTTTTAAATATACGTTGCGTATACTTCTTTACTGAACAACATTCCAATATCTCCTAACGACTGGTAAAAAATATATATACTGCAGCCTACCAGGAAAAGTTATTGATACCTTTAACTTAAAAGCAGAGTTCGCTCGGATCCAAAGCCGCTCGCGTAATGCCGCTCCCCCCCTCCTTTCCGTTTCATCGCAAACGGCATTTAAAAGCAGATTTCGCTCAGATCCAAAGCCGCTCGCGGAATCCGCTCCCCCCCTCCTTTCCGTTTCATCGCAAACGGCATTTTCCCACAAGACGCCGCGAAACCGGGTGTGTCGTCATAGCATCCCGCGATGTAGTACAGAAAACAAATATAGTTTAAACTAAGAGGGTAGGTAGCACAATGCTTCGAGTGTTTTCCATGTTGATGAGGGTGAGTACAAATGACTGATTTACAATAATTTAATTGTGAAAGTGCGCTTGATTTATCGTACAATTTCATTGGACCTCTGTGAACTACTCATCAATTTTATTGGTCTACTGTTACGAGGCAAAATGTTTACGAGGCGGCATGAAAAAAACCATGCATTAGCCGCATCGGATTATTGGCCGCAAAGTTCAAAGCTGTTCAAAATGTGGGAAAAAAGTAGCGGCTTAAAATCCGGAATCTACGGTAATTAAAATATAAATTTTTAGGTATACCTGTATCTCTTATTGTAATTTATAGTATTGTTATTATTATCTATTGCAATGCACTGCTGCCACAAAACAACAAATTTCACAACAAATGCCAATGATATTAAACCTTGTTCTGAATCTGATTCTAATTCGGCCTCCATGGCCATTTCTTCATCGCTACTTCATTAGGATACAGAATGACTTGTTTCCACTTTGGCTCCGAGGAGTCTGACATCAATGTGGAAACTGGCGAATCATCTGCAGGTTGAAAACGAGAAGCTGTTCCTTAGGTATATTTTGTGTTTCCTTAGAAAATGTAGGAAGCTGAAAACTGACTGAGAAGCAGCTGGAAACACAAAGACATCCTTGTGGATTGAGCGGCAATGTGGTGCAAAGCGTCTCTCAATCAGTGTTTGGTTTCACCAGTGAAAGGTGGTCTACATTGTGACTCCCAACTTAAAAGACACTAATGTTCTCACTTTACTGTTTCTGATGAAAAGACATTGACCAGAAACTATTTTTGCAAAAGGAAAGATGTCCCGGTGGCTACCGATTTTAATTCGACCTCCCATTCCTATTTTTTTTATTAAACAAAATATACTTTATTCAAAAATAAAATTATATACAATAAACCATTCAATGACTCTCAATCCTTTACAAATGGTTCCATTACGGTCTTTACATTTTCACACTTTTTGCCATCCACGTGGCACTCTGTTATTCCATATTTACATTCCCTTGTTGAGGGGTATACACCCCACCCCCCCTACCCCTCAACTCCCACGGGAGAAGGACCCTAGACTGTGGTCCTTTCCCACCGGGCCCTTGCGGTGGCTGCACCGAGTTTGAGTGCGTCCCTCAGCACGTACTCCTGCAGCCGAGAATGTGCCAGTCGGCAGCATTCCCCCCACGGACATCTCCATGTGCTGGTAGACCATCAAGTTTCGGTCTGACCAAAGACCCATTCCTATTCTGGCATGTCTGTCCATGGACTCCTCTACTGCTATGATGAGGCCAAACTCAGGTTGAAGGAGCAACTTATTATATTCTGTCTGGGTAACCTTCAACCTGATGGCATGAACATTAATTTCTCTAACTTCTCCCTCCCTCCCTCCCTCCCTCCTTCTCTCTATCTCCAATCCCCATTCTGGTTACCCTGCTACCCCTTCTCTTCACCTGCACATTACCTCACTCTAGTTCTCTTCCTTCCCTTTCTTTCATGGTCCACTGTATTCTCCTATTAGATTCCTTCTTCTTCAGCCCTTTGTCTGTTCCACCAATCCTCTCTAGGCTCAATTCATCCCCTCCCCTCCACCCACCTTTCCCTTCATATGGTCTCACCTGCTTTCTTGTACTCCTTCCTCTCCACTCACCTTATTCAGGCCTCTTCCCCCTTCCTTTCCTGTCCTGTTGAAGGGCCTCAGCCCAAAATATCCCCCACAAATGCTGCTTGATTTGCTGGGTTCCTCCAGCATCTTGTGTGTGTTGCTTAAGATTTCCAGCATATGCAGAGTCTCTTAGAAGCAGAACACTACAACACTGTATAGGTCCTTTGGCCCACGATGTTGTGCTGGTCTTTTAACTTACTCTAAGATTGATCTCCTCCATAGCCTTTAATCTTTCTATCACCTGTGTGTTTATCATCAGTTCTGTTTGTTTATACACAGACTCCTTAAGCTACTGTCTGGTGGAGTCCTGCAACAGCTCAGCTGCTTCGTGACTCATAAAACTTGTGGCGACATGTAGCCTGCTGCATAACTTTGCTATCATGATAAAGATGCCCTTATCACTAGCTCACAGCAAGAAGCTGAGAAGTTTCAGTAAGAGGAAGATGTGTCAGCGGAAAAGAGGAAGAGGATAGGTGTTGAAACGTATACCTCCCTTTTCTGCTCTGTCTCACCGTGATGTGGAGGAATTCCTTTAGCCAGAGGGTGATGAAACAGTGGAATTCATTGCCACAGATGGCTGTGGAGGTCAGGTCATGGAATATATCTAAAGCAGAGGTTGAAAGGTTTCTGATTAGGAAGGCTGTCAAAAGTTACAGGAAGAAGGCAGGAGAATGGGGTAGAGCAGGATAATAAATCAGACATGATGGAATGGTGGAGCAGAATTGATGGACCAAATGGACTAACTCTGCTCCTACGTCTTATGGTCAAATACTTTATCACTGACATCAGTGATCTCAAAATAGTAATCTAATTTATTAATATATTGAAATAGTCAGTAGTTTCATTTATTATTATATTGAAATTTGTCCTCTATTGTGCCTATTATTTTGTTAATTAATTAATTATTGTACTGTCCTGCACTGTTTTGTGCACTTTATGTAGTCCTGTGTAGGTCTGTAGTCTAGTGTAGCCTTGAGTTGTCTCACATAGTCTAGTGTAGTTTTGTGTTATTTCATGTAGCACCATGGTCCTGGAGGAACGTTGTTCCGTTTTTACTGTGTACTCTACCAGCAGTTTATGGTCGAAATGACAATAAAAAGCGACTTGACTCATACCAAAGGCTTCTCACTCCTTATCTTTCCCACAATGCAAACATTGCTAACACAGAATATACATTCTAATCTCTTTTAGTAAATTAAATTATAAATACAGGGATTCTGCAGATGCTGGAAATCCAGAGTGGTGCACACAAAATGTTGGAGGAACTTAGCAGGACAGGCAAAATCCATGGAGGGGAATAAACAGTCGATGTTTCTCTGAGACCCTTTGTGAGTCCTGATGAGGGATCTCAGTCTGAAACGTTGACTGTTTATTCCTCTCCATAGATGCTGCCTGATCTGCTGAGTTCCTCCAACATTTAGTGTGTGTCACTCAAGTAAATTAAATTATTACACAAAGTACCAGTGAATTTGTCATAGGGATTCTCTCTGTGCCCTAACTGTGCTTCAATAGTTTAAGCTTACTGGTCAGGGTTCACCACTTGGAATCACTGCCAGGATTCTCTTTGTGTCCATATGTTCAGATGCACTTGGACTGTCATTCCATAAGACCATATGATATAGGAGCAAAATTAGGCCATTTGGCCCACCGAGGTTGCTCCACTGTTTCATCGTGGCTGATCCATTTCCCCTCTCAGCCCCAATCTCCTGCCTTCTCCCCATTGCCCTTTAAGCCCTGACCAATCAAGAATCTATCAACCATTGCCTTAAATATACATAAAGGCAGCTTCCACAGCTGCCTATTGCAAAGATTTCCACAGATTCACCACTCTCCGTCTAAAGAAATTCCTCATCTCTGTCGTAAAATTTCACCCCTCTATTCTGAAGCAGTGCCCTCTGTTCTTAGATTCTTCCAGTATCTTCTCTACATCCGCTCTATCAAGGCCTTTCACCATTCGATAGGTTTCAATGAGGCCACCCTTCATTGGCCCAGAGCCATCAAATACTCTTCATATGGCAAGCCATTCAATCCCGGAATCATTTTTGTGAACTGCCTTTGAACCATCTTCAGTTTCAGCACGTCCCTTCTCAGATAAAGGGCCTAAAGCTGCTCACAATACTCTAAATGAGGCCTCACCAGTGCTTTATAAAGTCTCAACGTTACATCCTTGCTTTTTATATTCTAATCCTGTTGAAATGAATGCTGACATTGCATTTACCTTCCTCACCACAGACTGAAACTGCAAATTAACCTTTAGTGAATCCTGCGCAAGGACTCCAAAGTCCCTTTGAGCCTCATACCTGCCTGTCTTGAGAGGCCTGAACCACTGAGGTAACCTGACTGATAGCTGTGTCTTCAAAATAATCAGGTTTATTATCAGTGACATGTCACGAAATATAAATGCTATAAGTAGTGCAAAAAGTGAGCAAATATAGTGAGGTATTGTTCATTATCCATTCAGAGATCGGAGGGGAAGAGACTGTTCCAAAAACATTGAGTGAAGCCTACACTAAAAATGGTCACAAACCTCACACCAAACCCCAATAACACCCTCCCCCAGTGTGCAATTAAAAAAGGCTGTAGTTAGCTTCGGAGTTTGAGATTGAGAAGGGGCACCTGTACACTGGACTATCTGGCTGAGCCGAGAGAGGATGGTAAATTCCCTTTTAAAGGATCTGCTACCACTGAGAATGTAATTGATGATGTAATCTGATACAACCAAAAGTGTGAAGTCATGCATATTGGCAGCAAGAATGGGGAAAAGCACTAGAGAATGAAGGATGTTGCTCTGTGAATACATGGCTCCTCTGTGGAGAGAGTTAAGTGCAGCAAGTTCCTGGGAGTTCACATCACAGATGGCCTCACCTGGTCCCTTAGTATCACCTCCCTGAACAACAAGGCACAGCAGTGCCTCCACTTGAGGCAACTTAGGCTCCCCCCTCCCATCTTAACAGTGTTTTACAGCAGCACGATTGAGAGTGTCCTGACAAGTTGCATCTCCATCTAGAACGTGAGCAATTGAGCATTGGACTAGAAGTCTGTAGGAAAGACCGTGAGACCAGCTGAGAGAATCGTAGGGGTCTCCCTACCATCCATCAGGAACATTTTTCGGGAACACTGGCCCCAGGTATTATTAAGGATCCCACCTTACCATCAGGCAGGAGACTCCGATGTATAAAAACAAGCACGGTCAGGACGAAAAAATGTTTCTTCCCCCAGGCCTTTAGGCTTCTGAACTCCCAGCCGCATTGCATTTGAAGTGTCATTGGTTAATCTATTCCATACCTAACAATATTTAATATTAATGGACATTAGTCTGATATTTATGTGTGATTCATCTGCAGATTTTAATCCTTACTTTCATAAATTACAGTGCGTTATGAGTGTTAGGGGTACTGTACAACTGTGCTTGCACCCTAGTTCGGAGAAATGTTGTCTTGTTTCTATATATGTTATCTGGTTATATACGGTTATATACATGTATGTAGTTAAATGACAATAAACTTGACTTGATGGCACAGGAGGAGAAGGACTTGTGAGCATGGTGCATCCATCAAGAAGCCACATACTGGATAAAGATGTGGCAGGACAGATTGACAAAGCAATTAGTAAACAATACATAGTTAGAGGTATAGAGTACAAGTTCCTAGAAGTGAACATAATTAATAGATTGTCATGGTCCAGCCATGTTGACACCAAAGCCAAGAAAGCATCCCAGCACCTCCATTTCCTCAGGAGCCTGAAGAAAATTGGTATGTTTCCTTTGACCCTCACCAGTTTTTATTGATGTGCCATGGAAAGCATCCGGTATGGGTGCATCAAAGCTCAGTATGGAAGCTGCTCTGTCCACGACCACAAGAAACTAGAGAGTTCTGGACGCTGCTCAGCATATCTGGAAACTAGCTTCTCATCCATGACATCTGTCTACATTTCTTACTCTCTCAGTCAGCATAATCGAAGATCCCACCGTCCCGGGCATTCTCTCTTCTCCCCTGTCCCAGCAAGGCTCAAGAACAGATGTTGCAACAGTCTTGAACATTTCTCTAGTACAATAAGATGGACCCTTGACCTCACAATCTACCTTGTTGTAACCATGCTCCTGACTATCTACCTGCCTGGCACTTCGTCTGTACTGTAACACAGTTACTGTTACTCTGCACTCTTATTTTACCTTGTACGGCCTCAATGCACCATTGTAATGAATTGATCTGTACAGACAGTATGCAGGACAAGTTTTTTTCAGTGCACCTTGGTACACGTGACAACGAAAGACCTATTTTCAAAACTCAATAAAAATTGGCCTGGCCTCAATAGAGTATTATGTTCAGTTTTGGTTACCTCATTATAGAAAGCTGTGAAAATTTTTATGAGATTGGTTCCTAGAATAAGGAACTACAGTTATAAAGATAAATTTGAAAGCTGAGATTGTTTTCTTTAAAGATGAAGAAGATGAGAAATGCGATAGGAGAACCTGTCATTGGAGGAATTTGTAGTTGCGCGGCAGCAAATTGAGATTTCATGACCGATGCCTGCGGTATAATTGCTTAACAGCACACAGCTCCTGTTTCAGTATTTGGACTTTTGGTGGAAGCTGTTTGTTTTGGACATTGGTTACTCCAGGTTGCATAATGGTTGTTTGTACACATGTGGAAGAGGCGATCAATCATTCCTTGTTGGAAATGGTGGCCTCTGAGAAAGGTTATATTGGACTCCCCTGTGCTCCTAAACACAGACTGTAGACTTTTTGCCAGGACTTCAACCACATTAAATATTTGAATAGTGTGTCCTTCAGCCTGGTCCATTGACCTCTCTCATTAAAGCCCTTTTCTGTGGTAGAACTTCAGCAAATAACTTGATACGATGTAATGTTTCTTTTCCTGTGCACTCAATTCCATCCTGTTACAGATAATGTTTCACCATACAGACGCCAGCTTTCTGTTTAATATTTAGGAATATGCCATTTGTTAGTATCTGAGTTTCCATGTGCAACTGTGAGAGGGTGATGGCTTTATTTCACCTTTATTTTATTATTTCTCCTACACCAGTGTTTGAGCCATTTATTCCCTTATCTGAAAGGAAAAGGGAACAGGTGAATGATGAAGAGATTCTTGAACTACTGGTGCACTGAAAATTATGACTTGGTTCAGTTCCCTTGACCTCTTGGCAGTAGATTCACTTTGTTCACTTTGTGCTGTACATATTCACTGAAACGTGGACTGTCCTTCAGCATCTCATTTTCAGGACACGGTCTCCTCCGGCATCTTTAGTTTTTGCCAATTAGTCTGTAGTGGAGGAAGAACAACACCCTGCAAAGGCCCAGTTTTGATTGTTTTTTCGTTTGTTCCACTCGGCATTGTGGAAGTGCCAATAATGGAGAGTAACAAATGGAATGAGCTTTACAAGGACTATGTGATGACAATTTCTGTTAGGTGCTGCCATTGGCAGACAAAACTAATTTTCTGTTCAGAACACATGGTATGACTCACTAAACAGATAGGTGATGTTTTGAATATAATCCATGTACTTCTGAACTGACTGTAAAAATAACCAAAGCCTTAGTTTCACACTGCCCAAATATGTTGTTTATTTCAGGCACAGAAAAAATACAACTTGATAAGATTTCTCAGGCTCACAGTTATAAGGGAGCAAGTATTTTTGCACAGGCACAGTTTGGAGAAAGTTTGAAGGATTTCTTCATGGTACTGATGGTAAGCTTACTATAAAAGTTACCTCCACCTAAGTTGTTTCTCCAGAATGTTTGTTATGTTTATGACTGAACCATTTTCATGTCACAAAGACTTCTTTTACCAAATGCACCAAACTCTGTTTAAATGCTGATAGAATTTAAATGTCTGTAGTGAGATGCTGAAGATGTTCTATAGGTCAGTTGTGGAGAGCACCCTCTTCTTTGTGGTGGCGTGTTGGGGAGGCAGCATTAAGAAGAGGGACGCCTCACGTCTTAATAAGCTGGTAAGGAAGGCGGGCTCTGTCGTGGGCAAAGTACTGGAGTGTATAACATCGGTAGCTGAGCGAAGGGCGCTGAGTAGGCTACGGTCAATTATGGAAAACCCTGAACATCCTCTACATAGCACCATCCAGAGACAGAGAAGCAGTTTCAGCGACAGGTTGCTATCGATGCAATGCTCCTCAGACAGGATGAAGAGGTCAATACTCCCCAATGCCATTAGGCTTTACAATTCTACCGCCAGGATTTAAGAACTTTTTAAAAGCTATTATTAATGCTTTTTGAGATAGTGATTTAGATGCATATCATATTTTTACTGAGTTAAGTATTGTATGTAATTAGTTTTGCTACAACAAGTGTATGGAACATTGGAAAACATGTTGAATTTCCCCATGGGGATGAATAAAGTATCTATCTATCTATCTATCTGTGGTTTGTGCTTCTCAAAAGCCTCACTCTGGTCATTATCTGAAACGGAAATGTTAGAAGTACTCAGCATGAGGGGCAGAATCTGTGCAAATAGAAACAGTTAGCATGTGCTTCTCCTCCAACACCAGCACCTTTTCCCATAGGGCGGCAATGGCTGATGCGAGAGGACAGTCTTTTAGGATGAGTGGAGGAGAGTTTAGGAAGTTGTCAAAGGTAGGTGTGTTTTTTTTTAAACACAGAGAATGCTAAGTGCCTAGAACGCCCTACCTGGTGTGGTGTTTGAGATTGATACATTAGGGACATTTAAGAGGCTTTTAGGTCGACACATGGAAGAAAGAAAAATGAAGGGTTCTAGGCTATATAGGAGGGAGCGTTTAGGTTGATCATGGAGTTGGTTCTTGTATGTTGGCACAGCATTATGGGCTGAAGGACCCAGGCTGTACTACACTCCTCTCTGTCTATGAAACATCAGAGGCTGAGGGCAATCTGACAGAAGTATATAAAATCATGAGGTTCATGGGCAGGATGGATGGTCAGAGACTTTTTCCCAGGGTGGGAATGTCAAACATGAGGGCACAGCTTCAAGGTGAAAGGGGAAAAATTTAAAGGAGATTTTGGAAGAAAGTTTTTCTGCAAAGAGGTGATGGAAGCAGCTATGCTTCCGAGGCATTTAGCAGGCTCGTGGTCAGGCAGGGAATTGAGGGAGGTAAAAAGGGCAGATCGTAAGAGCAATTTCTCTGCTGTACTGAGGAACGTTCTATGCTCCATACTCTGTTCTCTGACTGTAACACAGAAACCTTTGTGGCTCAGCTGGAGCTGCCACATTGTAAGGAAGCCAAACTGATAAGGGTGATCTGGATGATCTTAATGTACACAACAATTTCTTGCACCTTGAGTTCTGCCAGTGTTCTTAGGTTTTACACGAATTGTGCGTAATACCTATTACTTTTGCATTCAAACACTGTTGACTGTGGCACCACTTTCAGAGAGCGATATACTCATAATCCTAGGTGTCTCCTTTCTACAATAGTCCCCTGTGCCATATCATTTACTGTGCAAGTCCTGCCCTAGTTTAACTTCCCAAAATGCAATATTTCACAGTTTGAATTAAATTCCATCTGCCATACCTTAGCCCACTTTCCAGTTGATCTGGATCCCTTTGTAGTCTCATTCTATTTTACTGTCCACTATAGCACCATTTTCACTGTCATCTCCAAACTTACCTTGCCAATTACATTCTTACCCAAATTATTAATACAGATGACAAACAGCAGTGGACTCGGCAAAAATCATCACTCTGTTAACGTTGTGCACTTGAATTGTGCATGCCAGCAGTTGTGTCACCATCTCTTCTTCTTGATTTTGATTTTAGAGGATAAAGGACATCAAGGGGTTGTCAAGGATGCATAATTTTACAGGAGGCTGACTGCCAGTCTTCTACAACCTGTTTCTATAGGCCCTCTTCCAAATGCAGTACTGCAGAATGTAATCAAGGTTGGACTGGATGTGCTGGATGTGGTAATGTAGAGTGAATGTGTGTGTGTGTGTGTGTGTGTATTTGAAGGTATCCAATTTCCTGGTTCTGAGTGTGTGTTTATATCTGCATGTACGTATGTCATGGAGCTGCAGGTTGAAGTGTTAGAACTGCCACCTTGACACACTCACACTTCGTATCGTTAAAAGTATTTCTTTCTGCTCACTTCATATTTCCTTCGTAGACAGCTCTGCCACCACATCCTGCCAGCTTAATTGAATGGTGGCCCTTTAAAGCCCCAGGCTATCTTGGTGAATAGCAACTGGCTCCTGGCTAGGTTTAGTATTTCCATTTTTGCTCTTCTGAAAATAGCTGTGAGCTTGGTAGTACACTTCCTTTCCTTTCCTGCTCCTCGCAGTAGTGCTCGTTGTGTGACCCTGCGAAGAATGATATGTCAGCTGTGCAAAGTTTAATGACAAGGTACAACTGAGTGCACTGTTCCCATGTTAGAAACTGTTGCCTGTGCTTTTACGCTCTTGAAAGTGACTGAAAACCATGGTCCTGATGCTCCAGCTATGATACCCGAGTGAACTGTGTAAAACTGTTCCAATGATCCTGTTAAAGGGTAAATGAATTTTTAGTTCAGCATCTGTTTACTTTTGAAGAAGTCCCTTGACTGGTGTCCGCCTGAAACAGCTGTTTATTCCCCTCCATAAATGATGCCTGACCCACTGAGTTCCTCCAGCATTTTGCTCAAGATTTCCAGCCTCTGCAGAATCTCATGTGTTTTTGTTTTTGCTTTTACATTTCACTTTCTATAAAGAGAATCAGACCAGCTTGCTGGACTGCCTGAGGCTGTTGCTCACAAATTGTTGAATCTATATTTTCTCACAGGGGATGCTGAAGAATCCGGTTTTCTTGTGCTTAACTGCAGCAAGCTGTAGTGAAGCTCTGGTGATCACAGGCTTTGTGACATTTTTGCCAAAGTTCATTGAAAATCAGTTCAGCCAAACTGCTAGCCTAGCTGCTATTCTTGGAGGTCAGTGGTTTTATTAATTTTCTTCACAAATAAGGATTATTTCTTAAAATGCAGGTTTGATATGATTTATTTAAAAAGACTATTTAAGTCACACATTGTTGCACAGTTTGTTTTGTAGATTTGTGAAAAAGAGCACCTTAATTTATACAAAGTTGTACTTAGATTCTAAGACAGGACCAGAATTAGGCCATTCAGCCCTTTGCATCTGCTCCACCATCCCATCATGGCGGATCCCAGATCCCATTCAACACCAAACATCTGCTTTCTCTCCGTATTCTTTGATGCCCTGACTGATCAGGAAACTATCAATTTCCGCCTTAAATATACCTATGGATTTGGCCTCCACCACAGTCTGTGGCAGAGCATTTCACAGATTCATTACTCTCTAGCTAAAAAAACTCCTCCTTATGTGTGTTCTAAAAGGTCATCTCTCAATTTTGAGGTTGTGCCCTCCAGTTCTGGATACCCCCCACCATAGGAAACATCCTTTCCACCCTCACTCTATCGAGTCCTTTCAACACTCGATAGTTTTCAATGAGATCCCCATTCATTCTTCTGAATTCCAGTGGGTACAGGCCCAAAGCTGCCAAACTCTCCTCATATGTTAACCCTTCATTCCCAGAATGATCTTCATGAACCTCCTGTGGACTCTCTCCAATGAAAAGATATCCTTTCTGAGATATGGGACCCAAAACTGTTTTCAATACTCCCAAGTGCAGCCTGACTAGTGTCTTTGAAAGGCTCAGCATTATCTCCTTGCTTTTATATACTATTTCCCTTAAAATATTTGACAACATTGCATTTGCCTTCTTTACCACAGACTCAACCTGTAAATTAACCTTCTGGGAGTCTTGTATGAGGACTCCTAAGTCCCCCTGCACCACTGATGTTTGAACCTTCTCCACATTTAGATAATAGTCAACACTATTGTTCCTTTTACTTAATGCATTATCATACATTTCCCATCACTGTATTCCATCTGCCACTTTTTTGCCCATTCTTCCAGTTT
The DNA here is from genome assembly GCF_048418815.1 of Hemitrygon akajei. Lineage (NCBI taxonomy): Eukaryota > Metazoa > Chordata > Chondrichthyes > Myliobatiformes > Dasyatidae > Hemitrygon > Hemitrygon akajei. Next base: position 18,385,135 of record NC_133125.1, on the reverse strand, counting down.
GTCTAAGACCTGTTGCAAGCACATTGCTTCCTCAGCACTACCTACCCCTTAACCTGTCTTTGTATCATCCACAAACTTTGCCACAAAACTATCAATTTCACTATCTAAATCATTGACAAACAATGTAAAAAATGGTGGTCGCAATACTGACCCCTGAGGAACACCACTAGTCACTGGCAGCCAACCAAAAAAAGGCCCCCTTTATTCCCAGTCACTGCCTCCTGCCTATTCCTCTATCCATGCCAGTATCTCTCCTGTAATGCCACAGGATTTTATCTAGTTAAGCGGACTTACGTGTGGCACCTTATCAAATACCTTCTGAAAATCGAATTAAGTTACATCCACTGTCTTTCCTTTGTCCACTCTGCTTGTCACTCCCTCAAAGAACTCTTAAAAGATTTGTCAGACAAATTCTGGTTTTAAAGAAACCATGCTGACTTTGACTTATCTTATCAATAGTCGGGGTACTTGGAGACTTTTGATAAGATAAGTCAAAAGTCAGCAATGCTTGAGGTTAGGCTAACTGACCCACAATTTCCTTTATTTTGCCTTCCTCCATTCTTAAAGTGGAATGACATTTGCAATCTTCCAGTCTTCTGGGACCATACCAGGGTCAAGTGATTATTGAAAGTTCATGATCAATGCATCCATCATTATCTCTTCAGCAACCTCTCTCAGGACTCTGGGATGTCGTCCTTCTAGTCCAGCTGGCTTATGTACCTTAAGACCTTTGAGCTTGCCTAGTACTTCTTCCTCTGTAATATCAATGGCTCTTACTCCTGCTCCCTGATGTTCACGGACTTCTGGCACACTGCTAGTGTCTTCCACAGTGAAGACAGATGCAAAGTACCCCTTAAGTTCATCTGCCATTTCTTTGTCGTTCCCCTCCCCCCGCCATTACTACCTCACCAGCATTATTCTCCAGCGGTCCAATATCAACTCTCATCTCCCTTTTATAACTGAAAAAACTTTTAGTATCCTACTTTACCCTCATGTTTCATCTTTTCCCTTCTTATAACTTTTCAGTTGCCTTTTGTTGGAGTTTAAAAGCTACCCAATCATCCAACTTCCCACTCACTTTTGCTACCTTATATACCCTTTCCTGGGCTTTCACACAGTCCTTAATTTCTCTTGTCAGCCACGGTTGCCTACCCCTGCCATTTGAGAACAACTTCCCCTGTGGGACTCATCTATCCTGCGGCTTGGAACTATTCCCAGAAACTGCAGCCATCTTTGCTCCGCCATCATCCCTGCCAGTATCCTCCCCCAGTCCACCTGGGCAAGCTCCTCTCTCATGCCTCTGTAACTCCCTTTATTTCTTTGCAATACTGATACATATAACATTGGGATTTTAAAAAGCTTTAAAAAGGGACTACATTTATAGTCATGACTATGTTCAGAGTACAAGGTGTTATGAGTAAAATAACTACCGGTATGTGGTTGGCGGAATGAATTTTGAGACTTCTAGTTATTCAAACTGGCAAAAAATATGAAGCTATGTTCCCCATGCATTAATACTGGAAAATTATCTTTCACGTTTTCATTAATGATTTGGATTCAGCAAACAGAACATCTTCTTTTGAAAAAGTGAGTAAAATTGAAATAATGAAAGCTTTCATGTTAACAGTTAATTATCCAGATACTAGAAAAAAAGCTTAAAGCCATAGCAAATGAAATAGCACAGGTACAAATGATTTTAAATTTACTTTCAAGGAGCAGCACTTGTACCTGGAGCTGTTATTGGTCAGCTTGCCAGTGGGATCATCATGTCCAAGCTGAAACTCCTGTGTCAAAGTATGATTAAGATGGCTCTAGCTACAACGGTATTATCAGTACTCTTCAGTACCATATTCACCTTTGGTTATTGTTTAAACACTCCATTTGCTGGCGTCAACCAGAATTATCCGTGAGTAAATATTTAATTACATTCTGTTTAACACAGCAGTTCTGAATAGTTTTAAGTAGTCATTAAGTAGCAAGGCACAGAAACAGCCCCTGCAGTCTAGCTCATCTCTGCCACACAGATTGCCCAGCTAAGCTAGTTCCATTTTCCCTTTTGATACCCTCTATGAAGCCCTTTGTCTTCCTTTCGTCCTCTAAAACCAGCCTGTTTGCCTAAGCTGCAGAGGTACAATACTTTTTTTTGTTGTTATTGCATCTGGCTATCTGAAGTTCTTCTCTTCCTTAGTATATTTCTTTATTTCAATATCTGTTTGCATCTATCACCCAACTGCCCATTTACTTTTCTCCTATCAGTGTATGACCTTTACTAAGTTTGTATTTCTATGTTCCTATTGTGTCATTTTCTGATTCATGGTAGATTGATTAGAGCTTTGAGATGTGTTACTTCATGTGCGAAGCAGGGGTTGAGGATTTGGGATCTGATGTTCTTGTTGGTGTTTTTCTGTGTTTTTGTCTGTGAGAGAGGGGTTCGGAGTTTGATGCTATTGTTCCTGTTCTGTTTTGTAAGGGAGGGGGTCAGAGGTTTGATGTTATTGTCACTTTTTTTTTACAAGAGAGAGGGCTGGGGGTTTGGGTTTGATGTTCTAGTTACCATTTTCCGTGTGGGCGATATGTTAGTTTTTTGTGAGTGTGGGGTGGTGGTGTTGATGTCTTTTGTTTCAACAACACCCATGGTTTTTCTGTATTTTCTGGCTAGCTGGAGAAGATTAATGTCAGAGTTGCATTGTACATGCAGCCTTTGAGAATACAATGAACCTTTGAACTAATAGCAGCCTGCAGATCAAAATGTACCACTAATCGAACTACCATTTGACTTTAAACTATTTCAAAGTTTAAAGTAAAGTTTCTTATCAGAGAACATATATGTCACCACATACAACCCTGAGATTCATTTTCCTGTGGGCATACTCAGCAAATCTATGGAATAGCAACTATAACCGGATCAATGAAAGGCAAAAAACTGTGTAAATACTGTGTAAATAAATAACAATGAGATGACAAGATAAGGAGTCCCTAAAGTGAGATCATTGGTTGTGGGAACATCTCAATGCATGGGAAGTGGGTGTGGTTATCCCCTTTTGTTCAAGAGTCTGATGGTTGAGGGGTAGTAACTGTTGCTGAACTTGTATTTGTCAGGGGAATGGAGCTTTCTGAAGGCTCTTTGATGCGATGAGCAGCCTGACAATAACGATTCCACTGCTGGCCACACCTTTTCCCCCCATCCCTTACCATCTCAGCCCTGATGCAGGATGTCAACCTGCAACATTAACAGATAAGCTGGAAAGCATACAGAAAACTATGGGGATGTCGCCAGGACTTGAGGGATTGGATTACAGGGAGAGATTGTGCAAGCCAGAATTTCAGACTCTCATTATTTAGAATTTTATTCTTTGGATCATAAGAGATTGAGGGCTGAGCTTATAGAAGCTATAAAATAACAAGGGACATAAATAAGGTGAATGCACAGTCTTTTTGCCAGGGTTGTGAATGAAGAACTAGGGGACCCTGCAGCCACTCAATCTACACCCTGTCTGAATGCTCTGCCGGAACCCCCCTTCCCCAGCTGGTGGACACACTTTCATCCTACACTGGCCACTTCTCATCATTTATTGCTGCTGTTTCTCATATTTATACAATTGCTTGTTATATTATAATAGTCTTACATAAACATGCACTTTACAACAATCTGAATATTTACATGCCATTCTACTCACAGACTTGTATTAATGTTATTTTGTGACTGTACGTGCTAGATTGTAACTATTTGTGCTAAGTATGATTATATGTGTTGTGTTTTGCATCTTAGCCACAGAGGAATAACATTTCATTTCGCTGTGCACACGTGTATGTTTGAATGACAATAAACTTGAACTGAAAGGTTCAAAGTATTGAATTGACTTTATTTCCTACATCCTTCGCATACATGAGGAGTAAATGTGCGATGTGCAATTTATAGTAATTTGTAATAAGTACAACAGGATAGCCAATATAGCATATAATTATAATTGTATCAGCATGAATTAATCAGTCTGATGGCCTGGTGGAAGAAGCTGTCCCAGAACCTGTTGGTCCTGGCTTTTATGCTGTGGTACTGTTGCTCAGATAGAAGCAGCTCGAACAGTTTATGGTTGGGGTGATTCAGGTCCCCAATAGTCCTTCGGGCCCTTTTACACATCTGTCTTTGTAAATGTCCTGGATAGTGGGAAGTTCACATCTACAGATGTGCTGGGCTGTCCGCACCACTCTCTGCAGAGTCCTGTGATTGAAGGAAGTACAGTTCCCATACCAGGCGGTGATGCAGCCAGTCAGGATGCTCTCAATTGTGCCCCTGTAGAAAGTCCTTAGGATTTGGGGGCCCTTACCAAACTTCTTCAACCGTCTGAAGTAAGAGAGCTGCTGTTGTCCTTTTCTCACCACACAGCCAATATGTACAGACCACGTGAGATCTTCGGTGATGTGTATGCTGAGGAACTTAAAGCTGTTCACCCTCTCAACCCCAGATCCATTGATGTCAATAAGGGTTAGCCTGTCTCCATTCCTCCTGTATTCCACAACCAGCTCCTTTGATTTTGTGACATTGAGAGAGAGGTTGTTTTCTTGGCATCACTGTGTCAGGGTGGTGACTATATTGATTATAAAAGTACATACAGTATATGTCACTATATACAACCCTGAGATTAATTTTCTAGATGGCATTTGGAGTAACTACAAAGACACAATAAGTAATAATAATAAATATCATGGGATGAGGAGTCTTTGAAAGTGAGTCCATAGGTTGTGGGAATGGTTCAGAGTTGGGGTGAGTGAAGTTAAGTGAAGTTATCCCCCTGTTCAAGAGCCTGATGGTTGAGGTGTGATAACTGTTTCTGAACCAGGTGGTATGGGTCCTAAAGCTCCTCTACCTCCTTTCTAATGCAACAGTGAGAAGAGAGCATGGGCTGGATAGTGGGGACCTTCGATGATGCTGCTTTCCTATGACAGCGCTCCATGTAGATGCACTCAATTTAAGTTAGAGGGGAAAAATTTAATAGGGCACACGGAAGATGGTACGCATATGGAATGAACTGCCAGATGATGTGCTTGAGGCAGATACAATAACAATTTTCAAAAGACATTTGTTCAAGTATGTGAATAGGAAATGCTTAGAAGGATATGGGTCAAACATGAGCAAGTAGGTGGCCATTTTGGTCAGCAGGCATGAGTTGTGCCAAAGGGCCTGTTTCCATGTTCTATGACTATAGTTCTATGCCATTTTGCCCCACAGATGCTGCTTTCTTATTCCAGATCTCAGCATCTGCAGTCTCTTTTAACTTCAGCCTGATGACAGTCCTCTGCCAGACTTAGAATATAGATGGTGTTCAGAATGGTTTCATCAGTGATAGTGTTCAGACAAGTAGGTGAAAAATAGCATATGTTTAATGGGCTGACAGAGGATCAACAGCGTCAAGAATGATTGGAAAATAGACAAGCAAAATTTGCTGGATGAAAGGAGGGCAAAACAAGGATATTAATATTTAAGGTTGCAGCTAATGTGAATAAAAGTATAAATACAAACTATTTCCTGATAGCTGATATTTAGCTGAAATTAAACATGGCTGCAATTTCCCTTCTCAAAAATAAATCTTGACATTGTCACCAGTGAATAGCATTGGGATCAGAAGCAGATATTCATTGTTTATAAAAAAAAAAGTTGCTGTATAATATTGGTTGCATAATACTTCTCTAAGGATCATCATCCTGTCATGATAGAGAGGCTTGCGAGTTCCTGAGATCTGTAGAGCAATGCTACCTGGAGTTTAGTGATCTAGTGCTTAGCTCCTGGTAGGGTTACCCATGACAGTAAGGTCCAGGGGGAGGTTCCAGACAAACAGCAATCCAATCAGGACCTCAGTGGTGGAGAGGACAAACGATGATGACACATCACAATGACAGTGAAGGTGGAGGAAGGCTGCTGAAGTGAAGGGTCCCCACTTGGCTTCCATTCCACGACACTGGACTCTAACCCCAATCTGGCAAGGACTATATGGTGGCCGCCCTCCCCACATTTTTAAGAAAAGTCACGCACTGATGTTTTCCATTAAGGGAATCCACTGACAACCAATCGTACTTGATTTGAGAGATCACAGTTCTGCTAGTTCGGAGCAAGAAGGCAGCGAGTAAACTGCTGAATTTTCGGAGCGAAGGGAGTTTTTTTTAACTACTCGAGTTAAAGAGGCGAGACTGCGCAGGCGAGCGACGTCAGCCAGTAGAGCACAAAAGGTTTAAAAAGAAGGCCGCAGCATCCAGAGGGCAGCAGAGTGAGAGGCAGCAGAGTGGTAGGGCTTTGGCTCAATGGACTTAGGCAGTAACAGGATGAGGTGAGGTAGGAAGTATGTGTGTGAGGCCAGTTTTCTGTGCTCGGTGTCAGATGTGGGAGGTCCTGGAGTCTTCCAGCCTCCTGGACGGCCATATCTGCATCAGGTGTGTTGAGCTGCAGCTCCTGAGGGACCAAGTTAGGGAACTGGAGATGCAGCTCGGTGACCTTTGCCTGGTCAGGGAGAGTGAGGAGGTGATAGAGAAGAGTTATAAGCAGGTGGTGACACTGGGGCCATAGGAAACAGACAGGTGGGTCACAGTCAGGGGGGGAAGGGGAAGAGTCAGGTACTAGAGAGTACTCTTGTGGCTGTACCCCTTGACAATAAGTACTCCTGTTTGAGTCCTGTTGGGGGGGGGGGGACAGCCTACCTGGGGGAAGCGACAGTGGCCGTGCCTCTGGCACAGAGTCTGGCCCTGTGGCTCAGAAGGCGAGGGAAGGGAAGAGGAAGGAAGTAGTGATAGGGGACTCTATAGTTAGGGGGTCAGACAGGTGATTCTGTGGATGCAGGAAAGAAACTCGGATGGTAGTTTGCCTCCCAGGTGCCAGGGTCTGGGATGTTTCGGATCCAAGATATCCTGTGGTGGGAGGGAGAACAGCCAGAGGTTATGGTACATATTGGTACCAATAGCATAGGTAGGAAAAGGGAAGAGGTCCTGAAAAAAGACTACAGGGAGTTGGGAAGGAAGTTGAGAAGCAGAATCGCGAAGGTAGTAGTCTCAAGATTACTGCCTGTGCCACACGACAGTGAGTATAGGAATAGAATGAGGTGGAGGATAAATGCATGACTGAGGAATTGGAGCAGGGGGCAGGGATTCAGATTTCTGGATCATTGGGACCTCTTTTGGGCCAGGTGTGACCTGTACAAAAAGGACGGGTTGCACTTGAATCCCATGGGGACTAATATCCTGGCAGGGAGGTTTGCTAAAGCTACTGGGGAGAGTTTAAACTATAATTGTTGGGGGGTTGCAACTGAACTGACGAGACTGGGGAAGAGGAGGTTAGCTCACAAATAGAGAAAGCTTGTAGACAGTGCGAGAGGGAGGATAGGCAAGTGATAGAGATGGGACATGCTCAAACCAAAAGCTTGTGATGTGTCTATTTTAATGCAAGGAGTGTTGTGAACAAAGCGGATGAGCTTAGAGTGTGGATCAGTACTTGGAGATATGATGTGGTGGCCATTATAGAGACTTGGATGGCTTAGGGACAGGAATGGTTACTTTAAATGCCGGGTTTTAGATGTTTCAGAAAGGACAGAGAGGAAGGCAAAAGAGGTGGCGGCATGGCACTGATGATCAGAGATAGTTTCACGGCTGCAGAAAAGGTGGACGCCATGGAGGGATTGTCTACGGAGTCTCTGTGGGTGGAGGTTAGGAACAAGAAGGGGTCAATAACTTTACTAGGTGATTTTTTTCATAGGCCACCCAATAGTAACAGGGATATTGAAGAGCAGATAGGGAAACAGATGCTGGAAAGGTATGATAATAACAGAGTTGGCGTAATGGGTGATTTTAATTTCCCAAATATCGATTGGCATCTCCCTAGAGAGAGGGGTTTATATGGGGTGGAGCTTGTTAGGTGTGTTCAGGAAGGTTTCTTGACACAGTATGTAGATAAGCCTACAAGAGGAGAGGCTGTTCTTCATTTGGTATTGGGAAATGAACCTGGTCAGGTGTCAGATCTCTCAGTGGGAGAGCATTTTGGAGATAGTAATCATAATTCTATCTCCTTTACAATAGCATTTGAGAGAGGTAGGAACAGACAAGTTAGAAAAGCATTTAATTGGAGTAGGGGGAATTATGAGGCTATCAGGCAGGAAATTGGAGGCTTAAATTGGAAACAGATGTTCTCAGGGAAAAGTACGGAAGAAATGTGGCAAATATTCAGGGGATATTTGTGTAGTGCTCTGTATAGGTACATTCCAATGAGACGGAAGTTATGGTAGGGTACAGGAACCGTGGTGTACAAAGGCTTTAATAAATCTAGTCAAGAAGAAAAGAAAAGCTTACAAAAGGCTCAGAGAGCTAGGTAATGTTGGAGATCTAGAAGATTATAAGGCTACCAGGAAGGAGCTTAAGAAGGAAATTAAGAGAGCCAGTAGGGGCCATGAGAAGTCCTTGGTGGGCAGAATAAAGGAAAACCTCAAGGCATTCTATAAGAATGTGAAGAGCAAGAGGACAAGACATGAAAAAATAGGACCTATCGAATGTGACAGTGGAAAAGTGTGTATGGAACCAGAGGAGATAGCAGAGGCACTTAATGAATACTTCAGTATTCACTATGGAAAAGGATCTTAGTGTTGTAGTGATGACTTGCAGCAGACTGAAAAGCTTGAGCATGTAGATATTAAGAAAGAGGATGTGCTGGAGCTTTTGGAAAGCATCAATAAGTCGCCGGGACCAGAAGAAATGTACCCCAGGGAACTGTGGGAGGCGAGGGAGGAGATTGCTGAGCCTCTGGCGAAGATCTTTGCATCATCAGTGGGGAGGGGAGAGGTTCCCGAGGATTGGAGGGTTGCCGATGTTGTTCCTTTATTCAAGAAAGGGAGTAGAGATAGCCCAGGAAATTATAGACCAGTGAGTCTCACCTCAGTGGTTGGTAAGTTGATGGAGAAGATGCTGAGAGGCAGGATTTATGAACATTTGGAGAGGTATAATATGATTAGGAGTAGTCAGCATGGCTTTGTCAAGGGCAGGTTGTGCCTTATGAGTCTGATTGAATTTTTTAAGACTGTGACCAAACACGTTGATGAAGGAAGAGCTGCAGATGTAGTGTATATGGACTTCAGCAAGGCATTTGATAAGGTACCCCATGCAAGGCTTGTTGAGAAAGTAAGGAGGCATGGGACTGAACACAGTGCTCCAAAATACGGAGATGTGATACAGTGGTTGATATATAGAAACTTGAGAATGAAAAAAACACTATGTTTTTATCCAAATTGTCCATCTGTGGTAATTTTTTACAGCTGCCTTTATTAAATGTTAATCATCAGATGCCAAAAAACTAAAATGGCTCAGCACATTGAATCACAGGTTAAGGGGATATTGCTTTGTGGCTTGCCCACAGAAGGCAAAGAGTGGTTGTAGATGGGTCATGTTCTGCATGGAGGTCGGTGACCAGTGGTGTGCCTCAGGGATCTGTTCTGGGACCTTTACTCTTCATGATTTTTATAAATGACCTGGATGAGGAAGTGGAGGGATGGGTTAGTAAGTTTGCTGATGACACAGAGGTTGGAGGTGTTGTGGATAGTGTGGAGGGCTGTCAGAGGTTACCGAGGGACATTGATAGGATGCAAAACTGGGCTGAGAAGTGGCAGATGGAGTTCAACCCAGATAAGTGTGAAGTGATTCATTTTGGGTGGTCAAATATGATGGCAGAATATAGTATTAATGGTAAGTCTCTTGGCAGTGTGGAGGATCAGAGGGATCTTGGGGTCTGAGTCCATAGGACACTCAAAGCAGCTGCGCAGGTTGACTCTGTGGTTAAGAAGGCATATAGTGTATTGGCCTTCATCAATTGTGAAATTGAATTTAGGCGTCGAGGTAATGTTGCAGCTATATAGGACCCTAGTCAGACCCCACTTGGAGTACTGTGCTCAGTTCTGGTCACCTCACCACAAGAAGGATGTGGAAGCCATAGAAAGGGTGCAGAGGAGATTTACAAGGATGTTGCCTGGATTGGGGAGCATTCCTTATGAGAATAGGTTGAGTGAACTTGGCCTTTTCTCCTTGGAGTGAAGGAGGATGAGAGGTGACCTGATAGAGGTGTATAAGATGATGAGAGGCATTGATTGTGTGGATATTCAGAGGCTTTTTCCCAGGGCTGAAATGGTTGCCACAAGAGGACACAGGTTTAAGGTGCTGGGGAATAAGTACAGAGGAGATGTCAGGGGTAAGTTTTTTTACTCAGAGAGTGGTGAGTGCGTGGAATGGGCTGCCGGTAATGGTGGTGGAGGTGGATATGATAGGGTCTTTTAAGAGGCTTTTAGATAAGTACATGGAGCTTAGTAAAATAGAGGGCTATAGGTAAGCCATCTGAAAGAAGGGCAGTATTAGCATGAAGCATTATTATTAATTTACACTATCCTCAGAAGCAATTAATCCTTCATATTCAGTGCAATTAATTAAATTTACCAACTTCCAAGTCTATGTCATATAATTTTTGTTTCATTCTGAATGGGGACATATGCTCTGGAAAGGATGCGTCTCCAAAGATCGTATAGGTTACATTTCAGCAGCCTTGACACAAAGTAGGGCAGATGTACGTAATCATTCAGAATATGCTCTAACACATAACTAAGTTATTTTTTATTTTGGGAAATGCACTTTAGTCAATGCCAAAACCAATAAATAGCATAAAGAATCTCCAAAAAAGGTAACATTTTCACTATTAGCCCTTTAAGGAAGTAATGGAACTTCATGCTTCAATATGCTTCATGTTTTTTCTTATGTGGCTTCATAAATCATCTGATTTTTATTCTATGTGTAATCTCACAGTTACAACAATACAAAGAAGTTCCAACTTGAGGCACTCTGTAATGCTGACTGTCACTGTAGCCGTTCATCCTTTAATCCAGTCTGTGACACAGAGAATGTCCAGTATTTTTCTGCATGCTATGCTGGTTGTATTAATGCAACAGAGAAAGATAACCTTCACGTAAGTTCCTCTAACTTAAGATAGTTTATTATTATTATTTCAAATTTATTATAAATTGAATTAAAATTGTCCTACGGTTATGCAAAAGGTACATTGAAAAGTATTGAAGTAATGTAGGATGGTAGGACACACCCTTCTCAACTACTGCCTTCTGTGATGTGTGCATCATCTGCAAAAGACAAGAACCATAGTGAGTGTGTTGTACTGTCTGTGTGTGATATGCTTACCAGGGCTAAATAACTGAAGTAATTATGTTGTATGAGATCTGCAAGTAATAGAGTTGAGGTAAGCATATAAATTAGTTGTTTGGTAAATGGGATATTTTACAATTTCCATTAAACTTGATCAGACAAATCCATCAAACTTTTTCTGACACTAGACCTTGGTCATTAGACTTTGGGACTTTATCTGTCTGGTCACATCCAGTTGGTGGCTTTCTGGACCCCCTTGGTACCAGGACCTCTCTCCAAGCATCTCCAAACAGCACTGGTAGTGTGGACCATGAAGGATTGCTTTTGAATTGGAGGACTGGACAGTGTTCAGGGAGTCGTCTTCGAATCTAGATGAGTACGCTGCAGTTGTTACCGACTTCATTAAAACCTGTGTGGATGAGTGCGTGCCCACAAAAACTTGCTGTAAATTCCCAAACCAAGAGCTGCGGATAAGCCAGGAGATTCATCATCTGCTGAGAGCTAGTTCTGTGGTAATTAAGTCTAACGACCCAGATCTGTACAAGAAGAATGGAGATGACTTGCAGAGGGCTATTTCAAGAGTGAAGAAACAATTCCAAGTGAGGTTGGAGGCAACATCGGATGCATGTCAACTGGCAGGGTTTGCAAGTCATTACTCCCTACAAAGTGGAAACCAGTAGCATGAATGGTAGTGATGCCACACTACCAGATGAGTTCAGTGCTTTTTATGTCAAGTTTGAAAGGGAGAACATAAGTACAGCTGTGAAGATCACTGCTGCACCTGGTGACCCTGTGATCTCTGTTTCAGAGGCCAATGTAAGGCTATCTTTCATAAGCATGAACCCTCTCAAGGCAGCTGGCCCTGATGGAGTACCTGGTAAAAGTCTGAAAACTTGTTCCAACCAACTGGCAGGAATATTCAAGGACATTTTCAACCTCTCATTGTTATGGTCAGAAGTTCCCACCTGCTTCAAAAGGGTAACAATATACCAGTGCCCAAGAAGATTAGTGTGAGCTGCCATAATGACTATTGTCCACCAGCACTCACATCTATGGAGATGAATGCTTTGAGCAGTTGGTCAGGGCTAGAATCAATTCCTGCCTCAGCAAAGACCTGGACCCACTGCAATTTGCCTATCGCCACAATAGGTCTACAGCGGATGTAATCTCAATGGCTCTTCACACGGCCTTTGATCACCCGGACAATGCAAACACTGCATCAGGATGCTGTTTGTTGACTATAGCTCAGTGCTTAACACCATCATTCCCACAACCTTAATCGATAAGCTACAGAACCTGAGCCTCTGTATCTCCCTCTGCAATTGGATCCTAAACTTCCTAACTGGAAGACCACAACCTGTGTGGATTGGTGATAATATCTCCTCCTTTCTGATGATCAATACTGGTGCACCTCAGGGATGTGTGTTTAGCCCACTACTCTACTCCCTCTACAAAGAATGCACAACAGTGACTATATTTCATTAGGAGTTTGAGGACATTTGATTTGTTACCTGACACACTCAAACTTCTACAGGTGTACCGTGGAGAACTCAGCAATTTGGGAACAGCTTTTTCCCTCTGCCATCTGATTCCTAAATGGACATGGAACCCACGAACACTTAACTCACTTTTAAAATTATTTCTGTTTTGCACTATTTTTAATTTAACTATTTAATATGCATATACTTATTGTAATTGACTTATTTATTCTACAGTATCGTGTATTGCATTGTACTGCTGCCATGAAGCTAATAAATTTCATGACATATGCTGGTGATATTAAATCTGATTCTGATTCCACCAAGGTCTTTAAGATTTCGACCAATGAATCAGGTTGTCAACCTGCAGCCCTACCTTCATTCTTATCCCTATTCCCCAGGGTGTACAGTGACATCCGAAGTTGCTTAACTTCAACTTTGTTGCTTTTTAAGAGGTGAAGGAAAGCTATGTACTGTGAAGATTACCTTTGAGAGTTTGACTTTTGAAGTTAATTGTGCTCAGTGTCTGCAAGCGAGAAAATTATCTAAATGGAAATGAGTTACAAGGCATGCAAGGTTCTTGTGCAATGTGTATGAAAGTCTGCATAAGAGGTATTGCAACACTATATTAGCAAATGATTTCACGAAAGCTTCTGTTTCTAGGAAAAACATATTGTACTATGCAGTACTGACTAAATAATTGATAGTCACCTTAGGTTCATTTATAAAGCCATAAGACATAGGAGCAGAATTAGGCCATTTGGCCCATCAAGTCTGCTCTGCAATTCAATCATGACTGATCCTTTATTCCCTTCCTCAGCCCCACTCCCTGGCCTTCTCCATGTAACCTTTGATGCCATGTCCAGTCAAGCTCTGCCTTAAATACACCCAACAACCTGGCCTCCACAGCTGCATGTGGTAATAGATTCCACAAATTCACCACCCTCTGGCTAAAGAAATTTCTCCACATCTCTGTTTTAAATAGGCACCCCTCTATCCTGAGGCTGTACGCTCTTGTCCTAGTCTCCTCTACCATGGGAACCACCATTTCCCCACCTACTCTGTCTTGGCCTTTCACATTCAAAAGGTTTCAGTGAGATCTCCCCTTATCTTTCTAAAGCACAGATGAGTATAATCTTTCTTATACTCCGTGCATTTAGTTATAACACTTTGAGTACTGTATTTGCTACATTTTTGATTCAGCATCCCTAATAAACTGATACCCTGTGGCCACAATTGTGTCTTATCATCTGCCTGCCCTTCCTAACAATCTGACTGCACACCGTCTTTGCTTTTTTACCATCCATCCTAAACTGAGTCCCTTCACTCCAGTCCCCACTCCTCTGCCAAATTAGTTTAAACCCGCCCCAGTAGCTCCAACAAACCTGCCCTTGAGAATATTAGTCCCCCTTGGGTTCAGGTGCAAACCATTACTTTTGAATAGACCTCCCCCAGAAGAGCTTCCAACTATCCAAGAACCTGAAGCCCTCCCCCCTGCACCAGCTTCTCAGCCACACATTTATTTGCCAAATCATCCTGGTTCTATCCTCACTACCGTGTGGCACAGGCACCAATCCAGAAATTACTGCCATTTATGTGATCTTTGAGCTGGGATTTCAAGATTCTGGAAGTGTGCCACTTGAGTTGGGAGAGTAAAAATTACCCATGAATTGTCATTGTTAGTCAGTGGTAAACCACACCCCCCCCAACATCTCCACCTCCCACCCACTGTAAGTCTAAGCATTCAAACATTGGTTTGGAACAGGATTACATATGTAAGTAACGGTTCAGAAATAAATAGCGAAGAATCACTCAGTCATGACTTAATATGATATGGCAAAACAATATACAAGCTGGACTCTAAGTCTTTCAAAACATAATTTCCTTTGTTTCTTTCCTCTCCCACCCCCACTTGGGAATTAAAGAGGCCTAGTACGTAGAACATTACAACACAGTACAGGTCCTTCAGCCCACAATGTTGTGCGGATCTTTTAATCAACTCCGAGATCAATCTAATCCGTCCTTCCCACATTTCTCTCCCATCCAGAATTGCGATGGGATATGCTCCACGCAGCTGCAACAATATTCAAGAAGTTCAATCCTGTCCCAGACAAAGCAAAACCACTTGAGTGGTATCCCACCCGTTACCCCAAATACCTGATGAAGGATCTCAGCTCAAAAGAATAATTGTTCATTCCCCTCCATAGCTGTTGTCTGATTGGCTAGTTTTCTCCAGCATTTCGTGGGTGTTGCTCAAGATTTTTCATGTTTACCCAAAATACCGTATTCAGTGCTTCCCCAACCTGCCTCCAATGCATGTAGTGTGTACTTTTTACAAAATGTTCTGGTTCTGCCTGCAATACCCAGATCCAAAAATAAATGAGTTTAAAAAGGGTGAAATGCTCATGAGTATACAGGGGAAAAATTATACACTAGCAGTTGTGAAATTATAAAGATTTAATGAGGCTATGAAATGTTGAGATTGCTGGACAAGTCAAAAGAAGAGGAGCTTTAAAGTCTTTCATGGACAGCAACAGCTGAAACTGATAGAACATGCAAGAAGATCAGGAAGAGAAGGGAATCGAGATTAAATATAGGCTTCTTCAAGAATTGTTTTGTTCAGTATTTGATAGACAATAGGGCAGTGGGTCTGAACCTGAGCTCCACGGACCCCTTACTTAATGGTACTGGTCCATGGCATAAAAAAGGGTTGGGAACTTCTGGATTAGGATATTTAAGGCATGATTCTGGTGACTTTTTAAATAATATTTTCTTCAGTGCTGCAAAAAGCTGAAGGCTTATGCAATCCAAACCCTTGTCCCTTCAAAGTATCTATTAAAAAACAAGTACACCAGATGTTCTGTGATGTTGAACAAACACCTGTCACTAATGTGAAATAGCTTAAATTTATATGAGTATTTTGCATGGAATAGGAAATGTGGCTGGTAATTCCGGAACTTCTGAAAGCAGTTTCTGTTTTGACCGTTCTGCACCACACCCTTCTGCTTGTCTCAAAATGAGCTACTGATTCAAATGTTTTATCATTATCCAGCTGTGAATCGAGTTCACTTATTAATATTAAACAGATACAACTAAAAAACATATTGTCATCTGGAATTTTTCGGTTTTGAATTCTAACTGTTGCTCTTGCTTCTCCACCATTTCTCCAGGAAGTTGGTCAGAATCAATGTTTCTACAGCAGTTCTGACAGATAAGTTGAAGCAGCTCTGGAGAGATATAATATATATATATAGTGCTTGTGCTTTGTATTACAGGTTTATGAGGAGTGTTCTTGTATCCGGAAAGATAACCTTGAATTTGATGCACAAAAAGGAAAGTGTGGTTCTACGTGTAGTCGCATGCCATTGTTTTTGGGAGTATTTTTGTTCTGTGTCATTTTCACATTTATGACCAGCACTTCAATCACAACGGCTATTCTCAGGTGTGTGGTGTATTCATTACTCTCTTAATATAGCCCCTGTATTTTGAAACCAGCTTGCCCTGTGACATGCTTAATTGTGTCAAACAATTAAGTTTTATACAGTACTGTGCAAAAGCCTGAAGCACATACAGAGTGCCCCAGACTTTCATACAGTACTGTTGTAATTTTATGTATTGCACTGTACTGCTATCACAAAAAATTCAAAATTCATGACATGTGGATGATAATAAACCCAATTTCTGATACGGATCTCAGTTGTGGATTGAGAGTGGGAATCAAATGGACTTGGCTGGTGTCTTGGGGCTGGTGTGTCTGCACTTGGCACTCCTTCCCTGCAACGTGCCTTACACTCCTGTGGCGTTCCACCCTCACCATTCCCACTGGATTTACAAACTCTCTCTGCTCCATATACTGTGCAAAAGTCTTAGACACGGACCAGATAGGTCAAAGACACTGTTTCTGCATTGTGCTTTTCTTTGATTATATGTTTCTAAATCATTAATATGGATGACAATCAACAGTGGACACAACATTGTCCCTGTGGCACACCATTGATTATAGGCCTTCACACTGGCTAACAAACCTCCATCACCAAGCTCTTGTGATTCCTTCCACCAAGCCAATGTTGTAGAAATTGGCCAGCTCACTGTATCCCAAGTGATCTAGCCTCCCGGAATAACACACCAAGCAGGACCTCGCTGAAGTCTAAAGGTTCAAAGCCTACTGCCCTGCCCTCATCAATCCTCTTGGTCACATCTTCAAAAATTTCAATTAAATTCATGAGATGTGATTTCCCATGCGTGAGGCATGCATACTGACTACCCAGTCCATGCTGATTAATCACTCTCACAATAATCACTGGAAAATTGTTGTCAAGGAGGATACAATCTAGGATTATTTCTTTTCTCTCAGTGAATAAGAGGTTTCTTACCCTTATTATCTTAATAGTTAATGTCATGCATTCTATATGGTGAAATGGGATGCTAGAGAAATCTTATTTCAAAGTTCAAAATAATTTTTATTATCTAAGTACATGTACGTCTCCACGTACAACCTTGAGGTTCATTTTCTTGTCAGCATACCCAATAAATCTATAGAATGATAACCATTACAATGAAAGACCACCCAACTAGGGCATTCAACCAGAGTGAAGAAGATGATAAACCATGCAAATAGAAAAAGAATAAACAATAATAATAAATAAATTAGTAATCAATATCAAGAACATGAGGTGAAGGGTCCTTGAAAGTGAGCCTATTGACTGTGAGAACATTTTAATGATGGGGCAAGTGAGTTGAGTGCTACATCCTCATTAATCATTAATAATTGCTAATCCATGATTAATGTTTATGATTCGCACACACGAGGAAATCTGCAGATGCTGGAAATTCAAGCAACACACAAAATGCTGGTGGAATGCAGCAGGCCAAGCAGCAACTATAGGAAGAAAGGTCTTGGCCCGAAAAGTCAACTGTACTTCTTCCTATAGATGACAATAGGTGTAGAAGTAGACTATTCAGCCCTTTGAGCCTGCACTGCCATTCTGAGATCATGGCTGATCATCTACTATCAATACCCGGTTCCTGCCTTGTCCCCATATCCCTTGATTCCCCTATCCATAAGATACCTATCTAGCTCCTTCTTGAAAGTATCCAGAGAATTGGCCTCCACTGCCTTCTGAGGCAGTGCATTCCACACCCCCACAACTCTCTGGGAGAAGAAGTTTTTCCTTAACTCTGTCCTAAATGACCTACCCGTTATTCTTAAACCATGCCCTCTGCTATTGGACTCTCCCAGCATCTGGAACATATTTCCTGCCTCTATCTTGTCCAATCCCTTAATAATCTTATATGTTGCAATCAGATCCCCTCTCAATCTCCTTAATTCCAGCGTGTACAAGCCCAGTCTCTCTAACCTCTCTGCGTAAGACAGTTCGGACATCCCAGAAATTAACCTTGTGAACCTACGCTGCACTTCCTCTACAGCCAGGATGTCCTTCCTTAACCCTGGAGACCAAAACTGTACACAATACTCCAGGTGTGGTCTCACCAGGGCCCTGTACAAATTCAAAAGGATTTCCTTGCTCTTGTACTCAATTCCCTTTGTAATAAAGGCCAACATTCCATTAGCCTTCTTCACTGCCTGCTGCACTTGCTCATTCACCTTCAGTGACTGATGAACAAGGACTCCTAGATCTCTGTATTTCTCCCTTATCTAACTCTACACCGTTCAGATAATAATCTGCCTTCCTGTTCTTACTCCCAAAGTGGATAACCTCACACTTATTCACATTAAACATCATCTGCTCACTCACCCAGCCTATCAAGGTCACCCTGAATTCTCCTAACATCCTCATCACATGTCACACTGCCACCCAGCTTAGTATCATCAGCAAACTTGCTGATGTTATTCTCAATGCCTTCATCTAAATCGTTGATGTAAATCGTAAACAGCTGTGGTCCCAATACCGAGCCCTGTGGCACCCCACTAGTCACCACCTGCCATTCCGAGAAACACCCATTCACCGCTACCCTTTGCTACCCAGATGCTGCCTGGCCTGTTGCGTTCCACCATCATTTTGTGCGTGTTGCTAATGTAAGTGATTATTCTGTTATTTTTATAAAATAATCAACCACTTTTGCTGTTTTATTTTCCTACAGGTGTGTTCCAAATACACAGCGCTCATTTGCATTGGGTATTAATTGGACGTTTGTACGTCTCCTAGGTAAGGAGCTGCCTTGGTGATGATATTGATATTGTAAAGCAACCTACAAAATAAAACAAAATACATCATTAAAACCTCATTTATGTATGGAGTATGGAATTCATGAGTGAAACTAAGCATATAACACAGCAACACCAAATTTGCTTGGATTTCATTTGGATTCAGGTTGGAATTCCTGGACCTCAATATAAAACATCAGGGGCTCAGTTTTGAGGTGTTTTTTTCAGGCCAATAAGATTAGAAAATAAAGCTGGTGACATTCACTAACAATATCATAAGTGGCATATTGAAGGTTATTTGGACCTGAAAACTAATGAGTTGGAGGGAAGAGGCATATTGACCCCAAATCTACACCACTGGAACCATACCAGGGTATTCATAAACACTATGTATTTGGTAATCTTCATTCATTTCACAGTGGATGTGAATGAAACTGTTCTCACAAATTGGTAATCATACATGATTCTTGAAATCATGTATGATTACATGATTTCAAGATAAAATCATGAAATCATGTACTTTCAAAAATCACATGATTTCAAATTGCAAAAAATTACAATTTGAAAATTACAAAAATTTCAAGATAAATTTTTGTCTTTAAAAATTAGGAATTATCTCCTAGATGGAAGTATCAAAACTGTTGTTAAGCAGAAATTTATTTTGGAGATGGAAAGGAGGAAGTGCTCATTGTTGAAATTGGATGACAAAGTGTTCCATTTTCCAGAACTAATTTCCTCATCTTGGCAAGCAAAATACTTTTTTTATGCATTGGAATAGATGTTTAGTCATAAAAAAAATTCTGTTTAGTTATTTAAGCTGCTAGGACTGCTTCAAATTCAGGGTTTGGCATGACACAAAGAGTTTGCTGTAAACTCTGATGCAGAATTGTAATTGTGTTTCTCCCTCCTCAGTTGTTGCTTGACTTACTGAATATTTCTAGCGTTTTCTGTTTTCATTGAATATTGTTTTAACTTACTTACAGGTGCCATTCCAGGACCAATTATTTTTGGGTTAGTAATTGATTACTCCTGTGTCCTTTGGAATATAGATGAATGTAACAATCAAGGAGCCTGCTGGATATATGACAACCCAAAAATGTCCCATTTAATGATAACAATTGGTAATTTTTTTCACTCAATTTTTAGTGTAATGTAAATTAAATTGTGAACTTCAATTAAAAAGGTGATTTACTTCAGGGTTCATTGAGTTGAATCATCATTAGAAGAGGTTATGTCCATGTATATGGAAACTCAAATTTCTTTCTTGAGATCAGAATGGATTACCAGTGTTGTATTTAAAGTGATGTTTAAACTAGTGTGAACTGAGTGACCAGGACAAGAGAAACTTGATTATGTGCAGCTGAAGACAGGCAGTTGCTTATATGGTTTGCAGTTGAAGAATATTAACATCAATTGAGAAGTTGACAGCTGATAAAGCCGAAGTCCTGCATTACTCATTCAATTTCAGAAATAAAAGAGAGATTAAGTTTAAAAAAAAAAGATAAACTTTTAAGATGTGACAATGTTCTGGCTCTTTTGCTCTTGGAGACTGTACATTTAAAAGACAAAATTACGTTTTTGAGATTAGGTTTTCTCAACATAGGGAGGAAGTAAAAAGTAAAGATTGTGAGTTTTGAAACAGGAGAGCTGTGTGCATTGGAGTTCTGTGACGTTCAATACCATATGCTCTGCTTTTTGTGAAAATTGACTCAAAGAATCTGTGTGGAGATCGTTGCCTGTTCTCCCAATAACCATGTAAATTCACTGCTACATCCCAGTGATGTTCGGGTTATTGCATTTACTGGCTACTGTAAGTTATCCACTGGCGTAGGTAGGTAATGGCAAAATAAAGGGGCTTTAATGGCATTGGGAGAATTAGTTGCAATAAAGTTTATGGAAGAATGGGAAATGGGATGGATTTGCTCTAAGAGCCAGTATGGACTTGAACGGCCAAGTAACCTTCTCCTATGAATGTTGCAAGGAAATACAAAAGGAAATATGGAAAATAGATAGGAAGGCATCTCAGATACTTGTCTTTGAATATATGAAAAAAGAGGCCATGCAGTAACTAGTCTGAGTACAGTTCTGGCAAGTATGTTATAGAAAAAGTGTGTTGATACTGAAAAGGGTGCAGAATGGCTTACAAGGGTTGGAAAGTTCTGACATGACAAGGCTGTGATTGACTTAGGAATGGAAAAGGCTGAGTGGCCTAGATAATGTGAATAGAAGGCAAAAACTGGGAGAATAAGCGATGGAATATCTTCGACCTAAAATATTAACTGTTTTCTTTCCACAGATGCTGGTGAGACTGAGTCAAAGTATTTCTAGCATTTTGTTTCCGTTTTAGATTTATGTTGATTGAAGGATTGGTGGGGAATGAAGAAAATTTGTTTTCACCCTGAGAGTGGTGGTTTTCTGGGTCTCACTGTTCAAAGTGGTGAAAGAGGCACCCATTCTCACCGATTCCTGAATGAGCACTTAAAGACCTACAGTCATATAACCATATAACAACTACAGCACGGAAACAGGCCATCTCGGCCCTTCCAGTCCGTGCCCAATGCTCACTCTCACCTAGTCCCACATATAACCATATAACAATGACAGCACGAAAACAGACCATCTCGGCCCTTCTAGTCCATGCCCAACGCTCACTCTCACCTAGTCTCACCGACCTGCACTCAACCCATAGCCCTCCATTCCTTTCCTGTCCATATACCTATCCAATTTTACTTTAAATGACAATACCGAACCTGCCTCTACCACTTCTACTGGAAGCTCATTCCACACAGCTACCACTCTCTGAGTAAAGAAGTTCCCCCTCGTGTTACCCCTAAACTTTTGCCCCTTAACTCTCAACTGATGTCCTCTTGTTTGAATCTCCCCTACTCTCAATGGAAAAAACCTATCCATGTCAACTCTATCTATCCCCCTCATAATTTTAAATACCCGTGTACTGAAATTCATGTACTGAGAACTGGGACTAATCTATGTAAAACAAAGGATAAAAGTGGGAACAGGTCATTCAGTCCACCCATGCCTGCTTTGTCAATCTGTAAGATTAAAGCTGATTGCTTACCTCAATGCCATTTCTCCGCACTTTCCCCATATACCTTGGTTACCTTAATATCCGAAAATCTATTGATATCTGTTCTGAATATGCTCAGTGGCTGAACTATTATAGCCCCACTATTCCAAATATTCTCTACTGTCTGTCTGTAGGAATTTCTTTTGAATCCTAATTGCACACCTCCTTATTTGGAGATGGTCACCATGGCTCCTGAAACACTTCTTAGCAGGCATGAACAGGATGGGCTAAGTAGATAGTTTAAGTGTGTTGAACATCAGTTAATCTGCACTTTAGCAAGGGAATGCACACTGAGTGGCTACTTCATTATATCTACACGCAAATACCTAACCAGTCAATTATGCGGCAGCAACTCAATGTGTAAAAGCATGTAGATGTTCAGTTATTGTTCAGAACAAACATCAGAATGTGGAAGAAATATAGACTAAGTGACTTTGTCCTTGGAACGATTGCACTGAAGAACAAATTTTTTCCAAAAGGTGTGACTTCCTCAGAATTTTTTATTTGGTTATGATAGACCATTTGAAGTTGAACATAAACATAGTTTGCATCATATAGGAATTTGGAGAAAGAAGAATTTAACTTTTATTGAATATAATGCGTTTAATTGCATAATGGTGCTGAAGCTTTGCAGTAGTTCAACTAAGCTAAAAATATTGATGATTCTGATGTACTCAGTGTCTGAGGCTTCTCACTTAGATGTCCAACAATAATCAGCCAGCATTGATGGATTCCAGTTGCCCTGATACCATTTTTCCATGACCGTAATGTTCTGGTGAAACCTTTCATCATGCTTGTCACTGATAGCTAGATTTGCAGGAAGGAAGTCTAATTAGGAATAGAGAAAATTAATCTTTAGTGACATGATTTGTATGCTTGAAGCATGTTGTCAACCAGCTGTGTGTAGTTCGGTGCTCTGTAGCTGCAAGAAAATCTTCAACAACATCCTTGAATGCCTTCCATGCAATTTTTTTCTCTCTGGTCCCACTAGAAGTTCTTCGAATTGCCTGTCATTGATGACCTGTTTAATTTGTGGACCAACATAAACGCTCTCCTTAATCCTGGCATCAGTAAACATCTGTCTCAAATATCAAAATTCTTCACATAACTTCATAGCCTTTCTAAATCCTGTCCTGCCCAGGCATGTCTGGACAAGATAGAGCACTTTTCAGCTTACTTTGTGGGCTACGTTTGAATTGACTTGATTTATGAACTGAAATAACAAATATGGACGATTTAAAAAAATGGTGTGTGATAGGGAAATTTCATGCTGATTTTCATGATCAACAGACCAAAATCCATAAGGTGCACCCAGAGTATCCACTGTTTTCTTTGGCGTCAGAGGGGGTGGTTTGAGTATCTCAGGAACTGCTGACCTCTGCGACTTTTCACACACAGCAATCACTAGAATTTACAATAAACAAAGAGTGGCAGTTCTGCGGGTTCGTGAGAGAGGTCAGAGGAGAATAGTCAGACTGGGTCAGGCTGACAGGAAGGTGACAGTAGCTCAACTAACCAGTGTATTCAGAGAGCATCTCTGAACACAGCAGCAGGAGACCATGAACATGTGCTCAATGACTACTTTATTAGGTACAAGAGGTAAAGTGCAGATAATAGTATGCATCTCTTTCTCTGCTATATAAATCAGTGTCGTCATATTCTAAATTGGTGTGATTTGTTTCAGGTGCACCTTGCAAACTGTTCAGCGTTATTGCCATCACTGCAGCTCATTTCCTGTATAAACCTCCAAGAGCTGCTGAACCCCTGTCTAATGGGTCCAATACTGAAACCAGTACTGAGGACAAGGACCAAAATTTAACTGTGTTTGATGAATGAACTGTGTATGAGACAACTGTGTGATAAAGAATGTACAGTGTATGAGGACAAAATAAATTACTTGGTATATTTTAAAAATATGACAGCAATGCAAATTTCTGCATTTGAAGATCTACACGTTTGTATCTTTACCAAAAGCAATTCTCTTGATTTGTGATGTATAATGGATCAATTATTTGGATCTGATTGAGGACCCAAGTTTTTTAATGTCTTGTTATCAGTGCGATTTTTATATATAGTTAAATGTAAAACCTACATGTAACCAAAAGCCTGAATTTGTCACCGCAAAATGGAAAAACATGAAAAGTACTCAAACTACATGAGTGGTGGCTAAGAACAGAGAAGGTTTTTTGATGCATTTTATGGAAGGGGTGACATCTGGCCTATATAGAGAGCTATTTGCCAAAAATAACTTTTTTTTAAAAAAGTCATCATATTAAATATTACTTGAGACCTTGAACAACTTAAAGTTACAGCATCATAAAATCTGGAATTAACGGAATGGATTCTGCTGATGCCGGAGGTCCGGAGTAACGCACACAAAATGCTGGAGGAACTCGGCAGGTCAGGCAGCATTTATGGAGAGGAATAAACAGGTGACATTTCAGTCAGAGACCCTGATGAAGGCCACAGATGCTGTCCGAACTCCTGGGTTCATCCAGCATTTTCTGTTGGAATTACACTGTATTTTAATGCTTACATAGTCTTTTTGTTCCAGCTTTGACTTAACCATCTCCTACAGCCCAGCTAAAGCAAGGTAGTTAATTCTTTCCAACAGCCTACAAAGTCAAAGGGGTGGTTGAAGGAGAATGAAAGGAAAGATGTCCCAATCTGTAGCGTTGACATCTGGTATGTGTGTTCTTGAGAGATTTTTGCCAACTCTATTCCGCATGCAAACTGTCTGCTTGGTAATGTACTGCAGAAATACCACTGCTTCATGAGTAGCACGGTATACAAGCACAAAGCATTCCTTCTTAAAAAGATGGAAGAAAGTACTGGGAAATAAATATGAAAATTGTTCGATGCTTCTGAAAGTAGAGTAGAATGGAACCTGAATGAACATTGGCAAAGTATTTGTAATTTGGTCATTTTAAACAATAAATTTACTGGATTTATTGCATAATTTACAGCTTCTGCCCTCTAATTTCTTTGGCCTTCGCTGATAAGCAAATGAAGTCAAGAATATCTTTCCAATACCATCAATTGTCCATAAGGCTGAGGATGTGAGCTGTGGCTTGATGAGGAGGAACAGTCATCCTATTCTAACAGGAAAATAGGCAGAATGAGACAAAATAAATGTTGCTTGTGTCGCACACATCTACAATTTATAGTGAAATTAAATGTGTTGCTTTTAATTGCCTAAGCTGCCCGAGTTAGGTGTCCACGACGTACTGGGGGAGAGATTTCTCTTTAGGAGCTAACACTAAACACATGAGCATGCCCAGTGTACTTACCTCACACACACTGTTCATTTACTTCAATCTAGCTAAATGTGCAGAGTGATGGTCTGACAGCCTTTAATGTGAGCAACCAAAGATTCAATTCATTATTTAGTAGGTAGGAATAGAATGGGGGAAGGTTAAGTCTTTGCTAAAGAGCAAGAAGCATCCTTTCCCATTGACTACTGTTACACATTAATATCAAAAAAACTTTGCAAAACTGTTCCAGTTGAATTATAGTTAATTATTTCTGTTTTCTTATCCAAACATTAAAAATAGAACACAAGAACAAATCTGTAAATAAACAAATTAAAGATATTGAACTATTCAGAATTGCTATCTTGTTGAGTGCTTTGATAAGATAAATGTTTAAAAGTGTTTTGCAATTCAGTCATTTTAAACAATAAAGTAAATTTACTGGATTTATTGCGTAATTTACAGCCTCTGCCCTCTAATTTCTTTGCCTTCATTGATAAGCGAATGAACTCCAGAATATATTTCCAATACCATCATTTAAGTCTGCTTGGTTGTCTTCCATAGTTGAGCATTTTGTTTTTGCACAGCAGCAGAGGATCAAGTGAATTCCACAACTATTCAGCTCTGTGATGCACCATCAATAACTCACTCTGAGACGTAAGAAGCGAGATATTGGCTTTTATTGACTGGAAGAATGAACAACACTACATCCTGGAGAATGAGGCCGGGCTCAGGCCTCAATCGCCTTTATACAGGGGTCTGTGGGAGGAGCCACAGGAGCAGTCAGCGGGGGTCTGTGGGAGGAGCCACAGGAGCAGTCAGCGGGGGTCTGTGGGAGGAGCCACAGGAGCAGTCAGCAGGGGGTCTGTGGGAGGAGCCACAGGAGCAGTCAGCGGGGGTCTGTGGGAGGAGCCACAGGAGCAGTCAGCAGGGGGTCTGTGGGAGGGGCCACAGGAGCAGTCAGCGGGGGTCTGTGGGAGGGGCCACAGGAGCAGTCAGCAGGGGTCTGTGGGAGGGGCCACAGGAGCAGTGGGTCTGTGGGAGGAGCCACAGGAGCAGTCAGCAGGGGTCTGTGGGAGGAGTCACAGGAGCAGTGGGTCTGTGGGAGGAGCCACAGGAGCAGTCAGCAGGGGTCTGTGGGAGGGGCCACAGGAGCAGTCAGCGGGGGTCTGTGGGAGGGGCCACAGGAGCAGTCAGCAGGGGTCTGTGGGAGGGGCCACAGGAGCAGTGGGTCTGTGGGAGGAGCCACAGGAGCAGTCAGCAGGGGTCTGTGGGAGGGGCCACAGGAGCAGTCAGCAGGGGTCTGTGGGAGGAGTCACAGGAGCAGTGGGTCTGTGGGAGGAGCCACAGGAGCAGTCAGCAGGGTCTGTGGGAGGAGCCACAGGAGCAGTCAGCAGGGGTCAGTGGGAGGAGTCACAGGAGCTGTCAGCGGGGGGTCTGTGGGAGGAGCCACAGGAGCAGTCAGCAGGGGTCTGTGGGAGGAGCCACAGGAGCTGTCAGCAGTGGGTCTGTGGGAGGAGCCACAGCTGTCAGCAGGGGTCTGTGGGAGGAGCCACAGGAGCAGTCAGCAGGGGGTCAGTGGGAGGAGCCACAGGAGCAGTCAGCAGGGGTGTGTGGGAGGAGCCACAGGAGCAGTCAGCAGGGGTCTGTGGGAGGAGCCACAGGAGCAGTCAGCAGGGGTGTGTGGGAGGAGCCACAGGAGCAGTCAGCAGGGGTCTGTGGGAGGAGCCACAGGAGCAGTCAGCAGGGGTGTGTGGGAGGAGCCACAGGAGCTGTCAGCAGGGGTCTGTGGGAGGAGCCACAGGAGCAGTCAGCGGGGGTCTGTGGGAGGAGCCACAGGAGCTGTCAGCAGGGGTCTGTGGGAGGAGCCACAGGAGCTGTCAGCAGGGGTGTGTGGGAGGAGCCACAGGAGCAGTCAGCAGGGGTCTGTGGGAGGAGCCACAGTCTGTGGGAGGAGCCACAGGAGCTGTCAGCAGGGGTCTGTGGGAGGAGCCATGGTCTGTGGGAGGAGCCACAGGAGCTGTCAGCAGGGGTCTGTGGGAGGAGCCACAGGAGCAGTCAGCAGGGGTCTGTGGGAGGAGCCACAGTCTGTGGGAGGAGCCACAGGAGCTGTCAGCAGGGGTCTGTGGGAGGAGCCACAGTCTGTGGGAGGAGCCACAGGAGCTGTCAGCAGGGGTCTGTGGGAGGAGCCACAGGAGCTGTCAGCAGGGGTCTGTGGGAGGAGCCACAGGAGCTGTCAGCAGGGGTCTGTGGGAGGAGCCACAGGAGCAGTCAGCAGGGGTCTGTGGGAGGAGCCACAGGAGCAGTCAGCAGGGGGGTCTGTGGGAGGAGCCACAGGAGCTGTCAGCAGGGGTCTGTGGGAGGAGCCACAGGAGCAGTCAGCGGGGGGTCTGTGGGAGGAGCCACAGGAGCTGTCAGCAGTGGGTCTGTGGGAGGAGCCACAGGAGCAGTCAGCAGGGGTCTGTGGGAGGAGCCACAGGAGCAGTCAGCAGGGGTGTGTGGGAGGAGCCACAGGAGCAGTCAGCAGGGGTCTGTGGGAGGAGCCACAGGAGCTGTCAGCAGGGGTCTGTGGGAGGAGCCACAGGAGCAGTCAGCAGGGGTCTGTGGGAGGAGCCACAGGAGCTGTCAGCAGGGGGTCTGTGGGAGGAGCCACAGGAGCAGTCAGCAGGGGGTCTGTGGGAGGAGCCACAGGAGCAGTCAGCAGGGGTCTGTGGGAGGAGCCACAGGAGCTGTCAGCAGGGGTCTGTGGGAGGAGCCACAGGAGCAGTCAGCAGGGGTGTGTGGGAGGAGCCACAGGAGCAGACAGCAGGGGTCTGTGGGAGGAGCCACAGGAGCTGTCAGCAGGGGGTCTGTGGGAGGAGCCACAGGAGCAGTCAGCAGGGGTGTGTGGGAGGAGCCACAGGAGCAGTCAGCAGGGGTCTGTGGGAGGAGCCACAGGAGCTGTCAGCAGGGGTCTGTGGGAGGAGCCACAGGAGCTGTCAGCAGGGGTCTGTGGGAGGAGCCAGTCTGTGGGAGGAGCCACAGGAGCAGTCAGCAGGGGGGTCTGTGGGAGGAGCCACAGGAGCAGTCAGCAGTGGGTCTGTGGGAGGAGCCACAGGAGCAGTCAGCAGGGGGTCTGTGGGAGGAGCCACAGGAGGAGTCAGCGGGGGTCTGTGGGAGGAGCCACAGGAGCAGTCAGCAGGGGTCTGTGGGAGGAGCCACAGGAGCTGTCAGCAGGGGTCTGTGGGAGGAGCCACAGGAGCAGTCAGCAGGGGTCTGTGGGAGGAGCCACAGGAGCAGTCAGCAGGGGGTCTGTGGGAGGAGCCACAGGAGCAGTCAGCAGGGGGTCTGTGGGAGGAGCCACAGGAGGAGTCAGCGGGGGTCTGTGGGAGGAGCCACAGGAGCAGTCAGCAGGGGTCTGTGGGAGGAGCCACAGGAGCTGTCAGCAGGGGTCTGTGGGAGGAGCCACTGGAGCAGTCCAGACAGGTATATGTAGTTTACCACACTCTGTCACTACAACCAATCATGTTCACAATCAGAAATGGAAGCACTTGTTAATTGTTGAAAACATAGGGGATTCTGCAGCTGCTGGAAATCCAGAGCAACACACACAAAATGCTGGAAGATCTCATCAGGTCAGACAGCATCAATGGAGAGGAATAAAGAGCTGACATTTCAGGCCGAGACCCTTCATCAGGACTCAGGAATGAAAGGTCTTGGCCCAAAATGTCAGCTCTTCACTCTTCTCAATAGATGCTGCCTGACGAGCTGAGTTCCTCCAGTATTTTGTATGTGTTGTTAATTGTTGAAAATGTCTTTAAATCTGAACAAAAGTAAAGCATTTAATGTTGCTTTTGATCTATGGGAACTGAATACCATAATCAACACATATAGTGGTCATATATTTGATTTATCATTCATTATTCTCTAATGTTAAGCTTTTTGTGCTGTTACACTGGCTTTGAGAAATTCTCACTCCTTCATTGCTGAATTTACTTTAAACTATTATGTTTCACAGTTAATTATATTAAACTGCAACAATTAACTCTGGAACAAATCCAATACTTTTATACAAGGTGACTAACTCAGCATAGTCAAATATAATCTCACTATTTATGAAAGGAGGGCAAAGAAGACAAAAAACCGTAAACTAATTAGTCTGAAATCAATGTGGAAGAAATTGCTGCAATGTGGTAGAAATTATTAAGGAGATGGCAACCATAGACTTAGAGAATAATAATAGAATTGATAAGAGACTATTTGAATGGTAGAGTAAGCAAAAGTAGCCAAATGGTTTTACTCTAGATTTCTTATATTTTTATTCCACCAACCAATGTTTAGTTGGAAGTGTATGTTTGCATTGTGATTCATCTGTTCATTTAGAGATTAAATCTAAATTATTTTATTGGCCATTGGTTGCTTTTTCAAATTTCATTCTGCTTATGTCTGGGAATTGAACCAATTTTCATCTGGTTTCTGTATCCAATAACAGTGATAAAATTAGAACAATTAACACCCTCTCAATCATTAAACAGTTATTTGTATTACATGAAGATCAGAGGACCATCTGAGTTGGACTGAGATCTACCTGTAGTGGGTGCATACATTATCCTCACGCTTTAAGAAAAACAGGTAAAACTGCTCTAATCGAACAGCCAAATATCTCTATTTATAAAGACTCAAATTATACCAAAAAGTAACTACAGTAGATTCTGGTTAATTAGGATTCATTGGGACTAGTACATTTTGGCCCAATTAAGTGCCTGCCACAATAAGCTGAGGTTTCATGGAAATATTTAAAAAGGCATAAAAAAGGGAAACTATCATTTAACTGAGTAACAAATAATGTAGTTAAATGAATTGGAGAGTAAATTAGAGCACGACCAAAGCTACTACATTACTATGAAACTGTCATAATAGTTCCTAATAGTTATCAACAAAAGAATTCATTCAATGATTGACTGTAAGTGAACAAAATCAGTGCAGACACCTAGTGAAGATAGAGGACTGCCTTCATACAATGCTTTCAATGATTGCATCCTCCAAATCATTGTAACATTCAAGATGATTGTTGATACCTTCAAGTTCTTCACAGTTCCTAACTTGTTCAAGTAGTGAAATAGTTTCCTTTCCACTCCCAGCCATTTCTGGCAACTTCACGTCTGAATACTTGAAACCAAAGTGATCAGAATGGTTCTGAGTTGTTTTACTGTTTATGACTCGCGAGTGACAAAAATCATATCACGTGCAAGCAACTGACACTATTTAGAAGATGTTCGGCAACAGTTTTCTGCCTCAATTAAACAGCATAGCGTCCCAAATAAATGAAGGGAATCCTGGTGATGCACCATCAATAACTCACGCTGAGACTTAGGAAGCGAGATAACAGCTTTTATTGACTGGAAGAATAAACAACACTACATCCTGGGGAAAATGAGGGAGAGCAGCAGCCCACAGTCACCTTTATACAGGGGTCTGTGGGAGGAGCCACAGGAGCAGTCAGCAGGGTCTGTGGGAGGAGCCACAGGAGCAGTCAGACAGGTATATCTAGTTCACCACACCTGACTATTTTCTTGATTTGTTTTTGTCCTTTAAGAGTTACCCTAAATAAGTGGCTACCTTGTTTAACCAAAGGCCCAATTAACCGGAATCTACTGTAGTAATACTGCAAATTCCTTAGTAGTTCAAAAGGTTTATAACAGTATATTGAAGATATACTCTCAGTCAAGTATGATGTGAACAATTAGAGCAATTTAGTTCCTAATTAGTTAAACCTTTTCCTTGTTGGACAGTTCCTTGGGATTAACAATCTCATCAAGTTACAGTGTGTGAGTTTGGAGATAGCTGATGCAGTTTATATGTTACCCACAAATTTGCTATAGGTGGGACAGTATGTATTTGTCAGGCCAGTGGATGGTTAGTTTGAGAGAAGCACACTAACACTTACACCAGCCTTCTGTGAGCTCTTGATGCACAAAGTGGAGGTTTTCACTGCCCCCTCAAAGGCTCCTTTGCTAATTTGAGTGAAAATGGGCCACAAATTCCTAGGAGTAGTGCAGATGTTGCTCTGTGTCTCTACACACTTTAACTTTTAGAACATAGGTAAGTACAGCACAGTACAGGCCCTTAGCCCATGCTGTTGTGCCAACACTTTAACCTAATCCAGGATCAATCTAACCTTTCATCAAGTCCTGATGAAGGGTCTCCGCCCGAAATGTTATTTATTCCCATAGATCCTGCTTGACCTGCTGAGTTCCGGTGTGTTGCTCTGGATTTCCAGCATCTGCAGAATCTTTTGTGTTCAATCAGACCTTCCCTCCCATATAGCCTCCTTCTTTCTTTCATCCATTTATCTGTCCAAGAGTCTCTTAAATGTCCTTCATGTATGAGCCTCTACCGCTATCCCTTGCAGTGCATTTCAGATACCTACCTTTCCCCATGTGGAAACAAAAACTACCTCTAACATCTTCCCCTTCTACTCTCCTCCCAACCCAAAGTGTGCCCCCTAGTAGTAGGCAGCCATCGATCCCAGGGAATCATGGGTTTGTGCCTCTGATGGACTGTGTCCTCTCCAGGGCACAAGCCTGGGTGGGAAGATTTGAAGAACCGGCTGTTGCCCATGCAGCGGGTTCCCCCTCTCCCCGTCACTGATGTTGTCCAAGGGAGGGGCAAGTGTCGATACAGCTTAGCACCGGTGTCATCACAGAGGTTGCCAGAGTGAAGTTTTAAACAACATCAAACTGCCTTAGGGACCCCGGCTCCAGATTTCTTCCTCGGGGTTAACGCCCGAAGCCTTTCCAATGGGTGGGTATGGCCGCAAGGCAGCAGTGGTTTAAAATCAGAGTTTCCCCTCTCCTAGGCAGGCTGCTGTCCAAGGCTGACAAGCCCAACCTGCCCAAAGCAACTGGTTTTGAGGTGCCAGTGGTCCACTTTTGCCCCTTCTCTCGTCAGTAGAAACAGTTCTGCGGGCCTAGTAACTAAGCCACACGTGAAGGCCAAGAGTCAGACTTGGTTGTCAGTGGCTGTTAGAGACGCATGTCATTTGGAGCACTTTATAGGTTGTGGGAGCTTATCCCCACTGCCACCCCCGGCTATGACAACCTTAGGTACATTTTGCCCCCTAATATTAGCCATTTCCACTCTGGGGGAAAAAAATCTCTAGCTGCCAACTTGATCAATGCCTTTTATCATATTACCTCCATCAATTTTGCCTTAGCCTCCCGCCCAAAGAGAAAAGCCTTAGCTTGCTCAAGCCATCCTCATAGAACTTGCTTTCTATTCAAGAAACATTCTAAGGGCTTCCTCAGATCATTACCAGCAAAGCCGACCAAGTTTAAATGGGAGCCTGAACGATGGTATTGACTGGGTGTTAACAGTGGTTCTCTTGCCTTACCACTGGATCTTGGTGGTCTTCCAGATTCAGAATTGGTGGTATCTCTCCAGTATTTTGAAGTGCTTGCTGTAAGCACTCCCAGTCCTGGGCAGACCATGAGACTTGTGCTTGGTTTGAAGTTGGTTATCCTTATTCTCAGATGACCATGGCATTGAAGAGAACTCTATGGAGAGTTTGAAAGCATTTATTAGGCCTAGAGGAAGCAACGAGATAGCAAAGTATTTATATTTAAAATGATAAACTGAGAACAAGCACCAAATCGAAACAACTTAAATACATGATTTTAAAAGAATTCTTCTTCTGATTAGATTGCAATATAATCAATGATTTAATAGCATTTAAGTTATTTTAAAATGTAAACATTACTGTAAAATAGAGAGCATAAATTATTCATGCAGGGATTTTCATTTGGCTAAGCATCACCATCATATGAATTGTTATTATTTCTCATTAGAAGTGCATGAGGTGAAGTATAAGTCTGAATTTTAATTATATTTTGGTGATAGGGGAACTGTTATCGAGCATGCAGTCTAAATTGTGGTAGATATTAAGCAAGAGTGCTTACCATACTATTTCACACCCACACTCTTGAAGATCTGTTCCTTCCTGGCTGTACTTCTACTCTCTGAGTATAGGCAGAGACTGAAGACTGCAGCACCAGTAGTGAGGACCAAGAAGGTATGGACCAGGGAGGTGCAGGAGTGCTTACAGGGCTGCTTTGAATTGGTAGACTGGACTGTATTCAGGGATTCATCTTTGAGTCTGAATGAGTATGACACAGCAGTCACTGACCTCATTAAAACCCATGTGGATGAATGTATGCCGACAAGAACATACCACACATACCCAAATCAAAAGCCATGGGTAAACCAGGAGGTTTGTAGTTTGCTGAGGGCTAGATCTGTGGCATTTGCACAGGCATTGTGACCCAGGTTTGCAGAAGAAAACCAGGTATGACTTGTGAGGGCTATTTCAAGAGTGAAGAATCTATTCTAAGCATGGTTGAAGGCGACATTGGAAGTACATCAACTCTGGCAGGGTTTGCAGAACGTTACTTCGTACAAAGTGAAACCTAATAGCATTAATGGCAGCGACATTTCACTGCCAGATGAGCTCAATGCCGTTTATGCTCACTGTGAAAGGGAGAGTAAAACTACAGCTTTGAGGATACCTGTAGTACCCAGTGACCCTGTGGTCTCCGTCTTGGAGGCCAAGTTCAGGTGGTCATTCAGGAGGGTGAACCTTCACAAGGTGATGGGCCGTGATGGTGTACCTGGTCGGGCTCTGAAAATCTGTGACAACCAACTGGCAGGTGTGTTCGAGCACGTTTTCAATCTTTCATTGCTGCATTTGGAAGTCCCCACCTGCTTCAAAAGGGCAACAATTATACCAATGCCCAGAAGAGCAGTGTGAGTTGCCGAAAAGGCTATCACACAGCAGCACTCATGTCTACAGTGATGAAGTGCTTTGAGAGCTTGGTCATGGCTAGAATCAATTCCTGCCTCAGCAAGGACCTGGAGCCACTGCAGTTTGCCTATCGCTGCAATACATCGACAGCGGACGCAATCTCATTGGCCCTCCACACAACCTTGGATCACTTGGACAATACAAATACCTATGTCAAGATGTTGCTTATTAACCATAGCTCAGTGTTTAATGCCATCATTCCTACAGTTCTGATTGATAAGCAACAGATCCCAGCCCTCTGTAACAGGATCCTTGACTTCCAAACCGGAAGACCACAGTCTGTGCAGATTGGTAATGATTTCTCCTCCTTCCTGACAATCAACACTGGTGCACTTCAGGGGTGTGTGCTTAGCCCACTGTTCTACTTTCTCTACACCCATGACTGCGTGGCTAGGCATAGCTTATGTGCCATCTATAAATTTGGCAGAATCTCAGATGGTGATAAGAGGGTGTACAGGAACGAGATATACCAGCTAGTTGAGTGGTGTCACAGCAATGACCTTGCACTCAATGTCATTAACACCAAAGAGCTGATGGTGGACTTCAGAAAGGGTAAGATGAGGGAACACACAATAACTTTCATAGATGGATCAGAAGCGGAGAGAGTGAGCAATTTCAAGTTCTGCGGTTATAAAAATAGCAAGCCAGCAGCTGTATTAGGAGTTTCAGGAGGCTTGGTATGTCACCTAAAAAAAGGACTCAACAATGTCTATAGATGTACCAATGAGAGCATTCTGATTGGCTGTGCCACTGACTGGTATGGGGAGGGGGGAAGGCTGCTACACAGAATCAAATTAAGCTGCAGAAGGTTGTAAAATTAGTCAGCTCTATCATGGGTACTAACCTCCATAGTATCCAAGAAATCTTCAAAGAGTGATGCCTCAAAATGTCGACGTCCCTCATTAAGGACCCTCACCACCCAGGACATGCCTTCTTCTCATCAGGAAGGAGGTACTTAAGCCTGAAGGTGCACACTCAGCCATTCTGGAACAGCTTCTTCATCGGACATTGAACCCATGACACTACCTCACTACTTTTTAATTCCTGTCTTTGCACTACTTACTTAATTTAACTATTTAATATACATACATGTACTTACTGTAATTCAGGTTCTTTCTACGTTATCATGTACTTCATTGCACTGCTGCCCCAAAGTTAACAAATTTCATGGCTTATGTCGGTGATATTAAATCTGATTCTGATTCTGTTCTTGAATGGAAATCAATCAATTTTAATATTGGAAGAGCCCACTCAGTCCTCTCCACTCTAGTTATGATTCCTTTCTCTCTTCCTTTTTGATGCCCACTTTTCAAATAACTACTCTATATTATGTTATAGTTTTATGTTTAGTTCTTCTGATAAGTATTCAGACTGGAAGGAGGGACAGTGGAGGAATCCTAAAGCTCAGCCAGCTGCTGGAGTTCATCTCTATCTTACAGTTACTTGTAAATTGTGATCCTAACCAATGAGTCGACAACAGATTCACTCTCACTGCTGGACGGTTTCGAACAAGACTGCATCATCAGCCTTACGCTCTCTTCAGTCTGTCTTTCAACCCTATCTCCTACATAATTCTGGCTAGAAAGGACCCAATTTACTGAGCTAACAGGAAACTACTGCCTCCACTTCAAAACTAGACCACTTCATCCCAGTAATGCTGACAATGCTTGTGGTTACGTGCTTGGATGTCATCTCCAAATCATTGTTTGCATGTTCATTGCTGTATGCAAAACAAAACGTCCTTTACAAAACGACCGCACTATTCAATATTCCATAACAATATTCTGGAAAATGTGGGCCTCTTCTCAAACACTTGGTGTTAACTCTCAGAGAAAACAGACAACATGCAGTATCAACTTCAATGTTTCAGTGCAGCCTTTGGCTTTCTGAGTGAAAAGGGGGTTTTACTCAAAAGGCCAAAGTTGGCACAAAGCTCATAGTCACTTCTTGTTTTTCTATTACTTAAGAGGAACAAGAAGGAGTGACCATGAACTTTGTACATATTAGAGTGAAGGAGAATGAGAGGTGACTTGAGAGAGGTGTACAAGATGAAAAAAGGAATAGAGAAGAGAGATGCCAGAGTGGAAATAGCTTATACAAATGGCACAATGGATGATAGAAAATGGAAATGAGCAGAATTATTTTGGAAGGAATGTTTATATTGATCTTAGAGTAGGTCAAAAGGTAAACTCGAGATCCTGGGTTGAAGGGCCTGTATTGTGCTGTGGTGTTCTATGTTCCTAAGAATTCCCCTGGGGTTCGGGATGACTTACTTCTAAGTTGAAGTTCAAGTTCAAGTTTAATTATCGTTCAACTATACATGAATACCAATGAATGCAACCAAACAAAACAGTGTTCCTCCAGGGCCAATGTGCAAAACACAGTACCAAATGTCATACACAGCGCAAGGCACATGTATCACATATAAGATAGCAAGTATACATACTGCCATGCATTAAAAATATATATATATTCCAACTGCCTGAGTGGCGTGCCCTGTAAATTTATGGTCTAGGGGTGATATCGGTAAGAACAAGCAGTCTTCAGCAGTCTGCAGATGAACGTACGCATGCACACACACAATCTAGATTGACATTCCACCGATTGAACCCTGGAGGGCAGCACTGATGGGTGGGACCGGCCCCCAACTCAGCAGGGGCACTACGCTACACCGCCTCCAGCATGTCCTCTCCTGGACGCTGCAGCAGGCAAGCCTGCGGCTTGAGGCCTAGTCCTTATCACAGCCGAGAGCACGCAGCTCCTCTGCCATCCGACTTGTCAATAAACAACGGAAATAGACTTGTAGCATCTTACATTATCAATGGCCAAGAGGGTCTTGCTATCACAAGAGAAATGTTCAAGACAATCACTTGTAGTTAGACTGCAGACCACTCTCATACCAACTCTGATGCCTTCCTGTAGCAGACATCGAAACATACAGTGAAATGCATTGTTCGCGTCAACAACCAATAAATTCCGGGGATGTGCTGGGGATAGCTGGCTGTGTTGACATGCTTCCAACAGCAGCACAGCATGCCCACAATTACTAACACTATCCTGTACTTCTGTGGACTGTGGGAGGTGTTATGATCCCAGCCCCCTCCTTCTTGAGAATCACAAGATCGCTATTAATTTGGGTCTTGGACCCAGGAAATGAGAGAGAATCCTCAGCAGGACAAAGCAACAGATTTGGCCATTGTTTCTTGGAGACACCTTTGTGGATTGCGATCCTATACTACGTGCCAGCTCTCAGGGCTACGTGTACACCCTCGGGCAATGTGGGCTGGGGATTGCATCACCCCACCCTGATTGACATCTACAACCCTGCAAGTCAAGATAAAAGAGGGGCGGCAGCGGGCAGTCCCCTAGCGACGCACCAGAAGGAGACACCATCGCTCATCGCTCCCGTGATAACGGGAAGCTATTCGGAAGCCACGTGTGGTCCGTTTCCCCTGGCCTGGGGAACGGGTGGCTGATAACACCGAAAAGGACTTTGAACTAACAACGGGGAACCCACGTTCCCGATTCAACGGTTTGCGTCCTAAAAGACTGGGCAAGTTTCTTTTCTCACCAAAAATCTCTCTCTCTCTCTCCAACACGTGAAACCCAGCGGTCCCCAAAAGGCTAAAGCCTGCATGAGCTCGAGAGACTTTTATATTTCCATCGGACAATATTTTTACCCCTAGACAAAACGATAGAGCTACTTCTTATTGATGATTATTACTATACCCGCGCTTTAGATTGAGTATTGACGACGTATATTATCTGAATGTTTGTATTAACCTTACTTTTGTGCCCCTTTATAAATAAAAACGTTTAAAAATAGTACCATCAGACTTCAACGGACCTCTCTATCTTCGCTGGTAAGTGACCCAGTTACGGGGTTCGTAACAACTTGGGGGTTCTTGTCTCAGGATTTGACACCAAATTGGGAGGCCAGTGAATCGGGATTGTAAGTCCAAACTTGGATCTGGTAAGCGGGTAGCCAGACGGGAAACCAGCAAAGATGGACGTGGAGGAATTTATGGGAAACCCGACTCTGGGGGCGCTAGAGGCGGCCACCAAATTAGACTTGGTAAATTTGGCGAAGGGGTTAAGCCTCACAGAGGTGAGATCGTCAATGAAAAAGCGGGAGGTGCGAAGGGCCATAACTCAGTATTACATTGGGAAGAATGTGTTTACAGCTGAGGTATTGGAAAATATCCCTGAAAAGGTACTAGCGAGTGGGACAGATCAGTTAGAGTTGGAGAAATTAAGGTTGGAACATGAAATTAAAGTAAAGCAGCTGGAAGCAGCTGAGAAGGAGAAAGAAAGGGCTGAGAGAGAGAAAGAAAGGGCCGACAAACAAAGGGAGCAGGCGTTCCAGCTAAAGGAATTAGAGGTGAAACGGGAGCATGAGCTCCAACTAAAGGGGTTAGAGGTGAAAAAAGAGCAGGACCGAGCCGAGAGGCAAAGAGAGCATGAAATTCAGTTAAAACAGCTGGAGGCAGCTGGAAAAGAAAGGGAGAGAGAGTATGAGGAGGCAGAGAAACAGAGGAAACATGACTTGGAGATGGAGAAGTTAAGGCAAGAGCGAAGAGATCAAGGGTCAGACCGAGAGGAGCGGTTTAATGTTAGTTGGGAGTTGAGGTTAGTACCTCTGTTCGAGGAGACGGATGTTGATAGTTATTTCTTGCTTTTTGAAAAGGTGGCAGTGAATCAGAAGTGGCCCAAAGAGCAGTGGGTGGCGTTGTTACAAAGTGTGTTAAAAGGGAAGGCACAACAAGCATATGCGGCATTGTCCATGGAGGAGGGAGAAGCGGAGAATTATGCCGAAGTAAAGGAGGCCATTCTCCGGATTTACGAATTGGTACCTGAGGCGTATAGACAAAAGTTCAGAAATTTAAGGAAAGGGTGGAATCAAACGTATACCGAGCTAGCCCATGAGAAGGGTTTGCTCTTGGACTGTTGGTGCACCGCGGAACAGGTGGACGAGGATTATGGGCGTCTTAGGGAGTTACCTTTGATTGAGGAATTTAAAGGTTGTGTTCTGGAAGCGATCCAGATGTATTTGAATGAGAGGCCGAATAAGTCCATCTCAGAAATTGCTAGGTTCGCAGATGAATATGCCCTAACCCACAAGACAAAGTTTTCCTCGACAAAAAGTACCCCGAGAGACCGTGGGAACGATCGAGAAAGTCTGCCGGCTGAGGCAGAGGTCCCGCCGGGAGCTAGTGGTAAGGTTGAGGGGGAAAGGCCAGGCGGCCAGAGATTTCTGGGCTTGACCTGTTTTAATTGTGGGAAGAGCGGGCATGTTGCATCTCGGTGCTTTGCTCCGAGGAAGGAGTGGTCCCTATCGGGTGTGCAGTGGTAATCAGAAAATCGACAAGAGAGCCCCGGGTAGGCAGAGTACGAGAAGGGTCTGAGATTTGTCTGTCACACGGAACCGTGTCTTTGAGGGAGGGGGACCCACCAATTCCCGTACGGATCTGGAGAGATACAGGGGCTGAGCTATCGTT
The DNA here is from genome assembly GCF_048418815.1 of Hemitrygon akajei. Lineage (NCBI taxonomy): Eukaryota > Metazoa > Chordata > Chondrichthyes > Myliobatiformes > Dasyatidae > Hemitrygon > Hemitrygon akajei. Next base: position 18,345,655 of record NC_133125.1, on the reverse strand, counting down.
GATCCGCTGTAAGGTACTCGAGGGTAGTCGAAAAATGGGCATGGTAGCGGTGAAGGGATAGAATAAAAGGATAGAAATGGTGTCCTTACATAAGGTCATTATGGATTGTGAGCTGGTGTATGGATCAGTTGAAATAGGGGTGCTATCAGAATTCCCGAGAACTGACGTGGACGTCCTTCTTGGGAACGATTTAGCAAGGGGTAAGGTTTGGTCAGCCATGACGATGACCCACCGACCAGTGCGCGTTGAGGCCCCGCCCCTAGCATCCAAGAGCTATCCCGCATGCGCGGTCACTGGCAGCCTGTCGAGAGCGGCAGCTGAGACCGAGAGCAGTTTAAATCTGGCCAGTTTTGATTTGGCCGAGACGTCTTTACCGACCCTGTGCCACGAGGGTTTAGAAGGTGGTAAAATGAAGAGTAGTAAAGTGAAAGGGGGTAAGGGAGAGGAGATAGATCTTCCCTTAGCGAAGAGAAAGGTCCTAGAGGTAGGAAATAAAGATGAGAAACAGATAAAGCTGTTAAAAGGTCCAGAGTTGGACATGGATGATCTGTCGGGGGTGGCAGCCCTGTTTGAAGAAGTTGAGATTTCTAAAGGTGTTCCCGATAATGAGATGAGGGCAGTCCTAGATGAAAAGGATGCCCTTACCTTGGAGAGGTCTGCTGGGTTGGCAGATGAGGTTGTTTCAGCCCGCGGGGTTGAGTTTACTCCGGAAGGGAGTTGCCCAGAGAGTAGCTGGGAGGAGCAAGGGAATTTGGAATTTGAAAAAGGTATGGGTATTGAAAGTCTGGAAGAGGTCAATGTCCCGTTTGAGTGTGTCCAAGATGGGGATGCACGTGGTCCTGAACCTAGTCACGGAGCTCAGAAAAAGTCTGAGGTATTTGATTCAGCTGGACGAGACGGCAGTCCTTTTGGGTCAGATAGACTGGGTTCAGTGAAGAAAGGGTTAACCTTGGTAATAGGGGGATGTGAAAGTTCCCCGGGGTCTGAGCTCAAAGGTGTGGTGAAACTTAAAGCAGAACTCGAAAATGGGAAGATAAGTATGATTATTGAAGGAACCGGAAAATTTGTAGTTCCCAAATCGAATGAAGAAATTTTAAACCCTGCAGATCGCTTACAGATTAACCCGGGAGATGCCGGGGCCCCCCACCCTATTGTTATTCCAGAATGGGGTGTGACGAGGCAGAATCTGAAATGCTGCTTGAACAAAGAGTTCGAATTCAAAACTAATAGCCTGAAGGGTCCTGAAGAGAAAACTAGCAACTTGCGTAAAATTAAAGAATGGGGTGGAAATTCAGAAGATGGTCTAAGTTTGGGACACTGTGTTGATAAAATAACCCCTATGAACGAGGCGGGCGGGAGTTTACCTCGCCAAACTACCCGAGTTCCTCCCGTAGGAACTCACCGGAAAAGAGACGACGGTTAATGAAGGGCGCCATTTTTAAATAGCCCAGCCGGTTGTACGGGATTTCAGCAAGGCATGTGAATAATAAAGACAAACCCCTTGGAAGCCTGCCTGGCTCCCCGTCGGGGATCACAACTCGTTAGATTTGTTAAAAAAAATATATAGGTGGTTATTAAGTTGAAATCTGATACTGTAAGACTTTAGTAAGGTACAGGATGTTAAGCTAGTAAAGGAAGGGACGCTGTAATCGCTAACTGTTTACATGCTGAATTACATGTATAACTGTATGGCTCTGTAGTTAAAAGAAAAGCTTTTGTATTATGTTAGATTCTAAAATCCTGTAAGACTCTGTACCACTCCGTTTTAACCGCTGGTAAAAACGTTTTTAAGAGGGGAGGTGTTATGATCCCAGCCCCCTCCTTCTTGAGAATCGTAAGATCGCTATTAATGTGGGTCTTGGACCCAGGAAATGAGAGAGAATCCTCAGCAGGACAAAGCAACGGATTTGGCCATTGTTTCTTGGAGACACCTTTGTGGATTGCGATCCTATACTACGTGCCAGCTCTCAGGGCTACGTGTACACCCTCGGGCAATGTGGGGTGGGGATTGCATCACCCCACCCTGATTGACATCTACAACCCTGCAAGTCAAGATAAAAGAGGGGCGGCAGCGGGCAGTCCCCTAGCGACGCACCAGAAGGAGACACCATCGCTCATCGCTCCCGTGATAACGGGAAGCTATTCAGAAGCCACGTGTGGTCCGTTTCCCCCGGCCTGGGGAACGGGTGGCTGATAACACCGAAAAGGACTTCGAACTAACAATGGGGAACCCACGTTCCCGATTCAACGGTTTGCGTCCAAAAAGACTGGGCAAGTTTCTTTTCTCACCAAAAATCTCTCTCTCTCTCTCTCTCCAACAAGTGAAACCCAGCGGTCCCCAAACGGCTAAAGCCTGCATGAACTCGAGAGACTTTTATATTTCCATCGGACAATATTTTTACCCCTAGACAAAATGATAGAGCTACTTCTTATTGATGATTATTACTATACCCGTGCTTTAGATTGAATATTGACGACGTATATTATCTGAATGTTTGTATTAACCTTACTTTTGTGCCCCTTTATAAATAAAAACATTTAAAAATAGTACCATCAGACTTCAACGGACCTCTCTATCTTTGCTGGTAAGTGACCCAGTTACGGGGTTCGTAACAGAGGAAACTGGAGCTCCTGGAGGAAACCCACATGATCACAGGGAGAATGTGCAAACTCCTTACAGGAGTTGAACGGCGATTGCCAGCACTGTAAGGTACTTCTACGCTACTTCTACACTCCTGTGCCATCTCTACAGTCTATATTCCAGAACCAAGGCTACCTAAGCTTCAGGAGCTCAGCTGCAGATTACAGATCCTGCTTGCCGTTGAGCACACTGAGACTGAGTTTCAACCCTGAACTGGAGTTTTATAAAGTTGCTGCGTAACGCCCTGACTTTTAAACCCACTGCCTCATGCCATATGCTTTTTTCACCACCGTATCAGCCTGTGTAACACACACACACACACACAAAATGCTGAAGGCACTCAGCAGGCCAGGCAGCATCTCTTGAAAAAAGTGCAGTCGATGTTTCTAGCCAAGGCCCTTCGGCAGGATGTCGAAACGTCGACTGTAATTTTCCCAGAAGTGTTGCCTGGCATGTTGAGTCCCTCCAGCATTTTGTGTGTGTTGCTTGAAATATATAGAAAGAAGTATTCTTGAAATTGTACATTGTCTCTGCTCCTAGTTGGGTAAATAGTTAGTTCTCATACGGCATCCAATCACCGTGAAAAATGTACGTCACGAGCTGACAGAAACAAACCAGGATCCTCTCTTATTTGCCCCTTTCGATTTTTCACATTTTCCACCTGAGCTCTGGACTCAAAAATAGCTGAAGATCATTAATATCAAAAGTATTGGGATTACAAGGGATTCAACTGCGGACAAAGGCTTCAGGTTCTATTCACTTTCCAATGGGCCGGAAAGTGCGAATTAAAACCTTTCAAGGGGAGAGGAGAGAACAACTGGAAGGAAGAGAGATGCCTGAAGGTAACAGGGTGCAGATATTTAGGCACAAACCTGGAAGCTTGTCCTTGTCGATTGCAGGCAAGCATGGTTGGCAAAGAAAGCAGAAATTACCCACAAACAAGTTAAAGGGGAACTGGCTTGAACTTCCTCAAAATATTTTGAAGTATCATTTGAAGGATTACACTCAACAATAAACACAATATTCTAGAGGAACAGAGCAGGCCAGGAAGGGAATAAACAGTCGACATTTTGGGATGAGACCCATCAATAGGCCTGGAAAGGAAGCAGGAAGAAGACAAACTGTGTTTATGATTAAAGGAAATCTGTTTTATCTGCAACTAAAACTGAAAGAAATGCTAGCAATGTAAGGTTCTTCATGGAAAAGCAGAAAACGTATGACTATTAAATTCTACTTCATCATTCAGCACTACAGAAGTCCGTGTGGGTGGATTTTCACAGGGTTCTACTATATCTAACACATCATTGGCAAAAGAACTACAGAAGTTCGTGGGGAAAAAACTGCACGTTTAATTTCATACTGCTGGCTCAGGTTATACATGCTTTTCTGACAGGTTTAAGCATTATAAACACAAAGTACACTGCAGATGCTGTGGTCAAATCAACACGTACACAAGCTGGATGAACTCAGCAGGTCGTTGACTGCTCGTTTCAACGGATGTTGCCTGACCTGCTGAGTTCATTTAAGCATTATATCCTGCACGGGCCTCCAGCTTCTTTGCAACACACTTTTAATGTCTATGTACTGGATTGGAATGGTCCCAATTCAGTTCCGGTCTTCTGCACCTTCGGCACAGTTAGAACAGCCTGATAATGCTCTACCAAATAATTATTTGGGTCCTTCTTTGCAGGTGAAAATATACATTCAGTGGGCACTGTATATCTGCTCATTAATGCAAATATTTATTTTTTTATTAGAAGCTACAGAATGGAAAAGGCCCTTTGAGCCATGGCACAAGAAACCCCAATTTAACCTTAGTCTAATCAGAAGACAACTTATAATGACCAATTGACCTACTAACCTGTATGTCTTTGGACTGTGGGATGAAACCGGTGCGCCCAAAGGAAACCCACGCATTCCGTGGGGAGGATGTATAAACAGACGATGCCAGGATTGAACTCTGAACTGTATTGCCCTGAGCCTCTCACTGACTGCTACGCTACCATGTGCCCAATCTTGTAATCAGCCAATCATGTGGCTGTGACTCAATGCATAAAGCATGGCAGAGGTGGTTAAGAGGTTGAGTTGATGTTCAGAGCAAATATCAGAATGGGGAAGAGAAAACCTCAGAAACTGCTGATCTTCTGGAACTTACTCACACAACAGTCTCTAGAGTTTACAGAGAACGGTGCGAGAAGCAAAATGCATCCGGTGTGGGCAGTTCTGTGAGTGAAACACCTCGTTAGTGAGAGAGGTCAGAGGCCGATAGCCAGACGGAAGGCGACGGTAATTTAAGTAACCATGAGTTACAACAGTAGCGTGCTGAATAGCAAAACACAACACCTCAAACTTTGAAGTGGACGGCCTGCAGCAGTAGATGACCATGAACGTGCACACAGAGGCCACTTTGTTAGGTACGGGAGGTACCTAATAAAGTGGGCCACTGGGCTGAAATGACTTTCTCTGATCCATGAAACACTGCAGTGCCAAGGTCTGCCAGTCTTCCCAATGAGAATAGTTGCTGGTGCCATTCAAAAGCAAACTCCTCACCCAAATGGCATTTCAGGCAGTGACTTCACGTCTCGTTGGGAGTTGGAATTGCTTCATTATTGTCACATGTACTGAGATTCAGTGAAAGGTTTGTCTTGCATGCTGATCAAATCATTACACAGTGCATTGAGGTAGAACAAGGTAAAACGATAACAATACAGAATAAAGTGTAAAATTACAGGGTAATTGCAGTGTAGGTAAACAATAAAGTACAAGATCATGATGAGGTAGGTTGTGAGGTCGAGTCCATTTAATTATTCTAGGGAAGTGTTTAGTAGTCTTACTTAATAGTCAAGATGGTGCTGGCAATACATAGCAATGCTTTGCGGGCAGCTTGCAGAACTACAACTGGTTCTCAGTATTATTTATTTATTATTATTATTTGTTTTGTATTTGCACAGTTAAACTTCTTTTGCACATTGGCTGTTTGTCAATCTTTTTGTGCGTAGTTTTTCATTGATTGTACTGTGTATCTGGAGATGCCCTCAGTAGAAGGAATCTCAGGGCAGGACATGGTGACATGAGCATATTTCAAAGTTCAAAGAAAATGTATTCTGGAAGTTCCTGGATTTCTATTTTATTGCAGTGTAAACTATAATAACATCTTCAAATTGGTTGTGAGGTTCATTGAAGTTCAAGGTTCAAGGTACATTTATTACCGAAGTATGTATACCCGATATAACTTGTCTCCTTACAGGTAGCTACAAAACAAAGAAACTCAATAGAACCCACCATGAAAAGACCATCAAACACCAAAATAAAACAAATCACCCGAACAGAAAACGTAAGCAAATAGCATTCAGAACCAAAGTTTACGACAGTGGGTCCGAAGACAGACACGACGCCGGGCCTCAGTCCAGCGCAGAGCTGAGTAAACGTCGTGGAGCGGTGAGCTGAACCAACCAGCCCCGACCTTTTCAATCTGGCTCCGCGCTTAAATTGTCCGAACATCAGATCATTTCTCACTCTCTGGGCTGGGCCCTGCCACTTCAGCACATTCTCGGGCCTGGGCACCGCTGCCTGCCGTGATTGCCATGATGTACCTGACCGTTGAACGACAGCAGCTTTCCACATCAGGCATTAGATAGAATTATCTTTAGTACAGATTGACGTTGCAAGAATTTATCATTAGATTATAAAGCAGGGATGCACTTTCAAATGAATTGCTTTATTTATTTCAGTGCATAGCTCAAGAGCAATACCCACAATTAAAGGGGGAAGACAGGGAAATAGGAATCCAAGACTATAATCAGCATAAATTATCTAAAGCACATCAGCTTGATTGAATAAAACTAGTATAACGTGGTCATATCAGGGTACAAAGGATGCAGCTTTCAGATTTGCGATACTGTACTGTTTATTTGTCTTCTGCATCCAAAGTCCTGTGTAGGAGTAAATACATTAATTCACCAGACGTTTTCAAATCAAAGGTTGCTCTCATGGCGGAATCTGGGAATAATCTATCTTTGAGACTTAACATTGGCACTGGGCCTTTCTAAAGCCAAAGTTCATCACAGCTCTGATTTAGACTAAAGTTCCTTTCATAAGGCAAGACTTGTCCCTTCACCAGAGAATGTTAGTTTTGCCAGCATTCCAACATATGCACAGTCTCTCTGCTTGAGGGTATCAATCTGATTTATTTTTAAGTTTCAATATAAGTTTCAAACTTATATCCTGAGGTCATATATCACCAAGTTCAGGAGCAGTTTTTACTGACCAGCCACCAGGCATCAGAACCAGAGTGGATAACTTCACTCACCTCAACACTGAACTGATTCCTTAGCCTACGGAATCACTTTCGATGGCTCTACAACTCATGTTCTCAATATTAATTGATTGGTAGTTAATTTTTTTTGTACTTGCACAGTTTGTCTGCTCCTGCTCATTGCTTGTTTGTCGGTTTTTGTGTGTAGTTTTTCATTCATTCTATTGTGTTTCTATGTATCTACCATGAATGCCTGCAGAAAAATGATCCAGGGGAGTGTATGGTGACATGTTCATACTTTGATAATAAATCCACTTTGAGCTCTGTTTCATTCCATCTCAATGACTTATTCCTATGCTTTCTATGCTTTTTAAAGCTGCTGGTCTTCAAATGGTGTCTCCATAGACATAATAGCCCTGCAATTTATATCATCATTCACTTTATTTCCCTTCAATTTTTCCTTCCATTATCGTCTATTTAAAATCTCTCATCTTCCACACTAAGACATTTCCTGTTAGTCATTTCTCATTGTATTCCCATCTCCAACCTTGTCAATGGTCTTCCATTGGTCCCTGTGCTTGCTTTCATGTCCAGTATTTTCCAGTTCAGAATAGATGGGGTTAACCCTCCGACCCTGTACATAGATACTGTGTGACGCTTTTCTTCATCTTTGTGTAACATTTAATGGTGGTTGGCAGACCAACATAAGGAGCACTACCGCCACCTACTGGGCTGGAGTGTGGAGCAAAGATTCAGGAAGAATACCCACATTTCCCCCCACCAAAAAAAAATTCCAATAATATCAAAAAGCCCAATGCTTTTCCGAAAGTCAGATGTGCACTTATATACATTATGACGGCAGCGATATCCTAACAAATTTTCCATGTTCAACTGTGTCTGAGGTCAAAGATCTCAATTTAGCAATTAAACTTTTTCTTTGCACTTCACAAGACCTGCATTCTAACAATGTATGCTGCACCGTGACAAGTGCACTCTCGACAAACGTCCATATCATGCATATTTGTACAGAACAAGAAATTATTAAACTTAATATGTACTATGTTATCTGCTGAATATTTCTGATTTTTGCACGATTTTTCATCTATTCAATATTTGCATACTGTAATTGATTTACTTATTATTATTATTTTCCTTCAATATTATGTATTGCCTTGAATTGCTGCTGCTAAATTAACAAATTTCATGACACATGCTGGTGATAATAAACCTGATTCTGATTCTGATAGCTTGTGTTTTTGTTTTAGATTTCCAGTGGGCAAATTCACAGAGTACAGTAATCACAATTGTACTCATTAAGTCAGACATGACCAACAAGTAGTAAGTTCAAGTTCAAGTATATGGTCATTCAGCCTTTTATATATATATATATATATATATATACATGTGTGTGTGTTTGTGTGTGTTCCTCCGGACCAAGGTGCACAACACTGTACATATATCTCATACACACAACACATAAAGTAATATTAACACAAATAAAGAAAGAAATAATAAGATGCATTTACAAACAGTATAACACTACTGATGCTTCAACTATGATGCGAGCTGGGTGGTAGCAGGGAGTTCAGTAGTCTCACGGCCTTGGGGGGAGAAGCTGCTTCACATCCTGATAGCCCCTGTCCTAATGTGACAGTACCTCATTCCTGATGGCAGGGGGGGGGGGGGGTCAAAGAGATTGGATGGGAGGGATTGTTGACAACGCTAAGTTGGAACTAATTTGCAGAGAGCACAAAAAATGTGCTGGCAGGGTCGCTGGCTCCCATAAATAGTCCCTGACAAAGACTAAAAGGGAGTTAACGACTCGTGGGAGAACATATTGTGGACCAAACGGGAAAAAAAGAGATGAGGAGTGGCATTGATAAGGAGCCAGCATATTGTCAGCGTGCTGAGTGGCTGCTGTGTGTTATGACAAGCAGGTTACGAAAATTAGGTTGCAAAAGCACAATTAGTGCGAAGGACAGGCGACTACGTAGGTTGTTCTGAAATTTAATTTATTGATCTGAAATTCCTCAGCTAAATTTGCAGACAAAACGGTTACAGAACCATAAGATCATATGACAGAGGAGCAGAGTTAGGGCATTTGGCCCATTGAGTCTGCTCCGCCATTTCACCATGACTGATCCATTTTCCCTCTCAGCCCCAGCTCTCCTGCCTTCCCCCGAATCCCTTCATGCCCTGACTAATCAAGAACCTGTCAGTTTTTGCCTTAAATATACCCACTGACTTGGCCTCCACAGCCACCTGCGGCAACGAATTCCACAAATTCACCACTCTCGGGCTAAAGAAGTCCTCCTCATCTCCATTCTGAAAAGATGCCCCTCTATTCTGAGGCTGTGTCCTCTGGTCTTAGACTCCCCCACTATTGGAAACACCCTCTCCACATCCATTCCATCGAGGCCTTCCATCAAGGGTTAATTAAAGGCCTTGTCAGTGCATGTAAATAGCTTTTCTCATATTTATAACTGTGCTGCCTCGTAACTGTCCGGCCGTCAGCTTTGCATTTGCTGCTGTTGAATGACTTCCTGAGGTGGAAAGCCAAGAATCCAACATTGTATACAAAGGTTTCCAGTTCAATGCGGTGTGTGACATACCTCCCAGTGCCCGACATACCTCCCACTGCCCGCCATACCTCCCACTGCCCGCCATACCTCTCACTGCCCGACATACCTCCCACTGCCCGCCATACCTCCCACTGCCCGCCATACCTCCCGGTGCCCGCCATACCTCCCGGTGCCCGACATACCTCCCACTGCCCGACATACCTCCCACTGCCCGACATACCTCCCACTGCCCGCCATACCTCCCAGTGTCCGCCATACCTCCCAGTGCCCACCATACCTCCCACTGCCCGACATACCTCCCAGTGTCCGCCATACCTCCCAGTGCCCGCCATACCTCCCACTGCCCGCCATACCTCCCACTGCCCGACATACCTCCCACTGCCCGACATACCTCCCAGTGCCCGACATACCTCCCACTGCCCGACATACCTCCCACTGCCTGCCATACCTCCCAGTGCCCGACATACCTCCCACTGCCCACCATACCTCCCAGTGCCCGCCATACCTCCCAGTGCCCGACATACCTCCCACTGCCCACCATACCTCCCAATGCCTGACATACCTCCCACTGCCCTACATACCTCCCACTGCCCGCCATACCTTCCAGTGCCCGCCATACCTCCCACTGCCCGACATACCTCCCAGTGCCCGACATATCTCCCACTGCCCGCCATACCTCCCAGTGCCTGCATGTCAGACATTCAGCTGCTTGTTTTTAATGCATTTCATTCTTGGCTACCTTTCAGCTTGCAATAAATGGCTCAATTTGATGAATAGATATACAGTTGAGGGACTGAATTTACAACCTGGTTTTAATGAAGGTGCAGTTATAACAGTACTAGCACGCTTCAGATTTTAGTATTTTGATTTTATAACAGACTGGAGGAAGCAAATGGCTTCTCTGCAAATGAACCCACAGAGGATGAATTGCAGTCTGTTTATTGTGGCAGAGAGATATAGCTATACTAACGTATTGCCAGAGGCTTTGAGATACTTCATACTAGTTAACGGTTATAGTAGACCAGAAACTATTGACCATTTTACTGTAAAATAAATAACAAAGAACATTTTTAACGCATAACTGGCCTAATCTCCAAAAATGAATCAGACGCTGTTTTGTGATCATAAGTTGTAGTGACTTTGTTTACATACACAAACTCTATTTGTTATTTCTTTTTCAGAATGTATGCCATCCATCATCAGTGACTATTCCTCCTTCCCTCCATTGTTGTCAGTTTAATATTTCAGTAGTATTTGAGTAATCTTGCATAAATATATAGGTTGATTAAGCATTCTTGTTCATTTAAATAATTTATTATGGGTTATATATTTAAATGAATTGCATATCTCATCACTCTACTGCATGACACATGTGCACCTTTCTTAAAGTAAACTCGAACTACAGCCATGACTTCAAACTCCAATGAGTTTCTAGGAATTAATTTAATATTTTGAAATTACAAAGCATAACGCTTAGAGTGATAGCCGTAGAGCTGGAAAACATATCTTTAGCTCAATTTAATGTCCCTGCTACTCATCAAACGCGTGGCTACACTAATCCAAATTTCCAGCTTGTGACCTGTAGTCTTCAGGCAGTTTCTGATGCTCATCCAAATACTTCTTCCACATGTGTGTGTTTAATTTACTTACTGAGGTACAGCGCGGAATAGGCCCTTTCTAGCCTTCGAACCGCGCCACCCAGCAACCCCCGATTTAACCCCAACCCAATCATGGGACAATTTACAATGACTAGTTAACCTACCAACCGGTACGTCTTTGGACTGTGGGAGGAAACCGGAGCACTTAGAGGAAACCCACACAGTCACGGGGAGAACGTACAAACTCCTTGCAGGCAGCAGTGGGAAATGAACTCAGGTTTTGAGAGTCACTCTCCGGCGGTGAATTTTAGATTATAACTACCGTCCCAGTAAAAATCCTTCAAGTCCTATTTAATCCTACCCCCTACACTAAGCGTATGTTCTCTAGTGGTAGCCATCTTGGCTACAGAGAAAAGTCTTCCATTTTCTGCTTTCTCTATCCCTCAGTCAGTGCCCCCTCAGCCTTCTGTGCCCAAAGGGAAACCAAAGCCAGTCGCCGGACCATCACTATAATTAAATTATTTTCCAATAGTCTGTGGATTTTATCAGTATATCTATTTTTTCTACACCCTTGGTTGAATGTTTCCCTACATTACTATAGTGATGTATTTTGGGAGCAAAGTATGTCATTAGTCATGCCACATTTTAAGCTATGAAAGTTGTTCATTAAATGCAAATTTGTTCTGTAGAAGAAATCCTTAGGAGAATATTACTACCTTAATTTTATTCCTAGTTACTTATCATTTTGGCAAACATTATATTATTTTTAAATAATCAAATTTACAATCATATTTTAATGTTGTGAATGAAAGTGCTAATGTAAGAGAAGGGTGTCGGGGTGGAGATACGTCTCTACCAAAGGAGGTGTAAGGTGCTCCTTCCCTCCGCTAGCCTGCAGGTCACCCTTGGGCAAGGTGTAGCACCAACTTAGCCCCCCCCACCCCCCAATCCATGGGAGCAGCCGGTGCATATCATAAGTCCTGGTTATGCGACTACTGACACCAGGCAGACAATCTCTGAAGAGATGTCTCAATCCATGATAATGGGTGGGTTCACCCGTCTTGTAAAGACACTGCCCAGAAGAAGGCAATGGCAAACCACTTCTGTAGAAAAATTTGCCAAGAACAATCATGGTCATAGGATACGGCACATAATGATGATGTCATACAACATGGCACAAAATGATGATGATGAATGTACGAGGAGTTTTTTAATGGCCCTGGGCCTATACTCAGTGGAGTGTAGGAAAATGAAGGGGATCTCATTGGAACCTACAGAATACTGAAAGGCCTAAATAGAGTGGGCAATGCTGCCGCGGTAGCATTGCTTTTAACGCAACACCATCACAGCCTGGGACAGTCCGGAGTTCAGAACTCAATTCTGGCACCGTTCTGTAAGGAGTCTCTGTGCGTCCTCCCTGTGGAACGCCCGGCTTTTCCCCGGCTGCTCCGGTTTCCACCCACAGTCCAAAGACGTACCGGGTGGGTCAACTGGTCACTGCGAATTGTTCCGTGATTTAGGTTAGGATTAACCGGGTTGTCAGGGGGTTGCTGGGGTGCTGTGGATCGAAGGGCTGGAAAGGCCTACTCCACATTGTTTTCCCAAATAAATAATTAGGATGATTCCAGTAATGGGGGAGTCTAGGACCAAAGGGCACCAACCTCAGAAGTCAGAGAACAGAGAGGAGGAGGAATTTCTTTAGCCAGGGAGTGGTAAACCTGTGGAATTCCTTGCCACAGACTGCTGTGGAGGCCAGGACACTGGGTATTCTTAAGGCAGAGGTTGATAGGGTCTTGATTAGTCAGGGCATCAAAGGTTATGGGGAGAAGGGAGGAGAATGGGGTTGAGAGTGATAATTAACTGTGATAAAAAAGCAGAGCAGTCTCGATGAGTCGAATTGCCTAGTTCTGCTCCTATGTCTTATGGTCTTATGATAGTCGATCAGCATGCCTAATCATAGCTCACTGAATCATCATGAACTACTCTCCTTCCCTAAACTCATGAATTCACTCCCAGCCCTCCTCGTCTCTCCCCCGCCCCCTTCTGCCTTTAAGGAGCTTCAGAATACATCAATACTTTGCAAAGATTTTGAGCATCTGTCCTTATATTTATTCATGAGGCTAGGCGTAAATCTTTGCTTGATAAATCCCTGTGAAGCACTTTGAACTCAGTTAAAGGCCTTCATAAAAAGAAGATATTAATATTGCTGAAAGGATGATAAAAATGCCGGCGACTGAGGGAATACAAACATGCTATAAAACATATAATTGAAAAAGCTGTGAAATTCTAACGATTGATCACCCTAACTCTCCCATTTTATTGTGATGTTCCTTTCCTACACCAGTGAAAAATGGAACAAGGTGTCAGTTTCCTTGCGGAAGCCATGCAAGGAAACTGACATCCGGCGCCCTCTAGTGTAACTAACGGAAATAACATGCGTGAAGGTGCTTCAAGCAGTAACTGGGGGAGTGACAGAAACAAATCCTTACGTGAAGTGAATTATTTGGTTCACTTACTAAGATTTAATTAAAGTTTCAGGTAAAAGATCAAATAAACCTTTACAGAACACATAAAACTGTTGGATTGATGGGAGAAGGGAGTAAAACAAGAAGGGAAGGAATTATATTGACTCGACTTAGAATTGGGCATTCTATATGCCTAATTATTCCTTCTGTCTTGTTGGAAAACATCACTTCGGGGCGTGTAAGTTTTGCCATACTTATGAAACAGTTGAATACATTCTTTTACAATGTGAAGCGTAGAAGGTTGAAAGACTGCTGCCTTTGGGAGTTGACAGTTTTCATTTAAAAAATTTATTAAGTTATGGAAGTGACTTTAGTTTAATTCACAGCATTGTCTTTCATTATTTACAATCTACAGGGCTTTTTGTGGTAATTTAGTTTTCATTTGATAAAGAACTAGTTGGGATTTTAATTCCCATCTCTACACCACACTCCAGTCCAGCTGGACTGCTAACCACCATTAAAAGTCACGTGAAGAAGAAAAAGATTAAATCAGTAACGATGCATTTTTATCAAAGCTAGATGTCCTAAGATGTTTGGAAAGTGCATACAAAAAATTAGAATGACAAATATAACACTCCACCATCACGTGAAATGTACAGGTAGAGCACTGCAAATATTCCCAACACCATCACTAGAATCAGAATCAGGTTTAATGTCACTGGTATACAATACTGTGCAAAAGTTTTAGGCACATATATATGGCCAGGATGCCTAAGACATCCCCAGCACTGAATTTGTCAACATGAAGCAGAGAGTGAGTTTATAAATCTGGCGGGAGCAAAGGATGCTGTGAATGGTGAGGGGGGAGCACCGCGGCAGGGGTGTGGGACAGGTGGCAGAAAAAGAGTGCCAGGGGTGGGTGTGGCAGGGGTGCTGAAACATCCAGGCCTGAGACACCAGACAAAGTCATTTGATTCCAAGCAAATGGTTTATTGATCATTACAGGATGTGTTTCCATCCTCCCTTCCCCCTTTCCCAACCCTGATTCCCCTTTCCCTGCCTCCTTCCCACTCTCAGTCCACAATGGAGACCCATATCAGAATCAGGTTTATCATCACTCACATATCTCATGAAATCTGTTTCTTTTTTTTTGTGGCAGCAGTACATTGCAATACATAATAATTAAAAAAAATAATTACAGTGAGAAGAATATAAAAATAAAATTAATTAAATTAACTCAGTAGTGCAAAAAGAGAGTAATAAAAACAGTGAGGTAGTGTTCATGTCCATTCAGATGGCAGAGGGGCAGCTCTGAAATATTATATCGTGTCTTTAGTCTCCTGTACCTCCTCCTTGATCGTAGCAATGAGAACAAGCCATATCCTGGGTGATGGGGTCCTTAATGATGGATGCCGCCTTTTTGAGGCATCATCTTTTGAAGGTGTCCTGGATGTTGGGGAGGGTGGTGCCCATGATGGGCAGGCTGAGTTGTATAACTTACTGCAATTTGTGTTCAACAACAGATCAGATTGAAGAGGAAATTTTCTAGCTTATTTCTGGCAGTTACAATTGTTAATGGGTAAACTTTGCAGTTCTAAAATATTCCATGATGTGGCAAAAAATTAACAATTATCCGAAGGTAAATATGATCCTGGCTCATTTAATTCTATACGTGACTGTGAATCAAGTGATCGTGACTAACATAATACAGCCAGACATTTCTTGGAGCCACTCTCCCATGCAGGTGCAATAGAGCAGAATATCTCTACTCCCATTCTTGGAGTTCTTTCAACATGAAAAGTCAAAGGTAAATACGACCATTCCAAGTTAAAGCACTGGAATCTCTGCCATTGACACCAAGGACAGTGAATAGATAGGGAACAAGATAACTTTTTGAGGTTTATGACATGCTGCTTTGGAAACATGCCATCAGTCCATTATTACTTCTTGGTCTAATTACTGGTAAAGGAACCCAATAATTCTAAGCAACCTCCACCAATAGCTGCAACGTCTGAGGGGGCTCATCACCACCCTCTCAAGACCAATCAGGGATGGGCAATCAATGCCGTCTTCGTGAATAAATCTCTGAAAATTGAAGGAAAAGAATGAAGATTTTTTTTGTCCCGATCCGTGATCGGAAGTGCGAGAATATGTAACTCACTCGGGTTTGCCAATTGGGTACGTAAGGCAATGGTTCGGTGTTTTGAGCACTGGCCGGTCAGCGACCAGGATTGATTGGCAAGGAAGAATGAAGATAAGGCAGAGGCAAGCTGAGTGGACACTCTTACGGGGAGGATTTGAGGCTTTAGCTCTGAGGCTTCAGTGAGCAGAGGCTTGACTGAGAGAAGGTGAAAAAGCTGTAGGTAGATATTTTCCCCACAGTTTATTTATTGTTTTTCTTTTTATATTTGACAGTTAGGACAGTAGAGATGCCAGGCAGGGTGGATGAATGCTCCTCTTGTGGGATGTGAGAAGGCAGGGAGATCTCCAGAGTCCTTGACAACTACACTCATGAGAAGTGCATCCAGTTGCAGTTTCTAACACTCCACATTAAGGAGTTGGAGCTGGAACTGGATGAACTACGGATAATTTGGAAGGCTGAGGTGGCGATAGATAGGGCATATGCATAGGGAGGTAGTTAAAAGGGGGAGGGTGGTGTTACTAGTCAGGGAAAATGTCATGGCAGTGCTCCTTCAGGACAGACTGGAGAGCTCGTCTAGTGAAGTTTTGCAGGTCGAACTATGGAATAAGAATCGTATGACGACATTAATGTGGCAATATTACAGACCACCGTACAGCCCGCAGGATTTAGAGGAGTAAATTTGTAGAGAGATCACAGACTGTTGCGAGAAACATAAGGCTGTTATAGTAGGTGATCTTTAACTTTCCACATATCGACTGGGAATCCCACACAGTAAAAGGACTCGACGGGATTGAGTTTGTCAAGTGTGCGCAAAAAAGTTTACTTTAATCAATGTATAGAAGTCCCATAAAGAGGATGTGCGATACTTGCTCTGTTTTTAGGGGATGAGACAGGCCAGGTGACAGAAGTTTGAGCAGGGAACACTTTGCATCCAGTGACCACAGGTTTCAAAGTAAATATGCAAAAAGAAAGGTCTGGTCCGTGAGTTGAGATTCTAAATTGGAGAAAAGCCAATTTTGATGGTATCAGAAAGGATCTGGCAAGAGTGGATTGGGACAGGCTGTTTTCTGACAAAGGTGTCCCACGTGGTAAGTGGGAGGCCTTCAAAAGTGAAATTTTTGAAGTACAAAGTTAATATGTGCCTGTCAGAATAAAAGGTAAAAATAACAGGTGTATGGTGCCTTGGTTTCCAAGAGATACTGAGGTCTTAGTTAAGGAAAAGATAGGTGCATTACAGATATAGGCAAGTAGGAACACATGAGGTGCTTATGGAGTATAAGAAATGCAAGAGAACACTTAATGAAATCAGGAGAGCTAAAAGAAGGATGAGGTTGCCCTAACAGACAAGGTGAAGTAGAATCCGAAGGAATTCGACAGATAGATTAAGAGCAAAAGGATTGCAAAGGACAAAATTAGTCCTCTGGGAGATCTGAGTTGTAATCTCTGCGTGGAGCCAAAAGGGGGCAGATCTTAAATGGATTTTTTGCATTTGTACTTACTGAGGAGACAGACACAGAGATAGAAGTGAGGCAAAGCAGTAGCGAGGTCAAGGACCCTACACAGATTACGGAGGAGGAGGTGTTTGCTGTCTTGAGGCAAATTAGAGTGGTTCAATCCCTTGGACCCTGTGAGAAGAAAGTGCAAAAATTTCAGGGGCCCCTATAGAGATATTTAAATCATCCTTAATAACAGGTGATGTACCCGAGGAGATTATTTCAACTATTAAGAAAGGCACTGAAACCAGGAAATTATAGGCTCATGAGCCTAAGGCACTGGATATGTGAATATTTGAATGGATATGGACTGATTAGTGATCGTCAGCTTGGCTTTGTGTGTGGTAGGTCATGTCTAACCAATCTTACAGTGTTTTTCGAGCAAGTTACCAGGGAAGTTTATGAAGGCAGGTCAGTTGATGTTGTCTACATGGACTTTAACAAGGCATTTGACAAGGTCTCACATGGGAGGTTGGTCAAGAAGGTTCATCTGCTTGGCATTTAAGATGAGTTAGTAAATGGGATCAGACATTGGCTTTGTCGTCGGAGAAGCCAGAGAGTGCTAGTAGACATTTGCCTATCTGACTGGACACCTGTGACTAGTGCAGTGCCGTAGAAATCAGAGCTGGGTCTGTTGCTTGTCATCTATATCAATGATCCGGATGATACTGTGGTTAACTGGATCAGCACATTTGCAGATGAAACCAAGGCTGGGGTGTAGTGGACACCAGGAAGATGATTAGAGCTTGCAGTGGGATTGGGACCAGCTGGAAAAATGGCAGATGGAGTTTAATGCAGATAAGTGTAAGCTATTGCATTTTGGTAGGACACACCAGGGTAGGTCTTACACAGAGAGTGATAGGGCACTGAGGAGTGCGGTAGAACAAAATAGATCTGGGAATACAGGTTCATAATTAACTTAAAGTGGCGGGATAGGTAGACAAGGCAGCAAAGAAAGATTTTGGTACATTGGCCTTCATAAATCAATATATCAAGTACAGGAGATGTTGCAGCTGTATGAGATGCATGGATCTGGAGTTAGTCAGGGTGCTGTGCTGGATATGGAAACCATAGCACATTGGAATAGAGAGGACCTGAATAGCTTCATCTTCTAGAGCAAGGGTTCTCAACCTGGGGTCCGTGAACCCCTTCCTTAATATTGGCATAAAAACGGTTGGGAATCCCTGTTCTAGAGACATGACAATGAAGTGATCACCCAAGGCAGTTCTCCTACAGGGTCCCTACAGAACTGGGGCGACACACCCATAACCGGAAGGCAATATGAGGTAACCAGGAGGGCTGTGGATGGCTGGCCAACTTGGTAGAGCTGTGGGACTGCCGGAGGTTGCGTTTTATAATGAAAATTGTTATTAAATATTGCAGATGCGGGAAACCTGAACTGCAGCTGTTAATGTAACGCTCTCAGTGATTCAGTTCCACCACAGTCCGTAAGGCCTCTTTAACAGTCTCTCAGCGAGCATCTGGGCTTCCTCTGGGTGCTCTGATTTTCTCCCACTTTCCAATGATGTACGGGCTGGTAGGTAAATTAGTCACGCGGGCATAATTGGGTGCTGTGGGCTCATTCGGCTGGAAGAACCTTTTACTGTGCTCTAATTAAAATATAAACACAGAGTTTTGGACATAGCCAGCAGGTCAGGCAGCATCTGTGGGTAAAAGAACAGTTGAAATGTCGAGTCAAGGGTTCTTTGTCTAGAAAGAAAGAAAAGAGGGAAAACAAGTTAGTTTTAAGTTGCAGAGAGGATGGCAATGGGGACGAATAGATAGGATAAAGGGAGTCCAGGGTCGCTGTGGTGAGAAGCTGTTGTTGAGACATCTGGTTGTGAGATAAAGTGGACAGATAGAAGAGAGAACACACAAAGGGTGTGAAATGTGGATCAGGGCATAGGACCTGCCCACAAACAAGAGAAAATCTGCAGATGCTGGAAGTCTGAGCAACACACAGAAAATGCTGGAGGAACTCTGCAGGCCAGCTGGCATCTATGGAAAAGAGTAAGCAGTTGTCATTTCAGGCCGAGACCCTTGATGGGAACCTGCCCCGTAGTGCCAATGGAGGGAGAAAACTGAGTTAATGTTACAGATGGCTAACCTGCAGCAGAATTGGCTGGTTTGTGCACAAACAGTGAATGAGAACTACTTGAAATTGTTGAATGTGCATATTGAAAGTTGGGGGGGGGGGGGTGAATCAGAAAAGGGTTTTGAGAGAGCTGAGGGCCTCACTGCCATTTGTTCAGTAGAGACTGGGGCTGGCAGAATTGGATTTAGAGGAAGAGATTTACTGATGCTGAGTGGATGGGGAGGACTGAATAGACATTCTCTGGCCAAAATCTCATTTTCCACCAATTTTACTTTACCTGCTTCTAATATGTTGTCGACATTTTTTTCAGAACCTTACACGATTTTCCCCATGTTCAGATTCCAGTTACATTAGGGTGGCCTGATGGTTTCCAAAAGCTCTTTCACGCAGAGATTTCATGGATAATATTGTTTCACGAGTGGAGAACATCTAAAATTCCCCGAGCGATTGTCCAGATTTACCACCGGTAAGATTTTGGTCAACTGAACTGAGCTATAACCTGGCGCCTGTTCAAACTTGTATTTGTTTGGGAATGCGTTACTGGTAAATTGATTTGTAGAATTTAACTTCATTTTTTGGCTAAGCTCCAATGAAAACAAAATGATAACTAACCTAGCAATTCTTTCTATAACTGGCATCTTGTCTGAAGTAAAGGACATGAGGAAAAAAATGAGCCCAGTGTACATACTGAGTGTATGTATGTGGTCTTCCGCTGCTGTCACCCATCCACTTCCAGACTCAACGTGTTGTGTGTTCAGAGATGCTCTTCTTCACACCGCCGTTGTGCCATGTGTTTACTTGAGCTACTCTCATCTTCCTGACACTTTGAAACAATCTGGCCATTCTTCTTAGACGCTCAGGCATTTTCACCCCCAGAACTGCCACTCACTAAACGCTTTGTGTCTTTTGCACCATTCTCTGTAAACTCCAGAGACTACTGTGCATGAAAATCCCAGGAGATCAGCAGTTTCTGAGATACCCAAACTACCCACACTGGCACCAACAATCATTCCACCGTCAAAGTCGGTTCACCTTTCTGAGGCTTGGTCTGAACAACAATTGAACGTCTTGATCATGTCCGCATGCTTTTATACATTGAGTTGCTGCCACATGATTGGCTGATTAGATTTTGCATTAACGAGCAGGCGTGCAGGTGAAGTTCTCCCTCATGTTCCCCTTAAGTGTTTCACCTTTCACCCTTAACCCATGACTTCTACTGGTCTCATCCAAAAGTGATTGTCTATTTCTAGGAAAAAGGACTAGAAATATGCCTCTAGGACATAGACGGGCAGTTTTCCATATTGTCCGTTCATTAATACTGCTGTAGTTGTACAGGAATAGTTCAGCTGGAGACGTGGCTCTTCTGGGGTGTGTAAACAGGCAGGATACTGCCTAGCAGAGTCTTCAGCTGTATTGTGCTTTCACTGGAAGCAAATCCAGCCATCTGTAGCTTCCCTTCTGTGACAGTCAGGACAGCAGGATGGAGGCTTATTTCAAATGCCCCAGCTTGCCTTCAGCCTTTCAGACCCGGGACCCTCCCATCGCGGAAGACGTCAGCATCGAGGCCTCTCCCGCCCGTTTACTCAGCAATATTCCCACCACTGTTTATGACCATGTGTGACACAACTCAGAGTAAAGAGATAAGGGTGTGAAGCCTTCAGATCTCGTAGTGTTGTAGACCCAGAGGAGATTAATATTGAGAGACGTCGTGAATAAATGGCTTTCAGGAGGTCATTAGGTACATCCCTGTTAGTACGTGGCATGAGGAAACAGACAATCACTTTTGAAGCAATGACTGAAACTGTGAGCACACACAAGGACTCAAATACTTGCACTAACGGCACTTTGTGCATTACTGTGATATTCTGGTGCTGCTGCAACTTATTTTCTGCTACTTATCTATTTAATACTGCTTTTCAATTACTGTCTTGTTTTTATCTACCGCTTTGTTTGATTGCCTGAGAGGAAGCCAAACAGAGTTTCATTGTACCTATGTATAATGACAATAAAGATCATTCGTTCATTCATTTAGTGCACAAAATACAGGAGGTGCAAATCTGGCCAGGAATACTCGAACAGACGATGTATAATTAAGGAAGATGTGGATAAGGATGAAGACAGCCCTGGTCATGTGGAAAACCACAGGATTGCATTTTGCTGGAAGTGCTGATCAGATTCATCAACTTTCAACCTGTGAATGCAGATTTTGGATTTGGCGAGAAGTTAATTTTTCTATTTATCTATCTATTTATTGATTGATTGAGATAGTGGAGAATAGGCCCTTACAGACCCTCAAGCCCAGCCACCCAGCATTCCCCTGATTTAATTCTAGCCTAATCATGGGACAATTTACAATGAACAATTAACCTACCAACCGGTATGTCTTTGGACAGTGGCGGGAAACTGGAGAACCCAGAGGAAACACATGTGATCGTGGCGAGATTGTACAGACTAATTAAAGAGAGCGGCCGGAATTGAACGCGGGTCACCTGGACTATGAAGCACTGGGCCAACCACTACGCTACCATGCCACACCAAAGTTAGTTCATTACCATCTTGTATGATATTACTCCCTTTATCCCTATAGTATTTGCATTTTCAACACTTCCCATCCAACCTAGAACGCTCTGTCTATTTAGCCAAATGTGCAAGATTCATGTCAACAGTTCAGGATCAGTGAACATACTCATTAGAATCTCCAGCTGGCCAGTGAAACTGAAACTATCGATAGGTGAATGGAATATCCAAATAAATGTTTTTGGGGAAAACTGGAAGGTCGGTGAGTTAATTTTATTTATTTTATTCCTTAATGTAATTTATGGTAATTTTGTAATGTCTTGAGCTGCACTGCTGCCTCAAAACAATATATTTCATGACATATGTCAGTGATAATAAACCAGATTCTGATTTCAAGTTGACTCACTCAACCATTGAATCGGGCGTAATTGAGACGGGAATAAGCAGCCACGTTATAAATGACAGAGATCAGAATTTTTAAAAATGCCCTGGGAACTAAGCTGCACGTTAGCACACCGTCTCTTTAATTTTGTGATTTTGATTCCAATTTATGTGAAGTAGACTGGCAGGACATATATAGAAAAGAGAGATTTGGATGCAGTAATCAATCATTTACTAACCGTACAGTCAATAACGCCTGCCTTTCACTAACATAAAATGATTTAAAGGTCCCCTAGGCATTGGATTATGAATAGAAACGTGATATTGATTCTGCTTGACACTAATAGTGCCACATACAAAATATTAGCCTGTTAAAATGCAGCCGAACAATGGTGTTTATAGATTGATAAACAATGTTAAGGGTAATTCCCTAAGACCATAAGCTATGGGAGCAGAATTTGGCCATTTGGCCCATCGTGTTTTCTCCACCATTTCATCATGGCTGACCCACATTCCCTCTTAGCCCCAATTTCCTGCCTTCTCCCCATATCCCTTCAGGTCCTAACTAATCAAGAATCTATCAAGCTCTGCCTTAAAGATGCCCAGTGACTTGGCCTCCTAGCTGCCTGTGGTAATAAATTCCACAGGTTGACTGCTCTCTGGCTAAAGAAATCCCACCCCATCTTCATTCTAAATGGACATCCCTCTATGCTGAGGCAGTCCCCTCTGGTCTTTCTCCCGCCATTGGAGACATCCTCTCTAAATCCATGGCCTTTCAACATTTGATAGGTTTCAATGGTCACCCCTCATTCTTCTGAATTCCAGTAAGTAGAGGCCCAGAGATTTCACAAACTCCTCATATGAAAAGCCTTTCAATCCTGGAATAATTTTCGTGGATCTCCTTTGAACCCTCTCCAAAGTCAGCATATCATTTCTAAGGGACCCAAACATGCACATAATATTCCTAGTGAGGCCTCACCAGTGTTTTATAAAGCCTCAATTTCAATTCAGGAAATTAAAATATGAAATAAAAACAGGATGTTCTGGAAATACTTATGGGATGAATGAACATCTATGGAGAAGGGAAACAGGGAACATTAACATTTAATGACCCATCATTTGAACTTTGGCGGATTGGCAGAAAAATAAGCTCCTTATTGAAGAAAGGTGTATGTTATTAAGGCGCTGAATGAAGTAAGTAATGTTATATAATTAAATAATGTTGATGTTAAATAATGTGATATAACAAAATAAACTAAGGTAAGCAGATTAATTAGCATAAAATGGATTAAATGTTAAACAAAATCAAGACACTGTAGGTGCTGTGAATGTAAAATCTAATCAGAAATTGTAAGTACTCAGCAGATGAGGCATCATCTACAGAGGGTTAGTATTGAGAGAAATTGTTCTTAAGTGTGATCAGCTGTTCCACAGAGAAGTGTTTCTTCTGCCTGCCGTTTGAGTCAGCTTGTTAACCTCCTAGGTACCCACCATTTGGAGAATGCATGTGTTGACCACTGTCTCCATCATTGAGCTCCACAGGCAGGAGACTGAGGGGCTAAGCTGAGGGGTCAATGCATTTAACATCAGCTCCTTTCCTTTATGCCAGTGAAGACAGGTCAGCGTGATCACACAACCATTCAGGTAAGTCCATACCTCTTCGAGTACTGAGCAACACACACAAGGTGCTGGAGGAACTCTATAGGTCAGGCAGCATCTAGGGAAAGGAATAAGTAGTCGATGTTTCGGACCAAAACCCTCCATCAGGGCTGGTAAGGAAGGGGGAGGAAGCCAGAATAAGAAGGTGTGGGGTGGGGTAGGAGGACAAGCTGGCAAGAGATAGGTGAAACCCAGTGAGGGGGTAGGTGGAGTGGGTGAAGGAGGGGGTATGAAGTTAGGAGATGGGAGTTGATAGGTGGGAGAAGTAAAGATGAAATGAGGTAGGAGAGGACTGTGGACCATGAGGGAAAAGGAAGGAGGAGGGATACCAGAGAGAGGTGAGGAGAAGAAAGGGGGAAAACAAGAACCAGAATGGGGAATGGAAAAAGAGAGAGGGGGAGGGAGGAGAAATTACCAGAAGTTAGAGAAATCGATATTCATGCCATCAGGTTAGAGGCAACCCAGATGGTATATGAGGTGTCGCTCCTCCAACCTCATCGTCTCTGTAGAGGGGGCCATGGACCAACATGTTGGAATGAGAACAGTAACAGGCCCTTCCAGTTCAGAGAGTCTGCACCTCCTAACTAACATAATTAACCCATGTGACCAAATAACATAATCAGAAAGGATTGTGGGAGGAAGGAAAGACACATTGAAAAAGAAAATAAAGTTTGACTGCCATGTAACAGCTAACACTCCCCCTAGTGGGGGTCTATACACTGCAGATGCATTTATGTACTGCTGGACTGTTCTTGCTGATGCACTAATTGTCTGCTATCTTACCTTGAAAAAAGGGGAAGCGTATAAATGAATGTTATGCATTGTGCTTGGGCGATGTAGCTGCTATAGTTGAATAGCTGTCAGCCGGCACATGCGCTGTGGTTTTAAATATGGTAGTAGCACATGCAGGAGGCCATGTGAAGCACAGGTCCCAGTCCTGATTGACAGGCTTTTATCAGTGGTCGTGGTGTGAGGAGCTGTGTATACTTCCCAGGGGTTAATCTGAAAATCTGGTTGTCTGCTCTTACCCAAACTCAGGTTGGAGAAGCAGCACCTTATATTCCGTCCGGGTAATCTAAAATCTGATGGCAAGAGCATTGACTTCTCCAACTTCCAGTAATTTCTCCCTCTCCTCTTTCTCTGTCTTTTTCCATTCCCCATTCTGGTTACCCTCACACCCCTTCTCTTCTCCTCACATGTCCATCACCTCCCTCTGTTTCCCCTCCTCCTTCCCTTTCTTCCGTTGTCCACGGTTCTCTCCTGTTAGGCTCCTTGTTCTTCAGGCCTTGACCTCTTCCACCTATCACCTCCCAGCTTCTCACTTCAACGTCCCTCCCCACCAACCTCCCTTTGCTCTCAGCTGGTCTCACCTATCATCTTCCAGCTTGTGCTCCTTGTCATGATGCGTGCTGGCAAAATCGGAACCCAAGTGCAGATTCTGCTGCAGAGACAGCAACAAGAGTTTATTCATAGTAATTCCAACAGAACCTTGATGTGAGATGCAACATTCTCAGAGCTGATTAGCACTAATCGGGCATCCGCTTCAATAAGGGTAACACAGAATCCCCAAGCTTATCAAAATAAACTCAGAAAGCAGCAGGAGACCGCATTGCAAAGGGTGAGTCACACAAGAAGAACACAAGGAACTCTAAATGATTAATGCCTCTTATCCAACTACAATTAATCACTTCAGGCACTCTAAAATCCTGAGTCCAACGCTCTCTGGCGCCCCACATAGGACAAAGAGCTCATTATGCCCTTTCTGGTCCTGATGAAGGTTCTCAGCCCAAAACATCAACTACTTGTTCCCGTCCATAGAAACTGCCTAGCTTGTTGACATCCTCCAGCATTTTGTGTATCTTACACATATTATGACCCATTTTCCAGAAAGCTTCTGAGACCTGTGCCATGATTTTCACTGCTGGTCCCAGATATAAAACACCTCTAGTTTGTGGGGTACAAGCAGGCTTTAATAATTCAAGTATTCCTTCCGCTAGGTTCCAGCTTGCACCACCAAGGTTCAAAAACAGTTACTACCCCTCAATCATCAGGCTCCTGAACAAAAAGGGGATAACGGCACTCATTTAAGGACGCATTTATCTTGTTATTTCATGCTCACTGTTTATTACTATTTATTTATACTGTATCTGCATTTGCACAGTTTGTTGTCCATTGATCTTGTTTACAGTTGCTGTTTACTGTTTACTGTTTACAACTCTATAGGTTGCTAAGTATGCCCGCAGAAAAAGAATCTCAGGATTGTATGTGGTGACGTGTATGTACTCTGATAATAAATTTTACTTTGACTTTGACATCATTTAAGCTGGCGTGCTCCCAGTAAACGAGCTCAAAGTTGTCAGTGCCATCCTGATTACAGCTTCAGGGTTTTGAGGGTCTTGAACCTGAGTCAGTGCGGATAGTTACACTTTTTCAAGGAGCATTTGGGAATGCCCTTGAATTTTCTCCCTTGCTCGCTTGATTGCTGTGATGGAGCTCAGAATAGAGCATCTATTTTCAGAGTTTTAGGCGTGCAAACGGCGTGAAGGTAATTAGGGCTTCTGTGCTGGGGCTGTTGGCCTGGGGGAGGACAATGATGTTGGTTCAGTTACTCTTTCAGTGGGTTCACAGGATCTTACCGAGACTCCACTGGAGCTTGAAAGTGCTCAGCAGTTTGAAACGTCTGCTGCAGTTACTGAAGTTATAGTTTTTAGTGAAAATTTGTGCGCTTATCATTCACAAGCTACGGCAACTTGAAGCTAACAGCTTGCTAATAGAATTGCCAATAAATAATAAATTAACAAGTTGACTCCTTATCCTTTGGGTGATTACTCACTGGTTTGGATTTCCCGGTGTAGGTTACTGACTTTAAGTATTCTTATGACAATAAGCTTTACACACAGAACATTATTGTGGTCTGGGTCTGTAACATTTTCATAATTTATTTTCCTGATAAATAGGTCAACTGTCTCCTTACCTCAGTTCCATGAAATATTCAGGTTCAGGAGGAAGGATAAATACTGGATGTTGCTATCTTGTTAAACACCTACTTGAATAAAATACAAATTGAAGGGGAACCATCATTTCTCAAAGTCAGCTGTCATGTTCTCAGGTGAACATATATAGTGGCTCTCCCAAGATATTGTACAGAATAAGCATCTAATTTAACTGGGAGGGTACTTTCAGAGAAGTGAGTTATGTACAGTACTGTGCAGAAGTCTTAGGCACAGATTTATAATTAGGGTTCCTAAGACTTTTCACGGTACTGCATTTTTAACGTGGAACAGAAAGTGAGTTTGAAAGTTAGTTGGGAGCAAAGGATGTTGGGAATGACAAGGGTGTAGCACCACGGGAGGGGTATGGGACAGGTGGCAGAGAAGGAGTGCCAGGGACTGGGGGTGGGGAGGGGTGGCGTGGTTCCAGTCACACACTGCCCTGAGATACCGGGCGAGGTCATTCGATTCCAAACACTCGGTCTACTGATCATTACAGAATGCCTTTCTGGTGCTTCCCGCTCCCTTTTCCCTTTTCCCTTTTCCCAACCATGATTCCTCTCTCCCTGCCCGCTTCTCACTCTCAGTCCTCAATAGAGACCCATATCAGAAGCAGGTTTATCCTCACTCACATATGAAATGAAATTTGTTTTTCTCTGCGGCAGCAGTACAGTGCAATACATAAAGTAATTACAGTACTGTGCAAAAGTCCTTGGAACCTTTGCTATAGATAGACAGATACTTCATTAATCCCAAAGGAAATTACAGTGTCACAGTAGCATTGCAAGTGCCCAGATATACAAATATTAGATGAGAATATGTGTCTGTCATTTGCACAGTGCTGTACACCTGAAAAGTACAGCAGCTTTCTATATTGGTTTAGGCAGTACCATTCGATTATTATTTAAATGGCTGATTAAAATGATTAATATGCCCTTTACTTGTAGAGTCCTTTTGTGATAATTACTTTCTCCACCATCTGACATAATAACTTCATCTAGGCAGGAAGGATCCATCAGTAATGCACTTTTATTTTACTATCACATGCAAATCATTTGAATTTACCACTGATGTACCATGTGAGACATCTATTGAGGTTCTGGGTGTTTTGCCCCATTTAATTTAATTAATTTATTTAGAGATAGAGAACAGGCCCTTCCGGCCCAACAAGCTGTGCCGTCCAGCAGCCTAACTAAGTTAACACTACCCGATCACAGGACATTTTACAACGACCTATCAACCCACCTGGTCGATCTCTGGACTGTGGGAGGAGACCAGAGTACGTGGAGAAAATTCACGTGGTCGAGGGGAAAACATCCTTGCAGGCAAGTGTTGGAATTGGACTCCA
Source organism: Hemitrygon akajei (assembly GCF_048418815.1). Classification (NCBI taxonomy): domain Eukaryota; kingdom Metazoa; phylum Chordata; class Chondrichthyes; order Myliobatiformes; family Dasyatidae; genus Hemitrygon; species Hemitrygon akajei. The sequence continues at coordinate 18,317,488 of NC_133125.1, read as the reverse complement.
AACTCCAGAATGCCCCAACCTTCAACAGTGTCGTGTGGTGCCTGTTTTCTGACTTAGAAAGCGTACTTTTCTGATTGCTGAAAGGTTCGGTTACTGGATTGTTATTGACTGCCTACTAAACCATTCTGGAGGACTGAAGCATAAGCAGAAGGGTGAAAGGAGTCAGGAGAAAATGGGAGCACCTTACGGTAGAGGGCAGAGCAAGCACACTGACCTCAAAGCCAAGGCAACAATTGTCAGGGCTTTTATGAAAGCCTTGTCAGTCGTCTCAGAAACTGTCAGAAGAGCCTTTGTTGTGATGGATATGATGGTCAAGATCGTGAAACTGTCTGGTTGGTCTGCGTTCCACCAATTGGTCTCTACGTTCCATGTGAAGTTTTGATACATGTTGTAGTTTAAATCTCCAGAGCTACCCTTTGTAGGTTTTATGCATCTTGTCAGGTCTACTGTAGTTTGAGCACTTGAGATTTGCATCTGAGTCCGCTCCTTTGGGAGTGTTGTTGGACCTCGCCTTCCCTTGAGCTGGAACTTTTAACTTCCTAGCCCCTGAACACATTGCAGTAATTCACCAGGTCAGACCTCTTCTCTATCTGTGCCTTTGGAGGAAGCATCAGTATCCGAGCAGGTATTTGCAATGGCCCAGCCTCAGGAAGTGTGCTATTCCCTCCTAAATCTACCTCTGCATTTACAGCATCTGATATAGAAGAAAGACTAAGTTGTCACTAAACGTGAAGGAAAGAGAGGACAGTCCATTGAAAACACCACCTATTTGTCATGTCAACATGGAAATAAAAAGAGATGAGGTTTGTAGCAACCTTATTCAGAGCGTTCTCCGTGTTACCAGTAACAACAGTCATGTTGTTTGTCCCTTTATCTACAATAGCCATTTCTTCCACTGGGGAACGCCAGGGTAAATCTGTTCTCAAATTTATGTCTCAAGTTATGGGGTACCTTGCTTGTGTGATACATGAATGTGTTAATGAAACGGTGATTAAAGGCTGTGCCAGTTAAGGAGGAAGAGTGTGTGTACAGGGCAGAAGTGATGATTGCAATTGGTATTGTGGATATAGAGAGAGGATAATGTAGTAACTCCAGGCAGAGGATTTGACTAGCAAGGTTAAAAGGATTATTAGGTGAGCAATCTGTTAAAAAGTAGTATCTTCCCACAACAGCTCTTGTCAGATAAAGTTGCAGAGTGCTATAGGCCCTTCAGTCCATCACATTCATGCTGACCTTTTCGACTGTCTACACTAAGTCCATCTGCCTACATTGGGAACATATCCTACTATGCCTTGCCTATCTAAATGTATTTTAAACATCGAGATTGCTGAAGAATTTCTGCCATTGGAGTCACGTGCATAAAACCAATCTCCTGGCATAAATTCCCCTCTGAAACATCTTCCCTGTGCTGGTGAAGGAGACACAGTGTCTGTCTCTGACATCAACACCAATCATCACCATCTCATACAACCCGTGGCCTCCTTATAAATCCAAACACCACTCTCACCTCACACAACCTCTGGACTGTCTACAGCTACCTCAGAAGTTTGACAGATTCTGGTGATCTTTAAAGAATCAGAAACAGGATCGGATTTAATATCACCGGCATTTATTAAAAAAGTTAAATAAGTAGTGCAAAAAGAGAAAAAATGGTAGTGAGGTGGTCAATGTCCATTCAGAAATTGGATTGCAATGGAGAAAAAGATACTCTTGAATCATTGAGTGTGTGTCTTCAGGATCCTTCCTGATGGAAGCAATGAGAAGAGGGTATCTTCTGGGTGGTGGGCGTCCTCAATCATGAATGCTCTTTTTTGATGCATTGCTCCTAGATAATACGGAGGCTAGTGCCCATGATGGAGCTGACTGTGTTTACACCTTTCTGCAGCTTATTTCAGTCCTGTGCAGTGACCCCGCCCCTCCATACCAGATGGTGATGCATCCACGGTCCATCTATAGAAATTAGTGAGTGTCTTTGATGACATACCAAATCTTCTCAAATTCCTAATGAATTATAGCCACTGTCATGCCTTCTTTGTAACAGTGTTGATTTGTTGGGCCCAGATTAAATCCTCAGAGATATTGACGCCCAGGAAGTTGAAATCGCTCACTCTTTCCAGTTCTGATGGCAGTGGCAGAAGGGTGCCATGGTAACATACAGTTACCATGATGCTATTGCAGCTTGGGCATCCTGGAGTTGAGAGTTCAGTTCTGGCGCCATTAGTAAGGTATTTGTTTTCCTGAAACCTATTGCAATTTACCTATCACAATAGGTCAACGGCAGATGCAATCTCAATGGCTCTTCACACGGCCTTAGGCCACCTGGAAAATACAAACACCTATGTCAGGACGCTGTTCATTGACTACAGCTCAGCATTTAACACTACCATTCCCACAATCCTGATTAATAAGTTACAGAACCTGGGCCTCTGTACCTCCCTCTGCAATTGGATCCTCGGAAGACCACAATCTGTGCGGATTGGTGATAATATCTCCTCCTCACTGACGATGAACACTGACGCACCTCAGGGGTATGTGCTTAGCCCACTGCTCTACTCTCTCTATCCCCATGACTGTGTGGCTAGGCACAGCTCAAATACCATCTACAAATTTGCTGATGATACAACCATCGTTGGTAGAATCTCAGATGGAGATGAGAGGGCGTACAAGAGCGAGATATGCCAATTAGTGGAGTGGTTTTGCAGCAATGACCTTGCACTCAACATCAGTAAGACAAAAGAGATGAGTGTGGACTTCAGGAAGGGTAAGACGAAGGAACACATACCAATCCTTACTGAGGGATCAGAAGTGGAGAGAGTGAGCAGTTTCAAGTTCCTCGGTGTCAAGATCTCTGAGGATCTAACCTGGTCCAAACATATCGATGCAGTTATAAAGAAGGCAAGACAGCGACTATACTTCATTAGGAATTTGAAGAGATTTGGTACGTCAACACATACACTCAAAAACTTCTATAGATGTACCATGGAGAGCATTCTGATAGGCTGCATCACTCTCTGGTATGGGGGGTCTACTGCACAGGACCTAAAAAAGCTGCAGAGGGTCATAAATTTAGTCGACTTCATCTTGGGTACTAGCCTACAAAGTACCCAGGACATCTTTAGGGAGCGGTGTCTCAGAAAGGCAGCGTCCATTATGAAGGATCTCCAGCACCCAGGGCATGCCTGTTTCTCACTATTACCATCAGGTAGGAGGTACAGAAGCCTGAAGGCACACACTCAGCGATTCAGGAACAGCTTCTTCCCCTCTGCTATCAGATTCCTAAATGGATATGGAACCCTTGGACACTATCTCACTTTTTAGTATTATTTCTGGTTTTTAATCTATTGAACCTACATATACTGTAATTTATTTATTATCATTATTATTATTATAGTTTTTTCATCTTCTATATTATGTATTGCATGGAACTGCTGCTGCTAAGTTAACAAATTTCATGACACATGCCTGTGATAATAAACCTGATTCTGATTCTGACAATGTGGATTTCCTCTGGGTGCTCTGGTTTCCTCCCATAGTCTGATGATGTACTGATTGGTAGGCTAATTGGTCATTGTTAATTGTCTTGTGATTAGGCTGGGGTTAAATAGGTGGGCTACTGGGTGGTGTGGCTCATTAGGCCAGAAGGGCCTGTGCTGCACGATATCTCTAAAATAAATAAGAGCCATTTTCTCTACCTAAAAACAGGCATCCTTTCAATGGGTATACTAGAAAGACAGAAGGTGGAAATGGAAATGCTCAGCCAAGTCAGACAGCATTTGTGGATGGATAAACATAGATAATGTATTGCATTTAATGGTTCAAATATCCTGCCTTCTATCCAGACATTCTCCTTTGTTCTTCCCTTCTCTCCTTACTTGCTTTGCCTCTGCATTCACCTACAATTTGTTATGTTTATTTTTTTCCAGTTCTGTCATTAGGCTAATGAGCTAAAACATAAATTTGTTTTTCTTTCCATTGATGCTGTTTGACCTGCTCTGTGTGTTCTGTTTTAATGTCAGATTTCCATCACCCATAGTTTGCTGGCTCTAGCGTCATAGCTGAAGTATCCTAATGAGGTTCCAGCACATGTTCAGCTTGCTGCTTTGCACCGTGTAACAGTGTGAACAGGTGCGTGTCGTACACTCTGTGTAACAAGAGTGTTCCGTGTCCTCAGTGTGTGTGTCGTGTCCTCAGTGTGAACAGGTGTGTGTCGTACACTCTGTGTAACAAGAGCGTTCCGTGTCCTCAGTGTGTGTCGTGTCCTCAGTGTGAACAGGTGCGTGTCGTACACTCTGTGTAACAAGAGCGTTCCGTGTCCTCAGTGTGTGTGTCGTGTCCTCAGTGTGAACAGGTGCGTGTCGTACACTCTGTGTAACAAGAGCGTTCCGTGTCCTCAGTGTGTGTCGTGTCCTAGATGTGAACAGGTGTGTGTTGTACACTGTAACAGGAGCATTCCGTGTCCTCAGTGCGAACAGGTGCGTGTCGTACACTCTGTGTAACGAGAGCGTTCCGTGTCCTCAGTGTGAACAGAGTGTGTGTCGTGTCCTAGGCGTGAACAGGTGTGTGTCATACACTGTAACAGGAGCATTCCGTGTCCTCAGTGTGAACAGGTGTGTATGTTGTGCCCTCAATGTGAACAGGTGTGTGTCGTACACTCTGTATAACAAGAGCGTTCCGTGTCCTCAGTGTGAACAGTGTGTGTGTCGTGTCCTAGGTGTGAACAGCTGTGTGTCATACACTGTAACAGGAGCATTCCATGTCCTCAGTGTGAACAGAGTGTGTGCCGTGTCCTAGGTGTGAACAGCTGTGTGTCATACACTGTAACAGGAGCATTCCGTGTCCTCAGTGTGAACAGGTGTGTGTCATACACTCTGTATAACAAGAGCGTTCCGTGTCCTCAGTGTGAACAGTGTGTGTGTCGTGTCCTAGGTGTGAACAGGTGTGTGTCATACACTGTAACAGGAGCATTCCGTGTCCTCAGTGTGAACAGGTGTGTGTCATACACTCTGTGTAACAGGAGCATTCCGTGTCCTCAAGTGTGAACAGAGTGTGTGTCGTGTCCTAGGTGTGAACAGGTGTGTGTCATACACTCTGTGTAACAGGAGCGTTCCGTGTCCTCAGTGTGAACAGAGTGTGTGTTGTGTCCTAGGTGTGAACAGGTGTGTGTCATACACTGTAACAGGAGCATTCCGTGTCCTCAGTGTGAACAGAGTGTGTGTCGTGTCCTCAGTGTGAACAGTGTGTGTGCTGTGTCTTCTATGAGTCTTTTGAGTTGAATTCTCCGTCATTTTCAACTCAAATAAACTAAAATTTTCCAGTAAAATCTCAGTGAGCTAACTGTAACAAAATTACTTGTAGCAACTTTTCCATACTACTTCACCGTGACTATTGAGAATCATCCCCTCTTTAAGAAGCTTTTGAAAAGCAGACAATTGGATTCAGCTGAATAATTGGACTTCTGGGAAAACAAAGAAAGGGAGGCGTGACCGCGGGTTTGAACAAATAGAGATAGAGCCTCTTTAAATAGAGGCAATAATGATGAAAGCCACCTTAAAAGTCCCATTTGTGACCGCGTCGTTGAATCAATGAATGTTGATCCTAAATTTTTATGTTGACAGCCCTAAAAATAATTAGCATTCGTACATTTTATGATTTCAACTCTCCTTTTCTTAACATAAGGTACATGATGATTTTTTGGAGATGACTATAATTTTAATATGATTCATCTTCTCTCTCCACCCACAATGATTCTGCGAGGCGGCTGCGGTCGCGTTCACTTTCCCGGACTCGAGCCCTCTACGTGGCGCTGTTTACAGTGGGAAACGCAGGGTGTGTGCTCGTTTTCTACAATGTTACCTCTCCCCCCCACCTCCAGAGAGCAGCTCGAGAGGAAGTTGCAATATTGTTCCATTGCCTTCTGCGGTTTTTGCCTGTAACCCACGCCCCGCTGCACGATGGCAGGTCTTAGATCAGCCAAAAATATCTGGTTGGGAGGAGGAAGGCAGGAAGCATTTGCAAGGCTCCAACCGTGTGCAGGAAAGTTCCCCGAATCTTAGCTCAAAAAATCCGAATGCATGAACGAATCAAAATGCGTTTCGGGGGCTGAACGGCTCCGAGCTGTACAATCTTTGCAAACCCACGGGCAGTAACCGGGACAACTTGCGCTCAGTTCACCGGCAAGCCTGTTGCAAAGTTAGTTGTTAGAGACTTTAGCTCAGTGCCAGTCTCAAGCCACGGAGCGTGTCGGGCGTGGAGTCATCCAAAGGCGCGTTTGGTTCAACGGGGGCGACCACACCGCGTTCGGGCAGAGGGGACGATCAGTTTCAGTGCATTGGACGTTGACAGCTCGGAGCTCCACGATTGACAGCCGTAAGCTCGAATCAGCGGCCTCTTAGCCCGAGAGACTGGAACATGCCAGAAGCACATAGCAGATCGGGCAGCATCTGTGGAGAGAGGAACGGAGTTGACCTTCCTTCAGGACCGTGACTACGCCAGGAACTTTAAAATAAAACAAACTGCTACGACTTGAGATAAGTTTTGTTCCGGCCCGGAATGCTAGGGTCCTCTCTGTGGGAGACGCGGAGGCCGGGAAAGTTCGTGTGAAAAGGACTTTGCCGGGGATTCCGCGTCTGTTCCGTCCCTGCTGACATTCTGGCGCAAGGAGGGAACACGTGTCAGCTCGTATAGTGTTCTCTTACACAGTCTCTGCCACTAGCATAGCGCTCTCCCTCTCATACGATCTTTACCGCTCCTCCTCCTCCTCCTCCTCTCCCCTCCAACATCGTTTCCTTTCTCACTTCGCACGCTTTCAGCTTCTGCACCTACAGTGACTCCCCACCCCCTAATGCCCAATAACCCCTGTTTCAAACAACATCCTTTGGTCTCGCGCTCTGTCACACATCTACCCATCTGTCAAGGCGACCACCCTCATCTGACCCTGCCCTGTAACTCTTGTAGCCTCTCATCGTTAGTCTGACATATCACACGCACTCACCCCGATCCACCATTCATATACTTCCTTCAGAGTCGCTGATTGCTTCTCCTTTTATTGCGCACCCCCGTCCCCGTGTTTTTTTCTCTCTTAAGCGGGCATTCCCTGCTCGTACATACTCTCCCAGTCATACTGATACAGACTTCCCTCTCTCTCTGCCTTCGAGGGGACTGCCCTCTGAACGGGCACTCCTCTCCAACACACACACCCTTTCGCACGCTTCACTCCACCCTACCCCTCACATCGTGAGGCATCTCCCTCGCAATCCCCTCCCTCCCACGCTCACTCTCTTAGAACCCTCCCCTTGTCTTCTGGCCCTCAAAGGCACACCCTTTCTCAGGCACCCTCCCTCCGCACATATATAACTCCTTTCCCCCAAGTCTCTTACACTGTAACCCCCTCATATTAGCCCCGTCACCCGCAGTCCGCCCGAAACCCGCTCTCTCACTCTCACTTGGGGTATTCTTCATTCTGCACACCTAGTGTCACTCATTAACTCTCCTACTCGGACACAGCACCTCCCTCCCTGTAGACTCCCGTTCGTTTGCCACCTCTCGCTCTGGCTCCCATCGCCTCTCACCCTCGCGTAGTCTCCGAGGCAGCGGCTGGTGGGTGTGGTTCTCTGGCGGAGACGTGCCGGCTTCTCCACTCCTCTCCGCCCGAGCCTTTCCGTTCAATTGACAACTTCTGCAAGTCGACCCCGGGATGAGCAATGAGAGGGACAGCGGGCGATCGGCGGCCGGGAGCCCCCGCGTGTCCTACTTCTCGGATATCCGAACATTTCTGGTCGCCGAGTGCCTGCTGATGCTGACGCAGGGTATCAGCGGCGCGTATTTAGTAAGTATCGACCGCCAGCATGCCCCCGGGAGCTGCGTGAGCAGTGGCGAAAGGGAAGAGTGCGATTGCTTTGAATGACAAATACATATCAGTGTGGGCTAATGAATTTCATTTGTTTTGATAACTCCCACTCAGTTCCTATTTTAAAAAAGTTGTCAAATGTTATCGACCTTTCACAGGTGCTGCTTGATCCCCTAGATAACTATCTCCACGTCTTCTGCTTATATATCGGAGGCCGTGACAATCTGCGCACATCCTCCATAATTTCCGTTAGCCGGTGCGATCCTTCAGTTTCGACTTGACATCGCGGCGTGTCCGGTGGATAGCTCTGGGCACCCAGTTACAAGTCGGGAGGCTAGACACGAGTATGAGGTGCAGATGACGGCGGCTTGGTCACTAAACTGTAAACACAGAATGGGGAAGGAGCGGGTGTTTCTCCCCGACCGCAGCTGGTTTGTTTTCATGAAAGTTGCCAAATTTGAGACACATGCACGCTCCACGAATTTGAAGCGAGACTAAAGATGCCCAAAAGTGGTCGTGCCGCCCTCCTGAGATTTTTGCACCTCCCCACCCCACCCCGGCAGTCTCCGTCCCACCGAACCGAGATGATGAAGTTAGCAGCGGTACCGCCCAGGTGGAGCGAAATTGGCTGCGCCGTGACAGTTGTTTCTCGCAATGGTTTAAGCGCGGGCACACTTGGCAATCATTTACCGTAATCCGGGGTTGGCTTGCAATTCAACGCCCGACCTTTCGGATCTGTCCATGCTTGACGTTTATGGAAAACCATGGATAGGTCCCAGAAAACTCTCCACTTGGAGTGCTGCTCATTTCGAAGCCCCGCGGTTGATATATCCTCCCCGTTACCACTGCAGAATTGAGGGAGTCTCGGGATTGGGAGTTAATACCAAAATCCCATCTCTACCCTTCACTGAAACTGCCACAGCTGTTGGCATAAGTTTAGTCATCTCCATCCATACCTTGGCTATTACACCGGTACTGACCTTTCCTATTTAAAAGGGCCCCATTCCCTCCAGCTAAAGTCGCGACCTGACAGAGATGAATGACCCTTCTTCCGGAAGAAGGGTCTCGGCCTGAAACTTCGGCTGCTTATTCATTTCCATAGACGTTGACGGACCTGCCGAGTTCCGCCAACATTGTGTGTGTGTGTGTGTGTGTGTGTGTGTGTGTGTGTGTGTGTGTGTGTGTGTGTGTGTGTGTGTGTGTGTGTGTGTGTGTGTGTGTGTGTGTGTGTGTGTGTGTGTGTGTGTGTGTGTGTGTGTATGTGTGTGTGAGAGAGAGAGAGAGAGAGAGAGAGAGATGCTCTGGATTTCGGGCACTTGCAGAATTTCTGGTGTTTATTCCTCTTCTGACTGCTCTGTTATATCCCCCTCCCCTTTACCAGTTCATTCAGCTGTATTTCTGAGTCTTGCAATACCCCTGCCTCAAGCGTTACTTTTTAACTCCACACCAACTTCTACCATTGACTTCACCCCCACCCTACACCCTTTGATACTCTATAGATCTGCAGATCCCTCAACCTACAACCCTTTGTCTTGAAACTCAGCCTTCTCCACATCTTAAGCCCTGGCACATATCTTTCATAGTCAACCCTGCAGCTCTCTCCTCTTGGTCTTCCCCACTAAGGCTTCCCATTATTTCAATCTATTGCCTTTCCTATGCTACAGGCAATATACGCTTCTACACGCGACGTTTCCTAAACTATATACTGTACAATTGTTGCCCTTAATGTGGGCTGAACAGCTTCTTTCCCTCTGCCATCAGATTCTAAATGAACAATAAGCTAACCCATGAGCAATACCACACTTTTTTTTGGGCTCTTCTTGCACGATTTACTTAACTATATATTAATATTTGTATTAATTATATGATATATATATTAAACAGTTTCCCTCAAAAGATAATTGGCAGGCGGGTAATCTTTTTGAGCTACACTCCAAAACTGTAGAATTCAACACTTAAAACTATAAGCGATGCAGAATCAGAATCAGGTTTATTATCACCGGCATGTGTAGTGAAATTTGGTAACTTAGCAGCAGCAATTCAATGCGATACATAATATAGAAAATGAAAATAATAATAAATAAGTAAATCAATTACAGTATACATTTATTGAATTGATTAAAAATCATGCAAAAACTATTAATATATATTAGAAAAAGTGAGGTGGTGTGGAGAGGGGAGACTGGCAGCATGGCCACTGCCGGTCTTCCATACAACCTTGCCCAGGCTTGCGCCCTGGAAACTTTCCAAGGCTCAAATCCATGGTCTCTCGAGACTAACGGAGGCCTACACAGTGTTTGCGAGTTCAAAGTCCACTTAGGAATCAGATGGCAGAAGGGAAGAAGCTGTTCCTGAATCACTGAGTGTGTGCCTTCAGGCTTCTGTACCTCCTACCTGATGGTAACAGTGAGAAAAGGGCATGCCCTGGGTGCTGGAGGTCCTTAATAATGGACACTGCCTTTCTGAGACACCTCTCCTTGAAGATGTCCTGCATAATTTGTAGGCTAGTACTCAAGATGGGGCCGACAGTTGAGACCTTCAAATGCTAGTACAAAACCTATTTATTTAACCTTGCTTTAACTAACATCTTTTTGTCTTTTATTTTCATGTTTGCACTTTATCTCACAGCAAAGCACTTTAAACTACATTGTATGAAAAGAGTTCTCTATATCAGTGTTATGTATATACTTTCTTATTGTAATTTATAGTTTGTACGTATTGCAATGTACTGCTGCTGCAAAGCAACGAGTTTCATGACATATGCCAGTGATATTGAGGCTGATACAGGTTGGGTGCCCCTTATCCGAAAATCCAAAATCTGAACACCTCCAAAATCTGAAATTTGATGTCACAAATGGACAATTCACAAGATGCTAGGGAAGGTTCCCAGGCAATGCTCAGCATTATGCACACCACAGACAACTGTGAAAAGTGATCTCATATATGTAATGAACAGAAGTTAATGGCAATTGGAAAAACACTGCATAAAGCCCAAAATGAAGATCTCGATAGTGCATTGAAAGAGTGGATTCGTCAGTGTCAGATTGAAAATACGCCACTTAATGGTTTGCTGATCATGAAACAAACAGCAATCTATCACGACAAACTGAAATTTGAAGGTAGTAAGAGTATTCAGCAGGCTGATTCAGAAACTCAGGAAAAGTCATGGCATTTTTAAAAACATTTACTGATCACGAAGCAGCAGAGACATTTATTGATGTGTTTGCCAAGATTGTCACTGATAGAAATCTTACACAAGAACAAGTCTACAATGTTGATTGTTTTTATAAAAATGTAGCTACACCACAAAAAAAAAAGTAAAATACAGATAAAGTGTACTGTCACCTTTTAATCAAAACATGGCATTATAGGTGGGGACTGAAAACCTTCCATTATTTGTTGTTGTTCAGCAGCTGATTTAGATATTATTCTAATGTTGCTGAGCTGCTCTTGTTATCCTGCACACATTATATTTTCATTACATTAATGATATGTAATAATTTTTAATTGTTAAGTAGATAAGTGTGCTGAACAAGTGTAAGACAAAGGCTGCTTACCGGTAGCACATATAGTCAGGGTCAGAGATGATGACAATCCCAAGCAATCTCATTATACATTCCAAAATATGAAAAAATCTGAAATCAGAAACACTTCCAGCCCCAAGCATTTTGGATAAGAGGTACTAAACCTGTATTTGTATCATTTTTAAAACTTTTTTTTCATTCAAAGAAACTTGGACAGGTACATGATTAGTAAAGGTTTAGTTCTCAACCTGGGGTTCACGGACCCCATTTCATGGTCGGGATCTACTGCTTTAAAAAAAGGTTGGGAAAATCCGGTTTAGAGGGATGTGGGCCAAATGTGGGCAAATGGAGCTAGCTTAGATGGGAATCTTGATCAGGATGGACGAGTTGTGCTAACAGACGTCTTTATGTGCAATACGACTCTTAAGAGCAAGAGGTTGTTTCCTTTGTGGCACACTGCATGTTGAATTGAGTGTTAATGCCATTTTAAATATCAAATTTAGAATATGCCATTTATTCATGCACCATTGAACACCGTGAATGCTGGAAGACCATACGAAGTAGGAGTAGAAGTAGGCTATTTGGCCCATCGAGTCTGTTCCACCATGTCACCATGGTTGATTTATTCTCCTGCTTTTTCCCTATAACTTCTGACACCCAGACTAATCAAGAACCTATCAAACTCTGCTTTAAATAGACCTCAATGACTTGACCTTCACAGCCATCAGCCATCAATGAAGTCTATAGGTTCACTGCTCTCTGACTAAATAAACTCCTCCTCTTCTTTGTTTTTAAGAGATGTTCTCATAAGAGACCTTTGGTCCTAGACACCCCCACTATAGGTAGCATCCTCTCCATGCCCACTGTATCGAGGCCTTTTAATATTCGATAGGTTTCAATGAGATCTCCCCTTATTCAAACACCACACAGTGCTAGCTAGTGATGACACTGTGGCAGTAAATTTTGTCCTTTATGTATTGTTCAGTATTTTACTAAAGAGTTAAAAATAAACTGGTTGTACCCCTCTCGTGCTTACAACTAACCATGCACCCTGTTTTGTAATTCAAATCAATGTGTCTGAAAACAGCATTTGCACATTCTCTACTTAAAATGTAAATGATTCAGACTTCTTTATTTTGGTTTGTAGGGAATAATTTATCTGAAAGTGGTTACGTTTTTAGAATATGACTTTAAGGAATCCGTGATGTGCTCATTCATGCCACGTATCCTACTAGTTACCCTGGTATTTCCAGCAATAACAAAGCCATGTCCCAGGGGACATGACCTCAGCTGGTGAATTCACTGTGTAAGATAGAGCTGATCCAATGATTGAAGAAAAGTTGATGGTTGGATTTCTGGCTTTATTCGCCTCTCGTCAATGCTACTGATGATCTTAGTCTTTGCTAGCCAGAGTTCCTTCGTTTGATTGCTGTCCAATGGAAGCAATAAAAATATAAATCACAGCCAATGTGACTGCCAAGATAGAAGATCATCAAGGAAGTTTTTTTCCCCTAAAGTCTTAGCAAACTCCCTCCAAATAACATCTGCAACAGATTGCTTTAATGCTTGCTGTTAGCAATGAGCTATCACATTTTCTAGATCCATGAGTGCTGATTTGTAGCCCAGAACTGTCCCAATCAAAGATGGAGCTGTCATACTTAGGCTCAGGGACTTGTTCAATGTAATATAATTATGGGCAAGCATCATGGATGTGGCCCAAACAAGCATCATGGACATGGCTCAAACAAGTCCTACTGTCAGAAATATATGGGAAACTTGAAGCCCCCTGCCCAGGCTTAACCAGCTTTCAAACCTAACAAGTGCTTTGAGTATCTCTGAATGTCTTTGAGATTCAGAAACATTCAAACAGATTTTAAGGCATCAATGGACTATTCATTCCTGTTTGAAAATGATTAAATATTAATATCTAAAATGTAAGCACATTTAACAGTTTAATATTTAAGCAACTGTGCAAGGAATTATATACTGTATTACCTTGTTCTTATCTGGGTCACTAACAGCCATTGTCATCCACTGAACTGTGTCTGCACCACGTATAACCTGAAATTGGTTCTGCAGGCAGATTCCTCAGAGTATTCTCTGGAAAATTGGAACACGCATGTAGTATGTCATTGAATTTCTTGAAGCATTTCATGTCAGAAAATTGTTAGGTGAAGTAAGATAACAGAATTTGGGTTGGCCACATGTGTGTGAGAATTACAATGTAATCAGAATCAAGCTTATTATCACTGACATATGTTGTGAAATGTGTTGTTTGCGGCAGTGGTACAGGGAAATACATTTTAAAAAAATACTGTAAGCTACAAAAAGAAATAAGACATAAGTAAGTAATGCAAAAAGAGAGCAAGAAGCGAGTTAATGCTCATATTTTCATGGTCTGTTCAGAGACACATAATAGTATTTATCCCAATAAATGTCATCGTAACCATACACAGAACACAAAAAATGCTGGAGCAACTCAACAAGTCAGGCAGTATCATGGAGGGAAATAAAAGTTGATGATGAAGATCCTGATGAAGAGTCTGAGCCCAAAACATTGACTGTTTATTCCCCTTCATAGATGCTGCACTATTTCCTCTGGAATGTGCGTGATACTCAAGATTTCCAGCATCTGCGCAATCGCTTGTGTCTTATCAAACACCATTGATGAATTGTTGGCACATGCCTGCAATTTCCAGCCCAATACTGTTTATTGAAAGGTGTTGTTTTAACTGTACCATGTTATCCTCTTGGACTGCTTCCCCCTTGATGCTTCTGTCTTCTCTCATACACAGCCTGTAAAACCATCTGTCGACTCCAACATAGGCTTTCCCAACTTCCTGAAACATTAGGTGGAGTGGAGAACAAATTAATGAATATTTATTTGAACTTGTCACTTTCTGATTTCACTTTAAGCTGCAAAAGTAATAATATTATTCCTACAAATTGCAGCAGGAGAAAGAAGAATATTTTTTGAGTCAGATGGCTATTTTTACACTTCATTCTTGTTGTAGAATAATCATGGGGTAACACAGTATTAATCTGGAGTTAGCACTGTGTCTAAATGATACCTTTTTAAATTCTAACCATTTGCATTATTTATGGTCAGATATTTGAACACAGAAATTGAAGATCTATAAATCAAACCATGTTGTGCAAATAAGCATGTGCTGTCTTCTCTCTTGTAGAGCAGAATATAATCTCCTGAGAAACTTTGAATCATTCTGAGGCATATAGATATGTTTGGACAGGCAGGGGTTGATTAGGGGTAGCCAACATGGATTTGTCTCAGGAAGATCTTGTCATAAACTTGATGGAGTTTTTTGATGAAATAATGAGGAAGGTTGGCAAGCAGAGGGCAGTAGATGTAGTATATGTGGAATTCAGTCAGGCTTCTGATGTGGTTCTGCCTGGTAGATGGCTCAGGAAGGTTAGATCATATGACATCAACAAAGAACAAGTCACATGAATTCAAAAATAGCTGGATGGCAGGAATTGGTGATGGTGGAAGATTGTTTCTGAGACTGGAGGTCTGGACTAGCGATGTGCCCCAGGGGTTGGTAATGCAATATTTATTTTTTGTCATCTATATTAATGAGAATACGTAAAGAATGGTTATTAAGTTTACATGATGGTAAGATTTGAGGTGTAACACTTTGGGAGGACTGACCAGGGTGGGTCTTACACAGTGAGCGGTAGACACTGAGGAGTGTGGTAGAACAAAGGGATCTGGGAATACATGTTCATAATTCATTGAAAATATGTGACAGGTAGATGAGTCATTAAGAAGGCTTTTGGTACATTGGCCTTCATAAATCAAAGTATTGAGTCCAGGAGCTGAGATGTTATGTTGAAGTTGTATAAGACATTGGTGATACCTAATTTAGAGAATTGTGTGCAGTTTTGGTCACCTATCTACAGGGAAGATGTAAATAAGATTGAAAGAATACAGAGAAAATGTACAGGGATGTTGCTGGGACTGAAGGGCCTGAGTTATAAAGAAAGATTGGAATAAGTTAGAACTTTATTCCCTGGAATGTTGAAGATTTGACAGAGGTATACAAAATTATGAGGGGCATAAATAAGGTAAATGCAAGCAGGCTTTTAACACTGAGGTTGGGTGAGACTACTAGTAGAGGCAATAGGTTAAGAGTGAAAGGTAAAATGTTTAAAGAGAACATGAGGGGAAACTTCTTCGCTCAGAGAGTGGTGAGAGTGTGGAATTAGTTGCCAGTGCAAGTGGTAGATGCCATTACGATTTCAACATTCAGGAGAAGTTTGGATATGTATGTATAGTACATGGATGGGAAGGGTATGGAGGACTATGATCCAGGTGCCGATCAATGGAACAAGGTAGTTTAAATGGTTTGGCATGGACTGAATGGGCCAAAGGGCCTGTTTCTGTGCTGACTTTGATCTTGATTTAAAACACTCCATGTTGTAGACAATAAGGAGGATTCAAGAATTGCAGTGGGATCTTGATCAGCTGGGTGAGTGGGCTGAGGATGACAAAAGGAATTTTATTCACATTAAGTGTTAAGTGTTACACTTTAGAAGGACAAATAAGTTACAGTAGGACTTCTGCACTGAAAAGAAGGGTCTGGGTACTGTTGTAGAACAGAGTAACCATGGAGGACAGATGCTTAGTTCTGGCAGCTCTTGGGCTGTATTCCCTGGAGTTCAGGATAATGAGGGGGGATCTCATAGAAACATTCCAAATGTCAAAATGCCAGAACGGATTAGACATGGCAATGTTATTTCCCATGATAGGGGAGTCTAGGACAAGAGGGCACAACTTCAGGATTGAAGGACATCCATTTAGAACAGAGATGCTGAGAAATTACTTCAGTCAGAGGGTGGTAAATCTGTGGAATTTGTTGCCACGAGCGGCTGTGGAGACCAAGTCATTGGGTGCATTTAAGGCAGAGATAGATAGGTTCTTGATTAGCCAGGACGTCAAAGGGTATGGCAGGGGAGTGGGGATGACTGGAAGAATTGGATCAACCCATGATAGAATGGTGGAGCAGGCTCAATGGGCTGAATGGCCTACTTCTGCTCCTACATCTTATGGTCTTATTAAAGTGGAGTTACAGATAGACAGGGCAATGAATAAGGCTTTGGGCATTCTGGCCTTCATCAGTTAGGTCACTGAATAACTGAATCAGTGATTGTACAAGAGGTTGGTAAGGCCACTCGTGGTGTATTATGCATTGATAAGGTGAACTGTCTTTTTTACAGGTTTTGGGGAATCAGAAATGTTAAAAGGCCTGAATAGATTAGGTTCAGGCCTTCAAATTATTAGGTATAAGGTTAGCAGTGAAAGGTTTAATCAGAACCCGTGTGATAACCTGGTGGTTGGCAGATACTATGTATGGAACCAGCTGCCAGGGGAAGTGGTTGAGGCTGGTGGTGCTCTCAGATACATTTGAGGTGTATGTAGACAGCTATATGGATGACAAGAGTTTACAGCAGGGGTTCCCAAACTGGGGTCCACGGACCCCTCAGATAATGACATAAAAAAAGGTTGAGAACCCCTGGTTTACGGGGATATGGGGCAAGTGCTGTGAAATGGTATTAGCTTGAATATGCATCTTTGTTGGCGTGGACTAGTGTGGGTCGAACAGCCTTTTTGTGTGGTTACAGCTCTACATGTTGTGGCTTCATCCACAAACATGCCATTTTCATTTCAAGGGTCAACTTTATTCGCTGTGTGCATTTACATGGATTAGGACTTTGCTGTGGTGTGTTGCTATGAAACTTCTATTATCTCTGCTTCTTTCACTTACTTTTTGGATGTATTTGCTAATATCCAGTACTCTCATAAACTTCCATCTAGCAATGACTGCAGTTACCTTTGCTTCTTCTATCAAACCATTCCCTAGTGACTGCCACTGTGCTTCCTGCTGACCACTGTTTGAAGTCATCTGGATTGCTTGGTATCTGGGTAACACCATCCACAAACCCTTGCTGTTGCTAAAGCAGCTTATTTTGATCTCTTATCATGAACAGAATCAGAATCAGGTTTATTACTGCTGCCTTATCTTGATGCTTTGTGGCAGCAGTACAGTGGCAAGGCGTAAAATTAGCAGCCTCTGAATCATTGTAAATGGGTCTTCAGGCTCCTGTACCTCCTTCCCAATGGTGGTAATGAGAAGAGGGTATGTCCCAAATGGTGAGTGTCCTTAGTGATGGATACTGCCTTCTTGAGCCACTGTCTTTTGAAGATGTCCTCATTGGTGGGAAGCGTTGCCCTGTGGCAGGTCTTAGTTCATCAGCAGTTGTAACCCCTCAGCTGTGCTTTTTTACTTCTGGACTTAACTGCTCTAAAGCGTGAACACAGAAACAAAACACCAGCAGAAATCTGAAATGAAGGCAGCAAATATTACCATCGCTCAGATACAATTTACTTTTCCTGCTATTATCCTTTTGCACTTTGCATTACTATTCCTTTCTGTGACTTAATCTCTCCAATCTTCCCCCCTTTACATATTTTTTTACTTTTTCTTCTTCACTCCCCTTTTCTTCGCATCTTGAAATTTGTTTCTGTCATAATGTTCCCAATTCAGGTGAAAGGTCGTCAATTGAAATGTTAGCCATGCCTCTCCATTCCCAGTTGCTCCCTGACCTAGTTGGTATTCCTAGCATTTTCTGTTTTTAATCCCACTGCTCTCCTAGTTTTCACTTCTTGGAATTTTGAGATAAATCAACACTTTTGAAACTTGAATCAAAAACGTAAATCTCACCCATCTACCTCAGAGCTTGCTGACTGACACTGCCTCCTGGATAAGCAATAACTTGATATTAAAATTCCCATTCTTAAAATGTCACCATGTTCTTGCCTCTGTAAACATCTACAGCTTTATAAATCTCCCGCTACATTCTAAATTCTGGTCCTGCTCTCATCACTAAATGTAA
The DNA here is from genome assembly GCF_048418815.1 of Hemitrygon akajei. Lineage (NCBI taxonomy): Eukaryota > Metazoa > Chordata > Chondrichthyes > Myliobatiformes > Dasyatidae > Hemitrygon > Hemitrygon akajei. Next base: position 18,299,203 of record NC_133125.1, on the reverse strand, counting down.
GCACTCTACTGCTGATGACCGTGCTTTCAACTGGTAACGCCCTTTGCTCTGAAATTCCTTCCCCATGCTTCTCCCAACACCACTTTTTTTTCCTGTAATAAGCCTTCAATGCTTATCTTCGTCCAAGACATACACTAACACTGGAAATATTGACTCAAATAGTCAAAAGTTCCTAATTGTGCATCTAGAGAACATTTTTTGGAGTGCTGTCAGTGCTGACCCAGGCTGGGTGTGGTGGATGTTGTTAGTGGGGGAACACGCACAGCAGACCCTACTGTACTTTCACTTCATTAATTAAAGATTTAACTTACTCCAGACTCTATTCTGTCTACTGTGGTATGATCACTTGCTGAATTAATTCAGAGACTTACTCACTACTTCTGATGAATCAGAATCAGGTTTATTATCATTGGCATGTCGTGAGGTTCAGGCAGACAGAAAAATTGATTCAAGAATGTACTCAAAGCCTCCTTGAAGTAATGCTACATCCCCACTGGCTCCTGAGAATCTCTGATTCATGAGCACTTGTGTGAAATCAGTTTCACAGGTTCTGTGAGTGCAGATAGAAGACACTCACTACCGGTATATATAGTATATATAGTCACCCCACCCCAGCCCCTGGAAGTTTTCATGTTTTATTGTTTTATAACATTGAATCACAGTGGATTTAATTTGGCTTTTTTGACACAGATCACCAAAAATGATTCTTATGTGTCAAAGTGAAAACAAATTTCTACAAACTGGTCTAAATTACCTGCAAGTATAAAACATAAAATATTTGATTGCGTAAGTATTCATCCCCTTTAATAAAACACTGTAAATCATCACTGATAGACTAAAATGTGCAGAAACTGAGGCTCACAATGGCTCTGATTGTGGAGGGAAGAAGCTGTTCCTAACATGTTGAGATTGTGGCTTCACACCCCTATACCTCCTCTTTGATAGCAACAATGAGAAGAAGGTGCGTCTTGGATGATAGAGGTCCTTAATGATGGATTCTGCCTTTTTGAAGCATTGCCTTTTGAAGGTGTCCTCCACAGTAGGAAGGCTAGTGCCCATGATGGAGCTGGCTGAATTTACAGCCCTCTGCAGCATTTTCTGATCCTGCGCAGTGTGGCTCCTGCAACCAGTTAGAATGTTCTGCACTGTACATCTGTAGAGATTTGCTAGTCCTTGGTGACAGACATATCTCTTCAAACTCCGAATGAAATGATTCAGAATTTGCTAAAGAGTTAAAGGTTAGTTGGCTGAAAAAAAAGAGATGAGAGGAAAAAGAAACGGTAAAATATTACACCATGGAATACGTGTTAATATTTGCTAAAATTTCCACTTAAAATGTAGAGAGAATCTTCAGGCAAATGTATGGAAACCGTATATTGAAATTATACCATTAGCTTGGTATAAATTCACACAACTCCAGGTGCAGATCTGTCTGAGCTATTGCCTCCTCTTTATTTTGTAAAATTTTAATAACCTCAGTCATCTAGATCAATGAACATACTTCACAGGGTTTGTTGTGATGTATTCTTTCATCTGTGTCTTGTGGTAATATATTTCAGTATATTCATTGGCACTGTTTTAATCATCTCAAAAGTGTGTTTGGCGAATGCCGAGGATGGTAGTTTAAGGTAGAATTTCACGGGAGCACACTGGGTTAGGTGACGCAGCCTGTACCTCATGCTTGCCTTTGGTGATGTCCAGTGGTTGTTGTAACCTTCTTGTAGCCACATGGTGCCCAGACCTCTGTGCTGTCAGAAGGCCTCTACTTTTTCCAAATATTTCTGATTATTAGACAGTATTGAAAGAAACTGAATAATTAAACATCTATTTATATGATTGAATGAAAAATGTCATATATTTAAAAGCCCATGAAACTGATTGCAGTCAATTAAAACTTAAATATGTAATTGAAACTAAGAGAAATATACAAAAACTCTTTCCTGATCTTAACCGTTAAATGAAGGTTAGTGATTCCATACGACAGAATGATTCCTTGCTGGATGGCTGCTCTGAAGATGATGGGTAATGACAGTTTCAAACTGTATCCAGCTTTCCACTTCAGTTATGGAGGGAACACCCTTTTGCTTGATAATGAGTTCAGCGAAAGAGTGAGAGGTCAGATGTGTGTGCAGCTGATACCCAGTGGAGTGAGTAGGCACAGAGGCCTGGGGCACGTTGATGAGATCGCCGATGGAGGACCAACGGCCAGCTCCAGCGTGCGGATCCATGCGTTCTGGAGCAATATCGTACAGCTCGTGTTCTAACAAAGCCAAGTATAAGGCACTGTGGGAAGATGGGAGGGGTGACATAATAGTTAGTGTGACACTTTAGGGGCAGCTGTTGTAAGTTAAAATAGTCCGTACTGAATGGGTAAAGTTAGTTGGTACAGACAAATTGCATAATTATTGTAATAGTTATAAATAAAATACTTGAAGTAGATTAAATAAATTTAGATCTGAAAACAGTTAGTTTTGAGAGGGGAATAATAATAACTGTAAACAGACATTCTGAGCAAGTATGCCAGAGAGAGATTTTACAAGTGTTTTAGGAATATAACTTTGACATTGAGTTAGTTGCATTTTGGAACAATATTGAATCTATATTTATGAAGACTATCGACATCATACTGATAAAGTGAATTTATGGGGCAACTCTGAGAATCATTTGTAGATTTAAAAAGACCTTGAAATGCATTTTTAAAAGTTTGAGCCAAATGCGAATAATAATCCTGAAATCCCAGCGGGGTGGTGGTGATTGCAGGAAGTGCAAGTTGCATCATTTTGGGTTGAATATCCAAGCCTCGTTTCCTGAAAGTCTGGCTCTTTACCAGAGGGTGGGAATTACAGAGTCATCTTGAATCTGAGAAGCCAGAATTGCTGAAAGTATAATTAAAAATGTTAGGAATACACACCAGGGTGGTCTTGTGACAGTTAGTGACCACTCTTTTTTGGAACATCTAATATTCTATCTTTTTCTCTAACCTCAGCTGATGTCCTAACCATCCTGTTGCATATCGACAGCAAAGAACATAAACCAGTACAGCACCGGGTCTGGCCGTTCAGCTCACAACATTGTGCCAAACCAAGTAAATTAGTAATCAAATGGCTAACTAAACTAATTTGTCTACCTGCACAATGTCCATCTCCTTCCCTTTTCCTCAAATTCATGTGCCTATCTGCACATTTCCTAAAAGACCCTCATGTATCTGCCTCTATCACCACCCCAGGCACTGCATTCCAGGGATCCAACATCACTTGTATAAAAAACTTGCCCCACACATCTCAAAATTTTCCCCCTCACCTTAAATGTGTGCCCTCTGGTATTAGACATTTGAACCCTGGGATAAAGGTACTGTCTGTTTCTCCCATAATCAGATCTCACCTCAGCCATCGGCGTTCCGGACAAAACCCAGTTTGTCCAACCTCTCATTGTTGCACATGCCCTCTAATCCAGGAATCACTTCGTGCCAGTTGTACCATGGCTGAAGCTGTACCACGTTCCTGATCTGTGTTTTGTTTTTTGACATCATTGAAAATCTTAAACTTGGGCTGATTTCCTCCCTGAATACCAATAATCCATTGCAATGCAATAAGTGAAAGAAAGTCGACCAGGCTTTTGATAGAGGGTGAGCCTTCTCTGGGATTGGAATTGCATTGTGATCAAAAACAAGAATGAGGTCCCTATCACTGAGGGTTAAAACATTGGAGGGAAGAGAAAATTGGGCTGGAGGTGTCCAAAACATTCCCAGACTGCTCTTCTGAGGTTGATAAATAACTCTCTATCTTCTTTGTCAATATTAACATCACAAATATTAATTGTGAACTTTATTGTTATTGATATTCTTAAGGATTCTTTTATGTTTATGCAGGTTACAAAGGCTGCTCCAAATTCTAACATTATTATATTTTTATTAGTTCCTCTATTGTAAGTGAGCTAACTAATTTCCTTTTGGCAGTGTAACAGGCTGCCTTCAAAGGAAGGATGTAACTTTTTAATCAGAACCTCACAATTGTTTATGTGAAACTTTCAGGGTAATAACTCAAGAAGTCTTCCTTTACGACAATTCATTTGTAATAAGGTGCTTGGACTGCTTACTGATCTGGAATTTTAGTTAAACTTGAATGATTTCTTCATTGAGTTTACTTAAAAAATATAGTAAATCAAAAAAAAAGTTTAATGTAGGTTCCTGGGTTCCAACAGGCCATTAATGATTGCACTGGCAAGCCCCATTACCCAGTCGTTACTGAGCACAACATATGCACCTATCTGCAGATGCCAGAATACAGTTCTGTTCAGTGTACCTCCGAAAAGCGGTTAAATTTAATTCCTGCCCACACCCTCTGGTTACAGATAACCCCTTTGACTCCAGAAACCGAAGTCTCCCTTTGAGTTGTCTGACTACAAGGAGTTGCAGCCAGTACATTCTCAAGAATCATCAGTGTATTGATAAGACAATGATAATGTTGGGTAGTTTGCCTCTTTTTTTGATGTGGTTGCTTTTATCCTGTTTTGTAGGATTCATGTTGCTTGAGGGAACTGCAATTTCAATGCACTTTTCGTCTGTTTCAAGTGGTTTATGGGTCTTTGGCTCAGGATAGTGCATCTGTTTAATGGGGGTAATATAAGCCCCAGCCTCACCATATTTGTATCACACCACTCTTAAATTGGCAATAAAACACTCTTTCACAGAAAACCTTTCATGTCAAATATTAGTAATTTTTATGCAAGTGCTGAAGCTGTAACTCTTAGCAACTGTAAACGACTGTACTAACATACTAAATAAATGCTCCTAGCTTCTCACATCATGTCCTTTCATCTCCCCCTCCCACTACCCGCCTACCTCCGCCTCACCTGGTTTCACTTATCACATGCCAGCTTGTGTACCTTTCCCCCCTCCCCCCACCTTTTTATTCTGGCTTCCGTCACTTTCCTTTTGAGTCCTGTCAAGCCGTCAAAAGCAACACGCACAAAATGCTGGAGGAACGCAGCAGGCCAGGCAGCACCTATGAAAAACAGTGAGCAGTTGACGTTTTAGGCCGAGATCCTTCAGGAGGACATTCTTTCCCCCCCCCCCCCTTTGTTTCCATTCCTGATAAATGGTCTCATCAACTGTTCACTCTTTTCCACGGATGCTGCCTGGCCTGCTGAGTTCCTCCAGCAGTTTGCGTGAGTTGCTTTGGAATTCCAGCATCTGCAGATTTCTTGTGTTTAGCTCAAAACATCGATTGTTCATTCTCCTCCATAGATGCTGCCTGACCTGCTGAGTTCTTCCTGGCCTTCTAAAAAATTCCTATATATAAAATAAAAGAAGTTTTGAGCATCTAAATGCCTCATCCTGAATTGAACATGGGGGCAGTACAGTAGGAAAGCAGTTAGCCGTAACATTACTACAGCACCTAATGACCTGGGTTCAATTCCACCGCAGTCTGTACGTTCTCCCCGTCACCATGTGGGTTTTCTTTGTGTGCTGCTCTGGTTTCCTCCCCCATTCTGAAGTCATATGGTTTAGTAGTTCATTGGCCATGGAAGTGTAATTTGGCCAGAAGGGCCAGTTATGTGCTGTATCTCTACATAAACAATAAATATTGAGAATTATTGACGATAGCCTTTTAGTGTCAGTTTTTTGAGCTCAGTTGGCTGACAGCATGACTATTGGTGAAATTGACAAATTTATGAATGAGACACGATTATAATACATTATTTTTACAGCATTAAGTGGTCACTCAGTTTGACTTGCAGCTGGATCTTGCAGGGGCAGAGCTGACACCAGAATCACTTGGGAGGGGAAATCCTTCTTCTTCACATATCTTGCAAAAGCTCACTTCCGGATAGATCTTGTCTTGATTTGGGTTTGATGGTTTCTCCTCTGACTGTGAAAGGTATTTTGAAGTGATGTTCCTGACCGTGCTTTGGAAGTACAGCCTGTTTGCCAACCATTTCCCTTATCTCTTTCCACTTACTGAGTTCAGGTTTAATGTCTGGTGTCAGCAAGTCCTTATCGTGGATTTGAGCCTAGGAACCCTCACATTTTGACTTAGTTACAAAATCATGAAGTTAGTGGTTTATCTGTGGTTTGAAATCTAACAAGTTCACATCTTTGCCCAATTATTTTTGTTGATTCTTCCACAGTTGACAGAAAAGATATATAAGTTGTTAATTGAGTTCCTGTTCTGTCAAGATGGTTTTACTCTTTTCATTTATTGCTCGATAGCATTATTGATATAAATTGTTAATTGGGTTTCTGTTCTGTCAAGATGGTTTAGCCTTTACATTTATTGGTAGGTAGTATTATTGAGACAATGATTTGCACTAGGTGTAAATGAAGTTCAAAACTTTGCACATTTTATTTGCAAGAACAGGAGAGAACACATGTAAGATTTAATTTTTTTAACAGTTGGACAAATGCCGTATTTGTCCTACTCCATTGTGTCCAAGACATCTGAAAAGGAGTGGTGCCTCAAAAAGGCGGCATCCATCATTAAGGATCCCTTTCACCCAGGACACGCCCTCTTCTCATTGCTACCATCAGGGAGGAGGTACAGGAGCCTGAAGGCACATACTCAATGATCTAGGGACAGCTTCTTCCCCTCTGAAATCAGATTTCTGAATGGACATTGTACCCATGAACAGTACCTCACTACGTTTTTAAAACTTTTATTTTGTGCATTACTTCTTAAATTTAACTATTTAATACATACAGTATGTACTTACTGTAATTCACAGTTTTTTCTCTCCCTATTAGTATGTATTGCATTGTACTGGTGTCTCAAAGACAACAAATTTTGCGGCATGTGCCAGTGATATTAAACCTGATTCTGATTCTCACATTTCACTTCAAAGCACCTTGAAGCACAGGCAAAATAATATAGCAGTTCTCTCGTGATTAATTTCCAGCACTCTAATGGGATTTGAGCTCAGTGTCTGCGAATTACTAGCAGAGTATCATGACTATATGGTAACTATAAACAATACTCTTTTGTTCTGTCACATATAATTATTGATGAAGATGACTGTTTACAACCACAAAAGGGTTTAGTGAAATGGATGTAAGCCTTGGTGCACGTGAGCGTTAAATCAGGTTGTTGCCTTTTAAAATACTGACAGTGCTTTTCTCATGTGTCTCACAGGTCAGTATTCTAACAACGCTTGAGAAGCGATTTGACCTGCACAGCACTGAACTGGGAGTGATTGCGAGTAGCTTTGAGATCGGAAACCTCATGATAATATTGTTGGTGAGCTACTTCGGTGGCAAGGGTCATCGGCCTCGACTGATAGGCTGTGGCGGAATCATAATGGCCATAGGGTCTTTATTCTGTGCATTACCCGAGTTCCTAAGCCATCAGTATCAATACAAGCAGGTGGACAGATCAGTGGTGAAGGACACCTGTCTGGCAAACCTTTCCTCGGAGGAAGAGCAGATCGAAGTGGAGAAGAATCTAAAAACATGTGCAGAAACAGAAACGACAAACATGATGTATGTCCTGGTTATTGTGGCACAGGTTATCATTGGGGCGGGAGCAACTCCCATTCAACCGCTTGGAGTCTCTTATATTGATGACCATGTACGGAAGAGGGATTCGTCACTTTATATTGGTGAGTACTTCTTTATTCTCAGACACACTTTCAAAAGTGATTGCTCTGTTAACAATTCTGTATTTTCAAGTGTTTATTGGATGAATTGAGATAGTGGAAAATTCTTCATTCGATTATTAATCAGTCATCTGTTCAATTCGGTGATTGTGGTTTAAATGAGGTGTACTGATCTATATAGTCTATGTACTATGGACTGCCTAGTGTTAACTTCCAGAGTGAAACTATTTAAGGCTTATTTCACTTTCAGACCCCACAGTTAATCTGTTAGTGTCATTAAAGAAAAAATAATATTGTGATCCTGTAGAAATTCAATCAATATAATAACTTAGAGGTGTCCTTGAGGGCTCAAAGGAGGCTACTGTAAGCATTTATAGCATATAGTTCTCTGTATGAGTTGATTTGGGTGAATTGTTGACATTTTAGGAACTTCACTCTGCCATAATTGTCCACTTGCATTAAAATTCCTCTTGAGGAAATGGCAATTTGTTAAGGTGTTTTCCTTCCAATATAATGATTTCTTGCTAAAATTCATTCTACTCTGTGGTAACCAGATTGTCTTTAAACATTTTTGCTAGTCATCTACAGAGATCCCTATTGAAAGTTACGATAATTGAAGAAAAACATGTTAGAATTTCATAAAGAAAATGTCTTTTATTAATTAGATCAGTGCTTTTCCCATTTTCTCAGCCAGGTAATCACTGACAAATTATCGTTACCTAACATAATGTTCATATGAACCTTTAGCCACCATTGTCCTACTATCTGTCACTATTAAATGGAAAATGGTGTTGGTATACTGCTGGGAATTAATTCATTTTGCTCTCTTATTCTTGTCTATATCTTTTCCTGTTAGGTGTCAGCAACATTTTCAGATTGTACAATCGCAACAAACATTATGCAATAAAATACCTTTAATATCGAGGATAAGCAGAGTCATTTTATTTTACTTTTACAGTTACTACTATTAACCAGCAAAAATTACCTCCTAACATAATATTCTTGTGCTGTGTGTATTACTGGGAAAGCCAGATTAATTGACTGTCCCTGGTTTCGGAAGGAGATGCAATAGATCTTCTCCTTGAATTGGTGCAGTCCCTGTGCTGTCCGTATTTGGAATTTCCTGAGTTACTGTTGAAGGAACCTGCAGTAAATGTCAAAGCTACAGACAAGAGTTATGTATCAGTTGCTGGTGTTCCTGTAAAATTACTGTCTCGGTTTTATGTTAGAGAGCAGTGATCTCAAAAGTACTGCCAAAGCAAACTTGCTACATTGGGTCTATTGATTATTTCAAAACCTGTCATGCTGAAGTTGGATATGAATCTCCCAGCCATACAACAAGCAAGTTAACTGTTCTTAATGTCTTCTTGTATATCTAGTCATGCTCCCCTGTTAGGGTTCAGTCATCTCTGTAATTACTAACTTCCTTCATCCATGTTAATTGACCTTCAGAGTCTATTGATGTAAGTTTAAGATTTATGAATGGGAACTGACTGTGGAAAACTCACCTGATATGTTGGCTGTAGGATGTTATAATATTTGTATCCATTAATAGCACTGACCTTCCTCGGGATGCATAAAGATACCTGTCAGTAGCTCCACATTGTACGTGTTACTTTTTATAGTACACATTGTGCTCACCAGAGTTGAGCAATAGGTAAAGGCAATTTCATTTTGAGACAGTTTATTGCTATACTGTTCAAGTATCAAATAATTCTCAAGAATGGCTAATATAGTTCAAGAAGATGCAATGCCTGAAAACTTTTAAAAAAAATGTAATAATGTAGAGTCACAGATGGATAACACATAAATTTATGAGATAAAGAGTTTGACAGATTAGTTGCTAAAAACTTTTTCATTGCTTGATTAGTTGATTCATGTAAGTGATCTCTTAGTGTATATAACCTCAATGGAAGTTTGTTTTATTTTAAGCAGGGTGGGTGATTGTGGATCATGACATTTTGTGTAGTTTACACAAATGTTTTTGGTTTCGATTTTCAAGGATAAGTTTGTAACGAAGTCAATATGTTGGGCAGTACCAACAATAATAATTGTTTATCTGTAAAAGAGAAAGAAAAAAAATCTTGTGTACACAACTCAAGTACTGACATATAAAGATCTCATTGTTCTCTGTGGCAGGGAACTTCAAAGTTGGTGGAGAATTCCATCATCCAGTAGTACTTCAAAATACCTTCCAGACATAAATAGGCATATTATTACGAGTAACAACAGTGGAACACCATGGAATAAATGTACAATTGCACTAGTCTGTTACCCATAGCATAGGAAGTTTGTTCAGAAATGCAGGAAGCACAAGTCAAGTTGGAAACAAGCATTTTGAATGATTGAATTCAAAGTTCAAAGTAAATTTATTAACAAATTACGTATATGTCACCATCTACTACCCTGGTTGTGTATTTACTATTTCTATAATACTTAAACATATTGTTTGCTTAAGCATTCTTCGTTTTTTGCAAAGTGCATTGTGGGTTATTTGTGAAAGTATGTAAATGACATACATCGTCATTCTACTATGTCATAAGTGTGTTCCTCGCTTAACAAAAGTGAACTAAGGCTCGCATCTCTCAGCTTCCTTGTTTTCCTTTTAATTATAACAGTGGCGACAACGTACTTTTACAGCGAATCTGAAATAACTACCTATCTGTTGAAGTGCTGTATGATGTTCGAGTTAAAAAATAGCGCAGCACATTTCCTTTGCGAAAGGGAAAGATGAACAAATTAAAAAAGTTTGACAATGGGAGAATTCATGGGTTCACTATCAGTGAATACTAGGTGAATCAGGGAATAATCATTAAAAAGAGCAGAAATGGCCGGCCACAATGGAAGACTGACAAAGCTGATTTCACAAAGGTAACTGGATATTGTATACATAGATTGAGCAGCATTTTAAAGCAAATGAAATAACCAATGAGAAATGAGTATCAGTTTTCCTGAGTATATCGGGTTTAAGGCATATAGTATGTTTTGAAGTTTAACTGCTCTAACGAAACCAGCCAAAATGAGCTTTGCTGATATTGTGAAAGTAATGCAGGAACATTTAGAACTGAAGACATTGTTGATTGCACTTTAGCAGATTCAAAAGGAAGGCGAGTCAATTTCAGCATGCAAGGCTGAATTGTAAAAGGTGTCCGAGTATTGTCAGATGGGCTGAGAGATTGTTTAGTTTGTGGAATTTTACAGGAAAGCATTCAGATACAACTCTTAACTGAGGCACAACTTTAAATTTAAAAGAGCCCTTGGAAATTGCTGTATGAATGGAAAGGGCAGACAGAGGTGCAGTTGAGCTGCAGTTAGGAATGACAGTGAGCGCGAACAAAATTGCAACGTCCTAAGAGGGAAAACGGCCTGGTTGAACAAATTGTGTTACCATTGTGGCAGGGGCTCACATAAATCAGACCAATGCAGGTTTAAAAGTGAAACTCGCAGAAAATGCAGCAAAGTAGGACACATATAGCATGTCAGACAGACGAAAATAAATGGACTGCTTAGGGAAGAGAAAAGGATGAAAAATCACATTGCAGTTTCAGAAAAAGCACTGACCTGCTTGCTGTTGGTGCAAAATCTGATGAGAAGGATGTAAGACTGGGTGGCCTTGAAGTTTACAAAGTGAAACCCAACAATAAAAAGGCAAAATGGCTTACACCAGAAGTGAACGGCAAATTAATTAAAATGGATTTGGGCACTGGCTCGGCTGTTTCAGTCACTCCACAAAATGAGTTTGAATGGCATTTCAAAGATACCAAACTGAAGCCTGTAGATATACAACTGAGACCTTATACTGGAGAAAAGACACCTCTTGTGGGAAGGACGTTCTTAGCAGTGAAATCCAGCAACCAACAAGCCACATTGAGCTTGTATGTGGTAAAAGCAGAAGGGGCACGTGATTGGCTGAGTCAACTACAACTTGGTTGGATATCCATCCACCATTTACATGCCACATATCCTGTAATAGAGTCAACTGAAAGCAAATCGAGAAAGGTACTGGATGATGCCACAAAAAGTCTCCATGCTCCACACCATGAACTCTGGTCTAACATAGAGCAAGTAGGTGTTGGTGTTAACCTCTAAGACTCTGGGTAGAAAGGATGTTGGACCATGGAAGGACCAGGCTGCTGAGAGGAATTGTGAAAGTGACGAAAGCACTGGTCGGACTACAACGGTTTTTGTAGGCAAAATATATGAGAAAGCTTCTGATATTTTAATCAGGCATTTACTTGTGAAGTGCTGCTTGGCTTTTAGCTGGAAGAGAGGAGTCAATGGAGGTACAGAAACCGAGGATTCATCAGATGATGTTGTGTATGCGGAAACCAAGAGGAGAGGTCAGATCATAAAGGGATCAATAGATGGATTGATAAGAGATTACCCCAGTGAACTAAATGCACCTTCCCAGATGAAGATGTACATCCTAGAAAGAAGAAAGAGGATGATGACATAAGTGCTATGGAAGAGGATAAACGTAACAAATTCAGAGATACACACAAGAAACTAGAAGAAAAAGGAAGGTGAGAAAAAGAAAAACAAGAAGTTGAAAAGGAGAGAAGCAAGGATCACAGAGAAGCAAGGATCACAGTAGAAGCAAGGATCACAGAGAAGCAAGGATCACAGTAGCAAGGATCACAGTAGAAGCAAGGCTCACAGTAGATCCGGTGAGAAGAGACAAGAAAAAGAGATGAGAGATGTTCAGAGTTGTCAGAGCCACTTCCTGCAGTCTCCAAGTCAACTACTACAACCACCACAGAGGAGGCCTCAGAACCTGAGATCGTTTTCACAGCCACAAGTCACACCTGCCAAGCAGAGTGACTGTCTTATCCCACAAGAATAAGAAATCCTTCACAGTAGTTACATCTTTAGCCCTGAATAGTACAATTTTAAATTTACTATGGTGCGGATGTCTGTATAGTAGTTGTATTATCTATTATACTGTGTATATAGTTGAGATGCATTTTTTATTGTTGGAGCTCATAGCTCAGCAGGGAGGAGCGTTGTGTAGTTAACATTTCAGAAATATTTGAGTAATATTGTAAATCTATTGTTTGATTAGCATTCTTTGTTGCTTACATAATGCAGTGTGGGTTATCTGTAAGAGTATGTAAATGGCATATGTCATCACACCACTAAGTCGTACCTATACGTGTCCACCTTACTTAAAAAAAACGAACTAAGACTTGCACCTCCTGGCTCCCATGTTTTCCTTTCAATTCGTTTAATGCTCTGGAGTTACAAAACATACCAACCCTGAGGTACATTTTCTTGTGAGTTTTCTCAGCAGGCTGATGAAATACAACAGACTTGATGACAAACAGCACTTCTTGTGTATCAGATTCAGAGTATGGATCACCGGAGACCAACGTGCTACATGGAACCTACACTACCTTGTGGGTGTGGAGCCTTAGCTCACCTGGATCCCAGATTTTGTCTGTGTGGGGGACCGGTGTTGTTGGGAGAGGGGTAGTCTAATACCCTCCCCTTGGACAACATTGGTGGCGTGGAGAGGGGAGACTTGCAGCTTGGGCAATGCTGGTCTTCCATACAACCCTGCCCAGGCCTGCACCCTGGAAACCTTCCAAGGCACGAATCCATGGTCTGTCGAGACTAACGGAGGCCTACAGTGATGGGGCACTGCAGCCAGCGTGATTAAGCAGCACAATAGCTTCTTGAGTTACTTTAGGATTTCTTTTAGTCTTGAACTGAACTGCATGAGAAGATGGGGAGGGGCCAGTGGAAATTCTATTCCTCGGTCATAAAGAATCTGGATTGTAAATCAACCGAGATGGTTTTAGCAGGGCAGGAATACAGTTCATATTACATTTTGTCATTAAACATTGACACAGGACGTCAACTTTTCAAACATTGAGAATGTTTCTACTCTTGCCTTGGGTTTAAGTTTATTGTTAGTGTCCCAGCTTGAGCAGCTGATTAAAGTTCACTCCTGCAAGTGTTGTTTTCTCAATTGTTCAGCTAAACCTATGGGATCCTTGCTTCGTACACACTGCAGGCTGGAACACATTGATGGCAAATGCCACAGTCTGATATGCCTTGTTACCATGAGGTCGAGCAGCTTTTTTTGGAACCAGTTAACAGGAGAGCAGCAATATACTGGCAAATAGATGAATGTGAGGGTATTCAAGAGACATCAGAGATGTAAATTAAGCAGGCATTTCAAGACTTTAATCTCTTTGGGTCTTGACCTGGCTGTTCAGATTGTATCCAATGTTTTCCGTCTCTATGGATATGTAGACATTTCCCATCACGCAGTTTCAGCATTCTCAGGGATTTCAGTCCGTGGATCCTGAGTATTTTTTAATTCATTGTTCCAGCTTTATTTAGAGATAAAGCGTGGACCAGGCTCTTTCAGACCAACGAGCCGCACCACCCACATACCCACCTATCTTAACTTTGGCCTAATCACAGGACAATTTACAGTGACCAATTAACCTACTAAATGATACACCTTTGGACCATGGGAAGAAACCAGAGCACCTGGAGGAAACCCACACAGTCACGGGGAGAACGTACAAATTCCTTACAGACGGCGTCGGAATTGAACTCCCGAACTCCAATGCCCCCGAGCTGTAATAGCGTCACATTTAAATGTCTTCTTATGTAACGGGCACCTCTCCAGCTTAATCATTCTTTTAATCACACACAGTAGGTGAAGGCTTTTCTTCAGCTTTATCAGTCGAAATCCTACCCACAGCACTCTTAATATCCAGTGTCACTTATTTACCGTTGTTTTGCCTGCATTTTGTCCACCTCCTCTACCGTTCAATTGGAAACAGCATAGAGGACTTAAATAACATTTCTAAAAGGGATGCCAATTATTCACAGGACGATGGTTATGATATAAATTGGTACATTGTACAATGAAACAATCTGTTTCCCCTCTCCCAGAATGGAAAAGTATTCTAAAAAATTCTTTCAAATAGCTTTTAAAATTTAAATAATCCACAATTCAGTGCACGTCTTTTCGACAGTGTCGTTCTCAGTTACTGTCCTTGAAAAAGCACAGTACATCCGTAAGCTTTCCAGAAGTTTTAGCATTATCTAGGATGATTAGGATTTCTTCATACTTCTCTTTGTGATGGTGATCTATTTCAGAGGTGTAGATTGTATATCTGTACTACATCTTCCCTGGTGTAAATTAGAATGTTAACTTCATGAAGATCCGTCATTCACAAGTTTGCCAAACATTGCTCTTTCCTTTGTTATATTAAGAGGGTCAGGTGAAGTTTGGTCTGGTTTCTTAATCAAAGAATTATCTAAAATATTATATTTTAACTGTTGACAGAAGTGTCTGAAGGACATATCTGTGTATGTTGTGTAAAAAAAATATATACACACACACTTAATGTAATTCACATTTTTTCTATTATTAGGTATTGCAAGGTACTGCTGTTGCGAAGACAGTAATTTCATGACACATGACGGTGATGTTAAACCTGATTCTGGTTCTAATTCTGAGGAAGTCATTGTAACTCAGTCTGAAATGGCAGGAAAACAAGGAGATTTCAGATTGTTTATCTTTTCCAAATGGCATGCTAAGTAATTTTGCTTATTACTAAAATTGTTTGGCTGATTTCACTGGGAGAATTCCGAAACATCTGCAGTGTGAACTCTGAAATATCTGTTTAAGTATCCACAGTTGTAGATCCAGATAAAGGGTTCATAGCAGATCAAATGGCAAACAGGACTGAATTCTTAGAGTAGAAACTAGAAGCAGCAAGTTCCATCAGGCTTGGCTCAATTTCAATTCTAAAATTAATCACGTCATTGAAAATAATGACACAAGGAATGAAATAAGGCTCTAGTCTAAACTAGATTGACTTTACTCAGACACAGCGAATCCCAGCTTGCTTAGAAGATGATGTAAGTACTATTTGTTCAGACTATTGAATGTGCTTGTCGTGATTAATTTAGGACAAGCTAAATAGTGAAAATCTTCAATAAAGAATAATTTTCTCATATTACTCAGAGTGTGGAAAGAGTCAAGCAGTACTTAAAAGCAGCTGCAGTATTTTGGCCATTTTAACAACATGCTAGTGACATAGTTCTCTTCTGGCTTCTTCCAAAGCAATTGTGAGCTTTGAAACAGTGATTTCATTTAATTTTAAACTCTTCAGGTGTGTTCTCATTTAACAGAGGAAGTGAGAGCACATGGAGGCAATTCATGGAGTTTGCTCCTGCTCTAATACTTTGCTTGGATCTTGGCTGATATTTTCCTTCAATCTCACTTTCGTGTTCCGACGTCATCTTCCAGTAATTCCTGCAAAATCCAGTCTCTGCTTGCATGTGCTCAACTGCTAGCCCTCAGACGCCTCGGTTATATAAACTCAAAAATCCCTTCCCTCTGGGTAAAGAACTTCTCTTCTCAGTTCTGCATGACCCATCCCTTATTTTGAGATAATTATATTTGAAATAAGTATAATTATTTCAAGTATAATTAGCAATTGTGATGCTATCTGAACCACAATTGCATACCTGTCCTGTACGTATCATATCCGAACCCTGTATTGGGCAATAAGTATTCTTACAAGTGGTTTGACTCTAGTTTTAAGTTCTTGTAAGTTCTTTAAGTTTACCAGATACAGGTTTCCCCCGCTATCTGAAGGTAGAGCGTTCCTATGAAACCGTTTGTAAGCTGAAACGGTGTAAAGCGAAGAAGCAATTACCATTTATTTATATGAGAAAAAATTTTGAGCATTCCCAGACCCAAAAAATAACCTACCAAATCATACCAAATAACACATGAAACCTAAAATAACACTAACATATAGTAAAAGTAGGAATGATATGATAAATACACAGCCTGTATAAAGTAGAAATAATGTACGTACAGTGTAGTTTCACTTAACAGAATCGGGAAGACAGCGAGCACACTGGAAGGTTCACGCATTTTTCTATCGTACAGTTCTTTGTAAGCCATCCTGCAAACCTGCCCTAAACCTACGTGCCCTTTCAAAAGTAAAGTCATACTTGTTGGCAATCATTGCAGCACTGTCAATCGTAGTGAAAATCTCATGCTGTTCAAAGCTATGGCGGCTTGATGCTGAGTGTTTCGCTGAGAGCAAAACAAACGCTGAACACTATTTTCACTTTTCGCCACTCGCTGCTCGGGGTGCACGCTGCCTCTATAACGGCTCGCTGCAAAACAAACGCTGAACGCTATTTTCACTTTTCGCCACTCGCTGCTCGGGGTGCACGCTGCCTCTATAACGCTCGCTGCAAAACAAACGCTGAACGCTATTTTCACTTTTCGCCACTCGCTGCTCGGGGTGCACGCTGCCTCTATAACGGCTCGCTGCAAAACAAACGCTGAACACTATTTTCGCTTTTCACCTTTTCTCGTAAAAGCGAAAATCCTCTTCGGATTTCTTTCGGTTAGCAAAAACAGGTACTAATGTAGGTCTTCTGTTAAAGCGAACTTTCATAAAGCGGGGGATACCTGTATTTCTATAAATGACCTATTGTTATTGATGGCCGATGTGTTGGCATGCATTCTGATGGAACGAGGTGTATTCTAGTGAGGAACGTAAGTGAATATTCCTGTAAAATGCAGGCAGTTCTAAATCAGAATCAGAATCAGGTTTGCTATCACTGACACGTGTCATGAACTTAGTTGATCTGCATCATGGTGAAGGGTCTCGGCCTGAAACGTTTATTTCTCTCTGTGGGTGCTGTCTGACCTGCGTTCTTCCAGCATTTTGTGTGCATTTACTCTGGATTTAAAACAGCCGCTGACTCTCTTGTGTAGATTCTGTGTGCGTTCACCTTGTGATGCACCTTTGTAAGTTTACACCTCATTTTCCCACACTGCAATGAGAAGAGTCCATTGAGTTCTTGGGAGCTTTGGTTCCATGCAGCCAGGTCTTGGAGGGACAAGAGCAGCTGAAGCAGACACACGGTGGGGCCCAATTGCTGTAGGCGCCGGCTTATACTGATGAGGTTAAGATGGAAATACTCTTGCAGGCCCTTCTACCTCTCCAGAAATGGACGTATTAGAATGATTTCTGGACAATTTTTTGAACAACCTCTGGTGGTCCCATGATGGATTTCTGACAGGTTGGTCAACACAGAGGTCACTATCACACCCAAAGGTCACTGGCTTTCAATTTCCATAGCAATCTGGATGCAAGTGACTGGAATATGAATTTGTTTCATTCAACATTGCTTTTATTTCCCAAGGAGAAAGTGTTAACTTTCCTCTGTACTGTACCCTGGGCTCAAGAAGAAGAAATTACACATGTGTATAAACTTGTTTATCCACTTGCATGTCTCGGTTCATGCTAGCTCGATTCATTTGTAATGCTTGTAAATTGAAACTCCATCGCACCCAGTCACAAAACTAAATGAGGAGTGCTTTACTTTGAACAGGTTACCAACTTCCATGGTATCTGATGTTTGTTTGGTTCAGGAGGCATAGTAGTTTCTGAAGTACTGATGTGAATCCATAGTGGGTGGGTCTTCTGGCTGTGATCGTAGTCCTGACACTATAACATAAGTGTTACTTTATTTTTTCTATCTGAAGCACCAACTACTGACCTGACAGTGAAACTGGTTTCCTTGCACGGGGGAGTCCCAGTATTGGGACCTGCAGACAGGTGTTGGTCTTATTAATTTGGATGCTGTCCTCTGACAGTTACAGTGTCTAGTGGAGGAGTGTGGAGGGCACCAGTGAGGGCAACTGACTATGTTCAAGGAGCTCTATCCTAGTGAATACTGGTAATCTGGTTATTCCTAATATTCAATATTTGAAGGAACAGCGATATTAATTTATGCGAGTGTCTACTGACAAAAGTTTATCAGATCACTCCTATACATGCAGCGCTAAAATTTACAATGCTGTTGCACCAGTTTAATTGACTGATTTGCACGGTTTTTAAAAAAAATTAGAGCAAGTTTGAAAAGAATTGTTAGGTTCTCCATTTCTCTTCCCCCCATCTTACACATTTGATATATCCTGCTTTAATATTCGGAAGATGCTATTCCTTATTCCCTGCCTGGAGATGTGTGGATGTAAACTGTACTGTTAGGTGAACTAATGCAGCTTACCTGCTCTTCAGACTTTGCCACCACCCACTGCCATTCCCAGAAGCAGAATTAGACTTGTACAGTAAATCACAGTGGCCACGCTATCACCCATTATATCTGCGGTACATTGTCCAATCTTTTTTCTTTAAGGGTTTCACAAATGTGTCTGATTATTGATTCAGATTTATTATCTCATGTACATTGAAACATGCAGTGAAAAAGAGTCATAGAGTCATGGAAAAATACAACACAGAAATAAGCCCTTCGGCCCATCTAGTCTGCGCCAAACCATTTAAACTGCCTATTCCTATTGACCTGCACCAGGACCGTAGCCTTCCATATCCCTACCATCTATGTACCTATCCAAACTTCTGCTGATTTTTCAAAGTTCGAAGTGAATTTATTATCTATGTGACCATATACTGTGACCCTGGGATTCACTTTATTACAGACATTCACAATAGAACAAATAAATACAAATTAATGAAAAACTATGCACAAACAAGACAGATAAACAATCAATGTGCAAAAGAAGAAAAATGGATAGACAAATAAATAAATAATATTAAGAAAATGAATGATAAAGCTCGTGAAAATGAGTCCAAAGGTTGCGGAATCAGCTCAACGTTGAGCTGAATTTTCCGCATTCTTTCCAACTACGCTGATCTATAGGTTTAAACTAAACATAACAATTTACAGTGCAGATCGTCCTCAACCGACGCGTTCTGGTAAAGATGCAGCCTACCACTTAGGAAATGCCTGAAACAGCAGAATGAGTCATGTGGAGGTGGGGGACGGTGAATTGATGCAATAGAATTTAAACTATGCCTGGGAATTCCTATTTGATTCCCAAAGGAGTGGGATTCATTACACAAACTATAATTTAGTATAGCAATCATAAGAGTTTATTTGTCTCAATCTTCCACAGAAAATGAGGAGTGTTTATTTATTGCGCAGTACTTGTAGCTAAGTTGTGAAGACAAGTTGCGAAATACCAGTGTTCCCTTGTATATAATAAAAAGCTCTTTTCTACTTCATTGTTTTTATAGGGACAATGGTTGTAAATAATTAATCATTGTTTATTCTGTTTCCATTAACTCTATGTGAGATTTTGGTGTCCTCATACTATCATTTCCTCCCAGAACTAGATTTAATATTTAAGTTCAAGATTAGCTTTATTTGTCACGTTACATTGAAACATCGAAATGCATGTTTCAATGTGGTATTTTGTGTCAATGAACAACACAGTTCAAGGATTGGGCTGGGGTGGCGGGGGGTAGCCCGCATGTGTTGCCGTGCTTCCGACATCAACACAGGCTGCTCACAACTCACTAACCTTCACCGTGTGTCATCAGAATGGGGGAGGAAACTGGAGTTGCTGGGGGAAACCCAGGTGGTCACTGGGAGAACGTACCAACTTCTTTAGCCAGCGGCAGGAATCAAACCTCAGATGGCGATCAGTGGCGCTCTAAGAGAATAACGCTAACTAAACGCCGCCTAATCCCGACATATCTTTTTCTATAGTTGTTTGCAAGTATCATAAAATG
The DNA here is from genome assembly GCF_048418815.1 of Hemitrygon akajei. NCBI lineage: Eukaryota > Metazoa > Chordata > Chondrichthyes > Myliobatiformes > Dasyatidae > Hemitrygon > Hemitrygon akajei. Next base: position 18,279,017 of record NC_133125.1, on the reverse strand, counting down.
CAATATATTGGTATTGGTTTATTATTGTCACATGTACCAAGACACAGTGCCTATAAAAAATATTTATTCCCCTTGGAAGCTTTCACTTTTTATTGTTTTACAACATTGAATCACAGTGGATTTAATTTGGCTTTTTTTGACACTGATCAACGGAAAAAGACTCTTCAGTGTCAAAGTGAAAACAAATCTCTATAAAGTGATCAACATTAATTACAAATATTAAACACAAAATAATTGTATTCACTTCCTATAAGTATTCACCTCCTCCAACTCAGTATTCAGTAGATGCACCTTTGGCAGCAACTACAGCCTTGAGTCTGTGTGGACAGGTCTCTATCTGCTTTGCACATTTGGACACTACAGTCTTTTCCCATTCTTGTTTACAAAACTGCTCAAGCTCTGTCCGATTGCATGAGGATCATGAGTGGTCAGCCCTTTACAAGTCCAGCCACAAACTCTCAATTGGATTGTGGTCTGGACACTGACTTGGCCACTCCAAGATATTAACTTTGTTGTTCTTAAGTCATTCCTTTGAAGCTCTGTAGCAAATGTAGCTTTGACTTTATGTTTTGGGTCATTGCTGGGAAACAAATCTTCTCCCAAGTTGCAGTTCTCTTGCAGACTGCATCAAGCGTTCCCTGTATTTTGCTGTCTTCATTTTACCCTTTACCACCACAAGCCCTCCAGGGCCTGCTGAAATGAAGCATCCCCACAGCATGATGCAGCCACCACCATGTTTCGCGGTAGGGATGATGTGCGGTGTTTGGCTTATGCCAATCATAGCATTTAGTCTGATGGCCAAAAAGCTCAATTTTGGTTTCATCAGATTATAGAACCTTCTTCCAGCTGAGTTCAGAGTCTCCCACATGCCTTCCAACAAACTCTAGCTGAGATTTCATGTGAGTTTTTTTTCAAAAGTGGCTTTCTCTTTGCCACTCTACCATAAAGCTGCAACTGGTGAACTACCTGGGCAACAGGTGTTGTATGTGCAGTCTCTCTCATCTCAGCTACTGAAGCTTCTAACTCCTCCAGAGTTGTCATAGGTATTCTAGTGGCCTCCCTCACTAGTCCTCTTCTTGCACAGTCACTCTGTTTTTGAGGACGGCTTGTTCTGGGCAGATTTACAGTTGTGCCACAGCCTTTCCATTTCTTGATGATTGACTTAACTGTACTCTAAGGGATATTCAGTGACTTGGAAATTTTCATGTATCCATCTCCTGACTTGTGCTTTTCAATAACCTTTTTGTGGAGTCACTTGGAGTGTTCTTTTATCTTCATGGTGTAGTTTTTGCCAGGATACTGACTCGCCAGCAGATGGACCTTCCGGATACAGGTGTATTTTTACTACAGTCAATTGAAACACCTTGACTGCAGACATGTCTCCAAAAACAGATCTCCGTTTAACTGATTATGTGACTTCTAAAACCAGTTGGCTGCACCAGTGATGATTTGGTGTGTCATATTAAAGGGAGATGCATACTTTTACAATCAATTATTTTGGGGGGGGGGGGGTGGTGTGTGTGTGTGTGTGTGTGTGTGTGTGTGTGTGTGTGTGTGTGTGTGTGTGTGTGTGTGTGTGTGTGTGTGTGTGTGTGTGTGTGTGTGTGTGTGTGTGTGTGTGTGTGTGTGTAGTAGTTGGGGCGCTGTCATGACAAGATTTTTGCACTGATCTTTTTGGCGTACGGCGTGCCTTGGGCATCGGAAACCTGGCGGAGCCCATCCCTCTCCAGGTTTTTGGAGCCGGCTGGATTCAAACTGGGGAGCCTTTGCTGTGAAGTCCGGCGCTGATGCCACTAAGCCACCAGCTGGGGTTTGTGTTATATATTTGTAATTAATTTAGATTACATTGTAGAGATCTGTTTTCACTTTGACATGAAAGAGTCTTTTTCCGTTGATCAGTGTCAAAAGAGCCAAATTAAATCCATTTTGATTCAATGTTGTAAAACAATAGAACATGAAAACTTCGAAGGTGGGTGAATACTTTTTATAGGTGAAAAGCTTGTCTCCCATACTGTACACTCAGATCAGATCATTACACAGTGCTTTGAGCTAGAATAAGGTAAAACATTAACAATGCAGAATAAAGGTTAAAAGCTACTGGATCACTGCAGTGCAGGAAAATGATGAAGTGCAAGATCATAACAAGGTAGATTGTGAGGCCAAGAATCCATCTTAACATACAAGAGGTCTGTTCAATAGTCTGATTATAGTGGAAAGGAAGTTGTCCTTGAGCCTGGCTGTATGTGCTTTCAGGCTTTTGGATCTTCTGCCTGATTGGAGAGGGGAGGAGAGAGAATGTCTGGGGTGGGTGGGGTCTTAGATTATGATGGCTGATTTATTGAGGCTCCATTAAGGGGAAAATGGTTCCTTTGATGTGCTGAGCTGTTCCACAGTTCCCTGCAGTTTCTCGTGGTCACGTGCAGAGCATTTGCCACAACAAGCAGATATGCATCCAGACAGAATGCTTTCTGTGGTGCAGTGATAGAAGTTGGCAATATAAGAAATGCAGGTTAAATTAGTAGTTGGGACAGGTGTTCTGATTTCACAAAACACATTGGAGTTTTATTTAGCAGACATTTGTGCGTTTGATTAACCTCTTCCCTATTTGAAAACCAAGATTATGTTAACCAGCCCTATTAATGCCGTGGTGATAAGTGGAAAGGAAGTGGAGGCAGTGAAGGATTTTGTCTTCCTCGGTTCAGAGATTTCTATAGATGGTAACTGCAGCCACAAAATTAAACGGCACTTACTTCTGGGGAGGGCAGCAATGGCAAATTTAGATAAAATACTGAAGAGCGGAGACATAACATTGTCTATGAAGATCGGTATAGTCAAGTCTATGGTATTTCCACTTGTGATGTACGGCTGTGACAGCTGGACTATTAGGAAGGCTGAATACAAAAGAATCGGCGCCTTTGAACTTGGATGCTAGAGGAAAGTGTTAAGAGTTTATTGGACAGCAAGAAGATCCAACAAGTCAGTACTTGAAGAAGTACAGCCAAGTCTCACGAGGAGGCTTGGTTATGAGACAAAAACTCAAATATTTTGGCCAGATCATGAGAAGACAGGATTCCTTGGAGACACTCTCATGTGGGTAAAACAGAAAGTAAAAGAAGGAGAGGGATGGATAGATAATATTACTCAAGACATTGTGTATGACCTTGTGGCATCTCAGAGAGGCCATTTCCAACAAGAAGGCTTGGTGCGCAGGAGTCCAGGAGGTCATGAAGATCTGGACTCGACTTAACAACTGAACAACAACAAAACCATCCAGGAATGGGAAGCTTCTTGGGTGAGAACTGCAGCCCAGAAGCAGATAAGGTTTGCGGCATTCGGTGAGTGAGTGTCATGCGTGAGACTGGGTTCAGTGGTTTTGGAAAACAGCATGATCAGTGGCCGAGCTGAAGGGGTTGGGTGGGGGTGGTAATTGTTGGGAGGGGTCTGGTTTTGGGGTGACTATTGGAAGCTGTTTTGGATGTGATGGACTCAATAATCACGGGTAGTTCTAATCTGGGGTTGTAAGGAAAGTGAATGGTCACAAGAAGGAAGCAGATTATGGATTGGGGGGGGGGGGGTTACTGGAGGAAACTGAGAAACATTCCTGTTGTGTCTGACCCCAAGGCTACAGCTGAAAAGCACTTTTATCAGAACACAATACTATCCCATCTTCCATTTACTTGCCATTTTTCCATGGTGCAGGAAGCTGGCTAACTAAAGTCAGAGTTGTTGTTCCTTTTTGTGTCTTGTGGTGCATCAGGCGGCATTTTTTGCCATTTCCTTAGCATTTGTCTGTTCTCATATAAGATGTGTATAAGTTAATGAGGGGCATTGATCATGTGGATAGCCAGAGGCTGTTTCCCAGGGCTGGTGGCTAACACGTGGGGGCATAGTTTTAAGGTGCCTGGAAATAGGTACCGAGGGGATATCAGGAGTAAGTTTTTTCACACAGAGAGTGGAAGGTGCGTGTAATGCACTGCCTGCGGCAGTGGTGGAAACAGATACAATAGGGTCTTTTAGGAGCCTCTTAGGTAGGTACATGGAGCTTAGAAAAATAGAGGGCTATGCACTGGGGAAATTCTAGGCAGTTTCTAGAGGAAGTTACATGGTCAGCACAACATTGTGGGCCAAAGGGGCTACAGCTTTCTCTGTTTATTGGGCTGAGTTGCTAGCTCAACCCAGCATGGATGGATTTGAACCCAGCACCATTGGCCTTGAAGTCCGGTGCTGATATCACTACACCAGAGCTGGAACAGAGATAAAACCTGAGGCCACATCCTCATCAATATATTTAAATGAGTAACACACGCAAAGTGCCCTAAGAACCTAACAAGTCAGGCGGCTTCTATGGACCCGAAATTTCAGGCCGAGACCCTCCATCAGGCCAGAATCCTGAAATGTCAATCGCTTATTCCCCTCCGTAGGTGTTGCCTGACTTGCTGAACTCCTCCAGCATTTTGTTTGCAGAATCTCATGTGATTACATGTTGTGAGTCGATTCCAAATCTGATTTTAAAAAAATAACATCACTTCCAACCTAAGCCAACTCATACTGAGACCTTAAAATGATCCCGTACAGTCATGTACAGTACTATTATTCGATGTCATTAAACAAAAATGTAGGAGCAGATTCAAGTGTGATTTATCTGATCTTGGCCTCGATTCCACATTCATGGCTCTTCACCATAACCCTTGAATAATCTGAAACACTGACATATTGTTAAATTTTTGACTTAGACACATTAATTAAAGTATAGATGACGCAGCAGTTTGTTGCAACTAGGAAATACAATGTGTGATTTACAAATGGAATCCTATCCCTGGCTTCCATGTGGCTTGGAATGAAGTATTGTGTTTAGCTTAAGTGAAGAATTTATTTATTGAGCTACTGCGCGGAGTATGAGTTGAGCTGCCCAGCAATCCCCCAGTTTAATCCTTTTACAATGACTAATTAACCTAATAACTGGTAGTTAGTAATTAACCTATTAAGCACCAGACAAAACCTGTGTGGTGACAGGGAGAATGTACAAACTCCTTAGAAACTGCAGTGGGAATTGAACCCAGGTCACTGGTACTGTAAACCATTGTTGCTAACCACTGCACCACACTTAGGAGATCCGGGGCTGTTTGAATGGCCTTGTTTGAGTAATCAGTCACTTGCACAACGAAGAAGATGACTAAAGTCAAAACGATGTCTTGGCCTGGAACCGAACCACTGTAAGAAACCTGTGAAGTTATGTTGTGATGCCGGAATCTTTCGGGTGAGCTGCTGCCAACAGGGACAGGCAAGACTGGGCTTTGGGTGGGCTGAAGCATTTAGTGTAGCCCCTGTGAGAGTACTTCTGCCCAACTGGATCCTTAGAAAGGTTAATCTAATTGCTCATGTACACATAATTTCTTGTTACTTTCTATTGTACTGAATTTGTCAAAGTTAACTCCACTGGGGACCATGATTTTGGCAGTTAAAAATGCATTTGGACAGCAAATTTGGTTCCTCCTCCCACATGGCCCGAGATGAGAAGTGGAGTAGTTTATAATAATTTGCAGTACTGTAGGACTGAGACTAAACTCTTTCATTACATTTTTTCTAATGTGGTCAGGACTGTAAAATCGACCTATGAATGACTGAACCAAACAGACGCATTCTATACTTCCACATGCTTTTTATCAGCCCTCTGTTTAAGAAATTGGATATGATCTCTGTGACATGTTGGTTATTTTCCCCAGTGCACGCTCTCCAGGGAACGACAGGCTGTAGAAATCTGGTTGTCATTCTGCACACTGGTGGGAAGATTTCCTCCATGTGTTGTCTGTTGCAAAAAGGATAAACATGTTTATGAAAAACACATTTACAGTTTTGCCATGTGCGTTGAGGAGTTCCTTGCAGGTAAGCCTGTTATATTAATACTGGCTCCCTGCAGACGAGGTCTTGGATACTGAGCGAGCACAGGTACACGTGAGACACTATTTTGTGCTGCATCCCACGTTACCAATTGGTTTAGATTCTTCGGGAGTTTTATTTCATGGATGAAGGTCCCCACAATGACATTAAAAATAAGAATACTGATTCCACATAATCGACACAAAAGCTAAATGACTTACATGAAAAATAAAAGTCCATTTTCTGGATTGCTGCATATGCATTTGCCAAATTTTAATAGGTTGTAATTGCAGATAATCGAAGTCTGGACCAGTTCAGGTCATTTTGAATGTGAGCCGGAAAATGCATCTTGTTTGAATACTTAAACACAATAGGAGTAAATATGTGCATTCATAATGTACTGAAACAGCTAAATAACAACTGATTTTGGATTATTCCCTATTTTTTGAGCAGACCATAGTCACAAACAATGTGTATTTTTTTCCACTGTGGGAGAACGTGGTGCAGGCGTGATCCAAGAGCACAGCTGCGGAGGCAATTCAGCAATGTATAGTAACTTTAATCATAATAATCATCGTCATGTGCTGTGTTGTATGATGTGAGCGACCATCGTCTTCACCATGATTGTTCTTGGCAAATTTTTCTTCAGAAGTGGTTTGCCATTGCCTTCTGGGCAGTGTCTTCACAAACCGGGTGACCCTACTCAGACCCTACTCAATACTCTTCAGAGATTGTCCGCCTGGCGTCGGTGGTCATGTAACTAGGATTTGTGATATACAACAGCTGCTCATGTGACCATCCACCACCTGCTCCCCTGACTTTATGTGACACTGATTGGGGGATGGGGTGCAAAACAGGTAATGCATCTTGCCCAAGGGTGACCTGCAGGCTTGCAGAGGGAAGGAGTGTCTTACACCTTCTTTGGTAGAGACGTATCTCCACCCACCACCCTAACTTTAATAATAAACTGCAAAGTAGCAAGCCATGAGGTGACACAAAACAAGAGAGAACAGGTACTAAATACCTCAGACAGTGAGGTAACTGAAGGCCAAGAGTGACTGGTTGAAATTAGCTGGTTTGATAGGTGGACAAGGACTGAGTATGAGAGCTGGGTTTAAATAGGCTGCAGGTGATGAGTTGGAAATGAGTGGCAGGTGACTCCTGTTAGCTGGGTGGAGACTGGGAGGTGCCTTCCTGTAGAGGCTGACACTAACACTTAGTACCTTCAAAATTTTGTAAGGAATTATGCCCCCACTGTTAACCATCTCCAACAAGACTGTGTACAGCTGCTCAGCCTTTTATCCATGCCATTACATCATCAAATTCGGCTGTCATCAAAGTCTGGGTGGCCACTACTGATCAGAAATTCAACTGATCTTGAAAACCTGTAATTCAAATCAGCGGGCAAAAAGATCTGACCAAAAAATGATGCAATGATAGTTTACGTCAAACTTCTCTTCTGTAGGACTGTGGCCAGGTGAAAGGGAAGCAAAACGGGAGATAATGGTCATTTGTGGGTATGGACCAGGGACCAGGATGAGGCGAAATAATGATCAGAGGCCTTGCCTTGTGCTGGAGGCTCTGGGAAAGATGGGTGAAGCCTCTACAGTGGGGGGGGGGGGGGTGTGGGATGGCGAAGCATGAATTAGGCCTGTGCCTTGGTTTGAGTTGGGTGGCTGAAGAGAAGAAGTCTATAGATCAGGAAGAAAGGCCCAGGACTTAACCAGTCATTAGCTATAGACTGGGAAAATAGGCTTAGGTTCAACAGGCTCACCGGGCAAAGGTCTAGAGAAGGGAGTACGTAGTTTGTAAAGGATGGTTAGAGCTAATTGGAAACCAAGAAATTGAAGGTTCAGAATCTGGGCCTTGCAGGGTAGTGACTAATTGTGATCTTACTAGGTATTGGTGGGGAGGGTTTGTCAGCAGTGAAGGGCAGTAAGATGCCAAATGGATGAAAGTTAAGCAAAGGAATTTCTCATAGCCCTAATGCAGAAATTTGGAAGTGCTGCATGTCCAAAAACTTGTTTCCCAGGTAATCTCATTTACGTATTTCGACTGGGCTTAAGAAGGAGCTTTACACACTGTTACGAACCCTGTAACTGGGTCACTTACCAGCAAAGATAGAGAGGTCAGTTGAAGTCTGATGGTACTATTTTTCACAATATTTATTGGTAAAAATACACAAAAATAATATCCATGCAAACATACAGATAATATACGTTGTCAATACTAACTCTAAAAGTGCAGGTATAATAATAATCAATAAGAAATAAGCTCTATCGTTGTCTAGGGGATAATGTATTGTCCAATGGAAATATAAAAAGTCATTTAGATCATGCAGGCTGCAGCCTTTGGTTGGAGTCAAGAGAGGGATTTTTAGAACTTGCCAGCTTTTCCTTTTTATGATGTCGATCCTTCCAGAGTTCCGTTGGTGTTGGTTTCTCCTTTTAGCTAAAGCCGTTCTTCCGTGGTAAGTCCCGCTAATTCCTTGGCAAATGGAAAAGGACACACGCGGGCCCCCGCCGGCTGTCGCTCTTAAACGCTGTCACGGGATTTCTAGCGTTTCTCCTGGTGCGTCTAAAGGGGTTGTTCCCCAGACCCTCTTTTATCCTTACTCACGGGGTCTCAGATGTCAATCAGGTTGGGATGATGCAATCCCTCAACCAGCCCACTCTGGTCATTCCCTGAGGGCTTCAATGAATAGTACAGTACTCAATACACAATTCCGTCTCCAAGAGACAATGGCCGTTATCAATGGTTCCGCCTTTCTGGGGGCCAGGACACATTCCAAGCCCTTGTGGATTCTGCGTGTCTCTCTCTCATTTCCTGGGTCCCAGACCTGAATTAATAGCAATCTTGCGATTCTTGAAAAGGAGGGGGCTACTTTGTACCCTTCGGCCCCTCAGAGTTGTGGCACATTCGTAACAACACACAATTTACATCACTCCTTTTGCTGCTAACAGTTTAAGAGAGTCCTACCCTAAAATGTCCCATCAAATATCTGCAGTGAGACAAAACAACGTAGAGATTGTTGCTATCACTTTTCACTAAATGAAAAACAAAAAAAAATCACAATTATTTAACACTGACAAAGCAATGGTATGCAGTTGAATTTCTAAGCCAACGCCCTTGAGGTCTAGTACATTACAACTGGTTTTGCATGTATTTAGCCTGACGCTATTACAATCTGGGGCATTCCGGAGAATTAATTCTGGTGCCGTGCTGTAAAGAATTCCACGTCTTCCCCGTGGAATGCATGGGTTTCCCGCAGGTCCTCTGGTTTCTTCCCACAATCCAAAGATGTACCAGCTTGGTTCATTGGTCATTATAAAATTGTCCTGTGATTAGGGTTAATTGGGTTTGCCTATTCCGCATTGTATTGCTAAATAAATCAATAAATATTTATATTTGCCTTTGTCAGACTCCTATTTTAGGCTCACAGGAGCTGAGCTTTCACAAGGATGTTTGAATCTTGGCTGGGCAGTCTTACACCAGACTAACATATGGAAATTAATTCTCTCACTATATCACAATATATCAACTCACATGCAATATCACAACTTTACAAAAACCTCTCAGCAAGGAGTTTGATTTTTTTTAAAGTTAGGCTTGTATTCATAAATATTAAGGATTTTATGTACATAAGATTCAAAATTCAAGATTGTTTTTCTTGTCATATTGTTCATTGTACACGTGTGTAAAGAGGAAAGGAATGATTCTTACTCTGGATGTGATGCAAATAAACACATTAGGGATGAAGTATACAATAAAACACAATCAATATAAATATATGATTAGATTTATAATAGGTACAGGAAATAGATAATTTTAGAGTTATAAAATAAAATGTCTATAAAGTGACAACTAGGTACAAGAGCATCTGTACATAAGGTGACTGACAGGAAGTGTTTGAAGAAATGGTGGTGGTGGGGGGGTGTGAATGGGTGGAGGTGTTATCAGCCTGACGGCTTGTTTTCGAGTCTGGTGTGCATGTTGCGTAGCCTCTTCCCTGATGGGAGTGGGACAAACAGTCCCTGATCAGGGTGGGCAGGGCCCTTCTTGAACTTCATAACTTTTGCTTCATGATTTTTTTTTCAGGCAGTGCTAATTTGTATGATATCTTTGTTGAAATAATATGCAGAAATTGAGCTGCTAAAGGTACACGGTGATCAGGCGGCATCTGGCGGAGGAAATGAACAATCCATGTTTCGGAATCCCGACTGAAATTATAGCTATTCATACTGACAGTGCTGTTCCACTTTGGATTTCCTTTATCTTTTTTAAAATATTTAGTATCTCTGACTTCCTTGTTTTAGGCAAAATCCTTTTATATCTCAGAGAGGATGCTTTCACTTGCTGAGTTACTTTAGGTAAATCATTGACGAGCCCAGATAACAGAATTTCCCTGTCTGCTCTCATTTCTTCTTCCTTGTCTACCAATGGTCTTCCAGCAATGCCCAACCCATTAAAGAATATGCTAAATAAATATACAGTTAAATCCTGACCTAACAACCACCCCCAACATGCAAGGAAGCAAGATGTCACAGTAACACTTTTAAGGTATTTTGAGCTTAGTGAACGCTTCAATTAATAATTTGCTAATCATCACCAGCAAAGCTCATTTCTTTGTTGTACTACCTAAGGAGGCTATCTATTTTGATTTTCATTTCTGAGAGTTTCGGAATCAGTTGGAACCTGGCAGTTTAATTCAGAATGCTTTTACTGAGTCTTTGACAACTTCTGATTGGTTGTGGTAGGAGTTTATAAGAGCAAAGCAATTTTCCGGTGGGATCACCCCATAAATATGTTACTCGTGCCATTTCTGTATTGGTAAGTAGTTTACTCAGTTTTTTCCTTGACAAGTATGTGAACACGGTCAGTTTCTTGCAGCTAACATTTCACTTGCACCCTAAGTTTGAAGTGGAAGGAATAAATCTCAAATAATTAGTTGTTTTCAATTGGAGTTTAAAACTATTTATAGTTATGTTTTTTTTCCTGTAAATTCCACAGAATTGGCTCATTATCCATTTTGGCAGATGTTGAGAATATAATTTCTCCTAAGAGCATGTCCTATTGTGGAAATTGATACGTTGTTCTCTTTTCCGTGAATGTTCTCTCCCAACATCCAATAACACAAGAGCAGACTTCACCTGCTGTTTACCCGCAGCAATTGTCCATTCTCCATTTGCAGTCAGGCTTTGGCCCCTGCCTCTCTGTGCCAGTGACGTTTCCTCCCACAGCCTATCCCACCCGAGCTGGTTGCAAAAACAATCAAAGGGAGCCAATGAAAGAGAATGAAATGGGGGGGAAGGGGCTGGAAATAAAGAGAAGCGTAATGTGACTAATGCCACTAGGGGTTAGAAGGAATCTAAAGGGCTGAATGGACGCCTTTTCTGCCACAGCAAGCCTTATGTTAATCATCTTAGCGAAAAAAAATTCTCAGGGACATTGCTGGGACTGGGGTTGGTGGAATAGGTTAAAATGTATTCCCTGGAGCATAGGAGAATGAGCGATACCTCTTACAGAGGTGTACAGAATTATGAGAGGTATATATAGGATGATTACCAGCAGAAGTTTTCCTCACAGGTTGAGTGAGACTAGAACTAGGAATCATAGCTTGAGAGTGAGAGATGAAATATTTAAGGGGAACCTGAGGGGGAAGTTTTTCACTCAGAGGGTGGTGTGAGTGTGGGTATGCGCTGTTAATGGAAGTGGTGGATGCAGGTTCAATTGCAACATTTAAGAGAAGTTTGGATAATTACAATGATGGCAGGGGTATGGAGGACTATGGTCCGGGTGCTTCAATCTGCATCACCCCAGCAATGCCCGACAAGCCGGATTAACCCTAACGGGACAATTTTACGATGACCAATTAACCTGCCTGGTGCACCTCTGGACTGTGGGAGGAAACCAGAGCACCCAGGGAAAACCACGCACTGGACAGGGAGGACGTATAAAAACTCCTTACAGAATGGTGCTGGAATTGAACGCTGAACTTGCGAATGCCCCGAGCTGTGATGGCGTCGTGCTAACCGCTACGGTGACGCCATGTCATAGTGCTTTATGACTCCATCTTGTATAGAATGAAGGTGTCAATATGCCTGCATGAAATATACCCTGGAGGTTAGCAGAGCAGGTCGTCGACGAGGCCATTCTGTGAGCCTAGCTGCTTCAACAGCAGTATTTTTTTGGAGCATAATTCCCTAGTTACAACTCTCTCTTAAACTTGTAACACTGAACGCCTGTCAGCAGCAGGAATGACAATACTCTATAAAGAGTTCACCCACTATTTATGGAACTGCACTGTTTGATTTCTTCCGGCCCTTGCTCTGACTTTACAAACAGTGGTACATTCCATTGCCGCACTGGGTTTTGAAAGTCTATAGGGAGTGGTGTGGTAAGTGTTGAAGGACTTATTTGTACTTGAAGCAACCTGGAAAGCCAGCTGATCAGAGTTATAGTTACATTAGCAGGCATTTCCTCTTGAAACACAGCGTCAACACTGGGCACCCAGAGCCAGCTGAACGTGTAGGGATGAGGAGAGGGGCTTTGATGTGTGGTCAGTGATTCAATCAATCAGCCTTTTTTCATTCTCTCCCCTCCTCTCTTCCCCCTTTCCCTCCTTCCCTACTCTCCCTCCCTCTCCTCGCTCCCCCTCTCCATTTCTGTCCCCACTGTCTCCATCCTATCACCTCTGTTCCACCTCTCCCCCTCTCCTGTCTCCAACTCTCTCCCCCTCCTCTCTCCTCTCTCTCCTCTCTCCCCCCTCCTCTCTCTCCTCTTGCCCCCTCCTCATCCCACTCTACCTCCTTGTGGTGAACTAGATATACCTGTCTGACTGCTCCTGTGGCTCCTCCCACAGACCCCTGTATAAAGGCGACTGTGGGCTGCTGCTCTCCCTCATTTTCCCCAGGATGTAGTGTTGTTTATTCTTCCAGTCAATAAAAGCCGATATCTCGCTTCCTAAGTCTCAGCGTGAGTTATTGATGGTGCATCACTCCTCATGCTGTCCCCCGCTCTCACCTCCTCTCACTTCCTCTAACTCCCTTCACTCCCCTCACCACCCCTCTCCCCTCCTCCCCTCCTCTTCTGTCCTCTCTCCTCTCCACTTCTCCCCTCATGTCCCCTCCTGTCTCTTCTCCCTCCCTTCCCCTCCCCATCTTCTTCTCTTCCTACTGGGTGAGGTGGCTGAATAGCCATCTTGAATTCGCCAGGTCTGGACCTACTGGAATTTGCCAACACTGTTGCACAAGGGACTTTAATGAAGTTCTGCCTCCAAAGAGAGCTTCATTCCTTGTGCCAGAGGCCAGGAGATGGAGGGAGCATGTTGCTTCCTGAGGATTACAAACTTCCCAGTCGATGCAGGGGGTCATTGACCCCATGCACATTGTTTACACACCAGTGTGCCTACATCGGGGCTGAAAGGGGTTCTACCCCTTCATTGCCTTCCTAGTGTCTAGTCACAGACAACTTATCATTAAGGTCAATGTGCCCCTTGTCATGATGCCCTCATTTGGGGTCTGTGCATTGCTGCATTATAGCCATCCCAGCAAGCCAAGGCCATCTCCGGGTAATGAAACAAGTTCTGTTTTCACAGATATCCATGAGTGTTTCTGCTGCAAAGCAAGACATTTAACATCATGTATATCAGTGAAAATGAATCTGATTCTAAGTTGACTTTTTCTGTAAATTGGAAGGTACACAAATATCACTTGATGTGGTAACTCCAGAGTGTTGTAATTAATGGCATCAAAAGCTCGGAATACTGATAGGAGAGGCCAATTACTGAAAGTGGGGAGTGAGAGAGAAAACTAGTTTTGTTGTTCATAGGAACAATGTACTTAATTTAATTTCGTATGTATAAAATGTAATATGGATACTCACCTGCATGAGTGCATGATGAGGAGTCTTGGTCCAAGGCGTTGACTGTTCATTCCCCTCCGTAGATGCTGCCTGACCTGCTGAGTTCCTCCAGCATTTTATGTGTGTTGCTCTGGTTTTCCAGCGTCTGCAGAATCTCTTCTGTCTCCAATCTGCCGGACACCCACTGCATTTCTTTTGCATCTACCTTCTATGCCTGTTTGCTCATCCTAAAGCCCACGTTCACGACTATCCCAGAGCCTGCAAGATGGATTGTGGAAGGAGGCTGTCTTTCAGTGGAAGTGTCACGTATGGGCTGCCAGGTTAAGCTTGAGAGTCACTGTGTTGGAGGACATCCTGTCGGGATATATCACCTCAGCACAACTGACAGTGGTCTAGGCTTTCATCGTTCGAGGCATCTGCAAGGACATGCAGTGCCGTGCAAAAGTCATAGGCACATATATATAGCTGGGGTGCCTAAGACTTTTGCTCCGTACGGTATCGGTCAACCTGGAGCGGAGAGCAAGTTTGTTAGTGTGGCAGGAGCAAAGGATGCCGGGATTGGTGAAGGTGGAGAGCCGCAGGAGGGGTGTGGGATTCCTAGGAGAGAAGGAGCGCCAGGGGTAGGAGTTGGCATGGGCGCAGACACACCCAGCCCTGAGACACCGGTCATTTGATGCCAAATGATTGGTTTATTAATCAGTACAGAACGTCTGACTGGTGCTTCCTGCTCCCTCCCCTCCCCTTTCCCCTTTTCCCAACTATGATACTCCTCCCTTTGCCCACTCCCATTCCCAGTCCACAAGAGACCCATTTCAGAATCAGGTTTAACATCACTCACGTATATCATGAAATTTGTTCTTTTTGCAGCAATACAGAAAATTACTACATTACTGACCAAAAGTCTTGGGAATGCTAGCTATATATATATATGTGCCTAAGACCTTTGCAGGGGACTAGTGGTGGAGACTGAAAGCTGCCCCCCCCCCCAAAGAAAGGTTCACACACTCATGCCCCCATTACTTTGCTGTTACTAAGTCAGTACCTCTGCATCCTGAGTGTTATTTTAAAGGTGGGGGGGGGGGGGGTCGGGACGCTGCATCCTGAAAAGCCTGTTTGTAGGCCTCAAATAGCAAGTGAGCCGTACTGGGTGGTACAATAGCAAAGTGGTTATTACAACGCTAATGATTAGCGATCAGGGCTCATTTTCCACCACTGTCTATAAGGAGTTTGCATGTTCTCTCCTGATCGCGTGTGTTTCCTTTGGGTGGTCCGGTTCCCGAAGATGTGTGGGTTACGGTTAGCAAGTTGCAAGCGTGTTTCATGGCCGCCAGGAGCATGCTGGAAGTTACAGGCTGCCCCAAGCACAATCCTCACTGCTTTGATTTGAATTAAACAATGCATTTCACTGTGTGTTTCAATTTACACGCGACAAAGAAAGCTCATCTCTTGTTTTAGTACAGCAGCAACCTGAGTTTCCTCTGTGGCTTTCAGATGGAGTCATAGAGTAAGTTTCCCAGCCTGGTGTTCACGGACTCCTTGCCTAATGGTACTGGTCCATGGCACAAGTAAGTTTGGGAACCCCTGTCACAGAGGGAAACAGGAGAGCAACCAGCCCTTCATCCCCCCAAGTCTGTGCCAATCAAAGTCAAAGTGAAGGTGAATGTACTATCAAACTATGTATATGTCACCATATACTCCCTGTGATTCATTTTCTTTCCAGGCATTTACAGGGAAATAAACAAATACAACAGAATTTATGAAAAATTATGAAAAACATAAGCGAAGACTAATAAAAAAAACCAATGTGCAAAAGAAGACAAAATACTGCAAATAAAAAAAATTACGCAGACCGTGAGAACTTGGAAGCAAGTCTGTAGGTTGTGGAACCAGTTCTGAATTTTGGTGAGTGGAGTTATCCATGTTGGTTCAGGAGCCTGATGATTGTAGAGCAACGACTGCTCCTGAACCTGGTGGTGTGAGGCCTAAGGCTCCTGGACCTCCTTCCTGATATTAGTGGTGAGGAGAGAGCCTGGACAGGATCAAGTACCTATCTGCACTTATTTAACCTGTTCTCTCCATATGCTGCCTACCAACGCGCACACCCTTGGTCTCGGGAACTATGAGAAAGCAGTTCCACTAGCTGAAACGTTCCGTTGAGTAATGTGCTGCAATATAAGCTGCAGCTTTGGTTATTGGACGCAGCTTCCCAGTGTCTTAACTTGAGCTGGAACGAATGGATGCTGAGCTCTGCCCAGCCCCGTACTTTGGTGGTAATGGGTTCCTCCGTAATGAACTCAAGTTTACTGGAAGGTTTCATAATAGTCAAATATTTAATTGTACATACCTTTTGTTCAACTGCTCGCTCAGTGGCAAAACATATATAGAACCTCCCACTTTAGATAGCCAGAACCTGTGCTACCCTTTGGCAGTGCCTGGACCACAGGCCAGCAAGTCTGATGTCTCTAAATGTGCAGGACATATTATCTGTGCTTGCTGTAAGTTATAAATAAAGCCATGGAGTCAGAGCACAACAGCACGGACACAGGCCCTTTGGCCAAACTGCATTGTTCCTTGTCCCACTGACCCACACTTGGACCATAGTCCTCCAATCTCCTCCTATCCATGTACTTATCTAAACTTCTCTTAAATGTTCCAATCAAGCCTGGATCCACCACTTCCACTGACAGTTGTTCCACACTCTCACCATCTTCTGAGTGAAGAAGTTCCCCTTCAGGTTCCTTTTTGATTTTTCTTCTTTCACTCTTAGTCTATGACCTCTCGTTCTAATGTCATTAGCTAAATTGGTGACTGACAATATCATTGCCAGAGTGTCATTGTCCTGCCTCGTGTTTAAAATTCTTCATGTTCAACCTGATTAACTTTCAAAGATAGATTAGATATATCTTTGAAACATACAGTTGAATGCATCATTTGCATCAACACCCAACACAGTCTGAGAATTACGCTGGGATCCGTCTGTCCATGTCGCTACGCTTCTGATGTCAACATAGCAGGCCCACAACTTACCAATCCTAATCCGAATGTCTTTGGAAGGTGCAAAACAGCTGGAGGAAACCCGCACAGTCACAGGGACGACGTACAAACTCATAGAGATAGCAGTGGGAATTGAAGCATGATCACTGGTGCTGTAAAACATTACGTGAGCCACTATACTTAAAGATACCAGCGCTGAGAAAGATAGGGGATGCTTTGTGAATTTGCATTTCGTCCTGCAAACCTGCTGCGACTGCATCTCTGGAAAGCCTGGAGTGCAATAGTTCAGTTATCACGAGGGAACGGATGAGGTGAAGTAGCTGAGGTAACAAGTGATCTATACTTTGATTATCGTTAAATGGTGGAATGTGGCAACAACCATTAGCTCTGAGGACGTCACTATTTTTAGTTCCCTCATTCCATACTGGCCGGCTCAGCAGCTGCTCCATTCCTGACCTGGGGGAGGTTAGGGAATGTCGGCAGCTTTGCTCTTTGACTTATCTCTGTGTTCTGGATTTGCATCAGTCCGCACGAGCGAGCAGGGGCACACCAGTGAGCGCTGATGTCGACTGCTTGGGTGGGCTGCCTGTCCTGGGTTTGAGGTAGAGTCCCCCATTCTGTCACTGGATCACAGCTCCACAAAACATCAGAATGGATGGCTGAGTGGCTGACCGCATGTCAAAGGCAGGTGACGCGCATGTGAGGTGCACCGAAGTGTTAAATGCGCCAGGAACTGAGGCAAGATGTGCCTTGAGAATGGTTATCGGGGCAGGGAGATGCGCTGTGATGTCTGAGACTTGGTGAGATTCAGTACTTGAAGATGTACTGATACACAATGTGTATACTCAAAGATATACAGTACTGATATCTTTTATAAACCTAATGATTTTCACAGCTGTTTTGACCGCTTCCCACCCTGTTGCTTTTAAAAATGCTTTTCCCTTTTCTCAGCTTCTGTCTCTTTGCCATCTGTTCTCAGGATGAGGCTTTCCATTCTAGAACATCTGCAGTGTCCTCCTTCTTCAAAGGAAAGTGTTTCCCTTTCATCACCGTCTATGCTGCCCCCTTTTCCTCTCACAGCATCTTCCAGCTGCTGTATCAGGGTTGGGTTCTTGTTTTCTTCAACGGGATCCTACCATTGTTCCCTCCTCTGCACTCCCCGCTTAATGCGAGGATTGCTCTCTACGTGACCCCCTTCTCCGCTTGTTCCTCCTCACTGAACTCCCTCCTGGCAATTATGTCTGCAGGTGTGACGGGCTTACACACCTGCACCTCCTCCGTCACCACCATTCAGGGCCGGAAGCAGTCCTTCCAAGTGAGGTGACTCTTCACCTATGGGTGCTTTGTATTCCAGGTGCAGCCTCACCAATCCTTCATGAGGCTGTAACAAGATGTCCCAACCCAACTGTTGTACCCTTCATGCCTGTGCAATGAAAATGAGCTTGATGTTCGTCTTCTACACCGTCCTGATTACAAACGTCTCCACTTTAAAAGTTCAGAGTTTAAATTTATTAGCAAAGTATGCACATACAACCTCGAGATTCATCTCCTTGCGGGCAGCCACAGAACAAAGAAACATAGTAGAATTCACAATCTTTCTGGAAACTATGTACTTATATTTCATGTTTCTCTGTTTCATAACACTGCCCAGGGCCCTGTCATTCACTGTCCTGGCCTGTTTTAACTTCTCTAAGTGCATCACTCAGCACATTTGACACATTCCATTTGTCACTCCTTTGCCCGCTTTTCTAGTTGATCTGGATCCTTCCTGTTGTAATCTCTGACAACTTTCTTCACTGTCCCATCAACCCCAGCAATTGCGGTGTCATCTGCAAACTTAATTATCATGCACATACGCACCTTCATGAATTTAGATTGCAAGCAACAGGGGACTCAGCACATTGCCTGCGGCATACCACTGGTCACAGGCTTCCGATCAGAGAAACCACCCTCTGTCTCCTTCCACCAAGACACGTGGTCAAGTTGCAATATCACTTTAGCTCCACCCCTACCACCCAGCTTTCCCACCCTGTCAACAACTAAGGGTAGTTTTTACCAGATTTAGCAGCAGCAAGTGATGGCTCTCCGATTTGTCCAACCAGTTAATTTGTGTGAATAGATGTTAAAACAATTAAATGAGCGGACAGCATAGAGTTAACATCTTGCCTGCATTGCCCTCAACTGCGGTGACTTGGTCAACTGGTTATTGTTGTCACCTCGACGAAGATACAGTGAAAAGCTTGCATACTGTTTATACAGATCAAATCAAACCACAATGCATTGAGCTAGAATGATGCATAACAGCTACAGAGAAATGCAGTGCAGTAAGCAATAAAGTGTAAGACCCTAATAAGTTAGATTGAGAGGTCAATAATCGATCTTATCCTGTAGTGTAAGACGTCCATTCAAGAGTCTGATAGCTGTGAAATAGAAGCCTGGTTGTATGTGCTTTCAGGATTTTGTATCTTCTGCCTAATGGGAGGGGGGAGAGGAGAGAATTTCCAGGTGGGTGGGGGTCCTTGATGATGCTTGGTGTTGGTTTGGATTCAGTTGTGCAATGTGTTCTGGCTATTGTTTTAGTGAGTTATTAAACTTGGCCCCCTTGAGGTTCATTTGGGACGGGTTCCCCATATTATTTATAGTGGTTTAGCATCTCCTCACTTTCATTAAATCTTCTTTCCGTAAGTGTACCAGATTAACGTTCAGATGAAATCGTTCTGCACTGTGGGGGTTTCAGAGCTGTACAATTCTGTGGCACTATAACTCTGTTTCAGGTCGCTAACCAACAAATGAACTCAGTTCTTTCACATCAGGTCATGAATAGTGTTGGAGAATTAAACAGCTAATGGGAGGAGGAGTTTCCAGGAATACCCCCGTCCTTCCACCGTATTAAAATGAAAGGCAGCTCTGATGAGGCAGATGTGTGTGTTGCTTTATGTTCACCATCTTCAGCCACTTTTATTCACTGCAGAAACTGTTGAGAGCGAAGAATGTAGCAAAGGGAACGGGACCAGGCGATACCCACTATGTAGTACATTGAAAGCTTAGTCTCGAGAAGAAAACACACTTCCAAGCAAGTATACAGTAGAGTGAGAAGTTACAGATATCCTTTACCCTAAGAAACAAGAAAAATCCAATCAAGATAATAACTGCCCAATCAATCTATTCTCAGTCATTAACAAAATGGTGGAAAGTATCGACTATCATTACTAAATCAATATCTTATTCACAATGCCTGAAGTGGGTTTTGTCAAGGCCACTTGGCTTCAGATCCAATTTGAGCCTTGGTCCAAATGTAGATGGAATGGTGGAACTGGTAAAATGAGGGGAGAGTGATTGTATTTGACATCAAGCCAGCAGTTGACAAAGTGTGGTATCAAATAATCCTGGTTAAACCGAACTCTGTGGGAATCGAGGTGGAAACTCTCCAGTGGTTACATTCAGACCTTAAACAAGGAAAGAAACCTTGTTGTTGGAGATCAGTGGTAACAGCGACAGGGCTTCATCTCAGAAACTAGTTAGAGCAGTGTCTAGAGGGCCTCAAGAGGGTGACATCTATCGTTAAGGCCTTCACGATCCGGGACATGCCCTCTTCTCATTACTACCATCAGACAAGAGATTAAAGAGCTTGAAGGACTCTGCTATCAGATTTCTGAATGGACAATAAACTCATGAATACTACCTTATTATTTTTGCTTTTTTGCATTATTTATTTGTTTTAACTTACAGTGTTTTGGCTATCTTGCACTGTACTGTTCCCACGCTATCTCTGTGCTAATAAACCTGATTCTGTTTTTTTTGTCTGGACATCGCAAATTGAATAGATTTTTTGATTTACTCTTCAGCATTTTTTCTTATTATTTTATGTTTTGACAGGGAGAACATATGAGCACACAATATATTTTTATAGACGATAGAAAGCTGTCATTGATAATGTGCTTATATTGGAATGTTAGTGGATGTAGAATTTCAGTAGCGAGTTGGATTAAAGAACAACATTCATTGGAAGTTGGGTCCTACAAAGAACTCTGATATAACACAACTCCTCAACTTAAATTAGCAACTGAGATTTTGCCCTGAATGGGACAACAGCACTGGCTGGACTAAGTGGTAAAATGGCCTGCCTCTCTACTGCATTTTCAGTGTAATTTTAGGATCTGAAACAATAAATTTGAATAAATGCTTGAATCAGAGTTTTTTAAGTTAATTACTTTTTTATGTAAATAATTTTTTTTTTTATTTATTGAGATACAGTGAAGGACTCTTCTAGCCCTTCTAACAAAGCTGCCCAGCTATCCACCTATTTAACCCCAGCCTAATCACGGGACAATTTACAATGACCAATGAACCTATCAGCTCATATGTCTTTGGACCGTGGGATGAAACCCACGCGATCACAGGGAGAACATAGAAACTTCTCACAGACAGCGGCAGGAATTGATCCTGGATCACTGGTACTGTAAAACATTGTGCTAACCACTACGCTAATCATAATATAAAAAAAGTATAAAGGGTACAAAGTAATTTAGAAGATTGGTGTAAATGTCGATAGTATCATTTAAGAAAAGAAAAAAATCAGGAGGCTTTTAAATATGAAAGTCTTCAATAAGGTGGACATAGAGAGAGTGCCCCCTCATCCCTTCTATGAAAGAGAAAAGTTAAAGTCCATAAAGTATAACTTTAATCTAGAAACAAAAGAGAGAATTTAGAAGAGCACTTTATCCAGAGTTTAGGGAGGGGGGTTAGAACCCACTGGCATAGCTAATGGTAGAATGGGGGCATTAGATAAGCACATGGGGCTAAAGAAAACCAAGGATTTTGCTGATAAAGAGTTAGACAGTGAAAAAGAGGAAAGACCTGCCTGAGATATTAACACGGGCTGTACAGGTTGGATAGAAAATCCTGTGTTGTACACAGCATTATACACAGAAGCAGATTTTAGCACCCACCTTGTCTATGCTGATTATTAAGTATCCATCGAAAATATTTCTATTTACCGACATCTATCTGCCTTATTCGTGTGATTGTTCTGAAATCCAGGCACCCTCTGAGTGAAACATTTCTTCCTGGTATCCCTTCTAAGCCTTTTATTGTTTATCTTAGACTGATGCCCCTGATTAAAAGCCTCAATTGAGGAAAAGTTTACCACTGTTGACCCTATTTATGCCCTTTAAAATTTTGTAACCATATAAGGTCCCCCTTCAGCCTTCCTTGCTGCAAGGAAAAGAAACCCAATTTTTCTGCTCTTTGCCCACAACCAAAGCCTGGATGTGGCCTGTCCTAGGCTTGGAGGCCTGTCTATGCATGTGAGACCATGGGTGGGTTTTGCTGTTGTTATTTTGTTCTTTTGCTGTTGTCAGTGCTTGTGTTGCTCTGCTGAAAATCGTGGGCGTGCTGTGTTGATACTGGAATGTGTGGTGTGTCTCCAGCACATCCATGGGTCTGTTAGTTAGGTGTCATTTATTCCACTGTGAGCTGACGCTGAGGCTGAGGCCTACTCTGGGCTTCACGTCTGTGGACTCACTTTTGTTCTAAATGCCTCTTGCTTACTATTAGTGTTTGCATGGTTTGTTTTTCTTTTTCGCTTCTCTGCCAGTTGGTTGTTGGGTTTTCTCATGGGTTCCTTGGTATGTCGCTGCTTGTAAGGAGATGAATCTCAAGGATGTATAATGTGTACATACTTTGATAATAAATGTACTTTGAACTTTAGAACTTTTATCATTTTCTCTGATGTTTCAATGTACCTGTGATAAATAAATCTGAATCTGATACTCCATCCCAATCGATATCCTTGGGAATTTCCTTTGAATTCTGTCCAGATCATTACATTATTTCTATCCTGTGGTACCCAAAACTGTACATACAACTCCAGATGTGGCCTCACTAAAGTTCTGTAAGACTTTTATACCCTCTCTGCTCTTACATGCTGAATAATGAAAGTAAGCATCTCATATGTCTTTTATACCATTGTATCTACCAACTTTAGTGTTATTTGTATTTGTACTCCAAAGCCTCTTTTTTCCTCATTATTCCCTGAGCTCCAAACATTTATTATGTATCTCCTATCCTTATTTTACCTCCCAAATGTATCCCTTTGTAGTTATCAGGATTAAATTTACTCTGCCTGATTTATAAACATCTGTTATTATTCTGTGGCCTGAGATTATCCTCCTCACTGTCCACAACACCACCAATTTCAAAGTTCAAAGTAGATTTATTATCAAAGAACATATATAATCACCTTGTACCACCCTGTGATTCATTTTCTTGTAGGCATTCACAGTAAAGAAACTTAATAGAACCAATGAAAGCCCTCACACAAGATGGGCAAACAACCTATGTGCAAAAGAGCAAACTGAGCAAATGCAAAAAGCAAGAGAAAATCAAGATAATAATATTAAATAAATAAATAATGAATATCGAGACCATGAGGTGAAGAGTCCATAGGTTGTGGGAACAGTTCAGCATTGGGGTGAGTGAAGTTGAGAGAGTGTGTAATTCTGTAGGAGGCTGAAATACTAAACATATCTAATTGTTTGAATCACTGAAGTATATGTTTCTTTCCTTTTTCTTTAAAGTTAATTAAATATTTTATGTAGATGTCATTTCCTGAAAATTGGCCCAAACACATGAATTTAATGATCTGACAAAGGGAAAAGACTCCAGGCTTTATTTTTGTAGCAGTGTGTGGAATGAGTTTTGTCATCACTCTGCACTTCCATCTCCATTAGAGGAAGTGTTCATTGGATAGTTCATTAACACTTACCTTGCAGAGAGGCATGGAGACAGAGGCAAGTGGTGGTAGGACAGGGGGATGGCAGATAAATTGGAAAAGTCATCTGCCATGTAGCCTTTCCCCGATCTGGCATTAATAGGAAAAGAAAGAATTAGGATTTATTTAATCCTTTTTATAACATTCCAAATCCCTTCATGGTCAATGTATCTATTCTTTACTTAGAGATACAAAAGCATGGTAACAGGCCATTCTGGCCCAATTACACTCATGTGAAGAATTAAACAAATAATCCGTACATTTTTGGAATGTGTGAAGAAATGGGAGCATCCGGAGGAAATCCATGTGGTCGCGGGGAGAACGTACAAACGCCTTTCAGACATCGTCGGGAATTGAACCCAGGTCACTAGTGCTCTAATGACATCATGCTAACCCCTATGTTACTGTGCCGCCTTGAAACATTGTTAAAAAGTGTGAAAAATTATTTTTCCAGCTCGATTTTCCACTCATGTAGTTAGATATTTGACGATGATAATCAGATTTCGTGAAATCTTATGAGTAAAAATGTTGCCTTGAGCCCTGTCACCATTTCTGGGCCAACTTGTGAATCCTCCCAGATAACGTTTATGTAAAATGCCATATTTGTTCACATTACAGTTTTGTTCAAAGACTAAGATAGGACCTGTCATTGGGGAAACAATTGATAATTGAATTGGAAGGAACCATGCAAATCGTTTTAGATCTGGATTTCTGTTGGGTTGAAGAACTTCCTGCCAAATTGCGTCTGACTGCAGCATTTGTATCCCATTTGTTTTACAAATGATGTAACATAGTTATGGGCCAAGTCATTGGGTATATTTAAAACAGAGGTTAATAGGTTCTTGATTAGTAAGGGTGACAAAAGTTATGAAGAGAAGGCAGGAGAATGGGTTGAGAGGGAAAATAAATCAGCCTTGCTTGAATAGTGGAACAGACTCAATGAATCAAATGGCCTAATTCGGCTCCTGTGTTTTATGATGTTATTAACATTGTAATTATTATAAACAGAACAACGTTTGCCTTCATGGTTAACTGATTGCATCAGAATGCAAAGAAAAGCAGAAAAAGAGTCTCCATAATGTAATGAGCCAGTGGCAATTTTTTTTATCGGGGAGAGTCTCCATTTAAGGTAGTCGATGCTTGAATGGTAAAGCAAACATTTCTATTTTGGAGTCTCGGTCTTCATCTCCTCTTTGTTTGAAAGAGCATTAGCTCTTGAATAATGGAGTAAAGTAATTGGATTCCTTGTGCTTTTAAACAAACTTCTTTTCATCCGGAGTGTGGTTAGGATCTGGAACACAGTGCCTGGGTGGGTGGTAGAGACAGCTATTCGCACATTGGAGAAGTATCTGGATGAGTATGTGAATTGGCAGGGCCACAGAGGGCTGCAGGCCAACTGCTGGTAAATGGGATTACCATTTATAGATAGGTGCCTCGTGTTCCACAGGGACATGGTGTGCAAAAATACTTGCTACTATGCTCGATGAAAGAAAGAAAGATTAGCTTTATTTGTCATATGTGCACTGAAACATACAGTGAAGTGCATTGTTTCTGTTAACAACCAACACAGTCCGAGGATTGTGCTAGGGGGGCAGCCTGCAAGGTGTCGTCACACTTCTGGGACCAACGACTTACTAACCCTAACTTGGACGTCTTTGGACTGTGGGGGAAAACCGGAACATCCAGAGGAAATCCACGTGGTCACAGGGAGAATGTCCCAATTCCTCACAGACAGCGGTGGCAATCAAATCCCAGTTGGTGATCACTGTGCTATAAAGTGATTCTGCTAATCTCCACACTACCGCCCAAGAAACTCGTGAACACCTCCATCATGTTTGCCTCCAGCACCATCCCGGGATCCGCCACTCTCTGTGTAAGAGAAAAAAAACTTGTCCCACACATCCCTGCTGATCTTAAATGTGTGTCCTCTAGTATTAGAGATAGATACTCGCTGCCTGCTCTATCAGGGGGGGAGTGGGGGGTGATTGATAAGTTTGTGGCCCAAGGTAGAAGGAGATGAGTTATTAACTTTAAACTTTCTGCATGTGCGTGTAACGAGAGTTGTATAATTTATCTCCTTCTACCTTAGGCCATGAACTTATCAATCACCCCTGCTGTGGACACTTTCTGGAGGTCCAAGATCCGTATGCTCCACAACCGCTGGACTAAGTGTGTAAATGTAGGAGGGGACTGTGTTGAAAAATAAATGTGCTAGGTTTTCTAAAACTGAGTCCTTCTACCTTAGGCCACGAGCTTGTCAATCACCCCTCGTAAATACCATTTGTACACTTACAAACCTCTATCAGATCTCTGCCCACTGCTCCAGAGAAACATCAGTTAACATGCTGCTATATTTACCAATAAAGTTGATTTACATATATAATGTACTGTTGGCAGATATCAGAGGTGACTCACACAGAAAAGAGAGAGAGAGTGAGAGAGAGAGAGTGTGTGAATGAATGAATGAGAATTCAACCCCTTGGAAGTTTTCATGTTTTATTGTTTTACAACATTGAATCACAGTGGATTTAATTTGGCTTTTTTCACACTGATCAACAGAGCCTTTTGTGTCAAAGTGAAACCAGATCTCTATAAACAGATCTAAATGAATTACAAATATAAAATAATCAATTGCATAAATATTCACCTCCCCCCTTTCATATAACACACCAAATCATCTCTGGTGCAGGCAATGGTCTTAAAAGTCACATAATTAGTTAAAGAATAAAGATACAAGAAAATTTCCAAGTCGCTGCTTTGGAGTACGGTTACGTCAATCATCAAAAAATGGAAGGAATATGGCACAGCTGTGAATCTGCCCAGAACAAGCCGTCCTCAAAAACTGAGTGACTGTGCAAGAAGGGGACTCGTGAGGGAGGTCACCAAGAGAGCTATGGCAGCTCTGGAGGAGTTACCAGCTTCAGAGGCTGAGGTGAGAGAGATTGCGCAAACCGTCCGAGTGGTTCACCAGTCACAGCTTTATGGGAGAGTGGCAAAGAGAAAGCCACTGTTGAAAAAAACTCATATGAAATTTTGTCTACAGTTTGCCAGGAGGCATGTGGAAGACTCTGATGTCAGCTGGAAGAAGCTTGTATGATCTGATGAAACCAAACTTGAGCTTTTTGGCTATCAGACTAAATGCTATGTTTGACATAAGCTGAACACCGCACATCATCAAAAGCACACTATCCATACTATGAAGCATGGTGGTGGCTGCATCGTGCTGTGGGGATGCTTCACTGCAGCAGGCCCCGGAAGGCTTGTGAAGGTAGAGGGTAAAATGAATGCAGCAAAATACAAAGAAATGCTGGAGGAAAACCTGAAGCAGTCTGCAAGAGAACTACGTCTTGTTTTCCAGCAAGATGATGACCTCAAGCATAAAGCCAAAGCTACTCAGGAATGGCTTAAAAACAACAAGGTTAATGGCCTAGAGTGGCCAAGTCAGAGTCCTGACCTGAGAAGTTGTGGCTGGGCTTGAAAAGGGCTGTTCACTCACAATCCCCATGCAATCTGACAGAGCCTGAGCAGCTTTGTAAAGAAGAATGGAGAAAAGTTTTGGTGTCCAGATGTGCAAAGCTGATGGAGACCCCTATCCACACGGACTCAAGGCTGTAACTGCTGCCAAAGGTGCATCTACTAAAAACATAGAAACATAGAAAACCTACAGCACAATACAGGCCCTTTGGCCCACAAAGCTGTGCCGAACACGTCCTTACCTTAGAAATTACCTAGGGTTACCCATAGCCCTCTATTTTTCTAACCTCCATGTACCTGTCCAGGAGCCTCTTAAAAGACCTTATTGTATCCACCTCCACTGCTGCTGCCAGTAGCCCATTCCACACACTCACCACTCTCTGCATAAAAAAAACTTACCCCTGACATCTCCTCTGTACCTGCTCCCAAGCACCTTAAAACTATACCCTCTTGTGCTAGTCATTTCAGCCCTGGGAAAAAGCCTCTGACTATCCACACGATCAATGCCTCTCATTATCTTATACACCTCTATCAGGTCACCTCTCATCCTCCGTCGCTCCAAGGAGAAAAGGCTGAGTTCACTCAACCTATCCTCATAAGGCATGCTCCCCAATCCAGCCAACATCCTTGTAAGTCTCCTCTGCACCCTTTCTATAGTTTCATCTCATCTCTGATTTAAATGGGCAACCTCTTATTTTTAAACAGTAATCTCTACTTTGATTCTCCCACGAGAGGAAAATCTTCTCCATTCCCCCGGTATTAGCCTGGTAAACCTTCTCTGAACACCTTCCAAATATTGTACACAGTACTCCACACATGGCCCAAGTAATGCTTTGGGTGGCAGAGTGGAGATACTGACCAGAAGGGGGTGAATATTTATGCAATCAGTTGTTTTGTGTTTTATATTTGTAATTAATTTAGGTCACTTTGTAGAGATCTGTTTTCACTTTAAAAGAGTTTTTCTCTTGATCATTGTCAAAAAAAAGCCAAATTAAATCCACTGTGATTCAACACTGTAAAACAGTAAAACATGAAACCCTCCGGGGCGGGGTGGGGGGGGGGGCGGTGGTGGTGAATACTTTTTTATAGGCACTTTATATACCGTAGATTCCGGATTTTAGGCCGCTACTTTTTTCCCACATTTTGAACAGCTTTGAACTTTGCGGCCAATAATCCGATGCGGCTAATGCAAGGTTTTTTTCATGCCGCCTCGTAAACATTTTGCCTCGTAACAGTAGACCAATAAAATTGATGAGTAGTTCACAGAGGTCCAATGAAATTGTACGATAAATCAAGCGCACTTTCACAATTAAATTATTGTAAATCAGTCATTTGTACTCACCCTCATCAACATGGAAAACACTCGAAGCATTGTGCTACCTACCCTCTTAGTTTAAACTATATTTGTTTTCTGTACTACATCGCGGGATGCTATGACGACACACCCGGTTTCGCGGCGTCTTGTGGGAAAATGCCGTTTGCGATGAAACGGGACGGAGGGGGTCGAGCGGCGGAGCGGCTTTGGATCTGAGCGAACTCTGCTTTTAAATGCCGTTTGCGATGAAACGGAAAGGAGGGGGGGAGCGGCATTACGCGAGCGGCTTTGGATCCGAGCGAACTCTGCTTTTAAGTTAAAGGTATCAATAACTTTTCCTGGTAGGCTGCAGTATATATATTTTTTACCAGTCGTTAGGAGATATTGGAATGTTGTTCAGTAAAGAAGTATACGCAACGTATATTTAAAAGTAGCCGCGTACGGGCACGGTTCGAAAAAAAGCATTTGCAATATGTATTTGTTTTTGTTACCATATGGATTTAATTAAAAGTTAAAAAAATCCTCACGTGTAATATCTTTCTGTGTAAATATCTCATATTACAACGTGGGACACCTGCGGCCGAAAATCCGGTGCGGCCTAAAATCCGGTGCGGCCTTTACATTTAAAAAAATGATTTTATTTCTAAAATTAGTGCCAGCGGCTAAAAATCAGGTGCGCTCTGTAGTCCGGAATCTACGGTACACAGAAGCTACATATTCTTGCTATGTTTTGGCCATGCTGGGATATGTGATTGTCGGATCACAGCTTGAGAGGTGGAATATCTGTTTAATTTAACACTAACGTGTTGCAGCACCTGAAATACGCTGGTAGATGTGAAAAATGTGCAAAATGAAATCTAAAAATAACGGAGCTTTCACAGCACAGTTTTAATTAAGCATCTCAGTTCAAAGTGCGCATTTCCGGAGAGTTATGGCTATTGAGCAAATACTCTGAAGTGTTCGTACTGATTTGATTAGAACAATGATGGAGGGTTGAACCCTTTGAAGATAATGGTGGGATGGCAGGCTCAGTGAAAAGCACAAGCTGAGCTTAATTTATCTTGACTAAACCTTGAAGGTAGCCAGCTTGGCTTCAGAAAGGAAGTACCGGTACTATTTTCAACAAATTGGTTGAAGCAGATCTTGTGAGATGTTGCTCTCCGAGGACAGATAAATTGTCTCTTTAAGTCAGGCCATCTGACAAGAAGCTGGAGTATGCTTTATCACCCGTTTGCACTTCACATCCCACAACTTCCCCTTTTATATTCTAGCAAATTAATAATCACACGGCATTGTAACGTAGCAGGAGGCACAATGCTTTACAGTGCCAGTGATCACTAATTGGGGTTCAATTCCCGCTACTGTCTGTAAGGAGCTTGTACGTTCTTCCCGTGACCATGTGGGTTTTCTCTGGGTGATCTGGTTTCCTCCCACAGTCCAAAGACATACAGTTTAGGGTTAGGGTTCGTGAGTTGTGGGCATGCTATGTTGGCATCGGAAGTGTAGTGACTCTTGCAGGCTCCCTGAGCACAATCCTTGAGCTGTGTTGGTCATTCCTGCAAACAGTGCATTTCACTGCATGTTTTGTTGTACATATGACAAATAAAGCTAATCTTTCTTTAATCTTTAATCAAGCAATATTGACAGTGAATTATTTACTATGCTATATGCTTGAGGGGAAAAATATTAAAATATACTTTAATACTGCTTTGATGAACACACTTAAATGAGCCAAATCTTCATGTCTTATCTTTATTTCTGAATATATAATTCACAATCTATTGTATGGATGTTATTTTTATACATCTATCAAATCTCTTGAGCTCTTTATTATCGGATGGCTCTACAACAAAAACTACTTTCCTCATTGTTATACTCCCTCACGACCACTGCGACTTTTAGCATTGTCAGAACTTGGTGATGTAAAAAAAGCGTAAAGATTTGTGACACAAGGGATTCTGCAGATGCTGGAAATCTCGGGCAATACAAATAAAATGCTGGAGGAACTTAGCAGATCAGGCAGCAGCTATGGAGGGGAATGAACCGTTAACATTTCAGGCCCTGAAACATCAACTGTTTATTTCCCTCCATAGATGCTGCCTGGCCTGCTGAGATCCTCCAGCATTTTTGTGTGTTGCATAAAGATTGGTCTGTGATATACCATATTTTTGAGTTAAAATCATAGTCAGAGAGTACCAATTTCTAGGTTCTGTCTTCTGCCAGCAAGGGAGTCAGAAATACATCTGATGTCACCTCAGTTGCTCTCTGACCTCTGACGATGAACCCAGTGATGGGCCAGGAGCCACTTGATAGGAGACAGCTGGGTGGTTCAGGATGTGATATGCTCCTTCCTTGCACCTGATGGAAGTTCACAAAGAATTCCAAATGCCCTTTCTCTTTTCTGAGTTACTGTAGCCGAGAGCTTCCCATGAGGTGGTTGTGAGCAGTTTTGGGCCTCTTATCTAAGAAAAGGGTGTGCTGGCCTCAGTCACGGTCCAGAGGGGATCCTGGGAATGAAAGAGTTAACATATGAGCAGTGCTTGATGGCTCTGGGTCTGTACTTGCTAGAGTTTAGAAGAATGAAAGGGGGTCTCATTGAAATCTATCAGGATATTGAATAGCCTAGATAGAGTGGATGTGGAGAGAATGTCTTCTATAGTGGGAGAGTCGAGGATCAGAGTGCACAGCTTCACAATACAAGGAGATCCTTTTAGAACAGAGATGAAGAGGATTTTTTTTCTTAGCTAGGGGATGGTGAATCTATGGAATTCCTTGCCACAGATGGCTGTGGAGGTCAGGTCATTAGGTATATTTAAAGCGAAGGTGATAGGTTAGGATGATTATTAAGGGGGTCAGGGGTTACTGGGAGAAGGCAGGAGAATGGGGTTGAGAGAGAAAATCAGTTAGCCATGATGGAATGGTGGAACAGACTCAAAGAGCCTAATTCTGCTCCTCTGTCTCATGGTCTTGTGCAATGTTATAATCATTCATGGACGCTTTGAGAATATAATTGTATTCTTTCTTGTGTCCACTTAGAATACAATTCCTGTGACAGAACGCAGAGTGGGGTATCTATTTTGGGAGCTTGGTGCTGGCTACTTGAGCAACATGGCCTGCCTTCAAAGTTCACTGAGTTTAAATAGGACCATGGTGTCTCTAATTCTGGCATGTCAGTCAAGAATCTAGAGGCCAAAGTTCAAAACCCATAACTCCCGGGCTTTAAAATTCAGTTTATAACCTGAATTTTTCTTTCAAAGCTAGTTATTAGTGATGGTGAATTCACAACTACTGGATTGCTGTAAAGACACATCTGGTTCACTAATGACCAACAGGAACAGAGATCTGTCATCTCTTGATTTACATCACGGTGCTTCACTGTTAAAGTGCCCTCTGTTCAGGGCCACTTAGGGCTGGGCAATAAATTCTGGTATTGGAAGGAATACCTTTTTCCAAAAAGTAAAAACCTGCTGGTGATGTTGATTTGGAATTGGAATGAATTCATATTGTCACGTGTACATGAATAGCATAAACAGAAGAGATGCTGGAAATCCGGAGAAACAGACACAAAATGCTGGAGGAACTTAGCAGGTCAGGCAGCATCCATGAAAGTGAATAAAAAGTCAACGTTCCGGGCCAAGACCCTTCTTCAGGACAGGGAAGGAAGGTGGAAGATGCCAGAATAAAAAGGTGGGGGGAAGGGGAAAAGGCACTAGCTAGAAAGTGATGTATAGGTGAAGCCAAGTAAGCAGGATAGGTAAAGGGCTGGAGAAGAAGGAATCAGATAGAAGAGGATAATAGAAGAGGGAGATAGAGAATAAGGAGGGGAACCAGGGGAAAGTGACTGGCTAGTGAGGAGAAGAGATAAGAGGCCAGAATGGGAAATAAAAGAAGAAGGAAGGATGAGGAAAAACAAGTACAGGAAGGAGAAATTGATGGTTATGTCACCAGCTTGAAGGTTACCTAGACAAAATATAAAGTGCTACCTCTCCACCTTGAGAGTGGGCTTATCGTGGCAAAAGAGGAGGCCATGGATTGATGTGTTGGAATGGGGATAGGAATTGAAATGGTTGGCCATTGGGAAATTCCATTTTGGCAAATGGAGAGGAGGTAAGGTGCTGGACAAAGCACTCCCCCGATTTATGTTGGATCTCACCAGTGTAAGGGAGGCCATATTGGGAGCACCGGATACAATAGACGACCCCAACTGCCTGGGGCCCTGAATGGAGGTCAGGGAGGAGGTGACTGGGAAGTTGTAGCATTTCTGGCCCTTGCAAGGATATGTGCCAGGAGGGAGATAGTGGAGAGGGACGAATGGCCAAGGGAATCACGGGGTGCACAATCCCTGTGGAAAGCAAAGGTGGAGGTAAAGATGTGTTTGGTGGTAGAACTCAGTTGAAGATGGCGGAAGTTGCAGAGAGTGATCTGTTCAAGGTGAAGACTCATGGGGTGGTAGGTAAAGACAAGCAGAACTCTATCCCTGATAAGGTGGTGGGAAGATGAGGTGAGTGCAGACGCCTGGAAAATGGAGCAGATGTCTATGAGGGGAGCATCAATGGTAGAGGAAGGGAAACCAAGTTCTTTGATAAAGGATGACATCCCTGATGTCCTGGAAAGGAAAGTCTCATCATGGGAACAAAGGTCCTGAGAAAAGGGAACGGCATTTTCACAGGAGACAGTGTGGGAAGAGGTATAGTGAAGATAGCCACGGGAATTGGAGGGTTTATAAATAAGTGTTGTTACACTAGTGTGTGCTTAGCATGACACTTTACAGTACAGGTAAAGTGGGTTCAATTCTTCTTGCTGCCTGTAAAGAGTTTATACGTTCTCCCCGTGACCGTGTGGATTTCCTCTGAGTGCTCTGGTTTCCTCCCACAGTCCAAAGGGGTAACTGGTTGATCGGCTAATTGGTCACTGTGAATTATCCCTTGATTAGGCTTGGATTAAATTGAGGGATCGCTGGGCTGGTCAGCTCGAAGGGCTGGAAGAGCCTGTTCCATACTGCATCTCAGTAAATAAAAAGCAGACAGTTTTTCTCCAGAGATGGAGACGGAGAGGTCGAGAAAAGGGAGGGTGGTGTTGTAAATGGACCAAGTAAATTGAAGGGCAGAGTGAAAGCTGGAAGCAAAGTTGATGAAATTGATGTGTTCAGCATGGGTGCATGAAGCTGCACCAGTTTGGTCAGCAATGAAGCACAAAAGAGTTGGCGAGCATTACCTGGGAAGACTTGGAACATGGACTGTTCTGTGGAGCCAAAGAAAAGGCAGGCATAGCTGGGGCTCATGCGGGTGCCCATTACTTCTCCTTGCGCTTGGGGTTAGCTTACCTTGCATACTGTTCATACAGATCAAATCATTACAACAGTGCATTGAGATAGTGCAAGGAAAAACCATAACTGAATGCAGAATAAAATGTAATGACTGCAGGCTGCATCACTGTCTGGTATCGGGGGGAGGGGCTACTGCACAGGACCAAAAGAAGCTGCAGAAGGTTGTAAATCTAGTCGGCTCCATCTTGGGTAGTAGCCTACAAAGTACTCAGGACATCTTTAGGGAGCGGTGTCTCAGAAAGGCAGCGTCCATTATTAAGGACCTCCAGCATCCAGGCATGCCCTTTTCTCACTGTTACCATCAGGTAGGAGGTACAGAATCCTGAAGGCACACACTCAGTGATTCAGGAACAGCTTCTTCCCCTCTGCCATCTGATTCCTAAATGGACATTGAATCTTTGGACACTGCCTCACATTTCTTTAATATATGATATTTCTGTTTTTGCGCGTTAAAAAAAAATCTATTCAATATATGTAATCGACTTATTTATTTAATATTATGTTTTATTTATTTTATTATTATTACTATTTTTTCTCTCTGCTAGATTATGTATTGTATTGAACTGCTGCTGCTAAGTTAACAAATTTCACGTCACATGCCGGTGATAATAAACCTGATTCTGATTCTGGTTCCGTGCAGATGGTCAATAAGATGCAAGATCGTTTGATCGCTTTGGGTCTGTACTCGCTGGAGTTTAGAAGAATGAGGGGGATCTCTTCGAAGCCTACTGAATATTGAAAAGCCTCAGTAGCGTGGAGGTGGAGAGGATGTTTCCTATAGTGGAAGAGTCTAGGACCAGAGGGCACAGCCTCAGAGAAGGACAGCCTTTTAGAACAGAAATGAGGAGTCATTTCTTTAACCAGAGAGTGTTGCATCTGTGGAATTCATTGCCACGGATGTCTGTGGAGGCCAAGCCATTGGATATATTTAAAGCAGAGGTTGTTTAGTTCTTGATTAGTAAGTGTGTTAAAGGTTATGGGGAGAAGACAGGAGAATGGGGTTGAGAGAAATAATAAATCAACTATGATGGAATAGTGGAGCAGATTCAATGTCTTAAATTGTGATCTAAGATCATAATGAGGTGGTCTGTGAGGTTATCTTGCTGTCTTGCCAGGGAACCATTCAGCAGTCTTATAACGACAGGATAGAAGTTTTCCTTGAGCCTGGTGGAATGCTCTTTCAAGCGTTTGTATTTTCTGCCTGATAAGCAGAGGGGCAAAGAGAGAATGTCTGGGGTGGGTGGGGTCTTTGATAATACTGGCTACTTTACTGAGGCAGCAAGAAGCATAGACAGAGTCCTGGTTTCTGTGATGTGCTGAGCCGCATCCAGAACTCTGCAGTTTCTTGCAGTCACATCCAGAGCAGTTGCCATACCAAACTGCGATGCTTCCAGATTGTGCATCAATAAAAATTGATGAGCATAGACTGGGACATGTCAAATGTCATCTGATTATCCTGCCAGTGAGTTTGGGCATCTTTACAAATACTGCATGCTTGTATCTCTTCAGTTTTTTGGAAGTGCCAGTTATAGTGGTTCAGGTCTCAGAAAAGCACAGATCCCTGTTATCATTGAGCTTTGTGCTGGGTCTGGAGTCTTTCTTGATCTTCTGATACTCAGACAGTCAAAGATTGTGCAAGCTGTCTGAAGGTGACGGTGAATTTCACAGCAAAGCTATGCATGGCACTTGCAAGGCTCGTAGGTTACTGCTAAGCTTCTCTCACCTGTGTCTCAAACTCTCACGATGCCCACTGTTGGAGAAACAACTTATGCTGAGGCATTATTCCGGAACCAGACATCCTTTAAAGATGTTTCCTACTTGACGGAAATAGAGTGAAAAAGATTCATCTTACCTGAATAATCTCCTGTTAAAGTTAGGTTAGCAGGTTATTACCATGAAGCCATCAGGCTCCTGAACCAATGTGGATAACTTCATTCACCACTGAATTGAATCTACAACCCATAGACTCACTTTCAAGGACTCTGCACAAATCATGTTCTCTGTATTATTTTTATCTGCACAGGTTTGGCTTCTTTTGCACACTAGTCTTTATCTGTTCATGTATATTTTTTTTGTAGAATTTTTTTGTATTTTTTTCCTGTAAATACTTGAAAGAAAATAAAGCTCAAACTAGCATATCAGCATCAGGTTTAATATCACCGGCATATGTCATGAAATTTGTTAACTTTATGACAGCGGTACAATGAAAGGCACAATAAATAAATATAAGGGAAAAGAAACTGAATTATATTAAGTATATACATGTCTATTGAATAGTTATGTTAAAATAAGTAGTGCAAAAAAATAGAAATAAATAAGGTATTGAGATAGTGTTCATGGGTTCGATGTCCATTTAGGAATCGGATGGCAGAGGGAAGAAGCTGTTCCTGAATTGCTGAGTGTGTGCCTTCAGGCTTCTGTACCTCCTTCCCGATGGTAACAATGAGAAGAGGGCATGTCCTGGGTGGTGGGGGTCTTTAATGATGGATGCCACCTTCCTAAGGCATTGCTCCTTGAAGATGTCTTGGATGTACGTATTTCGATAACAAATTGACTTTGACTTTGACACTGAAAAAGATTAGTGTTTTCACTTTGCTACCTTGCTTGGTGGATGGTAATAATTTGAGGTAAAGGCTTGGTGCAGAATTTGCTTTAGTACAATTTGTGGTGCCCATTTAGTTTTCAAACTATGATTGGGAAGTGGGGGGGTGGGGGGAGGTAGTATAATCTTGTACATATGTTACAGTTTACTGGGCTCTCAAAAGGTTAACTGAAAGCTGCCCTAGTTTAAAAAAAGGTTCTGGCTACAAATTAGAGTCTATGTAAACATCTGTTACACCCCCCCCCCCAGGAAGAAAGTAGCTTTAATTAGCTCCAGTTTTCAATGAAAGGAATGGCAAGTGGAGTGTCGTAAGTCTCAGCAAGTTGCTAAGAATGTGCTCACGGGCTGGTCCATATCAGAGTGCCTCCATCAGCTCTGCCAACTGCATCAAGGGGCTGTTCCTACGACTACAGTAGGTACATTGTGCTTAAGGTGCAAAGAGAACTGGAGCTCACACCCGACTGACCCCATACCATGTTACTTACAACGTCTTCTGTGCTCAGCCCAGGGGGATTTACAGAATATCGTGCCTGGAGACTGACACCGAGTCAGACTTAACAACAACGCCAAGACGTTGTGCTCAAAACCTGGGGAAGTCTTCATCCAGGGCCCACATGACTGTGGCACCGGGACAAGTTGAAAGCGATCCCTGAGATATATGACCCAGACACGGGCTACTCCCTCGCTGAACGTTACACCCTGCCACTGACACCTGAGAAGTTTGCTACCCATGCCAGGGTTGCTAAATGTATGGTTATGGTCCTGGGGGCAGAACAGTAGTGTAGCAGTAGGCGTAACATTATTGCAGGTCCAGTGACCCGG
Source organism: Hemitrygon akajei (assembly GCF_048418815.1). Taxonomy (NCBI): domain Eukaryota; kingdom Metazoa; phylum Chordata; class Chondrichthyes; order Myliobatiformes; family Dasyatidae; genus Hemitrygon; species Hemitrygon akajei. The sequence continues at coordinate 18,241,972 of NC_133125.1, read as the reverse complement.
GTTCAATATGGAGGTTGTACGCTCTCCCCATATCTACATGGGTTTCCTCCTGCACTCTGAGACGTATGGGTCAGTAGGTTAATTAGTCACATAGTTGCGCAGGAATCTTGACATAAGTAAATGGATCCTTTGACACCAAGTCTATGCGTCTTGGTTATAGTACGAGATATGTGGACACAGCACCACCTGACCCAAACCTGAAACTGAACACCACGTAGGAACCTGACGCATACTGTGGGGTCCCAACCCGGGTTCAGGACTGAAGTAGGTAGGGACTACTGAATGAAGACAGTGCTTAAATTGGACAATTTGGGTGCTAAGTGTAGGAACAAACCTCAAGGAGAGACACTTGCGTTCTGGTGCTCCAGATGTTTAATGCAAAATCAAACGTAACGTTTTAGTTGCGGGAAGGCTTTTTGAGATTGCTGGGAAGTTATAATAACTCATTATTTTGGTTTGATTGGAATTTTCCGTGACTAGCTGTGAGCAGTGGGAATCTGATCCAGTTGTTCATTTTGGGCTTTGGACAAAAAGTAATCTGTCTCTGAGTCCAGTTCTGATGACTCAGTGAGCTGGCTACATCACAACCCTTCATGGATACGTGTCAGCCATGTAATAGTATAAGATTGCAACTGGGTGGATTGTGCAAAATATTTTTATCCTAATTCCATTCCTCAGATATAATATTATTTTTCAAGAGACACAGATATTATCTGTGTTGACTTGAGGGACAGATATAATAGGAGCAAAGGTGAAGAAATTATATCTAGTTGCTTCTCGTCGTACAGAATATTCAGTGAGGCATGGTTCTATTTGTGTCAGAAATGTCAACAAAGTTCATTAATAATGATAGAAATTATAAACAAATAATCTGGATGTTGGAGATCTAAAATAAGAAAAAGGAAATGCTGGAAACATTTGGCAGGTTGGACGGCATCTTTAGAAAGAGCACAATATTCATATTTTAGATCAAAGACCCTTCATTGTAAGAGACACCTGACCTGCTAAACTTTTCCAGTAATTACTATTTTTGGACACCCCCCCCCCCCCCAAATCACCCAGGATATGTTCTTTTCCCATTGCTACCATGAGCGAAGAGGTACAGGAGTCTGAAGACACACACTAAGTGTTTTAGGAACAGCTTCTTCCCCTGTTCCTCCATCAGATTTCTGAATGGACAATGAGCCAATCCATGAACTCTACCTCACTAGTTTTGCTCTCTTACTGCACTACGTATTTGCACAGTGGATTCCGGTTATTTGAGAGGCATCGGAACCAGTACGGTAGGCCCAGTTTAGTGGTTGCGCCAATTGGCCGAAGTTTCACGGAAATGTTTAAAAGAGAAAAACTGTGTTTAACTGAATAACAAATTATGTATTTAAATGAAATGCAGAACAAATCAGAATGCTACCAATACTACTACAGGACTATAAAACTGTGCATTAGTTCCTCATCATCATGGACGAAGGAATTCGTTTAGTGTACACTGATGTGTTCTTCAGATTGACCATAAATGAACAAAATCAGCGCAGACACCTAGTGCAGATAATGGACTGCCTGCATGAAGTTGTGTCAAAATTCACTGCTTTTTAATTCGGCGTCGGTTGGCCCATATGAATAACATAATATAAGCCTATGCAGCCGACACTATTTAAAAACCGTTCATTCTAAATTTGGTGTAGTGTCCAGTGGCTACACAAGTGCACGTGACTGACATTGGGTAGAAACTGTTTGGCAACAGCCTCCTGGGCGTAGTGTCCCAAATAAACAAAGGAAATCCTGGCTATTTTCTCAATTACTTTTTGTTGTTTAAGAGCTGTCCTAAATAAGTGGCTGCCCTGATTAACCCATGGCCCAATTAATCAGAATCCACTGAATTTCTTTTTCTATATTATAATATTTTTATGTATTGCACTGTACTGCTGCTGCAAAACGACAAATTTCACAACATGCTGTATGTCTCTGATAATAACCTGATTCTGATCATAGGTTATTGAAATTATTAGGTGGATTAATCCATTTATTTACTTATTGAGTTGCACCACGGAATAGGCCCGCCTGACTCTTCGAGCCATGCCGCCCAGCAATCCCCCAATTTAATCCGAGCCAAATCGTGGGACAATTTACAATGACCAATTAACTTACCAACCGGTCTATCTTTGGACTGTGAGTGGAATCCGGAGCACCCAGAGGAAACTCACGCGGTCAAGGGGAAAATGTGCCGACTCCTTACAGGCAGTGGCGTGAATTGGACCCGGGTCACATATACCGTAAAGTGGCGTGCTAGCCGCCATGCTACCATGACGCCCAAAATCAGGGTTGGAATTAGTTTCTTTAACTCAGCTAACTTTTTATATTTAAAGAAGGACAGCTAACTTTTTCAAAACCTCTTCGAGAAGATTTACTGCATTATGTAAGACTCTAGTAGCATTGGAAAGGAACAATTCTTCTCATATTGTACCTTTTTATTTTCTGCTTTTATTATTCTTTTCCAGAGCACATGCTGCGGCTGGTGCTTTGAATTGCATTGGATTCAGTTTAAAGTGAACAAGTATTTTATTTTTGTAAATGTAAATCACTTAAGGCCATACTGAAGCTTAGAGGGTCAAGTTCTGAAGTGTGCTACATACACTGGTCATGAACTCTCTGTTGTGAGCTGAGCCTTGTTGAATGGGAGGTTGTATTTAATGTTCTCAGCATTGTCTGAATTAAGGTAAAATGCGAGACAGGTTCAAAGGCAGAAAATTATGCTAAATGTTCAGCCAGGGAGGCAGTGGTGTTTTCCAGTGAATAGTTGTGCTGCAGAGATTAGACTTGATTGTTGGTTCAACCCAATCTAGCTAATCTCATCCAGGGCTGGATGATGACATGATTTTGGTCTTGTTCCTAATGGGTTTCTGATGATTTGCATTGATATCAATCACTTACTTCACAGATTACAACTATGGTGGTTTTAAGCACAGACCATGTTGTTTGCTCCATCAGACCATAAGACATCAGAGCACAATTAGGCCACCTTTTCTTAGATATGGGGCCAAAACTGACCAATGCCTTATAATTCTATTCTGAGGCTGTGCGATCTGGTTTTAGACTCCCCAGGTATTGAACACAATCACTCAATGTCCACTCTATTAGGCCTTTCAGTATTTGATAGGTTTCAATGAGATCTCCTCTCATTCTTCTAAACTCCAACAGGTACAAGCTCAGATCCATTGAAAGCTCCTCATACATTAACCCTTTCACTTCTGGGATCATGCTCGTCAGCCTCCTCAGGACCCTCTCCAATGCCAGCACATCCTTTCTTACTGCTCACAATGCTCAAGTGTGGTCTGGCCAAAGCCTTATAAAGCTTCAGCATTACTTCCTTTCGAGATACAGTGTGGAATAGGCCCTATTCCACCTCATGTGGCACCTTGTTAAAGGCCTTCTGAAAATTCTGTAGCCATAGGTAAGTTCCTTTTGTCACCCTGTTGTATAGAAGAGTCATGCAATGTGTGAATACTGCTTAACAATTTAACATTGTCGTGGACATTCGGTTTTTACTATTCTGACAGCTTCGTAACTCATACGGTTGTGTTGTCTCATAAATAAGTCTTCAGCTCTTTTCTCTTTTCGGTGTTGTCAGTGATGAGTTTTGTAATGTTCTTTTTGGGATTGTTGAAGGGCATTGTTGCATTTGGCTTTGTACATCGACAGTTCCAGAAGCTGATGTTTTTTCTGGTCTTTTTCTGTGATCCATCACATGGATTCTCATTTGTCAAAGGCCTCTAGTTACTGATGAGAATGCACAGATGACAAGTCACAGTAGCAAGGGGCAGCAACCATGACCTTTCACTGGGCTATCTTATTGCACTCACTAAATTTAGCCTTAATGGAGTTCAGTAGAAAGGGGCAATGGCTATTTTGGGAACCTCATCACTTAAGATCAAGCTTGAGGAGCATTTAGCTTACGTATACAGTCAGTGGCTACTTTATTAGGTATCTCCTCTACCTGATAAAGTGGCCACTGAGTGGACGTTTGTGACCTTCTGCTGCTGTAGCCCCTGGTTAGATACAAGCAGTATTGCTTTAAGATGTTTAAAAAAATTATCGATGCGCAAAATCAATGAACCTCAGATGGCAGACTTAGATCGCAATTGAAGTTCTCCTGTAAGAAAACGGAAGAAGCAGGGATGTTGCACCAGTCTACGTTTGATTGAAACGTAGAGGCTTTAGACTTCTACTCCCAGTTATCCTGTTGGCAAATGTACAGTCTCTGGAAAATAAATTTGAAAGCCTCAGAGCGAGATTGCTGTACCAGAGTGACATCAGAGACTGCTGTGTGCATTGCTTCACGGAAACATAGCTGGCACCCATCACTTTGGATGCAGCGCTACAGCTCAATGGTCCCCATTCTCCGTAAAAACAGAGCAGCTCAGTCTTTTGAAGGCAGAGGACGTGGAGTGTGCTTTACGGTGCACAAACATGGCAGTTCAATCTGAATCCTACTCTGCCGCCAGGAACATCTAGCAGCCAAATATTGTCCTTTTTATCTTCCAAGGTAGTTTCCACCATCATCCTGGTAGTGGTGTACATTCCACATCAGGCAAGCTCTGGGGGAGCTGTGTAACATTATCAGCAGGTATGAAACTGCGCACCCTGATGCCTTTCCCATCATTTTAGGGGATTTGAACCAGGCCAGCTTACGGAAGTCTCTGAACATCTACCAGCTGTGGAGCTAAAGGAGCCAACACACTTGACCGCTGTTATATTACCCAGAACAATTACCATGCCCTCCTACGCCTGCACTTTAGAAAGTCTGATCAGCTGGCTGTACCTCTACTCCCAGCTTTAAAAGAGTGACAATCATACCAGTGCCTGAAAGAGCAGGGTGAACCTCCTCAATGACTATCGTCCAGTGGCACTCACATCTACTGTGTTGCAGTGCTTTGAGAGGTTGGTGATGGCTTGAACTAACTCCTGCCTAAGCAAGGACGTGGACCTACTGCCACTTGTCTTTCGCCACAATAGGTCTACAGTGGATGCAATCTTGCTGGCTCTCCGCTCAGCCTTGCATTTTGTGGACAACAGTAATACTTATGTCAGGCTGCTGTTTATTGATTACAACATCATTATACCTTCAGTCCTAATCAATAAGCTCCAAAACCTGGACCTCTGTACTTTCCTCTGCAACTGAATCCTTGATTTCCTCACCAGGAGAGCACAGTCTGTGAGGATTGGAAATGACGTCTCCTCCTCACTGACAGTCAACACTGGTGCACCTCAAGGATGTGTGCTTAGCCCACTGCTCCACTCTGTCTAGAACCATGACTGTGTGGCCAGGCACAGCTTAAATGCCATCTATAAATTTGCCAATGACACAACGGTTGTTGGCACAATTTCAGATGATGATGGGGAATTGGACAGAAGCGAGATAGATCTGCTGGTTGAGTGGTGTCACAGCAAGTACCATGCACTCAATGTCAATAAGATCAAGAAATTGATTGTGGACTTCAGGAAGGGGATGTCGAGGGAACACATACCCATCCTCATTGAGGAATCAAAAGTAGAAAGGGTGAGCAGTTTCAAGTTCCTGCATGTTATTGTCTCTGAAGATATATCCTGGGCCCAGGATACTGAAGGAATTACAAATAAGGCTTGACAGTGATTACATTTCATTTGGCGTTTGAGGAGAATCAGAATGTTACCAAAGACACTTGCAAATTTCTACAGCTATACTGTGGTGAGTATTCCAATCGGTTGCATACCCAATTGGTATGGGTGGGCCACTGCCCAATATCAGAAAGAACTGCAGGAAGTTGTAAACTTAGCTGCTCCATCTTGGGCACTATTTAAGCATAACTTAAAACAAAAGAAAGAAAGGTTTGTGGAGGATAGCATCTCTTTAATTTTCTTGTACCTTGCATTGAAGAAAGCAAAAGAGCATGTTGTGGCCGCAATTACTGCAGACGGTTTATGTGTAAGGAAAATGTGCAGGCTCATCACTGATTTCTGTGTAAAGCCAAGGGATATGCAACTCGAGGCAGCAGCTACTTGGGGCATAAACTAGCATCGTACGCAGCTGCTTTTAGTACCGTCTTCAGACACTAATATCAGCGTTAACTCTGTTATTGGAGTATGATCAATTGTATTGCATTCATTTGGTTGGAATATTTCACTGTTTTGAAAGATATTTGAATGTAAAAATCTCTTTGCTGGAATGTTATCTTGTTCCACCTGCTTTATATGTTTGCGGTAATTCAAAGTTCAAAGTAAATTATTATCAAACTACTACCTCAAGATACATTTTCTTGCAGGCATTTACAGGGAAATGGAAAAAAAAAAAGACCATAAGATAAAGGAGCAGAATTAGGCCATTTGGCCCATCAAGGTATTGCTGGGTGGCGTGGCGTGAAGGACTGGAACGGCTTATTCCTTGTTGCATGTCAATAAAAATAAAGAAATACAATAGAGTTTATGAAAAATGATATATAACAAAGACTGACAGACATCCAAGGTGCAAAAGAGGACACACTGTGGCAGTAAATTAAATAAATAGTACAGAGAGCATGAGTTGTACAGTCTTTGAAAATTAGTTGGTATATCATGGAATCTGTTCAGAATTCTGAGTGAAGTTATCCACATTGGTTCAAGAGCCTGATTGTTGTGCAGACCCCATAGTGATTCATTTTTAGTTTATCTGCACATGGACAACGTGTGTGCCTTTCCAGTTTTAAGAAAGAAGAGGAGAAAGAGTAAAGGATGTTCAGTGTTTATCATACATACGCACGTTAGTATGTGTGCAGGCTTTTTCCCCTCAAATTGCATGAGGCTACAACCAGGTGTCACAAGTTTAAGGTGAGAGGTGACATATTTGAGGGGAATGTGAGAAGGAGTGTCTTCACTCAAAGAGTAATGTGAGTATGGAACGAGCTGGTAGCAGAAGAGGTAAATCAGGGTACACTTGTAACAAGAGAAGTATGGATTGGTATGTGGATGAAGGAGTATGAGGGCTGTGGTCCTGTTGTGGGTAGACGGGACTAGGCAGAAGACCAAGTTAGCATGGACTAGATGGGCTAAAGGTCTCGTTTCTGTGCTGTAATGCTCTGTGACATGTGCTCTATCAAATTAGTGTAGGGATTCCCAATCTTTTCTATGTCATCGACCCCTACCATTAATCAAGTGGTCCATGGACCGCAGCTTGGGAACCCCTGTTTAGTGGGACTTCAAAGCAGAAGTTAACTAGTGTTTCTTCTCAGAGCAAAAGAGTTCAGATTCAGTTTCAGTCCAGACTTCCAATAGACCCTTGGACTTTGATCTTCGGTGTAACCGATGATGGGACTCCGAACTCCAGGCTCACCAGCCCTTGTATCTCCTGCATGCATGGATATCTACTCCCGGGACCCACCAATCTGGGACAGCCTGACATCCATGGATGTCCTCCACATGTCCACATCGCTGGCTCTTTCAAGCATGGAGCAGAGGCCTAGATTCTGGGTGTCTTTGTCACCCATCCTTGTCGCTGGTCTTTGAGCTTTTCCAGTGAAGCACCCTCATCATATTTGGAAGGCATGATGAGGATAGAAGGAACACTTAGCCTTGATATGAGGTAACATTTGGAATCCAGGGATGCTCCAGTCTTGTAACTTTGCACCAATCAAGGCTTCTTCAACAAAAAAAAAATCATTTGTAGACTGCGCATGATCTGGCAGTCCACAAAGTTCTCAGATCCAATCTGGAGAGAGGTTCTGAAGTTACTTACTTCCTTAAGCCCATTATCCCTACTAGGACGGAGGTCACTGTCAGAGCAGGTCACTGGAACCCTCTTCCTGAGTTTCTGTTGGCATTTCTGTTGGTGTTTCTGTAGCTCTGGGTTTTCACGGGAGGGCTGGGGCTGCTAGCCCCATGCCTAGCCCTCCTCCTTTCACAGCTGTGCTTGGGATCGTCCATGGGGATTCTGAAGGGAATCAAATAATGTTTGGAGAATGCCTCAGTGTTACTGGTTTTAGATTCTTTAAATGCTCTATAGATTTCATCTATTTCTGGCCATATTTAACGAGTGTATCAGTGTAAGAGACTCCAAGGAGAAATTACACAGACTGATTTTTTTCTCTCTCTTGGATTTAGGGATGGCTTGAGTTAAGTTCTAGTGGGATAAATGGAAGGAATTGTTTTTGTTTCCTGGTATATTTGGAACTTGGGGATGTAGCTACACTGTAGCTAATAGAGAGTATCAGTGAAGCAAATTAAGAGTAGTAGCACTAATACATACAAGGAGGACATGACAGACTACAGATGCTGCAATCTGTAACACACAATATGCTGGTGGAACTCTGTGGAAAGAAAGGAATTGTCAACGTTTTGTGTGGAAATCCCAGATCTAAAAGCATCAGCAAGTCCTGTCCTTCCTCAGATGCTGCTCGACCTGCTGAGATCTTCCAGCAGATACTTTGATACTGCATACAAAGTGTGACACAAGTTAGTAAGTAGTAATTGGTGGCATGCGGATTGGTAAATTCGAATGAAGAATGATAAATTTTGTTAACTAAAGAAAAAGAATGACATAGGGCGATGCTGTGTAAGTGGAATTAGGTCTTGGATCAGTCCTGATACCTTTCAAAAGCAGAACAGCCACAATGTGCTGTGTGGCATGCTCCTGTTCCCTCGACTGTCATTCCAGGCAACAGAGGAATATTACCCTCTTCAGAATTTTAGGTTTGTACAGCGGTGATCACCTGCCGAGATGTTCCTTAGCCACTCAGTCTTTGATACATTTGCGTTAGGCAAAATGATAGTCAAAATATATATCATTATTTAGTTTAAGTCATTGAAATTTATCAACTTTACAATTTCCATATGGTCTGTAATGATTTGTCATTCAAATGTTTGCGACAATTTCTTCAGTTCATTGAATAAGGTATTGCTTTGTTAAAGAGCCATGGCGTGGAGTCTGATTTTATTATGTTTTTCTTAATAAATCCACCTTGATATTGATTAAACTTTGATTGTACTCTAAATTGTAAGTTTCTATCGCAAATTCAGCTGTTTAATAATTATGTGGAAGGTGCGAAGAATGTGAGATTCTTCAATGTGAAATCTTGAATGTGTGTTGGATTATGGTTTGTTTGTTCGTTTTGTGCTGTGTCGTCCTGTGACCGTGATTTTTCTCGGCAAATTATTCTACAGAAGTTTGCCATTGCCTTCTTCTGGGCAGTGTCTTTATAAGACGAGTGGCCTCAGCCATTATCAATACTTGTCAGAGATTATCTACCTGGCACCATTAGTCACATAACCAGGACTTGTGATGTGCACCAGCTACTCATACGACCATCCACCACCTGCTCCCATGGCTTCATGTGACCCTGATGTGGGGGGGCAGAGGGGAGGGGCTAAGCAAGTACAACACCTTGCCCAAGGGTGACCTGCAGGCTAGTGGAGGGAAGGAGCACCTCATACCTCCTTTGGTAGAGAGGCATCTCCAGCCTGCTACCCGTTGGGTTATGGTGATATTATTGAATGAGCGATTTAGAGGTTGTGAGTCTAAATAAATCATGATCATTTGTGGGCTGACACTTGCTCACTGATTTCCTCTTGACCACGGCACTACTTTTGAGAATGAGAAACCCTTGGCCAGATAAAATAAAAATAAATTCCGATAAGTTCCATTCGACTTCCTGAAATTGCAGATTCACTGATAACTTTACCTTTTTGAATGTTTTGTTTTGAAACCTGCCTCTGGTTATTTTGACTTTACTCCTTTTTATCTCTGAGTCGTCCTTCCTATCTATTATCTGAGCCAGTGGTGTTCTCTTTAGGCTGTGTCTCTATCTTTCTCTGAACAGCTGTCATTAATCCTTTCTTCAAAATGTATGTCATTGACCGGCAATATAGAACATATAGTACAGCACAGCCCACAGGCCATTTGGCCCACAATGTCTGTGCTGACCTTGATGTCAAATTAAACTAAACCTGTCTGTCTAATTTGCCGTCCTTTCATTTACAAACTGTTGCCCTTCTCCAGTTCTCCTCGACCCAGAGCCCTCAACACACACAAGCTGCTGGAGGGACTCAGCAGGTCAGGCAGCGCCTATAGGGAGGAACAAGCAGTCAATGTTTTGGGCCAAGGTCCTTCATCAGGACTGGAAAAGAAGGGGGAAGAAGGCAGAGTAAGAAGATGGGGGGAGAGGGAGGGGGAGAGGCTTCATCAATTTGCTTTGAAGGAAGGAAACCCGCTGTCTTTATCCAGTCTTACATGGCTCAGGGAGTGACTCAGGACAAGTACAGAGAGGCAATAAATCTTGGCCTTGTCAAAACATCTTCATCAGAAGAATGATTATAAGAAATATTTTCTCTCTCAAATGAGAGATTGACTCATTAATGTGTAAAATGTTCATTATTTCGATCTGATTTCAGTCTTGTGCCTTTTCACCATGATTGATTTGCCTTGACTCTACATGACAGAACTAATGTGCATTTGTCTGTAAGGAATAATGGACTCTGGAGTTAGAGATATGTCTGTTAAATTTTCTATCAGTTTGATTTCTGGATTCCAAGCCAAGTTAAAGATGAGTGAAAGTTACCTGTTTTATTTTTTAAAATTGCATTGATAATGTTTTTTTTGCCTGTCTCTCAGAAGTTACAATGTAAATGCTTAATTGCATTGTCTTGGATCAATTAAAATCTTTGAGACATTGGCAACATGGTTGTTGATGTTGCATGGGAGGCAAAAAAGGATAATTGGCCATCTTTACTCATGTATCGTTTAGAACAGAGCACTTTAATTTGACTGTGAAATATTGCTTAGTGCAATTCCTGCTGACTTCATTTAGGGCATTTAAGTGTTCACTTTGAATTTTTTTACCCAATTGTATATAGTCTGTCAGCTTGATCGAACAGTTTCAAAAAGAAAATATTTAATTTACAAACATATGAAGTAAAATGACCTCTGAATGTTAACACAGCTAACACATTTGTAACTCTTAAGGCAATTTTATTCCAGGCTAATGAACTATTTTTGAGTGTATGAGTGTTTCTTAGAAATGTCTTTTTGTTGGTGATAACACTTACTTGGTTAAGCTATCTTAAACACATTAAGAGAAGAAAGCTTTATTTCCCAGTGAAAAAGTCAGAAATTATCTTTATAGCCACCAGGTTTGGGAGGGAGTGTAAAAAAATTATAGATATTTATTAGATTATAGAAATTATGATGAGGTATAGAAAGCATAAAAGCACAATAGTCTTTTTTCCCAAGAAGGCTGTGCTGAAAACAAGAGGGCATCAGTTTAAGTTCAAAGTAACTCAGAGTAAGTGTTATTATTAAAACACATATATGTCCCCGTATACAACCCTGAGATTCATTTTCTTGTGGGCGTACTCAACAAATCTATCGAATAAATTATGAGAACATGACATGAAGAGTGCTGGAAAGTGAGTCAGTAGTTTGTAGGAACATTCCAATGATGGGGCTAGTGAAGTTGTCCTCTTTTGTTCAGGAGCCTGATGGTTGAGGGGTACTAACGGTTTTTGAACCTGGTTGTGCGAATCCTGAGCCTCTTGTACTGTTTTCCTGATGTCAGCAGCACGAAAAGAGCATGACCTGGGTGGTGGGCATCCCGGATGATGAACCTCACTTTTCATGTAGATGTGCTTAATGGTTGGGAGGGCTTTACCCATGATGTACTGGGCTGAATCCACCACCTTTTGTAGGATTTTCTGTTCAAGAGCATTGGTGTTTCTATACAAGACTGTGATGGAGTCAACACAGTTGATATACTCTCAACAGCACATCTGTAAAAGTTTGCCGAAGTTTTAGATGTCATGCTGAATCTCCGTAAACTCCCAAGGAAGTAGAGAGGCTGCTTTCCCTAGAAATCTCTAAAGAGGAATGAGATTTAAAAGGGACAATTGGGCAGGTTTTCATTAAAAGGTGTTTCATATTTGGAATGAGCTGCCATCAATAGTGGTCGAGGGAAGCACACTAGCAACATTTAAGAGCTATCTAGATACATCATAGATAGGAGAGTTGTAGAGAGCTGTGTGTCAGATCTCTGGGTAACACAGACCAGTTGGACCAAAGGAACTGTTTCCATGCTGTATTGTTCTATGCTCAGGATGTTATAAAGGCTTGTACTGGCAATTATGTTTGCAGTGCAATGTTTTTTATTTTTATATGTAAACTTGACAGCTAAATTATGCATAACATGTCCCACAAACATCAATGTGATCACTGACCGTCTGGTGTTTTGTTGCTGACATTAAGAGAACGTTAAAATAGCTTTATTGGATTAGTAATTGGTTTATTGTTGTCATAGTTACCACAATATAGTGAAATAACTTCATTGCATAGTGGGATGTTCCTCAGCAACAGCCTCTGGTGGGAAAAGACACTATCTGGTAAAAATAAGCTCTCCACACTGAAGTATTTGCCTAGATAATCTGTTTAATTCTGGGAGAACCCGAACTCTCACCTCAGTCATTACATTTTCCCTGCCGATCTCTCAGAATGAATACAAACTCAGTGTGCTCCTGCCATTGTCATACCACAGGTCAGTTTATAAAGGGAGAACAAACTAAGATCTTAAATTTGTTGAATAATGTTGTGATTTGGTGTTAGCCATCTACTCAATAAACCAGCTATATGCCTTTCCTGTTTCCTTATGGTGTTTGTTATATTTTGTACAATATTTTAGAGTGAAGGCAGCACGTTAGCACAGTGGTTAGCACAGTGCTTTACAGCACCAGTGACCCGAGTTGAATTACTGCCACTGTCTATAAGGAGTTTGTGCATTTTCTCCGTGACTGCATGGGTTTCCTCTGGGTGCTCTGCTTTCCTCCCACAATCCAAGACGTACTGGTTGGTCATTGTAAATTGTCCCATGATTGGGCTAGGGTTAATTCAGAGTTGCTGGGTGGTATGGCTCAACGGGCCAAAAGGGCTTCATGCTCTAACTCAGTAAGTAAATAAATCAATAAATGTATTTTTTACAGAATATATGGAGAACTTCTAGACCATTATGTCTGCGCATGATCTATTGTAGCATCTGATTGTTCATGAATAATAAAGTTATTATTAGTGCACTGATACTCACAGTTTCAGTTGTAGTCAGGAAATCTCTATTGCATATGGATATGTGAGACCAAAGTGTGGTTGTAGGGAGAGAGAAGGAGGATACATAAAATGCCTAGCAGTTGAAAAGATCCTGTCAAATGTTCATACGTAACACAGGCTCTCAGTAAAGGAAAGCTGGATCAGAAGTTCTGAATCAAAATTAAAGTACATATGTGTCACCATATTCTCCCCTGAGATTCATTTTCTTGCATGTGTTTACAGGAAAAATAAAGTAATCCATGAGAATTTGTGAAAAGCTGTACAAAACAGTGACAAACAACAAATGTGCAAAAGTAGGTTTTGGAGTCAGAGTTAAGTGTTGTTAATTCTCAGCGACTCAGCAGCCTGATGGTCGCAGGGTAGTAACTGTTCCTGAACCTATTGATGCAAGATCTGAAGCTCCTACCTGTTGGTAGTAGTGAGAAGAGAGCTTGGCCTGGAAGTGGAATGCAGTATTGCCTCGCTAATGTAAAATGTATATCGTAGAAATCTGGAACATTTGTACTTTGACATTTTCCAAGCATTTTCAAGCATGGTGTCATTGATAATTTAAAGACAAATTCAGCTTGTTTTAATTTTAGGTTATTTTCCTTTGACTGTTACCTGCAGTGAAGTACCACGTTCTTCACTTGGCTATTTATCCCATGTCAATCTGTAGGGTACAGTGCAGAAAGTACTGAAAGAGCATTTCTTGTGCTCAAGGCTTGTGCATAAAACAGTTGCTTCCAGAAATAGTCAGAACCAGATATCCCCATAAAAGTGCAACATATTGTAGAGAATGAGAACTCCCAGCGGAGAGGGAGTCATTCCCCCGCCTGAAAGTCTGGGAAATGTACGAGAATTTTGACCTTAACAAGGATCAAGACCCTGAAATTGACCATAAGACATTGGAGCAGAACTAGGCCATTTTCTCCATTGAATCTTCCCCATCGTATTATCTCTCTCAATCCCATTCTCATGTCTTCTCCTTGTAACCTTTGATTCAAAGACTCTAGTCTCTTTTGAAATTGGTTACACAGTCCAGCCTCAAAGCAGGAAGGGATGACATTTCGAGGGCTCTCAAAATGACTGTGTTTAGTTACCCTCATGAGGTTTCAGGAACATTCTGTACTTTGCAATGCATTGCTGCATGAGGGAAGTCAGTGACCCTTTATTCAAAGAGTATTTAGTAAACTTGATGTTTTCCTTGCCAAAGAGTGGTTCAGAGGAGCATGTTGTTTCACAAGCTGTAGACCCTGTCTCACTGAAGGGAAGTCAAAGGAAAGCATGTCAAGCAGTTAAGGTCAACTGCAATCCTGCATGTTGGTTGGTGGTGAGAGTAAGCCAACTTGGCCTGCAGCGGAGAGGGGAAGTTGTCACCACATTCTGGCAGTATATTCAAGTGGTATGTCTGTGCTGCTTGAAATGTAGCGGAGAGCGCATGCTTGGAGGCGTGAGTGTGGTGCATCAGTGGTCAATGCATGATAGTTAGGCAAAATTAATGTGTTAATTCATGGTACTGATTGATAGGGATTGACAACGTGTGGAAACTGAGGTCATGATGCATTGAGCAGTGCCAAAGATTCACTATTATGATACAGTGTTCGATGATTCATCAGTGGGTCTAGGTACTTGGAGGCTGGCTTCTGACATGGTTACTGCAGCCGACAGCTTCCTCATCTTTTCTCCTTTCCACTTGCCACGTACCACTGCAGCATCCAAGGGCCCGCTCTTTCACCACGTTCTGTCACTTTGCGAAATTTTTCCCAAATAAAGTTCAGACGTAGAATCGGCTGAAGCCTTTTTCAGAAGCAGAGGGTGAAGGTTAACTTATTTACTTTCAGAAGCTTCTGTTGAAGTTCCATGTGTGTTGAGTTCTGCATTGTGCCGCAAGTCTGGGAAGAATGCTGTATGAAAGCAAACTCAAATCTTTGAGCTTCAGGCTGATTTTAATTGGTTCTTGCCTCTTCTGATATTACTGCCCTTCTTTTCTTTGCACCTATGCAGTGCAACTTGCAGACAAGAGCAATAACTGGTGCTTCAGAAGCAATGCACGAGTGTTAATCATACATCACAATCTCTGCACCATCTTCAAGATCTTCTGTTAAAATTTTCTATTACATTGGGCGCATCATTGCAAGAGCTGCAACTTGTGAAATACTTGAAGTAACAGCTTTTTGAGGGAAATAAAATGACTAATTAACTGCTCTCATTCTTTGACCTCTGAACTCATCACTGCACTCAATGGCTACTTTATTAGGTACCTCCATTACCTGACTAAGTGGCCACTGACTGTATGTTCATGGTCTTCTGCTTCTGTAGCCCATCCACTTCATGGTCAATGCATTCTGCATTCAGAGATGCTCTTCTGCATGTTCCTGTTGTTACGTGTAACTAACTGAGTTACTGTTGCCTACCTGTCAGCTTGAACCAGTCTGGCCATTCTCCTCTGACCTCTCTCATTAACAAGGTGTTTTTGCCTGCAAAACTGCCGTTCACTGTCCTGATGAAGGGTCTCGGCTTGAAACATTGAACACCTTTTACCATATTTTCTCCTAGTTTCATTGGTCTAAATACTTTAGTGTACTTCAATCTTTTCCACAGAATCTGCCTGGCCTGCTGAGTTCCTCCAATATTTTGTGTGCGTTGCTCACTGGATGTGTTTTGTTTTTTTACACCGTTCTCTATAAACTCTAGAGGCTGTTGTGCATGAAAATCCCAGGAGATCAGCAGTTTCTGAGATACTCAAACCACCCCGCCCACCATCAACATTTATTCCATGGTCAAAATCTCTTAGATCACATTTCTTCCTCATTATGAAGTTTGGTCTGAACAACAAATAAACCTCTTGACCATGAGTACATGCTTTTATGCAGTGAGTTGCTGCCATGTGATTGGCTGATTAGATATTTGCATTGATGAGCAGGTGTACAGATGTACCTAATATAGTGGCCACTTAATGTACAGAACTGCTTCAGTATAATGATTACATTTGCTGGTCTTCAGTACTCCAAATAAATAACTCATCTAATTAATTCAGATTCCAGCAAATCATCCTCCTCTGCAGCGCTTAACATGATTGATTTTCTAATATTTACATAGAAAAACATTTATTCAGATAAACAGAAAACAATTTAAGTTCATTCCTTTCAGACTAACAACAAATGCACATTGTCATGAGAGATTTACTGGATTATGCCATGAAAATTCATCAGGCAAGTGACTGAAGTACTCTAAAATATTTAGACCAATGAAGCTAGGGGAAAATCTGGTAATTTCCCATTATTTGTCCTGCTCCACAACGTACTTGGTAGCTTAACTGATGTGTATGAATATACTTCCCGTTCTCTAGTTATGGAATGGATATAGGCTTGTTTTTTGCCCCTTTCAATGTGTTGGGGTTTAGTAAAATCTCTTTACTGATCACATATTTATGGTTTTATTTTTTTTAGCCATCATCCTGATGGAATAATGATGAAGTATATAATAAAGCAGAATTATATTTTTAAGGTTTATCAAATATTAAAAAACATAATTTTGTGCCCCAGTTAAAGGGTCATAAGATGATAAGGTAGAGGAGCAGAATTAGGCCCTTTGATTTTAGCCTGCCATTCAATTATGGCTGATTTATTATCCCTCTCAACTCCATTCTCCTGCCTTCTCTCCATAACCTTCAATGTCCTTACTTTTCAAGAACCTATCACCCTCTGCTTTAAAAACACGCCCATTGACTTGGCCTCCATAGCCATCTGTGCCCATGAATTCCACAGATTCACTACCCTCTGGCTAAAGACATTCACCCTCATCTCTGTTCTCAAGGCACATCCTCATACTTTGAGGCTGTGCCCTCTGAGAATACAATCCTAAGAGATTATCTGGTTGAAATCACTATCCACTCACAAGAATTCTTTTAACCATATGTAGTCAATTTTAGTAAAAGAACCATAGAATACAGATAATTATATTTCATGTGCATATAACTACTTTAAGACATCTGCTATCATTTAGTAACCATGGAAATAAGACCTTTCCAAAAATTCAGAAGAAATCCACTTACACACCCTGCTTTCACTTCACTAACAAACAGAGGCAAAATAATTAAAGTGGGCTTATACACATTTTGAAAATACTACCAATACTTCATCATAGCAGCTGGCGAAAGATGAAACATCACAACGGCAGTGAAGAGGGAGGCAGACTACAGCGGTGATAAGCCCCTAGTTGTCTTGCATTCCATGCCATTGGACCCTGACCACAATCTTGTCAAAGACTGCGTGGGGGCTGCCTATGCATCATCCTCCCTACCCACAGGTATTCTCTATAAGGGAGTAATGCCTTTGGAGAACATCGTGCAACTTGAGTGATCACGTTACTATTGACAGTTCTGTTCAAAAGTGCATTCAAATCACATCCAGATTCCCAGTTAGTGACTACGATTCGTATCTGAGCAAGGAACATGAATTGCAAGGAATTTTAATTTGCTTCAAAGCACAGGACATAAATAACACTCCTTTGAAAGAGTTGATTATCATTGTTGTCAACTGATATTTTTCTCCTAGGCCTTGATGGTAATCCATGTGGAGGCACAATTTTGTCTTCACTGACTGGGTGATACAGCTGGCAGAGTGGATGACCCATATTAGTGCAACCTGCCTTACTTTCTTACCACTATTTGCACTGATTCCAGAAGAGTGGGATACCACTCTGCTCCACCAGACAGCCTGTTAAAGAGTGGATCTCATAATGTAATTTTAAAAAATTGGGCAGGCATTAAATAATAGATGGTGAATGGAAAAAAACATCCTTCTGACTTACTCGATAGTAGAAGTTGCATTGTGTGAAAGTACATTTTCATTGGTCATAAATTAAATGATGTTTTTCATTCACTGTAGTAAGTAAAAGAACAATTGGATTAGGTTCTTATCATACTGTATATTTTTACAAGCATATTGAATCATTTCAATTGGCAATGTTACTCTTCTATTGCATAGAACATAGGACAGTACAGCAACTCCTGGCCCTTTGTGCTCTCCGGGGCCTGGTCCCTTTTAACATACTCCAAGTTCAATCTAACCGTTCCCTCCCACATTGCCCTCCATTTTTCTTTCATCTATGTGTCTATCTAAGAAGTCTCTTAAATGTTCCTGAAGTATCTGCCCTTGCCACTACCCCTGGCTGTAACTTTCATGCACCTACCAATGTCTGTGGGGAAAAGCCTGCCTTTGACATTCCCCTATACTTAACTTCAGAACACCTGAAGGTTACGTTGATGTTAGTCAATTTCACCCTGGAGAAACATCTCTGGCTGTCCACTTGTACACATCTATCAGGTCACCTCTCATCCTCCTTCTCTCCAAAGAGGAAAGCCTTGGCTCACTCAAATCATCCTCATAAAACCCTACTTTCTAATATAGGCAACATCCTGGTAAATCTCCTCTGCACCCTCTCTAATGCTTCCTCATCCTTCCTATAATGAGGATCTATTCCTGGATTCTCTATTTGTAGTTACCGAATAGAATGCTGAGGGCAATCCATTTGAATTATGGAATTTCATGTAGAATATATACTCAGAATATGGCTATCGTGTATAAGTGCTGTTTATTAGATGACTTGTTGGAGATATCTCCTCGAACAAAACAGAGGTAGATGTTGAAATCCCCTTCTGACAGATGTGGCTTGTAATTCAGCTGATAGTCTGAAATTTAAGAGCAAAACTCGTCTCAGTAATGACAAACATGAAACTACTGAATGGTTATAAGGTTATTTTGTTCACTAACTTCCTTTGGGGGATTTACCTAGTCCAGATTATATGTGACTCCAGATCTGTAGAAATGTGGTGGCCTAGCAAGTTTCATTGTAACCGCTACATTAACGTAACGCTAAGGTCAAGTCAAATGGACCACTTGGAATTGAACAAGACACTGAACTTGGACTTGGCAAAGTTAGTTCCAGCCTGGTTGACCCAGCTAAGTTATTATGAAGGACATAAGTGAGTTGCTCTTTAAAATGGGAGATTTGTCCATCAGAATTCCTTTCCTTCCACAGATGCTGGTCAACCCACAAAGTTCCTCTAGCACAGAGTCATAGAAAAATACAGCAGAGAAACAAGCCCTTTGGCCTATCTAGTCTGGGCAGAACCATTTAAACTACCTACTCCCATCGACCTACACCTGGACCTTAACCCTCCATACCCCTACCATTCATGTACCTATCCAAATTTTGCTTAATCGTTGAAATTGAGCTTGCATGCACCTCATGTGCTGGCAGCTTGTTCCACACTCTCATGACCCTCTGAGTGAAGAAATTTCCCCTCATCTTCCTCTTCAACCTTTCACTTTTCACCCTTAACCCATGATCCCTACTTGTAGTCCCACCCAACCACAGTGGAAAAAGCCTGCTTGCATTTACCTTATCTATAACCCTCATAATTTTGTATATCTATCAAGCCTCCCCTCAGTCTTCTGCATTCCAAGGAATACAGTCCTAACCTGTTCAACCTTTCTTTATTACTAAGGTCTTTGAGACATAGAAACATAGAGAAACTACAGCATAATACAGGCCATTCGGCCCACAATGCTGTGCTGAACATATACTTACTTTAGAACTAGCTAGGTTTACCCATTGCCCTCTATTTTTCTAAGCTCCATATACCTATCCAGGAGTCTCCTAAAAGACCTTAAAACACCTCCACCACCATCGCTGGCAGCCCATTCCATGCACTCACTTCTGCGTAAAAAATTTACCCCTGACATCTCCTCTGTACCTGCTTCCAAGCACCGTAAAACTGTGCTCTCTCGTGACAGCCATTTCAGCCTTGGGTAAAAGCCTCTGACTATGCACAAGATCAATGCCTCTCATCATCTTATACACCTCTATTCTCGTAAGACATGCTTCCCAATCTGGGCAACATCCTTGTAAATCTCCTCTGCACCCTTTCTATAGTTTCCACATCCTTCCTGTAGTGAGGCGACCAGAACTGAGCAGAGTACGCCAAGTGGGGTCTGACCAAGCTCCTATATAGCTGTAACATTACCTCTCAGCTCTTAAACTCAATCTCATGGTTGATGAAGGCCAATACACCATATGCCTTCTTAACCACAGAGTCAACCTGCACAGCAGCTTCAAATGTCCTATGGACTCGGATCCCAAGATCCCTTGATCCTCCACACTGCCAAGCATCTTACCATTAATACTATATTCTGCCATCATACTTGACCTACCAAAATGAACCACCTCACACTTATCTCGGTTGAACTCCATCTGCCACTTCTCAGCCCAGTTTTGCATCCTATCAATGTCCTGCTGCAACCTCTGACAGTCCTCCACACTATCCACAACACCCCCAACCTTTGTGTCATCAGCAAATTTACTAACCCACCCCTCCACTTCCTCATCCAGGTCATTTATAAAAATCACGAAGAGAAGGGGTCCCAGAACAGATCCCTGAGGCACTCCACTGCTGACCAACATCCATGAAGAATATGACCTGTCTACAACTACTCTGTGGGCAAGCCAATTCTGAATCCACAAAGCAATGTCCCCTTGGATCCCATACCTCTTTACTTTCTCAATAACCCTGCATGGAGTACCTTTTCAAATGCCTTGCTGAAACTCATATACACTACATCTACTGCTCTACCTTCATCAATGTGTTTAGTCACATTCTCAAAAAATTCAATCAGGCTCGTAAGGCACGACCTGCCTTTGACAAAGTCATGCTGACAATTCCTAATCATATTATGCCTCTCCAAATGTTCATAAATCCTGCCTCTCAGGATCTTTTCGATCAACTTATCAATCACTGAAGTAAGACTCACTTCTCTATTCCTATCCCTCTCCAATGTTATGGTAAAGGAGATAGAATTGTGATCACTATCTCCAAAATGCTCTCCCACTGAGAGACCTGACACCTGACCAGGTTCATTTCTCAATACCAGAACAAGTATAGCTTCTCCTCTTGCAGGCTTATCTACATATTGTGTCAGGAAATCTTCCTGAACATACCTAACAATCTCCACCCCATCTAAACCCGTTGTTCTAAGGAGATGCCAGTCAATATTTGGGAAATTAAAATCTCCCACCATGACAACCCTGTTATTTTTACACCTTTCCAAAATCTGTCTCCCTATCTGCTCCTTGATGTCCCTTTTACTATTAGATGGTCTATAAAAAAACACCCAGTAGAGTTATTGACCACTTCCTGTTTCTAACTTCCACACACAGAGACTCAGTAGACAATCCCTCCATGACTTCCTCCTTTTCTGCAGTCATGACACCATCTCTGATCAGCAATGCCACGCCCCAACCTCTTTAGCCTCCTTCCCTGGCAACATCCTTGTAAATTTTCTCCGTAATCTTTCAATCTTGATAACATCTTTCCTGTAGGTAGGTGTTCCAAACTACTACACAATATTCTAAATAGGCCTTACCAATGTCCGACACAACTTCAGCAAAACATTCCATCTGCTATAGTCAATACATTGATTCATGAAAGCCAGTGTGCCAATAGCTCTCTTAACGACCCTATCTACCTGTGATACCACTTTCAAGGAATTACGGACTTGTATACCCAGATCCCTTTGTTCTACTGCACTCCTCAGTGCCCTGCTTTTCACTGTGTAAAACCTACCCTGGATGGTCCTACCAAAGTGCAATGTCTCTGCATTAAATTCCGTCTGACATTTTTCAGCCCATTTTTCCTGCTGGTCCAGATTCCGTTGCAAGCTCTGATAGTCTTCCTTGCTGTCCACGACACACGCAGTCTTTAGTGTTAGCCGCAAATTTGCTGATCCAGTTAATCACATTATCATTCCGATCATTGATATAGATGACAAACAATGACGGACCAAGCACCAGTGTCTGGGGCACTGCAGTGGTCACAGGCCTCCAGTCTGAGAGGTGGCCATTTACTACCACTCTCTGGCTTCTCTCACACCCAATGTCAAATCCAGTTTTCTACCTCATCCGGAATGCCTAGCGATTCAACCTTCTTTACCAGCCTATAAAGAAGTTCCTTGTCAGATGCCTTGCTAAAATCCGTGTAGAGAAGATCCACAACCTTGCCTTCATCAACTTTTCTGATAATTTCCTTGAAAAACTATAAGAATGGTTAGACACGACCTTCCACACACAAAGCCATGCTGACTATCCCTAATCAGTCCCTGCCTCTCCAAATAATCACATATCTGGTCCCTTAGAATATTTTCCAATAACTTTTCTACTACTGACGTCAGGCTTACTGGCTTATAATTCCCTGATTTTTTTTTTAGAGCCTTTCTGAAACTGCGGAATAACATTACCTATCCTCTAATACTCTGGTACATCACCTCTTATTAAGGAAGATTTAAATATTTCTGCTAGGGCTCTTGCAATTTCTGCACGCCTCCAACAGGATCCAAAGAAACACCTTGTCATCCTCTGGGGATGTATCCACCCTAGTTTGCCTCAGGACAGCAAGCACCTCCTCCTCTTTAATCTGTATAGGATCAGTGACCTTGTTGCTGCTTTGCCTCCCATCTATAGACTCTGTGTCCATCTCCTGAGTAAATACTGATGCAAAATATCCATTTAAGATCTCCCCCATCTCTTTCGGCTCCACACATAGATTACCATTTTGATCTTCTAAAGGCCAATTTTGTTCCTTGCAATCCTTTTGCTCTTAACATATCTTAGGATTCTCCTTCACTTTGTCTGCTAGGGCAACCTCATGCCCTCTTTTAGCCCTCCTGATTTCTTTATTAAGTGTCCTCTTGCATTCTTATTCTGCATAAGTACCATGTTTGTTCCCACCTGCCTATACCTGCTATGCATCTCCTTTACTTTTCTTCACCAGGGCCTCAATATCTCTAGAAAACCAAGGTTCCCATCATCTGTTACCTTTACTTTTCATTCTGACAGGTACATACAATCTTTGTGTTCTCAAATTTTCACTTTTGAAGACCTCCCACTTAGCAAGTACACATTTGCCAGGGAACAACCTGTTCCAGTCCACACTTGCCAGATCCTTTCTGAGACCATTAAAATTGGCCTTTCTCCAGTTTAGAGTGTCAACTCTGGACCAGACCTATCTTTTCCTATATTTACTTTGAAACTAATAGAATTATGATCACGAGATGCAAACAGTTCCTCTACACAAACTTCTGTCACCTGCCCTGTCTCATTCCCAAATAGCAGCTCAAGTATAGCACACTCTGTCTTAGAGACTACTATGCAAACATTCCTGAACACATTTAACAAACTCTATCCTATCTAGTCCTTTTACTGTTTGGGAGTCCCAGTAAATATGCAGAAAGCTAAAATCGCTTACTATAGCAACCTTAAGTTTCTTGCAACAGTCTGAGTGATCTTTTTACAACTTTGTTCCTCTAAATCCCACGACTGCTAGGTGGCTCATGATATAATTCTGTTAACATGGCCATACCTTTCATATTCTTCAGTCCTGTGGCTGCAATATCATAATTCTGTGTTTTGATCCATGGCCTGAACTCATCTGCCTTTCCAACAATACTTCTTGCATTGAAATATACGCAGCTCAGAACATTAGATGCACCACGCTGAACCTTTTGATTCCTGATTTTGTCTGAGGTCTTAACAACATCTGTCTTCACAACCTCTCCACTATCTATTCTGGCACTCTGGTTCCCATTCCCCTGTCTCTTTGTAATAGGTTTTACTATTGGCATGTGATGACCATTATAGAATCCCAATGTATTGACGTGAGCACATCTTTTTTCTATGTATTGAACTGATATGCAAATAGAAAATGTAGAATCTGGGTTAATTTATTTTACAGTATTAAAATTGTACAAAGCCGGGATGCTCTGCATGCACTTGGCAGTAATTTCCTATCAAAGTCACCGTGAGCTAATGATGTGCTCTGTTATAAATCCAACAGCAACTTAAGCTAAAGAGCAGGCAGGCGATGAAATACCAATGTTTAAAGGTTGTATGTGTGCAAATACCAGCTGAAATGCCACAAATTTCATGAATTTACTGGACTGGTCATACTTTTGTTCATGAAAATATGCTTTTGAGTAGTTTTCATCATGCAAGGAAATATCTGTTTAGGGGGCGGCGACTGTGGTGAAGTTTCACTGCTTGCTTCGTGGCTGTACTGTGGCTTCTCTCCTGTAACGCGACCACTTTATCCCGTCAGGTACTTGCCCAGTTTGTTTTTGAAAGGCGGAAATGGAACTACTTCCATACCCTGTCGGTGCTCTGGCGATCTCTGCCACAATCAAACTATAAACAATTTTCTTTGTGTTAGGCTTTCTCCATTACGGACATCCAACTCCCAAGGTCACTTTTGATACATTTGTTTTAAAATGAAAGCAGCATCTGTGTTTTCCCACTTGCAGGCATCTCTCCAACATTTAATGATTCCGCAACATTTCTGCCAGATTTCCTGTCATAAGTGAAAGATCTAATCAAATTTTGACTCTATCCATGGGATTTAACCTTTCCCCTTCCTTCATTTCAACACTTTAATTTCATGTTTCCTTGTATTAACGTTAAATTATTTACTTAATCTTCCCTCTGTTTGATGCTGTCCTTCTGCCATTCACCCCCTTACACCTCTCACCCGCCCCCCATTGCATTCTGCTGAGCTGGAGCTGGCGATGGAGGGAATCCAACTGCTGACAACTACACAGGCTGATTAGTTCCAGCTGCCAGCAGTCAAGTGATTCTGTGTCGGAGCCAACATGAGGCCCGGACAATGTCTCAACAGTTTTTCGCAAGAACTCCTGTGTTATCTTTATCAGAAAGCCACAAGCCAAACTGTGTGTTCTTTCCATGCACAGTTTGTGGTCACAGTATTCTAATGAATTGTGATGAAGACCAAAATCCCCAAAGCTAATAGTAAGAGCATCTTTAAAAAAATGTTCATCACATCACACAAAATAATGTATTTATAAGGATGTGGTGTACTTTGGCTCACAGTATCAAATAAAGTAATGTTGGAGGTGTGTGCGTGTGGAGGGAGCTCTTTTGAACCAAATGTCACATTCTTGTGTGCTAAGTCCATTCATTTGAAAGTTCAGGTTTAAATCATAAGTCTATTCTTAGAAACCAGAAGATATTTTATGAATTTTACAGGAAGTCTGTGATATAACTGGTGTGAGGGTGTTAACTGTCATGAGGAAAACCAGAGAGCAGAAAAATGCCATCAATTTTTATGACTGAATTCATGAAGAATCGGAAGGTTTTCAGTAGTTCTCAAAGATCTTGTTCCCTTCTCTCCTTCCTTCCTTCCTTAAATAATTAATTAATTAACCTGCCTATCTGTCACTTTATTTGTTTATTGATTGATTGATTGATTTACAGTGTGGAATTGGCCCCTTGATCCACGCCACCCAGCAATTCCCCCGATTTAACCCTAGACTAATCACAGAACTATTTACAATGACTATTTAACCTACCAATCGGCACATCTTTGGATTGTGGGAGGAAACCAGAGCACCCTGAGGAAACCCACGTCGTCACGGGGAGGATGTGCAAACTCCTTACAGGCAGTGGTAGAAAATATCGCTCTTTGAAATTTACTGTGATTTTCCAGTTTCACTGAAAGAAGTGGAATAAATTTCTTGCAACATCTTTTAGACGGAATATGAAAGAAGAAGCCTAAAGAGGACAGCTAGGCAGATCAATAATTCCAGTCCCGGCATAGTTGTAGTTTGAAGGTGGTTTTATTATCCACCAATACGTTACAGGATGCAAGGAGCTGATGTAAAAAGACAGTACTTCTCAGCGTTCACACGAAAGGTAGATTCAAATATTGACTGAAGTTCCTTCGACTTCTAACTACTAGTGACTAAATGAAGTGTATAAATGATATAAAATGGCCGACCTGATGATGAAAGCTAATTTGCTAAACAACACAATATTTAGTCATTAACAACAACTGTGAGCATATTAATAAAGGCTGATTTATACTTGTGAATACGGGCTATGCTGCAGCCTATGCCGTAGCCCTGATTTTCACTTCTGCGTAGGCTCTACGCCGTAGCACGCACGCGTTGGTGTGCGCCAAAACGCTAGTTGGCGGTGGCGTTTCTGTGCCACTGTGTTTCTTTGTGAGAGACATGGACGAGGAAATGCACTTCAAACATTTTCGCATGTCGACAGGTAGATTTGACGGTTTGGTTCATCTAATTCACATCCGCGTACAGACATGGCGGAGAAGAAGCAACCGGAAATGCGATGTTACCGAGCGGACCAATCACAGTTGTTGCGGTCTGCGTCGCCGCGACGCATGAGTTACTTTTTTGGGGAGGTGCACGTCACCCTACGGCGTAGGGTACGTGGTACCTATGGCGTAGATGCGACACTTAAGTATAAATCAGCCTTAAGCAGTGAGGTCTAGTCATTAGAAATAAGATAAAAAAACACATCAGGGTGGACATAACAGACACTGATAATTTTTCTCTATCAAATTTGTATTCAAAACAAAACTGTTAATTAGATTACAAATGCCAAGAAGCCATAATCTTCAGAAGCAGAAGGTAGTGTCTAACAGTTGTGAAGGTGGAAAATGTTGTGATCCCATGTTTTTTCACCTTCCCCACTGTTTTATTTTGGGAATAAGGAATACTTGGGATACAAAGAAAATAAGAATATGACCTTGGAATTGTTGGCGGGATAATTTCCTAGTTCATTTTTTGTCCCTTTCTCGGACACAACCATATTACTTGCCGATCTGTCGACATAGTGGAGGAATAGGTATGTCAATGAAAGAAAGTATGTTGATCTTCAAGGAGGTTCAAGGAAGTATTGAAAATAAGTTGTTCCATTTTACACATTTACACTGTAATTGCAAGGGATGGATGTAAATGATGCAAAGAAAAATCTAAAAAGCAGGATTTGAAAACTGGTAGATCAGAAATGATGGACCAAGTAGAGGTCTGTAATTTACATTACTTTATTTATTACAGTAGTTCTGTGCACTATTAATCCTCGATCAATTTCAATCATATTTGGTGAATGATGGCCCAGATTTCTGCTGTGTTTTTGATGGTTCCATGTTAGATTGCTGGGATTTACCTGTAAGTGCCAGCTAATTTGGGACTTTGGTATTAGTGTATCTGAATGTCGAACTCTTGAACATGCTGACAGGTTCAGGCTGTTGCTCCCTACAGAGAATTTGATCCATCCAGGTTCTGTCTCTCTAGATACCAGCTTTGCTGACTGACTTGCAAGGCTTTCATTCAACAGGCTATTCTTTAGGAATATGGGCTGGATAAGTGTGGCACAATTACATATCTCAACAGTGAGTGCAGGTAGTGTGCTATACTCTGTGTTAAGTTGCAGTTTGGGCTCCATGTTCATAAATAATTCTACACTTTTATATGAGATGTATGTGAAGCAGTTTTCCTTCAGTTGAGATCATCATTCCTTGATTTTTATGAGTGGTTAATAACAAAAAGATAATTCTTCACTCTCCAGTCAAAATTCTTCCTGTATTAGTTGATGAGGTATGTTTCAAAGTCAGTTTACTTACTTACTGCCCATTACGCCACTGGCATTTAGGAGAGCAATGAAGGTCCTGCATCTCTGGCACTGTTCAGGACTTTCCTCATTGCATCATTACTCTTCCTCCCAGTTTTCACAATTGTCAGTCATGCAAGTTCTGGATGGAGACTCGCATTCAGATGTAGAAGAACTCTTCATTGCTGTTTCCATACCAGTTCCATAACTTTTTCCCATAGATGCTGCCTGGCCTGCTGAGTTTTCCCAGAATTTCGTGAGTGTTTTCTGGAGGACTGGTTGACCACTCTTATTCTGTCCACTACCCTTTGACGTGTTTGGCATGTGTGACCCTCCCAAGAGCGAAGAGCCCTGACTTCAGCCAACATAGATTCCCAGTTCCTCACTCAGGCATGCCTCCAAACCATGATAAGTCTGTGGCCATTTTGGAGGTTTCAAAGTCAAAGTAAACTTATTAACAAAGTATGTATATGTCACTATATATTACCCTGAGATTAATTTTCTTGCAGGCACTTACAGGAAAATAAAGAAATACAATAGAATTTATGAAAACTATACATAAACAGACTGACAAATAATCAATGTGCAAAAGAAGCACAGAAGATGCTGGAGGAACTCAGCAGGTCAGGCAGCAACAATGGAAAGGAATTAACGGTTGACATGCCAGACTGATAGGGTATTGGTCTGAAACGTCGACTCTATAGTCCTCGCCATAGATGTCGCCTGACCTGCTGAGTTCCACAATCATTTTGTGTGTGTTACTCTGGATTTGCAGCATCTGCAGAATTTCTTGGTTTATAATGTGCAAAAGAAGACAAATTGTGCAAATAATTAAAAAAATACCAAGTTGTGAGTATGTTTGATGAAATACTTATAAGAAGCAGTTCCCCCAAATCAATCATACATCAAAATAACATTATTTCAGCTTCATGATTGTTGCTTTGGTTTTGCCTTATCACACAGGAAAAAAATTAAAGTGACAAATATTGAGGAACTGGTGCTATCATTTTGCTCTGTAAAGATACATATATTGAAGAATAACTCAGGGAAAAGTAACAACAATCATAAAGGCAATAGAGCACAACAAAAAAATAACATTTCAATTTGTTCAGTGTGGCATCATGGAAAACAGTTTATTCAAGCAAGTAAAATTAATATTTGGCTGAATGATTTAAATTTACATAAAGATTACCTATTCACATTCACAGATATGTCGTGGTCTTTGAAGAAAAGTGTCAGATAAAAGTAAGGTCTGCCAGAGTTTTAATACATGTTGAGCATCCCTTATCTGAAAGTGTTTCGGATTTTGAAATTTTTAGGATTTTGGAATATTTGCATCTATATATTGAGATACCTTGGGGATGGGACCCAAATCTAAACAGGAAATCCATTTACATTGCATATACAGCTTATGTACAGTGTGTGTGAAGCTCACAGTGAACAGTCCGCAGTCACAGCACAGTCTAATGTGATGGAGTTGGGTTCTCCACAGACCGTCAGAGTTGAATGACGCCCCCCCCCCCCCCGACTTCATCTCTTACCAGGTTGTAGCGCTGCAGTTGGCTTCATATCCGCCTGTTCCTCAACCACTACGATGGGGGAGGGTAGTTTTATATCATTTTTTAAATAATTTTGTGCATGAAACAACTAAACCTGTCTGATGATGTGAGTGGGGAATTTACGTTGACCTGGAAATTAAGAGAACTTGCCAATTGTGCTTTATAAAATGCTGATGTATGTTCTTTGTTGTAGCATCTAAAACCAATGGGTTAATATCTCATAACAAATGACGGCCCTGCCGAAGTCAGCAGTAGTTCCATTAAATGTTAGCACAGACTGTGCACTCAGTAATGAACTCCTGGTGTGGGACTAGAACCCATGACATTCTGATGCAGAGGTTAAAGTGTTTTGAACAAATTAGCAATGTAGAAGACACATAAGTACAAACAAAAAGAGGGTAAGTATTGACACAGATGTTCAAATATAACAGAAGATTGCCCATTCTTTGTGCTAGACACGTCATTTGCAGAATATACTTTGATAGTTAAATAACTTTGGTTTCAACTTTTAGTCAGACTGATAGGTAAATATTTATGGACAGCCAATGTGACATCTCACAAATCATTTTCTAATGGGCATTGTATCTCTGGTGAGTGTTGGATTAATGGAAAGTGAAATGGGAAGTGTTTTTTTTGGGATGTGGTGAAGCCATGATGCTTCAGCTTGGCCGGAAACGTCAACTCTTTATTCCTTTCCGTTGACCTGCTGTTTCATGTATGTTTCATTGTTTGTGGTAACAACCTACACAACATAAGAATCCCGCGAGTGTCACCACACATTCTGGCACCAATGTAGCATGCCCACAATGTTTAGCAGAACAACACAAGCAACAACAATAACAAAACAACAACGGCAAAGCAAGCTCCTTTCCCACCCTCCTACCCACTCACACACGAAGACAGACCTTCAACTGGAGGACAGGTTTCCTCGAGGCCTTTGACCTCCAGTCCTTAGCTCCAGACTCTCAGATTCCGAAAGTCTGAGAGTCTGGGTCCAAGACGCCAGAACCCTATAAGAAGTCTAGGTACGACCTATAGAAGATGGTTTTGGGGTGGGGAGGGGGTGCTAAAGCAATTCTGATTGAAGTTAGAGAAGGAATCGTATGGACGTCAGCTCAGACAGGCTTTGCAGGCCATTTCAACATGGCTACAATGCTTCACGCCCAGATGAGCTCAACGCTTTTTATACATGCTTTGAAGGGGAGAATAAAGTTAAACCTGTGTGAATCCCTGCAATATCTGGTGATCCTGGGATCTCTGGCCAATGTCAGAGAATCTTTCAAGAGGGTGAGCCATTGCAAGGTCTCAGGCCCTGAGAGTGTTCAGCGACATCTTCAGTCTCTCACTGTAGCAGTCAGAGGTTCTCAGCTGCTTCTAAGGGTGGCAATCATACCAGTGCCCAAGAAGGGCAGGGTGAGTTGCCTTAACACTAACGCCCAATGACACTCACATCAACTATGCTGAAGTGCTTTTGGAGGTTGGTCATGGCCAGAATCAAGTCCTCCCTAAGCAAGGACCTGGACTTGCTGCAACTTGCCTAGCCTCAATAAATGAGTGCTTAGAAATTGAATTGTAGCTGCCATGGTGTGCCGAGCAAGTATATCAACACTACTGCTCAACACACACAAAATGCTGGAGGAGTTCAGCAGGCCAGGCAGCATTAATGGAAACGAGTTAACAGTTGATGTTTCGTGCTAAGATATTCATCAAGACTGGACTGTCTTGGCCCAATATGTCAATGATTTATTTCCCTCCCTGCTTGACCTGCTGAGTTCCTGCAGCATTTTGTGTGTGTTGTTCAAAATCTCCAGCATCTGCAGAATCTCTTTTCTTTGCTAACACTATCGCTGAATTGGATGATTTGCAAATATCACAAATTAGGGGCACACTTGGTAAAGCAATTTTGGTGTTTATTTTAACTCTGGTTCACGATTGCAGGTGTATGCAAAGTTTGAAATCTCTATACTGTCTGCTGGGAAGAAAGACGTAATTTAAACCTTTCTTCCATCACAGGAAGCTAAAGAAGTGTGGCATGTCCCAGCTGACTCTTTTTACCGATACACCATAGAAAACATCCAATCTGGATGCGGAAATGGCTCGGTGTGGCAACTGCACCTCACATGACCACAAAAGAGCTGTGGACACAGCTCAGAACATCACGCGAACCAGCTTCTCCTCTCTGTACTCCATCTGTAATTATCACTGCGTCAGAAAAGCAGCCAGCATAATCAAAGACTTTACCCACCAAAATATTCTCTCTTCTCCCTTCTACTATCAGGCAGAAGATACAAAAGAACTGAAAGCACATACCATCGGGCTCAAGGACAGCCTCTATCCCGTGGTATTCAGACTCTTGAATACCATGTACGATAAGAAGGACTCCTGGCCTCACAATCTACCTTGTTATGATCTTGCACTTTATCATTTACCAGCACTGCACTTTTACACTTTATTCTGCATTGTTACTGTTTACTTTATTCTAGCTTAATGAACTGTGTCATTATTTGATATGTATGAACAAATTGCAAGACAAGTTTTCTCTGTGTCTTTGTACATGGGACACTATTGAACCAATACCTAATAAATTGGGATTGCACATGGAGTCCTTATGCTCCAATTTATGTGAGTAATTGTGGAAAAGGTTGCTGTGCACTTAATCATGTCGATAGGTGAGTCTCTGCTGTCAAGCAAACTGGAGTTTAGAAGAATGAGGGGGGATCTCATTCTAACCTACTGACTATTAATAGGCTTAGATAGAGGGGACATGGACAAATGCTTCCTAAAATGGGGGAGTATAGGACTCGATGGCACAGCCTCTGAATACAGGATGCCCATTTAGAATCGAGATGAGGAAGAATTTCTTTAGCCCAGAGGGTAGTGAATCTGTGGAATTCATTTCCACAGGCTGTTGTGGAGGTCAAGTCATTGGGTATATTTAAAGCAGACGTTGGTAGGTTCCTGATTAGTAAGGGCATCAACAGTTATGGTGAGAAGGGCGGAGAATAGGTTTGAGCAGGATAATATATCAGCCATGATGGAGTGACGGAGCAGACTCGATGGGCTGAAAGACCTAATTCTCCTCCTGTGTCTTATGGTCTCATCGTCTTATGTTGTATCACTTGCTTGGAAGTTGACAGATAGGTAGGGGAAGAGAAGCAGCTATTTACCATGTGTATGGTTGCCCCTTGGCGAGTTTCATTGTCCCAGTTAAATCCCGTGTGGCAAAGGGCCCTTTCCCTTGCAGCATGCAGCTGGCTTGACTCTAAGATACGACAAATTCTTGCAGAGGTGCGTTTCATCGAGGTGTTGCAAAAATCAAGGGACCAGACAACGATGTCCCTGCATATAGTAAGCAATCAGCAGGAAGCAGGGTAGATATTTTGAACGAAGCATCGATGCCACAAGAGTCACTCTTTAATTCATGTCCCCGGCAGGTCTGCCCTGCGGTGTTTGTTGCTTTTTATTGTTTTCTCAGTAAACAAGTGGTGGTGCAGTAATGTAGAGGTTAGCGTAATGCTGTTGCAACGTCAGTGACCCGGGTTCAATTCCTGTCACTGTAAGGAGTTTCTACGATCCCCCGTGACCGGGTAGGGTTCCTTCGGTGCTTTAGTTTCCCCCCTATTCCAAAGATGTATGGGTTAGTCAGACCAATGCCTTTTAAAGCCTCAACATTACATCCTTGCCTTTATATTCTAACGCTCTTGAAATGAATGTTAACATTGCATTGGTCTTCATTACCAATGACTCAATCTGTAAGTTAACCTTTGGGGAATCTTGCATGAGGGCTCCCAAGTCCGTAGCATCTCTTACTTATGAATTTTCTCCCCACTTAGAAAATTGTCTGTGCCTTTTTCCCTTTTACTAAAGTACATGACCATACACTATATTGCATTGCCACCTCTTTTCCCATTTTCATAATCTGAATGGTGTAGCAGATTTGATGGACCGAGTAGCCTAACTATGCTCCTATGTCGTAGGGTCTTATGATGTTCTCTGATGGGCAATGCAAGCAGGTATCACATTGTCCAGTGACCAGCCTCACTTGTACTTGTGGTTCCAAGTGCGTATAGCCCAGTGGAATTTGCCAAATGGAGCCCCCACGAATGACTGGAGAAACCTGGTTTGCAAGATCCATTTCCTGGGTTCACACAACATGTGACCACCGTGGGAATGGTGATCCTTTCTGTCACACTACATCTGTGTGTCAGATGTCCGGTGACTGGAGACACGAGGGTTGTCAGGTGCTGGGATCCAGAGCAACACTCTGCTGGGGGAACTGACACAGCCTCTGTGGGAGGAAAGGGATTGTCGATGTTTCGGCCTGAGAGTGGAGAGGCAAGATGATCAGTATGATGAGGAGAAGGGGAGTGGTGAGAAAGGATTCTGAGGTGATTGGTGGACTGAGGAGGAAGTCAGGTCGTGACAGGTAGAGAGGGTGGAGTTGGAAGACGGTGGCAGGTGAATGATAGATGGAGGCAGACAAAGAGAGGGAAAAGGGAGTAAAACCGGAGCAAGGTGGAGGGAGGGGAAGAGGGAAGATGGAAGGAGATAAGCAGGTGCACGAAGCGCTACCAGAAATGGGTTCAGATAAGTAAAAGAGGTGAGAATGGGAGCCATTAGCGGAGAAGCAGATTGTAAGTGCCACCATGCTTCCATTGCCAAGTTTGCATGCCAGCAACTAACCGAGCACCTTTGAAATGTGGGAGGAAACCAGCTCGATCACGGGGAAAACACACAAACTCCTTAGAGGCAGTGGTGGGAATTGAGCCCCAATCAGTGATCGCCGGTGCTAGGAAGTGCTAACCGTTATGCTACCATGCCGCCCACAATGTAATGTCAAAACAGAAAATTATTTCCTTTAAAGGAACATCTTTGAAAGCACGATGAGTAAAGTGGCTATTTTAGCAAGTGTAAATTGTAGTATTTTTCTGTTCCTCTGAAAATGAATTATAAAATTCAACAAATTTGTATCATTTGATTGCACAATCATACAGTTATTGAAGGAAGACAATAAAGATGTCAAAGGGATTATATATCTACTAGTCTAATATCCGGTGGGAGAAATTGCTAGGAATTGTTATTACAAACAATTTTGACCTAGCTTTTGAACAAGTATTAACTCATCATTCAGTAGAATTTAATTTACAGCAAAATAGATTTTTGGAGACAACAGTAATTACAGCATGACTTGAATTTTCATACCCAGAAAGAAACTGGTAAGTTTCATGTCAGAAAGTCCAGACTTAGGGAAGTGGAGACACTCTTCCTACTTAGGATATTGGTTAGGTGACAACCAGCGGAGCTCAGATATCCATGACAAGTAAGTTTGCAGATAACTCCAAAATTGAAGACATCTAGCTTTTTCGCTAACTCTTGCGGAGTCGATAACCAAGAGGGCACAGACTCAGTACACAAGAACGTCTTTTTCGAACAGAGATAAGGAGGAAATTCTTTAGCTAGAGGGTGGCAAATCTGTGGAATTCATTGCCGCAGATGACTGTTCAGGCTAAGTCGTTGGGTATATTTAAGGCAGAGTTTGATTGGTTCTTGATTAGTATGGGAGTCAAAGATTCTGGGGAGATGGCAGGAGAATGGGGTTGAAGGGGATAATAAATCAGCCAAGATTTATTAGGTTCCTTTACCTTCTTCCTGACAGTGGCAA
Source organism: Hemitrygon akajei (assembly GCF_048418815.1). NCBI lineage: Eukaryota > Metazoa > Chordata > Chondrichthyes > Myliobatiformes > Dasyatidae > Hemitrygon > Hemitrygon akajei. Next base: position 18,207,201 of record NC_133125.1, on the reverse strand, counting down.
TGAGGAATGGTGGAGCAGACTTGTTGGACCGAATAGCCTATTCCTTTTCCTATACCTTAAGGTCTTATGGTCCAACTCATTAGCTCTTGATAAAATTTCAAATCAATGAAGTTGAATTGCAAAGCAGCCATAATATTTGGTAAAATAGAATAATTGTCCTTCTCTTGCCTGTGTCTGAGGTAGATGTCTTTGTTTTCAGTGCTGGGATCATCATTTCAATGTTTGCAGGAAGCGTGGTGGCACAGCTAGTATTGCTACTTCACGCAGCTGGAGACTCGGGTTTCAACCCTGACACCAGATGCTGTCCGTGTGGCGTCTGCATGTCCTCTCGGTAACCATGTGGATTTCCTCTGGGTGCTCTAGTTTTCTCCTACATCTGAATGGCGTGGGTTGGTAGACCACTGTAAATTTCTTCTAGTTACGGAATAGATTAGAATAGAGAAGAGGATTAATATAGCTTTAATCGATGGTCAGCGTGAACATGGAGAATTAAATGGTCCATTTCTGATGTTTCTCCTGACTAACTCTATTGGAAGAAGAGATTGCCATTATCGACCAACCTAACCGTTTTGACAAATGCTGTTCTGTTTTGTAACTCCAAAACATAAAAACTAATCGGAATAAAAACAAGGGAATCTGGAATAATGTATCTAACTTTGTGTTTACTTTAAACGAGGCGCGCACGTATCATGTGGTAATGTCATGATGTATGTAATTCACTTATTTTGACATAAAACCCACAATGAATTGTTTAAATGAACAATAATGCTCAAATATTAATGAAATATTAAATACACAACAGGTGTGACAGGATCTCATCAAAACCATATACAATACTGTGCCAAAGGCACCTATATACAGCAAGGGTGATTAAGATCTTTTCAAAGTATTGTAGTAATTTTATGTATTGCACTGTACTGCTTCCGAAATAAAACAAATTTCATGACATATCTGAGTGAGATGAACCTGATTCTGATTCGGATCTCTGTTGTGGAGTGAGAGTGTGAAGGGGGCAGGGAGAGGGGAATCATGTCACAACCAAGAGAACATCTGCAGATGCTGGAAATCTGAGCAACACACACAAAATGCTGGAGGAACTCAGCAGGCCCAGGCAGCATCTATGGAAAAAAGTACAGTCGACGTTTTGGCCCGCGCCACCCCCTAACCTCCCCACCCTGGCACTCCTTCTCTGCCACCCGCCCCACACTCCTCCCACGACACTCCCCCCTCGCTATCCCCTACATGCTTTGCTCCTGCCAGATTTACAAACTCGCTGTCTGTTCCACATTGACAAATGCAGTACTGTGCATCTTAGCCGTATACATGTGCCTAAGATTTTGCACAGTATTGTAGATCTGTGGAAATTTATTATTACTTTACCCTATGCAGTAAATTGAGGCAGAACTTCTATAATGAGCTGTATTAGTTTCAGTGAGTCTCTGTTTTGACTGCTTAGTGAGTGTCTGTACCTTTGTAACAAATACGCTGGCTAAAAAACATTTTCAATAAAGATATTCTGGGGCAAGTTTCACTCTTGCTTTCAATCAATGTTCACTTCTTTCATTTGCAACTTTATTTCTGAGAGCAGACAAATGTTATTTGGTGCATGTGTGAACTGACTTTGTAGCAGTTCATCACAATTATGTGACAGTTATGCCTGTGGGTAGACAAGTTTACAGTCTTTAAAGACAAAACATTGTCTAAAGTGATTGCTTCAATTATTTCAAAATTAAATGAGATTATTTTTCATAATAGTCTGTTGCTTTGAAATAGTGGGTTTCAAATTTCAAGAACAGGAGAGAAATTCTGTGTTTTAAAAAAAAAATCAACATTTCCCACTCCTGGTTCCTCAACAGACCCTCAACTGGACCTGCCACTGGTTATACTTCTGAGCAAGAGGCTGATAACTATGTGTACAGTACCAAAGGGCTTGTCAGGTCACTTTAACTTCTTGGACCAGATATTTGCCTGTGCTGCATGAGTGTGCATTACACTCTGGAGCCTAAGGGGTTAAGTGGGATTAGAAAGCTGTCCACTCGTCTCAGAGTCTTGCTTTTCCTTGCCTTTGCAGGGATTTGCAGGTGGCGCCTGGTCTGGGAGTCTGTCTCTGTTCTGATTTTCGGTGCTTATCCATCCCTTTGTGTCACCTTGCTTTGACTTGACATTCCAAGCCGTCGATGAGCTGCCACCTTTTATGGAGTTCTGCTATTTTGAAACCTTTGGATGACTTCTGAAAGTTTTCCAAGTTTATCATGGGTGACGTAAGACTCTAATTTGGCCTTTCCTATTATTAGAAGCAATAGAATAAAGATTTACCCAGTACTTTGGAATCAATCTAGTCCCTGTCAGGGTGAACAATAGCAAGGTTCAATCAATCTTAAGGTTGAAATCGAACCCCCTTCCACCACTTCCACTGACATCTTGTTCCACACTCACACCACCTTCTGAGTGAGTACATTTCCCCTCATTCCCTTAAATAAAACCCTTAAATATTTCACCTTTCACTTTTAACACATGACCTCTAGTTTTAATCTAACCTAACCTCAGTGGAAAAAGCCTGCTTGCATTTACTCCATCCATATCCCTCATAATTTTGTACACCTCTATCAAATGTTCCCTCATACTCTTGAGCTCCAGTGAATTAAATCCTAACCCATTCAATCTTTCTTTATAACTTGGGTCCTGAAGTCTTGGCATCATCCTTGTAAATTTTTCCTGTACTCTTTTAATCTTAATGATATCGTTTCGGAGGCTGGTGACCAGAAATGTGGCAAATTAGGCCTAATCAACGTCTTATGCAACTTCAACATAACATCCTATATTTATTTATTTAGCAATACAGTGCGGAGTAGGCCTTCCCAGCTCTTCAAGCTGTGCCGCCTCAGCAACCCCACATCCCCAGTTAACCCTAACCCAATCGTGGGACAGTTTACAATGACCAGTTAACCTGCTCGGTTCATCTTTGGACTATGAGAGGAATCCAAGGCACCCGGGGAAAACGCACGCGTTCCACGAGGGGGACTCCTTGCAGAACGGTGGCGGAATTGAACTCGGAATTCCGGAACACCCCGGGCTGACCTAACCGCTATGCTGCCATGGTGACCAAATAATGATGTCTGAGTTATTATTCATGTCATGGTCTTCATTTATCAAAGTGCTCTGCTGACTGACTGCTGCTTAGGGTGGGCTGATAAACCGAAAGTGAATGTAATTGGCACACTCCATGAAGGATTACATACTGCGACCTAACGTCCAAATCTTGAATGATTAGATTTAATATCCTCTGGTTGTTTTCATTATATTCCTGGACAGTATTGACTCCTCTTGATATTTATTGCTCTTGATCATCAGAATCCCTTGGTTAAAATTCTTGCTTGGTTAAAGGATATACACAGAAAGGAAGCCAGAAGAAGACCAGCAATATCATGAAAGATCCCACCCACCCTGCTCATGGACGTTTGATCTACTCCCATCAAGGAGGAGGCTACATACAACCACGCCAGGACCACCAGACTCAAAAATAATTACTTTCCCCAAGCAGTAAGGCTGATCAACACTTCCACCCTCTAACCCCACCCATCCACACCTCCAGCCACCACAACTTTATCATTTCCTGTCAGAGTCACCTTATGTACAGACACTCCTGTACCTATCGTCAATTTATGGACATACAATCAATCAATGCATATAAGTTATCTTATGTATTTATGTTTATTGTTTTCTTTTTAATTACTGTGTTCTCTATTCCAGTATGTTTTTGATATGCTGCTTTGGATCCCGATTAACAATTATTTTGTTCTTCTTTACACTTGTGTATTGGAAATAATATTAAACAATCTTGAATCTTGATGTCATGATAATATCTTTTCCATTACATTGCTTCTTCTATTTGAGTCACCTCCTGACAGATCAGCTGTGATGAACAGATCTTCACGAGCCTGTCTTAGCGCACACCATCACCACTCGTATCGTTATAGTTGTGTTCTGATGGTAACATAACAGCAAGGACATAGAACAACAAAGAACAGTACAGCACCGTACAGGCCCTTCAGCCCACGATGTTGTGCTGACACTTTAACCTTGTCTAAGTTCAATCTAACCCTTCCCCGCCCACTTAGACCTCCATTTTTCTTTCATCCATGTATCTATCTAGGAGTCTCTTAAATGCCCCTAATGTATCTTCCATGACAGTAATTCCGAAATAATTCTGAAATCACTGATAAATTTGCTGACATTGTAAAATTATAACTGTTAAGAGTTAGGCTTATTTTCCTTCAATTAGCAGAAGCAGAGGGGAGACTTAAGTGAGATGCATAAAGTTATGAGGAACTTAGATTTGATGGTTTTGATCTCAACAGGGTTTGCTGGCTTTTACTGGCCAATAGTGGTATTCATTTCTTTGATGATATTTTCTGGTGGCTTTTGCAACTTGTTCTTTCATAGCAACTGCGTTGGTCACACCCACAACCTCTTTAGCCAGAGGGTAGTGAATCTGTGTAATTCATCGGCACTGATGGCTGTGGAGAGCCAAGTCATTGGGTATATTTAATGAGGGGTTGATAGGTTCTTGACTAATAAGTGTGCTAAAGGTTACGCGGAGAAGGCAGGAGAATGGGTTTGAAAGGGAAAGTAAATTAGTTATGATGGAATAGCAGAGCAGACTCGATGGGCTGAATGGCCCAATCTGGACCTGTGACTGGTGATTTTATGGGTCTCATGAAACAGACGGAGTAAATAGGAAACACAAAGTACACTGCAGATGCTGTGGTCAAATCAACACGTACAACAAGCTGGAGGAACTCAGCAGGTCAGGCAGCATCCGTGGAAACGAGCAGTCAACGTTTCGGATGGACTTTGGTCCTTCGTCAGTCCTGACGAAGGGTCTTGGCCCGAAATGTTGACTGCTCGTTTCCACGGATGCTGCCTGACCTGCTGAGTTCCTCCAGCTTGTTGTACGTGTTGGAGTAAATGGGAAGGAGTTTGTGGCCTGAACTGACATATCAAAACTCAAGGGGCAAAGTCTCAAAGTGTAAAAATCAGCGGGGATGGAGGATAAAACATTTCACTGAAAGGGTGGTAGGAATCTGGAACTCATTGCCTTAAAGGATTAGAGAGACTGAAACACAGTCTATTCAGCGGAGTCTGGGTATGTCCTTCTGATCTGCAGAGTTACAGAGCTCCTGCCGGAAGCTGAGATGAGACTAGGAAGCTCTTTTTTGAAAGATGCATACGCACAGAGCTATATGGTCAACAATTCTATAACTTAGTCTCAGCTCTATCCCACACATGCCCTTTCTGAGCTCTTCTCATTTGTCTCTGCATTGTAAAATACATTTGATTTCCAACTTACCTCAGTTCTCATGAAAGGTCATCTATTGAAACCTAACTATGCTTCACTCTGCAAGGATTTTCCATTTTTATTTCATTTTCTAACATCTAGCGTGGTCTATTGAAATATCTTCCTGATTCAGTGTAGAAATCTGCCTTCTTTAATCACCTGGTTTTCATTTATAAAAATTGGGTTGGACATAATTATTTGGTATCATGGAGAGGTATGGTATTATTACCTTTACCTCACTATATGTGTTCAGATTGGGATAATGAAATGGTATGAAGCGTAATTTCCTTTGAAGCAGATTTAATGACAAGCATTATTTTTCAATTATAGCATTGCAAGTGAAAAGCTTTCATTAGTGAATATATTACCGTTAGATTCCAGCTATTGTATGTAATTGAATTACCTTGTGGGCTCTTGCAGGGTAGTGGGGATATGAACCACATTTGACAAAGACTTAAGTTGACAGGAACGGATTGCCAGATTGTTTAAACTCCTATCCCGTTAGGTGGGATTTCTAAAGAAAGGTTGATCTAATGGCATAACTTTCACACTTATGTTGAAGTTTAAAATTACTTCCCCAATTTCTTGTTCTGATACAACCCACACTCTTCCCACAACACTCCACCCTCACCACTCCCAACATCCTTTGCTCCTGCCAGATTTGCAAACTCGCTCTCTGCTCCACGTTGACAAATAAAAAGTCTTCGACGCCCTAGCTATATACTGTATACGTGCCCAAGACTTTTTCACAACACCGTAAATCGTGGTGTTCCTCACAAGTCTAGTTAACAACTTCCACTACCTACCTTTGGTTCCATTTTTAATCCCTTTTCATCTGCAAATATTTTGACTTAATTGTCTTCTTTGACTTGTATCAAATTCTAGGTCTTTGTTACACTGCAGGAGAAGCCACTTGCCCTGTGAATGAGGTAATCTCGTTGTTATTTAAGGGTCTGATCGTGAGGCAGGATTAGTAATTATTACAGATTGCATTGATGTTTTTAAAGTTGAAAAGTCTCTCAGGAAGCTTGAAAGGTGTACTTTCAGACAAAACCTGAGATCAAACTAAGAAAGGCAGGCATGGGTGACTAAAAGCTCACTCAAATTGCTGGGCTTATAAGAATGTCTGAAAAAAACCCAGAAGGATGGAGGGAGCAGCTCAGGAAGGAAATTACCTCCAGCTATTTGGATTTAAAGCGCTGTAATGTCCAACGATAGAGAAATGGCAGTGGAAAAACTACACTGGACACAAGAAAACGGGGTCAAGAGTTGCCCATCTAGCCCCTCAAGTCTACCCCACAAGTCAAAATGGTCATAACTAATCTGCCCCAGACCTCACTCATTTGCCATTTGTAACACACTGAAGGTGCTAGAGAAACTCAGCAGGCCAGGCAGCATCTATGCAGAGGAATAAAGAGCTTACATTTTGGGCCGAGGCTGAAAAGAAAGGGAGAAGAAGCCAAAATAAGAAGGTGGAGGGTAGGGAAGAGGAAGGAGTACACAGAAGGCCTTCTAGTTTGTACTCTTTCCACTCCCACCACTGTTTTATTCTGAATTCTTCCCACTTCCTTTTCAGTCCTGATGAAGGGTCTCAGCCCGAAACATCAGCTCTTTAAACCTCTCCACAGATGCTGCCTGACCTGCTAAGTTCTTCCAGCATTTTGTATGTGTCACTCTGGGTTTCCAGGATCTGCAGAATCTCGCCTGTTTATTCAATGTTCGCATACTCTTTCTTAAATCGGGGGATCAAAACTGAACATGGTACTGCAGCTGTGGCCTTACCAACATTCTGAACAATTGAAGAAATACTTTTTATTAAAACTCCAAGCTCCTCACGGTAAAAATCAACATGCCTTTGAGACATGAGGGACTACAGAGGCTAGAATCTGCAGGAATAAGTAATCTTCTGGAAGGATTCAGTGGGCTGAGCTGTATCTGTGGGAGGGAAGGAATTGTTTGTGGTCAAAACACTCCTTCAGTCTGATGCAATATTTAGACAATTAGTTTTCTCCAACAGATGCTCTTCGACTCACTGAGCTCCTCCAGCAGATTGCTTGTTGAGCAGTGTACTGTTTTCGATTTCCTTAATTGCCTACTGCACCTTCTTGCTAATCCTCTGGTATTTTATGCCCCAAAGCACCTGTGTACATATTTGCACTCTCTTTCCACTTAGACGATAAGTTGTAAGAGCACAATTAGGCCATTTGCCCCCATCAAGTCAGTTCTGCCATTCCATCGTGGTTAATTTATTATCCCTCCCTAACCCATTCTCCTGCCTTCTCCCGATAACCTTTGATGCCCTTACTGTTCAAGAACCAACCCTCTGCTTTTAAAAATACCCATTGATTTGGCCTGCACAACTATCTGTGGCAATAAATTTCACAGAATCGCCATCCTCTGGCCTCTGGTCCTAGACTTCTCCTGTCCACTTCATCTAGACCAGGGGTTTCTAAACTATCTATGCCATGGACCAATGCCATTGAGCAAGGGGTTTGAGAACCTCAGGTTGGGAACCCCAGTTCTAGACTTTTCAGGTAACTTGGGTAAGACATATGATTCAGATAATAGTTTGCCTCAGGAGTCTTTCTACTGAAGTTTATGACCTTAAACTTTCCTACATTAAACTCCATTTCCCAAGTTTTAGTCCACTCAATATCCTCATTGCAGCATACAATTTCAGTTTCTGTGTTATTAAAAAAACTTGATAATTTATGCCCTTCTCCTTCTTCCAAGCTATTAAAATAGATAGTAATTAGTTAATGACCAAGAACTGATTTTTGGGACACTCCACTTGTTACAGTTTTCCTCCCTAAAAACGCCCATTCGTTTCAGTTCTCTGTCCTCTCGGTGATAATCAGTCTTCAATTCATTTTAACACACTCTCCACAACACTGCGTGCTCTTTTCTTGTGCTCCAGACTTTCACGTGGAACCTTATTGTATGCCTTTTGGTGATCCAAACACATTTTGTCTGTGGGTTCCCCTCCACTGAGTCTGCTTGAAACATCGATTCATTCCAAATATGTCCACAGCCTCACATTCCAAAGATATATGGTTGGGGTTTGTGAGTTGTGGGCATGCTAACGGAAGCATGGTGACACTTGCAGGATTCCCCCAGCACAATCCTTGGACAGTGTTGGTCGTTGGCCCAAGGCAACACATTTCACTGTATTATTCAATGTTTCAGGTACGCATAACAAATAAAGCTGGTCTCATAAAGCTCAGAAAGTTTTACCAAACTTGATTGAAACCATGAGGAGGGATTGAACTCATCGAGGCGAGCCAAGTGTTCAGCGCTCCCTACCAGCCTCTCACTCTGTGCTGCCAGAGGATGGAGGAGGGTGTCTGCGTGTGACGCTCTCTCTCTCTCTCTCCCCCTCCCCACCCACTCACCGCTCCAGAGGGAAGGTCCTTGCATTCAAATGATCTCTCTCTTTCCCTTGATGCAGAGGATGGTGCCAGAGCAGGGTTTAATCTTATTGTGGACTCTACTTCACCTTTATGATGTGTTCCGTTTTTCTGGTCACTCCATTTTGTTTTGTTGCTAGTTGGGCGAATTTGAATCAGGGTGCCCTACAGATAATGAACACTGAGTTGAACAGAAATATTCCTTTTGATTACAGTATATGTTTTATAAAAACGTGTTTTTGCTCATTTTGTTTTTGTGGCTGTTTGCCTGATTTGTGTTTTTTTATTGCCTGGAGGGGGAAGGGATGGTTTGATGTTTTTCTTTCTTTGAACGGGTTCCGTGATTCTTGTCCGTTTTGTGGCTGTCTGTGGGGAAGAAGAAACTCAGGGCTGTATACTGCAGACATACTTTGATAGTAAATGTACTTTGAATCCTTTTGTAAATTCATGTTGACTTCACTTGATTGTATTAAGTTTCTCTAAGTGATGAAGAATAGAGATGAAGAATCTCTTCCTTGAATATTCTTGCTCTCACCTTTTCCTGTGATCTTCGTCTGAAGGGGTCGTGCCACAGTCCATCAAGATGACTGTGAGTGACTGCAAGATGTCATCAGTCAAAATGTTACAGTAAATTATTTTTAAAAAACAACTGCAGATTCTGGAAAACAAAAATAAAGACTTAAAATAAAGATGTTAAGCTATCTGGCCTATTTCCTTTGGAAGTATGCATTTATACTTGAAAGGAAATGAGGCCGGCAGCTACCAGGATACAAAGGTTGTAAATATTTTGGTTAAAACCTAGGTGGTGGTCATTGGCCAGGATTTGAAATCAAAGCTCATGGGTGTCAGCTTGGACTGCTTGAAGGAAATATTTCCTCAACCATGAATGGACAATCAGACAGGCAGACTGATTGGGATATTTGAGGCGTGCAGTGCTTTCTGAATTGACATCACAGATTGTAGATTCAGAAAAGAGTTACAACAGAGAGAGAGGTCGTTCAGATTGCTGAGTTCTTTACTGGCTCTGTGTTCAAACAACTTCTCCCCTGCACTCTTCTGCTTGCCCTGTCACTTTTTTTTTTATCCATTAGAGAATAGAGAGATCCAGGGGTTCAAGTTTCCTGAAGGTGGAGGCACAGGTACAGTACTGTGCAAAAGTTCTCAGCATAGCTATGGTGCCTAAGACTTTTGCACAGGACTGTTTCTCTCAACATGGAGTGGAGAGCGAGTTTGTAAATCCAGCGGGAGCAAAGGATGTTGAGAGTTGTGAGGGTGGAGTGCCATGGGAGGGGTATGGGACAGGTGCCAGGGGCCGGGGGGTGGTGTTGGTGGTGACGTGGATGCAGACACACCCAGTCCCGAGACACTAGGTAAGGTCATTTGATTCAAAACATTATTTATCATTTCAGAATGTCGCTCTGGTGCTCCCCACTCCCTCCCATCTCCCTTCCCCTTTCTCCCCATGATGACTCCCTCTCCCATCTCATTCCACAGTAGAGTCTCATATCAGAATCAGGTTTATCATCACGTACATATGTCATGAAATTTGTTTTTGTTTTGTGGCAGCAGTACAGTGCATCCTAGCTATATGTGTGTGCCTAAGACAATTGCACAGTGCTGTAGATAAAGTGGCGAAGAAGCTGGTAGGCACATTCAGGGCATTGAGTACAAGAGTCTGGTGTCCCTTTCAACTCCCCAAGGCCCTGCAGGCTCCTTAAATTGATCGGGGCCCTGTTTCCTGTGCTCTCATCAATCTTACCAGTTCACTGGAGAATTTATTACATCTAAAAAGTATGTCGGTGTATAACAGCAATAGTCCAGGAAGTTCTGCCAGTCTGCCCAGAATACCGGATCATTGGAATTTTACCGTATTGTGAACATTGTCCGCCGATTGCTCAGATGCCTCTGTTATAGATTGACCTCTTCCTTGCTCCCACTCACCCCTAAGGATCTAGGTGGCACAATGCCAGGGTACCAGCTACAGCGGAAATGCGCCGTATGTGTACAGTTAGGTATAAAAGAGTTGGTGGAATGAGATGGGCAGGGCTGCACTGAGAGCTGTAGGGCATTTCTCCTTTTAGATAATTTCCTACTTTGAGGCAAAAATTTCACTTACATCAAAGCAATAGAAGTTTGGTTGCAAAATAAGATCTCCAAGGTCTAAAATGTTCAAAAAAAGGTCTAAAAAGGTCTAATGAAAAGGTCAAATAAGGATTAAAAAAAATATAGACTTGGATCAGAAAAAATGAATGAGAAATTCATGGCAAATCTAAATATTGAGAAGATTATAAATGTAAACATAACCTTGTTAAAGTAATGACCTTAATTACAACAATAAGCTCAGGGCGATTAATCAAAAATTCCGTGAGCCAGCTTGTGGTGTTGCCTGATGTGAAGTGCAGTAATTACCCATGGGTGTCTTTAATTCAATCAAAGTACTGCATAAAATTTTATCAGAAGTTTAACAATGCAGTTTCCACTAAGATGACACAGAGATAAGTTTCACAGGATGCACTATTCACACAACCCATCTCCGACAGCTTGTTATTAAAGAAATTAGTGTATCTACTTTCACAGCGGTGTACATTGAGAGGTCTTTTAAGCCAGCCAGTCCAAAGAAGGCAGACTGACTTGCCGTTTCCCTAAGGCCCTTCATTTCCCCTCTACTTTGCAACTTCTCACCAATTAACCCAAACAATATTATTGCTTAAGTCTTTGTATAATTTAGATTTTCATCGTTTCATGGGCTAGTTTATTATCATCAGTAAACTACAGAGGACTGCAATACAATGTTATATCATATTTCTTAAAGCCAGAACTGTCCTTTCTGTTTAATCTAATCTGCCAAAAGCAGTAACCTCTCTGTGAGTAAGAGTTACAAAATATTTTTAAGTTACACGTCACATCTTCCTGCACAGTGAATTGTGCCTTTCTAGATCAGGGATCCATGGACACCTTGCTTAATGACATTGGACCATGGCATAAAAAGTTGGGAACCCTTATTCTAGATGCTTTGCATCAGCATAAATGTATGATTCTTGCTGCCAGTGAAAGGAAAGGATGTTCAAATGAGGAGAACACTCATTAGAATGAGACAGTAGAGCAGGGTTTCCCAACCTGGGGTCCACAGACTCTCAGTTAATGGTCGGGGTCCATGGCATAAAAAAGGTCAGGAACTCCTGCGTTAGAATGAAGTGGATGAAATGTCAGTGATCACTTACACTGTAATGAGTAAAGATGGCCAGCATACCAAAAGTTATTTTTATTAACTAAGATAGATTAGTCTATGTGCACAAATTATATGTTGACAAGGTAAAGCCAGTTCCTCGGGGCAATGATCAGTTGGCTTGTGCTTAGAATTTCACAAATTTCCAATTTGTGAAATTCTAAGGTTCAAAGATTGTAAGTACATTTATTATCAATGTGTGTACTGTGTGCAGAATACAGCTCTGAGATTCGTCCTCCCGCAACCAGCCATGAAAGAAAGAAATGCCATGGAACCTGTTCAAGTACCCAACGCACAAAAACAAAATAGTGCAAACAGCAAAAAGCGAGAGAACACATAGAATATCAAACATCAAAGCAGGAGTGCAGCAGTCTTCAGTTTAGTTCAGGTCAGGACCGCATCACCAGTCAACACAGACCTCAGGGCCGTTCTTCGCCAAAGTGCCCCAGTCTGCATTCATCAAACTGCTCAAAAATAGCAACAAAAAAAGCGTAACCAGAAACCGGAACATTCTGTGTAAACTCACAGGGATTTTGCCATAGATATTGCCATACTCTAGACCAATTTCATCAATAATATTCTTAATTTCCTGGGGTTCTTGTTCTGGCATTGACGCTTGATATAACTTACCAGCTTCCTAACACAGACCCTTGATTTAACTTCTCAGTACAATTTAGTCCATTGCCTTCACATCTGAGAACGAGGTCCTAGTAATCGTTAAACCTTACTTGAAGTCAAGAATTATTTTTTAAAGTATCCTTTTTCATTGGTTGTTCAGAGTGCTTGTGAGCATATACACCATTGCACATCGGCATGTGCAAAAGGCGTTGTTCTTCAACACACCACAGAAAGATCAGAGGCTTTCTGCCAAGTACCTTTACAGAGTTGCTGTCACGGCTCTGTCTAGACATTCCCTTAAGCTTGGATTTTCCAGCAAAGAGGTGAAAAGAAATTTGGTCATGAGAAAGTAACAAGGAGACTGGAAGAAATATGGAAGATACAGTGAGATAATTTACCTGTGAGTATGCAATTGTTTCCTGCAAAAAATGCTGGAAAATCGATGGGACACACAGACACTGTAGTGCTGAAATGTTTTATGAAAGGAAATTCATTGGTCTGATTGTTTTGTCCACTCTTATAAATACTTCTGAAGAAGTTCAGCAACCAAGAAAATTCCATTGGTGTGTCTGAAATATGCTATGACTTTGAAAACATTGTCTAAGAAGGAATTCATCACAAACATTTAGTGATTAGATATGAAATTTTATGAATATATATACATACACGTTCTCTGTAAACATGGCCTGTCTTACAAAGCTGGCTCGGGAATACATTTATTGTTATGTTGCTGGGGCGGTGTAGTAACACACACAGGAAATATATTTTAATGAAATATGCCATTGACACTTTGTTCCCAGGATTGTTATGTCTTGATTTCCCTTGATTGAAATCATAAATAGATTGTATTTTGGCTTTGAATTAAAATAAAATCCTGCTATGAAATGGGATACAGGAAAACAGGTTTTAAAAGGGAGGGGCTACATTTTGTAAACATGTGGGGAGAGCATTAGACAAGTTTTAGGTATAATTAGTGAGCATTTTATTGTCCTTGATAGCAACAATCCTTTACAGTGGTTCTATTTATTTATTTAGAGATACAGCACGGTGATAGGCCCAATTCTGACCCAGTTACACCCATATGACCAATTAACACGTACATCTTTGCAATGTGGGAGGAAACCAGAGTACCCAGAGGAAACCCACGCAGTCGCAGGGAGGTTGTACAAAATCCTTACAGACGGTAATGAGAACTGAACTGTAATAGCTCACTGTTATGCTCACTGTTCCCTCTAAGCTGCACAGGTGTGTGGCCACACAGTAACTGCAATGCTCCCACGCACATAGCCTTTGTTGCCGTGCAGCCGGAATTTTCTTTTATATAATGTTTTATTAAAGTGCCGCACAGTTTTCGGGCCTTGTAAAAATTTCCAGCTCAGAGCAGTGGCTGGTCCGTGCAGCTGCAAAAACAAAAGACAATTCGAGGGAACGTTGGTCACACTAACCGTGGTGGTACCGTGCTGCTCTAATGCCATGGTTCTGATGCATTAAACAGATTGGTAGTGAAGAGACTAACCAGCAAGAATCTGTCATGGAAAATTATGGGATTTAGATATTTGGACTATATGTGCTGGATTTATTTGAGAGAGTTTAGGACAGAATATATAATCATTCATGTCAGGAACAACATAGATATAGATTCATTCTTCCTTAATCAATCAATGAGATTTTGCTTCTGTATGCTTTTGTTTATGGAATCAAGCTTTGGGTTGACATATCAATTCCAATTCCATAGCAATCCAATAAATAGATACTTTTTCCATAACTACTAGAAATAAATTGATGCATATCTATCCTTAGCCATTGTTATCAAACTGCAAAATTCTAAGATTCAAAATACATTGATTGTCAAAGTGTGTATGCAGTACACAACCCTGAGGTTTGTCTTCTCACGGAAGCCATAAAGGTAACTGGAGATATACAAATTAGACCTCACTTACCGGAGGGAGAGCAAATGCAGAATGGAAAATCCTGTTTTCTAATAGGTTGTCATTTCCAAAAAAGGAGAGGACAGTGTAATGGTTAGTGTATCACTGATTGGGGTTCGATTCCTGCCGTTGCCTGTAAGGATTTTGTACGTTCTTCTCATGATGATGTCTCTTTTACTCCGGCTGCTCTAGTTTCCTACCATATTTTAAAGGTGTACGATTAGGGTCATTGAGTTGTGGGTGTGCTGCGTTGGTGCCGGAAGTTTTCCAACACTTGCAGGCTGCCCAGCACAATCCTCACTGATTTGCTGTGACACAAACGATGCATTAAACTGTGTGCTCAAAGTGCATGAGACAAAAAGGCTAATTTCTAATCTTTAAAAATATTTCCGAACAATCTTTTCCAAGTTAATGCACCTCGTATAAAGCTTGCTTTATTTTGTATTACGCTACAGAAGGACGCTGTTCAGCCCATTGAGTTTGTACAGGCTCTTGGAGTATATCCAGCCATGCCAATCCCATACTGTACTTACTTCCTGCAACCTATTCTCTCACACACCTCTAGCAGTGCCCATCCCCACTCGACTGATTTTCCTATCATTTACCTTCTCTGAGGATGATTTAAATAGCCGATTGATCTTTAGGTTGAGGGAGGAAACCAGAGCACTTGGGAGAAGCTCGTACAATGAGAGAGAGGACATGTAAATCCCACAAAGGCAGAATAGGAGGTAAAAATGGCGAAGGGTCTCGGCCCAAAACGTGCTTCTCCCTATAGATGCTGCCTGATTTATTTTGCCTCCTGAGGAAGTAGAGATACTGGTGAGCTTTCTTCTCCATGGCATCTAAGTGGTTGGACCAGGGCAGGCTGTCAGCAAGGTTTACTCTTAGGTATTCAGTTCCTAGTTCTCAACCCTGTTGATGTAGATATGTGCAGCATTCCCTATCCTGAAGTCCATGACCAGCTCTTTTGTATTGCTGACATTGAGGGAAAGGTTGTTGTCATGACACTGTGTCACTAAGCTCACTATGCCATTCCTGTGCTCTGACTCATTGTTATTTGAGATATGGCCCACTATCCCATTCCATAACCCAGATATATATTCTAGGTTAATAATTCAGTCCAGTAATAAGAGAGGTGCTGTCTTTTGAATGAGACACTAAGACAAAGCGTTCTTTAGTATGCTCAAAATGTCATTCCTATTACAGTACTTGAAGGGCTGAAGATCAATATTTCTAACATACTTCCCAATTTTTGTCCCTGAAGTAACATTAGCATAATAGAGCTATTACCTTATTTTTTCTGGAGCTTTGATGTAGGATAATATTTTGCTGTGCTTCCCTATATGGTGAAAGTGATCCCACTTCAATATTACTTAATTAACTGTGAAGCATTTTCAGATATCCTGAGACTGTTGGAGGCAGTATGTTTCAGTGCTTACCAGGATGCTGCATGAATGAGAGGACATGACTTATGAGGAAAGGTGAATGATTTGGAGCTTTGCTGTTTGAGGCAAAGGAAGATTGAGGCAACTTGATAGAGGTGTATAAGATTATGCGAAGCATAGAGCGGACAACCTTTTTTCCCAGGCTCTTATTGACCAATACCAAAGGAGATCAGTTGAAGCTGAGGGAGGAAAGTTCAAGGGAGATGCCTAGTAGAGTGTTTTTGCACAGAGAGTGGTTGGTGCCTCAAATACACTGTAGAGAGGAGCAGTAGAGGCTGATACAACTGGCATATTTAAGAGACTCCTACTTAGGCGCAGGGATATAGGAGGATTATAAACAATGTCGGAGGGAAACGAGATTGAACATGGAGTAGGTTTGTACAGGTTAGCACATCATTGTGGGCTGAAGGGCCTGTACTGTGCTGTAGTGTTCCCTGTTATATGTAAATGTAAA
Source organism: Hemitrygon akajei (assembly GCF_048418815.1). NCBI lineage: Eukaryota > Metazoa > Chordata > Chondrichthyes > Myliobatiformes > Dasyatidae > Hemitrygon > Hemitrygon akajei. Next base: position 18,190,785 of record NC_133125.1, on the reverse strand, counting down.
CTCTTCTATTTTTGTGACATTAACCATATTTAACAGTAGTAAATATGAAATTTGAGATCAATTATAAGTACATTTATGCAAACTTAAGACCTTAACCAAGCATGTGACTATTTAAAATGTCTCAGTATTTATGCTTCCGCACAGTAACACATCCAGAGACTGACATCAACACCTGCATCATCAAAGCACTGGAACAATCAATTTGCAATTTCTCTCACTTTCACACACTCCCCATCTTTGTTACTTTTTTAGGAAGTCATTGATTTGTTTCTGGTAAGGCATTTTGAGCATGCCATTGATAAATCTAAATAAGTGCATTTAGAACTTGTGATTGTACAGTTGCTGGAAATTCCGAGTAACACATACTAAATACTGGAGGGACATAACAGGTCAGGCAGCATCTGTGGAAAGGAATAAAGAGTCGACGTTATGGTCCCATAATGTTGGCTGTTTATTCCTTTCCGTAGAAGCTGCCTGGCCGGCTGACTTCCTCCAGTCTTTTGTATGTGTTTCTCTAAGGACATTTAGAATTTTCTCTCATAGGTTACTGTGTAAGTATTGCAGTTGGAAATTTTATGAAGGGAGCTATTACAATTTATTGAGGTAAGGAGATTATTTATTAGCACTTGGTTAGTTCTAATGAAGGTGTTTGCATATACTGGATTCCTTTTAGTAAAATAGGCTTAAAGCTGAAAGGCTCTGAGAAATGCACATGAAAGATTTGTAAATGTCCCGATGTAGTTAATATTCATAATCGCTCTTCAAAAGCATATTGATGCTGTCGCATAAAATGTACATATATATCTGGACTTTGAAGATGCTTGAGCTGTTTACTTCCAGGTCATCCTTTAGATATTTAGTTTTATTCCTCAGATGATTGACAGAATAATGCAAAATAATGGAATTACTTCTGCATTTTGCACATTATTAATTAAAATGCAATGCTTCTGGTGACTGGCCTGTGGGATTGCTGGTCATTATGTGGAGTGAAGGAAAGGTTGATGTGATTGATACCCAATGATGATTGGTTGCAGCAAATATGATGCCGTTTAGGGGGCAATGTGGCAATTGGTTTGACAAGGAGGAGGAGGATGAACGTTTCTCTTAGTTCCACTTTACTTTGGTTGATTTATCAAAACGTATCCTTATGCTTGTGGCCTGTGAAGGATAGTATCGCACACCGTGAATTCTAAGAACTTGTCCTAGTGAGACTGTGCTGACCCTCAAATGCCCATTTACACGAACCCCGAACTTTTCTGCTTTTTATTCGCTCCACATTCCCATCAATTCCTCTAAGTCTGACTATCATCTATATACTTGGGGCAACTTATGTTGGCTATTTATCCAGTCATTTCACATGTTTTTGCAATGCACAAGGAAACTGGAGCAGCCGTAGTGAATCCAGTCAGTCACAGGGAGAACATGCAAACTCCACACAGACAGCACAGGAGGTTACAATGGAACCTGTTCTACTTGTGATGCTATTGCACTGTCCAACTAGCTGCTGCTAACGAAATGTCTCAAATAAGGAGGAATTATTAAAAGGTAGTTATCTAAAACCGAGACCATATAAATATCTTGCTGATGGTAGTCTCTACCCTGGGGAATTGTGGAGGTTAGATCAATGGGGGTACTTAAATGGAGGTAGACAAATTTTTGAAGGAGTTAGGAGTTGAGGGCTATAGGGACTGGCACGGAACAGATCAGAAATTTACTTATTTATTTAGAGGTACAGCACAGTGACAGGCCCTCCCTGTGCAACAAGCCACACACCCAATTACACCCATGCAACCAATCAACCCACTAAAGGGTAAGAATGAGGTGACCTACCCCTGAATATATTTTCCTGTATTCAACGTACATGAAGTGCTAGAAGAGCTCAGCAGGCCAGGCAGCATCTTTGGAGAGAAATGAACAATCAACATTTCAGGCCAAGATCCTTCACTGGGACGGGTGACTACCCTGGTGATCTTCTCCAGTGCTTTATGTGTGTGTTAATCCAGATTTTCAGCATGTCCAGTCTTTTTTATGGGTCACTGTTTGAGTCAATCTTCAAACTTGGTAATTTAAGTCACCTCAGAGTTAAATGTGTAGCATGACTTGTTTCTCCTCAGCAATAGTACCTATATGATGCTAATGCGATCTATAGTATCAACATTAGTATCTATATGATGCTATTTCACTTGCTCTGTGACAGTTCCCTGTACATTAATGCTGGTAATAAGAATTGGCCTACCCACATTGATGTCTCAGTCAGTAGTGAGAGAAGGGATGCACGATATTGGGCCTTAATATATTGCAGCAAGACACTTACCAGCATTCACCTTTAGTCTTGTGCCTGCATCTCTTGCTTTTCTAAACAAATTGTTTGACGGGTTGCTGAAAAATGTTCGCTGATCAACATTGTGACAAGCTAAACAGGACACCAGGGACCAACGGGGACAGGGCAGGTAAGAGGGCATCTTTTTAACAAGTCACATTGGAAAACTGAGATTGCCTAAGATGTGTAATAGCAAACTGAATTGTGTAAATTCACCTTCTTAACCAAATGGGGAGGAGAAGCAAAAAGAGGGAGGTTATAATTGTATTGGAAGAGAAGAAAGACAGAATGGAAAAGTAAATGGAAAGTTATATCTCATATTTTGACGTTCTAAACCCAAAGGAATGATGCTCCACACTTGCAACAATTACACTCAGTGGCCGTTTTATTAGGTACGCCTTACACCTGCTCACTAATGCAAATATCTAGTCAGCCAATCATGTAACAGCAACTCAATGCATATGACATAGCTGAAATGGACAAGACATCCCATGAAGTCAGCGTGACTGGATTTATGAGTTTAATGGTGAATTTACTCCTTTCCTGAAGCTGTTATGACATGTACATAGCAATAGGATCTTCAGTTAGCTTCACCATTATCTTGACAGCAATGTATAACCTTCTGATTCTTCCTCATAACCCAAACTTCTTCATGTTTATAAAGATTAATCCTGAAAATGTCTTGAATATTTCCAACTGATGTCAACCATGAAGGAAGTAAGAAAACAGTAGAATTAATATTTGACTCTTTAAAGTTCAAAGTAAATTTATTATCAAAGTACATATACATCACCATATACAACCCTGAGTTTCATTTTTCTTGTGGGCGTCCTCTGTAAATCCATAATAATATAATAACCATAACAGAATCAATGAAAGACTGCATCAACTTGGATGTTTAAACAGTGTGAAAAAAACAAACTGAGCAAATCCAAAAAGAAAGAAATATTAAAAAATAAATAAGCAATAGCCATTGATAACTTGAGATGAAGAGTCCTTGAAAGTGAGTAAGTGGGGACATTTCAATGATAAGGCAAGTTAAGTTATCCCCTTTGGTTGAAGAGCCTAATGGTTGAGGGGTTGGAGCTTTTCCTCAACGTGGTGGTGTGACCCCGGAGGCTCCTGTACTTTCTTCCTGATGCCAACAGGGAAAAGGGTACGTGACTTAGGTGGTGGGGATCTCTGATGATGGATGCTACTTTCCTGTGACATCGTTTCGTGTAAATGTGCTCAATGGTGGGAGGGCTTTACTCGTGATGGACTAAGTGAATACACAAATGGAGTATAATGTCATTCTTTTCAAGTGAAAGACCATGGGTTTGTTCTGTCAAGCAACTGACATTATTATTATTATAATAGCTACAAAATAATGGAGGAAAACATTTCTTGCTTTGAGTGCAGAGATCCTGCCTACTCAAACTGTATTTGATATACTTGGATCTATTATTTCCAGCATTTTTGATCATAAATTTGAATATGTTAGTAAATTTAACTTCACTCTTCACATTGATGGAGTTAAAAAACTGGTGTGTTGCAATTAGTTATCAGAACAATTGAGATCCCGATTACACACTCTCAGCTCTAAGTAGCACATACAAAATGCCAGAGGAACTCAGCAATTCGGCAGCATCTATGGTGGGAGATATACAGGCAACATTTCAGGTGAAGGCTCCTCATCAGGACTGGAAGGAAAGGGGTAGGAAGCCAGAATAAGAAGGTGGGATGAGGGAAGGAGTACATGCTGACAGGTGATAGGTGAAGGGGAAGATGCTCGACCACAGCCACGTGTCCTGCTGGGGAATTGTCCTCACCATAAACTTGTTCTTCTTCAGCCCTTTACCTTTTCCCCTCATCTCCTCCCAGCTCCTCACTTCATCCCCCTTTCTGCACCCCTCTGCGCACCTTCCCCATTATCTGGCTTCATCTATCATTTTCCAGCTTGTACCCCTTCCACTATCCCCACCTTCTTATCACGGCTACTTCCCCCTTCCTTCCCAGTTTAATGAAGGGTCTTGGCCCAAACGTTGACTGTTGTTCCCTTCCATAGGTGTTGCTTGACCTGCTGAGCTCCTCCAGCATTTTGAATTTGTTGTTTAAAACTTCCAGCATCTGCGGAATCACTTGTGTTTACTCTCAGCTCTAAATCTTGTTCACCTGCCCCACAGCAAGAAGTTTCCTTATTATTTCTGACTGAAATATTGAAATATTAGGAGTACAAACAAAATTAAAGGAGTTGAAACCCTTAGTGGGCCAAGTGTATTTGAAAAAGAAGAGGAGGTCAAATTAGCATTGCTGATTCCTTGATGAATTTATTCCTAATGAAGGATACACAGTGTTAACCCATTATTCCCTTTCAGTTTCTCGCTCTCTGTTTGGTCCATCTTTGAAGCCAGCAATATGTGGTGCATTATGGGTCTCACATGTGATGTGGCTGGCAGTACAACTTCAGTACCCTGGTTTCCATTCTGATCTCTGGTGCGTTCTGTCTGGAGTCTGTATGATCTATCTGTATTTCCCTAGGATGCCCTGCTTTCCTCCCACATCCCAAAGACACACTGCCTGTCAGGTTCTCTGCTGCTAATGTCCCGTTTGGGTGGGCGGTTATGGCAGAGAATAAGTTGCAGGGATATAAAATGGTGGGAGGGAAGAGTTGCTCTGAGAGCTAGCATGGACTTAATGGGCCAAATAGCATCCTCCTATGTCATAAAAGTGATTGTGTGGCATTTGGTTTTTGGTCTTGCTGCTTACGTTGTTTCTCTAGCAGGATGTTTGCTTTATTTCCTAAGGTGTGGCTGATATTAGCAAAGTCACATTCACTTGTTCATTTATGGCTACCGTGCTGTCCTTAGCTGACTTACACTCATGGTAATGTTGTGGAGGTACCCTCGGCTGTGATGAAGGGCTATTCAAGGGGGGTGTGGGGGGAGGGTGGACACAGCGACTGGCCATATGGGACTTGTTTCTATCTTTTTCTGAAAGTGCTGTAACCTCCAATATTCCTTCAAAGTCACAGCAGGCACTTCTGTAGCATACAGATTTAAGAGGGGAAGAGCTATGTTGCATTCATTGAACTAATGAGTGATGATAATTGCAATGTTCAATAGGTACATTTAATGTCAGAGAAATGCATACAATATACATCCTGAAATTCTTGTATTCAATATGTTATGAATCCTAGCCAATTTGAAGGAAATGTACTGTGTGCTTAGAGTAATACAGCACAGAAACAGGCCCTCGGCCCAGATGGTCCATGCGATTGCTGCAACTCCTTGCTGGTCCCAGTTGTCCACATTCTGCCCATAACACCCCAAGCCCTTCCCTTCCGTGTGCCTGTCCAAATGCCTCTGAAGTATTGCATTTGTACCTCTCTTGATCACTTCCTTTGGAAGCTCCAGGTACTCACTACCCTCTGTGTAAAGAAGTTAACTGTCAGTTCTCTTTCAAAACTCTCTCCTCTTGTATAGAGTCATAGAAAAGTATGGCACAGAAACGGAGCCTTTGGTCCATGCCATTTAAACTGCCTACTCCCATCGATCTGCAGTGGGACTGTACCCCTACCATCCGTATATATATTCCAACTTCACTTAAACGTGAAATCAAGCCTGCATGCACCACTTCTGCTGGCAGCTTGTTCCACACTCTGCAGACCCTCTGTGTGAAGACGTTTCCCCTCATGTTCCCTTTAAACTTTTCACCTTTCACCCTTAACCCATGACCTCTGGTTGTGGTCCCATCCAACCTCAGTTGAAAAAGCCTGGTTGCATTTACCTATCATAATTTTGCATGCCTCTATCAAATCTCCTCTCCTAGGAATAAAGTCTTAACCTATTCAGTCTTTCCTGGTAACTCAGGTCCCCCAGACTCGACAACATCCTTGTAAATTTTCTCTGTACTCTTTCAACTTTATTTACAACTTTCCTGTAGGCAGGTAACTAAAACTGTACATAATTCTCTAAATTAGCTCTCACCAATGTCTTAGACAACTTCAACAATAGCATCCCATCTCCTGTACTCAGTACTTGGGTTTATCCATAGCCTCCAGTTTTGGGCTCAGTAACACTGGGGTAAAGGCTCTGAGTGTCTACCTTATCCATACCCCACATGATGCTTTTAACTTCTCTGAGGTCACCTTTCATTCTTCTACACTCCGGGGAGTAAAGATCTAACCTGGCCAACCTCTCCCTTTAACTCAAGCTTTCTAGCCCTTAAAAATGGTTGGTTCTGAAGAAGGACATATTACATCTCATTAAATTTACTCTTTTCCAGGATAAACGTCAAGCACTCAGCTTGAAAATTTCCCCTTATGTTGATGTCACATGTTTAAGATTCCTCTACTGAATTTATATTGCCTGTATGAACCCTGGTGCTCCAGATTATTTTGGAGCATTGAGGACTAACTCAGTCATGTGAATGCACTGTTTCGTGTTGCAGCCTGCTCGGGTTGCATTGTCGTTAACATTATCACGCTCAGGTCACTCTCAGAGTTCATACGTGAATAAAGGTTAGTTATATCCAACATGTAGATGTGTCCTGATTCTGTGGAGTCTTTTCTCAATAATATTATATTATCAGGGAAACATCACTGAGATTAGGTGTAAGAGTATTGGATCCTGATGCTTTTGTGATCCAAAAGTTCTTTTGAAGTCAAAACTATTTTTAATGTTTCACGAGAAAGGAAATGGCAGTGTAGTGTTAGCACACCCCTTTACAGTGCAGGCGACCTGGGTTCAATTCCCGCCGCTGCCTGTAAGGAGTTTGTACGTGGGTTTCCTCCTGGTGCTCTGGTTTCCTTCCACGATCCAAAGACGTACTGGTTGGTAGTTTGATTGGTCATTGTGACTTGTCCTGTGATTAAGTTACGATTAAAATCAGGGATGGCTCGGCAGCATGCACTGGAAGGTCAAAGGGCCTATTCTGTGCTGAATCTCAATAAAAAATACATCAAATTTACTCTCCTCCAGGAAAAAGGTCAAGCACTCAACTTGATAAAAAGTACCAAGAGAACAAAGAAAAGACAGAGAAAAAGTAGTCGTGGCCATCTCATACTATGATTAAGGCAACACGAATGAATCTGCAGATGCTGGAAATAAATAAAAACACAAAATGCTTGCAGAACTCAGCAGGCCAGACAGCATCTATGGGAGGAGGTAGTGACGATGTTTCGGGCCGAAACCCTTCATCATACTATGATTAGTTAGTATCAACAAATTTCAATGATAATAATTAACCTATAAAATAATTAGATTCAAGTAGAGTGATACATGCTACTGTAATCTTAAGATGTTTCAGGAAAAATACTGAAGTAACTACCGTAATTACTCGAAAATTCCCTGAACAATTGCATGTATATGGGTGAGTATGTAAAAATACAAGCAAGTGCAAGTTAAACTACAAGAAAAGTAACAATTCTATGCCCCAATCCAACTAAAACAGGTACAGATTGTTGAGTTCTGGTTCTTGTTAACTCACTCAATGCTGTGCTAAGCTGAGGGCTTGCAAGTTTACATATTATTCTAAGTGTAATTTCTGTAATAGCCCTGGAATCATAGGGGTCATACAGCATGGAATCAGGCCTTTCAGCCTGATTAATCCTACAGATTTGGGCAATTTACAGTTAACATGCAAACCTGCACCTCTTTTGACTGTGGGAGGGAAGTGTACCACCCAGTTTCAGGGTTCACATACAGCACCAGAGAGCAGGACTGAACCCGGCTCCCTAGAACTGAAGCAACCTGCTGTGCCACTATATTGTTCCCACTTAGTTAAAGAAAAAAACTACAGATTTAATATCTTTGACAAAGAAGTAGTGAGGAATTGATGCAGTAATCTTCACTTTCTGATATGACCTATTTTAGTTTACCCAGTTTTCTGGTCATCTCAAGCCATCCTAAATCACAGTGGCTGCCTCAGACCTTGTAAATGTCCTAACATTTTTAGACATTAAAAGGGTATTAAAGATTAAAAGTAAAATTAATCTTAAGTCTATTAAAATTTTTAAATGGTTAGAAGTCTAAAAATGTAAAATGTACTTAAAAATATTCAAATAAACACAGTTATATTAAATATGTTGTTATCTAACGTTCACAATTTGTCTCTCTCATTTATTCCTCTTCTTTCAAATGAATGGACCCGTTGCCCTGCAGTAAAACTTGTGCAGGTCCATTACAGATTCCTCACTGTAAACTCTGGAGAATTGCAATAGTTTTCTGGTCCACTGCTGGATTCAATGAATAATCAAATGTCAAAGAATCATTGTTAATACTACAGCAAAGAGCATCTAGCACGTTAGAGAGCTGCACATATACAGAAGAGTCCTGAACATTCTGAAATTTAGAGTCCTTTTGGCAATTCTTGCAAGTTTTAGCCCAGGAAGATTCAGTTGATAACAGAATAACAAAAGAAAATCTTCCTAGCATCTACCAAAATTTTTTTGTTTATTCCAAGAACTTATTGGAATCCAAAGATAGTTCCTTGCTTATTTTTTCTCTTATAGAATGTTTTCTTAAACTGCTCTCCACAGTCTTCTCTGCCCTTTCTTCCAGCAAACTCAAGGACTTTTAAGACATCTGCCCCTTCCTGTGGCCTACCAAGCCAAGATTCTAGTTACTCTTGTCCATGAGAAGCTCTCCTACAAAACAATGGCTATCCATCCGTCCTTCTGAGCCCCCATGTTAACTGGTATTGTTAACAATTCTCCTTCGGACTGCTTCCTTTTTGTCTGATTCTGTTGTCATCATCCTTCACCACACAAAAAGGTCATTTGATTGTTGTCCACTGTTTCCCCATATGAATTTCCCTTTCTACTTCAGGTTCTTTGAACATGTTGTACCATTTTAAGTTTATACTCAGGATTATCAGTTCTCTTTGTTTAAATCTCCCCACTCAAGTTCCAACCTGTGCCAGTGTTGTCTGGCATTATATCCTAGTCTGTCCAGTGTAGCAGTTTGCTTTTGGGATGGGCTTTGTTCAACATATTGTAAGCTTGAAACAACCCAAAACCCTGTTTTTCAGCCCTATTTGCCATCAACCCATGCTCCTCGTAAACAACAGTTTGAGTTTAACATTGTTTTATGCTGTGAATATTGATACTTTGATTAAGGATGGTGCGGTAATGTAAGAGAGTATGGACCTCATTATCAAAGGAGTTGAATGTTGTGCATTGCCAATAAGTATTTTCACATTTTGGAGAAAATTTCTTTCATGAGGATTATTAAACCTGTTGTGCCGTCTTGCCCTGTAAGACCCTGAGACCTCAAACAGTTTCAGAGTCACTTTATTATTGCCAACATATATCATGAAATGTGTTGTTTCCCTGAACCAGTACAGTGCAATACATAAAGATCACTATAAGTTACAATAAATAAATGAATGAGTGAGTGAATAGTGTAAGAGAGGAATAGTGAGGCAGTGTTCAAGGGTTCAGAAATCAGATGGTGGAGGGGAAGAAACCATTGAGTGTAGGCCTTCAGGCTCCTGTACCTCCTACCTTATGGTAGTAATGAGAGGAGGGCATGCTTTGGATGGTGAAGGTCCTTAATGATGGGCACCACTTTCTTGAGGCACCACTTTTTGAAGATGTCTTTGGCTGTGGTTGGGTTTAGCCTGTGGTGTAGCTAGCTAGGTCTACAGCTCTCTTGCAGCCTCAGGCAATCAATCAGAGTGATCTCCACTGTACATCCATAGAAATTTTCCAGATTCTTTGCTGAAGTACCAAATCTCCTCAAACCTCCTAAAGAGATGGGCAAGCAAGCACTGTCATTTGTTGCATGTGTAACCTAAGTATTGATCCCTAATCTCCATTTAATTTCAGTTTTACTCAGGCTTTATATTGTCAGACTCTATTAAATACTACCCTGAGAGCTCAAGCCATCAGCTATGTAGCTGAGTTCTAAGACAAACTCTGTAATAAGATATAGAACCAAAAGCTCCTTGTGGAATCCAGGCAATTAGTAAGCATAGTGAATTTCACGAGACAGTGGAATTTCTGAAGGGAGACTGATTGATTGTAATTAGCTGCTTTGGATTTGTCCTCTTATTGTGCATAAGACATATTGTTGGGTAAAAGCCAAAGTATTAGCATAACTGGTATAGTTTAGCTGAGGGTGCATCTGGTTCTGGATCACTTTTAGGTTATTGAACAATGAGAAAATAATATTGCCTGCTGCAGGAGAGAAATCTAAGCACTTTAAGTGATTGTCAATGTCAGAAATCTGGATAATCTATGAATATGATGTCCTAAGATCTTTTGTGTACTTTAATCGATCCTGGAAATTTCTACTGACTTGTTGGGAGACCATTTGCTTCGCTTATGCTTACTGAAGAGAAGGAAATGTCAGTTAGTGTAGATTATCTGCATTGCAAGGGGGAAAATTACTTTGAAAAGTCTGATCACAAACAAGAGAAAATCTGCAGATGCTGGAAATCTGAGCAACACACACAAAATGCCAGAGGAACTCAGCAGGGCAGACAGGATGTAAAAAAAAAAGTGAACAGTCGATGTTTCAGGCCGAGACCCTAGGTTAAGTAGGTCAATGTGTCACATGGATGGTAGTAAATAGTACAGGTGCATTGGGGCTGGAAGGGCCTGTTACCATGCTGTGTCTCTAAATTTAAAAATAAATCAAATAAAGAATCATAAGAATGTAAGGGGACTATCTTCTCCTGGTAGCAGTAAATTGTTTCTCCTGACTTTCTCTCACAACATTATTATTTCATAATCCCAACATGACAATTTGGGAATATAAATTCAGTTTCCATCTAGAATAAATACAGAAAACTGATTTTGGTAAAACTGTCCATGAAGATGCTTCAGTGCTGCAAACTAAAGGTTCAGTAAGTCACAAATGACCTTTGTGGATGGAAAGCCTTTTTTTATCCAGCTGAGATATCTATGTGTCCACTCCCACACCAAGGCAGTGACTCATAACAGACCTTACACACTGCTCTCACTAGGCAGTGGCATAACTACCACTTTGACAAAGGATTATTGTATTGAAGTGAAAGCTTTTGGCCCCCTTATTGACTAATAATCCACCATAAACGTCTTGCTTAGTTGTCTGGATAATGAGGTTGAATACCTTAGCAGGCTCTTGTTTGTTATTGGCTGCTAGGCAAGCTTTCTGGAAGTATAATTTCCACAATGTCAGTAAAATCAATGCAAATGGATATAAAGCCTTTAAGAGGAGTGCAATGAACAAAGATTGGTGTAGGGAGAAATGGATTCCAATTTAGATTCAGATGTGCATTCGGACATACAGTGAAATGTGTTGCAAACACGAGAAAATTTGCAGATACTTGAAATCCAAAGCCACACTCAAACGAAATGCTGAAGGATCTCAGCAGGTCAGGGAGCATATGTGGAGAAGAGTGAACAGTCGACATTCCGGGCCGAGACCCTTTATCAGCAGTCCCGATGAAGGGTCTTGGCCCGAAACGTTTACTCTTTTTCATAGATGCCAACTGGCCTGCTGAGCTCGTCCAGTGAAATGCATGGTTTTTGTGTTCACACCCAATAAAACTTAAGGATGCGCAGGGGGCAGTCCGCAAGTGGCGCTGCATATTCCGGCACCAACGTAGCATGCCCAATGTTATCTTCTGTGACTTCAAAACAGTTAACCAGTCCAAAGAAAGACACGGGAGTCCAAAAATGCAGGCAGGTCTAACTCCGGGTTTACTTTAACTGAGGTGTGCACATACCACGTGGTAGTGTGATGACGTATGCAATTGACGTATTTATACATATAGCCCATAATGAATTATTTTAAACAAACAAGAATGCTTAATCAACAACATGTTTACAAGTTTTCTCAAATATCACTGAAATATTAAATACACAACACCCACAATGTGGCCTTGGCACTGCTGCCGAGGTACTTGGATGAACTTTACTTGAACCAAGGTGGGACCACTGTCCTCAGGCGAAGAATGCTTGTGGTAGAGAGAGCGCAACAAAGATTCAACAGATGGAGTCTTGGAATAAGGGGTTTGTCCTGTGAAGAAAGATTAAATAGACCATGTCTCAACTGTCTGGAACTCGGAATAATGACAGGTGATACCATGAACTTCACAACATTTTTTAGAGGGTTTAATAGATGTAGGGATGATACCGTCCTGGCTAAGGATGTCTGTCTCTAATGGTCGCATATTTCAAAATAAGAATTCTTTTATAGACAATAGACAATAGGTGCAGGAGCAGGTCAATTGGCCCTTCAAGCCAGCACCGCCATTCAATGTGATCATGGCTGATCATCCACCATCAGTAACCCATTCCTGCCTTCTCCCCATATCCCTTGACTCTGCTATCTTTAAGTGCTCTATCTAACTCTTTCTTGAAAGCATCCAGAGAACTGGCCTCCACTGCCTTCTGAGGCAGAGCATTCCATAGATCCACAACCCTCTGGGTGAAAAAGTTTTTCCTTAACTCTGTTCTAAATGGCCTACACCTTATTCTTAAACTGTGGCCTCTGGTTCTGGACTCCCCCAACATCGGGAACATGTTTCCTGCCTCTAGCGTGTCCAATCCCTTAATAATCTTATAATCTTATAATTTTATTCAGGACTGGGATGAGAAAATATGTATTCGCTGAAATACACCTTTTGAATTCTTCACCAAATGGTGCTATGGAGGCCGTAAAGCAAAATGAAATCAGAAAATAAATTTTGACTTATCAAGTAGATCAATGCAGTAAAATCACTGTTGTATGGTAGAGTAGCTATGAGAGGTAAAATGGTCGACCCTTTCCTTTATTACTCACATTCTGAAGCTGATAGGATGGCTGAAAACAGAACTATAGATGCAGAAATATTTCCCATAATTGTGCGAAATACGTGCTTTCAGAGCATGGTAATGATGTAAGGGAGGTTATCTTTACTGATGTGGGGAGGTTATCTTTACTGCATGTTGCAGAATGAATCACTTCCTCTGCTCTTCATAGTAGAAATAAAGGCAGCTTTTGGCAAACTGGTGTCATGAGTGAGTGATGTGATAAAAATATTTATACAGGGCTTTCACACTCCACTTATTCGGGTGGAAAAGTAGACCAAATGCAGTGGTTAACCTGAATGTGCAACCTGAACCTGAGCAAGGATTCTTCCTCCTTATTTTTCGGCTTCCCTTTGGTAATTCTCTTCTATTCCAAGTCACTGCTGCATCTGTGGGGATAGTCGGTCATTCATTACTGTGAAAAATATGAGCAATATGAGGAGTAATCCATTCAGCCCTTCAGATCGACTCCACATTTCCGTATGGTCATGGCTGATGTACCATCTTAATACCGTTTTCTTGCCCTGACTACATAACTTCTTTAAAATCCAGAAAACTGCCCATCGATCAGATTTTTGAGTGAGGCTGCAGAACAGTTGGGAAGAGGGAATTCAAAGTAGTACAGCATCAGAAAGAGGAAACGTGCCCTTATTTCAGTCCGAAATAGTCTACCCTTTATTTTGAAGCTGTGGTAACTAGTTCTCGATTCCTCAGCCAAACGGACATTTCTGTGTAACGTTTACTCTGTCAAGTCCTCTTTGTAGACGCCAGTGATCCTGGTGCTGTAAAGCGTTGTGCTGACCGTGCTGCCCCGTTCTGTGAACAGAGTAAACTGACGGGTGGGCAGAGCAGGAGAAATTGGCTGTCGGAGCAGAGAGCGATCTGTCCCAGGTGTGTAAGGAACAATTGCTGCACCTGACATGCCACAAGGAACGATGTGCAACAGTGTGTCTACATTTCAAGAGGATGAGGTCACTGAAATCCACCAAGTCTGCCACTGTAACCTCAAGGCCTGATAAGGAGCATATTGCTCATGACAGCAATGTCACTTGAGCCTTGAGCTTTTCTTAGCCACGGGGATACTGAGCTGAGGTGTTCACAACATCTCACAGTCAGATAGCTGAATACATTTCATTCAGTCTGGCCAGAGGGCACAAGATTCCCCTGGCCTGCAGACAACAGCGTGTCATTAGCCACACAAGGCCTTGCCATTGCTGTATGTCAACTGCGCTATTCACCATAGCTGTCGAGATTCTGTTGCCTCAGTGTCAACGCGATATGCAAGTCCCGTCTGCAGTATGCCTGCATTTTGTGACTGTCAGCAGTCCCAGCTGCTTTTCCCTTGCCACTGGGAAGCAGCTAGACAACAAAGTATATCCACTGGCATTTTAAGCTTACAACTTACGCACACAGCTCCTGCAGCCAAGGCCACGCTGCTGCACTAAATGTGATAATGTTATATTGTTGAAGCGCTGAAGCATTCGTGGTCCCAGTACTTCTCATGCAGGAATCCTGCATGCTAGCCTGCTTCATGCTGCTGTGCCTCATGAGGGGCAACCCTGCCAATGAAGGTGACGGCAGATGAGGAGGTGGAGCTGGAGGAGGGGAGGCAAAAACCTCCTTTCTGAATAGGCTGCACAGACAAAGACTACCTCACCACTTTTTTTGCACTGCTTAAATAAATATTTTATATATACGTACTTATTGTAATTCACAGTTTTTATTATTATGGATTACAATGTACTGCTGCTGCAAAAATAACAAATTTCATGACATATGCCAGTGATATTAAACCTGATTCCGAGGCAAGTATAAAAACGGCACTTAAAAGACATTTGGACAGGTACGTGGATAAGACAGATATAGAGGGATATGGCCAAATATGTGCAAATGGGGCTAACTTAGAGTGGCATCTTGATCTGCGTGGACATTGGTCCAAAGGGCCTGTTCTTGTGCTGTATCATTCTATGATCGTTATTAGTCAACCCCATGCTAGATGGGTTGTCTTGATGAGGCAACCTGCAAAAGCCAATTCTAACACATCAAAGATTGTACAGCACTGGATCATCATCACTATGTGGACCAGACTCATCAGACTGCTTTGCTGATGGATCTCGGTAAAGTCATTGTGTCTGGAACCACTTTCATGTGGCAGCTTGTAAGTAGCTCATGGTTCCTAATCTCCAATCAGACTAAAATTAAGGTTTTTGCTTCAATTAATTAGTTGCTTTTTTCTCATGGAAAGGGTGGTGATTTATGATTAATACTTGGCACGGCAAATGATAAACCTTTGAATTTGCAGGTGTAAATACTTCAAACAGAAATATGTAATTAGTGATTGAATAGATTGTGCGTAGCTTCCTGCTTTTGAGTATAATTAACCCAGAGCTCAGTTTGAAGATCATTCACCTGCTCCAACAGGTAAATCAATAATCTTAGATCTTCACTAATGCTGATGATAGATATGAGTATTAATGATTTTTGATGCTCTTTATTCAAATAAAAACAATTTTGTTATTTGTTGAGGTATTTTTCAAAAATGTTCCTTGTACATTTGGATTTCCTTGTAGGCTTGGATTATCAAGCATAAAACTGAATGTAGTATATGGGCTCTGGTGTGCAATGGATAGTGTTCTGGACTTCTACTGATCTGTGATGAAGTAATTCAAAAGTTGGGGGTTCGAGTCCCACCAGAGTTGGTGATTGGACACTACAGTGGCTAGCACGATGATATTACCACTTGAGGTTTTGGAGTTCGGAGGTCAATCTCGGCATCGTCACCGGGTAGTTTAATTGGTCATTTTAAATTGTCCTGGATTAGGTTAGAGTAACGTCGTGTATTTTGGGGGTTGCTGGGTGGTGCAGCTTGAAGGGTCAGAGGAGCCTATCTCGTGCTGTAATTCCAAATAAAATAAAATACTTTTTAAGAGTGGTTTTAAGCCAGGTTTGATGACTAAAGCATCAATTTCTCCTTTTGTATTTCAGTTCCTTGAGTTTTTGTTTACCTTTCTGAGTGCAATTTGTAGACATACATTAGCTTTTAGTGATCTGTAGACGTAAACATTTAAGTCCCTCTACTTGTCCACAGCATTCCAAATCTCACATTCAGAAAATATTCTGATCCAAAGTAAATGTTATTACATTTCCTCTTATTAACCTTCATCTGAAATAGCCTTGTCTGTTCACAGAGATTATTAAACACTTCTGGAACTTCCTGATCCTGTTACTATCTGTACAAGTTCCTCTCGCTTTTAACTTTGTGTTAGCCACTGTCCTTGATTTATAAGTTTAAAATCCCTGTGTGCAAGGAATTAGTGTAGAGTACTCTGTAAAAGTCATAGGCACATATTATAGGTAGGGTGCATAAGACTTTTGCACAGTATTGTAGTTATTTTATGTATTGCACTGTACTGCTGCCAGAAGAAAAACAAATTTCATGACATATACGAGTGATGATAAACATGATTCTGATATGGGTCTCTATTGTGGACTGAGAGTGGGGAGGGGGCAGGGAGAGGGGAATCATGGTTAAGAAAAGGGAAGGGAAGGGAGAGGAAAGCACCAGAGCGACATTCTGTCTTGATCAATAAACCAATTGCTTTGAACTAAGTGACCCTACCTGGTATCTCAGGGTGGGGTACATCTGTACCCATGCCACCCCACACGCTTGGCACTCCTTCTCAGCCACCTGTCCCACACCCCTCCCACAGCACTCCATCCTTGCCATTCTCCTTTTTAAATCTTTTTATTAATTTTAAACAAACATAAATGAAACATAATACAGAGAGTTTGAAAGTACATAATTAATAGGTTAAGTATGCATTCATATAGATGATAATCCATATATAATAACCTCCCAAGCTCATAGTAATTATGAAAAAAGGGAGTAAATAAGAAGGGAAAAAATACCCAAAAAAGAAAAGAAAAAAAAACTAACCAACGTGGGCCATTGCATTATGTCATTATGTCAAATATACACAGTAGCATCAAAAATTCTGCACCTCCATCCAAATAATTAAGGATAATAGAAGCAGAGTTTAGGAAAAGTCAGTTTAACTGATATGAAAATGTTGGATAAATGGTCTCCAAGTTTTTTCAAATTTAACTGAAGAATCAAAGACAACACTTCTAATTTTTTCTAAGCTCAAACAAGAGGTAGTTTGAGAAAACCACTGAAATATAGTTGGAGGATTAATTTCTTTCCCATTCAATAGGATAGATCTTGTAGCCATTAATGTAACAAATGCAATCAACCGTTGAGCTGAGGGGGATAAACAAATATTATTCACCATTGGTAAACCAAAAATTGCAGTAATAGGATGCGGTTGCAATTTGATATTCAGAACTGTTGAAATAATACCAAAAATATCTTTCCAATAATTTTGCAAACAAGGGCAAGACCAAAACATGTGGGTCAATGAAGCTACTTCAGATAAAATCTCTGGATCTCCGGATAATTGGGCTTCCAGAAAATTTTGAGAACGGTGATTTGACTGTATTTTTCTCTAAATTTTTAATGGACGTCTTTGGCTCAGAAGTACTGGATACCCCTCCAATAATCGACCGTGCACATCGCATTTCTCATTTTCAACCAGCTTCAGGTACGAAACCACGACCAGTGATCCTCCGGATTCATTTTCAATATCTCAATATCCATTGCACCTGCCAGATTTTCAAACGCGCTGTCCACTCCATGTTGAAAAATACAGTTCTGTGCAAAGATTTTAAGCACCCTAGCTATCTATATGAGCCTAAGAGTTGCCTTAGCACCAACTATAAATCTGCTGATGACACAAAGGTGAACAGTTTCAAGTTACTGAGGATATTGTTGATGCAATTACGAAGAAGGCACAACAGTGGCTAGATTTCATTTGGAGTTTGAGAAGAATTGGTATGTCACCAAATACATTCGCAAATTCCCACCGATGTACCATGGAGAGCATTCTAACTGGTTGCATCACGTTCTGGTGTGGGGGGTGGGGGGGCACTGCACAGGAATGGAAAAGCTGCAGAAAGGTGTAAACTTTGCCGTCTCCATCACGGGCACGAGACTCCCCAGCACCCATCCAGGATTCCTTCAAAATGCAGTGCTTCAAAAAGGCAGTATCCATCGTTAAGGACCCACACCACCCAGGATATGCCCTCTTCTCATTGCAACCATTAATGAGGAGGTACAGGAATCTGAAGACACACGCTCAATATTTCCGGAATTGCTTCTTCCTCTCTGCAGTCAGATTTCTGGGTGGGCAATGAACCCATGAACACTGGCTCAAAATTTTCCCCCTCTCTTTTTGCACTACCTATTTAAGTGAATTTTTATTGCAATGTATAGATTTCTAGTCTTTCAACATCATACACCGTTCTCCAGGTCAGCCCCAGCTGGGTCACCTGGAGAAGGGTGTATGATATTCAAAGACCCGAAACACCCAATGATTCCAGGAACATCACTGATGATGTGTCCAGAAACATCAGTAGGTGTATGCACACTGCTTAAACTTAAAAAACTAAAGAAGCAAAAACCTGAACAATCAGTTGACTACTCGCAATTAATTAAAGAAGAAAACTTAAGACAAAAATTTACAATTGAAGTAAGGAATAGATTTCCAAGTCTTGAAATAGAATCTGTTGAAGATGATAGCAATCATGTAGAAATGAAGTTTAACTCTCCGAAAGATGCCGTGGTAGAATCTGTGATTCCTGAAAAAGAAAAAAGCGCGAAGAATAAATGGATGACAGATGAAATCAAAAATCTAATGGAAGAAAGGAGACGGAAGAAAGCAAATCCTATAGAATATAAGTCCTTAGATAAAAAAGCTAAAAGCTTATGTCAAAAAGCCAAAGAAGAATGGTTAAACCAGGAATGTGAACAATTAGAAAGAATCCCTATTACTGATCCAAAGAGGTTACATCAATAAATCAAGAATATAACTGGTAAAAAGCTCCTCTGTTCTTCAAGTGGATGTTTGGAAGCAAAGGACGATACCGGTATCATGGAAAAAGATATTATGAACAGGTAGACTGAGTATATTCAGGAGTTGTTTGAAGAAAAACCAGAAATTAAGAAGAACATTGAAGGTCCAAGTATTTTAAAATCTGAAGTTCGTAATGCAATAAATAAGATGAAGAAAGGAAAGGAAGCAAGTTCTGATGAATTAATAATAGAACAAGTTACCGCCCTTGAAGATTATGGAATTGAAAAACTTACTGATTTAATCAATGACATTTATGAGACTGGAATAATACCAGAAGAGATGAAAAGAATCAGTATTTATCACTCTTCCTAAGAAACCTGGAGCAATAGAATGTGAATTACCTAGGACTATAACTTTAATGAGTCATATCACCAAGATACTTCTAAGAATTTTGATGACAAGAGCTAAAAGTAAGATACAAGCTGAAATAGGTAAAGAGCAATGTGGTTTTGTGAAAGACAAAGATACAAGAAATGTGATATTGATGTTAAGGATACTATCAGAACGAGCTATTCGAGTGCAGAAAGATTTGTTTGTTTGTTTTATCGAATACACAAAAGCATTTGATAAAGTGAAGCACAATAAGTTATTTGAAATATTACAGGAAACTCTAGACCTAGATTCAAAAGACCTCCGCCTAATCAGAAATCTGTACTGCGAACAAACTGCTGCTGTAAGAATAGATGGAGAAGTGAGTCAGTTTACAAAAATCAAGAGAGGCATTAGGCAAGGATGTGTTTTCTCCCCTGATTTGTTTAATGTGTACAGTGAAACAATATTACAAAAAATAAGAGACATCTTGGGAATCAAAGTTGGCGGTGAAAACATCAATGATTTCAGATATGCGGATGACACTGTGTTAATTGCAAGTACGGAGGAAAAACTATAAAACTTAATTGATGTAGTGTTGCAGAAAGTGCAGAAATGGGTCTGTCTATCAATTGCAAAAAGACAGAATGTATGGTGATATCCAAAAAGAAGGAGAATCCTATCCACAGGCTGAGAATAAACGGGGAAGACATAAAACAAGTACAGAATTTTTGCTACTTAGGAAGCTGGGTGACATCAGATGGCAGGTGCGACATGGACATCAAAAGAAGAATAGGGATGGCAGAAGACACCTTTACAAGAATGAGGAGTATACTGACCAACACTAAACTAAGCATGACAACCCGCCTTGGAGCACTGAAATGTTACGTTTATCCAGTTATGTTATATGGCTCAGAATGTTGGACAATATCTAGTAACATGAGGAGACAAATTGAAGCAGTAGAGATGTGGATTTTGAGGAGGATGCAAAGAATATCATGGATGAAATGAATATCTAATGAGGATGTCATGAACAGAGCAAGCTCAAAAAAAGAAATAATGTCTGAGATCGTGAGAAGGCAACGTAACTTCATTGGACACGTGATTAGGAAAGAAGAGTTAGAATGCACGGTAATTACGGGAAAGATTGAAGGGAAGAAAGCAAGAGGAAGGCAAAGACAAATGATGATGGAGACAGCAGCCAGAAAGCTGAAAATGAATACCAATGTATTGATCCACTTGACCTGAAACAGGAGTGTGTGGGCCATGGCAGTCAAAGCTCAAACTGGGCATGGCAACTGATGATGATGATAGATTTCTTAATGTAGTTTATAGTTTTTATTGTGATGTATTGCACTGTGCTGCTGCCACAAAGCAACAAATTTCACGACATATACCAGTGATCTTAAACCTAAACATCAGAATCAGAATCACCGGCATGTTAACTTAGCAGCAGCAGTTCAATGCAATACATAATCTAGCAGAGGGAAAATAATTATAATAATAAATAAAATAAAACAATAATAATAATAAATAAACAAGTAAATCAATTATGTATATTGAATAGATTTTTAAAAATGTGCAAAAACATAAATAATGTATATTTTTTAAAAAGTGAGGTAGTGTCCAAAGCTTCAATGTCCCTTTAGGAATCTGATGGCAGAGGGGAAGAAGCTGTTCCTGAATCGCTGAGTGTGTGCCTTCAGGTTTCTGTACCTCCTACCTGATGGTAACAGAGAGAAAAGGGCATGCCTTGGGCGCTGGATTCTGCATTCCATTTCAGACACACAAAATGCTGGAGGACCTCAGCCCTTTCATAGCTATGGTACCTGTCCCAGTGTCTTTGGAATGTTATTAATGTGCCTGTCTCATCCAGCTCATTCCACTGTCTCATCCAGCTCGTTCCACTGTCTCATCCAGCTCATTCCACTGTCTCATCCAGCTCGTTCCACTGTCTCATCCAGCTCATTCCACTGTCTGGATGAAAAGGTTGCCCTTCCTATTAAATATCTCCTGCCTCACCCTAAACCTACGTCCTCTAGTTCTTGATTTCTGAACTTTGGGAAAAAGATTACCCTGCTTATGCCCCTCATGATTTTATACACCTCTTTAATATCACTTCATTTTTCTACACCTCGGTGAATAAAGTCCTAGCCTGCTCAACCTCCCTCCATAAAACTCAACGTAACATTCCAACTTCTCTACTCAGTGCCATGACTGATGAAGGAAAGCATGCTAAAATCCTTCTTCATTTCTGTGTAATCTCTTTTTTAGAACCTGGAATGTGTCTGTTTGTGTACTCATATTTGATGACTGCAATCACATCGATAAGTGATATTTCAGCAGTGAGAAGGGATCTACCTTGGGTGCAGCTGGTAACAGAACTGAAAAGAGTAATTTCACTTTCCCAAAGCTTCTCTCTCACGCTTGATGGTTAGAAATGTAAGCCGTCAGGTGTTCCTCCTTCAAGAACTCAGCAGGTCAGGCAGCATCTATGGTAATGATCAAACAGTCAACGTTTCAGGCTGATGTGATGAAGGGCCTCGGCCAAAAACGTCGACTGTTCGTTCATTTCCATAGATGCTGCCTGATCTGCTGAATCTCTCCAGCATCTTGTGTGCGGTGCTCTGGATTTCCAGCATCACAGAATCTCTTGTGTTTATGAGCTGCTCCTTCATATCTGGTCTGAATATCAGTCCAAAATAGTTTGACTTGTTGACCCCTTAATAGTAGTCCACCGGTGTTCCTCAATCATCTGTGTCAGAGCACAGCTGAGACTGAGAATCCTGGTCTACTGATAATGTAGTGTGACATTGGAAAATTGCCCTTGCATTTCTTCCTATCAAGGCTTTGTTCAACAGTAAATTTATTTATTGAGATACAGTGAGGAACAGGCCAGCGATTCCCCAATTTAATCCTAGAGCAATCACTGGACAATTTACAATGACCAATTAACCTACAAACTGGGTATGCCTTTTGACTGTGGGAGGAAACCTACACAGTCACCCCGGGGAGAATATATGAACCCCTGATAGGCAGTGTTGCATGTTAATGTTTTCTTGTTTAAATGAAGAAAGAATAAGACTACATTTGAATAAAGATAAAGATTAGCTTTATTTGTCACAGGTACATGGAAACAAGCAGTGAAATACATTGTGTTTACCAAATCAAGTCAGCAAGGGTTGTGCTAGATAACCTGCCAGTGTTGCCGCACCTCTGGTGTCAGCGTAGCATGACCACTAATCACTAACCCTAACCTGTACGTCTTTGGAATGTGGGAGAAAACCAGAGCACCTAGAAGTGACGGGAAAAAATGGACAGACTCCTTACAGACTGCGGCAGGAGTTAAATCCTGATCTTAAAGCGTTGCGCTAACCACTATGCTACCATTGCATTAGTTCTATATTTATTTCTTAGGTATTTACTGGGATTATCTCATGGGATGCGGGTATTACCGGCTAGATCAGTATTTAAGCTCTTTCCACTACCCTTGAAAAAGTGACGCTGGTCCATCTACTAATTACCAATTACTGTTTAAAATAATGAACTGACATCTTCATTAATTAATAGAACGCAAACATGATGGTAACATATTGAGTATTTTCAGGGGAAACATGCAATGGTGTAGCATACTTATATTTCCCAGAATCATTGAGAGTGGCATTCGAGTAGTGGAACAGATCTGTTATAAAGATTAGAATCTGCTGATGGATTTTGAAGATCTTTTCAGTAAATGATCAGCAGTTGTTAATGTAATTGATGGCACTTGCATGCCTTTCTGAATTTAGACTTGCTGCACCAGATATTGAGAAATTCTGAATTTTTCTTCTGACAACTAGCTGACAAAGCAGTGAAGACATGCAATAAGGTGAAGAATGCTAACTGTTAAATACCTCCCACTTGAAGCTAAGCAGGATGTTGGATCCAATGCTGTTTCTGATCTCAGGCCAAGGTAGGTCCCTGGTGATGATGCCTAAACTTATTTCAGCTGCCACTACATTTAATAAAATGCTCTGATAATGATTTGATTTGGGGGATAAGGCTGAGCTATTAAGAAGGAAGCAAAACAATTTACAATAGCCAATTTAGAAGATTCAATTAGCAGTTTTTACTACTTGTACAGCACAGTACAGGCCTTTTGACCAAACTTTTAATCTACTCTAAGATCAGTCTAACCCTCCCTCTCACACAGCCCTCCATTTTTCTTTCATCCATGTGCCTATCTAAGAGTCTCTTAAAAGCCCCTAATGTATCTGCCTCCACCACCACCCCTTGCAGTGCAATCCATGCACCCACCACTCTGTGTAAAATAAAACATTCTCCCTGTAGCCTTGGTTAATAGTAGGGGCCCATTGAGTAAAAGAGGTTGGGAGCCCCAGCCCTATCCTTTCCTCCAATCACTTTGAAATTATTTCTCCCTCACATTGGTCATTTCTATCCTGGGAAGAAGTCACTGGCTGTCCACTCTATCTATGCTTGCTTATCATCGTCCCGCACACCCACCACTCTCTGTGTAAAACACCGACCTCTGACATCCCCCTGTACTTTCCTACAATCCCAGAAAAAGGGGTTCTGTCTATACAGCTGATCATCTTATGCAACTCTAACAGGTCACCTCTCACCCTCCTTTGCACCAAAGAGAAAAGCCCTAGGTGGTTCAATCTCTCCTCATAGGACATAATCTCTAATCCAGGCAACATCCTGTTAAGTCTCCTCTGCACCCTCTCTAAAGCTTTCTATTGATTTTCAGAACATGGATGTCACTGACAAGGACTCCCATTTATTGCCCATAACCAGTTGCCCCTAATTTGCGAACAATTCTATTGGATAGGCAGTTTTGGTTATTTAGACCCATTGAAGCTGATGGAACAGCGGTGTCATTCTGAGTTAGGATAGTGTGTGACATGAAGAGGACCACGCCAGTGACTGTGTTCAAGTATCCTTGTCTTTCCTGGTAGTAGAGCTTGTGAGTTTCCCTGCCAGTGTGTGACATTAACTTTGTAGATGGTAAATATTGTACAGGGCACATGCGTGGGGCAAGAAGGAGCAGCTCTTCTGAATTGGTGTCAAACTCCATGAGTGTTGCTGGTGTTGTACTCATATAGGTGGGACAAGAAGGAGCAGCTCTTCTGAATTGGTGTCAAACTCCATGAGTGTTGCAGGTGTTGTCCTCATATAGGTGGGACAAGAAGGAGCAGCTCTTCTGAATTGGTGTCAAACTCCATGAGTGTTGCTGGTGTTGTACTCATATAGGTGGGACAAGAAGGAGCAGCTCTTCTGAATTGGTGTCAAACTCCATGAGTGTTGCAGGTGTTGTCCTCATATAGGTGGGACAAGAAGGAGCAGCTCTTCTGAATTGGTGTCAAACTCCATGAATGATGTTGAGGGTGTACTTATCAGAAAAACGGAGGCATTCTATTAAGCATTCTTGGCAAGGATGCCAATGTTGATTCGTTGGAAGGCCTTTGAAAAGTCAGAGGTGTGTGACTCACTGCAGATCGTCACTGTTCAGTCATGCTGTGACAGATCCATTTAAATTACTGGTTAATGATAGCTACCGGGATATTAATAGCAGGGCCTACTTTTGGTTATATTATTGAATACAGGGCTAGATTGTTAATATTTTGTTCAAGGAGATGGTCAATGCCTGGCCCTTGTGCTGTACAAATCTTATCTGATAAAACATCCTACAATTTAGAAATATGTAGAATTTTACAAGACTTAAAAGAGATAGAATTAATAATGAAAGCCGAGTGGAACATAATAAAAATATTCCATCAGAAATTTATAGATGCATGTCAGGTTTGTCGGTTGATGGGAACATTTCTTTGCTGGGCAGAAGAACATACAACATTACAGCACAGTGCAGGCTCGTTGGCCCGTGATGCTGTCTGACCCTTTTGCCTACTCTAAGATCAATCTAAACCTTCTCTCTCCCAAGGCCTTTCATTTTTCTGTCACCAATGTACCAATCAAGGACTTTATTAAATATCCTTAATGTATCTGCCTCTATCATAACCCCAGTAGTGTGTTCCATGCACCCAACAATTCTCTGTGGAAAAATCCTACTTCTGACATCCCCACCATACTTTCTTCCAATCACCTTAAAATTATGCCTTTTTGAGAAATATAGAAACATAGAAAACCTACAGCACAATACAGGCCCTTCGGCCCACAATACTGTGTCGAACAGGTACTTACTTTAGAAATTACCTAGGGTTACCCATAGCCCTCAATTTTTCTAAGCTCCATGTATCTATCCAGGGGGCTCTTAAAAGACCCTATTGTATCCGCCTCCACCACCATCACTGGCAGCCCATTCCACGTACTCACCACTCTCTGTGTAAAAAAAACTTACCCCTGTCATCTCCTCTGTACCTACTTCCAAGCACCTTAAAACTGTGCCCTCTTGTGCGAGCCATTTCAGCTTGGGAAAGGGCCTCTGATTATCCAAACGATCAATGCCTCTCATCATCTTATACACTGAAGAACCATAGAAAAATTCTTTTTGGAGAGAACTGATAGAATCACATTTGTTGCACATCAGATAGGTTTAAATTTTCAATTTGGCGACTTTTTAACATGAATCATCTTTAATCTCTTACTTATTTCCCCAAACACTTAATATTCATTTTGGTAATATAACCATGATTTGTCTCTTAACCAAATAGACTCTGTAGCATTGGCATTAATTTGAATTATAATATTATGAATGAAAATAAAAATAGACATCATCTCAATGTTTGATGTTTGGGCAGGATTTTAGCAGGAGACCAGGGACATTCCTATCAAAGGCTATCACAGTGAACTGGATTTGTAAGTGGTGGTGTTTATAGAATTTTAATAGATGTAAGTTAATGGTTTTCATTCATAAGGTTAATAATATGCTGCATCTCATAAAGGAAATACTGTACATACAGGGTCAAACTTTAGTAAATGATGCACTAAAGTGAACCAAGAGCTTCATAAACTGTTGGATTGATAACTAAATCAGAGGGTCAATACATTATTTTAAACACAACAGTTGCTGTAGATCTTGAGCAGCACACACACAAAACGGTGGAGGAACTAAACAGTTGATGTTCCAGACCAAGATTTTTCATGAAGGGAAGATTTAAACTTTTTTAGGGTAAGGGTCTTGGCCCAAGACGTCAACTTTCATTTCCCTCCATAGATACTTCATGACATCTTGAGATCCTTTGATGTTACGGTGTTTGCCGAGCTTGGCAGTTAGCTTGCTGACGTTTCATCAGCAGTTGAGGTGATGTCCTCAGGACACAGATGTTGGTGTTTCTCTCTGATCAACTGAAGGGGTATCCAATCAGGACTGAGGCAAGCCAACGAGGGCCTAGATAAATGTGAGCACTTCCAGAGAGAAACACGAACAACTGTGCACTGGGGATGCCACCTCGACTGGCAATGAAAGGTAGGCAGGCTAATTGCTAAGCTGAACAAACACCATAACATCAAACGTCTCAGCTCAAGCTACCAATATTCATTGGCATCCTGAGATCCTCCAGCAGTTTGTGTGTGTACCTCAATATATTATTTCACTGGTTGGAGCATCCATTTATTGAAATGTAATTGCATTTAAGCTATTTTTCAATTTCCTTTTCAACGTGATTGATGAGTCTGAGGTGAGATTCAGTTGTTTTCTGATAATGTTAATGACTTATTTTGATAAAATGCTGCTAAATACTTTAGATCTCATGCTGAGTATTTTGTCTTGTGCATCCGGGCAATGAGTTACACTGCTCCAAATACTTAGGACTTTCTTCACAAGTGCATCTGCAGGTCTTCTAATTTCAGCCTCTAATTCTTGTCTTATCTGATGGTTGACTCATCTTGAAGCAACGTGTTTACAGGAAGTTGACTGCTGCATTTACTTCAGATCTTTTTGTTAAAAGGGTCACTGTCTTAATTATACAATTTAGCCAATAAGTAATCAGTTAAAATATTTTGAAAAGCTTCTTCAGTTAGAATGCAATATCTTTAGTTGATTGTGGTCATTGAGACAGTAAGAAGTGTGGGCCCCCTTGTCCTAGGTTCAGCTGGAATCCACAGCAAACTTCCCAAGATCCCCTCTTTTCTCTCTGATGTTTGCTTCATAATGGCAAATGCCAAGAGTTTTCCTACTCAAAGCCACTTTATAAATTCTTTGAGCCCGTTCCTAATGGGAAGTGCAGCACTGGCATTTAATTGAGGCCCCGTTTGAACCTGACAAGCAGCCCAGCAAATGCACTTCATGTTCTCTTCTGCAACCTAAGTAATGGTTTAGGTTAAAATTGATCGCGAGTGCAAAGTAGATATTACCCAACACTGGAGTTTCCGGAAAGAGTGGATGCCCATATCAATTAGATGCACAAACTTCTGCTCAGTTGCTGAGCTCATGAAGTCATCAAAGATGCCTGGCACTGTAGATGGCTTCTCAGCAGATCCACTAGTGAATGGAAATACATACTGAACATGAGATCGGTGAGGATAGATAAATAGACACATACTTTATTGATCCCAAAGGAAATTAGTGTCACAGTAGCATTACAAGTGCACTGATATAAATATTAGAAGAGAAGTAGAAAGAATAAAAACTAAGTTGCCTCAAACAGTCTAATAGGAGGGGGTCATCATTTCCCCTGCAATAGGCTGACTCATTACAGAGCCTCATAGCTGAGGGTAAGAATGATCTCATATAGCGCTTTGGAGCAGTGCAGTTGTCTTAGTCTATTACTAAAAGTGCTCCTCTGTTCAGCCAAGGTGGCATGCAGACTGTGAGAAACATGGTCCAGAATTGCCAGGATTTTCCGTAGGGTCCTTTGTTCTACCACAGCCTCCAGAGCATGTAGGAGAGGTTCATTAATTAATTATGTGCTGCCTTGTATGATGATCATGGTCTTTGACCATGATTGTTCTTGGCAAGATTTTCTACAAAAGTGGTTTGCCATTGCCTTCTTCTGGACTGTGTTGTTAAAAGATGGGTAACCCCAGCCATTATCAATACTCTTCAGAGATTGTCTGCGTGGTGTCAGTAGTTGCATAAGGAGGATTTATAATATGCACCGGCTGCTCATACGACCATCCACCACCTGCTCCCATTGGCTTCACGTAACCCTGATCAGACAGGGGATTAAACAGGTACTATACCTTGCCCAAGGGTGTCCTGCAGGCTAGCGGAGGGAAGGAACACCTTACACCCTCTTTGGTCTCCACCTTCCCACCCAGTAAGAAAGGTATTAAGGAGAAAAAGGTTAATGAGAATGATAAGAAAGTGGGCACCTCTGTAGCATAGTAGTTAGAGCAACGCTATTACAGCTTGGGGTTTTCCGGAGTTTGGAGTTCAATTCCGGCGCCGTTCTGCAAGGAAACTCTGTATGTCATTCCTGTGGAATGCATGGGTTTTCTCTGGGTGGTCCTGATTGCTGTCACAGTCCAAACGAGTTCCGGGTAGGTTAATTGGTCACCGTAAGTTGTCCTGTGACTAGGTTAGGGTTAATTGGGGTTGTGGAGTTGCTGCGGCAGTGTGGCTCAAAGGGTTAGGACCATGTTGTATCGCTAACTAAAAATAAATGAAAACAAAGTAACGGAAGATGGCACTTGAAGAGCGCGGATACTTCAGGGGGTCGGCCTAAAACGTTGACTGTCTGTTTCCCTCCATAGATACCGCCTGACCTGCTGAGTTCCTCCCGAGATTCTTTGTGTGTTGCTCAGTGATTCAGAGATGCAGAGTTTTCCATGTGTATCTGCCAAGCATTTGAAATGAAAGACGGACGAAAGGAGAATGGTGGCATTGTGATGTCATTGAAAAGAGGAGGGTCTCAGCTGGAACAAACCAATATTCCTGTCAAAAGTATTTTGAAAGGCAGAGAAATGAAAGGAATAAAGGTCTTATTTATTAAAGATGTAAATATAGATTAAAAGTAATAATGTTGGAGATGAAATTGGTCTATGTAGATTCAATTCATTTTTTTTAACAGTAGTTTTTGTGATCTGCACATCACTGGCAAAGCGCACATTTACTGCCCTTAAGGGTTGAATAACCAGAGAATGATGGAAACGGCTAACTCAAGAAAAGAGATTGTTAGGGGCTGGAAAAGTGAAATCTATACAACTTTAAACAGTAAAATGCTTTGCAGGGAATCTTGGTGATGGGTGGAGGAAAGATCACCCCTGTGTCAAGGTGCAAGTTTTCAACAGGTTCCCAGTTTAGGAATTGAGGGATACAAAAGAGGCTACAGATGCTGGGAATCTGGAGCAACTCACAAAATGCTGGAGGAACTCAGCAGGTTAGGCATCATCTGTAGAGGGAAATAGACAGACAGTGTTTCTAGCCATGACGTATCATCAGGACTGGAGGCTTTGGTGGAGCCGAGGGTCAAGAGGAGACGATGCGTGGCAGCGTAGAATCAATCGGTCAGTGTTCTGACTAGTTGGTCGAAATGAATGTAGACGGCAGAGGGGCAGAAGCTGTTCCTGAATCGCTGAGTGTGTTCAGGTTTCAGGTTTCTGTATCTCCTCCCTGACGGAAACCGAGGGTATGTCCTGGGTGGTGGGGGTCCTTAACGATGGACCCTTAACGAGCTAAGGCATGGCTCCTTGAAGATGTCTTGGATACTGCGGAGGCTGGTGCCCCTGATGGGAATAACTAACCTTACAAGTTTCTGCAACATATTTCACTCTTGCACAGTAGCCACCCCTCCCCCTCCACCCCGACAACAGACGCTGATACAGCCAGACAGATATTAGAATAAACAGAGTTAACATTGCAGGTGTGAGAAGCTTGCTCAGAACTGGACAGGATGTGTGGGTTTCATTGATCATGTGACACTGGGCCAGCAGCAGAAGAGATAGGTCAAAGTTTATAAACAGGTATATTTTGCAAACTGTAAAATCATGAGTAAACTTTGGCTATTTTGGCATTGTGGGCAAAGGAAGGAGAGGGAATTAGTGAAAGGAACCCGACTAAGATTCAAATAACCATACAACATGCATTAGAAACATTCAGAGAGAGCTACAATCAGAGTAGAAGTGTTGTAATCAATGATAGGTTTTCATGGAGTGGCCACAGATAGAGTCGAGGAGCTCATATTTAGGAAAAGGTTAAGCGATGTTAGAAACAAAGAAACATAGAAGACATAGAAAACTACAGCACAAAACAGGCCCTTCGGCCCACAGAATTGTGCCGAATATGTCCCTACCTCAGAAATTACTAGGCTTACCTATAGCCCTTTGTTTTCCTAAGCTCCATGTACCTATCCAGGAGTCTCTTAAAAGACCCTATCATATCCACCTCCACCACCGTTGCCGGCAGCCCATTCCACGCACTCACCACTCTCTGAGTAAAAACTTACCCCTGACATCTCCTCTGTATCTGCTCCCCAGCAGCTTAAACCTGTGTCCTTTTGTGGCAACCATTTCAGCCCAGGGAAAAAGCCTCTGACTATCCGCACGATCAGTGCCTCTCATCATCTTCTACACCTTCATCAGGTCACCTCTCATCCTCCACTGTTCCAAGGAGAAAAGGCCGAGTTCACTCAACCTATTCTCATAAGGCATGCTCCCCAATCCAGGCAACATCCTTGTAAATCTCCTCTGCACCCTTTCTATGGATTCCACATCCTTCCTGTAGTGAGGCGACCAAAACTGAGCACAGTACTCCAAGTAGGGTTTGACCAGGGTCCTATATAGCTGCAACATTACCTCTCGGCTCCTAAATTCAATTCCACGATTGATGAAGGCCAGTACACCGTACACCTTCTTAACCACATGACCTTGAAGCAGAGAGCAAGAAGATCAGGAAGACATGAAATGTATGTTGGTATCACTGAGGGCGAGGTGCTAGTCATTGGAAAGATTGAGAGAGGAAAACAGAGGAGAAATTGTTTGCTTTCTTTTGAAAAAAGGACTTTTTTGTCAGTTATTTAACGTGAGGGTTGGATAGCGGGAGGAAGCCTCTGAACTGCAAGGATCTCTATGCTTACAAACCATTGATATGTGAAAGTTTCCTGCTTGCCAATAGCATATTTTTAACTGTTTAAGCTCAATTAAGAGGCAGTACTCCACTTCCCTCCTGCGATCTTTGCTGTTTGAATCTGTGTTAGCTTTTATTGACATTTTCCTGGATAAGTCATCTGCGAAAATTATTACACATGGAACTATTAATTCAGTGCCAGGGCCTATATGATGCTCAGGCAGATGATATTTAAATTTTTAAGGGAATTAAATATTTTCCTGGGGCTTTGACAGTTTTCCACCGTTACCTTGGGGGAAGATCAGTAGAAACCCTCGAGAGAGTCTGTGTTGTTGTTCTTTTCTGACCTTTTCAGAGCTGTGTGGTGAGAGAAGCCTTGTGGAACTCTGTGCTGTTTGTCAGTGTATGTACACCTTGTATGTCTGTACTGTTCTGTTGCTGTTTATTTTCTCACTGTGTTACCATATTCTGATATATGCTGGTTGTGGAGGTAACCTAAATTGAAATTATTTTTCTCTGCTGGAGGTGGTAGGCAAGTGTTTGTTCAAGCAACTGATTAGCTGCATGGTTTTGACAGGCACGGTAGCTTTGAACTACCTATGTTAATCCCAGGGTGACTTCTCGCAAGAACTCTGGTGGGATCGCTGCTCTTGCTGTCAGCCTGCCATCTCGTAAACTCTGCTACGTGCTTGTACTGACATGAGAGGAAATTGGCTCCTTCCGTAGCTCTGCACTTGTATTGCTGCGGGAAAGCACATCTTGATAATCTCTCTGAGAGTGGAGTCGTGGGCAGCTGTGAATTCCTTGTTTCTTCCACTCTGTTTGCCTCTGTTGGGTGCTTGGAACAAATTAAAGCTGACGGTATTTACTAAGTACAAACCATTGACTACCCATTGCCGAATATTAACTGCATAGAGGCAAATGTCGACAGATCATAATGCATACATTAAACATTGACCCCAAGTTTGCCATTAAAATTAAATCTAGAGGATTTATTATTTACACAGCAATGCTATGGTAACTTCAGCCAAGGGGTGTGGTCATATATAGGGATATAAAATTTTCTGTTTCAATGCTCCTTTACTTCACCTGCTTCATATAAGCATACTTCATGAGTTGGTCCCTTAACACAGATGCATTGAACTAAGATATTATCTTAGAAATAAACTCAACAAAGAGTGCTTAATTCAATAATTTCAAGTCAAATGCACTTTCATGAATATTAATTCCTGCCAGTGAGCCTATGACGCTTTATACAATTGAGGAGTCTCAATCCTTTGGATTTATTTATCATCTAAATTTTCCTCTCTCTCATAATCAAATCTTTCTCTCCCATACTTTATTTCTCTTTAAATGTTCCTTGTTTTTACGTAACATTCATTCTTTGTAGTTTATCCTTCCTTTTCAGTCTTTAGATTCATAAAGTCATAGAAAACTGCAGCACAGAAACAGGCTCTTTGGCCCATTTAGGCTGTGCTGAACATTTAAACTGCCTAGTCCCATCAACCATAGCCCTCCATACCCCTCCCATCACGTACCTATCCAAACTTCTCTTAAACGTTGAAATCAAAATCACGTGCACCACTTACACTGGCAGCTCGTTCCACGCTCCACCTCCCTCTGAGTGAAGAAGTTTCCTCTCATCTTCCCTTTAAACATTTCACCTTTCACCCTTAATCCATGACCTCTAGTTGTAATCCCATCCAACCTTACTGGGAAAAGCCTGCTTGCGTTGCAAAATTACTTTCACAACCCCTTGCTCTAATTGGTAAAGGGGCGCATTGCTGTTTCTTGTGTTCATTAACATAGCTCAAGGTTCATTGGCAAACATTGTGTTATTTCCAACAGCTTGCCCATCCTGTCTTTGATAGAAAGTTAATGTAGTAATTGAAAATTAAAGATTCTGTGGATTCTGGAAAACTAAAATAAAAGTGAGAATGTTGGAAACGTTCATCAGGTCATGCAGCATTAGTACAATTGGAAACAGTAACTCTTTCAGATTTAACACCCTTCATCAGAATAATCATCAGAAAGGTTTATTAATATATTCTGTTTTCTATAACATAACCAATGTTGATGCCTACTGATGCAGCAAATTGAATTAAATATAATTGTAGACAGTACAGGCCTTGATAGATCTTTCATTAATATCCCTTCCACTATTACATAATCAGCCAATGATCATAGAACATAAGACATTACAGCACTCTACAGGCCCTTCAGCCCACAATGTTGTACTGGCCTTTTAACCTAGTTCTAAGATCAATCTAACCCTTCCTTCCCATGTAGCCTTCCATTTCTCTTTCATCCATATGCCTGCTTAAAAGTCTCTTAAATATACTGAATGTATCCATTTTTTCATTCCATTCCAGGACATCAGAGATGTCCTCTTTCCTCAAAGCACAGGGTTTACCTCCCTCTACTTCCAGCTAGCCTCTTTCCCCTCTCCTCCCCACCTTTTTATTCAAGCATCTTCCCCCTTTCCAATCCTGATGAAGGGTCTTGGCCTGAAACATTGACTGTTTACTCTTTTCCATAGATGCTGCCTGACCGGCTGAGTCCCCTCAGCATTTTGTGTGTGTAGCTTTGCATTTCCAGCACCTGCAGACTTCCTTATGTTTGTGTCCCTGGTGTGTCTACCTCTACTAGCACCTATGGCAGTGTGATCCACGCACCTACCACCTTCTGTTTAAAAAAACTTATCTCTGACACCCTCCCTATACTTTCTTCCAATCATCCATTATCATTTCCGCTCTGGGAGAGAGATCCTTGGCTGCCCACTCAATTTTTGCCTCTGATCATCTTGTATGCCTTTATCAAGTCAGCACCCATCTTCCTTCACTCCAAAGAGAAAAGCCCTGGCTTGCTCTCCAATCCAGGTAATAATTCCTGTCACCCATACACAAGGTGAAGAGGAGCTGCATCCATGGGAAGCACTGATAAAGAAATTGTGAAACCGCAGTTGTTGATTAAATGAAAGATTTGAAGGCCAGGGTAAGCGGGATTTACCCTTCTCTAAATTGTGATTCTTGCAGTTAAACTGCTCACTCAGAGTGATTACTGGGGGAGCTTCCCCCTTTGAACTTTATTCTGTGTTAACAATACCTCACATAGCTGATTCAAGTGGAAAATCAAACAGCTTTACATTGTCTCTCAGTGTTGATGAGAGGCCCATCTGTCACCATGGCAACCAGCTGCACATGTTCATACAACAACTTATCCATACATCACTGCACAGGAAGCTCATCCCTGCCCGCATGGCGATTGTTTGGTATAGGTCTTGCATGATGGCTCCATGCATAAGTGCATTAAATTCTACCACACCAACTCATAATTCCTTGGTTGAATCACTAGTCTTTGCTGAGCTAGCTGATCTCAGTCACAAGATCACCTGGAACAGAAAAATTGGTCTCAAATAGTTTACAT
Organism: Hemitrygon akajei; assembly: GCF_048418815.1. Taxonomy (NCBI): domain Eukaryota; kingdom Metazoa; phylum Chordata; class Chondrichthyes; order Myliobatiformes; family Dasyatidae; genus Hemitrygon; species Hemitrygon akajei. The sequence continues at coordinate 18,156,031 of NC_133125.1, read as the reverse complement.
AACCAGTGACAATTATACAGTACTGCACAAAAGTCTTAGGCACACATATATAACTAGGGTGCACAATATTGCAGTAATTTTATGTAATGCACTATACTGCTGCTGCAAAAACAATCAAATTTCTTGACATTTGTGAGTAATGATAGACCTGATTCTGATATGGGTTCCTGTTGTGGACTGTGAGTGCGAAGGGTGCAGGGAGAGAGGAATCATGTTTGGGAAAAGGGGTAGGGGAGGGAGTGGGAAGCACTAGAGAGATATTCTGTAGTGATCAATAAACCAATTGTTTGGAATCAACTGACCTTGCCTAGTGTCTCAGAGCTGGGTGTGTCTACACCCGCACTACCCCAAGCCCTTTGCAATTCCTTCTCTGCTACCTCCCCCACAGCCCTCCTGTGGCATTCCACCCTCGCCATTCCCAACATCCTATGCTCCCGCCAGATTTACAAACTCGATCTTTGCTCCACGATGACAGTACTGTGCTGAAATCTTACTTAGGCATTCTAGCTACATATATGTGCTGAAGACTTTTGCCCAGTCCATGCCTACCCAATATTTAAACTATTTCACTGTTTTAACCCACATTTTAACTTCCAACAGTTCGTGCCCCCTCCACCGAGAGTGAACTTATTAGTATCAGCAAGTAGTGAATGATAGGCTGATAATCTAATGACTTTCCACTGAGTGTCCTTGTGTCCAGTGCATAGCCCTGCAAAAAAGCAACCCAGAAATCTGAAATACTTCATGCAGGTTAGTTTAACATAAGGATGTGCACCACTTTTCCAAAACCTCCAGACCCAAAGGGGTCTTATTTAAAATTTCCTATTGAATTTGAAGAGAGTGTTTTTCAGATCTATTGCTGAAGTACTAAACACTTCTGTGGACGTGACCTAAGTATTTCTGGTCTAACCTGAAGTGCAGGCTGTGAATAAAAAAAAACTTCTTTCGAAACTTTCTGAACAGCTTGCGCAGTATAAAGCTATGAACACTGTGACAGACATTGATGAGGATGCATGCCTCCCTGCTGAGTTTTTAAGCTTTCTGTTATGACCTAATGGTCTATTTTGGGACAGTCTAGCTGTTAGCATAACAGTATGATAGTGCCAGCAACCGCATGGTAAGGAGCTTTTGTACTGTATGTCCTCCCTGTAACTGTGTGGGTTTCCGCTGGATGTTCCAGTTTCCTCTCACTTTCCAAAGATGTACAGTTAAGTCGGTTAATTGGTCACATGGGTGTAATTGGATGGCGCAGGCTCACTGGGCCGGAAAGGCCTGTTATTATGCTGTATCTCTACATAACAAAATAATAATAATTTTAAGCTAAGAAGAAGCTCTAAACACCTTCCTCAGGAACAACAAAAATCTCCTTTCTAATTTAGAACTTGGAGCCACCGATACCATGTAATGACACAAGAGTTTTAGTTCAAAAATTACTATTGTCTGCAATTGAGACTCCAGTGATTGCTAATGCAAGTGGGGAAAATGTCTTTGTCCCTCAGATACCAATTATCTCATCCGATCTACCACTTCAGTTCAAGGGACTTCAGTTTCCTGTCCAACTGTTTAATCATTTTATTTAACGATACAGTGTGGAATAGACTCTTTTGGCACCTTGAGCCGTGCTGTCCAGTAACGCCCAGATTAACCCTATCCTAATTACGGGACAATTTACAATGACCAATTAACCTACTATCTGGTAGGTCTTTGCAGGAAACTGGAGGACCAGGAGAAAACCCACACGTTCCACGGGAAACTCCTTACAGAGGATCCCGGGATTGAACTCTGAATTCCGATGTCCCGAGCTGTAATAACGTCGTGCTAACCACTACGTTACCGTGGCATCTTTATGAGGCACAAAGGCAATCTTTAAAAGTTATTGGCATTAATAGATAGATAGATAGATAGATACTTTATTCATCCCCATGGGGAAATTCAACATTTTTTCCAGTGTCCCATACACTTATTGTAGCAAAACTAATTACATACAATACTTAACTCAGTATAAATATGATATGCATCTAAAATTACCCTCTCAAAAAAAAACATTAATAAATAGCTTTTAAAAAGTTCTTAAATAGTTTACTAAAATACATTGAATGGTAACTAAGCTCAGTCCTAACCCCGGCACTTTAACATATCTTGCCCCTGGCGGTTGAATTGTAAAGCCGAATGGCATTGGGGAGTATTGATCTCTTCATCCTGTCTGAGGAGCATTGCATCGATAGCAACCTGCCGCTGAAGCTGCTTCTCTGTCTCTGGATGGTGCTATGCAGTGGATGTTCAGGGTTTTCCATGATTGACCGTAGCCTACTCAGCGCCCTTCGCTCTGCTACCGATGTCATACTCTCCAGTTCTGTGCCCACGACAGAGCCCGCCTTCCTTACCAGCTTATTAAGACGTGAGGCGTCCCTCTTCTTAATGCTGCCTCCCCAACACGCCACCACAAAGAAGAGGGCGCTCTCCACAACTGACCTATAGAACATCTTCAGCATCTTCAACCCTTTTCCTATAGTCAGCTATATGTTGGTAGCTCCAGATTTGAAGATAAAAATAATTTATGCATCTTATATTGAATTCAAAAGAAAATATATTCTGAAACACCTCAACATTAAAATTAGGCACATAATGCTCATAAGTACATGTCTCCTCAAGGAGAACTACAGAATATCAAATATAAATTTTGTATAGATAATTATTTTCAGTCTGCATGATTTTATGGTTAATTTTAGTTACGCTACATAATTTTAACCTTCTGTTTATGGAATAGTTAGAAGGATCTCTGCCTGAAATATTGACTGTTCATTCCCCTCCATAGATGCTGCCTAACCTGCTGAGCTCCTCCAGCACTTGTGTGTGTGTTGCTCAAGATTTCCAGCATCTTGTGTATATACTGTAATTAAGCTAGATTTTATTTAATTTACAAGGCAATTACATTTTAGAGCATGATTACATGGAAATAGATGCAAGCATCACGACTGGCAGTAAAATAGCTGGAACAGCACCAAGTAGAGCAGTTATTCTAAAATGAATCAGGCAATCGTTTTCCCCACTGTGGGGTACAAAATGCGAGGCAGAACTCTTTCTGGAAATGCTTGCTTAGAACTTGTTAGTAAGGACGATGAGCCTAAAAATTCACAGAACTACTGCTGATCACTTAATGTGTGCAAACAGGGAACTGTCAGAGAAATTGCAGGTAGTTAGCTTCCTAAGGGATCAGATTATCTTCTACTGGGTTTCCAGTGGAAGATTGATTGAACCCATGTGGAAATTACAGGACTCTCTTACCATACAAGTACACTATTAGAATATGGTTCATAAAAACTCTTTTCCTCAAGGGAACCTTTGTGTTTTATCTCCTGTGATTGCAGCCTTTTGAAGATTTGTTTTTCTAAAATCTGGTTGCAAAATTTCTTTCTCAACAAGGCACTGGTTCCTGAAGTAAATACAACAAGTATCTTTATTTTAATCTTCTTGTCAATGCATTTGCAGAAATGGCAAGGTGTGAAGTAAATTAAGAAGCGAGGTTGGAATGGTGAAGTGCTTTATTTGTGTTTGAAGCTACATTTATGGCTTACTACTGTGTGCTACTGTGATTTATGATGTTATGTCTTGCAAATTAAGGTGTTGTAGATTTGGACATGTTTCTGTAGGTAGGAAAATGTTTTTCAGTCGTGTATATGCCTGTGGTGGTGCTTCTTTTTGTTACTATACAGTAACCATGGAGACTTTGTTCACTGTATGGATTAAAACATCCATGGGGAAATATGAGAAGCGGCATTAATAATTAATGAACGTAATGAAATAATAAACTGCAAAGGGCTCAGGCAGAAAAATATAATTCCGTCCTCCATTCCTGTGAAGTACGTTTTCGTGCAGTCATGTTCCTTTTCTTTGTAAAGTGGTTGAGTTTCTGTCATCTTCCCCCTTTGTTTCCAGTCCTGAAGGAGGGTCTCAGCTTGAAACGTCGACTGTTTATTCATCTCCATCGATGCTGCCTGACTTGCAGAGTTCCTCCAGCATTCGTGTGTGATGCTTTAGTTTTTGTTATGTGTTGTAACTCTAGAAAGTAATTGAAAGAAAAACACAGGAACTGGGTATGTTTTGTCTACTTAGTTTATCTTTAGAAAGATGCTCACATGTGACGTGGTGGTGTACTGACGTATGCCATTCACGTACTTTTACATATAACCCATAATGAATTATGTAAACAATCAAAAAATGCTTAATCAAACAATATAGTTACAATATTACTGAAATATTAAATACATCAGTTTCCAATATAGGTAATCTGTACACAGAAAACCAGCAAAAGGTAGAAATTACTGTTTATGATAATAGATAGTGAATAGTTAGCATAGAACTTTAGCATATAATTCTAAAAAAGGTTGCCATTAATTCAATTATTTAAATATTAATTCACCACTTACCATCTGTTAAAGTAACTTGTCATCTAAGCCTTTGAAGTATTTATCGTTATTATTACCAAAAGTAATTTTTAGCTTCATCTGTTAGAGAATGTATGAACTTTAGAACAGTATGCCCAGGACCGATGAGAGGAAGAGGCCTTTGCTTTAGCAAGGGTGTTCATGACAGAGTTCTCTGTATTGTATTGTTTAAGTGATTCGTCATTATCCCTGGATGAGCTCTCAGGAAATAGAAGGTCACTATAAATAGTAGTGATGCTGTGTGAATGTCAATGTGGTCAAAGGGTGCACCAACAACCTTCTGGGAAGGGCATTTACTGGCTGTCCGTGTAGTTCTACTATATAGAATCAGAATCAGGTTTATTATCACCAGCAAGTGTCATAAAATCTGTTAGATTTGCAGTAGCAGTTCAATGCAATGCATAATATAGAAGAAAAAATAAGTAGATCAGTTACAGTATATGTATATAAACTGTACATAAACTGATTAAAAATCATGCAAAAATCAATAATATATATTTTTTAAAAAAGTGAGGTAGTGTTCATGGGTTCAATGTCCATTTAGGAATCAGATGACAGAGAGGAAGAAGCTGTACCTGAATTGCTGAGTGTGTGCCTTCAGGCTTCTGCACCTCCTACCTGATGGTAACAGTGAGAAATGGGCTTGCCCTGGGTGCTGGAGGTTCTTAATAATGGATGTTGCCTTTCTGAGACACCGCTCCTTGAAGATGTCCTGGGTACTTTGTAGGCTAGTACCCAAGATGGAGCTGACTAAACTTATGACTCTCTGCAGCTTCTTTCAGTCCTGTGCAGTAGCCCCTCCCCCCACATACCTGCAGCCTGTCAGAATGCTCTCCACAATACATCTATAGAAGTTTTGGGTGTATTTGTTGACATACCAAGTCTTTTCAAACTCCTAATGAAGTATAGTCACCGTCTTGTCGTCTTTATAGCTGAATTGATATGTTAGGACTAGGTTAGGTCCTCAGAGATCTCGACGCCCAGGAACTTGAAACTGCTCACTCTCTGCGCTTCTGATTCCTCTATGAGGATTGGTATGTGTTCCTTCTTCTTACCCTTCCTGAATACTGTATGTTACTCCAGTTTTCACATCAATGTAATTGCTGTTTGAAGAGATCTAACAAATCCCACAAATGATTCAAACCCTGCACCATCTCTGCCAGATTTGAATAAAAAATAAATACTAGCCTCACTGTTCTGAGAAGGAATAACAAAGGAGGGTCTAAAAATGATTAGAGGTTGTATTGGTAAGACATTTGCATTAAGTTGATGATGTACAGCAAAAGTCTTAGGCACATATATATATAGCTAGGTTGCCTGAGACTTTTACACAGTACTGTAGGTATTACCCTGCACTGCTGCCATCAAATGAAAGGCCAAATTCCATGACACATGTGAGTGATGATAAACCTGATTCTGAAATGGGTCTCTGTTGTGGACTGAGAGTGGGAAAGGGGCAGGGAGAAGGGAATCATGGTTAGGAAAAGGGGAAAGGAGAGTGGAGGGAGCAGGAAACACCAGAGAGACATTCTGTAATGATCAATAAATCAATTGTTTGGAATTAAACTACCTTGCCTGGTGCCTCAGGGTTTAGGTGTGTCTGCACCCGCATCACCTTCCGTCCCTGGCACTCCTTCTTTGCCACCAGTCCCTCACCCCTCCTGTAGTGCGCCACCCTCACCATTCCCAACATCTTTTGTACCCCCACCATTCCCAACATCCTTTGCTCACTCTCCGCTCCGCGTTGACAAATACAGTACTCTGCAACATTTATTATTATTGGAAGACGGAAAAGTGTTTCTAATCACAGTTATCATTCCTAGGACTGGTTTTGCAAGATGTAGGTATTGCAGTTGTGTGGTGAACTACATATACCTGTCTGGACACGCCCCCCCGCTGACTGCTCCTGTAGCTCCTCCCACTGACCGTGGCTCCTCCCACAGACCCCGGTATAAAGGCGATTGGGGCCTGAGCCCTGCCCTCAGCCTCCAGGATGTAGTATGGTGGTCAATTGCTGCTTGTTCTTTCTTCCAGTCTATAAAAGCCGATATCTCGCCTCACGTCTCAGAGAGTTATTGATGGTGCATCAAGTTGTCAAACACTTGTACAGTGAGCGGGGTGGCAGAGGGAACAATGATCAGCTCACAACTAACAAGAAAAATGTTTGCTGCCTGGATTCTCCCTTTTGACTGATGGTGTATGGGCCTAGTTGTCAAAGAAATCAAGCCACAACTGAATGCTTTGTGCTTAGTTACAACGATGCAGCAAACTAACATTTCAAGAATGGAACATGCGCCTCTGTTCTCTGGAGTGATGCATTGTGCTTATAATCCCTCATTACTGTAAAATGTGTCATTACTAATACGTGGCTTTTGATGGTTGGAATCAATTTTCTGGCGTGTAATGTAGATGTCTCTACACATTAACAGGAGAGAGGGCATGGGGAAGCACAGATGTGGTCAGACTGCTGTACGTCAAAACCTGTTTATTAATAAATAGGCTATCCACTGTCTGTGGGGAGGACGAATCTCAGCTGAATACTGTATATATACTTCGATAATAAATATACTTTGTATCTTTGGATCCATTTACTATGTGATACCTTCTGCTTGCAAGATTTCAGTATTTCTTCCAAAGCACCTTTAAGCCTGATCTCCTGTTTGTACTGAAACCTAGCTCCCCACCCAGAAAAGAAAGGCTGGTATGATAGCATAGCAATCGGGGTTCAATTCCCGCTACTCTCTGTAAGGAGTCTGTACGTTTCTCCCCGTGACCACATGAGTTTCCTTCAGGTGCTCTGGTCTCTTCCCACATACCAAAGATTTATGTGTTGGTAAGAGTTAGTAAGCTTTGGGCATGCTACTTGGTGCTGGAAGCATGGTGATATGTCCAAGGCACGTCCTCTGATGGTATTGATCGTTGCCACAAACTCCAGATTTCACCGTATATTTCAATGTTTCAGTGTACATATGACAAATAAAGCTAATCTTTGAATGTAATCTCTTTAAATTATTGTTCTTATAGCTGATATTTAAACTCCTTTAATCCATTCCAGGTATCTAGACAAATCTCAATCACTAGTACCTCCTTGAACCTCTCCATAGAAATCTTATTGACCCCTAATTTCTATATCTTGTGCAGCAGGTTATTTAACTCTTATGAACAGCAGCACAGGGAAAATTAAATTATTCAGCACTCTAGCAACTCAGAAATTAGTATTAATTCAAGGTTTGTCTGAAATAACTGAGCTCAATTTTAGCTTTGGCTGAGAGTGTATGGGATCGAGTTCATTTCATTAAGACGATGACGCCCTGCTGCATTTTCTGAGGAAATCCTATACGGTTTTGCGTTTGGTATCTGGAACTCACTGCCAGACCGAGGTGGTGTAATCAGATACAATGCCGAGGAGGCTTCTTTAGTGCTCGAGCGGTTAGGCGAGGCACTGAAGGGTAATGGACCTATTTGGCCGCAAGTGATTTGCGAAGATGTTTGGCATGGATGTGGTGGGTGAAAGGATCTGTTTCTGTGCTGTCTGACTCTGGCTCTAGAACACCTTGAATAAAGCCAAAGTCAAGTTTGTTGTCATTTGCACAAGTGCATGTATGAGAACATAAAAAAATGGGAGAAGGAATACACTATTGAGACCTTCCGACAATAGTATCATAGCATTTCCTCCACCATTTCACCTGTGTTCCTTTGGATTTCCAGCATCTGCAGATTTTCTCGTGTTTGTGGTGCCATATGTTGGGATTAGAGTGTAAAATTGTTATTTTTATTGCAGTTTAACTTGCTTGCTTGTATTTTTATATAATCGTCAGTATGTGTGTTTTCAGTGAAATTTCAGTAATGATTGTACAGCTGTTTCTGTACTTTTCTAGAAGCTTCTTGGCTTTTCCGCAGCAGGTGTCACTCCACCTGAACCTGGCTATTTCACTGGTTATTTGTTGTCATGGGATGTCTTCTTATCCGTCTAATTTGAGGTAATTCTTAGTTCTTATACTACAACTTCTTTTTCTTTGTTTTCTTTCTTTGCTCTATCTTCCTCTCTTTCTTCCTTAAGTGGAGTGATTTGGTTACCGTTATTTTAATAAACAACTGTAATTACAAGATATCCACCCATTCTTGACTTCCAAAGACCTCTGGACTGCAAATTCACCAGGATCCAACGCATTCAACCAAGAATAATTTCTCTTGCCACAGCTCCTTTCCCCATTCCCTTGACTCTGCTGGTTGAGTCAGAGCTAACTAACCTCAGGAAGATGTAATCATATAAGACTGTGAAGACGTTTGACCATAAACACTCATGATTCCTGCTGGCCTAATTCCCTTAGGTGATGGACATGCAAGGCCATGGCAGTAATTTATATTTATGTTTTGTATATGCCCATGGTAATGATGCATGTGTACACTTGTAAACACAAGAGATTCTGCAGATACTGGAAATCCAGAGCAATACACACGAAATACTGGAGCAACTCAGCAGGTCGGGCAGCATCTATGGAATTGAATAAGCAGTTGACATTTCGATCCAGCACCCTTGTTCAGGACTGTTTCTTCATTTCCTAAATGCTGCCTGACTTACTGAGTTCTTCCAGCACTTTGTGTGTGTTGCTGTGTATAGTTCATTGATTTGGCACATCCGTTTAGTCCTGTAGCACTTAAAAATAACTTGCTTGTCAATGCATTTTAAACTGAGAAGTCTTCATTGTGATAATAAATGTACAGGCATTTGACTGATCAATTATAATGATTTTTTGTGTCCTGTAAGTGCAAAGGAATTGATTAAGGCTGTGCGTAAAAGTTAAACGTCTGAGTGACCTTAGGTAAAGACAAGATGATTGCTTGAGAATGAGCTAAGCATTTCCCCCCACACATTTCATTGAGCAGTTTATTATTTTGACTCCTAAACATTCTAATCTTGGAGCACCACATTTGCATAGCACTATCAGAGCTGTATATCACAGCTCCAACAACCCAGGTTCCAGGCTGGTATCTAGTACTGTCCGTGTGGACATTGCACCTTCCCCCCCTTGATCATCTGGTTCTTCCTGCTTCCTCGGACTTCTCAAAGCCATGCAGCTTGGCAGGTTATGAGCCAATATAATTCCCTTACTGTATAGGTGAGTGGTAAGATCTGGGGTGTGGGGATGGGGGTGGAATTGATGGCGCTGCTGGACGAACTGGTTACATGGAAAAAAATAATAGGTTAATGGGTTGCTCGGTAAACCAGCATAAACTAGTGCAAAGAAAATTTACAAGTACGTTAGGACCTGCATTATAGGGAAAAGTTGAATAAGTTAGGACTTTATACCCTAGAGTACAGGAGAATGAGGAGGGATCTTATAGAGCTATACAAAATGATGGAAGGTATAAATAGAGTGAATGTATGCAGGTTTTCTCCCCCTAGTTTTACTGACTTCTGACTGTGATAGTTACACCAGTAAGGCAGTTAGTACTGATATCTCTGTAGGTGAAGCTGAAGCTATGAAGGTTTTGTTGTTCTGTTCTGTTCAGGACTTTTACCAGCAAGGATCTAGGATAAGCCCAGTGAGATTTTATTCACACTAAAATATTTATCAGAGTGATATAGCCAGTAATAAATATTGGCTTATTGCTCTGCGATACCATACGTAATAATGTCACAGTAACTAGAAGGGAGTTGTGGTTTTGTTTCATTCACAGATCTGTGACAGCTATACAATCAATATGTCGTCACATTTTCCTGAAAGTTTGCAGGCTGGGCGAAGCCAAGCCTTCGAGGGGTTACAAATCCGTCATTAATACTTGTGGGAGAATCTTGTGAAGAAGCCTGAAGACATGTTCGATCATAAATTTTCACAAATTATTTAGCTGTGTTTATCAATTTAGTGTGACAGTGAACTGAGCCAAGTCCAACAGCTACTCTACAATAGTTAACACAACAAGAAAATCAAGAAAATAGCCTCTTGTATTAAAAAGGTCTTGACTACCTGGAATTGGCTTACTACTGGAAAATCCTCATAAAGTATGGAGGAGTTCCTTGACTGATCAATTATACTGTAATGATTTTTTTGAGTAGAATTATACCCTGGCACCACCGGTCATTTATTGTCATGAAAAGGGGCAATGTACAGATTATACATGTTGTAGCTTTTTTTTATTATGCTTTACAGTTAGGCAACTTCTGCAATGTGTGATTCCAGTTTAGGGTGACATAGTAGTGTAGCAGTTTGCAAAACGTTTTATAGCAGCAGTGACCTGGGTTCAAATCCCACCACCGTAACTGTAAGATAAACTGTAAGGGGTTTGTACATTCTACACTGTGTCTGTGTGGATTTCCGCCGGGTGATCTGGTTTCCTTCCACATTTCAAAGACGTACAAGTTAGGGTTAGTAAGTTGCGGGCATATAATGTTGGCACAGGAAGCGTGGCAACACTTGTGGGCTGCCCCCAGCACATCCTCGGACGGTATTAGTCATTGATGCAAATGACACATTTCACTGTATGTTTCAATTTTTGATATTATGTATGACAAAAAAAGCAAATCTTTATTTTCTAAACCTTTTTACCATCACCTTCTTCAGCCAACACAAACAAAAATACCATTAATGTAACTTTAAGTCAAAATACATTCAGATAAGATGTTGTGCTTATATTATTAATCAGTTCAGGTGATACTGTTAAACACCTTGATAAGCAGCTTTTTTAAAATTTTCACTAATCTTGTGTAACCTTGGAAGATAAAAGGAATCAGACCTGTTCAGATAACTATAAATTCTTCAGCATGGTATAAGACAGGCTTTCTTTCATCTGGTTCATGTCTTGGCTCACAAAAATTCCAAATACCCACCTTCGCCCACTATTGACCTCAGGCCTGAGCTTGTGACAAGATTTCCAGCATCTGCAGAATCTCATGTGTGTAGAGATAAATAATATATTTTATGGCATTCATGGAGCCAGTTGCTGGCTGCACAACAGCAGTTGGTACATTGTGAAAGACTGAACTAGTCAAAGGAGGAGGCTTTAATGTTCACTTTGAAAGTGCAGATGGGAGTTTTAATTTTATTGATACTCATCATAAATTATCATTGGCAGCGGTCTGAAGCAAGTCCATTCACTAAGCTCTTTGTAGATGTTAGCTCTGAAAAGGAAGCTAAAAGCCAAAAGGAAAATGGAGATTTATAACATTTGGGAAAAAAAATGAAATATATTGTTGATATGATGTTTAAGATTCTTCCATTCAATGTGATTTTTCTGAGATTTTGTTAACCATTTCTTCAAAATCTTATTCAGACTCTCAGCAAATATTTTTTATCCTTCCACAAGGCTTGAACATCTTGAACGTTGTCAGCACATTATCAGAGCAACTCAAAATGCTGGTGGAACTCAGCAGGTCAGGCAATATCTGACTTACTGAGATCCTTCAGTGTTTTGCGTGTGTTCCTCAAGATTTCCAGCATCTGCAGAATCTCTTCTGTTCAGCACGTAATGAGATTTTAGTCTAACAACCTGCATTGCAGAGGTCAGTCCTCAGTAGGAATTGCCAACCAAGGGCTTTCTTTTCCATAAACATAAGAGATTCTGTAGATGTTGGAAATCCAGAGCAACACACACGCAGAGAATGCTGTAGGAACTTAGCAGGTCAGGCAGCATCGATAGAAAGGAATAAACAGTCAACGTTTCAGGCTGAGACCCTTCAACAGGACCTCTCATTAGGATATTTTTTTTAACCCAATGTTTTGAATATGATTCTGTGAAGACTATTTTCTAAGATTGTCATGCAGTGATAATGTAACCCAGTATACTAAACAGGGTGGAATAATTATCTGTATTGTAAACTTTAAGGAAGTTCTGGTTCTTGTCTACCAATGCTACGTGTCAAAGTGGATGATCCAGAGATGACCTTGAAGAGAGCTTAAAATACCGATTTGTCATAATATTCTAATATTTCCTTTTGTATGATTCAGTGTTATGACTCAGACGTGCTGATCAAGAGATGAACATTGGCAAGTTAGATTTTAGACGTTTTAAATGCAGGATCGTCTGCTGTCAAGAGATTAAGGGGAAAAAAAACATTTTTGTCTACATTGTTTTGGGAAGAAGTTCAATCAGTTAAGCAAGCATTGTTGTTCTTGTGTGCTTTGAGAGATGATGGTGCAGGCTGTCACTTCTTGGGTGGTCCCCTGAAAGATTATACAATTCTAAGCCTACACTCAGTGGCCACTTTATTAGGTACCCCTTCTGTACATAGTAAAGTGGCCCTGAGCGCCTGCTTGTGGTGTTCTCCTGCTATAGGCCACCCTCTTCAAGCTTTGATGTCTTGTGCATTCACAGATACTCTTCTGCACACCACTGTTGAGTTACTGTCACCTTTCCTGTCTGCTTGAACCAGTCTGGCCATTTTCCTCTGAAGTCTCTCATTTACAAGGCAATTCTGCCCACAAACCTGCTGCTCACTGGATGTTTTTTTCATTTTTGCACCATTCTGGTGCAGATTCAGAAACAGCTTCTTCTCCTCTGCCTTCCGATTCCTAAATTGAGCCTGCCAACACGATATATTATGTCTGTTTTTTGCATGATTCTTTGCACAATATACATTTATTGTAATTGATTTGCTTATTTATTTTTTTCTTCTTCTATATTATATATCGCATTGAACTGCTGCTGCTGAAAAATTAACAAATTTCACGACACATGCTGGTGACAATAAACCTGATTCTGATTATCTGTAAACTCTAGAGACTTACATAGATCACTAGAAAGTCACTTAGGTCACATTTCTCCCCCATTCGGATGTTTGATCTGAACGAGAACCGAACCTCTTGGCCATGTCTGCATGCTTTTATGCATTGAGTTGCTGCCACATAATTGGCTGATTAGATATTTGTATTAATAAGCAGGTGTACAGACATATCTAATAAAGTAATATCTCACTGAGTGTAAAAATAATGTCTAATAATATCTCACTGAGTGTAGTCTGTTGCACACATATTCCAGCCTAGTAATCTTTTTCATCTCCTTGTTAATTTGTATTGAAATTCTTTTTCAAGTCACTGTAACCTGCCACTAATTCTCTTTGTCCTTTGACTCTCAGTATTGTTTAATGGCCTTTATTCACAGTAGTGTTCCTATTTCAGCAATCGTTGAACTAATAGAATTCTAATGAGGTTAGGACACTGGAGAAATAGGAAACACACCATTATTTTGTTGGGAGGATTTATTTTATTTTAGAAATGACTGAATTGATAATAGTGTAATTTTCTCAGTGTTGATGATAGAATCTCTGTCATTTGACTTTGCTGATGATTTCATGTTGATAGAGCTATCCCTCTAAGTTCAGATACTCGTAGCTTTAAGACTTTGGAACATAATTAAATTCAAAGTAATAGCTTTGATGTAATTATCAACTGTAGAATAAAGTAAAGCTCTCTGTATGGTGGGATAAAACTCAATTAACTTTCTTGGCAATGTGGTGAATAAGTTGATGCTGCAGGGCAATAGCGCAGTGTTTTCACATTCCCGCAGTCTTTGTGACCCTTTACATTTTAAATTTCTATGCATAGGAATGTGCTCTACTGTGGCTGCAGTTACAGCAAAGGCCCAACTGGTCAAGGATCCTCTTGAAAACTGCTGAAAGATCTTCTTGAACCATGTTAGAATGGTTCGCACCTGGAAGCAGGATCACGCTCAGCTGAATAGAGCAATGTGCTCCAATGTGTTGCCTCGCCCATCAGTCTGAGGAGAGCATCAGCCCTTAAAGGCACAATCTCCATGGCAACTAGGCCCCAATATCACTCTCTGGTTACCATGGAGGCAACAGACACAGCAGGCGAGAGAGGAGAAAGACAGTAACTGATGAAGACTTGGAGATTCTCACTAATAGATCAATTTTGAGGGAGGGAATTGTACGACCCACTGTGAGGACTAAGAGAGAGCCCGATAAGAAGCGTCATGTATGGGCGCGAGAATGCCCATTCAGTTGAGTAATGAAGAAATAAATGTTTCGCATAACAAATATGAAGTGATTGTCAATATATGAAAGGAACTTCTTCAGTAGTGGGTTCAGGGATTCATATTATCACAGAGGGTGAATGTGCAAGCAGGGAGTGTGATGCTTTGCAATGCTAGCGATCAGGGTTCAAATCCCACCACTTTCTTTAAGAAGTTTGGACCATAAGACATAGGAGCAGGCTCAGCCATTCAGCCTATCAAGTCTTCTCCTCCATTCTATCATGGCTGATCCCGGATCCCATTCAACCACATACACCTGCCTTCTCACCATATCCTTTGATGCCCTGACCGATCGGGAAACTATCAACTTCTGCCTTAAATATACCCATGGACTTGGCCTCCACCGCAGTTTGTGGCAGAGCATTCCACAGATTCACCACTCTCTGGCTAAAAAAAATCCCTTTTACCTCTGTTCTGAAAGGTTGCCCCTCGATTTTGAGGCTGTGCCCTCTAGTTCTCGATATTCCCACCACAGGAAACATCCTCTCCACATCTACCCTATCTAGTCCTTTCAACATTCGGTAGGTTCCCATTTCAATGTACATTCCCCTCATGACTGTGCGGTTTCGTCTGTGTGCTTCAGTTCCTTCCCACATTCCGAAGTTGTATGGGTTAGGTTGTGGGCATCCTATGTTGGCACCAGAAGCATAGTGAAGTATGTGGGCTGCCCCCAGTACATCCTCGGACTGTGTTGCCCCATTTCACTGTATGTTTCAATATTTCACCGTACATTGACAAATAAAGCTAATCTTTATACAGAGTGGGGAAATGTAAACAGGTAATGGACCTTACTAACTAATAAATAGTTCACTGTTCTGCTATCTCAGGTAGACCTCAGAAATATGACTGCTGACAGAATCAGCTAAAAAGGGTCATTATTTCGTATTATACATATTTACTGGCCGTTATGCCACTGCATTGAGAGTGGCAATGAAGGTCCACTCCACAATGACAAATACAGTGCTGTGCATAAATGTGTGTATGTGTGTGTGCACGCCTAAACCTTTTGCACAGTACTGTTTAATGGAACAAACATAAATTACCTAAACTAAATTAGCAGAACATAGAAGATGGTCTTACTGCAAGGCAGAACGGATAGAAGGGCTGAAATGGTCTATACCTGCTTCTTTAGCAGGTCAGGTTTTCACATTTGCACTGTATTATTTCTTTGCCGTGCAAACAGGGTAAGACGCTTGACTTGCTGTCAGCTTACAGAGCGCGTTGTGATGGCCACGTGCCCAACCTGTAGCTCACCTGTGCTGTCAGCACGTACCTGCAGGTTGAGCCCTCACTTTCATGGGCGCAAGCTAATCCTGCTAATTGGTAACGTAAGAACTGCGGTATTACAAAGATTTCTTGACAAGCCACAGTGCATGTTGAATTGGCTGACTGGCAGTACCTCTTTTATCACATACATTTTGCCTGATCAGTATTGTTTAGGGCTAGCTGTTCGGCACTTGAACTTGCTCTCCCATTCAGTTTGATGTTGGCAGCTCTGGTGTTCTCAGGTAGTCCTGTCACGCCGACTTCCATCAACAGTGCAGGTTCTTGCACCTTTTCTTGGGTTGCATGAAACCTGGCCGTCACCGGCGGATAGCTTCACCCTCAGGGTAGGTTCCACTAGGAGTATAGACAAGCTGGTGTGTGCATTTTCAATCTCAAATATTCCCAAGAACATAAGGCATACTGTAAGAGCAGAAATAGCCATTTAGCCCAACAAGTCGTCTCCACCATTTGATCATCACTGATTCATTTATCCTCTCATCCCCATTCTACTATCTTCTCTCTGAAATCTTTGATGCTCTTACTAATCAAGAACTATCAGCTTCTGCTTTAAATATACTAGATGATTTGGCCTGCAAGAATCCACAGATTCACCACCCTTTGGCTAAAGAAATTCCCCTTCATCTCTGTTCTAAAGGGATATCCTTACATTCTGAGGGTCTGCCCACTGGTCCTAGACTCTCCAACTATTGGAAACATCTTCACAAAGTCCATTGTATCTAAGCCTCTCCATATTTGATAGTCTTCAATGGGTTTTGTGAAAGACTCTATTGATTGGAAAAAAAAATGCAATTCTTTTATTCTTAAAATGAGGGAAGCAGAAAGCAGGAAACTACAGGCCTGATTGCTTAACTGCTGTCATCAAGACAGTGTTAGAAGCTAATGTTATCGGCATTAGAGCAGGGCATTTAGAAAAAGTTAAAATTATCCAACAAAGTCACAATGATATACAGTATTATGCAGAAGTCCTGGGCTAGGGTGCCAAAGACTTTTGGACAGTACTATATATGACAAAGTGGAGTGGAGAGCCAGTTTGTAAATCTGACGGGAGCTAACGATGTTGGGAATGGTGAAGGTGGAGTGCCACAGGACAGGTGCCAGGGGTGCCAGGGGTAGGGGTTGGCATAGGTATAGACAGACCCTGCTCTGAGACACCAGGCAAGGACGTTTGATTCTAAACAACTGATTTATTGATCATTATGGAATGTCTCCCTGATGCTTCCCGCTCCCTTCCTCTTTTCTCAACATGATTCCTCTCTCCCTTCCCCTTTTTTCAACCATGATTTCCCTCCCCACTCTCAGTCCATAACAGAGACCCATATCAGAATTGGGTTTATCATTACTCATGTTTGTCATGAAATTTTTCTTGCTTTGCAGCAGCAGTACAATGCAATGCATAAAATTACTCAGTACTGTGCAGAAGTCTTAGGAATCCTCGCTATATATATATGTGTGTGTGTGTGTGTGTGTGTGTGTGTGTGTGTGTGTGTGTGTGTGTGTGTGTGTGTGTGTGTGTGTGTGTGTGTGTGTGTGTGTGTGTGTGTGTGTGTGTGTGTGTGTGTGCCGATGACCTTTGCACACTGCTGCAAATTATGATATTACTTAGCCTAAGGAAGTGAGAGAAGTTCTGGGAAGTATTGGTTTGTTATTTTTACGTGTGAGAAGGTACAGTGAAAACCTTATCTTTCCTACTGTTCGCCCAGATGAAATCATTACACAGTAAACTGAGGGAGAACGAGGTTAAAACAATACAATGCAGAATAAAGTGTTGCAGTTACAAGGAAGTGCAATGCAGGTGGACAATACAGTGCAAAGATTGTGAGGGCAAGAGTCCCACTTTTTGTTCAAGATTTCTGTTTTTGAGTCTGGTGACAGTGGGATAGAAGCTGTCCTTGAGCCTGATGGTACGTGGTCTCAGGGCTTTGTATCTTCGGCCTGACGGGAGAGTGGGGTCTTTATGCCGGCTGCTTCTGTGAGGCAGGAGGCAGCAAGGGGTAGAGACAAGAGTCTGGGGGTTGGGGGGTTAGTGGCTGGTTCCTGTGACGTGTCGAGCTGTGCCAGCACACTCAGCAGTTTCTTGCAGAGCAGTCGCTGTACCAAGCTGTCTGTGCATCCAGACAGAATGGTGCCTCAATAAAAATGGAGTATAGCGTGTGAAAATGTGAAATTGGTAGGGGAATTGAAAAGGAACTGTGTCGTCCAAAGGGTGAGAGATTGGGAAACTCTGATCTGGACATCGTGCCCATGATTCATAATAGAACAGTGAGCAAGTAATTTGGGAATCTAACAGGCGAGGGGAACTGAATACAAAAGTGATGTCTCAGATATGTTTTGTGAGACCACATTTGGTGTACTGGTCCTCTTGTTTTAAGGAAGGATGTGAATGAATTGAAAGCAATTGTGAGAAGTTTTCTAGTGACTGGAATAGAGAGACCATTTTATGAGGAGTGGTTGAACAGGCTTGGCTTGTTTAGAGTACCCAGGGGAAGCTCACACACCCACAGGAAGGAACTGCAATCACCGTATAGATGGCACCTGAGGTCAACACTGAACCCTAGTCTCTGGCACCGTGAGACAGTGGCTCTTTCAACTGCGCCACTCCGCGGCTTAATTTAGCAACAGCTTGTGAATAGTCTTTTGCTGTGGACTGAAACCACTGAAAATTGATCTGAAATCATTGAAACAAATGTCAAACCAAAGCAGTTGGCAGAATTAGGAACCTTTTGTCTCAGCAACTATTTCCAGCTTCATGGCCGTCCCCCCGTCCCCCCCAACCTTTGCTGATAAATGACAATTGTGTTTAAAAGTGATGAAGACATTGCTGTCTATATATTAAAAGCTGATCATCAGCAATTTTTTTGGGAAAAATATATCTCCAATGCACATCAAAATGATCCCTGAATGGTTATATTGTTATTGGGTCAAGTGTTTATAACCGGGGAAATCACGGCCTTCAGTGTTAGTAAGGCATCCGCCCAAGCTCTGACTGTTGATTTGTGCTGGAGTGATTCATTCAGCCATTGTTACTCCATTCTCCTTTATTTATATGGTTACGTTTGCCACTGCACTCTTCCGCTAAAGCAGAATCTATCAACGCCATGGGGCCTGAAAAAGAGTCTCGGCCTTAAACGCCGGCTCTTTCTTCCTCTCCATTGATGCTGCCTGACCTGCTGAGATCCTCCAGCATTTTGTGTGTGTTGCTCTGGATTTCCAGCATCTGCAGAATCTCTTGTTTAGCTTTTTTTTAAACAATACTGAATTGTTAAAGAATTTCAAGTGAATAGTGAAGCTAAGCAATTAGATTAAAATTTCAAATAATTTTAGCCTAATGACTTTGTAGTGTTCTGTTTTTCTAAATCTGTGGATGTGAACTTTCGGCAGGTTCAATTTGACTTAGTACATTTGAGAAGTAAATATTTGTGAAGCTTTAAGTTTTAAGTTGAAATGTTATGATGTCTGATTTAATTCAGTGCATTCACATGACCAGACATGTTGAAGTCTTTCAAGGGAAGATTCAGACCGTTGACTGCTCGTACTGGTTGAACCACTGACTATGTGATCCTGGTGAAGGAGACCCCAAGGTTGGATTTACACTGAGTGCCCACCTTATTAGGTATCTCCTGAATCTAATAAAGTGGCCACTGAGTGTATGTTCATGGTCTTCTGCTGCTGTAGCCCATCCACTTTGATATTCAGTGTGTTGTGTGTTGTTCTCTGTACACCGCTGTTGTGACGTGTGGTTGTAACTGCAGGACAGGTGTCTTCATCGACCTCCAGCCTGCAATAACGCAGTATTTCCCGCTATTTGCATAGCTTTGAAATAATGAACATAATGCACTTAGATTACAAACACAAATGTTCAAAGTAGAAACAGAGGCATGGGTAGAATTTCCTGCAAGAACATTTGGCTTGCTTCACCTTTCTACTAGAACCAGACGATAACAGAATAAGCTGTCTTAGCCAATATGTATCAATGTCAGTGAAACACGAGAAGATTAACTGGGTTTATATAAGGTTACTCATAGAGATAAATCATCAATTAGACACCTTGCCCCGCATAAACTAATAACCAGATTACAAATAACATGTTGTTAAAAGTACTTTTGCATATTAAAAAAAATTACGCAAAATGCTGGAGGAACTCAGCAGGCCAGGCTGCATCTATGGAAAAAAGTACAGTTGACGTTTCAGTCTGAGACCCTTCGGCAGGACTTGGATTTCCAGCATCTGCAGATTTTCTCCTGTTCCCACAAAAAAATCATTTTCTTCTGGCGAATATGACAAACTGTTTTTATGGTTGATCATACCCAGAAAGCCAAAACAAAATAACTTGTTGTGGAATATTGTATTTGTTGTTTATTTAATATTACAATAATGTATATTATTTGATTAAGCAGTCTTGTTCATTTAAATAAGTCATTGCAGGTTATTTGTAAAAATAGGCTGAGATTCTTTGCTGTGCTAGTGTCTCAGTCATCCAGATTCAGGTTTAATTGTTGTGTGTACTTCAAAGCATACTGTAAAATCCATCATTTGTGTTAACAACCAATGCACCCAAAGGTTTTCTGGGAGCAATCCACAAGTGTGGCCACCCATTCTGGCACCAACATAGGGATAAGGTCATGCTAAACCCTACCTCACGCTAAACACTACGTCATGCCAACCACTACGTCATGCTAACCACTACGTCATGCTAAACACTACGTCATGCCAACTGCTACATCATGCTAACCACTACATCATGCTAACCGCTACATCATGCTAACTGCTACATCATGCTAACCGCTACATCATGCTAAACGCTACATCATGCCAAACACTACATCATGCTAAATGCTATGTCATGCTAAACGCTACATCATGCTAAATGCTACGCTACCATGGCCCCCTATATGTTTCATTGCTAGTGAATGGTACCTTCCTGTGGCATTGTTCTATGTAAATATACTCAAGTAGACGTTGGAACTGAATTCTGAAATTCGACACCCTAAGCGATCATAGCTACCATGACGCTCTAATTTTATTTGGTAATGGAGTGCCAGTTTAAATGATGAATCATCCCTGTCAGAATCTAGGCACATACCTCCAAAATCTGACTGTTTTCTCTGCCTGCTTGTGTGGAATAACAGACTAACTCACTGGATTCAGAGGAGAGAGCAATATGTCAGTGGCATCGACATTTGATATTGGAGGTGCCTTTTCAATTAAAGCTGCTGCCAAGACTAAAAACAAGCCACCTTCTGAGCCTTTTTCAACCACATGGTTGCAATTTCTTTGAAATATTAATCAGGCACTTGTACAAACACAGACCATTGGAGTGTTGATTCCACATGAAACCATTGACTAAAGGTGTGCCCAGTGAAGGAAAAAAAGAAATTAAAGTAAATATCTAACCACAAGGCCGGTATAATAAATGATTTGGTAATACCATACTCATAATGTTAGGAACACACACTGATATAGCCATGACTTCAATTTCAACATTTGAAAAACAAACATATATAAAGTAATTTTGTTCATATGAGGTTGACTTCTTTGTCAATAATTTTGACATCGTGTCAGATAATAAATAATAAGTAGAGAGGAATAATATATGAGAGAGGGGTAAAGTGGGATGCGGATTTGACATTTCACTCAAACTTACAAAGTCAAAGCCACCTCTCAATCCTTTAATTTCGTATTCATATTTTGTAGATGTGTTCTTTCTTCTAAGCATAAGGTTACTTATCTCTACCCTCTGTTTTTCTTGAGTTTTGCCCTGCACTCACAGTTTTGAGACGTCCACTACAGCATGGATTATGAAGCTTTGCTCGCCTGGTTTTTAATAACAGGTGAGCAATCAGGCAGGGGACTGATGCGTTTGCAACCCTGCCGATGAAAAGGTTGGCCGCATTTCAGAGTTCAGCCTCATTACTATGTTCCTGGTGAACTGGAGGGCAATGGTAACATATTAACTTTTACGTGCAGCTGGGTTCAGACCAGGTACCAATTCCTCATTGGGATACAGATTTTTTAAAAACTCCAGCAGAATATCAAAGAGCATTGGGAAGTTCATCCCCAAGCTACATAGTCTAATTGTGGAGATGCACCTAGTCCAGTAATTTTAATAACCAATATCTCTAAAAATGGAAAGAATTGCTTGTGTCATCATATTATGTTATCAGTTTGGATAATGAACGCAAGTGCACCAGGCAGCCTTCTACTCCGTTGTACCGGCAATGAATGCCGGCCCTTTGAACACATTCTGCTGATCTGTCTGGACCGAAGTGAGGCACCTGGCTGACTGGAGCAGTTGAAACACGTTGTGCAAAGTGATGGTATTTGGCATCAGCCTTGCATGATTTCTTTCAAGTTCTTAAACATTGTCAAATGTAAAACAAATGCCTTCATAATCCAGTGTTGGTCCTGGAGGGGGGAAAGCAGCTGTAGTTGGATGCATCAGCAAGGGAGATGAGGCTAAATACAGGGTTACGGTGGGAAACTTTGTCACATGGTGTGAGCAGAATCATCTGCAGCTTAATGTGAAAAAGACTAAGGAGCTGGTGGTGGACCTGAGGAGGGCTAAGGCACCGGTGACCCCTGTTTCCATCCAAGGGGTCAGCGTGGACATGGTGGAGGATTACAAATACCTGAGGATATGAATTGAGAATAAACTGGACTGGTTAAAGAACACTGAGGCTGTCTACAAGAAGGGTCAGAGCCGTCTCTATTTCCTGAGGAGACTGAGGTCCTTTAACATCTGCCGGACGATGCTGAGGATGTTCTACGAGTCTGTGGTGGCCCGTGCTATCATGTTCGCTGTTGTGTGCTGGGGCAGCAGGCTGAGGGTAGTGGACACCAACAGAATCAACAAACTAATTCGTAAGGCTAGTGATGTTGTGGGGGTGGAACTGGACTCTCGGATGGTGGTGTCTGAAAAGAGGATGCTGTCCAAGTTGCATGCCATCTTGGACAATGTCTCCCATCCACTCCATAATGTACTGGTTAGGCACAGGAGTACATTCAGCCAGAGACTCATTCCACCGAGATGTAACACTGAGCGTTATAGGAAGTCATTCCTGCCTGTGGCCATCAAACTTTACAACTCCTCCCTCGGAGTGTCAGACATCCTGAGCCAATAGGCTGGTCCTGGACTAATTTCCACTTGGCATAATTTACTTCTTATTATTTAATTAGTTATGGTTTTATATTGCTATATTTCTACACTATTCTTGGTTGGTGCGACTGTAACGAAACCCAATTTCCCTTGGGATCAATAAAGTATGTATGTCTGTCTGTCTGTATAACAACTATATATGTTTAACAAGTAAGTTCTATCTTAAAGGTGTCAGTGTTAGTGCAACTTAGCTTCCCCAAGGTGCCTGAAAATTGAGCAGAGTACCACAGTTGTAGTAATATAACCAGTTTCTGCCAGTTATATATGTGCCTAAGATTTTTGCACAGCACTGTATGTTGTGAAAACTGAATTCCTATGAAACGTACCTTGTTAAAATGAAATCATAAACAAAAGCTGTCGAGCCCTGATGAAAAAGTCTCAAGCCCAAAACGTTGACTCTTTATGTCCTTCCATAGATGCTGCCTGGCTTGCTAAGTTCCTCTATCATTTTGTCTCTGTTGTTAAAAGAAAATGTGGGTTTTATTGTGTGGATTGCAAGGTGCTTGACTTGTCCTCCCAGTGTTACTATTCAGCAGGGTAACCCTGTCAGAAGTCATATTGCTCCCAGCTATATGCCACTGCCATGGTTTTCATTGGCACTTGATTTGTTTATAGATGGTATAAGCTACTTCTGTGGAGGTTAGCCTTCAAAGCACATGAGTTCTGATTTGCCTGTTGAGGAGGTCCCAGCTGCAGAGTCTGGCAAGCTGCTTCCATTGGGTCCCTGCTCCTTGCAGTGGTCCATGAAACCCAACACTTAATATGTGGCATGTATAGAGTTAGATTGGTGACATGACCTCCTCGTGGTGAGTGGCTTGAGTTAGAGTGGGGTAAAATGGGTTGTCCTGGTATGACCTGTGGGACGTTGGCTGGGAATTTGCACCAAACATGAAGGCATCTTTTTCGGTTTAAAGCCATTGTCTGGCTCCATTTGCAAACCTGTACACTAACCTACCAAACAACTTCAGCTAGGTGACGTCTCGGCTTCCATTACTGAAGAACCAGAAATTGCTGTGTGAAGGCTGTAGGTCAGAGTCAGATCTATGCCAGGCAAGTTCAGATTGCTCCCACCTAGGATGTGGGGAGGGTGCCGGCTGAGTTTACAATTTTCTGCAACATTTTCTGATCGTGTGCAGTGGCCTCTTCATACCAGAATGGAGAGCACTGGTGGTGCAACAAGTTAGAACTTTCTCCACAGTACATCTGTAGAAATTAGCTAGATTCTTTGGTGATATACCAGATCTCCTCAAACGCTGATGAAATATGGATACCAGTGCTCTTCCAGACTGCGTGAGAGTTGGCATTAGAGAGAACTTGCTCAGAACTACTGAGAATGAGGAACTGGTTATACCTTCTGTTCGACTGGTCTGTGACTGACCAGACATAAAACCACTTCCAACGGTAGCTGCTTCCTTCTCTCTTATCCTGCGCTAGAACTCTTGACTATGGTATTGAGCAGTATGCAAATAAAAACAACAAGGAGTCTTGAGAGCCACACAGGTTACTGTAAATGTATCTATATATATATAAATACCTTAAATTGCCCCATTGAAGGCTAAAGATTTAATTGCTGTGGAGGCTTTCTTACTCTCCTGGGATAATGTCTTCCTTGGCAGCTAAGACTTGTGGCTGTGGAACAATCTCTGGTTGTGAGGCCTCCTCAGGGCTATAGGAGTTGTCCCTGAGACTGTGTGAGATGGTTCTGACAGCTCTGGAGTGGATTCTAGACACCTTTCTTCTGGAGGTGTTGGCATCCCATCCCAAACAGTGCATGGCAAGCTTCACTGGACAATGTGAATCATAATGTGTGAGTATAGTGTCTGACATCTCCATTTCCTTTCTCTTTTGGAAAGCCACCCCACACTGCTTTGTTCATTGCCGTTTCTTCCCGATATATAGTCATGAGTTTAAGGGGTGGAGCACGGTAGGAAGGTTTGGCTGAAGCCTTCTGTAGCAATTGCAAAATCCTGAAAAGCACCACAACTTGGCACGCCCTTCGACTGCTTGAATTTTCTTAGGACACGTGTAATTCTTGTATATCAATGGTATGACCACAGTAAGTGATGCTTGGTGTACAAAATTAACACGTTGCATAATGATCTGAGCCCATAATCTTCTAATCTTTTTAACACTGTCTTGGGATTTTGGAGATGTTCCTTGTCATCCTCATTGGTAATAGTGATGTCATGCAGGCAACACTGAGTGCCTAAGCAGCAGTGCAGCACCTGGTTCATACCTTTCTGTCTGAATGTAGGTGTAGATGCTACTCCAAAAATAAGCCTAGCATAGCAGTAATGCTCTTTTTGAATGTTTATGGCAAGAACCACTTGGGTTTCCTCTTCCATCTCCATTTGTAGGTAGGCCTCACCTCAGTCCAATTTGCTGAAGCATTTTCCTCCAGAAAGGTTTGCAAAGATATCCTCTATTATTGTTCTACTTTCAGTACTGGGTTGATGGTGACCTTAAAATCACCATAGATCTTGACAGACCCGTTCTTCTTCTCCACTGGAGTTGCCCATCGGCTCTACTCAAACTTGGAAAGAATTCCTTCAGCCTTCATAAGATTCAACTCACTGGTTACTTTATCATGAATGGTATAAGGAACTAAACAGTCTTTGTGGCATTTTCATTTAACGCTCTCTTACCCTTATATGTTTGAGTTTTCCAATGCCATTCTTGAATACTCTGTGGCATCATCCAGAACCTTTCTTAATCTGCTTTCAGCTGACTCACTGGCAGAGGATGTGGAATGTAACTTATGGATGAATCTCCAATCAAGTTGTAGTTGTCTTAGCCAATCATGGCTGCACAATGCTTCCTCTCCTGTTTTTAACACATACAAGCCCAATGTGGCTTGTTGGTTGTTGTAGCTCACTGTTACAAATATCATTCCAACGGGAGTTATTTTTTTCTACAGTATAAGCTCTTAGTTGGATATTTGCAGGCTTCAGTTCAGTACCTTTGAACTGCTGTTCCAACTCACTTCGTGCAGTGACTGAAACAGCTGAGTCTGTGTCCAGTTCCATTTTAATTAACTTGCCATTCACTTCTGGTGTAAGCCATATTGCTTGTCTATTGTTAGTTTTCACATTGTAAATCTCAAGGCTACTCAGTCCTCTATCACTCTCATCAGATTGTTCATCAAGAGCATGAAGATTAGTGCTCTTTCTGAAACTGCAGCTTGGCTTTTTCTCTTTTTCTCTTCCTTGTGCAGTCTATTTATTTTTGTCTGCCTGACCTGCCCTTGGTATGTGTCCTACTTTGTTCTATTTTCTGCAAGCGTAGCCATTGGTCTGGTGTGTGTGAGCCCCTGCCACAATAATAACACAATTTGTCAGCCAGGACATTTTCTGTTTTGATATTGCAATTTAATTCATGCTCACTTTCATTCCTGACTGCAACTCAATTGCGTCTCTGGCTGCTGTTTCCATTGATACAGCAATTTCAACTGCATGTTTAAATGTAAGTTGTTCTTCAGTTAGGAGCCATTTTAAATGCTTTCTTGTAAGATTCCACAAGTTAAATGACCATTCAGTGCATCATAAAGCCCATTACCAAACTGACAATGCTCAGACAATCTCTTCAATTCAACCATAGACACTGAAATGAACTCTCCTTCCTCTTGATTCCACTTAGGAAACATAAAGCATTGTACAATCAACAGTTGTTTCAGTTCTAATCATTCCTGCATGCTTTCACAGTATCATTTAAGCTCATTTTGGCAGGTTTGATTGGAGCATATAAATTTCTAATCAAACTGTATGCCTTTAAATCCAATGCACTCAGTAAAACTAGTACTTGTTTCTCATTGGCTATTTCATTTGCTTTAAAATACTGCTCAATCCATTCAGTATACATTTTCCAGTTATTTTTTATGTAATCAAATGTGTCAACCTTTCTGGTGTAGCCAGCCATTTCTGCTCTTTTTTTAGGATTATTATCACCGTGTCCTCACTGTTTATGAACTCGTGAATTTTTCCGGTTTCTGACTTTTTTTATTGAATCAATCGTCTTTCCTTTGGGAAGAAAACATGCTGCTCCAAAGGGAGAAGAAATCTGTGGTTTGTTTTAACTTGAATGGCTTGCTGCACTTTAATGGGTAGGTAGTTGTCTCAGGTTTGTTTAAAAAGTACTTCATCACCATGATTATGTTTTGTAGCTCCAAACCATAAAAACTAATTGAAAGCAATACAAGAGAGCCAGGAATGCAAGCGTAACTCCATCCTTATGTAACGCTCTGGTAAAAATTCTTAAGGTAATGTTGCAGGCATCTCAATTTAACAGTTCTGTAAGACCAGTCTGTTCTGCTTTCAGCCTGTTTGGGTTTGAACTGAGATAAGGGGCTTTGTTGTTCAATTTAGGAATGTGGTGTCAGCTAATCAGGATGGTGGAATTAGGAGAACGTTGTGGAGAATGGTGGGCAGAGAGGTTTTTGTGACAGACATTGGTGTGGGTCGAGGCCTTTTTGGCTGGAGCTGCGAGAAACAGGAGGGACGAAGATGGCTGAGGATGCCATCCCTGTTACACAAGCTACTTTGTGCAGATGAAGGGTTTCAAGGAGGAAGGATCAGAACTCCCAAGGGAGAACCTGTTTGTTCGAGATAGATTTCGACCAATATTTGGAAGGTGGTGTGTGCTTTCACGCAGACCGAGGGTCCAGCGTGTGAGTTACAGACAAGTTCGAGGTCAGCTCCAACTTATATGCACATTTGACTGTTAAATTATAATGGGCTCTTTTTGTCTTTTTCTTTCTTTTCTTTAATAACTCTTTGGCTAAGTTAAAGTTCATAAATGTAATTTCTTTGTAATTGTATGCAGTGTATGATCTGTTATGTCTTGCTGACGGGTGATTCTAGGGGGGCAGTAAAACCACACAGCATTCACACAAACCGGGGTTTGGGTTGGCGAGACATCCCACCCTCAAAGTCATATTTACCCTGGACGTACAGAGCCTGATAAAGGTGGATTACTCGCCATGGAGTCCATTAGCTGTTAGCAAGGGGCTAACGAGGCATATTTCCAGAAATGCCCTACATATGGGGGTTTCATTTAATTTTAAGTGTGCATGTATGACATAGACAATTCACATATTTTTACATATAAACCATAATGAATTATTTAAAAAATCAAGAATGCTTAATCAAACAGTATATTTACAATATTACTCAAATATTACTAAAAATTAAATACACAACTGTGGCGTTCCCCTTTGCGGTTTCATTCAATGGAATTGCTGCAGGCAGATGACTTGCTCCATAGGATTGTGTTTGGTTGTGTGGTATTCGTTGTACAACACACTGTTCTCTTGCATATGTATTGCACAATAGAGTCATCTTAGAATCATGGAATTGGATAGAACAGAAATTGCCTCTTCTAGCCCACCATTTCCATGGCAACCATGACACCTGCATTAGGCCCATATCCCTCCACTCCAATCCTATTCAAGCACTTGTGATTGTATCTGCCTCGATCACTTCCTCTAGTAGTTCATCTGAGGTAACCCGCCCCCTCTATATGAAAGATGTACCCCTCAGATCTAGGAAACTGATATTTGACAGCTACCGTTCGGCTCAAGTAAAATTTATACGGTGGATGGATCCATCCAGCCTGTTGTCACGGAACTGAGCCTGAACCTATCATTTAATTCCCTTTTTATCAATCAGCCTTTTTTTTTAGAATCCTTTTTCTCCAGATAGTCCTGCAAGAGGTGGATAGTTTTCCAGAAACCATCAAAACTAAATATGGAATAGCTATGAAAGAAGCAAGCAGCCAAGTAAACTAAAGGGCAGGGTTAATGCCAATTTGGTTCAGAATTTAAATGAAGTCCTTACTTAATTTTGGCGGAATGATTACATTTAAGTGACCCAACCTTAGCAACAAGAAAAGAAGCCAATAAAATAACAAGGCTGATGAGGGGATGTTTGCATGCTCCAGGATTGTGTTGTACTTCTATCCCGGTGTCTGATGAAAGCCAATGCCAATCTTGTACCAACTTCCCTCGAATAATTGGAACAATTCAAAGGCTGATGTACTCCAGACATGGGGTTCAGTGGATACATACATTCCTTTGCAGAGTTAACAACTTACTCCTCTGTATGTACCTTTAACCCTGTAGGATGTAGAAATCTAATCTGGCCAGTGTTGTTGAAAGTCACATGCTGCTATTAACATCCGATGGTGCACCGAACTTTGTTTGTACAGCTGCTCTCTCTGTCTCTCCTACCAAGAGACTGATGCACTGTGTGAAGCCATAGCCACAGGATGCTCATTT
Source organism: Hemitrygon akajei (assembly GCF_048418815.1). Classification (NCBI taxonomy): domain Eukaryota; kingdom Metazoa; phylum Chordata; class Chondrichthyes; order Myliobatiformes; family Dasyatidae; genus Hemitrygon; species Hemitrygon akajei. The sequence goes on along the minus strand of NC_133125.1, from coordinate 18,126,885 downwards.
CTTTTAATGTATTTCAGCTCATCTCTAATTACCTACAGTTTATTCAAATATTAGGAACTAATAAAGATGCTCAAATTGGAATGAAAATTAACATTGAGCCATACAGTAGAAATCCAAATAAGTATAAGCCTTCAATCGAAGCTTTGAATTTTCAGCAGTTAAACAAATAATGCAAAGCAAAACCATTAATTATTTTTTTGCATTTGCACAGTTTGTTTTCTTCAGCACATTGGTGGTTTGTCAGTCTTTATGTGTAGTTTTTCATTAACTCCATTGTACTTCTTTGTTCTACTACAAATGCTCACAAGAAAATGAATCTCTAGGTAGTATTTGGTGACCTATACACACTTTGATAATAAATTTACTTTGAACATTGAACTTAGAATAAATTTCTTCACATCTCTCTCCCTGCCCCAATGTCAACACATGCCCCTCATGGGGAAATAGAACTGTGTAAGCAAGGTATCTGCAATGTTGAATGGAACACCAGTGGGCAGCCCCAATCTACAGGTGTTTCCTGCTTGGCATTCTCGTTCTGCTTTAATTATACTCAGAACAGGAATGTCATTATTGACCGCCCACATAATAAGTCAAGCAAAAGTTATTTGCAATATTAGCAACTATTATCAAGTACTCAGCATGTGTAAAGATTACTCCAAGTTCGTTGAAAGTAATAGAAACATTCACAATCAATCGAGGAAGATGCATTGCAGGTGTTACTCTTCTCCACTGCCCACTTGTCCAAAATCTGATTAATATTTATTGCAATTCTACAGAGATTCCGTCATCCAGAATTAAAGCAGGGAATAAATGTTCAGTAACATTTATTACCATTCAGAGTTTGACAGTGCTGAACTATAACCTCAAATATTAAATTACCTCAAATCCTTCAGTTTTTAAAGTTTGTACAGATGCCTTATTTTTAATCAGTGTTGCCCCTATTAACAAGACGTAGCTGTAAAATCTCATTCAGCTCCCTTCATTACTTGCACAAGGTAGTATCTTTCTAAGTAATATTTTAAATCCTGTCTTATTGATATATTGCCAGTGAGGTATTAGTGCCATCGTTTTGCATCGATATACTGCAAATCAGTGCGAAGGCACCACCGCTCCCCATTCACACTTCCCTGCAAATGTGTCTCTCAAAGAGTAGAACAGGGCTTATGCATATGCTGACCTTCCATTCAATGCTGCCCTAAAGCTGGATTTTTCTCCTCAACATGCCCGATGTGCTGAGTGATTTTATTTCAAAATTCAACATAAATTTATTATCCAAGTATGTGTTGTATATTTAATATTTCAGCAGTGTTTGAGTAATATTGTAAATATATTTTTGATTAAGCATGTTTGTTTAAATAATTTATTGCAAGTTACATGTATAAATCAGTGAATTGCAAAAGTCATCACACTACCGTGTGATACACACGTTGCTTAAATTAAAACACCAAGTTAGACTCACATTTTGGACTTCCATATCTTGCTCTGAATTAGTTTAAAATTTTAAAGTTACAAAACATAACAGTATGTGTATTGTATGATACCATATATGACCCTAAGATCCACTTTCTTGAAGGCATCTATGTATAAGAAAAGAGAAATGCAATAGAATTTTACAAAACAATTATACGTAAACTACGTAAATTATACGTAAAATTATACGTAAATTATACGTAAAATTATACGTAAATTATACGCAAAGATTGCAAGAGATAGCAAACCATAAAAAATAACCCTGAGAACACGAATTATAAAGAGTCCTTGAAGGTGAGTCTGTAGGTCATAGAATTAGTTCAGAGTAATGCTGATTCCTGCAATGCACTGTTCGAAATTCTTCATAGTAATCCAACTGAGACCTAAGCAAGATTGATGGGAAATTAAAAAGCATATCAGAATCAGAGTCGGGTTTAATATCACCGATTTGTCGTGAAATTTGTTGTTTATGTGACAGCAGTATAGAGCAATACATAATAATAGAAAAAAGTGAATTACAGTAAGTATATTGTATATATATTAAATAGTTAAATTAAATAAGTAGTGTAAAAATAGAAATAAGAAAGTAGTGAGGTAGTGGTCATGCATTCAATGTCCATTCAGAGATCGGCTGGCAGAGGGGAAGAAGCTGTTCCTGAATTGTTGAATGTGTGCCTTCAGGCTTCTGTACCTCCTTCCTGATGGTAGCAACGAGAACAAGGCATGATCTTGTTCTCATAAAAGTATTGCTACTTTTCTATTCAGTAATCAGAACCCCATTTCTATTTCAAATGATATCTTTTAATTTGCACTCCTTGTTCTAAAATTCAGTACTGTAATAACCCCACGCTCTTGTATTCTTTCAGATTGCTTTGAATCTTATTGCTTAGTGAATCTATTCACTACTTTTGTTCCTCAAGTGTTCTATTTCATATGTCTGTGAAATGAACTGCATTTGGCGGCTGGGCTGTCTGCTCTCTCCATGGATTGATTTGTGGTCTCCCACAAGGCTCCACAAATGGCCACATCCCCAATGTGATTTTTTGTCAGCAAAGCTTGTTGACTTTCTGAGATTCAAAAGACTGCACAAAACCCAAAGCATTTCTTCTGTGTTCAACATTGATCTTTCCAGAATTGTGCAAGTTACTGTCATTTGTTGTAGCTTTATTAATCTCGGTTTGATACTTGTTGTTTTGATTTTTTTTCTTACCGTTTAGCCGGGACTCCATTTCGAGCAGCAGCTAAATGGCAAAATCCTTTCTGCTCTGCTGGGGGGGCTGATGGCTGTTTCAAAATGCATCACTTCAGCTACCTTTCATGTTCCTCTTCAACACCGTTTGTCTTACTCATTTCACTTTCAGTGGAGTACACACAAAAAACTTTGCATCTTCAATTAAAAGTGAACTACTTCTTGGCTTAACAAATGATCCCTCTTCTATTGAGTAAATATGTTAGCTGTGATGCTCATTGCAAAACTTCATTGACCAGACTGCATTTATTGGAATGACAATTTAGTTGCTTAATTCCACGAACCATCAAAGTTAAAACTTCAATTATCTCAAACTCTGTGCCCATTTTAATTGTATCCAGCCTTCACATAGGGACAATTCACGCAGTTCAGCAAAGCATACCGAGGACAAACAATTGACAAAGAATTGTGATCTAACACCGCATCAGTAAGCACTTGCTAACAATACACAAGGGAGCGTTCAAAATAGAGCTAATACACAGCTTCTGCAAAAGCCATTGGAAGCTTAAAATCACCATTGTAAAACCAAGCAGTTAGCAAATATTTATTTTAACTGGCATCATACCACAACCTCCTCCAGAGGACAGTAAAATCAAGGAACCCTTCAATTTAGCAATGACAAAACTAAATGAGCGGGTTTTTTTATGCACGAGTCCGAGGGCTGGTGTAATGATCATTTTGTTCTCCTTTACACTTGTTTACTGAAGAATGACAATAAACAATCTTGACATCCTAATTTCAATTCCTAGATGGAAGTACTTCTAGCACCTAATCAGTGTAAGTATATTCATCACATTCATTGTTTAGTTAGAAAAGCTTGAATAGAACATTTAAAGAAAGCACCCAGATGTGGCTGCAAGAGGGTTCAATTGAAGCAAACCATTTTGACGTAGTGCCTTTATGATCATTACTATCCCTACAAATTAGTTCTATAACAAAATCCATTTCTATTCAAAAGGCAAGCCAAAGGTTGCTAAATTTCTATTATGTAAATGTTTAGGACAGGTTACGTACACAACCCTAAGGTGAGTGGCACCATTGTTTCATCACTCTGCATGTTTGATTTTTTTCTCAATTTGTCACGTGAAATGCATTTGCAGTGCACGTTGCCCCAGATGCCATGTTGTCCAGGGCACACGGTACTCAGAAATGCCAGATGTGCGCTGATGTACGAAAGCATGGTGATGAAAATCAATGTTTCAAAACTGCATTAACCCCGATGGGCAAAGAGGGACCACACCAATGCACACCATCTCACACAAGGGAATCGGCACCGAGCAACAAGGAGAATCCTCCCAAACACCAACTAACTGCTCATCGCCTCACAGCATTGCTCATTACCTGCAGATTAGCTGGTGATACGTTTCCATGGAGAGAACGTTGATCTTTCCAGGGCTCATTACTGCTTGTTACGTCTGCTCAAAGTTGAGATGCTCAAAGATCAAAATTTTTAAGTATGTCTGTGTTACCATATGCTACCTTGAGGTTCATTTTCTTGCAGGCAAAAAGAAATACAATAGAATTTTATGAAAAATTAAACATGAACAAAGACTGTCAAACACCATCATGCAAAAGATAATGTCTGATGTGCAAGTTGTACTTGAATGATGTAAGATGGTTGTAGGGTATTAACTGTTCCTGAACCTGGTGGTGTGGGACCTAAACCTTCTGTACCTCCTGCTCGATGGTAGTAACAAGAAGAGAGCATGGGCTGGATGGTGGGGTATTTCTTTTTTTATTTTATTTAGTGATACAGCACAGAACAGGCCCTTCTGGCCCAATGAGCCTCACTGCCTAGCAACCCACGTATTTAACCTGAGCCTAATCACAGTACAATTTACAATGACCTATATGTCTTTGGACTGTGGGAGGAAACCGGAGCACCTGGAGAAGACTTCCTGAGGATGTACGAACTCCTTACAGAGGACGCCGGAATTGAACTCCAAACTCTGACACCCCGAGCTGTAATAGCGTTGTGCTAACCACTGGACTACCGTGGTGCCCTATACGTATCTTTGATAGTGGAGGAACCTTTCTTGTGGCAACACTCCATGTAAGTGTACTCAATGGTGGGGAGTGCTCCGCCTCTGATGGAGTGGGCTGTATCCACCACTCTCTGTGGCCTTTTCCATTCCTGGGCATTCGTATTGACATACCAGCCCATGACACAACCATGGTCGCATCTCCCCATTGATACAGAATTCACAGAGGCTTCGATGCAATCCAAATCAAAACAAAAAAGACCGATGAAGGCTTAATTCTCCAGGTTAATAATAAAACTCACTAACTTGAAATACACCCAGAATGCTGAGAAACCCATTGTTTCTCCCGTCATGTTCTTTTTTTATGTCAGTCCATGTTGGCGATTATCCAGGATATGGATATTAATTATAGAACCTCCTGGGCTCATGTCTACAGTTTGCTCCATTTTAACAATTCACAGCAGTCATTCTGTCTTTGACCTTTCCTCTCGTCTTCCTTCTGAGCAAGCTCTCCCCCGTCACAACGCTGCACCTTCACTCTGAAATTTTTCCGTTCGTTTGAAGAATTAATTTGTACTTACAAGGCATCCCATCAAGATTACAGCAAGATAGCCTGTTGGATATTGACACAGGAGACTGCAGATACTGGCATCTGGGGCAACAAGCGATCTGTTGCAGGAACTTAATGGGATGAGCATCTTCTGGAAGTGGGGTGGGGAAGGAATTGTTGATGTTTTGGGTCAAAAACTTGCATTGGGAGGGATGCACATGAAAGTTGATATTTTCTTTACTCCCAGAGATCATGCTCAACCTGTTAGGTTCCTCCAGCAGATTAATTGTTAGCATTTCAGGTCTGCTGTGTTTAGCTTTAAGAATTACTAACATAGTTTACAAAACCTTGGTCTCTGCTAGACTTTTCTCAAAGCACAATCCTGCCCTCTAGGCCTGAAGCTCTTGGCAAGCATCCAGGACACGAAGGCCTCATCCATTATATTAGAAGTCCTTTGTCAATCAATGCAGGCTTCTACAAGAAAATCATAAGCACCAGAGATACTTGGAGATGCTGGAAATCTGGAGCAACAAGTACAAAATGCTTGAGGAACTCAGCAAGCCAAGCAGGATGTGTAGAGAGAAACGGACAGTTGACATTTCAGGCTGAGACCCTAATAAAGCGTCTTGGCCCCAAACATCAACTGTTCAGATGCTGCCTTACCCACTGAGTTCCTCCAGCATTTTGTATGTGTTCAACAAGAAAAGTTAGCAGTACTTCTGCTATATATCCAGACTTGGCCCATCAGAGAGGAAAATAAAGAAGATAAATTTCTGCACCTTGCCTCAGAATTTGCCAGTAAACCCTGATCTCCTGTATCCTTAGAGATTTGGTTTCCTAGCACAGATACCCCAAGCCATTGAAGGAATTCTGCAAGGATGTAATGTGGTGGCTTTATTAAGCATTGGTGAGGCCTCACTTAGAGTATTGTGAGCAGTTTTAGGCCCCTTATCTATGAAAGGATGTGTTGACATTGGAGAGGGTTCAAAGGAGGTTCACAGAAATTATTCCAAGATTGAAAGGCTTATCATATGGGGAGCATTTGAAGGCTCTGGGCCTGTGCTCGCTGGAATTTAGAAGAATGAGGGGATGACCTAATTGAAACCAGTCGAATGTTGAAAGGCCTGAGTGGATGTAGAGAGGATGTTTCTTATGGTGCAATTATCTAAGACAAGAGGGCACAGCCTCAGAATAGAGGAGGAATTACAGCACCAGCGATCACTGATCAGGGTTCAATTCCTGTTGCTGTCTGTAAGAAGTTGGTACGTTTTCCCCTTAACTACTCCAGGTGCTCCGGTTTCCTCCCACATTCCAGGGTTGTATGGTTAGGGATAGTAAGTTGTGGGCATGCAACATTGTTACTGAAAGTGCGGTGGCTCTTGCGGGCTGCCCCCAGCACAATCCTCGCTTATTTGACGCAAATGACACATTTCAGTCTTGTTTTGATGTACTTGTGACAAATAAAGCTAATCTCTGAGAAAAGGTGGGAGGGGAACCAGAATGATGAAAGGAGAAAGAGAGAGGGATGAGGGTGGGAGAAATGACCAGAAGATAGAGAAATCGATGTTCATGCCTTCAGGTTGGAGGCTGCACAGATGGAGTTGAAGTAAGTTATCCTTGATCCCAAGGGACTGTGTAAGTGAAGAGGGAGGTGGGATCTAACAGTGATGCAATGAAAGCTGATATTTCGGGAAACGTTAATGAAGAAGCAATCTATCTATCTACTACTAAAATTATCACGCTCTGTTTGTCTGTGACCTCCAATTAGCCCAATCGGTGCATTACAGCGGCACTTTTTTTGACTAAATCGACTTAAATGCGCTAACTTACAGAATGCATGCAAAGTTCAGGGTTATATATCCGTATAAAATTGCTCACTCGTCGATCACCAGGCCCCGGTTTCCACAACCCAAACCGATTCCACCTTTAATGGAAACCGCGACGCGACACCACGACGCATGCACACGGCCAGTCTCAGCAGCGCCTCACGATGCTCACAGAGCCGGTTCCACCTTCCGTGGAAACTGTTTTTCTTCTTTAATTTCCAAAGCACATCACATCAGACCGCACTACCTTTCTCTCAAAGGGTGCCCCAACGGGTCACCTGGCTGTCTAGTATGTATTATATGCTTACCTTCTGATAAATACACACATGCATAAAATGGCAGGCAGTTGTTGCTTAGCTACTGAAGATTGTTACTTAGAAGTTGTTGGAGTCAAAATTTAAAATAAATTCTAGGATTTGCAGTACAAATGGATAAACCGAATGCAGAGGAACAAAAACTCTAGCACAGTGAATATTAGTGAAGGTGATTACTTGCTCCAGTGCAAGATTACCTAGTAATAGTTTAAACTATGCACTGGTGGGAGGAAATATTTTTACCTTAGACCTAATACAAAAACTTTTGTTAAGCACTTCCCATTATCAGGCTCTTGCTGACTGGTCACACAAAAATATGAATTATGAATTACTAATAGAGCTTCTCACATGCCCACTTAACTACGAATCCTTACTTTTGTTTCATCTCCATCATTAGATGTGATCATGAGTTCAGCATTAAAAATGATCTGATTATAACCTCAAGTCCACATTTTGGTCTACCCTTGGTAACCTTTGGCCACCTCGACCCCCTGCCCCCAAAACACTTTCCATATTATGTATTTATTTAGTCTGCTTTAAACATATTCAAAAACCTATCTTCCACCACCCCTTGAGAAAGAAAGTATACTCTCAGAGGAAAACTTTTGTGTCAACTTTATAAAATGACTTTTTTTTTACTTTTGGGTTGATCGGAGTAACTCGTACTTACAGGTTCTCCCACAAGGAGACATCCTCTTTACATTCACCCCTTTTAAAGGCCCCTCAGGTTCCAGCAGAGCTTGTTTTTATTTTCTCTTTCTCGTGGTTGACAAAGGGTCTTTGACCTAAATCAATAACTATTTCTCCTTCCACAGATGCTGCCTGATCTTTTCAGCACTTGCTGTGTAGCAACCATTCCTTTGGTGTTCTCATCCCCGTTGTTTACATGATTTCTAAAATGAGGAAGCCCCAGCATCAATTCCGCTGGCACCTGACCACAGTAGTTTGCCAATAAGTAAAGTGTTTTTATTTACTGTAAGTATAAGTCTTGCATTTTATGGTCTTGGAATATATCCAATTAAAACCAAAAAAACACACCCTGGAGTCAATCTGGAAAGTGTTTTTTTTCTTAATAATAAATTTCAACCAAGCAGAATTTACAATCGGTTTCATTTCTCTAAGAATACCTCATGCTACTTTCAAATAAACCACAAGGACCACTGGCTGATCTGCTGGTGGTTTAAAAAAAATCCCAGCAGAGTGAAAACACATCTGGAAATGAGTCAAATCCAGAGTGTCCGTTATTGCACAAAAGAAAATGAAGGTTCTGCTAAAGGAATAATTTTGATTAACTCTTAACTAACCTGTCTTTGTTATTCCCATCATTTTTGGTTCAGTTGTGCTTTATAAATATTGGAAAATGCTTCACATTACTGAACAGTGAAATATATACTCCCCAAAATGAAGCAATGGTTAAAAAACATATAAAATCCAGCCCTCTTTATCTTGTTTAACGAGTCGCTGAACTGAAATGAGGAAAACTCTGTCAAATAATTTTACCAGAAGATTTGGTAATACGTTCCAACTCCACCTAGTCTTTGATGTTCCTTCAATATCCAATTTGTGTCTCTTTTTCAGTAAAGGTACATTGGAGAACTCCGCACCATAAGTACTGATGAAATCACAAATTAACATCAAACTCTCAAGGTATAATGTCAGCACAATGACAAAGACATATCAGTAATATTGTACCCACAAGACCACCTGTTCAAATGCATGCATGATACTTGATAAGATAATGACGAGTGAATTATGGCTCCTACTTCTCTCTCTAATAACTTGCAGCTCTAATCTGTCCATTGAGGCTTGTGTCTCCCATTTATTTCTTGTCTTATAACCTGTTCCTTGGAGTTTAATTGCTTGGCGTTGTCACTGAAGATTTTTGCTAACCAATGGTGGATCTCAGCTGGTAAATGTTTGCACAATAGACAAATAGATCTAGAAGCAGAGTTGAACTCTTGTGACATATAATGTCACTGGATCACATACACATTCTGAAACTGATACGTGGGTTAGCCAAGCTTTAAATAATTTATCTTCACTACAAAATACAAAGCTTTGGCCTGCTTTCAAATGAGTGGTTTTAATTAAGATCATAGAAGTCTAACATTTTGCAACTCTTTCTGGAAAATATATAGTCAATTAGATGAAGACGTAATTAATTCTGTCTTTCATGTAAGCATTGTAACTATTGATCGGATGTTTGTTTTAAAAATTTCAGAGGATATGGTATTTATTTTTCACGGAGCTGGGCCCAACCGCCATTTCCCCTGAACTTGTGGACTATTTTGAAGGGTTATTAGAGGTTAGTCACATCGTTGTGAATATGGAGTTACCCAGAGGCCAGTTTTGTTTTATGCATGACATTAGAAAACCAGTTAGTTGTTTTATAAATGACGACCAACTAGTTTCATAGATATCAGATTTTAATTGCAGATTGATTTAATTCCTTGAATTTAATTTGCCCCACTGGGGTTGAATCTCATGTCTCCAGATTAGCATCCAGACCTCTGGTTGTTCGGCCAGAATTTTAATGATAATGCCACCCGCCCTTGAACCTGGGTTATATTGATGTGCAGGAACGATAGGCAAATGTATATTTTAGTATTTAAGAACATGCATGACAGGTATTTATCAGAGCTGACCTCTCCCCCCCACCCCCGCCATCTGTATTCAGATGTTGTGTCAAAACATCCAAAGTAGAGTATTGTTAATTTTCTGAAGTTGCTTAAAATAAATGGTTTCAGAACTTACTGCAACAATTGGTGTTTAGAGGCGGCAAAAGAGGAGATACAGATGGTGATTGATGTTGGATGTGGTGGTTGGAAAAAGTGATTCAACACCCAAGATCTCAAGAGTCAACACCAATGGAGTGTATAATGTTTGCTTTTCTTCAAACCTTGTTCACAGGTAGTTTCATGTCAATTCAACAGACTGAATGATCTTCTCCTGTGCTATAACAGTTCTATAATCTATAGTATTGGAAATGTGCTTCTGTGGAAATGAAAACCTGTTCTATAAAGACCATAAGGCATGGGAGCAAGATGAGTCTGCCGTGCCATTCCATCCTGGCTGATTTATTATCCCTCTCAACTCCATTCTCCTGCCTTCTCCCCGTTACCTTTTATATCTCCACTATTCAAAAACATATTCTCAGCTTTAAATATACCCAATGATTTGGCCTCCCCAGCCATTTGTGGCTATGTGGCAATGAATTCCACAGATTCACCTTCCTCTGGCTAAAGAAATTCCTCCCCACCTCTATTGTAAAGAGACGCCCTTCCATTCTGAGGCTATATCCTCTTGTCCTAGACTCCCTCGCAATAGGAAACAGCCCCTCCACGTCCACTAAATAGCCAGTTTCAGAAGGTATCCTGGGGTTGAAGAGTGTGTGTGTGTGTGTGTGTGTGTGTGTGTGTGTGTGTGTGTGTGTGTGTGTGTGTGTGTGTGTGTGTGTGTGTGTGTGTGTGTGTGTGTGTGTGTGTGTGTGTGTGTGTGTGTGTGTGTGTGTGTGTGATGATTTTATTCACGTTTCTTCACTAGTGTCTCATTTCAGATTATTTTAAATTTAGATCAACAGTTTAGCATTTTCTTTTGTAATTTCCCAATAAGGCGTGGCTCTAATATTCCACCTCATAAAAATGAGAAATCTTATTACTCATACCCTTGATTGAAAGACAGCGATTAGGTGTTCACCTTTCACTGCCATCTGAAGTTGATTGTCTTTTGTAGAGGTTATCTGTTCAACATTTGCTCTAATTTCTGGAAAAGCTGATGTGCTCGGGAGATAGTCGCCATTTGATTTGTATGGCTGCACAGAAGTCAAACAGACCACATGCAAGAATTGTTAAAGGGCAAACTTCAGCAAGCCATACAGCAGATTGTATCTGAATGATGCTGAGATACATCCTAGGATGTGCTTGGACACATCATCAGTGATGTAGCCTGGAGTCATAGGGTGTTTCAGGTCTTTCAACGTTAGATACCCGCAACCCGGTGAGCCAGCCAGGATTGATCAAGACCCAGCTTGTGTCCCAGCAACACTGGTGCACGGATCACACCTCTTCATCCATAGCCATCTGGAGGCTCGCTCAGCGGTCTCTGTGACGGTCCTGTTAGCTCTTTTCTTTGCATCCCCCATAATGCCAAGGAGAGAGTAGATTCTGCAGAGCAAGCAGCTAGCAACTCTATAGGCTCACAGTGTACCTTCCACCCCTGTCTCTGGCAGTGCTCTACCAGCTCCTGGTATTTAGCTTTCTTACGCTCAAACACCTCCTCAATCTGGTCTTCCCAATGTCAGTTCTACCATGACCACCTGTTAACTGGTTTCTGACAGAATGACCCCATCAGGGGCCTCAGGGACAATGATGCGATGAAGTCGGGGAACTTTAATTGCTTGCCAAGATTGACTTCCAGTTGCCAGTCAGAAGTCGTGGGGAGCAAACCTTCTGATGATCTGGGCTGAGGGTGTAGCTGGTCTCCAGTTTTGACAAAGGCTGTGTGTGTGCTTTCAGAGTTGACGGATGTGTTTACTGTTGTTAATGGCCGAGGAGATATTTTCTGCCGCTGCCTTCAGCACCTGGCCACGGTGCCAGTGGAAAATAGTCAAAATGATGAAAATCTGAAAATTAAAGACATAAGTCGTAAGACCATAAGACATAGGAGCAGAATTAAGCTACTCGGCCCACCAAGTCTGCTCTGCCATTCCATCATGGCTGACTTATTATCCCTCTCAACCCCGTTACAAATGTAAGTTACCAGTGCCAAACATGTTAGATTGGTGCTTACATAAACATGATGCAGGTTTGACAGGACAGACGGCTCTTTCTATAATGTGTGAAACCGTCTATTGCAGTTACATTTAATCTGACATTACTATGATGCAGCATTTTAGAAGTCCAACATGCTACATTACGAAGTATCTAACTGTAAATTTAGAGTTTTGTTTTCGTGATGTGTTCCCAGTGTAAACTTTGCCACCTTCTTGTGGTTTACTTGATGTTCGAGTAGTTCAGAGGCTGGTCTCTTTTGATCCCGAGGTTATGTTGTCTGTTAGGGAGAAGGCTTTGAGATGGGGAGAAAGAAAATGACAGCAAGTTAAAGTGCTGCTGGCATCCTCTGGCTGGAAATTCAAACCGAGATCAGCAGAATTCTAGAATATGTTGGGAGCTGGCTGCATGGGACATAGACTTGGGGTAGTAGTGGGCAAGAACATAGCGGGTGCAGTATAATTTGGAAGATGTATATATATCTCGAAGGTATTAGGAAGGCAAATGGCACAGTGACCGTTGTTACGCAGAGGATTTGACTACCGGTCACTCAAAGCAGAAGTCTGCAGCTTTCTGGCTGCTGGGATAGTGCAGGACAATCAGCCATACTCCTGATAGAGGACAGATCAGATTCAAGGGGCCAAATGGGCTCCAACTGCTCCCATTTCCTCTGTATATTTTCTTTAGTGAGGATTTCCGCCAGAATTGTGGCAGGAGAAGGGAAAGATCCTGAATTATAGAACTTAAAGTAGGCAACTATAAAACATCAGTGTTGAGAAATAGTTACTGTTATTATAATAATAACTTATTTATAGAGCACTTTTCATACAGATGACAATAGGTTAAAGTGCAAACATGAAAGTAAAAGAGAAAAAGATGTTGGTTAAACAAGGTTAAATAGGTTTTGAACTGGTGTCAACTGAGTTTGCATACCTCATGGTTTTTAGGGACTGAATTCCATATTTTAGGGGTATAGCTGAAAAAGGCTGATTTGCCAGTTCTCTTATGAGGGAGATTGTTTAAATTTAAGAGACTGGCGGAAGAAGACCTGAGAGGTTGAACAGAATTATAAATCAAAAACGGTTCTGTGGTATACCCTGGTCCCCGACCATCAAGAGCTTTAAAAACTAGTAAGGATATGTACTGTTGTTCTACATCATCATAAGTTATTTAACTGTGGTTGGAATACAGCAGCAAGGGGGTCATATTGTTTCTCCTGCTGTCAGGGAGCCTTGTCCAAAGGCAGCAAAGACTTATAAAAGCATTCCTATTGTATAAGATTTATAATTAGGTTCCTGTACTATTACTCGCAGCTTTCCCTAAATATGAAGTAATGGTTGTATTTGAATCTCTTTACTGCTTCCAGATGAGTTATGCTGATTTCTGAAGAACATATTCTGGTGTTTGTCAGGCACCGCCTCAGAATAGAGGACGTCCGTTCAGAATGGAGAAAATGGGAAATTTCTTCAGTCAGAGAGTGTTCAATCTGTGGAATTCACTGCCACAGGTGGCTGTGGAGGCTAGTCATTGGGTATATTTATGGCCGAAGTTAATTCTTGGTTAGTCGGGGCATGAAGGGATACAGGGAGAAGGCAGAGACTGGAGCTGAAAGGGAAATGGATCGGCCATGATGAAATGGCAGAGGAGACTCAATGGGCCAAGTGGCCTAATTCTGCTCTTATATCTTACGGATGCTTTGCAAGCACACGTCAACAAGGTACCCAAATGTCCAAATGTAATTTATAAAATATAAAAATGACTTGGATGAGAATATAGGGGATACGATGAGTAGGTCTGCAGAAAACGTAAGAAATTAGTGTTGTTAGACAGCTAAAAGGGTTGTTTAATGCTGCTATGGTTAATGGGTCACTGGAAGTCTGAGCAGAGGTGGAATTGAATGCAGGCCAGTGTGAGCTGATGCAAAGTGTGAGGACAAATTCTGTTTGGAACCCCTGGCGGGGATCTTATGAGCTCTGGTGTGCAGCGAGACACTAGGGTGTAACTCCAAAGCTCCCTGAAAGTGGTCAAGAAGGCAGGTGGTATGGTTATTTTTCCTAAACCGAGGAATTGAGTATAAGAAATTGGATTTTATGGTGTAGTTTTACAAAATGTTAGTTATGTTATAAGACATAGGAGCAGAATTAGGCCATTTCCCCATGGAGTCTTCTCCGTCACTCCAAGATGTCTGACTTATTATTTCTCCCAACTCTTATAATCTTGCCTTCTCCTTTAGCCTTAGCTCAGAAATCCATTATGTTTTATAACCCCAAAACATAAAAACTAATTGAAAGCAAAAAGACAGGAGCCCTGGAGAACTTGTCTTAGTTTTCCTTTTGGGAGTCGAACTTAGTTATTTACTTTGAGCGAGCTGCACGTGTATCACGTGGTAGTGACATGATGTATGCAATTTCTGTATTTTTACAGGTAACTCATAATGAATTACTTAAACAAATAATTATGCTTAAACAACATATTTACAATATTGCTCAAATACTACTGAAATATTAAATAAACAACAGGTTTAACTACATTTTAAATCTGGTTTACAGTTCTGGTTACCACAGTACAGGAAGGATGTAGCAGCAGAATTGATTTACCATGATGTTCTACGGTGTGGAGGGCTGTACTAACGAATCTATTCTCATTGCAATGTGGGAGCAGAGGTGTGACCTTCCAGGTTTATAACATTATGAGGTTAACAGATAGGAGGAAAAATCAGAATTGCTTTTCCCAGGACAGAGCCTGAAATTAGATAGCACAGGTTTGAGGTGAAAGGTGAGAAACTTAGAGGAGGTCTGAGGGGTGTGTTTTTCACACAGAGGGTGGTGAACATCAGAAATGAGCTACCAGGGCAGGTCATGATGCAGATACGTTACATTTAAAAGGTATTTGGTCAGGTATATGTATAGAAAAGGGATATATGCCTAAAAGATCACATGACTATAAGACACAGGCACAGAATTAGATCAGTTGGCCCATTGAGTCTGGTCCGGCATTTCAGTCTGGCTGATTTATTATCCCTCTCAATGCTATTCTCCTGTAAACCATTCAAAAACCTATTAATCCCCACTTTGAATATATCCAGTGATTTGGCCTCCACAGCCTTCTGTGGCAATGTATACCACAAATTCACCACCCTCTGGCTAAAGCAATTCCTCCTCATCTCTGTTGTAAATTGATGCCCCTGTATTCTGAGGCTGTGCCCTCTGGTCCCAGACTCTCCCACTGTAGGAAACATCCTCTCCACATCACTCTGTCCAGGCCTTCCAATATTTGATAGGTTTCAATGAGATCCTCCCCCCTCCGTTCTTCTAAGCAGGCCCAAAGCGGTCCATGCATTAACCTTTTTATTTCTGGAATTGTTCTCATGAATCTCCTCTGTAACGTCTCCAATGCCAGCACAACATTTCTGAGATAAGGCCCAAAACTGCTCAGTGTACTCCATGGGCAGCCTGACTAATGTCTTACAAAGCCTCAGCATTACATTCTTGCTTTTATATTCCCTTCCTCTTGAAAGCATGCAAGTGTCATGAGCGAAGATAGGCTTAATGGTCAGCTACGACGAGGTGGGCTTAAAGAGTCTGTTTTATCTGTGGTGGGTTTCTCTGATGCTATGAATCTATGAATAAAAAACCCTATTTGCCATATGTAAACATCCTCAAAACCTTAAACGAGGAACAAGAAGGCGAAAAATCGTGCACGGTGTGAAGGAATAATAATCAAGATTTGAAGGAAAGTATCTTGCTGAGAATGGCAGATTGTTGGAAATAATTTCCAGTGCTGCTATTGGATAAGTATCGATATTTGTTTGACTTCATACTGTGTTTAATATTAGGGCACTAGCATCATTTTCGGCGAGGCTTCAGATTGTCTTTGCATGTCCAATAATGTGCTGTAACTAGATTAACGAAGTGTTCCAGGTTAGTCTGACATGCCAACCATGATTTCCCTTTTACCTCAGAAACAGCTTTTAAAATCTGTGCCAAAATTTGAGAATGCAGGGTTAAAGAGCCAACTTAATCAATCAGCATCTAAAGCGTGCGTTGAAACGTTAAAATAACACATCACTGCATAATATACAATGCATTCCATGAACTGGAGGTGTTTATTATGATGATGCAGACAGCAGGAGAACACTTTGTAATTGAAAGTTAATTATACTTGTTATCTATTTACCACAGCTGTACACTGAACCATTTACTTGCCACTTCAGGGTGTGCTGTGGGCTATGCTTTGATGGAAGCAGTGCTCCTGGCATTCACTAAATCCATAAGCCCGAGAGTTCGTCCAGCATGTGTGTGTGCTGGCTGAATTCATACACTTCACAGTCAATTGCAGTTTGCTTGGTTTTGAAAAACAACACAGTTCACGTTCGACCCTTTAGATTCTGCAGAAGGTTAGAAATGAAGTTGTGTTTAATTGTGATAAGAAATTCCAATCTCCTTTGAAATTGAAGTGGTCCTTATGTAAAATCCACAAAGCAAAATTGATCAATGATCCATAAGAGAAGAGAACTTCTTTCATGTGTTACAGAAATAAATGTCTCAGGCACACGGTATCTCAAATCCACATAAACGGTTTGATGGTCATGAGTGGAAGGATAAAATGATTTTATAGCTCATGTTTTAGATGTGAGAATTTTAGTCCAGTGCATAATATCCACTGCAATGGCAGAGCATCTCAGGGTAGGATATGCAGAAAAACAAATTCAAAGGAATGTTTTGTATTTCAACAAATAGGTAACGACACTATCCACTATAATGCCCACATTATGCAACTTCCTGTCATTCAGTCAGTACTGGAAAATCAAAAAAACATGAAGAATGAAAAGCTGAAATAAAAGCAGAAAATGCTGGAAACATTCACTCAGTCAAGCAGCAACTGTGGAAAGAGAAACAGTATGTTTTAACTCTGAGCACCCTTTGTCATTACTAGTTACTTACAACAGAAATGTTGATTCAGGTCTACCAAACAACATGAGGTATTAATTTATACACAGATCAGATCTGATGTGCAATGAAGGTTTTTCTGTGAATTCTATGAACAGTATGAGGAGATTTATTCCTTTAATTGTATCAGAAGGAAATGCACATGACCTCATTGTATGATATATTGATCATGTGTACACATGGTGGAATCAAAGGAAATCCGGGAAGAGCAAGGTGTATTTTGTAGAGCTATTGGTACCATGCATGTGTAACTCTGGACATTTACCGAGAACCACCAAGAGTACGTGCGCTCACACTGAAGTTATGACTTTGCTGTGTAGCCCAGGCTTTGCCAAGTGTCTGGTACAGTGCTTAGCACATCGCTTTACAGTGCCCACAATCACAGATTGGGGTTCAATTCCCACCACTGCCTGTCGGGAGTTTGGGTTTCATCCGGGTGCTCAGGTTTCCTCTCGCAAGCCAGAGATGTTTGGTTAGGGTCAGTGAGTTGTGGACATGCTATGCTGGAGCCAGAAGTGTGGCAACATTTGCAGGCTGCCCAGAACAATCCTTGCCATGTGATTCAAAGCAATTGATGCATTTCACTGTACATTTCCATGTTCATATGTCAAATAAAACTAATCTCTAAAAAATACTAAGAGCATGTGGCCTGTAGCTAAGCATTTTTGTCACACTTCTGATTGCAAAGATTCATGCTTCAAAGTTCTGTTTGTATAAGCCAATAATGTCACTTAGATTATGGAAAAAAACAATCAGGGTCACGAGAAAGGAAAGACACTGGAGTACTGTCAGACTAAAACAATGACAGAAAGAAGAGCTTAATATCTGAGGGGATATGGCTCTACCATGTTTGTTGTTCTTTATCTCAGCTGATTTAGCATTTTAGAATAAAATTGATCCTTATTTTGCAAACACAGAAATACTTTGAAGTGCAAGGGGCAGGTGAAGAGAAGCTGTCATTTATGCAAGGCTAACAGCAGAGTGACAATTACAAAGAAGGCAGGACGGTGGCTATATTTCATTTGGAGCTGGAGTAGAATCGGTATGGCACCAGAGACACTGGCAAATTCTACAGATGTTTCGTGGAGAGCATTCTAACTGGTTGCATCACCATCTGGTATGGAGGGGCCGCTGCAGAGGATCGGAAAAAGCCGCAGGAAGTTGTACACTCAGCCAGCTCCATCATGGGCACCAGCCTCCCCGGCATCCAGGACGCTTTCAAAAGGTGATGCCTTGAAAAGCGCAATCCATCATTAAGGACTCCATCACCCAGGACATGCTCTCTTCTCATTACTAATCAAGGAGGATATACAGGAGCCTGAAAACATACACTCAGTGTTTTGGGAACAGCTTCTTCCCCTCTGCCCCCAGATTCCTGAATGGACATTGAACCCATGAACACCACCTCCGTACTTTATTCCCTCCCTTTTTGCACTACTTATTTAACTGAATTTTCTTTAATTTTATTTTAATTTATAGTTTTTATTATTCATCATCATCATGCCATACGATGTGGATGATCATGGTCTTCCATCTGTCTTTAATTTGATGAAGCGAGGAATTGTTCCCTGTGGGGAAGACCCCCTTCACGCTGTCGTTCTTTTCTTTTCTCTATCCATGACCATGATGGTTCTTGGCAACATTTCTGCAGAAATGTTTTGCCATTGCCTTCCGGATGTTGTCTTTACAAGGTGGGTGATCACAGCATTATCAATACTCTTCAGAGATTGTCTGCCTGGCGTCAGGGGTCACATAACCAGGACTTGGGACATGCACCAGCTGCTCAGACGACCATCCACTACCTGGCCCCCATGGTTTCTCGTGACCCTGATCAGGGGGTGGTGGGGGGATTTAGCAGGTATTTCACCTTGCCCAAGGGTGACCTACAGGCTAGTGGAGAGAAGGAGCGCTTTACACCTACATTCACAGAGACGTATCTCCACCCCAACACCCTTTTATTATTACTTATTACAATATAGTGCTGCCACAAAACAACAAATTTCACAAAATGTGCCAGTGAAATTAAACCTGATTCTGATTCAATTTCTGCAGTGGTTGGTACTGGATTTTCACTTCACACGATATTTATTGTGTCACAAATTAGTGGAATTTTACATACCATGTGCTTGACTTTGCAGTCATTTTCCTGGAAAATATTGCTTTGATAAACCAAAGAAAAAAAGTCCGAAGTCAGAAAAACCATCTGACTTCAGAATCAGAATCAGTTTTAATATCGCTGACATATGTCATGAAATGTGTTGTTCTGCAGCAGCAGTAAAGTACATTAAAAACAATGAATTGCAAAAGAATTATATATTATAAAATAAATTAAGTAAGTAGTCAAAATAGGGAGCAAAGGTAGTCAGGTCCTGTTCACGGGTTTAATGTCCATTCAGGTATCTGATGGCAGAGGGGAAGAAGCTGTTCCTTAAACATTGAGTGTGTGTCTTTAGGCTCTTGTACCTGGGTGTTGGAAGTCCTTAATGCTGGATGCTGTGTCATTTCTCCATAGCCATGAATTCCCTAGTTTTACAGTCTTTGAAAGGTTTAATTACCTGCTCTTTAAATACCTCTAGTGATACAGAGCAAAAATCAAATTGCTGGAGGAACCCAACTAGTCAGGGAGCATCTGCTAAGGAAATTGGAAAGCTGAACATTTCGGGGCGAAGATCTTTCATCTGGACAATTCAATAGGACCTTTTTGCTTGCAGCTATTGCTTGGCAAAAAGAAGCTTGATGTTTCATAACTAATATTTTGACACAATATTGGTCGTGATTTGTGAATTCTCAACTCTTTCTCCCTGTGTCAAACACACATAAACCATGAGTATGCTGAAGGGCAGGTTTTCACTCCAGGAGAATACTGATATACACTCAGTGGCCGCCTGTACACTTCAAATATCTAATCAGCCAATCATATGGTATCAACTCGATGCATAAAAGCATGCAGTCATGGTCAAGAGATTCAGTTGTTGTTTAGACCAAACATCCGAATGAGTAAGAAATGGGATCTGATTGACCGTAGAATGATTGTTGGTGCCAGACAGGGTGGTTAGAATATCTCAGAAACTGTTAACCTCTTGGGATTTTCACAGATAACCAGTGCTAGCGTTTACAAAGAATGCTGTGAAAAAAAAATCTGGTGACCACCTTGCTAATGAGTGAGGTTAGAGGAGAATGGCCAGACCAGTTCAAGCTGACAGGAAGGCAACTGTAACTCAAATATCCACGTGTTACAACAGTGGTGTGCAGAAGAGCATCTCTGAATGCAGAACAAGTCAATCCTTGTAGTGGATGGGTTAGAGCAGCACAAGACCCTGAACATAAGTGTTATTAAGTACAAGAGATGTTTAGATGGAGATGTAATGTAAAGATTTTTATTCCTCATGTATATGAAGGATGTAAGTAATAAAGTCAATTCAATTCAATAATAAAGTGGTGACTGATTGCAGATTCCCTGATTGCTCTCATTACCCAATGAAAATCCGAGTGAGTGCAGAAGATGAAGGTGCTTGCCAAGTGATGATGCTGATGATGCAAAACAAGCAAATTAGTCACATTACAATGTTTCTTAAATCAGAGAGAATTGCAGAACAATGCAAAAGATTGCTGTGGTTTGGTTTTTATCCAAGCCTTCTCTTTAAATAGATGTCAGGCCTCTAGGGTTCTCTGGGAACTGAAGTTTCATTCCCAGGCCACTCTTTTGAGTAATTGTAGAGAAAATGTATGAAGCCAGTAAATGAAATGCTTTCCTAAATTTTCTTAAATTGATTCTGATAGAAATATTGATCACCTGACAGACTATCATGAATCATGACATTGTGTTGCAAGGAGTTATTTTGCTTTCATATATAGTACTGTGCAAAAGTCTTAGGAATATATATCTGTGTGTGTGTGTGTGTGTGTGTGTGTGTGTGTGTGTGTGTGTGTGTGTGTGTGTGTGTGTGTGTGTGTGTGTGTGTGTGTGTGTGTGTGTGTGTGTGTGTGTGTGTGTGTGTAGAGAGAGAGAGAGCATAGGCTGCCTAAGACTTTTGCACAGTACTGTAGTGATTTTATGAATTGTACTATACTGCTGTCACAGCAAAAGAAAATCTACTTTCATGACTTATGTGAGTGATGATAAACCTGACTCTGATATGGGTCTCTATTGTGGACTGAGAGTGGGAAGGGGGCAGAGAGAGGGGAATTATGGTTGGGAAAAGAGAAGGCGGGGGACAGAGCAGTAAGCATCGGAGAGACAGTATCTATTTATCAATAAACTATTTGCTTGGGATAAAGTGACCTTCCCTAAAGTTTCATGGCTGGTTGTGTCTGCACCCATGCCGCCCCTGGCACTCCTTCTCTGCCACCTGTCCCACACCCCTCCCGCGGCACTCCGCCCTCACCATTCCCAGCATCCTTTGCTCCCATCAGATTTACAAAGTCGCTGTCCGCTCCACAATGACAAATACAGTACCGGGCAAAAATCTTTCAGCACCCTAGCATTAAAAATGTGACTTTTCCTCAGTACTGTAGATATGAGGAAGTGAGTGGACGAATTAGATAACCTTCAGCAGGAGAGTGTTATTGGGACTGTTGAAGATAGAAAGTCCTGTGATTCTAATTTTAAGGAGTACATTTGTCTGGAGTTGGTGATCCTAAGGTTACCTGTCCCAAAATAGTCAATAAAGCTATGGTGATTAATATGTGGGAGGCTGATGATAAAACTGTTATAGTTTTATGCTGGGTCAAAGAGATTCATTGCCTTAGCTGTGAGGTAAGCAGAGGTACTCGAGTACTGATGCTTTATTCTGCCATCCAGCTGAGAGATTTGTCTTTTCTTCTGATCGTCTCAGTGAGAAGCACATTTGCAGGTAGATAAAATGGGTAAATTTCCTCTTTCTTACTGAGGAACTTTCATTATACAATGGATTCTGCTTAATTGGGACACATTGGGACCAGTACATTTTGGTCCAATTAAATGGCTGCTGCAATTTTCTGAGGTCTCGTGGAAATAGTTAAAAGGTATAACAAAGACAAAATGAGTAACAAATTATCTTTATAAAGAAAGTGAAGAAAAATTAGAACATTACCAATATTACCACAGAATAATAAAACTGTGTATTAGTTCCTAATGGTTATCAACAGAAGAATTCATCACTGTTGTGTACTTTTGATTGACTGTAAATCAACTTAAACAGCACGGACACCTTCATGGATGGACTGCTTTTATTCCCTTCCTGCATGAAGTTCAAATAAGAGAAAGCAAAATGATCAATAATCACAGCTTTTTGAATCATCACCCATTGGCCCAAAGGGATAACATAACATAGAATATCTGTGTTAACATAGAAAAGGGATAACATAACATAACATAGGCTCGCTCAGCTGAACCTATTTACAAACTGTTTGCATTGTTAACGGTTGTTTCTGGCCTCTCCAAGCCTGAATGCTTGAAACCACAGTGAGCAAAACAATTCGAAATTGCCTTACTGCTTATTTCTCACCACTATCAGTGACAAAAATCACAAACACATGCAACTGACTCTATTTAAGAACTGTTCGCTCTGAGCACGGCGTAGTGTCTAACAGCCAGGCAAGTGCACATGACAGACACTAGCTAGAAGCTGGCAAGTTCTGTGTCCCAGTTAAGCGGCATAGTGTCCCAAATAAACGGAGAGAATCCTAGATATTTTCTCGATTAGATTTTGATCTTTAAGAGTTGTCCCAAATAAGCGGCTGACCTAATCCACTGTACTCGGTTACAGTGGGCTTTGTGGGTGTGCGGGCTGACATATCATTTTAAATGTTGTGTTGTAAGTTTGAGTAAGCAACGTTATTGTAAGCTGTAAATATAATGTTTTGTTCTTGTGCCACATCACTCACTGGTGCACCATATTCTCTGGCAGTATGACATAATATTAATTAATACAGTGACTCTAAATCGCTCAGCAAGCAGATGGCATGAAGCCTCAAAGAATAGACACATTGTAAACCACGGGTTGAGCTGAACATCGAAGTACTAAACAGTGCTCTGGAAAACAAGTCATAAAGTCGACTAAAGCCCAAAGAATAAAGCGTATTTTTCAGTTTGACTCCTGCTACTCATGAAACGAACTTGAGAAAACTTATTTGCTTCATAAACTGTTACTTCCAATATCACTGCTGATATATTGTCCAAGGACACAAACATTGTGGCATTTTCATTTTGATATTGCTTTGGAGATGTAATTTATCAACCAGGAATATCTATAAATGATCTCAATTATGCATTACACTCTGACACAAAACTAATGGGCTGGAACGTGCCTGGAAATATCAGCTGCTTCACAGAGAACTGGTGTATGGAAAACCTTATGGGATCCCTGCACCAAAGTGCAGCCGATAAATTGAACTTATTGGCTGAAGTCTCATCAATCGGTAATTGGCAACTATTGTTGTCACAAATCATTCCAACATGATTGGATCAAGACACAAGTGAAAAGGGGAAAACAGTACAGAATGCAGAATATAGTGTTCTGGTGACAGAGAAGGTGCTGTGCAGGAAAGCAAATAAGGTGCAACAGCCACACAACAAGGTAGATTGAGTGATCGAGAGTTTATCTTTATTGTACAAGAATTCCATGACTCTCCAATTGATCTTTGACCTTTATCACTTCATGGACTCCAATGTCAGAGCACATAACGTGCTGGCAAGTTTCACCCATTAAAGATGCAACAGGTAGACCTGTCAAAAGGACATTGATTCATATGGAAGGTTGCATCTGTGTGGAACCAAGATAATCCAAGTCTTTAATATGAGTTCTGTGTTTTACATTTTTAAAGTGCTTTCAGCTATTTCTTTGTTTCTTTTTTTCTTTCAGTTGTTTTGTGGTTTTGAATTCTTCTGAATGTGAGGGAGATTTGGATCGGAAGTATTTTGAGGGATATGGGCCAAGTTCAGACAAATGGGATCAGTTTAGAAGGCATCTTGGTCAGCATGGACAAGCTGGGCCACAGGTCCTAGTTCCAAGCTGTATGACTCTGATTATATGACTGTGAAGAAAGGTGGGCCTAGCTGGAGACCCATGTTCAGAAATGGCACCTGAGATAGGGGAGGCTATGAGCCAAGGTCATTGAGATCTGTCAACATTGTTTTTGGGCTCGAAATCAATGTATTTTCAGCATTTACCTGGGATCTAGCCCAACTTCATGACAACATATATATTGTGCAAGATCCTACTAGGCATTGCATGTATTGGATTGGGAAAAGCTAAGTTCAAAGTTTAAAATAAATTTTGTTATCAAAGTACATATACTGTATGTCACCATATACAACACCGAGATCCATTTCCTTGTGGGCATACTGGGCAAATCTATAGAATAGTAACTACAACAGGATCGATGAAAGATCAACCAGAGTGCAGAAGACAACAAACTGTGCAAGTGCAAATATAAATCAATAGCCATATATAGTGGGAACATGAGGTTATGAGATAAAGAGTCCTTGGAAGTGAGATAATTGGTTGTGGGATCATCTCAATGAAGAGGCATGAAGTTGAGTGAAGTTATCCCCTTTTATTCAAAAGCCTGATGGTTGAGGGATAGTAACTGTTCTTGAACCTGGTGGTGAAAGTTTTGAGGCTCTTGTACCTTCTGATGACTGCAGCGAGAGGAGAGCATGACCTGGGTGGTAGGGATCTCTGATGATGGATGCAGCTTTCCTACAACAGCGATTCATGTAGATGTGCTCAATGGTTGGGACAACTTCACCTATGATGTACTGCGCCAAATCCACTACTTTTTGTAGAATCTTCCATTCAAGGGCATCGGTGTTTCCATACCAGGCTGTGATGCAGCCAGTCAATATACTCTCCACTGCACATCTATAGACGTTTGTCAAAGTTTTAAATGTCATGCGGAACCTCCGCAAACTCCTAAGGATGTAACGGCACTGCCGTGCTTTCTTTGCAATTGCATTTACATGCTGGGTTCAGGACAAATTCTCTGAAATAGTAACACCCAGGAATTTGAAGTTGCTAACCCTCTCCACCTCTGAACATGTAGCACAACCAGATGATCAGGGAAAGGGTGAGTAGCCAGTGGCTGTATTTCATTTGGAGTTTGAGGAGATTTGGTATGTCACCAGAAATGTCCACAGATGCAGCGTGGACAGTATTCTGACTGGTTGCATCACTGCCTGATACGGGGGTTGGAATGAACAGGAAAAATCTGGAGATGAGCACAGTCCTCCCCACTATCGAGGACATCTTCAAAAGGCTGTGCCTCAGGAAGGTGGCTTCCATTATTAAGGACCCTCATCATCCAGGACAATCCCTCTTCTCATAGCTACCATCAGAGAGGAGGTCAGGAGCCGGAAGACAAACACTGAACATTTCAGGAACAGCTCCCTCTCTTCCGCCATCAGATTTCTGAACGGACCATTCCCAAGGCTGTCCGTTAAGAGTTTGTACATTCTCCCTGTGGCCGCGTGGACTTCGTCCAGGTGCTCTGGTTTCCTCCCACAGTCCAAAGACATACCGATTGGTAGGTTAATTGTAAATCGTGCCATGATTAGGTTACGGTTAAATCAGGGGTTGCTAAGCAGCACTGCTCGAAGGGCCAGAAAGGCTACTCTGAGCTGTATCTCAATAAATGATGAACACTACATAATTTTTGCCCTATTTACTTACTTTTTATTTATTTGTTTACAGCAGGTATAGGCAGCTTTCAACTGGATATAAGTTCTGGCCCATTGAATTGTTATCTAGATGATATTTGTGGCGTTAGATAGATGAGTATTTAATGACTCAGTTCAGAGTAGATTCCTGACTGCATGTCGATGCACAGATAGTTTCATGGACAAGAGCTAATTTTGTTTCTCAATAAAATTGCTTGGAAGGATGTGCAAGATTAACTCCTTGTCAAACCTCAGTCTACCCTCTCAACAGATACGATGCTCAGTGGGAGAATTGGCTTCCTTTATCATTGTTCCATTCAACAACTCAATCAGTGATGGTTAAATGTGTCTGAATTCTCAAGATAAATTGATGTTCAAAATGTGCAGATTCCACCAGGGTACAATTGAAAATTGAAGAATGGTTTCACCATTGTTGCAGAAAACCAAAGCAATTTTGCTGAAACACATAGCAGGTTTTTTAATGCTTCAAGACTCAATAATATTTTCAATATGTTACTGATAAGATATAATGATCACTGGGTTGAAATCTAATTCTCTTCCAAGCTCAGGGAAATGTCAAATAACGCAGGGTCTCCAATATTTTATGGCAAATTATTGTAACAACAGTAGCAGAAGAGTGTAAGTATCATCTGACACTACAGAGAGATACATGAACAGTTTGCTGTTATTCACAGTGTTGCAGAGAAATTGTTGGCCAGGGTTTTGGAAAATTCCAAGTTATGCAGCTGGTGAAAGAACTTAAACATTCTCCCAGCTGACAAGCACCTTGGCAAACCAGAACTGACTCTGTTCTACATAAGAAGGGTGAAACTTAAAAAAATAATTCTTTGATTGTAGAGACGTTGGTATGTTCTATGACATGTTTGTGTAATAACTCATAGTATTCTACAGTACAGAGGAGATCAGGTGGCTAATTGAGTGACGATTGGAACGCTGCCTCAAGAAAGCGGCATCGATTATCAAAGGCCTCAACCATCCAGGCCATGCTGCCATCAGAAAGGTGCTACAGCAGTCTTATGCCCCTTACCTCCAGGTTCAGACACCGTTATTACCCTTCAACCATCAGGCTCCTGAACCAGCGTGGCTAACTTCACTCACCTCAACTCTGAACTGACTCACAACCTATGGACTCACATTCAGACACTCCGTGACCCAAGTTCTCAGTATTATTTACTTATTTATTGTTATTTACATGTTACTCTTCTTTTACACATTGGTTGTTTGCCAGGCTTTGATGGTGTGTAGTTTTTTCACTGATTCTATCGTGTTTCTTTGTTTTATTGTTAATGCTCGCAAGAAAATGAATCTTAAGGTACTATATAGTGACACACAGTATCGTGCAAAAGTCTGAGGCATATATATATATAGGTAGGTAGGATGCCTAAGACATTTGCACAGTACTGTACTTGTCAACGTGGAACAGAGAGCGAGTTTAAATCAAAATCAGGTTTATCATCACTCACATCTGTCATGAAATTTGTTTTTTGTGTGGCAGCGGTACAGTGTAATATGTAAAATTACTACAGTACTGTGTAAAAGTTTTAGGCACTCTATCTATATATATGTGCCTAAGACTTGCACAGTATATGTACTTTGATAATAAATTTACCTTGAACTTTAAATTTTGATCCAATTAGTCTCTTTTTGTCAACTCCTTCCCCGTGAGCCTGAAAACAGCCTGGAAGTGAGTCTACATCCGCTGAGGCGAGTGAAGCCTTACAGCAACAACTGCTCCCAAACCTGACGGCATGGGACCCAATAATCCTGTACGGTAGGAGTGAAATGAGAGGCAAACTCGCCAAACACAGGCAGACGGTACTGTACACCTGTTTGTTTTCCACTCTGGTCCTCAGCAACTCTCATCTTGCCCGACGCCTGAATCGTGCAGAATAATGGAGTGGAGCACTGGTTCATCTTCTGTTATCACACCCCAACACAGTGTCCACACCGCCTGCGACGGCCGCCCCGGCCAAACCTGCATTCCCGAGAGTGTGGTTCACTGAGTCCCCAGGAGATCGCAAAAGTGCCGGACTGTTTAGTCAATTCGAAAGTACATCCTTAAAAGGGAATTAAAGGCTGCAGACTGCAGCAATCAGAGTTCGGAACTTTATCAAGAGTATAAGTTGTCTGCAAAACGTCACCGTCTGGCACCAGCAATCTTTCCATGGTTAAAATTACTTAGATCACATTTCTTCCCCATTCTGATGTTTGGCCTGAACAACAATTGAACCTCTTGACCATGTCTGCCTGCTTTTATGCATTGAGTTGCTGCCACGTGATTGGCTGAGTAGATGCTTGTATTAATGAGGCGTACCGGTGTGTTACAGGGAAGCAGGTTTGCAAATTTGTTAAGTGGGACAGAAGAACCAATTGCAGGGATGCACTTTAACTATTTATTTACAAGACAAACAGTGAAACACTCAACCAAACATCTAAGTTAAACAAGTACTTATCTAAACCTTGTAAGGTACAAGACTGTGCCACTTTAACACTCAATAACCCTTCAAGCTAAACTCGATTACAGATACTTATCTAAACTGAGCACCCGAAGTGGCAGGACGAAGCACACAGGCCTTCACTGCAGCATAAACACCACTGTGCTCTGCCACCCAAGAGGAAAAGAGACCGATTGGTTAGCATGAGCTAGATTTACGCTCTAACCGCGCTGTGATGTCATCAGCTAAACAGAAGCTGGAGGGAGGAACTATAGTACTCTGTTTTGGGCCAGTCCCCGCCTCCTTTGGGAGAGTGGTTTCCACTGCGCGGCTAAGTTAAGGCACTCCATTTTTATGTTCCAAACAGATTGTACCACAGATGAAAGAAAGAAGGTGGTAGTAACTAACCTATAAAAAGAAATCTTGCAAAATGAACCTTCCTATTTATATCACTGATATTATGAAAGTTCCCTGACATCATCGCACCATTGTCACTGAGGCCTGACGTGATCATTCTGGCAGAAACCTTGAAGCAGATGGTCATGGTAGAACTAACAGTTCCGTAGGGAGACCAAATTGAGGAGGCGTTTGAGTGTAAGAAAGTCAAATACCATGAGCTGGTAGAGCAGTGCCAGAGGCAGGGGTGGAGGGCACAATGTGAGCCTGCAGAGGTGGTGTGTAGAGGTTTTGCTGGCTGCTTGCTCTACAGAACCTACTCTTTCCTTAGCATTACAGGGACTGCAAAGAGCCATCAGGGCCATCACAGAGGCTGCTGAGCGAGTCTCCAGATGAATATGGATCAAGAGGTGTGACCCATGGACCGATGCTGCTGGGACACACACCAGGGCCAGATCAACCCCAGCTAGGTCACCTGGGCGATGGTGTCTGATGTTGAAACACCTGAAACACCTGATGATGGTGTTAACTGTACCCAATGACTTGGCCTACACAGCCGCCTGTGGCAACGAATCCCACAGATTCACCACTGTCTGGCTAAAGAAATTCTTCCTCATCACTGTTCTAAAAGGTCGTCCCTCTATTGTGAGGCTGTGTCCTCTGTAGTAGACTCCCCCCCGAGCATGTCCTAATGCTTGACAGAACACACGCAATGAAGCAGCAACTAAACCAGCCCCTTTCCTTCCTCCCGCCCACCCACACACGCGTATAGGCCTCCAACCCCAGGACAGGCCTCCAGCCTTAGGCCATCGGGCTTCATCTTCCAGACTTCTGATCGATCTTCGGGCTTCGATCTTTTGCTCTCAACTGAAGGCTCAATGAAACGGGACGCAAAGAAGGGAAAAGCTACAACAAAATTTAAATCAAAATAAATGAACAAAAAAATTAGATATGTAATTGAAAATAAAATAAAATTCAATACATATGCAGAAGTAGATAGTATGAAAAGTAGTGACATAAAATTTATGTGGGCAATGTGCTTCACAGAATTGTGAATGTGTTATCACAATGAAAACAGAGGAAAACTATTCTATTTGAATTTTTGCATGTCATTTATCTAAAATTCGTTTTATATTCTTTGGAATGAACCAAATAACAATGGCTACTTTTATTTCCTTCCTCTGTATAGACTAAGAATACATCAGTTTTTCAGGGATTAACACAACATTTGCTAAATTTGGGCTCTGCTGATAAACACCACAGATGGATGTGGAGATGAATTCCAAACAACTATAATTTACTGTATGTTGCACTTCTCTCAGAGAGGAATCGTGAAACTCATTAATTCCAACTATTAATATTCATGCTCCAGAAAGCTGATCGAAAGTTTAAAAATAAATGCATGAGAAATTGTTTTGCACTATGAGTTGGAAAAGTCTTCTTCCAGTCTAGGATTAGAATCAGAGTTCTGCCAAATGGTCTTGGCCCAAAACATCAACCGTACTTTTTTCTATCGATGCTTTCTGACCTGCTGAGTTCCTCCAGCATTTTGTGTGTGTTGCTTGGATTTCCAGCATCTGCAGATTTTCTCTTGTTTCTGTCAATTGATTCATTTTGGGTACTTACAGTGCTTAGGAAATCAAAATCATTGCTCGAAAAGCTATTCAGAAGCACTCAAGCAGAGTTTTTTGCAGAACCATGCCTTTAATTATTAGCCCAACATTTGCATTCCGTTTTTGTTTGGGAAGATGGCTGGGTCCTGCTTTGGAAAACACAAGAGGGTAAATATGAGGAAATCTGCAGATGCTGGAAACTCAAGCAACACACACAAAATGCTGGTGGAACACAGCAGGCCAGGCAGCATCTATAGGGAGAAGCACTGTCAACGTTTCGGCCGAGACCCTTCGTCAGGACTAACTGAAAGAAAAGATAGTAAGAGATTTGAAAGTAGGAGGGGGAGGGGGAATTGCGAAATGATAGGAGAAGACCGGGGGGGGGGTGGGGTGAAGCTAAGAGGGTAAATATTGTAGACTGTCTTTGAAACGACTCAACTATGTAGAACCCAGCCCCAGAATTTAACCTCCATTTCACTTGCTTTGCTAGACACACTTAGGTATCATTCCCCTTCAGTAGAAAAACCCTATAATAAATATTTAGTCATCAATTACCCTCAATCTGGCCAAATCTTGCATAGTTAACATCAGGTCTGGACAGTTTTATGGCTTTCACCAGCATGGAGAAAACATGAGAAGGGTCTTGGCCTGAAACGTCGACTGTTCGTTCATTTCCAGAGACAAGGCCGGACTCTACTGAGTTCCTCCAGGATATTGTGTGTGTTACTCCGGAGAAAACACTGTTCACAACCTGGTACATCTGATTGGAGAAAAGGTTCACAAGTAGTAATTAAGAGACTTGCCTTGTATAAAACTGTTTGTTATTTTAAGTCACTTAAAATACACAATTAATGACTGTGACAATAAGACACACAGAAGTTTGACATTTATATAGGCATCATCTTGAGTACAAGTTCTGTACGTTCCTAATGCTGAAAAATAATATTAGGACTTCATTTTTCTGTAAATGATAACGCAACAGCTGGTAAACCTCTAGGGGATAATTTTCACTGCATCTCCACCTCTGACTTTACATCCCATTTCGTGTAACCTCAGCTGTAATGGCTTAAAATGCTTCAACTGTCTTTGGTATTTGTCAGATAAATACAGGGGCAGTAATAGTAGAATAATGTACACAAAGTGTAACCGATAGTTCCCACTGAGCTGTATCTGACACCTTGAGTTCTTGACTCATACTGTGTGAACCACTGAGATGTTCCAGTATTCTCTATTATCTTCTATAAAAAAAGCTTGTATTGGTCTCTTTGAACAGCTTCCAGTTCTGATGAGTGCTGAGGGTATCTGTCTGGTCTACTGAAACTGCCCCTTCCCAATTCACCACAATCCCTCAGGAGATCTTGGGCATCAGTCCTCCGAAATGCTCCGCACCCGTACAGCAGAGAGTCGGTGGTGAATGGAAGTCCCTCTGCAGCAGATGCAGGCCCTGGTCCACCGGCGATGAGACCCCTAAAGCTTGAAGTTTGCGAAGCTCCATAGTAGCTTTGTGGAGTGGGAGGTTGGTCTTTGAGGTCCCGTTGTTGATAAAGCAAATGGCGTTGCCTGAAGTTGTGAAAAAGTTTCAATGTCCCGAATTGACCAAACTAGCAACAGTTTTTTCCAGCATGTATTCAGAGATGGAGAGCGAGAAAGAAAACACAATATTGTACTGTAGGCATCATTAGCTCTGTAAATACCAGACTGATTTTTCGGTCCATTTCAAAGCATCAAACGAAGACCGTAAGCTCTCTTCCATTCCCCGTGTCTTGTCATCTGCTAACTTTTTATTTGTAATTCAGACGCTGGTTGTGCTGGTCTGTTTTTATAAATTGTCATTTGAAATATGAGGACCAGGTAAATAAATAGTTTTACTAGATATATTTGGAGGATAACTTAAAACAAGCTGGTATACATGCAAAAACCACAGCACCTGTACTTTGTTCTGGAAAATTAAGAAGTTTGGATTACAATGTAATAGGATTTAAAATGTGTGCAAGTGTCACTTGTAAGAAATTATCAGAAATATAATCAGTTTAGAAACCAGATGGAAAACTGATAGACAAAGACAACTGAGCTGCTCCAAAGAGCGCTATATGAGGTCATTCCTACCCTCAGCCATTAGGCTCTATAATGAGTCAACCTATAGCCGGGGGAGTCATGACCCTCTCCTGTTAGACTGTTAGGTAACTTATTTTTTACTCTTTCTTACTTCTAATATTTGTTTATTTATGCTACTGTGACACTGTAATTTCCTTTGGGATCAATTAAGTATCCATGTATTGATCTACCTATCTATATGGCTGGTGCCCGTGGATTATTTTGCCCTTTCATTGTCCTCATTAGATATTACAGTAAATGACTATTTACAGCGATGTTCTGGGATGATCAATAAACCAATTGTTTGGAATCAAATGACCTTGCCTGGATTCTCACTTGCACCACCCACCCCACCATTGGCACTCCTTCTTTGCCATCTGTCCCACACCCTTCCTGTGGTGCTGCACCCTGCCATTCCCAGCATCCTTTGCTCCTGCTACAAACTTGCCCTTTGCTCCACAGCGACAAGCACTGTACTAACACAATACCTAGACTTATAGTCCTGTACAACGCAGGAACACACCCTCCTGACTTATGTTCTCTGGGGCAGCAAATGTGGCATGCTTCCATAACAATTTTATTCAAGGAGTATAAAACTCAGTTCTTTTGCCTCACTTACGAGAGCCATTTCCTTAAAATCAAAAAATACATCATCATAACCATGGATTGATTGATCAGACTGACACAACTAATTAAAGTTATTAATTACTACTGTCAACTTCCTCTTGTAACTTTTGCTGGCTTTGAATTGCTGAGTTCTTTCGGCTGGTGCTTTGTGTTTCTCTTCTGACTAATTAATTTATAAACAGAAATAAATTTGCCATTGTCGAGTTCAGCGATTGAAGGCTCGTGATGTAGACAAAAGGTTGTGAATTTTATCTGAGACTTACCGAACAAACATTTGATGGTGGGCCTGAGGACTCGTTTAGAAAATTGAGTGAAAATGGGTAAACACAAATTAATTGGACAGATTGGCTCAAGCAGATAGGAGCAAAAGCCTGGATTCTGTATGACCCACAGTAGTGAAAATAAAATGACAATTGTGTTTTCTTTAACTATTATTTTACAGCCAGTAATTAAACTCTACTTTGCGCAGTCTAGTACACTGATACCAGTGGGCTGTTATTGTTTATTTAAGAAAGAGCTGATAAGCATTTTTATGTATGTGTTCCCGTTAAACAGTAACCAGCTCAGTCTCAAAATATGACAGAATCAGTGTCACACTGCATTAACTTCTACTGTGATCACTTGTGTCGAATTACAGATTCTTTTATGCTGACCAATTTTGTCTTCCTTCAGGAATTCAGTAGATACCAGTGTATTTGTGGTTCACGAATGTCACGTAAATAATCTTTTTTTAGTGGATACTGTATTGGGTACCTCCTGTACCTGGTAAAGTGGCCACTGACTGAGGAGGATATGTTTGTGGTCTTCTGCTGCCGCGCACATCCTCTTCAAGGTTCGACTTGTTGTGCGTTCAGAGGTGCTCCTCCGCACCACTGTTGTGACATGTGGTTATTTGAGTTACTGTTGCCTTCCTGTCAGCTTGAACCAGTCTGGCCATTCTCCTCTGACCTCTCTCATTGACAAGGCACTTACGCCCACAGAACTGCTGCTCACACCATTCTCTGTAAACTCTAGACACTGTTGTGCGTGTAAATCTCAAGAGATCAGCAGTTTGTGGGGTACTTGAACCACTCCCTGTGGCACCAACAATCGTTCCACAGTCAAAGTCACTTAGATCACATTTCTTCCTCGTTCTGATGTTTGGTCTGAACAGCAACTGAACCTCTTGAATATGTCTGCATGGTTTTATGCATTGAGTTGCTGCCTCTTGATTGGCTGATTAGATATTTACATTAACAAACAGGCGTACATTGTCATCATTGTGTGCCATATTGTGTGACTTGTGCGGTAACTTTTCTACTGAAGTGGTTTGGCATTGTCTTCTTCTGGGCAGTATCTTCACAAGATCAGTGACCTCAGCCATTCTCAATACTCTTCTGAGATTGTCTACCTGGCGTCAGTGGTCACATAACCAGGAGTTCAGATGTGCACCAGCTTCTCATATGACCACCCACCACCTGCTCCCATGGCTTTACGTCACCCTGATTGGGGGGTAGGGGGAGGACAAAGCAGGTGTTACATCTTGGCCAACGGTGACCTGCAGGCTGGCGGAGGGAAGGAGAGCCTTGTGCCTTTGGTAGCGACGTATCTCCACCCCGTCCCCCCCCCCGATAAAGGTACCCCATAAAGTGGCCACTGTTTATGTTAATACACGTTACCCAGCTCAGTGTATAAAACTAACTCTATTGTGGTTGAGGTGGCATTTCCTTCAGATGAAGCAAAACAAGTGCAAAGCCCATTACAGTCAAAATGCCCCATTATCCAGGAAAATATACAAGTCTTGCAGGCAAACTCTGACACATCACCCTACTCTGGAATGAAATGTGAGAGAATACGCATTAATAACTTACATAGGCCTCCATTGCATCAAAATGCATGGCCATATTGTGCCTTTAACTATCAGTTTTTTATTCTGGTTGAGCAGAGCTAATCTGTACTTCAATAGCTCTCAGATACATGTGTCTCTAATAGATGTATTTACTTTATATTTTTCCCTTGAGGTACATTATGCCATGCTGTATGAATGAAACTATTATTGCCTATATTTGAGTTCCACTTCCTTTTAGACTTCAGTGCCCTACGGGCAGCTTTCTGTAAAACCCTCAAGACCTACTGAAATGAAGGTGTGATCAGTATTGACCAGGAAAGGGAACTTTCACATATGTATACTGTTTCAACCACAAATCCATCATCTCCAATGATATAAAAAGCCTTCTAACTGCAGGCCTTTTTTTAACCTCCCAGCTCCTGTTTTCAACAAACTTGTTTAATACTCCCAGGACCACTCTCCTTTCATTTGGCAGTTTATTTTACTACGGCAACTATAATGTCAAAGTTATTGCAATACTGAGATCTTTATTTCATTTATGTCACAGTCTTTAAAAAAAGATAGCTCATGCTGTCTGAGCCCCTGCGCGTCTCTGTGCTTTTCATTCAGCTATGATGAATTCTCCATATCAATGCATCTATTTAGAAGTAGGTCAACAGTTAATCTTGCTGGAATTTGATGCGATCAAGCACTTGGCTTAATTACTAGATATTGGTGTACATGGTTTGAAATGCAGAGAAAAAAAAAGATTTATTTTACTTCAGTTTACACTGACCCTAACCTAATTGAGTGCTCTGTCCCCATATGCCTATCTGTTACCCCTAGATTCTACCACTTATCCACATACTAATGGACACTTGGAGTGGTCAATTAATGCAGCAGAGAACCAGGCCCTTCAGCCCACCTAGTCCATGCCAAACTATTATTCTGCGTAGTCCCATCAACCTGCACTTGGACCATAGCCCTCCGTGCCCCTCCCATTCACGTATTTACCCAAACTTCTCTTAAATGCTGAAATTGAGCCTGCATCCTCCACTTCCACTGGCAGCTTGTTCAGCACTCTCACCAGCCTCTAAGTAAAGAAGTTCCCCCTCATGTTCCCTTAAACAATTCATCTTGCATCTTGCAACTCCTGGTCTTTTAAGAGACTTTTGGATAGCTTAAAAAAAATAGAGGGCTATGGGTAAGCCTAGTAATTTCTAAGGTAGTGACATGTTCGGCACAACTTTGTGGGCTGAAGGGCCTGTATTGTGCTGTTGGTTTCCTGTGTTTCTATGTTTAACTCATAACCTCTGGTCTCACTCGACCTCAATGGAAAAAGCCTGTTGGCATTTCCACTATCTATACCCCTCATCATTTTCTATATCTCGATCAAATCTCCCCTCATCTTCCTGCGCTCCAAAGAATAAAGTCCTAACAGCGGAACATCGATAGGATGCAAAACTGGGCTGAGAAGTGGCAGGTGGAATTCAACCCAGATAAGTGTGAGGTGGTTCATTTTGGTAGGTCAAATATGATGGCAGAATATAGTATTAATGGTAAGACTGTTGGCAGTGTGGAGGATCAGAGGGATCTTGGGGTCCGAGTCCATAGGACACTCAAAGCTGTGGTTAAGAAGGCGTACGGAGCATGGGCCTTCATCAGTCGTGGGATTGAGTTTAAGAGCCAAGAGGAAATGTTGCATATATATAGGACCTGGTCGGACCCCACTTGGAGTACTGTGCTCAATTCTGGTCGCCTCACTACAGGAAGGATGTGGAAACCATAGAAAGCGTGCAGAGGAGATTTACAAGGATGTTGTCTGGATTAGGGAGCATTCCTTATGAGAATAGGTTGAGTGAACTCAGCCTTTTCTCCTTGGAGTGACGGAGGATGAGAGGTGACCTGATAGAGGTGCATCAGATGATGAGAAGCATTGATCATGTGGACAGTCAGAGGCTTTTTCCCAGGGCTGAAATGGCTAGCACAAGAGGGCACAGTTTTAAGGTGCTTGGAAGTAGGTACAGAGGAGATATCAGGGGTAAGTTTTTTACTCAGTGGTGAGTGCGTGCAGTGGGTTGCCGGCAACGATGGTGGAGTCGGATACAATAGGGTCTTTTAAGAGACTTTTGGATAGGTACATAGAGCTCAGAAAAATAGAGGGCTCTGGGTAACCTGAGGTAATTTCTCAGGTAAGGACATGTTTCGGCACAGCTTTGTGGGCTGAAGGGCCTGTATTGTGCTGTACGTTTTCCGTGTTTCTACGTTATTCAACTTTTCCCTATAACTCAGGTCCACAGGTCCCAACAGCATCCTAGTAATTTTTCTCTGTACTCTTTCAATATGTGGGGGGAGCGCCCAGAGGAAAGCCATGGGGTACCTATACAAACTCCACACACACACACACACACACACACACACACACACACACACACACACACACACACACACACACACACACTCACACACACACTCACACACACACACACACACTGCCAGCGACTCTGATATTCCAGTGTGCCTCCCTTTGTGCTGCTGTGCAGTGTTGCCTTCCTGGTCAGCTAATTTTTTTTTATAATTTAATTTCTAGAATCCACCCAAATAAGCCAAATGCAGCTCATTAAAACTTAACTGCATCATTACTGGCTGAAAGCTCTGAGCCTCAGAATTACAACTTGTTGGAATCACTGTTATTCTGCATTTCTCAAGAAGATATGAAAGAATTTTGGCATCATTTGGATAAGAAGAAGAGAGATCTTAATCTCTTGGATACTAGTTATCTATGACTGAAGTTACTAAAAGCAGATGATCTAATCACCTAATTCACTACATTTGTACGTATACTTTCTTTTGCTCATGTTGACAGCAGAATTAGGGCAGAGAATTTTGGATATCTTCCAGAAAATTCCAGGCAATAGCATTTCATACTCTTAAAAATGAAATTTAAAAAAAAACAAAATTACTCAGACAGCATATTCTGTTCTTATTCCTGACTTTGAGAAGTAAATCTTGAAAAGCTGCATGGAAACCTTCAGCGTTTGCTAGACCTGAAGCCAGAAGATACAACAAAGCCAAAACGCAAAATAAACCTTATTCAGTAAAGCCACTCAGTTACAAATACCTCAACAGTGCATCCCCAAAACATGATTATTTTAAAAAAAATTACCAAAGAAGATTCGAGACGTCGTTAGAAACAACAACCAATCAGTGAAAGTTAGGCTGGGATTGGGTTCTCTGAGCTCACCATATCAAGTTTGTATCCTTTGTAAAAGTTTTGCTTTATAGGCAGAAGTTATCCTTCACTTTCCAGAAATTTTTCATGTTGTTAAACACATATCTGTTCCGGTGAAAGAACCGTTTCCATGATCCACTCCATTTTTTCATTGCCTGTTTTACACAAGTTTTAAAGATTGATATGTATTACATTAAAGTTATCATTAGAAATATGAGGTAAAGCAGGAAGCTCAGGAGTTTACACAGCTGAACATCTAGCATTGCATTATGCTATGGAAAATTGAAACTTTCATATGTAGTGAACAGTTCAGTTTCTGGAGAATCCTCAGTAGCTTTATTGATACAACAGATTGATAGCTGCGGAATACCAACTGGTAACCGTTGTTATTGGTAAAATTCAAACCGTAAGTATTATTTACTCACATCATGGCTAATGTTACTAGATTCAGTATACAGTTTTCCCTGGCATTGCAATATATATTATCACAATCCATCAAGATACTGAAATAGTAACATGGGTTCAATCAGATATTTTCTTCAGGTTGACATCCATAAAAATGCATTATGCCATTTGACAGTGTTGTTGATGGATGTATTTCTTGTAATCACTTTGGTGAGAAGTTTTGATAGTGTTACTAAACGCCTAAGTGTAATAATAAAAGTTCAGAAAACCTCAACTTTAAGGAACAGAAGCCAGCAGACCATGCAACTGCAATAGTTATAAGAGGTTTAGTTTAAGTGTTACAGTTATTTACTGAGATGCTAACAGATGTCGTTTGCAACCATGCGGTGATTACATCTCAACTACAGTTTGCTCACATTTCTACCCACGCTTCATGTGTCTAGTTCATACTAGACAATAAATAGACATCAACAAACTTAACGTATTAGGGTAGAGGAATAAGCAATCAGAATTGATATTAATAAATGCTGAAAAGTTAATTTTTATTAAAATATCATTAGCAATTAATTTATACTGCTGATAAAAACTGTGTAATGCAGGTTACAAATGAATAATATGGATGATTGTTGTTGACTCAATCGTGACCTTCATTGTTACTCACCGTGCGATGAGCTTGCTTGTTGGAAATAATGTTATACTGGACAAACATGAGAGCCTAGGGAGCAGGACGTCATCCTCAACCAAAACCACAT
Organism: Hemitrygon akajei; assembly: GCF_048418815.1. Taxonomy (NCBI): domain Eukaryota; kingdom Metazoa; phylum Chordata; class Chondrichthyes; order Myliobatiformes; family Dasyatidae; genus Hemitrygon; species Hemitrygon akajei. The sequence goes on along the minus strand of NC_133125.1, from coordinate 18,087,756 downwards.
GTTGATCATTTTCAGTGGGCTTGCTTTTGCTACAGTCACCCAACGTGTTGCCTCTTCTTATTAATACCATCAGAGACGAGGTACAGGAGACTGAAGACATGCAGTCAATGTTTTAGCAACAGCGTCTTCCCCTCTGTAATCAGATTTCTGAATGGACAGTGAACCAACCCATGAGTGGAACCTCACGTTTTGCACTAATAATATAATTTAGAATTTTGTGTACAGTCATCTACAAAAGCCTTAGGCACATATGTATATCTAGGGTGCCTAAGACGTTTGCACAGTACTGTAGTAATTTCATGTATTGCACTGTACTGCTGCCACAGAAAACCCCCACAAATTTCATGACTATTATGAGTAATGATAAACTGATTCTGATATGGGTCTTGATTGTGGACTGAGAGTGGGAAGGGGGCAGGGAGAGGGGAATCATGGGTGGGAAAAGGAGAACGGAGAAGGAGTGAGCAGGAAGCAGCAGGAACACCCTCACTAATGATCAATAAACCAATAGTTTGGAATCAAATGACCTTGCCTGGTGTCTCAGGGCTGAATGAGACTCTTCCCATGCCACCCCACACTTGGCACTTCTTCTTTGCCACCTGTCCCACACCCCTCCCACTGTGGAGGCTCCACCCTCGCCATTCCCAACATCCAAGATTCCTAGGAGATGACAGGAATGTCACATTTTATCGTACGGGTGTGCTTATCCTGCCTGTGGATGTGGAGAATTTTTCAGGTATCACATTTGACTTGTCTTTCCGGTGCTCACTGTTAACTGTCCATGTCTCTGAAGCATTTAGGAGGACGTCGATCACTAGTACCCATAGAGCTTTTTTATGCCATGGACCAATACCATTAACCCAGGGGTCCGTAGACACCAGGTTGGGACCCCCCAGCATAGAGGATGTTATATATATTTTAGTATAGCTTGATGACTGAGGCTGGGATGATGCTGGTTTCAGAGAGGAGGTGAGAAAGTTGAACATTTTTGCATTGTTACCACTGAAATGTGACAGTTAATTTGCATTCAGTATATTCCCACACATTCCAGTCAGTTAATGATCAGAGAGTTGTTTTAACAGTGCTGATAGTGAAGTAAATATTTATATTGTTACTGTGATTAATCCCCTTGCTCCTCTTTATTTTGCAATTGAAGCTTGGAGAGCAGAGAGGCTTTTTGCTTCATTTTCTCTGACAGGGCAACACTGCAGTGGGGTTAGATTTGTACTTGGGTTACTGGGGTTGGACTTAAACCTAAAGCTTCTGCCAGCAGAGCCAAGCAGACTTAACTTGTGCCAAAGCTGACCAATAGCTTTGAACATTTCTGCTTATAACTCCCTGGTTGTTCGTCCATCGTTGTCGATGAAGACCTTGACACCATTATGATGATGATCATGGTGTCAAGACTAGCGCTTGATTTGGATTTAAGTGAGGGAGAGTTGCACAGCGTCAGCCTCACTCTCTCTTCCCAATTTCCATCTGGATCCAGTGGCAAGACAAGAGTCGAGACAGCTGGAGATGGGACTAGGCGCAGAGGATGACCAGGACATCTTCTGTGTCTTGTCATGCTCTACGCGTTCCATGATGCTTGCAGAGACCGCCTTCTTGACTGTTGGACCTTCCATTGGTCTCTCCGCTCAGTCCGCTGGAGTCTGTCTTCACGTGCTGGGATAGACAACTCCCTATCGCACCAAGGGTTTGAGACCCATCGGCTACCCTCACTTGGTTTAGCCGGCTTGTCGAAGCCACTGCCCGGGGTATGGCCGCTGTCGCATGCAAACAGCTACAGGGGGCCACAGGTGAGAGCTGAGTACCAGGTGGGGACCAAAGGTGGGCTAACGGCGGCCTGAAAAGGCCGTGACGTTCCCCCATCAGTGGTGCTACCCCTCCCTGACACCCCATACACCCCTATAACTCCCTAGTGTTAAAATGAAAGACTGAGTAGATTCTTCATAGAAGAAAATTCAAGACATTGACAAATATATGCAGGATTTTCCAATTCACACATCTTTCTCGTAGACTGAGTTTGGATAGCACTGAAAGATATATTTATTGACAGTAAGGGATCATGTATATTCTCCTGATCCCAGCTAGTAAAAGTAACTTATGCCTTAAAATCCATAGTGACCTTTGGTTTTTCTTTTCTTTGAACAGGTGTCTTGTTCACCACCATGCTGTTTGGTCCTGCGTTCGGCTTCATGCTGGGTTCTTTGTTCACCACCATCTATGTGGATGCAATCTTCATTGACACAGGTCAGTTTATGATATGGTAAAAGGATGAGGAATGGATGCTCATGAATTGTTTTGTGAACAATAATATATCCTTACAACAAATGTTTGTGCGGCCATTGAGAGCATCGCAAAATTAACGTTCGGACCTGATGTACTGAATGTCAGGATGTTCGCTTCCCTGTGCAAGAAGTGAAGTCACGTTTTCTTTCTCAACCTGCTAAGTTAACAGTACACCTGAGGCAATACACTGTCACCAAAGTCACAGGTCCTACCTTGTGTGAATTGTTTCAAGATCATCTGGTCTTGGAATGTTAGACTTGCATGAGGTCTATCAAATGATCACCTCCCCAAAGGGAAGGAAGCCTATTAACATTATGAAATGAGATATAAGAAAAAGTAGTTGAGTCAGATAGAATGATGACATGTTAAAGACATTTGGATAAGTGTATGGACAGGAAAAGCCTGTTTTCCTGGAGTATTGCTGTTGCAATCTATGACTCCATAGATCTGATTATACTGAACCAAAATTGTTTCAAGAACATCTTTTCTGGAACCCTGAGAGAAGATCGCCAGCCTGCTTGACCCAGGAACAAAGTGGAGAAATTTACAGAGTTGGATAGTTAAGAAAATGTCTTTGATCTATCTAGTGTAGCACCTCAACAACTTCAAGATGTGACTTACTTATTTATCAGTGTGGTTACTGTTGTAATGTGGGTCATGCAACAGCCAATCTGGACAGTGTGCTCCAATAAAGTGATAAATGACCAAATTATCTGTTCTAGTGCTGCTGGTTCAGAGATAAATGCTGGTTAAAACACCAGAGAAATTGCCTCATTCTGTATTGGAAGTTTCACAAACTTAACATCTGCAAGGTGATACCTTCAACAGTGCAGTGCTCCCTCAGTAATTCTCTTAATCTCCACAGAATAATACATCACAATAACAGGCCATTTTGGTCCACCTTGTCTGTGCTGATCCCAATTTCCTGCAATAGGCACAAATCCTTATTTCAAGTCTTGATTATGTCCTCAAGTCTTTGGACCATAGTTAGTAAGCTCGCAGTTTGTGTGATTTGGTGAGGTAAAGCTAGCAGGTACTGAAACGAAGTGAGGAGAGAAAGAAAGAAATGTGAGTATCTATTGTAATATAGCATTGCATATCAGAGAAGTTACAAGAATATGTAACTTTGAGTAATGCGTACAAAATGCTGGATGAACTCAGAAAGTCAGGCAGCATCTATAGAGGGGAATAAAGAGTTAATATTTTCTATCTGTAGTGTTCTCGCACAGGAGTAAAAGAACTCTGAACTAAAGACCAAGCATAAACCAATCAATGAGGCGGTCCCAGTAAGATTAACTGTTTACTGTTCACTCTTCCACATTAACGTATGGTGAAAACTGTTGATAAAACAATACAAAATATATACAGTATTTGTTTCCTTCTTGACATCACATTTACATCATAAATACTTGCAAAAGTAAAACTACAACTATATTACATTAAAGTGCAACATACAGTCAGAATCTACCTACGCCATCGACTGGCTTTAAATACACTTCAACACAAACTATCCTCAACTCTTTAAATAACAAAAAACATAAACTTTATCAATCGTCATTACTTTTAACAGAATCAGCGTTAACATTTTTAATTCAACATATCGATTATCTCATGAACTTACGGCATTGCTTCACTAATGTTTCTAGTGCGTAGAAAGAAAACTTTTCTCGCGCTGATCCTGCACACATAAGCCCCCTCCTTCCCATTTCTCCAAACCGGTATTTTCCCACAAGACGCGGCGAAACCGGGTGTGACGTCATCGCATGCCGCGATATATCACAGACAACGAATTTACTTTAAACAACCTTAACTTTAACTAGAAAACGATAACAAACGAATTACTAAAGCGAAAATATAATAAACTAAACAAATGCCTTAAAGGCAACACACTATCCCTTTGAATTAAGGTCTACAAAGGAGTTAACTTTACTTGTTGTGCCGACATCAGACGTGACATTAGATGGTGATGATTTGTTGCAATTTCCTCTGATTATTATTAATTCATCTTTCAGCCAAATTGAACATCACCCCGGACGATCCCCGATGGATTGGTGCTTGGTGGGCTGGCTTCCTCCTTTGTGCCGGGCTTCTGTTCTTCTCGTCTCTGTTTATGTTTGGATTTCCTCAGGCCATGCCGAAGAAGCATGACTCACTGAGCAAAAGTTCACAGCAGCCCATGCTCCCAAACAAAGGATACAAGGACCAGCCAAAGCTTACCACCGAAGCCAATAAAACCAAAGAGGGCAAACAAGGCAGTGAGGCCACGTGCACAGAATACCTGAGAGGTAATAGTTTATGAACACTTACTTTTCAGTTAGAAAACCATATATCGTACTGACATGGTTAACTCATGGTGCAGTTATATAAACAGCCACATCAATTTCAGTGAAATTATTTTGGTGATAATCATCACATGTCAGTTGGTTGTGTACATTGGTCGTTAATCATTTTGAGCAGAAGCTAAGAAATAATTCCAGGATTGAAAGGCTTGTTGTATGAGGAGCATTTGAAGGCTCTGGGCCACTACTCACTTGACTGATGAAAAACCTTGGTAGAGTGGACATGGCGAGGATGTTTCCTATGGTGGGGGAGTCTAAGACCGGAGGACAAAGCCTCAGAATAGAGGGATGCCCATTTAGAACAGGGCTGAGGAGGAATTTCTTGAGCCAGAGAGTGGTGGATCTGTGGAATTCTCTGCCACAGGCTGCTGTGTAGGCCAAGTCTTTAAGTATATTTAGGGCAGAGGTTGAATGATGCTTGATTGCTCAGGGCATGAAGGGATACGGGGAGAAGGCAGGAGATTGGGGCTGAGAGGGAAAATGATGATGAAATGGTGGAGCAGACTGAATGAGCCAAATGGCCCAATTCTGCTCCTATATCTTATGGTCTTAAATTCGCTCACCAGTTTGGCAGTGGATAGAAGTTGTGCATAGTGTGTCCCTCATTTTTCCCTCCAAGTGACCATGATTGGTCAGAGAGTTAGTTAGGGATGAGGGCTTGGTACTCTGATATAATGTGTTTTTTTTAATAGAACTATACAGTGTAGAAACAGGCCATTTGTCCTAACTGCAACATGCCAAGCAAAATCCCCCATTTCTCTGCACTTGGCCAAATCGCTAAGCCTCCCCTATCCGTGCATGTATCTGTTAAGTACCTCTAAAATGTGGTTAATTTAGCTGCCTCAGCTACTTCTTCTGGCAGCTCATTCAAAATATTGACCGATCTCTGGGTGAAAAATATAAAGACAAAAGATTCTGCAGGATCACATATAGGAAGAGGCCTAGATGAAAGACAAACCCAAGGAATGCACACATAATGCAATGAACATCAAAAAGCAGCTCTGCATTAGAATGAAGCCATCGTTTACTTTTATTCTTGATGTTGTCAAAACACTAAAAATGCAGCATTCATTAGATCTCCACTATGTCCATGCTACCACTTTGAGAATTGTGTTGAAGAGAGCACAGTGGTAAGTTTGTGGGATGACATCTTGTCAGTGGTTTGCAGCTGGTCCCAAATGACTTTTATGTTAGTAATTTGGCCAATTAACTTAATTCTTTTAACAGCCAGTTGTTTACGGGAAGTTAAAGCATTCATCAATCAACTCAGGATCATTTCCTTTCCACTCTTCTGTCCGTGGTTTTGAAACGGGCTTTCCCAATTACTCATCAAGTACTGCCACAAGTTGCTTTTGCTATTTCTGATGGCCTGACAATTCAAAGTGCTTCCTGTGCTGCTGCCTGCATTTTAATTCTCTGTAGGTATCAGCCAATTGCATTTTACAGCCACGAGGCCTTGTTAACAGACAGCACAGTGTTGCAAGGCCAGTTGTGCAATGAGTCCAATCATATTCCCATTGTTGAAACAGTCCAACACCTGCTTGAAGAGATAGTAGGTGTGATCCTCGCTGGCGGTTGGTAGTCAGGACTTCTGTTACCATCAACTGGAAGTTATCTGTGTCTGACAGTTATAGTCATATAGTGCAGATGTCAGGTGATTGTATCCTGGTGATGACAACTCCTGGCCTGCATGATTTATCAGGCCAATTATTGAGAATTAGAGCCTTTAACAAAGGGAAGTCTGTTTAGGCGCTGTATTGGAATATATTGCTCAGAAAACAAGTTGCATCAGATGATGGTTCCAATTTTAACTGCTTTGCTGCTGCACTCAGTGTTCAACTATTGCTGCATGCATGTTTAATAGATTAAATAATTAGGGTGGGTTGCATCGACCTACCTGGACATCTGTCATTTCCTACACCCTGACTAGATCATACCTTACTTCCCAGGAGTCAAGGTACGATCCACTCAAGGTGTAGAAAATGAAAGATAGTTTCCTTTGGAGAAGAGAACCTGCATAAGGTGAACAGACTTAAAAGCAGAACAAGGGTAGTGAACTCAGGGAGCTTCTTCACTCCACCTGCAATATTCTGAGTATGCTGATTATTTTAAAGTTTTTCAAAACTGGCACTTGCCTTTAGTTAGAATATCAAAGTATTATGGAACAAAGGTTCCTGTTTGAAGTTGTAATGCACATAAAGCATGATTTGATTGATTTGCTCAAAGGGCTGAATGGTCTTATTCTCTTCCTGTGAATGGAACTACAGATCAGTTACAAAGGAATTTTTTGTGCTTACTTCTTTTGAGTTCAAAAGCAGTGAGATGAGTTCAAGAATCATGAGGTATTGTTGCAACTGTATAAAACTCTGGTTAGACTGCACTTGGAGTATTGTGTTCAGCTCTGGTCATAGGAAGGATGTGGAAGTTTTAGAGAGAGTGCAGAGGAGATTCACCTGGATTAGAAAGCATGCTTTATGAGGCAAGGTTGAGCGAGCTAAGGCTATTCTCTTTGGAGAGAAACAGAATGGGAGGGGACTTGATAAAGATGTACAAAATGATAAGAGGCATAGACTGAGTAGACAGCCAGAGACCTTCTCCCCAGGGCAAAAATGGCTAATATGAGGGGACATAATTTTGAAATGACGTAATTTATTTTTACACAGAGAGTGGGAAGTGCTTGAAACGCTCTGCCAAGGTGGTGGTAGAGGCAGATATATTAGGTATATTTAAGAAATACTTAGATAGGCACATGTTTGCTCTTATATCTTATGCTCATATATGGATGAAAGAAAAATGGAGGAGAATGGGAGAAACAAGGGTTAGGTTGAACTTAGAGCAAGTTTAAAAGTCAGCACAACTGAGAGTACAATAACACGTTATTCGGCAGAATGTATTGTAAAGATTAGTTTTATTTGTCAAATGTACATTGAAATATCAAAACATACAATACAGTGAAATATGTTATATGCATCAATAGCCAATACTGTCTTTGGATGTGCTGGGGGCAGCACGCAAGTATTGCCATGTGACTGGCTCCCACATAACATGCCCACAATTTATTGACACTAACCCGTACTTCTTTGGAATGTGGGAGGAAACTGGAGAACCCAGAGGAAACCCATGTGGTTACGGGGAGAACGACAAGCTCTTTACACTCAGGTGGGAATTGAACCCTGGTTACTGGACACTGGCACTGTAATAACATTACACTAATCTCTGTGCTGATGTGCTGCCTCGGTATAGGTGCCCCCCCCCCCTTACAAAGGTAGAGCGTTCCTATGAAACCTTTCTTAAGCCGAAATGGCGTAAAGTGAAGAAGCATTAATTTATATGGGAAAAATTTTCGTAAAAGCGAAAATCCTCTTTGTAATGCGAAAACAGGTTACTAGTGTAGGTCTTTTGTAAAAGCGAAGTGGCGTAAAGCGAACGTTCGTAAAGCAGGGGACACCTGTATTAGTAGTATATTTATATTCATATCTGAACTTTTGTTAGTGATATTTTTATTATGAGCTTCAAATAAGTTTGACTTTTACAATATGCATCAAAAAAGCAGTATCCATCATCAAGATCGTGCCTTGTTCACATTGTTACCATCAAGGAGGAGGTACAAAAGCCTGAAGGCACACTGTCAGTGATTCAGGAACGGCTTCTTCCCCTCTGCCATCCAATTTCTGAATGGACATTCAACCCGTAAACACTACCTCACTACTTTATTTCTATTTTTGCACTATTTATTTAATTTAACTATGCATTCACATTTTTCCCTCTATTATTGTGTATTGCATTGTACTTCTGCTACAAAGACAACAAATTTCACAACATATACCTGATTCTGATTCTGATATGCATCCTCATATTAAATAGATTTAAATTTACCTAAATTAGAATTGAAGGTATTCAGCAGAATTGCAAAAAAGATGTGTGCATCCCTTTAAAAGAAACATTCGGAGACCAGCTTTGTCCTTTCAGTTTTGAATAATAAGTAAACATTTTTCAGTAATACTTCGTAGATTAGACAAATGGAATTACTGCTAAAGGGATTTCCGAATTTGATAACGGTAATGAGATTGAGAGTAAAGCCGGGACGGGAAAAGGGGAAAATGTTTTCACTTAACAATATCCCCGGGGAGGTGTGTTATGTTTAAAGTACTCTGACCAGTTTACACCTTCACAACGGGTCTCCCGGCTGCACTGGTTGTGTGGAACATAAAATGGGAAATGATTAAAGTGCATTATTGATTGAGTGGCAAATTACTTTGGAAAGGGTCAGCTTCTGGCAACAGCCTTCCCCTAAAACAAAGCAGCAGCTGTGTCATCACATCAGACTCAGTGGAATATCACGGCAGGCCTTCTGATACTGCATCTGTCACTGAGTAAACTTCCCTTCTACCCAGAGTTTAAAAAAAATAGTTAACTAAATGCATAATAGATTATTATCGGAGGTTAAATGACAACCAACATCATTTCACTGTATGAATACTCTAAAGTTCTTGTCAAGGAATAAAATGATGAATTTACTTCTATGTCTTAATTTTTTTAATGATTTGCTGAACAACAATTTGTTGCATGGATATTAAATAGGAGAAATAAAGTGTAATTTTCCTGTCAAGTATGTTGGTGTCACCATTAGTCCTTAAATGTAGTGCAACTGGTTTAGCCGCTCTTTATCAGATCTGGATCTTACTAAATAAAATATTCACACAACGGGTGGTGAGTATATGAAACCAGCTACCAGATGAAATGGTTGAGGCAGGCACAATAGCATCATTTAACAATCACTTTGATAGATACAGTACTGTGCAAAAGTCTTAGGCACCTATGTATATCTAGGGTGCCTAAGACTTTTGCACAGTACTGTAGTAATTTTATGTGTTGCACTGTACTGCTGTTGCAAAAGAAATATTTTCATGACATGTGAGTGATGATAAACCTGATTCTGATATGGGTCTCTGTTGTGGACTGAGAGTGGGAAGGGGACAGGGAGAGGGGAATCATGATTGGGAAAAGGGCAAGGGAGAGGGGAGGGAGCGGGAAGCACCAGAGAGACATTCTGTAATGATCAATAAAAGAATTGTTTGGAATCAAATGACCTTGCCTGGTGACTCAGGGCTGGGTGTGTCTGCACCCGCGCCAACCCATACCCCTGGCACTCCTTCTCTGCTGCCTGTCCCACACCCCTCCCATGACACTCCATCTTCACTACTCCCAACATTTTTTGCTCCCGCCAGATTTACAAACTCATTCTGTGCTGCACATTGACTAATACAGTACTGTGCTAAAGTTGCAGGCACACAGGTTGTATAGATGTGCATAAGGCTTTGGCACAGTATTGTACAAGAACCGCTGGAGTTCATGCAGACAGTCATCGTGCAATACAGGCCCTTCAGCCCTCTGAGTTCATGCTGACCACCGTGCTATCCAGCTAGTCCAATATTTCCTATGTCCACGCCTTATCTCTTTAAAGGGCCTGTATCAATGCCGTTTTGTTCTATGACAGTCTGACTCTAATTGGGCCTCAGCTTCGAATGTCAAGCTGTTAACATTCCTGCAAGGTCCTGGAATGTAAATGTAACTTCCAACTTTATTTAGAATCATAGAACAATACAGTGTAGATCAGGCCCTTTGGCCCATCTAGTCCATGCCAAGCTATTATGCTGCCTTGTCCCATCAATCTGCATCATGACCATAGCCCTCTATACCCCTCCCATCCATGTAACTATCCAAAACTCTCTTAAATGTTGAAACCGAGCCTTCATCCACCACTTTTGTTGGCTGCTTGTTCCACATTCTCACCACCCTCTGAGTAAAAAAAGTTTTTCCTAATGTCCCCCTGAAACATTTCACCCTTTGCCCTTAACCCATGACCTCTAGTTCCAGTTTTGTCCAACCTTGGTGGAAAGAAGCCCGCTTGCGATTGCCCTATCTATGCCCCAAATTGCAAGCAGAGTCATTTTAAGCTTAATTCCCCCAACTTCACCTCTAACAAGTATCCTAAGCTCAGGGGCACATTTGTAACTCAGCTGGTCATCTGCCATTGCTGCTTTTGTCCCCGTCACTAGAGATCAGGCCAATCTTGCTCTAAAGTTGCTGTGACGCTTCCCCTCTCTGCAATCTCCCTCTTATCTTTTGTGCTCTGACCAGGCTCACCTTTTCCATGAGCCCCGCCTTCTGTTTCCCAGACGATCCACAGTACAGACTGCCCAGACTCTCCTCCTGCTCCACACGTCAACTTGGTCTGGCAACTGCATGTGACTGCAAGCAACTACAGACAGCTGGGGTCACAGCTCAGCACGTCACGAAGAAAACCAGCCCCTTCTGCCTACGCTTCTCTTGCCTTGGTAAAGCAGCTGGCAAAATCAAAGATCCCTCCCAACCTGGACATTCGCTCTTCCTCCCTCATCCATTGAGAAGGAGACCCAAGAGCCTGAAGGCGCGAACTATTTGTGCTTTGTTCATACCACTACGTCCTGACCTTTGCCTTTCCTTGATCTGAATTCTCCTCTGTTCCTGTGCTTCTCCAAGATATCTGCACTCCATTCATTTTGGGCTCTTGCTTTGCCTTGAATCTAATTTGTATTCAGTTGCCAAGACGTTCAGCTTTGTAATTTCTCCCTGAGTATCTGGATGAGTGCGTGAGTTGAAAGGGCATCACAGAGTAAAGAGCAGAAAGTAAGTGGCTGGATGAATTCAACAGGTCAAGCAGCATCTATGGAGGAAAAAAGAATTGTCGATGTTTCAGGGGGTAACCATGCATTAGGACTGAGAATGAAGGGGGCAAATAGCTAGTATAAAGGGGGAGGGGATGGAGCAGGGGCTGATAGGTGATAGAGCAAAACAGACAAGGAAAAAGGGTACAGAGTCAGATTGAAGGGAGTGAGGGTTCTTGATGCAAAATATTGGCAATTCTTTCCCCTACCCCCACAAATGCTGCTTGATTTTTGTTCCAGATTTCTGCATCTACAGTTTCTTGTGTCTTCAGAGACTCTGTGGTCAAGTTCTGATACCTGGGATGAGTTTCAATAAGTTCAATGGTCAGAATGTAATGATGGGACAAAGGCCTGTTTCATTCTTGTATGACTGTGTGACTCTGTTCCTTTACCTCAGTCCCTTTCAATAAGGCACTTCTTAAAAAATAACTCTTTGCTCACATGCTCTGGTACTTTGTTTTATTGTTTGATATCAAATGTGTTCACTGATACTCCCATGAAGCACCCTGAATTTTACTGTTAATGTGTGAAGCAACAACATGATTCCATGGTAAAGAATTAATATTTTGCTTGAAGTTATGCTGGGTATTGTGCTGCTGGACTTGTCTTACTTCACTCAACTTCACTTGTCCCATCATTGAAATGTTCCCTCGACCAGTGGACTCACTTTCAAAGACTCTTTATCTCATGTTCTCGATATTTATTGCTTATTTTATTATTTCTTTCTTTTTGTATTTGCACAAATTGTTGTCTTTTGCACACTGATTAAACACTCAAATTGGTGTGGTCTTTCATTGATTCTGTTATGGTTATTATTCTATGGATTTATTGAGTTTGCTTACAAGGAAATAAACCTCAGGGCTGTAAATGGTGACATATATGTACTTTGATAATAAATTGAACTTTGTGCTCTTATAACAGAGAATGAGAACAAGGAACAGTATAGAAAAGGAACAGGCACAGGATGTTGTGCTGAACTAACTAAACTAGTGATGCCAAATTAAACGAAACCATTCTGCCTCATCATGGACCATATCCTTCCATTTTTATATTCATGTGCCTATTGAAGAGCTTCATACAACCCTATCACCTCTGCCTGCACCACCACCACTGGCAGTTCGTGACAGGCACCCACGGCACTTAGTGTAAACAGAAATTTTCCCCGCACATCTCTTTTAAACTTTCTGCCTCTCACCTTAAATGCACGCTCTCTACTGTCAGAGATTTTGACCCTGGGAGAAAGATACTGGCTGTGTACACTGACTGTGCATCTCATCAGTTTATGAACATTCATCAGCTCTCCCCACAGCCTCCGCCATCCCAAAGAAAACAGCCCTAGTTTGTCAAACCTCTCCTTGTAGCCCATGCCTCTAATTCCAGCAATGTTCTGGTAAACCTCTTCAAAACCCCGGCATCCTTCCTATAATGGATGGACAGAATTCAATGCAACCCTCTTATTTTTAAAGCTGCAACATAACTCAAAGCCTCGTGAATGTGTATCCCATACACCTTTTACTCTTAACCAACCTATCAACTTGTGCAGCCGCTTTCAGGAACCATGGACGTGGACCCCTAGATCCCTCTGTGCATTAACACTGTTAAGAGCCTGCTATTAACAACATACTTTCTCTTTACATTTGATCTCCCAAAGTGCACTTTCCTCAATCTGTCATTTCTCTGCTCATGGTGCAAATGATCCGGCTATTTCCCATGGCAATCTTTCCACGACAACATCATCAGGATAGAACTCTCAGCTAGAAATGTTGGGTGTAGTATTTTGCCTGGAGCTCCATTTGTTGCTCAGGTATATCAAGAGTTTCCAGTACAAACATGCTCTAACCACTTTATATTACTTCTAACATAGAACATAGAAATCTACAGCCCTTTACAGGCCCTTCGGCCCACAATGTTGTGCTGACCATGTAACCTATTCTAGAATTTCCCTACCACATAGCCCTCTATTCTAATAGGCTCCATGTATTAGAAATTAATTTCTAAGCAGCAGAGATGAACTTTAACCACAGGGAGCCACAATAGCAAAACTTGTTATCATTGCAGACAAATCATCATTTTGGAATTCCAAGAATGTTACTATTCCACAATATCAATCATACTGTAATCTTATTTGATGACGGTGAACAAGTAAATGTTTGTAATGATTTGATAATTTTGTTTTCTTAAATCAGAGTACTGAATAGAGGAGCTGAGGTATTTATGTTGAAGGTACATAAAATGATGGTGAGGGCTAAATAGGAGTATTATGTGCAGTTCTGGTCACCTAACTACAGGAAAGATAACAAATAGATTGAATGAGTACAGGAGAAAAATTATAAGTATGTTATCAGGGCTTGAGGATCTGAGTTAAAGGAAAAGATTGAATAGGTTAGGGCATTTTTCCCTGGAGTGTAGGTGAATGATGAGATATCTGATAGAGGTATGCAAAATTATAAGAGGCAGAGGTAGGGTAAGTGCTAGCTGGTTTTTTCCACTGAAGTTGAAATATTTGCGGGGAAACACCTTCACTCGGGGTGGTGAGTCTGGAACGACCTGCCAGTGGAAGTGATGGATGTGGGTTCAACTGCAACATTTTAGAGAAGTTGGGGTAAGTACTGTACACAGACGGGAAGGGTATGAAGGGCAATAAGACCAGATAGAATATCAATATGGCATGGGCTAGATGGACTGAATGGCCTTTTTCTATACTGTAGTGTTCTATGACTCCATGACTCAGTGTCACTATGAAGTTGAAGTGATATTTTCCGAAGCACCTCTCTTTTTGTTAGATTATGGATTACAGTAATCCAGAAATCATTGGTCCTCAGTAAAATATCTTCCGCTCTGCCAAAGGAGAGACTTATATGATCAGAAGGCAAACAAATTCTTCGGTTGGGGAAAGATTCTTGGCGACTCTGTGAAAGTTCCTTGTGTTGTGGTGCCATCTGCTGTTCACAATATTTCCAATGATCTCATTTACACACACAAAATGCTGGAAGACTCAGCAGATCAGGCAGCATCTTTAGAGAGTTGACGTTTCAGGCCGAGTCCCTTCAGTAGGACTCAAGAATGGTCCTGTTGAAGTGTATTGTCCCACATCGTTAACTGCTTATTCCTTTCCTTGTAGTACTGTGCAAATGAGTTAGGCACGTGTGTGTGTGTGTGTGTGTGTGTGTGTGTGTGTGTGTGTGTGTGTGTGTGTGTGTGTGTGTGTGTGTGTGTGTGTGTGTGTGTGTGTGTGTGTGTGTGTGTGTGTGTGTATATAGTGAGGGTCATGAAATTTGTGGAATGCCAGGGACTGTGGATTGTGCGGGTGCAGACACACCCAACCCTGAGACACCAGGCGGCGTCATTTGATTCCAAACAATTGGTTTATTGATCATTACAAAAAGTCTCTCTGATGCTTCCCACTTCTGCCACCCTCCTGTCCCCTTTTTCCAATCATGACTCCCCTCTTCCTCCCCCTTTATCACTCTCAGTACACTGTAGAGCGCCATTTCATAATTAGGTTGATCATCACTATATAATGTTAATTTTTGCAGCAGCAGTACAGTGCAATGCAAACAATTGCTACAATACTGTGCAAAAGCTTTAGGCACCCTACTATATTGTTCTGTGTTTAAGGATTAGACTATTGCATATGTGGACTGTGGACCTTTTCAGACTTACAGTTCTTATATTCTGTTTTTTTTCCACTACACATTTTCCGTTTTGCTGTTTGAGGGGAGGGGTTAATGTTCTTGTTGCATTTTGCGCGGGGGGGGAGGTTTGGGGGTTGATGGTCGGGCTGCCGTTTTTTTTTGTGGGGGGGGGGCCTAGGGGTTGATGTTTCTCTGATTGATCTTCATGCTCTTCCTCTGTTTTGTGGCTATCTGGGGAAGATGAATCTCAGCGTTGTGTATGGATACAGACTTTGATAATAAATGAACCTTTGAACCTTTTGACTCTTTGATGTATGTGCCTGAGACTTTTGCACAGCACTGTAGATGCTGCCTGCCTTGTTGAGTCCCTCCTGCATTTTGTGTGCTTTGCTCCGGATTTCCAACATCTCCAGAATCTCTTGTTTATGATTTAACAAATTCAAGCTTTTTCTTCCTTAAAAAATAGATGTTGCTCTTTCTTATTCTGTTTTATTGATTTTTTTTCCCCCAGCGATTCCACAAGTAACCAAGCAGCTGCTGATGAACCCGGTCTTCACCTGTGTTGTGCTCTCCGCCTGCATGGAGGTAGCTGCTATCAGTGGCTTTGCCGCTTTTCTGGGCAAGTACCTGGAAAGGCAGTTTGGTCTGAGTGCTTCATATGCCAATCAGTTCATAGGTAAGATCATCACTGTTAGTCATTTATGGTACGAGTTCTTCTGTGATTGTCTGAAAGCTGAGGTAAAAAAAATGAATGCACTTGTTCCCGTTTTGGCATCTGGGTAAGAATACAGTTACACACACAAAGCTCAGCAGGCCAGGCAGCATCTATGGAAAAGAGTAAACAGCCAATGTTTTGGGCCGAGACCCTTCACCAGGACTGCCTTTTAAAAGGGATATTAATAGTTATAGACCCTCCTTTACACATCAGGCGCCATGGTTTAGTTGAAAAGAGGGCAATGCAGGGCAAGAAACAATAACATTGCCATTAAAAGCAGGTGGTGGGCTAAAACAAGCAGAGGTGACTTAATTAGTGATTAACAACTCCAGCTGTGTTCCTTGGACAGGATTATATTTCTTCGCAGCTTCTAGAAGCACCAGTCAGACAGAATCATTGCTCAATGGTCATTTGATTTAAAAGCTAAAACTAAACTAAGAAGCTAAGAATATTGGTCCTCTTAGTTAAAGAAAAATGGTATCTCACAGGGTGCAGTGTAGAGAAGTTTTATCAATTCGATCCCAGCAGAGACCTCCGTTGGACACGGTTGACCATGGATGTGTCATCCTAGCTGTTTAGATACGCAAGCCAGGGCAGTACGATATGGAGAGCAAACTGTTACCCAGGCAGCAGGCTCCCGCTCTTCATGCATCTGATGAACCTAAAGGAACAGCAGAGACCAATACAGTTTGGCACCAGCAGCATTGCAGGAGTTGCCAGTCAGCGTTGAACTCAACGTAGGACTGCCTTAGGGACTCCAGGTCCCGATTTTTCCATCGGGGGTTTACTCCCGAATCCTTCCCTGTGAGTGGTTATAGCTGTAAGTCAGTGGGGGTTTTGAGATCAGAGCTTTCCTTCTCCTAGATGAGCTGCCAACCACAGTCGAAGAGCCCATCTGCCCAAAGGAGCTGGTTTTAAGGCAACAGTAACCCACCTTTGCCCCTTCTCCTGTCAGTAGAAACTGTTCCGCTAGGCTCATTAGCCAAGCCACACGTGAAGGCCGGGAGCTGGACTTGGTTGTCAGAGGCTATTTGAGGCTCACATCATTGGGAGCATTCAATAGGTAGTGGGAGCTTGTCCCCATTACCACACCCGGATATAACGCCTTTAAGGGACCTGATCCCAGATATGGTGCATTATCATACAAGGAAAGATTAAACAGGTACTCTACACATTCTTCAAAGAGTAAGGGGTGATCTCATTTTTAAAGGCAGCTAAGATTGATATGAGGGAGAAAGGGTAAATGTTGAGATGAGTTGAAAATTTGGTAATTTTTTCCTTAAGTCTGCTGTAAGTCCTCATTACAGAGAACTCCGGAGGTAGAGTCCCTTTGTGTATTTAAGACTGAGTTGGACAGATTTCCGATCAGGAAGATAATCAAGAGTTATGGACAGGGTATAAAAACAGACTTGAGAGTTATCAGATCATCCGTGATCCTATTGAATGGTGAAGTAAGTTTGAGGGGCTGAATGGTTTACTTCTGTTCCCATATGGATCTTTTGGAAAAGCTGATGATTTATTTTAATCCAGAACATTAGGCACATGGCCGAGACCACGGTGTGGAAGATAAAAGTTCCAAAATCTTCACTTACTGAGGGTCTTGCTAGATAGAATGTCAGGAGCCAGAACCTGTGTCAGATTTATTATCACTGACTTCCATGTCCTGAAATTTATTGTTTTGCTGCAGCAGTTCAATGCAAAGATCTAAAATTACTATCGGAACAATTTGATTCATTCTGGGAAAAATGGTTTAACTCCATAACACCTCATAGGCCTGATTTTATCCTCACAAATCAATGAATCTGTTGTAAAAAAAAAGATCACTCCCTACTTGTACATAGTTTTCTCCTTTTGCTTGTTCTTTCTCTCCTCTCTTTTCTGTAAGTGTATACCTCAGGTAAACATTATGTGGAGATTGTGGCATATTTGACTCTATGATATGATATATATATATATACACACACACACACTATCTGAAATACATCTTATGGAAATGTTTGTTTGATGATGAACTTCAATAAAAAATAAACTACAAAAAAATTTAAAAAAAAACAAAAGTAACTAAATAGCACAAGGAACAGAATAATGAGGTAATGTTCATGGGTTCATAGACCATGCAGAAATCTGATACCAGAGAGGAGGAGGCTGTTGCTGAATCATTGAGTGTGGGTGTACAGGCTCCTGTGCCTCCTCCCTGATAGTAGTAATAATAAGAGAGCATGATGAAGGACCTTAGTCATGAATGTAGCCCTCCTGAGACAGTACCTCTTGAAGGTGGGGAGGGCCGTGCCCACAATGAAGCTGGCTGAGTCTACAGTCCTGCAGCCTCTTGCAATCCTGTGCAGTGGAGTTTCCGTACCAGGCTGTGATGTCACCAGTCAGAATGCTCTCCACTGTACTTTGACAGCAATTCATATTGTCTCAAACTCCAAATGAAGTGTAGGCTGGGTTTATCTGATCCTGTATCCGTTCTCCAAAAGAATATCACAATTAAGCTACATAATGATAAACTTGGCAAATTAGTGCTCCCAGTTCTCGATTCTCAAACTGGAGCAAGTCTAGGCAATTAGATGCTGAGATCGGTGCTTCTGATTCACGGCCCAAATGATTCTGTAACCAACGAAGTTAATGATGGCAAAGCACCATAGTTGCAAGTAAGGCTCATTAATCTCCATGCTGTGTTGTATAACTTACACTTGGCATCAGGGTGGGTGAAGTATAAACTGGTAGAAGCGAACATTAACATTCCTAATCTCCCCTCTGCGTCACACAAGTAATGTCACGTCAGCTAGAAACAAGTGCTGATTTGTCCCTACGGGCAAAAGGGCCATTTTCACATTTAAATTGGGTTTTCAGATGGCCATCGGGAATTGCCTGAAGCAGTCCTTTGGACATGGAAGTGGGCAGATAATGAAATGAATGTCAGTTTGTACTCCTGTAGTTTTGGCAAGGTTACTAGTCATTACTCTCCCCCGGGAAGGTTTGTTACAGCTGGTGTCAGGTATTTCTTTGCAATATGTTACTTCAAATTGATTGAAAATGTTAAGGTGAGCTAATGATCTGATTTTTCCTGAGAAAGCCAGATTACTGAAAAGGATGAAAAGGATTTGGAAATGCAGCGTTGCCCTGTCCCTAAATTTCCTCAGTCTTTTCTGCTAATATTGTATTTTGACTGAATGTGAAGAGATTTTGCTTAGATTCACTCACTTTTTAAAGCTTGCAGCAGATTTTGGTAGGGACTCATAGTAAATTAGCCTATATATGGGCTATTTAAGTGCAGAATTTGTGCTGTTACTAGTAATGGTTGGCAGGGATTCCTATCTATCCCTGAAAATCTACATTGCTAAAGGGATTTGAGGTAATTAAACATTAAGACTAGGAATTCCCTCTGCAAGAAAATGTTTGTGCATTTTCTCTGTGTGTATACTGTCACCAGGTTCCAGTACCATTTCTTAGCAGTGGGAGTTGTGCCATAACTCGGGGGAATATAGAAAGGATGCAGTCTCTCAATGTCCCAGCATTTAAGGCAAGAACGGAGCACAATAGCAGAGCAGGAGCTAATTCCAATCCATTTCCAAATTCTAATGACAGGAACTACACTGAAAAAAACTTCGTATCTCTGTATAATTGCTACTCGACTGGCTAAACACTTCCAGCATTTTCTGTTTTATTCCAAATTATATCTGCCCTAAATTTGACCCCATTGTGTTTGAACACGATTCAAAAGCTCCAGGATCCAGAGCCTCTGTATCCAGGGGTGACAGATTATACTTCACCAGAGCTAGTTCTACATATGCATCTTTCCTAATTAGAACACACTTTTGCAAAGCAATCCAAAACAAATTAGGAACTATCGCGCATTAACTATCTGTGACCTGTAAACGTCAGATGCAGAGGTTTAATTTCAGCAGACGAGTTTGAATGTTAAATTATAATTTGTATGATGTTAAGTTCTGTAAAACGATCAGTGCTGTGTCCTACAATACTGTGCAAAAGTCTTGGGCATCCTAGATTTTTAAAATTAGTGTCAGGTGGTATGGTCTCCACAGAGCTTGATCTCAACATCATCGAGGCTGTCTGGGATGACCTGGAGAGACAGAGGCAAGCAAAACACTCAAAATCTGCAGAGGAACTGTGGCAAATTCTCCAAGAGGTTTGGAGACATTTTGGAGACACCAGCTGATTTTCTTATAAAACTGCAGAGCAGTGTACCAAAGAGAATTAATACAGTTTTAAAGGCAAAGAATGGTCACACCAAATATTGATTTGATTTAGTTTTTTTGCTGTTTATTGCTCTTTAGAGTAAATTGTTGATATTTAGAAATTTTTCATTAATTATTTTTGAAAGCATCTTCACTTTAAAGAAATTTTTACTTGTGCCTAAGACTTGAACAGTAGTGTATGTCCCTATTATTTCACAAAAAAAAAGCAACAACAAATTATAGATTAGACCTTTGCATCTGGTCATCTGCATGTCAGTGTCTTAGACCTGTAAATTAAAACAATTCTCAAAAGAAAAAAGTGGTCATATCTAAGATGAAGAATTTCCAGAAAGGTGATTACAGTGTTTTCTCATATTACTGCTATAGTATAGTCATGTTGCCATGGTAATAACTTAAGTGAAAATCATTTGCAGCATAATCCTCTGCTGTCTTATGATTTAAGTTAAAAATGTATCACTGAATATGACCTTCAATGTAACAATGCCATCAGAATGTTATCCTTATTGTTGAGGCTCAGTCTTAAATATCCAAATTTGACAAGGTACGTTATCAAACGATCACTTTCTGTTTCAAATATTACATGATTTAAAACGAGCTATAGTATAGCTGCATTAGCTATTAGTTTTATTTTGATATGCAAGCTTTGACATTTCTGGGACTGGGCTGTTGCCTGTCGATTTCCCACGAAGGCAAAGCAACGCTGGTACTGAGCAATGGTTTGCCGTTGGGATAAACATGTGAATCTGTCAAAGCAAATTGCCCCCATCTATCAGAACCCACTCAAATTTAATTTCAGTATCATTTGAATATACATTAGGAATATAACATATTGTAATAAATCACTGTCCAAAGAATAAAGTGGAAAATTGACACCATTGTGTTTCTCTAGAGTTGAAATATTATTTTAATAACAACACCAACTTGTATTTATTAGCCCCTTTAACTCAGTAAAATATTCAAAAGCACATCACAGGAATGTAAACAAAAAGATATTTGACATCAAACCAGATATCAAGCTAAAAAGAGACTGCAGGTGAGGGAATCTAGACTTAAAAAACATAAACTGCTGGAGGAACTCTCTCAGGCAACATTTGAGGAGGCAAAAGAATGGCTGATGTTTTGGATTGAGACCCTGGGTTAGAATTGAGAGTGTGGACAAAGGATAGTTAGTGGAAAGAGGAGCAAATTTCTACAGGTGTACCGTGGAGAGCATTCTGACTGGTGGCATCACTGGCTGGTAGGGAGGAACCACTGCGATAACTGGAGAAAGCTGCAGAGGGTTGTAAACTCAAACCATCACTAATTTGAGACCATAGTGGAGGCCATGGATTGAATGTCGGAATGGGAACGGGAAGTAGGATTAAAATGGGTGGCCACTGGGAAACCCCACCTTGTGTGGTGGACAGACTGAAGGCGTGCAACGAAATGAGCATGGCCTGTGGTGTATGTTTCATAAAAATCCTGTGATTTACTTATAAGTTTCTCAAATGCCTCAGTTTAACTGTTTACTGGGGGTCTGTGAGTGCTAGTAAAAGATCCCAAAGGGGCAGGGTTTTTCTACAGTTTTGTGACTTATAAGGGGGCAGGGAGAATTGTTTTAAGACTGAAGTGTATCGGAATGTCTTTCTGCAGAGGCTAGTGGATCTCTAGGATTCTCCAACCCAGAGTATTGTAGAGACTGGATCATTGAGAGTGTTTAAAGGGGAGGCGGGTATGTTTTTGTAAGATTAGGAAACTGAGTGCTATGAAAAACTGTGACAGAGAAGCAGATGAGGCCTGGGACAGCTCAGATGTCATCATATTGAGCAACAGGGCAGGTCTGAGGGACCAGGTGGACGATTCTACGATGCCTTTTATGTTCTAAAGCTGCAAAGCTACAGGGGGAGGTGGTGAATCTGTCACCGGGACTCTGTGTGGATGAGCTATTGTTTATAAATGCTCTTGAGCTTCTCACAGTCCTGAGATTCGTCCACAACTCCAACCTTGACCCAGTTTTCTTCCTGTTGCCAAAACTGCTTTACCGTTTCCAAGGGCCACATTCGGCAATTAGGAAATCAAGCATAAATGCATCCATGGTGACCGGTAAATTAATAAATGCTGGAAGAGGAATTAGCCAAGAGCAAATGAAATAAATGAGGTTAATGTGCGGTCAATACTATTACTGAGCAGTGACGCTCATAGAAGGAGTAGACAAAGGGGTGTGCCTGCTCTCCATTAGTCTCATCCGTTCAAATAAATGAACTGAAAAGCAACTGCAGAAGGCCTCTAGTTTCCTGGCTGGTTTTCCTGCAGTCGTTACTCCAGGGTTAGAGATGTTTGGTGTAAGTTCTGATAAGTCAGATAATGCTGGATTACATCTTCAATGTATGTAAAATAGATTATAAAATAAATGCCTCCCACATATTGTGAAAATTAATTTACCATTTATAACAAATTATTGACTGTCCTAATTCTGCATTCAATTTTTATATCTCTAGAATCAAAATAGCTCCCAACAGTCTCCCATGATCATTTGAAAACGCTTATTAACAGCTAGAAAATCTGTGTTTTGTATTTTAATCATGAAGTGATTTTGTGTTACGAAGTAAATTTGTGAAGAATTCTTTCCTTCACGTATGAAATAATTTAAGCCTGATGTTTCCCTTCAGTCAAAAATAGAACAGCTGATAACATTCAGACCAGACGGGCTCCTTCCGCTCTCCACCCAGTCACGCTGCGTATTTTCTAGTAAAGCTTTTCATGTGAGGGTTCCTTCCTGCTCATTCTAACAGCCATTGTCAGTCCACACAAGGAAGGCTATTTAATGACTATCTTATTTTCATAAAGGACAAAATGTGCAAGATATTTTCAAAAAAGCCGCATATCCTATTTAGAAGCATTGTCTATGCTGATTGTAGTTTTCAGATTGGAAAAACGTTAAAGTCACCAACAACTGTGGTTCTCTTTGGAGCACGAACAATAAATGGTGTTGTTTGCAAGTTGGATAATAGTAGTTATGTGAGGCATTTGCCCTAATAAAACAAAAAATCATTTAAGTATGGGCCAGCATTTACCAAGTTATTTACCTCCCTCTTTTGAAAGGTTATTCCTTTTTGGTAATATGCACAAAATGCTGGAGGAACTCAGCAGACTAGGCAGCATCTGTGGAGAGGAATAAACAGTAAATTTTGCAGACTGAGAAACGTCACCTTTATTCCTCTCCATAGATGCTGCCTGACCTGCTGAGTTCCTCCAGCATTTCATGCAAATTATTCTGGATTTCCAGCATCTGCAGAATTTTTTGCTTCAGTTCTTATTTGGTCACTTCTTACATTTGTTTTCTGGTGAAATTTTTATCCGATTTTCTGCTTCCTTGTTGAACAGGTACAGCACCCTTGTGACTGGCTTGGCAGAGATCAGCTTACTTCCTCTTTTCATCCACACAACTAAATTTATCTTAAAATTAGCGAAGGTCAGAAACATGGCACTTTTTCATCTCTTTCCCCCTCCAGACTAACATGAGGTGTAAATAGGGTTGGGGGGGGGGGCAGGAGAAACTATGAGGAATATTGGTCTTGGAGGGATATTTGGCAGAACTTTTAATTTTGCTGCGGGTTTAAAATAGGTGATACTGGATTGATTCGATTGAGCAGGAAAATTGGGTGATGAATAGTTAGAACCGATGTCGGTATTCCCATTGATGTAGGAAGTTCCAGCTGTGCTTCTTCAAGGTGGGAAAAGAAAGAACAGACGAAAGTCCTCGGGGTGCACCCGGTCCATCCCACATTCCAAAAACATATATGTTACTCTAACGTCAAACTAATCCTTCCCTCCAGCATAGACCTCCACTTTTCTATCACCCATGTGCCAATCTAAGAGTTTCTTAAGTGTCCCTAATGTATCTGCCTTTAGCACCATCCCTGGCAGGGCATTCCACACACCCACAATCCTCTCTGTGTAAAAGACTCTCTCTGACATCCCACACCCCCCCGAATACTTTCTTTCAATCACTTTCCAATTATGCCCCTTTGTGTTGGTCATTCCTACCCTGGGAAAAAGAAAGTTTCTGGCTGTCTAATTGATCTCTGCCTCTTATCATCGTGTACACCTCTCATCCTGCTTTGCTCCCAAGAGAAAAGTACTAGCTTACTCAGTCTAACTTTATAAATCATGCTCTCTAATCCAGGCAGCATCCTAGTAAATCTCCTCTGCACTCACTTTCCTTTAATGAGGCAACCAGAATTGAATCAATACTGAAGTGTGGTCGAACCAGGAGCCGCTACATTACCTCATGCCTCTTAAACTTAGTCCTCATAGTAATGAAAGTAAACACACCTTCTTAACAACCCCGAGGAAATCTGCAGGTGCTGGAAATTCAAGCATTTATTTCTCTTGCTATCTTTCCTTTCAGTTAGTCCTGACGAAGGGTCTCGGCCCGAAACGTCGACACCGCTTCTCCCTATAGATGCTGTCTGGCCTGCTGCGTTCCACCAGCATTTTGTGTGTGTTTCTTAACAACCCCATCAGTTTACATGGCAGCTTTGAGGAGTCTATGGACATGGATCCCAGGACCCCTCTGTTCCTCCACATCGCTAAGAATCATGCCATTAACTCTGTATCCTGCCTTCAGTTTCCGTCTTCCACGGTGAATCACTCCACATGTCCGGGTTGAACTCCATCAGCTACTTATAAATGTGGAAAGCCTCCAACCTGATGGCATGAACATTAATGTCTTGAACTTCTGGTAATGCCCAACCCCCCCTTCAGCATTCCCCATCTCCTTTTCCCTCTCTCACCTTGTCTCCTTGCCTGCCCATCGCCTCCCTCTTGTGCTCTTCCTCCCCCTTTTCTTCCTTCCATGGCATTCTGTCCTCTCCTATCATATCCCCCCTTCTCCAGCCCTGTATCTCTTTCACCAGTCAACTTCACCGCTCTTTATTTTATCCCTCCCCCTCCCAGTTTCACCTATCACCTTTTTTTCTCTCCCATCCCCCCCACCTTTTGAATCTACTCCTCATTCTTTTTTCATTTTTTTTTCTCCATTCCTGCCGAAGGGTCTTGGCCCAAAACATCGACTGTGCTTTTTTCCATAGATGAGTTCCTCCAGCGATTTGTGTGCGACCGACTTCTAAGCCCAGCTCTGCATCCTTTCAATGTCCTGTTGTAGCCCTTGACAATATTCTACACTATGTGTAGAATTACAGCAGTGGTGAGGAGATTACAGTCAGAAATTAACCTGTAGGCAGTTAATGACCCTGTTATTTTGCAATGGACGACCCTGCATTCAGCTGCATGTGCTTAAGGGAGAACATTAGCAAGAGTGACCATATCAGCTTTCCATGCTGCCTACTCGGCACATTATATAGTTAGCGGGTGAGTGCAGTGCATGCAAAATATGAATAGCTTTGTCAGATGTGACTGATGGCGCACGTGTGCACTTGGCATTTGAAAGAGCTGGACAAGGAGAGGATGTCTCTTAGTCTAGGACCAGAAGGCACAGCCTCAGAGCACAAGACGTTCCTTTAGAACATAGATGAGGAGGAATTTCTTTAACCAGAGGAGCTCAAATCTATGGAGCTCATTGCCACAGCCGATTGTGGAGGCCCAGTCGTTGGTATACTTAAAGCAGAGATGGATAGGTTCTTGATTAGGAAAGGCATCAAAGGCTATGGGGACAAGGCAGAAGAATGAAATTGAGAAGGAAAATAGATCTGCCATGATCAAGTGGTTGAGCAGTCTCGATGGGTCAGATGACCAATTCTGATCCTCTGTCTGATGGACTTATGGTCTTATTCTGGGGCTCGCGAGATGACTGAAGGACTCAAACAGTGATCAGCATTTCACATCACTGAAGCCCCTATCGTCCTAAGAATAGCAAAGTACAGCAAGACGTATAGTTTATATAAAGATATGGTGTTACCTTGATTATGGAAACAGTTTGGGCTGTGATGCCATACATTTTCAGTAAACACTGAGAAACAAGGAAACTATATTTTAACAATTAATTATATAAGAAATATTTTTTAGGTCATTAGAATATTTCATTCACGCTCCTTGTAAACTGAACATGGTGATGACAATCCTTGTTTCAAGTACAGTTCCGGCAGCTTGGCCCCTTCAGTGGACAGCTCCTAGTATCGTGGCCTCCCCCAACCAGCGAACATTGGCAGCCACTGAACCCCGTGGCATGAGCATCCACCCAGATCATTAGCCTGGTAGAACCTCCATGAAGTTAAAATGGATACAACCTCGTTTCTCATTACAGAGTGGATGGCAGGGCACTGGGGGTGTGCAGTAGAACAAAGGGATCTGGGAATACAGATTCACAGTTCCTTGAAAGTAGCATCACAGGTGCATTGGGGTGAGAAAGAGAACTTATGGCACATTGGCCTTCATAAATCAAAGTATCGAGTACAAAAGTTGGGATGTTATGTTGAAGTTGTATCAGATCTTGGAGAAGGCAACTTTGTAGTATGGTGTGCAGTTCTGGGGTCACATACGTACGGGAAAGATGGAAGATTGAAAGAGTGCAGAGAAAATTTACAATGATGTTGTCAGTACTGGAGGACCTGAATTATAAGAGATTTTTAATTCTGTTTAAAGACACTTCTGGATAGATATGTAGAGCTTAGAAAAATAGAGGGCTATGGGTGACCCTAGGTGATTTCTAAAGTAAGTACATGTTCAGCACAGCATTGTGGGCTGAAGGGCCTGTATTGTGCTGTAGGTTTTTCTGTGTTTCTATAAGGAAAGGTTGAAAAGGTTCCGACTTTATTCCCTGGAGCACAGGAGAATGAGGGGAGATTTGATGAGGTGTACAGAATATATGAGGGGTATAGATGGGGTCAATACAAACAGGCTTTTTCCCACTGAGGTTTGGTAAGACTACAACCAGAGATCAAAGGTTAAGGGTGAAAGGTGAAATATTTAAGGGAAACCAGAGGGGGATTTTCTTCATTTAGAGGGTTGTGAGAGTGTGACCGAGCTGCCAGTGGAAGTGATGGATACGGGTTTGTAAGGGAAGTTTAGATAGGCACACGGGTGGGAATGGTATTGAGTTCCAGGTCCAATGGGACTAGGCTGAATAAGAAGTTGGCACCGACTAGATGGGCTGAAGGGCCAGATTCGGTGCTGTCATGCTCTCTGACTCCATAACTCTGACCCCTGCAGGGTTTCATACCACACAAACATGCTGCATTGTCCTTTTCCTAATTAGGTGTCACTGCGGTTCCTTGTGTGTGCCTTGGAATTTTTCTGGGTGGCTTTGTGCTGAAGAAGATGAGCCTTACTCCACTGGGGGCAATTAAAATGACCATGACTGTCAACTTGCTGTCGACTGCCACGTATGTGATGCTGCTGTTCCTGGGCTGTGAAACGGGGCCGTTCGCTGGTGCAACAGTCGCCTATAAAAACAGGTAAGGAGCACGTGATAAAATCCTGGCAATATTAATGCTTCTTCAACAGCTGTTCGATGCAGGGTCACTTCGAAATTGTTCTGGGCACCGACTGGGACCTGTTGAAGGAGAAACAGTAACACGCGGGGCATTCCCACTCCACAAACGTTTGTTTTGAGCCGCGATTTATTTTTAGTGTTCCAATTATAGGGAAGTGATAAGGGAGAAGATTTCATTTGCCGTGGGCAGCTTCCCACAGTGGAGCAATCCAATCATCAGGTCACCCTGTCACATTGGCAGTAAATCAGGCTTGTGTAGCTGTCATACTTCATTCTGTGTTCTGTTATTGTTTCAGATTCAGATTTCTTCAGGCTTATGTATCACATGTAGGCCGAGAGCTGCAATGGCTGCAGAGGCCCTGGCCAGGTGCCATGAGTAAGAGTGGACAGACACAGCTCCATGGTTTCTCTGCTATCTGCCTTTATTCCAGAATGTTCGTGGTTAACATGGATGCTGGTAATACCGCGTCACCATGATAGCGTTCCAGAGTTCAGAGTTACGCTATCTGTACGGAGTCTCTGTTCCTCCTCCCTGTGGAATGCGTGGGTTTTCTCTAGGTCCTCCAGTTTTCTCCCACAGTCCAAAGACGTACTGGTAGCTTAATTGGTTATTGTAAAATTGTCCCGTATTTTAGATTAGGGTTAATCAACTTTGTAGGGGGCAGTGTGGCTCCGAGGGCTGGAAGGAACAGTTCAGTGATGGGTGAGTGAAGTTGAGTGAAGAGCCTGATGCTTGAGGGGTAATAACTGTTCCTGAAGCAGACATTTGTGGTACATTTGATATTGTTTCCCAGACAGACAATTACATAGAAAGTAGAAGGTAGAAATTACAGCACAGTACAGGCTCTTAGCCCATCGTGTTGTGCCAGTCTTTAACCTAGTCCCAGTTCAATCTCACCCTTCCCTCCCCTTGCTGCTGAAAGTGCTTGTTACACCACGGGCGCGTCATTGCTGTTCCCATAACAAGTTTTCTTTTTGACCAGTCAGGTTTGTTAGCCCTGAGCTGAATCTGGGGGACGGGACGACCACTCTCAGTCTGGCCTCTGCCCTTTGAGCTGTTTGGCAGGGTGACCCTACCAAGAATCAAAGTGCAAGGCCCTAACTCAGCCCACGTAGCTCTCTGGGTTACTGAGGCAGGCAAGCACCCAAAGTCGTGGTCCTGTTGGAGGTTCCCTCCCCCTGAGCCTTGCATTCTATAATTTGTTCCATGTGTCTACCTAAGCCTCTCTTAACCTCTATCACCACCCTTGTGCACCCAGCACTCTCTGTGTAAAAAACCTCCCTCTGACATCTCCCCTACATTTTCCTCCAGTCACCTATAAAGCGTTAGTCTTTTCTGCGCTGGGAAAGTCACCGGCTACCCACTCGATCAATGCCTCTTTTCATCTTGTACACCTCAATCAAGTCACCTTCAGCCGCACAGGACTCCCAAGACGGAATGGAGTTTCTGGATACATGACGGACTGGAGGCTGATGGGGTGAACAAACAGCAGAGGTTGTGCTGCATTTGTTATTGTTCCCCAGACAGACAGACAATTACCCAGTTGATTTATTTGAAGCAGTCTGCTCTTAATTGTCAGCACTCCAGTCAAGAAGAATTGATTGAAACTGAAGTGGTGTGGGCCGGTGGGAGGGAGTAAGAGGCAATAAAGCCTGAAATATTTTCTCTATTGTCAGTTATGAAGTACTTCTCATTGCATATGCATGAACGGGGAGATTTAAAGGATAAGGCAGATAATCGGGTTCATTTGAGAGAGGTGTACAGGATTATAAGAGGCATAGATTCGAATGGATAGCCCGAGACTTCTTCCCAGGGTGGAAATGGCTAATACAAAGATGCATAATTTTAAGGTGTTGGGGAAGAAAGTACAGGGGGGATATCAGAGGGAGGTTTTTTACACAGAGAGTGCTGAGTACGTGGAACACCCTGTCAGGGTGGTAGTAGAGGCCGATGCTTTAGGGGCATTTAAGGAGGTGTTGGGTAGATGCTTGGATGATAGACAAATGGAGGGCTATGTGGAAGGGAAAGGTTAGATTTATCATAGTGTAGGTTACAAGGTCAGCACAACATCATGAGATGAAAGGCCTGTACTGTGCTGAGATGTTCTCTATTCTGTTTCTAACACTGATGAAGTGCAACCGTCACTATGAAATTAACTGCAGATGCTACAAGTTTGGTTAAAAAAATTGCAGAGAGGATGAAAGTTGTGGGCAGGGATCTGAGTAATAACAAACTACCGCTTAAGTAAATTGCTCAGTCGTAGATTCATACCACACCGAATAAGGTCATTCTATCCGCAGCGTCCATGCAGGCCGATCTCATTTGCCAGCACCATCACTTCGGGTTTTGCTCATAACACTTTTACAATCATCAGTCTGTGGCCACTTCACAAAACTGCAAAGGTCCAATGTCCAACTGAATTGCCAACTCTTACTTTCAGAAACTCGACAACTCACGTTCTCAGAGACATGCTTTTATTTGTTAGCTTGTTTATTTCGTAATTATTTGTCTCGTTTTTGTATTTGCAGTTTGTCTTCTTGTGCACATTGCTTGTCGGTCTTTGTGTGTAGTTGCTTATTGATTCTATTGTATTTCTTTGTTCTACTGTGAATGCCTGCCGGGAAATAATTATCAGCATATTATATAGTGACATAAATATACTTCCATAAGTATTTACTTTGAACTTTGAACTCTGGTAGCCCTGATTCTGGTGAATCAGTCTTGGCCTCTGGGTGCTCCTGATCCAAGTCATGTATCCAGTTCCAGAAACAGGCCAGCTTTATTACACACATAGATCTTCTTGAATTACCATGTGGCCTCTGAAATCTCTTTAGTGTTTCTGAGTGTAGCAACAAATAATCAGACTACCAACAAATGTGTTTCAGCCAAAGGTAATTTTTAAACTCGGAGAAACCTATGGCTGGACAGTTAACTCTTACTTTAACTTTAGTTGCTCTTACCTCAGGATGCTTCATTTTAAAATGCTTTGATAGTTTGGCTTATTCTGACCCATTGTCCCCTTGACACAATATCAGGGAATTTTCTACAATTGGAAAATCAATCTTAACAGAGTTTATAAAATCAAACAACACAATTTCTGTGTGTTCTGAGGAAAATGAAGAGCCAGATCAAGATAGAATGTAAAATTAACAAAACCTTATGTGGACACAAAAACATTCAACACCATGGTGCACAAAGAAAGAAATGGTCGTTATACAGTCAGTGACCATTTTGTTCGATACAGGAGTGGAACTCAGTGCGGTGCTCTGCTCTTGTAGCTCATCTACTTCAAGGCTTGATGCTGATTCTTCATTGTTTTCTCAGACACATCATTCTGTTTAGAACTGAAGTATGGACCAGAAATTCCTGAGGAATGCGAGTACCTGTGTGTGTACACTCAGTGGCC
The DNA here is from genome assembly GCF_048418815.1 of Hemitrygon akajei. Lineage (NCBI taxonomy): Eukaryota > Metazoa > Chordata > Chondrichthyes > Myliobatiformes > Dasyatidae > Hemitrygon > Hemitrygon akajei. The sequence continues at coordinate 18,057,006 of NC_133125.1, read as the reverse complement.
ACGTTATTAGTTACATCCCGTACTTAATAAGGTGGCTACTGAGTGCATGTTCATGGTCTTCTGCTGCTGTAGCCACCCACTTCAAGGCTCAATGTGTTGTGCATTCGGAGATGCTCTTCCGCATACCACATGGTTATCTGAGTAATATTCTCCTTCCTGTCAGCTCATTCTCCTCTGACCTCTCTCATTAACAAGGCGTTTTCACCCACAGAACTGCTGTTCACTAGATGTTTTTTTTTGTGGTTTTTTTTTAACCTTTCTCCGTAAACTGCTGTGTGTGGAAATCTCGGGAGATCACTTTCTGAGTTGCTCTAACCACCCTGTTTGGCACCAACGATGTTTCCACAGTCAAAGCCCGCTTAGATGATATTGCTTCCCCATTCTGATGTTTGGTCTGAGCAACGACTGAACTCCTCGACTATGTCCGCATGCTTTTATGCATTGAGTTGCTGTCACATGACAGTCCGATAGCTACTTGCATGAGCGAGCAGCTGTACATGTGTACCTAATAAAGTGGCCACTGAGCCTACTTGGAAGGATGACAGCTGGTCTTTCATGTTCACACTATCTAATACCGCAGATGAATGATGTGTCTCAGGTTAGGTTGTGCTCAGGAGCTGAGTTGTCATCGTAGAATTTTACTGGCGTTCTTTACTTAATGATGACACTTGGAGTCACTTTACCAGATGGCATTGTTTGCAGCCGTGTTCATTCCTGACACGTAGGATTTACTCTTGCAGTGCCTCCTGTCAGCCGTGTGTAACTGTTGAGCTTCACAAAAAGGATAAGGAAACCAGCAGATATTATTTTCATAGCAACATGCGATAGTTGTGTAAACCTACCAGGAACAGTTTAGCGCAAGGTCGCTGCTATTTCAGATCAAACAAAACGTGCCATGCTGGAATGTGTAGCAACACTTGCGGGCTGCCCCCAGCACATCCTTGGGTTGTGTTGGTTGTTGACACAAGCGATGTTCTTCACTGTATGTTTCAGTGCCGTCATCATCGTTATTTGCCGTGTCGTATGACGTGGGCGTCCGCGGTCTATCCGTGGCGATGGTTGTTCGTGGCAAATTTTTCCACTGAGGTGGTTTGCCATTGCCACCTTCTGGGTGGTGTCTTTACAGGCCATTACCAATCCCCTTCCGAGATTGTATGCTTGGTGTTAGGGGTCGCACAGGACTTGTGATGTGTAGCAGTTGCTCATGCGACCATCCACCACCTGCTCCCATGGTTCCAGTGCTACGTCTTGCAGGCTAATGGAGGGAAGGAGCGCTATACACCTCTGGCGGAGTGGTACCTCCACCCCAACACCCTATGTATGCGTAGTAAATAAATTAATTTGAGTGCAGTTAAAATGAATTGCTGGAGGAACCCTGAGGTTCAGGCAGCATCTGTGGAGGGAAATGGACAGGGCTGAAACCTTTCACTGGACTGAGACAGAGAGGTGACGCGGCCAGAATGAAAAAGTGAGTGGGTGGGCTGGAGCGAGAACCAGCAAGTTTGGGTCGAGCAGAGGAGAGGTGATGGGTGGAGGGGAGAGTAGGAGTAGTGACAGAAGTTGGGGGGGGGAGGCAAAAGGTGGTGTGAACAGAAGACTGAAAATGATGGAGTCTGGTAGGAGGGGAAGGTGGAGCATGGAATCGAGTGAGGGAGGTAGGAAGGGCAGGTGGGAACTGTACAGGAGGGGAATCAGTGTGTAAGTGACGGGCAGAACAAGTGGGTCGAGGAGGGGAAGGAACCAAGGTGATGGAGGCTGGGGTGAGTGGGGTAGATCAGAAGGATAAGGGGAGAAACTGTTTTGATCTGATTTTGAGACCGTTGCGATTATGAGACTATTTTACGCTCTTTTCTGTCGTTTACACTGCAGCTCTGCTTCATTTTTAAAGACAACTGGTGTTGCAACCATATACTAAACCCCCAAATGAACAAAATCCTTCTGACTTGCTCGAGTCCCAGCTGACGGAGTGTTACTAATTTCTGGACATTTCCCTATCACACCGAGAAGCAGAGTCTTAATGGAGAATAGATGTAGAACACACTGCTCAGCTCCCTAGTGGATTCTTCCCGAGTTTCATCAGCTCAGATCAGCCAGCAATGAATTCGTGAATTCAAATCCATGTATTCTGTCTACCAACTCAGTGCGAAGGGGACCACTCAATTCAGGCATAGGAAGAACAGTATACAATTTAGCTCCTGATATCTATCCCCCCCATTTAGTGAGTTGTGGACACATTGTGGTCTAACTCCACGTACCCACCTCTGGCCTCCCTCCCTTAGAACACAAAACAATACAACAGCGGATAGTGAGGTCAGCTGAGAAGATCATCGAGGTCTCTCTTCCCGCCATCACGGACATTTACACTACACGCTGCATCCGCAAAGCAAACAGCATTATGAAGGACCCCACGCACCCCTCATACAAACTCTTCTCCCTCCTGCCGTCTGGGAAAAGGCACCGAAGCATTCGGGCTCTCACGACCAGATTATGTAACAGTCTCTTCCCCCAAGCTATCAGACTCCTCAATACCCGAAGCCTGGACTGACACCTTACTGCCCTATTGTCCTGTTTATTATTTATTGTAATACCTGCACTGTTTTGTGCACTTTATGTAGTCCTGGGCAGGTCTGTATTCTGGTTTAGTATTTTTCTGTGTTGTTTTTTTTTTTACGTAGTTCAGTCTAGTTTTTGTACGGTGTCATGTAACACCGTAAAAAACGTTGTCTCATTTTTACTATGTACTGTACCAGCAGTTATGGTTAAAACGACAATAAAAGTGACTTGACTTGACTTGAGGAACAGGTCATTTGGCCCCCAATGTGTGTGCCAAACACAGTGCCCAATTATATTATATCTCTTTTGCCTGTACATGGCCACATTCCTCCGTTTTCCCACCATTCTCTTCAACATCAATACCGTATCTGCTTCCACCACTAGCCCTGATACTGACCACTCCTTGTTAAAAAAAATACCCTGCTCTGTACATTTCCTTTAAATTCCACACACCCCACCCTAACTGCATGTCCACCGCTATTAATATATTTCATTAATAAAACTCTATCGCACTCAAGTATTAAATTAGCATTGACTGAGCATCAATTCCCACCGCTGCCTTTAAGGAGTTCATACGTTTTCCCCGTGACTGTGTGGGTTTCCTCCGGGTGCTCCGGTTTCCTCCCACAGTCCAAAGATGTAGCGGTTGGTAGGTTTAATTGCTCAGTGTAAATTGTCCCATGATTAGGCTAGGGTTAAATTCGAGGATTGCTGGGTGGCATGGCTCAAAGAGCCAGAAGAACCTATTCTGCACTACATCTCAATAAATAAATTGAAGGTGGAAGAGAATTCTAAATTTCTGTCAGCTTTTGTGCATAGCAATGTTTCCTTGCTTCACCCCTGAAAGGGCTTATTCAAATCTTTTGACTTTGATCCCCGGTTCTAAATTTCACAACCAAGGAAAAATCACTCCCAACCTACAGTAGCTGCTTGTCTTTTCACCTTGAAAACATATGTTAAATTGCAGCTTAAACTCATTTACAGACTTAATGTTTTGTAATCTCTCTTTAGGAGGTAATGTTTGGAGTTTACTCTCAGATTTTCTCTACACTCTAATGGAATTGATTGAAGAAAGCTACTCCTTTACATTGTCTACTTAACTCTCTGTAAAGGTTTTGTGCTTGGCCTATTTAATGCCTGCTTACATCAACAAGCACGGTTAACACTGGAAGTTGAATCTATATTAAGCGAAATCCTTTCTATTTTACAAGGCCATTTACAGATAATCTGTCAATTTAACAAATGAATTGCAACTACTGGAAGCTATATAAATCAAGTGAGCCGTCAGCAAATTCAACAACAAGACTTGAATACAGATTGTAAATCATGGAAAAATATTGGAAAAGTATTAACAGAAATCAGACACTACTTGAAACAATCTAGAAAAGCCAGTGACACTTTCGCTATCCTGAGAAAATGCTAAGAAAGAAGATATTAACCTTTGTGGAGGGTAGCCTCAACTTCATCAACTATTTTATTACAGTAATGGCATTCTCACCATGTAGAAACAATTGTCTGAGCAACATTGTGCTTCAGTTTGTAGCAATGTGTCATTTTATTGGCAGCCTTCCAAGTGATCAGATAAAGCTTTTACCTTTTGGACACGGTCTCACTGCGACTTTGAATTGTTTTTCAGTTCCTTTGATGGAATCAAAAGAGATCTGACTGTGGTATGTAATGAAGATTGCAGATGCTCAAAAGAAATGTTAAACCCGGTCTGCGGGTCTGACGGCATCACCTACCTATCGCCATGTTTTGCTGGATGTACCAACAAGGTGAGCTTTCTCATGCTCCTTAAATGGTTGTGCTGTTTAGATTTTACCTTCAGAAGTGGAATCAAAACTACTGTGTATTATTGTGTAACAAGACGGAATTTATTGCTGATCAGGTCTGATAAGGACTGATAACAACAGAAGTGTGTTTTTTGTAAGACTTGAAAGTGAATTATTTTATTCTGAATAAAATAATGCATGAATTAATTCAGATTTACTTATCACACGTACACTGAAACATGCAGTGAGATGCGTCCTTTGTGTTAACAACAAACACGTCGGAATGTGCTGGGGGCAGCCCACAAGTTTCCGGTGGCAACATGGCATGCCCACAAGGCTTGACGGAATGACATGCCACAATAATCAACAGCAAAGCAAGCCCTGTTCCCCCCACGCACCCACCCTCACACACAGAAAGTCCTCCAACTCCACGACAGGCTTCTGGGCCTTCAGGTTCCAGGCTTCAGCCACTGGGCTTTGATCTTTGATGCTACCCCCGGACTAGTTGATGACCAGATCCCAAACTCCAGGCTCAAACTGGGAAATTGCATTCAAAGTACAACAGTAAAAAAAGGAGTGACTAACATTTAAAGAACTAATACATAATATGGTCTATAAATGATGTAATGTAGTCTGCATTAAATGCACCAGAGTCTTCAGAGCGACACATGCAACGTGATGGAGGATCTTAGCAGGTCAGGCAGCATCTATGGAGGGAAATAAACAGTCAATCTGTTGGGCCGAGACACTTTATCAGAACTAGAAAGAAAGGGGGAAGAAGCCAGAATAAGAAGGTGGGGGTAGGGGAAAGGAGTACAAGCTGGGGGTGATAGGCGAAGTCAGGTGAATGGGTCGGGGAGAAGAATAAAGTGAGGAGCTGGGAGGGGAAGATATGAAGGTCTGAAGAAGAAGGAATATGATGGGAAAGGACTGTGGACCATGGAAGAAAAAGAGGGAGGAGGGGTACCAGAGGGAGAAGAGAAGCAGTCTTGGGGGAACCTGTTGTCATATGGAACAGTCATGATGCAAAGCACAGGTTTAACAACAAAAGCAGATAGTACTTGCATAGAGCCTTTAAGGCAATATAACAATCTGAGGTGCTTTATAGCAATGATATTTAAAAAATATATACTAGTATGGAAAAGTTTTCGGATAAAAGACCAAACTCCAAGAACGTTGTTTTTAAGATATGCCTTGAAGGAATAATAACTAGAGATGAGTGATGGTCATCAAGTGGTAGAGTGATAAATGAAGACGCCTTGGTGACTTCGGGGAAGATTCAAGGAAAGGACAAAATGGGTAGAAAGGGATACAATATAGTTACTCTGCTCTCAAACGCATCTCTCCCATTTCCCGTACATCTGCCCTCACCCCATCCACCCGCCACCCCACTCGGGATAGGGTTCCCCTTGTCCTTACCTACCACCCTACCAGCCTCCAGGTCCAACGTATAATTCTCCGTAACTTCTGCCACTTCCAATGGGATCCCACTACCAAACATATTTTTCCCTCCCCCCCTTTCTGCTTTTCGCAGGGATCGCTCCCTGTGCGACTCCCTTGTCCACTCGTCCCCCCCATCCCTTCCCACCGATCTCACTCCTGGCACTTATCCTTGTAAACGGAACAAGTGCTACACCTGCCCTTACACTTCCTCCCTCACCACCATTCAGGGCCCCAGACAGTCCTTCCAGGTGAGGCGACACTTCACCTGTGAGTCGGCTGGTGTGGTATACTGCGTCCGGTGCTCCTGGTATGGCCTTTTATATATTGGTGAGACCTGATGCAGACTGGGAGACCGTTTCGCTAAACACCTACGCTCTGTCCGCCAGAGAAAGCAGGATCTCCCAGTGGCCACACATTTTAATTCCACGTCCCATTCCCATTCTGATATGTCTATCCATGGCCTCCTCTATTGTCAAAATGAATCCAAACTCAGGTTGGAGGAACAACACCTTATATACCGGCTGGGTAGCCTCCAACCTGATGGCATGAACATTGACTTCTCTAACTTCCGTTAATGCCCCTCCTCCCCTTCTTACCCCATCCCCGACATATTTAGTTGTTTGCCTGTTCTCCATCTCCCTCTGGTGCTCCCCCCCCCCTTTCTTTCTCCTGAGGCCTCCCGTCCCATGATCCTTTCCCTTCTCCAGCTCTGTATCACTTTCGCCAATCACCTTTCCAGCTCTTAGCTTCATCCCACCCCCTCCGGTCTTCTCCTATCATTTCGCATTTCCCCCTCCCCCCACTACTTTCAAATCTCTTACTATCTTTCCTTTCGGTTAGTCCTGACGAAGGGTCTTGGCCCGAAACGTCGACAGCGCTTCTCCCTATAGATGCTGCCTGGCCTGCTGTGTTCCACCAGCATTGTGTGTATGTTGTTGTTTGAATTTCCAGCATCTGCAGATTTCCTCGTGTTTGCCCAAACTTTACAGTTCTTTCTTAACCTCACAATTGCAAAACATGGAGTCTATGTTGAGCTGGATCATTCCTGTCATGTCAAATTATACCTCCTAAGACAGTGGACATAAATGGAATGAAAGTAATCCTTTTTCTCAATTTTCTATCAACCCTTATCCTGACCACAAGTTCAAAGTAAATTTGTTGTCCAAGTCCGTATATGTCACCATATACCACCCTGAGATTCAGTTTCCTGATGCATTCACGGTAGAACAAAGACATGTAATAGAATAACTACACACAAAGACTGGCAGCCAACCAATGTGCAAAAGAAGACAAACTATGTAAATATATAAAAAATAGTAAATAAATAATAGAGCATGAGTTGTAGAGTCCTTGAAAGTGAGTCAATAGGTTGTGGAATCAGTTCAGAGTTGAGGTGAGTGAAGTTATCCACAAGGGTTCAGGAGTCTCATGGTTGTAGGGTGCTAACTGTTCCTGAACCTGGTGGTGTGGGACCTAAGGCCCCTGTACCTCCTTCTCAATGGCAGCAGCAATGTCTTCTGCCTGCTTTTTATGTAACAGCGGAAGTTTCTGTTGGGAGGGAAGGCAAAAAAATTTAGAAGAATTCTTTCAGAGATTCTGCAGATGTTGGAAATCCAGAGCAACATGCTCAAAAACGAGACCCTTTTCGGCCCAAATCTTCGACTGTTTATTCCTCTCAATTGATGCTGCCTGATCTGCTTGAGTTCCTCCCAACATTTCATGTGTGTTACTTGAAGTGTTGTTTAAATGTTTCTTGGTGGAATTTTGCAAGTCAAGCAAGTAACATACATGTGAGCAAGGTTTACATGTTTCTGTGAGTTGCCTTCAGGATTATTTTCTGGCTAAGTGTGGAAGTCTTAATCATCTCATAGTGTTTGAGCCATTTCATTGAAAAGTCCTTTTTTTTAACTGTTTTCCTATACATTGATTGCCTGCAGTTTGCATGTAAGGGAATGCCTAAAGTAGGAATAGATCCTGCTGAGACCAGCTGGTAATCTGACCCATTTAAGCCTAATTAAAATTTGCAAGTGGGAGGGTGGCATGGAGATGCTGAAAGTTTGTTATGGTCATTTCTTTCATCTGCTGTGCATATTCAGGGGGAATTCCGCAGGGATGTGTATGTAGTGCGTTTCATAGAGTAAAATGTTCAAAGGTGCTTCACAGGAGAAATATCAAACACTGAGCCACATAAAGAAATAGTGAGGTAGATAGGCTGGCCTCAGAGCAGAATATTAAGGAACAGCTTAACGAAGGGAAAGGTTAAGGATAAAATCAGCAGAGTGCATAGTCATCGACTCATTGAGTGATCAAGTCGCATGACAGAAAAAGGCCCTTCAACCCATCTAATCTGTGCTGAACTATTAATCTGTCTAGCACCTAGGCAATAGCCCTCCGTACCACTCCCATCCAAATTTCTCTTAAGTGTTGAAATTGAACCCACATTCACAACTTCTACTGGCATTTCATTCCACAGTCTGAGTGATGGACTTCTCCCTCATGTTCATCCCCTTAAACATTTCACCTTACACCCTAAACCCATGACCTCTAGTTCTAGTGTCATCCAACCTCATAATTGATACCCCTCATAATTTTGCATACTGCTATCAAATTTCCCCTCATTCCCCAATGCTCTTTGGAGCTAGTTTCTCTATTCAAGTTCAAGTTTAATTCTCATTCAATCATACATCACGAGGGGGTATTTCTTTACTCAGAGAGTGGTAGCTGTGTGGAACGAGCTTCCAGTAGAAGTGGTAGAGGCAGGTTCGGTATTGTCATTTAAAGTAAAATTGGATAGGTATATGGACAGGAAAGGAATGGAGGGTTATGGGCTGAGTGCGGGCCAGTGGGACTAGGTGAGAGTAAGCGTCAGCATGGACTAGAAGGGCCGAGATGGCCTGTTTCCGTGCTGTAATTGTTATATGGTTATATGTGAATATCCATGACAACAACCAAATGAAACAGCGTTACTCTGGAGCCAGGTACAAAACACAGTAACGACATTGTATGCAGCGCAAGATATGTGGAGTACATATACAATAGGAAGCACATATAAGATATCAGTAAGATGCAGTCGCACATAAAAATAGTCCAGGACCCAGAGTCCATGAATGTTGCAGCAGTCAAACACGATGCAGGTTGCCTTCTGCCAGGTGAACAGTGAGGCAGCACCGACTCCAGCTTGGATGCTGTGCCACACTGCCTCCATTGTTAGCAATACCTTCATTTGTAAAGCTGGAATTCAACCTTAAATCAGTCTGTTTTCTTGTCAAAATTTTATTCATTTGTTTTACCAAGACTAGTTTCATCTTGAAACAGTTCGGTGTGTTTGCCATAAACCTCTCATGTCAGTTAGTTCAAAGTTTTAAAAGTGAAATATAAATGACATAAAAACACAAAATGCTGGCAGAACTCAGCAGGCCAGACAGCATCTATGGGAGGAGGTAGTGACGATGTTTCGGGCCGAAACCCTTCATCAGGAGGGTTTCGGCCCGTATATAAATGGAAGTTCATCTTAGTTATTGTTGTGGTACAGTTAGTCTCAGAGCTCAGAGAATTTTGGTACTTTGTAAATTCTAATTGGAACCGTTGACGGTGGTCTGTTGAGAATGTAACTTGTAGAACAAAGTCTAGCCACTAGAGAGCACCATTTAAGCACAAATGATTCAGAAACCGTTTCACCTGTTAATAATAGCACCCAGCTGCCTCTTTTTGCATTCTCAGTTGTGTTCGGGAAAGTCAGCTAAATATACTTAGAATTTTTTATAACTTATGGGAAAATCTATTAATTATGACTTTCTGCTTATATCATATAAAGAATAGGAAAAATATTCCACCCATTGATTTGTGGAATTTGTTGATTTGAGTTGCTAGTGAGTATATATCACATAAGAAACATAGGAAGAGGTGTAAACCCGTTAGTCTGTCCTCCTCTTCAATGTGATCTGCCTCAGGCAGGTTCCTCTTCTGGGCCAATTTGCCATAGACCTCAAATCCCTGGTCTTGCACAAAAGTTATCTGCTTTCTCTTTAAAAGTCTTTAAAGATTCCCTTCTTCACTAGCAGTTAACACACCAGCTGTAAGATGGGGTTGAGTTCCCCTGAGGGTCCGCTAGGAGCTTGTACATTCTCTGCGTTTCCTCCCGGTGCCTTGGTTTCCTCCCACGTTCCAAAAAGACGTACCACTTTAAGTTTTGTAAGTTGTGGACATGCTATGTTGGCACCAGAAATGTGGCGACACTTCTGGGCTCAGGCTGTGTTGATCATAGATACAAACAACACATTTCACTTCATATTTTGCTATTTCAATGTACAGAACTTTCTTAGGCACATATAAATATATAGCTAGGGTGCCTAAGACTTTTTCCACAGCACTGTATTTATAAACTGGGAGCAGAGAGTGGGTTTGTAAATCAGGTGGGAGCAAGCCATGTTGTGGAGGGTGGAGTGCTGTGGGAGGGGTGTGGGACAGCTGGCAGATAAAGAGTGTCGGTGTGGTGTGTGACATGGGTGCGGACGTACCCAGCCCTGAGACAACAAGCAAGGTCTGTCATGAAATTTGTATTTTATTTGCGACGGCAGTACAGTGCAATATACTAAAATTACTACAGTGCTCTGTTGGCACGTGGCCTAGTGGACAAGGCATCAGACTAGTAACCTGAAGGTCACTGGTTCGAGCCTCAGCTGAGGCAGCGTGTTTGTGTCCTTGAGCAAGGCACTTAACAACACATTGGTCTGCAATGTCACCGGTGCCAAGCTGCATGGGTCCTAGTGCCCTTCCCTTGGACAACATCGGTGGCGTGGAGAGGGGGAGACCTGCAGCTTGGGCAACTGCCGGTCTCCCATACAACCTGCCCAGGCCTGTGCCCTGGAAACTCCAGGAGCAGATCCATGGTCTCTCGAGACCGACGGATGCCACCACCACTACAGTGCTGTGCAAAAGTCTTACTACCACCCTAGCTATATGAATATGCCTAAGACTTTTGCACTGTACTGTACTTGTGACAAATAAAATTTATCTTTACTCTTTGGGAAGGGAATTCCAAAATTCCACCTCTGGCTTATAGGAATGCAGTGTTGGCAAACAAGGAGAACTGGAGTTCAAAGATAAAGACACATTAAACAAAGAAGAGCTGTATTCCAAGGAACTAGGAGTGAAGACAAAAAAAATGCTCTGAACACAAAAAGTGTCATCAGTTTGGAATTACCTTCCACAAATGCCAATAGGTTACACTTCATTTATAAACTTTAAATCTGGAAGTGATGGTTCCTTGTTGGCCAGTGTTAAGGAACTGAGGCAGAGCAGGTTGGGTATTGAGATTCTGCAGATGCTGGAAATCTGGAGCAATGCACATAAAATGCTGGAGGAACTCAGCTGGTCAGGCAGCCTCTGTGGAGGTTTTGGACCGAGACCCTTCATTCTGGTTCCCCTCTATAGACGCTGCCTGGCTTGCTGAGATCCTCCAGCAGTTTGTGGATATGGAGTCAGGCCGCCGCTTGTACGTGATGTTGTTAAATGGCTGGACCACTTCCTGCCCTTTGCATGCAGTCTTAGCACTTGCTATTCTATGACTTTTTTTTTCTTTAAAATTAATTGAATAAATTTGAAGCTAATAGCTAACAATTTGCTGGAGGAATCTACCAGGGACTTGTGGAACCTGGGAAGGAAGAGACAACCAGGGACGAAGGGGAAACTGGGGAAGAAGTGAAGCTGGGAATGCAGGAGAAGAGGAGTAAAATGCCAGCTGAGAAAGAGAAGAATCTGTGGAAAAGGGGGAAGTGAGGATGGGGAAGGTGAATCTGTAAGTAACAGAACAGTTGCCAGAGGCGTAAAATGAGGTGTGAGGAACATTAAATTTCATCAATGATAGTAGCCTCTGGGGGAGTTAGCCAGCTACCATACAACCTCCATCTGACTTCCAGACCTCCCCCAGTCATCCCAGGAGGGTCTGGGACCTACATGGACATCAGGAACTGCAAGAACATTGAATGTGTTGGCCAACACGAAACTGCGCATGATAGTTGTGCATATTTAGAGTCATAGAAGAATACAGCAGAGAAGCAGGCCCTTTGGCCCATCCAGTCCATGCCCAAACAGTTAGTCTGCCTTGTCCGCTCGACCTGCACCTGGACCATTCCCCCCCCCCCCATACCACTCCCATCCATGTACCTACCCAAATTCCTCTTAAATGTTGAAATGGAACTCATTTCCATTGGCTGCTCGTTCCACATTTGCACCACTCTCAGATTGAAAAATTTCCTCCTCGCGTTCCCCTTAAACATTTCACCTTTCACCCTTAACCCACGACCTCTAGTTCTAGTCTCACCTAACCTCAGTGGGAGAAGCCTGCCTGCACTACCTACACCCCTCATAAGGTTGATGTACATCCAATACCTTGATCCCAGCACACGCGCTCCAAACCAATCCCCATTGGAGGGCATGACCTTGTGAGGCCTTTGTCGTCGAGGATGTTGCTGCTGAGCAGCCTCTGCACCCTCTCCAGGATTGTCAAATCTTTCCTACGATGCATTAACCAGAGCTGCATATACTCCTGACCAGTGGTTTGTAAAGTATAACCGTACTGCATCTGTACTGAGTGCTCTGACTATTGAAGAGCAATACTGTACTCCATATATCTTCTTAACCATGTTTCCTGCCTGCACTGCCACCTTCAAGGCCCGCTCGATTTCCACGGCAAGCTCCCTCTGTTTCTCTGTACTCCTTTGGACTTTATTTTTCATGGTGTACAGTATGTCCCAACCTGATTAGAGCACCCAGAATTCATTGCCGCATATTTGCTTAAAATTGGTTGCTTTAGCTTTCCAACATCTGCGGAATCACTTGTGTTTATGATCGTCTCACATGTATTTTGATGAAAACTCTATACGCCATTCCTCCAACGTATTGGTGTCTCCCCTCTAGCCCTAGACAGCCTTCCATATTGCCAACGGCTCCTCCAATCTCCATCTTGCTTCGGGTGCCGCCGACATTCAGATCCAAATCATTCACGTGTAATGGAGAACAGTAAGGGGTCCAGCAGTGCTGTCTGTAGAACCCAACTGGTTACAGGCATCCCATCACAAAAACAACCCTCAACCATCACTCTCTGTTCCCTCATGCCAAGACAGTTTTGGAGCCACTTACCCTACAGCTCGGAATCTTCCGGAAGGCAGTTAAAAAATGTAAATGGATGCAGGCTTGGCTGAATCCTGAAAAGGATGGAAGGAAACTGAGAGCGTGTCCCAACCAGTATCGTAGCCAAGAGATGAAAGAAGAGAGCTGAGCGATCGGAGGTGGATAGACTGAGTGGGTGCCCAGAACTAATCATGAGGAGTTATCGATGACAGTGAGGCAACAAAGATAATGTATTGTGTGGGTGAATGCTCATGTCTTCAGTGGTGAAGGCTTTGTCCCTACTGAAAACTAATTGAGGGGTTTCAGGATGAGGCGTCTAACAGTTGCTATGTAATGCAGCCAGTGGTAGGTTCAGAGTTACAGTGAAAATGAAATAATTCTGCCTGGATGACAATTTATAAATTTCTGACCTTTAAAGAGCTCCCCCAAGATTATAGCTGGGAAATGAAAGTGCATTAAAAATTGCTTTATTTTTAGTTTTCTCCCAGCCTTCCTTCCCGCTGTTTCTGTATAACTTAAAACAAAGTGGTTTTCAGAGCTCTGCTGTAAAGCATATAAAGAAATGCTAACCATCTGTAGGAATTAAACATGCCACTTCGTTACCCACCTATTACCCTAATAGTAAACTTTACAATGAAGCAACATTCAGCTGTTCCCGCAATGAAAAAAATACATAACAAGATAGCTTTTTAATGAAGATGTTGGATTCACAGGTTTCTGTTGTGTGTGTCCGCACAGTTGGGAAATTACCAGCCTAGTACAAGAATCTCTCTTTTCCCGAGGGCTGCTGTCACAGATTGTGATTCTCATAGCAATCAGACTCTCCCCGCTTGGCACAATGGCTTGCATGTAATCAGAGGAACTAATGGTGCTCAGTAGAAGCTGAAATGGATATTATCTCGAGATACGATAAATAGTGTGCATTTCATATTCACCACAGAAAGAGTCGTTTCAAATTTTATTGAGTTCAATAAATTGACAGTGTTTTCTCAGTCTGCTTAGTAAGCTCCTACCAGCCACCAAAACTAGCCCCCATCTTTTATGTATGTGTGTGTGTGTGTGCGCATGTGTGTTGTATGTATATAAAGGATAGAAGTTAACTGTAGAACTGTGGAAAATACATCTCAAAAGCGGTATCCTGACTGGCTGATAGCCTGATATGGAAACACCAATGCCCACAATCAGAAAAGTCCATTAACAGTGTTGGGCACAGCCCGGTCTATCGCAGGCAAAAACCCTGCCCGTCATCGAGCACATTTACAAGGAGCATTGCCACAAGAAAGCAGCATCCACCATCAAGGAACTTTCTCATCCAGGCCATGCCCTCTTCTAGCTACTACCTTCGGCCTTAGGTCCCACACACCACCTGGTTCAGGAACAGTTATTACCCTACAGCCATCAGGCTTCTGAACTCGCGTGGCTGACTCTATCATCTCAATGCTGAAGTGATTCCACGGCCTACAGACTGTACAACTCAGTATTATCAGTATTATTTATTTACATTTGCATGATTTATCTTCTTTGGACATTGGTTGTCAGTCTTTGTTATTTATAGTTTTTCATAAATTCTATTGTATTTGTTTAACTTCCTGTAAATGCCTGCAACAGAATGAGTCTCAGGGTAGTATATGGTGATATCTATGTACTTTGATAATAAATTTACTTTGAACTTTGAACCACAGCTCATCATATTTGGCTTATATTTACAAAGAGCTATCAAACCATTCCCTGAAGTCAAAGGAATTTTTCCATTTCATGATTTTCTCAAATGCTTATATTTTTTATTCAATTTCTTTGCAATTCCCTTTCAGACAGTGTGTTCCAGATAATGATAAACTGCAGGTGGCTTTCTTCATATTACCCCAGCACTTTTATCGAAAACTTCAAATCTGTGTCCTCTGGTTGCTACTGGAAACAGTTTCTCCTTGCTTCATGATTTTGAAGTTCTCTTTATCTTTCCCCTTTCCTTTATCCAATTTCTCCATGGTCTATGATACCTGCTATCATTCCTGTAAACATCTCCTGTGAGCTTTTTAATGGTCTGGCACCCTTCCTAATGTGTGGTGCTCTCATTTAGAGATGGTAGTCCCACTGAGGTATGGCCAATGGATTATTGTGTACACTTCTTGGCTTTGCCCTGTTTATAAGACATTCTCTATGCCTCCCTATACCTTCCAATGTGCGTATAGAACCTACTTTGGATGCCTTTGAAACGTCTGTCAGGGCAGGGTGATCATTCTGCGTCTGAACTACCTCCTCTCTGGAGTTACCCTTGCTCCCCAAACCCCATTACTCATTCACTGTCTCAGTAACCTGAATGGCCACATGGGGTTGGTGTTTGAAATAATGGGTGATTTATTCAAAACTGGTGCACACCAGGAGACAAGTCAAAGCTGATCTACCTGAACATGATTTTAGTACAACTATTAATTGTCAGTTGATGAGATTACATCAAAACTGATTAACAGTAAATCTAGGTTTTGGTAACATAATGGAGGTTACAGGATGGCTTAATTAAGTAAAGGACTAGATCTTGATAACATTGAAATGATGACCCATAAGTGAAACTTAGTTAATATTAAGACCATCAGATGTAGGAGCAGAATAAGGCCATTTGGCCCATCGAGTCTGTTCTTCCATTTGATCATGGCTGATTTATTATCCCTCTCCACCCCCTGCTCCTGCTTTCTCGCCATAACCTTTGACACCTTTTCCTAACCTTTTCCTAATCAAGAACCTTAAGTCATCTTTAAGTATGTTCAATGACCTGGCCTCCACAGATTCGCCACTCTCTGGCTAACAAAATTCCTCCTCGTTTCTGTTCTAAATGGACATCCTTCTATTCTGAGTCTGTGTCCTCTGGTCCTAGAGGATTTATTCATGAGGGTTAACTCATCTATCACTGTGTTTTCTCAGTGATAAATATTTCCCAGGCAGAGGCACCTTTTTCCTTCAACTTTGGTAATACTTAAAGCAAAATATATAAATATTCAGTATACATTTGAGGAATTAAGGACTCTACACTTACAGGAATGAAGATGCAAGCTAAGGGTCTGATAAAATGTTGTTTGAACTTGTGCTTATTTCTTAACCTTCCCTTTGTGACAAATATCTTCCTTCCTCAGAACCTTACCAACTGTGCCTGCATCAACACTGAGTTTGCCTGGAATGCCACGGCCATGCCTGGTCAATGCCCCAAAACAAATTGTGAATACGCTTTCCCGGCCTTCTTTGCGGTTGTGTGTGTGGGAAGTCTGCTGGGTGCCATGGCACAAACGCCGTCAGTAATGATTCTCATCAGGTGGGTGTGATGTGATACAAGCTTAGTTGTTTATTCTATTACAATAAGAGTGTGCTGGATTTTTTTTTGTATCTGTATTAATCAGTGTGAAAGTGGGTCATTGGAACGAGTGCCAATTCTGCTCCCAACCCTGTTTCGCAGATTCAGCAGACCTACTGGTAATCTCTTGTCGTTACTTGCTGATTTGAAGGCCTATAGTGTCTCACAAACCCGATTCTGATCCCCCATGACTGCCTGGTATGGGAACTGTACTTCCCTCAATGGCAGGACTCTGCAGAGAGTGGTGCGGACAGCCCAGCACATCTGTAGATGGGAACTTCCCACTATTCAGGACATTTACAGAGACTGGTGTGTAAAAAGGGCCTGAAGGATCATTGGGGACCTGAATCACCCCAACCACAAACTGTTCCAGCTGCTATCAAACGGGAAACAGTACCGCAGCATAAAAGCCAGGACCAGCAGCTCTGGGACAGCTTCTTCCATCAGGCCATCAGACTGATTAATTCATGCTGACACAATTGTATTTCTATGCTATATTGACTGTCCTGTTGTACATACTATTTATTACAAATTGTGCATTTCGCATTTAGACGGATATGTAACATAAAGATTTTTACTCCACATGTATATGAAGGATGTCAGTAATATAAAGTCAGTTCAGTTCAATTGAGGGGCATTGCTAGGCCACGGTGCACAAGTCTACCTAGTGAGCAGCAAGCTTCTGCCCTGCTTCTTCCACCAGCTTGTTAGTTGCCCAGGGAACACAGGAAGTCCGAAGCATGGGGAAGAAGGGAGATTGGGGACAGGACGAGGAGAGGTG
Source organism: Hemitrygon akajei (assembly GCF_048418815.1). Classification (NCBI taxonomy): domain Eukaryota; kingdom Metazoa; phylum Chordata; class Chondrichthyes; order Myliobatiformes; family Dasyatidae; genus Hemitrygon; species Hemitrygon akajei. The sequence goes on along the minus strand of NC_133125.1, from coordinate 18,039,986 downwards.
AATGGAGGGATAGCAGGGAGTGAAATTGGGAGTGAAAGAGAGGCTGAGGTTCGGAAAGGGAAGAGGTGATCAGAAGGAAAAGGAGGTGATGGTTTTTACACGCTGGGCAACTCTTACAGTGTGGGGGTGACAAACCAGTCCTGCCGAGACAAAAACGTCCACACTCGAATGTCCATGGCCAAAGGAGAGTGCCTACAGTACGTAGGAGGCCCAACTGATCTACTGCACGATCGACCCAATATGGTTCATCCCTCCCAACCCCTCACCGAACTGCAGAGGAAGGGAGTAACTATGAAAAATGATGAAATGTCTATCCTGCCTGGTAGTGGTCAGCTGGCTGGCGCACTCCTGTGGACAGCCACAAGGAGGCAGTCTGGTTAGGTGATGGCGAGTGCTGTGGGCTATGAATCTCCTCTGCTCTTGATAAAGCAGCCATTGGTTCATCTGTTGGGATGTCGGTCTCATTAGCAGAGCCCAGCTTGTACGGTTACTGATATGACTCTGTAACAGTGTTTAATTGCACTACTCTGTTGTCATTCTTGCTCCGCACATACGTAACAAGGAACAGTGTGAGATTGAGAGGAAGAGGGGATCAGAGAGGGGAGGCAGTCTTAGGGCAGAGAGAATGTAGAATTGAAGGGGAGAGGACAGGAGGGCAGAGGGTAGAGAACATGTGACTGAGGGGGAGCGTACAGAAAAACACACAACTATCACATCTAGCTGCTCTAGTCAAACTACAAACCACACGGACAGTATCTAATATATCTTACACCACGTAAGTCACCACAGTGCTGTCGATGAGTCTGGACAAAGCCGACGTATTAGAAATTTTGTATGAGTTAATTCAAATATGCAAATTACACTTACTTTTGGTGCTGATTCGTAGGCTGAGTAATTGTTTAAATATAAGATGCAGGAAATTTTTTTGTCGCTGCAAGGGATGACCCTTAATTTTCATTTGATGCGTTCCCACCTTATTTGTCCCTCGACTCTGTTGAGGAAATGCCGTCACCTTAACTTTGCATACTGTTAGAACGTAGAATATAGAACAGTATAGCTCAGTACAATCCCTTTGGCCCACAATGTTACGCCAACCTTTTAACCTACTCTAAGATTAACCTAACCCTTCCCTGCTACAGGGCCCTACATTTTTCCTTCATCCAAGTGCTATCTAAGAGTCTCTTAATTGTCCCTGAGGTATCTACCTCTACCAAAACCCCTGGCACTGAGTTTAATGCACCCAGCATTCTCTGTGTTAAAAAAACCTAACTCTGACATCACCCATATACTGCCCTCCAGTCATCTTAAAAATATGCACCCCCATATTGGCCATTTACACTTGGGAAAATGCACTTCCTCGATGCCTCTCATCATCTTATACACCTCTGTCAAGTGCCCTCTCATATTCCTTTGCTCCAGAGAGAAAATTCCTAACTTGCTCAACCTATCCACGTAAGACAAGCTCTCTGATCCAGGCGCGTTACTGGAAAATCTCCCCGGCATCCTCTCTAATGCCTCCACATCCTTCCTATAATGTCTAAACATTAGGTTCTGCTGCTTTCGGCATGGGTGTTCCGCTTGGCGGAATAGTCTATGCAAATAGGGAAGAACTAACAAAAACACCTCACAAAATTGCAAAGCTTAAGCAATATAAAACTGTAAACATTATTTCCATACTGAGTGCAGCAGTCCTGATATCAGCCGCTTGCAGAATTCACAGCAGCTACTAGACATCACAGGAAGCAAGCCACAAGCTGGTCATTGTTTCTTGAAAGGACTATACTTCCCTGAGCCCGCTTCCTTTAAGAACTTCAACCCATTCTCCCAGTCATAAGGGAGACTGCAGATGCTGGAAATCTTGATCAACACATGCAAAATGCCAGAGGAACTCTGTCTATCGTGAACACAAGATACCCTGCAGCTGTTGGGAACCCAGCGCAACACACACAAAATACTGGAAGAGCTCAGCAGGCCAGGCAGCATCTGTGGAGAAGAATAAATTGATGTTTCAGGGTTAACAACACACACAATATGCTGGAGGAGCTCAACAGGCCGGGTAGAATCTATGGAAAAGAGTAAACAGTCAACGTTTCAGGCTGAGACCCTTCATCAGGACTGCCCGAAACGTTAACTGACTATTCTTCTCCATAGATGCTCTCTGGCCCACTCCCACACTCACCTTCTTCACGGATCTTCAAAGTAAGCCTAAAGAAACAAAATTCATCTTTGTGAAAGCCAGATCACAGCTTCTTGAATCCATGAGTGAGATCAGCAATTTTAGATCATAATGACTGTTCCTGTTTTTTCTCAGGCCGTAACTGCTATTAATGATTCCCCTGATAATCTCTCTTGGATCCAGCTTTTGTTTCTATTTCCATGAGCCTTACCACGTCACCTCTTGCTGTTTAAATGCCTCCCAGTGAGGAGCTTCCTTCTCAACTCTTTTTGCCCTCTCCCTTTTCCTGCCTTTCTACTTTCTCTTTCATTCTGAGTACAATCATGGCCTGGCTGCATCATCCCCTGGAATGGAAGCACCAATGCCCAAGAATGGAAAAGTTACAAGAGGTAGTGGATACACTACAATCTGTCACAGGCATAGCCGTCCCTATCACTGAGCGCTGCCACAGGAAAGCAGCATCGGTCATCAAGAGTCCCCATCATCCAGGCCACGCTCTCTTCCCACTTCTACCATTGAACAGGAGGTACAGGAACCCTAGGTCCCACACCACCAGGTTTAGGAATAGTTATTACCCTACACTCACCAGGCTCCTGTTCCAGCTTGGATAACTTCACTCACCTCAACACTGAATGGTTCCACAACCTATAGACTGAATGTAAAGGATTTTATAACTCATATTCTCAGTATTACTTATTTACTTTTTTATTATTTGCCTGATTTATCTTGTTTTTGCAGATTGGTTGTTTTTCAGTCTTTGTTATGTATAGTTTTTCATCATTTCCTATTGTACTTATTTATTTTCCTGTGAACGCCTGGGAGAAAATGAGTCGTGTATGGTGACTCATTTGATAACAAATTTACTTTGAACTGTGTACATGGATTTAAAAAGTACAATGGGACTGGTCTGCTTACTGAATCATTGCGGTGGAGATTGACAGTCAGCAAGGATCCCAGGACCGTGCCATGGCCTTTGCTGGTTAAAAGTTGGTGCATCGTTATTAGAGTTTTCAGTTTTAATAGACGCCTGTTACATTGAAACGGCTACTAAAATAAAAACAGATGAGTTTTGGATAAGCACATTCAGTGACTGTATATTAATGTCCCACAACTTTATTTCAACAAGCAACACAGAGAACTTTTAAACAATTGAATGAGTTTTCTCAGCTACTGTGCATTCTCATCTGCGGTGCCGACTGTGCACATCCAGCTCCACTAGGTCCTCCTATAACGTCCAGCTGATTTTTCAACAGCAATCTGCTGTGTAAGTTGTTACTTTGAGTTGCTATTTGCTTGAAACAGGTGATTAAGCTGAATGCCCGTAGATCTCGGAAAAGGCAAGATGCACAAAGATTATTATGCACAGTAGCATTGTGGTCACTGGTATGAAGTTGTTACAGCACAAATGACCCAGGTTCAGTTCTGCCGCTGTCTGTAAGGAATTTGTACATTCTTCCCATGACCATGTAGGTTTCCTCTGGGTGCTCTGATTACCTCCCCCATTCCAAAGACGTCTGGGTTAATTGGGCTCTTGGCCTGACTCTGTGCTGTATCTCTAGCAGATAAATTTGTTCAATGAGGCTCTGAATATCTTTTAGACCAGGAAACTCTACCTCACTGCCATGTGAGTGTAGGTTTTATATGGAGATAAAATTGACACTAGAAGATAGCTCGTCTGGAAGATATTCATTGGTCTTTGCTTGTTTCACAGATCCGTAAACCCTGAATACAAATCATATGCTCTTGGTGTCCAATTTCTTATGCTTAGATTACTTGGTGAGTATTTCTGATCAATTATTCAATAATTTAATGTTATATTTTAGTTCCTCCTATTCATCTGAAGTTTGTCAGAAGTTTGCTGAAATGTTCTTTGTGATTCATGAAAATTTAATGCTTCTGAGCAAACAAAACAACACTCTAGTTGGGTAAATATATAAAGCAAAATAATTCACTGAAGAGACTGGCCAATAAGTAGAGTAAGGTTGCAGAGCTGCAAAAAAAGTGACCATATTCACAATAATGCCATTTTACAAACATTTTCACCACAAAAAGAAAAGGAAAGGCAATTAAAGCTTCACTATTTTTGAGGAATTAAAAACTCCTCAAAAGTTTTGTCGTATGACATAGGCAATCATGGTCTTGCCCATGATTGTCCTTGGCAATTTTTTCTTCAGAAGTGGTTTGCCATTGTCTTCTTCTGGGCAGTGTCTTTACAAGATGGGTGACCCCAGCCATTATCAATACTCTTCAGAGATTGGTGTCAGTGGTCGCATAACTAAGACTTGTGATGTGCACCAGCTGCTCATCTGACCATCAACTACCTGCTCCCATGGCTTCACATGACCCTGATCAGGGGCTCAACGGGTGCTACACCTTACCCAAGGGTGACCTGCAGGCTAGCAGAGGAAGGAGCAACTTACGTACAGACGTATCTCCATCGAGCCACCCAGGAGAGCAAATGTGAAGAGTGTACATTTAGCATGCATTGATAAGAGAAGCAAACATGAATCTATAAAGGTAACTTGAGAGAGAGTTTGTTAAAGTAAAAGGGAGAGTTGTCATGGTCCCAATTGTTTATTCCCTAGCTTGCTCCTAATTTTCTTTGATTATGCCATGGTCCCGATCGTTAATTTCCCAATTGCTTCCTATTCTCTTTGATGATGGCACACCTGGTTTCCATCAAGAACTCAGTATAAGAACCCCGACGTCACAACCACTAGTCGCCAGTTCGTTGGTCTTTTTTCCTGTGAATAAATTACGTTTCCTGATCGCTTAGAACCGTTTGTTCTAAGTTTAGTTCCAGTTTCTAGGTTTACCTATGAGACTCCATCTCTCTAAGTCAAGGCTCTGTGTCAAGGCTGTATGTCAAGTCAAGGCTTCATGTCAAGTCTCCATATCAGGGCTCTGTGCCAAGATCCCTCCGGTTTGCTGTTGGGCGTTTACACCCGTGTAAGCATCCAAACTCAATCTCTGTGCCTGTGTCCTGCACTTGGGTTCACTTCAGTCACTCACTGCAACAAGGAGAGATGAGAGAGTTGTTGTGATATAAATAGTCTTCCAAAAGGTACTTGAATAGGTTTTACATACTGGGTTCATGATTAAGACTTGAAGGTAATAGAACAAAAGAAGCTGTTGCCAAATAGATAGAAAATTGGATAAACAGAATGTGGTGGTGAAAGTTTTTAAACTGGAGGAATAGAGTTCCTTTGGTGTGGACAAGTACCAGTTTCTGATAAATATGGAGCCATAACAAACAGTGAAGAGAAATAATAATCAGTTTCATGGAAATATGGGTTGGAAATATCAATATGGATAGGGATCTATGGGATCCACATAGCTCATTGAAAGGGCAGGAGAGTGGAATTGCTCCTACACAGAGACAGTACAGACCTCACACGGCAAATAGCCCCCTTTCCTGCTCAAAGGTACAAAAAGATGTTCATTTATTATCAAAGTGTACAACTCTGAAATTCTTCTTGCCCAGATAGCCACGAAACCAAGGGGAAAATAACGGCAGCACGATTATCAGCCCGATACTCACACCCCTCCTGCAGTGTTCCACTCTCATCATTCCCAACATCCTTTGCTCCTGCCTGATGTACAAGCTCCCTCTGTGCTCCACGTTGACAAATATAACACTATAGGAAAGTCTTAGGCACCCTAGTGGTACAGTATACACGTGCCTAAGATTTTTGCACAGTTCTGTACCTTCCAATCCTTCAGCTTGGAACATTCCCAAATTACACATGGTCATTGAAATCTTTACTGCTTTCTTTAATTTCTTGTCTGTTTTTGTATTCCTTTCAGTAATTCTAATCTTCTTCTTCACCTCCACCCCTGCTGTAACCTTTCTCCATTTCTCTCAGTAAAAGGATTAGAAATTGGATTAGGGCCGTGCACTTAAGGCTTTGCATTCAGCTAAGCTTAAGTGAAGACATATATTTCTGTTGGCAACCTCCAGCCAAGGCAATGATTAAATAAAACTCTATCAGATCGGTATGTTCTGAGGCACTGCAAAATAAAAGCAACAGACACCTGATTAGCATATTGAGGAGGCCTACTTCCTTTTCATAGGGCTCCTAAATCTTGCTTAGTCCATTTTCACTGCAAGCGCATCACAGCCACCATCGGATGCAGGAAATACCTTTGTTTCATACTTGTAGGTAACTAAAGGGAGTCCAAGTTTCCTCTCAAGAGATACAAGTCCCAAAGTGGTCTTCAGATAAAATGTAGTAATGAGAGGGGCATTATGTATGCATATCTTATATCATTCAGTTGCGATTGACATTGTGCCCTATTTTCATATGATATATGTATTTGATATTTCTGTCTAAAGGCAAAATGTAGAGCTGTTTGTAAGATTGGACAGCAGATGAGAGTGTTTCCTGCAGTATAGGTCATGGGCACTGGAACTGCAGAGATGAGGCACTTAAACCCAGCTTATCTCCCTTCCACATCTCTGAGAAGCTGCAGTTGCAGCACATCAAATCTAAACAAAAAGTTCTCTTTGTGAAGAAGTGACCAACAATCAAAGCTGTTCCTCTGAACAGGAAGCTGCGAAGATTCAATAAAATGGAATGGTTCGGGCTGACTTATCTTCAAAGAAAAAGTAATAGAGGAATCATATGATCATCAGTAAGACATAAATGAATTTGAAAAATGACATACTCTCAGACACTACTTTTCATATCTCTTTCAGGATGTTGGAAAGTGCTTTTCAGCTGACTAATTGCTTTTTGATGTTTATCTACATAAGAGGAAACAAGGTTAATTTTCATTTTGAGGATAACTAAAGCACAAAAATATGATTATGAGGGCCGATAAAACTAAGGATAGCCATGACAAATATTAAATGTACAGGGCGGGGGTGAAGAAGATTAGAATTTCTGAAAGGAATACGAAACTGACAAGAAATTAAAGGAAATAGTAAAGATTTCAATGACCGTATGTAATTTGGGACTGTTCCGAACTAAAGGAATGGCAGGTACAGAACTGTGCAGAAATCTTACGCACATGTATACTGTACCATTACGGTGCCTAAGTCTTTCCTACAGTGTTATATTTGTCAACGTGGAGCAGAGAGGGAGCTTGTACATTAGGCAGAAGCAAAGGATGTTGGGAATGCTGAGGGTGGAGTGCTGTGGGAGAGGTGGCAGAGAAGGTGCCAGGGGTGGTGGGGGGGGAGTGCCCAGGGTGCAGACACACCCAGTCCTGAGACATCAGGCTAGGTCATTTGATTCTCAACAATTGGTTTATTGATCATTACAGAATGTTTCTCCCCTCTCCCTTCCCCTTTTCCCAACCATGATCCCCCTCTCCCTGCCCCTTCCCACTCTCAGTCCACAATAGAGACCCATATCAGAATCAGGTTTATCATCGTTCACATGTGTTGTGAAATTTGTTTTTATTTTATGGCAGCAGTACAGTGCAAAACTTAAAATTACTACAGTACTGTGCAAAAGTCTTAGGCAACTAAGCTATATACTGTATATATACAAGGGGTGATTGATAAGTTCGTGGCCTAAGGTAGACGGCGTCAGTTTTGGAAAACCTAGCACATTTATTTTTCAACACAGTCCCCTCCTACATTTACACACTCAGTCCAGCGGCCGTGGAGCATACGGATCTTGGACCTCCAGAAAGTGTCCACAGCAGGAGTGATTGATAAGTTTGTGGCCTAAGGTGGAAGGAGATGAGTTATACAGCTCTTGTTACATGCACATGCAGTTCAACTCTTTGAGTGATTATCCAGAAAGTTTGAAGATAATAACTCATCAGAGGTGATTGATAAGTTTGTGGCCTAAGGTAGAAGGAGATGAGTTATTAACTTCATAATCACTCAAAGAGTTGAACTGCATGTGCATGTAACGAGAGCTGTATAACTCATCTCCTATGAACTTATCAATCACTCCTGCTGTGGACCCTTTCTGGAGGTCCAAGATCCTTATGCTCCACGACCACTGGACTAAGTGTGTAAATGTAGGAGGGGACTGTGTTGAAAAATAAATGTGCTAGGTTTTCTAAAATTGACTCCTTCTACCTTAGGCCACGAACTTATGAATCACCCCTCGTACGTGTCTAAAACTTTTGCACAATACTGTGTAATAAACATTTAAATTATCTGACAATTTTTTATACTGGCAAAAATGAAACTGTAAGTTAAGTTAGGGTACCACAATAGCAAAATGGTTAGCACACCAGTTTTCAGTGCCGGTGACCTGAGTTCAGTTCCCATCAGTGTGTGTAAGGAATTCATACGTTCTCCCCATGACCGCATGGGTTTCACTCAGCAGATCTGGGTTCCTACCACATTCCAAAGGAATACCGGCTTGGGTTAGTAAATTGTGTGCAGCCTTGACACAGCCACACAGTTTTGCAAAACGACCCAATTTACGCCCTGTCCACTAAAATTAAGTAAATCCTCCCAATCAAAGCCAAAATATCGTGAATAGCACTTAATTGTGACCTGCGCAATGTGTTTGTGATCTCAAGAGCTAAAGCTCGGTTTGGATTCCACCCCAACACTGGAATCAGCAGACATCCAAAGGCAGAGGAAAGCTGATTATAAAGGAAGGAATGGGAATAGCTCGATTGAGATTAAAACAGACTATTGTATGACAATACCTGTGGAAGACAGAGCTGAATTTTAATTGATGGAAAAGACCATCAGTGCCTTAAGTTATAGGGTGGCGCGGTAGTGTATCGACTAACATGACATTTTACAGCACTAGCCATCAAGATTCAATTCCTGCCGCTATCTCTATGTTTGTACTTTCTCCCTGTGACCGCGTGAGTTTCCTCTGGTTGCTCTGGTTTCCTCCCACATCCGAAAGGTGTAGGGGTTAGGGTTAGTAAGCTGTGGCCATGTTACGTTGCTTCTGGAAATATGGCGACTCTTACAGGGTGTCCCTCCAGCACATTCTAAGACTGTGTTTGGTCATCGACACAAGAAACGCATTTCACTCTATGTTTTAATGTACATTTGACAAAGCTAACTTCAAAGAAAAGGATCTTAATACTTGAAGTCCATCACGACAGCCCCAAGATATCACTGAAAAAGTATTTGGACCAACAATCTTAAGCCACTTGATTAAAAACTTCCCTTCTGACAACATAAATCGGGCTGTTTTCTGTCAATTATTCTGGATTCAGCTCCACCTAACATCTCTTCCACAAAGTAGTGGCAGCAATCAGTGATAACAGGATCTTCATGATATCTTCATAAAGGCTGGGCTATGGTTCTGCCACATAGAGTCATGAGGGTCCAGGTCACCGGGGTCAAAGTCTGGATGTTGAGGCCCTAAGGCCAAGCCTGTGATTGGCCATTCCTGGGGTCCTAGGTGAAGTCCAAAGTTGGAGGCCTGATGGCTGTGAGTCTGAGGTTAGGGCCTTGGGTCAGGAGGTCTGAAGGCAGCCTTCCTGGGGTTGGAGGTCTGACTGCTTGTGTGAGTGGGTGGATAGGTGGGAGGGTGGGCAAGGGCCTTCTTTTGTTTTGTTGTTCTTGCTGTTTGTATAATTCTGCTGAACATCATGGACATGCTATGTTGGCACCAGAATACATGGCCACTTTGCAAACTGCCCCCAGCACATCCTTAGGTTGTGTTGGTTTTTAGTGCAAATGACGCATTTCACTGTGTGTTTTGATGTACGTGATAAATAAATCTGAATCTGAATTAACAAATTTGATGTGAACAAGCCACAATGTGTCCCCTGACTTTAACTTCAACATCATAATCCAGTCTCCCACCATCAAAACACAAGAAGTCACAGTTAACCAATCACATTCTTGAATGTTTCACTTGTCATGGAGTCTACTGCTTTTCAAAAGCAAATTGCAAGGTTTCTGTGACCTTTGTGTACAAACACACTTCATATTTTTACTCTTGAATGGCTGAAGTTTGTGTCTTTCTCACTCTGCTTTTCCCCTTCAGAGGAATAGACAGTCAATAGGCAATCTATCAACTCTCTTATTATTTTAAGAATCTTTGTTAGGTTTCTCTTCAATGGAAATGTGTGTTTCTTTTTCTGCCTGTTTCATGATCTGCCTCAGAATCTTCTCCATTGCACCTCATATTATCTTTCCAATTAAGATTGGGGCAGTTAAGAAACTCTTAACTGTAAAGTACAGGGGTGATGTCAGAGCTGGGTTTGTTTTTAATACCGAGTGGTAAGCATCAAGAACACACTACCAGGATGGTGGTAGAGGTAGATGCATTAAGAAACTCTGAGATAGATACAAGGGCGATAGTGAAATGGAAGGCTACGTAGGATTAGAAGGGTTAGATTGATTTTAGAGTAGGTAAAAAGGTCAGTGCAACATGATGGATTGTTCTGTGTTCAAAATTCTTTGAAATGTCAGGTTAAAACTATTAATAAAACCCTTTCCTATTGATTGTTTCCACTATACTGGGGTAGCAACCCCACACATTAGCCTAAAAGCTAGAACTTCTAGTTGTAAATTTGAACTAACCAAATTAACGATCCAGGAGCAGAGGGTGACACATATCTAGCGATGAAATCCAGCAATTATTCAGACAGACCCAGATGCATACTGCCTAATACTTTCTAGCATCAATGGCTTTGTAAAATTGAAAAGGCTGTGATATTAATGTCTGTCAGTTTTAGATGCATTTGCACTTTATTATGTTTAAAGTCATTACCGTTGCAGTGACCCTAACCTAATGCTAGGACTTCAATGCAAGGAGAATCAAGCAGTTTTATGTATTTACCATTAAATTCATCCCAGCTACCTAATCAAATATAAACAAGGCAAAACGGATTGGACAAATTTGAAAACTATTAATATGACTAATATATAGCCCTGCCTTTTAAATATTCAGCAAAACCCCGAGGGGGGTCACCATCAGAACAAGTTAAATTGTACTTTAACTTCATGTAATCTTATTAGTTCCACTCTGCTCCTATGCTAAATGAATGAGGATGAAATTGGTATTTTTAAATGGTTTATATTAAATTCTATGATCCTTATTTTTATAACCGACTATGTTTATGTACTGAGAGCAGTGGAGTGCTGTTATCTAGAGAATAAGCTCAGAGTTCCTTGAAAATTGCTACCCGATTAGTTCACAAAGCCCTTAAATCTCAATGTGCTAGCTAAACTGTTACAGCCTCTGGTGTGTGCTGAGGTAGATTACCTCAATTAGGACAACAGTTAGCTTGTTATGGCTGACTTCAGCACTTGAACATTGGGATATTGGGTAGGCATAAAAAGCCAGTGATTCCCAACAGCCAGACAATGATTCCTTTTGGACAGATTGACTGAGAGCAAGGCCTGGTAGATGTCCATAACACACTAAAATCCATTTTGTTGTACCCAGGAACGGGTGAAAGTGTTTTGCCTTCAATCACTATTTTATAACAAAAGGACAAGGTTGATAAAATAAAATTACAATTCCATCCTGCCCTTGTACTGAGGTGAAAACAGAAACTGCAAGGCACAGAAGGAGCTTGTTCATCCCATTGAGTCCAATTCCAGAAAGCCTGTAGTAGTTCATCCATAGACAACACTTGAAGTACATCACCCACAAACCACTGTATGTTAACCAGCCAGAGGCAAACATATCTCTGGGTGTTTTAGACACACTATAGAAAATCATCACTTCGCAAAAATTAGGCTGGCATTCTTTCTGCCCTTCTGAAGGGCAGCAACATTTCCAGAACTTTTACCACTGGCCAGCAAGATTGAGCCAACCCTTACACTGACAACAAAACTAAAGGGATAAAATAAGCCAGAAATGAATATCCCTTTCATGTGGGATTATACTGTATCCACTGGTCTCACCAGACTCGAGCACGGGACAATTGAATGCGATTCCAAGCAGCACTGTTACAGGATAGTAGCATCCATCATCAAAGACCCATGCTCTTTCCTCAATGTCGCCATCAAGAGGAGGTACAGGAGCGTGAGATCCCACACCACCAGGTTCAGGAACAGTTATTACCCCTCAACCATCACGCTCCTGACCTAACGTGGACAATTTCACTCACCCCAGCACCAAGTGATTCCACACCCTGTGGATTCACCTTTCAAAGACTCTGTAAGTCGTGTTCCCAATAATATTGTTTGTTTGCTTGTTTCGTTTTTCATTTTTTCGTATGTGCACGTTATGTTGTCTTTTGCATAATTTTTGTCCATCTTTGTGTGCAGCTTTTCATTGATTTTGTTGTGTTTCCTCGGATTTCCTGCAAATGCCCACAAGAAGATGAATCTCAGGGCAGTATATCGTGCCATATACTTATTTTGATAATAAATTTACTTTAAAATTTGAACAAAATTAGCATGGGGTGGACAACTTAAGCACATTTCAGCTATCCCTTACAACATGTAAAATTCGTGCTAATGGTTACTACATTGATTTCATATCACTCTCTGACATCTCCTTAGCAAGAGAGCAAGTAATTTTTTTAAAAAGGATTGCTTAATGTCAATTTCATGGTACACAGAATATACAATTTCCAGCAAATACTGTATGTATGGTGGTCCTAACCCTTCACTGATTTTCTAGCAGAAAGGCAGAATCATTTTCATTGTATTAAATCTGAATTGCTGTCAGAAAACATTAACTTTCAATTAATTTGATATCATCAGGAAATATCGAATTGCGACTTCATGGTCTGGTTGGTCTGAGAGTAACAGTCTATGCTTCCTTGGAACATGCATCAATTTGCAAATTCTAATTTTTACTCTGAATGAATATGTATGTTTATTAATGTATTAAATAATTAAACACTTCATTTGTCATTGTTTCACATTAACATGCCCAATGTTCCTCTTTGTGTCAAAAGGAAGATAGCCTCAGAAAATGGCGGGGTTTGCTAATTATACACTCAGTGGCCACTTTATTAGGTACCCCTGTACATCTGCTCGTTAATGGAAATATCTAATCAGCCATTCAACTGGCAGTATCTCAATGCATAAAAGCATGCCAACGTGGTCAAGAATTTCAGTTGTAGTTCAAGCCAAACATCAGAATGGGAAAGAAATACAATCTTAGTGACTTTGACCATGGAATGGTTGTTGGTGCCGGACGGGGTGGTTTGAGTATCTCAGAAACAGCTGATCTCCTGGGATTTTCACACATAACAGTCTGTAGAGTTTAGAGAGAATGGTGCAAAAACAAAAAAAATATCCATTGAGTGGCAGCTCTATGGATGAAAATGCCTTGTTAATAAGAGAGGTCAGAGGAGAAGGACAAGATGACGACAGTAACTCAAACAGCCATGAGTTACAACAGTGGTGTGCAGAAGAGCATCTCTGAATGCACAACACGTAAAACTTTCTACTGCAGCAGAAGAACATACAGGAGGTACTTAATAAAGTGGCACTGAGTGTATGCTGTTAATGGCATATGAACTTTTTAATTTGCTACTTGAACTCTTTTTTATGTAACTTTTTCCTGTCGCCTTCATATTTTGTTGGATTACCATATCAATTCATTTGCAGGATTTATTGACATGCTTAGATTAAAGGTGTTTTACTGTAGAAAGGCCTGATTGGGATACAATTTGTCAAATGAGTTCAGAAAAGCTTCCTTCATCATTACGCAGAAGTCCCAACTAGAGAGAGTGCTATACTAAGGCAGTCTCCAAGTTAGGAGCTGTTCTCCAGGCAACATTCACTTAGACTATTTTTATGCTAGGAGTATATATAGAAAAGGCCATTTTGTGGGAAGTAATGGTTTATATTCTAAATCCTGGGGGGAAGAGGTTTCCAAGATTTAATTTGGGTTTTTTCCCCCAATGGATGAATACACTATGCAAATTGAAACTTCTCCATTGCATTTAATCTAATTACTTGTTGATGTTCTATACTTAAAGCAAATTGAAAATTTTCAATTATAACATAGTAATTTTTAGTGTATGTTACAATGTAGTCCCACCAGTGAATGTTTCTCTTGCAAACGTATGAAAATTATGATCCAAACATTGAAGGCAAAACACAAAGGGAAGCATGGTTGCATTGGGTTAGCACCATGCTTTACAATTCAGGCAACTCAGGTTCAAGTCCCACCACTGCCAGTAAAGAGTTTGTACATTCTCCCCAGGACAGCGTTGGTTTATTCCAGGTGCTCTGGTTTCCTCCCACAGTCCAAAGTCGTACCAGTGGGTAGGTTAGTTGGTTATCATAATTTGTTCTGTGATTAGGCTAGGATTAAATCAGGGGAATACTAGGTGCCATGGCTTGAAGGGCAGGAAAGGCCTCTTTCATGTTGTTATCTCTAAATAAATAAATGTTACATTGAAGCGTCTGTTCTTTATTCCATAAAGATGCTTGGTGACTGGGGAGGGCTTGTTCAGGAGTTGGAATTAATAAGTTACTCTCTTTAGCATGCTGCATAGCTCACAAATTATTCCAAACAATGGCCATAGCAACTGAACTTTCTGCCATCCTTAATCATGGGCTTATCTGTGATGTGTAATATAAAGGAGAATACATGAAAATTGGAGCTGAAATCAAAATGTGTTTCAAAATTAAAATTACTCTGAGGAAAATATTAGATATCGACAGGCTGCTGGAAGAAAGACCGGGTTAATATTAGATTGGAACTCTTCGTCAAGCCAGAAAGCCTATGTATCGTTTCTTGAATCAGCTGAACTTTGTCCTACGTATATAAAATGAATTGTTAGCTTTGGGTAGTTGGTTTATTTTCTTGTGTACTGTGTCAGCATTTGGCCTGGGCCACAAGGTATGTCTTCATGTATTCATCAGAAATAATTTTCATAATGTCCCATTGAGATGGAAATTACATTGAGGTAGTGATGTGAAATAGGCCAGCAACTCTCTACCATCATTTTCCACATATTGTTATAAAGTCAAAATAACCCTCAAGGTACACCCCGTTTTACCAAGACTATAACCAGTTGTCATCACAATTCATAGGTACTAGCAACAGTTATGTCATTTATTAACACATACAAAATACTGAAGGAATTCAGCAGGTCAGGTAGCATCTACGGAGAGAAATAAAGAGTCAATGTTTCAGGCTGACACGGTTCATCAGGGTTGGAAGCAAAGGGGAAAGAATTTGGAATAATGGGAGAAGAGGAAGGAGTACGAGCTGGAAGGTGCTAGATGAAGCCAGGCGAGGGGTGGGGGGGAGGGATGGAAATGAAGTTAGAATCTGGGAGGTGATAGGTGGAAAATATAAAGGGATGAAGAAGAAGGAATATGATAGGAGAGGTGAGTGGACCATATGCTTTGTCATTTATTAAACACCATTTTTCACTTTGAAATAAGTCAAATCTAGTAGCTTGCAAAATATGATTTTACTGAAATGTACTTATTTGGGAACAAGCAAGAATTTGAGAGTATATAATTCCATGCTAAAAGTCTTTAAGTATAGTCACCCTGTGCTCTTGGTGTAGCTCTATTGCTAATCCTCCAAACAAATGGGATCAGGCATTTACATCTGTTTTTTATCATCCTCACATTGTAGTTTCTCTAAGCTATCATCCAGTTCTATCATTCAATAAATGTATAAGTAAATTATAATAAAGCTAATGGTAGGTTTATCAATTGAATGTTCCACTTCCCGTTCCTCATATTTTCATTCACGTGCTATTTACTGTAGTAACTGAGAGCAACACACACAAAATGCTGCAGGAATTCAGCAAGTCTGACTGTTTATTCCCCTCCATAGATGCTGCCCGACCTGCTGAGATCCTCCAGCATTTCGTGTGTGCTGCTCTGGATTTCCAGCATCTGCAGAATCTCTTGTGTTCACTATTTAGTAACTGGCTAATTTTTTTTTTTACTTATTCTCTTTATGCTTCTCCCTTGTTTTAGGTTTCATCCCACCGCCACTCATTTTTGGAGCAGCCATTGACTCCACTTGTCTGGTGTGGTCAGAAACTTGCAATAAAAGTGGAGCATGTGCTTTATATAATAATGATTCGTACAGATATCTCTACGTCAGTATTGCCATAGGTATGAAGACTATTGCCTTTATATTGTACACAACCACTTGGCACTACATAAAGAGCCATTCCAAGACGTACGTCCAAGGAGATGAAGACTCACTGGGCCGAATGACTACTTCAGATCTCTTTGCATCAACGTTAACGTTAGATGCAGCCACGGGGGATTCAAACAAATCATCTGGAAGGACAACATTAATTTACCATTTGGGAGAGAATGAGATGTGTGAAAACATTGAGTCTGTTCTTTAACATCTCTGTGGACTGACTTCAGCATTGTGAAGATATATAGTTTTGTAGGGAAAAAAACATTTTGAAACATCTATTTTAATGTTTTTATGCATCAAGAGGATACAGTGAAAGGCAACTGGCCTTATAAAAATTTTTTTTTTTAGATCTTCCCCTGGTTTAAATTACAACAATAGATATTTTGTGATTCTGAATGGTTCACAGTGTAAGTGAACAAAATGGGATGTGCTAGTACGAAGAACTAGCAGATCCTAACCAAGAGCAGTATGACTCTTGTGGTCAGTCACTTAACGATATGTTCTATTTAAATAGCTTTTATGCTTATTTTGCATTTTGGGCAGAGATATAACAAGTGGCAGCATGAAATGCTCTCCTGTGATCTGCAAAGTATGCAAACATGAAATGTTTCAACAAGTGTAAGATCTGATTCTGGCCCGAGTTTATCCTATTTAACCCAATGCTTCAAAGCTTGAACTTCGGAATGCCTCTTGACCACAGAACACACATTAACAAACGATATAAACTTCTGATTATGTATTTCTTTTTGCCTCCGCCGGCCAAAGTTTATCAAGCATCAAATTTAAACTCACAGCCATCATGTATATTTGCAATATTAGCATTTCATATTGCTTATAACGCGACTAAAGTGGAACGGTTTATTCTTTTTATTTTAAAGCCGATGCTCTCAATTATTCGCACTATCAGAAGCTGACCATTGTTTTGCAATATCTCGTACTGTTACGAAGGTGGTGCTGCTACGTAGCTAGAGTCACGAATACCAAACGGTGCCTCGGGTCACTCATGAAGTACGTAAAACAAAGCCTGATGCTCCATGACACATCAATTATTTATTGTTAAAGCAAATTTTATTTTCTTACTGGAAAGATAGAAAGAGACTAAGTAACTAGACAGAGACTATGCCAATTGAATGAATACATACATATTGATTTACGTTAAATACATTAACAGCTTTGAGTTGTGAGCAGTAACACTGGCAAGGTCAAGCAATCGTTTTTTTCTCCCCCCAGGTGCTCCCCATCCATTACCAAATGCCAAGTAAGATGGCGTCATGATGCTAAAGCTCAAAAAAATTGCTCAGCAACATCTTAAGGTTATCATCTCACATCATGATTAAAGCAAGTTACTTTATCAGCTGTGTGACATATTAAAGTCAGCACTGACAGAGCTGTTTCAATCTTTGCGCTTGCATGACTACACCAGCTGCCCCTCCCGTCAGAACTCACACTCATGTTGCTGATTTTGCCCTCACTATTTCTGGTGCCAGTGTGCCAACTGTAAATCGAGTTACATGGTTTGCACCCAGTATGAATCTATAACATGGTTCAGTGACCACAGTTAATTTTGCAAAGGTTGTGACAATGACAAAGCCACACCTGTATTGTTCATGCCTTCTTTAACCGAGTAAATTTTACTACCCCAACTTTTTCTACAGCAGGAATATAAAGAATATCAGTGTATATTATATTGAAACCAATTTGTTTGTATTATTTATATCATGCTTTATACCATAGAATTTTAAAAGAAAAAATGCATTTGACTTTTGTAAAATTACTAGCTGATTCTGGTGTCATTTCTTTTGCATATGGTAGTACGATCACACAGGTTGAGTATGAGGTGTTGTGTATTGGTGGGTCCACAGGATACTGTCGAGGCAATCACATATTCTGCTGCTAATGGAGAAAGTCTGTGATAACCTTGTTCAATGGGGGGGGGGGGGAGGCTGATGCATGGGCAGCCTGCATACGATCCCTGGCGGATGGGGATCAGGGTCCAGTATGCAAGAAGGCTGTGGGCATTTCACTGCTGCAGCCTTTCTCCTCCCTCACTGCCGTTGTGATGTGTCGTCATCTTCCGCCACCTCCACCGTTGAGGTCTCGGTTGGATCACTCTTTTTCTAGAACTGCCCCTTTGCCCTTACCGCCGTGGGTGATCCTAAGCTCCAGGCGGCATTGCTCTTGGAATCTCAGGAACTCACGAGCCTCTCCACCACGACAAGGGGCCGATCCTCAGAGAAAGGATAACCTACACTTTGCAGTGACTGAGTTTTTAACTCTCTAAACCAGGGTTGCTGTCAGAAGTCGAAGTCCAGAGCATCTCGAATGGAGACCAAGCCTGCTTGCAACTCTGAATTCCCATTTTAATGGGAGACATGGTAGGGGGACAGGGAGACACTAGGCTGCATGTGAAATCCTGACTGGTCGAGTTAAGATGCTGCTTCATTCACTTTAGTAGACGTTCTACTTAGAACCCCAGCCACTTGGGTTTCCGAAGACTCCGAACATCCAGCAACTAAAGAGAAGAAAACAAATTTGAATGGACAACACTTTTAGAGTTGTAAGTATCGGACCAAGACCATGGCTATTACTCTGTGGCAGGGGTTTCAAGTCCTGCCGAAGGGTTTTGGCCTGAAACGTTGAATGTACTCTTTCCCTGGACGCTGCCTGGCCTGCTGAGTTCCTCCAGCATTTTGTGCGTGTTGCTCACGGGTTTCAAACCTTTTTTACGCTGTGGACCTACGGCATTAAGCAAGGGCTCCGTGGACCCAGGTTTGGAAGCCCTGCTCTAGGCCCAGTATTTTATTATTTTTATTTAAAGGCAGACACTTTCAGCCCGACAAGCCCCTGCTACCCAATTACACCCATGTGGCCAATTGGCGTACTAACCTGCACATCTTTGTAATGGGGGGGGGGTGCCAGAGCACCGAAGGGAAGCCCATGCGGTCATGGGGAAAATGTATGAACTCCTTACAGGCAGCAACAGGATTTAAACCTGGATTGCTGCATTGTAATGGCGTTACTCTAACTGTTACGCTACCATGCAAATATACTACTTGTTTATCCCTATCTGCACACCACTGCTCACCATCATCCCTCATCACTACCATGGCCTCCAAATCCTGAGACAATCCATCTTCAGCAGCAATCGAGCAGCTCCATGGCCTGCAGTCAGGGCACTTCTCCTCTATCACCTCAAGAGCTTCACACCAAGAGAAACATCGACTGTTCATTCCCCTCCATAGATGCTGCCTGAGTTGCTAAGTCCCTCCAACATCTTATGTGTGTTGTTTAAGATGTCCAGCATCTGCAAAATCGCTTGTGTTTATGACAAGTGTTTGTGAGTTTGTTTTGGTCAAATGATAAACGTATTTAATTATTCTGTATGCAATTTAATCTTGGTCCTGACAGGCCTGTAGTTATCAAAGCTGCTATTCCTCTCCGTGCCTTGTGGCACATCGAGCGGCAACCTTTAGCATTTGTCTGTTTTTTACGAGGCCGGGTTGCTAGCTCAACACTCAACCCAGCATGGATGGATAGCATGCAAGTTGTCAAAGTACTATATATGAATCTGCTGTGAAATATAGCAGTAATATTCCAATTTTAGTTCAGCGTTTTGGAAGCCAGTGCTCTGATTGGTGATTCGTAGGACTATGCCCCTGGCCAAGTATGGCTACTTTGAAGTTTGATAGAAGTAGTTCTGAGTAGATTTCATCCACGATAATTTAACGAATGTTACTCAATATGCATACTTCTTATAAAGGAGGAAGGTGGAAAATGAATCAGGAAACTTTCAGAGTTTAGCCACTAACTCTATTTTCATGGCAACTTTGAACTCACAGTCCATCTTGAGAATTTGTTTCAAGGTATTTACAAGCCATTTTTGCAGTTTAAAATGGTGAATTTTGTTCTGTGATTTTCAGCCTGATTTAATATTTTACATGTTCTACCATTCCAAGAGAGATTATTCATTGCAGAGTTCCTTAGAAGCGCAGAATGTGTTGTTAAATGATACAAGCAAATTTATCAAGTTTCAACTTGGTTTTAAATGAAGAATGTTCCGGAAATAAAAACTTGTCAAATTTAATTTATTCTCTCGGTGGATATGCATGTACCACCGAGCAAATTGATTTAAGCTTCTGTGTAGGAAATGGCCCCAATTGTGCAGGGGGAAATGACCTAGTCCGGTGGATTAAAGAGAGCTGACCAGGAGGATAGCAGTGACTGCATCTCATCCTTTTCAAGGGCAATTAAGCTTGGACAATATATGTTGGCCTACCCAACAATGCCGTCATCCAGTAAACAGATCTCAATTCACGTGCTATTCATCCTGAAGTATGGCTGTCACTTCAGTTTCACTCTACCCCGATTGGCTTGGCATATCACAAAAATGCAGGGACTTGGGAGTCCTTGTGCAGGATTCCCTGAAGGTTAACATGCACGTTGAGTCTGTGGTAAGGAAGGAAAATACAGCATGGTCGCATAGTAGTTGGCACAAGGCTTTACAGGACAGGTGACCTGGGTTCAATTCCCGCCCACTGCCTCTAAGGAGTTTGTACGTTCTCCCCGTGTCCATATGGGTTTTCTCCAGATGCTCTAGTTTCCTCCCACAGTCCAAAGACGTACAGATGGGTAGCCTAATTGGTCATTGTAAATTGTCCTGCAATTAGGCTAGGAATAAATCGACGGATTGCTGGGCAGCATGCCTCGAAGGGCCAGAAGGGCCTGTTCTTTGCTGTATCCCAATAAATAAATCAAAAATAAAGATGCATTGTTAGCATTCATTTTCAAGAGGACTAGAATACAAGAAACATGTAATGCTGAGGCTTTATATGCTATTGGTCAGACTGCACATGGAGTATTGTGAGCAATTTTGGGCATCTTATTGAAGTAAAGATGGGCTCGCATTGGAAAGGTTCATGAGATTGATCCCAGGCCTAGATACAGTCGATGTTGAGACGATGTTTCCTGTAGAGGGGGAGTCCAGGACAGGAGGGTACAGCCTATCCATCTGGCACAGAGATGAGGAAAATTTTCTTTTGCCAGAGGATGGTGAATCTGTGGAATTTAGTGCCACAGCTGTGGACACCAAGGCACTGGGTGTATTTAAGATGGAGATTGATATGTTCTTGATTGATCAGGGCATCAAAGGTTACAGGGAGGAGGCAAGAGAATGGGATTGAGAGAAATAATAAATCAGCCATGTTGGAATGGTGGAGTAGACTCGACGGACTGAATGGCCTAATTATGTCTTATGATCTAAACGTGACTTTATCTGAATCTCAAAGGACTACATCGTAATCAACTATGGCTGGGAATAAACAGTCGAGGTTTTGGGCCCGGAACTTTCATCAGGGCTCCAGTCCAGTGTGTGAAAAAGCACTAAATGAACAATAATTCTGAGAAAAACTGCAGAGACCCTGAATATGAGTTTATCAGCTGTGGAGTGAGTTCAGCGCTGAGGCAAGTGAAGCCACTACACTGGTCCAGGAGCACGACGGTTGCAGGGCAACAACTGTTGCCTAACCTGACTCCTGTACCTCTCACCCGATTAGCGAGAGGAGAGGGAGACGGGTGAAATGCAGGAAGACAGAGCGAACTCTGACAGGCTCAGGAGGGGTACCTTGGTTGGCATGGAGTAGCAGAACTGAACACCAGTTCATTTTCTGCTCTCAGGCCTCAACATTTTCTATCTTCTAGAATATTTGAATGATCCACGCAAACAAACACTTTTATTTTAAACTTTTCAGGAACTTCATTCTTATTTGCTAGTGTTTAGTGAGTTATATGGTTGTATCAGTCTTCCATCTTTGCCTTTGAATTTCCTTTTATAGACATCACTGGAGAGAATTACAGAAGCAATACTCTGTTGACACAACAGTGATGTGTTCAGTACCACTGATTGGAAATTAATTTCTTGACATCCATTCCATCCCTTTAATGCCCAAAGCAGATGACTTAACATTTTTCTCTGCCGAGTTCCATTCGCTCACTCAATTTAATAGCACCTCTCTATAATCTAATTCTTCTATTTGCACATCTTGCCATAGTGTCTTTTTATATCGCATTGGCAAATTTACACCTCATATATCATAATGTAAGTGTTTCATAGGCTTTATGGGTCCTTCCAGGACATCACTCATTATATCTTGACATGTGGACATCTGCCTACTATTTCTTTTCCCTAACTCATGCTGGTCGCAACCAAGTTCCTAACCAAGGCAATAAATTTCCTTCAGCTTCCAAGTTAACTATCTGTCTCTTATGAAGGACTTTATCAAATACTCATTTAGACGTTAGAGCTACAGAGATTTGTTCTAATCTATTATTTATGGGGTCACTTAGCTCTGTCTTTTGTCTGTCCCTTTTGGTGTTTTAACAAGAAAGCAGCCACTTGCAGTAGGATCATTCAGGACATATCTTATTCTAAGATGCACTTGACGCTTGTCATTGCGGCCAACTCTACACTTCCCATTGAACCTGAGTTGGACACCTGGCTTAATGAAGATGGATGCGGGAGTATCATGATGACTACAAGAGTACACATTCTGAACTTCACTGACAGAGCAACTCATTTTTAGAATTCATATCAATCAGGTTTTGAAAGTCAATTGAAATTATAAATGACATCAAAATAGTACTGACACCAGAAATGAACAAAGCCGCCCGCATATAATGTTCAATCAAAAAAGCAAGATTACATCTGCGCAGTGCTAGATGAGATTTATTCCAAGCATATGTAAACTGTTGAGCATAGAAAAAAAATGACAGCATATTACAGGATAAGGCTGGAACAGCTAAAAGTTTTAAGAAAGCCTAGGAGTTTTAGACAGGATGCTTAACATGTCCAACAAGGCATTAATCAACAAATAAAAGAATATTAAACTATGCAGACAAATTAGTAAACTACAGGTTAAACAAATTTACCCAGCAGAATGTTAAGATTATATTTCGAGTACTGCATTCTTTTTTTTTAAAAAAGATAACAAAATGTAGGCATCATGAACATTGAATAAAAGAAACAGATATCTAATAATCTAATGTAAAATGTAAAAAAAAGGTGTAGATCCAACTGGCCTCAAAGCATGTGGTGCACAGTACAGGTGAAGAAGTGATTTCAGGTGAGAAAAATGTCTTCCTAGGTTTGTGAATCTTCAAAATTTACTACTCCAGAGACCTGTAGGTGATGAGTCATTATCTTCAAAGCTGAGCTGCACAGATTATCAGGTCAAAGGTCAAAGCTGAGATAAGGTAAACAGCTTAGTTCAAATAACAGAGAAGTTGTAGAGATGTTAACTAGGGAAGAAGGTATGAGTGTTGTGGAGTACGATATGGGCTCCCTCAGCTATTAGTGTAATGTTGTGTAAACAGTTCAGAAGTAGAGAGGGCCATTTGGTTCGATTGTGGTAGGCGTTCAGGAGAACTGTAACTCAGTAATGGAAAACCTCGTTGGTGCTTCCAGCATAACGTCCTTTCCTCGGTCATGGAAGATGATGCTCCATGCACAAAATGCTGGAGGAACTCAGCAGGTCAGGCATCATCTATCGAAATGAATAGTTGATGTTGAGGGCCGAGGCCCTTCTTCAGGACTGAGAAGGAAGTAGAAGATGCCAGAATAAAAAGTTGGGGGGAGGTTAAGGAGGCTAGTTGCAAGGTGATAGGTGAAGTGAGGTGGGTGGGGAAGATCAAGGGCTGGAGAAGAAGGAATTTGAAAGGAGAGGAGAGTGGACCATGGGAGAAAGGGAAGGAGGAGGGTACCCAGGAGGAAGTGAAGTCCACAGTTCTAGAAATAGAGGGCAGTTCTTATCCCCCAAGTATATTTAAAGCTGAGGTTGATTGGTTCTTGATTAGTAAGGGCATCAAAGGCAATGGGAAGAAGGCAGGAGAATGAGATTGCAAGGGAGGATAAGTCAGCCATATTGGAATGGTGGAACAGACTCAAAGAGCTGAATGGCCTAATTCTGCTCCTATGTCTTATGGTCTTAAGATTATTTTTTTGGGCAGTATATTTGGATAAAAATTTCAAACAGTGTAGACTTCCTAAGGATAAAGGAGTCTCCTGACTCATGTGACCTGGATTTTTAGGAAGCAGAAATTCATGTAACAAAGAGAGCTGAGTTAGTCAGGGAAACTGACAGAGGTCACCACATAATCCGGCAGCAACACAGCATGGCCACCTTGCTCAGCAGAATGACACAGAACACAATGAAACAACATACCAAGTGACAAAGCAACAACAGCAAAACAAGCCTGGTTCCTCCAACCCAGCCACACACATACACAGTCCCGTAACCCCAGGACAAGTCATCCAGCTTCAAGCCTCCAGCGAACTCATTGCACCTTCAACTTCCCCAGCGGACTGACAGAGATTGGCAGACTTGGGACTCTGGCCATCAGGCCTTGACATTTGAACTTCTGATTGGCCTTCAGGCTTTGATCTGGACTTCTGATTGACTGCTGGGCTTTACTCTTCTACATCAAGAGTCTCCGAACTAATTGTGTATTTCTTTCCACATTTTCTGCCTCACATGCTGAGTGTTTCCAACATGACCATTTTTATTTTGCATTTCCAGAATCTGGAGGAGCTCCAGCTGCCTGTTTAGTGCTCCCATTTCCAGCCTCTGCAGTTTCTTAAGACTCCAGTGAACCACACAACCACCTGGAACCTTTAAATTTGGCATTGTTATATGAGATCTAATTGCAAATTTGGCAAGAAAGTCAGTTTTTACTCTCACTAGCTTATGTTGATACTTTATTTTCACTCTACTTATCCATGTTTTAATTTGCTGCTTTCCAAAATAGTCCCCATCCATAGCCCAACTATTATTTTTATATATCTTATAAATTTCCCATGGAATCTTTATTTCTCCATGTAATTTATGAGTGATTAAGCTCCTCCACTGCTCAGGGTTGACCATGAATATTGCATCCTAGCTATCTAGATACGCAAGCCAGGACAGTACAATATGGAGAGCAAGTTGTTGTACATGTAGCAAGCTCCCCCTCTCCATGTGTTTGATGAACCCAAAGGAATGGCAAAGACCAATACAATTTGACACCAGTAGTGTTACAGAAATTGCAGTCAGTGTGAAACCCAAGGTAGGACTGCCTTAGGGACTTGAGATCTGGATTTTCCCCTCGGGTTTACTCCCAAAGCCTTCCCCATGAGGGGGTATTGCTGCAAGGCAGCGGAGGTTTGAGATCAGAGTTTTCCATTTCCTAGATGAGCTGCCAACCATGGCTGAAGAGCCCCATCTGCCCAAAGCAACTGGTCTTAAGGCTGGGCTTTGCCCCTTTTCCTGTCAGTAGAAACAGTTCCGCCAGGTTTAGTAGCTACGCCACACGTGAAGGCCAGGAGTTGGACTTGGTCGTATAACCTCTAGGTTCAGTTGGTGGCATTAGTCTAGGGAAAGACACTCACCGGCCCGCCAAACTTCTGAAATCTCATTTGTGTGGATGCTGCGTGATATTTTCCCCTGTTACAAATCACTACCATAAAATAACAAACAGTCCCGGACCCTCACTCCAAGTCCACTCCATCCAGAGGTCTACCAACTCTCTCCACTCGTGTCGTCTCTTTTCATCTCTCACCGACAAAAGACCGTAAATACCTTCTTTCAGACACACAAGAAGAAACAACACACCTCACATTGGATGGCACACATTCCAAAGCCCCAGTTATCTCTAGTCATAACCCAAACACTGCTGCTACAGGGAAACCATTACGTTAGGAGTGAAACCTTACAGAGCGTTACAGTGGGCAGAGGCTATTTGAGGCACATGTCATTGGAAGCATTTAAC
Source organism: Hemitrygon akajei (assembly GCF_048418815.1). Taxonomy (NCBI): domain Eukaryota; kingdom Metazoa; phylum Chordata; class Chondrichthyes; order Myliobatiformes; family Dasyatidae; genus Hemitrygon; species Hemitrygon akajei. The sequence continues at coordinate 18,014,027 of NC_133125.1, read as the reverse complement.
TGGGAATGGGAACTGTCTACCAGCACCACTCCCCACCCCCCACCCTCCCAGCTACAGCAACCTTAAGAAACCAGTGCAATTAAAGTTCTTGAGAATTATGAGATAATTAAGTACCCATCACTGTTTAATTATTTTATTTTAGTTTACTAATAGCTGAAATCAATTATTAGGTATATTAAATGCAAATATGTAATTAGCCAACCATGTGGAAGCAACTCAAAACAATGCAAAGTAGCATGTAGACATGGTCAAAAGGTACAGTTGTTGTTCAGGCCAAGCATCAGAATGAGGATGAAATGCTATATAAGTAACTTTAACCATGGAATGATTGTTGGTGTCAGACGGGGTGGTGTGACTATCTCACAAACTGCTGATCTCCTGGGATTTTCACACACAAACTTCTCTAGAGAATGGTGCAAAACTTCTAATTTTCTCCAAGCTAAGACACAGCATCACTTGAGAGAACCATTGTGACAAGGTAGGCGCTGATATATCCTTCCATTTCAACAAGATGGCCCTCCTAGCTATCAATGTAACAAACGCAATAACATGTTGGTCAGACACAGAAATACCATGGATATTTTGAGGAATTATTCCAAAAAGCACAGTCAATTTATTAGGTTGTAAGTTGATTCTGAGTGCTTTAGAAATTGTCGAAAAGACTGACTTCCAAAACTGTTTTAATATAGAACATGATCAGAACATATGTGTCAGTGTAGCTATCTCAGTTTTACATCTATCACAATACTTGTCAACATTGGGAAATATTTTTTAAAATCTGTCCTTCGTCAAATGGTAACGATATACAATTTTAAATTGAATCAGTGAATGACTAGCACAGATCGAAGAAGAGTTAACCAGCTTCAGAATCCACATCCAATCCTCACATATAAAAGTCAAATTGATTCCTTCTCCCAATCCTGTTTAATCTTAAGTAAAGGACACTTATCCCATTGTAATAATAAATTATAAATTCTTCCAATAGAACCTTTCATCGAAGGGTTCATATTCATAATAGTATCTAACAAGTCAGCCTCCAATATGTAAAGAAAATTACTTAAATTTTTTTGTAAAAATGTCTAACTTGAAGGTATTGTAAAAAGTGTGAATATGAGAGAGAATATCGACTAATTGTTCAAAAGACATCAATCTGCCTTCTTTAAATAAATCCAAAAAAGAATTAATACCTTTATTTTTCCAAAGTAAAAAAATTGGATCACTCCAGAAAGATTTAAAAAAGTAATTACGATAAATTATACTACAAAGTTTAAATTTTTTAAGATTAAAAAGATTGCGGAACTGGAGCCAAATTTGTAAAGAGTGCTTAACCACAGGATATAGGTTTAAATTAGCAACTTTAGCTAATTGTATAGGTAGAGCAACTCCTAATAACAAAGTTAAGTAAAACTGTTTCACAGCTCTCAGTTCCAGGTCTACCCAAATTGGCTGATCATTCCTATCACCCCAATATAACCAAAAGGACATATATCGCAAATTATCTGCCCAATAATACATTCTTAGATTAGGGAAAGCGAGTGTTACTTCGATGTACCTGTGTTATTTTTGAATAATAATAATAATAAAAAGATTTGAAAAGAGAATGGTGCAAAACATCCAGTGAATGACAGTTCTGTGGGTGAAAATGCCTCGTTAATGACAGAGGTCAGAGGAGAATGGCCAGACTAGTTCAAGCTGACAGGAAGGCAAAAATAACTGCACAAGAGCACCTCTGAATTCACAACACACTGAACCTTGAAGTGGATGAGCTACAGCAGCAGAAGACTACAAGCATGGCCACTTCATTAGGTACAGGAGGTACCTAAGTGTATAGGCCCCTGAGTGTATAGTTCTTGAGAAAAATACTTAAGTACCCATCATTGCTTATTTACCATTTTGAGCTAATTGACTAATAACTGAAGCTAATTTATCCCTCATACTTGTGTATAGAGTATTGAAGTTTTTTAAAAATTCATATCTATATTATTGTCACTCTCACACACAAAATGTTGGAAGAACTCAGCATCTATAGGCAGTGTCTATAGGCAGCTTCTCTTGTTTGTCACTCTCAGACTGTTTTGTATTTTTGTGCCTCACTATTCATTCCACAAAAGATCCTTTACTACAAAAATTATCCTTTAACCCAATGGAGATCCAAAGCAAGCTGTTACCTTGCTTCCCAAATGTATTTATTGTACTAGGGAACTGTCAAATGTACTACATGAAATCAGCGGCAAGATCATGTTCACAAATTTTAAAGCCAAGAGACTGCAGTTGCTGGGTGGAGTCCTGATGAAGGGTCTTGGCCTGAAAAGTCACATTTCTTTTCCCTCCATAGACGCTGCCTGACCTGTTGTGTTCCTCCAACACTTTGCGTGCGATGTTGACAAATTTAACTTTTTTACTAGGTTCTCAATTCAGAAAAGAATTTGACTAACTTCAGTTTTCTGGCATGTAAGAGATGATTTTTTTTTATAGATGCAGAAATCGTAGAAACTAATCTCATATCATTTTAAACAAATGGAATATGACCAAAGAAAGAACAAATGAATAAAAAAGATCAAAATGAGAAGTTCTGCATGAAATGAAAAAAGATAGATCACCCTTTTTAAGAGATGCAAATTCAAAATTACCATGATGTTCTTGATGAATGTTTTAAAATGTAAACAATTGCTTTTCTTGTCTTGATCAATAAAACAATAGTGAATCCCTAGCTTTCTTGAACACATAATTCTTTAATTCATTTCTTTGTAATGTGAATTTTGAGAGAACATCATATAACATTCATTTCCTGTAGATGGTAGCATAGTCAGTGAATACTTTGTCTTGGATTACTTCTTCTTTACTGATAATTTATCTATCCTGGCACCAAATTAACAACAGAATAGAATATATTACAGCTCAGGGCATTGGAGTTTGGAATTTAATTCAAGCATCTTTTGTAAGAAAGCTTGCATGTTCTTCCCTTCTGCGTGTGGGTTTCCTCTGGTTTGCTCCAGTTTCCAAGGATGTACCGGCTTGTAGGTTAATGGGTCAATGTAAACTGCCCTGTAATTAGACCAGAGTTAAATCAGTAGGTTGCTGGGTGGTGCAGCTCATTGGGCCAGAAAGGTCTTGTTATATTCAGTAACTCCAAAAGATAACCAATTTAGAGAAAGACACAGGGCCTGGAATAATGAGTTCTTCATTTTTTACTTTAGTGAGGGGCATAATTCACATACTTTTACACGAAACACTAATGAATTAAGTAAACAACAAAGAATATTCAATCAAACAATATATCTACAATATTACTCAAATATTACTGAAATATTAAATACTCAACATTCCTCCCTGCTTAGTTATAAACTCCAACTCAATATAGAATGCATCTCAACTACAGTATAGTTTATAATACAACTACTGTACAAACAAACACACATAGTAAATTTTAAGTTGCCCATTCAGTCCTATTGACTTCACTGCCTTGAAGGATTTCATACTCTTGCGGGATAACATCTTTCTTGACAAGAGGAATCACTCTGCTTGGCAGGGGAGACTTGTGGCGGTGAAACAAGATCAGTTCCCAGCCTTCTCCATGGTGGTGTAGGAGTTGACTCTGAGACTGCAGGGATGGATCCTCACAGCTCTGAACGTGTTGGAATACTGAACAGTGGACGGCAAGCTGCTTGATCTGATGAGCCACTGCAGGCCCCAGATAAAGCCTTGAGCCACGGTTTTCATTTTGACCACGCCTTGATAACCGGCATGTAGCTTCGCCAACACTTTGGCTCTCAGCTTGAATGGTACACCAACTCTCAGTCCCACATAAGGCAAATTCTGTCAAGAGCAAGTTCATCCTGATGCTGGTAAAAGTTCGGCAACTGGAATTTCTGTTGCACATTCCAGCCACTTTGAGTTGCCATATAAACCTGAAACAGTGTGGGGTCTTTTCTGGTTTCCCTTTGGATCCTCTCTGCTGGAATGGGGAGACTTTTGGTTTGCATTAGGGAGAATACACCTAGAGAAGTGTCCTCCGTTACAACTTTTTCTGGTACTTCCTTTTCGAGGGTAAACAGGATAATCCATCAGCATTTCCATGATTTGTTGTCCTCTTATATTCAGTCTTGTGATCGTGACCTCCGAGAAACAGAGCCCATCTCTGCATTTGTGCTGCTGCTGTTTGATCACCCCTCTGTGGACTGAAAATGGGCGCTTGTGGTTGATGATCAGTAATGAGGGTAAACTCGCTCTCGTACAAGTAATGGTTGAAATGCTTTACTCAGCAAACCAGTCTAATGATGCGCGAGTGCAGTGTTTGATGTCACCATTTCCTTTGTCTTTTGGAAAGCCTCCGCACACTGCTTCGTCCATTGCCATTTCTTCCTGATCTGTAGTAATGAGTTCAAGAGACATCTCACACTGGGGAGATCTGTCAGGAGCCTGTTATAGTAATAAAAGGGACCACAACTGCGACATGTCCTTTGGCTTGAGGGCATTCACCACCGCTGGAATTTTCTCAATAGGGCAATAGGTACATTTAATGCCAGAGAAATGTACAAAATATACCACCTGAAATTCTTTTTCTTCACAAATATCCACAAAAACAGAGTGCCCCAAAGAATGATTAACAGTTAAATGTTACAACACCAAAGATCCCCCCCATCTCCTCCTCCCATGCGCAAGCAACAGCAAAGCAACAACCCCCCTCCCCGACCAGCAAAGAAAGCATTGGCACCCTCCACCGAGCACTAAAGCGTGCAGCAAAGCATCAATAAAGACACGGACTTGTGGTACCCCAAAGACTTCGCGTTCACCTGGTCATTTGACATATCACAAGCGCTCTCTCTCCCTAATAAGGGAAAAACAGGTGTCTCCGTTTCACAGCGAGAGGGGAGATTTAACAAAACAACTCTCTGATTTATGGTGTTAAAAGTCTGTTGCGTCACTTTTCCTGAGCTCTATGCCCAAAGAATTCGGGTCTCTGGGGACATAGTCATCAGAAAGCTCGCTGCTTTCGATCTTTCATGTGCTCCCACGACACATCAGTTGACGGCACCAGCATTGGATCAGCCCATCTCTCCAGAGCCACGAGAGTCCAGCACCCTGAAGGCGCGCTAGTGTTCCAGGCCACATCCTTGGCATATCAAAAAGCAGCTGGTCATGAGGCCCTGAGAGTGGGTCCCATTTCCGCAAAGAACGTAAATCGGCGTGCAACTCCAGATCATGGTCTTTAAAAGAACCTTGAAAGGGAAAAAGAGAGATATCAAAGATAGAAATAGAACTGTTTCTGAAGATGCATGCAAAGGAGTCGCCGTTAGGTGCCGTCATCCTAAGCTCTGCCCCTTCACCACACCAGTGTAATCCTTGTGTGTCAATGGTGTGACCACGGCAAGTGATGCTTGGTTTAAAGAATTCACCCTTGTTGCATCATGTTCTGAGCCCATAATCTTCTAATGTTTTTTAACATGGTCTTGAGATTTCGGAGATGTTCCTTGGCATCCTTACCGGTAGCAATAATGTCATTCAGGTAACACTGAGTGCCAGGGCAGCCTTGCTGCACCCGGACTGTAGTTTTCTGCCAGAGTGCAGGTGCTACTCCAAAAATAAACCTATTATAATGACAAAGCCCTTCATGAGTGTTTATGGTGACAAACACTTTGGACTCTTCTTCCACCTCCATCTGTAGGTAGGCCTCAGCTAAGTCCACTTTGCTGAAGTGTTTCCCTAGAGAAAGGCTTGCAAAGATATCCTCTATCCTGGGCAGAGGGTATTGATCTTCTTTCAGTACTGGGTTGAATATGTCCTTAAACTCACCACGGATCCTGACAGACCCATTCTTCTCAGCTACAGGGAACACTGGTGACGCTGAAGTGCTCTACTCAACATTGGAAAGAACTCCTTTGCCCTCCATGTGATCTGGCTCACCGGCTACTTTATCATGGATGGTATAAGGAAAAAGACAGACCTTATAAAACTTTGGTGTGGCATTTTCATCTAACATCATTTTACCCTTGATATATATGAATTTTCCAATGCCATCCTTGAGCACTGCTGTGACATCATCCAGTAACTTTCTTAATTGGCTTTCATTTGACTCTGTTGCAGGGGTTGTGGCATGCAAATGGTCGATGGATCTCCAATCAAGATGTAGTTGTACTGGCCAGCCATGACTCTGCAATACTGGCCCTCCTGTTTTTACCACATACAACCCCAATGTGGCTGCTAGGTTGTTGTATTTTACTGTTACAAATGTCATTCCCACAGGCGTTATCTTTTCTCCAGTATAAGATCTTAGTTAGATATTTGCAGGTTTCAGTTCAGTGTCTTTGAAATGTCATTCACACTCATTTTATGGACTGATTGGAACAGCCAAGTCTGTGCCTAATTCCATTTTAATCAATTTTCTGTTCACTTCTAGTGGGAGCCATATTATTTGTCTGTTGTTAGCTATCACATTGTAAATCTCAAAACTACGCAGATCTGTGTCACGCTCATGATTATCAGATTTGCCATCAAGAGCAGATTAGTGCTTATTTTGAAACTACAACTTGACTATCTTAGCTTTTTCTTTTCTCTGTGCAGTCCGTTTGTTTTTGTCTGACCAACATGCTCATTGTATGTGTCCTATTTTGTTGTTTTTCTTTGCAAGTTTTGCCTTGAAACCTGCATTGGTCTGGCGTAAGTGCACCCTGCCACAACAGTAACACAATTTGTTTGGCCAGGCAGGTTTCTGTTTTGATATTGCAATTTTGTTCATGTTCACTTTCATACCTGACTGCAACTCAATTGCAGCTCTGCTGTTTCCATTGATACAGCAATTTCAACTTCTCTTTTAAATGTGAGTTGTGCTTCAGTTAGTAGCTGTTTTTGAATGTTTCCTTGTAAAATTCCACAAAGGAAACGATCACAAAGTGAATCATTAAGTCCATCACTAAACTGACAATGTTCAGACAATCTCTTCAATTCAATTCATCCATGCACTCTGAAATGGATACTCCTTCCTTTTGATTCTGGTTATGTTTTGGTTCTAAATGTTCCTACATTGCTTTCACAAATTCAGCAAAGTTCATTTCGGCTGATTTGGTTGGAGCGATAAAACTTCTAAACAAATTGTATGCTTTTCCACCCGATATATTCAACAAAACTGGCACTGGCTTTTCATTAACTATTTCATTTGCTTCAAATTACTGTTCAGTTCACTCAGTATTGTCAAGCACCTTTTCACTATGCCCCATAACAAGCAACAAATAACTCAAGTGAATGAACTTCAATCATTAGTACTTTCATTTTACTTGCAGGAAAAGGAAAACATCACCACACAAAAGCCGATGATAGCCTCTAAAAATAATAAACAGCATAGTCACGCCTTTATACACCATTATCATACCTCTGTTCAAGAAAGGGGTGCATCCTACTCTTCTGTTTAATCATTGTACTTGGCATTCTTCCAGTAACATCTGCTGGTCTGCAGTTTGTCAAGGTCTTAGGCTCCATCTGCATAATGTTGCATGAACTCTGTTAGCAAAGCACTCTGGTACAATACAGGTTCCATTTTGTTACGGATAAAAAATGCCATTTTGTTACTACAAGTAAAGTACATTTCCACAGTATACAATATCCAGTTATCCCTCGTGCAAATCAAAGCATATATCTTTACAACATAGCCAGCCATTTCAGCTATTATGTTTATTATTATCATCCAGTACTCACTGTTTATGAACCCATGAATTCTTCAGTCTTCTGCCTCTTTCTTTAACTCAACTTTTTCTGTCCCTTCCCAAAGAAGCACATGCTGCGCTGTTTTTTCTACTCAGCCATTTCTCGCTGCGTTTTTTAATTCAACTTAAAGGTCTCACTGAGTTTCAACAGATAGATAGTCATCTCGTGCTTGTTTAAAACTTCCTTGTTTCTACTATTATGTTTTGTAACTCTGAAACATCTAAATAATTGAAAGAAAAACACAGAGCTGGGAAAAATGTTTGCTTAGTTCATTTTTTACTTTAGTAAGGAGCACACTTGGGAAGTGGTGGTTTAATGACATATGCCATTGGCATACTTTTACAAATAACCTGTAATGAATTAGGTGAACAACAGAGAATGCCTAATCAAACAATATATCTACAATATTACTCAAATATGACTGAAATATTAAATACACATTGTATTTTAAAATATGTAAATGAAGAAATTGCTAGTTGTGCATGGTATCCAACAATGACAGGAGACCTACGCAGGAGAGTTTTTTTAAAGTGGAAAAGCTGTTGCACTGGGGCAGTTCCACTCTCTCGAAACTGAAGTCCAGGTCCAGTGGAATGAGTAGTCTTCACAAACTAGTGAAGACTACAGTGGATGACTATGATTTCTTCTGTGTTTTCACATGCCCTTCTCCCTCCATGAAGCATTGCAGAGCTATCTTCCTGACTGTGTTGATCTCACCCGCCCAGTCCACCAGAGTCGACTTCACGTGCTAGGACAGGCATGCCCCTCTCTCACTGAGCTATCAGGCCTGCTGGCCACCCTCAACTGGTTTAGCCTGCCTGTTGAAGTGGTGTAATGGGGTATGGTCACTGTCGCATGCACACCGTTACTTGGCGCCACAGGTGAGAGCTGAGTGTCTAGTGGGGCCCAGAGGCTGTAAGGCTATAAGATATAGGAGAAGAATTAAGCCATTTGGCCCATTGAGCCTGCTCTCTGTTATTTCATCATGGCTGATCCATTTCCTTCTCTGTCCCAATCTCCTGTCTTCTCCCCTTAATCCTTCATGCCCTGACTAATCAGAAATGAATCAAACTCCTCTTTCACTATACCCGATGACTCGTCCTCCACAGCCACCTGTGGCAACAAATTCCAATGAATTTCAAAGGTGAGTGAGCTGCCCCAGAATGGACATGACAAGCCCCTTCACCAGAGGTATGACCCCCTCCCTGAACACACTACACACACCCAAAATAAGTAAATATTCACCATTAAAGGATTTTGTTGGACTTGTTTGACCAGTTGACTGACATTTATGGTTACATCTTTCAGGTTTTGGTGGTGATTTGATGTTGGTTTTTAGGTCAACGTGAATTGTGTTGAATTGAGGCTGAGGCTGTGGGGCTGCTCCAGGATTTGTGTCTATGGACTCACTTTCGTTCTGAATGCTGTTGCTTGCCGTTATTGTTTGCACAATGTGTCTTTATCTCACTGTGCATTGGGTGTTTGTCGGTCTTTTTCGGGTTTCTTGCTTTGTGGCCATTTGAAAGCGGACAAATCGCCTAGATGTATGATTTATGCATACTTTGATAATTAATGTACTTGCAACTTTGAAATCACCAACTTCTCAATTTGCCCACAGGCTGGCTATTTGCTGCTTAGCTGCACTGCTGCGGAAGGACCATTGGATCACACTGTTGGACCCGAAACCTCTGGTCCTTCATGCCAGTGGACTGACAGCTCTACCGCATTGACAGGCAAGGCCGTATCAGTGTGTGTCCGTGGACCGAGATCATTGAATGGCAGGAAACCTCCTGCTGAAGGAAAGCTGGGAAGGACAGAGTTGTGGGTTTGGGAGCCGGCTAGGAACATATTGTGAAGATCCCTCTGCAGCTACCTGAACTGACATATAATCAGAAGAATCTGCTTCTGCACTTAACAAGGTCTTAGCTGAGCTAATTATAATCTCATGCCTCCATGCTTTTTTATCCATGGCAACCTTGCTAATCAAGAATCAATGTACCTCATCTTAAAAATATTCAAGGACTGCTTGTTCTGAAGAAAGTTCCAACACTCATGACCCAGTGAGAGAGAAACATTTGCCTCTGTGTTAAAAGGGGTTAATCATTATGCGTAACCAGTGAACCTTAATTCCAAATTCTCCTGGATCCTCTCTGCATCCACCAATCTGCCTTTATATTGACACTTACAAAATGATCTTAGTATGAATTAACTTTTGATGTTTGCACCATGTAACGATTACAGATGTCACAGAGAAAAGATTACACAGTAAGCATTCCAATTTTAGAAGCAAACTGAACGATAACTAAAATAGAACAGATGATAGTTTCCTTCAACAGATTTACTTCACAATTGAGATTCCATACAACATTTTAGAATGGTTGTAGTTCTATTTCCTCCAGATGTGGATTTAATTTGAAAGCTGGTTGAGCCACACAGTAAACCATTTAGGTAAATTGGAAACAATATAATATAACAATTAAACCCTTTGATGTTTATCTCCCTCAGCTGTCTGCACGAAATAGAAGCTTAAGCATTACCTCGTCAGCGTTTGAGAGGGGTGATCACATCCTTTTTAGCATGGCAGCAATGTGCCTAATTTCCAGTACCATCCACTACCATCGGTCAGGAGGTACAGAATCCTTAAGACCCACATCACTAGATTCAGGAACCACTATTCCTGAATAATAGGGCAGAACAGTAGCATAGTGTTAGCACAACGTTTTTCAGTAAAGGCGACCTGGGCCCTATTCCTTCCACTGCTTATAAAGAGTTTGTATGTTCTCCCTGTGACCACGTGGGTTTGCTCTGTGTGTTCCGATTTCCTCCCACAGTCCAAAGATGTAGCAACTAGTTGGTTAATTTTCCTTTGTAAATTGTCCCGTGATTAGGCTAGGATTAATACGGAGGATTTCTGGGTAGTGTGTATTGGAGGGCCCATTCCATGCTGTATCTCAATAAAGAAATAAATAAAATTTAGCCCTAAACTATCACGCTCCTGAACCAGTGTGGTTATCTTCAATCACCTCAACTCTGAACTGATTCTCTAACCTATAGACTTACTTTCAAGGACTTTTTACAACTCACGTTCTCAATATTATTTTTGCACATTGCTTGTTTATTCTGTCTTTGTCTGTTTATGTTGGGTGGCAGGATGGAGATACGTCTCTAGCAGAGCAGCTGTAAGAAGCTCTTTCCCTCTACTAGCCTGCAGGGTAAGGTGTAGCACCTGCTTAGCCCTCAAATCAGGGTCACATAAAGCCATGGGGGCAGCTGGTGCATATCTCAAGTCCTGGTTATGCAACCACTGATGCCAGGCAGACAATCTCTGAAGAGTGTTGTCTTGTAAAGACACTGCCCAGAAGAATGCAATGGCAATGGTAGAATAATGGTAGATGTGGAGAAAGCGAACCAGCTGAACAACTTCTTCAACAGGTTCGACAGCTCAATCTCATCCTCACCGCAGAAATCCACACCAGGCTTACTTCCTTCACAGGAAAATAGCCACTCACAGGAGACCTTGCCCACGTCCAGGATTACGGCTGCACAGGTGGAAGGTCAACTGAGGAAGATCTGTACCAGCAAGGCGGCTGGACCGGATGGAGTTTCCCCACGATTACTGAGGGCCTGTGCGACTGAGCTGGGAGAACCACTACAGCGCATCTTCAACATGAGCCTGGAGCAGAGAAGAGTACCCAGACAATGGAAAACATCCTGTATTGTCCCGGTACCGAAGAAACCACAACCAAAGGAGTTGAATGACTTCAGACCTGTTGCCTTGACGTCGCACGTGATGAAGACCATGGAGCGGCTGATAATACAGAATCTGAGGCCACAAACCAGGCACGCCCAGGATCCTCTTCAGTTTGCGTATAAGGAGAAGGTGGAAGTGGAGGATGCTATCACGTATTTGCTGCACAAATCACTCTCTCACCTAGAGGGGGTCAGTTGTGCTGTGAGGATTACATTCCTTGACTTCTCTAGTGCCTTTAACACCATCCAGCCCAAGATCTTAAGGCACAAACTAACGGAGATGGGAGTAGACTCTCACATGGTGGATTGGATAGTGGACTACTTGACAGATAGACCTCAGTATGTGCGGTTGGGAGACTGTAGGTCTGACACGGTGGTCAGCAGCACAGGGGCGCCACAGGGAACTGTACTCTCTCCGGTCCTGTTCACCCTGTACACATCAGACTTCCAATATAACTCGGAGTCCTGCCATGTGCAGAAGTTCGCTGATGACACGGCCATAGTGGGGTGTGTCAGGAATGGACAGGAGGAGGAGTATAGGAAACTGATACAGGACTTTGTGATATGGTGCAACTCAAACTACCTGCGTCTCAATATCACCAAGACCAAGGAGATGGTGGTGGACTTTAGGAGATCTAGGCCTCATATGGAGCCAGTGATCATTAATGGAGAATGTGTGGAGCAGGTTAAGACCTACAAGTATCTGGGAGTACAGTTAGACGAGAAGCTAGACTGGACTGCCAACACAGATGCCTTGTGCAGGAAGGCACAGAGTCGACTGTACTTCCTAAGAAGGTTGGCGTCATTAAATGTCTGTAGTGAGATGCTGAAGATGTTCTATAGGTCAGTTGTGGAGAGCGCCCTCTTCTTTGTGGTGGCGTGTTGGGGAGGAAGCATTAAGAAGAGGGACGCCTCACGTCTTAATAAGCTGGTAAGGAAGGCGGGCTCTGTCGTGGGCAAAGTACTGGAGAGTTTAACATCGGTAGCTGAGCGAAGAGCGCTGAGTAGGCTACGGTCAATTATGGATAACTCTGAACATCCTCTACATAGCACCATCCAGAGACAGAGAAGCAGTTTCAGCGACAAGTTACTATCGATGCAATGCTCCTCAGACAGGATGAAGAGGTCAATACTCCCCAATGCCATTAGGCTTTACAATTCTACCGCCAGGACTTAAGAACTTTTTAAAAGCTATTATTAATGCTTTTTGAGATAGTGATTTAGATGCATATCATATTTTTTACTGAGTTAAGTATTGTATGTAATTAGTTTTGCTACAACAAGTGTATGGGACATTGGAAAAAAGTTGAATTTCCCCATGGGGATGAATAAAGTATCTATCTATCTATCTATCTATCTAATTTGTGAAGAGCAATCATGACCATGAGATGATGTTTGTCTCTGTCATACGACATGCCACAGTTGTCTACTTCAGCTCATCCCATTTTTCTACATTTAGCCCATCTCACTCTAAACCTTTCTAATCCATCTATCTGCTTAGATGTCTTACATGTTGTATTTGTAGTCATCCCTACCACTTCCTCTCGCAGTTTGTTCCATATGCCTGTGTGAAAAAGTTGCTGTTTAGATCCCTTTTACATTTTTTTCCCTGTCACTTAAACCTATCCCCTCCAGCCTTGGACTCACCTGCCATTTACAAGGCCTCCAGCCCTGCTAATCAATCATCATCAATCTTTTCTGCACCCTTTCCAGCTTAATGGTATCCTTCCTGTACTCAGCTGACAAAAACAATGCACAGTATTGTAAATCTGGTCTCATCATTGTCTTAATAGTCTGCAACGTGATGTCACAATTTTTGTACTCAGTGCCTTGACTGACAAAAGGCAAGCATGCAAAAAGCCTTCAGTAACCTGTGGCTCCAGGTTAAAGGAACTAGAGCATACTGCTAGAGCCCTCTGTTCTATAACACATAATGCCCTTCCCTTGGACAACATCGGTGGCGTGGAGAGGGGAGACTTGCAGCTTGGGCAACTGCTGGTCTTCCATAAAAATATCCTTGCCCAGGGTTGCGCCTTGGAAACTTTCCAAGGTGCAAATCCATGGTCTATCGAGACTAACGGAGGCCTACACCTATAACACAACCCAACTGTTTACTGTGGAAGTTTTGGCTTGGTTTACTTTTCCAAAGTACAACACCTTGCACTTGTCCAAGTTAAATTCAATTCACTTTTGTCTGGACCACTTAACAAGACGGTCAAGAGTCCATTGTAGACTTAGATAAATTTTGGATAACTTTTTACAATTATGACACTGGCAAACAGTAACATCTATTCAGTCATAGAATCATAGAAAAGGATAGCTTAGAAACACACTTTTCAGACTTCTCAGTCCTTGCTTAAAACATTTAAACCGACTTTTTCTGTCAATCTGCACTGGGAAAATTAGCCCTACATTCCCCTACCATCCATGTACCTATCCAAACCTCACTTAAACATTGAAATCGAGCTTGTGGGTATCACTTGTGCTGGAGGCTCATTCACCAACTTCTGAGTAAAGAAGTTTCCCCTTATGTTAGACCATAAGAGTATAAGATATAGGAGCAGAATTAGGCCATTCAGCCCATCGAGACTGCTCTGCCATTCCATCCTGGCTGATCCTGGATCCCACTTAACCCCATGCACCTACCTTCTCACCATATCCTTTGATGTCCTGACCAATCAGGAAACTATCAACTTCCAATTTTAATATAGCCACGGACTTGGCTTCCACCACAGTTTGTGGCAGAGCATTCCACAGATTCATCACTCTCTGGCTAAAAATATTGCTTTTTACCTCCATTCTAAAAGGGTCGCCCCTCAATATTGAAGCTAGTTCAGGATACCACCACCACAGGAAACATTAATCATAATAATAAGTACTTTATTGATCATGAGTGGGAAATTCTTTCATTACAGCAGCAACATTTAAAAACACATTTAGCAGTGTGCAGACTTAACTAATAATAAAGTACAAGACAATAATATACACAATAATAATTTAGTAATGTGCAATAATAATGAATAAAATAATAAAGCAGAGACTATTGTACTCTGATGTGTGTTCTCCTGTCGCACAGAGATGAACTGTTGTATATACTATTGCATTTTGTAAGAATGCAATAACAATCCTTGTGACACCTTCTTTACCACAGACTCAACTTGTAAATTAACCTTCTGGGAATCTTGCACGAGGACTCCAAAGTCCCTCTGCACTTCTGATGTTTGAACCTTCTCCCCATTTAGATAATAGTCCGCATTATTGTTCCTTTTACCAAAATCCATTATCATACATTTCCCAACACTGTATTCCATCTGCCACTTTTTTGCCCGTTCTTCCAATTTGGCTGCTGCAATTGCATTGCTTCCTCAGCACTACCTACCCTTCACCTATCTTTGTATCATTTGCAAACTTTGCCACAAAGCCATCAATTCCATCATCCAAATCATTGACAAGCAATGTGAAAAGTAGCGGTCCCCATACTGACCCCTGAGGAACACCACTCATCACAGCAGCCAACCAGAAAATGTCCCCTTTATTCTCACTTGCTGCCTCCTGACTGTCAGCCATTCCTCTATCCATGCCAGTATCTTTCCTATAATCCCATTGGATTTTATTTTGTTAAGCAACCACATGTGTGACACCTTATTAACTGCCTTCAGAAAATCCAAGTAAATGACATCCACTGTCTCTCCTTTGTCCACCCTGTTTGTTACTTCCTTGAAGAACTCTAACAGATTTGTCAGGCATGATTTCCCTTTACAGAAACCATGCTGACTTTGACTTATTTTATCAAGAACCCTGAAACCTCATCCTTAATAATAAACTCCAACACTTTCCCATCCACCGAGGTGAGGCTAATCGGCCCCAATTTCCTTCCTTTTGCCGTCCTACTTTCTTAAATTGTGGAGTGATATTTTCATTCTTCCAGTCCTCTGTGACCATGCCAGAATCAAGTAATTCTTGAAAGATCATGACCAATACATCTGTTATCTCATCAGCAACCTCTCTCAGGAGTCTAGGATGTAGTCCATCTGGTCCAGTCCTGCTCCCTGACAATCAGGACCTCTGGAACATTGCTAGTGTTTTCCACAGTGAAGACTATTGCAAAGGTCCCCTTAAGTTCATCTGCCATTTCTTTGTCCCCCATTACTACATCACCAGCATAATTTTCCAGTGGTCTAATATCAACTCTCACCTCTCCTTTACTCTTCATATAACTGAAAAAAAAACTTTTAGTATCCTGCTTTATAGTATTGACTAGTTTGCCCTCATATTTTATCTTTCCCTTTTTATAGCTTTTTTAGTTGCCTTTTGTTAGATTTTAAAAGCTTCCCAATCATCCAACTTCCCGCTCACTTTTGCTACCTTATATGCCCTTGGCTTTTATGCAGTCTTTAACTTCCCTTGTCAACCACAGTCGGCTACTCCTGCCATTTGAGAACTTCTTTCATGGGAACTATCTATCTTGCACTTTATGAAGTGTTCCCAGAAACTTCAGCCATCTTACTCTGCTGTCATCGCCGCCAGTATCCTCCTCCAATCCACCTGGGAAAGCTCCTCGTTCATGCCTCTGTAATTCCTTTTATTCCAATGCGACACTCATACACGTGACATATGCTTCTCGCTCTCAAATTGCAGTATGAATTCAATCATATTATGATCACTGCCTCCTAAGGGTTCTTTTACATCAGCCCCCTTAATAAGATCTGGCTTATTATCACAATACCTCATCTGAGATAACATTTCCCTGAACAGGCTCAAGCACAAGCTGCTCTAAAAAGCCATCTTGTAGGTGTTCTACAAATTCCCTCTTGTGATCTGACAGCAACCTGATTTTCCCAATCCCCTTGCATATTGAAGTCCCCCATCACAATTGTGACATTACCCTTATTACATGTCTTTTCCAGCTCCCTTTGCAATTTCAACCCCACATCTTGGCTACTATTTGGAAGGCTGTATATGATTCTCATAATGTTTTTCTTTACCCTTGCAATTTCTTAACTCCACCCACAAAGACTCAGCATTCTCTGACCCTATGCCACCTCTTTCTAAATATGTAATTCCATCTTTTATCAACTGAGCCACACGACTGCCTATGCCTTCCTGCCTGTCCTTTCCATACAAAGTATATCCTCTGATGTTAAGCTCCCAACTATGGCCTTCTTTCGGCCACAGCTCAGTGATCCCCACAATGTCATACTGACCAGTCTCTAATTGTGCCATAATTTTGTCCACTTTATTTCAAATACTACATGCATTAGAGTCCTGCATGCTTCACCCTTTTGAATTTTGCATGTGTGGTACAATTTAACTGTTTTTTCTATCTGCATTTGTACCCAATCATTGGCTTGTCCTTCGTTAAATTCATGTTACACCCATCGTCTACTTGTAAACCTGCTGGCTCGTACTCAGCTCTGTAACACTGGTTCCCATACCTCAGCCAAATTAGTTTAAACCACTCATGACAGCTCCAGTAAACCTGCCTGCAATGCTCCCCTTAAACTTTTCACCTTTCATCCTTAACCCATGACCTCAGTGGAAAAAGCCTGCTTGAATTTACCCTATCTATATTCCTCATAATTTTGAATACCTTTATCAAATCTCCTTTCTATGTTCTAAGGAATAAAGCCCAAGCCTATTCAATCTTTCTTTATACTTCAGGTCCTCCAGAGCCAGAAATATCCTTGTAAATTTTCTCTGTACGTTTTTATTAATATCTTTCCTGTAGGTAGCTGACCAAAACTGCAAGCAATACTCTAAATTAGGCCTCCCCACAGTCTTATACAACTTCAACATAACATCCCATTTCCTGTACTCAGTACTTTGATTTACAAAGGCCAATGTGCCATCTGCTCTCTTTATGACCATACCTACCTGTGACACCACTTGCAATGAATTATGGACCTGTACTCTGAGATCCCTTTGTTCTACCACACTGTGTAAGACCCACCCTGGTTGGTCCTACTGAAGTGCAAAGCCTCACACTTGCCTCTATTAAATTGCATCTTTTTTTCAGCCCATTTTTTCAGCTGATACAGATCCCTCTGTAATCCATGATAGCTTTCCTCACTGTCCACTACACCCCCCAATCTTGGTGTCATCTGCAAATTTACTGATCCAGTTAACCACTTTATCATCCAGATTGTTGACATGGATGACAAACAACAATGGACCAATCCCTGGGGCACTCCACTGGTCACAGGCCTCCAGTCAGAGAGGCAACCATCTACCACCACTCTCTGGCTTCTCCCACAAAGCCGATGTCTAATCCAATTTACTACCTCATCCTGAATGCCAGGTGACTGAAACTTCTCGACCAGACTCCCATGCGGCACCTTGTCAAATGCCTTACTAAAGCCCATGTGGACAACATCCACTGCCATCCACGGCATTCACAGCAAAAGGATTTGAGTACAGAAGCAGGGAGGTTCTACTGCAGTTGTACAAGCCCTTAGTGAGACCACACCTCGAATATTGTGTGCAGTTTTGGTCCCCTAATCTGAGGAAAGACATTCTTGCCAGAGAGGGAGTACAGAGAAGGTTCACCAGATTCATTCCTGGGATGGCAGGACTTTCATATGAAGAAAGACTGGATCGTCTAGGCTTATACTCACTGGAATTTAGAAGATTGAGGGGGGATCTTATTGAAACATATAAAATTCTAAAGGGATTGGACAGGCTAGATGCAGGGAGATTGTTTCTGATGTTGGGGAAGTCCAGAATGAGGGGTCACAGTTTAAGGATAAAGGGGAAGCCTTTTATGACCGAGATGAGGAAAAACTTCTTCACACAGAGAGTGGTGAATATGTGGAATTCTCTGCCACAGGAAACAGTTGAGTCCGGTTCATTAGCTATATTTAAGGAGAAGTTAGATATGGCCCTTGTGGCTAAAGGAATCAGTGGGTATGGAGAGAAAGCAGGTACAGGGTTCTGAGTTGGATGATCAGCCATGATCATACTGAATGGTGGTGCAGGCTCGAAGGACCGAATGGCCTACTCCTGCACCTATTTTCTATGTTTCTATGTTTCCCTTCATTGACTTTCCTGGTAACTTCCTTGAAAAACTCTGTAAGATTGATTAGACATGACTTAGCATGCATGAAGCCAAGCTGAATATCCTTAATCAATTCATGTCTATCCAGATTCTTATACATCCAGTCCCTTCCAGTAACTGTTCCACTAGTGATGTCAGACTCACCGGCCTAGAATTTCCTGGTTTATGTTTAGATCCTTTCTTAACAGTAGAACAACATTCTCTAATACCTCTCCTGTCACTAAGGATGATTTAACTGTCTGCTAGGCAATTACTCCACTTGCCTCCTGTAGGGTCTGAGGGGACACCTTGTCAGGCCCTGGGAATTTATCCACTCTGATTTGCCTCAGGACTGCAAAGACCTCCTCCTCTGTAATCTGTATAGGGCCCATGAAGTTGAGCCGCATTGCCTCACTTCGATAGACAGTGTCCATCTACTGAGTAAATACAGATGCAAAAAAATTATTCAAGATCTTCCCCACCTCTTTTGGCTCCACAGATGGATTACTAATCTGATCTTCCAGAGGAACAAATTGGTCATTTTGCAATTTTTTAGCTCTCAGTATTTCTGTAGAATCCCTTAGGGTTCATGCCATCGTGGACAATGACTCCCATCCACTCCATAATGTACTGGTTAGGCACAGGAGTACGTTCAGCCAGAGACTCATTCCACCGAGATGCAACACTGAGCGTCATAGGAAGTCATTCCTGCCTGTGGCCATCAGACTTTACAACTCCTCCCTCGGAGTGTCAGACACCCTGAGCCAATAGGCTGATCCTGGACTTATTTCCACTTGGCATAATTAACTTATTATTATTTAATTATTTATGGTTTTATATTGCTATATTTCTACACTATACTTGGTTGGTGCGACTGTAATGAAACCCAGTTTCCCTCAGGATCAATAAAGTATGTCTGTCTGTTTTCCTTCACCTTGTCTGTTAGGGCAATCTCATGCCTTCTTTTAGTTTTCCTGATTTTTTTCTTAATTGTTCTCTTATATTTCTTGTACTCCATAAGCACCTCATTTGTTCAAACCTGCTTCTACCTGCAATGCAGCTCCTTTTTTCCCTTAACCTGGGCCTCAATATCTCTTGAAAACCATGGTTTCATACACTTGGTATGTTTACCTTTTATTCTTACAGACATATAGAAGCTTTGTACTCTCAAAATTTCAGTTTTGAAATCCTCCCACTTATCAAGTATACCTTTGCCATAAAATAGCCTGTCAAAATCCACACTTGCCACACCATTTCTGACACCATCAAAGTTGGCCTTTCTCCAGTTTAGGATCGCAACCCACGGACGAGACCTACCTTTTTGCATATTTACTTTGAAACTAATGGCATTGTGGTCACTGGATGCAAAGTGTTCCCCTACACAAACTTCTGTCACCTGCCCTGTCTCATTTCCTAACAGCAGATAAAGTTATCACACAAACTCTCATTAGACTTCTACGCACTGATTAAGGAAACTTTCTTGAACACATTTGACAATTCTATCCCATCTGGTCCTTTTACAATATGGGTGTCCCAATCAATATGTGGAAAGTTAAAATCACCTACTATAACAACCTTATATTTCTTGCAACAGTCTGCGATCTCTGTACTAATTTGTTCCTCTAATTCCTGTGGGCTGTTCAGTGGCCTGTCATAAAGCCCCACTAATGTGGTTATACCTTTCTTATTTCTCAGTTCCACACATAATTCCTCTCTAGATGAGTTCCCTAGTCTGTCGTCACTGAGCACTGCTGTGTCATTTCCCCAATTAGTAAGGCCACCCCTCTTCCTTTAATCCCTCCCACTCTGCTGCATCTAAAACAATGGAACTCTGGAATATTGAGCCGCCAGTCCTGCCTTCCCCCCCATTCCACCCCTCCGCAACCAAATCTCACTAATGGCGATAATATCATAATTCCAGGTGTTGATCCATGCCCTGAGCTCATTCACTTTTCCTATGATACTTCTCACATTGAAATATACACAGCTCAGGACGCTAGTCACACCGTGCTCAACCTTTTGATTCTTAACTTTGCCTGAGGCCTTAACAACATCTGACTCCTCAAACCTCTCCACTCTCTATTCTGGCACTGATTCCCCCACCCCCCGTAACTCTATAGCCCCACTGTGCAGCACCAGCAAACTTTCCTGCCAGCATATTAGACCCCTTCCAGTTCAGTGCAAAGTGCCTTTTCTGAATAAGTCCCACCTTCCCTGGAAGAGAGCCCAATGATCCAAAAATCTTATGCCTTCACTCTGACACCAACTCCTTAGCCGTGTGTTAGAGTGTATAATCTTCCTATTTCTGGCCTCACTAACATTTCTTTTAAATGTTGAAATCAAACCTGTATCTACTGATGGCTCTCACCACCCATTGTAAAGAAAATAATTCATTTACTAATTCAAATGATCTGCATTATCTTACAAACTATTTTTAAAGTGCTATTCTTGGTTTGAAGAGATACCTGATTTGAAACAGTTTAATCAAGAAGTCACAGAAATATCTAAAAAGAAATACAAGGCTAAGTTAATTAAGCCCTGATAGTCAGTCAGCACAGTCTGTGCAGTGCTTTACAACACGAGCTATAAGATCAAAATTCGATTCCTGATTCTCTCGTTAAGGAGTTTGTACGTTCTTCTCATTACCATGTGAGTTTCCTCTGGGTGCACTGGTTTCCTCCCAAATTCCAAAGATGTCCAATTAGGATCAGTGAGTTGTGGGCATGCTATATTGGCACCGGAATGTGTAGTGACGCTTGTGGGCTGCCCAGCATGTTCCTCACTGATTTGATTTGATGTAAGATAACGCAGTTCACTGTACATTTCCATGTGCATGTGACAAACAAAAATAATATTTCTCCAAATCTTTCTTCTTTTCCATCCAGAGATGAAGACACTCACTGATATGGCCAAAATACCAGCTTCATCTCCTTACTCATTAACGTCACTGCCCTGTGTGGCGTTTGCTGGCTGTTGTTGAGTATCTGCATGTTTCCATGGTGACCCCAGTAGTGTGATCACTTGGGCTGATCTCCTAAGGGGTTGTCTATTGACGAGTCTCAGGTGGCTAAAGAGGCCGATCTGGAAACCACATATTCTGCTGCAGTTTGGGCAGATGGAAGTGGTGGCAGAGGTTAGTGGTCGGGACTTTTGGTTGTTCAGTCTTTCCTTTCACAGCCTCTGATTGCCGTCTGCGTCAAAGCAGACGTCATTCTCCTGTAGCTCAGCTCCCTCTTGAACAACTTTGAGTGAAATGTTGTCCCAGTTTTCGGATGTAATGCTGAATTCCTTCAGGCTGATTTTGATGTTATCTTTGAAGCGTTTCCTTCACCCGCCAGGGGCTCGATGATCTTCCTTCAGCTGGGAGTAAAGGACCTGTTTGGGGAGAGATCTAGATGACATGCCCTATCCATCAGAGTTGATTTTGCTAAGCATCAACTTACGGAGGGAGAATCATCACGATCTCAGGGTGGTCAGTTGATACCTCTTAATGGCCAAGTGCATTGTGGCTGGAATATTCCAAGAAGAATGTCGACTGGTAGCTCCCCATGACTGCGAGGAACTGTTTAGGAAGAGGACTGGTCATGACTACATTATTGCAAACTTGCCAAAACACTCGGTCAAATTCAGTAACTTGGAAGAACTCCACAAAACACTAATATAATCGTAGCAACACACAAAAGATACCAATCAGCAACTAACCTGAAAGGAATTGACAATCTCTATAAGCCGTGCTGGGGTGGGCACTTCCTACTGATGAACTTGTATTCAACTGTGCAAGGCTGAGGGAAGCATCTGTTGATGCTTTGATTGATAGGATGATAAGTCTCTGCTACGCACTTGCAATGATGTTGTACTCAACGAGTTTAGAAGAATGGGGCAGAGGGGAGAGATTAATCAAATCGGGTAGAGCTACCGAATATTGAGAGGTCTAGATAGAGTGAATGTGGAGAGGATGCTTCCTATAGTAGGTGAGTCTGTGACCAGAGGGCACAGCCTCAGAATAGAAGGACATCTCTTTAGAACAGAGATGAGGAGGGATCTCTTTCCAGAATTTGCTAACCTTTTTTTTAATGCCATGAAGCCTTATGATTAACTGAGGGGTCCACGCACCCAGGGTTGGAAACCCCTTACTTTATCCAGAGGGCGGTGAATCTGTGGAATTCATTGCCACGGATGATCATGGAAGCCAAGTCATTGGGTATATTTAAAGCTGAGGATGATACATTCTTAATTAGTAATGGGTTGAGAGGGAAAATAAAGCAGCCATGATCAGCTAGTAGAGTAGATTCAAACGGCCAAATGGCCTAATTCTGCTCCTATGTCTTATGGTCTTATGATCTTATGGATTAACAGATAAAATAATCTATACTCAGAAAATGTGCATATATCTTTCACAAGTCTTTATCTTTTTAATTATTTTACTTGTTATGTGAAAGAATCGTTTTAGGTCAAGAGCTGCACTCAACAGTGCAATATTGAACAAGTACCTCATCAGTTACATAAATCGAAATTCTACATTTTTATCAACATCTATTTTATTACTACCTCCCGTGTCTGGTACAAAAAATAAAATTTGCATTATTTATTCCATGGTCTGGTTTATGCACTACCATATTCTTCACAGGCTGCAATCTAATCAAAATCAGTATCAGAATCAGAATCAGGTTTAACGCCATTAACCTCGATTTCAAATTAAATGCTTAAAGACCCCCAAAAAAGAAATATGTTATATTTGCACAGACTCCTGCCAGAACATGGTAGATCCGTGATACAGCAACCAGGTGGGGGTGGAAATCTAAGGCCAGATGAGGAGGATATATCTCAGAGTTTAGATGGACATATTCATGTACAGGTTGCTAATGATTATTTTGAGGACCTGTGCCTGTGAGAACCTCCGCTGCTTGTTGGGCAATCTAAAAGCAGAACTGAAAATGAAATAAAATTGTCATTGTTTAGGCCCTAAAACTGCAAAGGTGTTTTGATGGTGTCATGACAATATCTGCACATTTGAATTAAAGTGCCACTTCCTGCCATCTGACTGTTCACCTGTTCAAAGGAGCTGGTTAATACTGGAGTTCTAAAGGAAGCCAGTGTGATCATAGAACTTGGAGCAGCTGCAGGGCAGAGATTTTCTGGTCCGTCATACACAGAAATTGGTCAGGTGTCGTAGCCCAGGACGCCCGGTGAGAGTCAAAACTGTGTGAATTGTATCAGCTATGAGATCATAAAGACACAAAGAGAGAGAAATGGGATATGTGTGTGTGTGAGAGAGAGAGAGTGGGAGAGAGAGGGGAGAGTGAGACAGGCAGAGAGAGTGTGAGAGGGAGGGAGAGGGAGAGAAAGAGTAAGAGAGAGAGTGAGAGGGTGAGAGAGGGAGAGAGAAAGAGACAGAGAGTGAGAGGGGAGAGTGAGAGAGAAAAGAGAGGAGAGGGTGAGAGAGAGAGGGAAAGTGACAGAGAGAAGAGAGGGTGAGAGAGAGAGAGAACAAAAGAAAGAGAGAGACGGAAGGGGGAGAGAGTGAGTGAGAGGGAGAGAGGGGGGAGAGAAAGAGAGACAGAGAGAGAGGAGAGAAAGAGAGGGTGAGAGAGAACAAAAGAAAGAAAGAGAGGGGAGGGGGAGAGAGTGAGTGAGAGGGAGAGAGGGGAAGAGAAAGAGAGACAGAGAGAAAAAGAGGGTGAGAGGTAGGCAAAGGGAGAGAGAGGGGGGAAAGAGGGGGAGAAAGAGAGAGAAAGGCAATATACTATACACAATACGGCCATAAAGTATGTTCCATTCTGTCAATACTACCAAGTCAGGAACTGTTGAATGAATGCTCTCAGAAAGAGCAAATAAATAAAATTGTTAGGCCGATGCCCTGAAACATTAACCTGTTGTTCTCCCCACAGATACTGCCTGTTCTGTTGAATATTTAAAACACTTCCTGTTTCTACTTTGGACTTAGAGCATCTTCAGTCTCTTGCTTTTCTGTTAGCAATTGTCGTTGGCCACCTGAAGTCACCGGCCTGATTCTGGCTCAGGAAGTTCTGCTACTTGTTTTATGGTATGGGTGGGCCGTTTATCCTGGCTTGCTGCTTGACACTACCCTCCAGAATGCTGACTTGCTTAGGTGCTCCTGCTCCTCCCGGAACACACGCCAGTAAACGTGATGTCAACCCAGAGGAATCTGTGAGCTGGGAAGATTCATGAAACCAAAGAGAATGTGAGACAGCCACTCCCATCTTCGCCCAGCAGAAGATGATGAGCGAGAGAGCAGGATCTGGGTGGTCTGTCAACACATGCTGCCTGCCCCCACCAAGGGCTGCAGCCTTGAGAGCAACACCTCAGTGCCGTGTAGCCTGACCAGCCCTTCCCAACTCCAGCCGTGTGGACTCCCTCTCCACTGGACTGCTGGACCGGAGGGGAACTTCCTGCGCCGTGCGACAACGTGAGCAGCAAGGATCCACACCGGATCCCCGACAACCACGTCCCAGGCGCAACGGGGGCAAAAGCAGGAGCTGCAGCAAGGTTTTCAACACTGTCAGTGAGACAGAGCTCTATGTATCACACCAGAACAACCTCGCTTTACCTTTGACCCAATTAGCGGTATCATTCCTCAGAGTGCATCCTGTGTGCTGTACCAAATACCAGTGTTCATGCGACTTATCTTATCTTAGAATCTTATCTTAGTCTAAGAGTGCACAGCCCATAATTTTGTCTTCATAACTGAAAGCAGTAAACAGAGAACTATTTCAAGCTGTCATTTCCCAATACTCCTCTGCAGCTTTGTTCTCAGAGATGTTTTCATTATAACAACTGAAAACTCAATAAAAAAGGAGTTCATGCTAAGACAAAATGTTTATTGTATCTGAGCTCAGTTTTATTTTTTATTTGGAGATACAGCAGGGTAGCAGGCCCCTTTTGGCTCACGAGTCCACGCAGCCTATTTCTGCCCATGTGACCAATTAACCGACTAACCCATACGCCTTTGGACTGTGGGAAGAAACTGGAGCACTCAGAGAAATCCCACATGGTCATGGCGAGAAAATGCAAACCCCTTACAGACAGAGGTGGGAATTTAACTCAGCTCATTGGCACTGTACTAGCATGACGCTACTGTGCTGCCCCATTTGGTTCAAGAAGTCAGGTGAATCTGCACTACCCTACGTTTCTGAATCAGAATCAGATTTAGTATCACTAACGTACAGATACTGTGCAAAATTCTCAGGCACACATGTATAGCAAGAGTGCCTAAGATTTTTTCACAGCACTGTAGAAATTTTATGTATTGTAGTGTACTGCTACCGCAAAAATACCCCCAAATTTTATGATATATTTGAGTGATGATAAACAAGATGCTGATATGGGTCTCTGTTGTGGACTGACAGTGGGAAGGGGCAGACAGCTAGTTGGGAAAAGGGGAAGGGGGAGAGGAAGGAGTGGGTAGCACCAGAGGGACATCGGAAATGATCAATAAACCAATTATTCAAAAGGAAATAGCTTTGCTTAGTGTCCCAGGGCCAAGTCTGTCTGTACTGGCACCACCCCCTGGCACTGGCACTCCTCTGCCAGCTGTCCCACACCCCTCTCGAGGCACTCCACCCTCACCATTCCCAACATCCCCTGTTCCTGCCAGATTTACAATCTCACTCTCTGCTGCACATTGACAAACACAGTACCGTGAAAACGTTATACAACTTCAACATAACATCCCATTTCCTGTACTCAGTACTTTGATTTACGAAGGCCAATGTGCCATCTGCTCTCTTTATGACCATTTGTTATACATGTGCCTAAGACTTTTGCACAATACTAACATAGGTTGTGAAATTTGCTGTTTTGCAGCAGCTGTACTGTGCAAAGACATACATTACAATAAGTTATAAAAATAAATAAATACTGCAAATGACTAATGGTGATCATGGCTGGTAGACTGTTCAGAAATATGATGGTGGAAGGGAAGAAGTTGTTGATAAAGCATTGAGTGTGGGTCTTCAGGCTCGTGTTTCTCCTCCTTGACCGTAGTTTAAAACCGAATCATGGTTAATAACAATCCAGGGGATTTGTCTAACCATGTATGAGTCTGACACATACATCCTCTGTAATTCTCTGTACTAAAGCCTTGTGTTGAAATGTATGGTTATTATATGGATTAAAAGTAATGATGAGTTCTCCCATTACACTGTCTGCTAAAACAGTAGAACGCTTTACAGTTTTACACCTATTATTATATAGATGTTACTTAATGCTACATTGCGCTGTGTGATCAAAATTTTTTATTTGCGGAATAAATAAGCATTAGGAATCTGGATCATTTTGAGCGGCTGATTAAGCTGCACAAATTAAACGTAAATAGAAATTCTTAGTCTTAGCACTCATAACAGAACCTTGCCAATTTCCTTATAAAGCCTGCAGCAAAATTCTGTACTATATTAGGCTAATTTCTCGGGAATAGCACAAAATACATGAGCAGTATTTCAATGAGACGGGTGGTTTAAAGCCCAGATAGGTCAACAAAATTAAATATTTCACTGTAGACCTGCAAACACAGAACTCATTTAGTTTCTGCTGCATATTTCAGATTTGTCACTCAACAGCTTTTCTCCACCAGAAGGTTTGGGAAGTTCTGACTGCAGAAATTTTAAATTTTCTTCGACCGTATGGGGACAGACCAAATGTCATTCAGTTTCCAGCAAACTCAATATCTTTCTGACAAAATTAAAGCCATTCTCATAAAATAGAGCTGATTGACTAAATTATTATACATTCCCCAATTCTGGTTAGAATGAATATTGTATTGGAAATTTTGTACCACTAGTAGTGCAGTAGGTCAGGTTAATGAAGCAAACTGTGAAACTAGAACAGTTGTAGGGTAAATTAAAAGAGGCTCATTTCAGCAAACTTGATCAAATTGTGGTTAAAAAGATAGGGGGTGTGGGCAGGAGATCTTTACAGACTTCAGTAAGGAGAAGTCCAGAAGATATGCCCCAGTTTTCATTGGGGTATTAGCGGTGGAAAGAGCGAACAGCTTTAAGAAATTGGCTGTCAATATTTCCAAGGATGATGGAATTGTGAAGCATACTAGTGGCTCTACTTAACTAGGAGTTTCAGGAGGTTTGGTATGTCTTGTGCATTTCTATAGGACTGTTAAGATTATTAAGGGATTGGACATGTTAGAGGCAGAAAAGATGTTCCCGATGTTGGGGGAGTCCAGAACCAGAGGTCACAGTTTAAGAATAAGGGGTAGGCCATTTAGAACAGAGTTCAGGAAAAACATTTTCACCCAGAGAGTTGTGGATCTGTGGAATGCTCTGCCTCAGAAGGCAGTGGAGGCCAATTCTCTGGATGCTTTCAAGAAAGAGTTAGATAGAGCTCTTAAAGATAGCGGAGTCAAGGGATATGGGGAGAAGGCAGGAACGGGGTACTGATTGTGGATGATCAGCCATGATCACATTGAATGGCGGTGCTGGCTCTAAGGGCCGAATGGCCTACTCCTGCACCTATTGTCTATTGTCTATTGCAGACAGCATTCTGACTGGTCGCATCACAGCTTGGTATAGAGGCTCCCATGTAAGAGGCTGCAGAGGGGTGTAGACCCATCCAGCAACATCCCATGCACAATTCCCCCACCACCAAGGACGTCTTCAAGAGAAAGTGCCTCAAGAAGGCGGTATCCATCTTAAAGGACCCTCACCATCCTGGATGCACCCTCTTTTCATTACTGTCATTAGGGAGAGGGTTCAGGAACCCAATGGCCCACGCTCGCTAATTCAGGAACAACTCCAATATTAGATCAATGAATACATGAACGCTAACTCATTATTTCTTTTTTCACTATTTATTTTGTAGTAGATAGTAATATTATGTGTTTCTGCTGTACTGTGGCAGCTTAACAACAAATTTTGAGTCATATAAGTCAGCGACAATTAACCTATCTGTCCCACTAGTGTCTTCAGAACTGTTCAACATCCTGGAAAATGGCAGAATCTAAAGGCCTTTGAGAAGGTTATGGATTGCAACCATAAGTACAAAAGAGAGCTAAAAACAAGGTAATGGTGGTGGAAGATTGCAGTCAGGACACCAAATTCTACTCAATGGCTGGTCTAAAGAGTTAAGGAAATAAGATAAATACTTATATCTTAAACTAATATTTTTTGTTAAGAAAGTTAGCATATTAACCTTCATTGGTTGGGGGAATGAGTTCAAGAGCCATGAAGTAATGGTGTAGCTCCATCTAACTCTGGTTCGACCACGCTTGGAATATTGTGTTCAGTTCTGGACGCCTCATTCAAGGAAGGATGTGGAAACTTCACAGGGGAGGTACCAGGATGTTGCCCGGGTTAGAGAACATGTCTTATAAGGAGAGGTTGGGCAAGTTATGGTTTTTCCTTTAGGAGCAAAGGAAGATCTGATGTGATCTGACCGAGGTGTCTAAGATGATGTAAAGTACAGGCAGAATGGGCAGTCAGTGCCTTTTTCCAAGGGTGTAAAGGGGTAACACAAGAGGGCATAATTTGAAGGTGATTGGAGGAGAGTATTGGGGGAATATCAAAGCCAGGTTTTTTGACCGAGAGAATGGTAAGTGTGTAGAATGTGCCGGTAGGGTGCATGGCAGAGGCAGACACACTAGGAACATTTAAAAGATCCTTAGGTAGGCACAAAAATGAAAGAAGAATGGAGAGCAACGAGGAAGGGAAGGATTAGATTGATCTTGGAGTAGTTTAAAAGGTTGGCACAACATCATGGGCTGAAGGGCTTGCACTGTGCTATAATATTCTATGTTCTCTTTTCATGGTCAAAAATGAAGAGTTATATACCATTTTTGCCCTTTCTCTACAAATGATCAAACCTCTCTCTAACTCAGACATTACAAATATAACTATGTTAGTTAGAACACTGTAGTGTAAAACTCCAATAATCCACTCTCTAACTGTTTGGAAAACCCAATCTTTTGACATTTGCTCCACTAGATTTCATTTCTTTTGTTCCCTTTAAATGCACTGGGCTCTAACACCCACATTCCCTTTAAATACACCGGGCTCTATTTCCCAGACTTGGGCCCTATTTCCAACACTTGCTTCACACGTACTCAGACATTATTTTTGTGCTTCCATTGAAGTCCTGTTTTTCATTTTTATTCTCCGGTTCTTATTCCTGTACTCCATTTAAACTCGTCAAGCTTACTGGAAAACATACTACAGCAGAAAGTTGAAAAAAATTAATGAAACGTGCACTGTGCTATCAATAGGAGTGATATTCAATAGTCAGGAAGTTCTGCCAGTCTGGAATCACCAAACTCCTGAAGATGCTGGGTTATTGGAGTTTAGCAGTTGTTTTGAAATAATCTCTCATATTCAGCTGTGTCTGGTGTAGTTATTCTTGGGAGCATTGCGCGTCCTTTTATCACTGTGGAATTTTCTAAAGTCTTCAAGATATATCTTAACCTTCTCCCCGCTGCTGCCTTAGATAAAAGACCTCATTTTTTGCACTTGCATGTTTGACCTGAAGATGTTTTAGTGGAAATTGATTCGATTCAGTCAGGTAATTCATTTAACCATTAAGTTAGAACATCATTCCCATTAGTGGCATTTTTAGTTAAATAGTGAAGACCAACAAATTGTCTCACATTCAGCATCCAGGTAATTGCCTTGTCTATGATTTGCTTTACTGAAGGTCATTTAAAAACAAATTCGATAGCATTTTAAAAGGAAATATTGAAGGAGAAGAGGAAAGGGCAGGCAGTTAGAAGCAGAATAAAGAGCTCCAGCTGAGAAGCTAACGGATTCAAAATGGACTGAAGACTTGTTTAGTGGTGATACGTTTCAGATCTAGATTGATTTATTTATCACATGTACATTGAAACATAGAGTGAAATGTATCAACACTAGTGGACAGTGAAGAAGGTTTGCTGTGGTTATAATAGGATCCAGATGAACTGGGAGAATGGACTAAGAGATGGCAGGTGGAATTTAATTTAGTCAGACAAACGCAGAGAGATGTATTTAAGCCAGCACAGACAATGGGGAGTGTTGCTGAACATAGAGATACACATTTCCTGAAGGTGTCAACACACCTGCATATGGGGTGGTGAAGAATATGTGCCTTCATCTTCTCTGGTATTGATTACATGAGCTGGGACGCATGCTACAGCTGTACAAGACACCGGTTAGGCTTGAATCATTAGGCACGGTTCAGGTCACCACAGAAAGCTGTGATTAAATTAAAGAGAATCAGGAAAGGTTCACAATTTATAAAGCAGAAGGCTCAAGTTACATTACTGTGCAAAAGCCTTAGGCACACATATATAGCCAGGGTGCCTAAAACTTTTGCACAGTGTTGTATTTGTCAACCTGGAGTGGAGAGTGAGCCTGTATATCTGCCTGAGCAAAGGGTGTTGGGAATGATGAGGGTGGAGGACCTTGGGAGGGGTGTGGGACAGGTGGCAGAGAAGAAGTGCCACGACAGGGGGTGGCATGTGTGCACACGCACCCAGACAAGGCCATTTGTAAGCACACAGCTACTTGAATTCCTCAGAAATTCTGGTCCATACTTCAGTCCAAACTAGAATAATGTGTCTGAGAAAACAATGAAGAATCAACCAAAAAAAATAAATGAATTAATTATACAGATTTAATGCATTAATTATGCATACTCTGTACTGTATTCCATAAATTAAATATATATCTGACCACATGTATTGTGCATATGACACATCACAGTAATTTATTTTAATGAATATTTTATGGTTGAAGAACAAACTGAAAATCTTATTTGTTTTAGCTAAAACCCAGTGGCTTAAAAAGGAGGCAACTAATGAATGCATAATCTAACAAAAAACCTGAAGAAATTTCTCAACTATTTTACTAAGATTTTTTTACCTGCTGCTTTGAACTCTTCCCCCATCTTATTAGCTAACCTTAAAACACAATACCTGTTCATCAAATCAAATTTTACATTGGAGTCTTAATAAGAAATTGTGAAGTGTTATGACCTCCAGCAGTCTTATTTAATTGCTTTTATATGGGTTTATTGGTGAACGAACAAATTAAACACATTTCTGTCCTATGGAAAGATAGTAGTAAATGCTTTAGGTTATCTGTGAACTGCATCTAACATAATAAAAGCTCCATTTAAAGTGTCGCCAAAGAGTTACCTTAATCAACCATTTGTGTCCTATCTATACATCAAATTCTGGATTCAGAATAAAGTTGTCAAACTCTTACCAAATAATTCAACTTTTTGCTGCGAACTATATAATATCCTAAAATGCTAGCATTGAATAGTCTTGTGTCCACTTAATTCCACAATAAGATGTTTAAAAAGATTACCTTTGCTGCAGTTATCTATCTGAAAGTACTTTAAATAGAACATTCTTACCTAGTGTTGTCAATTCAAATCAAGTCAAAGACATGATAGTTTTTGTTTCTCCTCTGAGCTGAGGAGAATTCTATGGGAATTCTAAGTATAGGAAATTTAGCTTTAGACCCCTCTCCTATGAACGGTTCAAGTAGAAGAGGTCAAAGGGCACCTGAGACTCAATGAAACTCAGTGATGTTTCCCTGATAGAACATTAATGTTCACATGTACATGCACGGAAATCCAATTTGGAATGCTGAAAACTTAGCAGTAAAATTTCACATGGAGTTTAACTTCCCAGAAATGACCAAGGTACGTGTTAAATTTTATTACTAGATTTAGTTACAGTTACATGTTTGGTGCATTACTTGATCATCTGAACACAGCCATAATAATTTCTGCTTTGGTTTTTTGTCTCCCACCCTGACTCCCACTTCGACTCTCTGTTGACTCTGGATCTTTCCTTTATCCTGCTTTGAAGTCACAAAATTCTTCCCCTGACTTTCCCGTTCTGAACCATTTCCAAGGCCTTTAACTCTGCTATGATATTTTCAGTCTAAATGGTCCTAGTTTGACTAACTTATGTAACTCCAGTGACATCTCTCACAGCATGTTCTAGGATTTTGCCTGCTCTATGTTACAAAGCTGTCCTCTTGTAGAACATCCAGTTGTTATAATTCTGCAAACCAGAAGCTAAGTCTTGCACCAGAATTCATAATCTCATTTTTTACATTAGCGTCATGCGGACCAAACGTATTTGATGTTACATGGACCAAATATATTTGATGGTGAGCCTTCAGCTTCTTATCTTGTTGTAGATTTCTGTAATAATAATGGTGATGTCCTGAAAATTACACAAACCAGAAAAATGTTCCTGGCGTATATGATGAATAAACACTTGGACATCCAGCCGGGTATTGATTTTAACCAAAGTTTCGATGTCAAACTCTGTCATCTTCATCAGGGATGATGCCTGGGCTTTGCTAGTCTGGTGGTATTGATACCCCTGACATCTGTCCCTCCTGATTGGTTAGTCCTCATCCAATCAGGTCCCTGCTCTCCCACCTTGTTTACAACTAAATTCCAGTTTTTACATAGAGTGAGACCTTTGTCTTCGTTAAAATTCTTTTCCTCTAGTTTCACTTCAATGGTTTCCTCCACCAGGCAGTCCCAAAAGCCATTGGCATGCCACAGTCGTTTTGTGTCATCAAAGCCAATTCTATGGCCATTGTGAATACAATGCTCTGCTACCGCCAATTTCTCCAGGTAGCACAAACAGATACAACTCCTGGGCTCCTTTATGTGGGTTTCCACTGTCCGTCCTGTCTGCCCGATATACACTGCTCCACATTCACAGGGAATCCTGTAAACTCCAGCCACCCAGAGTCCCAGGTCATCTTTGACCTGCATAAGCTGTGATTTGAGCTTCCTTATGGATTTGTGGATGGTATTAATCTGGTATATCTTCAGGATCCTGGTGATCCTTCCAGAAACCGTGGAAATACAGGGAAGACAGGTGGTAGCAACAGGTTCCTCCTCGTTGTTAGGTTCCTGTTTTTCCTGTAGGCCCTCTTAAAGCCCAATTGACTTCTTTCACCTTGTAACCATTCTGTAGGAACTTCATGCCTAATCGTCTTATTTCCTTGTGGAGATCTCCGGGTCTGAAATAGCTTTTGCACAGTTAATCAAAGTAGAAAGATCTGTTCTACATTGGGAGACATGACGGAGGCCGTTATTCTGCAAACCTGGTTAAACAATTCACAGGATGATGAATATATCTTTAGCAAATGCACATTGGAGACTGGAAGCTGGATGCCTGTCCCTGAGCTTGAGGACTGTCTGTGTATGTGGGTGAGGGGTGGGGGTGGAGGGAGAGGGGAAAGGGGCTTCTATTGCTGCTGCTGTCTTGTTGCTTGTTATGCTCTGTACTGTTTTGCTGAGCACTGTGGGCATGCTACAATTCTCCAGACACTTGCGGGCTGCCCCCAGCACACCCTTAGGTGTGCTGGTTGTTAACACAAAAGGGTGCATTGCACTGTATGTTTTTATGCATACATGATAAATAAATTTCAATATGAAATCTGAATCTGAATCTGTTACATCACAATCAAAATATCTGTAAGGGACTGTCTTTCAGTAGCCCCCTGACTCAATGTCTTTCCCTGTGGGATATCTCACTCAGGTCAAGTTCTCTGACCAGCCAGTTACCTTGCTTCCAGGTCTATTCATCAAGGAAACCTCCACAAGTCATTCTCTCATTGATAGATCCTGGCACAGGCCTTTTGGTAATCAGCATCTGCTTCAAACTTCTCTGGGTGTTTCACTTACTGTGCCATGGTGAAATCGCATTGCCCATGCCTTACCGGGGAGCTCATCATTCAGAGTCTTCCCCAACCAGAAGCCCTAGATGAATCACGAGATCTGCAGTCTGCTCAGGGACCGATCAGTGGCACTCAGGTCTGGTGAGCAAGTACGATATCCAGAAAGCCAAATCATGTGCAAAGTGGCAATTCCTGATCACCCCTGAATCATGGAAGGATGCTCGACAGCTGTGGCAGGGGTGGAATACTACTACTTCTTACCAAGTGAAACCCAGCGACATAGGTGACACAAAGGCTTCGCTCCCAGGTGAGCTCAATGCATCCTATGCTCACATTGACCCTCAAAACGTGGAGGATCCTTCACGACCTCCCACCACCCATGATGGTCCTGTGACTTCAGTCTCTGAGGCCGGCGTGAGAGCAGACTTCAGGAGGGTGAACCCATGGAAAGTATCCAGCCCAGATGTGAAACCAGGCCAAGTACTGAAGGCTTGTGCTTGAACAACTGGCTGGAGTGTTCACTGAGATCTTTAACCTCTCACTCCAGCAGTCTGAGGTATCCACCTGCTTCAAGCAGGTTTCAATTATACCAGCGCCCAAGAAGAACGTGGTAACCTGCCTCAGTGTCTGTCATCCAGTAGCACTTAAATCCACTGTGATGAAGTGCTTTGAGAGGTTGGTGATGAAACATATCATCCCCTGCCTGAGAAGCAACTTGGATCCACTCCAATTTGCCTACCGGTGCAACAGGTCCACAGTAGATGCCATCTCATTGGCTCTTCACTCACCTGGAACACCTAGACAGTGAAGATGCATACATCAGGAAGCTCTTTGTCCATTACAGCTCAGCATTCAATACTATCACTCCCTCAAAACTAATCAATAAGCTTCATGACCTCGGCCTCAATACCTCCTTGTGCAATTGGATCTTCAATTTCCTCACTTGTAGACCCCATTCAGTTTGGATTGGCAATGACATCTCCTCGACAATCACCATCAGCATGGTGCACCACAAGGATATGTGCTTAGCCCACTGCTCTGCTCACTTTATACTATGACTGTGCGGCTGACCACAGCTCCAAATCCATATTTAAGTTTGCTGACGACACCACTGTCATTAACTGAATCAAAAGCAGTGGCAAATCAGCATATAGGAGGCAGACTGAAAATCTCGCTGAGCGGTGACACAACAACAACTTCTCACTCAGTGTCAGCAAGACCAAGGAGCTGATTATCGACCTCATGGGGAGGAAACTGGAGATCCATGAGTCAGTCCTCACCAGAGGTGGGGAGGGACAGCAACTTTAAATTCCTCATTGTTATCATTTCAGAGGATCTGTCCTGGGCCCAGCACATAATTGCAATTGTGAAGGAGGCATGGCAGTGCCTCTACTTTAGAAGTTTGCAAAGATTCGGCATGACATCTAAAACTTTGACAAACTTCTATAGATATGTGGTGGAGAGTATATTTACTGGTTGCATCATGGCCTGGTATGGAAACACAAATGCCCTTGAATGGAAAAGCATACAAAAAGTAGTGAATACAGCCCAGCCCATCATGGGTAAAGCCCTCCACACCATTGAGCTGACACAGGAAAGCAACATCTATCAGCAAGGACCTCCACCACCCAGGTCATGGTCTGTTCTCGATGCTGCCATCAGGAAGAAGGTACAGGAGCCTCAGGACCCACACCACCAGGTTCAGGAACACTTATTACCCCTCAACCATCAGGCTTTTGAACTAGAGGGGATAACTTCACTCACCCCATCTCTGAATTGTTCCCACAACCAGTGGAGTCACTTTCAAGGACTCTTCATCTCATGTTCTCAATATTCATTCCTTATTTATTATTATTTTTTCTCTTTTGTATTTGCACATTGGTTGCATGTCCACCTGTTGGATATGGTCTTTCTTAAATATACTATGTATGCCCGCAAGAACACAAGATGTGTATGGTGACATACATGTACTTTAATAATAAATTGACAGCTCAAATTTGAACTTTGAGTTAGCACTGTAAATCCGTTCTTGTCAGAAAGTTTCCTCACCATTTCCTTTCTGTCTCTGATGGTTCATTCAAATGTTTGATTTCACCCAGTCTCATTTCAAACCCATTCACCCATTCCACACAGATTCACACAACCCTTGGATTTATATTGCATGAGGTTCACTCTGTATCCTGAATACACTTTATCTTCTCGTTTGAGCCACACTACCCCTACATATTTAAGTCTCACCTTTTGGCTGGCATCGGAGGGTCGCAGTTAGCATAATGCTATTACAGCACCAGTGTTCTGGGTTCAATTTCTGTGTGGAGTTTGTACGTTCTCCCTGTGACTGTATGGGTTACCTCAGGGTGTTCCAGCTTCCTCCTATATTCGAAGGACATGTGGATTAGTACATTAATTGGTTACATGGGTTGAATTGGATGTCACAGGCTCTTTGGGATAGAAGAGTCAGTACTATGCTGTCTTGCTAATTAAAAAAAAATTCTGATTTTCCTTTAGCCCAAGCTTTGTATTCTTCGTCAGATGGGCAGCTGTCAAGATCCATCTGCCATGGTGCATCACTATCCTCATCTTGATGATCTTTATCTTGAAAGTCCTCTGCTTTCTACCAGTCCCAGTTGTAACGTCCTGTGAGGTCATGGAAGCAAACATCATATCAACATTAATATCTCTATGATTGCTGGTGCCAGGCGGGGTGGTTTGAGTATCTGAGAAACTGTTGACCTCCTGGGATTTTAATGCACGACAGTCTCAGGAGGTTACAGAGAATATTACGAAAAACAAAAACAAACGTCCGCTGAATGGCAGTTCTGTGTTAATGAGAGAGGTCAAAGGGGAATGGTTAGACCGGTTCAAGCTGAGGGGAAGGTGACAGTAAAGCAAATGACTACGAGTTACAATAGCTGTGTGTAGAAGAGCAACTTAGAATGCACAACATGTCTAACCTTGAACTGAATGGGCTACAGCGACAGAAGATCACTAAGGTAAACTCAGAGGCCGCTTTATTAGGTACAGGAGGAGCTAATGAAGTGGTCATTGGGTGTACATTAAGCAGACATTTCAAAGGCTTACTCAAGTGTCATGGAAATGCACTTCTCACAACATTGTTTGCTGATGCAGGAGAAAAGCTGACTGTCAAAACTCAACTAATTCCATTATCAATTGATTTCCCCTTTTTCTTCTCTTCCCCTCATGTAAATCTGTAAGTCACTTTTGGAGTCAGCAGAATGATTTCCCAGAACAGACAAAATAACATTTAAAACTAATTATGTCTCACATTGCTATCTGATGCCATTTTATATACACTGAAAAGCAATTAAAAAGGTGTGCGATGTTATCCCTAATCAGATTCACTCGACTGCAGCATTTTTATTACGCTTCTTAATAAATTGGAATTTATAGGGAAAAAAGCACAAAACGTTTAGCTAAATTTTTAATGCACTAAGTTATTAATCATCATGTACAGCCAACACCCTGTGCAATATGACAGACATGCTGTGCAAATGAATTTAGTTCAACAGAGCAGCAAGTAGTGTTACTTAAACACTTAATGCCTAACAAATTTCTTCAGTAGGCAATGCGATACATCTGCAAATCCCTTCTGTGAATTGTTATTCTCAAACAAAGAAAACACTGCCATGAGTTTTGGTTTGGAGTCTTACATGAATCGTTAATTTTATCTCAACATACCAGCAAAGTGATAGCAACATAATGAAATATTATACAATAGGCAGTAAAGCAGGATAATTATATTCACAAAGCTAATAAATGGATATGTTGGACAAGTCGCAAGAATCTGGGGGAATATGAGTAGATTTTTTAGAAGGCTGGCTTGTTTGTGATACAGTATATGAGATGCACAAATTGTATATTCGTTTTCATCTTTGTTAATTGTCTAATAGCTTTAATGTCATTCATTTGCATCACTCTCTGGTATGGAGGGGCCACTGCACAGGATCAGAAAAATCAGAATCAGAATCGATTTTCATATAGCCAGCATATGTCGTGAAATTTGTTAACTATGCGACAGCAGTACATTGTAATGGATGACAAATATAGAAAATAAACTGATTTACAGAAAGTATATATATAAATAATAATTAAGATAAGTAGTGCAAGAAAAGCAGAAATTTAAAAAAAAAGTGGTGAGCTAGTGTTCATGGGTTCAATATCCATTCAGAAATCGGATGGCAGAGGGGAAGAAGCTGTTCCTGAATCACTGAGTGTGTGACTCAAAAAGGTGGCATCCATCATTAAGAACCCTGTCACCCAGGACATGCTCTCTTCTTATTGCTCCTACTGGAAAACGATCAAAGAGTTTGAAGGCATGCACTCAATGTTTTAGGAACAGCTTCTTCCACTCTACCATCAGATTTATGAATGGACAATGAACCAACCCATGAACAGTACCACACTATTTTTGCACTACTTATTTAATTTAATTTTTAATATATATTTCTTATTGTTATTTAATGTATTGCTGCGAAACTGACACATGTCAGTTATAATAAACCTGACTGATTTAAGCATTTCCCATCAATCATAATCTGAGCTCTACAAAATTTTGTAACTAGCTGGACTGAAACAATTTTCTAAAGTTATTTATAGAAGCACACACCATGTAGCATACTGTCTGACTTGCTGAGTGTTTCACACACTTTTTGTTTTCATTTCAAAGTTTCTGTATTCATAGTTTTTTGATTTTCATTATGTATAACATTATACTCAATTATAATAGTGCAGGGTCATTTGCAGTGGGGTTCGTTTGGTCTTATATTTAATCTATTAAAACTCAAGTTCAATGAATGTAATATGAAGGGTAATGCGAGCAAGATTAAGGAAGAATAAAACGGGATTGTTTTTGTCTTTACTCCCCTTGTTATTGCAGGGCAAATAGCACAGGTATTAATTTGGATTATTCTTCGGGATCCAGTTTCTTTATCTATCAGTGTTCGGGAGGAAATAAATGAAACAAAACAAAAACAGGATAAAAATTAATAGGATGTTAGGCGACAGTGCAGACAGAAAGCCATGGTTTATGAGAATTTACAGTTGAGTGCTTTGCTCAGTGCTTCAGATAAAACATTTCAGCTGACAGCATGACCCTTTCATCGAAGCCGTTCTCTATTAATTAAATTAGCTAACCTTTATTAGTGTGAATTTTAAGTATTAACATTTTTAAGCACAGTTCTAATGGTAAATAGCTTTAAATAATACCCAAAAGAAATAGACGATTTTTGAAATTCTGCATTGGAAATTATCAGTTGAAATCAATATGATAGGAAATGAGAATGCACATTATTATGCAGGGAAGGGTTTGGGTTGATTCTTGTCTTTCAGATCTGATAGGATGGATAAATTAGTGGAAGAATAATGACCAGTGCCTTCCCACTCATTACCATTTGCAGCTCATAGTTTACTGAATCGGTCAAGTTAGCTATCAGTAGCAAGATGAGATCTTCTGAGTATATATAATTCGGGGCATA
Source organism: Hemitrygon akajei (assembly GCF_048418815.1). Taxonomy (NCBI): domain Eukaryota; kingdom Metazoa; phylum Chordata; class Chondrichthyes; order Myliobatiformes; family Dasyatidae; genus Hemitrygon; species Hemitrygon akajei. The sequence goes on along the minus strand of NC_133125.1, from coordinate 17,974,395 downwards.
ACGAGGCAGTTAAGACCTCAGAGCATTTTAATTGAAAGTGTGCAGATATACTATTGAGAGGAACAATGTGCATATATTGCCAGTGGTGTGGCACATGCTGATGCCCTGGCAAGAACACATAGGTGGACGGAATGCTCTGCCATCCAGACCCACTCTAGATTGGTAAAGATCAATTGCAATGAAGGCATTCACACATCTCAGAAAGCATTGCAGAGACTGGGTAAGTTCTTTAAGGCACACAATAGATAAAACAATTGCAGCATTATATTCTTTACTCATATACTTCAGTGGCTCCATGGAGTGATACAAGGGCAATTGGTGTTGCCTTATGCTCATGCCAAGCAAAGGTAAAATTGAATTTCCAACCTGATAGTTGTAGGAAAGTTGCAGTTTCCAAACCTGTTGTGAGTTTTCAAGCTTCTGATGGTAGAAAAAGAAAAGGGTGTTACTCAGTTGGCGGAGATCCCTGACAATAGATATCACTTTCTTGAGGCTGTAGATGCTATCGATAGAGGGGAAGGTACCTGTGATGTACTGGGCTGTGTTCAACTCCTTGCAGCTCCTTGCTTTGGAATTGCTGTAGCAGGCCATGATGTGAGCAGTCAGGATACTTTCAACAGGGCATATGTAGAAGTTTGGTTGAGTATTTGAGCTTCTAGGAAAGTAGAAGTGCTGGAGAGCCTTCTTTGGTACTGCCTCCACGTGCTGGAACCAGGACAATTCATTGAGATGTTAATGCCCAGGAATTTCTTTATTTATTGAAATACTGCATGGAATAGGTTCTTCCGGTCCTTCAAGCTGTGCTGGCCAGCAACCCCTGACTTAACCTTGGCCTAATCACGGGACAATTTGCAATGACCAATTAACCTTCCATCTGGACCGTGGGAGGAAACCCATGCAGTCACGGGGAGAATGTACAACTTCCTTACAGGCAGCAATGAGATTTGAATCCACTTACTCTCTCCACCCGTGACCCACCAATGAGAACTGGTATGTGGTCTCCTAATTTCCCTTTTTTAAAGTCAGTGATTAGCTCCTTGTTTTTATTGATGAGGGTGTCATTGCGTCTCCACTTCGCCAATTGGCCTGTCTCACTCCCTATGTTGACTCATCACCACCCACGATTCATCCGACAACAGCGATGTCACTAGCAAAGTTATAGATCGTCATGTTGCTGACCTTGCCAATGCCCACTCGCAGACTTGACAGGAGCTAACATTCACCCAATCTCAATCAAAAGTAAGCAAGATGTCATCTTGTTGACCTGGATGTACCTTACTTTTCATTCACCATCTTAAAAATAAAATCTCTCTTCTAGATAAACTATTATGGTTGTCACTTTACACAAAGCAACAGAACAACATTTGCTTGCTCTCGGAGTCCCAAGCATTAGGCATCTGACCCCATATTTCTTAATTTGAAGCTATTAACTGTATATATTGTTCCAATCAATTCATATGCAAGCATTTCTTATAACAATTAGGACTGAGAGTGGCAAGTTTCATTAAAGGCAGTTTAGCACCACCATGGATCTGATGAATTAAAATAACTTTAGCCTAGAATGAACCAACAACAAAGAATTTGATTTAAATTTAATAAACGTTATATTGCACAGGCCTCTATGTATACCGGTATGAAAATTCATATTATTTAAAAAAATAATCGTATATTTTCTCACCGCATATGTAACACAAAAGGAGAAATTGGGGAAGTAAATTCATCAGAAAATTACTTGAGCATTTTTAAATAAACTTCTCCTGTTATAGCATGGATTGACTTTTACCATACAATTAGTTTGCAAGGCCTTTTGCTGCTTTCATTTCACTAAGTGGAGCATTTTCAAATAAATATATTCTGAAGTAGGTGACTCAAATATACATAATTAATCTCCCAGTGCAGTTCTGTGTAGCTTCTTAATTGTCTTTACTGGTGCCTCTCGTCTGCAGAAAGCAATATGCCAATTCAATCATACTTCCCCTGAAGTGTAAAAGGAACTGTCACACTGTATAGCCTGAGGAGAAGGGAGCCTCAATGAAAAATTCGGCACACTGTTATTTCATTATCTATGGGGATTTCAGAAGACAATGAGCAGGTAGTAGGAGTTGTGAGATTTTTTAACATATTAGTAATTCAATTGCCTGCAGGGACTGACGTGTGATGAAAATGTGCTACAAGGTGGAAATTGCCTCACCGTTTTTAATAAAGTATTTCTCTCCTTGAAATATATAAAAAAAGTATATGGCACAGCTTGATTTTGTTCTTTTAATAATTTTAGGCAGTGATGATTAATACAGGAAGAGAGATAGTTTTATAGTTTTATTTCACTTCTTTTTGCTTTTGTTCTTTCTGGTCTAAATGCTTTGGCTACAGATCTGTGATGGGTACTGAATTGTTTGCTATATGCACACTCACCCAGTGATCATACCTCACTAGCTTCATTAATGGAAATTCGATTTGTGGTCCCATTGCTATGTCCTCCAAGGTGGATAGGTCATGAACTCAATCAGCATGCATTCAGAGCTCTGCTCTCTAGTAAGCACCAGGCATTGACCACACACGGAGAATCAAGCCTGCACAGAGAACCAGTTCTGATAAATGACAGGCTCCAAAACATTATCTCTATTTCTCTCTCCACAGTTTTAACTGGCGTTCTTGGTATCACCACCATTTTGTGAAGCATCGAACTCTGGAAGATTCATTGTCTCTCTGAAGGGTCAGCAGTGGGAAGGACGAGCAGCTTTAAGATCCTGATGTCAACATTGCAGAATTTCTATCCTGGACCCAGCACACTAATGCAATCATGAAGAAGCACATGCAGCGGCTCTGCCTCATTAGGAGTTTGAAGAGATGCGGTATGTCAGCAAAGACTTGTATATTTCTATAGATGTATGGTGGAGAGCGTTCTGACTGGTTCTATCACAGCCTGGTATGAAGGTGCCAATGTGCAGGATCACAAGGGGCTGCAGGGGGTTGTAGACTCAGCAGCTCCATTGTGGGTATAACCCTTCCCACTGTCAAGGACATTTTGAAGAGGCAGTGCCTCAAGAAGACTTGCCTTCTTCTTCTTACTACCATCAGGGAGGAGTTACAAGAGCCTGAAGAACCACACAAAGTGGTTTAGGAACAGCATTTTCTCTCTGCCATTAGATTACAGAACTGTTCATGAACCCTAATTTGTTATTCTTTTCACATGCGCTGGTTAATTATTTTGTAATTGATTGTAATTTTTATCTCTACATTGCTGCTGCAAAACAACAAACTTCACACTGTATGACTCAGGAATAATAAATCCGATTCAGATTCTGATCTGGAAGACTTGAAAAAGTGAGCAGAAATTCCTACAGGTCTGCTGTATGTTACATACCCATTACAGCCGGACAAGCAAAGGTGAACTGCAGAGCAGGAGGAAAGGAAGATTGCTAGAGGAGAAGCAGAAGGAGGAAGATCAAGTGGAGGTAAGAGTTAATTTGCTCACTTCCTCTTTGAGTGGCTGTCCATTATCATCTTATCCAACAGGACCACCAGTAAGCACACACCAGTTCTCCATTAACCATGAGACCTCAAGATATTGGAGCAGAATTAAGGCATTTGCCCAACTAGTTTGAACCACCATTTCATCATGGCTGATCCATTTTTCATCTCAGCCCTAATCTCCTGCTTTCCCCCCATATCCCTTCATGCCTTGACCAATCAAGAATCAATCAACTTCTGCCTTAAATATACTTAAAGACTTGGCCTCCACAGCTGCTTGTGGCAATGAATTCCACAGATTCTGGCAAAAGAAATTCCTCCTCACCTCCATTCTAAAAGGATGCCTCTCTATTCTGAGGCTGTGTCCTCTGGTCTTGGAATCTCCCACCATAGCATGGCCCCAATCTTCAATTTCCTTAGTTCCTTTCCACCGCTGACCCCTCAGTTAGACAATGAGTCTTCCAGGGCTTGATGCTGTCAGAAAAACCCAGAACACCAGTTAGAACTGTGGAGAGAGAAATAGAGATAATGTTTTGGAGCATAACATTAATCAGAACTGGTTATCTATGTTGCTATCAAGCCATCTGCCTGATCACAATTGGAATATTAAGGCCAACATAAATTAAGCACCAAAATTTTTTTTTTCCTTTTCATATGAATTTACTGCTGGTGGCTGGTAAAAAGACTCTTACCAGGAAATGGTTATCACAGGAGAGCCCAGCCTTAAATGCATGGATAGAAATTACAATGGACATTTACAAAGTGGAGAATATAACAGCATCTGTTAATTATAAGTTGGAACAATTTGATTCATACTGGGAAAAATGGTTTAACTACATAACACCTCATAGGCCTGATTTTATTCTCACAGTTCAATGAATATGTTGTAAAAAATAAGATCACTCTCTACTTGTACATAGCTTTCTCCTTTTGCTTGTTCTTTCTTTCCTCTCTTTTCTATAAGTGTATACCTCAGATAAACACTATGTGGAGATTTGTGGCAAATATGACTATATGATATATATGTACAATATCTGAAATACATCATATGGAAATGTTTGTTGGATGATGAACTTCAATAAAAAATAAATTACAAAAAATATATATTTGTTTAAAAAAGTTAACCGTATTTTCAATTCCATTGAAAATCAACGAATTATCTTTGTGCATTTTCTTGGTGCTGCTTTCCCGAGCACTGTTGGCTGTTTTCTCATGTTCTCAGAAGTCTGTGCATATTCTGCATGTTGTCTAAAACTTTGACAGGCTTTTATAGATGCACAGTGGAGAGTAACCTGACTGGTAGAGAAACACTGATACCCAAGAATATAAAGGCCTACAAAAAGTGGTGGATACTTCCCAGTCTATCACAGGAAGTGCCCTCCCTACAAGGAGCACTGACAGAAGAAAGCAGCATCCATCATCAATGACACCCACCATCCAGGCCATGCTCTCTTCTCACTGCTGTCATCAGAGAGGAGGTATAGGGGCCTTTGGTCCCACACCACCAGGTGCAGGAACAGTTATTACCCGTTAAACATCAGGCTCCTGAACCAGTGTAGATAACTTCACTCACCTCAACTGTGAACTGACTCCACAACATATGGACACACTTTCAAGGACTCTACAACTCATGTTCTCAGTATCACTTACTAACTATTTATTGATTATTATTTTTTGTGATGCATAGTTTGTCTTCTTTTGCACATTGGTTAGTCTTTGTGAGTAGCTTTTCATTCATTCTACTGCATTTCGTTGTTCTACTGTGATGTCTGCATAAATCTCAGTGCAGTAAATGGTTTCATACAGTATACATACTTTGATAAGAAATTCATTTTGAACTTTGATGTATTGCCAAGCCGATGATTGAAACATGGTCAGTGGAAGAGACACCTGTGGCTTTCCATGGAGAAACTACAGCTTCTGGAGTGGAACGCTGGGCTTAGAATGCCCGAAGTTCAGTGTACAAAGTAAATTTATTATCAAAATATAGATACAGTGTTATGTTTTGTAACTCCAAATCTAATCAAAAGAAAAACATGGGGCCACTGCATGGTACGACAACTTTCAATTCCCACATAAGGCAAACCCTGTCAAGGGCAAGTTTATACCAGCGCTGGTAAAAATGGAGGAACTGGAGTTTCTGATGCATATTCCAGCCATTTTGAGTGGCCATGTAGAAATGAGACATTCTGGAGTCTTTTCTGGTTCCCTTTGGATCATCTCTGCCATAATAGAGAGATTTACAATTAGCATTAGGGAGAATACACCAAGAGGAATGTCCTGTTTTGTAAATTTCTCGAGTATTTCCTTTTCCGAGGGGAAACAAGACAATCCATCAGAACATCCATGATTACTCGTCCGCTTGAATTCAATCATGTAATGACATTATCCAAGAAACAGACCATCTCTGTTACTGTTAGTGGACCACCATTCTGCGCATTGAAAATTGACACTGGTGGTTGATGATCAGTAAACTCTCTCCCATACAAGTACTGTTGAAACATATTGCACCCCAAACCAGACTCAAGGCCTTTCTGTCCACCTGTGAGTATTCTTCTCTGCAGTGGTAAAGGAACATGATGCGAAGGCTATGGCCATTCAATTCCATCACTCAGAATATGTGACATGTGACATAACATGTGACATGGCTGCACCTACACCACAAGATGAGGCATCACAGGCAAACTTCAATAGATGGTGTGGATCACATTTTGTGAGCACAGTGTCCGCTTTCACCTTTTCCTTTAGCTTTTTGAAAGCCACCTCGACTGTTTTGTCCATTGTCATTTCTTCCTGATCTGTAGTAATGAATTCCAGGAAGGAAACACAGTAGCCAAGTTTTGCAGGAACTTCACATTGTAAATGACAAATCCAAAAACGGCTGCAACTGTGATGCATCCTTTGGCCTTGGGACACCCAACACAGCTTGAATTTTCTCAGCACACTGGTGTAATGCTTGTGTGCCAATGGTGTGACCATAGTAAGTGATACTTAAAGAATTCACACTCCTTGCCTTGTGCTCTGAGCTCATAAAACTCTAATCTTTTTAACACTATCTTGGGATTTTGGAGATGTTTCTTGTCATCCTCACCAGTAACAATGATGTCATCCAAGTAACACTGAGTGCCTGGACAGCCTTGCAGCACCTGGTCCGTAGATTTCAGCCAGAGTGCAGGTGCAGTTGCTACTCCAAAAATAGTCTATTATAGCAATAAAGAACTTAGTGAGGAAACACTTCGGCCTCTTCTTCCAACTCCATCTGTAGGCAGGCCTCAGCTAAGTCCACTTTGCCGAAGTGTTACCCAGAAAGATTTGCAAAGATACCCTTTATCCTGGCAGAGAGTATTGATCTACTTTCAGTACTGGGTTGATGATGACCTTAAAATCACCACAGATCCTGACAGATCCACCCTTTTGTCTACTGGGACCACTGGTGGTGCCCATAGGCTCCACTCAAACTTGGAAAGAATTCCTTCATCCTCCATGCGATCTGGCTCACCGGCTATGTAATCATGGCTCTGTAAATCATGTGTTTGGCATTTTTACTTAACACTATTTTACCCTTGATATGTTTGAGTTTTCCAATGCAATCCTTGATCACTGCTGTGTTATCATCCAGCGACTTTCTTAATTTGCTTTCTGTTGATGCTATTTCAAGGCAGGTGGCATGCAAGTGGTGGATGGGTCTCCAAACAAGTTGTAGGCGTCTCAGTGAAGCATGGCCAACCAATTCTGGCCCTCCTGTTTCTGCCACATACAAGTCCAATGTGGCTTGTTGGTTGTTGTATTTCACTGTTATGAATGTCATTCCCACAGGAGTTATCTTTTCTCCAGTATACATTCTTAATTGGTTATCTGCAGGTGTCAGGTCAGTATCTTTGAAATGCAGTTCAAACTCATTTTGTGGAATGATTGAAACGGTCGAGCCAGAAAGCCATTTTAATTAATTTGCCGTTCCCTTCTGGTGTAAGCCAATTTGCTTGTCTGTTAATTTTCACATCATAAATCTAAAGGCTGCTTAGTGCTGTGTCACTCTCATCATCAGGTTTTTCATCAACAGCATGCAGATCAGTGCTCTTTTTGAAACTGCAACTTAACTTTTTATCTTTTTCTCTTCCCTGTGCCGTCCATTTATTTTTGTCTGCCTAACATGCTCCTTGTATTTGTCCTACCTTGTTGCATTTTCTGCAAGTTTCTCCTTTAAATCTGCATTGGTCTATTGTATGTGTGCCCCTATCACAAAGGTACCTCAATTTGTTCAGCCGGGCAGGTTTCTGCTTAGAAGTTGCAATTTTGTTCGTGTTCACTTTCACTCTTGGCTGCAAATCAATTAAGCCTCCGTCTGCTGTTTCCATTAATACAGGAATTTCAACTGCTCTTTTAGATCTATTAGGAGACATTTTTGAATGCTTTCTTGTAAGATTCTACAAATGAAATTATCTCTTAGTGCATCATGAATCCCATTACTGAAGTGGCAATGTTCAGACAATCTCTTCAATTCAGCCACATATGCTGAAATAGACTCCCTTCCTTTAGACTCCACTTATGAAAGCTAAAGCATTCTACAATCAACAATGGTTTCGGTTCTGAATGTTCCTGCATCATTTTCACAATATCAGCAAAGCTCAGTTCAACTGGAGCAGACAAGCTTCTAAGCAAACTGACTGCTTTCCCACCTATTGCCCAATAACACTGACACTCACTTCTGATTGGCTGTTTCATTTGCTTCAACATACTGCTGAATTTGTTCTGTATACATCACGCAATTATCTTTCGTGCAATCGAACATGTCTGCCTTCCCGATGTAGCCAGCTATTTCTACTTCTTTTTTAAAATTTATTATTATTATCACTGGGTACTCACTGCTTATGAACATGTGAATTTTGTCCAGTTTCTGCCTTTTTTTTCAAACTCGAACATCATTTCCCTCCCCCCATTGTGAAGTTAAAAAAACTTCCTGCACTTTTCTTTTCAACAGGTAGGTAGTTGATTTGGGTTTATTTTAGTACTTACTTGTCGCCACTGTTATGTTTAGTAGCTTCAACACTAATCAAGAGAAAAACATAGGGTTGGGATGATGCATGTTGACTTATGGTTTTACTTTAGCAATGCACGCACTCATTGTAAGTAGTGGCGTAGTGATGTACGTCGTTCACAAATTTTTACATATAAACTGTAATGAATTATTTAAACACCAAAGAATGCTTAATCAAACAATATATTTACAATATTATTCGGATATTACTGAAATATTAAACACACAAGATACGTCACCATGCATTATCCCGAGATTCAATTTTCTTGCAGGCATTCACAGTAAATACAAGACAAAATAGAAACTAATCAATGAAAAACTGCACGCAACAAAGACAGACAAACAACCAATGTGAAAAAAACATTGTGCAAATACAAAATAAAAAACTTAATAATAATAATTGTAACCGATCAGTTATTGTGGATAGGGTAATCCATAATAACCGTCTGGATATAATAATACAGGATAACAAGCAAGAACAACTTATTCATTGGATATAGTCATTACAAACACTTGTAACTTACAGAAATCAATAACTGAAAAACACCAGAAATAAACTGAATTAAACAAGGAAATTGAAAGGCTATGGAACATGAATAGGATATACATTGTCCCAACAGGAAAAGCTACAACAATATCATTTCAATGTCACTACACAATTGCATTAAACAATTAGGCCTACACAGCAGTATCTATGTAAATCTCCAGAAAACCACAATACTTAACACCACTGGAATAGTCCAAAAGTTCCTAGCAACTGACAAATGAGCATCCTCAGCTCTGCCCTTACTTCAGGTTTTACCAGCTTGAGCTGAGAGAGAAAAATAAAAAAATAAAAATAATAATAAATAATAAATACTGAGTATATGAGTTGAAGTGTCCTTGAAAGTGAGTCCATAGTTTCAGGAATCAGTTCAGTGTTGGGGTGAGTGAAGTTATCCACTCTGGTCCAAGAGCCTGTTGGTTGAGGGATAATAACTATTCCTGAACCTGGTGTTGTGGGACCTAACGCTGCTGTACTTTCTTCTTGATGGCATCAGCAAGAAGAGAGCATGGCCTGGGTGATGGGGGTCCCTGATGATGGATGCTTCATCATAGTTTGGAGTGCAGCTTTAAATCCTGAGTTGTAGCAACCTGGGATGTCTGACCAGCAACAGCAGACACTAACAGAATTGGATTGACTTTATTTCTTACATCCTTCACATACAACAGTAGTAAAAATCTTTACCTTATGTCTCCGTTTGAATGTGCAATGTACAACTTAGAGTAATTTGTAATAAACAGCATGTCCAATTGCAATGCAGGATCATAAATGTTGTCTTGATAGAGGAGGCTGTCTTGGACCCCACACTGACTTTTTCACCTCCTCAGAGAAGACAGACAGACAGACAGACATACTTTATTGATCCCGAGGGAAACTGGGTTTCGTTACAACTCCATAGATGAAGTACCACATCAATCCAAGAAAACCTGTGGGTGGTTTGGTTTCTGCACTCCTTTGATAACTTGCAAGTTTTTTCATCAATCGCTTACAGGTCTACTGATGTTTTCTGTAACACTACTGGCATTTGCAAGGTGGGGTGGGTGCCCCTTTAAGAATTATACCATGTGATCAACTGCTCTCCAAATTTACATTATTATATTGTTATTATCAAACAGACTGGAACTGAGTGCCTTTCTCAGAGTAGACACACAGGAAGAATTGCTCTGTCCTTCACTGTAAATTCTTTTGTTTAATAAAGCACACTGTTAATCTAACTGACTGACTATCCGCCAGTATCTTACAGCGAGAAATTGATTTTCTTTGTTTGCAGCTGGTGCTGCAGTAGAAGTTCTGGTCTTGGTTGGATCTGCAAGTGCGCTAAAGTAAATTGCTTATCACTTGCAAACTAGGAAAGGCTGGGCTTCAAGCTCTGTGAAAAGCCCTCCTCAGCTTTGTTGCTGTGATCTACACTTCTTGAATCTCCACTCAGGCCTGTTCAGACACCAAGCATTTTATTGTGTTGACTGACCCCCTGCACCCTGCATTCTCCTGTGATTTTCTAATCCAAATTTCCAAATGACTCACCTGCAGAAGTGCTCAGATGTGTGACATCCTGTTCCAGTGAAGTGACACCTTCATCATCCTTCCAGGTCAGATAGCATCTATGGAGGAGAAAAGCAGTCGATGGTTTTGTCTGAGACTCTCTATCAGGACTCTGAGTTTATGATCTACTGAATCTCATGCTCAGTAACCTTTGGTCTTCTTCGGCTTCAGACTCTATTGCTTGGCAATTCACCTCATGTAGAGCCTGCCTTGGACCAGTATCTGTGATGGTTGGAATCTGTTCTGGTAGCTGGGAGAGTTACAATGAGTGATGCTTTATCTTCACATTGACTCTGTTGTCACTCACTGGCCACCAAGCCTGCTTGTGTTTCTTGGACATCTGAAAGGAAGAAGGCATTATGGTGTTGGGTGGAGAGCACTTAAAATTCAAAACTCAAGATTCAAGATTGTTTATTGTCATTCTTCAGGACACGAGTGTAAGGGAGAATGAAATGATTGTTACTCTGGATCTGATTCAGCATAAGGAAAACACGTTATGCTTAAAGAACTCAATAAATAAAACAAAACAAAACACAATAAATATAAATATAAAAGCATTCCTATAAAACACAATGCACAAGTAACTGTTATACACATAGACAGACTGTATGTAGATAAAGTGACATTAGGTGATGTGTACGTAGTGGTGATGGAGTGGGTTAATGGGTGGAGGTGTTGTTCAGCTCGATGGCTTTGGGGAAATACCTGTTTTTGAGTCTGGTGGTCCTGCTGTGGATGTTGCGTAATCTCTTCCCTGATGGAAGTGTGACAAACAGTCCATAAGCAGGGTGAGTGGGGTCTTTCTCCAGAACCTTTCTGCTTATGTGTCTTGCATATTAAGATGTCGGTGAATTGGATGGGGCTGCATAGTAAATGACACAGGTTAGGTGTGAGCTGGCCACATACGTACCTTGAAGAAAATTCCAACCAAATCTGCTGTGGAGGTAAAGGGTAAGGTGATGTGGGTATTTTCCTGCCCTGCCTGATAGCTGCTGCTGTCTCAATGGAAATTTATCTTTGAACAACCTGTATTGTACTGGGGGTGATGAGTCTTTCATGACCCAGTTACTCAACATGCTGGAGGAACTCAGCTAATCAGGCAGCTTCCATGGAGGTGGATAAAGAGTTAAAATTTCAGACAAGACACTTCATCAGGACTATTTGCAACTCCCCCATCATACCAGTGCACCCACCATCTGACCACCAGGGAATCCTCACCCATGGTCTCTAACCTCTATCCCTAATCTGCCAATCAATACAGGTGATTGCCACTCTCTGCAATGTTGGGAGATGCCAGGGGAAGGGCTTTGAGCATGTATGCCAGCTGTGGCAGGGTTTGCAGGTCATTCTTACTACAAAGCAAAACCTAACATTGCAAGTGGCTGTGCTGTTTCACTCCAAGACGAGCTCAGCACCTTCCTATCCGCACTTCAACAGGGAGAATAAATCTACACCTGTGCAAGGGAAGTAATGGCCTACAAACCCTGCCACAGCTGACGTGCATGTTCAAAGTCATTCCTCTGCCATCTCCTGCCATCTCTGAGAGTGGAAGTCTTTCAGGTTGGGAATGGAGGTTAGAGATCATGGGTGAGGGTTCCATGGTGGGTAAGTGCTATGATGTTGGAGTTGCATGCCGAGGTACAATGAATGAGTGGAGAAAAACCTGGGGAGACGCAAGAGCAACGTGGTGGGGAAGCTGACGAGTGGATCCTAGAGTCAAAGTTTATTGGATAAGAACCACAGAAATAATGTATGTATTTATTTATACATTTATTCATCCATTCATTGAGATTAAGTGCAGAATAAACCCTTCCAGCCCTTCAATCTACACCACCCAGGAATCCCTCGATTTAATACTAATAACAGAACAACTTACAATGACCAAATAACAGACCAGACGGTTCATCTTTGGGCTGTGGGAGGAAACCGGAGCACCCAGATAAAACCCTCATGGTCACGGGGAAAACATACAAACACCTTACGGGCAGTGGTGGGAATTGAACCCCAGATGCCTGTATTATAAAGCGCTGTGCTAACCACTGTGCTACTGTGCGACTCATACCATGTAGCACCGGATGTGAGAACCATTTCCCAGGAGTGGATGCTTGGGAATGTCAACAAGATTGAACTCTATTGCTGGTCGCAATCAGTGTAAAGCATATGGATGGCACTGGTCAACAAGATAAAGGGGTCCAAAGTGAGGGAACATAGATTTAGGGTGAGAGGGGATCACTTAAAAGGGACCTGGACGGCAAATCAGTGAAACTGGAGTTCAAGGCCTAGTGTTTGGGGTCCCATCATCTGTGAGTCTGGCGTTCGAAGTCTAGTGTTCAGTGATCGGCATATCCTGAGATCATTGCTGAGGATCGATGCCCAAGGGTCAAATCAGAAGACTGGAAGTCTAGGCCCATTGGTCGAAGGTGTGGTAAACCATGTATATAGGTTGTAACTGGGTTATCTGTCTGGACATGCCTGGACACGCCCCTCTGCTGACTGCTCCTGTGGCTCCTCCCACAGACCCCTGTATAAAGGTGATTGTGTCACTGCTCCTCCCACAGTCCAGGACAGACACACAGCATGGCTGTGGATCCATTTTACTGCTAATAAAAGTACTTACTCTACTTCCAGTCTTTTGGAGTAATTGATAGTGCATCAGAAGGTGAGTCTGTAAACTCGAGTCCGCTGGAGAGGTCAAAGCCTGAGTGGGAGTCCACTGGAGGCCTGTCCCTGGGGTTAAAGTACTGTGGGTGGGAGGGAGGGAGGGACAGGGTCCGTTTTGCTGTTGTTTTGTTGCTTGTTGTGTTCTGTGTTGCTCTGCTGAGCATTGCGGCCATGCTATGATGGTGCCAGAAGGTTTGGCAACCCTTGCGGGTTGCCCCAGCGCAACCTCAGGTGTGTTGGTTGTTAATGCAAATGACACATATTACTGTATGTTTCAATGGACACATGATAAATGAATCTTGAACTTTTTCACCAAGAGGGGTTGAATTTATGCTGGAGGAAATGTTTGAGGCAGGTACAATGGTACAATTTAAGAGCACTTGGACAGACATATGGAGGTGGAGGGGGGGGGGGTGCAGCTTAGCAGGATGGGCCAAACGCAGGAAACTAGGACTAGTTGGCTATCAGCATGGACTTGATGGGCCAAAGGGCCTGTATCTATAATGTACTGTTCTAACACTCTATTTTATCAAAATCCAGCCCATTATTACAAACAGTTTTAATTCTAAGAGTTGCTAACATCAAATCAAACAGATATGGGTTAGTAATGCATCATAATCCCTATGCAATTTTTTGATATTCAATTTAAACATTGTTTCTACTGTGAAACTACAAAATTTTGAATAAACAATGATAAATCTACCTGAATTAAGTATAAACTGATATTCAGACAACATTCTCTGTTTTCTGGATATGACCTTAGGGTGTTAGACAAATCAATGTATGCTATTACAGCTGTAGCATTGCTGAAACACAATGCATAACTTGTGCTGAAATGCACAGGCAGAGGAGAAAACACAGATTGTTATGGATTCTTTATTTTTCTTATTAATAAATTGATTGAGATAAACCTGCCTCCAAACAACATTTATGTGGTTTTTACATGTTAAGTATAGAGAAAAACAGAAGTGAACACACGGGGACTTTCAGGAACCATGTCTACACACCATTTTGTTAAGTACTGTGATTGGGTCATTGCAATGGATCGCTTCAGAATTAAACAATCATGGAAACACACAGAAGAAAAGGAGGCAGTTCAGCAGTCCACACCAAAGTTCATTCATTAGCTCTGCTAATTTTGTGTACCTCCATCAAATCTTCCTTCATTATTTTGAACTTCTTTATAAAAGATGCTGTTGAATCTGCTAAATTTCCAACATCCTTTCAGATAATAAATTACAAATTAGCCTGTAAAGCAAAGCACACCTCCTATCCATTATTCTATCATTGTTAAGTTTTTAGTCATAATGTGGGAATCACAGCTAATGACATTATTAATTACTCTAATTGGAATTGAGAAAATACCTACTTGACCTGCTAAAGTCTGTCAGCTGTGGGTACTCCACCAGAGCTCTTTGGTAGATGAATCCAGGATTTCTACCCAGCACTGATAAAGGAATGGTAATATCTTTCCAACTCACGGCTACAAGCTTGAGAGGAATTTAGATTGAGGTGATTCATTGTGCTGTTGTATTTCTTCTTCTATGATGTAGAATTTTCTAGTTCGGAGATGCTATTGAACAAGTCTTAATGCAGTGCTTCTTGGAGATAACTCAGACTATTACGAGGATTTTTAGAGCATTGAAATTCATAAGAAAATAGGCTGGAAGTATCCACAGAAAAAGTAACAAGTTAACTATTTATTTCCAATGTTTTGAGTTCTGATGCAAGCCCATTAATAGGGCAGCATGGTAGTGTAGTGGTTAGCACAACACTTTACAATGCAGGTGATGCAGATCCAATTCCCACCGCTGCCTGTAAGGAGTTTGTTCGTTCTCCCTGTGACCGTGTGGGTTTCCTCTGGGTGCTCCAGTTTCCCCCCATAATCCAAAGATGTACCATTTGGTAGGTTAATTGGTCATTGTAAATCATCCCGTGATTAGGCTAGGGTTAAATCAGGGGATTGCTGGGCAGCGTGGCTTGAAGGGCCTAATCTGTGCTGTTTCTCAATAGATCAATGAATGAATCAATCAATAAATAAATAAATAGAAACTAACTGTTGTCACTGTCTCTACAGATGCTGTCTGAACTGACTAAATCATTTTCAAGGATTTTACAACTCTTATTCTTAGTATTATTTATTACTTGTTATTTTTATTATTATTCTACTTTTGATTTTTCTGTGTTGGCATAGTTTGTCTTCTCTGAACACACTTTGTGTTTCAGCCCTAGAGTGAGGAACATGCCACTGGTTGACTAGTTTTAGAGCCAGGCTGAATTGGGAAGGTCGGGTACAGGCCAAATTGAAGTTGCTGGTCTCGGGCCTGAGACTGTATCCTAGCAGCAGGGCCGGGTCCGAGGGTGAGGAATGACCCGCTGTTTGGCTGATTTAAGTGCCGTGCCAGGTTGCAAAGGTCAGGGTGCTGGATCCAGAGGCGAGGGCTGGACCGGTGTTCGGCTCGCTGCTCCGCGAAGCTTACTCGCCTCTGCACTGACCTGAGGCTGTGGCCTGCAACTAACGGGCTCCTTGATGAGCTGCAGTGATGCCTGGCTTTGTGACTGTGAACTCACCTTCGTAAACTTCAGTTCTGAGTGTTCTTTGCTCACTTTTCTTGTTTGCGCAATCTTAATTTTCTGTATATTGGGTGTTTGACGGTCTTCTTTTAATGGGTTCTATTAGGTTCTTCATTTTGTGGCTGCCTGTAAGGAGATGAATCTCAATGTTGTATATAGTATTCATACTTTATAATAAATGTACTTTGATCTTTCAGCACATACAAAGCCTGTCAGTCTTTGTATGCAGGTTTTCATTGAGTCTATTGTATTTCTTTGCTCTACTGTGAATGCCTGCAAGAAAATGAATCTCAGGGTAGTAACTGGTGAGCTATACATGTGTACTTTGATAATAAATTTACTTTGAACTTGGAACTTTATTTATTTTACTTTGTCAACACTAGTGATGTTTCGCTTTTAGTTGGGGGCGGTGGACTGGGATTGGATCAGTGTGGTGAGTAGTATTCCAATGCACTCCTGGTGTGCACTGAACTTGAATAACAAGGGCAGTGGCAGTGCTTTGTACTCCCTTTCTCTGATAGAGCTTGGAGGCAACTTCAAGAGCCCTGCAGCACCTGTGATCTCAGTCTCTAAGGCCAACATTAGGGCATCCTTCACGGAGAGCATCTGGCCTAGATGCTGCACCTGGCTGAGTACTGAAGACCTACAGCACAATACAGGCCCTTCGGCCCACAAAGTTCTAAAACTGGCTGGTGTGTTTACAGACATCTTCAACTTTTCCCCTTAGCAGCATGAAGTACAAACCTGCTTCGAGCAGATATCAATCATATTGGTGCCCAAAAGAATGTTTATAACCTGCCTCAATGACTGTTGTCCGGCAGTACTTCCATCCACTGTGATGAAGTGCTTTGAGGTTGGGTAGGAAGCATATTAACTCCTGCCTGGGGAGTACACACTCGTATTTATCTGCTTATGCACAGTTTAATAATAATATTCTATGGTATTTCTATTGTTCTCTGTAAATGCCTGCACGGAAATGAATCTCAAGGTAGCAAATGGTTACATATACAGTACACTCAGTGGCCACTTTATTAGGTAGCTCCTGTACCTAATAAGTAGCCACTGAGAGCACGTTTGTGGTCTTCTGCTGCTGTAGCCCATCAATTTCAAGGTTTGGCATGTTGGTCTTCTGCACTCCACTGTTGTAATGCGTGCTTATTTGAGTTACTGTTGTCTTCCTGTCAGCTTGAAGCAGTCTGGCCATCCTCCTCTGACCTCTCTTACCAACAAGGCGTTTTCACCCACTGGATGTCTTTGTTTTTTTTGCACCATTCTCTGTACACTCTGGAGACTTTTATCTGCGAAAATTTCAGGAGATCAGCAGTTTGCGAGATATTCAAACCACCCCTTCTGTCACCAACAATCATTTCATGTTCAGAGTCACTCAGATCACATTTCTTCCCCATTCTGATGTTTGATCTGAACAACTGAGCCTCTTGACTATATCTGCATGCTTCTTTTTTTGCATTGACTTGCTGTCACATGATTGGCTGATTAGATATTTGCATTAACAAGCAGGTGTACAGGCGTACCCAATAAAGTGACCAAGTGTAGATATACCTCAGTAAGAAATTTATTTTGAGCTTTCAACTTTGAACTTTGAAATCATGGAAAGGCTTAGGGATTTAGGAGCTGAATTACCACAGACCTTTAATCATCTCTCGTGGTCATCATTTATGTGGCTCCTCCTGTTATATTTCCATTCTCTGGTGATGATTTAGCGTTTATCGTGACACTGAGTAATATTACCAGGTAGTTAGATCTCTGTGGGAGTTACTCACTGCAAGAGACTTGTGTGGCCTAACTAATTCATGTCATTATTTTGAAATTATTTTTGGGGAAATATGAGAATCACTAACAAACCCAGGATATATTGCCAGACTCTAATTGCTCTTGGACTGGAGCTTTTCGGAGACAATCTCTTGGGATGTTTTCTGAGTCACATAAAGGCCATATCAGATAGGGTAAGGATGAAAATTTCCTACCCCCAAAGGTATCGGTGCTGAGTCCATCTAATAACAATTTGGTGTTCTTGTTGTCACTGTCCGATTTCTGAACGGACCATGAACATACTCACATTTTGCTCTCTTTTTGCATTATTTTTTCAAAATACGATCCTGACTCTCTGTGCCTGCCCTGGAAAGTCCTTATTGTGACTAATAGCAATTTTTTATGTTGTAACACAACAAATTTTATGACATATGTCAGTGATAATAGACCTGATTCTGATACTACAGGGACTACTCACTGTTTCAGATTGTTAATTGAATTTAAATTTAGTGGCTGTAATAAGGGATTTTGAACACTAGTGATCGCTAGTGTTGTAATCCATTCAGTCGGTCACTATTGTAACTGGCTATCTAGACCTTGCTGTATTTAGAAGCAGTGCGCTGACTCCTGACTAGAACAGACTATTGTACACTGATCAGTGACCATTCACACAACCATCTGATAGAGGGAAGCTAATGACAACAACACTAAATCTGTGTGAGGTAATGATACAGAGCAATTTTCAGTGGCCGAGATGATTCGCCTGAAGTACCATCTCCCTTTGTACTGGAATCTTGAGATGGGAAATCGTCAATTTTTGATGCACGGCAAATTCATTGCATATAGCTTTTGCACCAAATCAAACCTTTCAAAAGTATTGCAAAATTGTTCAAAGAGACGAGTTCAAATATATATGTACAACATGTTTTACACAAAGAAAGCACTAAAATGTAATAAGCACTCTTTTCGACAGAGTGACATTAAATTCAATGCAACTAATGAGTACACGACATTCAGAGAAGAGTTGTGAAAGGTGAAATATTTAAGGGGAACATGATTCAAAGATTAAAAGTACTCTTATTATCAAATCTATATGCAGCCTTGAGATTTGTCATCCCACAGACAGCTATGAAACAAAGAAAACCATGGAACCCATTTAAAGAAAAACATCAAACCCCCAACACACAAAAAAAAACAATCATGCAAACGGCAAGATAAAAAACAAGCAAAAACCACATAACACCAAATCACAAAGACATCAAAAGTGTCCAGGTGTATTCAGTTCAGTACAGTTCACCTCAGTCTTGGGCCTCCCTTCTTGCTATCAGCAGAAGTAACTTCTTCAGTCAGAGGGTAGTGCCAGCATGGAATGAAATGCCGATAGAAGTGGTGGATGTGAAGTTCAATTTCAACATTGAAGAGAAGTTTGGATTAGTAAATAGTTGGAAGCGGAAACTAGAGTTATGGTCCAAATTCAGGTCGATGGGATGATTTGAATGATCCGAATGATCTATGAAATCATGAAGACTAACTTGTTAATCCTCCTTTGCGCTGTTTACTTTCTGTCATGTGGTAGTATTGGGTTTGCTGACTGAAGTTCTAAATACAAATGAAGACCTCAAGCCCTATCAGATATAAATAGTCATGAGTGCTCTCACTAAAGGGAGATAATACTGTAACCACCCAATCTTCAAACACTTCTTCACTCCCCCGTTTATTCTCCACATCGCCTTTAGCTGCCAAAACCCAGTATTTGAGCAGTGGGTCCTCCTTCCCAAGGAAAAGATACTTGCACCTAATAAAATTGTTTAAAACAGAATTTAATTATTTTCAGTGATACATGCTTAAGTCCAACCAACATTCCTAAAATATCTATACAGCTTCTTTGTCATTTGGGTGACTTCATGCTTACATGTTTCCTCAGATACCCTTTATACATTAATGGTCTAAAAGCTTTTTGGAGACACAGTTTCCAGCTACCCATAGTTAATGCTGTAAGGCTAACTTCTCAGCATACATAAAATCCCCAACTTTTTAACAGATCAGCTATTGATATGCTAAGACATTTGTCTCCATCTAGTCTCTATGCTTCTGTGAACTAAACTACTTAGCCAGCTTGTCTGTTTGAAACAAGCCAAAATAAATAATCCATTGTCTTTTACTGTACTTCCACAGCAGCAATATATCGGGAGCTGAGGGCTAGCAGTCTGCTCCACAGGGAGGGCTTGTTTGCAAAGATGTTTTTAACTTCAAGCTGATTACCACTTGCCATTTACATTTCAAGAACTGAAGGCTGTCTCCCATTTGTGACCAAAAGCTAAACAAAGGATAGAGTTGGAAGTTTAACTGACACTGCTTGATCTTGACAAGTGGCAGCTGCTGTGCTTGGAAGCCGAACTTGGCAAAACATGAGGCCCCTGGCCCAGCAAGTGAATATCTATCACAGTAATTTACAATAGTTTTTATGTTTTGCTTTGTACTACTAGCGCAGAGCAACAAATGATATGGCATATGCCAATGATAGTAAGCCTGATTCTGATTCTGATTTTCACGTTGAACAGGATCATCCATCTGAGTTGATTACACCTCTTCGCATAACGTAGCATCCTAATCTATTTTAAAGCTTTTGACTCTGCCATTTGGGAATAGTAAATGCCTTTTCTTACACTTACTTCAACAAAAGTCATTTTTTTCCGCATATCTACCAACCCAATTCTTATTCTCACTGCTCTCTGTAGGGAGGTATATTCTCCCTATGACTGTGGAATTCATCTGAATGTTTCACTTTCCCCCACATTCCTAAGATGTACCATTAAGGATAGTAAGTTGTAGACATGTTATGTTGGTGCTGGAGGCATAGAGGTGCTTGTGGGCTGCCCCAGCCCAACCTTCGCTGATTTGATTTGACGCGAAATGATGCATTTCACTGTACGTTTCAGTGTACATGTGACAAATAACTTAAGTTAATTTAAAGTTTAAAAATATCCACCCACCTTCAGCATAGTTTACCAAGGGCAACTGACCTATCAATCAACACATCTTTGGGATGGAGAAGAAACGAGTGCACGTGGGGAAACTCACATCAGCATATGGTTTCCACTTGGGTGACTTCACATGTATATATTCCCTCAGATACCCAAAGCAAACCCTCATCACTACTTCCCATTCCCATTCCAACATGTTAGTCCATGGCCTCCTCTACTGCCATGATGAATCCACAGTCAGGGTGGAGGAGCAACACCTTATATTCCATCTGGGTAGCCTCCAACCTGATGGTGTGAACATTGATTTCTCAAACTTCTGGTAATTGCCTCTGCCCCTCCTTCACCATTCCCCATTCCTGTTTCCCTCTCACATCTCCTCTTTTCACTTGGCCATCACCTCCCTTTAGTGCTCCCCCACCTTTTCCTTTCTTCCATGATATTCTGTTCTCTCCTATCAGATTGCACCTTCTCCAGCCAAGCGACTTCCCAGATCTTTACTTCACCTCTCCCCCTCTCCTGGTTTCACCTATCACCTGCCACCCTGTACTTCCTCCCCTGCCCCTACCTTCTTAGTCTGACCTCTTCCCCCTTCCTTTCTAGTCTTCGATGAAGTGTTTCGGGCTGGACTGTCGACTGTTTACTCTTTTCCATAGATGCTGCCTGGCCTGCTGAGTTCCTCCTGCATTTTGTGCATGCTGCTTTGGATTTCCAGCTTCTGCAGTGTTTGTGATTCACTATAGGGAGAATGTGCAAACTCCATACAGTCTGTTCTCCTGTCATCTCCTCACAAAATTACAGTGACAACCTCCAGCGAGTGGCTGAGAAATATGAGCAAAGTTGCAGGTTAGAAGAAACTTCTAAACAATCTTCAAATTGACATGAATAAGTGAGGAAGAATTAGGCAAAATAAATCTTGTGTACATATCAGCATGACACAGTGTTAATCATAACTACTTATTTTAATGTGAATAGCAAAGGCTTTTCATCTGTTATTGTGCTTGCACTTAATCATCAGCCAGATATAGAATAAAATCATTTAAATGGCATTATGTTATAAGCCTTTCAAGATCTAGTAGTTGTTAAGATACATAGGTTGCAACCAAAGAAAAGATGGCTGGACTCACTTAGCACTTTCATGCAAGGATGTTTATTCGGTGTGTCAGAAAATCAAACTTACAAAAGTTAGAGATGATAACGAAAAGAAAACTGCCAATATTTACAAAAAGATACCTGCCAGAGCTCCACACTATTTTTGTCCTGTGTGAACCTTTGGCAGCTTAGCCTCTTCCTTCCCGCTACTGCCCCCATTCTTTTAGACACTAGGGCATATCATCTTTAATTACCCACAAATTTAACTTAGACTACGTGTGAATTAGAACGTGATGCACCCCACAGTGTGGTTACAATTGTATTACAAAATAAACAGGAAGTATCTATCCAAGTCAAGTCAAGTCAACTTTTATTGTCATTTCGACCATAACTCTTAAGTATACAAACAACATATACACACTTACACATCCCCATTACTAAAGAAATGGAATATTTTGCAGGTTATGGCAGGAAAGCACCATAAAGCCAACCCATTATAAGAATATAACGGGGGGAAGACATTGAAGTGCGCACACTCAGGGCAACAGCAGAATGACAGGTGTGTGTGTGTGTGTGTGTGTGTGTGTGTGTGTGTGTGTGTGTGTGTGTGTGTGTGTGTGTGTGTGTGTGTGTGTGTGTGTGTGTGTGTGTGTGTGTGTGTGTGTGTGTGTGTGTGTGTGTGTGTGTGTGTGTGTGTGTGTGTGTGTGTGTGTGTGTGTGTGTGTGTTCCCATGTGCAAGAGTGCATTTACCAAGCACTCTCCATCACAGTAGTGACAGTGTAATCAATTGAGTTGAGTACGATGTTCTCGTAAGGTAAGGTCTATTGGTGGGTCCTCAGGTCCTGTGGAGGCCGAACTGGGATCCACCCGTTCTGGTGCAGTGTGGGTGAGAGTAAGTGGTGACTGTGGTTAGTGGTGGGGTCTTTTGGTTCTTCAGTCTCTCCTTTCGCAACTTTCCAAGGTCCCTCTTGAACAGATTTCCTCCAGGTGTGTCTATTGACTGCAATGTCTTCCCAGCTTTTAAATGCAGCGTTGAATTTCTTCAGCCGGATTTTGATGTTATCTCTGAGCAGGGGTTCCTTTGCCAACCAGGAGTTCACTGACATTCCTTCAAATGGGAGCAAGGGATCTGTTTGGGATTTGATGATTTTAATGTTTGGCAGAATTGGCCTGAGGGGCTTCATGTTCCTGTCATATTGTGCTGCCATGCTGATGTGTAATGGCATCTTGATTACTAGGGTATCTGTGGCAATGGCCATTTAATGGCATTGCAGCCATGTTGGAAGCATAACACAACACTAAAGCATCCAGGTGGGTCCAATGTGCTCATTATAGAAGGGGAGGTGTACTGGTACACACAGCTGAGGCAAAATACAGGGGCCAGTGATATGCAAATGAAGGGACAAATGAATCAGAATCAGGCTTATTTTTACTGACTTAAATCCCTGCCTCTGTGCAGTAGTACTCTGTAACTCTATGAATCTATTACCCATGAAATGTGTTGTTTTGTGGCATCAGTACAGTGCAGGCTTAACAAACTGCTATAAATTATAATAAATGAATTGTGCAAAGAGGAATAGCAAGGCAGTGTTCATGGGATCAAGGGCTTTTCAGAAATCTGATGGCAGAGGGGAAGAAGCTACTCCTAAAATCTGTCTTCAGTCTCCTGTAGCTCATCCCTGATGGTGGCAATGAGAAAGGGCATGATCCTTCTTGATGAACGCTGCCTCCTTGAGCACCATTTCTTGAAGAGGTCCTCAATGGTGGGGAGGTTTGTGCTCATGATGGAGCTTGCAGAGTCAACAACCCTCTGAAATCTCTTACTATCCTGTGCATCAGTGCCTTCATATCAGGCAGCAGCAGAACCAGCCAGAATCCCCTCCACTGTACGTCCAAAATCTCCTAGAGTATTTGAGGTCAAAGCAAATCTCCGCGAACTCCCGATGGAGAATTCTGTGCCATAGGTGTTGGGCCCAGGATAGATCGTCTGAGATGTTGATGCCCAGGAACTAGAAGATGTTCACTCTTCCCACTTGCTGACCCTCTGTGAGGATTG
This sequence comes from Hemitrygon akajei, assembly GCF_048418815.1. Lineage (NCBI taxonomy): Eukaryota > Metazoa > Chordata > Chondrichthyes > Myliobatiformes > Dasyatidae > Hemitrygon > Hemitrygon akajei. Next base: position 17,950,668 of record NC_133125.1, on the reverse strand, counting down.
GTGTGTTACCGCCTCATTAAGGCTCCATTTGTAAATATTACTGAGATCTTTTGATATTTCTTTTGAAGTTGTTATCAACTAAACATGGACCTATGGGGACAGTCTGATGGAGAGTTGAGCTATGGCCAGCCCATTGGACTCTTCTGTTTGATTTCCTCCTCTTCACCAGGGGGTCGGTGTCCCTGTTCCGTTTTGTTCATTTTTTTGTGTGGGAGGAGGGATTTGGGGGTTGACGTGCCTGTTCTTCTTTTGTTTTTTTTTCTGAGGGGAAGTGGGATTTGAGGGTTGGCGATCATACTGCCTTTCTTTTCTTCCTTGGTTTCATGGCTACCTGGAGAAGAATTCCAGAATTGTATACTTCAATAATAAATGAACCTTTGAGCCTTTGAATCAGTCAGGAACCACCCTCCCAATGATAAAAATTTTTCCCATTGCTCAGTAGATATAGGGCAATGCAATTCTTCCTGCCATTCCTTCTTAATTTTTTCTGATATATCTGACTGTACATTCATAATCATATTATAAATAATAGTTACTAAACCCTTTTGACAAGGATTGAGAGCTAAAATTCTTTCTGTAATGTCCAATGGACATTCTTTCGAAAAAGACTTTAGTTCATTATATAAAAAATTTCTAACTTGTAAATATCTAAAAAAAATGGATTTTAGATAAATTATATTTATTAGATAACTGTTCAAAGGACATAATGTTATCATCCAAAAACAGATCACGAAAACTTGTTATACCTTTTGTTTTCCATAAAAGAAAAGCTTGATCTATAGATGATGGTCGAAAGAAGTAGTTAGATATTATAGGACTTAACAGCATAAACTTATTCAAACCAAAAGATTTACGAAATTGAAACCAGATTCGTAATGTATACTTGACTATGGGATTAGTTATCTGTTTATTCAATTTGAGTAACGAAAAAGGAAGTGAAGATCCTAAGATTGAGATCAATGAGAAATTTTATCATTGGTAAACTCATCCTCTATCCGTGCTAAACATGCTCTAATACAATTTAAGGTTGTACATAGAGCTCACATGTCTAAAGATAAACTTGCTCGATTTTATTCTTATGTTAATCCAACCTGTGATAGATGTCATTCTGATGTTGCTTCATTGACCCATATGTTTTGGTCTTGTCCTTGTTTACAAAACTATTGGAAAGATATTTTTAATATTATTTCAAGAGTTTTAAATATTAATCTCCAACCACATCCTTTTACCGCAATTTTTGGTCTACCAATGATAGATAATAAGCGTTTATCCGCTTCATCCCAACGAATGATTGCATTTGTTACACTAATGGCTAGAAGATCTATTTTACTGAATTGGAAAGAAAATAATCCTCCAACTGTATTTCAGTGGTTCTCTCAAACTATTTCCTGTTTGAGTTTAGAAAAAATTAGAAGTGCGGTTTTTAATTCTTCAGTTAAATTTGAGGAAACTTGGAGACCATTTATTCAACATTTTCATATGAATTAAATGGTCTGATCCTGAACCTTATTGTTACTATCCTGAATTGTGTGGATGGAGGTTCGGAGTCATCGGCACTACTGTATGTATTTAACATTATGCAATTGCCCATGTTGGTTAGTTTTTTTTTATTAGTTGTTTTTTTTTATTCTTTTAGTTTTTTTTGGGGGGGGGTTTTCTTTTTCTCCTTTTTCTTTTTTTTCTTAAATCCTTTACATTAATACTATGAGTTTGGGAGACTTTATATATTGATTAATACATATCTGATTGTTAATTAATTTATTAATTGTGTACTCTCAAATGTTTTGTACTTATATTTTACTTATGTTTTTCTTAAAAATTAATAAAAAGATTTAAAAAGAAAGAAAGGAACCACCCTCCCTCCCAAATGTCCCCCTTTCTCCTAAAGGCCTCTCTCTCTCTCAACTGTCTTCCTCCAGCTAGATCAGTACTTCCTTCCCTCACTCAGAACTACCCAGATCAAGAACATACCTCATTCATGATAAAAGGTTATATATAAAAAGAAGAAACAATGCAAAAACATGTACATTTCTTGCAGGTTGATTATTTATGCAAACTTTGAAGACAGAGGAAGAAAAAGCCAACCACAACATCATTGGCATTACCTGAGAAGATACATCTTCCATTGTTCAAGAGGCTTCCTCCACCCAACTCCCACCCTTCCATGTACTGTAGCGAAGGTCCTTCCCCACAGAGGTGGGATTTTCAGCACTGATCTTCAGTGCATTCCTCAGCTCATATGGTACACCTCCAGCCTGGACTGAAGCACTTAGCAGCATTCCCTTGCAGACAAGGTCAAATAGACTTCACCAGTAGACTGGAGACAACCAGTATTCCTATCTAATGTAAATAAGGGTCGGGATTAAATATATTAATCTAACTCTTCCTGCAGAGGGTTTGTATCAAGTAGTCTGACTTTAGCCAATCTATAGGGCATACCTGACATCCAGTACAATTTCAGATTGCACTGGTAAAAGACACTTAATGTTGCTAATTTTAAATGGAAATTAATTTGCATCCCTACAATTTATTGAAAACTGATTTGATGATAGAATTTTATATTCTCAGTGTTACACACCATTATTTTTCCAACAATCTCTTTGACCCCTCACCTCACCTACCATCAGGCAGGAGGTAACATAACATCAGGGAAAGAACTGTTAGGATGGGCAACAATTTCTCCCCACCCCCTCCCCGACCCTAGGACTACATATCCCTGCCACCACCCAGATCTCATCATGCGTGAAACACCAGTAAGCATTAAACTATTTACTTTTTAGCTTGATCACGTACACACCTTATTACTTTTAATTTATTTGTGGTAATACTACTTTATGTGTTACGTTTGTGAGTTATGTGCACCTTGGTTTGGAAGAATCTCTCCTTTGGCGATATACATGTGTCTGGTTAAGGAGCGATTAACTTAATAGAAACATAGAAAACAAAGAAAACCTACAGTACAATACAGGTCTTTTGGCCCACAAGGATGCGCCGAGCATGAAATTGAAGTTTAATGTGTTTTAATAATAAAACAAGAATGCAAACTCTGATAAAAGACCAGCATTGTGAGAGCGGTATTCTCTTAGAAATACAGGAAGTTATAAACAGTGGAATCCGATTCATTGGGACAAGTACATCTTGGCTCAGTTAAGCTGTTGGCGCAATTAGCCAAAGTTTTGTGGAAGAGGTTAAAAACGTAAAAAAATACAAATTACTGTTTAACTGGATTATGTATTTAAATGAAATAGAGAACAAATAGAGCACTATCAATACAACTACAGTATTCTAAAACTGTTTTAGTTTTCTAATAGTTATCAATGGAGGAATTATGCTGTCGTATTCTTTTGATTAACTGTAAATGAATGAAATCAGCTCAGACAGCTAGTGTACATAATGGACTGCCTTCATACAATTTTTGACAATTGCATCCTCCAATGCTTCACTTTCATTGTAATTGATGCACCATCAATAACTCTCCGAGATGTGAGGCGAGATATTGGCTTTTATTGACTGGAAGAAAGAACAAGCAGTAATTGACCACCATACTACATCCTGGAGACTGAGGACAGGGCTCAGGCCTCAATCGCCTTTATACCGGGGTCTGTGGGAGGAGCCACAGGAGCAGTCAGCGGGGGGGGGCGTGTCCAGACAGGTATATGTAGTTCACCACAGTAACGTTCAAGATGACAGTTGATACCTTCAAGTTCTTTGTTGTTCCTAACTCGTTGAAGTAGCGAAATCATTACATTCACACTCCTGGGCGTTTCTGGCCTCTCCAAGACTGAATGCTTGAAACCATAGTGAGCAAAATGGTTCTGAATTGTCTTACTGCTTACCTCTTGGCAGCTATCAGTGACAAAAATCATTGCTTTTTGTATACAAAGATATGTAACTCATGCTGTTTACAAAATGTTCACTCTAAGCACAATGTCTAACAGCCACACAAGTGCAGGTGACTAATACTAGTTAGAAACTGTTGAGTAACAGTCTCCTGCCCCAATTAAGTGGCTTAGTATCCCAAATAGACAAAGGGAATCCCAGTTATTTTCTCAATTAGTTTTTGTTCTTTAAAAGTCGTCCCAAATAAGCGTCTGTCCCAATTAACAGGAATCACGATGTATTTTTCAAAGAAAGTAGTAGCATAGATTAATGAGATGCAATTATTCCCACCACTAAATGTTTTAAATGACACCAATGACTTTCACAATCGTAAATTATTGTAAAACTAATATCCACTGGGTATTTTGGAAGTCTTTTGCTGCTGAGATGTGACATGCAGATGCCAAAAAAAAAATCCATTTGCTTAATGAGGTTTAAATTTTAAATAGAAGATGCTTATCTGATTGACAGTGTGAGTTTTAAAGATTATTATAAAATTAAGACCTTCCTCAGATGTAGGCAAGCTTCTTGCAATGACAGTAACTGGTTCTGTAACTCAGCCGTACTTCTCTGTTATGGTCTGAGCACTTCACATTGATTAAAGTACAATTAATTCAGCAGTACTGCAATCACCTTCATTTTAGTGTCGAAGAGATGCTCTAATCAACTGCTTATAAAAGGGTCCTGGTGGATGGACGTACATGATGGCCTTCATAATGGCTTACATCATTCACACCACAATTTCCTGGAATATCTACTCTGTAGCAATATGAGCTATTTGTACTGAAAATCTTTACTACACATGATCTTAAATCTCATTCTTGAGATTTAACCTGATTCTGATTGTGGGAGTCAGATAAGGAACTCTATATAAACTTGAGAAGAGGTGTGTACCATTTCACAAACCATCCACCCACCCCAAGGACCAATCAGGCATCTCTAGCCCAAACTCTGGTAAAACCTGCCACATCCCATGTACAAAGGTCAAAGTTCAAAGTAAATTTGTCATCAATGTACTTGTATGTCATTAACCCTGAGATTCATTTTCCTTCAGGCGTTCAAAATAAAACAAAGATTTACAATAGGATCAATGAAAAACTAAATAGAAAGGCTGACTAGCAACCAGTGAGTAAAAGAAGACAAAGTGTGCAAATGGAAAAAGAAACAAATAATACTAATAAATAAACAAAGAAATAACAGTGAGAACATGAATAGTAGAGCCCTTGAAAATGAGTCCATGTTGGCCTCAGTAACCACCTCAACCTCAGCACATGAGCTGAAGTATTCAAAGTTTGTCTAAACTTGTTCGGAGACTAAACTCCAAGTCAACATTGACTTGGTCACTGAGGTATCCCTAGGAAGGGCAGGAATGAGGACACAATGTCAACATGGACGTAAATGCTAGATTACAAACCAGCAAAGCCTGGACTTGACTCGGACTCGGGACTTGGATCTCAACTCGACTTGGAACTTGGACTTGACTCCACTTGGAACTCGGATTTGGCTTGACTTGGAATTCGGATTTGACTGGACTGGGACACAGACTTGGACAATGAAGAGACAGAATACCCAACTCAGAGCAACGGCAAATGGCCGGACTCACTCAGCTGGAGGGACTTGGACAATGAAGAGACAGAATACCCAACTCAGAGCAATGGCAAATGGCCGGACTCACTCAGCTGGAAAGGACTTGGACAACGAAGAGACAGAATACCCAACTCAGAGCAATGGCAAATGGCCGGACTCACTTAGCTGGAGGGACTTGGACAACAAAGAGACAGAATACCCAACTCAGAGCATTGGCAAACGGCCGGATGTACTCAGCTGGAAAGGACTTGGATGACGAGGAGACAAAGCCACACGACAGTCCATTTGTACCTTTGCTTGGAGTGGGAGCAAATGACCAGCAAGTCTCAGCCGGCCATGAAAACGACAGAATTTGTACCTTACTCGGAACGGCAGCAGACAGCCGGTAACTCAGCTGGATACGAAAATGACTGAATTTGCTTAGCAGCCACAGGCACCGAAGCAACTTCAAACAATCATGAAAAATGTACATGACATGAGTTGACCAGGTGTTTAAGGAAGAGGTTCTGGAGTGCTTGGAGGCACATGATAAAATAGGCCAAAGTCAGCATGGTTTTCTTAAGGGAAATCCTACATGAAAAAAATCCGGTGGAATTCCTTGAGGAATTAACAGGGAGGACAGACAAAGGAGAGACGAGGAATGCCGGTTACTTGGATTTTCAGGTCTTCAACAGGGTGTCATACATGAGGCAGTTTAACAAGATAAGAGCCCATATTATTGCAGAAGAGATATGGATAGAAAATTGGCTGAATGGCAAGAGGAAAAGGTGGGAATAAAGGGATCCTTTTCAGATGACTGCCAGTGACTAATGGTGCTCTGCAGGAGTCGGTGTTGGGACTGATTCTTATCATATTATTTGTGAATGATTTGGATGATGGTATTGATAGCTTTGTGGCCAAGTTTGGGAATAATATGAAGATAGCTGGAGGGACAAGTAGTGTTGAGAAAGCAGGGCGTCTGCAGAAGGATTTAGACAGATTAGGATCATGGGCAAAGAAGTGGCAGATAGAATATAATGTTGGGAAGGAAATGGTCAAGCACTTTGGTAGAAAGAATAAAGGTGTAGACTATTTTCTAAATGGGCTGAAAATTCAAAAATCAGATCTGTAAAGGGACTTGGGAGTTCTTGTACAGGATTCCCTAAAGGATAATTTGCAGGTTGAGTCGATGGTAAGGAAAGCAAATGCAATTTCAGCATTCACTTCAAGAGGATTAGAATTTAAGAGCAAGGATGTAATGCTGAGGCTTTATAAGACACTGGTCAGACTGCATTAGGAATATAGTGAGCAGTTTTAGGCCCTTCATCTGAGAAAAGATGTACTCGCATTGGAGAAGGTCCAGAGGAGGTTCATGAGAATAATTCTGGGAATGAAAGAGATAACTTATGAAGAGCGTTTGATGACTCTTGGCCTGTACTCAGTGGAGTGTAGAAGAACAGGGAGGATCTCATTAAAACCTATGGAATGTTGAAAAGTCTGGATAGAGTTGATGTGGAGTGGCTGTTTCCTTTAGTGGGTTACCCTAGGACCAGAGGACACAGACCTGGATGAGAAGGATGTCCATTTAGAACAGAGATGATGAGAAATTTCTTTAGCCAGAGAATGGTGAATCTGTGAAATTCATTGCCAGACAGTGCCGTGGAGGTCATGTCGTTGAGTATATTAAAAGTGGAGATTTATAGTTTCTTGATTAGTCAGGGTGTCAAAGGTTACACAGAGTAGGCTGGAGGATGGGATTGAGAGGGATAATAAATCAGCCATGCTGGAATAAAAGAACAGACTTGAACGTTTGAATGACCTGATTCTGCTCCTATATCTTGTAGTCTTATGGTCTATTAAAAAAAATTGATTCAGTCTTATTAGTCCAGTTTTTCTAATTTTTCACCTGTGCTCTGGACTCAAAAATAGTAGATGAACACTAATAAGGAAAGTATTGGGATTATAAGGGATCAAGCTGATTTGAGGAGGAAAGGCTTCAGCTTCATAAGGCTGAGGTTTTAGGATTCTTGGAAGCATATGATGAAACAGGCTGAAGTCAGCATGGTTTCCTCAAGGGGATATGTTACCCGGCAAACCTGTTGGAGTTCTTTGAAGAAATAGCAGGCAGGATAGACCAAGGAGAGCCAGTGGATGTTGTTTACTTGGATTTTCAGAAAGCCTTTGATACCTGATGCACATGAGACTGCTGAAGAAGATAGGAGCCTATGATACCATGGATAGAAGACTGGCTGACTGGCAGGAGGCAAAGAGTGGGAATAAGGGGTTTTCTGGTTGGTTGCCAGCGACTACTGGTGTTCAGCAGGGATCAGTGTTGGAACCGTTACTTTTCACGTTACATGTCAACGATTTGGGTGACAGAATTGATGGTTTTGTGGCCAAGTTTGCAGACAATACAAAGATATGTGGAGGGACAAGTAGTTTTGAGGAAGTAGGGAGACTGAAAAAGTAATGGTGCATACTTTGGTTATATTATTACTATGATTTAATTACAGGAGAATCCCCTCAGTATTGATTTTCACACTTGAAGTTTAGCAGGAACGCAGCAATTCAAGCAGTATAAATGCAGAGGAATAAACAATCAAAGTTTTGGGCAGAGATCCTTTATCAGAACTTGAAATGAAGGGGGCTGAAGCCAGACTAAGATACTGGGGGAGGGAGCAGAGTACAAGCTGGCAGGGGGTATGTGAGGCTAGGTGAGGAGAAAGGTGGGTGGGTGGGGGAATGATAAATAAGGGTGTTGGCCGAAATGCCAACTATTTATACCCCTGCCTGGATGCTACCTGACTTGCTGAGTTCCTCCAGCATTCTGTGAGTGTTGCTCAAGAATCTCTTGTGCTCAGTTTTGATTTTGATGAGCATCTACATTGCAGGAAAGATCTAGAAGGATGGAAAGACAGAAAGATGATGAAAGAATTCTTTGAAGACTCTCTTTCCCTTCACCACTCCCCCACCCTGTTATGATCTGAGGCTGAACCAGAATACTTGCAGGCTTGGTATCCAGTGGCTAGGCAGTTACAAGGAGAAGAAAGATTTAGAAGGTCACGGACCAAATTGGACTGCCTCAGATGAGCGTTGGGTCAATTTGGGGGCAAGATGGTATTGTAGCAGGTTAGCTCAGCGCCAGCGCCCCGTGTTCAATTCTGCCACTGTCTGTAAGGGGTTTGTACATTCTCCCCATGACGGTATTCATTTCCTCTGACTGGTCTGGCTTCCTCCCACATTTCAAAGACATACAGATTAGAGGTTAATTGATCACATGCGTGTAATTGGCCGATGTGGGCTTGTTGGGCAGTAGGGCCCTGCTGTATCTCTAAATAAGTATCTTAAAAGCATCTTCAAGCTCAGCATTTTTTCTACTTAACCTCCTGATCTGACTCCCAATTTAAATTATGTCTATAATTTATGACCTCCTGCATTGTTACATTGAAGCCCAACATGAAGAGGAGTACCTCCTTCTTTCCACTGGGCACATTGCATTTTACTGTACTCAGTACTGAATTCTATAAGTTCGGGTAACTCCCTTTTGTTGTCTGTTACAGAATTCTTCTTCCTGCCGTAACAATAAGGGTGGAGGAGCAACAACTTATATTCCGTATGGGTAGCCTCCAACCTGATGGCATGCATATCGATTTCTCCTCCTGGTAAAAAAATATTCCCTCCACCTCCCCTCATTCTGCTCCCCACTCTGGGCTCTTACTTTTTTTTTACCTTTGTATCAGCTACCCCTGGATCCCCTCCTCCCCTCCTTTCTCCTATGGCCCATTCTCCCCTCCTATCAAATTCCTTCCTCTCCAGCCTTTACCTTTCCTGCCCACCTGGCTTTCACCTGTCACCTTCTGGATATCCTCTTTTTCATCTCCCAGTCTTTTTATTCTGATGTCTTTCCCCTTCCTTTCCCGTCCTGAAGGATGGTCTCACACCAAAATGTTGACTGTTTACTCATTTCCGTAAATGCAGCCTGACCTGCTGAGTTCCTCCAGCATTTTGCGTGTGTTACCTGGTAACTATATTCTGCACTACGTCTAAAGCTTCCACATCTTTCCCAAAATGAGGCGACCTGGTCTGAGCACAATACTCTAGTCTAACCAGAGTTTTACACAGCTACAACATTATTTCACGATGCTTGAACTCAGTCCCCCAACTTCATCCTACGAAGCCAAGTTGTCTCCATTTCACTGAGAAGCAATATATTATGTTTAAAAATAGTTCTAGCATCAGGGACTAAGCAGAACTGAAAATACTTCAGTCATTTGGATGACAGCTACCCACACAAAGTAGGATGGCATTCCAAAGGAAAATTCAACAGATGTACGGTTTCTTGCTCAGCAAAGTTTAAGCACAAAGCAACCCAGTGCACAGGAACTCATCAACACATGAGCAAGTGTTAACTCTGATGCAGAGATAAACAACGTTCTGAAGATCTTAAGTACAAGATTGTTATTCATTACACTCAGCAAAATGTTTGGCAGCAAATGCAATGTATATTTGCAGCCTGTCTATCGTGACTAGAATATCCATTGTTGTAGGTTTTTGACAGTATTCTATTTGACCAATTCTAATCAAACCAATTGCCACTGCTGATGACCTTCATGGATTTGTTCTATTTATATGATGCACCCTCAGCTCCAATAACGATAGTCCCAAATTCGGAGCTATGTAATTAGCAAACATACAATAAAACTGAAGCAAAATTGAGTGGTTAACAATAGATATGACATCCATCGGGCCCCAGTACTAAATGAAATTGCTGAGAACAAAGCACGAGTATGTATCTAAAACCTATGCTTTTACTGCACCCTTAGCCTATGTGATTAGTTACTATAATGACCAGGCAACACAGAATACAATGCAGATACAAGAAAGATGCATGGCTCCTACACTGTATCATGGACCTGTATCCAAAACCATGGAATCATAATATTAGAATTCCTTTTAATATGCTTCCAAGCCATTTTGAAGTAAATTATGCACAGCGATGGCTTGGACAAGGACAAAGGAATGGTTTGAGTCAGCTCATCTACATATCTAGTTGATTGATTAGTGTAACATGCATTTAAGATATACAGTACAGTGCAAAAGTCTTAGGCACATATATATAGAGTGCAGTATTTTTGTACAGTACGGTAGTAATTTTATGTATTGCACTGTACTGCTGCCGGGGAAAAAAAATCAAATTTCTGACATACGTAAGTGATGATAAGCCTGATTTTGATATGGGTCTCTGTGGAAAGAGGGAAGGGAGAGAGGAATCATAGTCGGGAGAAAAGGACGGGAGAGGAAAGGAAGCAGGAAGCACAAGAGAGACATTCATTCATCCTGCCTGCGGCGTTCCATCCTTGTTATTCCCAACATCCTTTGCTCCAGTCAGATACGAAACTGGCTATACACATGTGTCTAAGCCATATATGTCAAACTCAAGGCCCGCGGGCCAAATCTGGCCCGCGGTGGAATTATCTTTAGCCCGCGAGATAATATCTAATTACTATTAAAGCTGGCCCCAGTAATCGAAGCACCTATGGCGTATGATATGGCTAATGCTGAGTTTATTCAGGTACCAGGTTTTCAGGGTTTTTAGTGTTTATTCGGCAGTCTTGCTCGGCAGTCTTCTTCATGAGAAACGGAATTTGTAAAGTGAAACACTTTGTAGTTATAGCAGAGACTGAGACACATGAGAGCAGGCTGAAAAAACGGAGGCAATGAAAGCTGCGTTCGCACGCGTCCGACTGATCCGGCCCGCATGAAGCTGCATTTTGCTCAATCCGGCCCGTGACCTAAAATGAGTTTGACACCCCTGGTCTAAGCTATATATATGTATGTGCCTTAGACTTCTGCACAGTCCTGTATAAATAACAATATATGGATCTTTATGTTTTAAATTAGGTTTTTACATTTTGGGTTATTTATATATCATAAAGTGTTACATAAAAATGCATTAAATATGGTTCTATATTAGTTGTCTAAATCAATTCCTCTTTCCATGCCTTTTATTAACTTCTAAAGTAAGTTATTAAAGGGCATGGTGGCAATTGCTCGTTACTTGGTCTGGTTATGTATCCATTCTCCAGACTGACTTTCACATTCTCTGAGTGCTAGAAGAGTTAAAGTGAGTCCACCTCATGGATACACAATGACCAAGAAGACCAGGGTGTACTTGAGATTCAGAGTATTCAGTGAAGCAATATCTACAGTAAGTGTTGCAGCGTAGCCAGATTCTCAACAAGGCAATTCAACAAAGTCTAATCACTCGAAACTTTGACCAACTTTACTCCCTACAACTTCCAAAACCTTCAAAGCGGACTCAAGGTCAGTACGCTGTTACTAGTCATGTTCTTCTTCCGCTCTGGTATGAATGCATTAATAAATTCTTTGGGGGATTCTTTCCGATGTCAACACGTTTCAGGTTTTTCAATAATTAGTCTTGCTATATGTATTTTTGATCCTTATGACCTTCCAATCTTCTTTGCAGTTACTGTAGAATTCTTGATACTTCAAGGACACAGAGTTTTCATCTCCACCAGTGGATGTGTTCAATGAAAATTTTTTTTTTTACTTCTGCCCTGATGACAATATTTAAAGTCAGGTCTACACAACATTAATCAGAACACTTCATGTAAATTCAGATGGATCAAATTCATTAAAAAAGCTAAAAAAAAATGCTGAGTTACTCAGATTATGTTGCTAATCATTTCAAACTGAACAGAATTTGTCTGATTTTTGTTCTGAATGGGTTAGGGACAAATGCAGGAACAAATCTGTTTTTTGTATAAAAATTAAGCATCTCATGGAAATACAGATGTTGAGAGTGCTCATGAAATTCAGTTAAAAATTAACATGCACCAAATGTTTGTTTTCACTGCCAAAGGACTAATCTTAGAATAGATTGTCTGCGGCTCTATAGCACGCTCTATTTTCATTGTTGCAATTGTATCCAGTGTGGTGAAACGTTTGAAGCATCCTTCTATTTGAAAGGAGCATTTATCAACAGCAAAGGCTACACTCCATCAACATCCAATGAGTAATTTATCATTGGGTTGCCATTATGAAGGTTTGAGCATGCTGGTACAGTTAAATCTTGAGGCAGTTCACAGCTCTCCATTGTGACTGTGTCATCATTATACTGAAGTGGTTTATCATTTAGAGGATGGGTCAGTCACTGCTGTGTGTAACTCAAACCTGCGATAGTTAAAATGATAGAGCCTCAGAACCTATAAAATTATAGGCAGTACCAGAACTGCCAATAACACCTGCTCATACTGCCTAAATACACCTTTTCTGGAATTATACCCTCAGAAGGTTTACTTGCTTTTAAGGAGGTGTTAATTGTACATTATTCCAGAAGCTAAACTGAAGGATGAGCACCAAGACTTTACTGGCAACGGGTGGAGCAGTAGTGAGGCAGAATGTTAGGCCGCATTTGGAAAGTTGTGTTTTGCTTTGATCACCCTGCTGTAGGAAAGATGGTGTTAAAATAGAAGGAGTGCAGAGGAGATATATGAGGACGCTGCCGGGTTTCAAGGGGCTGAGTTACAGAGGGGTATAGAATCATGAGGGGTATAGGTGAATGCACATAGTCTTGTAATGCACTGTAATGCACGTAGCTCCTGTTAACAGAAGATCAACTCACTGGACTGGATATTGGACGCTTATATTGTATACTCCCAGACAGTTCTAGCGTCACTTTGGTGTACTGAGCAGATATGAACAGATATCCAATGAAGGTGGTTGCAACTGTGTTCAGTAACCACTTGCTGAAGGATATTGATGAGTAACTGCAATTGAAGTTCTGCAGAATCATATAATCCCATTTCATGAGAGAAAGAAAATGTTTCCTTCAACCTCGACTTAATGTCCTTTGTCAAAATGAGGGAGAAAATCACATTGTTGGACAGTAAATATAGGAGAATATTTTGGAAATTTGAGTTATATTTTGACTAACCAAATATTAGGGATTGTTTCCAAGGACTTCCTCCTAAGAACTGACATTGATCAATGATCATCGCACTGTCTGTAGGAATCTTCAGGTTGATGGGCTGAAGGGTTTTCACTTATCCCACACACTAGAGAGGATTTAATTTGTGCTTTTCCCTCTGTATCATGAGATCCTAGTCAAACAGACATCTTTTCCGTAATGAACTGGAAATAAACAACAAGCAGTTATCGAAGGATAAATTATATTTGAGTCCATCAGATTCTGAAATAGGAAGACCTAAAATTAAGATCACAGGGACTTGATGTGCTATGCAGAATAATACTTGATGCAAAACCATTGCAGTAATGAATCTTTCTAGTGATTAACCACCTAGTTATACCCCCCCCCCACACTTCTCTATCTAATACCTCAGTCACTGCACTGCTCTGTAAACACTTAAAACCACTTTTAATAATGCTGCTTACATTGTAAGCACATGCAGGTATTTATGTATTTATGCTCATTTTATTCCATATCCTTGCTTCCAACAAATATTATATAATTCTTCATTCTTTGTAATTGCTGAATGCTGTTTTTGTTGCATGTGGCACCAACATACTACAGCAAATTCCTAATACACATGTAAATGTATATAGCAAATAAAGCTGATCCTTTATTCAACACATATTGTTTTTGTTCTGAATTATTCAAAAGCAAAATAATGCTGAGAGTGGAAATGAGAAATAAACTAATATGAGGCAGAATTCTGTTCAGAAGTAACAGTGAGGAGTGTGATTATCAAAATCTGGCAGGAAATGGAAATCAGAAATAAAAATAGAAGAATTACAGCCAGCAGGTAAGGAAGAATCTGTGGAAATAAATACTATTTCAGGTGGAGGACCCTTCTTTAGACTTGGAAAAGAGAATTTAAAAAATTACAGAACATAGAACAGTACTGCACAGTACAAGTCCTTCGGCCCACAATGTTGTGCTGAACTTTTAAACTGCTCTAAGATCAATCTAACATTTCTATCCCAAATATTCCCTCATCACCAATGTGCCTATCTCAGAGTTTCTTAAATGCCCCTAATGTATTTGCCTCTACCACCACCCCTGGCAGTGCATTCAACACCACCCTCTGGGTAAAAACCCTTGCCTCTGACATCTCCCCTATTCATTCTAAGTTCAAGTTTATTGTTAGTCAGCTATATACATGTACCTCCTGCTTGATGATAGGGAGTGGGGGTCAAAGAGACTCTTGGATGGATTGGAGGGATCATTGGCAATGTGAAAGGCCCTGCATACACAGTGCTCCTGATAAATATCTAGGATGGGTGGAAGAGAGACCCCAATGATCTTTTCTGCAGTCCTCATAATCCTTTGTCAGATTTATTGTAATTCTCATACCAGTTGATGAAGACAGTCTGTTTCGTGCTCTGGTAAAAATTGGTTAGATTTGGATGGGGTGCAGAGGGGGAGGAGCCACCCTTGCCTTAACCTCTTCAGGAAGTGCAGACATGGCTGTGCTTTCTTGACTAAAGAAGTGGTGTTAAGGGACAAGGTGAGATTGCCCATTATGAGCACTCCCAGAGAAATGGTGCTCTTAACCTCCACGGAGAAACCCATTTACGTGCAGTGATGAGTGGTCAGTGTACACCTTCCTAAGGTCCACGGTCATCTATCTCTTCGGCCTTGTCCCGTTATCGTGCTCACACCGTTCTACCAGCCGCCCTACTTCCGCACTGTATACTGTCTCATTGTCATAGCTGATGAGGCCAGCATCAGTAGTGTCATCAGCAAACTTGATGATTCAGTTTGAACTGGATCTAGCAGTGCAGTCATGCTTCAACAGCAGGCTGAGCCCACAGCTCTGGGGGCTCACCGGCGCTCAGCACGATGGAGCCACAGATGTAGCTGCCAACATGGACTGACTGTGGTCTTTCTGTCGAGAAGTTCACGATCCAGTTGCAAAGAGAGGTGCTGTTTACCCACCAGCTTAGTGGGGGATGATCGTTCGAAATGCTGAGCTGAAGTCAGTAAGCTGCATCCTGGTGTATGAGGTGCCATTTTCTAGGCGGTACAGGACCGACCGGAGTGCGGAGACGATGCATTATCAGTGGATACGTCATCAAGCCACGGGGGTGTGATATGGAGAGCAAACTGTTGCCCACGTAACAGTCTCAACCTCTCCACGCAGCTGATGAATCCAAAGGAACGGCGGAGACTGAGACGGCTTGGCACGAGTAGCCTGTCACCATTGAACTCAACATAGTCTGAGGGACTCCAGCTCCGGATTTCCCCCCTGGGGTTTACTCCTGAAGCCGTCCCCACGAGTGGGTACAGCCGCAAGGCAGCGGCAGTTTGAGATCAGAGTTTTCCTTCTCCTAGACGAGCTGCCAACCACGGCTACTGAGCCACATCCGCCTGAAGCCAATAATTTTAAGGCTCCAGTTACCTGCTTTTGCCCCTTCTGTCGAGTTTAGTAGCTGAGCCACACGTGAAGGCCAGGGCTTGGACTTGGTTGGCACAGGGCATTTGAGATGCAAGTTGGGGTTCTCCTTTTTTCCTTCTTTTCTTTATAAAAAAAATTTCTTTCATTATCATGTATTGTCCTTTTTTGATGTTTTTTTTCTTCAGCCTTATTATTTGTATATATATCAACTTGTTGAAGCTTTGTATCATTGTATAGCTGTAGAAGATTATGTATCAACGAAAAGATTCTAAAAATGAGATGCATGCCATTTAATGAGTGATGGGAGCTTATCCCAACTATCTCCACCCCACCCCAGAATCACCAGAACCGAACACAATAACAAAAAACATATTTTTAAGTTGCTGAGAGGATGTGGAAAGAATGCATAGGATAAAGAGAATAAAGATAACACCATTTCCTATGGGGTTAAGATATTCTGCTGCCGAGAAAGAACAAATTTCACAACATATGTCATTGATAATAAACATGATCCTGATTCTGGTGTAAGGGTAAATTATGAATGGGGTATAGTTTGGAAGAAAGGAAATGAGTAAAAGCCATGAAATAAGGCAGGTAGGGAGTTGCAGCACAGATCTGTAGAATGATGATCTTTGATAATGAAGAGAAAAAAACAAAACCAACATTAATGAAGCAAGTCGGTTAGCAGAAATGGTCAGTATTGACATGCGCAAAGAAAACCTGAAGTAGCTAAGACAAGGAGGGTATAATTTTAAGATGCCTCAAGGGGTGTTGTCAAAGGTGAGCTCTTTACACGGAAAGCAGTGATTGCATGGAATCCCCTATCAGGGGTGTTGGAAGAGATGGAGGCAGTACTGTGCAAAAGACTTCAGCACATATATAAGGCTGTAGTACAATATTTTTGCACAGGGAAGCACCAGAGAGACATTCTGTAACGATCAATAAACCAATAGTTCGAAATCAAGTAACCTTGCCTGGTGTCTCAGAGCTGGATGTGTCTGCACCTGTGCCACTCCACACCTCTGGCAATTCTTCTCTGTGGTCTGTCCCGTACCCCTCCGCATCACTCCACCCTCACCATTCCCAACATCCTTTGCTCCTGCCAGATTTACAAACTCATAGAAACATAGAAAACCTACAGTACAATACAGGCCCTTCGGCCCACAAGATTGTGCTGAACACATCCCTACCTTAGCCCTCTATTTTACTAAGCTCCATGTACCTATCTAAAAGCCTCTTAAAAGACCCTATCATATCTGCCTCCACCACCGTTGCTGGCAGCCCATTCCATGCACTCACCACTCTCTGAGTAAAAAAAACTTACCCCTGACATCTCCTCTGTACCTACTCCTCAGCACCTTAAACCTGTGTCCACTTGTGGCAACCATTTCAGCCCTGGGAAAAAGCCTCTGACTATCCACACGATCAATGCCTCTCATCATCTTATACACCTCTATCAGGTCTCCTCTCATCCTCCGTCGCACCAAGGCAAAAAGGCCGGGTTCACTCAACCAAACTCACTCTGCCCCATGCTGACAAATACAGTCCTGTGCAAAAGTCTTAGACACCCTGGCTGTACTGTATGTGCCTAAGGCTTTTGCTCAGTACTATACATTAGGGGTTTTTAAGAAACTCTTAGATAAGCACAGAGATAATAGAAAAATGGAGTGCTACGTGAGAGGGAAGGGTTAGATTGATCGTAGAGTAGGTTGACACAATATTGTGGGCTGACGAGCACGTACTATGTTGTAATGTTTTCTGTTCTATGGTCAATGTTTTGAACAGTAGGGTTGGATATTGAGTTTGGAGGCTGCAAAGTGCCCAGTGGGTCCTCCAGGTGAGAGTACAAGAGGCCACAGACGGAGAGGCAGAAGGGTCAGTGGGATGCAGAGTTAAGCTGGCAGGCAGCTTAGAGTCTCAAGCAAAGATCCAATCTCTAGTCTTCATTCCAGAGGACACCACGCTGTGAGTACTGAATGCAGATTAGCAAAATGGAAGTGAATCCCAGCTTCACCGAGAAGGACTGTTGGGCTCCCTGGATGCTGGAAAGAAAAGGGCAGATGTTGAATCTCCTTTGATTGCACCAACGAGGAAGATAGCAGGATCAGGAATATCAGACAATGACTTACCGACCTGCCTCTCCAGTCCCTACATCTCGAACACTACTCACTCATTAGCTGTTCATCAATGACAGGCACGTCACCCAAGCAAGTCGTGCAGCACCAACGTACGGTACTTGCATCCTTTTAGACATCGAAACATCCACTAACGTACAACAGAAACAAAAACAAAAAAAACTGCTGGAGACACTCAGGCAGATTAGCAGCACCTGCAGAGAAAGAAGCAAAACTAATGTTCCAGGCCATTGACCTTTTGTACTTCAAGATGTTTTCTGATAAAAGTTAATTGATACTGGGTTTAATTATTATCACAAGTACCAAGATACAGTGAAAAGCTTTATTTTACATGCCATCCAGAGGAATCATTCCAAGTATAATTGCATTAAGGTTGTACAAAAGTAAAGGCAGTAACAGAATACAGAGAATAGTTTTAGTGTTACAGAGAAAGGACCTTGTAAGGAGGCAAATAAGGCCATGATGTCATACATTGAGACATCAAGTCTTCATTTTCATTATACAAGAAGTCTATTCAGGGGTCTTAGAACAGCAGGATAAAAGCTGCCTACTCGCCTGGTGATATATTTTTTCAAGCGATTGTATTTGGTGCACAATGGAGAGGAGACAGGGAAAAGAAAGACCAAGGTGGGAAGGGCCACTGATTGCAATTGGCTGCTTTCCTGAGGCAGAGTAAAGTGTAGACATAATCCAGGGAGGTTTCCATGATTGACTGGGCTGTGCTTGCATCTCTGCAATTCCTCACAGTCTTCAATAGAGCACTTGCCATATCAAACTGTGATGCATCCAGAAAGGATGCTTTTTTATTGTACATGTATTAAAATCAATAAGTCCGGCTGTGAAAGGAGGAAGGTTAGGGATGAGGCTATTGCATAAAAACTCAGTGCTATAGAAACGCTAACAGAAGCTCCAAAGATCTCATCCCTGAGATAGGAAGGACCTTCAAAGATGGGCTACACTTGGGGAAAGTTGAAAGACTGGCCCAGGAGAGAGGAACTGGCAAGCTGATGTTGTGGTGTAACGTAATTGGGAGAATTGTACATAATTCACAACCACTGACATTGAATTGGGCTTTCACTTTAAGAGGCTGGTCTGACGTGATGGTATTGTTATGTAAGGACACACACACACACACACACACACACACACACACACACACACACACACACACACACACACACACACACACACACACACACACACACACACACACACACACACACACACACACACACACACACTTCAGCGGCTGTTCCAATTAGCCAAAGTTTCATGGAAATAGTTAAAAAGGTATTAAAAAGACAAACTAAGAAACAAATTATGTTTTTAAGTGAAATACAGAACAAATTGGAATACTGCCAACAGTACTGCAGTACTATAAAACTGTGTATTAGTTCTTAATTCTTATTGACTGAGGAATTCATCCATTGTATGCTGCCATTTTCATTTGATTGACTATAAATGAAAAACATCAGCGCAGATATCTAGTTCAGATAATGATTTGCCAACATACAATGCTTTCAACAATTGCATTCTCCAAAATCTTTATTTTCATTGTAACATTAAAATTCTTCAAATTCTTTGTGTTTCCTAAATTGCTGAAGTAGTGAAATTGTTTTATTTTCTCTCCTGGCTGTTTCTGGCATCTGAATACTTAAAACTGCAGTGAGCAAAACTGTTTTAAATTATCTTTCTGCTTATTCACCAACTATCAGTGACAAAAATCTCTGCTTTTTGAACACTAGCATATGTAACTGACACTATTTAATTACTGTTGACTCTAAGCAAATTTAGAAACTAAACTTACATATTTATATATTATATAATTTATTACATTATATGTGAGTTTATAAATCTGGCAGGAGCAAAGGATATTGGGAATGGCGAGGGTGGAGCGCCGTAGGAGGGAGTTGGACAGGTGGCAGAGGAGGAGTGCCAGGGGCAGAGGGATGTCATGGTTGCAGAAACACCCAGCCCTGAGACACCAGGCAAGGACATTTGATTCCAAACAATCAGTTTATTGATCATTACAGAATGTCCCTCTGGTGCTTCGTGCTCTCTCCATTCTCCCTGCCCCTCTCCCCAACCATGATCCCACTCTCCGGGCCCCTCTCCCCAACCATAATCCCACTCTCCCTGCCCCTCTCCCCAACCATGATCCCACTCTCCCTGCCCCTCTCCCCAACCATGATCCCACTCTCCCTGCCCCGGTCCTCCTCTCAGTCCACATATCAGAATCAGTTTATCATCACTCACATATGTCATGAAATTTGTTGTTTTATGCGGCAGCTGTACAGTGCAAAAGTCTTAAACACCCTAGCTGTATGTCTATGTCATTTGCACAGTACCGTATATTCTTATTGTAATTTTTAATAATCTATATGCATTACACTGTTCTGCTGCCATTAAACAAACTTGATGGCATATGTCAGTGATTCTGATGCTGAAGGAAAGGCTGTTGTCTTGATTGACTTGAGATAGCAACTGAGAAACTGTATCTCCAACATTTTCTGTTGAAATTTCTGATTTCCTGTATCTGCCCTTCTGTAGTTTACAGAGGACTAATGAACTTGCATACCCAATTACCAAATGGTCAGCAAGGTTAATCTCCTGCCAATTGAAAAGGTAGGCAGCCAGAGGGAGCCCAGCTAAGTTACCAGCTGAAATTGTCCTTACGTTACATGTAGGGCCAAGAGAAGCAATTGAAGACTTAAAAGCAATTAAACCTGGCAAGTAAAGTGTTGATGGCTCATAACTCAATACATCATAGATTGCCAGTGAACTTTAGGCTATATTACAAATGAGATTTGTTTGATGTAACCTACCTGTAGCCCTCTGGTCACTGGTGATGTACTTGATAAATTTCAGCTATCAGTAACTTAATGTCCAAGCATAACTACAAACTAGTGCCCCGTGGAGTCACCCCTAACATTTTGACTGCTTTGTTGAAACTTATTAACATTTGCCAAGCATGCTGATCTAAAATGAGAATGATTGGCATGTACACAAAGGATTGATTGGATTCAGCCTATGCTATGATTTTGTTAACTTGATTGCCCTCATCTGCGAGGCCACTAACATGATGTGAAAACTATTGGCACTTCTCTGCCTCCAACAGTGAGAAGAATTTTATGAAGACCAGGAAATGAAAGTCGTGATTAACTTAATTTGAGAAAAAATAGTCTTATGCTGATTTGAACTACCCTTCATTCAAAAGCTTTTTTTGCTTTTATTTCTCATCTGATCTTTAAACTACCCTGTTTATGGACGTCTACCAAGATACAGTGAAAAGCTTGTCATGCGTACTGTTTATACAGATCAAATCATTACACTGTGTATTGAGACAGAACAAGGAAAAATAATAAAGCAGAATAAAGTGTAACAGCTACAGAGAAAGTGCCTGATGAAAGAGGGGAGAAGAGAGAACGTCCAGGGCGAGTGGGGTCTTTGTTCGTGCCTGCTGCTTAACCGAGAAGATATAGGCAGCGTCCATAGAGGGAGGTGGATTTCTGTGATGCACTGAGCTGCTTCCAAAAGCTCTGCAGTTTCGTGTATCAAGTGCAGAGCAGTTTCCATACCAAGCATTATGCATCCAGATAGGATGCTCCCTACGGTGCATTGATAAAAGTTGGTAAGGGTCAGGGTGACTTGCCAAATTACTTTTGCCTCCTAAGGAAGTAGAAGCATCAGTGAGCTTCCTTGGTCATGGCATCTGTGAGTTTGGACCAGGGCAGGGTATCGGTGATATTCACTTCTAGAAGCCTAACGCTCTCAACTCTCTCAGCCTAATGACTCAAGACTGTCTAATATCAATTCCTGTATGCAAGTGTAAGAACAAAATAATTGTTACTCTGGATCCAGTGCAGCACAAAAATACACAAAAGATAAGGACACAATAATAATAAAACACAATAAATATAAATACTTAAGGTAGCTGATGTTATAGATTGATTGTATATCTGTAGAGTGACACTAGGCTATACATAAGATGACTGCCAAGAAATAATAAAGAAGCGGTGGAGTTCATGGGTGGAGGTGTTGATCAGTCTATCTGCTTGGGAAAAGTAGCTGTTTTTGAGTTTGGTGGTCCTGATTTGGATGCTAGATAACCTCCTGCTTGATGGGAGGGTGACAAATGTCCATGAGCAGGATGGGTGGGATCCTTCATGATTTTACTGACCCTTTTTTCAGTATGTTTCTCTACATATGTCTGATGGTGGGCAGGCTGGTGCCAGTGATGCGTTGGGTAGATTTGACTACCCGTTGTAGAACGTTCCTGTCTGCTGTAGTGCAGTTTCCATACCGTGCAGTGATGCAGCTTGTCAGGATGCTCTCTGCTGCGCGTCTGTAGAATGATGTGAGTATGCATGTGCAAAGTCCAGCTCTCCTCAGACCTCCTCAGAATGTGAGGCACTGGTGAGATTTCTGGGCTGTGTAGGATGTGGTCTGCGACCATAAGAGGTTGTGCAAGATGTGCACTACCAGGAGTTTGAAACTGCTTGCAGTTTCCACTGCTGTGCCGCTGAAGTACGGGGGGGATGTGACTGGTGTGAGTCAATAACCATCTCCTTTGTCTCGTTGATGTTAAGGACCTCAGCACAGTTGTTGTAAACAGGAGCAAGTGCACCGCCCATCCCCCTCTTCCTGAAGTCAATGAGCAGCCTTTCTGATTTGCTGACATTGATTGTTGTCGTGACATCAGGTCGCTAGTATCTATAGAACATAGAATAGTACAGCACAGTACAGGCCCTTCGGCCCACAATGTTGTGCCGATCCTTAAACCCTGCCTCCCATATATCCCCTCAGCTTAAATTCCTCCATATACCTGTCTAGTAGTCTCTTAAATTTCACTAGTGTATCTGCCTCCACCACTGACTCAGGCAGTGCATTCCACGCACCAACCACTCTGAGTGAAAAACCTTCCTCTAATATCCCCCTTGAACTTCCCACCCCTTACCTTAAAGCCGCGTCCTCTTGTACTGAGCAGTGGTGCCCTGGGGAAGAGGCACTGGATGTCCACTCTATCTATTCCTCTTAATATCGTGTATACCTCTATCATGTCTCCTCTCATCCTCCTTCTCTCCAAAAAGTAAAGCCTTTGCTCGCTTAATCTCTGATCCCTTAATCTATACCTCCTAACCGTTGAGATATGGTCCATTATGGTGATGTCATCTACAAACATGTAGATGGAGTTAGAGCAGAGCCTGGCCACGTGGTCATGACAATACGGGGAGTGGAGTAGGGGCTGAGGATGCAACCTTGTGAAGCAAGGGTGTTTAGATTAACGGTGATGGAAATGTTGCCGCCCTCCTTACTGATTGCAGTCTATTGTTCAGAAGTCAAAGATGTGGGACAGACATTCAGTCATCCATCATTCTTCAATCTGGTGGATAAAAGTCATTTTCAATTCCAAAGGGTTGCCTAAGAAAAAGAAAAACCCTGATTTGCGCCTCGGTTTAGAAACTAATCTTCCTTTGAATGGCTGGGCGATGTGTACTCATGCATATTCTCTGTTTTATTCCTGCTACACCTGCAGTAATATTTGTTAACACAAATCAACGTTTAGGATACTTGACCCACAGAACAATCTGCTATGCACCCCCACGCCTCTGTCTCTGAGTGTGGAGAATAAGGCCGGGCTGACATCAGTGTGTGTGGTTGGGGTAATGTCAGCCTGAATATCTGTACACGTTTGACTGGAGAGGTGTTGATGATGAAGGCCACATGGAATAGGGTCTGCTGGACGGTCTGAATAAAGGCAGCGGCATTGAATTGAATTGACTTTATTTCTTACATCCTTCACATACATGAGGAGTAAAAATCTTTATGTTATGTCTCCATCTAAATGTGCAATGTGCAATCATAGCAATTTATAATCATCTATAATAAATAGAACAGTCAATGTAATATAGAGTACACTCAAATCAGCATGAGTTCATCAGTCTGGTGGCCTGGTGGAAGAAGCTGTCCCGGAGCCTGTTGGTCCTGGTTTTTATGTTGCAGTGCCACTTCCCGGATGGTAGCAGCTGGAATAAATTGTGGTTGAGGTGACTCGGGTCCACAATGATCCTACAGCTCTTTTTACACACCTGCCCTTGTAAACGTCCTGAATCTTGGGAATTTCACAACTACAGATGCGCTGGACTGTCCGCACCACTCTCTGCAGAGTCCTGCGATTAAGGGAGGTACAGTTTCCATACCAGGCAGTGATGCAGCCAGTCAGGATGCTCTCAATCGTACCCTGTAGAAAGTTCTCAGGATTTGGGGGCCTATACCAAACCTCCTCAACCGTTTGAGGTGAAAGAGGCGCTGTTGTGCCCTTTTCTCCACACAGCTGGTGTGTACAGACCACGTGAGGTCCTCAGTGATGTGGATGCTGAGGAATGTAAAGCTGTTTACCCTCTCAAGCCCAGATCCATTGATGTCAAAAGGGGTTAGCCCGTCTCCATCCGTCCTATAATTCACAACCAGCTCCTTTGTTTTTGTGACATTTAGGGAGAGGTTGTTCTCTTGACACCGCTGTATCAGAGAGATGACTTCTTCCCTGTAGGCCACCTCATTATTTTTTGAGATAAGGCCAATCAGTGTAGTGTCATTGGCAAATTTAATTAGCAGGTTAGAGCTGTGGGTGGTGACACAGTCATGGGTATACAGGGAGTAAAGGAGGGGACTCAGTACACAGGCGTGAGGGAGCCCACTCTTACAACCCGTTGCCAATCTGACAGGAAGTCCAGGATGCAGCTGCACGAGTCAGGGTCAAGGCCAAGGTCTCTGAGCTTTTTGTTGAACCTGGAGGGAACTATGGTGTTGAATGTTGAACTGTAGGCCAGGAACAGCATTCTCACATAAGCATCCTTGTTCTCCAGATGTGTAAGGATGGTATGTAGAGCAGTGGCTATTGCGTCGCCTGTCTATCGGTTGTGTTGGTTGGTGAATTATAGAGGGTCCAGTTTGGGTGATAGCAAGCTGCAGATGTAATCCTTGACCAGTCTCTCAAAGCATTTGCTTATTATTCAGGTGAGTGCGACAGGACACCAGTTGTTCAGGCATGTTACCATGGTCTTTTTTGGTACAGGGACAATAGTGAATAATTTGAAGCAGGAGGGCACTCTACACTGGGAGAGGGAGAGATTAAAAATGTCTGTAAACACACCTGCCACTTGCGCTGCGCACATCCTGAGTACCCACTCTGAGATGCCGTCCGGTCCCGCAGCCTTGTGACTGTCCACTGGTTGGAAACGTCTGCGTACCTCAGCCTCAGAGATGACCAGGGTGCAGGTTGTAGCGGTGGCTTTCCTCGGAGGCTCAGAGTTAGTGACATCGAACCGAGTGTAAAAGCGACTGAGCTCATCTGGGAGAGAGGCTGCGATGTTGGCGGCACCACAACGTTTGGCTTTGAAGTCTGCGATGGAATGCAACCCTCGCCACAAGTCACGAGTGCTATTCGCTGTGAATCTTGACTCAGTCTTGTCCCTATCTTGTTGTTTCACAGCCTTGACAGCTTTGCACAGATCATAACTGCTTTTCTTGAGCTCTAGTTGATCGCCAGTGATGTAAGCTTGATGTTGTGCTGTAAGTGCTGCTCACACAGGCTTTCTGGTTCAGGACGACCCTGACCGACTTCCGGGGGACAACATCATCCATGCACTTCTAGATGAAGTACGTGACTCTGTCAGGAACTCGGAGACATCCTCATCATGGAAGATATTCCAGTCGACGTCATCGAAGCAGTCCTGTGGCATGGAGGCCAATTGGTCAGACCACTAGTGGACGATTTTAACTATGGCCATCTCTGGTTTCAGCTTCTGAAACAAAAGGCGGCCATAGTTGAGGGGTGGTTAATGGGAGGGGTTGTGCAGACCTACCCATGATGCATCTTGATCTGTTCAGCTTATGCATCCAGGCCATTTTTCTTGTCCCCTCTCCCACTGGCCTGAAGATATGAAAGTCTGAAACCATACACCAGCAGACTCAAGGACAGCTTCTACCCCGCTGTTTCCAGAATCTGGAATGGACCTTACGTACAATAAGACCTTGGCTTTACTTGTGATGATCGTTTACCTGCACTGCACTTTTTTGGTAGCTTTTACACTTCATTCTGAATTCTTATGTTTTACCTTATTCTAGCTCAATGCACTGTGTAATGATTTGATATGTACATGCATACTGTATGCAAGACAAACTTTCCAGTGCATCTTGGTACGTGTGACAATAATAAACCAATTCTAATACCAATGTTCAAGGTTAGGTGATCTTGTTTAACATGCATGCATCACAATGCGAGAATCTGCTGAACTGCAATGAGATTTTAAACATGATCTAATTTTTTCTGCTTAGGCACAATGGTTTAATGCTGTCTAGAAGTGTGATACCAATTTTCAAAATACACTGGTGGGAATAATGGTATCTGAAGCAATGGTCTCCCTCCACAGACGTGTTCTGCGGATTACTCCGTACCTAATTGTTCCATCTACTCTCTGCCTCGTTCATCCCACAAAAGCAGTTGGCAGACAAAATACTGTGGGTCTGCCTTGTTCAGTGGTCCATGTTTATCGGTGTTATAAATTACCCCTTAAATATTTTTATTGCATCTTACCAATCGCAACTTAACATCCGCAGAGAAATGTCATCTTATGAGATCTAACCATCTGTGACTTCTCCTGAAATCTTTCAGTTTTGGTGACCCAAAGCAATAAGTTGGTTTCTCTCTTTACAGCTGTTATTTGTTTCTTTTTCCACCTTTGCTTTTATTTCTGGCTTTCATCATTTAATAACTAGATGACATAGCACAGTTTCGCAATCCAAATTCAAAGGCCAAATATTGTAAATGTTGAACATTTGAATTAAAATAAAATGCCAGAATTATTTTCTGTTTTTAAACCGGATTAAAATTCAAAGAATCAGAATCAGAATTAGGTTTAATTTCACCATTATATGTTGTGAAATGGTTCAACGTCCATTCAGAAATTGGATGGCAGAGGGGAAGGAGCTGTTCCTGAATCATTGAGAGTGTGTGTGTCTTCTGCCTTCTGTACCTCCTTCCAGATGGTAGCAATGAGAAGAGGGCACAGTCTGCATGGTGGGCATCCTGAATAATAGATACCACCTTTCTCAGGCACTGCTCCTTGAAGATCTCCCGGATACTACAGAGGCTGGTGCCCATGATGGAGCTGACTAACAACTCTGCAGCTTACTTTATCCTTTGTGGAAGCCCCACTCCCCCGCACCAGACGGTGATGCAGCCAGTCAGAATGCTCTCCCCAGTACATCTGTAGAAAATTGCGAGTGTTTTTAGTGACAAACCAAATCTCCTCATAGCTCCTCTTGCCTTCTTTGTAGCTGCTTCGATGTGTTGGGTTTCCTCAGAGATGTTGATACCCAAGAACTTGAAATTGCTCACCCTCTCCGTTGCTCTCCTCTGTGAGGATTGGTGTGTTTTCCCTTGTCTTGCTCATTCCGAACCTGCACGATCTGGATCAACACATTGTGTGGAGCCTTGCATGCTTCAAGGACTCCACTAGGTGATGCCATCTCAGGGCCAGCCATGTTGGAATGGGTGTGGATGAGATGCCAGAGGAAGAGTGATCCAACCCTGGCTCCTGAATGGACAGACTTGCATCTGCCCCTCTGGGGCCACCCTTCATCATGACACTACACCGATGGGGTGCCCGACAAACCCCAGCTTGCTCCCGTGGTGCCCCAACCCAGGACGTCCTCCACCTCATCCAAGCATGCCCTCTTACCGAGCTTTGCTGCAGTCCATCGATGCGGACATAAGCTCGAGAAGTGTCCTGACAAAAACCAGTTAGAAGTGTGAATAGAAAAACACCTGGCATACAAACGACAATAACAATAAACCCTTTCCAAAGTCCACCAGCAGTCCTTTGGTCTTACTGTCGGTGATTGCAAGGTTGTTGTTGTGACACCACTAAACTGGCTGCTATATCTCGCTCTTGTATCACCTTCTGAGATTCTGCCAACAATGGTTGTATCATCAGCAAGTTTATAGAAGGCATTTGAGCTGTGCCTAGCCGCACAGTCATGGGTATATACAGTAGAGCAGTGGGCTAAACACACACCCCTGAGGTGCACCCAGCATTGACCTTCAGCAAGAAGGAGATGTTATTTTGAATCAGCACAGATTTTAGTCTTCTGGTTATGAAGTAGAGGGTCCATTAGCAGAGGAAGGTACAGCCCAGGATCTGGAGCTTTTTGATTAGAACTGTAGGAATGATGGTATTAAATGTGGAGCTGTAGTCAATAAACAGCATCTTGGCATAGGTATTTATATTGTCCAGGTTTTCCAAGGCCTCATGGAGAGCCAGTGAGATTGTGTCCACCGTGGACCTCTTATGGCGATAGCCAAAAAACAGTGGGTCCAGTTTGTTGCTGAGACAGGAATTAATTCTAGCCATAACCAACTTCTTAAAGCCCTTAAACACAGTAGATATGAGTGCAAATGGGCGATAGCTGTTAAGGCAGCCACCCTACTCTTCTTGGGCACTGGTATAATTGTTGCCCTTTTGAAGCAGGTGGGAACTTCTGACTGGTGCAATGAGAGGTTGAAAACGTGTTTGAATACCCCTGCGAGTTGGTTGGCACAGGTTTTCAGAGCCTTACCAGGTAAAGCTCTGTGTTTCTCATATGCCCATTGATCTACTGATCAAAGGCTCTTCCTATATTAGCACTAAACCTTCTTATCTTCATAGCTGCCATTCGTAACCCCCACTGCAGATTACCATCCCATCTGCCCACTGCTCTACTGTTTTAAGTTTTAAAACAAATTTCGTTTAAGAAGACCAAACAAAATTTCAGATCTGTGTTTTATTGTTTAAACAACTGTAATTGCTTTGAATTTCCCTTTTTACACAAAATCTTATGAAAATGAAAGTGGATTAAAGATTTAATATTTCATATTGGTACTTTATTGACTGAAATATTCCCCAGAGCTTTTAAAATTGTTCATGAACTATCTACTTTTTTTGGTGATTCTCTAAGATGTTATTAAAAATGAAGACAGCTTTTAGCTTGTGACTTTAACTTTTGTGGTCTTTTACTTACTGTTCTTCTCCACTTTGCTGTTATCCTTTTAGAAGTAGTGATGGCTTTGTGAAAACAGGGTTTTTGAAGGAAACAGTGATCACTGCAGGGGTTTGGGAATACTAGTGTTCTCTCACTCCTCGAAACATGATGCACAATTGACAGAAACTGTCATCAGATTCATCAGAATGTGTCTTTTCATGAGAGCACTTAGCAGAAGGAACTTCATGAAAAGTAAATTCTTTCCTAAGTGTATGCTGCTCATTTTTATTCTTTCCTTTTCTACTTCTCTTCAGCACATTTATTGTTTCCCTTGATAATGCCACGTCCAGGGGAGTATGACAGACAGGCAGATGTTTATTAAATCAGAATGATGTGAAGCTTGTAGATTTCGTTCTGGATTAACAGAATATCTAATGATTCCATGTGGATCTCAACAATAATAACATGCCTATCATATATATATATATTTGCCTGGATTTTCGTGCACTATCCACATATCATTCCTCAGATGCTGTACAGATACCCCTACTTTCAGAAAGTATCTCTCTCTGTAAGCCAACATATGTACATGTCTTTCTATATCTTTATAATATCCTTTTACACCTCTTTCCAAAGTATAAGGAAATAAGACCATAAACCATAAGAATTAGGAGCAGTATTAGGTCATTTAGTCCATTGAGTCTGCTCTACTGTTTCATCATGTTTTGATCCAATTTCCCTCTCTGTCCCAAACTCCTGCCTTCTCCCCATTTCCCTTCATGCTCTGACCAATCAAAAATCTATCAACCTCTGCCTTAAATAAACAAAAAGATATAGCCTCCACAGCTGCCTGTGGCAAGGAATTCCACAGATTCACCACTCTCTGGCTAAAAAAATATTCTCCTTATCTCCATTCTAAAAGGACTCCCCTCTATTCTGAGGCTGTGTCCTCTGGTCAGACTCTCCCACTATAGGAAAGATCCTCTCCACATCCACCCTATCAAGGCTTTTCAACATTGGATAGTTTTCAATTAGGTTACTCCTCATTCTTCTGAATTCTGGTGAATACAGGCCTTGAGCCATCAAATGCTCTTCATATAACAAGCCATTCATCCTGGAGTCATTTTCATGACCCTCTTTTGAACCCTCTCCAGTTTCAGCACATCCTTTCTAAGATAAGGAACCCAAAACTGCTCACAATACTCCAAGTGAGGTCTCACCAGTGCTTTATAAAGTCTCAACATTACAGTGTTGGTAATTGAAGAAAATATTGTACACCATTAACTTATCTTTTGCACTGATTGCTGGTTAGACCTCATATTTACAAAATCAAAATTAAATTTACAAATATTATTCTGTATAATTAAAAAGTCATCATTGCTTGAGAAGGTGATAGTAGTAGATTCTCTGTGGGGCTAGTATCTGCAGGATCTCTTTATGTTACTGAATTTGACTCTTTGTTAATGTCCTTGGTGTACATATTCAAGGGTCCTGTAGCTATTAAAAACAAAAAAAGCTATTAAATACATTAATTGAAAAAGATATTAAAATATATACAAAAATAAATGCATTTAAATTAACTGAATTAATAAGAAGACCTATGACTATTTTTGCCCAATTGATTTCATTGGACAACGATACCTGTCAGATTTCCCAGCCTGAGAGCTGGGAGATTCACGCTGTCCTTTTGAACTCAATAAGGATCCAATGTGCAGCACAGTGGCATCTAACAACGTAGGTCCTGTTGCACAATATTACATTGCTGGCTTGGACCTGCAGACCTTCCTCAGACAGACATGGGCAAGCTGCAGTGAAAATGCTGGAATCCTTGGACAATTATTTGTAAGAGGGAGATTTGCAGGCAAATACATCTGAATGAAAAGTTCTTTAAGAGCTAGCCTGCAGAAGCAGGACCTAATCCTCCCTCTGTAAAAAATATCAATCTATATCTTTAAGATTAATGGAATTTTTGAAACTTTTAGGCTGTTGGCAGATTTTTACTGCAAATCGATCTTAATAGGCATCAATATCATGGGCCGTGTTGGCGCGTGGCCTAGTGGGCAAGGCATCAGACTAGTAACCTGAAGGTCACTGGTTCGAGCCTCAGCTGAGGCAGCGTGTTTGTGTCCTTGAGCAAGGCACTTAACAACATATTGGTCTGCGACGTCACCGGTGCCAAGCTGCGTGGGTCCTAGTGCCCTTCCCTTGGACAACATCGGTGGTGTGGAGAGGGGAAGGCCTGCAGCTTGGGCAATTGCCGGTCTCCCATAGAACCCTGCCCAGGCCTGCGCCCTGGAAACTCCAGGCGCAGATCCATGGTCTCTCGAGACCGACGGATGCCACCAAATCATGGGCCAAATGAACTCTCTAGAGTTGTACTGGTTTATGTTTTAAAGCAGATAACAGATATTACAGACCAAATAGTAAGAAGGGTTATCCTTAGATCTAATTTCATTTAGATTGGCATATTTTTATGTAACCCGGTTCGGATATGGCCCAAGTGCGGAGTGAGAGACACCGAAGCAGGTCGATAATGTGAAGTGTTAAAGGGAAAATAAACAATAAAAGCTTGATTGAATAGGGCTGTTAACTAAATCTCTCTCTCAAATGGGAAACGAAGCCTACACTGTGGCTGAATAGAAAATCTAAACATTAAACGAATACCGCTAGTCTTCAGAGTCAGTTGACTCGAAGGTCCAATTTCTCGGGGAAGGCCAAAAGCAAACAGGAAGTGAAGCAAAGTGTTGCTGTGTTCTGTCCAAGTCTCAGCAAGCTCTACGATGATAAGTATGGAGTTATATACTATCATGATTAAATAATAATTAGCTGACACGTGCAAATTCACAAGCGCAACTGCCGTATCTACTGTGCTGCCGAATCCGTGGTTGTGACATTTTACACCTGAAAAGCATTTTTTTCTGAGGAATTGCTTTTATTTGTAAAAGTATTCAGCAATTACTGTTAACTGGTGTTTGTAGCTGTTGTGTTTTCTCCTACTTTACCTGACTTAATTTACGCAGACGGCTGAAGCGGATCCATAATGATGAATTGAAGTGGTACTGCATCACCAGTGCAGTTAGCAAAAAAAAACTAATATCACCATAGCTAGAAAAATCTAGTAGTAACTGTTAATACATTGATATCTGACCTTTTTTTGTTTATTTCTCTCTCCTTGCTGTACTTAATTGCTTCCACTGATTTGAGCCTACCTGTATAAGTGGGAATAATAAGAGGCTGTTCAGAACTTCTGATCTTCTCTGCCTGTAAAACCGTTGAGTCTCCTGTCTGTTTTAGAGTAATTTCCTCATTTTGAGCTGGATCAGGAATCTGCCTGTTGACATGTAGCTGTGAGAAACTGCATGGGCCCGAGCTGTGCCTGACACTTTGTGGATACAGTTCATTGTTACTCAGGACCCTTACTTTAACTCTGCTTCTGTTACATCGGTACCCACATTCAAGTTCAAGCTCAAATTCAAGTTTGATTGTCATTCAACTACACATGAAACTATCCATGAATGCAGCCAAATTTTGTTATTTCATTACTTTACCGCCAACTGCATTCACATGTCTTATATTTGTCTTTTTCTTTCCCTTTCTAGACCTTATCTATTAAAATCCCAAAGATCCTAACAGCCATCTCTATTACACCTCCTGTTATGAGATGCACCCAACCGTGCCAGTTTCTGGGGTTTAGATGCTCTAACTCTCTGGAGTATGGATATCTAGCGCGGCTCCCTTAAGTGTTTAGGACAATCCCGCTAATTGGCAATCATGTTTTGGACGCCGAGAGTTGAGTATTTAAAGAGCATCTCAGTGCCTAATCATAAGCCCAACCAGGTATATCGTCCAGCGTTTTGTTTTGTACTCAGGTCTCGTCCAGTTTTAGCCTGTGTCTCGATGCTAGCCTCACTCTAGCACTTGGATCCAAACTGTCCTTGTCTAGGACTCTCGTCACACCTCCTCCCACTTTGCCTCTTTTATGGACTCAATTGCATTCGGCCAGTTCTTGCAGAGGGTTGTAAGCTCACCCTGCTCCATCGTGGTACACTAGCTTCCCCACCATCAAAGACATCTTCACATGGTGATCCCCCAAAAAAGGCAGCTTCCATCATTCACCACCCAGGACGTGCCCTCTTCTCACTACTACTATCAGACAGGAGGAACAGGAGTCTAAAGGAACACAATCAATGTTTTTGAAACAGCTTCATCCCTTCCACCATCGGATCTCTGAATGGACAATGAGCCCACGGCATTACCTCACTACTTTTGCTCTCTTCTTGCACTACTTAATTTTACATAAACATAATTTTTATTATAATTTATCGCATATTTTATCAATTGAACTGTACTGCTGCCACAAAACAACAAATTTTATGACATACGTCACTGATAATTAACCTGATTCTGATTCTTTTTCTGCGAAACATCTGCTCTCTTGATGGGACAATTCACACAGGTGGCTGCCTCTGAACTGTCTTCCTTTTTCATCATCCAACTGCTCCTCAACCATTGTGGATAGAAGTCACGTCTCTGCTTTCATTTCCTCTCCTCCTGGATGGGAAAGGGCAGAGTGTGCCTCTCATTCTTACTTTCCGTCAGACAAGCCTCCAAGCTCAAGTATCATCTATCACAAGTTTTGCCACTCATCATTCCTCAGCTGCAGTACAGATACCCCACTTTCAGAAAATATCTCTCTCTGTTAGCCAACACATTCACGACTTTCTATACTTTATAGTATCTTTTTACATCTCTTTCCAAAGTATAAGGAAATAAGACCATAAACCCACAAGATATAAGAGCAGTATTAGGCCATTCTGCCCATCAAATATGCTTTGCCATTTCATCATGGCTGATCCATTTTCTCTCACAGTCCCAATCTCCTGCCTTCTCTCCATATCCCTTCATGCTCTGACTAACCAAGAATCTATCAAGCTCCACCTTAAATATATACAATGACTTGGCCTCCACAGCCTTCTGTGGCTGTGAGTGATCAGATTTAAGTAGATTCATCACTCTCTGGCTAAAAAGGTTCCTACTCTTCTCCATTCCAAAAGGATGCCCCTCTATTCTGAAGGCTGTGTCTTCTGGTCTTAGACTCTCCCACTGTAGGGAGCATCCTCTCTATTTCCATTCTATCAGTTGATAGGTTTCAGTGAAGCCACCCCTCAATAAGGCCCAGAACAGAACCCAGTCCAGATTATCCGAAACACTGACTGTTCATTTCCCTCCATAGATGCTATTTGACCTGCTGAGTTCCTCTAGCGTCTTAAAGACAAGAGGTTTTGCAGATTCTGGAATTCTTGAGCAATGTACCACAACTGCTGGAGGAACCCAGCAGGTCAAGCAGCACCTATGGAGGGGAGTAAACAGTGATGCTCACTGCTTATGCTGCATTATGAGGGGTGGCATGGTAGCGTAGGGGTTAATGCAATCATTTCACAGCACCCAGCAATCACCAACCAGGGTTTGATTCCCACTGCTCTTTATAAGGAGTCTGTACGTTTTCCACGTGACCGGGTGGAATTGCCCCAGGGGCTCTGGTTCCCTTCTACTTTCCAAGGACGTACAGTTAGAGTTTGTGAGTTGTGGAACGCTACGTTGACGCCAGACGTATGGCGACACTTGTGGGACGACCCCAGCATATTGCAAACAATGACGTAAAGCTACGCTTTTCACTGTATGTTTTGATGCTTCAGTGAATATGTGACAATTAAAGCTAAAATCATAGATGCTGTTTGACTTGCGGAGTCCTTCCAGTGTTTCGTGTGAGTTCCTCTGGCGTCTTTGTGTGTCTCCCCACCCCTTCCACCCTTTCTATCATGCTGAAGATGCCAGTCCCCTTGTGACCCCCTGCCCTGTCCCGTCATCTCCACCAAGCAATACTGTCCTCATGGATTTTCCCATCCAACCACAGTGCATTCAGCACCTTCTCTTTTCCCTCCTCCCTTCCTCCCATCCAGGGGCATAAGCAACCCTTCTCGGTGAAGCAGTAAATCACTGAGTCTTGGAAGCCAGCCCCTCAGCCCACCATGCCTATTCTACTCTCATGCTGTTGACATTAACACTATTTACACTGCTTCACCTTGTTGGGTCCGTATCATCTTCACCCACGTCCACCACTCCCTGCTCTCAGCCCTTCACTTTTATCCATCCCTGCTCCTGGTTTATCCGACATGGGACAACGGGCCATCACCAGATGGGGTCTGCCCGAGCTTCACCTTGCCGTCTGCCTCCCTATCAGATTTGCATGGCGCTGTCTCATCTTTGCACTTCCAGGGGTCCACTTGAGTTCCACCCCTTCAGAACCACCCCATGTCTTCCAGATCCATTCTGCATCCCCCAAGACCGTAAGACCCGTAAGACTTAGGAGCAGATAGGCTATTTGGCCAAACGAGTCTGCTCAGTCCATCATTTATTAACCCTCTCAACCCCATTCTCATGTTTGCTCCCTGTAACCTTGACGGCCTTACTAATCACAAACCTATCAACTTACCAATCACTTGGCCTTAACTTGAGACATGAATGCAGTTTCAAAAAGCCCATCTGTGGCAGTGAATTCCACATATTCACCACCCTCTGGTGAATTCCTCCTCATCTCTGTTCCAACGGGACCTCCTTCTATTCCCAGGCTGTGCCCTCTGGTCCTGGACTCCCGCACTATAGGACACATCTCTCCATCTCCTCTGTCCTGTTCTTTCAGTATTCAATAGATTTCATTGAGATACTCCCCTTTCCATTCTTCCCCATTTCCATTGCTCCATTCTTCTAAACTCCAGCAATTACCGGACAAAAGCCTTTTCAGTTCCCCTGCCAACCACCACCTTAATATGCTACATGGTTTGCTCTTGTCTCAGCCTGTTCATGTTTCACCCAAGTGCTTTGGCTTCTCACTCCGCACCTCTTCACATTCTGTTGCCCATTTCTAAACACCTCTCTGCTCTCTCTGTGTCATCCTGCGGCTAAATACCGTCCACATTTACTAAAACATCTGACAGTGCAAATAGGATTTTCATCTGCCTTGTAAGTTTATTTAGGATCCAATTGCTCTGGCTAATGACAAAATGAAGAAAATATTAGATCAGCAGGATACTGTGACATGAATACAGTTTGAAAAATCTTCACATTATTAATTGGAGCAATCTTTACATCTGGCATTACTTTGAAAACATGAATAATAATGTTCCAAACAATGTGTACTTATCTTAAGAATATGTTAACAGATGATTAATGGCCATTTAGATCAGCAAGTCAGCCTGTTAGTGGATCATGTGCATTCTAATGTGGGAGAGATTCTATCAATCAATGGTGTTCTCTGAAGAAACAACATCTGCAAATTCACACACAAATGTAATTATCAAAATTTTGGAACATTTACGTTGTTTTAACTTTGCCACTTTTCCCTCTTGGTCTTCACTGAAAATGAATTTCTGAGGTAAATCATAACACCTTCAAGGGGCTGTGCCTCAAAAAGGTGGCATCCATCATTAAGGTCCCTTTTTGAGCACCGCTCCTCGAAGGTGTCATGGTTTACCTCAGAAATGCCCTCTTCTCATTGCTACCACCAAGAAGGAGGTACAGAAGCCTGAAGGCACACACTTCAATGATTCAGTAACTACTTTTTCCCCTCTGCCATCCAATTTCTAAACCCATGAACACTACCTCACTACATTTTTGCACCACTTATTTAACTATTTAAAATATATATACTGTATACTCACTGTAATTCACGTTTTTTTCCTATTATCCTGTATTGTATTGTACTGCTGCTGCAAAGACAACAAATTTCATGACATATGCCAGTGATATTAAACCTGATTCTGATACTGAAGTGTAACCATAATATCCGGTTATTACATTGCAAGCATGAGAAAATTTTTATCCTTTTATTTTGGTATTTGCCATCATACGAATAATAATAAAAAAGGAGAGATTTTCCTTTGTACTGCATCTTTCTCATCATAAAATATCCTGAAGTGTTTTGTAATCGTTGCAGTGCTAGTTTAGTGCAGATGCAGTGATTACATAATCTAACTTGGTAGGTGAAGAGTACTGAAGACATTATTTTGTATTTTGTTCTCCTGCTTTATTGACAAGCTATTCAAAACATTGCTCAAGCTTGTTCTACTCCAAGAGAGGTTACTCGCCTGCTAATAATTCTCTGCACTTCACACAAAATCACTAAATGTCTCCCACCAACAAACAGCGCACACACACACACACACACACACACACACACACACACACACACACACACACACACACACACACACACACACACACACACACACACACACACACACACACACACACACACACACACACACACACACACACACACACTGCAGCATCTGTGGAAAAGAGTGCAGTCGATGTTTTGGGCCGAAATATCGACAGTTTACTCTTTTCCATAGACGTTGCCTGGCCTGCTGAGTTCCTCCAGCATTTTGTGTGTGTTGCTTGGATTTCCAGCATCTGCAGATTTGCTCTTGTTTGAAATTTCTCTCACCACCTGTTTCACTGTAACATGCATGTCCTGTGTAATACTGGTGGTGAATAATCATAGCTACTGTAATTTATTGCTGTATGAACATAGAACATAAAACAAACTCTCAATGGCCATCTTATTAGGTACACCCATATACCTGCTCATTAATGCAAATATCTAATCAGCCAATCATGTGTCAACAATTCATTGCATAAAAGCACGCAGACATGGTCAAGAGGTTCAGTTGCTGTTCAGACCAAACAGCAGAATGGGAAAGAGATATGACATAAGTGACTTTGACCATGGAACGATTGTTGGTGCCAGACAGGGTGGTTTGAGTATCTCAGAAACTGCTGATCTCCTGGGATTTTCAAACACAACAGTCTCTAGAGTTTACTGAGAATGGTGTGAGAAACAAAAAAAACATCTAGAGATCACCAGTTCTGTGGGTGAAAACACCTTGTTAATGAGAGAGATCAGAGGAGAATGGCCAGACTGGTTCAATCTGACAGGAAGGTGACAATAGCTCAAATAACCAGGCATTGCAACAGCGGCATGCAGAAGAGCATCTCCGAACGCACAAATCGCCAAACCTTGAAGCGGATGGTCTACAACAGCAGAAGACCACTTTATTAGGTACAGGAGGTACATAATGAAGTGGCCACTGACTGTATGTGCGTTGTAGAACAGTAAAACACTGGAACCAGTCACTTAGTCCACAATATCTGTGTTGACCTTAGAAACTAGTCCTATCTGTTTGCAGATTATTTCTTTCTCTCTATTGCTGGCGTGTTCATGTGCCTGTCTGAATGCTTCTTAAACATTTCTATCTTATCTGCTTCTACCGCTTTCCCTGACAGGATGCTCCAATCTCTGTAAAAATCATGCTTTGAAAATCCTCTTTAAAATTTCCCTCCTCAACTTAACCCTATGTCCTGGAGTATTTAACATTTCTACGCTGGGAAAAGGTCTCTGATGATCCATAAGGTATAGGAGCAGAATAAGGCCATTTGGTCCATCGAGTCTGCTTCACCATTTCATCATGCCATTTCCCTCTCAACCCCAGTCCCCTGGCTGCTCCCCATATCCCTTCATGCCCTGACTCATCAAGAATCTATAAACCTCTGCCTTATATATACCCAACAGCTTCGCCTCCACAGCAACAGATTCCACAGATTCACCACTCGCTAGCTAAAGAAATTCCTCTTCATCTCCATTCTAAAAGGACAACCCTCTATTCTGTGGCTGCGTCCTCTGGTCTTAGACTCCCCCACCATAGGAAACATCCTCTCCATATCCTCCCTACCGAGGCCTTTCAACATTCCATAGGTTTCAAATAGGTCACCTGCCATTCTTCTGAATTCTAGTGAACAGAGTCTCATAGCCTATATCAATGATCTGGATGATAATGTGGTTCATGGATCAGCAAATTTGCAGATGACACCAAGATTTTGTGTGTAGTAGACAGTGAGAAAGGCTATCATAAGTTGCAGAGGGATCTGCATCAGCTGGAAAATTGGGCTGAAAAATGTCAGATGGAAATTAATTCAGACAAGTGTGAGGTTTTGCACTTTGGTAGGACCAATCAAGGTAGGTCTTACACAGTGAATGATAAGGCACTGACGAGTGTGGTAGAACAGAGGGATCTGGGAATACAGGTATGGAATTCGTTGAAAGTGGTGACACGGTAGATAGAGTCATACTGAAAGCTTTAGGATCATTGGCCTTCATAAATCAATGTATTGAGTATAGGAGATGGGATGTTATATTGAAGTGAAATAAGATGTTAGTGAGGCTTAATTTGGAGTATTGTGTGCAGTTTTGGTCTCCTGTCTACTGGAAAGATGTAAGCAAGGTTGAAAGAGTACAGAGAAAATTTACAAGGATGTCGCCAGGTTTGGAGGACCTGTGTTATAAGGAAAGATTAAATAGGTTAGGACTGTATTCTTTAGAACGTAGAAGATTGAGAGAAGACTTGATAGAGGTATAAATAGGATAAATGCAAGCAGGCTTTTTCCACTGAGGTTGGGTGGGACTACAACCAGAGGTCATGGGTAAAGGGTGAAAGGTGAGAAGTTTAAGGGGAATATGAGGGGAGACTTCTTTCCTCAGAGGGATGTGAGAGTGTGGAATGAGCTGCCAGCACAAGTGGTGCATGCGAGCTCGATTTCTACATTTAAGAGAAGTCTGGATATCCCTGGATAGTAGGGATATGGAGGGCAGTGGTGCCGGTGCAAGTTGATGGGAGTCAGTAGTTTAATGGTTTCGGCACGGGGCCTGTTTCTGTGCTGAACTTCTCTATGACTCTAAACTTGTTCATATTTCTCTGCCCACGTTCCTAACTGGTTTATTTCTTCCAGATTCCACGTTGTTCAGCTCAATCACTTTATCATGTGAATCACTGTTTCTCTTAATTGTAGGCTTCAAAAGGCTCTATTTATTTCTATAGAGAAAGTTACAGTAAGAATGATATCTTGCAAATGCACACTATTCTTAAATTTAATAAAGGACCCTTGTTGTTAATTTGAAATATCAACCATTTTCCAGTTTCTTAGAAAGCAGTACTGTGGTCATACTCTTTATCTTTAGAACAAGTTTAATAAAGTATAATGACAAATGGCAGAAGAAATTTTATGTTCCTGCAATCTATTATTTAAGGAGAGGATTTAATGATTAAATGATCATTTTGATGAGAATAAAGCCAGAACATATTAAAAAGCAATTAATTTCTCTTTTTGTGAGCTTAAAATTTATCAGTCAGAATCTTAATACCTATCTTTCAGTTCAGTAATGATTGTCACAGCAACAGCTGAGACATAAATCATTAATGTTTGTCAACTCAGGAGTTTTTGTCAGCCAGCCAATCCCATGATAATTTTCCACAGATGTCACTGGATT
Organism: Hemitrygon akajei; assembly: GCF_048418815.1. Taxonomy (NCBI): domain Eukaryota; kingdom Metazoa; phylum Chordata; class Chondrichthyes; order Myliobatiformes; family Dasyatidae; genus Hemitrygon; species Hemitrygon akajei. The sequence continues at coordinate 17,910,301 of NC_133125.1, read as the reverse complement.
ATATTTGATCAGTTGAGTACTAATGATCAACTCTGAATAATTTGTTGTTTTGAGTGTGGAGGACAGATACTAAACTAGGAGAGTGCAGGGCCATGGGGTCATAGAACACCACAGCATGGCTCATGTATTCCAGTGGTCCCCAACCACCGGGCCGCAAGAAAACAATATGATTTGGCGATATGAAACAATGTGAGTCAGCTGCACCTTTCCTCATTCCCTGCCACGCCCACTGTTGAACTTGAACGCACGCGAGGTCATCAGTCATGTGAACGCAGTGATACCCTAGCACCAGAGATTACTGGTTGGCCCCGGGTAACTAGCTGCCTCACGCGGCCAGCGAGAAGTGCCATTGCTACTGGCCTGGAGTGCGGACAGATGGGAGCCGCCTCTAAACCTGTTTAGCACACCGAATGTTTGTGGTGAACCCAGTGCTAAAATATTCGCAGATGACCTAATTCGGGCTCAGGGTTTCGTAAGTAGCAGAGCAGCTACCTCGCTGCGATCTACTGAAAGTCATCCCTCAAGTCAAACTTTGTCTGCTGATAGATCCTACCTACCTACAAGGGGAGTGGGCGCGCGCCCTGTCGTACTCCTTGCTCGGCCAGTCGCTCTCTCCGGACTGCAACCGCCACGGCCCCGGTATGGCGACCTCTGGCACTTACCTTGTCCTCTCACTGGTGTGTTGCAATGATTTTATATGTTCATATGAGGAAAATATGTGCTGTGTGTTTAATATCCAAACGTTACTTAAAATATTATGATGCCATTGACTTAAAAGTGAGTTATAATTGACATCACTATATTCATGCGAGGAAAATATGCGCTGTGTGTTTAATATTAAATTCGTTAGATAAACCCTTTTAGAAATGAAATTGAATGTATTAGACACTTATAAGTGACCTATAGTTGACTTATCGCCTATATTCTGGTCGTGATCAACAACCCCCGCAACCCTGTTGGCCGGTCCGCAAGAATATTGTCAATATTAAACCGGTCCGTGGTGCAAAAAAGGTTGGTGATCCCTGATATAGTCCATGCCAAGCTGTTACTCTGCCAAGTCCCATCGAACTGCACCTGGATCATAAACCGCCACACTCCTCCTATTCAACTACTTATCCAAACTTCCCTCAAATGTTGCAATCAAATCTGCATTCACCACATCTGCTTGGGAACTCTTTCCACACTCACACCACTCTCTGAGTGAAAAAGTTCCCTCTCATGTTCCCTTTCACCTTTAACCTATTACCACTCATTCTAATCTCACTAAACCCCAGTGGAAAAGGCTTGTTTGCATTTACCCTGTCTATACCCCTCATAATTTTGTATACCTCTATCAAATCACCACTCATTCACCTATGCACCAGGGAGTATGAAGTCTTAACCTATTGAACCTTTCCCCAAGTCTCAGCAACATTCTTGTAAATTTTCTCTGTACTCTTCTGATCTTATCGATATCAATCCTCTAAGTAGGTGACTAGTGCAATGAAAACACATTTAATTACATTAATTGTTATCTTAAGGGTAATTAATTTCAAATAATAATGATAGGCATTCAAATAATGTCAGAAGTCACGGGTGCTAAGCTTAAACAATTTGTAAGCTTCATTTAAAGACCTAAATGTGATTTTTTAAAATTTAATTTTTTTTTACTCAGCATAACAAAATTTTAAATTTCCAGATACACTTACATTTACATTTCTTCCCCTCACAGATATCAGGTACCACACCATTTCCATCAAAATATAGACATCACCACCCCTTCCTATACAAAAGCCCTTATTAGTATAGCAGACAGGTTTACATCTATATACTGCAGAAAAAGTTGCTGTGTTTTATGAGAACTATTTGCTTTTGAGTTTACCATAAATGTCAATAAGTCCAAAGGAATGTATTCCATGATTAATTTATGCCGACCAAAAAGTCTAGGGGCCTTATCGGATATCCTAAATGTGAATCTTAAATGTCTAAACAGCCGAGGTTAGGAGGAATTTCCTTAGCTAGAGGTAGTGAACCTGTGAAATTCATTGCCATAGATAGCTGTGGAGGCCAAGTCATCTGGTAAATGAAAGCAGAGGTTCATGGGTTCTTGATTACTCAGAGCATCAATGTTTAAGGGAGACGACAGGAGAATGGGGTTGAGAAGGAAAATAACTCAGCTATGATCAAATGGCGGACCAGACTTGTTAAGCTGAATGGTCTTATTCTTTTCCTATGTCTTATGGTGTTAAGTTTGATTACAGTTAGTAATTGGTTTGAGCAATCCTGATGTTTAGAGTTATAAAATCATACATAGTCTGTATGGATAGGTGACTAATCATGGCAGTGGAAAGAACACTGCTTCTCTTGATAGTGCAAATGCCTGCTGTTGTATTCATCCAAAAACCATGTCCATTGTTACACCCAAGAACTGGTTTTGGTGCTGTAGGTAACTGCATGTGTCACCAACTGGAAGAGATACATATGGTATAAAAATGGAAAATAGTGAATGGCTTAGTAAGTGGTGAATGGTGGCTAGCGTGACACTTTACTGCACCAGCGATTAGTGTTCAGTTCTCACTGCTGTGATTGTAGAGTTTGTACAGTGTGTGCTCCCCATAACACAGGGGTTCCCTTCAGTTTCCTCCCACGTTACAAAAAGACAGGTAGATTAGGGTTAGTAAGTTCTGGGCGTACTGTGTTGGTGCTGGAAACACGGTGACATCTGCAGGCTGCCCCGACACGTCCTTGGACTGTGTTGGCTGTTGATGCGCTTCACTGTCTGCTTCAATGTTTTCGATGTACGTTTGACAAATAAAGCAAAACTTTAACCTGATCATCTTTGGGCCTATCTCCAGGTCAGCTGATTACTGTCATATTTCTGCATGAAGCCTTACATATCGCGTGCTGCTGTGTTTGATTTGCAGGAATAACCTGGGATATCTCAGGATGTTCTAGATGAGTCAGAAAGCAAGATTTCATTGTGAGTTAGGTGAGATTGTTAACTTAGCTGAACATTTCCTTTTAGCTGCCCATTTCATTTGTATAACTTTTTTACTTCCTTTCCAAACCATTTTTCTTTTTATTTCAAAATGCACTACAATTGTATGTTCGTCTTCCTCCTCATAGTCAATGAAGTTGGAATTAACCCTCATCACTCACTCCAACTACCAAACCCCTTATCATTCTCCTATAATATTTGTGTGATTAAAAAGCAACATTGCAATCATATTCACTGCTTCTGAACATTTGCTTTGATACTAATGATTTCCATGATTTCCTTACTATCATATCCTGAACAAGAAGGCACAACAGCACCTCCACTTCCTAAGAAGATTGAAGCAAGCAAGGCTCCCCCTTCACATCTTAACTATGTTTTAAAAGAGCATCATTAAGAGTGTCCTGACAAGTTGCATCTCCACCTGGTATGGGAGCAGTTGAGCATTGGACCAGAAGTCCCTGCAAAGGGCTGTGAGAACACCTGAGAGGATCACGAAGGTATGCCTACCATCAGAGACATTTATCAGGAGCACTGCATACGCAGTGCCCTTAGTATTATTTAGGATCCAACCCATCCATCCAGCGTCCTCTTTGACTTTCTACCATCAGGCAAAAGATTATGAGCACAAATCGAGAAAGGTCAGGATGAGAAACAGTTTCTTCACCCTGGTCATTAGGCTTCTGAACTCCCCACCATATCACATTCAACATGTCGCTGGTTAATCTGTTCCAGTACAATATTTAACAGTAATCCACTTTAGTTTGTTATTTATGTGTGGTTCATCTGTAGAATTTATCCTTACCTTCATAAGTTATCGTGTGTCATATGTGTTATGTGTACTACTGTGGTTTACACCCTGTTTTGGAGAAATGCTGTCTCATTTCTATATATATTATATGGTCATATACATTATATACACATATAAAGTTAAATGACAAGAAACTTGACTTGACATAAAACTACACAATATTGGAGCAGAATCAGGCCATTTGGCCCATCGTGTCTGCTCTGCAATTCAATCTAGTTGATTTTTTTCAACCTCAGTCTCCTGCCTTCTCCCCAATACCCCGAGCCCTTTATCAGTCAAAAACCTATCAGTCTCTGCCTGTAACATGACCAATGGTACAACCCTTTGTGGCAACAAATTCCACAGATTCACCAGCAGATGTTTCGATTTCTTTGCAACTTTGAATCAGCAGCTAATCCCACTGAAGAATTCAAACACTTTGGAAAACACAAGATAGAAAGCCTTGCATTTTCAGTTCATCTCAGAGGACCAGGGAGTAAGAGTTAAAGCTTTAACCTATTTAACAGAACATGAAATCAAGATAGAAACTGAAATAGCACAAATAAGCATTACATTTAAAAAGAGAAAGTTGATATTCATTATTTTAAAACCCAGCAGATTTTGGAAAGTTTAATCTAGGAAAAAAGCAATTAAAAAAATATATATTTTATTTTAAAGATTAAAGAGGTAGTTAGAAGATTCCTGTTAAATTTCTTGCTTCATTAAACAAACGTTAACATTCTGTGAAGGAGCAAAAATTCATTTAAAAAAACCTGACCAACTCACATTCTCAGTATGATTTTTATTTGCACAGTTTGCCTTCTTTTGCACACAGATTTTCCACTGCCCTTGCGGTGCTTACATACAAAGCTATGCAGTGAGTTTAACACTTTCTAAAAAATTACTTGAGACAGAGGTTTCCTTCAGGATTTTTAATGAGATCTTTATTTGTGAAAAGATATCACTGTTTCAATGGAAAATAAAAAAGAGGATGGAGTTGGATGTGCTTTAAGTTGAATCCAAATTAAACCATGCAGGAAATGATATAAAAAACAGTTTACATATGGAAAGTGATGTTCATACAAAACAGACTGTGCCTCTAGAGGCCAGAACATTCCCCACCAGGCATCCACAGGACATCAAACTTAGCGACTGAAACTAAAAGTCAAATGATCATTTCACTAGGTCCTGATTTTCCTAATGGCAATCAGCAAGAAATGCTGGGACGGTTAACCATGAGGAGAGAGTGAGCTGTTTAGCTTGAAGCCCTCTCATGGTATGATCAGCTGGGTTGAGATCAATGGGAAAATAATTCCATGTGAATCAGGTGAATTGATCACCTGATAGGATGGATCCTGTTATCTCCATAGACATAGAATCTCCTTGTTTCATTAAATATCCAGCTGAGCACAGCCTTGCTGTTGGCAAAGAACTTGGTATTATCTAGTTCAGTGTACGTCTCTTCCATCATCATCTCTGTCATACAAAACAAAATGCACATCTAGATGCCAGAACAGAGTGTTTGTCAGTCTTTGTTTATGTATAGTTCTCCATAAATTCTGTTGTATTTCCTTTTTCCTGCAAACGTCTGCAAGAAAATGAATCTCGAGGCTATGGATGGTAATGTATGTACTTTGATAATAAATTTACTTTGAACTTTGATCAACAATATAAAGTGAGGTGTGAAGCAGAAAGGATACTGAAAATCTTAAACAAGGAAGAATAATCAGAGCTACAAAAATAGAAACGGACTAAATCATGGTAGTTTGTTGGGTCCTCAGAAGTGAGTAAAGGATACCAAAGCTGTGGATGAACACAAACAACAAGCAGTACAAACAGAAAGGCCATTTTAATGTGAGGTTGGCTTTCTTCAGCAGTGTAGAAAAAAGTTTTTTAACATTAAGAGGAAAATATGCTTTAATTGACTTAATAAGCAGGAAATGAGGGAAAAGAGCAAGTTAAAGAAATCAAAAATAAAAAGGAGTAAACTGAAAATACAGATAAAAGGTCTTTGGCCTTTTATGAAATGCTAATTGGCTCTGTCTCCGCAGACACTACCTGGCCTGCAGGAAATTATTTCTCTTTTTGTTCATGAAATCATTTCCTGCTAGTATTTTAGATAATTACATCAATTTTGTAAGGAGAAGTGCAGAATATCCAAAATTGGAATCAAAAACTCAGCCTTTATATAAGTGTAATTTTGACAAATATTTATGATTTGACGCACATTATATATTACAGATGTATATTCAGAATGTCATTATTACAGCCTACAATACAAATATCTTTCAGTTGCTTAATCTTATTGTCGGATTGTTGCTTAGCAACCTTAAGCATCTTCTCTAGAAAGTATTACATTTCATCGATAATTATTATTACCTTGTTATATTTGATTTAAATGCAATATTCAATTGCAGTGATAGCCGTGTGTTTGTTGTTCTTATAATTACTTGGTGCTTGAGTACTTTGGAGCATCAAAGAAGCAGCAGTTTACAAGCTAAAGTTCTTTTCTCCATTTTCTCTATTTTTTCCAATGAATCATGACTATATTTCTGATTATCAAATTGGTACATTTGGTTTAGTATTGTCGAATGTGCCGAGGTACAGTGAAAGTCGGGTCTTGCAAACCATTCATACAATGCAGTACAATAGTGTGTGAGGTAGTGCAGGGTAGAGCAAAATAGACAATAAACCACAATAAAGTAAATTGTCAGGCCAAGAGTCCATCGTATTGTGCTAGGTCGCCATAACAGCTGCCCTTGACCCTGGTGGTACGTGCTTTTGGAATTTGGTATTTTTTACATGATGGGAGGGGAGAGAAGAGAGACGGTCTCAGGGTTAGTGGAGTCTTTGATTATGCTGGCTGCTTTATGACAGATTACGAGCACAGCAGTTGCCATACCAGGCCAAGGTGATTCAGGATAGGGCGCTTTCTATGGTGCATTGATAAAAATGGGTGAGGGTCAAATAGACATGCCAAATTTCTTTTACCTCTTGTGGGAGCAGGAGACTTGCCAAGTTCCCGAGTGAGCAGAGGTGCTGATGACCTTTTGTGGCTGTTTGTCAATGTGGTTGGTTCAGGATAGGTGATTGATGAATCTCGCTCCTAGGAACTTGGAGATCTCAGCCCTTTCAACCTCCATAATGTTAATGAAGACAGGAACATGTGCACCACCCGCTCCACCCATTCCCCTCTCCCTCCTTGAATTCAATGTTTTGGTGACATTGTAGGACAGGTTGTCACCGTGACTCTATTTGAATTATTCCTGTATTCCCATTCATTGTAATTTGAGTTAAGGCCCACCATGTTGGTATCATCTGCAAACTTGTAGATGGAGTTAGAGATGGAAGCTGACCAGACCATCGTGAGTGTATAGGGAGTTGAGGAGAGGCATGAAGGCTGAGGAAGGAACTTTTCAGGCAGCAGAGTGGAGGATAATTATGGCAGAGGTGTTGCCTCCTATCCTTACTGATTGCAGTCTGTTGGTCAGGAAGTCAAGGAAGTGGGTGTCATGTGAAGGGTTAGCTTACTTGCCAGTCAAAAGCCACTTCCACTATGCCGATTGTTGATTGGCCCATTCAAAAGATGTAGCAGCTCCTTCCCATTGGCTGGCTTTCATGACGCAGGACCAGAATCCAGTTCTGGGGGCTTCCAGGGGGATAAGAATGGTACGTACAAGAGACTCAGTCTCTTTCCTTTGTCTCCAGGGGCTCATCTTCACACTGACATCACGACCAGTGCTGAAGAACCTTTGGGAACGTGTGCTACAGGTATAGAAGGGCTCACACACACACTTAGCTAAGTACCTGTTTGTTGAATGTTTAGTTTTGTAGTTGAGTAACTTGGGGAGACTTAATGAAGTACCTGTTGAGTTTGAAGTGTTACTGAATGTTTAGTGTTATAGTTTTTGTAACAAGGTGTTTAAATGAATACTTTTTTGACAGAGATGTTTGGTCCAGTGTCTTACTGTTTGGCTGTAAATAAATGGTTAATATGCTTATTCATAATCAGTGTCTCCTGTCCCACTGACCAAATCCATAAATCTGCTTCCCCGTAACAGTGGGATAGACACTCAATCACCTTCCATTATTTGGTATGTGGATTGGTAGTTGGTGTGTTCTTTACATTAATTCAATGGCTGCACTTGAATTATAATTTGAACAATTATAATTGAAAATTTATATATTATTATAATTTGAAAATTCAAAATCAAAGTGCAGTAAAGGAACTAAAGGATTTCCAAATGCAAATTTATAATTCATTGTAAATAACAATGCAGTTAATCTTCTTTTTCCGTAATTATCCACAGTTTAATCTAACTTACTTCCGCTCCATTTCTGTAGGTTCTTAGGGTGAGTAATAAGGTCAGTGCAGGAACCACAGACACCGCTGGGGACAGGTGAATGGGTCATTTGTGAAGTGCCATGCTCCCTCCATTGATGCTGGATTTTTGTGAGCTCCCAGTGCAAGGACCTGAGGTTCTCAGTATCATCCTGAGAATACTTCTCAGGACCTATAGTTCCTTCTCTAGCATAGGTGGCCAGCAGGAGTCCGTGTGCATGTTACATTTCTTCAAGGTGGTAATGTAGCACAGCAGTTAGTGGAACATATTACAGCGCTAGCGGCGTGAGTTCAATTCCCACCACTGTCTGTAAGAAGTCTGTACGTTCTCCCTGTGACCATGTCGGTTTCCTCCCACATTCCAAGCACACATGGACTAGGGTTACTGAGTTGAAGGCTTGCTGTTTTGGTGCTGGAAGCATAGCGACACTTGTGGGCTGCCCTTGGAACATCCTCGTTCTGTGTCCGTCATTGACGCAAATGACATGCTTCAATGTTTCAATGTGCCTGTGACAAAGAAAGCTTTTTTTTAATCTTCAAGTTCAAGTTTATTGTTATCTAACTGTACATATATATAACCAAACAAAACTATGTCCCTCCGGACCACGGTGCACCCATTTAATGTGAAGGGTTAGTTTACTCCATGGTCGAAAACCACTTCTATTGTGCTGGCCATCGACTGGCCCATTTGAAGGATGCAGCCACTTTTTCCCATTGGCTGTCTTGGGTGCCACGGCATGGGTGTTTGGTTTCAGGTGCCTTCGTGTGTCTCTGGGCCCTCATCTTCACACTGACATCGCAACCAGTGCTGAAGAACCACTGGGAAAGTACGCTGCAGATATAGGAGGGCCCACGTTCACTCTTAGCACAATATTTGTTTGTTGAATGTTTAGTTTTGTAACTCAGGGTGGCTCAGATTTCGGTTAAGTATCTTACTGTTCGCAAAATGATGAATGTGCTTATTCGTAAACGGTGTCTTCTGTCTCACCCACCAAACCCATGAGCCTGCTGCTTGTAACAACCCACAATACAAACAGCACGTAAAACAAAATATCACTGCAAATTAGTTAATAAAATATATTTCAAAATGCACGTGAGGTGCATGTAAACAGTAGACAGTACTATAAACATTAAACAGCTCGTTATCCCAATGATGAGACCTCAGTTGTGGCAGGGCGTTCATTAATCTCACAACTTCATTGAAATTTTGATAACATTCTGAACTTTTTTCCTCTTCCTAAGACGGAACTCAGGATTGTATCTGTGTCAGTAATAAGGGGGTGTAAGTGAACCCCAATGAAACAGATTGAGTCCTCACTCACATGGGGCACTGCCAGTGTTTCTGATGAATCCTTTGGGTATAAGGAACATTTTTCATTGATGGTATCTCTACAGCACCTTGCTGTAGATAATCCAAGCTGAGAGCAGGAATCAATGTGGCCATGGGTTTTGAGCTAGATTTGAGGTCTCGGTCATCAAACACCCTTCTCCTCAGCCTGCTGGAGGTTGTGCCATTACACTGAATGCGACGTGAACTTTATCAGAGAGGTTTACACGAAAATGCAAATCCTCTCGCAGGATTGTGAACATATCAACAAAGATAATGAAGAGTTATAGAACACTACATCACTTAAACAGGCCCTTTGGCATATTAGTCCAAGCTGAACTATTAACCTGCCTAGTCCAATCAACCTGCAGCTGGACCATGGTCCTCCACATTTTTCCCATCCATCAACCTATCCAAGTTTCTCTCAAATGTTTAAATTGAACCCGCATCCATCACTTCTGTTGGGAGCTCGTTCCACACTCTCGCCACCCTCTGAGTGAAGAAGTTCCCCCTCATGTTCCCTTAAACATTTCACCTTTCACCCTTAACCCATGACTTCTAGTTCTATTTTCACCCAATCTAGATGGAAGAAGCCTGCTTGCATTTGCCCCATCTAGACCCCTAATCATTTTGTATAATTTTAATCTTGCTTGGTCCCCGAGAGTGCACAAATGTGTAAGGCTGCATACAAGCTAGGTGTAAGGTTCATTTCTAGAGGGACACAGTTGATGAAATTGATAATTTATGTCAAATAGCTATTGCTTAATTAGATTACACTTGAAATGTTGAATTTAACTCAGCTTCATAATGCAAATTGATAGTTTAGATGTTGTATATTGTATTTCAGATTTATGGACTTTGAATAGAAAGTATTCACAACATTGGCATCAGTAATGCTGAGAAGTCTTAAGATGCAAAGGTTGTGTGGTGACATAAATAGAGGTCTTGAAGATATAAAGTAAATGCAGAGACTGTTTCCATTTGGGGAAGAACAGACCTACAGCCAATGAATATAGAGAATGCTTTGGAAAAGGAAGCTTGGAATTCAGAAGAAACTTCTTTTAATTAGAGAGGGGTTAGGATGTGGAATTCACTATCAAAGTTGAGACACAATATGGATGCATTTAAAAAGATAAAAGATAAAAAGATGATTTGAAAGCAAAGTAATCAACAAAAATACCCTCCCTGAGTATGTTTCCTTGTGTAGTGTCTATCTATCACACCAATGTCTTCATCACAAATGATTATTGGTACCTGGTGGCCTTGAACAAATTTGGTTCTGGCCTATTAGTTCATGCAGTAGCATTTTGTCAAGCCATTTCTAGGGTTCTCTTACTTCATTAATGAACTTTGAGTCTGCAGGGATTTTGTATTAGGTTCCTTTTCCGTGTTATTCATGTCCTCTTCCAAGCCCTGAAATACCATCTTAATGATTAATTTACTGAACGATCGCTGTAATATTCATGCATGCATTCAGACAGGGGTCTGCCTTCATATGGGTTGTTTGGACTAAAAAAAAACTGAAAATATCTGCTTTAAGTGAACGTTGCATGAATGGTTTTTTTTCAAACTGCAAATGTCTTCCTAACTCGACTGATAGATAAAGAAAGTTCAAGCTTAAATAAGGAACTACAGCATTGACTCAAATAGGCCATAATATTGGGGTCAAAGACAAACTTATGTATATTTTCAAGTAATATGAGATTAAATAAATATTTAAAAAGAACAAGAAAATGTTGAAAATATTGTTACTGAGCACCCATTGTTACGGAATACAGTTAAAAGCTCAAGGAATGAAGAAGACATGAAGATGTTTCTTCTTGCTCTCCTGGAGACGTGACCCATATAATTTCCTGTTGAGCAGACTCATCTCTGAACCACAAGAGGCTGTATTGTATGAGACATTTGTGGTACTGCTTCTATTGGGAGTGGGGGAGGGGAAACCTTTTTCTATCACTGCCAAGGTTTTTGAAGAGAATCATACAAACAACTGTCTACAAAAGCTCACCGCTCATATCCGTGACCTTGGATCAACCTAACCTACTTTCCAGCCAATTATGTATTTTTTCTAGAGCGTGGTATGGAATTGCAATCTGCTGGTGTCTGTGACACTGCACAGTACATCCAGAGTCGAAAATCTGCTGAGCTCAGATCGCAGAGGATGTCCTTCTCAAACGAGAGTAAGATTATCAGTCATACATGAAAGAAGCAGGCACATCGACTCACTGAGTCTTTGCTGGCCATCAAGCACATATTTACAGAAGATGAACAAACAGACAGACAGACATACTTTATTGATCCCGAGGGAAATTATAGCAATATAAAACCATAAATAATTAAATAATAATAAGTTAATTATGCCAAGTTTGGAAACTAAATTGGTATCTGGTTATGCTCTGGGTTCTATTTTAGGGACATCTCTCCCTTTTGCTCTTTCTAAATTGCCGAATCGAATCGACAACCCGATAGTTAAATATACCTTATGTATATGGTTTCAATTTCGGAAATTTTTCGGGTTGACTCAATTCGTGTTAAATAGTCCTATTGTATCTAATTGTTTTTTCCACCCCTCAATTATAGATCAAGCTTTTTTGGCTTGGAAAACTAAGGGATTATTAAGATTTTCCAACTTATTTTTGGACAACTGTTTTATGTCTTTTGAGCAATTAGCAAATAAATATAATTTGCCTAGATTTCATTTTTTTAGATACTTACAGGTTAGGCATTTTTTAAGTACGGTACTTCCTTCATTCCCAAATTTTGTGTCTTCAGATATTTTGGAGAGTTTGTTTGAATTAAACCTTTTTCAAAAAGGGCTTATATCAAAACTTTATAATATAATTATGAAGATACGTTCAGTGCCCTTTGATAAGACCAAAAATGATTGGGAAAGAGAGCTTAATCTTATTATTCCTATTGAGAATTGGGATAGAATTCTTCAATTAGTTAATACATCATCTATATGTGCCAAACATTCATTAATACAATTTAAGGTTATACATAGGGCCCATATGTCCAAGGATAAATTAGCTCATTTTTATTCTCATATAAACCCTATTTGTGACAGATGTCAATCAGAAATCGCGTCTTTAACTCATATATTTTGGTCATGTCCGATTTTGGAACAATATTGGAAAGATATTTTTGATATTATTTCGGCGGTACTGAACATTGATTTACAACCCCATCCTATTACCGCAATTTTTGGTTTACCGATGATGGGCTCACTTCACTTATCTCCTTCCGCCTGTCGAATGATTGCTTTTCTCACTTTGATGGCTAGAAGATCTATTTTGTTGAATTGGAAGGAAATTAATCCTCCCACGGTATTTCATTGGCTTTCTCAAACTATGTTATGTCTAAATTTAGAAAAAATTAGAAGTGCTGTATTTGATACTTCTATTAAATTTGAAAAGATATGGAGACCATTTATTCAATATTTTCATATGATGTAATGGCCCTGTGCCAGGCTTATTGGTTTTTTCAGCTTTAATCGTATGTATGTTGAGAAGATCAGAGATGACGACATTGATGTTTATGTATGCTTGTGAGATACTATGAACAGCCCTTTTTTTTCTCTTTTTTTTAGTTTTTTTTTAGTTTTTTCTTCCTTTTTTGTTTTTTTTTCTTTAGATATTAGATTAGTAGATTAGTTAACTTTCATATATAGATTTTTTTTTTTTCTCTTTTTTTATATTATATATTATGGAATATCTAGACTTACCTTGTTCATATATATACTATATGGTTTATGTTTGGGAAAGCTTACTTATACTGTATTCATTGTTTATGTATTCCTTCATGTGTAATGGGAGTTTATATGTTTGTAATCCCTTATTAATATTTTAATTGTATTTCGTTCATAATATTTTTAATACTAATAAAAAGATTAAAAGAGAGAGAATTATGCCAAGTGGAAGTAAATCCAGGACCAGCCTATTGGCTCAGGTTGTCTGACACTCCGAGGGAGGAGTTGTAAAGTTTGATGGCCACCGGCAGGAATGACTTCCTATGATGCTCAGTGTTGCATCTCGGTGGAATGAGTCTCTGGCTGAATGTACTCCTGTGCCTAACCAGTACATTATGGAGTGGATGGGAGACATTGTCCAAGATGGCATGCAACTTGGACAGCATCCTTTTTTCAGACACCACCGTCAGAGAGTCCAGTTCCACACCCACAACATCACTGGCCTTACGAATGAGTTTGTTGATTCTGTTGGTGTCTGCTACCCTCAGCCTGCTGCCCCAGCACACAACAGCAAACATGATAGCACTGGCCACCACAGACTCGTAGAACATCCTCAGCATCGTCCGGCAGATGTTAAAGGACCTCAGTCTCCTCAGGAAATAGAGACGGCTCTGACCCTTCTTGTAGACAGCCTCTGTCTTCTTTGACCAGTCCAGTTTATTGTCAATTCGTATCCCCAGGTATTTGTAATCCTCCACTATGTCCACACTGACCCCTTGGATGGAAACAGGGGTCACCGGTGCCTTAGCCCTCCTCAGGTCCACCACCAGCTCCTTAGTCTTTTTCACATTAAGCTGCAGATAATTCTGTTCATACCATGTGACAAAGTTTCCCACCGTAGCCCTGTACTCAGCCTCATCTCCCTTGCTGATGCATCCAACTATGGCAGAGTCATCAGAAAAGTAACCCCATTTCATTTTTTCCACCTTCCCATCAACTGCCCCGCAGATATTAACACTTACATGGGACAATTACAGTCAATAATTATTTGAGCAGCATACAAGACTTTGGGATGAAGCAATTTTTGTAGTCACAACCTAATGGCTTAAGCTATAAGACAATGGTTCTATTAGGTGCATCATTGTGCCTCTCCAATGAGGTTTATTAGCAAAATGGAGCTTACGAAGTCCTGATGAGAGGTCTCAACCTGAAATGTCAACTCTTTCTTCTCATCCATAGCTGCTGCCTGACTTGCTGAGTTCCTCCAGGATTTTGTGTGTGTTGCTCAAAACTTCAACCGTCTGAAAAATCTATTGTGTTTCTACTCCATTGGCTTCTTAGTTGAATCAGAATCAGGTTTATGATCATCTTTCGAGAGGGTGAACCCTTGCAAGGTGTCAGGTCCTGATATTGTACATGGTAGAGCTCCAAAAACATGCATCAACTAACTGGCGGGAGTGTTCAAGGACATCTTCAATCTCTCACTGCTACAGTCAGAGGTTCCCACCGGCTTCCGAAGGGTGGCAATCATACCAGTTCCCAAGAAGAGCTGGGTGATCTGCCTCGATAGCTGTCACCCAGTTCCACTCACATCTACTGTGATGGAGTGATTTGAGAGGTTGGGCTGGCCAGAATCAACTCTTGCCCAGTTGAGGTCCTGACCCGTTGCAATTTGCCTATCGCCACAATAGGTCTACAGCAGATGCAATCGCACTGCCTCTCCACTCGGCCTTGATCGCCTGGACAATAGTAATACCTACGTCATGCTGCATTTTGTTCACCAACATACCCTTCGTACTAATCAACAAGCTCCAAAATCAGGGCATCTGTACTTTTCTCTGGAATTAGATCCTTGATTTCCTCATTGAGTGACAGTTAGTGAGGATTGAAAATAATTGACCTTTTGAAGCAGGTGGGACTTTGGTAAATTTATAGATGCTCCAAAACTTGGTCCTCTGTACCTCCCTCTACAACTAGATCCTAGAATTCCCCAGTCTTTATGCATTGGGAATAACATCTCCTCTTCGCTGACAATCAACACTGGTGCACGTCAAGGATGCATGCTTAGTCCACTCCTCTACCTTCTCTACCACGTGGCTAGGCACAGGTCAAATGGCATCTATAAATTTGCCAGTGACACTATTGTTTGCAGCATTTCAGATGTTAATGAGGAGGCATACAGAAGTGAGATCGACGTACAAAAAAGCTGGATGAACTCAGCAGGTCGGGCAGCATCCGTTGAAAGGAGCAGTCAACGTTTCGGGCTGAGACCCTTCGTCAAGACTAAAGAAGGAGGGGGCAGGGGCCATATAAAGAAGGTGGGGGGAGGGTGGAATGTGCCAGGTGAAAACCGTGTCTGTGTCAGGACATGATCAAAGAGTTGAAGGGAGGCGGAGATCACAGAGGGTGAGCAGTGAGAAAGGGTCTCACTGAGCTCCCATCGAAGAGAAGATTTAAACTTCTTCAGGGTAGGCATACCTCGAAGAGACTTTGCAGCGGAGTAACGAATAGTAAACACAAAGTACACTGCAGATGCTGTGGTCAAATCAAGACGTACAAAAAAGCTGGATGAACTACCGCTCCTTTCAACGGATGCTGCCTGACCTGCTGAGTTCATCCAGCTTTTTTGTACATCCTGATTTGACCACAGCATCTGCAATGTACTTTGTGTTTACAGAAGTGATATAGATCAGCTAGTTGAGTGGTGTCCCAACAACAACCTTGCATCGAACATCAGTAAGACCAAGAAATTGACTGTGGACTTCAGGAAGGGACAGCTTAGGGAACTCACACCAGTCCTCATCCAGGGATCAGCAGTGCAATGGATGAGATGCTTCAAGTTCCTGGGTGTTAACATCTCTGAAGATCTAACCTGGACCTAAAATATTGAGGCAATTACAAAGAAGGCATGACAGTGGCTATATTTCATTAGGAATTTGAGGAGCCTTGGTATGACACCAAAGAGTCTCTCAAATTTCTACAGATGTGCTGTGGAGAACATTCTAACTGATTGCATCACTCTCTGGTATGAAGGGGCGATGGCACAGGATTGGAAAAGGCTGCAGAAGATTGTGAACTCAGCCAGCTCTATTGTGGGCTTCAGTCGCCCCAGCATTGAGGACATCTTCAAAAAGTGGTGCCTCAAAAAGGCAGCCTCCCTCATCACCCAGGACACATCCTCTTCTCAATGCTACCATCAACAAGGAGAGACAAGAGCCTGAAGTCATACATTCGGTGCTTTAGAAACGGCTTCTTCTCCTCCACCATCAGATTTCTGAATGGACAATAGACCCACATACATAACCTCAATATTTTTTCTATTTTTTGCTGTCATTTAGCACAACTTATTTAAATTATTTGTAGAAATACATTTCTTATTGTAATTAATAGAGTTTTGATTATGTATTGCACTGCAACTGCAAATCAACAGATTTCATGATATATGCCAGTGATATTAAACCTGATTTTGATTTTGATTCACTGACATGTTGTGAAATTTGTTTTGTGGCAACAGTGCAGTGCGATGTAAAACAATATTATAAGTTACAATAGCAAATATAATAAAAAAAATAATATTTGCAACAAGATGTTGAATTTACTATATATTGCAACTTCGGATGTGGCAAGACATCCTAAGTTACTTTATCATGTGTTATCAAATAAAGTTTAATACTAAGCCATCTTAGAAATATGTTTGGGTTATTCAGACAAAAGATTGAATAAAAAGACATGGCTTAAGGAGCATTTTACTGCAAAGGGTGTTTGGAAACAAGGATATAAATGTTAAGCACTGATATCATGATTAAATAGGGGTCAACGTGGGTTAAGAAGCAAAATAAATGAAACTGAACAGTTACCAAGCAAAGCAACACACCCAAAATGCTAGGGGAAGTCAGCACGTCAGGCGGTATCTATGGAAATAAAACAGTTGACTCTTCGGCTGAGACCCTTCTTCCTGCTTGATTATATTGTTTCCTGGTAATGCCATGGAATTTGTGTGGAAACATAGAAACACAGAAGTGGGCCATTCAGCCCTTTGAGCTTGGCTGATCTTCTATCTCTATATAACGTTCTCACTCTCCCCCAGACTTCTGGTTGCATCTTGCATCAAGAAAACAATTGTATTTACTTCTTTAAAATGTTCAATGGCTTAGGCCTCCAACAGCCCTCTGTGGTAGTGAATTCAATGTCTTCACCACCCGTTCATGAAGAATTTTCCTCCATCTCAGTCTAAAATGTTGTGATCCTGTAACCTGGGACAGTGAAGTCCAGCCAGGGAAAGCGTCCTCACTACATACAAATGCACCCTTCCCCTAAGGTCTCGTGAATACAAACACTTTAAACTCAATGTCTTCCATACAGCAAGCCTACCAGGCAATCTGATGAACTTTGACTGTACTCTAGACATGAGAGATTCTGCAGATGCTGGCAGCCTTGAGCAATGTGCAAAATGCTGGAAGAACTCAGCAGCTCAGGCAGCATCTATAGATGGGGATAAACAGTTGATGTTTTGGGCTGAGATTCTTCATCAGTGCTGGAACAAGGGGGCAGAAGTGAGAATAAGGTGGTAGGGAAGAGGAGAATGTGTACCAGCTGCCAGGTGAAAGGTGTTAGGTGAGACCAGGTAAGGAGGAAGGTGGAAGGGTGGGGGGGGGGGGGGTTGAAATAAGAATCTGGCAGTTGATAGGTGGATGAAGTAAAGAAGAGGAGAAGAAAGAAGATTAAAATGGACCATGGAAGAAAGGGAAGGAGGTGCACAACCAGATGGAGGTGATGGGCAGGTGGGAGAGTTACCAGAATGGAAAATGAGAAAAGAGAGAAGGGAAGGGGGAAGTAATCATTGGAAGTTAGAGAAATCGATGTTCATGGCATCAAGTTGGAGGTCTCTGTACTCTTCCTGTAGCAAAGTTAGTGCAAAAGCTTACTTCCAAAGACAAGTACAACTTTGCACGCAGTTTTAACTCTGATTGTCGATTGTAACCAAACCAGAAATCTTACTCTAACACATGTCCATGAGTGCCAGCAGAGTTTGGAAGCAAGTTTTAATATAGATGTAGAGATTTTGCTGAACCTAGGCCACATGCATAGAAGCCTATATTTCAATAAACACCCAATATTTTGGACCACACACTTTCAAATTATGTCATTCACTGGTTCCAGCGTGTATCCTGCTTCACCCTTCCTTTCTGATTCTTGCTACCATCAGGAGATCCAAAGTGCAAGAACTTAAACCCAGGAAATTTCAAACGCTGGCATGCAAAACTTTAGTGATATTCCCCGAACACTGGAATTGATGTTTTCAACCCAACAATAAATTTTGTATTGATTCCTGTCGGTCAGTAGTCATTTCCTGAAATTAGACATAGTCATAAACACAGACACAGACATTAGAACAGTATAGCACAATTCATGTACTTTTCTCTTCTATCACAGAAGTGCCAACTACTCATACCTTAACCAAAAGTGGCAAGTAAAATGAAAGAAAAGATGCTTCAAGTACAAGTTCCATCAGTTTTGTTTCAAGGTTTGGATTCTTAAAGCGAATCTCAATGTGAGAATGATACCTTTTCAAATCATTCTCCTGTGAATCTCCCTGGCAAAAGCTTATCAGAATTTATTCTGAAGCAGAGAGTGCTTGAAACATTTAACAGTTCAGGCAACATGTGTGAAAGGAGAAAATACAGTAGTAGGAACACACAGAAAATGCTGGAGGATCTCAGCAAGTCAGGCACCAGTTCGTCTCAGCCCCGAGTATTGACTGTTTATTTATCTCAGTAGATGCTGACTGACCTGCTGGGATCCTCCAGCATTTTGTGCGTGTTCCTACTATTTTTTTTTCTTTTCACACATGTTGCTTGAAAAGTTAAATGTTTCAAACATTCTCTGCTTCAGAATGAAACTCTAATAAGCTTCTGCCAGATCGATTCACCAGAGAATAATGTGTGTGTTGCTTTGGATTTCCATCATCTGTAAACCTTCTTGTGTAAAGAAGTAATAGGTGTATAAGATGATAAGAGGCATAGATCAAGTGGGCAGCCAAGGATTTTTCCCCCAGAGTGGAGGTGGCTAACACAAGGGGGCATTATTTTATGGTGATTGGAGGAACGTATAGAGGGTATGTCAGAGGGAAGTACTTTACAGAGAGTGGTGGGTGCGTGAAGATACCTGGGGATGTGTTGGTGCATAAGGGAGCCTGATCTTATCAGGATAAGTTCTGTACACAAAGAGTGGAATACCCTGCCAGCATAGATGGTACAGGCAGAAGAATTATGGGCCTTTAAGAACCTTTTAGATGGGCACGTGGATGACAGAAAAATAGAGAGCTATGTAATAGGGAAGGATTAGATTGATCTTAGGGTCAGTTTAAAGGTCAGCACGATATTGAGGGCTGAAAGACCTGCACTGCAATGTTCTATGTTTAAATAATGACTCAAAATTCTTCATCTGAGCTGAAAGATTAATTGGTGCTCTTTTTCACAGATGTTGTCTGACCTGCTGATGAGTGTTTCCAGCAGATTGTGTGCTTATTCCTGTATGAATGGGGATTACTTGAAATGCAACACTATTTTGCAACCTTTCGTGCCAGCTTTAGAAAAACATGGCAAGCCTCCTGCATTACCATTCACCAGTACTGGCATGGGACCCCCTACAGGATTTAATTCATTTTCACTTGTCAGGAGAACTGGCAGACTCACAGCTGCAATGCATAACGCCTACCCCAGCAGTCAGGGTTACCGAATGAAACATTGCTATTTCTTGTTGAAAATAGCTCTTATAATTTACTGCTTAAAATTATTAAATTTACATTGTGATTTGATTAAGTGGATTACAAATGAGCCATATACAGAAACCATGACTCACAATTATAGATGAAAAAATATAGTACTGGTTTAAAAGCAGTTCTGATATGATTGCTAACTTGCATTCACCAGTATCTCTTAAGCACAAAAGCCATTACTTACAATTACTCAAAGGAAATATAGATATTATCATTCAATAATCTTGAAACTTAATCTATTGTGTTTCTTGAACTTGTTCTTCCCTTACCACATTCCAAAACGTACCGGATATAGACACACACAAACACAAAATCTTTGACATATATCGGTTCACATTTAACATGCTACCTTCAGGATACCAATGACTTTTAACTATCTAGGCCCTGTCTATTGGGAAGTGAACAACTTCTGCAAAAGCACATATTTCAAAAGCAGCTCAAGTCTCCCTGTTACCTGCATCTGGTGGTAACATGTGGATATCTGTACTGGACTGTTTAGATCATATGCCATTATATTCCCAATGCTTTAAGATAATGCAAATACAAATAGCAATGTTAGCTTTCATGTTGAGAGGACAAGAATATAAAAGAAAAGATGTAATACTGAAGCTTTATAAGGCATTGGTCAAACCACACTTGGAGCATTATGAGCGGTTTTGAGCCTCTTATCTAAGAAAGGATATGTTGGCATTGGAAAGGGCCCTGAGGAGATGCACACGAACGGTCCCAGGAGAGTTTGGTGGCTCTGGGCTGCTACTCATTGGAGTTCAGAAGAACGTGGGGAGATCTTATTTAAACCTATCAAATATTGAAAGGCTGAGATAGAGTGGACGTTGAGAGGATGTTTCCGTAAGTGGGGGGAGTCTAGGACCAGTGGGAACAGCTTCAGCATAGAATGATGTATCTTTAGAACAGAGGTGAGGAGGAATTTCTTTACCCAGAAGGTGGTGAATCTATAGAATTCATTGCAACACACAGCTGTGGAAGCCAGGTTATTGGATATATTTAAAGTGGAGGTTGGTAGGTCCTTGATTAGTAGAGGGCGTCAAAGGTTACAAGGAGAAGGCAGGAGAATGGGCTTGAGAGGGATAATAAAACAGCCATGACGGAATGGTATAACAGACTCAATAGGCCAAATGGCCTAATTCTGCTCCAATGTCTTATGGATTAACATCAACTGATGCTAGTAAATTTGCTTCCATATAGAACAGATTGGACAACTTTCAAAGGGTGTAAGGACATACAGGAAAGTTGAGAGTAACTTGCATCGAACAGTCTGAGATGATTTAGTCTCCCATCAGCTTTTTTAAAAATTACTAATGTCAATGGTGCATTTATGCATGTTACTGATCTGAGGTACAATGATGTACCAACAGATAACTGATGACGTTTGAAGGAACAATTGTCTAGAAAGGCTATGCATCTCAGTGAATGTTCCACCTACTGAAATGAGTGGCTAAGACTATAAGGCCATAACATATTGAAGCAGAAATAGGCCATTTGGTCCATCGAGTCTGCTCTGCCATTCATCCTGGTTGTTCCAATTTTCCTCTCAGCCCCAGTCTCATGCCTTTACCCTGTATCCCTTCATTCCCTGACCAATCAAATATCTATCAACGTCTGCCTTAAATATACATAAAGACTTGGGCTCCTTTGCTTATGGCAAAGAATTCCACAGAGTCACCACCCTCCAGGAAAAATAAATCCCTCCTCATCTCCGTTTTAAAAGGACGCTCCACTATTCTGAAGCTGTGTCCTCTGGTCTTAAACTGTACCACCATAGGACACAGCCTCTCTACATCTACTATAAAAAGGCCTTTCACCTTTTGATAGATTTCAACGAGGTCGTCCCTCATTCTTCTGAATTCTAGTGAGTACAGACCCAGAGCCATCAGACACTCTTCATTTCACAAGCCATTCATTCCTGGAATCATTTTCGTGAACCTCCTTGAACCCTCTCCAGTTTCACTGATACTGTACATCTCATATGATGCATTGGACTCAGCTCGGCAATCTTCCCAGAATGATAAATGGAGCTGAACGTTTTCGCTCATTTTATTTTAAGTGAAAATTAATATTTCAATCAGTTTAAAGTTTAGAGTTAAAAGTCCAAAGTAAATTTATCACCCAAGAACATGTATGTCACCATATACAACCCTGGGATTCATTTTCTTGTTGGCATATACAGTAAATTCAAGAAACATAATAGAGTCAATGAAAGATAGATAGCAGTCCATATACTCTCCATTGCACATTTATAGAAGATTGCCAAAGTTTTTGATGTCAAGCCAAATCTTCGTAAAATTCGAAAGAAGAGGAGGCACTGCCTGGGTTTTTTGGTAACTGCACTTATGTACTGGGGCCAATACAGATCCTCTGAAATGATAACACCGAGTAATTTAAAGTTGCTGACCCTCCCCACCTCTGACCCCTGATGAGGACTGACTCATGGACCTCCAGTGCCTCCTCCTGAAATCAATGATCAGCTCCTTGGTCTTACTGACATTGACTTAAAGGCACCACTCAGCCAGATTTTCAACCTCCCTCCTATATGCTGGTTCGACATAAATTGGAAGAGAATTTTAAAAGTATTTTCCTATTTTACAATTATTTCAATGGATTTTAACTCTTTCTGAAATCTGCTTGATAATTGAAGATAGCTGGGAGTAAGGTAGAGGCCTTTATATTATTTCCCGTGTGTTTGCTTGTGAGGCAGTTTTTTATTATCCAACAGCACCAACTCTCAAAGACCCAGATTGGAGCGTGGTTTATATCATTTAAGGTACAGACACTGCTCAAGGACTGGTCTACCTCACAGCAAGATGTTTAGAACATTGGAGCCTGTGTTATCACAAAAGACAACTGTGATAATGGCTATCCACGAGAAAGAAAAAGATAGATCCATTTGACTGCAGGGTCAAAACAGTGGACCC
The DNA here is from genome assembly GCF_048418815.1 of Hemitrygon akajei. Classification (NCBI taxonomy): domain Eukaryota; kingdom Metazoa; phylum Chordata; class Chondrichthyes; order Myliobatiformes; family Dasyatidae; genus Hemitrygon; species Hemitrygon akajei. The sequence goes on along the minus strand of NC_133125.1, from coordinate 17,887,469 downwards.
ATCAGCGGAGAGACAAGTCCAGCTACAACATGAAAATTAACAAATACAAGCTTAAAATATCTCTGAATCCATGTTTTATGTTCTAATAGTCAGAGAATGCAAAACCTGCAAATCTGGTGAAGGCAGGCTCAATTGTGGATGGGACTGGTAACTCCAGATAACTGATTGTTCAAAAGAGCTGTCTAGAAGTTTTAGTAAATGAATGAACCAGAATTCCTCAGTCAAAAGTGAAATATCGTTACATGAGACTAATATTTACATCAATCTTAGTGTAATGGCTCATAGTAGATATTTTTCTTTTTACCTTCGACATTACTGTCCAGCAGTCTTAAGCCCTTATACATGTATTTGTCATCATAGAGCAGAGAGCTACTTTGTAGATCAAGTCAGAGTGAAGGATGTTGGAAATGGTGAGGGTGGAGCAGGAGGGGTGTGGGACAGCTGGGAGATGAGGAGTGCCGGGGCAGGGAGTGACATGGGTGCCAGGCAAGGTCATTTGATACCAAACTATTGATTTATTGATCATTACAGATGTCTCTGGTGCTTCCCACTCCGTCCCCTTTCCCTTCCTCTTTTCCCAACCAGGAATCCCCTCTCCCTGCTCCCTTCCCACTCTCAGTCCACAATAGAGACCCAGATCAGAATCAGGTTTATCATCACTCGTGTATGTCATGAAATTTGCTTTTATTGTGTGGCAGCAGTACAGTGCAGAACATAAAATTACTACAGTCCTTTGCAAAAATCTTAGGCACCTTATCTAAATACTGTATGTGCTAAGACTTTTGGCCAGTACTGTATGCCACAGGCTGATCTCAATGTATATTCACAACTGTCCCGTAGATCAATCCACTGAGGCATAACTTTGAATCACCAACCAAGGTAATGTTTAAAATGCATGCTCAACTGTAGATGAAAGGTCCAGGAATCAAGGTGAAACCCCATTGTTATTAACAATAGAAACTGAGCTTGCCCTTTGACCTAAAAGTAAACTTTGAGTAGCACTCCATTCTGGCCTGAAAAATGTAATGATATTTCAGCCCTCAACTCTCCTCTATCTAAATCTATTTCAGTTGTTTTATATACACTCAGTGTCCACTTTATTAGGTACACCTGCTCGTTTATGCAACTATCTAATCAATTAATCATATAGCAGCAACTCAATGCATAAAAGCTTGCAAACATGGTTAAGAGGTTTAGTTGTCCTTCAGACCAAGCAGTAGAATGGGGAAGAAATGTGCTCTAAGTCACTTTGACTTTGGAACGATTGTTGGTGCCAGACGGGTGGTTTGAGTACCTCAGAAGTTGCTTATTTCCTGAGATTTTTCACACACAACAGTCTCCAGAATTTACAGGAAACAGTGCAACAAAATAAACCCCCCAAAAAACATCCAGTGAATGGCAGTTCTGTGAGGGAACAGGCCTTATTCATGAGAGAAGTAAGAGGAGAATGGCCAGACTGGTCCAAGCTGACAGGAAAATGACAGTAATTTAAATAACCACATGTTACAACAGTGGTGTGCAGAAGAACATCTCAGAATGCACAATACATCAAACTTTGTAGTGGATGGGCTACAGAGGCAGGAGACCACAAACATACAGAAATAGACTCTGTGACTTCTTTATTAGGTATCTCCTGTATCTAATAAAGTTGTCACTGAGTGCAATTTCTAATGTTCCAATGCCATAATTTCAGGTGATTAAACCTAATTTCAGTAGTTACAGAGTGATAATTTACTTTGATGATTTCAGGTGAACAGACGTACTGGTTGAATTACATATTCACAATTGTTTGCATTTTAGTTAGGGAAAGTTTTTAAAAAAACTTATAAAACTCTCTCAGTGCCTGCTCTTCCATCGTTAAACCAGCCAACCCCATGTTTGCCATGAAATACCATTTGTACCCTACAAGTTAGTATGGCTGAAAGCATCCATGTAAAACATCCAGACATTGAGCCTTTATTTTATGACAGTTTAATAAATGCTTTAGCTCTGCAGACAATTTAAGACCACAGGAAGTCAGGCACGTCTCTCCTGTTCTATCTCCGTCACTCACACAGCTTCACTGTTTGCATTTTCACATGTTCTGGGTTCTCCTAAATTATGCTGGAATTCTAAACTAATGGTCAATTTCTGGAATTGTGGAACATTAAGTTTTTTGGTGTACAATCTCCCTTACAACCAGTGCTATTAATGTAGGTATGGTTAACCACCCTTTCTTTGAGTATTGTATGGGTGGAAACAGCTTTTTCCCCATCCCCATTGCCATCACTTTCGGGGATGATCTATGAACCCATGAAACACCAACTCACTGTTCCTAGTTTGCGCTACTCATTTAACTATTTTTGTAACTTATAGTAATTTTTTATGTCTTGGACAGAACTGCTGCCACAAAACAGCAAATTTAAACGACATATGTCAGTGATGATAAACTTGATTCTGATTCTGAAACGTCAGACTGCCAAAATTAAATGCATTTCCACAAGAGACACGGACCAAGTCCAGCATGATTTGCTTTTAACTTAACTTTAAAACTCAGCAAGAGGTGGGTGGATGTTGAGCAGTTCTCAGTGTAGGGAGGTAGCAGGCAGCCGTCAATGGCATGTTATTTTAATACAATATCATGGACAGCACTTGTAAAACTGAGACAAGAATAAACATCAGTGATTTGGCTTATCCTTGTCAGTGTCTGTTGAGAAGTAAGTTGTTCACAGAACATAGAACAGTACAGCAAAGGAACTGGCCCTTTGGCCCACAATGTTGTGCCGAGTCATCTAAAAACGAAATCAACAACTCTCAAAAACGAATCCCACCTACCTACACAATGTTCATATCCTTCCATCTTCCTCATTTGCATGTGCCTATTTAAATGTCTCTTAAAAACCGCTAATGAATTTGCCACCATACCAGGCAGTGCATTCCAGACATCCACTACTCTGAGTAAGAAACTTACCCCTCACACCCCCTTTGAACCTACCCCCTCATCTTCAATGTACGCCTTCTGGTACTAAACATTTCTACCCTGGAAAAAAAGATACTCAGTGCCTACTCTATCTATGCTTCTTATAATCTTGGAAACCAATATCAGATCTTCCCTCAGCCTCCGCTGTTCCAAAGAAAACAGCCCAAGTTTGTCCAACCTCTTGTGATAGCATATGTCCTCTAAACCAGGCAGCGTCCTGGTAAACCTCTTCTGCACCCTCTCCAAAGCCTCAACATCCTTCCTATAGTGGGGTGACCAGAATTGTATGCAATACTCCACATGTGGCCTAACCAGAGTTTTATAAAGTTGCAACATAACCTCTTGACTTTTGAAATCAATGCCTCAACTAATAAAAGCAAGCATTCCATAAGACTTCTTAACCACTGTATTGACCTGTGTAGCCACTTTCAAGGAGCTATGGACCCCAAGATCGCTGTTCAGCAACACTATTAAGGTCTTGCTCTTAATAATGTACCGTCTCCCCTACCAAGTTGCAACACCTCACATTTATCTGGGTTAAACGCCATTTGCCATTTCTTTGCCCATATCTGCCTATATCATGTTAAGAAGTTGAGCATATATGGCAGATTAATTCCCTCTGTATTGTTAACTCAACACCTTACATTACAATAAGAATTTGCAGGAGCTTTTCCCTTCATGAATGCAATTTCTTCTTGCAGTTCATCTACCATGAAATACGTGTATGCAGAATTAATTCTTGGAACGGAGGACAGTGGTGATGGTGTGTGCAGGATAACCCCACTAAGCTAATACAACACAAAGAAAATGTCATTCATCAATTATCTGGTTAAAAATGTTGGTGTTTTATTAAAAAATATAAAACACTGGAAATTCACGGCAAGTTGGGTGACATAGGGGGAAAACGAAACTGTGGACATATTGTGTTGAAGACACTTTTCTAGAAAATCTCTAAAGTATTTCCAATGAAAAGGGAGCAGGGAGAGTGGAATCACGGTTGGGAAAAAGGGGAAGGGAGAGGGGAGGGAACAGGAAGCAGCAGTGAGAAATTCTGTCATGATCAATAAAATAATTGTTTAGAATCAAATGATATTGCCTGGTGTCTCAGGGCTGGGTGTGTCTGCACCCACACCATCCATACATCTGGCACTCCTTCTCTGTCACCTGTACCACACCCCTCCCACGGCACTCCACCTTCATCATTCCCAACATCCTTTGCTCCCACCCGATTTACAATTTGCTCTCCGCTTCACGTTGACAGATACAGAACTGTGAAAAAGTCTTAGGCACCTGAGCTATATATATGTGCCTAAGACTGTTGCACAGTATTGCATATTAATATAAGTTTATTAAAATTTATGTTGATTGGATGGTATAGAAGACTAGAAAGGCCAAATGGCCTAAATCTGCTCCTTTGTCTTAAATTCTTGTTTGTCATGTGTGTAATCTATAGAGCTGCTGAAGCTAAAGGACATGTTTTCTTTGCATTTATAACCTGCGTATGTATGCTTGTGACAAACTTGAAGTTCAAATGGCTCTGTTTATCACCAGAGAATGTGTACAGTATACAGTGTGAAATACTTAGTTTTCACAGACATCCACGAAAAACAAAAAAACCCCAAGAGAATGACTGACAGAAAAATGTTAGAATCCCAATGCCCACTCTCCCCCCTCTCCCACTGAACTTGATATGTTAAGATCTAAATATTGTTATTCATAAAACACTAATAATTTCTAAACACAAGAGGTTAATCAGGTGCTGGAAATCCAGAGTAGCACGCATAAGATGCTGGATGACTTCAGCAGATCAGACAGCATCTATAGCAAGGAATAAAGAGTCAATAAAGGATCTCGTCCTGAAAGATTGACTCTTTATTCCTTTCCACAGTTGCTGCCTGACCTGCTGAGTTCCACCGGGGGCACAGTGGTGTGGCTCCGGGCTGGAGTTGTACTGCATCCCAGTGTTTGCTTGGCAGAGGATGGGTTCTATTGTACTCGACTATGGATTGCTGGCATGATTGCGTGATTGTAATACCATTTGTGCTTAGCGCTTTGTGTGACTGTTGGTGCTGTGTTATGCACCTTGACTGTCTCATTTGGTTGTATTCATGATATTCATGTACGGTTGAATGACAATTAAACTTGAATTCAAATGAGTTCCTCCAGTATTTCATGTGTGTTACTCTGAAAACTTCTCAAGATTTTTCTTCTCTCTCTCATAAAAGCTTTGAAAACGAAAATACCATAACCTCCACTATCGAGTGGATACCGTTTTATCCATTTGAAAAAAAAATCTTTCCTTGTTTTCATTGTAATCTTGACTAAGGGCCAATAATTGAATTGCACACATGCCTGTACATGTAGTCCCAGCATAAATCGTAAATCCATGCTGGAAGCTCATTAAGATGACTCAAGATAGTAGTCAACATTCCCAGAGCTGTTAATTGGCTGCATACTAATTTGGGGTGTCAAAAATTAAATGTTTTTGACACATAGGAACATAAAAAATGAGAGCAAGAAGAAGCCATCTGGACCCTCAAGCCTGCTCAGCCATTCATCAAGATTGTGTTTGATCTTCTACCACAGCGTCGTTTTCCTGAACTTTCACCTTTTCCTTTCATTTCCTTCAGTAAATCTCTCTTTTACATGAACACAAATTCCAACACCAGAATCAATCGAAAGCATTTTTTAAAAATAATCCTGAATATTTACAGTAAATGCAATAACTAATTACGGTAGTTATAGAATCATAGAGTCCTAGAATACTACAGCACAGTGCCAGGCCCTTCAGCACACCTAATTTGTGCTGAACTTATATTCTGCCTAGTCACATCGACTTGCACCTGGACCACAGCCCTCCTTACCCCTCCCATCCATGTACCTGTCCAAATTTCTCTTAAATATGGAAATACCACTTCCACTAGCAGTTTCTTCCCCACTCTCACCATCCTCTGACTGCAGACATCCTCCCTGATATTTCCATTAAATATTTTGCCTTTCACCAGTTGACCTCTCGTTCTAGTTTAAATCAACCTCAACAAAAAAGGCCTGCTTTTAAAGTGGAAAAGCCATTGCACAGGGGCAGTTCCACTCTCTCGGCCTTGGAATTCTGGGTCCAGTGGTAAGAGTAGCCGTCGCAAGCTGGGCATTTCCTTGATTGTAGTGGATGACCATGACTTCATCTATGCCTTGTCATGCCTTTTTGCTCTCCATGAAGCACCTTCCTGGCTGTTGGGTCTCACTGATGACCTCATTCGCCTAGACCGCCAGAGCTGACTTTACATATTAGGACAGGCAAGTCCCTGTCTCATTGTGGTATGAACTTTGCTGAAGAAACTCTATCTATCCCCTCATAATTAATAAGACCATAACACCCTAAGATATAGGGACATAGGATATAGGGCCATTTGGCCCATCAAGTCTGCTCCACCATTCAATCATGGGTTGATCCAATTCTTCCAATCATCCCCACTCCCCTGCCTTCTCCCCAACTCTTTGATGCCCTGGCTAATTAAGAACCTATTTATCTCTGCCTTAAAAACACCCAATGACTTGGCCTACACAGCTACTCATGACAACAAATTCCACAGATTTACCACCCTCTGACTAAAATCATTTCTCCACATCTTTGTTCTAAATGGATGTCCTTCAATCCTGAAGTCGTGCCCTCTTGTCCTAGACTTTGAGAATTTTGGAGAAGTTTTTATACTAGAATTATCTTTAGTATTTAAAAAAAAACTCCAAATAATGTTTAATTTTAAATTGCAGGAAATAATGTCTTGGTCTGTGTGGTGCTTGTAATTCCAATATCTGGTAATCTGCATTTCCTCCAGAAATACAAGGCCCAGTACTACTCACAGATGTACCTGTTTGTACTGCTAGAATGAATTCTTCTCCATAAGTATCAAAATATTCCTTTAGTGTTCCTGACAGCTACTGTATTTATCCATTATATTTTAATAAGCTATGTTCATATATTCCCAGGTCTGTTTGGACTTCCTTTGTTCATACCATCTTCTACCTACTTAAAAAGGACTTTGTTCGTCCTTAGATCCTTTCACTATTGTTTCGCTCATTCATTCATTTATTGTAATGTAATCCTTACAGTCTTGTTATCATTATGCTGTTGGTAAACTGGATATGCCAATACTACCCTCTACATTGTTAATAACTATGGTCTAAATGTACTGTAGATCCATGTGGACAACCACAACACACCAATCACATACACACATATTGGGTGGCACAGTAGTGTAACCATTAACAGCATCAGCAATCAAAATTGGGGTTCCATTCCGGCTGCTGTCTGTAAGGAGTTTGTACATTCTCCCCATGACCATGCAGGGTTCCTCCGAGTGCTCTGGTTTCCTCCCACATTCCAAACATGTGTGATTCGGGTTCGGGTGCGTAAGTCGCGGGCATGCTATGTTGGCACCGGAATCATGGTGACGCATGCGGGCTCACCTCATTTCATCCTTGGACTGTGTTGGTCATGGTCAGAAATGACACGTCACTATATGCTTCACATTCAAGCTCAAGTTTAACCATACACATGTATACCACCAAATGAGACAACATTCCTCCAGACCAAGGTGCACAACACCTCACACAGATTACACATAATGTACCACATATAAATTATCAAACAGCAAAGTTCATATATGACACAAATTTAAAAATAACGGTATAATGCCACTGGCACTTCATACATGGTGAGACGTGGATGCTGGCAGGGAGTTCAGTAGTCTTACAGCTTACAGTCCTTGTCCTAATGCTATAGCACCTCCTGCCTGATGGTCGAGGGTCAAAGATGGAAGCAGTCGACGTTTCAATGTACATGTGACAAATAAATCTAATCTCTTAAATCTCCATACATAAAGCATTTTCACAACAATCTTGCTGTCAATTTGAAACAGGTATGTTTTCTTGCAACTATCTTAAGAAAGAAGCAAGATCTATAAAGCTAAACTGAGGGGAGGGAATTGAATGGTGGTGATATGGGAAGGGTTCAGAAGGATTGGGACCTTTGGCATATGGTTGTGGCTCACAGGTCAAACTCTTGGATGCGGTTTCCATGCTTCTCTTCCTTATATTCTTACTGTGTTTCTTGAACTCTTGAGTGATGCGAATTCTCAACAGGCAATAGCATCACAGGGAGACAGGGTGGAAAGAAGACTGGTCTTCATAAGTTAGGAGACAGAGTGTAGATGTAGAGATGTTATATTGCAGTTCCGCGAGACATGGGTGAGGCTGCACATTGTACTTCTATAAGACATGGGTGATGCCATGCAGATTTTGTTGCCCTGTTATAGGAAAGATGCCTTTAGATCAGAAAGGCCTCCAAGAAGATTTACTAAGGTGTTGCAATGACTTGAAGTACTGAGATATTGGGGAGATTGAACAGACTAGGATTTTATTCCTTGGAACATTCACTCAGTGGCCACTTTGTAACTATCTCCTGTACCTAATGAAGCTGTCATTGAGTGTACGTTCATGTTCTTTTTCTGGATAGCTCTGTTGTAACAGCTGGTTATTTGAGTTTCTGTCACCTTCCTGTTAGCTTGAACCAGTCTGGCCATTCTCTGCTGATCTCTCTCATTAACAAGGCTTTTTGCTCCCACAGAACTGCCACTTTTTGCTTCTTGCACCATTCTCTGTAATCTCTAGAGACTGTTGTGTATGGTAATCCCAGGAGATCAACAATTTCTGAGATATTCAAATAATCTCATCAGGCACCAACAATTATTCCACAGTCAAAGTCAGGTAAATCACATTTCTTCCCCATTCTGATGTTTGACCTGAACCACAATTGAACCTCTTGACCACGTCGGCATTGAGTTGCTGCTACATGATTTGATGATTAGACATTTGCATTAATGAGCAGGCGTCTGAGTGTCGGGTTACTTTGCAGAGGTGTATAAAATCATGAAAGGCATAGGTAGGGTGAATGGACTTTTCCCAGACTGGAGAATCAAGAACTGGAGGGCATATGTTTAATGTGAAAGGGGCTGAATTTAATACAAACTTGAGGGGTAACTTTTTCAAACAGAAGGTGGTTGGTAAATAGAAGGATCTGGCAATGGAAGTGGTTGAAGCAAGCAGAATAACAATATTTAAAAAGGTACGGGCATGTATATGGATAGGAAAGGTTTGAAAGGATATGGGTCAAATGCAGCAAATGAGGGAAGCTTAGATAGGAATCTTGGATGATCTACATCAAAGGGCCTAATTCTGGTTATCTGAGAACCAGCCAAGGTAGAGCATCCACTTGCTGCACCAGCTTTGATCGTGGCACTATCAGTTTCTGGTTTCTTGTGAGACAAGACACTTGACTGCTTGTCAACGTGGCTAATTCTGTGAGGTGTCTAATGAAGAGCAGTTCCCGCACCAAGCTGAAATAAAAGATATACTACAGCCTACTGTTGACCCCAAATTAAATATATTCAGTAAGCAAGAAAACATTTCATGAAAAAAGTGTGCTGAAATGTTAATCTATAAAAGATGGTCCAATAGGAAATTAAGATTATATTAATAGCTTTATTTGTCACATGTACATTAAAACATACTTTATTTTACTTTACTTTATTACTTTATTGTCGCCAAACAATTGATACTAGAGCGTACAATCATCACAACAATATTTGATTCTGTGCTTCGTGCTCCCTGGAGTACAAATCGATAGTAAATATAATAAAAATTTAAATTATAAATCATAAATAAAAGACAGAAAAGGGAGAGTAAGGTAGTGCAAAAAAAACTGAGAGACAGATCTGGATATTTGGAAGGTACAGTCCAGATCCATGTCAGGATCCGTTCAGCAGTCTTATCGTATGGCTACAGTGAAATATGTTGTTTGTGTCAACAATTAAATTGATCCATTCTCTCACAACAATGCTTCCAGAACCCTTTAAGAGTATATGCTCTGCTTGTTACCCTCCAGATCCTCATCTGGAGATAAAAAGACTAGTTTTGTTTGTCAAATGTGTATTGAAACAGTGAACCATACAGTGAAACTCGTTGTCTTGTGTCAACGTCCAATGCAGTCCAAGGATGTGTTGGGGGCAGTGCGCAAGTGTCATGTGCTTCCAGCACCAACATAGCATGCCTACAGCTTGCTAATCCCTATGTCTTTGGAAAGTGGCGATAAAATGAGAGAACCTGGAGGAAACTCATGCGGTCATGGGGTGAACGTACACATTGAACTCTGGTTGCTGGCACTGTAGAGTATCGTAGAAACAAAGAAACATAGAAAATAGGTGCAGGAGTAGGCCATTCGGCCCTTCGAGGCTGCACCGCCATTCAGTATGGTCATGGCTGATTATCCAACTCAGAACCCTGTACCTGCTTTCTCTCCATACCCCCTGATCCCTTTAGCCACAAGGGCCATATTTAACTTCCTCTTAAATATAGCCAATGAACCGGCCTCAACTGTTTCCTGTGGCAGAGAATTCCACAGATTCACCACTCTCTGTGTGAAGAAGTTTTTCCTCATCTCGGTCCTAAAAGGCTTCCCCTTTATCCTTAAACTGTGACCCCTTGTTCTGGACTTCCCCAACATCGGAAACAATCTCCCTGCATCTAGCCTGTTCAATCCCTTTAGAATTTTATAAGTTTCAATAAGATCTCCCCTCAATCTTCTAAATTCCAGTGAGTATAAGCCCAGTCGATCCAGTCTTTCTTCATATGAAAGTCCTGCCATCCCAGGAATCAATCTGGTGAACCTTCTCTGTACTCCCTCTATGGCAAGAATGTCTTTCCTCAGATTAGGGGACCAAAACTGCACACAATATTCTAGGTGCGGTCTCACCAAGGCCTTGTACAACTGCAGTAGAACCTCCCTGCTCCTGTACTCAAATCCTTTTGCTATGAATGCCAACATACCATTTGCCTTTTTCACCACCTGCTGTACCTGCATGCCCACCTTCAATGACTGGTGTACAATGACACCCAGGTCTCGTTGCATCTCCCCTTTTCCTAATCGGCCACCGTTCAGATAATAATCTGTTCTCCTGTTCTTGCAACCAAAGTGGATAACCTCACATTTATCCACATTAAATTGCATCTGCCATGAATTTGCCCACTCACCTAACCTATCCAAGTCACCCTGCATCCTCTTAGCATCCTCCTTGTGCTTGCCACTATGTAATATTTTGCCCAATATATTAAAGCTAACTCCTGAAACCAAGTTCCCTTTCAGGAATACACTTGTAGTATAATATAGGTATGATATTATAGAATGAATGGTCTGCAATTGTGCACAAGAGGAAATGGACAGAAATGAAAAACAGAATATAATGTACCCTAAGGTACAACAGTGCTATTTGGCAGAAAGCCAAGACTTGATAAGTCAGGTACTACAATTTAAAATGCTGTTTGAAAACATGCCTTTCCTTGTAATTGTGTCTAACAACCCTGAGGAAATCCCATTGCACCACCTGCTAAATTTATCTGGGACCTGAACTAACCTCATATTCCTGCTCTAAGTCTCAGAATTGCCTTAAAGTACTTTCTATTATATTATGACTATCTCTTATAAAAAAATGTTGAAATTGTTGAATCAATTCAGATTTGCGCAAAATAATCTTCAAATGCAAAATGAACTGCGGGGCCACCTTCTGTGTTAACATGGCCACAAATGAGGACAACTCAATTGTGGACCACCTATTACTTTTCTTCAAGTTGACTGTAAATTAGCTTGTGGCAAAGTGCAGTGGTGCATATAACTGGAACACTGGCACATAAAGTAATGAAGTCAAATCCATAGAATTAAAAGTCTCATTCATAGCGTATTATAGCTAAAGTACGTTGGATGAGAAGCAAATCTGGTTCTGAAATAAATTGAGTTTTCATATTAATCAACCAGTTTGCTGAAATGATAGCAAGATTCACATAAAGCAAATCTACAAATGCTGCAATTTCAATTAAATGTAATTTTTACCATAGGGGTTCCAACTGTCATTTTTATTTTTAATTTTAACGCCTGTAAAGATCTATCCTGGGTCCAATGTATTGATTCAATTAAGAAGAAAGCATGCCAGTGGTGATATTTCATCAGGAATTTTGGTATATCACAAAAGACTCTAGGAAATTTCTACAGAAATATATACTCAGTGCTGTGGAGAGCAACTTGACCTGTTGCATCACTGCCTGGTATGGAGGGGCCACGGCACACATTTGAAAAGAGCTGCCAATGGTTGAAAGCTTAGCCAGCTCCATTATGGGACATTGGCCTCACCACCATTGAAGACATTTTCAAAAGGCAATTACTCAAGAAGGTGGCATCTATCATTAAGGGCCACCACCATGCAAGACGTGTCCTCTTCTCATTACTACTATCACGGAGGAGGCACAGGAATTGTAAGACACACTAGCTGCTCAACATATTAGTGCAGCTTCTTCCCCTCTGCCATCAAATTTCTAAGCAGACCATGAACACGCCCTCACTTTTAGATCTTTTCTTGCTCTTCTTACTTTTTATATTTCTTATCGTAACTTGAATTTTTTATGTATTGCACTGTATTGCTGCAGCAAAACTACAAATTTCACGACATTTGTCAGTGATCATAAGCTTGATTCTGATTCTGACCTGGTTGTGTATTTCCCATATAAATAGCTTGCTCCAAATTAACTACGGTTAGCCATGAAATTGGTGGCTTAATAATAGAAGCATGTATGCAAAGTTTCTCCAGAGTACTTTTATGCAGTACAGCCTCCAGTTCAATTCCTCATCCTGAAATGGAAATCCCCTTCAGATCTTGTTATTTGAGTGAATGGAAGCAAATTGTACAAATTGCACCAACGACCCAATAATTCAAATGGAGAAAATCAACTGATTTTGTATGCACTGTGTATGCAGCTTTTCGTAGCCTCAGATACATTAATGTTATCAAACTCATTTATGTCGACAAGGTACTTTTGATAAACAGGAGAAAGTCGGCAGATGCAGGAAATCCAAAGCAAAACACACAGAACTCTGGAGGAACTCAACAGGTCAGGCAGCATCTATGGAGATGAATAAACTGTTGACATTTCAGGCCGAGATCCTTCTTCCAGACTGAGAAGGAAGGGGAAGATGCCAGAATAGAAAGGTGAGGAGAGGGGAAGGAGGCTAGCTGGACGGTAAAGCCAGGCAGGTGGGATAGGTCAAGTGTTAGAGAAGAAGGAATATGATAGTAGAGGGGAGGGGACCATAAGAGAAAGGGAAAGAAGAGGGGACCCAAGGAGAAATGAGAGGCAGATGAGAAGATGCAAAAGGTCAGAGTGGGGAATAGAGGAAGGGGAGGGGTAATTATTTTACTGGAAGGAGAATTTGATATACATGCCATCAGGTTGGAAGTCACCTTTTGATGTTTGATTTCTATTGTATTGAAAGAAAGGCTGCAGCCAATTTTTGCAAACGCCATCATGTGGCATTGAGCTAATAACCAGTCCTCTATCAAAGATAATAGAGGTAAATATTGGCCAGGGAAGTATGGATAATTTCACTGCTCTTTTTCAAAATAGTGCCAGGGCCAATGTACATCAACGGGCCTTGATTTAGTGACTCATTGGAAAGATGGCACCTTCAATTGTATAGCACTTCCTCAGCATTGCATTGAAATGTCAGGTGCAATATGGCAAGGTCAGCTGGATTCTAATTTACAACCTTTCTCAAAATAGGCGGATTATATTGTGAGTAGAATCAATCTGCAAAATTTGAAGTTAGCTGAGCTTTGAGATGAAGAGGTCAGTCAAGGAAGAATGGAAAGTTAAGCTTGCAGGTAACAAAGTGGCAGATTGGAGTTTGAGCAATAAATGGACTAAATGGGGCTGGAATGAGATATTCACCTAATGAAGATGAAGTTTATTTATTAAAAATAACAGATCAAATTTTTAAGACCTGCAATCAAAGACAGAAAATGCAAAGTAAAAGGGATCAAGGGGCATTTTAGTGTGCAACTTGAAGCAGGGAGCTCTAGTAATAACATGTGATTTCAAGTTAAAAACAAGAATGTTGCTCCAATATTTTTCTAGAACTGATGAAAAGTCATCTACCAAACATATTCACTCAGCTTCAATTGTTAAATACGTCCAGCATTTTCTGTTTTTATTTCAGATATCCAGCCAATAAACTTTGCTTCTTTTCAATTGTTGTAGGGTGTAGAAAATGAGTCAAAATGGAATGAGAAATCAACATGAATTCCTTTCCCTGAGCATTAAGAGAAATTGTTTCAGCTTTGCTTTAATAACACAGCTTGTGAGATATGTGGCAAAAGAACTACCTGTACAAGAGCCAAAAGCAGGTGGCCAGACAGCAACTCATCGGCAAACGCTAGGCATTGCCACGTGTGATTTGATGCCTTCATGAAGTTAACAGGAGATATTCTGATCACTGTCATTAATACTTTTGTAGCTTTTAGATGGAACATCTATGTTCACTCAAAAAGTTTTGACTATGTATGGTTATCGCTACAATCTATTTAGGGCATATGTTAAGCTATGGCCTAAATACATTGCAATGGTAACCACATGTGGCAAACTGAAATGAAAAGCAGATCGTTTTGTGTGATAGGTGATTTGAAGCCTCTCAGAATTCTGTAAGAGAAAGTAAGAGAAATTCTTAAAATAGTTACTAAACTTAACAGTGTTTAAATAAAAATATTAGGCTCATCTTTTCTATGAAATGCAATTTAGTATATGATCACCAACAAGAATGGGCTCTCTTCCAGGGAAGGTGGGACCTGTATAGAGGGGACAGTTTGCATTGAACTGGAAAGGAAGTAAAGGAAGTTTTCCTAATGTTTCAAGGTGGGGTTTAAACTAGGGTTGAAGAGGGATGGGAGCAATAGTATCAGAACATTTAGTGGAGAAGTTGTGGAGAGAGATGCTGTTAAGACCTCAGACAAATTCAGGAATCAAGAGGTTGAGTATGTGTGACTAGTGTCTTGAGCTGTGTATATTTCAATGCAAGAGGTATCATAGGAAAGGTGAATGAACTTATGGCATGGACCAACACCTGGAGTTATGATATTGTAGCCATTATTGAGACTTGGTTGCAGGAGGGGCAGGACTGACAGATCATTATTCTGGGGTTCCATTGTTTTAGACGTGACAGAGAGGAAACGATTAAAGGAGCAGGGGTGGTGTTACTAGTCAAGGAAAATGTTGTGGTGATGCTCGGTCAAGATAGACTGGAGAACTTGGCTAGTGAGGCATTATGGGTGGAACTGAGAAATAAGAGATGTATAACCATGTTAGCAGGGCTATATTACAGTCCACTCAATAGTCACAGAGATTTAGAGGAACAAATTTGTAGAGAGATCACAGACTGTTGCAAGAAACATAAGGTTGTTGAAGCAAATAATTTTAACTTTCCAGATATTGACTGGGACTTTCATGCAGTAAAAAGACGAGATGGGATAGAGTTTGTCAAATGTATTAAGAAAAGTTTCCTTTATCAGTACGTAGAAGTCCCAATGAGAGATTGTGAGATATTTGATTTGCTATTAGGGAATGAGACAGGACAGGTGATAGAAGTTTGTGTAGGGAACACTTTGCATCCAGTGACCACAATGCCATTAGTTTCAAAGTAAATGTGCAAAAAGAAAGGTCTGGTCCATGGGTTGAGATTCTAAATTATAGAAAGGACAATTTTGATGGTATCAGAAATGCTCTGGCAAGTGTGGATTGGGACAAGATGTTTTCTGGCAAAGGTGTACTTGGAAAGTGTCAAAAGTAAAATTTTGTTAGTACAAAGCTTGTATGTGCCTTTCAGAATAAAAAGTAATGATAACAAGTGTAGGGAACCTTGGTTTTCAAGAGATATTGAGGGCTTGCTGAAGAAAAAAAAGGAGGTACAGGTGTCCCCCCCCCCCTTACAAAGGTAGAGTGTTCCTATGAAACCTTCCTTAAGCCGAAATGGCATAAAGTGAAGAATCATTAATTTATATGGGAAAATTTTTTGTAAAAGTGAAAATCCTCTTTGTAATGTGAGAACAGGTTACTAATGTAGGTCTTTTGTAAAAACGAAGTGGCATAAAGCGAACGTTTGTAACGCAGGGACACCTGTACATAGCATCTATAGGCAGGTAGGACCAACTGAGGTGCTTATGAAGTATAAGAACTGCAAGAAAGCACTTAAGAAATAAATCAGAAGGGCTAAATTGCTTGAGCAGACAACGTGAAGGAGAATCCCAAGGGATTCTACAGATATGTTAAGAGCAAAAGGATTGCAAGGGTCAAAATTGGTTCTCTGGAAGATCAGAATGAAATGTCATGAATGGAGCCAAAAGAGATGGGGGAGATCTTAAATCAATTTCTTGCAGGCGGACACAGTCGAGAGAAGTGAGGCAAAGTGGCATCAACTTCATGGACCCTGTACAGAATGCAGAGGAGAAGGTGTTTGTAGTCCTGAGACAAATCAGGGTGGACAAATCCCCAGGGCTTGACAAGGTGATCTCTTAGACCAGACAGGAAGCAAGTGCAGAAATTGCTGGGGCCCTAGCAGAAATACTTAAATCATCCTTAGCAACAGGAGAGGTACCAGAGGATTGAAGGATAACCAATGCCGTTCCTCTGTTTAAGAAAGGCTCTAAACATAAACCATGAAATTATAAGCTGGTTAGTCTGACATCAGTTGTGGGAAAGCTATTGGAAGATATTCTAAGGGAACAGATATACAAGTATTTGGATAGACATGGACTGATTAAGGAAAGGCAACATGGCTTCATGTTTGGTAGCACACGTCTAACCAATCTAATAGAGTTTTTCCGAGGAAGTTACCAGGAAAGTGGATGAAGGCAAGGCAGTTGATATTGTTTCCATGGATCTTCGTGAGGAATTTGACAAGGTCCCACATGGAAGGTTAGTCAAGAAGGGTCAGCATTCAAGATGAAGTAGTAAGTTGGATTAGACATTGGTTAAAGGTGAAAGGTAAAAAGATTAAGGGGAACGCGAGGGGAAACTTTGTCACTCAGGGGGTCATGACAGTGTGAACAAGCTGCCAGCACAAGTGGTGCATGTGAGCTCGATTTCAACATTTAAGGGAAGTTTACATAAGTACCTGCATAGTAGGGATATGGAGGGCTACAGGCCTGCAGGTTGATGGGAGTACACAGTTTAAATGGTTTGGCATGGACTAGATTGGCCGAATGGCCTGTTTCTGTGCTGTACTTCTCTATGACTCCAAGACTGATTACAATAGGAGGTAAGAAGAAGGAAATCCTGGAAAACCACTTGCAAATAATAGTCTTGTACTGGCAAAATACTACTGGCCAAAGATCTCAAATGACATCTCTTTGGCAGAGGCTAATATCCTGAGAGGAGAGCTACATGCCCCAATAAGAAGGAAAACACAACAATTTTTGTTCAGCTAAAAGCAAAAGAGACACTGATGCATAAAAGACTTCTAGCATGAAGCATAATTTGTATGTTTATTCAGATATCTAGTAGTTTGCATGGTCCCAATTCATTTACAGGAGGTGTTAACAGCAATTCATAAACCTAAGAGATTCTGCAGATGCTGGAAGTCCAGAGAAAAACACACAAAATGCTGGAGGACCTGAGCAGGTCAGGCAGCATCTACGGAGAGGAATAAAGAGTCAACATTTTGAACCAAGACCCTTCATCAGGACGGTCTTGTCTTGAAACGTTGACTTTTTATTCCTTTCCATCGATGTTGCCTGACCTGCTGAGTTCTTCCAGGAATTTGTGTGTGTTGCTCTGTTAACAGAAATTATATAGTACAGTATCCCAGATGCACATAAAGCCAAAGGATGAAATCAAAGAGCAGAAACCACAGATACTGGAAATTTGTTAAATTCGAGAAATACATAGCAGTTAGGCAGTATCCACAGAGAAAGAAACATGGTGAACGTTTCAAGTTATTAACCTTCAATCATAATTCTCTTCATATTATGGCAGAGTAGCATAACAGCTAGTGTAATGTTTTACAATGCCAGCTGTAAGATCTGGCCTCAATTCCCTCTGCTGTCTGTAAGAAGTTTGTATGTTCTCTCCATGGGTTTACTCCCAGATTTAAAAGATTTAGTGGTTAGTAGGTTAATTGGGTCACTGTAAATTGTCCTGTGATCCTAAAGACATACAAGTTAGGGATAGCAAGTTGTGGGTTGGCTTATCCTTGTATCTCCAGATGATGACCTGGAGGGTAACAAGCAGATGATATTATCTTGAAGGTTTCTGGAAGTGTTGCTGTGAGGGAATGGAAGAGATGTTGGACACAGTCTGGTTACAAGTGGAAGAAAGTGAGATGCCATTTACAGCTGACCAGTGGAAGAAAGCCATGGAGAAGGATGTGCATTTATTAACGTTTTGACAAATAGATTAGGAAAAACAAAGAACAATGATGTGACATAGCTATAGTACGGTGCAAAAAATTTCAGGCACATCTATCCAGCTAGGGTGCCTAAGACTTTTGCACAGTACTGCAGTAATTTTATGTATGGCACTGTACTGCTGCCACAATAAAACATGTTTCTTGACATATGTGAGTGACAATCAACCTGATTCTGAAATGGGTCTCTATAGTGGACTGAAAGTGGGAAGGGAGCAAAGAGAGGGCAATCATGAAAATCTACACACAAAGACTGACAACCAATGTGCAAGAGAAGTCATCATGCACAAATAAAATATAATAATAAGTAAATAACAAACCAACTAACCAAACAAATAAATAAATAATACTGAGAACATTGTGTTACAGAGTCCTTGAAAGGTATCACTAATATTTGACCTCACAGATGTATAAAATCATGAGTGGGGGACATTTTAAAAGGAACCTAAGGAGGTATGTTATTGATAAGGAGTGGTGGTGTGTACATGGAATGAGCTGCCAGAGGACGTGGTCAGGGCAGATACAATGGTAACATATATATTAAAAAAAAATGTTTGGAAAGATTATCATCTAAAATAATTCCATAGCTTGTGGAATCTGTTCAGTGCTGAGGTGAGTGAAATTATCCCCGCTGGTTCAAAAGCCTATTGGGTAATAACTGTTCCTGAACCTGGTGGTGTGGGACCCAAGGATCCTGTACTTCCTTTCTGATGGCAGCAGCAAGAAGAGAGCATTGCTTTCTTAATCTAGCTTTGGTTTTAAGATAGTCAAAGAATTCAAACCTAAACCCAACTATGCTTGTAAAATAAATCTTCCAATGAGTTTGACCAAGTCTTGGACAAACACTTGCCTAGAAATTCATTCCTGCTAGTAGTACTAAACACAGTATATAATAATATCAAAGTGCTACACTCTACCTGCAGAATTAATTCTGTCCAAGCCCATGTGATGAATTTCAAGACTATAATGCTTTGGCCTGCCCAAGGATAATTTTCTGGACATGGATCCCACAAAGCAGCAGTCGTACAACAAGATAAATGCAATTACTTCACTTCACCTCTGGGTAGAGATGTTACATTCTTTAAAACCTTGGTTCTTGTCTTCTTTTGTAAATTACAAAGGAAAGCCATTATCTTTGTAGACCTTTTGTCCTGGACTCTCATGGGTGATTCAATATGTCTGATGACACTTAATATGAACAATACTCCCAAAAGTTAGGCACTTCTGGTTGAAGCAGGAAATACCAATATGGACGGGTTACTTCAAAGTATATTCATAACTTTTCAAACAAACATGATCACACATCCTGCATTTCAATGAGGTAATCAATAAGATTTCACATATGTATTAAATATTCAATATTATGCAAATGAACATCTTAGCCTCTTCATTTAAATGATGTATTAGAGCTGGAAAGGAGTGTGTAAAAAAAACAAAAAAAAAACAAAATGTTAATTGCATGAGATTAGATTGAATCTCAAATCTAAGATTAAATGAAATCACAAATAGGATATATATCACATGAATTCTCTTTTTGGCTTATTAGTGATTAATCTCTCATTTTGGTTACCTAGATATAGTGCCATCTTGATAATGACTATCCATTTGATTTTCCCTAGAATTTCTATTATTAAGGAAAAGAACATTATTCTCCCTCATATTTTCTGGTTTAGGACATCGTAGTATGCTCGTCAATCCTTGCACCTTTCCCAATGTATATATCCTCTTCCATTTCCGCATTGGTGAAAGTGTCCCATCAATGATTAATACGTAACTCCCCTTGCTTCAAATCCACCTTACTAGAAATAAACATAGTTTCTTTCATTAACTGATTTGCAAGATCTTTTTTGCTTATCCATCCAGTTTGTATTCAAATTATGCAATCAGTATAATTTGGATACAAAAAAAAGGATATATACATTTTCTACCAAAATGCAGACCTCACACATGCTACTCTGTCTGTAGGGACTTGGCATGGGTTTCTTCTGGGTGCTCTGGTTTCCTCCCATGTTCCAAAAATGTACGGGTTTGTAGGTTAATTGGTCATGTGGGTGTAATTGGGCAGAATGGGCTGGTCAGCTTGAAAAGGCCTGTCACCATGCCACATAAATAAACAAACAAACAAATGCCCACACTCAATTATTTATATTTTCCAACGCAAGTACTTACTCTGCAAGTTGAAGTTGAGATGCAGATCATTGTGATTTAATTGAATAATGGGAACTGCCTTCAAAGATTGCTTGGCTATCTTCTGATTTCTTTTCTGGACCCAAAAGATAAAATTTATTCACAAAAGATTACTTTCTGATCACTGATGCGTACCCAGGGTACAAACTCATGTTCTGTGCAACAAAGAACAGAAGCTTTTAAAAAGAAGCAGTCTGTGAGTAGTAAGTATTCTGTGTGATTATTTGAAGAATTAATGAGTTTACAATGTTCTAAAGATACCTGAACAAAAGAAAAATACTGATTCTCTCTGTTGGACAAATAATTAGCGATCTGTTGGTATAAAGGGGTATTAGCCATGATCCCAGTGAACCACTTTCCATTGACATTCCCAAACACAAATTCTTTTTTCTGGTATTGTTGCTCAGAATAAAAGAAAATAATCTACATTTTTCTGCTTCAATACATTTTGTATTCTACACAGAATCACAGGTTACATTTCAGAAGTGTATTAATAGAACATTTAATTTGACATTTTATCTCTTAATCTATCGTCTGTCATCTGGATCAAGGTAGCCAAAGTTTCAAGGTTTAAGAGAAAGGGAAAAAATTGTTTTACTATGGAAGAAAATGCACCAGAATTTCAGGCCACTACATTGCACTTAGCTCCTGGAGGGTAAGGCTAGAGACTCATTGGCATCGCTGTTGCTTTTGTAGAATCCAGGCCAATGAAGCCATATCCTGCAGTCCATGATACGATATTTCTGCAAATTAACATAAAATAAGGTCAGTCCTATTTATACTTCCAATACAATAATTTGGATCATGCTGATGAATGCTGACAATTTCAACTGCTGGTCCCACAAATGAAGCCCAAATGTGGTAATATTCTTGGATTCCCATTATCATTTGGAAGCTCCAGATGCCTCTTTTTAATGAAGTTATAGAGCTATACTGCACAGGAACTGTACCATCTCTTCACCAAGTCAATGGTAACCATCAAGCACCTACTTACACTCTTCCCATTTTATTTTCTCCACATTTCCTTCAGACCTCCAGTGGTCACCTAACCTTCCAGCTTTGGGATGAACCTGGAAGAAGTCCGCATGTTCAGATGGAAAAGCCAATGTGATCATAAGGAAAATTCACAAAGTGCTTTCAGATTCATTTTTTTAAAATCACATTTACATTGAAACGTACATCTGGGCAACATCAGAAATCAAAACTGATCCCAGGTTGCTGTAGCCGTGAGAAGGTGGAACTTTGCAAGAAATCATCAAGAATTAACAATGTGAGGCAAATAGAGAAGATTTGCCATGCTCAAAGTGGGGATGTAGCTTATTACTGCTTCATCAACAAAAAGGCTCAGCAGAGGATTTACTTCTTGTGACAGCTGGTAAAATTAATCTTCCCCAGAGCAAACTGGTGTATTTCTACCCTGACATCATAGAGAGCATCATCACGTCAGCCATTACCGTCTGCTTTGTTGCAACATCCTCTCACAATATCTGCAATCTACAGCAAGCGGCCAGGCCAAAGGAAGGGTCATTGGTTGCAGTTTACCATCACAGCGGGACTTGTATGCACCTAGGACAAAAAAGTGGGCAAGGAAAGCATTGTGGATGTTACCCACCCTGCAAACCGCCCTTTCCAAAAGCTCCCCTCTGGACATCAATATAGGGCTATTAAAGCAGAAACTACACCCCATCTCAAAATTTCTTCCTCCAGGCAATTAATCTGATGAAACATTCTAGTTATCCCCTCCTACACACCCCTATCTCTATTACCTCTGTCACTGCACTTATCAACATTTTGCCCCTTTTTAAAATAATGCTGCTTGAATTGTAAGCACATGCTGGTACGTATGCACATTTTACTCCATGTCTGTACTTCTATATAATTCTTTATTCTGTATAATTGTTGAGTGTTGTTTTTTTTGCATTTAATGCCAATGCACCACAGCCAATTTCTAATACATGTGAGTGCATATGGCAAGAAGAGTTGATCCGTGATATAATATGCTGATGAAATATATTGATCAGTGTGTTTTCATCAAGAACTAGTGGTGTTGACTGGAGCAGATCGACCATATTACAGAGGCTGAGTGTTTGGGGAAGTGATCATAATATTGTCAGTTGTAGAGTGGTTTTGATGCTTTTTCAATTATGTTGATTGTGCTTAAACACTGGCCTGGACATGCGGAATACTGAATAATTTACTTTATCTTCAAACTAGTGTAATCTAATCGGAGAGTTCAGTCTCCGGAGACTCAGTTTTCTGTGGGCAAAATCAAGATTCAAAATTGAAAATTCAAGTTTATTTATCATGGGTACACCAGAACATACAGTGAAATGAGTTGCTTGCATTAACAACCACCACACCCGAGGGTGTGCTGAGGGCAGCCCGCAAGTTTCACTCATATTCTGGCACTAACATAGCATGCCCACAATGCTTGAGAGAACAATGTTGAACATAACAAGCAACAAAACAACAACAGAAAAATAAACCCCCATCCCTCGCTCCCACACATGCACATACACAGTCAATACACGACACAGGGGACTGTGTCAAACGACAGATGGCAAACCTAGAAAGTTTTCTCTCTCTCCCAATTCTACAAAGGGCTCCTGACTATAAAAGTTAAGTGCTTCCTTCTCCATGGATGCTGCCTGAAGTATGTTTCTCACATGTTCCATTCTTACTGAAGCTCTTTATAAGTATATTCTGGTCAGTGTGGTGTTTTGGAACTACCTGAGAAATCGGGAGCAAAATTAATTGTCATTTGGGAAAGCATCAGCTAATAAATTAAAGACAGATCATATTTGACTAACTTGATGGAATGATGGAGCGGGGTGATGAGAATAGTATGATTGATGTTGTGTTAATGAGCTTTCAAAAGACATTTGACAGAGCATTCAATAAAATACTAAAATTAAATCATATGGGATTAAAGGGTCATTGATAACAGGAATACAAATTTGGCTAAGGGATAGGAAACTGGGACCAGTGTTGAATGCTTAATATTCAGACAGTGATGTTCTCTGGGTCAGAGTTAGGATCACTTATCTATCTCAGATTCAGATAGATTTATTTAGCATATGTTCATTGAAATGCATTGTTTGCATTAATACCCAACACAACCCAAGAATGTGCTGGGGGCAGCCCACAGGTGTTGCCACACATTCCAGCGCCAACATAGCATACCCACAATGCTCAGCAGAACAACACAGAACATGACAATCAACAAAACAACAACAGCAAAACATGCCCCGTTCCTCTCTCCCGTCCACCCACACATAATGATAGTCCTTCAAACCAGGCAGGCCTCCAGCTTCCAGCAGACTCACAAACATTGGGCCTTTGACTTCCTTGGTGGACTTCAGCCTTGTAGACCCAGGGTTTTATACTTCAGGTGTTGACTTCCAGACTTCTGATTGACCTTTGGACTTTGATCTTCAGTAACAATTCCAGAACTACCTGGGTCCTGAACTCCAGGCCTCTGAACTTGCTGATTTGCACACCCCTAAACACACTCAGTGGCCAGGTTATTAGGTACATCTGTATACCTGCTCTTTAATGCAAATATCTGATTGGCTAATCATGTGGAAGCAACTCAATGGATAAAAGCATGCAGACATGGTCAAGAGATTCAATTGTCGTTCAGACCAAACATTAGAATGGGGAGAAAATGTGATCTAAGTGACTTTTACTGTAGAATGATTGTTGGTGCCAGATGGGGTGGTTTGAGTATCTCAGAAACTACTGATCTCATGGGATTTTCAAGAACAAGAGTCTCCAGAATTTACAGAGAATGGTACAAAAAAAAAGCTAGTGAGTGGCAGTTTTGTGGACGAAACCGCCTTGTAAATGAGAAAGGTCAGATGAGAATGGCCAGACTGGTTCAAACTGACAGGAAAGTGACAGCAACTCAAGTGACCACACAATACAACAGTGCTGTGTAGAAGAGCATCTCTGAATATACAACACTTCAAATCTAGAACTGCATTGTCTACAGCAGCCGAAGACCAGGAACTTACACTCAGAGGCAACTTTATTAGGTACAGATGGTGCAGAATAATGTAGCCACTGAGTGTATATTTCATTTTGCAAGACTTAAGAGCAAAAATAACCCATTTGGCCCATTGATTCTGCTCCACAATTCCATCATACCTGATTTATTATTCCTCTCAACCCCATTCTCCTGCCTTCTACCCGTAAACTTTGAGGCCCTCTGCTGGTCAGGGTTGACCATGGATTTTGCGGCCTAGCTATCTACGTGATATGCATGTCAGTATGTAAGCCAGAGCAGTACAATATTGGCTTAGACATTGGTTTAGTGAGAGAAGCCAGAGAGTGGTAGTAGATGGTTGCCTCTCCGACTGGAAGCCTGTGACTAGTGGTGTGCCACAGGGATCGGTGCTGGGTCCATTGTTGTTTGTCATCTATATCAATGACCTGGATGATAATGTGGTTAACTGAATCAGCAAATTTACAGATGACAACAAGAGTGGGGATGTAGTGGACAGTGAAGAAGGCTATCATGGCTTGCAGAGGGATCTGCATCAGCTGGAAAAATGAACTGAAAAATGGCAGATGGAATTTAATGCAGACAAGTGTGAGGTTTTGCAGTTCAGTGGGACCAACCAGGGGAGGCCTTACACAGTGAATGATAGGGCACCAAAGAGCAAAGTAAAACAAAAGGATCTGGGATTATAGGTCCATAATTTGTTGAAAGTTACGTCACAGGTAGATAGGGTCAAAGAGAAAGCTTCAGGCATATTGACCTTCAGCAATCAATGCATTGACTATAGGAGATAGGATGTTATGTTGAAGTTGTATAAGATGTTGGTGAGGTCTAATTTGAAGTATTGTGTGCAGTTTTAGTCACCTACCTACAGGGAAGATCTAAACAAGGTTGAAAGAGCACAGAGAAAATTTACAAGGATATTGCTGAGTCTGGAGGACCTGAGGAATATGGAAAAATTGAACAGATATTCCTTGGAACATAGAAGATTGAGAGGAGATTTGATAGAGGTATACAAATTTATGAAGGGTATAGATAGGGTAAATGCAAGCAGACTTTTTCGACTGAGGTTTTGGGGGGGGGGGAGCTACAACCAGAATTCATTGGTAAGCGTGAAAGAGGAAAAGTTTAAGGGGAACATGAGGGGAAACTTCTTCACTCAGAGGATCGTGAGTGTGTGGAACAAGTGGTGCATATGAGCTCGATTTCAATGTTCCAGAGAAGTTTGGATTGTAGGGATACAGAAGGCTAAGGTCTGGAAGCAGGTCGATGGGAATAGGACGTTTAAATGGTTTTGGCATGAACTAGATGGGCTAGTCCATGAACCAGTGAACATTACCTCACATTTTTAATATATAATATATTTCTGCTTTTTGCACAATTTTTACTCTATTCAATATACGTATATTGTAATTGGTTTATTTATGTTATTATTATTATTATTATTATTATCTTCTTCTTCTATATTAGCATTGAACTGCTGCTGCTAAGTTAAATTTAACGGCACATGCCAGTGATAATAAATCTGATTCTGATTCTGAAGGGCCTGTTCTGTGCTGAACTTCTCTACAGCTATAACTCTAATATGATGGGCAAGCTGTTGGCCATGCAGCAGACTCCCTCTTCCACGCAGTGAATAAACCCAATGGAACAGTGGTGATCAATACGGTTTGGCACCATTGTCATTGCAGGAGTTGACAGTCAGCATTGAACTCAACGTAGTTATTGCCTTAGGGACTCCAGCTCCAGATTTTTCCACAGGGTTTACTCCTGAATCTATGCCCATGAGTGGGTATAGCCACAAGGCAGTGGAGTTTTGAGATCAGAGTTTTAATTCTCCCAGGTAAGCTGCCAAGCTTAGACGAGTCCCATCTGCCTGAAGTGACTGGCTTACTGCATCAATAACCCATCTTTGCCCTCTCTCCTGTCATTAGAAACTGTTCTGTTGAGCTTAGTAGCTGAGTCACACACGAACGCCAGGAGCTTAACTGTGTTGTCAGAGGCTACTTCAGGTGCACATTACTGGGGGCATGTGATAGGAACTAGGACCTTATCCCCATGACCAGCCCTGGCTATGACAACCTTAAGGAACCCCATAACCTTTGACACCCTTACTAATGAAGAACCTATTAACCTCCACTTTAAATATATCCAATTACTTGTCCTCCACAGCCATCTGTGACTAAAGAAATTCCTCCTCATCTCTATTTTAAATGGACATCCCACTATTTTGAGGCTGTTTCCTCTGGACCTAGACTATCCCACTACCAGAAACAATCTTTCCATATCCACTTTATCTAGGCTTTTCAATATTCAATAAGTTTCATTGAGATCACCCCTCATTCTTCTGAATTCCAGCAAGTACAGGCTCAGAGCCATCAAATGTTCCTCATATATTATCCCTTTCATCCCAGGAATAATTCTTTTGAACCTCCTCTTAACCCTCTCCAATGCCAGCACATCTTTTCTTAGTTTAAGGGATCCAAAACTGCTCACAATACTCCATGTGGTCTGATCAATGCCTTATAACACCTCAGCATTTCATCCTTGCTTTTATATTCTAGACCTCTCAAAAAATGCCAACATGGCATTTGCCTTCTTTACCACCAACTCAACCTGCAAGTTAACCTTTTGTAATCCTGCACAAACACTCCTAAGTCCCTTTGCACCTTTGATTTAAAATTTTCTCACCATTTAGAAAAAAGTCTACACCTTTATTCCTTCTGCCAAAGTGCATGACCACACACTTCGCTACTCTATATTCCACCTGCCACTTCTTTGCTTATTCTCTCAATCTGCCTAAGTCCTTCTGTGGACTCCCTGCTTCCTCAAAACTACCTCTCCCCCTGCCTATCTTCATATCATCCACAAATCTGCCACAAAGCCATCAATTCCATCATCCAAATCATTGACACATAGTATAATGTCATAAGAAGTGGTCCCAACACCAACCCCTGTGGAACACCACTAGTCACTGACAGCCAACCAGAATAGGCCCCCTTTATTCCCACTCTTTGCCTCCTGCCAGTCAGCCAATCTTCTATATATGCTAATATCTGTCCTTAAGAACATGGACTCTTATCTTGTTAAGCAGATTCATGCATCTTGTCAAAGACCTACTGAAAATCCAAGTAAATATCCACTGACTCTGCTTTCTTTATCCCGCTTTTTACTTCCTCAAGGAATTCCAACAGATTTGTCAGACAAAGTTTCCCCTTAAGGAAACCATGCTGACTTTGGCCTATTTTATCATGTATCTCCAAGTACCCTGAAATCTCATTCTTAAGAATGGACTCCAATATCTTTCCAACCACTGAAATCAGGCTAACTGGCCTATAATTTACTTTCTTCTGCCTCTCTCTTTTCTTAGGGAGTGGATCACTACTAATGGCTCTGCAATATCTTCAGCTATTGAATCCCTTTCAGAACCCTGGCATGTAGCCCATGGTGACTTATCTACCTTCAGACCTTTCAGCTTCCCAACCACCTTCTTACTAATAGCAACTACACACACTTCTGCCCCCTGACACTCTCGAATTCCTAACATATTGCTAGTGTCTTCCACTGTGAAGACAAATGCATATTATTAATTTCTTCTGCCATTTCTTTGTTCCCCATTACTACCTGTCCAGCATCACTTTCCAGCGGTCCAATATCCTCTCTTGCCTCTCTTTTACTTTGTATATATCTGAAAAAAAGCTTTTGATACCCTCTTTTATATCATTGGCAATCTTACCTTCATATTTCATTTTTTCTTTCCTTACAGCTTTTTAAAATTGCCTTGTCTTGATTTTTTTAAATCTCACCAATGCCCTAACTTCCCACTAACTTTTGCAATATTATATGCCCCCTCCTTTGCTTTTAGATGTCTTTGAATTCCATGGTTACATCATGGTCCCTTTGGAATACTTCTTCATCTTTGGGATGTATCTATCCTGTACTTTCAAATAGTTCCTGGAAATTCCTGTCATTGCTTTTCTACCATCATCCCTGCTAGTGTCCCCTTCCAATCAACTTTGACCAGCCCTTCTCTCATGCCTCTGTAATTCCTAATGATTCTGATACATCTGACTTATCTTCTCCCTTTCAAATTGCAAATTGAATTTTATCATATTATGATCACTGCCTCCTAAGGGTTCCTTTGCTGGCATCTCCCGAATGAAATCTAGTTCATTACACACACACACACAATCCAGATTTACCTTTCCCCCAGTGGGCTAATCTACAAGCTGCTCTGAAAAGGCACCTTGTAAGTATTCTATAAATTCCCTCTCTTGGGTTCCAGTGCCAGCCTGGTTTTCCCCAATCTGCTTGCTTACTGAAATCCCATGAATATTGCAACATTATCCTGTTTATATGTCTTTTCTACCTCCTGTTGGAATTCGTCTCCCACATCTGGGTACTATTTGGAGGGTTTATACCCTTGCAGTTTCCCTTAAACAAAGATTCCACATCTTCAAATCCCATGTCATGTCCTTCTAAGTATTTGATTTAATTTTTACCAACAGAGCCACCCCACCCTCTCTACCTGCCGGCCTGCCCTTTCAATACAGTATGTATCCTTTGATGTTAAGCTCACAACTAAGATCTTCTTTCAGCCATGACTCAGTGATGCCCAAAATGTCATGCCTGCCGGACTCTAACTGTGCGACAAGATCATCTACCTTATTCCATATACCTGTGTGTATTCAAATATAACACCTTCAGTCCTGTATTCATCAAGGGTAGAGTAATGCAGACTTCAAATGCATATTATCAAGTAAGTTGGTAGGATGAAGTTTATTGCTTTGATTTGTGAGGTGCTGTGAAATGTTTGAGAGAATGAGAAGGTGTGAAACAATACAACTTTGAAGAGGAAGCAGGCAGAGACAAACCAAGGATTTATGCATATAAATTTCTTTGAAAGGTAAGTCATCGGGAAGGCCATTCATTAAAACCTATAGAATTCTTTGATCACAAAGATATACTTTATCAATAGATGATAAAAGCTAGGAGGTGGTAGAAACTTATATAAAAAGACAGAATCTGAATTTGCATTCCTTTTTGCATTCCTTTTCAAGATCCTGGAGAGAATACAGAAGAGATTCATCATGAATCAGAGATGAAGGTCTTTGACTAAATAGAGAAACTGAAAAGCTGTGATTGCTTTCCTTAGCAGTAAAGGTTAAGGAGAAAATGTAATATAGTTGTTTGATGTTGTGAATAGTTCTAATGGAAAAAATATGGAGGAAAGATCTTCAAGAACTGAATGATTGGGAACAGTAGGATCTGAATTTTGGATGATTGGAAAACAGAAGCAAATAAGGATAAACATAAAAACGTATGAGTAGGCCATTCAGGCCTCAAAGTTGTCCCTTATCTTCTCATCTGTGCTTGTTCCCCATAGTCATCAATTCCATGATCTTTCTAAAATTTACCTGCTTCCTCTTTAAGTATCTTCATATATCTGATTTCCAGGTTGAAGAATTCCAAAGGTTTACCACTCTATGTGAGAAGAGCTTTCACATATCTCAGTTTTAAATGGCTTATATGTCCTCTCTTGTTTGTAGCTCTCCTGCTTGTAAAAACATTTTGACACCTAACCTATCATACTCCCTAAAGATCTTACCTGTTTTAATGTCATCTCTTATTTTCCAAGAACATAGACTGTCTCTCTTTAGTTGCTCGCAACACGACATTTCCTCTCAGAAAAGCATCACTGGCACCAGGCTACCCACATCCAGGACATAGTGTATACTGTATATAGAAGGGTGCTGGAAAAAGGCCAGTAAAGATACCACCTATAGACTGTTTGTCCCACTCCCATCAGGGAGGAGTCTATGTAATATCTACTCCAGGACTGCCAGACTCAAAAACAGTTACTTTCCTCAAGCAGAAAGGTTGACCAATATCTCCACTCACTAATTACCCCACCACCACTAATTTATCATTTCCTGTCAGTGGCACCTTATGTCTAGACACTCCTATGCCTAGTGTCACCTCATTGGACATGCAAATAATCTATTTATATAAGCTGTCTTAAGTGGTTACATTTATTGTTTTCGTAATGATTGTGTTCTCTATCTTACTGTGTTTTTTGTGCCGCATCGGATCCGGAGTACCAGTTAATTTGTTCTCCTTTACACTTTTGTTCTGGAAATGACATGAAACAATCTTCAACCTTGAATCTTGGTCTTGAATCATCCATGTGGCTCAGTTTTAGTCAGTCACATCATTTGACTCCAGTAGTGTTAATTGGATTGCTTAAGCAATGAGCTAGCACTGAAACAATGGGCCAAATTGTATTGGTCTGACTTTCTGTGACTCAGCAAATTCTGGCCTGATGTTCTGCTGGATTCCTACTGGTGAGATGTCACACCAGTGACTTCTCAATAGTGGCATTGCATACGTGATGGTAGGCAGGCTGAGCCCCTTCGCCTGCTTGAAATAGTTAAGATATTCTGAAAGTGTTGTGCAAAGATAGTTAAAATTATAATAAATGAAATAAACCGCAAGAGTTAAAATATGCAAGTTTTACCTTAATTTCATTTTTAATATGTTGGCCTCACTCATGAATCCAGTAATTGAAAATAAATACAAGTGTTGACTTTAATTAATAAGCTTAGTGGCCCTGGTTATAAATCTAACAGATAATTGGATGTTAAACACTGATGAAGGGGACACTCTGTACTTTGAAACTGAAATATTTTATTTCGTGGGCCATAACCACAATTCCAAAACTGTGATTGTGCACCTGCTACTGACAAACTTCGTGACCTGCAATTTCCACATTTAGTTTTTAGTCCTCTGGGGAAATTAGAAACTAGAGTTTGCAAGCGTTTTGTTTTGTTTACTAAAAAGTGATACAAATGCAATTAATTTCCAAGGGTGCATCCGAGATTTTACTGTTGAATGTGAATGATGTTTTTCAATGATCTTGTCCTTCTTTGTGATCAGTTGTATAAGATCTTAGACACTGAACAGTGATATGTTCCTTCTGAGATTAACATTGGTTACAAAACTTAATCCTTTTATTGCGGCAAACAAAAGACCCAATTATTTTAACTTTCTGAGACCAGACTGGAAAATTAATGCAATTGGTTCGAGATTTGCTTTTCAAAGTCTGAAGATCAGAGGAATCCACTGTAACTTTTCTTTCTACTTTCTCAAAACAAAAACATTGAGATTGGAGATTACCTAAAGGTCAAAAGATAAAGGGACAGCATGGTGGGGAGTGGACAGGGATTTATGGATCATCTTGCTTGCAAATGGCAAAAAAAATTCCCGTCAGAACTGGGACAGAACCTCAAAGAAGGATATTCCATTATCAGTGGAGAAATTTGTAGTGCTTAGGTTTGGACTTTGACTTAGAGGAGGGAGAAGATCATCTGGCATCATCAGCCCCATTACTTGATCTTCTGCAGTTGTTCATCTGTGCCTCACTGGTACAAATCTGTACCCATAGTGTTGTTCACTATGTCTCATCCACTACCCCCTAGCTGTACTGGCAGATAGTGGGAAGGTCTTGGAGTGTGAGATGATAAGTCACACACTGACCAGCTTTTGTAACCACAGTGTTTGCGTGACAGGCCTAGAAGAGTTTCTGATCAGTGGCGATGCCTCCCCCATGCCTCCCAGATCCAGGTATTGATGGTGGAGACTCAATGATGGTAATCTCATTGAACGTGAAAAGTAGATGGTTTGTCTTTCTGTAATGGGAGATGGTCACCGCTTGGGACTTCGGTTTCACTTGTAATTTCTGATGCAAGTTAGATTTTCTCTTGCAGCATCCATACTAGGACCACGAGACTCAAAAACAGTTACTTCCCCCAAGCTGCCAGGCTGATCAACAGCTCCACCAATCAACTCATCCCATCACCACTCAAGTAGTGTGAACACTCATGGTGAGTATGATGTTCTCCCAAGGGGTTATTCCCTTAATGGAGAACACCTGTGTGTGACTTTGTTTAATGAGGCCTCCACACCGTCCTTGACAGATCTGGGTCACGGTCCAGAGGTCCAGTGGCGTGGACCGCAAGACCACTGGGGATTCTTCACTGCTCCGCCTTCTCTGCCATTGTGATGCGTCATCATCTTCTGCCAACTCTGCTATTAAGGTCTTGGTTGGATTTCGCTTTGTCTGCAACCTCCCCCTTGACCTTACCACCATGGGTGACCCTGCGAGGATGTAAACTTCAGAAAGCATCACTCTTGGGAGCTCAGGAGCTGACAAGCCACTCCACCATGACAAGGAGACAATCCTCAGAGAAGAGCCACCACTGCATCCACTCCTCTCCAGTGCCCCTCGGCACCCTTCATAACACCCCTCCCCGCAAGCACTGTCAATTTAAGCCTACACTCCACACCTCATACCTACACTGACACAGTCACTGTCCTATTGTGTTTTCATATTTCCTGCTGCTACCTAGAGAGGTTCCTCTTGCCAAGAGCCACATTGTTAACTTTATCGTTTCCTGTCAATAACTTATGTCCAGATACTCCTGCACCTAACGTCACCTTGAGTACATGCAATCAGTCTATGTATGTCAGCTCACCTTATGTATATTTACACTCAGCAAGTACTTGTACATTATATTTTATATGATTGACTTCATATTTATATTTATTGCCTTGCTGTTTATTTATTTATGTCTGTGTTTATCTATCTGTTTATTTGTTTGTTTATTACACATGAACAGAATAGGCCCTTCTGGCCCTTTGAGCTGTGCCATCCAGCAAGCCCCAATTCAATCCTACCTGGACACGGGACAATTTGCAATGATCAATTAACCTATTAACCTATATTTGGACTGTGGGAGGAAACTGGAGCACCCAGAGGAAACCCACATGTACAAACAAGCTGGAGAAACTCAGCAGGTTGGGCAGCATCCGTGGAAACAAGCAGTCAACATTTCGGGCCGAGACCCTTCGTCAGGACTGAAGAAGGAGGGGGCAGGGGCCTGATGAAGGGTCTCAGCCCAAAACGTTGACTGCTTGTTTCCACGGATGCTGCCCAACCTGCTGAGCACAGCAAACGTTGATTTGACCACAGCATCTGCAGTGTAGTTTGTGTTTACAGAGGAAACCCATGTGGTCACAGGAAGAATGTTCCAACTCCTTACAGACAGCGGCAGGAATTGAACTCAGTTTGCTGGCACTGTAAAGCATTGTGCTAACCACTACGTTACCGTGCTGCCCCACACTTATGGTGCTTTTATGCTTATTGTGTTCTATTTTTAAATCAGCATCAGATCTGGACGAACAATCACTTGTGTACTGAAGAATGACAAAACAAAATCTTGAATCTTGAATCAGTTCTTATGTAAATTCTGCATGGAGCATGGACAGTTTCATTTGCAGAGTTCAGTCGTTCAATAGTTCTAATTAATCAGAGAACATGTGCAATATACAACCTGAAATTCTTATTTTCCACAGACATCCTCAAAACAGAAGGGGGGAAAAAAAAACAAAGAATGAATGACAGAAAAAAGACATAAGAACCTCAAAGCCCCCTGCCCCCCTCCCAGTAGCTGTAAATGAAAGAGGGTGGCACAGCAGTGTGGCAGTTAGTGTGACACTTTACAGAGCCAGCAATTAGAAAAGCAGGGTAAAATTCCTGCCACTGTCCGTAAGGAGTTTGCATGTATGTTTTCAGAGTGGGTTACCTCTGGGTGCTCCGCTTTCCTCACATATCCTGAAGATTGCGGGTTAAGATTAGTAAATTGCGGGCATGCTGTGTGGACACTGGAAGCGTGGTGACACTTGTGGGCTGCCGCCAGCGCTTCCTTGGACTGTGATGGTCGTTGGTGCGAATGGTGTATCTCACTGTATGCCTTGATATTTGGATGTACATGGGACAAATAAAGGAAAATCAATGGAGAACGCCCCTGCTTGTGAGCTTAGGGTGGAAGGAAAGACATTGAAGAAGCTGAAGAAGATTGGCTTAGGACACTTCCCAAAATAAAACCTGCGTGATTGTCCTCTGACAACCACAGCCGTCTTCTTTTCTGTGAGTCATGACTATCACCACTGGGGTTACCAGCTTTGAACTATTTTTAGGGATTAGTGTAGAGGAAACAATGTGATGTATGTTGCTCAATATGTGATGACTCAACTTCAATGTGCTCAGCTTACATGTCAGAAGTTGATGAGCAAGTCTTTGACAGAAGGCTGTAAGATTGTTTCACTTATCCAACTACTAATCATTTATTTATTGTTTTACAATGCACTATTTGTATGAATTTTGTATGTAGCAAATTTAGAATTGATGTCAGTTATCAAATACTTATTTCATAAAGCCATGAAGTTAACTGTGAATTCCTATTCATGTAAGTAACTCTCCTGAACAAACTAAAATATTATTAGGTACTTAGAACAAAATATTTCTTTATGATATAATTTAAATTAAAATATGTGTAATTATAGGCCAAGGACATTGGATGATATTTATTAGTTCAACTTCCCAGATAAGCTGAGCAGGATCTTTTGCATCTTGGGAATATTCAAGTTCCCCAGAATATTAAATTATGTTATATAAATATATGAGGCTGTTAATATAGCTTGGGTGTAACGAATATCTTTGCTCCTCCTCAGGCACTTTAAGATTCACCGGCTCATGATAGAAAAATATGCTTTTACATTGTGCCTTTTCCAGTCTGAATGACATTGCATTTTGCAATGAAGGAAGTTTTCACTTGCAGGAAATCTGGCAGGCAACCTGCATAGATCAAGGCCCCAGCAATTACACAATTTGTTCTCAGTTACTTGCTGTGGTTTAAGTGTTGGTGAGAACTTCTGAAAATCGGCCTCTACTTTTTCACACTGGTGCCATGGGATCAGTAGAAACTCAGTCACTGATTGCTTTATGAACAAAAATCATAGTGATCTAGATAGTAGCGTGGTGGTTAGTATAACACTATCACAGCACCAGCAACAGTGCCACTGACTGTGAGGAGTTTGTACATTCTCCCCATGACCACGTGGGTTTCCTCCGGCCGCTCCCATTTCCTAACACACTCCAAAAACTTACGGTTTAGTAGGTTAATTGGTCTTACACACTTACTTACTGCCCATTACATCGCTGATGTTTGGGGCAACGATAAAGGGCCTCCATCTCTGGTGTCGTTCAGGGCTTCCTTCATCATGTCAGTAGCTTCCTCTTAGCCTTCACTACTGTCCATCATGCAAGTCCCGAGTGGACCCTCAGAAATCCCGTCACACTCAGACGTAGAAGGGTTTTCCGTTGCTGTTTCCATAACAGTTCTGTGTCAGCAGTCCGGGTTGTTAGCCCTGAGCTGGAGGACAAGTAGACCACTCTTAGTCTGGCCTCTACCTTTTGACCTGTTTGGCATGGGTTACCTACCATAATGCTTTGACTCCAGCCAACGTAGCTCCCCAGGTCATTGAGACACACAAGCCTCCAATGCACAACAGGGTTGTGGTCCTCTAGGAGGAGGTTAATTGGTCACATGGATATAATTGGGCAGTGTGAACTTATTGGGCCGGAGGGGGCTGTTACCATGATGTACCTCTAGCTTAAAATAAACAAATAATAATAGTGCTAATAGTGTTGAAGTGGAAGTCAGTCCTGATATAGTTTAGATCATATATGTCAAACTCAAGGTCCGCGGGCCAAATCCGGCCCGCGGTGGAATTATCTTTGGCCCGCGAGATAATATCTAATTACTATTAAAGCTGGCCCCAGTAATCGAAGCGTCTATGGCGTATGATATGGCTAATGCTGAGTTTATTCAGGTACCAGGTTTTCAGGGTTTTTAGTGTTTATTCGGCAGTCTTGCTCGGCAGTCTTCTTCATAAGAAACGGAATTTGTAAAGTGAAACACTTTGTAGTTATAGCAGAGACTGAGACACATGAGAGCAGGCTGAAAAAACGGAGGCAACGAAAGCTGCGTTCGCACGCGTCCGACTGATCCGGCCCACATGAAGCTGCATTTTGCTCAATCCGGCCCGTGACCTAAAATGAGTTTGACACCCCTGGTTTAGATGCAAGAGGTGCACTTTCTTGATAATTCACCTGTACAGTGACACCTCCAATAGCTCAATGCATTTTTATTACTCTAATAAGATATAAGATTAGATCTTTGAAATGTAGAGTTTTCTGACTTAGAGAAATTCAAATTCATCTGCTCATGAGCTGATCTTGGAATGTGAGATCAGCTCATTTGAATGGTGATACTTTTGGGTGACAGTGATGACTGAATGTATTGGGACAGAGAAAGCCCGGAATGAACTGTTTGCAACTCTGAAAGGCCAACATTCTTAAAAGCAATTCTGGCTTTATTAAAGCAAGCATACACAAAGTTCAAAATGTTACAAAGCACAGTGGCAGAGCTAATCCAGCTTAAAGTGGCTTTTCAACAAAGCAACAAAGTAGATAGTTATTTTCATAATTTAACACCAAGGAATTCCACAGAATGCTGGAATGAAAAGAACTGTACATAAGATATAGGAGCACAGGTAGGCCATTCCGCTAGATCACAACATCATGCTGATCTTCCATCTCAGCACCACTTCCTGCCCTTGATCCCTCCATTAGCCAGAATCCATCAACCTTTGCTTTAAATGCAACCAATCACTGAGGCTCCACCGATCTCTGGAGCAGAGAACTCCAAAATAAATCATCAGTCTGAGTGAAGAAATTTATCTTCATTTCTATCATTCAAAGTGGCTCTCAACTGATGTTAAGACAGTAGACTTAGTCCTAGAAAAACAAAAGAAAAATAGCTGATGCAAGAAATCTGAAAGAATAACAGAAAATTCTGTGGATGCTCAGCTTAGACCTTCAACTGCTCTGTTATTCATTCTACAGATGCTGTTTAAGAACATAGAACATAGAACATAGAGCATAGCACAGTACAGCACAGTACATGCCCTTCAGCCCACAATGTTGTGCTGGCCTACTCTAAGATCAATATACCCCTTCTCTTCAATATAGCCTCCATTTTTCTATCATCTATGTGCCTATCTAAGTGTTTGTTAAATTCTCCTACTGCATCTGCCTCCACTACTACCCCTGGCAGGGCCTTCCATTTATCTACCCCTCTGTGTGTAAAAAAAACTTACCTCTGACCACCACCCTATACTTTCCTTCAATCACTTTAAATTTATATCTCCTTTGTTTGAGTCATTTCCACCCTGGGGAGAAGCCTCTGGCTATCCACTCTATCCATGCCTCATATAATCTTGTACACCACTTTCACTCCTTGAATATCTCCAATACTTTCTGGGTTTTGTTCCTCCCCTTGATTCCTCTGCTAGCCAGAATTCACCAATCTGTGTTTTAAATACTATCAATTATTGACGCTAAATAGACCTCCAGAGCAGAAAAAAATCAAAAATTCACCAGTTTTAGTCAGGAGAAATGTCATCCCTGCACCTAATTGTCAGATTTTCACCACTCAAAGTTTCATCACTCATTCTTCAAAACTCTAGAGGCTTTGGTTGCTCAGCCTCTGCCTGTGTGGCCAACTTCCCATCCAAGAAACTCCTTTGCTGATTTTTTTTTCCCTGCACTGTTTCATAGCATGTGCTGTATATGTTATGTAGGGAGACAAAAATTGTAAAATGTGCCAAGCGTGGTCTCACTAATTTCCTATCTCATTGTAGTAAGTTGGTATCAACCCTAGTAAGGATAATTCAGTTTACTCAAAACTATTTGCAATAAAGGACAACATTTCTTTTCTGCCTTCCTGAATGCTTGCTGCACCATTAAGAGTACGCAAGTTCTTTGATCAGCAATGATTATGATTCCCTCACTTCTTAAAAATGCTCAACATTTCTGTGTTTTGGATAATATCAATTTTTTTTCTACATTGTATTCGATCTGTCCCTGAATTATTTTTTGAACCCTTTTGTATTCTCCTCCCTTCTGATGTGCACATGTAATTTCATCTTATCAGTAAACTTGGAAATGAGTCTTACAGAACAACCACAAGCAAAGTTCAAAGTAAATTTATTTTTGAGGTACATATATGACACCACATTTGTTCTCTGATTCTGATTCATTATCTTGTGGACATTCACAATAAATACTAAGGAACACAATAGAATCAAGCAAAAAAATACACACAACACAGGCAGACAAACAACTGATGTGCAAATACAAAATGAAAGAAGATAAGTAGATAAACTAAGAAGATGTAACTCAGTCCCTAAGACTAAAGCTGTATCCCATAGATTTTACTTCAAACGGTATGAAGGCACTGTCTTCAGAGCTGCTCCTGTTCAGCTGTTAGAACCTCAGTTGAAGTGGGGACACAGATCTACCCACACATGTAAATTGGCATTCTGCCATTTTTCAAATAAAGAAGCAGGAGCAGCTGCCGAGAAATCCCCAGGCCGGAGAATACACATTGGCTGAATTGTCTATTTTACTTCATTAGATAGCCATAAGTTAAGCATGCTTTGAATCAATTAGCCTTTAAACTATGAAATGAGCTGTGAAATGATGGCTATAATTAAATGATGAGACTTACATATCACTGGAATTCGAAAATGAATTAATAATTTTTCATATTTGAATGTTACTCATTACAATGCTATCGACAAAACGTGTGTGTAATTTTTCTTTCCAATTTTGTCATCAGTTTACTATTGAAGCCATTATATCGAGTCCTTCAGCACAACAAGATCCAATATTTACATGTATTTGTTTGTTTGTTTGTGTGTTTGTTTATTGAGATACAGCATGAAGCAGGCCCTTCTGGCCCTTCAAGCCTTGCTGGTCAGCAGCCCCTGATTTAACCCTCGCCTAATCACAAGACGATTTACAATGACCAACAGTCCAGGCATTTTCCAAGCCTTGCTCAATGAGATCATCCAAGACATGATGTGCTTGTCTACCTCGATGGCATCCTCACCTTCTCCAAGACCATGTCTGTCACATCCTTTCAGTCCTTTAGCGTCTCTTCCAAAACCAACTGTACTGCAAGTTAGAGAAATGCCAGTTCCGCACCCCAGTCATTTCCTTCCCGGGTTACATCCTTTCACCTCAAGACATAACCATGGACACAGAGAAGATGTGCGCTGTATTTGAATTGGGCCTGACTGTACTCCCTCAAATAGCTACAGTACCTCTCGGGCTTCTTCAACTTCTACCACAATTTCATCAACCAAATTACATCTGATTCCACATCAATCACCAAATCACAGACCACGCTTTCGAAGAGCTCAAGGGACGTTTCACCACTGCTCCCATTCTCCGCCATTCGAAACCTTCTGGATCATTTGTGCTAGAGGTGAATGTATCTGATGTGGGTACTTGGGCAATCTTCTCCCTGCAAGGACCAGGTGGGAAGGCACCCCCTTGTACTTTCATCTCATGCAATTACACCTCTACACAGCATCATTATGGAGTAGGAGACATTGAGTCACTCACCATCAAATAGACTCTGGAGGAACGGAGACATTAGCAGTAGGGAAACTCTGAGCCCTTCCTGATCCTGAATGACCACCAAAGCCCCATCTCCATTCAACAGACCAACCAACTCAACCCACGTCGGGCTTGCTGGGCCCTCTTCTTCGAGCAATTCAAATTCACAATCTCCAGCTGACCCGGCTCCAAGAATACTAAGGAGGACACCCTCTCTGTTTGATCCAGCTGAGATGAAGATTAATCCTCTGTCCCTTCTCACAGATATTTGCCCCAATAGTCTGGGACCTTGAGAACAGGATCCACCAGGTCCTATAGTATGAGCCTGCTCCAACCGAGACACCTGCCAACTATGTATATGTACCAGTGACCATGTGATTTGATGCTCCTATCCCTCTTTGGCCATCCAGATGCAGTCTTTGGAACCCTTAAGGTCGTTGATTAAATGTTATATAGTTTCTCATTTTATATTTTTACCAAAATAGAGATTGTTTAATTGTATTAATCTGCTAAAGTGGAAGAATAATCAAAGATCAAACTTAATTGCCAAGAAATACATATAAAAAATAAAATTACAAACTGTTAGTCGCACTGGATTTATAAATAAAGTTTTTTTTACAAAATTCTTTCGCATTAAGGCAATCATTGATTGCTTAGGAAAAACTTTGCATAAATTGCTCCTATATCAATATTTGTCAGGCTTCAAATAATTACTATTCAAATTTGCTGTGGCTTGCCTTTAAAAAAACATACAAAATGTATTCATTTCTGTTCTTCCCATTTGTACACTGTAAACCTGGCTGCGTGATTTGATTAAACACCTTGCCCTACATCCTTGGCATTTAATCAGCTTAGAAGCCACTTATTGCTTCATGCACATGAAGCATCTAACACTCTGTCTTAAATCAACTCAGCCTATGCTTATCTGAGTCCATTTCTGAAAACCAAGATTTAGCTTTTTTTGTGGTTTTCAGGGACTACTGAAAGTTTGATAATCACATCACACGCAGGCAATGGACCTGAGTGATAAATTGCAGCATATTTTATTGAATTCCTTTTACTGGGTGCATACAAGGGAATATTTTGTCTCAACATGAGCGATAGCTATATCAGCCATTAGAGCGTTTTCAATGCTTTACATTCAGTTTCATGTCAAGTAGGTGAATTATACCACATGTTTAATGCAAAGTAAAATTTCTTCAGTGATCTAATAAAGGGATGGATCACTTTGAGAGCTTCATGCAGAAGTACCAGCCAGCTACAAGTGCACACACCAGCTATTTCCAGACTTTCATCCTACACACTGCAGCACAGAAGCACACG
Source organism: Hemitrygon akajei (assembly GCF_048418815.1). Lineage (NCBI taxonomy): Eukaryota > Metazoa > Chordata > Chondrichthyes > Myliobatiformes > Dasyatidae > Hemitrygon > Hemitrygon akajei. The sequence continues at coordinate 17,846,296 of NC_133125.1, read as the reverse complement.
ATGGATTTGAGGTCAGATATGGGTGCATTGGATATCTTGCTTTATCATACAGTCCAGGGAAATACCATAACTCACTGGGTCAAAGGGTCTGATATATTTTAAATCAAAAGCTGATGAGGTCTCACAGTAAGTCATTTATGTCAAGTAGGGTGGCCCGTGGTTCACCAACAGAACAAGAGATTCTGCAGAAGCTGGAATGAGCAACGCGTGCAAAATGCTGCAGGAACTCAGCAGGTCAGGCAGCATTTATGGAGGGAAATAAACAGTTGATGTTTCAGGCTGAGACCCTTCATCAGAGCTTCAAAGAAAGGGGAAGAAGCTAGAATGTTAATGTGGGTAGAGGGGGAGGAATACAAGCTGGCAGGTGATAGGTGAACCCAGGGGTGGATGAAGGCGTGTAAGGTGAGGGAGGGGGATGGAGTGTGTTGGCCCAAAACCTCCAATATTTATTTCTCTCCATAGATTCTGCCTGACCTACTGAGCTGCTCCAGCATTTTGTGCGTATTTGGCCTACCAAGCAGACAATGACCATCAAACACCTATTGAAATTAAACACATTACATTCATCTACATTCCTCTTGACTCCTCACAGATCCTACTCCTCAGCAGACACTGGGGAAAAGTTACAGTAGCCATTTAACCTACTAAACTTATACAACTTGGGGATAAGGAAGGAAACTGAAGCACGTGATAGAAACTCCACTCAGACAGTAGCAGAGATCAGTATTGACCCTGGGCATAGGTGACATGCATTGTGCCAATCACAGCAGAAGGCCCCACTTGCCCGGATTGACCTATCACATTCTAGCTTACTGTCTCTCCTCTCACCGCCTTCTTATTCTGGCTGCTTCGCCCCTTCATTCTCAAGAATGATTCCGGGAATGAAAGCGTCATCAACTGAGAAGTGTGTGATGTCTCTGGGTCTGAATTCGCTGGACTTTCCAAGAATGGGGGGGGGGGGGGATCTCATTGAAACCTATTGAATATTGAAAGACCTAGCATGGATATGGAGAGGATGTTTCCTACAGTAGGTGAGTATGGGACCAGAGGGGACAGCCTCAGAAAAGAGGGACGTAGATTTAGAACAGAAATGAGGAGGAATTTCTTTATCCAGGTGGTAGTGAATCTGTGGAATTCACTGTGGAAGCCAAGTCATTGTGTATATTTAAAATGAAGATTAATAGTTTCTTGGTTAGTTAAGGCATTAAAGGTTCTGCTGAAAGGGCAGGAAAATGTGGTTGAGATAGATAATAAATCAGCCATGAATGAATGGCAGAGCAGACTTGATGGGCTGAGTGGCCTAATTCTGCTCCAATATCTTATAGTCCTATGGTCTTGCTGTCAATCTGCACTGACTGCGGTCTGCAATTGAGGAAGTCGAGGATCCAGGTACACAAGGAGGTGTTGAAGCCTAGGTCTTGAAGCTTATTGATTAGTTTTGAGGGGATGATAGTGTTGAATGGTGATCTGTAGTTGATGTACACATCTTTAGTGTCCAGATGTTCCATGACTGAGTGAAGAGTCAAGGAAATGGCATCTGCTGTTGGCCTGTTGTGACAGTAGACAAATTTGAGCAGATCCAATTTGCTTCTCAGTCAGGATTTGATCACCAACCTCTCAAGACGCTTCATTACAATGGATGAACGTGATGCTGGGTGATAGTCATGGAGGCAGCTCATCATGATCTTTCTGGGCATCAGTATAATTGAAGTCTGCTTGAAGCAGGCAGGTACCTCAGATTGCTGAAGTGAGAGGTTAAAGATCTCAGTGAACACTCCAGCCAGTTGACCAGAGCAGATCTTTTGTGCTTAACCAGGTAATCTGTCCGGGCTGGATACATTCCCTGGGTTCACCCTCCAGAAGGATGCTCTTACATCAGCCTCAAAGACCGAAATCACATGGACATGGAAGTGACAAAAGCAATGGTCTAACTACAACAATTTTGTATGCAACATATCTGAGAAAGCTTCTGAAATGTTAATTAGGCAGTTTCTTGCGGAATATGACTTGGTCCTAAACTGGAAGAGAGTTTAAAGGAAAGTTCAGGAAGGTCGCATGCACTCAGCTTTTGTGAGTGTAAAGAACTAGAATCTACTCTGTGTGCATTAAGATTATTGTATGAACTTCACGTAGGAGATAAAAAGCTGCTTGTAAAAATAGATGCAAGGACCAAAGCTCAGCTGGATAAATGGAAGGCTAAAAAGAAAGGAGTCAATAGAGATATGTAAATTCATCAGATGATGCTACAGATGAGGAAGCCAACAGAACAGACCAGATCGTAAAGGGAGCAATAGAAGGATTAATAAGAGAATGCTCCAGTGAACTAAATACACTATATACACATCCTGGAAAGGAAACAAGAGCAGGAACAGAAGTGAAATAAGCCAAGCCTGGGAGGAAAGCAACCGTCAAAGTAGATCCAGAGAGAAAAGCTAAGAAAAGGAGAAGAAAGATGTCCCAAGCTGGTAAAACCACCGCTACAGTCCCAGAGTCAATTCCTAGAAACCTCAGAACCTGAGATCTTTTTCACAGCCACAAGTCTCACAGGCTGAGCATAGTAACCTCCCCCCTCCTGTCAGGAAAGACGTTATCCCAAAAGAATAAGAACACTTCCACAGCAATTACATCTTTTGGCCCGACTGGGACAATTTAAAATTTACTGTGCTGTGGATGCCTGTATGTAGTAGTTGTATTATATAGCTGAGATGTAAAGTCCATCGAGTTAGTTTATAGCTAAGCAGGGAGGAGTGTTGTGTATTTAATATTTCAGTAATAGTGTAAATATAATTAATGATTATGCTTTCTTGTTCATTTAAACAATTCATTACAATTTATATGTAAAAATAAGTAAATTTCATATATCATGACACTATCATGTGATTATATGTGCAGCTCGCTTAAAGTAAATGTGAAGTTACTCACCTTCTGGACTCCCTTGATTTCCTTCCAATTAGTTTTTATGTGTTTTGGAGTTACAGAACATAACAGTGCTCATCTCATTAACTCACAGAGGAGGACATGTGATTAGCCGTATTACACACTGGGGCCAACAGTAAAGATATTAAATAGATATTAAGAGAAATTTATCTATCAATGTTACTGTGTTAATATTATTTTATGTGCTGTATATGATATATAGTTGAGTGCACATGTAAAAAAAATTCTGTAAAGTGACATGGCTTCCAAAATAATGAAATGAAAAGTTTCTAAATATTAAAAAAACAATAAAGAGCAGTAAAAAGTAAAACAAAATCAAATCAATATTTGCTGCTACCACCCCTTGTCTTTAAAACTGCATCAGATTTCTTTGGCACACTCCTGCAATTTTATGAGAAAATTGGCTGGTAAGTTATTCCAAATGTCTAGGAGAACTTGCCACAGTTCTTCAGCGGACATTGGTTGTCTCACTTGCTTTTGTCTCTCCAGGTCATCCCAGACAGCCTTGATGATGTTGAGATCACGGGTCTGTTGAGGCCATGTTATCCGAAATCATATTTTTTAGGGCACCTAAGACTTTTGCACAGTATTGAGTTTTACACCTTGGTCCCTGAGGAATGTTGTTTTATTTAACTGTATACATGTGTGGTTGAATGAAAATAAACTTGAACTTTAACTTGAAGTTAAAGATAGCAATAGATTAAAAGAAAAGATTAATAATGTTATCAAGAAGAGCAGGCAGACTGGTGTAGAACATAGAACTCTTCAGTACAGACCTCACCTTGGACACAAGAGGGTTCAGAATGGCTAAACTCTAAAACTTCAGGAACACCTGTCTGATAATGATCCCTAGTATATGTGGCTGGGCATCAAGGACATTACAAAGAGAGATAGCATTGACCTTATCAGTGATGCCTCCCTCCCTGATGCACTAAACAACTTTAATGTATTCTTCGAGGCATGCAACACAATGGCAGCCACAGAAGCTACATCTCTCCCAGGTGAGCAGTCACTGTCTATAGCAGCAGCAGAGATGAGGACTCTGCAGAAGGCCAACCCCCATAAGGCGGCCAAGCCTGACAACACCCCCCAGGCTGAGTACTCAGGGAGTGGGCACACCAGCTCACTGACATTTTCATGAACATCGTCTACAGATCAGCCGTTCAGGGTGCTGTCCCCACGCGCTTCAAATCAGCCACCATCATCCCTGCACGAAAGAACGCTATGCCATCAGAACTAAATGACTTCTGTCCATCATTGCCTTCATTGGAGAAAGCTGATCACAACCTGGTTTTGTTACAGCCCAGATATAAATCAATTGTGATGAGGCATCCCACTACCACACGCTCTTTTAGGAAGTGGACTCCTGAAGCTGAACAGGCCCTGAGAGACTGCTTCGGTACTACTAACTGGGATGTACTGCAAGGGGGGCTCTGGGGGGGCGTTGAGGAGGTCACTGAATGCACAACGGACTATATTAACTTTTGTGTGGATGCAGTTGTCCCTGTTAGAACTGTTCGCTGCTATCCCAATAATAAGCCCTGCATCACTAGTCACATCAAAGGCCTCCTAAACCAGAAGAAGAGGGCCTTTAAAGATGGTGATCGGTTGGAGCTTAAAAGAGTTCAGAAGGAACTCAGAATACAGATAAGGGGGGCAAAGGAGCAGTATAGGAGGAAGCTAGAACAAAAGCTGCAGAAAAAAAGCATGAAGGAGGTGTGGGATGGGATGAAGATCATCACCGAATGCGGTGCAAAGCGGGGGGCGAACATAAGTGGAGATGTGGAGAAAGCGAACCAGCTGAACAACTTCTTCAACAGGTTCGACAGCTCAATCTCATCCTCACCGCAGAAATCCACACCAGGCTTACTTCCCTCACAGGAAAATAGCCACTCACAGGAGACCTTGCCCACGCCCAGGATTACGGCTGCACAGGTGGAAGGTCAACTGAGAAAGATCTGTACCAGCAAGGCGGCTGGACCGGATGGAGTTTCCCCACGATTACTTAGGGCCTGTGCGACTGAGCTGGGAGAACCACTACAGCGCATCTTCAACATGAGCCTGGAGCAGAGAAGAGTACCCAGACAATGGAAAACATCCTGTATTGTCCCGGTACCGAAGAAACCACAACCAAAGGAGTTGAATGACTTCAGACCTGTTGCCTTGACGTCGCACGTGATGAAGACCATGGAGCGGCTGATAATACAGAATCTGAGGCCACAAACCAGGCACGCCCAGGATCCTCTTCAGTTTGCGTATAAGGAGAAGGTGGGAGTGGAGGATGCTATCACGTATTTGCTGCACAAATCACTCTCTCACCTAGAGGGGGTCAGTTGTGCTGTGAGGATTACATTCCTTGACTTCTCTAGTGCCTTTAACACCATCCAGCCCAAGATCTTAAGGCACAAACTAACGGAGATGGGAGTAGACTCTCACATGGTGGATTGGATAGTGGACTACTTGACAGATAGACCTCAGTATGTGCGGTTGGGAGACTGTAGGTCTGACACGGTGGTCAGCAGCACAGGGGCGCCGCAGGGAACCGTACTCTCTCCGGTCCTGTTCACCCTGTACACATCAGACTTCCAATATAACTCGGAGTCCTGCCATGTGCAGAAGTTCGCTGATGACACAGCCATAGTGGGGTGTGTCAGGAATGGACAGGAGGAGGAGTATAGGAAACTGATACAGGACTTTGTGATATGGTGCAACTCAAACTACCTGCGTCTCAATATCACCAAGACCAAGGAGATGGTGGTGGACTTTAGGAGATCTAGGCCTCATATGGAGCCAGTGATCATTAATGGAGAATGTGTGGAGCAGGTTAAGACCTACAAGTATCTGGGAGTACAGTCAGACGAGAAGCTAGACTGGACTGCCAACACAGATGCCTTGTGCAGGAAGGCACAGAGTCGACTGTACTTCCTAAGAAGGTTGGCGTCATTCAATGTCTGTAGTGAGGTGCTGAAGAAGTTGTGGAGAGTGCCCTCTTCTTTGTGGTGGCGTGTTGGGGAGGAAGCATTAAGAAGAGGGACGCCTCACGTCTTAATAAGCTGGTAAGGAAGGCGGGCTCTGTCGTGGGCAAAGTACTGGAGAGTTTAACATTGGTAGCTGAGCGAAGGGCGCTGAGTAGGCTACGGTCAATTATGGATAACTCTGAACATCCTCTACATAGCACCATCCAGAGACAGAGAAGCAGTTTCAGCGACAGGTTACTATCGATTCAATGCTCCTCAGACAGGATGAAGAGGTCAATACTCCCCAATGCCATTAGGCTTTACAATTCTACCGCCAGGACTTAAGAACTTTTTAAAAGCTATTATTAATGCTTTTTGAGATAGTGATTTAGATGCATATCATAATTTTTTACTGAGTTAAGTATTGTATGTAATTAGTTTTGCTACAACAAGTGTAATGGACATTGGAAAAAAGTTGAATTTCCCCATGGGGATGAATAAAGTATCTATCTATCTATCTATCAGTGGCACTGTTGCCAATTATCATCAAGTGCTTTAAATGGCTGACAATGGCACATATCACAAATTCCTTTCCTACCACACTGGACACTCACCAATATGCTTACCGACAGAACTGTTCTACAACAGATGCAATAGTATCTGTCATGCACCTGGCCCTGACACACTTAGAAAACAAGGACACTACTGTCAGAATACCGTTTCTCAATTTCAGATCAATATTCAGCATTATTGTCCTACAGGCATTCATGAACAAACCTCTACTCCTCACTCAAAATACACCATTGTGCAACTGGGTGATGCACTTCCTAATCAGCAGACCTCACACAGTCATGATGCACAACCGCTCCCCCCTCCCATAATTCTCGCCATGTGTACCCCCACCTCCACTCCCAGGGTTCTGTTCTGAGCCCATCGCTGCACACTCTGCTCACACCGGACTGCGCGGCTGAACGCCCGAGTAATCACATTGACAAGTTTGCCGATGACACAACAGTGTCAGGACCGGTCACCATCAATGATGAGATAGAACATAAGAACATAAGAGATAGGAGCAGGAGTAGGCCAATCGGCCCCTCAAGCCTGCTCCGCCATTCAACAAGATCATGGCTGATCCAATCTTAACTCTAGTTTTCACAGAATCCCACAAGGCAACAGTGCCAACCAACAGGGCACCATGCCGCCCATTTTATTTTATTATTCATCCCGCCCAAACCCATGTGATCACCCGGGGAAAAAAAACCGAGTTGCCAATTGAGGAGAAAAAATCTGGAAAATTCCTCTCCGACCCATCCAGGCTATCAAAAACTGGTCCAGGAGATCACATGGCTGATCTAAACCTAGCCTCATGTCCACTTACCTGCTCGCTCACCGTATCCCCTAATGCCATTTTTATCCAGGAAAATGTCTATCTCCGTTTTGAATTTATTGAGTGTAGTAGCTTCCACAGCTCTCTGGGGCAGTAAATTCCACAGCCCCACTACCCTCTGAGAGAAGAAATTTCTCCGCATCTCAGTCCTGGAACGGCATCCCCTTATTTTAAGATTATGCCCCCTAGTCCTAGTTTCACCCATCATTGGGAACATTCTCCCCGCATCCACCCGATCAAGCCCCTTCACAATCTTATATGTTTCAGTAAGATCGCCTCTCATTCTTCGGAACTCCAATGAGTAGAGTCCCAATCTACTCAACCTCACATCATACATCAACCCACCCATCCCTGGAATTAACCTAGTGAACCTTCTCTGCACTGCCTCGAGAGCCAGTATGTCCTTTCTTAAATATGGACCCCAGAACTGCAGGCAGTAATCCAGGTGTGGTCTCACCAATACCCGGGACAACTGCAGTAAGACCTCCCTGTTCTTATACTGCATCCCCCTAGCAGAAAGGAGGTGGAAGAGCTCAGGGCCAGGTGACGGGCAAATAACATGTTCCTCAATGTCACCAAGGCCAAGCAGTTGGTGATTGACTTCAGAAGGAGTCACTCCGCGCACTGCCCTCTACATTGGCAGCACAGCAGTGAAAACTCCTGGGAGTGTACACCTCGCACAAACTGTCACGGTCCCAGAAAACATTTTACACCATCAGAAAAGCTCGCCAACACCTCTGCATTCGGAAGATGTTGAAGAGAGCTGGACTAAGTACAGCTATACTCACGTCTTTCCTCAAACGCACAGTACAGAGCATCCTAACACGCTGCATCACTGTATGGCAGAAAGGAAGGCTCTACAACAGATCGTCAAAGTTGCCCAATGCATCACCGGTACCAGCCTACCCACCACCAACGTTCCCTCTCATTTGTAATGACCAGTGTGCGCAGAAATATTGTGCTGTGCAGCTTTTTTTGCCCAGTGACGACAACATGTTCAAACTGAATTTTATATACAGAGGTGTTCATTTTTACAGCTAGCAAGACACTGTCAATGAGAACTTTGATCTGCTCTGGGTTTGATCGCTTTCTCTCTCGTTCATCAGCACTCTCACAGATGTGCTCCCCTTGCTGCAGAGAAGTACCAGACGGATTCCTAAAATGTTGCATATTCATTATCGTCATTACGTGCCATGTCATATTACCTGGGCGATCACGGTCTTCCCACGATCTTGATTATTCATAGCAAATGTTTGAACAGAAGTGTTCCTCCATTGCCACTTCTGGGCCATGTGTTTTCAAGGCAGGTGACCTCAGCCATTATCAATACTCTTCAGAGATTGTCTACCAGGCGTCAGTGGTCGCATAACCAGGACTTGTGATCTGCACCGGCTGCTCATACGACCATCCACCGCCTGCTCCCATGGCTTCATGTGACCCTGATTGGGGGCGGTGGGGGGGGCAACTAAACAAGTGTTACACCTTGCCCAAGGGTGACCTGCAGACTAGCCGAGGGAGGAAACAGCAAAGGAAAGCTTTGATCAAGTTAATGTGGATCCCTTGTAGACTGATACAGGAGGAATTATTGGAGGTTAAGAAATAACCTTTAAGTTAAACAAACATTGTGGATATGATTAATGGATAGGTTTGTAGATGTTAAAATATCAGGAGAAATGGACAGTGCAATAAAGTGTCACTGGGATAAAGAATCAACTGTGATCTTCTTCACTGATGAAGTAGGCACGAGGGAATGTTTGATCTACCTCGTTCCTCTTTTTTAAAGTTCATAGTTTAAAGTAAATTTATTATTGTGTAATAAATTGTGTAAGGTGTGGGAAAAATTGTGTAAGGTGTGGGAAACAAGTAAGGAAGTTATGGAACCTTTGACAATTAAAGAGGTGGAAGTACTGGCGCTTTTAAGAAATTTAAAAGTGGATAAATCTCCGGGTCCTGACAGGATATTCCCCAGGACCTTGAGGGAAGTTTGTGTAGAGATAGCAGGAGCTCTGACGGAGATCTTTCAGATGTCATTAGAAACGGGGATTGTGCCGGAGGATTGGCATATTGCTCATGTGGTTCCATTGTTTAAAAAGGGTTCTAGAAGTAAGCCTGGCAATTATAGACCTGTCAGTTTGACATCAGTGGTGGGTAAATTAATGAAAAATATTCTTAGAGATAGTATTTATAATTATCTGGATAGACAGGATCTGATTAGGAGTAGCCAGCATGGATTTGTGCGTGGAAGGTCATGTTTGACAAACCTTATTGAATTTTTTGAAGAAGTTACGAGGAATGTTGACGAGGGTAAGGCAGTGGATGTAGTCTATATGGACTTCAGCAAGGCCTTTGACAAAGTTCCACATGGAAGGTTAGTTAAGAAGGTTCAGTCTTTAGGTATTAATGCTGGAGTAATAAAATAGATTCAACAGTGGCTAGATGGGAGATGCCAGAGAGTAGTGGTGGATAATTGTTTATCGGGATGGAGGCCGGTGACTAGCGGGGTGCCTCAGGGATCTGTTTTAGGCCCAATGTTGTTTGTAATATACATAAATAATCTGGATGATGGGGTGGTAAATTGGATTAGTAAGTATACCGATGATACTAAGGTAGGAGGTGTTGTGGATAATGAGGTGGGTTTTCAAAGCTTGCAGGGAGATTTTGCCAGTTAGAAGAAAGGGCTGAATGTTGGCAGATGGAGTTTAATGCTGAGAAGTGTGAGGTTCTACATTTTGGCAGGAATAATCCAAATAGAACATCCAGGGTAAATGGTAGGGCATTGAGGAATGCAGTGGAACAGAGAGATCTAGGAATAACAGTGCATAGTTCCCTGAAGGTGAAGTCTCATGTAGATAGGGTGGTGAAGAAGGCTTTTGGAATGCTGGCCTTTATAAATCAGAGCATTGAGTACAGAAGTTGGGATGTAATGTTAAAATTGTACAAGGCATTGGTAAGGCCAAATTTGGAATTTTGTGTACAGTTCTGGTCACCGAATTATAGGAAAGATATCAATAAATTAGAGAGAGTGCAGAGACGATTTACTAGGATGTTACCTGGGTTTCAGCACTTAAGTTACAGAGAAAGGTTGAACAAGTTAGGTCTCTATTCATTGGAGCGTAGAAGGTTGAAGGGGGGATTTGATCGAGGTATTTAAAATTTTGAGAGGGATAGATAGAGTTGACGTGAATAGGCTGTTTCCATTGAGAGTAGGGGAGATTCAAACGAGAGGACATGATTTGAGAGTTAGGGGGCAAAAGTTTAAGGGAAACACAAGGGGGTATTTCTTTACTCAGAGAGTGATAGCTGTGTGGAATGAGCTTCCTGTAGAAGTAGTAGAGGCCAGTTCAGTTGTGTCATTTAAGGTAAAATTGGATAGGTATATGGACAGGAAAGGAGTGGAGGGTTATGGGCTGAGTGCGGGTAGGTGGGACTAGGTGAGATTAAGAGTTCGGCATGGACTAGGAGGGTCGGAATGGCCTGTTTCCGTGCTGTGATTGTTATATGGTTATATGGTTATTATTAAAGTACATATATATTACCATATATAACCTTGAGATTTATTTTTTTCTAAGCATTTACAAGTAAAATAAGAAATACAATAGATTTTATGAAAAAATTACCTAAACAAAGACCAACAAATAACAAATGTGCAAAAAAAGAGGCAAATTGTGCAAATATAAAATAATACTGAGAACATGATTGTACTAAGGAACTTTACTGCAGTTACATCTGCTGAAAATGCGGTATGGTATGGTAGCCTAATAGAACATAGAGATATAGAAAACCTACATCACAATACAGGCCCTTCGGCCCACAATGCTGTGCTGAACTTGTACTTACTTAGAAATTACCTAAGGTTATCCATAGCCCTCTATTTTTCTAAGCTCCATGTACCTATCAAGGAGTCTTTTAAAAGACGCTATCATATCTGCCTCCACCACCGTCGCTGGCAGCCCATTCCACGCACTCTCCACTCTTTGTGGAAAAAAACTTACCGCTGGCATCACCTCCATACCTGCTTCCAAGCACCTTAAAACTGTGTCCTCTCATGTTAGCCATTTCAGCCCTGGGAAAAAGCCTCTGACTATTCACACGATCAATGCCTGTCATCATCTTATACACCTCTATCAGGTCAACTCTCATTCTACATCGCTCCAAGGAGAAAAGGCTGAGTTCACTCAACCTAATCTCATAAGGCATGCTCCCCAATCCAGGCAACATCCTTGTAAATCTCCTCTGCACCCTTTCTATAGTTTCCACATCCTTCCTGTAGTGAGGTGACCAGAACTGAACACAGTACTCCAAGTGGGGTCTGACCACAGTCCTATATAGCTGTAACATTACATCTCGGCTCTTAAACTCAATCCCACAGTTGATGAAGCCAATGCACTGTATGCTTTCTTAACCACAGAGTCAACCTGCACAGCAGCTTTGAGTGTCCTATGGACTCAGACCCCAAGATCCCTCAGATCCTCCACACTGCCAAGAGTCTTATTTATAGAACATAGAACATAGAATAGTACAGTACAGTACAGGCCCTTTGGCCCACAGTGTTGTGCCGACCCTTAAACCCTGCATCCCATATAACCCCCCCCGACCTTAAATTCGTCCATATACCTGTCTAGTAGTCTCTTAAATTTCACTAGTGTATCTGCCTCCACCACTGACTCAGGCAGTGCATTCCACACACCAACCACTCTCTGAGTAAAAAACCTTCCTCTAATATCCCCCTTGAACTTCCCTCCCCTTACCTTAAAGCCGTGTCCTCTTGTATTGAGCAGTGGTGCCCTGGGGAAGGGGCGCTGGCTGTCCACTCTGTCTATTCCTCTTAATATCTTGTACACCTCTATCATGTCTCCTCTCATTCTCCTTCTCTCCAAAGAGTAAAGCCCTAGCTCCCTTAATCTCTGATCATAATGCAATCTCTAAACCAGGCAGCATCCTGGTAAATCTCCTCTGTACCCTTTCCAATGCTTCCACATCCTTCCTATAGTGAGGCGACCAGAACTGGACACAGTACTCCAAATGTGGCCTAACCAGAGTTTTACAGAGCTGCATCATTAACTCGCGACTCTTGAACTCTATCCCTCGATTTATGAAAGCTAACACCCCATAAGCTTTCTTAACTACCCTATCTACCTGTGAGGCAACTTTCAAGGATCTGTGGACATGTACCCCCAGATCCCTCTGCTCCTCCACACTACCAAGTATCCTGCCATTTACTTTATACTCTGCCTTGAAGTTTGTCCTTCCAAAGTGTACCACCTCACACTTTTCCGGGTTGAACTCCATCTGCCTCTTCTCAGCCCACTTCTGCATCCTATCAATGTCTCTCTGCAATCTTTGACAACCCTCTACACTATCCACAGCACCACCAACCATTGTGTCGTCCGTAAACTTACAAACCCACCCTTCTACCCCCACATCCAGGTCGTTAATAAAAATCATGAAAAGTAGAGGTCCCAGAACCAATCCTTGTGGGACACCACTAGTCACAACCCTCCAATCCGAATGTACTCCCTCCACCACGACCCTCTGCTTTCTGCAGGCAAGCCAATTCTGGATCCACCAGGCCAGACTTCCCTGGATCCCATGCCTTCTGACATTCTGAATAAGCCTACTGCGTGGAACCTTGTCAAATGCCTTACTAAAATCCATGTAGATCACATCCACTGCACTACCTTCATCTATATGCCTGGTCACCTCCTCAAAGAACTCTATCAGGCTTGTTAGACACAATCTACCCTTCACAAAACTATGCTGACTGTCCCTGATCAGACCATGATTCTCTAAATGCCCATAGATCCTATCTCTAAGAATCTTTTCCAACAGCTTTCCCACCACAGACGTAAGGCTCAATGGTGTACAGTATTATCATTAATACTATATTCTGCCGTCATATTTGACCTACTAAAATGAACCACCTCACGGTTATCTGGTTTGAACTCCATCTGCCACTTCTCAGCCCAGTTTTGCATCCTATCAATATCCCTCTGTAATGGTCAGCACAACACTTTACAGTACAGGTGATCCGGGTTCAATTTCTGCCACTCCCTGTAAGGAGTCTATACGCTCTCCCGTGACTGTGTGAATTTTCTCCCACATCGCAAAGACCTACTGGTTAGTAGATTAACTAGTCATTGTAAATTCCTCTGTGATTTGGCTAGGGTTAAATTGAGGATTGCTGGTCACTCTACAGAGAAGGGAATTATGAGGGATGATTTCCACTCTCCTCCTGCCTCAAGGTATCCTAGCAGCTGCAGCTCCATGCTGTCCTTCAACCAAATACTATTCATTTGTCCTCTCAAGTTTGATAGAGACAGCTTGCCAAATTTGCCCACATATTTCAGGAAGTGCACTTTACGAGTGGTCCCCTTAAATTTCCTGGAGTTATTCGAGCTTCCAGAAGCAAAAGCAGAAGACTTTTCTGCAGAAATATAAACAAAAAGCCTAACAAATGAGTAAAGCAATCAATATTAAAATCAGGTAAGTTACCTTTAATTTACGACAGAATCTGCCAGTTTCTACTGCAGATATCCATGGTCCTCTTGGTGGGTTTAGGAAGCATTAGTGACTCACGTGAAATTGGCTTTTGTCTCATAATCCCATTATACAGAACTCTTTTTGTAGAAGCATTATAAGGCCCCCATCTGTTTGCACTACAAGTGCTGACTACTAAATAAAAGCCTACTTAAAAATTTTCAATGCAAGGGTTCCAGTGGAATTACTTTGATTCATCCAATATTAAGAATCATGCTGGAAGATACAAAATCACCAGCAGGCATAATTCAAAAGGGTACATACGGATTCAGAGATTAGATCACACAATATTGAATCATTTGAACACAAGGAAAAATACTGTAGAGTTTTCTGATATAAACTTGTTCCACATAAATTAAAGCTTCAATAATAAGAATAAAGCAATATTCATAAATTTTACGCAAAACAGGATTTTAAAATGGCATTGTGCTAATGACATAATTTTGAAAGCATTATATTACAAAATTTTAAATTAGACAAAATCTAATATTTTTTCAATTACATTATGAGAATTTGTCAAAGTCTGTTAGCCATCTCCATATAATTCCATTCTGGCAGGAATGAATATTACCCAATATCTATTAAAAACATGATTAGAGAAGCCATTTATTTCCTTGTCAAGTATTTTTATACTCAGCTATTAAAAACATTATATTAATAAAAGAAATGGATAAGACTAGGTCTCGCAGGTATATCTAAAATAAAGCCCATTTCCTACAAAAATGTACTTTAATTTCTCTTACTTTCATATGATAGTACATCATTTATTATATTGTATGAAGATTTATTTTTAAAGAGAAATGGAGATACAATTGGGCAATGTCAGGAAGTACAAAATAGCCTATGGAATCAGGGCTTACAGTGAAACTGATATGGCAAATGAACTGCTTTAAGAAGCTCACACAGACTGATATATCTTTAGCTAGATAGTCTTCACCCCTCGAGAGCACAGGCTAAAGCAGTGCTGTGCGGGGAATCTAGTCTTACATCTTATTGTGCCAACAGAGTCCAGTTTTCTATTGTATTTCTCATGCACCAGCATATATTTTAATTGTGATGTGCTCCATGCTCTCTGTTTACTGCATTATAAACACTTCATAGCAAATCACTACTGTACACCTGGGAAAACGTTCACCATAAGGTGAGTCTGCTCCGCTATTCCAGCATGCCTGATTTATTTTCCCTCTCAACCCCATTCACATGCCCTCTCCTCTTCATCCTTGACACCCTTACTAATCAAGAACCTATCAACCTGTGCTTTAAATATACTCAACGACTTGGCCTCCAAAGCTGTTTGTGGCAATGAATTACACAGGTTCATCTCTCTTGAGCTAAAGAAATACTTCCTCATCTCTGTTCTAAGGAACGTTCCTGTTTTCAGAGGCTGTGCCCTCTGGTCTTAAACTTTCCCCATGATAGGAAACATCCTCTCCACATCCGCTCTATCTAGGGCTTTTTAATGTTCGATAGGTTTTAATAAGACCACCTCGCTTTCTTCTAAACCCTAACCAAATACACCTGGTATGTTAACCTTTTCATTCCCGGGATTGTTCTTGTGAACCTCATCTGGACCTTCTCCAAATGCTAGAGCTTATCAGTGAGAAGACAGAACACTGCCCACACCCTCTGCGTGCTCTCCACCCTCAGACTCCGGGAGCCAGGGAGAATTCCGATACCGGGAGCAACTGTGGAAGACAGCAGGAACACCTCTGCCCGAATGCAGGCATAGGGCTGGGTCAGGGAACAGTGTATGGATAAATTCTATCATATTATGATTCAAGGAGATGTGGCTTGGGGCAGAGTGTTTCAGTTTTGAGGGAAGAGGTTTCCTGCATCTTCATTTCTGAAAGCTGATGTCATCGGCAAAGTGCACTATTACTAGAATCTGTCCATATACTTCTGCTTCCGTAAAGGAGTTTTCATAATGAGCGGAAATCACTTTGTTGGTCCAGCTGCATTACTATGAATGCATCCCCTAATATTTAACAAACAATAGAGAACAGATCATGTTCTGCTCTAAATGTTAATCGTAAAGGTTTTTATAATGCACAAGAATATTCAATGAAAATATAGAACAAATCTAATTATTTAGAGAAGGTTACTTCGACATATTGGTGAAGAAATTTTTAATGTATTAACATGTAGGTTTGCCTGCTGATATAACCAATGAGCACATTTGAACTTGTTGTCAAGGCCGGGGGCTGGGGGGAAATCACATTGAAACCTACCCTACATTGAACGGCCTGGACAGAGTGGATGTGAAGAGGATGTTTCCAATAGTGAGGGAGTCCACAACTGGGGCAACAGCCTCAGAATGGATGGCTGTAAATTTAAAACAGAGATGAGGAGGAACTTCTTCAGCCAGAATGTGCGGAGTCTGTGGAATTCATTGCCATGGTCGAATGTGAAGGCTAAGTCATTTGGTATATTTAAAGCTGAGGATGAAAGGTTCTCGATTAGTCAGGGCATCAAAGGTTATGAGGCAAATGTGGGAAAAAGGGGTTCAAAAGAATAATGAATCAGCTATGATGAAATGATGGGGCATGAATCGATGGCTGTATTCTCTAATTCTGCTCCTATGTCTTATGGTCTTATGGTCATATTTGAGGCATTGTGATTTATTGCGGATTGAGAGCAGTTCGGGAGAGTTCCATAAAGGCACGGCCAATTCAGATTTGGGGGAATGATTGCAGAAAGCGTCGATGAGGTGTTAGTTTGCTGGTTATTCATTGACTGTGTCATCAAGTGAGTAAGGCAGACAATGATTTCAAAGGTCAAAAGTCGAATTTAATGTCAGAGAAATGTATACACTATACATCCTGAAATGATTTTTCTTTGCAAAAATCCATGAAAACAGAGAACTGCCCCAAAGAATGAATGACAGTTAAATGTGAGAACCCCAAAGATCCCGCCCAGTTTCCCCCTCCTGCGTGTAAGCGGCAGCAAGCAATGATTCCCCCTTCCCCCACCAGCAAAAAGAAGTGTATTGGTACCTTAACCGAGTCCAAGCGTGTGCTAAGCAATAGCAAAGACACAGACCAAAGTTACCCCAAAGGCTTCGCATTTCATCCGACATTTGAAAAACCACAGGGTCTCTCTCTCCCTGGCAAGGGAGAGGGAGGTGTCCCCCAATTTCACAGCGAGCGGGAAACATAACAATAACCCGCTGGTTTACGATCTTAAAAGTCCGTTTTGCCACTTTTTTTGAGCTCTGTGTCCGAAGATCACAAAGACCTTGGGTCTTTGGGCCCACGGCGAAAGATATTCCGGCCTTCCTGACAACACACGAGTCTCTTGCCATGACACCGACCCTCAATCCGCCCATCTCCAGAGCCCTGAGATCTTAGTCTTCCGAACACGATCGAGATTCTCAGGCCAAACCCTTGGCACGTCGAATAACGGCCAGTGGTGGAACCCCGAGAATGGGTACCATTCCCGCAAAGAACCAAAGCCTGCGTGTATCTCCATGTCAGGGTCTTCAAAAGAACCTTGAAAGGGAAAAATAAAGATATTAAAGGTGGAAGTAGAGCTGTTTCCGAAGATGCAAGCAAAGGAGTCACCGTTAGGCACCATTATCCCTCCTAAGCTTCGTCTTCTGGATTTTGGATAGAATGTAACTTTAGTACGCCCTAGATGACAGAACTAAGCTGCTTTTGGCTGACTTCAAGGATTCAAAGTACATTTATCATCAGTTTATAGATACAGTATACAACCTTGAGATTTGTTCTCCTGCAGGCAGACACGAAACGAAGAAGCACTATGGAACCTGTTCAAAGAAAACATTGAACATACAACACGTGGAAAAAAATCAAATCACACAAACAGCAAAAACTGAGCGAATAACACAAAGGATATTAAACGTCAAACTGCAGAGTCCTTGAAACGGTCTAGAAGTGTTCAGTTTAGTTCAGTTCAATTCAGTCATTTGTTGGTCGCAGGCTGCGGAACCAGTCTATGCCAAAACGCCTTGATCAAATCTACTTATTTTCCAATGGAGTCGCAGCACAGAATTGTTCTGTAATCTCTCTATAAAGTACATTCCATCATTTTCATTTTCATGGTGGGGATGAAGAGGAGAAAAATACTGAGGACTAAAAGCCATGAGTCTTCCAGGGAGTTTGTTTGGTGCTCCATTTAAATGGTCATTGATCTGAAACAGTAATGCTGTTTGCCTATAGATGATGTGTGTTTTCACCATTCCTGTTTTAATTTGAGATTTCAGTATTGTCTATTTTATGTTCTTGGGTTTTTTATTGTTATTCCATGAGCAGTTCTTTGAAACATCTTGCTGATGACAGAACTTATGCTCAGGTCCTTTCCTCCGTTCTGCAAGATAAATTGTACCGCAATGGGCTCCTTGAGAGTGACTAACGGAGAGGTCTAAATCTTGAATCAATGGACGGACCTGAGCAGGCAATGAGAATGTAGTGCTGTGGGAAAAGGTTATGATCTACATATCTCCTCCCAATACCTTCATCTGGTGCTCCCCTTCTGCCCTTTGTCCCATAGTCCACTCTCCTCTCCTATCAAATTCCTACATCTTCAGCCCTTTGCCTCTTCCACCAATCACCTTCCAGCTTTTCACTCGGCCACCGCCCACCCACCCATCTTCCCACTCACCTGGCTTTACCTATAACCCGCTAGCTTGTCCTCCTTCCCCTCCCTGTACCTTCATGGTCTAGCTTCTTTCACCTTACTTTCTGGTCGCAACGAAGGGTCTTGACCCAAGATATTGACTCTTTGTTACCCTCCATAGTTGCTGCCTGATCTGCGGAGTTCTTCCAGCATTTTGTGTGTATTACATTGGATTTCCACCATCTGCTGAATCGTTTCTGTTTATGAGCTGCCTCTCTGATTGGAATACTGTAGGAATAGGTTTTCGGTTGGCTGAGGAGGAGGCCTTTGTCAGTCAGAATTGACCATGGATATTGTGTCCTAGCTGTCCAGATATACAAGCCTGGGCAGTACAATATTCTGTAGCAAGCTCCCCCTCTCCAGTCATCTGTTGAACCCAAAGGAACGGCAAAGACAGATCAGTTCAGTACCAGAAGCATCACAGGAGTTGCCAGTCAGCATTGAACTCAGTGTAGGACTGCCTTAGGGACTCCAGCTCCGGATTTTTCCCTTGGGGTTTACTCCCAAAGCCTTTCCCATGAGTCTGTATAGCTACAAGGCAGCAGAAGTTTGAGACCAGAGTTTTCCTTCTCCCAGATGAGCTGCTGCCCCATCTGCCTGAAGCGACTGGTTTTAAGGTGCCAGTAACCCATCTTTGCCACTTCTCCTGTCAGTAGAAACGGTTCTGCCAGGAGCTGGACTTGGTTGTCAGAGGCTATTAGAGGCCTGCACCACTGGGAGCATCTAATAGGTAGTGGGAGCTTGTCCCCATTACCACCCTTACCTATAACAACCTTAAGGTATCTTAAGGTTGGCTGAAGGGGGTGGAATAAACTGGAAGAGAGATTTAGTATAGCCACAGGAATGGAATATTCTGGAAGAAGGGTGCAAACTGATTATAGAACTGGAAAGCTGTAGGAGAGTGATTTGAACTAGCTTTTGGGTCAGGAGGGATTTCGTTCAGTAATGGAACTGTAGAGTTCTGGGGGAAGATATATTATGAGGCTGGAATGCTGTGGGGAAATGATTTGTGAAGGCTATGGCATTAGCATACTTTGGGACAGGAAATTAAACTGAGTGTAGAATTGGAAGTCTCAGAGAGAGGAATTTGAGCCAGTTAACCCCACTGAAGAAGTCAGTTTTCAAATGTGCTTAAGTTAAGAAGCTACTTCTTGAATCATAGGATTTTGGTCAATATTTTGTTGACCTTTAGTCCCATGCATTTTCTAATATTATTTCTTTATTAATATTTTCTTCCTTTGATTTTGATCAGTATCATTGCATCCATGTTTTTTTTTACTATTTCTAGATTATTTACTTAAAATACAGTTGGACAATGGACAAGTCAGTGGGTAGGTAAAAAGTTAGAAGCTTATGGGACAAGTGTAGGCAAATGGGACAAGGATCCTGTCAAAGGGTCTCGGCCCAAAATGTCAGCTGTACTTTTTTCCATAGCTGCTGCCTAGCCTGCTGAGTTCCTCCAGCACTTTATGTGTCTTTCTCGGATTTCCAGCAACTGCAGATTCTCCCTTGTTTGCAAATGGGACCTGCTGGGATGGACATCTTGTTCAGCATTAACCATTTGGGCTGAAGGGTCTGTTTTGCTGCTGTATGAATATCTGTGGTGAAAGTCTGTACAATATTAATTAATGTAGCTACTATTATCACATTTTCGGTTTTAATTTACCCAGTGCCCTCATCACTTCTTGCCCTTTCTTCTGTGTCAAATATTTGCTGAAGCTCTTACTTTTGTCATTTTTGTAGTTAATTTTCTGTCATATTTTCATTTACTATTACCTTTTTACTCACTCTTACTTTTTGTCATTTTCCCTGGCAATTTTCTGTCAATTTCTCATTTTTTCATCTTTTTTTTTAATTTTTACACAGTTTCCATTGGGTTCTATCTTGCTCATTAACTTGTACTTGCCAACATGATCAGCCTCTTTGAATCAAACCGGATCTTCAACTTCAATAGTTATTTGCAATGGAACTTCTGATAGAATCGGTTCCTAATGAATATGCATTCTTTGCATGTGCTCTGAGAGGCAATCACCTAATCTGCATTTGCTTCCGTCAAGATTCAAGGCTATTTAATGTCATTTCCAGGACTCAACTGTAAAGTAGAATAAAATAATTTCTACCCTGAATCTGATGCAGCACAAAAAAAAACACAATAAGATAAAAAAAACACTATAATGAAATAACACTAAGTATAAATACTTAAGATAGCTTATATACCTAGATTGTTTGTATGTCCATGAAGTGATGCAAGCACAGGAGTGTCTATTAGGTGAAAGTAACTGTTTCTGAGTCTGGTGGTCCTGATGGGGATGCTACGTAGCCTCACGCCTGATAGGAGTGGGATAAACAGCAGTGTGGGTGGATCCTTCATGACGTTGCTGGCCCTTTTCCAGCACCTTTCTGCTAATGTGTCCTTGATGGTGGGTGGGCTGGTGCCAGTAGTGCACTGGGCTGTTTTGACTACCTGCTGTGGAGCTTTCCTGTCCACCGCAGTCTCCGTACCGTGCAGTGATGCAGCTTGTTAGGATGCTCTCCACTGCGCATCTGCAGGATGACTTGGGTATGGATGTGCAGAGTCCAGCTCTCTTCAGCCTCCTCAGAAAGTAGAGGTGTTGGTGAGCTTTCCTGATTGTGTAGGATGTGTTCTGGGGCCATGAGAGATTGTGTGAGATGTGCACTCTCATGAGTTTGAAACTGCTTGCAGTTCCACTGCTGTGCTGCTGATCGAAGGAGAGGTGTGAATTGTGCAAGTTCTCCTGCAGTTGATAACCATCTCCTATTCCTTTTTGACATTGAGTAAGAGGTTATTTGGCAACTCTTTGATGTAGAGGAGGCATATTTTGAGTAGCCAATGCAGTAGATTAGATTGGACGAAGTGCAAGTGAATAATGGCTTTAAAATGTGTTCATAATTTGGCTCCCTAGATGGTGGCAAAGGAAAAGGTGAAAGGACTGGGATTATATCTCCACTGTTTGCTTGGGAGTGAAGGCGCCATAGTGCAGAGGTTGTTGGGTGGGGATAGAAGAACTCAAGATGATAGGACTAGGAGCAGACTATCACACTGTTCAAACCTACCCCAATATTTATTATGATCGTGTTTGTTCTATACTCACCTTAATTTCTCTTCTGTGACTTTTATTTGGCTCCACCTTAAACGCTTCTTATGATTGTCAGCAGCTCCTGCCAGCCACTGGGTGAGAGAATTCCAGACATCTACAACCCTCTGCAAGGTGATATTTATACGTATCTCAGTTTAAAATGACCAGCCCCTTAGCTTGTAGTTACCGTAAGTCTCCTTGTTCCAGTCTCTCTCATTGGTGAAATCACCCTGACAGCCTCTCATAGGGTCTTATACATTTGAATAAGGTTATCCTCAACTTTTTCTAAATTCCAAGGAATATCAGCCAACTGTCTAATCTCACTTGGTCAGACAACCTTCTCATCCCAGTAATCAGTCTGTGAATCCCAATTACATTACCTCCAATGTTACCAAATCATTCTTTTTTGGTAAAGGGACTGTGCATAGTGCACAGTGTTCCGAGTGAGGTCTTGTACAATTGCAACAAAAATGCCTTACTTCTAAACTCCAACACTTTTACAATAAAGACAAAATGTTGTTTGCCTTCTTAGCTACTTTTTGAATATGCTTGCTAGATCTTAGTGATCAATTCACTAGAGGTATCTTGTTGTGAAAATCAACTCTTTATTCCTTTCCATAGATGTTACCTAACCTGCTGAGTTCCTCCAGCATTTTGTGTGTGTGTTACACTAAAGCACATAGATTCTTCTGCTCCTCACTCACTTGCAGTGTCTCTTCATTCAGATAAATATCTGCTCTTTGATTTATCTCACCAGTGCATGATCTCATATTTCTCCACATTAAATTCCATTTGTCAATCTTTTGCCCACTGAAACTATCTATCTTAATGTCCCAATTACAATATATCTACTGTCGCAGCATCAGCCAATTTGGAATCCTTACATATGGCGGATCCTGGTTTTTTTTGTGATCCAAAAGTTCTTTGGAAGTCAAGAATGAGGCTTACGATCTCTTTAGTAAAGTTTACAAGAGCAAAGGAGAGGAAGGGAGAAGAAGCATGAAGAAAATGAAGTGAAAAGAGAACAGCCAAAGAGACAGGGAAAGAGAGAGACTGAACATTGTGTGGTTTTCTTATAGCAGACTACTGATAACAGAAATTTCACTTATAATATTAACCAATCAGATAGCCAGATTCAAGTGATATGATATCCACCAATGAAGCCAAGAAGTTTCCGGAAAAATACAGAGACAACTATAACACTGAAACAATACCTGTCTATAAGTAATCATATAAAATATAAACAAGCATAAGAAAGTTAGACTACAAGAAAAATTATAATTCTACACCACAATCCAACACATACTGGTTTTTTCTTCGAGATCATTTATCTAAATAGTGATCAATTGTGGGCCAAGAATTGTTCCTTGCAGCTCACCTCCAGTTACTTCCTTCCTGTCTAAAAAGGGCTTATTTCTTTCGGTTGAACACACGCAAAATGCTAGAGAAACTCAGCAGGTCAGGCAGAATCTATTGAGAGGAATGAACAGTTGATAATTTGGGCCAGTTCCCTTCATCAGGACTGTAAAGGAAGGGAGCAGAAGCTAGAAGATGGTAGGGGAAAGGAAGGGTTGCAAGCTGGCAGGTGTTCGGTTAGACTGGGTGAGGAGAAAGATAAGTGGGTGTGGGAGTGGTATGAGGTGAGGAGCTGAGAGTCAGAGGAAGAGATAAATATCTGAAGAAGAAGGAATCTGATAGGAGAAGAGAGTTGGACCATAGGAGAAAGAGAAGTAGGTGGCGCATCAGAAGGAGGTGAATGCCAAGTGAGAAGAGAAGGGGTAAGAAGAGAGACAGAATGGGGAAGTAGCAAAAATAAAGGGTGAGGGGTGAGAAATAACTGGATGTTATCTTCCAACTCTCTATTTTCAATGAAGACATCCAGTTTTCATTTCCTTTTAATGCAATTCTTCCAACACCAGGGGCTTTTATTTTAAGTACCAGCCTCCTATGCGGTGTCTAATGTTTGCACAAATTGTAAATACACTAAGTTGCTGGTTCCCCTCTATCAAATTACCCTTAAAGAATTCAAGCGAAAATTTCAAATCAAATTTATCATGCATAAAGCCATGTTGATTGGGTTTAATTGCATTCAGCTTTGTTAAATGGTGAGCTATTCCCTCTTTGGTTAATGACACTAACATCTTGACAACAATAGCTTGTATTCCTTACCCTCCTTCACCTTCTTACTCTAACTTATTCCCCCCTTCCTTTCCAGCCCTGATGAAGGGTCTTGGCCTGAAATGTTGGCTGTTTATTCATTTCCATAGATGCTGCCTGACTTGTTGCGTTCCCTCAGCACTTAGTTTGCAACACTCAAGATTTCCAGCATCTGCAGAAACTCTTGTGTTTATTCTATTGAGCTATTTCTTCTTTGGTTACGGACTTCAGCATCATACTAGTAATAACTATTAAAGTAACTGGACTCTAGATCTATTTCTTTTGGGTTTCTCCTGTTTTTGAATGGAGTCACATGGACTGTTTTCCAAATTTCTGGTACCTTCATGGATCTGAGCAAGCTATGAAATGTTTCAACCGATGTGTGTCTTTGTAGCCACTTCCTTTAAAACACTACAATGTAGTTCATCATGTCCTTGATGCATTGGCCTTTATTCTTTGTGTTCCTCCAATACTTTTTCCCTTGCAACAGGGAATTTTGTATGTTCTGCCATTATGTTTTAAATTAGGCTGTTTGGTATCTTAGGGATAGTAGAATTATCTTCCATAGTGAAGACACGCAATGAGTAAACAGTTGACGTGTCAGGCCGAGACCCTTCTTCAAGACTAGAAAGGTCCAATTCCAGTCCTGAAGAAGGGTCTCAGCCCAAAATGTTGACTGTTTGTTCATTTTCATAGATGCTGCCTAATCTGCTGAGTTCCTCTGGCATTTTGTGTGTGTTGCTTTGTATTTCCAGCATCTGCAGGTTTTCTTGTGTTTTTAGTCAACATTGTTTGCCATTTCCTGATTTGCTGTTATTAATTCATCAGCCTTCTTCCCTAAAGACCCCACATATACATATACCTTAATCCCACTCTTCCTATTTGTATATCTATAGAAATAATCACTGTTCTTATACTACACACAAATTTACTCTCAACATTCATTTTTACTCTTCTTAAAAGCTTTTGTTGTCTTCTGTGTGTGGACCCTAAAAAAACCTTCCAAGTCCTCTGACCTTCTGCTGGCCCGCTCTACTTTGTGCACCAGTTTTAAAATTAGTATTGTCTTTTACCTCCTTTGTCATCCAAGGATTATATTGCTTTCTCACAAAATCACTTTTCTTCATTGGGTGAGGACGACAGACCAGCTGCTTGGAGAACAGACCGTGAAGTGAGTGCTCCCTCAAAATGAAGAAAGGAGAGAAGAGGGGAAGATGGGAGTGGTGGTGGGACCATGTTGGAGCTGGCAGGCACTATGAAGAATGCAAAGGCAATCACAGGGGGGTTCTCTCTCTTTGTTCTGTCCAGTGGGAATAAGGCCATTAGACCATAAGAAATAGGAGCAGATCTAGGCCATTCGACCCATCAAGTCTGCACCTCCATTCAATCATGGCTGATTTATCTTCCCTCTCAACTTTATTCCCCCGCCTTCACCCATTGACATTTGACACCCTAACTAATTAAGCACCTATATACCTCTGCTTTAAATATATCCAATGTCTTGACTTCGATAACTGTCTGTGCCAATGAATTCTATAGATTCACTACACTGTGGGTAATGAAATTCCTTTTCACCTCTGTTTGATAAGGACGCCCTTCTATTCTGATGCTATGCCCCGTGGTCCTCGACCCCCTCGCTACTGGGCTCACCTAAAAATTGGGCTCAAAATTGAACTATAGTAAAATTTAGGAAATATCATTCATTTCCTCATGCACTTCAGCCAAATGGCAACTCATAACATTATATTTAACCTTCTTAGGCCAATTCAGGATACTTATTCTATATTAAAATTAAAACATTCTAATGCTTATTATATCACCTTTGTTTTTAGCCTTCTTTATTCTTTGGTTGCTGCTATAGTTGGTATAAACCACTCCTAATGTGGATTTTGCTCTTTATCTCTCCAACCTATACTTAATTGCTTCCTAATTTTCTGAACGTCAGTTTATTCTCCCTTCTTTCTCTGAGGGTGTGCCCTTGAATTCAGGATGACTTGTTTCCATTCTGATTCTGCATGTCCTCAGTTGTCCGTTGGGGCCAATATGGGGATTGGAATTGGAATTGGTTCATTCTTGTCACATGCACTGAGGTACAGTGAAAACCTTGTTTAGAAATACTGTTCATACAGAGCAAATCATTACACAGTAAGATGCAAAGTAAAACAGTAGCAACGCAGAGTAAAGTGTAACAGCCGCGGAAAAAGTGCAGTGCAGGTAGAAAATAAGGTGCAAGATGACAAACTCTTCTACAGTTGGGAAGGAAATTTTTGACTAGGCAGGTTCAGTGGATGGACTGGGAGGTTTCTATTACTTACCCTTTGAATGCTCGCATTAAAAAATCTAGAGTAGATTTCCCAAACTGGGATCCACAGTTAATGGCCTTGGTCCATGGAATGAGGACGGTTGGGAATCCCTAACCTAGAGGTATTGAATGCCTTCTTCAATACACCTCCACTCTGAGCAGCCCGCAGGCTGACGCGTCCCATGAGTCAAGGAAAATGTTATACTTTGCAAAGGATGCTATACACTGCAAAATTACCAGTATGCATCTTCAGCGAGTTAGCGAGCAGAGATTTTGTTTTCTTGAGCTGAAATGTGCTGAAGCAAGCCGAACTAACATCAGACACTGATAAATCCCATCCTGTTCTAATTTTGACCCATTGAGTAGTGGAGTTTATTCTTTGTAAGATAATACAATGAAGGGAATGCAACCATGCATAAAAAACAAGCACAATGACTCTACCTAAAATATAGGAAATAGCTAAAAGCTTTAAAAAATCTTAATAAAATTATTAACCACTGTACTTTGATAGAAATAAACATATGGCTCCATCATTTACACAGGGTATGCCAGAAAACGAAAGCCCCACAGAACGGATTCGAGTTTTAACTGCAGAGGGCATTGCAGTGAAGATAAACGAAAATCTTTGAAGTACTAAAGAGTCATAAAACACAGAGCCATTACAGTTATTACATCTTCTGAGTAGCCCATTGAGCAGATGAGTTTTTTTTGGTGGACGCACATGCTGAGATCCACTGTTGGGCGGCTACTGAACACATGGGCATGTGCAGAATTTTGATTGAATGTAATTACAGCACAACAGATAACCCTGAACGACCACAAAGGGAAGGCTGGCTGCCTTCGACTGCTACAGATGCTGAAAGAAACAATGAATGTAGTTAGTGTTAGTTCGCCAGTGTTTCTTAATATATTAACAGAGAGAAACTTAGTTTAGGAAGACCGAGTAAGTGACACTATTTAAAATCTGGATGTAGGAGGTACACCTTGCCTCTCCAGGCTAGATGGAAGAACATTACGTGGGGTCTCCGGTGCACCAAGACTCAGATTCAGATTGATCATATTTACATGCGTTGTTGGCATTAGCAACCAACACACATGTAAGGATTACTCTTTTCCATCTATGCTGCCTGGCCTGCAGAGCTCCTCTAGCATTTTGTGTGCGTGTGTTGCTTTAGATTTCCAGCATCTGCAGATTCTCTCAGGTCTGTGACATGAGGGTGTGCTGGGGGCCGCCCGCAAGTGTTGGTACACAGTCCGGCACCAGCATATCATGCCCACCTTGTTCAAAGAAGAGCGCAGAACACACAGCAAAGCAAGCCCTTTTCCTCCCTGTCACCCACCCATCCCCGTACACACACAACCTTCCTACCCCAGGACAGGCCACCTTCCGCCTCCAGTCTTCAGTGGACTAGGACTTGCAGACATGAGGCCTTCAACTTCCGTAGCAGACTCACAGAGACTCACCGACCTGAGGTTCCGGCCATCGGGCCTTCACCTCCAGAGTTCAGAGTGATCTTCGAGCTTCAGCAACAAATGAGGACCTGGATGAGGACCCGAACTCCAGGCCTCAAACTCCAGTCTCGCGATGATGGAACCCTGAAAACTAGGCCTCAAACCCACGTACCTCGGGATCATCGCGCCTCGTGGCTCTTGCTCACAGGAAACTCCGCTCCTAGGTTCTGCCGCTGACTCACTAACCTGGAGGGAGGAGGCCATTGGCCTTCATCTTTGTTGCTGTGCTGACTGGACACCCAACCACAAATGTCCTTTTTTCCTCCTAATGCAGATTTTCGGATCCCTCAATAACTCCCATGCTGAGGCCTGATTCAGTGACCTCCAGCGTGGTCTCAACCATCATAAACTTTGATCCATTTGCCAATGGTGACATTCCAATGGTGTCATTCATGCCAAAACAAGCCAAAATCTCCTGATCGTTACAGGGCCAGACATTTCACTCCCTACATCCACAATCCAATTCAAATCTGGAGTTACATTTCTGGGAAGCAGTACCAGTGCATATCTTTATAATGCCACTCACGAACTATTTCAGTGGCCACTTTATTACGTACACCTGTACACCTGGTTGATAATGCAAATATTTAATCAGCCAATCAAGTGGAGGCCACTCTATGCATAAGTATATGCACATATAATCAAGAGATTCAGTTGTTGTTCAGACCGAACATCAGAGTGGGGAAGAAATGTGATGTAAGTGACTTTAACCATGGAATGATTTTTATTGCCAGACAGCGTGCTTTGAGTATCTCAGAAACTGCTGATCTCCTGGGATTTTCACGCACCACGGTCTTCAGAGTTTTATAGAGAATGGTGTGCCGAACAATAAACATTCAGTGAGCAGCAGTTCTGTGGGTGAAAACGCCTCGTTAATGAGTGAGGTCAGGAGGGAATGGTCAGACTGGTTCAAGCTGACAGGAAAGCGACGGTAATCAGATAATCATGTGTTACAATAGTGGTAAAGAAGAGCATCTCTGAATGCACAACATGTTGAACCTTAAAGTGGATGGGACACAGCAGCAAAAGACCATGAACGTACACTCAGTGGCCACTTTATTAGTTACAGGAAGCAATTAAGGTAACACAGGAACTAATTATACGTAAATGTTTGGCTGAAGCCATGAATTTCACATTCACTGGCCCAATCTTTAATTGTCTTTGAACAAGTGGGGATTCTTGATGGTTTGATAAATAAAACTATAATTTCTGTCTTATTCTAATCTCCCTTTCCATTCTTTGTTATTTAATAGGTTATATGCATAAAGATAATTTTAATGTTTGCAGCCAGTGTCATTATCAGGCTCTCCTTTCAACTATTATCAGAGTCAAAAAGGGGAAACCTAGTCAGCATCAACAATATTGATTAGCCTGAAGCTCTGAATTATAGTGGCCCAAGTTTTTTATCCATAAAAAATCATCATAATGACTCTAGTGGTTTGTTTTTAGCTCCAGGTTCTCACATCTGCAGTCTTGCTTATGTCTCCAATCTTCTTTATGGTTCCCGCAGAAGCTCTTTTGAAGCAGTCATAATAACTTCAAGTTATTGGAAACATAATACAGATCCATGCCCATAATAACGGAATCAAATTATTTTCATCAATACACTTATAGTCTTCAGAGCCATTGTCTTCCACAGAGATGCACGGTTGAGTAGCAATTACTGTCACTCCTTACAGTGCAGGTGATCAGGATTGGGGTTCAGTTCCCACCCATCTGTAACAGGTTTGTATGTTCTCCCTGTGACCATGTGGGTTTCCTCGGGTGCTCCAGTTTCCTCCCACATTCCAAAGACATGTGGGTTAGGGTTAGTAAGTTGAGGGCACGCTATGTTAGTACCTACCCTCACTCTACTCTTCTTTCTATTTTTAACAAACATGTGGAATACCTCAATCTTCCTCCCCAGGCTGTTCTCATGTCCTCTTCTAATTCTCCTAAGTCTCCTCTTAAGCTCCTTCTTGGCTACCTTATAACTCTTAAGAACCCTGTCTGATCCTTCATTCCTAAACATTAAGTATACTTCCTTTTCCTCCTGATCAACCTCATCACCCATGGTTCCTTCACCCTATCACCCCTTTCCTGCCTCAAGGGGACAAATCCACAGCCACATTTCCATTGTTTGTCTCCCTGAGTACAATTGTTTCCAATTTACTCTCCCAAGTTCCTAGCTAATGGCATTATTTTCACTCCCTGAATTAAATACTTCTTCTTATTGGCTGCATCTTTCCCTGTCTCTGAAATGTTCACCCACCAAGAGATCCGTCACCTCCTTGCCAAGTACTAAATCCAGTGTGGGCCTCTCCACCAGTTGTTCTATAGGATCCTTAGCTGGACACACCTGACATATTCTTTCCCCATTTAAACCTTTTGCACTAAGGAGGTGCCAATCAATGTTAGGGAAGTTGATGTCGCCTCTGACAATAAGCCTGTTGCTTTTGTACCCTTTCCAAAATCTCTTCCTCAGTCTTTCTGTTGCTATTGAGTGGTCTATAGAATATTCCCAATAGTGTGATTGCTTCCTTCCTGTTTCTGACTTTGCCCTACGCTGACTCATAGACGATCTCTCCAGGACATCCTCCCTTTCTGCAGCTGATTCCTGGCATCCCTGATCAACAATACCACTCCCCACCTCTTTTACCTCCCTTCCAGTTCCTTTGAAAACATCTAAAGCCTGGAACATCCAGCAGCCATTCCTGCCCTTGGGACAACCAAGTCTCTGTATTGGCCATAACATCATAGTTCCATGTACTGATCCATGCTCTAAGTTCATCACTCTAGTTCCTGAGTTAGAATTAGTGCTAAAGTCTCTGCTATATCTGTCCCTGGTTTACTAATCTGAAGATACTTTGCTGTTATTTAATGAAGTGTTTTTAACCAGAAACAGATGCCACCTGAGCTGCATTTTCTCTCCTTATTGCTTCCATAATTTCTTATTTGGGCGGTGGAGTGGAGATATGTCTCTACCAAAGGAGGTGTAAGGCATTCCTTCTCTCTGTTAGCCTGCAGGTCACCTTTGGGTAAGGGGTAGCACCTATTTAGTCACCTCCCCAGTCAGGGTCATGTGAAGCCACGGGGGCAGGTGGTGGATAGATGTATGAGCAGCTGGTGCCTATCATAAGTTCTGATTATACAACCACTGATGCCAGGCAGACAATCTCAGAAGGGTATTGATAATGGCTGGGGTAATCTGTCTTGTAAAGACACTGCCCAGAAGAAGACAATGGGAAACCAATTTTGAGGAAAAATCTGCCAAGAACAATCATAGTCATGGAACGACCATGACTGGCCACCTCATACAACACTAGGTCACGTTGAGAACATAAGCGCTTCTCACAGACAGCAGAGGGAATTGAGCCCCAATTGCTGGCATTGGAAAGCGTTACACTAACTGCTACAATACCACGCCACCCGGGAACTACATGCACTGTTATCATTGAGTCGCCCTTCTGATTTCTGCTTATTTGATCATAATCAAAATAATCATGCTGTGCATTGGTTCCAGCCCTGCAAGCAATCTTCATGAATCAAATATGAAAACAGGTAATGGGGGAAAGAGACACCAAGGTTAGCATTTATAAAGAAAAAAAAAGTTTGGTTATGATTTTTTATGTGTAAACTTGACTTTTAGCTATAAATAGATCTTGAGCTTCATAAGGGCCATCATTTCCCTTTTATCATAATAGAGGTTTATTGACCTGCTGTAATTTTCCAACATTTTTTTGGTTCTATTTCAGATGTCGAATATTTGTGGTTTTACATCTTATACTAATGCATGTATGATATTTTTATACTTCTTATACAAGATATTACAAATGGTCTCTCACAAATATGCTGGTCTGTCAGGAATATGTGCAGTTGTGTGTAATGGATTGCACCCAGAGGAATACAGAGCAACTACCAGAGTTCACTTGAAGCAGATCCTTACGAGGAGAAATCTAGTGGTTATGCTTCTCTACTGTCTGGAAAAAGCAATGGGTCAAGTCCCAAAGAAAACTTTAAAAACTGGAGTTGTTGAACCTTGCAGACATAACCTATCCTCTTCCTTAAAGCCTGGCGTTTATTTGTAAAAGTTCAGTCTGCTAACAATCTTCAAACCGGGCAGCATCTATGAAGAAGAGTACAGTTGACATTTTGGGGCTGATATCCTGCCAAAGAGTTTTGGCCCGAAATGTCGACTGTGTTACTTCCCATAGACGCTGCCTGGCCTGCTGAGTTCTTCCAGCACTTTGTGTGTGCTGCTCAGGTTTCCAGCATCTGCAAATTTTCCCTTGTTTGGGTTCTAAGTGGACAGCTCAGCAAGAGATTCTTCAGTTGCTGGAAATTCAGAGTAACACACACAAAATGCTGGAGGAACTCAGCAGGTCAGGCAGCATGTATGGAATGGAATAAATAGTACTGGTCAAGAAAGATTTTGGTTCCTAACTACTTTTGGGTGTTTCGGGCCAAGACCCTTCATTAGGACAGTTCAGTGCAGTTTTGAGGATGCCACCTTTTACATAAGACATTAAATTGAGGCCCTGTGTTTTCATTTAGGTGGATGCAAAAAAGAAACATTTGCACCAATTAATTTACAACCTAACAAATTAACCATGCTTTTTGGAATAATTCCTCAAAATATCCACGGTATTTCTTTGTCTGACCAACATGTTATTGTGTGTGTTACGTTGGTAGCTAGAAGGGCCATTCTGTTGAAGTGGAAGGATACGTCGGCTCCCACTCTGTCACAATGGTTCTCTCAAGTGATGTAATGTCTTAGTTTGGAGAAAATTAGAAGTCGAACCTTTGAACCTATGTTTGATTTTGAGAAAAGATGGGGTTCATTTGCTCATTACTACCATTTGAGTTAATTGACAGATTTCCTCCATGATCTAATTATAAATTTTGGGGGTTTTTTGCTGGCGGTTTGATGTTCATCTTCAGAAGCTTTTTGTATGATGCACGGCTCCAGGGTTGAACACCTCATGGGTTCTTTTTTTTCTCACTTTGCTTTAGTAGGGTTTTTTTTTCTTTTCTTTTTTTTGTGTGTCACCATATTTTTCAATCTTTAAAACATTTTTTTTTCCTTTGAGACATTGTAAGTGTTACCTACTTTATGTACT
This sequence comes from Hemitrygon akajei, assembly GCF_048418815.1. Lineage (NCBI taxonomy): Eukaryota > Metazoa > Chordata > Chondrichthyes > Myliobatiformes > Dasyatidae > Hemitrygon > Hemitrygon akajei. Next base: position 17,813,675 of record NC_133125.1, on the reverse strand, counting down.
CTTGTTATTTTGGATAATAATAATAATTAAAAAAAAAGATTTGGAGAAACCTTTGCACCATGGAATCCTGCCAAATATTTGTAGCTGACATGGTTCACATAAAATGATTCTTGGTCAGTACCATAGTGACCGTCGTGGAAGTTTGGTGTCTGGACATGTGGCTGTCATGTTTTCCTCATCACTGAGGACATCTTCAAGAGCCAGTGCCTCAAGAAGGGGCATTCTTCATTAAGGATTATTATCATCCGGGACATGTCCTCTTCTCATTGCCACCATCAGGGAGGGGATGCAAGAGACTGAAGGCACGCTCTCGATATTTTACGAACTGCTTCTTCCCCTCCATTATCAGATTTCTGGGTAGAAACACACACACTCACTTGGTATTTGCCTTTTGAGCGATTTATTCATTTATTTGAACGTGCAGTATTAGAAAGAGAACACAATAAGCATAACAAGCACAATAATAGACACAATAAGCATGGGCCAGCATGGTAGCGTAGTGGTTCGCACAATGCTTTACAGTACAGGTGACCTGGGTTCAATTCCTGCTGTTGCCTGTAAGGAGTTTGACCGTGTGGATTTCCTCTGGGTGCTCTGGTTTCCTCCCACAGTCCAAAGATTGGTAGGTTAATTGGAGATTGTAAGTTGTCCCACGATTATGCTTGGATTAAATCAGGGGATTACTGGGCAGTGTGGCTCGAAGGGCCAGAGTGGCCTGTTCCACATTAAATTTGCTTAAATAAATAGATATTTTTATTTTTGTTAGCCAAGAGTGATGCTTAATTCTTGCACTGTACTCTGGCCACAAAACAACATTTTTCAGTGATAATAAACCTGATTCTGATTCTAAATTTTCTTAGTGAGTACATTTCAGAATCAATTTATTGGCTGTATGGTGTTCAGAAATTATCTCAGGCTATGATAGGTACTTTATAGACTCAAGCATATCTCCCACACAATATAAGGTTCTGGTCTATATATTGTTATTGGATCACTATGGCCTTCAAGCTGGCCAATTATGTCATCAGTGAGGCACTAAATTTTCCTTGCTCTTGTAAATATTTTGTCATCCTTTGGTTTTTATCATCCAGTTTTTATGTCTCCGTCAGGCTTTGTAGCCTATTAAATGTAGAGGGGAAATGTTTACAACCGTTTTATAGGTTAAGATGCCTTGAGTTCATGGACAGACAATTACTCTTTAGATCTTAAATTTTCCCAGCTGCTGAACCTCCAAGGGCTAGACTCCATAATACAGAGCTCACTGATAAACCTTCATCATCCTGGATTATGGGTACCACGATGTAGCCGTTGGGTTTTGCTTCAGCTGCCGAGATCCTTTGTTGATTTCTGATGTCTAGTGTAGAATCTATTCTCTTTTTTTAATCTTTCATATAAAAATAGAATGATGGTAAATCAATAGGATTCTTTTAAAAATAGAAAATACTGGAATTGGATAATAGGTCAGTCAGTGAATGAAAGGAAGGTTGATATTTCAGATGGGAACCTTGAGTGTTCATTACTTACTCAAAATTTATTCCCATGTTACAATATATAGTTGTGTGCAGCTTTTGCACACAGTTGTAAAGATCTCCGTCCAGCCAGGGGACTGAACTCCATTGAATTCTATCTTATAATTGGAACGGGTATGAACCAGACGTAAGGGATTAAGTATGCACTTCCTACAGCAGACTCATTTATTGGAAAGTTGGAAGTTGCATTTTCAACTTTAACCCAATACAGCAGCAAAGCAGAATGGCGCGATTTTGTGAGGTAATCATTCCACTGCAAAAAGAGCCTTACCCAGTGGGAGTCCATATCAGGATTCAGATAGATCCTTTATCCTGTTACTTACCGGGGTAGAATACCATCAGCAGCACACAGATGAGTTTCAACCATTCTCTCTCAGTGGGTGAAGATGTTTACCGAGAGCATGAAGTTGTCAATTATCATCGTGATGTATTTTTCTAAGTAGCAAATGTGTGATCTTATGTTCTCAGCAGGGAATTATGTTTATGAGAACTGTAGTGTGGGAAATTGCAGCTCACAGACGGTAATTTTACTACCCATTAAGTGAATGTATCGGAAAGCATGGACAATGTCTTGTAGAGTGCTTCATGAGTACACCAGTCACCTCAAATGGAATGGAATGCTGAATGGTATGGATAATAGTTTCTGATGGTTATCTTCATTTCTAACAGGGTCTTACCATTAAGCTTTTTGAGTGTGACAGATATTTAAATACACATCCTCCTCTGCCAAGCCATTTTAAAGAGCTGAGCTTTAACTTTAGAGCCTTTTCTGAAGAGTCTGAGATACTGTATCACCTCCAATTGGATAATCTAACATTGCAGCAGGAAAACGCGGTGACTTCAGAGGAACAAAATTTCTTACTACTTTTTTTGGGGGGAACAGCATGTTAATATTTCATATCAAATACACTCAAGTATATTCAGCAACTTGATCTCTATAGTCTTTTGTGGTAGAGAATTCCACAGGTTCATCATCACTTATGGAAAGGAAGGTTGGGTATGGGGCTAGCAACCCCATCTTGTAAAAACCCAGTGCCACAGAAATGCCAACAGAAGCTCCAAAGACTTTGTCCCTTCCAAAATGCAAAACTGAATTGTAATCATACTTTGTCACCAAGTTATTAGATTTCTTTACTTTAACGTTAATTTCTGATCCTTTTTCAACATTCTCCATTTTTACTTCCACATGGTCATCACGATCAGATCGAGAACTTTCATGATAAAAACCAAGTGCATGCATTAACTGATGCTGTATTATACCAACATCCATACAGTAGGGTATTTGTAATGATATTTCTTGTGCTGTTTTTGTTCCTGGCCCTACATATGACCAGCATCCTATCCCATCAATAAACACAAGTTAAGTCGCCTCGCTTGATCTGTATTTAAACCTGATGCATGTCAAAGACTCTAACTCAGATCTTAAACAGTTTGATGCCCATTGTATAAATGGCATTTAAAATCTCAAGTCGTTATTGACTGAGTTATGCACTGACTCCTTGTGGTCCTGAGTTCATCTGCCTACTTCTACAAGGTCAGAACATAAATAAGCTACTTCTGAGAATCCAAGGAAATTGAGATCAGACTAGAGTGGAGCTTGAAATACAATATTAGTCAAATATTGAAGGGCAGTCTCACATGACCTACCTTGCCTTTTATTTCTAGTGTTCTTATGCCACTGAACAACCAAATTATTAATGTTCTGACTTTGGATTCAGCTTGATTCCTACCAAGATTAGAAATGGCTGAAATCAGGACACTCAAGAGATCACAGATGCTGGAATCCAGGGCAAACAAATCAATTGCTGAAAGAGCTCAACAGGTCAGGAGGAGCAGAATGGCAGCCTACCAGTTAGTGTAACACTATTACAGTGCCATCAAACCAGATTCAATACCGCTGCTGTCTGTGTGTATTCTTTCATGAATGAAAGGGTTACGCTGGTTTCTTCCCACATTCCAAAGATGCAAGAGTTAGGGTTAGTAAGTTGTGGGCATGCTATGTTGGCACCGGAAACATGGAGACACTTGTAGGCTGCCCCCAGCACATCCACTAACTGTGTTGGTCTTCGGCACAAATGGTACAGTTCAGTGTATGTTTCGACGTACAGGTGACAAATATATCTAATCTTTAAGCAGCACCAGCAGTACTCCTGATACTGGCTCGCCATCTGAAACATTGACCAACCCATTGCCATTTGAACCACTGAGTTCTTCCAGTACTTTATTTTTTTCCTGCTGAAATCAAGAACTCAACTCGTACTTTCAACTCATACTTAACTCAAGCTCCATCACCCCTGTTTGGGCATGGGTCACAGACAGTAGCTCACCAGAGGCTTCTGTCCTGGGCCAGTCTTTCACATTGTCTCCAGATGTACAGTGCTGTGGAAAAGAACAAAGAGTTAAATAGAACCACAGAGGCAAAATTCCAAAGGGAGAAGAATGCAGGACTAAATTGATAGGGTTAAAAAAACTATTATGGGAATCATATAGACCTCCAAATAGTAGCCAAGATGTGGGATTGAGATTGTAAAGGGAGCTGGAAAAGGCATTTAATAAGGGTAATGACACAATTCGAATGGTGCCTTCAACATGCAAGGGAAAATCAGGTTGGTGTCAAATCACAAGAGAGGGAATTTGTTGAATGCTTACGAGATGGCTTTTTAGAGCAGCTTGTGCTTGTGCCTACTCCAGGAAAGGCTATCTTAGATTGGTTGTCGAGTAAAGACTATCTCAGATTGGGTGTTCTGTGATAAACCAGATCTTATTTGGGAGCTGAATGTAAAGGAACTCTTAGGAGACAGTGGTCATAATATCACAAACAAGAGAAAATATGCAGATGATGCAAATCCAAACAACACACACAAATTGCTGGAGGAACTCAGCAGGCAGCATCTATTGAAAAGAGTACAGTTGAAATCGAGATTGAATTCATACTGCAATTTGAGAGAGAGAAGCATAACTCACATGTATCAGTATCATAATGGAATAAAGGGAATTACAGAGGCAAGAGAGAGGAGCTTGCCCAGGTGGATTGGAGGAGGATACTGGTAGGGATAATGGCAGAGCAGAGATGACTGAAATTCCTGGGAATAGTTCACAAGGCACAGGATAGATATGTCCCACAGAGGAAGAAGTTCTCAAATGGCAGGGGTAGGCAACCGTGGCTGACAAAGGAAGTTAAGGACTGCGTGAAAGCCAAGGAAAGGGCGCATAAGGTAGCAAAAGTGACTGGGAAGTTGGATAATTGGGGAGCTTTTAAAATCCAACAAAAAGCAACTAAAAAAGCTATAAGAAGGGAAAAGATAAAAGAGTAAAAGAGAAGTGAGAGTTGATATTGGACCACTTGAAAATGATGCTGGCAAGGTAATAATGGGGGTTAAAGAAATGGCAGATGAACTTAATGGATACTTTGCATCTGCCTTTACTGTGGAAGACACTAGCAGTGTGCCAGAGTGGCGGGGGCAGGATTGAGTGCTGTTGCTATTACAAAGGAGGAAGTGTAAGTCAAACTCAAAGGTCTGCAAAGTGGATATGCCAACTGAGCCAAATGGACAACATCCCAGAGTCCTGAGAGGGGTTGCTGAAGAGATAATGGGTCATGATCTTTTAAGAATCATTTAATTCTGTCATGGTCTTGGAGGACTGGAAGATTGCAAATATCACTCCACTCTTTAAGAAGGGAGGAAGGCAAAAGAAAGGAAATTATAGGCCAGTTAGCTTAACCTCAGTGGTTGGGAAAGTGTTGGAGTCTATTATTAAGGATGACGTTTTGAGGTACTTGGAGACTAATGATAAAAATAAGACAAAGTCAGCATGGTTTCTGTAAAGAGAAATCTTGCCTGACAGGTCTATTGGAGTTCTTCGAGGAAGTAACAAGTAGGGTGGACAAAGGAGAGGCAGTGGATGGCACTTACTTGGATTTTCAGAAGGCGTTTGATAAGGTGCCACACATGTGGTTGCTTAACAAAATAAAATCCTATGGTTTTACAGGAAAGATACTAACATGGATAGAGGAATGGCTGACAGGCAGGAGGCAGTAAGTGGGAATAAAGGGGGCCTTTTCTGATTGACTGCCAGTGACTAATGGTGTTCCTCATGGGTCAGGATGGGGACTGCTAATTTTCACATTGTTTCCCAATGATTTAGATAAAGGCATTCGTGGCTTTGTGGAAAAGTTTGTGGATGATACAAAAATAGGTGGAGGGGTAGGTGGTGCTGAGGAAGCAATGCGATTGCAGCAAGACTTAGACAAATTGGAAGAACTTGCAAAGAAGTGACAGATGGAATACAGTGTTGGGAAATGTATGATAATGCATTTTGGTAAAAGGAACAATAGTGCAGACTATTATCTAAATGGGGAGAAGGTTCAAACATTAGAGGTGCAGAGGGACTTAGGAGTCCTCATGCAAGACTCCTAGCAGGTTAATTTACAGGTTGAGTTTGTGGTAAAGAAGGCAAATGCAATGTTGGCATTTATTTCAAGGGGAATAGAATATAAAAACAAGGAGATAATACAGAACCTTTATAAAACATTAGTCAGGCTGCACTTGGAGTACTGACAACAGTTTTGGCCCCCATATCGCAGAGAGAGTCCAGAGGAAGTTCGTGAGGATGATCTCAGGAATTATGGAGTTAACGTATGAGGAGTGTTTGACAGCTTTGGGCCCGTACTCACTAGAATTTAGAAGAATGCTGGGGAATCTCATTGAAACCTAACAAATGTTGAAAGTCTAGATAGGGTGGATGTGAAGAGGATGTTTCCTGTGATGGGGGTATCCAGAACTAGAGGGCACAGACTCAAAACTGTGAGGCAACCCTTCAGAACAAGGTATGGAGTAATTTTTTTAAATCCAGAGAGTAGTAAATCTTTGGAATGCTCTACCACAGACTGAGGCGAAGGCCAAGTCAGTGCTTGTATTTAAGGCAGAAGGTGATCATTTCCTGATCGGTCAGGGAATCAAAGGATGTGACGAGAAGGCAGGTGAGTGGGATTGTGTGGGATCCAGGATCATTCATGATGAAATGGTGGAGCAGACTCAATGGGCTGAATGGCTTAATTCTGCTCCTATGTCTTATAGTTTTAATGTTTTAGCACATATACGTAGCTAGGGTGCCTAAGACTTTGGCACAGTACTGTATTTGTCAATGTGAAGTGGAGAGTGAGTTTGTAGATCTGGTGGGAGCAAAGGATATTGGGAATAGCGAGGGTGGAGGGCTACGGGAGGAGTGTGGGGCAGGTTACAGAGAAGGAGTGCGGGGGCAGGGGTAGCACAGGTGCAGACGTACACAACCCTGAGACACCAGGCAAGGTCATTTAATTCAGTATTAATGTCCCTTCGGTGCTTCTTGCTCCCTCCCCTCTCCCTTCCCTTTTCCCCAACCATGTTGTAGCTCTGAGTTTTTACGAGATGGGGTTGCTAGGCTCATGCCCAACCCTCCTCCTTTAGCTTAGGCTTGGGACCATCCATGGAATAGTTCAACTCAACTCATGGCAGAAGACAGTAAACCACTTTCCAATCCTTCAATTGCAAAGCTCTTTGACCTCCCACCAGAGGACTTACATTAATGTATTTTCCATTGAACATTAGTCTTTAACCATGGTTTAGACAAGGTCTGGTCACTACAACATTGAAAACTTCTAAGTCTAATAAACATCATGTATTTACTTTTAGTATCAGTGAATTGTCAGCTGGACAAGAGGTAACAGTAAGGTAATATGGCATTCCAGTGAGAAATGGTGAGGAAGTGGACTAAACAGCACCCTTAAGATATTTAAATAGTACCTTTAAGACATTTAAGTTTCTTTCATCTCTGAGTTCAACCTGTGTTTAAAACAGAATGACAAAATCTGAGGTTCAAGCTCCAATATAGTGTAAACCTGAAGATTTTTAAAACATAATATCAAAATAAACTATTCTTAATAAAAAATACTTTCAAGAATAAACAATGCAATGCTTTTTTATGGAAATGTACAGGCCAGATACAATTGATACAATGAGATAAGTGGAATTCTAGTTCAAATTCAAGTTCATTTGTCATTCAACCATACATGGATACCCATGAATACAGCAATACTCCAGGGCCAAGGTGCAAAACACAGAACCAACAGTCACACACAGAGCAGAAGGCACATATAGCACATATAAGTTATCAGCAAAATACAGTCACACACAAAAAAACATTATTTTTATTACATTTTTATTACACTTTTTAAAGCCAATGGGACTGTTGCCACTGCTGTGGCCTTTTCCTCTACTACAATAAAGATCAAGGATCAACTATACATTGCCTTATACATTTACCGGTACATGTATTAGGAATTTGCTGTGGTGTGCTCACGTGACATGTAGCAAAAAACAACACCGTTCAACATTTCTAAAGAATAAAGATTTATATAAAAATTAAAGTTAATGGTTAAATGTTTATGTTAAAGTTAATGGTTTGATGGTTAAAAGTTAATGGTTAATGGTTGCGTGCTCAGTCCACTGCTGTTCACTCTGCTGACCCACAACTGTGCTGCAACACACAGCTCGAACCACATCATCAAGTTCACCGATGACACGACCGAGGTGGGTCTCATCACCAAAAACAACGAGTCAGCTTACAGAGAGGAGGTGCAGCGGCTTACGGACGGGTGCAGAGCCAACAACCTGTCTCTTAATGTGAACAAAACAAAAGAGATGGTTGTTGACTTCAGGAGGGCCCGGAGCAACCACTCCCCGCTGAACATCGTCGGCTCCTCAGTAGAGATCGTAAGGAGCACCAAATTTCTTGGTGTTCACCTGACGGAGAATCTCACCTGGTCCCTCATCACCAGCTCCATAGCAAAGAAAGCCCAGCAGCATCTCTACTTTCTACGAAGGATGAGGAAAATCCATCTCCCACCCCCCACCCTCATCACATTCTACAGGGGTTGTATTGAGACCATCCTGAGCAGCTGCATCACTGCCTGGTTTGGAAATTCCACTATCTCGGATCACAAGACCCTGCAGCGGATAGTGAGGTCAGCTGAGAAGATCATCGGGGTCTTTCTTCCTGCCATCACGGACATTTACACTACACACTGCATCCGCAAAGGAAACAGCATTATGAAGGACCCCATGCACCCCTCATACAATCTCTTCTCCCTCCTGCTGTCTGGGAAAAGGCTCTGAAGCATTCAGGCTCTCATGACCAGACTATGTAACAGTTTCTTCCCCCAAGCTATCAGACTCCTCAATACCTGAAGCCTGGACTGACACCTTGCCCTACTGTCCTGTTTATTATTTATTGTAATGCCTGCACCGTTTTTGTGCACTTTATGCAGTCCAGTGTAGGTTTGTAGTCTGGTGTAGCTTTCTCTGTGTTGTTTTTTTTATGTAGTTCAGTCTAGTTTTTGTACTGTGTCATGTAACACCATGGTCCTGAAAAACGTCTCATTTTTACTATGTACTGTACCAGCAGTTATGGTCGAAATGACAATAAAAGTTGACCTGACTTGACTTGAAATTATGGATATGGAATACACTGTGAATAAATGCCAGCATGTATTTACAATGCAAACAGCTTTATGAAGAGTTTGCAGTGCAGTGTAGTGACTCTCTCACCCAACATCCTTGTCTAATAGCTGACGAACACCACACCGTAGTCCTTCCCCATTGAGCCCCTGTGCTGGATCTCTCAGTACGTACTCCTGCAGCCTGGAATATGCTAGTTGGCAGCACCCACCTATGGAGATCTCGACGTGCCGGCAGACTAACAAACCTTGGGCAGACAAAAAGATGTCCTTCACCAAGTTGATGATCTTCCAACAGCGCTGGATGTCCATCTCTGTATGCCTCTGGGATCAATGTGTGGATCAGAGAGTCCTCTGTCACACAACTGCTCGGCATGAGCAGTGACGCAAGCCCTGGAATCTTTCTTTCTCCACACCCTCTTTGCATATCTACAGTAAAGTATAATCATTCACAAGGATTGGCTGAATCTAGTCAATGCAAATCTCACACTAATTCGATGCCCCTTTGAAAAACCTTCTCCACACCCTCTTTGCATACTGTAGTAAGGCAATGTATAATCACTCTCAAGGATAGGCTGATTCCAATCAATGCAAACTCCACACCCCTTTGAAAAACTGGCACTCACAAATGAAAATTATGTCCTGGTTTATCTATGTCGGGCTCTCAGTACCAGTAACTGTGGTGTTAACTGTTCAGGCTAACAAAATGGCTTCTCTGTAATGTTACTTAATGCTGTAGTGGGTTTCTGTATCTGGAATGTTTGGGTTATAACTATGGATGAGGGGGGAGCTAACCAATGGAGAATTGTTATGCTATCTTGTATCTGTGAGCTGAGCAGGAGTTCGCGGTCTTTTTCGGGAGACGAGCGAGGAGGATGGATGTGTGAGGAGTCGACAGCGGTTCCAGGGCAGCGGATACTGGACGTCAATGGTTCGGACGGTGGCCGAAGGCTCGGAAGGTCGTTGTGGATGGAACCGGAGGCGTGAGCTCCAATGTATTCAAATATTATGTGCACAAACTGATAAACTTACTGATTTGGCACCTTTAGGTTATCTGTAGCTACTAACGCGGAATATACATCTATAATGGATTCTGCCAAAAAATTGAGTAGAATATGTATTTACTCTCCTGAATGTACAACAAGGGAGAGCAGGAGGACAGCAGCTGATTCAAACAGCTATTGCTGTTGTCGTCTAATCCCCACGCCCACGCCCATGCCCACAATTAAACAAATCACACTGCTGGCTGGTCTTTGCCAGCGCGACCTGAGGACAGCCAATTCCTGTCTTGAAAGCACAGTAAAACAATCAGTCTAGTGCTCCTAGGCACCGGTTTTGCAATTCGTTATTACCAATTTCTTGGCTTGCATAGCAGAAGAAATATATAGAACAAATAATTGAAAATGCATTAAAGTAAATTTGAACAGGAATGATTAAATTTTTCAATTAATGTGCTTTGAAGGAAAGTTTTGTGTTAAAACTCAGTAGGTTTAAGAAAATTGGTTGTATCTATTTGACAAATCTGCAGAAAGTTGTTAAGGGAAAATTCCCACTCGAAAACTTAAAACTGTGGCTGATCAATTCTGAACATGAACAAGACTCTCTACTGCCCGTTATGTTGCTGGTGTTTAGGGCAGCACTGACAGTTCTCCATTTCTAGCAGAGTTCCTTCATCATGTCAGTAGCTTCCTCTTGGTTTTCATTACTGTCAGTCATGCAAGTCCAAGGCGGAAACTCAGGAATACCATCACAGTCAGATGCAGAAGGATTCTTCATTGCTGTTTCTATAACCATTTTGTTTTACCTGTCAGGGTTGTTAGCCCTGAGCTGAACCCCTAAACCCGGAGACCCGGTGAACCACTCTACCCTCTGATGTGCTTGGCATGGGTGACTCTACCAAGGGCCAAAGCATAACGCCCTGACTCCAGCCAACGCAGCTCTCTGGGTCACTGAGGCATGCAAGCCTCCAAACCACAAGGTTGTGGTCCTCTTGGAGGATAAGCAAGACTGAAACATTTAAAATCATTTTAGTAACACACAAAATGCTGGAGGAACTCAGCAAGTCAGGCAGCATCTATGGAGGGAAATAAACAGTCATCATTTCAGGCTGAAACCCTTCATCAGGTTTGATGAAGTGGCTCAGCCCTGCTTGATTCTGCTGCTTTTGTGATCCAAAGGTTCATTGGAAGTCAGGAATAAGGCATAAAACTTTTTGCTAGGCAACTTCATTAAGGTGTTACAAAAATGGACCAAGAGGAGCCGAGAGAACAAAGAAAAGAAAAAGAAAAATCAGCCATGGTCATCTTGTACTCAGACTTGAGATAACACAAATTCAAGTGATAACACTTAACCTATAAAATAGTCAAGTTCAAATGGTGTGACATCTGCTACTGGAAACTAAGAAGCTTCTGGAAAAATACAGAAGTAAATTTAATTGGTGGAAAATTCACTGAACAATTATATGTATAAGGGAGATTATTAAAACATACAAACAAGCACAGGAAATTTAAACTACAAGTAAAATAACAAATCTACACCCTAATTTAACAGCCTGAAACATCAGCTGTTTATTCCCCTCCATTGATGCTGCCTGACTTGCTGAGTTCCTCCAGCATTTTGTGTGTGTTGCTCAAGATTTCCAGCATCTATAGAATCTCTTGCTTTGTGAAAATAATTTTACGTTTTGCTTGGACTGCTACAAAACTCCAAATAGCCAATCTGTTTCCAACAAGTTCTTTGTTCTGTGACTTGACATACAGTATATCTTCATTATTCTTTCCAACCTTATTTCAAAATCATATTTGTTCAATATTTCAGTCTGGTAAGGCAGCTTAAAGCCATGCACTGTAATATTCAACAAACTAATAAGATTCTGCAATGTTTCACCAGGAGTAGATTATAGTGCATGTCAAGTTTAGATATGCAGTAAAACACGTTCATTCTACAAGGCAATAATCACAATTTTCTTAAAATCACTACATTTATGCAGTCCAATATTTGAAGAGATAAAAAGGAAAGTCAGTCGCCATTTTCAGTCCTTCATTCCCCTGAATGCAAAACTATATAACTATCTTATTGTGGTTAATATAAGGACTGGATACCACTTTACCCTTCGACTTACCTTCTAAATGGCTGTAGATAATTAATAAATACATTATTACCAATTAAATGTTTACAATAAAATGACATGACAATTGCTTTCACGCTGTTTGGCAGATTGATAATTTTACATAGAAGAGTAAGACTTAGAAACTGCTAGAGAAGATTTTAATAGAATTGTCATTTAAATACGTCCCAAGCTGTTCTAAGAAAATGTGATAAATTCAACAGGGAATAATTAGAGAAAGATGTTGATTTTTGGTAGTTTATTGTTGAGTAAGGTGAAAGAATTGAATTGTCTTCTTATTGAGTGCTGTGGCAGTCTAAATGAGATGCTGTAATACTAAAGTGAAACAACTGCTTAGTTCCTGTGCTATTCACTAGAGGCTGCTGAAAATTGCCAATAGCACTAAAAGGATAATGCTACATTGGTATTAATGGGCTAGCTGTGAATGAGTACACTAGGTATCTCATCTTCATGGATAGACTTTAAAAGTGGGACAGTAGTTTACCTTAATGAAGACAGCACCTAATAATAGCTTGCATGCCACCCAGATTTATAAAGCAGAACTCTTAGGAGCCCTGCAAAATCATCTGGCTTCTTTTAAAAATGTAAACTGTTTTTCACCAGAATTCAATTATAGGGACACATGAAAGATGAATAACAGTTATTTTGTTGAGTAAAATCTGTGAAAACCAAAGCAATTGAACATACAACCGCCCCTTCATTGCCCATGAATTCTGATTTGCAATAAAAATACTCAGTGCACATCAACATGGAACACAGCCACCCTGAAAGACAAAGAAATTATAAAATACAACCAGAGTCAGAATGGAGGGAAATGCTGCTTGATCTGTTAAATATTTTCAGAATTTTCTATTTTTTCATTTAAATTTCCAGCATCTGCAATATTTTCCATTTCCACTGCTAGGATGCCCAGATTCAAGTAAACTATGAGAGGTATAGACAGAATGAATGCAAGCAGGCATTTTTCCCTCAGCTTGGGTGAGACTAGAACTAGAGCTCATGGGTTTAGGGTGAAAGGTGAAATATTTAAGCAGAATCTGAGGAGAAATTTCTTCATTCAGCGGTGGTGCAAATGTCAAATGCCTTTCCAGTGAAAGTGGTACATGCAGGTTCAGTCGTAACACTTAAGAGAAGCCTGGATAGGTCCATTGTGGGAAGGGTTTGGAGGGACACTGCCAGGGATTGGGCAGAAGATAAGGGTAGCATGGAGTAGATGGACTGAACAATCTGTTTCTGTATTCTGTGACTCTAAGAAGTTAAAAGTTACAACATGTCAAAAGAGGTCCCACCTATGATCTGTGTTGCTGTGCTCCTGTGGTCCCACCTTACCTCCCAGTACCTCCTAGTTTGACATTTACAAAACTTCCGGTTTAAGATGGCTACTGAAGTTGGGCGCCAGCTTACTGGTAGTTCAGAGACAAGAAATATGACTAAAATCATCATTACTAACACTTTTTATGAGGCAACTTGTGGTATACTATCATCGCAAACAATGAATAGGCAGATGGAGGTGAAGCTGACTCAGGGATGAGCCATGCTGGTGTGTTACAAAGTCAGGGTGCAACCTGGTTGAGGTAGTTTCAGAGACAGAGATGGAGTTGGAGTGAGTGATTCGAGGAGGAGTTGAGGTGCCCATCCACCTAAACCAGGTGTGGGATTGGATCGCTCCAAGCACCAAGCTGATTTGGAGAAATCGAGAACGGCTTCAAGCTGGTCAGCGAAGTCTAGGCCCTGTACTGGAGCCCAGCGGGGCACTACCTGGTGTTTGGATGATTTAAATGCTAGCCCAGATGGACTGGAAAGGCAGGATGCCAGGACTGAAGGCGAGGGTAGGGCCAATTTTGCTCATTCTTCGTATCATCCGCAAACTTTGCCACAAAGATATCAATTCCTTTATCTAAATCATTGACAAACAATGTGAAAAGTAACGGTCCTAATATTGACCCCTCAGGAACACCACTTGACACGGGCAGCCAATCAGAAAAAGCCCTTTTAAATTCCCCCTCACTCCTTCCTGCCTGTCAGCCATTCTTCTATTCATGCCAGTATCTTTCCTATAACACTATAGGATTTTATTTTGTTAAGCAGCCTCCTGTGTGGCATCTTATCAAATGCCTTCTGAAAAGCCAAGTAAATGACATCTACTGTCTCTCCTTTGTCCACCCTACTTGTTACTTTCTCAAAGAACTCTAACAGATCTGTCAGGCAAGATTTCTCTTTACAGAAACCATGCTGACTTCGACTTATTTTATCATTAGTCTCCAAGTACCTCGAAACCTCATCCTTAATAATAGACTCCAACACTTTCCCAACCACTGAGGTTAGGCTAACTGGCCTATAATTTCCTTTCTTTTGTCTTCTTCCTTTCTTAGAGTGGAGTGACATTTGTAATCTTTTAGTCCTCCGGGACCATGCTAGAATCAAGTGATTCTTGAAAGATCATGACCAATGCATGTTCAGCATACCCTTTGATGTTAAGCTCCCAACTAGAACATTCTTTCAGCCATGACTCAGTGCCAACATCTCTATTGCATCACGAGTTCATCTACCTTATTCCAAATGCTACGCCAATTTAAATACAGCACCTTCAGTCCTGCGTTCCTTGCCTCTTTGAATTTTGCCTCTGTGGTACAATTTAACTCTTCGCTCTGTCTGCAGTTTTACCCAGTCATTGGCTTGTCCTTCCTTACAATCATGTTACATCCGTCATCTGCCTGTAAACCTGTTGGCTCATCCTCAGCTCTGTCTGCTGGTTTCCGTCCCTCTGCCATATTAGTTTAAACCGCTTCCAACAGCTCTAGTAAATCAACCAGCAAGAATATTGGTACCCCTCAGTTTCAAGTGCAACCTGTCCCTTTTGTACAGGTCACAGTTATCCAGAAATTTAAATCCCTGCCCCCTTCTCCAATTCTTCAGCCATGCATTTATCTGCCACCTCATTCTATCATTCTGTTTTGCGGCATAGGCTGCAATCCGAGATTACCACCTTTGAAGTCCTGCTTCTCAGCTTCTTTCCTAACTCCCTGCAGTCTTTTTTCAGGACCTCCTCCTTTTTTCTACCTATGTCATTGGTACCAATATGTACCAATGTTGCTCACCCTCCCCTTTCAGGATATTGTGGATGCAACCAAAAACATCAAGGACCCTGGCATCTGGGAGGCATACAACCATCCGTGTTTCCTTTTCACGTCCACGGAGTCTCCTATCTGTCCCCCCTGACTATAATCTCCTATTACTGCTGCCATCCTCTTCAGATCTCTACCCTTATAAGGCGCAGGACCAGACTCAGTGCCAGAGGCACGGCCTGGACATTGTGGATGTGAAGAGGATGTTTCTGTCGTTGGACAGTCTAGGACCAGTGGGCACAATCCCACGATAAAGAGCATCCCTTTCGAACAGAAATGAGGAGGAATATCTTTAGGCAGAGGGTGGTGAACGTTTGGCATCCATTGCCCAGACAGCTGTGATGGCCAAGTCAGTGAAGTGGAGATTGATAGGTCTTGATTAGCTAGAGTGTCAAAAGTTAGAGGGAGAAGGCAGGAGAATGGGCTTGAGAGGGATAGTAAATCAGTTATAATAGAATGGTGGAGCATACACAGTGGGCTGAATGGCCTAATTTGATCTTATGGTCTTAAAATAAAGTATCCTGTTTAATCTGTTGGGAAAAGTTTTATGTGATTCCCTCTCTATACTAAAAGCAATCAAACATAATTCCGAGCAGCCATTTACTCTCACAGCTGTTGCTTGCTGCCACTTCACTGAAACTATTCTAAATCTAACATCCAACCCACTCTTGGTGATTGTAGGGTTGATCTTGGCAATTGTAGGGATGACTTACAGTGAACTGAAAAGCTTGAGCATGTAGATATTAAGAAAGAGGATGTGCAGGAGCTTTTGGAAAGCATCAAGTTGGATAAGTCATTGAAACCGGATGAGATGTACCCCAGGTTACTGTGGGAGGTGAGGGAGGAGATTTCTGAGGCTCTAGCAATTATCTTTGCATTATCACTGGGGACGGGAGAGGTTCCGGAGGATTGGAGGGTTGCGGATGTTGTTCCATTATTCAAGAAAGGGAGTAGAGATAGCCCAGGAAATTATAGACAGTGAGTCTTACTTCAGTGGTTGGTAAGTTGATGGAGAAGATCCTGAGAGGCAGGATTTATGAACATTTGGAGAGGCATAATATGATTAGGAATAGTCAGCATGGTTTTGTCGAAAGCAGGTCATGCTGTACGAGACTGACTGAAATTTTTTGAGGATGTGACTAAACATTGATGATGGTAGAGCAGTAGATGTAGTGTATATGGATTTCAGCAAGGCATTTGACAAGGTACCCCATGCAAAGCTTATTGAGAAAGTAAGGAGGCATGGGATCCAAGGGGAAATTGCTTTGTGGATCCAGAACTGGCTTGCCCACAGAGGTAAAGAGAGGTTGTAGACAGGTCATATTCTGCATGGCGATTGGTCACCAGTGCAGTCCCTCAGGGATCTGTTCTGGGACCCCTACTCTTCGTGATTTTTATGAATGACCTGGATGAAGAAGTGGAGGGATGGGTTAGTAAATTTGCTGATGACACAAAGGTTGGAGGTGTTGTGGATAGTGTGGAGAGCTGTCAGAGGTTACAGCGGGACATTAATGGGATGCAAAAATAGGCTGAGAAGTGGCAGATGTAGTTCAACCCAGAATATAGTATTAATGATAAGACTCTTGGCAGTGTGGAGGATCAGAGGGATCTTGGGGTCTGAGTCCATAGGACATTCAAGGCTGCTGCACAGGTTGACTCTGTGGTTAAGAAGGCATACAGTACATTGGCCTTCATCAACCGTGGGATTGAGTTTAGGAGTCGAGAGGTAATGTTGCAGCTATATAGGACCCTGGTCAGATCCCAATTGGAGTATTATGCTCAGTTCTGGTTGCCTCACTACAGGAAGGATGTGGAAACCATAGAAAGCTTGCAGATGGGATTTACAAGGATATTGCCTGGATTGGGGAGGATGCCTTATGAGAACTCGGCCTTTTCTCCTTGGAGCGACGGAAGATGAGAGGTGACCTGATAGAAGTGTATAAGATAATGAGAGGCATTGATCATGTGGATAGTCAGAGGCTTTTTCCCAGGGCTGAAATGGCTAGCATGAGAGGGCATAGTTTTAAGGTGCCTGGAAGTAGGTACAGAGGAGATGTCAGGGGTAAGTTTTTTTACGCAGAGAGTAGTGAGTTCGTGGAATGGGTGGCGGTGGTGGAGGCGGAAACGATAGGGTATTTTAAGAGACTCCTGGATAGGTATGTGGAGCTTAGAAAAATAGAGGGCTATGGGTAAACCTAATTTCTCAGGTAAGGACATGTTTGCACAGGATTGTGGGCCAAAGGGCCTGTATTGTGCTGTAGGTATTCTACGTTTCACTATTTCTCCTCCCAGCATTCCAGACAATATCCTCTTAAGAACATCACCAGGATATTAAGGAGCTTGCTTATGAACTGACACTGATTAATTTTGTTGTTTTTTTTCTCAGTAGAGCATTTTAAAAGAGTGTTAGCAAATTGTTAACACCATCACAAGATCAGGAAAATGGCATAGCTAATGTTTTAGAGCTAGACTTTAATGAAAAATGGGTAAATGTGGCATTACTCTGACTGTGCATTACAATAAGTCTATAAAGTAAGAGGTGAACGTTTTACTGCAGTGCTGAAATTTATAAACAACACATCTCATTTTCTTGGTGCCTAAGCTGTAAATTAATGCAAAGGAAAATATTATTATTATATGCATATAAAGTGCTTCTATCGTCATTTATGAATGACACCATTTACGGTGGAAGGCAGGTCCAGACCTATTCTGGAATTTAACATGAGGTAATCAATTCCAAAATTATTCAGTTCATTTTAGATTCCAACTTTTGTTCAACATTTCTCCTGCATCATATTTAACAGCAAATTCACACCCACTATTATGTACAAACATATTTTAATCCCCCTGTTACCTCAAAAAAATGTACCTCAGGAGGTTGGCCTGCTACTGTAGCACACAGATGAATGTGGCAGCACTGATGTTCTGGTGGCTAAATAATGGGCTCCTTCAAGCTGTGCATGGACCTTTGCCACAGAACTACTTTCCCAGCACATGAAGTGGTCGATGTCTTGAAGAACTGTGGATGAATTTATTTACTCAGCGTAGTTTAGGTTTAAGTGAACATAGTGAGGCAATTCATTAATCAGCTTCCCAGCACTTAATGAATTATTAGTGCTATGAACAACACGAGTTATTTAACGAGTTAACTCAGGAAGAAGTTTGCATCGTGGATGCTATTTTTGTTCCATTGTCAGAATCAGAATCAGAAATGGATTTAATATTACTGGCAGACAGTAGATCGTGAAATTTCTTGTTTTGCAGCAGCAGTACATTGCAATGCATAATAATAAAAACTGTAAATTACAGGAAGATATATATATAAACTGTAATTTACAGTTTCTATATATATAAAGTACTTAAAGAAATTTAAATTAAATAAGTAGTGCAAAAAGGAATACTGAGGTAGTATTCATGGGATCATTGTCCATTCACAATTCTCTTGGCAGAGGGGAAGGAACTATGTAACTTTTTTTGAAGGGCAGAGTTTTAACTTCTTCTGTCCGGCTCCAAGTAATTACGGGCAAAGATCCAGTTGATTGTTTTAGTTGGACAAGTCTTCAAGAGTGTGGGACAATTACACTGCTTTGTATCGATACAAATTTGCTATAAATCTATAAAATAGATCGTTATGTGCCTCATGGTCTTGGCTGCACATTGCACATTTGAAAAGGACAGCGTGGTGTTTAGAACTGCCAGGAATAGACTTGAAATCAGCTCTCCTGGCAGGCCACCATCAATACGAAATGCAAGTAATATAGCTGACATGTTGGCAGCAGTGGTCTAGCCTTGGCCAATCTGGAAATTTCAGCTCCTGAGTATTTTCTGACTAATTTTTGGGGTATCAATGTATCTGGCAAGGGTGAATGCTTGTTGTCCACTTTTATCACAAGCCAATATTTATTGGAAAGCCAACTCCTTATAAAGAGAGGTTGCTTGAACTGTAATTTCAGTGATCAAAATGCAAACATGGGAATGAGTATGGAATTAAAATGCAATTGGACTATCAGCAAATTGAGGGCCCAACCAACCCGACAACTCATGCATATTAGTCATATTGCAAAACCTCTTATTAGAAGAGAAAAGATGCTGATTGCAGCATCTCAGTTAAACATTATTTACAAGGATTTTTAACTTCAGTTGTGGCTCAATCAGTTAAGTTTGCTTCTTGGAGCCTGTGAATGAAACCAAGGCAAGAAGGCCAAGTGGCTTAGAATAAGAACTAATGGTTCAAATGTATCACAGCTAATCAATGCTCTAATACGGTGCACACCCTTGTGTAATCTCATTCCTTTAATCTTCTTCCTACCACTTCCACTGTGTATATCATGATAGCATAGTGGTTAGCATATCACTTTACCAATTACAATCACCTATTGGGGTTTCATTCCTGCTGCTGTCTGTAAGGATTTTGTACATTCTCCTTGTAACCATGTGGGTTTCCTCCAAGTTCTCTAGTTTCCTTCCAATTCCAAAGACATGCAGTGCCTATAAAAAGTATTCACTTCCCCCCCCCCCCCCCCGGAAATTTTCATGCCTTGTTGTTTTACGACATTGAATCACAGTGGATTTAATTTGGCTTTTTTGACACTGATCAACAGAAAAAGATTCTTTAGTGTCAAAGTGAAAACAGATCTCTACAAAATGATCTAAAATAGTTACAAATAAAAAACACAAAATAATTGATTACGTAAGTATTCACCCCCTTCAAGTCAGTGTTTAGTAGATGCACCTTTCTCAGCAATTACAGCCTTGAGTCTGTGTGGATAGGTCTCTATCAATTTTACACATCTGGACACTAACTTTTTTTTCCATTCATCTTTACAAAGCATGTGATTATGAGTGAACAGACTTTTCATATCCAACACAAACTCTCAATCGGATTGAGGTCTGGACTCTGACTTGGCCACTCTAGGACATTAGCTTTGTTGGTTTTAAGCCATTCCTGAGTAGCTTTGGTTTTATGCTTGGGGGTCATTGTCTTTCTGGAAGACAAATCTCCTAAGTCACAGTTCTTCTGCAAACTGCATCAAGTTTTCCTCCAGGATTTCCCTGTATTTTGCTGCATTCATTTTACCCTCTACCTTCACAAGCCTTCCAGGGCCTGCTGCAGTGAAGCATCCTCACAGCATGATGCAGCCACCACCATGCTTCACGATAGGGATGGTGCGTTTTTGATGATGTGTGGTGTTTGGCTTACCGGTATGCCAATGATAGCATTTAGTCTGATGGCCAGAAAGCTCGATTTTGGTTTCATCAGACCACAGAACCTTCTTATAGCTGACTTCAGAGTCCCCTACATGCCTTCTGGCAAACTCTAGCAGGGGCCTCTTGTGAGTTTTTTTCAACAGTGGCTTTCTCTTTGCCACTCTCCCATGAAGCTGCAACTGGTGAGGCACCCGGGCAACAGCTGTTGTACGTGCAGTCTCTCCCATCTCAGCCACTGAAGCTTGTAACTCCTCCAGAGCTGTCATAGGTCTCTTGGTGGCCTCCCTCTCTAGCCCCCTTCATGCACTCAGTTTTTGAGGACGGGCTGTTCTAGGCAGATTTACAGCTGTGCCACATTCTTTTCATTTCTTGATGATTGACTTAACTGTAGTCTAAGTGACTTGGAAATTTCCTTGTACCTATCTCCTGACCTGTCCTTTTCAATAACCATTTTGTGGAGATGCTTGGAGTGTTCTTTTGTCTTCATGGTGTAGTTTTAGCCAGGATACTGACCCACCAGCAGTTGGACCTTCCAGATACAGGTGTATTTTTACTACAATCAATTGAAGCACCTTGATTGTACACAGGTCTCCAAAAACAGATCTCCATTTAACTAATTATGTGATTTCTAAAACCAATTGGCTGCACCAGTGATGATTAGGGGTATAATATTAAAGGGGGTGAATACTTATGCAATCACTTGTTTTGTGTTTTATATTTGGAGTTAATTTAATTCACCTTGTAGAGATCTGTTTTTACTTTGACATGAAGGAGTCTTGTTCTGTTGATCAGTGTCAAAAAGCCAAGTTAAATCCACTGCGATTCAATATTGTAAAACAATAAAACATGAAAACTGCAGGGGGGTGGTGAAAGCTTTTCATAGGCACTGTACTGTTGGGGTACAGTGCTGGAAGTGTGGCAACAGTTACAGAATGCCCAACACAATCCTTGCAATGTGTTGGTCATTGCGGCAAAATGATGTAATTCACTGTACGTATACAGTGGATTCCAGTTAATTGAGCCATCTGTTAATCAGGGCAGCCACATGTTTGGGATAACTCTTAAAGAACAAAAACAAATCCAGAAAATAGTCAGAACTCCCTTCATTTATCTGGGACATTACGCCGCTTAATTGGGGCAGGACGCTAATGTTGAACAGCTTCTAACTGGCATCAGTCGTGTGAATTTCAGTGGCTGTTAGACATTACATGGCACTCAGAGCATACAGTTTTTAAATAGTGTCAATTGTGTGTGTTTGTGTGCAAAACACAATGATTTTTGTCACTGATGGCAAAAAATAAGCAGTAAGATCATTCAGAATTGTTTTGCTCTCTGCACTGTGGTTTCCAAGCTTGGAGATGCCAGAAATGAAATGTTTTCACAACTTCAACATGTTAGGAACAGCAAAGAATTTGAAGGTGTTGACAATCATCTTGAATTTCACAATGAATAGATTTGCCAGTTAGTTGAGTGATGGCACAGTGGCAGCTTGCACTCGATGTCACAAGACCAAAGAGCTGATTGTGGACTTCAGGAAGGGTAAGACAAGGGTCATGAACCAATCCTCACAGAGGGATCAGACTGGAGAGAGTGAGCACTTTCAAGTTCCTGGCTGTTAATGTCTCAGAGAACCTAACCTAGAAGCAATACCATGATGCAGCTTTCAAGAAGGCAAGACAGCAGCTATATTTCATTAGGAGTTTGAGAAGATTATGGTTTGTCTACTAAAATACTTGAAAACTTCTACAAATGTACCATGGAGAGCATTCCGACTGGCTGCATCACTGTCTGGTGCAAGATGGGGGGGCTACTGCACAAGATTAAAATAAGTTCAAAGGTCCAATTTAATGTCAGAGAAATGTATACAATATACATCCTGAATGCACCTTCTTCGCAAACATCCACAAAAACAGAGAAGTGCCCCCAAGAATGAACGACAGTTAAACATAAGAACCCCAAAGTCCCCCCCCCAGCAACCCTCCCTCCCGTGCGTGAGCAGCAGCGAGCAACAATCCCCCCTCCCTCCACCGGCAAAAAAAAAGCAATCGTCAGCACCACCACCGAGCACTCAAGCGTGAGCAAAGCAACAGCAAAGACACAGACGAGCAGTTACCCCAGAGACTTCGCGTTTCACCCGGTACTCGACGTATGGCAGACTCTCTGTCTCCTTAATAAGGGAGTAAAAGATGTCTCCGTTTTCCCAGTGAGCAGGGAGACATAACAAACAACTCGCTGGTTTATGATGTTAAAAAGTCTGTTACATCGCTTTTTTCGAGCTCTGTGCCTGAAGATCACAAAGATCTTGGGTCTTCGGGCCCACAGAAGTAGATTTTCCGACTCCACCCGCGACACACGGGTCTTCTGCCGTGACACCAGCCCTCGATCCACCCGTCTCCAGAGCCCCAGGACCCCAGGCTTCCAAATTCTATCTGGACTCTCAGGCTGAACCCTTGGTGTGCTGAACAATGGCCAGTCCTGAAACCCCGAGAACAGATCCCAATCCTGCAAAGAACCAAAGTCACCATGTAAGTCCAGGCTAAGAACCCTGAAAGGGAAAAATAAAGATATTAAAGATGGAAATAGAGCTGTTTCCGAAGATGCGAGCAAAGGAGTCACCATATAGCGCCATTTTAAACTTGCAAAATTAGTCAGCTCCATAATGGGTATGAGACTCCGTAGTATCCAAGACATCTTCAAGGAGCAGTGCCTCAGGAAGTGGCTCCCATCACTCGGTCCATCCTACTGAATAAGCAGCAGAGCACCTTTTCAAACAGACTCTTTCAGCTTCGCTGTCACCAGATGCAATAAGCACATACAACAGTTCATCTCTGTGCAACAGGAGAACATGCATCATAGTACAACAGTCTCTGCTCTATTATTTCATGCATTATTGCACATTGGTACATTGTTATGGTGTATGTTATTATTCTGTACCTTACTATTAGTTAAATCTGCACATTGCTGAGTGGGTTTTTAAATGTTGCTGCTTTAACGAAGGAATTTCCCACTCGGGATCGATAAAGTACTTATTATTATTATTATTAAAGATCCACACCACCCAGGGGATGCCCTCTTCATACTGTTACGATCGGGAAAGAGGTACAGAAGCATGAAGGCACACACTCAATGATTCAGGAACAGCTTCTTCCCCTCTGTCATCCGATTCCTAAATGGATATCGAACCCAAGAACACTACTTCACTACTTTTTTATTTCTGTCATTTCGCACTACGTATTTTTAACATAGCTGTTTAATAGACATATATATATATATATATATATATATATATACATAATGTTATTCAGTTCTTTTCTAAATATTTACTTATCATGTATCTCAATGTATGGCTGCTGCAAAGTTAACACATTTCACGACTTATGCCAGTGATATTACATTTGGTTCTGATTCTGATTCTGAAAATGAATATTTGGAAGATGGAATTGTTATTTGGTGTCTGAGTTGAGTTTGTCCATTTGCCGCCAATCAAAAGAACATGGTGGCGTAAATTCCTTCATCAATTACTATTAGGAACTAATACATAGTTTTATAGTAAGGTAGTGATATTGGTAATGTTAAATTTGTTCTGTATTTCATTTAAATACATAATTTGTTACTCAGTTAAATGATAGTTTGTCTTTTTTTGAGCCTTTTAAACTTTTCATGAAGCTTTGGCTAATTGGGGCAGCTGCTTCATCGGCCAAAATGTACTGGCCTTGAAATGTCCCACTTAACCAGAATCCAATGTATTGAAAGGTTTCAATGTATGTACATGTGACAAATAAAAAGCTAATCTTTTAAAAATCCTTCATCTTTAATTACGGTTACTGAGCCACTAGGAACATATGTGTGCAAGAAGGCTGTGTTATCAGGACATGAGGATGTACATCAGATACTGACCAAAAGCTTTCAAGCAACGGGTGAGGAATGGAAGCATATTGATCAGATTTCTCATTTACACGTCTCCCTTTCCCAAATCCCTGTGATGGCACAATCCTGCTTCCCTGCTGGCCATGAGCAGAAGAGTACAATGCTGCAAGTTAGTGGTCCAAAGTTGTTAACATGTCCTGTGCAAGATGGCGGTCATAGTGTGATAGATCTCACAGAGGCCACACTTGGTCTTGTGTAACGTGGTGTAAAAATGCTCCATACAGATTATTTATGTTATCACCAATGTTTACAATTGCATGACAGAATTTACACTTGTGTTCTGCAAGTATGCACAATGTGACATTATTTGTCCTCCACCCGAACTATCTGCAATAATATGCAAAAGTCTTAGTCACCTATATATAGCCAGGGTGTAACTACACAGGTCCAATAAAATAATGGTCACACATCATACAAATGTCCTTGAAGATTTATTTTTATCTCTCTCTCTTTCTTCAGCAGACACCCCCAAAACTACAAGAAAATAAAAGACATAAAAGGTTTGAAACATACATCTCTCAGTCTTTTAAAGTCTCTCAAGCTAGTGTCCATCGAAGAACAGGCCCAAACACGTTAGCACAACAGAAGTGTGCTGAAGTCAAATAAAATCACTGAAGACGTATCACATTGCCCAGGTAAGGCACACCAACAACATTATACACAATATAAAACAAATGAAAACAATTACCGTGTGTGCACCTCTTGGACCACATGCAGAATATGATTATTTTGACCATATGTCTTTCTCTGCATCCATGTTGGTTCTGACCCAAAATGCCACAGTCACGCTCTTATTAAACTCTGGTCATGTGACCTGTTACACTCTACATTAAATAAAACCTTACATAAAGAGCACAAAATTCTTAATCAAACAATATCTTAAGGTGATATGTTTTAAACAAATTTTTTATCAATGTTATCTTTTTAACATCTTTATTACATTTTTAATCTTTTTAATGGTTGTATGAACTCAAATAATCATGAATTTATGACGGAAACATATAAAATAAACATCTCAATGAAACATGTCTCTAAGACAGTTACACAGGGTACCTAAAACTTTTGCACAATACTGTAGTAATTTTCTGTCTGTACTGCTGCCACAAAAAAAGACTATTTCATAACATATGTGAGTGATGATAAACCTGATTCTGATATGGGTCTGTTTTGTGGACTGAGAGTGGGAAGGGAGCAGGGAGACGAGAATCATGGTTGGGAAAGGAGAAGGGAGAGGGGAGGGAGCAGGAAACACCAGAGAGGCATTCTGTAATTCTGTAATGATCAATAAACCAATTGTTTTGAATCAAATGACCTTGCCTGATGTGTCAGGGCTGGGTGTGTCTGCACCCTGGGCACCCACACTCCTTCGCTGCCACCTGTCCCATGCCCAAGACTTTTGCACGGTCCTGTACATCATTGAGCCCTCCAAGTTACAGTTTCTACAGCAGTCAGAGCAGAGTTGGAACAACTCGCATCTTCAACACTGAATTTCTGAGTTTCCACTCCTGTTCCTGTATCCATGATCTGCTCTTTGCTGACTTGTGAAGTGTGAATAACATGGTTAAAATCCAATTATGGCGCACAGAGAACATGAAGATCTGAGTATGTGCATGAGTTCTTCAGTTCTGTGATAGTGCACCCCCAAAGTGACATCCTCCATTGCTGTCATGTTACATTACATTTTGAATCGTTCTTGTAGGCTCTGTGAGAAGCATCAGAATGATAATCAAGTTAACAATACCTTAACTCATCATAGTATATATGATGATATTTTACTCTGCTGATTTCAGGCCTGCTGGAGTAAATCTTGCATTTAATGATAGTTAATTCAATCATCAGCATCAGGCTCTGCCTTTGAGGGCTGCCTCTTGTTAAGAGTAGTCAGATGTCTCAAAGAACTCCCCCCTCCGCATCCTTAATTCTCTGCCACTCAATGTGTCTCATGCTCTCTTCTGCAAGGAGAAAAAAGATAAAGATTAATAAGGGAGGTTAATGGTGTCTCCTGAAAGGATGCATGATAGGAATTATTTATGATGATCATCACATAAGACAATGGACCATAAAGACATGGGAGCAGTAATAGGCCATTTGGCCCATCGTGTCTGCTCTGCTATTCCATTATGGTTGATTTGTTATCCTTTCACCCCATTCTCCTGCCTTCTCCCCTTAAAGTTTGATGCCCTTACTAATCAAGAACTTATCAACCTCTTCTTTAAATATTCCCAATGACTTGGCTGCCACAGCCATCTGTGGCAACGAATTCCATAGATTCACCATCCTCTGTCTAAAGAAATTCCTCCTCATCTCGGTTCTAAAGGGATGCCCTTCTTTTCTGACTCTGTGTCTTCTGGTGCTAGACTTCCCCAGTCCTCTCCACATTCACTCTGTCTAGCCTTTCAATATTTTTTGGTTTTTAATGAGAACTCCCCTCATTCTTCTATAGTCCAGCGAGTGCAGGCCTCTGTGACACTGCTACAAGTAATGCTTTCATTGTAGCTGTGCATGCTTGGACATCATAGAGGCAGTAAACTTGAGTCTGGCCGCCAATGTCCTGTCCATTGGAACAGGATATCCTAACTCGTGTACTCTGTCCCGAGCACCGCTCTTACACCAGGAGGGCAATACAGAGGGCAATTACCTCAGTGAGGTCTCTCCATCATCTCCCTTGGAGGAAGACATCCAAGGACATTCCTGAATGGACCTTTCCCCAGATTATTCAGCTCCCCACTGGAATGTTCTATCTGGATGGCAACTGAATGGAAGTTTGTCCCTTGGGACAGTCAGGAGACAATCATAACACTGAACAACAATTTTTGTTTCAAAAGTGTTGCTTCCTCAGAATTTTTTTTTGTTTGTGATAGACTGCTTGAAGCTAAACACAAATATAGTTTCAGACTATCTGTATCACATAGGAATTTAGAGAAACGGGAAATTAATCTTTATTGACTATAACGTGTTTAATTGCATAATGGTACTGATGCTTTGCAATAGTTCAATTAGGCTAAAAATGTTGTGTTGATGATTTTCATTTGCACTCAGTGTCTGAGGCTTCTCGCTTAAGTGTCCAACAATAATCAGTCAGCACTGATGGATTCCAGTTTCCCAGGTACTATTTCTCCAAGGCCACAACGTTCTGGTGAAACTTTTCGCCATGCTCATCACTGACAGTGCCAGAAGTCTAAATGGGTTTGCAGAAATTGAATCTTGCATGACATATTGCACTTCATGGTTTTGCACGCTTGAAGCACGTTGTCAAGCAGTTGCATGTAACTTGGTGTTCTGCAGTTGCCAAGGAAATTTTCAACGATATCCTTGAATGCTTTCCATGCCATTTTCTCCGGTCCCACTAGAAGTTCTTTGCATTGCCTGTCATTGATGACCTGTTTGATTTGTGGACCAACAAAAATGCCTTCTTTAATCCTGGCATCAGTTACAGTCGGCCCTCTTTATCCGCGAGGGATTGGTTCTGGGACCTCCCGCGGATACCAAAAAATGCAGATGATCAAGTCCCTTATATAAAATGGTGTAGTATTTGCATATAAACTATGCACATCCTCCTGTATACTTTAAATCATCTCTAGATTACTTATAATACCTAATACAATGTAAATGCTATGTAAATAGTTGTTATACTGTAATGTTTAGGGAATATTGACAAGAAAAAAACTGTACATGTTCATTTCGCTCACAACACAAGCAGTGAACGAATGAGACACGAGGCGAACAATGATCAAACAATGAGTAAAGCTTGTAATACCTGTAGTTATTACACTGTCTTGTTTAGGGAATAAGGACACTTTGGAGGAGGCTCAATTATACTAAAGTCAGGAACTGTGGAGGTTGAGGGCTGAGGATCTTCAAGCATTGAACGTCGAGACTTCAGAATTGCAGATGCTTTAGTTAGAAACGTTGTTATAGGAAGCTGTCTCCTCTTTTTCTTTGCATCATCAAACAAATCTTGCAAGGTAGCCTTTGTCTTCTATGAGTTTCTTGAGCTCCTCTGGGAACGCTGCTGCGGCCTCGGCTTTAGCCGATGCCGATTCTCCCATGATCTTTATGTCCTTGAGGCTGTAGTGCTTTACATAGCCAGCCAGCCATCCCATTGCTTTGACCATGTAATTGCTGGTTAGGAGCCATTTTTTCACAGGAACAATGTAGCGAACGAACGAGACGCGAGGCGATCAATGCTCGAACAATGAGTGCTGGAAGAGCTCTTCCAGGTTCTCTCAATTCGCAGTTGGTTGAATTCGCACGTGCGGAACTCGCGGATAAGGAGGGCCGACCGTATTCTGCTTATCTACACTACCACCTCTGAAGCATAAGTTATAGACCACAGAAAGGTATAGTTTAGGAATAGGCCTTCAGCCCAAAATGTTGTGCTGAACTACTTAATTTCTTCACTAAACGAGTTGCTTTAGCCTACACCATGTAAAAGGGTTTGTTATTGTTATGTGTACTCATTGTTTTGCAAGCCATCTATGCAGGTCAATGCATTCAAGTAACACAAGGGAAATCATATTAAAGTGCAGTATAAAGTGCTACAGTCACAGACCAAGAGCAGTGCAGGTAGACAATGAGGTACAAGGGCCATGGCTGTGAGGTCACGTTCATTTTATCATACTGAGGACCATTCAATAGCCTTATAACAGCAGGGTAGATGCTTTCCTAGTATGCGTTTTCAGGATGTTGTATCTTCTGCCCAATGGGTGGAAGAAGAAGAGAGAGTAGCATGCCTTGTCTCATGCTGAGTGGGGTGGACAACGTAGGAAGGGGAGGGGATGCAGTCAGAGAGCAAAGGGTAGGTCCTGACAATGTATTAAGGGGCGGGAGAGGGGTTGTGACCCCTCCCGACTCCGAAGAGCTCACCAAGGGGCGTCCACCTCTCTGCGAGGTGAAGTTCGGGATCGACGTTTCCGGGAAGAGCCCAGGAAGTGAGGAGTGTCTCCGTCCAGCACAGCACCAAATTGCCACATTCTACAACAAACTCGTCTCTATTAGACCAAAAATGACATAGTGTAGAACTAGTGATTCAGGAAGACGACAGATCCTTTCAGGAATTGTTCTGTTCTTCGATGCATTAAAGTAAGTTCTCTTTTACTGTTCATGTTGTTTGTCGGTGAGTTCTCTACCAAAGCGGAATTTGTGGGAAATAAGAATAAGAGGAAAGACTTCATCCTCTTGACCTTGGCCTGAGAGTGAGGAAAGACCCGAGGTTTGATCAATTTAAGCTCCCGGCCGAATTGGAAAGGTCAGGTACGGGCTGAATGGAGGTAGCGGGTTCCAGACCTAAGACTGTGTCAAAGCCGCTGGGCCTGGATCTGAGAATGAGGAGCGACGCGAGGTTTGGACGATTTAAGAGCTGGGCCAGACTGAAAAGGTTAGGATGTCAGAGCCAGAGGCGAGAGACAGACCGGTGTTCAGCTCACTGCTCTGTGAGGTTTACTCATCTCTGCGTTGAACTGAGGCCGTTGCCTGCAACTAACGGGCTCCTGGATCGTCTGCAGTGATGTATGGCTTCATGGCTATGGACTCACTTCCATGTATTTCAGTTCTGAAAGCTGTTTGCTCACTTTTATCTTTTCATGATTTGTTTCTTTTTCTCTCTGCACAGTGGGAGTGTGATGGTCTTTTTTCAATAGGCCAAACTGTGTTTCTTTGTTTTTTAGGGTGCTTGTTAAGAGACAAATCTCAAGGTTCTATGACATTTACTTTGATAATAGATGCATTTTGAACTCTGAACTTGGAACTTTTTGGAGAGATGTGTAACTGTTTAGGCAGAAGGGATTATTTTAGTTAGGTATTCAGTTCCTATCGTTAGTTAGTTTGGTACAACATCGCGCCCCAAAGAGACTCTGAGATTGAATTATCCGAGGGTTCAACACACCCTGAGGCAAGAGATTGCATCTTACCGTCCGACAACCAGTGGGCAGTAACTCAGAAAAACCAGCCTGCTCCTACTACACCATTGCCTGTTTCTGCATTTATATATCCTCTTTAACTTTCCCTTGAGGTAATGCAGGCTTTCTGACCTCTGCTTCTGAGAACACTGTGCACAGTTCAGGTTCCAGTACCCCTGGCTCAGACCACAGCAGTGTAACAAATCAGAAACTTTGGCATCTCTTCCCACTGGTTCCCCAATGTTGCTGTAGGGTTGATTATCCATCTGCACTTCCCCAGGACGAGCAGCGGGGAAATGTATCATCGTGGGAAACAGAAGAACACATGGAGCATCAGTTACAGGCAGTGGGATTGTCTAATGTAGGTTAAATTAGGAATGGGCTGGATCAGACTGACACAAAGAGTAAGTATCATGCACAGTTCCATCTCTGTACCGACACTCTGGGTGCTATGCATGGTTCCTGCCTCCATATGCTTGTTCAGATCCACCATGGTTGCACTACGTACAGTTCCTAACTGTGTGTTCATGGATCGGAACCAGACTTGAAGCACTGTGTCTCTGTATCCCCTGAATCCAAATCACACTAGGAGCATCATTCACATGTGGGAATTCTGGAATAATTTCCTTTTGTTTGGACATTCTAACCTCTCTCTCCTCTTCATCCTTCTCCCAAGATATGACCTTCCACTTGGCCCATTCTCAAGAGGGTCCCCTGCATGGGATCTTTCTCCAGCTCGGCTTGACACTCCCTTTAGGCTGTTGCCGGGTGGCCATTTTGTCAGTGGAGGCATCCATGTCATGGTTTTGAATAGCATTTTTGGTGCTGCTGGAGCCCCACATACTGTGGTGAGGAGGGTGGTGGTTCTCTATGGCTCTAGATCTCGGTGGTGAGGACGACACTGACAATATGGCAGTCCCAGGTTTTGTACATCGTCACCTTCGTCACGACCTTCAGCAACTTCTGCAACTGCACACCCACATCCTGCTTGAGTTCCGACTCCAGGATGCTGTTGTCAGGGTAACTGGCTATGGCTCCTCCCATCTAATGCGAGAGGTCCCACCAGGGTGCGATGGGGAAGGCCAGGAGGCTGAATCCCATGCCAGGGCAAACAGACAGACAGACCTCTCCTCCCTCTCTGACTTACATTAATCTTGAACACTGGGTCACCTTCTACCAATGGAGGCATTGCCAAGGGAGCTCCGGATGAAGGCCAGAGTCCCCCGGAGGGCTGCCAAGAACAGGGCCCCATGGGGTTGGGTCATGAGGAGGATGTTCCTTAGAAAGAAGGGAGTTTGGGGACTGGGGACTGAAAAGAGAGGAGAGGAAGCAGAAGGGGAGGGAAAAGGGAGAGGTTAATGGGAAGGTGGGATTGAGAGGGGAAAGGAGATCTGTATTAAACAATAAAGTAATTGGTTTGAACAAACGGCCATGCCTTGTGTCTCAGAGTTGAGTACACTTGTAACTTTCCTGCCCTACCCCACCTTCATCCCCATTCCTCCAGCTCTCCCTTTCCCTCTAGGCTGCCACTCCCTCGGGGGCAAGCATAGCACAATCCTTCTTCCCTCCCCATAAATAGTGAGTGAGGAGTGAGGGATGAGGGTAGAAAGTGGGCATTGTGTGGTATCAGGTGTGGCTGGAGATACCTGGATATGGACAGAATTAGTAGAGTGTACACGTGACTGAGATAGAAAGATGGAGCAGGATTCTTTCCAACGCATGTTCTCAGTGTTATTAATTTTTTTATTTCCACAATTTGTCAGTATTTGTGTATGTATAGTTTTTCGTAAATTCAAGATTTAAGATCCTAGATTCTTTATTGGCATTTTTCAGTACACGAGTATAGGGGAACAAAATGATTGTTACTCTGGATCTGATGCAGCATAAAAAATGAATTAAGCATAAAAAAACAATAAATATGAATATAAAAGCAAGCCTATAAAACACAATGTACCAGTGACTGTTGAGTGCGGCTGTTTATCCATATTCTATTCTATTCAATTCTATTGTTTCTTTTTTCTCAAGTATGTGGTAACACATACACACTTTGATAATACTTTGATTTTGAAACTGGACACATGAAGGATTTGGCACAGGATATTGATGATGTACCTCTGTCATTCAACTTCCCTGCTCTGATTAAATCGTTAACGAGCTTTCGATAATGAATTCTGGCATTCCTGCTGCTGAATTAATCGGCAGTTTCCAACCAAGCTACTTGGTGCTACAGGCAAGTCTCATCTGTCATCGCCAATTAACAGAAAATTCACACTCGTCCCTCAGTCACACTTTACTTGTGCACAGGGAGAACGGCGTGTCCCCTGTCATCAGACTGCTCTGAAGTTTGAACAAAGAAATGCCATTTCTCTGGAGAGTTGACTAGTAGTTACGGATATTGACCAATCGGTAACCTTGTGTATGTGCAAATTCCTTATTTGCAGGATCAATCACCAATCACACTATAGTAATACTGGTGTTAATAGCCAAGAGAACTTATATGCTTAGGTGCTTAGAATTATAGGTGCTTAGAATATACTTCAGAATTGGGAAAATAACTGACCAATAATAAGTGTCACCTGCAAATCCTTTGTTTGTATCCTTAAGTTGTCTCTGTATGTCAGCTGGCTCCGGTTCCCCGCTGTGTAAAGGGAAGCTCTATTCTTCAAAAACCTTCCTTTCCTGGGCTGTCTGCACATTATCTGCCATCTGGTCTTGCTGGACATTATCTTAACCCTTACCTTGTGACATCCTCCGCATCTTTACCAGAAAGAAAAGATATCTCTTGGTGTCCTTGAAAACTCCCGTATTACGCTCAGCAAAATATCTCTGAAACAAGAGCCAGCTTGATCTGATGCTCCCGAGTCTGTAATTTCCTTGTTGATACCTCTCCACTCCAGAATCTGTCAGTGCAACGTCCCCGTAATGAAGCTGATGTGACTCATGCAGCTTATAAGAACATAAGACATAGGAGCCCTGACCCACCGCCATCCCCGTTTCTCCAGCTCTCCCTTTCCCTCTAGGCTGCTACTCCCTCAGGGACAAGCATCTAGCCCATTGAGTCTGCTCTGCCATTCAATCATGGCTGATCCTTCCTTTCTATCTCCTCAGCAGCCCCAGGTCCCAGCTTTCTCCCTGTAACCTTTGATGTCTTGTCCAATCAAGAAGCTATCAATCTTTGCCTTAAATACACCCAACGACCTGGCCTCCACAGCTTCCTGTGACAACACATTCCTCAAATTCACCACCTTTGGCTAAAGAAATTTCTCTGCACCTCTGTTTTGAAAGGGCTCTCCTCTATCCTGAGGCTATGCCCCCTTGTCCTAGACTCTCCCACCATGGGAAACATCCTTTCCACATCTGCTCTGTCTAGCCTATCAACATTCAAAAGGTTTCAATGAGATCTCACCCCCCCCCCCCATTCTTCTGAATTCCAGTGGGAACTAACCCAAAGCCATCAAATGTTCCTCATATGGTAACTCTTTCATTCCTAGAATCATCCTTGTGCACCTCCTCTGGACCCTCTCCAATGCCAGCACATCTCCTCTAAGATGAGGAGTCCAAAACTGTTCACAATACTCAAGGTGAGGCCTCACCAGTGCCTTATAAAGCCTCAGCATCAGATCCTTGTTCTCTTATTCTAGAATTCTTGAAATGAATGCTAACATGGCATTTACTTTCCTCACCACTGACTCAACCTGCAAGTTAACCTTCAGGGTGTTCTGCACAAGGTCTCCCAAGTCCCTGTGCATTTCAGATTTTTGGATTTTCTCCCCGTTTAGAAAGTTATCCGCACACTTATTTCTACTATCAAAGTGCATGACCGTGTATTTTCCAACATTCAATTTCATTTGCCACTGTCTTGCCCATTCTCCTAATCTAAGTCCTTCTGCATCCTACCTGTTTCCTCAACACTACCTGCCCCTCCACCAATCAGCTGTGCAGCTCAGCGTCATGTCTGCACAGCCCAATTGTTCCGGAAACTCAGATAATGCAGTGGCTGTGTTGAGAACAGCCAGCGTTTACAACCAGGTTGCCCTTAACTCCCGAACAAGCTGTCAGTACTATTGCCAAGATACAAATCCCACCTCACACTCCCAGCACATCCACAGAGGCAGCACGGGAGCATAACAGCTAGCGTAACGCTATTTCAGTGCCAGCAACCCCGGTTCAAATCTGCCACTGTCTGTAAGGAGTGTGTACCATGTGGGTCTCTCTGGGTGCTCCGGTTTCATAGAACATGGAACTCTACAGCATAGCATAGACCATTTGGCCCACAATGCTGTGCAGATCTTCTAACCCACTCTAAGAGCAATCTAACCCTTCCCTTCTACATAGCCAAAAGAAAATCTGCAGATGCTGGAAATCAAAGCAACCCAATCAAAATGCTGGAGGGACTCTGCAGGCCAGGCAGCATCTATGGACAAGAGCAAACAGTTGACATTTCAGGCTGAGACCCTTCATCAGAATCAGGTTTATTATCATCAGCATGTATTGTGAAATTTGTTAATCATCTCTATAACCCTCCATTTTTTATCATTTATCTGCCTATATAAAAGTTTCTTATGCCCCTAATGTATCTGTGTCTGCTGTCTCACCTGGCAGGGCATTCCACACACCCACCACTCTCTGTGTAAAATAACTTACTTCTGACATCCCCCTTTACTTTCCTCTATTCACCTTAAAATTATGCTCCTGATATTAGCGCATTCCAAAGACGTACAAGTTAATCTGTTAGTTTGTCTCAGGGGTGTAATTGGACAGCGTGTGGCCTGTTACCGTGCTAAATCTAAATTTAAGATCTAAGCCCTTTGTTTAATCTTTCATGTGATCGCTAAAGGCAAATGGTGACTTTCGTTGCAAGATGTGAGTAACCAGTGTGTCTTACTACAGTTTGAAAGGGCATTAACGATCAAAGATTACCTTCAATAGTCGTATGTATATCAAAATATTGGAACATACAGAGAAATTCCTCATTTTGCACCAACGACCAACACAGTGCAGGGATGTGCTGGGGGCAGCCCACGAGTGTAACCGTGCTTTCAGAGCCAACATAGCGTGCCCACAATTTACTAACTAACCCCGAGCAGCTGGAGGAAACCCATGCAGTCATGAAGCGAAGATACAATTTCCTTACAGTCAGCGGCAGGAATTTAACCCTGATCTTGCAGCTGATGCTCTAACACATTACACTAACTACTATGCTACCATGTTATCCATCAAGATCCCATTTGTGACCGTGCGTGGTCTGTTTATTTGAGAAAGGATGTCCTTGTTACCATGGGACTACAGGTTTAAGAAGACTAACTCTTGAGATGATAGGTCTGACATATGAGGAGTGTTAGGGATTATTGAGGAGTTATGGGATTATGTGAAAGTGGTAGATACTAATTCAAATGAGAACCAGTCTTCAGCTCTTAATGTAACTTGTAAGCAGTAATCAATTTGAAATTAAAAGGACAGCTTTGCAAAGCTCAGGCCGCTTGCCCACAGTAAGAGACTGGCTGCTCAAGATATGGTTTGTAAAGTAAAGTGACGTGGCCACAGAAAGTTCTCATTTGCAGTTGGTCAATGTTAATTGGACAACATCAAACAAGGCACCTTTACTCCATGCCTTTCCTCCAGATCTCAAGGAGGGCTGTCAGACCAGACTCAATTTTTGTCAGTTAGCCTGTCAGATATGGTCATAGGGATATTTGTGTACATGGAGGAAGCTTTCACAACACTAATGTTGGGCATTTGGGTTCTCTGTCTTCAGAAACGTGTAGATAATCTGAGTGAATCCGTTTGTCCCAGTGAGGTGCCTGAACCTTCAAAGGTGTTTTATCAATTAGAATGTGAATATGTGTTGCACAAATGAATCCTTTGTCTGGCACAAATATTGAAGTAAACAATGTCATAGTAAATATGGAATTTGCATTGAATCACCTGCAGTTACCTTTGATCTTAAGAATGTGATGCACTCATTCTCCAGAGGGTCTTCAAGACAATGTCTGTCTGTCAGAATGAATAAAGACCTCTATATCACCAGCTTCGGTGTCTCTCAGGTGACGTGGATCACAGTCACAACATATGGGGGCTTGTCTCGGATAAGATTGTGACCAACTGCTGGTCAGAGATTTAAGCAGTCTAAGGGCCTAATTTTGCTCCTGAATCTTACGGTCTTATATCCCTACAAAAATGTAGTGCTTTGAGTAGCTGGTTATGGACCACATTAAACCCCATCTACCTGCTGCACTGGTCCCTGACGATGTCATAGCTCCACCCTATCCCACCTGGAAAATGGTGCCTCGTGCATCTTATTAACTTCAGCTCGGCATTTAATATGATCACCCTTCAGAAGCTGGTGGGTAAACTGTTCGATTGTTGGGTCTCAACAACTCTCTCTGCAACAGGATCATGGAATCCTGGATTCCTTGTGCCAGGAGTCACTTTGACAGTTTATCATTTCCTGTCAGAGTCACCCTATGTAGGCACTCCTATACCTAATATCAATTTATGTACATACAATCAGTCTATGTATATTAGCACATCTTATGTCTGCGCAGCCACACTCAAACAGCTACTGTATATTGGTTTTAATAGGCTTATTTTAATATTTATGCTTTTTTTTGTTTGTTTTATTGCATTCTTCAGATGACACCATGGTGACTGGCCTGATCAGAGGGGATGATGAGACGGCCTACAGGGATGTTTCATGTGGTATGCCATCGGCAACCTCGCCCTTAACACCCAGAAGACCAAGGAGATCATTGCGAACATCAGCCACACTCACGTCCCCATCTACATCAACAAGAGCTGTAGTGGAGCATGTATCAAGCTTCAAATTCCTTGGTGTCCACATTTACGAGGATCTTACCTGGTCCCTGAACTCCTCCATCCTGATCAAAAAGGTGCAACAGCGCCTTTATTTCCTGCGGAGCATCAAGAAAGCTCACCTCTGTCCCAGGATACTGACGGACTTTCACCGCTGTACCATTGAGAGCATACTCACCAACTGCATCTCAGTGTGGTATGGCAATCGTCCCGTATCGGACCGCAAAGCACTCCAGCGGGTGGTGAAAACTGCCCAGCAGATTATCGGCACCCAATTGCCCACCATTAAGAACATCTACCATAAACACTGCCTGGACAGGGAAAAAAGCATTATCAAGGATTCATCTCACCCTAACCATGGACTTGTTACTCTGTTCCCATCCGGTAGGCACTACAGGAGCCTCCGCTCCCACACCAACAGGCACAGGAAGAATTTCTTCCCTGAGGCTGTGACCCTGCTGAACCTCACATCACAGTATTGTACCCATATTGTACTGTCTCAATCCTTTTATATCTGTATGTTGTAGAACTTACTTTTTATTTGCAGTTATTTTGTAAATAACACTATTCTTTGCATTTCTGGTTAGATGCTAACTGCATTTCATTGGCTTTGTATCTGTACTCGGCACAATGACAATACAGTTGAATCTAATCCAATTCTTTATGCCTATTGTGTTTCTTTTATGCTGCATCAGATCCGGAGTAACAAACATAGTGTTCTCCCTTACTCTTTGTGTACTAAAGAATGACAATAAACCATCTTGAACCCTGAATCTCGGATTTTGAATTGTGGGTAATGGGTGGGGAATCCAGGGAGCATTTAAAAATCCCGCCCATCCTCCACCCCCACTAATTCCAGCATGTGACTGAAAAAATTTCTCCTCAGTTACTTAAGTGGCTTGCAAATATGTCTGTGCTTTCCCTAATGAGTAACTTTTCTCATGTTAGACTAGGACCACTGCATAAAACACACTTCCTTTTAAGGGTTTAATCTCTGCAGGTTTAAACACTGAACTGCTGAGCATGCCAACATGCATGTTGTTAGGAGATACAATTTCCTTTAAGGTTGCTCTATTGTGCAGAGGTTCCTGGTGACACAGGAGACTCCGGCAGCCAGACTTACCAGAGTAACACAGACAAAATGCAGGAAGAACTTAGCAGGTCAGGCAACATCTATGGAGAGGAAGAAAGCGACAATGTTTCGTGCTGAGACCCTTCAACAAAACCTTCTTACTAGGTTTTCCTTATGGTTGATCCCGTATTGTCTTTGAGTCTTGGTCCCAGACGCCCCACCTCTCCCTTAGCACCCTTCTGTGTCATCTTTTCTCTACCCCCACATCAATGTGTCTTTTGGACCAGTGCTTTCCTCTGATAAGTGCACGGCAAAGTATTTGGAACTGTGCTGAATTGAGCTATGTTCTGGTTCAGCATTTGCTTCTGTATGTAGCCCACTCTAATGAAGCTTCACATTGGACTTCAGCCAACTTCAACATTAGTTTTACAAAGATCCAATTTGCCATTTTGCAATTTTCTTTTAGTGCACCAAATATAGGTGCAATCCAATTTCTAGGCCCTAATTTCATTGGCAAGTCCTGGGTTTGTGGTTTTCCTTAGGCATTATCACAACCTGAAGGGAATTGAAGAAAGTCTTCAGTTAATGGAGTTACTCCAGACAAACAGGCTGATAGTGTTGTCCTGCTAATTCGGGGTCAGTACTTAAATGTAGTTCTGGCAGAGTCATTGCAAAACCTGAATAGGAGTTTACTCGAAATCCATCAAAGACTCTTTCTATTGCAAGATGTTTGACAGCACACATACTGTATAGTTGCCATTTGTTAAATGACACAAAGTGCTTTATATATAACATTAAATCACCACACCATATTTAATTGCAAAAGTGAAGTGCATTTTAAAGTTACAGCAATAAGTTTCACTAAAATAGCAGAGTCAAAAAATGTTTAATAGTCAATTTGTAACAGTGCAATTAGATATGAACAATATTTGATATTGATTTTTGATCCATAAACCTATATGTCAATTTTGGCTGAAAGCCATTATATATCAAGTTAACATAACTGAAGACAGGAAGGAATATATGTCTCAATATTTCCATTTCCCTTGAAGATGAATGAAACAAATTCTCAGGATATGTTAAGTGCCAGAGATTTTCTCTGTCAAGACCAGGCAAACTTCCAAAATTGCATTTGAATCCAATGGCCTGCTGCTTTTGGTTTGAGGGCAGAGGCACAGGCTTATCCTTTTTGTGCACTTTAATTGTCCTCTGAATTAACTAGAATTACATTTCAATAAAATAATAAAAATGTATACCTTTTTGAGTAAATTAGAAGGTATTTCAGGTCAGAAATCAGTAATAGCCTTTCAGCATTTTATTTATTGCAAAGCAGACTGTTTATATCCTGTGAAATTTAGCTATATGACTCTCTTTATGAAAGATATTACACCAGATGAGTTCCTCCTTTAACAATTCCTTGCTTCCTGTAGAACTCCAATAAATTTTCCCAATTAATGAGGTCCTTGCTTTGCAGTGCCGGAGTAAAATTGAGTTTAGCACAAGTCACAGTGGGATTCGACGTACACAATACTGTGAAGCATCAGCAATTTTACAGCATTATTACTTTCACCTCAGTTTACTCTATGCTTGGGTTTTAATTATTGAGAGCAACAATCTTTCATTTTTTAATTTTCTATTTAAGCCAATTTATGTAAGATAGCAATTCAACAATACCATAAAATAAAATTGGCCAAGACAAGCTCGTTTCTACTGCGACTCCTTTCAAGCAGAAAGGCAAATAATTTAAGTAACTAAAAAGAATAGAAAAATACAAGTCATGCATTACTGCAATTATTGCAATTTAAACACCTAGTTCTTTCTTTCTTAACTGCCTACACTACTTGCTGTTACAAAATATTGCAATATTTTCTATCTTAAACTCAGAAACACTCGAGTACTCTATGCTTCTGCCAAATTTACCCTCAAACTACATCACATATAGCTCCATCTGACACAGTGATTTTATATTGATCCGCATTTGTATGTTTTATATGAAGAATGAAGAGTTATCATCCTTGAATGGGAAAGCAAGCAAAATCTCCGGATGCGTTTGGTGATAGAAGTGTGGAACCCAAGACAGTTTTCTGTGGCAGGCAATAGGAATCTTATCAATATTCTGTGTAATGACATCTCATGAGCCTTCATTAAGAGTGGGCTTTGTCAAAAGATCTAAAGAAGATCTGCTTTTGTGAGTTTGCTAAGTTGCTATGCAAGGAGGTGGCTGTTCGAGATAGTATGAGCAACATATTAAAACAGTTCAAACTGTATTTACATTTCTTTTTTTATGTTTCAGAACTAAAATGGAGAAGTATTCCAGGTATTTTACAGAACTCCTAATTCTCTGTCTTACTATCACGTCATCGGGCAGACGGTGAGGCAGTGCCAAAGATTGGATATCTATTGCAGTAGCAGATTTAAGAAGCGGGTGATTAAGGTATGGTTAATATGGTTAAGGTAACAGCGGCAAGCCTGTAAGTGCAAATTAGGAGCAATAATTACAGAAGATTGTTGCTCTCTCTGATGGCACTGCCATGATAGAGCGCATCCTCACATCAGCCATAAACGAACACTACAGCAAACTGTCAGGTCAGCAGAAAAGGTGCAATGGCTGCAGTCTGCCATCGATGCAGATCTTGTGTGTGTCCAGGACAAATCAGCGGGCAAGAAAAATCATTTCTGACACGACCCACCTTGCAAACTGCCTTTTCTAAAAGCACCCTTCTGGAAAGTGCTATAGGGCTATTAAAACAAAAGCTTTGCGCCGTCTTAAAAAGTTTCTTCCCCTCAGATAGTTAATTTAATCGATCATTCTCGTTAGCCCCCAAGCCCCTCTATCTATTACCCCAGTCACTGCCCTGCACAGTAAGCACTTA
Organism: Hemitrygon akajei; assembly: GCF_048418815.1. NCBI lineage: Eukaryota > Metazoa > Chordata > Chondrichthyes > Myliobatiformes > Dasyatidae > Hemitrygon > Hemitrygon akajei. The sequence goes on along the minus strand of NC_133125.1, from coordinate 17,772,609 downwards.
AATCACTTTTAATAATGCTGTTTCCATTGTAAACCATGCTGATATTTATATATTTATGCACATTTTATTCCACATCCATACTTTAACTTTATTTTTTTATCTGAAGTAATTCTTTATTCTTTGTTATGGGTGAATGTTAATGTTTGTTGTATGTTGTGCCCTGACCAACACACCCTGACCAGCAAATTCCTAATGCATCTAAATGTATATAGTGAGTAAAGTTGTTCCTTGGTAAAATCTGAAATCCACTTCCTTTGGAAAAGTTCCGTATAAAGACCAAAATGTGGAGGACGCCTGGTACCATTATAGGGAGGGGAAGGCTGTAGAGATTGTGACAAGTGAATTACTAATTCTGAGCCTAGAGAGTATTAATTAGACAAGTTTGTTTTCTATGTTGTCTGGGGAAGAGATCACAAAACAGTATTGATTCATTAGCAAAGCACAAATTGAACAAGCCTAGGCCATTGCTGAGGCAGAGATTGGAGGGAGGACCTGGGTTTGCAGATCAGAAACATGGACACTTGCAGATAAGAACCAGGTGTCTCCAAGGTCCCTAGTTAACTTGACACTATTCCTTGGCAAGTGCCTTTATTCAGAGCCATAGAGTCATAGCACGGAAGCAATCGTCTACTGCATCCAGACTGACCATCGACCACCCACTTCCACTTCATAGCATCTATAATTGATCCATTGTAAAAAAAAACACACACAATGCTTGGAGAAAGATGATTACAGCGAGGCACATCTCTGAAAAGCAATTGTAGGGATGAAGGGTTTGTTCGACGTTGATAAGCTTGGAAGACTCATTTGTCCATCATTCGTATTGTTACCATTGCCAGGTGGAGCAAGTAAATCAGAAGGCTCCAGAGTGAAGCATGAGGTATATTCATGCAGCCACACCTGCTTTTACAACAGAGAAGAATGAGGAAAGATCTTATAGAGGTATATACAATTATGAATTATGATAGGGTGAATGAATGAAAGCCTTTTCCCCTCCAGTTGGGTGAGACTACTACTAGAGGTCATACAATACTATGCAAAAGTCTCAGGCACATATATATAGCGAGGTTACCTGACACTTTTGCACAATACTGTAGTAATTCTATGTATTGCTCTGTACTGCTGCCACAAAATCATGACATAGGTGAGTGATGATAAACCTTATTCTGATGTGGGTCTCTTCTGTGGACTGAGAATGGGAAGGGGGCAGGGAGAGATGAATCACGGTTGGGAAAAGGGGAAGGGAGTGGGAAGGGAGCAGGAAGCAGTGATTAATAAATCAATTGTTTGGAATCAAATGACCTTGCCTGGTGAGTCAGGGCTGGATGTGTCTGCAACCACGCCACCCCATACCCCTGACACTCCTTCTCTGCCACCTGTCCCACACCCTTCTCATGATGCTATACCGTCGCCATTCCCAACATCTTTTGTTCCCACTAGATTTACAAACTCGCTCGCTGCCCCACATTGACAAGTACAGTACTGTCCAAAAGTCTTAGGCACCCTAGCTTCTGTGTGTGTGTGTGTGTGTGTGTGTGTGTGTGTGTGTGTGTGTGTGTGTGTGTGTGTGTGTGTGTGTGTGTGTGTGTGTGTGTGTGTGTGTGTGTGTGTGTGTGTGTAAGACTTTTGCACAGTATTGTGGGTTTAGAGTGAAAGGTGAACTGTTTATGGGGAATCTGACGATGAATAACTTCTATCAGAGGGTGGTACGGGTGCAGAATGAGCTGCCAGTGGAAGTGGTAGGTGAGAGTTCAATTGTGACATTTATGAGAAGTTTGGATAGGTACATGGGTGACAGGGTGACATGGGTTACAGAATATGATCCAGGTAGAAGTAGATAGGACAAGTCAGAAGTTCTGGTTGGTATAGGCTAGACAGCCCAAAGGGTCTGTCTCAGTGCTTTAGTATTCTGTGACTCCACAGAATGTCTAGGCACGCGGTTATTTCATTATCTTTGTACTGTATGTGGCACTGATAACACCACTCAGGGTTAGTGAGAGTGAATAGATTACAGATTGGCTTAAGAGGGAAGAGTCCTCCAATATTGTCCACCTGAATTTCAGGAAGCTGTTTTACACAGTCTGTATAATAGATTGATTAAGAATGTCTATGCTCATGAATTTGACAGGATATTTCTGTGATCGAGAGGTACAAAACTGAGAAGGATGGAGTATCACACAAAATGCTGCAGGGACTGAACAGGTCAGGCAACTTCTATGGAAGGGAATAAGCAGCCAGCGTTCTGAGCTGAGGCCTTTCATCAGGATTGATTCATTGCCACAGTCGACTGCAAAGGCCAAATGATGGGGTATATTTAAAACGAAGTTTGATAGGTTCTTGATTAGTAACGGCAACATTGATTGCAGAGGGAAGGCAAGAGAATGGATTTGAGAGAGAAAATAAATCAACCATGGTGGAATGAAGGAGCAGACTCAATGGGCCAAATGACCTAATTCAGCTCCTATGTACTGTAATATGGTCTTACGCTTAACGTTAGGCCTCGTGCGGAGGCTACAGAAATAATATTGAAAAGTTCTTGAAGTTGTATCAGACATTAGTGAGGTCAAATTTAAAGTACCGTATGCAGTTCTGGTCACCAAACTACAGGTGCAGGTTGATAAGTCTAGGTGGAAAAACAACGTGGCATGGATTAATGGGTTGAAGAGCCTGCTTCTGTACTATAATGCTCCATGACTCTATAACATTGCCATGTTTCTACATAACATTGACTGCTTCTATATACATAATATGATTATTTATATTGGGTACATGTATATAGTCAAATGGCAATAAATTTGACTTTACCTGACTTGAATCTTAGTTTGTAAATTTGAAAGCTGTGTTTGGAGAAAAGACTTTCCATCCTCTTACTACATGTGCTAGTGAATAGAAATTTGAAGAGAAAACTGAAGCACATTCACATTCTCATGGATATTAAGAATTTGATCTGGAAAGAAATAGATCTATTAGCTGAAGGATTTGAAGATTTTAGGAACTCAGAAGCACACAAATAAATTAGACAATGTTTTCTGAGTTAGATGGTGGCAGAATTATGAAGCATAATTATGAAGCACAGACGTTAAGATTAAGAAATGACAGATTTTAAATGAGTATTCTCATTGGGGAGAGGATAAAGGGCGACACATTGCAGAACCAGAGTAAGGAAATTAATGAAAAATCAAAGAACTGCAAATACTCAAAACATGAAATAAATTCAGAAAGTGCAGAAAACATCCATCTGCAGCTTTGGAAAGAGGAAAAGGGTTAGTGTTTCAGGTTGAAAACCTTGATTGGAAGGCAGCAGAACCAAATTGGCAACCTGATGATGAAAATTAATGAATGTTATTAAAGAATGCTCTGGAAGCATAGATTGTACTGGAATAGGCAGATACACTCAGTGACCACTTTATTAATTACGCCTTGTGGGATCTGGTGATTTTTCGATTCTCAGGCATCCTTAGGTATCGAAGAATATGTGAAGACTTGTTGGTTCACGATTGTTTATTTAACATTTAAACAAAGGAACAGATACAAAAACAAAGGAACAAATCTCAAGAAAAGTCAAAGACAAGATACTGAGAACAAAGACAAGATGGCAATTTTTGCAGAGACAGACACTTTTATACTGAGATTGGGCCACATTCCTGAAATAAGCGAAGGGCCAATTAAAGACAGCCAATGAAAAATGAAAGGTAATAAATCATTAGTGAAACTATCATTTCAATCTTGTGAAAAGCCTTATTGATTCAACTAGTACCTTATTAAAGGCATAAAAACAATTCTAACAACATGTACACCTACTTGTTAATGCAAATATCTAATTAGCCAATCATGTGGTAACAACTCAATGCATAAAAACATTCAGACATGGTCAAGAGGGTTCAGTTTTTGTTCAGACCAAACATCAGAATGAGGTAAATATGTGATCTAAGTGACTTTGACTATTGAACAATCATTGGAGCCATACGGGGTGGTTTGAGTATCTCAGAAATTGCTGATCTCCTGGGATTTTCATGCACAACAACCTCTAGAGAATGGTGCGAAAAACAAAAAAGCATCCAGTGAGTGGCAGTTCTGTGGTGAAACACATTGTTAGTGATAGAGATCAGTAAAGGATGGCCAGACAGGGTTCAAGCTGACAGGAAGGCAAACGTAAATCAAATAACCACGTGTTACAACAGTGGTGTGCAGAACAACACATTGAACCCTGAAGTGGAAGGGTACAACAGCGAAAGACCACAAATATACACTCAGTGGCCACTTTATTAGGTACAGGAGATGCTAATAAAGTGGCCACCTAGTGTGTACTGAGTGCTTAGCGATGCTCAGAATAGGTATTTTTAGAACTTCACAAAGGTTTGTTTTTACATTTGATTGATGTGCTTAACGTCAGTCACGTAGAGTGGACTGATATCATCTCAAGGACAGAGCTGCGGAATGTGTTATTATGTGAAGAATAGGTAGAGGCAGATTGATAGACAGCAAAATAGTTATCGATATACAAGCAGCTAGAAAATGACATCAGTGTCATCGACCGAAATATTGCCAGTGGTTGGTGAGAATTACTCATCAATTAACATCGCTAGTCGTAATTGTCCCTGATAATATTGCAGGTCAGTTGAAGAGATGGCACTAACCTGTTAACAATGGCGATTGCCTGGCCAGAATACTCATTCCTCACCAACCTTCTTCATCCTGTTTGTTCCTGAAATGCCACTACTGATGGTGAATCCAGTCCTTTACCTTTTCCACCAATCACATCCCAGCTTCTTACTTCATCCCCACTTACCCCCCCCCCCACCCCTCCACCTAGCTTCACCTGTAACCTTTTAGTTTGACTCCTTCCCCTCTGCCCATCTTCTTATTCTGGCTTCTTCCTCCTTCCTTTCCAGTCTTGATGAAAGATCTGGACCTGAAACATAGACTTTTTGTTCATTTCTATAGATGATGCCTGACCTGCTGAGTTCCTCCAGCACCTTATGAGTGTTACTGCTAAGTTCGACACATTTGCTTGATAACAATGCAAGTACACTGATGATGCATGTGGATAACCCAACATAATCTATGCCTCATGGCTCTATCTAGCTCCTCCAACCAATCAGAAAAACTAGGCTCAGAACATTGATCCACAGACAAGCTAGTTTTAGCTTTCAATAGACAATAGACAACAGACAGTAGGTGCAGGAGTAGGCCATTCGGCCCGTCTAGCCAGCACTGCCATTCACTGTGATTATGGCTGATCATACACAATCAGTACCCCGTTCCTGCCCTCTCCCCATATCCCTGGACCCCTCTATCTATAAGAGCTCTATCTAACTCTCTCTTGAATGCATCCAGAGACTTGGCCTCCACTGCTACAGTTTTACTTTCACCACAGTTTAGTATTCCTTAATGTATTGGTCAACATTGAATAACCTGACGACCAATGTCAATCAAATGCCAAGTCTGAAAGAAGATCATCCCTAGGGTCATCTATCTAGCTTACTTTCTTCATTGACCAGTAGTACTATGATCAGTCCAGTCGAGTATGATGTTCTCCAAAAGGGGTAGTCTATTGGTGGATCCTCAGATGTCTGGAGTGGCTGATCTGGGATCCACATATTCCCTTAATAGAGAAGGCCTGTGTGTGACTTTGCTTAATGTAGGGAGGATGATGCACGGGCAGATCGAGGTCAGGGTCCAGAGGCATGGAATGCAAGATGACTGGGGACCCTTCACCGCTGCAACATTCCTCTCTCTTCACTGTCATTGTGATGTGTCATCATCTTCTGCCAGCTCCACTGCTGAGGTCTTGGCTGGATCTCTCTTTGTCTGGAAGCTCCTCCTTGATCTTACGGCAAATGGGTAGCCCTCCTATCAAGAGCTAAGCACCAGACAGCGTCGCTCTCGGGATCTCAGGAACTCACCAGCCTCTCCACCTCGACAATCCTCAGAGCACAAACCATGAATGTTTTGCACTGTGGTATTCTACCCTCAGTGGCCATTTCATTAGGTACCTCCTGTACCTAATAAAGTGGCCATTGAGTGAATGTTCAATTTTAGACTATTTTATCAAAGCACATTGCAGGTTGACATCACACGGGAATTGCACATTGATAGAGTGATATCTTTTCCTCCTTCAGACAGTGATGGATGGCAACAACTGATGATGCCTGATACGCTTGCAAAATGATTAATAGGAAAGAATGTTGCTGCTCAAATATTCCTGGCTGTGACTTGATGCTACAGTTCACTAGTGAAAGACATGATTTGGAAAAGCCCTGGTGACAGATTGGATGCAAGAAGTATTTAAATGACACAGCACCACTTGGAAAGATTTGAAGTACCGGTAGTTGAATTTAGGACAATGATTATTTTAATAGTCAAAAACAGAACATTATTTGTGTAAATTGCCTCTCATTTTCCAGTACGATAAAACACCCACCATTCAGATGCAATCTTACTGAGTAACCATAGGTATTGCATATTCACTAAGGCTTTATAAGGCATTGTACCTACTTCACTTGGAGCATTGTGAGCAGTTTTGGGCCACTTATCTAAGAAAAGATGTGCTGGGATTGGAGCGGGTTCAAAGGAGGTTCACAAGAATGATTCTGGGAATGAAAGAGTTTTATGTATGAGGAGTGTTTGATGGCTTAGGGCCTGTACTAATGAATGAAGGGAGGTCTCACTGAAACCTATCAAACATTGAAAGGCTTAGATAGAGTGGATATGGAGAAGTTTCCTATAATGGGAAGAACTGGACCAGAGGACACAGCCTCAGAACAGAGAGATGTCCATTTGGAATGGAGGTGAGGAGAAATTTCTTTAGCCTGACGGTGGGGAATCTGTGGAAGTCATTACCACAGACAGCTGTGGAGGCCAAGTCATTGGGTATACTGTAATTGAGATGGAGATTGATATGTTCTTGATTAATCAAGGCATCAAAGGGTACGGGGAGAAGGCAGGACATTCAGGCTCTCATGACCAGACTATATAACAGTTTCTTCCCCCAAGCTATCAGACTCCTCAATACCCGAAGCCTGGACTGACACCTTGCCCTATTGTCCTGTTTATTATTTATTGTAATGCCTGCACTGTTTTTGTGCACTTTATGCAGTCCAGTGTAAGTCTGTAGTCTAGTGTAGCTTTCTCTGTGTTGTTTTTTTTTATTACGTAGTTCAGTCTAGTTTTTTGTATTGTGTCGTGTAAACCATGGTCCTGAAAAACATTGTCTCATTTTTACTATGCACTGTACCAGCAGTTATGGTCAAAATGACAATAAAAGTTGACTTGACTTGACAATGGTTTGAGAGGGTTAATATATCAGCCATGATGTATGGCAGAGCAGACTCGATGGGCCAAATGACCTAATTCTGTTCCAATGTCTTATGTTCTTATGGTTTTATCTCGGTGATCAAGAGAAGTTAAATATATTAATGTTAGTATGATGTAGAAACTTGAGGGGATTTTTTTCTGCCTTTATGTGTGAAAAGTGTAAATTGTACAGAATAAGTTTAAGTACATCTAATTCTGAATTGGGTGAGTATCTTGTGGAAGTTTTGAATAAGGTTTCTGAGTAATATGGTGAAAAATCAAATTTTCTATTCCCTGTCATTGACAAAGGAACTAACTGTAAGGGAACATATTCACAGAATATGGCCATGAAATTGAATCACCATCTGCAAGGTTTTTCGACCACACGTGATTGAATTGAGTACAGAATTAATCACATGGTTTCCCAATGCCTTTGGTGCAAAATTGAATATATATATATAACTCGGTGCCATAATACGCACGAAAGCAGTAGGCACGCAGTACTGACACCAAGTCATATTGAGCATTGTTGCTGCAACACTGGAATTTGAATGCAAGACTACAGAACAGCCTTGACTAGGCAGACACACTCAAAGGAAACCAAGTTAACTCTTCGAAATGTTACACGTACCATTGCTTGGGAATGTTCTCAGGAGGTTACCATGGATTCAGCTCACACGCACTTCACAATCTCTCAGCAGTTTCTGTGTAAAGTATTCCATCATTTTCCGGAGAGTTTGCCATCTCCTTCATAAGTAACCCCACAGCTGCCATCACAATGTCCAGTTCAGTGTCAGGGAAGTAGGGGGGTTACTCTGTGACTTGCAGAGTAAAGAAAGTGGAATCTAAGGTAACAAACTGGCTGCTGGAGAAACTCGGTGGGTTCAGCTGCACCTGCCAGGGGAAGGAATCATCAATGTTTCAGGTCAAAACCCTGTACCAGATCAGGACTGAGAGTGAAGAGTGGGTTGTGGGGGCTGAGGTAGTGATGTGATGGATACTATTGTCCAGGCGTTTGGGGGTTTTCTTGTCAGGCTCGGCTTTTTAACACACCAGCTGACTCTCCCAGGGGTCAAACAGTTGTTCTGAGTAAGTTAAACTTACAACCAATATTACTTGTTCTTCTTGTCATAAACAAGTACAAAATAAGGTCCTCATTGGCCTATTATTTCATCAAGAGAAAACCATATCACCCACATGGTGGAGTTTAGGAGGACGATGTCGCCTAACGTTGACTTCTTGTCTTGCATCTTCAGAAACGGCTCTATATCTATCTTTAATATCTCTAATTTTTTCTTTCAGGGTTCTTCTGAAGACCCTGACCTGGAGCTACACGCTGACTTTGGTTCTTTGCGGGAATGGGACCCGTTCTCGGGGTCTTACGACTGGCCACGATTCGATATACCAAGGACGCAGTCTGGAAGATCAGCGCACCTTCAGGGTCCTGGGATTTCGTGGCTCTGGAGGCGGGCGGGCATGAGGTCGGTGCCTCCGCAGGAAACTGGTGTGTCGGGAGAGTACACGGAAGATCGAAAGCAGTGAGCTGACAGCTAGCCGTGTCCCCAGAGACCCGAGTTCTTTGGGCACAGAGCTCGGAAAAAGTGACGCAACAGATTTTTAACGTTGTAAATCAGCGAGTTGTTTGTTATGTCTCCCCTCTTGCTGTGAAATGGGGACACCTCTTTTTCCCTTATTAGGGAGAGAGAGAGAGAGCCTGTGGTATGTCGAATACCTTGTGAACCAGTAGTCTTTGGGATATTGCAAATCTGTGTATTTATTGATGCTTTGCTGCACACACGTGCTTGGTGTGGGGTGCTGATGCTTTTTAGCTGGTGGGGGGGATCGTTGCTGTGCTGCTGCTTATGAATGAGGAGGGGGAGCTGGGGTTCTAACATTTAACTGTCATTCATCCTTTGGGGCACTCCTCTGTTTTCATGGATAGTTGTGAAGGAAAAGAATTTCATGATGTGTATTGTATACATTTGCCGACATTAAATGTACCTTTGAAACCTTTGAAATTAAACAATGTGTTCACTTTGCCTGACAAACATAACTGAAAAATATCACAAGCATATGATTCACCAAGTAGCACCAGCAATCATTCCACCAAAGTCACTTAAATCACATTTCTTCCCTATTCTGATGTTTGGTCTGAACAACAACTGAACCTCTTGACCATGTCTGCATGCTTTTACTTATTGAGTTGCTGCCACATGATTGGCCGATTAGATATTTGGATTAACAAGCAGGTGTACAGGCGTACCTAATAAAGTGAACACTAAGTGCTGTAGCAAGTTTTGGTCTGTCTCAGCTCAATCCAGAACATAAAAGCAGTTTGCACACTTAGATGCTAATGTAAATGTCTTTCTCGTATAGATTTCCATCCTGTTGCTGGGAAAGGTTCCCTGAGTTATGCTGAAAATGTAGTGGTTACAATTAATGAGAGACAATTCAATGGAAGTTGCTGAATGATCAGATAAAAATTAGTGCCAACGTGTAGTTTTCAACAGGAAACCGTTCAGGTTACAAAGACAGAAAAAGTATTTTGATCAATAAAGCTGGAGCCAAATGCCAAAGGAAATGTTTTCTTTCAGATAATTCCAGTGCTAAGGAGCATCCAAGGTGGCTGTATTGGACACTCAAGCAATAAATCAGATTCAGCTTGTTTAGCTCCAGTCACATCGTACTAAAGGAGCTGATGCATCATCAAGGGGCTGATTGACAATGAACTGATTATTAAAGAGGGTGTTTGCCACATTGATAGCCAGCACTTGATCTGATGCTTTGGCCTCACTTTAACAAATGAACTGAAATAAATAATCATAAACACAAGAGATTCTGCAGATGCTGGAAGTCCAGAGCAACACACACACAATGCTGGAGGCACTCAGCAGGCCAGACAGCATCTATGGAGAGGAATAAACAATTTATGTTTTGGTCCAAGACTCTTCTTCAGGGCTCAGTAAGTTGGAATAAGAATATAGTTTTAGAGGATTTTGTTCGCTGAAAGGGCATCAGCTCTGGACTTGAAGGATCTTTGACCCAAAATATTGCATCTATTTCTCTTCCTACTTGTCCTGCCGAGTGTTTCCTGAAGATTTCCCATTCCCATTTCAAGATATCTATCCATGCCCCCCTCCACTGTCACAATGAAACCGCACTCAGGTTGGAGGAACAGCACCTTATCGGTTTCACCTATCTCCCTCCGCCCCCACCTTTTAAAACTACTCCTCGTCTTTTTTTCTCGAGTCCAGCTGAAGGGTCTCATCCCAAAATGTCATCTGTACTCTTTTCCATAGATGTTATCTGGTCTGCTGAGATCCCCCAGCATTTTGTATGTATTCCCTGCATGTTTCCTGTTTTCATTTTTTGTACACTTGCTGTGGGAGATCTGAATTAATTTCAGGGACATTTCTTCAAGGCATTCAAATATATACTCAGTGACCACTTCATTAGGAAACTCCTGCACCTAATAAAGTGGCCACGGAGTCTATGCTTGTGGTCTTCTGCTACTGCAGCCCAATCACTTCAAAGTTCAGAGACCACTGTTGTAGTGCATGGTCATCTGAGCTATTGTTGACTTGCTGTCAGCTTCAAGCAGTCCGGCCGTTTTCCTTTGACCTCTCTCACCAAAGGTGTTTTTGCCCACAGAACTGCCTCCCATTGGATGTTTAGTCAAATCATTTAGATCATATTTCTTTCCCATTCTTACGTTTGGTCAACAACTGAGCCTCTTGGCCAGGTCTGCATGCTTTTATGCGTTGAGTTGCTGCCGCATGATCGGCTGATAAGATATTTGCGTTAATGAGCAGGTGTACTTAATAAAGTGACCACTGAGTGTATATTCTGGGAATCCAATGATTTTATTTCAAAATTGTGAGAATTGACTCATGCTTTCTTATCCAGCTTAGGGAGAACTTACTCATTGGCGTCTTGCTGTAACGCTGTTAGATTTACAGGAGGAGTGGGGAAAACATGTCAGTAGCTGCTGCAGGAGAGATGGATAGAAAGGTGAAGTGGACTCTAACTCGATCCATGGTGAGCTGACAGAAAGGGAAAGAGTCTTTAGTCTGAAGTTGTAGCCAAGTGGTCTTCAGAAGAGTGAGAAATGACTTTGTTGAAAAGTACAAGATTTTGAAGAGTCTTGACAAGAATAATGCAGAAAGGTAGATTACTCCTGCAAGAGAATCTAAAATAGGAGATCACTATTTGAAAACGAGGCGGAGATGAGGAATTTTATTTCTCTCAGAAGGTCATGAGTCTTTAAAACAAATGTACAGTGGAAGCCCAATTTATTGGTTTAATGCTGTCACATATACGAAGATACAGTGAAATGCTTGTATGTATACTGTTAATACAGATCAAATCACTACACAGTGCATTGAGGTAGAATAAGGGAAAAAGAAAACAATGCAGATTGAAGTGTGAAAGCTAATGAAAATGTGCAGTGCAGGGAAACAATAAAGTGCAAGATTATAACGAGGTTGTGACTGCGAGGCCAAGGGTCCATCTTATTGTGCAAGAAGTCCATTCAAGAGTCTGCTAACAATGGGATAGAATGTCCTTGAAACCTGTTGGTACATCCTTACAGGGGTTTGTATCTACTGACCGATGGAAGAGAGGAGTAGAGAGTTCTTGATTATCAAGGGGTGAAAGGTTACTATGGTAGGCAGGAATGCAGAATTGAGTTTAAAATGAGTTCAGCTGTGATCTGATTGAATGATGGCGTAAAGTTGAGGGGCCGAGCAGCCTACTCCTGTTCCTCTTTCATATCTTCATGTGACTGGATATCTTTATTTGTCACATGTACCTGAAAATATGCAGCAAAGTGCGTCAATTTCTGTCAATGAAGTCTGGGGATTGTGCTGGGGGCAACTTACTAACCCTAACCCTGGAATGCTGGAGGGCACCAGAGCTTCTGAATAAAACCCACATGGTCGTGGGGAGAATGTACAAACTCCTTATATACACAGCAGATATTGAACCCCTGTTGGTGATCACTGGCACTGTAAAATGGTTTGCTAACCACTCTGCGACTGTTTTGTCCCAATAAATACTCCATTAAATGCAAGATGTTCCTCCTGCACTAAAGCTCATCTCCCTACACTCCCATTGCTGCCTCCAAGAACTTGAATGCCATTTCACATGAGAGCAGTTACTCTGTCAGAATATTGTAAAGAGAACAAGTCAAGAATAACCCTGCCTGTTTGGTTTGAATACAGTTAATGGCAAGATTGTGTGTTGAATAAAACTCATTCATTGCGTCTGAAGTTTGAAGGTGATTCCATCTGTTCTCCTCTCCAATTTAAGTGGGAGACTATTAGCTGAAAATTATAGTGATAATTTTTACCAGTCTCTCATTTCAGTTATGACAGAGAACTAATACAATTCCAGTAGAATTCGTGGCCTCGGTTTTCAAAACTATGATTTGTTTTGCCTGCTGCTTTCAAACCCGCTAATCTTTTTTGATATTTTACCACCCTGGAGCCACCCAGAATCCTGTTTCTGTGTACCAACTCACCCATTCCGAAGTCTGGAGGCTGTAAAGATAGCTCCAGGAAAACTGTATGCTTGTGCATAACCTGCTGCTGTAGAATGCTTGCAGCTCTGGTTAAATCATGACAGTCATCAATTATCCCAAATATTGTTTGCTATATTCAGACGGCCAAATAATGTATCTTAATAACACATTCAAGTTCGAGTTTAATTATCATTCAACCATGCAGTTACACAAAAAAAAGTATAATATAGCCCAAGTCCCTAAGTGACATGTCCTGTAGATTGATGGAGCATAAATTTTGTCTCAAGGACAAGCTCTCAGTAGCCTGCAGATGAACGTGTGCACACATGCAGTCCTGCTTGTCTTCCACCCAGTGAACACTAGAGGGCAGCACCAATGGGTGGGGCTAGCCCCCAATCCAGCATGGGCGCTGTACCACTGTCCCCGGAGGCTCTCCTCATAGTGGCTGCAAAAGACCACACTGCAGGCATGAGACCTAGTCCTTGCCATAACTGAGGCCACGCAGCTCCTCCGTCGTTGGTCTCGCCATTAAACCAGTGAACCAGACTTGCAGTATTCTATGTTACCAATGTCCAAAACGGTCTTGCAGTCACAGGAAAAATGTTCAAGACAACCACTTGCTATTAGGCTGTACACCGTCTTCAGGAGCTGACTCCCATGCCTTTCTGAAGAAGGCGGTAGCCAGACATCCCACCTCTCCCGAGAAGTTCCGGGCATCTCCCGCATATTGATAGTGGCTTCCTGACGCCCACAAGTTATATACAATATCCCGGAAATCGATTTTTTTGAGAGCGAGTGACCGAGAGAGAGAGAGGGAGAGAGAGCATGCGCGCGTGAGCGAGAGGGCAAGCGACAGAGAGAGACAGACAGAGAGAGAGAGAGAGAGAGAGAGAGAGACCGAGTGAGCGTGAGAGAGAGAGCACACCATGGCAGAGTGTTCCAAAAAAACAAAAGTATAAAAACTTCACCCCAGACTACACTAAAGTGTACCCCTGCCTAATGGGGGTCAAAAATAATGACAGTGTTGCTCGCTGCACTGTTTGCAACAGTGACTTTTCTATTGACCACGGTGGGTTAAGATGTAAAAGAAATGTTGAGGTTTGTTTAACAGGTGTCATTCGTTTGTTAGCATAACTAATGTTATTTAAACTAGCTGGCTAGTTGCTAGGGAGCAACTCTATTGCAGACATCCCACCTCTCCCGGGAGTCTCCCACAAATTGATGGTGCTACCTCCCTGAAATGAGTTTTTGCAGGGTGGGGTGACTGCAGCAACACGGTCCGCACCAAGTGCAGTTCCCCTGCTAATGAGCACCTCGCTGACAGGGCAGGTCTGCAGAGCTTGAAGTTCTTAACATCCAGCACTGTCATTGTAAAAAGACAAAAGCACCTTTGGTTGGATTCGGAAAGGCAGTTGTGTCCAATGCAAGACTCGTAATCTATTTAGTGTCTGCATTCATCCTTCAGTCAGAACAGCCCTAACTGTCTGTCACATGTGAAAAACTAAAGACACACTCAAAATGCTGGAGGAGCTCAGCAGGTCAGGCAGCATCTATGGAAGGGAATAAAGATTTGACGATTTAGGCCGAGACCCTTCATCAGCTCTCTATAGAATTCATATTGAAAACCAAAGAACTGCAGTCAGAGTCAAGGTCTCCCACTTAAATGAGGATCTCAACCTGTAATGGTGCTTGTGCTCAAATTATAATTGAAACATGCTGTGCTTGGACGTTACATAAGAAATAATGATTTCTCCTGCAGACAAGGTTGTAAGTTTAATTTTTAAAAAAATGGAAGTACAGCAATGACTCCAAAAGGTAATAATAAAAATGTTAGGAAAATGCGGATGAACTTCATACAGAATTTGATTTAATGTATCAACTCCCCCCAATTTCCATCAGTATTTTTGTTACTATTTACATGATATTTCAGAACTATTATCAAATTGCATTTGCTAAATGATCTGAAAGATCAACAATTAATTTGTAAATTATTAAAATTTCTGATCTTTTACCAAAGGCACCTTAATATTATCCATCTTTCTTTCAGCATAATTGGTAAATACTTCATATACACGAGAATACTTCATGTGAGCTATCAATTCCAGCATCACCTGTAAAGAGTTTGTTTGTTCTCCCCGTGACTGAGTGGGTTTCCGCCGGGTGCTCGCGTTTCCTCACACCGTTCAGACGTACCAATTAGTGAGTTACGAAGTTTCAGCTGGTCATTGTAAATTGTCCTGTGACAAGGCAAGTGTAAAGTAGGTGGGATGCTGGTGGCACGGCGCATTGCGCTGGAAGAGCCCTTACATGCTGTATCTCCAAATAAATAAGTTTGGTCAAGAAAGTTTATTTAATGGAGACTCTACATTATGTGATGAAATCTAGCGGTAGTTCTTTAATACGATATGTCAAAGTGAAAAATTCAATAAACAGCTAGGCTCTGAGCATGCTTGTGCACAAGCTTGTTCACTGGAGATCTGTTGGCCCTTGGTTTAGTTGGGAATTCTCACAGAAAGGTAATTTATTAAAATTACAGCAGTTATTTTCACCAGTCTGAACTATCGCAGAAGATTAATAGAATTCCAGTAAGAATTGAAGCCCAGGGGTTGAAAATATACCTACTTCTTTGTTTGTTGTTTGTTAACTGTTGGTCCTTCCATCCATCTTCTCAGATTCAGATTCAGATTCAGATTCAGTTTATTGTCATTTAGAAACCACAAATGCAATGCAGTTAAAAAATGAGACAACGTTCCCCCAGAATGATATCACAAAAGCATATAACAAAACAGACTACACCAGAAAATCCACATAATGTTTGGCAACCCCCAATCCAGAGTCCAGAGAGGCTGCTGTGTATTAATATCGCGCTACCGTCTAGTGTGTTCCCCAGAAAGGAGCTCCAAATCCACCAGACAAAAACAAGACCAAAAACTAAAGCTACAAGACCTGCACAAAACCACATAATTACAACATATAGTTACAACAGTGCAAACAATAGCATGATTGATAAAAAAAAACAGACTATGGGTACAGTAAAAATAGTCCAAGATGTTAAAGGACTGTAAGTTCAAAAGAAATCACCACAGTTTCCACAAGTCCCCAGGGTCCTGACAGACTCGCCATCCCACGCCAGCGGCAGAAGGGTGTGCCCCCGCTATGGACTTCCAAGGCACCGAAAGTGACCCGAAATCCGTCGAAAGGACTCCGAGTCCGTCGAACCTCCGAGCCGACGACCATCCCCTCGGACACAGCTTCTCCGAGCACCATCCTCTGCTGAGCATATTAAGATGGCCCTGCCAACGGCCACCAGCAACGCGACCCCAAGGACTGGGGGCCTGTTCTTCCCAGCAGAGTCCCAGACCTCACAACAGCAGCAGCAACGAAGAAGGTCTTCCTGGAGATTTCCCGATGTTCCTCCGTGCTCCCACGTCTATTTTCAATCGATTATGATTGTGCACGGCACCCCGCTTCACAAATAATAGATAATCAGTTCTGGAGTGGCCGATGCAAGCTGCGTCACGCCACCATCTTGGATTTTCTGGAAAATAACTGCTAGCTCTTTCTTTTGTAACTGTCCAGATTCAGCACTCCCACATGTGTTTAGAGAACCTTTTCAATTGTCTATCCCAGAGAGAGCTCCTGAAGCTTAATCATTAAATATATTCATTGCCAAAATAGACAAGCCTTTGGTCTACATGAGAGTCAAGGCTATAGGGGAATGTCAGGCCATGATCAAATCAGCCACAGTTTTAATGAATAGCAAAGTAGGTGGGCTGGGTTATTTGGCCTACTCCTGTTCGTGTTTTTAAATTCTTACGTATTATCAAATGCAAACTTACCTACAGAGGCAAAAGACTGAGAAGTTTCAGGTAAATTACATTTTAATTAACAATTTAATATATTTTAATATATTCACCTAACCATTCAACTTCCTCCTCACTTCCATTCAGGGCCCCAAACAGTCCTTTCAGGTGAGGCATCACTTCACCTGCAAATCTGCTGGGGTTGTCTACTGTGTCCGGTGCTCCCAATGCGGCCTCCACTACATTGGTGAGACCTGTTGTAAATTGAGGGAAAGCTTCATCAATCGTCTCTGCTCCGACCGTCAAAAGCAGAACTTCCCTGTGGCTAAACATCTTAATTCCGATTCTCACTCCTGTACAGACGTGTCTTCCATGGCTTCCACTTGTGCCAAGATGAGGACACCCTCAGAGTGGAGAAGCAACACTTTATATTTCATCTGGGTAGTCTCCAATTTGATGGCATGAATGTCGATTTCTCCTTCTGGTAAAAATATTTTCCCTCTCCCTCCCCACTTCTTCTATTCCCCACTGGCCTCCTACCCCTCCTCACCTGCCTATAACCTCCCACAGAGTCCCCTCATCCTTCCATTTCCCCTATGGTCCACTCTGCTCTCCTATCAGATACTCTCTTCTCTAGCCTCTCATCTTTCCCTCCAATTTTGCTTCACCTTTTAGCTATCATCCGTCCCCTCCCCCACCCTTTTTATTCTGGTGTCTTCTCCCTCATTTCCAGTCCTGAAGGAAGGTCTTGGCCCGTAGATTCAGCCTGACCTGCTGAGTTCCTCCAGCATTTTGTGTGTGTTAATTAACAAAAATTAATGAATTGTTGATAGGTATTTTATCTTGTTTAGAAGTATATCAATTAATTTATTTATATTAAAAAAAGCCGTGATGTTTTTATTCTGTAGCTTTTGAGTACCTGATTCAATGGAAAACAATCAAATAGTTTGCTAACCATAAGCCTGAGGGCACAATTTAACTTGCTGCAAAAGGGTTATGTTCAGGCCAGACGCGCTGCTTACAATTGCTTCATTCATGTACTTTTCAATTTATTAGCAGATTGTAGACGTATTGAGAATGCTGATACTTAGTTCATTAAGATTGCACCTTCCCAACCTCCAAAAATGAGAAGGCAGATAAGATATATTGAAGAATTTGAAGTTGCATAGAGGCCAGACTGAAACCAGAAACACAAGAGATTCTGCAGATGCTGGAAATTCAGTGTAATACACAGGAAGCGCTGGAGGAACTCAGCAAGTCAGGCAGGATCTACGGAAAAGAATGAAGAGGCAACGTCTTGGGCTGGGACTGGAAAAGAAGAGGGAAGAAGCCAGAAAAAGGAAGTTGTGGGGAGGGGGAAGGAGTACAAGCTAGAAGGTGAGAGGTGAAACCAAATGAGTGGGGCGGTAGGAGGGTGGGGAATGGGAGGTGAAGTGAGAGGCTTGGAGGTGATTGGTGGAAAAGGTAAAGGGCTGAAGATGAAGGAATATGATAGGAGAGGGGAGTGGACCATTGGAGAAAGGGAAGAGGAGAGGTACCAAAGGGAAGTGATAGGCAGATAAGGAAATGAGAAGGGGTAAGATGAGAGCCAGAACAGGGAATGAAAAAAGAGAGGGGAGGAGGGAGAACTATAACCAGACAGGTTTTTACAAGCTTGCACCTTCCAGGTTATTATTACTGGGGCTATTTGTTTTCTTTGAAAAGAATTACAGATTTATTTAATCACTTGAATTTCAAATCCCTAGTTTTCATAGAGAGATTTGAACACATGGTGGGTCCAGAAATCCAATAGCCTACCTACAATACTATTGGCATTACTGCTTGAAGATCTGCTCCAGTAAATGTGGAGCTAGCAAGCAGGGAATTCCGGGTCAGTGCACCTTAAATTTCATCTGTTCTCCTATCACAACATACGCAGGCGACCTGCAGTCTCCCAGATACATTCATTCTCAGTCTCTTACATTAAACAATTTAGTGCCTGCTATCCACGGTCCTGTGGTTCTGAAACTCAGCTCCATTACAATTTGATAGTGGAATTCAATGAGTGAATTCGACAAATAACACTTCCATGGCCTTTACTCTGCGAACCACTTAAAAATATGATCCGTATCCAGGGTAACCTTTGAATCAGGAATAAACTTATGAAATTTGTATGTCTTGTAATACAGTAATTTTTATGTCTGCACTGTACTGTACTGCTGGCACAGAACAACACATTTTACAATACATTTCAGAGATAACAACCTGGAATGTGATTCTGGCATTGGAGATAGTCCAGAGGAGGCTTATGAGAATGATTCCAGGAATGAAAGGGTTAACATATGAGGGGTGTTTGATGTTCTAGGCCTGTTCTCGCTGGAGTTTAGATGAATGAGGGGGAGTTCATTGAAACCTAGCACATATTGAAAGGCCGAAATAGAGTGGATGAGAAGAGGATGTTTCCAATAGTGTGGGAGTCTAGGACCAGAGGGCACAGCCTCAGAATAAAAGGACGTCCCTTCAAAACAACAATGAGAAGGAATTTCCTTAGCCAGGAGATGGTGAAAATCTGTTGAATTCATTGCCACAAATGGCTGTGAGGCAAAATGATTGGGTATATTTAAAGCAGAGGTTTGACAGGTTTTTGATCAGTAAGGCGTCAAATTTTATGGGGAGAGGCAGAAGAGGGAAAATACATCAGCCATGGGATGGCTGAGCAGACTCAATGGGCCAAATGGCCTAATTTTGCTCCTGTGTGTTACGTTCGGATGGTCTAATGTTACTAAGACTGCATAATCCACATTCAGCTCAAGATGTACAGCTCTGGGAAAAGAATATCAGCTTATAGCTTTGAAATTTGAGCTCTGAAAAGGATGAGATATTCAAATGAAAATATTAATGAAGGTATTAAAATGCACAACAGCAGATTCAGTAAATGTATGATATAATAACTTTTATTATGAAATGTATATTTTTGATATTTTGGTATTTCATTAAACTATTATTTATGACACTATAAATTTCAAGTTAATGAAAACTGCCAGAGGAACTGGTTAAGGTAGGCATAATTGTATCCTTTACAAAACATTTAGATCGGTACATGAGAAAGGTCAGTTACTTTATTATTTATTATGGAGGTATGGGTCTTGGGAAGGAATCGGCTGAATGCAAGATATGTCCCTAGCTTAGTGGGCATGGTGGCTAGCACAGACTGGTTGGACCCAAGGGCTGTACACACACTATTTTGTTCCATGACACTGTGAGAAATTACATTGCTTTCGGTAAGACACATCAGATCAGCATCTTCTGTTGGGACAATGAACATTATCTTTTAAAATTCTGCAGCTACAAAGAGGCCCACCTCACTTTGTGTTATATGTGGATTCGTGTTATGGGGGTCCACCTCTGTAGGGGCGTTACCAAAATGTAGAGGAGGCTTGAGACTCAAGCGCAGAGCAGTGGAGACGACTTAGCGGTGAGTGATCACTTTAATAATAAACTGCAAAATAACAAGCCTCGAGGGGCCAGAAAACGAGAAAGAAGAGATTCTAAAGATGACAAGGCAACAAGGTAGCTGAAGGCCTGGAGCAACTGGTTGAGACTGCCTGGTTCGCGTGAGTGAACAAGGGCTGTGGTTGAGAGCTGGGTTTAAATAGGCTGTAGGTGATGAATTGGAAATGGGAGTCAGATGATGTCTGTTAGCTGGGCGGAGACTGGGAGGTGCTTGCCTGTACAGGCCTGACAAGGGGCAAGTGATACTGGGGAGAGAGGAGGAGTCGAAGGTGCTCCCACCTTCCCACCAGGGAAGGACGGAGTAAGATCAAGACACCAAGAGTCAGATCAAAAGAGCCATGGTGGATATCAAGACCAGCTATTGGGATGAAGGTTAGGCCACTGCTCACAATAGGCTATGGGGGTCATAGTGAAGGAGGAATCAGTGATTCAATGAGGCTGGGCGATGGGCCAGTCAACCTTGCACTGGAGAGTTGAGCATTGAGCTAGCCATCAGCTGGGAGTGAGATCATAGTTAGTGGATCTAAGGAGGAGTTAGGATGCCTTAGGACAGTCAATAGGGAGGCCATGTGAATCTACAGAGGCCTTTCAAGATGTATTCTCCGTACTGGATGCAACAGCCTGGAGCCTGCTCATGCATCAACCCTCTAGCAAAATGTTGAATCTTGAAGTGGCTGGTAACACACAAGGGCCTTGTATGAATGAGGGATTAAATGCCAGAATGTTGCAGGTTACCTAAGCACGTGCCCTGGTGCTTTCATGCATGAACACATCTGATGCACAAAGACACAAAAGGAATGTTAAAGACTATGGCAGGTCAAATATGATGACAGAATATAGCATTAGTGGTAAGACTGTTGGCAGTATGGAGGATCAGAGGGATCTTAGGGTCCGAATACATAGGACACTCAAAGCTGTTTCGCATGTTGACTCTGTGGTTAAGAAGGCATACAGTGCATTGGCCTTCATCAATCGTGGGAGTGAGTTTAAGAGCCAAGAGGTAATGTTGCAGCTATATAGGACCCTGGTCAGGCCCCACTTGGAGTACTGTGTTCAGTTCTGGTCGCCTCACTACAGGAAAGATGTGGAAATCATAGAAAGGCTGCAGAGGAGATTTACAAGAATGTTGCCTGGATTGGCGAGCATGCCTTATGAGAAAAGGTTGAGTAAACTCAGCCTTTTCTCCTTGGAGCGATGGAGGATGAGAGGTGACCTGATAGAGGTGTATAAAATAATGAGAGGTTATTGATTTTTCCCAGGGCTGAAATGGCTAGCACGAGAGGGCATAGTTTTAAGGTGCTTGGAAGCAGGTATAGAGGAGATGTCAGGGGTAAGTTTTTTATACAGAGAGTGGCGAGTGTGCGGAATGGGCTGCCAGTGGCGGTGGTGGAGGCGGAAATGATAGGGTCTTTTAAGAGACTCCTGGATGGGTATATGGAGCTTAGAAAAATAGAGGGTTATGGGTAACCCTAGGTAGTTCTAAGGTAAGGGCACGTTCAGCACAGCTTTGTGGGCCGAAGGGCCTGTATTGTGCTGTAGGCTTTCTATGTTTCTATGTTTTATGAATGATGCAAATATATTCATCAGATTTCTCTAGCATAACTCACACTAATAAAAAACATACACAACATAATCACTAGGCCACAATGCTTAACAAAATTCAAATGCATTTCAAGTAATTTGTAGTACTTGGTAGTAAGATTGTATAAACGCAATGTGTTAAAATACCATGGTAAAGTGTAAAATAGCTGTTAGTATATGTAACAGGGTGTCCACACCTGTCTATCAGCTCCTGCTGTTGTCCTTCCTCCTTCTCTCTCAACCATGGTCCACTCTCCTTTCCTTCAGTTTCCTTCTTCTTCAGCCTTTTACCCTTTCCACATATCACCTCCTAGCTTCTCACTTCATCCCCCTCCCCTTCCCCACCCACCTAGCTTCCCCCTCACCTGTCTTCAACTATCACATTCAGCTTGTACTCCTTCCCCTCTCCCCACATTCCTATTCTGGCTTTTCCCCCCTTCCTCTCCAGTCCTGCTGAAGGGCCTTGGCCCAAAACATCAACTGTTTATTTCTTTCCATAGATGCTGCCTGACTTGCTGAGTTCCTCCAGCATTCTGTGTGTGTTGTTTTGGATTTCCAGCATCTACAGAACCTCTAGTGTTTATGTTACAGGGTGGAGCTGTTTTGACTTTGAAAAGACCAGTCACATTCCTCCTATGAATGTTACGAGTAGAGTATTGCAGACGTTTATTGAGTGTCTGTGCCTGAGATGCGGGTCAGATCATTGGGCTAATAATCTGGAGGCAGTGACATCCAACGGAGAAAGTAAGAGTTTGAATTTAGTTGCAAACATTCTTGCCATCAACAGCTATTATCCTTAAAACTGACCATGAAGGTCTGCCTCCATAACATGCTTCAGGGAACTTAACCTGGTCTGGCCTACACGTGGGTTCATTTTCACAACAATATGCTTTGCTTCTGTTTGCCTGAGGTGGTCTTTCAAATTACCTCACGAACAATAAAGGCACATAGGTTTAAGAATCCCGATCACATTCTCAGGGTAACCAGTTACGGGAATCAGTGATTCTGAAATGAAGGGTCATACTCAATTTTTAATAATAATCTCTTAAGGATGATGTGGTAACATAATGGTTAGTGTAATCACTTTATAGTGCCAGTCATCACCATTCAGAATCAGATTTAGGTTTAATATGACTGACATATATTGTAAATGTAACTCTTAGTTCGGATAACGGCTTAATCTAGGGGAAGACAGCCCTCGGCCCGGCCAAACTTAAGAAATCTTGTTTGGGTGGATGCTGCGCGATGTGTCCCCTGTTACAAATCAGTGCCATGAAATAACAAACAGTACACAATATGCACATTATAATATGAGTTTTATCATTCTTAATTTGACTACATGGTCAGTAAAGAAACTAAAAAATGAAAAGGGCCCATTCTCACGAAGCGGTCTTATGCGTACGTTGGAGCTCATGGTTCAGTCCACTGGTTTCCCATCGACCTCCTCCGAGTGTAGCCGACCCCCGGACCCTCGCTCCAAGTCCACTCCGTCCAGCGGTCTACCAACTCTCTCCATTCGCGTCTTCTCTCCTCATCTCTCCCCAGCAAAAGACTGCAAAATCTCTGCTCCCAGACCCACAAGACAGCACAACATCCCGCTCACTGGATAGCCCCACATTTCAAAGCCCTGCTATCTCTAGTCATTACCCAAACATTGCTGCTACAGAGAAACCATTACATTAGCAGTGAAACCTTACAGCGCGTTACATAAAAATATATTGTTTTTGCAGGCGGCACATTACAATACATAATAATAAAAAACCTATAAATTTCAATAAGAGATATATACAGTACTGTGCAAAAGTCTTAGGCACATATATGTAGAAAGAGTACAGGGTGCCTAAGACTTTTGCACAGTACTGTGGTAATTTTATGTATTGCACTGTACTGTTGCAGCAAAAATAAACAAATTTCATGAAATATATGAGTGATGATAAACCATATTCTGATATGGGTTTCTACTGTGGACTGAGAGTGGGAGAGGGGAATCATGTTTAGGAAAAGGGGAAGGCAGAGGGGAGAGAGCGAGAAGCACTAGAGAGACAATCTGTAATGATCAATAAACCGATTGTTAATCTCTCATTGACATTGGGAGAAGAATTAAAGTCTTGCAAAGCTAAATGATCATATGCCTTAAATGGAGAAAAAAATCTACCAGGAGAAAAGTGTATTTTTATTAATTTACAGTATGTACAAAACTCTTAGGCACCTATACATAGTGAGGGTGACTAAGACTTTTGCACGTTACTGTGGCAATTTTACATGTTGCACTCCACTGCTGCCACAATAATAAAAAAACAAATTTCATGACATGTGTGAGTGATGATAAACCTGATTCTGATATAGCTCACTACTGTTAGATGAGAGTAGAAAGGAGGCAGGGAGAGGGGAATCATGGTTGGGAAAAGGAGAAGGGGGAGGGAATGATTGGGAAGCACCAGAGAGTGTAATGTTCAAAAAACCTGTGACAAATAAAAAACTAATCTTTATCTTCAATCTGTTATAAATGCAAATGGTAAAGAGATTCCAGCAAAATGAAGAGGGTGAAAGCCATTTGGAGATCTTGCTTTTCAGGCCACTGATGTATGTACAACCGAGAAGCTAATAGTGTTTCCTGCCAGAGGTCATTAAACTTGGTGCAGAGACCACATTCAGAGACAAGAGGACTCTGCCAGAGGGGAATGATGGGCCACTTCTATTTTATGTCGGTCTGATTTATCTTTTCTGCCTTTCTAATTTGCAGAACATGCATCGATTAGCTATTTGTGGTCTGGGAGAAGTGAGCACTCTTACACTGCAATACGCAAATCCTCCATGGCCCGTTGGGGGAACTTTTTACAAAGCAAAGTGCTTAGTTATTCAATGGAATGCAATTGTGAATCACTCTTGACAAAAATGCGTCACTTAGAAGTCATTAGTGAAATGGAGCACGAGCAGGAAAGACTGATGGACTAATAGCCATCTGATGAAGAAAAAACAAAGGGAGAATAAAGATCAATCATAGGTGAAAAGAGAAGGAACCCTGGGGTGAGAAATACAAAAGGAAAGTGAGACACCGAGGTAAAGTAGGAAAGAGGATATTAGCAAAACACACAAAATGCTGCCTGGCCTGCTGAGTTCCTCCAGCATTTTGTGTGTGTTGGATTTCCAGCATCTGTATATTTTCTCATGTTTTTGAAAGAGGACATTAGGTTCACTGAAGAAAACATAAGGCCATAAAGGGAAAGTAGTAGATGCACATGGGGAGTCTGTGAGAGAAATCTAAAGCATAGATGCACCAGAGTCAAGCTCAATCAAATCAATTGATGCTGCATGCATCTTACCTGAATTATAACGGGAAACTCTCCCTAAAGTTGTGATTCAACAGAATCAGTCAATGGAGCAGGTAACTGCATTTGTTTAGACATCATGCGGCTGCTGCTGAGGCCTCCGTTGGTCAGGGTTGACCATGGATGTTGCGTCCAAGCTGTCTAGATACACAAGCCAATGCAGTACGATATGGAGAGCAAGCTGTTGCCCACGTCGCAAGCTCCCCCTCTCCACACATCTGATGAACCCAAATGAACGGCAGAGACCGATACAGTTCGGTACCAGCAGCATCGCAGGAGTTGCCAGTCAGCGTTGAACTCAATGTTTGATTGCTTTAGAGGTTCCAGCTCCGGATTTTTCCCTCGGTTACTCCCGAAGCCTTCTTCATGTGTGGGGTAGCAGCAAGTGGAGATTTGAGATGAGAGTTTTCCTTCTCCTAGATGAGCTGCCACCCATGGCTGATGAGCCCCATTGGTCCAAAGCAACTGGTTTTACAGCAACAGTAACCCGCTTTAGCCCTTCTCCTGTCAGTAGAAATGGTTCCACGGGGCTTAGTAGCTAAGCCACACGTGAAGGCCAGGAGTTGGACTTTGTTGTCAGAGCCTATTTGAGGTGCACGTCATTGGGAGCATTTAATAAGTAGTGGGAGCCTGTCCCCTTTACCACCCCCCGAAAGAATCTTAAGGAACATGCAGTACTGTGCAAAAGTCTTAGGCACATTATATAGCCAGGGCGCCTAAGACTTCAGCACAGTACTGTATTTGTCAATGTGGAGCAGAGAGCAAGTTTATAAATCTGGTGGGAGCAAAGGATGTTGGGAACGCAGAGGGTGGAGTGACATGGAAGGGTGGTGGGACAGGTGGCACAGAAGAAATGTCAGAGGCTTGAGGTGCCACGGGAGCTGGCACACCCAGCCCTTAGACTCCAGGCAAGATCATTTGATTCCAAACAATTGGTTTGTTGATTATTACAGAATGTCTCTCTGGTGCTTCCCACACTCTCCCCTCTCCCTTCCCCTTTTCCCAACCATGACTCCCTTTTCCCTGTCCCCTTCCCGCTCTCAGTCCACAATAGAGACCCATTTCAGATCAGTTCCACATCACTCACATATCACAAATTTTGTTTTTTTTTTTTTGCGGCAGCAGTATAGTGCAATATATAAAATTACTGCAGTAATGTGCAAAAGTCTTAGGCACCCTAGCCTAAAACTTTTGCAGAGTACCGTAAGTGTATGAGTTTCTTACAACATGCCTTCTGTGAACCAACCAGAACACCAGTATAATCTTCTGAGTCATTCTTACTCAAGTTATACCTTCAGGCCAGAGAACACGTAAAGTTATCTAGTTCGGTGATGTAATGAAGGGTCTCAGCCTGAAACATTGAATGTACTCCTTTCCATGGTGTTCTGGCCTGCTGAGCTCCTCCAGCATTTTGTGTGTGTTGCTTGGATTTCCAGCATCTGCAGATTTTCTCTTGTTTATAATGTAACTTCAGTTATAGACAATAGACAGTAGGTGCAGGAGTAGGTCATTCGGCCCTTCTAGCCAGCACCACCATTCACTGTGATCATGGCTGATCATACACAATCAGTACCCCGTTCCTGCCCTCTCCCTATATCCCTTGAACCCACTATCTATAAGAGCTCTATCTAACTCTCTCTTGAATGCATCCAGAGACTTGGCCTCCACTGCTTTCTGGGGCAGAGCATTCCACATATCCACCACTCTCTGGGTGAAAAAGTTTTTCCGCATCTCTGTTCTAAATGGCCTACCCCTTATTCTTAAACTGTGGCCTCTAGTTCTGGACTCACCCATCAGCGGGAACATGCTTCCTGCCTCCAGCGTGTCCAATCCCTTAATAATCTTATATGTTTCAATCAGATCCCCTCTCATCCTTCTAAATTCCAGTGTATACAAGCCCAGTTGCTCCAATCTTTCAACATATGACAGTCCTGTCATTCCGGGAATTAACCTTGTGAACCTACGCTGCACTCCCTCAATAGCAAGAATGTCCTTCCTCAAATTTGGAGACCAAAACTGCACACAATACTCCAGGTGGGGTCTCACCAGGGCCCTGTACACCTGCAGAAGGACCTCTTTACTCCTATACTCAATTCCTCTTGTTATAAAGGCCAGCATGCCATTAGCTTTCTTCACTGCCTGCTGTACCTGCATGCTTGCTTTCATTGACTGATGTACAAGAACACCTAGATCTCGTTCTACTTCCCCTTTTCCTAACTTGACTCCATTTAGATAGTAATCTGCCTTCCTGTTCTTGCCACCAAAGTGGATAACCTTACATTCATCCACATTAAACTGCATCTGCCATACATTTGCCCACTCACCCAACCTGTCCAAGTCACCCTGCATTCTCATAACATCCTCCTGACATTTCACACTGCCACCCAGCTTTGTGTCATCGGCAAATTTGCTAATGTTACTTTTAATCCCTTCATCTAAATCATTAATGTATATTGTAAACAGCTGTGGTCCCAGCACCGAACCTTGCGGTACCCCACTGGTCACAGCCTGCCATTCCGAAAGGGACCGTTAATCACTACTTTTTGTTTCCTGTCATCCAGCCAATTTTCAATCCATGTCAGTACTCTGCCCCTAATACCATGTGCCCTAATTTTGCCCACTAATCTCCTATGTGGGACTTTATCAAAAGCTTTCTGGAAGTCCAGGTACACTACATCCACTGGCTCTCCCTTGTCCATTTTCATCGTTACATCCTCAAAAAGCTCCAGAAGATTAGTCAAGCATGATTTTCCCTTCATAAATCCATGCTGACTCGGACTGATCCTTCTACTGCTATCCAAATGTGTCGTAATTTCCTCTTTTATAATTGACTCCAGCAACTTTCCCACCACTGACGTCAGTGGTGACATTTATGACATTTAGAAAGGCTTCCATGATATGGGATACAATAACTAGAACAACCCCAGTGGTGTAATAACTCACACAAAATATTGCAGGAAATCAACTGGTCACGCAACGTCTAAGGAAAGGAATAAAGGTTTGATGTTTCAGGTCAAAGTCCTTATTCCTTTTGGATTGCAGCAAGAATATTGGTGGAATAATTTCTAAACATATGAGATTCTGCCTGATGAAAGATCTGGGGCTGGCTGACCTGCTGAGTTCCTCCAGCATTTTGTGAGTGTTGATCTGGAATAATTTCCAGCAGCCTGTAGAATAATGATCTTAAGGATGCCATTTGGACTGAACTATTGAGAGCAATAAGAAGCCTTTACTCTCAATAAAATGAATTTGTTTCATCCCAGTTAGTGTTCTACTCAAAAATTTCGTTGGAGGAAGAGATACAGAGGTGGCAATTCTTTTTTTCTGGATTAGAAATGCAGCAAATGACAGGGGGATTCGATATTCAGGACCTGGATGATCAATATAAACTCCATTTGCACATTATTAATATGAATGGAAGAATAATAGCGTCGACTTGAGTATCTCAGGTTTTCCATTTTACACATTTTACCTGCTTTGGACATTGAGTTTATTAAGATGTATTATCTTCGTATAATAGTATGAATTATTCCAATTTTGCAGCAGTTTCAATATCAACCACCTTAGATGTTGTACAGTATTCTTGGAGAGTAAAACTTCTAAACTGGAATGTCTGCAGATGCTGGAAATCCAGAAAAAAAGATGTTTTAATTCTGAATGCTGTGGAACATTATCAAAAAAGAGAAATTATCTTCTTCTGATATATTTCCAACTCAGGCATCTCTCCGAGGCTAACAATTCTGCTGAATTATAAATTGATTTACAATGATTCATTTATATCTAATAGGGGTCATGTTTCTCTGTCCAAAATCGGTTCAATTAATACCCTTAATGATGACATCATCAGTCTAGACTTGAATTGAAAGTGTACACACCTGAAGTGAAAGGTTTACGCAAAAACCCATTACAATATCCAGCACACAACGGGAATGCATCTTATACAGTGTAACCCAGTATTTATTAAGATAGTCAATCAAATATCTACCATACAAGACCTGCCTAAAAGTGATTCCTCTTTTTTTTAATTACTTGGTGAAGCAAAGTCAATCTTTAATCTTTATATTTCTGTAAAACTGGAACAGGGTGCAATCTTGAACAATGTTATTGTAAAGAAAAGAGGAGATAAAGATTAGGTTTAATTGTCACATTGATTCTGTAACATCGAAGCATGCACTCAAGTGTATCATTTTGTGTCAGTGACCAATACATTTTGGAAGGTTGTGCTGGGGACAGCGTCCAAGTGATGCCAAGCTTCTGATATCAGCATAATGTAAGGAGCCTGCATTTCACTAACCCTAACCTTTAGCTTTTGGAATGTGGGAGGATCCCCATCTTAACTGAATGTTACAGGATAACCACTGAGGATATTTTGACAAGCTGCATCTCCATCTGGTATGGGAGCTGCAGAACACTGGACCTTAAAGTCCTTACAGAGGACTGTGAGAACAGCTGAGAGAATCATAGGGGACATTTATCAGGAGCACTGCGGACACAGGGCCCTTAGTATTATTAAGGATCCCACCCATCCATCCAGCATCCTCTTTGACTTTCTACCATCAGGCAGGAGACTCCGAAGCATAAAAACAAGAACGGTCAGGCTGGGAAACAGCTTCTTCTCTCAAGCCATTATGCTTCTGAACTCTCTGCCCCATTGCATTTGAAATGTCACTGGATAATTTGTACTTCACCTTATAATATTTAATTTATGCCCTTTACTTTGTTTACCTGTAAATTTTGTAGATTTAATTCTTACTTCCCTAAGTTATTGTGTGTTATGTGTACTTCTGTGCTTTACACCCTGGCCTGGTGAAACGCTGTCTCATTTGGTGGTATACATGTATAAAAGTTAAATGACAATAAACTTGACTGGACTTGAATCCGGAACCCCCAGAGAAAACCCACGCCATCACGGAGAGAACAAACTCCTTCCAACAGTGGTGGGAGTCATACCCAGGTTGGTGATTGTTGGTGCTGCAAAGCTTTTGAAAGGCACCAAAATGAACTCCAAAGGGAAGCATAAGAATAGCGAGGCTGTGCCTGGATGAAGTGAAAGTTGTAATAGCTATTTATTGTGCCCCACACACCTCATGACTAGATACAAGATGTGGAATCTAAAAAGGAAACTTCTTTCAAGCTGGAAATTATGCAGTCCTGCAAACAAGAAAAGACAATAGGCTTTTTAAACATTACCCCATATCCACTTTACATGTTTGCAATAAATCCTTTTATCCATTACATTTATGGAGGTTCTGACACATATCAGATAATCATATTAATGCTCCTATTAAATTAGAGGACGGGGAAGCTGATTTAAATGCATTAGCATTCATATATTAATATTCAAAGTTTAAATTTTCAAGCATTATAAAAATTTAAATTAGAGGGCTGAACTTTGTTGAAAGTAAATGTGCAGAATGTAACTGAGAATTGATTGTAAAATTCATCTGCAAGTGGAGGCAAGCTCTTCATTGAATAAAACACTAAAAATGATGTTCTTTTGTTTAAGTATTGGTTCACGCTATTTCAATGGTTATAATTAATGTTCTAGTGCACTGTGGATAGGACACTGGGATAGAAGGCTGATTAAAAAAGACACTGGTGTAGCTTAACAATCAATAAATCCTCTGTTCCTTAGCCCTTCGTAAATTAAGCTACCGTCTCCATTACTGGACAGAAAGCCGTGCAACTGTTAAACTGCAATTTTGTTCCAAGAATGTAAGCTTTTCCATTGACTAATGACTTCTGAATAGGCCTGTAATATTTCCAAAATTCAATAATGCATCTTCTAATAGACACTGAAAAACAGTGATTTAAGCCTGCTGTTGACAGTGTAAAATTGATTCCTATTCTATCAAAAATGGGCATTACCATCATTGGGATCTTTTAATTTAATGGTGTGTTTATTTAATGATTAAAAGGAAACAATTCCACTCTTTCACATAAATATGTCAACTATGCATAGTAAATTATATTGAGCAGCTATTGGTGATCAATAAAGTAAACACATTCTGGATTAATTTTTACGTCTATAAAATTGAAAGACTGGTGAGTGTAATATCTATCTGGTCATCACAACTAAGCCTTCCATATATGAATTGAATTTAATGCAAGTCACTGCATATATTGGCTCAAGTATGTGCCACCCCTTACTGCACACCCACACCACCCACACCACCCTATCACTCAGACCACAAATTATTAACAGCCCAACCCTCCTCCTTCCAAACCCCACTTCAGGAGAGCATTGTCTATTGATCTACAATACTGTACAAAGGTCTTAGGTATATATACACACACACCTCACTATTTTGCCTAAGACTTTTACACAGTACTGTAGTAATATTATGTATTGCACTGTACTGCTGCCACAAAAGAAATTTCATATGTGAGTGATGATAAACCGGATTCTGATATGGGTCTCTATTGTGGACTGAGAGTGGGAAGGGAGAGGGGAGGAGGTGGCAAGCACTAGAGAGACGTTCTCTGAGAGATCAAAAAACCAATTGTTTGGAATCGAAT
This sequence comes from Hemitrygon akajei, assembly GCF_048418815.1. NCBI lineage: Eukaryota > Metazoa > Chordata > Chondrichthyes > Myliobatiformes > Dasyatidae > Hemitrygon > Hemitrygon akajei. Next base: position 17,741,068 of record NC_133125.1, on the reverse strand, counting down.
GACCTTGCCTGGTGTCTCAGGGCTGCACCGTGCCACCCCCTGCCCCAGCACTCCTTCTCTGCCACCTGTCCCACACCCCTCCCGTGTCACTCCACCCTCACCATTCCCAGCATCCTTTGCTCCCACCAGATTTACAAACTAATTTCTGCTCCACATTGGCAAATGTAGAACTAGGCAAAATTCTTATGCACCCTAGCTAATATATCTGCATAATACTTCTGTATAGTACTGTAGATGGGAATTTTTACAGTATTCTACAGGCGTTAAGGTATTGTTCAGGAAACAGTTGCATACAATTGAAACAATCTGTTAAGTATTTTTATACTTGACAAATGACGCATTCGTTTTAACCAGAGCATTTAATTACTTTATTGGTAGTTTTAACATTGTCTTGGATCGTAAATGGATGGGCCATTTGGCGCTGGCTTTGGTCCGGTTATATTTTTCTCTTGTCATTTGTGAGTGAATATTAGCTATTCAGTGAGAATAATGGTAAGTACAGTATATAGTTTAGTGCCTCCATGAAGATTTATTTTTCAAATGTTTTTTTAAAAGTTTAATTTAAATAATTTTTGAACAGGTTTTCTAAAATGTTTCATTTGTCTCTGCCTCTGTTATACTTTTATTAGCAGTGAAACAATGAAAACACATAAATAAGCAATAAAACTTATCCTCTTTCGTTAAAAAGTCCATAATTATTGTTACTAATTCATTGATCAATCATAATCTCTGCTCAAAATTACCACAGCACATGAGAGAATTTTTTTAGTAGATTATCACCAAGATGGACACGCACTCTCAAAATGGTTCACTGCCTCTGTTCACAGCTGTGATGTTTGGATCCTGATCCTCAAAGGAACCTGTACAGATCAGAGTTGCAACTGGCAGAGAGTGAGGAAAGGAAGTCAAGTAAAGGAACCAGCCTTCAATTTCATGGGCAAAGACTGGAAATTTTTGCTGTGAAGATTGTCCTGTGGGGAGCGTGGCTTATTCTGACTGTCAAAGGTTACTTTGTCATGATTGGTTAGTTTAGAAACTGCAGCTGCTTTTCCCATCGGTTAGCTGCCTGGTGTCCAGTTTCAAATATCCTGGGTATATAGAGAGCACGTGTGGGAAGTTCTCCCTCTCTCCTTTTGTTTAAGGCAAGCAGTGCACATGACCATTGGGAAGGTATGCTCTGCAGATGTGTTTAACTATGTATGCTTGTTGAATATTCAGCTTTTTAGTTTCTGTGACTTGGGAAACATGAATGTTTGGTCGAATGTTTACTGTTTGTAAACAAATGATTAATATACTTATTCACAGTCTGTGTTTGCAGTCTCACTTGCCAGGTCTGTGAACCTGATTCAACACTACAAAGGTTGGCTACGGACAGACGGACATACGTCATTGATCCCGAGGGAAATTGGGTTTTGTTACAGTTGCACCAACCAAGAATAGTGTAGGAATATAGCAATATAAAACCATAAATAATTAAATAATAATAAGTAAATAATGCCAAGTGGAAATAAGTCCAGGACCAGCCTATTGGCTCAGGGTGTCTGACACTCTGAGGGAGGAGTTGTAAAGTTTGATGGCCACAGGCAGGAGTGACTTCCTATGACGCTCAATGTTGCATCTCGGTGAACTGAGTCTCTAGCTGAATGTACTCCTGTGCCTAACCAGTACATTATGGAGTGGATGGGAGACATTGCCCAAGATGGCATGCAACTTGGACAGTATCCTCTTTTCAGACACCACCGTCAGAGAGTCCAGTTCCACTCCCACAACATCACTGGCCTTACGAATGAGTTTGTTGATTCTGCTGGTGTCTGCTACCCTCAGCCTGCTGCCCCAGCACACAACAGCAAACATGATAGCACTGGCCACCACAGCCTCGTAGAACATCCTCAGCACCGTCCGGCAGATGTCAAAGGACCTCAGTCTCCTCAGGAAGTAGAGATGGCTCTGACCCTTCTTGTAGACAGCCTCAGTGTTCTTTGACCAGTCCAGTTTATTGTCAATTCATATCCCCAGGTATTTGTAATCCTCCACCATGTCCACACTGACCCCTTGGATGGAAACAGGGGTCACTGGTGCCTTAGCCCTCCTCAGGTCCACCACCAGCTCCTTAGTCTTTTTCACGTTAAGCTGCAGATGATTCTGCTCGCACCATGTGACAAAGTTTCCCACTGTAGCCCTGTACTCCACCTCATCTCCCTTGTTGATGCATCCAACTATGGCAGAGTCATCAGAAAACTTTTGAAGATGGCAAGACTCTGTGCAGTAGTTGAAGTCCGAGGTGTAGATGGTGAAAAGAAAGGGAGACAGGAGAGGACTAAGGAGGGTTAAGACACCATCCAGAACAACAACCAAGTGTGCTTGTTAGATGACAGTGGAATTAACCTTAAGAACCATATCCGTATAACAGGGAGCAGGGGAAGTAAAAAAAAAATTACCTCATGAGCTAAGAAGAGGTCAGATCGCTACAATCTACATTCTATAGACTAGAATGACATGGCCTCTCAGGTACCAGCTCTCCTAAACTTATTTACTCACTTCACTCACTAACTTCTTACCAATTATTTGCAGTAACATTACTTTATGTGTTGTATGTGAGTTATATGTACTGTGTTGTGCACCGAGGTCTGGAGGAACATTATTTCGTTAGGGAGTATACACGTACATGGTTGAATGACAATAAACAACTTTGACCTTCTTGCTCTTCAGCTCCTTCTGTAATATTAATTACAATGAATGAAAAAATGGAAAGGGAACTGAAGAGGCTAGGATGGTTAATAAGAAATAAATAATGAAAATAAGAATGATTGTTTTATATAGCACCCATCAGGAAGACGGACTTTTGCTGAGTGTTTCATAACAGATCAAGTACTTTCGAAGTGCGAGTGTAACTTAAAGCCCTGACCAATTTATAAAAATAACCGATTCAATAACTGATATAACTGATTCAATAATCAGCTTCCAGGAAGAGAGATAAATATTGACCAAAACATCAGAGTATCTGTTGGCTTTTCTTTGAAATTTTATCGGCTTTTATCAGAGCATAAGAAAATGGGAGTTGGCCAATCCGTTCTTCAAACCTGAACTGCTGTTCTATATGATCATGGCTGGTCTATGCTGGTCTCAGCTACCCTCTTATGACAGTTCCCACAACCTACAATTCCTACATTTTTTGAATTTGTATCTATCTCTACTTCAAATTTACCTAAAGATCCGGTCTCCATCTCCCCAGGATAATGAACTCCAGAGAGTAACTACCCTCTGAGAGTACAAATTTCTTTAAGCCTCACTTTAGCTCGTTACTTCATAGCTAGATTTTCTAGTTTATGACTTTCCTACTGGTGCAGGCACCTCAACATTGACCCTGTCAAGGCATCCTCGACACGAGAGAGGGCAGTTAAGAATTCAATTTAGCATCCGCTCTGAAATTTCACATCCGCATCTGTAACAGTACAAGGCTGCCTCTGTAACGTAGGGCAGTGTCACCCTAGAAACTCTGCTTGCTTCAAGTGAGGCTTGAATGCACAGCCTTTTGCCTTAATGGAGTGAGCCTTTTTATCTAGGAACACATCAGAAGGAAAAGGGAGCAGAATGTGTAAATTGTTCAACAAGATTTGGACTTGGAAAATACAATATATTCCATAGGGCAGAGAATAACTCAGAGTAGCGCAGCACGGCCCATGTTGTTGTGCAGACCTATATCAGCCTACTCCATGATCATATAGCCTTCCATTTGTCTTGCATCAATGGGCCTGTCTAAGAGTCTGTTAAATGTTCCCTATGTATCAGCCTTTATCCGCAGGTATCACTGAGTTGAGCAATCCTATTAAAAACTCAGTATCAGGTTTGTTATCACGGCTATAGGTCGTGAAATTTGTTGGTTTTGTGGCTGCAGTACGATGCAATACACAAAATAGACTACAAATTATAATAAGCAAAATATATTAAAACAATTAAATAAGTAGAGCAAAAGAAAGAAAAACCTTTCTCTTATGGTCCATTCTCCTCTCTTATCAGATTCCTTCTTCTCCAGTCCTTTACCTTTCCCACCCACTTGGCTTCACCCATCACCTTCCAGCCAGACCCCTTCCTGTTCTCCCAGCTTTTTATTCCGGCGTCTTCCCCTTTCCTTTTCGGCCCAGAAGAAGGGTCTAGACCCTAAACATCAGCTGTTTATTTCCATAGACGCAGCCTGACCTGCTGAGTCCCTCCAGCCCTTTGTGTGCGTTGCTTTGGATTTCCTGCATCTGCTGACTTCCTCATGTTTAAAGTGAGGTAGTGTTCATGGGTTCATAGTCCGATAGGGAATCTGATGGCGGAAGGGAAGACGCTGTTCCTAAAACATCGAATATGTGACTTCAGGCTCCTCATCAGGGGGGATATATTATTTAAAAAGGGAATGTAGCAACATTCTAGAGAAGGAAGCTCTGAGAATATATCTCTATCCTCAACCACAGTTGGACCCAGTATGTAAATGTTTAAAGATAAACGCTAGCTTTACTTGTCACATATACATCAAAACATAAAGTGAAATACATTGTCTGCATTTCATTAAAGAAAAACCTAAGGCAATTGTGGTTGTGTTCAGACACAAGTGCCTAATGAAAGAACCACATAAGCTTCCCACTGAAATCCTTATGGAAGCCAGTTCCATTCACTTCAAGAAATGGTTGAAGGCACCAGATACAGCAAAGGCTTTGAGACCAGGCAACTTTCCAGTTGTAGCAGAGAAGATCTGCCTTCCAGAACCAGATGCAGATCTAGCTAAGGCTTTTCCATGTATTTATAACACTGGCAAGAATCCGACAATATGGAAAATTGCCCAGTTATGCCCTGCTCACAATAAAATACAGGACAAATCCAATCTGGTTAATTACTATCCAATCAGTCTATACCCTATCATCTGCGAAGCGATAGAAGGTGTCGTTAACAGTGCTATTGAGCAGCACCAATTCACCAGTAACCTATTTGCCAGGTTCCAGTTTAGGATCTGTTGGGACCAAAGCAGGGAATTCCAGAGGAGAGGTGACAGTGACTCACTGACATCAAGACAACACTTGACCGAATGTGGAACCAACACACCTTGGTAAAATTGAACTCAATAGATGAAATCTTTGGTTGCCGAACTCAGAGAAACATCATCACCCCTGGAATAATGTTGCACAAGTTTCTCAAGGCATTGTCTAGGACAAATATCTTTATGATCTTCCTTCAATCGTAAGGATATTCTTTGTTAGCTGTGATGATTGTGCATCCAAAATCCATGATATGGTGTTTAGTGTGCCTCAAAGATCAATTCTTGGCCCGTTGTTGTTTTCATTCTACATGCTCCCATTAGATCCGGTTATTTCAAACCACAAAGTGAATTACCACAGCTATGCAGATGACACACAACTGTATTTGTCTATTATGCCAGATGAACCTAAGGCTTTAAACCTTCTGATCCAGTGTCTTACTACCATTACAGAATGGATGAGTTTGAATTTCCATTAAATAAGGAAAAAAAATTGAAATTTTGTTTATTGGTAGCAATCAAAAAATGTGAATCTTAGAAATAAACTTGATCATCTGGCCTTACAAATCAAGCCAGATGTAAATATTTATCACTGATTCTGAGCTAACTTTCAAATCACTTATTAACCATATTAGTAAGACTGTGTTCCTTCATTCAAGGAATGTTGCAGTTCAATATCCTCTAACATCTCAAGATGCAGAAAAATTGATAAAACGCTTTTGTTTTTAGCTGATAAGACTATTGTAATGCACATTGGTCTGGAGTGCCTAAGGAAAATATAAGTTGCCTGCAGCTTGTTCAAAATGTAGCAGCAAGAATTTTCACCAAAAAAAAAGAAAATGTGAGTACATTTCACAGGTTTTGGCATCATTACACTGATGGCCTGTGTCCTTTAGGATCAATTTTAAAATACTCTTAATTGTGCATAAGGCTCTGAATAATCTAGCTCCTCCACATATTTTGGAGTGGCTATCCTCTTACACCCCTAATACTGGCGATTCGTGGTTTGCTTAGTGTTCCTAGAGCCAAGCATATAAGAACTGGTGATGTGGCCTTTTGCTCTTATGCACTAAAGATCTGGACTACCCTACCGAATGCAATATGATAGGCTGGTTCTGTGGAACATTTCAAAACACTTCTCAAAACCTACTTTTTTAAATTGGCCTACTTATAGGATTACTTAATGCCAGTTGATGTTGATTATATTTATATAACTTGGTATACTTGATTACAGTTTTATTCTATGTAATGTTTGTCTTTGATTATGATTTTTAATTTTGTCGTGTATTTTTACGAATAATGTTGAATTATCATTACGATCTATGTAAAGCACTTTGAGTCTGCATCTTAATATGTGAAAGGAGCTACATAAATAAATTTATTATTATCATTTATAATTATTATTATTATCTAAGTACAGCACCTTGTTCCATTTCATTCACAGCTTTTCAGCAATTGAGGCAATGGGCAAATATATATCAAGGTTTATATAACATTCAAATATGGACTGTTAATTGTCATGTAACATTTGTGTCATAAAGCTTCCAACAATGTCCATCTCCAAAAAGAGGGAGTCTAACCACTTACCCTTGATGTGCAATTATCATAATAATCCACCCACTGTCATTAACACAAGAGAATCTGCAGATTAACCCACACAAAATTCTGGAGGAATTCAGGCCAGGTGCGTATATGGAAATGAATAACAGTTCATGTTTCATGCCAAGACCATTCTTCAGGACTCAAGAAAAGTCTCAGCCCGAAACGTCAACTGTTTACTCTTTTCCATAGATGCTGCCTGGCCTGCTGAGTTCCTCCTGCATTTTGTGTGTGTTACTTGGATTTCCAGCATCTGTTGACTTTCTTGTGTTTAAGATGCTGGAAATCCAGAGGAAGACATACAAAATGCTGGAGCAAATCAGCAGGTTAGGCAGCGTCAATGGAAAAGAATAAATGGTCTTGACCCAAAGTGCCTATGAAATAACTTAAACACCAGATAAGATATTGATTAAAGTATTGACATTTCAGGTCCATTGAAAGGTCTTGGCACAAAATGTTGACTGTTTACTCATTTCCATAGATGCTGCCTGACCTGTTGAGTTCCTCCAGCATTTTGTTTGTGTTACCTCAAACAATATTCTGAGGAGGGTGGGGAATCAACATTAACTATTCAGTCAACTGGACATGCCGCCTAAAACAAGATCAGATCAGAGGCCAATGAGTAACTCTCCCAGTGGCTTCCCATCATCAACATCAGCAGTGTGATTTAATACTCTCTATTTGCCTGGATTATGGTAGCCTCAACAATTCCCAAGCAGTTTAACGATGCCAAGGACCAAGAAGCCGATCTGATGAACCACCATAATTATTCACAACGCTGCACAATAGCTGCATGGTGTACCAACTACAATTGTTACTTCCACCAACGTCTCCAACTGTGTCACCCCAGTTCTCTCCTTCCAGAAAATATTAACCTCCTGTTGCCATCTTCTTCTATTTCCTCACTCTGGCCTATCACTCTCAATTGATAATCACTTCCCCCTGGGCCCCCTCCTCCTTCCCTTGCTCCTATAGTCCTCTCTCCTCTACTATCAAGATTCCTTCTTCTTCAGTCCTTGATCTTTCCCAACCACCTGGCTTCACCTATCATCTTCCAGCTAACCTCCTTCCCGTTCCCCACTTGACATCTTCCCCCTTCCTTCTCAGTCCTGAAGAAGGGTCTCAGCCTGCAATGTCAACTGTTTATTCACTTTCATAGATGCTGCCTGACCTGCTGAGTTCCTCCAACATTTTGTGTGGGTTGCTTTGGATTTCCAGCATCTATAGCCTTTCTCGTGATTGTCACTCTAAGCCTTGAAGAACAAAAGGGCAGCAGGTGTATGCGACCATCGCCAATTTTAGAATCTGCTCCGAACTGCACACTATCCTGACCAGCAAAGATATTACTGATCCTTCAGTGTCATTGGGTCTAAATTGCAGAAATGTCTACATGTAACATTGTGCAAATGAAAAGCTAAACAATTGTAGATCCTGTGAATCTGGAATAAAATATCTGATTTGCACGGATTGGAGTCGCACCACAACCCCATTGTCTTCAGCAATGTCAATAAAATTCTATTCTCTCCTGTTCTGTTCTGTAAAAGAAAATAACTGGCAAGACACAATTGGTCAGAATTAGAATCATGTTTAATATCAGTGACATATGTCATGAAATTTATAAGATGTGTTGTTTTGCAGCATCAGTACAGTACAATACATAAATACTAGAAATTATAATAAAAAATATATTATATAATTGAATTAAACAAGTTGTGCAAAAAGAGAGTCTAAATAGTGATGTTTTATTTATGGGTTGGTTGGTTCAATGTCCATTCCGAAATCTGATGGTGGAGGGGAAGAGGTTGTTCCTAAAACTTTGAGTGTGTACCTTAAGGCTGCTGTACCCTCCTCCCTGACGGTACTATTAAGAAGAGGGCATGTCCTGATTGATGAGAGTCCTTAATGATGGATGCTGCTTTTTGGAGGCATCGCCTTTTGAAGATGTCCTCGATGGCGGGTAGGCTGGTGTCCATGATGGAACTGACTGAAATTACAACTCTCTGCAGTTTTTTTTCAGTCCTGTTTAGTGACCCCTCCATACCAGATGGTGATGCGACCGGTTAGATCTAGAGAAATTGAGCAGAGTAGATCAGGCAGCATCTGTGGAAAAAGACACACAGAGTTAATGCTTCAAATCTGAGGTCGGAACTCAGAGAGAGGATAGATTCGGAATTGCCTTCCATACGTGCTATTCTACCTTCTAAGGTTCTTCAGCTTTCTTTGCTTTTACTTTTAGCACTGTGGGAGGACCTTCACCAGACACAGTTGAAGGAGGCACCTCCTCACCACCTTCTGAATCAGGGATGTTGGACTTTCCTGTGACAACAAATAATTAAATGCAAAAATTTAATTCATACACTTGCATTTCTAAAGGAAGATTTGCTTTCCGGCAGCAACATAGCATCCCCATAACTCACTAACCTGAACCAGTACATCTTTGGAATGTGGGAGGAATCCGGAGCACCCAGTGGAAATTCACATGGTCACAGGAAGAACTCGGTACAGACCGTGGTGGGAATCAAACCCCATTCTTACCAATGGTGCTGTAGAGTGCTGTGCTGACCATTACACTAATATGCCACCCTGTTGTTTTATTCCCATGTTTCTCGTTTTGTGTTTATAAAGCTGACTGGTACCAGCACATTACAGAGTGTCAGTGCAGGAAATTAGGCGCAAGTGAGATACGATTTTTCTCGTCAATACTCTCCCTATGAGCGTGGAGGGAGCCCAACGGTATGAAAGAGCTGAAACAAATAGTATCGGAACAGAGTCGCTGTGCCTGCAAGTCAGCAGTTCTCAGGCTATGATTTTCAAAGGAGTCCTTCTTCTGAGTGTCAGGTATTGATGTAGGGATTGGAGATTATGTCAAGCAGCAAATAGACTTCCACCTGACATGGAATAGTATCTAAAGCAGACAATATAATCAAAGACCCTTTTCCACTCTAAGCATTCTCTCTTCTTCCCTCTCGAATTAGGTAATAAGTACAAAAGCCTGAAAGCATGTGCCAACAAGCTCAAGGAGAGCTTCTGTCCCACTGGAACAGGACTATTAAATGGCTCCCCTGTAGAAACTGGACTCTCAACCTCACAATCTATCATGTTATGACCTTGCATCTTATTGTTCACCTACACTGCATACGGAATTGTTATTGGTTTGCCTCGTTCTGTTTCTGACTATCCTGGAATGATCTGATGAGTATGAATGGGGTGCAAGACAAGGTTGTCACTGTATCTCAGGACTCATGACAGTAATAAACCGACTCTGATTCGATTTCCAATATATAAACCCACAGATCATGACATTTACATCAGAACATCAGGATATTGGAGGAGCCTGCCTGTGTATTTGGGGAGCTCATTGGGATTTTGGAGGAGCCCACCGGTGTTTCAGAGAAGCCTGCCAGTGTATCGGATGAGCCTGCCAGTGTATTTATCGAAGGACCCCAGCAGGATATCGGAGGAGCTGACCTGGCTGCGGACCGTGTTGCTGCCCGCTACTCAGAAGCATTGGAGTTGGTCCAGTATAACCGTGGGAGATTGTCTCGGATATTAGAACATAGAACATAGAACAGTACAGCACATTACAGGCCCTTCGGCCCACAATGTTGTGCTGACCCTCAAACCCTGCTTCCCATATAACCCCCCAACTTGGATTCCTCCATATATCTGTCTAGTAGTCTCTTAAGCTTCTCTAGTGTATCTGCCTCCACCACAGACTCAGGCAGTGCATTCCATGCACCAACCAGTCTCTGAGTGAAAAACCTTCCTCTGATAGCCCCCTTGAACTTCCCTCCCCTTACCTCAAAGCCATGTCCTCTTGTACTGAGCAGTGGTGCCCTGGGGAAGAGGCGCTGGCTGTCCACTCTGTCTATTCCTCTTAATATCTTGTACACCTCCATCATGTCTCCTCTCATCTTCCTTCTCTCCAAAGGGTAAAGCCCTAGCTCCCTTAATCTCTGATCATAATGCATACTCTCTAAACCAGGCAGCATCCTGGTAAATCCCCTCTGTACCCTTTCCAATGCTTCCACATCCTTCCTATAGTGAGGCGACCAGAACTGGACACAGTACTCCAAGTGTGGCCTAACCAGAGTTTTATAGAGCTGCATCATTACATTGTGTCTCTTAAACTCTATCCCTCGACTTATGAAAGCTAACACCCCATAAGCTTTCTTAACTACCCTATCTACCTGTGAGGCAACTTTCAGGGATCTGTGGACATGAACCCCCAGATCCCTCTGCTCCTCCACACTACCAAGTATCCTGCCATTTACTTTGTACTCTGCCTTGGAGTTTGTCCTTCCAAAGTGTACCACCTCACACTTCTCTGGGTTGAACTCCATCTTGCCACTTGCACAGTGATAAAGTAAGTTGCCGCAGGACTGCTACCCTTGTCTGGCGGATGGACAGTCGACGTGGAAGCTGTGAGGCCTCAGCTGTAGCGAGAACTAGGCCACAAGCCTCGGGCTTGCCTGCTGCAGCAGTCCAGGTGAGGGATGCAGAAATGCAACGGCTGGAGCCTGGCCTTGCCCATTGCTGCTGCCCTCTTGTGTTTGAGTGGTGGAATGACAGGCTGGATGGCGTGTACCTGTATACCGCTGGAAGATTGAACCATTGATTGCCGGACATTGTTGTTCAGGGTCTTGGACTACGTTCATGCTTTTTTTCAAGTAAATATGCTTCTTTGAATTTGTTACTCACTTTTTTTGAATGTTTGCTTGCTATTTTGAATGTTTTGCCCCTCAGCCCCAGAGGAAGGCTCTCTTGTATTTAAATATAGCTTGAATGTTAATTAAACTTGATTCGATTGATTTGATTTGAATTGAGAATGTTAAGAACGTTGGGGTTTGCAGCAGGGGTCAGTCATTTGGCCTTCTGAGTCAGCTCCACCATTTATTAAGATCATGACTATTCTGTTCCCATAAACATTGACTTCCTTAACATTCAAAAATCTACTAATATCTGCATTGAATGAACTTAATGAGAGAGCTTACACAATCCTCCCGGTTAGAGAAATTTGAAGACTTACCGCCATCTATGTGAAGGAATGTCTTCTCATAAAATAATGGTCCATCCTTTATCCCTAATTCCAGAGGTCCAGGAGATCCTGCATAGGCTGGAAATATTGAGCAACACACACAAAATGCCTGAGGAACATCTATGGAAGGAAATGAACAGTCAATGTTTCAGGTCAAAATCCTTCATCAGATGAGGCTGTAGGGAACTCAAGGGTCTGATGCAAAGGTGGGGGGGGGGGGGGTGAGGTATTAAATCTGATTTTTAGGAGTTCGGAGATGAGTTTGCCAGTCTTGATGAAGGGTTCCTTTGCAAATGGAACCTTGATTTCCTGACCAACAGACTGCAATCAGTAAGGACAGGCAGCAACACCTTCTCCACAATTATCTTCAACGCTATTGCCCTATTAGGCAAAGTCCTCTGCCTCCGAATCTACTTCCTATACAATCATGTCTGCGTGAGTATTTTCTGCACTAACACTATATACAGGTTTGCAGATGATACCAACTTAGTGGGCCAAGTCCCAAATTACTGAAAGTTGGAATACAGAAAGGAAATAGAGAGCCTAGTGGCATAGCATCATTAAACAACTTTACCCCCAGTGTCAGCAAAACCGAAGAGCTGGTCAGAAGGGGAGGTGATGCACATGCTCCTCTTTACATCAGCAGTGCTGAGGCTGAAATCTGCAAGTTCCTAGGAGGGAACATAACCAATAATTTGTTCTGGTTGACATCAAAGCGAAGGATGCTCACCTGTGCCTCCACTTCCTCAGGAGGCGAAAGAAATTTGGCATGTCCGCTTTGAACCTCACCAATTGTTATCAATGCAGCATAGAGAGCATCGTATTCAGATGCATCATGGCTTGATAGGGCAAATACCCTGCACGTAACTGCAAGAAAGTGCACAGCACATCACAGAAACCAACTTCCTCTCCTTTGACTCTGTCTACGCTTCTCACTACCTCAGTAAAGCAGCCAGCATAATCAAAGACACCACACACCCCTGATATTTTCACTTCTCCTCTCCTCTCCTGTTGGACAGAAGATACAAAGCTTTGAAGGTACATACCACAACACTCAAGGTCAGCTTCTATCCCATTGTTATTAGACTATCAATGGCTTCCTAGAACAATAAGATGGAGTCGTGACCTCACTATCTACCTTGTTACGACCTTGCACCTTATTGTCAACCTTCACTGCACTTTCTCTATAACTAGAACACATCATTTTGCATTCTTTTCTTCTCTACCTTGTCCTACGTCAATGCATTGATATAATGAATTGATCTGTATGAGCAGTGTGCAAGACACTGTATCTTGGTACATGTGTCAAGAATAAACCAATAAATCAGTTTACACAACAACCTTTCCCTCAATGTCAGAAAAGCAAAAGAGCTACTCTCTTCACATACACCTTGAAACCTTTCTCTCCTTCTGAAAATATAAAGTTAGCAACTTGGTCTCCACAGACATCTGTAGGAACAAATTCCATAGGTTCATCACCTTCTTAGTTCTGAGTCGTCTAACCACAAGTCCTGAAACTGAGACACGTTATTCTAAATAGCCCAATGAGGGGAAGCATCCATTTTGCAGCCCGTATGTCTAGCCTAATCAAATGTTATTAGTTGTATTATCTCATTTAAATTTCAGTGAATACAACCCGTGTTGACTAATCTCTTCTCACATGACAGTCATCGATAATCTGTCTGGTGAATATTTACTATATTCTCTCAATGAGAATATACATCCTTCCTTGGATATGGTGACTAAAGCACTACTCAGAACTCCAGATGTGGTCTCGCTGAAGCTCTGTAGCAAAACACCCTTGCTCCTGGGCTCAAACACTCCTGTACTGAAGGTTAACATACAATACCATTTCCTTCCTCTATTGCTGGTTGCATGCTTGGTTTCAGTGACTGATATATCACCACTTCTTGGTCTAACACCTTTTAAATAATGCCTCATCTTCCTGTATGGGCTACAAACGTGGACAACTGTCAACTCTTTGCCTGCTTGCTAAATTTGCTTAAGTTGCCTTGAAGCCTCTTTGCAACCTCCTTAGAATTCACAATGCCACTCAGCTTAGTGTCAAGGCAAACTTTGATATATTACATTTTGTTCCCACGTGTAAAGTCCTTTGTAGATTCTGCAGGCCTGAGAAATGATTAAGTGCTGATCAGATGCCAAGGGTCTGGTGTCAAGGACATCTTCAAAAGGTGATGCCTCAAAGAGTCAGCATCCATCATTAAGGACCTTCACCATCCAGGACATGCCCTCTTCTCATTACTACCATCTGGGACGAGGTACAGGAGCCTGAAGACCCACACTCAACATTTTAAAATCAGCTTCTTCCCCTCCACCATTAGGTTTCTGAATGGACCATGAATCCACGAACGCTACCTCACTATTTTGTTCTCTTTTCCGTTGCTTATTTATTTATTTGTTTCTTTGTTTGCTTATTCATTTGATATATATTTCTTATGGTAACTTATGGACTCTTAGATATGCAAGAAAAGTGGAAGGTCATGTGCTGTGTAGGAGGGAAGGATTTGATAGGCTTATGTAGGTGGCACAACATTACTAACCAAAGTGCTGTTACAAATCGTTGTTAACCAACAGTACTGTGCTGTACTGTTCTATGTTCTAAATCTGGACCTTCATATCTCACCCCTCCAAATTTTGCAATATGGGTCAAGAGCAACAGTCAGCTGTCAGACGGAGATTCTTTCAGAAGGGGTCTTACGTCCTTGGGTATTCATTTTCACATAAATCAGTCATTTTGAGCAAAGCTGAGATACAATAAAGGTTTAGAAATGCTGTCACTTTCACTAAGGAAAAACACTGTCAAACTCTTTAATCCAAAAATATTCCAGACCTGAGGGATTTTAGCTTGATTACAAATCCCATCATGCTTATCAACCCCTAACAATCTAATATTTTCCTGTTGTAAAGGTAAATTAAGCTTTGTCTTGCACCAAATGGCTAGAACAATGTATGAATTCCGATTAACAGGTTTCCAAAAATGACTAATTCAATCGTTTTATGCCATAATAATTCCTTGTAAATGTAATTTCTGGCTTCTTAACATAGAAACATAGAAAACCTACAGCACAATACAGGCCCTTCAGCCCACAAAGTTGTGCCGAACATATCCCCACCTTAGAAATTACTAGACTTCCCCATAGCCCTCTATTTTTCTAAGCTCCATATACCTTTCCAAGAGTCTCTTAAAAGACCCTATTATATCCGCCTCCACCACCATTGCCGGCAGCCCATTCCACACACTCACCACTCTCTGAGTTCAAAACTTACCCCTGACATCTCCTCTGTACCTGTGTCCTTTTGTGGCAACCAATTCAGCCCTGGGGAAAAGCCTCTAACTATCCACATGATCAATGCCTCTGATCGTCTTATACACCTTCTTGAAGACTAACTTAATGCATAGAATTTCATTAGCTCAGTCCAATATGAAAGCTTATCCTTTTCATTCTAGACAAGTAACATTTGGCCAATCTTTTCACAGAACAATGACTGTATTCCAAAGCAATGCATTACATGACATGCTTTTTTTTAAATAAATCTTGGAGATGTGATAAGCTGCAATGCAAATGCTTCTTTTTTTTTGTCTTTAAGATGTTTTCAGGCACCATGAAACATTGAAGCTTTATCAGGAACCTTTATCATAAAGAGGGAAAAATACCAATACTTTTCACTTGATAACTTCTGAATTCATTCATGACTTTAATTGATCAATAATTTAAAAGTGCATTAACAATTGGAATGATTACATTATCTATTAGGTCCTCAGTTCCACAGAGGGGCTACTAATGAAAAATTAATGTCCTTAAAACTAGTTATAGCATCAAATGACTAAATAACATTTATAAGGAAGACCTGAAAAGCAGGAAATTGAGATGAAAAGATGGAATTTGCCTATGATTCAAACCTACAATTAAACTTCAATGTTGGTTAATCCATCTGCTATGAATGTTTCATCTAATACATTTAAGAAAATTCACACAAGTAATGGTTCACAAGGAGACTCTTACAACTTATTGATGTAAAATGTATAAAGCTGAAATATTTAATTTACATACTGTATGCACTGCAAAATATACTCACTGGCCACTTTATTAGGAACTTCCTGTACCTAACCAAGTGGCCACTGAGTGCATGTTGATGGTCTTCTGCTGCTGTAGCCCATCCACTTCAAGGTTCATCACGTTGTGCATTCAGAGATGCTCTTCTGCACACCACTGTTGTAACAAGTAGTTATTTGAGTTACTGTCACCTTCCTGTTAGTTTGAATTATTCTAGTTATTCTCCTCTGCCCACTCTCATTAACATGGCATTTTTGCCCACACACCATTGTCTAGACTGTGGTGCGTGAAACCCCCAGGAGATCAGCATTTTCTGAGATACTCAAACCACCCTGTCTGGCACCAACAATTATTCCATAGCCAGAGTCACTTAGATCACATTTCCTCCCCATTCTG
The DNA here is from genome assembly GCF_048418815.1 of Hemitrygon akajei. Classification (NCBI taxonomy): domain Eukaryota; kingdom Metazoa; phylum Chordata; class Chondrichthyes; order Myliobatiformes; family Dasyatidae; genus Hemitrygon; species Hemitrygon akajei. The sequence continues at coordinate 17,724,945 of NC_133125.1, read as the reverse complement.
ATGTTTGTTCTGAACAACAACTGCACCTCTTGTCCATGTCTACATGCTCTTATGCATTGAGTTACTGGCACTTGATTGGCTGATTAGATATTTGCATAAATGAGCAGGTGTAGAGGTGTACCTAAAAAAGCAGCCACTAAGCATAGGTCTAGCCAACCGGTGGTGTAGTGGCATCCGCACCGGACTTCAAGGCGAGTGGTCCCAGGTTCGAATCCGGCTGATTCCTGGCATGTTTTCCATCTGAGCTGCGTTAAGCATCAACCTGGCGATTCGGCCTCGTAAAAAGCAGATAAATGCTAAAGAGGTGGCAAGGTTGCCACTCAATGTGCCACAAGGCACCCAGAGAATCAGCAAGTGTAAGTCTGCAACTATACATTCACAGACTTGCTTATTCCAATCACTCAGTTTACACTTAGCCTAAATTAGTACCTTTCTGTATTCTCCCCATATTCTCAACATCTCCCTTTAGTTTCTCCCACTCACCCATGCACTGTAAACCTACTATGCAGCAGCTTATGGCAAGGTAAGGCAGTCACATTCTGAGCTACCTTGTTGCTCACAATTTCCCTTAACAACCATCTATAACCCCTGCCGCTGGATGGGAACAGCCATCCATCAGTGTGGCTATGGAGATTACCAACGCACTGAGAAGAAACAGCAGGTCATTAATTGAAGTATCAGAATCAGATTTATTACCATTTATATAATGAATGATATTATATCATTTATGTACTTTATATACAGTACAGCGTGAAAGCTGATGTTTTGTAGGAGCAGTATAATGCAACAGGTAAAAAATACTATGAGTTACATCAAGATATATAAAAAAATAAATAAGTTGTGCAAAAAGAAAGAAAAATAGTGAAGTAGTGTTCATGCGTCACAGACAATTTGGACATCGAATACCAGAGGGGAAGAAGCTCTTCCTAACAGGTTGAGTGTGTGCCTTCAGGATCCTGTGCCTCCTCCCTGAGGGTAAGAATGAGAAGAGAACATGTCCTGAGTGTTGTGGGTCCTTAATGATGGACGCCTCCTTTTTGAGGCGTCGCATTTTGAAGATGTCTTCAATGGTTGACAGCCTAGTGCCCATGATAGAACTGGACAAGTTTATAACCCTCTGGAGCCTCTTTCGATCCTGTGCATGGAGTCTCCACACCAGGTAGTGATGCAGCCAGTCAGGTAAATCTGCAGAAATTTGCCAGAGTTTTCGGTGACACCAAATCTCCCCAAGCTCTTAATGAATTATAGCTGCTGGGTTGCCATCTTCATAATTGCAGCAATATATTGGGACCAGAATAGATCTTCAGAGATGCTGACACCCAGGGACTTGAAGCTGCTCACTCAGTACGTTACTACATACCAGGGGAATGTACAAAAATTGTTTTGCTTGTGACTGCATCTCAATTGATTAGGGTGACTGTGGCTTTCATAATGCATGCAGGTAGAGGCACTGAGGTGATCAGTTAGACAGGAGGCAGCATTGAAACTGGGACACTGTGAGGACCCAAGATTCTCATTATCTATTATTATTGCTTGCGATGGGAGCCACTCAAAGATCAACACCGACTCCTCATCCTTAATTATGATTGATGATTGCAAGCTGACTTTCTGATTCCCTGAAGTGCTGGTGCTGTGAAAACCCCTGGCACTGCTGCTGAGAAGCAGCTCCAGCATCAGTGAGTCTGAGAGTCTGGGGCCTAGGACTGGAGGTCCGGAGGTGACCTGTCCGAGGGTTGAAGGCCTGTCCGTGTGTGTAAGGCCTGAGTGGGTGGTAAGCTGCTTACTTTGCTGTTTCTATCTAGTTTTCTGTGTTGCTGCTGTTGTTGCTGCTTGTGTTGTTCTGCTGAACATCGTGAGAATGCTATGTTGGATTCTGGCACCTTCCTTTCCAGTGCAGCAGAAGGATCATGGCCCGAAATGTTGACGGTTTACTCACGTCCATAGACGCTGCCTGGCCTGCTGAGTTCCTCCAGCATTTTGCGTGTGTTGCTTTGGATTTCCAGCATCTGCAGACCTCCTCATGTTTATGCTATGCTATGTTGATGCTGGAATGTGCGGCAACACTTGCGGGCTGCCCCCAGCACATCCTTGGGTTGTTAACATAAACGCCACCTTTCACTGCATGCTTTGATGTACATGTGATAAATAAATCAGAATCTGAAGTCAATAGACATCGATGGAAGAATTTATTTCCAAGTGAAGATATTGCTCTACCTGAATCCTATTTTGCAAGTACCCAAATGACTGTTGTTTCTGTGTTTCTGAGTGGCTCCTTTGATGAGAAGAAAGCTCTGGCACATAACTCCATTTGTTTCTTTGGCCAATGGTAAATGGGAATAGTGGTACAACAGGCTACTTTGTACTTACTGAGGCAGAGAATTTCCGTTGTCTCTGGAGTTGCTCTGTTAAAGACAAATAGGACACATTCTTCCGCAAACTTAGAGCAATTGGGAACTACCTCACACCCCTGACATTGTCAACCTGAAATTATTAACCTGCTCAGTTGAGGAAAAACACCAGAGACACGAAATTACCTCTGAAACGATTTTTATTCAGAGAGGAGTTCACAGCCCTACGCACTTCGGGTGTAAGGTAGCCAACTCCCAATTTGTCGGTTTACGAAGGTCATACTTTTACCCAAAAGCAGGGTACTACATTCACAAATATGGTTACCGATTCAAATTCATCAATTGATTGGCTATTGCATAGCTAAGCATGCGAAATACTCGGAATAAGCATAGACGCAAGCGTAATACTCGGAATGGGTATGGACGCAAGCAAAACACTCAAAGTAGGTATATAGCTCAAAATACTTTGCCAAACACATTGTCTTGTGGTCGCAGGTTTCCTTTTCTTTGTGGTTGCCACTTGCTATCTGGAAGTATCCTACTATCCTAGTATCGGCTAGTATCCTAGCTACTTCCCCAATAACGTATTCTCCCCCCGGTCCTGTCTACGTATTTTGCTACACTTACCCCTCGCCCACCCCTTCTACACGTACCCCTTACCCTCTTCACATTCTCAACATGAATTGTACATGGCGGAGCAGCTCTGTAAAGTAAGGAGTTGAGGATTTAACATGCTCTTGCAGTGGTTAATTATCTGGCCCTTGTCATCTTCTGGTCAGTGGTAACTCCTAGAACAATGCTAATGGTGAGAAATGAGTGACCGGATGCCAGGGAAATGGTGTGGCTCTCACATAATGGACACGATCGCTGGCAGGCTCCAGTGTTGCATGATTAACTGGCCACTTCATCATGCGGTATGGTAGCGCAGCTGTTAGCACAACGCTTTCCAACGAGCACCAGTGATTAGGTTTCAGTTCCCGGTGCGATCTCTAAGGAGCCTGCACATTCTTCCCCATGACTGCATGGATTGCCTCTGGATGCTCCAGTTTTCTCCCACATTCCAATTAAATACGGGTTAGCGTTAGTGATTTATCGGCCATCTATGAGGGCTCTGGAAGTGTGGCGACACTTGTGGGCTGCCGCCAGCGCTTCCTTTGACTGTGTTGGTTGTTGACGCATATGACGCATTTCACTGTATGCTTTGATTTACATATGATAAGTAAAGCTAATCTTCAATCTTTATCGCTGACCATTTGTACTCCACGTATTGTCAAGACCTTGCCACATCCAAACTGTTTTTGCCACTCCGTGTGAACACCAAGTTATTGGATAAGGAACAACTGAATCTTACATGAGTTAAGTGTGGCCTGATCTTATATTCAGAGGGTACATTTGTTTTATTTTACCTGGAGAGACAGTGTGGTAATAGACCACTTTAGCAGAACATGTCCATGTGACCAATTAACCTTCTACCCTGCATGTCTTTGGACTGTGGGAGGAAACTGGGGCACCCAGAGGAAACCCACACAGTCACAGGGAGAACGTACAAACTCCTTTCAGACAGTAGCGGAATTGAACTCGGATCACTGGTGCTGTAAAAACGTTACATTAAACACTACGCTACCATGTTTATCAAGCATCAGTGCATCCTTGTTGCACACTGCTAATTTTGCCATTTTCTGATTCTCCTATTCTTCCTCCAGAGTACACAGGGTGTCCAGGGAGGGGTAGCCTCTCTGGTGGAGGGGCTTGTCATGTCTATTCCAGGCCAGCTCACTCACCTTAGTCCCCACTAGACACTCAGCTCCAAGTAGCTGTTTGCATATGCGACAGCAGCAAACCCTGGAACACTGCTTCGACAGGCGGGCTAAACCAGGTGAGGTCTTATACCCGAGTGAGATAGAGACAGGTCTATCCTAGCGTGCAAAGTCAGCGCTGGTGGGCTGGGCGGATGAGGTCTACAGTGAGATCCAAAAGGCCAGGAAGGTGGTTCTGCACCAAGGGAAGGGCATGGAAAGGCACAGAAGACTTCATGGTTATCCAGTGCAACCAAGGAAGACTGCAGTTTGTGATGCTTGTTCGTACCACTGGACCCGGACTTCTGCAGTCGAGAGAGTGGAACTGCCCCAGTGCAACAGCTTTTCCACTTTAAAAACTCTCCCGCACAGGTCTCCTGTCATCATTGGACACGATGGACAATGGCCATTCTTCCTCCTGTGCGCAGGGCTGCCGAGAATGCAACAGGTCATCAAGAAGCAGGAAACAACCCCTCCCCCACCCCCAATGGAGCCATGGCATTGGAAGCACATATCGAGGATGCCAAGGGCCACGTCCAGTACACTCCTTGTGGTTCGATGGTCATGCTTGGAAATCTGCTGTCCGCTCAAAAGCACCTTACAGTGCCACTTCAGTGCAGGTTAACCTTTAACCTTTGGGAAATGTCAAAGCGTGACAAATCCACATGATCATGTTATCCGAGCTTCCCTACTGAAGACTTTGGGAATTGCACAATCTCCCGTACAACCAGATTCTTGCTGCTTCAAGCGCCTCCTTGCCCTCAGTAGAAGTGTCTGCAAGTTCCACAATGGCCTCAGCAGCTGTGGCGAAGCCCACTGGCAAGGGATAAATCACCCCCCACCTGCATCTTCACAAAACACTGCCGAGAAAATACTCAGTCTCATTCTTGTAAATTCCTGCAAGACAATGAATGTCAAGGTGGCATATGCGTACTTTGATAATAAATTGACTTTTATTTTGACTTTGGCATATTGTGTGCAGCTCTGGTCACAACATCATAGGCAGGATGAGATTATTTTTAGCTTTCTTAAGGGGTACAGGGTTTTTTTTTATAGGATATGATGGATAAACAGAAATAGGGTACTAGGATGGGGAGGATAAAGTGTAGGTTAGGGTATGCGTATGTGTGCGATTGGGTGAAGGGATTTAGAATGTGAGTCCATCGCATACTCCGGAGCAGAAGGTGGCGGTAATGCACCATTAAGCTGGGTGCCAACCGTCGTAAAACAAGATGGAGAGAGAGAGAGAGAGAGGATGAGATTACACTGGAAAGAGCATGAAGAAGATTCACCAGGATGCTGCCATGATTGGAGGATTTTACTTTAGGCAGAGATTAGTTTATTTTCACAGGAGAGAATGAGCTGCGTAATGGTCTAATAGAATTTTGTAAGACTGTCATAGGGATCAAAGTTCAAAGTGAATTTATTGTCCAAGTATATATAAGTTACCATATACTATCTAGGGTTTCATTTTCTTACAGGCATCTACAGGCGAAAAAAGAAATAGAATTTCACAAAACATTGACAAGCAAAGAACCAATGTGTAAAAGAAGGCAAACTGCACAGATAATGGAAATTACACCTAGAACAAGAGTTGTAAAGAGTCCTTGAAAGTGAATACAATGAGAGTAGTGGTGACTGAAGTATCTTTGCTGGTTCAGAAGCCTGAACCAGCTGGTTCTTGAACCAGAGTGGGTAACTTCACTCAACTGCACTTTCCCCATCACTGAACTTTGAACTTCTCACCTTTCACCCTTAACCTCTGGCTGTAGAACAACCCGGCCTCAGTGGGAAAACTGGCAAACCACTTCTGTAGAAAAATTTGCCAAGAGCAATCGTAGTCAAGAGATCATGATTGCTCACGTCAAATGACATGGCACATAATGATGATGATGAAGCGATGGTAGTAACAAGACAAATGGATGGTTTGCATGGGGAGGGGTTTTGATGCTGATTTATCGTGGCCACACTCCATGTAAACATGCTCAATGGTGGGGAGGGCTTTGCTTGTGATTGACTGGGCTGCATCTACCACTTTCTGTAGTTTTTTCCATCCCTGAGCATTAATGTTTCCACACCAGTGATACAACCAATTAGGAAACTGCACTGTCCATGGCGAAGCTCGTCAAAGTTTTTGGTGACATGTTGAATCTGTGCAAACTTCTAAGAACGTTAAGGTATTGTCATGTCTTTTTTGTAATGACAGTGATGTGCTGGGCCCCAGACACATCCTTTGATGTGTTAATGCAAAGAAATGTAAAGCTACTGACACTCTCCACCTGCTTTTCCCAAGGACCTCCAGCCTCTTCCTCCTGTAGTTGATAATCAGCATTTTGGTTTTGCTGACATTGAGTGAGAGGTTGTTGTTGTAGCAACACTCAACCAGATTTTCAATCTCCCTCCTATATGCCAATTTGTCACCAACCATGATTTGACTACTGATGTCAACAGCAAGCTTAAGTATATTATTGAAGCTGGTCTTAACCACATAAGTATCAAATGGGTAGAGCAGAAGGCTAAGCACACATCCCTGTGATGCACCAGTGTTGATGGAGAGTGTGGAGATGCTGCTGCCAGTCCATACTGAATAGGCTCTGCAAGCAAGGACATCGAGGATCTAGTTGCACAGTGAGGAACTGAGGCCCAAGTATTGGTACTTAGTCATAAGTGCTGAGGGGATGATAGTGTTGAATGCTGAACTGCAGTCAATGAAGAACATCCTGGTGAATGCATCTTCATTGTCCAGATGTACCAGAACTGAGTGAAGAGCTAATGAAATTGCACCTACTGGTGACCTGTTGTGGCTGTAGACAAACTGGAGGGAATCCTGTATGAAGCACTTTCTCAGAGTGCTACAGAGTGATAGTCATTGAAGAGGGTTACTAAGTTCTCTAGGGCACCGATATGATTGATGTCTGCTGGAAACAGGAGGGTATCTCAAACCGGGTAATCAGAACCCTTGATTGTGGTTTAATAAAGAGGCATAGGTGAAATGATAAACACAAGGAAGTCTGCAGATGCTGGAAATCCAGAGCAACACACACAAAATGCTGGAGGAACTCAGCAGGCCAGGCAACATCTATGGAAATGAATAAACAGTCAATGTTTCAGGCCAAGACCCTTCTTCAAGACTGGAAAAGAAAGGGGAAGATGTCAGAAATGAAACTTTAAAGGAGATCTGAGGAATGAAATGTTTTTTTTTATACAGTGTTTGTTACCAGAGAGGTTTTGTTTATACACATGGTGTTTGTGCTAGAAGAGCTGGTGGAGTCAGATAGAATCACATTTATGAAGTATTTAGACAGGCATTTGACTATGCAAAGAATAGAAGCATTCAAGCTAATGCAGATAAATGGGATTTAGTGCAGATGGGGAAAATAGTCAACATGAACAAGGTGGGCAGACAGTTCTGTTTCGGTGCTGTACATGTCTGTGACCTCAAGGGGCTGCCTAAGAAGAAGAGAAAAGCATTTTATCTTTTCAGATAACCCACCCCCCCTCCAAGTTGTTTGGAGACCTCCAGAAGCCATAAGCTGGGATCCGCTCTGGCTAACTCCCCAACAAACCTGGAAGAAATTAATAATAATTTCAACAGCATACTTGTTGGGCCCATTTTTGCTATTTTAACATAATATCTATGCATGATTCCTATGTTGATATAGATGAATTGATTTCTCAGGAGAAATGTCACACATATATTACACAATGACCCTGCATTATTCCAAGGTGCATGCATGATATGACTGGGGAAGTACCAATAAATAACTAATCATCCACATGCTGGACTATCGATACTAAGCTGCATTCGGGTCAGTTTCACCTTTTAAAAAACTAAGTTAGTTAAAGCAAACATGTGGCTTGAGACCTTGACTGCTTCTTCATTTACCACTTCCATCCCACCCTGTGGGTCGGATCACAAAGCGTTATATTCAAACAAAGTGACCATACATCACATGGGGATCCAGCGCACACAGTTTACACTTGGCGAATAAAACCAGCAGGCCTTCAAACCTCCCATTACTTTCTACAGGCCTCCCATAATTCAACGTATCTCTGCCGTTAATGAGTTCACGCACACACATCTCTTGGTCCCCCCTTTAAGAAATATTTCTGGTTCATTACAGGAATCCTTGCATGAAGTTAATTATGAAATAGACTTTATTGAAATTTGAGTCTGGGAAGGAACATGATGAACTTGTTAAGAGAATTATCTCTCGAGAGCAGTGCACTCAGTATGAAACATATGAAAATATAGTAAGTAATAGGTATAATTCAGACGATTCTACAGCCGATACCTTCAGTGGGTATTTTATTAGATACCTTCTGTACCTAATAAAGTGGCCACCGCTTCTATGTTCATGGTCTTCTAGCCCGTCTTCATCAAGATTTGACATGTTGTGCATTCAGAAATACACTTATGCCCACCACTGGTGTAACACATGATTATTTGAGAGACAGTCACCTCCCTGTCTGCTTGGACCTGTCTGGCATTTCTCCTCTGACCTCTCTCATTAACATGGTATTTTCACCCACAGAACTGCCACTCTCTGGATATTGCTTTGGTTTTGCACCTTTCTCTGTAAACTGTAGAGACCATCGTACATGAAAATCCCAGGAGATCAGCAGTTTCTAAGGTACTTGAGCCATCCCATCTGGCACCAACATGGTCAAAGTCACTTAGATCACATTTCTTCCCCATTCTGATATTTGGTCTGAGGATCAACTGAACCTCTTGATCATGTCTGCATGCTTTTATGCAATGAATTGCTGACAAATGATTGGCTGATTAGATAATTGTGTTAACAAGTAGGTACACTAGTATACCTAATAAAGTGAACACTGAGGGTATATTAGAGACAAAAAAAGTGCTAGAGTCAACTGAGGATAATAGCATTAGGAATGCCATAGCAAATATAAGGGTAAAACGTAAAGTGGCAACATGTTAAAGGGGAAAAGAGAAACATCTGTTTGAATTGCATGGAAGTGAGAGACAATGAGAATGGATAAAGGGAGAACCATGGTTTCATTCAAGGATGTTGCCTGAACTGAAGATAGGATGAGCATGTAAGGCTTTTCTCTTTGGACAAGAAGGAAGATGAGAGTAGACTTGATAGAGGTATATAAGATAATAAGAGGCAAAGATTGAGTAGATAAATAGATTGATAAAAGGAAGTACAACTTTAAGATGTTTGGAGGGAAGTCAGAGATAAGTTCTTTACAAAAGTTAGGGAGTATTCTGGAGTTATGTGAATATAGTAAATATTAATTCAAGCAAAAACAAGTCTTTGGTTTTAATGAACCAGTCTTTAGTTCTAATTGTAGATTTAAAGCAGTAAATTGCAGTTAAAGCACAGACTGGCCCATTGACTAAGAGATATGGTTTTCAAAATGGTGACCGTGAAATACTTACATATGCATCAGCCAAACTTATGGCAATGAGGTCATGTTAATTGCTTTGCATCAACTATGGGAATTTTGCACCATTGTAACAATATCGGTATTGTGTAGGTTCAAGGAAGTTTGCAATAAATTTGTCCCAGCCGAGGCATTTGAACATTCCGAGGTCTCTCCCACTGTATATAAGCATTTCAAAGGAAGCATTGTCAACCCAAACTACTGCAGTAAATGATGTCATGGGAACTATTTAAATATATTGAATCATCATCGTCATGATGTCAGTGATCACTCGTAGATGAGTCTGATTCTTCTCCTGGTGATTGATCTGGTTACTTGTGGGTCTTGAGATGACCAGAGGCTGATCTGTGATCCACGAGTCCTATTGCAGTCTTGGCAGGTGCAGGTCATTGAGGCAGTGGTGGATGTAACTGACTGGGCCTTCCCAGTCTCTCCTTGCATTGAAGCCCCTTAGTCTCAGCAGCATGGTGGAGATATTCTTCGAGCTGAGCAGTCCCCTCATAGACAGTCCTTCTCCAGCTTTCCCTATCCTGTGCTAATTTCTCCCATCCATTCAGGCTGATGTAGCACTTCTCAGGTGGGTCTTGATATTACCCTTGAACCGCTTTTTCTGCCCTCCAGGAGTGCGCTTTGCATCCTCGAGTTGGCCGATAAGGAGTTGTTTAGGGAGGCAGGAGTCAGGCATACGGATGATGTGGCTGACCCGTCACAGTTTGTGTTCAGTCATGACTGTGGCTATGGAATTAATGTTAGCTTCCTCCAGGATGCCTGTTCTTCCAGCTAACACTCAGAATCGTTCAGAAGCGTCTTTGATGGTACGTTTCTAGGGATTTTATGTGCCTGCAGTATGCTGCCCATGACTCTGCTCCGTATAACAAAGTATTACAGTAAATGATGTCATTGTAACTATTTAAATTGTATTGAATCGCATATTGATCTTAAGGATATAAAAATGTGATGTACTTTTAGAGTCATAGAAAACTACAGAACAAGAACAGGCCCTTTGGTCCATCTAGTCTGTACCGAATCATTTAAATTGTTTAGACCCATCAACCTGCACCTAGACCATAGCCGCCCATTTCCCTGTCATCCATGTACCTATACAAACTTTTCTTAAATTTTGAAAGAGCATCCACCATTTGCACTGGAAGCTTTTCCTGCATTCTCACGATCCACTGAGTGAAGAAGTTTCTCCTCACATTCTCCTTAAACTTTTCACCTTTAACTCATGATTTCTAGAGATAGCCTCACTCAACCTCAGTGAAAAATGCCTGCTTGCATTTACCCTATCTATAACCCTCGTAATTTTGTGTACCTTCATCAAAAATCCCCTCAATCTTCTACGTTGTAGGGAATAAATTTCAAACATATTCAATCTTTCCTTATGACTCGGACCCTCCAGTTCCAGCAACATCCTTGTAAATTTTCTTTGTACTCTTTCAGCCTTACTTACATCTCTTTCCTATAGGTTGGTGACCAAAACTGCACACAATTCTCCAAATTGTGGCTCACCAGTGTCTTATACAACTTCAACATAAGATCTCAACCATTGTTCTCAGTACTTGGCCAATGTACCAGAAGTCTTCTTTATGATGTATCTCTCTGTGACACCACTTCCAATGAATTATGGACCTGTATTCTTTTTGTTCTATCACACTTCTCTGTGCCCTACCACTCACTGTGTAAAACCTAACATGATTGTTCCTCTCAAAGTTCAACACTTCACACTTGTCTGCATTAAATTCCATCTGCCATTTTTCAGCTCATTTCTCTAGGTGTTCTGGATCCCATGCAAGCTTTGGTAGTCTTCCTCACTGTCCACTAGCACCCCCAATCTTCATGTCATACACAAATTTGCTGATTCAGTTAACCCCATTATCATCCAGGTCTTTGATATGGATGACAAACAACAATAGATCCAGTACTGATTCCTGTGGCACTCCACTAGTCACAGGCCTCCAGTCTGAAAGGCACCATCTACTACCACTCTCTGGCTTTTTCCACAAAGCCAACATCTAACTCGATATACTACCTCACCCTGAATGCCAAGTGACCGTACATTCGTGACCAAATTCCCATGTGGGACCCTGTCCAATGCCTTGTAGACAACATCCACTGCCTTGCCTTCATCAACTCTCCTGGTAACATCCTCAAAAAACTATAAGATTGATTAGACTTGACCTACCATGCACAAAGCCAAGATGACTGTCCCTAATCAATCCCTGTCTAACCAAGTACTCATATAGCTGATCTATTAAGATTCCTTCCAATAAATTTATCACTACTGATGTCAGGCTCACTGGCATATAATTTCTTGGTTTATTCTTAGAGCCTTTCTTAAAAAGTAGAACAGCACTAGCTGTCCTCCAATCCTCCAGTATCTCACCTGTTGCTAAGGATGACTTAAAAATCTCTGATGGTTAAAAATAGTCTCACAAACTATTTTAAGTTTGCAAGATTCTACCGTGAGTGTCTCCTGAAGAATGCCTGCTTGCTTTAATAAATAAAGACTTCAATAGACAACTTCGACTGGATATGTAAAGACTGGATGGACAACTTCGGCGTTTATCCAGTGACTTTGATCCCAATCACAACACAAGAGGGTAGTGGGTGACTGGAACACTTTGCCAGGATAGGTGGTGGCGACAGATGCATTGAAGGTATTTTAGATATTCTTAGGTAGGAACATGGATAATTAAAAAATGGAGGACAATGCAAGAGTGAAGGGTTAGATTGATCTTTGAGTAGGTTAAAAGTTTGGCTCGTTGTGGCCCTAAGGGCCTGAACTGTGCTGTAATATTCTATGTTTTATTATGAGAAAACAAATTAACAGTAAGAATTACCATCAATTTATATCCACAATTGCCAAGAATGTCTCTGTAGTATTCCCCACAACTTTTGCCTTTTGTGATGCAATGACAGACATATGTGGTTCATGTTTGCACGTCGTGCAGCTGTGCCTCATTATGCTTCCATGTCACGTCCCTCAACATGAATTTGCTCCTGCAATTAATTCAATTTGTTGCTTGTGTTCCATGCATCTGTATAAAGAATAGTGCTCCCTAATCTGTCTTTTAGCTCTGATGTTTTAATCACAGATTTCTCATTCCTTTCGCCTGGTTTAATCACTTTGAATCGTTTGATTTACACCTGTGATGATGCTAATTTCTGACTCTTCTCTCTTTTAAGTATTTTCCTTCCCACAAGTATCTACCACTACAAAATTCCTGCGCATGGCCTATTTACAGTTTCCGGTTGGACTTTGGTCTTGTCATTTTCCTGGTTGGGTTTATCCCTTCAGTTCTGTTCCTACTTGTCCCAGTGCTAGAGATAATTTCCAATAAAATTTCTAGGCAACATGTAGAGAATTAAAACGATTAAGACACTAACTTCCCTTTTCTCTGCAAAATCCGTGCTGTGGTCTCTCACATGCATGCCCAACTTTCAGTGTGTTTGACATGGCCAGCTAATTAATTATTCTCCAAAACCTCTCTGGTTGGATCAGTTCACATTTGTCTAGTTCAATAGTCTTGGTGAGATTCTTACTTAACACTTAGGAGCTCCTTATGAAAACACGGTTTAGTCTCTGTCTGAGCTTAAATGAGATGGTGTGTACATTTCCACCTTCTCTCTTGACCTACCCACCATCTCTAAAACTGGCAAAGAAAGAAAGAAAGATTAGCTTTATTTGTCGCATGTGCATCGAACCATACAGGAAATATGTTGCTTGCATTGGAGATGTGCTGGGGGCAGCCCCTGAGTGCTGCCGTGCTTCTGGTGCCAACATAGTATGCCCACAAATTACTAACCCTACCTTGAACATTTTGGGAATGAGGGTGGAAACCGGAGCACCGTGACGAAACCCAGACTGTAACGGGCTGAATGTACAAGCTCCTTTCCGCCAGCAGCAGGAATTGAACCCCAGTCTTACAGCTGATGCTGTAAAGTGCTTTGTTTACTGCCGCGATGCCCACTCGACTGCAGGTCTTTCACCTAGTACCCAATGAGCAATTTTTTCTTCCAACTAAATATTGGGAGGACCAAGTTTTTAGTGCCCTTCATGTACTCTGATTCTCAGAAGCAGTTTCCATTCCTGTCCTTGCCGATGGTGTGCACAAGATCATTTGCAACCTTTGTGCATGAGATTACTTACTTACGCCCATCACCTCTACTGGGGTATAGGCCACGGGCTACAGTCTCTACCCTGGCCCAGTCATTCAAGTAGTCTGCAGCTGTAGCCCATCTTGGAAGGTCTTTCATCTCCCAAGGATGAGGCTTTGAAACTTCTAACAACACACACAAAATGCTGGTGGAACACAGCAGGCCAGGCAGCATCTATAGGGAGAAGCACTGTTGACGTTTCGGGCCGAGACCCTTCGTCAGGACTAACTGAAAGGAGAGATACTAAGAGATTTGAAAGTAGTGGGGGGAGGGGGAAATGCAAAATGATAGGAGAAGACCGGAAGGGGTGGGATGAAGCTAAGAACTTTGAAGCTTCTGTTGGCTTTTCTGTAGCTCTGGGCTATTACAGGATGGGATTGCTAGCTCCATCTCCAACCCTCCTCCTTTCACAGTTGGGCTTGGGACTGTCCATGGCAGAGTTATGTGAGCTTAGGGCCACATGTTTATACACTAATGATCAACTATTCCACATTTAGGCCTGACTCAGCACTCAGCTATTGAAAAACTATGAAATCAAGTTAAATGTTTTGATTTTAAATACTAATTCTTGTTTTAAAATCTTTCTGTTTCGTTGCCTCATCCTCTATGACTTCTTCGCACCATATAACTCCCCAATATGTGCTTCCCAATAGTGGTTCCTGTGCGTGTTGACTTTAATTGCCCTACTATTGTATCTACACCTTCAACTGCAATCCCTGAATCACCCAAATTTTCCCTTAAGCCACAGCAGTGTGGTAGCTAGCAGATTGCAATTACAGCTTACATCATTCCAGAGCTTGGAGTTCAGTTCTGGCTCTGTTCTGTAAGGTGTCTCTATTCGCTTTCCCTGTGGAATATGTGGTTTTCCCTGGGTGCTCCAGTTTCCTCCCACAGTCCAAAGGCTTGCTAGGGAGTTTAATTGCTCACAGTAAATTGTCCTGCGATTAGGCAACAGGGTGCTTGAAGGGAACAGTATTGCAAAACAAATAAATAATTCGTATCACTTCTATGGTCAGGTTTCGAGATATTTAATGCCATTTCCTGTATACAAGTACAAAGGAGAACAAAATGATTGTTACTCCAGATCTGATGCAGCACAAAAAATCACTCTGCAATAAAGAACACAATAATAATAAAGGGCACACAATAAATATAAATACATGAGATAGCTTATAGGCATCGATAGAGTGTACGTCCATAAAGTGACGCCAGACTGCACATAAGGCGACTGATGGGAAATAATAAAGTAGTTGTGGAGTTAGTGGTGAAGGAATAGATCTCTTTTACTCTTTTCAAATGTTCCTCAAGATTCAGTTGTTTGGATGAGTTTTGAATCATCTGTCCTTATCTGGATTTTAGTTTGATTAGTTTGGATGAAGTAATCAAACTAAAGAGCAAACACGAGGAAATCTGCAGATGCTGGAAATTCAAACAACAACACACACAAAATGCTGGTGGAACACAGCAGGCCAGGCAGCATCTATAGGGAGAAGCGCTGTCGACGTTTCCGGCCGAGACCCTTCATCAGGACTAACCGAAAGGAAAGTTAGTAAGAGATTTGAAAGTAGTGGGGGGAGGGGGAAATGCAAAATGATAGGAGAAGACCGGAGGGGGTGGGATGAAGCTAAGAGCTGGAAAGGTGATTGGTGAAAGTGATACAGAGCTGGAGAAGGGAAAGGATCATGGGACGGGAGGCCTCAGGAGAAAGAAGGGGGAGGGGGAGCACCAGAGGGAGATGGAGAACGGGCAAACAACTAAATATGTCAGGGAACTTCTGTTAATGCCCCTCCTCCCCTTCTTACCCCATCCCTGAGTTGTTTGCCCGTTCTCCATCTCCCTCTGGTGCTTCCCCCCCCCCTTCTTTCTCCTGAGGCCTCCCGTCCCATGATCCTTTCCCTTCTCCAGCTCTGTATCACTTTCGCCAATCACCTTTCCAGCTCTTAGCTTCATCCCCCTCCCCCCCCCCGGTCTTCTCCTATCATTTCGTATTTCCCCCTCCCCCCACTACTTTCAAATCTCTTACTAACTTTCCTTTTGGTTAGTCCTGACGAAGGGTCTCGGCCCGAAACGTCGACAGCGCTTCTCCCTATAGATGCTGCCTGGCCTGATGTGTTCCACCAGCATTTTGTGTGTGTTGTTGTTAATCAAACTAAAGTTGGTTGCAGCCTAAACATAGGATATTTTATTTACAAGGGGTGATTGATAAGTTCATGGCCTATGGTAGAAGGAGTCAATATTAGAAAACCTAGTACATTTATTTTTCAACATAGTCCCCTCCTACATTTACACACTTAGTCCAACAGTTGTGGAGCATATGGATCTTGGACCTCCAGAAAGTGTCCGCAGCAGGGGTGATTGATAAGTTCGTGGCCTAAGGTAGAAGGAGACTTCGGCTTCCTCATCCAACTCATTTAGTAATTAACGAAGAGGAGGAGTCCCAAACAGATGCCTGCAGAACATTACTAGTCACGGACCTCCAGGCAGAATACTCTCCACTGAATGTGGAATATAAAAATTGCTGCCAGTACTCAACACGTTGAGAGATCTTACTTTGATACCACTGTTTCAGAATGAGGAGAGTTTTACCCATTGATATTTGCACTTCATTTTTCAATGCCTACACTTTCACAATGGTTATGCTGTATGTCACACTTGAAATCCGCCGAGAAATGTTTCCAGAGGTTTTATGTGTAGAATGGCATGTTTAAAAAGAGGATACATACTGCAGTTGTTTATTGTCTTTTTTTGCATTTACTGTGTTATTTCCTCTAGAGTTGTATAACCACCAACATGTACAACAGAAAAGGCCATTCAGCCCATTGTATCCGTGTGATCCCACTTCTCAGCTCTCAGTTCTCAGCCTTCTTGACCTTTCTTCTAGAGCAGGGGTGTCAAACTCATTTTAGGTCACGGGCCGGATTGAGCAAAATGCAGCTTCATGCGGGCCGGATCAGTCGGACGCGTGCGAACGCAGCTTTCGTTGCCTCCGTTTTTTCAGCCTGCTCTCATGTGTCTCAGTCTCTGCTATAACTACAAAGTGTTTCACTTTACAAATTCCGTTTCTTATGAAGAAGACTGCCGAGCAAGACTGCCGAATAAACACTAAAAACCCTAAAAACCCTAAACTCAGCATTAGCCATATCATACGCCATAGGCGCTTCGATTACTGGGGCCAGCTTTAATAGTAATTAGATATTATCTCGCAGGCCAAAGATAATTCCACCGCGGGCTGGATTTGGCCCGCGGGCCTTGAGTTTGACATATATGTTCTAGAGCTTAACCACCTTCAATGTGATGACAGAACCTGCTTCCACCATTTTGTGAGATAAGCTCTCACTTTTTCCAAGTTAAAAATAAATCCCCCAAACCCCTCTAATCTTAAACATGAAAGATTATGCAGATGCTGGAAATCCAAAGCAACACACACAAAATGCTAGAGCAACTCAGCAAGTCAGCCAGCAACTATGGAAATGAATAAGCAGTCGACCTTTCATGCCGAGACTCTTCTTCAGGGCTGGAAAGGAAGGGGGAAGATACCAGAAGAAAAAGGTGGGGAGGAAGGGAAAGAGGATAGCTGGAAAGTGATAGGAGAATTTTTACGAGGTAACTTAAACCAGCTACCTTAGCTATCTCTGCTATGAGAAAAATAGTTTTTTTTAGTTTATCCTTCATGAGCCTCACATAATTTTATGTGCATCAGTTAAATCTCCTCTTAGCTTTGTTTGATCCAAAGGAAACAACTTGATCCTAATCAGATTTTCTCTATTACTAAAATGATTCAGTCTGGCAGTATCACACTCTTCCATCAGTGTGGCTGATGTGTGTGCATTACCTAGCTTTAGGTGCTCATGAATACAGATCCAAAGTGAGTGCTTTGTTCACCATTGAGGACCCCTTCGAGAGGCAGTGACTCAGGAATGCAGCATCTATCTTTAAGGACCCTGGCCATCCAGTACTTGCACCATTTGCGCTACTACCATTGAGGAGGGCACTCATTGATTCAGGAACAGCTTCTTCCCCTCTACCATCAGATTCATGAATGGCCCACATCCCAAGCATGCTGCCTCCTCATTTGTCTTCTGCACTAATTAGTTTTGTAACTTAAAAAAATATTTTATGTCTTGCACTGTACTGCTGCTGCAAAACAACACATTTCACGACATATGTCAGTGACAATAAACCTGGTTCTAATTGCTAGTCTCAAACATTTAATGATAAGAAAGATGTCGTTTTGACTTATTGTTTATGCCCTTAGGAAAAATGAATTTCAAGATAATTGTAAACTTGCTGTCATTTTGCTTCAGTTTCTTTCAGCCTGTTTTTTAATTTCTGTTTCATTTCTGCTCCATTTTTTAAATTTTATTTTTTCTTTTTCTTTTGAGATACAGTGCAGAACAAGCCCTTCCGACCCAGTGATCCACAGCACCCAGGAGCCCACTTATTTAACCCTAGCTAATCACAGGATAATTTACAATGACCAATTAACCTACTAACCAGTACGTCTTGGTACTGTGAGAGGAAATTGGAGCACTCAAAGAAAACCTACATGATTCATGGAAAGAACAAACAAGTTCCTTACAGATGGCACCAGATTTGAACTCTGGAATGCCACAAAGCTGTAATAGTGTCACACTAACCGCTAACCGTGGTAATTTTCTCTCAGTGGAAGTACTTGCTTGGTACTGTACTAATATTTTGCAACTAAATCAAACAGTGTTTTAAGTGCTAAACCATCCCCCAAAATATAAAATCTAATTTGTCATTGCCAGATGCAAAGATATTATCCTGAGGTACTTGATGATAGATTTATGATAAAATTGTAAATGTCCTTGGAGTTCGCACCCGGAAAGCTGTATACATTTTTGCTGTCCTTGCCTAAATAAGTCATAGGAGGACTTCAAGCAAAGATTCATCAGACTAGTTCAAAATCAAAATCACTTTTATTACTACTGATATGCTGTGAAATTTGTAGTTTGTGATGGCAACAAAATGCAAGACATGAAGAATTATTTTAAGTTACAAAAATAAATTATGCATTAGAGGAATAGTGAGATAGTGTTCATGGACCACTCATTGACCTGATGGTGGAGAGGAAGAAGCTGTTCCTAAAACATGGTGTGTGTGCCTTCAGGCTTCCCGGATGGGAGTAATGAGAAAAGAGCATATCCTGAATGGTGAGGGTCCTTGATGGATGCTGCCTTCTTGCGGCATTGCCTTTTGAAGAAGGTAGGCTGTGTACGTGATGGAGCCTTTTCTTGTATCCTCGGAATACGAAGTTCTGTAGACAGGTTTCTGTCCCCCAGAGTTTTGGAGACCGAAAGGTGACCTAATTAGAACGTATAAAATACTTGCAGGTCTTGACAGGGCAGATGCAGGGAGGAGGTTTCACTTGGTTAAGTAATTTAAAGCTGGGGGTCCTAGTCCTATCTTGTCATCTTCAAGGGAAAATGCCTGGCATGTTCAAGGAGCGATGCCTCAACAAGATGGAATTCAACATTAAGGACGCCCACCACTCAGGATATCCCCTCTTCTCATTGTTCCGTTCTCGTTAGGAAGGGGATACAGGAACCTGAAGGCACACACAATGATTCAGGAACAGCTTCTCCCCCTCTACCATACAATTTCTGAATGGGCATTGAACCCATGAACACTACTTCACTACCTTTTTCTCTTTTTGCACTACTGTACTTATTTAACTTAAATATATTTCATTAATTTACAGTTTTTAAATTATGTATTGCTATCTGCTACTGCCGCATAACATCAAATTTCATGACATATGCCTGTGACATTAAACCTGATTCTGATGTGGAATAGGCCATTTGAACAAAATGTGAAAAATTTCTTCATTCTGGGGGGTTGGTGACTTTGAAATTCTCTGAACCAGAGGCATTGAAAGCAGGGGTTAGTAGATTTCTCGACATTAAAAGTGTCATGGGAGATGGAATAGCTGTGGGGCAGGCAAAATGCAGATTTTTGTGATATTTGGGAATACAATCACCCTTGAAGTTGAAGTAAGTAACACCACTGAAAAATCAGAAGGCCAAATTCCTTGCTTGCTCAATGATGGAAGAGGCTAGAGGGACCTCGGGGGCAGCCCGGGTTCCCTTTGCTTATGTTTGTAGATCTAACAATAATATTCATCCTGAACTGACTGCCAAAATGGGGAGTAAGCAGGTGACTAAGAGATCCAAAATATTCGGTTGACACTCCCGTGCAGTTGGACCACTGTGACCAAGGACGTTACTAGAGTCAGTTCTGAAACGGAAAGCCGACAGAAAAGCCGAAGTTTGTGGAAACGTTTAAAAAGCATAAGTTCTTCGGTAGCTCCGTTAATGTCCACTACCGGAGGAATTCGTCACCGCCAAAGCTGCTGTCTCTTAGCCCAGAAATGCAGTAAATTTGTAAGGTGAACAACCCATGACCAAACTGTAGAGATTGTCAGAAAAAAAAAGGTGCGGCTGGAGAACCGACAGAAAGCTACTAACGCATGGAAGTTAATGTCAGGCGTTTATTGGTCTTGGTCGCGTCCCTGAACAAGAGACAAATATCTCGGCGTCGGCTGATTTCTGCGGCCGGGACTAACTTGCTGCTGCCCCCTCCTCACAGCAGCCCACGTAGCCTGTATTAATGGAGAGTGACGGTGGGGGCGCACGTTAAATGCTTCAGCACTGTTTGCGATGAACTGCTCAGGTGAAAGTTAACTTCCAACTCTTATGCCAACCTGGTTATTTTTTTTATACAGATCCAGAAAGCGGCCGCCGTTTGCACAATGCAACACCTCCCCTTCCCCAAACCTGCCAGACACCCGCTGTCTTAAGGACACCGGCACCCGGCTCCTGTCAATCATCGCCTCTCGCGGCGGTCGCAGTTCCGATTTCCTATTGGCAAATATGCAGCCCCCGGGGGAGGGGCCAATCAAGAAGCGAGCTGCTACTGGGGCCGGGCAACGTCAATCATTCGGCACAGCGCTTAGTTCTTTCCCGCTGAGTGGATGAACGGAGAGAGAAAGGGGAGCGGACGGGGAAGTGTCTGTCTCAATCTCACAGACAGAAACCTTTACGCCTTACTTATTTCCTAGACTGGATGGGAAGTCGACGGGTTGATTTCTACATATAAATTGATAAACACATAAAAAAACAATGCGTCTCCCTCGAAAATGTTGGACCTTATGCACCACCATAAGTATCATTGTGATTCTTTTTAAAACAAAGGACATAACAAGATCGGAGCACCACCAAACGCAGCCAGGGTAATGTGCATTATTCTTGTATTAAATTTAAAAAAGTAGTGAAATATTTATAAAAAAAGGAATTTGCAAATCTGTAATTGGAATTATTTCTGTTTATTAATGTATAATTGTCTCTTGATGAAAGGGAATTAGTACTTATAATCCACAAGTGATTTTGTTACCTTTTTAGAGGCACTATTAATGCCCCTGAAATAGTTTTATGCACATTTGCAATCGAGTTAGTTTGAGTTATATTGCATTATTGTGCCGAGGACGTGACTGACCAGCGGTTTTCTTGGCAAGTGTTGGGATAACTGGGCATGTTTGTGGAAGCGGATCGGTGAGGAAGGCAAGTCTCCAATGCCCAGACCTGAAGCAGCCCACCTCCCACGGCCACCTCTCACCCCTCCCCCGACAAACTCGTGTGAAAGAAATCGAGCAGGAATTTAATAGCGATGCTGAGAACGGGCTGTGGTTCCTTTCCAGAAACTAACCCCCTCAAAATCACTGCCGTCTTTGTGTCGTGTTTTATTCAGTTGCACCTCGCTCTCTTTTTCTCCAGTAGGTGGGATTGTACCTGCTCTTCAGATGTGGTTTACATGCCAGTGTGTTTGGTATGGTATACTGACTGGATGGTTGTGATTTAAGTGATCGGTTCGGAGCTAATGAAGCTAACCCGAACCCGACACCACAGCAGACCACCGTTCTCCTCTGTGCGATGTTCGTGTCTCTTTTAATAGACTTTGCAAGGATGCACAAGGATTCCCCAGTTAATATTAGTTTCTTATCTTACCCTCGGGGTTTCCATTTATGAAACTGTCTTTACGATTTTACCGTTTGCTGATCCCCACCATGGTGGAGGGTCGGCTTGTCACCGATTACTCTGAATCTGCTAATTATGAGCTACAAATATCACTCGCCGTGAGGAATTGCAGCTCTACCTTTTTGCAGATTTGTGAGGAAATGGGTTAAAAAAAAGGGGGCTCATTTCTTTTCCCCCGAGAGCAAAATGAGTAAGTCAGATAGTGGAGAATCCCTTGGATGGTGTTGAGAGATGACACCAAGCCTGAAGTGGCCATCGTTCATGGGGGGGAGGGTGGCGAAAGGTAAGGCGAGTCATCAGTCACCCAGCCGCAACTCACAAGTTTAATCTGTGGTCGATCGCGTGCGTCTGCAAAAGTAAAAGAGACATTTGTGTCATAAACAGGAAAACCGATGTAGCTGCCTGGAGAGTCGGTTTAATTAGTTAATCTGCGAATGCAGAATGGTCAGTTTCCTGCAACATGCACGACGTACTGCATATGCATGGCGCGAACTGCGGTTAATTCACTGTTGACAGTAATCTTTCAGCGGCTTTTTTTCCCTCTCCCTCCCCCACGCCCCACCGAATAAACGTAACTCTTTCAGGGATGGAGAAGCGAGTCCAACGCGGCTGATGGTTAATACTTCCAGGAAACTAAAAGGGAAGAGTCTCCTTCCGCGCTTCGAGCCCTCGCTGAAGGGCTGGAAAAACAACGCCTCTCTGGTTATCAAGATCAGGTAAAAGTTTTCTTTCAATAACATAAATCGCCCCGTGTTATCGATTTTGTGTGCCTGAGGTAAACAAAATTATGAGGGGTACAGATAGGGTAAATGCAAGCAGGCTTTCCCCGCTGAGGTTGGGTGGGACTACAAGAAGTGAAAGTTGGAACGCTTAAGGAGAGCATTAGGGAGAACTTCAGTCAGGGAGGTGGAGTGTGGAACGAGTTGCCAGCAGAAGTAGTTGCAGCTTCTTCGATTTCAACATTTGAGAAATTTGGATTGGTACATGGGCATGGAGGACTATGGTTCGGGTGCAGGTCGATGGGATTAAGCAGATTAATAGTTCGGCACGGACTAGATGGGCCGAAGGGCCTGTTTCTTTGCTGCGGCGTTCCACGGCTCCACCTCACTACATAATTAAATTAAGACAAAGTGTGCTCATTTGATATGAACTCAATATTTAAATGAAAACATCACTGGCATTTTGGTTTATTCATTAAGCAGGGCAGGAAATAAACACTGAGCAAATCCTGCATGCTGTACACCAGTTCCCAGCTGCATGTTATGGTCACGTTTTGCATCCTGTTATCCATCAGTAAAATTAATTGGCGGCTCCAGCATAATTTGCGGTCCCGGATCTGGACTCTGTCTGCTGGTTCCCAACGCTTGTCCAGAGGAGAGGCACGGCAGCCTCAGGCCCCAGGAATCCTTGAGGAGTTTACTCTGTGCTGTCAACTTTGCAATCAATTTGCATGATCACTATTCATGGCATGAAAAAAAAATCAGAAATAAAATTATTCTGGTCGTTTATACTTTAATTGAAATAAAGCATTTGCTGCTACAATTAGTCCCCATACTTCCTTCGCCCCAAGGCACCTGGCATTTAGCTGAACATTTTAACTGGTAGGCCGCACTGATATGATCTACATAATCGAGTAGTAGGAGCACTAATGATAGAAATGTTTAATGCACCATGGGTATTCCTCGGACAATTGTTGATATTAATAGAGCCATACCTACAGGGCAGCACATTTCCTTATTATTTAGCTAATACTGTGGGAAAAATGAAAAAGTTAATCAAAATCTGAAATATGGTATCGTCAAACCAATTATCTGTCAGCTGAACTTACATGGATGATGTATAAAACTGGACATTACACCTTGGATTGCCAGGCAGATGTGTTGGGTACAAAATAGAAAATGCAAGAAATACCCAGCTGGTCATAGCATCTGTGGAGAGAGAAAGCAGTTAACTGGTTCCAGTGACAGGCCGATGACCTACCACAATAACTGTTTTCCTGTGTACTGATGCTGCATGATCTTGCCAGTACTATAAAAAATTTCTCTGTTTACTTCATGTTTATAGCATCTGCAGATATTTGGGTTATGCTAGGAGGTTACATGACTTTAAGCTTAAAAAAAAAAGACCCCTCTCTGAACTTCACTAACTCATATCTGTGACCGTTCGTATGCGGAAATTGGTGGATTTTATTTTTAGTGCTGTTACTTTATTGTTATGGTGTATACTAGTGTCTGTTTGAGAAAGCCATGTGACAAAGTGAACCAGAAGGAATATTGACTTTATGGCTCATGGCCTGCAGGAATATTGAATTTGTGACAGAATATGGAGACGTATTGAATTGGGGACATGGGACATGTAATTGTTGTAAATTTTCTTTTTGACATTGAATTGCAAGATTCTGCTCTGATGAGGCTAGTAGTAGAAACTAAATCCTAGTTATAAGTGAATTAGGAAATTAGCATCACCTATAACTTTCTATACATTGAATCAACAATTAGCACTTTTTATAACTGATTAACCTCTTCTTTCCTTTCCTGAAGAAAAGTATGGGTAAATATTGCCCCTTATGGGTTCATAAACATAATGTGTGGGACTACAATTAAAGTTGAAATCTGATTGCTCTATGGATGACTTTCAGCTATACAAACATGGTGAAATGAGATAAAGGGGCAAGAGTAGGTTCCACACAAAACTCTGAGGAGCTTAGTGGGTCAGGCAGCACGACAGCTGACATTACGGGTTAAGAGCCTTTGTCTGGACTTCATAAGCTTCATGTAGTAGTCTTTTAATTCAGTGAGATCATGGCTAATCCTATTGCCATCCCACACTACCCACATATCACGTCATTCCCTTAGTTTCCAGAAATTTATCAATCCCAGTTTTTTTGAATGATGGAGCCTCTACAACTCTCGATGTTGGAGAATACCACAGATTCTCAATCCTCTGCTTACAGAAATTTCACCTCATCTGGGTCCTAAGTGGTCTTGCTTTTATTTGGGGTCTGTGATTCCTGATTCATGTAAGATCGTGGTTTGATTCCTGCTTATACTTTCTCTCCGTGACCGTGTGTGTTTTTCTGGGTGTTCTGATTTTCTTCCGCATTCCGAAGATGTACGGTTAGGCTTAGTGAATTGGGGGAAATGTTATGTTGGTGCGGAAAGTATGGCAACACTTGTGGGCTGCCCAGCACAATCCTTGCTGATTTGATTTGACACAACTGATGCAATTCACTGCATGTTTTGATGTACATGTGACAAATAGAGCTAATCTTTAATCTGCATTTTGGTTTTCAGAGACTTGTGTATAAAGATGCACTGGTCCCTTTAAACATCTACATTATCCAGTCCCTCACCATTTAGAAAGTACTCTGTGTTTCTATTTTGTGCATCAAGGTACTAACTTCAGATTTATCCACATTATATTGCATCTGCCATGTTCTTGTCCACATCCTTTTTAATGCTATTTATGCCCTTCTCCCTTCTCATAATTCTTTATATTTTTAGTATCATCAGCAAATATGGAAACATGATATTTTGTCTTTTTAGAAAAATCCTCAATGCAGTTTGCGTCCATGCACTGATCCCCGATCATGGTTTGTCGACCTCAGGAGAAACCATTTGTTCACACTCTTAATTTGCTGTTCACTAATCACTCCTTAATCCATTTCAATATATTATACCTAACCTTGTTGACCTTGCTCCACTGTGGGGCTTCATCAAAAACCTAAAATTCCACTGGTTCTCCTTTATCCATTCAACCAGCTACATCCTGAAAGAACTCCAGCAGATAGATCAAACATGCCTTTCCTTTCAGAATTCCATATTCACTTGTGACAGTTCTCTTAGCCTCTTCAGCAGTTCTGCTGTCCTGTTGCTTACAACACAAATCAGCATTTTCTAGAAATAGTTAATGGGCCAGTAATTCCCTATTTTATTTTCTTCTTTCTTAAATAGATGCATTCCCTTTGTCACCCTCCAACTTAGAGGAATAATTGCAGAATCTGTAGAATCTTGGAAGATTTAGTTTTTTTTCATTGCTTAAGTCACTGCTTTTAAAACTTTGGGATGAAAACATAAAGATTATTTTAGGATTTATTATTATGCAATACCAGTTGTCATACATTTTCCGAATGAAAGTGGAAGGGGAAGCATTACAAAAAGTGAAGAGTTCAGTAGTTGATTGGAGTTTCTTTGCCTGTTCTTGCTTCTTTACAGTAACAGTGGGGTACCGCAAGGTTCGGTGCTGGGACCACAGCTGTTTACAGTATACATTAATGATTTAGATGAAGGGATTAAAAGTAACATTAGCAAATTTGCTGATGACACAAAGCTGGGTGGCAGTGTGAAATGTCAGGAGGATGTTATGAGAATGCAGGGTGACTTGGACAGGTTGGGTGAGTGGGCAAATGTATGGCAGATGCAGTTTAATGTGGACAAATGTGGGGTTATCCACTTTGGTGGCAAGAACAGGAAGGCAGACTACTATCTAAATGGAGTCAATTTAGGAAAAGGGGAAGTAGAACGAGATCTAGGTGTTCTTGTACATCAGTCAATGAAGGCAAGCATGCAGGTACAGCAGGCAGTGAAGAAAGCTAATGGCATGCTGGCCTTTATAACAAGAGGAATTGAGTATAGGAGTAAAGAGGTCCTTCTGCAGCTGTAGAGGGCCCTGGTGAGACCACACCTGGGGTATTGTGTGCAGTTTTGGTCTCCAAATTTGAGGAAGGACATTCTTGCTATTGAGGGAGTGCAGTGTAGGTTCACAAGGTTAATTCCCGGAATGGCGGGACTGTCATACGTTGAAAGATTGGAGCGACTGGGCTTGTATACACTGGAATTTAGGATGAGAGGGGATCTGATTGAAACATATAAGATTATTAAGGGATTGGACACATTGGAGGCAGGAAGCATGTTCCCGCTGATGGGTGAGTCCAGAACTAGAGGCCACAGTTTAAGAATAAGGGGTAGACCATTTAGAACAGAGATGCGGAAAAACTTTTTCACCCAGAGAGTGGTGGATATGTGGAATGCTCTGCCCCAGAAAGCAGTGGAGGCCAAGTCTCTGGATGCATTCAAGAGAGAGTTAGATAGAGCTCTTATAGATAGTGGGTTCAAGGGATATGGGGAGAGGGCAGGAACGGGGTACTGATTGTGTATGATCAGCCATGATCACAGTGAATGGCGGTGCCGGCTAGAAGGGCCGAATGGCCTACTCCTGCACCTACTGTCTATTGTCTATTGTCTAGTACTGCTTTAGCAAATGCCATAGCTCATACTTCCCTAACCTGCTGGATTGGGTCCATATTGGGCAGGCTTTCCAAAACCTGACTCCCATCTGAATCAATCAAAATCTGGTTATTATCACTGACTTACATCATGAAATTTGCTGCTTTGTGGCAGCAGTACAGTACAATACGTAAAAAAACTCCAAGTTACAAAAAAGTTTAAAAAAAAGTAAATTAGAGAGGTAGCATTCTTAAGTTAATGGACCATTCAGAAATCTGATGGCAGAAGAGAAGATACATTTCCTAAAACATTGAGTGTGAGTATTCAGGCTCCTGTGCCCCCTCCCTGATGTTAGTAATGAGAAGAAGACATTTCTCCGATGGTGAGGGTTCTTAATGATGGATGCTGCCTTCTTGAGGTATCGCCTTTTGTCTTCAGTGGTTGGAAGGTTTGTGCCTGTAATGGAGCTGGCTGAGTCTACAATCATCTGCGGTCTCTTTGTGCATTGGTCTTGTGCATTGGAGTCCCTTTACCAGGCTTTGAAGCTTGTTTTAGGGTTTCTATGATACATCTGTTGGTCACGTACATGCCAAATCTCAATCTCCCAATCAAGTAGAGCTGCTGGTAAGTCTTCTTTGTGATTGCTGCAACATGTTGGGCCCAGGACAACTCCTCAGATGCTGAAACCCAGGAATTTGAAACTGCTGACCCTTTCCACTGCTGACTCCTCAATGAACATTGGAGTCCACAATCAATTCTTTGGTCTTTCTGGCGTGAGTGCATGGTTGTTGTAATACCACTCAACCAGCCGATCCGTCTCATTCCTGTCATCTGAGAGTGGTGTCACTGGGGAATTTATGGACAGTGTTTGAGCTGTGTGTAGCCTCAAGGTTGAGCGCAGAAAGAGAGTAGAGGAGGGGGGAATCATCCAGTGACACTTTCTGGAAAATGCACCTGTGCTGATGCCAGATGTTGAAACGATTGGGTATAGATAACAAATTCCTTGCCTTCGCAGTGGTGTCCGTCAGCATCCAAGCTCATACATCAAGATCAAAAAGGCACCAGGATAATAACTAGCTATCGGCATTTTGGGATAGAAAGGAGCAATCAAAGTTTAGAAAGAGGCCAATTAATCCATTGTGTATGTTCTAACTCAGAGTATTCTCATTAATCCCAATCCTCATTTATTTCTTAAAGGGTCAAAGATCAAAGATCAACTTTATTCACTTTACATGTATCAGGAATTTGTTGTGACGTGCTGGTGTGACATGCAACAAAAAAAAATTCAATGATTATAAAACAATAAAAAAATATAAAATAAAGTTAGAGATTGAAGTACAGACATGGAATAAAATGTGCATACATACAATATATACATGCCAGTGTGTATTTGCAATGTAAACAGCATTGTAACTATTAGTTTGAAGTGTTTACAGATCAGTACAGTGACAGGGGTAATGGAGAGGCTGGTAGTGGGAGACTGACCAGAATGGTTGATTAGATTAGCTGTCTGGAAGGAGAGACTTTTAAGGAAGCATGAAGTTTTTGTTTCAGTGGCCCTACAGTGTTTTCCAGAAGAGAGCTTTTGGAAAAAGCAGTTTTCAGGGTGGGTAACCATTGTCAGTCGTTTTTCCTGTGCCTACTTCTTTGTAAGTCGTGTTCCTTCACGTGCCCCGTCAATTCATCTGATTCGCCTACCATCCACCTAGACCGGGACTAATTAGCAGCAACGAATTAACCGACCAACCAGCAGAGGATGTGGCAGAGTACTAGAGCATTCTGTGGTAACCTACAGAACAAACACATGATCTCTAGGCAGATCATACCTGGGCAGCTCTGTCTCTTGTAGCACAGCCCTGCTCAGGGCACACATTGCACCAGGCTATACTCATTTCCCCACAGTATCTTACTGTCCCCATCATGTTCATCTCAAGTTTTATGTCATCCATCAATTATACTTTGTACTGCAATCTCTGTGTCATAAATGTATTTTTTTTAATAAAACAGTGTTTCTGGTACTGATAGCAGGGAAACCCATTAGTACTCTTCAGTTCAGCCACAAAACAGCATTTCTCAACTGCTCCTGGCTCCTTCCTTAAAACCAGTTCTCTGTCCAGTTTACTGTAGCCCTTTTTTATTCCATGAACATCAGTCTTGATATGTGGCACAATGCCAAATTACTTTTTAAGGTTATTAAAAACTACATCAATTACATTCTCCTCACCATTCCTCTAATTTTGTTTAAAAAAAACATTAGTTAGACACAACTTATCTTGAGAAAATTCATGCTGGCATTTTCTCATCAACTCACACTTGTCCTAGTCACTATCGATGCTAACTTTGAATATTGTGCTTGTAACTTTTCACATCACCAAGGCTAAACGAACTGGTCTGCAGTTACCTGAGTTTAACTTGCCCCTCTGTTTGAAGATGAGTTTAAAAGAAGCAGTTTTCTAGTTCTCATGTATCACTCGTGAATCGAAGGATTTGGTTGATAATGGCTAGGGACTTGGCACTTTTCACTTGACAACCTACCATGCATCCTGACTGCGCCAGGGGAATTGTCAACATTGAATTTCATTAGCCTTTATAGTGCATCCTTTCTATCATCTCTGGCAGATCTCAAACCTCAGTTATGTCCGTCTTTGTTGAGACTCAGTTAAATTTGGCCCAGTACATCTCAGATAAAACCATCCCAACCGTTGAGCATATTTACACAAAACATTGCCATAGAAAAGCAGCATCCATCATCAAAGATCCTCATTGCCCAAGCCATGCTCTTTTCTTGCTACTGCCATCCGGTAGAAGGTATAAGAGCTTCAGGACTCCACCAGGTTCAAGAACAGTTACTACCCCCTCAACCATTAGGCTCTTGAACAAAAGGGGATAACTACACTTATTTAGGGACTCTTTTATCCTGTTATTTCATTCTCGTTATTTATAGCTATTTATTTATTAACTGCATTTGCACAGTTTGTTTACAGTTCCTGATTACAGCTTACAGATCCTGTTGTACAGATTTGCTAAGTATGCGGGAAGAACAAGAATCTCAGGGTTGTATGTGGTGACATGTATGTACTCTGATAATAAATTTTACTTTGAACTTTGAAATAAGTGCAGAAATGAAGCACACTTGGAAAATAAATCATTAAATGAGAATGACATATGCAATCTAACATCTCCATAAGTATTTCCACAGTCTGATGATGCATTACACTTTTACACATCATGGCACTAATTTGCTATTTTTCTTAGAGATATCTTTAATTTTTCAGCAATAACATTTCTAGATGCTGAAATTACTGAAAATATGTTGCATGTATTATAATAAAAATTTGTGTTGTGTTCACTTGGAAACTTACTTAAAAGGAAAAAATAATGTTAGCTAAATGCACAATGTGTGTCACCACAACAAAATCAGTTTTGATTTTCCTGTGTTCAGTTGTGCACTTCTGTTGAGACCTGAAGGGTGACTGACGCTTGCAAACCAAACAGCTGATTTTTTTTTTCTATAAAGAAACAATATTGAGGAAGTTCTCATTGTGGGTACTTCCAGAGTCGAAGGCCATTGTCAACCAGGATTTTTTTTTTTGCTGTTTAAGATTTTACTTCACAACTAACTGCATTATATTATCAAGGAAGAATTAGAGGAAGTGGTTTACAATTGGTTGAGGTAAAGAGGAAAGCTTTCGTCATGCTCTGGATTAGCCCTTCAGGTTGAACCCTTGGGAATGTTTCACATCCTTTTTAACTATCAAATTCGGAGAGGGTGGCCATTTCAGAGGTAGTAGATATACATGGAGATTGCAAAAGGCAAACAATAATGCTTAGAGTTGTATAATAGAGTATGAAAGCTGCTATTTCAATTCTGAACCCTCTGGTCTGGAAACCACTGCTTGCTCAGTCCCTGAACCAAAACCATCTTTCCTTATCTTTTGCCAAAATGCACATCAATGTACAAATGACAGCCATTAGCTACTAGTTTGAGTGTTGGCCACATTATAATTGAGCTTGATTCTGTTTCAGAAAGGAATTGTACACGATTTCTTTCCAGTAGGGGTCACTGGATCTCAAACAGCTGAAAGTCCGGGATGATTTCTTTAATTCCTCCTTGCTTAACTGGGAGGTAAAATACTAATATCCTTGCGTGGTCATTGGAGATCAATTAGGAGCAAAAACATAGGATCAAAACTGAAACTGTGTATCTGAAAAGTGCACGGGAAAAACTTGTGCATTTTTATTTTGCTGACGCAGCTTATGCATGATCAGTGGCTAAAGGGAGCCTTGCTCACAATTGAAAGTAATATCAGCATTCACTGTTCCCTATTATGCATCTGCTTGTTTAAAATATATTTATACTGTCTGATGAAAGCATTGCTCCTTTTGAAAGGCATAACATTTCGATAACACTCTGTACAATTTTGGCAATTGGCTATTTGCTCTTTATGGACGGCATTAGCTTCTCAGATTGCTTAAATTTTGAAGAGCAGGTGACACAAGCTAATGGCAGTCGAGAGGCATAGAGAACAGGAATATAATTACGGCCTTGATTTTTGAGTGAAACCAACCTGAGGTGGCTGATAATGTATATTTGCCAGATCAAACAGGTCTATTGTGATGTTGCTATTTTTGATTTCTTCACTCTTTCTGACCCAGAGGGATTATTTTTCTTGTTGGTGCATCATTTAAAGTTATTTTGGAGGTCACAATTATCCTCGTAATGAAAGGTTCCTGAAATTGGAATGTTTTATAATTAAGGGAAATAGTGGGCAGCAGAAAGTTTAGGAAGCTACAAGAAGTACAGACTCATTTACCCTCAGATACCTCCTGTACCTAATAAAGTAGCCACAGAGCATATGCTTGACTTCTGCTGCTGTAGCCCATCCACTTTAGGGCTTGACATGTTGTTTATTGAGAGAGGCTGTTCTGCACATCACTATTATAACATATGGTTGTTTGAGTTACTGTTGTCTTCCTGTCAGCTTGAACTGGTCTGGCCATTGCCTCTGCCCTTTTTCATTAACAAGACTTATTTTGCCCACAGAACTGCTGTTCATTGGATTTTTTTTTTTGTTTTTTGCACTATTCTCTGTAACCCTAGGAACTGTTATGCTTGAAAATCCCAGGAGCTTAGCTGCAGTACTCATACCACTCGCTCTGGAACCAAGTATCATTTCATGGTCAAAGTTACTTCAAATGGTCCAATTTAATATCAGAGAATGTATACAGTATACAACCTGAAATTCTTACTCTTGACAGACACATCCACGAAAGAAAAAACCGCAAAGAACAAATGATAGTAGCATCAAGAACCACAAAGATCCCCCTCCCCCCACTTGTACCTCCAGAAGCACCGACTCCTCCCCACCCCAAAATGCAAGCAATAGCAAAAGCCCCCAAAAGAGACCTTGATCAGGAGTCCATCAAGAACTGCAGTCCATAACCCAGCACTTTAGAATTTCAGACAGGCTCTCTCTCACCTTCAATCATATTTCTTCCCCATTCTGACATTCATCTGACAATGTCGGCATGCTTTTATGCATTGAGTTGCTGCCACATGATTGGCTGATTAGAAATTTGCATTAATGAGCAGGTGTACAGGTGTACCTAACGATGGCCCTAGTGTATACCATGAATAAATGTTTCTTCCTATCAAGCAACGTGGGATTGCTGTAATAGCAGTCATCTTCTATGGTTTCCATTCCTCCACATTAGTACTGTGATCCTGCAGGCATATTAAATTCTGAGAAAACATAATTATGAAAGATTTCTTTCAAAATTACCTGCTGCTGTTGCAGATAATTCAGTTGTATGTGAGATACATGACAAAAATGTGAGATGTAAAACTGTATTCAAAATAATGGCAAGATATTAATAAGTATAGAACAGGCAGGTGCCATGACCATTCATTCCAACCAGTATTAGCTAACAAGACTAATAAAAGAAAATCACCAAGGGACTTGGAGGCAATTAAAAAATAAGTGGAGACATTGAAGCATGCACAACAACAGGAGTGTGTGGAATTTTAATATTAGACAAATTCCTCATTTCTGTTTTTTTTGCCGGAGATTCTTAAATCAATCTGTGCTACTCATTCAAAAGCAAATAGCTCACTCGAAATGCAAAGATTAGCAATATGTTATTTGATTTCAAAATTCCAAGTAAATTTGTTACCAAAGTACACATATGTCACCATATACTACCCTGAGATTAGTTCTCCTGCAGGCATTCACAGTTGAGCAAAGAAATACCACAGAATCAATGAAAAAGTACACACAAAGTCAGACAAAGAACCAATGTAAAATATGGCAACTGTACAAAAACAAAAAAAACAGTAATAATACTAATTAATAAATAAATAATACTGGAGCATGAGTTGTTGAGTCCTTGAAAGTGAGTTTGTACAGTGTGGAGTCAGTTCAGTTTGAGGTGAGTGAAGTTGTCCATTTAGATTCAGGAGCCTGATGGTTCAGGGGTAATAACTGTTCCTGAACCTGGTGGTGTGGGACATGAGGCTCCTGTACCTCCTTCCTGATGGCAGCAGCGAGAAGAGAGCATCATGACCTGGTGGGGGTGCTTGATGATGGATGCTGCTTTCTTGTGGTAGCGCTCCTTGTAGATCATGTAGATTTGTGAATATGTACAGTACATCGTTCTAAGATAGTTGCATTTTTTGAAGATGTAATTTAGTTTTCAGTCACCTCAGATAGTTGAGGGAGTTTGGTATGGGCCCCCGAATCCTAAGAACTTTCTACAGGGGCACAATTGAGAGCATCCTGACTGGCTGCATCAGTGCCTGGTATAGGAACGGTACCTCCCTTAATCGCAGGACTCTGCAGAGAGTGGTGCGGACAGTCAAGTGCATCTGTAGTTGTGAACTTCCCATGATTCAGGACATTTACAAAGACAGGTGTGTAAAAGGGCCCAAAGGATCACTGGGGACCTGAGTCACTCCAACCACAATCTATTCCAGCTGCTACCATTCAGGAAATGGTACCACAGCATAAAAGCCAGGACCAACAGGCTCCAGGACAGCTTCTTCCACCAGGCCATCAGACTGATTAACTCACGCTGATTTGAGTGTTATGTTACATTGGCTGTTGAATTTATTGTAAATTACTATGATTGCACATTGCACATTTAGACGGAGATGTAACGTAAAGATTTTTACTCCTCATGTATTTGAAGGATGTAAGAAATAAAGTCAATTCAATTCAATTTAATTCCTGCTCCTCATTGGCCTCCTCATTGGTAGTGACCTTTTTCCAGGGGCTAATAGCGAAGGAAAGAGGCACAGATTATACTGTCTTTGATTTTCATGTGTAAAGTTCATACTGACTTCTTTAGTAGTATAACTGAGATTGGACTTGTGAAACTGGAAGATTGGCACTAATTTTATCAGCTGTCTGTGTGCATTGTTGCAATCACATTGGTTATGTTTTCTCACTGAATTTCTCAAGAAATGAAACAACAGCTCAGTGGTGCTGGCATTTACCGGTTTAAAAATTAGCAAGTGCGTGAGTAGTCAAATTAAAAAGTCCCAAACTTGCATGTTGGAACAGTCAAATCTGTCATTTGATTCTGCTGAAATGCCCTAGAGTGTATATTAGTATGTAATTGGCATTTGGTACATGTGGGGTTTGTAATCTTATTGGGATTGTGGAGATATAGATCAGTAAGAAGGAGGGAAATCCCCATTTTACAACCAGTCAGTCGTGACAGGTCGGCATATAGAAGGAAGATTGAAAATCTGATTGAACAACAAACTCTTCCTTAACATCAGCAAAACCAAAGAGCTGATTATCAGCTACAGGAGGAAGAAGCCAAAGGTTCATGAGCCAGTTCCCATAATAAGGGGAGCGGAGATGGAGACACTGTGTACTCTTCTCACTACTACCGTTGAGCTTTTGCTACCTTTTAAAAAGAAGTATTTACATCATATTGAAAAGATCTTAAATGCCATTGAAGTGGCATTCAGTGCCATGCAGAAACACTCAAGATCTGGTCGTTGACAAAGCTGAGGGCTACGCTTTGCCAGCTTCCAAAAGTTTCATGGATGTTTTGGATCAGGGCTTTTGGAGACCCTAATATCACTCATGCAACTCTCCGGTTACTGGCTGAAAACACATCTAGATCAGATTAGTACAGGAATGAGGAGACCATTGGTATTTATTATGGGGAATGGGTTATACTGGAAAGATTTGGCCTATCCTATCAAATATGTCCAAAATTGAATATTTGGTGGTGGTTTTCAGCTCCTTGCATTGCCCCTGTTTGCAGCTATCTTCATTGGGATGCGCTTTTCTTGGATCCTACTAGTAGAGCAACAAGACTAAGCAATTTTTATAGTAGGTAAATTCTTATTTTTTGCCTGAGAGTAATCTTAAAAATTATTGAAGACAGAGAAAGAGTTTAAATGGAAATTCACGCAGTCAAAAGGTGAGTGGCTTCAGGTTCCTGGGTGTCAACATCCCTGAAGATCTACCTTGAGCCCAACATATTGACACGATTATGAAGCAGGCATGCCAGCGGCTATATTTCTTTCGGAGTTTGAGGAGATTTGAAATGTCACCAGACCTTAGCAAATTTCTGCTGACGTATAGTGGACTGATTGCATCACCATCGGGTATGGAGGAGCTAATGCACAGGATCGGAAAGAGCTGCAGAGGGCTTTGAACCCGGCTAGCTCCATCAGGGGCACTAGCCTCCATGCCATTGAGGACATCTTCAACAGGCGATCCATCATTAAGGATCAGCTATCATCCTCACCAATCAGGGCATGTCTTCTCAATGCTCCTGTCAGGGAGGAGGTACAGGAGCCTGAAGACACACACATTGTGTCAGGAACAGCTTTTTCCCCTAGGCCACCAGATTCCTTAATGTACCATGAACACTACCTCAGTTTTTGCACTACTGAATTTTTTAATATATTTCTTATTGTAACTTAAAGTATTTTTAATGTATTGCTCGGTACTGCTGCCACAGAACAACAAATTTCATGGCGTACATTCAGTGGCCATTTTATTAGGTACACTTGTACACTTGTTCATTAATGCAAATATCAAATCAGTCAACTCAATGCATGAGAGCATGCCGACATGGTCAAGAGGTTCAGTTGTTTAGAACAAACATCAGAATGGGGAAGAAATGAGATCGAGGTGACTTTGACCGTGGAATGATTGTTGTGGCCAGACAGGGTGGTTTGAGTAACTCAGAAGCTGCTGATCTGGAACTTTGCAGTCTCTGGAGTTTATGGAGAATGATGCAATAAATAAAAAAAATAAATCAAGTGAGTGGCAGCTCAGTTCTGTGGTGAAAAATCCCTGTTAATGAGAGAGGTCAGAGGAGAATGGCCAGACTGGTTCAAGCTGACAGGGAGGCAACAGGAACACAAGTAACTTTGCGTTACAACAGTGGTGTGCCCAAGAGCAGCTCTGAACACACAAGCCGAACCTCGAAGCAGGTGGGCTACATCAGCAGGAAACCACACCGGGTGGTTCCACTTCTGTACCTAATAAAAGAATGGCTTCGAAGTATATCAGTGCTTATCAGCCAGCTTTTGATTCTGTAAGGATGAGGGATTTAACCACCCCTTCATCAAGCTAGACTGGATACCCATTACTCAAGCTAAGCATTGTGGTTTCTTGCGGAAGTGAGAGAAGTAACTGGCAGTAGAACTTTGTGAAACCAAGTTAAATATTCATGCTTCTTTTGATCTGGATATAAGGCATCGTTCGGTAAATCCTTTCAAATAAACAGCAAGAGAAACTGCATCAGCCTCCCAGTGCTGCCAGAGGACCTTGTGTATGGGTATACACCTGTATGGGTGGGGGTTAAAATCTGTCGCATAGGCGGGTATCATTGTTCACTTTGAAAACTTATTGCGGACGAGATGACAGAAATACAGCAGATGTTTATGACTTTTAAAAGCAAGTTTTAAGTGGCACTGTCAGCCCTTTTGAAACATTGTTCTTTTTTTAAATGAAAGATGTCAGAAGTGACCAGTTGCGCAATAATACCAATTACTGAGGCATTACATTTGCTGACAGTGTACAAAGCAAATTGATTTCCAAGGTGTTGACAATAAATCAAATTAGCTGAGAAA
This sequence comes from Hemitrygon akajei, assembly GCF_048418815.1. Lineage (NCBI taxonomy): Eukaryota > Metazoa > Chordata > Chondrichthyes > Myliobatiformes > Dasyatidae > Hemitrygon > Hemitrygon akajei. The sequence continues at coordinate 17,687,841 of NC_133125.1, read as the reverse complement.
TAAATGTGAGTGTAAACTTCTGATGAGGAAGAAACTCCTTACCATTCTAGAAAATGTGTTTTAATTTACAAATGCAACTATAGTAATAAATGTTTCTATTCAGAGATATACTTCCAGAAACTATTTTAAAATAAGGGATTATAGCATGTATTTTAGATCTTTCATGATCATGAGGTTTACTTTCATAGTTCAAGTTATTGTATTGTTCTCTCTTCAGTTCTACACAGATAGATTTTGTCAGATATTGGAGTGTAGATATTTTAACATGAAGGGAAGCTTTATTCATTTTATTCAAGTTAATTTAGATCTTGGGGGCAAAATTTACAAAGTTAATTTTTGGCTTTTTCCCTAATAATCACATTTCCTACCTTCTCTAAGACATGTAAATTATATTTTTTATATATCCATCATTGAGGTAGTTGTTTGCTGTTTATTTATGAAGATACAGCGAGGAATAGGCCCTTCCAGCCCAGCAATCCCCTGACTTAGTCCTAGCCTAATCAGGGGATAATTTACAATGACCAAGTAACCTATCAGCTGGTACGTCTTTGGGCTGTGGGTGAAAACTGGACCACATGAGGAAACCCACATGCTCATGGGGAGAATGTACAAACTCATTTCAGGCAGCGGTGGGGAAATGGTCTATGCAATTTGAAAACTACCACAAGAGCACTTTGAAAGAACGGGTTTCCATTTACTCCCCCTCTGTGTGTACCTCTGTTTATTTGAAGACTGCATTCTTTTATCTTTAATTGTCCCTTAAAAAATCTAATTTCCCTTTCTTATTTTATAAACCTACAATCAAACTCCACACCTACTATTTCTCAGTTCATTACATTGAAGTTCAGTTGCTCTCTCCACCTCTGTTCGTACAGATACCTGACCACTAACCTAGAATGTTTGTGTTCTATTTCCTCCTGTTTACTTTGCTGTAATGTTGAAGAACCCATACATTTGTATAATAACCTTATAATGTTAATTATAACATTCTAGGTTATACATCATATTTTATATTGTATATATATATGTATAACATATTTGTAACATATTTTATGATGTATAACAACGGAAAAAGAATTTCCAGTGATACACTTTTCAGTCTTTGATTATGTTGCTTTGGTCTAGTAAAGGTATAAAGCATTTTTATTTTCTGATCCATTTATTACTTTTATTCATTGTCACTTCTTCCAATGCAGGAAGGATATTCTTCGATTTTTAGATGCTGAGAGAGACATATCAGTTGTGAAAAGCAGCTTGAAGCCAGGGGATGTAATTCATTATGTGCTGGACAGGCGTCGAACTCTCAACATCTCACACAATTTGCACAGTCTTCTCCCGGAGGTGTCACCAATGAAGAACAAGCGATTCAATACTTGTGCAGTTGTTGGTAATTCTGGGATTCTGCTTGGTAGTGGATGTGGAAAAGAGATTGACAGTCATGAGTTTGTAATAAGGTAAGACTCCCGAAAATAGATATTAACATCTTTGCAGTTAGCAATTATTTCTTAAGGCACAGAGCTTTGGACTTGGTAATAGATAGGATAAGAGATGATTTTTTTTTAAAAAAGGTACTCAGTTTAAGTTTGAGTACTGATAAAGGGTTTTGACCTGAAATATTGACTGCCTATTTCCCCTTCATTGGTACCGCCTGACCTGAGATCCTCCAACATTTTGTGTGTCTCTGCTTTAGTTCTGTGTTTTCTAATTTCCTTATTTGAATGTAATGGCATTTTCTTTTTAAAGATGAGGTTATGTGCAAGAATCTTTTAAAGGAAATGATGCCTGGTAGGGTGTTACAAGTCTGGTCCTACGTATTGCAAGGGTATGACATCTGCTACCGTCAACAGTTCTGCAAAATTATGTCAAGAAAGTTGCAGAGGCCATCGTTTGCCAGCTGAGTTCCTGACACCTATATCTGTCATTTTGTAGAGGAAGGAGCCAGAGCTTTAACTCTTTAGGATGCAACTCTTGTGCCATGGACGAAGATTGAGAAAGTAATACTATTAAGAAAGAAGTGCCAATGTGTTTTTGAAAATATGTATTTAAAGCATGTTTATTCATAATATCATTTCTATAATTTTGTTGAAGTTCTGTAATTGAGTATTAGAAGTGAAAAGATTGGAAAGAGCTGGCTAAAATATTAAGGCTGTTTGAGTTGTTGATCTGTGGAGCACAGCAGAGAGAGGTAAATCTCATAAAGACTGAGGTGACAACTTTGGAAACTGTTACCCTTCATTGACTTAGGTAATGTTCTACAAATACTCAGGTTAGACCTCATTTGGAATATTGTGTTCAGTTCTGGTTGCCTTATTATAGGAAGGATGTGGAAACTTTAGAGAGGGTGCAAAGGAGATTTATCAGGATGAGGCCTAGATTAAAATGCATGTCCTATGAGGATAGGTTGAGTGAGCTGGGCTTTTCTCTCTGGAATGAAGAAGAATGAGAAATGCCTTGATAGAGGTGTACAAGATGCTAAGGGGCATAGATAGAGTGAATGGACAGACTTTTTCCTGGGGCTAATATGAGGAGGGGCATATTTTTAAAGAGGTTGGAGGAAAGCATGGGCAAGGTATCAGGTAATTTTTTTTATAGAGAGAAGGCTAAGGGCATAGAATGCACTGCCAAGGATGGTGGTAGGGGCTGATATTTTAGGGGCATTTAAGAGAATCTTAGATAGGGAGATGGATGAAAGAAAAATGGAGGGCTAAAGAAAAAGGAAGGTTTAAGTTGATCTTAGAGCAGGTTAAGGGGTTGACACAGCAGGGTAGGCTGAAGGGCCTGTACTGCGCTGTAGAGTGTATCAACAGAGATGATGTGAAGTAGTATTAGTCTAATTGAAAGGAAAGTTGCAGTTATAATGTATAAAAGTTAAAACCTCATCTAACTGCAATTGGAAAGCAATTATTTCACTCATGGGAAAAGCCATAACACTCGGTAAAATGTGGTTGATTTAACACTGAAATGATAATGTGAATAACAAAATGGTAATGTAAGTAAAACATAGTGGTATCACATTCAACCATACTGATGTCCATTCTAATCCCATTAAGCATCAGCAAATTCTCAGTAAGAAAGCTGTTTCTTTCCACTAAGGCCTCCTTATACTCACTAAGGATAAATGCGTGGCTGAGGGATTGGAACGGGGGCAGGGATTCAGATTTCTGGATCATTAGGACCTCTTTTGGGGCAGGAGTGACCTGTACAAAAAGGACAGGTTGCACTTGAATCCCAGGGAGATCAATATCCTGGCAGGGAGGTTTGCTAAGGCTATTGGGGGGTGGGAACCAAACGGAAGAGTTGGAAGAAGAGGCGGCTGGTGAGAGAGAGGATAGGCAGGTAATAGAGAAGACCAGTGGTTTGAGATGTGTCTATTTTAATGCAAGGAATATTATGAACAATGCAGATGAGCTTAAAGCGTGGATCAGTACTTGGAGCTGTGATGTTGTGCTCATTACAGAGACTTGGATGGCTCAAGAATGGTTTCTTCGAGTGCCTGGCTTTAGATGTTTCAGAAAGGACCGGGAAGGAGGCAAAAGAGGTGGGGGCATGTCCCTGTTGATCAGGGATAGTGTCAAGGCTGTAGAAAAGGAGGAAGACATGAAGGGATTGTCTACGGAGTCTCTGTGGGTGGAAGTTAAGAACAGAAAGGGGTCAATAACTCCACTGGGTGTTTTTTATAGACCACTCAACAGTAACAGGGACATCGAGGAGCAGATAGGGTGACAGATTCTGGAAAGGTGTAATAATAACAGGGTTGTCGTGGTGGGAGATTTTAATTTACCAGATATTCATTGGCATGTCCCTAGAATGAGGGGTTCTTGACTCAATATGTAGATGAGCCTATAAGAGGAGAGGCTGTACTTGATCTGATATTGGGAAATGAACCAGGTCAGGTGTCAAATCTCTCAGTGGGAGAGCATTTTGGAGATAGTGATCACAACTCTATCTTCTTTACCATAGCATTGGAGAGGGAAAGAAACAGACAAGTTAGGAAAGTGCTTAATTGGAGTAATATGAAAAATGAGGCTATCAGGCAGGAATTTGGAAGAATAAATTGGAAACAGATGTTCTCAGGGAAATGTACGGAAGAAAAGTGGCAAATGTTCAGGGGATATTTGCATGGAGTTCTGCACAGGTATGTTCCAATGAGACAGGGAAAGTATGGTAGGGTACAGGAACTGTGGTGTACAAAGCCTGTTATAAATCTAGTCAAGATGAAAAGAAGAGCTTACGAAAGCTAGGTAATGATAGAGATCTAGAAGATTATAAGGCTAGTAGGAAGGAGCTCAAGAAAGAAATTAGGAGAGCCAGAGGGGCCATGAGAAGGCCTTGGTGGACAGGATTAAGGAAGCCCCCAAGGCATTCTACAAGTATGTTAAGAGCAAGAGAATAAGATATGAAAGAATAGACCAGTCAAGTGGAAAAATGTGTATGGAACTGGAGGAGATAGCAGAGGTACTTAATGAGTACTTTGTTTCAGTATTCACTACGGAAAAGGATCTTGGCAATTGTACAGTTGACTTACAGCGGACTGAAAAGCTCAAACATGTAGATATTAAGAAAGAGGATGTGCTGGAGCTTTTGGAAAGCATCAAGTTGGATAAGTCACTGGGACACGACAAGATGTACCCCAGGCTACTGTGGGAGGTGAGGGAGGAGATTGCTGAGCCTCTGATGATGATCTTTGCATCATTATTGGGGACGAGAGAGGTTCCGGGTGATTGGAGGGTTATGGCTGTTGTTCCATTATTCAAGAATGGGAGTAGAGGTAGCCCAGGAATTTAGTGAGTCTCACTTCAGTGGTTGTTAAGTTGATGAAGAAAATCTTGAGAGGCAGGATTTATGAATATTTGAAGATGTGAGTAATGTGATTAGGATTAGTCAGCATGGCTTTGTGAAAGGCAGGTCATGCCTTACAAGCCTGATTGAATTTTTTGAGGTTGTGACTAAATACATTGATGATGGTAGAGCAGTAGATGTAGTGTATATGGATTTCAGCAAGGCATTTGGTAAGGTACCTCATGCAAGGCTTATTGAGAAAGTAAGGAAGCATGGGATCCAAGGGGAAATTGCTTTGTGGATCCAGAACTGGCTTGCTGACAGAAGGCAAAGAGTGGTTGTAGACGGGTCATAATCTGCATGGAGGTCAGTGAGCAGTGGTGTGCCTCAGGGATCTGTTCAGGGACCCCTACTCCTCATGATTTTTATGAATGACCTGGATGAAGAAATGGAAGCACTGACACCTTTTGAGAAGTGGAGGGATGGGTTAGTAAATTTGCTGATGACACAAAGGTTGGAGGTGTTGTGGATAGTGTGGAGGGCTGTCAGAGGTTACAGCAGGACATTGATAGGATGTAAAACTGGGCTGAGAAGTGGCAGATGGAGTTCAACCCAGATAAATGTGAGGTGGTTCAAATATGATGATAGAATATAGTATTAATGGTAAGACTCTTTTCAGTGTGATTGGAGGGATCTTGAGGTCTGAGTCCATAGGACACACAAAGCTGCTGCACAGGTTGACTCTGTGGTTAAGAAAGCATACAGTGCATTGGCCTTCATCAATTGTGGGATTGAGTTTAGGAGCTGAGAGGTAATGTTGCAGCTATATAGGACCCTGGTCAGACCCCACTTGGAGTACTGTGCTCAGTTCCAGTCGCCTCGCTATAGGAAGGATGTGGAAACCAGAGAAAGGGTGCAGAGGACATTTACAGGGATGTTGCCTGGATTGGGGAGCATGCCTTATGAGAATAGGTAGAGTGAACTCGGCCTTTTTTCCTTGAAATGACAGAGGATGAGACGTGACCTGATAGAGGTGTATAAGATGATGAGAGGCATTGATTGTGTGGATAGTCAGAAACTTTTTCCCAGGGCTGAAATGGCTAACACGAGAGGGCACAGTATTAAGGTGCTTGGAAGTAGGTACAGAGGAGATGTCAGGTGTAAGTTTTTTTACGCAGAGAGTGGTGAGTGCATGGAATGGGCTGCCGGTGATGGTGGTGGAGGCAGATATGATAGGGTCTTTCAAGAGACTCCTGGACAGGTATATGGAGCTCAGAAAAATAGAGGGCTGTGAGTAACCCTGGGTAATTTCTCAAGTAAGGACATGTTTGGCACAGCTTTGTGGGCCGAAAGGCCTGTATTGTACTGTAGGTTTTCTATGTTTCTATCTTCTATGTTTCTGAACAGCTCTTTTTATCTCCTCCTCGTTTTGTTTCTCTTCCTTCGCATAAGACCAGACCTTTTAAGTATCTGCAGTATTTTCTGTTTTCATTTCAGATTTCTGGCATTGGCAGTTTTTGTTTCCCTTTTCAACCAGGTACTTCAGTGTAACATGAGTGAGCCAAATTAAGTTCTGAAGTTTCACCACAAGCTTAAGAAACTCCTTTTCGATCTGCTCAGTTAAAGGGTAAAGAGAGTCAGCAAAATAAACGTTTGTTGTGCACACAACAAAATAAACGTGATCGGTACATTTCTCGGGGAGGGGGAGGCGAAAGAAGCAAAAACAAATACAGAAAGGTTTGCACGTAACTAACTGGTGGCCCCTCTTGGCTATTTCAAGAATGAATGAGCTACCACAGACGCTTAAGTATTTCAAACGAGTACATGAGGTTTGTTTTCTAGGGTAGATTTGAGAACAGCACATCCAGTACATGGTGTTATTTAAAGCTCTGATCAATACTCAAAGAAAGAGTGTTTATGTAGCTGATTTTGGAGCTCACCATGACCCAATATTATCTCACACTGTAAAAGCAGCAGGGAACATTTATAGCTTGCTACCCATGCATAAAGCTATATATTAAATAAACACCCTGATGTTCAGTTCAATTGATTCTAGTGCAGAGGAAACATCAGGTGGTTTCTATAATGGGCAGTTGATCACTTCAGTTGTACAAATGCAGAAACTGTACCAGGAGGGAATCCCCCTAGTTAAATGTATTCTGTCCTTCCTTTAATCTACACCTGTACACCTGCTTGTTAAAGCAAATATCTAGTCAGCCAATCATGTGACAGCAACTCAGTGCATGAAAGCACGCAGACACGGTCAGGATTAAGTTGTTGTTCTGACCAAACATCCTGGAATTTTCAAGCACAGCAGTCTCTAGAGTTTGAAGAGAATGGTGCAAAAAAACATCCAGTGAGTGGCAGTTCTGTGGGCGAAAATGCCTAGTTGACGAGTGAAGTCAGAGGAGAATGGCCAGACTGGTTCAAGCTGACAGGAAGGCGACAGTAACTCAAGTAACAGCAGTGGTGTGCAGAAGAGCCTCTCTGAATGTGCAACATGTCGAACCTTGAAATGGTTGTGCTACAGCAGCAGAAGACCACAAACGTAGACTCAGGGGAAGTACCTAATAAAGTGGCCGAAAGGTGTATATGTGTTACTACATCAGACAACAGAAAGTTCAAATCAACGACCAGAAGTGTACATACCACATAGGGAAAAAAAGATAGAAGATCTTTTTTAAATTATGTTGAATTTTAGAAAGGTTAAACTGTTCAGAGTCAAAAAAGGGGGGCAAGTATCACAATGCCCATAAATCAGATTAATTTCATTTGGACACAGGAAGCAACTACTTGCCGAAAGCTTATTTATATGATTGCTATAGTGTAGCCAGTACTCCCCATGCTGTTCATTCTTCACAAGGCAACTTCTAAATTAGTGAATCAAAGTAAAATTCCAATGTCTTCTGTTTTCTTTTGATCTCTAACACTACCAGTATTGGTTTTTATAGAGCCTGCAATATTCCTGAGATAAAGAAGTTGTCAAAATCTTTTTATTGGTTTTGATACCCCTTGCAGATTTATTTTCATTTTAGCACTGACGCATTTTTCAGTCTTACTGTGCTTTGTATCTTTTTGATTCACAGTTTCTGGGATAAAAAAAAGGTGGCAGAAGTACAGGCAGACGCAAACACAGATAGTGAAGAAGGGTTTTTGATTTATTGATTTTGTATTGGAATATTTATTTTACACTGGCACATGTGATGGTCCACAATGCTTGGAAGTTGGATGGCAGAGTGAAAGGTGAATACTCTCTGTAGATACTTAACATTTTTTTCAGAAGAGTGAGGGGCCATCTTATTGAAACCTATCAAATGTTGAAAGGCCTTGATAGAGTGGATGTGGAGTGGATGTTTCCTTTGGTGGGTGAGTCTAGGACCTGAGGGTATAGCTTCAGAATAGAGGGACTTCCATGTAGAATGAAGATGAGGAGGAATTTCTTAGCCAGAGAGTGGTGAGTCTATGGAATTCGTTGCAACTGGAGGTCTTCTGTCGCCCATCTCTAACAGCTTGTTCATCCTATCATGCTGCTTACTAATGGTTTCTGGAAATTACTGATTTAAGCAGGATCTGAGTGGTGGGGTGAAGATGCGACTCTACCAAAGGAGGTGTAAGGCACTCCCTCCCTCTGCTCGCCTTAGGTTACCCTAGGGCAAGGTGTACCACCAGCTTAGCACCCACCCCTAGCCCCGCCACCCCAGATCAGGGTCACCTGAAGCCATGGGAGCAGGTGGTGGATGGTCATATGAGCAGCTGGTTCATATAACAAGTTCTGGCTATTGAACCACTGACGCCAGGCAGACAATCTTTGAAGAGTATTGATAATGGCTGGGGTCACCCATCTTGTGAAGACACTGCCCAGATGAAGGCAATGGCAAACCACTTCTGAAGAAAATTTTGCCAAGAACAATCATGGTCAAAGACCACAATTGCCCACCTCATACGACATGGCACATAATGATCATGATGAAGTAGGATCTTTTAGCCAGTGCAGAAGCCATTCAACAGCCAGGATAACAATCCCTGTATTCTTAAGCAACAGTGAAGAATGACAGACAGCATGAACTCCTTGAAGAATCCTCGTCAGCAAATAATAAAGCATGTCTGGAAATTTAACTTACGAGAGTTGCTACTCTGTTTAATGAGTGCACGTCTTCCTTGTTGCTGAACTCAATTTCAGATGAGAGATATTAAGCATGGGCATCAGGCCAGAATGGTAAACTGAATGATATCATGGTTTGCCCAGCCAGCAATCATTAGTATTACATGTACTAACACTCAAGCAAATATGCGTGTATGTATAGGACACAAACAATGGTAAATACCCAACAGCTGTAGTGCAAGTCCTTTGACTCACAATGTTGTGCTCACCTTTTAATCTACACTAAAATCAATCTAATCCTTCCCTCATGCATAGCCCTCCATTTTTCTATCATCATGTGCCTATCTAAGAGTTTCTTAAATGACCCTAATGTTTCTGTCTCTACAGCTACCCCTGGCAGTGCATTCCATGCACCCACCACACCCTGGGTAATGAACTTAACTCTGACATTCCCCCAAACATTTTAGGATTATGCCTTTTTGTATTAGCCATTGCCACCCTGGGGGAAAAAAAATCTGGTTCTCCGCCTAGTTTGTGACTTTCATCATTGTACACCTCTAACAAGTCACCCATGATCCTACTTCTCTCCAGAGAGAAAAGTTTTACCCCGCTCAACCTCTCCTTATAAAACAGGCTCTCTAATCCAGGTAGCAACCTGGTAAATCTCTCCTGCACTCTCTTTAAGGCTTCCACTTCCTTCCTATAATGAGGCGACCAGAAATGAACACGATGCTCTCAGTGTGGTCTAACCAGAGTTTTATAGAGCTGTTACATTGCTTATTAGAATCAGATTTAATATCACTGGCATAAAAATGCTTAGCATTTTAGACTAAGTTTTCTTCCAAACCACAGCTGACCCATGAACTTCTTACGTTATGTGGAAGATTTATAGAGGATTTACATTGCATTGTGCCAGAACACAAAATTGTACATCTGCAGAAATAAAGTTCGAAGTACATTTATTATCACACTTTTGAAATTCGTCTTCTTACAGGCAGCCATAAGAACAAAGAAACCCAGTAGAACTCATTAAGAGAAACCGTCAAACACCAATGTGTGAAAAGAGCAAATCATACAAACAATAAAAAGTAAAGAAATAACACTCAGAACTAAAGTTCACAAAAGGGAGCCCACAGCCACGAAGCCCATCCACCTCAACTGGTCAAGCATTCCGAGGGCAGTCTTACCCGAAGTTCGTTAATGCTTTATTGATTCCAACAAAGGCAATTGTTTCCCCCCTTTTTTTGAAAAGAACTAAGTATTTCAATCTTTTAAAATTGTTAACTGATTTAATGAAATTAATGAAGCATGATAAATTGAGATCCATTTGAAAGTAAGTGAATGGATGTGCTAGGGTGTTAGGTTATACCAGCTTCTGACCTGTAGCAAAAAAGAGTCAGTAGTTCCATATCACAAACAAAGGAACAAAACAAGCTGGGTATGTTGAACCATCTTTTTATGCACCTACGTTTATTATTTACTCATCTTGGGGACAAGGAAACCCATGTATGCTTAAGGATCCTTTGATAATTTGTGAAGAATTTGATAGTACAATAGAGTGATCAATAAACTTAAATTATGTGTGCTATATCCTTTGGGTAGCATAGCGGTTAGTGCAGTCTCTTTACTTAGCCAGCGATCGCTGATGAAGGTTCAACTTGCTCCCTCTGCTATCTGTAAGGTGTTTGTGTGATCTCTCCGTGACCACGTGGGTTTCCTCCAGGTGCTCTAGTTTCCTCCCAGATTACAGAGATGTATGAGTTAGTGTTAGTAAATCGTGGGCCTGCTATGTTGGTGTCAGAAGCGTGGTGACACTTGGAGACTGCCCCCTGCACAATCCTCATTGATTTGAATTGATGCAAATGGCACATTTCACTCTTTCAATGTACGTGTGGCAAATAAAGCTAATCTTTAATCTTTACAGTTCAAAATATAAACATCTTAAGTTTGTATTATTATTCTGCAGCAATTGTGTTTTCTAGGATTACTTGCCTAATTTAACAATGATACAGGGAGGAATGGATAGATTGAAACCTTCAGAGTCTTTCCACAATAACTTGCATTTGATCTCAAGTTACTTTACAGTGTGTTTTCAAATGAACTTTGACACCAAACTATTTAAGAACTTATTAGAGAGAAACTTATTGAAGAAAGTGAAGTGGACAACTAAAGAGGGTTTGGGAACAAATAACGGAGCCAAGAACCTGGGCAGCTGAAGGTCAGGCTGTCAAAGTTGCAATAACTAAGGAATTGGAAGAATTCTGCTAATATAGTGAAAGAGGCTGTGGCCTGCTCTGGGCTCCGTGGCGTTTACTGGGCTCCGCACGGAGCTGAGGCTGTGGCCTGCTCCGGGCTCCGTGGCGTTTACTGGGCTCCGCACGGAGCTGAGGCTGTGGCCTGCTCCGGGCTCCGTGGCGTTTACTGGGCTCCGCACGGAGCTGAGGCTGTGGCCTGCTCCGGGCTCCGTGGCGTTTACTGGGCTCCGCACGGAGCTGAGGCTGTGGCCTGCTCCGGGCTCCGTGGCGTTTACTGGGCTCCGCACGGAGCTGAGGCTGTGGCCTGCTCCGGGCTCCGTGGCGTTTACTGGGCTCCGCACGGAGCTGAGGCTGTGGCCTGCTCCGGGCTCCGTGGCGTTTACTGGGCTCCGCACGGAGCTGAGGCTGTGGCCTGCTCCGGGCTCCGTGGCGTTTACTGGGCTCCGCACGGAGCTGAGGCTGTGGCCTGCTCCGGGCTCCGTGGCGTTTACTGGGCTCCGCACGGAGCTGAGGCTGTGGCCTGCTCCGGGCTCCATGACGTTTATTCGGCTCCACATGGAACTGAGGCCAAGGCTGTGGATTCACTTTTGTTCTGAATGCTATTTGCTTACTTTTATTGTTTGCGTGATTTATTTCTATTCTTCTGCACATTGGATGCTTGTTGGTCTTTTGTTATGTGTTCCGTTGGGTTTCTATGTTTTGTCGCTGCCTATGAGAAGATACATACTTTGATAATAAATGTACTTCGAACTTTGCTGTTGGCCTGGAAGAGATTGAAGAGTTAGCTATCAAAATTAAGGCAGGCTTTGCCAGAGGTTAGTGAACACCAGGGAGAGCTGAATGCTCTGAGTTAGTATATGAGTGATAGAGTTCCGGTTTATGGAGGGTGGAAAGAAAGAAAACTACTCAGGAGCATGTAGGAATCGTCAAGTGTAGGGATGATAAGAATGAGGATTGGATTTTCAGTGGCAGAGACTGAATCCAGCAACATATTTGAGTTGGAATGAGATGCATTGGAAATAATGCAACTCTATAGCTGCAGTTTGCAGTAGAGACTGGTGGCTTTGGTGTGAAACTTCGCAATATTTAAGATTATAAGATATAGGAGCAGAGTTAAGTCAATCGATTCAATGAGTCTGCTCCGCCTCCCATTTCCTCACTTACTGAAACTGAACTTTCTGCTCAACTGGTCCTGAACATCAGGCAGACAGTTTAAGAATTCAAAAACCATGAGGGACAGGAGTAGTGAGGAGGAGATAGAATTGTCTGTCATCGATCTGTGTCTCGAGGTGACTTCACTGATGGGCGACTGGTAAATGAGAAATTGGAAGGTGCTAAGCATAGTTTAGATCATAAGACATGCACTCGGAGCAAAATTAGGTCATTCAGCCCATTGAGTCTGCTTCACCATTTGATTATGGCTGATTTTTTTTTCCCTCTCAAAACTCATTCTCCTGTCTCTTCCTCATAATCTTTCACGCCTTTGTTCTTGGAGGGCAGAATAGAATTATGCAGGAGCGGAAAGAGATGCCATTGGGTTCAAAATTGACTACACACAGTATATTTACTCAGTGAAAATCACATGTGAGAGTTGGCGATGCTAGATTAGACTGCTGAACAATTTGACTATTCAAATTCATGAGCAGTGAAGAAATTCTGAGTAATTTGCCTAATGCCACATTTGATGAGCTCATGAACCCACTCTTTTTCATCGAGACGGTAAACACCTAACTGCTACCTCTCTGATGGGTAGAACAATAAGTGGAAGACTACAAGTTCTGTTAGTCTTGCTTCTCCTCATAGTTATTATATATCCTTTGTTGTTCCGACGTATACAGTACATAGAAGCCATTTTGTTAGTATCATTTTATCAAACAGTTGTGGGTAAACTGAAGGAGATAAGATAGCACTACCTGAAAATAAAGTTAAATTGTTCATGAGATTTGATTTTAATTAGAAGTATTGTTGAAGAGAAGTGTAAGCAGAGTTCGTCAATGAGTAGAACAATGGAATATGCTTAGGATGTTGTCACGCTTAATTGTTCCATTTGCCAGCTGAAAGCCACACTGAAAGAAAATGTATGTAGGAGATAAAGTTGTACCACAACAGTGCTGAATCCTCAGCCCATCCTGCCAGTGGGCATTTTTCTCTAATCTCAAAAATGTGTTAGTGAAGTGACCATTATTTGTGGATTTCACTGAAAAAGTTACACAATGATGTGATCCGCAGATATTCCTGTACGTTTGAAAATAATCCTGATTTAAACTTTGGACGTTTTGAAAGCTTACCTCACCTGACCATTCATTCATTGCAGTTCATTGTTTTGCGTACAAATTCAATAGTCAAAGTTCAAAGTAAATGTATTACATTTAGGTTGATTTTCTTCCAGTCCTTTACAGGGAAAAAAGAAATACTGCACAGTAGGATTTTATGAAAAGCTATACATCAACAAAGACTAATTAAGACCATTGTGCAAAAGAAGAAAGAGAAATTATAAATAAAAATAATTCTAAGAGCACGTTTTATAAAGAGTCCTTGAAAATGAATTTTATTCCTGAATCTGGTTGTGTGGGGCCTAAGGCTTCTGCGCTTTCTGTCCATTTGGAGAGGTGAGAAGAGGGCATGACTTGCTTGCGGCAGTACACCATGTGGTGGGCAGAGCCTCCTCTGGAATGAACTGAGATGTATCCACTGCTTTTTTTCCATTCCTGGATATTGGTGCCCCCATACCAGGTCATGATGCAACCAGAGAGGAAATTAAGAACCTGGTGGAATGGTGCGAAGACAATAACCTATCCCTCAATGTCAGCAAGACGAAGGAATTGGTTGTTGACTTCAGAAGGAGTAGCGGACCGCATGACCCCATCTACATCGGTGGTGCGCAGGTGGAACAGGTCAAAAGCTTTTAAGTTCCTCGGTGTGAATATCACAAATAACCTGACTTGGTCTAACCAAGCAGAGTCCACTGCCAAGGAGGCCCACCAGCGCCTTTACTTCCTGAGAAAGCTGAAGAAATTTGGCCTGTCCCCTAAAACACTCACTATTTTTTATAGATGCACTGTAGAAAGTATTCTTCTAGGGTGCATCACAACCTGGTATGGAAGTTGTCCTGTCCAACACCGGAAGAAGCTGCAGAAGATAGTGAACATAGCCCAGCACATCACACAAACCAATCTTCCATCCTTGGACTCTCTTTACACAGCACGCTGTCGGAGCAGTGCTGCCAGGATAATCAAGGCCACGACCCACCCAGCCAACACACTTTATGTCCCTCTTCCCTCTGGGAGAGGGTTCAGGAGCTTGAAGATTCGTACGGCCAGATTTGGGAGCGGCTTCTTTCCAACTGTGATACGATTGCTGAACAGCTCCTGACCCGGATCTGGGCTGTACCTTCCAAATATCCGGACCTAACTTGCACTACCTTACTTTCCCTTTTCTATTTTCTAATTATGATTTATAATTTAAATTTTTTATTATATTTACTTGGATTTGTACTTCAGGGAGCACGAAGCGCAGAATCAAATATCACTGTGATGATTGTACGCTCTAGTGTCAATTGTTTGGTGACAATAAAGTAAAGTTAGGATATTCTCCACTGTGCATCTGTAGAAGCTGTCAGAGTTTTTGGTACCATGTGCAAACTTCTAAGAAAGTAGAGGTGCTGCCATGCCTTCTTTGTGATGGCACTTACATGCTGGTCGAAGGACAGAACTTCTGATATGTTGGTGCTAAGGAGTTTAAAACCAAAGAGCTCCACCTCCATTCCTCTGAATCAGGAGTTCCCAACTTTTTTTAGGCCATGGACCAATGCCATTAAGCAAAGAGTCTGCGGAGCTCAGGTTGGGAACCCCTGCTCTGTTGAGTACTGGCTGATGGACCTCCAGTTTCTTTCTCCTGTAGTCAATAATCAGCTCTTTGGTTTTGCTGCCATTGAGTGAGAGGTGGTTGCTGTGTCAACACTCAACCAATCTCCCTCCTATATGCATATTTGTCACCACCTTTGATATGGTCAGCAGCAGTGGTGTCATCAGCAAACCTAAATACTGCATTAGAATTGTACTTACCTGCAAAATCATAAGTATAAAGTGAATCGAGCAGGAGGCTAAGTACACATGTACTATTATATCTGCTTACAAACTGAAATGGTTCTCAAATTTAACTGTATGTGAAACTCCAGGAGCAGTTTGCACTTGAAAATATACAGAAGTAAGATTAAATCAGAACTTTTGGTTCATAAGCATTGGAAACATGATGTAGGGTAGCCTTAAATAGTAACTGAAAAAGACACTGTGTGGCACACTGTTGGAAATAATGAGTTGCTTCTTCCCAGCGCTAGTGGTCTGCATCCAGTCTTGCATTTTGCTGCCATCTGTGTGGAGCTTGCATGTTTTCCCCGTGACCATGTGACTTTCCTCGAGTGTTCCAGTTTCCACCCACTTCCCAAAGACGTGTTAATTAACTACACTAAATTGCCCGCGGTATGTACTGTAGATAACTAGTAGGATCAATGGTGGTGTGGGGAGTTGAATGGAATGTGGGGAGAATAGGGGTCAGAGAAAATTAGTAGTGGAATGGGATTGGTCTGTCAACCAACATAAACTTAATGGGCAGAATGGCCTTCTTTTATGTCGTGTGGAAATCTGAAGATCAGTGATTATTACATCTTATTTATCCTTAACTTTGCTGTACCATATAGTTCCTGGCCTGTTTTGGACTGGTTCAATGCCAGAATCAGTCTATCACTTTGGTACATCGTTTTGCAGTCTCTGATGCTGTTCCATTATGGACATAGACCTCTGTGCCATCGAGGCCATCTTCAAAGGGCACTGCCTCAAGAAGGCGGCATCTATCATTAAAGACTCTCCCCATCCAAGACGTGCCCTCTTTGGGTTATTACCATCGGGGAGGAGGTACAGGAGCCTGAAGACCCACTCCCCCTACATTAATTCAATGGTTTTCTCAAGTAATGTTATGTCTTAGTTTGGAAAAAATCAGAAGTAGAACTTTTGATTCTCGATTTGATTTTGAGAGAAAATGGGGTTCTTTTGCCAAATATTATCATTTAATTTGAATTAAGTTATATGGTTTCCTTCCAATTTTTTTTTATAAATATGAAATGGCAGTTGATGACTCTTTTTTTATATTTAGATGATGGTCGAACGTATTGTTCCAGGGGGTTGATTCCTAATGGTTTTGTTTCTTTTTTTTTGTAGTTAGTGGGTTTTTTTTTTGCTAGTTGGATGGGGTTCTTTTTTTTCCCCTTTTTCCTATATATATATATATATATATATAAATTTTTTTCCATTTTTATATTTTCCGATCAGCTTTTTATTCTTTAGCTTTATTAATTGTATACATATTAATCTGTTGAAGTTTTGTATCATTTTATAGCTGTAGAAGATTATGTAACAATAAAAAGATTTTTAAAATGAAGACCCACACTTCAATGTTTTAGGAACAACCTCCACTATCAGACTTTACGGATTTACGAATCCATGAACTCTGCCTCGTTATTCCTCTTTTGCACTATATAATTATTTATTTTTGAAAAGTGACAGTAACTTTTATGTCTTGCACTGTACTGCTGCCACAAAACAACAAATTTCACAACAGGTATCTGTGATAATAAACCTGATTCTGATTCTGAAATGGGCCTTTTTGCTTAATAGATGGGCGTGATGTGATTTAAGGCTCACCCTTAGATTTCTGTGACAGTGGTTGTGGGCCTTGGTGAGCTGCTGCAGTCCGTGTCGTGTTTGCACGACATTAATGGCTTCTCCGTTTCAAGATTTTGGTTTGACCACAACAAAGTAATAGTGCTGTGTGACTCAAATAGGACTCAAGATCAGGGCGTATTGCATGGCAGTTCTTAAAGGAAGTTAAAGATTAGTTTCATACACCACATGTGCATTGAAGAAGAGTGAAACGTGTTGTTTGAGTTACCAATCAACACACTCAGGATGTGCTATGGTGCAGCCTGCAAGACTTGCCATGCTTCTGGTACTGACACACCACTTCCAACCTACCGGGAGTGTGTGAGGAAGGGGGATCACCTGGGGGAGGTGAACGCAATCATGGGGACAACATATAAGCTCCTCACAGACAGCAGCGGGGACAGCAGCTTTCTAAATGGACAATGAACCCGTGATTACTATACTTAACGTAATTTACAGTGTTTATTATGATGTATTGCAATGTAATGCTGCCGCAATTCAACAAATTTCATGATATATGCTAATGATATTACTTTGTAAACCTAATTCTGGTTCTAGCACGTGCTTTGTCGTAAAATGAGTAGCTTACTTCAGAATGGGACCTGTCCCCAATCTGCCAGGGGAACCGTAGCATTAACAAACAATCTGCTGGAGGAGCTCAGTGGGTAGAGAAGTATTTGCTTGAGAAAAGAATGGTGTTTCTTCAGCAGGCTGTCTGTCGCTCCAGATTCCAGCATCTGCATGTCTCTCCAGCTATAGCTTTAACACGGCTTCTACAGTGGAACGGAAGTGTGAGAAATTAAGCCAGTGTTTGGTTTCTTCATGTTGGAGAGGGCTCTTGCCTGGCACCTCAAAGGTGTTCAACAGTTGTTGGCTCCAACCTAAATGCTGCTCAGGTCTTGCAACATGCAGCCACAGAATACTTCCTTTTTTAAAAGTATTGCGATCAAAAAGAAAGAGCCCTATTTATTGCTGGTGGGAAGATTATTGAAGTGGTAATACCAGAAAATGCTAGGCATAGAGTTAACATTTCCGTAATTTTGCGAACTACGAAATGTTAGAGGCCAGGCCTATTTAGAGTTGTGGTGAAGGGTGAGGGGGATGTCTGTAAGAGCTTGTAGACCAGAACAGACCTACTGAGGCAATTAGTGATGGTCGCAGATGAGAAAGGGAAAGGGTAGCGAAGGTGTGTTCATCAGAGTTGATCTGCCTGGATAGAGAGGAGGCATACACTCAGTGCTGCAGCAGCGGGATGTGGACTTCTGCTGTTAACAATCTGAGATAAAAGAAAGCATAGGAAATGCCCAGCAGGTCAGACAGCATCCGAGTTTGATGGCCCATCCTCAGAATTGGCCAGTTCTGCTGCAGACATAGTGACCTGAAATATTTGAATTCACTGCTGAGTCTTGAGGGTGGTGCTGTACTCAGCTGGAAGATGAGATGTTGCTGCTTTAGGTTTTGTTTGAGTCATGTGAGAGAGGATGAAGTGGGAGTGTACCAGGAAAACAAAGTCACTGGGTCGCCTTTGCAGATTGAACAGATAATTATTGTACAGGGCACCCAATCTGCATTTGTTTTCTCTGATAATGGATGGGCACTCTGTTTCGTCTGGAAGAGAGATGAAGTGTATTGGACCGGGGTTCATTATTCATCAGCGACTTGCGTTATGTTCTCAGTATTATTTATTTACTTTTTTTTGTATTTCCAGTTTGTCTTCCTTTGTACATTGGTTGTTTGTCAGTCTTTGTGTGTAGATTTTCATTTATTCTATTGTATTTCTTTGTTCTTTTGTGAATTTCTGCAAGAAAATGAATCTCAAGGTTGTATAGTATATGGTGACATGTACATAATTTGATAATAAATGTACTTTGAACCTTGAGAACTTTGCAATGGCTGGTCTCCAGCTATACCCGTTTTCATGTAAACCTGGTGGAATTTTCCTCTGACCCCCACTGACTTCACTTCCTATTTAATGCTCCTTAAGAATATGAACATACCAGCCTATTGTAGGACTGGGTCAAACGGCCCTTTTGAGCTCGCTCCACCATTCAATAAGATCCAGTGATTTAAAGATTAGCTTTATTTGTCACGTACGTTGAAACATTGAAATGTACAGTGAAGTCTGTCGTATGCATCAAATCAAATCAGTGAAGGATGTGCTGGATAGAGCACAAGTGTTGCCATGCTTCCAGCACCAAAAGAGCATGCCTACAGTTTACTAACCATAACCATATGTCTTTGGGATGTGGGAGGAAACGGGGGCAGCAGCTGGAAGCTCATGCTGTCACAGGGAAGTCATACTAACTCCTTATTGGCAGCGGTGGGAACTGAACCCTAACTGGTGATTGCTACTGCTACGATAGTGTTCTGCTAACTACTACTGATCCTGGGTCTCATTTCCCTTGAACAACAGTCTTCTACGGAGAATTAGGAAGATTTGTAATCCTTGGAATAAACATTTCTATCCCTTTTTTTCCCACACCTGAATCACTGTCCTCGTGTTTGAGACTGGCTCCCCGGCTGTGAACTACCCAGGTAGAATAGACAGCCTCTTGCATTCGCTCTCTCTCCGAATCTTCACTGTCTCAATCTCCTCATCGTTCTAAACAGGTATCGCCAAACTTCCGCAATCACTCATGAGTGGCTCGGTTGCTGAGCTCTGACCCGAATCATATTAATTGAAGGAATGCTTAGTGCTTTCTACAGCATGTGATTGTTTCTGCTGTTGAGTGTTGTATCTTTGCACAAGTCAGACCTCATTTCAGATATGTCCAGTGCCCTTCCTGGCTTTTGCACTTTCGCTAAACATGGTTCAGGTACCCAGTTTGTTGATGAGGGACTGAAAGGAATTCTTAGCCATAAGGTTACAGTTGTGATGAATTGCAAGGTGATAGTGCTACTAATGGTTCATTGACATTAACTGAATTAGAGTAATTAGAATTAGGTTTATTATCACTGAAATCTATGGTTTTGCAACAAATTCAATGAATTATGTTATGAAATGTGTTGTTTAGTGGCAGCATTATGGTATAATACATAAAAATTACTTGAAGTTACAATAATGCCTACAAAAAGTAGTGGATACGGCTCAGTCCATCATGGGAAAAGCCCTCCCCACCACTGAGTACATCTACATGGAGCACTGTTACAGGAAAGAAGCATCCATCATCAAGGACCCTCACCACCCAAGCCATCTTACTGATGCCATTAAAGTGAAGGTACAGGAGCCTCAGAACTCACTCCACTAGGTTCAGGAACAGTTATTACCCCTCAACCATCAAGCTCTTGAACCCGTGAGGATAACTTCCCTCAATTTCACTCACTCTGTTCCCATAACCTACGAGCTCACTTTCAAGGACTCTTCGTCTCATGTTCTTGATGTTTATTGCCTTTTTACTTACTACTATTTAGATTATTTTTGTATTTGCACATTTTGTCACCTTTGGCACATGGGCTGTTGGTCCATCAGTGTGTGGTTTTTCATTGATTCTGTGATGTTAATGTCATTGGTACCAGTGACTTCCAACTTCAGTGAGCACAACTTCCGCTGCTCACTCTCACCCCAGTCTGAGACATCCCAGACCTTGGCACCTGGAAGGCAACATTCCATCCATGTGTCTCTTTCTCAACCAGTCTGCTGTGCTAATTATGGAATCCCCTATCACTACTGCACTCCTCTCCTTTCCCTCCCCTTCGGAGTCACAGAGCAGGATTCAGTGCCAGAGAATTAACCGCTGTGGATTTCCTCTCCTTGCCCTCCCCAACAATATCCAAAACGATATACCTGTTGAGGGGAACAGCCACAGGGGTACTCTGCACTGGCAGCCTATCCCCTTACCTGCTTCTGGTGGTCACCCGTTTACCTGTGTCCTGCACTTTAGGTATAACTACTGTATGAGATGTCAGTCAATGCCTGTGCCTCACAAATGA
This sequence comes from Hemitrygon akajei, assembly GCF_048418815.1. NCBI lineage: Eukaryota > Metazoa > Chordata > Chondrichthyes > Myliobatiformes > Dasyatidae > Hemitrygon > Hemitrygon akajei. Next base: position 17,667,061 of record NC_133125.1, on the reverse strand, counting down.
TGCAGAGTTCATCAAGTTCCAGCTCCAGTTCCTTAACATAGTCTCAAGGAAGCTGTAGCAAGATGCACTTGCAGGTGTAGTCTACCGGGACACTTGGGGTCTTCCTGCCTTCTCGTGGCTCACAGCTCACAGGAGCATTTCACCTTTCTGCCTGGTATCCCCACTGCTCTAACCCTGCAATAAGAAAGAAAGAAAAATTAAATGAGAAAAAGCTACCTACAGTCTCCACCTCTCCTTACCAAAGCCTCTTTGAGCCAAAGCCTGAGCTCCCCACTCTAGCACCGACTCGCTCACACGATGGCCGCTCCACTTAAACCTAACTCTTTTTTATTGCACCTTGCCCAGTGTCTAATTATGCACATTCTAACATCTTCTTGGGAACTGTGGTGCACAGAATGTCCCGACTGCCCCTCTTTCTTCTTTTGAATGTACAATTTATTTCCTGCAATGACATTATATTGGATACTTATGTTAAAAGTGTCACAGCTCAGTGGTATGATTTTTGTGGTTATGACCTTGTTAGCTATTTGCTTGACTTATCTATGGAGCAGTTTTCCTACATTTTGGTAGTTACCTCCCAATTTTTTTAAGGGTCACTTTGGTTGTGCTTTTGTTATATTCTGCCTCAGTTCCTCAATCACACCAAACCGATTTGTCTGCAATTATTATACTTATTCACAGCCCTGACATTTAATATTCTATTTTGGAGGGCGCTTGAGGGTTGACTGTCCTCTAGCCATCAATGCTATCTTGATGTTTATGTTCCGCAGACACCCCAGACATCTGTAGCCATATTTTCCACAAAGCAGAACGTTTCAGATCTCAGGAGAAAAATTAATTCATGATGCTGCAAAAGGGTGTGGATGTTGATTGCAGGTTTTACTCAGATGCACCAAATATACAAAGAGGTGTGCAAGCAATGGCTGATAATTTCACACTAATTTAGTGCTCCTGAAGAGGATCATTTGTCTATAATGTCTCTACCAGGGAAGATGAGTTACCATGTAGACATTGATGCAACCATGATAATGGTGCAAATTTCACAGAATGATCGGCAGACTTTTATCTGCAAGAGTCTAAAATTATACTCCAAGTTGTAGGAGAAGTGAAACCATTATCTCTGGTCTCTGCTGTGAGCTATGCCACCCTTTCTGCTTGAGTCTGAGCAAGAATATTGATAACATCGGTATCTTATTGGATCTCAAGACAAGCTTCTGATTTACACATTAACTGTAATGTCAGACAGTCTATTTTCAACCCTGGACCATTGATAAGCTACATCTATATCAGTTGGTACAACCTCCGTCATTGGTTTTAACAAGTTCAGTCCATCTTTGTCTTCCATCCTCTATCCACTTGAATTCATTGAAAATTCTTCTGCCTCTACCTTAACTAGCATTAGATATCATCCAGTTAACTGTTGGCTTGGGTCCCTGAAAAGTGAGATAAAGCTGTTATCAGAACTTTCTTGTTGCTGTCACAATCTATCTGGGGGATAGGTGGGGGAAAAGATCTCCTGATTTTCACTGATGAAGGATCTTGGCCAAAAATGTAGACCACTTATTCCCCTCCATGGATGCTGCCTGACCTGCTGAGCCCCTCCAGCATTTTGTTTTTTCGCTCCGGATTTTCACTAAGCAGTGAGAATGTCAGCAGAAGGACGTGGAACTGTAGTGAGATATGGGACAGGGTGCAGGCAAATGGAACTAGCGTAGATGGGTATCATGGCTGACAAGGACCAGATGGGCCAAATGGCCTGTTTCTATGCTGTATTACTGCACGACTCCAGGTCTCTATGAATTGCCTCTTCTGATCACCTCGCCAAATGAGTGGCAGCTGACAGGTAGAGCGTGAGAATGAGTCGGAAAAGTCGGGAACAGTTCTATCACTGTTCCAAGGCAGCTTTCCTTCATTGTGGAATGCTTTGAAAATCCCATTACAAAATTCAAGGGGCTAAGACCTATTGTTATGGGTTGTGTTTCCTTTATCCAAGCAACTAGACATATTCAATGCCCAGACTAAATTACAGGAAAGTGGCAATGTTTTATATGCAGAGATGGCTTTGATAGGCTACTGATAATGATACAGAATTCAATAGAACACATATGAAATAACATTGGTCGTTCGAGAAATTTTTCATCCTTTCCTTATGTGTAATTTATTTATCAGTTCTACTGATATTACTTGGGAATGAAATTCAATTACCAAGAAAACCAATTATTTTGTTTGTTGTAGGTGTAATCTTGCGCCCCTGTTGGAGTACGCTGATGATGTTGGACTCAAATCTGATTTTGTCACAATGAATCCATCAGTTGTGCAAAGAGCATTTGGAAGTCTTCAGAGTGAGACAGACAGAGAGAAATTTGTCAACAGGCTGGCATTATTGAATGACAGTGTTCTCTGGATCCCAGCGTTCATGGTTAAAGGAGGGGAAAAACATGTCGAGTGTGTAAATCAGCTGATTCTGAAGAAGAGACTGAGCATACAGACAGCCTATCCATCCCTACGACTCATACATGCTGTCCGAGGGTACGTATCTCTCCATATCTTAAACCAGTTTAACAGTAAATCTTGAAACCTTAAAACAGATGGCCATTGATCAAGAGTCTATGATTTGGTCTGGAAATCTTAAACCCCTGGTGATATGATCCCACAAAAAAAACTCAGTTAAAAAAATGCTAGTACTTTCTAAAATTCCATCCTACTTTAATGTAAACTAATTAGGGTCTTGGCCCGAAATGTCGATTGTTTACTCCTCTGCATAGACATTGCCTGACCTGCTGAGTTCCTCCAGCATCTAGTGTGTGTTTCTCAAGATTTCCAGCATCTGCAGATTCTCTTGTATTATAATCAAATACATTTGGATTAATGTGGAATGGGATTAATTAATGTCTATATAGCTTGTCTGACTTCGTATATCACTCCCCTGTGACTATTCTATGGTGTTTAGATCTGAAAGCTTCCTACCAAATGAGATTTTTAAAAATCAGTAATAATAGTGGAGATCTAATTGTAAACTCTCATTATTTTGAGCAGTGTGTAAAAATTAAGCTTCTCTCTGTGGCAACAGGAGTTCACAAAGGGCTTATGATTGATAACATAATTTAAACTTTCTGCACTTGAAATCTTTCACAGCCATAAAATCATTTATCAATTGAATTCCAAGACAGTAGAAGTGTAAGATTACTACTAAAAAGTTAATAGCCGTTCACCCCTCTGCCATCCATTTTGTCTGCTGACAGTCTGCTTCCATGAAGATATATTGGCAAGTAATGGACCTACATCTGTAAATAATTGTTGAGACTTAAAAATGTTTTATAAGCCATACACATCATCTGATTTTAAATAGCATATGAATCAGACTGCTCTGTGGAGGATAATTAGTCAAGACACAACAGGTTACATTTTGTACTTTGGAGGTAATTTGAGGAACCCCACCCAGTGAGTGAGGCTCGCATATTGCAGCTGAAGATCAAAAACTTGTTGGTATATTCAGTGACAAATGGTCTGGGAATATTTTGCTCTATGACTTATAAAAAAGTCGTAAGCATTTAGGTGAGATAAGTCTCACCGTTTCTGGTATTATTTTGTAGACTCAGCAGTGTTTTTTTAAAAATCTGATATTTAAAAGGTCAATTTCACACTCTTGGAACTGAATGAGCAGGTACATTTTCCCTGATTTTCTTAGATGTGTTGAAAGAAAATACTGTAGATGGTCTAACCTTTCTTCTACTTCCCCATTAACATGTTTTACTTCATGACACTGCCGAGCAGGAATATGTTTTCATCATTTACGTCACTGTTTTTATACCACCGCTTTGGAAGTTTATAAAATCTGAGGAGAACGAAAACTTATATACACTGGCTTCTTGTAAAAAAAAACACTTAATGGGTAACAAAAGTGAATCCATTAAGAGTGAAAATATATTCCTTTAGGGATAATGAGGTTAGTCAGCAGAATATACCTACTGTTTTAACTCATTATTTGTGAGGATGCATCTGCAGTTTTTATAAAAGAGGAATTAATCAGTTGCAATAAAATGTTATCCACTGTAATTTCCCCACTAGCAGTAGCAGTGCGATCATTTGAGTTGAGTATGACGTTCTCTTAAAGGTTATTCCCTTAATAGAGAATGCCTGTGCGTGACTTTGTTTAACATGGGGATGCTAATGCATGGGCACCGACCACTATGTTAGTGTGAAAAACATATTTACATATATAATCTTACTACAGGAAAGATATCAATAAGATTGAAAGAGTACTGAGAAAATTTACAAGGATGTTGCCAGGACCTGAGGACCTGGGTTATAGGGAAAGATTGAATAGGTTAGGACTTTACTCCCTGGAGAGTAGGAGAATGAGTAGAGATTTAATAGAGTTGTACAAAATTAAGAGAGGTGAAGATCGAGTGAATCCAAGCAGGCTTTTTCCACGAGTTGGGTCAGACTAGAACTAGATGTCATAGGTAAAAGATGAAAGGTGAATTGTTTAAGGGGAACGTGAGGGGAAGCTTCTTCATTCTGAGGGTGTGGAAGTTACCAGTAGAAGTGGTGGATAGTTTGGTTTTAGAATTTAAGAGAACTTTTGATAGGTACACAGATGGGAGGTGTGTGTAGGGTTATGAATCGGGTGGAAATCAATGAGACTCAGGAAAATAATAGTTCAGTGTGGACAAGTTGGGCCAAAGAGTCTGTTTCTGTGCTGTAGTACCCTGTATGTCTCCATAATCAATCAGTGAAAATATTTAGTTTTTGTGAATGCCATTTTATTATCATTGCATGCTGTATATTGCTGTAGTCAGCATTTGTTCTGACACTACAAATCGAGTTCTTGAGCATATTCAGATTGATTTTATTTGGTATGAAAACAGTTGGAAATCTCTATTTTTTGTTCAAATTTGGAAAAGTTTATTATCAAAGTACATATATGTCACCATATACAACCCTGAGATTCATTTTCGAAGATTTCAAAGGTGCATTTAATGTCAGAAATGTATACAAAATACATCCTGAGATGGGTTTTCTTTGCAACCCTCCACGGAAAACAGAGGAGTGCCCCAAAGAATGAACGACAGTTAAATGTTAGAACCCCAAAGATCCCCCCAACTCCCCTCCCTCCCATGCGTAAGCGGCAGCGAGCAATGATACCCCCTCCCCCCATCGACAAAAAAGAACCATTGGCACCACCACCGAAGCAGTCAAGCATGAACAAAGCAACAGCAAAGACACAGACTTGCAGTTACCCAGAAGACTTCCCATTTCACCTGGTATTCAACATAACGCAGGTGCTCTCTCTCCCTAATAAGGGAGAAAGAGGTGTCTCTGTCTCACAGCGAGGGGGGAGACATAACAAACAGCTCGCTGGTTTACAATGTTAAAAGTCCATTGTGTGGCTTTTTCCAAGCTCTGGGCCCAAAGATCTCGGGTCTCTGGGCACGCAGCCTTGGATCTTCCACCTCCCACAATACACCAATCTCCAGCCTTCGATCCGCCTGTCTCCAGAGCCCCGAGATCTTGGCCCTCTGAAGGTGAGCTGAGCTCTCGGGCCGTGCCCTGGGCATGCTGAATAATGGCCAGTTGTGAAACCCTGAGAGCAGGTTCCATTCCCGCAAAGAACTGTAGTCAGCGTGTAACTCCAGGTCAGGGTCTTCAAAAGAACCCTGAAAGGGAAAAAATAGAGATTTTAAAGATGGAAATAGAGCTGTTTCCGAAGATGCAAGCAAAGGAGTCGCCATTAGGCGCTGTTAATTCTCCTAAGCTCCTTTTCTTGTGGATATACTCAATAGAATAATAACCATAACAGAACCAATGAAAGATTATCCAACTTGGGTGTTCAACCGAAATGCAGAAGACAAAAAACTGTGCAAATACAAAAAGAAAGAAATAATAAACAAACAAACAAACAAACAAGCAAGCAATATACAAACGGTATGTTGATTACATGAGATGAAGGGTCCATGAAAGTGAGTCATTTGGTTGTGGGAACATTTCAATGATTGTGATTCAAGTGAAATTGAGTGGTTAATATCCTTTGTTCAGGAGTCTGATGGTTGAGGGTAGTAATTATTACTGAACCTGGTGGTGTGCGTCCCGACACTCCTATACCTGATGGCAGCAGCAACAAGAGAGCTTGTCCTGGGTGGTGGGGTTCTATGATGATGGATGCTGCTTTCCTGCAACAGCGTTTCATGTAGATGTGCTCAGTAGTTGGGAGGGCTTTACCTGTGATGGACATGGGATTAAGAAATAAAAGATATTTCTTGCCATGAAAGTAACTGGAAGAAGTGGTTAGGTTTTGGGGAAGGGACAGGGAAGAATAATTAATAAGCAACTCAACCACACGAAGTGGATCATAAAGTATTTATAATGGAAATACCAATAGCTCTTAAGAGGAAGACTTGACAAACCTGTGTAATTAGACAAAGAAGAAATTATTTATCTTTGTCTCTATATCATGGAGGTAGACAAGGTTGGCAAGATCAGCATTGCCATTCTTAGCTGACAGCATTGCAAATGGATCGCCTACCAAACCACTTTATTAGGTAGTTGCTGTGGGACAAATTTCAAAAGTAAGCAAAACCCATTTAAGGATGCTGAGCTTGTTTTCTTAAAGGTGATTAAGGAATATGTTGAGTGTTACAGTCATCCAAATCATTTCATGGTTGCTTCACCAACATCACTTGTTAACCCCCAGTCTTTAGTCCCAAGTATATTTATTTCGAAATACAGCCTGGCTCAGGCCCGTCCAGCATAGTGAGCTTAGTAACCCCTGATTTAACCCTCGCCCTGTCACAAGACTATTTACAATGACCAATTAACCTACTTAGTTACAGGTATGTCTTTGCACTGTAGGAGGAACTAGACCTCTAAAGTTCTGTGGATTATAAGTATAGACCTCTGGGTTATTTTGAATTCATCTTTTGGATGTGGTGTCCCATTCCCTCCCTTTTCTAGTTGTCATTCTGGTGAGTTACAGTCCTGATTATGGCTCCCGCGGTGTTACTGGCAAGGGATGTAAATCTAGTAAAAAAAAGTGCAATATGTTCAATTCAGTTTGGTTGTGTTAGAAGAGAACCTACGGGCAGATCTATTCCTATGTTCTTGCAGGCCTTGGCCAGCCATTTTGGTGGTTTTGTGTTGGTAGGTTTGAGAGATGCTATTGAAGTAATCACACTATTTCTTGCCTGTGGTACACATTATGGTGATGGGTGGGGTGCCAGTCAAGCAGGCTGCTTTGTCCAGGTGTTAGTGGTTACTGGAGCTGCATTCAAACACTCAGAGTAGAGAGTATTCCATCACACTCCTTTGGAAATGGGATTTGCATGTCAGGAGGTTGGTCACTTGACAGGGAGCCCCTGACTTCTCTTGTACCTATGATATCCAAGTAGCTCATCCAGTTGTGTTTCTTGCCAGTGATGACACCAGGGATTTGGATGGAGGAGCACTCAGCAAATGTACTACCATTGAATCTCAAAATCTAAGCCGCTGAACTTGTTGCTTTTGGAGATGGAATTTGCCTGGCAATTTGTGGTGTGGATGTTACTTGTTGTTTACTGAATGTTGTCTTGCTTCATGCATTTTCTGAGGAGTTGTGACTAGATTTGAACACTGGGCAATCATTAGTGAACATCCCCACTTCTGACCTTACGATGACCATTGATGAAGAAGCTGTAGAGAGCTGGGTAGAGGACACCTTGCCAGGGAACCCGAGGAAACTGCATTGGTGTTCTGGGGATGGGGTGATTAACCTCCAAATGTCGCCACCTTTCGCCCTTTTTACAAGGTCTAACTGCTCCAACCATAAGGAGGGTTTCCCTTTTGAAGTCCAAGTCTTCAATAGGACACAAAGCAAAATGTTGATACAAGAGACTGCAGCTGCAGAAAATCTGGAGCTTACCCTTTCTCTTTGTTCTCCCCCACCCTCGTGACCTGCCTATCACCTACTTCTTCCTTCCTCTGATTCCCCAAGTTTCCTTTACTCCATGATCTATCATCCTCCCCTGTCTTTTCCATCTTCTTCAGCTCTTTGACTCTTCTTCAACCTCCCAGCTTCTTACATCATTCCCAATTCCAACCCACCAGCCCCCCCCCGTCCTGCTATCTACCTTCCCAACTCAGCTAGATTCACTTATCACCATCCAGTTTGTGCTCCTTCCCTTCCCCCCTCCCTTTTATTCTGGTTTTTGCCCTTTTTCTTTCCAGTCCTGATAAAGGATCTTGGTGTGCAACATCAACTGCCCATTCCCTCTCGAGATGCTGCCTAACTGGCTGTAGTCCTCCAGAATTCTGTGTGTTACTCCAAAGCAGAATGTTGTCTAGTCCTGTAGCCTTTACTGTATCAGGTGCTGTGATCCTTACTTTGATATCCCACTGTGTGGATTGACTGCTACTTTGCTGGAGAAAATCTCAGGATAAGCTGAGATAAATAATTTCTTCAACATTGTAGATCAGTGTGAATACTTCAGGGTTTGTGTGTACTACTCATGTCCCTTCTCAGAACTGTGTTTGGAATAGGAATTGCGATTGTCTCCCTGACAAACATTACCAATCTACACCCCCCTTTTAGTTATTTTTGTCTTGGCCTGTAACTAGAAACATTTGGGTTCTGTTCCTGCCTCTCAAAGCAGTGTTTCATTCACAGCTAAAATATTATACTTACACATACACTACTGTGCAAAAGTCTTAGGCACATATATTTAGCTTGGGTGCCTAAGATTTTTGCACAGTACTGTATCTATCAACACCTTCTGTTCATCTGCTCTGTTTACTGAACTCCATGTATTTATGTATGTACCATTTAGCACAGCTAGAGACTACTTTTATGTTTATCTCCTAATCTTTGTTAGCTTTGCTTTCCAAGCTTAATTCACTGCCTTTCAGTTTACTAGTTTTGCTTTTCTCTTTCCAAATCAATACTCAGTTTCCTATCTGTCTGGAAATGGAATTGGAATTGGTTTATTATTGTCACAGTTTACAGAGGTACAATGAGAAGCTGGTCTTGCATACTGTTCACACAGATCAATTTATTACACAGTGCATTGAGAAAGAACAAGTAAAACAATAACAATATAGAATAAAGTGTAACATCTACAGCCTTCAAAAGCATGGCATGACAGTTATTGGTCCAAATGATGTGCAAACTATGTGCTCTATACAGGTCCCACCTTGCCCAGAAATCATCCCGATTCCCTAAGAAAGTAAGTCTTTCCTATCAGTACTATCTCTCTAGCTGTGGATTCATCTCCATTATCTTCCTTTTAATATATAGACTACAACTAGCGGTAATGGGTTAAAGGTAAATATTGAAAGGCCTAGATAGTGGACATGGAGAGGATGTTTCCTAAAGTGGGGGAATCTTGGACCAGAGGGCACCACCTCAGATTAGAAGAATGTCCCTTTAGAACAGAGATACAGAAGAATTTCTTTGGCCAGAGTGTGGTGAATCTGTGGAATTCATGGCCACAGATGGCCTACGCAGGCCAAGTCATTGGGTATATTTGAAGCGAAGGATGATAGGTTATTGATTAGTAAGAGTGTTGAAGGTTATTGGAAGAAGGCAGGAGAATGGGATTGAAAGGGATAACAAATTAGCATTGATTGAAAGGTGGAGCAGACTCAATAGCCAAATACCATTCCTATGTCTTATGGTCACAGTGATCATCTACCTAAAGAGATGAGGGAGATCTGTCTGTATTTTGCATCTTGTATCAAGTCACCTCTCATCCTCCTTTGCTGCAAAGAGAAAAGTACCAGCTTATTCAACCTTTCATCATAAAATATGCTCTGTAATCCATGGAACATCTCTGTAAATCTCCTCTGCACCCTCTGTAAAGTTTCCATATCCTTCTACTATGAGGCAAACAGAACTGAACAAGTGTGGTCTATCCAGAGTTTTATAGAGTTGCAACATTACCTCACAGCTGTTGAATTCAGTCCCCGACTATTGAAGGCCAACACACCAAACACCATCTTAACCACTGTAACAATTTATGTGGCAATTTTGGTGGATTTATAGAGTTGGACCTCTCTGTTCCTTCACATTGCTAAGAATCCTTTCATAAGGATTCTGACGTAATTCCAGCAATAACTAACCTTGAGACCCAGTTTACTTACTCTGTAAAATCTGTATTTATAATCTCATCTCTTTTTCTATCTTTGTCATTGATAGTAATAAACATAAGAAAGTACGTTCTAACTTAGAATCACTATGTGGCAATTATAGGAATCCTTTGTGAGAAGGCAGCAGATCAGATTCAGATGCAGAATAATTTATCACATGTACATTGAAACTTACAGTGAAAAGCCTTGTCTGCATTAACAACCAACACAACCAGAGGATGGGCGGGAGCAGGTCACAAGTGTTGCTGCACGTCACAGTACAATACTCAGTAAAACACCGCAGAACACAACAAAACTGAGCACAACATGCAACAAATCAACAGCAGCAAAGTAAGCCCCTTTCCTCTCATCCTCCAGGACATATATACACACACACACACACACACACACACACACACACACACACACACACACACACACACACACACACACACACACACACACACACACACACACACACACACACACACACACACACACACACACACACACACACACACACACACCAATCAATCTTTCAGCTCTGATCTTCAGTCATTGACCCCTGGACTAGCTGATAATGGGACCCCAAACTTCCAGACATGTCAACAGCCTGCACAGACTTCAAACGCAGAGCAGACACCTGACCTCCAACTCCCCCACAACCCCATCTCTAAATCCTAATCTAACCACTGAATTCCCCACATCCCTGTGTCTAAACCTTAACCTAACCTCTAGTTACCATCTCTGTCCCTAACACCATCCCAACAAACTTAAACAACAAAGTATGAGTCATTATCACGATGGAGGCAGTACCTTGGTGCCATCTTGGACTAAATATTTAAAAATCTTCTTCATGAAGAGGGACAACATGGGCACAAAGAAAGAAATCTATTTTCAACAGCACAGGAATAATACAAGCCATGCATTGTGTTCTATTTCCAAAACTTGGCTGCGCTGATTTCCAAGGAAACAAATTTCAGAAGTAGAGTGCATCATGCTCTGCTGCTACCATATATATTTGGAGTAAGTTGCAGAAGATAAATTTTCTAGCAACGTCCACAGTAAAAAGAGTTTCATCCAGCTTCTTAGACAGCTTCACAAGTATCTTGAAGGATACCAAGAGATGAAAGTTATGCAATGTATGCATTTTCAAATAGCATTCACAATTACTGAAGAAATCTGGCAAAAGATTACTGAAAAAAGGCATTAATTTTAGAATATATTTAATCTCTTTTATTATTAGATAACAGTTCAGCTTCTTGTAAGATACAGCCACAATATGCAAACAACACAATAAAAAACACCCTGAAGGCTTAAAGTGGTTGTTGAGATCAAAAAGCTTCTCCTTTGCTAGTTGTTAATTTACTGTTATTGATCTCAGTACTTGAAGTGAATGTAGAATAGATCTGAAGTTGTTTGCTTCTTTGCCTTTGGCTCAAATGGACAAACAACTTGTATAGAAGCATTAAAACAGTAAAACATTACAAAATTCCTGACAAGAGCTTTATCAAACAAGATCCAGTGCTTGACCACATAAGGAGATATTAGAACAAATGACAATGGGCTCTTTATGGAATGTTTTAAAGGAGGAAGAAGAGGTGCGGTATTGTGAAAGAAACCTCCATAATTAATGCATTGGGTAGCTGTAAGCCAGAGCCAGTAATGGAAAGGATATCAACATGCCATATATTGGAAGATCATGGGGACTTTGAAAGGCTGACAGAGTTTATAGTACCATTGACAGTCAAGATCAAAAGATATTTTAGATATCATCGTCTGAATGAATTGGTTTAATCAGGGTATTTCCAGATTGGAACATAAGAGATTCTGCAGATGCTGGAAATTCAGAGGAACAACACAAAATGCCTGAGGAAGTCAGCAGGCCGGGCAGCATCTGTAGCAAGGAATGTACAGTCAGCATTTCAGGCTGAGACCCTTCATCGAGGGTCCGGATTTATTTATTTATTTATCTATCTATCTATCGATCAGGAACACTACGTAACTGAGATATTTATCATGAGTTCTGCAGATATTTACATTGTCAGTTATTAGCATTGTCAATAATCCCTCCATCTGTCCAACAATCTTTTTGACCCCTACCATCAGGTGGGAGGTACTGAAGCATCAAGAGAAGGGCTGTTAGGATGGGAAACAGCTTCTCCCCGAGCCCCTAAAACTGCTGAACTCCCTGCTACCACCCAGGTCTCATCACGGATGAAGTGCCAGTAACATCATACTGTTTACTTTTCAACTTGTGCACCTTATTACTTGTTAATTTATTTGTGGTAGCGTTACCCTATGTGCTGTGTTGTGCAGCTTGCTCCAGAGGAACATTGCACCGTTTGGCAGTACACATGTATACGGTTGATTGACTAACTTGAACTTGAACTTGAAGTTGATTTTCATGCAGAAGGCTGAAGAGGACCTGGGCTGAGTATATAAAAAAGCCATGTGTTAAATGGGTGCAACTAAAGAGAAGGAGAGAAGTGGATCATTAGCCCTCAGTGTTTGTAGTAGTAGAAATTTTGAGGCGGCAGATGAGCTGAACAAGATGAGAACTGGGTGATGATGATAGGAAAGGTTAGATGTAGGTGGGGAGATTACTTTGTCAAGGGCTCAGCTCTGAATTAAGCAAAGCAACAAAGCAAATAATATATTTAGCCTTCAAAAACATCTTTACAATTCATTTATGGGATGGGCAGCATTTATTGACAATCATTGATTGGCCTTGACTTGTTTCATTAGGCCATAAGTTATAGGAGCAGAATTAAGCCATTTGGCCCATCGAGTCTGCTCCGCCATTTCTTCATTGCTGATCTGCCGTTTTATCATGGCTGATCCAATTTCCCTCTCAGCCCCAATCTCCTACCTTCTCCCCATAACCCATCATGAATCTATTAACTTCTGCCTTAAATATAGATAAAGACGGTCTCCACAGCTGCCTGTGGCAGAGAATTCCACAGATTCACCACTCTCTGACTAAAAAAATTCCTCCTTGTCTCCTTTCTAAAAGGACAGCTCTCTATTCTGAGGCTGTGTCCTCTGGTCTTAGACTTTCCCACCATAGGAAACATCCTCTCCACATCCACTCTATCAAGGCCTTTCATTGTTCGATAGGTTTCAATGAGGTCACCCCTCATTTTTCTGAATTACAGCGAATACAGGCCCAGTGCCATCAAATGCTCTTCATGTGACAATCCTGGAATAATTTTCGTGAATATCTTTTGAGTCCCCTCCAGTTACAGCATAACCTTTCTAAGATAAGGGGCCCAAAACTGCTTATAATACCCCAAGTGAGACCTCACCAGTGCTTTATAAAGTCTCTCCATTATATCCTTTTTACATTCTAGTCTTCTTGAAATGAATGCCAACATCTCATTTGCCTTCTTCACCACTGACTCAACCTGCAAATTACCCTTTAGGGAACAAGAACTCAAAAGTCCCTCTGCACCTCATTGTTCTTGTATTTTCTCTCAGTTTAGAAAATGGTTATCACTTTCATTTCCTCTACCAAAGTGTATGACCATAAACCTCCCTGCACTGTATTCTATCTGACATTTATTTGTCCGTTCTTCTAAAATGTTTGTCATTCTGTGGACTTTCTACTTCCTCAAAACTACCTGTCCCTCCACCTATCTTCATATCGTCTGCAGTTTTCTTTACTTTGTAATTGGAGAGAAAGTTTTAGGAAGTAAGTTTAAGTAACAATGAAGGAATGGTAATATCTTGCAAAAGAACAATTGAACAACAGTGTTCCTTGTAAGTGACGGTCAATCCTGTTTGTGAACAGAGAAAAGAAAAACTGAGTTTCTTTTCACTGTGACGCTTCACTGTTCCATTTGCTGTACCCAGGAAGAAAAGTTCACCATTATAGGTGTTGTTTGCCATCACGTATCAATAAAAGAGAATGTGGTTGAGATGCACAGCATGCCGAGAGTCAGAGTTGTGGAGATGAGAGTTGAGATGCAGGAAATGGAAAGGATGTGCTTGAGATCCTTATCAACTGTGAAAGGGAAACAAAGATGATAAAAATGAAGACTTGTCAAAAGTACAAGTCTAAATCTGGACATGTATGTTAGAGACAGGTGAACTATGAAAGTGGAGCAGTGTCTCTAAGCATAGCTGGGGAGGAATACACAAGGTGATAACAGGGCTGTATTTCAGTTGCCATCTCAGAGACGTAGCTGAAGGGGATTCAGTGTGGGGCACTCAACCCCCAAGGAAACGTATCATATTGAAGGGTGGGTAGAGGGAGAGGGGTGCTGGTAAAAAATGAAATGAAAAAAATGATGGAAAAGATAAATCAATAATGAGGAGTGACATAGGATCAATAAAATCTTTATGGGTAGAGTTGAGGAACTAGAAAGTTCAAAAGGCCCTGATGGAAGTTACGTTCAGTCCTCTAAATAGTAATCAAGGTGTGGGGTACAAAATGCACTGAAAGTTAGGAAATGCATGTGAGAAAGGTAATATTACCGCAATCATGAGGACCTTCAGTATATGGGCAGTCAAGGAAAACCTGGCTGGTAGTGGACCACAAGAAAAGGGATTTGTGAAATGTCTGTATAATGGCTTTTTAGAGCCCACTAGGGAATGAGCAGTTCTACACTTGGCGTTGTGTACTGAGATATACTTGATCAGGGAGCTTAAGGTGAAGGAACCTTTAGGAGACACTGAATGTAATAGGATCCACCATGCAGTTGGAGAGAGAAAAGATGAAATCTGATGTAGTGATGTTACGTTTGAGTAAAAGTAACTACAGAGGTATGAGAGAGGAGCTGGCCAGAGTTGATTGGAAGGGGACCATAGTTTAAAAAAATGGTGGAACAGCAATGGTTGGAGTTTCTGGGAGTATTTCATGAGCCAGAGCAGAATTCCATTCCAAGGAAGAATAACCATATTAAGGGGAGGATGAAAGAAGCAGTGTTGATAAGGGAAGTCAGGGACGTATATAAGAGAATGTATGCAAAATGGCTAAGATCAGTGGGAAGCTAGATGATTGTGAAGCAATGAAAAGACAATAGAGCCAACTAAAAAAGCCATGAGGGAGGAGAAGATGAAATACCAGGGAAGCTAGCCAGTAATATAGGATTCCATAAGTTTTTTTAGATGCATAAAGGGTAGGATTGTGACAAGAGTCGACATTAAATCACGAAAACGATGCTGGAGAAGTAGCAATGGGGGACGGGGGTGGGGGAGATAAACAAGTATGTTCTGTCAGAAGGCACCAGTAACATGTCAGAAATTCAATGGCCATTACTAAGGAGAGGGTATTGGGGAAGTTGAAAGGCCTTTTAAGGTATATAAGTCAGCTGGACCAATGGACTACACCCAAGAGTTTGGAAAGAGCTAGCTAAAAGTATTGTGGAGGTAGTAGTAATGATCTTTTAAGACTCACTGGATGTAAGGATGGTCCTAGGGAATTGGAAACTTGGAAATGTCTCACTACTGTTTAAGAAGGGAGGGAGGCAAAAGAGAAGACACCAGTTCGTCTGACCTCGGTGGTTGGTGAGATTTCAGAGTCCACTATTAAGGATGAAATTTCAGAGTACTTGTGGATATATGATAAAATAACTTAACACAGTTTCAATAAAGGGAGATCATGTCTGACATATCTGTTAAGTTCTTTTGAGAATCTAGTAAGCATGTTAGACAAGGGAGAGATGATGGATGTTATGTACTGGATTTCCATAAGGCTGTTGACAAAGTGCTACACATGAGGCTGTTAACAAGAGCCCGTGGTGTTGGAGGCAAGGTACCAGCGTGGATAGAATAGCGAGTGGGAATAAAGGGGGCCTTTTTAGAACGGCTGCAGGAGTTTCAAAGGCATTAGTATTAGGACAGTAGCTTCTCATTTCATACATAAGTTATCTGGATGAAGGAGTGTTGACATCATAGTCATGTTTGTAGATGATACCAGGATAGATGTAGGATCAAGTAGTGTTGCGGAGTCAGGGAGTGTGCTGAAAGACGTGGACAGGTTGGGAGAGTGGGTTAAAATATGATAGATGGAATACAGTGTAGGGTTGTATGGGGCTGTGTATTTTGGTATGAAGAATAAAGATGTAGACTATTTTCTAAACAGTGACAAAAATTTAGAAATCAGAGGTGCAAAGGGTCTTGCGAGTCCTATTTCAGGATATTCAGAAAGCAGGTACAGGGCTCTGAGTTGGATGATCAGCCATGATCATACTGAATGGCGGTGCAGGCTCGAAGGGCCGAAAGGCCTACTCCTGCACCTACTTTCTATGTTTCTATGTTTTGATTCCCTTCAAGTTAACTTGCAGGTTGAGTAGATAGTAAAGAAGGCAAATGCAATTTCAAGGGGTCTAGAAGATAAAAGCAAAGATGTACTTGAGGTTTTATAAGGCATGGTCAAATGGCATTTGGAATATTATGAGCAACTTTGGGCCCCGTACCTAAGAAAAGGTGTGCTGGTCCTGGAGAGGGTCCAGAGGAAGTTCGGAAGAATGATCCCAAGAATGAAAAGCTTAGCGAATGAGGAGTATTTAACGTCTCTGTCCCTGTACTCAATAGAGTTCAAAAAGATGAGGTGGGCCTCATCGAAGCCTGCTGGATATTGAAAAGCCTGAATAGAGCAGGCATGGAGAGTATGTTTACCATTTGTAGGAGAGTCTATGATCTGAGAGCACACCCTCAGAATAAAAGGACATCCCCTTAAAACTAATGAAGAGGAATTTCTTCAGCTAGATGGTGTTAACTCTGCAGAATTTATTGTCACAGAGGGATGTGGAGGCCACGTCATTGTGTATATATAAGGCAGAGAATGATAGGTTTTTGATTGTTAACAGACAGACAGACATACTTTATTGATCCCAAGGGAAATTGGGTTTTGTTACAGCCACACCAACCAAGAATAGTGAAGAAATATAGCAATATAAAACCATAAATAATTAAATAATAATAAGTTAATCGTGCCAAGTGGAAATAAGTCCAGGACCAGCCTATTGGCTCAGGGTGTCTGACACTCCGAGGGAGGAGTTGTAAAGCTTGATGGCCACAGACAGGAATGACTTCCTATGACGCTCAATGTTACTTCTCGGTGGAATGAGTCTCTGGCTGAATGTAATCCTGTGCCTAACCAGTACATTATGGAGTGGATGGAAGTCATTGTCCAAGATGGCATGTAACTTGGACAGCATCCTCTTTTCAGACACCACCGTCAGAGAGTAACATAATGGGAAGAAGATGGGAGAATGGAGTTTGAAGTAATAAATTATGATTGAATGACAGAGCAGATTGGATGAGCTGAATGCCATAATTCTGGCCCTCTTTCTTATGGTTAAGGTCTTTTTACTAAGTGCTAATCAATTTTCTGAAACTTTGATAGGGAAGTTGAATTAATTATGAATCATGAAAGTGAGAGCAGCATTGAAGATTGTCAGAGAACTTTCTAATTTAAGGTGAGTAGGAAGTGGTACCTACACTGTCGTCAATGTTCATGAAAGGGGAGAGACTTAGTAAGACTGAATCATGGACTTTTCTGCACATTGCCCATGATTATCACTTTTTAGAGGAAGTGAGTGGTATTAAAAGAGAAGTTGTTTCATATGAGAGCAAGTTCAGATTAGGGAGAAGATTAGTTTGAAATGTCACATGCATGTCAAGATATCGAAACATACAGTGAAATTAGTCATTCTACGTCAATGGCCAACACAGTCGGAGGCTGTGTTGGGCACAGCCCACGAGTGTCACTATGCTTCTGGTGCCAACAAAGCATGCCCACAACTTATTAACCCTTACATCTTTGTAATGTGGGAGGAAACTGGAACACGTGGTGGAAACCTCACAAACACGGGGAGAACATACAAACTCATTACAGGCAGCGACAGGAATTGAACCCACAACTGCTGGTGCTAATACTGACCGCTACACTACCATGACATCCTGTTCAGCCAGGCAGAGAATAGCAGTTGTGGAAGGGGATTTCCTGGACCTCTGTTAAAGGAAGAAGTGAAGGTCTCTTGTGCCAGCGTCACGTGGTTGGAGCAATTGGACTTCCACTGGTGAAAAGGGGCTGTAAAATAGTAAATGGTTAATATGGTGACTAACATCTGAAATGTCACGTTTTTGGGAAGGTGGCAATGCAAGGCCTGCAGCTGTTGGGAAATGATGGCCAGATGTTCATTGCTTGGGGCAATGTTCACAGGAGGCATGAAGAGGTGGTACTCAACCTCAGGGTGAGGTCAGCCCACTGAACAGCAACCTCTGTCAGCCGGTACGACAGCAAAGTCTTGAGTAAAGAAAGTGCTGAATGTTCAGAGGAAATAGATTAGAATCAGTAAAGACAGTGAAAAACCTGTGCATCTAGAACTAAAGATCGTAGGTTAAGGGTGAAAGGTGAAATGTTTCTGGGGGAAACATCTTCACTCAGAGGAGGGTGAGAGTATGAAATGAACCGGTGGATATGGGTTCAGTTTCAACATTTAAGAAAAGTTTGGATAAGGACATGGATGGGAGGGGTATTGAGGACTTGCGATCCAGGTTGATGGTACTTGGCAAAATAATAGTTTAGCATAGACTGGATAAGCTGACGACGATGTTTCTGCACAGTAGTGCTCTATGAGTCAATGAATTTTTTTTTTAATCAGGCACTGTCACAAACACAATAAACCCTGCAGCTGCTGGAAATCCAGAGCAGCACACATAAAACGCTGGCAGGTCTCTAGAAGTCAGGGAATCTCCTGCCAGCAGTTAGCCGTGAATGGATCTGGAGGGAATAAGAGGGAGTGGCCCTGTTGGGATGGCAATTGGAATTCTGGACATGCTGGGGAGTGGATTGAAATTTGGGGACAGTACACTGACTAAAGAAACAGGCACAGAGGGAAACAGAGATCAGTATCATGCTGGGTTCGGAACCCATTGGGATGAGGTTGTAGGGGTTGGAGCTGAGGCCTCTGCTAAGGACTCATCATTCAGGACCTAAGAGATGAAGATGAGAGGTGGTGATGGAATCGCAGCATGGGGTGAATCTGGGGGGGGGGTTTAGAAATAGGGTCAGAGGAAAGAGAATGGGGGTGCAGAAGATCAGGAGAAGTATTTCAGTTCAAAGCTGAAAATATTGCTGTCTTTGGCACTACATTTTTTTCACCATCCATGGGATGTAGTGTGGGATAATGTGGAACTTTGGAGAAAGAAACTTTGCAAAGGATAGTTGGTGGTGCTAGAGAGAGGTTAATATTGTGCTTGGCATTAAGCTTGGATCCCAGAATGTCAACAGAAATAATAAATATCTTAAAAGTATCTGTAACTATCGAAGAATCAGAAATGTGAAGGTTGGAATTTTAATTAGAGGTTACGTAGATTTTCAGATGACTCAAAACATGAGGGTGTAGCAAACCTGGAGGAAGAAAGGAACGTAGACAGTTTGGTGCATGGGTGGATAAATGGCAAGTATCATTTAATGTTATGAAACATGTTGGTGGGAGGAATGAGAAGAGGTAACCAGAATGAATGTTTCTAAAAGAGGCTCACAAGAATAGAGGGATCTCTGGGTATATCTGGCAGGACAGGTTGAGAAAATAATGAAGTTAAAAGGGATATATTACTGGAGACATGGAATACAAGAGCAGAAAAATGTATTGAGTCATTATAAAATTTGTGGCTGGGCCACAACTAGCGATTTCTAAAAGTAAATTAAATTTATTATCCAAGTAGGTACAGTACTGTTCAAAGGTCTTAGACGCATAAATGTAGCTAGGGTGCCTAAGGGTTTTGCACAGTTCTGTATTTGGCAATATGGAGTGGAAAGCCAGTTTGTAGATCTGGCAGGAGCAAAGGATCAATGATTAAATGATTCAGTTTTTAATATCAGAGAATGTTACAGTATACAACCTGAAATTCTTACTCTTCACAGACATCCACAAAGCAGGAAAAACCCCCAAAAGAAAAAAGGACAGAAACATCAGAACCCCAAAGCTTCTCTTCCCCCTCCCATGCACAAGCAGCAGCAAAAGTCATTGGGCCTTCCCCCCCCCCACTTGCACCAGCAGAAACTCCCCCCACCTTGCAAGCAACAACAAAGCCCCCAAAGAGACATCTTGATCTAGCCCATCCCAACACTTTGGTATCTCAAACATGCTTTCTCTCACTAGTGAAGGAGATAGAAGTCGCTCCTGCATCAACGAGAACAGGAGATCAGCAGCTCACTGTTCTGATGTTACAATGTCCAATGTCACTTCTCCGAGGGTCGACGGGTGCTCACTCACATCCAAAAGAGAGAGAAGATAGCTCAAGTGCAGGGGCCTTCTTCCAACAGCAGTACACACCTCCTGCTGTCTTGATGCTTTGATGTTTCAGATTCCTGTGACAGTTCACTTGGTGACATTGGTGAGGAACCGAGTTGCTCATGGGCCCACACCCGGAAGGCGTACAGCTTCCAGGCCACACCTGGAGATGTTGACACGTCAGTCCACATGGGGAGACTGAGAATGAGAACCAACCGCTGGTGGTGAACTGTAATTTGAGATGCAGCTGTAGGTCACAGACTCCGTTATGACCCCAGCAACTGTGAAAAGAAAAGAAAGACATGAGAAAGGGAGAATAAGCTGTTTCGCAGATGAACTGGAAGAAGTTGCCTAGGTCCGCAAAAACTTCTGGTGTCATCTTGGGAATGGCGAAGGTAGAGTTTCATGGGAGGGGTGTGGGACAGGTGGCAGAGGAGTGCCGGGGTCAAGGATGGTGCGGGTGCAGACACACCCACCCCTGAGACACACAGGTAACATCGTTTGATTACAAACAATTGGTTTCAATCAGCTTTCCACTTCCTCCCCTCTCCCTGCCCCCTTCCCATTCTTAGTCCACAATACATACCCATATCAGAATCAGGTTTATCAGTACTCACATATGTTATGAAATTTGTCTTTTTTGCTGCAGTAGCAGTACAGTGTAATACATAAAATTACTACAGTACTGTACAAAAGTCGTAGGCACCCTGGCGCACACGCACTCTCTCTCTTTCTCTGTCTCTGTCTGTCTCTCTCTATCTATATCTATATCTATCTATATATATATATATATATATATATAAATATATTCACGCACCAAAGACTTTTGCAGTGCTGTATATGTTGCCGTATAATACCCTGAGATTCATTTTCTTGCAGGCATTCACAATAGAACAAAGACATACAGTAGAATAGAATCAATGAGAAACTACACACGCAAAGACCGAAAAACAAAATAAGACAATCTGTGCAAATACAATAAGTAAACAGATAGATAATACCGTGAACATGACTTGTCGATTCCTTTAAAGTGAATCCGTAGGTTGTGGAATCAGTTCAATGTCGAGGTGAGTGAAGTTATCCACACTGTTGGTTGAAGGGTGATAGCTGTTTCTATTCTGTTTGCCACTCCTTAGGACAAATGAGAAAGCTTCAGTGAGGGTAAAGAAGTGTGTATGGCAAGAGAAGCGGAAACAGAGAAAGCTGCAGAGATCCAAGAGAGGCCTTTAAAGTCATGAAGTATAAAGACAGAGAGGGCTGTCATTGTTTGAGGGGTGAAGAATCAAGAACATTTAGCGAGGTTGATTGGCAAAAGAACCAAAAGTAAGATGACAATTTACACAATCAGTGGTTCTGAGCTGGAGAGCACTGGCAGTGGGAGACAAGGTGCAGGCTCTCCAGTTCGAGTGGTCAGAAGTGAGCTGGATAGGTACCTGGAAGGTATGAGCCCACTTGTGCTGTGGGGAATGGAGTTAGCTGGACGTGGTACAGATGGAATGAGCCGGGGGTTTCTTTGTTGTGATTCCATGATTCACGCCCTGGTCACTGAGCTGTTACTGCTAGAAAACATTTAGAGGAAATTAAGAAATTCTCTAACTGGCAAATAATGATTTCAGCTTATCACAAATGTATGACCTATCGATAAAAGGGGCATAGATTGGGGAAATACGAGCAGGCTCTTTCCACTGGGATTGGTTGAGATGAGAACTAGAGGTGGTAGGTTAAGGGTGAAAGTTGAGAATATTACACTTGGTTGCAAGAGGTGCTTATTAGTTCACTGAGTCATAATTGCAACCTAGCTGCCTGTTAATTTTTGCATAATCATTTCACTGAACATTAATTCATGATAGTCCTGCTTTTTCCTCATGGACACTCAGTGATTATTAGATTCCTCCTGTACCTAATAAAGTGGCCACTGAGTGTGTGTTATGGTGGTCTTCTGCTGCTGTAGCCCATCCACTTCAAAGTTTGACGTGCATTCATTGATGGTTTTCTGCACACCACTGTTGTAATGCATGGTTATTTGAGTTACTGTCACCTTCCTCTCAGTTTGAACCAGTCTGGCCATTCTCCAGTGACCTCTCTCACTGGCAAGGCATTTTTGCCCACAGTACTGACGTCCACTGGGTGTATTGTTGTTTTTCACACCATTTTCGGTAAACTCTAGAGATTGTTGTGTGTGAAAATCGCAAGCGATCAGCCCTTTCTGTGATACTCAAACCACCCTGCAGGCACAATCAATCATTCCACAAAGTCAAACCACCCCGTTTCTTCCCCATTCTGATGTTTGGACTGAACAACAACTGAACCTCTGGACCATGTTTGCATGATGTAATTCATTGACATGCTGCCATGTGATAGGTTGATTAGATATTTGTATTATTGAACAGGTATACACATGTACCTAATAAAATGGCCACTGAGTCTATGTCCTAATCCTTGCTTTCCTCTGTATAGGCCAGTTAAAGATCTAGTTTAATGTCTGTGTTTTTGCTCACCAGTTCTGCCTTTTGGCTGAGTTCCTCAATGTGATAGACTCTTTAGCTTGCCTGTTGACATCACAGTTGTTTTGTTACCAGGCGGCAACAAGTGCATAAAAAAAAGGGGAAGCTCACACTACCAAATTTATCATTGTGGTTACTGATGGCAGATGGAGCACTGTTGTCATGTCATGATCCCAGAACCTGCTGTGTGCTTTTTTATCTGTTGCAGTTAAACCAGCCTCTGGCCCATTCCTACAAATTCCCCTAAAAACCACTTTGCCAATGAGTGGAACTTCACTAGAATTTTTTTTTTCAATGTGAAAGTACCTCATATAGTTCAGTCAGACTCTCACTTCCTCGAAGAAGAATGAGTAGATAGTTTTGTTGATTAAGTGCAGACAAAATGCTGCTAAATAAATGATTGCTTAACAGATAATTCTGATGCTTAATTCCATGTTGTCTCTATAATCCTGTTGCACAGAAAGTGAAGTAATAATGGTTTTGGTGTATTATTGTGACATGCAGGGCATTGAGGAATTCAGTAGAACAGAGTGATCTAGGAATAATGGTGCATAGTTCCCTGAAGATGGAATCTCATGTGGATAGGGTGGTGAAGAAAGCTTTTGGTATGCTGGCCTTTATAAATTAGAGCATTGAGTATAGGAGTTGGGATGTAATGTTAAAATTGTACAAGGCATTGGTGAGGCCAAATTTGGAGTATTGTGCACAGTTCTGGTCACTGAATTATAGGAAAGATGTCAACAAAATAGAGAGAGTACAGAGGAGATTTACCAGAATGTTACCTGGCTTTCAGCACCTAACTTACAGAGAAAGGTTGAACAAGTTAGGTATTTATTCTTTGGAGCATAGAAGGTTGAGGGGGGACTTGATAGAGATATTTAAAATTATGAGGGAGATAGATAGAGTTGACGTGGATAGGCTTTTTCCATTGAGAGTAGGGGAGATTCAAACAAGAGGACATGAGTTGAGAGTTAAGGGGCAAAAGTTTAGGGGTAACACGAGGGGGACTTCTTTACTTAGAGAGTGGTAACTGTGTGGAACAAGCTTCCAGTAGAAGTGGTAGAGGCAGGTTCAATTTTGTCATTAAAAAAAAAATTGGATAGGTATATGGACAGGAAAGGAATGGAGTGTTATGGGCTGAGTGCAGGTCAGTGGGACTAGGTGAAAGTAAGCATTTGTCACGGACTAGAAGGGCCGAGATGGCCTGTTTCTGTGCTGTAATTGTTATATGGTTATGCACCAAGATACATTGAAAAGCTTGTGTTCCATACTGTTCATACAGATTAAATCATTATATAGTGTGTTGGTAGAACAAGGAATACCCCAGTCAGCTGGTCATTGCCGCCATACCTGTCCTTCATAGAAAAGTTCTTCCAGGTCAACGCCTTTGACCACAAGGCTGTTGGATAGTGGGCAGCACGTAATGTCTTGCAGGTGCTGCAGGAGATGGACATGATGGACACAGTGGGGTGGTTCCCTGAGCAGACTGTCCAGTACATCTGGCAAAATGCTTCATCGCCAGACCTCACAAACAGGCACCAAGACCTCGCCTGGCTGGCGGTGAGAGGGGCCCTCCCAGTCAGATCCTTCCTGTACCGACTGGAACGTCATCTCCACACCCCACTGCCCACGGGTGGACTGCAGTGAGGAGGAGTCAGTGACTCACCTCTTCGCACACTGTGGGTTCACGAAAAAGATGTGGAGGAGGATGAAAGGGATAGTGTCAAGATTCATGCTCAGCAGCTGCGTAACTGAGGACTCCCTGATTTACGGGCTGTTCCCGGGGACGCACACGGAGACAAACATCCGGTGCTGCTGGCAGATCATCAACTCGGTGAAGGACACTCTTTTGTCAGCCTGAAACTTGATGGTCTACCAGCACACGGAGATGTCCGTGGCTGAGTGCTGCCGGCTGGCACATTCTCGCCGGCAGGAATACGTGCTGAGGGACGCACTCAGACTTGGTGCAGCCACCGCGAAGGCCCGTTGGGGAAGGACAACAGTTTAAGGTTCATCACCCGCAGGAGTGGGAGAGGAGAGTACCCCTCATCAGCAGTGTGGATAGATGAGTCAACATGGTGCCCCAGGAGTTGCTGGAAATGTATAGACCATAAAGGAACTTCGGTAAAGGAATGAGAGTGGACGCCTGGATCTTTATTGTAAATAAGTCTTTAATCCTTCCCTAAAGTTTGAGAGTCGATGAATGGTTTATTGTAAGCGTCTTTAATTTGGATAGGAACAGAGAGCCAACGCATAATTTATTGTAAATAACTTTATTTATTGCATAAGGATTGCAGATTTAACGAATGTTTTTTTTCTATGTAAATAACTTTATTTTGTAATATTCCTGAATAAAGTATTTTTGGAAGGAAAAAAAACAAGGTAAAATGATGACAATGCAGAATAAGGTGCAAAAGCTACAGAGAAAGTGCAGTACAGTTAAACAATAAAGTGCAGGATGATAACGAGGTGGATTGTGAGGTCAGGGGTCCATTTTATTATTGTCTATTCAGGAGTCTGATAACAGTAGGATAGAAGCTGTCCTTGAGCCTGGTGGTGTGTGCTTTCAGGCTTTTGTATCTGCTGCCCAGTGGGAGAGGGGAGAGGAGAAAATGTCTGGGGTGGGTGAAGTCCTCAGTTATGCTTTCTGCTTTACTAGGCTGCAATAGAGTCTGTGGAGGAGAGACTGTTTAATGTGATGTGCTGAGGTGTGTGCATAACCCTCTGGAGTTTCTTGTGGTGATATGCAGAGTGGTTGCCGCACAAATGTCGTGATGAATCCAGTTAGGATGCTTTCTATGGCATGTTGCTAAAAGTTGGCAAGGTTTGACAGGGGCATGCCAAATTTCCTTAGCTCCGGAGGAAGGAGAAGCATTGGTGAGTTTTCTTGGCTGTGACATCAATGTTAATTATTGTAATACAGTTATCTATTGTATTAGAACATTCTGTAATACAGTTAACTATTTGACTGTTGGACTTGAAGTTAATTTGTGGGAGATTGCAGGAAGTCAAAATAGAATTTCTTTACATCACCAACAGACATTAATGATAGCACCACACACAAAAAGCTGGAGGAACTCAGCAGGCTGGGCAGCATTTATGGAAAAGAGTACAGTTGATATATTGGGCCGAGACCCTTCAACAGGACTGGAGTAAAAAAGATCTTTTGTTTCTCTCCAGTCCTGCTGAAGGTTCTCGGCCTGAAATGTTGACTCTTTTCCATAGATGCTGCCTGGCTTGCTGGGTTCCTCCAGCATCTTGTATGTGTTGCTTAGATTTCCAGCATCTGCAGATTTGCTCTTGTTAATGATGACAGCGCTTCACTTTGTGCAAATCATTATTGGTGAAAGGTTACTAACCTAAAACCTTGACTCTGTCCCTCTTCCCACGTCTGTTTGACCTACCATGTGCTTCTGGCAGTGTTTCATTTTGTCTTGTATCACCTGCATTTACTGATTTTTGCACTGGAACCAACTACATCACACCGATAATACATGAGCTTAGAAATCAGAAACAGGAACAGGTCCATAGGGCGTAGGGTCAGAATTGAGCACTTGACCCATTACAGTTCCACTTTATATGTCCGGTTTGAAAGCTTCTTGGTGAAGTAACCAGGGAGTCTTGCAAAGATACTTCACATTATTTGGTTATGACTGAAATCAGGAATTTATCCCTGTTAAACTTTTATGCAGTTGAATAGGAAGTCCATTGAACTGTAAATGGTCCAGGGCTCTTCTTGGGGCCATTGAGTCTGTAGAGCTGACTGATGAATATATCGTGTTGTCACTCAGCACTGTAAAGTGCACCCTTGTTTCTTGGGCAGCACAGTAGCGCAGTGGTTAGCACAATGCTTTACAGTACCAGTGAACCAGGTTCAATTCCTGGCATTGGCTGCAAGTAGTTTGTACGTTCTTCTCGTGACTGCATGGGTTTCCTCTGGGTGCTCCGGTTTCCTCCCATGGCATAATGTCGGCGGGTTAATTGGTCGTTGCAGATTGTCCCGTGATTAGACTAGGGTTAAATTGGGAGATTGCTGGGTGACACGGCTCAGAAGGCCGAAAGGGTGCTGTATCTCAATAAATAAATAATATCCCTTGCTGAGTGACTAATTTGCCTGCCCTGACCATTTACTTTAGAGCAGGGGTTCCCATGGACCAATACCCTGAAGCAAGGGATTCTTGGATCAAAGATTGGGAACCCCTATTGTAGAAGGTAATCTGTGACAAGCCCTGTGTTACAGAGATTTGTCTGTCTGACATTTGAAAAGCAGCTTCTGTGATATGTATTATTAAATGTCTCTAGTACCTGACTGCCTGGTTGATATTGGCTAATGTCACTTCTATAGGATCAAACTTAAATGCAAACAAACGTGCAACCTTGAGTATAATTTTTTGGCTATGTTTACTGTCATAAAATTTCTTACCTATCCATTCCAGAATGGTTTGTGTAACATTTGTTCTCTGGACAATCTCTTTGCAGCTGGTACGAACTTCTGACTTTAAGTTGTAGCCCTTTCAATTTATTTTTATTTCGAGACTGAGCTCAGCAACAAACCCTTCCGGCCCAACAAGCCAGTGCCACCCAGTTACACCTATGAGATCAATTAACCTAGTAACCCATTTGCCTTTGGAACGCGCGAGTAAAGTGGAGCACCCGGAGGAAACCCACGCAGTCATGGGGAAAACGTACAGACAACAGTGGAATTGAACCCAGGTCACTGGCATTGTAATTGTGTTACACTAACCGCTATGCTGCCAGGCTGCCCCCAACTGAGGAGTTTTTGCCACAGTTTTCATGTCAGCAGTCCCAAGTGATCAGCTTCCAACTTCACATCCCTCATCTGAAGTATCTTCCTCCTGTCGGTAGCCATCCCACACTTTCTGTACTCACGTGGAACGCGTTGCCTCGAGGGATTGGGTCTACCATCAAGAAATCTAGATGACCTTCCTTTAAGTAAACACCATTTCATTTGAACCACAGTCTCACACTCCACCTGCTGACCTTTCATGATTCAAAAACATTGTGTTGAAATACACAACTCTCCAGAATTCTGTGCAACTATGACTTTGAATATCTTACTTTAAAATTTGAATTTTAGTTGGAAAACAAATTTAAAAAAAGGCAGAGACCATGAAACGAGGAATAAAAATACTGGAAAAATGCATTGCTCTTGAGCCAGGGCTGAATGGGTCTGGAAGCTACAAATAGTTTAGCTGGATAATGGCTTCATGCACCAAAAATGAATACCTGCAAGTGCAAAGTAATTTTAATTTAATTTAATTTATTTATTGAGATATACCACGGAATAGGCCCTTGCAGCACTTTGAACCGTGCTGCCCTGCAATCCCCCAATTTAATCCTGGCCTAATAATGGAACAATTTACAATGACCGATTAACCTACCAACCAGAAGGTCTTTGAACCTTCTAGAAACCGGAACGCCTGGAGGAAACCCACATGGTCACGAGGACAACATACAAACTCCTTACAGACAGCGGTGGGAATTGAACCCAGTTGCATTGTACATATACGTCTCCATATACAAACCTGAGGTTGATTTTCTGGAGGGCATACTCAATAAATCCAATAACCATAATAGACAACAGTGTGCAAAGACAACAAACTGCAAATCAGAAAAAGAAAGAAACAAAAGAAATAATAATAAATAAATAAGCAATAAATATCAAGGACATAAGATGAAGAGTCCTTGAAAGTGAGTCCATAGGTTGTGGAAACAGTTCAGTGATGGGGCAAGTGAAGTTGAGTGACATTATCCCCTCTGGTTCAAGATGGTTGAGGGGTAATAACTGTTCCTGAACCTGGTTGTGTGAGTCCTGAGGCTCCTGTACCTTCTTCCTGGTGGCAGTAGTGAGAAGAGAGCATGGCCTGGGTGGTGGGGTTCCCTGATGATGGTTGCTGCTTTCCAAGGACAATGTTCTATGTAGATGTGCTCAGTGATCAGGAGGGCTTCACTCATGATGGACTGGGCCATATCCACTACTTTTTGTAGGATTTTCCATTCCAGGGCATTGGCGTTTTCATACCAGGCTGCATACACTCCACTATATAGAAGTTTGTCAAAGCTTTAGATGTCATACTGAATCTTTGCAAACTCCTGAGGAAGCAGAGGAACTGCTGTGTTTTCTTTGTAATTGCACTTATGAAGAACTCACATCGACAGTGATGAAATGCTTTGAGAGGTTGGTCATGACTAGACTGAACTCCTGCCTCAGCAAGGACCTGGACCCATTGCAATTTGCCTATCGCCACAATAGGTCAATGGCAGATGAAATCTCAATGGCTCTCCACACGGCTTTAGACCACCTGGACAACACAAACACCCACATCAGGATGCTATTCATCAACTATAGCTCAGCATTTAATATCATCATTCCCACTATCCTGATTGAGAAGTTGCAGAACCTGGGCCTCTGTACCTCCCTCTGCAAATGAATCCTTGACTTCCTAACTGGAAGACCACAATCTGTGCAGATTGGTGATAACATATCCTCCTCGCTGATGATCAACACTGGGGCACCTCAGGGGTGTGTGCTTAGCCTACTGCTCTACTCTCTGTATACACATGACTGTATGGCTAGGCATAGCTCAAATACCATCTGTAAATTTGCTGACGATACAGCCATTGTTGGTAGAATCTCAGATGGTGACGAGAGGGCATACAGGAGTGAGATATGCCAATTAGTAGAGTGGTTTTGTAGCAATGACCTTGCACTCAACATCTGTAAGACAAAAGAGATGAGTGTGGACTTCAGGAAGGATAAGGCGAAGGAACACATACCAATCCTCATCGAGAAGTCAGAAGTGGAGAGAGTGAGGAGCTTCGAGTTCCTGGGTGTCAAGATCTCTGAGGATCTAACCTGGTCACAACATATCGATGTAGTTATAAAGAAGGAAAGACAGTGGCTATATTTCATTAGGACTTTGAAGAGATTTGGCATGTCAACAAATATACTCAAAAATTTCTATAGTTGTACCATGGAGAGCATTCTGACAGGCTGCATCACTGTCTGGTATGGAGGGGTTACTGCACAGGACTGAAAGAAGCTGCAGAAGGTTGTAAATCTAGTCAGCTCCATCTTGGGCACTAGCCTACAAAGTACCCAGGACATCTTTGGGGGGCGCTGTCTCGGAAAGGCAGTGTCCATTATTAAGGACCTCCAGCACCCAGGGCATGCCCTTTTCTCAGTGTTACCATCAGGTAGGAGGTACAGAAGCCTGAAGGAACACACCCAGCGATTCAGGAACAGCTTCTTCCCTTCTGCCATCCAATTCCTAAATGGACAATGAAGCTTTGGACACTACCTCACTTTTTTAATATACAGTATTTCTCTTTTAGCACATTTTTAAAAACCTATTCAATATGCGTAATTGATTTACTTGTTTATTTATTATTATTTTTTTCTTTCTCTCTGCTAGATTATGTATTGCATTGAACTGCTGCTGCTAAGTTAACAAACTTCACATCACATGCCATTGATAATAAACCTGATTCTGATTCTGATATGCTGGGCCCAGTAAAGGTCTCTGAAATGATATCATCGAGGAATTTAAAATGGCTGACCCTCTGCACCTTTGATCCCCCGATGAAGACTGGGTCATTGACCTCCGATTTCCTCCTGCAAAAGTTGATAATCAGCTCCATGGTCTTGCTGACATTGAGTAAAAGGTTGTTGTTGTGGCACCACTCAGCCAGATTTCAATCTGCCTCCTATCTGCTAACTCGTCACCACCTTTAATTCAGCCTAGTACAGTGGTGTTGTCAGCAAACTTAAAGATGGCATTGGACTTGTGCTTAGACACAACAGTCATATGTAAAACCTATTATTTTAGATCCTTGCCCTGTTCCTGGTACTGCTGAATATAATGTACATCAATAACATGTTCTTTTCCTGTTTGGGATGACCTGAATTATTTTGTTTTATGGTCAGCCCATGTAATGTGTTAAAAGAAAGCATGCATACTCAAATCAAAACACCAGGAGCAGCAATTGTTACTTAAGAGAATTACCTTCCAAAATTAAATCCCTTCAGAAATAAGCAAATCGATAAATCATTTGCTTTAATGGTGTCTGTGATGTAAACAAATAGGATCAGCGGATGCTTCATCTCTTGATAGATCCATGCAGGATTTTTTGCACACCCAATCAAGTGTTCCTTTCATCCATCAAAAAATATTTCCATTTCTTTCAAGATCATAAGATATCAAGTGAGATAATTTGAAGTTCTTAAGGATGACTGAAGACACTTTATGAACCACAGATCACTTTCTGAATTTTAACTAGCTCGCACTAACGCTGGGACTTATGACAGTATGTTTGTGTAGATTAATAAGCGCGTCCTACCGTAATTGCGAATCAATATGAGTTCAGGGCCGTTATAAGAATGTTTTGGATGGATACAGAAATGATTACTTGCAATAACTGAGATTCATTTAGTGTTAAGTGGAGATATAATCAACAGCAGACGAGACAGACTAAATATTGATTGCCTATGTCATTGTTCTTAATGAAAGGTGAGTGGCAGATTTAGGAAAAGATATATTTCCTTTCAAGCTCCATTAAAGCCATTAAAATTGAACATCAGCAAGCACTGGTGGAGTTATTGTGCTAGTAATTATTCTGCCTGTGAAACTGTGGTGGTGGGAAGGGAGAGGAGTGGTTGCTGAAATCCATAGCCCAGGAACATGGTTGTAGAGCTGTATTCCTATACGACTTGGAAAGGAGGTACGTGGCTCTGAATCTGTGCCAGTGCAGAGAACAATCCTGTATCTCCACTAAATTTCCATGTCATCTTTTCTCACTACATTCCTATAGGTTCCCCTCTCTCCAGGTACTACTCACCACGAACCAGATCCCCTTTTGAACCAGAAGGGTTAACTTCATTCAACTTCACTCACCCCAAAACTGAACTGACTCCACAACTATGGACTCACTTACAAGGAGTCTACAACTCATGTTCTCAATATTTATTGCTTATTTATTTGTCATTATTATTATTATTTTCTCTGTTTATGTTTGTGCAGTTTGTTGTCCTTTACACGTTTTTTCATTAGTTTTTTTGTGTTTCTTTGTATTTCTTGCGAATACCTGCAAGAGAATGAATATGGTGACAGACTTGAATTTTGATAATAAATTTATTTTGAACTTTGAACTTTGCCCCTCAATAGGGCAACTGTTGCAGGGGCCAATTAACATACTGACCAGCATGTTTTCTTGCACTTGCGAAGAAATCGGAGCACCCTGAGAAAGCCCCCAGTCCTGGTGAACGGTCTCGGCCTGAAACATGGACCGTTTATTAATTTCCATAGCAGCTGCCTGAGCTGCTGAGTTCCTCCAGCATTTTACGAGTGCTGCCCCGAGATGCAGTTGCCTGGACAATGTGCAAACTCCCCATGGACAGCACCGGAGATTGAGATTGAACTACTAATACTACCTGTACCACTATGCCATCTCTTTTCCTCAGAACGACTTGCTGAAAAGTTATTCCTAAAGTGGGCCATATTGCCTCCCCAGGAGTGGTGGGAGCTTCTAAGGGAGCATTATAGATAAAAAGGGTGGTGGAGGGGAGGTGCACACGGTAGCAAAGGAGGCAGCTAAGGGATTACAAGCTTAATTTAAGAAAAGCATTACTTATTATAAGCACTTGATCCTCAGTAGACTCATCATCGATTGCATGATCACGTAATCACCTCATCTCATGCTAACCCGCCAGTCTCTTGGACTCAAAGCGTCTTAGTCGTTGAAAAGCAATGTGACCTCTGTATTTGGCATATCATGAGAAATTCAGGCTGAAGAAATCATGTTATTTCTGGACCCAGCCCCCGTTCATTATTGCCGCTCAGTACTGTAGTACAGTGTTGGCTAGAGTGGATCACATCTTGCTAATCATGCAGTGACACAGTTCCTGTGAATTAGGATAAGGCATTCAATGTGGTAAAATTGAGAATCTGCCCTTTCCAATGGTCTTGGCCACATTTCTCTAACCCATGGCCCAACCAAGATCAAACACGAGGAAATCTTCAGATGCTGGAAATTCAAACAACAACACACACAAAATGCTGGTGGAACACAGCAGGCTAGGCAGCATCTATAGGGAGAAGCGCTGTCGACGTTTCGGGCCGAGACCCTTCGTCCTGAGTGCTTCTCTCTATAGATGCTGCCTAGCCTGCTGTGTTCTACCAGCCAGCATTTTGTGTGTGTTGTTGCCCAACCAAGATATTGTTTTGAAACTGTATGTACCTTCAGCAGGAGAGCGAGGGTTTGCCTGAGCTATGAGAACATTGTAACTTTCCTCTTTATTGATTGCGTGCGTGAGGTTGGACTTAAGCAATAGATGATTGGCCAACATTCTTGCTTGTGCAACAGATGGGGCACCATCAATCACAGGACACCACTGAGGGGTTATTACTTCCTTGAAAAAAGCTGTTCCTAACATATTTACCATCCACTGTGTAATTCACAGACATCACATCACAACAGTCCTAAGTGATCGGCTACACAAGTCATTAAATACTGTTATCACAGTGGTAAATAAAATCAAGTCCCGTGCTCTCAAATCTCGACTATTTCGAGAGCTTTGTATTGAGAATGATGAACGGTTTGAACACTTGCTGTTGACAGAAGTCAGATGGCTTTCAAAAGGAAACAGCCTAAGACGTTTTTTATGTGCTTTTTGAAACTGTGATAAAAGTCTTTGAAGACTTGAAAGTTTCATTCAGTAATCAACTCAGGAATATTAGTCTAACAAAGTTTAATGAAATCAGTCTTCAAAAATGTGAATCTCTTCAAAGTCAAATCAGTTGTCTCCATGTTTCTGTCCAAGTTAACCCTATTTAACTGCAACATTGGCCATCATGACCTTTTCCAATTTCTGAAACTCTCTCTGTTGGACGTGAAATAAAGAACACCAAATGATGATCTTTTAAGTATACTGTGCCCACCTGGGTGAGGTGCGTAAAGACATGTCAGACAGTTTTTGGTCCTCTCTCAATTCAAATTCCATTTCTGAATACTTGTAGTGCGAAATTAACAGAAAGGGTGGTGGAAGAGAAGATCTCGCTACAAAATAACTGAGCTGAAGTTGACGTTCAAGAAATCATATCAAGACTTTTGGTCGCAGAAAGAATTCTATCAATGCTATCTTGCACTGTGAATAAAGGTTAAGATGTTCTTTATTGCTTTTCCAACATCATATTTAGTGGGGCGTGGTTTCAGTACAGTCAGCCAATTTCTTTCAAAGCAACAGAATAGACTGCAATTTGCCGAACGTAGGGATCTGATTCTCCTCCTGAGTGACCTTCAGTCTGATGTTGAGACCCTGATATCACTGCGCCAAGCCCATCCATCTGATTGAAAGGTGAAGAAGCAATGAAGTGGTGAATAGGTGGAATACCAATGTATGCCCTAAAATTGTTTACACTATAAAGAAATAATTTTATTTGTAGTTTTAAATAGATTTGAATCATTTTTGCAATTATTTGTCATTGCTTTGAATTTACAGTACCTATTTTCTTTCACTGTGCACCATAAATCAAAATTCTTTATAGCTCTCTTGTAATGGCTGGAAAGGGAGAGAGGGCACTGGGATGAGGTCTTGGAGCCAAAAAGGCAGTAACCCAAAAAAGTTTGGGAACCACTGTCTGGAGCATAAGACATAGAACAGTATCGCACAGCCCTCAATGTTGCAACGGCCTTTTGACTTACTACATGATCAATCTAACAGTTAGATTTTAACTTTTTCCTCCTCCACAGACCAAATCCCTCCATTTTTCTTTCAATCATGCGCCTACCTATGAGTTTCTTAAATGTCCCTAATGTATCTGGCTCTACCACCTCCCCAGAAGTGTATTCCAGGAACCTACCACCCTCTGTGTAAAAAAAAATGTCCTCAAACATCGCCCCTAAATTTTCCTCTACTCATCTTAAAAGGATGTTCCCTGGTATTAAACTTTTCTGCCCTGGGAAAAAGGGTGCTGGCTGTACCATCTATCTATGCCTCATTTAATCTTATACATCCCTATCAAGTCGTCTCTCAATCTCCTTCACTCCAAAGAGAAAAGACAAGATCCATCCTAGATCTAATATTTGAAACCAGCAGTCACAGAGGATATGGCAAATGCCCATTCGTACTCAGACCAAAACCAACTGTGAAGGGAGTACACATGGGATGCTAGCATGAGCATGTGTCACGTCTGTGCCATAAATGCCATAAAACTTCTTGTTCCTGCCCCGCTCCTTTACACAACGTTTACTTCTTGGCATTCTACTGTCAGGCAGGTTGAGTCCAATTCAAAATCTGAATCAGTTTATTGGTGCTGAAATCAGCGTCTATCATCAAAGCACCCTGCCATCTAGGCGTGCTCTCTTCCCACTCTACCATCAGGCTGGAGGTACAGAAGCCTTAGGCCCCACACCACCAGCTTCAGGAACAGTTATTACCCTACAAAACCATCGTGGATAACTTCACTCAGCACAATCCTTGAACTGATTCTGCAACCTACAAATCACTTTCGAGTACTTTTTACAATTCACATTCTCAATATTATTTTTACTTAAACAAGTTGGCCTTTTGGACGTTCATTTGTTTGTCAGTCTTTGTTTATGTATAGTTTTCATAAATTCTATTCTGGTTATTTTCCTATATGTATCTGCAAGAAAGTGAATCTCAAGGTGACATATACTGCGATAATAAACTTTAATATGAGCTTTGATATGATGAGAAAATAGTTTTTTTGTGGCAGCAGTACAGTACAAGACATAGAAGTATTGTAAATTACACTAAGATGTTATAAACAAATAGTGCAAATGAGGAATATTGAGATAGTGCTCAATAGTTCAAGGTCACACTAATTCAGGTACACAGCTTGTACTATCTGCTCCATTTGGTGACTTTAGTGTGCTACCATCATGAACCATGCCCTGGATTCGGTGCAACACACATGCAAAATGCTGGAGGAACTCAGCAGGTCAGGCGGCATCTATGGAAATGAATACATAGTCAACGTCTCAGGCTGAGGCCCTTCGTCACGATTTCCAGCATCTGCAGAATCTCTTGTGTTTATGTTGTGGATTAGCTGCGTACATCAAGAAGCTTATGTACTCCTCTTATGTGGAGAGGATATAGATGGAAGAGTTGGCGCTATATAAATTCATTTGGATGAAGCCTCGAAGTGCAAGGTGGGGAGATAAATCCCAGCCTAAAACAGGCCCTTTCTATATTGATTTCTTGTGGCTCCCTCATATTGTCTTGAGGGTAGAAACAAATGACTTGCCCATTTTACCAGTGTGTTACTGATTCCTCCTAGCTATTTTCTGAGGTCAGTGGAACTAACTACCACTTGTCCTATTTCTTTAATGGCCATTCTTGGAGATGCAGAAGAAGGGGATTGTTTTGAAAGCATGGAACGCTCTGTTCTCATCACTGTTTGCCAAGCCAGGTGTACAAAATACCACTTGTTACATTTATTGGTTTCATTGTCCCTTTTCATTTCAGAGTTCTTCCAAGTAGGTCAAAGGTATTCAAAATCAAATCTTATTTGTCCTGAAGAGTTTTATTTGATACAATGACTGTGGGTCAGAGTGTACCTGAGAGATCTGAATGTTATTACTTAGTAGGCACTGTTCCATGATTCCAAGATGTCTTCATCTTGCCATTTTGTTCAGGTTAATGCACACTGTTTCCATCACTCCAAAATTCCTTCTTTACAATTTTGATTACGGTAACTGCTATTATCTAAGTCTAAACATTAGGAACAATTTTACGTTAGACCAAGGAATATGGATCAAATGGACCCCATATGCTGCTATTGGAGAGGGTCTGGAGGAGGCTTACAAGAATGATCCTGGGAATGAAGAGGAGTATTTGATGGTTCTGAGTCTGTACTCACTGGAGTTTAGAAGAATGAGGGGTGATCTCATTGAACACTTCTGAACATTGAAAGGCCGGCATTAGATAGACATGGAAGGAATCTCTCCTATATTAGGCGAGCCTAGGACCAGAGGGAACGGCCTCAGAACACAAGGATCTCCCTTTGAACAGAGATGACAGGAAATTCTATTAGCCAGAGGGTGTTGGAATCTGTGGAATTCATTGCCACAGGAAGCTATGCAGGCTAAGTCATTGGGAATGTTTAACACAGAAGCTGGTAAATTTTGTTGGTTAGTAAGGTTTTCAAAGGTCACAGGGAGAAGGCTTGAGAAGGAAAGCGAATCCGCATCATTGAACGGCAGAGCAGAATGAATGGGCTGAAAGTTCTAACCATGCTCCTATTGTCTGATGGTAAATATGAGTACAGATACGTACAATAGTCTGTATAGATCAGGTGGGCCGCAGGACTGTACGACTCTGTCTCAATTGCTTAAGTCTCAGTTGGGACATTTCATCACCAAATCTTTGACGGGTCTGAGAGTCCGAGGCCAGTGACTGGAGGTCTAGCTGGTGGCCTGTCCTGAAGTTGGAGGACTGAGTGTGTGTGTGCGTGCGGGTAGGTAGGGGTGTGATTTCCTGTTATTGGTCTGTATTATTGTTATTGCTGCTCTGCTGAATGCTGGGGCCGTGTTACATTGGTGCTAGGATGTGAGGCAACACTTGTGGGCTGCCGGTTGTTAACACAAATGACACATTTCACTGTACGTGTGATAAAGCTGAATCTGAATGCTCGGTGCTGTCAGACGTGTTACAGAATCACCCCCCATCCTCTTGTCCACTGTGTGCCACGTACTTTAATTGTATCTTTTCTAACTTCATTCCAAAAGCAATTTCTCTTCAATTACTTTATCATTTGATTCAGTCTTCCAATTAATCTTCTGCGATCCCTTTACCCAGCATTAACAGTTAATTTTTTTTGAAGTCTGGCAGCCTAATTGTAATTGTGCTTAATTCTCTTCAATAACTCACATCCCATTTTATAATCATGTACCTAAACATTGAGGTGTAATGGTTTAATTACTTTTCCTAATTAGTAAATAATGGATTTTTTCAATTCTAATTATATGATTCTTATAACGTGATAGTAATCTATATAAATATATTTTAAGTAAAGCATTCTGTGGCCAACGAGGGTCTGTAGTGTAATTTGGTGGGTCCTTTCCTTGTGAGCTAACATCTTGAAGTCAGAAGCAGCTTGAAGTCAGAAACTCATTTCTGCTTATCTCAGAGAGAGCAAGATCACAACGATGCTTGAAACCATGAGAAGCCCTCCCAGACCCAGGATAAGAAATTATTTCATTATCAACCCCCACAAAGTGCTGGAGGGACTCAGCAGATCGGGCGGTTATCCACAGTCGATTTTTTTTATCCACCCTCCATAGATGCTGCCTGACCTACTGAGTTCCTCCATCATTTTGTGGGTGTGTGCGTGTTCCCCTGGATTTCCAGTGTCTGCAGAATCTCGTGTGTTTACTATTTCATTACCAGGACTGGTACAACAGTTAGATAATATTAAGCCCGCACACATTGACCTGAACTGGAAAATGCCTGTGTTTAACAGATCTTGCACTAGTTTACCTCCATGCTTCATTACAAGTTAGCAAGGTGTGCACCTGTGGGCAAAATTATTTCATTTTCAATATAATGCAACTAGGAAAGGTCCTTTTCAGAACCTGGTCCAGGATGTGAGCTGTGTTCAGATTCAGTGTATTCCATTTGCCTTAAGGATAAATCTATAGGTTTGCTATGGCTTCTGCAGGGAGCAAAGAGGGGCAACAGGTGACTTGTAAGACTGCTGTGGAGTTGGAGGCTAAATACTGACAATGCCTGCAGTCCACACTCTGAAATAATCAGTCAGAAAGAGATGGATTTGCAGCTCTATGCAGTAGATGCTTCATTTTTTTCTGGGAAAAAATGGAGTGATCCTCTGGGCTGCACTAAGATACATTAATGGCTGTCAGTCTGGGGACCCTCCTGTGTTCACTATGTTACACTAGCCAGAAGAAATTATTCTTGTGATCCAAGATGGGTGAGTTGCCTTGCAGCATTACCAAGGCTTTCAGTGGACCATTGATTTATGTAGTGGTGAGGTCTGCTTCCTCTTGAGCAACACTGGTCAGTCTCCAAGAAACCAAAATTCCTCTAAGTGTAACGCTTATGTGACCGGCTGGTGTATGTCTAGGGGATAATTCGTCCACCCGCCAAACCCCGGGTCCCGTATACGTGGATGCTGTGAAATACACGCTAATACAAACTCGCACACACAATATCAAGCTCACACCAGGTACGGTTACAGAATACACTTTATATTACTAGAACTAAGTGATTAATAATGATACAATATATATAATAATGATACAATATATATGAAGGGAAAGAAAATAAAGAAAAGGTGCCAAAACTTGTCAAAGTTCAGTCAATTTGTGCACATCGTTGCAGCTCAATCCTCGACCCTCCGACCACTCTTCGCTCCTCTCCGACCTCCACGACCCGCGCACCTGGGACCACCCTCGGTGATCGACCAACAGTGCCGCACCTGTCCGCCTTCCTCGCTGTCTTCTCCCCGACTCCTGAAAAGACCCCGCAATCCCAGCTCCCAGACCCACAGGAGAAAATAACATCCAACCCAACTGGTTAACAAATGAATACAATCCCCGTTATCGGCAACTTTAACCTAAACAAGCTTGGAGAATGCTCTGCAAAAAAAACACTCTCTCACCAGTTAGCATAACAAAGAAGCAGTTTTACAGTTTCACAACAAACAAAGAAGCCATTTTGATTAACATACGCAGTACATAAACACAAGGGATTCAGCAGATGCTGGAAATCCAGAGTAACACACACACACGGCTGGAGGAACATAGCAGGTCAGGCCGCATCTATGGAGAGGAATAAAGAGTTGATATGCTTCAGGCCATGACACTGATGAAGTGTATCAGCCCAAAACGTTGGCTCAAGATTCCTCTCAGGTTGTTCCATCGTACCTCCCTCCAACCTCTTATGCTGGCTATCTCCCTTCTTTCCTTCCAGTCTAGAAGAAGGCTCTAAATCTGAAGCTTCAACTGCAAAAGAAGTTCTGCAGATGCTGGAAATCTAGGGTGGCACACATAAAATGCTTGAGGAAGTCAGCAGGGTTGGGCACCATGTATGAAAATGAATAAACAGCCAACATTTTGGACCAAGATGGTTCTTCGGGGGGGTGGGGGGAAGGAAGGGGGAAGATGCTGGAATAAAAGTTGAGGAGAAGGGGAAGGAGGACTTCATCTATCCCCTTCTAGATAGTCCTCCTTTCCCTCCCCCTCCACCTTTCTATTCCAGCATCTTCCCCCTTCCTTTACAGTCCTGAAGATGGTCTCAGCCCAAAACGTTGACTTGTTTATTGCTACCTGACCTCCAGATGTCTGGCATCGGCAGTGTCTCTTGTGTCTCTGTTATCTGGTATTTTTTAGGTTGTGTTATAGCTTTTGTGATCATTATATTTGCATTGGTCAAGTTGAGTGACTCACTTTGGTACAGTTTGAAGTGCACTCAGTGTCTACTAGAACACCTTGTTAATGCAGACATCTAGTCAGCCATTCATGGCAACAACTCAGTGCATAAAAGCACGCAGGCATGGTCACATTCCTTTGTTGTTTTGACCAAACATCAGAATGAGGAAGAAATGCAATCTTTGTGACTTTGACCATGGAATGAACTTTGTCGCCAAACGGGGTGGTTTGAGTATCTCACAAACTGCTGATCTCCTGGGATTTTCACGCACAACGGTCACTAGAGTTTACAGAGAATGGTGCAAAAGACAAAAAAATCATCCAGTGAACAGCAGTTCTATGGGCAAAAATGCCTTATTAATAAGAGAGGTCAGAGGAGCTTGGCCAAAGTGGTTCAAGCTGGCAGGACCTGTTTGAATATCTGAAGGGGCTGTTCCTCAGGTTGTGGTTACCCTTCAGCCTCACGCTCCTAATATATGGCCACGAAGTATGGAAGGGGGCTGGTCACTCGGAGGATTTACTGGTGGGCTTGGCCAAGGTGGCCATTCATGGGTCTGGGTGGCAGACAGTCGAGGGCTCTGCCAGGGCCAATTGCCTGCCCCTCTGCTGGGGATACATTTGTGCCCAGGTGTCCTTGGAGAGGGAGCATGCAGTCATGATGGGTACAGTGGGGGGAATTCTGGGAATGGTGACCGCCCCTCCCCAAGGAATTGACTGTTTTATAGACAGTAATAGTCATATAGCTGATAGGAAGGTGACAGTAATTCAAATAACCACATGTTACAACGGTGGGATGCAGAAGAGCATCTCTGAATGTACGACCTTGAACCTTGAAGTGGATGGACGACAGCAGCAGCAGACCACAAGCATACAATCAGTGGCCACTTTAAGAGTTACTGGAGATACCTAGTAAAGATTCAGAAAGTCAGAAGGCTTGGGATCCAGGGAAGTTTGGCCAGGTGGATTCAGAATTGGCTTGCCTGCAGAAGGCAGAGGGTTGTGGTGGAGGGAGTACATTCAGATTGGAGAGTTGTGACTAGTGGTGTCCCAAAGGGATCGGTTCTGGGACCTCTACTTTTCGTGATTTTTATTAACGACCTGGATGTGGGGGTAGAAGGGTGGGTTGGCAAGTTTGCAGACGACACAAAAGTTGGTGGTGTTGTGGATAGTGTTGAGGATCGTCGAAGATTGCAGAGAGACATTGATAGGATGCAGAAGTGGGCTGAGAAGTGGCAGATGGAGTTCAACCTGGAGAAGTGTGAGGTGGTACACTTTGGAAGGACAAACTCCAAGGCAGAGTACAAAGTAAATGGCAGGACACTTGGTAGTGTGGAGGAGCAGAGGGATTTAGGGATACATGTCCACAGATCCCTGAAAGTTGCCTCACAGGTAGATAGGGTAGTTAAGAAAGCTTATGGAGTGTTAGCTTTCATAAGTCGAGGGATAGAGTTTAAGAGTCACGATGTAATGATGTAGCTCTTTTAAACTCTGGTTGGGCCACTCTTGGAGTACTGTGTCCAGTTCTGGTCACTTCACTTTAGAAAGAATGTGGAAGCATTGGAAAGGGTACACAGCAGATTTACCAGGATGCTGCCTGGTTTAGAGAGTATGCATTATGATCAGAGATTAAGGGAGCTAGGGCTTTACTCTCTGGAGAGGAGGATGAGGGGAGACATGATAGAGGTGTATAAGATATTAAGAGGAATAGACAGAGTGGATAGCCAGCGCCTCTTCCCCAGGGCACCACTGCTCAATACAAGAGGACATGGCTTTAAGGTAAGGGGAGGGAAGTTCAAGGGGGATATTAGAGGAAGCTTTTTTACTCAGAGTGGTTGGTGCGTGGAATATACTGCCTGAGTCAGTGGTGGAGGCAGATACACTAGTGAAGTTTAGGAGACTACTAGACAGGTATATGGAGGAATTTAAGGTGGAGGGTTATATGGGGGGGGTCAGGGTTTAAGGGTTGGCACAATATTGTGGGCCGAATGGCCTGTACTGTGCTGTATTGTTCTATGTTCTATGCCACTGAGTGTATATTGTAGCAATGTTCCTAACATTTGGGGAATGGTAAAATAAAGGAGGTTATTGCAAACTTTAGATTTTAATGTCTCTATATTTTTACAGGTATTGGCTGACAAACAAGGTTTACATCAAACGACCAAGTACTGGCCTGCTGATGTACACACTCGCAACTCGGTTCTGTGATGAGATCCACCTTTATGGATACTGGCCCTTCCCAAAGGATGCAAAAGGTGTCCAGGTTAAATACCACTACTACGACAATTTAAAGTACAGATACTTTTCTCATGCTGGGCCTCACCGAATGCCGCTGGAGTTTAAAACATTAAAATCTTTACATGACAAAGGAGCCTTGAAATTAACCACTGGGAAATGCATCCAACCCTAGACGTCAGAGCACAAGAGCAAGATGGTGTGATGTTTGCACATAGTAGATTTTATGTGAAAGAGAACTCCTCAGTGATAATTACAGCAAAGCTGGGAAATGCACAACACCTGACTAAATGTACTGCTTCGGATTGTTGTAATGAAATACAATTTCACTGCTTGGAGCAAAGAGCAAGCAATGATGTGTTAACAATTGATTGAATATTGATCGACAGAATGGTTCAGGTATTGTTGCTAGCAGAGCTCTGCATCCATTGGAGACGCAGATGTCCTGAGAACAAAATGGGGGCACAGTGTTAACTCGAGGTTAGTACTTGTCTTGAGCAGCTCTCTCAGCGAGCAATCAATGCCAAAGTGCTACTGTATGTAATAATCATAACTGAGCCACAGTTCAAAGAGACAACTTACCTTCTCAGCTTGAATCAGCTGAGGGTAACATCTGCTGTAAGAATTAGCAGGGCAAGAGTGGACTGAAAGACTGATAGCACCCTGCTCATTGTCACCAGTAGATACATAGCTCAAAGAATGTGGAGAAGCTGTCTAATATAATGTGCTGAATGTGAACTGTAAACATGTTAAAGGTGCCCTTTCTGCTGGTACCAAAGATCTTTATATACTGATCCTGTTAGAAGTTACTTGTATTTGCTATATAACTTGGGTAAAATGTTTTGTGCAATTTCTACGTTTGGTTTCAGTTGGAGGAAGAAGAAGGTAAAGTGGATGAAATAAAAAGCACAGGTTATGAGATCCTTAAAGCATGGGGAACTCTACTAGTTCTTAAAAATTAAATTATTACATTTAAAAAGAAAATCAACAGAAGTCTCTACCTAAACTTACGGAATAATTTTGTGAAAAATTCCACTGTTTACACTTTTTTTTAAAACAAACCACAAAAATCTTGTCAGCAGTATTTTATCTTCCTGTAGATTGTGGGTTCCATGAAACTACTGTGGGCAAATCAGATATTCTGGTACATACGGTAAAGTTTCTGCTTACTTGGTAATGCTTTGTTTATGAAGATTTTGGAAGGGTGTTCTTGGAGCTCTTAATAATTTGCAATGCATTCAGGAGGACCACTTTCCATTGTAGAAGTTGCTCTCCGGGTTGTGTTATTGAAGTA
Organism: Hemitrygon akajei; assembly: GCF_048418815.1. Taxonomy (NCBI): domain Eukaryota; kingdom Metazoa; phylum Chordata; class Chondrichthyes; order Myliobatiformes; family Dasyatidae; genus Hemitrygon; species Hemitrygon akajei. The sequence goes on along the minus strand of NC_133125.1, from coordinate 17,623,250 downwards.
TTAAGATTAGCCTTATTTGTCACACGTGCATCGAAACATACAGTGAAATATATTGGTTGCATCAAATCAACTCAGCAAGGCCGTGCTGGGAGCAGCCTGCAAGTCTCACTTTCGGCGCCAACATAACGTGCCCACAACTCGCTAATGGTAACTGCACATTTTTGGAAAGTGTCAGGAAACAGAACAGCCGGGGGAGAACACACAGACTTCACACAGGCAGCATCGGGAATCGAACCCCGATGTTCCAGTGCTGTAAATTGTCGCGCTAACCTTTATGCTGTCATGCTGTCCCTGAGTCACAGTATGGAGGCAGTGAAGATCTGCCTGCAATGCTGCGAGTGGATCAGAGTCACCCAGAATCTTGTATTTCTGTTAACGTGGTATTAATATGTAGAGCATGTTGGCAATTGAATTTAGAAACTAATGTGCAGCCTTTAAAACCCAAGTTCTGATCAAAGAACAGATAATAACAGATTAGAAATTGTTTCCTCACCGAGTTAATTTTTTCCCTGATTTTGGCATATTTTTATCATCCTTAAACGTAACAGCAATCACTTAAGCATTGTTTGTGCCAAGAAGACATTGGCTAGAGACTAGGAATGCACAGTCATGCTCATTTAGACCTCCAAGCAGTCTACAGGGCACTGGAAAAAATAAAGTGTCCAGCTGACTCCTGACAACGTCACAACCGACCAGAGACATTTTTAAAATTTAGAGATACAGTGCGGAACAGGCCCTTCTAATCCAATGAGCCACATTGCCCATCAGCCTACCTATTTAACCCTAGCCTAAGCACAGGACAATTGCCCCACTAACCAGTATGTCTTTGGAATGTGGGAGAAAACCAGAGCACCCGGAGGAAACCCAGGTGGGTCACGGGATGGACGTACAAACTTCTCACAGAGGACGCTGGAATTGAACTCAGATCCTCAGGTATTGATGTTATAAATTCACACGCAATCATTAATCATGTTATCTCCACGAAGGCGAGATTCTTCTTGTCTACCACTTCCATGGTTCAGAACTGCAGATGAATGCTGAAAGAGATTGCGCATGTACAAGTAGAGAAGCAAGAAATCTTGTCTCATTCCTACTTACCCACTCTAGGTACTAACAGACCCGTCACTCTCTTTAGCATTTGCTTACCTAAGACTTCAGGGAAATACAAAAGAAAGATACTGCAGATTCTAGGAATCCACTCCGTTTTACAGACATTGTGCTAAGATATTTAGTAAACCTTTTTGAAGGCTGTTATATTTGATGTGGTGAGGTCCCCATCTTAGGCTCTTAAGCAGCCCATTTCCAGTTAGAGAAATCACATGTGAAACCTTACTATGACTCAACTGCCTCATTTCCGACCGACACCAACCCATCACTACCACCCCCATCTTTTGTGCCAAATTAAATGGAAAAGGCAAAGGTGTTCAGCTACTAATCTTTTTTGCAGGCTCAATTAGCATTTAGTTCCCACCACTTGCTGCTGCCTTGCTTTTATCAATTTACACGTTCGCCCTGGCGTCCAGTTAAGCACCACGTAGACACAACCTTCTGAGTTCTTTACTGCTTTCTTAATCCTAGGGTTATTAAAGCCATAGAAGTAGAGTTCAGCCATTTGGACCATCAAGTCTCCTTCGCCTTCCATCATGGCTGATTTATTATCTCCTCTCGATCCAATTCTGCCTTCAATATTTGATGGGTTTCAATGAGATCTTGTTCATTCTTCTAAACAACAGCAAGTACAGATCCATTGTGTAGATTCAACACTATAATGAGCATAGGAGCGGCAAAATGATCATGGCTGTGAGGAGCGTGGGGCGAGTTACCCCTTTCCAGGAGAGCTGGTGGCCAGCTGACTCCTGACAACATCACAGCCCACCAGAGACTTCTTTAAAATTTAGAGATACAGTGCAGAACAGGCCCTTCCAATCCAACGAGCCACATTGCCCATCAGCCCACCTATTTAACCCTAGCCTAATCACAGGACAATTGCCCCACTAACCAGTACGTCTTTGGAATGTGGGAGGAAACCAGAGCACCCGGAGGAAACCCAGGTGGGTCACGGGATGGACGTACAAACTTCTCACAGAGGTTGCTGGAATTGAACTCTGAACTTTGACACCTCGAGCTGTAATAGCATTGCACGAACCTCTGCTGTGGGATGGCGTACAAACAGGTCTTCTGTATGCAGTTTACAGCCAGCTACTTCTGGTGATCCAATGTCTTATATTAAAGTAAGTATAGATAACAAAAAAAACATAATTAGTCTTCATGTGAAAGGGGGCTTTAAAGGAAGAACAAATATTATTTTATTTTGGGATACATCATGGTAACAGGTCTTTCTGACTCAATGAGCCCACGCCACCCATTAACATGCAGATGACCAATTAACCTACTAACCTGTTCATCTTTGGAAAGTGGGAGGAAACCAGAGCACCTGGAGGAAACTCACAGTAACGGGAAGAACAAATAAACTCCTTATGGACAGCGGTGGAACTGAACCCGGGTCACTGATGCTGTAAGAGCGTTGCGGTGATCTGTCTCTCATGTAAACAACGTGTGGATAATAAAAATACAAATAAAAATGTGAAAGGTTTTAAAGAAAGAATGAGCAGGTTGGTTGAAACAAAATGGAATGTACACTTGCACGGCACTTCATTACGGAAAGACTAGAGAACTGAATTGTTTTACTTAGATGAAAATTGACACCATCTGGTATGAACAAATAAAAGTAAATTTATTAATCAAAGTACATATATGCCACCATATACAACCCTGAGATTCATTTTCTTGTGGGCATGCTCAGTAACTCTCTAGGATAATAACCATAACAGAATCAATGAAAGACCACACAACTAGTGTGCTCAATCAGAGTGCAGAAGACAAATACATGCAGAAAGAAGAAGGTGAGTCCACTGGTTGTGGGAACATTTCAAAAAGTGGCAAAACAGGATTTGGGCCACTAAGCTTGTAAACAGGAGCCTTTATGAAGCTAGTTCCACTACAGCCAACAATACAGCCTGTAATGACTTACAAAAACAAAGAATGCTGGAAATACGAAACAAACAGTGCAGCATCTATGAGGGAAACAGTTAATATCACAAATGCAAGAAAATCTACAGATGCTGAAAATCTAAAGCAACACAAAATAGTTGAGGAACTCAGCAGGCCAGGTAGCATCTATGGAAAAGAGTGAACAGTCGACGCTTCAGGCCAAGGCCCTTAATCAGGACAGAACTAATATTTCAGGTTGCTGTGGAAGAGCCTGATTTTGTGGAATACGGCATCATTTGAATTTGAGAAGAGGGTGAAACAACAACCATAGACTTCAATCTGCAGAAGAGATTACAATATGCATATTTAAATAATGACTCTGCTCCATTCTGTGATGCTGTTGTAATGCCAGAAAGATGATGACTGTAGGGAATTGCACCTATGCTTCTGATTAGTCTTGACTAGGAGTAATGAGTTTGGTGTTGGGAGGCAGAAGGATAGGAAATATCTGGAGAATCAAAGTGGGCCATATGAAAAGCAGCTAGCAGCAAATGCAAATATTTTAAGTGAAATCAAATCGCTTTAAAAGTACTATTCACAGAAATTAGTATTGAAGTCTCTAAGTCAGTAATTTAAAAGCTTTACAATGCCTATAAAAAGAGTTCATGTTTTGTTGTTTTACAACATTGAATCACAGTAGAGTTAATTTGTCTTTTTTTGACACTGATCAACAGAAAAAGACTCGTGTCAAAGTGATCTAAATTACAACTATAAAACACAAAGTAATTGATTGCATAAGTATTCACCCCCTTTAAGTCAGCATTTAGTAGATGCAACTTTGGCAGCAATTACAGCCTAGAGTCTGTGTGGATAGGTCTCTATGAGCTTTGGACATTCGGACTCTGCAATTTTTCCCCATTCTTTACAAAACTGCTCAAGCTGTGTCAGATTGCATGGGGATCATGAGTGAACAGCCCTTTTCAAGTCCAGCCACAAATTCTCAATTGGATTGAGGTCTGGAATCTGACTTGGCCACTCCAGGACATTAACTTTGTTGTTTTTAAGCCATTCCTGTGTACCTTTGGCTTTATGCTTGGAGTCATTGTCTTGCTGGAAAACAAATCTTCTCCCAAGTCGCAGTTCTTTTGCAGACTGCCTCGGGTTTTCCTCCAGGAATTCCCTGTATTTTGCTGCATTCATTTTACCCTTTACCTTCGCAAGCCTTCCAGGGCCTGCTGCAGTGAAGCATCCCCACAGCATGATGCAGCCACCACCATGCTTCACGATAGGGATGGTGTGTTTTTGATGATGTGTGGTGTTCGGTTTATGCCAAACATAGCATTTACTCTGAGGGCCAAAAAGCTCAATTTTGATTTCATTAGACCATAGAACCTTCTTCCAGCTGACTTCAGAGTCTTCCACATACCTTCTGGCAAACTGTAGCTGAGATTTCATGTGAGTTTGTTCAACAGTGGCTTTCTCTTTGCCACTTTCCCATTGAGCTACAACTGGTGAAGCACCCGGGCAACACTCTCTCCATCTCAGCCACTGAAGCTTGTAACACCTTCAGAGTTGTCATATATTCCTTGGTGGCCTCCCTCACTAAGTCTCCATCTTGCATGGTCACTCAGTTTTTGAGGACTGTCTGCTCTAGACAGGTATACAGCATTTCTTGATTTAACTGTACTCTAAGAGATATTCAGTGACTTGGAAGTTTTCCCATCTCCTGACTCGTGCTTTTCAATACCCTTTTCGCAGAGTTACTTGGAGTCTTCTTTTGTCTTCCTAGTGTAGTTCTTGCCAGGATACTGACTCACCAGCAGTTAGACTTTCCCGATTAAGGTGTATTTTTACTACAGTCAATTGAGACACCTTGACGGTATTCTCCATTTAACTAATTATGTGACTTCTAAAACCAATTGGCTGCACCAGTGATGATTTGGTGTGTCATATAAAGGAGGTGAATACTTAAGCAATCAATTATTTTGTGTTCTATATTTGTAATTAATTTATATCATTTTGTAGAGATTTAGAACATAGAAAACCTAAGCACAATACAGGCCCTTCAGCCCACAATGTTGTGCCAAACATGTACTTACTTTAGAAATTACCTAGTTACCCATAGCCCTCTATTTTTCTAAGCTCCAGGAGTCTGTTAAAAGACCCCATCGTATCTGCTTCCACCACCGTCGCTGGCAGCCCATTCCTTGCACTCACCACTCTCTGCATTAAAAACTTACCCCTGACATCTCCTCACTTATGTTTTCACATTGACACAAAAGAGTCTTTTTTTTTGGTTGTCCAGTGTCAAAAACACCAAATTAAATCCACTGTGATTCAATGTTGTAAAACAATAAAACTTTCAGTGGGGCGGGGGATTGGTACTTTTTTAGGCGCTATAGCCTCTCAGATCCATAATGGCAGAGCAGATCAAACCCATGATCTGAGATACCTCTACCTCATTCCAATGTCAATGTCAGCACGGTAAGGGGTAGAAGGAGGCTTCCATTTGGATAAAATGATTTAAGGGCAGGGTTTGAACTATAACTTTTCTCATCCAAATATCATGGAGAATAAAAAAATCCCTATATCATTCTTTTATGCTGGAAGTTCACCCACACTGAGCATAAAGATCAACCCAATATCTATTCTGTGCTTTGTGCCGGATTTTGCAACTGAATCGATCCCAGTGGATCAAGTACAAAACTAGTTTTATACCAATCCTTTGTGATCTCTCAACCCAAGCTGCAGAGTAGCAAAAAGCCTGGCTCGCATCCAATTTTGTTTCTGTCAGATGAAGATTCCTATACCTGGATGGATAGAACAACAAGCATCTTGAGATGGGCCAGAAAAAAATGAAAGGAATGTTAGAATCAGGATCAGGTTTAATATCACAGGAATATGTCATGAAATTTGTTGTTTTTGCAACACATAATTAAAAATGTATATATAGTGCAAAAAGAGAACAAGAAAATTGTGAATAGTGTACATGTGTTCATTGTCCATTCAAGAAATCTGATGGCAGAGATAAAGAAGCTGTTGCTGAACCCTGAGTGTGTGTCTTCAAGCTCCCATATCTCCTCCTTAACCGTAGCAACAAGAAGTGGGTTGTGATGGATGCCACTATTTTGAGGCATCCCCTTTTGAAGGTGTCCTCAATGCTGGGAATTGCGGAATTTGGGCAGTTTATAATATTTTATACTAAATGGATACTCATCAGTTGCTATTCTTGAATTTAATTAATCAGACAATGAGGTTTACTTGAAAATATTCAGTGTGTTCTGTTTAGTCCTGCTAAAAGAAAATGCACAGCTTGTCCCACATATGACTGATAGCCCACTCAAGGCACACAAGCAGCTTGGGATTCATTTGAAGCCGTAAAGAAATAACAGTGTGTGTGTGTGTGATGACATCTACCTGTGAGAAATCCTTCATTCTTGCAGGATAATGTCCTATTTTATTCATGAGCTCTGGAAACTTTATCACACCGCCTTTGCAATTCTGTGAGAGTAAATAGAGATATTTTATTAAAGTTTATTTTCAAGCATCTGCAACTTCCTAACTTCTTGTCCCTGAGATGAGAAGGAGATTTTTGTCGGATTGCAGATGAGAACCATTTGATGGTCTGGCTCCCCTTCCGTATATTCACCCACCAATTACCTTTCAGCAAACACTGAGCTGCAGAGCAGGCAGCAATTCTTTCAGCAATCTGAAAGAGACAGATGCCTTCATGATAGACCACAATTCCACAGTCAGGAGTGTGGTCCCTAGATTTTTCCATTTGAAAGATTCTGGCATGGAGTATCAGAAGATTACTTGTCCAGAAGGAATCCAAAACTAAGTTTGCCCTCTTCCACAGTTCACACTTTGAACAGGGAATTACAGTAGCATACCTGATTCCTTGCAGAGCCACCTCAAGAATGGAAGCAGGAATGAAAGAATAGGACAGAAGAAAATAATTCTCTCCTGATGAAGGTTAAGGGAAGACTTGCAGGAGTGGTTCAAAGTGAAGGGCTTGATATTAATTCAGGAGAAAGTGGGTAGTCAGAGGACAAAAAGTAATTGGCAAAATAAAAATGACAGAGTGAAGAAAAAGTGTTAAAGCAGTGAGCTGTCACAATTCAATGAGACAATTGGACTTGAAGGGGAAAATATTGCTAGTCTGTTGGAAGAAGTCAGAGAAAGGGGCCTAATTGCTAGTTCTTTCAATCTGTTCCTACAGTCTGTTCTAACTGGATTTGATTCACTTTTCTGGTTGCTAGCTCCTGCTCAGATGAAATAGTAATAATGCCTGCATCTCCATAGTGCTTTACAGGCTTCATATTTCTTTAAATTCTTACTGGTACTATTTTGCTAAGCAGTTGTGGAGCTATATTGCAGTGCTTGCAAAGATATGAATTTTGAATTACTCTGTTCTTTGTTGAATTGAGATAAATGTTTCCCAAGATAATGAGAGAACCCTGTGCTTTAGAATAATGCTAGGATTATTGAATGTTTTCCACAGCAGTGGCACCTTTTTGTTTTGATTAGCCATTTAGGAAAATAATTCCTGATGTTCTGATCTAAACCTGACTATGACAGTTTGAATGAAAGTGTTACTTGAATTATGCAGCAGTCTTAAGGGCAGTGAAAATTAGTGCCAGCTCTGAGGGAGTACGTGTTCATGATTCTCGTCTATACCATCAGGTTTGTTACATTTACAATGAAAGTGCTGATCTTTGTGCAAATTATAAACAGAAAGATACTTAGACTTGTATTGCTGTCTGTCAATGTGTACTGTACACAGTTGAATGTTTCAGTGCATCCTTGAGCTATCTTTATATAAATCGGAACAGAAGCAAAATTCAATGAGAAGACATTTTCCTAGTAAGAAAATAATTTATACAATATGAATATTATAAAATTAATTCAAATACAGTTTTTCTGAATGATACAGGAACAATTAAATGTAAAGGTTTTTAAGAGTAATTGTCTGCTTATTTCATATTGGTTCCATTCTCAACTCTGATATAGAGTTTATCATTATCTCAGTGCTTATTTCCTTTTACTCAGAGCATGATGATTCACACTGGGCAGAGCTGAAAGTGGTTTTACTTGGCCCAGAGCTACAGACATAAGTTTGAATAGTTTGGTGAGTGATGGTGGGGATTTGGAGGGTTATCCTACCTTGCAAATCTGGCCAAGACCTTGACAACCTCACTGCCTCAATATTTCTTTCTAACTCAATGGCCACGAGGGCATGACACCTAAACTCCAGAAATGTACCTAACCCTACTCCCATTCATGTTACTTTGACCTCCCAAGAAAGCAATGGAAGTTGATTGTGGGCACTAAAGGCCCTATGTTTTCCCAAGAAATAATATTTTATGATACAAGACTCCCTTTAAAATCCATTGGCAGATTTTTTTAATATTTTCTAAGAGATACAGCATGAATAGGCACTTCCGGCTCTTTAGCTGCACCGCAAGCAATCAATTTAACCCTAACCTAATTACGGGACAATTTACAATTTACAATTAACCTCCTAACCAGGACGTCCTTGGACTGTGGGGAGAACATACAAACTCCTTACAGACGTGCTAGAATTGAACTTTGCACTCTGACACCCTGTGCTGTATTAGCGTCCCAGAACCAGTAAGACTTATTGGTACTGAGGGACTCCATGATGGTTGGGATTGAACCTGGAAAATACCAAATGCATGAGATGAACCTTAATCCAGGATCATGGGTTCCCACAAAGTGGAATTTGTAGCTATTTACCCGATATTTAAGCATTATGCTCCCACTGTGGAGAGCACGAATGAGATTCTGTACCTCCCTCTGCAATTGGATTCTCAACTTCCTAACCGGAAGACCATATAGTCTGTGTGGATTGGTGATAACATCTCCTCCTCACTGACGATCAACGCTGGTGCACCTCAAGGGTGTGTGCTTAGCCCACTGCTCTACTCTCTCTATCTCCATGACTGTGTGGCTAGGCATAGCTCAAATACCATCTATAAATTTGCTGATGATACAAACATTGTTGGTAGAGTCTCAGATGAAGGCAAGAGGACATACAGGAGCGAGATATGCCAACTAGTGGAGTGGTGTCGCAGCAACAAACTTGCACTCAACGTCAGTGAGACGAAAGAGCTGATCGTGGACTTCTGGAAGGGTAAGATGAAGTAACACATACTAATCCTCATAGAGGGATTAGAAGTAGAGAGAGTGATCAGTTTCAAGTTCCTCGGTGTTAAGATCTCAGAGGATCTAACCTGTCCCAACATAGTGATGCAGTTATAAAGAAGACAGGACAGCAACTATACTTCATTAGGAGTTTGAAGAGATTTGGTATGTCAACAAACAAACTCAAAGCTCAAAGACTTCCATAGGTGTACCAGGGAGAGCATTCTGACAGGCTGCATCATTGTCTGGTATGGGGTGGGGCGGGGGTGGGGGGGCTACTGCAGAGGACCAAAAGAAGCCGCAGAGGTTTGTAAATCTAGTCAGCTCCATCTTGGACACTAGCCTACAAAGTACCCAGGACATCTTCAAGGAGCGCTGTCTCAGAAAGGCAGCGTCCATTATTAAGGACCTCCAGCACACAGGGCATGCCCTTTTCTCAGTGTTACCATCAGGTAGGAGGTACAGAAACCTGAAGGCACACACTCAGCGATTCAGGAACAGCTTCTTCCCCTCTGCCATCCAATTCCTAAATGGACATTGAATCTTTAAACACTACCACACTTTTTAAATATATGTTCTTTCTTTTTTTTGCACGATTTTTAATCTATTCAATATATGTATACTGTAATTGATTTACTTGTTTATTTTTTTTTCTCTGATGTGTTATGTATTGCATTGAACTGCTGCTGCTAAGTTAACAAATCTCACAATACATGCCGGAGATAATAAACCTGATTTGGATTCTGATTACAGTTTTTCATATTATAGATTTACTCTCTTACCATGCAACAATTCTAAGTATCTTGTACATTATCGAAGTTCATTCAATATAAAAATAGTCTTGCAGCAGCGGTACAGTGCAAAGACATAAAATTACTATTAATTACAAAATAAATAAACAGTGCAAAAAAAGGAATAATTAGGCCATATTCATGATAAATGGACTGTTCAGAAATCAGCCGACACGGGAAGAAGCTGTTGCTGAATCTTTGAGTGTGGGTCTTCAGGCTCCTACACCTCTTCCTTGTTGGCAGTAATAAGAAGAGGATACGTTCTGGGCGATGTAGGTCCTTACTGATGAATCCGGGATCTTGAGCTGCCACCACTTAACTCCTTACAAAAATTTGTAACCCACTGTGAGATGAAAATCAAATTCTGGCTGATGCATTGAGATAATATTTAATTTGGGGAACTATTTCTAGTTTTCATAGTATGAAAACTGCCGAGGTCAAGGTGATCTAAGTTATTGCAGTGGATTCCCCACAGAACTGAGTAAGTGATGCTAATCACATTGCAATACTTTATATGCTTTCATTGTTTTAATGTCACTTAGGCTTTCCCAAGACAGAATGTCTTCATGGTACCTCAGTTTCTTTGAAATCCATTGGCACATTGATAAGACTTATTCGTATTGAGAAACTGCTTGGTGGTGGGAATTTGGAAAATGACAAATCTATGGGATGAACCTTAATCCAGAAACATGGGATTTTTCATTTCACTTTGACTAAATCGATATTTGTAAAAAAGTACAAAATTAATCTTTTGCAAATTTTGTGGGGCTACTGGTGCTGGTGGCAACATTAATAAAGGTTTTTTTTTATATCTCAGAAAGAGAACAAAACATTTCTTCGTGACCAGGTAGATAAGTAAAAACAAAGAGAAATAAATTTCCAAAGTATAATTGTCCACTTTGAATGTCACTTCATTGCTGAGTATTTCCATTATTTCTGTTTGCTCTCTCAGATTTGCAGAATTCTCACATTTAATTTATTTCTTGACCATTAATTTGTGCTCCTAAACACCTAAGGCTGGAGCTTCAAATCTTGAATTCTGGTGTCATTTGTACTGGATTCCTTGACACCCACCTCATGAAGATATTCAGCTCTAAAGAGAAACCTGTTCCTTGCTAGCACAGTGAGGGTGGAATTATCTATTTAGTTTACTTATTTTATTTAGTGATACAGTGCGGAGTAGGTCCTTCCGTTTCTTCAAGCCACACTGCCCTAGGAACCTCTGACAAAACCGAATCATAGGACCAATGACCAATTAACCTACCTGGTAGGTCTTAGGACTGTGGGAGGAAACTGGAGGACCCAGAGAAAACCTACGCATTCCATGGGGAGGACCTACAGAATGGCACTGGAATGGAACTCCAAACTCTGGAACGTGACAAACTGCAATAGCTTTGCACTAACCATCACACTACTGTGGTGCCCAAAATATGTCCTCTCCTGATTGGCTGGCTGGAACATATGCAGTCCCCTAGCTGCGGCCTGTCGCTTTTTATACTGTTCCAGCATAAAACCCCTGCCTTTACATATTATGGCACAACCCAAATAAAAGGTGTTAAAGTCTAATACATCACCTTGAGCCATAGCTCCCTACACTAACTCATTACGTATTTCCAGAGTTCACTTATGTGGTTAAAACATTTCAATTTAGATTGATTTTTCTCCACGGCGTTCACAGTATCTACAGGGAGTACGCTCGATAAATTCACCCTCACTCTCCTGCTTGTGCAGTTCAAATGGCTGGAAAGTCTGAAGAAGAATGACTTTTTTAAAATAGTTTTACAAGCACATCAAATTCCAAAAGTAAGTTGTAGATCAAGTGCAATTTGAAAATATATTTCACAATTTATCTTGTGAAATATATAGAAAAACTCAGTAAACTGGTAGGAGTATGCAAATTACATTCAGTACATTTGGTGTTAGTCAGAATTAGAGGTTTTTATCTGGGCTGATTTTCGAAAATAAAGAAGCTTAATCTGGCTTTAACTGCCCCACATTACAATCTCACCCTAGCAGAGGTATTTCCTTTGTTCCACACATTCCCCTCTCTCATCTTCTCTGCTACCTAAAATCCAATTGTTTTTTACTCTCTTTCCCAGTCCCAAACATGAAATGTTAGCTGTTTCTCTTGCCACGGATTTTGGCTGATCTATTGAGTTTGTCCAGCTTTTTCCTGTTTTTATTTTAAAAGTGTTAAATGTTCAACTGATTCCTACCTTTTTATATCACCAAAATTAGTCTAATAAACTACTGTGCTGTGCCATTGGCTTTTGAGTCCACCTGGAGAACTGAAATAAGGCATTGAAATAAGACTAGAGAGTAAGCATTTCAACAGAAGCAAAGGTCTCGCTCTATGTAAGAACTGGAATACCATTTTCAATAAGGTTGGACAGCAGAAACCTATTGGTGAGGACTAACCAATCAGGAGGGACGGATGACGGGAGTTGAGTACATATGCCACCAGATTAGACATCATCCATCATGAAGATGGCGGAGGTTGTCATCGAAATGTGGTTAAAATTGACCCCCAGATGCGGCTGAAGCCCAAGAGTTTATGAATCTAATAAACTGTTTTAAAAGAATGATGCTGACATTATCACTTCAAGTGATGTGATGCCCCTGTTACTACTTCCAGGTAAAGAAGATGAAAATCATTCTCACCTGGAAGTAATAAAATTTACATGTACATTCAAAAAGCAACACGCACAAAATGCCAGAAGAACTCAGCAGGTCAGGCAGAATCTATGGAAAAGAATAAACAGTCGACACTTCAGGCCGGGACCCTCATGAGTTCCTCCACTATTTTGTGTGCGTTATTTTGCATTTTCAGCATCTGCAGAATCTCTTTTGTTTATAAAAGTCACATATGCAGATTATAAGCATGTTTGTAACTCCCTTTGCTTCGGAAGTCTACTGAAATCCATCTGATGTCATCCTATCACCTCAATGAAAACCCAGCTACGTCAATTTTATTTACAGAATGTATATTGAAGAATGTCAGTTCAGACTCAATTTAATTTTTTGAATAATTCATCAGTCATTATCTATTGCATACTATTGCAAAAGTATTGTATAAATCTTACTTGGAGAATGCACTCAGTGACCACTTTGTTAGTTACCGTTACCTCCTGTACCTAATAAAGTAGCCATTGAATTTGTGTTTGTTATCTTCTGCTGCTGTAGCCCATCCACTTGAAGGTTCAACTTGTGTGTTCAGAGATGCTCTTCTGCACACCATTGTTGTAACTCATGGCTATTTGAGTTCCTGTCAGCTTGAACCAGTCTGGCCATTCTCCTCCGACCTCTCTCATTAACAAGGCGTTTCCACCCAGAGAACTGCTGCTCACTGGATGCAATACTCTGTAAACACTAGAGACGGTTGTGAGTGAAAATCCCAGGAGATCAGTAGTTTCTGAAATACTCAAATCTTCCCTGTCTGCCACCAACAATCAACCTTTCCATGTGTCACTTTGATCACATTTCTTCCCCATTCTGGTATTAAGTCTGAACAACAACTGAATCAGTTGTATTGATTGGCTGCGTCACAGCCTGGTATGGAAACACCAAAGCCCTTGAATGGAAAATCCTACAAAAAATAGTGGATATGGCCCAATCCTTCACAGGCAAAGTTCTTCCCACCATTGAGCAATTTTGTCACAGGAAAACAGCATCCATCATCAGATACCTCCAGTACCCAAGTCATGCATCCAGGAACAGTTATTACCCCTCAACCATCAGGTTTTTAACTACTTCACTCAGTTTCTCTTGCCTCATCGCTGAAATGTTCCTACAGCCTATGAACTCACTTTCAAGAACTCTTCATTTCATGTTCTTGATATTTATTGCTTATTTATTATTATTATTATTTCTTTCTTTTTGCATTTGCACAGTTTGTTGCCTTTTGCACACTGGTTGAACACCCAGTTGGTGCGGTCTTTCATTGAGTCTATTAGGATAATGATATGGATTTATTGAGTATGACCTCAAGGAAATGAATCTCAGGTTGTATACGGTGATATATATGTACTTTAATAATAAATTTACCTGTAACTTTGATTAGATATTTGCATCAATGATCAGGTGTACTAGTGTACCTGATAAAGTGGCCACTGAGTGTAGATATATAATCTACTCTTATTCTAGAAATTGAAGGATTCCTTGTTCGAGACCAAAAATAACAGCAGGTGATATAGGTTACTCATTGCAATGAAATCTAGAAATAATAACCAATATTTTGAACTGTTAGAGTAATAATGAAAGTAGTCGAACAATTTATCTCATGTGGGTTATTTGCTGGTTCTGCAGATATTTAACTTCCTCAGCCAAGTTTTGAACAATTTCATCAGTGTGGAAATCCGCCTATGTATAATTTTGTCAAGAATCACATGGGCTCGATGGTATCAGCTGGGCCTCAGCAACCTTTCATCAGGAGAGTGTCTGCTGAAGAATCTATTGGAAGTAAGCAGCAATGGAGGAATGCAATAAGGAAAACAGAATTCAATGTTCTCCCGCAGACTTTCTGTCAAAAACTTAACTGTTGACACTGCTGAAATGCAAAGTAAGACCATTGAGTTGAAGTGCTTGGCTGTGACTGTCAAGATTTTGTTTGCTTATAAGCTCACACATTGCACATTGTGAACCGGCAGATGTTTTGTAAGGGCCAACTGCAATTTAAAATCAACAGGATGTTAAGCAATCTTCTGAAAATGGCTATAAAATAACTGAGAACCAGAAGCTTAGCAGCAACAAATGGCTGCTTTGTTTTGATCTTTATTAATTAAATCATCTGTGTTATTAAACCAGACAAATTTGTAAGTAATATGCCAGAGATCAATAGTTTTATATATGACAGAGCTGAAACTTGTTTTATTATTTATTCCGCTAATAATGCAGAAATCCAAGATTGATGCATTAACTTTTCAGCTAAATTGCTTTGTCTATTGACCATACAGTACTGCGCAAAAGTCATATGCATATGCTGTATATATAGCTAGAGTGCGTAAGATCTTTACACAGTACAGTGGCCACTGATTGTATTTCACGGTTTTCTGCTGCCATAGCTTATCCACTTCAAGTTCGACGAGGTGTACATCAGAGCTGCTCTTCTGCACACAATTGTTGTAATACATGGTTATTTGAGTTACTGTCTCCTTCCTTTCAGCCATTCTCCTCTGACCTCTCTCATTAACAAAACTGCTGCTCTTTGGATTTTTTTTTGTTTTTCGTCCTATTCTCTGTAGTGTCTAGCGACTGTTGTGTGTGACAATCACAGGAGATCAGCCATTTCTGAGACATTAAGCCTGGCACCAACAGTCAACACATGAAAATCTGCAGACACTGTAAATCCAAGCAACACACACAAAATTCTAGATGAACTTAGCAGGCCAGGCAGCATCTATCAAAGTCACTTAGATCACATTTCTTCCCAAGTCTGATGTTTGGTCCGAACAACAACTGAACCTCTTGACCACATCTGCATGCTTTTATGCATTGGGTTGCTGCCCCATGATTGGCTGGGATTAGATACTTACATTATGAGCAGTGTACCTAACGAAGTGACCACTGAATGTTGAAGGGGGAGCTGGAGCTTGTTTCGTAATACGTTATATATGCTGCTTTAAATTTTCAGCTTAGTCGCAATGCCAGTTGAACACATTTCAGTCAAATTCCCCGGAGTAGATATATTGCTGCTGTCGTCTGCTATTGGATTGAAATGGTGCAATATGATCATAGATGGTTAACCTCCACCACGTTCTCATTTTGGGCTTTCAAAAGATCAGATAACTGAAATACCTTACTATATTGTAATGATGTCCTCCACTCAAGCTGAACTGTAGTGCTTATGTGTTTGTATGGTTAATACTGAATCTGGTAGAGCACAGATAAAGATGAAAAATTCAAGGTTGATGCCAATTGTAACCCATCTCCCTTTCTCCTTGTAAGACCTGCAAACACAGAAGCTCCTCTCTTTAGTGATACTGTTGAAAAAAAGATACTCTTGAAGTCTTCAGTTCACCCAAGGTGGAAATAATATGTTGGAATGTGTTTTTTTTTAAAAAAAGATCCTAATCAAATACCCATCTCCTGCCTGGTAAGAGAGGCACTTTATTGACATTCTTCCTTTCTGAGAGCCATAATTAACATTACCCTGTACTATCAAGATTGGTGGTTGTAGTTCAAAAGATATCCTGCACACATCGTGATACAGGAGGAGCCAGAGCACTTAGAGGAGCTCAGCATTTTAGGAAGCATCTTTGCAGGCAAAGGGGGAATAAGCAGGAACACAAAGAACCAGCAGTCCTGGACTCTGATAAACAACTCACATAAAATGCTGGTGGAACTCAGCAGATCAGGGAGCATCTATGGACAGGAGTTATCAGAACACTGATAAATAAAATAGGTAATGATAGGAAGTATTAGGTTGAAGTGAATTGCAGATGGAAGCAGAACCAGATAAGGGAAGTGTGCCTGTGGAGCGGCTGTTAGCAATGTGCGTAGTAGATGGGTGGAACCAGGAGGGAGAAGGGACAAAGATGGTGATGGAGTTGCTGGCTTGACAGGAAGGGTTTGAGTAAAAAAGGGATACACATGGGAGGATTTGAGGCAGATGGGAAGGAGAGTGGATAGGAAGGAAGCTATCCCCTGAGGGAAGACTTGATAAAATTGAAAAGCTCTATGATTATGATAGTTAGGTTGCAGACTACACAGGTGGAACATGACGTGTTTTTTTTCTCCAGTTTACATTGGGTCTCATCCGCGCAGTGTCGAAAGTTGAGGATCGACAGGTGTCTGTGAGAATGGGCAATTGAAGTGAAATGTAACAGGGAGATTGGGATGGCTGTTGCAGACCGGCCACAGGTGCTTTGGGGGTAAGCCTGGGAAACTCTCTGAAGCAGTCACTCTGTCTGCACTTGGTTGCACTTTTAGAACGAACGTGAGGAGGAATTTCTTTGGCCAGAGGATGGTGAATCTGTGGAATTCACTGCCATTGACTGCTGTGGAGGCCAAGTCACTGGGTGTATTTAAAGTGGAGGTTGAAAGGTTCTTGATTAGTCAGGGTGTGAAAGATTATAGGGAGAAGGCAGGAAAATGGAGTTGAGAGGGATAATAAATCAGCCATAATGGAATGGTGGAGCAGACTCACTGAGCCAAATGGCCTAATTCTACTACTATGTCTTATGGTTTTATGTAGAGGAGGCCAGGAGGGTGCTAGGGGCCAGGGAGGGTGGGTGGGGAGGAACTAAACTCCAAGGGATGCAGAAAGTTCCCAATTTATTAAAGTATACATGAGTAACTAGAAGAGAATGTTGAAAAAGTAATGAAGAATATCCTAAGGCATTTGACACTCAAGGAAGATTTCAAACGCAGTACAGAAGCAAGAAATAGAAAAGACAAACTACTAATTATTGATATGCTTATTAATGTTGAAATGTTGCATTCATTAGCTTTTTTCCCATAATGCTGTAACTAATTTTTATCTTACTTTAGCTGGTTAAGAAGATTACATTCGGTAATTCCATGGCTAATCAAGTCAGCCATATATTCCTGATTACCAGTGATATTTTTCCAGTCCTCACTCATTTAGACTGGAACTTCCCCACTCATTCCTGGGAAATTCCTGGCCAGCGTGGAGAAGGCGGTCAACCTAGAGCACGTGCACTGGGAGTGCGTAGTCATTCCTTGCAAACGGAGGAAGGAGCTCCGATCTGTCTCCTCAGGATCTTCTCATCAGCATCAGGTCAGGGCCTGACAGAACTGTTTGACTTCAGCCGGCAAACAATGAAACTGAAAAACAACAAGCTGTTGAGACGCCATTACAGAACTCAAATTCACCTTTTAACAACTGCTTCTTTATTTAAAGGGCATACCATTCGAGCTCGCCATTTATTGTCGTGCTGCAGGAATAAGGACTTGGAAATGGCATGGGTTTATTTGGGTGTCGGGGTGGAGAGACGTCCCTACAAAAGAAGGTGTAAGGTGCTCCTTCCCTTCACCAGCCTGCAGGTGACCCTTGGACAAGGTGTAGCACCTGCTTAGTTCCCCCCCTCCATCAGGGTCACATGAAGCCATGGGAGAAGGTGGTGGATGAGCAGCTGGTGTACAGCACAAATCCTGGTTATGCCCCACTAACACCAGGCAGACAATCTCTGAAGTGTATTGATAATGACTGGGGTCACCTGTCTTGTAAAGACACTGCCCAGAAAACAGAAATGGCAAACCACTTCTGTAGAGAAATCTGCTGTGAACAATCATGGTGATGGAAAGACCATGATCACCCATGTCAGATGATATGGCACATAACAAGCAAATTAATTGCTTTATTATTGCCCCATGTACAGAGGAATAGCAAAAAGATTGTCTTGCATATCATTCATGCAGTGCATTGAAGAAGTACAGATTATTCTAACTGGCTGCATCACCATCTGATATGGAAGGGTCATTGCACAGGATCGAAATAAGCTGTTGGAATTGTGAACTCAGTCAGCTCCATCATGGACACTAGCCAGCCCAACATCCAGGACATCTTCAAAGAGTGATACCTCAAAAAGGCAGCGAAAATCATCAGGGACCCCCATCACCCAGGACATGCCCTCTTCTCATTGCTACCATCAACTAGGAGGTACAGGAGCCTGAAGGCACACACTCAATAATTCAGGAACAGCTTCCTTCACTCAGTCATCAGATTTTGGAAAGGACATTGAACCCATGAACACTGCCGCACTATATTTTTTCTCTTTTTTCACTATTTATTTAATATAAAGTTTAAAGTTCAAAGTAAAATTTATGACCAGAGTACATACATGTCACCACATAACAACACTGAGATTCTCTTTCTGTGGGCACGCTTAGCAAAATTATGGAACAGTAACTGTAAACAGGATGAACGGACAACAAACTTAAATATATTAAAGTTATAATAAAATAGTATAAATTTAACTTCTATAATCTATATGCTTACTGTAAATTACAGTTCTTATTATTATGTATTGCAATGTACTGCTGCTGCAGAACAACAAATTTTACAACATATGCCGGTGATATTAAACCTGATTTTGATTCTGATTCTGATGCTGAAAACAATAAGAGAACATAGAATAAAGTGTTTAAAAGAAGCTAATGGGGGGTGATTGATAAGTTTGTGGCCTAAGGTAGAAGGAGTCAATTTTAGAAAACCTAGCACATTTATTTTTCAACATCGTCCCCTCCTACAATTACACACTTAGTCCAGCGGTTGTGGAGCATACGGATCCCTTCTTTGTAGAAGGGGTCCACAGCAGGCGTGATTGATAAGTTTGTGGCCTAAGGTAGAAGGAGATGAGTTATTAACTTCAAACTTTCTGCATTTTCACTCGGAGTTGAACTGCACGTGCATGTAATGAGAGCGTCTTGGATCTCCAGGTAGTCCACAGCAGGGGTGATTGATAAGTTCCTGGCCTAAGGTACAAGGAGATGAGTTATACAGCTCTCGTTACATGCACATGCAGTTCAACTCTGAATGAAAATGAAGAAAGTTTGAGGTTAATAACTCATCTCCTTCTTGCTTAGGACACGAGCTTATCAATCACCCCTGCTGTGGACCACTTCTGGAGATGCAAGAAACTGACTTTTACAAAGAAGAGATCTGTATGCTCCATGACTGCTGGACTAAGTGTGTAAATGTAGGAAAAATAGATGTGCTAAAATGGACTCCTTCTACCTTAGGCCACGAACTTATCAATCACCCCTCGTATTAGTAATTCTTAGGGATTTACTGTACATTCAAATTCAGATTCCTTTATCTATCAGATGTACATCGACACATACAGTGGAAAGTTCAATTGCCCCAATAGCCAACATAACCAATGGATATGCTAGTGGCAGCCCACACGTGTTGCCACACATTCCGGTGTGAACATAGCATGCCCACGATATTTAGCAGATCAACACAAGCAACAAGAACAACAGCAAAACAAGCCCCTATCCTCCCCCCCTCTCAGCCACTCGTACACACATTCCTCCAACCCCAGGACAGACCACCTCCAAGCCTCCACCTCTAGTGCACTCGCAGTCACCAGGCCTTTGTCTTCTCCAAACGAGTCACAGACTCTCAGACCCAAGACTTCTGGGCCCATTGGGCCTCGACTTCTGCACTCTCGATTGACGATCGAGCATTAATCTTCGGTATTGACTGCAGGACTCACCGATTTAAAAGAGTTGAATGATTGTAATATAAGTAATGGGTGAGAAGCAGAGAGCAGTGGAATTACCCTTCAGCCATCAGGCTCCTGAACCAGCATGGATAACTTCACTCACCTCAACTCTGATCTGGTTCCACGGATATGGACTCACTTTCAAGGACTCTACAACTCATGCACTCAGCTTTCTTCCTTTATTCATTTACACAGCTTGCCTCCTTTTGTACTTTGGTTGCTTGCCAGTCTTTCTTTCTTTGTAGTTTTTCATTGATTCTATTATATTTCTTTGCTCTACTGTGAACGCCTGCAAGTAAATGAACCCAGTGACATATAGGTACATTGATAACAAATTTACCATGAACTTTGAACTCTGCACTATTGGAGTAGGGCATTATAAAATACGTTCAAAGAGTCCAAACAACTGAACTCTGGCATGTGACTTACAATTTTATATGGTTTATTAGCAAGGTGCTTTGGATTAATAAAGATCAAATAAGTTATTTCTGCTTGTTGAGCTGCTTTTTCAAAAACGATTTTTCTTTCCAATTATAAAGTACTATTCAAATGAACTCATTGCAAATGCTAATTAAATTGTGTAAATTACAATAGGGTAGCTTGCAACAATTAACAAAAATAGTGGTGACAGCTTTCTAGAATATCTTACTCCCTCCTTCCAGGAATTAAAGACATCAAGCAATTAGCAACATTTCTTATCTTAGTCCATTCAACTAAATGGAAACTTTATTAATATTTTAATTGTATTTTCCCTATAGATGCATTTAATTAAAATGCCTTTTATTTTCTGTAAATTCAGATCAAATATCAGCCCACCTAACTCAGTACATCTTCAGGTATATTGAAAGAATCAGAATCATGTTTTCAAAAATATGAATATCATTCAAAACACAAGGCAATTTTGGGATGGATATTATCGGAACTGCAAATTTTAAGCAAAGAGGAAAGATTGGATAGCCGAGTTGTGTTTGCTTTGGAACAGAAGAAGCTGGGGCGACCTGAAACGAGATGCACTGACTCAGATGGATTTAAGAGCAAGAATATTTCTCATTGCAGAAATGCTTTAATCCAAAAGGGGGCTTCATTTAAAGAATTTAGTAGAGATACTTGGGGGAGGGGAGGTGGGGAGAAAGCTTTTTTGTTCCAGCCAGGAGGTAGTTCTGGTCTAGTTCAAATTTGCGAGTGAGCCAGAAACTCCTGTCACATTTAAAAATAACTTGGATGTGTATTTGAGGCACTGTGACCTGGATTCTCTTGATTTTCTCTGTAAACCCTC
This sequence comes from Hemitrygon akajei, assembly GCF_048418815.1. Lineage (NCBI taxonomy): Eukaryota > Metazoa > Chordata > Chondrichthyes > Myliobatiformes > Dasyatidae > Hemitrygon > Hemitrygon akajei. The sequence goes on along the minus strand of NC_133125.1, from coordinate 17,601,834 downwards.
CATCCCACATAGCTCTCCGTTATTACTTCATCCATGGGCCTATTTAAACATCTCTGAAATGTCTTTGATGCATCTGCACCCAGCGCTCTCTGCAAAATACTGACATTCTCCCTATATTTTCCTCCAATCACCTTTAAAGTGTGGCCCTGCTACTGGTTACTTCCACCCTGGGAAAAATGTCTCTGACTGTCTGCTATAACTATGCATCTTATCACCTTTATACACCTGTATCAAGTCACTTTTCATCCTCCTTCACTCCAAAGAGAAAGCGTTAGCTCACTCACATCTCTTCGTAAATCATTCTCTCCAATCCGTCCAGCATCCAGGTAAACTTCTGTTGACAATTAAATGGTTTCTTGATCTCCTGATAATTCTCATTAATCCAACCTTGCTTCTTCTCGTCAGAGAAGTCAGAAGTTTTCTCATAGGTACCAATTATGGCAGACTTCAGGGAGACTACCTTGCACGTTCATGACATATGCCAGTGATATTGAGCCTGATTTTGATCCTGATTCCATACACAGGGAATTATCAGTCTGTATTCGGTGTGAAACTGAATAAAAAGGGCTGTCTTTGTGTGCTCCTTAAAAGCAATGACAATGAACTTACTGAAGCAGTGCTTCCATTGATGCTGGTGTTTTGGAGCTAGGTTGATGTGGCTACTAGTGCAATAATTAGACTGTGATCACCTTAGCAGTTGTTGACGCCCACTGTGGCAAGAATGATGCAGATCTCTTTGTCATCCATCTCTAAATAATGACCTAATCTATTAAATGTCAGTGATTGGACCAGGAGTGTTCCAGGCCACAGGATTCTGTGTCCTTGCTACAAAGACCCTATTTCTCCTTAATTAGGGTGAGGCTCGAACTGCTCACACCTTTCTTTACATTGGAAACTGCAAGCAAATTCAAACTCCTGGGAGTGTACATCTTGCACAAACTCACATGGTCCCAGAACACACCCTACATGATCAGGAAAGCTCGCCAACACCTCAACTATGTACATCAATACTCAGGACATTCTACAGAGCACAGTAGAGAGCAATCTAACATGTGGCATCTCTGCTTGGTACGGAAACTGCACTGCGGTGAACTGGAAGGCTCTGCAGCAGGTTGTCAAAACTGTCCAATTCATCACCACACCAGCCTACCTGCCATCAAGGACGTATATAGAGAAAGGTGCCGGAAAAGGCCAACTATATTGTGGCGTGTCTCACCCATCCTGTTTGTCAGGGAGGAGGCTATGTAGCATTCACACCAGAGCAACCAGACTCAAAAATCGTTAGTTTCACCAAGCAGTAAGGCTGATTAACAGCTCCACCCACTAACCCATCCCTTCCACTCCCACCACCAATACTTTATCATTTCCTATCAAAGCCTTCTTATGTCCAGACACTCCTGTACTGTTACTTTATGCACAGACATACAATCCATCTATCTATATAAGCTATCCTATGTATTTATATTTATTGCGTTTTTATTTATTATTGTATTCTTTATCTCAGAGTATCAGATTCGGAGTAACAAATATTTCATTCTCCTTTACACTTGTGTACTGTAAATGACGTTAAACAATCTTGAATCTTGTATATTCAATGTGTATATTACATTCTTAGAATCAAATGATGAAAAGATGTATGTTTCTGCGTATTTGCAAATGGGCAATCAATCCTGAGCAATGATTAAAATTTTACCTGTTTTATTCTGGAGAATATTACATTTGCAGGATTGACGAAAAGTTCATTTTTTCATTCATAGTTATGTGGATCATGGTTGTACCACTTTGATTAGTGTGAGCCATTCGCTCATTTGATCCATAGGACAAAGCTGATTGGCATTTTGCTTTCACCACTATCAAATCACATGACTTCACTTTGCTTGAATACATCCGTGCTAACATGTACTGACAGATGGAAAGTTTGAGACTGTAAGAGATGTCTGCAGTCGGGAAATGCACAACTCATCAGTATAAAAGGTCAACAAAATGGCTTACCTGGCTGATGTACTGTTTTTGCACATTACATATTTAAATAATTCATTGAGCTGAATAAAGAGCATTTGCTTTGTCAACCTTGACGCATTTTGTTATTAATCAGTGCAATTCGTTTGCCCTGCTTCAATAAGAAATAAGCTGCAGACACAAATTTAGTTTTCATTATTCCGTGATACCAAGAGCAAAAGTTTATTTCCTGAGTGACACAAATTAGTCACGAACCTGTGCAAAGTTGACACAACCTTGACTAATGATATTTTAAAAGAAGGATTTCAGGAAGAGAGAGAGGATATGTATAAGATCTGCACTGGGGAAAAGAACATCTCTGGAATTATGAATTGTAGTTATTATCTCTGCAACTATGCACTGTGATGTTATAGCTCTCTGCAGATACGCTCTCATTTTGTTTTTCTGCTTTCTGTGAAAACTAATAGAATTATTTTACCCAGTTTCACACGAGTTTAGCTGATTTAATTCAGTCTATATTTCAAGAATTTGCCACTGACTTTTACCCAGGAGAACGGTGTTTTAATACAAGGGCATGAATCAAAGGCCGTCGCCGGAACTGCTGTATTTGTTTTGATCAAGTAGATTGTGAATGTAAGCACTTGATGAAATTTATACTCTCACTGTCAACCAGCAGTGCATAGCTCTTCGAATGCATCAACATTCTTATGCTCCACCATTACAAATTATTAAAACATGCCAAGTTTTATTTAGTAGTGGGGAAGTAGCCCATTGTACATCACTTAATGCAGTCCAAGAAATGTAATAATTGTATTTTTACAGCATTAAATGAAGGAGCAGGATTTTGACAGAACAGTCACGGAATGATTCACAACTGTGGGTGTAACTACTACTGGAGGCTGGCATTGTAGCAGTGAGTGAATAAGGGAGTGTTCGCTTTAAAATAAATTATTGCAGTGTTTTGGAAATTACTGCACATAAGAATTATTCTTGTCGGTAAAAAAATTTTGCAATGAGATTAGTTTTCTTTATTTAGAGATTTGTTTCATTTGTCACATGATCAATGAAATGAAAATGAATCTCAGGACTGTATGGGTGACATATATGTACTTTGATAATAAAATTCACTTTGAACTTTGAACTTTAAAATATACAGCAAAATGCATTGTTTGCATCAAATAATAGTAGCGAGGATTGTGCTGGGCAGACCACAAGTGTTGCCATGCCTCCGGTACCAACATAGTATGCCCAAAACGTACTAACCCTAACTGTAGGTCTTTGGAAAGTGGGTGGAAACCAGAGCACCAGGAGGAAACCTATGTGGTCAAAGGGAGAATGTACAAACTCCTTACAAACAGCAGAGGGAATTCAACCCTAATCTTACAGCTGGCATTGTAAAGCATACTTCCTGCACCTGAATTTTATTCCTTTGTTTAGATTCAAAATGTACTCAACTCTGAACTTTGTCAGAGTGGAAAGCCTCTTTTGATAAACAAGAGAAAATCTGTAGATGCTGGAAACTCAAGCAATACACACAAAATGCTGGAGGAACTCAGCAGGCCAGACAGCATCTATAGAAAAGAGTATAGTCGACATTTTGGACCGAGACCCTTCAGCCGGACTGAATTTTTTAATCTGTTTTCATTATTGCTTATTATCGTCAGAGAGGTGATACAGGAACGTGAAGAAACACACTCAGCATTTAGGAACAGCTTCTTCCTTTCCATTTAGATTTCCAAATGGCCAGTGAACTCACGAATCTTACCTGACTACTTTTGCTCTCTTGCACTACCAATTTAATTTTTAAAATATATTTCTTAATGCAATTTATTGTTTTTTTATGTATTGCACTGCTCTTCTGCTGCAAGACAATAAGTTTCATGACATATGTCAATGATAGAACCATTGAGCACTACAGCCTAGAAACCAGGGACGGTAGCATAATGGTTAGCACAACGCATTTCAGTACCAGCGACTCTGGTTCAATTCCCTCCACTGCCTGTAAAGAGTTTGTACAGGCTCCCCATGACCACGTGGGTTTCCTCCAGGTGCTCTGATTTTCTCCCACAGTCCAAAGACCTACCAAATGGCAGGTTAGTTGGTCTAATTGGAAACTGTAAATAGTCCTGTGATAGAATTAAATCAGGGGATTCCTGATTGTGGCTTAAAGGGCCTATTCCGGGCTCTATCTCAATAAGTAAAATAAAATAACCTGGCCAAAGTCTAGTCTGTGCCAAAGTAATAAACCTAATTCTGGTTCTGTCTCAAATGTCATGCACTGAGAAATTGAACTCTTTTTCTGATATATTTAACTTGCAGTTTTTAATATCTCTCCTTCAACTTAAAGTACTTCTACACATTATATCATAATATTTTTCTTTAGTTTTCTTTCTTCACAAAGGAATAGGTTTGTATTCCTTATTGCTTCATATAATTGATATTTTTCGTAGAGTCTGCTTTGAATGCCACACTGGGGCATAATAAAAAGCTGTTTTTATATTAGAGTACAATTTGTGGTGTGAAGTTATCAACTCTGCTTGGAGATATTTTGAGAAGGTTCAACAGATGGTGCCCTATCTCTAACCATCAAATCCACACGATCCTCAGCACATCAATTCACGTAGAGCACAGCTTTCCCTTCTCAATCTAAAATAGTTATTTTGACAATCCTTGAGAAAAATAGGTAGATTTCAGTGCACAGGAGGGTTGGATCAGAGCAACAGATAGGGGAGTCATCAGACCCAGACCCACAAAGATTGTGTTGAGTCAAGCTGAAATATTAGTAGGAAGGGTTCAGGTGGCAGGAGGGGGTGGCTACGGGGATGGAATGGGATTGGTCAAGATCAGATATTGGGCTTTTGCAGTTGTAACCAGGTTGGAATCCAGTGGTTGTGCCTCAGGAAGGGACCAATGGGCCAGGGATGATTGCAAATGCCCCTGACATTTTCCCTGACTAGGCATACATGACCGAATGTCCTGAAATGGCCTCCAGACTACTATCAGTGTAATCTGGATTCTGCTGTGCATAATGAGCTTATTGCTGGGATGTAGACTTCTAAGGTTACAATTTTTTTGACCCTTGTCTCGCCTGTTTTTTTGCAGCAGTGTGCTGGCGAATGATTGTTAATTCCTGGGTACTTTATGACAGCCCCACAACATTGGCAAGGGAAACATAATGCACCCTTTTGAAGTGAAATTAAAGCTGGTTCATGTGATCCAGGCTGTGAAAAGTAAAAGTTGTTCGAAGCTCAGAAAATGTGCAAAATTTTTAAGTATATATTTTTGAACAGTAGAAGCCGTGCATATGTGGGCAACAATTGTTTCTTCAGAGCCATTACTTCTTAAGAAGATTACTGATATTAATTCTGCGACTCTGTTTATAACAAGCTTCAAAATGCAGTCGGTGAAAAACCTTTCAACAAGTATGACACATTCTTGTGTTTCATGTGTGTTTGTTTACACACACAGCAAACGTAATTCAATGGATGCTAGAAAACCGTAATGTGGAACGCAACTGTTGAAGGAGCACAAGGGATTTAAGGAAAACTTTCTGCATGTTTTCTCCATGCCTTTGCATTCCTGAGACGTACCGGTTAGTAGGGGTTAGTGCTGGGTAAGTTGTCCTGTTATTAGGCTGGGGTTAAATAGGTGGACTGCTGGGCAGTGTTGCTCATTGAGCCAGAAGGGCCTGTTTCGCAAGGTATCTCTAAGTAAATGAATAAAATAAATACTTAGATAGGTAGATGGATGAGGGAAAAAATAGAGGACTCTCTGCAAACAGAAGAGTTAAATTAATCTTAGAGTATTTTAAAAGGTCAGCACAACATCATGGACTGAAAGTCCTCTACTGTGCTGTAATGTTCTATGTTCTGTAATAACAGGCCCTGCCACCCACCATGTCTCTGCCTATCTAATGCATCCCATCAGCTTACGCATGTGAACGTCCCTCTATTCCCTGCCAGTTCCCGTGTCTGTCTAAATACCTAAGCATCATTCTCATATCCACTTCTACCACCTTCCCTGACAGTGTGTTCCAAGTACCTACTATTCTCTGTGTGCACATCTTTAAACTTACCCCCCTTTCACTGTAAAGCTATATCCTTTAGTATTTGACATTTCCACCTTGGGAAAAATCCTCTATCGATCCTATTGTAATTTTATATTCTTCTATCAGCTTCCAGTGCTCTATGACTCCATTACTCAATAAATAGGATCAGACAATTATGCAGCAACAGTAAACATATTCCCATTGAGCAAAATTCCCATTAAGAAAATGCTTCGACACCCCACTGTCAGAATTCACTCGGACCAACAATGAGAGGTCAATGAGAAAACTAGTGACTACACAATTGTTCTGAAAAGCTTGTGGGTACATTGTTAGGTTGAGCGCTGAGAGCTTGTTGAATGTGAATCCACAGATTAATGTAATTACACCAAGTTATTGCATATGAAATATATACCATTCAGCAAGGCATAAGGGACAGACATCATAGAAATAACCTTTAAAAATCCAAACGTTCTTGGGCAGTGTGGCATATAAGAACTAGAGGTGAGAAAAATGTAGAAAGCACCAACATTTAACCAGAACACATGAACAAAGAGTGTGAAATATGGCTGCCTTGGGAAGCCCCACCATTGTTGTCATGGGAACTATTCACTTCAACCCTGTCAATTTAGGGTTGCAAAATGTTTTGACTGTCATAAACAAGGTCTCATAGCCTCTCTATTCAAGGCTGAGCAGAACTCTGTGAATTAGAAAATTGGCACTTGAAATGAAGCAACCATAGAAGAAAACGTTAGAAGGTAAGGTTGAGGCAACATTGAAATGGATGACAAATGGAAAGAATTCAGTTTTAAGTCTATGAATGTTAAGCATGGGGGAGAACAATTGTTTATTTATTTATTATAGAGATACAGTGCAGAATACAGCCTTTCAAACCTGGCTGCCCACTAGCCCTCAGCTTAATCCCAGCCCATTTTACAGTGAACAATTCACCTATCAGCTGGTACATCTTTGGACTATGGGAGGAAACTGGAGCACCTGGATGAAAACTATGCAGTCGAGGGAAGAACTGACTATAACCAAGCACTTGAGATTCTGCATGACGTTGTCTCCAAACTAGAAAATGCCTATCCCACCGCATTTCAAATCATAGTCAAGGCCTGTTTGAAGCAAACCCTGCCCAATTACCATCAGCATATTACCTGTAGCACCAGAGGTCCCAATACACAAGACCACCGTTATACTAAGATAAGGAATGCTACTCCATGCCCAGACCACATTTAGGGACATCTGATTACTAGCTGTCCTTTTCCTACCTGCATATAGGCAGAGGCCAAAGAGATTAGAACAACGAAGAGGTGGTTGCGGGAAGCAAGAAGTGGCTATGAGATTGCTTCGAGTTAGAGGACTGGACCATGTTCAACCACTCATCTGTGGATCTAAATGAATACACCATGGCTGTCGCAGACTTTATTTAAAAAGAATTTAGAGGAATGTGTCCCCGCAAAATCATTTAGAGTCTTCCCCAAGCAGAAGCCCTGGATGAATCGTGAGATCGACAATCTGCTGAGGGCCAGGTCAGTGGCATTCTAGTCTGGTGACCAAGAAAATTAAAAGAGGTAGACGTATGACCTCCAGAAAATGGGCAAATGGCAAATCCTTGAATCACAAAAGGTTCTCAACTGCTGTGGCAGGGCTTGATAACTATCACCTCTTACAAAGTAAAATCAAGTAAGGTAGGCGACAACAGGCTTCACTTCCAGATGAGCTCAATGCGTCTATGCTCACCTTGACCAACAAAGCATGAAATCCTACAGCCCCTGGATGATCCTGGGATTTCAGCCTCCAGCCCAGACAAGGTACCTGGTCAAGTGCTAAAATCCTGTGCTGATCACCTGGCTGGAGTGTTCACTGAGATCTTCAACCTCTCACTTCAGCAATCTGAGGCACCCACCTGCTTCAAGCAGGTACTCAATTATACCAGTACCTTAGAAAAATGTGGAAACCTGCCTCAGTGACTATTGTCCAGCAGCATCTACATCCACGGTGATGAAGAGTTTTGAGAGGTTGGTGATGTTTAAATTGTATAGGACATTGGTGAGGCTTAATTTGGAGTATTGTGTGCAGTTCTGGTCACTACCTACAGGAAAAGTGTAAATAAGTTTGAAAGAGTACAAAGAAAAGTTTCAAGGATGTTGCCAGGTTTGGAGGACCTGAGTTACAAGGAAAGATTGAATAGGTTAGGACTTTATTCCTTGGAATGTAGAAGATTGTGAGGAGATTTGATAGAGGTATACAATTTTATGAGGGGTATAGGTGGGGTAAATGCAAGCAGGCTTTTTCCACTGAGGTTGGGTGGGACAACAACCGGGGGTCATGAGGTCAGGGCGAAAGATGAAAAGTTTAAGAGCAACATGAGGAAACTTCTTCACTTAGACGATCGTGAGAGTGTGGAACAAGCTGCCAGTGCAAGAGGTGCATGCAAGCTCGATTTCAACATTTAAGAGAAGTTTAGATAGGTACATGGATAGTAGGCGTATGAAGGTCTATGGTCTGGGTGCAGATCTGGGAGAAGGCAATTTAAATGGTTTGGCATGGACTAGATGGGCCGAAGGGCAAGTTTTTGTACTGTATTTTTCTGCGACTATGACTCATTCAGCCATTGGAGGAGGCGCCCCCATGTAATCGAACAAGATCTCAGAAGCTGACTTTGGTGACTTTGATAGAGATGATAAAATCATAGATAGAGAGGGCAGCCAGTGCCATTTCCCCAGGGCGGAAATGACTAATGCAAGGGAGCATAACATTAAGGTGAATGGAGGAAAGTATAAGATAGATATCAGAGATAGGTTTTTTACACAGAGAATGGTCGATACGTGGAACATACTGCCAGCTGTGGTGGTAGTGGCAGATATATTAAGAACATTCAAGAGCCTCCTTAGATCAGCACATGAATGAAGGAAAAATGGAACACTACACGCGAGGGAAAGATTAGATTGGAGACGTTAGACCAAAGAGTCTGTCCATGCTATGGAACTGTATCAATAACTAAAGTCACTTATGAGAAACTTGACCCTAATTTGCAATGGCACTGACACCATCATTTGAAAAACTCTGTAATGTATTGAAGCCTCCTATTCCAAGCATGATTTCCAAATTAATCCCCCTTTATCTGCTTCTACCTTCTTTATTCTTCCTAAAATGTATTGCATTGGTCTAAATGACTTCCAGCCTGTATCTCCTTTCATTCTTTAATAGATGTAATCGAATCACAGATCATAGTTATTTATAGCACAGAAGGTGGCGGCTGTGCCCATTTTGACTATTAAAGAGCATTGTGAAACCAATTTGTTGTTTTCTGCATTCCCTATCCTTTCAGACCATGAGTTCAGGATCTCGTTAAAATTTGTCTGATGATATTTTTATTCTACTCACCTCGAACCCTTCGACATACTGTATAACCTTAAATCTGTGTTGGAGAATATGCCCTTGCTACTCCTTCTAAAATTAGGCGTCTAATAATTTTATGCCATGTAATTAAATTTCCCCCCAGTCTCATTTGTTCTAAAGATCAGCAAGTATCCAGTATTTCATTTTAACCATTGAACCTGTCTTTGTACCTTTAGGGACTGTCCGCAGTTCCTGGGTCGAGTCGAGAGCCTGCCGTCCAGCTGAGTTTTGCCGGCCGTTTGCCGCTTCATGTGCTACCCGGAGTCGAGATACGAATTGCCTGCCATTGTTTGTTTTTGGCGTCTTGTGTCCGGCTGAGTATTGCTGGCTGTTTGCCGCTGCTTCGAGCCGCGATACAAATTGTCTGTCGTTGGTTGGTTTTGTCGCTCGGTGTCCAAGTCCAGCTCCAGGCTCAGGGGCCAAGGTAGTCCAAGTCCAGGCTCCTCTGGTTTGTTGTTCAACGTTCATGTCCCCATTAGCATCTAATCCTCGCTCCCCGGCCATCCTGGCAACTATTATAAACACACTTCCGTTAATGCTAGTTATGTGTCTGTGTCCTGCTGTTGGATCCGCTCCCAAATGCCGCATTGCAACATGTCCATTTTGGAAAAATGCTGATGGGTGAGGAGTTCCAGTATTTAATCATCATGATGAAAAAAACCCAGGAATATACACTCAGTGGCCACTTTATTAGGTATACATGCACATCTGCTCATTAATACAAATACCTAATCAGCCGATCATGAGGCAGCAACTCAATGCATAAAAGCATGTAGACATGGTCAAGAGGGTCATTATTGAATTGAATTGACTTTATTTCTTACATCCTTCACATACAGGAGGAGTAAAAATCTTTATGTTACATCTCCATCTAAATGGGCAATGTGCAATCGTAGTAATTTATAATAAATAGAACAGTCAATGTAATATAGAGTACACTCAAATCAGTGTGAGTTCATCAGTCTGATGGCCTGGTGGAAGAAGCTGTCCCGGAGCCTGTTGGTTCTGGCTTTTATGCTGCGGTACCGTTTCCCGGAAGGTAGCAACTGGAATAGATTGTGGTTGGGATGACTTGTGTCCCCAATGATCCTTTACACACCTGTCTTTGTAAATGCCATGAATCATGGGAGGTTTGAAACTACAGATGCACTAGGCTGTCTGCACCACTCTCTGCAGAGTCCTGCGATTAAGGAAGGTACAGTTCTCATACCAGGCAGTGATGCAGCCAGTCAGGATGCTCTCAATTCTGCCCCTATAGAAAGTTCTTAGGATTTGGGGGCCCATACCAAACTCCCTCAACTGTCTGAGATGAAAGAGGCGCTGTTGTGCCTTTCTCACCACGCAGCTGATGTGTACGGACCATGTGAGGTCCATGGTGATGTGGATGCCGAGGAACTTAAAGCTGTTTACCCTCTCAAGCCCAGATCCATTGATGTCAATAGGGGTTAATCTGTCTCCATTCCTCCTGTAATCCACAACCAGCTCCTTTGTTTTTGCAACATTGAAGGAGAGGTTGTTTTCTTGACACCGTTGTGTCAGAGAGATGACTTCTTCCCTGTAGGCCACCTCATTATTGTTTGAGATAAGGCGTAGTATGTAGTAAGGCAATGTAGTGTCATCGGCAAACATCAAACAAATTCAGACCAAACATCAGAATCAGGAAGAGATGTGATCTAAGTAATTTTGAATGCGGAATGATTATTGGATTGTTGGTGCCAGGTGGGGTGGTTTAAGCATCTCAGAGGCTGCTCATCTCCTGGGAAGTTCACGCACAACAATCTCTAGAGTTTACAGAGAATGGTGTGAGAAACAAAATAACATCCAGTGAGCAGCCGTTGTGTGGGTGAAATGCCTGGTTAATGAGGGAGGTCGGAGGAGAAAGCCAAGATTGTTTCAAGCTGACAGTAACTCAGATAACTACGTGTTACAAAAGTGATGTGCAGAAGAGCATTTCTGAATGCACAACGTATCAAATCTTGAAATGGGTGGGCTGCAGCAGCAGAAGACCATGGACGTATACCAGTTGCAGAGGCATATAACTTGGGAGAACCTTCTTGCTGGTGACAGCTCTCCGTGTATTTGCTACCATTGTTGGAAGTGGATATGGTATTAGATTTCAGAGGTGCCTTGCTGAATTACAGAGAGCTGGCATTGCACATTGGACATGGATGGAGTCAACGATGATGGGTGGAAAAATGGTACTGACCTTCTTGAATATCAATAGAGATTTAGTCATCCAGGCAAGAGGTGAATATTCCATTACACCCTTGACTTTTTTTTTGAGGATTATAGACGTCTGTAGGAGAGTCAATCAGTGTAGAACATGTAGCCGCTAACCTGTTCTTGCAGCTAAAAATTTACACGACAGAGAAGTGAAGATTCTGATCAGTGGTGATCCCAGGGTGTTGAGACAAGGATAGGTAGTTCGGCTTTCACTTGTTCGAGATGCTTATTCCCACGCATTATGCAGTGTGAATATAACAACCTGCCTACATCTAAATGTTTGTCGTAACAATGTACATCGATGAATATTCTAACTTGATATAAAAATAGAGGACAGCTCATGATGAAACATCAGATGATGGTTGGGCCAAAGGCAATTCTCTTAGGATGTCCTGAGAAGGAAGTGATTGACCTCTGGTAACCCCACCACCTTCCTTTGTGTAAGCTCTGATTCCAACCACAACCCTGCTGCTGATGGAATTCCATCTTACCTCACAGTGGAAAATCAGACTTTTGGGTAATGTTAAGATCAAGGCCAAATCTGAACAGAACATAGAACAGTACATCATAGTATGGGCTCTTTGCCCCACAATGTTTGCTGATCTTTAAACCTATTCAACAATCAACCTACCTTCCCTCATACACAGCCCTTAATCCTCCATTTTCACTCATTCATGTTCCTATTTTAAGAATCTTTTGAAAGTCTCTAATGGAACCACCTCTACTATCATCTCTGGCACTGCATTCTAGGCATTTAATCCTCTCTGTGTAAAGTACCTACTTTTGATATCTCCCTTATACTTTCCTCCATTTACCCCTTAAACAGATGCCCTCTGGTATTAGCCATTGCAACCCTGGGTAAAAGGAAGACGAACTCCTAATCAGGTATAACAAAGTCAAATGGCCTAAAAAGTTTACTCCCACATTGCAAGGATGTGTGGGTTAGTGGATAAATTAGTTAGAATGAATCGTCAGTGGTCTGTGGGACAGAGGTGGAATCTGGCGGGATTGTATGAAAAACTTAAATGGTATTCTGTAAACAAGTGCTTGATTGGCTGGAGGACCTGCTTTGTGCTCTTTTACTGTATGGATTTATGCATACTTACACTTAGCCAAAAGTTTCCAAAAGGTTCCTTAAAAAATGCACAGGTATCATTTTGTTATATCAATCAGGTGTTTTTAATTTTATTGAGATTTGGACACTGGGGTGTTAAGACGTCCTGGTCACACATAGCGAAGATTTTTTCAGGGTAATGTTATCCTCACTGTTTCTCAATCATCTCCGTAAGTACCAATCTCAGATGAACTCTGATTGCAAGTCAATGCAACCTTTATTCCATTAATCTAGGCTCTGGAAATGAAAGGATCATTTACAGAACACCTAAGCCCACACACACATAATAATTACAGTCATATTCAGCCACGACGGCTTCTCAAAGATTTACTTCCCTTTGTTTCCAAATCCAAATCTTGCTAATTGAAAGGATTAGTATTTGGTTTATAGTTTCATTTGTATCAAAAATAAATAAAATAAATAAACATAGCATTTGATTATTTTTTTCCCAATCTAATATTCTGTAGAATGTTGTACCAGTTTTTATTTATTGTATCCATTTTATTCATTTCATGTCTCAGAAGGGGGAATTCAATAATAGGAGTCTGATAACCTTTACACAGGAAACCATGGTGAAGTACGTTCTGGGGCTTTAGGAGTCAAAAGCAATGGAGCTCATTTTTTTTTTTGTAGGCTGAGATCCAGTTAAAACCCATAACACTGCTTGGGATGTTCCTCTCCTTTGATTACAGGTACTGTAGCTTTCATAATGGCTTGTTGATTATCCAAGCTTCATCTTTCAGGCTTACATAGAAAGGCAACATTACGTTTATCTAAACACTAACAAGGAATAAAAGCACTTTGCAACATCAAATTGTGATGTTTTCAGAAAAGGATAAAAAGACAGGCGGTAAATTTACTAGACAATTACTTGCTTAATTACTAGGACTATGTTTCCCAATAGATCAGGTGATTTTCTTTCATGTTGTGATTCTTATGTTATCAATGCAAAATTATTGAATATAATGATAATTATTGCTACTATTGTTTTAAAAGGAAGGACATTGGTCACGAGGCAGCATGGTAACATAGCGGTTAGCGCTTTCGCTGGTCAGGGTTCAATTACCGCCGCAGTTTGTCAAGAGTTTCGACATTCTCCCCGTGACCACATGGGTTACTGCTGGGTGCTCCACATTTCAAAGACTACGGTTAGGGTTAGTGAGTTGTGGGCAGCTACAAACACCAATTAACAGTAATTGCTGAATACTTTTACAAATAAAAGCAATTCCTCAGAAAAAAATGCTTTTCAGGTGTAAAATGTCACAACCACGGATTCGGCAGCACAGTAGATACGGCAGTTGCGCTTGTGAATTTGCACGTGTCAGCTAATTATTATTTAATCGTGATAGTATATAACTCCATACTTATCATCGTAGAGCTTGCTGAGACTTGGACAGAACACAGCAACACTTCGCCTCACTTCCTGTTTGCTTTTGGCCTTCCCCAAGAAATTGGACCTTCGAGTCAACTGACTCTGAAGACTAGCGGTATTCGTTTAATGTTTAGATTTTCTATTCAGCCACAGTGTAGGCTTCGTTTCCCATTTGAGAGATTTAGTTAACAGCCCTATTCAATCGAGCTTTTATTGTTTATTTTCCCTTTAGCACTTCACATTATCGACCTGCTTCGGTGTCTCTCACTCCACACTTGGGCCATATCCGAACCGGGTAACATAAAAATATGACAATCTAAATGAAATTAGATCTAAGGATAACCCTTCTTACTATTTGGTCTGTAATATCTGTTATCTGCTTTAAAACATAAACCAGTACAACTCTAGAGAGTTCATTTGGCCCATGATTTGGTGGCATCCGTCGGTCTCGAGAGACCATGGATCTGCGCCTGGAGTTTCCAGGGCGCAGGCCTGGGCAGAGTTGTATGGGAGACCGGCAGTTGTCCAAGCTGCAGGCCTTCCCCTCTCCACGCCATCGATGTTGTCCAAGGGAAGGGCACTAGGACCCATGCAGCTTGGCACCGGTGACGTCGCAGACCAATATGTTGTTAAGTGCCTTGCTCAAGGACATAAACACGCTGCCTCAGCTGAGGCTCGAACCAGTGACCTTCAGGTTACTAGTCTGATGCCTTGCCCACTAGGCCACGCGCCAACTGATATATATATATATATATATGACAAGTAATGCTACACACTAACTTGAACAGATAGTATTCAGTGGTTTGGGGGCCTGATTAGCCTGCCACAGGTAAGAATACTTTGTCGTGGATCAGACAGATTCTGTTCTACGTACAGCACAACAGCTCAAATTACTGCCTCCTGGTGTGTTGGCCGGAAATTGGAGGTAAGAGTCGAGATTCTCTTTTGTACCACTAGCGGTAAGGAGAGTACAGGGAATGGCAGTAGATATTGTTTGCATTTGACTCAGAAGTAGAACTAAACAAAAGTTACAGGGCAAGAAGAAAGAAGAGATGAAGTTCAAAATAACTTATTATCAAAGTACGTATATGTCACTACATACTGCCCTGAGATTCATTTTATTGCGGGCATTCAAAGTAGAACAAAGAAACACAACAGAATCAATGAAAATCTAGACATGGTGAAAACATCAAAGGGATGGCACAGAATGCACATCAAGTTGGCCAAATTTATGATGAAGATGAAGGAAGAGTTTCATTTCTCAAATAAGTAATGAAAACATGTGCAAGGAAGAAGAATGGCTCCTTCATGATACAGCTGGGTTCTATTACCACCTTTTGTGAGCATAATTAGAGCTGCACTATTGATAGACCCTTTTAAAACTGTGGGTGATCATCAGAAAATGGAAACACAAAGAGTATTGATGATGTCACCCACAGTCAATAGATAAGTTTCATAACATACAGTACTCTGCAAAAGTCTTTAGGCACACAGGGTATATATAGCTAGGGCAACCAAGACTTTTGCACAGTACTGTAGTAATTTTATGTATTGTGCTGCTACACAATAAACAAATTTCATTTCTGATGTGAGTGATGATAAACCTGATTTTGATATGGATCTCTATTGTGGACTGAGAGTGGGAAAGGGGCAGGGAGAGGGGAATCATGGGTGGGAAAAGGGGAAGGGAGTTAGAGAGAATGGGAAGCACCAGTGAGACATTCCATAATGATCAATAAACCAATTGTTTGGAATCAAATGGCCTTGCCTGGTGTCTCAGGCTGAGTGTGTCTGCACCCACACCACCTTCTGCCCCTGGCACTCCTCCTCTGCCATCTGATCCACATCCCTCCCTTGGCAATCCACCCTTGCCGTTCCCAACATCCTTTGCTCCTACCAGATTTACAAACTCGCTTTCTGCTTCACGTTGCCAAATGCAGTACTGTGCAAAAGTCAAAGACCCTCAGGCATGTATGTGCCTGAGACTTTTGCACAGTACTGAATATCAAGGATACCAGCTTGCACCCCCCCCCCCATTACTATTTTCACTGTATTGCTGAAGTCTGAGAAGTTTTCCCTTACCTTGACTTGTGTGCGCTGTTATCTCCTCCAGCTAGATATTGATTATTGTCTTGGGTCTCTGCTACAAATTCTATAACTTGTCACTGATTCAATCTCCTTCTTTGGCCTTTGTCTTTCAATCGATTCTCAAACAAAGCATCTAAGCTCCTAATCCCCTTCATGTCTAAAACTTTATCCTTCTCCTTTCTGTCTTCAGGCTATCTGCCACAGAAAGTTTGTGTTGGTCACTCCCGTAATTGGCTGCTTTAGTCACTCTTGCTGAAAATATTAGAAATACTCATGTTTGAAATTCCCAGGAGGCTGGAATGTGCCTCATTAGAAGATGAATTGGTCTTCTTTCAAGGTTATAAGAGGTGAAGAGCATCAGTAACTCTATATCACTTGGTGTTATTATTTCGGAGGACTTGTCCTAGGCCCAGCATGTAAGTGCAATTACGAAGAAAGCACAACAGTGCCTCTACTTCCTTAGGAGTTTACATAGATTCAGCAGGACAACAAAAACTTTGATAAACTTCTGTAGATGTGTAGTGGAGAATATGCTGACTGGCTGCTTCACAGCGTGGTATGGAAACACCAATGCTCTCGAATGGAAAATGCTACAAAAAGTAGTGAATACAGCCCAGGCCAACACAGGTAAAGCCTATTGACAACATCTAAAGAAGAATTGTCGCAGGAAAGCAGCATCCATCATCAGCGATCCTGATTATCCAGACATGCTCTCTTCTCACTGCTGCCATCAAGAAGAATGTACAGGAGTTTCAGGACTCACCCCACCAGGTTCAGTTATTACCCCTTAGTCATCAGGCTCTTGAACCAAAGGGAACAACTTCACTCAACTTCACTTGCTCCATCATTGAGATGTTCTCAGAGCCTATGCATTCACTTTCAGGGACTTTTCATCTCATGTTCTTGATATTTATTTTGTATTATTGATTCTTTATTTTTGTATTTGCACAGTTGCACATTGGTTGAATGCCAAAGTTGGTGCAATCTTTCATTGATTCTATTACAGTATAGTTATTATTCTACTATGGATTTGTTGAGTATGCCTGCAAGAAAATGAATCTCAGGGCTATATATGGTTATATATGTACTTTGATAACAATTTTCCTTTGAACTTTGATATTGAGCTTCACTGGAACAGTGGAGTGGGATTGGAAATTGAGCAACATGTAATTCCCCTTTCAGGTTGATAGGAAGTGTTCTGCAAACTGGCCCCACAAGCTACATGCAGTCTGTCTGGCATAGAGGTATCAGCCTCAGCAGAACATCCAGAAAGCTAACTTGAAAGAAGCATAAGTGAACGGGTACTTCGTACAGCCACGGTAGTGTAGCGGTTAGTGCGACAAGATTTCAGCTCTGGGCATCAGAGTTCAGAGTTCAATTCTGGCATCCTCTGTAAGGAGTCTGTACGTCCTCTCTGTGAACTTGTGGGCTTCCTCCAGGTGCTTCAGTCCAAAGGTGTACTGGTTAGGAGATTAATTGGTCATTGTGATTAGGCAGGGGTTAAATGGGTGGGTGTTGGGTGGTGAGGCTCATCGGGCTGGAAGGGCTTGTTCTGTGCTGTATCTCTAAATAAATAAATAGGAGGTTGGGTTCCTGAATGACTGGGAGAGAAGTAGTGAACGGCAGCTGTTGCATTTCATGCACTGGCGTGGATATGTGCGATGGGAAAGGGGGAGCACAGTTACGAGCAACACACACAAAATCAGCAGCATCTATGCAGGGAAATTAACAGTTGACCCTTAGCCTGATACGTCCAGTGTTTGTTCCCCTGCATAGATGCTGCCTGACTTGCTGAGTTCTTCGTGTGTGTGTGTGTGTGTGTGTGTGTGTGTGTGTGTGTGTGTGTGTGTGTGTGTGTGTGTGTGTGTGTGTGTGTGTGTGTGTGTGTGTGTGTGTGTGTGTTGTTCAAGGTGTTGTCCAGCCACTCTTGCGTCTATGAGAGTAGTAATGAGATGAGAGAGAGTCTATAACAAAAACTGAAATTGAATTGGACATGGCAGAGAGCCCTGACCAACACAGCAGAGGAGACCACAGGGTAGAAGAAATAAGAAGATGCATCAGAAACACCTGTAGGTAAGGTAGGCATGTTGCAAGGACAGAGAAACTGTGAGAATGGAATGAAGTCCTTACAGAAAGAAGAGTGCTCAAGGTGGCTGTAGGAGTCTATGAGCTTGGGGTGAATACTAGTTGCTAACCTTCTTAAAATTTCACTTTGGAAATCTAGGCATTGCTGGCAAAGTCAACATTCATTGCCTGGGCCCAGTTGTTCTTGAGGAAGTCAAGTCAAGTCAAGTCACTTTTTATTGTCATTTTGACCATAACTGCTGGTACAGTACACAGTAAAAATGAGACATTTATCAGGACCATGGTGCTACATGAAATGATACAAAAACTACACTGAGCTATGTAAAACAACACAAAAACTACACTGGACTACAGACCTACCCAGGACTGCATAAAGTACACAAAACAGTGCAGGCATTACAATAAATAATAAACAAGACAACAGGCACAATAGAGGGCAGTAAGTTGGTGTCAGTCCAGACTCTGAGTATTGAGGAGTCTGATAGCTTGGGGAAAGAAACTGTTACATAGTCTGGTCGTGAGAGCCTGAATGCTTCAGTGCCTTTTCCCAGACGGCAAGAGGGAGAAGAGTTTGTATGAGGGGTGCGTGGGGTCCTTCATAATGCTGTTTGCTTTGCGGATGCAGCATGTGGTGTAAATGTCTGTAATGGCGGGAACTGTCTTTTATTGAACTGTATTCTGGTGAAGGTAGTCCTGCAGTACTGTTGCGTAAGGAATTCTGGGATTGAGATCCAGTGAGACGGAATAATTTGTTGTGTCATTGGGGATAGATTGTTAACACTGAGAATGTCAAGATGGATAAAAATCATATAAATTGTAACATTTTCTAGCTCACTCATTTATATTTGCTAATATTGAAATAATTGGCAATAAACGTTATATCAGCTATTTTTTTCTATCTGAAGAGGTTTGACTGGTCTCCTTTCCCTTCCCTCACTCATCCTTGCTGCTTGCTGCCTACATTTAACTGGTCTCTCTCACTTGATGCTGCTGGAGCTGTGGGTCTTGTGCAAGGTTTAATCAATGTGGTTTGTGGAGTAGACTCTGTCATTCATGTTATGATGTGTCTCTGGTTTTTGGTTACTTCTTTTTTATTGCTATTTTGCCTGATTTTCATCGGGGTGGACTGGCTCTGCAGACTGCAGTCAACGAACAACCCAACGTTAAACTGAACTAAACTGAACATTCCCAGACAGTTTCAATGACTCTGTGGTCTGATGTTTTATATTCTCTGCTTTTTTTCCACTCATTTTTTGCCATTTGCATGATTTGTTCTTTTATATTTGCACCTTGGCTGTTTGATGTTTTCTTTGAAAGGGGTTCCATGGTGTTTCTTTGTTTCATGGTTGTCTGTGGGGAGACAATTCTCAGGATTGTAAATTGCATACATACTTCAACATTAAATATACCGTGAATCTTTGAAAAAGACTACACCACACCTCAAAAAAAATCCATTATATTCTTTCATTATCCTCTACCTGATCTCTCAAACACAAGCTTCATAAAGCTTTTCTTAAAGTGTTCATCAACTGAATACATGGTTTATCATTTTTAGGAAGGTGGAGCAAATCAGAGCACCCAGAGGAAACACAGACAGTCACAGGGAGAATGTACAAACTCCTTGCCTAGTAGTAGCAATAGTTATGCCAAGTGCTATGTAACCATGTTGCCTCGTGACTGGTCTAAGCTTACTGGGTTAGCATACACTATAGATTCTGTCAGCAGATGCAGGAGTCATTCAACAACTGAGCAAAAAATAACAAGAATGCATTCGGAGGGGGCTTTTGGCTCTGCTGTAAATTTTAATATCATTCTTCACGGAGGGTCAATCCTCTTCGTCTGAGGAGCTCCTTAAGTTTCAATGAGCTGTGATCCCTGAAAACAGCCTAGAGGCAATGACTTAATGGATATGTGGCCAAGGTCATTTTCACGACCAACGTGGCAACCAGTTGGATGTGCTATAAACGTGACTGTCTCATTTAGATTTATAGTCCTGTTAAACTATAGCTGAATAGTGCTGATCTTGTCATTCTGAGGTACTTACCCTCAGTACCTGCATGAATCAATTAATTTCAATGGTGTGATTGCAAGATTTATTGCAATATTGGCCTTGCTTGTCAGAATTGTGATTTGCGTGCTTTAATCAGGGAGCAGCTGCCTACATATCATGGTCTAAGGTGGCAAGGGAAATCAGAACAGTAGCCTGTGCGTAGCAAGGCCATGCTTAAGGGTGAAAAATGTATCACCCTCTAGTGTGGAGCTACAACAGTCATTGGCTAGAAGCGTCAATGGACAGGAATGCAAGAAGCCACACAATGGTGGACTCACGTCTACCCACCATCGATAACATCCGCAAGAAGTGATGCCTCAGGAAGGAGATATCCATCATTAAGTCTCCAGCAATCCTGGCCATGCCCTCTTCTTGTTGCTACTGTCATTCAAGAGCTACAGGAGCCTGAAGACCCACAGCTAAATGTTCAAAAAGTGCTTCTTGCCGGAACCAACCTGAAAAGCCTTAATTCTGCCTCAGCTTTATTTCCTTTTCTCTTTCCTTCGCCTTGCACTACTATTGTATTTACTTGAGTCATTTTGTCACGTAAGTTATGTGTCATTTAAGGATCAAGGATTAATTTTATTTGGCGCCTATTAGAAATTTGCTGTGATATGCTGGCGCGATATCCAATAAAAAAACAACATTCAATGATTATAGAGAATAGGAGGCCCTCCGCTGTTTGGAGTCAACCATGGATTTTGCAGTCCATTTCTAAAGTGATATGCAAGCCAGGGCAGTACGATATGGAGAGCAAGCTGTTGCCCATATAACTGCTCCTCCTCTCCACGCAGCTGTTGAATCCAGAGACTGATGCAGTCGGGCACCAATGGCGCCCTGGAGTTGCCAGTCAGCGTTGAACTCAAAGTAAGGAAACCTTAGGGAATCCAGCTTCAGATTTTTCCCTCAGTGTTTACTGCTGAAGCCTTCCCTATGAGTGAGTGTAGCCACAAGGCAGAGGAGGTTTGAGATCAGAGTTTACCTTCTCCTGGATGAGCTGCCAATGATGCCTGACGAGCCCCAACTGCCCAAAGTGACCTGTTTTGAGGTGCCAATAATCCACCTTAGTGCTTCCTCCTGTCAGTAGAAATGGTTCCATCAGGCTTAGTAGCTAAGCCACATGTGAAGACCAGGAGCAGAACCTGATTGTCAGAGGCTATTTGCGACATCTGCCATTGGGAGCATTTAACGGGTAGTGGGAGCTTGTCCCCATTACCACTCCCAACTATAACAAACTTAAGGAACCTTCTATAGAGATTAAAGAATCATATAAAAATAAAATGAGAGATTAAAGTACAGATATGGATAAATGTGAATAAATACCAGAATGTATTTAAGTATTTCAAGTTTGTTAGTTTAGGTTTGGTAATTGATGGTTCTCGTGTTTGTATTGTACTGTGCTGTTGCCAAACTAATTTTGATGGCATTTCTATCTTGACTATGTATACCCATGACTATAAACTTGAACTTGAACTTGTTAGCACAATGTTTCTGTTGCATTGGAGGAAGTTCACAAGTATGATACCTGGGAGATTATGGTGCAACTTTCTAAGTCATTAATTAGGCCACAGACAGGGTACTGTGTACAGTTCTGATGTGAATGGAGTGGAGAGAGAGCAGAGAAGATTTGTCAGGATGTTGCTAAGATGGAGTATTTCAGTTGTGTGGAGAGACAGGATAGAATAGGTTTGTTTTCTTTGGAGCTGTTGGATCAGCTTTTCTGATCTGGTTCTTTGGAAGTCAAGATTGAACATAAAACTTGTTGCTTATGATCGGTTTATTAAGTGTTACAAGAGCAAAGAAGAAGAAGCATGGTGAGAGACAAAAAAAAAGAGCAAGGCTTAAAAGTAGTGTGGTCTTCTCATAGCAGACTACTAATAACAGAAATTTAATTGATGACATAAGCACAAAGGGTCTCGGCCTAAAACATTGACTGTTTATTCATTTCCATACATGCTGCCTGGCCTGCTGAGTTCCTCCAACAGTTTGTGTGTGTTCCGTTGATAACAGTTACCAATAAGATAGCCAGGTTCAAGTAATGTACACCTACTACTGAAAATTGTGAGCAGTTTGGGTCCCTTAACTCAGGAAGGATGTGCTGAAACTAGAGCGCGTTCAAAGGAGGTTCACTAAAATGATTCCAGCTTTGAACGGTTTCTCATATGAAGAGCATTTGATGGCTCTGGGCCTGTATTCACTGGAACTCTGGTTAAGATGACCCTACAGAGCACATGTGACAGCTCTCTGGTAGTTAAAAAGATAAGAAATCTGACTAAAAACATCACTAAAAATACCTTTCCTGAGGTAATTAATGTTAAATTATAGCCGCAAACAGTGAAGTGGTGAGCGATGGCGAGGCGAGTTCGAATGATGAGTCAAGATGGTGTGTTGCAGAATCGTTGGAGATGGAGTTCTCATGCCCAAAAGACTGAGCCAAGTGTGAGGTTGGATCACTCTGAGCACCCCAAGGAAAAGTTGTGGCCTAGGCAGAGGAGATTTGATGACCTTACAACTGGTGAGAGTGCGAGGTTGAATTGCTCTAGACGCCAAGCTGATTTGAAGAGTTTGAGAGAGGCTTCAGGCTGGGCAGCGAAATCTGGGCCCAGAGTGAGTTGCGTGGTGGAGTGGTCTAGGCCTGAAGCCTTTTACTGCAGCAGTGCCTGGGTCTTAGTGCGAGGTATGATATGCTGTTTAGATAATTTAAATACTGGCCCAGATCAGAGGCACGGGCCGATTTTGTTCACTCTCCATGATGTTCACTCCTCTCTCCAAGGCACCAGAGCCTTTTGCTGTCCATTGTTTGGTCTATTCAAATGCTGTTTTCGAATTCAAATCCAGATAGATTGAAAAGACACGGTGTCGAGATCTGGGACGAGAGCTGATTTCACTCATTCTCCGCGATGGTCACTCCTCTATCCATGGCGATGAGGCTACGAAGACTGTCCTGCTGCTGTGCTCCGTGCCCAATAATATGATGAACTGATAAGCAAGGCTTTGGGCCTATTCCAGGATTCGGATCTGAGGACTCAATTTTGGTTTGGAATGTTGTTATTCACTTCAATTGTTTGCGTGATTTGTATTTTTCTTCTTTCTCTTGCGCATTGCATGTTGGCCTTTTATTTTGATATTTATTCTTTTTTATCTTTAATTGGGTTCTTTTGGGTTTCTTGCTTTGTGGCTACCTGTGAGCAAGCAAATCTCAAGGTTGTATAATTTATATATTCTTTGCTAATAAATGTACTTGAATCTTGAATATTGAATTCGGAAGAATAAGGGTTCACCTAATTGAAATCTATTGAATGGTGAAAGGCCTTTATAGAATGGATGTGGAGAGGATGTTACCCATGGTGGGAGAATCTCAGACCAGAGGATACAGCCTCAGAATAGAGGGCCGTCCATTTAGAACGGAGATGAGGAGGAATTTCTTCAGCCAGAGCGTGGCGAATCGGTGGAATTCGTTGCCACAGTAGCTCTGTAGCCCAAGTCTTTACATATATTTAAGGCAGTGGTTGATAGATTATTGATTGATCAGGCTATAAAGGGTTACAGGGAGGAGGCGGGAGTTTGGGGTTGAGGACAAAAGGATTAGCTATGTTGAAATGCAGAGCAACTCGATGGGCCAAATGACCTAATTCTGCCGCTATATCTTATGATCTTACAGAAATCAAGAATTTTCCAGAAAAATATAGAAGCAACTCTAATCACTGAAAAACTCACTGAACAATGTTTTTTAATGCAGAATCAGAATCAGGTTTCATATCACCGGCACACATCATGAAATTTGCTAACTTACATGCAATACATGATAATATAGGGAAACATAAATAAGTGTATATATGCATATTAAATAGTTAAGTTAAAAATATTGCAAAAACAGAAATAATAAAAGTGAGGTAGTGTTCATGGGTTCAATGTCTATTTAGGAATCGGAAGGCAGAGGGGAAGAAGTTGGTCCTGAATCATTGAGTGTGTGCCTTCAGACTTCTGTACCTCCTACCTGATGGTAACAGTGAGAAGAGGGCATGTCCTGGGTGATGGGGTTGTTAATGATGGATACTGCCTTTCTGAGACACGGCTCCTTGTAGATGTCTTGGATACTGCGAAGTCTGGTACCCAAGATGGAGCTGACTAATTTTACAGCTTCCTGTAGATTCTTTCTTTTTTTTTGTAATTTATCTTTTATTGGTTTATCATCAAACAAGCATTTCCATAAGATGCATTTCAGATACTGTACATATATATCATATGATCATATTTGTCACAAATCTCCACATAATGATTATCTGAGGTATACATTTATAGAAAGGAGAGCTGAGAGAGAACAATCGAAAGAAGAAAACTATGTACAAAGTAGGGAGTGATCTTTATTTTTAACAACATATTCATTGACCTGTGAGAATAAAATCAGGCCTATGAGGTGTTATGTAGTTAAACCATTTTTCCCAGTATGAATCAAATTGTTCCAATTTAAGATTAACAGATGCTGTTATCTTCTCCATTTTGTAAATGTCCATTGTAATTTCCATCCATACATTTAAGGTTGGGCTCTCCTGTGATAACCGTTTCCTGGTAAGGGCCTTTTTACCATCCACCAGCAGTATATTCATTAAATATATATGGTCTTACTCTCTAAGGGTATTTTACATTTAAAGATGTCTTGTAGGGCATTGTATATCCCCCTCCAATAGTCTTTGATAATGGGGCATTCATAGAAAATATGATAATGGTTTGCATTTTGATTTCCACAACTTCTCCAGCAAACAGGGTTGTTACTATCATAATGGGATTTCTGAGAGGATGTAATAAAATACCTTATCAAATTTTTCCACCCAAACTCCTTCCATTTCTGTGAACTGGTACACTTCCATTGAACCTCCATATTATTGTCCATTCTTCCTCAGATATAATTATCCCTCCTTCCTTCTCCCATTTTGTTTTAATGTATGAAGTTGAATGTGTTTTAAGATTTGACAAACCCTTATATACGCTTGAAATGATTCTACTACCATTGTCTGAATTATATGCTTTTCTAAATAGCTCTATCAAGCATGTACTTGCCTTGGTTATGTTCTTAACCGTCCTGTTAACATACTATCACATTGGTAAATATCAATAAAAGTCTTGTTTTTCTAACAAGTGTTTCTCTTTGAGCATTTCAAAACTGAACAGTGTTCCTTCTTTCATTATATTGCAAATAGCTGTTATTCCTTTAGCTGTTCAGTCCTTAAATCTAGCATCCAGTTTATTCAGCGTAAAATCTGAGTCATATGCACACCATTTAAGAATTGCAATGTCTCTGTCTAGTTTATATTCTTTGATAATAGTTTTCCATATTTTAAGAGTCCATTTCACCCACAGGTTATCAATAGTATTTATGTAACTTCGTAGGTTGTTATCAGCCAAAATTGCCTGTATGGGGATGGAAAGTATCCTCTCCTCAATGTTTTTCCATTGAGTGTCATACGTTGAGTTACACCAGCATATCACAGCTCTCAACTGTGCTGCAAAATAATAATCTCTAAGAGAAGGTAGGCCCATCCCCCCTTTACCTTGGCTAATTGCAAAGTTTTGAGATGAACACTAGGCCTTTTACCTTGCCATATATATCCTGATAGCATCTTGTTCCATTCATTAAATTGAATTTGGTTAATCTCTATTGGTAGGGTCTGAAAGAGATATAACAGTCTGGGCAGTATATTCATTTTAATGGATTCAATCCTTGAACTGAGACTGAGAAAAGGAATCAGGTTCCATCTTGCCATATCTTCCTTAATTTTTTTATATATAGGCTGATAATTGCATTCTGATAATTTTGCCAGATCTTTTGGCATAATGATGCCCAAATATTTGAAAGACTCTGTGTGCCATGCCCAGGGATATCTACTTTCAATTTCTCTTGGTGGGCTACAGTAATATGAAAGTAATTGGGTTTTATCTATGTTGATCTTGTATCCTGATAATTGACCATATTGTTCAAAGGATTGCATCAATTTAGGTAAAGAGTATGTTGGCTGCCCTAGATTGATCAAAATGTCATCCGCGTAACAGGCCAATTTATGCTCTGTCCCTTTAATAGTAATTCCCCTGGTATCTTCATTTTGTCTGATGTATTGAGCTAATGGTTCCAGATATAACGCGAAGAGTAGCGGTGACCATGCACAACCCTGTCTCGTGCCCCTTTCTAGGGTAAAACTATTAGATAAATATCCATTGATTTTAATCCCAGCAGTAGGATTGTCATACAGTGCCTGTATAGTTTTAATAATTGTGTCATGTAGACCAAATCTATGTAAAACTCTGTAAAGAAAATTCCAATTAACCAAATCAAATGTCTTTTCAGCATCCACGCTTATCAGTATTGCTTCAATGTCATTTTGTTTTATATGATCCATAATGTGAAGTGTCCTTCGTATATTGTCTTGTGTTTGGCTTTGTTGCATAAAACCTGTCTGATCATTAGGTATCAGTGTGGGTAGAAACTCTTCTAATAGTTTGACCAAGATAGAGGTAAATATTCTATAATCCACATTAAGAACAGATATTGATCGAAATGACCCACATTTCATTTTATCCTTGCCTTCTTTCAGTATAGCTGAGATTATTGCCTCCTTCCAGCTGGGTGGCATTTGTGTCTTTCTTAGAGCCCAGTTCAGTGTGGGCAGTAAAACAGGAATTAACTCATTTCTAAATTCTTTATACCACTTTGCCATATATCCATCTGATCCTGGTGACTTGCTTAATTTAAGCCTACTAATTGCAGTTTTTAGTTCAGCTTCAGTTATGTCAGCAGTCATCGTTCTATCTTGTTCTTTGCTCTGGTAAGCTGGTAAGGAAGGCGGGCTCTGTCGTGGGCAAAGTACTGGAGAGTATAACATCGGTAGCAGAGTGAAGGGCGCTGAGTAGGCTACGGTCAATTATGGAAAACCCTGAACATCCTCTACATAGCACCATCCAGAGACAGAGAAGCAGTTTCAGCGACAGGTTGCTATCGATGCAACAGACAGGATGAAGAGATCAATACTCCCCAATGCCATTCGGCTTTACAATTCAACCGCCAGGAGTAAGATATGTTAAAGTGCCGGGGTTAGGACTCAATGTATTAAGTAAACTACTTAAGAACTTTTTAAAAGCTATTATTAATGCTTTTTGAGAGAGTGATTTAGATGCATATCATATTTTTACTGAGTTAAGTATTGTATGTAATTAGTTTTGCTATAACAAGTGTATGGGACATTGGAAAAAATGTTGAATTTCCCCATGGGGATGAATAAAGTATCTATCTATCTATCTAAAGTGGGTAACTCTAAAGAATTCAGGAAGGTGTCAATCTGCATTATGCTTTCTCCCGGAACTTCGGAATATAGAGTTCTGTAAAACATTTCAAACGCTTTTTTGAATTTCACTTCGCTTATTTTTTTATCACTTTTGTTCTTGGATCCCTAATTCTATGAATTGTATTTTCTGCTATCTTTTTTTTTCAGTTTCCACGCCAGTATTTTCATAGATTTAGATCCACTTTCATAGTGTCTCTGTATCAGAAACATTAATTTTTTTCTAATTTCTTGTGTAGCCAAACTATTAATTTCATTCCTAATTTTTTTACCTGTAGATTCTTTCAACCCTTTGCAGTAACCTTCACCTCCCCTGTACTAGACAGTGATGCAGTCTTTCAGAATTTTCTCCATGGTACATCTATTGAAGCTTCCTAATGTCTTAGGTGACAAACCAAAGCTCTTCAAACTTCCAATGAAGTATAGCTGCTGTCTTGCCTTCTTTATAGCTGCATCGATATGTTGGGAGCAGGTTAGATCCTCAGAGATCTTGACACCCAGAAACCTGAAATTGCTCACTCTCTCAACTTCTGATCCCTCGATGAGGATCGGTTCATATTCCCTCATCTTACCCCTTCTGGAGTCCACAACCAGTTCTTTGGTTTTACTGATGTTGAGTGCAAAGTTCCTGCACTCACTCCTGTACACCCTCTCATCTCATCTGAGATTCTACCAACAATAGTTGTACTATCAGCAAACTTATAGATGGCTATGTCTAGCCACACAGTCATGGGTATAGAGAGAGTAGAGCAATGGGCTAAGCACATAACCCTGAGGTGTTGATCATCAGCAAGGAGGATTTATTAACACCAATTGTGGCGATAGGCAAATTGCAGTGGGTCCAGGTCCTCAAAGCATTTCATCACCGTGGATGTGAGTGCTACTGGACAATAGTCATTAAGGCAGCTCACACTGCTCTTCTTAGGAACTGGTATAACTGTTGCCCCTTTGAAGCGGGTGCAAACCTCCGACTGTAGCAATGAGAGGTTGAAGGTGTCCTTGAATACACCCGCCAGTTTTCAGAGCCTTACTAGGTACTTCATTGGGGCCAGCCGGCTTATGCGAGTTCACACTCCTGGAAGATAGCCTGACCTCGGCCTCCGAGACAGAGGTCACAGGGTCATCAAGTTCAGCAGGGAGCTTCACAGATGTAATTATATCCTTTCTTTCAAAGGGGCCATAAAGGCATTGAGCTCATCTGGTTGTGAAGCAATTATATGCTTATTAGTGATTATACAAAAATACAAACAAGCATTGGAAAGTTAAACCACAAGAAAAACAATTCTACATCCTACATCATCAAGACTTTGCAGTGATCTCTATCATTTCCTGTCAGCTATCCTGTGCCAAACATCTCTTTATGGGCATCCAATCAATGCATATCAGCTGCAGTATCTTAAGTATAGTGTGCTTTTTAAATTATTCTTGCGTTCTTTATCTTACCGTGCTTTTTGTGCTGCATCAGATTGGAGTAACAATTGTTTTGTTCTCCTTTAAACCTGTGTACTGGAAATGACAAAACGATGTTGAATGTTGAATTCAACAGAATAGACGAGGCTGAGGAGGAATCTGACAGAAGCATGAGAGTCATTGATAAAACAGATTGAAGCAACTATTTCCCCAGCTGGACCCTTGAGTGAGGGGGTGCTAACAGCTAGGGATTAGATGGAACTTTCATGGTCTAGACACACAAATCTGATGTAGTTCAGTTTGTACTACAGTCTTGCAAGTCTCCACCTTAATAGAGGGCTTCTACAAAACAAGTGTCCACTCTCTGATGGCTGTGGTGTACTTAGTGGAGTGACTTCATGTTCCTGCAATCAGCACTCACTTCATACTGGATCAGAGATGCCAAAGACTTAAGCTCATATATTTAGGGTAAGTGTAAAGGGGGGGATCTGAGAAAGAATTTTTCACCTTGTGGAGGGGGAATACTGGAATGGGTGAGGGAGACAGGTATTCTCATGACAGTTATTAAATATCTGGACAAGCACATGAACTTCCATAGGAGGCTATAGAGCACGAGTAGATAAATGGGGTGAGTGTAGACTGGTGCTTGATATGGGTGATATAGTCTGTACAGTATGCTTACTACCCTAGGAATGACTGAAAAAAAATGGACTGGTACACATTGCAGTTTAGAAGAATGCGAGGGATCTTGTTGGGACCTAGTAGATTCTGGAGGAAGCTTGAGAAGATACACAATGGGAATCTAGAAACAGTTAGCATTGTTTCAGAATAAGAGAGGCCACTTTAAGATGAGAGCAATTTCTTCTCTCAGAGTTGTGAATCTTTAGAATTCTCTATCCCAGAGAGCTGTGAAAGCTGCATTATTGAATACATTTAAATTTCAAGTTGAAGTTCAATTTCAATTGTCGTTCAGTCATACATGAACACTCATGAATCCAGCTAAACAGAACAGTGATACTCCAAAACACAGTACCAACACACAGCACATGGGCACGTATAACATATATAAGATAGCAGTTAAGTAGAGTCACACAAAAAATAGTTCATGTCCCTGAATCTATGAATGTTGTAGCAGCCTGCAGACAAAGCCATATCTTCTGCCAAGTGAACATGGAGGGGCAGCACTGATTCCAGCAAGGAAGTGGTGCCATACTGTCTCCAGCACTCCAGTGGAGTGGACTGACTCCAGTGCCTCCAGCACTCCAGTGGAGTGGACCGACTCCAGTGCCTCCAGCACTCCAGTGGAGTGGACCGACTCCAGTGCCTCCAGCACTCCAGTGGAGTGGACCAATTCCAATGCCTCCAGCACTCCAGTGGAGTGGACCGACTCCAGTGCCTCCAGCTCTCCCAGGTGGCTATAAGCAGGCAACACTACGGCTTGAGACGCGAGATAGAGCGATAAAGCTGAGATAGAGAGATTTTTCATCCACAGGAGTATTGATTGCTGTGGGAGTCAGGCAAAAGAATGGATTTTATTAAGTGGTGGAGCAGGTGTAATGGATCCTATAGTCCACTATACGGTTATGTGGAAGACTTCATAATTAGTTTTAATTATTGGAATTATATATCCTACTTAGTATACCAAAGCTTTGTGATACGTGTAACTATCATTGTGAAAGCACTGGTGTGGTAATGGTGTATGTGACAAGAATTTAGACAACAGCTTGATTAAAGCTCTTTTCTGTAATGATCTGTCATATTACAGGAAGTACAGAAAGCTGTTTTATCATGTGTGTAAAGGATTTTCTGCTGCCTGAGAAAAATGTTCCTTTGGGTTAGCATTAAGAGGGGTGTCAAGGACCACTTGTCCCACTGTTGTACAAGCGGAACAAGTGCTGCATCTGCCCCTTAACCTCCTTCGTCACCATCAGTCAGCGTCCCAAACAGTCCTCACAGGAGAAGTGTCTGTTAGGGTCAGCTACTCTACCTAGTGCTCTGGTGGTGCCTCCTCTACATTGGTGAGACATGATGTAATTTGGAGGACCACTTCATTCAGCAACTTCGCTCCATCCACCACAGAAGGTGGAATTTTCTGATGATCTCCCATTTCAGATTGTCTCCCCTTTCCCATTCCAACATGTTGGTTCACGGCCTCCACCTCTGCCATGACAAGACCACACTCGGGTCGGAGGAGCAACACCTTATATTCTACCTGGTGGCATAAAGATCAATTTCTCTAACATCCAGTAATTTTTCCCCTCTGATATCCCCTAATTTTCCATTCCCCTCTCACTCCTCTTCCCCTCATCTGCCTATCATCTTCCTCTGGCTCCCCTCCTCCTTCCCTTTCTTCCCTGATCTATTTACCTCTTCTACCAGATTCCCTTTTCTTTAGCTCTTTACTTATTCCGCCTACCAGCTCCCAGTTTCCTACTTTATCCTACCTCACCCACACACCACCTTGTCCATCTCCAGGTTTCACCCATCACCTGCCAGCTTTTCACCTGTCCCTCCCTCCCTCATCACCTCAAAGGATGCACTTCCATCCCATTGGCTCAAGGTCACCTGACTTACTTGGGTCACCTTCTTATTGGCTCTAGACCAGGTCTACAACCAGCATTGTTCTATGGTCTCTGTGCTCAGTCATGTGCCTTTGTTCTTTCCAACACTATCTGGCTGAAATCAGTTAAACCCGGTGACCCAGACATGAGTCCAATGAGTTTACAGGGTGCTTCTCCTGCAAGCCTGCCTCTTTACATAGCTACTCATCTGAGAATGGTCTCAGGTTTAGCAGGCCATTAGTTGAAACTCCTTGTGTCCACATTTGCTCTGATTAGATTTTCCCAAAACGAGAATCAAACAGTTTACAAAATGGCGGCTACAGTCTCCAAAAATGACCATCTCCATTCCTGCATTCCATCTGGCCAACATATTTAATGTGACATATTTCTCAAACATATTGATTGCATCAGAGCTATATTGTAATAAACCAGTGCTTTTAGCATAGTTGACAAGATCCACCCAGTCTGTGGAAGGCAAAGGAAAAGGCTTTCAAGAAAAACAGTGTGAATGTAGAATACATGGAGACTGCCACCTGATAAGCTTTGTTACTCGGCTACTGATAAAAACTGAGCCACTTTAAGATTGGAAGAAAGACACAGAAAACACACCAAAGAAATTTCCTGTGGTATTGTTTTGTGGAAGTGGGCTTTCCTTGAGGAAAGTATAAATCAAGATGGATGCATATTATTCTCCCTTTTTTCTTAAAATGCCTCATGTTTTTATCAGTGTAGACAGACAAGAGAATAGCCACAAAGATTCCTTCAGAATTGAAACATATGCTATCATGATGACAGTGCCCTTGACTCTGTGTTTCATTTACTTGTGATTTTATTTTACTGTGAAGGCTGAGTTTGATGCTTTTAATGTAATGAAATCTACTGTACGTCTCCATTAGTCTACATCCATTGAACACAGTCATTCATTCTCTGCACCGCTTTTTTTCTGTCAAGGAATATATAGCTTGAGCAAAAGTGCTTTATTAGGCAGAAAATGAATTGAAACTTACCAGCACCTCAACGTAAGAGCTCTTATTCTCCTGTAAAAATGAGAATAAAGGAATGGATCTTACTGTATAAATCTATAACTTGTGTGTTTAGTCCTTGTGCTTACATTCCATGTAGGCTTCACTTCCCACTGTAAGGAGTGCTTGGGTGCTGCCAGACTTCCTGAAACCCAAGCCTTGCTAGTAGCTGGCATTTGATGCCAGTAGGACCAAGGAATTGATTTTGGACTACAGGAAGGGGAAGACTGGAAAACACACACTAGTCTTTGTTGAGGATTCAACAGTGGAAGTGGAGAGTGGGTTCAGCTTCCTGGGTGTCAACATCTCTGAAGTTCTGTCCAACACCTTGAAGCAATTACAAAGAAGGCATGCCAGTAGCTATACTTCATTAAGAGTTTGAGGAGTTTTGGTATATCATGGAAGATGCTGGGAAATTTTTACATATGTATTGCGGGCAGCATTCCGGTACATTGCACCACCATCTGCTATGGAAGATCCAATGCACGGGGTTGCAAGAAGCTTGCAGAATCTGGTACAAGCAGATTCTGGACTCCACCAGTTCCATCATGGGCACAATGCTCCCCATCTCCCAAGGGTGGTTCCTTAAGAAAGGGAGATTCATCATTTAGAACCCGCAGCATCATGGACATGCCCTTTTCTCATTACTACCATCGGAGGGGAGGATTAGAAGCCTCAAGAATCACACTCAACATTTTAGGAACAGCTTATTCCATCCACCATCAGATTTCTGAATGGGCCATGAACACTGCCTCACTATTTTGCTCTCCTTTGCACTACTTAATTATTTTTTATATTTCCTAGTGAGGCTAATAGTAATTTTAAAAACTTTTATTATTAGCCATTGCACTGTACTGCTGCCACAAAACA
Organism: Hemitrygon akajei; assembly: GCF_048418815.1. Taxonomy (NCBI): domain Eukaryota; kingdom Metazoa; phylum Chordata; class Chondrichthyes; order Myliobatiformes; family Dasyatidae; genus Hemitrygon; species Hemitrygon akajei. Next base: position 17,568,296 of record NC_133125.1, on the reverse strand, counting down.
AACAAATTTCACGACATATGTCAGTGATAATAAACCTGATTTTAATCCTTATTAAAATAGGGAGGGCAGAATTTTCAAGCTCTATCAGGCCATGGGGAACTTTATTGAATCAAGCAGACAAATAGAATCATAGAGTAATAGAGCCTGGGAAACAGGCTGTTCATTCCAATTTATTCATACTGTTCATGGTGCCCACCAAGCTAGTCCATTTTGCCCATGTTTGGCCCATATCCCTCTAGATTCCTCCTGTCCAATCAGCTCTTTAAACGTCTTTTAAATGATGTAATTCCATCTGCCTCACCACTTTCTTCGGCAGCTCATTCCAAGTTCAGAGTAAATTTATCAAACCATTATATGTTACTATATACTATCATGAGATTCATTTTCCTACAGGCATTTTCAGGAATAGAATTTATGAAAAATCTCTACAAGCAAAACAAAGACCAACAAGCAACCAGCGTGCAAATAAAAAAAGCACTGAGAACATGTTGAGTGTTTGTCACTTGCATTCAATACGTTGATTTATGAAGGCCAATGTGCAAAAGACTTCCCTTATGATCCTATCTATCGTGATGTCACTTACAACGAATTATGGATCTGTATTCCCAGATCACTCTGTCCTGCCACACTCCTCAGTGTGTAAGACCTACCCTGACTGGTCCTACCAAAGTGCAAAATCTTGCATTTGTCTGCATTCAATTCCATCTGCCATTTTTCATCCGATCTTTCCAGCTGGTCCAGATCCCACTGCGTTTTAATAGTCTTCCTCGCTGTCCGTTGCACCCCCAATCTTAGTCAACTGCAAATTTGCTGATCCAGTTTATCATATTATCATCCAGATCATTGATATAGATAACAACAATGGGCCAAGCACTGATCCCTGTGGCACTCCACTAGTTGCAGGCCTCCAATCAGAGAGCCAATCATCTGGTTTCTTCCACAAAGCCAAAGCCTAATTCAATTTACTAGCTCATCTTGAATACCAAGCAACTGAAACCTTGATCAATCTCTCATGCGGGATCTTATCAAAGGCTTTGCTAAAGTCCACGTAGACGACATCCACTGCCTTGCCTTCATCAACTTTGCTGGTAACTTCCTCAAAAAACTCTGTAAGATCGGTTAGACACAACCTGCCACTCTCAAAGCCACGTTGGGTATCTCTAATCGGTCCCTGTCTATCCAAATACTCATATATCCAGTCCTATAGAATACCTTCCTGTCACAACCTTATGTTTCTTGCAACACTCTGTGATTGCTCTACAAATCTGTTCCTCTAAATCCCATGGACTGTTGGGTGATCTGCGATATAATCACATTAGTTCTACCTATAAAGCCTCCCTAGCCGAGCTCTCCAGCTTGTTCTGTCTGAGCACTGCCGTGACATTTTCCTTGATGAGTGATGCCAAACCTTATCTTTCAACCATCAGGCTCTTGAACCAGAGGAGATAACTTCATTCATCTTCACATGCCCCATCACTGAACTGTTCACACAATCTATGGACACACTTTCAAGGACTTCTTGTCTCATGCGCTTGATATTTATTTATTTATTATTATTGTTTTCTCTTTCCTCTTGTATTTGCATAGTTTGTTTACTTTTGCACATTGGTTCTCCACCCTCTTAGTACGGGCTTTCTTTGATTTTATTGTGGTTTTGGATTTATTGAGCATGATCACATGAAAATGAATCTCAGGGTTGTATATGGTGACATATATGTACTTTAATAATAAATTTACTTTGAACTCTAATCCCTCCTGCTCTATCTAAAACAATGGAATCCTGAAACACTGAGCTGCCTCTCTTCCCCCTCCTGCAGCCAAGTCTCACCAATGGCTACAATGTGCGGACCCATGCCCGAAGCTAATCCACCTTTCCCACAATACTCCTTGCATTGAAACATATGCCGCTCAGAACATTAGTCCTCCCACACTCAAGCTTTTGATTTTTACTTTTTGTAGGCTTAACATCATCCTTCTCCACAACCACTCCACTGTCTGTTCTGGTATTCTGATCCCATCCTGCTGCAACCCTGCTTTACCCCACCCCTCCCCATGCAGCACTAGCAAACCTTCCCACTAGGACATTAGCCCCCCTTCAGTTCAGGTGCGAGTCATTCGTCTTTTCGGGTCCCACCTTCTCTGGAAAGGAGCCCAATGATTCAAAAATATGAAGCCCTTGCTCCAGCACCATCTCCTTATCCATGCTTTAAGCTATATTATCTTCCTATTTCTGACCTCACTAGCATGTGACACAGGTAGCAATCTTGAGATCACAACCCTGGAGGTCCTGTCCTTTAGGTTAGCACCCAATTCACCCCTCCTACCCACGTCTTTGGTATGACCTGGACCACGACCTCTGGCTGCTCACCCTCCCACTTAAGAATGCTGAGGACGCAATCCGAAGTGTCCCTGACCCCGGCACTCAGCAGGCAACATACAAACTGGGAATCTCATTCTCGCTCACAGAATCTCCTGTCTGTTCCCCTAACCAATGAAGCTCCTATCACCACAGCCTGCCTCTTCTCCCGACTTGCCTTCTGAGCCATAAAGCCAGGCTCAGTGCCAGAGACCCGACTGCTGTGATTTTCCTCTGCTAGGTCATCACCCCAATAGTACCCCAAGTGGTATACACGTTGTTGGGGGCGGGGGACAGCCACAGGGGCATTCTGCACTGGCTGCTTGTCCCCTTTCCCCCTCCAAATGGTCACCCAGTTACGTGAGTCCTGCACCTTTGGTGCAACTACCTACCTGTATACCCTGTCTATCAATCCCTCAGCTTCTCAAATCCAGAGTTCATCCAGTTCCAACTCCAGCTCATTAACACAGACTGTTAGAAGCTGCAGCTGGATGCACAGGAGGAGCATTCCACAGTCTTGTCTGTCATTCCCGCTGCTTTAAATTGATGTCATGGCCAAGAAATCTCCCTCGTCCCTCTACTTCCTAATTAAATTTTGCATTATCCCATTGACTCATCAATTTTTATTGATGCACTGTAGAAAGCATTCTGTCTGGATGCGTAATGGTTTGATGTGGCAACTGGTCTACACGTGACCTCAAGAAGAGAGTTATGATGACAACTCAGAACAGCTTTCCCTCTCTGGACTCTTGTCTATACTCCTCACTGCCTCAGTAAAGCAGCCAGTGTAATCAAAGTCTCTCTTTGCCTCTCTCCCATCAGAAGCTTTAAAGCACATACTGTACCACCAGGCTCAAGGACAGCTTCTATCCCATTCTTATCAGACTCTTGAATGGATATCTTGCACAATAAAGTGGACTTTTGGCCTCACAATCTACCTTGTTATGATTCTGCACTTTATTGTTTACCTGCGTTACACTTTTTGGTACCTTTAACACTTCATTCCCCATTGTTATTGTTTACCTTTTTCTACCTCAATAAACTGTGTAAAGGTCTGGTCTGTATGGACAGTTTGCAAGTCAAGTTTTTCAATGTATCTTGGTACATGTGACGATAATACACCGATACCTACAGCACTGTGCAAAAGTCTCAGGCACCTAGACTGCAGCACACACAAAAAAAACAAATTTCATGACCTATGTGAGTGATGATAAACCTGATCCTGATATGGGTCTCTACTGTGGACTGAGAGTGGGAAGGGAGCAGGGAGAGGGGAATCATGGTTGGGAGAGGGGAGGGAGCGGGAAGCACCGGAGAGACATTCTGTAATGATCGGTAAATGAATTGTTTGGGTCAGATGATCTTGCCTGGTGTCTTAGGGCGGGGTGTATCTGCACCCGCATCAACTCCCCCCCCCAAGCCCCACTAGGCTGGCACTTTTTCTCTGCCAAATGTCCCACACCCTTTCTGTGGCACTCCAGCCATGCCATTCCCAACGTCCTTACTCCTGAAACATTTGCAAACTTGTTCCCCACTCCAAGCTGACAAATACAGTACTGTGCAAATGTCTTAGGCATCCTAGCTATATATATGTACCTACGATTTTTGCACAGTGCTGCACTGATAGCTAATGTCCTTCATTTCCTTTAAAGTTGCATTAACTGGATACATACCCAGTAGATTAGCTTTACTCGGTATAAAACTTAAGCTGAAGATGCATGGGAATTATTGACCACATCACTGGAGTCAGGTTCATCGTTTTGGCACACACACAAAGCCCCAGGCTGTCTATTTAGCATCAGAAAGTGAAAGCGCACTGTTAGCCAGTCATATTAATTAGGACACTAGAATATAAGACTTGAGGACATTTGTTAATTGATTCAATAGAGTAAGTTGAGTGCATTCAGGTTATTTATCCAATGTATATTTCTGTCTGAGTTTGCACTAGCTTATTGCCCAGATCTAACAATAATCAGACAGAGATTCTGCAGATGCTGGAGGTCCAGAGTAACACATAGAAAATGCCGGAGGAATTCAGCAGGTCAGGCAGCGTCTATAGAAAGTCGATGATTTAGGCCAAGACCCTTCATTGGGCTGCCTGGTGGCATAGTGGCATCAGCGCCGGACTTCGGAGCGAAGGCTCCCAAGTTCGAATCCAGCCGGCCCCAAAAACCTGGAGGGGGATGGGCTCCGCCGGGTTTCAGATGTCCAAGACACACCGTACGATGAGCAATCACCAAAAAGATCGGTCAGAAACGATGGCGCCCCGACGACTCCACCTTGAGTTAAGGGCGCACACACGCACACACACCTTCATCAGGACCAGAGAGGAAGCTGGGGGGAGTGGAAGGAGACACTAGGTAATAACGTAAGACCTGTAAGTGACATTCCAAATCAAAAGTTGACTACATAATTAAAGTGCAAGAAGCATTTCACATCACTAAAAACAGCTGTGTCCCTCACAGGTTGGAGGGCGGTTGTCCATTCTTTGAACAAATTTCATTGCTTTTATTGGTTGTCATCAATGCCCCAGGTCACTGCCTTTCTTAGTTAATGGTAGTGACCCAATTCTCTTGCCACCTATGGAAAAAATAACGTGGATTAACATTCTGTTAAGTATTTGAATGCTCATGTTCCGAATCCTCATTTAGCAAACTCGTAACAATGCAAGCAAACACTTCTTGTCATGGCTGACGTCTGCATTAAAGTGAAGCTTAAGTTGCCATTGAACCTAGTGCACTACAATACCTACTTTCATACCTTATTGTTCACTTTCTGCTTTATTTCTTCTCTCCCCTGGAATTTAGAAGAGTGACATGGGACTTCATTGAAACTTAAGACCCTGAGCGGTTTTAACAGGACAGTGTACGTGGGCAGAATGTTTCTTCATGTGGAAACTCTAGAACTTGGGGATCACTGTTTAAAAAGTAACGGGTCACTTAGTTAAGGCAGAGATAAAAACAAAATGTTTTATTTCAGTGGATTGTGAGTCTTTGGAATTCAAATGGGAGTGGAAGCAGCCTAAATGAACATCACTTCCTTAATTTTCAGTAATTTCTCCCCTTCTCCTTCCCTCTTTTATCCATTCCCCATTTTGGTTTCCCTCTCACCTTTTCCCTTCTACACACCTGCCCATCCCCTCCTCCTTCCTTTTCTTTAATGGACAACTCTTCTCTTATCAGATTTCTTCTTCTTCAGCTCTTTACCCTTTTCACCTATCACATCCCTGATTCCTACTTCATCCACCATGCCCCAGCCACACACCTTCCTGCTCATGTTGACTGTTTATTCACTTCCATAGGCACTGCCTGACTTGCTGAGTTCCTTCTGCATTCTGTGTGCGCTGCTATATGCTTTTGGGTAGAATAGATATTTACTAAAGAAGCAAAGGAGGTGGAAGTTTTACCACAGATAGTTGGTAGTGTGTGAGATTGTAATCTGATTAATCTGTTGACCAGGCTAAAAGGGGCAAAGAGACCTTTTCCTTTTTCAAATACAAGTGCCAGTGGGCTCCCTACAATCTTTTTGTTAGTGGGATTTCAGCCTACTTACCTTCCACCTCCAGTTATCAAATAGAACAGTTCCATTGGTGTTCCGGATGTTAGTTTGGTCCATAGCTTTCTCAGTCTCTTTCATTCTTCAGCAATACTATAATCCCAATTAGACTTGAATTCACAATGATATGTTCAACAACTTAATATAATATCCATCATCACGAATGTGACATTAATTTGTTGAACATATTCAGTTTTGTCTGCTGTCATTAGTAACAATGTGCTCATTTCTTAACCCACTCAAGCAGGAAATGGGTTCTTCCCTTTCTTGTTTAATGTAATGTCAACAGTTAATCATTCGGGATTTCTAACTAGAGAAATAAAGATTATGCTTCGAGGCATTGGACAGTTTTGGATTTAAGCCGAAGAACAAAATTATATTAAATCTTTCTTAAAGACTGGGTATGCCAGTGCTGGAATTTATGCCTAGTTCTCGGCACCTCAAATTTCGAAAGATGTCAAGATGACAGAGAAATATTGAGGCAATTAGCTAGGATGGCACCAGCAGAGATTGGAAAAATAAAGGCAGATGAGAGAAAATCATCAGACACCCTAGCTATATACATATGGCTCAGACTTCTGCTCAGTACTGTAGACCTTGTAAAATGTGCACTTTAAATTATAAGCAATGATCAAATTCAAAGTTAAAAATAAAGAAATGCAGTAGAATTTATAAAAGACAATACAAAAACAAAGACTTACAATGTGCAAAGAAAAATGAACAATAGATGGATAGATATTTAATTAATACTGAGAACGTGAGTTGTCGAGTCCTTGAAAGTGAGTCTGTAGGTTGTGGAATCAGTTCAGTGTTATCCATGCTGGTTCAGGAGGCGGATGAGTGTAGGGTAATAACTGTTCCTGAACCTGCTGCTGTGAGACTGAAGGCTGTTACTTCATGAAAGATTGTGCCATGTGATGAACTGTGTTCTGGGCTGCACCGAGACGAAGTACCAGTGAGGCAGTCTGTGAGCAGCCCAGGGATAGAGGACATACTTTGCCTTGAGTGCCTTTTGCATTCTGCGAACGTACTTTGTTCAGTGTTTGGAAACTGCAGGGAACGGCTCCTGCAAATGATAGCCTGGTTGGACAGCTGTCAACACTGAGCTTGGGTATTGGTAATGAGCAGCCACAGAAATAAAGGGCAACCCTTAACTCCAGAGTCCAGCCCTTCTGGTGGCACAGTTGCAGAACCTATCTGCCCGAGGAGACCCTCAGGATGAAAGAGTTATGTGTACTTCCCAGAAATATGTATTCACCTTGAGGAAACTCTTATCACAATTTGCAGTCCTTCCACATTGAGGGAGTGAAAACTATTAAGGGTGGTTCATAAAAATCCTTGATGAAACACGAGTACAATCGAAGTATATACACATTACCATATATTGCGTAGAGCTTCATCTCCACAGATGCTGCCTGACTTGCTGAGTTCCTCCAGCATTTTGTATGTGTTGCTTTGGATTTCAAGCTTCTGCAGAATCTCTAGTGTTTACACTTCAGCCTGTCCATCTCATCTATTAACTTGCTGTGGCCTGTTCTTCCTGTACAGGCTTACTGTTCATGACATCTACTTCCCTCTCAGTCCCTTCACTTTCTCTCCTGGTGTTTGTTCCTCACTCCCATGCCACATTAGTTCAAAACCCTCCCCAGTTATACTAGTGAACTTCCTGGCCAGGATATTGGTTCCCCTCCAGTTAAAGTGCAAACTGTTCCTCTTGTGCACATCGTCCCTATCCCAGAGGAGGTTCCAATGATCCAAGAACATGAAACCCTGACCCTGCACAAGTTTCTCATTGACACATTTATTTGTTCTACCTTTCTAATCACACCCACCCCCAACCGACTAGCATGTGACATTAGGAGCAACCTTTGAGATCTTTCCTTTCAGGCTCTTTCCCAATACTCACTGTGCAGGACCTCTTCCTTATCTAACTGTGTTGTTGGTGCCATGACATTGAGCTGTTCATCCACTCCCTGGAGAATGTTCTGCAGCCACTCTGAGACATCCTCAACCCTGGCACACAGGAGACAACACGCCTTTCTGGTGTCTCTTTTGAAACCACAAAACCTCTTGTCTGTCTTCTTAATTGTTGAGCCTCCTGTCAATATTGGTTTGCCTCACTGAGCCTCTGAGCCAGCCACAGTCCTGCTGCTACTGCTGCTGCTTTGCTTTTATAGCCCTGGATGTACAGAGGATGTTTCTAATAGTGGGAGAGACTAGGGCCAGAAGGTATAGCCTCAGGATAGAATGGACGTAGCTTTAGAACAGAGAACAGGAGGAATTTCTTCAGCCAGAGGGTGTTGAATTTGTTGATGTCACTGCCCGGGTGGCTGTGGAGGCCAAGTCGTTTGGGTATACTTAAAGCAGAGTTTGATAGATACTTAATTAGTAAGGGTGTCAAAGGCTGCAGGAGACGGCAGGAGAATGGGGTTGAGAAGGAAAATAAATCAGCTGTGATGAAATGGCAGAGCAGACTCAATGGGTTGAATAAGCTAATTATGTTCACATCTTATGATACTGTGGACATTCTCTCCAGTGTTATCTGAAAGGATATAGTTGTTGCTGAAAGGAATGGACACAGGGGAATCCTACACTGTCTGCTGAAAGGAATGGATGCAGGGGAATCCTACACTGTCTGCCTGCTCCCTCTATCCTTCTTGACGGTCACCCAGCTAATTGTTGTCTGCATCTTAGGCGTGACCATCTTGCAAAAACTTCTTGTCTCACTCTCTTGGCTGATCCAAAGTACCTTCATCTTCAGCTCCAGCTCCAGGTCTTTAAGGGGACCGGTCAGGAGCTACAGCTGGACACACTTCCTACAGGCCGTCTCTCCGATCTCTCGCACTGTGGAGGAGAAACATGCCATCCCTATTGCCATCCTGGCTATTCTACTAGCTAGAGTCATTCTAAAGAAAACCTCACATGCACCTCTTTGTTTCTGCAGTCCAACCTCCTCTTACTCTTGAATCAAGGCCTCGGCATTTATACTCATTTCACAGAACAAACACAGCCAATCCTAAAAATGGCCACTGTACTAGAGCCTGTGTCTCTTTTATACCAGAAGTACAACTTTTATGATGCTGCTATCTCTTCCCCTGTTCTGCGCAGGCTTCTGTGACTGGAAACACAAGTCCTTGCCTGGGGGAAAAAAAACAACTTTTAAAATATTTACATTGTGTTTTTATGCTGGTTCCAGTAGGGTGTGGCATCTCTGAAGACTCTGTGAAAGTAGTTTATTTGCAGGCAGGCTTATCGTAGTTTCCTGTCCTTAGGATCCTGAACTAACTTGACAGCCTGACTGGTTAACAACAGCAAACAGAGTGGTGAGGTGCTCATGAGAGTGAATATCTCAATAAATAAATACTGATAAAAATAGGCTTTCAACCTGAAACATTGACAGTTCCTGTCCTCCCACAGCTGCTGCTAGAACCATTGAGTTCTTCCAGCAAATTATCTGCTGCTTATTGAAGTATTTCCTGGCAACCGGGGCGTGCTCTGCAGGCATTGGAAGGTGTCTCTTTGTGTCAGCATGGTGTCCTATTAAATAACTTGAAAACCAGATAAGAGAGTGATGAAAGAGTCCCTTCACCAGGCGCAAAATGTTGGCTCTTTATTCCTTTCCATGGATTCTGCCTGGCCTGCTGAGTTCCTCTAGCATTTTGCGTGTGTTGCTCTGAATTTCCTGCATCTGCAGAATCTCTTGTGTTGAAGAGATTGATCAGCTTTATTTGTCGTGTGCACGTCGGAATATCAAAATAATCAGTGAAATGCATTGTCTTGCATCGACCCAAATCGACGGCGACATGCTGGGGGCTGCCTGCGAGTGTTGCCGGGCTTCCACTGCCAACATAGCATGTCCGTGGCTCACTAAACTTAACCTGTACACCTCTGGAGCCCAGAGGAACCTCCTGCAGTCATGGGGAGAACGTACAAGCTTCTTACAGAAAGCAGTGGGAGTTCAACCCCGAAGTGTGGTCACTGGTGACTGCACTAACCGCACTGCTGTCACACTGCCCCAGTATATTAGTGAGATATTCATCAGTTTCATACTGAGGGCCTCCCTGACAGTTATAGAATGGAGCTCTGAACAAATTATGTTGAAATGAGCAGAAATGTACAGTGTAGTGTCTTCTGGCATCATTAGATGTTTGCCTTGCCCCCAGCTAAAGAAATATTCACACCAACACGGTGCTGCACAGAAATACCTGGATTAGTTTCATAATTAGCGTAACTGCACCCAGAATTGCCAGCAAGTATATCGACCCTGGGTAAGACAGATTTTGCAAAGTTGGGAATTCATATTCAACCATCCAGGCTAACCATTTGTTGGAGCTTTGGCTATTGTTGCTGCTGTTCCTCTCCGGGCCTCGTGCACAGCAGGCAGCAACTTTGCTGTTTCTTCAGCAATTTTGTCCACTTCTCATGAGGCCAAGATGCTCAACCCAACACAGTTGGAAAGCGTGCAAGGGGCCAGCCATATTCGAACCCGGGACCACTCACCTCAAAGACTAGCGTGGATGCCACTACACTGCCGACAGGCTTATTGGCAATTCTGCCCTTCTCTTAATAATTGGGCCCAATGCTGAAGATTTCCAGCATCTGCAGGGTCTTGTGTCCTTAATTTCCATCCAGCAGGGTGATCCACAGGGGAAAACTCTAGCAATCAGAGAGTCATAGAGCACTACAGCACAGAAACAGGTCGCCGTGAGTATGAGGCCATATTATCTGCCGCGAGAATTCGCAAACGTCATTATGGTGAATGTGTATGTCCCGCCGTGTGCCGACGCAACGGTAGCATGTGACGTCATCAACTCCGCTGTTGCTAGGCTTCAGACACAGCACCCTGAGGCACTGGTGTTAATTACAGGGGACTTCAACCATGTGACTTTGGACACGACACTACCTGCTTTCTCCCAGTATGTGGATTGCTACACCAGGGGTAATAGGACTATTGACCTACTGTATGCAAACGTAGAGGATGCATACAGTGCATCCCCGCTGCCTGCACTGGGGAAAGCTGATCACAACCTGGTTTTGTTACAGCCCAGATATAAATCAATTGTGATGAGGCATCCCACTACCACACGCTCTTTTAGAAAGTGGACTCCTGAAGCTGAACAGGCCCTGAGAGACTGCTTCGGTACTACTAACTGGGATGAACTGCAAGGGGGGCTTTGTAGGGGCGTTGGGGAGGTCACTGAATGCACAACGGACTATATTAACTTTTGTGTGGATGTCGTTGTTCCTGTTAGAACTGTTCGCTGCTATCCCAATAATAAGCCCTGGATCACTAGTCACATCAAAGGCCTTTAAAGATGGTGATCGATTGGAGCTTAAAAGAGTTCAGAAGGAACTCAGAGTACAGATAAGGGGGGCAAAGGAGCAGTATAGGAGGAAGCTAGAACAAAAGCATGAAGGAGGTGTGGGATGGGATGAAGATCATCACCGGATGCGGTGCAAAGCGGGGGGCAAACATAAGTGGAGATGTGGAGAAAGCGAACCAGCTGAACAACTTCTTCAATAGGTTCGACAGCACAATCTCATCCTCACCGCAGAACTCCACACCAGGCTTGTCTTTCTACTTGTCCTCCCTCTTACTTCCCTCACAGGAAAATAGCCACTCACAGGAGACCTTGCCCACGCCCAGGATTACGGCTGCACAGGTGGAAGGTCAACTGAGGAAGATCTGTACCAGCAAGGCGGCTGGACCGGATGGAGTATCCCCACGATTACTGAGGGCCTGTGCGACTGAGCTGGGAGAACCACTACGGCGCATCTTCAACATGAGCCTGGAGCAGAGAAGAGTACCCAGACAGTGGAAAACATCCTGTATTGTCCCGGTACCGAAGAAACCACAACCAAAGGAGTTGAATGACTTCAGACCTGTTGCCTTGATGTCGCACGTGATGAAGACCATGGAGCGGCTGATAATACAGAATCTGAGGCCACAAACCAGGCACGCCCGGGATCCTCTTCAGTTTGCGTATAAGGAGAAGGTGGGAGTGGAGGATGCTATCACGTATTTGCTGCACAAATCCCTTTCTCACCTGGATGGGGTCAGTGGTGCTGTGAGGATTACATTCCTGGACTTCTCTAGTGCCTTTAACTCCATCCAGCCCAAGATCTTAAGGCACAAACTAACGGAGATGGGAGTAGACTCTCACATGGTGGATTGGATAGTGGACTACTTGACAGATAGACCTCAGTATGTGCGGTTGGGAGACTGTAGGTCTGACACGGTGGTCAGCAGCACAGGAGCGCCGCAGGGGACCGTGCTCTCTCCGGTCCTGTTTACCCTGTACACATCAGACTTCCAATATAACTCGGAGTCCTGCCATGTGCAGAAGTTCGCTGATGACACGGCCATAGTGGGGTGTGTCAGGAATGGACAGGAGGAAGAGTATAGGAAACTGATACAGGACTTTGTGATATGGTGCAACTCAAACTACCTGCGTCTCAATATCACCAAGACCAAGGAGATGGTGGTGGACTTTAGGAGATCTAGGCCTCATATGGAGCCAGTGATCATTAATGGAGAATGTGTGGAGCAGGTTAAGACCTACAAGTATCTGGGAGTACAGTTAGACGAGAAGCTAGACTGGACTCCCAACACAGATGCCTTGTGCAGGAAGGCACAGAGTCGAATGTACTTCCTTAGAAGGTTGGCGTCATTCAATGTTTGTAGTGAGATGCTGAAGATGTTCTATAGGTCAGTTGTGGAGAGTGCCCTCTTCTTTGTGGTGGCATGTTGGGGAGGCAGCATTAAGAAGAGGGACGCCTCACGTCTTAATAAGCTGGTAAGGAAGGTGGGCTCTGTCGTGGGCAAAGTACTGGAGAGTATAACATCGGTAGCAGAGCGAAGGGTGCTGAGTAGGCTACGGTCAATTATGGAAAACCCTGAACATCCTCTACATAGCACCATCCAGAGACAGAGAAGCAGTTTCAGCGAAAGGTTGCTATCGATGCAATGCTCCTCAGACAGGATGAAGAGATCAATACTCCCCAATGCCATTCGGCTTTACAATTCAACCGCCAGGAGTAAGATATGTTAAAGTGCCGGGGTTAGGACTCAATGTATTTAAGAACTTTTTAAAAGCTATTATTAATGCTTTTTGAGAGGGTGATTTTAGATGCATATCATATTTTTACTGAGTTAAGTATTGTATGTAATTAGTTTTGCTACAATAAGTGTATGGGACATTGGAAAAAATGTTGAATTTCCCCATGGGGATGAATAAAGTATCTATCTATCTATCTATCTATCTTTGACTATTCTCGTCTGTGCCAAACAGTTATTCTGCTTAGTCCCATCAACCCACACCAAGCCCATAGCCCTCCAAATCCCTCCCACCCATGTACTTATCTGACCAGTCTTCAAATCAAATCAGTCTCTTCAGTCTTCCTCAGAAATGAACTTATTGCAGGGGGAACTCCGCTGTCCTCTTTCGCACCTGATAAAAGTCAGGGAAATGAAATGTCAGAAGATGAGTAGATGTGAAGGTCAATTCTCTTCAAACCAGTAAGTACCAGAAATAAAGTTCTCTCCCACGCTTTATATCTGCACAAACAGAAGTTTAATGTGTTGTTTTAATGCAGCTATTAAAGAGCTATGACTAAATCTTGACTTTTTTTGTTTTAATATTGAGGTGTTATATTGCGTAGGCATCATGCTTCCACTTTGCTCATGAACTCTATGTCTGTTTGTAATCACACCCAATCACCATAAAAATCCTCATAACCTTCAATAGCTCTTGGCTTCTCAAATCTTTGTGATTCTCATCTTTAACCACTAAAGATTAGCTTTATTTGTCACATCTACATTGAAACATACAGTGAAATATGTCACTTGTGTCAACAACCAGTACAGTCCAAGGACGTGCTGAGGGCAGCCCACGATTTGCCTACAACTCATTAACCCTAACCCGTACAGTACTGTGCAAAAGTCTTAGGCACATATATACAGTTAGGGTGCCTAAGACTTTTGCACAGTATTGTATTTGTCAATGTAGAGCGGAGAGCAAATTTATAAACTGGCAGGACCAAAGGATGCTTGGAATGGCGAGGGTTGAGCGCTGCGGGAGGGGTGTGGGAAAGGTGGCAGAGAAGGAGCGCTGGGGGCTTGGGGTGGCACCAGGCAAGGTCATCTGATTCCAGACAATTGGTTTATTGATCATTACAGTGTGTCTCTCTGGTGCTTCCCGCTCCCTCCCCTCTCCCTTCTCCCTTTCCCGACCATGATTCCCCTCTCCCTGCCCCCTTCCCAGTCACAGTCCACAGTAGAAACCCATTATCAGAGTCAGGTTTATTATCACTCACATATGTCATGAAATTTGCTTTTTTTTTGTGGCAGCATTACAGTGCGATACATAAAATTACTACAGTACTGTGCAAAGGTCTTAGCTGTATATACGGGCCTAAGACTTCTGCACAGTACTCTACACCTTTCGTATTTGGGAGGAAACCCATACAGTCAAGAGGGAAATGTACAAACTCATTACAGACAGCAGTGGGTATTGAACCTCGATCTTAGAGCTGGTGCTGTAAAATCATTGTAACTAATCTATGTTAAACTCACTTTGAGAACTCCTATCACTGTGCCACTGCCCACCATGAAGTTGGAAGGGGAGCACAATTAGCAATATAGTTTTGATTTATTGGTCATACTTAAAAATGTAGAATAAGGATCAGAACATGAAATAGCTTACTATTCTGGGCACAGTGAAAGAAAAGGTTTCAGCAAGTCCTATTGCTCTATTACCAATGGTGCCCATACCATTAGAGGTTAGGACCCCGTTCTGAATTGCTTTCCTAAATCCCCCCACCTGCCTTTTATCAGTGGTCACCTTGACGTAACAAACATTAAGGCTCAATGTGCAATTTTTGATTCTGTGCAAGCCACTATAAGTAGTTTTCTTAAAGAAAAATGTTTTCTTAAGATGTTTTCTTACCTCATTAGGTTCTGGATTTGCCTCTCTTCTGGAGTATAGCTTTGATTAGAGCTCCTCCAGCGTTTTGCACATGCTGCATGGAAATGGTGTATATAGGATTAAAAGTTGCACTTCACAACACCCACTCTTCTTTCTCCTGAAACTACAAATGGGAAGAACAACATTGAGAGAAAGCTGAAGGCATTTCAACTTTTTTGGCTGGGAATGTTTTGTCATTGCCCACTACAGAGTTCTGGAGCATTATAGAACATAGAATATCAAATGTGGGACAGTACAGCACAGTACTGGCCTTTCAGTCATAATGTTGGCTCGATCCTTTAGACTAGTCTATGATCAATTTAACCCTTCCCTTCTTTATAGCCCTCTATTTCTCTATGTGTTTCTTAAATGTACCTACTTCTACCACCTCCCCGGCACATTCCATGCACTCACCACTCTCTGTCTAAAGAACTTATCTCTGAAATCACCCCCCCCCTCCCAAAACTTACCTCCAATCACTTTAAAACATTTGCTCAGATTGTTAACAAATTCTGCCCAGATTTTTAGTAAATCCTGGGGTGCAAATAGGAAGATCACTGAAAATGATCGTGCATGTTAACATAGATTTCCAACCGTTTTTATGCCGTGGACCAATATCATTAACCAAGTGGTCCATGAACCCCAGGTTGGGAATCCCTGAAGAACACAAGTACAGGCCCTTTGGGGCCCACGGTGTTGTGCTGACCTTTTAAAATACTCCAATCTAATCTTTCCCTCCCACATAGGCACCTGGATGAAAAAAAATAGAGGGCTGTCTGAGAGTCTCTTAAAATGTCCCTAATGCATCTGAGCAAGGAAGTTAATTTTCTCTCAGTGCTGCTCTGTCCCAATCAGCAGGTGTAATGAACAGAACAATGTAGTGAGCAGTTGTACTTCCCCGCGTGGCACCCCACAAATGGGCTGGTGGGTGGAAGGGCCAGCAGCTGGAAGTCCCTCACTGCCGCAGAATCAGCAGGAATCTCAAAAATGAGGTATGTTTGGTCTTGGACGTGCACGGCATCAGAATACTGAGGAAATTCATGACCTGACAAAAACAAAGTACACTAAAAGTACTGGACTTTTCACCACAACCCGACTCACGCTGATTCAGTCATTTGAACTGAAGAGGAAGTTGTCACAAGTTCCAGGGACCTCTGGAGATGCTGTGCTAGATTTACTTATTTTTTTAGCTTGAACTGTTAGATAGCATAGAAATGTTAGATTTTATCTTGGCTTCAATACTTTTGATGAATAATTTACACATATGTAGTGTTTCTCCGACTCATATCCTCCCTGAACCTTTGCAATCACCTCTACTCAAATGAGCAGAACACCCTTAACAACGGAAATCTGCCAATTTCTCTTTTCCCCAATGACACTACAGAGAGGACGAGACCTAAAGTGAGGAGGTGGAGGAGCACGAGGCCTGATGCCAGACAAATAGCCTCTTTCTTAATGTCAGCCAGACAGAGAAGATGGTTATCAACTTTAGAACTCACGCTACTCACACCCCCCTTTACATTGGAGGCTACAAGCAGTTTCAAACTCCTGGGAGTGTACTTCTCACAGAAGTTCTTATGGTCCCAGAATTAACATTTCCTATAAAGTTAGGAAAGCTCACCAGCATCTCTAGTTTCTGAGGAGGCTGAAGGCAGCTGGACGATGCACATCCGTATATATTCTACAGATGATCAGTAGAGAACATTCTAACAAACTGCGTCACTGCTTAATATGAAAACTGCACCATGGCAGACAGGGAAACTCTACAACGGGTACTTAAAACTGCCAACGTTTCACTGACACCGGCTCTCCTGCCATCAAGGACATATATACAGAATGGTGTTGGAAAAGGCCCAGTAACATCATGAAGGATCCCACCCATCCTGCTCATGGACTATTTGTCCCAATTACATCAGAGAGGAGGCTACGTAGAATCCATGCCAACACAGCCATACTCAAAAATTTACTTTTGTCAAGCAGTAAGGCTGATCAACTCCTCCGCTCAAACCCACCCCTCCACGCCCCCAACCACCATTCCTTTACTTCTGTCAGGCACCTTTTGCATTGATGACTCCTTCTCCCGTCTTCAACCCTCCTCCTCCTCCTGGACACCCCCACCAGGCCTTCTACCCACACTTGATCTTTTCATCTTCAACTGTCGCCGAGACATCAATCGTCTCAACTTCACCACTCCCCTCTCCCCGTTCCAACCTCACTCCCTCTGACCGCACTGTCCCCCACTCTCTCTGCACTAATCCCAACCTCACCATCAAACCTGCAGACAAAGGTGGTGCCGTAGTAGTCTGGCGGACGGATCTCTACCTCACTGATGCCAAACGGCAGCTCTCTGACACCTCTCCTTACTTACCCCTGGAACAGGACCCCACCAAAAAACATCAAACCATTGTCTTACATACCATCACTGCCCTTATCAACTCCAGAGACCTTCCATCCTCAGCCAAAAAACTCATAATTCCCACACCCGCACTGCTCGGTTTTACCTCCTCCCCAAGATCCACAAGCCTGACTGTCCTGGTAGGCCTATAGTTTAGGCCTGCTCCTGCCCCACCGAACTTGTATCTGCCTATCTGGACTCCATTTTGTCACCCACAGCTCAGTCCCTCCCCACCTACATCCGGGATACATCCCATGCCCTCCACCTCTTCAATAACTTCCAGTTCCCCGGTCCTGACCGCTTCATTTTCACCATGGATGTCCAAACCTTATACACTTCAATTCCCCATCAAGAAGGCCTCAAAGCCCGCCACCACTTTCTTGACAATAGACCTCATCAGTTCCCCAACACACTCCTCTGGTTGGCAGAACTGGTACTCACACTTAATAACTTCTATTTCAGCTCTTCCCACTTTCTTCAGACCAAGGGTGTAGCTCTGGGCACTCGCATGGGCCCCAGCTATGCCTGCCTCTTCATGGGTTATGTGGAACAGTCTATGCTCCAAATCTATACTAGTATTGCTCCCCAACTTTTCCTTTGCTACATTGACGACTACATTAGTGCTGCTTCCTGCACCCATGCTGAGCTTGTCAACTTCATCGACTTTGCCTCTAACTTTCACCCAGCCCTCAAATTCACTTGGTCCATCTCAGACACTTCTCTCCCCTTTCTCGATCTCTCGGTCTCCATCTCTGGAGACAGACTGTCCACTGACTCTCATAACTACCTCGACTATACCTCTTCCCACCCTGCCAAATGTAAAAATGCTATTCCCTATTCCCAGTTCCTCCGTCTCCGCCGTATCTACTCCCAGGATGCGGCTTTCCATTCCAGGACATCTCAAATGTCCTCTTTCTTTAAGAATCGTGGTTTCCCTTCTGCCGTCATCAATGATGTCCTCACCCGCATCTCCTCCATTTCCCACACTTCAGCCCTCAGCCCATCCTCCCGTCACCACAACCCCTTGTCCTCACCTACCTCCCCACCAGCCTCCGGATCCAGCATATTATCCTCCAGAACATCCGCCACCTTCGACAGGACCCCACCAGTAAGCACATCTTTCCCTCTCTATCCCTCTCCGCTTTCCGCAGGGATCGTTCTCTCCATGACTGCCTGGTCCACACATCCCTCCCCACAGATCTCCCACCTGTTACTTATCCCTGCAAGCGTAAGTACTACACCTCCTCTCTTACCACCATTCAGGGCCCCAAACAGTACTTCCAGGTGAGGCAACACTTCACTTGTGAATCTGTTGGGGTAATCTATTGCATCCGGTGCTCCCGGTGTGGCCTCCTCTACATCGGCGAGTCCCGCCGCAGAATGGGGTACTGCTTCATCAAGCAACTCCGCTCCGTCCGCCACAACAGACAGGATCTCCCGGTTGCCACTCACTTCAACTGTGCTTCACATTCCCGTTTGGATATGTCCATACATGGCCTCCTCTACTGCCATGATAAGACCAAACTCAGGCTGGAGGAGCAACACCTCATATACCGTCTGGGTAGTCTCCAGCCCCTTGGTATGAACATCGAGTTCTCCAACTTCCGGTAATTCCCTCCCTCTCTCTACCCCCATCCCACTTTCACTCTGCCTCTTCTTCTAGCTGCCTATCACCTCTCTCATGATTCTGCCTTCTTCTACTACACACAGTGCTTTTTCCTTACATTCCTTCTTCACCTTTCTTGCTGATCCCCTCTCCCACCCCTTGATCTTTCCTCTGATTGGTTTTTCACCTGGCACCTTCCACCCTCCCCCCACCTTCTTTCTGGGGCCCCTGCCTCCTCCCTCTTCAGTCCTGACAAAGGGTCTCGGCCCGAAACGTTGACTGCTCGTTTCAACGGATGCTGCCCGACCTGCTGAGTTCCTCCAGCGTGTTTGTACGTGTTGATTTGAACCCAGCATCTGCAGTGTACTTTGTGTTTACCTTATGCATGACACACCTGTACCTAATGTCACTTTATGAACAATCAATGTATATAAGCTTTCTTATGTATTTATATTTATTGTGTCTTTTTTCCATGTTTCAGTATTGTTTTGACATTTCCTGTACACGTGTAAAAGAGAACAAAATAATTGTTACTTTGGATCCAATGCAGCCCAAAAAAACCAGAAATGATAACGGACACAATAATAAGAGAAAAAAACACAATAAATATAAATATATAATTTATATACATAGATTGATTGCATGTCTATGAAGTGACACTAGGCTAACTCCTGTGAAGGATCTGTTCTGGACTATGAGAGGTTTATTATAAATATTGTGTTCTTTATCTTTTGTGGTTTTGTTGTGCTGTTTCAGATCCGGAGTAACAGTTATTTTGTTCTCCTTTACACCTATGTATGGGAAATGACATTGAACAATCTTGAATCTTAATTATTTTACTAGTCTGCTCTCAGTTGGGAACAAGACCTTATCTTGGCCCTCCCAAAGCTGTGTGTCCTACGTTGAAAGTGCACCACCTAGGGGTAATGGTGATGGTCCTTACAAATAGTGGTGAGCAGCCTCTATGCTCTTTTTTTGGACAGAGTCAAAGTAGGAACCCATGCATGTAACATTTCTGAAGCTGGTTTTCTTTCAGCAACAGCAGATCTCCCTCAAGGTATTAACATTATCCACCAATCATCTCCCTGCTTCTTACTCCATTCCTCCTTTCCTACCCATCCTCTTTCCACTCACCTGGCCTCACTTATCACCTGCCAGCTTGTATTCCTTCCACTCCCCTTCTCTCATATTCTGGCTTCTGTACCCTTCTTTTCCATTCGTAATAAAGGGTCTCAAGGCGAAAGGTTGACTGTTTATTCCCCTTTCTAGATGCTGTTGAATTTGCTGCAGCTGTAAGATGTCTATTGTTAAGTGTGTTCTGCTCATTTGAGTAGAGGTGAGTGCAAAGGTTCAGGGAAGAACCTGACCTGCAACCACTCAAAATGCAGAAAGGAGCAATCAGGTGGTATTGAGAACCTCGAGGCTATGCATTTTCAGGTACACAGATACCCTATGTAAGCAAAAGCCTACTTTAGAAACTACATATCCATGGATCTATCCACTATTTGCCCACATATGAAACAATCTGATATTCCCACATTGGCTTTGAGATTTTGGAGGTGGCTAAAATAGAGGTAAGCATTTGTGTTACCAAGCCACTACTCAAGGAGTATAATTTTAAAATGGATCTGATGACCTAATCTATTTTTGCAAATTATTTCAGTAACACTAAAGCCCAGTCATTAAATTCCTCATCCTTGTTGGACATGTCTTTTACTTTATTTTCAGATTATGATGAAAGAATCAAAAATCTTCCTTCATTATTATTGATCATATTCTGTAATTTGCATAAGACCCATATTTAATTTTAGCAGACTCTTACCTATAATGCCCTGGTTCACATTTTTACTGTTATGCTGTAGGTATTTCATTTAGCATTTCTGCTTTGTCTGTTTGGGTTATTGTTGAAGATAAGGGATGATGAGGAATGTGTCCAATTAGGATGGTGGAACTGGGGTGGGGGGGGGGGGGGTCAAGGTTTTTTTTTGGTGAGGGACACTAAGGTTGGTCTTGGGACTTGTGTTCGGCAGGAGATGGAGAGAGAAAACACTGGAGAGAACAGGTCGTAGGATTCGATGAAGCCAGGTATTGAGATCGATTGAGGATTGATGAAACATTGAGCTTCAACTTGTACACATTTGACTGTTCAATTAAAATGGGCCCTTCTCTTGTTTTTCTTTAGAACCCTTTAGTTAAGACTCATCAATATAATTCCTTTAAACATATGCAGTGTACTGTCTGTTATTTCGTGGCACCAATTTGTAACAGGGTAGCATATTACACACATCCACACAAAACAGGGTTTGGGGTGGGAGAGCCATCTCAATCTCACGGGTTTGGCGGGACCAGAGAGTGCTTGCACAGCCAAGGAAGCTTTCCTCTTCCAGTGAAAGTTTTACTAACCTGGTTTTGTATTTTAGTTACTTGTATTTGAGCTACAGAAAGAGCTGAGCAAAGATCTGATAGAAGTTTATAATATGAATGATGTTTGGGCAGAGTTTCCATTGGAGGTGTGGTATACTAGAGGTCACAGGTATAAAGAGGTAAGTGCTAAAAACTCTAATGCAATGCATGGTTAGAATCTGGAATGCCCTACCTACCAATGCGGAAGAAGCAGTTTCCTCATGTTGCCTTCAGGAGGGAAAGAAATAAATATATGATAGGGAAAATTTATCATAAAATTTATTAGGACAATTTCTCTACTGCATTCTGCTTTAGTAATCTCTCTGATTTAACATTGCCATTACAAATGGAACCTTGACCCCATTTGAGTCAGTCATGTTGTATTCTGTCCTTAAGCAATTCATCCAGTTTTGTGCTTTTGTCACCTGTACATTGAAACATTCAGTGAAGTGTATCATTTACATCAATGACCAACACAATCCGAGGGTATGCTAGGGGCAGCCTGTAAGTGTTGGCATGCTTCTGATGCCAACATAGCATGCTCACATCTTACTAACTTGTACATTGTTGGAATATGGGAGGAAACCAGAATGCCCAAAGGAACTTCACTTGGTCATAGGGATGACAGTGGTGGAGAATGAACCTGGGTTGTAAGAGCTCTGCTTTCCAGAGACAGCGATAATTGCAGACGGAATTAATGGAGAGGAGGGCTGGTTTTCATAATGGACTGGGCTGGATTCATGACTCTGAAACTTGCAGTTTTGAGCAGAGCAGTGATACGCCATCATGTAGCCATTGAGAAATGGTGCCACATGATGCTCACCTTTGCATAAGTAATAAGATCAAAAAGAGAGAACATTTCAACTGGAAACAAAAAAAAAAACAACCTGCTGGAGGAACTCAGAGTGTCGAGCAGCATCTACGGGGGATAATCCAGCAGGTTGCTTTATGTTCCAGATTCCATCATGGGCAGTTTTGTTTCAGTAAGTCAAGATTCTTCCCTCCTAACCCAAACCTAAATTTTCCAGTATTTCTCAGCATATTATCAATTTAATTTATACACAAAAACATCACGAGCTTGAAATTCTGAAAGAACATTGTAGGTTTGTGGCTCCAGATGTTTATTTTGCTACTATACTTTGACAATTTCTCTCTTTAGAATAACTGTGATCTATCACTATAACAATCTACCAGAAAATCATTAACTCTTTATAAACTATCTGTCTGTGTTACGATTCATGCTTGAAGATATTTTAAACATTCTTACAACATGGGTGTATTTGATTTTTAAGAATAGAAAACCAAGGAATTGCAGCAATTCCACAATAACTCAAGTTTTGAAGATTCACCATAGAAAGCATCGTCTGGATGCATCACTGCTCTGCTCAAAACTGCAAGTCATAGAGCGACACGAATCTAGCCCAGTCCATTACCCAAACCAGCCTCCTCTCCATCAATTCTGTTTGCAATTATAATAGCCTCTGGAAAGCAGTTAACATAGAAAACATACAGCATATGTTTTTGTGGCCCTTCAGCCCACAACATGATTTAAGACTCCCTGACCCGTTATTCTCTCTTCTTGGGGCAGCACAATAGTGTATCAGTTAGCGTTACGTATAACAGCACCAACTGTAAGACCAGGGTTCAATTTCCATTGCTGTCTTTAAGGAGTTTGTATGTTCTCCCTGTAACCGCGTGGATTTCCTTTAACATTCCGAAAAGATGTGGGTGACAGTTAATATGTTGTAGTCATATTATTTTGGCATCAGAAGCAGGGTGACACTTGCAGATTGCTGCCAGCACATCTGAGGACTGTGTTGGTTGTTGACACAAAAGATGCACTTCACGGCATGCTTCAATGTACATGTGACAAATAAAGTTAATCTTTCTTCTCCCTTCTCCTGTCAGAAAGATGCAGATGCTTGAGAGAAGATATAACCAGACTCAAAATTGTTTCTACCCTACTGTTCTCAAGACTTTTGGGCTCTTGATCTTCTAATCTTCCTAACAGAACAAACAAGAGTACAGCACAGCAACAAGCCCCTCGACCCACATCAAATTAAACTAGTTCCTTCTGCTTACACAAGTCTATAATCCTCCCATTCTCTACATTTCCATGGGCTTAATAAACCAATACATAAAGTGAAATGAGCTTTCTGTACAAGGCCAAATAAACACGAGTTTTATTAACCAAAGTTATTTAACTTAATATGCTTCTCCAAATATGTTACATCACTAATAAATTACAGAAATGGGATGAAATTACAAAATGGTGACCAGCATAATGCAGCTGGATACATTCACACTCAACTTGTACATTTTGTTCTCCTAAAGTCAATGTTCTCTCTGTTAGTGCTGGCAACCACAGTTGAACATCTCTTCACTACAATGCACCAAAGCAATTACATTCATTTCATGCTATTGCAGAAATCATTTACGTGATCACAGAAAGTTCAAACAGAATTATGATTTGTATGACTGTTGCTATGCTTTCTGTGACATTAGTGTGGTAAAGCAGAATATGAAGTTAACTCTTTAGTATTTTCAGTATTAATTGCTCTCTTATGAAAATATATGTTCAGTAGTTGAGCTACCATTAGATTTAACTGAGAAAATAATTCCTCTGCTTGATTTAAACAATACTGGAACAAAATGAATTTCAATTTTCAACAGTGACATAACAATTTAGCTATTAATTCTTTCCAAGGCAAATAGAAAACCTCTCTTTTCATTCACAGGCTAAGTTCAAGTCATGAACATGAATATATATCTGTGAAAGCATGTAGTGGTGTTCATGTTATGGCTCTCAAATGCTCTGTCAAAGATAGATCTTTTCTTCATATTAATCAAACATGCAAGGAGCAAAGAAAAATATTGTGCAGTATTAACAATAAACCAAATACTGAAAACTTGGAATATCCTAAAAAGTGTTTAACTAGCTCAAAGACGCCTTTCACAGTAACAGAACAAATATCAGGTATAGCTGTGATATGCTTTTCAATGGGATGGAACCTATTTCCTATCACAAAGGGAACCAGGACTTTGTGTTTAATGGAACAATTTCTTTACACTCCAAGGAGATGTTTTCTATAGATAATATGCCAGAGATATCATTTAACTAGCACAATGTGATGCAGTCATTATCCAATGACCAACAAGGAACCTTAACCAGAATCTTAACTTACAAAATTAAGGTTAGCGATGAAGTAGAAGAATGATCCATACTAGGAGATAAGGAGGAAGCAAATTGTTGAAAGCTCTAGTGCTAGATTTAACCAATTGATTTGTAGATCTCACAGCACCAGCAAAATGAAGATGCATATGAACACTCATCCACATGGATATATTTCCAGTTTATATGAACTTGAACCTAGTGGTTATGAGAGTTTTAGTTTTCATCAATGCACAGCCAATAGATTTCACATATGGCTATATCACACACACAAAAACAGAATCAGACCTAACCCTGAAACCAGAAATACTATACAAGAAAAAAAAACACAAATCATGTAAACTCAAAACATTTGTTAATACAAACATAAACTTATCCTCATGGAATGTGGTGATACAAAATTGCTGGCTTTTATTTTGAGTCAAAGGCATCTGTATCATCAATCATCATGCTATTAATTAGCAGTAATATAACACAAAAATGGTCCTTTAATTTTTACTTTGAAACATTCCCAAAGTGCTATTATTCAATTAATTCAGCTAAAAACACCACCATCATTTGCCAAAAAATAAGCATCCTAAGTGAATTGAAAAGCATTGATCAACAGCAACAATCTTAAGTTTTCAAGTTTCCTTTTCCCTTTTGAAAAGGGGGAAAAAAAATCAAGATCTTTCAGATATTTTGTAAACACTTCCCTGCATTGCATATTCTTTACAAAATATGAGCTTTGTGTCTCTATATAATGTACTGACATGCTATATCTACATTATTAAAATGTAATCCAACATTTTAACAATTAGTGTATAATTAGCAAGAGTTGCAAGATAGAGCAATTGATGTTAAAATCTTACAGCAGACAATTATTAAAAATCTTGTAACCAAGCAATTATTATATTGGCACTCTGATTCCAATTTTAAAAATAATATCAATATTTGAATCAGAAAATACAGATATGATTTTTAATACAGTTCATATTCCTTCTATCGAAAAATGAATAATGATGTACATACAAGGGAATTGGAAAAGATTTTTTTGCACTAACTTTGAAGATAATTGCCAATTTTGATAAATAAAGATAAAAAAAACTTATCATTACCAACTTTCATTTACACCAGAAATATATTTTACCTTATTAAAATAGTGTATTTTCATTAAAGTATTAGGGCTACAAAACTACTGTACAATAACAAAATACATAGCTATACACCATACAGATACAGAGCTTGTTCTTCAGAGCTAGAAACAGATGGTGCCTTGAAACTTCTATGCACGTTTGGCTTTCTTGCAGAACGTATAGCAAGGTTCATCTCATCTATCTGTAATTTAGAAAGAAAGATATTAAGTACAAATATGAACTATGCTATATAAACATGACTTACCTATGTAAACTGGGAAGAAATTACCTTTGGGGGAAACTGCTTGATAACTTGAGGTAGAACCCTCACCATCCTTGTTACTGCCATCAGGGAGGAGATACAGTTGCCTGAAGACCCATACTCAACAATTTAGGAACAGTTTCTTCCCCTCTGCATCAGATTTCCAAATGACCCCTGAACACTGCTTCAATGTTCCTTTAGTTTTGCATTATTTAGTTTGTAATTTATAGTTTTATTTCTCTCTATTCCCTAAATATCAATGTCATTAACATATGCTGTGGCCTTAAAACCAACCAGGGAACAATCCACTACACATTTCAACATGAAAAATAACTTTCTCATTCAGTTTTCTCTGCTAGTTAATTATTTTACATCATGTCCATGGCTTTTTTTATTCCATAACTTACAATCCCAATGGCAGCCTATTACTAATCAAATGTTCTTTAGAAGTCATGATCATATAAAGCAAACTTCCCTCACCATACAAACAAAAATAAATCCGAGGCAAGAAGTAGCCACATGACTGAGGCTGTTTTGGGATTAAATAAAATCATGGCTAATCCATCCTAACCTCAATCTGCATTCCCCTCTACCCACAGTAACCTATCACACACTCAATCATCAAGAATCTGTCATCTTTGCTGTAGGAACATTCCTGCTTCCACCATCTTTAAAAGACTTGGGGGGTAAAAATCCTTATTTTTACACAAGAAGGATATTAACGCATTGGCAAATGTCCAGATTAACACCTTGAATGGGAGGTTGCCTCATGAGCAAAGTTTGAACAGGCTAAGCTGAGATCTACTGGAGTTCAGAGCAGTGAGAGTGAAGCTGTTTGAAACATGCAGGATCCAGAGAGTCTTAACTAAATGGATGTGGACAGGATTTCCTCTTGTAGGAAAAGCTAGGATGGGGGTGGGGGGGGGGGGGGGGAGATCACCTTTCAAAATAGAGGATCATTCTTTTAAGACAACTGCAAAAATTCACCTAATCTTTAGGGTTGAGGAATTTTTGAATTCCTTCCATCGGGCTGCAGAAGTAGATAATTTGAATATTTATAGGGCAGAGGTAAAAGAGTACTTGATAAGTGAGGACATGAAAGTTGCTGTGGGTATAAAAGGACAGAGAGTTAAAGTTACAGTTAGATGAATTTGAGGAGCTCAGTGGCCTACTCTTGCTCAGCTTGGTTCTCTAAATTTTAATCATTTGGGGAGCAGTGCCTTAAAATTCCCTACAATTTTCAGTCATCTGAATAAGCCTGCAGTGTAAGTGAACCATCTCCATCTTAAAGGCCTGCTTAAAGGCACTGTTCGTACAGTCTTGCTTGCCAAGATTGGATACCAGTTTACCTGTGGCAGAGCATTCCCATCCCATTGAAAATGACCCTTCTCCAGTAGGCTGCCCTTACATTGAAGCATGCTATCCTTTTCCATAGTATGATACATAATACATATAATAATTACTGTTCCTACTTGCTCTCCTGGAACCTAGTCGAGCAATTTGATCTTTCTTGTTGAGGCAGAAACCAATTGATGATGAAAAGAATAACCCTCTTTGCCCTTTATATTACTGCTGTCTCAATACAAATATTTACCTCTTTAATATCTATTCCACATCCTCTCTCCAAATTAATAGTACCCACAAATATTCTGGTTAATTAAATGTCCTCTCTTTCCTCCATCATTTTTCCTGAACACTTTACATCCAGGAATATGAAGAATCCATTCCACCCAGGCATAACTTCATAGTCCCATGTTGCCAGTTCATCATGCCCGCAGCTCACCAAATTTATTTAATATGTCTCCTGCTTGTAGTGCATATACATAGTTAAATATCTTGGGCTTTCTTGTATTATCTTTAGCTTCTTTCTTTAAGAATCACAGTTGATGTTATAGGACTTGACTAGACCACAAGGTACTATGAATTCAAAGTGCAATGTATTTATAAGAACAAGGTTTCAACAATTAGCGAGCTGAGAAAAAGGCATTAAATTATGAACAAGTGAATTTGACCAGGCATAAGCAGAGAAGAAAGACATTTTTCATTTCTGAAGAATCAAACAATTAGAACTCAGTGAGATAATTGCAAGTAATTCAATAGGGAATTGCAGAAAACTTAGGTACACAGCAGTGATAATCTGGTACCCCAACCAAACAGCATGAAAGTGCTTCAAGAGAATTGAGGATAAATGGGAGAAAGCAGCGAAAAAAAATATTGAAAGGCTAAATTGAATGGAAGGAAGTTTGTGTCAATTGCTGTTTGTACATAATTATTTTTCATTTTTATACCTACGAGTTAAATTAATACACCAAATGTTGTTTATGTTAATTGTCAGTGCGGTCTTGAGGTCCTAAAAGAAAATGCTGGGGATTGGAAAGATCAAGGAAGCAACTTTACAATTCATGGCATTTGCCAAATGGTGCTTCCATTGAATGGGAGTGGGGAGGGCATCAGCATGAACAATACAAAGGCCATTACATCTGTGTGATTGCTCCCAAGAGCAAAAGTGAGTTTTCCTAACCTTTCGAAGAGCATGTGAAAAATGCAAAGTAGACATCTACATACTAATTACTGTTGAGCATTAACACCATGAATATTCAACTGTTCAATTTGCAAGCTTTCTAGAAATTAGTTATCTCTGCACAAAATAATAACATTGAGGAATTACTAATTGCTTTAAGTTTTACCCAAGTTATACAGCATGTATATGAAGTTCTGCAAGGTACAAGTTGCAGGGAGGATTCTGATCTCGCAAACTTAATGCAGAGTGCTTCTGAAAAGATCATCTCAAAGTGTTTGAAATATATGGAATCATTAAAATAGATGGTACTTAGTGAAACACATGCTCTCCATTTCATAGCTAGTTATTAACTATTTATAATGAGAAAACAGCATTTGATGTAGGTAATTTGCTACAGGTGATCCCATGTTTTGATTGTTCAAGTTTGCACCCTTAAAATTCATAATTCGTTACTCAGAAGTCTAGGTACAGAAATTCACACAATGAGTAAAAGTAGAAAATCAGTACAATGTGTGTTTGTTTTCCACTTGTGTTTCTTGATGCTTTGTACAGATGATACAGCTCTGTCTTATTTAAATTGTGACCTGACAGTTTTCTAGATATGTAACTGCACCCTCCCGAACACCCCTGTCCCCCTGAACTCTGATATAGGTGGACCATTTTCTTTATCAGAGTACAGGTTAAATCAATATATTCTGAGTGTGAAAAATTGCCTCCTGTGAAGGGAACAATTTAGTTCCATGGGGAATGAATAACGAAGTGCATGATGCCTTAAATATTATTTATTAATATATTTGTTTCAAAATGGTTTTAATCAATAAGATAAATGGCTGTAAATTGGTACACATGGTTGATTGTGCTTTAATATTAATTGATACAATTTATTTCAGTTACATCATAGAACCGTGATCTCAAGACTCATTGCAGATTGCAAGTATGACCTTGTGCCCCGGTTTACATCATTCACCACCAAGAGTCAGTGCACTGTACAGCACTTTGCTCAAGGTCTATCAACAGCTCGAATTTGAAAACATTATCCTCTTATTCAAATTGCTCCATGGATTATAAGACTCTATTACCTGAGCTTTGCCACTTTTACTCCAGTCTCTTTGTCCCACCTTTGTAGCCATGCCATCTGCTTTTAAGACTCCACCTTGGAATTACTTCCATTCCTTTTCTCCTTAAAAAAATACTTTTTGATCAAACTTTTAGTTACTGTTCCAATTATTACTCTTCCAGACACTGCATAAATTCTTTGCAATTTTGGCCAGTTTCAATGAGATTTCCCCATCAGGCATGTCTTTCCTACCCGGAAAAGGACTTCTCAGTGGTCTCCAGCTTCTTGTGGAACATTCTTGTGCAAATACAGGTGACGTAACACCTGCTCTTTTACTTTAGAGTATTATTTAAGCTCCTTCCCACCCTCCAGATGCCTGTCAATATCCTTTCGATTCCACACCCACCCATCTGTTTGCATCCTCCTGCACTGTCTCCAACGGAAGCTTGAGGAACTGCAAATTAAAGTCTTCAAGACTTGAGATCAAATTCAATAACTGTTTTCTTTTATAAAAAAATAAAGCAGATGCTGGAGAATTGAAGTTCAAACAGAAAAAGCTGGCAACACTAAGTCAGGCAGGACAGGATCTATACAAAATGAAAGAGAATTTCAGATCAAACACCTTTCACAAGAATTGGCAAAGACAGAAAATATATTAATATTTTTCTGTTTGTGTCCGAACTGACTAGTTCTCCTATAAGGTTATGTATTTTTACTGCCTTGACAGATCTTTTCTGATTTGCTGGCCATCTTCAACATTCTTCTTTTGGCTTCAGGTTGCTGTAACAACTCTGAATTACATTTTGGAGCTTTTGACTCTCTCGATATCCCTCATAAACTATCAAATAATCTGTTCTGTAAACAAGCACAAAGACCCTTAATCTGAACTGCAAATGTTGTCAACTGTGCCTCACTATCAGAGATAGCTCCTTTGTCTTATCACCTCTCCTTAACTCTCTCTGTAACTTAAAAACTAGCATATTTTTCTTCAGGCAAACACAAGGAAATCTGCTGACGCTGGAAAATGCTGGTGGAACGCAGCAGGCCAGGCAGCATCTATAGGGAGAAGCGCTGTCGACGTTTCAGGCCGAGACCCTTCGTCAGGTCTGATTTCTTTTCACTTTTGCAGTTCAGATTAAGGGTCTTTGACCTAAAAAATTTACTGTTTCTTCTTCCATAGATGCTGGCTGACCTGCTGAATGTTTCCAGCATTTTCAGTTAAATTAACAGTTTCTTGAAGCCTTGTTCTTAGCAAAGTTAAAATGTTAGACATTTTGAAAGCAAAAATAGTGGTGTTCAAGAGGCTTTTAGGTACATATGTCAAAACATAGAACAGAGAACAATGCAATAGAAGAAGAGGACCTTCAGCCCACGATGTCTGTGCCGATGTACTGTCAAATCAAACTAATCCCATCTGCCTGCAAGAGAATATTCAGGTAATGAAGGGACATGGGTTATGTGCAGGCACAGATAACGCACCCTTTCCAGGCACTGGTCCAGTAAACCTTATCTTAATACTTCCAATTCCTTATTCCTTCAATAAGGTAGATGTACACAATACCCAGATGTGATCCTACTTAATTACCCAAGGATAGAACAAAGGAAATCTCAGAGCTGAGACCAAGAGAGGCTAATTACCCACTGAAGCCAGAGAAAGATCACAGTGGGAGCAAAATTTAGAGTTTCAGTGGCTGACAAAATGAAGCCCTGCAGCACCCTTGCAAGCAAAATGGAGCTACACCCTATCCTCGTTATATGCGTCTTCAGACTATGTGGATTTAGTTATGCAAGGAACTTATTTGTACCAATGTCTCCTTATATGCGTCCAAAAGTCACAGTTATGCCAGAAGCACTGTTTTCCCACCAATACAATCACGTGTGCACGCCTCACAGTTGGGATGGGAAGCACTGCTTTCACGCCAATACAAGTCAGGTGCGTGCGCTTCACAATCTCACTCCTGTCAGTCTCGCATTGATTTTGGCAAGGTGTGGATGTGCGATCTTGCACTCTTAAACTTTTAAAAGCAAACATGAGAAAATCTGCAGATGCTGGAAATTCAAGCAACACACACAAAATGCTGTTGGAACACAGCAGGCCAGGCAGCATCTATGAGGAGAAGCACTGAGTCCTGACGAAGAGTCTGGGCCTGAAACGTCGACAGTGTTCCACCAGCATTTTGTGTGTGTTGCTCTTAAACTTTTGTTGGTTTTACCTACAGTGCAGTGATTTTGAGCTTGAAATATTTAACTATGCCTCCTAAGCATCTGATATCATGTCCTGGGCCATCAGCCAAGTGGCAGAGAACCGCTTTAACACTTGGAAAAAATGTTGGAAATTACAAACAGTGCGGCATCAGGTGAAGGTAACTCAGCTCTAGGATGCTACTGCCGGAAACAGAATCTTGCCTTTAAAGTTCTTTTGTTGCTTGACAATGCGCCAGCCCATCCTAAACATTTGGACAGCATTCATCCTAACATGTTTCCTGCCGCCTAACTCAACATTGTTGATTCAACCACTCGACCAAGGTGTGATCCACATTCAAGGCATTTTTTTTTACAGCAAACTATCTCTTAAATGCTGCAAGCAACAGACAATTTTGAAAATCCCAGGAGTTTACCAATGGGAGAGGGAACGGTGGAAGTCCGAACACTCGGCACAAATGGTGATGGACATGGACCCAAGTTTAGAACGGAGTCAGCATTTCAGTCTTTCCCTGCCATCAACCCTTCTTCCCTACAAACAAATTTATGCTGAAAAACAAAATGCTGCCAAGCAAACAACACTCACCACTTTCTTCAAACCGGTGTCATCACCTGCTGCTGGAAGTTCTAAGAGTTCTGTGAGTCTTCCTTCAACCCTTGCTGTGCTTGATATGATCCTGACAACCACAACCATCCATCCACCTTATCCATATATGTCAAACTCAAGGCCCGCGGGCCAAATCCGGCCCGCGGTGGAATTAAGGTTTTCAGGGGTTTTAGTGTTTATTCGGCAGTCTTCTTCATAAGAAACAGAATTTGTAAAGTGAAACACTTTGTAGTTATAGCAGAGACTGAGACACATGAGAGCAGGCTGAAAAAACGGAGGCAACGAAAGCTGCGTTCGCACGCGTCTGACTGATCCGGCCCGCATGAAGCTGCATTTTGCTCAATCCGGCCCGTGACCTAAAATGAGTTTGACACCCCTGCACCTTATCCATGTAAAGCTGCCTGACACCACAACAACCACTCATCTCCCAGAGCGAACACACCTGCCACTGTTGGTGAGTACTGTACACCCTAGTATGTTAACTTTCTATGATTTATTACATTGAATATTACCTTAAGTTGATGAAATATAATATGAATGTTGCCTTGTGGTACTGCTTTTGTGTCGTATTGGTGTGAAAATGTGAATAAATTACAGATAAAACATATTTAGGAAGCTATCTGGAACACATCCCTATTTTCTCCATTTAAATAATTATTCAGATTTTGCGTTTCACATTATGCGTCGACTGCGAGGAACGTATCCCCCCGCATATAACAAGGATAGGGTGTATTCTGCAAAGAAGTCACCTAACCTGCATTTGAATTTTTCAATATTGAGACCACCACTCACAAGCACCAGTAAACTTTTACATTAACTGTGCTCACACAACTATATTTCTGTAGTTTGTAAGAATATATGAATGCTAATAGAAACACAGAAAACCTACCTTCGGCCCACAAAGTTGTGCCGCACATGTCCCTACCTTAGAAATTACTAGGCTTACCTATAGCCCTCTATTTTTCTAAGCTCCATGTACCTATCCAAAAGCATCTTAAAAGACCCTATCTTATCTGCCTCCACCGCCGTTGTCGGCAGCCCATGCCACACACTCACCACTCTCTGAGTAAAAAAAAAACTTAACCCTGACATCTCTGTACCTACTCCCCAGCACCTTAAACCTGTGTCCTCTTGTGGCAACCATTTCAGCCCTAGGAAAAAGCCTCTGACTATCCACATGACCAATGCCTCTCATCATCTTATACACCTCTATCAGGTCAACTCTCATCCTCCTTCGCTCCAGGGAGAAAAGGTCAAGTTCACTCAACTTATTCTCATAAGGTATGCTCCCCAATCCAGGCAACATCCTTGTAAATCTCCTCTGCACCCTTTCTATGGCTTCCACATCCTTCCTGTAGTGAGGTGACCAGAACTGATCACAGTACTCAAGTGGAGTCTGACCAGGGTCTCGACTCTCGACATTACCTCTCGACTCCTAAATTCAATTCCACGATTGATGAAGGCCAATACACTGTACGCCTTCTTAACCACAGAGTCAACTTGCGCAGCTGCTTTGAGTGTCCTATGGACTCAGACCCCAAGATCCCTCTGATCCTCCACACTGCCAAGAGTCTTACCATTAATACTATATTCTGCCATCATAGTTGACCTATCAAAATGAACCACTTCCCACTTATCTGGGTTGAACTCCATCTGCCACTTCTCAGCCCAGTTTTGCATCTTATCAATTTTCCTCTGTAACCTCTGACAGCCCTCCACACTATCCACAACACCTCCAACCTTTGTATCATCAGCAAACTTACTAACCCATCCCTCCACTTCCTCATCCAGGTCATTTATAAAAATCACGAAGAGCATGGATCCCAGAACAGATCCCTGAGGCATTCCACTGGTGACTGACCTCCATGCAGAATATGACCTGACTACAACCAGTCTTTGCCCTCTGTGGGCAAGCCAGTTCTGGATCCACAAAGCAATGTCCCCCTTGGATCCCATGCCTCCTTACTTACTCAATAAGCCTTGCATGGGGTACTATATCAAATACCTCGCTGAAATCCATAAACACTACATCCACAGCTCTTTTTTCATCAATATGCTTAGTCATATCCTCAAAAAATTCAATCAGGCTCATAAGGCATGACCTGCCCTTGACAAAGCCATGCTGACTATCCCTAATCATATTATACCTCTCCAAATGCTCATAAATCCTGCCTCTCAGGATCTTCTCCATCAACTTACCAACCACTGACGTAAGACTCACTGGTGTATAATTTCCTGGGTTATCTCTACTCCCTTTCTTGAATAAAGGAACAACATCCACAACCCTCCAATCCTCAAAAACAAGGTTTCAAAAACAAGTTTCCAGGCTAAGTCATCTCAAGGACAACTGCTGATCACTACCACAACAAAGCTAAAATTACCCAACTCAATTTAAGTATTGATCTAACTACAAACTTCTTAAATCAGCTCAATACAATATTATGCCTTGGTATTATCCATAGCCACTGGGAGAGTCTCGAATTTCTGAGAGGTTTTTCAATAGTTTCTAAATATGTATTGTCCATGAAAATATTACTTTTGTACCCAAGTTAGAAAAATCTTAAAACTGTCTTTGCAAAACTTAAAACTGCCCATCCGGCCCTGAAGCCATGCTTTCCAGCACCCCCAAATTTAATCCTAGCCTAATCCTGGTTTACAATGACCAATTAATGTACTAACCAGTACGTCTTTGGATTGTGGGAGGAAACTGAAGCGCTCTGAGGAAACCCACACAGTCACAGGGAGAATTTGAACCTGGGTCATTGGTACTGTAAAGCGCTGTGTTGACCACTACGTTTCCATGCCACCCATTCTAAATCTAGAAATTACATATACTTGGCAAATGCCTTCCTGGCTTCCATGCACTGAAGTGCCAATTTTACTGATAATTCAATCAAGCTTCTCATTGGAATCGGATTTACTGAGAAGGTATTTTAAATTTAACTGAAATTTTGCATCAATTCCAACAGATTGAAATCAAAAGTTATGAAATACTGCACATATCATAAATATAATTTAAGAAAACTAATCTAAAATAGTTTCACTGTAATAAAATAAAAGGTGCTGTGGTTAATCAGTGTGTGGAGAAACAGAGCTGGAATTTCAGCTTACTAATCTGGCATTGAAACTATGAAAGCTAGAGATAGTTTTAAGCTGCAGAGCTAAGGGGATAATGGCCTAGTAAAGGACAAAATTGAAGTTCATTTATTCAACCTTCTAATGAATTTGCAGAATTTTATTATTTCACTGAAGCAGCTTTGGAGTCCAGGAGTCCAGTCATCAAAGAAAGAAAGAAAAAAAATGTACAACAGCTGCCAGTGGACCATGAGTTTGATGTCAGATCCAATATCTTGAACTTCAGATAGCCTTTTTGCCTTTTCCCCTAATTGTCCAACGGCTGTGCTGAGGCATTGAATTTTATGACTGATGTGTGCCTGAGATAAGTTCCCCCCATGTGGGAAGTGACAATGGTTTTCAAACATGTTGCTGTGAACCATTACTATCCGAGGACTGTAGGGTAGGTTGATAAAGAGCGTCTGTCTTGTAGGTTCTCTTGCAAGCCTCGTTGAATAGGTCAACTTTGAACTGGAGCTTAACCTTCCAGGGTGCACAAACCCAAGAGCAATCTGCATACTGTTACTCAACTTCTAAACTTTAGCTTTGAAATATTGCAATCCATTTTAATAAGTTGGAAAATTTTTGAAAGAACATTATGATAGTGTTTTTTTTCCTCATCAACTAACAATTTTCAGTTTCTGTATGTATGGGTCTAATGATTCTATTATGTTTCTTGGATTGACTGAGTATGCCCACAAGGAAATGAATTTCTAGGTTATATATGGTGACATATATGTACTTTGATAATAAATTTACTATGAAGTTTTGAACTTTGAAACCTTGAATACACTAGGAGACCAAACTAGGTCTAACTCAGTTACTAATCAAATTCCACTTTTATTCAAAAAACATTTATTAATTTAACTGCTCACCTTCTTGAATGATGTATATCAAATAATGTTTCATCCTCTTCATCATCTTCCTGATCTAATGGCCTCATTTCCATGTTTTCTAGATCTGTTTTCAGTACTCCATACTTCCGGTTTTTTCTGTTAATCCTCCTCATCCTAGATTTAAAATTGGAAATTTTTACAACGCTTAGTACAAATTATAAAACACCACAATAAAACTACATTAAACTTTGCGGATGTGCTGCTAGTTCCAAGTACATTGCACAGTATACAAATTGCTTTTGATTGCTGAATGACACACAAAACAATAAGTCCGATGAAAATAGTTCCTTCTGGCTTTAAGTACCAACTGCTCAAGGTGGCCTTACTCAAAAAAGCATGAAAGGAATATTGAGGTATGAATAGCCAGTCTTTCCCTAATCAATACTAATAGTTCCTACAAAACTCAAAATGTCATTGAAATACCAAGTTTTTAATTGGCCAGAGAAAAGGAATCGAAATTCTGCAGGTCATTTCAGATATTTCTCTTTTCCGCTAAGACATGGTTAGCACCCTGGCAGCCAAATAAACACTGATGTGTATTGCAATGTCAAGCAAAAATGATATGGTAACACTACCCAGAGGTAATGCATTAGCAGTGTTGAGAGTTAGCATGATAGAAAAAGTCACTTGGTTTTATCTTCATCAACACATTGTTCCAGATGCATGCCTCCATGAGTATCAGATTTAGATATACCCAGCTACAGCTCAAAATTGAACAACTGCAGAATAGTCCTACCAAATCCTCACTTCCTCTCTTACCTCAAAAATACAGATCTTGTCAGGACACTCAAAACCCATTTAGTTTAGTGAAAGATAAATTAATAAACTGCATAAAGCAAATTCCTTATCATTACTTTTATGTAGGTGTAACTTGACACACTCCAACTTAATGCACTCTGCTGTTTCCTTGTATACTGTTATTCAGTCATCCATCCAAGCTTTAATCTGTAATTTTAAGCATGTCTGTTCTGCAAGAAAATTCATCTTTCTTTTAAAGTTAAAATTTTTCCCTAATGTTCAGCTCACTTGCACAATCAAGGTTAAAACAAGAATCAGTTTAGTGGCGTAGTCTAGCATTTAGCTAAGGATCAAAGCGATAATTTTAAAATTCATCCCAACTCTACCAAATCATCCCTTTCACCATTAAAAAAAAATTGGTCTTAACTCATTAAAACCACACTAAAAGAACATTCAGATAGTCTTACAGATCTAATTAGTGGCCATGGTCTATATACATTAAAATGTTTCTAAAGTTAGATCCATTGCAATTTACAAACCAGAGGTAAGTGTAAACTGAACTGTTGATATCAGGTCAGTAAGGTCACAAATGCATGTTACCACATTGGCTCTAGGTGGCAATAGTTTGATAATTGGCCTGCTCATCTGACCTTGCTGAATATTAGCTGGCCTTAATTGGACTGTTTCTCTGCCCACTTGAAAAGATATTGCTGTGTGCAGGAAGACTGCCACATTAGCACCTACATTTTCTGAAATAATTCATCAGCAGTACAGCGTTTTGGGACTTTCCATGATCATAAAGGATACAGTGTGAGTGCTAGGTCTTCCTAATTAAGGAATTTTAAAAAGAAATTAACTAAAGAGTTGCATTAATGCTGGTGTTAAAAAATACATCAAGGATACAGCACCTATCGCAACAAAATTGTAGAAAGTAACGCATGCAACTGAAGCGCTGTACCTCCAAGTACGGTACCATCACTTGAAGATGGTCTGGCCTAGTGTTAAGATCAGGAGAGTTTTTATGTAATTAGCTGTATTCCTACAAGGAAGCTGTTTATATTGTCTATCCCAAAAACTTTAATCTCATCAATTATATAACACTCAATTTGCAAACCCCTCATTAATTAGTTCTCTTAAATCAGTAGATCCGAGGTATGTGAGTGACCACCGGCAGAAAAAAAATCAGCTTAATAACCCTTATGTACTTTTCGGGTCAAATATGACCCGTTTTGACATTTGACAGCAGTAAAAACCTAAATGCTATTTTTTTAAGCTGAAATTTGATGACTTTTCCTAAAGTGACCCAAAATGTGCAAACATGAAAAAATTTTGGCTTAAAAAAATGGCATTTAGGGTGTTTTTACTGCTGTCAAATGCCAAAACGTGTTAAATTTGACCTGGACAATTTAGTAAGGGTTAAAATTGGAGCCTAGAATTTCCTTCAGGTTCAAGATGTTGGAAATAAAATAAAGATAGGTTAATTATATATGCTCTTTTAGATTCCTGGGACAACTCATAAGTATCTTACAGCTGATGAAGTACATTCTGAAGTTGCAACCATTATCATGATGAGACAAACAAAACAGTTAATCAGCAAGTGAATTAGTCCTACAACTGATTGGCCATGTTTTGCTGGAATATTTTAGGGTGAATAGATGAGAAGATTTCAAGAGTATGACAATGCTGAAATCGCAGTGACATACAGCATAAGGGCAGTGTTAAAATCAATTAATGGTAGACAATATCTACACATGAAAGCGTTACAATGCTATAAAAGTAGATACTGTTTTTATACAGAAATGACTTGTATTTCCAATCCATTCAAAAATTTTTCAATTTCATTCATTATGTCAATTTATTTTAACATTTACTCAATGAGAAGCTAAAAAGTATGATACAATCATGCAGTTTTCCTTAAAAAATACGCATATACAAACAACTGAAAGAAAATATTGAAACATAATAAAAGTGTCAGCCCAATGAGAACATTGTCAGAGTTGGTGCATTAATAAATGATTCTGACCTTAAATTTTCCCAGAGTTTATGCCTAATGTTAGTGATTTTTTAAAACAAATTCTTGCAATAAAATAAAACGTAATATATTAACCATCAAGACGTTATTTTCCAAAAGAAAACATCCTTTTCACAACTCAGACATACCCTACAGCCCCAAATATATTTTTATCCTGTAATCACTGCAGTAAAAGCAGGAAATGTGTTTTCAATTAATCTCCAAGAACAGAAATTATTTCACAACAGATAATCTGTTTTTGGAAATATTGGCTGGTAGCAATACTTACCTTTCCCTAGCTACCCTGACTTCACAAAGGATTAAGCATAGTGCAACACCCAAAGCCCTTGTAGACCAGAAAACATAGAAGCAGAATAGGCCATTTGGCCCATAAAATCTACTCTACCATTCCATCATGTAGTTAACCTCTTTCTGAATGCTATGGGTTTTGATAACAATCAGCATGTTTTTTTCCCTTGAACTATTCTACAGTTTACAATTTATCATATTTTAGAAAATGTCTCGAATAGATTATGATTAGAGGTATTGGCATTTGTTTATTATTGTCACATTTACCTAGACACTGAAAAGATTATCTTGCAAACTGTTTATACAGATCAAATTACAGTGCATTAAGGTACAACAAGAACAATGCAAAATAAAGTTCAAAAGCTACCAATAAAGAGCAGTGTTGGTAAACTATAATAGCACTCTTAACCTATGACCTCTAGTTTTAGTTTCACCCAAACTCAGCGGAAAAAGCCTGTTTGCATTTACCCTAGTTACACCGCTCATAATTTTGTATACTTCTATGAAATCTCCCCTCATTCTTCTATGCTCAAGGGAATGAAGTCCTAACTGAACCTATTCAACCTTTCCCTAAAACTCATGCCTTCCAGTCCCAGCAACATCTTTGTAAATTTTCTCCGTGCTCTTTCAATCTTTTCTGTGTGCAATTCTGGTCACCTACCTACAATATTCCATATTTGGTCTCACCAACATCTTATACAACTTCAACATAACATCCTAACTCCTGTACTTTGATTTATGTGCTAGCAGCTCTCTATCACTTTATAGATCAATGACACCACTTTCAAAATACTATGGATCTGAACTCTCAGATCTCTCTGTTTACCTGCACTCCTCAGTGCCCTACTGTTCACTGTGTAAGTCTTACCCTGGTTTGTCCTCCCAAACGTAAGCTCATACTTGTCTGCATTACATTCCATCTGCCATTCTTCCAGCAGGTTTTGAACTTGGTGTCATCCACAAATTTGTTGATCCAGTTTACCACATTATCAGTCAGATTGTTGACATAGATGACAAACACCAATGGACCCAGCATCAATCCCTATGGCACACCACTAGACAGGCCTCCAGTCAGGGAGCCCCATCTACTATCATTCTCTGGCTTACCTTGTGAAGCCTATGTTGAATCCAATTTACTATCCAATTCTGAATGCCAAACGACTGAAGCTTGACTACGTGGGGCTTAGACAAAG
This sequence comes from Hemitrygon akajei, assembly GCF_048418815.1. Taxonomy (NCBI): domain Eukaryota; kingdom Metazoa; phylum Chordata; class Chondrichthyes; order Myliobatiformes; family Dasyatidae; genus Hemitrygon; species Hemitrygon akajei. The sequence goes on along the minus strand of NC_133125.1, from coordinate 17,527,818 downwards.
GCACTGCTAGAGTCCACGTTGACAACATTCATGGACAAAACTATTTTAACCACTCCTAATCAGACCATGTCTATCCAAATACCTGGTCCAATGGAGTACCTTACAATAACTAACCCATTGCTGACACCAGACTCACTGGCCTACAATTTCCTGGCTATTTTTAAGAGCCTTTTTGAAAAAGCAGAACATTAGCTATCCTCCAGTCCCTTATCCATGGCTAAAGACATTTTAAATACTTCTGCTAAGACCCCAGTAATTTTTGCATTTGCCTCTTACAAGGTCAAGAGGACACCTGGTCTGAGGTGAGGACTCATTCACACTAATTTGCCTCAAGACAGAAAGCATCTCTTCTGTAATCCGAATTGCCTCACTGCTGTTTACCTCAATTCTACAGACACCGAGTCTGTCTTTCCTGTAAATACAGATGCAAAAAAAAAGTCCATTTAAAATCTCCCCCATCTCTTTCGGCTCCATGCATAAACGATCACACTGATTCTCAAGTAAACCAATTTTGTCCCTTACTATTCATTTGCTCTTACTATAATCTGTGGAAGCCCATCGCAATTCTTGCAACTTGTGTGCCACAGGAACCTCATGTCCCCTTTTAGCTTTCCTGATTCCCCACTTGCATTTCTTATACTCAAGCACCTCATTTATTCCTTCCTCTTTATACCTGCTATACATCTCCTCTTCTTAACCAGAGATTTAATATACCTCAAAAAACTGAGGTACAAGGCTAAAACTGTTAGCCTATTCTAACAGGAACATGCAAACTCTGCACTCTCAAAATTCAACTTGTGAAGGCCTCCTGTCTACCAAGCATCCATTTGCCAGAAAACAACCTATCCCAATCCACACTTGCCAGATCCTTTCTGATACCATCAAAATCGGCCTTTCTCCAATTTGGAACCTTAAACCGAAAACCAAACGCATTTAATAAACTTGAGACCTCAACAGATCCCTCAAGTGCTGCCAGTCAACTTCTCCCAATTGAAATATTCTCATCTATACTTGGCAGATGATGGAAAACTATTACTTCTGTAACGGAAATAAGAGTACAATGGAATAGAAATTATAGAATTGAAGTTCAGCCATCAGGGCAAAACGAAAATCGCATGCAATGAAAGCTGGAATGTTTGCTGTCAAAAACCTGTGAATGCTGGGACATGACAAGTTTCTTAAGGTAAAATAAATCAGCCATCATCTTCCTTAATGTCAGAAGCAGCAGTGTCCACTGCTTCTGTTTTTGTTGTTACTTTTAAACTGAGGCGAAGAATTTTTTTTGTGAACATTGTGTCTCTAATGCTATGTGCCTGTGATGCCACTGCAAGTTCTTCATTGTACCTGTGCATACACATACTTATGCATATGACAATAAACTTGACTTTGACTATCATCTGATTTACCAGCTCATAGGGCTCAAAGGGTAATACTTTCTGCTCCTAATAACAAGCGATTCCTCACAATAAACCCTAGGAGGGTTGTAGATGGCACCACAGCGACAACTAATGACCTAGCTCTTCCTACCCCACACAATTCCAGTTAAGGTCAGTGGCGAGGGTGAGGCGACATGCCACCTCCAGCATAATCTGCCTTTGGGACAGCAGAGGTAGGAAAATAAAATGGTCATCTACCTCTTTGCAGACTGTGGAGACAGATGCAAGGGTTCACACCCCTTTTTGTGCCCAGCAGCTCTGAAGCAAGGACTCTTTGATCTACAGGCTGTTACCAGGGATACACACAGGGAGAGACATCAAGTGCTGCTGGAAGGTCATAAACTCAGTGAAGGATGCCCTTCAGTTTGTCAGAAACTTGGTCTTGTAGCACAGTGAGAATGCCATCACCTGGCTCAGTCCGAGCTCCAGGTGTATGTACGGAGGAACAGATTGAAACCCAGTGCAGCCAATACTGGAGAGGAGAAGCACACAGTACCTGCTCCTGCTATCACACCAGGAGATGGATGGAGAAGACCCTCAATCTAAGAGGTATCACATTATTTACATGTTTTTATTAGAGAAACAAATTTCATGATGTATGCCAGTGATATTAAACCTGATTCTGATCTCAGGGAACTGATGTTAGGGTAGTTAGTGTTTTCCTCTTCCTTTAAACTATGTAATGCAATAATTAATCAAGAATGTAAGGTTTCTTTCTACACCGTTTCTTACTTCTGTATGTATGTTTTATGAATAAAGTCTACTTTGGGGGGAAAATAAGGATGCCAAATTTGCCAGGAGTGACACTTACTGTCACAGCTTGTATAGAAGTCGGCACTGTTTATTTTTATTTACTGATGTTCGTCAACAGCAGACGCAGGCCATTTTCGTACTCCTGCCACCGTGTAAGGCCTGGGTAACCTGTCCAGCGGCAATTTGAAAATACTCCGCACCCCACATTACCACCGTGAACAGAGGCAATGCCTCGGCTTCAGCTGGACGTCCGCCCCACCGTCCCGTCCCCTTTCCCCCCGCTCCCAGGGCAGCCCGGGACCACCCGCGGCTCACGCCGACCCTCACCTGATGGTCCTCACCACGAAGTAGACCACGACTAGGGCCGTGACCACCACCAGCACGCAGAGCGCCCGCTGGATCATCATGGTCTGCTCGGCGCTGGGCACCGCGTTGTAGGCGCCGTCCGTCCTCGCCTTGTCTCCCTGCGTCGCCGCCGCCGCCGTGGTGGTGGTGTTAGTGCTGTTGGTCCGAACCGTTGACCCGAGCTCCCCGCGCGCCATCGCCGAGCCGTGCTCCGCATCCCGGGCGGCCCACAGCAGCAGGCAGACGCACCACAGCCGAGGCCTCCGCGGCCTGCCTCTCATGGCCCGCTCACCGTCAGTCCGCTGGCGGCCCGTCGCCACCCGAAGCCCCGGCGCTGACGTCAGCGAAGGCGGTGCCGCCCAGCGGAGGAGGCGGCGAGCTGTTCTCCCGGAGCTGTCTGTGGTGTACTTACCCCACGGCAGGTTGTCTGCCAATCTACAGCTCTGTAGGTCAGTGTAAAATACCGGCTCTTCCACTCGTAAAAAGGAACTTCCAGAAAAGTGTGTATTTGTAATTGGAATTCCCGCTCTAGTTCCCTCTCCACGGAGGCTGCATGACCTGCTGAGTATTTCCAGCACTCTCCATTTTTATTTATAACATATGCAGTTTTTTTTAAATTTGCCTAACATTACAGATGGAAAACCCCACAACAGAAGGGGCCAGTTCTGACCACAAACAAGAGAGAATATGCAGATGCTGGAAATCCAAGCAACCACCCACAAAATGCTAGAGGAACTCAGCAGGCCAGGCAGCATTTGTGGAAAAGGGTACAATTGAGGTTTTGGGCCAAGACCCTTTATCAGGCCCTGTTCTGAAATAGGTAAAAAAAAATTTTTTACTTCTTATGAAAGGTGTTCAGCCTGAAATATTAATTTTGTTTCTCCTTTTATAGATCCCGATTGACCTGATCAAGGCTTCCGACATTTTCTGTTTTATTTTGAGACTTACAGCAGCTGGAGTTTTTGTTTCACATTTGGAATCAAACTTTCAGCCCTGGGGCAGCCCTATAGTTAACCACTTACTGTAAGGATGAGATTGAAACATACAGTGAAGTGCATTGTTTGTTAGCAACCAACACACTGGAGGATATACTTTGAGGCAGCCAGCGTAGGAATTTTAGTACAATTTTTAAACTAACAAATGAAGAGCGAGCGACTAGTATGATTATAGTCTGATCTCTATACTCCCACAGTAATCGTTCCCGCTTTCACCTTATCAATTACCCTTCTCTGTTTAACTACAGGTATTTAAAGATTCTGTTCCCATCACACATTGAGGAAATAAACTCCAAAAAAATTATGATCCCCAGAGAGAGGAAAAGCACATCTCTTTGGTACCTTAAAAGCTTGCCACTTCATTTTTAAATGGAGACACTTCTAGTTTCTCTCAAAAGAGGAAACAACCTCTCCACATGAACCTTGTAAAGAATCCTCAGGATCTCATACGTTTCAGACAAGTAACTTTGAATCTTTAAACACCAGTGCATACAAGCCAAGTTTGTTGAACTTAATCTGACAATCCCAAGCTATATTCCTGGTATTTTTATCTAAATGCTTCCAAAACAATAATGTCCTTCTTTGAATAAAGAGACTGACACGATACACAGTAATCTCATCAAAGCTCTATGTAATTATAGCATGACCTTCCTTATTTGCTATCCAGTTTACTTAGCAATTAACAATAACATTCTGTTAGCATTCCTGATAACTTGCAATACTAGCTTATTGGTATTTTGCAAATCGTGCCTTTCGGAACTGCAATGGCACTATCTAGATTAAAGTTTCTTTACATTTCCTGACAAACTGGAGTTTTACTTATCCCTGGGTTATACTCCACTTGTTAGATCTTTGCAAACTCACCCTTGAAGTGCTATTAGTGTGAATCAATTAATATATTTTATTTGGCTAAACATTTTGTGTTTCTTCTGTTACCATTCCTACAATATTAACACGGACATTCCCTAGGTATCGATCTTTTACTCCTTAACTAATATCTCACCTATGTGCCTCAACCAAAAGTCCAACATCAACATACACAGCAATATGTCCTAATCTTTCTTATTACCAATCCTCTTTACCATTACAGTCAATCTAAATTATTAATTGTTTAGTATTACACATGCAGGAATTTAACTAAATATCAGTTTGTTAGCCCAAGTCTTTTGTCTTCAGTCCCATTCTCCAAGTCTTTCATAGCCATGACTCCTTCACTTTTGCTGCCAAAATAAAGACAGTCAGTCTTGGTGTTGTGAGTTTCTGATACCTGTTATCTATTTTGAATGGTAATACATCATCTGACTGTGTATCTCAGTCCCACTAGCTACTGAAACTATCATTGCTTTCCATTATTTTTAAATTTTACTATTTCAAAGAATTTTAAAAATAAGGGTTGTGTCAGGTGGAAGTCGGTTTTGTAGGACCTCTTGATTAGTCAGGGCATGAAAAGTTATGGAGAGAAAGCAGGAGAATGGGGTCGAGAGGGAAAATAGATCAGCAGACTCAATGGGCCGAATGGCCCAATTCTACTCCTCTTTGTAGTCTCTTTTACAGAGGACAGAAAGAGTGTATTAGGTGCATATATTTATTAAAGGAAAATCATATCTGGCTAACTTGATTGGATTTTTTGTGCAAGTAACAAGGAAGGTTAAAGTGGGCATTATGTCAGCTGTAATCACCTGCATTCTAACAAGGTTTTTGACGGGCTCGTACACAGCAGGCTGGTCAGAAAACCATGAGATCCAAGGGAACAATGGCAAATTTGATTCAAAATTTGACCACTACCATGAAGAAAAAGTTTGATGAAAGGTTCTGAATCAGGAAATTTGTTAACACTGAGGTTCGTGAAGATTCAGTCGTCTCATGCTGTTTGTAATACATACTATGGAGTGCAGGTTAACAGCGAGAAGGAGAGCTTTTGACTGTGGAAAGATGTAGATCGTGTGGTTGGTTGCACATAAAAATGGCAAACAAAGTTTGATCCAGACGTGAGGTAATGCACAGTGGTATTTGATAAAAGACAGGATATTTAGCAGTTTGAATGAAACAAGGTGCCTAGGACGGTATGATACAGATGTTCAAAGGTAATGGGACAACTCATTAATGAGATTTAATGGATAATTCAGATATTTTCATTTCTTTTTTATTTAAACATCCTTGTTATTAAGTACTCCATGAATATTTCTATACACAAGTAAAACAAAATTTAGATGTAAACATGTTATATTTTAATCAAGTCTGCATAAAATCAGAAAATGTTGTAATTTCTAAGTTGAGGCTTAGAAATAAGAACAGGGTGTTTGGTTGAACAGTATACAAGCTTAGCTCATAGCTTAAGTACTGCATCCAGTTCTCGTCCATGTTATAGGAAGGAATGTGATTGTACTGAAGGAGGTGCTGCGATATTTGGGGAGGTTTTCAGGGTTGGATAAGATTAATTATGAGGAAATAATGGAGAAGTTAGGCTTATTTTTCTAAAGAGGCAAAAAAAAACTAAGGGCAAGTTAAACTGAGTATAAAAGTTTTGAGAGGTTAAGAACATAGGAACAACATATTCCCCATAGTAAAGGGGTCTAGAACTGGGAACACAAGTATATAAATAAAGGATTAAAGAAGAGATGATGGAAAACATTCTCACATAGAGATTAGTAGGGGTCTGGAACACTCTGCTGCAGGAATTGTACAAGTAAAAACTCTTGTTATGTCAAAACAGTACACATTTGGGTCTGTACATGAAGACCCATGACTCCTGGGTTACAGATCTCATGCTGGAAGATGGGGTTAGATTGGGCAGCATGTTTTTCACTGACAGACATAATGAGCCAAGTGGCCTAATGCATAGTGAATTTTCTGTCATTCTATGTGTTAATGTTCCTGTGAATTGCCTCAGGATGCTTTGCCATGTTTCAAGTGCTATATAAAAGCAAATTGTTGTTCCAGCTGAGTAGTGCAGTGAAACACATCGAGACCTGACCATTTGTCATCTGCCTCAGGAAAATTGACCTGGAAACAGCGCTTAATACTTTTGAAATCAAGTTCACTTGTTTTATATGTTAACCTTCTGAACACAATATTCCTTTACCTTGATTAAATCAGAAAGATAAATACTTGAAAGCTCAAAGAGAAAACTACAATTGCTGAATAGAAAAAATTGTTTTACATTTTTGACAATTACGTTCCCAAGCCACCCTTCTTCTCCTTGGTACACACACAGACTTTTCCTTGCTAAACCCAAAGTTTTGGGACTTCTAACCCATGCAATTTTTGACTTTTTCCCATATGTAGCATAGTTTAAAACTGTAATTGTTATATCTGGTTATATAACCATATATGGACAGGAAAGGAATGGAAGGTTATGGGCTGAGTGCAGGTAGGTGGGTCCAGATGAGAGTAAGCGTTCGGCACGGACTAGAAGGGTCGAGATGGCCTGTTTCCGTGCTGTAATTGTTATATATATATATCACACTTATAGTTCTTCCACCGTTGTACTTCATGCTGCAGTCTTTCTCTCCTCAATTAATATTCATTTATACCATTTAACTTGCTTATTTTAACCGGGGCCAACTTTTGAATCACCTGCGTTTTATCGATTTCTAGCCCATTCATGTTCTCTATATTTGGAGAGGAAATAAATGAAATAAGAGCAGGCCATTCCTACAATCTGTAAAGGACCCCATCATATAAAAAGCTTAATAATTGAATCTTGTGGTAATAGAAACCTACTGAAGATGGAGAAAATTTTCTTTGTCTATGTCTTTTGAAGAGCCGACAATTGAACTTAAGAAAATAAAAAGAACAAATAATATGACAAAAATGATTAGAACAAACATTGGAAATATTTAAAAAAGTGTAGGACAAAATGGAAAACATTTAAAATTAGGCTCAATGGAGTACAGAAGATATACAGTATATTCCCCTAAAAGGATAGAACAAACTAAATGCACATGAGACTCCATGCATGAATAAAAACACAAGAAAGCAACTGTAAGACAAGAAGCATACATTAATTAGATGGACAGTAGAGAGATCATGTAAAAACAGAGTACAAAGCATCAGAGACAAGTTAAAACATAATGATTACTAATGTTGCAATTTCCTTCCTCACAACTGACTCTTAAATTAACCTTTAGGGAATCCTGCACAAGGACTCTCAAATCCCTTTGTGCCTCAGTTTTTTTGTATTTTCTCTCCATTTAGAAAATAGTCAACCCTTTCATTTCTTCTACTGAAGTGCATAACTGATCATACATTTCCCGACACTGTATTCCATCTGCCATTTCTTTGCCCATTCTTTAAATCTGTCTTAAGTCCTTCTGTAGCTTCTCTGGTTCCTCAAAACTACCTGACCCTCCACCTATATTCATATCGTCTGCAAACTTTGCAACAAAGCCATCAATTTCATCATCTACAACCTTTGTATATCATTGACATATAACGTAAAAGAAGCGGTCCCAATGCAGAACCCTGTGGAACACCACTAGTCACCAGCAGCCAACCAGAAAAAGCTCCCTTTATTCCTTTTTTTTTGCCTCCTGCCAATCAGCCACTGCTAGAATCTTTCCTATAATACCATGGGCTTGTAGCTTTCAGAATCCTGGGATGTACACCATCTGGTCCAGGTGACTTATCTACCTTCAGACCTTTCGGTTTCTCCAGTAACCTCTCTCTAGTTATGGTAATTACATACATTTCATGCCCTTGGACACCTGGAATTTCCACCATACTGCTAGTGTCTTCTACAGTGAAGATTGATGCAAAATATTTATTTAGTTCATCTGCCATTTCCTTGTCCCCCATTACTACCTCTCCAGCATCGTTCTCGAGCAGTCTGATATCCACCCTCGCCTCTCTTTTACACTTTATGTATCTGAAGATACTTTTGGTATCCTCTTTAATATTATTGACTAGCTTACTTCCGTATTCCATCGTTATGTTCTTAATGACATTTTTAGTTGTCTTCTGTTGGGTTTTAAAAGCTTCCTAATCCTCTAACTTCCCTCCTGCTAATTTTTGCTCTATTATCTGCCCTCTCTTTGGCTTTTATGTTGGCTTTGACTTATTTTGTTAGTCACAGTTGTATCATCTTGCCATTAGAATACTTCTTCCTCTTTGGGATGTATATATTCTGTGCCTTCCATATTGCTTTAAAAAAACCAGCCATTGTTGCTCTGCTGTCATCCCTGCCAGTGTTCTTTTCCAATCAATTCTGGCCATCTCCTCTCTCATGCCTCTGTAATTGCCTTTACTTCACTATAATACTGATACATCTGACTTGAGCTTCTCCTTCTCAAATTTTACGGTGAGTTCAATCATATTATGATCACTTACCCCTAAGGTTTCTGTTACCTTCAGCTCTCTAATCAATTCTGTTTCATTGTACAACAACTAATCCAGAATAGCTAATTCCCTAGTGGGCTCAACCACAAGCTGCTTTAAAAAGCCATCTCGTAGGCATTTTAGAAATTCTCCCTCCTGGAATTCAGCACCAACCTGATTTTCCCAATCTACCTACATATTGAAATCCCACAATCCCACATAACATTGCTCTTTCGGCATGGATTTTCTATCTCCCATTGTAATTTGTAGGCCACGCTCTTCCTACTGTTGGGGGTGGTGGGGGGGGGGGGGGTCTATATATAACTGGCATCAGGGTTTTTTTTAACCCTTGCAGTTCCTTAGCTCCACAATGATTCAACATCTTCAGCCCCTATGTTACCTCTTCTTAATGATTTGATTTAATATTTTACCAACAGAACAATGCTGTCCCTCTGCTTTCCTGTCTGTCCTTTCGATACAATGTGTATCCTTGGACATTAAGCTCCCGGCTATAATCTTCTTTCAACCATGGTTTAGTGATGCCTACAACATCATACCTGCCAATCTGCAACTGTGCTATAAGTTCATCTACCTTATTCCATATGCTGAGGGAATTCAAGTACAACACCTTCAGTCCTTTATTCACCCTTTTCGATTTTGTCCTCCTTTACATTGCAACTCATCTTGCTGATTGCAGCCTCTCCTCAATACACATGATCTTTCTTTGTAAATCAGCCACCACGTCTTCAGCACTGTTATAATACCTTTTGCATTGAAATACATGCAGCTCAGCACACTAGTTGCACCATGCTCAACCTTTTGATTCCTAACTTTGCCTGAGATCTCACCAACACCTGCCTCACCAACCACTCCACTAACTGTTCTGGCACTCTGGTTCCCATCACTCTGCAACTCTAATTTAAACTTCACTGTGCAGCATTAACAAACCTTCCCGGTAGAATATTTGTCCCCCTCCAGTTTAGGTGCAAACTGTCCCTTCTGTACAGGTCCCACCTTCCCTAGAAGAGAGCCCAAAGATCCAAAAATCTTATGCCCTCCCTCCTACTCCAACTCCTTAGCCACATATTAAACTGCATAATCTTTCTAGATCTGGCCTCACTAGCACATGGTACAGGTAGCAATCCTGAGATCACAACCCTGAAGGTCCTGCCTTTTAACTTAGCACCTAACTTCCTGAATTCCCTAGGCAGAACCTCGTCAATTGTCCTAACCATGTCATCATGTCATTGCTACCTACATGGACCATGACTTCTGGTTGACTTGATCTGAGGTATCCTGGACCCTGACACCCAGAAGGCAACATGCCATCTGGGAATTTTGTTATTGCCCACAGAACCTTTTGTTTGATCCCTTATCTAATGAATCCCCTATCACCACAGCGTGCTTATCTGCCTCCTTCCCTTCTGAGTCACAGAGGCAGACTCAGTGCCAAAGACCTGACCATGTGACATTTCTCTGTTAAGTTATTACCCCCCCCCCCCCCACCAACAGTATCCAGTGTGGTAGGCCTTTTGTTGAGGGGGTTGGCCACAGGGGTACTCTGCACTGGCTCTTTCATCCCTTTCCCCTTCCTGACTGTCAACTAGTTTCTTGTGTTCTGCATCTTGGGTGTAACTGTCCTTCTATCTGTTCTATCTATTACCCCCTCAGCCTCCTGAATGATCAGAGTTCGTCTAGTTCCAGCTCCTACTCCTTAATGCGGATTGTTAGAAGCTGCAGCTGGATGCACTTCTTGCAGTTGAAGTCGTCGGAGACACCGGAGGTCTCCCTGCCTTCCCACAGAAAGGGAAGGGACAAAGGCCAAGTGACAGAATGGATTTTCAGTGTTGTCAAGTCAGAATGCAGCAAATGGGAATAAATGATTGTTATTCGTAGTGGAAGATGGAAAGTAGCATTCCATAAGAATCAATGCCAGGACCACTGCTGCTCATAATTTACATTAATGATTTAGGTGTTGGAAGCATGATCGTAATTACTAAATTTGTGGATGATGGACTTCATTAAATTTGAGGAGGTCACAAAATGTTACACAAGGACAACAATAAACTTGCAGAATGGCGAAATAATTGTCAGATGAGACTTAACTTAGATAAATGTGAGATAGTATTTTTTACTCATTTATCTTTTATTTATTTAGAGATACAGCCTAGGACACGCCGTTCCAGCCCGATAAGTCGTGCCACCCAGCAACCCACCTACTTAACCCTAGCATAATCACAGGACAATTTACAATGACCAATTAACTTACCGACCGGTACATTGTTGGACTGTGGGAGGAAACCAGAGCACATGGAGGAAACCCACACATTCATGGGGAGGAAGTACAAACCTTTTACTGATGGCACTGGAATTGAACTATGAAGTTTAATGCCCTGAGGTGTAATCATGTTGTGCTTACCGCGTCATCTGTGGTGCCCACATTTTTGATAGGAAAGTTTTCTCACTGGTTGCATCATGGTCTGGTATGGCAATTTGAATGTGCAGGATTGTAAGAAGCTGCGAAGAGTAGTGGACTCGGCTCAATACATCATAGACACATCCCTCCCCACCATTGGTAGTGTGCGTGGGACATGCGGGAAGGCAACATCCATCATCAAAGATCTCCGCCATGCCATGATTTTGTAGCCACCATTGGGCAGTAGGTACAGAAGCCTGAAGTCCCACACCACTAAGTTCAAGAACAGCTACCTCCCTTCAATCATGCAGTTCTTGAACCAACTGGCAAAACCCTCATCACCACTAGTTTAGCAACACTATGACCACACTGATCACTTTGCGGTAAAATAGACCTTGATATTCTTGATATTCTGAGTCCTGACGAAGGGTCACGGCCTGAAACGTCGACAGCGCTTCTCCCTATAGATGCTGCCTGGCCTGCTGTGTTCCACCAGCATTTTGTATGTGTTGTTGTTTGAATTTCCAGCATCTGCAGATTTCCTCGTGTTTGCTTGATATTCTTTGATGTAATTGTTCTTTTTGTAAAATAAAAGACTTGTATAATTTATGTTTAATAATTTTTTTTCTTGAGAAAACTGCTTGTATGATGTAATGCTGCAAGTTTGTCATTGCTCCCATTGTGCTATGACAGTAAACTTGACTTTGAAGAAAGGGTTACTTACTGCTTGGAGATTTGAGTCTGGATGAAGTTGATAAGGGAAGATCTCAGAGTACAAATGTATCAATCACTTGAAGTTCATAGCAGACAAGAACACAAGAAAATAAGAGCAGGATTAGACCATTCTGCCCCTCAAGCCCCTCACCATTCAATTGCTGATCACGGCTGATCAATGCCATCCTCAACTCTTTCCTGTCAATAGCAGGAAATTCCTGCTATTAACAATAGCAATAACAATAAATTCCTTAATCTTCCAAATACTTATCTAACTGATCATTAAATATATCAAATAATCTGGCCTTCAACACTCTTGGGGGCAGAGAATTTCAGAGACTGACTGGCCTCTGGGAGAGGAAATTTCTATGCACTTCTGTTTTAAGTGATAGGCCCCTTATTTCATAGTAACACACAAAATGCTAGGGGAATTCAGTAGGTCAGGCAGCATCTATGGATGTTGGGGCCAAGCATCAGTCCAGCATTTTCAATGCTTTGCCCATGATTTCCAGCATCTGCAGAATCTCTAATGCCCGATTGTTTTATACTTCGGTATCACTGTTCATGACTCGCTAGTGGAAACATTTCACATTTACTCTGTCAGACTTCTTGGGATCTCATGCTTTATTTCCCTTAGCTCCAAGCAATAAAAATTCAACTGTCTAGCCTCTCTTGATAGGACAAGACCATAGAGGTTTATGTCTAGAGATATAAATATTGCGAAGATTCAGCCCGACATCTAAAACTTTGAAAAGCTTCTATACATGTGTGGTGGAGTGTGTATTGACTGGCTGCATCGCACCATGGTATGAAAATAACACTGCTCTTGAATGAAAATTCTTACAAAAAGTAGGGGATATGGTCAAGTCTATCATGGATAAAGTCCTCTCCACCACTGAGCATTTCTACACAGAGTAATGTCACAGGAAAGAGGCATCCATTATCAGAGACACCCACCACCCAGGTTGTACTCTCTTCTTGCTGCTGCCATCAAGATGAAGTTACAGGAGCTTCAGAACTCACACTACCAGGTTCAGGAACAGTTATTATCGCTCAACAATTAGGCTCTTAAACCAAAAGGGATTACTTCACTCAATTGCATTTGCCCCATCTCTGAAATGTTGCCTTAACCTATGGTCTCACCTTCAAGGACTCTTCATCTCACGTTCTTGGTATTTATTGCTTACTTATTTCTTATTATTATCTCAACTCAAGCTAGTAAAACGTGAGGTACGGGCACAGCCAAGCACAATCATTTCTCGATTGCTAGGAACTTTCAGACTGTTGGAGTGGTGTTTAGTATTGTGTCTTTCTGATGATTTACATAATGCTATTGTGTAGTGCTTTTGGGATGATACCAGTTTTAGATATTACTACTGGAACAATGTATGCCCTGTTCACATTCCAAAGTCTTTTGATTCAGCATATTTCTGGTGTTTTTCAGTTACTGATCTGCAAATTATGTGTGTTTTGATTAGCTGTATCTATTAAATAGCTTGTTCTTGCTTGTTTATACTGTATTATTATATCTGGATGGTTATCATGGATTGCCCTATCCATAATAATTGATCGGTCATAATATAATTTGTGGTATTCTGACTCTAAAACTGGATCAGGCTTCCATTTATAGTAAGGTGTGAGTTCATTTATGAGTTTCTATTTTAATGCAAGATTTTGATGACTGTTGTTTGTCACTTGATTGTGCCTGTGTAAGTAATCGGAATGAGTTAAACTGCTACAGGGTCCTGTTATATGTTGGATTGTTTCTGGTTTTTCTCGGCATTTTCTGCATTTACCATCTTGAATTTGTTGGTCTTTTATTATGCATTTTTGATAATTTTTTGTGTTGACCACCTGGTCCTGTATTGCCATAAGAAACCCTCTGTGTCTGGGAAGAGGTCTCCAACTCTGAGCCAGGTGTTTAACGCTTCCTTGTCCACATCTAGTCTGCTCAGATCGTGGGGATGTCTTCCATGGAGGGTCATGCTCTTCCATTGATTAACTTTTTCTTCCATAGTGATAATTGCTTCATTTTTCTGGGTTGTGGTCTCATTTAAGTTTAGTGCTCTATACTTCTTATCAGAATTGCATATGCATTATTATTATCATTTTATTATTTCTTTTTTTTTCTTTATGTATTTTCACAGTTTGTTGTCTTCTGCACACCAGTTGTCGCCCTGTTGGTGTGGTCTTTCATTGATTCTATATGGTTATTGGAATTATTGAGTATGCCCGCAGGAAAATGAATTATATGTATATGGTGACATATATGTACTTCAATAATAAATTTACCTTGAACTTTCATAAGTAGGAAAATTACATCAGACTTATAGTGAATGTTAATTAGGCCGGTTCAACTGGTTGGGCTACATTCCTTGCTTCTTTGCTACATTTCTATGTAGTCCTATTACTGCCGTTTCTTCTGATATTTTGGCTGTGTAATTTTCCTTGATAAAGTTGAATACAGCACTCCATGATCTATTTGAGTTGTCATGTTTGCCTCCATGTAGAAATTCTCTCATTTATTCCTAACTGGCTGCACTTCTTCTTTGATTCAATGATTTAATCCTGAAAGGAGACCAAATCCAGGAGCCTTTAATTTTATGGTGGTCATTAGTAAATCCAACAAGGAATTCAGGAGAGTGGGTGCAACATAAAACTTGCCTCTACATGGAATAGGAGAATGGAATGCTAAGGGGAACCCAGAAATAGTGGAAGTAGTTACAGTATGCTCTTTTATTCAAGAGCCTGATGGTTGAGGGATAGTAACTGGAGCCCTGAGGCATCTGTACCTTCTACCTGATGGCAGCATCAGGAAGAGGGTGTTATTTGGGTGGAGGGGGTTGCTGATGATGAATACTGCTTCCCTATGATGGTGTTTCATGTAGATGTGCTCAATGGTTAGGAGGGCTTTACCCATGATGTACTGGGCTGAATCCACCACCTTTTTATAGGATTTTCCGTTCAAAGGCATTGATGTTCCCATACCAGGCCAAACATTTCTATTTGTGTAGGGAAGGTTGTATTTCAACATGGTGTTCTCTTTTGTTTTCCCCAAATGAAGGAACAGACTGATTTTAACCAATTTTAATTTTAAACTATTGCATTAAAACTCTACAAGTTACCTATATAGTATTTGCAAACCAATACGTACTGTGGGGGATATCCATACCATGACTGAATGGAAGGTGTGAATGAATCATAGGAAGCAGGTGAGGAGAAACATTCGTGGTGACAGTTATGGCTCGACACAAATCTAGCTAATCTCTTGTTTCTGCTGACGTGTGTAAGTATTCAGGCAAGAACCTGTACATCATTGACCGATAAGAATGCTACCCACGTCCATAGAAATACACTGGAACATAGAAAGTTGATCCGATCTGCAGAATGAACACTTCATCCACTGCCATACCTGGCAAATTCTCTGACAGCTGCAATAGAGCACATCTTGGCAGAGATGACAGAAACTGCCATTGAATTTTCACTCCTTCAGCTGCCAGTGTTATGTTGAAAAGATAAATCAGTCTGTTGGGGGAACCAGCCACACTGGGATGTATTCATTAGTGACTAATGAGTCACCTCCATTTTAAATTGATCCATTTCCCACAATTCAAGAGGTTGTACAGGAAGCAGGCAAAATCAGGTGGCCATACTTGTGTTATATATGACAGGCAGAAAGGCTAGGTCTTCATAATGCACATAATTACATTGTTTAGAAATACTAAAACCTCTACAGACTATAAGTGTACCACAGGTTGTGGTCAACACAGTTCTTTGGGCTGAAATATTAGTTCTGCAACAGATAAAGAGCACTGAGTTTTGTGCCCAGGTCAATAATCTGCAACTTAGTCAAAAAAATTCTACATAAATATTGGTGCCAATTTTTGAGTGGCTGAATGCAATTGGAAGAACAGCTTCTTTTCCTCTGCTATGAAATTTCTGCATGGTCCACAAACCTATGAACATTACCTCATTAGTTATCTCTTCTGTTATGTATTTCTTTTGTAACTTACAGTAACTTTATGTCTTGCACTTTACCAATGCTGCAAAGCCACAAATTTCCCCACATATGTCAGTCATAATAAACCTGATTCTGATGCTGATAATGAGAGAGTTGGCCTAATTATTTTGCAGTTGTTGGCTTTCAATATAAAGAAATAATATTCCCATGGCACTAATCGTACTTGCTGCGCTGACAATTATAATTCAATCCTCCTGATCTTCCTTGCTTTTATCATCCTATTTTTCCATAAGTCACAATAAAAAGTTATTTGTAAGACAAATGTATTTAGTGTACCAGAGACCTACTACTTGAGTGATTTCAAGGACAGATTGTACTGGTACACTTTAGGAGATGTTCACTTTTTTAATTTTCCTGTGATATGATTGATAATTACTGTTGTTGTAGCATGTGTTTCATTGTGTTCTATTTGTGCTCTTTTTAGTTGAAAAATTATCTGGGTGCGTGCGCGTGCGTGCGTGTGTGTGTATAATTTTTTTTGTATGACTCTTAACATCTTCAAAACCATTGGTTATATCATATGTCACAGTATTTCACCGGTCTCTCTACTCAAAGTTCAAAGTAAATTTATTATCAAAATCGCCTTTATATGTCACCATATACTACTCTGAGGTTCATTTTCTTGCAGACATTCACAGTGGAACAAAGAAACGCAACAGAATCAATGGAAAGCTGCATACAAACAACCAATGTACAGAAGAAGACAAAAACTGTGCAAGTACAAAAAAACAAGATTCAAGAGTGGTGGAGGCTGAGGGGAGAACTGATAAGATCTGTACATTTAAAAGGTTGTGAGAGGCATGGATAGAGTAGAAAGGCAATATCTGTTTCCAAAGATTGAAATGTCTAATACCAGAGGGCATGCATTTAACTTGAGAGGAGGTAATTTGAAAGGAGATGCGAAGGGCAAGTTTTTTTACACAGAGTGGTGGCTGCCTGCAATGCGCTGTGTAGGGTGGTCTGGAGGCAGAAGCCTAATGGACTTCTAAGAGATGTTTAGGTAGGCACATGGATGTGAGGAAAATGGAAGGACATGGACATTGTGTAGACAGGAGATTAGTTATCCATTTGGTTATTAATTTAATTGGTTTGGAACAACATTGTGGACCAAAAGGCCTGTTCCTGTACTGTTCTATGTGAACAAATAATAATAATAAACAACTTAATACCTATATAATAGATATAGCCTGAAAATATATAAGTGAAAAACACCAGAAATATGCTGAATCAAAGCAGGAAATTGAAAGACTTTGGAAGATGAACAGGGTATACGTTGTCCTGGTAGTAATATTTACAACTGGTGCCATCCCGAAGTCACTACACAATAGTATTAAGCAATTAGGGCTACACAGTAATATCTATGTAAACCTAAACAATGCTAAACTCCACTAGTATAGTCCAAAAGTTCCTAGCAATTGAGAAATGAGTGTGCTTGGCTATGCCTGTACCTCAGGTTTTACCAGCTTGAGCTGAGAAGAAATGTTTTACAATAATAATAATAATAAATAGGTAAATAAATAATAGTGAGAACATGAGTTGTAGAGTCCTTGAAAGTGTCCATAGGTTGTGGGATCAGTTCAGTGTTGAGGTGAGTGAGATTATCCATGTTGGTTCAGGAGCCTGATGGTTGAGGGTAATAACTGTTCCTAAACCTGGTAGTGCGGGACCTAAGGCTCCTGTATCTCCTTCCCAATGATAGCTTGCAAGGCTTCAGAATGGACCCTTAAGATATTTGACTATATTAAATGTAGACTAAGTTAATATGCAATATACATATTCAAACAGCAAATTACTTTACATTATTAGTCTGGTAGGAGTCAAGTATGTAAAAAAATGAGGGGAAAAGTCACAATCAAATGCAGAATTAATATCGCTGGAATATGTCATAAAATTCTGTTAAGTGGCAGACACATGAGTTAACCTTTTCCATGGTATTCTGTTGAAGGTTATGGCATAGTCCTTTGACAGTATCTCTCTCCTAATCTTTAGCCTCTTTACACAAATAACATATGATTTTCAGGCGGATAGCCTGCTATATTTATTGTGTTGTATACTGTTGAAATGTTGAAATATGCCTTGAGCGTCAGTTGACATTATGACACTGCTACCCTACTTTTGTTAGTGATTCTCTGCCAATGACAGTATTTGTGAATTCAATCTCCATTGTATTTAATGGAGGATGGGTGAAGAAAGCACATTGTATCACTGCCAGGTACTGCAATGACTCTTCACGTGTGGTCCATTATTATTAATATATGGTGTAGTTTCTACTTATGTACATCCTACCTCAATATTATTTCCTGCACAGACTACATTCACTGAATAAGGTTTTGACATTATTTGTAAAACTGATAGAAAATGTTTTCTACATAATCTTAAAATCATTTTCAGGGAATTTTAATACTAATTTATCTTCATTCTGTTTAGTAAGTGTATGCAATATAATATTTATATTCAGAAATTTCACTTCTAATAAATTTATATTCTCGACAATAATTCTCTAGTCGTCTTTGTAAGTTATTTGCACCTGCCTATTAGAAGTTTTTTTTTAAACGAATTAAAAATTTCATGGGACAGGAACATAAGAACATACCATTCAGTTCAAATGTACCAGCATTTAATACAGTCATCATTGACCTGAGACCTGACTCCAAAGTGGTGTCATTTTCTCGTACTTCAAATTAGCTATGATTAACCAAAATCAATCTCATATTTAAATTTAATAATAGTCCTGGTTTCCATTGCCATTTGGAAAGAGAATCACAAATTTTTACCACTGTCTATATGCAGAACTGTTTCTCCACTTCTCAAGACTCTCCATCGGGGAGTAGTAATTTTTCATGTTGTGTATTTAATATTTCAATAATATCTGAGTAATCCTGTCTATGTGTGTGTATATATACATATGATTTGTTCATTTAAATAATTAATTATGGGTAATATGTAAAAATGCATTAATTGTAGATGGCACCACGCTAACATGTGATTCAGGCATATCTCGCTTAAAGTAAACTCGAAGTTAGACTCAGATTTTTGGATTCCTGTGTCTTCCTTTGAATTAGTTTAATGTTTTGAAGTTACAAAACATAACAATTCATCACCTATCCTATCATCCTCTTTGTATCTTCTACAATCTACAAGATGAGATAAAATCAGATAGCAGTAACCATATCTGTCACATTGAAATACCAAAAAATACAGTGAAATGTCTGTGTTAACAACCATCACAATCAGAGGATATGTCGCCACACTTCTGGTGCCAACGTAGCATGCCTACAACTCACTAACCCTAAACATATGTCTGGGTAATGTGGGAGGAAAATGGAGCACCTTGAGGAAACCCACTAGGTCATAGAGAGAACATGCAAACTCCTGACAGTCAGTAACAGAATTGAACCCAAATCACTGGTGCTATAAAGCATCACACTAAACGCTATGCTACTGTGCTGCCCTCTATGCCCAAGTGTCACCCATAGTGGAATATCTGTATCAAATGCAACTTCACAAAGATGATAGTATCTGAATTAAAATCAGCTTGTTTTAGCCTCTCCACTATAAGTTTCTTGTTTCAGCAATTATGAAAATAATACTGATGTATTATAGCTTTCCTGAACCGCTACACAATGATGAAGAAAGCACAGTAGCACCTCTACTTAGGAGTTTGTGAAGATTTGGCATGACATCTAAAACTTTGGCAAGCTTCTATAGATGTGTGGTGAAGAGTAAATTGACCAGCTGCATCACAGCTTGGTATGGAATCACCAATGCCCGAGAATGGAAAATCCTACAAAGAGTAGTGGATATGATCCAGTTTATCACAGGTAAAGTCCTCCTCACCATTCAGCTCATCTACATGGAGCGTTATCGCAGGAAGGCAGCATCCACCATCGGAGCCCTACCACCCATGTCATACTCTCTTCTTGCTGCTGCCTTCAGAAAGAAGGTACAGGAGCCTCAGGACTCACACCACCAGGTTTAGGAACAGTTATTACCCCTCAACCATCAGGCTCTTGAACAGCTTCACACAGCTTCACTTGCACCATCACTGAACTGTCCCCACACGTATGGACTCACTTCATCTCATATTCTTGATATTTATTGTTTATTTATTTATTTATTTATTATTATTTCTTTCTTTTTTGTATTTGCATTGTCTGTTGTCTTTTGCACATTGGCTGAACACCCGAATTGGTATGGGCTTTCATTGATTCTATTATAGTTATTGTTCTGACCTAATGCCCTTCCCTTGGACAACATCGGTGGCATGGCGTTGCGTTGCAGCTTGGGCAACTGCCGATATTCCATTAAAAAATCTTGCCCAGGCTTGTGCCCTGGAAACTTTCCAAGTCTAATGGAGGCCTACACCTACACATTGTTCTAATATGGCTTTATTGAGTATGCCCACAAGAAAATGAATCTCAGGGTTGTATATAGTGACATATATGTACTTAGAGAATAAATTTAACTTTGCATTGGTTAATCTGATTCTTCAAACACAACAGCAGAATTACCACATTCAGATGGAATTCTTAATGTGTCATAGTTCTATCAGTGACTGTAATCAGAATTCAGTAGAGAAGTCAAAAAGAATGCCATTTATAAATCCACTCCCTCTTTACTCCCTACTCTGAACTTTTACTTCTTCACACCTGCATATCACTTCCTCTTGGCTCCCTTTCTCCTATGGTCCACTCTCCTCTCCTATCAGATTCTTTCTTCTCCAGCCCTTAACCTTCCCCATCCACCTGGCTTCACCTATCACCTCCCGGCTAACTTCCTTCTCCTCCCCCCACCTTTTTATTTTGGCATCTTCCCCCTTCCTTATCAGTCCTGAAACATCATCTGTTTATTCACTTGGAGTCCACCCAGCATTTTGTGTTTGTTGCTTTGGATTTCCAGCATTGCAGACTTCCCTATCCATAAATATGGGTTTCTTACCCTGACTAGATAATGAATTTTATGTGTGTGTGTGCTGTGTTAAAAGTTCTCTCTGATGAACTACTGCAACGCAGATGCCCAAACTATTTTTCTGAATCAGGCTATGACTAAGTGAACAGGGATAACTCGACTGTAATCTCTGGTTGTGATCATCACAATGTAGTTAGAGCTAGACAGAATTTTCTGCTGAAGGTATATGATCAGCTGGAACTCAAAATAAAAAGCAGAATTATGAAGAAAATAATCTATGCATTACTATCTGAGTCAGGTACAAATTGGCATAGGAACGATTAAAACAGAGAGCGAATGTGTGGCTCAGAGATTGGTATGTGAGAAATGCCCTTCAGTTCATTTTGCACTGGTAACTGTACTAAGAAATGAGAGAGCTATGAATAATACACAATTTGCAGAAAACAAATCTTTCTTTGAGGGATAAAATGCAATAACAGTCTAACGAACATTGCAGGAGAAATTAAATATAGTATTAAGTGTAATGAACAGGCCAGAAAAAAAATATAATAAGCCTGTGGAGAGGGAGCATTTTAGAATTCAGTGAAGGATGATTAAGAAACGGGGGAAAAAAAGAATAAAAATAAGTGTATAGGTCCTTTTGGGTATATGAAGTATAAAAGATTATTGAGGGATCCTTCAGAGACAGAGACAGAGACAGAAAGATTTATGAAGGGAAATGAGAGCAGATTTAAATAAATACTTTTAAGGGAAAATAATAGAGAATCAAGTGTACAGTGCAAATGAAGAAGTAAAAGAAACATGCATCAATACAAATTACAACAGTATAAACAAATAAACCAGAAAATTAGTAAGTCCCAAAATCTAATTTATCTATATTCCAGAATTTTGAAAGAAATGGCTGTGGGAATAATGGATCCTTTGATTCTCATTTTCCAAATTTCCATAAATTCTGGAATAATTTTTGTATATTGGAGGGTAGTTGATGTCAGTCCACAATTCAATGAAGAAGGGAGAGAGAAAACAGAAAACCAACAACAGGCTGTTAGTCTGACATTGTTAGTTGGAAAAATGCTAGCTTCTATAATAAAGAATATGATAGCGGAGGAGTTTGAAAACATTATTAAGACTGAACAGGGTCAACATGGATTTATGAAAGGGAAGTCGCACTTGACTAATCTATTAAAATTATTTGAAGAATTAAGAAATACGGGTTATGGGGAGTAAGCACAGAAGACGAGGGCAGTGTTCATATTGAGGGATGGTACCAGTGGCCTGTTTCTGCTCCATACTTGACAGTGAACCAATGGATGTTTATGTGGATTTTTAGTACATATTCAATAAGGTTTCATGCAGAAAGTCTGTAAACAAGTTAAGGTTCATAAACTGTTGCTCACTGGATGTTTTTTTGTTTTTCACATCATTCTCTGTAAACTCTTAAGACTATTGTTTGTGTGTGGTTGTTTTTAAATAAATAAATCCAAGGAGATCAGCAGTTTCTGAGATACTCAAACTCCCCGACTGGCACGAGCAATCATTGCATGGTCAAAATTACTTAGCTCACATTTCTTCCCCATTCTATTGTTTGGTCTGAACAGCAGGTGAACCTCTTGACCATGCCTGCATGCTTTTATGCACTGAGTTGCTGCCTCATGATTGGCTGATTAGATATTTGCGTTAATGAGAGAATGTAGTGGCCACTGAGTATAGATTGGGGAATAATCATATTCTAGTTTACTTAAGTTTTATGATGGGCTTAATAAAGATAAAGGCAAGAGATTCTACATTGGAAAGATAGCTTTGATATCAAATGCTGTAGAGAAAGACCAAGTCTGGTTTTGGCAATAAAGAAAACTGCAACAGGAACAAAACATTGTTAGGAATTGACTGTAGGCCTCTAAACATTAAACAACTTGTATCCAAACAACAGAAACTGTAAAGGTTTGAAGTGTGAATTGGTTAAATGGTATGATAGCAGACACACGCTGGCTGGCATTTAAGGAATTAATACATAGTTCAAATTAAAATATATCCCTTTAAGGTGCAAATTCCAATTGGAAAAGAGCCTTGAGGGGTGACCTCATTGAAACCTATCTAATGGTGAAAGCCTTGATAGAGTGGATGTGGAGAGGATGTTTCCTATAGTGGGAGCATCTAAGACCAAAGGATACAGCTTCAGAATAGAGGAGCATCCTTTTAGAACAGAGATGAGGAGGAACTTCTTTAGCCAGAGTGTGGTGAATCTGTGGAATTCTTTTTCACAGGCAGCTGTGGAGGCCAAGTCTTTACATATATTTAAGGCATGAAAGGATAAAGGGAGAAGGCAGGAGACTGGGGCTGAGAGGTAAATTGGATCAGACATGATGGAATGGTGGAGTAAAATGGTCTATTTCTTATGGGGTTAAAAAGAGAAGGTAAAGATAGTGTCAGATGAAAGGAAAAGCTTTATGATGTGGACAGAAAGGCATTAAGCCTGAGAATTGAGAAAATCCCAGATTTCAACAGAGGATGATCAAAGCATTGATAAGGAAAGTAGAATTCAAGAATAATCGAATAATCGAGGAAGAGATATAAAACAGACTGAAAGAGCTTCAATAGATATATAAAAAAGAAAAAAAGATTAATAAAGTTAATATGTTTTCATCAGACTAAGATAGGAGAAATATGCGAGGGAGGGGTAAAGAAAATGAAGTGGATATTTTGTTTAAGGGAAGAAGATGCAGAAATCCTCCTAAACTAATAAAAATACCCCACCAACCCACCCTTACTGTACAATGCTGCCTTATGATAATAAAAGATCACAGTAAGAGCCTAGAAAGAAACTCATATCTACACTTACAAAGAGTCCTGGCAGTATGACACCTGAAATACTGCCCATACATTGGGTCTCCATAACTGAAGAAGAGTACTCTTTTAACAGTAGAAGCAAAGCTAATTTTGATTGTTTCCCGGGATTGGATGTTTTCCTTATAAATTTAGTCAGTTCCATCATGGGTACTAGCCATCATGATGTATTCAAGACATCTTCAAGGAGCAGTGCCTTAGGAAGGCGGCACCTATCATTAAGGACCCCACCACCCAGGACATGCCCTCTTCACACTGTTATCGTCGGGAAGGAGGTACAGAAGGCTGAAGGCACGCACTCAGCATTTCAGGAACATCTTTCTCCCCTCTGCCATCCGATTTCTAAATGGACATTGAACCCATGAACACTACCTTTATTATTTCTATTTTTTTGCACTACGTACTTCAACTTGTTTGTATTAAATAGACATACGGTATATACTCAATTTAACTCAGTTTTTTCTTCTATGTTTTTTACCATGTACTTCATTGTAAAGTTAACAAATTTCATGACACATGCCAGTGATATTAGATCTGATTCTGATTCCTTTGGGGAGAGATTAGGTGTACTAGTCTTACAATAAGTAATGTTTAGAGAAAAGAAGTGATTTCATTCAAACCCGCAAAATTCGGAAGGGGCTCAGTGAAGGGATGATGTTTCCATTGGCTGTAGTATGTAAAAATGACGGATGAACTATTCAGGGTCAAGATGTGGAGAAATTCCTTTATTCAGTGATAATGAATCTTCTGAATTTTCAATCATGAGAGCAGTTCCTGTATATATTTGAGACAGAGATGGAAAATATTAAAGGAATCATTGGACATGGGATTGGTAGAGAAAAATAGCATAAATATTGAACATTAAGTTATTGAATGAACAGGTTAAGGAGGTCAAATGGCTTGTTCCTGATTCTCTTTCTATGTTCTTGTTTTAAATCAATTTTGTGTCAGTACAGTTTGTAAAAAAAACATCCTTGACTTAAAATAAAATCAATTGTTTCACTGTAAGTTTCTAGATAAAACATGAGTTGTAAAATGCCATAAAACATCTCATGTAATGTGTTACAGAACTTGTTTTATGTCCAGCTCTCAAAGACAACTATCTTAAACCTTTGGTATATTTATTTGAACATGAAACTCTTTTTCCCAGAGCTATTTTTTTTTTCCATTTAACTCCACATGCAACCACAGAAGGAAACAACACCAACATCGAATCAATTTCTTATCCTTTCATCAGTTCAAACAAGCACAATTTGTGATTTCTATCTTGCTTTTTTTTGTTATATTTAGGATTGTGTCTGAAATTGATTTGTTGCACACAAGAGTCCAGACATGGAATCATTTTCAATATCAATATGAAGGTTGAAAAGGATTTGTCACCATGTTGGAATTGTTCTGAATTGGTTTCTTCTAGAACATACACCTACGATAGTTAACTGATAATTAATTTTAACTTGGTGACTAATATTTAGAGTGATGTTAGCAGATTTAGATTTAATTAGATTAGGTTTTCCTCGAGTATGTAGCATTGACATTTGTAATATCTGTAATCGGTGTAATTTCTGCAGATGGAAATCCGTTTTCTTATTTTGTGCTTCATTGTGCTTTTCATTATGAAACCCACACCCTCCATGGGGTAAATTGTCTGATTGACCTTTCTAGTTAGCACCCCACCTCCTTATCTATTAGTCCCATCACTGAACTGCACTGTAAACACTCTAAACCACTTTTTATAATGCTGTTTGCATTGTAAATACAGTACATGCTGGTATTTATGTATTTATTGCACATTTTATTCCATATCCGTACTTTAACCTCTAACTTTATTTTTATTTAATTATTTATTATTTATAATTACTGAAAATTGTTGTTTCTGTTTCATGTCACACCCTGACAAACACACCACAGCAAATTCACAATATATATAAATGTATATGGCAAATACACTGAATCCTTGAGATGCAGGTTGAGGTTTTGCACCTGCCTATAGTTCTGTAGTTCCACACTTTGCCCACTGGATGACTCTAAAGCAGTCTGGTCTCTTAAACAATTATTCAATATTTATTCATACAAGTCTGATCTGGGGTTTCTCTTCATTTTCTAGTTTACGTATTCTGCAGTTTCCTGCTATTTGCAATTTCCGGGTATTTTGCAACAGCATTCTTTCCCAAGGGGGGATTTTTTTTCTCCACGTTTCCATTTCTAAAGACAAGGATTCCTCATAGTTCCCTGACACTAACCTCAAGACTTCCTTCAATTTGGCTTCCTCAGCACAATATTTGGACTGTCAGGCATCCCTTTCAGAATTCAGCATTACTACAGCATTTTTTTTTAAGACTGCATTCTCCTTATCCCTCTTTTAGAAGTTTGTCTCACACTGCCCATTCGCAGATTAAAGATTTTTGGAAACCTTCTTTCTTTCTCCTTGTCTATCCTCAAGGTAGGACAAATTTCTAGAAAAGAGTTGAGGAGAAGGAAGGGATCCTTCCAGAAATGGATAGAGTATTCAGAGAGCTGTTCCCTCATTTGAACGTCAGTGAGAACAGCATGTAGGTACATGAACACCTTTAAGGCGAAGGTTAATGGGTTCCTGATAAGCAAAGAAAGTGAAGTATTACCAGGATAGTGGACATGTGGAGTTGAGGTTACAGTCAAATCAGCCATAATCTTTTTTTTAAATCAAAGGAGGTTCACAGGGCTGAGTAGCTTATTTCTGCTCCAATGTTGTATGTTTATTGTAATTTTGAGATTTAGCATATGAACAATTTGAAAGGTGGGATAAGATGAGAAAAAAATCTGACTTCAGACCTTTGGAAGCCGAAAGTCCGAACTTGATTCTGTCAACCTCCATAACAGTTACCCAAGCTGCATTTCTTCATCACTGAATTTCCCTCAATTTCTTCTCAGGTGAAATGGGCAAACCCTCAACATTGATGAACACCACCATGATCTCCATTCTTTCCTTTACAGCTGCACTGTCAAGCTGAATTCAAAATGTTTACTCTCAGCTGCAAATCCTTTGCATCATCTTAAAATAACTAGTAAATAACCTCCAGTGTATGACTCCAGGTGAATCTTATACTCTTTCAAAGAATACTTCCCCTCGTTGTGTTTTTATCTAACATATGTAGTTACTGTTTCAGCTGGTGCACACCTAACACTTTCTGTGTACCGGTAGTTCAATTCATATGCCCACTTAAATTTTAAGCTTTAAAAAATCTTTTCATATTGCTCCTCAAACCTCTTCTCATTGACTATGCTATTGGCATTTCTCAATCACTATCCTTTATATCTATCAATATTGTTTTCTCATGTAGAATGAGTATAATACACATGAAGAATGATTTGTTAAGACTATTCTTTTGGTGCTGAAGTGATAAAACTATTTAGAATGCCGGCTTAAAGCAATTGTTGCCAAAGCTATTCGTCCTTTTTCCTCTTGATATCGGCTGCTTTTCAATAAGATTTGTTGTACTTTCTGTTTCTCAAGTTCTGTACCAGTTTAAAATAAAGGAATGAAGCATTGAACCTTAAGAATTTTAATTTGGCAGTAGTGAATCGACATTGGAGTGACTTCTCCTTAAATAATTATACATTTCTGTCAATCACCAGCTTTCTTTTCACAACCTGATCTAATTCTTTAAAGTATTATTTTTATAATGAAAACAATTCACAAATTGGAACAATGTGACTTAGATTTGTTGGTTATGTATTTGCATAAAAGATGCATGTCAATCAAAGTAAGAAGACTAAAATGTATTTTTTGGCTATTATTCTATCTTCATTACCATATAATTGTACAAATATTTTCATTATTGTTATTTACTTTATTGAGTTCTGGGCAGATGGATGGATTAAAAGCTTCGGTTGTAGAGTTGTCATTAATGTGCTCACCATGATTTCAATTAATGACAATGCTAAAGTTTATCTTTATTCTTCATTGGAGCCCCAGTACTCAAATCTATTTTGCACTTTGGTCGCCTACCTACAAAGAAAGATATCAATAAGACTGGAAGAGTACTGAAAAGATTTTCAAGCATGTTCCTGGAGCTTGAACCCTGAATTACAGGGAAAGGTTGAATAGGTTGGGACTTTATTTCCTGGACCATAAGAATGATGAGAGAGTTGATAAGAGGTATACAGAATTATAAGGGGTATAGGTGGAACCATGCTTTGTCCCCCAAGTTGGGTGAGACTAGAACTCGAGGTCATAGGTTAAGTGTGAAAAATGAACATGAAGGAGAACTACTTTACTCAGAGGGAGGTGAGAACACGGAACGAGCTGCAGCCGAAGTGACAGATACAGGTACGATTTCAACACTTAAGAGAAGTTTGGATAGGTTGGAGCACCCGGGGGGAGTGACATGACAGACTTTATCTTCGCAAATCAACGAGTTGTTTTCATTTGTCTCCCCTCCCACCGTGAAAGGGGACACCCTTGTCCCTTTATTGGGGAGAGAGAGAGAGAGAGAGCCTGTGGTAAGTTGAATTGTCAGGTGAACAATTAGCTTGTGCTGTACTGCAGATCTTGGTCTTTCTTGGGGCCTTTGGTATTGCTTGCTTGGTGGGTGGAGGGTGCTGATGTGTTTTTTTGCTTAGTAAGTAGGGGAGGGGGAAGACCACTGCTTTGCTGCTGCTTGTGCATGGGGGGGGGTGGTGAGAAGTGGAGCTTCAAGGCTCTAACATTTTTACTGTCACTCACTCTTTGGAGCATTCTTCTGTTTTTTGTGGATGTCTGCAAAGAGCAAGACTTGCAGGATGTATATTGTACATGTTTCTCTGATATTAAATGGAACTATTGGCTGGAGGGACAGGTTCGTGTAGGTCAATGGGACTAAGCAGATTAATAGTTCGGCATGGACTAAATAGGCCTGTTTCTGTGTTGTAGTGCACAATGACTCCATGACTCTGTTGTTAGCCTCCACATGCAGGAAATTAAGGGACACTTGTCTAACAGAGCCCTAGCCTGCTTTACAGGCTTTCTGGCACATTTCCACAAACAGAAAACAGAATGAGAAGACAGTTGATTTTCAGTAACTTGAAAGAAAAAATATTTAAGCTTATATAATTACTTTGCAAATGTAAGATACACACTTCAAATTTACAAATTTAATCCACATCTTCTTGGTCCTCACCACTGGTGCTGCAGTGTTATATCTCTGCCTGTATGATGCTAGGAATGTATAGCCAGGGGACTGGACTTTCCAAAGTGCAGGAGTGAGATGGCACAGTAAGCGTTCTTGATGATGGTATATCAGTGGTCAAGTGTGTTGACACCTCTGGTTCCACAGGTAATATGTTGGTGATAATTGTTCAGAGATCTCTTCAAGTTGACCTGGTTGGAATTCCCCGCAATGATTTGGAAAGCACCAAGGTGTATTGTTCTGTGACTGCTGATCATGGTACTAGGCTCCTCCAGAGCCGATCTGATGTTGGCTTGAGATAGTTCGCCTGGGACTATACTCACTGGAACTCAGAAGAATGAGAGGGATCTTATAGAGACATCTCAAATTATGAAAGGGATAGATAACATAAAGGCAGGAAAGTTGTTTCCATTGGCAAGTGAGGTTTTCTACATTAAGGAGTGAGTTCTGGATCTATTACAATACTCAACGGGAATGTGTCCTACCTGATGCTATGGATAAAATTTTGATTTTGTCCTCCAAAGTGCTTATCTTTCTCCAAATCTCTATATCCCAGATTTGGAAAGTGTCCATTGAATGTGAAAGTCACTGTTTGGTTTTGACCTTCATTGAACAGAAGGATATTAAAGATCATGAGTTCAGATCTAGCATGAAATTCGTGTTTTACTAGGAAACTGTGATCTGCAAAACCAAAGAGCTGGTTATTAACTTAAGAAGGAGGTGATGCAAATGTTCTGGTTACATCAATGGTACTGTGGTCGAGAGGGTGGAGACCAACAAGTTCCTAGGCGTGGACATTGCCAATAGCTTGCCCTAGACAGTAGACCATCGATGTTGATGCTTCAGCTATGAAGGCTCAACTGTGTCTCTAGTATCTCAGGATTCTAAAGAAATTTGGCATATCCCCATTGACAGAGCTTGGTGTGACAACTCCTCTGCCCGTGACTTTAAGAAACAGCAGAGAGCTCAGCACATCATGGAACCCAGCCTACCCTCTGTGGACTCTGCCAATATTTCTCACTGCCTTAATAAAGTAGCCAGCATAATCAAACACACTACCCATCTCGGACATTTGTTTTTCCTCTTCTTCTCCCTCCCATCAAGCAGAAGATACTAGATGAAGGCCCATGCTACCAGGCTCTAGGAGAGTTTCCATCTGGCTGATAAAAAACCATAGAATGGTTCTCTTATACAATAAGATGGGCCCTTGATTTCACAATCGACCTCCTTGCATTTTATTGTTCACCTGCACCGCATTTTCTCTGTAACTATAACACTTTTTTAGCATTTCTGTTATTTCTGTGTTATACCTGGCATTGCCTCAGTGCATTTTTGTAATGAATTGATCTGTATGAACAGTATGTAAGGCAGGTTTTTACACTGTACCTTAGTACATATGAAAATAGTAAACCAATTTGTCAATTTAGGGAGGGAGGTTTGCTAAGGATATTGGGGAGAATTTAAATTAGAATTGCTGGGGAAGTGGAAACCAAATTGAAGAGACGGAAGAAGGGGCGGTTGGCTCCTAAATAGAGAAAGCTTGTAGGCAGTGTGAGGGGGAGGACAGGCAGGTTATAGAGAGGGGATGTGCTCAGACTGATGGTTTGAGATGTTTCTGTTTTAATGCAAGGAGTATCATGAACAAAGTGGGTGAGCTTAGAGCATGGATCAGTACTTGGAGCTATTATGTTGTGGCCATTACATAGTCTTGGATGGCTCAGGGGTAGGAATGGTTACTTAGAGTGCCAGGCTTTAGATATTTTTAGAAAGGACAGGAAGGGAGGCAAAAGAGGTTAGGGTGTGACACTGTTGATCAGAGATAGTGTCACAGCTGCAGAAAAGGAGGAAGTCATGGAAGGATTGTCTACAGAGTCTCTGTGGGTGGAAGTTAGAAACAGGGAGGGGTCAATAACTCTACTGGGTGTTTTTTTTATAGACCACCCAATGGTAGCAGGGAAATGGAAGAGCGGATAGGGAGACAGATTCTGGAATGATGCAATAATAACAGGATTGTTGTGATGGGAGATATTAATTTCGCCAATATTGATTGGCATCTCGCTTGAGCAAGGGGTTTAGATTGGGTGGAGTTTGTTAGGTGTGTTCAGGAAGGTTTCCTGAGACAACATGTAGGAGAGGCTGTACTTGATCTGGTATTGGGAAATGAGCCTGGTCAGGTGTCAGATCTCTCAGTGGGTGAGCATTTTGGAGATAGTAATCACAATTCTATCTCCTTTACAAAAGCATTGGAGAGGGAAAGAAACAGACAAGTTAGGAAAACGTTTAATTGGAGTAAGGGGAAATATGAAGCTACCAGGCAGGAACTTGGAAGTATAAATTGGGAGCAGATATTCTCAGGAAAATGTATGGCAGAAATGTGACAAATACGCAGGGGATATTTGCGTGGCGTTCTGCATAGATACGTTCCAATGAGACAGGGAAAGGATGGTAGGGTACAGGAACAATGGTGTAAAAAGGCTGTTGAGAATCTAGTCAAGAAGTAAAGAAAAGCTTATGAAAGGTTCAAAAACCTAGGTAACGATAGAGATCTTGAAAATTATAAGGCTTGTAGGAAGGAGCTTAAGAATGAAATTAGGAGAACCAGACAGGGCCATGAGAAGGCCTTGGTGGGCAGGATTAAGGAAAACCCCAAGGCATTCTACAAGTATGTGAAGAGCCAGAGGATAAGAGGTGAGAGAATAGGACCAATCAAGTGTGATGATGGAACAGTGTATGGAACTGGAGGAGGTAGTGGAGGTACTAAATGAATACTTTGCTTCAGTATTCACTACAGAAAAGGACTTTGGCGATTGTAGGTATGTCTTAACAGTGTACTGAAAACTTGACCATATAGTCATTAAAAAAGAGGGTGGGAGCCTTTGGAAAGCATCAAGTTAGATATATCACCAGGACCGGACGAGATGTACCCCAGGCCGCTGTGGGAGGCAAGGGAGAAGATTGCTGAGCCTCTGGCAATGATCTTTGCATCATCAATGGGGATGGGAGAGGTTCCCGAGGATTGGAGGGCTGCAGATGTTTTTTCCTTAATTCAAGAAAGGGAGTAGAGATAGCCCAGGAAATTATAGACCAGTGAGTCTTAACTCAGTGGTTCGTAAGTTGATGGAGAAGATCCTGAGAGGCGGGACTTATGAACATTTGGAGAAGTGTAATATGATTAGGGATGGTCAGCATGGCTTTGTCAAAGGCAGATCGTCCCTTACAAGCCTGACTGAATTTTTTTGAGGATGTGACTAAACACATTGATGAGGGTAGAGCAGTAGAGGTAGTACATATAGATTACAGCAAGGTATTTTATAAGGTACCCCATGCAAGGTTTATTGAGAAAGTAAGGATGCATAGGATCCAAGGGGACCTTGCTTTGTGGATCCAGAACTGGCTTGCCCACAGAAGGCAAATTGTGGTTGTAGAGGGGTCATATTCTGCATGGAGTTTGGTGACCAGTGGTGTGCCTCAGGAATCTGTTCTGGGACCCTTACTCTTCGTGATTTTTATAAATGACCTGGATGAGGAAGTGGAGGGATGGGTTAGTAAGTTTGCTGATGACACAAATGTTGGAGGTGTTGTGGATAGTGTGGAGGGCTGTCAGAGGTTACAGCGGGACATTGATAGGATGCAAAACTGGGCTGAGAAGTGGCAGATGGAGTTCAACCAGATAAGTGTGAGGTGGTTCATTTTGGTAGGTCAAATATGATGGCAGAATATAGTATTAATGGTAAGACTCGGCAGTGTGGTGGATCAGAGGGATCTTGGGGTCTGAGTCCATAGGACACTCAAAGCTGCTGCGCAGGTTGACTCTGTGGTTAAGAAGGCATACAGTGCATGGGCCTTCATCAACCGTGAGATTGAGTTTAAGAGCCAAGAGATAATGTTGCAGCTATATAGGACCCTGGTCAGACCCCACTTGGAGTACTGTGCTCAGTTCTGGTCACCTCACTACAGGAAGGATGTGGAAGCCATAGAAAGGGTGCAGAGGAGATTTACAAGGATGTTGCCTGGATTGGGAAGCATGCCTTATGAGAATAGGTTGGGTGAACTTGGCCTTTTCTCCTTGAAGCAATGGAGGATGAGAGGTGACCTGATCGAGGTGTATAAGATGATGAGAGGCATTGATCGTGTGGATAGTCAGAGGCTTTTTCCCAGGGCTGAAATGGCTAGCACGCGAGGGCACAGTTTTAAGGTGCTTGGAAGTAGGTACAGAGGAAATGTCAAGGGTAAATTTTTTATGCAGAGAGTGGTGAGTGCGTGGAATGGGCTGCCGGCAATGATAGTGGAGGCGGATATGATAGGGTTTTTTTAAGAGACTCCTGGATAGGTACATGAAGCTTAAAAAAGTAGAGGGCTATGGGTAAGCCGAGGTAATTTCTAAAGTATGTATACGTTCAGCACAGTATTGTGGGCTGAAGGGCCTGTATTGTGCTGTAGGCTTTCTATATTCCTATGTTTCTAATTTAGCAATTTACCCTGTCTCTATGCTTTTGTTTCCAGGACCAGCTATATCAGGCACTGAAGGCACAGGAACAGTACCAACAAATACAATCTCCTCAATATTCACCAAGGTCACTTGCTGGAGAAGTGGGCCAGTGTCCTCCTTCCCAGATTTGGGGCCCTGGTTATTGTCCTTTGGCTACAATGAGCAGACTGCCTTGTTCTCATGCCTCACACCAGACTTCTGAAATGGGAACTTTATTCTGAACACTTCTATGGGAACAGATTACCAGGAGGGCACAGAGTGGGGATTAAGGCTATGCTCTTTATTTTTTTAAAAAAATGTGTGCCTCACATGTTACCTGCCTGTCTGTCGCGTCAGCTACCACCTGCCCCATTTGTAATAGGCACCTCAATCCCACATCGGGCTCATCAACCACTTCAGAACCTGCAAAACTGGAATAGAAGTAAGTCAAGACATCCTTGATCCCAAGGGAGTGCCTAGGAAGCAAAATACTGTTTGACTTACAGATGGAAACAAACAAACAAAATGATCACTGAAAAAATAAATAACTTATAAATCACTCTTCAGCACAAAGATCACGAGTATCTATATTTGTCCTTGAAAGGAAAAGCATCGAAGTCAGCATCCTCCTCCGTCTCTTATGTGCACAACAACTCATCTTGTTATGAATCTCTTCAGACTTTGAAATTATCTTTTTTCTATCTATCCATCTATTTATTTAGATATAGCACGGGTAGGCCCTTCCAGCCCTTTAAGTCATGCACCCCAACAACCCCCGACAAAACCGATTGACCTTATCCAGATCACAGGACAATTTACAATGACCAATTAACCTACCTGGTAGCTCTTTGGACTGTGGGAGGAAACCAGAGGACCCAGAGAAAACCCACGCATTTCACAGGGAGGACGTACAGAGACACCTTACAAAACAGCACCAGATTTGAACTCTGAACTCTAGAGCACCGCGAGCTGTAATAAGGTCGTGCTAACCACTGTGCCACCGTTTGTTCATGAGGATTCCACTTTTACATACCTCAGAACAACCACCACATTTCTAAAGAATCCTGACATCACGCAAGGGTTGATATAAATGGATCTCTCCCTTCATCTATTTTTTTTGCTTTTTCCTTCCTTCTCTTTGATGGACAACAGCCATTTAAATTCACATTAGTATTTTCTTGCTTCCTTGCCTGCTTCCTTCAAAATGATGGATACACATAACTGGCATTTGGGTACTGATTTATTGTCACATGTACCAAGATACAATGGAAAGCTCATCTTATATACTGTTCATACAGATCAACTCATTACAACAGAGGTGTCGAACTCAATTGCACATGGGGCCAAAACTCAAAGCACACTTTAGGTCGCGGGCCGAACAGGATAAACATTTATTGAACACCCTAAAACTAAACATTTTTTGAACATAAATATGAATAAAAACAGACAGGAATATTATTCCAGAAAAAATAAACTAAAACTTTAAATAACTTAAATATTTTGCTCTCCATAAAAATATCTCCTGTCAGTATTATACAAGTTAGAAATATGAGCATGCTGCAAAAAAAAAACCCTGAAAATATAAATAAAATTTGTGCTTTTCAGCAAAAGTTAAAACAACAACAAATCAAAACACTCAGTTTTCTTTGCTCTTATGCCGTTTTGTCAGAGCTGGATGCTTGGCATCTTTTCTTGGCAATAAGTTCGTTTAGGTTTGGTGTAAGGTTCTGTGTTGTGGAGATTCTCAGGATGGACTGCAGGTGTTCATCAGTGAGACGACTCCTTTGTGATGTTTTGTTAATCTTCATCACTGAGAAAAGCTTCTCACACAGATATGTGCTACCAAACATGCACAAGGTTCGAGCCGCATGTAGACGGAGCTGAGGCATTGCTTCAGGAATGGAGCGAATAAACTGTACGGGCCCTGCAGTGTCGTACTTTGCCTTTAGTGTCCCATTACACTGCAGCTCTATCAGCTCCATCTGAATCTGTACAGGTGCAGTTTCCACGTCAACGGCAAATGGGTTGCGAAGCAGCTCGAAATTAATTTTTTGTGCTTCAAAGTCACCAAAGCGCCGTGTGAACTCAGTGCGAAGAATAGCATTGTATACAGCAACAGACGCTTGACGCGGGAATGTTCCCGGGTAGCCGATTGGCAGCTGTTGCGCTGCATTATGGGATCTGTAGTTTGTGTGTTATCAGCGCTTCATATCGCCGGGCCATTAATAATTAAAATAATAGATCTATCTAAAATGATCTCGCGGGCCGGATATAATTGTACGCTGGGCCAGATATGGCCCGCGGGCCTTGTGTTTGACACCTATGTTTACATTGTGCATTGAAGTAGAATAAGTTCAAACAATAGTGATCCAGAATAAAGTGTAACAACTACCAAACACATGCAGTGTAGGTAAACAATAGAGTGGAAGATCCTAATGATATAGATTGTGAGGCCAAGATCCATCTAATTGTACAAGAGGTCCACTCTAGGGTCTGGTAACAGTGTGACAGAAGCAGTCCTTGAGCCTGGTGGTATGTGCTTCCAGGCTTTTGTGTCTTCTTTCCAAGGGAAGAGGGGTGAAGAGAGGATGTCCGGGGTGGGGGTGGTATTTCATTTATGCTGGCTGCTTTACTAATGCAGCGAGAGATCCAGACAGAGCCTACAGAGGGGAGACTCATTCCTGCCACGTGCCGAGACGTCTCCATAACTCTGTAATTTCTTATGGCCACGTGAAGAACAGTCGCTGTACCAAGCCAACATGCATCCAGACAGTGCATTGAGAAAAATTGGTAAGAGTCTACAGAGATATGCTGAATTTCTTTGGCCTCCTGAGGAAAAAGAGGCGCAATAAAAGTCTAACATCAGCACTGGAGACAGGGTAGCATTCTCCATTAATAATCACCTCACTACCTGCGGATAATAAACAGGCATTTCCTGGTTACTATATTAGAGGCTAAGGCTGCTAATCACCCACAAAATGGGCACCCACACACTGTTTACTATGGTATGCAGCTGTACTTTGCAAAAGGTAATATGAATTTATGAGAGCTTGTGTCTCTCTTTTGTTTGCTCAGCTGTTAAAGTTGGAATTTTGTTCTGCAGAATACAGAGACTGTACCAATTTACAGATAAATATCATTGAAATCTATTTTTTAATAAGGTGGTTGGTTTCCTTAGGTAAGCTGTATAACCTTTTTTTAAAGATATTAGCTGCTCCCATTACTTCCTACTGTTCCTTGGAATATTGTGTATGATAGGTATGAAAATGAAATGAAGTTTCATCAACTGCTTTCAAAACAGTAAATCAATATTATCCATCCTTCTGCTGTACATCCGTGTGGGGATAAAACCCTAAATTACTGACTGTAAAGATGAAAGGGGGAGAGCTGAATGCAGTGGAAATCAGATAGTGAAATTGCAAAGCAGATTGTATGCATTTGTAAAAAGATAATTTAACAATCACATGTTAGACCTTTCAGAACAATTTTCTATTTCCATTGTCCTGCATTACAGAACATAATGAAAAAAACTCATATTACATCAAAATATGTTTGCATCTTGAAGTGAGAAGTATATTTTTGCCAAGAGATAAAATTAATAGAATCCGCTCCTATATGAAACTACCTCTGTCATTCC
Source organism: Hemitrygon akajei (assembly GCF_048418815.1). Lineage (NCBI taxonomy): Eukaryota > Metazoa > Chordata > Chondrichthyes > Myliobatiformes > Dasyatidae > Hemitrygon > Hemitrygon akajei. The sequence continues at coordinate 17,490,821 of NC_133125.1, read as the reverse complement.
TCGCCAAGCGTAATAAAAAGCTTTATGAAATCATGTTATTGCTGGAATTAACCCTCTGGATTTTCAGTGCTAATGAATTTTTCATTCGTTTGGGTAAGTGACCAGACCAAAGTCACGACTTGACCTGGAATGGAAATGAATATCTACAACATGTTGTACAAGAATATTTGAGTTATAAGTTACTCAGGATTTCAATAATGTGGAAATATCATCAATATCATTTTGATTCTGTCCTGCCAAATATATAACTCACAGGTATGAGCTGATTATGGAAGTAGATGGTAAATATTCTATTTAATGGAATTGGTGTGGATTTCAACCACCTTCCTTACTGCGATCTATACCCATTTAGCAAACCTGCAACCGGTGTTGAAAAAAAATCATTTGGCAATGTCACTGAGTGCTTGAAAAGTAGCAACTGTGTAAATATTTATTTTTCTGCAGATGCTGGAGCTAATGCATAATTAAAATAGTAAAATCTTTTTTTTTACAGAATGCATTATCAAGGCAGAGATAGTTAATTCTTAATATGAGCATAAATATTAGCAATCTGTATTTTTTAAAAATTGGGACTTTTTGACCTTCTATTGGCTGAAAGTCATCATATTTTTGTCCTCTCAAGAGTGCAGATTACTGTAATCTCTGTATTACTAGTAGGCAGACCAGTGGTTTCAGGGTGTAATTTGAGACTTAAAGTAGGCAAATTAACATTGATTAATGATTGGTAAAGTATTAGTCATCACCTAATTACAATATTAATCTTGAGTTAAGGGTTAATAAAAATATTTAAATTTAAGAGATTAATTCCCATGACACATTTAAATGAATGGTATAACTTATCACATTTAGTAAGTGCCAGGAATGGAAACAGAAATTTATCATTTAATTAAACAACTAAACTGTGCATAAATTACTTGCTGAAATGTATTTCAAAATAACATTTAAAATAAATCAATTTTCATCACTATCTACTTTTCCATTTAGTTACATGTCATCAACAGACTCAGAAGTTGTTTGTTCTCAAACAGATCATAGATGTAGCTTGTGAATATTTCGGGCCCAAGTACCAATCCCTTTGAAAGCCCACTCATCAAAGTTCAAAGTACATTTATTATCAAAGTATGTGTACTTTATACAACCTTGAGATTTGTCTCCTTACAGGCAGCCACAAAACAAAGAAACTCAATAGAACCCATCAAGATGAAAAAAAGACCATCGAACACCCAATGTGCAGAGGAAAAAAAGCAAATCATGCGAACAATAGAAGTAAGCAAGTGGCATTCAGAACTGAAGTTCATGAAACTGATTCCACAGCCAGTTAGATCAGAAGCCCCATAGTTAGCTGCAAGCCACAGCCTCAGGTCAGTGCAGAGATGAGTAAACCTCATGGACCAGTAAGCTGAATGGGCCCAACCCTCACCTCCAGCCCTAGCACCCTGACCTTTACAGGTGTCTAAACCTTGGGTTGTGTGGTGAACTACATCTACCTGTCTGGACACGCCCTCTGCTGACTGCTCCTGTGGCTCCTCCCACAGACCCCCTGCTGACTGCTCCTGTGGCTCCTCCCACAGACCCCTGTATAAAGGCGATTGAGGTCTGAGCCCAGCCTCTCAGTCTCCAGGATGTAGTATGGTGGTCAATCACTGTTGTTCCTTCTTCCAGTCAATAAAAGCCGCTATCTCGCCTTTACGTCTCAGAGAGAGCTATTGATGGTGCATCAGGTTGCTCCTTGCTCTTGATAGGCTTTTGGGCCCGAGCCCCATTGCCGTGATTCAGTTTCCAACCCTTCCAATTCAGCTTGGCACTTATTTCGATCAAACCTTGCTCTTGGGCCCGAGCTCAGCCTTGCCTCGGTTCTGCTGCGTCAATTTGCCTCCAAGCCTGCTCTGGAAATGGCGATACTTTGGCTCATTCTCCACTCTGTGGTCCTCGCCCCCACACCACACCGCAGAACTCTTACACCTTTGAGGTTTTAGTTCACACCACAATTACGTCAGGTTGTACAGGTAGTTCAAAAGCTCACCTATGACAGGGAAGTTACAGACTATTGTTTGCTTTGATTGTCTATCAGAAAAGGTGTTATGAGTAAAGTAGTTGTATGTAGTCACAACATGCCAATGTGTGAGAAGGACCCATTTATCTCTGTTTTCTATCTGTAAACTAACCTTCAGACACCTCATCTACAATTACACCACTGTGCAACAGGGAGTTGGACTTCTTAACTAACAGACTGTAGTCAGGATGCACTACTGCTCCTCTCTCTCCATTATCCTCAACCCCAACCCCCCCCCCACCCCCCCCCCAGGGTCCTGTGCTAAGCCCGTTGCTATACACTCTGCTCATTCCGCACTGCACTGCCAAACACCTGACAATCACGTTGACAAGTTTGCCTACATCACAACAGTGTAGGGGCTCATCACCAAGAATGATGAGATGGCCTTCAGAGAGCAGGTGGAAGAGCTTGAGGCCAGATGCCAGGCAAATAACCACTTCCTTGATGTCAGCAAGACAAGGGAGTTGGTTAGTGACTTCAGAAGAGCTCGCACCACTCACAACCCTCTTTACATGGGCAGCACAGCAGTGAAAACTGCGAGCAGTTTCAAACTGGGCGAGCACATCTCAAACAACCTCTCATGGTCCCAGAATTCATCATACGCAATCAGAAAAGCTCACCAATGCCTCTACTTTCGGAGAATGCTGAAGAGAGTTGGACTATGTAAATCTATACTTGAGTCATTCTGCAGCTGAACAGACCAGTGTTGCACAGATGTAGCTGTGGATCGAACCCAAGTGCTGAACACAGGCGCAGAGGCTGAGTAGGGAGACACTGCCATCGTAGTGAGCATGGGAAGGGTTCCAAAGGGGATTTTTCTCAGAGTCTTGATCTTGGTAGATAATTCCAGAACAAGGCTAGACTTCTAGACTTAGAACTGATAGTTCTAAATACCATGGAGTGAGGTTACTTGTACACAAGTTGACCAACAAACTGGGACCTTCTAGTAGTGGTCACAGGACTCTTATACTACTGTTTGATGAAATGCAGGTGTTCATAGTTATTGGAACCTGGGAATAGATCGGGAACTAATGAGGTATTAAAGGCCCAATTCCTGAGTAAGCCAGCCAGGTACCAGAAAGGACCATGACAACCTGAGCATCCTAACAAGAAGCCTTACTGCATAGTATGGAAATAGCACTGTGGCGTACCGCAAGGCCATCAGAACCGCCCACCATTAACACAGCACCCACACCTGGAGCACCAGATGCAAAAGCAGTTACTTTCCCCAAGCAGTAAGGCTGATCAACACCTCCAACCACAAACCCACCCCTCCATACCCCAAGCCACTACTTATCATTTTGTGTTAGTCACCTTATGTACAGACACTCCTATGCTTAGTATCACTTTATGGACATACAATCAATCTATCTACTGTATGTAAGCTATCTTAAGTGTTCATTGTGTTTTTTTAAAATTGTGTTCCTTAATTTATTGTGTGTTTTTTGTGCTGCATTTTGATCCAGAGTAACAATTATTTTGTTCTACTTTACAGTTGTGTACTGGAAATGACATTAAATAGCCTTGAATCTTGACGGAAGCAAATGCAGATTAGGTGATTGCCTCTCAGAGCACATGCAAAGAATACACGTTCATTAGGAACTGATTCCATCAGAAGTTCCATTGCAAATAACTATTGAAGTTGAAGATCCGGTTTGATTCAGAGGCTTATGAACAGTACTTCATTATGTTTGCACTACCTATTTAATTTGTATTGTAGACTTCAGTTAATTGAGACACAATGGGACCAGTACATGCTGGCCCAATTAAACAGCTGCCCCATTTAGCCAAAGTTTCATGGAAATGGTTTAAGAGACAATCTACTGTTTCACTGATGATGCATTTAAATGGAATACAGAACAAATTAGAACACTACCAACATTACCACAGTACTATAAAACTGTATTAATTCCTAATAGTTATCAATGGAGGAATTTGTTTGGTCTTCGCTGACGGGTTCTTACAATTGATTGCAAATGAACAAAATAAGTGCAGACAGCCAGTGCAGATAGTGGACTGCCTTCAAACAGTGCTTTCGACAAATGCATCCTCTAAATCTTCATTTTCACTGTAACATTCAAGATCATTGTTGATCCCTTCAAATTCTTCATAGTTCCTAACTTGTTGAAGTAGTGAATTTTTTTCATTTTCATTCCCACCTGCATCTGGCATCTCCAAGCCTGAATGGTTGAAACTGCAGTGAGCAAAAAAAAATCAGATTTATCTTCCTGCTTATTACTCGCTAACTACCAGTAACAAAAAGTCACTGCTTTTGAACACAAACATGTGAGTGACACTAAGTAAAAACTGTTCGCTCTAAGTACAGTATCACATCTAATGACCACCTGACATACACGCAGCTGACACTAGTTAGAAAATCTTCCACAATAGTCGCTGACCTTAGTTAAGTGACATCGTGTCTTAAATGAAGGGAATCCTGACTATTTTCTTGATTTGTTTTTGTTCTTCAAATTGTCTCAAATGTGCAGCTCCTCCATTTAACGCTGGCCCAGTTAACCAGAATCCACTGTGTTGTGTTCTTCTTTTTATTATTATGTTCTTAATAGGTACATTTAATGTCAGAGAAACGAAGCCAATATACATCCTGACATTCTTTTTCTTATTGTGCTTTTTGTACTACATTGGATCAAGAGTAACAACTATTTTGTTCTCCTTTACACTTGTACACTGGAAATTACATTAAGCAATCGTGAATTCCTTGTGCACTAACCTAATTCATCAACTACCTGTGTGTGACATAAATTGAAGCCAATAAATTAAAATTCCAAATATAACACTTTAAATGGTATCCCTTGATACATGCATAATACATTTTTAGATGAGGTCCAAGCATGACATCTTTATCATAAATTCATGTTGGTTCTGCTTATTATTAATATTCTCTAAGCTGTCTTAGCATCACATTTGTCTGACTACAGAGGTAAGAGAAAATACTGGGCATGCTTTAAGAGTGATAGACTTTCAAATCTGATGTGTGTATGTAAAGTCTGGCAGGTGCCTTTCTCAACAAGGGTCAACAAACAAAACAGATATTTCATTAAGATGGTAGTAAAGCTGTTGATTACAGAATGGCCTGTGGAAGCCACTAGGTTGAGACGCAAAGCAGTAGAACAAATTAACCGGCTGTCCAGAGAAATCAATCAGGATGTGATATCCCAAAGGACAGATATTCTGTATCTAAGGCTAATAAAACTGTCCATTACATATAGTACATCACTGGAACAGAGACAATATCTTTTGGACTATGAGGCTTATTCACAAAACTTGATGACAAAATGTTGATTAAAAAATGAGATCCAGTTCATAAAGGCTGGGGATGACAGATGTGCTATGACAGGTGTCCAAAAACATGGGGAAAAACACAAGGCTCAGTATTGTAACAAGGTGATAATGATTGAGTCAGACAGAGACAACTACGATGGTGGAGACAAGATTTTGGAATATTCAGTGGATGAGAAAGGAAGCTTCTGTGAAGCAACAAATGAAAAACAGTAACCAGCACATCAGAAGCTGTGTTCTAAACAACGTGGAAAACAGAAGCTGAACCTATTCTCATCATCTCCAATTCCTCAGTAAGTTTCTGATGGATTCACGGTTTGCCTTCACTCAACTATCAGCCCATCATTTCTCTCTCTCTGTATAGCCTCTGGCTTCCAGCAGGTAGTTATGAAAGCAAACAGAGTATTATGGTTTACTGTTGGTGAGGTTGTATAGGAACATGGGGAGATATTGTTCCAGTATAAAGGGCATTGGAGAGATTATATCTGAAGTACCCGATACCCTAGAGTGTTTTGTAAGTTGTGTTGGGAATGTTCTTGCAGTTGGTTGAGGCTAGGTGGGTCTGTTCAGTTGTTTTTTTTTGGATCAGCTTTGTGCAAATGAATCCTTTTCTTTACCATTTCAGAAGACAAAGTCAATGGCATTTAATCAAGTCATTATTGGTAGAAATCTTTTTACAACCGGCATTAGTGAACCAGATGGATTGTTAGCACCAATCTGCTTGTTTCAACTAGCAGAATGTTTCTTCCTCCCAAATTATTTAATGGACTGAATTTAACTGATTTTAATTTTAAACTGAGGCTCTGTATTACTAGTTCTGTGACATAATTACTATGATGCCTACCTCATGATATTTCATAATGGTAATATCTTATACCAGTTCTGATCTATCATAGTCTGACATGGGTGAACTGCTATAAATAATCCCACAGGCAATAAGATCTTCTGTCAAGCTCTAAAATTAGATGACATTTGTCATTATAGCACTAACAATTTATATCAAGTTAACTTTCATTGTAGGCAAGGTTAAAAAAAAGCTAAGTATGTAAGAAAGATGGAGGGCTATGGGGAGGGAAGGGTTAGATTGAATTTAGAGTAGGTTGAAGGGTTGGCACAACAATGTAGGCAAAGGGCCTGTACTATGCTGTACTCTTCTATGTTCTAAGCTCTTGAGACTTTCAGATACTCATCCTACCTTAGACCTTAGATGAAGTAGACCTTTATATAACATTACAAATCACAGCCAACAGAGGTTCAGAAAAGTTCAGGCACTCACAACATACTGGAGGAACTCAGCAGACCAGGCAGAAAATATGGAAAAAAGTACAGTCGATGTTTTGGGCCGAGACCTCTCAGAGCCCCTGTACTCTTTTCCACAGATGCTGCCTGGCCTGCTGAACTCCTCCAGCATTTTGTGTGTGCTGCTTGGATTTCCAGCATCTGCAGATTTTCTCTTGTTTGTGATCAGAAAAGGCCAACATTCTCTGATTAACTTTATTAGTTATTTTGGAAGGAAAATCCTAAGTGAATTTTGAAAGCATAATGAGCAAATTGGCTACATTTGTGGGTAATGTTAGTAAGAGGGCATTTATCAAAGAAGTCAAGTTTATTGTTATTTAACTATATACATGTATAACTGCCAAATGAGACAATGTTTCTCCAGACCAGGGTATAAAGCACAATAATACACATAACACACAATAGCTTGGGAAAGTAAGAATTAAATTTACAAATGATTTGTAGATACACAAAAGTCTTGCATTCGTATAAAAACATTCATATCTAAAAGTCTTCAGTCAATTAAATACTTTCGAGGATTAATCCCAGTGTGATTGAGGGAAAGTGACTAATTTATGCACACTAAGGTTCCACAAGCAGTAATGAAATCGCTGACCAAATAATCTTTTTGTTAATAGTGTTGACTGAAGGTAAGTGTTGACTTGCATGCATCTATGAATTGCGCTTCTGAGTCTTCTACAATATCTGAGGGAACAAATGACAATTTCACTTAATGAACTACCTAATATAACTAGTAATCCAATATAACAACTATATTATATTGGAATACAAGCTTACATTACTTCTTCAAGCCTCTGGAGCTGGATTTGAATATATTAGCTTCTATATCAGTGTTGAGGCTATTGTCACATTACCCACATTGAGTCTTGTAGGCAGGTTCATGCCCCAAATTACCCATCACACACTTTCTTTGCAAGCTCCTTATGGAAACTTTGAAGCTGCATTTATCTTTGCCCTGGTTACAGCTTTTGTAATGTTGGTCTGAACTGATCGGAGGATAGAAACCCATTGAGAAAAATTTAATATCAAAGTATGTGTCAACCGAACCATATGAACACAAATAATGATATTTGTTAGAAACAACTATATGGCTCTCCTACCTACTGGACCTCTGGAGTCAGGATGTTAACAAGATTTTCCAACAGCAAAGCAGCTAATGGCCACTCTTCCTAAGTGTAATCAATTATCCTTTGGAAATGTTAATGCTTAGAGCAAATCCCTTTGGAAGGCTAATTATGCCAAAAGTCTTTGGTGTCAGATCCATCAAGAAATCTTTTACTTCCTTCAGTTACAGTTATCTTAATCCTTTTATCATTTTAAAATTTTATTTATTTTAATTTATTTAATTTTTCAGTTGCTTCTAAAAGATGCTGATCATCAGATGCAGTCACAAACAGGCCTTTGTTGGCATTGAAAGGCCACCATCACAGTCTGTGGACAGTACCTCATCTAGGCCCTGCAGTGAAATGGCAAACACTCTGAGACCATAGGTTCTCTGAAGGCCACAGAAGTTTAGAGCAACTTATGGATGAACGTAGGGACATTTGTGATATCATTATGACATTTGAACCTTTTGCTCGTTGTAATAATCTTGACCTCCACTTGGGTTTTGGATTAACCATTTCTATAGACTAACCACTGCCTGGCAGGAAACTCCCCTCCAACACGGGCTCAAAAATCAACAGAGCTCTGTGATATCTGCTCATTTCAGGTGGATTCATGTAACTGATCAGCCAGTAAATCAAATCCAGGCCCTCTTTCTTGGCAATTTGATGCTCTATCTGTGATTCACATCGACTTTAATATGGGAAAGTTTGAGCTCATATATGTGAATTGCATACTGAAATTTTTAAACTTCAGTAAAGGTTAATCTGATTTTTGTCCGTATGCTCATTCAACCCACCAGGGTGTTTAAATCCTTATCTTAAATACTCTGTTACAGTCTACTGATACAGCACAGGAATTAAGAAGGATTTAGACAAAATTTGCAAGTGACCAGACTGTGTGAATCTATTAATGAGAAAAGGTTGAAGGAGTTTGTGGTGGATTTAACACATTATTTCAATGATTGCGAGTTTATAATTAGGAAAGAGGGAACTGAATGCACACAACTTAATGATGGTGCTCTGAACCAGAGCAACTCCAGACATTGGGGAAGGAGAATCAGCATCGACTGAAGATTGGGTATCATGTGGAAGACAGAGGATTGGAATAAAACTGTCTTTTTCATGTTGACAGACAGACAGACATACTTTATTGATCCCGAGGGAAATTGGGTTTCATTACAGTCGCACCAACCAAGAATAGTGTAGAAATATAGCAATATAAAACCATAAATAATTAAATAATAATAAGTAAATTATTCCAAGTGGAAATAAGTCCAGGACCAGGGTGTCTGACACTCCGAGGGAGGAGTTGTAAAGTTTGATGGCCACAGGCAGGAATGACTTACTATGACGCTCAGTGTTACATCTCGGTAGAATGAGTCTCTGGCTGAATGTACTCCTGTGCCTAACCAGTACATTATGAAGTGGATGGGAGTCATTGTCCAAGATGGCATGCAACTTGGACAGCATCCTCTTTTCAGACACCACCGTCAGAGAGTTCAGTTCCACCCCCACAACATCACTGGTCTTACGATCAAGGATCAGTACTAAACACTCATTTATTTATGATTTATAGTACTGACCCTGGAGGAGGGAGTATGTCATCAAGGATGGCAAGAAGAAGATGAGAGAGTATATTGCGACAACGTACATGATTATGGAAGGCGGGGTGAATGTACATCACTGCCGAAGGAGGTGTAATGTGTTACTTCCCTTTGCGAGCCTACAGGTCACCTTTGGACAAGGTGTAGCACCTGCATAGCACCCCCCATCCCCACCGATCAGGGCCATGTGAAGCCATGGGAGCAGGCGGTGAATGGTCGTAGGAGCAGCTGATGCACATCACAGGTCCTGGTTATGCGACCACTAATGCCAGGCAGACAATCTCTGAAGCTCATTGATAATAGCTGGCGTTACCCACCTTGTAAAGTCACTGCCCAGAAGAAGGCAATGGCAAATGACTTCTGTTGAATATTTTGCCAATAGCTATCATAGTCATGGAATGATTATGCTTGCCCACTTCATACAACACAGCACATAACGAATGATACACTCAGTGGCCACGTTATTAGGAACCTCCCGTACCTAATAAAAAGGTCACTAAGTGTACCTTCATGGTCTTTTTCTGCTGTAGCCCATCCACTTCAAGGTTTGATGTATTGCCCATTTAGAGATTCTCTTCTGCACATCACTGTCACCTTCCCGTCAGCTTGAACCAGTCTGGCCATTCTCATTAATAAGGTACTCTCCCCAAAAGAACGGTTGCCTACTGGATTTTTTTTGGGGGGGTTTTTGCACCATTCTCTATAAACTCTAGACACTTGTGTGTGAAAACCCCAGGAGATCAGCAGTATCTGAGATACTCAAACCACCCCACGTGACACCAACAGTCATTCCATGGTCGGTAACTTAGATCACATTTCTTCCCCATTCTGATGTTTGGCCTGAACAACAACTGAACAGACAGACATACTTTATCAATCCCGAGGGAAACTGGGTTTCGTTACAGTCACACCAACCAAGTATAGTGTAGAAATATAGCAATATAAAACCATAAATAATTCAATAATAATAATTAAATAATGCCAAGTGGAAATTAGTCCAGGACCAGCCTATTGGCTCAGGGTGTCTGACACTCCGAGGGAGGAGTTGTAAAGTTTGATGGCCACAGGCAGGAATGACTTCCTATGATGCTCAGTGTTGCATCTCGGTGGAATGAGTCTTTGGCTGAACGTACTCCTGTGCCTAACCAGTACATTATGGAGTGGATTGGAGACATTGTCCAAGATGGCATGCAACTTGGACAGCATCCTCCTTTCAGACACCACATTCAGAGAGTCCAGTTCCACCCCCACAACATCAATGGCCTTACGAATGAGTTTGTTGATTCTGTTGGTGTCTGCTACCCTCAGCCTGCTGCCCCAGCACACAACAGCAAACATGATAGCACGGGCCACCACAGACTCGTAGAACATCCTCAGCATCGTCCGGCAGATGTTAAAGGACCTCAGTCTCCTCAGGAAATAGAGACGGCTCTGACCCTTCTTGTAGACAGCCTCAGTGTTCTTTGACCAGTCCAGTTTATTGTCAATTCTTGGCCATGTCGCCATGCTTGTATTTATTGAGTTGCTGCCACATGATTAGCTGATTAGATATTTGCATTAACGAGCAGCAGGTATACAGATGTTCCTAATAAAGTAGCAACTGAGTTTTGGTGTTCTTGTGCATGAATCACTCAATATTCAAAGGCAGTTTATTATCAACATACATATATGTCACCATATACAAGCCTGAGATTCATTTTCTTGTGGGCATACTCAGTAAATCCAGAATAGAATAATAACCATAATAGAATCAATGAAAGACCATACCAACTTGTGTGCAAGAGACAACAAACTGTGCAAATATAAAAATAAAGTTGGCAGGAGGTGCAGCAAATGGTTACAAAGACAACTGGTATACAGTATGCCTCTTATTGCCACGGTGCTGAAGCTTAGAAATGGGGAAGTATGAAAAGGAAACAGGGATTGCTGGTTTGAAGAAACGTTGCCTCATTTCTATATAGGTTATATGGTTATATATGTTTTATACATCTATGTAGTTAAATGACAATAAACTTCACTTGGTTATTAGAATTGAAGTTTACTCATGAGGCCACACATGGAGTACTGAGCACATATTTATTCTCTTTTCAGAAGGGACAAACTGGCAGCAGAGGAGGTTCAAAAGAGGTTAACTGGGTTACTTCATGGGACGGGAAAGATGTCCTTTCAGGAGTGGCTAAAGAAAATAAACGTATATTCTTTGGATTTTAGAAGAGTGAGGTAATCTTATTGAAATCTACAGGATTCCAGGGAGGCATGGTAGCAGGAGAATCCTGAGCATGGACACATTGGAACTTCGCTCACAGAGGGTTGTGATCCTCTGGAATTCATTCCCTGAAGGTTTGTGGAGGGCAGGCTTCCTCCTGCCCCTGTTGTCCTCGGCCCTTTTGCATTCTGTATTGTAGTCCCTGACAAAGGGGAGGACCCTTGTGACTATTTAAGAGTGTCAAAGAACTGAGATATGAGGAAGCAGGATGTAAAGGGCTGGAGGAAGTCAGCGGCTCAAATGGCATCTATGGAGGGAAATGGAGAGATGACATTTTAAGACCTGACTGTTTATTTCCCTCCGTAGTTGCTGTCTGACCCATTGAATTCCTCCAGCACTTCGTGTTACTCCAGATTCCAACATCTGCCATCTCTTGTGTCTCTGAGTTGTGAGGAAACCTTTTACCTCTATAGAAATGGCCTAAAGAAATGCATAGGACATTGAAACAAAATATACATAGTTCATAGAGTCATGGAGGGCAAAAGCACAGAGAAAGGCCCTTGGTTATCTGCCTCGTCCCATCTACCCATAACCGGATCATTCCCCTCTCATCCATGCACCTATCAAACTTCTCTAAATTCTCTTTACTTAATTTTGGTTTTATTTAGAGATAAGGCAGAGTAACAGACCCTTCTGGTGTAATAAGCCCGTGCTACACAATCAGCTTACTAACCTGTACATCTTTGGAACGTAGGAGGAAACCGGAGCACCTGGAGGAATCCCGTTGGTCACAGGAGGAGCATATTAACTCCTTCCAGACAACGGTGGGAATTGAACTTGGGTTGCTGGTGCTATAATAGCATTCCACTAACCACTATACTATCAATGACTGCAAGTAAAGCTAACTTTGGCTCAAGCAAGTGAAAAGCAAGATCGAGACTCACCCAGAGTACCTAACAAGGTTAAAGCATTTGCAAGTACACCAAACCAGAAGTGCTGAAGCAATAGTTCATCATGACCTCAATCTGAGTTCTCCACATTACTGAAACCAGCATTCACCAAATTGATTCACACCATGTAAAATCAAGAAATGGCTGAGTACAAGGCTATTGGCCCTGATCACATCCCAGTTGTAATTCTGAATTTTTTTGTTCTCCAGGACTAGTTGTGACTCCTTCCAGCCATTTGTTGTCCTTAGCACAAAATTCTCTTCTAAGCAGGATGACTCTATTGCAAGGAGCAAATAGCTTAAAGGAAGGGATTCAAAATCATTTCATTGGGGTAATTAGGGTTGGATGTTGGACCTGGACTTGACTGTTATTATTAAAGGTGAATCTGACCTTTGAGAGCACACTGAAAATTTCTGAAGCGGAGGAACTGGCAAGTAACTCATGCAGTACCTGCAACTGAGACCAAACGAGACAGTGTGAATGCAGGACAAGCAGCTCATCAGACTCTTCTGAGGCAAATCACGTACCATTTTAAACAGTGAAAGAAGCAAAGTCTGTTATTGCTGAGGAGGGAAACATTTGTGGTCTGAATGCGGGTTCAGGCAAAAAAAACGACACATTTGTGGTAAAAATACCTTATCTCGGAGAAAGCACAAAGCTGAACAAAGGAAATTAAAGTAAAGAAAAACAAAAGAGGGTGCGCAAAATTTCCATTATCCACCATTCTTAGAGGAAGTGAAAACTAAAGTGGAAAAAGTGTTTACAACTTCGAATGAAAAAGTGGCTGACTTAACAAAAGTAGAACCACTGATTGTTGTTATGAAAGGGAATGACAGAGACATGACATTTAAGATTGACATGAGACTCTGCATTGCTGAACCTGGCAGAAAATGCATCTGGTTGGCCAGAAAAAGCTGCACCTGAACTAAAAGAGGCACAGTGTGTTAAGTTTTGTAACTCTAAAACATAAAACAAGGGAGCCCAGGAGAATGGGCCTTAGTTTTTTCTTTATTTTACCAAGACTCGCACGTATCATGTGATGGCTTGATAATGTCTGCCACTTACGTAACTTTACATTTAACCTGCAATGAACAAGAATGCTTAACCAAATGTTATGTTTACAATATTACTCAAATATTGCCAAAATATTAAATATACGGCACTCCTCCCTACTTAGTTGTCAAGTCTCAATCGCTGTGGAGGATTTCTTACTCTTTTGGAATAACGTCTTTCCTGACAAGAGAGGTCACTCTGCTTGGCAGGTGAGTCTTGTTGCTGTGAAACAATCTCATCTTCTGGGGGCTTCTCCAAGGTGGTTGTAGGAGATGACTCTGAGACCAAAGGAAGTGATTCTGATAGCTCTGGACACCTTTATTCTCCTTTTCTCGGCTTTTCTCTCTGGATCCGCATTGATCCTTACTTCCCTCCTGGCCCCAGCTTATTTCTTTAATGCTCCCACTCCTTTTCTTCTTTCTAGAATGTGCACTTTGATCTTGGAAAGGTGCATTTAGTTTACGTACTAGAGTATTCTTGTATTATTCCTTGTATTGCTCCTTTTACCATCTGACCTCTACTCTTGGTTTCCTCATTCACAACATCATCTGATGAATCCTCTCTTCTCATCTCTCCATTGACTCCTTTCTTTTTGTCCTTCCATTCATCCAGCTGGTCTTTGGTCTTTGCATCTACTTTTACAAGCAGCTGTTCGTCTCCCAGTCGGACCGTTGCTTTCATATCTTTCATAACTCCTCTGAGCATCATGGTCGTTCCATGGATGAATATGCTTTCCAACCAGAGGCACAGAGGTTGGCACCAACACCTGTTTTCCCTCTGTTAGGCAACGGTTCATGCTGTACAGCCTGGAGAGAGATGTGGCATCACCCAGTACCTTTCTTAACTTGATTTCAGTTGACTCTACTACAGGGGATATGGATTGCAAGTTGTGGATAGATCTCCAATCAGGTTGAAGTTCTCTCAGCCAATCATGTTCCAACAATATGGGCCCACCTGTTTTTTTTTAAGCTACATAAAAGCCCAAAGTGGCCTGTTGTTGTTGTACTTCACTGTTACAAAAGTTATTCCCACCAGTAGAAGTTCTTAGCTGGATGCCTGCAGGCTTCAGTTTGGTATCTTTGAAATGCGGTTCAAACTCATTTTGTGGAATGACTGAAACAGCCAAGCCAGTGTCCAAATACCTTTTAATGAATTTGCCATTCACTTCCGGTGTAAGTCACATTGCTTGTCTCTTGTTAGCTTTCACATTATAAGTCTCAAAGCTACCCAGAACTATGTCATTCTCATTATTATCAGATTTTTCATCAGCAGCATGCAGATTAGTGCTTTTTGAAACCCCGACTTGACTTTTTAATCTTTTTCTCTTCTCTGTATCTTCCTGACATTCTCTTCATATGTGTTCTACCTTGTTGCATTTCTCTGCAAGTTTCACCTTTAAACCTACATTTGTTTGGTGTATGTGAGCTCCTGCCACAATGGTAATTTGTTCAGCCAGGTTGGTTTCTATTTAGATATTGCAATTTTATTCATGCTTGTTTTCATTCCTGACTGCAACTTATTTGCATCTGTTTACTGGCCTTGTCCTCTAGACGTCACCAGGTTTGACCTTTGGGCCTTGACTTCCAGACTCACATGGACCTCTGACCACATGTTATCTTTAAGAAAACAGTGAAGGGGTTCTTGAATGACCTTCCATTGTAACTATGACATTCGTGATGGGGGCTAAGGAGACCAGTCCTGTATTGGACGTCCATTTGGTGGTGACCACCGAAAATGTGGAAGGTACAAGGCCTGGTGACTCCCTTGGTCACCATGGTTAGAGGTCTGTGCAAGTCCAGAAGTCAAGAATTGAAGCTTGATATTACTGTAAAGTGTAATGCAAATATGTTCCATGCTCAACAGACAAAGAGTCGATCAGATCTCGTGATGTATCATCATACCATGTTGGTACTGTTTTGTCCCAGTGGATGGAAACAGGTTCTGAAAATCTACTAGGTTGATGTTCTGAGCTCTGAGAGCAGCAGAGAGACTGGCTGAAAATGGTTTAAAGTTTAAAATAAATTTATTGTCGAAGTACATATACGTCACCATATACAATCCTGAGATTCATGTTCTTGAGGGCATTCACAATAAATACAAGAAACGCGATAGAATCAATGAAAGACCACGCACAACAGGATGGACAAACAACCAATGTGCAAGACTAACAAAACATGCAAATACAAAAAGAAAGAAAAAAAATGAAATAACAATAATAAAAATAAATAAATAAGCAATTAATATCGGGAACATGAAATGATGCGTGCTTGAAAGCGAGCCCATTGTTTGAGGGAATAGTTTGGTGATGGGGTGAATAAAGTTGGATGAAATTATTGCCTCTGGTTCAAAAGCCTAATGGTTGAGGGTTAATATTTGTTCCTGAACAGGTGTGGCATGAGTCTTGAGAATCCTGTACCTTCTTCCTGATGGCAGCAGCAAGAATACAGCAAGTCCTGGGTGGTGGGGATCTCTGAAGATAGATGTTGCTTTCCTGCTTGGAGTACAGTGGCTCAGCAGTCACTCGTCTCCTTTACTGCCTCAGGCGGAAGGCAAAGGCATTGTTAGAGAGAGGATAACTCCAGGATTCGTGAAACATTTTTATCGAATAATGTTAAGGGTTATCGAATAATAAGGTGATATAGTTCTGCATAAGTTATGTGGTAATGGAAATACAATTGAACATATACTTAGTGGCCACTTTATTAGGTATCCCCTGTACCTCTAAGTGTACATTCATGCTGCTGTAGGCTATCCACCTCAAGGTCATTTTATTGTGTATTCTGAGATGCTCTTCTGCACACCACTATTGTAAAGTGTGGTGTTTGAGTTACTATCACCTTCCTTTCAGCTTGAACCAATTTGGTCATTCTCCTCTGACCTCTCTCATTAAAACACTGTTTTTACCCTGAGAACTGCCACTTATTGGATTTTTGTTTTTTGTTGTTTGCACTGTTAACTCTATAAACTGTTGTGCTTGAAAATCCCAGGAGATCAACAGCTTTTGTGATACTCAAACCCCAGTGTCTTGCACCAACAATTATTCCAATGTCAAAGTCACTTAGATCACATTTTTCCCCATTCTAATGTTTGGTCTGAACAACAACTGAACCTCTTGATCCTGTCTGCATGCTTTTATGCATTGAGTTGCTGCTACATGATTTGCTGATTAAATATTTGCATTAACGAGCAGGTGTACCTATTAAAGTGGCCACTGTTTGTATTGGGTCACTGTTTTAATCTTTATAGAAACTAAGCTGGTTGATCTCTTTAAGAACGGTGTTTGCAGTCATGTATTCAGCAGACTTGAAAATAAATTTCCTTGGAGGTAAAACACAGATTTGATAATTTTTTGCATATTAAAATATAATGAAAATGAGCAGAATTCTTAATTAAGAAGCCCTCACAATTTCTCTTCCTTTGTCCGTTAATATGCAACTAGCCCCTTTCATTTTGTTCATTTTTAAAGAACGCACTTGTCTGCAAGGGACCTTTGGGGATATGTGCCGAGGGACAATGAGATATAAATTAAACTCTAGCTATTATTCCAGCTCAGTTCTAAAGCAAAATACAGTAAACCATCTCTGTATTTGTATCTTGAAAGTAATTTGTAATATGAAATTTTACTTATTAAATCAACAGCTACACTATATCTGTTGGAGTCATGGACTATGTGTGAAGTGTTATCGTTTTAGATATATACAGAATACTTCAGAGTAATGTATTATTTCAATTATTTATTAACTTCATTAAAAAAATTCCTACTTTCAGAACTGAGTTCCTTTGCATAATGGTAAATATGTATTCTTGGCCTCATCGTTCACAGGAGCTTGGTACAAGACAATAAACTCATAAGAGCTTTGAATATTCATTGGCAATTCCATTTATTATTACATGTAACTACAACATATTTTCCATAAAACCTGATGTGTTAACTACTTGGAGCCACAGGTAGGAGCTGGCAATCAAAGGTGAGTGGCTGTCCCTGAATGGGCACAATAAGCCCTTCATTCAGAGGTGCTACCCCTCCCTAGACAGCCCATACATTGCAGCGTATACCAGATAAACTGCTCCGTCAATAACTATTAGGAAATAATACATTGCTTTATAGTACTGTTGTATCATTGGTAGTGTTCTAATTTGTTCTTTATTTCAAAGGTTCAAAGGTTCATTTTATTATCAAGTTCGGAATACAACTCTGAAATTTGTCTTCTCCAGATAGCTGAAGAAACCATATAAATAGTTGGCAGAAAGACTTCAATATTCCCCCCACACAAAAAGAAAACAAAACAAAATCTGGCAAACCACAAACACCCCCAATCCTTCCCTCACACAAAAACTAACAGGTCACATTAGCCCCAGCCCACCGAGCAGCAACAGGAAAGACCGGGCGAGAACGTGGGGGAGAAAAAAGCAGAAGTGAAAGAGGCCATGTAAACTACAGTCCAATCCATAAATCTGAGAACTTTGAGAACATCGGGACCCAGCGGAGAATGAAATGTATTTCATTTAAATACACAATTTGTTACTCATTTAAATGGTCGTTTCTCTTTTTTGGACCTTAACTATGTCCAGTTAATTTTGCTTCATTGAACCAAATTGTGCTGGTCCAGATGTGATCAATTAACCTGGTAGATCATGCTGGCACCTCTTCATACAGGGCAGAGTATCTCTCTCCTTTGTGGAGAGACCCACCACACTGTAGACGCAGGGGGTTTACTACAAACTGTGAGTCAGTGCATACATCAGACACTGCATGAAAATGACCGGAGGCTAAAACCATGAATTCTACAAGTATAACAGCCCAGGAGAGGGTTGGTGACACATTTTAGTGTCCAATACCTTGGAATTCAGATAAGGTTACTCTCAGACAAGTAGAGATGAGGGCATTGATTACTAAAGGCTCTTGGAGAGAGGTGGTTCTGACAAAGCCTTTCCTCACTGACCCCCCCAGCACCTGCCAGCTTTCTCTAGTCAAGAGACTTTGCCTTCCAGATGTGTACTCCTGTTCAACACACACTGAATGCTGGAGGAACTCAGCAGATCAGGGGAATAGACAGTTGACTTTTAGGGCCAAGACCCTTCACCAGGACTGAAAAGGAAGGGGCCAGAAACCAGAATAAGAAAGTGGGGGAGGGGTAGGAGAACAAGCTGAGGTGGGTAGGTGGGGGAGGAGAGCAATGAGTTGGGAGGTGATAACTATTCCTTTCCATAGACACTGCCTGACCTTCTGAGTTCCTTCAGCATTTTATGTGTAATGCTCTGGATTTCCAGCATCTGTAGAATCTCTTGTGTCTATGAAGAAGAAGGTATTTAATTGGTCAGGACAGTGGACCATGGAAGAAGGGGAAGGAGGAGAGGTACTAGAGAGGGGTGATGAGAAGAGAACAGGTGACAGGAAAGCCAGAATAGGACCAGAAAGTTTTCTCCTGCTTCTGATTTTGGTGAAATGTCAACATAATTTGTACTAAAGTTCCCTTTTTCCTACAGAAAGACAGTAGCTTTTATCCCAATAGTTACAGAAAGTGCTCAATCATTGTACTTCCAAAGTGCAACCCTGCTGGTCACTACAATAAATCTTAAGTAAATAGTCAAAAATCCCTTTAAGTAGCACTGGCACAGGGCAGATCCCTGCTGTTTAATCTGATCTCCTGTCCACGGACCTGTGTATCAGTTGTATGCTCATGGCTGAATTTAAGAGGACAACTATCAAATGAACATTATAAGAGGTTCACAGTTCAAAGATGTACAGGTTAGTAAGTTAATTGGTTATTGTAACTTGTCCCATGATTGGGCAATGGTTAAATTGGGAGTTGCTGGGCAACGTGGTGGTAAGGCTGGAAGGGCCTATTCCACGATGTACTGTATCTCAATAAATAAACATCATTGCTGTAGGATCTGTATACTTGATAGAGTTATACAAAATTATGAGGGGTGTAGATAGGGTAAATGCAAGCAGGCTTTTTCCACTAAGGTTGGGTGCAACTATAACTAGAGTTTAATGGGAACATGCAGGAAACTTCTTCATTCAGAGGGTCGTGAGAGTGTGAAACGAGCTGCCAGCGCAAGTGGCGCAAACGAGCTCGATTTCAACATTTAAGCAAAGTTTGAATGGTACATGGATAGTAGGGGTATGGACGGCTCTGGTCCGAGTGCAGGTCAATGAGAGTAGGCCGCTTAAATGGATTGGCATGGAGTAGATGGGCCAAATAGCCTGCTTCCATGCTGTACTTTTCTATGACTCTCTGTGCTACATGGAATTCAATTAACAGACTGATTGTAAACTGAAAATGGAACTACGTACTCAAAAATAAGGATGCATTGTACAACAAAAACACACACAATGTGAACAAGCTTCTGTGCTTCAGACAGTGAAAGAAGTACAAGTAAGTTACATTTAGATATCACCTTATTTCTCTTTTATTTACCACCAGCAAAGAAAGGAATTAACTGACCACACTCTATGGTTGCTATTTAAATCTCTCTGCAAATAAATGTGCACAGGTTTCAATGTATTGGATGTGGAGAGGATGTTTCCTGTGGTGGGAGAGTCTCAGACCAGAGGACACTGCCTCAGAACAGAGGGGCCTCCTATTAGAATGGAGATGAGGAGGAATTTCTTTAGCCAGAGGGTGGTGAACCTGTGGAACTCATTGCCACGAATGGCTGTAGAGGCCAAGTATATTTAAGGCTGAGGTTGATAGATTCTTGATTAGTTAGATCATGAAAGGACATGGGGAGAAGGCAGGCGATTGTAGTTGAGAGGGAAATTTGTATCAGTCATGATGAAATGGCTGAGCAGACTCAATTGACCATGTGGCCTAATCCTGCTCCTATATCTTATGGTCTTATGGTATTCTGCTGTATATGAGATATAATAAACTGCAGTATATCAAAGCAGTATAAATGCAAATCTTGTCCATTTTAATGCCTCAGTATTTTTGAAGCATCGATTTCATTTGCAATGGTTAACGTTTCACAAGGATGAATTATCTTTTAAAATTCCATCATGTGAGAAACATAAGAAAGACAAATTTAGAAAAAGGGAACAAATTACTATCTATCTATTAGGATTAGATTGGAATTTATTGAGCAGTAATCACTATTTGCATCTGCACTAAACATCAGCAGTTCTCAGTGGATTAGTGAGTAACTTCTGATAAGGTTGTAACATATTACTTCTAACGAGGGGAATGTAAAAATAGCTATTTGGGTGCAAATGTGCAGGGAGAGGAAGAGGAGACGCTTACTGGCAGCTTGCAACACTTAATGAACATCAATTGTCACTTCTAAGGGATACAGCTTTGGATAATACATGATTCAGTGATAAATAGGAGTTCAACCCGAAGGATGAGAATAGAGTTAGCTTAAGATCAGAATTTGATTCATGAATTATTTATATTAAAAGCAAAGGTGTGAGAAACTGTGATAAGGATACCAAGTTTCATGCTTCATGTTATTTTTCTCCTATAATTAACTGCACTTAAGTTAATAAACACAGGAGATTCTGCAGATGATGAAAATCCAAAGCAACAAACACAAAATACTGGAGGAACTCAGCAGGTCAGGCAGCATCTATAGTGAAGAATAAAGGCTGACTTATACTTCTGTGTAGGTTCTACGCCATAGCCTATGCCGTAGCCTACGCAAGGGGCCTGCACCATTGTGAGCATTTATACCTGTCCGTTGGTGTGTCTGCGTCGCTCTGCAATTCACCGCCAAAACACTAGTTGGTGGTGGGGTTTCTACGCCACTGTGTTGAGCTTCTTCATGTATTTCATACAATGGTGACTTTAAACTGAGTGCATCACGTTGGAGTTGGAGCTAATGAATGTTGAACAAGAATTGAAATTACTGCAAAGCAGCAAAGAGAGAAGACGTCGGAGGAGATGGTGTGTACGACCATTGAACGGGTTGAGGCAGAAGGAGGGT
This sequence comes from Hemitrygon akajei, assembly GCF_048418815.1. Classification (NCBI taxonomy): domain Eukaryota; kingdom Metazoa; phylum Chordata; class Chondrichthyes; order Myliobatiformes; family Dasyatidae; genus Hemitrygon; species Hemitrygon akajei. The sequence continues at coordinate 17,469,321 of NC_133125.1, read as the reverse complement.
GAGTTTTCTGTGCTTGTCCAGCCACTGAGAGACATGGACGAGGAAAATGCATTTCAAACATTGGCGGAGAAGAAGAAGCAACCAGAAATGCACAGGAGGAAATGCGATGCTACCAGGTGCGCGTCAGGCTATGGCAGAGGGTATGGCATAGGACATGCGGCTATGCCATACCTACAGCGTAGATTCAACACAGAAGTATAAATTGGCCTTAAGCAGTCAATGACTTGGCTGAGACTCTTCATTGGAACTGGAAAGGAAGTGGGGAGAAGCCAGGATAAGAAGTTTGGGGAAGGCAAGGACTACAAGTTGGCAGGTGATAGGTGAGACAGTGTGAGGAGGGAATGTAGGTGGGTGGCAGAGGAGGGAAGGGTGAAATATGAATCTGGGAGGTGATAGGAGGATGAAGTAAAGGACTGAAGAAGAAAGAATGTGATGGGAGGGGAGAGTGGACCATGGAAGAAAAGGAAGGAGGTGGTGCACCAAGGGGCTATAATAGGCAGGTGAGGGGTAGAGTAGGGGTACAGGAGGAGCCACAATAGGGAATGGTAAAGAGAGAAGGGGGAGGGGGGAGAAATTGCCAGAAGTTAGTGGAAAGAAAAAAATATCTTACACCCACTTGGTAACCAATTAAATGGTACTTTCAATATGGAGTAACTGCTGGAAGAATCGTGGAAGTTAATTTGCCCCCAACAATTGTGTGGCAATTATGAGATGAGTAGCACCTTACGATTGCTACACAAGAATGGGTGAGTAATTTGTTTTTTGTACTGCTGGTATAGAGTTAAATATTAGCCAGGACATTGATTGTAATTTCCCTGCACTATAATGTTGTGGAATGTTCTGTGTTTATTAACAAAACTTGATAATTTAACATCTCATTCAACAATGCAGCATTCCCATAGTACTGCACTGAAGTGCTTGCTCAGACTTTTGTGTCCAGGCCCTGGAATGAGAAAAGAACCTTCTGTCTCAGAGATAAGAGTGTTATCAACCAATTTAAAGTCAAGTAATTAAATATATTTGCAATAGAAATAATATTTCAGTACTAGTGACTGCAGAACTATTGGACTATCATATAAATCCTCCTAGCTTACTAGTGTCCTTCAGGAAAATAAATCTGCCACCTTACCTGGTTTGACCTCTATGTGACTTTTGATCCATGTGATTAACTCTTAACTGCCCACTAAATTCGGACATAACTAGGCGTAAGCAATAAATGCTAGCTTTGCCAGTGGTACCCACATCCCTTTAAATCAGGAGTTCCCAAATTTTCTTCTGCCATGAACCTCTACCATTAGCCGAGGGGTGAATGGAAAAAGGTTGGGAACCCTTGCCTCAAATGAATAAACTTTTTTAAAAAATCAGGCTATACTAATACTGAAAGGAATAACTATAATGTAAATTTGATGCCAAGGTAGGATAGTGGTTACCGTAACACTATCACACCACTAGCAACCCAGGTTCAATTCTGCTGCTGTCTGTAAGGACTTTGTACTTTCACCCCATTACCCTGTGGGTTTCCTCCAGCTGATTTGGTTTTCTCCCACATTCCAAAGACGTCCAGGTTAGTAGGTTAATTGGTCACGTGGAGTAATTGGGTATCACTGGCTTGTTGGGCCAGAAAGGCTGGTTATCTTGCTGTATCTCTAAGTAAAGAAAGAAATGAAATGATAAGATCTGTCTTCAACATGTTCTGAAGCAGTGGCTCCCAGCCCCTGTTTTGCCATTAACTCCTGCATTAAATGAGGGGTCCATGGATGCCAGGATGGGAATGCCTGCTCTAGAGTATCAATTTTCTTCTTGAACAAGTTCCTCATCAGAGCTAGAGCCTAACTGACTTGGCTTCCAGTCAGCTCTTCAGCCAACCGGTCTGGCAGGCTGACCAGACCAATTGGAGAAAATCCACTAAGACCACAGCTTCCGGAAATCTGAACAAAAACAAAAATTATGGACATACCGACCACATCCACAAAAATCGGTTCTTTCTTTTATAGCTCTCCCTGAACAACAGATATTCATAGTGTTTTCTATTTTTATTTATGCCCAGTTCATGACTCTGGTTGCAAAAGCACAATGCAGCTGGTGCTATAATGAGCTAGGTTCAGAAGATAAAATTACAAACAGCCCTTCATAAACACAAGATCTTTTACAGATCCTGGAAATTCAGAGCAATAAACACAAAATGATGGTTGAGCTCAGCATCCATGGAAACAGTCAATGTTTTGGGCCGAGACCCTTCATCAGGACTTCACACTTTATCTTTTGCATGGGATCATTCTACCCTTTTGGACTCAACGATCATGAACCATTCTCGTCTTGCAATTTATATTTCTCGCATGCAGTTCTTCTTCATTTTCTCTTCTGGTAAGATCAGATTGTGTTTGCCTTCTCCTACTTCTATCTCCCCTTGGTGTGATTGTGTTATTCATAATTAACTTATCATCCTCTTTCAGACAACAGCACCACCAGGTGTTATGTAATCTCACTTGTTGCCCATCTGATCACTGATCTTCATTTCCGTTCTTTCCACCCTTCTCCAGATTCTCAGCATTTGAAAGCCATTTTTATTATCCTGGAAGTGGTCTCAGCTTGAAATGTTGACTGTTATTTCCCTCCACAGATGCTGCCTGACTTGTTGAGTTCTTCCAGCATTTTGTGTGTGTCGCTCTGGATTTCCAGCATCTGCAGGATCTCTTGTGTTTTCTTATTATTTTTATTTTCTTTTCCAGGTCATTAACTAGAAATGCCAATCCTGTCTCCTTCTCCAAAGATGCTGCCTGAGCTATATTCTGATTTGATTCCGTGCTTCTGGATTAGTGAGCTGTGTTACCATTACCTATCCATTTCTTTCAATATGCATTGATCTCCATCTAGTTTCATCTATTTAGCATAATCCTTGCTGCTTTCAGCAGTAAATTTCTATTTATTTAAGATACAAGGTGGTTAGTAACCTACTCCAGCACAAGGTCCATGAGTCCTTTCAGATGTTGATGATCTTCTCGAATGTATGTTGTCTCCAGGGAGAACTGTCCGTTCTTGCACCACAGGTTTCTATGTCTCCTTTGTTAGAATGTCATTAGATTCAGCTTCACCTCATCTGCACCATCCTCAGATTCCTGTGGTAACACCTTCTCCTCACAGGGTCAAGGCCATCACGACTGTCTGAGGCCATTCTTTAACTGACTACATGATAGTAATTCATCAACTTCCTTCTTGTTGGTGCTAATAAAAGCAAAAATTCTGACCACATAACCTGCTTTAAGGAATTACATTTGCTCGGCTGCTCTGTAAAGTTGGAAGAAAGATTTATTTCCCCTTTCCTCACTCCCTCCATCTGCTTCATCCAGATGGGATTTTAGGCACCAGCAACCTTGCAGCTGTTGGCTGCTCTGTTCCGGTTCAGTGGTTCGTAAGCTTGTGGGATGAGATTCCTGGTGTTTGGTGTGACATTTATATACTCAGAGACTAAGGTATGCAACCATTTGTGGTTCCATTGTCTTAATGAGAAGTGACTTGGCTGTTTTTAAATCACTCTTCACCTTTCCATTGGATAATAGATGATGAAATATGTGACAATTCCCACACAACAAAATCATTTGCAGCAAATTGAGAGCCATGATCTGTTACAACCTTGTCTAAAGTCCTGCATCTGACAAACTCTACCTAGTGTCACTGTACCTACATGTAGATAGATAGATAGATAGATAGATACTTTATTCATCCCCATGGGGAAATTCAACATTTTTTCCAATGTCCCATACACTTGTTGTAGCAAAAACTCATTACATACAATACTTAACTCAGTAATAATATGATATGCATCTAAATCACTAACTCAAAAAGCATTAATAATAGCTTTAAAAAAAAGTTCTTAAGTCCTGGCAGTTGAATTGTAAAGCCTAATGGCATTGGGGAGTATTGACCTCTTCATCCTGTCTGAGGAGCATTGCATCGACAGTAACCTGTCGCTGAAACTGCTTCTCTGTCTCTGGATGGTGCTATGTAGAGGATGTTCAGGGTTTTCCATAATTGACCGTAGCCTACTCAGCGCCCTTCGCTCAGCTACCGATGTTAAACTCTCCAGCACTTTGCCCACGACAGAGCCCGCCTTCCTTATCAGCTTATTAAGACGTGAGGCGTCCTTCTTCTTAATGCTTCCTCCCCAACACGCCACCACAAAGAAGAGGGCGCTCTCAACAACTGACCTATAGAACATCTTCAGCATCTCACTGCAGACATTGAATGACGCCAACCTTCTAAGGAAGTACAGTCGACTCTGTGCCTTCCTGCACAAGGCATCTGTGTTGGCAGTCCAGTCTAGCTTCTCGTCCAACTGTACTCCCAGATACTTGTAGTCAGTCTATATATACTGTATAAGCTTGTGTTGTGCATTTATATTTATTGTTTTTTTAAAAATTGTATTCTTTATGCTTGTTGTTTTTTTAATGCTGCGTTGAATCCGGAGTAACAATAATTTTGCTCTACTCTACACAAATGAGAATACGCAATCCTGAATCTTGAACTTTTCTCTTTTATCAATTGCTAAAGTTCCAGAAGCTGGGAAAAGGATCAACTATCATGGCCTCATCAGAATCAGGTTTATTGTCACTGATTTTAGTCGTGAAGTTTGTGACTTATGGCAGCAGGCATAACAAATTACCGTAAGTGAAAATAAAAATCAGTAAACCAATAGAGCTAAAGAGGGCTGGCGAAGTAATGTTCATGGACTGTTCAGAAACCTAATGGCAGACAGGAAGAAACTGTTCCTAAAATACTGAGTGTGGGTCTTCAGGCTCCTGTACCTGATGGTAGTAATGAGAAGAGGGCAAACCCTGGATGGTGAGGATTCTTAATGATAGATAACGCCTTCTTGAGTCACCACTTTTTGAAGTTGTCCTCAGAGATGGGGAGGCTTATGCCTGTGATGGAGCTGGATGAGTCTACAATCCTCTGAAGCCTCCTATGGTCCTATACATTGGCAACTCCATACCAGACAATTATGTAACCTGTCAGAATGCTCTCCATAGTATATCTGTAGGAACTTGTTCCAAATCTCCTCAAACTCCTAATAAAGTAGAACCATTAGCATGTCAGTGTTCCATGAAGAGATTGATGTTTTCTTAACGGCCTTCAGGGTCTGCTTAACAATTAATTCACTCTCTTATTAATTTGCCCACAGATCTTCACACGTCATATTTTCATTTGAAATCTTCTAGCTCCTGCATTTATTGCTAGCCCGAACTCTGATTCTCAGGATCTCCTCTCCGGAGTGTAATGGGTGCATGGGTTGCATCTCTTCCCCCTTCAGAAATTGCAGCAGCACTCGCTTCCACATCTGAAAAGCAATCCTTCAGAAGTTCTGAGCTCATCCCATAAGTGGAGATATTGGAGATACAATACGAGGGGTGATTAATAAGTTTGTGGCCTAAGGTAGAAGGAGTCAACTTTAGAAAACCTAGCACATTTATTTTTCAACACAGTCCCCTCCTACATTTGCACACTTAGTCCAACGGTGGTGGAGCATATGGATCTTGGACCTCCAGAAAGTGTCTACAGATGGGTGATTGATAAGTTCGTGGCCTAAGGTAGAAGTCGATGAGTTATACAGCTCACGTTACATGCAGATGCAGGTCAACTCTTCGAGTGGTTACGCAGAAAGGTTGAAGTTAATAACTCATCTCCTAGCTTAGGCCACGAACTTTTCAATCACCCCTGATTAGTTATTAACTGATGAGTTATTAACTTCAAACTTTCTGCATAATCACTCAAAGAGTTGACCTGCATGTGCACGTAATGAGAGGTGTATAACTCATCTCCTTCTACCTTAGGCCATGAACTTATCAATCACCCCTGATGTTATTAACTTCAAATTTGTGTGTGTGTGTGTGTGTGTGTGTGTGTGTGTGTGTGTGTGTGTGTGTGTGTGTGTGTGTGTGTCTGATGCGCTAACTGGTTCATCATTGTCACTTGTACAGAAATGCAACATTTAGTAAAGAAGTATTCGGTCAGGTACATGGATAGGAAAGGTTTTGAGGGAAACGAGTCATTGTACAGGCAGCAGGGTGGAGATGCGTCTCTAACAAAGGAGGTGTAAGGTGCTTCTTCCCTCTGCTAGCCTGCAGGTCACCCTTGGGCAAGGTGCAGCACCTGCTTAGCCCCCTGATAAGGGTAACATGAAGCCATAGGAGCAGGTGGTGAATGGTTGTATGAGCAGCTGGTGCACATCACAAGTCCTGGTGGTTATGTGACCACTGATGCTAAGCAGACAATCTTTGAGGAGTATTGGTAATGGCTGGGCTCACTCGTCTTGTAAAGACACAGCCCAGAAGAAGGCAATGGCACAACACTTATGTAGAAAAACTGGCCAAGAATAATCATGGTCATGGAAAGACCACGACTGACCACATCATACGACAGAGCACATAACAACGATGATGAGTCAAAGCTAGATAAAGGTATCAGATTAGACAGACATCTTGGTCTTCATGGATGTTGGACAGAGGTTATGCTTCCATATTGAATAACTGTATGAATCTATGAATCATTGAGTCACTGAGCACCACAGTCTCTTCAGCTCATCTAGTCCATACCAAACTCTTATTCTGCCTAGACTCATTGACCTGCAACAGGACCATAGCCCGCCGTAGCCCTCGTATTCATGTACCTATGCACTGTGTATTGAGTTTTTATATATTGCTTATTCTAATTTATAGTTTTGTGTATTACACTGCACTGCAATAAAACAAATTTCATGACATATGTCAGTGATTTTAAACCTGATTCTGGAACCTATCAAAACTTGTCATAAATTTTGCAATGTAACCCGTATCCATTACTTCCACTGGTAACTTGTTCTACTCTTTCACCGCTCTCTGAATAAAGAAGCTCACCCTCAAGTTCCTCTGAAATATTTGACTTTCCACAAGTATCTGGGAGTACAGTTAGACGAGAAGCTAGACTGGACTGCCAACACAGATGCCTTGTGCAGGAAGGCACAGAGTCGACTGTACTTCCTAAGAAGGTTGGCGTCATTCAATGTCTGTAGTGAGATGCTGAAGATGTTCTATAGGTCAGTTGTGGAGAGCGCCCTCTTCTTTGTGGTGGCGTGTTGGGGAGGAAGCATTAAGAAGAGGGACGCCTCACGTCTTAATAAGCTGGTAAGGAAGGCGGGCTCTGTCGTGGGCAAAGTACTGGAGAGTTTAACATCGGTAGCTGAGCGAAGGGCGCTGAGTAGGCTATGGTCAATTATGGATAACTCTGAACATCCTCTACATAGCACCATCCAGAGACAGAGAAGCAGTTTCAGCGACAGGTTACTATCGATGCAATGCTCCTCAGACAGGATGAAGAGGTCAATACTCCCCAATGCCATTAGGCTTTACAATTCTACCGCCAGGACTTAGAACTTCTTAAAAGCTATTATTAATGCTTTTTGAGATAGTGATTTAGATGCATATCATATTTTTTTTACTGAGTTAAGTATTGTATGTAATTAGTTTTGCTACAACAAGTGTATGGGACATTGGAAAAAAGTAGAATTTCCCCATGGGGATGAATAAAGTATCTATCTATCTATCTATCTATCTATCTATCTATCTATCTATCTATCTATCTATCTATCTATCTATCTATCTATCTATCTATCATATGACCTCTAGTTCTAGTCTCATGCAACTTCAGTGGAAAAAACCTGATGCATTTACCTATTTATACCCCTCATAATTTTCTATATATTACTGTCTTAGGCACCTATATATATATAGTTTGGGTAACCGAGACTTTTGCACTGCACTGTACTTGTCAACATGGAATAGAGAATGAATTTATAAATCTGGTGGCAGCAAAGGATGTTGAGAATGATGAGTGCCACAAGTGGCAGAGGACTGTCGGGGTGCGAGGTGGTGCAGGTGCAGATATACCCAGCCCTGAGGCACCAGGCAAGGTAATTCCCTTCCAAACAATTGGTTTATTGATCATAACAGAATGTCTTCCTGGCTTCCTGCTCCCTCTGTTCTCCCTTTCCCCTTTTCTCAACCACGATTCCCCACTCTCTTCCCCCTTCCCATTCTCAGTCTACGAGGGGTGATTGATAAGTTTGTGGCCTAAGGTAGAAGGAGATGAGTTATTAACTTCAAACTTTCGGCATAATCACTCAAAAAGTTGACCTGCATCTGCATGTAACGAGAGCTGTATAACTCATCTCCTTCTACCTTAGGCCACAAACTTATCAATCACCCATCTGTAGACACTTTCTGGAGCTCCAAGATCCGTATGCTCCACAACCGCTAGACTAAGTGTGTAAATGTAGGAGGGGACTATGTTGAAAAATAAATGTGCTAGGTTTTCTAAAGTTGACTCCTTCTACGTTAGGCCACAAACTTATCAATCACCCCTCATACAATGGAGACTCACATCAGAATCAGATTTACCATCACTCACACGTCATTAATTTTTTTTTGGCAGTGGTGCAGTGCAAAGCATAAAATGATGACAGTACTGTGCAAAAATCTTAGGCACCCCAGCTAAATATATATGTACCTAAGAATTTTGCACAGTACTGTACCTCTATCAAATCTTCCCTCATTCTCCTATACTCCAGTTCATGAAGAATAGTTCCACTCCAGCAGAATATCTGTTAGAAGTGAGAAAGAACGTTGCAGAAAGAAAAGTTATTATGTGGGTGTCATGGTGCAACCTTATTTGATACTAGACTTCACTGTGAATGATTGGATATCTAACTGAAGCCAACCATCACTGCAAATATAATGATCTTAAATATGTTACTTACATATCATAATGCCAAGCATATCATTCTGACCTGTGTAAAGTACTGACCCTCAAAAGATTTATATTTGATACAACCTGAAGCTAGCGCATGGAGTTGTGATAACCAGACTCAGATGGGGACGTCGGGCTCTAATTGAATTCCGACATTGAAGAATCCAGGGATATAAATTTGTCCGCGTGATTCCTAAAGTAACCACAAAAATCAAAAAACATCAGACGCTGGAATTCTGAAAGTGCTCAGCACGTGAGGCTGCATCTGTGGATAGAGAAGCATTCAGGTTGAAGTCTATTCGATCAGGAGAGGAAAGAGAAAAGAGGCTAATTTGATGTTACAGAGAAGGTGTCTGTATGTGGGGGAGTGAGGATGGGGTTAAGGGAAATGTATTGAGCCAAAGTAATATCTCTGATGAGTTGAGGCCAGCATTGCTGTAGGGAGATGTTGTAGAGATCACCTGGTCAATGGGTTAATCTGGGCAGTCAGTGAGCGATAAAATGAAATAAAGTTATGAGATGAGAGCTCTTATAGAATACAAATTTGGCAGTACGATAGCGTGGTTGTTAGCGTAAGCTACTAAAGCGGCACTGACCCAAGTACAGTTCCACCGCTGTCTATAGGAGTTTGTATCCCTATCACCGTGTGGGTTTCCTCCCACTTTCCAAACCTGTACTGGTGGGCAGATCATTGGTCATTTGGGTATAATTGGGTATTGTGGGTATGGTGGGCCAGAAGGACCAGCTAATGTGCTGTATCTCTGAATAAATAAATACATAAAGTACAATTTCTAAATAAATAAAGAAAGTTAAGTTGATAAATGTACACCAGTAGGATGTGCTCAGTAGGTCAAACTGGTTGAATGGAGAGGTAAAAGCTGAGCCACTAACAGAAATGGGTGACTTATAGTAGTAACGATCATTTCTTACAGAGAAAGTAAGTTGCTTATTGAAGAATTTGATCATGTGTCCAGAAGATTGTAACATGACCAGACAGATGATGAGGCATTCTTATCTAAAGACAGATGGTTAAAAAGGGAGTGGGTTGGATCATTAAGACGTCAGGGAGCACAGAGTCAGCTATGTATCTGCTCCACAAAGCAGTCATCCTATCCTGGATTAAAGCTTGTGCTGGAAATTGGGTTGAGGCAGAGTTGAGCAAGTTTGCACACATTTCCGAATGTGTGTTGGACAATTCACCTCCTCGTTGTTCCACACAGCATGTTTGGCCAGCCAAAACTCCCCAAAATATAGAACCATTGAACATTACAGCACTTATCTGCAAAATGTGATTGCAATGAGGTTTATGAACTTTGAAACATGACTATTCTTATTTACTCTTAGAACAGCTAACTTTTACTAATCACAGACACTAGAGATTCTGCAGATGCTGGAAATCTTGAGCAACACACACAAAATGCTGGAGAAACTCAGCAAGTCAGGCAGCGTCTATAGAAGGAAATATACAGTCAGCCCAAAGCTTTGGCTGTTAATTTCCCTCCATAGATGCTGCCTGACCTGCAGAGTTTCTCCAGCATTTTGTGTGTTTTACTAATCCCATTTCCTCTGGAACTTAGAATATAGACTACTACGGTCAGTGTCTGGAGTGCAGGGAAGGATGAATGACTGTGCTTTCAGTGCATTACTGACTGGAGCTATAGTGGTATCCGATAGACAAATGGCTCTGAAGATGCTTTTAATTATCATGGTATTTCTGTCAGGGGATGTGATGCTTGTGTTCTTCCTTTCCACGGAAGGATAACAAGTATTTGCTGAAGGTGGATGAGCAGAATGTAATGAAAGCTGTACTTGTGATTGTCAAGGATGCTACTGAGGTGATAGGTTCTGCTCTGATTAGAAAAGATTAATTATCTAAGAATTGGGAAGTTGAGATGTTGCACTTGAGAATGCATCCATTTGAAATTATATTTGTAATGTGAGTTCACTTTGACAGCACTGTATTTGGAAAGCTCAATGGACCCAATTTCCCATAGAAAATGGAATCTGAAATTTTGATTAATGAACTTGTGTTACAGATATTTATGCAGATGTACAAGTATTTCTAATAAAAAATGAGTTATTTACTTCAGTCGCATGGTTTTCTAGGTAATTAGAACCTGATTCCCTCAGAGGCTCACGTCCTGAGCTTTGGTGAGAGAACTGTATAACTATCGGAAGCCTTGATACTTAAAATTACTGTGAACATTTACTGACAAGTAATTAATGTTATTGTTCCACTGGAATGATTTGCTAGGTCTTCCATATATATTAAAGCTGTGATATTATAAAATTCTTGATATTTTATAAGCTTACCAAAAAATAACAGAAATATGCTATTAACTGCTATTAACACACACACACACACACACGCACACACACACACGGGTACAAACGGACAAAATACATAGACATGCATACACAGCTGTATATTCTCTGTCTGTCTGTCTGTCTCTCTCTCTGTCTCGGTCTGCCTCTCTCTGCCTCTCTCTGTCACTCTCATTCACTCACTCACTCACACTCTCACTCACTCACTCACTCACATATATTCACACACGTGTCCTGTTGAAGGGCCTCAGCCCAAAATGTTGACTGTTCAATCCTCTCCATTGATGCTGCCTGACCTGCTGAGTGCCTCCAGTTTTTTATTTTTGTTGCTCTGCATGTTCAGCATCTGCAGAATCTCTTGTATTCATGCAGACACTTACCCATGTGTGGATTCATGAAATTCTTAACTAGAAAAAGCAAATATTTTATACTGAGCAGTAACTTTGAAAGAGCTGGTTGGGCAGACAATGAAACTGGAGAACGGAATTGTGGGTATACTGTACTGTGCAAAAGTCTTTGGCACATATACAGTGCTAGGGTGCCTAAGACTTTTGCACAGTACTGTAGTAATTTTATGTACTGCACTGTACTGCTGTCACAAAAAAAACAAATTTCATCACATATGTGAGTGATGATAAACCCGGATCTCTGTTGTGGACTGAAAGTGCAATGGGGACAGAGAGAGGGGAATCATAATTGGGAAAAGGGGAAAGGAGATGGGACAGAGTGGGAAGCACCAAAGAGACATATAATCAGGATATTCATGACTCTCTGATTTTCAAACAAACAAATGAATGAGGTTTCTCCCTAAACTTAGCCAAAATGATTGCCACAGAATGAGAACAATTCCAAATGAAATTTTGCCCATTATTATAAACACAAGATAGTCTGTCGGTGCTGGAAATCTAGAGTAACACACACTAACACAAACTTTTGGAGGAACTCAGCAGGTCAGGCAGCATCTAGGAAAGGAATAATGAGTTAACATTTCAGCCCGAGTCTTTTAGACCACGTACTTACCCAGACTATTTTATTTATTTATTGAGATAGAGCGTGGAGTCGTTCCTTTAGGCCATTTGAGCAAAGCTGCCCTATTTAATCCTAGCATAATCATGGGACAATTTACAATGACCCAACCTACCAAGTGGTATGCCTTTGGACTGTGGGAGGAAACCAGAGCACCTGGAGGACTACCTACCTCGTTTCAGCTTGTACGTCTTCCCCTCCCTTCAACTTCTTATTCTGGCTTCTGGCCCTGATGAAGGATCTCAACCTGAAATATCGACTCCTTATTCCCTTTAATGGATGCTGCTTGGCCTGCTGAGTTCCTCCAGCTTTTCATCCATGTTACTCTTTTATCCCATTCTTCTTCTTTTTAGCAAAGTTAGCTGCACCTGCTTATCCAATCATTGTTCAGCTGATTGCAAGTATAATGGAATTGAAGTTACTGTGTGCTGTACTGATTGAACTAAACTGAGCTGGACTGAATATGCCTGGACTCTTTTTGTCAAGTTGCATTTCTTGTTCTTCTTTGAACATGTGCAGCTTCCCCGCTTGAAAGGGATTGAATGCGCCTACCCAAAGGTTTTTTAACCGGATTCCACTCAATGACCAAACAACTTTTCCTTTTTCCTCCTTTTATTTTTCGCAAGTGCGGCAGTTTGGTAGTTCCATTAGTTCCATCAGTCATTAGTCATTAGTCATTAGTCATTAGTCCTTAGTCTAGTCATTAGGTGAAAAAACTGGCTGCCTTGCTGGACTTTGTAGACAGATTCGACCTGCACAGTCTCTGTTTCTCTAATAGACCGTTATGTTTTCAAACTGGGCAGCCCCTCCCGAAGGTTCTGGAGCTCTTCTTAAACCTCGCGCCATTTCCCAGAAGCGCCTGTGCGTGATGATCCCTGTGACGAAGCTAGCGCTAACCCAAATGCAGTGACAGCAGTGCTCTTTTCCATGAAACAGTCTCTCAAGTTATTTAAAGTCCAGCATCTTACCGCAGATTCCCGGACTGCCGCTGGGATGCTGCGGGGTCCCCTCAATGTTCCGTCAGAAGCAGCACTCAGGCAGTGGGTTCCATCCGGTCTATCAGCGGATTCTTGCTATTACTTTTAAATTTTATTTTCTTTTGCCTCTAGGTCCCAATACTTTCTAGAAACTCTAGTTTGACTTGACACTTTTGATGACTTTGTGATTTGGTGTGTTGTATCTCCTGTTTTTTTTTTGCTCTATTTTTCTTGCTGTTTCCACAATTTGTTCTTTTTTGCACCTTTGATGTTTTTCTTAAAACAGGTTCCATGGTTTTTCTTTCTTTCGTCGTTCTTAGTGAGAAAATTAATCTCAGGGTTGTAAACTGCATGCATTTGATAATAAATGTACTTTGAACTTTTTGGACTCAATGGATTGAGTCATCCTAATTTAGTGGCCAGAATATTGCATTATCCACCAATAACAGCACATTTTTGTTGTTTTCAACAGCCTCCTGAGAAATCTTAATAGATCTCCTACTTAAGGGTAAACACTATCACATAATTTTATGTCGGGATTTTTCTACATAAGTCGGACTGTTAAATATTAACTGAGGAAAGAGATGTGGGTCTGGAAACATCTCAGCTTTATGCAACCCTTTGGATAACAATAATTCTACAATTTTTGATGATCAGCCTATCCAGTTTATATTGGACTGATAGTTTTAATGAAAGGTCATCAACTTGTTTCTTCTTTGCACAGCTGGTGCCTTACCTGCCGGGGGTTTTCCAGAATTCTATTTTATTTTAGACTTCCACCAATTGATGTGCTCCTCATTTCACAGTTCCTGGCCTCTTCTCTCTCTCTCTTCCTCTCATTCATCTTCCCTCTTTATTTCATCCATGTAAATCCACCGCTGTCTCTAAAGAGTTTGGATGTTCTCCCTGTGACCATGTGGGTTTTTTCCAGGTTCCCCAGTTTTTGTCCACATTTTTAAGTTGTCCTGTTAGAGTTAGTGGGTTGTGGACTTGCTGCGTTGGCACTGGAAGTGTGGTGACACTTGTGGGCTGCCCCAGCACAATCCTCACTGATTTGCCTTGTTCTAAATGACATTTTTCACTGGCATGCACACAAAATGCTGTGTGTGTCAGCAGGTCAGGCAGCATCAATGGAAATGAGTAAACCGTTGATGTTTCAGGCTGAGACCCTTTTTCAGGACTGGAAAGAAAGGGTGAAGATGCCAGAATAAAAAAGTGGGGGTGGGGAAGGAGGACAACTAGAAGGTGATAGATGAAGCCAAGTGGGTGGAAAAGGTAAAGGGCTGGAGAGGATTTATTTCACTGTATATTTCAATGTTTATGTGGCAAATAAAGCCATTTTTAAAATCCATTACCAAGCCTTCAGCAGTGTCTCTGAGCAGGCGCCACCTCTGTCATGGAAATCCTCTCTGTTTTCCTTGTTCTTACCCAATTTCAAACATGATGGTTTTCTAACTTTTTCAAGTTCTGATTAAAATAAAGATTAACTCTCCAGAAATGTTCCCCAAGTTCCTGAATATTTTCAGCACTTTTTGTTTTTATTTCAGGTTGTTTTTCAAACAACCAAGCAGAGATGGGGAGTCAGCAAGGATGGAAGTTGTGGCTACCTCAATAATGACCATTTGGGTTTAGTTGAAAAACAGTTTCTGAATTCCCCAGTGCTTTGAGACAAATATGAGCAAAACTACAAGATGGCTTCAGAAACCTGGGTGGGTGGAAACAGCACCAAGCTAATTACCTACCACTGGTTATAATTTAAAATGCACTAAATTAAAATAAAATAACACTGATGGCGTGACAATAAATGTCTGCAATAAATTCAGTGAAAATACTCACAGTTCTGTTATTATGCAGCAAGTGCTGTGATATCAATGTCATATTAAAACAAAATGTAATTGTTCTGAAATATTTCAACGTCACATAGGAATGGTGCTTGGATGCATATGTCAACTATCTGATGGTTTGTCTTGCTTTATATCCTATCTATTGCTTTACTTCTGCTTAATTATGAATCTTTGAAAAAGAACATTAAGAAAAGCTGTCAAGTAAAGTGGAAATGAAAGGTGATTCAGTAAGATTGGTCCTGCACTCGTTTTTGAAAGAAAAGTTCCTGTTTGAATCGTCTGATGTGATTTATATTCCAGAGGGAATAAAGAAATTTCTTCACAGGTTTTAAAAAGAGTTATATCCAAATATTTTAACATTTGAGTTCAAAATACGTTACTTGTTTAAAAGCATGCCAAAAAGTATTTAGACTTGTCCTGCTGTAGTGTTAAGCCAGCTTTAAAATGGCTACCTCCATCATCTGGCCTACGTAACCTCACCCCTAGAACCAGTCCAGATCTGAATAGTGATGGCCATTTCAGCTCAGTTATCTGTGCTGAGGTAGGCGATTAACACTGGCTAGCCTCTACAACTCATGTTCTCAGTGTTATTTATTTATTATTAATTTTTTAATGCTTTTTTATATTTGCACAGTGTTTCTTCTTTTGCACATTAATTGTTTGTCAGTCTTTGCGTGTAGTTTTTCATTTGTTTGTTCTAGTGTGAATGTCTGCAAAAAAAAGAATCTCAGGGTAGTATATGGTGACATATACATACTTCGATAATATATTTATTTTGAACTTTAAATGGTTTGCATTTAAATTTTGCTGGTGCCATTCAATTATTCAAATATGTAATTTGCAGAATCCAAAGTTAATGTCCGCTTTGCAGCGCTATCAAATTTCTTCCTCAAAATGTATTCTGCTCTGTAGTTCAATAACATCGAGGGAAGGTGTTCAATTTGTATGGGATTGTGGGGAATTCCAAATAGCCAAATATATGATTGTCACCAGAAGCACTTTGACAATTGGAAAAAAAAACAAGAGCAGTACGCACTGGAAATGCACCCTGCAAGGAAAAATCGCTGTAACTAGAATTGCAACCGCATTATGCAGCCTGGGTGTTATGTTCACTTCTGTTATGCTACAAATCGATTATTTAAAAAGCTAAGCAAAATGGATTAGAGTCTATTGCTTTATAATATGCATTAAGTTTCAATGTAGTAACTTCTAAAACCTGGCATGGCGGAACAGAGAATTTAAATTCAATTAAATAAGCCTGAAAATTAAAGAAACAGCAAATCTCAGTAACAGTTTTAGAATGTTTGAATTATTGTAAAAGCCCATTTAATTCCGTAATGCCTTTCAGGATGAAAAAACTGCCGGTAGATCATGATTTCAAAACCTGTAATTAATATGTCTCTAAACTGTCTTCACATTTCAAGGATAACCAAATTAGTAAATAAACGCTGGTGTTGTCCATGTTGTTCAAGATTGTTTATTGTCGTACTTCAGTACACAGGTGTAAAAGAGAATAAAATGATTGTTACTCAGGATCCAGTGCAGCATAAAAAATCACAGTAAGCTTAAAAAACACAAATAATACAAAAATGAAACAAAAAAGCCCACAATAAATTGAAATATAAAAGCAGTCCTATAAAACACAATGCGCTATTATATACATAGACTGATTGTATGTACTGTACATAACTGATGTTGGGTCACATCACTGAGGAAGCAGAGTTCAATGCACCTATTATTATCTTTTATGTATATGGAATATGTAATCTTCTATCCTCTCAGTTTCTTGAAATGTTACATTTACAGGTGAAACAATTCAAAAGCAAATGAATTGGATAGTTGAGTAAATTTCTACATTCTGGTAGACATCACTTTTATGGATATAAGCTCTTAAGAGTTTCCAGGGTCAACACATAGTGTACACAATTAACTGTTACATACATAGACTGACTGTAAGAACATAAAATGGTTTACTTTATGTAATTTACTCTGATAATGTCAAGCCTGCTTTACCATGCTTGCACCTAGGGAGGGGGTTGAAAGTTGTGCCCACATGTGATCACGGCACTGAAAAGGAAATAATGGGAAAACCTTGAAAGATGATGCCTTCTTTATTAGCAGCCACAGTCTGGTCTCGCTTAATTACTAAGTATTGTTTCCCACTTTTTAATTCCCTCAGACTAAGCTTACAAGACAAAAGCTTACACTGTTAGTCTAATACAAGCTGCTTCTGAATCTCCTTTGTTACACTTGTCATTTTCCTGTTGATGCAGAAGAGCAAGTGTAATTTCCTGAACTGGCTGTAGGCCAGGACAATACAGCATCTGCTTACATCACTGTCTGCAAGAACTCGAGCATGAGTGGTTAGTAACATGGTGGAAATAGTACAAAATGAGTCTCTGGGAACAGGCAAATGAGTGACTATTACATCAGATACATTGTGGACATTACCTTGGAATGCTCTGCAGCTTGGGAAAAGATGGCATTTGGCTGATGATGTACAATTGCTTGTTCAAGTATTAGGAACTTGTTTCATCCATCTGTGACCGGAATATTAATAGCCAATCAATATTCTAGACTAGAAGGAGATTGAGTTTCACAGGCATTAGATCTAATTTGCTAAAATAAAATTGAAATAATATTTTAGTTGTCTTTTTCACAGTAATTTAAAGCTGCTTTTAGAATAACAGCTGATTTAAAAATTCATAAGATGAACATTCACAGGCTTTGTATTATATTTTAAAGACAAGATTCACCTATAACAACAGCACCATTCAATTGAGCCAAACATGACTAGAAGCAGTTCTTACGAAGTGTGTTCGGACTGAAATGTTAACTTAAGATTAGCTTTATTCGTCACACGTACATTGAAACATCGAAACATACAGTGAAACGCATAATTTTTTTTGCGCCAAATGAAATCAACAAGGATTGTGCTGGGTAGCCCACAACTGTTGTTATGCTTCTGGCACCAGTGTAGCCTTTCCACATTTTACTAACTCTAATTCTGTCTTTAGAATGTGGGAGGAACCTGGCGATCCAGAGAACATCCTGGTGGTCAAAGGGGGAACGTGCAAACTCGTGGTGGGAATTGAACCCAATCAGTTCGCTAAGACCATTACACTGCTGTGCTACTGGGTCTCCCAATTAACTGTTGACACTTTTTCTCCCCCATCGATGCAGCCTTAGCGGCTGAGAATTTCCAACGTTTTAGACTTCCAACGTTAGTTAATGAGCTTCTTCCCCAAGATTGAGCACAGCGAGGTTCTGCAGTATTTTGTGGCTCATCTCGGACAGCTTCAGCTGTATGACTGAGACGTTTAGGCTTGGGTTCCTTTTAGCTTGATCAGAAGAAGGATTACCCAGTCTGGTTGAACACGACCATAGAAAAGGAGAACCGTGCCTTTGCGTTTGTTATTGATTTTCAGTAACAAAAAATGGAGGGCACAATAACCTGCTCTAAAGGTGGGCTTCCACAAAGATTCTGTCAGGATCCCGTCAGATAATGGACCCTGGGATCAGACACAGTGCCAGTGATCCAGCTCCAAATCGGCTGATCTGGTTCTCAACTCTGGAGGAATCTGCTACTTCACTATTTGGTCAAGTGTGCTGGAGAGGAGGGAAAGCATAATGCATTTTTAGTATTCCAAAAAAGAAAGTATAAAACGTACTTCACCCCAGACTACACTAAAGTGTACCCCTGCCTAATAGGGGTCAAAAATAATGACAGTGTTGCTCGCTGCACTGTTTGCAACAGTGACTTTTCTATTGCCCATGGTGGGTTAAAATGTAAAAGACACGTTGAGGTGAGTTTAACAGACGTCATTTGTTCATTAGCATAGCTAACGTTATTTAAACTAGCTGGCTAGCTGCTAAGGAGCAACTCTATTGCAGACATTCCACCTCTTCCAGGAGTCTCCTGCAAATTGATGGTGCTACCTCCCTGAAATGAGCTTTTGCAGGGTGGGATGTCCGCAATGTATAGAAGCAGCAGGGCCCGGGTCTGATTTTTGGTTGATTTAAGAAACAGACCAGATTGAAAAGGTCAGGGTGTCAGGTGTGGAGGAGAGGGATGGGCCAGAGTTCAACTCATATCTGTGCACAGCTGAGGCTGTGGCCTGCAATGTGCACTTGGATCAGCTGTGATTGGCTTTGTGGCCAGTGACCCGGGTTCAATTCCCACTGCTGTCTGTAAGGAGTTCGTACGTTCTCCATGTGACTGTATGTGTTTCCTCTGGGTGCTCCAGTTTCTTCCTACAGTCCAAAGATGTACAGGTGGGTAGTTTAATTGTTCGTTATAAATTGTCCCGTAATTAGGCTAGGAATAAGATGGGGGATTTAACCTAGCCCAATCCGGTTTCCTCCCACAATTTAAAAATGTACTGGTTGGTAGGGTCATTGTAAATTGTCCTGGGATTAAATTGGGGGATTACTAGGAGGGATAGCCCAAAGGGTAAAAGGGCCTAATGCACACTGTATCTCAATAAATAAATAAATATCTTGTACTCCTCTAGCCAGCCACCTCAAAGAGAAAACCCCAGCTTGCTCAACCTCGCCTCATAAGACATGCTCTCCAATCAAAGCAGCATCTTGAGTAAATCTCTCCTCCGCACCAGAAAAGAAAAATGTTCCTCCTGACACTAATGAGGGAAATGGCCTGGAATTGATTGATTTATCTCTGGTCAAGTCAGAAACACAAGGAACAGAGAGGCAGTGGTGGGCAGGGACGTTCAGAGTCTGCACCTGAACAAGATTCAGTCAGTGAAAGGAGAAGGTAGAAAAACATTGTCGTCTTCCAGCAAAAGCACCATCTGCGAAATGGAAATGCCTGCCTGATGATGCGTGACCTTACATCTTATTGAGGTAGAATTGAATTATAATGAGGTAGAATTGAATGTGTGTATTGCTCGGAATGTGCACAATTGCCTCTCCGTAAAGGATGGAAACTCGGTTGGTGTTGACATGCACCATAAGTGAGCAGCATGCATCCTTTATATATGATTTTTCTTTTAAAAAAAATTGCCTTCCAGTTGTGCCTCATGATCTCAGTCATTTGATTTTGGATTCAGTAATTTGCAAGTGTGTTGTCAGTATGACAACAAATCCCATTTCTTTCCGAGGCTGGTACAATGTCTCACATATCACCCGTGTTAAAACAAAGAAGCCAAATGTCGGGATTTGCAGTGCTCCAGGTTGTTAGATAGATAGATAGATAGATAGATAGATAGATACTTTATTCATCCCCATGGGGAAATTCAACTTTTTTTTCCAATGTCCCATACACTTGTTGTAGCAAAACTAATTACATACAATACTTAACTCAGTAAAAAATATGATATGCATCTAAATCACTATCTCAAAAAGCATTAATAATAGCTTTTAAAAAGTTCTTAAGTCCTGGCGGTTGAATTGTAAAGCCTAATGGCATTGGGGAGTATTGACCTCTTCATCCTGTCTGAGGAGCATTGCATCGATAGTAACCTGCTTCTAATAGTAAACTTACCTGATAGTAAACTGCTTCTCTGTCTCTGGATGGTGCTATGTAGAGGATGTTCAGAGTTTTCCATAATTGACCGTAGCCTACTCAGCGCCCTTCGCTCAGCTTCGTTCTGCCTCCTTTAACATTTTAAGCAGGAAGAGGACCATTTTTGTGCCATGCAACTGAATTAGAGTCATAGAAAAGTACAGCACAGAAACAGGCCATTCAGCCCATCCAATTCATACCAAGTCATTTAAGCTGCCTACTCCCATTGACGATAGCCCTCCATACCCCTACCATCCATGTACCTATCCAAACTTCTCTTAAGTGTTGAAATTGTGCTTGCATGCACCACTTGTGTTGGCAGCTTGTTCCACACTCTCGAGAGATAGAGATAAGTAATTAATACTCAGAATATGAGTTATAGGGCCCTTAAAAGTAAGTCCATAGGTTGTGGAATTAGGTGGGAGTTATGTTAAGTGATGTTATCCACAATCAAGTGTTAATTTGTGTCTTATCACTTAAATTTGTACCTGACCCTCTAATCCATTCATTGTTTTACAACTTTCTGCACTCTTTTTGTGAAATGAGAATATGAAATGTTACCATCATTCACCAAGATATTACATCAGGTTTCTTAAGCCGTGTCTACCCGTGTAACAGAAGTCAGCTGAGGCAGAGTCTCCGCCACTGCTAAAACCGACAACCGGTTTATCTTAATTTGAGCTCATAGTCACTGATGATAATGAGGGAGTTGCACTTGGGGGCCACTTTACTAGGTACCTCCTGTATCTAATGACGTGGCCACTGAGTATATATTCATGGCCTTCTGTTGCTGTATCCCATCCACTTGAAGGTTCGATGTGTTCTGCTTTCACTGATGCTCTTCTGCCCATCACTGTTGTAAAGTGTGGTTATTTGAGTGACTGTTGCTTTCCTGTCAACTTGAACCGGTCTGGCCTTTCTCTTCCGTCTTCTCTCATTAATCAGGTGTTTGTGCCCACAAAACTGACACTCAGTGGATTTTTTTTTTTTGTTTTTTGCACCATCCTCTGTAAGCTCTAGAGACTGTTGTGTGTGAAACTCTCAGGAGATCAGCAGTTTCTGAGAAACTCACACCGCCCCGTCTGACACTTAGATCACAGTTCCTCCCCATGTCTGATGTTTGGTCTGAACAACAACTGAACCTCTTGACCGTGTCTGCATGCTTTTCTGCATTGAGTTGCTGTCACATGATTGGCTGGTTAGGTATTTGCATTAATGAGGAGGTGGCCGGGTGTACCTAACACAGAGGACACTGAGTGTACGTGCCTGTGACTGAGTGAGAGCAGTGTTAAGCATCCAGAGCCAGGAGAATACCTTGTAGATTTAGCAGACTCAGATTAATTTATCACATGTACATTGAAACATACAGTAATTTGCATTAACAACCAATATGACCTAAGGAACTGCTGTGAGTGTTGCTACACATTCCGGTGCCAACATAGCATACCCATAATGCTTGGCAGAACAACACTACTGGCTGATTTATTATTCCTCTCAACCACGTTCTCCTTGCCTTCTCCTCATAGTCAAGAACCTATCAACCTCTGCTTTAAATATACTCAATCACTTGGCTTCCACAGCTGGCTGTGGCAACGAATTCCACAGATTCACCAACCACCGGCTAAAGAAGTTCCTCCTCATCTCTGTTCTAAATGGATGTCCCTCTATTCTGAGGCTGTGTCCTTTGGTCCTAGACTCCCCCATACAGGAAACTTCCTTTCCACACCCACTCTATCTTCTAAACTACAGTGAGTACAGGCCCACAGCCATCAAATGCATTTCATATGTTAACCCTTTCAACCCTGGAGTAATTCTTACAACCTCTGAATCCTCTCCAATGCCAGAACATCTTTTCTTGGATAGGGGG
This sequence comes from Hemitrygon akajei, assembly GCF_048418815.1. Taxonomy (NCBI): domain Eukaryota; kingdom Metazoa; phylum Chordata; class Chondrichthyes; order Myliobatiformes; family Dasyatidae; genus Hemitrygon; species Hemitrygon akajei. The sequence goes on along the minus strand of NC_133125.1, from coordinate 17,446,980 downwards.
CCCAAAACTAGTCTTCTTGAGATGAATGCTAACATTGCATTTGCCATCCTTACCACCAACTCAACCTGTAAGTTAATCTTTAAGGAATCCTGCATGAGGGCTCCCAATTCTGTCATTCAAATTATTGACAATAATGTGGAAAGAAGACGTCCCAACTACCGACTGCTACAGAATTACACTTGTCACCGGCAGTCAACCAGAAAAGGACCCCTTTATTTCCACTCTTTGTCTCCTGCCAGTGGCCAATCTTCTATTTATATTGTATCTTTCCTGTAATTCCATGGGCTCTTATTTTGTTAATCAGCCTCATGTGCAGTACCTTGTTAAAGGTCTTCTGAAAATTCAAATAAATGACATCCACTGATTCTCTTTTGTCTACCCTGCATGTTTCTTTCTGTCTCTGTCTCTCTCTCTCTCTATCTGTCTCTGTCTCTCTCTCTCTATCTGTCTCTGTCTCTGTTTCTCTCTGTCTCCCTATTAAGGCCAGTATTCCTGCACATAAAAAGACAGAGGAAAACCTTTTAACATTTCCTATAAGTTCGCGATGCTTAGAAATTCAAGGATCACATCCTTTGTCTGGGTTAAAAAATGTACAACACATGGTGTTAACAGCCACCTTGATCTCTTATAAAAATAATACTTAATCGACTGAAAACTGTTAGAAATTGTGTTTTTATATTTTGCACCCCAATTTGTACTGAAATAACTCGTGTGTTGGTGTTTTGCACGCAGATTTATGTGCTGAAATGTATGCTGTGCACTTCCTACTCCTTGAGGAGCCTACAGCTGGCTTGTTGTCACTAAACCACCTGGTGGAAAGTGAGTCAGGGCTTGAAGAGCTCTCTCTCTCTCTCTCTCTGAGGCGGCTACAATGGAGGGGGAGGAATGGTTGCCATGGAGGTGAGGGGAAAAATGTTTCGTGTATTAAGGTAAAACTGAGTAATGTCAAACGATTGTTTTATGCAAATATTTGTAAATCTCAGCTCTTTAGTCAAGAAAGCACAGTAGCATCTCCATTTCCTGAGGAGACTGAGGTGAATGAGTTTCCACCTCCCCATTCTAACCAATGTTTACAGGGGCACAATTGAGAGTGTCCTGATTGGCTGCATCACCGCCCGGTAAGGGAAATGCAAGGTGTCTGACAGCAAGACTCTACAAAGGATTGCAAGGACTGCTGAGAGGAGCATTGGGGACTCTCTTTCACCCATCTGAGAATAGCTGCGTACACAGGGCCCTTAGGATTGCCAATAATCCCTCCCTTCCACCCAACGATCTCTTTAACCCCCTACCATCAGACAGGAGGTACAATAGCGTTAAGACCAGGACTGTTAGGATGGGAAACAGCTTCTTCCCCCAGGCCGTGAGACCACTGAACTCCCTGTCACCACCCAGGCGTCACCACATAGCATTATTGAGGCTCGCCATTGGTCGGGGTCAGCCATAGCTGTTGCGTCCCGGCTGTCGACGTGATACACTAGCCAGGGCAGTATGATATGGAGAGAGCAAGCTGTGGCCCACGTAGCAAGCTTCTCCCCCCCCCCCCCCCCACGCAGCTGATGAATCCAAAGCAACAACTGAGACCGATGCAATTCAGCATTAGTGACATCACGGGAGTTGCCAGTCAGCGGTGGTCTCAGTGTTGGATTGCTTTAGGGAGTCCAGCTCGGGAGTTTCCCTCAGGGTTTACTCCCAAAGCCTTCCCCACGAGAGGGTGTGTGTAGCTGCGAGGCAGCAGAGGTTTCCGATCAGAGTTTTCCTTCTCCTAAATGAGCTGCCAAGCATGGCTGACGAGCCCCATCTGCCCAAATGGGTTTTAAGGTGTCAGTAACCCATTTTTACTCCTTCTCCTGTGAGTGGAAATGATTCCACAAGGACTAGTAGTTAAACCACCAGGAGCTGGACTTAGTTGTTAGAGGGTTTTTGAGATGCATGCCTTTGGGAGCATGTAGTAGGCAGTGGGAGTTTATGCCAACTACCACCCCGGCTGTAACAACCTTAAGGGACCTTAAGTAGCATTGTACTGTTTACCTTTTGACTTGTGTTATAAATGCAGCTTATTGTTTGTGGTAATATGACTTTCTGTATTGTGTGTGAGCCACATGCGCTGTGTGATGAGTCTTGATCAAATGTATATGGTTGAAATAACAATAAACTTGAACTAAAACTAGATTTTGGAGCACTGTTTGTTTATTATTTCCTCTTTAAGTTGAGATCCTTGGCCTGAATGCGTTTACCACACATAAGAACCGTTTCTTACACCATATTTGCGCAAGCAGCAGATGTGGTCGCACCGTAAGTAGTTAGGATGCTATGCTGAAGTTGTATAAAATGTTGGTGAGGTCTAATCTGGTTTATTGTGTGCAGTCCTGGTTGCCTACCTACAGGAACTGAATGAGTGCAGCAATCATTTACAAGGAGGTTGCCAGGACTTGAGAACCTGAGTTGGAGGGGAAGGTTAAGAGTCTATACCCTGGAGAGTAGGAGAATGTGGAGAGATTTGAAAGAGTTGTACAAAATTATGAAGGGTATAGATAGGGTAAATACAAGGAGGCTTTTTCCACTGAGCTTGGGTGAGACTAGAACTAGAGGTCATAGGTTAAGGGTGAAAGGTGAAATGTTTAAGGAGAACGTGAGGGGGAATTTCTTAACTCAGGGTGGTAAGAGTGTTGAATGAGATGCTAGCAAAAGTGGTGCATTTGGGTTCAATTGCAACATTTAAGAGAAGTTTGGATAAGTACGTGATGGGATGGGATATGGCAGTCTATGGTATGGGTGCAGGTTGATGGGACAATAGACAATAGGTGCAGGAGTAGGCCATTCAGCCCTTCGAGCCAGCACCACCATTCACTGTGATTGTGGCTGATCATCCACAATCAATACCCCGTTCCTGTCTTCTCCCCATATCCCTTGACTCCGCTATATTTAAGAGCTCTATCTAACTCTTTCTTGAAAGCATCCAGAGAATTGGCCTCCACTGCCTTCTGAGGCAGGGCATTCCACAGCTCCACAACTCTCTGGGTGAAAAAGTTTTTCCTCAACTCCGTTCTAAATGGCCTACCCCTTATCCTTAAAATGTGGCCTCTGATTCTGGACTCCCACAACATCGGGAACATGTTTCCTGCCTCTAGCGTGTCCAATCCCTTAATAATCTTATATGTTTCAATCAGATCCCCTCTCATCCTTGTAAATTCCAGTGTATACAAGCCCAGTCGCTCCAATCTTTCAAAATATGACAGTCCTGCCATCCCGGGAATTAACCTTGTGAACCTGCGCTGCACTCCCTCAATAGCAAGAATGTCCTTCCTCAAATTTGGAGACCAAAACTGCACTCAATATTCTAGGTGGGGTCTCACCAGGGCCCTCTACAGCTGCAGAAGGACCTCTTTACTCCTATACTCAATTCCTCTTGTTATGAAGGCCAACATGCCATTAGCTTTCTTCACTGCCTGCTGTACCTGCATGCTTACTTTCAGTGACTGATGAACAAGGACACCTAGATCTCATTGTACTTCCCCTTTTCCTAACTTGACACCATTCAGATAGTAATCTGCCTTCCTGTTCTTGCCACTAAAGTGGATAACCTCACATTTATCCACATGAAACTGCATCTGCCATGCATCTGCCCACTCACCCAACCTGTCCAAGTCACCCTGCATTCTCATAACATCCTCCTGACATTTAACACTGCCACCCAGCTTTGTGTCATCTGCAAATTTGCTCATGTTACTTTTAATCCCTTTATCTAAATCATTAATGTATATTGTAAATCGCTGTAGTCCCAGCACCGAACCTTGCGGTTCCCCACTGGTCACTGCCTGCCATTCCGAAAGGTACCCGTTAATCCCTACTCTTTGTTTCCTGTCTGCCAACCAATTTTCTATCCATGTCAGTACCCTACCCCCAATACCATGTGCTCTAATTTTGCCCACTAGTCTCCTATGTGGGACCTTATCAAAGGCTTTCTGAAAGTCCAGGTACACTACATCCACTGGCTCTCCCTTGTCCATTTTGATAGTTACATCCTCAAAAAATTCCAGAAGATTAGACAAGCATGATTTCCCCTTCATAAAGCCATGCTGACTCGGACTGGGAAAATCAGGTTGGTACTGGACCCCAAGAAAAGGAGTTTGTGGACTGCCTCCAAGATGGATTCTTAGAGCAGCTTGTACTGGAGCCTACCAGGGAGAAGGCAATTCTGGATTTAGTGTTGTGTAATGAACCGGATTTGATAAGGGAACTCGAGGTAAAGGAGCCATTAGGAGGTAGTGACCATAATACGATAAGTTTTAATCTACAATTTGAGAGGGAGAAGGGAAAATCGGAAGTGTCAGTATTACAGTTGAACAAAGGGGACTATGGAGCCATGAGGGAGGAACTGGCCAAAGTTGACTGGAAGAATACCCTAGCAGGGATGACAGTGGAACAGCAATGGCAGGTATTTCTGGGAATAATACAGAAGGTGCAGGATCAGTTCATTCCAAAGAGGAAGAAGGATTCTAAGGGGAGTAAGGGGCAACCGTGGCTGACAAGGGCAGTCAAGGACAGTACAAAAATAAGAGAAGAAGTATAACATAGCAAAGATGAGTGGGAAGCCAGAGGACTGGGAAACTTTTAAAGAGCAACAGAAGATAACTAAAAAGGCAATATGGGGAGAAAAGATGAGGTACGAAGGTAAGCTAGCCAAGAAGATAAAGGAGGATAGTAAAAGCTTTTTTAGGTATGTGAAGAGGAAAAAATTAGTTCAGATCAAAGTTGGGCCCTTAAAGGCAGAAACGGGCGAATTTATTATGGGGAACAAGGAAATGGCAGATGAGTTGAACAGGTACTTTGGATCTGTCTTTACTAGGGAAGACACAGATAATCTCACAGATGTAATAGTGGCTAGGGTAATGGAGAAACTGAAGGAAATTCACATTAGGCAGAAAATGGTGTTGGGTAGACTGATGGGACTGAAGGCTGATAACTCCCTAGGTCTGCATCCCAGGGTACTTAAGGAGGTGGCTCTAGAAATTGTGGATGCATTGGTAATCATTTTCCATTGTTCTATAGATTCAGGATCATTTCCTGTGGATTGGAGAGTAGCTAATGTTATCCCACTTTTTAAGAAAGGAGGGAGAGAGAAAACAGGGAATTATAGACCAGTTAGCCTGACATCAGTGGTGGGGAAGATGCTGGAATTGGCAGAATAATAGTTTGGCACAGACTAGATGGACCAAAGGGCCTGTTTCTGTGGTGTGGTGTTCTATGACTTTATATGCTGGTGTAACGAAATAACTTCCCACTCAGGATCAATAAAATACTTATTATTATTATTAATAGGTTTGATCCACCATTTTGATTGACCCTTATGCTTTAAGTAGTGTCAAGCTGCAGTAAATGGCAATCAGAGACTGCTATGTTAATCTGACTGTACTATCCTTGAAACTCATCACCTCTTCTTCGTCAGCATCGGTTCTAAACCCTGGAATACACAACCAAGCAACACTGTGAGGGAACCTTCACCAGTCATTCAGACAACAGGTTCACCCCCACCTTATGACAGTTAGGGATGACCTTTCTACCAAGTCATCCAGACAAATGGGAAGAAAGGTTGCATCATAGTGCTGACTTTCTAAAATAAAGGAAGAGGAGTGAAACTAGTGATGAGAGCTCCAGTGAATTACCTAACATAACCGTAACAGTAGCATAGTGGTTAGCATATCGCTATTACAGTGTCAGTGCCCCGGCTTCAGCTTCACTGCTGTCTGTAAGGAGCTTGCACCTTCTTCCATGATGATGTGGGCTTCCTCCAGATGCTTTCCTCCCACCTTCCGCAGACATGCAGGTCGGTAAGCTGATTGGTCACATGGGCGTAATTGAGCGGCACGAGCTCATTGGTTCAGAGGGCCTCTTACCATGCTGCATCTCTAAATAAAGTAGATATATATTGGAAAGTAAGGATAGGAGTTGCTGTCTGCAAGACTTTGTGGTCAGCTCATCCCTGAACCCTGCACCATGTACTTCTCACATCAGTGAAAGACGCTGCTGGCTTCTCCCCACAAACACTATTTTCTGGCCACAGTGGAGGAACCTTGCACTCTGCGATCAACTTTACTGGGTATGCGACTGGCACAATTAGCCTGCGCAATAGTGCCTGGGCCACCTTCTAAGTGCTCAGATCACCAAAAGACCGGGAACTGATTGCTGGCGCGATATACGGTCTGGGAAATGGCTCTTATTGGTGTTATTAAATGTCCACAAATGGATCTGATTTTCAAACCCAGGATATTAATTCAAAGAGGAAAACAGCTTCAAGTCTTCAAAATGTAGCTGCACGTGCTTGCGAAAAAGAAGTGATCGAGACTGATTAAAATATGCCACCTATTAATTTTTCAGCTCTTGCAGCTCATGCACATCATTAAGCAAAGCAGAAAGCATGAGAATCAACAGTAATCTGGCATCAAAGCGAAATTGGACTGCTCTTTAAGAAATTGAGAAATGTTAATTTCTAATTTATGCTAGTAATTCTAATTCTAATTTCTAATTTACCTAAATTTTAAGAAATTTAAAAGCGGATAAATCTCCGGGTCCTGACCGGATATTCCCCAGGACCTTGAGGGAAGTTTGTGTAGAGATAGCAGGAGCTCTGACGGAGATCTTTCAGATGTCATTAGAAACAGGGATTGTGCCGGAGGATTGGCGTATTGCTCATGTGGTTCCATTGTTTAAAAAGGGTTCTAGAAGTAAGCCTGGCAATTATAGACCTGTCAGTTTGACATCAGTGGTGGGTAAATTAATGGAAAGTATTCTTAGAGATAGTATTTATAATTATCTGGATAGACAGGATCTGATTAGGAGTAGCCAGCATGGATTTGTGCGTGGAAGGTCATGTTTGACAAACCTTATTGAATTTTTTGAAGTAGTTACGAGGAATGTTGACGAGGGTAAGGCAGTGGATATAGTCTATATGGACTTCAGCAAGGCCTTTGACAAAGTTCCACATGGAAGGTTAGTTAAGAAGGTTCAGTCGTTAGGTATTAATGCTGGAGTAATAAAATGGATTCAACAGTGGCTAGATGGGAGATGCCAGAGAGTAGTGGTGGATAATTGTTTATCGGGATGGAGGCCGGTGACTAGCGGGGTGCCTCAGGGATCTGTTTTGGGCCCAATGTTGTTTGTAATATACATAAATGATCTGGATGATGGGGTGGTAAATTGGATTAGTAAGTATGCTGATGATACTAAGGTAGGAGGTGTTGTGGATAATGAGGTGGGTTTTCAAAGCTTGCAGGGAGATTTATGCCGGTTAGAAGAATGGGCTGAACGTTGGCAGATGGAGTTTAATGCTGAGAAGTGTGAGGTTCTACATTTTGGCAGGAATAATCCAAATAGAACATACAGGGTAAATGGTAGGGCATTGAGGAATGCAGTGGAACAGAGAGATCTAGGAATAACAGTGCATAGTTCCCTGAAGGTGGAGTCTCATGTAGATAGGGTGGTGAAGAAGGCTTTTGGAACGCTGGCCTTTATAAATCAGAGCATTGAGTACAGAAGTTGGGATGTAATGTTAAAATTGTACAAGGCATTGGTAAAGCCAAATTTGGAATATTGTGTACAGTTCTGGTCACCGAATTATAGGAAAGATATCAATAAATTAGAGAGAGTGCAGAGACGATTTACTAGGATGTTACCTGGGTTTCAGCACTTAAGTTACAGAGAAAGGTTGAACAAGTTAGGTCTCTATTCATTGGAGCGTAGAAGGTTGAGGGGGGATTTGATCGAGGTATTTAAAATGTTGAGAGGGATAGATAGAGTTGACATGAATAGGCTGTTTCCATTGAGAGTAGGGGAGATTCAAACGAGAGGACATGATTTGAGAGTTAGGGGGCAAAAGTTTAAGGGAAACACGAGGGGGTATTTCTTTACTCAGAGAGTGATAGCTGTGTGGAATGAGCTTCCTGTAGAAGTAGTAGAGGCCAGTTCAGTTGTGTCATTTAAGGTAAAATTGGATAGGTATATGGATAGGAAAGGAGTGGAGGGTTATGGGCTGAGTGCGGGTAGGTGGGACTAGGTGAGATTAAGAGTTCGGCACGGACTAGGAGGGCCGGAATGGCCTGTTTCCGTGCTGTGATTGTTATATGGTTATATGGTTATATGGTTAATGGCGTAAAATACAAAATCTGGCAATCCAGTTCAGTACATTATCCGTAATAGTGTAGCATGTACAGAGAATGTCAAATTAGAATACAGTGCAAATGTACTTACTTTGTGCTAAACATCTTGTGCCTCCAAATCAGAATGATGAATTGAATTTGCAATGCATTTATCAATCAGAGGAAAAGCAAATGTCAAGGAGGCATTTCAGATTTGTCCGCTGAAATGACAAACCTGGCTTAAATGAAAGAATAACTAGCATACTACCACCACATCACAAAAATAATCTCTCTTGTCCATATTTTATTAATTTTAGGAATATGACAGTGTCTGAAACATGATTGGTTTATTTAATGTAGGCTGAGATTTCCCAAGAGCAGACAGCACAAATCAAACATTGGTTCAGCCAGCAATAAATCTACTTCATGATGAAGACCGAATTTTCCATAAAAATGTAGAAATGTATTTTGTCGACATGATTAATGGGGATTAAAGTGGTTTAATCTACTGGCACACAATAACATCTGCACACAATGGACTCGATAATAACTTGGGCCCAGGATAAAGCAGGAGGAGAATTCACTAGGACTGGAAAATTGGCTGGTTAGAAAACCGCTTGGTAAATCCTGCAGGTCCTGTGGGGTTTAATGGCAGGACCTGCTTAAAGCTTTCCCACCTGATCAACCCCAGACTGACAATCTGACGATAGCTCAAGTGCAGCTGGAGAACAGATGCCAAGAGTGCACGGGAAAGGGCGTGAGGATTGTGTATTTTGTGGCATGGGAATTGATGTGCAATGTCACTCGGATCACAGGTGCTGCAGGAAGTTTGCAGGGGAAGGATCCTTCCCATTTAATTTCCGATTCCCATTCTGATATGGCATTCAATGGCCTCCTCTAATGTCACAATGAGGCCAAAAACTCAGACTGGAAGATCAACACCTTATGACCAACTAGGTAGCTTCCAACCTGATGGCATGAACAACGATTTCTCTAACTTACGGTAATTTCTTCACTCACCACCCCCCCCCTTTTTCCATTCCACATTCTGGTTACCCTCTCACCCCTTTGTTTCTCCTCACCTGTTCATCACCCCCTTCTTCTTCTGCCCTTTACCTTTCTCACCTATCACTTCCCAGCTTCTGAATTCATTCACTCTCCCCAGCCACCTACCTTCCCCCTCACCTGGTTTCATCTATCACCTGTCAACTTGCACTCATTCCCCTCCTCCTTCCCATGGTCCTGTCCTCTCCTATCCGATTCCTTTTCCTTCAGCCCTTTACCTCTTCCACCTATCACCTTCCAGCTTCTTACTTCATTCCCGCCTCCTGCACCCACCCACTTTCCCCCTCACCTGCCAGCTCGTACTCCTTCTTCTCCCCTTACCTTCTTATTGTGGCTTCATTGCTTTCCTTTCCAGTCCGGATGAAGGGTCTCGACCCAAAATGTCAACCGTTTATTCCCCTACATGATGCTGCCTGACATGTTGAGTTCCTCCAGCATTTTGTGTGTGTCGCTCAAGATTTCCGCAGCTGCTGCAGAATCTCTTGTGTTTATGACTTTTTTTTCTTTCTTGTAAATATTGCGTCTATTGTGTTTAATGTTTAATTTATGTTTCTTCTTGTGAGGGTTGTTTATATGGCACTGTGCGTCTGTGATGCTGCTACAAGAAAGTTTTTCATTGCATCTGTAAATTCATGTACACAAGGCAATAAACATAATTTTTTGATCTTTTATTTAACTTTTTAGTGCTATTATTATGTTAGTACATACTAACTGAAACTCTGCCACGGACAGTCCCAAGACCGGGTGCAAAAGGAGGAAGGCTGGACCTGGGACTAGTGACCCCATCTCGTAAAAACCCAGTTACAGAAATACCCACAGAAGCTACAAAGACCTCATCCCTGGGAGGGGAGGAAGAATATCATGAAGATGGGCTCCACCTGGGGACAAGTTGAAGGACTGGCCCAGGACAGAGGTCTCTGACGAGCTGCTGTCGGCTGCCTATGCCCCAGTAAAGGAGATGGGCTTAAGAAGAAGAACGTACTAACTGGCGTATCTGTCTCTCTGACATATCCTATTCCCCATGGGCACTGGATAGTAAAGCTTTGGCCTTACAGTGAAAGACACTCTAAGGAGAAAAGGCATTGGGACCAGGTTAAGTATAACTGTGAAGTATTGATTTCTTCTCCACTGCAGATTGACACCTCATTCTGCAACAGGGCACATTCCACAGAAATGCCGATGTGTAGAAGATATAGAACATGTCTGTGTCTGCCTTTGCCTAATCTGGAGGGTAGGTAGAAGGTGACTGAGACAAGTGCAGACATCGTGACATCAACTACAAAGGCAAGATTCATGCAATAACGTTCATGTGGTGAGTTTTCTAATTAGGTTGGAGATGAGAAAATAGGATGTCAAAGAGATGTTTGAAGATATACAGTCTCAAGGCTTATCCCATTAATGTCAATGAGAGATAGAGGAAGAATTGTGCTGATTTCAGCATAAGATAAGGTTTAATATATTCTCTAAGTGAGTGCTAAAATGGATGAAGTGGTGGACACACAAAACATGACCAAAGAGAGTCAAGGATAAACATCTTCAATGAATCCAGGATTGAGATAAACATTATCAGCATATATTATAATGTTGAAAAGAATTTGAAGACCTATAAATCAGTTAAACTTGTAAGTTTAGAAATATTGATAATCTAGTTTCCTCCCTTCTTTAAAAGGGAGGAACTATATCATTAATCTAATGTGTGACATCACTCGTGCATTTGATCATGGGTGCAGTCAGAGCAGCATAAACTAGACACGCCTTTTAGAGCTAGCTTGCTGGGCAATGCAGTCAGCATGGATAAATAGTTTAGATTGTGCTATTTGTCACCTCTACATCAAAGCATTCAGTGAAATGCATCATTTGTGTCAAATCAAACTAGTGAAGATTGCGCCGGGCAGCCCCTATGTGTCGCTACGCTTCCAGCGCCAAGATAGCATGCCAACAACTCACTAACTCCAACACGTATGTCTTTGGACTGTGGGAGAGCACCAGAAGCAGAGCACCTGGAGGAAACCCATGTGGTCATGCAGAGAACATAGAAACTCCTTTACAGGAATCAAACTCCAAGCTTACAGCCAGTGCTGTAAAGCATTGTCCCTGTCATCCCTATTATGGAAATCTTGGGGTCAACAAGGGTAACACAACACCAGAAGTGCTATTTACATATCACAATGGTTGTGTAAATTTGGCCCTTAATCAGTTGTTAGGCAGGTGTCTTCTTCAGTCTTCATTGCAAATTAAATCTTTAAAACACCTTTAACACAGCCATAGAATTGTGATCAAGGAAATATGTCAGAATCAGAATCAGAATCAGGTTACAAAACCTGTTGATTTGCACAGCAGTGCAATGCAAAGACATAAAAATACTATAAAATAAATAGTGCAATGAGGGAATGCTTGTGAGTTCATGGACCAGTCAGAAATCTGATGGTGGAGTGTTTGAAACTGTTCCTAAATCGTTGAGTGTGGGTCTTCAGGTTCTTGTACCTCTTGGCTGGCAGTATCAATGAGAAAGTGCCATAATCTGGATCGTGCATGTCCTTAATGATGGATGTGGTCTTCTCGAGACACCACCTCTTGAAGGTGTCTTTGATGACAGGGATTATTGTGCCCATGATGGAGAATGAGAGGTGAGTTGGTCTCAGAATTATGCTCAAGATGTTTCCAATACCAATATGGGTGGGGTGGCTAATTTGGCAGTGGTTACTGTACAGAGATACAAGAGGGGCATGGTCATAGAAACATGACTATGGAGAGATATAGGATTTAACATTTAGTATTGTGGAATGGTGAGTCAATAAGGATTCCAATCATGTATCAGGTGAAGCAACATATGGGTGCTGGAAATTTTTAGCATATGAAGCAAATGCTAACAAGAACAATGCTGTAGTATTTGAATCTGGGAGTGATAATTTGTATATGAGGATATCTATTTCAGGTACCAGAGAAATTGAGACAAGTGAAATTATGGTAAGTATAAAAATTAAATTGAACAATTTTAGGGGAATTATTGTAAAGCTTGAAGATTAGCTCAGGATTAAATACTAAATTACTGCTGATTATTACCCCTCAACCACTAAGCACTTGAACCAGATAACTTCTCTCAACTTCACTTGCCACATCTCTATTCCCACAACCTATGGGCTCACTTTCAAGGACTCATCTCATGTTATCGATATATATTGCTTATTTATATCTTCTTCTTATTACTATTTCTTTTATTATTCTTCAGTTCTTTTTGTATTTGCATAGTTTGCTGTCTCTTCTGCTTTGGTTGTCCACCCTGTCGGTGTGGTCTTTCTTTGATTCTATTATGGTTATTAGACTTGTTGAGTATGCCCCCAAGAAAATGAATTACAGGGTTGCATGTCATGACATATATTACCTTGATAATAAATCTACTTTGAACTTTGATCTGACCTATCAAATCATTCTAGATTACAGTCTAGTTCAACCTGAGAGACTAGCAAGGAGATTGAATGAATGGAGGTATAAAGACAAGGCTGAGATGTGGGCAAGGTTTGCTCGTTTTTGGACTTTAATGAAAGTGTGGCTCATCATGTCTGGTGTCAGATAAACTATAAGTAGTTGAAGAAATAGCTTGCAAATATCAGCTGGCTTGTCCAAGGTGGGCCCCTTATTCACGTTACTGTTTAGCTGAATAAGGTAAACAAGCACTCCACACAGTGTTCTGACTGCCGGGATGGCATCTGTTGGCTCGGATACCAACAGTAAATTAATTCCAAGGCTGATTACACAAAGGCGAGAGCCCAAAGCCTCGGAGGCCCACATTGTTGAGGTGAAGCTGGCTAATGAAAGGTCATTGATCGTAAACTTTAATTTGGCTTATCTCTGCTCAGTTGCTGAGTATTTCCAGCATTTTCTGCTTTAATCTCAGAGAAACAGGATTGATATTTCCTGGTGCCACTGAAATAATCTTAACTTATATTTGTGGTGCTTTTTCTGCTTGTAACCTTAAACATCCCCAGTTCTATATTTCCCTCTGCACTTACGTTGATATCAAGTATAAGGAACAGGACAGATTAAGGTCGTCTGCACTTGTGCAATGCCCTTCCTCACTCTCTCCCTGTCTGCTTTATGTCAGTCTCTCAACTAGTCTGACCATAGGATGCAGGAGCAGAGTTAGGCCATTCGGCCCATCAGGTCTGTTCTGCCATTCCATCATGGCTGATTTATTATCACTCATAACCCCATTCTCCTGCTTCCCCCCCCATCCCAACCTTTGAAACTCTTACTAATTAAGAACATGTCAACCTCTGTTCAAATATACCCAGTGACTTGGCCTCCACACTCGTTTGTGGCAATGAATTCCATAGATTCACCACCCTCTGGCTAAAGAAATTCCTCCTCATCTCTGTGTTCCAAAGGGAAATCCTTTTATTCTGAGACTGTGCCCTGGTACTAGGCTCTCCCACTATATGAAATTTCCTCTCCATGTCCACTCTATCTGGGCCTTTGAATATTTGAATAGCCCATGAAATTATAGCTCTTTTCAATTTCGATGCCCTTTATTTCATCTGCTTTATCTGAGATTGTATTGTCCATGAAGTTATCTGCTTTCTTTGATCATCTCCATTCGACTTCTGGTCTTCCAACTCAGTTCTTTGGGCGACTGTTAGCAGCTCAGGTGCTGGTGTCCTCTTCTTAAGTAGTTTACCTTTCCTTGTCAAAACCACCGTTTTCATTTTTCCTGTGTCATATGAAATATTAACCCTCCCATCCTTAACATCGTTCATTCCTGTTAAGCTTTAGGTGTATATTTGCCCAAGTAAAAAGATGTACATGTATATTTAATCTGAATAGAAATATTTATATATTTGAAGAATTAACAATTATGTTTCAAATATGATTCTCTTTACACTTTAATGTATTATCGTACACACATCAAAATCGCTTACAAACCAGGAAAGGACATTTCTGAAATATATATAAATGGAAAAAGAGATATTTTTAAATATCTTAAGCTGTAAAATTTCAAAGGTAAATGAAATGACGTTACCCCTTTCCTACAACCTTTGGGTGAAGTCATTTGAAATTCTTCAGGACAAAGGAAAGCCCAGTGGTGGTCATGTATCATTCGTCACTGGTGATTTTGGCAAGCAATTCTGCTCAAAGCAATTTGCACATCTGAGACATTGTCTCTACACCTCCATCACGTGGCTGCTTCCCATTACAGTGGATCATAACCATTTCATGCTAAATCATTTCTATTCAATTCACCAGTTTTTATTTTCTGTGTTTTTCCTCCATTCTACGGTGTTCAGCTGTGACTCATTGTGATGTGAATGCTGTGACTACTTTGGAATCTGAAGTTCTGTCAACCGCCTAGCCTCCACATGACAACATTTTGCTTTTTACATAATGTGCTTAAAGTTTTAGACCCACCCACCTTGTTTTTCTTCCCCCAAGGATTGTTATATGCTAGTGGTATTAGTCTCAATGGTGGACCGAGGGTGGGAGGATGTACTGGATTCTATTATTTTTCATTATATTTGTGATATTTTAAATTGAATGAATGATACTTCGGGTAACCCACGGTTCGGCTAGCAGCTTAACCCAGGGGAAGACAGCCTCCAGCCCGGCCAAACTTGGGTGGATGCTGCGTGATCCACCCTGTTACAAATCAGTACCTCAAAATAACAAACAGTACACAATATGTGAAGAAATGACTGAGCTTTATAATTCTTAATTTGACTATATGGTTAGCAAAGAAACAAAAATGGAGAAGGGCCCATTCTCATGAAACAGTCTAATGCGGAATGTTGGAGCTCACGGTTCCATCCATTTGCTCCCCGTCGACCTCCTCTGAGCGTAACCAACCCTCAGACCTCGCTCCAAGTCCATTCTGTCCAGCAGTCCATCAACTCTCTCCATTCGCGTCTTCTCTCTTCACTTCTCCCTGACAAAAGACCGCGAAATCCCACAAGAAAGAACGACATGCCTCTCAAATTGGATAGCACACATTCCAAAGCCTCGTTATCTCTAGTCATGACCCAAACATTGCTGCTACAGAGAAACCATTACATTAGCAGTGAAACCTTACAGCATGTTACATTCATATTGATCCTCACGTAGCCATTACGGTCTAGTTTGGTGCAGCCTTCTCTCACAATATACGCACACTACAGTGAACTGTCAGGATATTTGACTGCAGTCTACCATCACTTCAGGACTTGTGTGTGTCCTGGACAAAGAAGTCAGCAGGAAAAGTCATTGCAGACACGACCCACCTGGCAAAAACCACCTTTGACGCTGCCCTCACCATCAGCTCCTCCATTTCCTGGACATACGCCCTCACCCCATCTTCCCACCGCCTTAACAGAGATACAGTTCCTCTAGTCCTCACCTACCACCCCATGAGCCTCCACATCCAGCAGATCATTCTCTGCAACTTCTGGCATCTTCAACAGAACCCTACCACCAGATACATCTTTATCTCCTACCCCTCCCCCAACTCACCACTTTCCACAGGAGCAACTCCCTCTGTGATTCCTTTGTTCCATTTGTCCCTCCCTCCTGGCGCTTATCTCCACAAGATGAAGAAGTACTACACCTGCCCTTTCATCTCCACCTTCGCCTCCATTCAAGGCCCCCAACAGTCCTTCCAGGTGGGGCAACACTTCACCTGCAAATCTATTGGTGTTGTTTACTGTATACAGTGTTCCCAATGGGGCCTCCTCTACATGGATAAGGGGACCACTTTGTTGAACATCTTTGTTCCATCCACAAAAAAGTATGTCTTCCCAGTGGGTAACCATTTAACTTCCAATCTCCATTCCCATTCCAACATATCGGTCCATAATCTCCTGTCTACCATGATGAGGGAGCTCTCCGAATGAAGGAGTAATACCTTATATTACGTCTGATTAGCCTCCAACCTGATGGCATGAACATCAATTTCTCTAACTTAGGTTAATTTTCCCCCTCCCCTTTCTCTCTTCTTTCATTTCCCACACCTCTCCTCTTCTCCTCACCCTCCTATCACCTTGACCTTGTGTACTTCCTTCTTCCCATTCCCCCATGGTTCACTATCCTCTCCTATCCTTTGCCCTTTGCAAACATTTTCAAATAAACTGTGCAATGTGTATTTATTGTGTGGAGCATATTAAAATATCCAACTTCAAAACTTCAGTTAGTAAGCTTTTTCCTCAATTTATTTTCCTTAATTTAGACCATAAGACCATAAGAGCAGAATTAGGCCATCTAGCCCATCGAGTCTGCTCTGCCAATTAATCTTGGCTGATCCTTTTTCTTTGATCTCCTCCTCAACCCCAGTTCCCATCTTCTCCCCATAATCTATGATGCCATGTCCAATCAAGAACCTATCGATCTCTGTCTTAAATACACCCAACAACCTGGCCTCCACAGCTGCATGTGGCAACAAATTCCACAAATTTACAACTCTCTGACTAAAGAAATTTCTCCGCATCTCTGTTTTGAAAGAGCGTCCCTCTATCATGAGGCTGTGCCATTTTGTCCTAGACTCTCCCAACAAGGGAAACATCTTTCCACTTCTACTGTGTCTAGGCCTTTCAAATTCAAAATGTTTCAATGAGATCTCCTCTCATCTTTCTGAATTCCAGCAAGTACAGACCCAGAGCCAGCAAACGTTCCTCGTATGATAAGCCTTTCATTCCTGGAATCATCCTCTGAACTTTCTCCAATGCCAGTACATCTTTTCTAAGATGAGGGGCCCAATACTCAAGGTGAGGCCTCACCAGTGCCTTATAAAGCCTCAGCATCACATCCTTGCTCTTGTATTCTAAACCTCTTGAAATGAATGCTAAAATGGCATTTGCCTTCCTCACCACCGACTCAATCTGCAAGTTAACCTTTAGGGCATTCTGCACAAGGACTCCAAGGTCCCTCTGCATCTCAGATTCCTGGATTTTCTCCCCATTTGGAAAATAGTCCGCACATTTATTTTACTACCAAAGTGCATGACCATGCATTTTTCAACATTGTATTTAATTTGCCACTTTCTCACCCATTCTCCTAATCTGTGTAAGTCCTTCTGCATCTTACCTGTTTCCTCAACACTACCTGCCCCTCCACCAATCTTCGTATCATCTGCAATTACAATTTATCTTGTAATAATTTTTGGTTAGTATTTCCAAATGTAGGAATACTAACTGAAAAAGACCTTCTCTTTTAAAGATCAGAGTTGTTCTTCCAATCTTATACTATGTACTACAGACAATGAACATGGTTAGCCTTCTCCTTACACGAGTTCAATTTTAACTTTTACTATGAGTTAATTATTTTTCTTGTTTTAAGCATCCACAATCTTCAATTGCCTTGCTGGATTAATATGTGCAGGCTGTTTTCTAATATGTAATAGAAATACATATGCATTTAGTTTAGAAATGAGACTTATTCAATTTTTAAAGCTATTAATACGTTTGTTTGAGTAGTGGCGTGTAGATACATCTCTAGCAGCAAAGTAGGTGTAGAGTGCTCCTTCCCTGTCCTAGTCCACAGGTCACCCTTGGGAAAGCTGTAACACTTGGTTAGAACCCCCATGATTAGGGTCACATGAAGCCAAGGGAGCAAGTGGTGGATGGTCTTATGAATAGCTGCTGCATATCACTAGTCCTGGTTATACGACCTTTGACACCAGGCAGAAAATCTCTGAAGGGTATTGATAATGGTTGGGGTCACCCATCTTGTGAAGACGCTGCCCTGAAGAAAGCAAGGACAAACCACTTCTGTAGAAGATCTGCCAAGAACAAGGACAGTCATGAGTCTATGATCACCTACATCATACAACACGATGCATAATGTTGATGATGAATACTTCTGTTAAAACAATACATAAAGAAATTTTTAAGAATTTAAGCAGAGGGCAGCTTCTAGAACTTAGTACTTGCATAAGAAACCTGTGTACAGAATGAAGTTTTAGGTAATAAAAGTGCTGAAGAGTCAATTACCACTGAACTCAGAATCCATTATAGTATTGACAATTTGAGAATCAAATATCTTGCACTATAGAAGTCACCAGGGGAACCTTCACAGCCTGGCCAGTAATATGCAGAAAAATGATCATGCAGGGGTTATTAAACTTAAAACATCCTATAAATGCAATGCTTTCATCATTTTAATGTGGCAAAATAACTTCCATTTTTCATTTTCATTTTCAATCTTTTTTATTGATTTTTAAACAAAAAAAGATATAAATCAGAGGAGAAGTTATAGCAAACACATAATGCAGAAAATGTACAGACAACAAAAGGGATATATACTGTCAAAGTCATATAAATATAATATTAAGCTATTGTAAATAAACAAAAAACCACAACTCCTCTAGGCAAATCATAGAAAAAAAGACTGGAAATTTTTATAATAAAGAGGGAAAAAAAACCCGCTAAACTAACCTAAAACACAACAACAACAAAAAAGAGAGATTGGGCAGTCTATTTGAGGCTAAAATTAGAAAAGAAAAAAGAAAGCGTCCTTCTGGTCAGATCTAAACCTTTGCGGATAAAGAGGAACAAAAAGAGAAAAAAAGAAAAAAAAATTACCTAAAAAAAAGAGAAAAATAACCTTAAAGCGTGTTAAAAATATTTTAAAAGTAAAATGGCTACTAATTTCATTGATTGAGATACCAAAACTTAAAATAAAACATTATTATTATTTTAGTATTATTTATTTATTAGTAGCATATTTTTTGTGTTTGTACAGTTTGTCTTCCTTTTCACATTGGTTGTCAGTCTTTGTGTGTAGCTTTTCAATGATTCCATTGTACTTCTTTGTTCTACTGGGAATGCCCACAAGAAAATGAATCTCAGGGTAGTATATAGTGACATACGCGTACTTTGATTATAACTTTACTTTAAACTCTGAATTTTGAACTTCCCTGATTCTAGATCTTCTTAACCCAGTACAGATAGCTCTTCTTCCAAGCCCCAGTAAAACTTTATCATCCTTTCAAATTTCAGAGACTGCATTTCTTTCCTTAAAAGGAAAACCAGAATTATAGACAAGATTCCATGTGCAGCTTCATCTGAACCTTGTATAATTACATCAAGATCTTTTATATTGCGACTCTTCTTGAAATGAAAGTTAAAGTATCATTGGTTTTCCTAATTACTTGCTGCCTTTAGTGTTAATTTCATATCTTTATATTAGCACATTAATTAACAATTATATGCCATATTGCAATACAGATTGTGTGGAATTTTATGGTGATTTAATTAAAGCTATCAGAAAATGAAAAGCTCTCACAAGTAAGAGGTTTCTGGAAACCAACTGGCATAACCTTGTTGTAAGGCTCAACTTTTTATCCCCAGATGTAATGAGGGATTGTAAAGCTATTTTTGACCAGCCTGTTCTTTATTATCAATCTCACATAGGTCCAACCGCTGCCTCAACATACACACACAATATGCTGAAAGAACACAGTAGACCAGGCAGAATCTATGGAAAAGAGTAAACAGTTGATGTTTCAGGCAAGACTCTTACTCAGGACTCTGGTTGTCTCTTTCTACGTGGATCTGTCCTTGTACTGGTTCTAATCAGGCCCCCTCCGTAACAATGCTTTTCTTGTAGTTTGATGATTTATTTGTTCCATTGTCTAGAATATAGAAGTTTCACCTCATTTGATGCCCAACAGAGGACTCCTGGCCTCACAATCTACCTCGTTGTTATCTTGCACTTTATCATTTACCAACACCGCTCTTTCTCTACAGCTTTTGCACTTCATTCGGCAGTATTATTTACGACTACTTGAAAAACAAACAAAACTAACTCCGGAACAGGCCCTTCAGCCCATTTAGTCCATGCCCAAATCATTTAAATTGCCTGCTCCCATCGATTTGCACCGGGTTCATAGCCCTCTATACCCCTATTATCCATGTACCTATCCAAATTTATCTTAAACATTGAAATCGAGCTCGCCTGCACCACTTGTGCCAGCAAGGACACTCTTATGTCCTTCTGAGTGAAGAAGTTTCCCCTCATGTTCCCCTTAAACCTCACCTTTCACACTTAACCCATGACCTCTGGTTGTAGTCCCACCCAACCTCAGTGAAAAAAGCCTGCTTGCATTTAGTCTATCTATACCCTTCATAACTTTGTATACCTGTATCAAATCTCCTCTCAGTCATCTACATTCTAAAGGGTACAGTCCTAACCTATTCAATCTTTCATTATACCAGGTCCTCCAGACCTGGCAACATCCTTGTAAATTTTCTCTGTAATCTTTCAACCTTCTTTACATCTTTTCTGAAGGTAGATGATCAAAAATGCACACAATTTTCCCAATTAGACCTCACCAATGTCTTATACAACTTCAACATAACATCCCATCTCCTGTACTCAATACATTGGTTTATGAAGGCCAATGTGCCAGAATCTTTCTTGATGACCCTATCTACCTGTGATGCTACTTTTGATGAATTATGGACCTGTATTCCCAGATCCCTTAGTTTTACCATGCTCTTTGGTACCCGATCATTCACTGTGTAGGACCTACCCTGGTTGGTCCCACTGAACTGCAAAACCTCACACTAGTCTGCATTAAGTTTCTTCTGCCATTTCTCAATCCATTTATTCAGCTGATGTAGATCCTTCTACAAGCCATGACAGCCTTCCTCACTGTCCACTACACTGCTTATCTTGGTGTTATCCACAAACTTGCTGATCCAGTACACCACATTATCATCCAGATCATTGATATAGATGACAAACAACAATGAACCCAGCACTGATCCCTGTGGCACATCATTAGTCACAGGCCTTCAGTCAGAGAGGCAACCCTCTACTACCACTCCCTGGCTTCTCCCACAAAGCCAATGTCTAATCCAATTTGCTACCTCATATTGAATGCTGAGTGGCTGAATCTTGTTGATCAGTTTCTCATGCAGGACCTTGTCAAATGCCTTACTAACGTCCATTTTAACAACGTCCACTGCCCTGGCTTCATCCACTTTGCTGATAATTTCCTCAGAAAATTCTGTAAGATTGGTTAGATATGATCTACCATCTAAATACAGATCTACATTATTCATTTAAGATCTCTCCCATCTGTTTTGGCTCCACACAAGGATTACCATTCTGGTCTTCCAGAGGACCAGTTTTGCCCCTTACCATCCTTTTGCTCTTAACATATCTGTAGAATCCCTTAGGATGCTCCTTCACCTTGTCTGCTAGAGCAACTTCATGTCCTCGTTTAGCCTTCCTGATTTTTTTCCTTAAGTGTTCTCTTGCAGTTATTGTTCCTACTTGCCTATACCTGTTATGCACCTTTTTTCTCTTAACCAGTGCCTCAAAATCTCTTGAAAACCAGGGTTCCCTACACTTGTTATCTTTACCTTTCATTCTGACAGGCACATACAAGCTTTGTACTCTCAAAACTTTTATTTTTATAGGCCTCCCGCTTACCAAGTACACTTTTACCAGAAAACAGCTGGTCCCAATCTGCACTTGCCAGATCATTTCTGATACCATCAAAATTGCCCTTTCTCCAAGTTAGAATCTCAACCCACGGACCAGATCTATCTTTTTGCACGTTTACTTTGAAACTAATGGCATTGTGGTCACTGGATGCAACGCATTTCCCTACACAAACTTCTGTCACCTGCCCTATTTCATTCCCTAATAGCAGATCCAATATGGCATGCTCTCTTGTTGGGTCTTCTATGTACTGATGAAGGAAACTTTCCTGAACACTTTTGACGAACTCTATCCCATGTAAACCAAAACCAAAAAAAAAAAACATTTCCATCCAGATATTGCATTTGTCAAACCCGTCATTGAGTCTTCCATTTCCCTGTTCACTATCTCCACCTCAGGGAGATTATTGACCATGTCCAATACAAGCCTACAGACTCCTACAGTTGAATGAATATAATATGTACCACCCTGGGTCCTGTACGGTCTCCATTCGTTCTTCCAGTTTCTCTGGCTTCATTGCATCTGTTTCAATGATGCCGCCTTTCACATCAATCCTTGAATGAACGAATGAATGAATGAATGAAATTGATTTATTTCGGTCAGTACAAACATAACAAAAAGCATCATTTACAATGACAATTTCATAACAATGATTTCATAGGACAAAATTACAACAAAAAACACAGATATTCTTTAAAACAGACCAAAAGGGTGTAGGCTGAAGCTACAGCTTATTACGCCTACCCCTCTTACTTATACAGCAACATATTTGGCGTCAATCATCACATCAAAAACAAAAAAATTCATAATCTTTTAACACAAAATCCAATCTCAAATATCATTTAGTTACATTACTCCCTTTCATTTTAAATCATATTTGTTCATTAAATAATTTTTAAAACTTGTTAAGAGTGGTGCATGTTTTTAAATTCCTACTACAACTGTTCCATAGATTCACCCCTCTGACTGAAATATGATTATCTTTTACATTTGTTCTTATCCTTTGTTTTTGAAATATACATGTTCCTCTCAAATCATGCTGACTTTCTCTCATTTTAAACAACCTTTGGATACTTTGTGGTAGCTGTCCATTTTTCACTTAATACATAATTAGTATTATTTTAAAATCTACAACATCTCTGAATTTTAAAGTATTTAGTTGAATAAATAGTGGATTGGTTGGGTCATAATAACTTGACTTATTTAGAATTCGTATAACTTTCTTTTGGAGTAGAAAAATTGAATTTGTATTGTTTAGTATGTATTTCCCCATACCTCCACACGGTAAGTCATGTATGGAACTATAAGTGAACAGTATAACAGTCCTTCATCATCAGTTCCGGTTTCCCTTCCACTATAACTGACAGTACTAACAACTGCATCTGTTCCCCTGCTCTCACATCTTACCTTCTTACATCTACATTATTCATTTAAGATCTCTCCCATCTGTTTTGGCTCCACACAAGGATTACCATTCTGGTCTTCCAGAGGACCAGTTTTGCCCCTTACCATCCTTTTGCTCTTAACATATCTGTAGAATCCCTTAGGATGCTCCTTCACCTTGTCTGCTAGAGCAACAAGCAACAAGCATTTGTTTTGGCCACATGTTCTTCCTCACCAGCCTCCAAAGACAACTTATTGCCCTCCTTGCTTTTCACTACCTTCTGCATGATGTCATTCCCTCCCATTTCAGTATAACTATTTCCTCCATCACTCCCTGCTTCACTCTCCTATCCCCATCATTCTCCTCACATGGCACTTATTCATGTCGTCATAGGAGATGAAATACCTGCTCTATTATGTATTCTCTTAAATAGAGGGACTTAAACACTTCTTCTAGGTGAAACAGTAATTCAATTGTTGCTTCTAATCTGATAATCATAACCTGGTTTGCTCTACATTCAACATGAGATACAAACTGGATGGTTGTTTTGTAGAACACACCCACTCTGTGCCCAAGCATGACTCACTTAGATTCCCATGCCACTCTAGCCCCTGTTTTTAGCTTCTTACACTATTACAAAATTAATCCTGTGGTAATAAGTTTACTTTGAACTTTGAACATTGGCTTCAATAAAATGGAAGCTTGAGGAACAGCCTCTCAAATTCTGACATGGCTCATACGTCCTGTAGGACTTTACAGTGTACTGAATTCCCCTCTCCAGTTTGTTAACTCCATTTTTTTTATCTTCACAGATGCTCCCTGACCTGCTGTGTATTTCCAAGCATTTTTAATTTCATATTTTGATCCAGTGCAGTGCTGTGTATTTGTAGCTCCAGCATTATTTCTTGCCCCTCATTCATTTTCTTCTGTTTTCATCTCCTCCATTCAGGTCCGCTTTGATTGACAAACTTTCCCAGTCTCTCTCAGCCATCACCAGGTGTGTCAATCAATCTCATTTTGTTTCCACCCCACCACAGATATTCCATTTCTTCTTTCCGACCCCTCCACTTCTAATTGTTGACTTCAATTTTTTTTGTTATTATGATGAAGGCTTATTGGCCTACAGTAAATTGTTAACTCACCTTCTCTCTCCACAGATGCTGCCTGACCTTCTGCGTAGGGCATGGGACAGGTGGCACAGGAGTGCCAGGGGCAGGGGGTGGCACAGGTATAGACAACCCCAGCCCATTGACACCAGGCAAAGTCATTTGAGACCAAACAACTGATTTATTGATCGTTACGGAATATCTCTCTGGTGCTTTCCACTCCCCCTTCCTTTTCTCCTGTCCATGATTTCCCTCTCCCTGCCCCCTTCCCACTCTCAGTTTGCAACAGAGACCCATATCAGAATCAGGTTTATCATCACTCACATATATGTCATGAAATTTGTTTATTTTAGCAGCAGTAGTATAGTGTAATACATAAAATTACTTCAATACTATGTAAATATCTTCAGCACCCTAGCTATATATACAGTATGTATCTAAAACTTTTGCACAGTACTGTACTTATATATCATTTTCTCCCCTTTGCAAACATCAAGGCTGGGTCTTGACTTACCTCTTCCTCACTCTCCTACACCCCTCCTTTTGTTTCCAATCCTACAGTTAACTCTCCCTTCTGTTACATAAAGGACTTGAAGTATTTTCTCCCTTCTTCCCCTGCTGATAGCTCATTCTTGAAATAAATTTTCATCTATATTAAAGAGAAGGCTGCCACAGTGTGAACCTTTTATGCTTCTTCCAAGGCATGTCAAGAGAATTCTGCTTTATCAAATGGTTTTCAATATGTGGCATTGCAAGAGGCATCACCTCCAAGACTGTTTATCATTCTTCCTGTGGGATATACTGTTTTGGCTAAACAGGACACATAAATTTTACTGTACAGCTGCACTCCTGAAAAGAATGTTCCCGATTTGGCTATTAGATCAATCCCATATTCTTCTTGAAGAGAAAGTGCTGGGCACATTGAATTTAATAAAATATGTCTTTAAAGAAGTAGTGACTTTGAGCATTATTCAAGGGGTGCTCATGATATCTTCATTACTATTGGTGAACATATTAATCTTTAAGGAGAGTTGGAGGAGCAAAACCTATATTCTGTCTGGGTAACCTCCAATCTTACAGCATGAACATTGATTTCTGCAACTTCCTGTAATTTCTTCCCCTCCCCTTCTCTCTTTTTTCATTCCTCATTCTGGCTCCCCTTTTACCCCTCTCTTCTCACCTGCCCATCACTTCCTTCTGAAGCCCTTCTTCATTCCCTATCTCCCATGGTCCACTCTCCTCTCCGATCAGAATCCTCCTTCTTCAGCCCTTCACCTTTCCCAGTAATCACCTCCCAGCTTCACAGTTCACACCCTCCCCCATCCACTCACCTTCCCACTCATCTGGTCTCACCTATCACCTGGCAGTTTGTACTTCTTCCTTTCACCCACCTTCTCATTCTGGCTTCTTCTCCCTTACATTCCAGTCCTGACGACGTGCCTTAGACTGAAACATATTCTGTTTATTCCCCTTCATAGATGCTGTCTAATCTACTGAGTTCCTCCAACATTTTGGGCATGATGTTCAAAGACAAAGTTACCCCACAACCACTTTGAAGGGGGAAGAAGCAAGGAGTTTCTTAGACTCAAATTCATAAGAACTAGTCCAGATTGTTCTGCTCTTGATATTGGGAGCAGTCTAAGTTGTTGGACACTTACAATTTCTAAAGCTTAAATATCTCCCACTTGGTGAGTCCAATCCATAAATTGCAGACCCAGAACTTCGGTACCACCATTCGACGGGGTTGGGGGGGAGGAAAGAGGAGAGAGAGAGAGAAACCATTTGGCACAGGGGACTTCCTTTGGCAACAGTGAAAGAGAGGATGGTAGACGGCATTGAACACTTGCTCGCCTTCTGTACTTGCCTCAATGCTTCAGTCTTCCTCGACTCTTTAATCAGTGAAAATGGAGTTGATCATGGTCTTGCGCTCCATCTCTAAACGTCTTAGCTCGAGGCCACTCACATGGCAAGGTAATATAGTGTTTAGCGTAATGCTAATACAAAGCCAGCGTCAGCAATTTTGGTTCAATTCCAACACCGTCTGTAAGGGGATTGTTCATTCTTTCCATGACCGACGTGGTTTCTTCCCACATTCCAAAGATGCACAGGTTAGTAAGTTAAGTTAGTAAGTTAATCGGTTATGCTAATCCTGAATTAGCAACTTCCAGGGAGTGTACTACACTAGATACATGCCACTTCCTGCCCAGAGAGGTAGAAGATCCTTTCAGGATGAAAATTGGATTTATTTTTGGTCGTTATTAACAGTTTATTGACAAACTTCTATACTTGTCAAGTGGACAGTATATTGACTGGCTGAATCACAGCCTGGTATAAAAACACCAATGCCCTTGAATGGAAAATCCTACAAAAACTAATGGATATGGCCCAGTCCATCCCAGGTAAAGCCCTCCCCATCTATACGGAGCATAGTTGCAGGAAAGCAGTATCCATGATCAGGGACCTTTAGCATCCAGATGATGCTCTCTTCTCACTGCTGCCATCAGGAAGAAGAAACAGAAACCTCGGGACTCACACCACCAGATTCAGCAGCTGTTATTACACCTCAGTCATCAGGCTCTTAAACCACTTCACTCAACTTCACTTGCCCCACCACTAAACTGTTCCCACAACTATGGACTCAGTTTCAAGGACTCTTCATCTCTTGTTCTTGATATATATTGGTAACTATCATCATTATTTATTCCTTTTTGTAGGTTGCACAGTTTGTTATCTTTTGCAGACTGGTTGAACACCCAAGTTGCTGCAGTCTTTCATTAATTCCATTTTGTTTATTATTCGATTATGGATTTATTGACTATGCCCACAAGAAAATGAATCTTAGGGTTGGATATGGTGACATACACGTACTTCAAAAATAAATTTTCTTTGAACTTTGGACCTCACATCTGCAGTATAAAGAAATCAACATTGAGAGAATTTGAAGTGGAATATAAAACACTATGGTAATAAAATTAACACTTAAGGATAGACCTTTACTGCTTCTGATCATAAAAGTACTAGTGTTGGTGGTTTACCTCCAGCAATTTATGAAACAGAGAGACTTATTAATGACATTAAAATCTTAAAAGAATGATGGCAGCCTTATTATCCTCATGGGGCTGACATTATAACTGGTATGAATTGCCTGCTGACTGGAGTCTGACCCCACCTCCTGGACAGTCTGATTAATCAGCTAGATATGATTAAATTACCATCCAAACACCCCCACGAAGCAGGGGAATTCAGCTGGATTAGGATATCAATTGATAAAACCTTTTAAATTTAAAGTAACAAAATCAAGCAAAAATTGAATATGCAAAACATCTATTCAGTATTCTAATGGAACACTGCATAAAAATGATCTAAGCCTCTCAGAAAAACTCTCAGGTGGCCAGTTAATGAAATCAAAAGTGCAGACACAATATACATTTTATAATACTCATCTACTGAACCTGCCTGACTTCAGCTGATACAGAACTTAGGTCAATGAAAAGTTAAATCAATCATTCCCGAAGAAGGGTCTCAGCCTGAAATGTCGACTGTTGATTCCTTTCTATAGATGCTGCCCGACCTGCTGAGTTTCTGCTGAGTA
The DNA here is from genome assembly GCF_048418815.1 of Hemitrygon akajei. NCBI lineage: Eukaryota > Metazoa > Chordata > Chondrichthyes > Myliobatiformes > Dasyatidae > Hemitrygon > Hemitrygon akajei. The sequence goes on along the minus strand of NC_133125.1, from coordinate 17,419,290 downwards.
TTTAGTGTTTTCTCTTTGGGTTTCCAACATCTCCAGACTACCTTGTGCCAATCACATGTTGATGGCTGGATCTTCGTGAATTTATATCCCGAGCCAGATTTGTAAGCAATTCCGGTTTTGATAAAGAGTGATAATTTTGTAAAATTCTTCTGCCTCATCGGTTATAATAAGTGGAGCATTTTTGTTTGATTAAGGTACCATCAAGTTTGTCACAAAACTGTTGCCTGATGAAGGGTCTTGGCCTGAAAGATTGGTTCTTTATTCCTCTCCATAGATGCTGCCTGACCTGCTGAGTTCCTCCAGCATTTTGTTTGTGTGGCATGTAGGCAAGTTGGTTCTAGAAAAGAAAAGCAATGGATGACTGTATAATGATGATTAGTTTCAGTAAAACGGAGATATATTAATGAAAGTAAAAAGGTTATATTTTCTCTTAAATAACATTGTAATATAAAAATCCAACATGGAGTATTGGTGTAGTGGTTGGCATAAAGCTATTACAGTGTTGGTGCAACACACACAAAATGCTGGTGGAACACAACAGGCCAGGCAGCATCTATAGGGAGATGCGCTGTCGACGTTTCGGGCCGAGACCCTTCGTCAGGACAGTGTTGGTGATCAGGTTTCAATTCTGCCTCTGTCTGTATAGAGTTTTTTTTGTACAAACTGTGAGTGCATCCTCTGGGAGCTCAGGTTTCCTTCCACATTCCAAAGACGTACAAATGGGTTGGTTAATTAGTTACATGGGTATAATTGAGCAGTGCTGGTTCATTAGGCTGGAGGGGCTTGTAACTGTGCTGCATCTCTAAAAAAACAACCTTTTATCTTAATCTCAAAAATCCTGAAAAATTCCTATTCAGAAACCTCTCTTTTATATTTACAGGCAGGAATTATGAGCCATCGTACGCTGTAAGAGGCTCTTCCAATATTAGTTTGTGACTCTTGTTCAGACTTAGTCATATTAACGTTGCAGGCACAAGAGGCTGTTGATGCAGAGAGCTGGAGCAACACATAAAACACTGGAGGAATTTAACGGGTCAGGCAGACTCAATGGACAGTTGATGTTTTGGGTCAACACTCCTCATCTGCATCCAAATGAAGGTTCTTGTCCCAAAACATCTACTGCTTACCCTCCATAGATGCTGTTTGAACCGATGTTTTGGCTAACGTGGACCTATTTTCCACATTGTTCAACTCTTTCTTCACACTGTACTCTATATGAGGAGCACATAGGTAGGAGCAGAACAAGGCCACGTCTGCTTTAGCCCAATCACCCATCCAATGAGCTCACGGATGATATGATCATCGGTGTCGACTCCACTCCCTCGTTTCATCCTCTCAACCTTGGTTCCTGCTGCAGCACAACATTGTAACTGAGGATTGAAATCAAAATAATCATGCACAACTCCCTGAGGTGGCGGGGCTCAAGCCCGGGCCTGAGAGGGTATCGAAATGGCGGGGCCCAGGTCTGAGAGTGAGGAATGACCTGAGGTTTGGACGATTTAAGCACTGGGCCTGAACGAAAAGGTCAGGGTGTTGGGGGTGAAGGTGAGGAGCAGGCCGTTTCAGCTTGCTGCTCTGCGATGTTTACTCATCTCTGTGCTGAACTGAGGCTGTGGCCTGCAACTGAGGCTGCTGCTTCAGCTGCATTGATGACCGGCTTCCATGCTGTGGACTGGTGAACTTCAGTTCTGAATCCTGTTCACTTACTTTTATTGTTTGCATGATTTGTTTCTTTTCTCTCTGCACCTTGGCTGTTTGACAGTCCTCTTTTTGTTTAATAGGTTCTATTCGGTTTCTTTGTTTTGTGGCTACCTTTAAGGAGACGAATCTCAAGGTTATATAAAGTATACATACTTCAATAATAAATGTACTTTGAACTTTGAAGGAAATTTCAAAGATTTACAAACCTCTGAGAAGAGATATTTCTCCAGCCATAAATGAGGCATCCCTTTATCCTAAGACCATAGTCTGAAATACCAACAGTACGAGAAAATAAGACCAGCCAACTTGTTTTGATTTTGTTCAGCCAAAAACGCTACTATGGCCCAGCATGTACTTACTGTATATACTTACAGTACTATATATATACTTAAATATTTTACTTATTTAGAGATTGAGCACAGCAACAGGTTCTTCTGTCCCAATCAGCCTACGTCACCCAATTACACCTATGTTGTCAATTAACCTACTGGCTCGTACTTCTTTGGAGCATGAGAAGAAACTTGGAGAAAACCCACACAGTGACAGGGAGAATGTACAAACTCCTTACACGCAGCGGTGGAATTGAACCCGGGTTGCTGGTGCTGTAATAGTGTTCTGATAGCCACTTCAAAACGGTGCCGCCCTGTATTCCAAAACACAGTATCTCCAGCAACAGACGCAAAATGCTGGGGGAATTCAGCAGGTCAGGCAGCATCTGTGGAAATGAATAAACAGTCCACGTTTCAGGCAGAGAGCCTTCTTCAGGATGGGAAAGGAAAGGGGAAGATGCCAGAATCAAGAAGGTGGGGGAAGAGAGGAAAGAACACTGGCTAGAAGGTGATAAGTGAAGCCAGGTGAATGGCTGGAGAAGAAGGAATCTGATATGAGAGCAAAATGGTTTATGGGAGAAAGGGAAGAAGGAGGGGCATCAGGGGGAGGTGATAAGTAGGTGAAGAGAAAAGGTGAGAGGACAGAATAGGGAATAGAAGAAGAGAGCAATGGGAGGGAAAAATACTGGAGGAACTCGATGTTCATGAAATCAGGTTGGAGGCTACCTAGATGGAATATGAAGTATTGCTCCTCCATCCTGAGAGAGGTTTCATTGTGGCAAAAGAGAAGACCATAGACTGACATGTCAGAATGGGAAATTCAGCTCTTGGCAGATGGAATGGAGGTGCTTGAGAAAGTGGTCCCCCAATTTACACTGTGTCTCATCAATGCAGAGGAGGCCACATCAGGACCACCGGACACAATAGACAACCCCAACAGATTCGCAGGTGAAGTGTTGCCTCACCTGGAAGTATTGCTTAGGACCATTGGAGGTAAGAAAGGAGATGAATGGGCAGATGTAGTATTTGTCTCGCTTGCAAGGATATGTGCTAGGAAGGAGATTAATGGGGAGGGATGAATGGCCAAGGGAATCATGGATGGAGTGATCTCTGTGCGAAGTGGAGAGTTGGGAAGGAGAGGTCAAGATGTGTTTGAGAATAGGATCCTGTCAAGAGTAGCGGAGAATGATGTGTTGGTTGTGGAGGCTCAAGGGATGGTAGGTGAGAACAAGACGAACTATATCCCTGCTAAGATGGCGGAAAGATGGGGCGAGTGCAGATATCCAGGAAATGGAAGAGAGGTGCAACTATGAAGAAACATGGCAGTGACTCTAATCCCTTCAGAGTTTGTGGAGTTTCGGCATGACATCTATAACTTAAACAAACTTCTATAGATGTGTAGTGGAGGGTACATTGACTGGCTGCATCACAGCCTGGTGTGAAAACACCAATGCCCTTGAACAGGAAGTCCTACAAAAAGTAATGGATATAGCCCAGTAAAGCGCTCCCAATTATTGATCATATCTACATAAAATGCTTTATCAGGAAAGCAGCATCCATCACCCGGGACCCCCCACCACCCAGGACATGCTCTTTTCTCACTGCTGTCATCAGGAAGAAGGTATAGGAGTCTCAGGACTCACACCATTAGTTCTGGGAACAGTTACTGCCCTCAACCATCAGATTCTTGAACTTAAAGGGATAACTTCATTCTGCTTCATTTACCACATAATTGAAATGTTCCCACAAACAATGGACTCACTTTCAAAGACTCTTCATCTCACACTAACTTACTGCTGTTATTTTTGTATTTGCAAAATTTGTTGTCTTTTGCACCCTCATTGGGCGGTTTTTCATTCATTCTGTTATGGTTATTATTCTGTAGATTTATTGAGTATGCCCAAAAGGAAATGAATTTCAGGGTTGGTATATATGTACTTCGATAATAAATTTACTTTGAAATGTGCAGGGGAGTGCCTGGCTCAGAATGATTTAACACAATCCAAGATGAAAGTCCTCATTTATGCAAAACTGGAATTACCAACTAATCTGAATTAAGCTGTATAAGCTGAATTAAGCAGGATGTATAGTATTTGAATGCACTGAAAGACTTGATTCAGAGCAATTCCACAACTGATCCCTATATGTGTCTATATTGTGCTGGTGCTCATAGTTATTGGACTCTGGAACCACATTCAACAACCACCATTAAAAAAAACAGCCTCCTGACCACTGTCCTCACACCACTTCACAAAACACAATCATATAACTAAAGATATGGTCAAATCCTCCGACATTTTCACTCAACAAATCTTCAGTACAATAAAAACTAATCATTACTTTGCTGAGAATTTAATGTTTTCCTAAACCTTGAAGAGACACGTCTCTGAAGTAGGGTTCTATGCTTAAGACACCACTTTGATGAGAAACTTTTGGGTGTTGGGGAGTGTGTCTGTTGCTTTTTTTGATATTTCAAATTAGGCAATCAAATTATCACAAGCTAAGCAGACCTATTTACTCTCAGAATGAAGCACAGGGAGGAAACCGTACTTCCACCTTCTTGAAAAGATCAGCATTCATCTTTTCTCAGATTCCTTTGTCACTTTCACGCTTTCGCCTTGTTTAGTTTCACAGACACAGCAGGGGGAGATTCCACAAGAGGTAAAGTGTGTGATTGTTCGTAGGATTCCGATTTGTTTTTACCTCTGTCCTGCTGACAGCAGTACATAATGGGAAATGAGATACAATTACTATACCCTAGTACAATAAAATTTCATATTTTAATGTGGAAGTTAAAGGCCATACGCTTCTCTGATAAACTGAACACTGCTCAAGGGCTGTGGTCCATGTAATACTTAGATTATACTAAGCACCAGAGAGGCATTCTGTAATGATCAATAAACTAATTGTTAGGAATCAAATGATCTTGCCTGGTGTCTCAGGATGTTCTGTAACGTGCCACTGCTCCCCCACCCTGGCACTCCTTCGCTGCCACCTGTCCCATACCCCTCCCACGGTGCTCCACACTTGCCACTCCTAACCTCCTTTGCTCCTGCCAGATTTACAACTCGCTTTCTGCTCCACGTTGGCAAATACAGTCTTAGGCACACTAGCTAAGAATGTGCCAAAGAATTTTATATGGCACTGTACATGTGTAAGATACTTTCCTGCTATGGCTTCAGTGATGACAATCATTCATGGACCAACCATCTTTCCTTTGCTCTTTGGTTAGCTAATTTCCCTCTTACTTTAATATGTATTTTTAACAATTAGACTCCTGTATAAATGAATTTATTGCCCCACAATGAGCATCATTATAGCTATGTGTCTTTTGATGGCTTTCCAGATGCTGTATCAATTAAAACAGATCATTTTCACAATTGCAAATATAAATAGCATGAACTCAGGGACCTAAAAATTTAATGTATAAGTTCAATAATCCTTGGAGAACATAACTGATTATTTTCCTTCCCCCACCTGACCAGTTTTTTGCTTAAAAAGAATAAATGACGTTCATTCATATTAACAACAAATTATTGAGATGTGACAGTCACTACAAGGATAAATGTTACTTTCAGACTGATGGCAGCTATCACCTTCAGGACTATGGTTGATCATTGCAATTATGTTTGAGTTATAACTGAACTGTCCACATAACAGATGTTGCCATAGCCCCCTAGATCAAATGAATTATGTGACACCACAAACAAGAGAAGCAACAATGCACTGGCAACGAAAAACAGTGATGGTAGCAATGTTGGAGTACACCACAGTTTTTGTTACCTATGTTAGAACGTGAGTGGCATTCACTTTGCCCACAATGAGCACCATTATAACTACCTGCATTTTATGGTTTTCCAGCTGTGGTGTCAAAGAAAACAAATAATTTCCACATCTTGAAAAATAGAGAACACTATCAAACTTACAGACCAAGAAGAGCAAAAAATTGCTGTCCTTTGGAGCAGGTTGGGTCTGATATTTATACAATGCATCTAGTTTGGTTATACCAAACTGTAATTGACCTATTTACTGAGATTATGGAAATTTTATTAAACCATTTCAATCAGTGCCTTCGCTGAGGTGTTGTAACTTCAGGTAGACAGTCACCCAAACATTCAAAAATGACGTGAGAGCCAGGGAGCTTCCTAGCTCCTTGGTTTTACTGAAGACATAATGACATGAAGTGGTGAATAAGGAGTGAAACTGAAAAACAACAAACTACAGTGTAATTACCACTTTGTCCCATTCACACAAGTAAATATACAAGTATAAGAACTTAATTATGTTTTCTGCAGGTAAATATTAGCAGATTTTGATAAGTAAATATTACAGGAAAATAGTATGTGTAAACCATTAGCATCTACGTTAGTGTCTAATAAACTCAAATAAACATTCTATTTCAGCAAAATCTTATTGATACCTTTAGATTAACTTCTGAGCAATATAACATCAACTTACAAGCAATACTTCTGCTGGGGAAACAGCAGAATAGCTTTAGATAGAAACTTTATTTTAACTCCTAACATCAACCTCTGGCATTCTGCCAGCCAGTGTGTTTTCCTACTTAATACTTCCTGACTGGAAAGGAAGTGACCTAATGTGGATCTGAAATATTTCAAGATAAAAGTGGAATGTGCTTAATTGCATAGTAAAAACAAAACAATTACCTGAAAGATGAAACAATTGGTGATTTTCAAAATGTGATCATTCACCCGGCAACAAGAGAGATGTTATTACCCACCGATAGAGACAACTTGGGCTGTTTCTGGACAGAACATGAACAGGATTTATGGTAGTATAGTGGTTAGTGAAATGCTTTTTAGTTCTGTTGATTGGGGTTTAACTCCTGCCGCTGTCTGTAAGAATTTTGTACATTCTCCCCATGACTGCTTTGGTTTCCTCTGGGTGCTCCAGTTTTCTCCCACTTTCTTAAGATACACAGGTTAGGGTTAGAAATGTCGACGTACTATACTGGCACTGGAAGAGTGGCAACACTTGTGGACTGCCCCCAGCAAATCCTGGGACGATGTTGGTTGTTGATACAGACAATGTATTTCGGCTGCCGCACAGCAGCCTCTGTAATGGTCCTGATGGCTCTTTACTTTGCAGCACCCAGAATGCCAAGGAGGGAGTGGTTTCTGCCCAGTAAGCAGCCTGAAAAACCTCTACACCCCACCTCTATAGGCCCACATCATGCCCTCCACCTCTGTATCTAGCGCTGCCCTATCAGTTCAAGGGACTTGGCTTTCTTATGTTCAAATGCATCCTTACCTGGGCTGGGCCACCTGGAAAAAGACACAGAACACCTGATGACCCCAGGTTGCACGTGTCCTAGTGCGTCTGAAGATGTATCTCAGCACCACTGTATGATTTGATATTTTGATGTACATGCCTCAAATAAAATAAACGTCATACAGGTTCAGATGGAACTCTGGCCTACATAGGGGCTTGAATCTGTAACAGGAAATGATGTCAAACAGTAAAGGGGAAATTCAGGTCCTATAATGTGGATAGGTGTGATTTGTGCGCTCCAGAGGGTGCGAGTACTGTGTCAGCAGATAACCTCTGTTGTCCATCATCGCAGAGCAGAAAGCCTTGCTCTCACTGTCAGGGCAACCTCAAAACATTTCCCCCTCCTGCTGGCCGTAAAGAGAAATATATGCACGGTTCAGGAAGCAGAGGACCACTCAGCCAAACAAAATGGATTCCAGAGGAGTAGTGAGAGTTGACAGCCCTTGACATTAAGGAGGGATATCACTGAATCTGGTATTAAGACAACCCAGTGAAGGTGGAGTCACTGGCCGTCAAAAGAAAAGTACTAAAGAATTTGGAATCATCAATTCCATAAAGGAAGATGATTGTGATGGTCAGATATCCCAGGAGGCTAAATTTGGCATATCCCTGTCACTTCCTACTTGTTTTTATTAGTGCACCATAGAAACGTTCTGTCTTGATGCGTTACAGCTTGGTATGGCAACTACTCTGCCCAAGGCTACAAGAAACTGCAGAGGTTTGTGGGCACAGCTCAACACGTAACAGGAACCAGCCTCCCCTCCATGGACTTTGTCAATACTTCCCGCTGCCTCAATAAAACAGATAGCTTTATCAAAGACCCCACCCACCCCAGACATTCTCTATTCCCCCTCTCATCGGGCAGAAGATACAAAAGCCTGAAAGCATAGGCCTAGAGTCTCATGGACAGCTTATCTCCCATTGCTATCAAACTCTCAAACAGATCTCTTGAATGCTCTGACGGACTCTTTATGATCTTGTACTTTATCGTTCATCTGCACTGCACTATTTCTGGTAGGTTTTATACTTTATTCTGCATTGTTACTGTTTTACCTTGTTCTAACTCAAAGCACTGTGTAATACTGTGATCTCTATGAACAGGATGCAAGACGAGCTTTGCACTGTATCTTTGTTCATGTGACAATAATAAACCAATATCAATACCCATACCAGATCTTCTTATCTCCAAGAGTTCATCACTATTTTCTCAGTGGAAGCAACCTTAACTCTGCTGTTCCAGTCTGCCTCTGTCTCATGCTTCAACAATGAAACTTCCTTCTTTTGGCTAGTCAGCATTTCTTGTCTGGCTGTGGTTGTGCTGGCATACTTTTCCAGAGGCAGGTCACCGAGGCTAGAGTCCAGAATTCCAGAAATGCTTTGAACTGTGATGAGTAAATGGTCTGAATCGGCTAGGAACTGCTAAGAGTTGTGCACACAGATGAGCACATCACAGGAAATGGCCTCCCCTCTGTGAACTCTGTTTATACTTCTCTCTGTCTCAGTAAAACAGTCAACATAATCAAAGACTTCAACCAACCCAGACACTCTGTATTCCCCCTCGCATCAGGCAGAAAATACAAAAGCCTGAAAACATATTAACTTTGGATTGGCAAAAACAGCTCCTCCACAATCCCCATCAGCACAGGAGCATCACAGTGATGTATGCTTGGCCCCCTGCTCTACTCGCTTTACACCTATGACTGTGTGGCTAAGTACAGCTCCAACACCAGATACATTTGCTGTGACACCACTGTTGAGGGCCGTATCAAAGGGGATGATGAATCAGCATATAGAAGGGAGATTTAAAACTTGGCTGAGTGGTGTAATCACAGTAACCTGTCACTCAATGTCAACAAGACCAAGGAACTGATTATAGGCTTCCGGAGAGGGAAACCAGAGGTCCATGAGCCAGTAATCATCTGTCGTGGCATGCATGTACGCTCTTAATAAATTTTACTTTGTCCTTTGAACTTTGAACATGTTCCACCAAGCTCAAGGATAGCTTATGTCACACTGCGATCAAGTTTTTGAAGAGATCTCTTGCATGATCAGATGGACTCCTGGCCTCACAATCTACTTCATTATGATCTTGCACTTTATCATTTATCTGCACTGCACAATTTTCCAGTAGCTTTTACATTTTGTTTGCATTGTTATTGATTTACCTTATTCCAACTCAAAGCATTGTGTAATGATTTGATCTCTATGAACAGTATGCAAGACATGTTTTGCACTGTATCTTGGGACTTGTGGCAATATTAAACCAATACCAAACTTTTCTATCCCCAAAAGTTCATCACTGTTTTCTCAGTGCAAGCCACCTTAACTCTGCTGGTCCCATTCTGCCTCTTGTCTCATGCTTCAACAAAGGAACTTTTTTGTTGGCTATCTAATGTTTCTTGTCTGGCTTTGGTTAGGTTGACATACTTTTCTTGTGGCAGGTATCCAAGGCTAGAGCCCGGGATTCCATAAATAATTTGAACTCTCAATCTGCAAACAGGTAATATCTGTGAGCAGTCTTAACTCTATTAAGAAAGTATCAAAGGATTGTCCCTGCCCCTGATTGTGTGGAAAAAAAGTTGGTAATTTGTAGGTGAGCTGCAATGCACTCATTATGCATAAAGGCAATTGCTGGGATTTCACATAAAAGCTTTATGGTATGGTACAATTCTCTGTTCTTGTATCTAATTAGATACAATAACATCATTACATTAAAACACAAGAGATGCCAGATGCTGGAATCTGATCTAGGGTTATGACATAAAATGTTGGCAATTTTACTTCCCCTGCTCCATCAAGTTCCTCTCATCTTCTCTGCACTATCTTCATTCTGTAGAATATTTATTTGCATGGAAGACTAGCAGCTAGGGTGTCATTATTTCTTCCATGGTATGGTATTTAACTCAAGTTTCACACCACTTATTGTCTACCAATACACACCTACAGTATGTGTTACTTTAATTTTCAGTACAATGCCTAAAGGCCAGCAATGTGGATGTGGGATGAAGGACATCTGTAGAAGTCGGGCTGTCCCAAGGCGGTGAGTGTTGGGGTTGGATGTCTGTGCAAGTAGGAGGCATGAGGCATTGTGAGATGGCAAGCCCAGAGTTCAAGCTTGGAGATCAAGGTCCTGTCATTGGCTGGTCCGGGGATAAATACCGAAGATTAACGCCTTAAGCTCGATTGGAAGGCTGGAAGTCAAAGCTCGATGCCCGAAGACTGGAGGACTGGGGGCTGTCCATGTGTGTGTGTGTGGTTAGGTGGGAGGGAGGATTGGGGCTTGTTTTGCTGTAGTTGTGTTGTTGCTTGTTGTGTTCTGTGTTGTTCTGCCAAGAATTGCGGGCATGCTATGTTGACACCAGAACGTGTGATGACATTTGCGGGCTGCTCCCAGAACATCCTGAGATTGTGCTGGTTGTTAATGTGAACGATGCATTTCACTGTACGTTTGAATGACTCAAAATCTTATCTGATCACGTCTGAATTTCATAATTTCATTCCCCAACACACCTACACCAGCATGACTTCCTTATTACAGGAGAAATAGTAATTTTCTCATCTTTTCCCCACTGAAAGCAGTCAAACAAATATTAGGACAGCAAAGAAGGTTTATGGTAAGTTTGCCTCCATTAGCTGGGGCTTTGGTGTAAGTGTAAGGAAGTCATTTTTCAGCTGTAAAACATTCATCAGGCTACACATGGACTATTGTATAATTCTGGTTACTATATTACAGGAAGGATACAAGAAATGGGGGTGTATGGATCATGTACAGTTTAATTAGGCATTATGTTCAGCACAGACTTTGCAGACCAAAGGGCTTGTTATTAAGATGTACTGTTCTATGTTCTATGAGGAAATAGCCAACATACCATCTTTATTCAAAAAAGAAGAGAGACAGGTCAGTAGGGGGACAATGGTAGAAGCAATTAGAAGAAAACTTTGGATCAGAGTATTTAAAAATATTGAAGGAAATTGAGAAAATTTAACATGCTTCTGTGAAACATAAATCATGTTTGACCAATTTATTCGAATTCTAGCTGTGGATAAAGGGGTAATGGTGGACGTGCTGTACTTTGATTTCCAGAGAACCTTTGGTAAAATATTGCTTCCAAGGTTTTCATGAAGATTAAAGCTCATGGTTTAAGAGGTGACATGGTATAAATGGGTGACTTTTCAGTTGCCAAGATGTAAGAAATAGTGTGAAATAGCAATTTGTTCTGGGCTTCAACTTCCTGCAATTTATTAAATGTATATAGTTAACTTGGATGATGTGTGGTGGGCTGAAGGTTCATCTCTACCAAAGGAGGTGTAGGGCACTCCTTCCCTTCACTAGCCTGTAGGTCACCCTTGGGCAAGGTATAGCATCTGCTTAGCCCTCTGATCAGGGTTACGTGAAGCCATTGGGGCAGGTGGTGGATGGGCATCTGAGCGACTGGTGCATATCACAAGTTCTGGTTATGCGACCACTGATGCCAGGCAGACAGCCTCTGAAGAGTATTGGTAATGGCTGGGGTCACCCGTCTTGTAAAGATACTACCCAGAAGAAGACAAAGGCAAACCACTTCTGTAGAAAAATTTGCCAAGAACCATCATGGTCGAAAGACCATGATCGCCCACATCATACAACACAGTACATAATGATGATGATGATAATGATAAACTTGGATGTAGGAACTAAAAGTGTAGTTACTAACTTCAGTGACGAAGATAGAATAGTAAACCGTAAGGAGGAATTAAGGACGTTACAAAGCAATCTGGATAGTTTAAGAGAGCATGCTAAGATCCAGTAAATATAGTATAATATGGTAAAATGTGAAATTGCTTATTTTAGAAAGAAAAACATGTATTTTCTTAATGGTGAGATACTTCAGGGCTCTGAGATGTTGAAGTATCTACAAGTCAGGGTGAATGTCGAATCAGAGATTCACCCATTTAAGACAGAGATGAGACGGTTTTTTGTTTTCTTTGGAAAGCCTTTCGAACTCCCTTCCTCCAAGTGCGGTGTAAGCAGAGTCTTTGGTACATAAAGGATGAAAGGTTACTATGGGGAGGCAAGAAAATGGAGTTGAGTCTGGAATCAAATTGGCTAAAATCCTTCTAAATGGTGCAGCAGGCTTGAGGGACTGGCTCTGCTATATGTCAACCGCAGAGGCACAAACAAACATCTACCATACAGACAGAAAACTTCTTGACAGTTTTTTTAAACTTTGTTGCAATATATATAGAGAAGATTTGTGAATGTACAGTCCTTAAAAATGGATATGCCCAATATTAATTACACAAGCCTAACATTACATCATTCTCCCTTTGACTCACAATATCCTGCAAACCATCATATTTGCCAAAGGTTCATGGACCCCCAATCCCACATTCCAAAGGTGTACATATGAGTTAGGGTTCATGAGCTGTGGGCATGCTCAGTTGGCGCTGGAAGCAAGGCAATATTTGCAGGCTGCCCAGGGCAATGATTGCTGATTTGTCTTGACGCATGTGACACATTTCACTGTGTGTTTTGATGTACATGTGACAAATAAAGCTCGTTTTCAAAGGTTCAAAGGCTCATTTTTTGTCAAAGTATGCATATTAAAGAAACCACCATGTTTCTCAATCTGCCTCACTGCAATGCTTCAATTTCATCAACCTCTTGGGTCAAGTGGGGGTAATCTACTGGATGAGCAGGAAATCCTTAAACGCTTAATCCCTTCAGGTTCTTCATTCATCAAGTAGCAGTTTGCAGCAGCTCTTGAAAATGTGCACACTTGGACACTAGCTTCAAAGCATTCTTAATTTCTTTACACAAAATTTGTACCTTATATGAAATTTACAGAAGATAAATGTCCTTCATCAACCATCTTCCATCACTTAACAGCACCTTCAGCGATCAAGGTCCATGGTCAGACCATGGTCTGTGTGTTTCCCTTTCCATATCACAGGAACCACAGAGAGAGCATTATACATCATTCTTTCCAGTGCATCAGATTAGCCTTCATCTAAATAAGGAAAAGAGTAATTTGAGTTTCAAGACTATAAACCCATCTATCAAGAGGTATTTCCCTCTTGTATGCTTACAGTAAGTCTATTGATTTATTTATCTATCTATCTATCTATCTATCTATCTATCTATCTATCTATCTATCTATCTATCTATCTATCTATCTATCAATCATCCATTTATTTATTTATGGAGATGCAGCACAGAATAAGCTCTTCTGGCCCTTTGAGCTGCACCACCCAGCATCCCACCTATTTAATCCTAGCCTAATGATGGGACAGCTTACAACGTCCAATTAACCTACCAGATAGTACATCTTTGGACTGTGGGAGGAAACCCTAGCACCTGGAGAAAACCCACGTGGTCAGATGGAGAACATAGAAACTCCTTACAGACAGCAGTGGGAATTGAACCCGGGTCGCTGGCACTGTAAAGTGTTGTGCTAACCACTATGCTACCTTGCCGCCCCTCCGGTACCTCAAGTTCCTCGATGCAATGGAGAAGTGCCTCCTGATGTGCCACAACCTCCGTAAAATCCTGCAACTACACAGCAATACACTTGCAGCAATATCACCGTCCTCTGCCAGACCAACGTTCCCAGTGTTGGCAGCCTTCAGCTGTGTCCAGTTGTGCGTTTGCTCAACAGTAGACCCCCAAAACAAACATTGTTCCAAACTCTTCAAGGGGATTGCAGAAATACTCCAAGTTTCCTTGAAAAATTCTGACATCCTTACCAATTCATGGGAACGTCTGGCCCAAGACCATTCAAGCTGGAGTAGGACCTTGGATGCTACTTTGAGTCTCTCCAGTGGGAGCATGAGGAGGGCAAACATAAACCGTGGAAAGAATGACCAATAATCAATACCAAACAATCCGGAAAATTCCACCAGCCCGACCTGTGATGGAGATTGCAGACCCTGCAGCTGATTAGTTAGTTCCCATAAAATCATAGTGGGAGCATGCATCATGTACCCTGCAGGACTGTTTAGGAAGAGGAGAAAGACGAGCAGTCACTTCCATGTGGTCTCATCCAGAAACACTGTGGCTTTTCTGCTGTCCTCCTGGATCTTCCCTTAAAGCAGTGGTAATATTCACACAAAGTAAGTATAACTGATCAGGCACACAGGCATTAAAAAGTGTGAATTAAAACGAAGATTTTTCAGTGCACAAAGCCCACATTTTCCAGGCTTTATGCCAAACCTCCTCGATTTTGAACTCAACCCTATTTACTTGATCTCCGGAGGAATGTTCTGATTCACAGTGTTACTGAAGCAAAAACTCCTGAATATTGATCTATTCCCAGATCTCACAGTTCATCCCTGTCTGAGGCCCTTCATTTGGAATGAAAGCCTGTCATCCCCTATTCAGTAAACAGGAATCTCTGAGCCGAATGGAATGCTTGATTTGCCATCATTTACCTCATGCATCATTAACTGGATTTTGCATCCCTTTCATGTTGCCATCTTATTGCCCTCTGCCTGCTAAATTGCCTGGCAGCTGAAAAAAAATCATATCTATTACAGTGCAAATTACTCCCTTTATCTATGTGTCATCATGATGTATTTCTACAAAGCTTAATAGCTCTCATCTTGCCATTCAGGATCAGATTTTAAAAAATATTTTCTTAAAAGACCCAGATATCATCATCATCTTCTTTACTTTCAACTCCTTAAACTAATGCTCACAAGACTACCAGAAACTATAATAAGTGCAATTCTCATTGTTAGTTCAAAAACAATCCCCTGTTTTCTGTGTTGTCAAGTAAACAGTAGGAACGATGAAAACTGAGATATACTGTATATTGCCAGAGAAACCCTTAAAGATGAGCTGGCAGCTTCAGCCACCTAGTATGTCTGAACTGTCTCGGATTCGGGGATTCAACTAATTCATCTAATCCTGAGCAACTTCCATTGTATCCCTAATGCCAATTACATCATGATATTCTGCTTCACAATCAAACAGCACACTTTAAAAAGATTCTATTATTATACCTACTACGCCTGTGAAGAAATAACACAAACTCACTGCTCTGCTTACGCAATTATAATCAAGTCTACCCTGAAATGGAAACAATTAAATGTATGAATAATTCATGTTTCATATTCTGATATATGATTAAAACCCTAACAATATAACAGTGACATACAGGAGAATGCAGTGTACGAGAGGTAGATACAATGGAGTCATGATTCGAGAAAATTACCTTTGGTTTCAACTGATATCCTTTATATATACAGTTACATTCAGTGGCCACTTTATTAGGTACCTCATGTACGCACACAGTATGTTAATGGTCTTCTGCTGCTGTAGCCCATCCTCTTCAACATTTGGCACGGTATGCATTCAGTGATGCTCTTCTGCACGCCACTGTTGTAATACGTGGTTATCTGAGTTACTGTCTCCTTCCTGTCAGCTTGAACCAATCTGCCCATTCTCCTCTGACTTCTCTCATTAACAAGGAATTTTTGCCCATGGAACCGTCACTCACTGATTTTTGTTTTGAATTTTGTTTTTTGCACTATTCTCTGTCATCTCTAGAGATGTGTGTGCATGAAAATTCCAAGAGACAGGCAGTTTCTGAAATACTCAAACCATCCCATCTGGCACCAACAATCATTCCACAGTCAAAGTCATTTAGATCACATTTCTTCTGCATTTTGATGTTTGGTCTGAACAACAACTGAACCTCTTGACCATGTCTGTATGCTTTAATGCAGTGAGTTGCTGCCATGTGATTGGCTGATTAGATATTTGGATTTATGACTAGGTGTCCAGGTCCACCTAATAAAGTGGTCACTAAGTGTATTTACATTACTTATTTTATAATATCAAATTACATAATTTCATATCAGACCTTCAGAATTAAAAAATAACAACATTGTTAATGTAAATTCCAAGAATTAAGAAGATTAAATTCCTCCTCTGGAGGTACTGGTTCTACCTGTGGCTTGAATGAACTACTGATAAATCATACAATTGTAATTATGATAATAGGCAATAGGTTCATTCAATTGTTGCGAACAATGTTTCAGTAATTGTTTGAACTATATTTAGTTACACTGGGTTGAGACAAGCTTTGTTTTACAATATTAGAAGAAGTTCTTTCACGCTGGAAAATGCCCTGATTACTGACTTAAAAAGGGCATTTATTATGATGGTGTGCAAGAACTACGTAAGAATTTGTGCTTTGGGAGATGTTTCACCATTGGTTTTGTTTACAGGACTGTGTTGAACCAAGTTTTATTTTTAGATTGATATATAAATAGGGCAGCAATGCTTTGTTCGGTTTTGCTGAGGTACTTTTTTCAGAAATGAAATCAGGTTAAGACCTAACTCTTTTGGGAGAGGAACAATAAATTGCAAGGGCTCCCTTTCTGAAGCTTATGGGTAAGCGGTCTTGCTACAATGAAACCTTGCAAATTCTGAAACCTGTATTGACTTTCTGCAGATATTCTATCACTTAATCCTCAGGACTGACCAGCAATTACCAGTCAAAACATCATATGAGCCAAGGCTCAGCATCTACAGAATCACAAAGCAATATGCACAAAATGCTGGAAAAACTCAGCAGGTCAGGCGTTGTCTGTGTAAATTAATAAACAGTCTATCTTTCAGGCTGAGAGCTTTCTTCAGGACTAAGGATGAAGGGGGAAGAAGACAGAATACACAGGTGGGGGGAAGGGAAGGAGGCTAGAAGGTGATAGGTGAAGCCAGGTGGGTATGAAAGATAAAGGGTTGGAGAGGAAGGAATCTGATAGGAGAGGAGAGTGGGTCATAGCAGAAAGGGAAGTAGGAGGGGACCCTGGGGAGGTGATAACACAGGTCAGAAGAGGTAAGAGGCCAGAGAGAGGAATAAGGGAAGAGGGGAGGGAAGAGATTTCTTTTAGATGTAAGGAGAAATCGATATTTATACCATCGGGTTGGAGACCACCCAAACTCAGACTGTAAGAGCTGATGGCATAGTTCAAATGGAATTGAAATACCATTTTGAATAATAAAGCTTTCCATGACCACTTAGCTCCTTTGGCTTGCAATCCATCTTTTTGCCAATTTATTTATCATCCATTGCTTAGTTTTCCACTCCTAATTGGATTTCATTCCTTCTTGGAATAAATAATGAAACTCAGTCCTTGGTTAAAAGATTAACACAACTAAAATGTGAATAAGCAAGTCAAAATTCTAGTACTTGGTACCTTATTGAGATAATCAGAAATTCACTGAATGTCTGAAAATGCTATGGGAGCCCATTAGAATAAAAACATCATGATAAGTATAGATGCTTTATAAGTTGAATATTACAGTACACTATAGCATAATTCAAAAAGATGTAAAGATACAGCATATTTGGATATTCTCACCTATCAGATCCAATTGCAAAATTTAGAGTCATAGAATCATAGAAAAGTGCAGCAACCAAACAGGCCCTTCAGCCCATTTAGTCTGTAGTAAACCATTTAAACTGTCTACTCCCATTGACCTGCACATCGACCACAGATTTCCATAACCCTACTATCCACGTACCTGTCTAAACTTCTCTTAAATGTTGAAATCAAGCTCGCATGCATCACTTGCGCTGGCAATTCCTTCCACATTCTCACAACCCCATGAGGGAAGACGTTTCCCCTCATGTTCTCTTTAAACTTTTCACCTTTCACTCTTAACCCATGATCTATATTTGTAGTCCCAACCAACCTCAGTGGAAATAGCCTGCTTGCATTTATGCTATCTATACCCCTCATAATTGAGTAAAAATCAAATCTCCCCTCAAGCTTCTACGTTCCAAGGAATAAAGTCCTAACCTATTCAATCTTTCCTTGTAACTCAGATCCTTCAGACTCAGCAACACCCTTGTAAATTTCCTCTCTACTGTTTCAGCTGTATTTACTTCACTTATCATAAATCAACCATATTTAAGATACCGTATTTAAGTGTTGATAGGTCCATAGATGGGAGGGGTACGGAGGGCTATGGTCCAGGTGCAAATCCATGAGGCTAGGCTGAATAAATGTTTGGCACAGACTAGATAGGCTAAAGGTCATGTTTCTGTGATGTAGTGCTGTATGACCCTATGAGTCTCATAAAGTACATCATAATCCTTCCGCAGTATAACCATGCACACAAACTAACATACAATTCCACTCACCATGTCATTGAATAACCACATTAATTTCTCATTAGATGTGCAATCACTGCATCATTTACAGTTTTTTCCCCCTAAATATCCAGAGATCAACTGTTACAGCCACGGTAGATAGTCTGGAAAATCCCCACAAACATTCAACTCCTCCACCTGTCATGAATGTCAGAGTTCTACACTATTGGTACAGGGCTTTTGCCCATTATGCCTGTGCTTCCAATTAATCACCTCTATAAATACAAGTTGTCACTAAGTACTAGGTATTGGTGGTCCTAAAGCACATTAATATCAATAAACCATAATTAGGGCCTGACCAAGTGAATCCATGCACCTTGTGGGACACGAGGGAAATTGTAGAGACCTTTGCTGAGATATTAGATAGATAGATAGATAGATGATAGATAGATACTTTATTCATCCCCATGGGGAAATTCAACTTTTTTCCAATGTCCCATACACTTGTTGTAGCAAAACTAATTACATACAATACTTAACTCAGTAAAAAAATATGATATGCATCTAAATCACTATCTCAAAAAGCATTAATAATAGCTTTTAAAAAGTTCTTAAGTCCTGGCGGTAGAATTGTAAAGCCTAATGGCATTGGGGAGTATTGACCTCTTCATCCTGTCTGAGGAGCATTGCATCGATAGTAACCTGTCGCTGAAACTGCTTCTCTGTCTCTGGATGGTGCTATGTAGAGGATGTTCAGAGTTTTCCATAATTGACCGTAGCCTACTCAGCGCCCTTCGCTCAGCTACCGATGTTAAACTCTCGAGTACTTTGCCCACGACAGAGCCCGCCTTCCTTACCAGCTTATTAAGACGTGAGGCGTCCCTCTTCTTAATGCTTCCTCCCCAACATGCCACCACAAAGAAGAGGGCGCTCTCCACAACTGACCTATAGAACATCTTCAGCATCTCACTACAGACATTGAATGACACCAACCTTCTAAGGAAGTACAGTCGACTCTGTGCCTTCCTGCACAAGGCATCTGTGTTGGCAGTCCAGTCTAGCTTCTCGTCTAACTGTACTCCCAGATACTTGTAGGTCTTAACCTGCTCCACACATTCTCCATTAATGATCACTGGCTCCATATGAGGCTTAGATCTCCTAAAGTCCACCACCATCTCCTTGGTCTTGGTGATATTGAGACGCAGGTAGTTTGAGTTGCACCATATCACAAAGTCCTGTATCAGTTTCCTATACTCCTCCTCCTGTCCATTCCTGACACACCCCACTATGGCCGTGTCATCAGCGAACTTCTGCACATGGCAGGACTCCGAGTTATATTGGAAGTCTGATGTGTACAGGGTGAACAGGACCGGAGAGAGTACGGTTCCCTGCGGCGCTCCTGTGCTGCTGACCACCGTGTCAGACCTACAGTCTCCCAACCGCACATACTGAGGTCTATCTGTCAAGTAGTCCACTATCCAATCCACCATGTGAGAGTCACCTTTAGCATCATCTTTAGCATCTTTAGCATCATCTTTAGCCACGGGTGAAGTTTCAGAAGACTAATGACTAATATTACACCTTTATTGAAGAAGGACAGTAATGGAAAACCAGGAACCTACAGGCCAGTGATCCTGACATTAGTGAAGGAGGGGTTTCTGAAGGATAGGATCTACTTGCATTGGATGGGCAGGGACCGATTAGAACCATACAGAAAAAAAGATTCAGATTCAGATTCTTCTATCTATCAAAACATACAATGAAATGCATTGTTAACAACCATCACAACCTGAGGATGTGGTGGGGGGCAGCATGCAAGTGTCACCACGCATTCTGACACTAATATAGCATGGCCACAATGCTTGGAAGAACAACACAGAACCACAAACAACAGCAAAGCAAGCCCCTTTCCTTCCTCCTACCCATGCACATGCACCAACCCTAGGACAGACCATCTTCAGCCTCCAACCTCCAGTGGACTCCTGGATTCACAGACACTGGTCTTTAACTTCCCAGTAGATTCACGGACTCAGGGCTCCAGCCATTAGGTCTCAACATCTGGATTTTTGATTGACTTTTGGTTTTCACTCTTTAGTATCGATCCCTGGACCCACTGATAACAACTACTGAGGACACTGAACTCCAGGCCTTGAACTTCGATCTCACCAATTCACATAGCTAGGGGTCACTGGCCCTTGTGCCTCCTGCCTTGAACCTTAACTGAGACCACTGCTTGGCACCACCTTGTCTAGAAATATGGAACTGACCCAAGAGTCCACAGATGTTCGAATCTGGAGCAACATAAGAAAGTAGAGGATCTCAACAGGTCAGGGAGTATCTGTAAAGAGAAATGGTTAGAAAGGCCTTAACCTGAAATATCAACTGTCCATTTCTCTCCAAAGATGCTACCTACCTCAGTGAATTCCTCTATACCTTTTATAGTGTTGCTCCAGATTCAAGCATCTACAGTCTCTTGTGTCTCCAGAAGGACTGGTTAGAAATAGTCACCTTAGCTTTGTACATGGGAAATTGTGTCTCACAAATCTGTTAGAGTTTTTGGAAGAGATAACCAAGAGGATTGATGAGGGCACTGTGATGGATGATGTCTAAATGGACTTTAGCAAAGCCTTAGACAACATTTCACGTGGGAGTTGATGCTGGAAGCTTAAGTTGCATGGGATCCAGGGAGATCGCTCTAATTGGACAGAAAATTGGCCTGATGGTGGAAGCAGAAGGTGATGGTCGAAACATGTTTTGGACTGTGACTAGTGGTGTACCACAAGGATTGGTGCTGGGCCTGTTCTTGTTCTTCATTTATATAATGGATTTGGATGAGAATGTACAAGGCATTGTACAAGACTTTGCAGATGACTCTAAAATAGATGGCTTTGCAAACAGCGAAGTAGATAACCAAAATTACAAGAAGATCTTGATCAGCTTGATAAGGAGCTGATGAATGTCAATTGAAGTTTAATCCAGGTAAGGGTGAGGTGTTGGGAAGTCAAAGTAGGACTTCCACAATAAGTAGTAGGGTCATGGGGAGTATAATAGAGTAGAGATTTTCTGGAGAACGAGCACATTGCTCCTTGCAACTTGTGTCATGGATAGACAGAGCAGTGAAGAAGGCATGACTTCTCTGAGTTGCAGATGCATTCCTGTCAGCGCGAACCAGTCTGGTCATTCTCCTCTGAGCTCTCTCATCAACAAGGCATTTTTTGCCTACAAGAGCTGCTGCTAACCGGGTGTTATTTTTTTTTGTTTTTTTTTGCACCATTCTCTGTAATCTCTACAGAATATTGTGGATGAAAATCCCAAGAGATCAGCAGTTTCTGAGACACTCAAACCACCCCATCTGGCACCAACAATTATTCCACGATCAAAGTCATTTAGATCACATTTCTTTCCAATTCTGATGTTTGGTCTGAACAAAAACTAGACCTCTAGACCATGTCTGCATGCTTTTATGCACTGTGTTGCTGCCATGTGATTGGGTGATTAGGTTTTTGCGTTAATGAACCAATGTACAGGAGTTCCTAATAATGTGGATATTGAATGTATACGTGAATAACTAATTTGAACATACCCAAATTAATCCACTTCAGATTAATTGACATTTCAGTTTGTTGAATAATTCTGTAGACAACGGTTCACGCTATGTTGTCAGCCAAACTTACAGAGACTGACCTAACAGCATGACAAAGATCACAAAACCCTACATTTACCTTCTTGCTTCCTTTCATTATGAGTCAAGCCGGAGTCGTGGATTCCATAAATGATTTGATTTATATTCAGCAAGTCCCTCCATTCTGCGGAATTACAGTTACTGGCTAACAATTTTAGTCCATTTAAAAAGTGTCATAAAATTTTCCATACTGTTGTGTACAAGAAGAGGTTTGTACTCTGCCTGTAATGCATCTAATACACTCACCAGGGTCCCATTTGCAGGTGTTTATTGTTTGGTACTGTCAATGAGATACAATAACATCTTTCTTCTTGTCCTCGGTGATTTATCTTGCAAAGCTAATATAGGATGTGAACTAGTCCTTTGGGTTGATTTCATTCTTTAGCTAGGGTACATTCCTGGAAATCCTATGCCTTAAATACCATTGTGTAATAGCTCACATCATTCTTTGCCGTTCAGAGCACAAGCATTGTTACCTTAATTTTCACCTATAAAAACTAAATGTTGTAATTTCGTTAACAGCGTTTGCGACACCGTATATCAGCACCACTTTCCATGGTACTGCAGGGCAGCCAGTAAATTAATCTAATGAGGTCCTTTATCACACATAAAAAAACTTCAAGGTGGGGGGTTATATGGGAGGCAGAGTTTGAGGGTCAGCACAAGATTGGGGGCCGAAGGGCCTGTAATGTGCTGTACTATTCTATGTTCTATGTTCTATATATCCCCCCCCCCCATCTTAAAATCCTCCATATACCTGTCTAGTAGTCTCTTAAATTTCACTAGAGTATCTGCCTCCACTACAGACTCAGGCAGTGCATTTCATGCACTAACCACTCTCTGAGTAAAAAACCTTCCTCTAATATCCTCCTTGAACTTCCCACCCTTTACTTTAAAGCCATGTCCTCTTGTATTGAGCAGTGGTGCCCTGGGGAAGGGGCGCTGGCTGTCCACTCTGTCTATTCTTCTTAATATCTTGTACACCTCTATCATGTCTCCACTCATCCTCCTTCTCTCCAAAGAGTAAAGCCCTAGCTCCCTTAATCTCTGATCATAATCCATACTCTCTAAACCAGGCAGCATCCTGGTAAATCTCCTCTGTACCCTTTCCAATGCTTCCACATCTTTCCTATAGTGAGGCGACCAGAACTGGACACAGTACTCCAAGTGTGGCCTAACCAGAGTTTTATAGAGCTTCATCATTAACCCGCGACTCTTAAACTCTATCCCTCGACTTATGAAAGCTAACACTTCATAAGCTTTCTTAACTACCCTATCTACCTGTGAGGCAACTTTCAGGGATCTGTGGACATGTACCCCCAGATCCCTCTGCTCCTCCACACTGCCAAGTATCCTGCCATTTACCTTGTACTCTGCCTTGGAGTTTGTCCTTCCAAAGTGTACCACCTCAGACTTCTCCGGGTTGAACTCCACCTGCTACTTCTCAGCCCACTTCACTGTATCTTTCGATGTACATGTGACAAATGAAGCTAATCTAGTCTTAAAAGACATAAACAAACAATTGTATGTAAGACGCAAACATTACCAGAACTCAACATCCATGTTTCTCAACTACCAGCCATTATTATCAAGTGTGCATCATCTACAAATATAAAGCAGCAATTTTTTCAGGATACTTCACTAGCACATTTCAAACTCAAAAAGGACAAAATAAGGAAGCACACAAAATCGAGCACCACCATCTGAAAGTTCCATTCCAAGTTTGGACTTCAGAATACATTGCCCATGTACATTCTCCCAGACTTTTTCAGATGTGCTATAGAAAATATCCTGACAGGCTGCATCTCAATCCGGTACGACAGCTGCTCTAGTCTGGACTGACAAACCCCACAGCAGATGATAAACTCAGCCAGGTTTGTCACTTCTATACAACTTGTAGCTTGACTTTTTATCTGTAACTCTTGCTTGTGCAATCTATTTACTCTGTCTGCCTGAGATGCCTTTTGTATGTGTCTGACTTTATTGCATTTTCTGCAAGTTCCACCTTGCATTGGTGTGATATATGTGAACCCCTGCCACAATGGTAAAATAATTTGATTGGCCAGACTGCTGTCTCCTTAGACATTGCAATTTGTTCATGCTCATTTTCATTCCTCACTGCAAATCAATTGTGCCTTTCTCTGCTGTTTCCATTAATACAGCAACTTCAACAGCTCCTTTAAATCTGAGTTGTTAGGAGGCATTTTCGAATGCTGTCTTGTAAGATTCTACAAAGGAAGCGATCTCTCACTGCATCATGAAGCCCATTACTGAACTGACAATGCTCAGCCAATTTCTTCAATTCAGCCACATATGCTTAAATGGACTCCCTTCCTTTTGACTCCACTTATGAAAGCTAAAGCATTCTACAATCAACAATGGTTTCGGTTCTGAATGTTCCTGCATCATTTTCACAATATCAGCAAAGCTCATTTCAACTGGAGCAGACAAGCTTCTAAGCAAACTGACTGCTTTCCCACCTATTGCACAATAACACTGACACTCACTTCTGATTGGCAGTTTCATTTGCTTCAACATGCTGCTGAATTTGTTCTGTATACATCACGCAATTATCTTTCGTGCAATCGAACAAGTCTATCTTTCTGATGTAGCCAGCGATTCAACTAGCTTTTAAATGTGTCGTGCTTCAATCAGAAGATGTTTTTGAATGCTTTCTTGAATGGTTCCACAAACTAAACAATCCCTCAGTGTATCATTGAGTCCATCACTGAATTGACAACGCTCAGACAACTTCTTCAATTCAGCCACATCTGCTGAAAAGGACTCCCCTTCCTTTTGATTCTGCTTATAAAACCCAAAATGTTCTGCAATCAACTAAGGTTTCGGTTCTAAATATTTCTGCATTACTTTTTCAATATCAACAAAGCTTATTTCAGCTGGTTTGGTTAGAATAGTTAAACGTTGAAGCAAACTGTTTGCTTTTAAACCCAATGGACTCAGCAAAACTGGCACTTGCTTCCCATTGGCTATTTCATTTGCTTCAAAATATTGCCCAATTCGCTCAGCATACAATATCCAGTTATTTTGTGTGCAACCAGCCAGCTATTTTCACTTTTATTCAATATCTGTTTAGAAAACCATTGAATTTATTTCATTATTATCCAGCATGTACTATTTATAAGTCTGTGAATTTAATCCATTTTCTGCCTTTATTAAACTCAAGTGTCTTCTCCTTTTGTGAGGAAAATAAGAAAGGATTACAATTTTTTAAAACTCAAATGCCTCGCTGTTCTTCGACAAGTAAGCAGTCATCTTGGGTTCATTTGAAACTTCCTCATCACCACTGTTATGTTTTGTAACTCCAAAACATAAAACTAATCAGGAGATAAACAAGGAGCAGGAATACTGCGTATGTTCAGTATTTTACTTTAGTGAGGTGTTCACATATAATGTGGTGATGTGGTAATGCATGCCATTCACATACTTTTACATGTAACATATTACATAAACAACAAAGAATGCTTAATCAAACAATATGTCTACAATATTACTCAAATGTTAATGAAATATTATATAAACAACAGTATCTCTTAAAAAGATAGATAGATAGATAGATAGATAGATAGATAGATACTTTATTCATCCCCATGGGGAAATTCAACTTTTTTCCAATGTCCCATACACTTGTTGTAGCAAAACTAATTACATACAATACTTAACTCAGTAAAAAATATGATATGCATCTAAATCACTATCTCAAAAAGCATTAATAATAGCTTTTAAAAAGTTCTTAAGTCCTGGCGGTAGAATTGTAAAGCCTAATGGCATTGGGGAGTATTGACCTCTTCATCCTGTCTGAGGAGCATTGCATCGATAGTAACCTGTCGCTGAAACTGCTTCTCTGTCTCTGGATGGTGCTATGTAGAGGATGTTCAGAGTTATCCATAATTGACCATAGCCTACTCAGCGCCCTTCGCTCAGCTACCGATGTTAAACTCTCGAGTACTTTGCCCACGACAGAGCCCGCCTTCCTTACCAGCTTATTAAGACGTGAGGCGTCCCTCTTCTTAATGCTTCCTCCCCAACACGCCACCACGAAGAAGAGGGCGCTCTCCACAACTGACCTATAGAACATCTTCAGCATCTCACTACAGACATTGAATGATGCCATTATATGCCTGGAATATCAGGACTGAGCACAGGTTGATGGAGCTGAGATGTCGAAGTAACGTATGCAGTTTCAGTGTACTGCCCAGAGCAATGTACTAAAATATGCAATGGCTCTTAATATTTATTTTATGCTCATTGTTGAATACATTGTGAATTCCGATTAAGAATAATATTTTAAATGTATGCAGACAGCAGTTGATCTCCATAATATACAGTATGTTTAACTTTATAGAAATGTCAGTTATTATTTGCAGTTCAGAATTATTTGGAAATAATCAATATGGCCTGAAAATGAGTAGTTTAGAAAACCATTGAATTTTATTTCATTGCATAGTGAATTCTTGCATAACTAATAATTCATAAAGCCTCCATAAAGGGATGTCAAAAGAAATCAGCTACCTTTCATTATTTGAAAGTTCAAAGTTCAAACTTCAGAGTAAACTTATTATCAAAGTCACCATATACAACCCCTGAGATTTATTTTCTTGTGGCATACTCAATAAATCCAAGAACTGTAATATAATCAATGAAAGACCGCACCCAACAGTGGACAAGCAATCAATGTGCAAAAGACAACAAACTATGAAATAAAAAAGAGGGGGGAAAAGCAATAAATATTGAGAACATGAGATGAAAAGTCCTTGAAAGTGAATACATAGGCTGTGGGATCAATTCAGCATTGGGGCAAATACTAACAAGTGGAACTTCATAATCCTTGGAGAATGATGACTTTTCTTGCAGTTAGCAAATCGGCTGTGAGGATTGATGTAAAAACTAAGGCAATGTTAACTGCACAAGAATATAGAAGAAGGTAATTTACGTCTTTATTAAGAATCAGATTCAGATTCATTTATTTATCACAGTTACATCAAAACATACAGGGAAATGCATTCCACGCCCTCACTTCGCGAAGTCTGATCACCTGGCTGTACTTCTACTCCCTGAGTATAGGCAGAGACTGAAGACTGCAGCACCAGCAGTGAGGACCAAGGATGTTTGGACAAGGGAAGCACAGGAGCGCCTATCGGACTACTTTGAATTGATGGACTGGACTGTATTCGTGGATTCATCTTTGAATCTGGATGAGTATGCTGCAGTTGTTACTGACTTCATTAGAACCTGTGTGGATGAGCGTGTGTCTACAAAGACTTACTGTACATTCCCAAACCAAAAGGAAACCAGGTATGATTTGCGGCAGGCTATTTCAAGGGCAAAGAGATGATTTCAAACGAGGTTGGAGGTGATGTCAGATGCACGGCAACTCTGGCAGGGTCTACAAGACATTACTTCCTACAAAGCGGAACCCAATAGTATGAATGGCAGCGATGCTTCACCACCAGATGAACTCAATGCCTTCTATGCACTCTTCGAAAGGGAGAACACAACTACAGCTGTCAAGCTCCCTGCTGCACCTGATGACCCTGTGATCTCTGTCTCAGAGGCCGATGTTAGACTGTCTTTAAAGAGAGTGAACCCTTGCAAGGCAGAAGGTCCTGATGGAGTATGTGGTAAGGCTCTGAAAACCTGTGCCGGCCAGATAGCGGGAGTATTCAAGGACATTTTTAACCTGTCACTGCAAGTTCCCATTTGCTTCAAAAAGGCAACAATTATACTAGTGCCACAGAAGAATAATGTGAGCTGCTTTAATGACTATCGCCTGGTAGCACTCACATCGACAGTGATGAAATGCTTTGAGAGGTTGGTTATGACTAGACTGAACTCCTTTCTCGGCAAGAACCTGGAATTTGCCTATTGCCACAATAGGTCAATGGCAGACGCAGTCTCTTCATATGGCTTTAGACCACCTAGACAACACTAACACCTACGTCAGGATGTTGTTCATCGACTATAGCTCAGCATTTAATACCATCATTCCCACAATCCTGATTGAGAACTTGCAGAACCTGGGCTTCTGTTCCTCTTTCTGCATTGGATCCTCGACTTCCTAACACAGTCTGTGCAGATTGGTGATAACATATCCTCCTCGCTGACGATCAACACTGGTGCATTGCAGGGGTGTGTGCTTAGCCCACTGCTCTTCTCTCTGTATACACATGACTGTGTGGTTAGGCATAGCTCAAATATCATCTACAAATTTGCTGATGATACAACCATTGTTGGTAGAATCTCAGGTGGTGACAAGAGGGCGACCGGAGTGAGATACGCCAACTAGTAGAATGGTGCCGCAGCAACAACCTGGCATTCAACGTCAGTAAGACGAAAGAGTTGATTGTGGACTTCAGGAAGGGTAAGACAAAGGAACACATACCAATCCTCATAGAGGGATCTGAAGTGGAGAGAGTGAGCAGCTTTAAGTTCCTGGGTGTCAAGATCTCTGAGGATCTAACCTGGTCCCAACATATCAATGTAGTTATAAAGAAGGCAAGACAGTGGCTATACTTTATTAGGAGTTTGAAGAGATTTGGCATGTCAACAAATACACTCAAAAACTTCTATAGTTGTATCGTGGAGAGCATTCTGACAGGCTGCATCACTGTCTGGAATGGAGGGGCTACTGAACAGGACCGAAAGAAGCTGCAGATGGTTGCAAATCTAGTCAGCTCCATCTTGGGCACTAGCCTACAAAGTAGCCAGGACATCTTTAGGGAGCAGTGTCTCAGAAAGTCAGCGTCCATTATCAAGGACCTCTAGCACTCAGGGCATGCCCTTTTCTCACTGTTATCATCAGGTAGGAGATACAGAAGCCTGAAGGCACACACTCAGTGATTCAGGAACAGCTTCTTCCCCTCTGCCATCTGATTCCTAAATGGACATTGAATCTTTGGACACTACCTCACTTTTTTTAATACATAGTATTTCTGTTTTTGCACATTTAAAAAAATCTATTCAATATATGTAATTGATTTACATGTTTATTTATTATGTTTAATTTTATTTACTATATTATTTTTTCTCTCCCTGCTAGATTATGTATTGCATCGAACTGCTGCTGACTAAGTCAAGAAATTTCACGTCACATGCAGCTGATAATAAACCTGATTTCTGATTCTGATTCTGTTTGCCTGAACAACCAGCACATATGAAGGATGAGCCAGGGGCAAAAGTCACCGCACATTCTAGCGACAAGATAGCATGTTCAGCGGAGCAGCAGAAGTAACAACTACAACACCACGACAACACAAAACTAGCCCCTTTACTCCTACACACACACACACACACACACACACACACACACACACACACACACACACACACACACACACACACACACACACACACACACACACACACACACACACACACACACACACACACACACACCCTTCAAATCCAAGACAGGCCCCCAACTCCAGACCAGGCCGCCTTTGGGCCTCCAGCCTCCAGTGGACAGGTGGACTCACAGAAATCAGGCCTCTGACTTGTTGACATACTGACCCAGTCTGTGTTTTGAGGCCATTCTGACTTTCAGGTGAGTGAATGGGTGAGAGGGCAGCGCAGTAGTGTTGCAGTTAGCACGACCCCAATACAGCCCAGGGTATTGGAGCCCAGAGTTCAACTCCAGCGCCATTTGTAAGAGATTGTATGTTCTCTCCAAGACCGGGTGAGATTCCTCTGGGTACTCCAGCTTCCTCCCACAGCCCAAAGATGAACTGGTTAGTAGGTTAATTGGTCATTGTAAATTGTCCTGTGATTAGGTTAGGGTTAGGGTTAAGTATGTGTGGTGAACTACATATACCTGTCTGGACACGCCCCCCCTTGCTGACTGCTCCTGTGGCTCCTCCCACAGACCCCGGTATAAAGGCGATTGGAGACACAGACCCTTCCTCAGTCTCCAGGATGTTGTGTGATGGTCACTTGCTGCTTGTGCTTTCTTCCAGCCAATAAAAGCCTACCTTAACCCACGTCTCAGAGTTATTGATGGTGCATCAGTATGTGATGAGCTGAGCGGAAGGGCCTATTCTACACTGTATCTCTAAAGAAATAAACAAATATGTACCTTTCCAATTTGTTACTCACAGCCAGCTGTTAATGAGTCATATTAATGATTAAAGTTCAGCATCAGCAAGCTGAAGCACCTAACAAATTTTATCATCGACAGGTGAAAGTAATTCAGTTGCAGTTACTGATGAGAAGGCTACCTATGCTAATTGACAACTTTTCCTCACTTCATGACCACCATTCCATTTATCTTAAACATCTTGTCAGAAACTTTGGTAATGAGTTTTCTCTGTCGCAATTTCTTTTTTCTCCGGCAGTAAAACCACTGCTTAAAATTGATGTGCTGTGTGGTTCAAACCGTTTATCTCCAAGGATGATGGCAAAAAGTTCAACGCCTGCATCTAGCCCTGGAAGTGATGGGTGGAGCTGTCAGTGTAAACAACAGCTAAACTGACTAATTGGAGGACAAGCTGGATCTAATTTAAAAAAGAACGACACAGCAGTTTGTAAATACTTGACTGGTCCCAATGAGTTCTGGTTAAATAAGTTCAACTAAAGATTGTACATTGTCATTCTTCAGCACAAAAGTGTGAAGGAGAAAGAAATGATGGTTACTCCAGATCCGATGCATCTTATGTAAAAACTACAATAAGCATAAAGAACACAATATAAAACGCAATAAATAATAATACAGTGGAGTCCGGTTAATTGAGCCGTCGATTAATTGGGGTAGGCACTAATTTGAACAACTCTTGAAGAACATAAACTAATCGAGAAAATAGCCCTTTGTTAATTTGGGACACTGTGCCACTTACTTGAGGCAGGAGACTTGCTGAACAGTTTCTAACTAGCAACAGGGTCGTGCACTTGTGTAGCCATTAGACATAACACCTTGCTCTGAGTGAACATTTTTTAATGATGGTCAGTTGCACGCGTTTGTGTTCAAAAGGCCGCAATTGTTGTGCAAAAGTCTTAGGCACATACGTATGGAGCTAGGGTGTCTAAGACTTTTGCGCAGTACTGTCGTAATTTTATGTATCGCACTGCACGGCTGCAGCAAAAAAAAATTCCTGACCTATGTGAGTGATGATAAGCCTGATTCTGATACAGGTCTCCATTCTGGTCTGAAAGTGGGTAGGAGGCAAGGAGAGGGGAATCTTGGTTGGGAAAAGGGGGAGGGAGCAGGAAGCACTAGAGGGATATTCTGTAAAGATCAATAAACCAATTGTTTGGAATCAAATGACCTTGCCCAGTGTCTCGGGGCTGTGTGTATCTGCACCCGTGCCACCTCCCTGCCCTGGCACTCCTTCTCTGCCACCTGTCTCACACCCACGTACACTCAGTGGCCACTTTATTAGGTACAGGAGTGGAGATTGGCGTGGTCTTCTGCTGCTGTGGCACATCCATTTCAAGGCTTAACATATTATACATTCAGAGATCCTCTTCTGCACACCGCTGTAATAATGCATTTGAGTTATTGGAGTTACTGTTGCCTTCCTGTCAGCTTGAACCAGTCTGGCCATTCTCCTCTGACCTCTCTTATTAACAAAGCGTTTCCATCCTGAGAACTACTGCTCACTGGATATTTTCTTGATTTTTTGCAACATTCTCCGTCAACTTTAGAGACTGGCATGCATGAGAATCTCAGGAGATCAGCAGATTCTGAGATACTCAAACCACCCCATCTGGCACCAATAATCATTCCACATTCAAAGTCATTTAGATCACATTTCTTCCCCATTCTGATGTTTGGTCTGAACAACTGAACCTCTTGACCATGCCTGCATGCTTTTATGCATTGAGTTGATACCGCACAATTGGCTGTTTAGATATTTGCATTAATGAGCAGGTGTACAGGGGTACCTAATAAAGTGGCCACTGAGTGTAGGAACTTGAATAATAAGTTTACTTTGAACTTTGAACAATGACAATCATGAGATTCGCCAGAGTTTTCACAAGATGAGAATGAACTTTTGATTTTTGCTCTTACGATTCACACCCTCACAGAATAAAGAAGCAGCTTGAATCAACACTGAATTTCCATCCTTTGCAGACCTTAGCTTTCTGACACTGAATGCTTCCCCCGCTGCGATTACATGTTAACCAATTTGAAATACATTCTTCTCGTGTCCCTCTTCTTCTGCACTAATGAAATGAGAGTGGCCCAGCTTGGCTTTAGCATTGTCGACCCTCAGTCTCCAAACAAGCAAAGGGATTATTCTGACCCCGGATGGTTTACTGTTGCTTTCGAGTTCCTGCTTCCATACCAATTGATTTTCTCACAATGTTGACACTGGAAGTTCTCATTGTAGGCTTTGATATTTCTGCTGTGTGCACTAGTGCAGTTCTGTTGCCTACAGTGGATATTCAACTAGTCAATAAAACGTGAACAGTAAATTCTTCAGGCTTAGGGTTATTTAGCCCTGTTGGTATTCATTTTGAGTGAGAAAATCAGCATGTAACCCTATTGTCAGCTGGATTTGGAGCCAATTGCAGATATCTCTAATTCCTGTAAAGTATTGTGTCTGCCACACTCCATCTTGGTAATCAATCTGTTTATTTCGCTTTCTCCCAAAATGACTGATTTGATGGCTCTGTTTTGTAGCAAATGGCCACCTGCTAGCCACTGAATGAGAAGATAATGCTCTCTTCTCATTACTACCATTGATGAGGAGGTACTGGAGCCTGAAGACACACACAACAGCGTTTTAGGGACAGCTTCTTTCCTTCCACCATCAGATTTCTAAATGGAGAATGAGCCCATGAACACTACCTCTCTAAGTAGTACTCTCGTTTTCCCACTACTTATTAAATTTATGGGGGAGGGGTAGACCTCTGGTGAAGGGGCTTGTCGTGTCCACTGCAGGGCACCTTACTCAGTTTTGGTCCTGTTCGGACACTCAGCTCTCACCTGTGGCTCTGAGTAGCTGCTTGCTTGTGACGGCAGCCCCATCATGGTTGCTTCGGCATGTGGGCTAAACTGGGTAAGTTAGCCATGGCCTCATACCCCAGTGAGATAGGGACACGCCTGTCCTAGCATGCAAAGTCGGGCGGACTGGGTAGATAAGATCTACAGTGAGATACAACAGCTAGGAAGGTGGTACTGCAATGCTCTATAGAGAGTGAAGTGCATGACAAGGCACAGAAGACATCATAGTCATTGAAGACAACCAGGGAAAACCCCTATTTGTAACGTTTGCTTGTACCACTGGACCCAGACTTCTGAGGTTGAGAGAGTAGAACTGCCCCATCACAATGACTTTTCCACTTTAAAAACTCTCCCGCACAGGTTTCCTGTCATCGTTGGACATGACAGACAACCAGCCCTTCTTATACAATTTATAGCTTTTTTATGTATTGCACTGTACTGCTGTTACAAAACAATAAATTTCACAACATATGTCAGTGACATTAAACCTGATTCTGATTCATAGATTTGTTGGCCATCTGCTTCAGTAGTCTGTTCAAGTCAAGTCAAGTCACTTTTATTGTCATTTCGATCATAACTGCTGATACAGTACATAGTAAAAATGAGACAACGCTTTTCAGGACCATGGTGTTACATGACACAGTACCAAAACTAGACTGAACTACAAAAAAAAACACAGAGAAAGCTACACTAGACTACAGACCTACACAGGACTGCATAAAGTGCACAAAAACAGTGCAGGCATTACAATAAATAATAAACAGGACAATAGGGCAAAGTGTCAGTCCAGGCTTCGGGTATTGAGGAGTCTGATAGCTTGAGGGAAGAAACTGTTACGTAGTCTGGTTGTGAGAGCCCGAATGCTTCGGTGCCTTTTCTCAGATGGCAGGAGGGAGAAGAGTTTGTATGAGGGGTGCATGGGGTCCCTCATAATGCTGTTTCCTTTGCAGATGCAGCGTGTAGTGTAAACGTCCGTGATGATACTAGCTACAATAAATTATTCCACCAAAAAAGAGTTTGCTCACACCTGAATCCCTATAAAATTCATTTGAAACCACAGATGATGCTAAAGGTAGATAGGAAAAAAAACTTGTATTTCCATATCTTTTGTTGTAATCTCATTATATCCCAAATTAAGGTTGCCATATTTACAGTCTTAAAATGGACATCTCTCTGGGTTTGCATATCACTTTATAATCAGAATCAGGTTTACTAGCACGGACGTGTGCTGTGAAATGTGTTGTTTTGTGGTAACACTACAGAAAGGGGAAAAATTACCAAAGGTTACAATAAAGAATAAAGCTAAAACGTGTAAAAAGGGGAAGAGTGAGATAGTGTTCATTGGCTCACAGACTGTTCAGTAATCTGATGGCGAAGGGGAAGAAGTTGTTCCTAAAACGTTGAGTGTGGGTCAGTCTCCTGTACCTCCTTTCCCATGGTAGTATTGAGAAGAGGACATGTCCTGGATGGTGAGGGTCCTCAATCATGGATACTGCCTTCCTGAGGTGCCACCTTTTGGAGATGTTACAGTAGCTGACAACCATTATTGTCTCACAAATTAAATGCAGAGTGAAAAGAAGTGAAGAAGGTGTAACCTGTAATATTTGACCTGCTGCAGTTCTCTGACAGATTGCCAGGATAGCAGGCTTCATCAATAGAGATGGGCCTACTCACTGTGAGCAAGTTGGCTCCAATGACCTCAGCTTGCCTCAGATCCCTACACTATCGCAGCCCTGCCTGGCCATGCTCACAGCCCTGTGAGCTTCCACAGCAACCTGTTGCACTTCCACGCCTGATCACCATACTACCCCACACTCCCTCCCACTTCCATCATTAACTGGTCCATGCCCTGAATAGAACCAAATCTGGCAGAGGAGCCAATGACTTTTCTTTATGGGTGAGGCAGAAGCTCTCATCTGTGAAATTCCTAAAGTCATTATTTTAACATCGGAGGATCTTAACGTTCACCTTGCCCATGACGCTGTGCACAAAATGAGGCGAGGAATCAGAATCAAAATCAGATTTATCACCACCGGCATGTGACGTGAAATATGTTAACTTAGCAGCAGCAGTTCAATGCTGCATTATTCAGCCCAGAGGGTGTTGCATCCTGGTAACTTTGTGATCCAGAGGTTCGGAAGTGAAACATGAGACATAAAGCGTATTTCCAGCTCTTTAGTGAGTGTTAAAAGAACAGAGAATGAATAAAGAAAAGGACAAAGAAATTATGAATACCTTATATCTAAAAAACTAGCTCCGACTGAAAAGCTAACAACATTCCAGTGATAGCAATTAAGGTATAAGATAGCCAGATTCAAGTAGCATAACAGCTACTGCAGAAAAGCTAAGAAGCTTCTAGAAAAATCCAGAATCAGCTATATAACAATTAATGGAAAATTCACTGGACAGTTACACATATATAGGTACAGTATAACTTTTTATAACATTTGTAACCGTTTTTACGTGTAAAAATACTAGCAATCATAACTATTCTGCACCTTAATCCAGCAAGGGTGAAGGGCAGAATTCTCAGCTGCTACCCAAGATGGGAAATGCTGTTTGAACTGCACTTATGTTGATAAAAAGGTGGGAAGCTCACATTCAATACTATTGTTCATGATTTTCTAAAACATGTATGACTGGGTGTTAGAAGATTTAAAAAAGGTGTAATATCAGGGTAAAAAAGGTGAAAGCAAACAGAGAAACATATAAAAGGATAAAATAATGCACAGAAAATGCCGGAAGAACTCAACAGGTCATGCAGCATTTAATGAGGGAAATGAACAGTCAATGTCTCAGGCCAAAACCCTTCAGCAGGATGTGATAAAAGTTCTTGACTGGAAATGTTGACAGTTCATTTTCCTTGGTAGATGCTGCCCGACCTGCTTAGTTCCTCTAGCATTTTATTTTTCTGCATGTTATTCCAGATGTCCTGCACCTGTGGTTTCTCTTGTATCTTCATAAGAAAGGATAGCTCGAACACACAACATCCACAAGCGAAAGAAGGACCATTACTGCATCCTCCAGACGTACCCTTATGATAATAAAGGTTCACAGCAAGGTCCAGGAAATCACTTCCCATGTTGCAACTGCTCCCTCCCAATGAAGACAGACATTGATGAAATACTCCAGCACTTTCAATGTGCAAGCAGAACCCTTGCTCGTCTGCATGAGAGTATTTAAAAATCAAGACTTAGGGCTGAGCACAAAACTCACGGTCTGCCAGATAGTATGACTTCCTGAGGTTTCTGAGATTTGAATTACCTACAGCAGGCACCTTAAATATCAGCAAATTCCTTGTAAGGATAAGTAAGTGTCCCCTCCCAGACCAACATACCAACGTGGAGTTTCTGGTTTCTCTCAGTTGGGTAAACCTAACACCACACTCCTGAAGTGGACTTTTGATCCCAAGCCTTTAGAAAGACATTGCCAGCCAGACAGAGGAAAAGACTGGACGATTGCTCAAAGACTTATTAAAGAATTGAAATTGTTTCCTATAGTGCAAGAGGGCAGAGCTTCAGAATCCCTTTAGAACAGAAATGAGGAGGAATTTCTTTAGCCCCGGGGTGCAGAATCTGTGGAATTCACTGCCACAGTTGGCTGTGAAGGTTCAGTCATTGGGTGTAGTTAAAGTAGAATTTAATTGATTAGTCAGGGCATCAAAGGTAAGGGGAGCAGGCAGGAGAATGCAGTTGAGAGGGATAATAAATCAGCCATGATTGAATGGTGGAGCAGACTCGATGGGCCGAATGGCCCAATCCTTTTCCTATGTCTTATGGTCCTACAGAATACCACCACTGTGAACCTCTGCCTGAATGAGAGGAGGAACAAGTAAAACGGTGTTGGGACACTCGAGGCCATAGATCAGGAGCACACAAGCGACCTGTGTAAGTGGTGGGAGAAAGGCATCACTGAAGACGTACCATCCTCCTGCCCACTCTGTAGTTACGTCTGAGGCTCCAAAAGAACCCCACCCCCTGCCCAAAACCGAAGTGGAAACAAGTTGGGCTCAATCCCAATTGATCATCCAAGAAGAGGTTGAGATTAAACAACATTAAAGCTTATAAATTCCCAAATCTAGTTCCACTGTGCAACATAATTTAAATTTATATAAGTAATAACATCTTAGATTCATTGCAGATTCTTTATTCAGTGGTTAACAGCCTAGAACTTCTACTTGGCCCGTCATCATTAGCAGTGGAGTGTATTGTTGGTTCTTTAAATGGAGCTAAACTTTACCTCCGTTTTTATACTTAGTTTGACATGAAGCCTTATGTAAAAGTAACTGTTTGTTGTGACAGCCAATCTTCAGCTGAAGTACATTCATGTCAAAGGCAATGTTAGCAGATATAGCCAGGTGACACAGTCTTTAATGCCATCAACGCTCATGTAAATCTGGGAACCAAAAGATACAAATCTGGGAAAAGTCAAACATTTGGTAAATCTATTCCAAAGAAATGTATAGTTAATAACTACAGTATTGTTTAAAACTCTTAGGCACATTTATATAGTTAGGGTGCCTATGACTTTTGCACCATGCAGTATATGTTAACATGGAGCAGAGAGCAAGTTTGTAAATCTGTTGAAAGCAGATGATGTTGGGAATGGTGAGAGTAGAGTGCTGTGGGAGGGGTCTGGGTCGGGTGTTCTGGGGGGCGGGAGTGTTGCTGGCATGGGTGCAGACACACCCAGCCTGGAGCACCAAGCAAGGTCAGTTGATTCTAAACAATTGGGTTATTGATCATTACAGAATGTCTCTCTGGGGCTTCCCGCTCCCTCCCTTCTCCCTTACCCTTTTCTCAACCATGATTCCCCTTTCCCTGCTCCCTTCCCACTCTCAGTCCCATATCAGAATCAGCTTTATCATCACTCACATATGTCATGAAATTTAGTTTTTTTTGTGGCATCAGTACAGTGCAATACATAAAATTACTACAGCACTGCGCAAAAGTCTTAGACACCCTAGCTATAAATGTATATGTGAGGATCTAATGCAGCCAGTTTGCAAACTGCACAATCCACAAAGAGTGACCAGACAATCAGTAGTATGTGTCACGTTGGAAAAGTACTAAACGTTGGCCAAGACACAGGAGAAAATGTGCTTCCCCCTCAAATAGAGCCACAGGAAATGTTGGATCCACATAAGATGGAAAAGAAGTCTGTCATATCCTAGAACCGAAACCTCAGAGAGTTCTGCACTCCCCAAGTTTCATTGACATATCAGTCTGGATTTTGAACTCATCTTCAGATTGAAGGTTGAATCCATAACCTTTTAAACCAGAGCTGGGAATATCTCAACTGAGTGTGCCTGAGATCTTTAAAAGATGCTATTTTTGAAGTTTGCCTTTTCATTAATTCCATCAAAGATTTATGGGCCATTAATAACTTGAAAGACTTTAACCCATGTAAGTAATTTGAAAATCCCACAAAAGACCATAATCTTGTGCACTGCACTTCATCAAAATTCTTTCAGCTTCTGTCAAAGTTCAGGAGCAAAGTACAATTAAATCTCAACGGTCAGAGAAGTACAGATGCTCGAAATCTGAAATTAAATCTCTTTGTTGCTGTGACATTGCTTCCCCCCAATGTGATTGTTAACATCTGTATTACAAAAGCAGGCTTGCTCCCAGCAAGGGACATTAGCATGGGTGCCAATTAAAACACTTATTTAATTTTCTCAAGTGCACAGTCTTGGTCACGATCCCAAACCTATCCAATGTCAGTCAGTCTTCGGTAATTCAATTGTTGGGCCCCAACGGATGACATTCCTAATTAGCATCTCCGCATGAGCATTGTTGAACCAGCACCACTTATAGTCTTAATTTTATGTAAATTCTGTTTGATTTAGCTTCAACTGTTGTAGCTGCCATTAATTTTAACACAAAAGCAACATAATAGGAATGTTGGAGATTGGAAATTAAGGTGGGAAATAATACAAATAATGAGCAGGTGAAGCATAATTTATGGAGCAAGTAGTAGAGGTGGTAGGAGTCTGCGGAGATTTGGGTGTCATCAAAACCCTTGGCAAACTTCTATATGGCCGGTATATCACGGGTAGAGCTCTCCCAACCATTGAGCACATCTACATGAAATGCTACCGTAGAAAAGCAGAATCCATCATTAAAGATCCTCACCACCCAGGCCACGCTCTTTTCTCGCTGCTGCCATCAGATAGAAGGTACAGGAGCCTCAGGACTCGCACCACCAGGTTCAAGAACAGTTTCAACCCTTCAACCATCAGGCTTTTGAACAAAAGGGGATAACTACAGTTGTTCTGTTTCGGGGAGACCAAATTGAGGAGCGTTTGAACATAGGAAAGTCAAATACCAGCAGCTGGCAGAGCAGCGCCAGAGACAGAGGTGGAGGACATGATACAAGTCTATAGAGGTGGTGTGTAGAGGTTTTGCTGGCTGTTCGCTCTACAGAACCTACTCTCACCTTGGCATTACGGGGACTGTGAAGAAGAGAGCCATCAGGACCGTCACATAAGGCTGTGGATCCAGTCTCCAGATGGATATGGACCAAGAGGTGTGACCCATGGACCGATGTTGCTGGGACACAAGCTGGGGCCTGATCATTCCTGGCTGGGTCACCTGGGTGGGGGGGGGGGGGGGGGGTGTTGGTGTCTGACGTTGAAAGACTGGAAACAGCTGATGACCCCAGGTTATATCACTGATGATGTGTCCCAGTGCATCTTCAGTTAACGGGAAAGTCTTAGGCTGCTTGTTTACTATCCTTACAGGAGAGAATCAGAATCAGATTTATTATCACTGACATATAGAACATTACAGTACAGGACAGGCCCTTCGGCCCACAATGGTGTGCTGACCTTATAACCTACTCTGAGATCAATTTAACCCATCCCTGCTACATAACTCTCCATGAAGTTTGTTGTTGCTGCAGCAGTACAGAGGACGACAGAAATATTACTATAAATTACAAAATTAACTAAGTTGTGCCAAGATGAATAACGAGATGGTGTTCATGGATTCATTGACCATTCAAAAATCTGATGCTGAAGGTGAAGAAACTATTCTAAAAGCATTGAGTGTGAGTCTTCCCCCTCCTGCTGATTGACATGCTCTTTGCTGGTACAATATTTTCAACTGGCTTTCAAATATAACAGTGCACTTTCAGACATTTGCAAAGTTACATTTAAGAGTAAAGAGAGAATATATTGGAAATTGAGAAAATAAATCACAAAGAAATCAGGTTTTGCAGCTGTTTTCTTGATGCACTGACAGTATACAGTGACGTTTTTCAGGTAGCTAACAAAACTACTAGATATACATCTTCTGAGCTGCTATCACTGCAGTCTGTAATTTCCTTTTAAGGACCATCTAAACACACTAGGGCAAATTGGTTGTTTGTCAGTCTTTGTGAGTAGTTTGTCATTGATTCTATTGTATTCCTTTGTTCTACTGAATGGCTGCAAGTACATGGTGATGTACACGTCCTTTGATAATAAATTTACTTCGAGCCCTATTGTATTATGTTGTCCGCAATATGTTGTCTAAGCACTTATTTCATACACTTTTGCGGGTTGCTGAATAGTTTAGCAATGGGTGGCTCTTCAACCATTATGGAGGATGTGCAGAGGGATTTTTTT
Source organism: Hemitrygon akajei (assembly GCF_048418815.1). Taxonomy (NCBI): domain Eukaryota; kingdom Metazoa; phylum Chordata; class Chondrichthyes; order Myliobatiformes; family Dasyatidae; genus Hemitrygon; species Hemitrygon akajei. The sequence goes on along the minus strand of NC_133125.1, from coordinate 17,378,633 downwards.
TGACAATACTGGCAGCTGCAGTCAGCTGTGGAGTGGTCACTGGTCAAACAGCTACGGAGGAAGCAGTGGGAAGTTGCACCTTGCTGGAGACAGCATGTACAGGCAGAGGCTGATGCTCCTTGATGTGTCAGAGCAGCATCGTTTCAGCGAGCTCAGGGTATCACATCAGGCTACAGCAGACAGGAATGCCTTTATTACTGCAAGTCTCATTAGGTTTGTATCAGTGGATTAAGGTCAGAAATCCATGTACAGTCACTCTTGCTGCCGGACCCACACTCCAACGACAGGCCAGCGAATCAAAGCTTCACTGTCCCTTGAACATGCGCCAAAGTGTCCCAAAAAATTCACCCCCTTCCAGTTCAACATCCAGCACATTAAAAACACGAGTTGATACCCATTAATCAAAGGCGGGAAGGAGAGACGCGGAGACGCAAGAAACTGCAGATGCTGGAATGTGGAGCAGAAAGTGAACTGCTGGAAGAACTCAGCAGGTCGGACAGTATCTGTGGAGAGAATTAGATGGCTCCGGTTGAGACCGCTGGTTTGGAATTGTTTTATAAAGTGGAAAGATTTATCTCAGTACAGAAGTGGCTAAGACAGAGAAGCTGAAGGAAAGAGATGGCACCTCAGATGGTCGACGGGACTAGGCAGTTTAAATGGTTCCGCACAGACTGGATGGGCCAAATGGCCTGTTTCTGCACTGTACTTTTCTATGACTCTATGACAGGTTGGAAGGAGCGACATCATCTAGATACCTCTTATAAAAAGTAGGAGCCAGAGGAGGTCGCTGGGCCCTGCTAACTTGCCCCAGCATTCAATAAGATTGTGTTTTAATTTGATTCTGACCTTAACTCCACATTGATGTATAGAAACCTTCAAATAGGTTGCTCCCATCAGTTATCATTTATCAATAATAAATAACCAGGCAGCCCCTTTTTAAACACTGACCCCTGGGTAGCAGAGTGGCTAGTGCAATGCTTTATAGCGCCAGCGATTGGGGTTCAAATCCTACCGCCATAAAGCATTTGTACATTCTCCCCATGACCATGTGCATTTACTCCAGTTGCTCTGGCTTCCTCCCACATTCCAAAGACGTATGGGTTAGGGATAGTAAATTGCGGGTAACCTATGCAAGCTCCCCCCACCACATCTCACAAAGTGTTGGCCATTGATGCAAGCATCGCAATATTACACCGTACGTGTGACAAATAAAGGAAAACATTATCCTTTATCTTCAGCATTCTCACAAGAAGAAATATCTTTTCCGCATCTACCTTGTCAAAACGAATGGCTTTCCTTTCCTTTCCCTGGTACTCGTAGATGATACAAGCCTCGTGCCTTCAGTAAGGCAGGAAGAAGTTTGTTCAAATCTTTCCTTTGATTCTGGAATGGATTTTGAAGCCTCTGCAGGTCTCTAATAACATTTCAACTGCACTTGGGCAGGGAGATAGGAGGAAGCTGTCACGATGTGTGCCGGCAATGTCGGAACTCAAATGTGGGGGAAAGACAAGCTCCAATGTAGACATGGTAACCAGAGTTCATGCATAACAATTCCAACAGAACGTTGGTGGCTCAGCCGAGTGACACCACCACGAGATGTAACATTCTCAAAACTAGGACCCAGCAATTAGCACTAATCAGGTGTCCACTTAAATAATACAAGTAACACGGAATCCCGGAGCCTATCGAAATAAATGTAACAAGCTTAAACAGAAAGCACCAGGAGACCACATTACAAAGAGCAAAAAGCACATGGAACTCCAAACAATTAATGACTCTCATACTCTCATTAAGCAACAATTAATCGATTCAGGTGTTCAGACAACCTCAGAGCTCAATGCTCTCCAGCTTCCCATGCAGTCCCGAAGAATTAATTACTGAGCCATAGGAGCTACTGATTGAGGTGAGAGTGAGGAAATTGGAAGTATTTGGGAAAAGACCCCTTCCATTACTTTTTTTCGCATAGACCAGCCATATTTCACTGCTCTCCTCTGTGGGAGAGAGGGTCGTTGGTATTTAGGTGGTGTGATAACGCATAAATCAGTGTGTTCTGTCATCCTAAGGAAGCATACAACAGTCTTGGGCCTATTGAAGGCTCTTGGCCCAAAATGGTGACACTCTATTCACTTCCATAGTTGCTGCTTGACCTGCTGAGTTCCTCCAGTGAGCTGTGTGTGATACAGGAGTCTACATGGATTGGATCAACGAGAGCACGTATGCCTAGAGTTACACATTAGGATTTAGATAAACATACAAAAAAAATCTTTTTTTCCTGACACGTTTAGGACAATAACTAACTTTCTCAACCAAGTTCAGGAATGTGGTATATTGCTCCTGTTGTGGACTTCTTGAGGCACCTCTGGTAATGCCTTAAGCAGCATCTCTTTCCCTCCTTTTACTTTTCCATACCACTCTACCAGCATTACATAAGGACACATTATTAAAACAGATTTTCATTATCCTAATTCTACACTCAGGGTTTTGCCTCAGGTGCTATCTCTAAGCTTTAGCAAAATACTAGCTGGCTCTTTGAGCATAAGAGTTAGATCATAAGACATAAAAGCAAAATTAGACCATTCATCCCACTGAGTCTACTCAACCATTCCATCATGGCTGATTTATTACCCCTCTCAATGCCTTCTCCCCATAACCTTTGACCCCAAACTAATGAAGAACCCATGAACCTCTGCTTTAAATATACCCAATGACTTGGCCTCTGCAGCATTCTTTGGCAATGATTTCCACAGATTTACCACCCTCTGGCTAACAAACTTCCTTTCACCTCTGTTCTAAAGGGATGTACTTCTAGTCTAAGGCAGAACCCTCTGGTCCTAGAGTCCTCCACTATAGGAAACATCTTCTCCACATCTACTCTATCTAGGCCTTTCAATGAAATCCCCCTTATTCTTCTAAGTTCCAGCAAGTACAGGCCCAGAATCAAATGCTCTTCATATGTTAACCTTTATATAACCATATAAACATATAACAACTACAGCACGGAAACAGGCTATCTCGGCCCTTCTAGTCCATGCCAAACACTTATTCACATGTAGTCCCACTGGGCCGCACTCAGCCCATAACCCTCCATTCCTTTCCTGTCCATATACCTATCTAATTTTACTTTAAATGACAATACCGAACCTGCCTCTACCACTTCTACTGGAAGCTCGTTCCACACAGCTACCACTCTCTGAGTAAAGAAATTCCCCCTCGTGTTACCCCTAAACTTTTGCCCCCTAACTCTCAACTCATGTACTCTTGTTTGAATCTCCCCTACTCTCAATGGAAAAAGCCTATCCACGTCAACTCTATTTATCCCCCTCATAATTTTAAATACCTCTATCAAGTCCCCCCTCAACTTTCTACGCTCCAAAGAATAAAGACCTAACTTGTTCAACCTTTCTCTGTAACTCAGGTGCTGAAACATAGGTAAATTTCTAGTAAATCTTCTCTGTACTCTCTCTATTTTGTTGACATCTTTCCTATAATTCGGTAACCAGAACTGTACACAATACTCCAAATTCGGCCTTACCAATGCCTTGCACAATTTTAACATTACATCCCAACTCCTATACTCAATGCTCTGATTTATAAAGGCCAGCATACCAAAAGCTTTCTTCACCACCCTATCCACATGAGATTCCACCTTCAAGGAACTATGCACGATTATTCCTAGATCACTCTGTTCTACTGCATTCTTTAATGCCCTACCATTTACCATGTATGTCCTATTTGGATTATTTCTACCAAAATGTAGCACCTCACACTTATCAGCATTAAACTCCTCTTCAACATGAGCCTGGAGCAGAGAAGAGTACCCAGACAGTGGAAAACATCCTGTATTGTCCCGGTACAGAAGAAACCACAACCAAAGGAGTTGAATGACTTCAGACCTGTTGCCTTGACGTCGCACGTGATGAAGACCATGGAGCGGCTGATAATACAGAATCTGAGGCCACAAACCAGGCACGCCCAGGATCCTCTTCAGTTTGCGTATAAGGAGAAGGTGGGAGTGGAGGATGCTATCATGTATTTGCTGCACAAATCACTCTCTCACCTAGATGGGGCCAGTTGTGCTGTGAGGATTACATTCCTTGACTTCTCTAGTGCCTTTAACACCATCCAGCCCAAGATCTTAAGGCACAAACTAACGGAGATGGGAGTAGACTCTCACATGGTGGATTGGATAGTGGACTACTTGACAGATAGACCTCAGTATGTGCGGTTGGGAGACTGTAGGTCTGACACGGTGGTCAGCAGCACAGGAGCGCCGCAGGGAACCGTACTCTCTCCGGTCCTGTTCACCCTGTACACATCAGACTTCCAATATAACTCGGAGTCCTGCCATGTGCAGAAGTTCGCTGATGACACGGCCATAGTGGGGTGTGTCAGGAATGGACAGGAGGAGGAGTATAGGAAACTGATACAGGACTTTGTGATATGGTGCAACTCAAACTACCTGCGTCTCAATATCACCAAGACCAAGGAGATGGTGGTGGACTTTAGGAGATCTAGGCCTCATATGGAGCCAGTGATCATTAATGGAGAATGTGTGGAGCAGGTTAAGACCTACAAGTATCTGGGAGTACAGTTAGACGAGAAGCTAGACTGGACTGCCAACACAGATGCCTTGTGCAGGAAGGCACAGAGTCGACTGTACTTCCTTAGAAGGTTGGCGTCATTCAATGTCTGTAGTGAGATGCTGAAGATGTTCTATAGGTCAGTTGTGGAGAGCGCCCTCTTCTTTGTGGTGGCGTGTTGGGGAGGAAGCATTAAGAAGAGGGACGCCTCATGTCTTAATAAGCTGGTAAGGAAGGCGGGCTCTGTCGTGGGCAAAGTACTGGAGAGTTTAACATCGGTAGCTGAGCGAACGGCGCTGAGTAGGCTACGGTCAATTATGGAAAACTCTGAACATCCTCTACATAGCACCATCCAGAGACAGAGAAGTAGTTTCAGCGACAGGTTACTATCGATGCAATGCTCCTCTGACAGGATGAAGAGGTCAATACTCCCCAATGCCATTAGGCTTTACAATTCAACCGCCAGGACTTAAGAACTTTTTAAAAGCTATTATTAATGCTGTTTGAGATAGTGATTTAGATGCATATCATTTTTTTTTTTATTGAGTTAAGTATTGTATGTTATTAGTTTTGCTACAACAAGTGTATGGGACATTGGAAAAAAAGTTGAATTTCCCCATGGGGATGAATAAAGTATCTATCTATCTATCTATCTATCTATCATCTGCCATTGTTCAGCCCACTCTTCTAACTGGCCTAAATCTCTCTGCGAGCTTTGAAAACCTACTTCGTTATCCACAACACCACCTACCTTAGTATCATCTGCATACTTACTAATCCAGTTTACCACCCCATCATTAATGTATATGACAAACAACACTGGACCCAATACAGATCCCTGAGGCACACCACTAGTCACCGGCCTCCAACCTGACAAAACAGTTATCCACCACTACTCTCTGGCATCTCCCATCCAGCCACTGTTGAATCCATTTTACAACTTCAATATTAATAACTAACGATTGAACCTTCCTAACTAACCTTCCGTGTGGAACCTTGTCAAAGGCCTTATTGAAGTCCATATAGACACCATCCACTGCTTTACCCTCGTCAACTTTCCTCACATACTCTTCAAAAAATTCAATAAGATTAATTTCCAGGATCATTCTTGTGAACTTCCTCTAATCCTCCTCCAAAGCCAGCACGTTCTCAGATAAGGGGCCCAAAAGTGCTCACAATATTCCAAGTGCCTCAGCATTATATCTTGCTTTTATATCCTGGTTCTCTGGAAATTAATGTTAACATCGCATTTGCCTTCCTCACCACCGACTCATGCATGTTAGTCTTTAGGGAATCCTTCATCAGGACTCCCAAATCTTTTTGTACCTTTAATTTCTGAATTTTCTCTCAATTAAGAATAAAGGCTTGTGCCTTTATTCCTAATACTAAAGTGCATAACCATACACTTACCCACAATATATTGAGATATATCCTGTTATCAGTGACAACTTAGGAAATGAATTGATAATACAATTAAAAAGACATATATTCTGGTTTCCATATCTGCTTTCTGAACTCTCCTTAACTCTGCATAAAGGTCTACCAACGTGTCTGTGCTATGTTTTCAGAATCAATGCTTCCTTACTGGTATTGTAAAAAAATACTTTAAGAAGATTGAACTATTGCATGGTTCCATTTTAAAATAGCAATATCAGTAACACTAGGCTTTTTCAGACTGACTGGATTTTACTGAGAAGCTCAAGTTTTTTTTTTAACACAACTGTCAGCACTTAGTCACACAGCTAGGAGCTTGTCAGCCATTTCTTAAAGACTCAACTCAACCGCTTCAGCTATGGCAGTATGCTGCTGAATACAAATGGAAGCAGCCGTGATTTCCAATGGCAGGCAGCTTGCTCCTAGGTGTTTTTGGGAGGGACAGCATGACTCCTAGATCATACCTATCAAAGGAAGGAAGGTCCTCTGCTCTAGAGCCACAGTTGGGTTTCAACCTAATCGTCATTATAATGGAAAATTAAAAATTAATAGAATTTTATTTGGCACACAGTGTGCAATTCATTTTCCAACTTCCCTGCACTACAGCTATTGATAACTCCATCACGAAGAATAAATGTGAACTATTGATGCTGCATTAATATATGTGCCCATTCCAGTCACCCCTTTGCAGGTTGAATATAATGATTTCCTGTGTTTTCAATGGCCTATGAACTCTTGCCTTTTGATCATGTGAGTGGCCATTAGTAAATTTATTTTATGATGTAATCTATAATTATTTGTCAGAATCTTGATCACGATTGCATGTTGGGCAATTGTTCAGCTGTATTTATTTAGATCACATACAAGTATTGATGACTTCATGGACTGCTTTTCTTGTGAGGAGGATTTAATTTTGTCCTACCACTCCCACTTCTACCATCAGATTTCTGAATGGTCCATGAGCCCTGAACATTACCTCCAGTAAGTAATAGAAAGAATAGTGTTTTCTTTTTGCACTATTTGCTTACTTATTTCTATTTTTATAGTAATGTAGTATATTTTTTATTGCAAAACAATAGATTTCATGACACAAGTCAGTGATAAATCCCAGTTCTGATTCTGATTTTTTTTGTAACCAAATCTAGCTCTTTGGCTAACTCTGCAAATATCCCCCCCCCCCCACAAAAAAAGCGAGATTGATTGATTGATTGATTTATTTAGCATTCTGATGTGGAATGAGCCACACCACCCAGCAACTCACCTAGACTAAACACATGATAATTAATAAATACCAATTAACCTATTAATTGGTATATTGTATATTTAATGTTTCAGTAATATTTGAGTAATCTTGTATATATACATATATACATTGGTTGATCAAGAATTCTTGTTCACTTAGATAATTCAATTTGGGTTGTATGTATAAATACATGAATTGCATATGTCATCACGCTACCATGTGATATGTGTGCACCTCACTTAAAGTAAACCCAAAGATAGGCCCAAATTTTTGAACTCCTGTCTCTTCATTTGAATTAGTTTAATGATTCAAAGTTACAAAACGTAATATTGGCAATGAGGTATTTTGAGCCTATTGACCTGTTGAAGCTTAGCGAGACTTTCCAACTAAAATGAAAAGCAAGTGAAATAAACAGCCAGCAGGTGCAGAGATGATTGTTTTTTTTTTTAAAAAAAAGCAGCCCAGCCTATGTCCTTTGGAAGGGAAGACACGATTGAGTTTATCAAAAAAATGTCAGTAAATGGAAGAACTCACAGGTTCATAAAGAGTGAGTACCGAGTGATAATAATCATTAAAAAAAAACAGAATTGGCTGGCTACATTGGAAAAACTGGCACATTTGATTCCCCAAGAGATAACTGGCTCATGTATACTGAGCTAATGGAACAATATTTTGAAGCAAATGAAAGAGTGAATGAGAAATGAGTACAAATTTTGCTGAGAGCATTGGATTTAAAGGCCTATTGTTTGTTTCTAAGCTCAACTGCTCCAGACAAGCCAGCAGAAATGAGTTTTGCTGGAATTGTAAAAGTAATGCAGGCACATTTAGAATCAAAGCCACTGTTGCTTGCAGAACACCTTAGGTTTCATAAGCAGAATCAAAAGGAAGGGGAATCTATTTCAGCGTACGTGGCTCAATTGAGGAGATTGTCTGAGCATTGTCAGTTCAATAATGGGTTTAATGATAATCTGAGAGATTGCTTTGTTAGTGGAATCTTACAAGGAAGTATTTAAAACCAGCTCCTAACGGAAGCACAACTTACTTTTAAGAGAACAGTTGAAATTGCTGTATCAATGGAAACAGCAGAGCTGCAATTGAGTTGCAGTCAGGAATGAAAGTGAGCATGAACAAAATTGCAATATCGAAACAGAAAATGGCTTGCTGAGCAAATTGTGATATCGTTGTGGCAGGGGGCTACCTTCACCAAACAAATGTCGGTTTAAATGGAAACTTGCAGAAAATGTAATAAAGTAGGATATATACAAAAAGCATGGCAGGCAGGCAAAAGTAAATGGACTGCTCAGGGAGAGAAAAAGATACAGAGTTTAAGTTACAGAGAAAGGTTGAACAAGTTAGGTCTTTATTCTTTGGAGCGTAGAAAGTTGAGGGGGGACTTGATAGAGGTATTTAAAATTATGAGGGGGATAAATAGAGTTGATGTGGATAGGCTTTTTCCATTGAGAGTAGGGGAGATTCAAACAAGAGGACATGAGTTGAGAGTTAGGGGGCAAAAGTTTAAGGGTGACACGAGGGGGAATTTCTTTACTCAGAGAGTGGTAGCTGTGTGGAACGAGCTTCCAGTAGAAGTGGTAGAAGCAGGTGCGATATTGTCACTTAAAGTAAAATTGGATAGGTATACGGACAGGGAAGGAATGGAGGGTTATGGGCTGAGTGCAGGTAGATGGGAGTAAGCGTTCGGCATGGACTAGAAGGGCCGAGATGGCCTGTTTCTGTGCTGTAATTGTTATATGGTTATAAAAGTCAAGTTGTAGTTTCTAAAAGAACACTAATGTTGATGGAATCACATAGTGATGAGAGCGACACAAGACTGTAGCCTTGGGATTTACAATATGAAAGCTAGCAATGGACAGGTAGTATGGCTTATGCCAGTCGGGAACAGCAAATTACTTAAACTGGAATTAGACCCTGGTTCAGCTGTTTCACTCATTCCACAAAATGAGTTTGAGTGGCATTTCAAATGTTCTAAACTGAAGCCTGTAGATAACCAATTAAGAACTTATCCTGTTGGAATGACATTTGTAACAGTGAAGTACAATGACCAACAAGCCATATTGAGCTTGTATGTGGCAAAACCAGAAGGACCAGCAGTATGACTGGCTGAGAGAACTACAACTTGATTGGAGAACCATCTATGCACATCCCCTGCGATGAAGCCAATTGAAGCAAATTAAAAAAGGTACTGGATGATGCCACAACAATGGTCAAGGTTGGCATTGGAAAACTCAAACACATCAAGGGTAAAATAGTGTTAAATAAAAATGCTGCACCCAAGCTTTGCAAAGCCCATCCGGTTCCTTGTACCATCTCTGGTAAAGTAGCCAGTGAACTAGATTGCATGGAGGCTGAAAGACTTCCTTCTAAGTTTGAGTGGAGCACATGGACCACACCAGTGGTCCCAGTAGCCAAGCAGAATGGGTCTGTCAGGACATGTGGTGATTTTAAGATCACCATTAACCCAGTACTGAAAGTAGATGAATACACTCTGCTCAGGACAGAGGATATCTTTGCAAACCTTTCTGAAGGAAAACACTTCAGCAAAATGAACTTAACGGAGATTGAGACGGTAGAAGATTCTAAAGTGTTTTGCACCATAAACACTCACAAAGGGCTTGATCACTATAATAGGCTTATTTTAAGAGTAACATCTGTACCTGCAGTCTACCAGAACGCTACGGACCAGGTGTTGCACAGCGTCCCTTGTACTCTGTGTTACCTGGATGACATCATCGTTACTGGTAAGGATGGTAAGGAACATCTCCAAAACCTCAAAAGACAGTTAAAAAGATTAGAAGATTATGATCTCAGAGCATGACATGACAAGTGTGAATTCTTTAAACCAAGCATCACTTACTGTGGTCACACCATTGACACACAAGGATTACACAAGTGCGCTGAGAAAATTCAAGCAGTGGTAGATGCCCCAAGGTCGAAGGACATGTCACAGTTGTGGTCCCTTTTAGGATTTGTGGCTCCACCCCTTGAACTCATTACTGCAGATTGGGAAGAAACGGCAATGGACAAAGCATGCAAGGTAGCTTTCAAAAAAGATAAAGGAAATGGTGATACCAGACACTGTACTCACACATTATGATCCACATCATCTAGTGAAGCTTGTGAATCCTCACCTTATGGTATAGATACAGTCATGTCACATGTTATGAGTGATGGAACTGAACACCCCATAGCCTTTGCATCACGTTCCTTTACCACTGCAGAGAAAAATGATGCACAGATTTACAGAAAGGCCTTGAGTCTAGTTTGGGGTGTAAAGCAGTGTTTCTGTGGGAGCAAGTTTACCGTCATTACTGATCATCAATCATTTTCAGTCCACAGAAGTTTGTTCCACTAACAGCATCAACATGAATGCAGAGATGGGCTCTTCTTCTTGAAGGACACAATAATAAGACTGAATTCAAGAAGACAACTAATTATGGAAATGCTGATGGATTTGTCCAGCATACCCTTGGAAAAGGAAATACCGGGAAAATTTACAAGAAAATAACTCTCCTCTTGACATATTCTCCCTAACACAAATTGAAAGTCTCCCTATTACGGCAGAGATGATCCAAAGGGAAACCAGAAAAGACCCCAGAAGTCTCAGGTTTACATCGCCATGCAAAATGGCTGGAATGTGCAGAAGAAATTCCAGTTCCTCCATTTTTACCAGCACCAGGATGAACTTGCCCTTGACAGAGGTTGCCTCATGTGGGGATTGAGAGTTGTTGTACCATCCAAGCTGAGAGTTAAAGTGACGCAGGAGCTACATACTGATCATCTAGTCATGGTTAAAATGGGAGTGTTGGCTTGAATCTTTGGCCTGGGATAGATCAGCAGATTGAATAGATTGTATGGAAAGCCAACATGCCCAAAGATGCCAAGTGTAGCACTTCCCCATCCCTGGGATGGCCTGCATTACCCTGGCCGTGGTTTCACATGGATTTTGCTGGACATCAGCACAAATTTCTTGGCACTAGTGTGTGCAGCTACAAAGTGGCCAGAAGTGTTCCCAATAGCCTCCACTACAGCCTTGCACACTGCTGATGTACTGAGAAGCTACTTCGCAAAGACTGGTGTTCCAAAACATTTAGTCAGTGACAATGGATCAAAGTTTGTGGCGGAACAGTTTCAGACTTTTTAAAAAATGAATGGAATAAGGCATATTACATCTGCACTTTACCACCCAGCTACAAATGGCTTGGTGGAAAGGTTTGTCCAGAGTCTAAAGAACGCATTGTGAGCAATGTCAGCAGAACACACTACACTGACACTGAATCAGAAGCTCACCAATTTCCTCCTTACATATTGTAATGCTCCTCAATCAGCAACTGTTCCTGGGTCATCCCTTACGGACACACCTGGATCTCCTCAAACCCAGTCTCAGAAGTCATATGCAGAGCAAACAGCTGGAACAAACTGAAGGCTCCTCAAACCAGTAGGATCGATGTTTCACTCCTGAACAAGCAGTCCTGGCCAGTGACTACAGGGGCATTGAAAAGTGGGTATTCTGAAAGATTATGGACTGAAATAGACCACTCTCCTATATAGTGGAGGTTAATATCATCTGCAGAAGACACATTGACAGTTGAGGAGAGCAGAGTCCATTGTTAGAGAAGAAAGTTGGCTAGCACTATCAGAACCACTTCCTGCAGTCTTGGAGTCAACTCCTACAACCACACGGAAGAGGTCCCAGAACCTGAGATTGTTTCACAGCCACGTGTCGCCTGCCAAGCAGAGTGATGCCCCTGCTTGTCCCACAAGAGTAAGAAATCCTCCACAGCGATTAAATCTTTAAGCCTGAATTTGACAATTTAAAATTTACTGTGCTGTGCATGTATGTGTATAGCAGTTGTATTATATAAGAGTATATGTATACGGTTGAGATGCATTCTCTATTGAGTTGGAATTTATCGTCAAGCAGGGAGGGGTGTTGTGTATTTAATGTTTCAGTAATATTTGAGTTACCTTGTATATACGAGGAGTGATTGATAAGTTCGTGGCCTAAGGAAGAAGGTGTTAATAACTTCAAACTTTCTGCATAATCACTCAAAGAGTTGAACTGCATGTGCATGTAATGAGAGCTGTATAACTCATTTCCTTCTACCTTAGGCCACAAACTTATCAATCACCTCTGCTGTGGACACTTTCTGGAGGTCCAAGATCCGTATGCTCCACGACCGCTGGACTAAGTGTGTAAATGTAGGAGGGGACTATGTCGAAAAATAAATGTGCTAGGTTTTCTAAAATTGACTCCTTCTACTTTAGGCCGCAAATTTATCAACCGCCCCTCGTATATTGGTTGATTAAGCATTCTTGTTCGTTTAAATACATGCGTGCCTGGCTTAAAGTAAACACAAAGTTAGACCTGCATTTTTGGACTCTTCCTTTGAATTAGCTTAATATGTTGAAGTTGCAAAACGTTATAGAGTATATCTTGGTTTGTCCTGTCATTCACTGTGAAATTCATATGTAGGGAATGGATTATCAATTCATTGTGAATAACTTTATGATATGGGTAATTGTACCCTCCAGCTTGCTTTGTGCTCAGTTGTATCTACTTTTACATTGGGAACAAATATCACTCCAACTCTGAAAGAAGAGTTCCCCTGAGTAGCTGTGGAAAGGGGAAAAAATATGATGGCTCTGCTAATCAAAATATGCAGGATTCATTCCATAAACTTACACAAACATACATTATTTATCATACAAATAATAAATATTCTATCAGATGAACTACCAATGAGTTGTTAATTATTAATTGTTACCCTACTTCAAGTGATATTTGCAATTGATTAACAGGATAGACAGCCAAGCAACCAAGTTAGATTTTAATTTGCACATGGTAAGATTGATTACTTATACCTAACAGACTTACAGGAAGCCAGTATACCTTCTTCTTGATGCTTTTGAATTTTCATTTAGAGGTACAGCACATAACAGGTCCTCCCTGCCCAACGAGCCGCACTGCCCAGGAACTCACCTATTGGACATTAGCGTAATCACAGGTCAATTTACAGTCTTTGGACTGTGGGAGGAAACCAGAACACCCGGAGAAACCCCACACAGTCATGTGGAGATTATACAAACTCCTTGCAGACTTTACTGGAGTTGAACTTTGAACTCCAACAACCCAAGCTTTAACAACGTCACGCTAAGCTACCGTGGCGCTGGGCTGCCACAGACCTCTGCTGAGGGTGTTCCACCAATAATGCTGTGCAGAGAGCTACACGCTAAGTAATAATAAAGAAATGCCTTCGGCAAAATCACATCTGTTGAGAAGGGGTACAAGAGACAGTAACAGCCTAAAGGCATTTTTTCAGTAGTTGTCAGTGTTGAGTGTCACTATCAAAGCATCTATGTTAAGTTGCTGGAGTACATTTTATGAATAACATAGATGAGTTTAAATGTTAATGATGTGGATGATGAAAATAAAATAGAACAAACTACAACATTTTTGCACAGCAAAATGATCAGTGTAGCTCAAGGATTTAACATAATTTCTGACCTCCAGACATGCATTAGTTGTAATTAGATTATGGGAAAATCCGGTACACAACATTACCGTAAGTTTCATTGGACATCATTGGTCAATGTTCTTTGGAGGCTTCTGGCAGATTCGATTGAAATATTTTGAAATTTGTTCTATACCTCCAAATTATAAACACATAATAATTCAGTTCACTTTTTAGATGCTTTTATTTACAAGGAAAATGAAATACCATCTATGTGGTAAAATTGTAAAGTAATTATTCTTTAAAATAAAAATAACAAAAATAATGACTAAATTTTAGTTTTATTTTAGTTTAGAGATACAGCGTGGTAAAGTAAATTTCTTTATAAAAGTGTGTACATATATGTCAGCATATAGCACCCTCAGATTAATTTTTTATAGTAAATACAGAGAAAACAGTAGAATTAATGAAAACACACACATGACAGAGACAAACAACCAATGTGCAAAAGACAACAAACTGTGTAAATATGAAGAAGAAAATAATAATACGTGAAAGACTCTGTATACTCAAACACACTTAGATTAACACTATCTAGGATAGAAGGAGGAAGAGCAATAACAGACATTAAAAAAAATCACACAACAGTCAGCTAAAACGTCCAAGGATATATTTTCATCAACAAAAACAGGATTCAGTACTCCATGTGAGCATATTCATCTCTGATGAGAAGTACAAACCACTAAACTTAAATGAGACCACAACCAAGAAAAATAAAGCAATTATCACTATGGAAGAAAAAGTTAATCAATGGAAGAGCGTGACCCTCCATGGAAGACATCCCCACGATGTGAGCAGACTAGACATCGACAAGGAAGCATCAAACACCTGGCTCAGAGTTGGAGACCTCTTCCCAGAAACAGAGGGGTTCCTGGAGGTAATACAGGAGCAGGTGGTTATCACAAAAATACATAATGATCAAAAATACATAATAAAAGACCAACAAATTCAAGATGATGAATGCATAAATAAAGAACACTGTGAACATGAGTTGTAGAGTCCTTGAAAGTAAGTCTATCAGTTGTGTAATCAATTCACGATGAGGTAGCTGAAGGATCTGATTGAAACATGTAAGATTATTAAGGGATTGGACACGCTGGAGGCAGGAAGCATGTTCCCGCTGATGGGTGAGTCCAGAACTAGAGGCCACAGTTTAAGAATAAGGGGTAGGCCATTTAGAACTGAGGTGCGGAAAAACTTTTTCACCCAGAGGGTGGTGGATATGTGGAACGCTCTGCCCCAGAAGGCAGAGGAGGCCAAGTCTCTGGATGCATTCAAGAGAGAGTTAGATAGAGCTCTTATAGATAGCGGGGTCAAGGGATATGGGGAGAGGGCAGGAACGGGGTACTGATTGTGTATGATCAGCCATGATCACAGTGAATGGCGGTGCTGGCTAGAAGGGCCAAATGGCCTACTCCTGCACCTATTGTCTATTGTCTATTGTTATCCACCCTGATTCTGGAGCCTGACGGTGACGGGTAATAATTGTTCCTGAACCCGACGGTGTGGGTTCTGTATTTCTGTCCCGATGGCGGCAGCAAGAAGATAGGTTGGACTGGGCGGTGGGGGTCCCTGATGATGGATGTCAGCACTCCTTGGATATGTGCTCAAGGGTGAGGCAGGCTTTATCTTGGACTGGGCTGTATCTACTACTTTTTGTAGGTTTTTCAGTTCAAGGGCATAAGTGTTCACATCGCAGTCGGGGTGCTGCCGTGCCTTTTTTGTGTTGGCCCTTATGTGCTGGATCCAGGTCAGATTCTCTGAAATGGTAACACCGAGGAATTTACAGCTGTCGACTTTCTCCGTCTCTGAAAGGCCCCTCCTGGTCCAGTGAGCCCGTGCCGCCCCAATTACACCCATATGAACAATGGAAGTAATAACCTGTACGTCTTTGGACTGTGGGAGGAAACTGAAGCACCCGGAGGAAACCCATGCTGTCACGGTTAAAACGTGCAAACTCCCTATGGACAGCGGCAGAACTGAACCTGGGTCACTGGCATGGTAAGAGCGTTATGCTACCATCCCACCCCATGTTGCCATGTTGTAATACTTGAATATAAATCAGCATGGCAATATGAAGGATAAACAAACGTTTTGGTTTTGAGAACATCATCACATCCTGATAAAAATTTGGCTATAGCCAAATCGCCCATCGCCCATCACCCAATACCCCAACTGGAGCAGAGGCCACTGACAGCAGCTTGCCCGAACCCTCTGTCCTGGACCAGTCTTTCAAATTTCTTTCCCTCTCTCAGGGATGATGGGTTCGGAGCTTTTGTTGGCATTTCTGTAGCTCTGGGTTTTTACAGGATAACCAACTCTCCTCCTTTCACAGCCAGGCTTGGGACTGTCCATGGTGTCATTAGTCAAAACCTTTGTCTGACTTCATTTTTTGTAACAGTGAACATGTGAAATTTTAAAGGAAAATTAAAGGTAGGTCAAAATGTTCCACTTATGATTGATATCTGTCCTGGTCCAGTAAAGCTTGCAGGTTTAAAACATTCATGTTTACATTGAATTGTGGTACAAAACATTGCAACACGATGCCAGTCTGTTCATATTGTCTGTGCTAATATTCTAGTGATGCTTTTCATCAGGACTCAGCTCCATCGATGTCCTTCCCACTTTCACATTATCCATGGCATGGTAGATAATTTCTCGAAAAGTACTTGTCCAGTTACCTTCTACAAGTTAGCATTGTGATGGTTCCATCACCTTCTCCAGAATATTCTCTTATTGTGTGAAAGAATAGTCCTCCAGTTCTTCTGCCAATTACTTTATACCTGTTCCAACTGATACCCAATCACACGATTTTGAAGGGAGTATAGCATAAAGCATAATGCTGTTCAGTGCCAGTGATCAGAGTTCAATTTCCGGCACTGTCTGTGAGGCGTTTGTACATTCTTTCTGTGGCTGTGTGGGTTTCCTCTCGGTGCTCTGGTTTCCTCCCACATTCCAAAAACATACGGGATAGTAAGCTGTGGATATATTATGTTGGCATGGCAACACTTGTAGGATGCCCCCAGCACAATCCTTGGACTGTATTGGGCATTGACACAAACAACATCTTTCATTGTGCTAAATTAGTAAAACACAACATTGAAATCCAATTACTGCTCACTGCCTCCAAACACCCACGTTAATGCACAACCATTTTGCTTTGTCTCGGTGCCCACTCTAAAATAATGCTGTTTAGTTAATACTAGTTCTGCTCAGTCTTGCCACCAAAATATGACACTTCTGCCCATTTTGCCATTTCTCCCATATTCAGATGTTATCCTTTGCTTTATTTATGACATTTCCAAGTATCATGTCATTGGACAGCGGCAAACCCTACACACTGGAAGGCCAAGTGAGCTAAGACGCTTCTCTTTGGAGTGAAGCAGGATGAGAGGTGACTTGATAGAGGAGGACAAAATGATAAAAGGCATTGCTAGAGTGGACAGCCAGAGACTTTTTCCCAGGGCTGAAATGGTTACTACAACGGGAATAATTTTAAGGTGATTGGAGGACAGCGGAAGGGGCTGTCAGAGATAGGTGTTGTTTTACTCAGAGAGTAGTAGGTGCATGGAACATGCTACTAGGGGTGATGGGAAAGGTAAATATGTTAGGGACTTTTAAGAGTCTCTTAGATAGGCTCATGATGAAAGAAAAATGGAAAACTATGTGAGAGGGAAGCGTTAGGTTGATATTAAAGTGGTTTAAAAACATGGCACAATATCATGGGATGAGGGACCTGTACTATTCCATTTTCTGTAAATGATTTGTGTTAAATTATTGCCACAAATAGTGACGGGGCGAGTGATGATGAGGTGAGTTCAGGGGATGTGTTGCAATAGCATTGCAGATGGAGTTCTGATGCCCTTGAAGTGAGGTTGGATCTGGGCACCAAAAGCAGGAGTTGGAGCCCGGGCAAGGAAGTTCCGATGCTTGTTCAACCAGCCTGGGTGTGAGGCTGGACCTCTCTGGGCTGATCTGAAAAGCCTGAGAGTGGTTTCGGGCTGGACGGTGGAATCGAGGCCAGGAGCAAGTCGCTGGGCAGTGTGGTCTCGGCCTTGAGCCTTTTGCAGCAGCGGTGCTTGGGTCCTCGTGTGAGGTACCTTACGCTGTTTAGACAATTTAAATGTTGGCCCAGATTGGAGGTGAGAGCTGATTTTGCTCACTCTTCATGCTCTTCACTCCGTTCTCCAGGGCGCAGAAGCTTTCGCTCTTCTGTTGTTGGGTCAATTTAAACACTGGCCGAGGTAGACTGAAAAGACGCAAACACGAGGAATCTGCAGATACTGGAAATTCAAGCAACACACACAAAATGCTGGTGGAATGCAGAAGGCCAGGCAGCATCTATAGGAAGAAGTACAGTTGACATTTCGGGCCAAGACCCTTTGTCAGGGCTAGCAGTCTGTACTCCTTCTCTGCCACTTGTTCCACACCTCTCCCATGGCTTTCTAAGCACGCCATTCCCAACATCCTTTGCTCCCGCCAGATTTACAAACTCACTCTCTGCTCCACATTGACAAGTACAGTTTCTGTGAAACTCTTAGCACCTTAGATGTTAGTACTGCACGTGCCCAAGATTTTTGCACAATACTGTACTTTGGCAGCTGCGGATTAGTTTTACCCTGGATTACGTTCCCTAAAATAGTGCCCACTACAATTATTCAATAGTCTCTTTCTCCCCACTCTTTTCGAGAAATCAGTGCAGCATTTGCAATGTTCCAGTCCTGTAGCAGCGTCACCTTATCTGCAGAGAATTGGAAGACTGTGGCCAAAGATTTCACAATGGCTTGTAAGGTACTTTCGAGTTTGGATCCATAGAAATTCAATAAAGCATTCTTGAGAGCTTACCACTGGGGAGGAACAAATAGAGCAGTCATCTTCCCACAGTGCAAAATGCAATATTTCATCCTTCTCGGAAATAAACTGACCTATTTTTGTATTGCTTTACTGCTGATCTTCTGCTAACTGTGCTTTCTAAATGTGTATTTAATATTTGAACAATATTGCAAATATATCATTTGATTAAGCACTTTTAGTTTGTTTAAATAATTTATTACAGGTTATACAGTACTGTGCAAAAGTCTTAGGCACAAAAGTATAGCTAGGGTGCCTTAGACCTTTGATCAGTATTGAATTTGTCAACATGGAGTCGAGAGCGAGGTTGTAAATCTGGCAGGACCAATAGATGTCAGAAATGGCAAGGGTGGAGTGCCTTGGGTGGGGTGTGGGACAGGTGGTAGAGAAGGAGTGCCAGAGGTAGGGGTAGGTGCCGGTGCAGACTCACCCAATCCTGACACATCAGGTAAGGTCATTCGATTCCAAACAATTGGTTTATTCACCATTACAGAATACCTCTTTGGTGCTTTCCACTCCCTTCCCTCCTTCTCCCCTTTTTCCCAACCATGACTTCCCTCTCCCTACCCACTTCTCACTTTCAGTCCACAATAGAGGTCCATATCAGAATCAGGTTTATCATCGTTCATATAAGTCATGAAATTTCTTTTCTTTTGTGGCAGCAATACAATGCAATACGTAACATTACCAACGGTGTCTCAGGTACTCTAGCTATATATATGTGCCTAAGGCTTTTGCACAGTACTGCATGTAAAACTACGTGAATGGCAGACGTCACCACGTCATCATGTCATAAGTGCGACTGTCACTTAAAGTAAATCAAAACTAATTCACCTTATTCTCCAGGTTCCCATCTTACTTTTATGTTTTGGAGTTACAAACCGTCACACCAAGCCGTGATGCTATGGGGAAAATTCCATGGGGTCAAGTCCATACTTCATGCGTAGCTTCTGTTCTCAGGTGTGGCAATTTCAAGTGAAGCAGCACTGAACAAATTGTAGTTCTGAGTCGTTGGTGGATAAATCATCCACACAAAGGAACAGAGAGCCGGCAGATGCTACACTGAAATCCCATAATCTCCTAAGATGTTAAAAGTCAAACAAGAGCAACCTTAATTGTTTAGTCAAGTCATGGCAAATTAATTTTTAGCTAACAGTTTCTTTCTCAGAATTCAGTGCTTAATTGACAGTATTAATAGTTTTGCTTCAGGACAAATTGCACCTCCAATAATGATTCTTCTCATTACAGCTAAATTAATTTGAACCTTGTATATGTGAAAAGTTAGTTCAAAGTTGAAATTTCGAAGTAAACTTATCAAAGCAACACACAGGAAATGCTGAACGAACTCAGCAGACCAGGCAGCAGCTATGGAAAAGAGTAAACTGTCGACACTTTGGGCTGAGATTTCAGCAGAGCTCCTGACGAGCCTTGATGAAGGGTCTCAGCCTGAAACGCCAACTGTTCACTCTTTTCCATAGATGCCACCTTTGCTGCATTTTCTGTGTGTCGCTTGGGTTTCCAACATTTGCAAATTTTCTCATGTTTATTATCAAAGTCTCATTCTCCCCTGAAATCTGTCTTCTTGCAGGCTTTCACAGTAGAATAAAGAAGCAGATAGGCTGACCAGCACTGCCACCCGCTAACTCCACTTCCCATCAATCACCTTAGTATCACTTCATGGACAGACAACCAATCTGTAAGCTATCTTATGTATTTATATCAAACAATAGAAAATCTGCAGATGCTGGAAATCCAAGAAACACACACAAAATGCTGGAGGAACTCAGCACGCCAAACAGCGTGTGAATACAGTAATACAGTACTGTGTGTGGAAAAGAGTATAGTTGGTGTTTCGAGCTGAGAACTGCTTATATGTGTGTTCGTTTTGTTATTGTGCTCATTACTTTATAGGCTTTTTTTGGTGCTGCTTTGTATCTGGAGTAACAATTATTGGGTTCTCTGCACGCTTGTGTACAAGAAATTATGTTAAACTATTCTGAATCTTGAACCTTAGAATACAACAGAATCAATGAGAAACTACATTGATAACTATACTAACTACAATATTAATATTTATAACATTGATAAAAATGTTATCTACATTGTTAGCATTGATTGTTCAAGCTGAAGTTTAATGGTCATTCAACCATACACATAGAGAAAAATGAAACAGTATTCATCTGGGCCAGGGTGCAAAACACAGTCACATACAGCAAACAGCACACAGCACATATAGTTACTATAGAACATACAGCCACTACAAATAAAATGAGTACGTCCCTAAGTGGCCCGAAGACTGATGGTACATGGAAGTTGTCTTGGAGCCACGTTTCTGCAAGACCAAGTACGGAGCAGTTCCTCATCTCACGGTTTATCAGCTGCAGATTAAATATAGTTAAATATATAGTATGAAAAATGGTCACTTAAATTTAATTTTGTAGTTAAATAGTTGATTTTGAAATAAAAGTGCTGCAGAAAATGGATGCCTAGGTCGCTTGTTTAATGTAAAATGTGAATTGAAAGTGGGGTCAGTGCATTAAGCTTCGACAGCTTTGAGCATCGTCTGAATCAACCATGCATTTTCACACTTTTAATGGTATCTGCCAATAGCTGGTCCCTAACTATTAGTCTGTCTCCATGACAAGTTGTAAAATGTTTTTGACATTTCAGCACAGCAGAAGAAAATCACCTTCGAAGTGCTGCAATTTGCAGGCACCATTATTTTTATTGGCTGTTAAAATAGCAGTACCGGCAGAATCTGTTTCCTCAGGAGAAATACAAGCTCTTGCAGCTAAAGAAAATGTGAATATTTGTGAACATTTCAAGTAATAAAGAAACCGTGAAAGGGGCTTTAATAGGTCATATCCCCCCGAAAATGAGGAGAGGAATGTGATGCAGAGTAAGTTGATGAACTGGCAGCCTGCTATCTCCAACACGGTGATAACTTGTACAAAGAGCCAGTGCTCCCCGTAGTGTTTGTTGGCAGATGAGCAGGAATATTGCTAAGGAATCTGATGCTGGGAGTACAGTTGGTGTGTGAATCAGATCCAGGAAAGAGTAAACACTGAATGGAGAGAGATGACCTGAGGGCCAGGATGGAGAGCCGAACGTGGTTTAATAATTTCACATCAGTAGTCAAGTGTGACTGTGCCATTAGCTTCAGGCATCAATCAGTCCTTACACTCCCCAACCAATCCACTGTCAATTAGGAATTACATCCAACTTCCACAGGTATCATACCACACCCATATACTTATGTAATTACCTGTCTTTATATTAATTTTCTATGCCCAGAAGTGAGATTATGTAAGATGAAGGATATACAGAAGACTAAAAATGGGTAGATGTAAATGAGTGTTTGATAATCGGTGTCACGATGTGCACTAGCAATGTCGGAACCCAAGTACAGAGGTAAAACAGCCTCCTTTGCAGAGACAATGACTGGGGTTTATTCATAAGAATTTCAGCTGAGCGACACCGCAAGCAGTAGCCTTCTCAAAACTAGCACCCCGCGATTAGCGTTAATTGGGTCTCCGCTTAAATAATACTAGTAACACGGAATCCCAGAGCCGATCAAAATAAACTTAACAAGTTTAAACAGAAAGCACCAGGAGACCTCATTACAAAGAACAAGTTGCTCAACAAAAATAGAAGGAAATCTAAACGATTAATGACTCTCGTTAAACAACAATTAACTGATTCAGTTTCTTTAAGAACCTCAGAGCCCAACGCTCTCCAGCTCTCAGCGTGGGCCTGAAGAGCTCACTACAAATCAGTGAGGATCTGTTGGGTGGAAGGGCCTGTTTATAGGGCAGCACAATCGTGTAACACTTTGTAGTGCTAGCAATCAAGGTCCAATTCCCACTGTTGCCTGTAAGGAGTTTATGCTTTCAACCTGTGACCACATGAGTTTCCTCCAAGTGCTCTGGTTTCCTCCTACATCCTAAAGTTGTTCAGGTTCGTAAGGATTAGTAAGTAGCGGGAATGTTATTCTAGTGCCAGAAGCCTGACGACACTTGTAGGCTGCCCTCAGTACATCCTCAGACTATGCTGGTCATTGATGCCATTTTATGTTTCAATGTTCCAATTGACATGTAATAAATAAAGCCAATCTATCTTTCTATCTGCAGTATATATTGTACAACTCAATAATTAAAATACAATGGTGTAGCATCACAAATACTTTACACACCATGAGGATATGAAGATACCCTCAGTTTTAATACAAAAGAAAAAGTACAAGTGGCTGTTAGAAAGACTGCCAGGATAATTATTAGCACTTCTGAGGCTGGAACTGTGGCAGATTCAGTTGTTGCTTTCAGAGGGAGCTGGATAAGTACTTCAAAAGAAACAGCTTGCAGGGCTGCCAAGAGATCTTATGGAGGGAGGACCAGCTGAACCAGTGCTACATAGAAATAGTAACTGGCCTTCTTCCACGCTGTGACCATTCTGTGATTTACACACTGCCATTTACCTAGTATTGCTAAACCACTGATACAATCCTCTTTCTCTTATAGAATAAAATGACTTATAATAGGATGCAGCAAAAACTAACCAGAGGAGAGAAAATAATGTTCCAGCCTAGTGCCTGTTGCTGAGGCTGTTGTCAGTACTTGGAATAAATCCATTAAAAACGAGATGATCTGAGAAACTGTCCATTTCCATACTATTTCTGTGGAGGCATGCTTCACCTTACATAACTTCACCTCAGGACAGCTCTTTACTCAGAGAGCGGTAATATACCCAGAGGATAATGAGAAACAGCCTGAAAACCTCCGCAAGGTAGGTGTGAATTTGCGTGATTTGTGGTGAAAAATCACCACCCCCCTGCAAGTGATCAATTTAACAATCTTTTCCTGCTTGAGGACGCTAATCTGAGAGTCTCAGAATAAATAGAGCTGTCATTTAGTCCATTAATCCTGTGCCTATCGTTTGTGAGAACCAAACAATCACAGGTTCAAAGCTCAAAGTATATTTATTATCAAGGTATGTATACCATGCACAACCTTGAAGTTTAATTTCATAAGGCAGCCAGAAAAGTAAAGAAACACAATAGAACCCATTTAAAAAAGACCATCAAACACCCAATGTGCGAAAAAAAAGAACAAATCGTGCAAACAATATAAAGTAAACAAATAACACTCAGGACTAAAGTTCACAAAAGTGAGCCCACAGCCACGAAGCCCATTCATTGCAGCAGCCAATCCAGGAGCCAGTTAGTTGCAGAGCACAGCTTCAGTTCTGTGCAGAGGTGACTAAATCTCACAGAGCAGGAAGAAGAACACAAGCTCTTCCTTTGTCTCCAGCTCCGACACTTGGCTCTTTCCTTGCTCTCAGGGCCCCCCCCCCCCCCGCCCTGATACCCTCCCACATTTGCTCCAGAAATGGCCAGACACCAGCTCTTTCATCACTTCCAGGCCCGGGCCCACCTCAATTTGGCCGTTCCTGATCTTTTCTTTCTAGCTTGGTGCTTAAATCGACCAAACACCCCCTCATTTCTCGCTGTCAGATCTGGGGCCTGCCTCTCGATTCGGCCCCAGGTCTGCTCCGGCAGAGGCCAAACATAGGCCTGTTCATCACTGTCAGGTCCAGCACCTCCATCTTGATTTGGCCTGTACCTGTGAACTGCCACAACCACAACCTGTACTTCCAATTCTCCAGTTCATTGAATCCCCCAAAACTCCGCAAAAATGCCTGGTTGCACAGGTGGTTCAAAATCACAATCCAAAAGGGAAGTTACAGGCTATTGACTGCAGTGAAAATTGGTATCCTTCACTTTCTCCTTATCCATGGACACTTCCTCTTCAAATGTTTAGCAAATCTTCTTTTTAAAGTTATTTTTCTGTTTACTTCCACCATCCTTATTATCCAGATTATAATGACAGTGATCATCTAACTCTCAATGTCTGTTCCGTTTTTCTGCATACAAATTGTAAATATTTGTTTGCTTGATTCTTCTCTGCTTCTTCCCATCCACTTTACCAGACACTCATGACTTTGAACACCGCTAACTCCTCACCCAACACAACTTCTCCAGTCTCTCCACATTGCTGAAGTCGATCAATAGTGACTCCCATCTGATAAACCTTTTCCATTTGTTCTGTAGCTCTTTAAGAGTCCCTTCCAGTTTGCACTTGCCAGAAATGGAGCTGATGTTTTACAGGGAGGGTTGGGGTAGGGGAGAAGTAATGACTAACCCATATAGGCTTTCCAGTTTCACTAATTAAACATGAGCTTTATTTGTCATATGCACATCAAAACATACAGTGAAATGTGTCTTTTGCATCAAATCAAATCAGCGAGGATTGTGCTGGCAGCCCACAAGTGTCACCGTACTTCCAATGCCAACAAAGCATGCTCATACCTCATAACCCTAACTATACAGTAGTGTGCAAAAGTCTGAGACACACACACACACACAGATATATATAGCTAAAGTGCCTAAGACTTTTGCATAGAACTCTGTCAGCAGCATGGAACGGACAGTGAGCTTGTAAATCTAGTGGGAGAAAAGAATGTTGGGAATAGTGAGGGTGGAGCGCAGCGGGAGGGGTGTGGGACAGGTGGCAGAGATGGAGTGCCAGGGCAGGGAGTGGTGCAGGCGTAGACACCCCCAGCCTTGAGTCATTTAATCCCAAACAATTGGTTTATAGAAACATAGAAAACCTACAGCACAATACAGGCCCTTTGGCCCACAAAGTTGTGCCGAACATGTCCTTACCTTAGAAATTACTAGGTTTACCTATAGCCCTCTATTTTACTAAGCTTGATGTACCTATCTAAAAGCCTCTTAAAAGACCCTACCATATCCGCCTCCACCACTGTTGCTGGCAGCTCATTCTATGCACTCACCACTCTCTGAGTAAAAAACTTACCCCTGACGTTTCATCTGTACCTACTCCCCAGCACCTTAGACCTGTGTCCTCTTGTGGCAACCATTTCAGTCCTGGGAAAAAGCCTCTGACTATCCACACAATCAATGCCTCTCATCATCTGATACACCTCTATCAGGTCACCTCAATCCTCCGTCGCTCCAAGGAGAAAAGACCAAGTTCACTCAACCTATTCTCATAAGGCATGCTCCCCAATCCAGGCAACATCCTTGTAATCTCCTCTGCACCCTTTCTATGGCTTCCACATCCTTCATGTAGTGAGGCGACCGGAACTGAGCACAATACTCCAAGTGGGGTCTGACCAGGGTCCTATATAGCTTCAACATTACCTCTTGGCTCCTAAATTCAATTCTATGATTGATGAAGGCCAATACACCATACGCCTTCTTAACCACAGAGTCAACCTGCGCAGCTGCTTTGAGTGTCCTATGGACTTGGACCCCAAGATCCCTCTGATCCTCCACACTCCCAAATCTTATCATTAATATTATATTCTATCATCGTATTTGACCTACCAAAATGAACCATTTCACACTTACCTGGATTGAACTCCATCTGCCACTTCTCAGCCCAGTTTTGCATCGTATCAATGTCCCGCTGTAAACTCTGACAGCCCTCCACACTATCCACAACACCTCCAACCTTTGTGTCATCAGCAAACTTGCTAACCCATCCCTCCACTTCCTCATCCAGGTCATTTATAAAAATCACAAAGAGCAAGGGTCCCAGAACAGATCCCCGAAGCACTCCACTATTTACCAACCTCCATGCAGAATATGACCAGTCTATAACCACTCTTTGCCTTGTTGATCATTACAAAATGTCTCTCTGATGCTTCCTGCTCCTGGTTGAAAACAAAGCACTTGGTGAAAAACTATAAGGTTATGGAGAGAACGTATAAAGTCCTCACAGACAGCAGTGGGAATTGAACCCCAGTCTCAGAATTGCGGCTGTAAAGCCCTACAATAACCACTATGCTACAACTACTTCTTTCAACGTAACACACACAAAGTGCTGGAGGAACTCAGCAGGTCAGGCAGCATCTAGTGGAATGAGTAGATACTTGATGTTCCTGGCTAAGACCCTTTTTCAGGATTGAGAAGGAAGAGGAGAGGATGCCAGAATAACATGTGGAGTGAGGGGAAGGAGGATAGCTAGAAGGTGATAGGTGAAGCCAAGTGCTTGGGAAAGGTCAAGGGCTGGAGAAGAAAGAACCTAACAGGAGAGGAGAGTGAACCATTGGAGAAAGGGAAGGAGGAGGGAACCCAGGGGTAACTAATAGGCAGGTGAGAAGAAGTAAAAGGTCAAAGTGGGGAAAAGAGGAATGGTGGGGGGGGGGGGGGAATTTGTTTACTGGAAGGAGAAATCAATTTTCATGCCATTAGGTTGGAGGCTGCACAGACCCTTTCCTATTCTGACATGTTGGTCCATGGCCTCCTCTTTTGCCACGATGAGGCACTCACAGGATGGAGAAACAACACCTCATGTGTTGTCTAGGTATCCTCCGACCTGATGGTGTGAACATCGATTTCTCCTTCTGGCAATTCTTCCCCGACCCCTTCCCTCTTCTATTCCCCACTATAGCCTCTTACCTCTTCTCCTCACCTGCCTATCACTTGGTGCCCCTCCTTCTTCTCTTTCTTCCATGGTCCACTTTCCTTTCCTATCAAATTCATTTTTCTCCAAGCCTTGACTTTTTCCACCCACCTGTCTTTACCCATCACCTTCCAGCTAGCCTCCTCCCCACCTTCCCCCACCTTTTTTTATTCTGGCATCTCCCCGTTCCTTCTCAGTCCGGAAGAAAGGACTTGGCCCAAATCGCCAACTGTCTATTCTTTTCCATAATTGCTGTTGCGTGTTGTTTCAGATTTCCAGCATCTGCAGACCTTCTCATTTTTATTACTTCTTTCAGTGGCATTCTTACCCAAACCAGCTAGCAGACTGAGAGGCTATCGCAGGAAGGCCCGTGGTACCAAGTTACAGCTTGCAAATGAAGATAATGGGGAGGAAAGAGGGTGGTCCAGAGAAAGTGCTAGGCTGGGGAGGGTGAGAGGGATAAAACTGCAAGTTGTGGACACGTTTGTGCTGAGTGAGAGCAGGCAACCCTGCGGAGGTACTTAAGAGATACCACTGAAGCAGAATAATCCCCTCTCTCACAAACTATGCTTGTTTAAATGGGATCTGTTGAGCGATTAAGAAAATTAATCAGGATTAATCACAAGCACAAGCAAGTTATTTGTGAGTTTGTTGCAGTTTCAATTACACGGTTAGGCAATGAGAGAACACTGCTAATTTGCATTGGTTTAGCTAATTGAATTGATTTGCTCTTTATTCCTCATACTGCCTGCAAGCACTCTGTCACCTCACCTTTACCTCATCTCCTCAGCACTGAATGGGGTGCCACGGTGGCGTAGCAGGTTAGGGTCAGGGTTACTAATAAATGTGTACGTCCTTCCTGTGAGTGTGTGGGTCTCCTCCAGATGCTCCAGTTTCCTCCCACGGTCCAAAGAGGTACCAGTGGGTAAGTTAATTGATCATTGTAAATTAGGCTAGGGTTAAATTGGGTTATTGGACAGTGCAGCTTGTTGGACTGGAAGAACCTGATCTGCACTGCATCTCTGTATAAAACTGCCTCTGTTAGTTCGCATGGCAATGCCTCCAAGGCCAATATCAATCACTGAATCAAAAAAAAAACATTTTCTTCCTGTTGTTCTTGGCTGCTTTGTCAATTGCTTTTATTTTACGACCTCTGGTTATTGACCCGTCCAACACTGGGATTAGTTTTAAAAATAAAGATTTAAAGATAAGCTTTATTTGTCACATGTGTGTCAACACATTGAAGCATACAGCAAAAAAGGTGCTACTTCCATCAACAAACAACATTGTACAAGAATGTACTGGGTGCATCCCACAAATGTCAGAACTCTTCTGGCGCTAACATAGTATGCCCAGAATTTACTAACCCTAACATGTATAGCATGTCTTTGGAATGTGGGAGGAAATCGGAGCACCCAGAGGAAACCCACGTGGTCACGGGAGAACACACAAACTGCTTACAGACAATGGCGGGAGTTGAACCCTTATCTTACAGCTAGTGCTGTAAAACATTATACTAACCACTATACACCCATGCCACCCGTTCTTACTATTCCTTATTTTTATACCCTTCCTAATTTTAAATACCTCTCAGATCCCCACACAATCTCTTCTGTTGTAGAGAAAATCAGTCCATCTTCTCCATTCTATCCAAATAATTAAATTCATTCATCACTGGGATCTCTCTGATAAATCTCCTTCGCATTTTCTGAAATGCCTTTATGCCTTTCCTAAAATATGGCAGCCAAAAATGGACAGAACCACTAATAGTGGTCAAAGTAGTATTTTAGAAAGGGTCTCAAGAACTTCCTTTCCAGTCCTGATGAAGGGTCTTGGCCCAAAATGTCAACTCTCAATAGATGTTTCCTGACCCACCGGGTTCCTCCAGTACTCTGTGTTTGCTGCTCTGTTATTTTAGAAAGAACTATCATGACTTCTCTATTCTTGTTCTTTTTCCCAAGCACAAGATTCTGGAAATTCACACACAGAATGGTGGAGGAACTCAGCAGGTCAGGAGGCATCTATGGAATGAACAAACAGTTAATTTAGGCCGAGCCACTTCTTCAGGACTGCAAGGGAAAGGGGAAGATGCCAGAGTAAAGAGGTGGGGCAAGGGGACGAATGATAGCTAGAAGGTGATAGATGAAGCCTGGTGGGTGAGAAAGGTAAAGGGCTAGAGATGATGTAATCTAACAGAAGAAAAGACTGGACCATGGGAGAAGGGGCACCAGGGGGAGATGTTAGGTAGGTAAAAGAGGTAAGAGGCCAGAGTGGGGAATGGAAGAAGAAGGGAGAAGGAGGGACTTTTTTTCACCTTTGGAGAAATCAATATTCATGCCATCAGATTAGAGCCTACTCAGACGAAATATAAGGTGTTGCTCCTGCACCCTGAGGGTGGACACGTCATGGTACAAGAGGAGGCCATGGACTGACATGACAGAATGGGAATGGGAATGAAAATGTTGGGCTACCAGGCAGTTCCACTGATGGCGGATGAAGTGACGGTGTTTGTCAAAGCAGTCCCCCAATTGACGACAGGTTTCACCAAAGCAGAGAGCACTATATCGGGAGCACCAGCCACAATAGACAACCCCAGCATATTTGCAGGTGAAGTATTGTCTCACCTGTTTGGGGTCCTGAATGGAGGCGAGAGAAGTGGTGAATGGACAGGTGTAGCTCATTGGCCACCTGCAGGAGTGAGTGTTGGGAGGGAGATTATTGGGCAATGATGAATGGGCAAGGGAATTGTGGAAGGAGTAATCCCTATGGAAAACAGAAAATTGGAGGGGGTGTTGGGGGGTTGGTGGGAGGTCGAAATAAAGTTTGGTCAAAGCAAAATTTATTATCAGAGTACATACATGTCACCACATACAACTATGATTTTTTTTCCTACTGACATACTTCGCAAATCTATAAAACAGTAACTGTAAACAGGATATAACCATATAACAATTACAGCACAGAAACAGGCCATCTCAGCCCTTCTAGTCCGTGCCGAACACTTACTCTCACCTAGTCCCACCGACCTGCACTCAGCCCATAGCCCTCCATTCCTTTCCTGTCCATATACCTATCCAATTTTACTTTAAATGACAATATTGAACCTGCCTCTACCACTTCTACTGGAAGCTCGTTCCACACAGCTACCACTCTCTGAGTAAAGAAGTTCCCCCTCGTGTTACCCCTAAACTTTTGCCCCTTAACTGTCAACTCAAGTCCTCTTGTTTGAATCTCCCCTACTCTCAATGGAAAAAGCCTATCCACGTCAACTCTATTTTTTCCCCTCGTAATTTTAAATACCTCTATCAAGTCCCCCCTCAACCTTCTACGCTCCAAAGAATAAAGACCTAACTTGTTCAACCTTTCTCTGTAACTTAGGTGCTGAAACCCAGGTAACATTCTAATAAATCTCCTCTGTACTCTTTATTTCGTTGACATCTTTCCTATAATTCGGTGACCAGAACTGTAAACAATATTTCAAATTTGGCCTTACCAATGCCTTGTACAATTTTAACATTACTTCACAACTCCTATACTCAATGCTCTGATTTATAAAGGTCAGCATACCAAAAGCTTTCTTCACCACCCTATCCACATGAGATTCCACCTTCAGGGAACTATGCACCTTTATTCCTAGATCACTCTGTTCTACTGCATTCTTCAATGCCCTACCATTTACCATGTATGCCCTATTTTGATTATTCCTACCAAAATGTAGCACCTCACACTTATCAGAATTAAACTACATCTGCCATCGATGAACAACAAACTGTGCAAATGCAAATATAAATAGATAGCAATAAATACCGAGAGTATGAAATAACAAGATAAAGCGTGCTTAAAGTGAAACCACAGGATGTGAGAACACCAGAAATAGAATGAGTGTAGTTATCTCCTTTTGTTCAAGAGCCTGATGGTTGAGGGGTAGTAACTTTTCTTGAAGCTGGTGGTGTGAGTCCAGAGGCCCTTGTACTTTCTACCTGACAACAGCAGCGAGAAGAGAGCATGGATGATGGAGTCTGCTTTTTTATGACAGTGTTTCATGTAGATGTGTGCAATGGTTAGGAGGGCTTTACCTGTGACGTATTAGGCTAAATCCATTATCTTTTGTAGAATTTTCCTCTCAAAAACATTGGTGTCCCTATACCAAGCCAGTCAGCATACTTTCCACAACACATTTATAGAGGTTTTGCAAGGTTTTTGATGACATACCAAACCTCTACAGACTCCTGAGGATGTAGAGGTGCTGTTGTGCATTCTCTGCAATTACATTTATATGATGGATCCAGGACAGATCCTCTGAGATAGTGACACACAGGAATTTAAAGTTACTGACCCTCTCCACCTCTGGTTTCCCTCTCCTGAAGTCTACAATCAGTTCCTTGGTCTCATTGTCATTGAGTAACAGGTTGTTGTTATTGCACCACTCAGCCAAATTTTCAATCTCCTTCTTGTATGCTGATTCATCGCTACCTTTGATACAGTCCACATCAGCAAACTTAGCCACACAGTCATAGGTGTAAAGCAAGTAGAGCAGGGGGCTAAGTACACAATTCTGTGCTCCTGTGCTGATGGAGATTGTGGAAGAGACGTTTTTGCCAATCCGAACTGACCGGTCTGCAAGTGAGGAAGTCCAGGATCCAATTGCACAAGGGGGTATTGAGGCCCAGGTCTTGGAGTAAAGATGCGTTTAGCGGTAGATCCCCCAGGAGATGGTAGAAGTTGTGGAGAATGATGTGTTGTCTGCAGAGGTTCATGGGGACAAGAGAGACTCTATCACTGTTAAGGCAGCAGTAAGATGGGGGGAAGCGCAGATGAATGGGAAGTGGAGGAGATGCAGGTGAGGGCAACATCATGGTGATGCTTTATCCCTTTATTTATAAAGCCCAAAATTTCCACAGGCTTTCTAATTAATGTCTCAACTAGTTCTCCTATTGTCTTTGCATCTATGATTTGTACATACATTCAGTGGCCAATTTATTAGGTACCTGTTGTATCTAAGAAAATGGCCACTGTGCATGTTGGTGGTCTTCTGCTGCTGTAGACCATCCACTTCAAGATTTGACAAGTTGTGCATTCAGAGATGCTCTTCTGCCCACCTCACTTTTAAAGTGTAGTTACTTGAGTTACTGTCACCTTCCTGTCAGCTTGAAACAGTCTGGCCATTCTCCTCTGACCTTTCTCATTATAAAGGCACTTTCGACACAAAGAATTGCTGCTAATTTTTTCTTTTTTTTTGTACCATTCTCTGTAAACTCTAGAGATGGTTGTGTGTTGAAAATGCCAGGAAATCAGCTTTTCCTGAGATACTCAAACCACCTCATCTGCCACCAACAATCATTCCACGGTCAAAGTAACGTGGAACACTTTTTTTTTTACCCATTCTGATGCTTGTTCTGAACAACAACTGAACCTCTTGACCATGTCTGCATGCTTCTATGCATTGAGTTGCTGCCATGTGATTGGCTGATTAGATGTTTGAATTAACGAGCAGCCGTACAGGTGTAGCTGATAAAGTGGCCACTGAGTGTAGTCTCTGGCAGGAACAAGCTTGTCTCATATTTTTGGTGTTCCCATGATCTTTTTAACTGAGCCAGCACCATTTTGTAATTGGGCCAGTAAGCTGTGTAATTTTTGATGAATTAGCAATGTAAGAGCCAGAACAAAAACATATGTAAATATGTCAGAATGTAAAAGAAATGTAAGCTATTACACTTAAAGAAAACTTCTATGAAGTCTATGATCTCCCTGTGGCCACACACTTCAATTCCACAGACCACTCCCACTCCGATATGTCTGTCCACAGCCTCCTCTACCGTCAAGATGAGGCCACATGCAGGTCGATGGAGTAATACCTTATCTCCTGCCTAGGTAGCCTCCTACCTGCCGGCATGAACATTCAATTCACAGACCTCCGTTGATACCCCTGCCCCCTCCCCTTACTCCATCCCTATCTATAATTTTAGTCTGGTTCTCTTTCTCTCTCTTTTCCCCCCTCACTATAATCTCCCCCCAGCCCTACCTTTCTTTCTTTTTTATTTCCCATAATTTTCCACCTTTCCCCTAGCCCATTTCCCTTCAGCCTATCACTTCCTAGCTCTCTGCTTCATCCCTCCCCCCACTTCTTATCCCCCCTCGACCATCCCATGTTACTTCACTCCTGATGAAGGGTTTTGGCTCGAAACGTCATCACTACCTCCTCCCATAGATGCTGTCTGGCCTGCTGAGTTCTGCCAACATTTTGTGTTATTATTTCTTCTAAGAATTAATCTGTTTTATCTTGAGCACCATTTGTTGCTCTCTTTGGATTTTCTAATGCTGTCTACTGGAGTAACATTTAGAGCTGTAGTTAGTTCAGCTGCTTCCCGGCTCCATAAACCTATGTTCGATCATGACCTCTAGTGTTCTATGTAGGGAGTTAGCAGTTCCTTTGCCTGTTTCAGTTTCCTGTCACATCTGGTGCTGGTAGATGGCAAGAGCATTGTGGGGGTGGGGGTGGAGGGGAAAGAGTTTGATAATTGTGAGTGAGGCAAGAGAGAAAAGATTACAGGAAAGTATGCAAGGGAATGGGATTCAGGGAATTGCTCTGAGAGCTGGCATAGATTGAGGGACCAAATGGCTTTCTTCAACAGTACTGTGCAAAAGTATTAGGCACCCTAGATTTTTTTATATGGTTTTAAATGGTATGACCTCCACAGAGCTCTGATCTCAACATCATCGAGTCTGTCTGCGATTACCTGGAGAGGCAGAAGCAAGCGAGACAGCCGATGTCTGCAGGAGTTCTCCAACATGCTTGGAACAACCTGCCGGCCAATTTTCTTCTAAAACTGCACAACAATGTACCTAAGAGAACTGATGCAGTTTTAAAGGCAAAGGGTAGTCATACCAAATAGGCTGGGAAGTGGGGCTGAGGAGGGGGAGAAAGGATCAGCCATGATTGAATGGCAGAGCAGACTCGATGGGCCAAATGGCCTAATTCTGCTCCTATGTCTTATAGTCTAAACATTGATTTCATTTAGTTTTCTACTGTTTGTTAATTTTATGGTAATTTCTTTTGTTATTTGGAAACTTTTCATTTCATTATTTTGAAAGCATCTTCACTTTACAGATTCTTTTACATGTGCCTTAGACTTCTGCACAGAACTGTATGTCATGAGGAAAATATCACTTCTAGACTTTTCCTGGCATGGGGAGATAAGCAGCCCAATTATTTGGCACCCTTTCAGCAATATTTTCTAAGTGCAATACATGCATCTATGGAAGAGAATTGTCTCCAACTTGAGCATTTGTTAAAAGGGCAACTTAAAGCCTACCATTTGCTTGAATGATATTTCAGATTTCCCTCCTGGCCACCAAAAAAAGAATGATTTGGCCTTTCCATGATTAATTTCTTGTTTACTCAGCCTGCTTGCAGACATTGGTTACTTCTACTGAACATTTTTTTCTACCCAGCCAATTTGTACAGTTAAGATAAGTGAGGCTTTGACTCTGAGCTTAAACCTTAGAGTTTGTATGTGCATTGTGGCCACTCTGAATCTGAATCTGAATTTTATAACATTTTGCATCCAATGATTTTGCATTTTGTTATTTTCAATAGTGTACTCTTCTCTCAGTGCCTGAGTTTCAAGTCTAGGTCACAGGTCAAATCCTACAATAGGCAGGAGTCTGCCCTTCTCTGAAAGGTGGGAATGATACTAAAAGAGAACATGGTATATTTTTAACCTTTAACTGACCACAGCCTTCATTTTGTAAGTAAACATTGTATGTTGTTTCTGTAAATGATGATCTGAAAGACAGACGTTCTGAGTGCATGAGGGAAAACAAAGCAGTTAACAGACTTGCAAATTTGGGAAGAGTCTTCTCTATTGGCTGACAGCTAAAAAGACGAATGCAATCCTAATTTTGTCTCTGGTCACACTGAAGAAAAATTCAATGTAAATTTATTATCAAAGTACATACAGTCCAAGTCGTCATTTACAACCCTGAGATTCATTTTCTTACGGTCACTCACAGTAAATGCAAGAAATGACAAAGTCCTGACAGGACTTGGTTAAAATAGAATATTTGTTGTTGTTTATTCTCCTTTATTTAGCCTGGGAGTGGCAAATCTATGCAATTCGTTGCCCAAGGTGACTGTAGAGGCCAACTCTTTGGGTATATTTAAGGCTGAGGTTGATGGATTCTGGATTAGTGTGGGCATGAAGGGATACGGGGAGAAGGCAGGAGATTGGGTTGAGAGGGAAAATGGATCAGCCATGATGAAATGGTGGAGCAGACTCGATGGGCCAGAAGACCTAATTCTGCTCCTGAATCGTAAGGTCTTATGGGACATATTTGGAGGGCTGTGCCAGTCAAGAGGCAACATTTTCAAAGGGACTGCCAGAGTTTCCCCAGCCGATGCTAGAATCTGCCAGGAGTCCAAGAAAAATGTCAAAGTCCTGACAGAAACAATCAGTGACAACATGCACAGAAAAGTAACACTCCCTCTAATAGTCGCAGGGTTTGATTTCTTTCCGTTGCAGAACTGTAAATCTTACACCACGTTCAATTGAAAACTGTTCAGCCCTGTTGTCACTTTGTCTAACACATTGCTTAGTTAAAATAGAAGAATATCTGTTGCTGCTTATTCTCCTTGTTTCTGGCCGTTGCAGGGAATCCCTGAATAATTTCCTTGAGTACTAGAGACAACTGTTCACTTCTACTGACAGTCAATAACTCCACTTCAACACTGAATTCTCCAAGTTATTTTTATTTTCCATCTCATTATGCAAGTTGTAAACAGCATATAAACTTGTTTAATCAGATTTACACACTTGAGAAGTTCTTGCAAGGATGTCTCAGGGATGTAACATAATATTCTCAAATCATCTCACTAACATATCCCGGAATTGTAGATCATCTCGTAATTCAACTGGCAAGACAAAGTTCATTGACTTACAATGTAGATTTATAACCAAGATGATACAAATCTAGTGGATAGTTCTTCACTCCACACAGAGGATCACAAATCCATAGCACAGCCCCCATAGCACTTTATCGAAGAAGTAATATCCAACCCAGCATAAAGCAAACAGAACTCTACAGATACTGGAAAAGGAAATAAAAACAGAATATGCTGAATGAATTCTAGCAGCAAAAACCTGACTGGCAACGAGCCCACACGTACATTCAGTGGCCACTTTTCTAGATGCACCTGTACTCCTGCTTGTTAACGCAAATATCTAATTAGCCAATCATATGGCAGCAACTCAATGCATTGTCAAGAAGTTCACTTGTTGTTCAGACGGAACATCAAAGTGGGGTCGAAATGTGGTCAAAGTGACTCTGACTGCGGAATGATTGTTGGACTGTAGGTGCAAGATGGAGTAGTTTGAGTATCTCAGAAGTTGCTGACCTCCTGGAATTTTCACAGAGAATGGTGTGAGAAACAATGAGCATCTAATAAGCTGTAGGCGAGAATGTCTTGATAACGCGAGGGATTGGAGGAGAATGGCCAGACTAGGCCAAGCTCTATAAAACTCTAGTTAGGTCACAATTGGAGTACTGTGTCCAGTTCTGGTCGCCTCAGTATAAGAAGGATGTGGAAGCATTGGAAAGGGTACAGAGGAGATTTACCAGGATGCTGCCTGGTTTAGAGAGTATGGATT
Organism: Hemitrygon akajei; assembly: GCF_048418815.1. Taxonomy (NCBI): domain Eukaryota; kingdom Metazoa; phylum Chordata; class Chondrichthyes; order Myliobatiformes; family Dasyatidae; genus Hemitrygon; species Hemitrygon akajei. The sequence goes on along the minus strand of NC_133125.1, from coordinate 17,341,859 downwards.
ATGATCAGAGATTAAGGGAGCTAGGGCTTTACTCTCCGGAGAGAAGGAGGATAAGAGGAGACATGATAGAGGTATACAAGATATTAAGAGGAATAGACAGAGTGGACAGCCAGCACCTCCTCCCTAGGACAATACTGCTCAAGAGGACATGGCTTTAAGGTAAGGGGAGGGAAGTTCAAGGGGGATATTAGAGGAAGGTTTTTCACTCAGAGAGTGGTTGGTGCGTGGAATGCACTGCCTGAGTCAGTGGTGGAGGCAGGTACACTAGTGAAGTTTAAGAGACTATTAGACAGGTATATGGAGGAATTTAAGGTGGGGGGTTATATGAGAGGCAGGGTTTGAGGGTTGGCACAACATTGTGGGCCGAAGGGCCTGTAATGTTCTGTACTATTCTATGTTCTAAGCTGACAGGAAGGTGACAGTAACTCAAATGACCATGCATTACAACACTGGTGTGCAGAAGAGCATCTCTGAACGCACAACATGTCAAACCTTGAAGTGGTTGGGCTACAGCAGCAGAAGACACATCAGATTCCACTCCTGTGGCCACTTTATTAGACCTCCTGTACCTAATAAAATGGTGACAGAGTGTGCAATACTGTGCAAAAGTCTAGATTTTTAAAAATAGTTTCAGATGGTATGGCCTCCACAGAACCCTGATCTCAACGTCATCGAGGCTGTCTGGGATTACCTGGAGAGACAGAAGCAAGTGAGCCAGCCAGAGTCTGCAGAAGAACTGTGGCAAGTTCTCCAAGATGCTTGGAACAATCTACTTGCTGATTTTCTTATAAAGCTGCACGATAGTGCACTTAAGAACTTTGATGCAGGTGGAGGGCGGTCACATCAAATATTGATATGATTAGTTTGTTTCACTGTTAACTGCTCTTTATAGCTCTTTTGATATTTAGAAACCTTTCTTTTCATTATTTTGAAAGCATCTTTGCTTTATAGAATTTTTTTTTTACATGTGCCTAAGATTTTTGGACAGTACTGTATATAACTTCCACAAAACCGCAGACTTGGTCAGCTGGTATACAACAGAAACAGAGCACAGACATCAATGACAGTACTTAATAAACCAGAGGTTCAGCATCCATACACTGCATAATGAATGTAAATGCTTTGATTTAAAGTAAAACTTTAAACCATTCCAAAGTACTTTGCAACCAGTGAAATATTCTGAAGAAAGAAGCTCCAGAAATGACAGTTTCTGTGTGACAGACTCCCAATTCCTGGGAGACAATGAAAAAGAAAAACAATTTTAGGAATATTTAATGAGGAATAAATACGTGTGGGGCTGTCCTGACTCAAGTACGAGCCAGCTTTAATATCCTGCAATCCTGGGATGTTTCCTCTAGTGGGAGAGTCTAGGACCTGAGGACACAGCCTCAGAATAGAAGGACGTCCCTTTAGAGTGGAGATGAGGAGCAATTTGTCTAGCCAGAGGGCGGTGAATCTGTGAATTCATTGCTGCAGGTGGATGTGAAGGTCAAGTCATTGTGTATATTTAAAGTGGGGGTTGATAGGTTCTTAACTAATAAGGATGTCAAAGGTTACGGGGAGAAGACAGAAGAATGGGAATGAGAGGGATAATAAATTAGCCATGATGGAATTGCAGTGCAAACTTGATGGGACAAATGGTCTGATTCTGCTCCCGTTGTCTTATGGTCTTATCGTCTCTCATTTACCCGGCTACCTGGATGTGAAGGGAAAAAATAAAGGGAAACAACTGAAAACAGAAAAGGTGATAAAGCATAAGAAATGAACACTTGAAGGAGACCAGAAGGGAATGTTGACAGAGAAATATAGGAGAGAGTAAGGGGAAATGCAGGAAAGGAAAGAAGTTAAAATGAAACAGAGATGCAAAGGGACTCAGGAGGATAAGAACTTGAAGTATGCCAGCAAGTGTTTCCCAGCTAACGTTAGTTCGTCAGTTTGGGCTGACAGGAATTAGCTAGGGATTTAAATCCTGAAGTGACTCCAGAAACCTCTACAGCATAACTCCTTTGCATTTGTGTGTCCAGCATATTGATCTGGGTTTGGTGTTCTTCAATGAATATAAATCACCCAGAAATGCATAGAGTAAAGAAGTGAAGATGTTCAAACCCTGCTGATTCTTTCAGCTCCATTTAACAGGCAGTCAGAAGGAAATCAGTCACCAGCACAATTTCTAGCACACAAAGCAGGCGAGTCAAGTGAAAGCATCAAGCATTTGACCAGAATAAGTTGGTGCTAAAACCAGGATTGTGGATCGTCCCCAGAGCGTACTGGCGCAATTCTACACTGTCAGCGTCCTCACATCAGCCATTACTGTCTGGTTTGGTGCAGCATCCTCACACGATATTCAAAGACTACAGCGAGCTGTCAAGTTGGCAGAAAAGATCATTGGCTGCAGACTACCATCACTGCAGGTCTTGCATATGTCCAGGGCAAAGAAGCAGGCAGGAAAATCACTTCCCACACAGCAAATTCCTTTTTCCAATAACTCCATTCTGGAAAATGGTATTGGGCTATTAAAAAAAATCTTCGTGCCATCTTAAAAGTTTCTTTCCCCCCCAGGCTGGTATCCTGATCATCTACTCTCGTCAGACACCCCATCCCCATCTATCTATCACCCCAGTCACTGCACCATTAACATTTTAAAACTCTTTTAATTATGCTGTTTACATGGCAAATACATGCTGGCATTTATGTATTTATGTACATTTTATTCCATATCTGTACTTTTACATCTAATTTATTTTTATATAATTCTTTATCATTTTCTTTTATTGCTGGCCATGCCAACACACCCCAGCAAATTCCTAATACATGTAAATGTATATGGTGAACAGAGAGAATGCTTACAACATTCAAAATATCTAGAATAAAATAAAAACAAGTTCTTTATGGACATGATCCAAATTTATAATTAGGCTTGGAAATCAATTGCACACTGAGGTGGGAAATAAAAACAATCTATTGGAAGCCCTGAGTATGAAGAATACAGTAGACACTATTGGAGTCCGGCACTGCCTGTACCTGTCTTGGTCACAGATCTCTGTGTTACTTCTGCCAGCTCTAGGTGATGAATGCTGTGATAACTCGCTTTAGGTTGGTACACCAACATGGTGAGCAAGATGCTTTGTTTAGAAAGAATAATTACGTCTATTAAACACAAGAGATTCTTGAAGATGCTGGAACCCCAGAGCAACAAACACATTAAGGACTCTCACCATCCAGAACATGCCCTCTTCTTATTATTACCATCAGCGAGGAGGTGCAGCAGAGGTTCCCAACCTTTTTATGCCCAGTGTGTGTCTGTACAACTACATAGCAAATAAATAAAGGCACACACTTGGAGGAAAAGTTAACTTGTATATGCACTTTGCAAAGAGAGAGCAAGAAATCAATGTGCATGTGTAAGTTATGAATCAATAAGTAGTGCTAAGAGGAGTCATTGCGCTAAAAGAAATAGGTCCCTACATTACACTTCCTCCTCCTTTAGATTAATGTAACATAAAACTGCATATGCAACCAAACATTCAAACCATATTCACATAAATATGCGTTCACAATAACAGAGCTTTCTTGATTTTTCTCTTTTTAAATAACAGTCCATAACTAACTTCTAACTACTAAAGATTCAGTCTTTTGGGTGACGCTCTGTTTCTTTCTGGATAGTGCTTCTGGACCTGTGGAGTGGCATCAGGTTTGGCAGGTGTCTTGTCAAAGACAACTTTCTCTGTTGCTGGTGTCAAGTTGCTGCTGGTCACATGATCATCACCACAAGGTAATTCCAGTGGCAGTAATATGTCCATCTTGTTGGATGCAGTTGACTCAGGTGTGTTCTTCGGCTTAGCAGCCAGTGTCTGGTCCACATGACATCTTCGTGTATGCTCTCTAACATCTGCTAGGACTTCCTGTCCAACCTTGAAGCTCCTTGCTGATTTACTTGGCAATTGACTAAACTGTTTATTCTGCACTTCCCTCCAAAGGTCTGGTTTCAGGAGGTCTATGTGAGATCTCAGATCCCTGTTCATGAACAGCATCGTAGGTGTTTGATTTGTTGGCACATGAACAAGGAAGTTGTCCACCTTGTGTTGTAGAGGAACATCCTTCTTGTCCATTGCTTTAATGGACCTCTTGAAGGTTCGGATAAAACTTTCAGCTAACCCATTCATTGCTGGGTGGTGAGGAGCTCACTTGAAATGTTTGGTGTCGTTTTGCTTCATGAATAGTCCGAACCCTTCTGACATGTATTGTGGTCTGTTGCACTCACAGTTAGTTCTGATAAGCCATTTCTGGAGAAGATAATCTTCAGAGTGGGAACAGTCTTTTTCTGGTGTGGTTGACTTCATTGGTATGACCTCAAGCCATTGCAATCAAAAACATGGAGTCCATGAATGGCCCAGCAAAGTCAATTTGCACTCTTGGCCACGGTAAAGACGACCACTCCCACAGGTGCAACAGTGCTTGTGGGGATGCATTTTGAACTTTGTGGCATCCTGAACAGTTTTTAGCCTAGTCTTCAATCTGTTTATCTACTCCCAATCACCACACGTAGCTCTGGGCGAGACTCTTCATCTTAACTGTACCCAGGTGTCCTTCACGCAGATTTTTAACTCTCTGGTGTGCAACTTAGAGGAAACTATAACATGAGATCCACACATCAGCATTCTTTGACATACAGTTGGTCTCGTCTCACTGAGAAGTTTGGAAACATAGGATTACTGTGAGCTGTCCATCCTTGCATGCTGATGGCATAGACTTCTGACAATTTTGGGTCACTCCTTGTTTCTCTTTGTATTTCAGAATTTGTCATTGACAGCTGGTTCAACAATGCTGTGTGGAACACCTCTGCTGGGTCACAGAATGAAAACTTTTTTTCTTCAGTTGTCCACAGTGGAAGACGTGACAAGCCATCAGCATTGCTGTGTTGTTTGGTATCCTTGAACTTTATGCCAAAAGAGTGGGTTCCTAGGAACAGTGCCCAACGTTGGGTAGCAGTCATCACTGGAATTCCCTTCCTGGGATTGAAAATGGACACAAGGGGCTGGTGGTCTGTTACTAGAGTAAACTTTTGTCCGTAGAGAGAGTGGTGGAAATTCTTTACTCCTCATACTAGTTTAAGGGCCTCTTAGTCGATCTGTGTGTAGTTACGTCTGCACTTAACAGTGATCTTGAAGCAAATGCAATCAGGCTTTCAGATCCATCTTTCATAGTGTGTGATGAAATGGCAGCAATGTGCCTGTCTGCAACAGGACCCAACAACGGGTGCAGCACTGTAGCAAGATTTGGGAGAATCCAGTGGTAGTAGTTTGCAAAGCCCAAATATCACCTGAGCTGTGACACATTATCTGGTGTGGGTGCCTGCAGCACTGCGTCAACCTTCTCTTGTGACTTATGTAAGCCTTGCTTGTCAATGACATGTCCACAATCTGAGATTTCATACTTCAAAAACTCACGTATGTCTCACTTTGCGCACAGACCATACTCACTCAGCCTGGTAAGCACTTTACCAAGGTTCTGGAGGTGCTCTTCATCACTTCTGCCAGTCACGATGATGTCATCAAGGTAACATTGTGTTCCTGGGATATCTTGGAGCACTTACTCCAATGCTCTTCACCAAACTGCTGGGGTTGATGCATCACCAAAGACCAGATGATTAAACTGGAGCAATCCCGTGTGAGTGTTGATTGTGAGAAACTTCCTGCTTGGCTCCATTCTCCTTATCTAGTTTGAGGACTTATGTGAAGATGTGATCACATTTCAGGTCATATTTATGCAGAAGTAGAGAAAATTCTGCAGGGTTCACAGACCTTCTAGCATCACTACATATCAAAATCAGGTATATTATCACCGGCATGTGTCATTAAATTTGTTAACTTAGCAGCAGCAGTTCAATGCAATACATAATACAGAAGAAAAAAATCAATAAATAAGTAAATTAATTACAATATACATATATTGAATAAATTAAAAAATTGTGCAAAAAACAGAAATACTATATATTAAAAAAGTGCAGTTGTGTACAAAGGTTCAATGTCCATTTAGGAATTGGATGGCAGAGGGGAAGAAGCTGTTCCTGAATCGCTGAGTGTGTGCCCTCAGGCTTCTGTATCTCCTACCTGATGGTAACAGTGAGAAAAGGACATGCCCTGGGTGCTGGAGATTAATGGAAGCTGCCTTTCTGAGACACCATTCCTTGAAGATGTCCTGGGTACTTTGTAGGCTGGTACCCAAGATGGAGCTGACTAAATTTACAACCCTTTGCAGCTTCTTTCGGTCCTGTGCAGTAGCCCTCCACCCCACCCGACAGTGATGCAGCCTGTCAGAATGCTCTCCACGGTACATCCATAGAAGTTTTTGAGTGTATTTGTTGATATACCAAATCTCTTCAAACTCCTAATAAAGTATAGATGCTGTCTTGCCTTCTTTAGAACTGCATCGATATGTTGGGACCAGTTTAGATCCTCAGAGATCTTGACACCCAAGAGCTTGAAACTGCTCACTCTCTCCACTTCTGATCCCTCTATGAGGATTGCAATGTGTTCCTTCGTCTTACCCTTCCTGAAGTTGACAATCAGCTCTTTCCTTTTACTGATGTTGAGTGCCAGGTTGTTGCTGTGACACCACTCTACTAGTTGGCATATCTCATTCCTGTACATCCTTTCGTCACCATCTGAGATTCTACCAACAATTGTTGGTATCATCAGCAAATTTATATATGGTATTTGAGTTATGCCTAGCCACACAGTCATGGGTAAAGAGAGAATAGAGCAGTGGGCTAAGCACACACCCCTAAGGTGTTGATCATCACGAGGAGGAGATGTTATCACCAATCCACACAGATTGTGGTCTTCCGGTTAGGAATTCAAGGATCCAATTGCAGAGGGAGATACAGAGACACAGGTTCTATAATTTCTCAATCAGGATTGGGGAAATGATGGTGTAAATGCTGAGCTGTGGTTGATGAACTGCATTCTGACATAGGCGTTTGTGTTGTCCAGGTGGTCTAAAGCCATCTGAAGAGCCATTGCGATTGCATTTGCCGTTGACCTATTGTGACTATAGGCAAATTGCAATGGGTCTAATCAAAATGAAACAACACTCCTCCAAACCATAGTCTATCTACAAAACGTATATCATATGCAGTACATAAACCAAAATTTACAGCATAACACCCAGACTCTGACCTGTTCTTAAAGCACTAGTAATCATTATGACTGTTGCAGATACTTGTTGAATCAATGGTCACAGTGACTACAGTACAGAAACAGGCCCTTTGTCCCATCTAGTCAGTATCAAGCTATTATTCTGCGTAGTTCCATTGAGCTGCACCTGGAAGTTCTCCAAACTTCTCTTCAATGGTGAAAGCATACTTAAAACCACCACTTCGGCTGACAGCCTGTTCCACACTCTCACTACTGTCTGAGTGAAGAAATTCCCCTTATATTCTCTTTAAACTTTTCATCTTTCACCCTTAACCCATAACCTCTATTTTGAATCTCATCCAACCTCAGAGGAAAAAGCCTCTTTGCATTTACCCTCTCAATACCCTTTATAATTTTGTATACCTCTATCAAATCTTTCCTTAATTCTCTTACACGCCAGGGAATAAAGTCCTAACCTATTCAACCTTTCCCTATAACATGCCCCATAATTGGGGCGGCAGGTTAGTGTAGTTGTCAGCACAATGCTTTACAGTATCAGCAACCTGGATTCAATTACAGCCACTGTAAGGAGTTTATACATTCTCCCTGTGACCTTGTGGGTCTCCTCCCACAGTCCAAAGACGTACCAGTTTAATAGTTCATTGTAAATTGTCCTGTCGTTAGCATATAGTTAAATTGGGGGTTGCTGGGCAGTGGGGCTCGAAGGGCTGGGAGGGCCTACTTGTGCTGTATCTCGATAAATAAATAATTCAGGTCCTCAAGACACGGCACCATCTTTCTAAATTTTCTCTGTACTCTTTCAATCTCATTGATATCTTTCCTGTAGGTAGGTGACTTAAACTGCACACAGTACTGTCAACGGGGCCTCATCAATGTCTTCTACAACTTCAACATAACACAACATGAAAATATGTTGATGGTGTACGTCAATAGGGTGATGACTGCAACGAAGAGTTGGAAGCAGACTTCGAATAAATTTTCACAGCTCATTAAAACTCTGAGTGCCAGTGTATTTCCTGGATGAAACCTTACTACAGCTTTGTCAGGAACCAGATTTAACACTGAAAACAAGCGTGAGTTCCTGCAGAGTGCTGACTGGGTAAAGTAAAACAGTTGTGTCAGATAGCCATATGGAGCAGTTACATACTGTAAATACCAGGCCAGACAAATGGACCAGTACAAAATCTCCTGCCATTCCTACACCTCATACTCTCCCACATTTACTGTATTCACGAAATGTAATGGATACTTAAATAGCTAATGTGTACAAGAACGACACACTGAAAAATCAAATCAACCATCAGCCTCAGAACAAGGTGGCCTCCACCAAAAATTCCAGCAAGTCAACTTTGGATCCCAGAAAGCTGTGCGATAGAGTTTTGTCTGAAGCGGAGCTGTTGGTTGTAGAAATGTGAGCTAAACTAAATTTAACTGAGATGCACAGTTTTTATAATGATAATTCTATGGCGCTTACTAATATTCTATTGACATTGTTGCCATTATCAGAATCAGAATCAGATTTCGTATCATTGGCATATGTCATGGAAGTTGCTAACTTTGTGGCAGCAATACAGTGAAATACACAATAAATAAATATACAGATAAATAAATATAGATGTCTATTAATTAGTTAAGTTAAAATAAGTAGTGCAAAAAAAACCCCAACAAAAATTCTGAGGTAGTGTTCATGGGTTCAATGTCCATTTAGGAATCGGATGGCAGAGGGGAAGAAGCAGTTTCTGAATCGCTGAGTGTGTGCCTTCAGGTTTCTGTACCTCCTTCCTGATGGTAAAAATGAGAAGAGGGCATATCCTGGGTGGTGGGGGTCCTTAACGATGGACACAGCCTTCCTAAGGCACCACTCCTTGAGGATGTCTTGGATACAACTGAGGATAGGGCCCATGATAGAGCTGATTAATCCCACAGGTTTGTGTAATTTACTTTGATCTTGTGCAGTAGCACTCCCCACCCTGTCCCCCCCCCCCCCCATACCAGATGATGGTGCAGCCAGTCAGAATGCTCTTCATGGTACATATTATGCAGGAACTAAGTCCCATCCTAAACCTCCTCAGCCTTCCATGTACACAACCTACAGGGTAACATTGTGTATTTAATATTTCAGTAATATTTGAGTAACCTTATAAATGCATTCTTTGTTGTTTATATAATTCATTATTGTTACCTGAAAAATACCTGAATTGTTTATGGCATCACGGTCCCACCCGATATGTACGTGCCTTGGTTAAAGTAAAAAGCGGAGTTAGACTCGCGTTCCCAGCTTTACCTTTGAATGAGTTTAATGTTTTGAAGTTGCAAAGGATAACAGAGGAATGACAAGATAGCCTTCCTCCTGTAGACTGCATGCATTAGGACCTCCAAGCTTGCTTCAGCATCTGCGTGCCCTGATTGTAGCCATCTGTGACCCTCAAAATGATTCCGACTTTACTGCAAATACAGTCTGTGCTGTCGTTGACATTTGATTTGCTGCACCCCCAGATGGGACGTGTTGTAAAGTGCAAACTGCAGGTGTGCATGACTGCGTGCTTGCCTAATGAGAATTATCTCCCAGTACGTCATTCTTGTAGTTTCTTGATCTCACTCCCATTTCTATGCAACCACTTTCAATAACATTTGAATTTTAAGACTGATTTTCCAAAATCACATATTTATTAACTTTTGAGTGCTTTCTCACTGCTGTTTATTCTTTACTTTGCAGTTTCTTTTTAAATCTTACTTTGTTATGCTGTCTAGTTATCCCATAAACAAAAGTTATTAGTTTTATTCTATTCCATTTTACAAGCTATTTAAAATCTCTCAGATCCAACTGATCAACAGGCACAATTAATAATCTATCTGCAATACAATCATTTTATTTATTTAGAGATAGAGCATGGAACATTCCCTTCCCAGCAACCCACCTATCTAACGCTCAGCCTAATCCTAGGGTAATTTACAATGACTAACCTACTAACTGGTATGTCTTTGGACTATGAGAGAAAACCAGAGCACCCGGAGGAAACCCACGTGCTCATGGGGAGGACGTACATACTTCTAACAAGGGGGCACCCGATATGAACTCTGAACTCACATGACCTGAGCTACCAAAAGCGTCACATTAACCGTTGTGCTACCATTGTGCACAATTGAATGATGTTATTTCATTAAACTTCTTTAGAATTACCGTACATTACAGAAAAATCAGATAGTTCTGAATCTTGCTTAAACATAGAAGGAGTATTGCACTTGCACCACAACTTCTGGGCCTTCTTACTCTTCCTAGTGTTGCCAGCGATACAGCAGAAGAATTTGTTATGTGATTGGTGAAGAATCATTTGACAGAGTAATTGAAATTCCTTCAGGGTGAGGCTGTACAGAGTATCAGACAATGTGATGGTTTCAATAACAACCTTCACTGAACGCCAATTGCATCAACACAAAATGTTCAAATCAACTGTAATGTAAGTGGGAGTTATTTGCAGAGTTAAAATAGTGTCAATCAATATCAAAATTTATTGCTGTTCCCCCAACAAAGAATATTTTCTTCAAAAAGCACTTTGAAGGTCAGAAAATCCCAAAATAATGACTTCAATCAGTAGATGCCCGAGTAAATCAGATTACTGTTTGGTTTACCTTATTCAGTATTGCTACAAAATCAATACATCAACAAGTGGTTTAATTCTTCTAATAAGAGGATGCTATTAACTCTTTAAACTCTACTGAATAAGGCTAGGAAGCCACTTCGTGGTTCCAGAGAAAGATGGACGACCTGACTCTGACTATAGCACCAAACTGGGGAACAGGGAAATTGCTCTTCCCTATCAATCTCAATACTGCACAACCCCCCTTACCAACAACTAGAAACAGGAATTGATACAGTGTAGTTGAGAGTATATTGACTGGCTGCATCACAGCCTGGTATGGAAGCACCAATGTCCTCGAACAGTACTAAAAGTAATGGATATGGCCCAGTCCATTACAGGTAAATCCCTCCCAATCATTGAGCAGATCTACATGAAATACGGTTGTAGGAAAGCAGCATCAGTGACCCCCACCATCTAGGCCATGCTTTCTTCTTGCTCCTGAAGAAGCTACGGGAGCCTCATGACTCACACCACCAGGTTCTAGACTAGTCTTCATCCATTAGGTTAGAAACATAGAAAACCTACAGCAATACAGGCCCTTCAACCTACAATGCTGTGCCGAAAATGTACTTACTTTAGAAATTACCTTAGGTCACCCATAGCCCTCTATTTTTCTAAGCTCCATTACCTAACCAGGAGTCACTTAAAAGACCCTATCGTATCCGCCTCCACCACCCATCACCGGCAGCCCATTCCACACACTCACCACTCTCGGCGTAAAAAACTCACCCCTGACATCAACTTTATACCTTCTTCCAAGCACCTTAAAACTGTGCCCTCTCGTGTTAGCCATTTCTCAGGATAGCATATTACCCATCCCTTGGGAACATTTGGTGAGCATCTTCTTGAAGTAAAATGGGTGTAAGCATTCTATTTACAGAAACATATCTTGCAGATAATATGGTGGACTCCTCCAAAGCAGTACATGGGCGTATTCTGGGGCAGTGGCATACAGGTAGAAAGAGTAGCCCGGGCAGTGCACGATAATGGCCTCATCCCTCAAAGTGTCAAAGTATCAGGTCAAACATGGGCAAGCCTACCATTCCCCTTCAGCTGATGAACCAGTGCTCTACCACATTGAACAAAACTCGGCAGAAGGATTGAAAATGAGCAGAGCAACTGCAATGTGCCCCGTGAACTTTGAACGTTACGGAAATGAGCTCAGTAGCAAATGAAAGCAAAACTACCAGACTGGTCAAAGAGCAGGAAGTGAGCGAACAAACTTCAGAATCGGAATCTGGCTTACCATCACTGAGATTTGCCATGAAGTTTGTTCTTTTGTGGCTGCAGTACAGTGCAAGATATAAAAGTTCCAAAACTGGAAAGAAATAGTGCAAGGTGATGTTCAGAGATCTGATGGTGGAGGGAAAGAAGCTGTTTCTACAATGTTGAGTGTGCATCTTCAGGCTCCTGTACCTCCTCTATGATGGTATTAATAGAAGAAGGAAAATACCAGATTGTAAGGGTCTTAATAACGGAGGCCACCTTCTAGAGGCACTACCTCTGAAGATGTCCTTGATGGTGGGTCAGGTTGTGCCTGTGATGGAGCTGGCTGATCCTGTGCATTGGACTCCAAGCTGATCTCCAACGTACAAATTTGCTCGTCTTTGGTGCCATATAAAATCTCCTCAGTCAATGAGGTAAAGCCGCTGATGTGCTCAGAACCTCAAGAGAATTGCAGTCTGTGTTTGTGGATGACAGGTGAAATCAGTAGGAGAAACGGTCGTATCAGAGGTAGAAGTTTTACACAGAGAGTGGTGGGTGAATGGAACGCGATGCCAGGGGTGGTGGTAGATGCAGGTACTTTAGGGACATTAAAGAGACTCTTAGGTAGACAGATGGATGGAAGGCTAAGAGAGTGGGAAAGGTTAGATTGATTTGGAATATGTTAAATGGTCAGCACAACATCATGGGCTGAAGGGTTTGTATTGTGCTGTACTGATCTATGTTTTAAAACTAAAGAAAGAAACTTGTAAAATTGTCAGACAGCCCGAGGATTTGAAGCACCTTAAAACTCGGCAAAGGAGGATCAGGAAATTGCTGAAGAAAGGGAAGTTCAAAGTTGAGTTACATGGAAACATACTTGAAAGGTTTCCAGGGAGATGTAAAAGGACAAAAGTCCAGAGTCTGCCTTATCTTTGAAATTCTCTACCTCAGAAGTTGTGGAGATCTCTTATTGAGAGAAAATAGATCAATAGATTTTTAGATATTAAGGGAATCAAGGGATGTGGGGATAGCATCAGACAATGAGCTTAGAACATAGAAAAGTAGAGCACAGTACAAACCCTTTTGCTCATGGTGTTACGCCAACCTTTTAACCTTCTCCACGATCAATCTAATCCTTCCTTCCCACATAGCCCTCTATTTGTCTTTCATTCATGTGCCTATCAAAGTGTTTCTAAATGTCCCTAATGTACCTACCTTTACCACAACTCTGACAGTGTGTTCCACGCACATCACTCTCTGTAAAACGCCTACACTGACAACCCCCCTATGCTTTTCTCCATTCACCTTAAAATTATGCCCTCTTGTATTAACTATTTCCACCCTGGCAAAAAGATACTGGCTGCACACTCTGTCTCAGATTCTTCTCATCTTGTACGTCTGCATCCTCCTTCCCTCCAAAGAGGAAAGCCCCACCTTGCTCAACCTTTCAGTCTTTCATTAGCCATGACCATGAATGTGTGATCAGGCTCACAGGGTCACATGGTCTCCGAATTCTCATGCTCTTCTTTGAGTTAGTTTAAGTTGAGCACACCATTCAGGCAGGTGTGTCTATCCATTATGGCTCTGATAAAAGTAAGCTATGCCCTTGAGGAGTCAATGACTGGTCCTTACACCTTCCGCTGTATTGTGTCCTCCAAATGGGATAGACAGAGAATGGAACTTAAAACCGGGCATGCAGGAGCTTTTGTAGATCTTCAGGAAGAACTGAAATGAGCACAGCGGTACCTGTTTACCAGATTTGCCAGTCACCTTCAATAGCATTATTTCTTCGGTAAAACAAGAGTAGATATCAGACAAATGCAAAGGACAAACTCCTTATTTTATACTCCTCTTTTCCAGATGTCCGTTGCTTGGGAGACACAGAGGTTAGCATAGCGTAAGATTGGGGTTTAACTCCTGCTGCTGTCTGTAAGGGGTTTGCAAGTTCTTCCTGTGACTGTGTGTGTGTTTCATCCAGGTTTCATTCCAAAGACCATGATTTAAGGTTAACACAAAGTGCACTGCAGATGCTGTGGTCAAATCAACACATACAAACAAGCTGGATGAACTCAGCAGGTCGGGCAGCATCCGTTGAAAGGTGCAGTCAACGTTTCGGGCCCAGACCCTTCGTCAGACCATTAAGGTTTCATCAGATTTAAGGTTATGCTGGCGCCAGAAGCAAGCGACTCTTGTGGGCTGCCCCCAGCACATCTCAGACTGTGTTAGCCTTTGATCAAGCAATGCCTCTCACTGTAGGCTTCGATGTACATGTGACAAATAGAGCAAATCTTCTCTTCGATAGCCTCTGCGGCGGAACGGTTGAACAGAGATCCAACACATTTCGCTGCTTTCTCAACTTCCAGCAGTTTAGCTTTGCCGTGGCTTGGGAATGTGGCTATTTTTGCATCACCCCATTTCCCAGCACATTTGCTGAGGTTGCTGCAGTAACCTCTCCCACTGTGTGCCTGGATTAAGCCTCCTAATTGTAGCTCACAGCTTACTGCAACACAGCTACTTTTTCAGTCTCACTGACAGGCCCTGTGTGCAGAAATTAAGACCATATTTTGCTTCAGAGTCCAAAAGGATTTAAATCATGTAGTGAGAAACTATTTATGTAACATACAAATGAACCCTCAGGTAATCCCTTATTAACATAACCACAGAAACTTGTAGGTCATTATGGCATCCTGATTTCTACTGTTTTATCTCAAATATTTCTTTCCCTCATCAGTGAAAACTTTAATTCTTAATTCATGTTTGGGCAAAATAAGTAAGAACTTGACTTTTTTTTTGAAGCACAACTTTGCAACTTCAGCATGCAGCAGAAGAATCTCAAGGTCAACAGGGTTCTTTCAAAATAAAGCAGGCACTGAACAAACACACAGGGGATTCTGCAGATGCTGGAAAGCCAGAGCAACACACACACAATGCTGGAGGAACTCAACGGGGCAGGCAGCACCTGTGGAGAGGAATGAACAGTTGACGTTTGTGGTGAACCTGTGATATACCTGTCTGGACTGCTCCTGTGGCTCCTCCCACAGACCCCTGTATAAAGGCGATTGAGGCCTGAGCCCGGCCTCTCTGTCTCCAGGATGTAGTATGGTGGTCAACCACTGCTTGTTCTTTCTTCCAGTCAATAAATGCCGATATCTCGCCTTTACGTCTCAGAGTGAGTTTTTGATGGTGCATCAACGTTTCTGGCTGGGACTCTTTATCAGGGCAAATCAGGCACTGATTTGGGAGGCACACGTACGTTGGGATGGTAGATGGAACAGAACATTGGGAGGACAGTCCAGAATAGGATACCAGGCCCTCTTGAGGATACTGGTTGGAGGGTCCATTTTTTGCAGATGTCCTGCCCAAAGGTCTGCCTAATTGGTGGGTTAGCAGTCTGCTACTTTGAAGTAATATGAAGTATTATGTTGCGCATTCATTACAACAGTGCATTGAATTCAAGTTCAAGCTTAATTATCATCCAACCATACATGATATTAGTGAAATGAAACAGCATTCCTCTGGGGCTCAGGTGCAAAACCTATTACTTAGAGCACACAGCATATACCGCATGTGGTTATGATAGCAGAAAACATAGTCATAAAGAAATAACATTGCCTAAGTCCCTGAATACCATGGCCCATAGGATGGTGGTGCACGGGTTTGTTATCCTGGTCCAGCTTGTTCTTATACCAAGCGAACACTAGAGGGCATCACCGACAGGAGGAGCCAGCCAATCCCCAACACTGTATGGATTCCAGTGTGCCAACAGAGGCCTCGACCTCAGGCCAGTGAGCCTGATTTGTAGGGAAGTTACTGGAGGGAATTCTGAGGGACAATATCTACCATCACTCGGATAGTCAAAGCCTGATGAAGAATAGTTAGCATGATTTTACGTGTGGGAGATCATTGAAGAGGTATAGTACTGTGCAAAGGTCTGATATATATTTATTGCTAGAGTACCTACAACATTTGCTCAGTACTGTATTTGTCAATATGGTGTGGAGAGCAAGTTTATAAATATGGTGACAGCAAAGGATGTTGGGAACGGTGAGGGTGTGGGACAAGTGGGAGAGAAGAAGTACTATTGGTGGGGTCTAGTACGGGTGCAGACACACCCAGCCCTGAGACTCCAGGCAAAGTCATTTGATTCCCAACAATTGGCTTATTGATCATTACATATTTCTGATGCTTCCTGCTCCCTCACCTCTCCATTCTCTTTTTCCCCAACCATGATTCCTCTCTCCCTGCTCCCTTCTCACTTTCAGTCCACAATAGAGACCCATATCAGAATCAGGTTTATCATCACTCACATATGTCATGAAATTTGTCTCTTTTTGCGGCAACAGTACAGTGCAATACATAAAATTACTGCAGTACTGTTAAAATGTCTTAGGCACCCTTGCTCTATATATATATATATATGTACCAGAGACATTTGTGCAGTACCGTAACGAAGATGAAGGTAGGGATCTAGATGTTGTCTATGTGGACTTTGCTAAGGCCTCTGACAAGCCTCTTCCACATGTCAGATTATTCTAGAAGGTTAGGTCACATGTGATTCAGGGAGCGCTACCAAGGAGGGTTCAGAATTGGCTCAGAGGAAGCAGTGGTGTTGCTTGAAGGCTGATTCACTGATTGGAGAACTGTGAGTAATGGGGTGTCTCAGGAGTCAGTGTTGTTTATTATTTACATTTTTATGTTATTAATGAGAATGGCACAAGTTTGCAGATGAGACGAGATTCAGAATCAGAATCAGGTTTATTATCACTGGCATGTGTTGTGAAATTTATTAACTTAGCAGCAGCAGTTCAATGCAATACATGATAATATGGAAAGGAAGAAATAAGTAAGTAAATTAATTACAGTAACTCTCTTCTCTCTCTCTCTATCTATATATATATGTATAGAATGGATTAAAAATAATGCAAAAACAGAAATAATAAATATTAAATAAATATGAGGTAGGGTTCATGGTTTCAAGTCCATTTAGGAATCTGATGGCAGAGGGGAAGAAGCTGTTCCTGAATCACTGAGTGTGTGCCTTCAGGCTCCTGTACCTCCTCTTGATGGTACAATGAGAAGAGGGCATGCCCTGGGTGATGGGGCTCCCTAACAATGGACGTTGCATGTCCTGAGGCACTGCTCCTTGAAGATGTCCTGAGTGCTGTGGAGGCCGGTTTCCAAGATGGAGCTGACTAAGTTTACAACTTTCTGTGGCTTCTTTCGGTCCTGTGCGGTAGCCCTGCCCCTCCAATCCAGACAGCGATGCAGCCTATCAGAATGCTCTCCATGGTACATCTATAGAAGGTTTCGAGTGTTTTAGTTCACAAACCAAATCTCTTCAAACTCCTAATGTAAGATAGTCACTGTTCTGCCTTCTTTATAGCTGGACCGATAAGTTGGGACCAGGTTAGATCCTCATCCAGGAACTTGAAATTGCTCACTGTCTCCACTTCTGATCCCTCTATGAGGATTGGTTCATTTTCCCTCATCTTAACCTTCCTGAAGTCCATAATTGGCTCTTTTGTCTTTTTGAGTACAAGGTTGTTGCCGCGACACCACTCAACTAGCTGGTATATCTCACTCCTGTACGCCCTCTCATCTCCATCTCAGAATCTACAACAATGGTTGTATCATCAGCAAATTTATAGATGGAATTTGAACTACACCTAGCCACACAGTCATGTGTGTAGAGGGAGTAGAGTAGTGGGCTAAGCACACACCCCTGAGGTGCACCAGTATTGATCATCAGAAAGGAGGAGATATTATCACCAATCCACACAGATTGTGGTCTTCCAGTTAGGAAGTCGAGGATCAACTTGCAGAGGGAGAAATGGAGACCCAAGTTCTGTAGTTTATCGATTAAGGTTGTGGGAATGATGGTGTTAAGCGCTGAGCTATAGTCAACAAACAGCATCCTGATACAGTGTTTGTATTGTCCAGGTGATCAAAGGTGGTGTGAAGAGCCATTGAGATTTCGTCTGCCATAGATCTATTGTGGCGATAGACAAATTGCAGTGGGTCCATGTCTTTGCTGAGGAAGGAGTACTTTCTAGCCGTAACCTACCTCTCAAAGCATTTCATCATCATAGGACAATAGTCATTAAGGTAGCTCACACAACCCTTCTTAGGCATTGGTATAATTTTTGCCTTTTTGAAGCAGGTGGGAACTTCTGTACATAGCTGTTAGAGGCTGAAAATGTCCTTGAATACTCCTGCCAGTTGGTTGGCACAAGTTTTCAGAGACTTACCAGGTACTCCACCGGGGCCTGTTGCCTTACAAGGGTTCACCCTCCTTAAAGACAGCCTAATATTGGCCTCCGAGACAGAAATCACAGGGTCACCAAGTGTAGCAGAGATCTTCACAGCTGTAGTTATATTATCTCTCTCAGAAAAGGCATATAAGGTGTTGAGCTCATCTGGTAGTGAAATATCGCTGTCATTCATGCTATTGGGTTTCGCTTTGTAGGAAGTAACGTCCTGTAAACCCTGCCAGAGTTGTCGTGCATCCGATGTCGCTTCCAACCATGCTTGGTATTGTTTCTTTGCTCTTGAAGTAGCCATCCACAAGTCAGACCTGGGTCACCAGACTTAAGTGCCACAGATCTAGCCTTCAGCTGACGACGTGCCTCTTGGATCATCCACGGCTTTTGCTTTGGGAACGTACTGTATATTTTCATAGGCACACACTCATCCACGCGGGTTTTAATGAAGTCAGTAACAACTGCGGCATATTTATCCAGATTTGAAGATGGATCCCTGAAAACAGTCCAGTCCACCAATTCAAAGCAAACCTGTAAATGCTCCTGTGCTTCCCTTCTCTATACCTTCTTGGTCCTCACTACTGGTGCTGCAGTCTTCAGTGTCTGCCTATACTCAGGGAGTAGAAGTACAGCCGGGTGATCAGACTTTCCAAAATGAGGATGTGGAATAGCACGGCAGGCATTCTTGATGGTGGTGTAGCAATGGTCCAGTGTGTTGTTTCCTCTAGTAGTACAAGTGATTTGTTTATGGTAATTATTTAATGATTTTTTTTTTAGGCTAGCCTGATTAAAATCTCCCAAAATGATGGTGAAGCCGTCAGGGTGTGCTGTTTCATGTATGTTGCTCAGATTCTCTAAAGCCTGTTTGACATTGGCCTGAGGTGGAATGTATACCACTACCAAAATGATCCCAGAAATCTCCTACAGCAAGTAAAATGGACAGCTCTTAATTGTGAGATATTCCAGGTTTGGAGAGTAGAATTGTGCCAACGCTGATACACTTGTGCATCAAGAGGAGTTGATCAGGAGGCATACAACTCCACCTCTACTTTGAGAGATTCGTCAGGGGTCTTATTGATAGTGAAGCAGATTACAATGAATGTTAAAGAGACCTTGGTCAGTTAGGGAGATGGACTGAGGAATGGCAAATGGATTTCTTTCAGATAAATGTGGTGATGCATACCGGACAGTCAAACCAGAATGGGACCTATACAGTAAATGGCAGGACACTGGTGGGTATCATTGAATGGAAGGACCTGGTAGTACAAGTACACAGTTTGCTGAAGGTGATCATGCAAGTGGGTAGGGTAGTAATGAAGATATTTACCATTTTGGCCTTCATTGGTGAAGGCATCAGATATGTAGCTATTACATAAGCTGTTGGTGAGGCTGCACTTGGAGTATTATGTACAGTTTTGTTCATCCTCTTATAGTAAAGATTGCCAAGTTGGAGAGGGCGCTAAAGGGATTTGTGACAAGAAGGCCTGAATCATAGGGAGAGGTTGGCCACGTTGGATCTTTATTCCCTGAGGCACAGGAGCCCAATGTCCATTTCTCCAGACACACTATCAGTTGTGTGAATGCACTTGCCCTGCCGTTTTCACTTCCTTTTGCCTGTTGCTACTGAGTCACCTACTTACCTTGCCAACACCGGAAGTTGTTGAGATGGGGGTAGGCTTTGGAAATGTTTGAAGCTTCATCTTCCCACATAATCCAAGCTATTTGTTCTGTGCTGTTGAATTTACCCCTGTAGCATCATGGATGATAAAATTTACTGAGGCTTGCTATGCATTTAAAACATCGCCAGAGTCTCTAATTGGAAAAGTAATTAAGTAAACCTTGACAGGTCTAATTTTAATTAACAAACTCCAGCTTGTTCTCTCCAATTTTCAGGTTTGCTGATGGTGTAAAGCAAAGAGTTAGAGATAAGCTGCTCACTCACCAAAATTTACACTTCTACCCAGAAGATATTATTTTCTTTCTTTAGAGATTCTATCATGATAAATAAAATTAAATGTCTCCTAGCTGGGCAGATGGATGAAAGAAGAATGGAGGGTTATGGGCTACGTAAGAGGGAAGGGTTAGGTTACTCATGGAGTAGGTACAAAGGACAGCACAACATTGTGGGCCAAAGGGCCTTTGCTGTGTTGTAGTCTTCTATGTTCTAAATATCTGACGGAACTCAGACAAGGTTACTTTAATTCCATTTGTCAATTGGAAACGAATAACCTGCATTAAATAACACTTCTGTGAAAAGGCAGGACTTCTTCTGTGATACCTGGAACTGTTTTCGTCCAGCCTTAGCTGCACGAAGTTACATATTTAGAAGCAAGAAAGAACATGATGTCCCTGTGTAATCCTTCTTGCTATCCAATGTTGTCAAGGATCCCAGAGAGAGGATTTAATCTTCATAGGACTGGTTTCCAAAATTTGTCTTCTAGAAATAGGGAGTTAGAAGAAACAATACTGCTTTATTTACCTTCATACTCCGGGAAGCAGCTGTAACATTCCTCATGTGCAGCAAGCAGAGTTATTGGCAAGATGTTATTAATGGTCAGCTTTATTTAAGCTGCCCCACATACAGCTTCATTTTATGTGGTCACAAAGATACAAGGCAAAAGGAGCAAGTTTGTGCATCGGAGACACCAGTAAGATTATTTACATCCACTATTTTGCCATGAATTATGTCGCTTATACAGTTTCTCATGTATTGTTTTGTGATGTCATGTAACTCAACCAGATCTGGATGGCAGTGAAACGTCACCTTGTCATGACGTCTGGGTATTAACTAAGTTGGTTAGTGTGTTTCACCTGTGCTCCAGTGACCAACCATATCACAATGTCCTTGAGCTGAAAGCACCCCAACCAGACAGTGAAATAATCATACAATATAGAGGGAGGAACGCAGAAGGACATTCAACCCTTTGTGCCAGTGCTAGTTGACAATGAGCTCCACAGTCTAATTTATCTTCCAGAAGTAGGTCCAGCAAAGAGTTTTTCAGGTGCATATGAAGTACGTTTCTGCTCTACATGGGGCCTCTAGTTTAACTGGCTGATTAAATTATCCCTTAGTATAGATAAGTGGCACTAACTATTCAAGGGCGAGGTTTATGGACAGGAGTACAAAAGAAATCATTACAGGGGCACGGGGGAATATGAAGCAAGAGAATAAAACTAAGGCAATTGATTGCCTGGGGAGCCACATTTTGGAATTGGAATTGGTTTATTATTGTCACAGGTACAGAGATACAGAGCAAAGCTTGCCTTGCATATTGTTAATACAGATCAAATCATTGCACAGTGTATTGAGGTAGTACAAGGTAAAACAGTAACATGCAGTTTAAGGTGCAATAGCTACAGAGAAAGTGCAGTGCAGGTAAAGAATAAATTGTAAGATCACCATGAGGTAGATTGTGAGGTCAAGAGCCCATCCTATCATACTAGGGAACCATTTAATAGTCTTAAAACAGAGGGGTGGAAGCTGTCCTTGAGCCGATTGGTATGTGCTTTCAGGCTTTTAGATCCTGCCGAGGGGAGATGAGAGAAGGTCTGAGGTGTGTGGTGTCATTGATTATGCTGGCTGATTTATTGAGGCAGCAAGAAGTTTTGACAGAGTCCATGGAGTGGAGGCTGGATCCTGTGTTACACTAAGTTGTGTCCACAACCTTCTGCATTTTTATGCTGTCATGGGCAGAGCATTTGCCGTGCCAGGCCATAATGCATCCAGACAAGCTACTTTCTATGGTGCATCAATAAAAATTGGTCTGAGTGAATAGAGACATGCTAAATGTTTTTAGTCTCCTGAGGAAGTAGAGGCATTGGTGAGCTTCCTTGGCTGTGATGTCTACATGGTTGGAAAAAGACATCTGATGTTCATTCCTAGAGATCGAAAGCTCTCAACGCTCTTAGGTTTCCAAACTTAGTGAACTTGTTTCTGCTACTTTATTTATATATCTTCATTGATAACGTATCTTTCCTTAAATAATAAAACCACATTTGTATGCACCGTTCAGTACATGATACAAAGGAGGAGGGATTATCAAGTGCAATGGAAGATACAAAGAACCTGCAAAGAGATAGAGATAGGTTAATTAAAACAGGCAAGAAGTTGATAGATGGAATGTAACATGGAAAATGTGAGAAAAAAGGAAGAATATAAAAGCAAATTATTGCTTAAGTAGAGCAAGACTACTTTATATTGCAGTACCAAGGCAGCAGGTTTCAAGTACATGAAATATCAAATTTTCATGCAAATCCAGCAAATAATTATTAAGGCTAATGGAACACTGGTCTTTATTGAAAGGGTAAGGAGTATAAAAACAGACGCAATTTAATACCATCTTACTTTATCGAGACTACACTTGGACACTTTGGTCTCCAAATACATAGAATGTGCTTGCAGTGGAGTAAATGCAGAGAAGATTCCCTTGGTTAATTGCTGAGTTGAAGGTATGAAGAAAGGTTGAACAGGATAGGCCTACCACATTGGAGTACAGAAGAGTAAGAAGTGATCTCATTGCTCTGAGGGGAATTCAGGCTCTGGGCCTGTACTCACTAGAATTTAGAAGAATGAGGGGGGATCTCTTTGAAACCTATCGAATGTTGTAAGGCCTAGAGTGAATGTGGAGAGGATGTTTCTTATAGTGGAGTAGTCTACGACCAGAGGACACAACCTGAGAATGGAAGGACAACCATTTAGAACAGAGATGAGGAAGAATTTCTATAGCTAGAAGGTGGTGAATCTGTGGAATTCATTGCCATAGCCAGCAGTGGAGGCCATTGGGTGTACTTAAGGTGATGGTTGATAGATTTTTGATAAGTTAGGGCATGAAAGGTCACAGGGAGAAGGCAGGAGGATGGGGTTGAGAGGGAAATGGATGAACCATGATCAAATGACAGAGCAGACTCGATGGGCTGAATGGCCCAAATCTGTTCCATTATGGTCTAATGGAATTGACAGGGTTGGCACTAAGTGAATATTTTCCCTAGAAACTGTATCATTCTGGAGATTATTGCTTCAGAACAGGGAATCACCTTTTTCAGATGAAGAGCTGAAAAATATTCTTCTCTCAGAGCTTTGTGATTTATTTATTTGAATTCTCTACCCCAGAATCTATCCAAAGTTGTCTTCTTGGATTTGACATACTCAAGGCAGAGACTGACAGATAAATAAACCATGGACATTGGTAGAGAGTGCATGATTGTATCATCCATGATCTTATTAAGACCATAAGACTATAGACATAGGAGCAGAATTAGGCTATTCGGCTCATTGAGTCTAATCCACCAGTTAATTGTGGCAGATTTAGTTTTCCTCTCAACACTATCCTCCTATCTTCTCCCTGTACTTAAATGTCAGAACAGGTTCAAAGAGTCAACTGGCCTATTTCTTCCTTTGTTCTTTATAGCCTTATGTTCCCCCAAACAGTGAACTCCAAAACTTTATTATCCTCAAGGTGAAATGGTTTTCCTCATTTCCCTTCTCAAACTCCTACCAGTTGTTTTAAATCCACGTGAGTTTTGAATCAGTTGCTCAGAAAACTGGTCCTTCTTCTTTACTCCTCATAATTCTGTACACTAAACCTCCCCAAAGTCAACACAGCTCCAAAGATAAGTTACCCTTCACTTTTTTTCTCCAAGCTATAATCTTCTAGTCCATCCATAACTCATAAACCTTCCTTGTAATATATGATCATATCTATAGGCAGGCCCCAAGCTCTAAGCAGTCTGCAGTAACCTGCTCTTGCATTTAATGTATAGTTTTGCATTTTTCTGGATTTCATTCCATTTGTCATTTTCCTGACCAACAGATCAGATCATGTTTTTGTGGTCTGAATGCAGTGTTTTGACCTGAAACATCCACAATTCCTCTCTATCCCTTACTGATGTGACTCAACCTTCTGAGTTACTCTAGCAGAGATTCTTGTTGCTCCAGATTCTTGTACCTGCAGTCTCCTGTGTCTCCATCTTTTTTTTCCAATTTTATGCTTTATAATTTTATACACGAATATGCTTTAAGATGGCAGCGCGATGCAGCAGCGTGCAGCGGCCACTTTGGAATGAATATCTGTAATCTGTCAAGTAGGATGACGTGTACAATCCTGATTTGATGGAGACGGATGTGAGAAGCACGGAGGAACAGCTGGTGAAACTTTTGAAATGCCTGTTTCACTGCTGCTGCTACAGTGCGATCGAGAAATCTCCAGGAGGAAGGCCCCGAATCCTCAGCTTTGCCTGTTGCTTGGCGGCCAGGGCCAGGGTCGAAGCGCTCGGCAGAGATGGTGCTCGGTGTCGGAGGGCTGGTCAGAGGCTCGAAGTTTTCAGACGGATTCAGAGTTGGCTGTGGTCAGGTGCTTCCAGGGGGCTGTATCGGCAAGGTTGTGGTGCTGGAGGATCATGGCAGGAAGAGTTTTTCTTCCTTCTACCGTCAGCATGAGATGATGGGCTGTCAGGACTTTGTGACTTTTTACCGTGCCATGGTCTGCTCTTTATCAGATTACGGTATTGCTCTGCACTGTTGGAACTATATGTTAAATTATGTGGTTTTTGTCAGTCTTTCATCGATTACGGTATTGTCTGCACTGTTGCAACTAAATGTTAACTATAACTATGTGGTTTTGTGTAGGTTTTTGGTTTGTTGGGTGGTAGTGCTGGTCTCTTGACTTGATGTGTCTGGGTAGTCTTGTTTTGTCTGATGGATTTGGAGTTCCTTTCCGGGGAACGTGCTAAGACGGTAGCACGATATTGATACGCAGCAGCCTCTCCGGACTCTGGATTGGGGATTACCAAACATTATGTGGTTTTTCTTGTGTGGTCTTTTTTGTCGTGTGCTTTTTTTGTGATATCATTCTGGAGAACGTTGTCTCATTTTTTAACTGCATCGCATTTGTGGTTTCTAAATGACAATAAACTGAATCTGAATCTGATGATGCCTCATTTTTCACCATTAATCCTTTGGTAAACACCTTTATCATGCCCTGACATTTAGATGTAAAGCATTAATATAACCAACTAAAGCAAGAGACCAAGATGACCTGCTCTACTCTCCTAGTTACCATTTCCAAGAGAATAAGTCTTTCCCGTAACAAATCCACCATGAACTATCCTGAATAATCTGACACTTTTTTGTCTGAATGTTTATTTCATTTCTTAGAAGGCATTCCAATAATTTTAAACACAAGAGATTCTGCAGATGCTTGAAGCCCAGACAATGCACACAAAATGCTAGAGGAATTCAGCAGGCCAGGCAGCATCTATGGAGAGGAATAAACAGTCAATGTTTCAGGCTGACATTCTTCATCAGGGGATCTCAACATTTTTTATGCCATGGACCCCTACGATTAACTGAGGGGTCTGTGGGCCCCAGTTTGCAAATCCCAGTTCTTCATCAAACCTGATGAAGTGTCTTGGCCAGAAATCTTGACAATTTATTTCCCTCCACAGATACTGTGTGACCTGATCATTTCCTCCAGCATTTTGTGTGTGTTATTCCAATAATTTTCCCACCAGCACAGTTAAGCTCAGGGGCTTGTAATTCTGTGCTTTATAACATATCCTCCTGATTTTATAAACAATAGTACGATATTAATTGTCCTCCAAACCTCGGTCACTACTCCTGAAGTCAAGGTGCAGTCATTACTTCTATATTTCACTTATATACAGTATATGGCCCAATCTATCACAGGTAAAGCCCCTCCCCATCATTTAGGACATCTAGAAGAAGTACTGTCATAGGAAAGCAGCATCCATCATCAAGGACTCTCTTCCCCACCCTCACCATATAAGCCATACTCTCTTCTCAGTGAAGACTACTGAGAAAAGAGATCTCAGAAAAGAGATCCAGAAGCCTTAGATTTAATACCACCAAGTTCAGGAACAGTTATTATCCCTCAACCATCAGGCTCTTGAACTAGGGTGGGTAACTTCACTCACCCCAACACTGAACTGATTCCACAACCCAGGGACACACTTTCAAGGACTCTGCAACTTGTGGTCTTAATATTTATAGCATATTTATTTACTATTGTTATTTTTTTCTTTTTTGTCTTTTGCGCGTTGGTTGTTGTTTGCCTAAGTTGTATGCAATTTTTCATTAATTCTATTGTGTTTCTTTGTATTTACTGTGAATACCCACAAGAAAAGGAATCTCAGTGTATGGTGCCATATATGTACTTTGATAATAAACTTACATTGAACTCTTTGAACTTTATATAGTCAGGCTCTTCCAGCAAGAAATATGAAATGTACACAATTCTATCTTAGGCTTTGATCTCAGCTTCCTGCCTGTACATTCAAGCTGATTTTCATCAGTATTTTATCGTGCCTTGTATAGCCCTCAGAAATGATACTAAATAATTGGATTTTCCCAAAACATTTTGGAAAAACTAGAAGGTAATATAGATAGCCCAAGGTTTTAGAATGGCCGAAAGAAAGTGATTCTTCACAAAGCTGATTACTTATTTAATGGTTGAGGGCAGTTTCCCACTCTCATTGCTTTGTGCCTAAAGTTTCACTGCTCATCTGCAAATCAAACGCAAGCCATTATTGAACATGGCATTAGGCAATGTCAATCCTTCATTATTTACAGTATATAGAGATCATTGCACTTCAGACTTTGTGGTTTGTTCTTTATGTTTATTGTATGTGTTTATGCTGTGTCGGATCCACAGTAGCTAACGTTTCATTCTCCTTTGCACTCATGTACTGAAGAGTGACAATAAACAACCATGAAATTTGAACCTCGAGTCTTGAATCTTTCAGTGTTCCTATCAAATTACATACACGCAATGGATAGAATTAAAGATCAAACACTGTATTCCAGGATTCTAGAAAGCAAACTGAAGAATAATCACCACCAATAAGTGAATTGGGCTTCTTTTATATACTTGGAGAAACAGATCATATCTGCTCTGATATCCATTCAAAGTAATAGCCAAGATATTGTATGCAAAATTGAAATACCACACAACCAATGGCAAATTTTTAATCAAAAATTAATTAAAGAGATTAAAAGATTCCCTCTTTGTGTCAAAAGAGGTTGGGCCAGAGATGAGGGTCTGGTCGGTTTTGCTTGCTGAATCACGACGTTTACTTTGCTCTGCGCTGCACTGAGGCTAAAGGAGTGGTCTACTCCCACCGCTCCGGGCTTCGTGTCTGCGGGCTCCACAGTGCTCACTCCGCTATGCTCTGAACTGAGGGTGAGACCGTGGCCTGCTCCGGGCTTCGTGTCTGCGGGCTCCACAGTGCTCACTCCGCTATGCTCTGAACTGAGGGTGAGACCGTGGCCTGCTCCGGGCTTCGTGTCTGCGGGCTCCACAGTGCTCACTCCGCTATGCTCTGAACTGAGGGTGAGACCGTGGCCTGCTCCGGGCTTCGTGTCTGCGGGCTCCACAGTGCTCACTCCGCTATGCTCTGAACTGAGGGTGAGACCGTGGCCTGCTCTGGGCTTCGTGTCTGCGGGCTCCACAGTGCTCACTCCGCTATGCTCTGAACTGAGGGTGAGACCGTGGCCTGCTCCAGGCTTCGTGTCTGCAGACTCTCTTTTGTTCTGAGAGTTATTTGCTTACTTTTATTGTTTGCACTATTTGTTTTTTCTCTCTGCATATTGGGTGCTGGTTGTATTTTATGGGTTCTTTTGGAATTTCTTTGTTTTGTGACTGCCTGTTAGGAGACGTATCTCAAGGCTGTATAATGTACACGTACTTTGATAATAAATATACTCTGGTCTTTGAAATAAAGAAAGGGAGGAAGAACAATGAAGTACAATATTTAACCCTATAGCTCCCTAGTTGTTTTGGCCACCTGTCTTGTGCTGAAACAAATTTACATGATTTGGAGCTCGTGTCTTTTGGAAAGACTGGGAAAAAAAAAGATTGTAGACTTGTGAGATCTTCCACCTTTTTCTTGTTGAATTTATTTTAGATGTGGATAATTGGAATCATTCCAAGTGACAGGTGCAATCCTGTGAAATGATACAATGCCATATATGTTATTAAATTTTACTGATTTTCTTCCCCAAAGGACACTTTAAAATACTTCTTTTCTAATTAGTGCAATAAAATACAATTAAGATCACTTAAGATTTATTATTGTTTGAAACTTGTAATGATACTTAGCTTCACTGGTTTTATGCATTCAGGTCTCAGATGAACACGCCTCAGTAATTTGATCATAATGAAAACTAATGCATGCAGGTGAGCACTGAAATGCTTCTTCTTTGGTGCTCTGATACTGAATGGCAATTTTTCTAAAGCCCCAGTGGGTAATTCTTTTGATCGGTTGCCACTCGGAGACCAGACCTTCCCATTGTGTAAGCGACAGGAGTAATCTGTTCAGTCAACTGGGCCAGGTTCCTCCAGGATGTTTTGCAATCATCAGTCATACAGCCAAACCTCGTCATCTCATTCCCAGCACAGCACAATGTGCTCCCTGTTACGCCTCACTACTGCAGTGTAACCTTTTTAATATCACAATACTGTTATCAATTGCCATCTGTATGACAAATCGTACCTTCTTTCAACAGGCCCTAGAGAAAAGTCTATTTTCATTTGAGTACGCTCAGATGAAGGATGTTTATTAGGCTCAGTGATTAAATAAGCACTAAAAGACTTTAAAAAAGATATTCACATCAATGACATATTTATCATTTTAAATATGTCTCCCCTCCATGGACTCTGGCTAGACTTCTCACTGCATATAAACAGCGTAATTAAAGAACCTGGACATCATCATGAGCTTTGATTAAGTGCTTTTTTGTTACTAAAACAAGTTCACGGTATTGCTGAGTTGTTTGGAAAGTAGATCTTAATGTCGCTAAGATGAACAAAATTAATACACTGTCCTAATTTACACATGAATTTTCCATTACCATCTTTACATTGATGAATGATGCACAAAAATTGCAAACTGAAGTTCAGCAAAGAGCAATGATATTCTTAAATGCTGAAAACACTGATGGTACGTATGTAGTAATTCTGTCACTTCCTTGCATATTCAATACATAACCTACATGTGCGTTATAATCTAATGCACACCTCAGCCCTCCACAGAAACCAGCCTCCACTCCATGGACTCTGCCTGTGCTTCTCACTGTCTCAACAGAATATACAATACCGTGCAAAAGTTTTAGGCGCCCTAGCTAGATATATGTTCAAAGTTCAAAGTAAAATTTATTATCAGAGTACATACATATCACCAAATGCAACCCTGAGATTCTTTTTCTGCGGCATACTTAGCAAATCTATAGAACGGTAACTGTAAACAGGATCTGTAAACTGTAAACATCAGGAACTGTAAACTGTGCAAATGCAGATATAAAAAAAGCAATAAATAACAAGCATGAAATAATCCAACAGAATCCTTAAATGAGTGTAGCTATCCTCTTTGCTCAAGAGCCTGATGGTTGTGGGGTAGTAACTATTCTTGAACCTGGTGGTAAGAGTCCTGGGGCTCCTGTACCTTCTACTTGATGGCTACAGTAGGAAAAGATCATGGCCTGAGTGGTGAGGATCTCTGATGATGGATGCTGCTTTTCTGAAGCAGCAGTTCATGTAGATGTGCTCAGTGTTTGGGAGTTTGTTCGGGGATGTACTGGGCTGAATTCACTACCTTTTGTAGAATTTTCCACTCAGCTGTATTGGTATTCCCAGACTAGGCCGTAATGCAGTCAGCCAGTACTCTTTCCACCACACATCGATAGAAGTTTTCCAAGGTATTTGATGGCATGCCAAACCTCGGCAGAATCCTGAGGAAGTTGAGGCGCTATTGTGCTTTCTTTGCAATAATGTTTATGAGTCCAGGACAGATTTTCTGAGATAGTGACGCCCAGGAATTAAAAGCTAATTTGCCCAAGCCTTTTGCACAGTACTGTAAATAGCATGGCAGAGGAGGCCACGTCGGGAACACCGGACACAATGGATGACCCCAGTAGACTGTCTACTGGTGAAGCCTGGCATAGATTGGGGGACCACTTCGACGAGTAATTTCTCTTCATCCTTCAGCAAAAATGGAACCTCTGGGGGGGGGGGGGGGTGGTGAAGCACTTTAATTGCGATTCCCTTTCCTGTTCTGACGTGTCAGCCTCCTCCCGTGCTATGATGAGGCCCCTCTCAGGTTGGAGGAACAACACCTCATTACTGTCTGGGTAGCATGCGATCTGATGGCACGAACATTGATTTCTCTAACTTCCAGTAAATTTGCCCCTCCCCCTCCCCTTTTACATCTTCTCTCCTCACCGGCCTATCATCTTCCCCTGGTGCCCCTTCTCCTTCCCTTTCTTCAATGATCCACTCTCCTCTCCTATCAGATTCCTTCTTCCTCAGCCCTTTTCCACCTATCACCTCCCAGCTTCTTACTTCATCACCCCCTCCTCCACCCAACTGACTTCACCCCACCATTAACTCCTGAGTCCATGGGACCTCCATTTTTCTCCCACCTTACCTTCCCTGAACACCCCAGCCCTCCTCTCACCTAAGATATGACCATCCGTCATCCCCCCTCTAATCCCAGCTCTCATCCATACCAGGTCTTCACAATTCCCTCCAGCTTTCCCCTCTCTGAGGCAAAAGATTCTGTCCTCAGTCCCTCAGGAGACTCTCTATTGATACCATTTATAAACCCATTGGCTCTCACAACTATCTTTACCATACCTCTTCCCACCCTGTCAATTGAAAAAATGCATTCCCTTCTCTCAGTTCCTCTGTTACAAGATCAAGATCACAAGACAAAGGAGCAGAAGTAGGCCATTCGGCCCATTGAGTCTGCTCCGCCACTCCACCATGAGCTAAACTATTCTCCCGTCTAGTTCCAATTTCCGGCTTTTTTTCCCATATACCTTGATACCCTGACTAATCAGATACCTGTCAATCTCCTCCTTAAAAACCTTCAATGATTGGGCCTCCACAGCTGAATGTGGCAACGAATTCCATAAATCCATGACCCTCTGGCTAAAAAAATGTCTCCTCATCTCTGTTTTAAATGGGAACCTTCTAATTCTAAGACTGTGACCTCTTGTCCTGGACTCACCCACCAAGGGAAACAGCCTATCCACATCTACTCTGTCTGACCCTTTCAACATTCGAAATGTTTCTATGAGATCCCCTCCCATTCTTCTAATGAATACAATTCAAGAGCCGATAAGCGCCCCCCATATGTTAGTCCCTGCATTCCAGGAATCATCCTAGTGAATCTTCTCTGAACTCTCTCCAACATCAGCACATCCTTTCTAAGATAGGGGGCCCAAAACTGCACACAGTATTCCAAATGGGGTCTCACCAGTGCCCCATAGAGCCTCATCAACACTATTCCTCTTGAAATGAATGCTCACATAGCATTCGCTTTCCTTACTGCCGACCCAACCTGTTACGACTGACTCTGCTCTCAGGATGAGGCTTTTCATTCCAGAAGAGCTGTGATGCTCAATCAGATGCTTTGCAGGGCATGGTACGGACAGCCCAGCACATCTGTGGATGTGGACTTGCTCAACTGAGGACACTTACAGCAGCAAGTGCATAAAGAAGGCCTGGACGATCAGTGGGGACATCGGTCACCCCGCTGATAAACTGCTTCAGTTGTTACCATCTGGCGAATGCTAGCGCAGCATTAAAACCGGGACAAACAGGCTACAGGACGACTTCTTTCCACGAGTCATTAGACTTATACATTGACATGTCTCTGCATTGTGACGGAGTCATAACGCAAAGATTTTTACTTCCTCACATTGTGGGATGGATGTAAGATTTTAAATAAATTTAAATCCAAATTCTTCAAAGAAAGGGGCATTCCTCCTTCCATCATCAATGCTGCCCTCATCCGCATCTCTTCCATTTTGCACACATCTGCCATCACCCCATCCCCCTAACGACACACCAGGGATAGGGTTCCTTTTGTCCTCACCTACCACCCCACCAGCCTTCGGGTCCAGCACATATTTCTCTGTAAATTCCACCATCTCCAACAGGATCCCACCATCAGGCACAAATTTCCCTCCACCCACTTTCTGCTTTCCACAGGGATTGCTCCCTATGCTACTCACTTGTCCACTTATCCCTCCCCTCTGATCTCCCTCCTGGTACTTATTCTTGAAAGTGGAACAAATGCCACACCTGCCCCTACACCTCCTAACTCATTACCATTCAGGGCCCTAAACATTCCTTCCAGGTGAGGCGACAGTTCACCTCCAAGTCTGTTGGGGTCACCTACTGTATCCAGTGCTCCTGATGTGGCCTCCTGATTATCAGTCAGACACGACGTAGATTGGGAGACTGCTTCGCCGAGCACCTTCATCTGCCATAAAAAGTGGGATCTCCTGTTGGCCACCCATTTCAATTCTACTTCCTATTCCCATGTTAGCCATGGCTTCCTCTACTGCCATGAAGAGCCCACACTGAGGTCGGAGGAGAAACGCCTTATATTTCATCTGGGGAGCCATTTGGCCCATCTAGTCTTCTCCACCATTTCAACATGGCTGATCCAATTTTCCTCTCAGCCCAGTCTCCTTCCTTCTCATCATATCCCTTCATACCCTGACCAGTCAGGAATCAATCAACCTTTCATGAACCTCCTTTGAACCCTCTCCGGTTTTAGCACATCCATTCTAAGATTAAGGGGCCCAAAACTGCTCACAATACTCCAAGTGAGACCTCATCAGTGCTTTATAAAGTCTCAATATTACATTCTTGCTTTTGTATTCTAGTCTTTTTAATATCGCATTTGCCTTCCTCACCACAGGCACAACCTGCAAATTAATTTTTAGCGAACCCTGTACAAGGACTCCCAGGTCCCTTTGTGTCTCAGTTTAGAATAGAGTTAACTATTTCATTTCTTTGACCAAAGTGCATTACCATACACTTCCCAACACCATATCTCATCTGCTACTTTTGCCGATTCTCCTAATCTGCCTAAGTCCTTCTGTAGCCTCTCTACTTCCTCAAACCTACCTGCTCCTCCACCTGTCTTCGTATTGTCTGCAAACTTTGCAACAAAGCCATCAATTCCATTATCCAAATCATTGACATATAACATAAAAAGAATTGGCTCCAACTCAGTCCCCTGTGGAACACCACTGGTCACTGACAGCCAGCCAGAAAAGGCTCACTTTATTCCCACTCTTTGCCTCCTGCCAATCAGCCACTGCCTTATCCACGCTAGATTATTTCCTGTCATACCATGGACTCATAGATTGTTAAGCAGTCAGTGGCACATTGTCGAAGGTCTTCTGAAAATCCAAATACAGAACCTTAACCAATCCTCTTTTGGTCTATCCTGTTTGTTATTTCTTCAAAGAATTCCAACAGATTATCAGACAAGATTTTCCCTTGAAGAAACCATGCTGACTATGGCTTATTTTATCATGTACCTCCAAGTAACCTGAGACCTCATCCTTAATAACCGACTCCAACATCTGAGGTCAGAATAACTAGCCTATAATTTACTTTCTTCTGTCTCTCTACATTCTTGAATAGTGGAGAGATATTTGCAATTTTTCAATCATCAGACCATAAGATATAGGAGCCAAAGCAGTCCATTCAGCCTATCAAGTCTGCTCTACCATTCAATCATGGGCTGATCTAATTCTTCCAGTCATCCCTACTCCCCATACCCCTTTATGCCCTGGCTAATCAAGAACCTATCTATCTCTGCCTTAAATGCACCCAATGATTTGGCCTCCACAGCCACTCGTGGCAACAAATTCCACAGATTTACCACCCTCGGACTGAAGTAATTACTCTGCATCTCTGTTCTAAATGGATGTCTTTCAATCCTGAAGTCTTGCCCTCTTGTCCTAGACTCCCCTACCATGGGAAATAACTTTGCCATATCTAATCTGATCAGGCCTTTTAACATTTGGAACGTTTCTATGAGATCCACCTTCATTCTCCTAAACTCCAGGAAATACAGCCCAAGAGCTGCCAGACATTCCTCATATGGTAACCCTTTAATTCCTGGAATTGTTCTTGTGAATCTTCTCTGAACCCTCTCCAATGTCAGTATATCCTTTCTAAAATAAGGAGCCCAAAACTGCATGCAACATTTCACGTCTGGTCTCATGAGTGCCTTATAGATCCTCAACATCACATCACTGTTCTTATATTCTATACCTCTAGAAGTGAATGCCAACATTGCATTTGCCTTCTTCACCACCACCTCAACCTGGAAGTTAACCTTTAGGGTATCTTGCACAAGGACTCCCAAGTCCTTTTGTATCTCTGCATTTTCAATTCTCTCCCCATCTAAATAATAGTCTGCCTGTTTATTTCTTCCACCAAAGTACATAACCTTACTCTTTCCAACACTGTATTCCATTTGTCACTTCTTTGCCCATTCCCCTAAACTATCTAAGTCTCTCTGCAGGCTCTGTTTCCTCAACACTACCAGCTTCTCCACCTATCCATTAATCCCATAGTCTAAATCATTGACATACGTTGTAAAAAGCAGCAGTCCCAACACCAACCCCTGTGGAACTCCACTGGTAACCAGCAGACAACCAGAATAGGATCCCTTTATTTCCACTCTCTGTTTTCTGCCGATCAGCCAATACTTCATCCATGCTAGTAACTTCCCTGTAATTACATGGGCTCTTACCTTGCTAAACAGCCTCATGTGCGACACCTTATCAAAGGCCTACTGAAAACCCAAGTACACCATATCTACTGCATCTCCTTTGTCTACCCTCTTTGTAATTTTCTCAAAAAATTGCAGTAGGTTAGTCAGGCAGGATTTTCCTTTCAGGAAACCATGCTGGCTTTGGCCTATCTTGTCATATGCCTCCAGGTACTCCGTAATCTCATCCCTAACAATCAATTCCAACAACTTCTGAACCACTGACGTCAGGCTAACAGATCGATACTTTCCTTTATGCTGCCTCCCACCCCTCTTAAATAGAAGAGTCACATTTGCAATTTTCTAGTCATCCAGTACAATGCTAGAATCTATCGACTCTTGAAAGATTATCATTAATGCCTCGGCAATCTCTCCAGCTACTTCCTTCAGAACCTGAGTGTGCATTCCTTCAGGTCCAGGAGATTTATCCACCCTCAGACCTTTATGCTTCCTGAGTACCTTCTCAGTCGTAATTTTCACTGCACATACTTCACTTCCCTTCAGAACTATTCCAGAATCTAGTGATTCTTGAAAGATCATTACTAATGCCTCCATAATCTCTTCAGCCACCCTTTCAGAGCACTGGGATGTACACCATCTGGTCCAGGTGACTAACCTACCTTCAGACCTTTTAGTTTCCCAAGAACCTTCTCCCTAGTAATGGTAACTTCACACACATCATGACCTCTGACACCTGGAAGTTCCACCATACTGCTGATGTCTTCCACGTGAAGGCTGATGCAAACTATTAATTCAGTTCATCCACTATTACCTTGTCATCATCCTAGCCAGTGTTCTTTTCCAATTCAATTTTGGCCAACTCCTCTCTCATATCTCTGTAATTCACTTCACTTCACTGTAGTACTGATACATCCGATTTTAGCTTCTCTTTCTCAAATTTCAGGGTGAATTCAATCATATTGTGATCACTTACCCCTGAGGGTTCTTTTACGTTAAGCTCTCTAATCAATTCTGGTTCATTGCACAACACCCAATCCAGAATAGCTGATCTTCTCGTGGGCTTAACTACAAGCTGCTCTAAAAAGCCATCTCATAGGCATTCCAGAAATCACCCCCTTGGAATCCTGCACCAACCTGATTTTCCCAATCTGCCTGCATATTGAAGTCCCCCATGACTATTGTAACATTGGCCTTTTGGCATACATTTTCTATCTTCTGCTGTAATTTGTAGGTCACATCCTTACTACTGTTTGGGGGTCTGTTTTCAACTCCTATCAGTGTCTTTTTACCCTTGCAGTTCCTTAGTTCTGTCCACAATGATTCAACACCTTCTGGCACAAGTCTCTAAAGATCTGATTTCATTTTTTATCAACACAGTAATACCACCCCCTCTGCCTTCCTGCCTGTTCTTTTGATACAATGTGCTTCCTTTAACATTAACTCTAATTTTCTCTCAGTCATGATTCAGTGATGCCTATAACATCATGCAAACCAATCTGCAACTGTGTCTCAAGTTCATGTTCCTTATTCTGCATACTATGTACATTCGAATGCAATACCCTCAGACATGTATTCACCCTTTTTGATTCTGTCCACCTTTTATGTTCAAACTCATCCTGCAAATTTGCCCTATCAACAGCCTCGCCTTGCTCAGAGTTTCACTACATGTTGCCTCTGTTTGTAAACAAACTACCTTACCTTTATTTTACTATCACTCCGGTTCCCATACCCCTGCCCACCCAAATAACTTTAGCCAACCTGCCCGCAAGGATATTGGACTATCTGAGGTTCAGGAGTAACCTGGCCCTTTGGTACAGGTCATACCCTCCCCAGAATAGATCCCAATAATCCATAAATCTGACCCCCTGCCTCCTGCATCAGTTCACCTGCCAAATCATTCTATTCTTACCCTCACTGGCACTTGGCAC
Source organism: Hemitrygon akajei (assembly GCF_048418815.1). Classification (NCBI taxonomy): domain Eukaryota; kingdom Metazoa; phylum Chordata; class Chondrichthyes; order Myliobatiformes; family Dasyatidae; genus Hemitrygon; species Hemitrygon akajei. The sequence continues at coordinate 17,305,107 of NC_133125.1, read as the reverse complement.
CTGGAGGTCCTGTTTCTCAGCTTTCCACCTGGCTCCGTATAACTCTCTTCAAGACCTCCTCACCTTGTCTACTTATGTCATTGGTACCAATATGCACCAAAACCTCTAGCTGCTCACCCTCACCCTTGAGAATCCATGAACCTGAACTGAAACACCCCTGATCTTGGCCCCAGGGAGGCAACATACCATTCAGATGTTTCTATTTGCACCTCCAGCACCTCGTCTCTGTTCTTCTGACTGAGGAAGCTCCTATCAACGCTGCAGTGCTCTTCAGCCCTCTGCTCTTCTGAGCCACAGCACCGGACTCAGTGCCAGAAACTCAGTCGCTATGGTTCTCCCCTGGCAATTCATCCCCCTCAATAGTACCTGAAGTTATAGACGTATTATTGAGGAGAATGGCCACAGGTGTACTCCGCATTGGCTGTGCATTTCCACTCTTTCTCCTGACGGTCACCCACTTACCTGTCTCCTGCAACCTAGGTGTTGCTACCTCCCTGCAGTGCCTGTCTGTCACCTTCTCATTCTCCCCTATGAATCAAAGGTCATCGAGCTGCTGCTCCAGTTCCTTAATACATTCTCTTGGGATCTGCATCTCGGTACACCTGGTGAAGATGTGTTTATCCTGGAGACTAGACATCTCCCAGACTTCCCACATCCCACACAGAGTACAAAACACTGCCCCTGGAGCCAATCTCACTAATATACAATGCCCTAACAGATGAGGAATGAACAAGTAAGGACAGAGTGAGAGAGTAATTTACAAGACAATGTACCTCACCCAAGCCTGATGAGCTAAGCCCCTCTAAACAATGGCCTACTCCAAATGAATGTTCACTCCAAGAATCGCTGCTCCACTTGCACTTCAATCATTCTTATTGATCATTTCTAATGAATCCCTCGTGCTGACTGTTCACTCCTCAACTCAGAGAAACTGGTACAAAACTCCGCCTTCAAAATCTCGATCACTGCCCTCATTAAAAAGTAGCCCTCTCTTTTGCTTTTACTTTGGCTCTGACTTCACATGTCAGCCACAGTAGTGTCTGTCTTGCATTCAAAAATTTCTTCTTATTTCAAATACATGTCCTGCACTTTCCTCATTTATCGCAGAAACTCCAGCCATTGCTGCTCTGCTGTCCTTCCTGCTGGTGTCTCTTTCCAGTCAACTTTGGTCAGTTCCCCTCTCATGCCATTGTAATTTCCTTTATTCCATTGTAATACCGACACATTGGAATTTAGTTTCTCCTTCTCAAGTTTCAATGTGAACTCATATTGTGATCACTGTTCCCTAAGGGTTCCTTAACCATAAGCTCTCTTATTATCTCAGGATCATTGCACAACACCCAATCCAGCACAGCTGATCCCCTGGTGGGCCCAACAACAAGCTGTTCTAAAAAGCCATCCCTTATACTTTCTACAAATTCTCTCTCTTGAGGTCCAGTATTGGCCTGGTTTTCCAAATCCACTTTCATGTTAAAATCTCCGACAATTACCATGACATTGCCTTTCTGACACGCCTTTTCTATCTCCTGCTGTAATTTGTCCCAGCTGCTGTTTGGAGGCCTGTATACAACTGCCATTAGGGTCCTTTTACCCTTGCCATCTTTTAACTCAACCCATAGAGACTTTACACCTTCCAATCCTATGTCATCCCTTTCTAATGATTTAATATTATTTCTTGTACACAGGGCCACACCACCCCCTCTGCCTATTAACCTATCTTTCCGATACACCGTATATCCTTGGACATTAAACTCCCAATGGCAGCCATCCTTTAGACAAGTTTCTGAGATGGCCACAACATCATACTTGCCAATCTGTAGCTGAATTACAACATCGTCCATTTTATGTCTTATGCTGCGTGCTTTCAAATATAACACTTCCAGTCCAGTATTTATTGCTTTCTGCTTTAACTGCACCATGCCTCTATTGCCCTGAAAATGATCCCACTGGCTGTGGTTATGCCCCAGCTCCTGCCTGTCCTTTCTATCATCTCTGATGCACACTATTATTGATTTATTTCTGTTTTCCCCTTTCTCAGCCCTATTATTCTGGTTCCTGTCTCCTGCCAACTTAGTTTAAACCATATATGTCAAACTCAAGGCCCGCGGGCCAAATCCGGCCCGCGGTGGAATTATCTTTGGCCTGCGTGATAATATCTAATTACTATTAAAGCTGGCCCCAGTAATCAAAGCGCCTATGGCGTATGATATGGCTAATGCTGAGTTTATTCAGGTACCAGGTTTTCAGGGTTTTTAGTGTTTATTCAGCAGTCTTGCTCGGCAGTCTTCTTCATAAGAAACGGAATTTGTAAAGTGAAACACTTTGTAGTTATAGCAGAGACTGAGACACATGAGAGCAGGCTGAAAAAACGGAGGCAACGAAAGCTGCGTTCGTACGCGTCTGACTAATCCGGCCCGCATGAAGCTGCATTTTGCTCAATCCAGCCCGTGACCTAAAATGAGTTTGACACCCCTGGTTTAAACCCTCCCTAACAGCTCTATTAAACCTGCCTGCTAGGATATTGGACCCCTTTGGGTTCAGGTGTAATCTGTCCTTTTTGTACAGGTCGTACATCCCCCAGAAGAGGCACCAGTGGTCCAGGAATCCGAAGCCCTGCCCCCCTACACCAATCTAGGTCACGCATTAATATGCCTGATTATGTTATTCTTGCGCTCACTAGCACGTGGCATGGCAGTAATCCCGAGTTTGTTACCCTGGAGGTCCTGCTTTTCAGCTTCCTACCCAACTCCCTGAATTCTCTCTTCAGGACTTCTCCCTTTGCTTTCTAGTCCTGAAGAAGAGACTCAACCTGGAACGTCGGTTGTGTATTCATTTCCATAACTGCTGCCTGCCTTGCTGAGATCATCCAGAGCTGTATGTGCATTGCTTTCGATTTCCACCATCTGCACAATCTCTGGTGTTCTGTGTCTTCTTGTGTGTGATTGATACCTTGTATGTACCTTGTGGTGTGAGTCAGTGCTGTTACTGCGTTTTTTTGCACCTTGGCCCTAGAATAACAGTTTCATTTGGCTGTATTCATGGGTATTTATGTATGGTTGAATGACAATTAAACATGAACTACTGAACTATTCTTTATGTGTCTAGATAAGTCTAGTCTTACATTTGGGTTAGGGGGTTAATTGGTCACATGGTGTAACTGGGCAGCATAGGCTCATTTGGCTGTAAGGGCTTGTTACCACGCTGTATCTCTAAATAAACTTTAAAATCACTTTTTTAATCTTGGAACTATTTTCTTCAAAAATTGGCAGAATAATTTTAAAGTAGAGGTAAGGAAGAGGTTCCAGTGTTTCTGTTGGATGACAGGAATGCAGAATCGAGGTTATAATCCGGTCAGCTCTAGCAGCTGAATGATTTATTTCTGTTTTAATTCACATTTTCTTCCCATGACGGAACAGCAATTAAATAAAGTAATGCAAAGGCAATCAATACCTTTCCTATTCAGCTTCTTTGCACCCGCTGGTTACAAGGTTCGACATCTCAAGGAAATTTGGGGCCAGACACTAAAACAAAAATCGGTTGAAATTGGATTATTTCCTATAACACTAATTTCACATTAAATCCTCGTAATTGAATGAATTATTGGATACCTTCCATTGGTAATAGATCTAATTAATCAGTGGAAGTGAAAGTGGTCACGTCATCCAGAATGCAGCCACTGCTTTGACTCGTGCCTTCCTCCACGAATTCTCCTGTGCAGCGTGCAGATGGCAAAGATGCTTTATCCCCGATTGTAGTGGCACTTGGGGGAATTGCAGTAAACATGGCAATAACTTAACACCTGCTTTCTTTAACTTGTTACCATACAATTTAGCAAACAGAACAACCTCTAACTTACTGAATAATAAAATTAAATTACATGCTTGTGCTAACAAAAGAAGTTTCAACAAAACCTACATTTCCACTGATGGGGTGGGCATACCCTAGGTAATAAAAGCAGGGAGATGACACGGTCAGGAAGGAGGTACAGGATCCACACCAGTGGGTTCAGGAGCAGTTATTACCCTTCAACCATCAGGCTCCGGAACCAACGTGGATAACTTCACTCACCTTAACACGGAAATGATTCTACAATCGATGGACTTCCTTTCAAGAGCCCTATAACTCATGTTCTCAATATAGTTACATAGTTTGTTTGTTTGTTTATTTTGTTACGATACGACAACAATGAATATAGAATTGAGACAGTTTTTTTATAAACAAATAAACATTTATTTAAACTCGGCTCAATAAAAATGAAAAGTAAACAAATGACTAACTTAACCGGAAGTTAGCTGCTATACGGCAACTCGAACAGTTCTTAAAGCGATAAATGCGAAAGTCCAAATGATTTATACAGTCAATTAGGAGAGACTTTCCTGCAGTAATGAATTCCTCGATGACATGACGTTACTGCTGATCCCAGCCGAAATATGCCTGGCCCGAAGGATTCACGACGAAGGAAATAAAAATGGCTTGAAGGAACTGACCTTTTCCTTGGCGAATAACACTGCGCCCAACCCTTTCTGCTCTTACTATGTAGGGGCTATCTCAGATGCAGGTTACTATTTCCTGAACAAAGGTCCAATAAGGTCGATCCTGTATTACCGCCGACGACACCAACTTTACTCAATCCTTCGGGTTTCCGTATTTCGGTAATCTTCACTCTCCAATACTTAGACTTTAAAATTAAATCGAAGATACATCAATCATAACAGGCAGTGATTTTCAAAATTGCCGGCACAATGACAATTAAGAATTAAAACTCCACTTTAAAACAAAACTGTGTCACGAAACCAAATACGCAGACTAACGGAGTAATGGACGACTTAAATGACATCCCCAAAAAAATCTGCATCACAGCAGGCTTTCCCCGTTTTATACCTGTTGGAACAGGCCATCACATGACCTCACACTGGTGGGAAAATTACATCATGTGACCTCATACAGGCAGGAAAATATATCACCCCACCATCACAAGATCATTACATCACGCTCACCAGAATACTCAATTACATCATGGTCATAAGACAGTCACAAGATACCCACAGGGTATGTAACAATTTATTTATTTATTTATTGCATTTGCACAGTTTGCCTTATTTTGCACATTGGTTGTTTATCCAGCTTTGTTTAGGCCATTCGGCCCATTGAGTCTGCTCTACCATTTCATCATAGCTGATCCATTTCCCTCTCAAACCCATTCTCCTTCCTTGTCCCCATAACTTTTCACACCCTGACCAATCAAAAGCATGTCAACCTCCACCTTAAGTGCATCCAGTGACTTCGCCTCCACAGCCACCTGTTACAACAATTTCCACAGATTCACCACCCAATGGCCAAAAAAAGATTTGTATGTAGTTTTTTCATTGATTCTATTGTATTTCTTTATTCTGCAGTGAATGCCCGCAAGTAAATGCTATTTCTCTTTTGCACTACTGAATTATTTTTTTTATTGTAACTTAGAGTTACGTTTAATTCTTGCACTGTACTGCTGCCACAAAGCAACCAACTTCACAACACGTGTCAGTGATAATATAAAGTTTCTGATTCTAATTCAATAGATTCAACTTATCTGTTGCCTTCAGAGAACAAAATCTAATAAAGATTGACAATATATTCAGGCTGAGTGCGACCAGCAAATCTCCAAATAATAAAGATCTGATAAAAAGCTCAGGCTTGAGAAACCGTGGCCCAGGCTAATTTTCAACATGCTTACAGGGTAGGTGATACAGGGTACTGCCGTGGTTAGCATAAAGCTTTACTGCGCACCAGCTGTTCTGATTCCAGTCTGCCACAGTCTATAAGCAGTTTGTATATTCTCTCCATGATCATGTGGGTTTCTTCAAAGTGCCCTCCTTCATCCCACAATACAAAGTTAGGATTAGTAAGACCCTGTTGGACATTGCTAATGGGGAATGCTGCAAGTGCAATTCACTGGTTTATTGGCGAATGGTGGGGGTAGGTGGCAGGGCAACTATGTGGCCTTGGTTTTACTCAGGTCAGGCAGCATCTATGGAGATGAATAAACAGTTGTCACGTCAGCCCAAGACCCTTCTTGGGGTCTCAAAGGAAGGTCTCGGCCTCGGCCGTAACAAGGACTAGGCCTTGAGCAGCAGCCTTGCCTGCTTGCATCCGTCCAGGAGAGAGGCATCGGAGTCGGTGGGCTCCACCATAGTGCCAGAGGCAGTGTGGCGCAGCGTACATGCTAGAGTCAGTGCTGCCCTCTAGTGTTCACGTGGCAGAAGACAGGCTATGCTGCGTTCAACTGCGGACTGCTGCAATATTCATGGACTGTGTTTTTTGTGTGACTATAGTTTAGTGTTGTCTTACTGATATGCGCTCTGTGTGCCTTGTGCTGTGTACGACTGTGTGTTCTGTGTTTTGCACCCTGGCCCCAGAGTAACGCTGTTACGTTTGGCTGTGTTCATGGGTGTTTGTGAATGGTTGAATGACAATTAAACTTGAACTTGAGGAAGTGGTAAGCATCCTACGTTGTTGCCGGAAGTGCGGTGACTCCTGCAGGCTGCCCAGCACAATCCTCGCTGATTTGATTTGATGCCAACGACGTAGTTCACTGTGTGTTTTGATGTACATGTGACAAATAAAGCTAATATTAGTGTTTAAATCTTTAGTCCTTCGAAGAAAAATGACAAGGCAAGTTTTCTGCTCATCCTCCAGCTTGTCAGTGTCAACATGGGCTCAGTGCAGCCAGGTGAGTGAACTGGGCAGGACGATTTGCACTTTCGCTTTTCAATGTCTGCAGTTTTCATTTAGAGAATGCATATGTTCCAGGTAGCTCGAGGGAGCTGATAGAAGGAGACTGAGCTTGGGTGAGGTCATCGGTTAAGGGTGAAAGGTGAAGTGTTTAAGAGAAACCTGAGGGGAAATTTCTTCACTGGGGGGGGGGGGGGGGGGCGGTGTGAGTGTAGAATGAGCTGCCGACAAATGTGGTGGACGTGTGGACGATTGCAGCATTCAGGAGAGCTTCGGTTAGATACGTGGAGAGGATGGGTGCAGTGTTACGTTGTGTACCTTCAAAACATTAAATTAATTCAAGGAAACACAGCAGTCCAAGAAATGCGAGTGTAACTTCATCCCTTACTTTAAGCGAGGCGTGCACAAATCACGTGGCAGCCTGATGACGTATGCAATTCATGTATTTATACATCTAACCCATAATTAGTTATTTAAATAAATGAGAATGCTTAATTCAGAACATAATTACAAATTTACTCAAATTATTACTGAAATATTAAACACACGACTTACAGTGGTCCAGGTATAGGTCGATAGGACTAGGCAGAATAATAGTTCAACATGGACTAGATGGGCCGAAGGGCCTGTTTCTATACTGCAGTGCTCTATGGCTCTATGCCTGTACGACAAGCCGTCTGAGCCCGAAACAAACGACAAATCAAACATACTTTACAGAAGTGGCCCATTTGTAGGAATCTGGTAAACTTTTAAGTCTGGAGACTATTTGGTTATTAATTTTGAGACACATAACCACATTTCCACATAACCAGTTTCGTGTACCTGCCAATATGTTTCAGGAAACTATGCGTGTCTCCTAGATTCATACTGCCATGATTAGCTGGTTATTAGAATAGAAGCCAATGAATTCTTAACAGACACCAGTCTGAAGAGAGTTGATTTGACAAGACTTGTTATAATGCAGTCACTTAATCAATGTAACACAATGGTGCTGCGTGATACCAGTCATAACAGTGACAGAATGTTGGTTTAAATTGTCATCTGCTTTGTTCAATAATAGTCCCTGCAATTTATGAGCACTAATGTTCTTTAATTATCTCAACACATGGAGTGTTGAATAAAGCTCAGATAAATCACATTTAAGCCATTAAATTTGCTGAGAGGAATATGATTGTCCTTCACATCAGTGTAACGTTTAACCATCTGCTGCCTGAGTGAAAGGAAAGGCAGGAGGGATCAGAGGGAAAGAGGTCCTTTGATGGGAAGCGCATCTAGTAAAAACCTGGTTGCAGATGTTGGAGGCTACGCGCCTCAGCTAGATTAAAAAGGACAAAACACAAAGTAAGTTTTATTATCAAAGTACATATATATCACCAAATACTATGCTGGGATTCATTTTCTTGCAAGTATTCACAGTGCAACAAATAAGTGCAATGAAATCAGTGAAAAAAACTACAGCCAAAAGATTAGTAAATTGTGCAAATGCAAAAGGAAACATGGATAGGGATGGGGGGGGAAGAGAGAGAGAGGGAGGGAGGGAGAGAGGGAGAAAGAGGGGAGGGTGAGAGGGAGAGGGAGGGGGAGGGTGAAGGGAAGAGAGAGGGAGAGGGGGAGAGGGAGGTGGAGAGGGAGAGGGAGGGGGAGAGGGAGAGAGAGAGAGAGAGAGAGAGAGAGAGAGAGAGAGAGAGAGAGAGAGAGAGAGAGAGAGAGAGAGAGAGAGAGAGAGAGAGAGAGAGGGAGAGAGGGAGAGAGAGAGAGAGAGAGATGAAAATGAGTCCAGGGGTTATGTTTAAAGATCGGTATAGTGTTGTGGTGAGTGCAAATGTCTGACAGTTCAAGGGTGGTAACTGTTCCAAAACTTGCTGGTATGGGTCCTAAAGCTCCTGTACCTCCTTCCTGATGGTAGAAGCAAAAAGAGAACATGGCCTGGATGGTTGGGGTCCCTGTTGATGGATGCTGCTTTCTTGTGGCAGTGCATTTTGTAATGTGCTCAATGGTGGGGAGGATTTTTCATGTGATAAGCTGTTCATATCCACCACTAGGCAGAAATTGGGTGGGGTGGTAGTAGAATGGGGTGGGAGGAGTTGTGGAGATTAGAGGTCTGTGTGCATTGTGAAGTAGGAAGGTAGGAAAACCATGGTGTTTGGAGTGGGAGAAATTAAATTCACCTAGCAGTTTATTGGGTAAATTGTTATTAGTCATACTGAAGAAATAGTTCTTTGATCTTATTTAATCTCTGTCAGGAAGTGTAGAGGAGGGAAGCTTGACCTCTTCTACACTTTTCTTCTACACTCTACCACATTTACTGGTGAGCGATTACTTTAATAATAAATCACAGAATAACAAGACATGAGGAGCCACAAAACAAGAGAGAACAGATACTTAACATGACAAAGCGGCAAGGTAACTGAAAGTTGGAGCAACTAGTTGAGGCTGACTGGTCCAATGGGTGAACAATGACTTTGGATGAAAGCTGGGTTTAAATAGGCTGCAGGTGATGTGTTGAAAAAGAGTGGCAGGTGACTCCTGCTAGCTGGGTGGAGACTGAGAGGTGCCTGCCTGTGCAGACCTGACAGGGCACCCTGTCCTCTCCTATGGCTGACACCTGATGGTCCAAGGTGATCCAGATGGCTTCTCAACAAGTGAGGAATTCAAGAAGAAACTGGATAACACCCAAGACCTCTCCTCTAGGCTGTACCTTTCCCAGTCAAACAGGTACCCCACATCACATCCACCATGATGTGACTCTCTCAACTAGCAAACTGTGTAGACTGGACCACCATCCACCACCCTAGGTTCCAGAAGTGCAGGGTCAGGTGGGTTGAATGGTGCATGGATAGCAGATTTGAGACAGAATACAGGGAAAGTAATAGTGATTCTGGGCAGCTGGAGACAGTAAGTAACTGGACTGATGTGATGGGTAATCTTGAAAGGACCAATGAACAGGACTGAGAGCTTGCGGAAGTTGGAACGCAGGGGGCTGATCTCAGGTAGAAATGGTCCCCAAGCTGGAGTAGTCTGGCTGGGTGACACTGCCGGTTGGCCTGTTGGCAGTGGGCGTAGTTGGCAGCTAGGATGGCCCTCCCTGCCCTCTTCCAAGCATTCTGGCAGTGTCAAACCTGGTGGATGGGTCCTCCACCATGTGGTTGGTAGCTATGGGGCACTTCAAAGGGTGACATGTCCGTGGCAGAGGAGGTGTGTTCAAAGCAGACACTTCTTCCATGTGGAAGGGTTAGTAGTGGCGAAGCACCGTAGTTACTTCTCCACTTGGCGGTTGGCTCTTTGCGACTGGCCATAGGTCATTAGACAGAGGAGAAACTCACTGAGGTACGAAGAAGAGAGCAGAAAGTTCTTCAGAAGTGGGATAGAAATTGTGGACCCTGGTCTGACACAATGTCCCGAGGGAAATCATGGAAGTGAGATACATGATGAAAAAACAGTTCCAGCGTTTCCGCGGCTGACAGCAGTTTGGGGAGAGTACCTTGGAGAACTGTTCCACCACTGTCACGATCATTATGGCCCGATTGGAAGGTGGCACACCCATGATGAAATCCACGGCAATATGGGATCAGTGGTATCAAGGGGCTGCAGGAGCCCGGAAAGCCACTGGTTGGAGGAATTGGACAGGGCACAATGAGGTGCATCTGTAATCATGGTGGGCCGCCAGCCTGCAGAAAGTCTGGAGCCTGTCCTGCTCATGGGTGGCCAGAGAGGAGTGACTAGTGTGCCCAGCGGAGCGCGTCCGAGCATGAGCAGATGTCAGTTGTGTCGGCTGGAGTAGGCTTGTGCTGTAGGGCCTGGCGGATCATGAGCAGATGGGGTGAGCTTACTGGATAGAAGGCCCCTTGACACTACCTGATGGAGCTATTTGCCGGATGCAGTGGGCATCTGGTGCGCAGGTGACTGGCTGCTCCACAGTAAGTGGACAAATTGTTTCTCCGCTGATGCCCACACCCTTGAGGGGGTGGGGGCTGGTTAACTGCATGGCTTCCAGAGGAGGAAGTTGCAGCCTGAAATGGCTCTGGGAGCGGAAATGGGGTCCTAGTTAGTGACACTTGTCAATTCGGAGGACCAGAGTGATAAGGGTTTTGAGGTTAGCGGGCATCTCCCAACCAGACAGCTCAAATTTCAAGCGCTCTGAGCGGCTGTGTTGGTAATGAGGCAGCAGTGGTTCTGCATTCCGGACCCATTCCGCCGCAAGGGTCCTGAATTCTACACTGCAGTCCAGCGCCAAGCGTGAGCCTTGAACAGGCAAAGTATCCGATCTGCTGCCTTCCTTCTACTTCGTGGATGGTTGAAAATTTGGCACATCTCAGCAGCGAATTTCTCATATTTATTGCAAGTGGTGGTTTTATTGTCCCAGTCAGTGGCGGCCTAGGTAGGAGCTCGCCCAGGCAAAAGAGGGATAATGAAGGCAATCTTGGTTCGCAGTCCGCAGAATACAGAGACGGCAGGACCTCAAAGTCTAAGATGCGCTGGGACAGGAAGTTGCGACATGGGGTTGGGGACCTGTTCAAGCGCTCAGGCTCTGGGATTCAGGGCTCTGAGGGAGGAGGCTGACTAGCTTGGGGTTGCTGTAACAAGATGGAGAGTTGGCTGAGAGGAGCAAGCAGGTGGTCAGTTCTTCCCTGCTGCTTCTGGATCATCTACTCGTGTCAGCAGATAACTTCCTTCAGGCAAACAAAATCTGCTGGGTCGATCACTGGTTCTGCCATCCTGCCTGGAACTGCAAAGTAGGCTTGCCTCAAGCACTAAGCAGTAGAGATGGTTCTGCGGCAAGCAATCACTTTAATAATAGGTTTCAAAATCACAAGCCACGAAGGGTCACACAACAAGAGAGAACAGTTACTTAACATGACTAGACAATAAGGTAACTGAAGGCTAGGAGCAACTGTTTGAGACTGGCTGGTTAAATAGATGAACAAGGACTATGGATAAGAGTCGGGTTTCAATAGGCTGCAGGTGACAAGTTGGAAATGAATGGCAGGTGACTCCTATTAGCAGGTTGGAAACTAGGAGGTGCCTACCTGTGCAGGATCACAGGTCCCTAGGAAACCCAGTGAGAATATAATACAAATTACAATGGAATTAAAATGTCCTTTAAACTACATTTTTACAGCAGAATTTTAATTAGCAATTAAAATTTAACCCAGTCTCTAGGTATTGTAAATAATTAGAAATCTTCCAAGTATTGTAGGCTGGATCAAATCGCCAGACTATTAATAAATGTCCAGGGATGATAAGGGTTTTAAAAATAATTTCAATGAATTATGCTGTCAAACACATAAAAGCACCAGTCATAATTTAAATAGGAACATTATATGCTCATTGTTGATTGCTAGCAATACGAATAAAAAATAACTTATGAATAAACTACCATATACGTGACCATATCAGTATCTGGCTATCGGATTTTCCAATTCTTGTTTGAAAGATTATTTGACCATATTTTCTTGTTTTTCCCCCATCCTTAAATCTAAATTCTCTGGTTGCGAATTCTTCTGCCACTAGAAATAACTTCCTTTGTGTTACTCTATCAAAATCCGTCGTGACTTTAAGCACCTCTATAATAGAAAAGATATCCTGGTATCGTAACTAAAGTCCCACATCACTGGTAGAAATCTAGTAAAGATCTTTCCTAATGTAAAAAATATTTCAAATTATGGTGCTGATTGAGCCAAATCAATGATTTATACAGATTTAGCATGATGGCGCGTGAGTTTATTTTAACAAGAGGCATTTTGAGAATGTCATTCGCCAGAATATTATATTTGATAATGGGAACTCTTGCCTCTTAACGCTGTGAGTCACTAAGTGAATTCAGCATGTGATATATTGGGTTTTAGAGAAGAAATGGCAACCAGAGAAAATAGATTTAAGGTTATTGGCAAAAGAATAACAAAAGGTATGAGGAGATGTTATTAATAAAACAATGATATAGAGTAAACAGCCTAAACAGCAGATTCACGGTTTCAAATGGGAATTGGGAAAACAGATAGGTTTTACTCAGTATTTACAATTTTTTATAGATTTACCATCCACTTTCCTTGCCGTATCTGTCACGGTTCATGTTTTTAGCTCAATTTGACTGCTTACAATCAGCTCATGTGTTTAAAAGCACGATGGCCATGCACTCTGAAAAGCAATGACTCCCAGATCACAACTTCCTAACATCTGCAGCTCTATGTAATTGCCGACATAACTGCCGAGCTCATTTCAGTTTGGTCATCACTGAAATGTTTTTGAGTCATTTTTCAGGCTACGGGCCTGAAACTTCACTCAAGATATTGGCAGTGAGCTGCCTTTCCTAATTTGTAAAATACCTCCACGGACTGATTCAGATTCAGTCTCATTTTATTGATCACGTATACATTGAAACATATGGCAAAATATGTTTTTTGCATTAACAACCAATACAACCTGACGATATGTTGGGGGCAGCCCACAAGTATCACCACACAGTCCAGCGCCAACATAGCCTGCTCACAATGCCCAGCAGAGCAACAGGACAAGCAATAGAACAACGGCAGAAATAAGCCCCTTTCCTAGACTCCCACCTACTCACATGCATGGAGAAAATTCCAACCCAAAGATAGGCCTCCAGGCTCCATCCTCCGGGACTTCCTGAGTTCTGATTGTCCGACGGGAATTAATCATCAGTATCCACCTCTGGACAAGCCAGCCACAGGACCTCGAAGTCTGGGCTCACCAACTCACCTCCGGCCCTCGTGACCCCTGCTTGCACAGGCGTACGATACCGGTACCGGCTGACTGGGAACAGCCCAGCATCGATGGATGTCCTTCATCACCTGCCCACATTGCTGGCTTTTGAGCACAGAGCAGAAGCCTGAACTCCAAGTGTCTTTCATGCCATGTCCATGTCACAGCGCTTCATTTGTGAATAGTTAACAATAGAAAGCAAAGGAATGAACAGCTTGGTAGGCTGTAATTAGCGGAGTATGGAAAGATTCAATGTCATTACACCAACCGTTCATTGCAATAAATAGGGTAATGGAAATGAGTGTAGCATTTCCATATTTGCTAAAGTTATAAAATTATATGGCTGCAATGAATAGTTTGGAGGATTTGGAGTATTGTGTGCAGTTTTGGTCAACGAATTACAGGAAGGATATTAATAAGGTTGAAAGAGTGCAGAGAAGGTTTACAAGGATGTTGCCGGGACTCGAGAAACTGAGTTAAAGAGAAAGGTTGAATAGGTTGGGACTTTATTCCCTGTAGTGTAGAAGAATGAGGGGTGATTTGATAGAGGTATATAAAATTATGATGGGTATAGATAGGGTGAATGCAAGCAGGCTTTTTCCGGAGAGGCTAGCAGAGAAAAAAAAACAACCCAGAGGACATGGGTTAAGGGTGAAGGGGGGAAAGTTTAAAGGGGACACTGGGGGGGGGGGGTTTCTTCACACAGAGAGTGGTGGGAATATGGAATGAGCTGCCAGATGCAGTGGTAAATGCAGGCTCACTTTTAACATTTAAGAAAAACTTGGACAGTTATATGGATGACAGGGGTTTGGAGGGATATGGGCCAGGTGCAGTTCTGTGGGACTAGGCAGAAAAATGGTTCGGCACAGCCAAGAAGGGCCAAAAGGCCTGTTTCTGTGCTGTAATGTTCTGTGGTTCTATGGTTCAAAGAGGATAGGTCCAGAGCAAGTGAGTGGGAAAGATAGCAGCAGGACTACAATAAGGAAAAGATGTGAAGTTACTGAGATATTAAGGGTTTTTTAAAAACAGTAAGAGATTAAATAGCAAACTGTTTTTGATGTTCAAAGGCAAATGAATGTCTTTGTGTACAGACTAACAAAAAGCCAAAATACAGGTACAGTAGGGAGTTAGGAAGGGAAATGTTGCTGCAGTTGTACGAGGAAAGGCTGGGCTTCTTTCCTCAGGCTGTGAGACAAGTGAATACCCTGCTACCACCGAAGTCTCGTCACCAGGACAGCGGTCTACTACATGCATTTTCAATTATATTTTATTAACTTACTTATGAGTATAATATTTTAAATTATGTGCTGTGTGTGATATACATTGTGTGTGTGCACCATGGGCTGAGGCACATGGTTTCGTTTGATTGCATTTAGATAATTTTCAATGACAATTAACTTGAGCTTGAACTCGAGAGTGCAGAGAACAAGAGACCATAAGGTAAAGATGCAGAATTAGGCATTTTGTCCATCAAATCTGCTCCACCATTCTAACATGACTGATTTATTATTGATCTCAACCCCATTCTTTGGCCTTCTCCCCACAACCTTTGACGCCTAATCAAGACCCTATCAACCTCCACGTTAAACATACCCAATGATTTGGCCTCCACACCCACCTGTGGCAATATATTCCACAGATTCACTATGCTCACTGTGCTTTGGCTAAAGGAATTCCTCCTCATCTCTGTTCTAAATGGATGCCCCTCTATTCTGAAGCTGTGCCCCCAGGTCCTAGACTATCCAAGACTTTCAATATTCAATAGTTTCCAATGAGTAAGTACTGGCTCAGAACCATCAAAATCGCATCATATATTAACCCTTTCATTTCCAGAGTAATTCTTGTGAATCTCCTCTGGACCCTTTTCAACCTCAGCTCATCTTTTCTTGGATAAGGGGTCCAATACTGCTCACAATACTCCAAGTGCAGTCTGACCAATAAAGCCTCAGAATCATGACCTTGCTCTTATATTCTAGTCCTCTTGAAAAAAAATGTTAACATTACATTCACCTTCCTTACCACTGACTCAACCTGCAAGTTAACCTTTAGAGAATCCTGCACAAGGATTCCCAAGACCCTCTGCACCTTGATCTTTGAATTGTTTCTCCATTTAGAAAATAATGTATGCCTTTACTGCTTCTACCAAAGTGCATGACCACACACTTACGTACACTATTTTCCACCTGCTACTTCTTCATCCATTCCACCAACCTGTCTACGTCCTTCTGCAGACACCCTGCTTCCTCAACACTGCCTGACCCTCCATCTATCTTTGTATCATCTGCAAACTTGGCCACATTGCCATCAATTCCATCATGCAAATGATTGACATATATGTAATGCTCCTCAATAGTCGTGTACAATTATGGTGTCCTTATAAAAAATACTATATACCTTGCTACAGACTGAGTACAATCTAAACACGAGAGATTCTCTAGATGCTGGAAATCGAGAGCAACCCACACAAAATTTTGATTTAACTCAGCAGGTCAGGCAGCTTCTATGGAGGGAAATCAATAGTTGACATTTCAGGCTGAAATCCTTCATCAGCAGTGGAACGGACGGGGGAAGAAAACCGGAATAAGAAGGTGAGGGAGGGGAAGGAGTACAAGCTGGCAGGTGATAGTTGAAACCAGGTGAGGTGGAAAGTGGGTGGGTGGGGGATGAGGTAAGAAACTGGGAGGTGGTAACGAGTGGTTATTTGAGATATTGTCACCTTCCTGTCACCTTGAACTGGTTTGACCTCTCCCATTAAAAAGGCATTTTCACTTACAGAACTAACACTCACTAGATTTTTTTTTTGTTTTCTGCATCATTCTCTGTAAATCTAGATGCTGCTGTGCATGAAAATCCCGGGAGATCAGCAGTTTCTGAGATACTCAAACCACCCCGTCTGGCACCAACAACCATTGCACGGTCAAAGTCACTTAGATCACATTTCTTCCCTATTCTGATGTTTGGTCTGAATAACAACTGCACCTCTTGACCATGTCTGCATGCTCTTATACATTGAGTTGCTGCCACATGATTGGCTGATTAGATATTTGCATTAATAAGCAGGTGTACCGGTGTACCTAATAAAGTGGCCACTGAGGGTATTGTACAGTGTTAAAGTGAGCACGATGACAGTAGACAACAGCGTGAGCAGTAGGAAGGGGTAAGTGTTGAAGATTATGCACATTCTAAAATGGCACCGAATTTAAAGTAAGGGACGCTTGTTCATGATCATTCTTGTGTGTGTAACATCCTCCTGTCAGCCTGTCGATCCAATAGTTAGAAGCTGGGTCCAATTTGTTGATTCAGAATCAGAATCAGGTTTATTATCACTAACTTATATGTTGTGAAATTTGTTTTGCCATGCCAATACAGTGCAAAGGCGTAACAATTACCATAAATTGCAAAATAAATAAAGTGCAAAAAAAGGACTAGCAAGACAGTGTTCCTGGGCTGATGACCACTTGGAAATCAAATGTCAGAGACAAAGAAACTGTTCCTAAAACATTGAATTTGGGCCTTCAGTCCCCTGTGTCTCCTCCCCAATAGTAGTAACTATCATTTTGTCACGAGAAATAAAACTTAACAAAAAGCATTACTGCAGCTTTTAACTGTCACCACCCACAGAGAATTTGTCCTTCCCATGTGCAGATTTTGTTAAGATTAAAGGGGATCTTTAAGATTATGGCCTAAAGCCAAAGGCCTCAGGCTGCCTCAGTGGCAGTTGCTGGGCAAAATTCTGAAGCAGGATAATTCTCACTGCTTTTTCTTTATTGACTAATTTACAATAACCCTAACTTTTTATGTATTGTGAATAATGTGCTGTGAAGCTGACAGACAATTTATTCCAAGAATCCTTTCATTTTTTGCTGGTTTCAGGGAATTCAGTGGAATCAAATTTCAGTGGTGAAATTTAACATGCAAACCTGATGTAAAATTGCCTGCTTAGCACATCTACCCTGTGATCTCGTGAGAAAACATCTTGTGGTGCAGTGCAAAGCCAGCACTCTGTGTAAGTGAAATGGTCCATTGCTTCAACACATCTGGAACATTTTAGCAGAAGGCAGGACGGCGACAATGCCGATGTGCACCAAAGTGCCATTATGACAGCTCAGTCATGGCTTCAAAAGGATTCATTAAAAGCTCCAGATAGGGGCAAAGTGATTCAGAACTGTAATGGGAATAACTGGGCAAATTGTCCTGATGATTCGACTGATGAGTCACAGACACTGGACAGAAGCAGAAGACACAAGGAGCCATCCTGTATTCATTACCCTATTTTGTGAAAAATTCCAATTTTTATGGATAGAAGTTGCAGAATTTATTTTCCTAAATTCTGTTTCCTCTGCCCTTTAAGTAAATTATTTTCCCAGTTGCTTCTTGTTGTCTGCTGTGAATTTAGAACAGTACAACACAGTACAAGCCCTTCGGCCCATCACGCTGTGCTGACCTTTTAACCTACTCTAAGATCAATCTGACACTTCCTCCTACATCTATCTCTATCTGAGGCCTCCGTCGGTCAGAGTTGACCATGGATGTTGCATCCTAACTGTCTAGACACCAAGCCTGGACAGTATAATATGGAGAGCAAGCTGTTGCTATGTAGCAAGCTCCCCCTCTCCATGCGACTGATACAGGACCTGATACAGTTTGGTACCAGCAGCGATGCAGGAGTTGCCAATCAGCATTGAACTCGACGTAGGATTGCCGTAGGGACTCCAGTTCCAGATTTTTCCCTCAGGGTTTGCTCCCGAAGCCTTTCGCATGAGTGGGAAGAGTCGCAAGGCTGCAGAGGCTTGATATCGGAGATTTCCTTCTCCTAGATGAGCTGCCAACCATGGCCGACAAGCCACATCTGCCTAAAGCGACTGGTTTTAAGGCGCCAGTAACCCATCTTTGCCCATTCTCCTGTCAGAAGAAACAGTTCCACCAGGCTTAGTAGCTAAGCCGCATGTGAAGACTAGGAGCTGAACCTGGTTGTCAGAGGCTATTTGAGGCTCATGCCATTGGGAGCATTAAATAGATAGTGGGAACTTTTCGCTATTACCACCCCCCCCCCCCCCAGCTATAACAACCTTAACGAACCACATAGCCCTCCATTTTTCTATCATCCATGTGTCCATCTAAGAATTTAAATACCCAGAATGTATCTGGCTCGAGCACAATGCCCGCTTTGAAAGGGAAAATAAAAATACAGCTATGAGGATCCCTGCAGCACCCAGTGACCCTGCGATCTCCGTCTCGGAGGCTGACATCAGGCTGTCTCTCAGGAAGGTGAACCCTTGGAGGACGGCTGGTCCTGATGGAGTACCTGGTAAGGCTCTGAAAACTTGTGCCAGTGGTGTTCAAACACATTTTAAATCTCTCACTGCTACAGTCAAAAGTTCCCACCTGCTTCTAAAGGGCAACAATTATACCAGTGCCCTGCAAGAGCACTACCAGTGCCTTAGTGACTATCATCTACGGTGATGAAATGCTTTGAGAGGTTGGTCATGGCTAGAACCAATTCCTGCCTCAGCAAGGACATGGACTCACTTCAATTCGCCTATTGCTATAATAGGTCTACAGTGGACGTGATCTCATCGGCTCTTCACGTGTTCTTGGATCACATTACCAATACCATTGTGAAGATGCTACTTATTGACTACAGCTCAGCATTTAACACCATCGTTCCTACAGTCCTGATCGAAAAGCTCCAGAACCTGGGCCTCTGCACCTCCCTCTGCAATTGGATGCCCCACTTCCCAACTGGAAGACCACAATCTGTTCAGATTGGTAATAATATTGTAATTGTTATATGGTTAATATCTCCTCCTCGCCGACAATCAGCACTGATGCACCTCAGGGATGTGTGCTCATCCCACTGCTCTACTCTCTCTACACCCATGACCGTGTGGCTTGGCACAGCTCAAATGCCATCTATAAATGTGTGATGACACAACTATTGTTGACAGAGTTTCAGATGGTGATGAAAGGGTATATAGGAGCGAGATATATCAGCAACAACTTTGAGCTCAATGTCAGTAAGACCAAAGAACTGATAGTGGACTTCAGAAAGGGCAAGATGAGGGAACGTAAACCAATACTCATAAAAGGATCAGAAGTGAGTAATTTCAAGTTCTTGGGTGTCAAGATCTCTGAGAACTTCACCTGGTCCCAACATATCAATGCAGCTATAAAGAAGGCAAGACAGTAGATATATTTCATTAGGAGTTTAAAGAGATTTGGTATGTCACCTAAAACACTCGAAAATTTCTACCAATGTAATGTAGAGAGCATTCTGACAGGCTGCATCACCATCTGGTATGGTGGGGGGCGTTGCTGCACAGGATCAAAGTAAACTGCGGAAAGTTATAAACTTAGTCAGTTCCATCCGGAGTTCTGGACTCCATAGTATCTAGGACATGTTCAAGGAGCGGTGCCTCAAAAAGACGGCATCCATCATTAAGGACCCCCACCATCCAGGACATGCCCTCTTCTCATTGCTGCCATCAAGAAGGAGGTACAGATTCCTGAAGGCACACACTCAGTGAATCAGAAACATCTTCTTCCCTTCTGCCATCTGATTTCCAAATGGACATTGAACCCATGAACACTACCTCAATGCTCTCTTAATTTCTGTTTTTGCCCTACTCATTTAACTATTTAATATTCATATTGTGGCACTCCAGGGGGTCGTGGTTGACAGCCTGTCCCATCATTCCTAATGATCAGCGCTATTTATTGTTCTTGTTTTAAAATGCTTTTGAGGGATTATGGTGGGACGTTCAAGTTCATAAATAGTTACGTTTTAGCTCGCATGTGTTTGTGGATCACCCTGTCTAACCGAGGTGTGTAATAATCTATATGTGGCTGAGGGACTTCTCTCCCCGGGTCATAGACACTGGTCTGTTT
Source organism: Hemitrygon akajei (assembly GCF_048418815.1). NCBI lineage: Eukaryota > Metazoa > Chordata > Chondrichthyes > Myliobatiformes > Dasyatidae > Hemitrygon > Hemitrygon akajei. The sequence goes on along the minus strand of NC_133125.1, from coordinate 17,284,785 downwards.
TTGTGCTTGACACAATAAAAATGGTTGTTGAGTTAAAAGTGCTTTCTCATCTGTCGTCATGCACCAAATGCTCAGCATGGTTGTGTCAGGAGTGGGATTACAAATCACTGAAAAGATTGAAGAGCTTCAACATCGGATAGAGTGCCTTAAGACATAGGGAATAAGACGAGGGACCGAGCAGTTTGCATTCCCCACACTCCCGGGCCGGGAGGGAGGACCTGGGGACCGAGCATCGTGCCTTCCCTGGGAGCCCCGACGGAGCGAGCGTGCCGAGGGTCCCCAACCCGGGGGCCACGGCAGAGTCCATCACCCACCTCCCTCGCAGCCTGCATGGGGGATCCCAAGACGCTGCGGCCATAGGAGAAGGGGAAACGTGGCAGGCACCACCAATGCTGTTGGAGCAAGAGGAAGACCAACGGGCAATTAACGCCTCAAGATCCACCCTGAAGCTTCCCAGACACGATAGTACAGGCCACCTGGAGCCCTACCTGGTGCAGGTCAGACACTGTATGGCACAATGTGTGCGGAGCCAGTGGTGCACCTTGCCCGGGCACAGGAGGCCAATGCCTTTCAGGCTCTCCTCAGCCTAACGCCAGCTGAGCAGCATGACTACAGGGCCCTTGTAGCTGCACTGGAGTGGGGTTTCGAGCAATGAAGTTCAAGCTGAGCAGCAGAGAGCACTGTGTGGGAGAAAGCCTGGGGCCATTTGCAGCAGGTCTCCACCTCTGCGCTCAGCATGGCTACCCACAGTTCCCTCCCACAGCCCAGGAAGAGCTTGCCCTCCACGCCTTTGCAAAGTCGCTGATGTTGGAGCGCCTTTGGCTGCACGTTCACCTGACATCGCCATTATCTCTGGCCAAGGTGCTGGCACAGGCGGAGAGGACAAAAGCAATTTTAGCTCCCCAAAGTGTCCTGGCATTGCCCTGCACACCACAAGCCTGGGCTTGTGTCACTGAGCCAGAGGAGAAGGCCGCGAGACAGGTCTGACCAGCGCTGCGCCAACCCCGCCACGGACTGATCTCTCCTACTGGTGTGGCGAAACAGGTCATTTGGCCTGGGACGGCCCCACACCGGCACCACCACAGCTATCAGGGAATGATAAGTGGGCAGCGCCACCCGAATCCTCCAGGTGAATCCCTCCATTGTCGCCCCTCTGGGTGGGCTGTTTTGGTAAAGAGCAAGTCTTATACATGAGTGTGTGTGGGAGGGCATCAGATACCATGCGTTTGTGGATACAGGGTCAGCCATCACCATCATCTTTGGTCCCGCTGTCCTGCCCAACACAGACCAGCCATCCCCGCATGGGTGGATAACAACAGGGGTCCAGCTGTCTACGGTCACTGGCGACTGTGCGGCGATGCGAAGGAAGAGGAGGCTATGCATCGCAGTGGGGGAAAACGCAGCGGGACATGAGGTATGGCTTGCTGACATCCAGGAGTCCTGCATCATTGAGCTGGACCTGCTGTCCTGCTGGGGGGCCCTTATGGAGGTGTCAGGGGCAACGCTTTACCACAGTACTGAAGCCGTGGCCCTCTGGCAGGGCAGCTCCAGGAAGTGGACCCAATGGGGCCAGCAACAACCACCACCAGTCCAACAGTGGCCCGGTGCAGTGCAGCGGAACCAGTGACAAGCAGTGGTGTTGACACTTCAGGTGGCAGACAAGGTAGAGCTCCCCACCATTGACCACCAGCTGTGCAGTGAGCAGGTGAGCGATCCCATGCTGGGCTGGGAGAGGGGACGACAGCCAGAGCGGGCAGAGATCCCCATCCCGGATGCAGAGGCCAAAGCCCTATACTGGCTGTGGGGAACGCTGGTGATGCACGTTGGGCTGCTGTTCCAGTGGTGGCAGTTTCTCAGACAGCAGTAGACAGTTCCTGTATGTGTTGGACCTCTGGGGGGGCTTCGCACCGCGGTGCTGCGGTCCGTGCAGGGACTGATGGGGGCCAGCCATTTTGGAGTTTCAGAGACATTGGTCAAGCGCCGCGAACGCTTCTATTGGCTACAGGCAGGAGATGGAGCTGTCCATGCACTGTTGCGACACTTGCATGTCACAGAAGGGGCCGGGCCGCAGGTCAGGGGCACAAATGCAGCAGTACGTGGTGGGGGCCCCAGTATAGGTTGATTGCCCCTCTCAGAAGAAGGGGCTATCCCCCAGTCTGGGCAGCCACTGGAAGGGGCCGGGACAGCGCTCGACCGCATCTCCGATGGGGTATATTGGGTGCGGTTGCCTGAGCTGCACTGGAACTGGCTGGCACCGCGTCAGCCCTCGACCGCCACTGACCCAGTGAGACTCACGGATGGAAGTGACACTCCGGGTACGCTGCCTCTGCCTCACCAAACAGTGCCTCCCCTGGGTGTGCTCCAGAACCCCCCCCCACCCCCGGCACCCAGTCGGCAGCATCAACCACAACTGGGACTTCCAGACTTTGCAGTGGGCTCCGGGGTTGCCTTGGATGGCTGACCCCCTCAGGTGGGGGCAATGTGGCGCTCCTGGGGAGGAGGGAGGGAGTGTGGTCGATGGCCCACCCCGGCATTCCTAATGCCCAGTGCTATGTATTGTTCTTGTGTCAAAATGCTTTTGTGGGGTTATGGTGGAATGTCCAAGTTCATTTATTACATTTTAGCTTGGGTTATACTGTTAATCGCTTGTAGGCTTGTGGGTTACCCTGACTGTAACCGGGTATGTAATCATCATGCATTTCACTGTACTGCTGCCACAAAGTTCGCAAATTTCACGGAATATGCCGGTGATATTAAACCTGAATTTGATTCTGATTCTGCCTCTATCGCCACCAACGGCAGGACATCCCATGCACTCACCACCGTCCGTGTAAAACCTACCTTTGACATTCCCCTAGGCTTTATTTATTCATTTCTTTATTATTTAGGGATACAGCACGGAGCAGGCTCTTCCGGCCCAACGAGCTGCACACAACAACCCACCGATTTAACCCTGGCCTTATCACAAGACCTCTCACGATGACCAATTAACCTACTAACCGGTGTGTCTTTGGACTGTGGGTGGAAACCGGAGCACCCGGAGGGAACTCATGGAAGAGTACAGTATACAAACTCCTTATAGATGGTGCTGGAATTGATGCCTGAACTCCAGAACACTCCAATATGAAACAGTGTCATGCTAACTGCTACAGTACCATGGTGCCATTGTGATTTTCTCCAATCATTTTAAAATTATGTCCCCTGATTTTAGCTATTTCCACTCTGGAAAAGTGTCTCCAGCTGTCTACTCAATCTATGCCTTTTATCATCTTGCACGTAGACCTCTGAGGGAAGAGACGGGGGAACCTCCCAGTGTGAAATTGGTCCATGATGCCATCAAGAGGCTTAAAAGCAACAGCACCGGTCCTGATGGGATCCCTGCGGAGATCCTCACGGAAGGTGGACCAGCACCCTGCACCACATCCATGCCTTGTTCCTAAAGTCTGGGAAAAGGAACAACTGCTCTCTGAGATCAGGGATGCTGTAATAGTGACCATATTCAAAAAGGAAGGCAAGGGAGATTGAGGCAATTACAGAGACATAGCCCAGCACATCTCCAACTCATTGGATGAATAAAGGCTCTGCTCCTTTAGCATTGATTTACCTTTATTCTGCCATCTAGTAAACATCATACCCTTCCACTGCACCTAATCAGATGCTGGAAATCTTGAGAAACACGTATAAAAAGCTGGGGAAACTCAGCAGGTCTGGTAGTATCTATGGAGTGAGAGAAACAGTCGATGTTTCTCAGCTCAAAACATTGACTGTTTATTTCCCTCCATAAATGCTACCCGATCTACCGAGTTCCTTCTGCATTTTGTAACTGTTAGTAAGCAGCCGATACATCTCATTTGCTCTGTCCTTGTTTATTTTCTCCATTCTAAGTCGTCTTTTGAATAAATGTAACCATCCTATAAGATTGTGTCTTCCTTCAATGACTATTTCAAACCAAATCGGGAGGTAGAGGACCGGAGCTTGCGATTATATTTTCAATATTGTCTCCTGGGTTTGAGATGGTTCATAGTTCAAATATAGTAGAGCTCGGTAGGGGTAACAAGTCACAACATCAAGTTGCAATTTCCTTTTGGTTCGGGCTTGGAGTGGGAGTGAGTGAGATGGGAGAGAGCTTGGGATAAGTGAGTGTGCATTGGAGGTACAACAAAATGAAGACTCACAGACTTGGCAACATTAGTAAAGAGTGATGGTTGTTCTATTTTGTCATTTTATTTCCTCGTATGGCGGGGAAAGTTAACATGATTCGTAAACCAGTATTTGTAAATCATGTCCTGACGAAGGGTGTCGGCCCGAAACGTCGACAGCGCTTCTCCCTATAGATGCTGCCTGGCCTGCTGCGTTCCACCAGCATTTTGTGTGTGTTGCTTGAATTTCCAGCATCTGCAGATTTCCTCATGTTTGCAAATCATGTTCTTGCCTTTCTCCATAAGAGAATGGAATGAGCAGAGATTCACCTAAACCAAGATTGAAGAGTTTCAGCTCAGGGGAAGGGATGGCTGAAAATAAAGCAAAGAAAAAGCCCAGAGATAAAGAGTGAGAGCATTATTGACTGGGCAAGGAAAATGAGAAGCACTATTTTTGGCACTTGAGAACATGGAGTATTGAGCTGTGTGGAACATTACGAGTGTAATATCAAAGCTTGAATATAAAAAAAATTATATTCAAACTAAACCTAAGGTACGACTAGATGAGAAACACCCCAATCTGCTCATCCTGCTGACCACTTAAGCGTAAATGTGGAGAATCTGTCCTGATGTCCCCAACAATTGAACCAGAAGCTTTGATTTAAGGGGAAAATTCACGTTTGGATCCTATTGCACTGCAGCTGCTCATGCTGAAGAACTCTGATTCTGCTTTCATGTTGTGCTCTTACCCTGACAAAGATCACAGAGGAACAGTGAGCGAGAACTGCAGGCAATCAAAGGGCAGTGCTATTGAAGCGTAAGCCTCTGAGATGGATGAATCTCAGCAACAAAAGGTAATAGGTGGATAGATAGGATTCTTTGTGCGAGCGAGTGTGATGGTAGGTGAGGTGACAGTGGAGTTTAATAAAAGCAGGGGTAAGTTCAGCACATATACTTTCACTGTCTTTTATCACAAAGTGCTGAAATGCCATTGTTCACATCAAAAGTAACACTCAACACAGCTGAACAATCAGTTTTAAATTTCTCAAGACTATCATTTATGGTTCAGTGGAAATTGATCTCTTCTCTCAGACAAGAGGTTGAGCATTGACTAAAAGGAGTAGATTGGTATCGTAATTAATGCATGGACTAATAATGTAGATGTTTGACAGATGTACGGTACTGTGCAAAACTGTTAGGCACATATACAGTATCCTAAGACTTTGGCACAGTACTGTAGTAATTGTATGTATTGTTCTGTTCTGCTGCCACAAAAAAAAATCAAATTTCATGACATATGTGAGTGATGATAAACCTGATCCTGATCTGGTTCTCTATTGTGGACTGAGAGTGGGAAGAGGGCAGGGAGAGGGGAATCATGGTTGGGAAAAGAGAAAGGGAGAGGGAGTGGGAAGCACATTGTGTAATGATCAATAAACCAATTATTTGTAATCAAATGGCCTTGCCTAGTGTCTCAGGGCTGGGTGTGTCTGTAACTGCACCACTCCTTCTCTACCATCTGTCCCACAGCCCTCTCAAGGTGCTCCACCCTCCCCATTCCCAATATCCGTTGCTCCCGCCAGATTTACCGACGCTCTCTGCTCCACGTTCACAAATCCAGTACTGTGCAAAAGTCTTAGGCACCTTAAGGCTTTGCACAGAATGCCAAAGACTTTTACACAGTACAGTTTGACTTCAGGTATCACCAAAACTGCCAAATTTAATTACAGACCTAAAGTACCTTTATCATTACAGTTATTGATTTGGAATGCAACTGATAGAATTCTAAGTCAAAATAAGTTTATTATCAAAGTGCATACATGTCAACAGAGACTACCTCGAGGTTCATTTTCTTCCAGACATTCACAGGAAAGTAAAGAAATAGTTATGAAAAACTATAAACAGATTGACAAGCAATCAATGTGCAAAAGTAGACAAATTGTGTAAATTAATAAATAATATTGAGTTGTAGAATTCTTGGAAATGAGTCTATAAGTTGTAGAACAGTTCAAAGTTGAGGTAAGTGAAGTTATCCCTGCTGGTTCAGGAGTCTGATAGTTATAGGAGCCTGTTCCTGAACCTGGTAGTGTGGGACCTAAGGCTCCAGTACCTCCTGCCCGATGGTAATAGTGGGAAGAGAGCATGACCTTGATAATGGATTTCATTTTCTTGAGATAGTGCTCCACAATGGGGAGGGATTTGCCTGTCGTGGAGCACTCTCTGTAGACTGTTTAATTCCTGTGCTTTGTGTTTCAATAACAAGCTGCAACACACCCAATTAGGACACTCTCCACTGTATAACTATAGAGGTTTGTCAATGTTTTAGATAACATGCAAAACCTACACAATTTTTTTTAAGAAAGTAGAGCACTTACATGCTGACCCCAGGACAGATCCCTTGCTATGATAACACCAAGGAATTTAAAGTTTCAGACCCCCTTCATCTCTGATCCCCTAATAAACACAGGCTCATGGACCTCTGGCTTCTTCTTCCTGTAGTCAATAATCAGCTGTTCATTTGGTTTTGCTAATGTTAATTGAGAGGCTGTTGTTGTGACACCATTCAACAAGCTTTCAAATCTCCCTCTTATATGCAGATTCATCAACACCTTTGGTTCGGTCAGTAACAGTGGTAGATAGATAGATAGATAGATAGATAGATAGATACTTTATTCATCCCCATGGGGAAATTCAACTTTTTTTCCAATGTCCCATACACTTGTTGTAGCAAAACTAATTACATACAATACTTAACTCAGTAAAAAATATGATATGCATCTAAATCACTATCTCAAAAAGCATTAATAATAGCTTTTAAAAAGTTCTTAAGTCCTGGCGGTAGAATTGTAAAGCCTAATGGCATTGGGGAGTATTGACCTCTTCATCCTGTCTGAGGAGCATTGCATCGATAGTAACCTGTCGCTGAAACTGCTTCTCTGTCTCTGGATGGTGCTATGTAGAGGATGTTCAGAGTTATCCATAATTGACCGTAGCCTACTCAGCGCCCTTCGCTCAGCTACCGATGTTAAACCCTCCAGTACTTTGCCCACGACAGAGCCCGCCTTCCTTACCAGCTTATTAAGACGTGAGGTGTCCCTCTTCTTAATGCTTCCTCCCCAACATGCCACCACAAAGAAGAGGGCGCTCTCCACAACTGACCTATAGAACATTTTCAGCATCTCACTACAGACATTGAATGACGCCAACCTTCTTAGGAAGTACAGTCGACTCTGTGCCTTCCTGCACAAGGCATCTGTGTTGGCAGTCCAGTCTAGCTTCTCATCTAACTGTACTCCCAGGTACTTGTAGGTCTTAACCTGCTCCACACATTCTCCATTAATGATCACTGGCTCCATATGAGGCCTAGATCTCCTAAAGTCCACCACCATCTCCTTGGTCTTGGTGATATTGAGACGCAGGTAGTTTGAGTTGCACCATATCACAAAGTCCTGTATCAGTTTCCTATACTCCTCCTCCTGTCCATTCCTGACACACCCCACTATGGCCGTGTCATCAGCGAACTTCTGCACATGGCAGGACTCCAAGTTATATTGGAAGTCTGATGTGTACAGGGTGAACAGGACCGGAGAGAGTACGGTTCCCTGCGGCGCCCCTGTGCTGCTGACCACCGTGTCAGACCTACAGTCTCCCAACCGCACATACTGAGGTCTATCTGTCAAGTAGTCCACTATCCAATCCACCATGTGAGAGTCTACTCCCATCTCCGTTAGTTTGTGCCTTAAGATCTTGGGCTGGATGGTGTTAAATGCACTAGAGAAGTCAAGGAATGTAATCCTCACAGCACAACTGACCCCCTCTAGGTGAGAGAGTGATTTGTGCAGCAAATTCGTGATAGCATCCTCCACTCCCACCTTCTCCTTATACGCAAACTGAAGAGGATCCTGGGCGTGCCTGGTTTGTGGCCTCAGATTCTGTATTATCAGCCGCTCCATGGTCTTCATAACGTGCGACGTCAAGGCAACAGGTCTGAAGTCATTCAACTCCTTTGGTTGTGGTTTCTTCGGTACCGGGACAATACAGGATGTTTTCCACTGTCTGGGTACTCTTCTCTGCTCCAGGCTCATGTTGAAGATGCGCTGTAGTGGTTCTCCCAGCTCAGTCGCACAGGCCCTCAGTGGTGTCATCAGCAAACATATATATGGCACTGGAGTTGTACTTAGCTATACAATCATTGGTATAAAGTGCGCAGAGCCGGGTCCGAAGCCTTGTGATGCGCCTGTGTTGATGGTTAATGTGGAGGAACGTCATGGTTAATGTTGTTGCCAGACTGAACTGACTGGGATCTGCAAGTGAGGATATCGAGGATCCAGTTGCATAGGGAAGTATCAAGGCCCAGGTCTTGGACCTTAGTGATGAGTTTCAAGGGGATGATAGTTCTGTAATCAAAGCAGCATCCTGGTAACTCTCCTCTGCACTCTCTCTAAGGATTCCACATCCTTCCTATAATGAGACCATCAGAACTGAACACAAGACTCCAAATGTGATGGAACTGGATTCCTATAGAGCTGCAACATCACTTGGAAGCTCTTGAACCCAATCCCCTGACTAATGATGGACAACACACCATATGCCTTCTTAACTATCACATCAGTACTGGAGGAACTCAGCAGGTCAGACAGCATCTATGCAGGGAAAATGAACAGTTGACATCTTGGGTCAAAACTCTTCATTGGGACTCATCTTGAGCATTGTTGGAACTGAACTTATTTAGGGAACTGAAGAGTATTCCATTAAGCTCCTCTCTTGTGCTTTGTAGATTTTTAAAAAGGTTGTAGGCTTTCGGAAAGTGAGTTACACACCCCAGATATCTCATCTCTTACCTGCTTATGGAACATCGAACAGTATAGCATAGAAACAAATCCTTTGGCTCATGACATTGTGTTAAACTAATTACACGCTTAACTAAACTAATCCCTTTTGTCTGCACCTTGTCCTTATCTTAGCCAGCCGTTACACATTCACATGCTACTCTAAGAGTGAGCCTCTTATTAGCCTGAAACGTCAGCTGTTTACTCTCCTGAATAGATGCTGCCTCTCTTCCTGAGTTCTTCCAGCTTTTTGTGCGTGTTGCTCTTAAACACCGCTATCATAACTGCCTCCAGTGCTGTATTCCAGGTGTTCCTCACTCTTGGTGGAACTAAACTTGATAACCAACACAACTTGGTAGAACCCCACATACTTCTTCAAAGTTCAAAGTACATTCATTATCAAAGTACGTATGCTATATACAACCATAATCAAGAGAAAATCTGCAGATGCTGGAAATCCAAGAAACACACACAAGGTCCCGCTGAAGGGTCTCAGTCCAAGATGTCCACTGTTTACTCTTTTCCATAGATGCTGCCTGGCCTGCTGAGTTGCTCCAGCATTTTGTATATGTATACTATATGCAATTTGTCTCAATCACAGGCAGCTTTCGAAGTTACCCCTTCTCATCTGAAATGCATGCCCCCGCAGTATTAGACCTTTCAACCCAGGCAAAAAGTTACCGGTTGCAGACTCTATCCACTCTTCATGTAAGCACAGTAGATATTGTTTCTGAATAACTGCAACCCCGTCACCCTGTTTGTTAAACTCTCTTATGGGAAAGCTTCGGAGGTAATCCTGTGGCTCTTTCCCATAGAGACTAGTTAAAGTAGAACTGTATCAGATGCTAACTACCTTGTCTTTTCTTACACTATTGTAGAATAAGTACTAAATGAGGAGTTGCAGCAAGATTTCTCACTGGCCCAGAGCAAATTACAGTGCTAATTAATTATTAACACAAGAGATTCTGCAGGTGCTGGAAAACCAGAGTTACACACACAATATGCTGGAGGAGCTCAGCAGGTCAGGCAGCATCTATGAAGGGAAATAAAAGGTCGAAGTTTCTGGGCAAGACCCTTTATCAGGACTTTCTGGCTTCTTCCCCCTTCCTTTCCAGCCCTGATGAAAGGTCACAGTCCAAAACTGTTTATTCCCTTCAAAGACACTGCCTGACCTGCTGAGTTCCTCCAACATTTTGTGTGTGTTATGGTAATTATTTATTGATATGGTTTGCAGAGGGTTTTGTGGAAGGGCATCATTAGATTGATGTTGGAGTGGATTAAAAGGCAAGCACAATACTATGGGCTGAAGGGTCTGCACTGTATTGTTCCAAGTGTTCTATGTAAAATGATTTAGGCTTCACTGCAAAGAACACAAATTCCATTGCTGCTCACCTGTGCAACATTTGCCAGTTTGGTAGTGGCAGAAGAAACATAAAGAAACTGGGAGAAATTAATAATAGCAGAGTGTGGAAAAGACTGACGTTTTTGTGAAATGACTTTACATGGTGTGTCAGCACTTGCTCATTGAAAGCAGTGGTGATAAGTTCTCTCTTTTCTCTAGCTGTTTGCTGCCGGCTCCCCGGTTCTGCATCATTCCTTTTATGTATTTCCCAATTTATAAGAAATGAGAGCAGTATAGGTAGTGATCTTGCTCCTTCCCCCATCGAAATTATCATTTACTAAACCTAAACGAAGAAACTTATGCACACAGCAACGTTATGCAGAAAATTAGACCTAGCTGGGGATTCGGATTGCACTGAAATGCCACTGAAGCTATCCTGTACCTAAAGCAGTCTGGTTTATCATACATCTTGTACACCCATGGGCTTAATTCTGACTATTGTCCTCTTCGTCAGCGAAAAAAAAGATCTTACTGGAGGTTTAATCCTTGACAGCAAGAATAGAGTTGACGGTTAACAATAATCCTTGTGCAATACACATTGCAGAGCTAGGCACGGTTCAGCACAACAGCGTCATGGTTAGTGCTGCACTTTACAGCGCCAGTGATCACGTTCAATTTTGACGCTGACCACATGGATTTCCTCTGGGTGCTTCCACATTCCAAGGGTTAAGGTTATTAAATAGCGGGCATGCTGCTCCGGTACCAGAAGCATGGCAGACTTGCGGCCTGCCTCCAGAACATCGTTGGTCTGTGCTGGTGACATTTCACTGTATGTTTGGATGTCTCTATGTACTTTTGACAAATAAAGCTAATCTTTATCTTTAAATGCAAAAAAAAAGTATGAAGGAACACGTTTTGTTAGACTCGCCTCCTTCGCACTAGTGAAGAAAGGAGTTGGTATGATGTCCTCACATTCTCTACATCAATACTCCTGTCTTTTTTCTAATTATTTTTCGATCATTGAAAGAAACATAATTTTTCCTCCATTTACTCACTTTGCTCTTATTCAATTTCCTTTTGACTTCTCTACCTGTCTTCACTCAGAGGCCTCTTTGTTAGGTCCCTCCTCTGACTAAAAGTTGCTACCGAGCATACTGTATGTTCATGGTCTTCAGCCGCTGTGGCCCATCCACTTCAAGGTTTGGTCTGCTGTATATTCAGCAATGCTTTTCTGCACCCCACTGTCATAAAGTGTGGTTACTGTCACCTTCTAATCAGCTTGAACCGGTCTTGACATTCTCCTCTGACCTCTTCCATTTTCAAGACATTTTTGCCCACGGAACTCCCACTCTATGGATGTCTTTTTTTTGTTTTTGCATCAGTCTCTGTAAACTCCAGAGACAGTAGTGCATTAAAATCTCAGGAGATCAGCAGTTTCTCAGATACACAAACCACCCCATCTGGCACCAATGAGCAATCCATGGTCAAAGTCACTTAGCTCACATTACTTCCAAATTTTACTGTTTGGTCTGAACAACAACTGAACCCCTTGACCATGTCTACATTATTTTATATGTTGAGTTGCTACCATATGATTGGCTGATTAGATATTTGCATTAATGAGCAGGTGTACCCAATAACTGAGTGTCAGACCAACATCTAAACCTAACCCAATTAACTACCTTAATTAAAACAAATGTTTCTAGAGAAAGTGTGAAAAAGCCACATGAAACAGTATTGAGGTGAGCAGGCCATCATCACTTTGCACTACAAATGCCCTGAAGAATTTTACAAGGAGATTGATAAACTGAATACTTCTTAATTATTCAAGTGTTGGATAGGAATGTGACTCGGTAGTATAGTGATTAGTATAAACACTTCACAGCACCAGAGATCACCAGTCAAGGTTTTGATTACCGCTGTTAGTAAGGAGCTTGTATACTCTCCCTGTGACCACATGGATTTCCATTTGGTGCTCCAGTTTCCTCTTACATTCCAAAGACATATGGGTTAGGCTTAGCGAGTTCTGAGCATGCTATGTTGCCGCTGGAAGTACAGCAACACTTGTGGCTGCCCTTTGCATATTGCAAATGATGATGTAAATAATGCATTCGATGTTTCATTGTACAGTGACAAATAAAGCTAATCTTTCTTCTTTGCTCTTGGAAGTGGCTACAGGTATTGTCTACCTCTATTTGCCCCTGAACTAATGAGACTGCCAAGAGTCAAACACAGTATTGGATGTGGGATCGCATATAACCCAGACTGGGTAAAGTCACAGAATGAAGCAGCATGGAAACAGGTCCTTCGGATGAATTTCAAACAAGATCCCCAGCGAAGCTCGTCCCATTTGCCCATGGTTTGACCCATATCCATTCGAAACTTTCCTATCTATATCCCTATTGATGCACCATCAATAACTCTCTGAGACGTGAGGCGAGATATTGGCTTTTATTGACTGGAAGAAAGAACAAGCAGCAATTGACCACCATGCTATATCCTGGAGACTGAGGGCCGGGCTCAGGCCTCAATCGCCTTTATTCAGGGGTCTGTGGGAGGAGCCACAGGAGCAGTCAGCAGGGGTCTGTGGGAGGAGCCACAGGAGCAATCAGCGGGGGGCGTGTCCAGACAGGTATATGTAGTTCACCACACCTACATAAATGTCTATTAAATGTTGTCAATGCCCCTACCTCCACTATTTCTTTTGGCAGCTTGTTCCACGTACACACCACACTCTGTGTGAAAATGGTTCCTATTAAATTCACTTACCTTAGGGTAAAGATGTTTCATTACCGTCCCCGAGAAATATAGGTGAATCAAATGCTTTTTTTATCTCAGGTGACCCAGTACTCCAGCTGCTAGTGTAGTAACTTAACTAAAACAGAGTGGGGTGTAAAAATGTTTCTTTAATTGTTGGAAGGTCCTGCTATATCACCCCGTCCCCCTCCCCTCCCCAACTCACAGACACACTCTCATTCTACACTGGATATTTTTCATTTTTTTATTGCTACTGTTTTGCATATTTATACAATTGCTTGTTTTATTATCATATTGCCTGTAACATTATACTGTCTTACACAAACATGCACCTCACATTTTATCTCAATCTGTCAAGCTTCAGGCCATGCCACTCAGGAACCTGTGTTAATATTATATTGTAATCGTATCTGCTGGATCATAACTCTATGTACGGTGCTTTGCACCTTGGCCCTAAAGGAATGATATTTCACTTAGCTGTATCAATGTGTATGGCTGAATGATAATAAACTTGTTCTTGATTTTCAACTTAAATTATACTACAGGAAATTCAGCAAAGAGATCTTTCTCCAAGCCTCATGCAATATTAAAATTATTTTTTTTGACATCAAGATCGTTTCAAAAGTTTAGAAATCAATTCTGCCTCTATTTTTCTCACAAAGTGCATATTTTACATTTAAAGGGCCAAACACAGGACCAAAAATTGTGGCATATAATTATAGGTATCAATTCACTGGTCATTTTAGAATTGCCCTGTCACTGTAAAGTCAACAACAAAGTTCCAACATCAAAGTATTAGGCATTGGAGTGGTGTGGTTGCTTGGGGTCACCAAGAGTTAACATGACATCTAAAACGTTGGCAACCTTCTATTGATGTGTGGTGGAGAGTATACTGACTGGCTGCATCACAGCCTGGTATGGAAATACCAATGCCCTTGAATGGGAAATCCTACAAAAATTAATGGATACGGCCCAGTCCATTACGGGTAAAGCCCTCCCCACCACTGAGCACATCTACACAAAGTGTTACCGCAGGAAATCAGTATCTCTGATCAGGGACCTCCACCACCCAGGTCATGCTCTCTTCTTATAGCTGCTTTCAGGAAGAAGGTACAGGAGTCTCAGGACTCACACAACCAGGTTCAGCAACAGGTATTACACCTCAACCATCAGGCTCTTGAAGTAAAGGGGATAACCACTTGCCCCATCATTGAAATGTTCCCAGATCTATGGATTCACTTTCAAGGACTCTTCATTTCATGTTCTCAATATTTAGTGCTTATTTATTTGTTATCATTATTTTTCTTTTAGTATTTGTGAAAAGTGGCACATGGACTTCAACCCAGATAAGTATGAAGTGGTTCATTTTGGTAGGTCCAATTTGAAGACGGAATGTAATATAAATGGAAAGACACTTGGCAGTGTGGAGGATCTGAGAGATATTGGGGCTCATGCCCATAGGGGATTCAAAGCTGCTGCTTAGGTTGACAGTGTTATTAAGAGGGTGCGTGGTGTGTTGGCATTTGTCAACCATGGGATTGAGTTCAAGAGCCATGAGGTAATGTTACAGCTGTATAAGACCTTGGTCAGACTCCACTTGGAGCACTGTGTTCAGTTCTAGTCACCTCACTACAGGAAGGATTTGGATAACTATAGAGAGAGGCAGAGGACATTTACAAGGACGTTGCCTGGATTGGAGGGCATGCCTTATGAGAATAGGTTGAGTGTACTTGGCCTTTTCTCCTTGGAGTGACTGAGGATGAGAGTTGACCTGATAGAGGTGTACAAGATGATGAGGGGCATTGATTGTGTGGATAGCCAGAGGCTTTTTCCCAGGGCTGAAATGGCTAACACAAGGGGGCATAGTTTTAAGGTGCTTGGAAGTAGGTACCAAGGGGATGTCAGGGGTAAGTTTTTCCCATAGAAAGTGGTGGGTGCGTGGAATGCACCACCGACGGCAGTGGTAGAAGCGGATACAATAGAGTCTTTTAAGAGCATTTTAGATAGGTACATGGAGCTTAGGAAAATAGAGGGCTATGCACTAGGGAAATTCTAGGCAGTCTCTAGAGTAGGTTACATGGTTGGCACAGCATTGTAGGCCGAAGGGCCTGCATTGTGCTATAAATTTCCATGGTCTATGTTTTATGTTTTATTTGCACAGTTTGTTGTCTATTGTACACAGGCTGAAGACACAAGTTGGTGCAGTCTTTCATTGATTGTATAATGGTTGTTATTTATTGAGTATGCCTGCAAGGAAATAAATCTCAGGGTGTAAATGGAGACATGTATGTATTTTGATAATAAATTTACTTTGAATTTTGTAGAAAGAACTGAGACTTGGGATAAGGGTTGGGAGTCAGCCAATAAAATGTTGGGACCTGGAAATGGAGGCTTACACAGGACAAGAATGGGATGTGGAATGAGGAGAAATGGTCAGCCAGTTGCAAGGTATGAAGCTATTCTGGTGAGGTAGGGAGTCATCAGCAGAGCGTTAGAGATTGAGGATTTAAGAGTCTGCTAACAGAAGAATGGAACTGGGAAGGGCATTAGCGTTAATGAAGACAAGATGGGGAAAGGGGTGGGATGAGAAGATCAGCTATTGCCGGATGGGCATCACAGGCTGAGATGGGAGCCTACGGCCTACTCTGAGATATGGAGGAGTTAGGTACTTGGAACAAGAAAGCTTCAAGTCATCAGAAAGCCAGAGGTTTGGGCTCTTAGGAGAAATGGGCCATTGAGGATGGTGGGGCTTGTAGCTGATATCGAATGGTTTGATCATTGGACATGTGAAGTTAGAGCCTGGGTCGGTCCAAGGGTCTGGGATGAGAGCAGGAGGTTCAAAGTAAATTCAATATGCCACCATATACTACCTCGAGATTGGTTTTCTTGCAGACATTTGCAAGAAAACAAATACAATAGAATTTATGAAAAAGTACAAATAATGAAGACTGGCAAACAGCTAATGTGGAAAAGAATGTTTCAAAAGTGTATTTCTTAAAGAGAATTTGCAGATTGCAGCAATAACAGATATATACCAGTAGCTTTGTGAGATGCCTGCAAACAGCACCATATATCGCCAGATCAATCTTGGTGGCAATCTGTTACACAGAGAAAGGATCTGAAGGTTAGATGGGGTTTATAGGATTTACCTTAGCATGATCCACTAGTGACCACTCCCAGAAAATAATTTAATTTCCCCCAAAAACTCCAAAAGAAATATTCCATAGTCCGATGCTATCTGACTCACAAAACATGTCAGACATCTAATAATAAAAATTTAAAAATACAAATAAGTTCATGAGCATTTATAGAGTGAGAAATAATGTCAATATTTCAGTCTGCGAACTTTTATACTATGAAGCGCTCATCAAATTTTCAGAATAATAGGAAACTACTCAGAAATACTGATATCACAAGTCTTTCTATCTATTGTACAACACCAAGGGATAAATAAACAGTACTACATGAATGAATGTTCAAAAGCTTTTTTTTTCAAATTGAATCATCATCAGTAAGGGCCACGGTCCATAAAAAAATGATTTAAGCAATTTTGAAAGTAGGATATTATGATCAGTACAGACTCTTTTGATTCTCTGATACATTGTTCACCAGTTTTATCTGAGAATAAATAATAGAGTTGTAACACGTATGCTATACAACAAAAATAGCAGACAATAAACAGAGATAAATAATCCTAGTTCTAACAGCTCATCCCACCTACAAAACCTAGTCATGAATGGTGAACAATTAAACAGCTAACAAGAGGAAGAGGGTTCAAGAAAGGTCACATTCTCAAAATTGGCAGGGCTCACCTAAAGAATAAGCAAAAATATGCACAATTGCACTCAATGGCCACTTTATTAGGTACATTTTGTATGTAGCAAAGTGGCCACAGAGTGTAGGTTTTTGTCTTCGGTTGCTTAGCCCACTCACTTCATGGTTCAATGTCTTGTGCATTCAGAGATGCCTTCCTGCACACCACTGTTGTAATGCGTGGTTATTTGAGTTACTGTCGCCTTCCTGTCAGCTTGAACCAGTTCTGCCATTCTCCTCTGACCTCGCTCATTAACAAGGCATTTTCGCCCACAGAGCTGCCTGCTCGTTGAATGTTTCTTGTTTTTCTCATCATTCTCTGTAAAATCTAGAGACTATTCTATGTGAAAGTCCCAGGAGGTCAGCAGTCTTTGAGATACTCAAACCACCCTCTCTGGCAGCATCAATCATTCCCCAATCAAATTCTCTTACATATATTTGTCTCCATTCTGATGATTGGTTTAAACAACTGAACCTTTTGAGCATGTCTGCATGCTGTTATGGATTGAGTTGCTGCCACACGTTTGGCTGATTGGATAATTGTATTAATGAGCACATGCACAGGAATACCTAATACAGTTGCCACTGAGTGTATATTCAACTAGAATGAATAGTGTGTCTGGCTTCCCCATGAGATCCCCAACATGATGGAAATCAGTTTAGCCAATTTGATTCTTACCTTGTGATGTCAGAATTAGAATCCCGTTCCATATCATCAGCACATTTCGTGAAATTTGTTGTCTTTATGGCATCAGTACAGTTGCAAAGCATAATAACAGAAGAAAACTTGAATTGCCGCAAGCATTGATATATTGAATAGTTAAATTAAATAGTAGTGCAAAAATAAAAATAAAAAAAATAGCAAGGTGGTGTTCATGGGTTCAGTGTCCATTCAGAAATCAGCTGGCAGAAGGGAAGAAGCTGTTCTTGAATCGTTGAGTGTGTGCCTTTGGGCTCTTGTACCTTTTTTTTATGGTAGCAATGAGAACAAAGCATGTCCTGGGTGATGGGGGTCCTTAATGATGCATCGCTCCTTGAAGATGTCCTAGATATTATAGAGGTTGGTACCCATGAAGGAGCTGACTAAGTTTACAACTTTCTGCAACTTATTTCGATCCTGTGCAGTAGAACTCCCCCCATACCAGAAAGTGCTGCCAGTTACAATGCTCTCCACAGTACATCTGTAGAAATTTGTAAGTGCCTTTAGTGACATACCAAATCTTATCAAACTCCTGTTGAAATATAGCCACTGTTGTACCTTCTTCATAGCTGCCTTGATATGTTGGGCCCTGGATAGATCCTCAGAGGTATTGACACCCAGGAACTTGAAATGGTTCTTTCCACTTTTGATCCCTCTATGAGGACTGGTGTGTGCTCCCTTGTCTTGCCCTTTCTGAAGCCCACAATCAATTCTTTGGTCTTACTGACATTGAGTACAAGGGTGTTGTTGGGACGCCATTCAACCAGCTGATATATTTCACTCCTGTATGGTCTCTTGTCACCATCTGAAATTCTGCCTGCAATAGTTGTATCGCCAACAAATTTATAGATGGCATTTGAGCTGTGCCTAGGCGCACGGTCATGGGTGTAGAGAGAGTAGAGCAGTGGGCTAAGCACACATGCCTGTGGTTGCTTGTAGTGAGGGGGAGATGTTATTTCCAATCTGCACAGATTCTGGTATTCTGGATAGGAAGTCAAGGATCCATTTGCAGAGGGAGGTACAGAGGCCCAGGTTTTAGAGCTTTGGAATCAGAACTGCGGGAATGATGGTGTTAAATGCTAATCTGTAGTCAACAAACAGCATCATGACATGGGTATTTGTATTTTCCAGGTGATCTAAGGCCGCGTGAAGAGTCAAAGAGATTGCATCCGCTGTAGACCTACTGTGGTGATAGGCAAATTGCAGTGGGTCCAGGTCCTTGCTGAGTCAGGAGTTAATTCTAGCCCTAACCAACCTCTCAAAGCACTTCGCTGTAGACATGAGTGCTACTGGATGGTAGTCATTCAGAAACAGCTGAGACCAAAGGTTGTGGGAACCAATAAGATTAACAAAAACTGATGTCATTCATGTTGTCGAAAATGAATCAAATTTAAGGCCAAGTTGTTAGACTTGTTTAAGTAAGTCAATTTATTGGGGCTAACCTTCAGGATGAGCTTTTTACAATCTTTCAAAATTCCATATTTTTGTCAATAATTTTAATTTTTCCAAGCAATTTTCTATGCTGTTTGGATCATTGCATTTCTTGGGTGTTTTAAACAATCTAATTTAGAGAAATTTTCCACGGATATGTATGTCTACATTCTGTGCTACAGCTGACAGCACGTTTCTGACTTCGACTTCAGTCCCTATGCAATGGCTTTGTTTATTTTATTTAGAGATTCAGCGTGGTAACAGATCCTTCCAGCCCAATGAGTCCACACCACCCAATTAACCTACTAACCCACACATCTTTGAAATGTGGGAGGAATATTTCCTTTTATTTATTTCTTTATTTACAGATCCAGTGCAGAATCTGATCCTACACCTGCCCAGCAACAACCAACAATGCCGATTTAACCCTAACCTAATCACAGGACAATTTACAATGACCAATTAACCTACCTGGTACTTCTTTGGACTGTGGGAGGAAACCAGAGGACCCAGAGAAAACCTATGCATTTCACAGGGAGGATATACACAGGGATTGAACACCCAACCCTGAGCTGTAACAGCGTTGCGCTAACTGCTGCACTAATTTGGAGCTCCCAGAGGAAACCTGTGCAGTCACAGAGAGAACATACAAACACCTTACAGACAGTGTTGGAATTAAACCTGGGTCCCTGGCTCTGTAATAGCATTTCGCTAACCACTACACTACCGCATCCCAAATAAGTTAAATATCTGGTTGATCTTATCAGAAGGCAGAAATAGAGGCTGAAAATTGACAAGCAGAAACACAAAAGCTACAACTGTTAGAATCTGATAAGTCAAGCAGATGATAGTGGAAACCATGAAAGGAGAGATAAAGGGCAGCTGGAACCAGAAGGGTGAACGAGTACAATGGTTGGTGATGGATGGGACCACAGGGTTGAAAGTGGGTGACGGGGGCATGGGAAGTAAAAGATAAAAATGGAGGAGCAGAGGTTTGCTAGAAGAAAGAGAGAGACAGAGAGCGAGAGAGAGAGAGAGAGAGAGAGAGAGAGAGAGAGAGAGAGAGAGAGAGAGAGAGACGCGGACGGTTTGGAATGTGGGCTGGTTGCTCAACAAGACAAAAACCTCGGACATAGCCATTGTCTTGGGAGACACCTTTGTGGGATAAGGAACTGGCCTACGTGCAAAATCTCAGGGCAATGTGAGATGGGTGATGGGAGAAGGATTGCCTCGCCCCCCCCACCCTGATGGACATCTACAACCCTGCCAGTCCAGATAAAAGGTGGGCTGCCGAGGCGGGGCGACAGACGCACCAGAAGACACACTAGAAATCCTGCGACAGCGTTTTGATAGCGACAGCCGGTGGTGGGGTTCGTGTGCGTCTTTTCCTTGCCTGGGATTGGCGACCTCACCACGGAAGAACGGCCTAGCTACAGGGGAGGCCACAGATGAGAGTCCATTCCCCAACGAGACTTCCGACGAACTCCTACAGGTTGGAAAACCCTTCGGGTAAATGTTTCATTCAATCTCTCTCTTTCTAACAAAAGTGCACCAACGCGACACTACAACGACGGCAGCTGGTGGAACTGCAGTGACCGCAAAAGACTTTTAGATATCCAGCAAACAATATATATCTACATTACCCCTAGACAATGATAGAGCTTATTTCTGATTGATTATTACTATACCTGTGCTTTAGATTGAGTTGTGATGACGTATATGATCTGAATGTTTTGTATTAACCATACGTTTGTGCCCCTTTATAAATAAAAACGTTTGAAAATAGTAGCATCAGGCTTCAGCGGACCTATCTATCTTTGCTGGTAAGTCACCCGGTTACTGGGGAACGTAACAGGGGGTTGTCCTGCTCCGTACCTGGTTCCGCCGGCTCGGAATCCTGCTCCGTACCTGGTTCCACCGGCTCGGAATCCTGCTCCGTACCTGGTTCTGCCGGCTGTGAATCCTGCTCGGAATCCTGTTCTGCCCTGGTCAACGGCCTGCTCTGCATCTGTTCTGTCTGGTTGGTCTTGTTCCCCTGCTTCTCTCGTGTGCGCTGGTCCCACTGTTCCGCCTTATTTGCCTTGCCTGTGCTGTCACGCTGTCGGTTGCCTTTCCCAATTTACCGGTGTATCACGGTAGTCCTGCTACTCACCCTGGACCCAGCTCCGTTTTGTTCCCTCTACTCTGTCGGGTAAGCCAGGCTGACGCTGTTACCCCTCGGGTGGTTCTGTCCTTTCCTGTCCCTTGCCTCTGTCGAGGAAGCCAGGCCGTTTGCCGTTGCCCAGTGGAGGGACTCCGTTCCCTTCCTACCCCTCACCTCAGATGGGTTGTGTTCCGCACCTGCCCAGGCCTCCATGTTCCTGCCTGGGAGGCGATCCTGCCCAGGATGTGGCCCGCCCTGAGGACTCCTACCCTTTCCTCCCCTCATTCCGATGGGTTATGCCCGCACCTGCCCAGGGTTCTGTGTCTTGCCCGGGCCTCCATGTTCCTGCCTGGGAGGTGGCCCAGCCCAGGACTTATGTGCCCGCCCCAGGGATCCTCCTGCCCTGCCTGAACTCTGGAATCCTGCTCTGCCTGCCTGCATCCTGCATTTGGGTCCATTCCATGTCCGCACTTAACAATTGTTCATGTTTTAAATCTGTAGTAGGATTTAGCAAAAAGATACTAATTATAAATATTCATTATTATACATATTTATTGTTTGAAGTATTGCAGATTTGTGGAAACTACTGTTACGGATTCAAACAACAATAAATATATGAGTTAGGCAGGGGTTTATTATAACAAATAACACGTTTATTAAACACTGAAAACAAGCCCCCCAAAAGTAAACAAATCACTAATGTAACGGGAAATCAGCTGCTGTGCGGCAGCTTAAACAGTTCTTAAAGCAAGGAAGCTTAAACAGTTCTTAAAGCGATGTTGCAAAAACAGTTCTTCAAAGTAGTATTGCAAAAGTTCAAAATGCTTACAGTCCATTTAAGGGAGAGACTTTTTAAGACGATTTAAATTCTCTTTCACATCGTGTTGTTTCGATCCCCAGTCGAACTACTTTTCCCACAGAGAAGTTACGAAGATGAAATGTAACAGTTTAAAGGCACTGACCTTTCCTTTACAAAACTGTTCCCAATCCTTTCTGCTATTATTCACAGGGATTAACACAAGAACAGTCAACGAATTCCTTCCGAATAAGGATCAAACAAGGTTGAACCTGTTTCACCGTCGAAATCGATTCTCCTCGATCTTTTAACTCCCGAACTCCGATCTTCACTCTCCACTGATTCTCAACTAGCAGTATTATACAGAAACTGTTGGCAATGACCTTTTAAACTTTAGGCATTAGACAAAACTTCATCTTTCAACTAAACTGTGTCATAACATTAAATCACGCAGTGGCATGAAGTCAACTTGGCAAATCCAGCCACGAACTGCCCCTCCTCACAGGGAGGGGTCCTCCTTTTATACCCTGTAAAAAAAAACTGTCACATGACCTCCACTGGCGGGAAAACGACGTCACTCCACCATCACAAGACCATTACCTCAAGTCCAGTATAGCTTCAACCCCAGTCACGTGACAAGGATACCACTGTCACGTGTCACGGGTACGTAACACTACACCCAAACTATCAGAGCAAGGACAAGTTTAGAACATAAAACAGACCCTTCAGCCCACAATATCTGTGCCACAAAAGTTTGTTTATCACCTCAATGTCATATTTGACTCTAACCATATGCACAGTTCATAATTTTAAGTTTGCTTTTATTTAATACTAGAGGATTTTCTGTTGGTATTAAACCTTTTTTTTGAGGAACAGCAGCACTTGTAGGAGGGAGGGTGGATTTGGTTAGTGGTGTTGGAAAATAATGCATGCCATTGCAATTGGTTAGGTCTTAAAGTAAGAATAAATATATTTATTATTTTAAAAAATGCAATGAGATTTGAAGTGATAAAATGAAATATTCATGAGTTTTTGTACACTTGAATGTTATTTCATAAGTGTGTTCATCTCTTTAATCATTTGAATCACATTCTTCAGTGTGTTTAAATCCACTACCTCGCTCTCATAAAATTGGCTGTTGTTAAAGTGAAGTTTGACATTTAACAATAAAATAAAGCATTTCATGATTCATTTTCATTAATTTAGTTATTGCTATGAGTATAACCCAAACTGATTGGATTTCTAGGAGAGCTAATCAGGTGTATCAATCAGGGTGGGGTAGTAGATGTGTTTTACATGGGCATTGTTTACCTCATGATAAGATTCTACATGGGAAACAGATCCAAAATGTTAGACTCTACAGGTTCCAGGGACATTTGGCCAACTAGATCCAAAATTCACTTGGCAATAGGGTAACTGGTTGGTAGAAGGTAATTTTAGTAACTGGATGCCTCAGTAGTCACTATTGGTACCCTAGCTATTTGAGATGTACGTATGTGAAAGATTTGGAAGTGGATGTAGTAATCCTGCAGAGGAGTGTGTGGAGGGTAGGCTTGGGTTACCAAGTGATTATCAATGTGTTAGTGAAATAGGCTGATAAATGGCAGGTGGAATTCAATCCAGATAAATGTGAGGTGATTTATTTTGGGAGTACTAATGAGGCTGGTACACTTCCCATGAATGGTAGGGCCATAAGGGACATCATGAACAAAGGGATCTTACAGAGATTCTTAAAGGTTCCAAAGCAAGTTGTTAAAATGGTTGGAAAGGCATATACTGTAGAATACTGATCTTCTTTAGTTGGGGCACTGAATATAAAAGTGGAAAAATTGTGATCCAACTTTATAAAACTTTGGTTTGGCCTCAACTGTACTACTCCATGCACTTCTGGTGCTATATGATAGGAATGATGTTATAGCTCCCATGTTTTTGGAATGGAATGGTTCAGTTCTAGGGAGACACTATAGAAGTTTTCACTGCTGTGGAGAAGGTTCAGAGGGGACAGGACTGAAGCTTATATAATAGTGAGGGGTATAAACAAGGTAGTCTGCAGGAAACCTTTCCCTTTATCACAGATAGACAAAAAGAGAAAATACATAGTAGAGGAGAGATTCTGATATGAAATTAGGGGTGGGGGTTCTCTCTCACCCTGAGAGAGAGGAGTACATAGAATGTCTGGCTGAGAGAGTGGGTGAAAACACCTTGTTAATGAGAGGGATCAGAGGAGAATGGCCAGACCGTTCAAGCCTATTTGTCAGCCATTTATCAGCCAATTTCACTAACACATTGATAAGGTGACAGTAACTCAAGAGACCAGGTATTACAACAGTGGCGTGCAGAAGAGCATCTCTGAATGCACAACACATTGAACCTTGAGGTGGATGGGCTACAGAGCAGAAGACCATGACATACACACAGCGGCCACTTTATCTGGTACAGGAAGTGTCTAACAAAGTGACCAATGAGGTGTATATGTTTACATTGATGACATTGCTAGCTAAATCATAAATGAGGGAATCTTTTGCCTATTGGCAGGCCACCAAGTCTGCCGTTTACCTGCCCTCGGAGCACATTCTACCAGGTAGTGCGGCCTTAGGCACCTTCTTCTACTCGGAGGTTGATGAAAAAGGGCAAGACTCCCCACAGTGACAGCCACAACCTCCACCCACAGGAATATTTTACATCTCCACAATATACATTCAGTGTCCACTTCAAGGTTCAACATGTTGTGCATTCAGAGATGCTCTTCTGCACACCACTGTTTGTAAAACGTGGTTATTTGAGTTGCTGTCACCTTCCTGTCAGCTTGAACCAGTCTGGCCATTCTCCTCTGACCTCTCTCATTAACAAGGCGTTTTCTCCCACAGAACCAGTACTCACTGGACATTTTTTAATTTTTCACCTCATTCTCTGCGAACTGTAGAGACTGTTGTGTGTGAAAATCCAAGGGAATCAGCAGTTTCTAGGATACTCAAACCACCCCATCATCCCCCAGTCAAAGTCACATTCCTTCCCCATTCTGATATTCGGTCTGAACAACAACTGAACCTCTTGACCATGTCTGCATGCTTTTATGCATTGAGTTACTGCCACATGATTGGCTGATTAGATATTTGCATTTGCAAGCAGCTGTAGAGGTGTACCTAATAAAGTGGCCACTGAGTGTAGATGTTTACATGGATGACATTGAGCTAGTTAGATTTCTATCACTATATCCTGTTCATCTGTTGGTAAATGGGTACATCAGCATGTTTTAGTTTGGTAATCATGTGAGTACGGCCGGTGTACCTTAAAGCTGAAATAAAGCTACCTCTGTAACTTTATTACATCATGGACTCAAAATGAAGACTTTTCCAGAATGAATTTAAACATTGTGTTAAGCTAAAATCTGTGGAGCTACATATTAATGTGGTTTTACTCATTTTATTTCATTTGGAAGTACCATTTATCTGAACCCTTAGGAGGATAACCACAAGTGAATTTTCTTTGCATATTTACAATTAACAAAACAATACATCACTTTGGCTTACCGTTTTCAGCCTTTATAGTAAACTTTATTTGTTTCTTTTACCAAACCATATGCAACAAAATGTAGGTCGTCTTGCAGTAAAATGCAACTGTAGAATGCTCAGAATATATGTTTATGGTTCCTAGCACAAGCTCCTCATTTTGTCTCCAATTAATCTGCCCCTTTCTTATTTCACAATTCAATGATCCTATAGAATGGCTTCTTTAGGGGAATGGCATTGAGAAGGATACTAAATCAGCCATGATGGAAGAGTTGAGAAGACTTGATGGGCTGAGTGGCTGAATTTTGCTCCAATGTCTTTTGGTCTTCAGTTAATGTACTGACAATGAAAGAGTTATCCTTCTCAAGTCAATTAAGGGTGAGTATTAAATAAGACAAATAAAAATAAAGACAGAAGGAGTGACGGAGTTTACAGCACGGATGTAATTCCCGCCACTGCTGTCTGTAAGGAGCTTGTACGTTCTCCCTGTGACTGCATCGCTTTCCTCTGGTGCTCTGGTTTCCTCCCACAGTCCAAAGACATACCAATTGGTAGTTAATTGGTTGTTGCAAAGTGTTCTGTGATTAGGCTAGGATTAAACTGGGGGTCTGCAGCTCAAAGGCTGGAAGGGCCCATACTGTGCTGTATCTCAATAAATAAATCAATAAGCCATTCAAAGAAAATAGGGGAATGTAACAGTGTTATCTCTTCATTGAAAAAAACTACAAATTTGTGTTTACAATAATAATAAAATCATAATAAGATATAGGAGCAGAATTGGGCCATTTGTCCCATCAACTCTGCTCCGCCATTCCATCATAGATGATCCAATTTTCCTCTCAGGCTCAATCTCCTGCCTTCTTTCCGTATTCCTTCCGCCCCGACTGATCAAGAATCTACCAGTCTCTGTCTTAAATATAGATAAAAAAACTTGGCTTCCAAAGATGCCTGTCACAAAGAATTCTACAGTTTCACCACACTTTGGCTAAAGAAATTCCTCATCTCCATTCTAAAAGAACTCAGCTCTATTCTGAGGCTGTGTCCTCTGATCTTTAAATTTCCCACCAAAGGAAACATGCTCTCCACATTGACTCTATCAAGACCTTTCACCATTCGATAGGTTTCAATGAGGTCACCCCTCATTCTTCTGAATTTTAGTAAATACAAGCCCAAAGCCATCAAACACTCTTCATATGGCAAGCCATTCAATCCTGGGATCAGTTTCAAGTACCTCCATTGAACCTTCTCCAGTTTCAGCACACTCCACTAAGATAAGGGGCCCAAAACTGCTCAGAGTACTCCAAGTGAGACAAACCAGTGCTTTATAAGGTTTCAACATTTACATCCTAGCTTTTATATTCTAGTCCTCTTGAAATGAATGCTAACATCGCATTTACCTTCCTCACCACAAACTCAACTTGCAAATTAACCTTCAGGGAATCCTGCACAAGGACTCTCAAGTCCCTTTGTACATCAGTTTTTTTGTATTTTCTCTCCATTTAGGAAACAGTCAACCCTTTCATTTTTTTCTTCCAAAGTGCATGACCATACACTTCCCAACACTGTATTCCATCTGCCACTTCTTTGCCCATTATCCTAATCTGTCCAAATCCTTCTGTAGCCGCTCTACTTCCTCAAAGCTACCTGCCCCTCCACCTATCTTCGCACCGTCTGCTAACTTTGCAACAAAGCCATCAATTACATCATCCAATCACTGACATATAACAGAAAAAGAATCAGTTCCAACACTGACCTCTTTGAAACACCACTAGTCACCGGCAGCCAACCAGAAAAGGCTCCCTGTATTCCCACTCTTTGCTTCCTGCCAATCAACCACTTCGTTATCCATGTTAGAATCTTTCCTGTAATACCAAGGGCTTGTAGCTTGTTAAGTAGCCTCATGTGAGCCATCTTGTCAAAGGCCTTCTGAAAATCCAAGTGCACAACATCAACCAATTCTCCTTCATCTATCTTGCCTGTTATTGCTTCAAAGAATTCCAACAGATTTGTCAGGCAAGATGTTCCCCTGAGGAAACCATGCTGACTTTGGCCTATTTTGTCATTTTCCTCCAAGTACCCTGAGACCTCATCTTTAATAATCAACTCCAACATCTTCCCAACCACTGAGGTCAGACTAACTGGCCTATCATTTCCTTTCTTCTGCCTCTCTCCCTTCTTGAAGAGTGTAGTGATTTGCAATTTTCCAGTCTTTCAGAACCATTCCAGAATCTTGTGATTCTTGAAGGATCATTACTAATGCCTCCACAATCTTTTCAGCCACATCTTTCAGAATCCTGTGGTGTACACCATCTGGTCAGTATGACTTGTCTACCTTCAGACCTTTCAGTTTCCCAAGAACTTTCTCTCTAGTTATGGTAACTTCACACACCTCATGACTCCTGACACCTAGAACTTCCACCATACTGCTAGTGTCTTCTATAGTGAAGACTGACACAAAATACTTATTCAGTTTGTCTGCCATTTCTTTGTCCCCCAATACTACCTCTCCAGCATCACTTTCCAGCTGTCCGATATTCACTCTCACCTCTCTTTTACACTGCATGTATTTGAACAATCCTTTGGTATCCTCTTTAATATTACTGGTTAACTTACTTTCTTATTCCATCTTTACCTTTTTAATGACTTTTTTAGATGTCTTCTTTCGGATTTTAAATGCTTCCTAATCCTCTAACTTTCCGCTAATTTTTGCTCTATTGTATGTCCTACTTTTGGCTTTTATTTTAGCTTTGAATTCTCTTGGTAGCCATGGTGGTCTCATCCTTCCTTTAAAATACTACTTCTTTGGGATGTATACATCCTGTGTCTTCCAAATTGCTTCCAGAAATTCCAGCCTTTGTTGCTCTGTCATCACCCCCACTAGTGTTCTTTCCCAATCAATTTTGGCCAAGTTGTCTCATGCCTCTGTAATTCCTGTTACTCCATTGTAATTAATACTGATATACCTGACTTCATCTTCTCCTTTTGAAATTTCAGGGTGAATTTGATCACATTCCCCTAAGGGTTCTTTTACCTTAAGATCCCTAATCAATTCTGGTTGATTGCACAACACCCAATCCAGAATAGCTGATCATCTTGTGGGCTCAACCACAAGCTACTCTAAAAAGCCATTTTATATGCATCCTAGAAATGATCTCTTTTGGAATCCTGCACCAACCTGATTATCCCAATATACCTGCATATTGAAATCCCCTATGACTATTGTAACATTGCCCTTTTGGCATGTATTTTCTATCTTCCATTGTAATTTGTAGACCACATCCGTGGTACTGTTTGGGGTTTGCATACAACTCTCAAGTCTTTTTACCCTTGCAGTTCCTTAGCTCTATCCACAATGATTCAATACCTTCCAACCTCTTTCTAATGATGTGATCTTATTCCTACCGACAGAGCAACACCGCCCCTCTGCCTTCCTGCTTGTCCTTTAGATACAATCTGCATCCTTGGACATTAGTCTTCCAGCTATAATCTTCTTTCAGCCATGATTCACTGATACCAGAACATCATACCGACCAATCTACAACTGCACTGCAAGTTTATCTACCTTATTCTGTATACTGCTCGCATTCAAATACAACACCTTCAGTCCTGCGTTCACACTTTTTAATTTTGTCCACCTTTATTGTTGCAGCTCATCCTATTGGCTGCAATTTTGCTCTATCAGCAGCCTCTCCTCAGTACACATTGTGTCTGTTTGTAAGCCTCACCTTCAGCACCATTATCCACCTTTCTCATTCTACTTCATTGAAATAGATGCAGCTCAGGACACTATTCTCCCCATGCTCTACCTTTTGATTCCTAACTTTGTCTGAGGTCTTTCCAACATCTGCCTCCATAACCTCTTCTCTAACCTCTGGCACTCTGGTTCCCTGGTTCCCATGGCCCACAACTCTAGTTTTAACCCAACAGTGTAGCAGTCACAAACCTTCCCACTAGGATATTAGTCCCCCTTCAACTCAAGTGCAAACTGTCCCTTCTGTACAGGTCCCATCTTCCCTGCCTTCCCTGGAAGAGAACGCAATAATCCAAAAATTTTATGCCCTTCCTGCTACACCAACTCCTTAGCCACTAATTAAACTATAACCTTTCTAGTTTTAGCCTCTCAGCACGTGGCATGGGTAGCAGTCCTGATATCACAACCCTGGTGGTGCTGCCCTTTAATTCAGCACCTTATTCCCTGAAATCCCTGTGCAGAACCTTTTTGCTTGTCCAACCCATATCATTAGTCTACATGGACCACAACTACCGGCTGTTCACCCTCGCACTTAAGAATGGTGAAGAGTCGGTCAGAGATATCCCAGACCCTGGCACCTGGGAGGCAACATAGCATCCAGGAATCTTGGTCTCGCCCACGGAATGTCCAGTCCATTCCCTTAACTAACGAATCCCCTATCACCACGGCATGCCTCTTCTCCCCTCTTCCCTTCTGAGTCTCAGAGGCAGACTCCGTGCCAGAGACCCGACCACTGGGACTTTCCTCTTTTATGTCATCCCCTCCCGACAGTATCCAAAGTGGTATGCCTGTTGTTGAGGGGGGTGGCCACAGGGGTACTCTGCATTGGCTCCTTAACCCTCTTCCCCTTCCCGACTGTATCCCATTTTCCTGTGTCCTGCACCATGGGTGTATCTACCTCTCTATATGTCTTATCTATCATCCTCTCAGCCTCCCAAATAATCCAGAGGTCATCCAGTTCCAGCTCCAACTCCTTAACGCAGATTGTTAGAAGCTGCAGTTGGAGCTGCAGTTAGACGCACTTCTCACAGTTGTAGTGATCAGTTTATCGGAGATCGCCTTTCCTTCCCAATCCCACAAGAGGAGCACTCCACTCTCCTGCCTGGCATCTCTACTAACCTAGCTGAGCAGATGTAAAGAAGGGAAGGAAAAAAAAACTTAGATCTTTTCTTCTATTTGCTTTCTCGGACTGATGCCTCAAAGATCTAAAGCATCAAGATCGCTACTCTAACTCTGTCCATTCAGACAATGTCCGCTGAGTTTACACCTGCCTTCCTTTAACTTGCTCTTGATAATCAATCCCTGACGCCGACTGGTCACTGGTCAAAGCTCTTTCTCTCTGTCGTGACCCACTGCCGCCTTTTCTACTCAGGCAGTGGACCTGATTGAAGTCCCCTCCTCTCAAAACTTCTGATGGTGGGATTGGTCGATGGTCAAAGCGTTTCTGGTGTGACGTCAAACATTTTCAGATAAAGACAGACTCTGTCTGAGAACCTAACCCATCACAAATCGACCATGTCCAATTCTTCAGGCCCAGAAATCCAAAGCTAAAATCATCCACTCCAACTGATTCAGTCCAGCATGTAGGAATTTCCATTTCTGGCCTTAGGTCATGCAAAAACGCATTGAATGAAGTAGTTTTAAGATATGGTCAGTATTGTACTGTAGAAAACACAGTTCTCAACATGAGTAAAGCAAGATCTTAGACCAAGCAACCTCCTCTAGTAAAATATGTTGAGGGTAAGTATTAAAAATGAAGTGACACCAGGGGTGAAGGGCATCAGTCCAAAATATTGTCTGGTAATTTCCCTCCAATGATTCTGCCTGGCCACCTGAGCTCCTCCGGCAGTTTGTATGTGCTGTTACTAGCAATGAACATTTGCTTTTCTTTTACTGTTGTTGTTTAGTTGCATATCATGCCCTGTCCAACACACCACAGCAAATTCCTGTTTCATGTACATAAATGTTTAAGGCAAATAAAGCTGATCCTTGATACCTGATAACTCCGTTTAAGCTCTTCATGTCCACCTGAGTGGGGCAAGCAGGAACTTGGAAAAGTTCTCACCTGAACTTCTGTGATTGCAGTGCTCCCTCAGTAGTCCATTAGTGCTCCTCAGCCCTCCCTCAGTATGCCCTCAATCATCCTTCAATACTCCCTGTTTTTCCTCAGCACTCCATCAGTACTCCTCCAGAACTCCCTCAGTACTCAGTACTCCCTCATTACTCCTCCAATACATTCTCAGTAATCCCTCTGTAGTCTACGAGCACCCCCCAGTACTCTCTCAGTACGCCCTTTGTCAATACTCCAATACTCAATACTCCCTCAGTACTCCCTCATTACCTCCTCTGTACCCCTCTAAGTACTCTTTCTATACTCCCTCAATCCTCCCTCAGAACTCCCTCAGTATGTACATTATTATGTACAGAACTCAGTATGAGGGAGTTCTGAGCAAGTACTCCTTCAGTGCTCACTCAGTGCTCCCTCAGTATTCCCTCATTACTCCCTCAGAGCTCCCTAAGAAGTCCCTCAGTACTCATTCAGTAGTCTCTCAGTGGTCTTTCAGGCTGCCTCAGTACTTTCATGCTGTGATCTTTAGAGTGGGGCAAGAATTCACAACCTTCGAACTCCTACCAGAGAGTGCAGTTAACCAATGTTATTACAAAATGTCCTTTTATTTCTAGCTACACGGTACAATACGGCAAGTCTTGGCTGCCTGATAGTAGCAATAGAAAATATCCTCCATTAATTTCGTTTTCTTCTATGACATTAATAATGCAAAGCTGTAAATGAAACGAGCCTGCATAAAATTACTCTTCACTGAAAATATATATCTAAATTCTTTCATACTTATGAAGATCAGGGTTCAAGCAATTAACCTGTTTGACCATTTGACACATTAATGCACCAGGTAAATACATTACAATATGGTACATTTCAAGTAGCAATTAATGAGAAAAGGATTTTCAGAATTCAGTTCTGTTCCTTGAACAAAAGGCTTCTAGTTTGAAAAAAAGTACCAGATTTATAATTTATTGTTTGTTTCATTTCATGTACAGTTCTTACTGAATGCCTGAAGATAAAAACAAAATCACTGTGACAAAAGGGATTTATCATTTGTTTGTGCCTCTTTCAGGTTCTGTGCAAATTACAAAATGCAAATCTCAATCATGCCAACATAGAATTTTATTTTATTATGTACTATTATAGTATTTTATTTTGAATTAGATTAAGAGTGACAGTTCATTCTATTAATTGCAAGAAATGTATTGTTGAGAGTTAATTGGCTCTCATTAACTGCTTTGTTTCATAAATGTAATCAACATAATGATTTTTGGTCTTTCTTTGTATTAAATTTCTAAAAATAATCTAAACAAATTTTGTTCAGCAATTTCCCTTCGTTGGCCAGGTGAGTAGTAAAGCTAATTCAATGAATCAGCTGCTGAACAAATATTCATGACAAACTCCTGCTAAGTCAATCTTACGATCAGCGTTCAGAAACAAAGGAAAGGAAATTGCTTTGAGTCTTTTATGCAGCAAATTCAATAACACTAAACAAAACCCAATATACTCATTCCCTGAAAAGAGCAACATTGAATCTTTCTATGTGGTCCACGTGTATAATTATTTAAAAATTTGTGTTAGTTGTAATAAATACTAAATAATACAAATACCAAGCAAAGTTACAAAACAGTTTTTTTTTTATTTTGGCATTAGTGGACGAAACATCACTGTAGTTTGAAATGAAATCCAAAAATAGCTGGAGCCCGTCTTTAAAATACAGTCAGTGGCCACTTTATTAGATACATCTGTACACCTTGTTAATGAAAATATTTTATCAACCAATCATATGGTAGCAATACAATCACATGGCCAGGAGGTTCAGGTGTTCAGACCAAACATCAGAATGGGGGGGGGGGGGGGGGGGAAGTGACTTAGACTGTGAAGTGATTGTTGGTGTCAGACAGGATGTTTGAGCATCTCAGAAACTGCTGATCTCCTGCGATTTTCATGCACAACAGCCTCTGGAGTTCAGAGAGAAAGGTGCGCAAAACGAGTGAAACTGCCTTCTCAATGAGATAGGTCAGGGGAGAATGGCCAGATTGTTTCAAGCTGACAGGAAGGCATCAGTAACTCAAATAACCATGCATTACAACAGTGGTGTGTCAAAGAGCATCTCTGAATGCACAACACATTGATCCTTGAAGTGAATGGGTTACAGCAGAAGACTATGAACATATATACCTCCTGTAGCTAATAAAGAGGCCACAGGGTGTCTATGTGGTCCATATGTATAATTATTTAAAAATGCGATTTTTGTTCATTATAATAATACTAGAGAACATAAATTCCAAGCAAAGTTACAAACCATTTGTTTAAATTTTGACATTAGTAGATTAAATCTGACTGTAGTTTGAAATGAAATCCGAAGATAGATGGAATGCATCTTTAAAATGTGTGGCTCAGAGTGTTTAGAAAATCATAAATGAGGGAATCTTCAGCTGATTGGCAGGCCACGTGGTCTGCTGTTTATCTGCCCTTGGAGCACACTACACCAGCCAGCGTGTCCTCGGGCTCCTTATTCCACTGAGGAAGGCCAAGCTTATCACAGAACCTCCCCTTGAATGACAGTCATAAATCCGCCCCCAGGACTGCTTTGACTCCTAATCAGCTCTAGCCCAAAGGCTCAATGACGTTCACAAGCAGGCCACAATTATACAGAGAAAAATTAAAAACATTTATAATTTAATTAACACCCCAGAGCACATATAAATCAACTGAATTAAATCAAACACATTGGGAATTAGCATGCGCTTACCATTCCTTACATTGTCATTCCTTCCAAGTTAAGCCGATGGGATTTGTGCCAGGTTAAGCACATGATACACTTAGCAAGCTGATTTCTGAGCTCACATTACCAGGAGATCTAAGGAAGTCTGCACTCCCCTGTTGGACTTCAAGAGGAGTTCAAAGGCGAAGCACAGTGATCTTGAGATGACACTTTACATTTCAATCTCTTCTCAAGAATCCAGGCCTTCATCTATAGGTAAAAGTCAGTCACATCTACACAGATCAGCTGGGATTTGTACAGGGGATTCTGTCCCAAAATTCTCCCATCTGTTTCAACTATTTTTTTGCTAAAGGGAAGTCTTATTTGATTAATTCTATTGAAGATGGTTGAAGCTGTATCTATCTACAGAGTCAAAAACATGAAAATGGTGGATGCAATTTATTTGGATATTCCATGCAAAGTAAAGTGAGAATTATTGTTTCATAAAGAATGTGCTGCTGGAGTTACAGTTAATATGTCATTGTGAGGTATTAGTGAGATGAAACAAGACACAGTTGGAATAAAGAGATCCCTTTCACGATGGCACATTGTTACTGATGGATTGTCAGTCAAATAATTCAGCAGCGAGTTCTTGGCTACACTCATTGTTGTCATCATGTGCCCTGTCATGTGGCATGGGCAATCATGAACTTTTACCATGATTGTTCTTGTCGAATTGTTCTCGAGAAGTGGTTTGCTATTGCCTTCTTCTGGGCTGTGTCCCTACAAGACAGGTGACCCCCAGTCATTATCAATACTCTTCAGAGAATGTCTGCCTGGCATCAGTAGTCGCATAACCAGGACCTGTGATATCCACCGCCTGCTCCCATGGCTTCACATGATCTTGATCCAGGGGGGTGGGGGGAGGGGCTAAGCAGGTGCTACACCTTGCCCAAGGGTGACCTGCAGGCTGACGGAAGGAAGGAGCACCTGACACTTCCTTTAGTAGACCACCACCCCCACCTTCATTGAGTTAGAAGGAATAGATACACATAGTGTGTTCAAGTTTGCTGATGCAAAGTTAAGTGAG
The DNA here is from genome assembly GCF_048418815.1 of Hemitrygon akajei. NCBI lineage: Eukaryota > Metazoa > Chordata > Chondrichthyes > Myliobatiformes > Dasyatidae > Hemitrygon > Hemitrygon akajei. The sequence goes on along the minus strand of NC_133125.1, from coordinate 17,249,716 downwards.
AAAGTAAAATGTGGCGACAAAGTCTGTAAAGGGATGTACGAAGTTCAAGAAAGTAGGCAAACAATAATGTTTCTTCTTCTCTTCCTCTTAGTCCATCAACCATACTGGGGCATAGACTGCCGATGGCAGTTCATCATAGACTTCAGTATTGGGCAGGTCTTTCAAGTCGTTCTCAAGTGTAGCCCATCTTCTTGGTGGCCTTCCTCTTCCAAGGATGAAGTCTTTAGAGCTTCTGTTAGCAGATCAGTAGCTCTGGGCTTTTATGGATGGATTTGACAACCCTATTGCCAACCCTTCTTCTTTCATAGCTGGGCTTGGGGCCGTCGATAGCAGAGTTAAGGTTGTGTTTGGGGAGAGAAAATATTACTCATTTTAGTAAGGATATAATCAAATAGTTTTTACTAAAATAAGTAAAAAACTGGAAAACTTAGGCCACAGAAAGTCATATACACAGAATTCAGAATGTAAACATGTAGTAACTGGCTTCATCACCAGGTTAACAGACCAGCTAGCATCTTATTGATGGCTTGAATGGCCCACTCCTGTTTTTCAAATTCATATGGTCCGTGCATGCTTTACAGTTGAGCAGCTGCTATGGAAACATCACTGAGGTTTTGTAGAGTATAAAGTCTAGCTTTAATTTGTCACATGTACATCAAAACATGGAAACGTACAGTGAAATGCATAATTTTCATCAATGGCCGACACAGTCTGAGGATGTGCTCAGGGTAACCAGCAAGTGTCGCCACATGTCTGCAGCCGACATAGCATGGCCACAACTTACGACCCTAACTGTATGTCCTTGGAACGTGGGAGGAAACCAGAACACCTGGAGGAAATGCATGCAGTCAAGGGGAGATGTACAAACTCCTTACAGACAGGAATCGAACTCCGAACTTACAGCCATTACGGTAAAGCGTTGCGCTAACTGCATCATGTCACCCCATAGTATAGGATTTGTTGGGCCGAAGAGCCTGCTTCCAAGAAGGATGAAAGTTCACAGTGCCACAAGCACTGTGAGTTATTGAATTGATTTCAAATGAAGCACAATAATTCAGAAGTAACTATGTATTTTCCAGTGTACAACATCATCAGTGTCATAACCAAAGCATTTTCACAGAGCCATGACATAGAATACTTCTGTGTGACATTTTTACGTGATAGTGTGCCACATTATTAGATATAACTGTACACCTGCTCATTAACGCAAATATCTAATCAGCCAGGGACGAGGCGCCGACTCCCTGCATGCAGATCTGGTGAAGAGGTTTATTTGTTGTTTAGATCGAATATCAGAATGGGGAAGAAATGAGATCTAAGTGAATGCGATCGTGGAATGATTATTCAAGCCAGACGGGGTGATTTGAGTGAGTCAGAAACTGCTGATCTCCTGAGATTTTCAATTACAACAGTCTCGAGAATTTACAGAGAATGGTGCAAAAAAATAAAAAAACATCCTATGAGCGACAGTTCTGTGGGAAGAAAATGCCCCGTAGTTGAGAGAGGTCAGAGGAGACTGGCCAGACTGGTTCAAGCTGACAGGAAGGTGACAGTAACTCAGATAACTGCACATTACAACAGTGGTGTGCGGAAGAACATCTCTGAATGCACAACACATTGAACCTTGAAGTGGATGGGCTACAGCAACAGAAGACCATGAACATACACTCAGTGGCTACTGTATTAGGTACAAAAGGTACCTAATAAATTGGCCACTGACTGCATATCAAAATTAAGTATACACAGCTACTGTGTCTCCTAATTGGAATCAGAGTGTATTTATTGTGTATTCTCTGTTTGATGATTTTTTATTCATTATCTTTACTCTCTCGTCCAAAATATGCAAAAGAGCTGGTTCTGGCCCATATCAACACATTGTAATGCTATTGGGCATGATACAAATCAACATGGACATTTCAACATTGTGGGTCTTCCAGGAATTTGGGTTGTGACAGAATGTTTCAGAAATAAAAGTTTTCAATACTTTAGGCATGATGCTGGAAATCTGAAATAAAAATAACCAAAAAAAAAGCTGGAAACATTCCAGAGGTCAGGCAGCACCTGTAAATGAGAACAGGGCTAAGTTTTCAAGTCAAAGACTTTCAGTCAGATCTGGGATAGAGACAAGTATTATTCTTAAATTAAAGAGAATAGTTGAAGCTGTGAAAAGGTGTGAAGTGCACGATGGTCAAAAGAGAGGAATCACACAAACTAGGGAGCACAAAAAAGAGCAAACAGCAAAGCTGTGGGAAATGCCCAGCAAGCCAGAACATGCTCGTGGAAAAAAAATCATATTACAGATGCTTTACAGACAGAAGAGCTGTCCATTTCTAACACAATCAAAGAGAATAGGTTACTTTCAGAATTTCCGGGATTTAACCAGTCTCTGAAGTTTACAGAGGATGGTGCCAAAAACAAAAGACATTCAGTGAGCGGCAGTTCTGTGGGTGAAATTGCCTTGTTGATGAGAGAGATCAGAGGAGAACGGCCAGACTGGCTCAATCTGATTCGCAAATAGCCACCCTTTACAACAGCGGCGTGCAGAAGAGCATCTGTGAATGCACAACACATTGAACTTTGAAGAGGATGAGCTACAGAGGCAGAAGACCACAAACAGACACCAGTGGCCACTTTACCAGATACAGATCGTGCCTAATTAAGTGGCCACTGAGCGTATTCAGATAGATAGATAGATAGATAGATAGATACTTTATTCATCCCCATGGGGAAATTCAACATTTTTTCCAATGTCCCATACACTTGTTGTAGCAAAACCTCATTACATACAATACTTAACTCAGTAATAATATGATATGCATCTAAATCACTAACTCAAAAAGCATTAATAATAGCTTTAAAAAAAGTTCTTAAGTCCTGGCAGTTGAATTGTAAAGCCTAATGGCATTGGGGAGTATTGACCTCTTCATCCTGTCTGAGGAGCATTGCATCGACAGTAACCTGTCGCTGAAACTGCTTCTCTGTCTCTGGATGGTGCTATGTAGAGGATGTTCAGGGTTTTCCATAATTGACCGTAGCCTACTCAGCGCCCTTCGCTGACAAAGATCCAGACAGGAAAGAGATGAGTCAAAGACTAGCCGTGTGAAAGGGAGGGGTGATGGTGATTAACAACAGAAGTGTGAAATCCAGGAGCGTGTCGAAAGAGGATTTCAAACCATCATTAGGAAGAAAGAGTTTAGGGAGAAGAAAAGAATATGATTCAAAAGTAGATTATTCATGCATCCTTAAAGGGATAGGTGTAGCTTGAGCACATCTGAGTTCCCATAGCTACACCTTTGATGTGGAGAATTTGAGTGGTGTTGAAGGCAATATTTTTCAAAGTGTGAGTGAGTTCAGTCAGCTCGACGAATGTGTTGGTGGAGGGAAACTGGATGGGGCTCAGTTCAAGGAAGAAACTCAGCCCTCAGACAACACTGAAGTACAACGAGTGTCAAAGGAAGATGGCAGAACTTCAGTCATTCTGTTCAGTTCTTTGATTATATAATTATCATAGTGAATACTTCACAGACGGGTCAGTGGAGTCAGTGCCACAGACATTTCGTTCTTTTTTAAGTTGTGAGGTTCCAAAGCCAGGAGCGCCGATTGCATTAATTTTCCTGCTCTGAAGATCTCTGTTGGAGGCAGCACAGTATCTGAAAGTAAACATAAGGTGTAAATTCACAGAGAAAACTTCAGCAGGAAATGCAAGCTGATTATGTTTCAGACGGCGCAAGAGAGTGGCTGAGTTACAAAGAAGAGTGTGTGACCATGGAAAGAGGGATGAAGTTCAGCAAGTTCACTATTCAGCAGCAAATGCAGTGAAGGAACTAATGATATCACAAGCAACAAATTAGGATTGCTGCTGTGTCCAAGCCACACTACACTGAAGGATTTATGCAGAAATCGTCTCCTTCAAAAGGAAGTAGCAAATTAGGCAACAATTATAAATACATATTTTCTAGCTCAATATGTAGAATGTGTAAACTTAAAGCATGAGTTAACCTTTGAATGTTTAATATGATTTTAATTACATCAAATCAAGCAGCATTTACAATGCTATGCAAAAGTCTTGGGCACCCTAGCTATATATATGCCTAAGACTTTTGCACAGTGCTGTATTTGTCAACATGGAGCAGAGAGAGAGTTTGCAAATCTGACAGGAGCAAAGAATGTTGGGAATGGTGAGAGTGGAGCACTATTTAGGGCTATGGGACTCGTGGCAGAGAAGGAATGCCAAGGATAGGGGGTAGCGAGGGTGCAGACACACCCAGCTCTGAGACACCAGGCAAGGGCATTTGATTCCAAACAATCGGTTTATTGATCATTATAGACTGTCTCTCTGGTTCTTCCCGCTCTCTCCCCTCTCCCTTCCCCTTTTCCCAACTATGATTCCCCTTTCCCTGCCCCCTTACCACTCTCAGCCATATTGGAATCAGCATTCTCATCACATATATTTGTGTCATGCAATTTGTTCCTTTTTGCAGCAGCAGTACAGTGCATTACATAAAATTACTACAGTAGTATGCAAAAGCATTAGACACCCTAACTATACATATGTTCCTAAGACTTTTGCACAGTACTGTACTATCTTCATGTTACGTAAAACTTACGTTAGAATCAGAATCAGGTTTAATATCACTGGCATACCTCGTGAAATTTGTTAACTCAGTGGTAGCAGTACAATGCAATACATGATAGTATAGAAAAAATAAATAAATAAATAAATCACTTACGGTAAGATATATATGTATATTAAGTACTTTAAATTAAAAATAGTGCAAAAACAGAAACAATAAGAAAGTAAGGTAGTGTTCATGTGTTCAATATCCACTTGGGAGTGATGCTGCCTGTCAGTATGTGATTTCTGAAATAGAATCACCTTATTGCCAGTATGTAAACATACCAGAATTGATCGTGGTTCAATGCCAAGCATAACACACAGGATTATACCATAACAGACAACACAACAGCAGCCAACAATTTACAAGACAATTTAAAATAACAATCGACAATTAGAAGGATGGTCACATCAATAATCAAACTTAAATAAATGTCAACATATGAACAGACTCAATAATTGTCAACAGAACCAGGAGATCAGGAAAGACCATTTAACGGATGTTGAGCAGGGACAGTTAGGTTATTACACCTGAGTGAGTTTGGTTGAGAAGATGGATAGCTGGATTTTTTTATATTAAAAGTGAAATATAAATTCTTTCCTGCAGCAGATTTTATTTATGTCACAATAAATGTAAGAAAGACCTAGCTTTTTGTCATGTACACCAGGGTGCATGAAGCTCGTAGAATAAACACTGTCTATATTGATAATAAATGCAACTACAGCAAAGCGCACAGAACAAGGGAATGATACAAATATTGCCATGCATTCTGAAGTATTGCAGAACAAAACACTCATGTGACCATAAGGTAGAATTAAGGGTACAAGTGCCACTTGGAATGGGGTGTGAATGAGGTGATGGGCTCAGAAGTCTGATAACATTGGGGATGAAGTTGTTCTTAAGCCTGATGAATGGGCTTTCCTGTACCTTCTCCCAGAGTGTCGATGAGAGGAAAGTGAATGGTCAGAACAGCAAGCATCCATGATGATACTGTTGGCATCCCAAAGCAACACCCAGTGTAGATGGACTGGATGGAATGAAGTGACAAGCCTTCTTTTAAAGTGCAATCACTATTATAACGTGGGCAGCCAATCTGACCTCAGTAAGATCCTGCAGTTAGTAGTATAATAATTGCCATTACCTCCACTTTAGTGACGGGTATATGTTTTACAATAAGTTGATAATTCCTCTTAAAAAGGACCAACATCATTTACACTTTCTCTGAGTGGAATCCAATGCCTCAGTTTAATTTCTCTTCCAAAACACACTTGGGATTTCTGCTTACTTATCCAGAGTGGAATGCAAATTCCAAATCTGTTGTCAAAGGCCTGGGGCCACACCTCACACCTGGTTCAGAAGGTAACAAATTCTTTCACCACCATATCTACCTGCTTATCTTCACCATATTCTCTGCCTGGGTTTTCATAAAGCTTGCAGGAAAGGAGAATGTGCTTGGATTCCACACAAGAAGGGGCCAAAGTGGGGTGACAAAGTACCAATGGATGATTAGTGGCTCAATAGTAAGCCTTGGTGCAGGCATTATTGAATGGCTGGGGGAAAGGGAACGTTGTGAGATTGAGATAAGTAAAATGAGCCAACAGAGGGACTGGCGATGTTTGATAGATGGTAATCAGATCAAGCGATTGGAGAGATTTGTTGGGGATGTTCAAGCCCTGGGTGCCTGTTGATCAGCTCCATCCTGAAGAAAGCCCAGCAGCGGATGTATTTCCTGCGGCTCTTGAGGAAATACGGTCTGCCTCAGGAATTGCTGCTGCAGTTCTACACTGCAGTCATTGAGTCTGTCCTGTGCACCTCCATCATTGTGTGGTTTGGAGCCGCCACCAAGCAGGATAGAACCAGACTACAGCGCACAGTGAGGACTGCCGAGTGCATCATTGGAGCCTCCCTGCCCTCTATTGTGGACCTGTATTCTTCCAGGTTGAAGAAGAGGGCGGGGAACATCATAAAGGACTCCTCCCATCCTGCACACGGACTGTTTGATCTGCTTCCGTCTGGTAGGCGCTTCAGATCCCTCCAGACTAAGACTAATAGGCACTGGAGAAGTTTTTTCCCTACTGAGGTCACTTTGCTGAACAGTTAACTACCGGTTAACTGTTGGCTAACTATTACTTGGATTGCACTACCTGTATGTATAATCTATATTTTCATTTATATTTATCATTATTATTGTTATGAGCAGAGAGACAACATCTACCCGAAGTAAATTCCTTGTATGTGCATAGGTACTTGGCGATTAAAGTCTGATTCTGATTCTGATTCTGATTCTGATAGAATGGAGGAGATACTGAGATTAGAGCTGATGGAGATTGTAGTACAGTTTCAGAAGTTGGTGCAAGATGGGGTGAAAGGCAAGTGAATGACAAGCCATGTAGGAGTCCCAGCATGGCACAGCACTGCGAGGAACACGACGCCAACGTTAAGACCCCTGGGACAAAAAGAACTGAGCTGAAGAGTGAGGTGGATCCCATTGAAACCCATCGAATATTGAAAGACCCAGAGAGAATGGATGTGAAAAGGATGTTACCGATAATGGGGGAGTCTGAGGCCAGAAGGCACAGTCTCAGAATAGAAAGATATCCCTTTAGAACAGAAGTGAGAGGGAATTTCTTCAGACAGAGTGGAATTCATTGTCAAGTCATTGGGTATATTTAAAACAGAGGATGATAGATTGTTGATTATTAAGGCATCAAGGGTTATGGAGAGGAGGCTGGAAAATGGGATTGAGAGGGATAATAAATCAGCCATGATGGAATGCTAAAGCAGACTTGATGGGCCAAATGGCCTAAATATGCCCCTATATATTATGGTCTAAGTTCTCCTGCAATGCTCCAAAATGAACAAAGCCTTAGGTGGCATTTTTGAAGAAACAACTTAGAAACGTTGCTTATTTATTTCCCAGTTCACTCCAGAAAATATTGATTTTCATTCACAAGGTGTTGGAAATAAAAGCAACCTCTCACAATTTAAAACCTAGGAAACTATTTCCTGTACAACTATTCTGCAGATGCAAAAGACAATCTGTATCATCACTTATTTATAATTTTGCAATGTTCCTTGATCGTTACAGAGTGGTGCACTTACAGTGAAGCATTTTATAATTTCATCACCACTCTCTCTGAAACTTCTTACTGATAGCAGTAGTTTCTAATAGAGATTATGAGACACTTCCAGTTTCACCACTCTTCAGTGAATGAATGCTTAACTATCATTAAATACTTATATGCATTCATTAAAAAAACATTCAGAGCAGTGACCACACCAGCCAAGTGGAAATTCATTTCCATTGTTATTTTCAAACTAATTTTCCAAGCAAACTACATTTATCAGTGTTAACAATCATATCAGTAATAAGGTAGAATTGTTTTAGATTTGTTTACTGGTTGGATGGCTATTTCATTGGTGCATTAATTTTGCTATGTTGTTTTTGGTGATCATTACAATGGACTTGTTCTTGTTACTCTATCAGAAAGTACTTTTAATTTTGAAAGAGTTACAGTTGGATTTTTTTTCCAGAGAGTTAACTCACAGGAAGGTTTATGCTAACCCCTAGTTGCCATTATTTAGAGATCCTCATGTTTGATCACAATCTCAGTGCCTGTACATGATCCATCTAATTCATTCGAAGCAGTTACTTCTAACATTTATGTACAAGTGAAAGTGATGACCTGCTCCAATGACTATCGTCCAGTAGCACTTATATCTACAGTGATGAAGTGTTTTGAGAGGTTGGTGATGAAACATATCAACTCCTGCCTGAGAAGCAACTTGGATCTGCTCCAATTTGCCTACCAGAGCAACAGGTCCACAGCATATGTCATCTCATTGGCTCTTCATTCAACCCTAGAACAACTGGACAGCAAAGGTGTATACATCAGGGTGCTCTTTATCAACTTCAGCTCAGTGTTCAATACCATAATCTCCTCAAAACTAATCAATGAGTTCCAAGACCTTAGCCTCAATACCCCCCTGTGCATTTGGATCCTTGATCTCCTCATTTGCAGACCCCATTCAGTTTGGATTCACAACAACATCTCCTCCATCAGCACAGGTGCACCATGAAGATATGTACCTAGCCCCCTGTTCTACTCACTTTACACTTATGACTATGTGGCTAAACACAGCTCCAAAGCCATATTTAAGCTTGCTGGTGACACCACTGTCATAGACCAAATAGAAAGTGGTGATGAATCATCATATAGGAGGGAGATTGAAAATCTGGCTGAGAAGTTCCACCACAACAATCTCCTACTCGACGTCAGCAAGACCAAGGAGCTGATTGTTGACCTCAGGAGAGGGAAACCAGAGGTCCATGAGCCAGAGTTCATCAGAGGATCAGAGGTGGAGAGGGTCAGCAACTTTAAATTCCTCGGTGTTATTATTTCAGAGGACCTGTCTTGCTCCCAGCACATAAGTTTAATTACAAAGAAAGCATGGCAGAGCCTCTACTCCCTTAGGAGTTTCAAATATTCAACATGACATCTAAAACTTTGGCAAACTTCTATAGATGTGTAGTGGAGAGTATATTGACTGGCTGCATCACAGCCTGGTACGGAAACATCAATGTTATTGAACAGAAAATCCTACAAAATGTAATAGATATGACCCATCCATCAAAAGTAAAGCCCTCCCCACCATTGCACACATCATAGTGAGGCATCTGGAAAGAAATGGATCCATCAGGCAGATGCAGCATGGATTCAGCAAAGGCAGGTCCAGTTTGACAAACTTACTGGAATTCTTTGAGGATATAATGAGCACAGTGGATAAAGGGGAACAGACGGACATTATTTACTTGGATTTCCAGAAGGCGTTCGATAAGGTGCCACATAAAAGACTTACCTATAAAATAAGGATGCATATACAAACATTTGTAGTTGGGGTGATGTATTAGCATGGGCAGAGGATTGGTTAACTAATAGAAAGCAGAGAGTTGGGATACATGGGTGTTACTCTGTTTGGCAATCAGTGGTGAAAGGTTTGCCACAGGGGTGGGTGCCGGGCCCACAACTGTTCACAATATACATTAACGATCTGGAAGAGGGAGTTGAGCGTAGTGTACCAAAGTTTACTGGTGATACTGAATCGAGTGGAAAAGCAAATTGTGCAGAAGGTACGGAGAGTCTGCAGGGAGATATAGATAGGTTAAGTGAGTGGGCAAGAGTCTGACAGATGGAGTACAATGTTGGAGGGAAAAATGAAAGAGCTAATTTTTAGCATTATTTAAATGCTAAAAAAAATGCACCATGCTCTAGTGCAGAGGGATCTGGGTGTGCTTGTGCATGAATCACAGAAGGCTGGATTGCAGGTACTGCAGTCTACTGGGAAGGCAAATGGAACGTTGGCCTTCATTGCTAGAGTGATTGAATTTAAGAGCAGGGAGGTTATGCTGCAACTGTACAGGGAACTGGTGAGGCCACACCTGGAGTACTGTGTGCATTTCTAGTCTCCTTACTTAAAGAAGGATAGACTGGCTTTGGAGGCAGTACAGAGGAGGTTCACCAGGTTGATTCCAGAGATGAAGTGGTTAGAATATGAGAAGAGACTAAGTCGCCTGAGACTGTACTCGCTGGAATTCAGAAGAATAAGAGGAGGTCTTAGAGAAACATATAAAATTATGAAAGGGATTGTGTTACCAGGTTCGGATATGGCCCAAGTCCAGAGTGAGAGACACTGAAGCAGGTCAATAGTTCACAAACTTTAATGCGAACAGTGTTAAAAGGAAAATAAACATAAATGCTAAGCCAAATAGGGCTGTTAACTAAAACTCTCAAATGGGAAATGAAGCCTAAACTGCGGCTAAAAAGAAAATCTAAACATTAAACGAATACCACTAGTCTTCAGAGTCAGTTGACTCAAAAGTTCAATTTCCCAGGGAAGGCCGAAGGCAAACAGGCAGCGAAGCATTGCTGTGCTGTGTCCAAGTCTCGACAAGCACTACGATGACAAGTATGGAGTTAAATACTATCACGATTAAATAATAATTAGCTGACACGTGTAAATTCACAACCGCAATTGCCCTATCTACCGCGCTGCTGAATCTGTGGTTGTGACAGGTAGATAAGATGGAGGCAGAAAAGTTGTTTCCACTGGTAGGTGAGATTAGAACTAGGGAACATAGCCTCAAGATTCGGGCGAGTAGATTTAGGACAGAGATGTGGAGGAACTGCTTTTTTCAGAGGGTGGTGAATCTGTGGAATTGTCTGCCCAATGAAGCAGCTGAGGCAACTTCTGTAAGTATATTTAAGTCCTGACAAAGTATATATATTATAGTATAGTGTGTGTGTGTGTGTATATATATATATAATTTTTTCGTTGCTGTTTATTTATTTATTTATATTCTGACGAAGGGTCTCGCCCCAAAACGTTGACAGTGCTTCTCATAGATGCTGCCTGGCCTGCAGCGTTCCACCAGCATTTTGTGTGTTTTGCTTGAATTTCCAGCATCTGCAGATTTCCTCGTGTTTGCTTTTGAAATATATTTAAGACAAGGTTGGATAGATTTTTGCATAGTAGGGGAATTAAGGGTTATGTGGAGATGTGTCCATGGTCAGACCAGCCATGATCTTATTGAATGGCGGGGCAGGCTCGACGGGCCGGATGGCCGACTCCTGCTCCTATTTCTTATGTTCTTATGTTTTTTCTACATGAAGCACTGCCACAAGAAAGCAGCATCTATCATCATGCCATGCCCTCTTCTCACTGCTACCATCAGGAAGAAGGTACGGGAGCCTCAGAGCCACACCACCAGGTTCAGGAACAGTTATTACCCCTCAACCATCAGGCTCTTGAACCAAAGGGAGAACTTCACATAAGGTCACTTGCCCCATCATTAAAATGTCCCCAAAACCAAACAACTCATATTCAATGACTCTTCATCTCATGTTCTCAATAATTATTGCTTATTTATTTTTTATTATTATTATTCCTTTCTTTTTGTATTTGCACAGTTTATTTTCTTTTGCAGATTGGTTGAACCCTCAAGTCGATGTGGTCCTTTATTCATTCTATTATGGTTATTATTCTAATATGAATTTATTGAGTATGGCCACAAGAAAAAGATTCTCAGGGTTGTATATGGTGACAGATATGTACTTTAATAATAAATTTACCTTGCACTTTAAGCTCTGAGTGGGAGAGAAAAGCTTTCTTTGAGAATGAAAGAGGTATCTAACTGCTCTCCCCCAACTGCCATGAGTGCTCCATCATAACATGATGTACAGTAATTCAGAAGAAAAGCTGAAACCACTCTAACACGAGGAAATCTGCAGACGCTGGAAATTCAAGCAACACACACAAAATGCTGGTGGAACGCAGCAGGCCAGGCAGCATCTGTAGCAAGAGGCACTGTCAACATTTCGGGCCGAGACCCTTCATCAGGAACAGGAACCACTCTCCTGTTCTTGCCCTTTGCGTATTTCTCCTTTCAAATCTTTAACCAATTCTCCCTTTCAGCATTATATTCTAACTGTAAAAGTAGCTGCCAAAATAATACACCATAGATTTTTTTTACTCATTATCTTCATTCAATTTCACCCAACTTTTCGGTCACTGGAAAACTGCTCCTAATTAACCTGACGAAACACCTCTATGAAATCCGTCTTTAACTTCTTACCTCTAAAGTGGACAACCCGGTTAATCTAATGCGCAACTGTAAATCTTTCATCTTTTGCATCATTCTGTAAATCTCCTCTGCACCCTCTTGCTAAAATGAGCTGGCCAGAAATAGATAAAATACTCCAAATAATAGTGGTCTATTATCATACAAGATTAGAATAACTCTCTTGCTTTTGTAGTCTATTTTTATAAAGCTGAAATATTTTAAAACTGCATTTTCACCTTGTTCTGCTATTCTCAGGCACTTGTGTACATACTCAACTTATGTCTTTATATCTGTATTCCCTTTACACTTGTTCCATTGAATTTACGCTGCTCTTCTTGTCCTTCGTACAAAGACAAATCACAATGCAGAGAGTGTGAATCTATCCATTTGAATAGTCCATCTCGTTCCTATTGAAATCTGTTACAATTCTCCTTACAGTTCACTCTATTTAAATCTGCAATGCTTGAAATAACTCTGTTGCTTCATGTTCTTACAGGTCAAAAGGGTCACTGGTCTACACCAGAGCCTAGAGAAACAACTGTAACTTTGATCCATCTAAATAACTAAAAAAAGATCATCACCATTTAAGTTTCCTATCCTTTACATATTTTAGCATCCACTGTTATGTAGGATTTTTATTTTTATCTGATGTTGTGCTCTGTGGTAGTTTATCAAATTACTACTAACGTGCATTATCAGACAACCTCCATCAGTCCTCTGTTATTAAGTTATTCAAGCAAGTTATGTTTCAACGTATTCAAGCCTACTTTCCTCTTTTTGCCTTTGCTCTTTGAAATATAATTAACATTATCCAAGGTTATTGACAGCATTCTCTCACAGCCTTGTCTGTAATTGTTAGGTTAATTTCCCTGTGAGTTATTTTTGAATACAGATGTAATATTTGACATGTTGTATCTGCTGTTGTAAAGTTGTGAATTCAGTCAGCTCCATCATGGGCACTAGCCTCCAGAGCATCTCGGGCATGCCCTCTTCTCATTACTACCATCAGGGAGGAGGTACAGGAGCCCGAAGGCACAGACGCAGCAATTCGGGGTGTGTGTGTGTGTGTGTGTGTGTGTGTGTGTGTGTGTGTGTGTGTGTGTGTGTGTGTGTGTGTGTGTGTGTGTGTGTGTGTGTGTGTGTGTGTGTGTGTGTGTGTGTGTGTGTGTGTGTGTGTGTGTGTGTGTGTGTGTGTGTGTGTGTGTGTGTGTGTACATTACTTCCGCAATGTACTGCTGCCACACAACAGCAAATTTCATGATATATGCCAATGATATTAAACTTGATTCTGATTCCACTATTGAAGAAGGAACAGAATATTTTCCAGATTAAGAAGAATGCACACCACAACAATTCGTTATTCTCTCTCTCCTCCAATGCTGTGGGATAACACTGGGTCGATTAAACGGTGACCTCTTTTCAGGAGAACTCTCAGTTGTTGAGAGTGACAGTTGGAATTGTAGAGGATTACTCGTTGGAATACTGATACACCTTACTGTATACTAAGTCATTTCAAAATACAGATTTGCACACAGAATTCCTTTTGTTTGATGCGCAACATTTGGCTAGCAAGACTGGAATCCTCTCAAACATGATATCCAATAAAGGTGGAATTATTTCTGGTAGAGTTCAAGATATCAGAATTTGATTAAATTCCCCAGTTAGACCCCTGCTGAATTATCTCATTGCAACATACTTCACACTTCAACTGTCAAACTGTTGAGGAAAGCTTTACAATCTGAATGTTGACTATGTAGCCAACATTTTTGTTTCTGTTCAGATCCACTTTACTGAAATCTAAATATGAAAAAGTCTCTCTGTAGGAGCTCCCTTAATTCTGCCTTGGATCAGTTTAACTGCACGATGGACATGACTCAGTGACATGCTTCTATGCTAGTAGCCAGGAAAATTATGAAATACTCTTCCCTGCTTTGTCAGTCTCCATTGGGATTGTGGTAGGCATAGAAACATCGCAGTAGAGAGCAAGGACTCCATAGCCTGTGGGTAGCATGAAAACAGAATGAATATATTAGCATTAATTGCAGAGTGCAAAGATATTCTTTGTCTAACTGTTGTGAAACCACTTCACATCTGTCACTTAACCAAATTAAATTAGAAGGGGCAGGTTATTTGAAGAACTGCAATGCTATAAATATTTAAAATTAAACCCTTGTCTTTGCTCATTCACTATCCCCATTCATATTTATTGTCAGATGAAACAGGATTCCGAGCATAAGTATTATTGCTCCATAGCCCAACTACTGATACTTCTGACAGGTCATTAACTTATTTTTGACTGTTCATTGCAGTTCACAATTTTGCGCTGGGAATCTCAACTCTATCTTCAAATTGCAAATATCAAATGACATTTGATAGTTCATTGTAGTGGATGGCATTATTTCATTTCTAAAGGAATAATAACATTAAATAAAATACATAACTGAATATCTTCTCTTTTATATCTCTTCATTTGCAAAGGCTGAGGGGAGTATTTGAGCTTCTAAATTGATGTTTATGAGTCTTATGCTCCTCTAGCAGTAGGCTTAATGTTTCGTTAGCATAAAATAAGAACCTAATACATGTCAAGAAAAGGCCAGAGTTGCTAAATGTCCACTATTACTGCCATTATTTTGTCTTGGGCTATTTATTTCAAAACTTGGCTTTCTGGCTTTTACTGGGAAATGGTGGACAAAATACAGACCTTGGAATAAGAACTTAGTGATCTCAGTATTCAGTTTAACAATCACAAAATTATAAAGTCAAAAATCCCTGCAGCCCAAAAGGAGGTTGAGGGCCCATGAAATCTGCCAGCTATTTTGATAAATAATATCCAAGAAACTGTAGCCATTTGTACGTTCTATATGCAAGTCATATATCAAAGACAATTTAGATGTTTAATATGATAGCAAACATCTCTTGAAGCTTTCAATAAGAAAGACTCACGGTCTCACAATCTACCTCGTAATGATCTTATTTACCAGCACTACACTCTTTTGGTAACTTAATTCTGTATTGTTATTATTTTACTTTATTCTACCTCAATGCGCTGTATAATGATTTAATCTGTATAAACAATATACAAGATAAACTTTTCATTATATCTTGGTATGTGATAATAATAAACCAATACCATTTCCGATTCACCAAGAATTGGGCTGGACACTTCTAACCGATGTTGTTGATATTGTCAGTGTGCATCAGAATCAGTTTCAGCAGAAACATAGAAAACTTACAGCACAATATTGGCCCTTTGGCCTACAAAGTTGTGCCGAACATGTCACTACCTTAGAAATTACTAGACTTCCCCATAGCCCTCTATTTCTCTAAGCTCCATGAACCTTTCTAAAACTCTCTTAAAAGACCCTATTGTATCTGCCTCCACCACCGTTGCCGACAGCCAATTCCAAGCATTCACCACTCTCTGAGTAAAAAAACTTACCCCTGACATCTCCTCTGTACCTACTCCCCAGCACCTTAAACCTGTGTCCTCTTGTGGCAACCATTTCAGCCCTGGGAAAAAGCCTCTGACTATCCAAACGATCAATGCCTCTCATCATCTTGTACACCTCTATCAGGTCATCACTCATCCTCCGTCGCTCCAAGGAGAAAAGGCCAATTTCACTCAACTTGTTTTCATAAGGCATGCTCCCCAATCCAGGTAATATCCTTGAAAATCTCCTCTGCACCCTTTCTATGGCTTCCATATCCTTCCTGTGGTAAGGCGACCAGAACTGAGCACAGTACTCCAAGTGGGGCCTGGCCAGGGTCCTATATAGCTGCAACATTACCTTTTGGTTCCTAAATTCAATTCCACGATTAATGAAGGCCAATACACCGTATGCCTTTGAATTAACAGCGTCAACCTGCGCAGCTGCTTTGAGCACCCTATGGACTCTGACCCCAAGATCCCTCTGATCCTCCACACTGCCAAGAGTCTTACCGTTAATAGTATATTCTGCCATCATATTTGACCTACCAAAATGAACCACTTCACACTTACCTGGGTTGAACTCCATCTGCCACTTCTCAGCCCAGTTTTGCATCTTATCAATGTCCCACTGTAAACTCTGACAGTCCTCCACACTATCCACAACACCTCCAACCTTTGTGTCATCAGCAAACTTACTAACCCATCCCTCCACTTCCTCATCCAGGTCATTTATAAAAATCATGAAGAGTAACGGTCCCAGAACAGATCCCTGAGGCACTCCACTGGTGACTGACCTCCATGCAGAATATGACCCGTCTACAACCACTCTTTGTCTTCTGTGAGCAAGTCAGTTCTGGATCCACAAAGCAATGTCCCCTTGGATTCCATGCCTCTTTACTTTCTCAATAAGCCTTGCATGGGGTAACTTATCAAATGCCTTGCTGAAATCCATATACACTACATCTACTGCTCTTCCTTCATCAATGTGTTTAGTCACGTCCTCAAAATATACATTCAGGCTTGTAAGGCATGAACTGCCCTTGACAAAGCCATGCTGACTATTCCTAATCATATTATACGTCTCCAAATGTTCATAAATCCTGCCTCTCAGGATCTTCTCCATCAACTTACCAACCACTGAAGTAAAGCTCACTGGTCTATAATTTCCTGGGTTATCTCTACTTTCTTTCTTGAATAAAGGAACAACATCCACAACCCTCCAATCCTCCAGAACCTCTCCCATCCCCACTGATGATTCAACGGTTATCACCAGAGGCTCAGCAATCTCCTCCTTCACCTCCCACAGTAGCCTGGGGTACATCTCATCTGGTCTCGGCGACTTATCCAACTTGATGCTTTCTAAAAGCTCCAGCACATCCTCTTTCTTAATACCTACATGCTCAAGCTTTTCAATCTGCTGCAAGTCATCACTACAATCACCAAGATCCCTTTCCATAATGAATACTGAAGTAAAGTATTCATTAAGCACCCCTGCTATTTCCTCTGGTTCCATACACGCTTCCCCACTGTCACACTTGATAGGTCCTATTCTTATCCTCTTGCTCTTTACATACTTGTAGAATGCTTTGGGGTTTTCCTTAATCCTGCCCGCCAAGGCCTTCTCATGGCTCCTTCTGGCTCTCCTAATTTCCTTTTTAAGCTCCTTCCTGATAGCCTTATAATCTTCTAGATCTCTAACATTACCTAACTCTCTGAAACTTTTGTAAGCTTTTCTTTTCTTCTTGACTAGATTTATTACAGCCTTTGTACACCACAGTTCCTGTACCCTACCATAACGTCCCCATCTCATTGGAATGTACCTATACAGAACTCCACACAAATATCCCCTGAACATTTGCTACATTTCTTTCGTACTTTTCCCTGAGAACATCTGTTCCCAATTTAAGTTCTAATTTCCTGCCTGACAGCCTCATAATTCCCCTTACTCCAATTAAATGCTTTTCTAACTTCTCTGTTCCTATCTCTCTCCAATGCTATTGTAAAGGAGATAGAATTATGATCACTATCTCCAAAATGCTCTTCCACTGAGAGATCTGACACCTGACCAGGTTCATTTCCCAATACCAAATCAAGTACAGCCTCTCCTCTTGTAGGCTTATCTGCATATTGTGTCAAGAAACCTTCCTGAACACACCTGACAAACTCCACCCCATCTAAACCCCTTGCTCTAGAGAGATGCCATTCAATATTTGGGAAATTAAAATCTCCTATTATGAGAACTCTCTTATTATTATACCTTTCCAAGGTCTGTTTCCCTATCTGCTCTTCAATATCCCTGTTACTATTGGGTGGCCTATAAAAAAAATCACCCAGTGAAGTTATTGACCCCTTCCTGTTCCTAACCTCCACTCACAGAGACTCCGTAGACAATCCCTCCATGACGTCCACCTTTTCTGCAGCCGTGACACTATCTCTGATCAACAGTCCCATGACCCCACCTTCTTTGCCTCCCTCCCTGTCCTTTCTGAACATCTAAAGCCTGGCACTTGCAGTAACCATTCCTGTCCCTGAGTCATCCAAGTCTCTGTAATGGCCACCACATCATAGCTCCAAGTACTGATCCACGCTCCCCACCATATCCCTTTGTGCCCTGACCAATCAAGAATCTATCAACAACTCCCTTAAATATTCATAAAAACCTGGCCTCCATTAGTCTCGATAGACCATGGATTTTCTCCTTGGAAAGTTTCCAGGGCGCAAGCCTGGGCAAGGTGTTTTTTTTAATGGAAGACCAGCAGTTGCCCAGGCTGCAAGTCTCCCCTCTCCACACCACCAATGTTGTCCAAGGAAAGGGCATTAGGACCCGTGCAGCTTGGCACTGGTGTCGTTGCAGAGCAATGTGTGGTTAAGTGCCTTGCTCAAGGACACACTCGCAGCCTCAGCCAAGGTTCAAACTAGCGACCTTCAGATAACTAGGCGAACGCCTTAACCACTTGGCCACGCACCAACACTGTGTTGCAAATAATTCCACAGATTCACCATTCTCTGGCTAGAAGAAATTCCTCCTCATCTCCATTCTCGAAGGACGCTCCTCTATTCTGAGGCTGTGTCCTCTGATCGTAGATTCTCCCACCATAGGAAACATCTGCTCCACTTCAGCTCTATCAAGGTCTTTCCCCATTTGGTAAGTTTCAATGAGGTCACCCCACATACTTCTGAATTCCAGTGAATACAGGCCCAGAGCCATCACGCACTCTCCATATGGTAAGCTGTTCAATCCTGGAATCATTTTTGTCAACTGCCTTTGAAACCTCTCCAGTTTCTCACATCCTTTCTAAGATAAGGGGCTCAAAATTGCCTCACAACTGAGGCCTCGCCAGGGCTTTATAAAATCTCAACATTACATCCTTGCTTTTATATTCTGGTCCTCTGGAAATGAATGCAAACATCACACTTACCTCCCTAATTCACAAACTCAACCTGCAACAAATTAACCTTTAGGAAATCCTGCTCAAAGACTCCCAACTACCTTCGTGCCTCAGATTTATGTATTTTCTCTCAATTTAGAAAATAGTCAACTCTTTCCCGTATTCCATCTGCCACTTCTTTACCCATTATTCTAGTCTGTCTGTCCATCTGTAGCCTCTTTACTTCCTCAAAACTATGTGCCCCTCCACCTATCTTTGTATCGTCTGCTAACTTTGCAACAAAGCCATCAAAACAAACTAAATTCCAATGTGTCGGTATTTCAGTGGAATAAAGGAAATTACAATGGCATGAGAGGGGGACTGGCCAAAGTTGACTGGAAAGGGACATGAGCAGGAAGGACAGCAGAGCAGCAATGGCTGGAGTTTCTGTGAAAAATGAGGGAAGTGCAAGACAGATATATTCCAAATAAGAAATTTTCGAATGGAAGAAGGACACTACCACGGCAGACAAGTGAAGTCAGAACCAAAGTAAAACCAAAAGAGAGTGCATACAAGGAATCCAAAGCTAGTGGGAAGATAGAGGATTGGGAAGCTTTTAAAACTTGCAGAAGGAAACTAGAAAGGTCAATAGGTAGGAAAAGATGAAAGGATGAAAGGAAGCTGGTGACTAATATCAAAGGAGATGCTAAAAGCTTTTTTAAGTATATAAAGGGTAAAAGAGTGTTGAGGGTAGATATAGGACGAATTGAAAATGATGTTGGAGATATTGTAATGAGAGATGCAGAGAGATGGCAGAGGAACTGAATGTGTATCTTACATCAGTCTTCACAGTGGAAGATGTCTACAGTATACCAGACATTCAAAAGTGTCAGGGAGGTGAAGTATGTGCAGTGGGAATCATGACTGAGAAGGTGCTCAGGAAGCTTAATGGTCTGAAGGTGGATAAATCTCCTGGACCTGATGGATTGCACCCTTGGGTTCTGAAGGAAGTAGCTGGAGAGATTGCGGAGGCATGAACAATGATCTTGCAAGAATCAATATCTTCTGGTATTGTACTGGATGACTGGAAAATTGCAAATGTTACTCCACTATTTAAGAAGGGTGTGAGGCAGCAGAAAGGAAATTATAGACCTGTTAGCCTGACATCAGTGGTTGGGAAGTTGTTGGAATCGATT
Source organism: Hemitrygon akajei (assembly GCF_048418815.1). Taxonomy (NCBI): domain Eukaryota; kingdom Metazoa; phylum Chordata; class Chondrichthyes; order Myliobatiformes; family Dasyatidae; genus Hemitrygon; species Hemitrygon akajei. The sequence continues at coordinate 17,229,485 of NC_133125.1, read as the reverse complement.
GTTAAGGATGAGATTACGGAATACCTGGAGGCATATGACAGGAATAGGCCAAAGCCAGCATGGTTTCCTGCAAGGAAAATCCTGCCTGACTAAGCTACTGCAATTTTTTGAGGAAATTACAAGCAGGGTAGACAAAGGGGATGCAATAGATGAGGTGTACTTGGATTTTCAGAAGGCCTTTGACAAGGTACCGCACATGAGGCTGTTTAGCAAGATAAGAGCCCATGGAATTGTAGGGGAGTTACTAGCATGGGTGGAGCATTAGTTGATTAACAGAAAACACAGAATGGGAATAAAGGGATTGTATTCTGGTTGGCTGCTGGTTACCAGTGGAATTCCACAGGGGTTGGTGTTGGGACTGCTGCTTTTTACTATGTATGTCAATGGATTTGTGGTTAAATTTGCCAATGATACAAAGATTGATGGAGGAGCGGGTAGTGTTGAGGAAACAGAGAGCCTACAGCGAGACTTAGATAGTTTAGGAGAATGGGCAAAGATGTGATAAATGAAATACAATGTTGGAAAGTGTATGATCATGTACTTTGGTGCAAGGAATAAATGGGCAGACTATTATTTTGATAGGGAGATAATTCAAAATGCAGACATGCAAACAGGAGTCAGCGGGAGACGCTCATGGAGTGAGTACTGTTTCAGATCCGCTCCATAATCTTTACTTATTTTAACCTTTGATCACCCTTATTCAACTTATTGTTACCTACACCAAAAGACTCTTGCTACTTTCTCGGGCTTATTGTTAAGATTTTATCGTGAATTTTGGAAGATATGCAAACAGAAATGGCTCTTAGATCCAAAGGACGAGAACCGGGGCGAAACCCGAACGGTAATGGAAAGAAGCCAGCTCAACCGCAACGCACTGAGTTAACTTATGAACTGCTTATGGAGCTTTTGGATAAAAAATTTGAGGAACAACGTCAAGCTTTTCAACGAGACATAAAGGTTTTCCAAGATTATATGGTTAAGACGGATTCAGTAATTAACCAGCAGCAAGCGCTTATCACATTGCTGCAAGAGGAAGCGCGGAAACGAGATTTGACAATTGAAAAATTGCAACAGGATTTAATTTCGACTATTAAATTATTGGAGACACTTAAAGCCAAGAGTGTCGATTTGGAGAATCGGTCCAGAAGACAGAACCTACGCATACTTGGTCTCCCAGACGGCATAGAACAAGGCGATCCTTCGAAATTCTTTGCTCAATTTCTAAAAGATGCGTTTCCGTCGGTTTTTCCAGTAAACCCTCCGCTACTTGACCGAGCACATAGAATTTGGAGTCGATCACCGACGGTTTCAGATAAGCCCCCGGTGGTAATCGTCCGATTTCATTACGTACACGATAAAGAACAACTCATTCGTGAAGCTCGAAGGGCTGGGATGATTAAATTTCGTGATTATTGTTTTCACTTGGTCCAGGATTTCAGCCCAGAAGTCATGAAAAAAAGGCTGCTTTTTAAACCTCTGATGTCTGAATGTTATGAGAAAAATCTAAAACCTGCGCTCTTATACCCGGCGAAGCTCAGGATCTCCCCCCCGAATGCTCCGCGTAAAGTATTTTTGTCTACCTTTGAAGCGAAAAAGTATTTGGAAGAGAACTTCCCTACTGATACAGTTACTACTCTCCAGTAAATGAGTGATTCTGATCGTGAAAGATGGTTTTTGATTTTTTAAACCAGGGTTAGTCTCTGGTTATTGGTGTAGGTTTATCCTATACTTCATACTTAAGTTAAAGTGTGTTTTCGTTATATTAATCGCTGTCTTATACACTTTAACTACTATACTTTATTTTTGTCTATTATTTTTGTTCCCTTGAAGGTTTATTTTTAACCTTTCGAAGTGAATTTTTTGTTTAATATCAAGATAATGGTTTTTTGTAAAGTATTGGTTTAGTTTAAGATGGCGTTATTGTTTCTTTTTTCGTCTTCTTCCTACAATGCATCGCTTATCATAGTTTAAATACTTCTTGATTTGTTTGGGTTATAACCCGATTTATAAACTTTTAATGATTTTATTCCCTTTTTCTTTACAACTCAGCATATTAAGAAGCGCAGTTTTTAGTACTGCGATCATAATTCTTAAAGTTCGGGTGGTTTTTTATATATATCCGTTAAACACGGAGTGGTCTGCCGCTGATATGGGGGTAGAGTTAGTTTCATTTTTTCTTCTTTCTAGCCATATTTTGGCTTTTTTTCTTTTTCATACGGGGGTGGGGGTTGGTCTGTTTTCTTTTTTAATTTTTTTCTTATCAATTTGTTTTAGTTTTTTTACTTGGGCTGTTCATGAACTACAAATATGTCTACGATGTCGTCACTTCCGGGTCCGCTCTTTATTTTTGTCCCTCTTCCGGATGCATGAGTTTATAACATGGTTAACCCTTTATATACCAAAGGGATGACTTTAGAAACATGGTTCAAACCATTAACTTTGTGTCTTGGAATACTAATGGATTAAACCATCCGATTAAACGAAAGAAGATTTTCAAAGTATTCCAAAGACTTAATGCTCATATCATTTTTGTACAAGAAACTCATGTGAGGAAGGAGGACAAATATCGCTTTTTTAGGTCTTGGCGGGGTCAACAGTATCATTCGAATTCGAATGCCAAAGTTAAGGGAGTTTCAATTTTTATTGACTCCTCTATTGCATTTGTTCAATACGATATCCTTTCGGATCCGAATGGTAGATTTTTGTTAATTACGGGTTTACTCGGTAATAAAAAGGTTGCTATGGTTAATGTTTATGCCCCGAATATGGATTGTCCTGACTTTTTTAAGTCCTTATTTACTTCTTTACCTAATTTAAATGAATATAAGTTAATAATGGGTGGTGACTTTAATTGTTGTTTAATTCCTTTGATGGACAAATCTACACCTATTCAGACTCTACCCAATAAGTCGGCCACTTGTATTAACTCCTTTTTGACTGATAATGGAGTTTTTGATATTTGGAGATTTCGTCATCCTAATGACAAAGAGTTTTCTTTTTTCTCACATGTTTATCACTCCTATTCGAGAATTGATTATTTTTTTATTGACTCTTGTTTTATTCCATCGGTAATTGGTTGTAATTATGATACTATAGCTATTTCTGACCATGCTCCATTAAAACTTTCTATTAATTTTACGGATACAGCTTTAAATGCTAGACAATGGCGATTTGACTCTACCTTATTGCAAGAACCGGACTTTATTAAATTTATGAAGGAACAGATTGATTTCTTCTTTTCAACTAATTCCACGGAGGATATCACATGCGGAACACTTTGGGACACTTTAAAAGCGTATATACGTGGACAGATTATCTCGTATTCTGCTGGTCTGAGAAAACGCATTAAGAAGGAAACTTTTTTACTGGTTGATAAAATTAAAGAGATTGACAAGAAATATTCGACTACTCCTAGCATGGAACTTTATAAACAAAGGGTTGAACTTCAAATGGAACATAGTTTATTACTTACATCTCCGATAGAAAATCAATTAATGAAAACCAGATCTGATTTCTATATACATAGTGATAAATCAGGAAAACTGTTAGCTAGTCAGCTGAAGAATGTTTCAGTTAAACGCCAGATTACTAAGGTTCGACAGCAGAATGGGGATTTGACAGTTAACCATGATGACATAAATAAGTCTTTTCAAGACTTTTATACCTCCCTGTATAAATCTGAATTCCCTCAGGATCATAATACCATGTGTGATTTTCTCGGGAAATTGAATTTTCCAAAACTATCATCTGATGATATTTCAGTAATAGATACTCCGTTTACGGATGCGGAAATTAAAGGGGTTATTTCCTCAATGAATTCTGGGAAAGCACCAGGTCCAGATGGGTATACAGTAGAATTTTTTAAATGTTTTTCTGACACTCTATCTCCTTGGCTATGCAAGGTGTTTGAAGAAGCAATTAGATTGGGGAAGTTGCCACAATCTTTTTATAGAGCTTCCATTTCTTTAATACTGAAGAAAGATAAAGACCCTACTGATTGTGCATCCTACAGACCAATATCTTTATTGAATGTGGATTCCAAGATTTTTTCCAAGTTGCTGGCTTCTAGGTTGGAGAAGGTATTACCCCAAATTATTTCGGAAGACCAAACCGGTTTTATTAAAAATCGCTATTCTTTTTTCAATGTTAGGAGATTATTGAATATTGTTTATACTCCTTCACATAATACTTCAGAATGTGTTATATCATTAGATGCGGAAAAAGCATTTGATAGAGTTGAATGGCCCTACTTATTTTATGTGTTGGAGAAGTTTAATTTTAGTCCGACCTTCATTTCTTGGATTAAACTGATATATCAAACTCCAGTAGCCTCGGTGTTTACTAATAATCAAAGATCTCCATTTTTTCGTTTATTTCGGGGCACTAGACAAGGTTGTCCTCTTAGTCCATTACTATTTAACATCGCTTTAGAACCTTTGGCAATTGCCATCAGAGAATCACAGGATATTTTGGGTATTAATCGTGGAACAGATATTCATAAGGTATCTTTATATGCAGACGATTTATTATTATTCATCTCTAATCCTGAGAAATCTATTCCAGCAGTCTTATCATTGTTGGCTCAATTTAGTGAGTTTTCTGGGTATAAGTTAAATCTTAATAAGAGTGAATTGTTTCCTTTGAATAGACAGGTCCCAAATTATGGTATTTTACCTTTTAAATTAGCTAATGATTCTTTTACTTATTTAGGGATTAAAATTACCAAAAACCATAAAGAATTATTTTGGTTTAATTTTTTACCCTTAATTGATCAGATTAAAGGTTTGTTTACTAAGTGGTCACCATTATCTTTATCTCTGATAGGTAGGATTAATGCTATTAAGATGGTTATTTTACCTAAATTTTTATATGTTTTTCAAGCGGTACCAATTTTTATTCCGAAATCCTTTTTTACTAATGTTGATTCAAAAATTTCTTCATATATATGGCAGAATAAAAATCCCAGGTTAGGTAAAATATACTTACAGAAGACAAAGAAGGATGGTGGGTTGGCATTACCCAATTTCAGATTTTATTATTGGGCTGTTAATATTAGATATTTGATATGTTGGTTGAAAGAATGGGATGGTCCTTTTGGCCCTCATTGGGTGAGTTTGGAAACCAAATCGGTTTCTGCTTATGCTCTGGGTTCTATCTTAGGGACATCTCTCCCTTTTGCTCTTTCTAAATTGCCGAAGCGAATTGACAACCCGATAGTTAAATATACCTTACGTATATGGTTTCAATTTCGGAAATTTTTCGGGTTGACTCAATTCGTGTTAAATAGTCCTATTGTATCTAATTGTTTTTTCCATCCCTCAATTATAGATCATGCTTTTTTGGCTTGGAAAACTAAGGGATTATTTAGATTTTCCGACTTATTTTTGGACAACTGTTTTATGTCCTTTGAGCAACTAGCTAATAAATATAATTTGCCTAGATTTCATTTTTTTAGATACTTACAGGTTAGGCATTTTTTAAGTACGGTACTTCCTTCGTTCCCAAATTCTATGTCTTCAGATACTTTGGAAAGTTTGTTTGAATTAAACCCTTTTCAAAAAGGGCTTATATCAAAACTTTATAATATAATTATGAAGATACATTCAGTGCCCTTTGATAAGACCAAAAATGATTGGGAAAGAGAACTTAATCTTATTATTCCTATTGAGAATTGGGATAGAATTCTTAAATTAGTTAATACATCATCTATATGTGCCAAACATTCATTATTACAATTTAAGGTTGTACATAGGGCCCATATGTCCAAAGATAAATTAGCTCATTTTTATTCTCATATAAACCCTATTTGTGACAGATGTCATTTAGAAATCGCTTCTTTAACTCATATGTTTTGGTCATGTCCACTTTTGAGAAAATATTGGAAAGATATTTTTGATATTATTTCGGCGGTATTGAACATTGATTTACAACCCCATCCTATTACCGCAATTTTTGGTTTACCGATGATGGATTTACTTCACTTATCTCCTTCCGCCTGTCGAATGATTGCTTTTCTCACTTTGATGGCTAGAAGATCTATTTTGTTGAATTGGAAGGAAATTAATCCTCCCACGGTATTTCATTGGCTTTCTCAAACTACGTTATGTCTAAATTTAGAAAAAATTAGAAGTGCTGTATTTGATACTTCTATTAAATTTGAAAAGATATGGAGACCATTTATTCAATATTTTCATATGATGTAATGGCCCTGTGCCGGGCTTATTGTTTTTTTTTCAGCTTTAATCGTATGTATGTTGAGAGGATCGGAGTTGACGTCATTGATGTTTATGTATACTCGTGAGATACTATGAACAGCCCTTTTTTTTTCTCTTTTTAAAAGTTTTTTTTTATTTTTTTTCTCTTCTTTGTTTTTTTTTCTTTTTCTTGATACTAGATTAGATTAGTAGATTAGCTAACTTTCTTAGATAGATTTTTTTTTCTCTTTTTTATACTATATATTATGGAATATCTAAACTTACCTTGTTCATATATATACTATATGGTTTATGTTTTGGGAAACTTACTTATGCTGTATTCATTGTTTATGTATTTTTTTTATGTATAATGGGAGTCTATATATTTGTAATCCCTTACCATTATTTGAATTGTATCTCATTCATAATATTCTAAATATTAATAAAAAGATTGAAAGAGAGAGAGACATGCAAACAGATTTGGCAGTCCTTGTGCAGGATACCCTAAAGGTTAACCTCCAGACTGAGTCAGTGGTGAAGAAAGCAAATGCAGAGATTGATGGGTTCTTGATTAGCCAGGGCATCAAAAGGTATGGGGAGAAGGCAGGGGAGTGGAGATGACTGGAAGAATTGGATCAACCCATGATTGAATGGCGGAGCAGACTCGATGGTCCAAATGGCCTACTTCTGCTCCTATATCTTATGGTCCTATAATTCCGTCATCTAAATCATTAACCCATAACATAAAAAGAATCAGTCCCAACATAGACTTCTGTGGAACACCACTAGTCACTGGCAGCCAACCAGAAAAGGCCCCTTTTATTTCCACTCTTTGCCTTCTGTCAATCAGCCACTGCTTTATCCATGCTAGAATATCTCTTTTAATACCATGGGCTCATAGCTTGTTAAACTGTTTCATGTGTGGCACCTTATCAAAGGGCTTCTGAAAATCCAAGTACACAACATCACTGATTCTCCTTTATCTATCCTGCTTGTTATTTCTTTAAGGAATTCCAAAAGATTTGACAGGCAAGATTCCCCCTTAAATAAAACATGTAGACCATGACCTATCATATCATATGCCTCAAACTACATCCTTAACAATCAGCTCCAACATCTTCACAACCATTCAGGTCAGACTAACTGGCCTATAGTTTCCATTCTTCTGCCTCTCTCTTATTGAGAGTGGAGTGACATTTGCAATTTTCCATTTTTCCGGAATGATTCCAGAATCTAGTGATTCTTGAAAGATACTTCCATAGGCTCTTATTCAGTGTGTCCAATAATTTGTTGTTCCCCATTACTACCTCTCCAGCATCATTTTCCAGTGGTATAATATCAACTCTTGCCTCTCCTTTACATATTATGTATCTGAAGAAACTTTTGGTATCCTCTTTAATATTATTGACTAGCTTATTTTCATATTCCACCTTTACTTCCTAATATCTTTTTTAGTTACCCACTGTTGGTTTTTAAAAGCTTTCCAATCCTTTAACTTCCCACTACATTTTGGTCTATTATATGCCCTCTCTTTGGTATTTATGTTGGCTTTGGATTCTCTTGTAGCCATGGTCGTGTCACCTTGCCTAGATCCTCTTTGGATGTATATATCCTTGGCTTTCCAAATAGCTTCCATAAATTCCAGATATTGCTGCTCTGTCATCATCCCTGCCAGTGTTCTTTTCCAATCAATTCTGGCCAAATCCTTTCTCATGCCTCTGTAATTCCTTTTACCTACGATAACAATGATACATCTGGTTTTAGCTTCTCGTTTTCCAATTTCAGGATGAATTCAAACATATTATGATCACTTCCCCCTAAGGGATTTTTTACCCTAAGCTCTCTAATCAATCCCGGTTCCTTGCACAACACCCTGTCTGATTCCCTATGTGCTCAACCACGAGCTGCTGCAAAAAGCCATCTAGTAGGCATTCCAGAAATCCCCCTCCTGGAATCCCACACCAACATGATTTCCCCAATCTACCTGAATATTGACGTCCCCCATGACTATCGTAACATTGCTTTGCTGTTTTGCCATGCAATTTCTTGTAATTTTTAGGCCACATCCCTCCTACTGTTTGGAGGTCTATATACAACTCCCATCAAGGTCTTTTTTCTCTTGCAGTTCCTTAGCTCTGTCCACAATGATTCTATATCTTCCGACCCTATGTCACATTTTTCTAATGACAATTTCATTTTTTACTAACAGAACAACACCACCCGCTGCCTTCCTGCCTGTCACTTTGATACAAAATGTATTGTTGTACATTAAGCTCCCAGCTATAATCTTCTTTCAGTCATGATTCAGTGATGTCTACAACATCGTACATGCCAATCTGTAACTGTGCTACAAGTTCATCTGCCTTATTCCCTATATTGTACACATTCAAGTTTAACACCTTCAGTCCTGAATTCACCCTATTCAATTTTGTCGCCTTTTGCATTGCAACTCATCCAGTTGACTGCAATTTTGTCCAATCATCAGCCTCTCCTTTCTAGGTGTCTCACTATACATTGCCTTTGTTTATAAGTCAGCTACTTCATCTTCAGCACCACCACTCTGGTTCCCATCCCTTTGCCAAATAAGTTTAAAGTATCCCAAACAACTCTAGCCACCTTACTCTCAATGATATTGGACCCCCTCGGGTTCAGGTGTAACCCATCCCTTTTGTACAGGCCATATCCTCCCCAGCAGAGATCTACATAAATCTGAACCCCTGCCCCCTGCACCAGCTCCTCAACCATGCATTCACCCACCAAATCTTCCTATTCTTACCCTCAATGGTGCATGGCATGGACAGCAATCCAGAGGTTACTACCCTGAAGGTCCTGTTTCTCAGCTTTCTACCTCGCTCCCTAAAATATCGCTTGTACAGACTCACCTTGTCCATCTATGTCATTGGTGCTAATATTAACCAATACTTTTATCTGTTCACTCTCACCCTTGAGAATGCCATGGACCCAATACGAGACATCTGTGATCCTGGCACCAGGGAGTCAACATACCATCCAGCCCACCATTCTGAGGTCCACAGAACCTCATCTCTGTTCCTGTGACTGAGGAATCTCCTACCAACACTGCCATCCTCTTAGCCTCTCTGCTCCTCTGAGCCACAGCACCAGACAGTGCCAGAGACCTCACAGGTCATTCCCTCAATAGTATCTAAGGTTGTATACCAGAGGCGTACTCTGCATTGGCTGTGCATTTCCACTCCTTCTCCTGACAGTCACACAGTTACGTGTCTCCTGTAACCTAGGGGTGACTACCTCCCTGTAACTCCTGTCTATCGCCTTTTCATTGTCTCCTATGAGTCAAAGGTCATCGAGCTGCTGCTCCACTTCTTGAATACGTTCTCTCAGGAGCTGCGGCTCGGTGCACCCAGTGCAGTTGTGCTGATCAGGAGACTAGATGTCTCCCAGACTTCCCACATCCCATACAGAGTACAAACACTGCCCCTACAGCCATTTTCACTTGATCAGTATGCCCTAGCAGAGAGTCACTTACAAGACGATGCTCCTCGCCCAACCCTGATGAGCCAAAGCCACTCTGCTGACTAGCACACTAAGGAATAGTGAGACAGTGTTCATGGGTTGGTTGATTGTCCATATTGTCCATTTAGAAATCTGATGGGGAGGGGTTGAAACAGTTCCTAAAATGTTGAGGGTGTATGTACCTCCTTTCCGATGGTAGTGATAAGAAGAGAGCACGCCTTGGGTGATGGGAGTCATTAACGATGGACTTCAGCCATTCACAGTCTTAGTGATAGCACCAGAAGCAATAATGTCCAATGTATGGTACCATGCAAAAGTCTGAGGCTTCCTAGATTTTTAATATAAATTTTGTATGAGATTTTTTTGTTTTCTGTGTTAGTGTACCAGTAGAAAAGAGCAAATTTTAGATTTCCAAACATTCATTTAAAACTTCAATGTTCCAGAGAATATTTTATATTCCATTAAAGGAAGTAACATATTAAATAATAGGCCACATTACAAATTAAAAACTTGATTACTTTGTAGGTATATAATCCAGGACACGAGTTAACAAAGATAACAAGCAGGTGCTAATGATCAACGACATAATGGATCCAGTGGACTGAACTGATTAGCTGAAACAGAAACGGGTGCAGAAGGAATCACACTGGGCAAAGAATGACCAAACTAGAAGGTGAGGATGTGGCAGATGTGACAGTTTAACCTTCAAATGATCAATTCTTACACCATGTCAAGAGTGAGCATAGCAGCAGGACGTAGGGAGTTCTGCAACAGATGGTATGGCCTCCTCAGAGTCCTGATCGCAACATCGAGTCTGTCTGGCATTATTTGGAGAGACAGGAGCAAACGAGATAGCCAAAGTCTGGAGAAGAACCGTGGCAAGTTTTCCAAGATGCTTGGAACAATCCACCAGCTGATTTTCTTATAAAACTGCATGGCAGCCTCCCTAAGCGAAATGATGCAGTTTTAAAAGCAGAAGGTGGCTGTACCAAATACTAATGTGATTTAGTTTTTTTTCACTGTTTACTGCACTTTATAGTATTTTTTCAATATTTAGAAACTTCTCATTTAACTATTTTTTAAAAACATTTTTGCTTTACAGATTTTTTTTTTACATGTGCCTAAGACTTTTGCACATGTATGGTTATCATTTTTAATTCCAAGTGAAACAAGACTAAACCCAACAAGCTGGCAAGGACCTGTAAATGTAAGAGTTTCAGCAGTGACATACATGTGTGGCTGCCCGCCTGTGATCTCAACAGTGGATATTTCATGCAACATTGCTAGGGTATCACAGACCTTATTACAGAAGTATGTATCGTGCTGTAATAAACCTGTGCCTCAAAGTAGCTTGAGGCAACTCTGTGCTCAGGCCACCATAACACCTTCATTAAGTCTGAGACATAAACAGAAAATGTTGGAACAACAATCTCATACTCATTGTCAGCAAGACCAAAGAGTTAATTGTGGATGTCAGGAAGGGGAAGTTGAGGGAACACACCTCATTGAGGGGTCATCAGCGGAAAGGGTCAGCATCCAGGCACACCACCGGTTCCTCTGGTTTACATAGCCAATAGCAAACCAGTTTTACTTTTTGTCTTCAAAATCCCCCAGGGAAAGGTAATCCCAGAAATGTAAATTAAATTGCATCTCTGATTGCTAAAAAAACAGTGCAACCAGTATTGTTGCTTTCCCATGCAACTCTCGGAAGGAGTTCAGTCAGTCTGATTAATAAGACACTGTCATAGCAAAACTTCGGGCCTCCAAGCTCAACTGCAACATGCAAAATATCTGAACACAAGGAGCTTTTCACTTGGAAAATGCTAGTTAGCTTCATTATCTAAGGAGATATGTTCTTACCGACAAACTGTAACATTTTTTAAGCTATTTCTCAGCATACTGTTCTTCCAAATTGGCAGCCAGCCAAAACACGCCAGTTGTAGACAGCTTCCACTATAAAACCTTAACGATATCACTGTTATTGTTGTTGTATTTCAGAAGCCAAATATACTGTGACAGTTGTTGAATATTTCAGATTTCCCGCTATTAGATTAAAAAAAGGATAAACCATATTTTTATCCAGGTGCACCAATAAACATTTAAAAATTATTATATTTGGATGTTGTGTGGCTTTGTACCATTCTTTTGCAGACTGAAATAAGCAATTACAAATTCTATTCAGTTTTGCCAACAGTAAAAATTTATTGTAACCTTTCTGTAGTTTACAGAATTCATACTGTCTCTGGCATATTTTGATACATTGTAATTACTTGGCTTCATAAAAATTTTGTATTCATACAACAGTATGCACTAAGTATATCTTGATGCCAAACAATTGTCTGAATCATGTCATTAAAGTAAATTATATTGTGCTAGAGGAAAGGTGGTAGGTAGTTGTGGTGAATATTCTGGTATGAATTATACAAAGGTTTCAAATGCGTTCAATTAAATAGTTCCATCTGAAAAGAAAATTGGGAAACAGCACTTTACGTTCTATATTGTTTAAAACATAGGAGCAACTGTAAGGTACAAGGTGTTTCAAGTCTGACCCCCCTCCCCCACCCCCACCCCCACCCCCAGTTTTCTCTGTCACCCATTATACATAATCATGGCTGATCTATGCTGCCTTCATCTGCTTTGGTCTCATTTCTCCTTATCCCTTAACTCCACGGGGTGACACAGCAGCATAGTGTTAGCTGTCCCAGCTGTAAGATAGGAGTTCAATTGCCACTGCTGTCTGTAAGGTGCTTATACATTCTCCCCATGACCGTGTGTGTTTCCTCCGGGTGCTGCGGACTCCTCCCACCTTCCAAAGCAGGGGTAGGCAACCTTAAGCACAGATGATTTTCGAGCATGTGTTATTCATTAATTTGAGGCAATACATAACTAGATGTATTTAAATGGATAATTCCCATATTTCAAGTTTTTATGGCATTTATCTGGCCCAACGTCCGCTCATTAATGCGCGGTCCAGCTCGGAGGCAAAAAGGTTGCGGACCCCTGTTCCAAAGACATATTAAGTTGCTGGCTTGTGACGTCAGCGCCGCAAGCGCTGCTACACTTGTGGACTGCCCTCCAGTACGTGCTCACCACGAGCAATTTCACTCTGTGCTTCAAAGTTTCAATGTACATGTAACAAATAAAGCTAATGTTTAATACTGTTTCTTAATCTTTCAAGCACTTGCCCACCTCCCCTTTAAATATTTCTAATGATCCAGCTTCCACCGGCACAGCTGGTGGAGAATTCTACAGATTCATCGTCTTCGCTGAGAAATTTCTATATACTGTACCTCAGTTTTAAAAGAATGGCCCCTTATCTTGTAGTTATGTCCTCTTGTTGAGACTGCCGCGCTACTGAAAACATCCCAACGTCTACCATGGCAAGTCCCCTTAAGATCTTAGACATTTGTATAATGTCGCCCCTTATTCTTCCATGAGCAATACAAACCCAACCTACTTAGTATCTCTCTGGTGGACTATGTTCTCATCCCACAAATAAGCTTGGTGAAATTCATTTGCCTCCAACGTTATTATATTTCTTTACAGGAAAGTTCCAAGACTATGCAGATTTCAGGTGAGGGGTTTGCTGATAAACTTGCAACAGAAATTCCTTACAGTATTTTTAAGCACTGACTTCTTTGCAACAAAGGCCTGATGTTGTTTATCTTTTACCAGCCTGTGGCTTTTTGTGACATAATATAAATCTTAGATCCCATTGTATTTCTCTCTCCATTTAGATAGTAACCTGCTTTTCAAATTCTCTCAGCAAAGTGGATGACATCTCACTTCTGCATATTGAACTCCACTTTACTAACTCACTCAGTGTATCTATACTGGGAATTGCAGAATCCCAGTATTCCTATCACATGTGCCCTTCCACCTATTTTCATATAGTCTTCAAATTTGGAAACATTACAGACCATTTCTTTCTTGATGAAAATAGTGAGAATTAATCCTTGCAACTCTCTGCAAGATATTTCTTTCTATTCAGAAAAGGACCTACTTATTCCAATTCTCTGTTTTCTATAAGCCAGTTTTCAATCCATTCTAACAAACTACCTCCAATATCATGGGATTTTTATTTTATGCACCTTGTCAAATGACTCTTGTAATCTAAATACACTACATATACACATTTTCTTCTATCAATTCTCCAGGTCACATTGCCAAAGTATCTGAGCAATTTTTTCAAGCATGAATTAACATTCATAAAACATTCTCAACTCTTTTAATCACTTCCAGCCTCCCTAAATGACCAGCTATTTCCCCTTTGGTTATTGACTCCAGCATCTTGCCAACAGCTGTAAAACTAAATATCTTCTGCATTCCTGACCGTCTACCTTTCTTTTTTTTTTGAACAAGGGAATCACATTGGTTGTTTTCTAATCTTCTGGTACTCACAGGGAATTTAATGAGTTATGAAAGTTTTCAGCCAATGGGTCCATTATATCTGCTGCCACTTCCTCTAAAACCCTTGTGTGCATTCCATCCGGTCCTGGTGATGGTTTTTATCCCCTAAGCTTCTCCAGACTTTACCCCTTGTAACTGGCATTTTTGTAAATTCTACTATGTTGTTCAAAATTAGCCCATCTGATAGTTAGGGATGTTAGCATCCATAGAGAAGACTGCTGCAAAACCTTCATTCACAATATCTGCCATTTCTTGCTTTGTTTTATTAGTTTATATTCATAGAGTCATAGAGTACCATGGTAGAGAAACAGGCCCTTTAGCCCATCTAATTCATCCCAAACTGTTACTCTCCATAGTCCCACTCACCCACACCTGGACCGTAGTCCTCCATACATCTCCCATCCATGTACTTTCTTAAATTCTTTCTTAAAGATTGAAATCAAAAGAATATCCGCCACTTCCACTAACAGCCTATTCCACACTCGCACCACTCTGAATGAAGAAGCTCCCCCCATTTTTCTTTATATATTTCACCTTTAATCTATGACCTCTGTTTCTAGTTACACCAAACTGCAGTGTTCTACCATCAGCTTCTTGAGCTAACCATAAGACCCACTAAATTGGTGGGCTACAAATCTGCCGGTGCTGGAAATGCAAAGCAACACCCACACAGAATGACGGAGGAACTCAGCATGTCAGGCAGCATCAGTGTCTGAGGTTGAGACTCTCCATCAAGACAATGTTGAGACTCGTGGGTTAGATTGATTTTGGAGTAGGTTAAAAGGTCGGCACAACAGTGTGGGGCAAAGGGCCTGTACTGTGTTCTATGTTACTCAACTTTCAATTGGTAGCTATTACAGGCATGTCTAATTAATATTAATACTTAAGCCTCAAATATTCCATAATGTGAGTTGTTTAATTTCAGGAACTGAAAGAATTCTGTCTTCCAAAGGACAATAGGACAATACTACCTTCTTTGACATTAGGGAAGTAACACTAACTGGTTGCAAGTTTATCTGATGGGAGGTATTGGAACAAAAAGTTACAAGGGGCATTATTGGAAAGATGCGGCTCACTACTGTAGAGGAAGCTACATCGGAAGAATTGGATATAATAGATGACCCCAACAGATTCACAACTGAAGTGTTGCCTCACCTGGAAGGACTCTTTGGGGACCTGAATTGAGGTAGAGGGCGAGGCGAATGGGCAATTGTAGCATTTCTGAATCTTGCAGGGATATGTGCCAGGAGGGAGTTTAGTGCAGATGGTCGAATGGACAAGGGAATCAGAGGGAGCAATCCTTGTGGAAAGTGGTGGGGGAAATGCATCTGTGTTTGGTGGTAGGATCCCATTCAAGATGGCAGATGTGTTGGATGCAGAGGCTAACAGAGTGGTAAGGGAGGACAAGAGGAAGTCTACACCTGTTAAGGCAGCAGGAAGATGGGGTGAGTGCATTCAGGAAATGGAGTAGATGCAAGTGAGGACAACATCAATGGTGGAAGAAAGGAAACCACATCTCTGATGTCCTGGAAGGAAAGTCACATCCTGAGAAAAGATGCAGCACAGAAGGAGGAATCAAACAGGTTGAAAACAGGACTGAAGGTGTTGTATTTGAATGCATGCAGTATATGGAATAACATAAGTGAACTTGCAGCATAGCAACAGATTGGCATATATGATGTTGTGGGCATCACTGAATCATGTTTGAAAGAATATAGCTGGGAACTTAATGTCCAGGGATACACATTTCATCAAAAAGTACAGGTGGTTAGGCAGGAGTGACATGGCTCTGTTGGTTTAAAAAAAAATCAAATCATTAGAAAGAGATGACATAGGGACAGAAGGTGTTGAATCATTGTGGATAGAGCTAAGGAACTGCAAGAGTAAAAAGACCCTGATGAGAGTTGTATACAGATCCTCAAACAGTTGTAAGGATGTGGTCTACAAATTACAACAGGAGATAGAAAATGCATGGTAAAAGAGCAAAGTTACAATAGTCATGGGGGATTTCATACACAGGTAAATCAGGAGAATTAGGTTGTTCCTGGATCCCAAGAGGGAGAATTGCTAAAATGCTTATGAGATAGCTTTTTAAGAGCAGATTATTCTTGAGCCCACAGGGCAACCAGAAACTCTGGATTGGGTGTTGTGCAATGAGCCAGAATTGATTAGAGAGGTGAAGGTAAAAACTCTTAGGAGCAAGTGATCATAATACAATAGACTTCATCCTGAAATTTGAGGAGAAGCTAAAGTCAGATGTATCAGTATTATAGTGAGGTAAAGAGAATTAGAGGCATGAGAGAGGAATTGGCCAGAATTGATTGGAAAGACCACTGGCAGGAATGATGGCAGAGCAGCAATGGCTGGAATTTCTAAAAACAATTTGGAAGGCACAGGATATATACATCCCAAAGGGGATGAAGGCAAAATGATCCAACCATGGCTAACAAGAGAATACACAGCCACAATAAAAGATAAGAAGGTATATAATACAGCAAATCTTGGTGAGAAGTTAGAGAAATACCAACAGAAACCAACTAAAAAGTCATTAAGAATGTAATCTAGCCAATAATATTAGGCTACCACTGTCTACATCACCTCCTTCACCTACCATTCACACTTCCACATACCAACTACTATTGTCCTGATCTTCATCTTCCCCAGCCCCCACCTAGTCATTAGTCATCATGGACTCATCTTCATGACTGAGCAGATGAGAAGAGCTCTGGAGAAATTCAGACACAACAAAGCATTGTGTTACACAAGCAAGGCAGCAGACAAACCCAAGTGCAGAACACAGGAGCAGAGGCAGGAGGCATTCTTGAAGTAGTGAGCATGGAATCAGTATCCAGATGCAATGTTAGACTTAGAACTGGCAGTCCTAAGAACCATGGAACAAGGTTACTTACACCAGTACCTACCAACAAACTAGCAGCTCCTTGTTGTAATCACCGGGTTTTTATACCGTATTTACTGATGGAAAGCAGATATGTGTAGTTGGTGGAACCTGGGAATGGTTGGAAATTAAACGAGGGGATTGAGGCCCAATTCCTGAGGTAAATAGGCAGGTGGGGGATTGCCAGAAGGGACCGTGACACATTGGGCCTGGATGGTGTGAACTCTATAGTCCTGAGGGAGTGTGCTAAGCAGCTGTGTGGAGTTCTCAAGAGCTTTTTGAGTTTGAGTCTCAGCGTGGAAAGGGTCCCAATTGTGTGGAAAACATCATGTGTGGTTCCAGTACCCAAGAAGGGGCAACCGAAAGATCTGAATGACTACTGTCCAGTGGCCCTGACCTCACACATCATGAAGACCCTAGCGAGGCTGGTCCTGGCTCACCTCTGACCCCTAGTCAGTTCAGCCCTCAATCCCCTGCAGTTTGCCTACCGGTAGCACATTGGAGTCGACGATGCTCTCATCTGCTTGCTGAATAGAGCCTACTGCCATTTGGGTAAGCAGGTTAGCACTGTAAGGATCATGTTTTTTGATTTCTCAAATGCCTTCAATAGCATACAGCCCTCTTTGCTGAGGGAAAAGCTCCATTCAATGCAGATTGGCACATCCATTGTATCCTGGATAATGGACTACCTGACTGGCAGACCACAGTTTGTGTGGCTTCCGAGCCGTGTGTCAGACATGGCTATAAGCAGCACTGGGACCCCACAGGGGATTGTTTTGGCTTCCTTCCTGTTTACCCTGTATACCTCGGACTTTAGGTACAACACTGAGCCATGTCATCTGCAGAAATTCTCTGATGACTCAGCAATAGTTGGGCATATAAAAGGAGGACAGGAGGATGAATACAGGGCTCTGGTGGAGGACTTTGTCAAATGGTGCAAGCTGAATCATCTGCAGCTCAACATCAGTAAGACAAAGGGGATGGTGATGGACTTTAGGAAGACTAAGCCTGCACTGCTCCCTGTTACTATTGATGATCAGGATGTGCATGCGATGAGGGCCTAGGGTTGCAACTGGATGACAAACCTGAGTGGAGCACAAGGATGGCCAGAGTCACCTCCACTTCCTGAGGAGACTGAGGTCCTTTGGAGTATGCAGGCCTCTCCTTCACATGTTCAACCAGTCTGTTGTCACTAGTACAATCTTCTATGCAGTGGTGTGCTGGGGCAATGGCATCAACGTGGGTGATGCCAATAGGCTCAATAAGCTGATTAGAAAGGCTGGCTCTGTTATAAGAGTCAAAATGAACACATTGGAGGCTGCGGTAGTACAAAGGACCCTGCAGAAAATCCTAGCAATTCTGGACTATGTTTCTCACCTTCTGCATGCCACCTTGGTTGAATAAAGGGACACTTTCAGTAATAGACTAAGACACTGCCCTGCTCCACAGAGTGCTCTTTCTTATCCTCAGCCATAAGGCTGTATAATGAGTAATGAGTTGGGGAAGTGATGGCCCCCCCCCTCCTGTTAGACTGTCTGTGGTAACTTATTTTTTAATTTATTCTTCTTACTCCTCCTCTAATATTGTATATTTATAAACCTGTAATGATACTGTGACATTAACTTTCTTTGAGATCGATAAAGTATCTATCTATCTATCTATCTATGAGGATTCCAAAGGTTTCTTCAGATACATAAAACATAAAAGAGTGGTGGATGTGGATATCGGACAGCTGGAAAACAATGCTGGAGAGGTAGAAATGGGGGACAAGGAAATGGCAGACAAACTGAATAGGTATTTTGCATCAGTCTTCACTGTGGAAGACACTAGCAGTATGGTGGAAGTTCCAGGTGTCAGGTGTCACGAAGTGTGTGGAGTTACCATTACTAGAGAGAAGGTTCTTGGGAAACTGGAAGTTCTAAAAGTAGATAAGTCACCTGGACCAGATGGTGTACACCCCAGGGTTCTGAAAAAGGTGGCTGAAGAGATTGTGAAGGGATTAGTAATGATCTTTCAAGAATCACTAGATTCTGGAGTGGCTCCAGAAGACTTGAAAATTGCAAATGTCACTGCACTCTTCAAGAAAGGAGAGAGACAGAAGAAAGGAAATAATAGGCCAGTTAGTCTGACATCAGTGGTTGTGAAGATGTTGATATCAATTGTTAATGATGTGTCTTTGGGATACTTGGAGGCATATGATAAAATAGGTGGTAGTCCGCATGGTTTCCTCAAGGGAAAATCTTGCCTGACAAATCTATTAGAACTCTTTGAAGAAATAACAAGCAGGATAGACAAAGGAGAATTCATGGATGTTGTGTTCTTGGATTTTCAGAAGGCCTTTGACAAGGTGTTACATATGAGGCTGCTTAACAAGTTAAGAGTCCATGGTATTACAGGAAAGATACTAGCATGGATGAAGGAGTGGCTGATTGGCAGGAGGCAAAGATAGGAATAAAAGAAGCCTTTTCTGCTTGGCTGCCGGTGACTAGTGGTATTTCATAGGGGCCTGTGTTGGGACCGATTCTTTTTATGTTATATGTCAGTAACTTGGATGATGGAATTAATGGCTTTGTTGCGAAGTTTACAGATGATACGAAGATTGGTGGAGGGGCAAACAGTTTTGAGGAAGTAGAGAGGCTACAGAAGGTCTCAGACGGATTAGGAGAATGGGCAAAGAAGTGGCAGCTGGAATACAGTGTTGGTAAGTGTATGGTTAAATACTTTGGTAGAAGAAATGAAAGGGTTACTTATTTTCTAAGTGGAGAGAAATTAGAAAAAATTGAGATGCAAAGGGAGTTGGGAGTCCTTGTACAGGATTCCCTAAAGGTTAATTTGAGTCTGTGGTGAGGAAGGCAAATGTGATGTTTAATTCATTTTAAGAGGACTCGAATATAAAAGCAAGGATGTAATCTTGGGGCTTTATAAAGCACTGGTGAAGCCTCGCTCGCAGTTTTGTGAACAGTTTTGGGCCCCTTATTTTAAAAGTGACGTACTGACACTGAGCATGCTCAAAGGAGGTTCACGACAATGAATCCAGGATTGAACAGCTTGTCATATGAAGGGTGTTTGTTGGCTCTGGGCCTATAGTCACTAGAATTCTGAAGAACTGGGGGTAACCTAACTGAAATGGTGAAAGGCCATGATACAATGGATGTCGTGAGGATGTTTTCTATGGTGGGAGAGTCTAGGGGACTCAGAATAGAGGGGTGTCCTTTTAGAACAGTGATGAGGAGGGTTTTTTTTTTTGCCAGGGAGTAGTGAATCTGTGAAATTCATTGCCACAGGTGGCTACAGAGGCCAAGTCTTTAGGTACTGTAAATTTAAGACAGAGGTAGAGAGATTCTTGATTGGTCAGGGCATGAAGGAATATAGGGAGAAAGCAGGAGATTGGAGCTGAGAGGGAAAATAGATCAACCATGATAAAATGGTGGAGCTGACTTGATGGGCTAAATAGCCTAATTCTGCTCCTATATCTTATGGTCTTATGGAATAGCATTTTTACATGCGGCAGGTTGGGAGGCGATATAATCAAGATAGCTGTGGGAATTGGTAGGTTTATAAAAGACATCAGAAGGCAGCTTGTCTCCAGAGATAGATACAGTGAGATTGAGAAAGGGGAAGGAGGTGTCAAGAATTGTCCAAGTATATTTATGGGCAGGGCGGAAGCTGGAATCAAAGTTGATGAAATTGAAGAGCTCAGAAAGGATGCATGAAGCAGCACAAATGCTGTCATTAACGTAACTCAGGAAGCATTGGAGATCGTTACCAGGGAAGTCTTGGAACAAGGACAGTTCTATGAAGCCGAAAGAAAGGCAGGTAGAGCTCAGGCTCATGTGGGTACCCTTGGCTACTCCTTGTGTTTGGAGAAAGTGTGAGAGACAAAGGAGAAACAGTTGGAGGTGAGGACCAGTTCTGCCAGAAGGTGAAGTGTGGTGATGGAGGAGACCTGGATGGATCTTTTGTTGAGAAAGAAGTGTAGAGATTTAATGTCTTCTTGATGGAGGATATAGAAACTAAACATCCATGATGAAAATGAGGTGACCAGGGCCAGGACATTGAAGTTGTTGAGAAAATGGAGAACATGTGAAGTGTCTCAGATGTCGGTGGAAAAGGTCTAAAGCAAGAGGGATAGAATGGAGGCAAGGTTTGCAGACACGTATCCAGTAGGACAGGAACAGGCAAAAACAATGTTTCTACCCAGATATGAGGAAATCTGCAGATGCTGGAAATTCAAACAACGCACACAAAATGCTGGTGGAACACAGCAGGCCAGGCAGCATCTATAAGGAGAAGCACTGTCGATGTTTCGGGCCGAGACCCTTCGTCAGGACTAACTGAAAGGAAAGATAGTAAGAGATTTTAAAGTAGTGGGGGGAGGGGGAAATGTGAAATGATAGGAGAAGACCGGAGGGGGTGGGATGAAGCTAAGAGCTGGAAAGGTGATTGGCGAAAGTGATACAGAGCTGGAGAAGGGAAAGGATCATGGGACGGCAGGCCTCGGGAGAAAGGGGGTGGGGGAAGCACCAGAGGGAGATGGAGAACAGGCAAACAACTAAATATGTCAGAGATGGGGTAAGAAGGGGAGGAGGGGCATTAATGGAAGTTAGAGAAGTTAATGTTCATGCCATCAGGTTGGAGGCTACCCAGCTGGAATATAAGGTGTTATTCCTCCAACCTGAGTTTGGATTCATTTTGACAGTAGAGGAGGCCATGAATAGACATATCAGAATGGGAATGGGACGTGGAATTAAAATGTGTGGCCACTGGGAGATCCTGCTTTCTCTGGCGGACTGAGCGTAGGTGTTCAGCGAAACGGTCTCCCAGTCTGCGTCGGGTCTCACCAATATATAAAAGGCCACACCAGGAGCATCACAGGTGAAGTGTCGCCTCACCTGGAAGGACTATCTGGGGCCCTGAATGGTGGTGAGGGAGGAAGTGTAAGGGCAGGTGTAGCAATTGTTCCACTTACCAGGATAAGTGCCAGGAGGGAGATCGGTGGGAAGGGATGGGCGGGACAAGTGGACAAGGGAGTCGCGTAGGGAGCGATACCTGCAGAAAGGGGGGGGGGGGGGGGGAGGGAAAGATATGCTTGGTAGTGGGATCCCGTTGGAGGTGGCAGAAGTTATGGAGAATTATACATTGGACCTGGAGGCTGGTGAGGTGGTAGGTGAGGACAAGGGGAACCCTATCCCGAGTGGGGTTGCGGGTGGATGGGGTGAGGGTAGATGTGCGGGAAATGGGAGAGATGCGTTTGAGAACAGAGTTGATGGTGGAAGAAGGGAAGCCCCTTTGTTTAAAAAAGGAAGACATCTCCTTCGTCCTGGAATGAAAAGCCTCATCCTGAGAGCAGATGCGGCGGAGACGGAGGAATTGTGAGAAGGGGATTTCTACCCAGATAGTCAGGTTTGTGCATCGTGGTAGGAGGTAGAAACAAGCAGTGTGGAGATAGAGAACTGTGAGTTTGGTGGCAGTGGAAGGGAATTCTGCAGGGTCGATGAGGTTAGTGATGGTGTCAGAGGCAATTTTCTGATGGTGTAATGGTAATGGAGACAATTTTATGATGGGTCTGGTTTTCAGAACTTGATTTGATCACAATGAGCAGCAATATTTCATTTAAATTTTAAACAGTTTCCCTACTCCATGTGATCTTGGCTGGTGCATTACTTAATTTCACAGACCTCTTATTTTCCCATATCTTTTAATACCTTCTGTTTAAAATTCAGATTTAAAATTAACAATTGACTTAGTATTGATGCCTGTGTGTGCAAGGGACTTCTGGAGTTCTGGGCCATTGGAGATTTGAGTTTGCATTTCATCTGGTGGCGGAGTGGTTAGCACAATGCTTTACAGTACAGACAACATGAGTTCAATACCCGCTGCTGCCTGTAAGAAGTTTGTACGTTCTCCCCGTGACCCCACAGGTTTCCTCTGGGTGCTCCAGTTTCCTCCCACAATCCAAAGATGTACTGGTTGGTAAGTTAATTGGTCATTGTAAATTGTCGAGTGATTAGGCTAGGATTATATCAGAGGATTGCTGCACTCGAAGGCCTACTCTGTGCTGTATCTCAATAAATAAGTAAACACACTTTGGGCTGGCAGAGTATTAAGATTTACGCAATTAAATCAATTTGGAATAAAACTGGTATCTGTAATGGTGAAAATGAAACAACAAAATAATTATAGAAATTAAAGTGGGTCACCCATGTTATTTATGAAGTAAGTTTGATTTCTTTAATCATTTTGTTCTATATGTAACTCCTGAAGCACTAGTACAGCTCAAGTTCAAGTTCAACTGTCATTCAACCATGTACATGTATGCAACAAAATGAAGCAACGTTCCTCCGGGGCTAAGGTGCAAAACACAATACATAAGCCACACACAGTGTATATAGTTACAATAGCACATGCAGTCACAAAAAAATAATATTAGCACAAGTCCCTGAGTGACATGGCCTGAATCTTGATGGTGCACGGGATGTTGACTCGGAGCCATGTTTCTGCAAGAACAAGTAAGCATCAATTCCTGATCTCACTCAGGCTCAGCCGCTGACAAGACAATCCAACTTGTCTTCCGGGGAGTGAGCACTGCAGAGCAGCACCAACAGGAGAGGTGGCCTGCGGGAGCCAGCCCCTAACTCAGCATGGATTCCAGTACACTTGCCACACCTCTGTTCTCTTGCACTCTATCTCTGGCACCTCCTCCTTCTGGCTGTAACGGGCTGCATCATGCATGAGGGCCTGATCCTTGCAGCTCCCCTGCAGACAGTCACACCAATGAACCATTTCTGTAGTATTATAGATAGATAGATACTTTATTCATCCCCATGGGGAAATTCAACTTTTTTTCCAATGTCCCATACACTTGTTGTAGCAAAACTAATTACATACAATACTTAACTCAGTAAAAAATATGATATGCATCTAAATCACTATCTCAAAAAGCATCAATAATAGCTTTTAAAAAGTTCTTAAGTCCTGGCGGTTGAATTGTAAAGCCTAATGGCATTGGGGAGTATTGACCTCTTCATCCTGTCTGAGGAGCATTGCATCGATAGTAACCTGTCACTGAAACTGCTTCTCTGTCTCTGGATGGTGCCATGTAGAGGATGTTCCGAGTTTTCCATAATTGACCGTAGCCTACTCAGCGCCTTTCGCTCAGCTACCGATGTTAAACTCTCCAGTACTTTGCCCACAACAGAGCCCGCCTTCCTTAACAGCTTATTAAGACGTGAGGCGTCCCTCTTCTTAATGCTTCCTCCCCAACACGCCACCACGAAGAAGAGGGCGCTCTCCACAACTGACCTATAGAACATCTTCAGCATCTCACTACAGACATTGAATGACGCCAACCTTCTAAGGAAGTACAGTCGACTCTGTGCCTTCCTGCACAAGGCATCTGTGTTGGCAGTCCAGTCTAGCTTCTCGTCTAACTGTACTCCCAGATACTTGTAGGTCTTAACCTGCTCCACACATTCTCCATTAATGATCACTGGCTCCATATGAGGCCTAGATCTCCTAAAGTCCACCACCATCTCCTTGGTCTTGGTGATATTGAGACGCAGGTAGTTTGAGTTGCACCATATCACAAAGTCCTGTATCAGTTTCCTATACTCCTCCTCCTGTCCATTCCTGACACTATGGCCGTGTCATCAGCGAACTTCTGCACATGGCAGGACTCCGAGTTATGTTGGAAGTCTGATGTGTACAGGGTGAACAGGACCGGAGAGAGTACGGTTCCCTGCGGCGCTCCTGTGCTGCTGACCACCGTGTCAGACCTACAGTCTCCCAACCGCACATACTGAGGTCTATCTGTCAAGTAGTCCACTATCCAATCCACCATGTGAGAGTCTACTCCCATCTCCGTTAGTTTGTGCCTTAAGATCTTGGGCTGGATGGTATTACCAATGTCCAACAGGGTCTTGGAATGACAAGAAAAACATTAAAGACACACATTTGCACCAATTATTGGACCTGGAGAAGCTGCTGCAACCAAACGCACCGTCGTCCTGCTGGAAGTTACCTGCTGTCCCTTCTCAGCGTGGGACCATCAAGTGAAGATATTAAACAGAAGTATAAGCTGGTTTATTATTGTCAAATGTTCCAAGGTACACTTTGTTCTACATGCCATCCACACAGATTATTTCATCACATCAACGCATGAAGAATCACATTTATTCACCATATATATTTACATGTATTAAGAATTTGCTGTGGAGCGTTGATACGACATGGAACAGAAAACAAAAACATTCAATAACTATAAAGAATAAATAACTATATAAAATAAAGTTATTTGTTAATGTATGGATATGGAATAAAATATGCATAAATACCTGTATGTACTGTAAACATAGAAACATAGAAAATAGGTGCAGAAAATAGCCTGCACCACCATTCAGTATGATCATGGCTGATCATCCAACTCAGAACCCTGTACCTACTTTCTCTCTATACCCCCTGATCCCTTTAGCCACAAGGGCCATATCTAACTCCCTCTTAAATATAGCCAATGAACTGGCCTCAACCGTTTCCTGTGGCAGAGAATTCCACAGATTCACCACTCTCTGTGTGAAGAAGTTTTTCCTCATCTCGGTCCTAAAAGGCTTCCCCTTTATCCTTAAACTGTGACCCCTCGTTCTGGACTTCCCTAACATCGGAAACAACCATCCTGCATCTAGCCTGTCCAATCCCTTTAGAATTTTATACGTTTTTATACTGTACACATGCAGACATCCACAGCACAGTGAATTTTAGATTGTCTCATTCAGGCCTAAAGATTAAATTGCTTTGGAGGATTTCTTACTCAGTGGGATAACATTTTCCCTGACAGTGGAAGTCACTCCACTAAGCAAGTGAGGCTTGAGGCTGTGACATGATCTCAGGTTCTGGTGCCTCCTCCATGGTGGTTACAGAGTTCATTCTGAGACCATAGGAAGTTGTTCTGAGAGCTCTAGACAACTTTCTTCTCCTTTTTCTGGCTTTTCTCTCTGGATCTACTTCAATCCTTGCTTCTACGCTGGCCCTGGTCTTTCTCTCTGTCTTTATCCCACTCTCAATACCTTTCTTGGTATCTTTCCTTATCCTTGGTTCTCTCGTGATCCCGATCCCTGTCGCTGTCTCACTCATGATCCTGGTCCCGCTCACGCTCTCATTCCGGCTCTTTTTCTTTCTCTCGTTCCTTCCCTTCCATGCCTTTCCCTTTCTCCCTCAGGTTCTTTCTCTCTATCTCTGCTCCTTTTCAACTTGTCTTTCTTTTACTCACTTTACTTTTTCTTCTTGCTAGGATGTGCTGCTTGATCTTGGGAGCGTGCATTTAGTTCACTGGAGTATTCTCTTATTAATCCTTCTATTAGACAATAGGCAATAGGTGCAGGAGTAAGCCATTCGGCCCTTCTAGCCAGCACTGCCATTCACTGTGATCGTGGCTGATCATACACAATCAGTACCCTGTTCCTGCCCTCTCCCCATATCCCTTGACCCCGCTATCTATAAGAGCTCTATCCAACTCTCTCTTGAATGCATCCAGAGACTTGGCCTCCACCGCCTTCTGGGGCAGAGCATTCCACATATCCACCACTCTCTGGGTGAAAAAGTTTTTCTGCATCTCTGTTCTAAATGGCCTACTCCTTATTCTTAAACTGTGGCCTCTAGTTCTGGACTCACCCATCAGCAGGATCATGCTTCCTGCCTCCAGCGTGTCCAATCCCTTAATAATCTTATATGTTTCAATCAGATCCCCTCTCATCCTTCTAAATTCTAATGTATACAAGCCCAGTTGCTCCAATCTTTCAACATATGACAGTCCGCCATTCCGGGAATTAACCTTGTGAACCTACGCTGCACTCCCTCAAAAGCAAGAATGTCCTTCCTCAAATTTGGAGACCAAAACTGCACACAATACTCCAGAACACAATACTATTGCTCCCTTTATGATCTGATCTCTCCTCTTGGTTTCCTTATCTTCTGATGAATTTTTGTATCTCCAGTGACTCCTTTCTTTTTGCATCTATTTTTACAAGCAGCTTTTTGTCTCCCATTTGGAGTTTATGCACGCAGAATAGATTCGTGTTCTTTATATTTACTGTTGTCAAATACTAGCTCCTTTGCTGAATCTCCTTGACCTCTCTTCCAGATTAAAACCAAGCCACATTTCACAACTAGCTTCCTGATTAACATATCAGAAGCTTTCTCAGATATGTTGCCTACAAAAACTGTTGTAGTCGAACCACTATTCTTGTCACTTTCACACTTTGTCTGGGCATCATGGTCTTTCTTTGCTCCAATATGTTTTCCAGCCAGAGGTGCAGATGTTGGCACCTCTGTTGGGCAATGGTTCATGATCATGAGAAAGTCTGCAGATGCTGGAAATCCAAAGCAACACACTCAAAATGCTGGAGGACCTCAGCAGGTCGGGCAGCATCTATAGAAAAGTTAGCGTTTCAGGCCGAGACCCTTCTTCAAGACTGAGAAGGAAGGGGGAAGTCACCATATTAAGAAGGTTGGAGTGGGGGAGGATGTCTACCTAGAAGATGATGGGTGAAGCCAGGTAGGTGGTAAATGTTCAGGGGTTCAGGGTTGGAGAAGAAGGAATCTGATAGGGGAGGAGAGTGGACCATGGAAGAAATGGAAGGAGGATGGGACCCAGGGGAAGTATTAGGTAGGTGAGAAGAGGTAAATGGTCATGGTGGGGATCAAAGGAAGAGGGTGGGGGGGGGGGAATGCTTTTACAGGAAGGAGAAATAATTATTCATGCCATCAGGTTGGAGGCTACCCAAACAGAATACAAGGTGTTGCTCCTCCACTCTGGGGCATCTTGGCACACTCATGTGTGGAGGATGGAGTGAAGATGCTCAATGAAGTGTTCCCCCAATTTACAATGGGTCTCATCAATATAGAGGAGGCCACACTGGAAGCACCAGAATCAATAGGCGACTGCAGATTTGCAAGTGAAGTGTTGCCTCACCTGGAAGGACTGTTTGGGGGCCCTGAATGCATGTGAGGGAAGAGGTGTAGGGGCAGGTGTAGCATTTCGGCCACCTGCAGTGATAAGTGCCAGGAGGGAGATTAGTGGGGAGGGATGATGGACGAGGAAATGGCGGAGGGAGCAATCCATGTGGAAAGCGGAGGCTGGGGGAGGTAAGTGATGTACAGCATGGAGACAGTTGTGGCATCATCCAGTACCTTTCTGAATTTGCTTTCATTTGACTCTATTACAGGGGATGTGACACGAAAATGGTGGATAGATTTCCTATTCAGTTGTAGTTAGCTCAGCCAGTCATGATCTTATGATACTGGACTCCTATTTTTACCACATTAAAGACCAAAGAGGCTTGTTGGTTGTTGTTTTTCACTGTTACAATTGTCATTCCCACATGAGCTATCTTTTCTCAAGTATAAGTTCTTTGTTGGATATCAGCAGACTTCAGCTAAGTAACTTCGAAACGTTGTTCACACTCATTTTGGAGAATTACTGAAACAGCCAAGCCAGTGTTCAATTCCATTTTAATTAATTTTCCATTTACTTCTGATGTCAGCCATATTGCTTGTCTATTGTTAATTTTCACACTGTAAATATCAAGGCTATTCAGTCCTGGGTCACTCTCATCATTATCAGATTTTTCATCA
Source organism: Hemitrygon akajei (assembly GCF_048418815.1). Lineage (NCBI taxonomy): Eukaryota > Metazoa > Chordata > Chondrichthyes > Myliobatiformes > Dasyatidae > Hemitrygon > Hemitrygon akajei. The sequence goes on along the minus strand of NC_133125.1, from coordinate 17,200,868 downwards.
ACAGCAGTACTCTTTTAAAATTGCAAGTTGACTTTTTAGCTTTTTCGCTTCCCAGTGCAGTCCATTTATTTTTGTTTGCCCAGTATACTGTTTGTATGTGTCCAACTTTGTTGCATTTTCTGCAAGTTTCATCTTTAAATCTGTATTGATTTGATGTATGTGAGCCCCTGCCACAACAGTAACACAATTTGTTCAGACAGGCCGGTTTCCACTTAGGCATTGCAATTTTGTCCATGCTCAATTTCATTCCTGACTGCAACTCAATTGAGTCTTTGTCTACTGTTTCCATTGATACAACCATTTCAACTGCTCTTTTGAACGTAAGTTGTATTTCAATTAAGAGCTGTTTTGAATGTTTTCTTGTAAGATTCCACAAATGAAAGCATCTCTTAATGCATCATTAAGATAGTCATTGAACTGGCAATGCTCAGACAATCTTTCAATTCAGCCATTTAAGCTGAAATGGATGCCCATTGCTTTTGATTCTGCTTATGAAATCTAAAGCATTCTAAAATTAACAATGGTTTCAGTTCTAAATGTTCACAATGTCATCAAAGTTCATTTCGGCCGGTTTGGTTGGAGCAGTGAAACTTGTAAGCAAACTGTATGCCTTTAAACCCAATGCACTCAGCAAAATCGGCACTCGCTTCTCATCAGCTTTTCCATTTGCTTCAAACCACTCAGGACACAATATCCAGTTATCTGCTGTGTAATCAAATGTTTTGATTTGATGCAAAGAAATTAAGAGATTGCTTAATGTTTTAGTGTGTGGAATTAAACTGTAGGCAGGGCAGAACAGTGGGTCTTCACCAAACTTTCTCCTTCAGACTCTTGAATTAATAGAACTTAATGATGTCAGAAGATTCTTCACTGAGAATAGCAAATGTGTGATTGAGGTTGCTTATTGAATGTTATAAGATGGTGGTCTGTGTGATTGCAACTACTTCAACAGGGTCAACAAAGGGTGCTACTGTCCTTTTTAAATGTATTTTTTGTGATCACAAGATCCTGCTGAACATTAAGAACTTAAAGTAGTGCAAGTCCACTAATATAAGCGAGTTGCCCGTTGGCTGAGAGACTGAAGGAGCTGGACTTGGTGCAGATGCAGATCATGCTGCTGCCTGCATCGGACAGGTGCGTGGAGGAGTTGGTTCGTGAAGGATGCATGCAGTCTAATGGCAGCTGATCGCTTTAGTCGTTTTTCTTGTGATCGCGAGACCCCTTTGGATGTTGTTAAAGTGAAGTGCTACTAGCTCAGGTCACTGATTTATTGGTGGTCAGTAGGAGTCGATGATGAGTGGATGCATAGCAAGGAGTGGGCCTCGGGCCACAGTGTCGCCTGTTTACAGCTGCCTGTTGAAAGGCATCAAAGCCAGTGCGCTCCATTGGGGGAGGTGTGGTATGGCCTCCAGGCTGGAGTTGGTGCTAATTCCCACCCCATCAGTCGGCAGAAGACAAGCTGTATTGTGGTCAACTGCAGATTTCTGTGGCATACGTGAACTCAGGGCCTGGACATTTTTTTTTTGTGTGTCTGCATCTTACTGGTATTTTGCTTGTGCTTTCTATCTTGTATGTGCTATGTGTGCTTTGTGCTGTATGTGACTGTTGGTACTGAGTTTTCCTTGGCCCCAGAGTAATGCTTTAGCTGGCTAGTGGTATAGTGGCATCAGCAATGGACTTCGAGGCCAGTGGTCCTGGGTTCAGATCCAGCCGGGTCCTTGCATCCCTGGTGAGTTGAACATTGAACTAGCAACTTGGCCTCATAAAAAACAGACGAATGCTAGGAAATAGCAAAAAATGCCACCCGATGTGCCACATCGTGAGAAGGAACAACAACACTGTAACGCTGTCTTGTTTGGCTGTATTCATAGGTATTCATGTATGGTTGAAAGACAATTAGACTTGAATTGAATTGAACGTTTCACATCTTTGCAACGTTTGATTGCCCTTGGTTCAATTTTAGTTCTCAAAATGGTTGTCAGTGAAGGAAAAATGACTGTCTTTTTCTGATCCAGCATACTCGTGTCTCCATTTCCACTCCAGCGTAAGTGGGTTTTAACTCCATTCTGGCGTGCAATTTGAATGACATCAGAGCAGTGGAGCACAAGACTGAAATGTGAATATAAGAAGGAAATACACATTGATGTTACTGGTGCATGTAAAGATAAGCAATAAATCAGGGTTTGCTCCACCACCACCACTGTTTGTAAGTAGTTTATGCATTCTCCTCGTAACCGTGAGTCCTCTGGTTTCTTTTCACATTCCAAAGATGTCCAGTTAGGTTCGGGGATAGTAAGTTGTGGACATCTCACATTTGCACCAGGGTGCCCAGCATAATCCTCACTGATTTGATTTGATGCAAATGATGCTTTTGACTCCATGTTTTGATACACGTGACAAATTAAGCTAATCCAATAATTTTTGTATTAATATCTCAAAAGTATAAAGAGTAAATAAAGATGGAGGTAGCTTTATGGAGTTTCTGTACAGATCACACCCTTATCTATCTGAATGGTTGCTTTTGCTGAATGCACTTCTATGCCAACTGGAGGACCTGGTAATAGCCATGCCTTCAAATTGGTTGTTTTTCCTCTTTTCTTTGTGAACATGCTTTCAAGTGCAAATTTCTGGTGTTGCACAAAGTGTTAAATTTGTCATTTGAAAGGTAGCCAAGGAGTTGCACCAATTGTGGAGGTCTATAAAGAAACTCATCTATTCTAGCTTAGGTCTAATATGGCCTTAGAGGGTGTAGAGGTGCCTCCTGCTGCTTTCAATATCCCAGCATCTTAGCCTGGTGAGATCGTTGTTGCTTATACCATGTCATTCTGTTCAGAGAGATGCACTTGGCATACAAAGGCAATTCTCACCAGCCTTCACAGTAGAACAAACAGCCAATTTGAAGGAGTGGCTATTTCTAGGCCCTTCAGGAGGCCTGCGGGAACATTCAGCCCAATAGTAAAATGCATCCTTCAGTGAGATAAAGGCATGAACTGCCCAGAAACGTCATAGGACTACGATTGCTCCATCTTAATATTTGTTTTGTTAATATGTTTAAGATATTAGTGTAAAAAGATTAGATTAACCTTATTTGTCATATGTACATCAAAACATGCAGTGAAATGTTTCATTTGCATCAAATCAAATCAATGAGGAGGTCATTTTACTAGGGCTAAGTTCGTTTGTTGCCAAAGAGCTTTTGCCATCTCCTACGAATTTCTGCTACCGTTATCCTTACCAAACTCCGAAAGTACCTCAGGAAACTGCAGGCAGGTGGATGTCAAGTTATCACAGCATACATTCGTGCAGGTAGAACCTGCAAACATCCACTAGCTATTTCATAGTGAATCTAGTTACCAAAATCTTTTAAAACAATCTTTATTGGCATTTGAATTATCTATGCAATTCAGTTATTATTTCAGCAAATTAGTTGAAAAAGGTGATAACACATTTTATTGAGTAAGTACAAATAGACAATAATTAACAGTAATGTGCAGATGCTCAAAAATGAATGGACATAGCAAATAATCTCACACACAGTACTGGAGGAACTTAGCAGGTCTGGCAGAATAGAATATGGTTATTATTCTATTATGGACTTACTGAGTATGCCACGAAAAATGAATCTCAGGGTTGTATATGGTGACATATATGTACCTTGATAATAAATTTATTTTGAACTTTGAACTTTGAGCATCTGTACAGGTAAGTGAGCATTTGATGTTTCAAGCTGAAATGCTTCATCAGGACTGGAAAGCAAGGGGGAGGGAGCCAGAATGGTGAAAGGTAGGTGGGTGGGGGAGAGGGTTCCCTAACCTGGCTTCATCTGTCACCTTCCAGCTTGTACTCCTTCCCCTCCCAACCTTCTTATTCCGGCTTCTTCCCCCTTAATTTCCACAACACAAGCGCCAGATCTAATTGGTCAGGTTAGATGGGGTGCATATGAATCTCTGCCTCAGCTGGAAAGTCACGGTGTGAGCACTCAAACTGAGTATGATGTTATCCTAAGGGACTATCTATTGGTGGGCTCTCAAGTGGCGATTGGGGCTAATCCAGGATCCACATATTCTGCTGCAGGGTGGGCAAGGGTGGTTAGTAGTTGCTTTCTTTGTTGTTTTATTCTGTCCTTTCACAGCTGCTGCTTGCTCTCTTCCGCACAATGGAGGTCATTTTCACATGGCAGAGCTTCCTCCTGAACAGATTTCTTCCACTGAGTGCAACGTCTTCCCAGTTTTTAGACGTGATGCTGAATTTCTTCGGGCTGATTTTGCTGTTATGTTTGGAGTGCTGCCAGTGGCTCACTGACCTTCCTGCAACTGGGATTAAAGGAGCTGTTTGGGGAGATGTAATTTAGGCATATGGATGACATGACCTATCCAATGCAGTTGTATTCCTGCAGGAGAAAAATGTAACAGCTGCAGTGAAAATTGGAAGAAAACTTTTGAATACTGTTGGATCTTCATTTAATTTCTGATCCTTAGGTTTCTCTGGGAGTCAAAAGTGGTGAGATTTCAGTTTATTTTAGAATACAAACATAAATACCAAGGAAACTAAATAAAGAGCTGAAAAATGATGCTAAGAGGGGAATTAATGCTAAGGGGTGTTGAACAAAGGAATAAAGAATAAAGATGGTGCTTCTGAAAAATCTATCACTTTTATAGATAAGATAAAGAAATTCCTTAGATAGAGATAAATTAGTTAATAGGCTACATAGTTAAAACAATCACATCACATAGGAGGAAATCTGCAGATGCTGGAAATTCAAGCAACACACACAAAATGCTGGTGGAACGCAGCAGGCCAGGCAGCATCTATAGGGAGAAGTGCTGTCGACGTTTCGGGCCGAGACCCTTCGTCAGGGCCCATCACATAGGTAACGTGCTAATACTTAACTAATGAAAAATGAGAAACCATTAGTTTAGCTGTCATACTGCTTTCTGCCAATGAGTGTGAAAGATACAAGAGTGTATTAAAAAGTACAGATCTTATATAAAGTATTATTAAAATAGAACAGTGGTTTCCAACACCGCTTACAGATCAGGCAGATCCCAAGTTTTATACCTTTGTAGAACCCTAAAATGTAGACTTCAAGGAGTCTGTGAATGAACTGACTCTAAGTAAACACCGAGTGTGTAAAAGTAGCAATTCATCCTGTTATTTAAGAGTTTGCTAGGCAGTCTTTATTATGTGATGCATACGAGGGGTGATTGATAGGTTTGTGGCCTAAGGTAGAAGAAGTCAACTTTAGAAAACCTAGCACATTTATTTTTCAACATGGTCCCCTCCTACATTTACACACTCAGTCCAGTGGTCATGGAGCATACGGATCTTGGACCTCCAGAAAGTGTCCACGGATGGGTGATTGATAAGTTCATGGCCTAAGGTAGAAGGAGATGAGTTATACAGCTCTCGTTATATGCACATGCAGGTCAACTCTTTGAGTGATTATGCAGAAAGTTTGAAGTTAATAACTCATCACGGGTGATTGATAATTATTAACTTCAAACTTCCTGCATAATAAGTGTATGGGACATTGGAAAAATGTTGAATTTCCCCATGGAGATGAATAAAGTATCTATCTATCTATCTATCTATCTATCTATCTATCTAATCACTCAACAAGTTGAACTGCATGTGCATGTAACAAGAGCTGTATAACTCATCTCCTTCTATCTTAGGCCACAAACTTATCAATCACACATGCTATGAACTCTTTCTGGAGGTCCAAGATCCATATTCTCCACGACTGCTGGACTAAGTGTGTAAATGTAAGAGGGGACTATGTTGAAAAATAAATGTACTAGGTTTTTTAAAATTGACTCCTTCTACCTTAGGCCACAAACTTATCAATCACCCCTCGTAGTAGAAGTTCCATAACTCACATCAGAGTAACGCTGGCTTAGCTTCTGGGTAATTTTCAGGAGCATGGCTCTCTGAAAATGGCACTATTATTGTTTTTAGGCTCTCATAATAAGAGTTTGACTGAGGATTTAGAAATATGCAGTAGAACTGAAGGCATTCTTCAATTCAGTGATATAATTTGACAGTTCTACTATCAAAATTTATTTCAACTATGGTACCTCTTCAATGTTTTCATTTTGATTGTTCACTGATGAAAGGATTACTGTTGCACCATTCCCAAAACAATCATACACATAAATACATAAAGAACACAGTGATGTTATTGACATAGCACATCGCCATTCAAATTGTCAGAATAAGTTCTGCATCATTTTAAGAAACAATTTCTTCAGCTCCACGGTTTGACAAACACAGAGATAGAAACCTGGTGTAAAGAATGTGCTGTCGGGGAATTAAGTGCCATAATTTCAGCCCACATTATCAACTTGCCTGAGCAAAAGCACTCAGTGTCATCAATTGACTTCATGAAGAATATAAGGTTACAACATGACTGTAGGTCGAGGGAACAGTTTCCCAGGTAAGAACACTGCATCACGAGAGAAAGAGAATTCAGGAATCAAGTGGAGCCATGGGAATAATGCTTTTACATGGCTAAAAAAACATAACAATGATAGGAATAAGCAAATTTGCTGAGACTGCTCTTTGATCACTTTCACTGTTTCCATTAGACTTCATCAAAATATCATGAAATATTTGTGGGTTATACAAGGTTCAAAAAGGAATCATGAACCTCCTTAATCATGCAGCAAATTATTCTTCTCACAGGCTTATGACTTGGGAACAGTCCTCCATACCCCCGAGGACATATGATGTCTATAGATGTATGCTGGGGAGTATATTGACTGAATGCATCACAGCTTGGTATGGAAGCACCAATGCCCTTGAAAGGAAAATCCTACACAGATAATGGATACAGTCTAGACCATCACAATTAAAGCCCTCCCCACCATTGAGCATATCTACATGAAACATTGCTGCAGGAAAGAAACGTCCATTATCAGGGTCTGCCGCCACCCAGGACTTGCTCCTTTCTCGCTGATGACACCAAGAAGAAGGTCCAGTAGCCTCAGAACTCACACTACCAGGTTCAGGAACAGTTATTACCCCTCAACCATCAAGCTCTTGAACCAAAAGGGATAACTTCACTCAGCTTCATTGCCCCATCACTGAACGGTTCCCTCAACCTATTGACTCACTTTCAAGGTCTCTTCATCTCACGTTCATGATATTTATTTATTTGTTTGTTTGTTTATTTATTATTCTTTCTTTTTGCATTTGCAGAGTTCGTTGTCTTTTGCACATTAGTTGAATGCCCAGTGTGTGGGCTTTCATTGATTCTATTATGGTTAATATTCTATTATGGATTTATTGAGAATGCCCACAAGACAATGAATCTCAGGGTTTTATATGGTAACATATATGCACCCTGATAATAAATTTACTTTGAACTTTTGAACTTTGAACAGATGATGCTTCAAGAAAATGATATTGATCACTAAGTACCTTATCAATTGGGACATGTCCTCTTCTCATTACTACCATGAGGGAGGTGGTTCAGAAGCCTGAAGACCCACACTCAATATTTTAAGAACCACTTCTTCCCCTCCGGCATCAGTTTTCTGAATGGCGTGTAACCCATGAAAAATAGTTTGTTACACTTTTTCATTACATTATTAATTTAGCATTTTTATGTCTTTGCACCATACCACTGCCACAAAACAGCAAATTATACAATGTATGTCATTGATTAGAAATCTGATTCAGATTCAGAATGATTCTTCTCATTTTCGAGCAGAAGTGGATGGGGATTCCTAAAAGTTCTGGGAATGTTATGCTTTTTAAATGATATGTTGAAAAAATCTGAATCTTTTCATGTGGAAATCTCTTGCCAAGATGGAGCTCGGAATAGAATATCTGTTTTGAACTTGTGAGCAATGCGGCCTACCCAACGGTGCCTACTGAGTATTGCTGGGGCCTCCTTGCTGGGGATGTAGGTCAGGTCGAGGATGTTGACATTTGTTTCCTTATCCTGTCAGTGGATTTGCAAATTTCTGTGAAGAGAATTTAAATGGTATCTTCCCAGTATGTTGAGGTATTTGCTGTAGGTAATCCACAATTTAAGGAGAACTTAGGAGGGTGGGGTTGGAGATGGATTTCTGCATATAGCCAAATTTGAGATTCCTTTAGATCAGGGGTTCCCAACCTGGGGTCCATGGACCCCTCGGTTAATGGTAGGTTAGGAAGCCCTGCTTTTGAATGCCAGAATCAGGAAAAGACCATGTATAGTGGTATAGAAGCCTAAAGACACACACTCAACATTTTACGCACAGCTTCTTGCCTCTGCCATTAAATGTCTGAATAGTCCATGAACCCGCAAATACCATATCATAATTTCTCTTTTGCACTTTTCGACTATTTATTTTATTTCCTGTTGTAGCTTTACATCCTGCACTGTACTACTGTCACAAAACAAGAAATTCCATGACATACAGTATGTCAGTGATAATAAGCCTAATTCTGATTAAAAGTTACATTTTTCTTGGAACTGTTGCACCACATCTGCTATGTCTCTAAACCACAGCAAAGCTTAGGGAGCGGCTCTTTAGCCATGAAGGAGGCTGCTGATGTGGTCGTTGCCGATAACTGACTCTCTAGCCATCAGCAAGGATTCCCAATACGTCATTCAATTTGACACTGGAGTGTGACAACTGCTTCATTTCTGAGATCACCTAGCAGCTGGTCCTCTTCCTAGACATGGAAGATGAAGTTGTGGACTTGTGTCTGAAGTTCCCCTCTGCCAGGTTCTAGTCCTCCGATTGTACCTGAGGGCTTGTTGTTTTCCAGCTGATAGAAGGCCTTTTCAGGTTCTTTAGGGGGCTGTTGAGCCTAGGTCAGATTACTCAGTGTAATATGTTGTGAGTATTATTAAAAGTTAATACTAACCGGGAAGCTGTTGGTAGCAAGAGGCGGGATCCGGAGTTGGCAGGGTTTTTACTTCCGCTCTTTTTACTCCCAGTATGCATTGTATATAGTTCCTCCACCCATGCCGCACGAGGTACCTGGAAGCCTCTGTATTGTAAATATCATTTGCCGTCCCAGATAAAGATGCTCTTTTGGCCATCAAATTGTCAATTGGTCTTTTCGTAAAGTAGAAGTTACCACATATTTTTGGCGACGAGGTAAATTGGTTTTGTGGACAGGTCGGCCCGTTTCGAACAGGAGCTGTGAGCGGACGAGAAGCCTTGTGTTCGGATGGCTACGTTCGGAAGTATCAGTGTGTTCGAAGCAGACCAAGGACTGGCCGGAGTATGAGGAAAGGTTGGGCCACTTTTTCTGTGCTAATGGAATTACTGAGGAGGCTATTCTCGTGAGTGTCTGTGGGGCAAAGACGTACAAGCTGATACAGAACTTAGCTACACAGCGGAAACCAGGAGAAATTCCATACGCCGAACTGTTCAAGTTCGTGGGGAACCACCACAATCCGAAGCTTTCGATGATAGTTCGACTGTTCGAGTTTCACAGCCATGTCCGGAAGCAAGGTCATTCTGTGGCCAATTTTGTGGCCGAGCTTCAGCAGCTATCGGAGCATTGTGATTTTGGAGCGGGTTGGATGACATGCTCCGTGATTGGTTAGTATGCGGCATTAATAATGACGCCACACAACGCCGCTTGTTGGGGGAAACCCCACCGTTGACTTTCAAGAAAGCCCTAGAGATTGCTCAAGGCATGGAGTTGGCTGCTAATAATGCCAAGGATATACAGAAAGGATATGGGGGGTCGCAGTCGGCGGCAGTGCTCCAGGTCAGGAGGGAGACTGGTAAACAGGCAAAGCGGGTCAAATGTTTTCGGTGTGGAGGAACACACTATGCAAATGTTTGTAATTTCAAAGATACTGTCTGCCATGCTTGTAGCAAAAAGGGACATTTCATTAAAAAGTGCAGGAGCATAAAGGGTAAGGTTAAGCCTGGGCAGGGGAAAGCTCAACAGACCCAGGCAGCCACACACCACCTGGGAGAAGCAGACGGAGAGGCAGCGTGTGCCTGCAACATGTTTGGGGTGGAAATGAATGAGGGACCACTTGAACCATATTATGCCACAGTCACTGTCAAGGGAAAGCACATTAAGTTCGAGATTGATTCAGGGGCTACCGCATCAGTCATTAGTGAAGAGACCTACAGGAGGACACAGGGATCCAACCCGCCTCCCATCAGACCATCTAAGCTCCAACTCAGTACCTATACAGGGCAGCCCATTCCTCATTTAGGGGTGCTATATGTGGATATTTCGGCCAGGGGCCAGAAGGGTGAAGCCAGGCTGGTGATAGCTAAGGGCAGTGGGCCCAGTCTTTTGGGCCGTGATTGGCTTCGCAAAATCTGGCTCGACTGGCATGAAATTAAGTATGCACACACAACGGAGGACATTCAGCAGTGGTATAGTGACATTTTCATCGACGAGCTGGGCACACTGAAGGGCGTGACCGTGAAACTCCATATTGACCCTGAGGCCACACCACGTTTTTTTAAGCCCAGATCGGTGCCCTTTGCCATGAAAGGCAAAGTCGAGGCGGAGCCGGTACATTTACAGGGGCTGGGCATCGTTGAGCCCGTCCAGTTTTCAAGGTGGGCGGCTCCCATTGTGCCAGTTTTGAAGGCAGATAAAACGGTTAGGGTATGTGGGAACTACAAGTTTACAGTGAATCAGGTCTCTAAGCTGGAGGAGTACCCTTTGCCACGGGTGGATGATCTGTTTGTGACCCTGTCAGGGGGTAAGCTGTTCACAAAGCTGGGCATGAACCACGCCTACCAACAGCTGCTGCTCAACGAGGATTCAAAGGAGTTTGTCACCATCAATACGCACAAGGGTTTATTCAAATACAATTGCCTGGTGTTTGGAGTGGTGTCTAGCCCCGCCATTTTCCAAAGGACAATGGACTGTTCACTGCAGGAGATTCCGCACGTAGCAGTGTATCCTGATGATATTTTGATCAAAGGAGCCACGAAGGGGGAGCATCTGGCTAACTTAGATGCTAAAGAGACTCTCAGATGCAGGGTTGCGGTTGAAACGCAGAAAATGTGTGTTCCTGGCTCCGAGTGTGACCTACCTGGGACACAAGATTACAGCTGAGGGGCTTTGCCCAGTGGAGGAAAAAGTGAGGGCTATCAAGGAGGCCCCAAGTCCCAAGAGCATCACTGAACTCAGATCATTTTTGGGCATGGTGAATTATTATGGCAAGTTTCTTCCGGACCTCTCAAAGGTTTTGGCCCCACTGTATAAGCTGCTTCACAATGACACTAAGTGGCGGTGGGGTGAAGAGCAGGAGGAAGCTTTCAATGAAGTGAAAGAACTCCTCCACTCAGCGAAGCTGCTCGTTCACTATGATCCAGACAAGGAGATCACCCTTTCACGCGACGCTTCACCCTATGGAGTCGGGGCAGTTCTCTCACATGTAATGGAGGACCGTTCAGAGAAGCCTATTGGTTTTGCTTCACGTACCCTGACAGCTGCTGAGAAGGGATATTCACAGTTAGACAAAGAAGGTCTGGCCATTGTTATTGCGGTCAAACATTTTCATCAATACCTCTATGGATGTGCATTCACAATTTATACGGATCATAAACCACTAATGAGCCATTTTAGGGAGACCAGATGCATCCCACCGTTAGCCTCATCCAGGATGCAGCGTTGGGCTCTCACATTGTCAGCCTACCAGTATATTATCATGTACAGAGCGGGTGGGGATAATGCAAAAGTCGATGCGCTGAATCGACTCCCTTTACCTGAGACGCCTGTTACTACAGATGTGCCTCCAGAGACTGTGTTTTCATTGGAGAGGCTGTCCGTGACACCTGTAAAGGTGACCCAGATCAAGCAATGGGCAGAGAGGGACCCAGTCCTGTCTCAAGTCAAGACTTTTCTTTTACAAGGTTGGCCCGAAGTTGTGGAAGGAGAGGAACTGAGGCCTTATGCCAAACGCAAGACAGAACTGAGTCTGCAGGATGGTTGCATTTTCTGGGGGGTGAGGGTCATCGTGCCTCCCCCTGGCCATTCACAGATTGTGGAGGAAATTCATGAGACTCACCCAGGGGTGTCTCGAATGAAAAGCCTTGCAAGATCCTACATCTGGTGGCCAAGAATGGATCAGGATCTGGAGAACAAGGTAAAATCGTGCACGCAATGTCAGACCAATCAGAACATGTCACCACCAGCTCCTTTGCACCCATGGGAGTGGCCAGTCTACCCCGGTCTAGGCTACATTTGGACTTTGCTGGCCCCTTAATAGGACAGATGTTTCTTGTAATGGTAGATGCGCATTCCAAATGGATTGAAGCTCACATCATGAGATGGTTGAGCCCCCTCAACCATAGACAATCTCGGGCAAGCGTTTGCAGTCCATGGGTTGCCTGACACTCTCATCACTGATAATGACCTGACATTCACCAGTGAGCTGTTTGGTGAGTTCATGTGGCAGAATGGCATTTGTCACATTCGGACGGCCCCTTTCCACCCAGCCTCAAATGGTTTGGCTGAGCGGTCTGCTCAGACAGTGAAGGAAGGCCTGAAGCGGATGACAGGGGATTCTCTTAGTACCCGGCTTTCACGTTTTCTGTTTAAATACCACCTCACACCACAGACTACGACAGAACACACACCAGCAGAGATGCTGATGGGGCATAGGCCTAAGTCAAGAGTGGACCTGCTGCGCCCGGACATGAAGGCAAAAGTGGAGAGAAAGCAGGAAAAGCAGAAGGAGGGACATGATCAACATGCACGAGACAGACAGAACTGGATGACAATGTCTATGTGAGAAACAATCAGCAATGGCTACCTGGTGTTATTCTTAAACAGAGTGGTCCAGTCTCCTATGTTGTTAAGCTGACTGATGGGCGTGTTTTCCGCAGACATCAGGACCATGTGTGCCTGCGTCATGATTCCGGCTCAGAGGTAGACATTTCCATGGAGTTTCCAATGGTGACACAGACCACTGGGGAAGCATGTCCACCAGTGACTTTGCTAGAGGCAGAGACACTGGCAGAGGAGGCAGAGTCCCCTGAAGAGGATGGACATTCTCATGTGGACACACAGACCCCTCTCGTGTCCCCAACACTAGATCCACCCAGATAAAGGTGTTCTTTCGGCCATCAAATTGTCGAGTGGTCTTTTCGTAAAGTAGAAGTCACCACAGAGTCAAGGGCTCTCACATCAAATACAGTTACAACAAAAACAGAAATTGCTGGAATTACACAGCTGGTACAGCTATCGGTAGGAAGAGGAACAGAGTCAACATTTCAGGTCAAAAATCCTTTGACAGAATTCAAAATTCAAAATAAATTTATTATCAAAGTACATATTCATTTTCTTGTGGTCATACACTGGAAATCCGAGAAGAAATGAAAACTGCACCCAGCAGGACAGACAAACAACCAATGTGTAAAAGATAACAAACTGTGCAAATACAAATGAGAAAATAAAATAATAATAAATAAATAAGCAATGAATATCAAGAACGTGAAATGATGTGTCCATATGTTGTGGAACAGGTCGGGAGGGGGCAGGAATGCGATGATTAATGAAATTATCACCTCTGGTTCAAGAGCCTGATGGTTGAGGGGCTGTTCCTGAACCTGGTAGTGTGGCTCCTAAGGCTCCTATACCTCCTTCCTGATGGCAGCAGTGAATTATCCCGATGAATGATTCCACAACTTGAACCTGATTCTCTTTCTCTTCCTTTTGTCTAATGAGGATAGGCTGAATGAGGTAGCATTTTTCTCTTTGGAGTGAAGGGGGGTGAGTGGCAAATTGTTACAGGTATACAAGCTGATAAAAGGCGTAGATTGAGTGGATATTTTTCAGTGCAAAAATGGCTAATATGAGGGAGGCATAATTTTAAGGTAATTAGAGGAAAATATAGGGATAAGTTTTTTACACAGAAAGTGGTGGGTGCATGGAATGCCCTGCCAGGGGTTGTGGCAGAGACAGATACATCAGGTCCATTAAAGAAACTCTTAAACATATGGATGATCGAAAAATACAGCTCTATGTGTGAGGGAAGGGTTAAATTGATCGGAGAGTAGGTTAAAAAGTCAGCACAATATTGTGGGCTGTAGTGTTCTATGCTTCCAATATGCTCCAGTAGAAGTGGTAGAGACAGGTTCAATATTGTCATTTAAAAAAAAATTGGATTGGTATATGGATAGGAAAGGAATGGAGGGGTATGGGCAGAGTGCAGGTCGGTGGGACTAGATGAGAGTAAGCGTTTGGCAAGGACTAGGAGGGCCGAGATGGCCTGTTTCTGTGCTGTAATTGTTATATGGTTATGTGGCCTGGCCTGCTGAGTACTTCCAGTATTTCATAAAGATAAGAAATCCTGCTGATGCTGGAAATCCAAAACAACATAGAAAACCTACAGCACAATACAAGCCCTTCAACCCACAAAATTGTGCCGAACACGTCCCTACCTTAGAAATTACTAGGCTTACTCATAGCCCTCTACTTTTCTAAGCTCCATGTACCTATCTAAAAGTCTCTTAAAAGCCCCTATCGTATCCACCTCCACCACTGTTCCTGGCAGCCTATTCTGCCCACCCACCACTCTCTGAGTAAAAAACTTACCCCTGACATCTCCTCTGTGCCTACTTCCCAGCACCTTAAACCTGTGTCCTCTTGTGGCAACTGTTTCAGCCCTGGGAAAAAGCCTCTGACTATCCACAGGATCAATGCTTCTCATCATCTTATACACCTCTATCGGGTCACCTCTCAACCTCCGTTGCTCCAAGGAGAAAAAGCTGAGTTCACTCAACCTGTTCTCATAAGGCATGCTCCCCAATCCAGGCAACATCCTTGTAAATCTCCTCTGCACCCTTTCTACGGCTTCCACATCCTTCCTGTAGTGAGGCGACCAGGACTGAGCACAGTACTCCAAGTGGAGTCTGACCAGGGTCTTATACAGAAAATGCTGGAAGAACTCAGCAGGTCAGGCAGCACCTATGGAAATGAACCAATAGTCAACGTTTCAGGCCAAGACCCTTCTTCGTGTCTGGAAAGGAAGAGGGAAGACACCACAATAAACAGGTGGTGGGAGGGGAAGATGGATAACTAGAAAGAGATAGGTGAAGTCAGGTGGGTGGAAAAGGTAAACGACTGGAGAGGAAGGGATCTGATAGGAGAGGAGAATGGACTATAGGAGAAAGGGGTCCCAGGGTGAAGTTATGGGTGGATGTGAGGATATAAGAGGCTAGAGTGGAAGATAAAAGAAGGGAGGGGAGGGATTTTTTTACCAGAGAGAAATCAATACTCATGCCATCAGTTTGTGCCTCTGCATCCTGAGGGTGACCTTATCTTGGGACAAGAGGAGGCCATGGACTGACATGTCAGAACGAGAATGTGAATTGGAATTAAAATGTTGGGCCAATGGGAAATTCTGCTTCCGGCAGATGGAGTGGAGAGGAGGATGAAGTGGTTCCCTCAACTTACGACAGATCTCACCAATGTAGAGGAGGCCACAATTGATAACCCCAGCAGATTTGCAGGTGAAGTGTTGCCTCACCTGACAGGACTGTTTAGGGCCCTGAATGGAGGTGAGGGAGGAGGTGAACAGGCATGTGTAACACTTTAGTCACCTCCAGGGATGTGCTGGGAGGGAGGTTAGTGCAGAGGGACAAATGGATAAGGGGATCATAGAGGGCACAATGTCTGCTAAAAACTGGAAGTGAGAGGGAGGTAAAGATGATAAAAACGTTGACTATTGGTTCATTTCCATAGGTGCTGCCTGACCTGCTGAGTTCTTCCCGCTTTTTCTGTATAAGACCCTGGTCAGACCCCATTTGGAGTACTGTGCTCAGACCTAGTCGCCTCACTACACGAAGGATGTGGAAGCCGTAGAAAAGAAATGGTGGTAGGATCCCATTGGAGAGGGCAGACGTTACAGAGAATGACGTGCTGAATGCTGAGGCCCATGGGGTGGTAGGTAAGGACAAAAGGAACTCCATCTCTATAAAGGTTGGGTAGAAGGGTGAACACAGATGTCTGGGCAATGGAGAAGATGTGGGTGAGGGCAGCATCAATGGTGGAGGAAGTGAAACCCCATTCTTTGAAGGAAGTGGACATCCCTAATGTCCTGGAATTTCCAATTTTTCTAATTTTATTTTAGAATTCCAACATCTGTCGCCTTTTTGGTTGTCAACTACAATGTCATAGTTGAAATGTTCTTTGCACTCCTTTTGCCCACTAGCTATACTTTCATTTTCTCTTGCACCTCAGCCTTCAGCTGCTTATTTTCCTTTAAGACTTAGTGGAGCTTCCAATCCAAGAAGTCTTCAGATGTCTGATTATTTCAATCCTGAATATCCTGGTCATTGTCAACAAATCAATGAATGTTATATTTTAGCCCAATAATTTCTCAGGCTGCTGATTATGGTGGAGTTTAGGGCAGTTCAGATGTCATCGATCCTCTCCAGCTCCTGTTGGTTGAAGGTCATCAGGTTATCTATGAGATGCCAATGGAGAGATATTTCTGTGGGATCTGGAAGATTTTCATTTGATCTTCTCGCTGCAAAGTTTCTGTTGCTGATATTGTCTTTGGAACAGGCTCGTGGAAATAATCGTGGATTAGCCTGTGGTCAGCCCAACAGTCAGTGAAAAGCATCATGGGACATCCCTATCTACCTCCTTCAGGCAATGATATAATCAAACAGGTACCTGTACTGGTTGTCCTCTATGAGGTCTTGTCTTCTTGCAAAATGAGGAGTTAGTATGACAAGTATTTTGTCAGAAGAAGGTCTCTGCTAGAATTAACATTCTTTCCCCTTCCTTGCCTTAATAGATGATTTGTATTTTTTCCAACCACGGTATTGAAGTTGTCCAGGAGATTATGTCCCCTCTGGGATGTGGACTAGGTCTGAGTGGAAGGCTAAAGATGAAAATGGTGTTACTCATGTATAATTCATCATCTCCCACTTGATCTCCAGTGCCTGGAAAAAAAGGGCAAAAGACACACATGAGCCACCTACAGTTTCCTACCAAGGTGACTTAGAACCACATTTCCATTCTCTCACCTCTGCTAAATCCAGGAGTTCTCTGTCTAACGGCCCAGTGGAACTGATTACAATAAGAATGCTGAAGGTGGCCTGCAATAATCTTCCCAAAGTAAATTCGAAGTGAATATTAAAAATGCTGGCCTCACCAGTACAGCCCACATCCTATGCACAAATATGAAAAATGACTTTCATTTATTCCCTCCTTTAAATTTCATTTCATGCCTAGTGCGATGATCGAGGGCATACTCAATAATGCTGAATAGTTTATATCACTTGCACTTCATTATTCCCCTGCCTAATGCATTTTGATGTGACTGATGTG
This sequence comes from Hemitrygon akajei, assembly GCF_048418815.1. NCBI lineage: Eukaryota > Metazoa > Chordata > Chondrichthyes > Myliobatiformes > Dasyatidae > Hemitrygon > Hemitrygon akajei. The sequence continues at coordinate 17,183,594 of NC_133125.1, read as the reverse complement.
CCACAATGTTACTGAACCCGGTAACTTTTTGCAATATCTTTTTTTTATTTTATTTGAAATAATCAATTTCTTTTTATCATTAACTTGAATATTTCTGTCAGCATGTGCCATGTTCCGTCTGTCCTCAATTAGTTCACTTTCTCACTTGCACTCCAATTTAGTGATCGGGCAAAATCATTTTACATTCAATGAACACCCATCACAGAAGGTGACTCACTCATCTAAGGGTGAGACTAACTCATCTCGCTGTGCGCGCAAATATTTGGAAAATCATTTACATTTTTCCAGAGCAAAAAAGAAAGCCTAGATTTTGTTGATGTGCAGAGAATGTCAGCGATGTGCACATATTGCATAAACACAAGAGGTCCTGCAGATGCTGGAAATCCAAAGCAACACATTCAAGATTGTTTAACGTCATTTCTAGTGTAGAGGAGAACAAAACAATTGTTACTCCTAATCCGATGCAGCACCAAAAAACACAATAAGATAAAGAACACTAACAAAACATAATAAATATAATTACATAGCCTGAAGACTCCCATTCAAAGATGCAGAAACAGCTTTTTACCCTTTGCCATCCGATTTTTGAATGGACGTTGAACCTATGAACACTCCGTCACTAGTTATATATTTCTATTTTGCACTACTTATTTAATTTAACTATTAAAAAATATATATGTACTTCCTATAATTCACAGTTTTTCTTTTCTCTATTATTATGTATTGCAATGTACAGCTGCTGCAAAGTCAACAAATTTCACAATATATGCCAGTGATATTAAACCTGATTCTGAATCTGATACGTAGGTTGATTGTAATGTATATACATAAAATGCCGCTAGGCAGAGGAGTGTCTGTGCATAAGGTGACTCTGACAATAAATGATAAAGTAGTGGCAGTGGGGTTGGTTAGTCAGTTGAGGTGTTGATCAACCTAGCCTTTTTGTGGAAAGTAACTGTGTTTGAGCTTTGCAGTCTTGGTCTGGGTGCTATGCAGCCTCCTCCCTGATGGGAGTGGGACAAACAGTCCATGAGTAGAGTGGGTTGGATCCTTCATGATGCCTCTGGCCTTTGCCCAGAGCTTTTCTGTAGTTATGTCCTTGATGGTCTGTAGGCTGTTGCCAGTGAGGCTTTGGGCAGTTTCGACTACCTGTTGTAGAGACTTCCTGTCCGCTGCAGTACAGTCTCTGTTAGGATGCTTTCAGCTGTGCATTAGCAGAAGGACATGAGTATAGACGTGTAAAGTCCGGCTCTCTTTAGCCTCCTCAGAAAGCAGAGGTACTGGTGAGCTTTCTTAATTGTGTAGGAATTGTTCTGAGATCACGTGATGTGTACTCCCAGGTGTTTGAAACTGCTTGCAGTTTCCACTGCTGTGCTGCTAATATAAAGAAGGCTATGAGTTACCCTGAAGTCAATAACCATATCATTTGTCTTTGTGGAAGAGGTTATTTGCCTGGCACCAGGCCTCAAGCTCTTCCACCTTCTCTCTGTAGGCCGTCGCATCATTGTTACGTCACAGACTATCTTGGCAATGTGATTACTCTGATGTTTGCCGTACAGTCATGTGAGATGAGAATGCACAGAACACAGCTCTGGGGGCACCTGTGATGAAGATGACAGGGAGGAAGGAGTGGTTGTGCATCCTGACTATTTGAGATCTATTGGTTAAGAAGTCCAATACTTGGTTGCACAGTGGTGTACTTACACCGAGGAAAAAGAGTTTGTTCATGAAATTCTGTGGGACAATAATGCTGAATGCCAGGATGAAATCCAGAAACAGCCTTCTGACATGTGTCTTTGTTTCCTAAGTGTATCAAATCCAGATGTATGACAGATGCTATGGCATCCGTTGTCGAGTGGTTCTGTCAGTAAGCATATTAGTGAGTGTCCAGTGTGGCAGGAATGGAATTTCTGATATGTGCCATCATCAGCCATTCAAAGCACTTGATGATGGCTGGTGTCAGTGCTATTGGATGGTGGTCATTTGGTTCAGAGGTATGGAGTTCTTCGCTGCAGAGATGATGGTGTCAGACTTGAAGCATTTGGGGACAGCAGCCTGGATGACTGGTGTGTTGAAGATGTCCGTGAAGATATCAGTGAGCTGGTGAGTACTCAGCCTGGGATGTTGTCTGGCCCAGCTGCCTTACAAGGGTTGACTCTCTGTGGAGTCCTTCTCACATCTGCAGCTATCACAGACAGTGGCTGCTCATATGAAACGCTGGAGAAACTCAGCAGGTCAGGGAGCATCTATGGAAAGGAATAAACAGTCCACATTTCATTTCATGTATGGCAGCTGAGAGGTGGTGAACGTTAGACCAGTGAATTCAGTGCAATCCACTCGGAAATTTGGTCACGCTCAATGATGGTGCTTTGAAGCAGCATTTCATTGCACCATGGCCCTGAAATTCAGACCCTGGCTAGGACATTATGATGATGATAATGATGATGGCTGGTTCTTCGCTTGCAAAGATCAGGAGGGGAAAAAGTGTCCTCAGGAGCAATGGCACAACAGTTGTTGACTGTAGAGGACAACTCTGGATCTGCAGACTCTGGAGGAGTAGGGACATCGGAACAGCTGGGATGTGGGTGTTTGGGTAGTAGGATCCTTCCTGTGTCTCCTCTTCTCATCAGCAGTCGCTCTTCTGGTTCCTCAAAATTCTTGGCTGCTCCGTCGATCAGTGTTTTCTGTCACAAGCCAGCTGCTGCCACTCGTTGACCTCGATACTTGCCTGAGACAGCTGCTACTTAAGTTAGTAGAGCAATATAGGGATTGAACATATATAATACAAACAGAGGCAAAGGTCCGAATATTGATCGACAACTGCTTTCCATCTGCCCACTGGAGAACAAACTGGATGACTTTAATCTGCAGCTGACCCAATGTGAGATGAGGAACTGCTGCCTACTTGTTCTTACAGAAACATGACTCCAGGACAACATCCCATGCACCATCTATCTTCAGGCCATGTCAAGCAGGGATTTGCGCTTGATTTTATTTACTGTATTTATTTATTCATTCATTCATCTATTTATTTACTTACTTAATTATTTGTTTATTTATTTAATAGTACAGCACAGAATAGGCCATTCCAATACTTCCCAGCAAACCCCAATTTAACAACAGCCTAACCACGGGACCATTTACAATGACCAACTAACCTACTGATCTGTGCGTCTTTGGACTGTGTGAGGATACCAGAGGACCCAGAGAAAGCCCATGCATTCCCTGGGGAGGACATAGAGATTCCTTACAGATCACATCAGAATTGAATTCCAGAATCCGACCCGCCAAGCTGTAATCAGAATCAGGTTTAATATCACCGGCATATGTCATGAAATTTGTTAACTTTGCAGCAGCAGTACAAAGCAATACAGGATAATGTAGCGAAAAACTACTGAAAATTACATTATGTATATATTTATATTAAATAGTTAAGTTAAATAAATAGGGCAAAAAACATAGAAATAAAAAGTAGTGAGATAGTGTTCATAGGTTCATTCAGATATCAGATGGCAAAGAGGAAGAAGTTGTTCCTGAATCGCTGAGTGTGTGCCTTCAGGCTTCTGTACCTCCTACCTGATGGTAACAGTGAGAAGAGGGCATGCCTTGGGTGATGGGATCCTGAATGATGGAAACCGCCTTTCTGAGGCACCACTCCTTGAAGATGTCCTGGATACTACGGAGGCCAGTGCCCATGATGGAGCTGACTCATTTTACAACTCTCTGCAGCTTACTTCAATTCTGTGCAGTACCACCTCCACCACCTCCCTCCCGCCCCCATACCAGACGATGATGCAGCCAGTTAGAATGCTTTCCACAGTACATCTGTAGAAATCCGTGAATGCTTTAGGTGACATATCAAATCTTCTCAAACTCCTAATGAAATATAGCTGCTAGCAGGCTTTCCTTGTAGCAGCATCGGTCCATGTGCTGTGTGTGACTGTATGTACTATGCTTTGCACCTTGGTCCCAGAAGAACAACCAACAGCTGAATACATCTGTATATCTGAACGCAATAAACTTGAACTTGAATGCTCTCCCTGACTGGCCAAAATGTTTCTGTTAATACAAGTTCATTATGAGTCACATGATTGGATCCCACCAGGAGCTTATGACATAAACTTTCCTCTCTCAATGGCCAGTGAAACTCATGGTTATCCAATCCTGCTGCCCAACCCACCCAATTAAACTACACAGTTATCCCTTTCTAATTGGGTCTGGGGCATTAAGATAGGAACCGACAATACAGCTCAATTTCCTATAAATCTTTAAAAAGTTACATGACAAAATAGATGCATCAGTTAACTTATTGAAAGATTAGTGACTGAACAGGATAAATGAGGGAATATACACTGAGTGTTCACTTCATTAGGTACTCCAAATATCCTGTCAGCCAATCATGTTGCAGCAACTCAATGCATAACAGCATGCAGATATGGTCAAGAACATCAGAATGGGGAAGAAATGTGATCTATATGACTTTGATCTTGTAATGATTGTTGATCCCAGACAGGGTGGTTTGAATATCCCAAAAACTGCTGATCTCCTGGGATTTTCACACACAACAGTCTTCAGAGGTTAGAGAGAATGGTGTGAAAAAGAAAATCTAGTGAGCCGCAGTATTGTGGGCAAAAATGCCTTGTCATTGAGAGAGGTTAGAGGAGAATGGCCAGACTGGTTCAAGCTGAAAGGAGACAGTAATTCAAATAACCACACGTTATAACAGTGGTGTGCAGAAGAGCATCTCTGAACACGCAACATGTCAAAACTTGAAGTAGATGGGATACAGCGGCAGAAGCCCACAAACATACACTCGGAGGCCACTTTATTCAGTTCAGAGTTTCCTAATAAAGTGGCCACTGAATGTATTTGATAATTAATAACTAATTAGTATTGGAGGTAATATACATGTGCTTCGTTAAGGGGGGGGGGGTGGATTTTCCTCACCTGAACTTCACCCTGTTTGGGTGGTGTGAGCGCCTATCTGCTCACCGGTGTCTTTTTTCTCGAAGTACTGGATAAGAGATCTGATTCCATCAGCTACCATGTACTGTGTGGGTGACATCCTCAGAACTGTCAACGAGATTTTTTCGACACGATCTGCTTTTCACAAGTTCATGCAACTCTCTTTGATCCTTTTATTTTCCTCATGATGTGTAGCCCCAGGAACTGTGTTTCAATTTGTAATTACATATTTTGTACATCCCTGGCTTCCCTGGGCCGGAGGCTTTGAAGGAGCCATTTTTTCCATTACAAGTCTAAGTGTAAAGTATGAAAAAAAAATATGAAAGGAAATCCTTTCAAATCACTTGATCTTTAAAATTCAAACAGGTCTAAAAATACAAACGAGCATGTATAAAAAAACAAAATAATTGGAGTTTTGTTGTTAGGGGAGATGATGCTTTATTAACCTACATAAAAAGTGTTAAAGCAATATGGAGTAAAACATAGGGAAACTGCCAAGCAAAAGCTAACTTCAAGCCCTCATTGCCCTCAGAAAATCAGTATTTAATTTAACTGTCAGTGGACGGTGAAGCCGAGGAAAATTGCATTTTAACCTGCTGCAGGTCATTTTGTTTTGCATAAAGACAAGATAGGTTAAAATTACATGAATAACTTTTCTTTTAAGTGTGATAAGTGCCAAATCTACATTTTCCAGATGGCTACATTGCAGTTGTCAGTGGTACGTGCCAACCACAAATGATTGCTTTAGAAATTTTAGGTTTTTGAAAAGACACTCGATTTGAATGGAACAGACATTTGAAAGTACATGTTGTCCTGTGGAGTTGGAGAAACTGGCGTTTGTCCAGCACTTCATCAAAATTGCCCAATGTCTGCAGTCTTTCAGTATCCCTGGACGCCTCCATATTTGAGGGCCTCAACTACTTTCCTGGTTTGGAAACCCCAATATTTTTGCTCCACCTTGTTAAAAACCCAACAGGAGGCCAAGTTGTTTCATAACATATAGTGTTTTGGCTTTCCGGAGAAACAACGTACCTCAAGTGGGTTAGGCAAGCAACAATTTTGAGGCAGGAGGCAAAAATCAGAATCCGAATCAGATATGACCTCCTGTACCTCATGAAGCGTCCATGGTGGTCTTAGACTGCTGAAGGTTTGATATGCGCTGCGTGAGAGAGGCTCTTCTGCACACCACTGTTGTAATGCTAGTTTATTTGAGTTACCATTGCCTTCCTGTCATCTTGAACCATTCTGGCCATTCTCTTCTGATCCCTCTCATTAACAAAGAGTTTTTGCCCATAGAACTGCCGCTCACCACTTTTTGCACCATTCTCCATAAACTCTATAGAGACTGTTGTGTTTGAAAATCCCAGGAGATCAGCAGTTTCTTAGATACTCAAACCACCCCATCTGGCACCAACAATTATTCCACGGGCAAAATCATTTAGATCACATTTCTTCCCCACTCTGATGTTTGAACTGAACTTCTTGATCACATCTGCATGCTTTTATGCATTGAGTTGCTGCCAGATGATTGATTGATTAGGTATCTGTATTAACATACAGGTGTACTTAATGCAGTGGACACTGGGTGTATTTTCCCTGACTACTTGTTCTGTTTAACAGAACTATACTCCTTCAAAAACAAATCAGCACAGACTAGATGGGCTGAAGGGCCTGTTTCTGTGAATTTTTTCACACTTATTCATCATTAAATGGATGCATGATGCCTTCCAATGAGCAACCCCATCGGTCTTATTCCACCTCTCTATAAACTAACGGAGATGGGAGTAGACTCTCACATGGTGGATTGGATAGTGGACTACTTGACAGATAGACCTCAGTATGTGCGGTTGGGAGACTGTAGGTCTGACACGGTGGTCAGCAGCACAGGAGTGCCGCAGGGAACCGTACTCTCTCCGGTCCTGTTCACCCTGTACACATCAGACTTCCAATATAACTCGGAGTCCTGCCATGTGCAGAAGTTCGCTGATGACACGGCCATAGTGGGGTGTGTCAGGAATGGACAGGAGGAGGAGTATAGGAAACTGATACAGGACTTTGTGATATGGTGCAACTCAAACTACCTGCGTCTCAATATCACCAAGACCAAGGAGATGGTGGTGGACTTTAGGAGATCTAGGCCTCATATGGAGCCAGTGATCATTAATGGAGAATGTGTGGAGCAGGTTAAGACCTACAAGTATCTGGGAGTACAGTTAGACGAGAAGCTAGACTGGACTGCCAACACAGATGCCTTGTGCAGGAAGGCACAGAGTCGACTGTACTTCCTTAGAAGGTTGGCGTCATTCAATGTCTGTAGTGAGATGCTGAAGATGTTCTATAGGTCAGTTGTGGAGAGCGCCCTCTTCTTTGTGGTGGCGTGTTGGGGAGGAAGCATTAAGAAGAGGGACGCCTCACGTCTTAATAAGCTGGTAAGGAAGGCGGGCTCTGTCGTGGGCAAAGTACTGGAGAGTTTAACATCGGTAGCTGAGCGAAGGGCGCTGAGTAGGCTACGGTCAATTATGGATAACTCTGAACATCCTCTACATAGCACCATCCAGAGACAGAGAAGCAGTTTCAGCGACAGATTACTATCGATGCAATGCTCCTCAGACAGGATGAAGAGGTCAATACTCCCCAATGCCATTAGGCTTTACAATTCTACCGCCAGGACTTAAGAACTTTTTAAATATTATTAATGCTTTTTGAGATAGTGATTTAGATGCATATCATATTTTTTTTACTGAGTTAAGTATTGTATGTAATTAGTTTTGCTACAACAAGTGTATGGGACATTGGAAAAAAGTTGAATTTCCCCATGGGGATGAATAAAGTATCTATCTATCTATCTATCTATCTATCTATCTATCTATCTATCTATCTATTTTCCTGCAAACCACATTCCATTTTCCACAGACCCACCAACTCTCCACTATTTCTTTTTGCCATTGACCTGCGGAAAGTGTTAGTGGAGAGTGACGGAGTAACCTCCCAGCTTGTTCTTTGTGATGTGGAAGGAAACTGGAACAGAGGGGAGAAACCATATGGCCATAGAGAGAGAGTGTATAAGCTCCATCATGCGGTCAGAGTCAAACATGGGTCCCTACTGCACCATTTTCTGGATTCCCTAACACTAAACGACATTGCACAAAATCAAACACTAAAACAATTGTGATGTCCTGTTGTTTATAAATATAGAGCATGACTAGTTGTAGACTAATTTACATAAGAGGAAAGAATATTGAAATGTGAAGTGCCAGGGGTCTGAATAATATTAAATGAAGGTTCATATTTTGTAGTATGTTCCAAGATAACTGCATTTTTGGCAATACAGCTGTACATGGACATTTGCCAGTGGCTGAGCCAGACCCTCATTGTGTGTGGTGACGGCTGGGGGTCCCTCTGTTTGATTTTTTTCTGCATACTTAAGTTGGATGATCCAAAGAAAAGCAGGCAATTCTGATCCCTGAATGACACAACTGAAAAATAATGTAAAAGAAACTCATCTCAGCAGCAATCCAGTTCAAAAACTTCCTTCACACATCTATTCTCCACATGTGACTTCCAGGAGTGGTTACAAATGTCATACCATCTGTCTCAGAAAGCAATCAATGGACCTCCTACAGATTGGCATAGAACTGTTATACCACAGGATGTGCCAAGGATAATTTACACCACAGGCTGCTTTTAGTGTCTACATGGACTTCTTAACCTCACAGTCAAATAATAGTATACACACAGTGGCTACGTTAGGTACTGCCTATACCTAATAAAGTGGCTACTGAGTGTATGTTCATGGTCTTCTGCTGCTGTAGCCCATCCACTTAAAGGTGCAACATGTTATGCGTTCAGAGATGTTTTTCTGCACACCATTGTTCTGTATGATTATTTGAGTCACTGTTGCCTTCCTGTCAATTTGAATCATTTTTGCCATTCTCCCTGACCTCTCTTTAACAAGGCATTTTCACCCACAGAATTGCTGCTTGTTGGGTATTTATTGTTTCTCGCACCATTCTCTGTAATCTCTAGAAGATCCCAGAAGATCAGCAGTTTCTGAGATACTCAAACCACCCCATCTGGCACCTACAATTATTATACAGTCAAAGTTACTTAGACCTCACCTCTTCCCCCACACTGATATTTGGTGTGAACAACAACTGAACCTCTTGACTCATGTCTGCATGCTTTTGTACATTGAGTTGCTGCTATGAGATTGGCCGATCAGATATTTGCGTTAATGAGCAGGTGTGCAGGTGTATCTAATAAACTGGCCATTGAGTGTACCTTCTGCCATTAATGCTTGCTTAATAAATGACTCAAAATGAAAGAGAAAAATGAAAAATAAAGCTAAATGATGCAAAATATTGATAAAGTACAGTTAACACCTTTAAGAGTTCTAACAATTAATCTAGACTGCCCCAGAAATCAGATCACGTGACACTGATTTCTTCAGTGTGATTCTACACTTCAAAGTTCAAAAAGTTCAAAGTTCATTTATTATCAAAGTATGTATATATTATACAACCTTGAGATTCATCTCTCTACAGGCAGCCACAAAACAAAGAACCCCAACAGAACACATTAAAAAAATAAAGCTGTCAAACACCCAGTGTGCAGAAAGAAAAAAGATCGTGCAATAAAAGTGAGTAAATAGTATTCAGAACTGAAGTTTTATAGAAGTCCCGTAGCCAGGTGTCAATCATATATTATACCACCAGCCATTGTAACCTCAGCAATGAGGCCTGCATTAGAGACCATGTTTTAGGAAGAAAGCTTCAGAAAGCTCTTTGATGAAGAATAGGAGTTGACTCGATAGAGGTGAACAGGACAACAAGAGGCACCAATCAAATGGATAGACAGACACTTTTCCTCAGAAGAGAAATAGCTAATACGAGGGTGTATAATTTAAAGATGATTGGTGGAAATTATGGGGTGGATACCAGAGGTCATATTTTTTTTACACAGAGAGTGGTGGGTATGTGGAAGACACTGCTAGGGTTGGTGGTGGAGTCAAATACATTAGAGGCATTTAACAAATTCTTAGATGGGCGAACGGATGACAGAAAGATGGAGTCTACATAGGAGAGAAATGGTAGATTGATTTTAGAGTACAGTAGCTTAAAGGGTCAGCACAATATTGTGGGCTGAAGGGCCTATACTGTGCTGTAACATCCTAAGTTCTTTGATATGCTTTGGCACTTACGTTAAAAGGTGTACTGAAGAAAACCAATATTTGCCTACTGCAAAGTCTTTTCAAGGTATGCCTACCCTGAAGAAGTTTAAATTCTCTCTTCAGTGAGAGTTCAGGCAGACCCCTTCTCACTGCTTTCTTTCTGCTGGTCTCCAACTCCTCAACCATGTGCTTGGTCACCCAGACTTGCTACCACAGCCTTGTGTCCTTCCTCGGGACTTATCTCTGTCGCCATCTGTATCCAGAGATTCCGGCCACGTGACAGATGCACTGCCACCTGGCTGGTCGGAGGACACACCACACGTCAATTAGTTGGGTCTCTCCCAACTAATCAATGCACACCTAAACTATTGGTCACCTTAATTGGATTATCGCACCCAGCCCCATGCTATAAAAGGTGAGACATGTGCCTGGCTCGGTCTCTCTTACAGACCACCTCATTGAAGGTAAGTGCATTGATTTATGTTTGGGAAGGTCTATCGTTTGTCCTGGTAAGGGAGCCGCAGCTATCCAAGGTCAAGAGGGGTAGCTGTCGTAGTGCTTTTCCCTTGTTCTTTCTTTGTGTAACTGTACCCTGTCCCCACTCTGCTTCCTGTGTATTGTAGTTGCTTGTGTTGACCCGACTTCCCCTTGTAAATAAATTCCTTATTATTAAAACTGTGTGTGTCCAGGCCTCTATTGTTGAGACTCAAAGAACCAGTTATTTTCCATCACAACATTTGGCGCTGCGGAGCAGGGTCTCATAGGTTTTGGCTGGACACAAGCACAGGGGATAATGTTCTGGAATAAGGGGAAGAAAGCCAGTGCAGGCACCCAGGATAAGATCCCCGGGTGGGCTGATGAAAGGGAGGGATTTGAGAGTCTGGCCAGCATGCTGGAAGACCACGGAAAACCAGTGGACTGGTCCGAGCAGTTAGAGCCCCGTGGAGAGAAGCTGGACCATCATGTAGTCTCCCTCCTGAAGGAATCAGGGTTCCCCAAAGCCAAGGGGAGTCAAAGGGGTGCCTTCTGGTTGTTTGCGTCCCTGCTGAGACGCCAGGTTAGAATTACTGATCACCTGCAGCACTTGTGTGGTCAGAAGGACAGGGAAATTGAAGACCTCAGTCAGCGTTGTTGCACGCTGAAGGAAGCAGCACAGGCTGCCCAGGCCTGAGCCAACAACCTTGGGGAGCATCCGGCATACAGCGGCCACCGGGACAAGAGGGCCATTACAGAGGCAGAGAGGTTCTGGATGATAGCCTTTCCCAGTTATGGTACAGCCTGGCTGTCCCAGGATGGGGGAAGATGCCAGAATATAAAGGTGGAGAAGGGGAAAGAGGATATCTGGAATGTGGGTGGAAAGGATAAAGAACTGGAAAAGATGGAATCTGTAGGAGATGAGAGTGGACCATGGGAGAAAGGGAAGATGGAGGGACACTATGGGGACAAGATAGGTAGGTGAGGTGAAGAGGTAAGACGCCAGAGAGGGGAATAGAAGAAGAGGGAAGAGCGAGGAAAAAGATTACCAGAAAGAGAAATTGATGTTCATGCCATCAGGTAGGAGACTACCAAGACTGAATATAAGGTGTTGCTCCTCCACGCTGAGGGTGACATCATCCTGGCAAAAGAAGAGACCATGGACCTTTGTGTCAGAAAAGGAATAGAAATTGGAATTAAAATGTTTAGCCTTCGGGAAGTTCAACTTTTGGCGGATGGAGTGGAGGTGCTTGATGAAGCGGGCCCCCAATCTACATTGGTTCTCACCAATGTAAAGGAGGCTGCATTGGGAGCTTGGACACAATAGACAACCCCTGCAGATTCATAGGTGAAGTGTTGCCTCACCTAGAAGGACTGTTTGGGGTCCTGAATGGAGGTAGGGGGGGAGGTGAGTGGACAGGTACAGTATTTCAGCCACTTGCAAGGATGTGCCAGGAGGGATGATAGTGGGGAGGGATGAATGGATAAGGGAATCACAGAGTGAGCGATCCCTGTGGAAAGCAGAAAGTAGTAAAGATGCGTTTGGTGGTAGGATCCTGTTTGAGATGGTGGACGTTGTGAAGAATGATGTGTTGGATACACAGACTCATGGGGTGGTAGGTAAGACAAGAGGGAGTCACTGTTAAGACGAGAAGGACTCTATCACTACTAAGACAAGAGGGACTCTATATCACAGTTAAGACAGTGGGAAGATGGGGTTTGCACGGATGTATGGGAACTGGAGGAGATGTGGGTGAGGGCAACACAATGATTGAGAAAGGAAAAACCAGTTCTTTGAAGAAGGACACCTCTGATATCCTCGAAACGTGTGTAGTGTATGTTACCCCTTTGATCTCAGCTTCTCTCACACTCTCTAATTCCAGTGCTGAAAATAAATTATCAAAACATTTCCATATTGTAGAAAACACATGAAAGATTAATATCTCCAGTCTGTCTTCAGATTCTAGGAGAGAACGCAATAGTGAGACATGCCAATGTAAAAATAACAACTTGGGACCCTTGAAGGCTTGTTTCTGACTCCAATAAGGATTAGTTAATTACATTTCCATTATTTGCTGTCAGGCAATGAGGTTAAGTGAAACAGAAGGTATGAATCTTTATTGATTGATTGGACTGGAGGCCCAGAGGCAGCATCTTCTGAGGCTGGAGACCTGTCTGGGTGGGAAGGTGAGAGAGACGGGAAAGGGGCATGTTTTGCTCTCGTTGTTTTGTTTTTAGACCATAAAACAAGAACCTGCCTCCACCCCCATCTCTAAAGGCTATGTGCACTCCAGAGCAAATTAAAATGCAAAGCATCTCATTCTCTTTTCATGGAACATTTCATCCCATCCATATTTGGAACTATGTTGTAGGCATTAAAATAACAACTGGTTGAATCACTGGGATCACTGGCGACAAGCTGTTCAAACACTAGCAAGATTCGGACGTCACTGTTGCATAGCTCGGTGCAGAGGACCAAGAGAAACTGGAGGTTAGATGGTGTCTATCTTGAACTCCTCCTCCATGGCTGGGGTCAATGTTGAGTGTTATTATGCTGTGGACGTCTGACGTTTGTGAGACTGAGAACCTGAGGAAAAGGACTGGAGGCCCAGAGGCAGATTCTCCTGAGGTTGGAGACCTATCTGGGTGGGAAGGTGAGAGAGATTTGAAAGGGGTATGTTTTGCTCTTGTTGTTTTGTTTTTAGACCATAAGACCTTAAGACATAGGGGCAGAAGTAGGCCACTCAGCCCACTCTGCAATTTCATTGTAGCTGATCCTGGATCCCATTCAACCCCATACAGCTGCCTTGTTGCCATATCCCTTGAAGCCCCGACCAATCAGGAATCTATCAACTTCTCTCTTAATTATACCCACGGTCTTGGTCTCCACCACAGTCTGTGGCAGAGCATTCTACAGATTCGCCACTCTTTGACTAAAAAAAAATCCTCCTTACTTCTGTTCTAAAAGGTCACCCCAAGAGTTTGAGGCTGTGCCCTGTGGTTTTGGATACCCCCACCAGAGGAAAAATCCTCTCCACAGCCACCTTATTTAGTCCTTTCAATATCTGGTAGGTTTCAATGAGATCACCCTTCATTCTTCTAAATTCCAGTGAGTACAGGCCCAAAACTGATAAAAGCTCCTCATATGTTAGCCCTTTCATTCCCGGAATCATCTGCGTGAATGTCCTCTGGTCTCTCTCCAATGACAACATATCCTTTCTGAGATAAAGGGCACAAAACTGTTGACAATATTCCAAGTGTAACCCGACTAGTGTCTTATAAAGCTTCAGCATTATCTCCTTGTTTTTATATTCTATTCCCCGTGAAATAAATGCCAACATTGCATTTGCCTTCTTTACCACAGACTCAACCTGTGAATTAACCTTCTGGGAGTCTTACACAAGGATTTCTAAGTCCCTTTGCATCTCTGGTATTTGAATTTTCTCCCCATTTAGACAATAGTCTGTGTTATTGTTTCTTTTACCAAGATGTATTATTTTACATTTCCCAACATCGTATTCCATCTGCCACTTTTTTGCCCATTCTTCCGATATGTCTTGCTGCAATTGCATTGCTTCATCAGTACTACCTACCCCTCCACCTATCTTCATATGATCTGCAAATTTTGCCACAAAGCCACCAATTCCACTATCTAAATCATTGAGAAACAATTATTTATTGTAATGCCTGCACTGTTTTGTGCACTTTATGTAGTCCTGGGTAGGTCTGTAGTCTAGGGTAGTTCTTTTCTGTGTTGTTTTTACGTAGTTCAGTGTAGTTTTTGTACTGTTTCATGTAGCACCATGGTCCTGAAAAACATTGTCTCATTTTTACTGTGTACTGTACCAGCAGTTATGGTCGAAATGACAATAAAAAGTGACTTGACTTGACTTGAAAAGTAGCGGTCCCAATACTGACACCTAAGGAACACCACTAGTCACTGGCAGCCAACCAGAAAAGGCCCCCTTTATTCCCACTCACTGCCTCCTGCCTGTCAGCCATTCCACTATCCATGCCAGTATCTTTCCTGTAATGCCATAGGATTTTATCTTGTTAAGCAGCCTCATGTGAGGCACCTTATCAAATGCCTTCTGAAAATCCAAATAAATGACATTTCCTCTGTCCACCTTGCGAGTTACTTCTTCAAAGAATTCCAGCGTATTTGTCAGGCAAGATTTCCATTCACAGAAACCATGCTGGCTTTGACTTACTTTATCATTAGCTTCCATGTACCCCAAAATCTCGTCCTTAATAATGAACTCCAATACTTTCCCAAACACTGAGGTCAGGCTAACTGGCCTATAATTTCCTCTCTTTTGTCTTCCTCCCATCTTAAAGAGTGGAGTGACAGTTACAAATTTCCAGTCTTCCAGGACCATGCCAGAATCAAGTGATTCATGAAAGATCATGACCAATGCATCTGTTACCTCGTCAGCAACCTCTCTCAGGGAAGTAGTCCACCTGGTCCAAATGACTTATCCACCTTAAGATCATTCACTTTTTCCTTTGTAATAATAACGACACTCACTCCTGGTCCCTGATACTCACAGACCTCTGGCATAGAGCTAGTGTCTTCCACAGTAAAGACTGAAGCAAAGTACTTATTAAATTTATCTGCCATTTCTTTGTCCCCCATTACTACTGCACCAGCATCATTTTCCAGTGATCCAATATCAACTCTCCCCTCCCTTTTATTCTTTATATAACAGAAAAAACATAGTATCCTGCTGTATATTATCGGCTAGTTTGTCCTCGTATTTCATCTTTTCTTTTTTTATATCTTCATTAGTTGCCTTTTGTTGGATTTTAAAAGGTTCTCAATCATCCAATTTTCCACTCAGTTTTGCTACCTTTTATGCCCTTTCCGTGGCTTTTATACGGTCCTTAACTTCCCTTGTCAGTCATGGCAACCTACCCCTGCCATTTGAGAACTTCTTCCTCTGTGGGACATACCTATCCTGTGCCTTGTGAACTATTCCCAGAAACTTCAGCCATCTCTGTGCTGCCGTCATCCCCATCAGTATCCTCCTCCAATCCACCTGGGCAAACTCCTCACTCATGCCTCTCTAGTTCTCTTTATTCCATTATGAGTTATGCTTCTCCCTCTCAAATTGTAGTCTCGACCCATGCAGTCAAGGGGAGAACATACAAACTCCTGAAAGGCAGTAGCGGGAATTGAAACCCAATCTTACAGCTGGCGCTGTACTCTGTTCTGCTAACGGCCATGCTACCGTGTTACTAGTTCCGAAGTGACAAGGACACTTTTTCTCAGGTAAGGTAGCCAGAACTGCACACAGTGTGCTGACAGACTGTATACAGCCAGGTATGGGATCACCAATGCCTTTGAGTGGAAAATCCTGCAAAAGGTAGTGGATTCAGCCTAGTACATCATGGGTAAAACCCTCCCAATCATTGAGCACATCTACATGAAACGTTGCAGCCAAAGAACAGCATCCATCATTAAAGATCCTCACCACCCAGGCCGTGCTCTTTTCTCGCTGTTGCCATCAGGTAGAAGGTAGAAGAGCCTCAGGACTCACACCATCAGGTTCAAAAACAGATACTAGCCCCTCAACCACGAGACTCTTGAACAAAAGTGGATAGCTACACTCATTTAAGGACTCTGTTATATTGTTATTTCATTCTTGCTATTTATTGCCATTTATTTACACAGTTTGTTTACTGTTAACAGTTCCTGATGTTTACAGTTTATAGTTACTCTTCTATAAATTTGCTAAGTATGCCTGCAGAAAAAGAATCTTGGGGTTGGTTGTATGTGGTGATATGCATAATAAATTAACTTTGAACAATATAATCCAGGCGTCCTCCTTGCAAGGCTCTGGATAATTGCTCCTATACTCAAATCCTGTTGCTATGAAAGCTAACATCCCACTTGCCTTATAAATGACATATGCATTTTTCTTTTGTATAATTATACAAAAACCAGTTTGTGCATTAACATTTTCCTATCCATCACCGTTTAATTTATGCACTGCATTGCTTACCTGTGAAAGTGGATAATTTATTCATACCTGTCTCCATGTAACTGCTCAAATACTTTTGGAAGTCATTCAACATCCTCTGTCAATCACAATTCCACAGAATATCAAGTCATCAGCAAACTTAGAAATGTTATAAACACAAGATTATGCAGATGCTGAAAATCCAGAGCAACACACACTAAACACTGAGGAAATCAGCAGGACAGGCATATCTATAGAAACAAATAGTCAACATCTGGGTCTAAGTGAAATCCTGTGATTCTCCACTCAGTCACTAACTGTTTCCCTTTAAAACAGGGGATCCCAACCTGGTGTCCATGGACCCCTTGCTTAATGGTACTGGCCCATGGCATGAAAAAAAAGGTTGAGAACCCCTGATTTAAAAGATCCATTTATTCCTACTCTGTTTCTTGTCCATCAACCAATTTTAATGTACACTCAGTGGCCACTTTATTAGGTATACCTGTGTACCTGCTCATTAGTGTAAATATCCAATCAGCCAATCAGGTGGCAGCAACTCAGTGCACAAAGTCCTACAGAAATGATTAAGTGGTGTAGTTATTAACAACAGAATGAGGAGGTAATGTGATCTAAGTGACTTTGACTATGGAATGATTGGTGCCAGACACGGTGATTTAAGCACCTCAGAAACTGCTGATCTCCTGAAATTTTTATACATAACAGTCTCCAGTTTAGAGTTTACAGGGAATGGTACAAAAAACAATAAAACAGTGAGTGGCAGTTCTATGAGCTAAAATGCCTTGATAATGAAATAGGTCAGAGGAGAATGGCCAGACAGGTTCAAGTCGACAGGAAGGTGACAGTAACTCAGATAACCACGCATTACATGGCCTCTATAGATCAGAGCATTGAGTATAGGAGTTGGGATGTAATGTTAAAATTGTACAAGGCGTTGGTGAGGTCAGATTTGGAGTATTGGGTACAATTCTGGTCACCGAATTTTAGGAAAGATGTCAACAAAATAGAGACAGTACAGAGGAGATTTACTAGAACGTTACCTGGGTTTCAGCACCTAAGTTACAGAGGAAGGTTGAACAAGTTAGGTCTTTATTCTTTAGAGTGTAGAAGTTTGAGGGGGGACTTGATAGAGGTATTTAAAATTATGAGGGGGATAGATAGAGTTGACGTGGATAGGCTGTTTCCATTGAGAGTAGGGGAGATTCAAACAAGAGGACATGAGGTGAGAGTTAGGGGGCAAAAGTTTAGGGGTAGCACGAGGGGGAACTTCTTTACTCAGAGAGTGGTAGCTGTGCAGAATGAGCTTCCAGTAGAAATGGTAGAGGCAGGTTTGATATTCTCATTTTAAAAAAAAATTGGATAGGTATATGGACAGGAAACAAATGGAAGGTTATGGGCTGAATGCAGGTCGGTGGGACTAGGTGAGAGTGAGCGTTCAGCACGGACTAGAAGGGCCGAGATGGCCTGTTTCCGTGCTGTAATTGTTATATAGTTATACATCAGCAGAGTATGGAAGAGCTTACCTGAATGTACAACGCATCGAACCTTGGAGTGGATGGGCTACAGCAGTAGAAATCTAAACCAGGTTCCACTCCTGCACTTAATAAAATGGCTGCTAAGTATATGTCAATAAACTCCTTGTCATTGTGGAGAACCTGAGATCCCGAAAGTGATGCCATCTGGAGCTTAGCCTCTGGTAGGGTCACCCATGGCGGTAAGGCCAAAGAGGAAGCTCCAGACAAAGAGTGATCCAACCAAGACCTCAACAGTGGAGCTAGCAGAAGATGATGATTTAGCACAATGGCAGTGAAGGCAGAGAAAGGGTCTCCAGTTGTCTTGGTGTTATGCTATAGTACCCTAACCTGATCTATCAAGGAGCACGCAGTGGCTGCCCGTATATCAGCCTCCCCATGTTAAACAAAGTCACGCACAGGTGTTCTCCATTAAGGGAATGACCCCTTGGGAGAACATCATCCTGAACTCGAGTGATTGGTCTATTATGTCAATACATTAGTCTCAATTATATTTATGTCACCCTCTTATATTGGACTGTTAAAGACCTTCTGAGAACCTAAATATACTACATCCACTGATTACTCATACCGTTACGTTTTCAAAAAATCTGATTAGTTGCTTAGATATGATTTCCCTTCAATGTAAGTTTTGTCTTATCCTATTGATACATTCTTAGTGTCCTGTTAACATACTCTTTACAATAAAGTCTTATAAAATTTAAAATAAAATTAAAGGAGATATAAAATAAGTAAAAAGTCTTGCCTCTTTTGCTGTAATATTCTGAGGGTCCTTTTTTTGATAGGGTTCCTCTTTCGACTGTTATTCTACATGTACATTGCTTGACTTTGTTGGTTAAACATCAACATTTTAAGTTTGATTTCTGCCACACTTAAAGTTCAAGTTTAAAATTCAAAGTGTGTTCATTATTGAAGTACATATATGTCACCATATAAGACCCTGCAGGCATACTCAATAAATCCAATAACCATAATAGTTTTATTGAAAGACTGCCAACATGTGGGCAACCAGTGTGTATAATACAACAAACTGCAAATACAAGGAAAATAATATTTTTCGAAGTTCAAAGTACATATATGTTACCATATACAACCCTGAGGTTCAATTTCTTGCAGGCACACCCAAAAACGCCAAGAACCATCAATGAAACAACGCAACCAACAGAGTGAACAAACACCAAAATGCAAAATACAACAAACTGCAAGTACAACAGGAAAACAAATAAATATTAATAATCAATAAATTAGCAACAAATATCGAGAATGTCACAACCACGGATTCGGCAGCGAGGCAGATTCTGCAATTGTGCTCATGGATATGCATGTGTCAACTAATTATTATTTCATTGTGATAGTATTTAACTCCATTCATTCCATCGTAGTATTTATTAACATTTGGACACAGCACAGCAATGCTTCGCTGCCTGTTTGCATTCGGCCTTGCCTGAGAAACTGGACTGTCGAGTAAACTGACTCTGAAGACTAGTGGTAATCATTTAATATTTAGTTGTTCTTTTCAGCCGCAGTGTAATCTTTGTTTTTTCATTTGGGAGTTTTAGTTAACAGCCCTGTTTGGCCTAGTGTTTATGGTTTCCTTTTCCCTTTAACACTGCTGGCATTAAAGTCTGTGAACTATTGACCAGCTTCAGTGTCTCTCACTCTGCACTTGGGCCATATCCGCACTGGGTGACAGAGTACAAGAGAAGAAGAGTCCTTGAAAGTGAGTCCATAGGTTGTGAGAACATTTCAATAATGGGGCAATTGAAGTTGAGTGAAGTTATTCTGTCTGGTTTAAGATCCTGATTTTTGAGGGGTAGTAATTGCTCCTAAACCTGGTGGTGTGAGTCCTGAGGCTCCTATAACTTCTTCCTGATGACAGCAGCGAGAAGAGACCATATCCTGGGTGGTGGGGGTCCCTGATGATGGATGCTGCTTTCCTGCAACAACACTCTGTACAGATGTGCTCAGAGGTGGAGATGGAATGGGCTGTATGAATTCATGGTGGAGTTTGTGATTACGAACTTACGCTGTGCAATTATTGTTATCCATACTTTAATCAAAATTGATTAATTATAATGAATGGACACGGAACAATTAGTAAGTTGGCTGATGATAGTAAGCCGGGGGGTGGGGGGGGTTGTTGATTTTGGAACAGTTTGCAATCAATTGCAAAGAGACTTTGATCAGTCAGGAAGATGAGCTGAGGAATGACAAATGGATTTTAACTAAGAGAAGTGTGAGCTGATGAATTTTTGACATTTAAGCCAGGGTAGGGCATATACCGTGAATGGCAGGGAACTGGCAAGTATTGTGGAAATAAGGGACTTGGGAGTACAAGGGCACAGTTCACTGAAAGTGGCTAGTGAGTAGACGGCACGGAGAACAATGTGTTGCCAGTCTTCTGTCGTCAGGGCAACGAGCTAAGGAGTAAGGACATTATGATGCAATTATATAAGTCATTAGTGAGGCCTCCTTAGAATATTATGCAGAGCTTTGGTCATACTAATATAGGAAAGGAATTGTCAAACTGGAGATGGTACAGAAGAGACTTCTGAGGCCACCGCCTGGACTAGAGGTCCTGAGTAACAGAGAGAGGTTGGCCACTCTGGATCTTTATTCCTTGGAGTGTAGGGGTGACTTTAGAGGTTTAGAAAATCATGAGGCATGTGGACAAAGAAAACGGCCACAGTCTTTTTCTCAGGATGTGGTCAGCATGGAACACTTGGGCTGAAGGGCCTATTTCTGCAATGTATTACTCTGCAAGTTTTTCTTTCATGGTGCATAACTTCACTATCAGTAGAAATGTCTGTACATCCTCCTGTTGATGAATAAGCTTCGCCACTGCAGTATTTTAAAACCCAGAACACAATTCCCAGTAAATATTAATGCTGGCTAATCTACAACAGAATTGATAAAGGTTGATAAAGCAGGAGTTTCTTCTTCATGCTGAACAAATAATAAATTATATTCATGAATGACATGATAGAATATCAAAAGAGATAAGACAGAATACTATTAAGGAATTAGAGCTTTATATTCATCCACCTCAGTGAGGCAGCCAGGTAAATGAACTACTATAATAACAGACTATACAGAACTGTGCAAAAGTCTTAGGCACATACGGTATATATAGCTCGGGTGCCTAAGGCTTCTGCACTGAACTGTATTTGTCAATGTGGAGCAGTTTGTAATCTGGTGGGAGTAAAGGATGTTGGGAATGATGAAGGTAGAGTGCCAGGACAGAGAGTGGTGCAACTGTAAACACACCCAGCCCTGAGACACCAGGCAAGGTCATCTGATTCTAAACAAGTGGTTTAATTGATCATCACAGGATGTCTCTCAGGTGCTTCCTGCTTCCCCCCATCTCCCTTCCCCTTTTCCCAACCAGGATTCCCCTCTCTCTGGCCCTTCCCACTCTCAGTCCACAATAGAGACCCGTATCAGAATCAGGTTTATCATCGCTCCCATACATCATGAAATTTCTGCTTTTTTTGCAGCAGCAGTATAGTGCAATGCATAAAATTACTACAGTAGTGTGCAAAGGTCTTGGGTACCCTAGCTATATATATCTGTACCTAAGATATTTGCATGGTGATAGCTAATTCATTCAGAAGCCATTCGTAATAGACTGTATCTTGTGGAGATTCTTGTACTGGTTGTGTGAGAATGATATGGATGCAAAATCTTGTAGGGATATATGAAGAGAGCTAGGAAATAACAAGGCCCTGCACCAACAGATCATTTGTGTAGAAAATAGGAAGCTGAATATACTCTTGCATCTGTTTTATTTATTACTGGTGGGAAAAGGTTGATATTTAGGGATGTAAACAACCTTTCATTTTTCTTTAGGATATATCTATATGGATCAGAGCAATGTTAACATTATAATTTCACCACAATTCTGAGTTCAGAAGCTGGCCCAAACACTTCAGAAAAAAACTGAGCTAAATGTATTCTGTGGCTGGTTCATTTAGGTGCAGAGTATTTCTGGGCACAGTATGTAGCCTATTGCATTGTCAAGCAAAGACAGGTACCTCAAAGACTCAATGGTATTGTAGCCAACTAATTTGAAAATTGAAAGTGATTGAAATCATAATTAAAGGCTGAACTTTGCACTGATAAAGGATATCAAAGAACCAACTAGGTTTTTAAACAATTCATTTGTTTCACGGTCATTGCCAGTCAATGGGGGGGGGGGGGGGGGGCTACTGCACAGAACCAAAAGAAGCTGCAGAGGGCTGTAAATCTAGTCGGCTCCATCTTGGGTACTAGCTTACAAAGTACCCAGGACATCTTCAGTGAGTGGTGTCTCAGAAAGGCAGCATCCATTATTAAGGATCTCCAGTACCCAGGGCATGCCCTGTTCTCACTGTTACCATCAGGTAGGAGGTACAGAAACCTGAAGGCACACACTCAGTGATTCAGGAACAGCTTCTTCCCCTCTGCCATCAGATTCCTAAATAGACATTGAACCCTTGAACACTACCTCACTTTTTTAAATATATAATATTTCTGGGTTTTTGCACAATTTTTAATTTATTCAATATACATATACTGCAATTTATCTACTTATTTATTATTTTTTCCCCTTCTATAGTATGTATTGCATTGAACTGCTGCTGCTAAGTTAACAAATTTCATGACACATGCCAGTGATAATAAACCTGATTCTGGGGTTTATAGTTTTGGAATCTGTCTGTCATACATTCAGACCATTCTCACTTCACTAATTCCTCCTCAGAGAGGAATTCCAGCAAGGTTAGACTTCTGCACATAACTCTAGATATGCCCTAATGGCATTTCCAGTGTTTGGGTGACCCTTTGAACGTGACCATGGGGATTGCATTCATGGAAAAACCGCCTGCCATCATTCTAATGCTTCAGTGAAGACCCAATTATCATTATTGTTATTGTTTCACCTTATTCTACCTCAGTGCACTGTGGAGTGATCTGATCTGCATGAACAGTATGCAGGACAAACTTTTCACTGCAGCTAGTACAAGAATAATCCAATTCCAATTCTAAATCCAGTTCTAGTACCAAAAAATGGAGTGATAATCATAAAGGGACAGAGATGATAAGCAACTCCACAATGGGTGGACTTCTGAATCCTGAAGTACCAAGGGTCAATTAGGAAGGGAAAAAAACCCTGCAGTTATACAATATTGTGCATTTCTACAGTACAGGGCAGCACTGTTAGTATATCACTTTATAGGGCCAGCAATTACCAATTGGGGTTCAGTTCCCATTGCTGCTTGGAAGGAGTTTGTACGTTCGCTCTATGACCATGTGGGTTTCCTCAGGTACATCGGTTTCCTCTCAGATTCTAAAGACATATAATTAGGAGTAGTAAGCTGTGAGCAAGCTATATTGGTGTTGGAAGGTAGCAATACTTGCAGGCTACCCAGCACAATCCTCTTTGATTTGCTTTGACGCAAACGTCACATTTAACTGTATGTTTTGATATCTCAGCGCGCATATGACAAATAAAGTTAATCCTTTTCTTAATCTTTAATCTTTTACTTGTAGGAGAGCCAAAGTACAAGACGAAAGTAATTTCCAACCAATATTCTTTGTTTAGCTTCTTGCTGAGAACGGGAGCCAGTCTTCAGTTCTTAATGTAAATTGCAAGTAATAATCAGTCTGAAGTTAAAAGACAGCTTTGCGAAAGCACTGTCTACTGCAGACTTCCCTGCCCATGGCAAGAGGCTAACAGCTCAAGAGATGCAGCGTAAGAAAATGGTGATATCTTAATTGGCCTACATCAAACTGGACAATGCCAGCTAGGTTATTTATTTCAAGAACCCTGCAGATCACTTAGCATATCAAATAACTAATATTAATAGTTGGAAGTGTATTCAAAGAGTCTGATTCACAGTATTAACTGTGGGTACCTGGGAATCTCTTTCCAGAGCTTTTAGACCACCTATGTGAAATGGTATCTGGAAAAAAAATCACATCTGTGTGAAGTCACCCAAGGAGCAAAAAAATGGTATAAATGTAAGAAAGCAGTCAGGCTTGTTTTGAATGGTAAGGAATATCAAGAAGAATTACAATGACAGAGTGAACTGAAATCCATTCCACTGCCTTTGATTTTAGTGATGGACAGCTCGTTCATCTGCAATGTTGGTGTGTTTTGTTAACTTATAGCAATTGTCAAGTCAAGTCACTTTTGTTGTCACTTCGACCATAACTGCTTGCAAGTACGTAGTAAAAATGAGACAACGTTTTTCAGGACCATGGTGTTACATGACACAGTACAAAAACTAGACTGAACTACATTAAAAAAAACAACACAGAGAAAGCTACACTAGACTACAGACCATTGTACCTGTGTTTTGGAAATACTTTGTGTTTTAGAAATTGTAATTTGGAATTCCTTTATAAGATAGAGACTCTCTATGAGGTTTAAATGTGCTTCAAGAATTTTGTCTGGATTTAATATATATCAAGAAAACTTCAGTTCTACCAATGCCTAAGAAGAACATGGTAACCTGCCTCATTGACTATCATCCATTGCTTTTACATCCATTGTGTAAGTGCCTTGAAGGTTGGTGATGAAACACATCAACTACCTGAGAAGCAACTTGGATATGCTCCAGTTTGCCTACCAGCACAAAGGGTCCACAGCAGATGACATTTCATTGGATCTTCACTCAACCCTGGAACATCTGGACAGCAAAGAAGCAGGCATCAGGATGCTCTTTTTCAGCAACAGCTCAGTATTCAATACCATCATCCCCTCAAAACTAATTATTAAGCTTCAAGAATTCAAGCCTCAATACCTCCTTGTGCAATTGGATCCTCAATTTCCTCTCTTGCATACCCCATTCATTTTGGATTGGCAACAACATCTCCTCCACAATCTCCCTCAGCACAGGTTCACCAGAAGTCTGTGTGCTTAGCCCTCTACACTATTGCTTTATACTTATGACTGTGAGGCTAAGCACAGCTCCAATGCCAAATTTGATTTTGCAGATGACACCACTGTTATTGGTGCAGAATCAAATATTGTGATGAATCAGCATTTAGGAGGGAGATTGAAATCTGGCTGGATGTCGGTAAGACCAAGAAGCTGATTATTGACTTCGGGGGGAGGAAACTAGAGGCCCACAAGCCAGTCTTCATCAGCAGATGAGAGGTGGAGAGAGTCAGCAACTTTAAATTCCTCAGTGTTATTATTTCAAAGGATCTGTCCTGGGACCAGCACGTTAGTGCAATTACAAAGAAAGCATGGCAGCACCTCTACTTCCTTAGAAGTTTGCAATGGTCTCTTCTCACTGCTGCTTATTAGGAAGAAAGTACAGGAGACTCGGGGCCCACATCAACCAGTTCAAGAACAGTTATTACCCCTCAGCCCTCAGGCTCTTGAACCAACGGAGGTAACTTCACTGAACTTGATTCACCCCATCACTGAACAATTTCCACAAATTATGGACTCACTCTCAAGAACTCTTCAACTCATGTTCTCGAAATTAGTTGCTTATTTATTTCTTATTATTTAGTTGCTTTTCTTTTGTATTTAAAGTTTGTTGTCTTTTGCACATTGATTCTTTGTCCTCTTGGGTGCGCTCATTCATTGATTCTACTATGCTTCTAGGAATTTGAGTATACCTACTGTTATGAACCCCATAACTGGGTCACTTACCAGCAAAGATAGAGAGGTCCGCTGAAATCTGATGGTACTATTTTTAAACGTTTTTATTTATAAAGGGGCACAAAAGTAAGGTTAATACAAACATTCAGATAACATACGTCGTCAATACTCAATCTAAAGCGCGGGTATAGTAATAATCAACAATAAGAAGTAGCTCTATCGTTTGTCTAGGGGTAAAACTATTGTCCGATGGAAATATCAAAGTCTCTGGAGTTCATGCAGGCTTTTAGCCTTTTGGGGACCGCTGGGTCTCACGTGTTGGAGAGAGAAAATAAACTTGCCAGCCTTTTGGACTCAAATCATTGAATCGGGAACGTGGGTTCCCCATTGCCAGTTCGAAGTCCTTTTTGGGGTTATCAGCCATTCGTTCCCCAAGCTAGGGGAACCGAATCACACGTGGCTCCCGAACAGCTTCCCGTCCTCACGGGAGCGATGAGCGATGGTGTCTCCTTCTGGTGCGTCGCTGGGGTACTGCCTCCTGCAGTCCCCTTTTTATCTTGACTTGCAGAGTTGTAGATGTCAATCAAGGTAGAGTGATACAATCCTCACCCCACATTGCCTGAGGGTGTCCATGTCCCTGATAGCTGGCACGTAGTATAGAGTCGCAATTCACCCAGGTGTCTCTAAGAACAATGGTCAAATCCGTTGCATTGTCTCTCATTTCCTGGGTCCAAGACCCGAATTAATAGCGATCTTGCAATTCTCAGGAAGGAGGGGGCTGGTATCATAACACTACAAGAAAGTGAATCTCGGGGTTGTATATGGTGACATACTGTATACATGTACTTTGATAATAAATTTACTTTGAACTTTGTAAAATAAATGAGCTTTGTTCAAATTATGTTGTTAGTTGAAAGTATCTCCTCCTTGGTATAGAGGGGAACCACTGCTGAAAAAGTGGTTATTGGTAACTAAGCTCACCATGGAGGATAAACAACAAAGTGAAGAACTAGTCTGTAAAGACTGGGTGGTACAGTATAATCTCTCTTTAGTGAAGGTACCCATAGCCATTTATATTGGATAGGCTTAAAATCTTTGAGTTTCAAACTTTGCTGTCAGCAAAGCAAATTAGTATCATTACATTATGTAAGAAACAGAGTAGTTTATTTATGGGCATTGAAATCAGGCGATTTATTTTTAGGTGTTGCTTGAAGAATATTTTTTGTCAGAATACTAAAAACACCTCCCATTCTGCTTCCTCAAAACAGTGTTGCAGTCTCATGTAAATACACCTGTAAGAGTTGTGAGGGTCCCAGCTTAACTTCACTGCCAAATAATTGCATCTCCAATAGTGCTGCATTCCCTCAACTATATACACAAGCCTCTGGAGCAGGGCCTGAACCAACACCTTCTGACACAGAGCCAAGAACATTGCAGCCTGAGACACAACTGAGGGAGAACTTGAAAGCTTTTGCAGCTTTTTGAAATGTGTGCTGTCGTTTCCCACATTGAGGCTCTAGATGCTGAGCTGGAGGCTTCTGAACACAGTATTAATGTAGGCCTCAGTAGTGAGCTACGTGATTTCTGTGCCTCAGGCACGTCAAAGCCTACTCTAGTTTCTAAATAGCCTGAGAAAGCCCACCCACCATGTCAGATGAAGAACTGGCCACTGCCTTATGAAGGGCACTCTAGCAGCTTTTAAACTAAGAAATAATATAGAAAGTCAAACACACTCTAGGAAATGCCTTTAATTTTACACGACTCTGCACTCACTCAAAATGTGCTGAGCACACTAAGTGTGATACCATGTCAACCAGCATGAAGGACTACTTGCTGGTCTTATCTGAAGGGGGTATGCAGAGTGTTCAGCAAGGTCATTGGTTCACTTTTTCTAGCTGATGTTTTGCTTCCGAGGATGTTTGTTACGATGCTTGCTTTTTTTTTGCACCGCTGTTTCTCTTTCCCTCTCAAGTAGCCTGACTAGAACTATTAGCAATGAGTGGGGGACAAAGAAAAAGGCAGATGAACTTAATAAATACCTTGCTTCAGTCTTTACTGTGGAAGACACTAGCATTGTGCCAGGGGTCCAAGAGTGCTTTTGCTTTTACAAATGAAAAAGTGCTAGGCAGACTGAAAGGTCTTAAGGTGGAGAAGTCACCTGATCCAGTTGGACTACATCCCAGAGTCCTGAGAGAGGATGCTGAAGAGATAACAGACACATTGGTCACGATCTGTCAAGAATCACTTGCTTCTGATATGGTCCCGGAGGACTGGAAAATTGCAACGATCACTCTACTCTTTAAAAAGGGAGGAAGACAAAAGAGAGGAAATAATAGGCCAGTTAGCCTAACCTCAGTGGTTGGGAAAATGTAGGAGTCCATTATTAAGGACGAAGTTTTGGGGTACTTGGTGACTGATGATAAAATAAGTCAAAGTCAGCATGGTTTCTGTAAAAGGAAATCTTGTTTTGACAGATGTGTTTGAATTCTTCGAGGATATAACTTGCAAGTTGGACAAAGGAGCTGTCATTTAGTTAGATATTCAGAAGGCATTTGATAAGGCACCTCACATGAGGTTGCTTAGCAAGATAAAAATCCTATGATATTACAGGAAATACACTGGTATGGATAGAGCAATGGCTGACAGGCAGGAGACACCGAGCGGGAATAAATGGGGCTTTTCTGGTTGGCTGCCAGTGACTAGTGGTGTTCCTCAGGGGTCAGTGTTGGGACCATTACCTTTCACATTGTTTGTCAGTGATTTAGATAGTGGAATTGATGGCTTTGTGGCAAAGTTTGCAAATGATATGAAAAAAGGTGGAGGTAGTGCTGAGAAAGAATGCAATTGCAGCAGGACTTAAATTGGAAGAGTAGAAGATGGAAAGGCAGTTTTGGGAAATGTATGATAATGCATTTTGGCAAAAGGAACATTAGTGCAGACTATTATTTAAATGGAGAGAAAATTCGAACATCAGAGGTGCAGAGGGACTTAAAAGTCCTCGTGCAAGACTCCCAGAAGATTAATTCATAGGTTGAGTCTGTGGTAAAGAAGGCAAGTGCACTGTTGGCACTTATTTCAAGGGGAATAAAATATAAGAACAAGGAGATAATGCTGAAGCTTTATAAGAACTAGTCAGGCCAGACTTGGAGTATTGTCAAATGTTTTGGGCCCCTTATCTCAGAAAGGATGTGTTGTCATTGGAGATAGTCCGGAGGAAGTTCATGAGAATGATTGCTGGAATGAAGGGATTAACATATCAGGAGCGTTTGGTAACTTTGAGCCTGAATTCACTGGAATTTAAAAGAATGCAGGGAGATCACATTGAAATCTACTGAATGTTGAAAGGACTAGATAAGATGGCTGGTGCAGAGGATGTTTCCTATAGTGGGGGTATCCAGAACTAGGCACAGCATCAAAACTGAGGGGTGACCTTTTAGAACAGAAGTAAGGAGGATTTTTTTTAGCCAAAGAGTGGTGAATCTGTGGAATGCTTTGCCACAGACTATGATGGAGGCCAAGTCTGTAGGTATATTGAAAACGTAAGTTGATAGATTCCTGATTGGTCAGGGTGTGAAATATCAAAGGATATGGCAAGAAGGCAGGTGTATGGGTTGGAATGGGATCCAAGATCAGCCATGATGAAATGGCAGAGTGGACTTGATGGGCTGAATGGCCTCATTCTGCACCAATGTCTTATGGAGTTAGGGCAGAGAAACTGCAGAGCAGAAGCTAGCAGAGGAGGGGATATTCTCTTCATGGAGTCTCATGGCCACAGAGTCCTCAGGAATCATTTTTCCTACCTTCACTGAAGATCAATGCAGTGCCTTTGTAGGTGAAATGGATTGAGGCAAGTTTTGTCTGCTGCTCCAGGCTCAATTACAGCCTCACGCCTCAGAGCCGACCGCTCAGCTTTCAAAAAAACCTATCCGTCAGCTTCTTGCCCACTCCACCCATCAATAATTAGAATAAGCAGGCAACGTATGGTACATTTTGTGGAAACAGACAAGCTCAATTTGGCCCAATTTGTCCTTATCTTATGTAATTTTAAACTCTTTGATCAGATTTCTCTTCTCTTTTCAGTAGAATAAAAGGTCTGGGTACACATCCTGTTTTCTTTATTCATTCTTTTGTTCTGAAATCAATCCTTTGGTCTTGTTTCTCTACTCCCTGATGAGAGATATATAAAGCTTCATGTAATAAGCCAGAATGAATGGAAGCACCTCCCAAGCAGTGAAAAGAGCTTTGCTTCCAGGGCAAAAATATTGACTTTGTCAATAATCTGATGACAACGAACTGTAACAGTAAATGAAGCAGTGGAGAGCCAGAGAATCAGCACAATGTACATTACATTTTGATATAGCACACGTAGCTTCTTTAAAATAAAAGATCTCGTTGACTCTATATGGATTCTTTGCCATTCTGTTTGCAGCTCTCTTTGACTGATATGTCCTCCAGTAGCTTTGACCTATCTATAACAAACAATTTGATTGGTTACTTTAT
Organism: Hemitrygon akajei; assembly: GCF_048418815.1. NCBI lineage: Eukaryota > Metazoa > Chordata > Chondrichthyes > Myliobatiformes > Dasyatidae > Hemitrygon > Hemitrygon akajei. The sequence goes on along the minus strand of NC_133125.1, from coordinate 17,153,375 downwards.
GATCTTTGGTGGTCTATTTGTTTGCCTTTCTATTTTCATGTGTCTATGGATGGACGTAAACAAAACTGACTGGATTATTGATCACCTATTTACTTATTTCTTTGTTTATTTTTCTTTCTGTCAACACAGCATCCATCAATGACCTGCCACTGGCCAGGCCATACTCTCTTACTAAGCTTAGGAGGGATGTATTTAGATAAAGAAAATATTATATTTAATTTAATTTCAAAGGTAAGTGAGTGTGTTTGAACAATTCATGACATCTGATTTTGGAAGGAAAAATGTATCTTTTTATCTGAAGATAGAGAATAATCATGATCCAAATAAATGATTTGTTCTCAAAACATGAATTGTAAAGGGATATTTACTGAAACTTGATATTGCATTTCCACTATGACACTTCACCATATGAATGTTTCTGTGTCCATATTAGGCATTGGGAAATAAAGAGAAAGAATGGTTTGCTTTATTAAGTAGCTTTGAGCCAGAAAGTAATCTTACAGTATGAGTCAGACAGTCCCTGAAAGACTCATTATAAATCAGCACTAATCCCCCCCAGAAGTAAGTGTTTCATCTACTGACATCCTAGAGGAAAGGTGCATAATGGAATATTGACAGCTGCCTGGATGTCCAGCACCAACAACCTGGAGGTACCTTGACAACATCCAGGGCAAAGCAGCTCATTTGACTGACACCTGTCAACCTCAATCCTTCATGCTCTCCCATGGTCACACTGTCTGTCATTTACAAAATGCACCAGGTACTCATCTAGGTACTTCCAGAGATATGAACCAAACCTATGGTTTCTTCCAACAAAAGGTCAAGGGAATATTAACTGCCTGTTCTTTATTGAGTTACACACTATTTTTACTTAGAAATACATAGCAGATATAAATCCTGGAACACTCTATCCATCCGGCATAATGGAAGGGTCTTCACAAGAATGATGGCAATGGTGAGAAGGATACCTATCACACCTTCTCGCAGACTGGCAAGAAATGAGAGTCTTGTCAGTGATGCCCACATCCTGAAAAATGAGTAAGGAAAAATTTATGGAAAAGAGTACAGTCAATGTTTCAGGCCAAGACAGTATCCTGATGAAAGGTCTTGGTCTGAAATGGTGACTGTACCCTTTTCCATAGATGCTGTCTGGCCTACTGAGTTCCTCCAGCATTTTGCGTGTGTTGCTTGCATTTCCAGCATCTGCTAATTTTTGCTTGTTTGTAAAAGGAAAAATTGTCTTGTGACAATATTGTGAGGACAAGATATAACAAGTAAAGTCAGGATTTTGATAAGCATTGCAGAGCATATACCAGCTTTCAGTAAACTGACCAGTTGAAGAGGAGCTTTAGATTTCTCCAAATGCTAACTGCCTCTAGTTGCTGGATTGAACTTTGACTCAAAGAACACAGAACAGTACAGCTAAGGTACAGCACAGGGACAGGCTCTTCAACCAGCAATGTCATACCAATTGAGCTAAAGAGCAAATCAAAAGCATCTAAGTGATAATCCCTCCTACCTGTACAATGTCCATATCCCTCCTTTTTCCTTACATTCATGTGCCTATTCAAACACCTCTCAAAAGCCTCTAATGCATTTGCCTCTACCACCATACCAGGCAGGCATTTATGACTCTCCGAGCAAAGATCTTACCCCTCATATCCCCCTTGAGCCCACCCCCTGTCACCTTCAATGCATGCCCTCTGGTATAACACATTTCAACCCTGGGAAACAGATACTGTCTGTCCACATTATCTATGACTCTCATAATCTTGTATACCTCAATCAGATCTCCCCTCAGCCTCCGGTGCTCCAGAAAAAAACAACCCAAGTTTATCCAGCCTCTCGAGATCACATATGCTCTCTAAACCAGGTAGACTGCTTTTGCAGGCTCTCCAAAGCCTCAACGAGCTTCCTACAGTGGGACAACCAGAACTGTACACAGTACTCCAGATATGGCCTAAACAGAGTTTTATAAAATCACAACATAAACTCTAGACATTTGAACTCAAAGCCTCAACCAATAAAAGCAAACATTCCATAAGCCTTCTTAACCACCATATTGACCTGCGTAGACACTTTCAAGGAGTTATGAACTTGGATCCCAAGATCTCTCTACCCAGCAACACTGTCAAGGATCTTGCCCTTAACAGTGTAGTGACTCCTTGCATTTGCCCTACTGAGGTGCAACATCTCACATTTATTTGCATTAAACTTCATCTGCCACTTCTCTTCCCATATCTACGTAACTCAAACCTTACTAAAATCCACGTAGGCAACATCCACTGCCTGACTCTGATCAATCTCTCTTGTCACCTTGTCAAAAAACTCAATCAAGTCGGTAAGGTATAAACTACCACACAAAAAGCCATGGTGGCTCACCCTAATTAGGATACGGGTCTCAAAACGCTCACATATCCTACGTCGTTTAATTATTTTTCCTGCAATTTCCCTACATCTGACAAGAGATTCACTGGTCTGTAGTTTCCAAGATTTTCCTTTGTTTCCTTCTTAAATAAAGGTACAACATTAGCCACTCCTCTGGGATCTCACCTGTGGCTAGAGAGGACATGAAGATACCGATCTCTCTTCTCTTGCCTCCTTCAATAACCTGGGGTAAACTCCATCAGGCCCTGAGGACTCATCCACTTTAATACTCATTAGGAGGCCCAACACTTACTCCTCCTTGATCTCTAAATACCCTAATATATTTATACACTCAGCACTGATCTCCAGGTCCTCCATATCCTTTTCCTTGGTAAAAACTGAAGCGAAATACTCATTAAATGCCTCACTCACATCCTCTGCATCCAAGCACATGTTTCTTCTCTTATCCTAAGTGGTCCCACCCTCTTCCTAGTTACCTCCCTTGCTCCTGATGTATGTTTAGAATGCATTGGGATTTATCTTAATCCGATTTGCCAAGGACTTTTCATGGCCCCTCCTGGCTTTCCTAATTCCCTTCTTTAGCTTTTTCTCTGGCTTCCCTTCTTTAGCTTTTTCTCTGGCTTCTTTGTACTCCTTGTGTTCGTTGTTTGATCCTAACTTTCAAAGCTTTACATATTTTTCCTTTTACTTCTTGACGAAATTCATCACCTCTCTGGGCATCCAAGGTTATCTTATTTTTCCATCCCTGTCCTTCCTTCTGATAGGTACATACGTTTCCTGTATTCTGAGTGAAGGAATAAATGTATGTGTTTTATTTTGGATGGTAATTATAAAAGGTAAGTCATCCAATATAGGACTACATAGAGCAATATAGCATGGAGAAAGGCCCTTCTGCCCAGTGGATCTATGGCCACCACAGTCCCCACCTATGTAGTTCTAATATCCTGTATTTAGTTTATATCCCTCAAAGCCCTTCCCCTCCATCCCTCCATGTACATTTCCAAATGTTTCTTAAAAGATTCTGTTGTACCTGACTCAACCGCTTCTCTCTCTTTTGCTCTCTGTCATGAACTTGTGCATCAGCAGATATTCTTCAACCATGCCTCTACCAATTCTGTGAAATTGCTTGTCAACAGATGCGCTGATAATTTTCTGTGATAAATTTTCTTCTGTGGAAAAGAGATTGACTTCATTTGTCACCGCCTCGGAAGAGACAAGTCACACATCCCATCATAGTGTGATACTCTACAATTGCACCACCCAGAGATATTAACGTCCCTTTTTGGATCTTTAGTGATTTATCATCCTTCATTGCTGAACTATCAACATAGCTTAGATTACATATTTGATTAATATTTACATCACCCAGTTAGCCATAAATCCCATTTTCTCTTGCTTTTGATATTATATTTTGTTTGATAAATCAAGCAAGCAGAAACATTATTAACAATTCCTGAAAGTTTTTTTCTAATATTTACAATATCTGTGATAATAACAGGAAAATTAAAAGAGGTCTTTGTTTTTACCCTCTGGTCCAATATTAACCAGCTGTTGTGACAGTGGCTCCTTAAGGTTGTTATAGCCAGAAGTGGTAATGGGGACAAGCTCCCACTACCTATTAAATGCTCCCAGTGATGTGCACCTCAACTAGCCCCCGACAATCAAGTTCAGATCCTGGCCTTCACATGTGGCCTAGCTAATTATCCCATCGAAACCATTTCTGCTGACAGGAGAAGAGGAGAATTTGGGTTACCGGCGCCTTAAAACCAGTCACTTCGGGCAGAAAGAGCTCGTCATCTGTGGCAGCTCATCTAGGAGAAAGAAAACTCTGATCTCAAACCTCCACCAACTTATGGCTATACCCATTCATGAGGAAGGCTTCAGGAGTAAACCCTGAGGGACAAATATGGAGCTGGAGTCCCTAAGGCAGTCCTACGTTGAGTTCAATGCCGACTGGCAACTGCTGTGATGCTGCTGGTGCCAAACTGTATCGGTCTTTTCTGTTCCTTGGCGTTCCTCAAATGTGTGGAGGGGAGAGCTTGCTACTTGGGTAACAGCTTGCTCTCCATATTGTACTACCCTGACTTGTGTATCATGTAGACAGCTAGGCCACACCATCTATGGTCAACTCACAAAGAGTAAACAAAAACACGTGGAACATTAACTACAGAGTTCCCAAAAATGGAGTGTGGTGAGTGCTGAGGGCATTAAATGTCAAACAGCAGAGACCAAAAAGTGAGTCCTCAGCTATGATTTCTGAGGTGATCAAACCTTGCAGCATGTGACCCAAGACTCCTGCACCTTCTACTGACAACAGCAAAAGAGACACCAGACAGAGCACTGAATGGTGAATACCCATTCGTTTCCACTCTCCTGTTCATCAGTTTTAATCTTGCTTGATGCTTTAATCCTTGCAGAGTATTGGAGCCAAACATGGGTTTGCATTCTTCCATTAGGTCTCGATGGCCACCCCTACACTCTCCATTCTCATCCTAACCACATCCCTAGAAGTTCACAGAAGTGCCAGATTATTTCGTCAGCTCAAATATACATCCTTAAAATGGAAATTACAGGCTGCAATTGATCACAGTTCAGATTAAGAAGTATATTTAGAAGAAGAATAGCTAGCAGTTTTGTGAGCTCTCTGCAAGACGTCGCCATTGGTCACTGTTGCCATCTTACTGGAAGTGAAATATTTGATTCAGGTATACAAAATTATGAAACGTATAGATCAGATAAATGCAAGCTTGCATTTTCCATTGAGGCTGGGTGAAAATACCACCACGGGTCATAGGTTAAGAGTGAAAGGTGAAATGTTAAAGGGAACATGAGATGGAACTTGTAGTGGTGAGAGTGTAGAATGAGCTGCCAGCAGAAGTGGTGAATGTGGATTCAATTTCAACATTTAAGAGAACCGTAGATAAGTACATGGATGGGAGGGTATGTACGGCTATGGTACAAACGCAGATCGATGGGACTAGGCAGAAAAATAGTTTAGCATGGACTAGATGGGCCAAAGGGCCTGTTTGCGGTTTTCTGTGACTACACGACTCTATGAAGGGTCTCAACCTGAAACATTGGCAGTTTATTTCCCACTGTCTGGCTTGCTGAGTTCTTCCAGCACTTTGTGTGTGTGTTGCTGGAGAGCTATGGGCTCTGCAGGCGAGGAGGGTTAGATTAACCTTGGAGTAGGCTAAAAGGACAGCACAAGATCATGGGACAAAGGGCCCAGAGTGTGCTTACTGAGGTTATGGCAACCTGCTACGTACAAAATAGCTGCTGTATTTCCCACAATCGTCATCATCATTATCATGTGCTGTATTGTATGACTTAGGCGCTCATGGTCTTGACAATGATCATTCTTCTACGGAAGTGGTTTGCCATTGCCTTCTTACAAGATGGCTGACCCCAGCCATTAGATAGATACTTCATTGATTCCTAAGGAAATTACAGTCTCACAATGGCATTACAAGTGCACAGATATACAAATATGAGAAGAGAAGTCATAAAGAATAAAAACATAAGTTACCTCAAACAGTCTAACAGGAGGGGGCCATCATTTCTCAGGCTGTAGGTTGACTCATTATAGAGACTAATGGCTGAGGGTAAGAATGACCTCATATAGCGCAATTGTCTTAATCTATTACCAAATGTTGATACCATTGCCCCAGCACACAGCTGCACAGAAGAATCAATACTCTTCAGCGATCGTCTGCCTGGTGTCAGTAGTTGCATAACCAGGAATTGTGATGTGCACCGGCTGCTCATAGACCATCCACCACCTGCTCCCGTGGCTTCATTTGACCCTGATTTGGGGAAGGGTGGGGTAAGCAGGTGTTACACCTTGCCCAATGGTGACCTGCAGGCTAGCAGAGGGAAGGAGCACCTTACACCCCCTTCTGTAAAGATATTTCTCCATCCGGCCACCCAAATTTCCCACATTACAATACAGGAAATCAAACACTCTGTAATCTCTGGGCACCTCCTGAGTGAGGCACTGTCAGACCACCAGCATACTTCAAAAAGTCAGCAAAGTGCTTTGAGATTTTCTGAGGTCATGAAAGGTGCAAATCTTTTTTTTCTTTTAGGGGCTCCTTCAGGCTGTTACAGCCTGGAGGACATTCTGCTGAATAAAATACTATTTTATTACCGTATTTATGAGGTGGATCACCTCCAACAGTTCAACCTTTGTATAATGGACAGCAGCAGTCAGGATGCATATGAACATTAGTTTTCAGGAAACAAGGTTACTCTCTCTAAGCAACGACGCCTCTCTTGTTGGAATAAGCCATGTGTCAGACTATACGGTGCTCCGTTTGTCACAGCTGGTATGCAGGGGTCAAGTGGTCCGTGTTGAATGAGGTATAACAAACACTTGACCTTTGGCGATGCCTGTAGCTAAAGGCAAAGGGGTGTAAACAGACCATTAATCTTTGATAGGACATGCAGCTGAAGGTGTGAGTTGAGTGAAGAGAGCAAATATTCATCCAGCCTGAAGACCACAGAGAGGATCCGCTGGGCCTGCACCTGACCTAAAGAAGCAGTCTAATACCAATGCCCACCTGATGGTTTCTACATCAAAAACAATTGGTATAAAAGAAATACAAAGCGGGAAGCTGCTGTGTTCTATCTGTCAAGTGGACTCGATACGGGCCTACCATTGCTTGTCTTAAATTTCAATGGGTCTGCATTGATCCCCATCCATTGAGTTTATGGATTCAAGATTTAAGATTGCTTCTTGTCATTCTTCAGTACACAACTGTAAAGGAGAATGAAATGATTGCTACTCTGGATCTGATGCAGCAAATAAAAACACAATATGCATAAAGAACACAATAAAAATGAATAGTAAACACAAAGTGCACTGCAGATGCTGTGGTCAAATCAAGACGTACAAAAAAGCTGGATGAACTCAGCAGGCCGGGCAGCATCCGTTGAAAGAAGCAGTCAACGTTTCGGGCCGAGACCCTTTGTCAGGACGTATTCAGTGTCCTGACGAAGGGTCTCGGTCCGAAACGTTGACTGCTTTTTTCAACGGATGCTGCCCGGCCTGCTGAGTTCATCCAGCTTTTTTGTACGTCTCAATAAAAATGAATACATATGAATCCATAAGATTAGCTGATATACATAGATTGATTACAGGCAGATAAAGTGACGTTAGGTACAGAAATATCTGATAGAAATGATAAAGCGGTGGTGGCGGTGGTGGGTTAATGAGTAGAAGTGTAGATCAGCTTTGCGTCTTGGGAAAGTAACTGTTCACGAGTTTGGTGGTCCTGACATGCAGATGCGGGAAGAGACTACCTCTTCCCTGATTGGACAGAGACAAGCAGTCCACAGCAGGGTGGGTGGGATCCTTCCTGATACTGCTGGCCTTTTTCCAGTACATTTCTGTATATATGTAATATATACACCTTTCCTTATACAGTATATAATATATTATTGCAGTTATTCCAGACCGACAAAACCATGGGATCAAACCTTCAGTAATCTGAGTGAGTGCATCTGGACAAGAGATATTGCTTGACCACCAAAATGACTTCCAACTACAAATTTCAAGCAGTAAATTGGGTTTTTATGCAACTTACTGATAAGATTGGTTAAGAATGTGCATGGTTGGACATCATTAGTCAAGGGGTTGAGTTCAAGAGCCATGAGGTAATGTTGCTAGTCAATAAAACCCTGATTCAATCACACTTAGAGTATTGCGTTCCGTTCTGGTTGCCTTATCGTAGAAAGGATGTGGAAGCTTTGGACAGGGTGCTGAGTAGAATTACTAAAATGGATTAGAGAATGAGGACAGGTTGAATGAGCAAGTGTTTATCTCTTTGGAGCAAAGAAGCTTAAGAGGTGACTTGATAGAGGTGTGTAAGATGATAGGAGGCACAGACAAAGTGACTTTTTTCCCAGGGCGGAAATGGCCAATAGGGCATATTTTTAAGGTGATCGGAGGAAAATATAAGGGGGATGTCAATGGTTGTTTTTTTTACACAGAGTGGTGGGTGCATAGAATGCAGTTCATGACAGAGGCAAATATTGTAGGGACATTTAATAGACACTTGGTTAGGCACAAGAATGAAAGAAAAAATGGACGGCTACGTGGAAGAGAAGTGTTAAATAGATCTGAGTAGTTTAAAGGTCAACAGAACATTGTGGCTGAAGGGCCTGTTCTGTGTTCTAGATTTCTGTGGACAACTTAAATTTTGTAGTTAGGGACGAATTACTGGCATAATTAAATATTCAGCAGGGTCTCTAATAGAGCTCAGTTCTTCGTTGTTAAACAGGTTTTACCAAATAGTTGTGCTGTTGCCTATGATTTATGTATTAACTTACTTCTTCTAACTCCCTTAAGGTTGTTATAGCTAGTGTTATCCCCATATTGTAACAGGGATAAGCTCCCACTACCTATTAAATGCTCCCATTGGCATTCACCTCAAATAGCCTCTGACAACCAAGTCCAGCTCTTGGCCTTCATGTATAGCTTAGGTACTAAGCCTGGCGGAACCATTTCTACTGGCAGGAGAAGGGGCAAAAGGCGGGTTACTGGCATCTTAAAAGAGTCGGCTCAGGCAGATGGGGCTCATTAGCTGTGGTTGGCAGCTCATCTAGGACAAGGAAACCTCTGATCTCAAACTTCCACTGTCTTTCAGCTATCTCCACTCATGGGGAAGTAAACAGCAAGGGTAAAATCCGGAGCTGGAGTCCCGATGTTGAGTTCAACACTGACTGGCATACCCTGCAACACTGCTGATACAAAACTGTATGGGTCCCTGCCATTCCTTCAGGTTCATCAGATGTGTAGAGAGGGGGAGCTTGCTACATGGGCAACAGCTTGCTCTCCATAGGCAACACGAGTGAATCTGCAGATGCTGGAAATAAATAAAAACACAAAATGCTGGCAGAACTCAGCAGGCCAGACAGCATCTATGGGAGGAGGTAGTGACGACGTTTCGGGCCGAAACCCTTCATCAGGAGTGAAGTAACATGGGATGGTCGAGGGGGGATAAGAAGTGGGGGGAGGGATGAAGTAGAGAGCTGGGAAGTGATAGGCTGGAGGGAAATGGGCTAGGGGGAAGGTGGAGAATTATGGGAAATAAAAGAGAAAGAAAGGTAGGGCTGGGGGGGAGATTATAGTGAGGAGGGAAAAGGAGAGAGAAAGAGAACCAGACTAAAATTATAGATAGGGATAGGATGGGGGGGGGGGGCAGGGGTATCAACAGAGGACTGTGAGTTGAATGTTCATGCCGGCAGGTAGGAGGCTACCTAGGCAGGAGATAAGGTATTGCTCCATCGACCTGCGTGTGGCCTCATCTTGACGGTAGAGGATGGCATGGACAGACATGTCGGAGTGGGAGTGGTGTGTGGAACTGAAGTGTGAGGCCACAGGGAGATCCTGCCACTGCTGGAGGACTGAGTGCCGGTGTTCGGCGAAACGGTCTCCCAGTCTGCGGCGGGTCTCCCCAATATATAAATGGCCACATCGGGGGCACCGGATACAGTATATCACCCCAGATGACTCGCAGGTGAAGTGGTGCCTCACCTGAAAGGACTGTCTGGGGCCTAGGATGGTGGTGAGGGAAGATTTGTGGGGGCAGGTGTAGCACTTCTTCCGTTTGCAGGGGTAAGTGCCTGGAGGGAGGTCGGTGGGGAGGGATGGGGGGGAATAAATAGACAAGGGAGTCGCGTAGGGAGCAATCCCTGCGGAAAGCCGAGAGTGGGGGGGAGGGGAAGTTGTGGCTGGTGGTGGGATCCCGTAGGAGGTGGCGGAAGTTACAGAGGATTAGACGTTGGATCTGCAGGCTGGTAGGGTGATAGGTGAGGACCAGGGGGACTCTATCCCTGGTGGGCTGGTCTCCATATCGTACTGCCCAGTCTTGCATATCTAGACAGCTAGGATGCAACATCCATGGTTGACCCTGACCAACAGAGGCCTCTCACTTGTTCTAAAGTAGTTTTTCTTTTTATCATACTTACTTTCTTGGCCCCTTAGCTCCCAGTGGAGCATAGGCCATCGAGGACCTCCTCTCTCCATTGTCCTCTGTAGTCGATGGTATAGTTGAAGTTCATCAAAGCTTCTGCAAACCATTGCATCCACTGTACAAGGGATTGGCCTACATAGCTTCACCAGAGCTCTGTCAGCTGGCCTTACCCATTTCCACCTCTCACGATGCGGACGTAGGGTTAGACTTTGAGAGGCTCTTTTTATCATAGCGTGGTGTAATACTTGAAGTGTAGAGGATACAGCATTCCATCGTAAATAAAGTTATGAATCTTAATTTTATTTGCTATGAGATCCTAGGATCATCTATGACCTTTCTTAGCCTTAGTTTGTGTGTTGTTTTTCATTGACTCTTACTGTATTCTACCGCGATTGCCCGCGGGAAAATAAATCTCAGGGTTGTACATGTCGACATATATGTACTTTGATAATAAATTTATCTGGACTTTGAAGGTGGTTGCTCGAGAGCCAGTTTAAAATGTTATGCATATGGAAACTGGGATTGAGCCTTTCCGTACCCTCTCCTTTGCATCCTGTGCATTTAATGTTCCTATCATTGACCTTACCAAGAAGTGGCTATCCACAGAGAAATTTGCAAGCATCTAAAAGGTCAATAAGAAATTCTGCCTGCTTTTTTCTCAGTAATTTATTCAAGTTGCAGCATATCATTCTAACATAAACTACTTCTGATCGTCATGTTAAATAAATGACATTTTCAAGGCCTGAACTGTATTGAGATCATCACGCTCCGAGGAGCGTTTAATAATGCTCAAATCCCATTCTTAATCAAATTTTTAGCCTTTTCTTGAATGATGTTAGAAAGAAAATCTTCTATTATCACTTCATCACAGCTCCCAGGAAACTGAGAAAAATTAATTGCTTTCAGTGGGAATCATTTACACAATTGATGCATTCTGAGTCATAACATCATTTATATTTGGTGTACAGTGTGCATGGATCATTCAAACAGCTCCTCTTGGTCCAGATCAAGAAGCCATTTTATAATAACAATTTCGGTGCCTCTCAGCAGTTTAAAGATCTAAAATCAGAAATCCAGATCATGTCCCTCAGAATGTACTTTTCTCCAGTGGAGACAGAGTTATGTATTCTCTTCATGTAAGAGTCCTAAATCAGAGACCCCGATTTATCATGAGTGAAACATTCTCCTTAATGTGTACTAGTTACATGTCATATGTAAATGTAATTATGAAATGCAATTGAATCACTGCATATATTTAAGACTACATGTTGGTGTGACTGGAATGAACTAAACATCCATTTTTAAAAGCTCTCGATACTCTTTAGACAAATTGTAATTGGAAATCACCAGCCTTTCCAGCAAAGACCAAGCCCGTGTGAAAATACAGCTGGCACTATTTAACCTTTAGTACAGACTGAGATCAGCACTGACGGAAAAGTCTTCATGGACTAAAAGGCTACACAATCAATAGAATAGTTATCTGTAAATCCACAATAATATGAAAGAGAAGAAGCAAAAATGGTGAGAAAAACAGCCCTGAACGTCAAAGCTCCCAGGTACAGAATCTGTAAAATCTTGTGCACTGGTCAGTTCCGTTAAGAGAGGGAGAAAGAGAGAGAGAGAAATAGAGAGAGAGAGTGAGAGAGAGAGAGAGAGAGAGAGAGACAGAGGCAGTGGGTAAAGAGAATTGCAAATGACAGAAAAAACTTTAACACAAAAGGTGCAGCAATTGCTTTCAAAATATCCGAATAGACTGCACACAAGGGTGTTAGAGGAAGTGGCAGCAGATATAATGAACCCATCGGTTGAAATTTGTCATAACTCATTTCCTTTTGTGAGCATTGAAGCTAGACAGGCAGTGTTAGGATGGAACATCTAGAAACACCCAGAATGTAAATACAAACACACAATAGACTTAAGTACAGTGGCACTATTTTGGCAGAAGAAGGAATGAAATTGCTGCTGCAGTACAAGGATATTTCACAGCTTGGGATGGGTCAGTGGTTTGTGATGGAATAACCAGGCACGTCGAAGAGGATGGAGAATCGGAAACAACTGCAATAAATACAAAAATAACAGAAGTGCTTAAAGGCTAGGCACCATCTGTGGAATGAGAAACAGAGTTAACTTTTCAGTCCCTTCATCAGAGCAATATAAAGGAGTGTGAATGTGTTTCAAGAAGTCCTCGAATTAGAAGACAAAGTTAAGATATGCAGAAGAACTGAATGCCTCAGGGAGGTAAGGATACAGAATTGTCTTAAACCCAAAAGATTCTGCAGATGCTGGAAATGGAGAGCAAGACTCAAAGAGTGTTGGAGGAACTGCTGCCTGAACTATGAGAAATTATATTGCTGTGCTAAAAGCCTTTTAATACACTACAGCTTTTAAAAAGTCTTATAATCACAAACCTGGAGACAGATTACATGGCAATGGGGACAAGAAGCAATCACAGAAAGGGAATTTGCACAATTTTGCAACTATCATGGATGACACATAAATTACTTCGTGTCAGAACCAGGTTTATTATCATTGACACATGTCGTGAAGTTTCATGCTTTGCGGCAGCAGCTCATTATAATATATTTTAAAATTACTAATGTATTGTTATATATAAGATAAAATAAGAACTATGAAAAAAACAAAAAGTAATGGAAAAGCAGAGCAAAATAGTGAGGTGGTGTTCATGGTTCTGTGAACCATTTAGAAATTTAATGGCAGAGGGAAAGATACTGTTCTTAAGATATGGAGAGGCACAATAGGAGACCACAGACCCAACATGTTGGAACGGGAATGGGAATCAGCATTCAAGTGTTTACCACTGGGAGATTCCATTTTTGGCAGATGGAGCAGAAATGCTCGATAAAGCTCTCCTCCACACTGTAAGTGCCATGATGAGGCTTCCTTCAGGATGGAGGATATTCCGTCTGGGTCGCCTCCAAACTGATGGCATGAATATTTATTTCTCCTTCTGGTTAAAAAAGGTTTCCCTCTCCCTCCCCTCTTCTTCTAATCCCCACTCTGAACTCTTCTCACCTGCCTGTCTCCTCACCCTCCTTTCTCCTATCAGATTCTTTCTTCTCCAGCCCTTTTTCTTTCCCACCCACCTGTCTTCATCTAATACCTTCTAGCAATCTTCCTTCTCCTATTTCCACCATTCTATTCTGGCATCTTACCCCTTCCTTTCCAGTCCTGAAGAAGAGTCTCAACTGTTTATTCATTTCCATAGATGCTGTCTGAGCTGTTGCATTCCTTCAGCTTTTTATGTGTGTTGTTTTGGATTTCCAGCATCTGTAGAACTTCTCATGTTTTTTTGTATTTTGAAATAATGAGACTGTACAATGATAGTCCAGGACACAGGTTGACATTCCAAGAGATTAGAAACATAGAAAACCTACAGCACAATACAAGCCCTTCGGCCCACAAAGTTGTGCCGAACATGTCCTTACCTTAGAAATTCCTAGGCTTACCTATAGCCCACTATTTTACTAAGCATGTAACTATCTAAAAGCCTCTTAAAAGACCCTATCATACCCTCCTCCACCACCGTTGCCGGCAGTCCATTCCACACACTCACCACTCTCTGAGTACAATACTTACCCCTGACATCTCCTCTGTACCTACTTCCCAGCACTATAAACCTGTGTCCTCTTGTGGCAACCATTTCAGGCCTGGGAAAAAGCCTCTGACTATACACACGATCAATGCCTCTCATCATCTTATACAACTCTATCAGGTCACCTCTCATCCTCCATCGCTCCAAGAAGAAAAGGCTGAGTTCACTCAACCTATTCTCATAAGGCATGCTCCCCAATCCAGGCAACATCCTTGTAAATCTCCTCTGCACCTTTTTTATGGCTTCCACATCCTTCCTGTAGTGAGGCAACCAGAACTGAGCACAGTACTCCAAGTGGGGTCTGACCAGGGTCCTATACAGCTGCAACATTACCTCTCGGCTCCTGAATTCAATTCCACGATTGATGAAGGCCAATACACCATACACCTTCTTAACCACAGAGTCAACCTGTGCAGCTGCTTTGAGCATCCTATGGACTAGGACCCCAAGATCCCTCTGATCCTCCACACTGCCAAGAGTCTTACCATTAATACTATATTCAGTCATCATATTTGACCTACCGAAATGAACCACCTCACACTTATCTGGGTTGAACTCCATCTGCCATTTCTCAGCCCAGTTTTGCATCCTATCAATGTCTCGCTGTAACCTCTGACAGCCCTCCACACTATCCACAACACCTCCAACCTTTGTATCATCAGCAAACTTACTAACCCATCCCTCCATTTCCTCATCCAGGTCATTTATAAAAATCATGAAGAGTAAGGGTCCCAGAACAGATCCCTGAGGCACTCCACTGGTGATTAACCTCCATGCAGAATATGTTCCAGTATGAAAAAAAATTACCCATGACAAGCATCCTCCCTCCTTGATAAGGAGTATGGTCCACCTCAAAACATATTCAGAAGAACCAATGGAAGTTTTAAACCGATATAAATCATGTATGCCATAATGGGTAGAGTACTGATTTACCAAAACTTATGGTGGACCATACCAAACTTCTGATTCTGATAGGCATGGACTAGATTCAAAATTAAAACTCAGTTGAAATAACATGTACAGGTTTCACAAACACTGCCCAAGTCTTGTTTTTAGACGTGTTCTCCAAATACAATCGTATTGTCAAGGACGTTCACACATCTGATACAAGATATACACATAGACATAATCTGGTGTCAATTGAAATTCCAGGTCAGTTCTTTGTTCCATGAAAACACAAGATGAAGAGCAGGACAAGAACTTGAAATGAAATGACATTTTGATCAAAGAACTCATAGCAACTTACCAAAGCTACGAATATTTGTTCACTAGATGGATGAAAGCATATATCTGTATGGCAAATGTAACTCTAAAAGAAAGTATATTTTTAGCAGCATCCTTTACCAAATTCCTGATACCCAGATACATAAAATCTACAGTATATTTTATGTAATTTGAATTATCACATACTTGTGTGCATGTACACATTCAGAAGTACCTCCCACAGATGCTTTTCTACACCATGTTGTTCTATGAAGTTAAATCATTTTCAGAGATTATGCAGTTCACCACAGAAATAAATTTGCAGGCATTGTTCAACTTGGAGGATCACCTTAAGACTACAGTTAGCATGGAAAATAATCTGCTTATTTTGTAAGAATCTTTGAACAACACCATCATCTGAATGTGTAATTGAAAGCTCTAGAGTGCCTTGGCAAAAGATGGTCTTGAAGTAAATGCCAACAGACTGTTCTAAAGAAAGGTCAGCAATCTGAAATATTAATTGCTTTTTTCTTCACAGATTCAAATCCAATATTTTCTATTTCCATTACAGATACACTTGGTGCTCTCTTGAAAGAAAAGCACCCAGAGAATATTGCAGACTTTCACTTCTCTTAGAATTATGCACCATTATTCCAGGTTCATATCTGTCCCATGGAAGCTGTTTATTCTGTTGAGCCAACTTTTTAAGAAAAATCAGAGTTCTAAGTTCAAAGTAATGTTTTTATCAAAGTACATAAATGTCACTATTTACGACCCTAAGATTCAATTTCTTGTAGGTGTTCACAGTAAATACAAAGAAACACAATAGTGTTACGGACTCAGCAACAATAAATATATGAGTTAGGCAGGGGTTTTTATAACAAATAACACGTTTATTAAACACTGAAAACAAACCCCCCAAAAGTAAACAAATCACTAACGTAACCGGAAATCAGCTGCTGTGCGGCAGCTTAAACAGTTCTTAAAGCAATGTTGCAAAAACAGTTCTTCCAAGTAGTATTACAAAAGTTCAAAATGCTCACAGACCATTTAAGGGAGATATTTTTTAAGACGATTTAAGTTCTCTTTCACGTTGTGATGCTTCGGTTCCCAAATCGAACTTTTCCCACGAAGAATTTTACGAAGATGAGATATAACGGCTTAAAGGCACTGACCTTTCCTTTACAAAACTGTTCCCAATCCTTTCTGCTATTTCACAGGGATTAACATGAGAAACAGTCAACGAATTCCTTCCGAACAAGGATCAAACAAGGTCGAACTTGTTTCACCGTCGAAATCGATTCTCCTCAATCTTTAACTCCCAAACTCTGATCTTCACTCTCCACTGATTCTCAACTAGCAGTATTGTAGAAAAACTGCTGGCAATGACCTTTTAAACTGTAGGCATTAGATAAAACTTCATCTTTCAACTAAACTGCGTCATAACATTAAATCACGCAGTGGCATGAAGTCAACATGGCAAATCCAGCCACGAACTGCCCCTCCTCACAGGGAGGGGTCCTCCTTTTATACCTTGTAAAAAAAACCTGTCACATGACCTCTACTGGCGGGAAAATGACGTCACTCCACCATCACAAGACCATTACCTCAAGTCCAGTATAGCTTCAATCCCAGTCACATGACAAGGGTACCACTGTCACGTGTCACGAGTACGTAACACCTCCCTCCAAAAAAACATTTTTGGTCTGACAAGAACAAAAATTTCAAAAATTATTTACAAGAAAAACAAATGTATAAATTTTATAACATACACAATATACAATACCATCATATAACATCTTACAACTCACAATACAGTAGGAGTGTTACAATTGAAAAAAAAACACTCTATAAAAAAAATTTACATTGTACATTCAACATCGAGATAGACAATCAGCAACCACATTATCTTTACCTTTAATGTGAGTTATCACAAAATTGTACTCTTGTAACATCAAACTCCAATTTAATAATCTTCTGTTTTTGTTTTTCATCTTACTTAGAAACACTAACGGATTATGATCAGTGTAAACAATAAGTGGTTTTTGAGTTGTACCAACATATACCTCAAAATATTCTAAAGCTAAAACAAGAGATAACAATTCTTTCTCTATTGTCGAATAGTTTCTTTGATGCTTATTAAATTTCTTAGAAAAGTAAGCTACTGGATGATCAACCTCATCACCCTCATTCCTTTGCATTAATACTGCTCCTGCAGCCTCATCACTAGCATCTACAGCTAATGAAAAAGGTTTTTCAAAGTCAGGTGCCTTAAGCACAGGTTGTTGACATATCATTGTTTTCAATTTTTCAAATGCTTCTTGACAAGGCACTGTCCACACAAACTTCACATTCTTCTGCAAAAGGTTAGTTAATGGAAGGGCAACATTAGCAAAATTCTTACAACATTTTCGATAATATCCTACCATTCCCAAGAATCTTCTGAGAGTTTTTTTCCCCGTTGGAGTGGGAATCTCTAAAATTGCCTGAACTTTTGCCTGAACAGGAGCTACCTTACCTTGACCCACAACATAACCAAGGTAAGTCACAGTGGCATGTCCAAATTCACTCTTAGCTAAATTAATAGTTAAGTTAGCTTTTGAAAGCCTTTCAAACAATTTCTCCACCGCAATAATGTGTGCTTCCCAAGTATCATTTCCTGTCACTAAATCATCAATATAAGCATCAGTATCTTTCAATCCCTGAATCACAGAGTTAATCATCCTCTGGAAAGTACCTGGGGCATTCTTCATCCCAAATGGAAGAACATTATATTCATATAGCCCAGATGGAGTTACAAATGCAGAAATCTCTCTACCTTTGTCCGTTAATGGAACACACCAATACCCTTTCAATAAATCAATCTTTGTAAGGAACTTTGCTTTTCCAACTTTATCTACACAATCATCTGCTCTAGGAATTGGATATGCATCTGTTTTCGTTACAACATTCACCTTCCTATAGTCCGTACAAAACCTAATACTACCATCTGGTTTTGGCACCATAACACATGGTGAACTCCAATTCGAGTTAGAATGCCTAATAATATTATTCTCTAACATATATTTAATTTCTTTCTCAGCAAGTTCACATTTTTCTATGTTCATCCTATATGGGTGTTGTTTGATAGGTTTGGCATCTCCAACATCTACATCATGTGAAGCTATAGTAGTCCTTCTCAGAACTTCTGGAAACAAATCCTTATATTTAAAAATTAATTCCTTCATCTGTTGTTTCTGCTCTAGCTGTAAATGTGCTAATTTCTCATCAATATTTTCCAGAATGGTTGAATTTGTTAACCTAACAGAAACAATGTTGGATTTAGAATGAAATTCAGATGAATCATCTATCATATTCCTAGTTACATCAAACTCATTCTCACTAACCACAACAGTCACAGTATCAGATTGTTTCCCAAAATATGGTTTTATCATATTTATATGGCAAAGTTGTGTTGACCTTCTACGATCTGGAGTTTTTATCACGTAATCCACATCACTGATTTTAGACACAATTTCATAAGGACCATGAAATCTAGCTTGTAAAGGATTCGTTTGCACTGGGGAAAGAACCAACACCTTATCTCCAGGCTTAAACATCCTCATCCTAACTTCTTTATCATACCAAGTTTTCATGTTCTCCTGAGCCAATTTTAAATTTTCCTTGGCTAAGCTACAAGCTTTATGTAACCTGTCCTTAAATTTCAAAACATAGTCCAACAAATTAGTGTGTATTTCCTTACTAATCCACTGTTCTTTTAATAAAGCTAAAGGTCCTCTAACTCTATGCCCAAGCACAAGTTCAAATGGACTAAAACCTAAAGATTCCTGTACCGATTCCCTTACTGCAAATAAAAGTAAGTTTATACCCTCATCCCAATCATTCTCATTTTCCACACAATATGTCCTAATCATATTCTTGAGGGTAGAATGAAACCTCTCCAAGGCACCTTGAGATTCTGGATGGTATGCAGATGAAGTGATTTGCTTAGCTCCCAATTTATAAACTATCTGTTGAAACAATCCAGACATAAAATTACTGCCTTGATCAGTTTGTATTTCCTTAGGTAATCCAAAATAAGTAAAGAATTTTATAAGGGCCTTTGTCACAGTTTTAGCTTTTATATTCCTAAGTGGTACTGCCTCTGGAAACCTAGACGAAGTACACATGATAGTCAACAAATACTGATAACCAGTTTTTGTCTTTGGTAAGGGACCAACACAATCTACAATAACTTTAGAAAATGGTTCACCAAATGCTGGAATAGGTTGTAATGGAGCTACTGGTGTAACTGGATTTGGTTTACCCACAATTCGACAAGTATGGCACGTTTTACAAAACATCACCACATCTTTTCTTAGACCAGGCCAGTAAAAATGTTTTAAAATCTTGTCCACAGTTTTCCTTACCCCTTGATGTCCACCTAAAGGCACACTATGAGCTAAAGTCAAAATCTCATTTCGATAAACGTTAAGGACAACTACCTGATAAACAACATTCCATTCCTCACTTGCAGGAATTGTAGGTGACCTCCACTTCCTGATCAGCACTCCTTTTTCCAAGTAATATCCTACTGGCACCTTCTCAATTTCACTATCTAGTAAAGCTTGTTCTCTTAATTTTATAATCTCAGGGTCTCTATTCTGCTCTACTATCATCTCCTTCCGAGACAGATAAATCTTCATAGTCAGACTTACTCCAAGAATTTTGTTCAAATAACGAAGGTAAGAAAGTCTCTGACACATTCTCAAAACTCGAATCCTGAGTTGAACAGTCATGAGTAACAACCTCATTCTGCACATCAATCTTTTTAGCCATAACTCTAGTCACAACACAGGAAGAATCTGTGTTAGAATTCATCTCTGGTTCCTCTGACTCCATTGTCAAATGCACTTCAGGAAAAACCTGTCCACCTGCCAATTCATTACCTAACAATAAAGAAATACCCTACACAGGTAAGCTATGCTGTAATCCTACTTTAACAAATCCTGTAACTAACCCTGACTTTAAATTTACTTTATGCAAAAGTACAGGCATAAAATCACTCCCAACATCTCTTATATAATTTACCTCACCAGTATCAGACTCTTCATTAAACTTCAATACACTGTCTAACATCAGTGATTGAGAAGCTCCAGTATCCCTAAGGATTTTTATTGGCATCAGAGTAGATCCTTCTTTCAAGGATACAAACCCTTCAGTTATAAAATGATCATATCCCTTTTTAACTTGGTCAGACTCTAATAAAACCTCATTTGTGTTTATCAAACCCTGTAATTTTATAGGTGCTTCAGTGTGTTGCACACAAGCATCTGGAACTGCTTCCTTCTCTTTCTTTTTCAATCCGAAACAGTTAGCTATTACATGGCCAGGCTTCCTACAATAGTTACAAATAAGACCAAACTGTCTTTCCTTCACAGGTTTTCCTTCCTCCTTACTTTTCTCATTAACTTCTGATTTAATTTCTGATTTACCTTGAGTCTCCGTGTTATTTTTCCTCTTAAAAATTCTGCCCTGAGGAAATTTATTCTTATGGATTAAAACATACTCATCAGCTAATCTAGCACAGTCCTGCAATTTATCAGTATCCCTCTCATTTAAGTAGGTCCTTACTTCAACAGGAATGCTTCTTTTAAATTCCTCCATTAAAATCAGCTCTTTCAATGTATCATAGTCCTCATTTACATTTTTAAAAGAAACCCATCTCTCAAAACACACAGCTTTATCATAGGCAAATTCCACATAAGTTTTTTCCACAGACTTCTTCAAACTTCTGAATCTTTCTCTATACGCTTCTGGGACTAATTCGTATGATTCTAAAATATGCATTTTCACAATATCATAATCAAGTGCTTGCGCAGCAGTTAAAGCTGTATAATCTTGTTGTGCTTTACCTTTAATTACACTCTGTAACAACACTGACCATTTATCTTTCGGCCACTCTGAAATCTGAGCAATCGTTTCAAAATGTTGGAAATATCTTTCCACTTCTGTTTCACTAAATGGTGGGACCAATTTAATTTCTTGACTAGCAACAAATGGTTTTCTAGAACCAGAAGTCTGATTCCCAGACCTTAATTCCATCATTGCATATTCAAATTCCCTTTGTTTCTGATCAGCTTCTAACCTACAACGCTCCAACTTCATTTGTTCGATTTGCAACTGCATCTCCAGATTACTATTGGAAACGACTCTAAAGTCGATTCATCAAAAACACCCGAATCCACATAGTGTGACGCGATTTTTCTCTGTATTACAGCCTTTGATGTAGTCTTCAAAATACCTTTAAGTTGCAATCTACTAGCTATCTCAGATACCTCAGTTTTTTTCGCCTTCGCTAACAACTCCGCGCCTGGCGAAACCAGAAACTCATCAATATTCATTGTTGCTGAATACCACTCACAAGCCAATCAAACAAAAGAATCGAGCATTCCCCGTTTCCAAAACACCGACTCAAAATTTAACAAGCATTTAAACTCAAATGATCCAATCCCGGATGAGCCCCCATATTTATGTTACGGACTCAGCAACAATAAATATATGAGTTAGGCAGGGGTTTTTATAACAAATAACACGTTTATTAAACACTGAAAACAAACCCCCCAAAAGTAAACAAATCACTAACGTACCCGGAAATCAGCTGCTGTGTGGCAGCTTCAACAGTTCTTAAAGCAAGGAAGCTTAAACAGTTCTTAAAGCGATGTTGCAAAAACAGTTCTTCCAAGTAGTATTGCAAAAGTTCAAAATGCTCACAGACCATTTAAGGGAGAGACTTTTTAAGACGATTTAAGTTCTCTTTCACGTTGTGATGCTTCGGTTCCCAAATCGAACTTTTCCCACGAAGAATTTTACGAAGATGAGATATAATGGCTTAAAGGCACTGACCTTTCCTTTACAAAACTGTTCCCAATCCTTTCTGCTATTTCACAGGGATTAACACGAGAAACAGTCAACGAATTCCTTCCGAATAAGGATCAAACAAGGTCGAACCTGTTTCACCGTCGAAATCGATTCTCTTCAATCTTTAACTCCCGAACTCCGATCTTCACTCTCCACTGATTCTCAACTAGCAGTATTGTAGAAAAACTGCTGGCAATGACCTTTTAAACTTTAGGCATTAGATAAAACTTCATCTTTCAACTAAACTGTGTCATAACATTAAATCACGCAGTGGCATGAAGTCAACATGGCAAATCCAGCCACGAACTACCCCTCCTCACAGGGAGGGGTCTTCCTTTTATACCCTGTAAAAAAAAACCTGTCACATGACCTCTACTGGTGGGAAAATGATGTCACTCCACCATCACAAGACCATTACCTCAAGTCCAGTATAGCTTCAATCCCAGTCACAAGACAAGGGTACCACTGTCACATATCACGAGTACGTAACAATAGAATCATTGATAAACTACACACAAACAAAGATGAGCAAACAACCACGTGCAAAAGAAGACAAACTGTGAAAATACAAAAATATAACAAATAATAATAATAATAAAAATAATATATAATATTGAGAATGTGAGTTGCAGAGTCCTTAAAAGTGAGTCTGTAAGTTGTGGAATCAGTTCATGTTGAGGTGAGTGCAGTTATTCATGTTGGTTCAGGGGCCAGATGGTTGAAGGGTAATAACTGTTCCTGAACCTGTTGCTGTGGGATCTCCCAGAGTTGCTTTTCTACACCATGTTGTCCCATGGAGTCAAATTCAGTTCACCACAGAAATAATTTTGTGGGCATTTCATTTTACACCTCACAAACAGTTCTGACTGAGGAAGCTAAAGCCTTCAGTCTTGGATCTTAGAATCATACAGCACCAAAACAGGACTATTTGCCACCATGTTCTTGCTGATTGTTTTGCAGATTTATAATCCTACACTCAACACTTTAGGAACTGTTTCTTCCCATCTGCCATCAGATGTCTGAATAGTCCATGAATCCATGAACATTATCTTCTTATTCCTCTTTTGCACTGTTTATTTATTTTTGTAGCTTAAAGTATTTTTATGACTTCCACTGTACTGCTGCTACAAAACAATAAATTTCATGACATATGTCAGTGATAATAAACCTGATTCTGAGAGGCATAGAACATTCATAATCTTCTTAGCATTTGATGCCTTGCCTATTCAAGCACCTGTCTAAATGCCTCTTAAACAGAGTTATTAATATTTCTACCATCTCCCTGGCAATGTTCCAATATCAACTGTCCTCTGCATAAAAAGCTATCCCTCAAAACCTCTCCTTGAATCTCCTTCCTTTCACCTCATGCCAATTTCTTCTTTTTCTCCTCCTTCTCCTTATTCTTTTTCTTCTTCATCTTCCTTTCCTTCTCCTTTTTCTTTTACTTTTTCTTTTCCCTTCTTCTTCGTCTTCTTCCCTCCTTCCTATAATTAAATTCCTCCATTCTAAGTAACATCCTGGTGAATATTGGCTGCACTCTCTTCAGTACATCTACAGTTAAAATACCTAAATGACATTTAGATAAGTACATGGATAGAAAACACAGGCAAATAATATGAGCTTTGTTAAACATTTTGGTCAGCATAGCTTAATTGGGCTAAATGGCCTGTTTCAGTGGTGTATCACTGTGACTCTGATGAACAGAACTGCACGCGATACTCCAAGTTTGGCCTTACCAGTGTTTTGTAAAATGGCAAAGTAATATCTCAACATTTATATTCTATCCCCTGATGTATGAAGGCAAGCATGCTACATGCCTTCTTCCCCAGTCTCTGTAATTATGATGCCATTTTCAGGAAACTATGAACTTCAACCCCAAGGTCCCTCTGTTCATCAACCTTCCTTTGCATCATGCTATTTATTATACATGTCCTACCTCTACTGCCCTTGCAGTGGGGATTAACAAAGCCTTGTACTGAATTAAACACTGTCTCAAAAATCACCTGAGACAGAAGCTTCCTTCAGGGTTTTTAATGAGATCTTACTTGTGAAGCTACAAAAAGTTAAGTATAGTATGTACTAAATTCAACACGGAATCATTGCATGCCTGAATATACAAATACTGTTGACTATTCATTAAATCTGTGTTAACCTAGGTAATACACACATACAACGCTCCATAACCATGCCATGGAAACAAGAGTAACTCGTGGCACAAAGATATCTCAATAACGATAAGCAATAAAAATAATATTTCCTTCAAAGCATATCTATTAAATGTTTACCAATATTAACAAGAACTTAAGACTTGCAGATATTACTGTTTCAAGGGCAGATAAAGAGAGGAAGGAGACAGATGTCTTTCCACTGTGTGTTTCGAAATAAAATCCAAATTAACCTATGCAGGGAACGATATATAAAAAAGAGCTTACATACAGGAAATGATGTACATACAAAATGAACTGCATACAAAATGAACTGCACCTCTAGTGGCCAGAATAATACCTCATTTGACTTCTCAAAACAGATCACCTTGAACTTGTAGGGATTAAATTCCATCTGCCAACACTGCACCCAATTTTCAATTTGAACTGCATACTTAGTCAACCTCCTTCAATAGCTGTAGCATTGTAAGTTTTCACAAATAAAAACAGGGGAGGCGTTTTATGTTTGAGGAAAACCATAACAACTCATTTATTAGACTTCAAAAAACGGAACACAAAGTGCGGTAAAAGTACTTTTAGTAGTTACTGCATCATGTCGGACCAGCCTCTTAAACTGAATCCCCAACTCAGTGTCAGTGTTTGTGAATTATGTGAGTCTCCACTAATTACATTACCCTACACAGCCACCCCCCCCCCCCCGAGAATTCACTAACCCTGGCATTGTGAGCCTGTCTGGAGCTCAGAAGAGCCACCCAGCTCGGGTCCTATGGGTAGAGGGAAAGCAGAGGTCTCTGGCTCATCCCGAGATGTGCTGATGCTAAAGGGATGGCCTCTGGCCACTAGTGGTGGGGTCCACCATGGAAAGGAGGATCATGAAACCACAGGAGGGGGGAAGAGGACCAACAAGGTCCACATTGACATGGTTAAGCCGTCAATCAGGGACCTCAAAAGGTGCCAATGGCGCCTGAACATGACAGTTAATTTGTGTCCACTGGCACTCCACACAGGCTGCAGTCCAACCACACACATTCTGTAAGCCTAGACCTCTGGGTCAGTAGCTTGGTTGGCTGCCATGCCAACATAATCAACCCCTACGTGTACGGCCTCAACAGCTGGCCGTGAGATGCAATCGGCCACGGCATTACTTTTCCCCGTGGTATGTTGTATATCCATTGTGAGCTCTGAAATGTCGAACAGTTGATGTTGTTGCCATGTAGACCAAGGGAGGGTCTGGCGTTTTGGCCATCACTTTTATGAGGGGTTTGTGATCAGCGAGTGCTGTAAAATTGCAAAACTCTAAAAGAAAATGCAAATGGCAGACAGCCAGGTAGAGAAGCTCACAGTCAAACATGCTGGGGATGGAGCTGCCAGCTGAAGAAAATGAGCGGCTGCCACATGCCTCCGACCAACTATTCATGCTCAGCACCTACAGCCTAGTCTGAAGGGTCAGTAGTAATGGCTATGGGAGCCAGTATGCCAGGAGGGTCGCTTTAGAAAAAACTGGTCATCAAATGGCCTGGTCACGTCCGCTGACCAGTCAAGCACATGATTCGGGGTATTGCCTTTAAACGCGCTATGTAGGTGAAGCATAAGCTTGGCAGCTTGCAGAATGAAGCGGTAGTAGAAATTTACCATGCCTAAAAACTCCTGTCGTATTTTTTTTTGGTAGTGCGGGGCGGTGGGAAATCCATAATAGCGGCTACCTTTGATGGGAGGGGTTTCGCACCTTCTGCGGAGTTGCGATGACTGGGAAAATCAGTGGCTGACAAACCAAACTGGCATTTAGCAGGGTTAATAATCAGCCCATCTTGGCTTAAGCACTGGAACAGTGTGTGAAGATGGGATATGTGATTGGATTTGGATGCACTGGTGACAAGTATGTCATCCAGGTAAACTAAAAGGAAGTCTAAGCCTTTCAATACAGAGTCCATCAGCCGTCTGTGCTGCATTTCCCAGCCCAAATGGCATGTGCAGAAGCTCAAAGAGCCCACACGGGGTTACTACAGTCATTCCGGGAATATCCTCCCGAGCACACAAACACCTGATGGTAGACTGACTTTGGAAAAAATTAACTTTCCAACTAAACGTGCCAAAAGAAGTGTGGGACCAGGTAACGATCGGGGGTGGTGGCCTCATCAAGGCGTCAGTAATTGCCAAATGGGCAGCAACCACCATTAGACTTAGGGAACCATATGGAGGGGCAAAGCCTAGGGGCTATTCGACTTGCATACAATGCCAAGTCTTTCCATGTTGACAAGCTCAGACTTCGCCGTTGCCAGTTATTGTGGGCCCAGTCTACGTGCATGGGCATGAACTGGAAGGCCAGATGTTGGGATTAGGACATAGAAATCTACAGCACATTACAGGCCCCTCAGCCCACAATGTTGTGCCAACCATGTAACCTACTCTAGAAACTGCCTAGAATTTCCTTAGCCTCTATTTTTCTAAGCGCCATGTGCCTATCAAATGTGGTGCTCAACTCCGTGTTTTGCAACTGTAGTGGAGAATGTGGGCTTGGCGACGTCTGAGTATTCACCCAGCAGTTGAAAAAACTCACGTGCGGTGGAGCATGCACTAAACAGAGCTGTTGTGGAGAACCTACTGGGGGAGCAGGGTAACGACTCAAAGTCCTTGACATCTACAAGCCAGCATTTCTTACGATCAACTAAAAGTACTAGGGCACACAGGAAATCTGCACCAAGTGGAGGTCTTGCCACTTTAGCCAGGATGAAGTCTTGTGTGTAACGTTGCCCACCGAAGCAGAGCGTCACTTGTCGCGTCCCGTAAGTCTGGATCCTACTGCTGTTGACAGCCTCCATCAAGGCTTCATCTCTTTGCCTTCTCATCAATAGACGATGTTGGCAGTGCATTCATTTGAGCACCCGTGTCACCCTGAACGGGTGCCTGTAATAAACAGTAGATGTCCCTGGCAGCTGGAACCCATAGTGTTTACAGACTTCAGATGTCCCGATGCACTGACCATGTCGAAGCTGTGAGGTGGTTGGCGTTCATACATTCATACCAAAGTTCCCAGCGTTCTTACCAACGTGAGTGTGGTAAGAACACAGGCCCAGTGGTGTCTGTTTTGCAACCACAGGCATCCTTATTTTAGAGGCCTTGCTGACCGGGCTTATTGGGGTAGAGAAAGGAGGAGGAATGAGGAATGAGGTGTACAAGATATTAAGAGGAATAGATAGAGTGGACAGCCAGCACCTCTTCCCCAGGGCACCACTGCTCAATACAAGAGGACATGGCTTTAAGGTAAGGGGAGGGAAGTTCAAGGGGGATATTAGAGGAAGGTTTTTTACTCAGAGAGTGGTTGGTGCGTGGAATGCACTGCCTGAGTCAGTGGTGGAGGCAGATACACTAGTGAAATTTAAGAGACTACTAGACAGGTATATGGAGGAATTTAAGGTGGGGGGATATATGGGAGGCAGGGTTTAAGGGTCAGCACAACATTGTGGGCCAAAGGGCCTGTACTGTGCTGTACTGTTCTATGTTCTATGTTCTATGGCTGCCTGGCTGAGTGTAGACTACCAGCTATTTTAGCAAGCTCCCTATAGTCCATCACGGGTGCATTAGTGAGGACTATGCAAACTTGATCAGGCATTTGCTGAGTGAAGAGTTCTTTAAAAATAAAACAAGGATGGTGATTCCCCAGGAGAGACAGCATGTCATCCATTAGCTCCAATGGTTTAGCAACGTTGAGGCCGGGCAAGGAGAGCAACTGCTTAGCGTACTCAAACTCTGAGAGTCTGTCAAAGGTGAATTTTCAGGGACGGGTATTTATTGTGTTCAGGTGGGTGTTCAAGCACAGTCACCATTCTCGCTGACGTGGAATTGCTGAGCGACACTACCACATAGAAATATTTGGTGTTTTCAGCGCTCGCAGTGCAATTGGGCCTCAGCTTGAACAAACCAAGCAACAGAATTTTTCTCCAAAATCTCCAGCAGTTTTGGCCAATGTGGTCAATATCTCTGGAATAGTTCTAGGCGATCAGGGTCTCTAACGTAGATTTTCACAAATAACAATGGCAGAGTCATCTTATGTTTAAGGAAACAACTGATTTATTGTATTCCAAAGAACTGAATATGAAGTGCAGTAAAAGTAGAACCATAGAACACTACAGCACAGTACAGGCCCTTCAGCCCTCCATGTTGCGCCAACCCATATAATCCTTAAAAAAAAAGTACTAAACCCACACTACCTCATAACCCTCTATTTTTCTTTCATCCATGTGCCTGTCCAAGAGGCTCTTAAATACCCCTAATGTTTTAGCCTCCACCACCATCCCTGGCAAGTCATTCCAGGCACTCACAACCCTCTGTGTAAAAAAACTTACCCCTGATGTCTCCCCTAAACTTCCCTCCCTTAATTTTGTACATATGCCCTCTGGTGTTTGCTATTGGTGTCCTGGGAAATAGGTACTGACTATCCACCCTATCTATGCCTCTCTTAATCTTGTAGACCTTTATCAAGTCCCCTCTCATCCTTCTACGCTCCAAAGAGAAAAGTCCCAGCTCTGCTAACCTTGCTTCATATGACTTGTTCTCCAAACCAGGCAACATCCTGGTAAATCTCCTCTGCACCCTCTCCATAGCTTCCACATCCTTCCTATAATGAGGTGACTAGAATTGAACACAATACTCTAAGTGCGGTCTCACCAGAGATTTGTAGAGTTGCAACATGACCTCTCTACTCTTGAACTCAATCCCCCTGATAATGAAGCCTAACATCCCATAGGCCTTCTTAACTACCCTGTCAACCTGTGCAGCGATCTTGAGGGATGTATGGATTTGAACCCCAAGGTCCCTTTGTTCATTCACACTCTTAAGTAACGGACCATTAATCCTGTACTCAGTCTTCTGGTTTGTCCTTCCAAAATGCATCACCTCACATTTATCCGGATTGAAATCCATACTTAACATAAGTACACAGTACTTTACATAATTACGTCATCACGTCGAACCAGGCTCTTAAACTGAACCTCTGCTCAATGTTTGTGGCTGTGGACTATGTACGTTTCTACCAATTACATTACCCTAAACACTACTAACTCTGTCATCTGAAAACTTACTAATCATATCACCTACATTCACATCCAAGTTATCAATACATATCACAAACAACAAAAGTCCCTCTACTGATCTCTGCCCTTGGCAAATCCCTGGTTGTAAAGGTTTGTTGCTAGTGGTTATATGATAGAACACCATTCATCAAAGCATCAAGTATTAGCAGTTGCTCTGTCCAGATTATCATGGTGAGCCCTCTGATGTAGGAAGCAGAATATAATTCCCCATTGCAAGGGATGGTCACAGCCACAGATTTTGTTCAAGTGACTCAGCAGGAGGTGCTCCTAAAATAAATCTACAAACACATTCTGAGCAAAGGGACCAGCTTGGACAACAATAAGTCCAGTGCAGAAGGTAGAGTTTTGAAGCCAAAGGCAATGAGTCAAGACAAAGGAACACAATTTCAGTTAAGTGAGCAAGTTAGGACAGTAAGTAATATTACATTTAGCAAATGAGTGAATTAACCTAAGTGAATTGCACTTGCTCAAGAACCTACCAGATTCTACTATCTATTGACATCTCTCTATGTGTTTTTTCCCTCAGTCAGAAGGTCATGGTGCAGTGGCTGTGCTTTATTTTGAATGCACCTTTTCTGAAGTTTCTTTTACTCAGATTAAGAAGAAGATTAGATTTAGAGATACAGCACAGTAACAGGCCCAACAAGCCCATGCATTCCAGTTATGCCCGTGTGACCAATTAACCTAGCAACCCATCTGCCTCTGGAATGTGGGAGGGAAAGGGAGCAACCGGGGAGACCCATACGATCACGGGGAGAACGTATAAACTCCTTACAGACAGCAGCGGATATGAACCCGGGTTGCTGGCATCGTAACAGCGTTACACTACCGTAATAGTACCTCTTTTATGCCCTCAAGTGGAATGAAAGATTCCATCTCCATACTTTGCATAAGAGCAAGGGAGCTTATCCACAAAATTCTAGCCTACATCAATTCCCTCAAACAAATATCTTGAACAAAATTATGAAAGGAACACGGAAAGAAACTGGAGGAACTCAGCAGATTAGGCAGCATCTACGGAAGGAAATGGACCCTCCAGCTCTTGTCTCACCCACTTGCCCCCACCCACACCTTTTGATACTGACTCTCCCCTCTCTTTCTTTCCAGTTCTGATGTAGGGTCCTGGCCCAAAATATCGACTGTTCACTCTATTTCATAAATGCTGCCTGACCTGCTGATTTCCTCAGCATTTTGTGTGTGTTGCTCAAGATTCCAGCATCTGTAGAATCTCTTGTATTTACACTAAGTGAATGTCTTTAAGATTGAAAGCTCATTTAATATCAAAGTGTGCATGCATTATACAACCTGGAGATCTCATCTCATCTCCCCACAGGCAGTCACAAAACAAGAAAACCTGTAATGAAAAATGAAACTGACAAACACCCAACACGCAGAGAGAAAATAAAAACAAATTGTGCAAAGATTAAAAGTAAGCAAATGGCATTTAGAACAAAGGTGAGGCCTCAGACGTGAAGCTGGAGCAGGTCCGTGGCCTCAGCTTCAGATCCGCACGAGGCAGAGTAAACGGCGTGGAGCCCGCAGGCATGAAGTCGGTAGCAGCTGGATCAAGTCAGTGAAGTAATCTGAATCTGCCAGCCGAATGATATTTGGAAATAAGGTCAATAATGTTCACGTTGGTCAGATGAGCACACTGGATGGGACATTTAGACTAACTGAAGTGACGTGTGGTGATTAATTATAACTTAGAATCAAATACTGTTCAAGAATTATAGAACAGCAGCACACTGAAGATTCAAGATAGTTTACCGCTATTCTTCAGTACGGAATTATAAAGGAGAATGTAATGATTGTTACTCTGGATCTGATGCAGCATAAAAAAACACAATAGGCATGAAAAACACAATAAATATAAATATAAAAGCACTTCTATAAAACAAAACATGTAAGTAACTGTTTGAATATGGCCATATATACATAAGATATGTGTATATACATAGACTGAATGTGTATATATATATATATATAAAGTGGTGATAAATCAAGCCAAGAGGTTGGAAGATCTTCATTTTAAGGAACTAAAACATTAAAAAAGATTAATTTTCTAAGGAAGCCAGTAAACAACCATTCCAAATGGAAAATAATGTAGTGTATTTAAGTTTAGTCTGTATTAAGCCGTGTGGTTATGGAATACAGTGCATGAGGTATGTATACATAATACCATATGACATAGGAGCAGAATTAGATCATTCAGCCCATTGAGTTTAATCTACCATTGCATCATGGCTGATTTATTATCCCTGTCAATCTCATTCTCCTGATTTCTCCTCACATCCTTTTACACCCTTATGAATTAAGAACCTATTAAGCCCTGATTTAAAGATACCCAATGACTTGGCCTCCACAGCCGTCAGTGGCAATGAATTCCATAGATTCTCACACTCTGGCTGAAGGAATTCCTCATCATCTCTGTTCTAAATGGATGTCCCTCTGCTCTGAGGCTGTGCCATCTGGTCCTATACTCCTTCACTTTGGGAAATATCTTCTCCATGTCCACTCTATCTAGACCTTTCAATAGTCAATAGGTTTCAGTGAGATCCCCCTCATTCTTCTAAACTCAAGTAAGTATAGGCCCAGAACCACCAAATGCTCCTCATACATTAACCCTTACATTCCTAGAATGATTCTCGTGAGTCTCTTCCAGATCCTTTGCAATGCCAACTCATTTTTTCCTTAGATAAGGGGCCCAAAACTGCTCAGAATACTCCAAGTGAGGCCTCACCAGTGTTTTATAAAGTCTCAATAATACATCCCTGCTTCTGTATTCTAGTCTTCCTGAAATGAATCCTAGCACTACATTTGTCTTCCTCACCACCGACTCAACCAGCAAATTGACCTTTAAGGAATCCTGCATGATGTAAGAGCTATGTGTTGGTGTGCTTGGTATGAGACCAGATTAAGGTTCATGCTCTAGGTCAGAAGCTGCTGGAGTCTGAGAGACATGATTACCAGCACTCTCAGCATGGTCCAAGACCCACACCAAACACTCTACTTACCATGTGTACTTTTCAAAGGACTGCATCTGTGATCTGGAACAGGCACTTCCCAGTTTCTACACCAGGATACATGACTTACAGAACTTTAAAGCCAGTGCCTCTATTAAAACTGTGATTACAAGATGCCACATGTGTAGCACACCGATTAATTTAATGTAATTACAGAACCCAGCTACCTGGGCTCAGATCTGCTGTTGTCTGTAAGGAGTTTGTCCATTCCCCCCATCACTGTGTAGGTTTCCTCCCGCACTCCAAAGATGCAGGTTTATTGGTTAAATGGGAGTAATTGGGAAGTGCCTACTTATTGAGCCGGAAGGGCCTGTTAGTGTGTTGCATTTCTAAATCTAAATCTATTTCTAACCCTAAATCTAGATTTAAGTGCCTGCATCCAATTACATGCAGCAGTAATTTCTGTGCTATGTGTGGAGAAGAGAGGAGAATGGGGTTGAGTGGGGAGGTAAATCAAACGCTGGAGTAGACTCAATGGGCTGAATGTTCTAATTCTACACCTATGTCTTATGATCTTTCTTTTTTTCCCAGAAAGGACTTAAGAATGGGTCGTATTTCTCCTCTGTGGAGTTTTGCATCATGGTTTATCTCAGTTCAGTGAAGTTGAAAATGTATGCATCTGTACCATGGTTTTATATAATTGTCAAGCAGTTACTTGCAACCAAGATTAAGTGATTATTCTGATAGCCGATGGATGTAGAATTATTTCACTGATGATCATCAGTAGTGACTCCAGGGTCTAAACTGATGAGCTGCTTTTGTACAACTAATAGATGAAGTTAATGACTATGTGAATGGCTCCTGCAAAGTGCCTAAGATTTCAAAATTAAATCTATGAAAAAAATTGCTTTAGCCCTGAATGAAATGAACTGATTTGTCAGTTCCATTAATAATGGAATAATGAGCAAGAGCCGTTATATTTTGATTTTGGTTTCAAAATGATTATACGTTATTAAATAGATCTTTTTATCTTTATTTTGCAATATTCATCGTATTATTGTGAGAAGATCCAGACAACCACTGTCTGAATGATAGCTCTGATTCACTCTCCAGCTGGACATAATTTGCAGTCTTTACTGAATTAACAGTGCTATTGGTATTAAAATAAAACTCTAAAGGAAGTAAAGTATAATTATTTATTAAAGCATAAATCATAATGTCATAATCAGGTGTCAATGAGAACAAATGGAATATGACAACCAACCAAGGAATTAAATCGAAATTAAGTGAGAAATCATATTTAATCAT
The DNA here is from genome assembly GCF_048418815.1 of Hemitrygon akajei. NCBI lineage: Eukaryota > Metazoa > Chordata > Chondrichthyes > Myliobatiformes > Dasyatidae > Hemitrygon > Hemitrygon akajei. Next base: position 17,119,766 of record NC_133125.1, on the reverse strand, counting down.
CTTAAAAATGAAACATTTAAATGTAGTGCATGAAATGACTGAACACACAATTTTGGCTTTGGCACAGTTTAACTGGATTTTAATTGATAGCGGCTGATCAGATGACAGATGGGACACAGGCAATTTCCACCAGTCTAGGCAGAACAGTGGGAGTTCATGTAAAAACTAATCAGTGAACTGATCAATTCATGGCAACCTACTAATTATATAAATAAGAATATCAAAAGCCACAAAAAGTCTTCTTGACTTTTCTATAATTCTGTACTAATAGCTTGCTTTAAGCAGTTGATTCACTGAGCTAGATTCTAGTGATAGACATAGTGCCCTGTGAGACACACAAACCGCGATTAATTCACAAATTGTCTGTCAGCTTGTGGTAAGGAAGAGGTGCCCCTCAGAATGTGAATTATCATGTCACTGACTTTGAATAACAGCTTTCTGCAGTAAATAGCAGAACAGTCATGTGGTAACATTGCTAACCCAGCGAGTTGAGTTCAAATCCCACAGTGCAGTTGCGGAAATTAAATTTTTAATTAAAAACTTTGACTTTTTTGACAAGTTGTCATTAGTAATGGTAATTGCAAAACTGCTGGAACACCATAAAATCTAGTTCAAGCTCAAGTTTATTGTCATTCAACTAACTGTACACATGTATGACGCCAAATGAAACAATGCTCCAGACCAAAGTGCACAACTCAGTACATATAATCCGCACATAAGACATATAAAATAATATTACCATAATTAAATTAACAAATAATAAGGTCCATTTTTGACACAGGTTAAAAAGTTAACTGGATAATGCTACCGGCATTTCATACGTGGTGAAACCTGGGTGGTAACAGTGAGTTCAGTAGTCTTCGGTCCTGGGGGTAGAAGCTGTTTCCCACCCTAACAGACCTTATCGTAATACTACAGCAACTCCAGCCTGATGGCAGGGGGTCAAAGAGATTGTTGAACGGATGGGTGGGCTCATTGACAATGCTAAGGGCACTGCGTATGCACTGCTCTAATAAATACAGTATCTGTTGGTTGGAAGGGAGACCACGAAGATCCCGTCAACAGTTCTTCGCAATCCTTGGTAGGGACTCCAGCTATCCACAATTCATGCACAAGCTTCTACCTCTCAATTCCCCCTTGATCCCACCCCACCTGGTTCTATCTGCCCATCACTTCCTACCTCAACTGGCTCCACCTATTATCTACCAGCTCCTGCCTCACAACTCCCTCTCACTCCTTTAGATATCCTCCCTTTGTACCACTGATGAATCTCTTTGACCATCACCACTGCTGCTTGGCCTGTAAGTTGCATCAATTGTTCGTTTTTCTACTCCAGAGTATATCTGAAGTTGTAGAACGGGTAGAGATTATAAAGATATGGATGAATAAGGCCATAGACCAAAGAGATAAGACACAAAGAAAAAGTTAGTAAACGTCTTATTATTGCAAGTTTTGCAACAGGAGAAGTAGCAAAAATCATGGTTTACTGTCACGCCCGCAGGCGCAGCTGCCGAGTCAGAGCGCTCTCACTGGTTGAGAGCTGAAAGAAGATAGCAGTCAGGCACGTGGAAACGCACACATGCCAGCCAGTTAGGGTTCCTTTGTAATTGGATTTAGGTCCCTTCCTTTTGGTTCAGTCTTGTCATGCACAGCAATGACAACACTTCCTGCTTTCCTTTGTCCACATTCAGGAAAGAAGATTAGTGAAATAGATGGACACCATAAAGGAGAGGCATTAATTTAGTTCCAGCTTACTGCCTTCGAGCCTCAGGGACAGCATATTTTTAGTTAGTTGGAGAGTTGTTAATTAGCGGTCCTGTTGGCCTAGCATTTATTATTTTTCTTTGTTCACTATAGCTCTTATTAAAACTCAGTGAACTCTTCATTCTGTTGGGCCATTACTGAACTCATGTGTCAACTTACAATCAAACAATCTTGTTGAGACGGTCAGTTATCACAAGGAAAGTCTAGTGTGGACTTTCTAAGACTATAAAAAATCTTCAAAACTCATTTGATTGAAGACATTAAGTATGTTCATAATGTCTTGGAAGCTTCAATTAGATTTCCCATCAAGCTCACAGCACTGTCAAATATTTGGGCAGCAAATGCAGAATTAGACTATGTTAATATCGACCTCTAAGGTGTCTAATTTGTAGGGAGGGAATCATTTAGTGAATAGTTCATGGATTAACAGTTCCTTTCCAAGATGTTCCATCCGCAGCTTGAATGTCTGTGTAAAGTCAAAAGGAAAGGAGTGTGCAGGCAAGAGAGAGTGAATGAGCCAGGCAGGGATTTGTTCTGGTTATTGGAGAAATCTCCTGATTATCCTTCACATTAAACACAAGACATTCTGCAGATTCTGACAATCTTGAGAAACGCACACAAAATGCTGGAGGAACACACAGCAAATACTGGTAGCATCAATGGAGGGGAATAAACAGTCCCGACTCTTTATCGGGTCTAAAATGGGTTTGAGCTCCAAGCAACAACGCTGGTCACAGAGCCTAATAACATTACAAAAGGGGCTCTGAAAGAGCTCTGTTTCAGAGTAAGGTGGTGGGGGGAGGGGAGGAATTCTTCCATTCACCCCCCCCCACCCCCACCTTCTTACTCCGACCTCATCTTTTTTTTCCATTCCTTATGTAGGGTCTTTGCCAGATACGTTGACTATTTACTCTACTCCATAGATGTTGCCTGACCTGCTGAGTTCCTCCAGCATTTTGTGCATGTTGCTTGGATTTCCAGCATCTGTAGATTTTCTCATGATAATGTAACAGTCTCTTTTCAGGCTTGAAATGGAGTTTTACCATCTAATCATAGAGTCATAGAGAAGTACAGTCCAGAAACAGGCCCTTTGGCTGATCTAGTTCCTACCAAAACCATTTAAGCTGCCTACTCCCATCGACGTGCACCAGGACCATAGCCCTCCATATCCTTACCTTCCATGTACCTAACCAAACCTCTCTTAAACATTGAAATCGACCACACATGCACCACTTATGCTGGCGCCTCATTCCACACTCTCATGAGCCTCTGAGTGAAGAAATTTCCCCTCATACACCCCTTAAACTTTTCACCTTTCACACTTAACCCATGACCTCTGGTTGTTGTCAAACCCAACCTCAGTGGAAAAAGCCTGTTTGCATTTATCCTATCTATATCCCTCATCATTTTGTATACCACTATCAAATCTCCCCTCAATCTTCTACGTTCTAAGAAATATAGTCCTAACCTGTTCAATGTTTCCTTGCAACTCAGGTCCACCAGACCCAGTAAAACCCTTGTAAATGGTCTCCATATTCTTCCAACCTTTTTTCCTGTAGGTAGGTGACCAAAACTGCACGCAATGCTCCAAATTAGTCTTCACCAACAACTTATAACCCATGCAACTTCAACATAACATTCCACCTCCTATAGTCAATACATTGATATATGAAGGCCAATGTGCAAAAAGATTTCTTTACGACCCTATCTACCTGTGTTGCCATTTTCAATAAACCATAGGCCTGTATTTCCAGATACCTCTGCTCTACCACACTCCTCAGTGCTCTCCCGTTCACTATGTAAGACCTATTCTGGTTGGTCCTATCTAAGTGTAAAACCTCACACTTGTCTGCATTAAATTCCATCTGCCATTTTTCCAGCTGATGTAGATCCCTCTGCAATCTATAATAGCCTTCCTTGATATCCACTACACCCTCCCCCCCCCCCCCAATCTTGGTGTCATCCATAAATTTGCTGATCCAGTTAACCACATTATCATCCAAATCATTGATATAGATGACAAACAACAATGGACCCAGCACTGATCCCTGTGGCACATCACTAGTCACAGGCCTCCAATCAGAGAGGCAACCATCTTCTACCACTCTCTGTCTTCTCCCACAAAGCCAATGTCTAATCCAATTTACTACCTCATCTTAAATGCAGAGTGACTGAACCTTTTTGATCAACCTCCCATGTGTCCTTGTCAAATGTCTTGTTAAAGTCTATGTAGACAATATGCACTGCCCTGCCTTCATCCACTTTTCTGGTAACTTCCTTGAAAAACTCGATAAGATTGGTTAGACTTGATCAACCACACATGAACCCATGCTGCCTATCCTTAATTGGTCCATGTCTATCCAAACATATATCCGGTCTCTTAGAATACCTTCCAATAATTTTCCCACAAATGATGTCAGACTCACCGGCCTACAATTTCCTTGTTTATATTTACAGCACTTCTTAAAATGTTCGTCTCACTTCTGTGTCCAATTTCTGAGTAAATTCAGAACCAAAAAATTTATTTCAGAATCAGAATCAGGTTTATTATCACCGGCATGTGACGTGAAATTTGTTAACTTAGCAGCAGATGTTCAATGCAATACATAATCCAGCAGAGAGAAAAAATAATAAATACAATCATAATAATAAATAAACAAATAAATCAATTATGTATATTGAATAGATTTTAAAAAAACATGCAAAAACAGAAATACTGTATATTAAAAAAAAATGAGGTAGTGTCCAAAGATTCAATGTCCATTTAGGAATCGGATGGCAGAGGGGAAGAAGCTGTTCCTGAATCGCTGAGTGTGTGCCTTCAGGCTTCTGTACCTCCTACCTGATGGTAACAGTGAGAAAAGGGCATGCCCTGGGTGCTGGAGGTCCTTAATAATGGATGCTGCCTTTTTGAGACACCACTCCCTGAAGATGTCCTGGGTACTTCGTAGGCTGCTGCCCAAGATGGAGCTGACTAGATTTACAACCTTCTGCAGCTTCTTTCAGTCCTGTGCAGTAGCCCCTCCATACTAGACAGTGATGCAGCCTGTCAGAATGCTCTCCACAGTACAACTATAGAAGATTTTGAGTGTATTTGTTGACATGCCAAATCTCTTCAAACTCCTGATGAAGTATAGCCACCATGTTGCCTTCTTTATAACTACATTGATATATTGTGACCAGGTTAGAACCTCAGAGATCTTGACACCGAGGAACTTGAAGCTGCTCACACTTTCCTTTTCTGATCCCTCTATGAGGATTGGTATGTGTTCCTTCATATTACCCTTCCTGAAGTCTACAATCAGCTCTTTCGTCTTACTGACATTGAGTGCCAGGTTGTTGCTGCGGCAACACTCTACTAGTTGCCATATCTCACTCCTGACGCCCTCTCGTTGCCACCTGAGATTCTACCAACAATGGTTGTATCGTCAGCAAATTTGTAGATGGTATTTGAGCTACGCCTAACCACACAGTTATGTGTATATAGAGAGTAGAGCAGTGGGCTAAGCACACAACCCTGAGGTGTGCCAGTGTTGATCGTCAGTGAGGAGGATGGTGGTGGCATCCATCGGTCTCGAGAGACCATGGATCTGCTCCTGGAGTTTCCAGGGCGCAGGCCTGGGCAGGGTTGTATGGGAGACCAGCAGTTGCCCAAGCTGCAGGCCTTCCCCTCTCCACGCCACCGATGTTGTCCAAGGGAAGGGCACTAGGACCCTTGCAGCTTGAGCAGCTTGGCACCAGTGACATCGCAGAGCAATGTGTTGTTAAGTGCCTTGCTCAAGGACACAAACACGCTGCCTCAGCTGAGGCTCGAACCAGTGACCTTCAGGTTACTAGTCTGATGCCTTGCCCACTAGGCCACGCGCCAACAGGAGGCTATGTTATCACCAATCCGTACAGAATGTGGTCTTCCGGTTAAGAGGTCCAGGATCCAATTACTGTACAGAGAAAGTTACAGAGGCCCAGGTTCTGCAACTTCTCAATCAAGATTGTGGGAATGATGGTATTAAATGCTGAGCTATAGTTGATGAATAGTATCCTGATGTAGGTGTCTGTGTTGTCCAGGTGGTCTAAAGCCTTGTGGAGAGCCATTGAGATTTCATGTTCCATTGACCTATTGTGGCAATAGGTAAATTGCAATGGGTCCAGGTCCTTGCTGAGGCAGGAGTTCAGTCTAGTCATGACCAACCTCTCAAAGCATTTCATCATTGTCAATGTGAGTGCTACCGGGTAATAGTCATTAAGGCAGCCCACGTTATTCTTCCTAGGCACTGGTCTAATTGTTCCATTTTTGAAGCAAGTGGGAACTTCCACCTGTATCAGTGAGAGGTTCAAAATGTCCTTGAATACTCACGCTAGTTGGCTGGCACAGGTTTTCAGAGCCTTACCAGATACTCCATCAGGACCTTCTGCCTTGTGAGGGTTCACTTGCTTTAAAGGCAGTCTAACATTGGCCTCTGAGATGGAGATCACAGGGTCATCAGGTGCAGCAGGGATCTTCAAAGCTGTAGTTGTGTTCTCCTTTCAATATGTGCATAGAAGCCATTGAGTTCACCTGGTGGTGAAGCATGGCTGCCATTCATGCTATTGGGTTCCGCTTTGTAGGAAGTAATGTCTTGCAGACCTCCCCTGTCTGTTTTGGCTCTACATATGACTCTTGATTTTTATCTTCCAGGGGATCAATTTTGGCCCTTGCAATCCTTTTGCTTTTAGCATATCTGTAGTATCCCTTAGGATTCTCCTTCACCTTGTCTGCTCGAGCAACTTCATGCCTTCTGTTATCCCTTCTAATTTCTTTCCTAAGTGTTCTCTTGTATTTCTTATACTCCATAAGCACCTAATCTGTTCCTACCTGCCTGTACCAGCTATGCACTTTTTTTTTCTCTTAACCAGAGCTTCAATATCTCTTGGAAACCAAGGTTCCCTATGCTTGTTATCTTTACCTTTTATTCTGACAGGCAATACAAGCTTTGTACTTGAAGGCCTTCCACTGACAAAGTACACCTTTGCTAGATAACAGGCTGTCCCAATTCACACTTGCCAGATCATTTCTGATACCATGAAAATTGGCCTTTCTCCAATTTAGAATCTCAACCTGCAAACCAGACCTTTCTTTTTGCATATTTACTTTGAAACTAATGGCATTGTGGTCACTGGATGGAAAGTGTTACCCGACACAATTTTTTGTCACCTGCCCTGTCTCGTTCCCTAATAGCAGATCCAGTATTGCACACTCTCTCCTTGGACTTCTATGTACTGATTAAGGAAACCTCCCTGAGCATGAACTTTATCCCATCTAGTCCTTTTACAGTATAGGATTCCTAGTCACATAAAAATCAGTTACTGTAACAACCTTATGTTTCCTACAAATTTGCTCCCTTAAATCCTTAGGACTGTTGGGTGGTCTGTAATATAACTTGGTCGTACCTTTCTTATTTCTCAATTCCACCAATAACACCTCTCCAGAAGAGTTCTCCTGTCTGTCCTAATGAAGCACAGCTGTTACATTTTCCCTGACTAATAATGCCTCTACTACTCTTTTAATCCCTCTCACTCTGTCACTTCTAAAACAATGGAATGCTGAAATATTGAGCTATCAGTCCTGCCCCTCCTGCCACCAAATCTCACTGATGGCTACAATATCATAATTCCAGGTGTTGATCCATAATCTGAGCTCAACCGCCTTTCCAACGATACTTCTTGCATTAAAATATACACAGCTTGGGACCTAGTTGCACCTTTTGATTCCTGACTTTTTCTGAGGTCCTACCAACATGTCTCCACATCCTCTCCATTAACTGTTCTGGCACTCTGGTTCTCATCTCACTGCAACTTTAGTTTAAACCCCACCGTGCAGCATTAACAATTCTTCCTGTTGGGATATTAGTCTCTCTCTAGTTCAGGTGCAAACTGTCTCTTCTGTACAGGTCCCACCTTGCCTGGAAGAGAGCCCAATGATCCAAAAATCTTATGCCCTCCCTCCTACACCAACTCTTTAGCCATGTGTTAAACTATATAATCTTCCTAGTTCTGGCCTCACTAGCATGTGGCATGGGTAGCAACCCTGAAATCATGACTCTGGAGGTTCTTCCCTTTAACTTAGCACCTCACCCCCGAACACCCTCCGCAGAACCTCATCCTACCCATGTCATTGGTACCTACATAGACCACAACCTCTGGCTGTTCACCCTTCCACTTAAGAATGTTGAGGACTCGATCTGAGATGTCCTGTACTCTGGCAACATACCATCTGGGAATCTCGTTCTCACCCACAAAAGCTCCTTGCTGTTCACCTAACTGACAAATCCCTTATCACCATAGCACACCTCTTCTCCCCCTTCCCTTCTGAGTCACTGTAGGGTTAAGGACCCTACAGCTGTGACTTTCCTCCACTAGGTCATCCCCCCCAGCAGTGATATACCTGTTGTTGAGGGAGATGGTGACAGTAGTACCCTGCACTGGGTCCTTAACCCTTTTCATCTTCCTAACTGTCACCCTGCTTCCTGTAATGACCTCTCTGTATCTCCTGTCTACCAACCCATCTGCCTCCTAAATGATCCGGAGTTCATCCAGTTCCATCTCCAACTCCTTAACATGGATTGTTAACAGCTGCAACTGGATGCACTTCTCACAGTTGTAGTCATCAGGGAGACTGGAGTGTTCCCTGCCTTCCCAGCATTTCACTACCCTCCCTGACATCTCTACTGTTCTATCTTATCAAATGTAAAGAAGGTTGGGGGGGGGGGTGGACCTCTACCTGCAGTTTTTTGTTTTTGCCTCTCTTTGTTAAAGTCTCTCAGAGCTAAAGCCTCAAAATCTCCACTCTAACTGTGCCCACTCTGATGGTAGCCGCTCAGCTTGCCCTGCCTTCCATTAATTTGTTCCGGCTATCAATCCCAAATGCTGACTGTTAGCTGGTCAAAGCTCAGACCAGTCTGGGTTCTGATGGGGAGGGTGATTCTCCTCAGGACTACCATCCCTTTGTGAGTAGTTTTGGGCCCCTTATCTAAGAAAAGATGTGCTGGCGTTGGAGAAGGTCCAGAGGTTCACACCAATAATTCCGGAATAAAAGGGTTAATGTATGAGGTGCTTTTAATTGCTCTATGCCTGTACTCACTGGAGTTTAGAAGAATGAGGGAGGTATTTCATTGAAACCTTTCAAATATTGAAAGATCTAGATACAGTGGATGTGGAGAGGACGTTTCCAATAGTGGGGGAGTCTAAGACCAGAGGGCACAGCCTCAGAATAGAGAGACATTCCTTTAAAACAGAGATGAGGAGGAATTTATTTAGCCAGAAAGTGGGGAATGTGTGGAATTCATTGACATAGATGGCTGTGGAGGCCAAGTGAATGAGGGATATCTAAAGTGGAGGTTGATAGGTTCCTGATTAGTAAGGGTGTCAAAGGTTACGGGAAGAAGGCAGGGGAATGAAGTTGAGAAGGATAATATATCAGCCATGATGGAAAGGTGGAGCAACCTCAATGGGCTGAATACATTAGTTCAGCTCCTATGTCTTATGGTGTTTTCCCTCCACTGATCAGTATGATTTCAACACCTCCATCCAGGAGGCAGAGGAGCCCGAAGACACATACTCAATGTTTTAGGAACAGCTTCTTCTCCTCCATCATCAGATTTCTGAATGGACATTGAAACCATGTACACTATCTCAGAATTTTATCTCTCTTTTTGCCCTACTTATTTATTTTAATCTTCTCTTTTATATACACTTATTGTAATTCATAAGTTTCATGATTATGTATTGCAAAGTAGTGCTGCCGCAAAGCAACAAATTTCATGACATATTCCGGTGATATTAAACCTGATTCTGATTCCATCTTCACGCCGCATAATGGACATCAGAAATACGCAGGAGGCCTGATGTCAAAGCATCTAACCTCCAACTCTGCTGCTGGAATTGGCACAGAGCCCAGCCCCAGTTACAGATCATTATCATTATACGAATCATACTGATCCGAGGTTTGGTTACACTTTGCATTCATCCTCACAGCTTAACATAAACTGTGGGTGGTGTACAGGAGACCATCTCATTAACTTGCACATCTGATTTAAACCAATAACCTCAGGTTAAGTATTTTGTTTACTTGTCTTTATCTCATCTTACATTTATCTCCATAATCTATTTGCTGTAGCTTGCTGATTTTGACGAAGTTCGGCATTTTTCATTTAGACATAGTTTGACAGTGCTACACAATCAGGAAAGCTCACCATCACCTCTGCTTTCTGAGGAGGCTAAAGAGAGCCGGACTCTGCACGTCTATACTCACATCCTTCTGCGGGTATATAGTAGAGAGCACCCTAACACGCTGCATCTGTGCATGGTATGGAAACTGCCCTGCAGCCTCCAGGAAAACTCTATAATAGGTACTCATTTCTGCCCATCGCATCACCAGCACCAACCTACCCACCATCAAGGACATATATACAGAAAAGTTCTGGAAAAAAAATCAGTAATATCATGAAGAATCCCATGCATCCTGCTCATGGACTGTTTGTCCCACTCTCATCAGGGAGGAGGCTATGTAGCATCCAAGCCAAGGCCACATTTCTCAAAAACAGTTACTTCCCCAAGCAGCTGGGCTGATCAACACATCCACTCACTAACCCACGGATGCACCATCAATAACTCTCGGAGACTGGAAGTGAACGATAGGCTTTTATTAGCAGAAAAAAGGGAGCACGACATCTAGGAGACTGCGGGAGGAGCAGTGCCCCAATCACCTTTATACAGGGGTCTGTGGGAGGAGCTACAGGAGCAGTCAGCAGAGGGGCGTGTCCAGACAGGTATACATTTTACCAAACCCACCCATCCACGCCCCCCACTATCATTAATTTATCATTTCCTGACAGAGTCACTTTATGTATAGACACTGCTGTGCCTCTTATCACTTAATGGACATACAATCAACCTATCTATATAGGCTACATACCTTACGTATTTATGTTTATGGCATTCTTATTGTATCTTTTTGTGCTGCATCCAGTCCAGAGTAACGATTATTTCATTCTCCTTTGCACTTATGTACTGGAATTGACATTAAACAATTTTGAATCTTAATTCAATTTAAATAGTTTTTGGCATAGGTCCGAAGTTAAAAGACATTTAAAAGCGATGCTTCTGGCAGCAGTGAACTGGGAAAGAGCTTTAGGCTCTCTGCAATTATGCTTTCAATATGGCAAAATAAAGGTAGAAGATATCTACTTAGTACATTATAATCGTTCTGAAACCAAAACATAAGCATAATCTAACCTTCCTTTTCCGTCGTAGTTCCATTATTAATTTAGGCCTCAGTCCTATTGCTAATCCCACACTATTCCACCTGCTGGTACTCCAAGAAGAGGCCTCTATCTTGGCCCAGTTAAGTACAACTGGGGAAATTAATGTGAAAGCAGGGTGAAAGCTATGGGTTCAAATGAGCCTAATGTCTTACATGTGGTTTCCTCTCTGTTAAAAACAATAGACTCTTCAGTTTGTTCCTCCTTGTCAGAGAAAAGCAGGCAAAACAAGCACAACAAGGCATGTACATTTCCCATGATGCATAATACTATTGACACACACACATTGGATCTATTCCTTTTTGAGTTGACTTGAACGTATGTATCTACTAGAAGGGATTGCACCACATCAATGTGCAGTGGTGGGTGCATTAGAACCCTGCATTCTCCTTCCTTGCCTGCTGTAAAGCAGGGAGACTTCTCATCAAGCCCTGAGGATTCATTTACCTTTCAGCCTGCTAAGGCATCTAAATCTGTTTTGATGGAAACTTTGCACAAATTTTCCAGTATCCTCTTCCCCAAATACTCCACTACAATCTCCTCCTCCATAGTGAATACATATCAGAATTATTTATTTAGGACTTCACCTATATCCTCAACCTCATGCACCAATTGTCTCTTTAGCCCTAAATGGGTCTTCTCCTTTCCACTTGATCTCGCTTACCTTATTGTCTTTGATATACATAAAAATGCTTTGGGATTTGCCTTAATCTTGTCTGCCTGTGCTATTCTGCAACTCTCTTTATTCTCTTAATTATTTTTGTTTTGGTATCCATTTACACACACTGTATTTTTGTAGGGTTTCCCTGTTTATAGTATGTGAACGTTTTCTTCTTCATCCATCTCTGATTATCCCTTGAAATTCAGTCTGCCTTGACCCTGTTGGTCTGACTTTCACCTTTATGACAATATATTGGCCCTGAAGTCTCACTTTTGAATGACACCTATTGACTTCCTGTGTGTAATTGCTCCTGGTCCAGCTTTTCCACATTCTGCTTTATCATAAACATAAGAGATTCTGCAGATGCTGAAAATCTTGAGTAGCACACACAAAATACAAGAAGAACTCAGCAAGTCAGGCAGCATCTATGGAGGGGAATAAACAACTGACATTTCAATATGATCTTTTTTATCATTTTGAAATCAGCCTTCCGCACGTCATGGTCTATAATTTTCATGACTTCCATTGAGATACCACCATCAGGCATATCTTCCTGTCGTGTTTGAGCAAGACTGTTCCCCTTTCAACTTCCTAGTTCACTCCTCTAATTCCTCCAATAACCAACAGTCTCTTGTTTTCCTTTCAAATGAATACCTCGGGCTTCCAATCCCAAGTGTAAAATGAAGCTTATATCATCAGATAGAAGAACACAATCTGAATATTTTTACACCCCTAATAAAATCACGTTTGGTACATCTCGGAATGAGTTTAACAGTTTTAATTAATGATTAATAAAGAAGAGTACCTTGATCATTTTAATATATCAGTTTATGCAAACTAATCATACAGAATATTGTTTAGCAATACTCATTTATGATTCAGCAGTACCCTGAAGACACGTTCTATTCCCTGTCTCCACATACATCAGATTAGATTATCTGAACCTGCAAATGGTTTCCATATTCCTCCTCCATCGTTGACAAACATGAGCAATCTAAATTCAAATGAATTATTCATCCTTTCTGTTACCAACCAGATATATAAAAATACATTCATTTTATATTGAAATTGTGAATGTAACCTCAATTATTATTATACAGTGGATAATCCATATTAATTTAATAAGTACCTTATGGTTCCGATGTCACTCCAAGCAAAATTGTAGCTTTTTATTTATTAATTTTTATTGGGACTTGGACATCTCTGGTGAGCTAGTATCATTACCCTCATTCCTATTCATCCTTGAGAATGTGGTGCTGGGTCATTTTCCTGAAATATTGCCAAGCTTCTGGTGAAGGTATTTCCACAGCACCAGCAAGAAGAGATTTAGATTCAAACACAATGAAAGCTGTTACTTACACTTCAGTGGTCACTGAATCAGGTGCACCTGTATACCAGCTCACTATGCAAATATCGAATCAGCCAATCATGCGGCAGCAAGTCAATGCATAAAAGCATGCAGGCATAGTCAAGAGGTTTGGCTGTTGTTCGGACCAAGCATCAGAATGGAGAAGAAATGTGATCCAATGACTTTGACCATGGAATCATTGTTGGTGCCAGATGAGGTGGTTTGAGTATCTCAAAAACTGCTGATCTCCTAATATTTTTGCAATCAGCAGTCCCTAGAGTTTACAGAGAGTGGTGTGAAAAACAATAAGCAGTGAGTGGAAATTCTGTGGACAAAAACACCTTGTTAATGAGAAAGGTAGTATACAGAAGAGCATCTCTGAGTGCACAAAACATTGAACCTTAAAGTGGATGGACTACTGCAGCAGAAGACCACACCTGATTAAATAATAATAATAAATAAATGAGCAAACAATAAATATCAAGAACATGAGATACTGAGTCCTTGAAAGTGAGTCCATTGGTTGTGGGAACATTTCAATGATTGGGCAAGTGAAGTTGAGTGAAGTTATCTCCGTTGGTTCAAGAACCTGATGCTTGAGGGGTAATAACTGTTCATGAAACATGAGTCCTGAAGCTCTTGTACCTTCTTGCTGATGACAGCAGTGAGAAGAGAGCATATCCTGGGTAGTGGGGATCGCTGATGATGGATGTTGCTTTCCTGCGACAGCGTTTCACATCGGTGTGCTCAATGGCTGGGAGGGCTTTACCCATGACAGATTGGGTAATATCTACTACTTTTTGTAGGGTTTTCTGCTCAAGGGCTTTGGTGCTTCTGTACCAGGCTGTGATGCAGCCAGTCAATACACTCTACACCATAGAGCTATAGACGCTTGTCAAAATTTTAGATGTCTTGCTGAATCTTCACAGACTCCAAAGGAAGTAGAGGTGCTGCCGTGCTTTCTTCATAATTGCACTTATGTGCAGGGCCCAGGAAAGGTCCACCAAAATAATAACACCCAGGAATTTCAAGTTGTTAATCCTCTGCTCCTCTGATCCTCTAGATCACCAGACTTGAATGCCTCTGATCTGGCTCTCAGCAGATTTTGGATCTCATGGTTCATCCCGGACTTCTGATTGTGGAAAACTCTGAATGATATAGTCGGGACACACTCATCTACAGCTCTTTCAATAAAGTCTGTTACAACTGCGACCTTGAACATAGCCCATTCCCGTGACTCGAAGTAAACCATAGCTACTCCTCTGCCTCCCATGACCACCCCTCTACTGTCCTAATCTCTGGAGTCTTGCTCTTTATGCAGGTAGGAGTAAAGCAGCCAAGTGATCAGATTTACCAAAATGCAGTCGGAGCATGGAATGCTAGGCATTCCATACCTTAGTATAAAAGGCATCTAGTGTATAGGGTCCTCTGGTGCTGCAGATTAGAGGTATTGATCGTGTGGATAGTCAGAGGCCTTTTCCTGGGCAGAAACGGCTGCCACAAGAGGGCACAGATTTAAGGTGCTGGGAAATAGGTACAGAGGAGATGTCAGGGGTAAATTTTTACTCAGAGAGTGGTGAGTGCGTGGAATGGGCTGCCGGCAACGGTGGTGTAGGTGGATACAATAGGGTCTTTTAAGAGACTTTTGGATAGGTACATGGAGCTTAGAAAAATAGAGGGCTATGGGTAAGCCCAGTAATTTCTAAGGTAGGGACATGTTCAGCACAACTTTGTGGGCCGAAGGGCCTGTATTGTGCTGTAGGTTTTCTATGTTTCTATGCTATCTGCTGATGGTAATTAGTCAGAGAATAGCCAGGTAGGTTCAAGCTGACAGAAAGGCAACAGTAATTCAGATAACTACCCATTACAACAGTGGCCTGTGTATGAGCACCTCTGAATGCACAACGAATCAATCCTTGAAGTGGATGGGCTACAGCAGCAGAAGAGCACAAACATACACTCAGTGACCACTTTATTTGGTATATCCTGTCCCCAATGAAATGGCCACTGAGAGTATATTTTTTATGTAGGATAAAAGATGAATTTTTGCGTGGAGCTGAAATATTATTCCTGTCTTTCAACAATACTCTTCAATGCCACACTATCTTTACAAAGCATCATTGGGTAATGCTGTCTTGTGATTTGAAAGGAATAACAGATAAGAAATGTTGTATATCATTTTGTAACATATTGAATAATGCATTTTGTCTAATTTGAATTATTGCATTGTATTTTCATAAATACAGAACAGACTAAGTAAATCTGTTTTTCTTGATGACCGTCTTGATGAAAGCAAAGGTCTTTCATGCTTGGATAATTTGTAGCATATGCATGAGCAACTATTCTTAAATAGCAATGAAAAATGCAAACATTGATTAATATTTATTTTGTGATTTGAATATAATATATATTAGATGATGTATTAGAGAAGTAAGGTGATTGAATAGACTCCTGTTCAGTAAATTGAAATTGCCATTATTTGGTTCAAAGAAATTATATGCCCTTTTTTAAAAATCAATTTTTCAAATACCTCAATTTTCCTGTTCAACTAACTTTTTGCCAACTTTAATCTCCAGATCTTATCAATGAACAGCTGAGATGGGTATGAAAATATGTTTTCTTCACCTTCCTTATCACACACATGCAATATTAGCAGATTAATAAACAGGTGTGTCTATAACTTGCAAAGAATGAGATTGAGAGGAGTCAGAATTGGTGGAAGAGGTTCCATCGCCCATTATAAAGGAGAGGTGATCCCTTGTCTGAATATTATTGATATTAAACATGAAAGTTTTGAAAAGTCAGTCTTGTTTCCAACTGCTACAATTCAGGTTGTTAGAAATAGCCGGGTTGGATACAGGTGGGGAATATATTGGCGGGCAGTGGGCAAAACAGCAGATTAATTTTCATAGTTTTGTCTCGTCAGCATGCAGAATGTGCGTTGCCAGCACTAATCAAACTGTGTAGGCGACACACCATTTGGGAGGGCAGAACATCTAATTGACCTCATCCTTTCCAAAGCCATCCTTCTGTTCCTAAAATGCAGTCAATGGTAATCAGACCTAGAGCTGAGGAAGAGCAGAAGGAAGGCTCTAAAAGAGAGATTCACGAAGATCTTGCCAAGACTGGAAGGCCTGAGTTACATAGAGAGGTTGGCCAGGCCTGTCACGAAATGTAGAAGAGGCTTGGCCCAAAACAAAGTACAGAGTTGATTTATCAATAATCACTTTAATAATAAACTGCAAAATAGCCAGCCACTACGGGCCTTAGAACAAGAGAGAACGGATGCAAAACTTGACAAAGTGACTAGGTAACTGAGGGCTAGTCTCAACTGGTTGAGGGTGGCTGGTTTGATGGGTGAACAAGGACTGTAGATAAAGCTGGGTTCAAATAGGTGGCCGGTGATTATTTGCAAACAAATGGCAGGTGACTCCTGTTAGCTGAATGGAGACTGGGAGGTGCCTGCTTTGTAGATCTGATAGGATACCTCTTCCTACAATCAGCATCCAACGGCCCAGGGTGATCTGGATAGGTTCAGTGGAATTCTTTGAAGAGTGATGCATCTAAAGTGAAACTAGACAGCACCAAAGACCTCTGCTCCAGGTCATACCGGGCACATTGATGACAGACAGCAACAAAATGACTTACAAAAGTAATCATGGTGGGCCACGAGAACCAGAGTTGCAGAAAATCCAGAGTCTATCGAGTGCCTGGATGGCCGGAGAGGGGTGAGGGGTGTTTGCATTGGAGTACTTCAGAGTGCACGGCTGCCAGGACCTACATGCAGTTGTCAGGTGTCGGTTGGAGCAATTTCATGCTACAGGGCCTGGCAGATCTGGTTCTCAAGATCTCAGATGACTGGGGTAGGCATATGCAAGTATGGAATGAAGGGCTGAGGGTTAATTTCCATTTCATCTGGGTTGAACTGTCATGACAGGGCACCCGCCTGAGTGTTCTTGGAACCGGGTTGGTAAGAGATGGTGAAGTTGAATTGCTTGAAGAAGAGGGCTCAGCAAGTCTGATGTGAGTTGAAATGGCATATTAGGCAAGTAGTTATGAGGTTCTGGTGGTCTGTGTAGACCAAGAAGGGCTCAGTGTTCCCCTTCAACTAATGTCTCCATTCATCTAAGGCCCATTTAATAGCAAGTAGCTCCCTGTCACATGCCCCATTGGGGTGTTGTGTAGAGTTGAATTTGCTCAAGAAGGCACAATGGAGTGTCTTCCCATCGAGTCCTTGATCACCCTGATACCCACATCAGACACATCCACCTCTACCACAAGAGGTCCAGAGGGGTTCGGATGATGAAGAAAGGGAATGGAACTGAAGAGTCTCTTGAGCTTCTCAAAAATGTTATCCATGAGGTAGGTGAATTGGTGCGGGAGATCGGAAGAGCAGCAATTTGATTGTGGTTTCTGATGAAATGGCTGTAGAAGTTGGAGAAGACCAAGGATCACTGTAGCTGTTTGAAGGAATGCGATTGGGGCCACTGAACGACAGTGCACACCTTCTCCAGGTCCATTGTTATGCCTTGTGGAGAACCCAGGGCAGAAATGACTGGGCTGTGGAGCTGGCATTTTTTCTAACTTGCAGTAGAGTTGGTTTTTAAGAAAATGCTGAAGAACTGAACAGATGTGACAAATGTGGTCTCAGGGGTCCTTGGAGAGGATGAGGATGTCATCGAGACAGACAAACACATACCTGTGTAACACGTCCCAGAGGATCTCATGAATAAAGGTTTGGAAAACAAGTGAACTGTTGTAAAGTCCGAAAGATATCTCTAAGTGCTCGTAGTGGTCAATGGGTATTATAACTGCCATGTTCCATTCACCTCCCTGGCAGGTACAGCTGAAGTTGTACAGGCTCCATAAATCCAGTTTGATGTAGGTCTGGGCCCCGTGAAATGTTTTCAATGTGCTACCCTTAATGGTGATTTTGGTGAGTCCACAGAGTCGATACAGGGATGGAAATACCCATCATTCTTTTTAACAAAGAAGAATCCTGCACCAGCTGGGGACGGGGGCAGTCGAATGATCTGTGCCATAGCACTTTGGCAATATAGTCATTCGTGGTTGGATCTCAGGAGGAGAGGGAGAAAGCAGGTGATCTCAGGGAGGAGTGGTGCCTGGGAGGAGGTCTGTCGTGCAGCCCTGTGGTCTGTGAGGAGGCGAGGTGCTTTCCTCCCTTTTACTAAAGGTGATGGCTATTCATGCCATAGTTTGGTGAGGTTGGGGTGTTTTCTGCATCTCCACAGATTTACGGGGTGAAGTCAACAGAGGTTACAGGCAGGTGGGTCCCCAGCTCAGCAGTGACTCAGATGGCGAGGTGAAGTGAGGGCCATGAGTGTGGCAGAATCAACCAGAGCCTCCTGTGCACATAGAGCCATTTAGGTGTGGAGGACAGAGACAGTGAGTCAGAAACAAGGGACCGGGGGCAGTTTACTAGGTAAAAGGCCCCTCATCTCTACCTGGTGATGCTGCTTCCCCAGATGCAGTGGGCACGATGCATTGGTGATTGGCTGCTCCACATTAAGCACACAACCTATTTCTCCACCGATGCTCACTCCCCTGGGGGGTGTTAAGGAAGGGCCCCCCCCCCCGCAAACTGTATGAATTCTGGATTGTTCCTGCAGCCTAAAATAGATCTGGGAGTGAAAACGGAGTTCTGGCTAATGATCTGGAGAGTCTTACCTTGTCAATTTGGAGGGCCTGAGCGATGAGGCTTTCACAGTCGGTGGACATCTCCTGAGTAGACAGCTCACCTCTCAAACACTCTAAAGGGCTGTGACAGCAAAGGGCCAGCAATGCTTCCACATTCCAACCTCACTCCTCTGCACAGGTCCTGAATTCCACAGTATGATCCAGCACCAAGCATGATCTTTGATGCAGGAAAAGCATCCAATCCACAGCCTCCCTTCCACTTACAGGACAGTCGAAAGCTGGGTGCATCTCGGTGGTGAATTCCTCATGTTTATCGTCAGACGGTGGGTTTATTGTCCCAGTTAGCAGTGGCTCAGGTCAGAGTTCCCTAAGTCAAGAAAGAGATGATGAAAGCAGTCTTGGCTAGGTCCGTAGAACTGGACACTGTATCAGACACCAGATCCAGGGCTTGGAGGGAGGAGACAGGCATGGAGCTACTTAATGAAACAGAGGGTTGGTTGAGAGTGGCAAGGAGATGGTCAATGGTGTCCTGCTGCTTCTGGATCATGTTCTCGTTAAGGTGGATAACTTCCTTTAGGTGAGCAAACTCTGCTGGGTCAATCACTGGCTCATCCAGCATGCCAGGTCATGTAGAGGAGGCTTGACCCAACCAGAGAGCAGCGGAGACAATTTAGCAGAGAGCGATCAGTTTAAGATCAGTTTAACTTCAAGATGACAGGCCATGAAGGGCCACAAGACATGAGAGAACAGATACTTAACACAGCAAAGTAACTGAAGGATAGGAGTAACTGGTTGAGGCTGACTCGTTCAATGGGTGGCTGAGAGCTGGGTTTAAATAGGCTGCAGGTGATGAGTTGAAATGAGCAACAGGACACTCCTGTTAGCTGGATGGAGATAGGGAGGAGCCTAAATGTGCAGACCCAACAAGACCATCTCTTATTCTTTGGAATGGAGGAGAATGAGGGTGGTGATCTAATATAAATGTTAAAGAAGGATAAGGGTGACCTATATAAGTTTTATTTAAAATTATGGAGGCATATATAAGGTGGATAGTAATTTTCTTTTTCCAGGATAGGGGGGTCCACAACTAGAGGGAGTAGGATTAGAGTGAGTGGGGAAAGATTTAAAAGAGAGTTGAGTGGCAAAGTTTTCACACAGAGAATGGTGAATAAATGGAACGGCCCAAGTAAGTGATTGAGGCTGGTACAATAGTATCATTTGGGAGGCACTTGTGTAGGTACATGGAGGGCAGGGTGTAAAGAGATGGGTTGCAGGAGGTTGGAACTGGCCAGGTGGATATTGTAGTCGGTGTAGATTCTTTGGACTGAAGGGGTCTGTATTTCTTTATGACTCTAATTTCCCAAATCAAAATGGAGAACAGTAGTAAGGCTCATCAGGTGAGGCAGCTTCTGGGGAGGGGGAAACTTTGACACTATATTTCTCTCCAGAGAACCTATCTGATTCACTGACTGTTTTTCGTGTTTTCTTCTTTGGTTTTTACTTCCAACGTCTGTGTATTTTTCTTCATTCTTGTTTCATTTCCATAATCATCTGTGAGATGTAGATGTCATTGGCAGCACTAGTGTTTACTGTCTGTGTCTAATTAGCAGCAACTGCATTGGTGGGTCTGGAACAATGTAAAGGAGGGATTAGTGAGTCCTGACGAAGGGTCTCGGCCCGAAACATTGACAGCGCTTCTCCCTATAGATGCTGCCCGACCTGCTGCGTTCCACCAGCATTTTGTGTGTGTTGTTTGGATTTCCAGCATCTGCAGATTTCCTCATGATTAGTGAACCTGCTGAGTCTTATGAACAGTCTGTTAGTTTCATTGTTTCATTACTGAGATTAACTTCTTCAAAATTACCTTTTTTTTTATTTAGTTACATGAATTTAAATTCCACAGCTCCTGAGGAGGTTTTTTAATCTTATGCCCTTGTATCAATGGCCCTATGTTCTGTCTGCTAGACCTGTAACTTAATCAACAAGCTGCAGAGCCTGGTAGATTAGTCAACATTGATAGAAGAAAGTAATTAAGCAGGTGATTAAATATCTGTATCATCTGAGCACATGAATATCTCACTGGGCATCCCACAAGCGTCACCATGCTTCCGGTTCCAAAGTAGCATGCCCATAACTCACTACTGCTAACCAAATATCTTTGGAATGTAGAAGGGAACCAGAGCACCCGGAGGAAACCCAAGCAGCTGCAGAGAGAGCGTGCAAACTCCTTACAGACAGCAGCAGGAATCAAACTCCGATCTTACTGCTGTAGACCGTTGCATGAACTGCTATGCTACGTGCCTCCCAGCAGAGCCTGCGAGAAAAGAAGGCAGAGATGGTTAGCTTGGTGAAAGAGTTGTTGCAGCTGGACAGGGCAAAGGACAATGGCAGGAAAGAATGGACACAAAGTGCAGCTGCTTAGAAATATGGGCAGTTGATTTGCAGTGGCTGCGGGAAGAAGTGGATAGGGAACAGAAAGAGAATAATTGAGTGTGTGAAGAGTACCGTGATTTAAGGCAGTGTACAGGTCCAGAAATCTATTGATTTCTATTTTGAGCGCAATCAATGACCAAGTCTTCACAGGTCTCTTGGGTAGAGAATTTAATCACAGAAATATTCAGAGATAAAGCTATCCCATTAGTGGATAAGGCACAACCAGGCAATAAATTAAGGGATTTCACATTGGACAAGTGAAACCATATTAACCTGAGTAAAAGGGGACAGTCAGGAGAATGATGAAGTGAAGACTAATGATGAAGTTCCTATGTTAAGCCCACTGGAAGGATTATCATTGTGGTCATCAATATCAACCCCAGAATCCTTAGGGCATTGCAACAGCCCCAATGGTACTAACCCCAGAAACCCAAAATATACATGGCTTCAGGAATCATAAATGGCCAAGAGCACCAGATGCAAATTTAGTAGATCCTGTGTTCTTCCTAAAACCATAAACACAGAAGATTCTGCAGATGCTGGAAATGCAGAGCAACACACACACACACACACACTCTCTCTCGTCTCTCTCTCTCCCCCTCTCCCTCTCCCTCACTCCCTCACCTCTCTCTCATCTCTCTCTCTCTCTAACTCTCTCTCTCATCTCCTCTCTCTCTCTCTCCTCTCTCTCTCTCTCTCTCTCTCTCTCTCTCTCTCTCTCTCTCTCTCTCTCTCTCTCTCTCTCTCGATCTCAGAAGGCCAGGCAGAATCTTGGAAATTAGAAAAACAGTCGGCATTTCATCAGAATTGAAAGGAGGTGGGGGCGGGGGTTGGGAGTTGTCAGCATAAGAAAGTGAGGGGAGAGGAAGGAAGACAAACTAGAAGGTGATTGGTGAAGCTTGGGGGATGGGTTGGATGAAGTAAGAAGCTGGGAGGTGATAGGTGGAAAGACAAAGGGCTGGAGAAGAAGGAATCCTCATAGCAGAGGAGAGTGGACCATGGGAGAATGGTAAGGAGGAGAGGTAACAGGGGAGGAGAATAGGCAGGTGTGGAGAAGAGGTAAGAGGCCAGAGTGGAGAACTGAAGAAGAGAGAAGATGGGGGGAATATTATCAGAAGTTGGAAGTACTGCTGTTCACGCTATCAAGTTGGAGGCTACCCAGATAGAATATGAGGTATTTGCTCCTTCAACCTGAGAGTGGCCACATTCATACCGAAGAGGAGGCCTTCACATCCAGTACATCATTCTCCACAACCTGAGTGGACCCTCAACAGTACCTATTACCAAACATGTCTTTACCTCCTCCCCCACTCTCTGCTTTCCATAGGGATTGCTCCCTCTGTGATTCCCTTGTCCATTCATCCTTTCCCACTAATCTCCCTCTGGGCACTTATCCCTGCAAGTGCAGAATTGCTACATCTGCCCCTACACCTCCACCCTCACCTCCATCAGGGTCCCAAACAATCCTTCCAGGTGAGGCAACGCTTCACCTGCAAACGTGACCTACTGTGTCTGGTACTCCTGATGCAGCCTCCTTAACATTGGTGATACCCAACATAGATTAAGGGGAGCACTTTGCTGAGCACCCCATTCCATTTGGTAAACCGGAATTTCCCAGTGGATAATCACTTTAATCCTATTCCCTTTTCCCATCCTGACTTGAAAATCTATGGCACTCTTCTGCCATGATGAGGCCTCTCTCAGGTTGGAGGAGCAAACATCTCAAATATCCATCCAGGTGGTGACCAGTCTGATGGCATTAACATTTATTTCTCCAATTTCTGATCATTTCTCACCCCAACCCCCCACTTCTATTTCCTATTCTGGCAATCTTTACCTTCTTACCTCTTCTTCTCACACTGCCTATCACCTTCCCTCCTGGTGCCCTCCTCCTTCTTGAGAGAGAGAGAGAGAGAGAGAGAGAGAGAGAGAGAGAGAGAGAGAGAGAGAGAGAGAGAGAGAGAGAGAGAGAGGAGAGAGAGAGAGAGAGAGAGAGAGAGAGAGATAGAGAGAGAGAGAGAGAGAGAGAGAGAGAGAAGAGAGAGAGAGGAGAGAGAGGAGGATGAGAGAGAGAGAGAGAGAGAGAGGAGAGAGAGAGAGAGGTTTTCTCTTCCTAAACCAAGTGTGTTCAACATAATAAAATGCAACTAAAATTCAAAGCACATCAGCAGGCTAATTTTTTTTATATAACAACAGCATGGTGGGTACCTTGAATGGACTTCCTGGAGTGGTGTAGAGGCAGAGA